>NC_072000.2:11256420-21256420 GCF_028885655.2 Pongo abelii | reverse complement strand
GGTGAAGAGATTTCATTTCCCAGCATAGGCCTCAAAGCGCTCCAAATATCCACTTGCAGATTCTACGAAAAGTGTGTTTCAAAGCTGCTCTTTCAAAAGCAAGGTTCAAGTCTGTGTGTTGAATGCACTCATCAGAAAGAAGTTTCTGAGAATGCTTCTGTCTAGTTCTTAGGTGAAGATATTTCCTTTTCCAGCTTAGGCCTCAAAGCGCTCCAAATAAACACTTGCAAATTCTACAAAAGGAGTGTTTCAAAAGAGTTCTATCAAAAGGAACGTTCAAGTCTGTGAGTTGAATGCACTTATCATACAGAAGTGTCCTGGAATGTTTCTGTCTAGTTTTTATGTGAAGACATTTCCTTTTCCAGCATAGGCCTCAAAGCGCTCCAAATATCCACTTGCAGATTCTACAAAAAGAGTGTTTCAAAACTGCTCTATCAAAAGCAAGCTTCAACAGTGTGAGTAGAATGCACTCATCACAAAGAAGTTTCTGAGAATGTTTCTGTCTAGTTTTTATGTGAAGATATTTCCTTTTCCAGCTTAGGCTTTAAAGCGCTCCAAATAAACACTTGCAAATTCTACAAAAGGAGTGTTTCAAAAGAGTTCTATCAAAAGGAACGTTCAAGTCTGTGAGTTGAATGCACTTATCATACAGAAGTTTCCTGGAATGCTTCTGTCTAGTTTCTATGTGAAGACATTTCCTTTTCCAGCATAGGCCTCAAAGCGCTCCAAATATCCACTTGCAGATTCTACAAAAAGAGTGTTTCAAAACTGCTCTATCAAAAGCAAGCTTCAACACTGTGAGTAGAATGCACTCATCACAAAGAAGTTTCTGAGAATGCTTCTGTCTAGTTTTTATGTGAAGATATTTCCTTTTCCAACATAGGCCTCAAAGCGCTCCAAATAAACACTTGCAGATTCTACAAAAGGAGTGTTTCAAAACTGCTCTTTCGAGAGGAACGTTCAAGTCTGTGAGTTGAATGCACTCATCACACAGAAGTTTCTGAGAATGCTTCTGTCTAGTTTTTATGTGAAGATATTTCCTTTTCCAGCATAGGCCTCAAAACGCTCCAAATATCCTCTTGCAGATTCTACAAAAAGAGTGTTTCAAAACTGTTCTATCAAAAGGAAGGTTCAACTCTGTGAGTTGAATGAATGCATCATGAAGAACTTTCTGAGAATGCTTCTCTGTAGTTTTTAGGTGAAGATATTCCAAAACCCAGCACAGGCCTCGAAGTGCTCCAAATAACCCCTTGCAGATTTTACCAAAAGAGTGTTTCAGAACTGCTCTTTCTATAGGTAAGTTCAAGTCTGTGAGTTGAATGCACTCAACACAAAGAAGTTTCTGAGAATGCTTCTGTTCAGTTTTTATGTGAAGATATTTCCTTTTCCAGCATAGGCCTCAAACGGCTCCATGTATACACTTGCAGATTCTACAAAAAGAGTGTTTCCAAACTTCTCTATCAATTGGTAGGTTCAACTCTGTGAGTTGAATGAACTCATCACAAAGAAGTTTCTGAGAATGCTTCCATCTAGTTTTTATATGAAGATATTTCCTTTTCCAGCATAGGCCTCAAAGAACTCCAAATAAACACATGCAGATTCTACAAAAGGAGTGTTTCCAAACTGTTCTATCAAAGGGAACGTTCAAGTCTGTGAGTTGAATGCACTCATCACACAGAAGTTTCTCAGAATGCTTCTGTCTAGTTTTTAGGTGAAGAGATTTCATTTCCCAGCATAGGCCTCAAAGCGTTCCAAATATCCACTTGCAGATTCTACGAAAAGTGTGTTTCAAAGCTGCTCTTTCAAAAGCAAGGTTCAAGTCTGTGTGTTGAATGCACTCATCAGAAAGAAGTTTCTGAGAATGCTTCTGTCTAGTTCTTAGGTGAAGATATTTCCTTTTCCAGCTTAGGCCTCAAAGCGCTCCAAATAAACACTTGCAAATTCTACAAAAGGAGTGTTTCAAAAGAGTTCTATCAAAAGGAACGTTCAAGTCTGTGAGTTGAATGCACTTATCATACAGAAGTTTCCTGGAATGCTTCTGTCTAGTTTTTATGTGAAGACATTTCCTTTTCCAGCATAGGCCTCAAATCGCTCCAAATATCCACTTGCAGATTCTACAAAAAGAGTGTTTCCAAACTGCTCTATCAAAAGCAAGCTTCAACACTGTGAGTAGAATGCACTCATCACAAAGAAGTTTCTGAGAATGCTTCTGTCTAGTTTTTATGTGAAGATATTTCCTTTTCCAACATAGGCCTCAAAGCGCTCCAAATAAACACTTGCAGATTCTACAAAAGGAGTGTTTCAAAACTGCTCTTTCGAGAGGAACGTTCAAGTCTGTGAGTTGAATACACTCATCACACAGAAGTTTCTGAGAATGCTTCTGTCTAGTTTTTATGTGAAGATATTTCCTTTTCCAGCATAGGCCTCAAAACGCTCCAAATATCCTCTTGCAGATTCTACAAAAAGAGTGTTTCAAAACTGTTCTATCAAAAGGAAGGTTCAACTCTGTGAGTTGAATGAATGCATCATGAAGAACTTTCTGAGAATGCTTCTCTGTAGTTTTTAGGTGAAGATATTCCAAAACCCAGCACAGGCCTCGAAGTGCTCCAAATAACCCCTTGCAGATTTTACCAAAAGAGTGTTTCAGAACTGCTCTTTCTATAGGTAAGTTCAAGTCTGTGAGTTGAATGCACTCAACACAAAGAAGTTTCTGAGAATGCTTCTGTTCAGTTTTTATGTGAAGATATTTCCTTTTCCAGCATAGGCCTCAAACGGCTCCATGTATACACTTGCAGATTCTACAAAAAGAGTGTTTCCAAACTTCTCTATCAATTGGTAGGTTCAACTCTGTGAGTTGAATGAACTCATCACAAAGAAGTTTCTGAGAATGCTTCCATCTAGTTTTTATATGAAGATATTTCCTTTTCCAGCATAGGCCTCAAAGAACTCCAAATAAACACATGCAGATTCTACAAAAGGAGTGTTTCCAAACTGTTCTATCAAAGGGAACGTTCAAGTCTGTGAGTTGAATGCACTCATCACACAGAAGTTTCTCAGAATGCTTCTGTCTAGTTTTTAGGTGAAGAGATTTCATTTCCCAGCATAGGCCTCAAAGCGCTCCAAATATCCACGTGCAGATTCTACGAAAAGTGTGTTTCAAAGCTGCTCTTTCAAAAGCAAGGTTCAAGTCTGTGTGTTGAATGCACTCATCAGAAAGAAGTTTCTGAGAATGCTTCTGTCTAGTTCTTAGGTGAAGATATTTCCTTTTCCAGCTTAGGCCTCAAAGCGCTCCAAATAAACACTTGCGAATTCTACAAAAGGAGTGTTTCAAAAGAGTTCTATCAAAAGGAACGTTCAAGTCTGTGAGTTGAATGCACTTATCATACAGAAGTTTCCTGGAATGTTTCTGTCTAGTTTTTATGTGAAGACATTTCCTTTTCCAGCATAGGCCTCAAAGCGCTCCAAATATCCACTTGCAGATTCTACAAAAAGAGTGTTTCAAAACTGCTCTATCAAAAGCAAGCTTCAACAGTGTGAGTAGAATGCACTCATCACAAAGAAGTTTCTGAGAATGTTTCTGTCTAGATTTTATGTGAAGATATTTCCTTTTCCAGCTTAGGCCTTAAAGCGCTCCAAATAAACACTTGCAAATTCTACAAAAGGAGTGTTTCAAAAGAGTTCTATCAAAAGGAACGTTCAAGTCTGTGAGTTGAATGCACTTATCACACAGAAGTTTCCTGGAATGCTTCTGTCTAGTTTTTATGTTAAGACATTTCCTTTTCCAGCATAGGCCTCAAAGCGCTCCAAATATCCACTTGCAGATTCTACAAAAAGAGTGTTTCAAAACTGCTCTATCAAAACCAAACTTCAACACTGTGAGTAGAATGCACTCATCACAAAGAAGTTTCTGAGAATGCTTCTGTCTAGTTTTTATGTGAAGATATTTCCTTTTCCAACATAGGCCTCAAAGCGCTCCAAATAAACACTTGCAGATTCTACAAAAGGAGTGTTTCAAAACTGCTCTTTCGAGAGGAACGTTCAAGTCTGTGAGTTGAATGCACTCATCACACAGAAGTTTCTGAGAATGCTTCTGTCTAGTTTTTATGTGAAGATATTTCCTTTTCCAGCATAGGCCTCAAAACGCTCCAAATATCCTCTTGCAGATTCTACAAAAAGAGTGTTTCAAAACTGTTCTATCAAAAGGAAGGTTCAACTCTGTGAGTTGAATGAATGCATCATGAAGAACTTTCTGAGAATGCTTCTCTGTAGTTTTTAGGTGAAGATATTCCAAAACCCAGCACAGGCCTCGAAGTGGTCCAAATAACCCCTTGCAGATTTTACCAAAAGAGTGTTTCAGAACTGCTCTTTCTATAGGTAAGTTCAAGTCTGTGAGTTGAATGCACTCAACACAAAGAAGTTTCTGAGAATGCTTCTGTTCAGTTTTTATCTGAAGATATTTCCTTTTCCAGCATAGGCCTCAAACGGCTCCAAATATCCACTTGCAGATTCTACAAAAAGAGTGTCTGCAAACTTCTCTATCAATTGGTAGGTTCAACTCTGTGAGTTGAATGAACTCATCACAAAGAAGTTTCTGAGAATGCTTCCATCTAGTTTTTATATGAAGATATTTCCTTTTCCAGCATAGGCCTCAAAGAACTCCAAATAAACACATGCAGATTCTACAAAAGGAGTGTTTCCAAACTGTTCTATCAAAGGGACCGTTCAAGTCTGTGAGTTGAATGCACTCATCACACAGAAGTTTCTCAGAATGCTTCTGTCTAGCTTTAGGTGAAGAGATTTCATTTCCCAGCATAGGCCTCAAAGCGCTCCAAATATCCACTTGCAGATTCTACGAAAAGTGTGTTTCAAAGCTGCTCTTTCAAAAGCAAGGTTCAAGTCTGTGTGTTGAATGCACTCATCAGAAAGAAGTTTCTGAGAATGCTTCTGTCTAGTTCTTAGGTGAAGATATTTCCTTTTCCAGCTTAGGCCTCAAAGCGCTCCAAATAAACACTTGCAAATTCTACAAAAGGAGTGTTTCAAAAGAGTTCTATCAAAAGGAACGTTCAAGTCTGTGAGTTGAATGCACTTATCATACAGAAGTTTCCTGGAATGCTTCTGTCTAGTTTTTATGTGAAGACATTTCCTTTTCCAGCATAGGCCTCAAAGCGCTCCAAATATCCACTTGCAGATTCTACAAAAAGAGTGTTTCAAAACTGCTCTATCAAAAGCAAGCTTCAACAGTGTGAGTAGAATGCACTCATCACAAAGAAGTTTCTGAGAATGCTTCTGTCTGGTTTTTATGTGAAGATATTTCCTTTTCCAACATAGGCCTCAAAGCGTTCCAAATAAACACTTGCAGATTCTACAAAAGGAGTGTTTCAAAACTGCTCTTTCGTGAGGAACGTTCAAGTCTGTGAGTTGAATGCACTCATCACACAGAAGTTTCTGAGAATGCTTATGTCTAGTTTTTATGTGAAGATATTTCCTTTTCCAGCATAGGCCTCAAAACGCTCCAAATATCCTCTTGCAGATTCTACATAAAGAGTGTTTCAAAACTGTTCTATCAAAAGGAAGGTTCAACTCTGTGAGTTGAATGAATGCATCATGAAGAACTTTCTGAGAATGCTTCTCTGTACTTTTTAGGTGAAGATATTCCAAAACCCAGCACAGGCCTCGAAGTGCTCCAAATAACCCCTTGCAGATTTTACCAAAAGAGTGTTTCAGAACTGCTCTTTCTATAGGTAAGTTCAAGTCTGTGAGTTGAATGCACTCAACACAAAGAAGTTTCTGAGAATGCTTCTGTTCAGTTTTTATGTGAAGATATTTCCTTTTCCAGCATAGGCCTCAAACGGCTCCATGTATACACTTGCAGATTCTACAAAAAGAGTGTTTCCAAACTTCTCTATCAATTGGTAGGTTCAACTCTGTGAGTTGAATGAACTCATCACAAAGAAGTTTCTGAGAATGCTTCCATCTAGTTTTTATATGAAGATATTTCCTTTTCCAGCATAGGCCTCAAAGAACTCCAAATAAACACATGCAGATTCTACAAAAGGAGTGTTTCCAAACTGTTCTATCAAAGGGAACGTTCAAGTCTGTGAGTTGAATGCACTCATCACACAGAAGTTTCTCAGAATGCTTCTGTCTAGTTTTTAGGTGAAGAGATTTCATTTCCCAGCATAGGCCTCAAAGCGCTCCAAATATCCACTTGCAGATTCTACGAAAAGTGTGTTTCAAAGCTGCTCTTTCAAAAGCAAGGTTCAAGTCTGTGTGTTGAATGCACTCATCAGAAAGAAGTTTCTGAGAATGCTTCTGTCTAGTTCTTAGGTGAAGATATTTCCTTTTCCAGCTTAGGCCTCAAAGCGCTCCAAATAAACACTTGCAAATTCTACAAAAGGAGTGTTTCAAAAGAGTTCTATCAAAAGGAACGTTCAAGTCTGTGAGTTGAATGCACTTATCATACAGAAGTTTCCTGGAATGCTTCTGTCTAGTTTTTATGTGAAGACATTTCCTTTTCCAGCATAGGCCTCAAAGCGCTCCAAATATCCACTTGCAGATTCTACAAAAAGAGTGTTTCCAAACTGCTCTATCAAAAGCAAGCTTCAACACTGTGAGTAGAATGCACTCATCACAGAGAAGTTTCTGAGAATGCTTCTGTCTAGTTTTTATGTGAAGATATTTCCTTTTCCAACATAGGCCTCAAAGCGCTCCAAATAAACACTTGCAGATTCTACAAAAGGAGTGTTTCAAAACTGCTCTTTCGAGAGGAACGTTCAAGTCTGTGAGTTGAATACACTCATCACACAGAAGTTTCTGAGAATGCTTCTGTCTAGTTTTTATGTGAAGATATTTCCTTTTCCAGCATAGGCCTCAAAACGCTCCAAATATCCTCTTGCAGATTCTACAAAAAGAGTGTTTCAAAACTGTTCTATCAAAAGGAAGGTTCAACTCTGTGAGTTGAATGAATGCATCATGAAGAACTTTCTGAGAATGCTTCTCTGTAGTTTTTAGGTGAAGATATTCCAAAACCAAGCACAGGCCTCGAAGTGCTCCAAATAACCCCTTGCAGATTTTACCAAAAGAGTGTTTCAGAACTGCTCTTTCTATAGGTAAGTTCAAGTCTGTGAGTTGAATGCACTCAACACAAAGAAGTTTCTGAGAATGCTTCTGTTCAGTTTTTATGTGAAGATATTTCCTTTTCCAGCATAGGCCTCAAACGGCTCCATGTATACACTTGCAGATTCTACAAAAAGAGTGTTTCCAAACTTCTCTATCAATTGGTAGGTTCAACTCTGTGAGTTGAATGAACTCATCACAAAGAAGTTTCTGAGAATGCTTCCATCTAGTTTTTATATGAAGATATTTCCTTTTCCAGCATAGGCCTCAAAGAACTCCAAATAAACACATGCAGATTCTACAAAAGGAGTGTTTCCAAACTGTTCTATCAAAGGGAACGTTCAAGTCTGTGAGTTGAATGCACTCATCACACAGAAGTTTCTCAGAATGCTTCTGTCTAGTTTTTAGGTGAAGAGATTTCATTTCCCAACATAGGCCTCAAAGCGCTCCAAATATCCACTTGCAGATTCTACGAAAAGTGTGTTTCAAAGCTGCTCTTTCAAAAGCAAGGTTCAAGTCTGTGTGTTGAATGCACTCATCAGAAAGAAGTTTCTGAGAATGCTTCTGTCTAGTTCTTAGGTGAAGATATTTCCTTTTCCAGCTTAGGCCTCAAAGCGCTCCAAATAAACACTTGCAAATTCTACAAAAGGAGTGTTTCAAAAGAGTTCTATCAAAAGGAACGTTCAAGTCTGTGAGTTGAATGCACTTATCATACAGAAGTTTCCTGGAATGTTTCTGTCTAGTTTTTATGTGAAGACATTCCCTTTTCCAGCATAGGCCTCAAAGCGCTCCAAATATCCACTTGGAGATTCTACAAAAAGAGTGTTTCAAAACTGCTCTATCAAAAGCAAGCTTCAACACTGTGAGTAGAATGCACTCATCACAAAGAAGTTTCTGAGAATGTTTCTGTCTAGTTTTTATGTGAAGATATTTCCTTTTCCAGCTTAGGCCTTAAAGCGCTCCAAAAAAACACTTGCAAATTCTACAAAAGGAGTGTTTCAAAAGAGTTCTATCAAAAGGAACGTTCAAGTCTGTGAGTTGAATGCACTTATCATACAGAAGTTTCCTGGAATGCTTCTGTCTAGTTTTTATGTGAAGACATTTCCTTTTCCAGCATAGGCCTCAAAGCGCTCCAAATATCCACTTGCAGATTCTACAAAAAGAGTGTTTCAAAACTGCTCTATCAAAAGCAAGCTTCAACACTGTGAGTAGAATGCACTCATCACAAAGAAGTTTCTGAGAATGCTTCTGTCTAGATTTATGTGAAGATATTTCCTTTTCCAACATAGGCCTCAAAGCGCTCCAAATAAACACTTGCAGATTCTACAAAAGGAGTGTTTCAAAACTGCTCTTTTGAGAGGAACGTTCAAGTCTGTGAGTTGAATGCACTCATCACACAGAAGTTTCTGAGAATGCTTCTGTCTAGTTTTTATGTGAAGATATTTCCTTTTCCAGCATAGGCCTCAAAACGCTCCAAATATCCTCTTGCAGATTCTACAAAAAGAGTGTTTCAAAACTGTTCTATCAATAGGAAGGTTCAACTCTGTGAGTTGAATGAATGCATCATGAAGAACTTTCTGAGAATGCTTCTCTGTAGTTTTTAGGTGAAGATATTCCAAAACCCAGCACAGGCCTCGAAGTGCTCCAAATAACCCCTTGCAGATTTTACCAAAAGTGTGTTTCAGAACTGCTCTTTCTATAGGTAAGTTCAAGTCTGTGAGTTGAATGCACTCAACACAAAGAAGTTTCTGAGAATGCTTCTGTTCAGTTTTTATGTGAAGATATTTCCTTTTCCAGCATAGGCCTCAAACGGCTCCAAATATCCACTTGCAGATTCTACAAAAAGAGTGTTTCCAAACTTCTCTATCAATTGGTAGGTTCAACTCTGTGAGTTGAATGAACTCATCACAAAGAAGTTTCTGAGAATACTTCCATCTAGTTTTTATATGAAGATATTTCCTTTTCCAGCATAGGCCTCAAAGAACTCCAAATAAACACATGCAGATTCTACAAAAGGAGTGTTTCCAAACTGTTCTTTCAAAGGGACCGTTCAAGTCTGTGAGTTGAATGCACTCATCACACAGAAGTTTCTCAGAATGCTTCTGTCTAGTTTTTAGGTGAAGAGATTTCATTTCCCAGCATAGGCCTCAAAGCGCTCCAAATATCCACTTGCAGATTCTACGAAAAGTGTGTTTCAAAGCTGCTCTTTCAAAAGCAAGGTTCAAGTCTGTGTGTTGAATGCACTCATCAGAAAGAAGTTTCTGAGAATGCTTCTGTCTAGTTCTTAGGTGAAGATATTTCCTTTTCCAGCTTAGGCCTCAAAGCGCTCCAAATAAACACTTGCAAATTCTACAAAAGGAGTGTTTCAAAAGAGTTCTATCAAAAGGAATGTTCAAGTCTGTGAGTTGAATGCACTTATCATACAGAAGTTTCCTGGAATGCTTCTGTCTAGTTTTTATGTGAAGACATTTCCTTTTCCAGCATAGGCCTCAAAGCGCTCAAAATATCCACTTGCAGATTCTACAAAAAGAGTGTTTCAAAACTGCTCTATCAAAAGCAAGCTTCAACACTGTGAGTAGAATGCACTCATCACAAAGAAGTTTCTGAGAATGCTTCTTTCTAGTTTTTAGGTGAAGATATTTCCTTTTCCAGCATAGGCCTCAAAACGCTCCAAATATCCTCTTGCAGATTCTACAAAAAGAGTGTTTCAAAACTGTTCTATCAAAAGGAAGGTTCAACTCTGTGAGTTGAATGAATGCATCATGAAGAACTTTCTGAGAATGCTTCTCTGTAGTTTTTAGGTGAAGATATTCCAAAACCCAGCACAGGCCTCGAAGTGCTCCAAATAACCCCTTGCAGATTTTACCAAAAGAGTGTTTCAGAACTGCTCTTTCTATAGGTAAGTTCAAGTCTGTGAGTTGAATGCACTCAACACAAAGAAGTTTCTGAGAATGCTTCTGTTCAGTTTTTATGTGAAGATATTTCCTTTTCCAGCATAGGCCTCAAACGGCTCCAAATATCCACTTGCAGATTCTACAAAAAGAGTGTTTCCAAACTTCTCTATCAATTGGTAGGTTCAACTCTGTGAGTTGAATGAACTCATCACAAAGAAGTTTCTGAGAATGCTTCCATCTAGTTTTTATATGAAGATATTTCCTTTTCCAGCATAGGCCTCAAAGAACTCCAAATAAACACATGCAGATTCTACAAAAGGAGTGTTTCCAAACTGTTCTTTCAAAGGGACCGTTCAAGTCTGTGAGTTGAATGCACTCATCACACAGAAGTTTCTCAGAATGCTTCTGTCTAGTTTTTAGGTGAAGAGATTTCATTTCCCAGCATAGGCCTCAAAGCGCTCCAAATATCCACTTGCAGATTCTACGAAAAGTGTGTTTCAAAGCTGCTCTTTCAAAAGCAAGGTTCAAGTCTGTGTGTTGAATGCACTCATCAGAAAGAAGTTTCTGAGAATGCTTCTGTCTAGTTCTTAGGTGAAGATATTTCCTTTTGCAGCTTAGGCCTCAAAGCGCTCCAAATAAACACTTGCAAATTCTACAAAAGGAGTGTTTCAAAAGAGTTCTATCAAAAGGAATGTTCAAGTCTGTGAGTTGAATGCACTTATCATACAGAAGTTTCCTGGAATGTTTCTGTCTAGTTTTTACGTGAAGACATTTCCTTTTCCAGCATATGCCTCAAAGCGCTCCAAATATCCACTTGCAGATTCTACAAAAAGAGTGTTTCCAAACTGCTCTATCAAAAGCAAGCTTCAACACTGTGAGTAGAATGCACTCATCACAAAGAAGTTTCTGAGAATGCTTCTGTCTAGTTTTTATGTGAAGATATTTCCTTTTCCAACATAGGCCTCAAAGCGCTCCAAATAAACACTTGCAGATTCTACAAAAGGAGTGTTTCAAAACTGCTCTTTTGAGAGGAACGTTCAAGTCTGTGAGTTGAATGCACTCATCACACAGAAGTTTCTGAGAATGCTTCTGTCTAGTTTTTATGTGAAGATATTTCCTTTTCCAGCATAGGCCTCAAAAGGCTCCAAATATCCTCTTGCAGATTCTACAAAAAGAGTGTTTCAAAACTGTTCTATCAAAAGGAAGGTTCAACTCTGTGAGTTGAATGAATGCATCATGAAGAACTTTCTGAGAATGCTTCTCTGTAGTTTTTAGGTGAAGATACTCCAAAACCCAGCACAGGCCTCGAAGTGCTCCAAGTAACCCCTTGCAGATTTTACCAAAAGAGTGTTTCAGAACTGCTCTTTCTATAGGTAAGTTCAAGTCTGTGGGTTGAATGCACTCAACACAAAGAAGTTTCTGAGAATTCTTCTGTTCAGTTCTTATGTGAAGATATTTCCTTTTCCAGCATAGTCCTCAAACGGCTCCAAATATCCACTTGCAGATTCTACAAAAAGAGTGTTTCCAAACTTCTCTATCAATTGGTAGGTTCAACTCTGTGAGTTGAATGAACTCATCACAAAGAAGTTTCTGAGAATGCTTCCATCTAGTTTTTATATGAAGATATTTCCTTTTACAGCATAGGCCTCAAAGAACTCCAAATAAACACATACAGATTCTACAAAAGGAGTGTTTCCAAACTGTTCTATCAAAGGGACCGTTCAAGTCTGTGAGTTGAATGCACTCATCACACAGAAGTTTCTCAGAATGCTTCTGTCTAGTTTTTAAGTGAAGAGATTTCATTTCCCAGCATAGGCCTCAAAGCGCTCCAAATATCCACTTGCAGATTCTACGAAAAGTGTGTTTCAAAGCTGCTCTTTCAAAAGCAAGGTTCAAGTCTGTGTGTTGAATGCACTCATCAGAAAGAAGTTTCTGAGAATGCTTCTGTCTAGTTCTTAGGTGAAGATATTTCCTTTTCCAGCTTAGGCCTCAAAGTGCTCCAAATAAACACTTGCAAATTCTACAAAAGGAGTGTTTCAAAAGAGTTCTATCAAAAGGAAAGTTCAAGTCTGTGAGTTGAATGCACTTATCATACAGAAGTTTCCTGGAATGCTTCTGTCTAGTTTTTATGTGAAGACATTTCCTTTTCCAGCATAGGCCTCAAAGCGCTCCAAATATCCACTTGCAGATTCTACAAAAAGAGTGTTTCAAAACTGCTCTATCAAAAGCAAGCTTCAACACTGTGAGTAGAATGCACTCATCACAAAGAAGTTTCTGAGAATGCTTCTGTCTAGTTTTTATGTGAAGATATTTCCTTTTCCAGCATAGGCCTCAAAACGCTCCAAATATCCTCTTGCAGATTCTACAAAAAGAGTGTTTCAAAACTGTTCTATCAAAAGGAAGGTTCAACTCTGTGAGTTGAATGAATGCATCATGAAGAACTTTCTGAGAATGCTTCTCTGTAGTTTTTAGGTGAAGATATTCCAAAACCCAGCACAGGCCTCGAAGTGCTCCAAATAACCCCTTGCAGATTTTACCAAAAGAGTGTTTCAGAACTGCTCTTTCTATAGGTAAGTTCAAGTCTGTGAGTTGAATGCACTCAACACAAAGAAGTTTCTGAGAATGCTTCTGTTCAGTTTTTATGTGAAGATATTTCCTTTTCCAGCATAGGCCTCAAACGGCTCCAAATATCCACTTGCAGATTCTACAAAAAGAGTGTTTCCAAACTTCTCTATCAATTGGTAGGTTCAACTCTGTGAGTTGAATGAACTCATCACAAAGAAGTTTCTGAGAATGCTTCCATCTAGTTTTTATATGAAGATATTTCCTTTTCCAGCATAGGCCTCAAAGAACTCCAAATAAACACATGCAGATTCTACAAAAGGAGTGTTTCCAAACTGTTCTATCAAAGGGACCGTTCAAGTCTGTGAGTTGAATGCACTCATCACACAGAAGTTTCTCAGAATGCTTCTGTCTAGTTTTTAGGTGAAGAGATTTCATTTCCCAGCATAGGCCTCAAAGCGCTCCAAATATCCACTTGCAGATTCTACGAAAAGTGTGTTTCAAAGCTGCTCTTTCAAAAGCAAGGTTCAAGTCTGTGTGTTGAATGCACTCATCAGAAAGAAGTTTCTGAGAATGCTTCTGTCTAGTTCTTAGGTGAAGATATTTCCTTTTCCAGCTTAGGCCTCAAAGCGCTCCAAATAAACACTTGCAAATTCTACAAAAGGAGTGTTTCAAAAGAGTTCTATCAAAAGGAATGTTCAAGTCTGTGAGTTGAATGCACTTATCATACAGAAGTTTCCTGGAATGTTTCTGTCTAGTTTTTATGTGAAGACATTTCCTTTTCCAGCATAGGCCTCAAAGCGCTCCAAATATCCACTTGCAGATTCTACAAAAAGAGTGTTTCCAAACTGCTCTATCAAAAGCAAGCTTCAACACTGTGAGTAGAATGCACTCATCACAAAGAAGTTTCTGAGAATGCTTCTGTCTAGTTTTTATGTGAAGATATTTCCTTTTCCAACATAGGCCTCAAAGCGCTCCAAATAAACACTTGCAGATTCTACAAAAGGAGTGTTTCAAAACTGCTCTTTTGAGAGGAACGTTCAAGTCTGTGAGTTGAATGCACTCATCAGACAGAAGTTTCTGAGAATGCTTCTGTCTAGTTTTTATGTGAAGATATTTCCTTTTCCAGCATAGGCCTCAAAAGGCTCCAAATATCCTCTTGCAGATTCTACAAAAAGAGTGTTTCAAAACTGTTCTATCAAAAGGAAGGTTCAACTCTGTGAGTTGAATGAATGCATCATGAAGAAGTTTCTGAGAATGCTTCTCTGTAGTTTTTAGGTGAAGATACTCCAAAACCCAGCACAGGCCTCGAAGTGCTCCAAGTAACCCCTTGCAGATTTTACCAAAAGAGTGTTTCAGAACTGCTCTTTCTATAGGTAAGTTCAAGTCTGTGGGTTGAATGCACTCAACACAAAGAAGTTTCTGAGAATTCTTCTGTTCAGTTCTTATGTGAAGATATTTCCTTTTCCAGCATAGTCCTCAAACGGCTCCAAATATCCACTTGCAGATTCTACAAAAAGAGTGTTTCCAAACTTCTCTATCAATTGGTAGGTTCAACTCTGTGAGTTGAATGAACTCATCACAAAGAAGTTTCTGAGAATGCTTCCATCTAGTTTTTATATGAAGATATTTCCTTTTACAGCATAGGCCTCAAAGAACTCCAAATAAACACATACAGATTCTACAAAAGGAGTGTTTCCAAACTGTTCTATCAAAGGGACCGTTCAAGTCTGTGAGTTGAATGCACTCATCACACAGAAGTTTCTCAGAATGCTTCTGTCTAGTTTTTAAGTGAAGAGATTTCATTTCCCAGCATAGGCCTCAAAGCGCTCCAAATATCCACTTGCAGATTCTACGAAAAGTGTGTTTCAAAGCTGCTCTTTCAAAAGCAAGGTTCAAGTCTGTGTGTTGAATGCACTCATCAGAAAGAAGTTTCTGAGAATGCTTCTGTCTAGTTCTTAGGTGAAGATATTTCCTTTTCCAGCTTAGGCCTCAAAGTGCTCCAAATAAACACTTGCAAATTCTACAAAAGGAGTGTTTCAAAAGAGTTCTATCAAAAGGAAAGTTCAAGTCTGTGAGTTGAATGCACTTATCATACAGAAGTTTCCTGGAATGCTTCTGTCTAGTTTTTATGTGAAGACATTTCCTTTTCCAGCATAGGCCTCAAAGCGCTCAAAATATCCACTTGCAGATTCTACAAAAAGAGTGTTTCAAAACTGCTCTATCAAAAGCAAGCTTCAACACTGTGAGTAGAATGCACTCATCACAAAGAAGTTTCTGAGAATGCTTCTGTCTAGTTTTTATGTGAAGATATTTCCTTTTCCAGCATAGGCCTCAAAACGCTCCAAATATCCTCTTGCAGATTCTACAAAAAGAGTGTTTCAAAACTGTTCTATCAAAAGGAAGGTTCAACTCTGTGAGTTGAATGAATGCATCATGAAGAACTTTCTGAGAATGCTTCTCTGTAGTTTTTAGGTGAAGATATTCCAAAACCCAGCACAGGCCTCGAAGTGCTCCAAATAACCCCTTGCAGATTTTACCAAAAGAGTGTTTCAGAACTGCTCTTTCTATAGGTAAGTTCAAGTCTGTGAGTTGAATGCACTCAACACAAAGAAGTTTCTGAGAATGCTTCTGTTCAGTTTTTATGTGAAGATATTTCCTTTTCCAGCATAGGCCTCAAACGGCTCCAAATATCCACTTGCAGATTCTACAAAAAGAGTGTTTCCAAACTTCTCTATCAATTGGTAGGTTCAACTCTGTGAGTTGAATGAACTCATCACAAAGAAGTTTCTGAGAATGCTTCCATCTAGTTTTTATATGAAGATATTTCCTTTTCCAGCATAGGCCTCAAAGAACTCCAAATAAACACATGCAGATTCTACAAAAGGAGTGTTTCCAAACTGTTCTATCAAAGGGACCGTTCAAGTCTGTGAGTTGAATGCACTCATCACACAGAAGTTTCTCAGAATGCTTCTGTCTAGTTTTTAGGTGAAGAGATTTCATTTCCCAGCATAGGCCTCAAAGCGCTCCAAATATCCACTTGCAGATTCTACGAAAAGTGTGTTTCAAAGCTGCTCTTTCAAAAGCAAGGTTCAAGTCTGTGTGTTGAATGCACTCATCAGAAAGAAGTTTCTGAGAATGCTTCTGTCTAGTTCTTAGGTGAAGATATTTCCTTTTCCAGCTTAGGCCTCAAAGCGCTCCAAATAAACACTTGCAAATTCTACAAAAGGAGTGTTTCAAAAGAGTTCTATCAAAAGGAATGTTCAAGTCTGTGAGTTGAATGCACTTATCATACAGAAGTTTCCTGGAATGTTTCTGTCTAGTTTTTATGTGAAGACATTTCCTTTTCCAGCATAGGCCTCAAAGCGCTCCAAATATCCACTTGCAGATTCTACAAAAAGAGTGTTTCCAAACTGCTCTATCAAAAGCAAGCTTCAACACTGTGAGTAGAATGCACTCATCACAAAGAAGTTTCTGAGAATGCTTCTGTCTAGTTTTTATGTGAAGATATTTCCTTTTCCAACATAGGCCTCAAAGCGCTCCAAATAAACACTTGCAGATTCTACAAAAGGAGTGTTTCAAAACTGCTCTTTTGAGAGGAACGTTCAAGTCTGTGAGTTGAATGCACTCATCAGACAGAAGTTTCTGAGAATGCTTCTGTCTAGTTTTTATGTGAAGATATTTCCTTTTCCAGCATAGGCCTCAAAAGGCTCCAAATATCCTCTTGCAGATTCTACAAAAAGAGTGTTTCAAAACTGTTCTATCAAAAGGAAGGTTCAACTCTGTGAGTTGAATGAATGCATCATGAAGAACTTTCTGAGAATGCTTCTCTGTAGTTTTTAGGTGAAGATACTCCAAAACCCAGCACAGGCCTCGAAGTGCTCCAAGTAACCCCTTGCAGATTTTACGAAAAGAGTGTTTCAGAACTGCTCTTTCTATAGGTAAGTTCAACTCTGTGGGTTGAATGCACTCAACACAAAGAAGTTTCTGAGAATTCTTCTGTTCAGTTCTTATGTGAAGATATTTCCTTTTCCAGCATAGTCCTCAAACGGCTCCAAATATCCACTTGCAGATTCTACAAAAAGAGTGTTTCCAAACTTCTCTATCAATTGGTAGGTTCAACTCTGTGAGTTGAATGAACTCATCACAAAGAAGTTTCTGAGAATGCTTCCATCTAGTTTTTATATGAAGATATTTCCTTTTACAGCATAGGCCTCAAAGAACTCCAAATAAACACATACAGATTCTACAAAAGGAGTGTTTCCAAACTGTTCTATCAAAGGGACCGTTCAAGTCTGTGAGTTGAATGCACTCATCACACAGAAGTTTCTCAGAATGCTTCTGTCTAGTTTTTAAGTGAAGAGATTTCATTTCCCAGCATAGGCCTCAAAGCGCTCCAAATATCCACTTGCAGATTCTACGAAAAGTGTGTTTCAAAGCTGCTCTTTCAAAAGCAAGGTTCAAGTCTGTGTGTTGAATGCACTCATCAGAAAGAAGTTTCTGAGAATGCTTCTGTCTAGTTCTTAGGTGAAGATATTTCCTTTTCCAGCTTAGGCCTCAAAGCGCTCCAAATAAACACTTGCAAATTCTACAAAAGGAGTGTTTCAAAAGAGTTCTATCAAAAGGAATGTTCAAGTCTGTGAGTTGAATGCACTTATCATACAGAAGTTTCCTGGAATGCTTCTGTCTAGTTTTTATGTGAAGACATTTCCTTTTCCAGCATAGGCCTCAAAGCGCTACAAATATCCACTTGCAGATTCTACAAAAAGAGTGTTTCAAAACTGCTCTATCAAAAGCAAGCTTCAACACTGTGAGTAGAATGCACTCATCACAAAGAAGTTTCTGAGAATGCTTCTGTCTAGTTTTTATGTGAAGATATTTCCTTTTCCAACATACGCCTCAAAGCGCTCCAAATAAACACTTGCAGATTCTACAAAAGGAGTGTTTCAAAACTGCTCTTTCGAGAGGAACGTTCAAGTCTGTGAGTTGAATGCACTCATCACACAGAAGTTTCTGAGAATGCTTCTATCTAGTTTTTATGTGAAGATATTTCCTTTTCCAGCATAGGCCTCAAAACGCTCCAAATATCCTCTTGCAGATTCTACAAAAAGAGTGTTTCAAAACTGTTCTATCAAAAGGAAGGTTCAACTCTGTGAGTTGAATGAATGCATCATGAAGAACTTTCTGAGAATGCTTCTCTGTAGTTTTTAGGTGAAGATATTCCAAAACCCAGCACAGACCTCGAAGTGCTCCAAATAACCCCTTGCAGATTTTACCAAAAGAGTGTTTCAGAACTGCTCTTTCTATAGGTAAGTTCAAGTCTGTGAGTTGAATGCACTCAACACAAAGAAGTTTCTGAGAATGCTTCTGTTCAGTTTTTATGTGAAGATATTTCCTTTTCCAGCATAGGCCTCAAAGCGCTCCAAATATCCACTTGCAGATTCTACGAAAAGTGTGTTTCAAAGCTGCTCTTTCAAAAGCAAGGTTCAAGTCTGTGTGTTGAAAGCACTCATCAGAAAGAAGTTTCTGAGAATGCTTCTGTCTAGTTCTTAGGTGATGATATTCCCTTTTCCAACTTAGGCCTCAAAGCGCTCCAAATAAACACTTGCAAATTCTACAAAAGGAGTGTTTCAAAAGAGCTCCATCAAAAGGAACGTTCAAGTCTGTGAGTTGAATGCACTTATCATACAGAAGTTTCCTGGAATGTTTCTGTCTAGTTTTTATGTGAAGACATTTCCTTTTCCAGCATAGGCCTCAAAGCGCTCCAAATATCCACTTGCAGATTCTACAAAAAGTGTGTTTCAAAGCTGCTCTTTCAAAAGGAAGCTTCAAGTCTGTGAGTTGAATGCACTCATCACAAAGAAGTTTCTGAGAATGCTTCCGTCTAGTTTCTATATGAAGATATTTCCTTTTCCAACATAGGCCTCAAAGTGCTCCAAATAAACCCTTGCAGATTCTACAAAAGGAGTGTCTCAAAACTGCTCTTTCTATAGGTAAGTCCAAGTCTGTCAGTTGAATGCACTCATCACACAGAAGTTTCTCAGAATGCTTCTGTCTAGTTTTTAGGTGAAGAGATTTCATTTCCCAGCATTGGCCTCAAAGCGCTCCAAATATCCACTTGCAGATTCTACGAAAAGTGTGTTTCAAAGCTGCTCTTTCAAAAGCAAGGTTCAAGTCTGTGTGTTGAAAGCACTCATCAGAAAGAAATTTCTGAGAATGCTTCTGTCTAGTTCTTAGGTGAAGAAATTTCCTTTTCCAGCTTAGGCCTCAAAGCGCTCCAAATAAACACTTGCAAATTCTACAAAAGGAGTGTTTCAAAAGAGTTCTATCAAAAGGAACGTTCAAGTCTGTGAGTTGAATGCACTTATCATACAGAAGTTTCCTGGAATGTTTCTGTCTAGTTTTTATGTGAAGACATTTCCTTTTCCAGCATAGGCCTCAAAGCGCTCCAAATATCCACTTGCAGATTCTACCAAAAGAGTGTTTCAAAACTGCTCTATCAAAAGCAAGCTTCAACACTGTGAGTAGAATGGACTCATCACAAAGAAGTTTCTGAGAATGCTTCTGTCTAGTTCTTACGTGAAGATATTTCCTTTTCCAGCTTAGGCCTCAAAGCGCTCCAAATAAACACTTGCAAATTCTACAAAAGGAGTGTTTCAAAAGAGTTCTCTCAAAAGGAACGTTCAAGTCTGTGAGTTGAATGCACTTATAATACAGAAGTTTCCTGGAATGCTTCTGTCTATTTTTTATGTGAAGACATTTCCTTTTCCAGCATAGGCCTCAAAGCGCTCCAAATATCCACTTGCAGATTCTACAAAAAGTGTGTTTCAAAGCTGCTCTTTCAAAAGGAAGCTTCAAGTCTGTGAGTTGAATGCACTCATCACAAAGAAGTTTCTGAGAATGCTTCCGTCTTGTTTCTATATGAAGATATTTCCTTTTCCAACATAGGCCTCAAAGTGCTCCAAATAAACCCTTGCAGATTCTACAAAAGGAGTGTCTCAAAACTGCTCTTTCTATAGATAAGTCCAAGTCTGTGAGTTGAATGCACTCATCACACAGAAGTTTCTCAGAATGCTTCTGTCTAGTTTTTAGGTGAAGAGATTTCATTTCCCAGCATAGGCCTCAAAGCACTCCAAATATCCACTTGCAGATTCTACGAAAAGTGTGTTTCAAAGCTGCTCTTTCAAAAGCAAGGTTCAAGTCTGTGTGTTGAAAGCACTCATCAGAAAGAAGTTTCTGAGAATGCTTCTGTTCAGTTTTTATGTGAAGATATTTCCTTTTCCAGCATAGGCCTCAAACGGCTCCATATATACACTTGCAGATTCTACAAAAAGAGTGTTTCCAAACTTCTCTATCAATTGGTAGGTTCAACTCTGTGAGTTGAATGAACTCATCTCAAAGAAGTTTCTGAGAATGCTTCCATCTAGTTTTTATATGAAGATATTTCCTTTTCCAGCGTAGGCCTCAAAGAACTCCTAATAAACACATGCAGATTCTACAAAAGGAGTGTTTCCAAACTGTTCTATCAAAGGGAACGTTCAAGTCTGTGAGTTGAATGCACTCATCACACAGAAGTTTCTCAGAATGCTTCTGTCTAGTTTTTAGGTGAAGAGATTTCATTTCCCAGCATAGGCCTCAAAGCGCTCCAAATATCCACTTGCAGATTCTACGAAAAGTGTGCTTCAAAGCTGCTCTTTCAAAAGCAAGGTTCAAGTCTGTGTGTTGAATGCACTCATCAGAAAGAAGTTTCTGAGACTGCTTCTGTCTAGTTCTTAGGTGAAGATATTTCCTTTTCCAGCTTAGGCCTCAAAGCGCTCCAAATAAACACTTGCAAATTCTACAAAAGGAGTGTTTCAAAAGATTTCTATCAAAAGGAACGTTCAAGTCTGTGAGTTGAATGCACTTATCATACAGAAGTTTCCTGGAATGCTTCTGTCTAGTTTTTATGTGAAGACATTTCCTTTTCCAGCATAGGCCTCAAAGCGCTCCAAATATCCACTTGCAGATTCTACAAAAAGAGTGTTTCAAAACTGCTCTATCAAAAGCAAGCTTCCACACTGTGAGTAGAATGCACTCATCACAAAGAAGTTTCTGAGAATGCTTCTGTCTAGTTTTTATGTGAAGATATTTCCTTTTCCAACATAGGCCTCAAAGCGCTCCAAATAAACACTTGCAGATTCTACAAAAGGAGTGTTTCAAAACTGCTCTTTCGAGAGGAACGTTCAAGTCTGTGAGTTGAATGCACTCATCACACAGAAGTTTCTGAGAATGCTTCTGTCTAGTTTTTATGTGAAGATATTTCCTTTTCCAGCATAGGCCTCAAAACGCTCCAAATATCCTCTTGCAGATTCTACAAAAAGAGTGTTTCAAAACTGTTCTATCAAAAGGAAGGTTCAACTCTGTGAGTTGAATGAATGCATCATGAAGAACTTTCTGAGAATGCTTCTCTGTACTTTTTAGGTGAAGATATTCCAAAACCCAGCACAGGCCTCGAAGTGCTCCAAATAACCCCTTGCAGATTTTACCAAAAGAGTGTTTCAGAACTGCTCTTTCTATAGGTAAGTTCAAGTCTGTGAGTTGAATGCACTCAACACAAAGAAGTTTCTGAGAATGCTTCTGTTCAGTTTTTATGTGAAGATATTTCCTTTTCCAGCATAGGCCTCAAACGGC
The DNA here is from genome assembly GCF_028885655.2 of Pongo abelii. NCBI lineage: Eukaryota > Metazoa > Chordata > Mammalia > Primates > Hominidae > Pongo > Pongo abelii. The sequence goes on along the minus strand of NC_072000.2, from coordinate 21,235,178 downwards.
TCCAAATATCCACTTGCAGATTCTACAAAAAGAGTGTTTCCAAACTTCTCTATCAATTGGTAGGTTCAACTCTGTGAGTTGAATGAACTCATCACAAAGAAGTTTCTGAGAATGCTTCCATCTAGTTTTTATATGAAGATATTTCCTTTTCCAGCATAGGCCTCAAAGAACTCCAAATAAACACATGCAGATTCTACAAAAGGAGTGTTTCCAAACTGTTCTATCAAAGGGAACGTTCAAGTCTGTGAGTTGAATGCACTCATCACACAGAAGTTTCTCAGAATGCTTCTGTCTAGTTTTTAGGTGAAGAGATTTCATTTCCCAGCATAGGCCTCAAAGCGCTCCAAATATCCACTTGCAGATTCTACGAAAAGTGTGTTTCAAAGCTGCTCTTTCAAAAGCAAGGTTCAAGTCTGTGTGTTGAATGCACTCATCAGAAAGAAGTTTCTGAGAATGCTTCTGTCTAGTTCTTAGGTGAAGATATTTCCTTTTCCAGCTTAGGCCTCAAAGCGCTCCAAATAAACACTTGCAAATTCTACAAAAGGAGTGTTTCAAAAGAGTTCTATCAAAAGGAACGTTCAAGTCTGTGAGTTGAATGCACTTATCATACAGAAGTTTCCTGGAATGTTTCTGTCTAGTTTTTATGTGAAGACATTTCCTTTTCCAGCATAGGCCCCAAAGCGCTCCAAATATCCACTTGCAGATTCTACCAAAAGAGTGTTTCAAAACTGCTCTATCAAAAGCAAGCTTCAACACTGTGAGTAGAATGCACTCATCACAAAGAAGTTTCTGAGAATGTTTCTGTCTAGTTCTTACGTGAAGATATTTCCTTTTCCAGCTTAGGCCTCAAAGCGCTCCAAATAAACACTTGCAAATTCTACAAAAGGAGTGTTTCAAAAGAGTTCTATCAAAAGGAACGTTCAAGTCTGTGAGTTGAATGCACTTATCATACAGAAGTTTCCTGGAATGCTTCTGTCTAGTTTTTATGTGAAGACATTTCCTTTTCCAGCATAGGCCTCAAAGCGCTCCAAATATCCACTTGCAGATTCTACAAAAAGAGTGTTTCAAAACTGCTCTATCAAAAGCAAGCTTCAACACTGTGAGTAGAATGCACTCATCACAAAGAAGTTTCTGAGAATGCTTCTCTGTAGTTTTTAGGTGAAGATATTCCAAAACCCAGCACAGGCCTCGAAGTGCTCCAAATAACCCCTTGCAGATTTTACCAAAAGAGTGTTTCAGAACTGCTCTTTCTATAGGTAAGTTCAAGTCTGTGAGTTGAATGCACTCAACACAAAGAAGTTTCTGAGAATGCTTCTGTTCAGTTTTTATGTGAAGATATTTCCTTTTCCAGCATAGGCCTCAAACGGCTCCATGTATACACTTGCAGATTCTACAAAAAGAGTGTTTCCAAACTTCTCTATCAATTGGTAGGTTCAACTCTGTGAGTTGAATGAACTCATCACAAAGAAGTTTCTGAGAATGCTTCCATCTAGTTTTTATATGAAGATATTTCCTTTTCCAGCATAGGCCTCAAAGAACTCCAAATAAACACATGCAGATTCTACAAAAGGAGTGTTTCCAAACTGTTCTATCAAAGGGAACGTTCAAGTCTGTGAGTTGAATGCACTCATCACACAGAAGTTTCTCAGAATGCTTCTGTCTAGTTTTTAGGTGAAGAGATTTCATTTCCCAGCATAGGCCTCAAAGCGCTCCAAATATCCACTTGCAGATTCTACGAAAAGTGTGTTTCAAAGCTGCTCTTTCAAAAGCAAGGTTCAAGTCTGTGTGTTGAATGCACTCATCAGAAAGAAGTTTCTGAGAATGCTTCTGTCTAGTTCTTAGGTGAAGATATTTCCTTTTCCAGCTTAGGCCTCAAAGCGCTCCAAATAAACACTTGCAAATTCTACAAAAGGAGTGTTTCAAAAGAGTTCTATCAAAAGGAACGTTCAAGTCTGTGAGTTGAATGCACTTATCATACAGAAGTTTCCTGGAATGCTTCTGTCTAGTTTTTATGTGAAGACATTTCCTTTTCCAGCATAGGCCTCAAAGCGCTCCAAATATCCACTTGCAGATTCTACCAAAAGAGTGTTTCAAAACTGCTCTATCAAAAGCAAGCTTCAACACTGTGAGTAGAATGCACTCATCACAAAGAAGTTTCTGAGAAAGTTTCTGTCTAGTTCTTACGTGAAGATATTTCCTTTTCCAGCTTAGGCCTCAAAGCGCTCCAAATAAACACTTGCAAATTCTACAAAAGGAGTGTTTCAAAAGAGTTCTATCAAAAGGAACGTTCAAGTCTGTGAGTTGAATGCACTTATCATACAGAAGTTTCCTGGAATGCTTCTGTCTAGTTTTTATGTGAAGACATTTCCTTTTCCAGCATAGGCCTCAAAGCGCTCCAAATATCCACTTGCAGATTCTACAAAAAGAGTGTTTCAAAACTGCTATATCAAAAGCAAGCTTCAACACTGTGAGTAGAATGCACTCATCACAAAGAAGTTTCTGAGAATGCTTCTGTCTAGTTTTTATGTGAAGATATTTCCTTTTCCAACATAGGCCTCAAAGCGCTCCAAATAAACACTTGCAGATTCTACAAAAGGAGTGTTTCAATACTGCTCTTTCGAGAGGAACGTTCAAGTCTGTGAGTTGAATGCACTCATCACACAGAAGTTTCTGAGAATGCTTCTGTCTAGTTTTTATGTGAAGATATTTCCTTTTCCAGCATAGGCCTCAAAACGCTCCAAATATCCTCTTGCAGATTCTACAAAAAGAGTGTTTCAAAACTGTTCTATCAAAAGGAAGGTTCAACTCTGTGAGTTGAATGAATGCATCATGAAGAACTTTCTGAGAATGCTTCTCTGTAGTTTTTAGGTGAAGATATTCCAAAACCCAGCACAGGCCTCGAAGTGCTCCAAATAACCCCTTGCAGATTTTACCAAAAGAGTGTTTCAGAACTGCTCTTTCTATAGGTAAGTTCAAGTCTGTGAGTTGAATGCACTCAACACAAAGAAGTTTCTGAGAATGCTTCTGTTCAGTTTTTATGTGAAGATATTTCCTTTTCCAGCAGAGGCCTCAAACGGCTCCATGTATACACTTGCAGATTCTACAAAAAGAGTGTTTCCAAACTTCTCTATCAATTGGTAGGTTCAACTCTGTGAGTTGAATGAACTCATCACAAAGAAGTTTCTGAGAATGCTTCCATCTAGTTTTTATATGAAGATATTTCCTTTTCCAGCATAGGCCTCAAAGAACTCCAAATAAACACATGCAGATTCTACAAAAGGAGTGTTTCCAAACTGTTCTATCAAAGGGAACGTTCAAGTCTGTGAGTTGAATGCACTCATCACACAGAAGTTTCTCAGAATGCTTCTGTCTAGTTTTTAGGTGAAGAGATTTCATTTCCCAGCATAGGCCTCAAAGCGCTCCAAATATCCACTTGCAGATTCTACGAAAAGTGTGTTTCAAAGCTGCTCTTTCAAAAGCAAGGTTCAAGTCTGTGTGTTGAATGCACTCATCAGAAAGAAGTTTCTGAGAATGCTTCTGTCTAGTTCTTAGGTGAAGATATTTCCTTTTCCAGCTTAGGCCTCAAAGCGCTCCAAATAAACACTTGCAAATTCTACAAAAGGAGTGTTTCAAAAGAGTTCTATCAAAAGGAACGTTCAAGTCTGTGAGTTGAATGCACTTATCATACAGAAGTTTCCTGGAATGCTTCTGTCTAGTTTTTATGTGAAGACATTTCCTTTTCCAGCATAGGCCTCAAAGCGCTCCAAATATCCACTTGCAGATTCTACAAAAAGAGTGTTTCAAAACTGCTCTATCAAAAGCAAGCTTCAACACTGTGAGTAGAATGCACTCATCACAAAGAAGTTTCTGAGAATGTTTCTGTCTAGTTCTTACGTGAAGATATTTCCTTTTCCAGCTTAGGCCTCAAAGCGCTCCAAATAAACACTTGCAGATTCTACAAAAGGTGTGTTTCAAAAGAGTTCTATCAAAAGGAACGTTCAAGTCTGTGAGTTGAATGCACTTATCATACAGAAGTTTCCTGGAATGCTTCTGTCTAGTTTTTATGTGAAGACATTTCCTTTTCCAGCATAGGCCTCAAAGCGCTCCAAATATCCACTTGCAGATTCTACAAAAAGAGTGTTTCAAAACTGCTCTATCAAAAGCAAGCTTCAACACTGTGAGTAGAATGCACTCACCACAAAGAAGTTTCTGAGAATGCTTCTCTGTAGTTTTTAGGTGAAGATATTCCAAAACCCAGCACAGGCCTCGAAGTGCTCCAAATAACCCCTTGCAGATTTTACCAAAAGAGTGTTTCAGAACTGCTCTTTCTATAGGTAAGTTCAAGTCTGTGAGTTGAATGCACTCAACACAAAGAAGTTTCTGAGAATGCTTCTGTTCAGTTTTTATGTGAAGATATTTCCTTTTCCAGCATAGGCCTCAAACGGCTCCAAATATCCACTTGCAGATTCTACAAAAAGAGTGTTTCCAAACTTCTCTATCAATTGGTAGGTTCAACTCTGTGAGTTGAATGAACTCATCCAAAGAAGTTTCTGAGAATGCTTCCATCTAGTTTTTATATGAAGATATTTCCTTTTCCAGCATAGGCCTCAAAGAACTCCAAAGAAACACATGCAGATTCTACAAAAGGAGTGTTTCCAAACTGTTCTATCAAAGGGACCGTTCAAGTCTGTGAGTTGAATGCACTCATCACACAGAAGTTTCTCAGAATGCTTCTGTCTAGTTTTTAGGTGAAGAGATTTCATTTCCCAGCATAGGCCTCAAAGCGCTCCAAATATCCACTTGCAGATTCTACGAAAAGTGTGTTTCAAAGCTGCTCTTTCAAAAGCAAGGTTCAAGTCTGTGTGTTGAATGCACTCATCAGAAAGAAGTTTCTGAGAATGCTTCTGTCTAGTTCTTAGGTGAAGATATTTCCTTTTCCAGCTTAGGCCTCAAAGCGCTCCAAATAAACACTTGCAAATTCTACAAAAGGAGTGTTTCAAAAGAGTTCTATCAAAAGGAACGTTCAAGTCTGTGAGTTGAATGCACTTATCATACAGAAGTTTCCTGGAATGTTTCTGTCTAGTTTTTATGTGAAGACATTTCCTTTTCCAGCATAGGCCTCAAAGCGCTCCAAATATCCACTTGCAGATTCTACCAAAAGAGTGTTTCAAAACTGCTCTATCAAAAGCAAGCTTCAACACTGTGAGTAGAATGCACTCATCACAAAGAAGTTTCTGAGAATGCTTCTGTCTAGTTTTTATGTGAAGATATTTCCTTTTCCAGCTTAGGCCTTAAAGCGCTCCAAAAAAACACTTGCAAATTCTACAAAAGGAGTGTTTCAAAAGAGTTCTATCAAAAGGAACGTTCAAGTCTGTGAGTTGAATGCACTTATCATACAGAAGTTTCCTGGAATGCTTCTGTCTAGTTTTTATGTGAAGACATTTCCTTTTCCAGCATAGGCCTCAAAGCGCTCCAAATATCCACTTGCAGATTCTACAAAAAGAGTGTTTCAAAACTGCTCTATCAAAAGCAAGCTTCAACACTGTGAGTAGAATGCACTCATCACAAAGAAGTTTCTGAGAATGCTTCTGTCTAGATTTATGTGAAGATATTTCCTTTTCCAACATAGGCCTCAAAGCGCTCCAAATAAACACTTGCAGATTCTACAAAAGGAGTGTTTCAAAACTGCTCTTTCGTGAGGAACGTTCAAGTCTGTGAGTTGAATGCACTCATCACACAGAAGTTTCTGAGAATGCTTCTGTCTAGTTTTTATGTGAAGATATTTCCTTTTCCAGCATAGGCCTCAAAACGCTCCAAATATCCTCTTGCAGATTCTACAAAAAGAGTGTTTCAAAACTGTTCTATCAAAAGGAAGGTTCAACTCTGTGAGTTGAATGAATGCATCATGAAGAACTTTCTGAGAATGCTTCTCTGTAGTTTTTAGGTGAAGATATTCCAAAACCCAGCACAGGCCTCGAAGTGCTCCAAATAACCCCTTGCAGATTTTACCAAAAGAGTGTTTCAGAACTGCTCTTTCTATAGGTAAGTTCAAGTCTGTGAGTTGAATGCACTCAACACAAAGAAGTTTCTGAGAATGCTTCTGTTCAGTTTTTATGTGAAGATATTTCCTTTTCCAGCATAGGCCTCAAACGGCTCCATGTATACACTTGCAGATTCTACAAAAAGAGTGTTTCCAAACTTCTCTATCAATTGGTAGGTTCAACTCTGTGAGTTGAATGAACTCATCACAAAGAAGTTTCTGAGAATGCTTCCATCTAGTTTTTATATGAAGATATTTCCTTTTCCAGCATAGGCCTCAAAGAACTCCAAATAAACACATGCAGATTCTACAAAAGGAGTGTTTCCAAACTGTTCTATCAAAGGGAACGTTCAAGTCTGTGAGTTGAATGCACTCATCACACAGAAGTTTCTCAGAATGCTTCTGTCTAGTTTTTAGGTGAAGAGATTTCATTTCCCAGCATAGGCCTCAAAGCGCTCCAAATATCCACTTGCAGATTCTACGAAAAGTGTGTTTCAAAGCTGCTCTTTCAAAAGCAAGGTTCAAGTCTGTGTGTTGAATGCACTCATCAGAAAGAAGTTTCTGAGAATGCTTCTGTCTAGTTCTTAGGTGAAGATATTTCCTTTTCCAGCTTAGGCCTCAAAGCGCTCCAAATAAACACTTGCAAATTCTACAAAAGGAGTGTTTCAAAAGAGTTCTATCAAAAGGAACGTTCAAGTCTGTGAGTTGAATGCACTTATCATAAAGAAGTTTCCTGGAATGTTTCTGTCTAGTTTTTATGTGAAGACATTTCCTTTTCCAGCATAGGCCTCAAAGCGCTCCAAATATCCACTTGCAGATTCTACCAAAAGAGTGTTTCAAAACTGCTCTATCAAAAGCAAGCTTCAACACTGTGAGTAGAATGCACTCATCACAAAGAAGTTTCTGAGAATGTTTCTGTCTAGTTCTTACGTGAAGATATTTCCTTTTCCAGCTTAGGCCTCAAAGCGCTCCAAATAAACACTTGCAGATTCTACAAAAGGTGTGTTTCAAAAGAGTTCTATCAAAAGGAACGTTCAAGTCTGTGAGTTGAATGCACTTATCATACAGAAGTTTCCTGGAATGCTTCTGTCTAGTTTTTATGTGAAGACATTTCCTTTTCCAGCATAGGCCTCAAAGCGCTCCAAATATCCACTTGCAGATTCTACAAAAAGAGTGTTTCAAAACTGCTCTATCAAAAGCAAGCTTCAACACTGTGAGTAGAATGCACTCATCACAAAGAAGTTTCTGAGAATGCTTCTCTGTAGTTTTTAGGTGAAGATATTCCAAAACCCAGCACAGGCCTCGAAGTGCTCCAAATAACCCCTTGCAGATTTTACCAAAAGTGTGTTTCAGAACTGCTCTTTCTATAGGTAAGTTCAAGTCTGTGAGTTGAATGCACTCAACACAAAGAAGTTTCTGAGAATGCTTCTGTTCAGTTTTTATGTGAAGATATTTCCTTTTCCAGCATAGGCCTCAAACGGCTCCATGTATACACTTGCAGATTCTACAAAAAGAGTGTTTCCAAACTTCTCTATCAATTGGTAGGTTCAACTCTGTGAGTTGAATGAACTCATCACAAAGAAGTTTCTGAGAATGCTTCCATCTAGTTTTTATATGAAGATATTTCCTTTTCCAGCATAGGCCTCAAAGAACTCCAAATAAACACATGCAGATTCTACAAAAGGAGTGTTTCCAAACTGTTCTATCAAAGGGAACGTTCAAGTCTGTGAGTTGAATGCACTCATCACACAGAAGTTTCTCAGAATGCTTCTGTCTAGTTTTTAGGTGAAGAGATTTCATTTCCCAGCATAGGCCTCAAAGCGCTCCAAATATCCACTTGCAGATTCTACGAAAAGTGTGTTTCAAAGCTGCTCTTTCAAAAGCAAGGTTCAAGCCTGTGTGTTGAATGCACTCATCAGAAAGAAGTTTCTGAGAATGCTTCTGTCTAGTTCTTAGGTGAAGATATTTCCTTTTCCAGCTTAGGCCTCAAAGCGCTCCAAATAAACACTTGCAAATTCTACAAAAGGAGTGTTTCAAAAGAGTTCTATCAAAAGGAACGTTCAAGTCTGTGAGTTGAATGCACTTATCATACAGAAGTTTCCTGGAATGTTTCTGTCTAGTTTTTATGTGAAGACATTTCCTTTTCCAGCATAGGCCTCAAAGCGCTCCAAATATCCACTTGCAGATTCTACCAAAAGAGTGTTTCAAAACTGCTCTATCAAAAGCAAGCTTCAACACTGTGAGTAGAATGCACTCGTCACAAAGAAGTTTCTGAGAATGTTTCTGTCTAGTTTTTATGTGAAGATATTTCCTTTTCCAGCTTAGGCCTTAAAGCGCTCCAAATAAACACTTGCAAATTCTACAAAAGGAGTGTTTCAAAAGAGTTCTATCAAAAGGAACGTTCAAGTCTGTGAGTTGAATGCACTTATCATACAGAAGTTTCCTGGAATGCTTCTGTCTAGTTTTTATGTGAAGACATTTCCTTTTCCAGCATAGGCCTCAAAGCGCTCCAAATATCCACTTGCAGATTCTACAAAAAGAGTGTTTCAAAACTGCTCTATCAAAAGCAAGCTTCAACACTTTGAGTAGAATGCACTCATCACAAAGAAGTTTCTGAGAATGCTTCTGTCTAGTTTTTATGTGAAGATATTTCCTTTTCCAACATAGGCCTCAAAGCGCTCCAAATAAACACTTGCAGATTCTACAAAAGGAGTGTTTCAATACTGCTCTTTCGAGAGGAACGTTCAAGTCTGTGAGTTGAATGCACTCATCACACAGAAGTTTCTGAGAATGCTTCTGTCTAGTTTTTATGTGAAGATATTTCCTTTTCCAGCATAGGCCTCAAAACGCTCCAAATATCCTCTTGCAGATTCTACAAAAAGAGTGTTTCAAAACTGTTCTATCAAAAGGAAGGTTCAACTCTGTGAGTTGAATGAATGCATCATGAAGAACTTTCTGAGAATGCTTCTCTGTAGTTTTTAGGTGAAGATATTCCAAAACCCAGCACAGGCCTCGAAGTGCTCCAAATAACCCCTTGCAGATTTTACCAAAAGAGTGTTTCAGAACTGCTCTTTCTATAGGTAAGTTCAAGTCTGTGAGTTGAATGCACTCAACACAAAGAAGTTTCTGAGAATGCTTCTGTTCAGTTTTTATGTGAAGATATTTCCTTTTCCAGCATAGGCCTCAAGCGGCTCCATGTATACACTTGCAGATTCTACAAAAAGAGTGTTTCCAAACTTCTCTATCAATTGGTAGGTTCAACTCTGTGAGTTGAATGAACTCATCACAAAGAAGTTTCTGAGAATGCTTCCATCTAGTTTTTATATGAAGATATTTCCTTTTCCAGCATAGGCCTCAAAGAACTCCAAATAAACACATGCAGATTCTACAAAAGGAGTGTTTCCAAACTGTTCTATCAAAGGGAACGTTCAAGTCTGTGAGTTGAATGCACTCATCACACAGAAGTTTCTCAGAATGCTTCTGTCTAGTTTTTAGGTGAAGAGATTTCATTTCCCAGCATAGGCCTCAAAGCGCTCCAAATATCCACTTGCAGATTCTACGAAAAGTGTGTTTCAAAGCTGCTCTTTCAAAAGCAAGGTTCAAGTCTGTGTGTTGAATGCACTCATCAGAAAGAAGTTTCTGAGAATGCTTCTGTCTAGTTCTTAGGTGAAGATATTTCCTTTTCCAGCTTAGGCCTCAAAGCGCTCCAAATAAACACTTGCAAATTCTACAAAAGGAGTGTTTCAAAAGAGTTCTATCAAAAGGAACGTTCAAGTCTGTGAGTTGAATGCACTTATCATACAGAAGTTTCCTGGAATGTTTCTGTCTAGTTTTTATGTGAAGACATTTCCTTTTCCAGCATAGGCCTCAAAGCGCTCCAAATATCCACTTGCAGATTCTACCAAAAGAGTGTTTCAAAACTGCTCTATCAAAAGCAAGCTTCAACACTGTGAGTAGAATGCACTCATCACAAAGAAGTTTCTGAGAATGTTTCTGTCTAGTTCTTACGTGAAGATATTTCCTTTTCCAGCTTAGGCCTCAAAGCGCTCCAAATAAACACTTGCAGATTCTACAAAAGGTGTGTTTCAAAAGAGTTCTATCAAAAGGAACGTTCAAGTCTGTGAGTTGAATGCACTTATCATACAGAAGTTTCCTGGAATGCTTCTGTCTAGTTTTTATGTGAAGACATTTCCTTTTCCAGCATAGGCCTCAAAGCGCTCCAAATATCCACTTGCAGATTCTACAAAAAGAGTGTTTCAAAACTGCTCTATCAAAAGCAAGCTTCAACACTGTGAGTAGAATGCACTCACCACAAAGAAGTTTCTGAGAATGCTTCTCTGTAGTTTTTAGGTGAAGATATTCCAAAACCCAGCACAGGCCTCGAAGTGCTCCAAATAACCCCTTGCAGATTTTACCAAAAGAGTGTTTCAGAACTGCTCTTTCTATAGGTAAGTTCAAGTCTGTGAGTTGAATGCACTCAACACAAAGAAGTTTCTGAGAATGCTTCTGTTCAGTTTTTATGTGAAGATATTTCCTTTTCCAGCATAGGCCTCAAACGGCTCCAAATATCCACTTGCAGATTCTACAAAAAGAGTGTTTCCAAACTTCTCTATCAATTGGTAGGTTCAACTCTGTGAGTTGAATGAACTCATCCAAAGAAGTTTCTGAGAATGCTTCCATCTAGTTTTTATATGAAGATATTTCCTTTTCCAGCATAGGCCTCAAAGAACTCCAAAGAAACACATGCAGATTCTACAAAAGGAGTGTTTCCAAACTGTTCTATCAAAGGGACCGTTCAAGTCTGTGAGTTGAATGCACTCATCACACAGAAGTTTCTCAGAATGCTTCTGTCTAGTTTTTAGGTGAAGAGATTTCATTTCCCAGCATAGGCCTCAAAGCGCTCCAAATATCCACTTGCAGATTCTACGAAAAGTGTGTTTCAAAGCTGCTCTTTCAAAAGCAAGGTTCAAGTCTGTGTGTTGAATGCACTCATCAGAAAGAAGTTTCTGAGAATGCTTCTGTCTAGTTCTTAGGTGAAGATATTTCCTTTTCCAGCTTAGGCCTCAAAGCGCTCCAAATAAACACTTGCAAATTCTACAAAAGGAGTGTTTCAAAAGAGTTCTATCAAAAGGAACGTTCAAGTCTGTGAGTTGAATGCACTTATCATACAGAAGTTTCCTGGAATGTTTCTGTCTAGTTTTTATGTGAAGACATTTCCTTTTCCAGCATAGGCCTCAAAGCGCTCCAAATATCCACTTGCAGATTCTACCAAAAGAGTGTTTCAAAACTGCTCTATCAAAAGCAAGCTTCAACACTGTGAGTAGAATGCACTCATCACAAAGAAGTTTCTGAGAATGCTTCTGTCTAGTTTTTATGTGAAGATATTTCCTTTTCCAGCTTAGGCCTTAAAGCGCTCCAAAAAAACACTTGCAAATTCTACAAAAGGAGTGTTTCAAAAGAGTTCTATCAAAAGGAACGTTCAAGTCTGTGAGTTGAATGCACTTATCATACAGAAGTTTCCTGGAATGCTTCTGTCTAGTTTTTATGTGAAGACATTTCCTTTTCCAGCATAGGCCTCAAAGCGCTCCAAATATCCACTTGCAGATTCTACCAAAAGAGTGTTTCAAAACTGCTCTATCAAAAGCAAGCTTCAACACTGTGAGTAGAATGCACTCATCACAAAGAAGTTTCTGAGAATGTTTCTGTCTAGTTCTTACGTGAAGATATTTCCTTTTCCAGCTTAGGCCTCAAAGCGCTCCAAATAAACACTTGCAGATTCTACAAAAGGTGTGTTTCAAAAGAGTTCTATCAAAAGGAACGTTCAAGTCTGTGAGTTGAATGCACTTATCATACAGAAGTTTCCTGGAATGCTTCTGTCTAGTTTTTATGTGAAGACATTTCCTTTTCCAGCATAGGCCTCAAAGCGCTCCAAATATCCACTTGCAGATTCTACAAAAAGAGTGTTTCAAAACTGCTCTATCAAAAGCAAGCTTCAACACTGTGAGTAGAATGCACTCATCACAAAGAAGTTTCTGAGAATGCTTCTCTGTAGTTTTTAGGTGAAGATATTCCAAAACCCAGCACAGGCCTCGAAGTGCTCCAAATAACCCCTTGCAGATTTTACCAAAAGTGTGTTTCAGAACTGCTCTTTCTATAGGTAAGTTCAAGTCTGTGAGTTGAATGCACTCAACACAAAGAAGTTTCTGAGAATGCTTCTGTTCAGTTTTTATGTGAAGATATTTCCTTTTCCAGCATAGGCCTCAAACGGCTCCATGTATACACTTGCAGATTCTACAAAAAGAGTGTTTCCAAACTTCTCTATCAATTGGTAGGTTCAACTCTGTGAGTTGAATGAACTCATCACAAAGAAGTTTCTGAGAATGCTTCCATCTAGTTTTTATATGAAGATATTTCCTTTTCCAGCATAGGCCTCAAAGAACTCCAAATAAACACATGCAGATTCTACAAAAGGAGTGTTTCCAAACTGTTCTATCAAAGGGAACGTTCAAGTCTGTGAGTTGAATGCACTCATCACACAGAAGTTTCTCAGAATGCTTCTGTCTAGTTTTTAGGTGAAGAGATTTCATTTCCCAGCATAGGCCTCAAAGCGCTCCAAATATCCACTTGCAGATTCTACGAAAAGTGTGTTTCAAAGCTGCTCTTTCAAAAGCAAGGTTCAAGCCTGTGTGTTGAATGCACTCATCAGAAAGAAGTTTCTGAGAATGCTTCTGTCTAGTTCTTAGGTGAAGATATTTCCTTTTCCAGCTTAGGCCTCAAAGCGCTCCAAATAAACACTTGCAAATTCTACAAAAGGAGTGTTTCAAAAGAGTTCTATCAAAAGGAACGTTCAAGTCTGTGAGTTGAATGCACTTATCATACAGAAGTTTCCTGGAATGTTTCTGTCTAGTTTTTATGTGAAGACATTTCCTTTTCCAGCATAGGCCTCAAAGCGCTCCAAATATCCACTTGCAGATTCTACCAAAAGAGTGTTTCAAAACTGCTCTATCAAAAGCAAGCTTCAACACTGTGAGTAGAATGCACTCGTCACAAAGAAGTTTCTGAGAATGTTTCTGTCTAGTTTTTATGTGAAGATATTTCCTTTTCCAGCTTAGGCCTTAAAGCGCTCCAAATAAACACTTGCAAATTCTACAAAAGGAGTGTTTCAAAAGAGTTCTATCAAAAGGAACGTTCAAGTCTGTGAGTTGAATGCACTTATCATACAGAAGTTTCCTGGAATGCTTCTGTCTAGTTTTTATGTGAAGACATTTCCTTTTCCAGCATAGGCCTCAAAGCGCTCCAAATATCCACTTGCAGATTCTACAAAAAGAGTGTTTCAAAACTGCTCTATCAAAAGCAAGCTTCAACACTTTGAGTAGAATGCACTCATCACAAAGAAGTTTCTGAGAATGCTTCTGTCTAGTTTTTATGTGAAGATATTTCCTTTTCCAACATAGGCCTCAAAGCGCTCCAAATAAACACTTGCAGATTCTACAAAAGGAGTGTTTCAATACTGCTCTTTCGAGAGGAACGTTCAAGTCTGTGAGTTGAATGCACTCATCACACAGAAGTTTCTGAGAATGCTTCTGTCTAGTTTTTATGTGAAGATATTTCCTTTTCCAGCATAGGCCTCAAAACGCTCCAAATATCCTCTTGCAGATTCTACAAAAAGAGTGTTTCAAAACTGTTCTATCAAAAGGAAGGTTCAACTCTGTGAGTTGAATGAATGCATCATGAAGAACTTTCTGAGAATGCTTCTCTGTAGTTTTTAGGTGAAGATATTCCAAAACCCAGCACAGGCCTCGAAGTGCTCCAAATAACCCCTTGCAGATTTTACCAAAAGAGTGTTTCAGAACTGCTCTTTCTATAGGTAAGTTCAAGTCTGTGAGTTGAATGCACTCAACACAAAGAAGTTTCTGAGAATGCTTCTGTTCAGTTTTTAGGTGAAGATATTTCCTTTTCCAGCATAGGCCTCAAACGGCTCCATGTATACACTTGCAGATTCTACAAAAAGAGTGTTTCCAAACTTCTCTATCAATTGGTAGGTTCAACTCTGTGAGTTGAATGAACTCATCACAAAGAAGTTTCTGAGAATGCTTCCATCTAGTTTTTATATGAAGATATTTCCTTTTCCAGCATAGGCCTCAAAGAACTCCAAATAAACACATGCAGATTCTACAAAAGGAGTGTTTCCAAACTGTTCTATCAAAGGGAACGTTCAAGTCTGTGAGTTGAATGCACTCATCACACAGAAGTTTCTCAGAATGCTTCTGTCTAGTTTTTAGGTGAAGAGATTTCATTTCCCAGCATAGGCCTCAAAGCGCTCCAAATATCCACTTGCAGATTCTACGAAAAGTGTGTTTCAAAGCTGCTCTTTCAAAAGCAAGGTTCAAGTCTGTGTGTTGAATGCACTCATCAGAAAGAAGTTTCTGAGAATGCTTCTGTCTAGTTCTTAGGTGAAGATATTTCCTTTTCCAGCTTAGGCCTCAAAGCGCTCCAAATAAACACTTGCAAATTCTACAAAAGGAGTGTTTCAAAAGAGTTCTATCAAAAGGAACGTTCAAGTCTGTGAGTTGAATGCACTTATCATACAGAAGTTTCCTGGAATGTTTCTGTCTAGTTTTTATGTGAAGACATTTCCTTTTCCAGCATAGGCCTCAAAGCGCTCCAAATATCCACTTGCAGATTCTACCAAAAGAGTGTTTCAAAACTGCTCTATCAAAAGCAAGCTTCAACACTGTGAGTAGAATGCACTCATCACAAAGAAGTTTCTGAGAATGTTTCTGTCTAGTTCTTACGTGAAGATATTTCCTTTTCCAGCTTAGGCCTCAAAGCGCTCCAAATAAACACTTGCAGATTCTACAAAAGGTGTGTTTCAAAAGAGTTCTATCAAAAGGAACGTTCAAGTCTGTGAGTTGAATGCACTTATCATACAGAAGTTTCCTGGAATGCTTCTGTCTAGTTTTTATGTGAAGACATTTCCTTTTCCAGCATAGGCCTCAAAGCGCTCCAAATATCCACTTGCAGATTCTACAAAAAGAGTGTTTCAAAACTGCTCTATCAAAAGCAAGCTTCAACACTGTGAG
The DNA here is from genome assembly GCF_028885655.2 of Pongo abelii. NCBI lineage: Eukaryota > Metazoa > Chordata > Mammalia > Primates > Hominidae > Pongo > Pongo abelii. Next base: position 21,220,055 of record NC_072000.2, on the reverse strand, counting down.
TAGAATGCACTCACCACAAAGAAGTTTCTGAGAATGCTTCTCTGTAGTTTTTAGGTGAAGATATTCCAAAACCCAGCACAGGCCTCGAAGTGCTCCAAATAACCCCTTGCAGATTTTACCAAAAGAGTGTTTCAGAACTGCTCTTTCTATAGGTAAGTTCAAGTCTGTGAGTTGAATGCACTCAACACAAAGAAGTTTCTGAGAATGCTTCTGTTCAGTTTTTATGTGAAGATATTTCCTTTTCCAGCATAGGCCTCAAACGGCTCCAAATATCCACTTGCAGATTCTACAAAAAGAGTGTTTCCAAACTTCTCTATCAATTGGTAGGTTCAACTCTGTGAGTTGAATGAACTCATCCAAAGAAGTTTCTGAGAATGCTTCCATCTAGTTTTTATATGAAGATATTTCCTTTTCCAGCATAGGCCTCAAAGAACTCCAAAGAAACACATGCAGATTCTACAAAAGGAGTGTTTCCAAACTGTTCTATCAAAGGGACCGTTCAAGTCTGTGAGTTGAATGCACTCATCACACAGAAGTTTCTCAGAATGCTTCTGTCTAGTTTTTAGGTGAAGAGATTTCATTTCCCAGCATAGGCCTCAAAGCGCTCCAAATATCCACTTGCAGATTCTACGAAAAGTGTGTTTCAAAGCTGCTCTTTCAAAAGCAAGGTTCAAGTCTGTGTGTTGAATGCACTCATCAGAAAGAAGTTTCTGAGAATGCTTCTGTCTAGTTCTTAGGTGAAGATATTTCCTTTTCCAGCTTAGGCCTCAAAGCGCTCCAAATAAACACTTGCAAATTCTACAAAAGGAGTGTTTCAAAAGAGTTCTATCAAAAGGAACGTTCAAGTCTGTGAGTTGAATGCACTTATCATACAGAAGTTTCCTGGAATGTTTCTGTCTAGTTTTTATGTGAAGACATTTCCTTTTCCAGCATAGGCCTCAAAGCGCTCCAAATATCCACTTGCAGATTCTACCAAAAGAGTGTTTCAAAACTGCTCTATCAAAAGCAAGCTTCAACACTGTGAGTAGAATGCACTCATCACAAAGAAGTTTCTGAGAATGCTTCTGTCTAGTTTTTATGTGAAGATATTTCCTTTTCCAGCTTAGGCCTTAAAGCGCTCCAAAAAAACACTTGCAAATTCTACAAAAGGAGTGTTTCAAAAGAGTTCTATCAAAAGGAACGTTCAAGTCTGTGAGTTGAATGCACTTATCATACAGAAGTTTCCTGGAATGCTTCTGTCTAGTTTTTATGTGAAGACATTTCCTTTTCCAGCATAGGCCTCAAAGCGCTCCAAATATCCACTTGCAGATTCTACAAAAAGAGTGTTTCAAAACTGCTCTATCAAAAGCAAGCTTCAACACTGTGAGTAGAATGCACTCATCACAAAGAAGTTTCTGAGAATGCTTCTGTCTAGATTTATGTGAAGATATTTCCTTTTCCAACATAGGCCTCAAAGCGCTCCAAATAAACACTTGCAGATTCTACAAAAGGAGTGTTTCAAAACTGCTCTTTCGTGAGGAACGTTCAAGTCTGTGAGTTGAATGCACTCATCACACAGAAGTTTCTGAGAATGCTTCTGTCTAGTTTTTATGTGAAGATATTTCCTTTTCCAGCATAGGCCTCAAAACGCTCCAAATATCCTCTTGCAGATTCTACAAAAAGAGTGTTTCAAAACTGTTCTATCAAAAGGAAGGTTCAACTCTGTGAGTTGAATGAATGCATCATGAAGAACTTTCTGAGAATGCTTCTCTGTAGTTTTTAGGTGAAGATATTCCAAAACCCAGCACAGGCCTCGAAGTGCTCCAAATAACCCCTTGCAGATTTTACCAAAAGAGTGTTTCAGAACTGCTCTTTCTATAGGTAAGTTCAAGTCTGTGAGTTGAATGCACTCAACACAAAGAAGTTTCTGAGAATGCTTCTGTTCAGTTTTTATGTGAAGATATTTCCTTTTCCAGCATAGGCCTCAAACGGCTCCATGTATACACTTGCAGATTCTACAAAAAGAGTGTTTCCAAACTTCTCTATCAATTGGTAGGTTCAACTCTGTGAGTTGAATGAACTCATCACAAAGAAGTTTCTGAGAATGCTTCCATCTAGTTTTTATATGAAGATATTTCCTTTTCCAGCATAGGCCTCAAAGAACTCCAAATAAACACATGCAGATTCTACAAAAGGAGTGTTTCCAAACTGTTCTATCAAAGGGAACGTTCAAGTCTGTGAGTTGAATGCACTCATCACACAGAAGTTTCTCAGAATGCTTCTGTCTAGTTTTTAGGTGAAGAGATTTCATTTCCCAGCATAGGCCTCAAAGCGCTCCAAATATCCACTTGCAGATTCTACGAAAAGTGTGTTTCAAAGCTGCTCTTTCAAAAGCAAGGTTCAAGTCTGTGTGTTGAATGCACTCATCAGAAAGAAGTTTCTGAGAATGCTTCTGTCTAGTTCTTAGGTGAAGATATTTCCTTTTCCAGCTTAGGCCTCAAAGCGCTCCAAATAAACACTTGCAAATTCTACAAAAGGAGTGTTTCAAAAGAGTTCTATCAAAAGGAACGTTCAAGTCTGTGAGTTGAATGCACTTATCATAAAGAAGTTTCCTGGAATGTTTCTGTCTAGTTTTTATGTGAAGACATTTCCTTTTCCAGCATAGGCCTCAAAGCGCTCCAAATATCCACTTGCAGATTCTACCAAAAGAGTGTTTCAAAACTGCTCTATCAAAAGCAAGCTTCAAAACTGTGAGTAGAATGCACTCATCACAAAGAAGTTTCTGAGAATGTTTCTGTCTAGTTCTTACGTGAAGATATTTCCTTTTCCAGCTTAGGCCTCAAAGCGCTCCAAATAAACACTTGCAGATTCTACAAAAGGTGTGTTTCAAAAGAGTTCTATCAAAAGGAACGTTCAAGTCTGTGAGTTGAATGCACTTATCATACAGAAGTTTCCTGGAATGCTTCTGTCTAGTTTTTATGTGAAGACATTTCCTTTTCCAGCATAGGCCTCAAAGCGCTCCAAATATCCACTTGCAGATTCTACAAAAAGAGTGTTTCAAAACTGCTCTATCAAAAGCAAGCTTCAACACTGTGAGTAGAATGCACTCATCACAAAGAAGTTTCTGAGAATGCTTCTCTGTAGTTTTTAGGTGAAGATATTCCAAAACCCAGCACAGGCCTCGAAGTGCTCCAAATAACCCCTTGCAGATTTTACCAAAAGTGTGTTTCAGAACTGCTCTTTCTATAGGTAAGTTCAAGTCTGTGAGTTGAATGCACTCAACACAAAGAAGTTTCTGAGAATGCTTCTGTTCAGTTTTTATGTGAAGATATTTCCTTTTCCAGCATAGGCCTCAAACGGCTCCATGTATACACTTGCAGATTCTACAAAAAGAGTGTTTCCAAACTTCTCTATCAATTGGTAGGTTCAACTCTGTGAGTTGAATGAACTCATCACAAAGAAGTTTCTGAGAATGTTTCCATCTAGTTTTTATATGAAGATATTTCCTTTTCCAGCATAGGCCTCAAAGAACTCCAAATAAACACATGCAGATTCTACAAAAGGAGTGTTTCCAAACTGTTCTATCAAAGGGAACGTTCAAGTCTGTGAGTTGAATGCACTCATCACACAGAAGTTTCTCAGAATGCTTCTGTCTAGTTTTTAGGTGAAGAGATTTCATTTCCCAGCATAGGCCTCAAAGCGCTCCAAATATCCACTTGCAGATTCTACGAAAAGTGTGTTTCAAAGCTGCTCTTTCAAAAGCAAGGTTCAAGCCTGTGTGTTGAAAGCACTCATCAGAAAGAAGTTTCTGAGAATGCTTCTGTCTAGTTCTTAGGTGAAGATATTTCCTTTTCCAGCTTAGGCCTCAAAGCGCTCCAAATAAACACTTGCAAATTCTACAAAAGGAGTGTTTCAAAAGAGTTCTATCAAAAGGAACGTTCAAGTCTGTGAGTTGAATGCACTTATCATACAGAAGTTTCCTGGAATGTTTCTGTCTAGTTTTTATGTGAAGACATTTCCTTTTCCAGCATAGGCCTCAAAGCGCTCCAAATATCCACTTGCAGATTCTACAAAAAGAGTGTTTCAAAACTGCTCTATCAAAAGCAAGCTTCAACACTGTGAGTAGAATGCACTCGTCACAAAGAAGTTTCTGAGAATGTTTCCGTCTAGTTTTTATGTGAAGATATTTCCTTTTCCAGCTTAGGCCTTAAAGCGCTCCAAATAAACACTTGCAAATTCTACAAAAGGAGTGTTTCAAAAGAGTTCTATCAAAAGGAACGTTCAAGTCTGTGAGTTGAATGCACTTATCATACAGAAGTTTCCTGGAATGCTTCTGTCTAGTTTTTATGTGAAGACATTTCCTTTTCCAGCATAGGCCTCAAAGCGCTCCAAATATCCACTTGCAGATTCTACAAAAAGAGTGTTTCAAAACTGCTCTATCAAAAGCAAGCTTCAACACTTTGAGTAGAATGCACTCATCACAAAGAAGTTTCTGAGAATGCTTCTGTCTAGTTTTTATGTGAAGATATTTCCTTTTCCAACATAGGCCTCAAAGCGCTCCAAATAAACACTTGCAGATTCTACAAAAGGAGTGTTTCAAAACTGCTCTTTCGAGAGGAACGTTCAAGTCTGTGAGTTGAATGCACTCATCACACAGAAGTTTCTGAGAATGCTTCTGTCTAGTTTTTATGTGAAGATATTTCCTTTTCCAGCATAGGCCTCAAAACGCTCCAAATATCCTCTTGCAGATTCTACAAAAAGAGTGTTTCAAAACTGTTCTATCAAAAGGAAGGTTCAACTCTGTGAGTTGAATGAATGCATCATGAAGAACTTTCTGAGAATGCTTCTCTGTAGTTTTTAGGTGAAGATATTCCAAAACCCAGCACAGGCCTCGAAGTGCTCCAAATAACCCCTTGCAGATTTTACCAAAAGAGTGTTTCAGAACTGCTCTTTCTATAGGTAAGTTCAAGTCTGTGAGTTGAATGCACTCAACACAAAGAAGTTTCTGAGAATGCTTCTGTTCAGTTTTTATCTGAAGATATTTCCTTTTCCAGCATAGGCCTCAAACGGCTCCAAATATCCACTTGCAGATTCTACAAAAAGAGTGTTTCCAAACTTCTCTATCAATTGGTAGGTTCAACTCTGTGAGTTGAATGAACTCATCCAAAGAAGTTTCTGAGAATGCTTCCATCTAGTTTTTATATGAAGATATTTCCTTTTCCAGCATAGGCCTCAAAGAACTCCAAATAAACACATGCAGATTCTACAAAAGGAGTGTTTCCAAACTGTTCTATCAAAGGGACTGTTCAAGTCTGTGAGTTGAATGCACTCATCACACAGAAGTTTCTCAGAATGCTTCTGTCTAGTTTTAGGTGAAGAGATTTCATTTCCCAGCATAGGCCTCAAAGGGCTCCAAATATCCACTTGCAGATTCTACGAAAAGTGTGTTTCAAAGCTGCTCTTTCAAAAGCAAGGTTCAAGTCTGTGTGTTGAATGCACTCATCAGAAAGAAGTTTCTGAGAATGCTTCTGTCTAGTTCTTAGGTGAAGATATTTCCTTTTCCAGCTTAGGCCTCAAAGCGCTCCAAATAAACACTTGCAAATTCTACAAAAGGAGTGTTTCAAAAGAGTTCTATCAAAAGGAACGTTCAAGTCTGTGAGTTGAATGCACTTATCATACAGAAGTTTCCTGGAATGCTTCTGTCTAGTTTTTATGTGAAGACATTTCCTTTTCCAGCATAGGCCTCAAAGCGCTCCAAATATCCACTTGCAGATTCTACAAAAAGAGTGTTTCAAAACTGCTCTATCAAAAGCAAGCTTCAACACTGTGAGTAGAATGCACTCATCACAAAGAAGTTTCTGAGAATGCTTCTGTCTAGTTTTTATGTGAAGATATTTCCTTTTCCAGCATAGGCCTCAAAACGCTCCAAATATTCTCTTGCAGATTCTACAAAAAGAGTGTTTCAAAACTGTTCTATCAAAAGGAAGGTTCAACTCCGTGAGTTGAATGAATGCATCATGAAGAACTTTCTGAGAATGCTTCTCTGTAGTTTTTAGGTGAAGATATTCCAAAACCCAGCACAGGCCTCGAAGTGCTCCAAATAACCCCTTGCAGATTTTACCAAAAGAGTGTTTCAGAACTGCTCTTTCTATAGGTAAGTTCAAGTCTGTGAGTTGAATGCACTCAACACAAAGAAGTTTCTGAGAATGCTTCTGTTCAGTTTTTATGTGAAGATATTTCCTTTTCCAGCATAGGCCTCAAACGGCTCCATGTATACACTTGCAGATTCTACAAAAAGAGTGTTTCCAAACTTCTCTATCAATTGGTAGGTTCAACTCTGTGAGTTGAATGAACTCATCACAAAGAAGTTTCTGAGAATGCTTCCATCTAGTTTTTATATGAAGATATTTCCTTTTCCAGCATAGGCCTCAAAGAACTCCAAATAAACACATGCAGATTCTACAAAAGGAGTGTTTCCAAACTGTTCTATCAAAGGGAACGTTCAAGTCTGTGAGTTGAATGCACTCATCACACAGAAGTTTCTCAGAATGCTTCTGTCTAGTTTTTAGGTGAAGAGATTTCATTTCCCAGCATAGGCCTCAAAGCGCTCCAAATATCCACTTGCAGATTCTACGAAAAGTGTGTTTCAAAGCTGCTCTTTCAAAAGCAAGGTTCAAGTCTGTGTGTTGAATGCACTCATCAGAAAGAAGTTTCTGAGAATGCTTCTGTCTAGTTCTTAGGTGAAGATATTTCCTTTTCCAGCTTAGGCCTCAAAGCGCTCCAAATAAACACTTGCAAATTCTACAAAAGGAGTGTTTCAAAAGAGTTCTATCAAAAGGAACGTTCAAGTCTGTGAGTTGAATGCACTTATCATACAGAAGTTTCCTGGAATGTTTCTGTCTAGTTTTTATGTGAAGACATTTCCTTTTCCAGCATAGGCCTCAAAGCGCTCCAAATATCCACTTGCAGATTCTACAAAAAGAGTGTTTCAAAACTGCTCTATCAAAAGCAAGCTTCAACAGTGTGAGTAGAATGCACTCATCACAAAGAAGTTTCTGAGAATGTTTCTGTCAGTTTTTATGTGAAGATATTTCCTTTTCCAGCTTAGGCTTTAAAGCGCTCCAAATAAACACTTGCAAATTCTACAAAAGGAGTGTTTCAAAAGAGTTCTATCAAAAGGAACGTTCAAGTCTGTGAGTTGAATGCACTTATCATACAGAAGTTTCCTGGAATGCTTCTGTCTAGTTTCTATGTGAAGACATTTCCTTTTCCAGCATAGGCCTCAAAGCGCTCCAAATATCCACTTGCAGATTCTACAAAAGGAGTGTTTCAAAACTTCTCTATCAAAAGCAAGCTTCAACACTGTGAGTAGAATGCACTCATCACAAAGAAGTTTCTGAGAATGCTTCTGTCTAGTTTTTATGTGAAGATATTTCCTTTTCCAACATAGGCCTCAAAGCGCTCCAAATAAACACTTGCAGATTCTACAAAAGGAGTGTTTCAAAACTGCTCTTTCGAGAGGAACGTTCAAGTCTGTGAGTTGAATGCACTCATCACACAGAAGTTTCTGAGAATGCTTCTGTCTAGTTTTTATGTGAAGATATTTCCTTTTCCAGCATAGGCCTCAAAACGCTCCAAATATCCTCTTGCAGATTCTACAAAAAGAGTGTTTCAAAACTGTTCTATCAAAAGGAAGGTTCAACTCTGTGAGTTGAATGAATGCATCATGAAGAACTTTCTGAGAATGCTTCTCTGTAGTTTTTAGGTGAAGATATTCCAAAACCCAGCACAGGCCTCGAAGTGCTCCAAATAACCCCTTGCAGATTTTACCAAAAGAGTGTTTCAGAACTGCTCTTTCTATAGGTAAGTTCAAGTCTGTGAGTTGAATGCACTCAACACAAAGAAGTTTCTGAGAATGCTTCTGTTCAGTTTTTATGTGAAGATATTTCCTTTTCCAGCATAGGCCTCAAACGGCTCCATGTATACACTTGCAGATTCTACAAAAAGAGTGTTTCCAAACTTCTCTATCAATTGGTAGGTTCAACTCTGTGAGTTGAATGAACTCATCACAAAGAAGTTTCTGAGAATGCTTCCATCTAGTTTTTATATGAAGATATTTCCTTTTCCAGCATAGGCCTCAAAGAACTCCAAATAAACACATGCAGATTCTACAAAAGGAGTGTTTCCAAACTGTTCTATCAAAGGGAACGTTCAAGTCTGTGAGTTGAATGCACTCATCACACAGAAGTTTCTCAGAATGCTTCTGTCTAGTTTTTAGGTGAAGAGATTTCATTTCCCAGCATAGGCCTCAAAGCGCTCCAAATATCCACTTGCAGATTCTACGAAAAGTGTGTTTCAAAGCTGCTCTTTCAAAAGCAAGGTTCAAGTCTGTGTGTTGAATGCACTCATCAGAAAGAAGTTTCTGAGAATGCTTCTGTCTAGTTCTTAGGTGAAGATATTTCCTTTTCCAGCTTAGGCCTCAAAGCGCTCCAAATAAACACTTGCAAATTCTACAAAAGGAGTGTTTCAAAAGAGTTCTATCAAAAGGAACGTTCAAGTCTGTGAGTTGAATGCACTTATCATACAGAAGTTTCCTGGAATGCTTCTGTCTAGTTTTTATGTGAAGACATTTCCTTTTCCAGCATAGGCCTCAAAGCGCTCCAAATATCCACTTGCAGATTCTACAAAAAGAGTGTTTCCAAACTGCTCTATCAAAAGCAAGCTTCAACACTGTGAGTAGAATGCACTCATCACAAAGAAGTTTCTGAGAATGCTTCTGTCTAGTTTTTATGTGAAGATATTTCCTTTTCCAACATAGGCCTCAAAGCGCTCCAAATAAACACTTGCAGATTCTACAAAAGGAGTGTTTCAAAACTGCTCTTTCGAGAGGAACGTTCAAGTCTGTGAGTTGAATGCACTCATCACACAGAAGTTTCTGAGAATGCTTCTGTCTAGTTTTTATGTGAAGATATTTCCTTTTCCAGCATAGGCCTCAAAACGCTCCAAATATCCTCTTGCAGATTCTACAAAAAGAGTGTTTCAAAACTGTTCTATCAAAAGGAAGGTTCAACTCTGTGAGTTGAATGAATGCATCATGAAGAACTTTCTGAGAATGCTTCTCTGTAGTTTTTAGGTGAAGATATTCCAAAACCCAGCACAGGCCTCGAAGTGCTCCAAATAACCCCTTGCAGATTTTACCAAAAGAGTGTTTCAGAACTGCTCTTTCTATAGGTAAGTTCAAGTCTGTGAGTTGAATGCACTCAACACAAAGAAGTTTCTGAGAATGCTTCTGTTCAGTTTTTATGTGAAGATATTTCCTTTTCCAGCATAGGCCTCAAACGGCTCCATGTATACACTTGCAGATTCTACAAAAAGAGTGTTTCCAAACTTCTCTATCAATTGGTAGGTTCAACTCTGTGAGTTGAATGAACTCATCACAAAGAAGTTTCTGAGAATGCTTCCATCTAGTTTTTATATGAAGATATTTCCTTTTCCAGCATAGGCCTCAAAGAACTCCAAATAAACACATGCAGATTCTACAAAAGGAGTGTTTCCAAACTGTTCTATCAAAGGGAACGTTCAAGTCTGTGAGTTGAATGCACTCATCACACAGAAGTTTCTCAGAATGCTTCTGTCTAGTTTTTAGGTGAAGAGATTTCATTTCCCAGCATAGGCCTCAAAGCGCTCCAAATATCCACTTGCAGATTCTACGAAAAGTGTGTTTCAAAGCTGCTCTTTCAAAAGCAAGGTTCAAGTCTGTGTGTTGAATGCACTCATCAGAAAGAAGTTTCTGAGAATGCTTCTGTCTAGTTCTTAGGTGAAGATATTTCCTTTTCCAGCTTAGGCCTCAAAGCGCTCCAAATAAACACTTGCGAATTCTACAAAAGGAGTGTTTCAAAAGAGTTCTATCAAAAGGAACGTTCAAGTCTGTGAGTTGAATGCACTTATCATACAGAAGTTTCCTGGAATGTTTCTGTCTAGTTTTTATGTGAAGACATTTCCTTTTCCAGCATAGGCCTCAAAGCGCTCCAAATATCCACTTGCAGATTCTACAAAAAGAGTGTTTCAAAACTGCTCTATCAAAAGCAAGCTTCAACAGTGTGAGTAGAATGCACTCATCACAAAGAAGTTTCTGAGAATGTTTCTGTCTAGTTTTTATGTGAAGATATTTCCTTTTCCAGCTTAGGCTTTAAAGCGCTCCAAATAAACACTTGCAAATTCTACAAAAGGAGTGTTTCAAAAGAGTTCTATCAAAAGGAACGTTCAAGTCTGTGAGTTGAATGCACTTATCATACAGAAGTTTCCTGGAATGCTTCTGTCTAGTTTCTATGTGAAGACATTTCCTTTTCCAGCATAGGCCTCAAAGCGCTCCAAATATCCACTTGCAGATTCTACAAAAAGAGTGTTTCAAAACTGCTCTATCAAAAGCAAGCTTCAACACTGTGAGTAGAATGCACTCATCACAAAGAAGTTTCTTAGAATGCTTCTGTCTAGTTTTTATGTGAAGATATTTCCTTTTCCAACATAGGCCTCAAAGCGCTCCAAATAAACACTTGCAGATTCTACAAAAGGAGTGTTTCAAAACTGCTCTTTCGAGAGGAACGTTCAAGTCTGTGAGTTGAATGCACTCATCACACAGAAGTTTCTGAGAATGCTTCTGTCTAGTTTTTATGTGAAGATATTTCCTTTTCCAGCATAGGCCTCAAAACGCTCCAAATATCCTCTTGCAGATTCTACAAAAAGAGTGTTTCAAAACTGTTCTATCAAAAGGAAGGTTCAACTCTGTGAGTTGAATGAATGCATCATGAAGAACTTTCTGAGAATGCTTCTCTGTAGTTTTTAGGTGAAGATATTCCAAAACCCAGCACAGGCCTCGAAGTGCTCCAAATAACCCCTTGCAGATTTTACCAAAAGAGTGTTTCAGAACTGCTCTTTCTATAGGTAAGTTCAAGTCTGTGAGTTGAATGCACTCAACACAAAGAAGTTTCTGAGAATGCTTCTGTTCAGTTTTTATGTGAAGATATTTCCTTTTCCAGCATAGGCCTCAAACGGCTCCATGTATACACTTGCAGATTCTACAAAAAGAGTGTTTCCAAACTTCTCTATCAATTGGTAGGTTCAACTCTGTGAGTTGAATGAACTCATCACAAAGAAGTTTCTGAGAATGCTTCCATCTAGTTTTTATATGAAGATATTTCCTTTTCCAGCATAGGCCTCAAAGAACTCCAAATAAACACATGCAGATTCTACAAAAGGAGTGTTTCCAAACTGTTCTATCAAAGGGAACGTTCAAGTCTGTGAGTTGAATGCACTCATCACACAGAAGTTTCTCAGAATGCTTCTGTCTAGTTTTTAGGTGAAGAGATTTCATTTCCCAGCATAGGCCTCAAAGCGCTCCAAATATCCACTTGCAGATTCTACGAAAAGTGTGTTTCAGAGCTGCTCTTTCAAAAGCAAGGTTCAAGTCTGTGTGTTGAATGCACTCATCAGAAAGAAGTTTCTGAGAATGCTTCTGTCTAGTTCTTAGGTGAAGATATTTCCTTTTCCAGCTTAGGCCTCAAAGCGCTCCAAATAAACACTTGCAAATTCTACAAAAGGAGTGTTTCAAAAGAGTTCTATCAAAAGGAACGTTCAAGTCTGTGAGTTGAATGCACTTATCATACAGAAGTTTCCTGGAATGCTTCTGTCTAGTTTTTATGTGAAGACATTTCCTTTTCCAGCATAGGCCTCAAAGCGCTCCAAATATCCACTTGCAGATTCTACAAAAAGAGTGTTTCCAAACTGCTCTATCAAAAGCAAGCTTCAACACTGTGAGTAGAATGCACTCATCACAAAGAAGTTTCTGAGAATGCTTCTGTCTAGTTTTTATGTGAAGATATTTCCTTTTCCAACATAGGCCTGAATGCGCTCCAAATAAACACTTGCAGATTCTACAAAAGGAGTGTTTCAAAACTGCTCTTTCGAGAGGAACGTTCAAGTCTGTGAGTTGAATACACTCATCACACAGAAGTTTCTGAGAATGCTTCTGTCTAGTTTTTATGTGAAGATATTTCCTTTTCCAGCATAGGCCTCAAAACGCTCCAAATATCCTCTTGCAGATTCTACAAAAAGAGTGTTTCAAAACTGTTCTATCAAAAGGAAGGTTCAACTCTGTGAGTTGAATGAATGCATCATGAAGAACTTTCTGAGAATGCTTCTCTGTAGTTTTTAGGTGAAGATATTCCAAAACCCAGCACAGGCCTCGAAGTGCTCCAAATAACCCCTTGCAGATTTTACCAAAAGAGTGTTTCAGAACTGCTCTTTCTATAGGTAAGTTCAAGTCTGTGAGTTGAATGCACTCAACACAAAGAAGTTTCTGAGAATGCTTCTGTTCAGTTTTTATGTGAAGATATTTCCTTTTCCAGCATAGGCCTCAAACGGCTCCATGTATACACTTGCAGATTCTACAAAAAGAGTGTTTCCAAACTTCTCTATCAATTGGTAGGTTCAACTCTGTGAGTTGAATGAACTCATCACAAAGAAGTTTCTGAGAATGCTTCCATCTAGTTTTTATATGAAGATATTTCCTTTTCCAGCATAGGCCTCAAAGAACTCCAAATAAACACATGCAGATTCTACAAAAGGAGTGTTTCCAAACTGTTCTATCAAAGGGAACGTTCAAGTCTGTGAGTTGAATGCACTCATCACACAGAAGTTTCTCAGAATGCTTCTGTCTAGTTTTTAGGTGAAGAGATTTCATTTCCCAGCATAGGCCTCAAAGCGCTCCAAATATGCACTTGCAGATTCTACGAAAAGTGTGTTTCAAAGCTGCTCTTTCAAAAGCAAGGTTCAAGTCTGTGTGTTGAATGCACTCATCAGAAAGAAGTTTCTGAGAATGCTTCTGTCTAGTTCTTAGGTGAAGATATTTCCTTTTCCAGCTTAGGCCTCAAAGCGCTCCAAATAAACACTTGTGAATTCTACAAAAGGAGTGTTTCAAAAGAGTTCTATCAAAAGGAACGTTCAAGTCTGTGAGTTGAATGCACTTATCATACAGAAGTTTCCTGGAATGTTTCTGTCTAGTTTTTATGTGAAGACATTTCCTTTTCCAGCATAGGCCTCAAAGCGCTCCAAATATCCACTTGCAGATTCTACAAAAAGAGTGTTTCAAAACTGCTCTATCAAAAGCAAGCTTCAACAGTGTGAGTAGAATGCACTCATCACAAAGAAGTTTCTGAGAATGTTTCTGTCTAGTTTTTATGTGAAGATATTTCCTTTTCCAGCTTAGGCCTTAAAGCGCTCCAAATAAACACTTACAAATTCTACAAAAGGAGTGTTTCAAAAGAGTTCTATCAAAAGGAACGTTCAAGTCTGTGAGTTGAATGCACTTATCATACAGAAGTTTCCTGGAATGCTTCTGTCTAGTTTTTATGTGAAGACATTTCCTTTTCCAGCATAGGCCTCAAAGCGCTCCAAATATCCACTTGCAGATTCTACAAAAAGAGTGTTTCCAAACTGCTCTATCAAAAGCAAGCTTCAACACTGTGAGTAGAATGCACTCATCACAAAGAAGTTTCTGAGAATGCTTCTGTCTAGTTTTTATGTGAAGATATTTCCTTTTCCAACATAGGCCTCAAAGCGCTCCAAATAAACACTTGCAGATTCTACAAAAGGAGTGTTTCAAAACTGCTCTTTCGAGAGGAACGTTCAAGTCTGTGAGTTGAATGCACTCATCACACAGAAGTTTCTGAGAATGCTTCTGTCTAGTTTTTATGTGAAGATATTTCCTTTTCCAGCATAGGCCTCAAAACGCTCCAAATATCCTCTTGCAGATTCTACAAAAAGAGTGTTTCAAAACTGTTCTATCAAAAGGAAGGTTCAACTCTGTGAGTTGAATGAATGCATCATGAAGAACTTTCTGAGAATGCTTCTCTGTAGTTTTTAGGTGAAGATATTCCAAAACCCAGCACAGGCCTCGAAGTGCTCCAAATAACCCCTTGCAGATTTTACCAAAAGAGTGTTTCAGAACTGCTCTTTCTATAGGTAAGTTCAAGTCTGTGAGTTGAATGCACTCAACACAAAGAAGTTTCTGAGAATGCTTCTGTTCAGTTTTTATGTGAAGATATTTCCTTTTCCAGCATAGGCCTCAAACGGCTCCATGTATACACTTGCAGATTCTACAAAAAGAGTGTTTCCAAACTTCTCTATCAATTGGTAGGTTCAACTCTGTGAGTTGAATGAACTCATCACAAAGAAGTTTCTGAGAATGCTTCCATCTAGTTTTTATATGAAGATATTTCCTTTTCCAGCATAGGCCTCAAAGAACTCCAAATAAACACATGCAGATTCTACAAAAGGAGTGTTTCCAAACTGTTCTATCAAAGGGAACGTTCAAGTCTGTGAGTTGAATGCACTCATCACACAGAAGTTTCTCAGAATGCTTCTGTCTAGTTTTTAGGTGAAGAGATTTCATTTCCCAGCATAGGCCTCAAAGCGCTCCAAATATCCACTTGCAGATTCTACGAAAAGTGTGTTTCAAAGCTGCTCTTTCAAAAGCAAGGTTCAAGTCTGTGTGTTGAATGCACTCATCAGAAAGAAGTTTCTGAGAATGCTTCTGTCTAGTTCTTAGGTGAAGATATTTCCTTTTCCAGCTTAGGCCTCAAAGCGCTCCAAATAAACACTTGCGAATTCTACAAAAGGAGTGTTTCAAAAGAGTTCTATCAAAAGGAACGTTCAAGTCTGTGAGTTGAATGCACTTATCATACAGAAGTTTCCTGGAATGTTTCTGTCTAGTTTTTATGTGAAGACATTTCCTTTTCCAGCATAGGCCTCAAAGCGCTCCAAATATCCACTTGCAGATTCTACAAAAAGAGTGTTTCAAAACTGCTCTATCAAAAGCAAGCTTCAACAGTGTGAGTAGAATGCACTCATCACAAAGAAGTTTCTGAGAATGTTTCTGTCTAGTTTTTATGTGAAGATATTTCCTTTTCCAGCTTAGGCTTTAAAGCGCTCCAAATAAACACTTGCAAATTCTACAAAAGGAGTGTTTCAAAAGAGTTCTATCAAAAGGAACGTTCAAGTCTGTGAGTTGAATGCACTTATCATACAGAAGTTTCCTGGAATGCTTCTGTCTAGTTTCTATGTGAAGACATTTCCTTTTCCAGCATAGGCCTCAAAGCGCTCCAAATATCCACTTGCAGATTCTACAAAAAGAGTGTTTCAAAACTGCTCTATCAAAAGCAAGCTTCAACACTGTGAGTAGAATGCACTCATCACAAAGAAGTTTCTTAGAATGCTTCTGTCTAGTTTTTATGTGAAGATATTTCCTTTTCCAACATAGGCCTCAAAGCGCTCCAAATAAACACTTGCAGATTCTACAAAAGGAGTGTTTCAAAACTGCTCTTTCGAGAGGAACGTTCAAGTCTGTGAGTTGAATGCACTCATCACACAGAAGTTTCTGAGAATGCTTCTGTCTAGTTTTTATGTGAAGATATTTCCTTTTCCAGCATAGGCCTCAAAACGCTCCAAATATCCTCTTGCAGATTCTACAAAAAGAGTGTTTCAAAACTGTTCTATCAAAAGGAAGGTTCAACTCTGTGAGTTGAATGAATGCATCATGAAGAACTTTCTGAGAATGCTTCTCTGTAGTTTTTAGGTGAAGATATTCCAAAACCCAGCACAGGCCTCGAAGTGCTCCAAATAACCCCTTGCAGATTTTACCAAAAGAGTGTTTCAGAACTGCTCTTTCTATAGGTAAGTTCAAGTCTGTGAGTTGAATGCACTCAACACAAAGAAGTTTCTGAGAATGCTTCTGTTCAGTTTTTATGTGAAGATATTTCCTTTTCCAGCATAGGCCTCAAACGGCTCCATGTATACACTTGCAGATTCTACAAAAAGAGTGTTTCCAAACTTCTCTATCAATTGGTAGGTTCAACTCTGTGAGTTGAATGAACTCATCACAAAGAAGTTTCTGAGAATGCTTCCATCTAGTTTTTATATGAAGATATTTCCTTTTCCAGCATAGGCCTCAAAGAACTCCAAATAAACACATGCAGATTCTACAAAAGGAGTGTTTCCAAACTGTTCTATCAAAGGGAACGTTCAAGTCTGTGAGTTGAATGCACTCATCACACAGAAGTTTCTCAGAATGCTTCTGTCTAGTTTTTAGGTGAAGAGATTTCATTTCCCAGCATAGGCCTCAAAGCGCTCCAAATATCCACTTGCAGATTCTACGAAAAGTGTGTTTCAGAGCTGCTCTTTCAAAAGCAAGGTTCAAGTCTGTGTGTTGAATGCACTCATCAGAAAGAAGTTTCTGAGAATGCTTCTGTCTAGTTCTTAGGTGAAGATATTTCCTTTTCCAGCTTAGGCCTCAAAGCGCTCCAAATAAACACTTGCAAATTCTACAAAAGGAGTGTTTCAAAAGAGTTCTATCAAAAGGAACGTTCAAGTCTGTGAGTTGAATGCACTTATCATACAGAAGTTTCCTGGAATGCTTCTGTCTAGTTTTTATGTGAAGACATTTCCTTTTCCAGCATAGGCCTCAAAGCGCTCCAAATATCCACTTGCAGATTCTACAAAAAGAGTGTTTCCAAACTGCTCTATCAAAAGCAAGCTTCAACACTGTGAGTAGAATGCACTCATCACAAAGAAGTTTCTGAGAATGCTTCTGTCTAGTTTTTATGTGAAGATATTTCCTTTTCCAACATAGGCCTGAATGCGCTCCAAATAAACACTTGCAGATTCTACAAAAGGAGTGTTTCAAAACTGCTCTTTCGAGAGGAACGTTCAAGTCTGTGAGTTGAATACACTCATCACACAGAAGTTTCTGAGAATGCTTCTGTCTAGTTTTTATGTGAAGATATTTCCTTTTCCAGCATAGGCCTCAAAACGCTCCAAATATCCTCTTGCAGATTCTACAAAAAGAGTGTTTCAAAACTGTTCTATCAAAAGGAAGGTTCAACTCTGTGAGTTGAATGAATGCATCATGAAGAACTTTCTGAGAATGCTTCTCTGTAGTTTTTAGGTGAAGATATTCCAAAACCCAGCACAGGCCTCGAAGTGCTCCAAATAACCCCTTGCAGATTTTACCAAAAGAGTGTTTCAGAACTGCTCTTTCTATAGGTAAGTTCAAGTCTGTGAGTTGAATGCACTCAACACAAAGAAGTTTCTGAGAATGCTTCTGTTCAGTTTTTATGTGAAGATATTTCCTTTTCCAGCATAGGCCTCAAACGGCTCCATGTATACACTTGCAGATTCTACAAAAAGAGTGTTTCCAAACTTCTCTATCAATTGGTAGGTTCAACTCTGTGAGTTGAATGAACTCATCACAAAGAAGTTTCTGAGAATGCTTCCATCTAGTTTTTATATGAAGATATTTCCTTTTCCAGCATAGGCCTCAAAGAACTCCAAATAAACACATGCAGATTCTACAAAAGGAGTGTTTCCAAACTGTTCTATCAAAGGGAACGTTCAAGTCTGTGAGTTGAATGCACTCATCACACAGAAGTTTCTCAGAATGCTTCTGTCTAGTTTTTAGGTGAAGAGATTTCATTTCCCAGCATAGGCCTCAAAGCGCTCCAAATATGCACTTGCAGATTCTACGAAAAGTGTGTTTCAAAGCTGCTCTTTCAAAAGCAAGGTTCAAGTCTGTGTGTTGAATGCACTCATCAGAAAGAAGTTTCTGAGAATGCTTCTGTCTAGTTCTTAGGTGAAGATATTTCCTTTTCCAGCTTAGGCCTCAAAGCGCTCCAAATAAACACTTGTGAATTCTACAAAAGGAGTGTTTCAAAAGAGTTCTATCAAAAGGAACGTTCAAGTCTGTGAGTTGAATGCACTTATCATACAGAAGTTTCCTGGAATGTTTCTGTCTAGTTTTTATGTGAAGACATTTCCTTTTCCAGCATAGGCCTCAAAGCGCTCCAAATATCCACTTGCAGATTCTACAAAAAGAGTGTTTCAAAACTGCTCTATCAAAAGCAAGCTTCAACAGTGTGAGTAGAATGCACTCATCACAAAGAAGTTTCTGAGAATGTTTCTGTCTAGTTTTTATGTGAAGATATTTCCTTTTCCAGCTTAGGCCTTAAAGCGCTCCAAATAAACACTTGCAAATTCTACAAAAGGAGTGTTTCAAAAGAGTTCTATCAAAAGGAACGTTCAAGTCTGTGAGTTGAATGCACTTATCATACACAAGTTTCCTGGAATGCTTCTGTCTAGTTTTTATGTGAAGACATTTCCTTTTCCAGCATAGGCCTCAAAGCGCTCCAAATATCCACTTGCAGATTCTACAAAAAGAGTGTTTCAAAACTGCTCTATCAAAACCAAACTTCAACACTGTGAGTAGAATGCACTCATCACAAAGAAGTTTCTGAGAATGCTTCTGTCTAGTTTTTATGTGAAGATATTTCCTTTTCCAACATAGGCCTCAAAGCGCTCCAAATAAACACTTGCAGATTCTACAAAAGGAGTGTTTCAAAACTGCTCTTTTGAGAGGAACGTTCAAGTCTGTGAGTTGAATGCACTCATCACACAGAAGTTTCTGAGAATGCTTCTGTCTAGTTTTTATGTGAAGATATTTCCTTTTCCAGCATAGGCCTCAAAACGCTCCAAATATCCTCTTGCAGATTCTACAAAAAGAGTGTTTCAAAACTGTTCTATCAAAAGGAAGGTTCAACTCTGTGAGTTGAATGAATGCATCATGAAGAACTTTCTGAGAATGCTTCTCTGTAGTTTTTAGGTGAAGATATTCCAAAACCCAGCACAGGCCTCGAAGTGCTCCAAATAACCCCTTGCAGATTTTACCAAAAGAGTGTTTCAGAACTGCTCTTTCTATAGGTAAGTTCAAGTCTGTGAGTTGAATGCACTCAACACAAAGAAGTTTCTGAGAATGCTTCTGTTCAGTTTTTATCTGAAGATATTTCCTTTTCCAGCATAGGCCTCAAACGGCTCCAAATATCCACTTGCAGATTCTACAAAAAGAGTGTCTCCAAACTTCTCTATCAATTGGTATGTTCAACTCTGTGAGTTGAATGAACTCATCACAAAGAAGTTTCTGAGAATGCTTCCATCTAGTTTTTATATGAAGATATTTCCTTTTCCAGCATAGGCCTCAAAGAACTCCAAATAAACACATGCAGATTCTACAAAAGGAGTGTTTCCGAACTGTTCTATCAAAGGGACCGTTCAAGTCTGTGAGTTGAATGCACTCATCACACAGAAGTTTCTCAGAATGCTTCTGTCTAGCTTTAGGTGAAGAGATTTCATTTCCCAGCATAGGCCTCAAAGCGCTCCAAATATCCACTTGCAGATTCTACGAAAAGTGTGTTTCAAAGCTGCTCTTTCAAAAGCAAGGTTCAAGTCTGTGTGTTGAATGCACTCATCAGAAAGAAGTTTCTGAGAATGCTTCTGTCTAGTTCTTAGGTGAAGATATTTCCTTTTCCAGCTTAGGCCTCAAAGCGCTCCAAATAAACACTTGCAAATTCTACAAAAGGAGTGTTTCAAAAGAGTTCTATCAAAAGGAACGTTCAAGTCTGTGAGTTGAATGCACTTATCATACAGAAGTTTCCTGGAATGCTTCTGTCTAGTTTTTATGTGAAGACATTTCCTTTTCCAGCATAGGCCTCAAAGCGCTCCAAATATCCACTTGCAGATTCTACAAAAAGTGTGTTTCAAAGCTGCTCTTTCAAAAGGAAGCTTCAAGTCTGTGAGTTGAATGCACTCATCACAAAGAAGTTTCTGAGAATGCTTCCGTCTAGTTTCTATATGAAGATATTTCCTTTTCCAACATAGGCCTCAAAGTGCTCCAAATAAACCCTTGCAGATTCTACAAAAGGAGTGTCTCAAAACTGCTCTTTCAATAGGTAAGTCCAAGTCTGTGAGTTGAATGCACTCATCACACAGAAGTTTCTCAGAATGCTTCTGTCTAGTTTTTAGGTGAAGAGATTTCATTTCCCAGCATAGGCCTCAAAGCGCTCCAAATATCCACTTGCAGATTCTACGAAAAGTGTGTTTCAAAGCTGCTCTTTCAAAAGCAAGGTTCAAGTCTGTGTGTTGAAAGCACTCATCAGAAAGTAGTTTCTGAGAATGCTTCTGTCTTGTTCTTAGGTGAAGATATTTCCTTTTCCAGCTTAGGCCTCAAAGCGCTCCAAATAAACACTTGCAAATTCTACAAAAGGAGTGTTTCAAAAGAGTTCTATCAAAAGGAACGTTCAAGTCTGTGAGTTGAATGCACTTATCATACAGAAGTTTCCTGGAATGTTTCTGTCTAGTTTTTATGTGAAGACATTTCCTTTTCCAGCATAGGCCTCAAAGCGCTCCAAATATCCACTTGCAGATTCTACAAAAAGAGTGTTTCAAAACTGCTCTATCAAAAGCAAGCTTCAACAGTGTGAGTAGAATGCACTCATCACAAAGAAGTTTCTGAGAATGCTTCTGTCTAGTTTTTATGTGAAGATATTTCCTTTTCCAGCATAGGCCTCAAAACGCTCCAAATATTCTCTTGCAGATTCCACAAAAAGAGTGTTTCAAAACTGTTCTATCAAAAGGAAGGTTCAACTCCGTGAGTTGAATGAATGCATCATGAAGAACTTTCTGAGAATGCTTCTCTGTAGTTTTTAGGTGAAGATATTCCAAAACCCAGCACAGGCCTCGAAGTGCTCCAAATAACCCCTTGCAGATTTTACCAAAAGAGTGTTTCAGAACTGCTCTTTCTATAGGTAAGTTCAAGTCTGTGAGTTGAATGCACTCAACACAAAGAAGTTTCTGAGAATGCTTCTGTTCAGTTTTTATGTGAAGATATTTCCTTTTCCAGCATAGCCCTCAAACGGCTCCATGTATACACTTGCAGATTCTACAAAAAGAGTGTTTCCAAACTTCTCTATCAATTGGTAGGTTCAACTCTGTGAGTTGAATGAACTCATCAGAAAGAAGTTTCTGAGAATGCTTCCATCTAGTTTTTATATGAAGATATTTCCTTTTCCAGCATAGGCCTCAAAGAACTCCAAATAAACACATGCAGATTCTACAAAAGGAGTGTTTCCAAACTGTTCTATCAAAGGGAACGTTCAAGTCTGTGAGTTGAATGCACTCATCACACAGAAGTTTCTCAGAATGCTTCTGTCTAGTTTTTAGGTGAAGAGATTTCATTTCCCAGCATAGGCCTCAAAGCGCTCCAAATATCCACTTGCAGATTCTACGAAAAGTGTGTTTCAAAGCTGCTCTTTCAAAAGCAAGGTTCAAGTCTGTGTGTTGAATGCACTCATCAGAAAGAAGTTTCTGAGAATGCTTCTGTCTAGTTCTTAGGTGAAGATATTTCCTTTTCCAGCTTAGGCCTCAAAGCGCTCCAAATAAACACTTGCAAATTCTACAAAAGGAGTGTTTCAAAAGAGTTCTATCAAAAGGAACGTTCAAGTCTGTGAGTTGAATGCACTTATCATACAGAAGTTTCCTGGAATGTTTCTGTCTAGTTTTTATGTGAAGACATTTCCTTTTCCAGCATAGGCCTCAAAGCGCTCCAAATATCCACTTGCAGATTCTACAAAAAGAGTGTTTCAAAACTGCTCTATCAAAAGCAAGCTTCAACAGTGTGAGTAGAATGCACTCATCACAAAGAAGTTTCTGAGAATGTTTCTGTCTAGTTTTTATGTGAAGATATTTCCTTTTCCAGCTTAGGCTTTAAAGCGCTCCAAATAAACACTTGCAAATTCTACAAAAGGAGTGTTTCAAAAGAGTTCTATCAAAAGGAACGTTCAAGTCTGTGAGTTGAATGCACTTATCATACAGAAGTTTCCTGGAATGCTTCTGTCTAGTTTCTATGTGAAGACATTTCCTTTTCCAGCATAGGCCTCAAAGCGCTCCAAATATCCACTTGCAGATTCTACAAAAGGAGTGTTTCAAAACTTCTCTATCAAAAGCAAGCTTCAACACTGTGAGTAGAATGCACTCATCACAAAGAAGTTTCTGAGAATGCTTCTGTCTAGTTTTTATGTGAAGATATTTCCTTTTCCAACATAGGCCTCAAAGCGCTCCAAATAAACACTTGCAGATTCTACAAAAGGAGTGTTTCAAAACTGCTCTTTCGAGAGGAACGTTCAAGTCTGTGAGTTGAATGCACTCATCACACAGAAGTTTCTGAGAATGCTTCTGTCTAGTTTTTATGTGAAGATATTTCCTTTTCCAGCATAGGCCTCAAAACGCTCCAAATATCCTCTTGCAGATTCTACAAAAAGAGTGTTTCAAAACTGTTCTATCAAAAGGAAGGTTCAACTCTGTGAGTTGAATGAATGCATCATGAAGAACTTTCTGAGAATGCTTCTCTGTAGTTTTTAGGTGAAGATATTCCAAAACCCAGCACAGGCCTCGAAGTGCTCCAAATAACCCCTTGCAGATTTTACCAAAAGAGTGTTTCAGAACTGCTCTTTCTATAGGTAAGTTCAAGTCTGTGAGTTGAATGCACTCAACACAAAGAAGTTTCTGAGAATGCTTCTGTTCAGTTTTTATGTGAAGATATTTCCTTTTCCAGCATAGGCCTCAAACGGCTCCATGTATACACTTGCAGATTCTACAAAAAGAGTGTTTCCAAACTTCTCTATCAATTGGTAGGTTCAACTCTGTGAGTTGAATGAACTCATCACAAAGAAGTTTCTGAGAATGCTTCCATCTAGTTTTTATATGAAGATATTTCCTTTTCCAGCATAGGCCTCAAAGAACTCCAAATAAACACATGCAGATTCTACAAAAGGAGTGTTTCCAAACTGTTCTATCAAAGGGAACGTTCAAGTCTGTGAGTTGAATGCACTCATCACACAGAAGTTTCTCAGAATGCTTCTGTCTAGTTTTTAGGTGAAGAGATTTCATTTCCCAGCATAGGCCTCAAAGCGCTCCAAATATCCACTTGCAGATTCTACGAAAAGTGTGTTTCAAAGCTGCTCTTTCAAAAGCAAGGTTCAAGTCTGTGTGTTGAATGCACTCATCAGAAAGAAGTTTCTGAGAATGCTTCTGTCTAGTTCTTAGGTGAAGATATTTCCTTTTCCAGCTTAGGCCTCAAAGCGCTCCAAATAAACACTTGCAAATTCTACAAAAGGAGTGTTTCAAAAGAGTTCTATCAAAAGGAACGTTCAAGTCTGTGAGTTGAATGCACCTATCATACAGAAGTTTCCTGGAATGCTTCTGTCTAGTTTTTATGTGAAGACATTTCCTTTTCCAGCATAGGCCTCAAAGCGCTCCAAATATCCACTTGCAGATTCTACAAAAAGAGTGTTTCCAAACTGCTCTATCAAAAGCAAGCTTCAACACTGTGAGTAGAATGCACTCATCACAAAGAAGTTTCTGAGAATGCTTCTGTCTAGTTTTTATGTGAAGATATTTCCTTTTCCAACATAGGCCTCAAAGCGCTCCAAATAAACACTTGCAGATTCTACAAAAGGAGTGTTTCAAAACTGCTCTTTCGAGAGGAACGTTCAAGTCTGTGAGTTGAATGCACTCATCACACAGAAGTTTCTGAGAATGCTTCTGTCTAGTTTTTATGTGAAGATATTTCCTTTTCCAGCATAGGCCTCAAAACGCTCCAAATATCCTCTTGCAGATTCTACAAAAAGAGTGTTTCAAAACTGTTCTATCAAAAGGAAGGTTCAACTCTGTGAGTTGAATGAATGCATCATGAAGAACTTTCTGAGAATGCTTCTCTGTAGTTTTTAGGTGAAGATATTCCAAAACCCAGCACAGGCCTCGAAGTGCTCCAAATAACCCCTTGCAGATTTTACCAAAAGAGTGTTTCAGAACTGCTCTTTCTATAGGTAAGTTCAAGTCTGTGAGTTGAATGCACTCAACACAAAGAAGTTTCTGAGAATGCTTCTGTTCAGTTTTTATGTGAAGATATTTCCTTTTCCAGCATAGGCCTCAAACGGCTCCATGTATACACTTGCAGATTCTACAAAAAGAGTGTTTCCAAACTTCTCTATCAATTGGTAGGTTCAACTCTGTGAGTTGAATGAACTCATCACAAAGAAGTTTCTGAGAATGCTTCCATCTAGTTTTTATATGAAGATATTTCCTTTTCCAGCATAGGCCTCAAAGAACTCCAAATAAACACATGCAGATTCTACAAAAGGAGTGTTTCCAAACTGTTCTATCAAAGGGAACGTTCAAGTCTGTGAGTTGAATGCACTCATCACACAGAAGTTTCTCAGAATGCTTCTGTCTAGTTTTTAGGTGAAGAGATTTCATTTCCCAGCATAGGCCTCAAAGCGCTCCAAATATCCACTTGCAGATTCTACGAAAAGTGTGTTTCAAAGCTGCTCTTTCAAAAGCAAGGTTCAAGTCTGTGTGTTGAATGCACTCATCAGAAAGAAGTTTCTGAGAATGCTTCTGTCTAGTTCTTAGGTGAAGATATTTCCTTTTCCAGCTTAGGCCTCAAAGCGCTCCAAATAAACACTTGCAAATTCTACAAAAGGAGTGTTTCAAAAGAGTTCTATCAAAAGGAACGTTCAAGTCTGTGAGTTGAATGCACTTATCATACAGAAGTTTCCTGGAATGCTTCTGTCTAGTTTTTATGTGAAGACATTTCCTTTTCCAGCATAGGCCTCAAAGCGCTCCAAATATCCACTTGCAGATTCTACAAAAAGAGTGTTTCCAAACTGCTCTATCAAAAGCAAGCTTCAACACTGTGAGTAGAATGCACTCATCACAAAGAAGTTTCTGAGAATGCTTCTGTCTAGTTTTTATGTGAAGATATTTCCTTTTCCAACATAGGCCTCAAAGCGCTCCAAATAAACACTTGCAGATTCTACAAAAGGAGTGTTTCAAAACTGCTCTTTCGAGAGGAACGTTCAAGTCTGTGAGTTGAATACACTCATCACACAGAAGTTTCTGAGAATGCTTCTGTCTAGTTTTTATGTGAAGATATTTCCTTTTCCAGCATAGGCCTCAAAACGCTCCAAATATCCTCTTGCAGATTCTACAAAAAGAGTGTTTCAAAACTGTTCTATCAAAAGGAAGGTTCAACTCTGTGAGTTGAATGAATGCATCATGAAGAACTTTCTGAGAATGCTTCTCTGTAGTTTTTAGGTGAAGATATTCCAAAACCCAGCACAGGCCTCGAAGTGCTCCAAATAACCCCTTGCAGATTTTACCAAAAGAGTGTTTCAGAACTGCTCTTTCTATAGGTAAGTTCAAGTCTGTGAGTTGAATGCACTCAACACAAAGAAGTTTCTGAGAATGCTTCTGTTCAGTTTTTATGTGAAGATATTTCCTTTTCCAGCATAGGCCTCAAACGGCTCCATGTATACACTTGCAGATTCTACAAAAAGAGTGTTTCCAAACTTCTCTATCAATTGGTAGGTTCAACTCTGTGAGTTGAATGAACTCATCACAAAGAAGTTTCTGAGAATGCTTCCATCTAGTTTTTATATGAAGATATTTCCTTTTCCAGCATAGGCCTCAAAGAACTCCAAATAAACACATGCAGATTCTACAAAAGGAGTGTTTCCAAACTGTTCTATCAAAGGGAACGTTCAAGTCTGTGAGTTGAATGCACTCATCACACAGAAGTTTCTCAGAATGCTTCTGTCTAGTTTTTAGGTGAAGAGATTTCATTTCCCAGCATAGGCCTCAAAGCGCTCCAAATATGCACTTGCAGATTCTACGAAAAGTGTGTTTCAAAGCTGCTCTTTCAAAAGCAAGGTTCAAGTCTGTGTGTTGAATGCACTCATCAGAAAGAAGTTTCTGAGAATGCTTCTGTCTAGTTCTTAGGTGAAGATATTTCCTTTTCCAGCTTAGGCCTCAAAGCGCTCCAAATAAACACTTGTGAATTCTACAAAAGGAGTGTTTCAAAAGAGTTCTATCAAAAGGAACGTTCAAGTCTGTGAGTTGAATGCACTTATCATACAGAAGTTTCCTGGAATGTTTCTGTCTAGTTTTTATGTGAAGACATTTCCTTTTCCAGCATAGGCCTCAAAGCGCTCCAAATATCCACTTGCAGATTCTACAAAAAGAGTGTTTCAAAACTGCTCTATCAAAAGCAAGCTTCAACAGTGTGAGTAGAATGCACTCATCACAAAGAAGTTTCTGAGAATGTTTCTGTCTAGTTTTTATGTGAAGATATTTCCTTTTCCAGCTTAGGCCTTAAAGCGCTCCAAATAAACACTTACAAATTCTACAAAAGGAGTGTTTCAAAAGAGTTCTATCAAAAGGAACGTTCAAGTCTGTGAGTTGAATGCACTTATCATACAGAAGTTTCCTGGAATGCTTCTGTCTAGTTTTTATGTGAAGACATTTCCTTTTCCAGCATAGGCCTCAAAGCGCTCCAAATATCCACTTGCAGATTCTACAAAAAGAGTGTTTCCAAACTGCTCTATCAAAAGCAAGCTTCAACACTGTGAGTAGAATGCACTCATCACAAAGAAGTTTCTGAGAATGCTTCTGTCTAGTTTTTATGTGAAGATATTTCCTTTTCCAACATAGGCCTCAAAGCGCTCCAAATAAACACTTGCAGATTCTACAAAAGGAGTGTTTCAAAACTGCTCTTTCGAGAGGAACGTTCAAGTCTGTGAGTTGAATGCACTCATCACACAGAAGTTTCTGAGAATGCTTCTGTCTAGTTTTTATGTGAAGATATTTCCTTTTCCAGCATAGGCCTCAAAACGCTCCAAATATCCTCTTGCAGATTCTACAAAAAGAGTGTTTCAAAACTGTTCTATCAAAAGGAAGGTTCAACTCTGTGAGTTGAATGAATGCATCATGAAGAACTTTCTGAGAATGCTTCTCTGTAGTTTTTAGGTGAAGATATTCCAAAACCCAGCACAGGCCTCGAAGTGCTCCAAATAACCCCTTGCAGATTTTACCAAAAGAGTGTTTCAGAACTGCTCTTTCTATAGGTAAGTTCAAGTCTGTGAGTTGAATGCACTCAACACAAAGAAGTTTCTGAGAATGCTTCTGTTCAGTTTTTATGTGAAGATATTTCCTTTTCCAGCATAGGCCTCAAACGGCTCCATGTATACACTTGCAGATTCTACAAAAAGAGTGTTTCCAAACTTCTCTATCAATTGGTAGGTTCAACTCTGTGAGTTGAATGAACTCATCACAAAGAAGTTTCTGAGAATGCTTCCATCTAGTTTTTATATGAAGATATTTCCTTTTCCAGCATAGGCCTCAAAGAACTCCAAATAAACACATGCAGATTCTACAAAAGGAGTGTTTCCAAACTGTTCTATCAAAGGGAACGTTCAAGTCTGTGAGTTGAATGCACTCATCACACAGAAGTTTCTCAGAATGCTTCTGTCTAGTTTTTAGGTGAAGAGATTTCATTTCCCAGCATAGGCCTCAAAGCGCTCCAAATATCCACTTGCAGATTCTACGAAAAGTGTGTTTCAAAGCTGCTCTTTCAAAAGCAAGGTTCAAGTCTGTGTGTTGAATGCACTCATCAGAAAGAAGTTTCTGAGAATGCTTCTGTCTAGTTCTTAGGTGAAGATATTTCCTTTTCCAGCTTAGGCCTCAAAGCGCTC
Source organism: Pongo abelii (assembly GCF_028885655.2). Lineage (NCBI taxonomy): Eukaryota > Metazoa > Chordata > Mammalia > Primates > Hominidae > Pongo > Pongo abelii. The sequence continues at coordinate 21,192,606 of NC_072000.2, read as the reverse complement.
CAAATAAACACTTGCGAATTCTACAAAAGGAGTGTTTCAAAAGAGTTCTATCAAAAGGAACGTTCAAGTCTGTGAGTTGAATGCACTTATCATACAGAAGTTTCCTGGAATGTTTCTGTCTAGTTTTTATGTGAAGACATTTCCTTTTCCAGCATAGGCCTCAAAGCGCTCCAAATATCCACTTGCAGATTCTACAAAAAGAGTGTTTCAAAACTGCTCTATCAAAAGCAAGCTTCAACAGTGTGAGTAGAATGCACTCATCACAAAGAAGTTTCTGAGAATGTTTCTGTCTAGTTTTTATGTGAAGATATTTCCTTTTCCAGCTTAGGCTTTAAAGCGCTCCAAATAAACACTTGCAAATTCTACAAAAGGAGTGTTTCAAAAGAGTTCTATCAAAAGGAACGTTCAAGTCTGTGAGTTGAATGCACTTATCATACAGAAGTTTCCTGGAATGCTTCTGTCTAGTTTCTATGTGAAGACATTTCCTTTTCCAGCATAGGCCTCAAAGCGCTCCAAATATCCACTTGCAGATTCTACAAAAAGAGTGTTTCCAAACTGCTCTATCAAAAGCAAGCTTCAACACTGTGAGTAGAATGCACTCATCACAAAGAAGTTTCTTAGAATGCTTCTGTCTAGTTTTTATGTGAAGATATTTCCTTTTCCAACATAGGCCTCAAAGCGCTCCAAATAAACACTTGCAGATTCTACAAAAGGAGTGTTTCAAAACTGCTCTTTCGAGAGGAACGTTCAAGTCTGTGAGTTGAATGCACTCATCACACAGAAGTTTCTGAGAATGCTTCTGTCTAGTTTTTATGTGAAGATATTTCCTTTTCCAGCATAGGCCTCAAAACGCTCCAAATATCCTCTTGCAGATTCTACAAAAAGAGTGTTTCAAAACTGTTCTATCAAAAGGAAGGTTCAACTCTGTGAGTTGAATGAATGCATCATGAAGAACTTTCTGAGAATGCTTCTCTGTAGTTTTTAGGTGAAGATATTCCAAAACCCAGCACAGGCCTCGAAGTGCTCCAAATAACCCCTTGCAGATTTTACCAAAAGAGTGTTTCAGAACTGCTCTTTCTATAGGTAAGTTCAAGTCTGTGAGTTGAATGCACTCAACACAAAGAAGTTTCTGAGAATGCTTCTGTTCAGTTTTTATGTGAAGATATTTCCTTTTCCAGCATAGGCCTCAAACGGCTCCATGTATACACTTGCAGATTCTACAAAAAGAGTGTTTCCAAACTTCTCTATCAATTGGTAGGTTCAACTCTGTGAGTTGAATGAACTCATCACAAAGAAGTTTCTGAGAATGCTTCCATCTAGTTTTTATATGAAGATATTTCCTTTTCCAGCATAGGCCTCAAAGAACTCCAAATAAACACATGCAGATTCTACAAAAGGAGTGTTTCCAAACTGTTCTATCAAAGGGAACGTTCAAGTCTGTGAGTTGAATGCACTCATCACACAGAAGTTTCTCAGAATGCTTCTGTCTAGTTTTTAGGTGAAGAGATTTCATTTCCCAGCATAGGCCTCAAAGCGCTCCAAATATCCACTTGCAGATTCTACGAAAAGTGTGTTTCAGAGCTGCTCTTTCAAAAGCAAGGTTCAAGTCTGTGTGTTGAATGCACTCATCAGAAAGAAGTTTCTGAGAATGCTTCTGTCTAGTTCTTAGGTGAAGATATTTCCTTTTCCAGCTTAGGCCTCAAAGCGCTCCAAATAAACACTTGCAAATTCTACAAAAGGAGTGTTTCAAAAGAGTTCTATCAAAAGGAACGTTCAAGTCTGTGAGTTGAATGCACTTATCATACAGAAGTTTCCTGGAATGCTTCTGTCTAGTTTTTATGTGAAGACATTTCCTTTTCCAGCATAGGCCTCAAAGCGCTCCAAATATCCACTTGCAGATTCTACAAAAAGAGTGTTTCCAAACTGCTCTATCAAAAGCAAGCTTCAACACTGTGAGTAGAATGCACTCATCACAAAGAAGTTTCTGAGAATGCTTCTGTCTAGTTTTTATGTGAAGATATTTCCTTTTCCAACATAGGCCTGAATGCGCTCCAAATAAACACTTGCAGATTCTACAAAAGGAGTGTTTCAAAACTGCTCTTTCGAGAGGAACGTTCAAGTCTGTGAGTTGAATACACTCATCACACAGAAGTTTCTGAGAATGCTTCTGTCTAGTTTTTATGTGAAGATATTTCCTTTTCCAGCATAGGCCTCAAAACGCTCCAAATATCCTCTTGCAGATTCTACAAAAAGAGTGTTTCAAAACTGTTCTATCAAAAGGAAGGTTCAACTCTGTGAGTTGAATGAATGCATCATGAAGAACTTTCTGAGAATGCTTCTCTGTAGTTTTTAGGTGAAGATATTCCAAAACCCAGCACAGGCCTCGAAGTGCTCCAAATAACCCCTTGCAGATTTTACCAAAAGAGTGTTTCAGAACTGCTCTTTCTATAGGTAAGTTCAAGTCTGTGAGTTGAATGCACTCAACACAAAGAAGTTTCTGAGAATGCTTCTGTTCAGTTTTTATGTGAAGATATTTCCTTTTCCAGCATAGGCCTCAAACGGCTCCATGTATACACTTGCAGATTCTACAAAAAGAGTGTTTCCAAACTTCTCTATCAATTGGTAGGTTCAACTCTGTGAGTTGAATGAACTCATCACAAAGAAGTTTCTGAGAATGCTTCCATCTAGTTTTTATATGAAGATATTTCCTTTTCCAGCATAGGCCTCAAAGAACTCCAAATAAACACATGCAGATTCTACAAAAGGAGTGTTTCCAAACTGTTCTATCAAAGGGAACGTTCAAGTCTGTGAGTTGAATGCACTCATCACACAGAAGTTTCTCAGAATGCTTCTGTCTAGTTTTTAGGTGAAGAGATTTCATTTCCCAGCATAGGCCTCAAAGCGCTCCAAATATGCACTTGCAGATTCTACGAAAAGTGTGTTTCAAAGCTGCTCTTTCAAAAGCAAGGTTCAAGTCTGTGTGTTGAATGCACTCATCAGAAAGAAGTTTCTGAGAATGCTTCTGTCTAGTTCTTAGGTGAAGATATTTCCTTTTCCAGCTTAGGCCTCAAAGCGCTCCAAATAAACACTTGTGAATTCTACAAAAGGAGTGTTTCAAAAGAGTTCTATCAAAAGGAACGTTCAAGTCTGTGAGTTGAATGCACTTATCATACAGAAGTTTCCTGGAATGTTTCTGTCTAGTTTTTATGTGAAGACATTTCCTTTTCCAGCATAGGCCTCAAAGCGCTCCAAATATCCACTTGCAGATTCTACAAAAAGAGTGTTTCAAAACTGCTCTATCAAAAGCAAGCTTCAACAGTGTGAGTAGAATGCACTCATCACAAAGAAGTTTCTGAGAATGTTTCTGTCTAGTTTTTATGTGAAGATATTTCCTTTTCCAGCTTAGGCCTTAAAGCGCTCCAAATAAACACTTGCAAATTCTACAAAAGGAGTGTTTCAAAAGAGTTCTATCAAAAGGAACGTTCAAGTCTGTGAGTTGAATGCACTTATCATACACAAGTTTCCTGGAATGCTTCTGTCTAGTTTTTATGTGAAGACATTTCCTTTTCCAGCATAGGCCTCAAAGCGCTCCAAATATCCACTTGCAGATTCTACAAAAAGAGTGTTTCAAAACTGCTCTATCAAAACCAAACTTCAACACTGTGAGTAGAATGCACTCATCACAAAGAAGTTTCTGAGAATGCTTCTGTCTAGTTTTTATGTGAAGATATTTCCTTTTCCAACATAGGCCTCAAAGCGCTCCAAATAAACACTTGCAGATTCTACAAAAGGAGTGTTTCAAAACTGCTCTTTTGAGAGGAACGTTCAAGTCTGTGAGTTGAATGCACTCATCACACAGAAGTTTCTGAGAATGCTTCTGTCTAGTTTTTATGTGAAGATATTTCCTTTTCCAGCATAGGCCTCAAAACGCTCCAAATATCCTCTTGCAGATTCTACAAAAAGAGTGTTTCAAAACTGTTCTATCAAAAGGAAGGTTCAACTCTGTGAGTTGAATGAATGCATCATGAAGAACTTTCTGAGAATGCTTCTCTGTAGTTTTTAGGTGAAGATATTCCAAAACCCAGCACAGGCCTCGAAGTGCTCCAAATAACCCCTTGCAGATTTTACCAAAAGAGTGTTTCAGAACTGCTCTTTCTATAGGTAAGTTCAAGTCTGTGAGTTGAATGCACTCAACACAAAGAAGTTTCTGAGAATGCTTCTGTTCAGTTTTTATCTGAAGATATTTCCTTTTCCAGCATAGGCCTCAAACGGCTCCAAATATCCACTTGCAGATTCTACAAAAAGAGTGTCTCCAAACTTCTCTATCAATTGGTATGTTCAACTCTGTGAGTTGAATGAACTCATCACAAAGAAGTTTCTGAGAATGCTTCCATCTAGTTTTTATATGAAGATATTTCCTTTTCCAGCATAGGCCTCAAAGAACTCCAAATAAACACATGCAGATTCTACAAAAGGAGTGTTTCCGAACTGTTCTATCAAAGGGACCGTTCAAGTCTGTGAGTTGAATGCACTCATCACACAGAAGTTTCTCAGAATGCTTCTGTCTAGCTCTGGTGAAGAGATCTCATTTCCCAGCATAGGCCTCAAAGCGCTCCAAATATCCACTTGCAGATTCTACGAAAAGTGTGTTTCAAAGCTGCTCTTTCAAAAGCAAGGTTCAAGTCTGTGTGTTGAATGCACTCATCAGAAAGAAGTTTCTGAGAATGCTTCTGTCTAGTTCTTAGGTGAAGATATTTCCTTTTCCAGCTTAGGCCTCAAAGCGCTCCAAATAAACACTTGCAAATTCTACAAAAGGAGTGTTTCAAAAGAGTTCTATCAAAAGGAACGTTCAAGTCTGTGAGTTGAATGCACTTATCATACAGAAGTTTCCTGGAATGCTTCTGTCTAGTTTTTATGTGAAGACATTTCCTTTTCCAGCATAGGCCTCAAAGCGCTCCAAATATCCACTTGCAGATTCTACAAAAAGTGTGTTTCAAAGCTGCTCTTTCAAAAGGAAGCTTCAAGTCTGTGAGTTGAATGCACTCATCACAAAGAAGTTTCTGAGAATGCTTCCGTCTAGTTTCTATATGAAGATATTTCCTTTTCCAACATAGGCCTCAAAGTGCTCCAAATAAACCCTTGCAGATTCTACAAAAGGAGTGTCTCAAAACTGCTCTTTCAATAGGTAAGTCCAAGTCTGTGAGTTGAATGCACTCATCACACAGAAGTTTCTCAGAATGCTTCTGTCTAGTTTTTAGGTGAAGAGATTTCATTTCCCAGCATAGGCCTCAAAGCGCTCCAAATATCCACTTGCAGATTCTACGAAAAGTGTGTTTCAAAGCTGCTCTTTCAAAAGCAAGGTTCAAGTCTGTGTGTTGAAAGCACTCATCAGAAAGTAGTTTCTGAGAATGCTTCTGTCTTGTTCTTAGGTGAAGATATTTCCTTTTCCAGCTTAGGCCTCAAAGCGCTCCAAATAAACACTTGCAAATTCTACAAAAGGAGTGTTTCAAAAGAGTTCTATCAAAAGGAACGTTCAAGTCTGTGAGTTGAATGCACTTATCATACAGAAGTTTCCTGGAATGTTTCTGTCTAGTTTTTATGTGAAGACATTTCCTTTTCCAGCATAGGCCTCAAAGCGCTCCAAATATCCACTTGCAGATTCTACAAAAAGAGTGTTTCAAAACTGCTCTATCAAAAGCAAGCTTCAACACTGTGAGTAGAATGCACTCATCACAAAGAAGTTTCTGAGAATGCTTCTGTCTAGTTTTTATGTGAAGATATTTCCTTTTCCAGCATAGGCCTCAAAACGCTCCAAATATTCTCTTGCAGATTCCACAAAAAGAGTGTTTCAAAACTGTTCTATCAAAAGGAAGGTTCAACTCCGTGAGTTGAATGAATGCATCATGAAGAACTTTCTGAGAATGCTTCTCTGTAGTTTTTAGGTGAAGATATTCCAAAACCCAGCACAGGCCTCGAAGTGCTCCAAATAACCCCTTGCAGATTTTACCAAAAGAGTGTTTCAGAACTGCTCTTTCTATAGGTAAGTTCAAGTCTGTGAGTTGAATGCACTCAACACAAAGAAGTTTCTGAGAATGCTTCTGTTCAGTTTTTATGTGAAGATATTTCCTTTTCCAGCATAGCCCTCAAACGGCTCCATGTATACACTTGCAGATTCTACAAAAAGAGTGTTTCCAAACTTCTCTATCAATTGGTAGGTTCAACTCTGTGAGTTGAATGAACTCATCAGAAAGAAGTTTCTGAGAATGCTTCCATCTAGTTTTTATATGAAGATATTTCCTTTTCCAGCATAGGCCTCAAAGAACTCCAAATAAACACATGCAGATTCTACAAAAGGAGTGTTTCCAAACTGTTCTATCAAAGGGAACGTTCAAGTCTGTGAGTTGAATGCACTCATCACACAGAAGTTTCTCAGAATGCTTCTGTCTAGTTTTTAGGTGAAGAGATTTCATTTCCCAGCATAGGCCTCAAAGCGCTCCAAATATCCACTTGCAGATTCTACGAAAAGTGTGTTTCAAAGCTGCTCTTTCAAAAGCAAGGTTCAAGTCTGTGTGTTGAATGCACTCATCAGAAAGAAGTTTCTGAGAATGCTTCTGTCTAGTTCTTAGGTGAAGATATTTCCTTTTCCAGCTTAGGCCTCAAAGCGCTCCAAATAAACACTTGCAAATTCTACAAAAGGAGTGTTTCAAAAGAGTTCTATCAAAAGGAACGTTCAAGTCTGTGAGTTGAATGCACTTATCATACAGAAGTTTCCTGGAATGTTTCTGTCTAGTTTTTATGTGAAGACATTTCCTTTTCCAGCATAGGCCTCAAAGCGCTCCAAATATCCACTTGCAGATTCTACAAAAAGAGTGTTTCAAAACTGCTCTATCAAAAGCAAGCTTCAACAGTGTGAGTAGAATGCACTCATCACAAAGAAGTTTCTGAGAATGTTTCTGTCTAGTTTTTATGTGAAGATATTTCCTTTTCCAGCTTAGGCTTTAAAGCGCTCCAAATAAACACTTGCAAATTCTACAAAAGGAGTGTTTCAAAAGAGTTCTATCAAAAGGAACGTTCAAGTCTGTGAGTTGAATGCACTTATCATACAGAAGTTTCCTGGAATGCTTCTGTCTAGTTTCTATGTGAAGACATTTCCTTTTCCAGCATAGGCCTCAAAGCGCTCCAAATATCCACTTGCAGATTCTACAAAAGGAGTGTTTCAAAACTTCTCTATCAAAAGCAAGCTTCAACACTGTGAGTAGAATGCACTCATCACAAAGAAGTTTCTGAGAATGCTTCTGTCTAGTTTTTATGTGAAGATATTTCCTTTTCCAACATAGGCCTCAAAGCGCTCCAAATAAACACTTGCAGATTCTACAAAAGGAGTGTTTCAAAACTGCTCTTTCGAGAGGAACGTTCAAGTCTGTGAGTTGAATGCACTCATCACACAGAAGTTTCTGAGAATGCTTCTGTCTAGTTTTTATGTGAAGATATTTCCTTTTCCAGCATAGGCCTCAAAACGCTCCAAATATCCTCTTGCAGATTCTACAAAAAGAGTGTTTCAAAACTGTTCTATCAAAAGGAAGGTTCAACTCTGTGAGTTGAATGAATGCATCATGAAGAACTTTCTGAGAATGCTTCTCTGTAGTTTTTAGGTGAAGATATTCCAAAACCCAGCACAGGCCTCGAAGTGCTCCAAATAACCCCTTGCAGATTTTACCAAAAGAGTGTTTCAGAACTGCTCTTTCTATAGGTAAGTTCAAGTCTGTGAGTTGAATGCACTCAACACAAAGAAGTTTCTGAGAATGCTTCTGTTCAGTTTTTATGTGAAGATATTTCCTTTTCCAGCATAGGCCTCAAACGGCTCCATGTATACACTTGCAGATTCTACAAAAAGAGTGTTTCCAAACTTCTCTATCAATTGGTAGGTTCAACTCTGTGAGTTGAATGAACTCATCACAAAGAAGTTTCTGAGAATGCTTCCATCTAGTTTTTATATGAAGATATTTCCTTTTCCAGCATAGGCCTCAAAGAACTCCAAATAAACACATGCAGATTCTACAAAAGGAGTGTTTCCAAACTGTTCTATCAAAGGGAACGTTCAAGTCTGTGAGTTGAATGCACTCATCACACAGAAGTTTCTCAGAATGCTTCTGTCTAGTTTTTAGGTGAAGAGATTTCATTTCCCAGCATAGGCCTCAAAGCGCTCCAAATATCCACTTGCAGATTCTACGAAAAGTGTGTTTCAAAGCTGCTCTTTCAAAAGCAAGGTTCAAGTCTGTGTGTTGAATGCACTCATCAGAAAGAAGTTTCTGAGAATGCTTCTGTCTAGTTCTTAGGTGAAGATATTTCCTTTTCCAGCTTAGGCCTCAAAGCGCTCCAAATAAACACTTGCAAATTCTACAAAAGGAGTGTTTCAAAAGAGTTCTATCAAAAGGAACGTTCAAGTCTGTGAGTTGAATGCACCTATCATACAGAAGTTTCCTGGAATGCTTCTGTCTAGTTTTTATGTGAAGACATTTCCTTTTCCAGCATAGGCCTCAAAGCGCTCCAAATATCCACTTGCAGATTCTACAAAAAGAGTGTTTCCAAACTGCTCTATCAAAAGCAAGCTTCAACACTGTGAGTAGAATGCACTCATCACAAAGAAGTTTCTGAGAATGCTTCTGTCTAGTTTTTATGTGAAGATATTTCCTTTTCCAACATAGGCCTCAAAGCGCTCCAAATAAACACTTGCAGATTCTACAAAAGGAGTGTTTCAAAACTGCTCTTTCGAGAGGAACGTTCAAGTCTGTGAGTTGAATGCACTCATCACACAGAAGTTTCTGAGAATGCTTCTGTCTAGTTTTTATGTGAAGATATTTCCTTTTCCAGCATAGGCCTCAAAACGCTCCAAATATCCTCTTGCAGATTCTACAAAAAGAGTGTTTCAAAACTGTTCTATCAAAAGGAAGGTTCAACTCTGTGAGTTGAATGAATGCATCATGAAGAACTTTCTGAGAATGCTTCTCTGTAGTTTTTAGGTGAAGATATTCCAAAACCCAGCACAGGCCTCGAAGTGCTCCAAATAACCCCTTGCAGATTTTACCAAAAGAGTGTTTCAGAACTGCTCTTTCTATAGGTAAGTTCAAGTCTGTGAGTTGAATGCACTCAACACAAAGAAGTTTCTGAGAATGCTTCTGTTCAGTTTTTATGTGAAGATATTTCCTTTTCCAGCATAGGCCTCAAACGGCTCCATGTATACACTTGCAGATTCTACAAAAAGAGTGTTTCCAAACTTCTCTATCAATTGGTAGGTTCAACTCTGTGAGTTGAATGAACTCATCACAAAGAAGTTTCTGAGAATGCTTCCATCTAGTTTTTATATGAAGATATTTCCTTTTCCAGCATAGGCCTCAAAGAACTCCAAATAAACACATGCAGATTCTACAAAAGGAGTGTTTCCAAACTGTTCTATCAAAGGGAACGTTCAAGTCTGTGAGTTGAATGCACTCATCACACAGAAGTTTCTCAGAATGCTTCTGTCTAGTTTTTAGGTGAAGAGATTTCATTTCCCAGCATAGGCCTCAAAGCGCTCCAAATATCCACTTGCAGATTCTACGAAAAGTGTGTTTCAAAGCTGCTCTTTCAAAAGCAAGGTTCAAGTCTGTGTGTTGAATGCACTCATCAGAAAGAAGTTTCTGAGAATGCTTCTGTCTAGTTCTTAGGTGAAGATATTTCCTTTTCCAGCTTAGGCCTCAAAGCGCTCCAAATAAACACTTGCAAATTCTACAAAAGGAGTGTTTCAAAAGAGTTCTATCAAAAGGAACGTTCAAGTCTGTGAGTTGAATGCACTTATCATACAGAAGTTTCCTGGAATGCTTCTGTCTAGTTTTTATGTGAAGACATTTCCTTTTCCAGCATAGGCCTCAAAGCGCTCCAAATATCCACTTGCAGATTCTACAAAAAGAGTGTTTCCAAACTGCTCTATCAAAAGCAAGCTTCAACACTGTGAGTAGAATGCACTCATCACAAAGAAGTTTCTGAGAATGCTTCTGTCTAGTTTTTATGTGAAGATATTTCCTTTTCCAACATAGGCCTCAAAGCGCTCCAAATAAACACTTGCAGATTCTACAAAAGGAGTGTTTCAAAACTGCTCTTTCGAGAGGAACGTTCAAGTCTGTGAGTTGAATACACTCATCACACAGAAGTTTCTGAGAATGCTTCTGTCTAGTTTTTATGTGAAGATATTTCCTTTTCCAGCATAGGCCTCAAAACGCTCCAAATATCCTCTTGCAGATTCTACAAAAAGAGTGTTTCAAAACTGTTCTATCAAAAGGAAGGTTCAACTCTGTGAGTTGAATGAATGCATCATGAAGAACTTTCTGAGAATGCTTCTCTGTAGTTTTTAGGTGAAGATATTCCAAAACCCAGCACAGGCCTCGAAGTGCTCCAAATAACCCCTTGCAGATTTTACCAAAAGAGTGTTTCAGAACTGCTCTTTCTATAGGTAAGTTCAAGTCTGTGAGTTGAATGCACTCAACACAAAGAAGTTTCTGAGAATGCTTCTGTTCAGTTTTTATGTGAAGATATTTCCTTTTCCAGCATAGGCCTCAAACGGCTCCATGTATACACTTGCAGATTCTACAAAAAGAGTGTTTCCAAACTTCTCTATCAATTGGTAGGTTCAACTCTGTGAGTTGAATGAACTCATCACAAAGAAGTTTCTGAGAATGCTTCCATCTAGTTTTTATATGAAGATATTTCCTTTTCCAGCATAGGCCTCAAAGAACTCCAAATAAACACATGCAGATTCTACAAAAGGAGTGTTTCCAAACTGTTCTATCAAAGGGAACGTTCAAGTCTGTGAGTTGAATGCACTCATCACACAGAAGTTTCTCAGAATGCTTCTGTCTAGTTTTTAGGTGAAGAGATTTCATTTCCCAGCATAGGCCTCAAAGCGCTCCAAATATCCACTTGCAGATTCTACGAAAAGTGTGTTTCAAAGCTGCTCTTTCAAAAGCAAGGTTCAAGTCTGTGTGTTGAATGCACTCATCAGAAAGAAGTTTCTGAGAATGCTTCTGTCTAGTTCTTAGGTGAAGATATTTCCTTTTCCAGCTTAGGCCTCAAAGCGCTCCAAATAAACACTTGCGAATTCTACAAAAGGAGTGTTTCAAAAGAGTTCTATCAAAAGGAACGTTCAAGTCTGTGAGTTGAATGCACTTATCATACAGAAGTTTCCTGGAATGTTTCTGTCTAGTTTTTATGTGAAGACATTTCCTTTTCCAGCATAGGCCTCAAAGCGCTCCAAATATCCACTTGCAGATTCTACAAAAAGAGTGTTTCAAAACTGCTCTATCAAAAGCAAGCTTCAACAGTGTGAGTAGAATGCACTCATCACAAAGAAGTTTCTGAGAATGTTTCTGTCTAGTTTTTATGTGAAGATATTTCCTTTTCCAGCTTAGGCTTTAAAGCGCTCCAAATAAACACTTGCAAATTCTACAAAAGGAGTGTTTCAAAAGAGTTCTATCAAAAGGAACGTTCAAGTCTGTGAGTTGAATGCACTTATCATACAGAAGTTTCCTGGAATGCTTCTGTCTAGTTTCTATGTGAAGACATTTCCTTTTCCAGCATAGGCCTCAAAGCGCTCCAAATATCCACTTGCAGATTCTACAAAAAGAGTGTTTCAAAACTGCTCTATCAAAAGCAAGCTTCAACACTGTGAGTAGAATGCACTCATCACAAAGAAGTTTCTGAGAATGCTTCTGTCTAGTTTTTATGTGAAGATATTTCCTTTTCCAACATAGGCCTCAAAGCGCTCCAAATAAACACTTGCAGATTCTACAAAAGGAGTGTTTCAAAACTGCTCTTTCGAGAGGAACGTTCAAGTCTGTGAGTTGAATGCACTCATCACACAGAAGTTTCTGAGAATGCTTCTGTCTAGTTTTTATGTGAAGATATTTCCTTTTCCAGCATAGGCCTCAAAACGCTCCAAATATCCTCTTGCAGATTCTACAAAAAGAGTGTTTCAAAACTGTTCTATCAAAAGGAAGGTTCAACTCTGTGAGTTGAATGAATGCATCATGAAGAACTTTCTGAGAATGCTTCTCTGTAGTTTTTAGGTGAAGATATTCCAAAACCCAGCACAGGCCTCGAAGTGCTCCAAATAACCCCTTGCAGATTTTACCAAAAGAGTGTTTCAGAACTGCTCTTTCTATAGGTAAGTTCAAGTCTGTGAGTTGAATGCACTCAACACAAAGAAGTTTCTGAGAATGCTTCTGTTCAGTTTTTATGTGAAGATATTTCCTTTTCCAGCATAGGCCTCAAACGGCTCCATGTATACACTTGCAGATTCTACAAAAAGAGTGTTTCCAAACTTCTCTATCAATTGGTAGGTTCAACTCTGTGAGTTGAATGAACTCATCACAAAGAAGTTTCTGAGAATGCTTCCATCTAGTTTTTATATGAAGATATTTCCTTTTCCAGCATAGGCCTCAAAGAACTCCAAATAAACACATGCAGATTCTACAAAAGGAGTGTTTCCAAACTGTTCTATCAAAGGGAACGTTCAAGTCTGTGAGTTGAATGCACTCATCACACAGAAGTTTCTCAGAATGCTTCTGTCTAGTTTTTAGGTGAAGAGATTTCATTTCCCAGCATAGGCCTCAAAGCGCTCCAAATATCCACTTGCAGATTCTACGAAAAGTGTGTTTCAAAGCTGCTCTTTCAAAAGCAAGGTTCAAGTCTGTGTGTTGAATGCACTCATCAGAAAGAAGTTTCTGAGAATGCTTCTGTCTAGTTCTTAGGTGAAGATATTTCCTTTTCCAGCTTAGGCCTCAAAGCGCTCCAAATAAACACTTGCAAATTCTACAAAAGGAGTGTTTCAAAAGAGTTCTATCAAAAGGAACGTTCAAGTCTGTGAGTTGAATGCACTTATCATACAGAAGTTTCCTGGAATGCTTCTGTCTAGTTTTTATGTGAAGACATTTCCTTTTCCAGCATAGGCCTCAAAGCGCTCCAAATATCCACTTGCAGATTCTACAAAAAGAGTGTTTCCAAACTGCTCTATCAAAAGCAAGCTTCAACACTGTGAGTAGAATGCACTCATCACAAAGAAGTTTCTGAGAATGCTTCTGTCTAGTTTTTATGTGAAGATATTTCCTTTTCCAACATAGGCCTCAAAGCGCTCCAAATAAACACTTGCAGATTCTACAAAAGGAGTGTTTCAAAACTGCTCTTTCGAGAGGAACGTTCAAGTCTGTGAGTTGAATACACTCATCACACAGAAGTTTCTGAGAATGCTTCTGTCTAGTTTTTATGTGAAGATATTTCCTTTTCCAGCATAGGCCTCAAAACGCTCCAAATATCCTCTTGCAGATTCTACAAAAAGAGTGTTTCAAAACTGTTCTATCAAAAGGAAGGTTCAACTCTGTGAGTTGAATGAATGCATCATGAAGAACTTTCTGAGAATGCTTCTCTGTAGTTTTTAGGTGAAGATATTCCAAAACCCAGCACAGGCCTCGAAGTGCTCCAAATAACCCCTTGCAGATTTTACCAAAAGAGTGTTTCAGAACTGCTCTTTCTATAGGTAAGTTCAAGTCTGTGAGTTGAATGCACTCAACACAAAGAAGTTTCTGAGAATGCTTCTGTTCAGTTTTTATGTGAAGATATTTCCTTTTCCAGCATAGGCCTCAAACGGCTCCATGTATACACTTGCAGATTCTACAAAAAGAGTGTTTCCAAACTTCTCTATCAATTGGTAGGTTCAACTCTGTGAGTTGAATGAACTCATCACAAAGAAGTTTCTGAGAATGCTTCCATCTAGTTTTTATATGAAGATATTTCCTTTTCCAGCATAGGCCTCAAAGAACTCCAAATAAACACATGCAGATTCTACAAAAGGAGTGTTTCCAAACTGTTCTATCAAAGGGAACGTTCAAGTCTGTGAGTTGAATGCACTCATCACACAGAAGTTTCTCAGAATGCTTCTGTCTAGTTTTTAGGTGAAGAGATTTCATTTCCCAGCATAGGCCTCAAAGCGCTCCAAATATCCACTTGCAGATTCTACGAAAAGTGTGTTTCAAAGCTGCTCTTTCAAAAGCAAGGTTCAAGTCTGTGTGTTGAATGCACTCATCAGAAAGAAGTTTCTGAGAATGCTTCTGTCTAGTTCTTAGGTGAAGATATTTCCTTTTCCAGCTTAGGCCTCAAAGCGCTCCAAATAAACACTTGTGAATTCTACAAAAGGAGTGTTTCAAAAGAGTTCTATCAAAAGGAACGTTCAAGTCTGTGAGTTGAATGCACTTATCATACAGAAGTTTCCTGGAATGTTTCTGTCTAGTTTTTATGTGAAGACATTTCCTTTTCCAGCATAGGCCTCAAAGCGCTCCAAATATCCACTTGCAGATTCTACAAAAAGAGTGTTTCAAAACTGCTCTATCAAAAGCAAGCTTCAACAGTGTGAGTAGAATGCACTCATCACAAAGAAGTTTCTGAGAATGTTTCTGTCTAGTTTTTATGTGAAGATATTTCCTTTTCCAGCTTAGGCCTTAAAGCGCTCCAAATAAACACTTGCAAATTCTACAAAAGGATTGTTTCAAAAGAGTTCTATCAAAAGGAACGTTCAAGTCTGTGAGTTGAATGCACTTATCATACACAAGTTTCCTGGAATGCTTCTGTCTAGTTTTTATGTGAAGACATTTCCTTTTCCAGCATAGGCCTCAAAGCGCTCCAAATATCCACTTGCAGATTCTACAAAAAGAGTGTTTCAAAACTGCTCTATCAAAACCAAACTTCAACACTGTGAGTAGAATGCACTCATCACAAAGAAGTTTCTGAGAATGCTTCTGTCTAGTTTTTATGTGAAGATATTTCCTTTTCCAACATAGGCCTCAAAGCGCTCCAAATAAACACTTGCAGATTCTACAAAAGGAGTGTTTCAAAACTGCTCTTTTGAGAGGAACGTTCAAGTCTGTGAGTTGAATGCACTCATCACACAGAAGTTTCTGAGAATGCTTCTGTCTAGTTTTTATGTGAAGATATTTCCTTTTCCAGCATAGGCCTCAAAACGCTCCAAATATCCTCTTGCAGATTCTACAAAAAGAGTGTTTCAAAACTGTTCTATCAAAAGGAAGGTTCAACTCTGTGAGTTGAATGAATGCATCATGAAGAACTTTCTGAGAATGCTTCTCTGTAGTTTTTAGGTGAAGATATTCCAAAACCCAGCACAGGCCTCGAAGTGGTCCAAATAACCCCTTGCAGATTTTACCAAAAGAGTGTTTCAGAACTGCTCTTTCTATAGGTAAGTTCAAGTCTGTGAGTTGAATGCACTCAACACAAAGAAGTTTCTGAGAATGCTTCTGTTCAGTTTTTATCTGAAGATATTTCCTTTTCCAGCATAGGCCTCAAACGGCTCCAAATATCCACTTGCAGATTCTACAAAAAGAGTGTCTCCAAACTTCTCTATCAATTGGTATGTTCAACTCTGTGAGTTGAATGAACTCATCACAAAGAAGTTTCTGAGAATGCTTCCATCTAGTTTTTATATGAAGATATTTCCTTTTCCAGCATAGGCCTCAAAGAACTCCAAATAAACACATGCAGATTCTACAAAAGGAGTGTTTCCAAACTGTTCTATCAAAGGGACCGTTCAAGTCTGTGAGTTGAATGCACTCATCACACAGAAGTTTCTCAGAATGCTTCCGTCTAGTTTCTATATGAAGATATTTCCTTTTCCAACATAGGCCTCAAAGTGCTCCAAATAAACCCTTGCAGATTCTACAAAAGGAGTGTCTCAAAACTGCTCTTTCAATAGGTAAGTCCAAGTCTGTCAGTTGAATGCACTCATCACACAGAAGTTTCTCAGAATGCTTCTGTCTAGTTTTTAGGTGAAGAGATTTCATTTCCCAGCATAGGCCTCAAAGCGCTCCAAATATCCACTTGCAGATTCTACGAAAAGTGTGTTTCAAAGCTGCTCTTTCAAAAGCAAGGTTCAAGTCTGTGTGTTGAAAGCACTCATCAGAAAGTAGTTTCTGAGAATGCTTCTGTCTTGTTCTTAGGTGAAGATATTTCCTTTTCCAGCTTAGGCCTCAAAGCGCTCCAAATAAACACTTGCAAATTCTACAAAAGGAGTGTTTCAAAAGAGTTCTATCAAAAGGAACGTTCAAGTCTGTGAGTTGAATGCACTTATCATACAGAAGTTTCCTGGAATGTTTCTGTCTAGTTTTTATGTGAAGACATTTCCTTTTCCAGCATAGGCCTCAAAGCGCTCCAAATATCCACTTGCAGATTCTACCAAAAGAGTGTTTCAAAACTGCTCTATCAAAAGCAAGCTTCAACACTGTGAGTAGAATGGACTCATCACAAAGAAGTTTCTGAGAATGCTTCTGTCTAGTTCTTACGTGAAGATATTTCCTTTTCCAGCTTAGGCCTCAAAGCGCTCCAAATAAACACTTGCAAATTCTACAAAAGGAGTGTTTCAAAAGAGTTCTCTCAAAAGGAACGTTCAAGTCTGTGAGTTGAATGCACTTATAATACAGAAGTTTCCTGGAATGCTTCTGTCTAGTTTTTATGTGAAGACATTTCCTTTTCCAGCATAGGCCTCAAAGCGCTCCAAATATCCACTTGCAGATTCTACAAAAAGTGTGTTTCAAAGCTGCTCTTTCAAAAGGAAGCTTCAAGTCTGTGAGTTGAATGCACTCATCGCAAAGAAGTTTCTGAGAATGCTTCCGTCTTGTTTCTATATGAAGATATTTCCTTTTCCAACATAGGCCTCAAAGTGCTCCAAATAAACCCTTGCAGATTCTACAAAAGGAGTGTCTCAAAACTGCTCTTTCTATAGGTAAGTCCAAGTCTGTGAGTTGAATGCACTCATCACACAGAAGTTTCTCAGAATGCTTCTGTCTAGTTTTTAGGTGAAGAGATTTCATTTCCCAGCATAGGCCTCAAAGCGCTCCAAATATCCACTTGCAGATTCTACGAAAAGTGTGTTTCAAAGCTGCTCTTTCAAAAGCAAGGTTCAAGTCTGTGTGTTGAAAGCACTCATCAGAAAGAAGTTTCTGAGAATGCTTCTGTTCAGTTTTTATGTGAAGATATTTCCTTTTCCAGCTTAGGCCTCAAAGCGCTCCAAATAAACACTTGCAGATTCTACAAAAGGAGTGTTTCAAAACTGCTCTTTCGAGAGGAACGTTCAAGTCTGTGAGTTGAATGCACTCATCACACAGAAGTTTCTGAGAATGCTTCTGTCTTGTTTTTATGTGAAGATATTTCCTTTTCCAGCATAGGCCTCAAAAGGCTCCTAATATCCTCTTGCAGATTCTACAAAAAGAGTGTTTCAAAACTGTTCTATCAAAAGGAAGGTTCAACTCTGTGAGTTGAATGAATGCATCATGAAGAACTTTCTGAGAATGCTTCTCTGTAGTTTTTAGGTGAAGATATTCCAAAACCCAGCACAGGCCTCGAAGTGCTCCAAATAACCCCTTGCAGATTTTACCAAAAGAGTGTTTCAGAACTGCTCTTTCTATAGGTAAGTTCAAGTCTGTGAGTTGAATGCACTCAACACAAAGAAGTTTCTGAGAATGCTTCTGTTCAGTTTTTATGTGAAGATATTTCCCTTTCCAGCATAGGCCTCAAACGGCTCCATGTATACACTTGCAGATTCTACAAAAAGAGTGTTTCCAAACTTCTCTATCAATTGGTAGGTTCAACTCTGTGAGTTGAATGAACTCATCACAAAGAAGTTTCTGAGAATGCTTCCATCTAGTTTTTATATGAAGATATTTCCTTTTCCAGCATAGGCCTCAAAGAACTCCAAATAAACACATGCAGATTCTACGAAAGGAGTGTTTCCAAACTGTTCTATCAAAGGGAACGTTCAAGTCTGTGAGTTGAATGCACTCATCACACAGAAGTTTCTCAGAATGCTTCTGTCTAGTTTTTAGGTGAAGAGATTTCATTTCCCAGCATAGGCCTCAAAGCGCTCCAAATATCCACTTGCAGATTCTACGAAAAGTGTGTTTCAAAGCTGCTCTTTCAAAAGCAAGGTTCAAGTCTGTGTGTTGAATGCACTCATCAGAAAGAAGTTTCTGAGAATGCTTCTGTCTAGTTCTTAGGTGAAGATATTTCCTTTTCCAGCTTAGGCCTCAAAGCGCTCCAAATAAACACTTGCAAATTCTACAAAAGGAGTGTTTCAAAAGAGTTCTATCAAAAGGAACGTTCAAGTCTGTGAGTTGAATGCACTTATCATACAGAAGTTTCCTGGAATGTTTCTGTCTAGTTTTTATGTGAAGACATTTCCTTTTCCAGCATAGGCCTCAAAGCGCTCCAAATATCCACTTGCAGATTCTACCAAAAGAGTGTTTCAAAACTGCTCTATCAAAAGCAAGCTTCAACACTGTGAGTAGAATGCACTCATCACAAAGAAGTTTCTGAGAATGTTTCTGTCTAGTTCTTACGTGAAGATATTTCCTTTTCCAGCTTAGGCCTCAAAGCGCTCCAAATAAACACTTGCAAATTCTACAAAAGGAGTGTTTCAAAAGAGTTCTATCAAAAGGAACGTTCAAGTCTGTGAGTTGAATGCACTTATCATACAGAAGTTTCCTGGAATGCTTCTGTCTAGTTTTTATGTGAAGACATTTCCTTTTCCAGCATAGGCCTCAAAGCGCTCCAAATATCCACTTGCAGATTCTACAAAAAGAGTGTTTCCAAACTGCTCTATCAAAAGCAAGCTTCAACACTGTGAGTAGAATGCACTCATCACAAAGAAGTTTCTGAGAATGCTTCTGTCTAGTTTTTATGTGAAGATATTTCCTTTTCCAACATAGGCCTCAAAGCGCTCCAAATAAACACTTGCAGATTCTACAAAAGGAGTGTTTCAATACTGCTCTTTCGAGAGGAACGTTCAAGTCTGTGAGTTGAATGCACTCATCACACAGAAGTTTCTGAGAATGCTTCTGTCTAGTTTTTATGTGAAGATATTTCCTTTTCCAGCATAGGCCTCAAAACGCTCCAAATATCCTCTTGCAGATTCTACAAAAAGAGTGTTTCAAAACTGTTCTATCAAAAGGAAGGTTCAACTCTGTGAGTTGAATGAATGCATCATGAAGAACTTTCTGAGAATGCTTCTCTGTAGTTTTTAGGTGAAGATATTCCAAAACCCAGCACAGGCCTCGAAGTGCTCCAAATAACCCCTTGCAGATTTTACCAAAAGAGTGTTTCAGAACTGCTCTTTCTATAGGTAAGTTCAAGTCTGAGTTGAATGCACTCAACACAAAGAAGTTTCTGAGAATGCTTCTGTTCAGTTTTTATGTGAAGATATTTCCTTTTCCAGCATAGGCCTCAAACGGCTCCATGTATACACTTGCAGATTCTACAAAAAGAGTGTTTCCAAACTTCTCTATCAATTGGTAGGTTCAACTCTGTGAGTTGAATGAACTCATCACAAAGAAGTTTCTGAGAATGCTTCCATCTAGTTTTTATATGAAGATATTTCCTTTTCCAGCATAGGCCTCAAAGAACTCCAAATAAACACATGCAGATTCTACAAAAGGAGTGTTTCCAAACTGTTCTATCAAAGGGAACGTTCAAGTCTGTGAGTTGAATGCACTCATCACACAGAAGTTTCTCAGAATGCTTCTGTCTAGTTTTTAGGTGAAGAGATTTCATTTCCCAGCATAGGCCTCAAAGCGCTCCAAATATCCACTTGCAGATTCTACGAAAAGTGTGTTTCAAAGCTGCTCTTTCAAAAGCAAGGTTCAAGTCTGTGTGTTGAATGCACTCATCAGAAAGAAGTTTCTGAGAATGCTTCTGTCTAGTTCTTAGGTGAAGATATTTCCTTTTCCAGCTTAGGCCTCAAAGCGCTCCAAATAAACACTTGCAAATTCTACAAAAGGAGTGTTTCAAAAGAGTTCTATCAAAAGGAACGTTCAAGTCTGTGAGTTGAATGCACTTATCATACAGAAGTTTCCTGGAATGTTTCTGTCTAGTTTTTATGTGAAGACATTTCCTTTTCCAGCATAGGCCTCAAAGCGCTCCAAATATCCACTTGCAGATTCTACCAAAAGAGTGTTTCAAAACTGCTCTATCAAAAGCAAGCTTCAACACTGTGAGTAGAATGCACTCATCACAAAGAAGTTTCTGAGAATGTTTCTGTCTAGTTCTTACGTGAAGATATTTCCTTTTCCAGCTTAGGCCTCAAAGCGCTCCAAATAAACACTTGCAGATTCTACAAAAGGTGTGTTTCAAAAGAGTTCTATCAAAAGGAACGTTCAAGTCTGTGAGTTGAATGCACTTATCATACAGAAGTTTCCTGGAATGCTTCTGTCTAGTTTTTATGTGAAGACATTTCCTTTTCCAGCATAGGCCTCAAAGCGCTCCAAATATCCACTTGCAGATTCTACAAAAAGAGTGTTTCAAAACTGCTCTATCAAAAGCAAGCTTCAACACTGTGAGTAGAATGCACTCACCACAAAGAAGTTTCTGAGAATGCTTCTCTGTAGTTTTTAGGTGAAGATATTCCAAAACCCAGCACAGGCCTCGAAGTGCTCCAAATAACCCCTTGCAGATTTTACCAAAAGTGTGTTTCAGAACTGCTCTTTCTATAGGTAAGTTCAAGTCTGTGAGTTGAATGCACTCAACACAAAGAAGTTTCTGAGAATGCTTCTGTTCAGTTTTTATGTGAAGATATTTCCTTTTCCAGCATAGGCCTCAAACGGCTCCATGTATACACTTGCAGATTCTACAAAAAGAGTGTTTCCAAACTTCTCTATCAATTGGTAGGTTCAACTCTGTGAGTTGAATGAACTCATCACAAAGAAGTTTCTGAGAATGCTTCCATCTAGTTTTTATATGAAGATATTTCCTTTTCCAGCATAGGCCTCAAAGAACTCCAAATAAACACATGCAGATTCTACAAAAGGAGTGTTTCCAAACTGTTCTATCAAAGGGAACGTTCAAGTCTGTGAGTTGAATGCACTCATCACACAGAAGTTTCTCAGAATGCTTCTGTCTAGTTTTTAGGTGAAGAGATTTCATTTCCCAGCATAGGCCTCAAAGCGCTCCAAATATCCACTTGCAGATTCTACGAAAAGTGTGTTTCAAAGCTGCTCTTTCAAAAGCAAGGTTCAAGTCTGTGTGTTGAATGCACTCATCACAAAGAAGTTTCTGAGAATGCTTCTGTCTAGTTCTTAGGTGAAGATATTTCCTTTTCCAGCTTAGGCCTCAAAGCGCTCCAAATAAACACTTGCAAATTCTACAAAAGGAGTGTTTCTAAAGAGTTCTATCAAAAGGAACGTTCAAGTCTGTGAGTTGAATGCACTTATCATACAGAAGTTTCCTGGAATGTTTCTGTCTAGTTTTTATGTGAAGACATTTCCTTTTCCAGCATAGGCCTCAAAGCGCTCCAAATATCCACTTGCAGATTCTACAAAAAGAGTGTTTCAAAACTGCTCTATCAAAAGCAAGCTTCAACACTGTGAGTAGAATGCACTCGTCACAAAGAAGTTTCTGAGAATGTTTCTGTCTAGTTTTTATGTGAAGATATTTCCTTTTCCAGCTTAGGCCTTAAAGCGCTCCAAATAAACACTTGCAAATTCTACAAAAGGAGTGTTTCAAAAGAGTTCTATCAAAAGGAACGTTCAAGTCTGTGAGTTGAATGCACTTATCATACAGAAGTTTCCTGGAATGCTTCTGTCTAGTTTTTATGTGAAGACATTTCCTTTTCCAGCATAGGCCTCAAAGCGCTCCAAATATCCACTTGCAGATTCTACAAAAAGAGTGTTTCAAAACTGCTCTATCAAAAGCAAGCTTCAACACTTTGAGTAGAATGCACTCATCACAAAGAAGTTTCTGAGAATGCTTCTGTCTAGTTTTTATGTGAAGATATTTCCTTTTCCAACATAGGCCTCAAAGCGCTCCAAATAAACACTTGCAGATTCTACAAAAGGAGTGTTTCAAAACTGCTCTTTCGAGAGGAACGTTCAAGTCTGTGAGTTGAATGCACTCATCACACAGAAGTTTCTGAGAATGCTTCTGTCTAGTTTTTATGTGAAGATATTTCCTTTTCCAGCATAGGCCTCAAAACGCTCCAAATATCCTCTTGCAGATTCTACAAAAAGAGTGTTTCAAAACTGTTCTATCAAAAGGAAGATTCAACTCTGTGAGTTGAATGAATGCATCATGAAGAACTTTCTGAGAATGCTTCTCTGTGGTTTTTAGGTGAAGATATTCCAAAACCCAGCACAGGCCTCGAAGTGCTCCAAATAACCCCTTGCAGATTTTACCAAAAGAGTGTTTCAGAACTGCTCTTTCTATAGGTAAGTTCAAGTCTGTGAGTTGAATGCACTCAACACAAAGAAGTTTCTGAGAATGCTTCTGTTCAGTTTTTATGTGAAGATATTTCCTTTTCCAGCATAGGCCTCAAACGGCTCCAAATATCCACTTGCAGATTCTACAAAAAGAGTGTTTCCAAACTTCTCTATCAATTGGTAGGTTCAACTCTGTGAGTTGAATGAACTCATCCAAAGAAGTTTCTGAGAATGCTTCCATCTAGTTTTTATATGAAGATATTTCCTTTTCCAGCATAGGCCTCAAAGAACTCCAAATAAACACATGCAGATTCTACAAAAGGAGTGTTTCCAAACTGTTCTATCAAAGGGACCGTTCAAGTCTGTGAGTTGAATGCACTCATCACACAGAAGTTTCTCAGAATGCTTCTGTCTAGTTTTTAGGTGAAGAGATTTCATTTCCCAGCATAGGCCTCAAAGCGCTCCAAATATCCACTTGCAGATTCTACGAAAAGTGTGTTTCAAAGCTGCTCTTTCAAAAGCAAGGTTCAAGTCTGTGTGTTGAATGCACTCATCAGAAAGAAGTTTCTGAGAATGCTTCTGTCTAGTTCTTAGGTGAAGATATTTCCTTTTCCAGCTTAGGCCTCAAAGCGCTCCAAATAAACACTTGCAAATTCTACAAAAGGAGTGTTTCAAAAGAGTTCTATCAAAAGGAACGTTCAAGTCTGTGAGTTGAATGCACTTATCATACAGAAGTTTCCTGGAATGTTTCTGTCTAGTTTTTATGTGAAGACATTTCCTTTTCCAGCATAGGCCTCAAAGCGCTCCAAATATCCACTTGCAGATTCTACAAAAAGAGTGTTTCAAAACTGCTCTATCAAAAGCAAGCTTCAACACTGTGAGTAGAATGCACTCATCACAAAGAAGTTTCTGAGAATGCTTCTGTCTAGTTTTTATGTGAAGATATTTCCTTTTCCAGCTTAGGCCTTAAAGCGCTCCAAAAAAACACTTGCAAATTCTACAAAAGGAGTGTTTCAAAAGAGTTCTATCAAAAGGAACGTTCAAGTCTGTGAGTTGAATGCACTTATCATACAGAAGTTTCCTGGAATGCTTCTGTCTAGTTTTTATGTGAAGACATTTCCTTTTCCAGCATAGGCCTCAAAGCGCTCCAAATATCCACTTGCAGATTCTACAAAAAGAGTGTTTCAAAACTGCTCTATCAAAAGCAAGCTTCAACACTGTGAGTAGAATGCACTCATCACAAAGAAGTTTCTGAGAATGCTTCTGTCTAGATTTATGTGAAGATATTTCCTTTTCCAACATAGGCCTCAAAGCGCTCCAAATAAACACTTGCAGATTCTACAAAAGGAGTGTTTCAAAACTGCTCTTTCGTGAGGAACGTTCAAGTCTGTGAGTTGAATGCACTCATCACACAGAAGTTTCTGAGAATGCTTCTGTCTAGTTTTTATGTGAAGATATTTCCTTTTCCAGCATAGGCCTCAAAACGCTCCAAATATCCTCTTGCAGATTCTACAAAAAGAGTGTTTCAAAACTGTTCTATCAAAAGGAAGGTTCAACTCTGTGAGTTGAATGAATGCATCATGAAGAACTTTCTGAGAATGCTTCTCTGTAGTTTTTAGGTGAAGATATTCCAAAACCCAGCACAGGCCTCGAAGTGCTCCAAATAACCCCTTGCAGATTTTACCAAAAGAGTGTTTCAGAACTGCTCTTTCTATAGGTAAGTTCAAGTCTGTGAGTTGAATGCACTCAACACAAAGAAGTTTGTGAGAATGCTTCTGTTCAGTTTTTATGTGAAGATATTTCCTTTTCCAGCATAGGCCTCAAACGGCTCCATGTATACACTTGCAGATTCTACAAAAAGAGTGTTTCCAAACTTCTCTATCAATTGGTAGGATCAACTCTGTGAGTTGAATGAACTCATCACAAAGAAGTTTCTGAGAATGCTTCCATCTAGTTTTTATATGAAGATATTTCCTTTTCCAGCATAGGCCTCAAAGAACTCCAAATAAACACATGCAGATTCTACAAAAGGAGTGTTTCCAAACTGTTCTGTCAAAGGGAACGTTCAAGTCTGTGAGTTGAATGCACTCATCACACAGAAGTTTCTCAGAATGCTTCTGTCTAGTTTTTAGGTGAAGAGATTTCATTTCCCAGCATAGGCCTCCAAGCGCTCCAAATATCCACTTGCAGATTCTACGAAAAGTGTGTTTCAAAGCTGCTCTTTCAAAAGCAAGGTTCAAGTCTGTGTGTTGAATGCACTCATCAGAAAGAAGTTTCTGAGAATGCTTCTGTCTAGTTCTTAGGTGAAGATATTTCCTTTTCCAGCTTAGGCCTCAAAGCGCTCCAAATAAACATTGCAAATTCTACAAAAGGAGTGTTTCAAAAGAGTTCTATCAAAAGGAACGTTCAAGTCTGTGAGTTGAATGCACTTATCATAAAGAAGTTTCCTGGAATGTTTCTGTCTAGTTTTTATGTGAAGACATTTCCTTTTCCAGCATAGGCCTCAAAGCGCTCCAAATATCCACTTGCAGATTCTACCAAAAGAGTGTTTCAAAACTGCTCTATCAAAAGCAAGCTTCAACACTGTGAGTAGAATGCACTCATCACAAAGAAGTTTCTGAGAATGTTTCTGTCTAGTTCTTACGTGAAGATATTTCCTTTTCCAGCTTAGGCCTCAAAGCGCTCCAAATAAACACTTGCAGATTCTACAAAAGGTGTGTTTCAAAAGAGTTCTATCAAAAGGAACGTTCAAGTCTGTGAGTTGAATGCACTTATCATACAGAAGTTTCCTGGAATGCTTCTGTCTAGTTTTTATGTGAAGACATTTCCTTTTCCAGCATAGGCCTCAAAGCGCTCCAAATATCCACTTGCAGATTCTACAAAAAGAGTGTTTCCAAACTGCTCTATCAAAAGCAAGCTTCAACACTGTGAGTAGAATGCACTCATCACAAAGAAGTTTCTGAGAATGCTTCTCTGTAGTTTTTAGGTGAAGATATTCCAAAACCCAGCACAGGCCTCGAAGTGCTCCAAATAACCCCTTGCAGATTTTACCAAAAGTGTGTTTCAGAACTGCTCTTTCTATAGGTAAGTTCAAGTCTGTGAGTTGAATGCACTCAACACAAAGAAGTTTCTGAGAATGCTTCTGTTCAGTTTTTATGTGAAGATATTTCCTTTTCCAGCATAGGCCTCAAACGGCTCCATGTATACACTTGCAGATTCTACAAAAAGAGTGTTTCCAAACTTCTCTATCAATTGGTAGGTTCAACTCTGTGAGTTGAATGAACTCATCACAAAGAAGTTTCTGAGAATGCTTCCATCTAGTTTTTATATGAAGATATTTCCTTTTCCAGCATAGGCCTCAAAGAACTCCAAATAAACACATGCAGATTCTACAAAAGGAGTGTTTCCAAACTGTTCTATCAAAGGGAACGTTCAAGTCTGTGAGTTGAATGCACTCATCACACAGAAGTTTCTCAGAATGCTTCTGTCTAGTTTTTAGGTGAAGAGATTTCATTTCCCAGCATAGGCCTCAAAGCGCTCCAAATATCCACTTGCAGATTCTACGAAAAGTGTGTTTCAAAGCTGCTCTTTCAAAAGCAAGGTTCAAGTCTGTGTGTTGAATGCACTCATCAGAAAGAAGTTTCTGAGAATGCTTCTGTCTAGTTCTTAGGTGAAGATATTTCCTTTTCCAGCTTAGGCCTCAAAGCGCTCCAAATAAACACTTGCAAATTCTACAAAAGGAGTGTTTCAAAAGAGTTCTATCAAAAGGAACGTTCAAGTCTGTGAGTTGAATGCACTTATCATACAGAAGTTTCCTGGAATGTTTCTGTCTAGTTTTTATGTGAAGACATTTCCTTTTCCAGCATAGGCCTCAAAGCGCTCCAAATATCCACTTGCAGATTCTACAAAAAGAGTGTTTCAAAACTGCTCTATCAAAAGCAAGCTTCAACACTGTGAGTAGAATGCACTCGTCACAAAGAAGTTTCTGAGAATGTTTCTGTCTAGTTTTTATGTGAAGATATTTCCTTTTCCAGCTTAGGCCTTAAAGCGCTCCAAATAAACACTTGCAAATTCTACAAAAGGAGTGTTTCAAAAGAGTTCTATCAAAAGGAACGTTCAAGTCTGTGAGTTGAATGCACTTATCATACAGAAGTTTCCTGGAATGCTTCTGTCTAGTTTTTATGTGAAGACATTTCCTTTTCCAGCATAGGCCTCAAAGCGCTCCAAATATCCACTTGCAGATTCTACAAAAAGAGTGTTTCAAAACTGCTCTATCAAAAGCAAGCTTCAACACTTTGAGTAGAATGCACTCATCACAAAGAAGTTTCTGAGAATGCTTCTGTCTAGTTTTTATGTGAAGATATTTCCTTTTCCAACATAGGCCTCAAAGCGCTCCAAATAAACACTTGCAGATTCTACAAAAGGAGTGTTTCAAAACTGCTCTTTCGAGAGGAACGTTCAAGTCTGTGAGTTGAATGCACTCATCACACAGAAGTTTCTGAGCATGCTTCTGTCTAGTTTTTATGTGAAGATATTTCCTTTTCCAGCATAGGCCTCAAAACGCTCCAAATATCCTCTTGCAGATTCTACAAAAAGAGTGTTTCAAAACTGTTCTATCAAAAGGAAGGTTCAACTCTGTGAGTTGAATGAATGCATCATGAAGAACTTTCTGAGAATGCTTCTCTGTAGTTTTTAGGTGAAGATATTCCAAAACCCAGCACAGGCCTCGAAGTGCTCCAAATAACCCCTTGCAGATTTTACCAAAAGAGTGTTTCAGAACTGCTCTTTCTATAGGTAAGTTCAAGTCTGTGAGTTGAATGCACTCAACACAAAGAAGTTTCTGAGAATGCTTCTGTTCAGTTTTTATCTGAAGATATTTCCTTTTCCAGCATAGGCCTCAAACGGCTCCAAATATCCACTTGCAGATTCTACAAAAAGAGTGTTTCCAAACTTCTCTATCAATTGGTAGGTTCAACTCTGTGAGTTGAATGAACTCATCACAAAGAAGTTTCTGAGAATGCTTCCATCTAGTTTTTATATGAAGATATTTCCTTTTCCAGCATAGGCCTCAAAGAACTCCAAATAAACACATGCAGATTCTACAAAAGGAGTGTTTCCAAACTGTTCTATCAAAGGGACCGTTCAAGTCTGTGAGTTGAATGCACTCATCACACAGAAGTTTCTCAGAATGCTTCTGTCTAGTTTTAGGTGAAGAGATTTCATTTCCCAGCATAGGCCTCAAAGGGCTCCAAATATCCACTTGCAGATTCTACGAAAAGTGTGTTTCAAAGCTGCTCTTTCAAAAGCAAGGTTCAAGTCTGTGTGTTGAATGCACTCATCAGAAAGAAGTTTCTGAGAATGCTTCTGTCTAGTTCTTAGGTGAAGATATTTCCTTTTCCAGCTTAGGCCTCAAAGCGCTCCAAATAAACACTTGCAAATTCTACAAAAGGAGTGTTTCAAAAGAGTTCTATCAAAAGGAACGTTCAAGTCTGTGAGTTGAATGCACTTATCATACAGAAGTTTCCTGGAATGCTTCTGTCTAGTTTTTATGTGAAGACATTTCCTTTTCCAGCATAGGCCTCAAAGCGCTCCAAATATCCACTTGCAGATTCTACAAAAAGAGTGTTTCAAAACTGCTCTATCAAAAGCAAGCTTCAACACTGTGAGTAGAATGCACTCATCACAAAGAAGTTTCTGAGAATGCTTCTGTCTAGTTTTTATGTGAAGATATTTCCTTTTCCAGCATAGGCCTCAAAACGCTCCAAATATTCTCTTGCAGATTCTACAAAAAGAGTGTTTCAAAACTGTTCTATCAAAAGGAAGGTTCAACTCCGTGAGTTGAATGAATGCATCATGAAGAACTTTCTGAGAATGCTTCTCTGTAGTTTTTAGGTGAAGATATTCCAAAACCCAGCACAGGCCTCGAAGTGCTCCAAATAACCCCTTGCAGATTTTACCAAAAGAGTGTTTCAGAACTGCTCTTTCTATAGGTAAGTTCAAGTCTGTGAGTTGAATGCACTCAACACAAAGAAGTTTCTGAGAATGCTTCTGTTCAGTTTTTATGTGAAGATATTTCCTTTTCCAGCATAGGCCTCAAACGGCTCCATGTATACACTTGCAGATTCTACAAAAAGAGTGTTTCCAAACTTCTCTATCAATTGGTAGGTTCAACTCTGTGAGTTGAATGAACTCATCACAAAGAAGTTTCTGAGAATGCTTCCATCTAGTTTTTATATGAAGATATTTCCTTTTCCAGCATAGGCCTCAAAGAACTCCAAATAAACACATGCAGATTCTACAAAAGGAGTGTTTCCAAACTGTTCTATCAAAGGGAACGTTCAAGTCTGTGAGTTGAATGCACTCATCACACAGAAGTTTCTCAGAATGCTTCTGTCTAGTTTTTAGGTGAAGAGATTTCATTTCCCAGCATAGGCCTCAAAGCGCTCCAAATATCCACTTGCAGATTCTACGAAAAGTGTGTTTCAAAGCTGCTCTTTCAAAAGCAAGGTTCAAGTCTGTGTGTTGAATGCACTCATCAGAAAGAAGTTTCTGAGAATGCTTCTGTCTAGTTCTTAGGTGAAGATATTTCCTTTTCCAGCTTAGGCCTCAAAGCGCTCCAAATAAACACTTGCAAATTCTACAAAAGGAGTGTTTCAAAAGAGTTCTATCAAAAGGAACGTTCAAGTCTGTGAGTTGAATGCACTTATCATACAGAAGTTTCCTGGAATGTTTCTGTCTAGTTTTTATGTGAAGACATTTCCTTTTCCAGCATAGGCCTCAAAGCGCTCCAAATATCCACTTGCAGATTCTACAAAAAGAGTGTTTCAAAACTGCTCTATCAAAAGCAAGCTTCAACAGTGTGAGTAGAATGCACTCATCACAAAGAAGTTTCTGAGAATGTTTCTGTCTAGTTTTTATGTGAAGATATTTCCTTTTCCAGCTTAGGCTTTAAAGCGCTCCAAATAAACACTTGCAAATTCTACAAAAGGAGTGTTTCAAAAGAGTTCTATCAAAAGGAACGTTCAAGTCTGTGAGTTGAATGCACTTATCATACAGAAGTTTCCTGGAATGCTTCTGTCTAGTTTCTATATGAAGACATTTCCTTTTCCAGCATAGGCCTCAAAGCGCTCCAAATATCCACTTGCAGATTCTACAAAAGGAGTGTTTCAAAACTTCTCTATCAAAAGCAAGCTTCAACACTGTGAGTAGAATGCACTCATCACAAAGAAGTTTCTGAGAATGCTTCTGTCTAGTTTTTATGTGAAGATATTTCCTTTTCCAACATAGGCCTCAAAGCGCTCCAAATAAACACTTGCAGATTCTACAAAAGGAGTGTTTCAAAACTGCTCTTTCGAGAGGAACGTTCAAGTCTGTGAGTTGAATGCACTCATCACACAGAAGTTTCTGAGAATGCTTCTGTCTAGTTTTTATGTGAAGATATTTCCTTTTCCAGCATAGGCCTCAAAACGCTCCAAATATCCTCTTGCAGATTCTACAAAAAGAGTGTTTCAAAACTGTTCTATCAAAAGGAAGGTTCAACTCTGTGAGTTGAATGAATGCATCATGAAGAACTTTCTGAGAATGCTTCTCTGTAGTTTTTAGGTGAAGATATTCCAAAACCCAGCACAGGCCTCGAAGTGCTCCAAATAACCCCTTGCAGATTTTACCAAAAGAGTGTTTCAGAACTACTCTTTCTATAGGTAAGTTCAAGTCTGTGAGTTGAATGCACTCAACACAAAGAAGTTTCTGAGAATGCTTCTGTTCAGTTTTTATGTGAAGATATTTCCTTTTCCAGCATAGGCCTCAAACGGCTCCATGTATACACTTGCAGATTCTACAAAAAGAGTGTTTCCAAACTTCTCTATCAATTGGTAGGTTCAACTCTGTGAGTTGAATGAACTCATCACAAAGAAGTTTCTGAGAATGCTTCCATCTAGTTTTTATATGAAGATATTTCCTTTTCCAGCATAGGCCTCAAAGAACTCCAAATAAACACATGCAGATTCTACAAAAGGAGTGTTTCCAAACTGTTCTATCAAAGGGAACGTTCAAGTCTGTGAGTTGAATGCACTCATCACACAGAAGTTTCTCAGAATGCTTCTGTCTAGTTTTTAGGTGAAGAGATTTCATTTCCCAGCATAGGCCTCAAAGCGCTCCAAATATCCACTTGCAGATTCTACGAAAAGTGTGTTTCAAAGCTGCTCTTTCAAAAGCAAGGTTCAAGTCTGTGTGTTGAATGCACTCATCAGAAAGAAGTTTCTGAGAATGCTTCTGTCTAGTTCTTAGGTGAAGATATTTCCTTTTCCAGCTTAGGCCTCAAAGCGCTCCAAATAAACACTTGCAAATTCTACAAAAGGAGTGTTTCAAAAGAGTTCTATCAAAAGGAACGTTCAAGTCTGTGAGTTGAATGCACTTATCATACAGAAGTTTCCTGGAATGCTTCTGTCTAGTTTTTATGTGAAGACATTTCCTTTTCCAGCATAGGCCTCAAAGCGCTCCAAATATCCACTTGCAGATTCTACAAAAAGAGTGTTTCCAAACTGCTCTATCAAAAGCAAGCTTCAACACTGTGAGTAGAATGCACTCATCACAAAGAAGTTTCTGAGAATGCTTCTGTCTAGTTTTTATGTGAAGATATTTCCTTTTCCAACATAGGCCTCAAAGCGCTCCAAATAAACACTTGCAGATTCTACAAAAGGAGTGTTTCAAAACTGCTCTTTCGAGAGGAACGTTCAAGTCTGTGAGTTGAATACACTCATCACACAGAAGTTTCTGAGAATGCTTCTGTCTAGTTTTTATGTGAAGATATTTCCTTTTCCAGCATAGGCCTCAAAACGCTCCAAATATCCTCTTGCAGATTCTACAAAAAGAGTGTTTCAAAACTGTTCTATCAAAAGGAAGGTTCAACTCTGTGAGTTGAATGAATGCATCATGAAGAACTTTCTGAGAATGCTTCTCTGTAGTTTTTAGGTGAAGATATTCCAAAACCCAGCACAGGCCTCGAAGTGCTCCAAATAACCCCTTGCAGATTTTACCAAAAGAGTGTTTCAGAACTGCTCTTTCTATAGGTAAGTTCAAGTCTGTGAGTTGAATGCACTCAACACAAAGAAGTTTCTGAGAATGCTTCTGTTCAGTTTTTATGTGAAGATATTTCCTTTTCCAGCATAGGCCTCAAACGGCTCCATGTATACACTTGCAGATTCTACAAAAAGAGTGTTTCCAAACTTCTCTATCAATTGGTAGGTTCAACTCTGTGAGTTGAATGAACTCATCACAAAGAAGTTTCTGAGAATGCTTCCATCTAGTTTTTATATGAAGATATTTCCTTTTCCAGCATAGGCCTCAAAGAACTCCAAATAAACACATGCAGATTCTACAAAAGGAGTGTTTCCAAACTGTTCTATCAAAGGGAACGTTCAAGTCTGTGAGTTGAATGCACTCATCACACAGAAGTTTCTCAGAATGCTTCTGTCTAGTTTTTAGGTGAAGAGATTTCATTTCCCAGCATAGGCCTCAAAGCGCTCCAAATATCCACTTGCAGATTCTACGAAAAGTGTGTTTCAAAGCTGCTCTTTCAAAAGCAAGGTTCAAGTCTGTGTGTTGAATGCACTCATCAGAAAGAAGTTTCTGAGAATGCTTCTGTCTAGTTCTTAGGTGAAGATATTTCCTTTTCCAGCTTAGGCCTCAAAGCGCTCCAAATAAACACTTGCAAATTCTACAAAAGGAGTGTTTCAAAAGAGTTCTATCAAAAGGAACGTTCAAGTCTGTGAGTTGAATGCACTTATCATACAGAAGTTTCCTGGAATGCTTCTGTCTAGTTTTTATGTGAAGACATTTCCTTTTCCAGCATAGGCCTCAAAGCGCTCCAAATATCCACTTGCAGATTCTACAAAAAGAGTGTTTCCAAACTGCTCTATCAAAAGCAAGCTTCAACACTGTGAGTAGAATGCACTCATCACAAAGAAGTTTCTGAGAATGCTTCTGTCTAGTTTTTATGTGAAGATATTTCCTTTTCCAACATAGGCCTCAAAGCGCTCCAAATAAACACTTGCAGATTCTACAAAAGGAGTGTTTCAAAACTGCTCTTTCGAGAGGAACGTTCAAGTCTGTGAGTTGAATACACTCATCACACAGAAGTTTCTGAGAATGCTTCTGTCTAGTTTTTATGTGAAGATATTTCCTTTTCCAGCATAGGCCTCAAAACGCTCCAAATATCCTCTTGCAGATTCTACAAAAAGAGTGTTTCAAAACTGTTCTATCAAAAGGAAGGTTCAACTCTGTGAGTTGAATGAATGCATCATGAAGAACTTTCTGAGAATGCTTCTCTGTAGTTTTTAGGTGAAGATATTCCAAAACCCAGCACAGGCCTCGAAGTGCTCCAAATAACCCCTTGCAGATTTTACCAAAAGAGTGTTTCAGAACTGCTCTTTCTATAGGTAAGTTCAAGTCTGTGAGTTGAATGCACTCAACACAAAGAAGTTTCTGAGAATGCTTCTGTTCAGTTTTTATGTGAAGATATTTCCTTTTCCAGCATAGGCCTCAAACGGCTCCATGTATACACTTGCAGATTCTACAAAAAGAGTGTTTCCAAACTTCTCTATCAATTGGTAGGTTCAACTCTGTGAGTTGAATGAACTCATCACAAAGAAGTTTCTGAGAATGCTTCCATCTAGTTTTTATATGAAGATATTTCCTTTTCCAGCATAGGCCTCAAAGAACTCCAAATAAACACATGCAGATTCTACAAAAGGAGTGTTTCCAAACTGTTCTATCAAAGGGAACGTTCAAGTCTGTGAGTTGAATGCACTCATCACACAGAAGTTTCTCAGAATGCTTCTGTCTAGTTTTTAGGTGAAGAGATTTCATTTCCCAGCATAGGCCTCAAAGCGCTCCAAATATCCACTTGCAGATTCTACGAAAAGTGTGTTTCAAAGCTGCTCTTTCAAAAGCAAGGTTCAAGTCTGTGTGTTGAATGCACTCATCAGAAAGAAGTTTCTGAGAATGCTTCTGTCTAGTTCTTAGGTGAAGATATTTCCTTTTCCAGCTTAGGCCTCAAAGCGCTCCAAATAAACACTTGCGAATTCTACAAAAGGAGTGTTTCAAAAGAGTTCTATCAAAAGGAACGTTCAAGTCTGTGAGTTGAATGCACTTATCATACAGAAGTTTCCTGGAATGTTTCTGTCTAGTTTTTATGTGAAGACATTTCCTTTTCCAGCATAGGCCTCAAAGCGCTCCAAATATCCACTTGCAGATTCTACAAAAAGAGTGTTTCAAAACTGCTCTATCAAAAGCAAGCTTCAACAGTGTGAGTAGAATGCACTCATCACAAAGAAGTTTCTGAGAATGTTTCTGTCTAGTTTTTATGTGAAGATATTTCCTTTTCCAGCTTAGGCTTTAAAGCGCTCCAAATAAACACTTGCAAATTCTACAAAAGGAGTGTTTCAAAAGAGTTCTATCAAAAGGAACGTTCAAGTCTGTGAGTTGAATGCACTTATCATACAGAAGTTTCCTGGAATGCTTCTGTCTAGTTTCTATGTGAAGACATTTCCTTTTCCAGCATAGGCCTCAAAGCGCTCCAAATATCCACTTGCAGATTCTACAAAAAGAGTGTTTCAAAACTGCTCTATCAAAAGCAAGCTTCAACACTGTGAGTAGAATGCACTCATCACAAAGAAGTTTCTGAGAATGCTTCTGTCTAGTTTTTATGTGAAGATATTTCCTTTTCCAACATAGGCCTCAAAGCGCTCCAAATAAACACTTGCAGATTCTACAAAAGGAGTGTTTCAAAACTGCTCTTTCGAGAGGAACGTTCAAGTCTGTGAGTTGAATGCACTCATCACACAGAAGTTTCTGAGAATGCTTCTGTCTAGTTTTTATGTGAAGATATTTCCTTTTCCAGCATAGGCCTCAAAACGCTCCAAATATCCTCTTGCAGATTCTACAAAAAGAGTGTTTCAAAACTGTTCTATCAAAAGGAAGGTTCAACTCTGTGAGTTGAATGAATGCATCATGAAGAACTTTCTGAGAATGCTTCTCTGTAGTTTTTAGGTGAAGATATTCCAAAACCCAGCACAGGCCTCGAAGTGCTCCAAATAACCCCTTGCAGATTTTACCAAAAGAGTGTTTCAGAACTGCTCTTTCTATAGGTAAGTTCAAGTCTGTGAGTTGAATGCACTCAACACAAAGAAGTTTCTGAGAATGCTTCTGTTCAGTTTTTATGTGAAGATATTTCCTTTTCCAGCATAGGCCTCAAACGGCTCCATGTATACACTTGCAGATTCTACAAAAAGAGTGTTTCCAAACTTCTCTATCAATTGGTAGGTTCAACTCTGTGAGTTGAATGAACTCATCACAAAGAAGTTTCTGAGAATGCTTCCATCTAGTTTTTATATGAAGATATTTCCTTTTCCAGCATAGGCCTCAAAGAACTCCAAATAAACACATGCAGATTCTACAAAAGGAGTGTTTCCAAACTGTTCTATCAAAGGGAACGTTCAAGTCTGTGAGTTGAATGCACTCATCACACAGAAGTTTCTCAGAATGCTTCTGTCTAGTTTTTAGGTGAAGAGATTTCATTTCCCAGCATAGGCCTCAAAGCGCTCCAAATATCCACTTGCAGATTCTACGAAAAGTGTGTTTCAAAGCTGCTCTTTCAAAAGCAAGGTTCAAGTCTGTGTGTTGAATGCACTCATCAGAAAGAAGTTTCTGAGAATGCTTCTGTCTAGTTCTTAGGTGAAGATATTTCCTTTTCCAGCTTAGGCCTCAAAGCGCTCCAAATAAACACTTGCAAATTCTACAAAAGGAGTGTTTCAAAAGAGTTCTATCAAAAGGAAAGTTCAAGTCTGTGAGTTGAATGCACTTATCATACAGAAGTTTCCTGGAATGCTTCTGTCTAGTTTTTATGTGAAGACATTTCCTTTTCCAGCATAGGCCTCAAAGCGCTCCAAATATCCACTTGCAGATTCTACAAAAAGAGTGTTTCCAAACTGCTCTATCAAAAGCAAGCTTCAACACTGTGAGTAGAATGCACTCATCACAAAGAAGTTTCTGAGAATGCTTCTGTCTAGTTTTTATGTGAAGATATTTCCTTTTCCAACATAGGCCTGAAAGCGCTCCAAATAAACACTTGCAGATTCTACAAAAGGAGTGTTTCAAAACTGCTCTTTCGAGAGGAACGTTCAAGTCTGTGAGTTGAATGCACTCATCACACAGAAGTTTCTGAGAATGCTTCTGTCTAGTTTTTATGTGAAGATATTTCCTTTTCCAGCATAGGCCTCAAAACGCTCCAAATATCCTCTTGCAGATTCTACAAAAAGAGTGTTTCAAAACTGTTCTATCAAAAGGAAGGTTCAACTCTGTGAGTTGAATGAATGCATCATGAAGAACTTTCTGAGAATGCTTCTCTGTAGTTTTTAGGTGAAGATATTCCAAAACCCAGCACAGGCCTCGAAGTGGTCCAAATAACCCCTTGCAGATTTTACCAAAAGAGTGTTTCAGAACTGCTCTTTCTATAGGTAAGTTCAAGTCTGTGAGTTGAATGCACTCAACACAAGGAAGTTTCTGAGAATGCTTCTGTTCAGTTTTTATCTGAAGATATTTCCTTTTCCAGCATAGGCCTCAAACGGCTCCAAATATCCACTTGCAGATTCTACAAAAAGAGTGTCTCCAAACTTCTCTATCAATTGGTATGTTCAACTCTGTGAGTTGAATGAACTCATCACAAAGAAGTTTCTGAGAATGCTTCCATCTAGTTTTTATATGAAGATATTTCCTTTTCCAGCATAGGCCTCAAAGAACTCCAAATAAACACATGCAGATTCTACAAAAGGAGTGTTTCCAAACTGTTCTATCAAAGGGACCGTTCAAGTCTGTGAGTTGAATGCACTCATCA
The DNA here is from genome assembly GCF_028885655.2 of Pongo abelii. Classification (NCBI taxonomy): domain Eukaryota; kingdom Metazoa; phylum Chordata; class Mammalia; order Primates; family Hominidae; genus Pongo; species Pongo abelii. The sequence goes on along the minus strand of NC_072000.2, from coordinate 21,156,441 downwards.
CACAGAAGTTTCTCAGAATGCTTCTGTCTAGCTTTAGGTGAAGAGATTTCATTTCCCAGCATAGGCCTCAAAGCGCTCCAAATATCCACTTGCAGATTCTACGAAAAGTGTGTTTCAAAGCTGCTCTTTCAAAAGCAAGGTTCAAGTCTGTGTGTTGAATGCACTCATCAGAAAGAAGTTTCTGAGAATGCTTCTGTCTAGTTCTTAGGTGAAGATATTTCCTTTTCCAGCTTAGGCCTCAAAGCGCTCCAAATAAACACTTGCAAATTCTACAAAAGGAGTGTTTCAAAAGAGTTCTATCAAAAGGAACGTTCAAGTCTGTGAGTTGAATGCACTTATCATACAGAAGTTTCCTGGAATGCTTCTGTCTAGTTTTTATGTGAAGACATTTCCTTTTCCAGCATAGGCCTCAAAGCGCTCCAAATATCCACTTGCAGATTCTACAAAAAGAGTGTTTCAAAACTGCTCTATCAAAAGCAAGCTTCAACAGTGTGAGTAGAATGCACTCATCACAAAGAAGTTTCTGAGAATGCTTCTGTCTAGTTTTTATGTGAAGATATTTCCTTTTCCAACATAGGCCTCAAAGCGCTCCAAATAAACACTTGCAGATTCTACAAAAGGAGTGTTTCAAAACTGCTCTTTCAAGAGGAACGTTCAAGTCTGTGAGTTGAATACACTCATCACACAGAAGTTTCTGAGAATGCTTCTGTCTAGTTTTTATGTGAAGATATTTCCTTTTCCAGCATAGGCCTCAAAACGCTCCAAATATCCTCTTGCAGATTCTACAACAAGAGTGTTTCAAAACTGTTCTAACAAAAGGAAGGTTCAACTCTGTGAGTTGAATGAATGCATCATGAAGAACTTTCTGAGAATGCTTTTCTGTAGTTTTTAGGTGAAGATATTCCAAAACCCAGCACAGGCCTCGAAGTGCTCCAAATAACCCCTTGCAGATTTTACCAAAAGAGTGTTTCAGAACTGCTCTTTCCATAGGTAAGTTCAAGTCTGTGAGTTGAATGCACTCAACACAAAGAAGTTTGTGAGAATGCTTCTGTTCAGTTTTTATGTGAAGATATTTCCTTTTCCAGCATAGGCCTCAAACGGCTCCATATATACACTTGCAGATTCTACAAAAAGAGTGTTTCCAAACTTCTCTATCAATTGGTAGGTTCAACTCTGTGAGTTGAATGAACTCATCACAAAGAAGTTTCTGAGAATGCTTCCATCTAGTTTTTATATGAAGATATTTCCTTTTCCAGCATAGGCCTCAAAGAACTCCAAATAAACACATGCAGATTCTACAAAAGGAGTGTTTCCAAACTGTTCTATCAAAGGGAACGTTCAAGTCTGTGAGTTGAATGCACTCATCACACAGAAGTTTCTCAGAATGCTTCTGTCTAGTTTTTAGGTGAAGAGATTTCATTTCCCAGCATAGGCCTCAAAGCGCTCCAAATATCCACTTGCAGATTCTACGAAAAGTGTGTTTCAAAGCTGCTCTTTCAAAAGCAAGGTTCAAGTCTGTGTGTTGAATGCACTCATCAGAAAGAAGTTTCTGAGAATGCTTCTGTCTAGTTCTTAGGTGAAGATATTTCCTTTTCCAGCTTAGGCCTCAAAGCGCTCCAAATAAACACTTGCAAATTCTACAAAAGGAGTGTTTCAAAAGAGTTCTATCAAAAGGAACGTTCAAGTCTGTGAGTTGAATGCACTTATCATACAGAAGTTTCCTGGAATGTTTCTGTCTAGTTTTTATGTGAAGACATTTCCTTTTCCAGCATAGGCCTCAAAGCGCTCCAAATATCCACTTGCAGATTCTACAAAAAGAGTGTTTCAAAACTGCTCTATCAAAAGCAAGCTTCAACACTGTGAGTAGAATGCACTCGTCACAAAGAAGTTTCTGAGAATGTTTCTGTCTAGTTTTTATGTGAAGATATTTCCTTTTCCAGCTTAGGCCTTAAAGCGCTCCAAATAAACACTTGCAAATTCTACAAAAGGAGTGTTTCAAAAGAGTTCTATCAAAAGGAACGTTCAAGTCTGTGAGTTGAATGCACTTATCATACAGAAGTTTCCTGGAATGCTTCTGTCTAGTTTTTATGTGAAGACATTTCCTTTTCCAGCATAGGCCTCAAAGCGCTCCAAATATCCACTTGCAGATTCTACAAAAAGAGTGTTTCAAAACTGCTCTATCAAAAGCAAGCTTCAACACTTTGAGTAGAATGCACTCATCACAAAGAAGTTTCTGAGAATGCTTCTGTCTAGTTTTTATGTGAAGATATTTCCTTTTCCAACATAGGCCTCAAAGCGCTCCAAATAAACACTTGCAGATTCTACAAAAGGAGTGTTTCAAAACTGCTCTTTCGAGAGGAACGTTCAAGTCTGTGAGTTGAATGCACTCATCACACAGAAGTTTCTGAGCATGCTTCTGTCTAGTTTTTATGTGAAGATATTTCCTTTTCCAGCATAGGCCTCAAAACGCTCCAAATATCCTCTTGCAGATTCTACAAAAAGAGTGTTTCAAAACTGTTCTATCAAAAGGAAGGTTCAACTCTGTGAGTTGAATGAATGCATCATGAAGAACTTTCTGAGAATGCTTCTCTGTAGTTTTTAGGTGAAGATATTCCAAAACCCAGCACAGGCCTCGAAGTGCTCCAAATAACCCCTTGCAGATTTTACCAAAAGAGTGTTTCAGAACTGCTCTTTCTATAGGTAAGTTCAAGTCTGTGAGTTGAATGCACTCAACACAAAGAAGTTTCTGAGAATGCTTCTGTTCAGTTTTTATCTGAAGATATTTCCTTTTCCAGCATAGGCCTCAAACGGCTCCAAATATCCACTTGCAGATTCTACAAAAAGAGTGTTTCCAAACTTCTCTATCAATTGGTAGGTTCAACTCTGTGAGTTGAATGAACTCATCACAAAGAAGTTTCTGAGAATGCTTCCATCTAGTTTTTATATGAAGATATTTCCTTTTCCAGCATAGGCCTCAAAGAACTCCAAATAAACACATGCAGATTCTACAAAAGGAGTGTTTCCAAACTGTTCTATCAAAGGGACCGTTCAAGTCTGTGAGTTGAATGCACTCATCACACAGAAGTTTCTCAGAATGCTTCTGTCTAGTTTTAGGTGAAGAGATTTCATTTCCCAGCATAGGCCTCAAAGGGCTCCAAATATCCACTTGCAGATTCTACGAAAAGTGTGTTTCAAAGCTGCTCTTTCAAAAGCAAGGTTCAAGTCTGTGTGTTGAATGCACTCATCAGAAAGAAGTTTCTGAGAATGCTTCTGTCTAGTTCTTAGGTGAAGATATTTCCTTTTCCAGCTTAGGCCTCAAAGCGCTCCAAATAAACACTTGCAAATTCTACAAAAGGAGTGTTTCAAAAGAGTTCTATCAAAAGGAACGTTCAAGTCTGTGAGTTGAATGCACTTATCATACAGAAGTTTCCTGGAATGCTTCTGTCTAGTTTTTATGTGAAGACATTTCCTTTTCCAGCATAGGCCTCAAAGCGCTCCAAATATCCACTTGCAGATTCTACAAAAAGAGTGTTTCAAAACTGCTCTATCAAAAGCAAGCTTCAACACTGTGAGTAGAATGCACTCATCACAAAGAAGTTTCTGAGAATGCTTCTGTCTAGTTTTTATGTGAAGATATTTCCTTTTCCAGCATAGGCCTCAAAACGCTCCAAATATTCTCTTGCAGATTCTACAAAAAGAGTGTTTCAAAACTGTTCTATCAAAAGGAAGGTTCAACTCCGTGAGTTGAATGAATGCATCATGAAGAACTTTCTGAGAATGCTTCTCTGTAGTTTTTAGGTGAAGATATTCCAAAACCCAGCACAGGCCTCGAAGTGCTCCAAATAACCCCTTGCAGATTTTACCAAAAGAGTGTTTCAGAACTGCTCTTTCTATAGGTAAGTTCAAGTCTGTGAGTTGAATGCACTCAACACAAAGAAGTTTCTGAGAATGCTTCTGTTCAGTTTTTATGTGAAGATATTTCCTTTTCCAGCATAGGCCTCAAACGGCTCCATGTATACACTTGCAGATTCTACAAAAAGAGTGTTTCCAAACTTCTCTATCAATTGGTAGGTTCAACTCTGTGAGTTGAATGAACTCATCACAAAGAAGTTTCTGAGAATGCTTCCATCTAGTTTTTATATGAAGATATTTCCTTTTCCAGCATAGGCCTCAAAGAACTCCAAATAAACACATGCAGATTCTACAAAAGGAGTGTTTCCAAACTGTTCTATCAAAGGGAACGTTCAAGTCTGTGAGTTGAATGCACTCATCACACAGAAGTTTCTCAGAATGCTTCTGTCTAGTTTTTAGGTGAAGAGATTTCATTTCCCAGCATAGGCCTCAAAGCGCTCCAAATATCCACTTGCAGATTCTACGAAAAGTGTGTTTCAAAGCTGCTCTTTCAAAAGCAAGGTTCAAGTCTGTGTGTTGAATGCACTCATCAGAAAGAAGTTTCTGAGAATGCTTCTGTCTAGTTCTTAGGTGAAGATATTTCCTTTTCCAGCTTAGGCCTCAAAGCGCTCCAAATAAACACTTGCAAATTCTACAAAAGGAGTGTTTCAAAAGAGTTCTATCAAAAGGAACGTTCAAGTCTGTGAGTTGAATGCACTTATCATACAGAAGTTTCCTGGAATGTTTCTGTCTAGTTTTTATGTGAAGACATTTCCTTTTCCAGCATAGGCCTCAAAGCGCTCCAAATATCCACTTGCAGATTCTACAAAAAGAGTGTTTCAAAACTGCTCTATCAAAAGCAAGCTTCAACAGTGTGAGTAGAATGCACTCATCACAAAGAAGTTTCTGAGAATGTTTCTGTCTAGTTTTTATGTGAAGATATTTCCTTTTCCAGCTTAGGCTTTAAAGCGCTCCAAATAAACACTTGCAAATTCTACAAAAGGAGTGTTTCAAAAGAGTTCTATCAAAAGGAACGTTCAAGTCTGTGAGTTGAATGCACTTATCATACAGAAGTTTCCTGGAATGCTTCTGTCTAGTTTCTATATGAAGACATTTCCTTTTCCAGCATAGGCCTCAAAGCGCTCCAAATATCCACTTGCAGATTCTACAAAAGGAGTGTTTCAAAACTTCTCTATCAAAAGCAAGCTTCAACACTGTGAGTAGAATGCACTCATCACAAAGAAGTTTCTGAGAATGCTTCTGTCTAGTTTTTATGTGAAGATATTTCCTTTTCCAACATAGGCCTCAAAGCGCTCCAAATAAACACTTGCAGATTCTACAAAAGGAGTGTTTCAAAACTGCTCTTTCGAGAGGAACGTTCAAGTCTGTGAGTTGAATGCACTCATCACACAGAAGTTTCTGAGAATGCTTCTGTCTAGTTTTTATGTGAAGATATTTCCTTTTCCAGCATAGGCCTCAAAACGCTCCAAATATCCTCTTGCAGATTCTACAAAAAGAGTGTTTCAAAACTGTTCTATCAAAAGGAAGGTTCAACTCTGTGAGTTGAATGAATGCATCATGAAGAACTTTCTGAGAATGCTTCTCTGTAGTTTTTAGGTGAAGATATTCCAAAACCCAGCACAGGCCTCGAAGTGCTCCAAATAACCCCTTGCAGATTTTACCAAAAGAGTGTTTCAGAACTACTCTTTCTATAGGTAAGTTCAAGTCTGTGAGTTGAATGCACTCAACACAAAGAAGTTTCTGAGAATGCTTCTGTTCAGTTTTTATGTGAAGATATTTCCTTTTCCAGCATAGGCCTCAAACGGCTCCATGTATACACTTGCAGATTCTACAAAAAGAGTGTTTCCAAACTTCTCTATCAATTGGTAGGTTCAACTCTGTGAGTTGAATGAACTCATCACAAAGAAGTTTCTGAGAATGCTTCCATCTAGTTTTTATATGAAGATATTTCCTTTTCCAGCATAGGCCTCAAAGAACTCCAAATAAACACATGCAGATTCTACAAAAGGAGTGTTTCCAAACTGTTCTATCAAAGGGAACGTTCAAGTCTGTGAGTTGAATGCACTCATCACACAGAAGTTTCTCAGAATGCTTCTGTCTAGTTTTTAGGTGAAGAGATTTCATTTCCCAGCATAGGCCTCAAAGCGCTCCAAATATCCACTTGCAGATTCTACGAAAAGTGTGTTTCAAAGCTGCTCTTTCAAAAGCAAGGTTCAAGTCTGTGTGTTGAATGCACTCATCAGAAAGAAGTTTCTGAGAATGCTTCTGTCTAGTTCTTAGGTGAAGATATTTCCTTTTCCAGCTTAGGCCTCAAAGCGCTCCAAATAAACACTTGCAAATTCTACAAAAGGAGTGTTTCAAAAGAGTTCTATCAAAAGGAACGTTCAAGTCTGTGAGTTGAATGCACTTATCATACAGAAGTTTCCTGGAATGCTTCTGTCTAGTTTTTATGTGAAGACATTTCCTTTTCCAGCATAGGCCTCAAAGCGCTCCAAATATCCACTTGCAGATTCTACAAAAAGAGTGTTTCCAAACTGCTCTATCAAAAGCAAGCTTCAACACTGTGAGTAGAATGCACTCATCACAAAGAAGTTTCTGAGAATGCTTCTGTCTAGTTTTTATGTGAAGATATTTCCTTTTCCAACATAGGCCTCAAAGCGCTCCAAATAAACACTTGCAGATTCTACAAAAGGAGTGTTTCAAAACTGCTCTTTCGAGAGGAACGTTCAAGTCTGTGAGTTGAATACACTCATCACACAGAAGTTTCTGAGAATGCTTCTGTCTAGTTTTTATGTGAAGATATTTCCTTTTCCAGCATAGGCCTCAAAACGCTCCAAATATCCTCTTGCAGATTCTACAAAAAGAGTGTTTCAAAACTGTTCTATCAAAAGGAAGGTTCAACTCTGTGAGTTGAATGAATGCATCATGAAGAACTTTCTGAGAATGCTTCTCTGTAGTTTTTAGGTGAAGATATTCCAAAACCCAGCACAGGCCTCGAAGTGCTCCAAATAACCCCTTGCAGATTTTACCAAAAGAGTGTTTCAGAACTGCTCTTTCTATAGGTAAGTTCAAGTCTGTGAGTTGAATGCACTCAACACAAAGAAGTTTCTGAGAATGCTTCTGTTCAGTTTTTATGTGAAGATATTTCCTTTTCCAGCATAGGCCTCAAACGGCTCCATGTATACACTTGCAGATTCTACAAAAAGAGTGTTTCCAAACTTCTCTATCAATTGGTAGGTTCAACTCTGTGAGTTGAATGAACTCATCACAAAGAAGTTTCTGAGAATGCTTCCATCTAGTTTTTATATGAAGATATTTCCTTTTCCAGCATAGGCCTCAAAGAACTCCAAATAAACACATGCAGATTCTACAAAAGGAGTGTTTCCAAACTGTTCTATCAAAGGGAACGTTCAAGTCTGTGAGTTGAATGCACTCATCACACAGAAGTTTCTCAGAATGCTTCTGTCTAGTTTTTAGGTGAAGAGATTTCATTTCCCAGCATAGGCCTCAAAGCGCTCCAAATATCCACTTGCAGATTCTACGAAAAGTGTGTTTCAAAGCTGCTCTTTCAAAAGCAAGGTTCAAGTCTGTGTGTTGAATGCACTCATCAGAAAGAAGTTTCTGAGAATGCTTCTGTCTAGTTCTTAGGTGAAGATATTTCCTTTTCCAGCTTAGGCCTCAAAGCGCTCCAAATAAACACTTGCAAATTCTACAAAAGGAGTGTTTCAAAAGAGTTCTATCAAAAGGAACGTTCAAGTCTGTGAGTTGAATGCACTTATCATACAGAAGTTTCCTGGAATGCTTCTGTCTAGTTTTTATGTGAAGACATTTCCTTTTCCAGCATAGGCCTCAAAGCGCTCCAAATATCCACTTGCAGATTCTACAAAAAGAGTGTTTCCAAACTGCTCTATCAAAAGCAAGCTTCAACACTGTGAGTAGAATGCACTCATCACAAAGAAGTTTCTGAGAATGCTTCTGTCTAGTTTTTATGTGAAGATATTTCCTTTTCCAACATAGGCCTCAAAGCGCTCCAAATAAACACTTGCAGATTCTACAAAAGGAGTGTTTCAAAACTGCTCTTTCGAGAGGAACGTTCAAGTCTGTGAGTTGAATACACTCATCACACAGAAGTTTCTGAGAATGCTTCTGTCTAGTTTTTATGTGAAGATATTTCCTTTTCCAGCATAGGCCTCAAAACGCTCCAAATATCCTCTTGCAGATTCTACAAAAAGAGTGTTTCAAAACTGTTCTATCAAAAGGAAGGTTCAACTCTGTGAGTTGAATGAATGCATCATGAAGAACTTTCTGAGAATGCTTCTCTGTAGTTTTTAGGTGAAGATATTCCAAAACCCAGCACAGGCCTCGAAGTGCTCCAAATAACCCCTTGCAGATTTTACCAAAAGAGTGTTTCAGAACTGCTCTTTCTATAGGTAAGTTCAAGTCTGTGAGTTGAATGCACTCAACACAAAGAAGTTTCTGAGAATGCTTCTGTTCAGTTTTTATGTGAAGATATTTCCTTTTCCAGCATAGGCCTCAAACGGCTCCATGTATACACTTGCAGATTCTACAAAAAGAGTGTTTCCAAACTTCTCTATCAATTGGTAGGTTCAACTCTGTGAGTTGAATGAACTCATCACAAAGAAGTTTCTGAGAATGCTTCCATCTAGTTTTTATATGAAGATATTTCCTTTTCCAGCATAGGCCTCAAAGAACTCCAAATAAACACATGCAGATTCTACAAAAGGAGTGTTTCCAAACTGTTCTATCAAAGGGAACGTTCAAGTCTGTGAGTTGAATGCACTCATCACACAGAAGTTTCTCAGAATGCTTCTGTCTAGTTTTTAGGTGAAGAGATTTCATTTCCCAGCATAGGCCTCAAAGCGCTCCAAATATCCACTTGCAGATTCTACGAAAAGTGTGTTTCAAAGCTGCTCTTTCAAAAGCAAGGTTCAAGTCTGTGTGTTGAATGCACTCATCAGAAAGAAGTTTCTGAGAATGCTTCTGTCTAGTTCTTAGGTGAAGATATTTCCTTTTCCAGCTTAGGCCTCAAAGCGCTCCAAATAAACACTTGCGAATTCTACAAAAGGAGTGTTTCAAAAGAGTTCTATCAAAAGGAACGTTCAAGTCTGTGAGTTGAATGCACTTATCATACAGAAGTTTCCTGGAATGTTTCTGTCTAGTTTTTATGTGAAGACATTTCCTTTTCCAGCATAGGCCTCAAAGCGCTCCAAATATCCACTTGCAGATTCTACAAAAAGAGTGTTTCAAAACTGCTCTATCAAAAGCAAGCTTCAACAGTGTGAGTAGAATGCACTCATCACAAAGAAGTTTCTGAGAATGTTTCTGTCTAGTTTTTATGTGAAGATATTTCCTTTTCCAGCTTAGGCTTTAAAGCGCTCCAAATAAACACTTGCAAATTCTACAAAAGGAGTGTTTCAAAAGAGTTCTATCAAAAGGAACGTTCAAGTCTGTGAGTTGAATGCACTTATCATACAGAAGTTTCCTGGAATGCTTCTGTCTAGTTTCTATGTGAAGACATTTCCTTTTCCAGCATAGGCCTCAAAGCGCTCCAAATATCCACTTGCAGATTCTACAAAAAGAGTGTTTCAAAACTGCTCTATCAAAAGCAAGCTTCAACACTGTGAGTAGAATGCACTCATCACAAAGAAGTTTCTGAGAATGCTTCTGTCTAGTTTTTATGTGAAGATATTTCCTTTTCCAACATAGGCCTCAAAGCGCTCCAAATAAACACTTGCAGATTCTACAAAAGGAGTGTTTCAAAACTGCTCTTTCGAGAGGAACGTTCAAGTCTGTGAGTTGAATGCACTCATCACACAGAAGTTTCTGAGAATGCTTCTGTCTAGTTTTTATGTGAAGATATTTCCTTTTCCAGCATAGGCCTCAAAACGCTCCAAATATCCTCTTGCAGATTCTACAAAAAGAGTGTTTCAAAACTGTTCTATCAAAAGGAAGGTTCAACTCTGTGAGTTGAATGAATGCATCATGAAGAACTTTCTGAGAATGCTTCTCTGTAGTTTTTAGGTGAAGATATTCCAAAACCCAGCACAGGCCTCGAAGTGCTCCAAATAACCCCTTGCAGATTTTACCAAAAGAGTGTTTCAGAACTGCTCTTTCTATAGGTAAGTTCAAGTCTGTGAGTTGAATGCACTCAACACAAAGAAGTTTCTGAGAATGCTTCTGTTCAGTTTTTATGTGAAGATATTTCCTTTTCCAGCATAGGCCTCAAACGGCTCCATGTATACACTTGCAGATTCTACAAAAAGAGTGTTTCCAAACTTCTCTATCAATTGGTAGGTTCAACTCTGTGAGTTGAATGAACTCATCACAAAGAAGTTTCTGAGAATGCTTCCATCTAGTTTTTATATGAAGATATTTCCTTTTCCAGCATAGGCCTCAAAGAACTCCAAATAAACACATGCAGATTCTACAAAAGGAGTGTTTCCAAACTGTTCTATCAAAGGGAACGTTCAAGTCTGTGAGTTGAATGCACTCATCACACAGAAGTTTCTCAGAATGCTTCTGTCTAGTTTTTAGGTGAAGAGATTTCATTTCCCAGCATAGGCCTCAAAGCGCTCCAAATATCCACTTGCAGATTCTACGAAAAGTGTGTTTCAAAGCTGCTCTTTCAAAAGCAAGGTTCAAGTCTGTGTGTTGAATGCACTCATCAGAAAGAAGTTTCTGAGAATGCTTCTGTCTAGTTCTTAGGTGAAGATATTTCCTTTTCCAGCTTAGGCCTCAAAGCGCTCCAAATAAACACTTGCAAATTCTACAAAAGGAGTGTTTCAAAAGAGTTCTATCAAAAGGAAAGTTCAAGTCTGTGAGTTGAATGCACTTATCATACAGAAGTTTCCTGGAATGCTTCTGTCTAGTTTTTATGTGAAGACATTTCCTTTTCCAGCATAGGCCTCAAAGCGCTCCAAATATCCACTTGCAGATTCTACAAAAAGAGTGTTTCCAAACTGCTCTATCAAAAGCAAGCTTCAACACTGTGAGTAGAATGCACTCATCACAAAGAAGTTTCTGAGAATGCTTCTGTCTAGTTTTTATGTGAAGATATTTCCTTTTCCAACATAGGCCTGAAAGCGCTCCAAATAAACACTTGCAGATTCTACAAAAGGAGTGTTTCAAAACTGCTCTTTCGAGAGGAACGTTCAAGTCTGTGAGTTGAATGCACTCATCACACAGAAGTTTCTGAGAATGCTTCTGTCTAGTTTTTATGTGAAGATATTTCCTTTTCCAGCATAGGCCTCAAAACGCTCCAAATATCCTCTTGCAGATTCTACAAAAAGAGTGTTTCAAAACTGTTCTATCAAAAGGAAGGTTCAACTCTGTGAGTTGAATGAATGCATCATGAAGAACTTTCTGAGAATGCTTCTCTGTAGTTTTTAGGTGAAGATATTCCAAAACCCAGCACAGGCCTCGAAGTGGTCCAAATAACCCCTTGCAGATTTTACCAAAAGAGTGTTTCAGAACTGCTCTTTCTATAGGTAAGTTCAAGTCTGTGAGTTGAATGCACTCAACACAAGGAAGTTTCTGAGAATGCTTCTGTTCAGTTTTTATCTGAAGATATTTCCTTTTCCAGCATAGGCCTCAAACGGCTCCAAATATCCACTTGCAGATTCTACAAAAAGAGTGTCTCCAAACTTCTCTATCAATTGGTATGTTCAACTCTGTGAGTTGAATGAACTCATCACAAAGAAGTTTCTGAGAATGCTTCCATCTAGTTTTTATATGAAGATATTTCCTTTTCCAGCATAGGCCTCAAAGAACTCCAAATAAACACATGCAGATTCTACAAAAGGAGTGTTTCCAAACTGTTCTATCAAAGGGACCGTTCAAGTCTGTGAGTTGAATGCACTCATCACACAGAAGTTTCTCAGAATGCTTCTGTCTAGCTTTAGGTGAAGAGATTTCATTTCCCAGCATAGGCCTCAAAGCGCTCCAAATATCCACTTGCAGATTCTACGAAAAGTGTGTTTCAAAGCTGCTCTTTCAAAAGCAAGGTTCAAGTCTGTGTGTTGAATGCACTCATCAGAAAGAAGTTTCTGAGAATGCTTCTGTCTAGTTCTTAGGTGAAGATATTTCCTTTTCCAGCTTAGGCCTCAAAGCGCTCCAAATAAACACTTGCAAATTCTACAAAAGGAGTGTTTCAAAAGAGTTCTATCAAAAGGAACGTTCAAGTCTGTGAGTTGAATGCACTTATCATACAGAAGTTTCCTGGAATGCTTCTGTCTAGTTTTTATGTGAAGACATTTCCTTTTCCAGCATAGGCCTCAAAGCGCTCCAAATATCCACTTGCAGATTCTACAAAAAGAGTGTTTCAAAACTGCTCTATCAAAAGCAAGCTTCAACAGTGTGAGTAGAATGCACTCATCACAAAGAAGTTTCTGAGAATGCTTCTGTCTAGTTTTTATGTGAAGATATTTCCTTTTCCAACATAGGCCTCAAAGCGCTCCAAATAAACACTTGCAGATTCTACAAAAGGAGTGTTTCAAAACTGCTCTTTCAAGAGGAACGTTCAAGTCTGTGAGTTGAATACACTCATCACACAGAAGTTTCTGAGAATGCTTCTGTCTAGTTTTTATGTGAAGATATTTCCTTTTCCAGCATAGGCCTCAAAACGCTCCAAATATCCTCTTGCAGATTCTACAACAAGAGTGTTTCAAAACTGTTCTAACAAAAGGAAGGTTCAACTCTGTGAGTTGAATGAATGCATCATGAAGAACTTTCTGAGAATGCTTTTCTGTAGTTTTTAGGTGAAGATATTCCAAAACCCAGCACAGGCCTCGAAGTGCTCCAAATAACCCCTTGCAGATTTTACCAAAAGAGTGTTTCAGAACTGCTCTTTCCATAGGTAAGTTCAAGTCTGTGAGTTGAATGCACTCAACACAAAGAAGTTTGTGAGAATGCTTCTGTTCAGTTTTTATGTGAAGATATTTCCTTTTCCAGCATAGGCCTCAAACGGCTCCATATATACACTTGCAGATTCTACAAAAAGAGTGTTTCCAAACTTCTCTATCAATTGGTAGGTTCAACTCTGTGAGTTGAATGAACTCATCACAAAGAAGTTTCTGAGAATGCTTCCATCTAGTTTTTATATGAAGATATTTCCTTTTCCAGCATAGGCCTCAAAGAACTCCAAATAAACACATGCAGATTCTACAAAAGGAGTGTTTCCAAACTGTTCTATCAAAGGGAACGTTCAAGTCTGTGAGTTGAATGCACTCATCACACAGAAGTTTCTCAGAATGCTTCTGTCTAGTTTTTAGGTGAAGAGATTTCATTTCCCAGCATAGGCCTCAAAGCGCTCCAAATATCCACTTGCAGATTCTACGAAAAGTGTGTTTCAAAGCTGCTCTTTCAAAGCAAGGTTCAAGTCTGTGTGTTGAATGCACTCATCAGAAAGAAGTTTCTGAGAATGCTTCTGTCTAGTTCTTAGGTGAAGATATTTCCTTTTCCAGCTTAGGCCTCAAAGCGCTCCAAATAAACACTTGCAAATTCTACAAAAGGAGTGTTTCAAAAGAGTTCTATCAAAAGGAACGTTCAAGTCTGTGAGTTGAATGCACTTATCATACAGAAGTTTCCTGGAATGCTTCTGTCTAGTTTTTATGTGAAGACATTTCCTTTTCCAGCATAGGCCTCAAAGCGCTCCAAATATCCACTTGCAGATTCTACAAAAAGAGTGTTTCCAAACTGCTCTATCAAAAGCAAGCTTCAACACTGTGAGTAGAATGCACTCATCACAGAGAAGTTTCTGAGAATGCTTCTGTCTAGTTTTTATGTGAAGATATTTCCTTTTCCAACATAGGCCTCAAAGCGCTCCAAATAAACACTTGCAGATTCTACAAAAGGAGTGTTTCAAAACTGCTCTTTCGAGAGGAACGTTCAAGTCTGTGAGTTGAATACACTCATCACACAGAAGTTTCTGAGAATGCTTCTGTCTAGTTTTTATGTGAAGATATTTCCTTTTCCAGCATAGGCCTCAAAACGCTCCAAATATCCTCTTGCAGATTCTACAAAAAGAGTGTTTCAAAACTGTTCTATCAAAAGGAAGGTTCAACTCTGTGAGTTGAATGAATGCATCATGAAGAACTTTCTGAGAATGCTTCTCTGTAGTTTTTAGGTGAAGATACTCCAAAACCCAGCACAGGCCTCGAAGTGTTCCAAATAACCCCTTGCAGATTTTACCAAAAGAGTGTTTCAGAACTGCTCTTTCTATAGGTAAGTTCAAGTCTGTGAGTTGAATGCACTCAACACAAAGAAGTTTCTGAGAATGCTTCTGTTCAGTTTTTATGTGAAGATATTTCCTTTTCCAGCATAGGCCTCAAACGGCTCCATGTATACACTTGCAGATTCTACAAAAAGAGTGTTTCCAAACTTCTCTATCAATTGGTAGGTTCAACTCTGTGAGTTGAATGAACTCATCACAAAGAAGTTTCTGAGAATGCTTCCATCTAGTTTTTATATGAAGATATTTCCTTTTCCAGCATAGGCCTCAAAGAACTCCAAATAAACACATGCAGATTCTACAAAAGGAGTGTTTCCAAACTGTTCTATCAAAGGGAACGTTCAAGTCTGTGAGTTGAATGCACTCATCACACAGAAGTTTCTCAGAATGCTTCTGTCTAGTTTTTAGGTGAAGAGATTTCATTTCCCAGCATAGGCCTCAAAGCGCTCCAAATATCCACTTGCAGATTCTACGAAAAGTGTGTTTCAAAGCTGCTCTTTCAAAAGCAAGGTTCAAGTCTGTGTGTTGAATGCACTCATCAGAAAGAAGTTTCTGAGAATGCTTCTGTCTAGTTCTTAGGTGAAGATATTTCCTTTTCCAGCTTAGGCCTCAAAGCGCTCCAAATAAACACTTGCAAATTCTACAAAAGGAGTGTTTCAAAAGAGTTCTATCAAAAGGAACGTTCAAGTCTGTGAGTTGAATGCACTTATCATACAGAAGTTTCCTGGAATGTTTCTGTCTAGTTTTTATGTGAAGACATTTCCTTTTCCAGCATAGGCCTCAAAGCGCTCCAAATATCCACTTGCAGATTCTACAAAAAGAGTGTTTCAAAACTGCTCTATCAAAAGCAAGCTTCAACAGTGTGAGTAGAATGCACTCATCACAAAGAAGTTTCTGAGAATGTTTCTGTCTAGTTTTTATGTGAAGATATTTCCTTTTCCAGCTTAGGCCTTAAAGCGCTCCAAATAAACACTTGCAAATTCTACAAAAGGAGTGTTTCAAAAGAGTTCTATCAAAAGGAACGTTCAAGTCTGTGAGTTGAATGCACTTATCATACAGAAGTTTCCTGGAATGCTTCTGTCTAGTTTTTATGTGAAGACATTTCCTTTTCCAGCATAGGCCTCAAAGCGCTCCAAATATCCACTTGCAGATTCTACAAAAAGAGTGTTTCAAAACTGCTCTATCAAAAGCAAGCTTCAACACTGTGAGTAGAATGCACTCATCACAAAGAAGTTTCTGAGAATGCTTCTGTCTAGTTTTTATGTGAAGATATTTCCTTTTCCAACATAGGCCTCAAAGCGCTCCAAATAAACACTTGCAGATTCTACAAAAGGAGTGTTTCAAAACTGCTCTTTCGAGAGGAACGTTCAAGTCTGTGAGTTGAATGCACTCATCACACAGAAGTTTCTGAGAATGCTTCTGTCTAGTTTTTATGTGAAGATATTTCCTTTTCCAGCATAGGCCTCAAAACGCTCCAAATATCCTCTTGCAGATTCTACAAAAAGAGTGTTTCAAAACTGTTCTATCAAAAGGAAGGTTCAACTCTGTGAGTTGAATGAATGCATCATGAAGAACTTTCTGAGAATGCTTCTCTGTAGTTTTTAGGTGAAGATATTCCAAAACCCAGCACAGGCCTCGAAGTGCTCCAAATAACCCCTTGCAGATTTTACCAAAAGAGTGTTTCAGAACTGCTCTTTCTATAGGTAAGTTCAAGTCTGTGAGTTGAATGCACTCAACACAAAGATGTTTCTGAGAATGCTTCTGTTCAGTTTTTATGTGAAGATATTTCCTTTTCCAGCATAGGCCTCAAACGGCTCCATGTATACACTTGCAGATTCTACAAAAAGAGTGTTTCCAAACTTCTCTATCAATTGGTAGGTTCAACTCTGTGAGTTGAATGAACTCATCACAAAGAAGTTTCTGAGAATGCTTCCATCTAGTTTTTATATGAAGATATTTCCTTTTCCAGCATAGGCCTCAAAGAACTCCAAATAAACACATGCAGATTCTACAAAAGGAGTGTTTCCAAACTGTTCTATCAAAGGGAACGTTCAAGTCTGTGAGTTGAATGCACTCATCACACAGAAGTTTCTCAGAATGCTTCTGTCTAGTTTTTAGGTGAAGAGATTTCATTTCCCAGCATAGGCCTCAAAGCGCTCCAAATATCCACTTGCAGATTCTACGAAAAGTGTGTTTCAAAGCTGCTCTTTCAAAAGCAAGGTTCAAGTCTGTGTGTTGAATGCACTCATCAGAAAGAAGTTTCTGAGAATGCTTCTGTCTAGTTCTTAGGTGAAGATATTTCCTTTTCCAGCTTAGGCCTCAAAGCGCTCCAAATAAACACTTGCAAATTCTACAAAAGGAGTGTTTCAAAAGAGTTCTATCAAAAGGAACGTTCAAGTCTGTGAGTTGAATGCACTTATCATACAGAAGTTTCCTGGAATGTTTCTGTCTAGTTTTTATGTGAAGACATTTCCTTTTCCAGCATAGGCCTCAAAGCGCTCCAAATATCCACTTGCAGATTCTACAAAAAGAGTGTTTCAAAACTGCTCTATCAAAAGCAAGCTTCAACAGTGTGAGTAGAATGCACTCATCACAAAGAAGTTTCTGAGAATGTTTCTGTCTAGTTTTTCTGTGAAGATATTTCCTTTTCCAGCTTAGGCCTTAAAGCGCTCCAAATAAACACTTGCAAATTCTACAAAAGGAGTGTTTCAAAAGAGTTCTATCAAAAGGAACGTTCAAGTCTGTGAGTTGAATGCACTTATCATACAGAAGTTTCCTGGAATGCTTCTGTCTAGTTTTTATGTGAAGACATTTCCTTTTCCAGCATAGGCCTCAAAGCGCTCCAAATATCCACTTGCAGATTCTACAAAAAGAGTGTTTCAAAACTGCTCTATCAAAAGCAAGCTTCAACACTGTGAGTAGAATGCACTCATCACAAAGAAGTTTCTGAGAATGCTTCTGTCTAGTTTTTATGTGAAGATATTTCCTTTTCCAACATAGGCCTCAAAGCGCTCCAAATAAACACTTGCAGATTCTACAAAAGGAGTGTTTCAAAACTGCTCTTTTGAGAGGAACGTTCAAGTCTGTGAGTTGAATGCACTCATCACACAGAAGTTTCTGAGAATGCTTCTGTCTAGTTTTTATGTGAAGATATTTCCTTTTCCAGCATAGGCCTCAAAACGCTCCAAATATCCTCTTGCAGATTCTACAAAAAGAGTGTTTCAAAACTGTTCTATCAAAAGGAAGGTTCAACTCCGTGAGTTGAATGAATGCATCATGAAGAACTTTCTGAGAATGCTTCTCTGTAGTTTTTAGGTGAAGATATTCCAAAACCCAGCACAGGCCTCGAAGTGCTCCAAATAACCCCTTGCAGATTTTACCAAAAGAGTGTTTCAGAACTGCTCTTTCTATAGGTAAGTTCAAGTCTGTGAGTTGAATGCACTCAACACAAAGAAGTTTCTGAGAATGCTTCTGTTCAGTTTTTATGTGAAGATATTTCCTTTTCCAGCATAGGCCTCAAACGGCTCCAAATATCCACTTGCAGATTCTACAAAAAGAGTGTTTCCAAACTTCTCTATCAATTGGTAGGTTCAACTCTGTGAATTGAATGAACTCATCCCAAAGAAGTTTCTGAGAATGCTTCCATCTAGTTTTTATATGAAGATATTTCCTTTTCCAGCATAGGCCTCAAAGAACTCCAAATAAACACATGCAGATTCTACAAAAGGAGTGTTTCCAAACTGTTCTATCAAAGGGACCGTTCAAGTCTGTGAGTTGAATGCACTCATCACACAGAAGTTTCTCAGAATGCTTCTGTCTAGTTTTTAGGTGAAGAGATTTCATTTCCCAGCATAGGCCTCAAAGCGCTCCAAATATCCACTTGCAGATTCTACGAAAAGTGTGTTTCAAAGCTGCTCTTTCAAAAGCAAGGTTCAAGTCTGTGTGTTGAATGCACTCATCAGAAAGAAGTTTCTGAGAATGCTTCTGTCTAGTTCTTAGGTGAAGATATTTCCTTTTCCAGCTTAGGCCTCAAAGCGCTCCAAATAAACACTTGCAAATTCTACAAAAGGAGTGTTTCAAAAGAGTTCTATCAAAAGGAACGTTCAAGTCTGTGAGTTGAATGCACTTATCATACAGAAGTTTCCTGGAATGTTTCTGTCTAGTTTTTATGTGAAGACATTTCCTTTTCCAGCATAGGCCTCAAAGCGCTCCAAATATCCACTTGCAGATTCTACAAAAAGAGTGTTTCAAAACTGCTCTATCAAAAGCAAGCTTCAACAGTGTGAGTAGAATGCACTCATCACAAAGAAGTTTCTGAGAATGTTTCTGTCTAGTTTTTATGTGAAGATATTTCCTTTTCCAGCTTAGGCCTTAAAGCGCTCCAAATAAACACTTGCAAATTCTACAAAAGGAGTGTTTCAAAAGAGTTCTATCAAAAGGAACGTTCAAGTCTGTGAGTTGAATGCACTTATCATACAGAAGTTTCCTGGAATGCTTCTGTCTAGTTTTTATGTGAAGACATTTCCTTTTCCAGCATAGGCCTCAAAGCGCTCCAAATATCCACTTGCAGATTCTACAAAAAGAGTGTTTCAAAACTGCTCTATCAAAAGCAAGCTTCAACACTGTGAGTAGAATGCACTCATCACAAAGAAGTTTCTGAGAATGCTTCTGTCTAGTTTTTATGTGAAGATATTTCCTTTTCCAACATAGGCCTCAAAGCGCTCCAAATAAACACTTGCAGATTCTACAAAAGGAGTGTTTCAAAACTGCTCTTTCGAGAGGAACGTTCAAGTCTGTGAGTTGAATGCACTCATCACACAGAAGTTTCTGAGAATGCTTCTGTCTAGTTTTTATGTGAAGATATTTCCTTTTCCAGCATAGGCCTCAAAACGCTCCAAATATCCTCTTGCAGATTCTACAAAAAGAGTGTTTCAAAACTGTTCTATCAAAAGGAAGGTTCAACTCTGTGAGTTGAATGAATGCATCATGAAGAACTTTCTGAGAATGCTTCTCTGTAGTTTTTAGGTGAAGATATTCCAAAACCCAGCACAGGCCTCGAAGTGCTCCAAATAACCCCTTGCAGATTTTACCAAAAGAGTGTTTCAGAACTGCTCTTTCTATAGGTAAGTTCAAGTCTGTGAGTTGAATGCACTCAACACAAAGAAGTTTCTGAGAATGCTTCTGTTCAGTTTTTATGTGAAGATATTTCCTTTTCCAGCATAGGCCTCAAACGGCTCCATGTATACACTTGCAGATTCTACAAAAAGAGTGTTTCCAAACTTCTCTATCAATTGGTAGGTTCAACTCTGTGAGTCGAATGAACTCATCACAAAGAAGTTTCTGAGAATGCTTCCATCTAGTTTTTATATGAAGATATTTCCTTTTCCAGCATAGGCCTCAAAGAACTCCAAATAAACACATGCAGATTCTACAAAAGGAGTGTTTCCAAACTGTTCTATCAAAGGGAACGTTCAAGTCTGTGAGTTGAATGCACTCATCACACAGAAGTTTCTCAGAATGCTTCTGTCTAGTTTTTAGGTGAAGAGATTTCATTTCCCAGCATAGGCCTCAAAGCGCTCCAAATATCCACTTGCAGATTCTACGAAAAGTGTGTTTCAAAGCTGCTCTTTCAAAAGCAAGGTTCAAGTCTGTGTGTTGAATGCACTCATCAGAAAGAAGTTTCTGAGAATGCTTCTGTCTAGTTCTTAGGTGAAGATATTTCCTTTTCCAGCTTAGGCCTCAAAGCGCTCCAAATAAACACTTGCAAATTCTACAAAAGGAGTGTTTCAAAAGAGTTCTATCAAAAGGAACGTTCAAGTCTGTGAGTTGAATGCACTTATCATACAGAAGTTTCCTGGAATGTTTCTGTCTAGTTTTTATGTGAAGACATTTCCTTTTCCAGCATAGGCCTCAAAGCGCTCCAAATATCCACTTGCAGATTCTACAAAAAGAGTGTTTCAAAACTGCTCTATCAAAAGCAAGCTTCAACAGTGTGAGTAGAATGCACTCATCACAAAGAAGTTTCTGAGAATGTTTCTGTCTAGTTTTTCTGTGAAGATATTTCCTTTTCCAGCTTAGGCCTTAAAGCGCTCCAAATAAACACTTGCAAATTCTACAAAAGGAGTGTTTCAAAAGAGTTCTATCAAAAGGAACGTTCAAGTCTGTGAGTTGAATGCACTTATCATACAGAAGTTTCCTGGAATGCTTCTGTCTAGTTTTTATGTGAAGACATTTCCTTTTCCAGCATAGGCCTCAAAGCGCTCCAAATATCCACTTGCAGATTCTACAAAAAGAGTGTTTCAAAACTGCTCTATCAAAAGCAAGCTTCAACACTGTGAGTAGAATGCACTCATCACAAAGAAGTTTCTGAGAATGCTTCTGTCTAGTTTTTATGTGAAGATATTTCCTTTTCCAACATAGGCCTCAAAGCGCTCCAAATAAACACTTGCAGATTCTACAAAAGGAGTGTTTCAAAACTGCTCTTTTGAGAGGAACGTTCAAGTCTGTGAGTTGAATGCACTCATCACACAGAAGTTTCTGAGAATGCTTCTGTCTAGTTTTTATGTGAAGATATTTCCTTTTCCAGCATAGGCCTCAAAACGCTCCAAATATCCTCTTGCAGATTCTACAAAAAGAGTGTTTCAAAACTGTTCTATCAAAAGGAAGGTTCAACTCCGTGAGTTGAATGAATGCATCATGAAGAACTTTCTGAGAATGCTTCTCTGTAGTTTTTAGGTGAAGATATTCCAAAACCCAGCACAGGCCTCGAAGTGCTCCAAATAACCCCTTGCAGATTTTACCAAAAGAGTGTTTCAGAACTGCTCTTTCTATAGGTAAGTTCAAGTCTGTGAGTTGAATGCACTCAACACAAAGAAGTTTCTGAGAATGCTTCTGTTCAGTTTTTATGTGAAGATATTTCCTTTTCCAGCATAGGCCTCAAACGGCTCCAAATATCCACTTGCAGATTCTACAAAAAGAGTGTTTCCAAACTTCTCTATCAATTGGTAGGTTAAACTCTGTGAATTGAATGAACTCATCCCAAAGAAGTTTCTGAGAATGCTTCCATCTAGTTTTTATATGAAGATATTTCCTTTTCCAGCATAGGCCTCAAAGAACTCCAAATAAACACATGCAGATTCTACAAAAGGAGTGTTTCCAAACTGTTCTATCAAAGGGAACGTTCAAGTCTGTGAGTTGAATGCACTCATCACACAGAAGTTTCTCAGAATGCTTCTGTCTAGTTTTTAGGTGAAGAGATTTCATTTCCCAGCATAGGCCTCAAAGCGCTCCAAATATCCACTTGCAGATTCTACGAAAAGTGTGTTTCAAAGCTGCTCTTTCAAAAGCAAGGTTCAAGTCTGTGTGTTGAATGCACTCATCAGAAAGAAGTTTCTGAGAATGCTTCTGTCTAGTTCTTAGGTGAAGATATTTCCTTTTCCAGCTTAGGCCTCAAAGCGCTCCAAATAAACACTTGCAAATTCTACAAAAGGAGTGTTTCAAAAGAGTTCTATCAAAAGGAACGTTCAAGTCTGTGAGTTGAATGCACTTATCATACAGAAGTTTCCTGGAATGTTTCTGTCTAGTTTTTATGTGAAGACATTTCCTTTTCCAGCATAGGCCTCAAAGCGCTCCAAATATCCACTTGCAGATTCTACAAAAAGAGTGTTTCAAAACTGCTCTATCAAAAGCAAGCTTCAACAGTGTGAGTAGAATGCACTCATCACAAAGAAGTTTCTGAGAATGTTTCTGTCTAGTTTTTATGTGAAGATATTTCCTTTTCCAGCTTAGGCCTTAAAGCGCTCCAAATAAACACTTGCAAATTCTACAAAAGGAGTGTTTCAAAAGAGTTCTATCAAAAGGAACGTTCAAGTCTGTGAGTTGAATGCACTTATCATACAGAAGTTTCCTGGAATGCTTCTGTCTAGTTTTTATGTGAAGACATTTCCTTTTCCAGCATAGGCCTCAAAGCGCTCCAAATATCCACTTGCAGATTCTACAAAAAGAGTGTTTCAAAACTGCTCTATCAAAAGCAAGCTTCAACACTGTGAGTAGAATGCACTCATCACAAAGAAGTTTCTGAGAATGCTTCTGTCTAGTTTTTATGTGAAGATATTTCCTTTTCCAACATAGGCCTCAAAGCGCTCCAAATAAACACTTGCAGATTCTACAAAAGGAGTGTTTCAAAACTGCTCTTTTGAGAGGAACGTTCAAGTCTGTGAGTTGAATGCACTCATCACACAGAAGTTTCTGAGAATGCTTCTGTCTAGTTTTTATGTGAAGATATTTCCTTTTCCAGCATAGGCCTCCAAACGCTCCAAATATCCTCTTGCAGATTCTACAAAAAGAGTGTTTCAAAACTGTTCTATCAAAAGGAAGGTTCAACTCCGTGAGTTGAATGAATGCATCATGAAGAACTTTCTGAGAATGCTTCTCTGTAGTTTTTAGGTGAAGATATTCCAAAACCCAGCACAGGCCTCGAAGTGCTCCAAATAACCCCTTGCAGATTTTACCAAAAGAGTGTTTCAGAACTGCTCTTTCTATAGGTAAGTTCAAGTCTGTGAGTTGAATGCACTCAACACAAAGAAGTTTCTGAGAATGCTTCTGTTCAGTTTTTATGTGAAGATATTTCCTTTTCCAGCATAGGCCTCAAACGGCTCCATGTATACACTTGCAGATTCTACAAAAAGAGTGTTTCCAAACTTCTCTATCAATTGGTAGGTTCAACTCTGTGAGTTGAATGAACTCATCACAAAGAAGTTTCTGAGAATGCTTCCATCTAGTTTTTATATGAAGATATTTCCTTTTCCAGCATAGGCCTCAAAGAACTCCAAATAAACACATGCAGATTCTACAAAAGGAGTGTTTCCAAACTGTTCTATCAAAGGGACCGTTCAAGTCTGTGAGTTGAATGCACTCATCACACAGAAGTTTCTCAGAATGCTTCTGTCTAGTTTTTAGGTGAAGAGATTTCATTTCCCAGCATAGGCCTCAAAGCGCTCCAAATATCCACTTGCAGATTCTACGAAAAGTGTGTTTCAAAGCTGCTCTTTCAAAAGCAAGGTTCAAGTCTGTGTGTTGAATGCACTCATCAGAAAGAAGTTTCTGAGAATGCTTCTGTCTAGTTCTTAGGTGAAGATATTTCCTTTTCCAGCTTAGGCCTCAAAGCGCTCCAAATAAACACTTGCAAATTCTACAAAAGGAGTGTTTCAAAAGAGTTCTATCAAAAGGAACGTTCAAGTCTGTGAGTTGAATGCACTTATCATACAGAAGTTTCCTGGAATGTTTCTGTCTAGTTTTTATGTGAAGACATTTCCTTTTCCAGCATAGGCCTCAAAGCGCTCCAAATATCCACTTGCAGATTCTACAAAAAGAGTGTTTCAAAACTGCTCTATCAAAAGCAAGCTTCAACAGTGTGAGTAGAATGCACTCATCACAAAGAAGTTTCTGAGAATGTTTCTGTCTAGTTTTTATGTGAAGATATTTCCTTTTCCAGCTTAGGCCTTAAAGCGCTCCAAATAAACACTTGCAAATTCTACAAAAGGAGTGTTTCAAAAGAGTTCTATCAAAAGGAACGTTCAAGTCTGTGAGTTGAATGCACTTATCATACAGAAGTTTCCTGGAATGCTTCTGTCTAGTTTTTATGTGAAGACATTTCCTTTTCCAGCATAGGCCTCAAAGCGCTCCAAATATCCACTTGCAGATTCTACAAAAAGAGTGTTTCAAAACTGCTCTATCAAAAGCAAGCTTCAACACTGTGAGTAGAATGCACTCATCACAAAGAAGTTTCTGAGAATGCTTCTGTCTAGTTTTTATGTGAAGATATTTCCTTTTCCAACATAGGCCTCAAAGCGCTCCAAATAAACACTTGCAGATTCTACAAAAGGAGTGTTTCAAAACTGCTCTTTTGAGAGGAACGTTCAAGTCTGTGAGTTGAATGCACTCATCACACAGAAGTTTCTGAGAATGCTTCTGTCTAGTTTTTATGTGAAGATATTTCCTTTTCCAGCATAGGCCTCAAAACGCTCCAAATATCCTCTTGCAGATTCTACAAAAAGAGTGTTTCAAAACTGTTCTATCAAAAGGAAGGTTCAACTCCGTGAGTTGAATGAATGCATCATGAAGAACTTTCTGAGAATGCTTCTCTGTAGTTTTTAGGTGAAGATATTCCAAAACCCAGCACAGGCCTCGAAGTGCTCCAAATAACCCCTTGCAGATTTTACCAAAAGAGTGTTTCAGAACTGCTCTTTCTATAGGTAAGTTCAAGTCTGTGAGTTGAATGCACTCAACACAAAGAAGTTTCTGAGAATGCTTCTGTTCAGTTTTTATGTGAAGATATTTCCTTTTCCAGCATAGGCCTCAAACGGCTCCATGTATACACTTGCAGATTCTACAAAAAGAGTGTTTCCAAACTTCTCTATCAATTGGTAGGTTCAACTCTGCGAGTTGAATGAACTCATCACAAAGAAGTTTCTGAGAATGCTTCCATCTAGTTTTTATATGAAGATATTTCCTTTTCCAGCATAGGCCTCAAAGAACTCCAAATAAACACATGCAGATTCTACAAAAGGAGTGTTTCCAAACTGTTCTATCAAAGGGAACGTTCAAGTCTGTGAGTTGAATGCACTCATCACACAGAAGTTTCTCAGAATGCTTCTGTCTAGTTTTTAGGTGAAGAGATTTCATTTCCCAGCATAGGCCTCAAAGCGCTCCAAATATCCACTTGCAGATTCTACGAAAAGTGTGTTTCAAAGCTGCTCTTTCAAAAGCAAGGTTCAAGTCTGTGTGTTGAATGCACTCATCAGAAAGAAGTTTCTGAGAATGCTTCTGTCTAGTTCTTAGGTGAAGATATTTCCTTTTCCAGCTTAGGCCTCAAAGCGCTCCAAATAAACACTTGCAAATTCTACAAAAGGAGTGTTTCAAAAGAGTTCTATCAAAAGGAACGTTCAAGTCTGTGAGTTGAATGCACTTATCATACAGAAGTTTCCTGGAATGTTTCTGTCTAGTTTTTATGTGAAGACATTTCCTTTTCCAGCATAGGCCTCAAAGCGCTCCAAATATCCACTTGCAGATTCTACAAAAAGAGTGTTTCAAAACTGCTCTATCAAAAGCAAGCTTCAACAGTGTGAGTAGAATGCACTCATCACAAAGAAGTTTCTGAGAATGTTTCTGTCTAGTTTTTATGTGAAGATATTTCCTTTTCCAGCTTAGGCCTTAAAGCGCTCCAAATAAACACTTGCAAATTCTACAAAAGGAGTGTTTCAAAAGAGTTCTATCAAAAGGAACGTTCAAGTCTGTGAGTTGAATGCACTTATCATACAGAAGTTTCCTGGAATGCTTCTGTCTAGTTTTTATGTGAAGACATTTCCTTTTCCAGCATAGGCCTCAAAGCGCTCCAAATATCCACTTGCAGATTCTACAAAAAGAGTGTTTCAAAACTGCTCTATCAAAAGCAAGCTTCAACACTGTGAGTAGAATGCACTCATCACAAAGAAGTTTCTGAGAATGCTTCTGTCTAGTTTTTATGTGAAGATATTTCCTTTTCCAACATAGGCCTCAAAGCGCTCCAAGTAAACACTTGCAGATTCTACAAAAGGAGTGTTTCAAAACTGCTCTTTTGAGAGGAACGTTCAAGTCTGTGAGTTGAATGCACTCATCACACAGAAGTTTCTGAGAATGCTTCTGTCTAGTTTTTATGTGAAGATATTTCCTTTTCCAGCATAGGCCTCAAAACGCTCCAAATATCCTCTTGCAGATACTACAAAAAGAGTGTTTCAAAACTATTCTATCAAAAGGAAGGTTCAACTCCGTGAGTTGAATGAATGCATCATGAAGAACTTTCTGAGAATGCTTCTCTGTAGTTTTTAGGTGAAGATATTCCAAAACCCAGCACAGGCCTCGAAGTGCTCCAAATAACCCCTTGCAGATTTTACCAAAAGAGTGTTTCAGAACTGCTCTTTCTATAGGTAAGTTCAAGTCTGTGAGTTGAATGCACTCAACACAAAGAAGTTTCTGAGAATGCTTCTGTTCAGTTTTTATGTGAAGATATTTCCTTTTCCAGCATAGGCCTCAAACGGCTCCAAATATCCACTTGCAGATTCTACAAAAAGAGTGTTTCCAAACTTCTCTATCAATTGGTAGGTTCAACTCTGTGAATTGAATGAACTCATCCCAAAGAAGTTTCTGAGAATGCTTCCGTCTAGTTTTTATATGAAGATATTTCCTTTTCCAGCATAGGCCTCAAAGAACTCCAAATAAACACATGCAGATTCTACAAAAGGAGTGTTTCCAAACTGTTCTATCAAAGGGACCGTTCAAGTCTGTGAGTTGAATGCACTCATCACACAGAAGTTTCTCAGAATGCTTCTGTCTAGTTTTTAGGTGAAGAGATTTCATTTCCCAGCATAGGCCTCAAAGCGCTCCAAATATCCACTTGCAGATTCTACGAAAAGTGTGTTTCAAAGCTGCTCTTTCAAAAGCAAGGTTCAAGTCTGTGTGTTGAATGCACTCATCAGAAAGAAGTTTCTGAGAATGCTTCTGTCTAGTTCTTAGGTGAAGATATTTCCTTTTCCAGCTTAGGCCTCAAAGCGCTCCAAATAAACACTTGCAAATTCTACAAAAGGAGTGTTTCAAAAGAGTTCTATCAAAAGGAACGTTCAAGTCTGTGAGTTGAATGCACTTATCATACAGAAGTTTCCTGGAATGCCTCTGTCTAGTTTTTATGTGAAGAGATTTCCTTTTCCAGCATAGGCCTCAAAGCGCTCCAAATATCCACTTGCAGATTCTACAAAAAGAGTGTTTCCAAACTGCTCTATCAAAAGCAAGCTTCAACACTGTGAGTAGAATGCACTCATCACAAAGAAGTTTCTGAGAATGCTTCTGTCTAGTTTTTATGTGAAGATATTTCCTTTTCCAACATAGGCCTCAAAGCGCTCCAAATAAACACTTGCAGATTCTACAAAAGGAGTGTTTCAAAACTGCTCTTTCGAGAGGAACGTTCAAGTCTGTGAGTTGAATACACTCATCACACAGAAGTTTCTGAGAATGCTTCTGTCTAGTTTTTATGTGAAGATATTTCCTTTTCCAGCATAGGCCTCAAAACGCTCCAAATATCCTCTTGCAGATTCTACAAAAAGAGTGTTTCAAAACTGTTCTATCAAAAGGAAGGTTCAACTCTGTGAGTTGAATGAATGCATCATGAAGAACTTTCTGAGAATGCTTTTCTGTAGTTTTTAGGTGAAGATATTCCAAAACCCAGCACAGGCCTCGAAGTGCTCCAAATAACCCCTTGCAGATTTTACCAAAAGAGTGTTTCAGAACTGCTCTTTCTATAGGTAAGTTCAAGTCTGTGAGTTGAATGCACTCAACACAAAGAAGTTTGTGAGAATGCTTCTGTTCAGTTTTTATGTGAAGATATTTCCTTTTCCAGCATAGGCCTCAAACGGCTCCATATATACACTTGCAGATTCTACAAAAAGAGTGTTTCCAAACTTCTCTATCAATTGGTAGGTTCAACTCTGTGAGTTGAATGAACTCATCACAAAGAAGTTTCTGAGAATGCTTCCATCTAGTTTTAATATGAAGATATTTCCTTTTCCAGCATAGGCCTCAAAGAACTCCAAATAAACACATGCAGATTCTACAAAAGGAGTGTTTCCAAACTGTTCTATCAAAGGGAACGTTCAAGTCTGTGAGTTGAATGCACTCATCACACAGAAGTTTCTCAGAATGCTTCTGTCTAGTTTTTAGGTGAAGAGATTTCATTTCCCAGCATAGGCCTCAAAGCGCTCCAAATATCCACTTGCAGATTCTACGAAAAGTGTGTTTCAAAGCTGCTCTTTCAAAAGCAAGGTTCAAGTCTGTGTGTTGAATGCACTCATCAGAAAGAAGTTTCTGAGAATGCTTCTGTCTAGTTCTTAGGTGAAGATATTTCCTTTTCCAGCTTAGGCCTCAAAGCGCTCCAAATAAACACTTGCAAATTCTACAAAAGGAGTGTTTCAAAAGAGTTCTATCAAAAGGAACGTTCAAGTCTGTGAGTTGAATGCACTTATCATACAGAAGTTTCCTGGAATGCTTCTGTCTAGTTTTTATGTGAAGACATTTCCTTTTCCAGCATAGGCCTCAAAGCGCTCCAAATATCCACTTGCAGATTCTACAAAAAGAGTGTTTCAAAACTGCTCTATCAAAAGCAAGCTTCAACACTGTGAGTAGAATGCACTCATCACAAAGAAGTTTCTGAGAATGCTTCTGTCTAGTTTTTATGTGAAGATATTTCCTTTTCCAACATAGGCCTCAAAGCGATCCAAATAAACACTTGCAGATTCTATAAAAGGAGTGTTTCAAAACTGCTCTTTCGAGAGGAACGTTCAAGTCTGTGAGTTGAATACACTCATCACACAGAAGTTTCTGAGAATGCTTCTGTCTAGTTTTTATGTGAAGATATTTCCTTTTCCAGCATAGGCCTCAAAACGCTCCAAATATCCTCTTGCAGATTCTACAAAAAGAGTGTTTCAAAACTGTTCTATCAAAAGGAAGGTTCAACTCTGTGAGTTGAATGAATGCCCCATGAAGAACTTTCTGAGAATGCTTCTCTGTAGTTTTTAGGTGAAGATATTCCAAAACCCAGCACAGGCCTCGAAGTGCTCGAAATAACCCCTTGCAGATTTTACCAAAAGTGTGTTTCAGAACTGCTCTTTCTATAGGTAAGTTCAAGTCTGTGAGTTGAATGCACTCAACACAAAGAAGTTTCTGAGAATGCTTCTGTTCAGTTTTTATGTGAAGATATTTCCTTTTCCAGCATAGGCCTCAAACGGCTCCATGTATACACTTGCAGATTCTACAAAAAGAGTGTTTCCAAACTTCTCTATCAATTGGTAGGTTCAACTCTGTGAGTTGAATGAACTCATCACAAAGAAGTTTCTGAGAATGCTTCCATCTAGTTTTTATATGAAGATATTTCCTTTTCCAGCATAGGCCTCAAAGAACTCCAAATAAACACATGCAGATTCTACAAAAGGAGTGTTTCCAAACTGTTCTATCAAAGGGAAGGTTCAAGTCTGTGAGTTGAATGCACTCATCACACAGAAGTTTCTCAGAATGCTTCTGTCTAGTTTTTAGGTGAAGAGATTTCATTTCCCAGCATAGGCCTCAAAGCGCTCCAAATATCCACTTGCAGATTCTACGAAAAGTGTGTTTCAAAGCTGCTCTTTCAAAAGCAAGGTTCAAGTCTGTGTGTTGAATGCACTCATCAGAAAGAAGTTTCTGAGAATGCTTCTGTCTAGTTCTTAGGTGAAGATATTTCCTTTTCCAGCTTAGGCCTCAAAGCGCTCCAAATAAACACTTGCAAATTCTACAAAAGGAGTGTTTCAAAAGAGTTCTATCAAAAGGAACGTTCAAGTCTGTGAGTTGAATGCACTTATCATACAGAAGTTTCCTGGAATGTTTCTGTCTAGTTTTTATGTGAAGACATTTCCTTTTCCAGCATAGGCCTCAAAGCGCTCCAAATATCCACTTGCAGATTCTACAAAAAGAGTGTTTCAAAACTGCTCTATCAAAAGCAAGCTTCAACACTGTGAGTAGAATGCACTCGTCACAAAGAAGTTTCTGAGAATGTTTCTGTCTAGTTTTTATGTGAAGATATTTCCTTTTCCAGCTTAGGCCTTAAAGCGCTCCAAATAAACACTTGCAAATTCTACAAAAGGAGTGTTTCAAAAGAGTTCTATCAAAAGGAACGTTCAAGTCTGTGAGTTGAATGCACTTATCATACAGAAGTTTCCTGGAATGCTTCTGTCTAGTTTTTATGTGAAGACATTTCCTTTTCCAGCATAGGCCTCAAAGCGCTCCAAATATCCACTTGCAGATTCTACAAAAAGAGTGTTTCAAAACTGCTCTATCAAAAGCAAGCTTCAACACTTTGAGTAGAATACACTCATCACAAAGAAGTTTCTGAGAATGCTTCTGTCTAGTTTTTATGTGAAGATATTTCCTTTTCCAACATAGGCCTCAAAGCGCTCCAAATAAACACTTGCAGATTCTACAAAAGGAGTGTTTCAAAACTGCTCTTTCGAGAGGAACGTTCAAGTCTGTGAGTTGAATGCACTCATCACACAGAAGTTTCTGAGAATGCTTCTGTCTAGTTTTTATGTGAACATATTTCCTTTTCCAGCATAGGCCTCAAAACGCTCCAAATATCCTCTTGCAGATTCTACAAAAAGAGTGTTTCAAAACTGTTCTATCAATAGGAAGATTCAACTCTGTGAGTTGAATGAATGCATCATGAAGAACTTTCTGAGAATGCTTCTCTGTAGTTTTTAGGTGAAGATATTCCAAAACCCAGCACAGGCCTCGAAGTGCTCCAAATAACCCCTTGCAGATTTTACCAAAAGAGTGTTTCAGAACTGCTCTTTCTATAGGTAAGTTCAAGTCTGTGAGTTGAATGCACTCAACACAAAGAAGTTTCTGAGAATGCTTCTGTTCAGTTTTTATGTGAAGATATTTCCTTTTCCAGCATAGGCCTCAAACGGCTCCAAATATCCACTTGCAGATTCTACAAAAAGAGTGTTTCCAAACTTCTCTATCAATTGGTAGGTTCAACTCTGTGAGTTGAATGAACTCATCCAAAGAAGTTTCTGAGAATGCTTCCATCTAGTTTTTATATGAAGATATTTCCTTTTCCAGCATAGGCCTCAAAGAACTCCAAATAAACACATGCAGATTCTACAAAAGGAGTGTTTCCAAACTGTTCTATCAAAGGGACCGTTCAAGTCTGTGAGTTGAATGCACTCATCACACAGAAGTTTCTCAGAATGCTTCTGTCTAGTTTTTAGGTGAAGAGATTTCATTTCCCAGCATAGGCCTCAAAGCGCTCCAAATACCCACTTGCAGATTCTACGAAAAGTGTGTTTCAAAGCTGCTCTTTCAAAAGCAAGGTTCAAGTCTGTATGTTGAATGCACTCATCAGAAAGAAGTTTCTGAGAATGCTTCTGTCTAGTTCTTAGGTGAAGATATTTCCTTTTCCAGCTTAGGCCTCAAAGCGCTCCAAATAAACACTTGCAAATTCTACAAAAGGAGTGTTTCAAAAGAGTTCTATCAAAAGGAACGTTCAAGTCTGTGAGTTGAATGCACTTATCATACAGAAGTTTCCTGGAATGTTTCTGTCTAGTTTTTATGTGAAGACATTTCCTTTTCCAGCATAGGCCTCAAAGCGCTCCAAATATCCACTTGCAGATTCTACAAAAAGAGAGTTTCAAAACTGCTCTATCAAAAGCAAGCTTCAACACTGTGAGTAGAATGCACTCATCACAAAGAAGTTTCTGAGAATGTTTCTGTCTAGTTTTTATGTGAAGATATTTCCTTTTCCAGCTTAGGCCTTAAAGCGCTCCAAAAAAACACTTGCAAATTCTACAAAAGGAGTGTTTCAAAAGAGTTCTATCAAAAGGAACGTTCAAGTCTGTGAGTTGAATGCACTTATCATACAGAAGTTTCCTGGAATGCTTCTGTCTAGTTTTTATGTGAAGACATTTCCTTTTCCAGCATAGGCCTCAAAGCGCTCCAAATATCCACTTGCAGATTCTACAAAAAGAGTGTTTCAAAACTGCTCTATCAAAAGCAAGCTTCAACACTGTGAGTAGAATGCACTCATCACAAAGAAGTTTCTGAGAATGCTTCTGTCTAGATTTATGTGAAGATATTTCCTTTTCCAACATAGGCCTCAAAGCGCTCCAAATAAACACTTGCAGATTCTACAAAAGGAGTGTTTCAAAACTGCTCTTTTGAGAGGAACGTTCAAGTCTGTGAGTTGAATGCACTCATCACACAGAAGTTTCTGAGAATGCTTCTGTCTAGTTTTTATGTGAAGATATTTCCTTTTCCAGCATAGGCCTCAAAAGGCTCCAAATATCCTCTTGCAGATTCTACAAAAAGAGTGTTTCAAAACTGTTCTATCAAAAGGAAGGTTCAACTCTGTGAGTTCAATGAATGCATCATGAAGAACTTTCTGAGAATGCTTCTCTGTAGTTTTTAGGTGAAGATATTCCAAAACCCAGCACAGGCCTCGAAGTGCTCCAAATAACCCCTTGCAGATTTTACCAAAAGAGTGTTTCAGAACTGCTCTTTCTATAGGTAAGTTCAAGTCTGTGGGTTGAATGCACTCAACACAAAGAAGTTTCTGAGAATGCTTCTGTTCAGTTCTTATGTGAAGGTATTTCCTTTTCCAGCATAGTCCTCAAACGGCTCCAAAAATCCACTTGCAGATTCTACAAAAAGAGTGTTTCCAAACTTCTCTATCAATTGGTAGGTTCAACTCTGTGAGTTGAATGAACTCATCACAAAGAAGTTTCTGAGAATGCTTCCATCTAGTTTTTATATGAAGATATTTCCTTTTCCAGCATAGGCCTCAAAGAACTCCAAATAAACACATGCAGATTCTACAAAAGGAGTGTTTCCAAACTGTTCTATCAAAGGGACCGTTCAAGTCTGTGAGTTGAATGCACTCATCACACAGAAGTTTCTCAGAATGCTTCTGTCTAGTTTTTAGGTGAAGAGATTTCATTTCCCAGCATAGGCCTCAAAGCGCTCCAAATATCCACTTGCAGATTCTACGAAAAGTGTGTTTCAAAGCTGCTCTTTCAAAAGCAAGGTTCAAGTCTGTGTGTTGAAAGCACTCATCAGAAAGAAGTTTCTGAGAATGCTTCTGTCTAGTTCTTAGGTGAAGATATTTCCTCTTCCAGCTTAGGCCTCAAAGCGCTCCAAATAAACACTTGCAAATTCTACAAAAGGAGTGTTTCAAAAGAGTTCTATCAAAAGGAACGTTCAAGTCAGTGAGTTGAATGCACTTATCATACAGAAGTTTCCTGGAATGTTTCTGTCTAGTTTTTATGTGAAGACATTTCCTTTTCCAGCATAGGCCTCAAAGCGCTCCAAATATCCACTTGCAGATTCTACCAAAAGAGTGTTTCAAAACTGCTCTATCAAAAGCAAGCTTCAACACTGTGAGTAGAATGCACTCATCACAAAGAAGTTTCTGAGAATGCTTCTGTCTAGTTCTTACGTGAAGATATTTGCTTTTCCAGCTTAGGCCTCAAAGCGCTCCAAATAAACACTTGCAAATTCTACAAAAGGAGTGTTTCAAAAGAGTTCTCTCAAAAGGAACGTTCAAGTCTGTGAGTTGAATGCACTTATAATACAGAAGTTTCCTGGAATCCTTCTGTCTAGTTTTTATGTGAAGACATTTCCTTTTCCAGCATAGGCCTCAAAGCGCTCCAAATATCCACTTGCAGATTCTACAAAAAGTGTGTTTTGAAGCTGCTCTTTCAAAAGGAAGCTTCAAGTCTGTGAGTTGAATGCACTCATCACAAAGAAGTTTCTGAGAATGCTTCCGTCTAGTTTCTATATGAAGATATTTCCTTTTCCAACATAGGCCTCAAAGTGCTCCAAATAAACCCTTGCAGATTCTACAAAAGGGGTGTCTCCAAACTGCTCTATCAAAAGCAAGCTTCGACACTGTGAGTAGAATGCACTCATCACAAAGAAGTTTCTGAGAATGCTTCTGTCTAGGTTTATGTGAAGATATTTCCTTTTCCAGCATAGGCCTCAAAACGCTCCAAATATCCTCTTGCAGATTCTACAAAAAGAGTGTTTCAAAACTGTTCTATCAAAAGGAAGGTTCAACTCCGTGAGTTGAATGAATGCATCATGAAGAACTTTCTGAGAATGCTTCTCTGTAGTTTTTAGGTGAAGATATTCCAAAACCCAGCACAGGCCTCGAAGTGCTCCAAATAACCCCTTGCAGATTTTACCAAAAGAGTGTTTCAGAACTGCTCTTTCTATAGGTAAGTTCAAGTCTGTGAGTTGAATGCACTCAACACAAAGAAGTTTCTGAGAATGCTTCTGTTCAGTTTTTATGTGAAGATATTTCCTTTTCCAGCATAGGCCTCAAACGGCTCCAAATATCCACTTGCAGATTCTACAAAAAGAGTGTTTCCAAACTTCTCTATCAATTGGTAGGTTCAACTCTGTGAATTGAATGAACTCATCACAAAGAAGTTTCTGAGAATGCTTCCATCTAGTTTTTATATGAAGATATTTCCTTTTCCTGCATAGGCCTCAATGAACTCCAAATAAACACATGCAGATTCTACAAAAGGAGTGTTTCCAAACTGTTCTATCAAAGGGACCGTTCAAGTCTGTGAGTTGAATGCACTCATCACACAGAAGTTTCTCAGAATGCTTCTGTCTAGTTTTTAGGTGAAGAGATTTCATTTCCCAGCATAGGCCTCAAAGCGCTCCAAATATCCACTTGCAGATTCTACGAAAAGTGTGTTTCAAAGCTGCTCTTTCAAAAGCAAGGTTGAAGTCTGTGTGTTGAATGCACTCATCAGAAAGAAGTTTCTGAGAATGCTTCTGTCTAGTTCTTAGGTGAAGATATTTCCTTTTCCAGCTTAGGCCTCAAAGCGCTCCAAATAAACACTTGCAAATTCTACAAAAGGAGTGTTTCAAAAGAGTTCTATCAAAAGGAACGTTCAAGTCTGTGAGTTGAATGCACTTATCATACAGAAGTTTCCTGGAATGCTTCTGTCTAGTTTTTATGTGAAGACATTTCCTTTTCCAGCATAGGCCTCAAAGCGCTCCAAATATCCACTTGCAGATTCTACAAAAAGAGTGTTTCCAAACTGCTCTATCAAAAGCAAGCTTCAACACTGTGAGTAGAATGCACTCATCACAAAGAAGTTTCTGAGAATGCTTCTGTCTAGTTTTTATGTGAAGATATTTCCTTTTCCAACATAGGCCTCAAAGCGCTCCAAATAAACACTTGCAGATTCTACAAAAGGAGTGTTTCAAAACTGCTCTTTCGAGAGGAACGTTCAAGTCTGTGAGTTGAATACACTCATCACACAGAAGTTTCTGAGAATGCTTCTGTCTAGTTTTTATGTGAAGATATTTGCTTTTCCAGCAGAGGCCTCAAAACGCTCCAAATATCCTCTTGCAGATTCTACAAAAAGAGTGTTTCAAAACTGTTCTATCAAAAGGAAGGTTCAACTCTGTGAGTTGAATGAATGCATCATGAAGAACTTTCTGAGAATGCTTCTCTGTAGTTTTTAGGTGAAGATATTCCAAAACCCAGCACAGGCCTCAAAGTGCTCCAAATAACCCCTTGCAGATTTTACCAAAAGAGTGTTTCAGAACTGCTCTTTCTATAGGTAAGTTCAAGTCTGTGAGTTGAATGCACTCAACACAAAGAAGTTTGTGAGAATGCTTCTGTTCAGTTTTTATGTGAAGATATTTCCTTTTCCAGCATAGGCCTCAAACGGCTCCTTATATACACTTGCAGATTCTACAAAAAGAGTGTTTCCAAACTTCTCTATCAATTGGTAGGTTCAACTCTGTGAGTTGAATGAACTCATCACAAAGAAGTTTCTGAGAATGCTTCCATCTAGTTTTTATATGAAGATATTTCCTTTTCCAGCATAGGCCTCAAAGAACTCCAAATAAACACATGCAGATTCTACAAAAGGAGTGTTTCCAAACTGTTCTATCAAAGGGAACGTTCAAGTCTGTGAGTTGAATGCACTCATCACACAGAAGTTTCTCAGAATGCTTCTGTCTAGTTTTTAGGTGAAGAGATTTCATTTCCCAGCATAGGCCTCAAAGGGCTCCAAATATCCACTTGCAGATTCTACGAAAAGTGTGTTTCAAAGCTGCTCTTTCAAAAGCAAGGTTCAAGTCTGTGTGTTGAATGCACTCATCAGAAAGAAGTTTCTGAGAATGCTTCTGTCTAGTTCTTAGGTGAAGATATTTCCTTTTCCAGCTTAGGCCTCAAAGCGCTCCAAATAAACACTTGCAAATTCTACAAAAGGAGTGTTTCAAAAGAGTTCTATCAAAAGGAACGTTCAAGTCTGTGAGTTGAATGCACTTATCATACAGAAGCTTCCTGGAATGTTTCTGTCTAGTTTTTATGT
Organism: Pongo abelii; assembly: GCF_028885655.2. Lineage (NCBI taxonomy): Eukaryota > Metazoa > Chordata > Mammalia > Primates > Hominidae > Pongo > Pongo abelii. The sequence continues at coordinate 21,120,327 of NC_072000.2, read as the reverse complement.
GAAGACATTTCCTTTTCCAGCATAGGCCTCAAAGCGCTCCAAATATCCACTTGCAGATTCTACAAAAAGAGTGTTTCCAAACTGCTCTATCAAAAGCAAGCTTCAACACTGTGAGTAGAATGCACTCATCACAAAGAAGTTTCTGAGAATGCTTCTGTCTAGTTTTTATGTGAAGATATTTCCTTTTCCAACATAGGCCTCAAAGCGCTCCAAATAAACACTTGCAGATTCTACAAAAGGAGTGTTTCAAAACTGCTCTTTTGAGAGGAACGTTCAAGTCTGTGAGTTGAATGCACTCATCACACAGAAGTTTCTGAGAATGCTTCTGTCTAGTTTTTATGTGAAGATATTTCCTTTTCCAGCATAGGCCTCAAAAGGCTCCAAATATCCTCTTGCAGATTCTACAAAAAGAGTGTTTCAAAACTGTTCTATCAAAAGGAAGGTTCAACTCTGTGAGTTGAATGAATGCATCATGAAGAACTTTCTGAGAATGCTTCTCTGTAGTTTTTAGGTGAAGATATTCCAAAACCCAGCACAGGCCTCGAAGTGCTCCAAGTAACCCCTTGCAGATTTTACCAAAAGAGTGTTTCAGAACTGCTCTTTCTATAGGTAAGTTCAAGTCTGTGGGTTGAATGCACTCAACACAAAGAAGTTTCTGAGAATTCTTCTGTTCAGTTCTTATGTGAAGATATTTCCTTTTCCAGCATAGTCCTCAAACGGCTCCAAATATCCACTTGCAGATTCTACAAAAAGAGTGTTTCCAAACTTCTCTATCAATTGGTAGGTTCAACTCTGTGAGTTGAATGAACTCATCACAAAGAAGTTTCTGAGAATGCTTCCATCTAGTTTTTATATGAAGATATTTCCTTTTCCAGCATAGGCCTCAAAGAACTCCAAATAAACACATACAGATTCTACAAAAGGAGTGTTTCCAAACTGTTCTATCAAAGGGACCGTTCAAGTCTGTGAGTTGAATGCACTCATCACACAGAAGTTTCTCAGAATACTTCTGTCTAGTTTTTAAGTGAAGAGATTTCATTTCCCAGCATAGGCCTCAAAGCGCTCCAAATATCCACTTGCAGATTCTACGAAAAGTGTGTTTCAAAGCTGCTCTTTCAAAAGCAAGGTTCAAGTCTGTGTGTTGAATGCACTCATCAGAAAGAAGTTTCTGAGAATGCTTCTGTCTAGTTCTTAGGTGAAGATATTTCCTTTTCCAGCTTAGGCCTCAAAGCGCTCCAAATAAACACTTGCAAATTCTACAAAAGGAGTGTTTCAAAAGAGTTCTATCAAAAGGAAAGTTCAAGTCTGTGAGTTGAATGCACTTATCATACAGAAGTTTCCTGGAATGCTTCTGTCTAGTTTTTATGTGAAGACATTTCCTTTTCCAGCATAGGCCTCAAAGCGCTCAAAATATCCACTTGCAGATTCTACAAAAAGAGTGTTTCAAAACTGCTCTATCAAAAGCAAGCTTCAACACTGTGAGTAGAATGCACCCATCACAAAGAAGTTTCTGAGAATGCTTCTTTCTAGTTTTTAGGTGAAGATATTTCCTTTTCCAGCATAGGCCTCAAAACGCTCCAAATATCCTCTTGCAGATTCTACAAAAAGAGTGTTTCAAAACTGTTCTATCAAAAGGAAGGTTCAACTCTGTGAGTTGAATGAATGCATCATGAAGAACTTTCTGAGAATGCTTCTCTGTAGTTTTTAGGTGAAGATATTCCAAAACCCAGCACAGGCCTCGAAGTGCTCCAAATAACCCCTTGCAGATTTTACCAAAAGAGTGTTTCAGAACTGCTCTTTCTATAGGTAAGTTCAAGTCTGTGAGTTGAATGCACTCAACACAAAGAAGTTTCTGAGAATGCTTCTGTTCAGTTTTTATGTGAAGATATTTCCTTTTCCAGCATAGGCCTCAAACGGCTCCAAATATCCACTTGCAGATTCTACAAAAAGAGTGTTTCCAAACTTCTCTATCAATTGGTAGGTTCAACTCTGTGAGTTGAATGAACTCATCACAAAGAAGTTTCTGAGAATGCTTCCATCTAGTTTTTATATGAAGATATTTCCTTTTCCAGCATAGGCCTCAAAGAACTCCAAATAAACACATGCAGATTCTACAAAAGGAGTGTTTCCAAACTGTTCTTTCAAAGGGACCGTTCAAGTCTGTGAGTTGAATGCACTCATCACACAGAAGTTTCTCAGAATGCTTCTGTCTAGTTTTTAGGTGAAGAGATTTCATTTCCCAGCATAGGCCTCAAAGCGCTCCAAATATCCACTTGCAGATTCTACGAAAAGTGTGTTTCAAAGCTGCTCTTTCAAAAGCAAGGTTCAAGTCTGTGTGTTGAATGCACTCATCAGAAAGAAGTTTCTGAGAATGCTTCTGTCTAGTTCTTAGGTGAAGATATTTCCTTTTCCAGCTTAGGCCTCAAAGCGCTCCAAATAAACACTTGCAAATTCTACAAAAGGAGTGTTTCAAAAGAGTTCTATCAAAAGGAATGTTCAAGTCTGTGAGTTGAATGCACTTATCATACAGAAGTTTCCTGGAATGTTTCTGTCTAGTTTTTATGTGAAGACATTTCCTTTTCCAGCATAGGCCTCAAAGCGCTCCAAATATCCACTTGCAGATTCTACAAAAAGAGTGTTTCCAAACTGCTCTATCAAAAGCAAGCTTCAACACTGTGAGTAGAATGCACTCATCACAAAGAAGTTTCTGAGAATGCTTCTGTCTAGTTTTTATGTGAAGATATTTCCTTTTCCAACATAGGCCTCAAAGCGCTCCAAATAAACACTTGCAGATTCTACAAAAGGAGTGTTTCAAAACTGCTCTTTTGAGAGGAACGTTCAAGTCTGTGAGTTGAATGCACTCATCACACAGAAGTTTCTGGGAATGCTTCTGTCTAGTTTTTATGTGAAGATATTTCCTTTTCCAGCATAGGCCTCAAAAGGCTCCAAATATCCTCTTGCAGATTCTACAAAAAGAGTGTTTCAAAACTGTTCTATCAAAAGGAAGGTTCAACTCTGTGAGTTGAATGAATGCATCATGAAGAACTTTCTGAGAATGCTTCTCTGTAGTTTTTAGGTGAAGATATTCCAAAACCCAGCACAGGCCTCGAAGTGCTCCAAGTAACCCCTTGCAGATTTTACCAAAAGAGTGTTTCAGAACTGCTCTTTCTATAGGTAAGTTCAAGTCTGTGGGTTGAATGCACTCAACACAAAGAAGTTTCTGAGAATTCTTCTGTTCAGTTCTTATGTGAAGATATTTCCTTTTCCAGCATAGTCCTCAAACGGCTCCAAATATCCACTTGCAGATTCTACAAAAAGAGTGTTTCCAAACTTCTCTATCAATTGGTAGGTTCAGCTCTGTGAGTTGAATGAACTCATCACAAAGAAGTTTCTGAGAATGCTTCCATCTAGTTTTTATATGAAGATATTTCCTTTTCCAGCATAGGCCTCAAAGAACTCCAAATAAACACATACAGATTCTACAAAAGGAGTGTTTCCAAACTGTTCTATCAAAGGGACCGTTCAAGTCTGTGAGTTGAATGCACTCATCACACAGAAGTTTCTCAGAATGCTTCTGTCTAGTTTTTAAGTGAAGAGATTTCATTTCCCAGCATAGGCCTCAAAGCGCTCCAAATATCCACTTGCAGATTCTACGAAAAGTGTGTTTCAAAGCTGCTCTTTCAAAAGCAAGGTTCAAGTCTGTGTGTTGAATGCACTCATCAGAAAGAAGTTTCTGAGAATGCTTCTGTCTAGTTCTTAGGTGAAGATATTTCCTTTTCCAGCTTAGGCCTCAAAGCGCTCCAAATAAACACTTGCAAATTCTACAAAAGGAGCGTTTCAAAAGAGTTCTATCAAAAGGGAAGTTCAAGTCTGTGAGTTGAATGCACTTATCATACAGAAGTTTCCTGGAATGCTTCTGTCTAGTTTTTATGTGAAGACATTTCCTTTTCCAGCATAGGCCTCAAAGCGCTCAAAATATCCACTTGCAGATTCTACAAAAAGAGTGTTTCAAAACTGCTCTATCAAAAGCAAGCTTCAACACTGTGAGTAGAATGCACTCATCACAAAGAAGTTTCTGAGAATGCTTCTTTCTAGTTTTTAGGTGAAGATATTTCCTTTTCCAGCATAGGCCTCAAAACGCTCCAAATATCCTCTTGCAGATTCTACAAAAAGAGTGTTTCAAAACTGTTCTATCAAAAGGAAGGTTCAACTCTGTGAGTTGAATGAATGCATCATGAAGAACTTTCTGAGAATGCTTCTCTGTAGTTTTTAGGTGAAGATATTCCAAAACCCAGCACAGGCCTCGAAGTGCTCCAAATAACCCCTTGCAGATTTTACCAAAAGAGTGTTTCAGAACTGCTCTTTCTATAGGTAAGTTCAAGTCTGTGAGTTGAATGCACTCAACACAAAGAAGTTTCTGAGAATGCTTCTGTTCAGTTTTTATGTGAAGATATTTCCTTTTCCAGCATAGGCCTCAAACGGCTCCAAATATCCACTTGCAGATTCTACAAAAAGAGTGTTTCCAAACTTCTCTATCAATTGGTAGGTTCAACTCTGTGAGTTGAATGAACTCATCACAAAGAAGTTTCTGAGAATGCTTCCATCTAGTTTTTATATGAAGATATTTCCTTTTACAGCATAGGCCTCAAAGAACTCCAAATAAACACATACAGATTCTACAAAAGGAGTGTTTCCAAACTGTTCTATCAAAGGGACCGTTCAAGTCTGAGAGTTGAATGCACTCATCACACAGAAGTTTCTCAGAATGCTTCTGTCTAGTTTTTAAGTGAAGAGATTTCATTTCCCAGCATAGGCCTCAAAGCGCTCCAAATATCCACTTGCAGATTCTACGAAAAGTGTGTTTCAAAGCTGCTCTTTCAAAAGCAAGGTTCAAGTCTGTGTGTTGAATGCACTCATCAGAAAGAAGTTTCTGAGAATGCTTCTGTCTAGTTCTTAGGTGAAGATATTTCCTTTTCCAGCTTAGGCCTCAAAGCGCTCCAAATAAACACTTGCAAATTCTACAAAAGGAGTGTTTCAAAAGAGTTCTATCAAAAGGAATGTTCAAGTCTGTGAGTTGAATGCACTTATCATACAGAAGTTTCCTGGAATGCTTCTGTCTAGTTTTTATGTGAAGACATTTCCTTTTCCAGCATAGGCCTCAAAGCGCTCCAAATATCCACTTGCAGATTCTACAAAAAGAGTGTTTCAAAACTGCTCTATCAAAAGCAAGCTTCAACACTGTGAGTAGAATGCACTCATCACAAAGAAGTTTCTGAGAATGCTTCTGTCTAGTTTTTATGTGAAGATATTTCCTTTTCCAACATAGGCCTCAAAGCGCTCCAAATAAACACTTGCAGATTCTACAAAAGGAGTGTTTCAAAACTGCTCTTTCGAGAGAAACGTTCAAGTCTGTGAGTTGAATGCACTCATCACACAGAAGTTTCTGAGAATGCTTCTATCTAGTTTTTATGTGAAGATATTTCCTTTTCCAGCATAGGCCTCAAAACGCTCCAAATATCCTCTTGCAGATTCTACAAAAAGAGTGTTTCAAAACTGTTCTATCAAAAGGAAGGTTCAACTCTGTGAGTTGAATGAATGCATCATGAAGAACTTTCTGAGAATGCTTCTCTGTAGTTTTTAGGTGAAGATATTCCAAAACCCAGCACAGACCTCGAAGTGCTCCAAATAACCCCTTGCAGATTTTACCAAAAGAGTGTTTCAGAACTGCTCTTTCTATAGGTAAGTTCAAGTCTGTGAGTTGAATGCACTCAACACAAAGAAGTTTCTGAGAATGCTTCTGTTCAGTTTTTATGTGAAGATATTTCCTTTTCCAGCATAGGCCTCAAAGCGCTCCAAATATCCACTTGCAGATTCTACGAAAAGTGTGTTTCAAAGCTGCTCTTTCAAAAGCAAGGTTCAAGTCTGTGTGTTGAAAGCACTCATCAGAAAGAAGTTTCTGAGAATGCTTCTGTCTAGTTCTTAGGTGAAGATATTCCCTTTTCCAACTTAGGCCTCAAAGCGCTCCTAATAAACACTTGCAAATTCTACAAAAGGAGTGTTTCAAAAGAGCTCCATCAAAAGGAACGTTCAAGTCTGTGAGTTGAATGCACTTATCATACAGAAGTTTCCTGGAATGTTTCTGTCTAGTTTTTATGTGAAGACATTTCCTTTTCCAGCATAGGCCTCAAAGCGCTCCAAATATCCACTTGCAGATTCTACCAAAAGAGTGTTTCAAAACTGCTCTATCAAAAGCAAGCTTCAACACTGTGAGTAGAATGGACTCATCACAAAGAAGTTTCTGAGAATGCTTCTGTCTAGTTCTTACGTGAAGATATTTCCTTTTCCAGCTTAGGCCTCAAAGCGCTCCAAATAAACACTTGCAAATTCTACAAAAGGAGTGTTTCAAAAGAGTTCTCTCAAAAGGAACGTTCAAGTCTGTGAGTTGAATGCACTTATAATACAGAAGTTTCCTGGAATGCTTCTGTCTAGTTTTTATGTGAAGACATTTCCTTTTCCAGCATAGGCCTCAAAGCGCTCCAAATATCCACTTGCAGATTCTACATAAAGTGTGTTTCAAAGCTGCTCTTTCAAAAGGAAGCTTCAAGTCTGTGAGTTGAATGCACTCATCACAAAGAAGTTTCTGAGAATACTTCCGTCTTGTTTCTATATGAAGATATTTCCTTTTCCAACATAGGCCTCAAAGTGCTCCAAATAAACCCTTGCAGATTCTACAAAAGGAGTGTCTCAAAACTGCTCTTTCTATAGGTAAGTCCAAGTCTGTGAGTTGAATGCACTCATCACACAGAAGTTTCTCAGAATGCTTCTGTCTAGTTTTTAGGTGAAGAGATTTCATTTCCCAGCATAGGCCTCAAAGCGCTCCAAATATCCACTTGCAGATTCTACGTAAAGTGTGTTTCAAAGCTGCTCTTTCAAAAGCAAGGTTCAAGTCTGTGTGTTGAAAGCACTCATCAGAAAGAAGTTTCTGAGAATGCTTCTGTTCAGTTTTTATGTGAAGATATTTCCTTTTCCAGCATAGGCCTCAAACGGCTCCATATATACACTTGCAGATTCTACAAAAAGAGTGTTTCCAAACTTCTCTATCAATTGGTAGGTTCAACTCTGTGAGTTGAATGAACTCATCTCAAAGAAGTTTCTGAGAATGCTTCCATCTAGTTTTTATATGAAGATATTTCCTTTTCCAGCGTAGGCCTCAAAGAACTCCTAATAAACACATGCAGATTCTACAAAAGGAGTGTTTCCAAACTGTTCTATCAAAGGGAACGTTCAAGTCTGTGAGTTGAATGCACTCATCACACAGAAGTTTCTCAGAATGCTTCTGTCTAGTTTTTAGGTGAAGAGATTTCATTTCCCAGCATAGGCCTCAAAGCGCTCCAAATATCCACTTGCAGATTCTACGAAAAGTGTGCTTCAAAGCTGCTCTTTCAAAAGCAAGGTTCAAGTCTGTGTGTTGAATGCACTCATCAGAAAGAAGTTTCTGAGAATGCTTCTGTCTAGTTCTTAGGTGAAGATATTTCCTTTTCCAGCTTAGGCCTCAAAGCGCTCCAAATAAACACTTGCAAATTCTACAAAAGGAGTGTTTCAAAAGAGTTCTATCAAAAGGAATGTTCAAGTCTGTGAGTTGAATGCACTTATCATACAGAAGTTTCCTGGAATGCTTCTGTCTAGTTTTTATGTGAAGACATTTCCTTTTCCAGCATAGGCCTCAAAGCGCTCCAAATATCCACTTGCAGATTCTACAAAAAGAGTGTTTCAAAACTGCTCTATCAAAAGCAAGCTTCCACACTGTGAGTAGAATGCACTCATCACAAAGAAGTTTCTGAGAATGCTTCTGTCTAGTTTTTATGTGAAGATATTTCCTTTTCCAACATAGGCCTCAAAGCGCTCCAAATAAACACTTGCAGATTCTACAAAAGGAGTGTTTCAAAACTGCTCTTTCGAGAGGAACGTTCAAGTCTGTGAGTTGAATGCACTCATCACACAGAAGTTTCTGAGAATGCTTCTGTCTAGTTTTTATGTGAAGATATTTCCTTTTCCAGCATAGGCCTCAAAAGGCTCCAAATATCCTCTTGCAGATTCTACAAAAAGAGTGTTTCAAAACTGTTCTATCAAAAGGAAGGTTCAACTCTGTGAGTTGAATGAATGCATCATGAAGAACTTTCTGAGAATGCTTCTCTGTAGTTTTTAGGTGAAGATATTCCAAAACCCAGCACAGGCCTCGAAGTGCTCCAAATAACCCCTTGCAGATTTTACCAAAAGAGTGTTTCAGAACTGCTCTTTCTATAGGTAAGTTCAAGTCTGTGAGTTGAATGCACTCAACACAAAGAAGTTTCTGAGAATGCTTCTGTTCAGTTTTTATGTGAAGATATTTCCTTTTCCAGCATAGGCCTCAAACGGCTCCAAATATCCACTTGCAGATTCTACAAAAAGAGTGTTTCCAAACTTCTCTATCAATTGGTAGGTTCAACTCTGTGAGTTGAATGAACTCATCACAAAGAAGTTTCTGAGAATGCTTCCATCTAGTTTTTATATGAAGATATTTCCTTTTCCAGCATAGGCCTCAAAGAACTCCAAATAAACACATGCAGATTCTACAAAAGGAGTGTTTCCAAACTGTTCTATCAAAGGGAACGTTCAAGTCTGTGAGTTGAATGCACTCATCACACAGAAGTTTCTCAGAATGCTTCTGTCTAGTTTTTAGGTGAAGAGATTTCATTTCCCAGCATAGGCCTCAAAGCGCTCCAAATATCCACTTGCAGATTCTACGAAAAGTGTGTTTCAAAGCTGCTCTTTCAAAAGCAAGGTTCAAGTCTGTGTGTTGAATGCACTCATCAGAAAGAAGTTTCTGAGAATGCTTCTGTCTAGTTCTTAGGTGAAGATATTTCCTTTTCCAGCTTAGGCCTCAAAGCGCTCCAAATAAACACTTGCAAATTCTACAAAAGGAGTGTTTCAAAAGAGTTCTATCAAAAGGAACGTTCAAGTCTGTGAGTTGAATGCACTTATCATACAGAAGTTTCCTGGAATGTTTCTGTCTAGTTTTTATGTGAAGACATTTCCTTTTCCAGCATAGGCCTCAAAGCGCTCCAAATATCCACTTGCAGATTCTACCAAAAGAGTGTTTCAAAACTGCTCTATCAAAAGCAAGCTTCAACACTGTGAGTAGAATGCACTCATCACAAAGAAGTTTCTGAGAATGTTTCTGTCTAGTTCTTACGTGAAGATATTTCCTTTTCCAGCTTAGGCCTCAAAGCGCTCCAAATAAACACTTGCAAATTCTACAAAAGGAGTGTTTCAAAAGAGTTCTATCAAAAGGAACGTTCAAGTCTGTGAGTTGAATGCACTTATCATACAGAAGTTTCCTGGAATGCTTCTGTCTAGTTTTTATGTGAAGACATTTCCTTTTCCAGCATAGGCCTCAAAGCGCTCCAAATATCCACTTGCAGATTCTACAAAAAGAGTGTTTCAAAACTGCTCTATCAAAAGCAAGCTTCAACACTGTGAGTAGAATGCACTCATCACAAAGAAGTTTCTGAGAATGCTTCTGTCTAGTTTTTATGTGAAGATATTTCCTTTTCCGACATAGGCCTCAAAGCGCTCCAAATAAACACTTGCAGATTCTACAAAAGGAGTGTTTCAAAACTGCTCTTTCGAGAGGAACGTTCAAGTCTGTGAGTTGAATGCACTCATCACACAGAAGTTTCTGAGAATGCTTCTGTCTAGTTTTTATGTGAAGATATTTCCTTTTCCAGCATAGGCCTCAAAACGCTCCAAATATCCTCTTGCAGATTCTACAAAAAGAGTGTTTCAAAACTGTTCTATCAAAAGGAAGGTTCAACTCTGTGAGTTGAATGAATGCATCATGAAGAACTTTCTGAGAATGCTTCTCTGTAGTTTTTAGGTGAAGATATTCCAAAACCCAGCACAGGCCTCGAAGTGCTCCAAATAACCCCTTGCAGATTTTACCAAAAGAGTGTTTCAGAACTGCTCTTTCTATAGGTAAGTTCAAGTCTGTGAGTTGAATGCACTCAACACAAAGAAGTTTCTGAGAATGCTTCTGTTCAGTTTTTATGTGAAGATATTTCCTTTTCCAGCATAGGCCTCAAACGGCTCCATGTATACACTTGCAGATTCTACAAAAAGAGTGTTTCCAAACTTCTCTATCAATTGGTAGGTTCAACTCTGTGAGTTGAATGAACTCATCACAAAGAAGTTTCTGAGAATGCTTCCATCTAGTTTTTATATGAAGATATTTCCTTTTCCAGCATAGGCCTCAAAGAACTCCAAATAAACACATGCAGATTCTACAAAAGGAGTGTTTCCAAACTGTTCTATCAAAGGGAACGTTCAAGTCTGTGAGTTGAATGCACTCATCACACAGAAGTTTCTCAGAATGCTTCTGTCTAGTTTTTAGGTGAAGAGATTTCATTTCCCAGCATAGGCCTCAAAGCGCTCCAAATATCCACTTGCAGATTCTACGAAAAGTGTGTTTCAAAGCTGCTCTTTCAAAAGCAAGGTTCAAGTCTGTGTGTTGAATGCACTCATCAGAAAGAAGTTTCTGAGAATGCTTCTGTCTAGTTCTTAGGTGAAGATATTTCCTTTTCCAGCTTAGGCCTCAAAGCGCTCCAAATAAACACTTGCAAATTCTACAAAAGGAGTGTTTCAAAAGAGTTCTATCAAAAGGAACGTTCAAGGCTGTGAGTTGAATGCACTTATCATACAGAAGTTTCCTGGAATGCTTCTGTCTAGTTTTTATGTGAAGACATTTCCTTTTCCAGCATAGGCCTCAAAGCGCTCCAAATATCCACTTGCAGATTCTACAAAAAGAGTGTTTCCAAACTGCTCTATCAAAAGCAAGCTTCAACACTGTGAGTAGAATGCACTCATCACAAAGAAGTTTCTGAGAATGTTTCTGTCTAGTTCTTACGTGAAGATATTTCCTTTTCCAGCTTAGGCCTCAAAGCGCTCCAAATAAACACTTGCAAATTCTACAAAAGGAGTGTTTCAAAAGAGTTCTATCAAAAGGAACGTTCAAGTCTGTGAGTTGAATGCACTTATCATACAGAAGTTTCCTGGAATGCTTCTGTCTAGTTTTTATGTGAAGACATTTCCTTTTCCAGCATAGGCCTCAAAGCGCTCCAAATATCCACTTGCAGATTCTACAAAAAGAGTGTTTCAAAACTGCTCTATCAAAAGCAAGCTTCAACACTGTGAGTAGAATGCACTCATCACAAAGAAGTTTCTGAGAATGCTTCTGTCTAGTTTTTATGTGAAGATATTTCCTTTTCCAACATAGGCCTCAAAGGGCTCCAAATAAACACTTGCAGATTCTACAAAAGGAGTGTTTCAATACTGCTCTTTCGAGAGGAACGTTCAAGTCTGTGAGTTGAATGCACTCATCACACAGAAGTTTCTGAGAATGCTTCTGTCTAGTTTTTATGTGAAGATATTTCCTTTTCCAGCATAGGCCTCAAAACGCTCCAAATATCCTCTTGCAGATTCTACAAAAAGAGTGTTTCAAAACTGTTCTATCAAAAGGAAGGTTCAACTCTGTGAGTTGAATGAATGCATCATGAAGAACTTTCTGAGAATGCTTCTCTGTAGTTTTTAGGTGAAGATATTCCAAAACCCAGCACAGGCCTCGAAGTGCTCCAAATAACCCCTTGCAGATTTTACCAAAAGAGTGTTTCAGAACTGCTCTTTCTATAGGTAAGTTCAAGTCTGTGAGTTGAATGCACTCAACACAAAGAAGTTTCTGAGAATGCTTCTGTTCAGTTTTTATGTGAAGATATTTCCTTTTCCAGCATAGGCCTCAAACGGCTCCATGTATACACTTGCAGATTCTACAAAAAGAGTGTTTCCAAACTTCTCTATCAATTGGTAGGTTCAACTCTGTGAGTTGAATGAACTCATCACAAAGAAGTTTCTGAGAATGCTTCCATCTAGTTTTTATATGAAGATATTTCCTTTTCCAGCATAGGCCTCAAAGAACTCCAAATAAACACATGCAGACTCTACAAAAGGAGTGTTTCCAAACTGTTCTATCAAAGGGAACGTTCAAGTCTGTGAGTTGAATGCACTCATCACACAGAAGTTTCTCAGAATGCTTCTGTCTAGTTTTTAGGTGAAGAGATTTCATTTCCCAGCATAGGCCTCAAAGCGCTCCAAATATCCACTTGCAGATTCTACGAAAAGTGTGTTTCAAAGCTGCTCTTTCAAAAGCAAGGTTCAAGTCTGTGTGTTGAATGCACTCATCAGAAAGAAGTTTCTGAGAATGCTTCTGTCTAGTTCTTAGGTGAAGATATTTCCTTTTCCAGCTTAGGCCTCAAAGCGCTCCAAATAAACACTTGCAAATTCTACAAAAGGAGTGTTTCAAAAGAGTTCTATCAAAAGGAACGTTCAAGTCTGTGAGTTGAATGCACTTATCATACAGAAGTTTCCTGGAATGTTTCTGTCTAGTTTTTATGTGAAGACATTTCCTTTTCCAGCATAGGCCTCAAAGCGCTCCAAATATCCACTTGCAGATTCTACCAAAAGAGTGTTTCAAAACTGCTCTATCAAAAGCAAGCTTCAACACTGTGAGTAGAATGCACTCATCACAAAGAAGTTTCTGAGAATGTTTCTGTCTAGTTCTTACGTGAAGATATTTCCTTTTCCAGCTTAGGCCTCAAAGCGCTCCAAATAAACACTTGCAGATTCTACAAAAGGTGTGTTTCAAAAGAGTTCTATCAAAAGGAACGTTCAAGTCTGTGAGTTGAATGCACTTATCATACAGAAGTTTCCTGGAATGCTTCTGTCTAGTTTTTATGTGAAGACATTTCCTTTTCCAGCATAGGCCTCAAAGCGCTCCAAATATCCACTTGCAGATTCTACAAAAAGAGTGTTTCAAAACTGCTCTATCAAAAGCAAGCTTCAACACTGTGAGTAGAATGCACTCATCACAAAGAAGTTTCTGAGAATGCTTCTCTGTAGTTTTTAGGTGAAGATATTCCAAAACCCAGCACAGGCCTCGAAGTGCTCCAAATAACCCCTTGCAGATTTTACCAAAAGAGTGTTTCAGAACTGCTCTTTCTATAGGTAAGTTCAAGTCTGTGAGTTGAATGCACTCAACACAAAGAAGTTTCTGAGAATGCTTCTGTTCAGTTTTTATGTGAAGATATTTCCTTTTCCAGCATAGGCCTCAAACGGCTCCAAATATCCACTTGCAGATTCTACAAAAAGAGTGTTTCCAAACTTCTCTATCAATTGGTAGGTTCAACTCTGTGACTTGAATGAACTCATCACAAAGAAGTTTCTGAGAATGCTTCCATCTAGTTTTTATATGAAGATATTTCCTTTTCCAGCATAGGCCTCAAAGAACTCCAAATAAACACATGCAGATTCTACAAAAGGAGTGTTTCCAAACTGTTCTATCAAAGGGAACGTTCAAGTCTGTGAGTTGAATGCACTCATCACACAGAAGTTTCTCAGAATGCTTCTGTCTAGTTTTTAGGTGAAGAGATTTCATTTCCCAGCATAGGCCTCAAAGCGCTCCAAATATCCACTTGCAGATTCTACGAAAAGTGTGTTTCAAAGCTGCTCTTTCAAAAGCAAGGTTCAAGTCTGTGTGTTGAATGCACTCATCAGAAAGAAGTTTCTGAGAATGCTTCTGTCTAGTTCTTAGGTGAAGATATTTCCTTTTCCAGCTTAGGCCTCAAAGCGCTCCAAATAAACACTTGCAAATTCTACAAAAGGAGTGTTTCAAAAGAGTTCTATCAAAAGGAACGTTCAAGTCTGTGAGTTGAATGCACTTATCATACAGAAGTTTCCTGGAATGTTTCTGTCTAGTTTTTATGTGAAGACATTTCCTTTTCCAGCATAGGCCTCAAAGCGCTCCAAATATCCACTTGCAGATTCTACCAAAAGAGTGTTTCAAAACTGCTCTATCAAAAGCAAGCTTCAACACTGTGAGTAGAATGCACTCATCACAAAGAAGTTTCTGAGAATGTTTCTGTCTAGTTCTTACGTGAAGATATTTCCTTTTCCAGCTTAGGCCTCAAAGCGCTCCAAATAAACACTTGCAAATTCTACAAAAGGAGTGTTTCAAAAGAGTTCTATCAAAAGGAACGTCCAAGTCTGTGAGTTGAATGCACTTATCATACAGAAGTTTCCTGGAATGCTTCTGTCTAGTTTTTATGTGAAGACATTTCCTTTTCCAGCATAGGCCTCAAAGCGCTCCAAATATCCACTTGCAGATTCTACAAAAAGAGTGTTTCCAAACTGCTCTATCAAAAGCAAGCTTCAACACTGTGAGTAGAATGCACTCATCACAAAGAAGTTTCTGAGAATGCTTCTGTCTAGTTTTTATGTGAAGATATTTCCTTTTCCAACATAGGCCTCAAAGCGCTCCAAATAAACACTTGCAGATTCTACAAAAGGAGTGTTTCAATACTGCTATTTTGAGAGGAACGTTCAAGTCTGTGAGTTGAATACACTCATCACACAGAAGTTTCTGAGAATGCTTCTGTCTAGTTTTTATGTGAAGATATTTCCTTTTCCAGCATAGGCCTCCAAACGCTCCAAATATCCTCTTGCAGATTCTACAAAAAGAGTGTTTCAAAACTGTTCTATCAAAAGGAAGGTTCAACTCTGTGAGTTGAATGAATGCATCATGAAGAACTTTCTGAGAATGCTTCTCTGTAGTTTTTAGGTGAAGATATTCCAAAACCCAGCACAGGCCTCGAAGTGCTCCAAATAACCCCTTGCAGATTTTACCAAAAGAGTGTTTCAGAACTGCTCTTTCTATAGGTAAGTTCAAGTCTGTGAGTTGAATGCACTCAACACAAAGAAGTTTCTGAGAATGCTTCTGTTCAGTTTTTATGTGAAGATATTTCCTTTTCCAGCATAGGCCTCAAACGGCTCCATATATACACTTGCAGATTCTACAAAAAGAGTGTTTCCAAACTTCTCTATCAATTGGTAGGTTCAACTCTGTGAGTTGAATGAACTCATCACAAAGAAGTTTCTGAGAATGCTTCCATCTAGTTTTTATATGAAGATATTTCCTTTTCCAGCATAGGCCTCAAAGAACTCCAAATAAACACATGCAGATTCTACAAAAGGAGTGTTTCCAAACTGTTCTATCAAAGGGACCGTTCAAGTCTGTGAGTTGAATGCACTCATCACACAGAAGTTTCTCAGAATGCTTCTGTCTAGTTTTTAGGTGAAGAGATTTCATTTCCCAGCATAGGCCTCAAAGCGCTCCAAATATCCACTTGCAGATTCTACGAAAAGTGTGTTTCAAAGCTGCTCTTTCAAAAGCAAGGTTCAAGTCTGTGTGTTGAATGCACTCATCAGAAAGAAGTTTCTGAGAATGCTTCTGTCTAGTTCTTAGGTGAAGATATTTCCTTTTCCAGATTAGGCCTCAAAGCGCTCCAAATAAACACTTGCAAATTCTACAAAAGGAGTGTTTCAAAAGAGTTCTATCAAAAGGAATGTTCAATTCTGTGAGTTGAATGCACTTATCATACAGAAGTTTCCTGGAATGCTTCTGTCTAGTTTTTATGTGAAGACATTTCCTTTTCCAGCATAGGCCTCAAAGCGCTCCAAATATCCACTTGCAGATTCTACAAAAAGAGTGTTTCAAAACTGCTCTATCAAAAGCAAGCTTCCACACTGTGAGTAGAATGCACTCATCCCAAAGAAGTTTCTGAGAATGCTTCTGTCTAGTTTTTATGTGAAGATATTTCCTTTTCCAACATAGGCCTCAAAGCGCTCCAAATAAACACTTGCAGATTCTACAAAAGGAGTGTTTCAAAACCGCTCTTTCGAGAGGAACGTTCAAGTCTGTGAGTTGAATGCACTCATCACACAGAAGTTTCTGAGAATGCTTCTGTCTAGTTTTTATGTGAAGATATTTCCTTTTCCAGCATAGGCCTCAAAACGCTCCAAATATCCTCTTGCAGATTCTACAAAAAGAGTGTTTCAAAACTGTTCTATCAAAAGGAAGGTTCAACTCTGTGAGTTGAATGAATGCATCATGAAGAACTTTCTGAGAATGCTTCTCTGTAGTTTTTAGGTGAAGATATTCCAAAACCCAGCACAGACCTCGAAGTGCTCCAAATAACCCCTTGCAGATTTTACCAAAAGAGTGTTTCAGAACTGCTCTTTCTATAGGTAAGTTCAAGTCTGTGAGTTGAATGCACTCAACACAAAGAAGTTTCTGAGAATGCTTCTGTTCAGTTTTTATGTGAAGATATTTCCTTTTCCAGCATAGGCCTCAAAGCGCTCCAAATATCCACTTGCAGATTCTACGAAAAGTGTGTTTCAAAGCTGCTCTTTCAAAAGCAAGGTTCAAGTCTGTGTGTTGAAAGCACTCATCAGAAAGAAGTTTCTGAGAATGCTTCTGTCTAGTTCTTAGGTGAAGATATTTCCTTTTCCAGCTTAGGCCTCAAAGCGCTCCAAATAAACACTTGCAAATTCTACAAAAGGAGTGTTTCAAAAGAGTTCTATTAAAAGGAACGTTCAAGTCTGTGAGTTGAATGCACTTATCATACAGAAGTTTCCTGGAATGTTTCTGTCTAGTTTTTATGTGAAGACATTTCCTTTTCCAGCATAGGCCTCAAAGCGCTCCAAATATCCACTTGCAGATTCTACCAAAAGAGTGTTTCAAAACTGCTCTATCAAAAGCAAGCTTCAACACTGTGAGTAGAATGGACTCATCACAAAGAAGTTTCTGAGAATGCTTCTGTCTAGTTCTTACGTGAAGATATTTCCTTTTCCAGCTTAGGCCTCAAAGCGCTCCAAATAAACACTTGCAAATTCTACAAAAGGAGTGTTTCAAAAGAGTTCTCTCAAAAGGAACGTTCAAGTCTGTGAGTTGAATGCACTTATAATACAGAAGTTTCCTGGAATGCTTCTGTCTAGTTTTTATGTGAAGACATTTCCTTTTCCAGCATAGGCCTCAAAGCGCTCCAAATATCCACTTGCAGATTCTACAAAAAGTGTGTTTCAAAGCTGCTCTTTCAAAAGGAAGCTTCAAGTCTGTGAGTTGAATGCACTCATCACAAAGAAGTTTCTGAGAATGCTTCCGTCTTGTTTCTATATGAAGATATTTCCTTTTCCAACATAGGCCTCAAAGTGCTCCAAATAAACCCTTGCAGATTCTACAAAAGGAGTGTCTCAAAACTGCTCTTTCTATAGGTAAGTCCAAGTCTGTGAGTTGAATGCACTCATCACACAGAAGTTTCTCAGAATGCTTCTGTCTAGTTTTTAGGTGAAGAGATTTCATTTCCCAGCATAGGCCTCAAAGCGCTCCAAATATCCACTTGCAGATTCTACGAAAAGTGTGTTTCAAAGCTGCTCTTTCAAAAGCAAGGTTCAAGTCTGTGTGTTGAAAGCACTCATCAGAAAGAAGTTTCTGAGAATGCTTCTGTTCAGTTTTTATGTGAAGATATTTCCTTTTCCAGCATAGGCCTCAAACGGCTCCATATATACACTTGCAGATTCTACAAAAAGAGTGTTTCCAAACTTCTCTATCAATTGGTAGGTTCAACTCTGTGAGTTGAATGAACTCATCTCAAAGAAGTTTCTGAGAATGCTTCCATCTAGTTTTTATATGAAGATATTTCCTTTTCCAGCGTAGGCCTAAAAGAACTCCTAATAAACAAATGCAGATTCTACAAAAGGAGTGTTTCCAAACTGTTCTATCAAAGGGAACGTTCAAGTCTGTGAGTTGAATGCACTCATCACACAGAAGTTTCTCAGAATGCTTCTGTCTAGTTTTTAGGTGAAGAGATTTCATTTCCCAGCATAGGCCTCAAAGCGCTCCAAATATCCACTTGCAGATTCTACGAAAAGTGTGCTTCAAAGATGCTCTTTCAAAAGCAAGGTTCAAGTCTGTGTGTTGAATGCACTCATCAGAAAGAAGTTTCTGAGAATGCTTCTGTCTAGTTCTTAGGTGAAGATATTTCCTTTTCCAGCTTAGGCCTCAAAGCGCTCCAAATAAACACTTGCAAATTCTACAAAAGGAGTGTTTCAAAAGAGTTCTATCAAAAGGAATGTTCAAGTCTGTGAGTTGAATGCACTTATCATACAGAAGTTTCCTGGAATGCTTCTGTCTAGTTTTTATGTGAAGACATTTCCTTTTCCAGCATAGGCCTCAAAGCGCTCCAAATATCCACTTGCAGATTCTACAAAAAGAGTGTTTCAAAACTGCTCTATCAAAAGCAAGCTTCCACACTGTGAGTAGAATGCACTCATCACAAAGAAGTTTCTGAGAATGCTTCTGTCTAGTTTTTATGTGAAGATATTTCCTTTTCCAGCTTAGGCCTCAAAGCGCTCCAAATAAACACTTGCAGATTCTACAAAAGGAGTGTTTCAAAACTGCTCTTTTGAGAGGAACGTTCAAGTCTGTGAGTTGAATGCACTCATCACACAGAAGTTTCTGAGAATGCTTCTGTCTAGTTTTTATGTGAAGATATTTCCTTTTCCAGCATAGGCCTCAAAACGCTCCAAATATCCTCTTGCAGATTCTACAAAAAGAGTGTTTCAAAACTGTTCTATCAAAAGGAAGGTTCAACTCTGTGAGTTGAATGAATGCATCATGAAGAACTTTCTGAGAATGCTTCTCTGTAGTTTTTAGGTGAAGATATTCCAAAACCCAGCACAGGCCTCGAAGTGCTCCAAATAACCCCTTGCAGATTTTACCAAAAGAGTGTTTCAGAACTGCTCTTTCTATAGGTAAGTTCAAGTCTGTGAGTTGAATGCACTCAACACAAAGAAGTTTCTGAGAATGCTTCTGTTCAGTTTTTATGTGAAGATATTTCCTTTTCCAGCATAGGCCTCAAACGGCTCCAAATATCCACTTGCAGATTCTACAAAAAGAGTGTTTCCAAACTTCTCTATCAATTGGTAGGTTCAACTCTGTGACTTGAATGAACTCATCACAAAGAAGTTTCTGAGAATGCTTCCATCTAGTTTTTATATGAAGATATTTCCTTTTCCAGCATAGGCCTCAAAGAACTCCAAATAAACACATGCAGATTCTACAAAAGGAGTGTTTCCAAACTGTTCTATCAAAGGGAACGTTCAAGTCTGTGAGTTGAATGCACTCATCACACAGAAGTTTCTCAGAATGCTTCTGTCTAGTTTTTAGGTGAAGAGATTTCATTTCCCAGCATAGGCCTCAAAGCGCTCCAAATATCCACTTGCAGATTCTACGAAAAGTGTGTTTCAAAGCTGCTCTTTCAAAAGCAAGGTTCAAGTCTGTGTGTTGAATGCACTCATCAGAAAGAAGTTTCTGAGAATGCTTCTGTCTAGTTCTTGGGTGAAGATATTTCCTTTTCCAGCTTAGGCCTCAAAGCGCTCCAAATAAACACTTGCAAATTCTACAAAAGGAGTGTTTCAAAAGAGTTCTATCAAAAGGAATGTTCAATTCTGTGAGTTGAATGCACTTATCATACAGAAGTTTCCTGGAATGCTTCTGTCTAGTTTTTATGTGAAGACATTTCCTTTTCCAGCATAGGCCTCAAAGCGCTCCAAATATCCACTTGCAGATTCTACAAAAAGAGTGTTTCAAAACTGCTCTATCAAAAGCAAGCTTCCACACTGTGAGTAGAATGCACTCATCCCAAAGAAGTTTCTGAGAATGCTTCTGTCTAGTTTTTATGTGAAGATATTTCCTTTTCCAACATAGGCCTCAAAGCGCTCCAAATAAACACTTGCAGATTCTACAAAAGGAGTGTTTCAAAACCGCTCTTTCGAGAGGAACGTTCAAGTCTGTGAGTTGAATGCACTCATCACACAGAAGTTTCTGAGAATGCTTCTGTCTAGTTTTTATGTGAAGATATTTCCTTTTCCAGCATAGGCCTCAAAACTCTCCAAATATCCTCTTGCAGATTCTACAAAAAGAGTGTTTCAAAACTGTTCTATCAAAAGGAAGGTTCAACTCTGTGAGTTGAATGAATGCATTATGAAGAACTTTCTGAGAATGCTTCTCTGTAGTTTTTAGGTGAAGATATTCCAAAACCCAGCACAGACCTCGAAGTGCTCCAAATAACCCCTTGCAGATTTTACCAAAAGAGTGTTTCAGAACTGCTCTTTCTATAGGTAAGTTCAAGTCTGTGAGTTGAATGCACTCAACACAAAGAAGTTTCTGAGAATGCTTCTGTTCAGTTTTTATGTGAAGATATTTCCTTTTCCAGCATAGGCCTCAAAGCGCTCCAAATATCCACTTGCAGATTCTACGAAAAGTGTGTTTCAAAGCTGCTCTTTCAAAAGCAAGGTTCAAGTCTGTGTGTTGAAAGCACTCATCAGAAAGAAGTTTCTGAGAATGCTTCTGTCTAGTTCTTAGGTGAAGATATTTCCTTTTCCAGCTTAGGCCTCAAAGCGCTCCAAATAAACACTTGCAAATTCTACAAAAGGAGTGTTTCAAAAGAGTTCTATTAAAAGGAACGTTCAAGTCTGTGAGTTGAATGCACTTATCATACAGAAGTTTCCTGGAATGTTTCTGTCTAGTTTTTATGTGAAGACATTTCCTTTTCCAGCATAGGCCTCAAAGCGCTCCAAATATCCACTTGCAGATTCTACCAAAAGAGTGTTTCAAAACTGCTCTATCAAAAGCAAGCTTCAACACTGTGAGTAGAATGGACTCATCACAAAGAAGTTTCTGAGAATGCTTCTGTCTAGTTCTTACGTGAAGATATTTCCTTTTCCAGCTTAGGCCTCAAAGCGCTCCAAATAAACACTTGCAAATTCTACAAAAGGAGAGTTTTAAAAGAGTTCTCTCAAAAGGAACGTTCAAGTCTGTGAGTTGAATGCACTTATAATACAGAAGTTTCCTGGAATGCTTCTGTCTAGTTTTTATGTGAAGACATTTCCTTTTCCAGCATAGGCCTCAAAGCGCTCCAAATATCCACTTGCAGATTCTACAAAAAGTGTGTTTCAAAGCTGCTCTTTCAAAAGGAAGCTTCAAGTCTGTGAGTTGAATGCACTCATCACAAAGAAGTTTCTGAGAATGCTTCCGTCTTGTTTCTATATGAAGATATTTCCTTTTCCAACATAGGCCTCAAAGTGCTCCAAATAAACCCTTGCAGATTCTACAAAAGGAGTGTCTCAAAACTGCTCTTTCTATAGATAAGTCCAAGTCTGTGAGTTGAATGCACTCATCACACAGAAGTTTCTCAGAATGCTTCTGTCTAGTTTTTAGGTGAAGAGATTTCATTTCCCAGCATAGGCCTCAAAGCGCTCCAAATATCCACTTGCAGATTCTACGAAAAGTGTGTTTCAAAGCTGCTCTTTCAAAAGCAAGGTTCAAGTCTGTGTGTTGAAAGCACTCATCAGAAAGAAGTTTCTGAGAATGCTTCTGTTCAGTTTTTATGTGAAGATATTTCCATTTCCAGCATAGGCCTCAAACGGCTCCATATATACACTTGCAGATTCTACAAAAAGAGTGTTTCCAAACTTCTCTATCAATTGGTAGGTTCAACTCTGTGAGTTGAATGAACTCATCTCAAAGAAGTTTCTGAGAATGCTTCCATCTAGTTTTTATATGAAGATATTTCCTTTTCCAGCGTAGGCCTCAAAGAACTCCTAATAAACACATGCAGATTCTACAAAAGGAGTGTTTCCAAACTGTTCTATCAAAGGGAACGTTCAAGTCTGTGAGTTGAATGCACTCATCACACAGAAGTTTCTCAGAATGCTTCTGTCTAGTTTTTAGGTGAAGAGATTTCATTTCCCAGCATAGGCCTCAAAGCGCTCCAAATATCCACTTGCAGATTCTACGAAAAGTGTGCTTCAAAGCTGCTCTTTCAAAAGCAAGGTTCAAGTCTGTGTGTTGAATGCACTCATCAGAAAGAAGTTTCTGAGAATGCTTCTGTCTAGTTCTTAGGTGAAGATATTTCCTTTTCCAGCTTAGGCCTCAAAGCGCTCCAAATAAACACTTGCAAATTCTACAAAAGGAGTGTTTCAAAAGAGTTCTATCAAAAGGAACGTTCAAGTCTGTGAGTTGAATGCACTTATCATACAGAAGTTTCCTGGAATGTTTCTGTCTAGTTTTTATGTGAAGACATTTCCTTTTCCAGCATAGGCCTCAAAGCACTCCAAATATCCACTTGCAGATTCTACCAAAAGAGTGTTTCAAAACTGCTCTATCAAAAGCAAGCTTCAACACTGTGAGTAGAATGCACTCATCACAAAGAAGTTTCTGAGAATGTTTCTGTCTAGTTCTTACGTGAAGATATTTCCTTTTCCAGCTTAGGCCTCAAAGCGCTCCAAATAAACACTTGCAAATTCTACAAAAGGAGTGTTTCAAAAGAGTTCTATCAAAAGGAACGTTCAAGTCTGTGAGTTGAATGCACTTATCATACAGAAGTTTCCTGGAATGCTTCTGTCTAGTTTTTATGTGAAGACATTTCCTTTTCCAGCATAGGCCTCAAAGCGCTCCAAATATCCACTTGCAGATTCTACAAAAAGAGTGTTTCAAAACTGCTCTATCAAAAGCAAGCTTCAACACTGTGAGTAGAATGCACTCATCACAAAGAAGTTTCTGAGAATGCTTCTGTCTAGTTTTTATGTGAAGATATTTCCTTTTCCAACATAGGCCTCAAAGCGCTCCAAATAAACACTTGCAGATTCTACAAAAGGAGTGTTTCAATACTGCTCTTTCGAGAGGAACGTTCAAGTCTGTGAGTTGAATGCACTCATCACACAGAAGTTTCTGAGAATGCTTCTGTCTAGTTTTTATGTGAAGATATTTCCTTTTCCAGCATAGGCCTCAAAACGCTCCAAATATCCTCTTGCAGATTCTACAAAAAGAGTGTTTCAAAACTGTTCTATCAAAAGGAAGGTTCAACTCTGTGAGTTGAATGAATGCATCATGAAGAACTTTCTGAGAATGCTTCTCTGTAGTTTTTAGGTGAAGATATTCCAAAACCCAGCACAGGCCTCGAAGTGCTCCAAATAACCCCTTGCAGATTTTACCAAAAGAGTGTTTCAGAACTGCTCTTTCTATAGGTAAGTTCAAGTCTGTGAGTTGAATGCACTCAACACAAAGAAGTTTCTGAGAATGCTTCTGTTCAGTTTTTATGTGAAGATATTTCCTTTTCCAGCATAGGCCTCAAACGGCTCCATGTATACACTTGCAGATTCTACAAAAAGAGTGTTTCCAAACTTCTCTATCAATTGGTAGGATCAACTCTGTGAGTTGAATGAACTCATCACAAAGAAGTTTCTGAGAATGCTTCCATCTAGTTTTTATATGAAGATATTTCCTTTTCCAGCATAGGCCTCAAAGAACTCCAAATAAACACATGCAGATTCTACAAAAGGAGTGTTTCCAAACTGTTCTGTCAAAGGGAACGTTCAAGTCTGTGAGTTGAATGCACTCATCACACAGAAGTTTCTCAGAATGCTTCTGTCTAGTTTTTAGGTGAAGAGATTTCATTTCCCAGCATAGGCCTCAAAGCGCTCCAAATATCCACTTGCAGATTCTACGAAAAGTGTGTTTCAAAGCTGCTCTTTCAAAAGCAAGGTTCAAGTCTGTGTGTTGAATGCACTCATCAGAAAGAAGTTTCTGAGAATGCTTCTGTCTAGTTCTTAGGTGAAGATATTTCCTTTTCCAGCTTAGGCCTCAAAGCGCTCCAAATAAACACTTGCAAATTCTACAAAAGGAGTGTTTCAAAAGAGTTCTATCAAAAGGAACGTTCAAGTCTGTGAGTTGAATGCACTTATCATAAAGAAGTTTCCTGGAATGTTTCTGTCTAGTTTTTATGTGAAGACATTTCCTTTTCCAGCATAGGCCTCAAAGCGCTCCAAATATCCACTTGCAGATTCTACCAAAAGAGTGTTTCAAAACTGCTCTATCAAAAGCAAGCTTCAACACTGTGAGTAGAATGCACTCATCACAAAGAAGTTTCTGAGAATGTTTCTGTCTAGTTCTTACGTGAAGATATTTCCTTTTCCAGCTTAGGCCTCAAAGCGCTCCAAATAAACACTTGCAGATTCTACAAAAGGTGTGTTTCAAAAGAGTTCTATCAAAAGGAACGTTCAAGTCTGTGAGTTGAATGCACTTATCATACAGAAGTTTCCTGGAATGCTTCTGTCTAGTTTTTATGTGAAGACATTTCCTTTTCCAGCATAGGCCTCAAAGCGCTCCAAATATCCACTTGCAGATTCTACAAAAAGAGTGTTTCAAAACTGCTCTATCAAAAGCAAGCTTCAACACTGTGAGTAGAATGCACTCATCACAAAGAAGTTTATGAGAATGCTTCTCTGTAGTTTTTAGGTGAAGATATTCCAAAACCCAGCACAGGCCTCGAAGTGCTCCAAATAACCCCTTGCAGATTTTACCAAAAGAGTGTTTCAGAACTGCTCTTTCTATAGGTAAGTTCAAGTCTGTGAGTTGAATGCACTCAACACAAAGAAGTTTCTGAGAATGCTTCTGTTCAGTTTTTATGTGAAGATATTTCCTTTTCCAGCATAGGCCTCAAACGGCTCCAAATATCCACTTGCAGATTCTACAAAAAGAGTGTTTCCAAACTTCTCTATCAATTGGTAGGTTCAACTCTGTGAGTTGAATCAACTCATCACAAAGAAGTTTCTGAGAATGCTTCCATCTAGTTTTTATATGAAGATATTTCCTTTTCCAGCATAGGCCTCAAAGAACTCCAAATAAACACATGCAGATTCTACAAAAGGAGTGTTTCCAAACTGTTCTATCAAAGGGAACGTTCAAGTCTGTGAGTTGAATGCACTCATCACACAGAAGTTTCTCAGAATGCTTCTGTCTAGTTTTTAGGTGAAGAGATTTCATTTCCCAGCATAGGCCTCAAAGCGCTCCAAATATCCACTTGCAGATTCTACGAAAAGTGTGTTTCAAAGCTGCTCTTTCAAAAGCAAGGTTCAAGTCTGTGTGTTGAATGCACTCATCAGAAAGAAGTTTCTGAGAATGCTTCTGTCTAGTTCTTAGGTGGAGATATTTCCTTTTCCAGCTTAGGCCTCAAAGCGCTCCAAATAAACACTTGCAAATTCTACAAAAGGAGTGTTTCAAAAGAGTTCTATCAAAAGGAACGTTCAAGTCTGTGAGTTGAATGCACTTATCATACAGAAGTTTCCTGGAATGTTTCTGTCTAGTTTTTATGTGAAGACATTTCCTTTTCCACCATAGGCCTCAAAGCGCTCCAAATATCCACTTGCAGATTCTACCAAAAGAGTGTTTCAAAACTGCTCTATCAAAAGCAAGCTTCAACACTGTGAGTAGAATGCACTCATCACAAAGAAGTTTCTGAGAATGTTTCTGTCTAGTTCTTACGTGAAGATATTTCCTTTTCCAGCTTAGGCCTCAAAGCGCTCCAAATAAACACTTGCACATTCTACAAAAGGAGTGTTTCAAAAGAGTTCTATCAAAAGGAACGTTCAAGTCTGTGAGTTGAATGCACTTATCATCCAGAAGTTTCCTGGAATGCTTCTGTCTAGTTTTTATGTGAAGACGTTTCCTTTTCCAGCATAGGCCTCAAAGCGCTCCAAATATCCACTTGCAGATTCTACAAAAAGAGTGTTTCCAAACTGCTCTATCAAAAGCAAGCTTCAACACTGTGAGTAGAATGCACTCATCACAAAGAAGTTTCTGAGAATGCTTCTGTCTAGTTTTTATGTGAAGATATTTCCTTTTCCAACATAGGCCTCAAAGCGCTCCAAATAAACACTTGCAGATTCTACAAAAGGAGTGTTTCAATACTGCTCTTTCGAGAGGAACGTTCAAGTCTGTGAGTTGAATACACTCATCACACAGAAGTTTCTGAGAATGCTTCTGTCTAGTTTTTATGTGAAGATATTTCCTTTTCCAGCATAGGCCTCCAAACGCTCCAAATATCCTCTTGCAGATTCTACAAAAAGAGTGTTTCAAAACTGTTCTATCAAAAGGAAGGTTCAACTCTGTGAGTTGAATGAATGCATCATGAAGAACTTTCTGAGAATGCTTCTCTGTAGTTTTTAGGTGAAGATATTCCAAAACCCAGCACAGGCCTCGAAGTGCTCCAAATAACCCCTTGCAGATTTTACCAAAAGAGTGTTTCAGAACTGCTCTTTCTATAGGTAAGTTCAAGTCTGTGAGTTGAATGCACTCAACACAAAGAAGTTTCTGAGAATGCTTCTGTTCAGTTTTTATGTGAAGATATTTCCTTTTCCAGCATAGGCCTCAAACGGCTCCATATATACACTTGCAGATTCTACAAAAAGAGTGTTTCCAAACTTCTCTATCAATTGGTAGGTTCAACTCTGTGAGTTGAATGAACTCATCACAAAGAAGTTTCTGAGAATGCTTCCATCTAGTTTTTATATGAAGATATTTCCTTTTCCAGCATAGGCCTCAAAGAACTCCAAATAAACACATGCAGATTCTACAAAAGGAGTGTTTCCAAACTGTTCTATCAAAGGGAACGTTCAAGTCTGTCAGTTGAATGCACTCATCACACAGAAGTTTCTCAGAATGCTTCTGTCTAGTTTTTAGGTGAAGAGATTTCATTTCCCAGCATAGGCCTCAAAGCGCTCCAAATATCCACTTGCAGATTCTACGAAAAGTGTGTTTCAAAGCTGCTCTTTCAAAAGCAAGGTTCAAGTCTGTGTGTTGAATGCACTCATCAGAAAGAAGTTTCTGAGAATGCTTCTGTCTAGTTCTTAGGTGAAGATATTTCCTTTTCCAGCTTAGGCCTCAAAGCGCTCCAAATAAACACTTGCAAATTCTACAAAAGGAGTGTTTCAAAAGAGTTCTATCAAAAGGAATGTTCAATTCTGTGAGTTGAATGCACTTATCATACAGAAGTTTCCTGGAATGCTTCTGTCTAGTTTTTATGTGAAGACATTTCCTTTTCCAGCATAGGCCTCAAAGCGCTCCAAATATCCACTTGCAGATTCTACAAAAAGAGTGTTTCAAAACTGCTCTATCAAAAGCAAGCTTCAACACTGTGAGTAGAATGCACTCATCACAAAGAAGTTTCTGAGAATGCTTCTGTCTAGTTTTTATGTGAAGATATTTCCTTTTCCAACATAGGCCTCAAAGCGCTCCAAATAAACACTTGCAGATTCTACAAAAGGAGTGTTTCAAAACTGCTCTTTCGAGAGAAACGTTCAAGTCTGTGAGTTGAATGCACTCATCACACAGAAGTTTCTGAGAATGCTTCTGTCTAGTTTTTATGTGAAGATATTTCCTTTTCCAGCATAGGCCTCAAAACGCTCCAAATATCCTCTTGCAGATTCTACAAAAAGAGTGTTTCAAAACTGTTCTATCAAAAGGAAGGTTCAACTCTGTGAGTTGAATGAATGCATCATGAAGAACTTTCTGAGAATGCTTCTCTGTAGTTTTTAGGTGAAGATATTCCAAAACCCAGCACAGGCCTCGAAGTGCTCCAAATAACCCCTTGCAGATTTTACCAAAAGAGTGTTTCAGAACTGCTCTTTCTATAGGTAAGTTCAAGTCTGTGAGTTGAATACACTCAACACAAAGAAGTTTCTGAGAATGCTTCTGTTCAGTTTTTATGTGAAGATATTTCCTTTTCCAGCATAGGCCTCAAACGGCTCCAAATATCCACTTGCAGATTCTACAAAAAGAGTGTTTCCAAACTTCTCTATCAATTGGTAGGTTCAACTCTGTGAGTTGAATGAACTCATCACAAAGAAGTTTCTGAGAATGCTTCCATCTAGTTTTTATATGAAGATATTTCCTTTTCCAGCATAGGCCTCAAAGAACTCCAAATAAACACATGCAGATTCTACAAAAGGAGTGTTTCCAAACTGTTCTATCAAAGGGAACGTTCAAGTCTGTGAGTTGAATGCACTCATCACACAGAAGTTTCTCAGAATGCTTCTGTCTAGTTTTTAGGTGAAGAGATTTCATTTCCCAGCATAGGCCTCAAAGGGCTCCAAATATCCACTTGCAGATTCTACGAAAAGTGTGTTTCAAAGCTGCTCTTTCAAAAGCAAGGTTCAAGTCTGTGTGTTGAAAGCACTCATCAGAAAGAAGTTTCTGAGAATGCTTCTGTCTAGTTCTTAGGTGAAGATATTTCCTTTTCCAGCTTAGGCCTCAAATCGCTCCAAATAAACACTTGCAAATTCTACAAAAGGAGTGTTTCAAAAGAGTTCTTTCAAAAGGAACGTTCAAGTCTGTGAGTTGAATGCACTTATCATACAGAAGTTTCCTGGAATGTTTCTGTCTAGTTTTTATGTGAAGACATTTCCTTTTCCAGCATAGGCCTCAAAGCGCTCCAAATATCCACTTGCAGATTCTACAAAAAGAGTGTTTCAAAACTGCTCTATCAAAAGCAAGCTTCAACACTGTGAGTAGAATGCACTCAACACAAAGAAGTTTCTGAGAATGTTTCTGTCTAGTTTTTATGTGAAGATATTTCCTTTTCCAGCTTAGGCCTTAAAGCGCTCCAAATAAACACTTGCAAATTCTACAAAAGGAGTGTTTCAAAAGAGTTCTATCAAAAGGAACGTTCAAGTCTGTGAGTTGAATGCACTTATCATACAGAAGTTTCCTGGAATGCTTCTGTCTAGTTTTTATGTGAAGACATTTCCTTTTCCAGCATAGGCCTCAAAGCGCTCCAAATATCCACTTGCAGATTCTACAAAAAGAGTGTTTCCAAACTGCTCTATCAAAAGCAAGCTTCAACACTGTGAGTAGAATGCACTCATCACAAAGAAGTTTCTGAGAATGCTTCTGTCTAGTTTTTATGTGAAGATATTTCCTTTTCCAACATAGGCCTCAAAGCGCTCCAAATAAACACTTGCAGATTCTACAAAAGGAGTGTTTCAAAACTGCTCTTTCGAGAGGAACGTTCAAGTCTGTGAGTTGAATGCACTCATCACACAGAAGTTTCTGAGAATGCTTCTGTCTAGTTTTTATGTGAAGATATTTCCTTTTCCAGCATAGGCCTCAAAACGCTCCAAATATCCTCTTGCAGATTCTACAAAAAGAGTGTTTCAAAACTGTTCTATCAAAAGGAAGGTTCAACTCTGTGAGTTGAATGAATGCATCATGAAGAACTTTCTGAGAATGCTTCTCTGTAGTTTTTAGGTGAAGATATTCCAAAACCCAGCACAGGCCTCGAAGTGCTCCAAATAACCCCTTGCAGATTTTACCAAAAGAGTGTTTCAGAACTGCTCTTTCTATAGGTAAGTTCAAGTCTGTGAGTTGAATGCACTCAACACAAAGAAGTTTCTGAGAATGCTTCTGTTCAGTTTTTATGTGAAGATATTTCCTTTTCCAGCATAGGCCTCAAACGGCTCCAAATATCCACTTGCAGATTCTACAAAAAGAGTGTTTCCA
Source organism: Pongo abelii (assembly GCF_028885655.2). Classification (NCBI taxonomy): domain Eukaryota; kingdom Metazoa; phylum Chordata; class Mammalia; order Primates; family Hominidae; genus Pongo; species Pongo abelii. Next base: position 21,091,007 of record NC_072000.2, on the reverse strand, counting down.
AACTTCTCTATCAATTGGTAGGTTCAACTCTGTGAGTTGAATGAACTCATCACAAAGAAGTTTCTGAGAATGCTTCCATCTAGTTTTTATATGAAGATATTTCCTTTTCCAGCATAGGCCTCAAAGAACTCCAAATAAACACATGCAGATTCTACAAAAGGAGTGTTTCCAAACTGTTCTATCAAAGGGACTGTTCAAGTCTGTGAGTTGAATGCACTCATCACACAGAAGTTTCTCAGAATGCTTCTGTCTAGTTTTAGGTGAAGAGATTTCATTTCCCAGCATAGGCCTCAAAGCGCTCCAAATATCCACTTGCAGATTCTACGAAAAGTGTGTTTCAAAGCTGCTCTTTCAAAAGCAAGGTTCAAGTCTGTGTGTTGAATGCACTCATCAGAAAGAAGTTTCTGAGAACGCTTCTGTCTAGTTCTCAGGTGAAGATATTTCCTTTTCCAGCTTAGGCCTCAAAGCGCTCCAAATAAACACTTGCAAATTCTACAAAAGGAGTGTTTCAAAAGAGTTCTATCAAAAGGAACGTTCAAGTCTGTGAGTTGAATGCACTTATAATACAGAAGTTTCCTGGAATGTTTCTGTCTAGTTTTTATGTGAAGACATTTCCTTTTCCAGCATAGGCCTCAAAGCGCTCCAAATATCCACTTGCAGATTCTACAAAAAGAGTGTTTCAAAACTGCTCTATCAAAAGCAAGCTTCAACACTGTGAGTAGAATGCACTCAACACAAAGAAGTTTCTGAGAATGTTTCTGTCTAGTTTTTATGTGAAGATATTTCCTTTTCCAGCTTAGGCCTTAAAGCGCTCCAAATAAACACTTGCAAATTCTACAAAAGGAGTGTTTCAAAAGAGTTCTATCAAAAGGAACGTTCAAGTCTGTGAGTTGAATGCACTTATCATACAGAAGTTTCCTGGAATGCTTCTGTCTAGTTTTTATGTGAAGACATTTCCTTTTCCAGCATAGGCCTCAAAGCGCTCCAAATATCCACTTGCAGATTCTACAAAAAGAGTGTTTCAAAACTGCTCTATCAAAAGCAAGCTTCAACACTGTGAGTAGAATGCACTCATCGCAAAGAAGTTTCTGAGAATGCTTCTGTCTAGTTTTTATGTGAAGATATTTCCTTTTCCAACATAGGCCTCAAAGCGCTCCAAATAAACACTTGCAGATTCTACAAAAGGAGTGTTTCAAAACTGCTCTTTCGAGAGGAACGTTCAAGTCTGTGAGTTGAATGCACTCATCACACAGAAGTTTCTGAGAATGCTTCTGTCTAGTTTTTATGTGAAGATATTTCCTTTTCCAGCATAGGCCTCAAAACGCTCCAAATATCCTCTTGCAGATTCTACAAAAAGAGTGTTTCAAAACTGTTCTATCAAAAGGAAGGTTCAACTCTGTGAGTTGAATGAATGCATCATGAAGAACTTTCTGAGAATGCTTCTCTGTAGTTTTTAGGTGAAGATATTCCAAAACCCAGCACAGGCCTCGAAGTGCTCCAAATAAACCCTTGCAGATTTTACCAAAAGAGTGTTTCAGAACTGCTCTTTCTATAGGTAAGTTCAAGTCTGTGAGTTGAATGCACTCAACACAAAGAAGTTTCTGAGAATGCTTCTGTTCAGTTTTTATGTGAAGATATTTCCTTTTCCAGCATAGGCCTCAAACGGCTCCAAATATCCACTTGCAGATTCTACAAAAAGAGTGTTTCCAAACTTCTCTATCAATTGGTAGGTTCAACTCTGTGAGTTGAATGAACTCATCACAAAGAAGTTTCTGAGAATGCTTCCATCTAGTTTTTATATGAAGATATTTCCTTTTCCAGCATAGGCCTCAAAGAACTCCAAATAAACACATGCAGATTCTACAAAAGGAGTGTTTCCAAACTGTTCTATCAAAGGGAACGTTCAAGTCTGTGAGTTGAATGCACTCATCACACAGAAGTTTCTCAGAATGCTTCTGTCTAGTTTTTAGGTGAAGAGATTTCATTTCCCAGCATAGGCCTCAAAGGGCTCCAAATATCCACTTGCAGATTCTACGAAAAGTGTGTTTCAAAGCTGCTCTTTCAAAAGCAAGGTTCAAGTCTGTGTGTTGAAAGCACTCATCAGAAAGAAGTTTCTGAGAATGCTTCTGTCTAGTTCTTAGGTGAAGATATTTCCTTTTCCAGCTTAGGCCTCAAAGCGCTCCAAATAAACACTTGCAAATTCTACAAAAGGAGTGTTTCAAAAGAGTTCTATCAAAAGGAACGTTCAAGTCTGTGAGTTGAATGCACTTATCATACAGAAGTTTCCTGATGTTTCTGTCTAGTTTTTATGTGAAGACATTTCCTTTTCCAGCGTAGGCCTCAAAGCGCTCCAAATATCCACTTGCAGATTCTACCAAAAGAGTGTTTCAAAACTGCTCTATCAAAAGCAAGCTTCAACACTGTGAGTAGAATGCACTCATCACAAAGAAGTTTCTGAGAATGCTTCTGTCTAGTTCTTACGTGAAGATATTTCCTTTTCCAGCTTAGGCCTCAAAGCGCTCCAAATAAACACTTGCAAATTCTACAAAAGGAGTGTTTCAAAAGAGTTCTCTCAAAAGGAACGTTCAAGTCTGTGAGTTGAATGCACTTATCATACAGAAGTTTCCTGGAATGCTTCTGTCTAGTTTTTATGTGAAGACATTTCCTTTTCCAGCATAGGCCTCAAAGAGCTCCAAATATCCACTTGCAGATTCTACAAAAAGAGTGTTTCCAAACTGCTCTATCAAAAGCAAGCTTCAACACTGTGAGTAGAATGCACTCATCACAAAGAAGTTTCTGAGAATGCTTCTGTCTAGTTTTTATGTGAAGATATTTCCTTTTCCAGCATAGGCCTCAAAACGCTCCAAATATCCTCTTGCAGATTCTACAAAAAGAGTGTTTCAAAACTGTTCTATCAAAAGGAAGGTTCAACTCTGTGAGTTGAATGAATGCATCATGAAGAACTTTCTGAGAATGCTTCTCTGTAGTTTTTAGGTGAAGATATTCCAAAACCCAGCACAGGCCTCGAAGTGCTCCAAATAACCCCTTGCAGATTTTACCAAAAGAGTGTTTCAGAACTGCTCTTTCTATAGGTAAGTTCAAGTCTGTGAGTTGAATGAACTCAACACAAAGAAGTTTCTGAGAATGCTTCTGTTCAGTTTTTATCTGAAGATATTTCCTTTTCCAGCATAGGCCTCAAACGGCTCCAAATATCCACTTGCAGATTCTACAAAAAGAGTGTTTCCAAACTTCTCTATCAATTGGTAGGTTCAACTCTGTGAGTTGAATGAACTCATCACAAAGAAGTTTCTGAGAATGCTTCCATCTAGTTTTTATATGAAGATATTTCCTTTTCCAGCATAGGCCTCAAAGAACTCCAAATAAACACATGCAGATTCTACAAAAGGAGTGTTTCCAAACTGTTCTATCAAAGGGACTGTTCAAGTCTGTGAGTTGAATGCACTCATCACACAGAAGTTTCTCAGAATGCTTCTGTCTAGTTTTAGGTGAAGAGATTTCATTTCCCAGCATAGGCCTCAAAGCGCTCCAAATATCCACTTGCAGATTCTACGAAAAGTGTGTTTCAAAGCTGCTCTTTCAAAAGCAAGGTTCAAGTCTGTGTGTTGAATGCACTCATCAGAAAGAAGTTTCTGAGAACGCTTCTGTCTAGTTCTTAGGTGAAGATATTTCCTTTTCCAGCTTAGGCCTCAAAGCGCTCCAAATAAACACTTGCAAATTCTACAAAAGGAGTGTTTCAAAAGAGTTCTATCAAAAGGAACGTTCAAGTCTGTGAGTTGAATGCACTTATCATACAGAAGTTTCCTGGAATGTTTCTGTCTAGTTTTTATGTGAAGACATTTCCTTTTCCAGCATAGGCCTCAAAGCGCTTCAAATATCCACTTGCAGATTCTACAAAAAGAGTGTTTCAAAACTGCTCTATCAAAAGCAAGCTTCAACACTGTGTGTAGAATGCACTCATCACAAAGAAGTTTCTGAGAATGTTTCTGTCTAGTTTTTATGTGAAGATATTTCCTTTTCCAGCTTAGGCCTTAAAGCGCTCCAAATAAACACTTGCAAATTCTACAAAAGGAGTGTTTCAAAAGAGTTCTATCAAAAGGAACGTTCAAGTCTGTGAGTTGAATGCACTTATCATACAGAAGTTTCCTGGAATGCTTCTGTCTAGTTTTTATGTGAAGACATTTCCTTTTCCAGCATAGGCCTCAAAGCGCTCCAAATATCCACTTGCAGATTCTACAAAAAGAGTGTTTCCAAACTGCTCTATCAAAAGCAAGCTTCAACACTGTGAGTAGAATGCACTCATCACAAAGAAGTTTCTGAGAATGCTTCTGTCTAGTTTTTATGTGAAGATATTTCCTTTTCCAACATAGGCCTCAAAGCGCTCCAAATAAACACTTGCAGATTCTACAAAATGAGTGTTTCAAAACTGCTCTTTCGAGAGGAACGTTCAAGTCTGTGAGTTGAATGCACTCATCACACAGAAGTTTCTGAGAATGCTTCTGTCTAGTTTTTATGTGAAGATATTTCCTTTTCCAGCATAGGCCTCAAAACGCTCCAAATATCCTCTTGCAGATTCTACAAAAAGAGTGTTTCAAAACTGTTCTATCAAAAGGAAGGTTCAACTCTGTGAGTTGAATGAATGCATCATGAAGAACTTTCTGAGAATGCTTCTCTGTAGTTTTTAGGTGAAGATATTCCAAAACCCAGCACAGGCCTCGAAGTGCTCCAAATAACCCCTTGCAGATTTTACCAAAAGAGTGTTTCAGAACTGCTCTTTCTATAGGTAAGTTCAAGTCTGTGAGTTAAATGCACTCAACACAAAGAAGTTTCTGAGAATGCTTCTGTTCAGTTTTTATCTGAAGATATTTCCTTTTCCAGCATAGGCCTCAAACGGCTCCAAATATCCACTTGCAGATTCTACAAAAAGAGTGTTTCCAAACTTCTCTATCAATTGGTAGGTTCAACTCTGTGAGTTGAATAAACTCATCACAAAGAAGTTTCTGAGAATGCTTCCATCTAGTTTTCATATGAAGATATTTCCTTTTCCAGCATAGGCCTCAAAGAACTCCAAATAAACACATGCAGATTCTACAAAAGGAGTGTTTCCAAACTGTTCTATCAAAGGGACCGTTCAAGTCTGTGAGTTGAATGCAGTCATCACACAGAAGTTTCTCAGAATGCTTCTGTCTAGTTTTTAGGTGAAGAGATTTCATTTCCCAGCATAGGCCTCAAAGCGCTCCAAATATCCACTTGCAGATTCTACGAAAAGTGTGTTTCAAAGCTGCTCTTTCAAAAGCAAGGTTCAAGTCTGTGTGTTGAATGCACTCATCAGAAAGAAGTTTCTGAGAACGCTTCTGTCTAGTTCTCAGGTGAAGATATTTCCTTTTCCAGCTTAGGCCTCAAAGCGCTCCAAATAAACACTTGCAAATTCTACAAAAGGAGTGTTTCAAAAGAGTTCTATCAAAAGGAACGTTCAAGTCTGTGAGTTGAATGCACTTATCATACAGAAGTTTCCTGGAATGTTTCTGTCTAGTTTTTATGTGAAGACATTTCCTTTTCCAGCATAGGCCTCCAAGCGCTCCAAATATCCACTTGCAGATTCTACAAAAAGAGTGTTTCAAAACTGCTCTATCAAAAGCAAGCTTCAACACTGTGAGTAGAATGCACTCATCACAAAGAAGTTTCTGAGAATGTTTCTGTCTAGTTTTTATGTGAAGATATTTCCTTTTCCAGCTTAGGCCTTAAAGCACTCCAAATAAACACTTGCAAATTCTACAAAAGGAGTGTTTCAAAAGAGTTCTATCAAAAGGAACGTTCAAGTCTGTGAGTTGAATGCACTTATCATACAGAAGTTTCCTGGAATGCTTCTGTCTAGTTTTTATGTGAAGACATTTCCTTTTCCAGCATAGGCCTCAAAGCGCTCCAAATATCCACTTGCAGATTCTACAAAAAGAGTGTTTCAAAACTGCTCTATCAAAAGCAAGCTTCAACACTGTCAGTAGAATGCACTCATCACAAAGAAGTTTCTGAGAATGCTTCTGTCTAGTTTTTATGTGGAGATACTTCCTTTTCCAACATAGGCCTCAAAGCGCTCCAAATAAACACTTGCAGATTCTACAAAAGGAGTGTTTCAAAACTGCTCTTTCGAGAGGAACGTTCAAGTCTGTGAGTTGAATGCACTCATCACACAGAAGTTTCTGAGAATGCTTCTGTCTAGTTTTTATGTGAAGATATTTCCTTTTCCAGCATAGGCCTCAAAACGCTCCAAATATCCTCTTGCAGATTCTACAAAAAGAGTGTTTCAAAACTGTTCTATCAAAAGGAAGGTTCAACTCTGTGAGTTGAATGAATGCATCATGAAGAACTTTCTGAGAATGCTTCTCTGTAGTTTTTAGGTGAAGATATTCCAAAACCCAGCACAGGCCTCGAAGTGCTCCAAATAACCCCTTGCAGATTTTACCAAAAGAGTGTTTCAGAACTGCTCTTTCTATAGGTAAGTTCAAGTCTGTGTGTTGAATGCACTCAACACAAAGAAGTTTCTGAGAATGCTTCTGTTCAGTTTTTATGTGTAGATATTTCCTTTTCCAGCATAGGCCTCAAACGGCTCCAAATATCCACTTGCAGATTCTACAAAAAGAGTGTTTCCAAACTTCTCTATCAATTGGTAGGTTCAACTCTGTGAGTTGAATGAGCTCATCACAAAGAAGTTTCTGAGAATGCTTCCATCTAGTTTTTATATGAAGATATTTCCTTTTCCAGCATAGGCCTCAAAGAACTCCAAATAAACACATGCAGATTCTACAAAAGGAGTGTTTCCAATCTGCTCTATCAAAGGGAACGTTCAAGTCTGTGAGTTGAATGCACTCATCACACAGAACTTTCTCAGAATGCTTCTGTCTAGTTTTAGGTGAAGAGATTTCATTTCCCAGCATAGGCCTCAAAGCGCTCCAAATATCCACTTGCAGATTCTACGAAAAGTGTGTTTCAAAGCTGCTCTTTCAAAAGCAAGGTTCAAGTCTGTGTGTTGAATGCACTCATCAGAAAGAAGTTTCTGAGAATGCTTCTGTCTAGTTCTTAGGTGAAGATATTTCCTTTTCCAGCTTAGGCCTCAAAGCGCTCCAAATAAACACTTGCAAATTCTACAAAAGGAGTGTTTCAAAAGAGTTCTATCAAAAGGAACGTTCAAGTCTGTGAGTTGAATGCACTTATCATACAGAAGTTTCCTGGAATGCTTCTGTCTAGTTTTTATGTGAAGACATTTCCTTTTCCAGCATAGGCCTCAAAGCGCTCCAAATATCCACTTGCAGATTCTACAAAAAGAGTGTTTCCAAACTGCTCTATCAAAAGCAAGCTTCAACAGTGTGAGTAGAATGCACTCATCACAAAGAAGTTTCTGAGAATGCTTCTGTCTAGTTTTTATGTGAAGATATTTCCTTTTCCAACATAGGCCTCAAAGCGCTCCAAATAAACACTTGCAGATTCTACAAAAGGAGTGTTTCAAAACTGCTCTTTCGAGAGGAACGTTCAAGTCTGTGAGTTCAATACACTCATCACACAGAAGTTTCTGAGAATGCTTCTGTCTAGTTTTTATGTGAAGATATTTCCTTTTCCAGCATAGGCTTCAAAACGCTCCAAATATCCTCTTGCAGATTCTACAAAAAGAGTGTTTCAAAACTGTTCTATCAAAAGGAAGGTTCAACTCTGTGAGTTGAATGAATGCATCATGAAGAACTTTCTGAGAATGCTTCTCTGTAGTTTTTAGGTGAAGATATTCCAAAACCCAGCACAGGCCTCGAAGTGCTCCAAATAACCCCTTGCAGATTTTACCAAAAGAGTGTTTCAGAACTGCTCTTTCTATAGGTAAGTTCAAGTCTGTGAGTTGAATGCACTCAACACAAAGAAGTTTCTGAGAATGCTTCTGTTCAGTTTTTATGTGAAGATATTTCCTTTTCCAGCATAGGCCTCAAACGGCTCCATATATACACTTGCAGATTCTACAAAAAGAGTGTTTCCAAACTTCTCTATCAATTGGTAGGTTCAACTCTGTGAGTTGAATGAACTCATCACAAAGAAGTTTCTGAGAATGCTTCCATCTAGTTTTTATATGAAGATATTTCCTTTTCCAGCATAGGCCTCAAAGAACTCCAAATAAACACATGCAGATTCTACAAAAGGAGTGTTTCCAAACTGTTCTATCAAAGGGACCGTTCAAGTCTGTGAGTTGAATGCACTCATCACACAGAAGTTTCTCAGAATGCTTCTGTCTAGTTTTTAGGTGAAGAGATTTCATTTCCCAGCATAGGCCTCAAAGCGCTCCAAATATCCACTTGCAGATTCTACGAAAAGTGTGTTTCAAAGCTGCTCTTTCAAAAGCAAGGTTCAAGTCTGTGTGTTGAATGCACTCATCAGAAAGAAGTTTCTGAGAATGCTTCTGTCTAGTTCTTAGGTGAAGATATTTCCTTTTCCAGCTTAGGCCTCAAAGCGCTCCAAATAAACACTTGCAAATTCTACAAAAGGAGTGTTTCAAAAGAGTTCTATCAAAAGGAATGTTCAAGTCTGTGAGTTGAATGCACTTATCATACAGAAGTTTCCTGGAATGCTTCTGTCTAGTTTTTATGTGAAGACATTTCCTTTTCCAGCATAGGCCTCAAAGCGCTCCAAATATCCACTTGCAGATTCTACAAAAAGAGTGTTTCCAAACTGCTCTATCAAAAGCAAGCTTCAACAGTGTGAGTAGAATGCACTCATCACAAAGAAGTTTCTGAGAATGCTTCTGTCTAGTTTTTATGTGAAGATATTTCCTTTTCCAACATAGGCCTCAAAGCGCTCCAAATAAACACTTGCAGATTCTACAAAAGGAGTGTTTCAAAACTGCTCTTTCGAGAGGAACGTTCAAGTCTGTGAGTTGAATGCACTCATCACACAGAAGTTTCTGAGAATGCTTCTGTCTAGTTTTTATGTGAAGATATTTCCTTTTCCAGCATTGGCCTCAAAACGCTCCAAATATCCTCTTGCAGATTCTACAAAAAGAGTGTTTCAAAACTGTTCTATCAAAAGGAAGGTTCAACTCTGTGAGTTGAATGAATGCATCATGAAGAACTTTCTGAGAATGCTTCTCTGTAGTTTTTAGGTGAAGATATTCCAAAACCCAGCACAGGCCTCGAAGTGCTCCAAATAACCCCTTGCAGATTTTACCAAAAGAGTGTTTCAGAACTGCTCTTTCTATAGGTAAGTTCAAGTCTGTGAGTTGAATGCACTCAACACAAAGAAGTTTCTGAGAATGCTTCTGTTCAGTTTTTATGTGAAGATATTTCCTTTTCCAGCATAGGCCTCAAACGGCTCCAAATATCCACTTGCAGATTCTACAAAAAGAGTGTTTCCAAACTTCTCTATCAATTGGTAGGTTCAACTCTGTGAGTTGAATGAACTCATCACAAAGAAGTTTCTGAGAATGCTTCCATCTAGTTTTTATATGAAGATATTTCCTTTTCCAGCATAGGCCTCAAAGAACTCCAAATAAACACATGCAGATTCTACAAAAGGAGTGTTTCCAAACTGTTCTATCAAAGGGAACGTTCAAGTCTGTGAGTTGAATGCACTCATCACACAGAAGTTTCTCAGAATGCTTCTGTCTAGTTTTTAGGTGAAGAGATTTCATTTCCCAGCATAGGCCTCAAAGGGCTCCAAATATCCACTTGCAGATTCTACGAAAAGTGTGTTTCAAAGCTGCTCTTTCAAAAGCAAGGTTCAAGTCTGTGTGTTGAAAGCACTCATCAGAAAGAAGTTTCTGAGAATGCTTCTGTCTAGTTCTTAGGTGAAGATATTTCCTTTTCCAGCTTAGGCCTCAAAGCGCTCCAAATAAACACTTGCAAATTCTACAAAAGGAGTGTTTCAAAAGAGTTCTATCAAAAGGAACGTTCAAGTCTGTGAGTTGAATGCACTTATCATACAGAAGTTTCCTGGAATGTTTCTGTCTAGTTTTTATGTGAAGACATTTCCTTTTCCAGCATAGGCCTCAAAGCGCTCCAAATATCCACTTGCAGATTCTACCAAAAGAGTGTTTCAAAACTGCTCTATCAAAAGCAAGCTTCAACACTGTGAGTAGAATGCACTCATCACAAAGAAGTTTCTGAGAATGCTTCTGTCTAGTTCTTACGTGAAGATATTTCCTTTTCCAGCTTAGGCCTCAAAGCGCTCCAAATAAACACTTGCAAATTCTACAAAAGGAGTGTTTCAAAAGAGTTCTCTCAAAAGGAACGTTCAAGTCTGTGAGTTGAATGCACTTATAATACAGAAGTTTCCTGGAATGCTTCTGTCTAGTTTTTATGTGAAGACATTTCCTTTTCCAGCATAGGCCTCAAAGAGCTCCAAATATCCACTTGCAGATTCTACAAAAAGAGTGTTTCCAAACTGCTCTATCAAAAGCAAGCTTCAACACTGTGAGTAGAATGCACTCATCACAAAGAAGTTTCTGAGAATGCTTCTGTCTAGTTTTTATGTGAAGATATTTCCTTTTCCAACATAGGCCTCAAAGCGCTCCAAATAAACACTTGTAGATTCTACAAAAGGAGTGTTCCAAAACTGCTCTTTCGAGAGGAACGTTCAAGTCTGTGAGTTGAATGCACTCATCACACAGAAGTTTCTGAGAATGCTTCTGTCTAGTTTTTATGTGAAGATATTTCCTTTTCCAGCATAGGCCTCAAAAGGCTCCAAATATCCTCTTGCAGATTCTACAAAAAGAGTGTTTCAAAACTGTTCTATCAAAAGGAAGGTTCAACTCTGTGAGTTGAATGAATGCATCATGAAGAACTTTCTGAGAATGCTTCTCTGTAGTTTTTAGGTGAAGATATTCCAAAACCCAGCACAGGCCTCGAAGTGCTCCAAATAACCCCTTGCAGATTTTACCAAAAGAGTGTTTCAGAACTGCTCTTTCTATAGGTAAGTTCAAGTCTGTGAGTTGAATGCACTCAACGCAAAGAAGTTTCTGAGAATGCTTCTGTTCAGTTTTTATCTGAAGATATTTCCTTTTCCAGCATAGGCCTCAAACGGCTCCAAATATCCACTTGCAGATTCTACAAAAAGAGTGTTTCCAAACTTCTCTATCAATTGGTAGGTTCAACTCTGTGAGTTGAATGAACTCATCACAAAGAAGTTTCTGAGAATGCTTCCATCTAGTTTTTATATGAAGATATTTCCTTTTCCAGCATAGGCCTCAAAGAACTCCAAATAAACACATGCAGATTCTACAAAAGGAGTGTTTCCAAACTGTTCTATCAATGGGACCGTTCAAGTCTGTGAGTTGAATGCACTCATCACACAGAACGTTCTCAGAATGCTTCTGTCTAGTTTTTAGGTGAAGAGATTTCATTTCCCAGCATAGGCCTCAACGCGCTCCACATATCCACTTGCAGATTCTACGAAAAGTGTGTTTCAAAGCTGCTCTTTCAAAAGCAAGGTTCAAGTCTGTGTGTTGAATGCACTCATCAGAAAGAAGTTTCTGAGAATGCTTCTGTCTAGTTCTTAGGTGAAGATATTTCCTTTTCCAGCTTAGGCCTCAAAGCGCTCCAAATAAACACTTGCAAATTCTACAAAAGGAGTGTTTCAAAAGAGTTCTATCAAAAGGAACGTTCAAGTCTGTGAGTTGAATGCACTTATCATACAGAAGTTTCCTGGAATGCTTCTGTCTAGTTTTTATGTGAAGACATTTCCTTTTCCAGCATAGGCCTCAAAGCGCTCCAAATATCCAGTTGCAGATTCTACAAAAAGAGTGTTTCCAAACTGCTCTATCAAAAGCAAGCTTCAACAGTGTGAGTAGAATGCACTCATCACAAAGAAGTTTCTGAGAATGCTTCTGTCTAGTTTTTATGTGAAGATATTTCCTTTTCCAACATAGGCCTCAAAGCGCTCCAAATAAACACTTGCAGATTCTACAAAAGGAGTGTTTCAAAACTGCTCTTTCGAGAGGAACGTTCAAGTCTGTGAGTTGAATACACTCATCACACAGAAGTTTCTGAGAATGCTTCTGTCTAGTTTTTATGTGAAGATATTTCCTTTTCCAGCATAGGCTTCAAAACGCTCCAAATATCCTCTTGCAGATTCTACAAAAAGAGTGTTTCAAAACTGTTCTATCAAAAGGAAGGTTCAACTCTGTGAGTTGAATGAATGCATCATGAAGATCTTTCTGAGAATGCTTCTCTGTAGTTTTTAGGTGAAGATATTCCAAAACCCAGCACAGGCCTCGAAGTGCTCCAAATAACCCCTTGCAGATTTTACCAAAAGAGTGTTTCAGAACTGCTCTTTCTATAGGTAAGTTCAAGTCTGTGAGTTGAATGCACTCAACACAAAGAAGTTTCTGAGAATGCTTCTGTTCAGTTTTTATGTGAAGATATTTCCTTTTCCAGCATAGGCCTCAAACAGCTCCATATATACACTTGCAGATTCTACAAAAAGAGTGTTTCCAAACTTCTCTATCAATTGGTAGGTTCAACTCTGTGAGTTGAATGAACTCATCACAAAGAAGTTTCTGAGAATGCTTCCATCTAGTTTTTATATGAAGATATTTCCTTTTCCAGCATAGGCCTCAAAGAACTCCAAATAAACACATGCAGATTCTACAAAAGGAGTGTTTCCAATCTGCTCTATCAAAGGGAACGTTCAAGTCTGTGAGTTGAATGCACTCATCACACAGAAGTTTCTCAGAATGCTTCTGTCTAGTTTTTAGGTGAAGAGATTTCATTTCCCAGCATAGGCCTCAAAGCGCTCCAAATATCCACTTGCAGATTCTACGAAAAGTGTGTTTCAAAGCTGCTCTTTCAAAAGCAAGGTTCAAGTCTGTGTGTTGAATGCACTCATCAGAAAGAAGTTTCTGAGAATGCTTCTGTCTAGTTCTTAGGTGAAGATATTTCCTTTTCCAGCTTAGGCCTCAAAGCGCTCCAAATAAACACTTGCAAATTCTACAAAAGGAGTGTTTCAGAAGAGTTCTATCAAAAGGAATGTTCAAGTCTGTGAGTTGAATGCACTTATCATACAGAAGTTTCCTGGAATGCTTCTGTCTAGTTTTTATGTGAAGACATTTCCTTTTCCAGCATAGGCCTCAAAGCGCTCCAAATATCCACTTGCAGATTCTACAAAAAGAGTGTTTCCAAACTGCTCTATCAAAAGCAAGCTTCAACACTGTGAGTAGAATGCACTCATCACAAAGAAGTTTCTGAGAATGCTTCTGTCTAGTTTTTATGTGAAGATATTTCCTTTTCCAACATAGGCCTCAAAGCGCTCCAAATAAACACTTGCAGATTCTACAAAAGGATTGTTTCAAAACTGCTCTTTCGAGAGGAACGTTCAAGTCTGTGAGTTGAATGCACTCATCACACAGAAGTTTCTGAGAATGCTTCTGTCTAGTTTTTATGTGAAGATATTTCCTTTTCCAGCATAGGCCTCAAAACGCTCCAAATATCCTCTTGCAGATTCTACAAAAAGAGTGTTTCAAAACTGTTCTATCAAAAGGAAGGTTCAACTCTGTGAGTTGAATGAATGCATCATGAAGAACTTTCTGAGAATGCTTCTCTGTAGTTTTTAGGAGAAGATATTCCAAAACCCAGCCCAGGCCTCGAAGTGCTCCAAATAACCCCTTGCAGATTTTACCAAAAGAGTGTTTCAGAACTGCTCTTTCTATAGGTAAGTTCAAGTCTGTGAGTTGAATGCACTCAACACAAAGAAGTTTCTGAGAATGCTTCTGTTCAGTTTTTATGTGAAGATATTTCCTTTTCCAGCATAGGCCTCAAACGGCTCCAAATATCCACTTGCAGATTCTACAAAAAGAGTGTTTCCAAACTTCTCTATCAATTGGTAGGTTCAACTCTGTGAGTTGAATGAACTCATCACAAAGAAGTTTCTGAGAATGCTTCCATCTAGTTTTTATATGAAGATATTTCCTTTTCCAGCATAGGCCTCAAAGAACTCCAAATAAACACATGCAGATTCTACAAAAGGAGTGTTTCCAAACTGTTCTATCAAAGGGACCGTTCAAGTCTGTGAGTTGAATGCAGTCATCACACAGAAGTTTCTCAGAATGCTTCTGTCTAGTTTTTAGGTGAAGAGATTTCATTTCCCAGCATAGGCCTCAAAGCGCTCCAAATATCCACTTGCAGATTCTAGGAAAAGTGTGTTTCAAAGCTGCTCTTTCAAAAACAAGGTTCAAGTCTGTGTGTTGAATGCACTCATCAGAAAGAAGTTTCTGAGAACGCTTCTGTCTAGTTCTCAGGTGAAGATATTTCCTTTGCCAGCTTAGGCCTCAAAGCGCTCCAAATATACACTTGCAAATTCTACAAAAGGAGTGTTTCAAAAGAGTTCTATCAAAAGGAACGTTCAAGTCTGTGAGTTGAATGCACTTATCATACAGAAGTTTCCTGGAATGTTTCTGTCTAGTTTTTATGTGAAGACATTTCCTTTTCCAGCATAGGCCTCAAAGCGCTCCAAATATCCACTTGCAGATTCTACGAAAAGTGTGTTTCAAAGCTGCTCTTTCAAAAGCAAGGTTCAAGTCTGTGTGTTGAATGCACTCATCAGAAAGAAGTTTCTGAGAATGCTTCTGTCTAGTTCTTAGGTGAAGATATTTCCTTTTCCAGCTTAGGCCTCAAAGCGCTCCAAATAAACACTTGCAAATTCTACAAAAGGAGTGTTTCAAAAGAGTTCTATCAAAAGGAACGTTCAAGTCTGTGAGTTGAATGCACTTATCATACAGAAGTTTCCTGGAATGCTTCTGTCTGGTTTTTATGTGAAGACATTTCCTTTTCCAGCATAGGCCTCAAAGCGCTCCAAATATCCACTTGCAGATTCTACAAAAAGAGTGTTTCAAAACTGCTCTATCAAAAGCAAGCTTCAACACCGTGAGTAGTATGCACTCATCACAAAGAAGTTTCTGAGAATGCTTCTGTCTAGTTTTTATGTGAAGATATTTCCTTTTCCAACATAGGCCTCAAAGCGCTCCAAATAAACACTTGCAGATTCTACAAAAGGAGTGTTTCAAAACTGCTCTTTCGAGAGGAACGTTCAAGTCTGTGAGTTGAATGCACTCATCACACAGAAGTTTCTGAGAATGCTTCTGTCTAGTTTTTATGTGAAGATATTTCCTTTTCCAGCATAGGCCTCAAAACGCTGCAAATATCCTCTTGCAGATTCTACAAAAAGAGTGTTTCAAAACTGTTCTATCAAAAGGAAGGTTCAACTCTGTGAGTTGAATGAATGCATCATGAAGAACTTTCTGAGAATGCTTCTCTGTAGTTTTTAGGTGAAGATATTCCAAAACCCAGCACAGGCCTCGAAGTGCTCCAAATAACCCCTTGCAGATTTTACCAAAAGAGTGTTTCAGAACTGCTCTTTCTATAGGTAAGTTCAAGTCTGTGAGTTGAATGCACTCAACACAAAGAAGTTTCTGAGAATGCTTCTGTTCAGTTTTTATGTGAAGATATTTCCTTTTCCAGCATAGGCCTCAAACGGCTCCAAATATCCACTTGCAGATTCTACAAAAAGAGTGTTTCCAAACTTCTCTATCAATTGGTAGGTTCAACTCTGTGAGTTGAATGAACTCATCACAAAGAAGTTTCTGAGAATGCTTCCATCTAGTTTTTATATGAAGATATTTCCTTTTCCAGCATAGGCCTCAAAGAACTCCAAATAAACACATGCAGATTCTACAAAAGGAGTGTTTCCAAACTGTTCTATCAAAGGGACTGTTCAAGTCTGTGAGTTGAATGCACTCATCACACAGAAGTTTCTCAGAATGCTTCTGTCTAGTTTTAGGTGAAGAGATTTCATTTCCCAGCATAGGCCTCAAAGCGCTCCAAATATCCACTTGCAGATTCTACGAAAAGTGTGTTTCAAAGCTGCTCTTTCAAAAGCAAGGTTCAAGTCTGTGTGTTGAATGCACTCATCAGAAAGAAGTTTCTGAGAACGCTTCTGTCTAGTTCTTAGGTGAAGATATTTCCTTTTCCAGCTTAGGCCTCAAAGCGCTCCAAATAAACACTTGCAAATTCTACAAAAGGAGTGTTTCAAAAGAGTTCTATCAAAAGGAACGTTCAAGTCTGTGAGTTGAATGCACTTATCATACAGAAGTTTCCTGGAATGTTTCTGTCTAGTTTTTATGTGAAGACATTTCCTTTTCCAGCATAGGCCTCAAAGCGCTCCAAATATCCACTTGCAGATTCTACAAAAAGAGTGTTTCAAAACTGCTCTATCAAAAGCAAGCTTCAACACTGTGTGTAGAATGCACTCATCACAAAGAAGTTTCTGAGAATGTTTCTGTCTAGTTTTTATGTGAAGATATTTCCTTTTCCAGCTTAGGCCTTAAAGCGCTCCAAATAAACACTTGCAAATTCTACAAAAGGAGTGTTTCAAAAGAGTTCTATCAAAAGGAACGTTCAAGTCTGTGAGTTGAATGCACTTATCATACAGAAGTTTCCTGGAATGCTTCTGTCTAGTTTTTATGTGAAGACATTTCCTTTTCCAGCATAGGCCTCAAAGCGCTCCAAATATCCACTTGCAGATTCTACAAAAAGAGTGTTTCCAAACTGCTCTATCAAAAGCAAGCTTCAACACTGTGAGTAGAATGCACTCATCACAAAGAAGTTTCTGAGAATGCTTCTGTCTAGTTTTTATGTGAAGATATTTCCTTTTCCAACATAGGCCTCAAAGCGCTCCAAATAAACACTTGCAGATTCTACAAAAGGAGTGTTTCAAAACTGCTCTTTCGAGAGGAACGTTCAAGTCTGTGAGTTGAATGCACTCATCACACAGAAGTTTCTGAGAATGCTTCGGTCTAGTTTTTATGTGAAGATATTTCCTTTTCCAGCATAGGCCTCAAAAGGCTCCAAATATCCTCTTGCAGATTCTACAAAAAGAGTGTTTCAAAACTGTTCTATCAAAAGGAAGGTTCAACTCTGTGAGTTGAATGAATGCATCATGAAGAACTTTCTGAGAATGCTTCTCTGTAGTTTTTAGGTGAAGATATTCCAAAACCCAGCACAGGCCTCGAAGTGCTCCAAATAACCCCTTGCAGATTTTACCAAAAGAGTGTTTCAGAACTGCTCTTTCTATAGGTAAGTTCAAGTCTGTGAGTTGAATGCACTCAACACAAAGAAGTTTCTGAGAATGCTTCTGTTCAGTTTTTATCTGAAGATATTTCCTTTTCCAGCATAGGCCTCAAACGGCTCCAAATATCCACTTGCAGATTCTACAAAAAGAGTGTTTCCAAACTTCTCTATCAATTGGTAGGTTCAACTCTGTGAGTTGAATGAACTCATCACAAAGAAGTTTCTGAGAATGCTTCCATCTAGTTTTTATATGAAGATATTTCCTTTTCCAGCATAGGCCTCAAAGAACTCCAAATAAACACATGCAGATTCTACAAAAGGAGTGTTTCCAAACTGTTCTATCAATGGGACCGTTCAAGTCTGTGAGTTGAATGCACTCATCACACAGAACTTTCTCAGAATGCTTCTGTCTAGTTTTTAGGTGAAGAGATTTCATTTCCCAGCATAGGCCTCAACGCGCTCCAAATATCCACTTGCAGATTCTACGAAAAGTGTGTTTCAAAGCTGCTCTTTCAAAAGCAAGGTTCAAGTCTGTGTGTTGAATGCACTCATCAGAAAGAAGTTTCTGAGAATGCTTCTGTCTAGTTCTTAGGTGAAGATATTTCCTTTTCCAGCTTAGGCCTCAAAGCGCTCCAAATAAACACTTGCAAATTCTACAAAAGGAGTGTTTCAAAAGAGTTCTATCAAAAGGAACGTTCAAGTCTGTGAGTTGAATGCACTTATCATACAGAAGTTTCCTGGAATGCTTCTGTCTAGTTTTTATGTGAAGACATTTCCTTTTCCAGCATAGGCCTCAAAGCGCTCCAAATATCCACTTGCAGATTCTACAAAAAGAGTGTTTCCAAACTGCTCTATCAAAAGCAAGCTTCAACAGTGTGAGTAGAATGCACTCATCACAAAGAAGTTTCTGAGAATGCTTCTGTCTAGTTTTTATGTGAAGATATTTCCTTTTCCAACATAGGCCTCAAAGCGCTCCAAATAAACACTTGCAGATTCTACAAAAGGAGTGTTTCAAAACTGCTCTTTCGAGAGGAACGTTCAAGTCTGTGAGTTGAATACACTCATCACACAGAAGTTTCTGAGAATGCTTCTGTCTAGTTTTTATGTGAAGATATTTCCTTTTCCAGCATAGGCTTCAAAACGCTCCAAATATCCTCTTGCAGATTCTACAAAAAGAGTGTTTCAAAACTGTTCTATCAAAAGGAAGGTTCAACTCTGTGAGTTGAATGAATGCATCATGAAGAACTTTCTGAGAATGCTTCTCTGTAGTTTTTAGGTGAAGATATTCCAAAACCCAGCACAGGCCTCGAAGTGCTCCAAATAACCCCTTGCAGATTTTACCAAAAGAGTGTTTCAGAACTGCTCTTTCTATAGGTAAGTTCAAGTCTGTGAGTTGAATGCACTCAACACAAAAAGTTTCTGAGAATGCTTCTGTTCAGTTTTTATGTGAAGATATTTCCTTTTCCAGCATAGGCCTCAAACAGCTCCATATATACACTTGCAGATTCTACAAAAAGAGTGTTTCCAAACTTCTCTATCAATTGGTAGGTTCAACTCTGTGAGTTGAATGAACTCATCACAAAGAAGTTTCTGAGAATGCTTCCATCTAGTTTTTATATGAAGATATTTCCTTTTCCAGCATAGGCCTCAAAGAACTCCAAATAAACACATGCAGATTCTACAAAAGGAGTGTTTCCAATCTGCTCTATCAAAGGGAACGTTCAAGTCTGTGAGTTGAATGCACTCATCACACAGAAGTTTCTCAGAATGCTTCTGTCTAGTTTTTAGGTGAAGAGATTTCATTTCCCAGCATAGGCCTCAAAGCGCTCCAAATATCCACTTGCAGATTCTACAAAAAGAGTGTTTCCAAACTGCTCTATCAAAAGCAAGCTTCAACACTGTGAGTAGAATGCACTCATCACAAAGAAGTTTCTGAGAATGCTTCTGTCTAGTTTTTATGTGAAGATATTTCCTTTTCCAACATAGGCCTCAAAGCGCTCCAAATAAACCTTGCAGATTCTACAAAAGGAGTGTTTCAAAACTGCTCTTTCGAGAGGAACGTTCAAGTCTGTGAGTTGAATGCACTCATCACACAGAAGTTTCTGAGAATGCTTCTGTCTAGTTTTTATGTGAAGATATTTCCTTTTCCAGCATAGGCCTCAAAACGCTCCAAATATCCTCTTGCAGATTCTACAAAAAGAGTGTTTCAAAACTGTTCTATCAAAAGGAAGGTTCAACTCTGTGAGTTGAATGAATGCATCATGAAGAACTTTCTGAGAATGCTTCTCTGTAGTTTTTAGGTGAAGATATTCCAAAACCCAGCCCAGGCCTCGAAGTGCTCCAAATAACCCCTTGCAGATTTTACCAAAAGAGTGTTTCAGAACTGCTCTTTCTATAGGTAAGTTCAAGTCTGTGAGTTGAATGCACTCAACACAAAGAAGTTTCTGAGAATGCTTCTGTTCAGTTTTTATGTGAAGATATTTCCTTTTCCAGCATAGGCCTCAAACGGCTCCAAATATCCACTTGCAGATTCTACAAAAAGAGTGTTTCCAAACTTCTCTATCAATTGGTAGGTTCAACTCTGTGAGTTGAATGAAACTCATCACAAGGAAGTTTCTGAGAATGCTTCCATCTAGTTTTTATATGAAGATATTTCCTTTTCCCGCATAGGCCTCAAAGAACTCCAAATAAACACATGCAGATTCTACAAAAGGAGTGTTTCCCAACTGTTCTATCAAAGGGACCGTTCAAGTCTGTGAGTTGAATGCACTCATCACACAGAACTTTCTCAGAATGCTTCTGTCTAGTTTTTAGGTGAAGAGATTTCATTTCCCAGCATAGGCCTCAAAGCGCTCCAAATATCCACTTGCAGATTCTATGAAAAGTGTGTTTCAAAGCTGCTCTTTCAAAAGCAAGGTTCAAGTCTGTGTGCTGAATGCACTCATCAGAAAGAAGTTTCTGAGAACGCTTCTGTCTAGTTCTCAGGTGAAGATATTTCCTTTTCCAGCTTAGGCCTCAAAGCGCTCCAAATAAACACTTGCAAATTCTACAAAAGGAGTGTTTCAAAAGAGTTCTATCAAAAGGAACGTTCAAGTCTGTGAGTTGAATGCACTTATCATACAGAAGTTTCCTGGAATGTTTCTGTCTAGTTTTTATGTGAAGACATTTCCTTTTCCAGCATAGGCCTCAAAGCGCTCCAAATATCCACTTGCAGATTCTACAAAAAGAGTGTTTCAAAACTGCTCTATCAAAAGCAAGCTTCAACACTGTGAGTAGAATGCACTCATCACAAAGAAGTTTCTGAGAATGTTTCTGTCTAGTTTTTATGTGAAGATATTTCCTTTTCCAGCTTAGGCCTTAAAGCACTCCAAATAAACACTTGCAAATTCTACAAAAGGAGTGTTTCAAAAGAGTTCTATCAAAAGGAACGTTGAAGTCTGTGAGTTGAATGCACTTATCATACAGAAGTTTCCTGGAATGCTTCTGTCTAGTTTTTATGTGAAGACATTTCCTTTTCCAGCATAGGCCTCAAAGCGCTCCAAATATCCACTTGCAGATTCTACAAAAAGAGTGTTTCAAAACTGCTCTATCAAAAGCAAGCTTCAACACTGTGAGTAGAATGCACTCATCACAAAGAAGTTTCTGAGAATGCTTCTGTCTAGTTTTTATGTGAAGATATTTCCTTTTCCAACATAGGCCTCAAAGCGCTCCAAATAAACACTTGCAGATTCTACAAAAGGAGTGTTTCAAAACTGCTCTTTCGAGAGGAACGTTCAAGTCTGTGAGTTGAATGCACTCATCACACAGAAGTTTCTGAGAATGCTTCTGTCTAGTTTTTATGTGAAGATATTTCCTTTTCCAGCATAGGCCTCAAAACGCTCCAAATATCCTCTTGCAGATTCTACAAAAAGAGTGTTTCAAAACTGTTCTATCAAAAGGAAGGTTCAACTCTGTGAGTTGAATGAATGCATCATGAAGAACTTTCTGAGAATGCTTCTCTGTAGTTTTTAGGTGAAGATATTCCAAAACCCAGCACAGGCCTCGAAGTGCTCCAAATAACCCCTTGCAGATTTTACCAAAAGAGTGTTTCAGAACTGCTCTTTCTATAGGTAAGTTCAAGTCTGTGAGTTGAATGCACTCAACACAAAGAAGTTTCTGAGAATGCTTCTGTTCAGTTTTTATGTGAAGATATTTCCTTTTCCAGCATAGGCCTCAAACGGCTCCAAATATCCACTTGCAGATTCTACAAAAAGAGTGTTTCCAAACTTCTCTATCAATTGGTAGGTTCAACTCTGTGAGTTGAATGAACTCATCACAAAGAAGTTTCTGAGAATGCTTCCATCTAGTTTTTATATGAAGATATTTCCTTTTCCAGCATAGGCCTCAAAGAACTCCAAATAAACACATGCAGATTCTACAAAAGGAGTGTTTCCAAACTGCTCTATCAAAGGGAACGTTCAAGTCTGTGAGTTGAAAGCACTCATCACACAGAAGTTTCTCAGAATGCTTCTGTCTAGTTTTAGGTGAAGAGATTTCATTTCCCAGCATAGGCCTCAAAGCGCTCCAAATATCCACTTGCAGATTCTACGAAAAGTGTGTTTCAAAGCTGCTCTTTCAAAAGCAAGGTTCAAGTCTGTGTGTTGAATGCACTCATCAGAAAGAAGTTTCTGAGAATGCTTCTGTCTAGTTCTTAGGTGAAGATATTTCCTTTTCCAGCTTAGGCCTCAAAGCGCTCCAAATAAACACTTGCAAATTCTACAAAAGGAGTGTTTCAAGAGTTCTATCAAAAGGAACGTTCAAGTCTGTGAGTTGAATGCACTTATCATACAGAAGTTTCCTGGAATGCTTCTGTCTAGTTTTTATGTGAAGACATTTCCTTTTCCAGCATAGGCCTCAAAGCGCTCCAAATATCCACTTGCAGATTCTACAAAAAGAGTGTTTCAAAACTGCTCTATCAAAAGCAAGCTTCAACACTGTGAGTAGAATGCACTCATCACAAAGAAGTTTCTGAGAATGCTTCTGTCTAGTTTTTATGTGAAGATATTTCCTTTTCCAACATAGGCCTCAAAGCGCTCCAAATAAACACTTGCAGATTCTACAAAAGGAGTGTTTCAAAACTGCTCTTTTGAGAGGAACGTTCAAGTCTGTGAGTTGAATGCACTCATCACACAGAAGTTTCTGAGAATGCTTCTGTCTAGTTTTTATGTGAAGATATTTCCTTTTCCAGCATAGGCCTCAAAACGCTCCAAATATCCTCTTGCAGATTCTACAAAAAGAGTGTTTCAAAACTGTTCTATCAAAAGGAAGGTTTAACTCTGTGAGTTGAATGAATGCATCATGAAGAACTTTCTGAGAATGCTTCTCTGTAGTTTTTAGGTGAAGATATTCCAAAACCCAGCACAGGCCTCGAAGTGCTCCAAATAACCCCTTGCAGATTTTACCAAAAGAGTGTTTCAGAACTGCTCTTTCTATAGGTAAGTTCAAGTCCGTGAGTTGAATGCACTCAACACAAAGAAGTTTCTGAGAATGCTTCTGTTCAGTTTTTATGTGAAGATATTTCCTTTTCCAGCATAGGCCTCAAACGGCTCCAAATATCCACTTGCAGATTCTACAAAAAGAGTGTTTCCAAACTTCTCTATCAATTGGTAGGTTCAACTCTGTGAGTTGAATGAACTCATCACAAAGAAGTTTCTGAGAATGCTTCCATCTAGTTTTTATATGAAGATATTTCCTTTTCCAGCATAGGCCTCAAAGAACTCCAAATAAACACATGCAGATTCTACAAAAGGAGTGTTTCCAAACTGTTCTATCAAAGGGACCGTTCAAGTCTGTGAGTTGAATGCACTCATCACACAGAAGTTTCTCAGAATGCTTCTGTCTAGTTTTTAGGTGAAGAGATTTCATTTCTCAGCATAGGCCTCAAAGCGCTCCAAATATCCACTTGCAGATTCTACGAAAAGTGTGTTTCAAAGCTGCTCTTTCAAAAGCAAGGTTCAAGTCTGTGTGTTGAATGCACTCATCAGAAAGAAGTTTCTGAGAATGCTTCTGTCTAGTTCTTAGGTGAAGATACTTCCTTTTCCAGCTTAGGCCTCAAAGCGCTCCAAATAAACACTTGCATATTCTACAAAAGGAGTTTTTCAAAAGAGTTCTATCAAAAGGAATGTTCAAGTCTGTGAGTTGAATGCACTTATCATACAGAAGTTTCCTGGAATGTTTCTGTCTAGTTTTTATGTGAAGACATTTCCTTTTCCAGCATAGGCCTCAAAGCGCTCCAAATATCCACTTGCAGATTCTACAAAAAGAGTGTTTCAAAACTGCTCTATCAAAAGCAAGCTTCAACACTGTGAGTAGAATGCACTCATCACAAAGAAGTTTCTGAGAATGCTTCTGTCTAGTTTTTATGTGAAGATATTTCCTTTTCCAACATAGGCCTCAAAGCGCTCCAAATAAACACTTGCAGATTCTACAAAAGGAGTGTTTCAAAACTGCTCTTTCGAGAGGAACGTTCAAGTCTGTGAGTTGAATACACTCATCACACAGAAGTTTCTGAGAATGCTTCTGTCTAGTTTTTATGTGAAGATATTTCCTTTTCCAGCATAGGCCTCAAAACGCTCCAAATATCCTCTTGCAGATTCTACAAAAAGAGTGTTTCAAAACTGTTCTATCAAAAGGAAGGTTCAACTCTGTGAGTTGAATGAATGCATCATGAAGAACTTTCTGAGAATGCTTCTCTGTAGTTTTTAGGTGAAGATATTCCAAAACCCAGCACAGGCCTCGAAGTGCTCCAAATAACCCCTTGCAGATTTTACCAAAAGAGTGTTTCAGAACTGCTCTTTCTATAGGTAAGTTCAAGTCTGTGAGTTGAATGCACTCAACACAAAGAAGTTTCTGAGAATGCTTCTGTTCAGTTTTTATGTGAAGATATTTCCTTTTCCAGCATAGGCCTCAAACGGCTCCATATATACACTTGCAGATTCTACAAAAAGAGTGTTTCCAAACTTCTCTATCAATTGGTAGGTTCAACTCTGTGAGTTGAATGAACTCATCACAAAGAAGTTTCTGAGAATGCTTCCATCTAGTTTTTATATGAAGATATTTCCTTTTCCAGCATAGGCCTCAAAGAACTCCAAATAAACACATGCAGATTCTACAAAAGGAGTGTTTCCAAACTGTTCTATCAAAGGGACCGTTCAAGTCTGTGAGTTGAATGCACTCATCACACAGAAGTTTCTCAGAATGCTTCTGTCTAGTTTTTAGGTGAAGAGATTTCATTTCCCAGCATAGGCCTCAAAGCGCTCCAAATATCCACTTGCAGATTCTACGAAAAGTGTGTTTCAAAGCTGCTCTTTCAAAAGCAAGGTTCAAGTCTGTGTGTTGAATGCACTCATCAGAAAGAAGTTTCTGAGAACCCTTCTGTCTAGTTCTCAGGTGAAGATATTTCCTTTTCCAGCTTAGGCCTCAAAGCGCTCCAAATAAACACTTGCAAATTCTACAAAAGGAGTGTTTCAAAAGAGTTCTATCAAAAGGAACGTTCAAGTCTGTGAGTTCAATGCACTTATCATACAGAAGTTTCCTGGAATGTTTCTGTCTAGTTTTTATGTGAAGACATTTCCTTTTCCAGCATAGGCCTCAAAGCGCTCCAAATATCCACTTGCAGATTCTACAAAAAGAGTGTTTCAAAACTGCTCTATCAAAAGCAAGCTTCAACACTGTGAGTAGAATGCACTCATCACAAAGAAGTTTTTGAGAATGTTTCTGTCTAGTTTTTAAGTGAAGATATTTCCTTTTCCAGCTTAGGCCTTAAAGCGCTCCAAATAAACACTTGCAAATTCTACAAAAGGAGTGTTTCAAAAGAGTTCTATCAAAAGGAACGTTCAAGTCTGTGAGTTGAATGCACTTATCATACAGAAGTTTCCTGGAATGCTTCTGTCTAGTTTTTATGTGAAGACATTTCCTTTTCCAGCATAGGCCTCAAAGCGCTCCAAATATCCACTTGCAAATTCTACAAAAAGAGTGTTTCAAAACTGCTCTATCAAAAGCAAGCTTCAACACTGTGAGTAGAATGCACTCATCACAAAGAAGTTTCTGAGAATGCTTCTGTCTAGTTTTTATGTGAAGATATTTCCTTTTCCAGCATAGGCCTCAAAACGCTCCAAATATCCTCTTGCAGATTCTACAAAAAGAGTGTTTCAAAACTGTTCTATCAAAAGGAAGGTTCAACTCTGTGAGTTGAATGAATGCATCATGAAGAACTTTCTGAGAATGCTTCTCTGTAGTTTTTAGGTGAAGATATTCCAAAACCCAGCACAGGCCTCGAAGTGCTCCAAATAACCCCTTGCAGATTTTACCAAAAGAGTGTTTCAGAACTGCTCTTTCTATAGGTAAGTTCAAGTCTGTGAGTTGAATGCACTCAACACAAAGAAGTTTCTGAGAATGCTTCTGTTCAGTTTTTATATGAAGATATTTCCTTTTCCAGCATAGGCCTCAAACGGCTCCAAATATCCACTTGCAGATTCTACAAAAAGAGTGTTTCCAAACTTCTCTATCAATTGGTAGGTTCAACTCTGTGAGTTGAATGAACTCGTCACAAAGAAGTTTCTGAGAATGCTTCCATCTAGTTTTTATATGAAGATATTTCCTTTTCCAGCATAGGCCTCAAAGAACTCCAAATAAACACATGCAGATTCTACAAAAGGAGTGTTTCCAAACTGTTCTATCAAAGGGACCGTTCACGTCTGTGAGTTGAATGCACGCATCACACAGAACTTTCTCAGAATGCTTCTGTCTAGTTTTTAGGTGAAGAGATTTCATTTCCCAGCATAGGCCTCAAAGCGCTCCAAATATCCACTTGCAGATTCTACGAAAAGTGTGTTTCAAAGCTGCTCTTTCAAAAGCAAGGTTCAAGTCTATGTGTTGAATGCACTCATCAGAAAGAAGTTTCTGAGAACGCTTCTGTCTAGTTCTCAGGTGAAGATATTTCCTTTTCCAGCTTAGGCCTCAAAGCGCTCCAAATAAACACTTGCAAATTCTACAAAAGGAGTGTTTCAAAAGAGTTCTATCAAAAGGAACGTTCAAGTCTGTGAGTTGAATGCACTTATCATACAGAAGTTTCCTGGAATGTTTCTGTCTAGTTTTTATGTGAAGACATTTCCTTTTCCAGCATAGGCCTCAAAGCGCTCCAAATATCCACTTGCAGATTCTACAAAAAGAGTGTTTCAAAACTGCTCTATCAAAAGCAAGCTTCAACACTGTGAGTAGAATGCACTCAACACAAAGAAGTTTCTGAGAATGTTTCTGTCTAGTTTTTATGTGAAGATATTTCCTTTTCCAGCTTAGGCCTTAAAGCGCTCCAAATAAACACTTGCAAATTCTACAAAAGGAGTGTTTCAAAAGAGTTCTATCAAAAGGAACGTTCAAGTCTGTGAGTTGAATGCACTTATCATACAGAAGTTTCCTGGAATCCTTCTGTCTAGTTTTTATGTGAAGACATTTCCTTTTCCAGCATAGGCCTCAAAGCGCTCCAAATATCCACTTGCAGATTCTACAAAAAGAGTGTTTCCAAACTGCTCTATCAAAAGCAAGCTTCAACACTGTGAGTAGAATGCACTCATCACAAAGAAGTTTCTGAGAATGCTTCTGTCTAGTTTTTATGTGAAGATATTTCCTTTTCCAACATAGGCCTCAAAGCGCTCCAAATAAACACTTGCAGATTCTACAAAAGGAGTGTTTCAAAACTGCTCTTTCGAGAGGAACGTTCAAGTCTGTGAGTTGAATACACTCATCACACAGAAGTTTCTGAGAATGCTTCTGTCTAGTTTTTATGTGAAGATATTTCCTTTTCCAGCATAGGCCTCAAAACGCTCCAAATATCCTCTTGCAGATTCTACAAAAAGAGTGTTTCAAAACTGTTCTATCAAAAGGAAGGTTCAACTCTGTGAGTTGAATGAATGCATCATGAAGAACTTTCTGAGAATGCTTCTCTGTAGTTTTTAGGTGAAGATATTCCAAAACCCAGCACAGGCCTCGAAGTGCTCCAAATAACCCCTTGCAGATTTTACCAAAAGGGTGTTTCAGAACTGCTCTTTCTATAGGTAAGTTCAAGTCTGTGAGTTGAATGCACTCAACACAAAGAAGTTTCTGAGAATTCTTCTGTTCAGTTTTTATGTGAAGATATTTCCTTTTCCAGCATAGGCCTCAAACGGCTCCATATATACACTTGCAGATTCTACAAAAAGAGTGTTTCCAAACTTCTCTATCAATTGGTAGGTTCAACTCTGTGAGTTGAATGAACTCATCACAAAGAAGTTTCTGAGAATGCTTCCATCTAGTTTTTATATGAAGATATTTCCTTTTCCAGCATAGGCCTCAAAGAACTCCAAATAAACACATGCAGATTCTACAAAAGGAGTGTTTCCAAACTGTTCTATCAAAGGGACCGTTCAAGTCTGTGAGTTGAATGCACTCATCACACAGAAGTTTCTCAGAATGCTTCTGTCTAGTTTTTAGGTGAAGAGATTTCATTTCCCAGCATAGGCCTCAAAGCGCTCCAAATATCCACTTGCAGATTCTACGAAAAGTGTGTTTCAAAGCTGCTCTTTCAAAAGCAAGGTTCAAGTCTGTGTGTTGAATGCACTCATCAGAAAGAAGTTTCTGAGAACGCTTCTGTCTA
Source organism: Pongo abelii (assembly GCF_028885655.2). Lineage (NCBI taxonomy): Eukaryota > Metazoa > Chordata > Mammalia > Primates > Hominidae > Pongo > Pongo abelii. The sequence continues at coordinate 21,063,233 of NC_072000.2, read as the reverse complement.
GTTCTCAGGTGAAGATATTTCCTTTTCCAGCTTAGGCCTCAAAGCGCTCCAAATAAACACTTGCAAATTCTACAAAAGGAGTGTTTCAAAAGAGTTCTATCAAAAGGAACGTTCAAGTCTGTGAGTTGAATGCACTTATCATACAGAAGTTTCCTGGAATGTTTCTGTCTAGTTTTTATGTGAAGACATTTCCTTTTCCAGCATAGGCCTCAAAGCGCTCCAAATATCCACTTGCAGATTCTACAAAAAGAGTGTTTCAAAACGGCTCTATCAAAAGCAAGCTTCAACACTGTGAGTAGAATGCACACATCACAAAGAAGTTTCTGAGAATGTTTCTGTCTAGTTTTTATGTGAAGATATTTCGTTTTCCAGCTTAGGCCTTAAAGCACTCCGAATAAACACTTGCAAATTCTACAAAAGGAGTGTTTCAAAAGAGTTCTATCAAAAGGAACGTTCAAGTCTGTGAGTTGAATGCACTTATCATACAGAAGTTTCCTGGAATGCTTCTGTCTAGTTTTTATGTGAAGACATTTCCTTTTCCAGCATAGGCCTCAAAGCGCTCCAAATATCCACTTGCAGATTCTACAAAAAGAGTGTTTCCAAACTGCTCTATCAAAAGCAAGCTTCAACACTGTGAGTAGAATGCACTCATTACAAAGAAGTTTCTGAGAATGCTTCTGTCTAGTTTTTATGTGGAGATATTTCCTTTTCCAACATAGGCCTCAAAGCGCTCCAAATAAACACTTGCAGATTCTACAAAAGGAGTGTTTCAAAACTGCTCTTTCGAGAGGAACGTTCAAGTCTGTGAGTTGAATGCACTCATCACACAGAAGTTTCTGAGAATGCTTCTGTCTAGTTTTTATGTGAAGATATTTCCTTTTCCAGCATAGGCCTCAAAACGCTCCAAATATCCTCTTGCAGATTCTACAAAAAGAGTGTTTCAAAACTGTTCTATCAAAAGGAAGGTTCAACTCTGTGAGTTGAATGAATGCATCATGAAGAACTTTCTGAGAATGCTTCTCTGTAGTTTTTAGGTGAAGATATTCCAAAACCCAGCACAGGCCTCGAAGTGCTCCAAATAACCCCTTGCAGATTTTACCAAAAGAGTGTTTCAGAACTGCTCTTTCTATAGGTAAGTTCAAGTCTGTGAGTTGAATGCACTCAACACAAAGAAGTTTCTGAGAATGCTTCTGTTCAGTTTTTATGTGAAGATATTTCCTTTTCCAGCATAGGCCTCAAACGGCTCCAAATATCCACTTGCAGATTCTACAAAAAGAGTGTTTCCAAACTTCTCTATCAATTGGTAGGTTCAACTCTGTGAGTTGAATGAACTCATCACAAAGAAGTTTCTGAGAATGCTTCCATCTAGTTTTTATATGAAGATATTTCCTTTTCCAGCATAGGCCTCAAAGAACTCCAAATAAACACATGCAGATTCTACAAAAGGAGTGTTTCCAAACTGTTCTATCAAAGGGACCGTTCAAGTCTGTGAGTTGAATGCACTCATCACACAGAAGTTTCTCAGAATGCTTCTGTCTAGTTTTTAGGTGAAGAGATTTCATTTCCCAGCATAGGCCTCAAAGCGCTCCAAATATCCACTTGCAGATTCTACGAAAAGTGTGTTTCAAAGCTGCTCTTTCAAAAGCAAGGTTCAAGTCTGTGTGTTGAATGCACTCATCAGAAAGAAGTTTCTGAGAACGCTTCTGTCTAGTTCTCAGGTGAAGATATTTCCTTTTCCAGCTTAGGCCTCAAAGCGCTCCAAATAAACACTTGCAAATTCTACAAAAGGAGTGTTTCAAAAGAGTTCTATCAAAAGGAACGTTCAAGTCTCTGAGTTGAATGCACTTATCATACAGAAGTTTCCTGGAATGTTTCTGTCTAGTTTTTATGTGAAGACATTTCCTTTTCCAGCATAGGCCTCAAAGCGCTCCAAATATCCACTTGCAGATTCTACGAAAAGTGTGTTTCAAAGCTGCTCTTTCAAAAGCAAGGTTCAAGTCTGTGTGTTGAATGCACTCATCAGAAAGAAGTTTCTGAGAATGCTTCTGTCTAGTTCTTAGGTGAAGATATTTCCTTTTCCAGCTTAGGCCTCAAAGCGCTCCAAATAAACACTTGCAAATTCTACAAAAGGAGTGTTTCAAAAGAGTTCTATCAAAAGGAATGTTCAAGTCTGTGAGTTGAATGCACCTATCATACAGAAGTTTCCTGGAATGCTTCTGTCTAGTTTTTATGTGAAGACATTTCCTTTTCCAGCATAGGCCTCAAAGCGCTCCAAATATCCACTTGCAGATTCTACAAAAAGAGTGTTTCCAAACTGCTCTATCAAAAGCAAGCTTCAACACTGTGAGTAGAATGCACTCATCACAAAGAAGTTTCTGAGAATGCTTCTGTCTAGTTTTTATGTGAAGATATTTCCTTTTCCAACATAGGCCTCAATGCGCTCCAAATAAACACTTGCAGATTCTACAAAAGGAGTGTTTCAAAACTGCTCTTTCGAGAGGAACGTTCAAGTCTGTGAGTTGAATGCACTCATCACACAGAAGTTTCTGAGAATGCTTCTGTCTAGTTTTTATGTGAAGATATTTCCTTTTCCAGCATAGGCCTCAAAACGCTCCAAATATCCTCTTGCAGATTCTACAAAAAGAGTGTTTCAAAACTGTTCTATCAAAAGGAAGGTTCAACTCTGTGAGTTGAATGAATGCATCATGAAGAACTTTCTGAGAATGCTTCTCTGTAGTTTTTAGGTGAAGATATTCCAAAACCCAGCACAGGCCTCGAAGTGCTCCAAATAACCCCTTGCAGATTTTACCAAAAGAGTGTTTCAGAACTGCTCTTTCTATAGGTAAGTTCAAGTCTGTGAGTTGAATGCACTCAACACAAAGAAGTTTCTGAGAATGCTTCTGTTCAGTTTTTATCTGAAGATATTTCCTTTTCCAGCATAGGCCTCAAACGGCTCCAAATATCCACTTGCAGATTCTACAAAAAGAGTGTTTCCAAATTTCTCTATCAATTGGTAGGTTCAACTCTGTGAGTTGAATGAACTCATCACAAAGAAGTTTCTGAGAATGCTTCCATCTAGTTTTTATATGAAGATATTTCCTTTTCCAGCATAGGCCTCAAAGAACTCCAAATAAACACATGCAGATTCTACAAAAGGAGTGTTTCCAAACTGTTCTATCAAAGGGACCGTTCAAGTCTGTGAGTTGAATGCACTCATCACACAGAAGTTTCTCAGAATGCTTCTGTCTAGTTTTTAGGTGAAGAGATTTCATTTCCCAGCATAGGCCTCAAAGCGCTCCAAATATCCACTTGCAGATTCTACGAAAAGTGTGTTTCAAAGCTGCTCTTTCAAAAGCAAGGTTCAAGTCTGTGTGTTGAATGCACTCATCAGAAAGAAGTTTCTGAGAACGCTTCTGTCTAGTTCTCAGGTGAAGATATTTCCTTTTCCAGCTTAGGCCTCAAAGCGCTCCAAATAAACACTTGCAAATTCTACAAAAGGAGTGTTTCAAAAGAGTTCTATCAAAAGGAATGTTCAAGTCTGTGAGTTGAATGCACTTATCATACAGAAGTTTCCTGGAATGTTTCTGTCTAGTTTTTATGTGAAGACATTTCCTTTTCCAGAATAGGCCTCAAAGCGCTCCAATTATCCACTTGCAGAATCTACAAAAAGAGTGTTTCAAAACTGCTCTATCAAAAGCAAGCTTCAACACTGTGAGTAGAATGCACTCAACACAAAGTAGTTTCTGAGAATGTTTCTGTCTAGTTTTTATGTGAAGATATTTCCTTTTCCAGCTTAGGCCTTAAAGCGCTCCAAATAAACACTTGCAAATTCTACAAAAGGAGTGTTTCAAAAGAGTTCTATCAAAAGGAACGTTCAAGTCTGTGAGTTGAATGCACTTATCATACAGAAGTTTCCTGGAATGCTTCTGTCTAGTTTTTATGTGAAGACATTTCCTTTTCCAGCATAGGCCTCAAAGCGCTCCAAATATCCACTTGCAGATTCTACAAAAAGAGTGTTTCAAAACTGCTCTATCAAAAGCAAGCTTCAACACTGTGAGTAGAATGCACTCATCACAAAGAAGTTTCTGAGAATGCTTCTGTCTAGTTTTTATGTGAAGATATTTCCTTTTCCAACATAGGCCTCAAAGCGCTCCAAATAAACACTTGCAGATTCTACAAAAGGAGTGTTTCAAAACTGCTCTTTCGAGAGGAACGTTCAAGTCTGTGAGTTGAATGCACTCATCACACAGAAGTTTCTGAGAATGCTTCTGTCTAGTTTTTATGTGAAGATATTTCCTTTTCCAGCATAGGCCTCAAAACGCTCCAAATATCCTCTTGCAGATTCTACAAAAAGAGTGTTTCAAAACTGTTCTATCAAAAGGAAGGTTCAACTCTGTGAGTTGAATGAATGCATCATGAAGAACTTTCTGAGAATGCTTCTCTGTAGTTTTTAGGTGAAGATATTCCAAAACCCAGCACAGGCCTCGAAGTGCTCCAAATAACCCCTTGCAGATTTTACCAAAAGAGTGTTTCAGAACTGCTCTTTCTATAGGTAAGTTCAAGTCTGTGAGTTGAATGCACTCAACACAAAGAAGTTTCTGAGAATGCTTCTGTTCAGTTTTTATCTGAAGATATTTCCTTTTCCAGCATAGGCCTCAAACGGCTCCAAATATCCACTTGCAGATTCTACAAAAAGAGTGTTTCCAAACTTCTCTATCAATTGGTAGGTTCAACTCTGTGAGTTGAATGAACTCATAACAAAGAAGTTTCTGAGAATGCTTCCATCTAGTTTTTATATGAAGATATTTCCTTTTCCAGCATAGGCCTCAAAGAACTACAAATAAACACATGCAGATTCTACAAAAGGAGTGTTTCCAAACTGTTCTATCAAAGGGACTGTTCAAGTCTGTGAGTTGAATGCACTCATCACACAGAAGTTTCTCAGAATGCTTCTGTCTAGTTTTAGGTGAAGAGATTTCATTTCCCAGCATAGGCCTCAAAGCGCTCCAAATATCCACTTGCAGATTCTACGAAAAGTGTGTTTCAAAGCTGCCCTTTCAAAAGCAAGGTTCAAGTCTGTGTGTTGAATGCACTCATCAGAAAGAAGTTTCTGAGAACGCTTCTGTCTAGTTCTTAGGTGAAGATATTTCCTTTTCCAGCTTAGGCCTCAAAGCGCTCCAAATAAACACTTGCAAATTCTACAAAAGGAGTGTTTCAAAAGAGTTCTATCAAAAGGAACGTTCAAGTCTGTGAGTTGAATGCACTTATCATACAGAAGTTTCCTGGAATGTTTCTGTCTAGTTTTTATGTGAAGACATTTCCTTTTCCAGCATAGGCCTCAAAGCGCTCCAAATATCCACTTGCAGATTCTACAAAAAGAGTGTTTCAAAACTGCTCTATCAAAAGCAAGCTTCAACACTGTGAGTAGAATGCACTCATCACAAAGAAGTTTCTGAGAATGTTTCTGTCTAGTTTTTATGTGAAGATATTTCCTTTTCCAGCTTAGGCCTTAAAGCGCTCCAAATAAACACTTGCAAATTCTACAAAAGGAGTGTTTCAAAAGAGTTCTATCAAAAGGAACGTTCAAGTCTGTGAGTTGAATGCACTTATCATACAGAAGTTTCCTGGAATGCTTCTGTCTAGTTTTTATGTGAAGACATTTCCTTTTCCAGCATAGGCCTCAAAGCGCTCCAAATATCCACTTGCAGATTCTACAAAAAGAGTGTTTCCAAACTGCTCTATCAAAAGCAAGCTTCAACACTGTGAGTAGAATGCACTCATCACAAAGAAGTTTCTGAGAATGCTTCTGTCTAGTTTTTATGTGAAGATATTTCCTTTTCCAACATAGGCCTCAAAGCGCTCCAAATAAACACTTGCAGATTCTACAAAAGGAGTGTTTCAAAACTGCTCTTTCGAGAGGAACGTTCAAGTCTGTGAGTTGAATGCACTCATCACACAGAAGTTTCTGAGAATGCTTCTGTCTAGTTTTTATGTGAAGATATTTCCTTTTCCAGCATAGGCCTCAAAACGCTCCAAATATCCTCTTGCAGATTCTACAAAAAGAGTGTTTCAAAACTGTTCTATCAAAAGGAAGGTTCAACTCTGTGAGTTGAATGAATGCATCATGAAGAACTTTCTGAGAATGCTTCTCTGTAGTTTTTAGGTGAAGATATTCCAAAACCCAGCACAGGCCTCGAAGTGCTCCAAATAACCCCTTGCAGATTTTACCAAAAGAGTGTTTCAGAACTGCTCTTTCTATAGGTAAGTTCAAGTCTGTGAGTTGAATGCACTCAACACAAAGAAGTTTCTGAGAATGCTTCTGTTCAGTTTTTATGTGAAGATATTTCCTTTTCCAGCATAGGCCTCAAACGGCTCCAAATATCCACTTGCAGATTCTACAAAAAGAGTGTTTCCAAACTTCTCTATCAATTGGTAGGTTCAACTATGTGAGTTGAATGAACTCATCACAAAGAAGTTTCTGAGAATGCTTCCATCTAGTTTTTATATGAAGATATTTCCTTTTCCAGCATAGGCCTCAAAGAACTCCAAATAAACACATGCAGATTCTACAAAAGGAGTGTTTCCAAACTGTTCTATCAAAGGGACCGTTCAAGTCTGTGAGTTGAATGCAGTCATCACACAGAACTTTCTCAGAATGCTTCTGTCTAGTTTTTAGGTGAAGAGATTTCATTTCCCAGCATAGGCCTCAAAGCGCTCCAAATATCCACTTGCAGATTCTACGAAAAGTGTGTTTCAAAGCTGCTCTTTCAAAAGCAAGGTTCAAGTCTGTGTGTTGAATGCACTCATCAGAAAGAAGTTTCTGAGAACGCTTCTGTCTAGTTCTCAGGTGAAGATATTTCCTTTTCCAGCTTAGGCCTCAAAGCGCTCCAAATAAACACTTGCAAATTCTACAAAAGGAGTGTTTCAAAAGAGTTCTATCAAAAGGAACGTTCAAGTCTGTGAGTTGAATGCACTTATCATACAGAAGTTTCCTGGAATGTTTCTGTGTAGTTTTTATGTGAAGACATTTCCTTTTCCAGCATAGGCCTCAAAGCGCTCCAAATATCCACTTGCAGATTCTACAAAAAGAGTGTTTCAAAGCGGCTCTATCAAAAGCAAGCTTCAACGCTGTGAGTAGAATGCACTCATCACAAAGAAGTTTCTGAGAATGTTTCTGTCTAGTTTTTATGTGAAGATATTTCGTTTTCCAGCTTAGGCCTTAAAGCGCTCCAAATAAACACTTGCAAATTCTACAAAAGGAGTGTTTCAAAAGAGTTCTATCAAAAGGAACGTTCAAGTCTGTGAGTTGAATGCACTTATCATACAGAAGTTTCCTGGAATGCTTCTGTCTAGTTTTTATGTGAAGACATTTCCTTTTCCAGCATAGGCCTCAAAGCGCTCCAAATATCCACTTGCAGATTCTACAAAAAGAGTGTTTCCAAACTGCTCTATCAAAAGCAAGCTTCAACACTGTGAGTAGAATGCACTCATCACAAAGAAGTTTCTGAGAATGCTTCTGTCTAGTTTTTATGTGGAGATATTTCCTTTTCCAACATAGGCCTCAAAGCGCTCCAAATAAACACTTGCAGATTCTACAAAAGGAGTGTTTCAAAACTGCTCTTTCGAGAGGAACGTTCAAGTCTGTGAGTTGAATGCACTCATCACACAGAAGTTTCTGAGAATGCTTCTGTCTAGTTTTTATGTGAAGATATTTCCTTTTCCAGCATAGGCCTCAAAACGCTCCAAATATCCTCTTGCAGATTCTACAAAAAGAGTGTTTCAAAACTGTTCTATCAAAAGGAAGGTTCAACTCTGTGAGTTGAATGAATGCATCATGAAGAACTTTCTGAGAATGCTTCTCTGTAGTTTTTAGGTGAAGATATTCCAAAACCCAGCACAGGCCTCGAAGTGCTCCAAATAACCCCTTGCAGATTTTACCAAAAGAGTGTTTCAGAACTGCTCTTTCTATAGGTAAGTTCAAGTCTGTGAGTTGAATGCACTCAACACAAAGAAGTTTCTGAGAATGCTTCTGTTCAGTTTTTAATCTGAAGATATTTCCTTTTCCAGCATAGGCCTCAAACGGCTCCAAATATCCACTTGCAGATTCTACAAAAAGAGTGTTTCCAAACTTCTCTACCAATTGGTAGGTTCAACTCTGTGAGTTGAATGAACTCATCACAAAGAAGTTTCTGAGAATGCTTCCATCTAGTTTTTATATGAAGATATTTCCTTTTCCAGCATAGGCCTCAAAGAACTCCAAATAAACACATGCAGATTCTACAAAAGGAGTGTTTCCAAACTGTTCTATCAAAGGGACCGTTCAAGTCTGTGAGTTGAATGCACTCATCACACAGAAGTTTCTCAGAATGCTTCTGTCTAGTTTTTAGGTGAAGAGATTTCATTTCCCAGCATAGGCCTCAAAGCGCTCCAAATATCCACTTGCAGATTCTACGAAAAGTGTGTTTCAAAGCTGCTCTTTCAAAAGCAAGGTTCAAGTCTGTGTGTTGAATGCACTCATCAGAAAGAAGTTTCTGAGAATGCTTCTGTCTAGTTCTCAGGTGAAGATATTTCCTTTTCCAGCTTAGGCCTCAAAGCGCTCCAAATAAACACTTGCAAATTCTACAAAAGGAGTGTTTCAAAAGAGTTCTATCAAAAGGAACGTTCAAGTCTCTGAGTTGAATGCTCTTATCATACAGAAGTTTCCTGGAATGTTTCTGTCTAGTTTTTATGTGAAGACATTTCCTTTTCCAGCATAGGCCTCAAAGCGCTCCAAATATCCACTTGCAGATTCTACGAAAAGTGCGTTTCAAAGCTGCTCTTTCAAAAGCAAGGTTCAAGTCTGTGTGTTGAATGCACTCATCAGAAAGAAGTTTCTGAGAATGCTTCTGTCTAGTTCTTAGGTGAAGATATTTCCTTTTCCAGCTTAGGCCTCAAAGCGCTCCAAATAAACACTTGCAAATTCTACAAAAGGAGTGTTTCAAAAGAGTTCTATCAAAAGGAACGTTCAAGTCTGTGAGTTGAATGCACTTATCATACAGAAGTTTCCTGGAATGCTTCTGTCTAGTTTTTATGTGAAGACATTTCCTTTTCCAGCATAGGCCTCAAAGCGCTCCAAATATCCACTTGCAGATTCTACAAAAAGAGTGTTTCAAAACTGCTCTATCAAAAGCAAGCTTCAACACTGTGAGTAGAATGCACTCATCACAAAGAAGTTTCTGAGAATGCTTCTGTCTAGTTTTTATGTGAAGATATTTCCTTTTCCAACATAGGCCTCAAAGCGCTCCAAATAAACACTTGCAGATTCTACAAAAGGAGTGTTTCAAAACTGCTCTTTCGAGAGGAACGTTCAAGTCTGTGAGTTGAATGCACTCATCACACAGAAGTTTCTGAGAATGCTTCTGTCTAGTTTTTATGTGAAGATATTTCCTTTTCCAGCATAGGCCTCAAAACGCTCCAAATATCCTCTTGCAGATTCTACATAAAGAGTGTTTCAAAACTGTTCTATCAAAAGGAAGGTTCAACTCTGTGAGTTGAATGAATGCATCATGAAGAACTTTCTGAGAATGCTTCTCTGTAGTTTTTAGGTGAAGATATTCCAAAACCCAGCACAGGCCTCGAAGTGCTCCAAATAACCCCTTGCAGATTTTACCAAAAGAGTGTTTCAGAACTGCTCTTTCTATAGGTAAGTTCAAGTCTGTGAGTTGAATGCACTCAACACAAAGAAGTTTCTGAGAATGCTTCTGTTCAGTTTTTATGTGAAGATATTTCCTTTTCCAGCATAGGCCTCAAACGGCTCCAAATATCCACTTGCAGATTCTACAAAAAGAGTGTTTCCAAACTTCTCTATCAATTGGTAGGTTCAACTCTGTGAGTTGAATGAACTCATCACAAAGAAGTTTCTGAGAATGCTTCCATCTAGTTTTTATATGAAGATATTTCCTTTTCCAGCATAGGCCTCAAAGAACTCCAAATAAACACATGCAGATTCTACAAAAGGAGTGTTTCCAAACTGTTCTATCAAAGGGACGGTTCAAGTCTGTGAGTTGAATGCACTCATCACACAGAACTTTCTCAGAATGCTTCTGTCTAGTTTTTAGGTGAAGAGATTTCATTTCCCAGCATAGGCCTCAAAGCGCTCCAAATATCCACTTGCAGATTCTACGAAAAGTGTGTTTCAAAGCTGCTCTTTCAAAAGCAAGGTTCAAGTCTGTGTGTTGAATGCACTCATCAGAAAGAAGTTTCTGAGAACGCTTCTGTCTAGTTCTCAGGTGAAGATATTTCCTTTTCCAGCTTAGGCCTCAAAGCGCTCCAAATAAACACTTGCAAATTCTACAAAAGGAGTGTTTCAAAAGAGTTCTATCAAAAGGAACGTTCAAGTCTGTGAGTTGAATGCACTTATTATACAGAAGTTTCCTGGAATGTTTCTGTCTAGTTTTTATGTGAAGACATTTCCTTTTCCAGCATAGGCCTCAAAGCGCTCCAAATATCCACTTGCAGATTCTACAAAAAGAGTGTTTCAAAACTGCTCTATCAAAAGCAAGCTTCAACACTGTGAGTAGAATGCACTCATCACAAAGAAGTTTCTGAGAATGTTTCTGTCTAGTTTTTATGTGAAGATATTTCCTTTTCCAGCTTAGGCCTTAAAGCGCTCCAAATAAACACTTGCAAATTCTACAAAAGGAGTGTTTCAAAAGAGTTCTATCAAAAGGAACGTTCAAGTCTGTGAGTTGAATGCACTTATCATACAGAAGTTTCCTGGAATGCTTCTGTCTAGTTTTTATGTGAAGACATTTCCTTTTCCAGCATAGGCCTCCAAGCGCTCCAAATATCCACTTGCAGATTCTACAAAAAGAGTGTTTCCAAACTGCTCTATCAAAAGCAAGCTTCAACACTGTGAGTAGAATGCACTCATCACAAAGAAGTTTCTGAGAATGCTTCTGTCTAGTTTTTATGTGAAGATATTTCCTTTTCCAACATAGGCCTCAAAGCGCTCCAAATAAACACTTGCAGATTCTACAAAAGGAGTGTTTCAAAACTGCTCTTTTGAGAGGAACGTTCAAGTCTGTGAGTTGAATGCACTCATCACACAGAAGTTTCTGAGAATGCTTCTGTCTAGTTTTTATGTGAAGATATTTCCTTTTCCAGCATAGGCCTCAAAACGCTCCAAATATCCTCTTGCAGATTCTACAAAAAGAGTGTTTCAAAACTGTTCTATCAAAAGGAAGGTTCAACTCTGTGAGTTGAATGAATGCATCATGAAGAACTTTCTGAGAATGCTTCTCTGTAGTTTTTAGGTGAAGATATTCCAAAACCCAGCACAGGCCTCGAAGTGCTCCAAATAACCCCTTGCAGATTTTACCAAAAGAGTGTTTCAGAACTGCTCTTTCTATAGGTAAGTTCAAGTCTGTGAGTTGAATGCACTCAACACAAAGAAGTTTCTGAGAATGCTTCTGTTCAGTTTTTATGTGAAGATATTTCCTTTTCCAGCATAGGCCTCAAACGGCTCCAAATATCCACTTGCAGATTCTACAAAAAGAGTGTTTCCAAACTTCTCTATCAATTGGTAGGTTCAACCCTGTGAGTTGAATGAACTCATCACAAAGAAGTTTCTGAGAATGCTTCCATCTAGTTTTTATATGAAGATATTTCCTTTTCCAGCATAGGCCTCAAAGAACTCCAAATAAACACATGCAGATTCTACAAAAGGAGTGTTTCCAAACTGTTCTTTCAAAGGGACCGTTCAAGTCTGTGAGTTGAATGCACTCATCACACAGAACTTTCTCAGAATGCTTCTGTCTAGTTTTTAGGTGAAGAGATTTCATTTCCCAGCATAGGCCTCAAAGCGCTCCAAATATCCACTTGCAGATTCTACGAAAAGTGTGTTTCAAAGCTGCTCTTTCAAAAGCAAGGTTCAAGTCTGTGTGTTGAATGCACTCATCAGAAAGAAGTTTCTGAGAATGCTTCTGTCTAGTTCTTAGGTGAAGATATTTCCTTTTCCAGCTTAGGCCTCAAAGCGCTCCAAATAAACACTTGCAAATTCTACAAAAGGAGTGTTTCAAAAGAGTTCTATCAAAAGGAACGTTCAAGTCTGTGAGTTGAATGCACTTATCATACAGAAGTTTCCTGGAATGCTTCTGTCTAGTTTTTATGTGAAGACATTTCCTTTTCCAGCATAGGCCTCAAAGCGCTCCAAATATCCACTTGCAGATTCTACAAAAAGAGTGTTTCAAAACTGCTCTATCAAAAGCAAGCTTCAACACTGTGAGTAGAATGCACTCATCACAAAGAAGTTTCTGAGAATGCTTCTGTCTAGTTTTTATGTGAAGATATTTCCTTTTCCAGCATAGGCCTCAAAGCACTCCAAATAAACACTTGCAGATTCTACAAAAGGAGTGTTTCAAAACTGCTCTTTCGAGAGGAACGTTCAAGTCTGTGAGTTGAATGCACTCATCACACAGAAGTTTCTGAGAATGCTTCTGTCTAGTTTTTATGTGAAGATATTTCCTTTTCCAGCATAGGCCTCAAAACACTCCAAATATCCTCTTGCAGATTCTACAAAAAGAGTGTTTCAAAACTGTTCTATCAAAAGGAAGGTTCTACTCTGTGAGTTGAATGAATGCATCATGAAGAACTTTCTGAGAATGCTTCTCTGTAGTTTTTAGGTGAAGATATTCCAAAACCCAGCACAGGCCTCGAAGTGCTCCAAATAACCCCTTGCAGATTTTACCAAAAGAGTGTTTCAGAACTGCTCTTTCTATAGGTAAGTTCAAGTCTGTGAGTTGAATGCACTCAAGACAAAGAAGTTTCTGAGAATGCTTCTGTTCAGTTTTTATCTGAAGATATTTCCTTTTCCAGCATAGGCCTCAAACGGCTCCAAATATCCACTTGCAGATTCTACAAAAAGAGTGTTTCCAAACTTCTCTATCAATTGGTAGGTTCAACTCTGTGAGTTGAATGAACTCATCACAAAGAAGTTTCTGAGAATGCTTCCATCTAGTTTTTATATGAAGATATTTCCTTTTCCAGCATAGGCCTCAAAGAACTCCAAATAAACACATGCAGATTCTACAAAAGGAGTGTTCCAAACTGTTCTATCAAAGGGACCGTTCCAGTCTGTGAGTTGAATGCACTCATCACACAGAACTTTCTCAGAATGCTTCTGTCTAGTTTTTAGGTGAAGAGATTTCATTTCCCAGCATAGGCCTCAAAGCGCTCCAAATATCCACTTGCAGATTCTACGAAAAGTGTGTTTCAAAGCTGCTCTTTCAAAAGCAAGGTTCAAGTCTGTGTGTTGAATGCACTCATCAGAAAGAAGTTTCTGAGAATGCTTCTGTCTAGTTCTTAGGTGAAGATATTTCCTTTTCCAGCTTAGGCCTCAAAGCGCTCCAAATAAACACTTGCAAATTCTACAAAAGGAGTGTTTCAAAAGATTTCTATCAAAAGGAACGTTCAAGTCTGTGAGTTGAATGCACTTATCATACAGAAGTTTCCTGGAATGCTTCTGTCTAGTTTTTATGTGAAGACATTTCCTTTTCCAGCATAGGCCTCAAAGCGCTCCAAATATCCACTTGCAGATTCTACAAAAAGAGTGTTTCCAAACTGCTCTATCAAAAGCAAGCTTCAACACTGTGAGTAGAATGCACTCATCACAAAGAAGTTTCTGAGAATGCTTCTGTCTAGTTTTTATGTGAAGATATTTCCTTTTCCAACATAGGCCTCAAAGCGCTCCAAATAAACACTTGCAGATTCTACAAAAGGAGTGTTTCAAAACTGCTCTTTCAAGAGGAACGTTCAAGTCTGTGAGTTGAATACACTCATCACACAGAAGTTTCTGAGAATGCTTCTGTCTAGTTTTTATGTGAAGATATTTCCTTTTCCAGCATAGGCCTCAAAACGCTCCAAATATCCTCTTGCAGATTCTACAAAAAGAGTGTTTCAAAACTGTTCTATCAAAAGGAAGGTTCAACTCTGTGAGTTGAATGAATGCATCATGAAGAACTTTCTGAGAATGCTTCTCTGTAGTTTTTAGGTGAAGATATTCCAAAACCCAGCACAGGCCTCGAAGTGCTCCAAATAACCCCTTGCAGATTTTACCAAAAGAGTGTTTCAGAACTGCTCTTTCTATAGGTAAGTTCAAGTCTGTGAGTTGAATGCACTCAACACAAAGAAGTTTCTGAGAATGCTTCTGTTCAGTTTTTATGTGAAGATATTTCCTTTTCCAGCATAGGCCTCAAACGGCTCCATATATACACTTGCAGATTCTACAAAAAGAGTGTTTCCAAACTTCTCTATCAATTGGTAGGTTCAACACTGTGAGTTGAATGAACTCATCACAAAGAAGTTTCTGAGAATGCTTCCATCTAGTTTTTATATGAAGATATTTCCTTTTCCAGCATAGGCCTCAAAGAACTCCAAATAAACACATGCAGATTCTACAAAAGGAGTGTTTCCAAACTGTTCTATCAAAGGGACCGTTCAAGTCTGTGAGTTGAATGCACTCATCACACAGAAGTTTCTCAGAATGCTTCTGTCTAGTTTTTAGGTGAAGAGATTTCATTTCCCAGCATAGGCCTCAAAGCGCTCCAAATATCCACTTGCAGATTCTACGAAAAGTGTGTTTCAAAGCTGCTCTTTCAAAAGCAAGGTTCAAGTCTGTGTGTTGAATGCACTCATCAGAAAGAAGTTTCTGAGAACGCTTCTGTCTAGTTCTCAGGTGAAGATATTTCCTTTTCCAGCTTAGGCCTCAAAACGCTCCAAATAAACACTTGCAAATTCTACAAAAGGAGTGTTTCAAAAGAGTTCTATCAAAAGGAACGTTCAAGTCTGTGAGTTGAATGCACTTATCATACAGAAGTTTCCTGGAATGTTTCTGTCTAGTTTTTATGTGAAGACATTTCCTTTTCCAGCATAGGCCTCAAAGCGCTCCAAATATCCACTTGCAGATTCTACAAAAAGAGTGTTTCCAAACTGCTCTATCAAAAGCAAGCTTCAACACTGTGAGTAGAATGCACTCAACACAAAGAAGTTTCTGAGAATGTTTCTGTCTAGTTTTTAAGTGAAGATATTTCCTTTTCCAGCTTAGGCCTTAAAGCGCTCCAAATAAACACTTGCAAATTCTACAAAAGGAGTGTTTCAAAAGAGTTCTATCAAAAGGAACGTTCAAGTCTGTGAGTTGAATGCACTTATCATACAGAAGTTTCCTGGAATGCTTCTGTCTAGTTTTTATGTGAAGACATTTCCTTTTCCAGCATAGGCCTCCAAGCGCTCCAAATATCCACTTGCAGATTCTACAAAAAGAGTGTTTCCAAACTGCTCTATCAAAAGCAAGCTTCAACACTGTGAGTAGAATGCACTCATCACAAAGAAGTTTCTGAGAATGCTTCTGTCTAGTTTTTATGTGAAGATATTTCCTTTTCCAACATAGGCCTCAAAGCGCTCCAAATAAACACTTGCAGATTCTAAAAAAGGAGTGTTTCAAAACTGCTCTTTCGAGAGGAACGTTCAAGTCTGTGAGTTGAATGCACTCATCACACAGAAGTTTCTGAGAATGCTTCTGTCTAGTTTTTATGTGAAGATATTTCCTTTTCCAGCATAGGCCTCAAAACGCTCCAAATATCCTCTTGCAGATTCTACAAAAAGAGTGTTTCAAAACTGTTCTATCAAAAGGAAGGTTCAACTCTGTGAGTTGAATGAATGCATCATGAAGAACTTTCTGAGAATGCTTCTCTGTAGTTTTTAGGTGAAGATATTCCAAAACCCAACACAGGCCTCGAAGTGCTCCAAATAACCCCTTGCAGATTTTACCAAAAGAGTGTTTCAGAACTGCTCTTTCTATAGGTAAGTTCAAGTCTGTGAGTTGAATGCACTCAACACAAAGAAGTTTCTGAGAATGCTTCTGTTCAGTTTTTATGTGAAGATATTTCCTTTTCCAGCATAGGCCTCAAACGGCTCAAAATATCCACTTGCAGATTCTACAAAAAGAGTGTTTCCAAACTTCTCTATCAATTGGTAGGTTCAACTCTCTGAGTTGAATGAACTCATCACAAAGAAGTTTCTGAGAATGCTTCCATCTAGTTTTTATATGAAGATATTTCCTTTTCCAGCATAGGCCTCAAAGAACTCCAAATAAACACATGCAGATTCTACAAAAGGAGTGTTTCCAAACTGCTCTATCAAAGGGAACGTTCAAGTCTGTGAGTTGAATGCACTCATCACACAGAAGTTTCTCAGAATGCTTCTGTCTAGTTTTTAGGTGAAGAGATTTCATTTCCCAGCATAGGCCTCAAAGCGCTCCAAATATCCACTTGCAGATTCTACGAAAAGTGTGTTTCAAAGCTGCTCTTTCAAAAGCAAGGTTCAAGTCTGTGTGTTGAATGCACTCATCAGAAAGAAGTTTCTGAGAATGCTTCTGTCTAGTTCTTAGGTGAAGATATTTCCTTTTCCAGCTTAGGCCTCAAAGCGCTCCAAATAAACACTTGCAAATTCTACAAAAGGAGTGTTTCAAAAGAGTTCTATCAAAAGGAATGTTCAAGTCTGTGAGTTGAATGCACTTATCATACAGAAGTTTCCTGGAATGCTTCTGTCTAGTTTTTATGTGAAGACATTTCCTTTTCCAGCATAGGCCTCAAAGCGCTCCAAATATCCACTTGCAGATTCTACAAAAAGAGTGTTTCAAAACTGCTCTATCAAAAGCAAGCTTCAACACTGTGAGTAGAATGCACTCATCACAAAGAAGTTTCTGAGAATGCTTCTGTCTAGTTTTTATGTGAAGATATTTCCTTTTCCAACATAGGCCTCAAAGCGCTCCAAATAAACACTTGCAGATTCTACAAAAGGAGTGTTTCAAAACTGCTCTTTCGAGAGGAACGTTCAAGTCTGTGAGTTGAATGCACTCATCACACAGAAGTTTCTGAGAATGCTTCTGTCTAGTTTTTAGGTGAAGAGATTTCATTTCCCAGCATAGGCCTCAAAGCGCTCCAAATATCCACTTGCAGATTCTACGAAAAGTGTGTTTCAAAGCTGCTCTTTCAAAAGCAAGGTTCAAGTCTGTGTGTTGAATGCACTCATCAGAAAGAAGTTTCTGAGAATGCTTCTGTCTAGTTCTTAGGTGAAGATATTTCCTTTTCCAGCTTAGGCCTCAAAGCGCTCCAAATAAACACTTGCAAATTCTACAAAAGGAGTGTTTCAAAAGATTTCTATCAAAAGGAACGTTCAAGTCTGTGAGTTGAATGCACTTATCATACAGAAGTTTCCTGGAATGCTTCTGTCTAGTTTTTATGTGAAGACATTTCCTTTTCCAGCATAGGCCTCAAAGCGCTCCAAATATCCACTTGCAGATTCTACAAAAAGAGTGTTTCCAAACTGCTCTATCAAAAGCAAGCTTCAACAGTGTGAGTAGTATGCACTCATCACAAAGAAGTTTCTGAGAATGCTTCTGTCTAGTTTTTATGTGAAGATATTTCCTTTTCCAACATAGGCCTCAAAGCGCTCCAAATAAACACTTGCAGATTCTACAAAAGGAGTGTTTCAAAACTGCTCTTTCAAGAGGAACGTTCAAGTCTGTGAGTTGAATACACTCATCACACAGAAGTTTCTGAGAATGCTTCTGTCTAGTTTTTATGTGAAGATATTTCCTTTTCCAGCATAGGCCTCAAAACGCTCCAAATATCCTCTTGCAGATTCTACAAAAAGAGTGTTTCAAAACTGTTCTATGAAAAGGAAGGTTCAACTCTGTGAGTTGAATGAATGCATCATGAAGAACTTTCTGAGAATGCTTCTCTGTAGTTTTTAGGTGAAGATATTCCAAAACCCAGCACAGGCCTCGAAGTGCTCCAAATAACCCCTTGCAGATTTTACCAAAAGAGTGTTTCAGAACTGCTCTTTCTATAGGTAAGTTCAAGTCTGTGAGTTGAATGCACTCAACACAAAGAAGTTTCTGAGAATGCTTCTGTTCAGTTTTTATGTGAAGATATTTCCTTTTCCAGCATAGGCCTCAAACGGCTCCAAATATCCACTTGCAGATTCTACAAAAAGAGTGTTTCCAAACTTCTCTATCAATTGGTAGGTTCAACTCTGTGAGTTGAATGAACTCATCACAAAGAAGTTTCTGAGAATGCTTCCATCTAGTTTTTATATGAAGATATTTCCTTTTCCAGCATAGGCCTCAAAGAACTCCAAATAAACACATGCAGATTCTACAAAAGGAGTGTTTCCAAACTGTTCTATCAAAGGGACTGTTCAAGTCTGTGAGTTGAATGCACTCATCACACGGAAGTTTCTCAGAATGCTTCTGTCTAGTTTTAGGTGAAGAGATTTCATTTCCCAGCATAGGCCTCAAAGCGCTCCAAATATCAACTTGCAGATTCTACGAAAAGTGTGTTTCAAAGCTGCTCTTTCAAAAGCAAGGTTCAAGTCTGTGTGTTAAATGCACTCATCAGAAAGAAGTTTCTGAGAACGCTTCTGTCTAGTTCTTAGGTGAAGATATTTCCTTTTCCAGCTTAGGCCTCAAAGCACTCCAAATAAACACTTGCAAATTCTACAAAAGGAGTGTTTCAAAAGAGTTCTATCAAAAGGAACGTTCAAGTCTGTGAGTTGAATGCACTTATCATACAGAAGTTTCCTGGAATGCTTCTGTCTAGTTTTTATGTGAAGACATTTCCTTTTCCAGCATAGGCCTCAAAGCGCTCCAAATATCCACTTGCAGATTCTACAAAAAGAGTGTTTCAAAACTGCTCTATCAAAAGCAAGCTTCAACACTGTGAGTAGAATGCACTCATCACAAAGAAGTTTCTGAGAATGCTTCTGTCTAGTTTTTATGTGAAGATATTTCCTTTTCCAACATAGGCCTCAAAGCGCTCCAAATAAACACTTGCAGATTCTACAAAAGGAGTGTTTCAAAACTGCTCTTTCGAGAGGAACGTTCAAGTCTGTGAGTTGAATGCACTCATCACACAGAAGTTTCTGAGAATGCTTCTGTCTAGTTTTTATGTGAAGATATTTCCTTTTCCAGCATAGGCCTCAAAACGCTCCAAATATCCTCTTGCAGATTCTACAAAAAGAGTGTTTCAAAACTGTTCTATCAAAAGGAAGGTTCAACTCTGTGAGTTGAATGAATGCATCATGAAGAACTTTCTGAGAATGCTTCTCTGTAGTTTTTAGGTGAAGATATTCCAAAACCCAGCACAGGCCTCGAAGTGCTCCAAATAACCCCTTGCAGATTTTACCAAAAGAGTGTTTCAGAACTGCTCTTTCTATAGGTAAGTTCAAGTCTGTGAGTTGAATGCACTCAACACAAAGAAGTTTCTGAGAATGCTTCTGTTCAGTTTTTATGTGAAGATATTTCCTTTTCCAGCATAGGCCTCAAACGGCTCCAAATATCCACTTGCAGATTCTACAAAAAGAGTGTTTCCAAACTTCTCTATCAATTGGTAGGTTCAACTCTGTGAGTTGAATGAACTCATCACAAAGAAGTTTCTGAGAATGCTTCCATCTAGTTTTTATATGAAGATATTTGCTTTTCCAGCATAGGCCTCAAAGAACTCCAAATAAACACATGCAGATTCTACAAAAGGAGTGTTTCCAAACTGTTCTATCAAAGGGACCGTTCAAGTCTGTGAGTTGAATGCAGTCATCACACAGAGGTTTCTCAGAATGCTTCTGTCTAGTTTTTAGGTGAAGAGATTTCATTTCCCAGCATAGGCCTCAAAGCGCTCCAAATATCCACTTGCAGATTCTACGAAAAGTGTGTTTCAAAGCTGCTCTTTCAAAAGCAAGGTTCAAGTCTGTGTGTTGAATGCACTCATCAGAAAGAAGTTTCTGAGAACGCTTCTGTCTAGTTCTCAGGTGAAGATATTTCCTTTTCCAGCTTAGGCCTCAAAGCGCTCCAAATAAACACTTGCAAATTCTACAAAAGGAGTGTTTCAAAAGATTTCTATCAAAAGGAACGTTCAAGTCTGTGAGTTGAATGCACTTATCATACAGAAGTTTCCTGGAATGCTTCTGTCTAGTTTTTATGTGAAGACATTTCCTTTTCCAGCATAGGCCTCAAAGCGCTCCAAATATCCACTTGCAGATTCTACAAAAAGAGTGTTTCCAAACTGCTCTATCAAAAGCAAGCTTCAACACTGTGAGTAGAATGCACTCATCACAAAGAAGTTTCTGAGAATGCTTCTGTCTAGTTTTTATGTGAAGATATTTCCTTTTCCAACATAGGCCTCAAAGCGCTCCAAATAAACACTTGCAGATTCTACAAAAGGAGTGTTTCAAAACTGCTCTTTCAAGAGGAACGTTCAAGTCTGTGAGTTGAATACACTCATCACACAGAAGTTTCTGAGAATGCTTCTGTCTAGTTTTTATGTGAAGATATTTCCTTTTCCAGCATAGGCCTCAAAACGCTCCAAATATCCTCTTGCAGATTCTACAAAAAGAGTGTTTCAAAACTGTTCTATCAAAAGGAAGGTTCAACTCTGTGAGTTGAATGAATGCATCATGAAGAACTTTCTGAGAATGCTTCTCTGTAGTTTTTAGGTGAAGATATTCCAAAACCCAGCACAGGCCTCGAAGTGCTCCAAATAACCCCTTGCAGATTTTACCAAAAGAGTGTTTCAGAACTGCTCTTTCTATAGGTAAGTTCAAGTCTGTGAGTTGAATGCACTCAACACAAAGAAGTTTCTGAGAATGCTTCTGTTCAGTTTTTATGTGAAGATATTTCCTTTTCCAGCATAGGCCTCAAACGGCTCCATATATACACTTGCAGATTCTACAAAAAGAGTGTTTCCAAACTTCTCTATCAATTGGTAGGTTCAACACTGTGAGTTGAATGAACTCATCACAAAGAAGTTTCTGAGAATGCTTCCATCTAGTTTTTATATGAAGATATTTCCTTTTCCAGCATAGGCCTCAAAGAACTCCAAATAAACACATGCAGATTCTACAAAAGGAGTGTTTCCAAACTGTTCTATCAAAGGGACCGTTCAAGTCTGTGAGTTGAATGCACTCATCACACAGAAGTTTCTCAGAATGCTTCTGTCTAGTTTTTAGGTGAAGAGATTTCATTTCCCAGCATAGGCCTCAAAGCGCTCCAAATATCCACTTGCAGATTCTACGAAAAGTGTGTTTCAAAGCTGCTCTTTCAAAAGCAAGGTTCAAGTCTGTGTGTTGAATGCACTCATCAGAAAGAAGTTTCTGAGAACGCTTCTGTCTAGTTCTCAGGTGAAGATATTTCCTTTTCCAGCTTAGGCCTCAAAACGCTCCAAATAAACACTTGCAAATTCTACAAAAGGAGTGTTTCAAAAGAGTTCTATCAAAAGGAACGTTCAAGTCTGTGAGTTGAATGCACTTATCATACAGAAGTTTCCTGGAATGTTTCTGTCTAGTTTTTATGTGAAGACATTTCCTTTTCCAGCATAGGCCTCAAAGCGCTCCAAATATCCACTTGCAGATTCTACAAAAAGAGTGTTTCCAAACTGCTCTATCAAAAGCAAGCTTCAACACTGTGAGTAGAATGCACTCAACACAAAGAAGTTTCTGAGAATGTTTCTGTCTAGTTTTTAAGTGAAGATATTTCCTTTTCCAGCTTAGGCCTTAAAGCGCTCCAAATAAACACTTGCAAATTCTACAAAAGGAGTGTTTCAAAAGAGTTCTATCAAAAGGAACGTTCAAGTCTGTGAGTTGAATGCACTTATCATACAGAAGTTTCCTGGAATGCTTCTGTCTAGTTTTTATGTGAAGACATTTCCTTTTCCAGCATAGGCCTCCAAGCGCTCCAAATATCCACTTGCAGATTCTACAAAAAGAGTGTTTCCAAACTGCTCTATCAAAAGCAAGCTTCAACACTGTGAGTAGAATGCACTCATCACAAAGAAGTTTCTGAGAATGCTTCTGTCTAGTTTTTATGTGAAGATATTTCCTTTTCCAACATAGGCCTCAAAGCGCTCCAAATAAACACTTGCAGATTCTAAAAAAGGAGTGTTTCAAAACTGCTCTTTCGAGAGGAACGTTCAAGTCTGTGAGTTGAATGCACTCATCACACAGAAGTTTCTGAGAATGCTTCTGTCTAGTTTTTATGTGAAGATATTTCCTTTTCCAGCATAGGCCTCAAAACGCTCCAAATATCCTCTTGCAGATTCTACAAAAAGAGTGTTTCAAAACTGTTCTATCAAAAGGAAGGTTCAACTCTGTGAGTTGAATGAATGCATCATGAAGAACTTTCTGAGAATGCTTCTCTGTAGTTTTTAGGTGAAGATATTCCAAAACCCAACACAGGCCTCGAAGTGCTCCAAATAACCCCTTGCAGATTTTACCAAAAGAGTGTTTCAGAACTGCTCTTTCTATAGGTAAGTTCAAGTCTGTGAGTTGAATGCACTCAACACAAAGAAGTTTCTGAGAATGCTTCTGTTCAGTTTTTATGTGAAGATATTTCCTTTTCCAGCATAGGCCTCAAACGGCTCAAAATATCCACTTGCAGATTCTACAAAAAGAGTGTTTCCAAACTTCTCTATCAATTGGTAGGTTCAACTCTCTGAGTTGAATGAACTCATCACAAAGAAGTTTCTGAGAATGCTTCCATCTAGTTTTTATATGAAGATATTTCCTTTTCCAGCATAGGCCTCAAAGAACTCCAAATAAACACATGCAGATTCTACAAAAGGAGTGTTTCCAAACTGCTCTATCAAAGGGAACGTTCAAGTCTGTGAGTTGAATGCACTCATCACACAGAAGTTTCTCAGAATGCTTCTGTCTAGTTTTTAGGTGAAGAGATTTCATTTCCCAGCATAGGCCTCAAAGCGCTCCAAATATCCACTTGCAGATTCTACGAAAAGTGTGTTTCAAAGCTGCTCTTTCAAAAGCAAGGTTCAAGTCTGTGTGTTGAATGCACTCATCAGAAAGAAGTTTCTGAGAATGCTTCTGTCTAGTTCTTAGGTGAAGATATTTCCTTTTCCAGCTTAGGCCTCAAAGCGCTCCAAATAAACACTTGCAAATTCTACAAAAGGAGTGTTTCAAAAGAGTTCTATCAAAAGGAATGTTCAAGTCTGTGAGTTGAATGCACTTATCATACAGAAGTTTCCTGGAATGCTTCTGTCTAGTTTTTATGTGAAGACATTTCCTTTTCCAGCATAGGCCTCAAAGCGCTCCAAATATCCACTTGCAGATTCTACAAAAAGAGTGTTTCAAAACTGCTCTATCAAAAGCAAGCTTCAACACTGTGAGTAGAATGCACTCATCACAAAGAAGTTTCTGAGAATGCTTCTGTCTAGTTTTTATGTGAAGATATTTCCTTTTCCAACATAGGCCTCAAAGCGCTCCAAATAAACACTTGCAGATTCTACAAAAGGAGTGTTTCAAAACTGCTCTTTCGAGAGGAACGTTCAAGTCTGTGAGTTGAATGCACTCATCACACAGAAGTTTCTGAGAATGCTTCTGTCTAGTTTTTAGGTGAAGAGATTTCATTTCCCAGCATAGGCCTCAAAGCGCTCCAAATATCCACTTGCAGATTCTACGAAAAGTGTGTTTCAAAGCTGCTCTTTCAAAAGCAAGGTTCAAGTCTGTGTGTTGAATGCACTCATCAGAAAGAAGTTTCTGAGAATGCTTCTGTCTAGTTCTTAGGTGAAGATATTTCCTTTTCCAGCTTAGGCCTCAAAGCGCTCCAAATAAACACTTGCAAATTCTACAAAAGGAGTGTTTCAAAAGATTTCTATCAAAAGGAACGTTCAAGTCTGTGAGTTGAATGCACTTATCATACAGAAGTTTCCTGGAATGCTTCTGTCTAGTTTTTATGTGAAGACATTTCCTTTTCCAGCATAGGCCTCAAAGCGCTCCAAATATCCACTTGCAGATTCTACAAAAAGAGTGTTTCCAAACTGCTCTATCAAAAGCAAGCTTCAACAGTGTGAGTAGTATGCACTCATCACAAAGAAGTTTCTGAGAATGCTTCTGTCTAGTTTTTATGTGAAGATATTTCCTTTTCCAACATAGGCCTCAAAGCGCTCCAAATAAACACTTGCAGATTCTACAAAAGGAGTGTTTCAAAACTGCTCTTTCAAGAGGAACGTTCAAGTCTGTGAGTTGAATACACTCATCACACAGAAGTTTCTGAGAATGCTTCTGTCTAGTTTTTATGTGAAGATATTTCCTTTTCCAGCATAGGCCTCAAAACGCTCCAAATATCCTCTTGCAGATTCTACAAAAAGAGTGTTTCAAAACTGTTCTATGAAAAGGAAGGTTCAACTCTGTGAGTTGAATGAATGCATCATGAAGAACTTTCTGAGAATGCTTCTCTGTAGTTTTTAGGTGAAGATATTCCAAAACCCAGCACAGGCCTCGAAGTGCTCCAAATAACCCCTTGCAGATTTTACCAAAAGAGTGTTTCAGAACTGCTCTTTCTATAGGTAAGTTCAAGTCTGTGAGTTGAATGCACTCAACACAAAGAAGTTTCTGAGAATGCTTCTGTTCAGTTTTTATGTGAAGATATTTCCTTTTCCAGCATAGGCCTCAAACGGCTCCAAATATCCACTTGCAGATTCTACAAAAAGAGTGTTTCCAAACTTCTCTATCAATTGGTAGGTTCAACTCTGTGAGTTGAATGAACTCATCACAAAGAAGTTTCTGAGAATGCTTCCATCTAGTTTTTATATGAAGATATTTCCTTTTCCAGCATAGGCCTCAAAGAACTCCAAATAAACACATGCAGATTCTACAAAAGGAGTGTTTCCAAACTGTTCTATCAAAGGGACTGTTCAAGTCTGTGAGTTGAATGCACTCATCACACGGAAGTTTCTCAGAATGCTTCTGTCTAGTTTTAGGTGAAGAGATTTCATTTCCCAGCATAGGCCTCAAAGCGCTCCAAATATCAACTTGCAGATTCTACGAAAAGTGTGTTTCAAAGCTGCTCTTTCAAAAGCAAGGTTCAAGTCTGTGTGTTAAATGCACTCATCAGAAAGAAGTTTCTGAGAACGCTTCTGTCTAGTTCTTAGGTGAAGATATTTCCTTTTCCAGCTTAGGCCTCAAAGCACTCCAAATAAACACTTGCAAATTCTACAAAAGGAGTGTTTCAAAAGAGTTCTATCAAAAGGAACGTTCAAGTCTGTGAGTTGAATGCACTTATCATACAGAAGTTTCCTGGAATGCTTCTGTCTAGTTTTTATGTGAAGACATTTCCTTTTCCAGCATAGGCCTCAAAGCGCTCCAAATATCCACTTGCAGATTCTACAAAAAGAGTGTTTCAAAACTGCTCTATCAAAAGCAAGCTTCAACACTGTGAGTAGAATGCACTCATCACAAAGAAGTTTCTGAGAATGCTTCTGTCTAGTTTTTATGTGAAGATATTTCCTTTTCCAACATAGGCCTCAAAGCGCTCCAAATAAACACTTGCAGATTCTACAAAAGGAGTGTTTCAAAACTGCTCTTTCGAGAGGAACGTTCAAGTCTGTGAGTTGAATGCACTCATCACACAGAAGTTTCTGAGAATGCTTCTGTCTAGTTTTTATGTGAAGATATTTCCTTTTCCAGCATAGGCCTCAAAACGCTCCAAATATCCTCTTGCAGATTCTACAAAAAGAGTGTTTCAAAACTGTTCTATCAAAAGGAAGGTTCAACTCTGTGAGTTGAATGAATGCATCATGAAGAACTTTCTGAGAATGCTTCTCTGTAGTTTTTAGGTGAAGATATTCCAAAACCCAGCACAGGCCTCGAAGTGCTCCAAATAACCCCTTGCAGATTTTACCAAAAGAGTGTTTCAGAACTGCTCTTTCTATAGGTAAGTTCAAGTCTGTGAGTTGAATGCACTCAACACAAAGAAGTTTCTGAGAATGCTTCTGTTCAGTTTTTATGTGAAGATATTTCCTTTTCCAGCATAGGCCTCAAACGGCTCCAAATATCCACTTGCAGATTCTACAAAAAGAGTGTTTCCAAACTTCTCTATCAATTGGTAGGTTCAACTCTGTGAGTTGAATGAACTCATCACAAAGAAGTTTCTGAGAATGCTTCCATCTAGTTTTTATATGAAGATATTTGCTTTTCCAGCATAGGCCTCAAAGAACTCCAAATAAACACATGCAGATTCTACAAAAGGAGTGTTTCCAAACTGTTCTATCAAAGGGACCGTTCAAGTCTGTGAGTTGAATGCAGTCATCACACAGAGGTTTCTCAGAATGCTTCTGTCTAGTTTTTAGGTGAAGAGATTTCATTTCCCAGCATAGGCCTCAAAGCGCTCCAAATATCCACTTGCAGATTCTACGAAAAGTGTGTTTCAAAGCTGCTCTTTCAAAAGCAAGGTTCAAGTCTGTGTGTTGAATGCACTCATCAGAAAGAAGTTTCTGAGAACGCTTCTGTCTAGTTCTCAGGTGAAGATATTTCCTTTTCCAGCTTAGGCCTCAAAGCGCTCCAAATAAACACTTGCAAATTCTACAAAAGGAGTGTTTCAAAAGAGTTCTATCAAAAGGAACGTTCAAGTCTGTGAGTTGAATGCACTTATCATACAGAAGTTTCCTGGAATGTTTCTGTCTAGTTTTTATGTGAAGACATTTCCTTTTCCAGCATAGGCCTCAAAGCGCTCCAAATATCCACTTGCAGATTCTACAAAAAGAGTGTTTCAAAACTGCTCTATCAAAAGCAAGCTTCAACACTGTGAGTAGAATGCACTCATCACAAAGAAGTTTCTGAGAATGTTTCTGTCTAGTTTTTATGTGAAGATATTTCCTTTTCCAGCTTAGGCCTTAAAGCGCTCCAAATAAACACTTGCAAATTCTACAAAAGGAGTGTTTCAAAAGAGTTCTATCAAAAGGAACGTTCAAGTCTGTGAGTTGAATGCACTTATCATACAGAAGTTTCCTGGAATGCTTCTGTCTAGTTTTTATGTGAAGACATTTCCTTTTCCAGCATAGGCCTCAAAGCGCTCCAAATATCCACTTGCAGATTCTACAAAAAGAGTGTTTCAAAACTGCTCTATCAAAAGCAAGCTTCAACACTGTGAGTAGAATGCACTCATCACAAAGAAGTTTCTGAGAATGCTTCTGTCTAGTTTTTATGTGAAGATATTTCCTTTTCCAACATAGGCCTCAAAGCGCTCCAAATAAACACTTGCAGATTCTACAAAAGGAGTGTTTCAAAACTGCTCTTTTGAGAGGAACGTTCAAGTCTGTGAGTTGAATGCACTCATCACACAGAAGTTTCTGAGAATGCTTCTGTCTAGTTTTTATGTGAAGATATTTCCTTTTCCAGCATAGGCCTCAAAACGCTCCAAATATCCTCTTGCAGATTCTACAAAAAGAGTGTTTCAAAACTGTTCTATCAAAAGGAAGGTTCAACTCTGTGAGTTGAATGAATGCATCATGAAGAACTTTCTGAGAATGCTTCTCTGTAGTTTTTAGGTGAAGATATTCCAAAACCCAGCACAGGCCTCGAAGTGCTCCAAATAACCCCTTGCAGATTTTACCAAAAGAGTGTTTCAGAACTGCTCTTTCTATAGGTAAGTTCAAGTCTGTGAGTTGAATGCACTCAACACAAAGAAGTTTCTGAGAATGCTTCTGTTCAGTTTTTATCTGAAGATATTTCCTTTTCCAGCATAGGCCTCAAACGGCTCCAAATATCCACTTGCAGATTCTACAAAAAGAGTGTTTCCAAACTTCTCTATCAATTGGTAGGTTCAACTCTGTGAGTTGAATGAACTCATCACAAAGAAGTTTCTGAGAATGCTTCCATCTAGTTTTTATATGAAGATATTTCCTTTTCCAGCATAGGCCTCAAAGAACTCCAAATAAACACATGCAGATTCTACAAAAGGAGTGTTTCCAAACTGTTCTATCAAAGGGACCGTTCAAGTCTGTGAGTTGAATGCACTCATCACACAGAACTTTCTCAGAATGCTTCTGTCTAGTTTTTAGGTGAAGAGATTTCATTTCCCAGCATAGGCCTCAAAGCGCTCCAAATATCCACTTGCAGATTCTACGAAAAGTGTGTTTCAAAGCTGCTCTTTCAAAAGCAAGGTTCAAGTCTGTGTGTTGAATGCACTCATCAGAAAGAAGTTTCTGAGAATGCTTCTGTCTAGTTCTTAGGTGAAGATATTTCCTTTTCCAGCTTAGGCCTCAAAGCGCTCCAAATAAACATTTGCAAATTCTACAAAAGGAGTGTTTCAAAAGAGTTCTATCAAAAGGAACGTTCAAGTCTGTGAGTTGAATGCACTTATCATACAGAAGTTTCCTGGAATGCTTCTGTCTAGTTTTTATGTGAAGACATTTCCTTTTCCACCATAGGCCTCAAAGCGCTCCAAATATCCACTTGCAGATTCTACAAAAAGAGTGTTTCAAAACTGCTCTATCAAAAGCAAGCTTCAACACTGTGAGTAGAATGCACTCATCACAAAGAAGTTTCTGAGAATGCTTCTGTCTAGTTTTTATGTGAAGATATTTCCTTTTCCAACATAGGCCTCAAAGCGCTCCAAAT
Source organism: Pongo abelii (assembly GCF_028885655.2). Classification (NCBI taxonomy): domain Eukaryota; kingdom Metazoa; phylum Chordata; class Mammalia; order Primates; family Hominidae; genus Pongo; species Pongo abelii. The sequence goes on along the minus strand of NC_072000.2, from coordinate 21,034,796 downwards.
AAACACTTGCAGATTCTACAAAAGGAGTGTTTCAAAACTGCTCTTTCGAGAGGAACGTTCAAGTCTGTGAGTTGAATGCACTCATCACACAGAAGTTTCTGAGAATGCTTCTGTCTAGTTTTTATGTGAAGATATTTCCTTTTCCAGCATAGGCCTCAAAACGCTCCAAATATCCTCTTGCAGATTCTACAAAAAGAGTGTTTCAAAACTGTTCTATGAAAAGGAAGGTTCAACTCTGTGAGTTGAATGAATGCATCATGAAGAACTTTCTGAGAATGCTTCTCTGTAGTTTTTAGGTGAAGATATTCCAAAACCCAGCACAGGCCTCGAAGTGCTCCAAATAACCCCTTGCAGATTTTACCAAAAGAGTGTTTCAGAACTGCTCTTTCTATAGGTAAGTTCAAGTCTGTGAGTTGAATGCACTCAACACAAAGAAGTTTCTGAGAATGCTTCTGTTCAGTTTTTATGTGAAGATATTTCCTTTTCCAGCATAGGCCTCAAACGGCTCCAAATATCCACTTGCAGATTCTACAAAAAGAGTGTTTCCAAACTTCTCTATCAATTGGTAGGTTCAACTCTGTGAGTTGAATGAACTCATCACAAAGAAGTTTCTGAGAATGCTTCCATCTAGTTTTTATATGAAGATATTTCCTTTTCCAGCATAGGCCTCAAAGAACTCCAAATAAACACATGCAGATTCTACAAAAGGAGTGTTTCCAAACTGTTCTATCAAAGGGACTGTTCAAGTCTGTGAGTTGAATGCACTCATCACACAGAAGTTTCTCAGAATGCTTCTGTCTAGTTTTAGGTGAAGAGATTTCATTTCCCAGCATAGGCCTCAAAGCGCTCCAAATATCCACTTGCAGATTCTACGAAAAGTGTGTTTCAAAGCTGCTCTTTCAAAAGCAAGGTTCAAGTCTGTGTGTTAAATGCACTCATCAGAAAGAAGTTTCTGAGAACGCTTCTGTCTAGTTCTTAGGTGAAGATATTTCCTTTTCCAGCTTAGGCCTCAAAGCACTCCAAATAAACACTTGCAAATTCTACAAAAGGAGTGTTTCAAAAGAGTTCTATCAAAAGGAACGTTCAAGTCTGTGAGTTGAATGCACTTATCATACAAAAGTTTCCTGGAATGCTTCTGTCTAGTTTTTATGTGAAGACATTTCCTTTTCCAGCATAGGCCTCAAAGCGCTCCAAATATCCACTTGCAGATTCTACAAAAAGAGTGTTTCAAAACTGCTCTATCAAAAGCAAGCTTCAACACTGTGAGTAGAATGCACTCATCACAAAGAAGTTTCTGAGAATGCTTCTGTCTAGTTTTTATGTGAAGATATTTCCTTTTCCAACATAGGCCTCAAAGCGCTCCAAATAAACACTTGCAGATTCTACAAAAGGAGTGTTTCAAAACTGCTCTTTCGAGAGGAACGTTCAAGTGTGTGAGTTGAATGCACTCATCACACAGAAGTTTCTGAGAATGCTTCTGTCTAGTTTTTATGTGAAGATATTTCCTTTTCCAGCATAGGCCTCAAAACGCTCCAAATATCCTCTTGCAGATTCTACAAAAAGAGTGTTTCAAAACTGTTCTATCAAAAGGAAGGTTCAACTCTGTGAGTTGAATGAATGCATCATGAAGAACTTTCTGAGAATGCTTCTCTGTAGTTTTTAGGTGAAGATATTCCAAAACCCAGCACAGGCCTCGAAGTGCTCCAAATAACCCCTTGCAGATTTTACCAAAAGAGTATTTCAGAACTGTTCTTTCTATAGGTAAGTTCAAGTCTGTGAGTTGAATGCACTCAACACAAAGAAGTTTCTGAGAATGCTTCTGTTCAGTTTTTATCTGAAGATATTTCCTTTTCCAGCATAGGCCTCAAACGGCTCCAAATATCCACTTGCAGATTCTACAAAAAGAGTGTTTCCAAACTTCTCTATCAATTGGTAGGTTCAACTCTGTGAGTTGAATGAACTCATCACAAAGAAGTTTCTGAGAATGCTTCCATCTAGTTTTTATATGAAGATATTTGCTTTTCCAGCATAGGCCTCAAAGAACTCCAAATAAACACATGCAGATTCTACAAAAGGAGTGTTTCCAAACTGTTCTATCAAAGGGACCGTTCAAGTCTGTGAGTTGAATGCACTCATCACACAGAACTTTCTCAGAATGCTTCTGTCTAGTTTTTAGGTGAAGAGATTTCATTTCCCAGCATAGGCCTCAAAGCGCTCCAAATATCCACTTGCAGATTCTACGAAAAGTGTGTTTCAAAGCTGCTCTTTCAAAAGCAAGGTTCAAGTCTGTGTGTTGAATGCACTCATCAGAAAGAAGTTTCTGAGAACGCTTCTGTCTAGTTCTCAGGTGAAGATATTTCCTTTTCCAGCTTAGGCCTCAAAGCGCTCCAAATAAACACTTGCAAATTCTACAAAAGGAGTGTTTCAAAAGAGTTCTATCAAAAGGAACGTTCAAGTCTGTGAGTTGAATGCACTTATCATACAGAAGTTTCCTGGAATGTTTCTGTCTAGTTTTTATGTGAAGACATTTCCTTTTCCAGCATAGGCCTCAAAGCGCTCCAAATATCCACTTGCAGATTCTACAAAAAGAGTGTTTCAAAACTGCTCTATCAAAAGCAAGCTTCAACACTGTGAGTAGAATGCACTCATCACAAAGAAGTTTCTGAGAATGTTTCTGTCTAGTTTTTATGTGAAGATATTTCCTTTTCCAGCTTAGGCCTTAAAGCGCTCCAAATAAACACTTGCAAATTCTACAAAAGGAGTGTTTCAAAAGAGTTCTATCAAAAGGAACGTTCAAGTCTGTGAGTTGAATGCACTTATCATACAGAAGTTTCCTGGAATGCTTCTGTCTAGTTTCTATGTGAAGACATTTCCTTTTCCAGCATAGGCCTCAAAGCGCTCCAAATATCCACTTGCAGATTCTACAAAAAGAGTGTTTCAAAACTGCTCTATCAAAAGCAAGCTTCAACACTGTGAGTAGAATGCACTCATCACAAAGAAGTTTCTGAGAATGCTTCTGTCTAGTTTTTATGTGAAGATATTTCCTTTTCCAACATAGGCCTCAAAGCGCTCCAAATAAACACTTGCAGATTCTACAAAAGGAGTGTTTCAAAACTGCTCTTTTGAGAGGAACGTTCAAGTCTGTGAGTTGAATGCACTCATCACACAGAAGTTTCTGAGAATGCTTCTGTCTAGTTTTTATGTGAAGATATTTCCTTTTCCAGCATAGGCCTCAAAACGCTCCAAATATCCTCTTGCAGATTCTACAAAAAGAGTGTTTCAAAACTGTTCTATCAAAAGGAAGGTTCAACTCTGTGAGTTGAATGAATGCATCATGAAGAACTTTCTGAGAATGCTTCTCTGTAGTTTTTAGGTGAAGATATTCCAAAACCCAGCACAGGCCTCGAAGTGCTCCAAATAACCCCTTGCAGATTTTACCAAAAGAGTGTTTCAGAACTGCTCTTTCTATAGGTAAGTTCAAGTCTGTGAGTTGAATGCACTCAACACAAAGAAGTTTCTGAGAATGCTTCTGTTCAGTTTTTATGTGAAGATATTTCCTTTTCCAGCATAGGCCTCAAACGGCTCCAAATATCCACTTGCAGATTCTACAAAAAGAGTGTTTCCAAACTTCTCTATCAATTGGTAGGTTCAACTCTGTGAGTTGAATGAACTCATCACAAAGAAGTTTCTGAGAATGCTTCCATCAAGTTTTTATATGAAGATATTTCCTTTTCCAGCATAGGCCTCAAAGAACTCCAAATAAACACATGCAGATTCTACAAAAGGAGTGTTTCCAAACTGTTCTATCAAAGGGACCGTTCAAGTCTGTGAGTTGAATGCACTCATCACACAGAACTTTCTCAGAATGCTTCTGTCTAGTTTTTAGGTGAAGAGATTTCATTTCCCAGCATAGGCCTCAAAGCGCTCCAAATATCCACTTGCAGATTCTAAGAAAAGTGTGTTTCAAAGCTGCTCTTTCAAAAGCAAGGTTCAAGTCTGTGTGTTGAATGCACTCATCAGAAAGAAGTTTCTGAGAATGCTTCTGTCTAGTTCTTAGGTGAAGATATTTCCTTTTCCAGCTTAGGCCTCAAAGCGCTCCAAATAAACACTTGCAAATTCTACAAAAGGAGTGTTTCAAAAGAGTTCTATCAAAAGGAACGTTCAAGTCTGTGAGTAGAATGCACTTATCATACAGAAGTTTCCTGGAATGCTTCTGTCTAGTTTTTATGTGAAGACATTTCCTTTTCCAGCATAGGCCTCAAAGCGCTCCAAATATCCACTTGCAGATTCTACAAAAAGAGTGTTTCAAAACTGCTCTATCAAAAGCAAGCTTCAACACTGTGATTAGAATGCACTCATCACAAAGAAGTTTCTGAGAATGCTTCTGTCTAGTTTTTATGTGAAGATATTTCCTTTTCCAACATAGGCCTCAAAGCGCTCCAAATAAACACTTGCAGATTCTACAAAAGGAGTGTTTCAAAACTGCTCTTTCGAGAGGAACGTTCAAGTCTGTGAGTTGAATGCACTCATCACACAGAAGTTTCTGAGAATGCTTCTGTCTAGTTTTTATGTGAAGATATTTCCTTTTCCAGCATAGGCCTCAAAACGCTCCAAATATCCTCTTGCAGATTCTACAAAAAGAGTGTTTCAAAACTGTTCTATCAAAAGGAAGGTTCTACTCTGTGAGTTGAATGAATGCATCATGAAGAACTTTCTGAGAATGCTTCTCTGTAGTTTTTAGGTGAAGATATTCCAAAACCCAGCACAGGCCTCGAAGTGCTCCAAATAACCCCTTGCAGATTTTACCAAAAGAGTGTTTCAGAACTGCTCTTTCTATAGGTAAGTTCAAGTCTGTGAGTTGAATGCACTCAACACAAAGAAGTTTCTGAGAATGCTTCTGTTCAGTTTTTATCTGAAGATATTTCCTTTTCCAGCATAGGCCTCAAACGGCTCCAAATATCCAATTGCAGATTCTACAAAAAGAGTGTTTCCAAACTTCTCTATCAATTGGTAGGTTCAACTCTGTGAGTTGAATGAACTCATCACAAAGAAGTTTCTGAGAATGCTTCCATCTAGTTTTTATATGAAGATATTACCTTTTCCAGCCTAGGCCTCAAAGAACTCCAAATAAACACATGCAGATTCTACAAAAGGAGTGTTTCCAAACTGTTCTATCAAAGGGACCGTTCAAGTCTGTGAGTTGAATGCACTCATCACACAGAACTTTCTCAGAATGCTTCTGTCTAGTTTTTAGGTGAAGAGATTTCATTTCCCAGCATAGGCCTCAAAGCGCTCCAAATATCCACTTGCAGATTCTACGAAAAGTGTGTTTCAAAGCTGCTCTTTCAAAAGCAAGGTTCAAGTCTGTGTGTTGAATGCACTCATCAGAAAGAAGTTTCTGAGAATGCTTCTGTCTAGTTCTTAGGTGAAGATATTTCCTTTTCCAGCTTAGGCCTCAAAGCGCTCCAAATAAACACTTGCAAATTCTACAAAAGGAGTGTTTCAAAAGATTTCTATCAAAAGGAACGTTCAAGTCTGTGAGTTGAATGCACTTATCATAAAGAAGTTTCCTGGAATGCTTCTGTCTAGTTTTTATGTGAAGACATTTCCTTTTCCAGCATAGGCCTCAAAGCGCTCCAAATATCCACTTGCAGATTCTACAAAAAGAGTGTTTCAAAACTGCTCTATCAAAAGCAAGCTTCAACACTGTGAGTAGAATGCACTCATCACAAAGAAGTTTCTGAGAATGCTTCTGTCTAGTTTTTATGTGAAGATATTTCCTTTTCCAACATAGGCCTCAAAGCGCTCCAAATAAACACTTGCAGATTCTACAAAAGGAGTGTTTCAAAACTGCTCTTTCAAGAGGAACGTTCAAGTCTGTGAGTTGAATACACTCATCACACAGAAGTTTCTGAGAATGCTTCTGTCTAGTTTTTATGTGAAGATATTTCCTTTTCCAGCATAGGCCTCAAAACGCTCCAAATATCCTCTTGCAGATTCTACAAAAAGAGTGTTTCAAAACTGTTCTATCAAAAGGAAGGTTTAACTCTGTGAGTTGAATGAATGCATCATGAAGAACTTTCTGAGAATGCTTCTCTGTAGTTTTTAGGTGAAGATATTCCAAAACCCAGCACAGGCCTCGAAGTGCTCCAAATAACCCCTTGCAGATTTTACCAAAAGAGTGTTTCAGAACTGCTCTTTCTATAGGTAAGTTCAAGTCTGTGAGTTGAATGCACTCAACTCAAAGAAGTTTCTGAGAATGCTTCTGTTCAGTTTTTATGTGAAGATATTTCCTTTTCCAGCATAGGCCTCAAACGGCTCCATATATACACTTGCAGATTCTACAAAAAGAGTGTTTCCAAACTTCTCTATCAATTGGTAGGTTCAACTCTGTGAGTTGAATGAACTCATCACAAAGAAGTTTCTGAGAATGCTTCCATCTAGTTTTTATATGAAGATATTTCCTTTTCCAGCATAGGCCTCAAAGAACTCCAAATAAACACATGCAGATTCTACAAAAGGAGTGTTTCCAAACTGTTCTATCAAAGGGACCGTTCAAGTCTGTGAGTTGAATGCACTCATCACACAGAAGTTTCTCAGAATGCTTCTGTCTAGTTTTTAGGTGAAGAGATTTCATTTCCCAGCATAGGCCTCAAAGCGCTCCAAATATCCACTTGCAGATTCTACGAAAAGTGTGTTTCAAAGCTGCTCTTTCAAAAGCAAGGTTCAAGTCTGTGTGTTGAATGCACTCATCAGAAAGAAGTTTCTGAGAACGCTTCTGTCTAGTTCTCAGGTGAAGATATTTCCTTTTCCAGCTTAGGCCTCAAAGCGCTCCAAATAAACACTTGCAAATTCTACAAAAGGAGTGTTTCAAAAGAGTTCTATCAAAAGGAACGTTCAAGTCTGTGAGTTGAATGCACTTATCATACAGAAGTTTCCTGGAATGTTTCTGTCTAGTTTTTATGTGAAGACATTTCCTTTTCCAGCATAGGCCTCAAAGCGCTCCAAATATCCACTTGCAGATTCTACAAAAAGAGTGTTTCAAAACTGCTCTATCAAAAGCAAGCTTCAACACTGTGAGTAGAATGCACTCAACACAAAGAAGTTTCTGAGAATGTTTCTGTCTAGTTTTTATGTGAAGATATTTCCTTTTCCAGCTTAGGCCTTAAAGCGCTCCAAATAAACACTTGCAAATTCTACAAAAGGAGTGTTTCAAAAGAGTTCTATCAAAAGGAACGTTCAAGTCTGTGAGTTGAATGCACTTATCATACAGAAGTTTCCTGGAATGCTTCTGTCTAGTTTTTATGTGAAGACATTTCCTTTTCCAGCATAGGCCTCAAAGCGCTCCAAATATCCACTTGCAGATTCTACAAAAAGAGTGTTTCCAAACTGCTCTATCAAAAGCAAGCTTCAACACTGTGAGTAGAATGCACTCATCACAAAGAAGTTTCTGAGAATGCTTCTGTCTAGTTTTTATGTGAAGATATTTCCTTTTCCAACATAGGCCTCAAAGCGCTCCAAATAAACACTTGCAGATTCTACAAAAGGAGTGTTTCAAAACAGCTCTTTCGAGAGGAACGTTCAAGTCTGTGAGTTGAATGCACTCATCACACAGAAGTTTCTGAGAATGCTTCTGTCTAGTTTTTATGTGAAGATATTTCCTTTTCCAGCATAGGCCTCAAAACGCTCCAAATATCCTCTTGCAGATTCTACAAAAAGAGTGTTTCAAAACTGTTCTATCAAAAGGAAGGTTCAACTCTGTGAGTTGAATGAATGCATCATGAAGAACTTTCTGAGAATGCTTCTCTGTAGTTTTTAGGTGAAGATATTCCAAAACCCAGCACAGGCCTCGAAGTGCTCCAAATAACCCCTTGCAGATTTTACCAAAAGAGTGTTTCAGAACTGCTCTTTCTATAGGTAAGTTCAAGTCTGTGAGTTGAATGCACTCAACACAAAGAAGTTTCTGAGAATGCTTCTGTTCAGTTTTTATGTGAAGATATTTCCTTTTCCAGCATAGGCCTCAAACGGCTCAAAATATCCACTTGCAGATTCTACAAAAAGAGTGTTTCCAAACTTCTCTATCAATTGGTAGGTTCAACTCTGTGAGTTGAATGAACTCATCACAAAGAAGTTTCTGAGAATGCTTCCATCTAGTTTTTATATGAAGATATTTCCTTTTCCAGCATAGGCCTCAAAGAACTCCAAATAAACACATGCAGATTCTACAAAAGGAGTGTTTCCAAACTGTTCTATCAAAGGGACTGTTCAAGTCTGTGAGTTGAATGCACTCATCACCCAGAAGTTTCTCAGAATGCTTCTGTCTAGTTTTAGGTGAAGAGATTTCATTTCCCAGCATAGGCCTCAAAGCGCTCCAAATATCCACTTGCAGATTCTACGAAAAGTGTGTTTCAAAGCTGCTCTTTCAAAAGCAAGGTTCAAGTCTGTGTGTTGAATGCACTCATCAGAAAGAAGTTTCTGAGAACGCTTCTGTCTAGTTCTTAGGTGAAGATATTTCCTTTTCCAGCTTAGGCCTCAAAGCGCTCCAAATAAACACTTGCAAATTCTACAAAAGGAGTGTTTCAAAAGAGTTCTATCAAAAGGAACGTTCAAGTCTGTGAGTTCATTGCACTTATCATACAGAAGTTTACTGGAATGCTTCTGTCTAGTTTTTATGTGAAGACATTTCCTTTTCCAGCATAGGCCTCAAAGCGCTCCAAATATCCACTTGCAGATTCTACAAAAAGAGTGTTTCAAAACTGCTCTATCAAAAGCAAGCTTCAACACTGTGAGTAGAATGCACTCATCACAAAGAAGTTTCTGAGAATGTTTCTGTCTAGTTTTTATGTGAAGATATTTCCTTTTCCAGCTTAGGCCTTAAAGCGCTCCAAATAAACACTTGCAAATTCTACAAAAGGAGTGTTTCAAAAGAGTTCTATCAAAAGGAACGTTCAAGTCTGTGAGTTGAATGCACTTATCATACAGAAGTTTCCTGGAATGCTTCTGTCTAGTTTTTATGTGAAGACATTTCCTTTTCCAGCATAGGCCTCAAAGCGCTCCAAATATCCACTTGCAGATTCTACAAAAAGAGTGTTTCCAAACTGCTCTATCAAAAGCAAGCTTCAACACTGTGAGTAGAATGCACTCATCACAAAGAAGTTTCTGAGAATGCTTCTGTCTAGTTTTTATGTGAAGATATTTCCTTTTCCAACATAGGCCTCAAAGCGCTCCAAATAAACACTTGCAGATTCTACAAAAGGAGTGTTTCAAAACTGCTCTTTCGAGAGGAACGTTCAAGTCTGTGAGTTGAATGCACTCATCACACAGAAGTTTCTGAGAATGCTTCTGTCTAGTTTTTATGTGAAGATATTTCCTTTTCCAGCATAGGCCTCAAAACGCTCCAAATATCCTCTTGCAGATTCTACAAAAAGAGTGTTTCAAAACTGTTCTATCAAAAGGAAGGTTCAACTCTGTGAGTTGAATGAATGCATCATGAAGAACTTTCTGAGAATGCTTCTCTGTAGTTTTTAGGTGAAGATATTCCAAAACCCAGCACAGGCCTCGAAGTGCTCCAAATAACCCCTTGCAGATTTTACCAAAAGAGTGTTTCAGAACTGCTCTTTCTATAGGTAAGTTCAAGTCTGTGAGTTGAATGCACTCAACACAAAGAAGTTTCTGAGAATGCTTCTGTTCAGTTTTTATCTGAAGATATTTCCTTTTCCAGCATAGGCCTCAAACGGCTCCAAATATCCACTTGCAGATTCTACAAAAAGAGTGTTTCCAAACTTCTCTACCAATTGATAGGTTCAACTCTGTGAGTTGAATGAACTCATCACAAAGAAGTTTCTGAGAATGCTTCCATCTAGTTTTTATATGAAGATATTTCCTTTTCCAGCATAGGCCTCAAAGAACTCCAAATAAACACATGCAGATTCTACAAAAGGGGTGTTTCCAAACTGTTCTATCAAAGGGACCGTTCAAGTCTGTGAGTTGAATGCACTCATCACACAGAAGTTTCTCAGAATGCTTCTGTCTAGTTTTTAGGTGAAGAGATTTCATTTCCCAGCATAGGCCTCAAAGCGCTCCAAATATCCACTTGCAGATTCTACGAAAAGTGTGTTTCAAAGCTGCTCTTTCAAAAGCAAGGTTCAAGTCTGTGTGTTGAATGCACTCATCAGAAAGAAGTTTCTGAGAATGCTTCTGTCTAGTTCTCAGGTGAAGATATTTCCTTTTCCAGCTTAGGCCTCAAAGCGCTCCAAATAAACACTTGCAAATTCTACAAAAGGAGTATTTCAAAAGAGTTCTATCAAAAGGAACGTTCAAGTCTGTGAGTTGAATGCACTTATCATACAGAAGTTTCCTGGAATGCTTCTGTCTAGTTTTTATGTGAAGACATTTCCTTTTCCAGCATAGGCCTCAAAGCGCTCCAAATATCCACTTGCAGATTCTACAAAAAGAGTCTTTCAAAACTGCTCTATCAAAAGCAAGCTTCAACACTGTGAGTAGAATGCACTCATCACAAAGAAGTTTCTGAGAATGCTTCTGTCCAGTTTTTATGTGAAGATATTTCCTTTTCCAACATAGGCCTCAAAGCGCTCCAAGTAAACACTTGCAGATTCTACAAAAGGAGTGTTTCAAAACTGCTCTTTTGAGAGGAACGTTCAAGTCTGTGAGTTGAATGCACTCATCACACAGAAGTTTCTGAGAATGCTTCTGTCTAGTTTTTATGTGAAGATATTTCCTTTTCCAGCATAGGCCTCAAAACGCTCCAAGTATCCTCTTGCAGATTCTACAAAAAGAGTGTTTCAAAACTGTTCTATCAAAAGGAAGGTTCAACTCTGTGAGTTGAATGAATGCATCATGAAGAACTTTCTGAGAATGCTTCTCTGTAGTTTTTAGGTGAAGATATTCCAAAACCCAGCACAGGCCTCGAAGTGCTCCAAATAACCCCTTGCAGATTTTACCAAAAGAGTGTTTCAGAACTGCTCTTTCTATAGGTAAGTTCAAGTCTGTGAGTTGAATGCACTCAACACAAAGAAGTTTCTGAGAATGCTTCTGTTCAGTTTTTATCTGAAGATATTTCCTTTTCCAGCATAGGCCTCAAACGGCTCCAAATATCCACTTGCAGATTCTACAAAAAGAGTGTTTCCAAACTTCTCTATCAATTGGTAGGTTCAACTCTGTGAGTTGAATGAACTCATCACAAAGAAGTTTCTGAGAATGCTTCCATCTAGTTTTTATATGAAGATACTTCCTTTTCCAGCATAGGCCTCAAAGAACTCCAAATAAACACATGCAGATTCTACAAAAGGAGTGTTTCCAAACTGTTCTATCAAAGGGACCGTTCAAGTCTGTGAGTTGAATGCACTCATCACACAGAACTTTCTCAGAATGCTTCTGTCTAGTTTTTAGGTGAAGAGATTTCATTTCCCAGCATAGGCCTCAAAGCGCTCCAAATATCCACTTGCAGATTCTACGAAAAGTGTGTTTCAAAGCTGCTCTTTCAAAAGCAAGGTTCAAGTCTGTGTGTTGAATGCACTCATCAGAAAGAAGTTTCTGAGAATGCTTCTGTCTAGTTCTTAGGTGAAGATATTTCCTTTTCCAGCTTAGGCCTCAAAGCGCTCCAAATAAACACTTGCAAATTCTACAAAAGGAGTGTTTCAAAAGATTTCTATCAAAAGGAACGTTCAAGTCTGTGAGTTGAATGCACTTATCATACAGAAGTTTCCTGGAATGCTTCTGTCTAGTTTTTATGTGAAGACATTTCCTTTTCCAGCATAGGCCTCAAAGCGCTCCAAATATCCACTTGCAGATTCTACAAAAAGAGTGTTTCCAAACTGCTCTATCAAAAGCAAGCTTCAACAGTGTGAGTAGTATGCACTCATCACAAAGAAGTTTCTGAGAATGCTTCTGTCTAGTTTTTATGTGAAGATATTTCCTTTTCCAACATAGGCCTCAAAGCGCTCCAAATAAACACTTGCAGATTCTACAAAAGGAGTGTTTCAAAACTGCTCTTTCAAGAGGAACGTTCAAGTCTGTGAGTTGAATGCACTCATCACACAGAAGTTTCTGAGAATGCTTCTGTCTAGTTTTTATGTGAAGATATTTCCTTTTCCAGCATAGGCCTCAAAACGCTCCAAATATCCTCTTGCAGATTCTACAAAAAGAGTGTTTCAAAACTGTTCTATCAAAAGGAAGGTTCAACTCTGTGAGTTGAATGAATGCATCTTGAAGAACTTTCTGAGAATGCTTCTCTGTAGTTTTTAGGTGAAGATATTCCAAAACCCAGCACAGGCCTCGAAGTGCTCCAAATAACCCCTTGCAGATTTTACCAAAAGAGTGTTTCAGAACTGCTCTTTCTATAGGTAAGTTCAAGTCTGTGAGTTGAATGCACTCAACACAAAGAAGTTTCTGAGAATGCTTCTGTTCAGTTTTTATCTGAAGATATTTCCTTTTCCAGCATAGGCCTCAAACGGCTCCAAATATCCACTTGCAGATTCTACAAAAAGAGTGTTTCCAAACTTCTCTATCAATTGGTAGGTTCAACTCTGTGAGTTGAATGAACTCATCACAAAGAAGTTTCTGAGAATGCTTCCATCTAGTTTTTATATGAAGATACTTCCTTTTCCAGCATAGGCCTCAAAGAACTCCAAATAAACACATGCAGATTCTACAAAAGGAGTGTTTCCAAACTGTTCTATCAAAGGGACCGTTCAAGTCTGTGAGTTGAATGCACTCATCACACAGAAGTTTCTCAGAATGCTTCTGTCTAGTTTTAGGTGAAGAGATTTCATTTCCCAGCATAGGCCTCAAAGCGCTCCAAATATCCACTTGCAGATTCTACGAAAAGTGTGTTTCAAAGCTGCTCTTTCAAAAGCAAGGTTCAAGTCTGTGTGTTGAATGCACTCATCAGAAAGAAGTTTCTGAGAACCCTTCTGTCTAGTTCTTAGGTGAAGATATTTCCTTTTCCAGCTTAGGCCTCAAAGCACTCCAAATAAACACTTGCAAATTCTACAAAAGGAGTGTTTCAAAAGAGTTCTATCAAAAGGAACGTTCAAGTCTGTGAGTTCAATGCACTTATCATACAGAAGTTTCCTGGAATGCTTCTGTCTAGTTTTTATGTGAAGACATTTCCTTTTCCAGCATAGGCCTCAAAGCGCTCCAAATATCCACTTGCAGATTCTACAAAAAGAGTGTTTCAAAACTGCTCTATCAAAAGCAAGTTTCAACACTGTGAGTAGAATGCACTCATCACAAAGAAGTTTCTGAGAATGTTTCTGTCTAGTTTTTATGTGAAGATATTTCCTTTTCCAGCTTAGGCCTTAAAGCGCTCCAAATAAACACTTGCAAATTCTACAAAAGGAGTGTTTCAAAAGAGTTCTATCAAAAGGAACGTTCAAGTCTGTGAGTTGAATGCACTTATCATACAGAAGTTTCCTGGAATGCTTCTGTCTAGTTTTTATGTGAAGACATTTCCTTTTCCAGCATAGGCCTCAAAGCGCTCCAAATGTCCACTTGCAGATTCTACAAAAAGAGTGTTTCCAAACTGCTCTATCAAAAGCAAGCTTCAACACTGTGAGTAGAATGCACTCATCACAAAGAAGTTTCTGAGAATGCTTCTGTCTAGTTTTTATGTGAAGATATTTCCTTTTCCAACATAGGCCTCAAAGCGCTCCAAATAAACACTTGCAGATTCTACAAAAGGAGTGTTTCAAAACTGCTCTTTCGAGAGGAACGTTCAAGTCTGTGAGTTGAATGCACTCATCACACAGAAGTTTCTGAGAATGCTTCTGTCTAGTTTTTATGTGAAGATATTTCCTTTTCCAGCATAGGCCTCAAAACGCTCCAAATATCCTCTTGCAGATTCTACAAAAAGAGTGTTTCAAAACTGTTCTATCAAAAGGAAGGTTCAACTCTGTGAGTTGAATGAATGCATCATGAAGAACTTTCTGAGAATGCTTCTCTGTAGTTTTTAGGTGAAGATATTCCAAAACCCAGCACAGGCCTCGAAGTGCTCCAAATAACCCCTTGCAGATTTTACCAAAAGAGTGTTTCAGAACTGCTCTTTCTATAGGTAAGTTCAAGTCTGTGAGTTGAATGCACTCAACACAAAGAAGTTTCTGAGAATGCTTCTGTTCAGTTTTTATCTGAAGATATTTCCTTTTCCAGCATAGGCCTCAAACGGCTCCAAATATCCACTTGCAGATTCTACAAAAAGAGTGTTTCCAAACTTCTCTATCAATTGGTAGGTTCAACTCTGTGAGTTGAATGAACTCATCACAAAGAAGTTTCTGAGAATGCTTCCATCTAGTTTTTATATGAAGATACTTCCTTTTCCAGCATAGGCCTCAAAGAACTCCAAATAAACACATGCAGATTCTACAAAAGGAGTGTTTCCAAACTGTTCTATCAAAGGGACCGTTCAAGTCTGTGAGTTGAATGCACTCATCACACAGAACTTTCTCAGAATGCTTCTGTCTAGTTCTTAGGTGAAGAGATTTCATTTCCCAGCATAGGCCTCAAAGCGCTCCAAATATCCACTTGCAGATTCTACGAAAAGTGTGTTTCAAAGCTGCTCTTTCAAAAGCAAGGTTCAAGTCTGTGTGTTGAATGCACTCATCAGAAAGAAGTTTCTGAGAATGCTTCTGTCTAGTTCTTAGGTGAAGATATTTCCTTTTCCAGCTTAGGCCTCAAAGCGCTCCAAATAAACACTTGCAAATTCTACAAAAGGAGTGTTTCAAAAGATTTCTATCAAAAGGAACGTTCAAGTCTGTGAGTTGAATGCACTTATCATACAGAAGTTTCCTGGAATGCTTCTGTCTAGTTTTTATGTGAAGACATTTCCTTTTCCAGCATAGGCCTCAAAGCGCTCCAAATATCCACTTGCAGATTCTACAAAAAGAGTGTTTCCAAACTGCTCTATCAAAAGCAAGCTTCAACAGTGTGAGTAGTATGCACTCATCACAAAGAAGTTTCTGAGAATGCTTCTGTCTAGTTTTTATGTGAAGATATTTCCTTTTCCAACATAGGCCTCAAAGCGCTCCAAATAAACACTTGCAGATTCTACAAAAGGAGTGTTTCAAAACTGCTCTTTCAAGAGGAACGTTCAAGTCTGTGAGTTGAATGCACTCATCACACAGAAGTTTCTGAGAATGCTTCTGTCTAGTTTTTATGTGAAGATATTTCCTTTTCCAGCATAGGCCTCAAAACGCTCCAAATATCCTCTTGCAGATTCTACAAAAAGAGTGTTTCAAAACTGTTCTATCAAAAGGAAGGTTCAACTCTGTGAGTTGAATGAATGCATCTTGAAGAACTTTCTGAGAATGCTTCTCTGTAGTTTTTAGGTGAAGATATTCCAAAACCCAGCACAGGCCTCGAAGTGCTCCAAATAACCCCTTGCAGATTTTACCAAAAGAGTGTTTCAGAACTCCTCTTTCTATAGGTAAGTTCAAGTCTGTGAGTTGAATGCACTCAACACAAAGAAGTTTCTGAGAATGCTTCTGTTCAGTTTTTATGTGAAGATATTTCCTTTTCCAGCATAGGCCTCAAACGGCTCCAAATATCCACTTGCAGATTCTACAAAAAGAGTGTTTCCAAACTGCTCTATCAAAAGCAAGCTTCAACAGTGTGAGTAGTATGCACTCATTACAAAGAAGTTTCTGAGAATGCTTCTGTCTAGTTTTTATGTGAAGATATTTCCTTTTCCAACATAGGCCTCAAAGCGCTCCAAATAAACACTTGCAGATTCTACAAAAGGAGTGTTTCAAAACTGCTCTTTCAAGAGGAACGTTCAAGTCTGTGAGTTGAATGCACTCATCACACAGAAGTTTCTGAGAATGCTTCTGTCTAGTTTTTATGTGAAGATATTTCCTTTTCCAGCATAGGCCTCAAAACGCTCCAAATATCCTCTTGCAGATTCTACAAAAAGAGTGTTTCAAAACTGTTCTATCAAAAGGAAGGTTCAACTCTGTGAGTTGAATGAATGCATCTTGAAGAACTTTCTGAGAATGCTTCTCTGTAGTTTTTAGGTGAAGATATTCCAAAACCCAGCACAGGCCTCGAAGTGCTCCAAATAACCCCTTGCAGATTTTACCAAAAGAGTGTTTCAGAACTGCTCTTTCTATAGGTAAGTTCAAGTCTGTGAGTTGAATGCACTCAACACAAAGAAGTTTCTGAGAATGCTTCTGTTCAGTTTTTATCTGAAGATATTTCCTTTTCCAGCATAGGCCTCAAACGGCTCCAAATATCCACTTGCAGATTCTACAAAAAGAGTGTTTCCAAACTTCTCTATCAATTGGTAGGTTCAACTCTGTGAGTTGAATGAACTCATCACAAAGAAGTTTCTGAGAATGCTTCCATCTAGTTTTTATATGAAGATACTTCCTTTTCCAGCATAGGCCTCAAAGAACTCCAAATAAACACATGCAGATTCTACAAAAGGAGTGTTTCCAAACTGTTCTATCAAAGGGACCGTTCAAGTCTGTGAGTTGAATGCACTCATCACACAGAACTTTCTCAGAATGCTTCTGTCTAGTTTTTAGGTGAAGAGATTTCATTTCCCAGCATAGGCCTCAAAGCGCTCCAAATATCCACTTGCAGATTCTACGAAAAGTGTGTTTCAAAGCTGCTCTTTCAAAAGCAAGGTTCAAGTCTGTGTGTTGAATGCACTCATCAGAAAGAAGTTTCTGAGAATGCTTCTGTCTAGTTCTTAGGTGAAGATATTTCCTTTTCCAGCTTAGGCCTCAAAGCGCTCCAAATAAACACTTGCAAATTCTACAAAAGGAGTGTTTCAAAAGATTTCTATCAAAAGGAACGTTCAAGTCTGTGAGTTGAATGCACTTATCATACAGAAGTTTCCTGGAATGCTTCTGTCTAGTTTTTATGTGAAGACATTTCCTTTTCCAGCATAGGCCTCAAAGCGCTCCAAATATCCACTTGCAGATTCTACAAAAAGAGTGTTTCCAAACTGCTCTATCAAAAGCAAGCTTCAACAGTGTGAGTATTATGCACTCATCACAAAGAAGTTTCTGAGAATGCTTCTGTCTAGTTTTTATGTGAAGATATTTCCTTTTCCAACATAGGCCTCAAAGCGCTCCAAATAAACACTTGCAGATTCTACAAAAGGAGTGTTTCAAAACTGCTCTTTCAAGAGGAACGTTCAAGTCTGTGAGTTGAATACACTCATCACACAGAAGTTTCTGAGAATGCTTCTGTCTAGTTTTTATGTGAAGATATTTCCTTTTCCAGCATAGGCCTCAAAACGCTCCAAATATCCTCTTGCAGATTCTACAAAAAGAGTGTTCCAAAACTGTTCTATGAAAAGGAAGGTTCAACTCTGTGAGTTGAATGAATGCATCATGAAGAACTTTCTGAGAATGCTTCTCTGTAGTTTTTAGGTGAAGATATTCCAAAACCCAGCACAGGCCTCGAAGTGCTCCAAATAACCCCTTGCAGATTTTACCAAAAGAGTGTTTCAGAACTGCTCTTTCTATAGGTAAGTTCAAGTCTGTGAGTTGAATGCACTCAACACAAAGAAGTTTCTGAGAATGCTTCTCTTCAGTTTTTATGTGAAGATATTTCCTTTTCCAGCATAGGCCTCAAACGGCTCCAAATATCCACTTGCAGATTCTACAAAAAGAGTGTTTCCAAACTTCTCTATCAATTGGTAGGTTCAACTCTGTGAGTTGAATGAACTCATCACAAAGAAGTTTCTGAGAATGCTTCCATCTAGTTTTTATATGAAGATATTTCCTTTTCCAGCATAGGCCTCAAAGAACTCCAAATAAACACATGCAGATTCTACAAAAGGAGTGTTTCCAAACTGTTCTATCAAAGGGACTGTTCAAGTCTGTGAGTTGAATGCAATCATCACACAGAAGTTTCTCAGAATGCTTCTGTCTAGTTTTAGGTGAAGAGATTTCATTTCCCAGCATAGGCCTCAAAGCGCTCCAAATATCCACTTGCAGATTCTACGAAAAGTGTGTTTCAAAGCTGCTCTTTCAAAAGCAAGGTTCAAGTCTGTGTGTTGAATGCACTCATCAGAAAGAAGTTTCTGAGAACGCTTCTGTCTAGTTCTTAGGTGAAGATATTTCCTTTTCCAGCTTAGGCCTCAAAGCACTCCAAATAAACACTTGCAAATTCTACAAAAGGAGTGTTTCAAAAGAGTTCTATCAAAAGGAACGTTCAAGTCTGTGAGTTCAATGCACTTATCATGCAGAAGTTTCCTGGAATGCTTCTGTCTAGTTTTTATGTGAAGACATTTCCTTTTCCAGCATAGGCCTCAAAGCGCTCCAAATATCCACTTGCAGATTCTACAAAAAGAGTGTTTCAAAACTGCTCTATCAAAAGCAAGTTTCAACACTGTGAGTAGAATGCACTCATCACAAAGAAGTTTCTGAGAATGTTTCTGTCTAGTTTTTATGTGAAGATATTTCCTTTTCCAGCTTAGGCCTTAAAGCGCTCCAAATAAACACTTGCAAATTCTACAAAAGGAGTGTTTCAAAAGAGTTCTATCAAAAGGAACGTTCAAGTCTGTGAGTTGAATGCACTTATCATACAGAAGTTTCCTGGAATGCTTCTGTCTAGTTTTTATGTGAAGACATTTCCTTTTCCAGCATAGGCCTCAAAGCGCTCCAAATGTCCACTTGCAGATTCTACAAAAAGAGTGTTTCCAAACTGCTCTATCAAAAGCAAGCTTCAACACTGTGAGTAGAATGCACTCATCACAAAGAAGTTTCTGAGAATGCTTCTGTCTAGTTTTTATGTGAAGATATTTCCTTTTCCAACATAGGCCTCAAAGCGCTCCAAATAAACACTTGCAGATTCTACAAAAGGAGTGTTTCAAAACTGCTCTTTCGAGAGGAACGTTCAAGTCTGTGAGTTGAATGCACTCATCACACAGAAGTTTCTGAGAATGCTTCTGTCTAGTTTTTATGTGAAGATATTTCCTTTTCCAGCATAGGCCTCAAAACGCTCCAAATATCCTCTTGCAGATTCTACAAAAAGAGTGTTTCAAAACTGTTCTATCAAAAGGAAGGTTCAACTCTGTGAGTTGAATGAATGCATCATGAAGAACTTTCTGAGAATGCTTCTCTGTAGTTTTTAGGTGAAGATATTCCAAAACCCAGCACAGGCCTCGAAGTGCTCCAAATAACCCCTTGCAGATTTTACCAAAAGAGTGTTTCAGAACTGCTCTTTCTATAGGTAAGTTGAAGTCTGTGAGTTGAATGCACTCAACACAAAGAAGTTTCTGAGAATGCTTCTGTTCAGTTTTTATCTGAAGATATTTCCTTTTCCAGCATAGGCCTCAAACGGCTCCAAATATCCACTTGCAGATTCTACAAAAAGAGTGTTTCCAAACTTCTCTATCAATTGGTAGGTTCAACTCTGTGAGTTGAATGAACTCATCACAAAGAAGTTTCTGAGAATGCTTCCATCTAGTTTTTATATGAAGATACTTCCTTTTCCAGCATAGGCCTCAAAGAACTCCAAATAAACACATGCAGATTCTACAAAAGGAGTGTTTCCAAACTGTTCTATCAAAGGGACCGTTCAAGTCTGTGAGTTGAATGCACTCATCACACAGAACTTTCTCAGAATGCTTCTGTCTAGTTTTTAGGTGAAGAGATTTCATTTCCCAGCATAGGCCTCAAAGCGCTCCAAATATCCACTTGCAGATTCTACGAAAAGTGTGTTTCAAAGCTGCTCTTTCAAAAGCAAGGTTCAAGTCTGTGTGTTGAATGCACTCATCAGAAAGAAGTTTCTGAGAATGCTTCTGTCTAGTTCTTAGGTGAAGATATTTCCTTTTCCAGCTTAGGCCTCAAAGCGCTCCAAATAAACACTTGCAAATTCTACAAAAGGAGTGTTTCAAAAGATTTCTATCAAAAGGAACGTTAAAGTCTGTGAGTTGAATGCACTTATCATACAGAAGTTTCCTGGAATGCTTCTGTCTAGTTTTTATGTGAAGACATTTCCTTTTCCAGCATAGGCCTCAAAGCGCTCCAAATATCCACTTGCAGATTCTACAAAAAGAGTGTTTCCAAACTGCTCTATCAAAAGCAAGCTTCAACAGTGTGAGTAGTATGCACTCATCACAAAGAAGTTTCTGAGAATGCTTCTGTCTAGTTTTTATGTGAAGATATTTCCTTTTCCAACATAGGCCTCAAAGCGCTCCAAATAAACACTTGCAGATTCTACAAAAGGAGTGTTTCAAAACTGCTCTTTCAAGAGGAACGTTCAAGTCTGTGAGTTGAATGCACTCATCACACAGAAGTTTCTGAGAATGCTTCTGTCTAGTTTTTATGTGAAGATATTTCCTTTTCCAGCATAGGCCTCAAAACGCTCCAAATATCCTCTTGCAGATTCTACAAAAAGAGTGTTTCAAAACTGTTCTATCAAAAGGAAGGTTCAACTCTGTGAGTTGAATGAATGCATCTTGAAGAACTTTCTGAGAATGCTTCTCTGTAGCTTTTAGGTGAAGATATTCCAAAACCCAGCACAGGCCTCGAAGTGCTCCAAATAACCCCTTGCAGATTTTACCAAAAGAGTGTTTCAGAACTCCTCTTTCTATAGGTAAGTTCAAGTCTGTGAGTTGAATGCACTCAACACAAAGAAGTTTCTGAGAATGCTTCTGTTCAGTTTTTATGTGAAGATATTTCCTTTTCCAGCATAGGCCTCAAACGGCTCCAAATATCCACTTGCAGATTCTACAAAAAGAGTGTTTCCAAACTTCTCTATCAATTGGTAGGTTCAACTCTGTGAGTTGAATGAACTCATCACAAAGAAGTTTCTGAGAATGCTTCCATCTAGTTTTTATATGAAGATATTTCCTTTTCCAGCATAGGCCTCAAAGAACTCCAAATAAACACATGCAGATTCTACAAAAGGAGTGTTTCCAAACTGTTCTATCAAAGGGACTGTTCAAGTCTGTGAGTTGAATGCACTCATCACACAGAAGTTTCTCAGAATGCTTCTGTCTAGTTTTAGGTGAAGAGATTTCATTTCCCAGCATAGGCCTCAAAGCGCTCCAAATATCCACTTGCAGATTCTACGAAAAGTGTGTTTCAAAGCTGCACTTTCAAAAGCAAGGTTCAAGTCTGTGTGTTGAATGCACTCATCAGAAAGAAGTTTCTGAGAACGCTTCTGTCTAGTTCTTAGGTGAAGATATTTCCTTTTCCAGCTTAGGCCTCAAAGCGCTCCAAATAAACACTTGCAAATTCTACAAAAGGAGTGTTTCAAAAGAGTTCTATCAAAAGGAACGTTCAAGTCTGTGAGTTCAATGCACTTATCATACAGAAGTTTCCTGGAATGCTTCTGTCTAGTTTTTATGTGAAGACATTTCCTTTTCCAGCATAGGCCTCAAAGCGCTCCAAATATCCACTTGCAGATTCTACAAAAAGAGTGTTTCAAAACTGCTCTATCAAAAGCAAGCTTCAACACTGTGAGTAGAATGCACTCATCACAAAGAAGTTTCTGAGAATGTTTCTGTCTAGTTTTTATGTGAAGATATTTCCTTTTCCAGCTTAGGCCTTAAAGCGCTCCAAATAAACACTTGCAAATTCTACAAAAGGAGTGTTTCAAAAGAGTTCTATCAAAAGGAACGTTCAAGTCTGTGAGTTGAATGCACTTATCATACAGAAGTTTCCTGGAATGCTTCTGTCTAGTTTTTATGTGAAGACATTTCCTTTTCCAGCATAGGCCTCAAAGCGCTCCAAATATCCACTTGCAGATTCTACAAAAAGAGTGTTTCCAAACTGCTCTATCAAAAGCAAGCTTCAACACTGTGAGTAGAATGCACTCATCACAAAGAAGTTTCTGAGAATGCTTCTGTCTAGTTTTTATGTGAAGATATTTCCTTTTCCAACATAGGCCTCAAAGCGCTCCAAATAAACACTTGCAGATTCTACAAAAGGAGTGTTTCAAAACTGCTCTTTCGAGAGGAACGTTCAAGTCTGTGAGTTGAATGCACTCATCACACAGAAGTTTCTGAGAATGCTTCTGTCTAGTTTTTATGTGAAGATATTTCCTTTTCCAGCATAGGCCTCAAAACGCTCCAAATATCCTCTTGCAGATTCTACAAAAAGAGTGTTTCAAAACTGTTCTATCAAAAGGAAGGTTCAACTCTGTGAGTTGAATGAATGCATCATGAAGAACTTTCTGAGAATGCTTCTCTGTAGTTTTTAGGTGAAGATATTCCAAAACCCAGCACAGGCCTCGAAGTGCTCCAAATAACCCCTTGCAGATTTTACCAAAAGAGTGTTTCAGAACTGCTTTTTCTATAGGTAAGTTCAAGTCTGTGAGTTGAATGCACTCAACACAAAGAAGTTTCTGAGAATGCTTCTGTTCAGTTTTTATCTGAAGATATTTCCTTTTCCAGCATAGGCCTCAAACGGCTCCAAATATCCACTTGCAGATTCTACAAAAAGAGTGTTTCCAAACTTCTCTATCAATTGGTAGGTTCAACTCTGTGAGTTGAATGAACTCATCACAAAGAAGTTTCTGAGAATGCTTCCATCTAGTTTTTATATGAAGATATTTCCTTTTCCAGCATAGGCCTCAAAGAACTCCAAATAAACACATGCAGATTCTACAAAAGGAGTGTTTCCAAACTGCTCTATCAAAGGGAACGTTCAAGTCTGTGAGTTGAATGCACTGATCACACAGAAGTTTCTCAGAATGCTTCTGTCTAGTTTTTAGGTGAAGAGATTTCATTTCCCAGCATAGGCCTCAAAGCGCTCCAAATATCCACTTGCAGATTCTACGAAAAGTGTGTTTCAAAGCTGCTCTTTCAAAAGCAAGGTTCAAGTCTGTGTGTTGAATGCACTCATCAGAAAGAAGTTTCTGAGAACGCTTCTGTCTAGTTCTCAGGTGAAGATATTTCCTTTTCCAGCTTAGGCCTCAAAGCGCTCCAAATAAACACTTGCAAATTCTACAAAAGGAGTGTTTCAAAAGAGTTCTATCAAAAGGAATGTTCAAGTCTGTGAGTTGAATGCACTTATCATACAGAAGTTTCCTGGAATGTTTCTGTCTAGTTTTTATGTGAAGACATTTCCTTTTCCAGCATAGGCCTCAAAGCGCTCCAAATATCCACTTGCAGATTCTACAAAAAGAGTGTTTCAAAACTGCTCTATCAAAAGCAAGCTTCAACACTGTGAGTAGAATGCACTCATCACAAAGAAGTTTCTGAGAATGCTTCTGTGTAGTTTTTATGTGAAGATATTTCCTTTTCCAACATAGGCCTCAAAGCGCTCCAAATAAACACTTGCAGATTCTACAAAAGGAGTGTTTCAAAACTGCTCTTTTGAGAGGAACGTTCAAGTCTGTGAGTTGAATGCACTCATCACACAGAAGTTTCTGAGAATGCTTCTGTCTAGTTTTTATGTGAAGATATTTCCTTTTCCAGCATAGGCCTCAAACGGCTCCAAATATCCACTTGCAGATTCTACAAAAAGAGTGTTTCCAAACTTCTCTATCAATTGGTAGGTTCAACTCTGTGAGTTGAATGAACTCATCACAAAGAAGTTTCTGAGAATGCTTCCATCTAGTTTTTATATGAAGATATTTCCTTTTCCAGCATAGGCCTCAAAGAACTCCAAATAAACACATGCAGATTCTACAAAAGGAGTGTTTCCAAACTGTTCTATCAAAGGGACCGTTCAAGTCTGTGAGTTGAGTGCAGTCATCACACAGAAGTTTCTCAGAATGCTTCTGTCTAGTTTTTAGGTGAAGAGATTTCATTTCCCAGCATAGGCCTCAAAGCGCTCCAAATATCCACTTGCAGATTCTACGAAAAGTGTGTTTCAAAGCTGCTCTTTCAAAAGCAAGGTTCAAGTCTGTGTGTTGAATGCACTCATCAGAAAGAAGTTTCTGAGAACGCTTCTGTCTAGTTCTCAGGTGAAGATATTTCCTTTCCAGCTTAGGCCTCAAAGCGCTCCAAATAAACACTTGCAAATTCTACAAAAGGAGTGTTTCAAAAGAGTTTTATCAAAAGGAACGTTCAAGTCTGTGAGTTGAATGCACTTATCATACAGAAGTTTCCTGGAATGTTTCGGTCTAGTTTTTATGTGAAGACATTTCCTTTTCCAGCATAGGCCTCAAAGCGCTCCAAATATCCACTTGCAGATTCTACAAAAAGAGTGTTTCAAAACTGCTCTATCAAAAGCAAGCTTCAACACTGTAAGTAGAATGCACTCATCACAAAGAAGTTTCTGAGAATGTTTCTGTCTAGTTTTTATGTGAAGATATTTCCTTTTCCAGCTTAGGCCTTAAAGCGCTCCAAATAAACACTTGCAAATTCTACAAAAGGAGTGTTTCAAAAGAGTTCTAGCAAAAGGAACGTTCAAGTCTGTGAGTTGAATGCACTTATCATACAGAAGTTTCCTGGAATGCTTCTGTCTAGTTTTTATGTGAAGACATTTCCTTTTCCAGCATAGGCCTCAAAGCGCTCCAAATATCCACTTGGAGATTCTACAAAAAGAGTGTTTCAAAACTGCTCTATCAAAAGCAAGCTTCAACACTGTGAGTAGAATTCACTCATCACAAAGAAGTTTCTGAGAATGCTTCTGTCTAGTTTTTATGTGAAGATATTTCCTTTTCCAACATAGGCCTCAAAGCGCTCCAAATAAACACTTGCAGATTCTACAAAAGGAGTGTTTCAAAACTGCTCTTTCGAGAGGAACGTTCAAGTCTGTGAGTTGAATGCACTCATCACACAGAAGTTTCTGAGAATGCTTCTGTCTAGTTTTTATGTGAAGATATTTCCTTTTCCAGCATAGGCCTCAAAACGCTCCAAATATCCTCTTGCAGATTCTACAAAAAGAGTGTTTCAAAACTGTTCTATCAAAAGGAAGGTTCAACTCTGTGAGTTGAATGAATGCATCATGAAGAACTTTCTGAGAATGCTTCTCTGTAGTTTTTAGGTGAAGATATTCCAAAACCCAGCACAGGCCTCGAAGTGCTCCAAATAACCCCTTGCAGATTTTACCAAAAGAGTGTTTCAGAACTGCTCTTTCTATAGGTAAGTTCAAGTCTGTGAGTTGAATGCACTCAACACAAAGAAGTTTCTGAGAATGCTTCTGTTCAGTTTTTATCTGAAGATATTTCCTTTTCCAGCATAGGCCTCAAACGGCTCCAAATATCCACTTGCAGATTCTACAAAAAGAGTGTTTCCAAACTTCTCTATCAATTGGTAGGTTCAACTCTGTGAGTTGAATGAACTCATCACAAAGAAGTTTCTGAGAATGCTTCCATCTAGTTTTTATATGAAGATATTTCCTTTTCCAGCATAGGCCTCAAAGAACTCCAAATAAACACATGCAGATTCTACAAAAGGAGTGTTTCCAAACTGCTCTATCAAAGGGAACGTTTAAGTCTGTGAGTTGAATGCACTCATCACACAGAAGTTTCTCAGAATGCTTCTGTCTAGTTTTAGGTGAAGAGATTTCATTTCCCAGCATAGGCATCAAAGCGCTCCAAATATCCACTTGCAGATTCTACGAAAAGTGTGTTTCAAAGCTGCTCTTTCAAAAGCAAGGTTCAAGTCTATGTGTTGAATGCACTCATCAGAAAGAAGTTTCTGAGAATGCTTCTGTCTAGTTCTTAGGTGAAGATATTTCCTTTTCCAGCTTAGGCCTCAAAGCGCTCCAAATAAACACTTGCAAATTCTACAAAAGGAGTGTTTCAAAAGAGTTCTATCAAAAGGAATGTTCAAGTCTGTGAGTTGAATGCACTTATCATACAGAAGTTTCCTGGAATGCTTCTGTCTAGTTTTTATGTGAAGACATTTCCTTTTCCAGCATAGGCCTCAAAGCGCTCCAAATATCCACTTGCAGATTCTACAAAAAGAGTGTTTCAAAACTGCTCTATCAAAAGCAAGCTTCAACACTGTGAGTAGAATGCACTCATCACAAAGAAGTTTCTGAGAATGCTTCTGTCTAGTTTTTATGTGAAGATATTTCCTTTTCCAACATAGGCCTCAAAGCGCTCCAAATAAACACTTGCAGATTCTACAAAAGGAGTGTTTCAAAACTGCTCTTTCGAGAGGAACGTTCAAGTCTGTGAGTTGAATGCACTCATCACACAGAAGTTTCTGAGAATGCTTCTGTCTAGTTTTTATGTGAAGATATTTCCTTTTCCAGCATAGGCCTCAAAACGCTCCAAATATCCTCTTGCAGATTCTACAAAAAGAGTGTTTCAAAACTGTTCTATCAAAAGGAAGGTTCAACTCTGTGAGTTGAATGAATGCATCATGAAGAACTTTCTGAGAATGCTTCTCTGTAGTTTTTAGGTGAAGATATTCCAAAACCCAGCACAGGCCTCGAAGTGCTCCAAATAACCCCTTGCAGATTTTACCAAAAGAGTGTTTCAGAACTGCTCTTTCTATAGGTAAGTTCAAGTCTGTGAGTTGAATGCACTCAACACAAAGAAGTTTCTGAGAATGCTTCTGTTCAGTATTTATGTGAAGATATTTCCTTTTCCAGCATAGGCCTCAAACGGCTCCAAATATCCACTTGCAGATTCTACAAAAAGAGTGTTTCCAAACTTCTCTATCAATTCGTAGGTTCAACTCTGTGAGTTGAATGAACTCATCACAAAGAAGTTTCTGAGAATCCTTCCATCTAGTTTTTATATGAAGATATTTCCTTTTCCAGCATAGGCCTCAAAGAACTCCAAATAAACACATGCAGATTCTACAAAAGGAGTGTTTCCAAACTGCTCTATCAAAGGGAACGTTTAAGTCTGTGAGTTGAATGCACTCATCACACAGAAGTTTCTCAGAATGCTTCTGTCTAGTTTTAGGTGAAGAGATTTCATTTCCCAGCATAGGCCTCAAAGCGCTCCAAATATCCACTTGCAGATTCTACGAAAAGTGTGTTTCAAAGCTGCTCTTTCAAAAGCAAGGTTCAAGTCTATGTGTTGAATGCACTCATCAGAAAGAAGTTTCTGAGAATGCTTCTGTCTAGTTCTTAGGTGAAGATATTTCCTTTTCCAGCTTAGGCCTCAAAGCGCTCCAAATAAACACTTGCAAATTCTACAAAAGGAGTGTTTCAAAAGAGTTCTATCAAAAGGAATGTTCAAGTCTGTGAGTTGAATGCACTTATCATACAGAAGTTTCCTGGAATGCTTCTGTCTAGTTTTTATGTGAAGACATTTCCTTTTCCAGCATAGGCCTCAAAGCGCTCCAAATATCCACTTGCAGATTCTACAAAAAGAGTGTTTCCAAACTGCTCTATCAAAAGCAAGCTTCAACACTGTGAGTAGAATGCACTCATCACAAAGAAGTTTCTGAGAATGCTTCTGTCTAGTTTTTATGTGAAGATATTTCCTTTTCCAACATAGGCCTCAAAGCGCTCCAAATAAACACTTGCAGATTCTACAAAAGGAGTGTTTCAAAACTGCTCTTTTGAGAGGAACGTTCAAGTCTGTGAGTTGAATGCACTCATCACACAGAAGTTTCTGAGAATGCTTCTGTCTAGTTTTTATGTGAAGATATTTCCTTTTCCAGCATAGGCCTCAAAACGCTCCAAATATCCTCTTGCAGATTCTACAAAAAGAGTGTTTCAAAACTGTTCTATCAAAAGGAAGGTTCAACTCTGTGAGTTGAATGAATGCATCATGAAGAACTTTCTGAGAATGCTTCTCTGTAGTTTTTAGGTGAAGATATTCCAAAACCCAACACAGGCCTCGAAGTGCTCCAAATAACCCCTTGCAGATTTTACCAAAAGAGTGTTTCAGAACTGCTCTTTCTATAGGTAAGTTCAAGTCTGTGAGTTGAATGCACTCAACACAAAGAAGTTTCTGAGAATGCTTCTGTTCAGTTTTTATGTGAAGATATTTCCTTTTCCAGCATAGGCCTCAAACGGCTCCAAATATCCACTTGCAGATTCTACAAAAAGAGTGTTTCCAAACTTCTCTATCAATTGGTAGGTTCAACTCTGTGAGTTGAATGAACTCATCACAAAGAAGTTTCTGAGAATGCTTCCATCTAGTTTTTATATGAAGATATTTCCTTTTCCAGCATAGGCCTCAAAGAACTCCAAATAAACACATGCAGATTCTACAAAAGGAGTGTTTCCAAACTGTTCTATCAAAGGGACCGTTCAAGTCTGTGAGTTGACCGCACTCATCACACAGAAGTTTCTCAGAATGCTTCTGTCTAGTTTTTAGGTGAAGAGATTTCATTTCCCAGCATAGGCCTCAAAGCGCTCCAAATATCCACTTGCAGATTCTACGAAAAGTGTGTTTCAAAGCTGCTCTTTCAAAAGCAAGGTTCAAGTCTGTGTGTTGAATGCACTCATCAGAAAGAAGTTTCTGAGAACGCTTCTGTCTAGTTCTCAGGTGAAGATATTTCCTTTTAGAGCTTAGGCCTCAAAGCGCTCCAAATAAACACTTGCAAATTCTACAAAAGGAGTGTTTCAAAAGAGTTCTATCAAAAGGAACGTTCAAGTCTGTGAGTTGAATGCACTTATCATACAGAAGTTTCCTGGAATGTTTCTGTCTAGTTTTTATGTGAAGACATTTCCTTTTCCAGCATAGGCCTCAAAGCGCTCCAAATATCCACTTGCAGATTCTACAAAAAGAGTGTTTCAAAACTGCTCTATCAAAAGCAAGCTTCAACACTGTGAGTAGAATGCACTCATCACAAAGGAGTTTCTGAGAATGTTTCTGTCTAGTTTTTATGTGAAGATATTTCCTTTTCCAGCTTAGGCCTTAAAGCGCTCCAAATAAACACTTGCAAATTCTACAAAAGGAGTGTTTCAAAAGAGTTCTATCAAAAGGAACGTTCAAGTCTGTGAGTTGAATGCACTTATCATACAGAAGTTTTCTGGAATGCTTCTGTCTAGTTTTTATGTGAAGACATTTCCTTTTCCAGCATAGGCCTCAAAGCGCTCCAAATATCCACTTGCAGATTCTACAAAAAGAGTGTTTCCAAACTGCTCTATCAAAAGCAAGCTTCAACACTGTGAGTAGAATGCACTCATCACAAAGAAGTTTCTGAGAATGCTTCTGTCTAGTTTTTATGTGAAGATATTTCCTTTTCCAACATAGGCCTCAAAGCGCTCCAAATAAACACTTGCAGATTCTACAAAAGGAGTGTTTCAAAACTGCTCTTTCGAGAGGAACGTTCAAGTCTGTGAGTTGAATGCACTCATCACACAGAAGTTTCTGAGAATGCTTCTGTCTAGTTTTTATGTGAAGATATTTCCTTTTCCAGCATAGGCCTCAAAACGCTCCAAATATCCTCTTGCAGATTCTACAAAAAGAGTGTTTCAAAACTGTTCTATCAAAAGGAAGGTTCAACTCTGTGAGTTGAATGAATGCATCATGAAGAACTTTCTGAGAATGCTTCTCTGTAGTTTTTAGGTGAAGATATTCCAAAACCCAGCACAGGCCTCGAAGTGCTCCAAATAACCCCTTGCAGATTTTACCAAAAGAGTGTTTCAGAACTGCTCTTTCTATAGGTAAGTTCAAGTCTGTGAGTTGAATGCACTCAACACAAAGAAGTTTCTGAGAATGCTTCTGTTCAGTTTTTATGTGAAGATATTTCCTTTTCCAGCATAGGCCTCAAACGGCTCCAAATATCCACTTGCAGATTCTACAAAAAGAGTGTTTCCAAACTTCTCTATCAATTGGTAGGTTCAACTCTGTGAGTTGAATGAACTCATCACAAAGAAGTTTCTGAGAATGCTTCCATCTAGTTTTTATATGAAGATATTTCCTTTTCCAGCATAGGCCTCAAAGAACTCCAAATAAACACATGCAGATTCTACAAAAGGAGTGTTTCCAAACTGCTCTATCAAAGGGAACGTTTAAGTCTGTGAGTTGAATGCACTCATCACACAGAAGTTTCTCAGAATGCTTCTGTCTAGTTTTAGGTGAAGAGATTTCATTTCCCAGCATAGGCATCAAAGCGCTCCAAATATCCACTTGCAGATTCTACGAAAAGTGTGTTTCAAAGCTGCTCTTTCAAAAGCAAGGTTCAAGTCTATGTGTTGAATGCACTCATCAGAAAGAAGTTTCTGAGAATGCTTCTGTCTAGTTCTTAGGTGAAGATATTTCCTTTTCCAGCTTAGGCCTCAAAGCCCTCCAAATAAACAC
Source organism: Pongo abelii (assembly GCF_028885655.2). Lineage (NCBI taxonomy): Eukaryota > Metazoa > Chordata > Mammalia > Primates > Hominidae > Pongo > Pongo abelii. The sequence goes on along the minus strand of NC_072000.2, from coordinate 21,004,703 downwards.
TTGCAAATTCTACAAAAGGAGTGTTTCAAAAGAGTTCTATCAAAAGGAATGTTCAAGTCTGTGAGTTGAATGCACTTATCATACAGAAGTTTCCTGGAATGCTTCTGTCTAGTTTTTATGTGAAGACATTTCCTTTTCCAGCATAGGCCTCAAAGCGCTCCAAATATCCACTTGCAGATTCTACAAAAAGAGTGTTTCAAAACTGCTCTATCAAAAGCAAGCTTCAACACTGTGAGTAGAATGCACTCATCACAAAGAAGTTTCTGAGAATGCTTCTGTCTAGTTTTTATGTGAAGATATTTCCTTTTCCAACATAGGCCTCAAAGCGCTCCAAATAAACACTTGCAGATTCTACAAAAGGAGTGTTTCAAAACTGCTCTTTCGAGAGGAACGTTCAAGTCTGTGAGTTGAATGCACTCATCACACAGAAGTTTCTGAGAATGCTTCTGTCTAGTTTTTATGTGAAGATATTTCCTTTTCCAGCATAGGCCTCAAAACGCTCCAAATATCCTCTTGCAGATTCTACAAAAAGAGTGTTTCAAAACTGTTCTATCAAAAGGAAGGTTCAACTCTGTGAGTTGAATGAATGCATCATGAAGAACTTTCTGAGAATGCTTCTCTGTAGTTTTTAGGTGAAGATATTCCAAAACCCAGCACAGGCCTCGAAGTGCTCCAAATAACCCCTTGCAGATTTTACCAAAAGAGTGTTTCAGAACTGCTCTTTCTATAGGTAAGTTCAAGTCTGTGAGTTGAATGCACTCAACACAAAGAAGTTTCTGAGAATGCTTCTGTTCAGTTTTTATGTGAAGATATTTCCTTTTCCAGCATAGGCCTCAAACGGCTCCAAATATCCACTTGCAGATTCTACAAAAAGAGTGTTTCCAAACTTCTCTATCAATTCGTAGGTTCAACTCTGTGAGTTGAATGAACTCATCACAAAGAAGTTTCTGAGAATGCTTCCATCTAGTTTTTATATGAAGATATTTCCTTTTCCAGCATAGGCCTCAAAGAACTCCAAATAAACACATGCAGATTCTACAAAAGGAGTGTTTCCAAACTGCTCTATCAAAGGGAACGTTTAAGTCTGTGAGTTGAATGCACTCATCACACAGAAGTTTCTCAGAATGCTTCTGTCTAGTTTTAGGTGAAGAGATTTCATTTCCCAGCATAGGCCTCAAAGCGCTCCAAATATCCACTTGCAGATTCTACGAAAAGTGTGTTTCAAAGCTGCTCTTTCAAAAGCAAGGTTCAAGTCTATGTGTTGAAGGCACTCATCAGAAAGAAGTTTCTGAGAATGCTTCTGTCTAGTTCTTAGGTGAAGATATTTCCTTTTCCAGCTTAGGCCTCAAAGCCCTCCAAATAAACACTTGCAAATTCTACAAAAGGAGTGTTTCAAAAGAGTTCTATCAAAAGGAATGTTCAAGTCTGTGAGTTGAATGCACTTATCATACAGAAGTTTCCTGGAATGCTTCTGTCTAGTTTTTATGTGAAGACATTTCCTTTTCCAGCATAGGCCTCAAAGCGCTCCAAATATCCACTTGCAGATTCTACAAAAAGAGTGTTTCAAAACTGCTCTATCAAAAGCAAGCTTCAACACTGTGAGTAGAATGCACTCATCACAAAGAAGTTTCTGAGAATGCTTCTGTCTAGTTTTTATGTGAAGATATTTCCTTTTCCAACATAGGCCTCAAAGCGCTCCAAATAAACACTTGCAGATTCTACAAAAGGAGTGTTTCAAAACTGCTCTTTTGAGAGGAACGTTCAAGTCTGTGAGTTGAATGCACTCATCACACAGAAGTTTCTGAGAATGCTTCTGTCTAGTTTTTATGTGAAGATATTTCCTTTTCCAGCATAGGCCTCAAAACGCTCCAAATATCCTCTTGCAGATTCTACAAAAAGAGTGTTTCAAAACTGTTCTATCAAAAGGAAGGTTCAACTCTGTGAGTTGAATGAATGCATCATGAAGAACTTTCTGAGAATGCTTCTCTGTAGTTTTTAGGTGAAGATATTCCAAAACCCAGCACAGGCCTCGAAGTGCTCCAAATAACCCCTTGCAGATTTTACCAAAAGAGTGTTTCAGAACTGCTCTTTCTATAGGTAAGTTCAAGTCTGTGAGTTGAATGCACTCAACACAAAGAAGTTTCTGAGAATGCTTCTGTTCAGTTTTTATGTGAAGATATTTCCTTTTCCAGCATAGGCCTCAAACGGCTCCAAATATCCACTTGCAGATTCTACAAAAAGAGTGTTTCCAAACTTCTCTATCAATTGGTAGGTTCAACTCTGTGAGTTGAATGAACTCATCACAAAGAAGTTTCTGAGAATGCTTCCATCTAGTTTTTATATGAAGATATTTCCTTTTCCAGCATAGGCCTCAAAGAACTCCAAATAAACACATGCAGATTCTACAAAAGGAGTGTTTCCAAACTGTTCTATCAAAGGGACCGTTCAAGTCTGTGAGTTGACCGCACTCATCACACAGAAGTTTCTCAGAATGCTTCTGTCTAGTTTTTAGGTGAAGAGATTTCATTTCCCAGCATAGGCCTCAAAGCGCTCCAAATATCCACTTGCAGATTCTACGAAAAGTGTGTTTCAAAGCTGCTCTTTCAAAAGCAAGGTTCAAGTCTGTGTGTTGAATGCACTCATCAGAAAGAAGTTTCTGAGAACGCTTCTGTCTAGTTCTCAGGTGAAGATATTTCCTTTTCCAGCTTAGGCCTCAAAGCGCTCCAAATAAACACTTGCAAATTCTACAAAAGGAGTGTTTCAAAAGAGTTCTATCAAAAGGAACGTTCAAGTCTGTGAGTTGAATGCACTTATCATACAGAAGTTTCCTGGAATGTTTCTGTCTAGTTTTTATGTGAAGACATTTCCTTTTCCAGCATAGGCCTCAAAGCGCTCCAAATATCCACTTGCAGATTCTACAAAAAGAGTGTTTCAAAACTGCTCTATCAAAAGCAAGCTTCAACACTGTGAGTAGAATGCACTCATCACAAAGGAGTTTCTGAGAATGTTTCTGTCTAGTTTTTATGTGAAGATATTTCCTTTTCCAGCTTAGGCCTTAAAGCGCTCCAAATAAACACTTGCAAATTCTACAAAAGGAGTGTTTCAAAAGAGTTCTATCAAAAGGAACGTTCAAGTCTGTGAGTTGAATGCACTTATCATACAGAAGTTTTCTGGAATGCTTCTGTCTAGTTTTTATGTGAAGACATTTCCTTTTCCAGCATAGGCCTCAAAGCGCTCCAAATATCCACTTGCAGATTCTACAAAAAGAGTGTTTCAAAACTGCTCTATCAAAAGCAAGCTTCAACACTGTGAGTAGAATGCACTCATCACAAAGAAGTTTCTGAGAATGCTTCTGTCTAGTTTTTATGTGAAGATATTTCCTTTTCCAACATAGGCCTCAAAGCGCTCCAAATAAACACTTGCAGATTCTACAAAAGGAGTGTTTCAAAACTGCTCTTTCGAGAGGAACGTTCAAGTCTGTGAGTTGAATGCACTCATCACACGGAAGTTTCTGAGAATGCTTCTGTCTAGTTTTTATGTGAAGATATTTCCTTTTCCAGCATAGGCCTTAAAACGCTCCAAATATCCTCTTGCAGATTCTACAAAAAGAGTGTTTCAAAACTGTTCTATCAAAAGGAAGGTTCAACTCTGTGAGTTGAATGAATGCATCATGAAGAACTTTCTGAGAATGCTTCTCTGTAGTTTTTAGGTGAAGATATTCCAAAACCCAGCACAGGCCTCGAAGTGCTCCAAATAACCCCTTGCAGATTTTACCAAAAGAGTGTTTCAGAACTGCTCTTTCTATAGGTAAGTTCAAGTCTGTGAGTTGAATGCACTCAACACAAAGAAGTTTCTGAGAATGCTTCTGTTCAGTTTTTATGTGAAGATATTTCCTTTTCCAGCATAGGCCTCAAACGGCTCCAAATATCCACTTGCAGATTCTACAAAAAGAGTGTTTCCAAACTTCTCTATCAATTGGTAGGTTCAACTCTGTGAGTTGAATGAACTCATCACAAAGAAGTTTCTGAGAATGCTTCCATCTAGTTTTTATATGAAGATATTTACTTTTCCAGCATAGGCCTCAAAGAACTCCAAATAAACACATGCAGATTCTACAAAAGGAGTGTTTCCAAACTGTTCTATCAAAGGGACCGTTCAAGTCTGTGAGTTGAATGCACTCATCACACAGAAGTTTCTCAGAATGCTTCTGTCTAGTTTTTAGGTGAAGAGATTTCATTTCCCAGCATAGGCCTCAAAGCGCTCCAAATATCCACTTGCAGATTCTACGAAAAGTGTGTTTCAAAGCTGCTCTTTCAAAAGCAAGGTTCAAGTCTGTGTGTTGAATGCACTCATCAGAAAGAAGTTTCTGAGAATGCTTCTGTCTAGTTCTTAGGTGAAGATATTTCCTTTTCCAGATTAGGCCTCAAAGCGCTCCAAATAAACACTTGCAAATTCTACAAAAGGAGTGTTTCAAAAGAGTTCTATCAAAAGGAACGTTCAAGTCTGTGAGTTGAATGCACTTATCATACAAAAGTTTCCTGGAATGCTTCTGTCTAGTTTTTATGTGAAGACATTTCCTTTTCCAGCATAGGCCTCAAAGCGCTCCAAATATCCACTTGCAGATTCTACAAAAAGAGTGTTTCCAAACTGCTCTATCAAAAGCAAGCTTCAACACTGTGAGTAGAATGCACTCATCACAAAGAAGTTTCTGAGAATGCTTCTGTCTAGTTTTTATGTGAAGATATTTCCTTTTCCAACATAGGCCTCAAAGCGCTCCAAATAAACACTTGCAGATTCTACAAAAGGAGTGTTTCAAAACTGCTCTTTCGAGAGGAACGTTCAAGTCTGTGAGTTGAATGCACTCATCACACAGAAGTTTCTGAGAATGCTTCTGTCTAGTTTTTATGTGAAGATATTTCCTTTTCCAGCATAGGCCTCAAAACGCTCCAAATATCCTCTTGCAGATTCTACAAAAAGAGTGTTTCAAAACTGTTCTATCAAAAGGAAGGTTCAACTCTGTGAGTTGAATGAATGCATCATGAAGAACTTTCTGAGAATGCTTCTCTGTAGTTTTTAGGTGAAGATATTCCAAAACCCAGCACAGGCCTCGAAGTGCTCCAAATAACCCCTTGCAGATTTCACCAAAAGAGTGTTTCAGAACTGCTCTTTCTATAGGTAAGTTCAAGTCTGTGAGTTGAATGCACTCAACACAAAGAAGTTTCTGAGAATGCTTCTGTTCAGTTTTTATGTGAAGATATTTCCTTTTCCAGCATAGGCCTCAAACGGCTCCAAATATCCACTTGCAGATTCTACAAAAAGAGTGTTTCCAAACTTCTCTATCAATTGGTAGGTTCAACTCTGTGAGTTGAATGAACTCATCACAAAGAAGTTTCTGAGAATGCTTCCATCTAGTTTTTATATGAAGATATTTCCTTTTCCAGCATAGGCCTCAAAGAACTCCAAATAAACACATGCAGATTCTACAAAAGGAGTGTTTCCAAACTGTTCTATCAAAGGGACCGTTCAAGTCTGTGAGTTGAATGCACTCATCACACAGAAGTTTCTCAGAATGCTTCTGTCTAGTTTTTAGGTGAAGAGATTTCATTTCTCAGCATAGGCCTCAAAGCGCTCCAAATATCCACTTGCAGATTCTACGAAAAGTGTGTTTCAAAGCTGCTCTTTCAAAAGCAAGGTTCAAGTCTGTGTGTTGAATGCACTCATCAGAAAGAAGTTTCTGAGAATGCTTCTGTCTAGTTCTTAGGTGAAGATACTTCCTTTTCCAGCTTAGGCCTCAAAGCGCTCCAAATAAACACTTGCAAATTCTACAAAAGGAGTGTTTCAAAAGAGTTCTATCAAAAGGAATGTTCAAGTCTGTGAGTTGAATGCACTTATCATACAGAAGTTTCCTGGAATGTTTCTGTCTAGTTTTTATGTGAAGACATTTCCTTTTCCAGCATAGGCCTCAAAGCGCTCCAAATATCCACTTGCAGATTCTACAAAAAGAGTGTTTCAAAACTGCTCTATCAAAAGCAAGCTTCAACACTGTGAGTAGAATGCACTCATCACAAAGAAGTTTCTGAGAATGCTTCTGTCTAGTTTTTATGTGAAGATATTTCCTTTTCCAACATAGGCCTCAAAGCGCTCCAAATAAACACTTGCAGATTCTACAAAAGGAGTGTTTCAAAACTGCTCTTTCGAGAGGAACGTTCAAGTCTGTGAGTTGAATGCACTCATCACACAGAAGTTTCTGAGAATGCTTCTGTCTAGTTTTTATGTGAAGATATTTCCTTTTCCAGCATAGGCCTCAAAACGCTCCAAATATCCTCTTGCAGATTCTACAAAAAGAGTGTTTCAAAACTGTTCTATCAAAAGGAAGGTTCAACTCTGTGAGTTGAATGAATGCATCATGAAGAACTTTCTGAGAATGCTTCTCTGTAGTTTTTAGGTGAAGATATTCCAAAACCCAGCACAGGCCTCGAAGTGCTCCAAATAACCCCTTGCAGATTTTAACAAAAGAGTGTTTCAGAACTGCTCTTTCTATAGGTAAGTTCAAGTCTGTGAGTTGAATGCACTCAACACAAAGAAGTTTCTGAGAATGCTTCTGTTCAGTTTTTATGTGAAGATATTTCCTTTTCCAGCATAGGCCTCAAACGGCTCCAAATATCCACTTGCAGATTCTACAAAAAGAGTGTTTCCAAACTTCTCTATCAATTCGTAGGTTCAACTCTGTGAGTTGAATGAACTCATCACAAAGAAGTTTCTGAGAATGCTTCCATCTAGTTTTTATATGAAGATATTTCCTTTTCCAGCATAGGCCTCAAAGAACTCCAAATAAACACATGCAGATTCTACAAAAGGAGTGTTTCCAAACTGCTCTATCAAAGGGAACGTTTAAGTCTGTGAGTTGAATGCACTCATCACACAGAAGTTTCTCAGAATGCTTCTGTCTAGTTTTAGGTGAAGAGATTTCATTTCCCAGCATAGGCCTCAAAGCGCTCCAAATATCCACTTGCAGATTCTACGAAAAGTGTGTTTCAAAGCTGCTCTTTCAAAAGCAAGGTTCAAGTCTATGTGTTGAATGCACTCATCAGAAAGAAGTTTCTGAGAATGCTTCTGTCTAGTTCTTAGGTGAAGATATTTCCTTTTCCAGCTTAGGCCTCAAAGCCCTCCAAATAAACACTTGCAAATTCTACAAAAGGAGTGTTTCAAAAGAGTTCTATCAAAAGGAATGTTCAAGTCTGTGAGTTGAATGCACTTATCATACAGAAGTTTCCTGGAATGCTTCTGTCTAGTTTTTATGTGAAGACATTTCCTTTTCCAGCATAGGCCTCAAAGCGCTCCAAATATCCACTTGCAGATTCTACAAAAAGAGTGTTTCAAAACTGCTCTATCAAAAGCAAGCTTCAACACTGTGAGTAGAATGCACTCATCACAAAGAAGTTTCTGAGAATGCTTCTGTCTAGTTTTTATGTGAAGATATTTCCTTTTCCAACATAGGCCTCAAAGCGCTCCAAATAAACACTTGCAGATTCTACAAAAGGAGTGTTTCAAAACTGCTCTTTTGAGAGGAACGTTCAAGTCTGTGAGTTGAATGCACTCATCACACAGAAGTTTCTGAGAATGCTTCTGTCTAGTTTTTATGTGAAGATATTTCCTTTTCCAGCATAGGCCTCAAAACGCTCCAAATATCCTCTTGCAGATTCTACAAAAAGAGTGTTTCAAAACTGTTCTATCAAAAGGAAGGTTCAACTCTGTGAGTTGAATGAATGCATCATGAAGAACTTTCTGAGAATGCTTCTCTGTAGTTTTTAGGTGAAGATATTCCAAAACCCAGCACAGGCCTCGAAGTGCTCCAAATAACCCCTTGCAGATTTTACCAAAAGAGTGTTTCAGAACTGCTCTTTCTATAGGTAAGTTCAAGTCTGTGAGTTGAATGCACTCAACACAAAGAAGTTTCTGAGAATGCTTCTGTTCAGTTTTTATGTGAAGATATTTCCTTTTCCAGCATAGGCCTCAAACGGCTCCAAATATCCACTTGCAGATTCTACAAAAAGAGTGTTTCCAAACTTCTCTATCAATTGGTAGGTTCAACTCTGTGAGTTGAATGAACTCATCACAAAGAAGTTTCTGAGAATGCTTCCATCTAGTTTTTATATGAAGATATTTCCTTTTCCAGCATAGGCCTCAAAGAACTCCAAATAAACACATGCAGATTCTACAAAAGGAGTGTTTCCAAACTGTTCTATCAAAGGGACCGTTCAAGTCTGTGAGTTGACCGCACTCATCACACAGAAGTTTCTCAGAATGCTTCTGTCTAGTTTTTAGGTGAAGAGATTTCATTTCCCAGCATAGGCCTCAAAGCGCTCCAAATATCCACTTGCAGATTCTACGAAAAGTGTGTTTCAAAGCTGCTCTTTCAAAAGCAAGGTTCAAGTCTGTGTGTTGAATGCACTCATCAGAAAGAAGTTTCTGAGAACGCTTCTGTCTAGTTCTCAGGTGAAGATATTTCCTTTTCCAGCTTAGGCCTCAAAGCGCTCCAAATAAACACTTGCAAATTCTACAAAAGGAGTGTTTCAAAAGAGTTCTATCAAAAGGAACGTTCAAGTCTGTGAGTTGAATGCACTTATCATACAGAAGTTTCCTGGAATGTTTCTGTCTAGTTTTTATGTGAAGACATTTCCTTTTCCAGCATAGGCCTCAAAGCGCTCCAAATATCCACTTGCAGATTCTACAAAAAGAGTGTTTCAAAACTGCTCTATCAAAAGCAAGCTTCAACACTGTGAGTAGAATGCACTCATCACAAAGGAGTTTCTGAGAATGTTTCTGTCTAGTTTTTATGTGAAGATATTTCCTTTTCCAGCTTAGGCCTTAAAGCGCTCCAAATAAACACTTGCAAATTCTACAAAAGGAGTGTTTCAAAAGAGTTCTATCAAAAGGAACGTTCAAGTCTGTGAGTTGAATGCACTTATCATACAGAAGTTTTCTGGAATGCTTCTGTCTAGTTTTTATGTGAAGACATTTCCTTTTCCAGCATAGGCCTCAAAGCGCTCCAAATATCCACTTGCAGATTCTACAAAAAGAGTGTTTCAAAACTGCTCTATCAAAAGCAAGCTTCAACACTGTGAGTAGAATGCACTCATCACAAAGAAGTTTCTGAGAATGCTTCTGTCTAGTTTTTATGTGAAGATATTTCCTTTTCCAACATAGGCCTCAAAGCGCTCCAAATAAACACTTGCAGATTCTACAAAAGGAGTGTTTCAAAACTGCTCTTTCGAGAGGAACGTTCAAGTCTGTGAGTTGAATGCACTCATCACACGGAAGTTTCTGAGAATGCTTCTGTCTAGTTTTTATGTGAAGATATTTCCTTTTCCAGCATAGGCCTTAAAACGCTCCAAATATCCTCTTGCAGATTCTACAAAAAGAGTGTTTCAAAACTGTTCTATCAAAAGGAAGGTTCAACTCTGTGAGTTGAATGAATGCATCATGAAGAACTTTCTGAGAATGCTTCTCTGTAGTTTTTAGGTGAAGATATTCCAAAACCCAGCACAGGCCTCGAAGTGCTCCAAATAACCCCTTGCAGATTTTACCAAAAGAGTGTTTCAGAACTGCTCTTTCTATAGGTAAGTTCAAGTCTGTGAGTTGAATGCACTCAACACAAAGAAGTTTCTGAGAATGCTTCTGTTCAGTTTTTATGTGAAGATATTTCCTTTTCCAGCATAGGCCTCAAACGGCTCCAAATATCCACTTGCAGATTCTACAAAAAGAGTGTTTCCAAACTTCTCTATCAATTGGTAGGTTCAACTCTGTGAGTTGAATGAACTCATCACAAAGAAGTTTCTGAGAATGCTTCCATCTAGTTTTTATATGAAGATATTTACTTTTCCAGCATAGGCCTCAAAGAACTCCAAATAAACACATGCAGATTCTACAAAAGGAGTGTTTCCAAACTGTTCTATCAAAGGGACCGTTCAAGTCTGTGAGTTGAATGCACTCATCACACAGAAGTTTCTCAGAATGCTTCTGTCTAGTTTTTAGGTGAAGAGATTTCATTTCCCAGCATAGGCCTCAAAGCGCTCCAAATATCCACTTGCAGATTCTACGAAAAGTGTGTTTCAAAGCTGCTCTTTCAAAAGCAAGGTTCAAGTCTGTGTGTTGAATGCACTCATCAGAAAGAAGTTTCTGAGAATGCTTCTGTCTAGTTCTTAGGTGAAGATATTTCCTTTTCCAGCTTAGGCCTCAAAGCGCTCCAAATAAACACTTGCAAATTCTACAAAAGGAGTGTTTCAAAAGAGTTCTATCAAAAGGAACGTTCAAGTCTGTGAGTTGAATGCACTTATCATACAAAAGTTTCCTGGAATGCTTCTGTCTAGTTTTTATGTGAAGACATTTCCTTTTCCAGCATAGGCCTCAAAGCGCTCCAAATATCCACTTGCAGATTCTACAAAAAGAGTGTTTCCAAACTGCTCTATCAAAAGCAAGCTTCAACACTGTGAGTAGAATGCACTCATCACAAAGAAGTTTCTGAGAATGCTTCTGTCTAGTTTTTATGTGAAGATATTTCCTTTTCCAACATAGGCCTCAAAGCGCTCCAAATAAACACTTGCAGATTCTACAAAAGGAGTGTTTCAAAACTGCTCTTTCGAGAGGAACGTTCAAGTCTGTGAGTTGAATGCACTCATCACACAGAAGTTTCTGAGAATGCTTCTGTCTAGTTTTTATGTGAAGATATTTCCTTTTCCAGCATAGGCCTCAAAACGCTCCAAATATCCTCTTGCAGATTCTACAAAAAGAGTGTTTCAAAACTGTTCTATCAAAAGGAAGGTTCAACTCTGTGAGTTGAATGAATGCATCATGAAGAACTTTCTGAGAATGCTTCTCTGTAGTTTTTAGGTGAAGATATTCCAAAACCCAGCACAGGCCTCGAAGTGCTCCAAATAACCCCTTGCAGATTTCACCAAAAGAGTGTTTCAGAACTGCTCTTTCTATAGGTAAGTTCAAGTCTGTGAGTTGAATGCACTCAACACAAAGAAGTTTCTGAGAATGCTTCTGTTCAGTTTTTATGTGAAGATATTTCCTTTTCCAGCATAGGCCTCAAACGGCTCCAAATATCCACTTGCAGATTCTACAAAAAGAGTGTTTCCAAACTTCTCTATCAATTGGTAGGTTCAACTCTGTGAGTTGAATGAACTCATCACAAAGAAGTTTCTGAGAATGCTTCCATCTAGTTTTTATATGAAGATATTTCCTTTTCCAGCATAGGCCTCAAAGAACTCCAAATAAACACATGCAGATTCTACAAAAGGAGTGTTTCCAAACTGTTCTATCAAAGGGACCGTTCAAGTCTGTGAGTTGAATGCACTCATCACACAGAAGTTTCTCAGAATGCTTCTGTCTAGTTTTTAGGTGAAGAGATTTCATTTCTCAGCATAGGCCTCAAAGCGCTCCAAATATCCACTTGCAGATTCTACGAAAAGTGTGTTTCAAAGCTGCTCTTTCAAAAGCAAGGTTCAAGTCTGTGTGTTGAATGCACTCATCAGAAAGAAGTTTCTGAGAATGCTTCTGTCTAGTTCTTAGGTGAAGATACTTCCTTTTCCAGCTTAGGCCTCAAAGCGCTCCAAATAAACACTTGCAAATTCTACAAAAGGAGTGTTTCAAAAGAGTTCTATCAAAAGGAATGTTCAAGTCTGTGAGTTGAATGCACTTATCATACAGAAGTTTCCTGGAATGTTTCTGTCTAGTTTTTATGTGAAGACATTTCCTTTTCCAGCATAGGCCTCAAAGCGCTCCAAATATCCACTTGCAGATTCTACAAAAAGAGTGTTTCAAAACTGCTCTATCAAAAGCAAGCTTCAACACTGTGAGTAGAATGCACTCATCACAAAGAAGTTTCTGAGAATGCTTCTGTCTAGTTTTTATGTGAAGATATTTCCTTTTCCAACATAGGCCTCAAAGCGCTCCAAATAAACACTTGCAGATTCTACAAAAGGAGTGTTTCAAAACTGCTCTTTTGAGAGGAACGTTCAAGTCTGTGAGTTGAATGCACTCATCACACAGAAGTTTCTGAGAATGCTTCTGTCTAGTTTTTATGTGAAGATATTTCCTTTTCCAGCATAGGCCTCAAACGGCTCCAAATATCCACTTGCAGATTCTACAAAAAGAGTGTTTCCAAACTTCTCTATCAATTGGTAGGTTCAACTCTGTGAGTTGAATGAAATCATCACAAAGAAGTTTCTGAGAATGCTTCCATCTAGTTTTTATATGAAGATATTTCCTTTTCCAGCATAGGCCTCAAAGAACTCCAAATAAACACATGCAGATTCTACAAAAGGAGTGTTTCCAAACTGTTCTATCAAAGGGACCGTTCAAGTCTGTGAGTTGAATGCAGTCATCACACAGAAGTTTCTCAGAATGCTTCTGTCTAGTTTTTAGGTGAAGAGATTTCATTTCCCAGCATAGGCCTCAAAGCGCTCCAAATATCCACTTGCAGATTCTACGAAAAGTGTGTTTCAAAGCTGCTCTTTCAAAAGCAAGGTTCAAGTCTGTGTGTTGAATGCACTCATCAGAAAGAAGTTTCTGAGAACGCTTCTGTCTAGTTCTCAGGTGAAGATATTTCCTTTTCCAGCTTAGGCCTCAAAGCGCTCCAAATAAACACTTGCAAATTCTACAAAAGGAGTGTTTCAAAAGAGTTCTATCAAAAGGAACGTTCAAGTCTGTGAGTTGAATGCACTTATCATACAGAAGTTTCCTGGAATGTTTCTGTCTAGTTTTTATGTGAAGACATTTCCTTTTCCAGCATAGGCCTCAAAGCGCTCCAAATATCCACTTGCAGATTCTACAAAAAGAGTGTTTCAAAACTGCTCTATGAAAATCAAGCTTCAACACTGTGAGTAGAATGCACTCATCACAAAGAAGTTTCTGAGAATGTTTCTGTCTAGTTTTTATGTGAAGATATTTCCTTTTCCAGCTTAAGCCTTAAAGCGCTCCAAATAAACACTTGCAAATTCTACAAAAGGAGTGTTTCAAAGGAGTTCTATCAAAAGGAACGTTCAAGTCTGTGAGTTGAATGCACTTATCATACAGAAGTTTCCTGGAATGCTTCTGTCTAGTTTTTATGTGAAGACATTTCCTTTTCCAGCATAGGCCTCAAAGCGCTCCAAATATCCACTTGCAGATTCTACAAAAAGAGTGTTTCAAAACTGCTCTATCAAAAGCAAGCTTCAACACTGTGAGTAGAATGCACTCATCACAAAGAAGTTTCTGAGAATGCTTCTGTCTAGTTTTTATGTGAAGATATTTCCTTTTCCAACATAGGCCTCAAAGCGCTCCAAATAAACACTTGCAGATTCTACAAAAGGAGTGTTTCAAAACTGCTCTTTCGAGAGGAACGTTCAAGTCTGTGAGTTGAATGCACTCATCACACAGAAGTTTCTGAGAATGCTTCTGTCTAGTTTTTATGTGAAGATATTTCCTTTTCCAGCATAGGCCTCAAAACGCTCCAAATATCCTCTTGCAGATTCTACAAAAAGAGTGTTTCAAAACTGTTCTATCAAAAGGAAGGTTCAACTCTGTGAGTTGAATGAATGCATCATGAAGAACTTTCTGAGAATGCTTCTCTGTAGTTTTTAGGTGAAGATATTCCAAAACCCAGCACAGGCCTCGAAGTGCTCCAAATAACCCCTTGCAGATTTTACCAAAAGAGTGTTTCAGAACTGCTCTTTCTATAGGTAAGTTCAAGTCTGTGAGTTGAATGCACTCAACACAAAGAAGTTTCTGAGAATGCTTCTGTTCAGTTTTTATGTGAAGATATTTCCTTTTCCAGCGTAGGCCTCAAACGGCTCCAAATATCCACTTGCAGATTCTACAAAAAGAGTGTTTCCAAACTTCTCTATCAATTGGTAGGTTCAACTCTGTGAGTTGAATGAACTCATCACAAAGAAGTTTCTGAGAATGCTTCCATCTAGTTTTTATATGAAGATATTTCCTTTTCCAGCATAGGCCTCAAAGAACTCCAAATAAACACATGCAGATTCTACAAAAGGAGTGTTTCCAAACTGTTCTATCAAAGGGACCGTTCAAGTCTGTGAGTTGAACGCACTCATCACACAGAAGTTTCTCAGAATGCTTCTGTCTAGTTTTTAGGTGAAGAGATTTCATTTCCCAGCATAGGCCTCAAAGCGCTCCAAATATCCACTTGCAGATTCTACGAAAAGTGTGTTTCAAAGCTGCTCTTTCAAAAGCAAGGTTCAAGTCTGTGTGTTGAATGCACTCATCAGAAAGAAGTTTCTGAGAACGCTTCTGTCTAGTTCTCAGGTGAAGATATTTCCTTTTCCAGCTTAGGCCTCAAAGCGCTCCAAATAAACACTTGCAAATTCTACAAAAGGAGTGTTTCAAAAGAGTTCTATCAAAAGGAACGTTCAAGTCTGTGAGTTGAATGCACTTATCATACAGAAGTTTCCTGGAATGTTTCTGTCTAGTTTTTATGTGAAGACATTTCCTTTTCCTACATAGGCCTCAAAGCGCTCCAAATATCCACTTGCAGATTCTACAAAAAGAGTGTTTCAAAACTGCTCTATCAAAAGCAAGCTTCAACACTGTGAGTAGAATGCACTCATCACAAAGGAGTTTCTGAGAATGTTTCTGTCTAGTTTTTATGTGAAGATATTTCCTTTTCCAGCTTAGGCCTTAAAGCGCTCCAAATAAACACTTGCAAATTCTACAAAAGGAGTGTTTCAAAAGAGTTCTATCAAAAGGAACGTTCAAGTCTGTGAGTTGAATGCACTTATCATACAGAAGTTTTCTGGAATGCTTCTGTCTAGTTTTTATGTGAAGACATTTCCTTTTCCAGCATAGGCCTCAAAGCGCTCCAAATATCCACTTGCAGATTCTACAAAAAGAGTGTTTCAAAACTGCTCTATCAAAAGCAAGCTTCAACACTGTGAGTAGAATGCACTCATCACAAAGAAGTTTCTGAGAATGCTTCTGTCTAGTTTTTATGTGAAGATATTTCCTTTTCCAACATAGGCCTCAAAGCGCTCCAAATAAACACTTGCAGATTCTACAAAAGGAGTGTTTCAAAACTGCTCTTTTGAGAGGAACGTTCAAGTCTGTGAGTTGAATGCACTCATCACACAGAAGTTTCTGAGAATGCTTCTGTCTAGTTTTTATGTGAAGATATTTCCTTTTCCAGCATAGGCCTCAAAACGCTCCAAATATCCTCTTGCAGATTCTACAAAAAGAGTGTTTCAAAACTGTTCTATCAAAAGGAAGGTTCAACTCTGTGAGTTGAATGAATGCATCATGAAGAACTTTCTGAGAATGCTTCTCTGTAGTTTTTAGGTGAAGATATTCCAAAACCCAGCACAGGCCTCGAAGTGCTCCAAATAACCCCTTGCAGATTTTACCAAAAGAGTGTTTCAGAACTGCTCTTCCTATAGGTAAGTTCAAGTCTGTGAGTTGAATGCACTCAACACAAAGAAGTTTCTGAGAATGCTTCTGTTCAGTTTTTATGTGAAGATATTTCCTTTTCCAGCATAGGCCTCAAACGGCTCCAAATATCCACTTGCAGATTCTACAAAAAGAGTGTTTCCAAACTTCTCTATCAATTGGTAGGTTCAACTCTGTGAGTTGAATGAACTCATCACAAAGAAGTTTCTGAGAATGCTTCCATCTAGTTTTTATATGAAGATATTTCCTTTTCCAGCATAGGCCTCAAGGAACTCCAAATAAACACATGCAGATTCTACAAAAGGAGTGTTTCCAAACTATTCTATCAAAGGGACCGTTCAAGTCTGTGAGTTGAATGCACTCATCACACAGAAGTTTCTCAGAATGGTTCTGTCTAGTTTTTAGGTGAAGAGATTTCATTTCTCAGCATAGGCCTCAAAGCGCTCCAAATATCCACTTGCAGATTCTACGAAAAGTGTGTTTCAAAGCTGCTCTTTCAAAAGCAAGGTTCAAGTCTGTGTGTTGAATGCACTCATCAGAAAGAAGTTTCTGAGAATGCTTCTGTCTAGTTCTTAGGTGAAGATATTTCCTTTTCCAGCTTAGGCCTCAAAGCGCTCCAAATAAACACTTGCAAATTCTACAAAAGGAGTGTTTCAAAAGAGTTCTATCAAAAGGAACGTTCAAGTCTGTGAGTTGAATGCACTTATCATACAGAAGTTTCCTGGAATGTTTCTGTCTAGTTTTTATGTGAAGACATTTCCTTTTCCAGCATAGGCCTCAAAGCGCTCCAAATATCCACTTGCAGATTCTACAAAAAGAGTGTTTCAAAACTGCTCTGTCAAAAGCAAGCTTCAACACTGTGAGTAGAATGCACTCATCACAAAGGAGTTTCTGAGAATGTTTCTGTCTAGTTTTTATGTGAAGATATTTCCTTTTCCAGCTTAGGCCTTAAAGCGCTCCAAATAAACACTTGCAAATTCTACAAAAGGAGTGTTTCAAAAGAGTTCTATCAAAAGGAACGTTCAAGTCTGTGAGTTGAATGCACTTATCATACAGAAGTTTTCTGGAATGCTTCTGTCTAGTTTTTATGTGAAGACATTTCCTTTTCCAGCATAGGCCTCAAAGCGCTCCAAATATCCACTTGCAGATTCTACAAAAAGAGTGTTTCAAAACTGCTCTATCAAAAGCAAGCTTCAACACTGTGAGTAGAATGCACTCATCACAAAGAAGTTTCTGAGAATGCTTCTGTCTAGTTTTTATGTGAAGATATTTCCTTTTCCAACATAGGCCTCAAAGCGCTCCAAATAAACACTTGCAGATTCTACAAAAGGAGTGTTTCAAAACTGCTCTTTCGAGAGGAACATTCAAGTCTGTAAGTTGAATGCACTCATCACAGAGAAGTTTCTGAGAATGCTTCTGTCTAGTTTTTATGTGAAGATATTTCCTTTTCCAGCATAGGCCTCAAAACGCTCCAAATATCCTCTTGCAGATTCTACAAAAAGAGTGTTTCAAAACTGTTCTATCAAAAGGAAGGTTCAACTCTGTGAGTTGAATGAATGCATCATGAAGAACTTTCTGAGAATGCTTCTCTGTAGTTTTTAGGTGAAGATATTCCAAAACCCAGCACAGGCCTCGAAGTGCTCCAAATAACCCCTTGCAGATTTTACCAAAAGAGTGTTTCAGAACTGCTCTTTCTATAGGTAAGTTCAAGTCTGTGAGTTGAATGCACTCAACACAAAGAAGCTTCTGAGAATGCTTCTGTTCAGTTTTTATGTGAAGATATTTCCTTTTCCAGCATAGGCCTCAAACGGCTCCAAATATCCACTTGCAGATTCTACAAAAAGAGTGTTTCCAAACTTCTCTATCAATTGGTAGGTTCAACTCTGTGAGTTGAATGAACTCATCACAAAGAAGTTTCTGAGAATGCTTCCATCTAGTTTTTATATGAAGATATTTCCTTTTCCAGCATAGGCCTCAAAGAACTCCAAATAAACACATGCAGATTCTACAAAAGGAGTGTTTCCAAACTCTTCTATCAAAGGGACCGTTTAAGTCTGTGAGTTGAATGCACTCATCACACAGAAGTTTCTCAGAATGCTTCTGTCTAGTTTTAGGTGAAGAGATTTCATTTCCCAGCATAGGCCTCAAAGCGCTCCAAATATCCACTTGCAGATTCTACGAAAAGTGTGTTTCAAAGCTGCTCTTTCAAAAGCAAGGTTCAAGTCTGTGTGTTGAATGCACTCATCAGAAAGAAGTTTCTGAGAATGCTTCTGTCTAGTTCTTAGGTGAAGATATTTCCTTTTCCAGCTTAGGCCTCAAAGCGCTCCAAATAAACACTTGCAAATTCTACAAAAGGAGTGTTTCAAAAGAGTTCTATCAAAAGGAACGTTCAAGTCTGTGAGTTGAATGCACTTATCATACAGAAGTTTCCTGGAATGCTTCTGTCTAGTTTTTATGTGAAGACATTTCCTTTTCCAGCATAGGCCTCAAAGCGCTCCAAATATCCACTTGCAGATTCTACAAAAAGAGTGTTTCAAAACTGCTCTATCAAAAGCAAGCTTCAACACTGTGAGTAGAATGCACTCATCACAAAGAAGTTTCTGAGAATGCTTCTGTCTAGTTTTTATGTGAAGATATTTCCTTTTCCAACATAGGCCTCAAAGCGCTCCAAATAAACACTTGCAGATTCTAGAAAAGGAGTGTTTCAAAACTGCTCTTTCGAGAGGAACGTTCAAGTCTGTGAGTTGAATGCACTCATCACACAGAAGTTTCTGAGAATGCTTCTGTCTAGTTTTTATGTGAAGATATTTCCTTTTCCAGCATAGGCCTCAAAACGCTCCAAATATCCTCTTGCAGATTCTACAAAAAGAGTGTTTCAAAACTGTTCTATCAAAAGGAAGGTTCAACTCTGTGAGTTGAATGAATGCATCATGAAGAACTTTCTGAGAATGCTTCTCTGTAGTTTTTAGGTGAAGATATTCCAAAACCCAGCACAGGCCTCGAAGTGCTCCAAATAACCCCTTGCAGATTTTACCAAAAGAGTGTTTCAGAACTGCTCTTTCTATAGGTAAGTTCAAGTCTGTGAGTTGAATGCACTCAACACAAAGAAGTTTCTGAGAATGCTTCTGTTCAGTTTTTATGTGAAGATATTTCCTTTTCCAGCATAGGCCTCAAACGGCTCCAAATATCCACTTGCAGATTCTACAAAAAGAGTGTTTCCAAACTTCTCTATCAATTGGTAGGTTCAACTCTGTGAGTTGAATGAACTCATCACAAAGAAGTTTCTGAGAATGCTTCCATCTAGTTTTTATATGAAGATATTTCCTTTTCCAGCATAGGCCTCAAGGAACTCCAAATAAACACATGCAGATTCTACAAAAGGAGTGTTTCCAAACTATTCTATCAAAGGGACCGTTCAAGTCTGTGAGTTGAATGCACTCATCACACAGAAGTTTCTCAGAATGCTTCTGTCTAGTTTTTAGGTGAAGGGATTTCATTTCTCAGCATAGGCCTCAAAGCGCTCCAAATATCCACTTGCAGATTCTACGAAAAGTGTGTTTCAAAGCTGCTCTTTCAAAAGCAAGGTTCAAGTCTGTGTGTTGAATGCACTCATCAGAAAGAAGTTTCTGAGAATGCTTCTGTCTAGTTCTTAGGTGAAGATATTTCCTTTTCCAGCTTAGGCCTCAAAGCGCTCCAAATAAACACTTGCAAATTCTACAAAAGGAGTGTTTCAAAAGAGTTCTATCAAAAGGAACGTTCAAGTCTGTACGTTGAATGCACTTATCATACAGAAGTTTTCTGGAATGCTTCTGTCTAGTTTTTATGTGAAGACATTTCCTTTTCCAGCATAGGCCTCAAAGCGCTCCAAATATCCACTTGCAGATTCTACAAAAAGAGTGTTTCAAAACTGCTCTATCAAAAGCAAGCTTCAACACTGTGAGTAGAATGCACTCATCACAAAGAAGTTTCTGAGAATGCTTCTGTCTAGTTTTTATGTGAAGATATTTCCTTTTCCAACATAGGCCTCAAAGCGCTCCAAATAAACACTTGCAGATTCTACAAAAGGAGTGTTTCAAAACTGCTCTTTCGAGAGGAACGTTCAAGTCTGTGAGTTGAATGCACTCATCACACAGAAGTTTCTGAGAATGCTTCTGTCTAGTTTTTATGTGAAGATATTT
Source organism: Pongo abelii (assembly GCF_028885655.2). Classification (NCBI taxonomy): domain Eukaryota; kingdom Metazoa; phylum Chordata; class Mammalia; order Primates; family Hominidae; genus Pongo; species Pongo abelii. The sequence goes on along the minus strand of NC_072000.2, from coordinate 20,985,081 downwards.
CCTTTTCCAGCATAGGCCTCAAAACGCTCCAAATATCCTCTTGCAGATTCTACAAAAAGAGTGTTTCAAAACTGTTCTATCAAAAGGAAGGTTCAACTCTGTGATTTGAATGAATGCATCATGAAGAACTTTCTGAGAATGCTTCTCTGTAGTTTTTAGGTGAAGATATTCCAAAACCCAGCACAGGCCTCGAAGTGCTCCAAATAACCCCTTGCAGATTTTACCAAAAGAGTGTTTCAGAACTGCTCTTTCTATAGGTAAGTTCAAGTCTGTGAGTTGAATGCACTCAACACAAAGAAGTTTCTGAGAATGCTTCTGTTCAGTTTTTATGTGAAGATATTTCCTTTTCCAGCTTAGGCCTCAAACGGCTCCAAATATCCACTTGCAGATTCTACAAAAAGAGTGTTTCCAAACTTCTCTATCAATTGGTAGGTTCAACTCTGTGAGTTGAATGAACTCATCACAAAGAAGTTTCTGAGAATGCTTCCATCTAGTTTTTATATGAAGATATTTCCTTTTCCAGCATAGGCCTCAAAGAACTCCAAATAAACACATGCAGATTCTACAAAAGGAGTGTTTCCAAACTGTTCTATCAAAGGGACCGTTTAAGTCTGTGAGTTGAATGCACTCATCACACAGAAGTTTCTCAGAATGCTTCTGTCTAGTTTTAGGTGAAGAGATTTCATTTCCCAGCATAGGCCTCAAAGCGCTCCAAATATCCACTTGCAGATTCTACGAAAAGTGTGTTTCAAAGCTGCTCTTTCAAAAGCAAGGTTCAAGTCTGTGTGTTGAATGCACTCATCAGAAAGAAGTTTCTGAGAATGCTTCTGTCTAGTTCTTAGGTGAAGATATTTCCTTTTCCAGCTTAGGCCTCAAAGCGCTCCAAATAAACACTTGCAAATTCTACAAAAGGAGTGTTTCAAAAGAGTTCTATCAAAAGGAACGTTCAAGTCTGTGAGTTGAATGCACTTATCATACAGAAGTTTCCTGGAATGCTTCTGTCTAGTTTTTATGTGAAGACATTTCCTTTTCCAGCATAGGCCTCAAAGCGCTCCAAATATCCACTTGCAGATTCTACAAAAAGAGTGTTTCAAAACTGCTCTATCAAAAGCAAGCTTCAACACTGTGAGTAGAATGCACTCATCACAAAGAAGTTTCTGAGAATGCTTCTGTCTAGTTTTTATGTGAAGATATTTCCTTTTCCAACATAGGCCTCAAAGCGCTCCAAATAAACACTTGCAGATTCTAGAAAAGGAGTGTTTCAAAACTGCTCTTTCGAGAGGAACGTTCAAGTCTGTGAGTTGAATGCACTCATCACACAGAAGTTTCTGAGAATGCTTCTGTCTAGTTTTTATGTGAAGATATTTCCTTTTCCAGCATAGGCCTCAAAACGCTCCAAATATCCTCTTGCAGATTCTACAAAAAGAGTGTTTCAAAACTGTTCTATCAAAAGGAAGGTTCAACTCTGTGAGTTGAATGAATGCATCATGAAGAACTTTCTGAGAATGCTTCTCTGTAGTTTTTAGGTGAAGATATTCCAAAACCCAGCACAGGCCTCGAAGTGCTCCAAATAACCCCTTGCAGATTTTACCAAAAGAGTGTTTCAGAACTGCTCTTTCTATAGGTAAGTTCAAGTCTGTGAGTTGAATGCACTCAACACAAAGAAGTTTCTGAGAATGCTTCTGTTCAGTTTTTATGTGAAGATATTTCCTTTTCCAGCATAGGCCTCAAACGGCTCCAAATATCCACTTGCAGATTCTACAAAAAGAGTGTTTCCAAACTTCTCTATCAATTGGTAGGTTCAACTCTGTGAGTTGAATGAACTCATCACAAAGAAGTTTCTGAGAATGCTTCCATCTAGTTTTTATATGAAGATATTTCCTTTTCCAGCATAGGCCTCAAGGAACTCCAAATAAACACATGCAGATTCTACAAAAGGAGTGTTTCCAAACTATTCTATCAAAGGGACCGTTCAAGTCTGTGAGTTGAATGCACTCATCACACAGAAGTTTCTCAGAATGCTTCTGTCTAGTTTTTAGGTGAAGAGATTTCATTTCTCAGCATAGGCCTCAAAGCGCTCCAAATATCCACTTGCAGATTCTACGAAAAGTGTGTTTCAAAGCTGCTCTTTCAAAAGCAAGGTTCAAGTCTGTGTGTTGAATGCACTCATCAGAAAGAAGTTTCTGAGAATGCTTCTGTCTAGTTCTTAGGTGAAGATATTTCCTTTTCCATCTTAGGCCTCAAAGCGCTCCAAATAAACACTTGCAAATTCTACAAAAGGAGTGTTTCAAAAGAGTTCTATCAAAAGGAACGTTCAAGTCTGTGAGTTGAATGCACTTATCATACAGAAGTTTCCTGGAATGCTTCTGTCTAGTTTTTATGTGAAGACATTTCCTTTTCCAGCATAGGCCTCAAAGCGCTCCAAATATCCACTTGCAGATTCTACAAAAAGAGTGTTTCCAAACTGCTCTATCAAAAGCAAGCTTCAACACTGTGAGTAGAATGCACTCATCACAAAGAAGTTTCTGAGAATGCTTCTGTCTAGTTTTTATGTGAAGATATTTCCTTTTCCAACATAGGCCTCAAAGCGCTCCAAATAAACACTTGCAGATTCTACAAAAGGAGTGTTTCAAAACTGCTCTTTCGAGAGGAACGTTCAAGTCTGTGAGTTGAATACACTCATCACACAGAAGTTTCTGAGAATGCTTCTGTCTAGTTTTTATGTGAAGATATTTCCTTTTCCAGCATAGGCCTCAAAACGCTCCAAATATCCTCTTGCAGATTCTACAAAAAGAGTGTTTCAAAACTGTTCTATCAAAAGGAAGGTTCAACTCTGTGAGTTGAATGAATGCATCATGAAGAACTTTCTGAGAATGCTTCTCTGTAGTTTTTAGGTGAAGATATTCCAAAACCCAGCACAGGCCTCGAAGTGCTCCAAATAACCCCTTGCAGATTTTACCAAAAGAGTGTTTCAGAACTGCTCTTTCTATAGGTAAGTTCAAGTCTGTGAGTTGAATGCACTCAACACAAAGAAGTTTCTGAGAATGCTTCTGTTCAGTTTTTATGTGAAGATATTTCCTTTTCCAGCATAGGCCTCAAACGGCTCCAAATATCCACTTGCAGATTCTACAAAAAGAGTGTTTCCAAACTTCTCTATCAATTGGTAGGTTCAACTCTGTGAGTTGAATGAACTCATCACAAAGAAGTTTCTGAGAATGCTTCCATCTAGTTTTTATATGAAGATATTTCCTTTTCCAGCATAGGCCTCAAGGAACTCCAAATAAACACATGCAGATTCTACAAAAGGAGTGTTTCCAAACTATTCTATCAAAGGGACCGTTCAAGTCTGTGAGTTGAATGCACTCATCACACAGAAGTTTCTCAGAATGCTTCTGTCTAGTTTTTAGGTGAAGAGATTTCATTTCTCAGCATAGGCCTCAAAGCGCTCCAAATATCCACTTGCAGATTCTACGAAAAGTGTGTTTCAAAGCTGCTCTTTCAAAAGCAAGGTTCAAGTCTGTGTGTTGAATGCACTCATCAGAAAGAAGTTTCTGAGAATGCTTCTGTCTAGTTCTTAGGTGAAGATATTTCCTTTTCCAGCTTAGGCCTCAAAGCGCTCCAAATAAACACTTGCAAATTCTACAAAAGGAGTGTTTCAAAAGAGTTCTATCAAAAGGAACGTTCAAGTCTGTGAGTTGAATGCACTTATCATACAGAAGTTTCCTGGAATGTTTCTGTCTAGTTTTTATGTGAAGACATTTCCTTTTCCAGCATAGGCCTCAAAGCGCTCCAAATATCCACTTGCAGATTCTACAAAAAGAGTGTTTCAAAACTGCTCTATCAAAAGCAAGCTTCAACACTGTGAGTAGAATGCACTCATCACAAAGGAGTTTCTGAGAATGTTTCTGTCTAGTTTTCATGTGAAGATATTTCCTTTTCCAGCTTAGGCCTTAAAGCGCTCCAAATAAACACTTGCAAATTCTACAAAAGGAGTGTTTCAAAAGAGTTCTATCAAAAGGAACGTTCAAGTCTGTGAGTTGAATGCACTTATCATACAGAAGTTTTCTGGAATGCTTCTGTCTAGTTTTTATGTGAAGACATTTCCTTTTCCAGCATAGGCCTCAAAGCGCTCCAAATATCCACTTGCAGATTCTACAAAAAGAGTGTTTCAAAACTGCTCTATCAAAAGCAAGCTTCAACACTGTGAGTAGAATGCACTCATCACAAAGAAGTTTCTGAGAATGCTTCTGTCTAGTTTTTATGTGAAGATATTTCCTTTTCCAACATAGGCCTCAAAGCGCTCCAAATAAACACTTGCAGATTCTAGAAAAGGAGTGTTTCAAAACTGCTCTTTCGAGAGGAACGTTCAAGTCTGTGAGTTGAATGCACTCATCACACAGAAGTTTCTGAGAATGCTTCTGTCTAGTTTTTATGTGAAGATATTTCCTTTTCCAGCATAGGCCTCAAAACGCTCCAAATATCCTCTTGCAGATTCTACAAAAAGAGTGTTTCAAAACTGTTCTATCAAAAGGAAGGTTCAACTCTGTGAGTTGAATGAATGCATCATGAAGAACTTTCTGAGAATGCTTCTCTGTAGTTTTTAGGTGAAGATATTCCAAAACCCAGCACAGGCCTCGAAGTGCTCCAAATAACCCCTTGCAGATTTTACCAAAAGAGTGTTTCAGAACTGCTCTTTCTATAGGTAAGTTCAAGTCTGTGAGTTGAATGCACTCAACACAAAGAAGTTTCTGAGAATGCTTCTGTTCAGTTTTTATGTGAAGATATTTCCTTTTCCAGCATAGGCCTCAAACGGCTCCAAATATCCACTTGCAGATTCTACAAAAAGAGTGCTTCCAAACTTCTCTATCAATTGGTAGGTTCAACTCTGTGAGTTGAATGCACTCATCACACAGAAGTTTCTCAGAATGCTTCTGTCTAGTTTTAGGTGAAGAGATTTCATTTCCCAGCATAGGCCTCAAAGTGCTCCAAATATCCACTTGCAGATTCTACGAAAAGTGTGTTTCAAAGCTGCTCTTTCAAAAGCAAGGTTCAAGTCTGTGTGTTGAATGCACTCATCAGAAAGAAGTTTCTGAGAATGCTTCTGTCTAGTTCTTAGGTGAAGATATTTCCTTTTCCAGCTTAGGCCTCAAAGCGCTCCAAATAAACACTTGCAAATTCTACAAAAGGAGTGTTTCAAAAGAGTTCTATCAAAAGGAACGTTCAAGTCTGTGAGTTGAATGCACTTATCATACAGAAGTTTCCTGGAATGCTTCTGTCTAGTTTTTATGTGAAGACATTTCCTTTTCCAGCATAGGCCTCAAAGCGCTCCAAATATCCACTTGCAGATTCTACAAAAAGAGTGTTTCAAAACTGCTCTATCAAAAGCAAGCTTCAACACTGTGAGTAGAATGCACTCATCACAAAGAAGTTTCTGAGAATGCTTCTGTCTAGTTTTTATGTGAAGATATTTCCTTTTCCAACATAGGCCTCAAAGCGCTCCAAATAAACACTTGCAGATTCTAGAAAAGGAGTGTTTCAAAACTGCTCTTTCGAGAGGAACGTTCAAGTCTGTGAGTTGAATGCACTCATAACACAGAAGTTTCTGAGAATGCTTCTGTCTAGTTTTTATGTGAAGATATTTCCTTTTCCAGCATAGGCCTCAAAACGCTCCAAATATCCTCTTGCAGATTCTACAAAAAGAGTGTTTCAAAACTGTTCTATCAAAAGGAAGGTTCAACTCTGTGAGTTGAATGAATGCATCATGAAGAACTTTCTGAGAATGCTTCTCTGTAGTTTTTAGGTGAAGATATTCCAAAACCCAGCACAGGCCTCGAAGTGCTCCAAATAACCCCTTGCAGATTTTACCAAAAGAGTGTTTCAGAACTGCTCTTTCTATAGGTAAGTTCAAGTCTGTGAGTTGAATGCACTCAACACAAAGAAGTTTCTGAGAATGCTTCTGTTCAGTTTTTATGTGAAGATATTTCCTTTTCCAGCATAGGCCTCAAACGGCTCCAAATATCCACTTGCAGATTCTACAAAAAGAGTGTTTCCAAACTTCTCTATCAATTGGTAGGTTCAACTCTGTGAGTTGAATGAACTCATCACAAAGAAGTTTCTGAGAATGCTTCCATCTAGTTTTTATATGAAGATATTTCCTTTTCCAGCATAGGCCTCAAGGAACTCCAAATAAACACATGCAGATTCTACAAAAGGAGTGTTTCCAAACTATTCTATCAAAGGGACCGTTCAAGTCTGTGAGTTGAATGCACTCATCACACAGAAGTTTCTCAGAATGCTTCTGTCTAGTTTTTAGGTGAAGGGATTTCATTTCTCAGCATAGGCCTCAAAGCGCTCCAAATATCCACTTGCAGATTCTACGAAAAGTGTGTTTCAAAGCTGCTCTTTCAAAAGCAAGGTTCAAGTCTGTGTGTTGAATGCACTCATCAGAAAGAAGTTCCTGAGAATGCTTCTGTCTAGTTCTTAGGTGAAGATATTTCCTTTTCCAGCTTAGGCCTCAAAGCGCTCCAAATAAACACTTGCAAATTCTACAAAAGGAGTGTTTCAAAAGAGTTCTATCAAAAGGAACGTTCAAGTCTGTGAGTTGAATGCACTTATCATACAGAAGTTTTCTGGAATGCTTCTGTCTAGTTTTTATGTGAAGACATTTCCTTTTCCAGCATAGGCCTCAAAGCGCTCCAAATATCCACTTGCAGATTCTACAAAAAGAGTGTTTCAAAACTGCTCTATCAAAAGCAAGCTTCAACAGTGTGAGTAGAATGCACTCATCACAAAGAAGTTTCTGAGAATGCTTCTGTCTAGTTTTTATGTGAAGATATTTCCTTTTCCAACATAGGCCTCAAAGCGCTCCAAATAAACACTTGCAGATTCTACAAAAGGAGTGTTTCAAAACTGCTCTTTCGAGAGGAACGTTCAAGTCTGTGAGTTGAATGCACTCATCACACAGAAGTTTCTGAGAATGCTTCTGTCTAGTTTTTATGTGAAGATATTTCCTTTTCCAGCATAGGCCTCAAAACGCTCCAAATATCCTCTTGCAGATTCTACAAAAAGAGTGTTTCAAAACTGTTCTATCAAAAGGAAGGTTCAACTCTGTGAGTTGAATGAATGCATCATGAAGAACTTTCTGAGAATGCTTCTCTGTAGTTTTTAGGTGAAGATATTCCAAAACCCAGCACAGGCCTCGAAGTGCTCCAAATAACCCCTTGCAGATTTTACCAAAAGAGTGTTTCAGAACTGCTCTTTCTATAGGTAAGTTCAAGTCTGTGAGTTGAATGCACTCAACACAAAGAAGTTTCTGAGAATGCTTCTGTTCAGTTTTTATGTGAAGATATTTCCTTTTCCAGCATAGGCCTCAAACAGCTCCAAATATCCACTTGCAGATTCTACAAAAAGAGTGTTTCCAAACTTCTCTATCAATTGGTAGGTTCAACTCTGTGAGTTGAATGAACTCATCACAAAGAAGTTTCTGAGAATGCTTCCATCTAGTTTTTATATGAAGATATTTCCTTTTCCAGCATAGGCCTCAAAGAACTCCAAATAAACACATGCAGATTCTACAAAAGGAGTGTTTCCAAACTCTTCTATCAAAGGGAACGTTTAAGTCTGTGAGTTGAATGCACTCATCACACAGAAGTTTCTCAGAATGCTTCTGTCTAGTTTTAGGTGAAGAGATTTCATTTCCCAGCATAGGCCTCAAAGCGCTCCAAATATCCACTTGCAGATTCTACGAAAAGTGTGTTTCAAAGCTGCTCTTTCAAAAGCAAGGTTCAAGTCTGTGTGTTGAATGCACTCATCAGAAAGAAGTTTCTGAGAATGCTTCTGTCTAGTTCTTAGGTGAAGATATTTCCTTTTCCAGCTTAGGCCTCAAAGCGCTCCAAATAAACACTTGCAAATTCTACAAAAGGAGTGTTTCAAAAGAGTTCTATCAAAAGGAACGTTCAAGTCTGTGAGTTGAATGCACTTATCATACAGAAGTTTCCTGGAATGCTTCTGTCTAGTTTTTATGTGAAGACATTTCCTTTTCCAGCATAGGCCTCAAAGCGCTCCAAATATCCACTTGCAGATTCTACAAAAAGAGTGTTTCAAAACTGCTCTATCAAAAGCAAGCTTCAACACTGTGAGTAGAATGCACTCATCACAAAGAAGTTTCTGAGAATGCTTCTGTCTAGTTTTTATGTGAAGATATTTCCTTTTCCAACATAGGCCTCAAAGCGCTCCAAATAAACACTTGCAGATTCTAGAAAAGGAGTGTTTCAAAACTGCTCTTTCGAGAGGAACGTTCAAGTCTGTGAGTTGAATGCACTCATCACACAGAAGTTTCTGAGAATGCTTCTGTCTAGTTTTTATGTGAAGATATTTCCTTTTCCAGCATAGGCCTCAAAACGCTCCAAATATCCTCTTGCAGATTCTACAAAAAGAGTGTTTCAAAACTGTTCTATCAAAAGGAAGGTTCAACTCTGTGAGTTGAATGAATGCATCATGAAGAACTTTCTGAGAATGCTTCTCTGTAGTTTTTAGGTGAAGATATTCCAAAACCCAGCACAGGCCTCGAAGTGCTCCAAATAACCCCTTGCAGATTTTACCAAAAGAGTGTTTCAGAACTGCTCTTTCTATAGGTAAGTTCAAGTCTGTGAGTTGAATGCACTCAACACAAAGAAGTTTCTGAGAATGCTTCTGTTCAGTTTTTATGTGAAGATATTTCCTTTTCCAGCATAGGCCTCAAACGGCTCCAAATATCCACTTGCAGATTCTACAAAAAGAGTGTTTCCAAACTTCTCTATCAATTGGTAGGTTCAACTCTGTGAGTTGAATGAACTCATCACAAAGAAGTTTCTGAGAATGCTTCCATCTAGTTTTTATATGAAGATATTTCCTTTTCCAGCATAGGCCTCAAGGAACTCCAAATAAACACATGCAGATTCTACAAAAGGAGTGTTTCCAAACTATTCTATCAAAGGGACCGTTCAAGTCTGTGAGTTGAATGCACTCATCACACAGAAGTTTCTCAGAATGCTTCTGTCTAGTTTTCAGGTGAAGGGATTTCATTTCTCAGCATAGGCCTCAAAGCGCTCCAAATATCCACTTGCAGATTCTACGAAAAGTGTGTTTCAAAGCTGCTCTTTCAAAAGCAAGGTTCAAGTCTGTGTGTTGAATGCACTCATCAGAAAGAAGTTTCTGAGAATGCTTCTGTCTAGTTCTTAGGTGAAGATATTTCCTTTTCCAGCTTAGGCCTCAAAGCGCTCCAAATAAACACTTGCAAATTCTACAAAAGGAGTGTTTCAAAAGAGTTCTATCAAAAGGAACGTTCAAGTCTGTAAGTTGAATGCACTTATCATACAGAAGTTTTCTGGAATGCTTCTGTCTAGTTTTTATGTGAAGACATTTCCTTTTCCAGCATAGGCCTCAAAGCGCTCCAAATATCCACTTGCAGATTCTACAAAAAGAGTGTTTCAAAACTGCTCTATCAAAAGCAAGCTTCAACACTGTGAGTAGAATGCACTCATCACAAAGAAGTTTCTGAGAATGCTTCTGTCTAGTTTTTATGTGAAGATATTTCCTTTTCCAACATAGGCCTCAAAGCGCTCCAAATAAACACTTGCAGATTCTACAAAAGGAGTGTTTCAAAACTGCTCTTTCGAGAGGAACGTTCAAGTCTGTGAGTTGAATGCACTCATCACACAGAAGTTTCTGAGAATGCTTCTGTCTAGTTTTTATGTGAAGATATTTCCTTTTCCAGCATAGGCCTCAAAACGCTCCAAATATCCTCTTGCAGATTCTACAAAAAGAGTGTTTCAAAACTGTTCTATCAAAAGGAAGGTTCAACTCTGTGATTTGAATGAATGCATCATGAAGAACTTTCTGAGAATGCTTCTCTGTAGTTTTTAGGTGAAGATATTCCAAAACCCAGCACAGGCCTCGAAGTGCTCCAAATAACCCCTTGCAGATTTTACCAAAAGAGTGTTTCAGAACTGCTCTTTCTATAGGTAAGTTCAAGTCTGTGAGTTGAATGCACTCAACACAAAGAAGTTTCTGAGAATGCTTCTGTTCAGTTTTTATGTGAAGATATTTCCTTTTCCAGCTTAGGCCTCAAACGGCTCCAAATATCCACTTGCAGATTCTACAAAAAGAGTGTTTCCAAACTTCTCTATCAATTGGTAGGTTCAACTCTGTGAGTTGAATGAACTCATCACAAAGAAGTTTCTGAGAATGCTTCCATCTAGTTTTTATATGAAGATATTTCCTTTTCCAGCATAGGCCTCAAAGAACTCCAAATAAACACATGCAGATTCTACAAAAGGAGTGTTTCCAAACTGTTCTATCAAAGGGACCGTTTAAGTCTGTGAGTTGAATGCACTCATCACACAGAAGTTTCTCAGAATGCTTCTGTCTAGTTTTAGGTGAAGAGATTTCATTTCCCAGCATAGGCCTCAAAGCGCTCCAAATATCCACTTGCAGATTCTACGAAAAGTGTGTTTCAAAGCTGCTCTTTCAAAAGCAAGGTTCAAGTCTGTGTGTTGAATGCACTCATCAGAAAGAAGTTTCTGAGAATGCTTCTGTCTAGTTCTTAGGTGAAGATATTTCCTTTTCCAGCTTAGGCCTCAAAGCGCTCCAAATAAACACTTGCAAATTCTACAAAAGGAGTGTTTCAAAAGAGTTCTATCAAAAGGAACGTTCAAGTCTGTGAGTTGAATGCACTTATCATACAGAAGTTTCCTGGAATGCTTCTGTCTAGTTTTTATGTGAAGACATTTCCTTTTCCAGCATAGGCCTCAAAGCGCTCCAAATATCCACTTGCAGATTCTACAAAAAGAGTGTTTCCAAACTGCTCTATCAAAAGCAAGCTTCAACACTGTGAGTAGAATGCACTCATCACAAAGAAGTTTCTGAGAATGCTTCTGTCTAGTTTTTATGTGAAGATATTTCCTTTTCCAACATAGGCCTCAAAGCGCTCCAAATAAACACTTGCAGATTCTAGAAAAGGAGTGTTTCAAAACTGCTCTTTCGAGAGGAACGTTCAAGTCTGTGAGTTGAATGCACTCATCACACAGAAGTTTCTGAGAATGCTTCTGTCTAGTTTTTATGTGAAGATATTTCCTTTTCCAGCATAGGCCTCAAAACGCTCCAAATATCCTCTTGCAGATTCTACAAAAAGAGTGTTTCAAAACTGTTCTATCAAAAGGAAGGTTCAACTCTGTGAGTTGAATGAATGCATCATGAAGAACTTTCTGAGAATGCTTCTCTGTAGTTTTTAGGTGAAGATATTCCAAAACCCAGCACAGGCCTCGAAGTGCTCCAAATAACCCCTTGCAGATTTTACCAAAAGAGTGTTTCAGAACTGCTCTTTCTATAGGTAAGTTCAAGTCTGTGAGTTGAATGCACTCAACACAAAGAAGTTTCTGAGAATGCTTCTGTTCAGTTTTTATGTGAAGATATTTCCTTTTCCAGCATAGGCCTCAAACGGCTCCAAATATCCACTTGCAGATTCTACAAAAAGAGTGTTTCCAAACTTCTCTATCAATTGGTAGGTTCAACTCTGTGAGTTGAATGAACTCATCACAAAGAAGTTTCTGAGAATGCTTCCATCTAGTTTTTATATGAAGATATTTCCTTTTCCAGCATAGGCCTCAAGGAACTCCAAATAAACACATGCAGATTCTACAAAAGGAGTGTTTCCAAACTATTCTATCAAAGGGACCGTTCAAGTCTGTGAGTTGAATGCACTCATCACACAGAAGTTTCTCAGAATGCTTCTGTCTAGTTTTTAGGTGAAGAGATTTCATTTCTCAGCATAGGCCTCAAAGCGCTCCAAATATCCACTTGCAGATTCTACGAAAAGTGTGTTTCAAAGCTGCTCTTTCAAAAGCAAGGTTCAAGTCTGTGTGTTGAATGCACTCATCAGAAAGAAGTTTCTGAGAATGCTTCTGTCTAGTTCTTAGGTGAAGATATTTCCTTTTCCATCTTAGGCCTCAAAGCGCTCCAAATAAACACTTGCAAATTCTACAAAAGGAGTGTTTCAAAAGAGTTCTATCAAAAGGAACGTTCAAGTCTGTGAGTTGAATGCACTTATCATACAGAAGTTTCCTGGAATGCTTCTGTCTAGTTTTTATGTGAAGACATTTCCTTTTCCAGCATAGGCCTCAAAGCGCTCCAAATATCCACTTGCAGATTCTACAAAAAGAGTGTTTCCAAACTGCTCTATCAAAAGCAAGCTTCAACACTGTGAGTAGAATGCACTCATCACAAAGAAGTTTCTGAGAATGCTTCTGTCTAGTTTTTATGTGAAGATATTTCCTTTTCCAACATAGGCCTCAAAGCGCTCCAAATAAACACTTGCAGATTCTACAAAGGAGTGTTTCAAAACTGCTCTTTCGAGAGGAACGTTCAAGTCTGTGAGTTGAATACACTCATCACACAGAAGTTTCTGAGAATGCTTCTGTCTAGTTTTTATGTGAAGATATTTCCTTTTCCAGCATAGGCCTCAAAACGCTCCAAATATCCTCTTGCAGATTCTACAAAAAGAGTGTTTCAAAACTGTTCTATCAAAAGGAAGGTTCAACTCTGTGAGTTGAATGAATGCATCATGAAGAACTTTCTGAGAATGCTTCTCTGTAGTTTTTAGGTGAAGATATTCCAAAACCCAGCACAGGCCTCGAAGTGCTCCAAATAACCCCTTGCAGATTTTACCAAAAGAGTGTTTCAGAACTGCTCTTTCTATAGGTAAGTTCAAGTCTGTGAGTTGAATGCACTCAACACAAAGAAGTTTCTGAGAATGCTTCTGTTCAGTTTTTATGTGAAGATATTTCCTTTTCCAGCATAGGCCTCAAACGGCTCCAAATATCCACTTGCAGATTCTACAAAAAGAGTGTTTCCAAACTTCTCTATCAATTGGTAGGTTCAACTCTGTGAGTTGAATGAACTCATCACAAAGAAGTTTCTGAGAATGCTTCCATCTAGTTTTTATATGAAGATATTTCCTTTTCCAGCATAGGCCTCAAGGAACTCCAAATAAACACATGCAGATTCTACAAAAGGAGTGTTTCCAAACTATTCTATCAAAGGGACCGTTCAAGTCTGTGAGTTGAATGCACTCATCACACAGAAGTTTCTCAGAATGCTTCTGTCTAGTTTTTAGGTGAAGAGATTTCATTTCTCAGCATAGGCCTCAAAGCGCTCCAAATATCCACTTGCAGATTCTACGAAAAGTGTGTTTCAAAGCTGCTCTTTCAAAAGCAAGGTTCAAGTCTGTGTGTTGAATGCACTCATCAGAAAGAAGTTTCTGAGAATGCTTCTGTCTAGTTCTTAGGTGAAGATATTTCCTTTTCCAGCTTAGGCCTCAAAGCGCTCCAAATAAACACTTGCAAATTCTACAAAAGGAGTGTTTCAAAAGAGTTCTATCAAAAGGAACGTTCAAGTCTGTGAGTTGAATGCACTTATCATACAGAAGTTTCCTGGAATGTTTCTGTCTAGTTTTTATGTGAAGACATTTCCTTTTCCAGCATAGGCCTCAAAGCGCTCCAAATATCCACTTGCAGATTCTACAAAAAGAGTGTTTCAAAACTGCTCTATCAAAAGCAAGCTTCAACACTGTGAGTAGAATGCACTCATCACAAAGGAGTTTCTGAGAATGTTTCTGTCTAGTTTTCATGTGAAGATATTTCCTTTTCCAGCTTAGGCCTTAAAGCGCTCCAAATAAACACTTGCAAATTCTACAAAAGGAGTGTTTCAAAAGAGTTCTATCAAAAGGAACGTTCAAGTCTGTGAGTTGAATGCACTTATCATACAGAAGTTTTCTGGAATGCTTCTGTCTAGTTTTTATGTGAAGACATTTCCTTTTCCAGCATAGGCCTCAAAGCGCTCCAAATATCCACTTGCAGATTCTACAAAAAGAGTGTTTCAAAACTGCTCTATCAAAAGCAAGCTTCAACACTGTGAGTAGAATGCACTCATCACAAAGAAGTTTCTGAGAATGCTTCTGTCTAGTTTTTATGTGAAGATATTTCCTTTTCCAACATAGGCCTCAAAGCGCTCCAAATAAACACTTGCAGATTCTACAAAAGGAGTGTTTCAAAACTGCTCTTTCGAGAGGAACGTTCAAGTCTGTGAGTTGAATGCACTCATCACACAGAAGTTTCTGAGAATGCTTCTGTCTAGTTTTTATGTGAAGATATTTCCTTTTCCAGCATAGGCCTCAAAACGCTCCAAATATCCTCTTGCAGATTCTACAAAAAGAGTGTTTCAAAACTGTTCTATCAAAAGGAAGGTTCAACTCTGTGAGTTGAATGAATGCATCATGAAGAACTTTCTGAGAATGCTTCTCTGTAGTTTTTAGGTGAAGATATTCCAAAACCCAGCACAGGCCTCGAAGTGCTCCAAATAACCCCTTGCAGATTTTACCAAAAGAGTGTTTCAGAACTGCTCTTTCTATAGGTAAGTTCAAGTCTGTGAGTTGAATGCACTCAACACAAAGAAGTTTCTGAGAATGCTTCTGTTCAGTTTTTATGTGAAGATATTTCCTTTTCCAGCATAGGCCTCAAACGGCTCCAAATATCCACTTGCAGATTCTACAAAAAGAGTGTTTCCAAACTTCTCTATCAATTGGTAGGTTCAACTCTGTGAGTTGAATGCACTCATCACACAGAAGTTTCTCAGAATGCTTCTGTCTAGTTTTAAGTGAAGAGATTTCATTTCCCAGCATAGGCCTCAAAGCGCTCCAAATATCCACTTGCAGATTCTACGAAAAGTGTGTTTCAAAGCTGCTCTTTCAAAAGCAAGGTTCAAGTCTGTGTGTTGAATGCACTCATCAGAAAGAAGTTTCTGAGAATGCTTCTGTCTAGTTCTTAGGTGAAGATATTTCCTTTTCCAGCTTAGGCCTCAAAGCGCTCCAAATAAACACTTGCAAATTCTACAAAAGGAGTGTTTCAAAAGAGTTCTATCAAAAGGAACGTTCAAGTCTGTGAGTTGAATGCACTTATCATACAGAAGTTTCCTGGAATGCTTCTGTCTAGTTTTTATGTGAAGACATTTCCTTTTCCAGCATAGGCCTCAAAGCGCTCCAAATATCCACTTGCAGATTCTACAAAAAGAGTGTTTCAAAACTGCTCTATCAAAAGCAAGCTTCAACACTGTGAGTAGAATGCACTCATCACAAAGAAGTTTCTGAGAATGCTTCTGTCTAGTTTTTATGTGAAGATATTTCCTTTTCCAACATAGGCCTCAAAGCGCTCCAAATAAACACTTGCAGATTCTAGAAAAGGAGTGTTTCAAAACTGCTCTTTCGAGAGGAACGTTCAAGTCTGTGAGTTGAATGCACTCATCACACAGAAGTTTCTGAGAATGCTTCTGTCTAGTTTTTATGTGAAGATATTTCCTTTTCCAGCATAGGCCTCAAAACGCTCCAAATATCCTCTTGCAGATTCTACAAAAAGAGTGTTTCAAAACTGTTCTATCAAAAGGAAGGTTCAACTCTGTGAGTTGAATGAATGCATCATGAAGAACTTTCTGAGAATGCTTCTCTGTAGTTTTTAGGTGAAGATATTCCAAAACCCAGCACAGGCCTCGAAGTGCTCCAAATAACCCCTTGCAGATTTTACCAAAAGAGTGTTTCAGAACTGCTCTTTCTATAGGTAAGTTCAAGTCTGTGAGTTGAATGCACTCAACACAAAGAAGTTTCTGAGAATGCTTCTGTTCAGTTTTTATGTGAAGATATTTCCTTTTCCAGCATAGGCCTCAAACGGCTCCAAATATCCACTTGCAGATTCTACAAAAAGAGTGTTTCCAAACTTCTCTATCAATTGGTAGGTTCAACTCTGTGAGTTGAATGAACTCATCACAAAGAAGTTTCTGAGAATGCTTCCATCTAGTTTTTATATGAAGATATTTCCTTTTCCAGCATAGGCCTCAAGGAACTCCAAATAAACACATGCAGATTCTACAAAAGGAGTGTTTCCAAACTATTCTATCAAAGGGACCGTTCAAGTCTGTGAGTTGAATGCACTCATCACACAGAAGTTTCTCAGAATGCTTCTGTCTAGTTTTTAGGTGAAGGGATTTCATTTCTCAGCATAGGCCTCAAAGCGCTCCAAATATCCACTTGCAGATTCTACGAAAAGTGTGTTTCAAAGCTGCTCTTTCAAAAGCAAGGTTCAAGTCTGTGTGTTGAATGCACTCATCAGAAAGAAGTTTCTGAGAATGCTTCTGTCTAGTTCTTAGGTGAAGATATTTCCTTTTCCAGCTTAGGCCTCAAAGCGCTCCAAATAAACACTTGCAAATTCTACAAAAGGAGTGTTTCAAAAGAGTTCTATCAAAAGGAACGTTCAAGTCTGTAAGTTGAATGCACTTATCATACAGAAGTTTTCTGGAATGCTTCTGTCTAGTTTTTATGTGAAGACATTTCCTTTTCCAGCATAGGCCTCAAAGCGCTCCAAATATCCACTTGCAGATTCTACAAAAAGAGTGTTTCAAAACTGCTCTATCAAAAGCAAGCTTCAACACTGTGAGTAGAATGCACTCATCACAAAGAAGTTTCTGAGAATGCTTCTGTCTAGTTTTTATGTGAAGATATTTCCTTTTCCAACATAGGCCTCAAAGCGCTCCAAATAAACACTTGCAGATTCTACAAAAGGAGTGTTTCAAAACTGCTCTTTCGAGAGGAACGTTCAAGTCTGTGAGTTGAATGCACTCATCACACAGAAGTTTCTGAGAATGCTTCTGTCTAGTTTTTATGTGAAGATATTTCCTTTTCCAGCATAGGCCTCAAAACGCTCCAAATATCCTCTTGCAGATTCTACAAAAAGAGTGTTTCAAAACTGTTCTATCAAAAGGAAGGTTCAACTCTGTGATTTGAATGAATGCATCATGAAGAACTTTCTGAGAATGCTTCTCTGTAGTTTTTAGGTGAAGATATTCCAAAACCCAGCACAGGCCTCGAAGTGCTCCAAATAACCCCTTGCAGATTTTACCAAAAGAGTGTTTCAGAACTGCTCTTTCTATAGGTAAGTTCAAGTCTGTGAGTTGAATGCACTCAACACAAAGAAGTTTCTGAGAATGCTTCTGTTCAGTTTTTATGTGAAGATATTTCCTTTTCCAGCTTAGGCCTCAAACGGCTCCAAATATCCACTTGCAGATTCTACAAAAAGAGTGTTTCCAAACTTCTCTATCAATTGGTAGGTTCAACTCTGTGAGTTGAATGAACTCATCACAAAGAAGTTTCTGAGAATGCTTCCATCTAGTTTTTATATGAAGATATTTCCTTTTCCAGCATAGGCCTCAAAGAACTCCAAATAAACACATGCAGATTCTACAAAAGGAGTGTTTCCAAACTGTTCTATCAAAGGGACCGTTTAAGTCTGTGAGTTGAATGCACTCATCACACAGAAGTTTCTCAGAATGCTTCTGTCTAGTTTTAGGTGAAGAGATTTCATTTCCCAGCATAGGCCTCAAAGCGCTCCAAATATCCACTTGCAGATTCTACGAAAAGTGTGTTTCAAAGCTGCTCTTTCAAAAGCAAGGTTCAAGTCTGTGTGTTGAATGCACTCATCAGAAAGAAGTTTCTGAGAATGCTTCTGTCTAGTTCTTAGGTGAAGATATTTCCTTTTCCAGCTTAGGCCTCAAAGCGCTCCAAATAAACACTTGCAAATTCTACAAAAGGAGTGTTTCAAAAGAGTTCTATCAAAAGGAACGTTCAAGTCTGTGAGTTGAATGCACTTATCATACAGAAGTTTCCTGGAATGCTTCTGTCTAGTTTTTATGTGAAGACATTTCCTTTTCCAGCATAGGCCTCAAAGCGCTCCAAATATCCACTTGCAGATTCTACAAAAAGAGTGTTTCAAAACTGCTCTATCAAAAGCAAGCTTCAACACTGTGAGTAGAATGCACTCATCACAAAGAAGTTTCTGAGAATGCTTCTGTCTAGTTTTTATGTGAAGATATTTCCTTTTCCAACATAGGCCTCAAAGCGCTCCAAATAAACACTTGCAGATTCTAGAAAAGGAGTGTTTCAAAACTGCTCTTTCGAGAGGAACGTTCAAGTCTGTGAGTTGAATGCACTCATCACACAGAAGTTTCTGAGAATGCTTCTGTCTAGTTTTTATGTGAAGATATTTCCTTTTCCAGCATAGGCCTCAAAACGCTCCAAATATCCTCTTGCAGATTCTACAAAAAGAGTGTTTCAAAACTGTTCTATCAAAAGGAAGGTTCAACTCTGTGAGTTGAATGAATGCATCATGAAGAACTTTCTGAGAATGCTTCTCTGTAGTTTTTAGGTGAAGATATTCCAAAACCCAGCACAGGCCTCGAAGTGCTCCAAATAACCCCTTGCAGATTTTACCAAAAGAGTGTTTCAGAACTGCTCTTTCTATAGGTAAGTTCAAGTCTGTGAGTTGAATGCACTCAACACAAAGAAGTTTCTGAGAATGCTTCTGTTCAGTTTTTATGTGAAGATATTTCCTTTTCCAGCATAGGCCTCAAACGGCTCCAAATATCCACTTGCAGATTCTACAAAAAGAGTGTTTCCAAACTTCTCTATCAATTGGTAGGTTCAACTCTGTGAGTTGAATGAACTCATCACAAAGAAGTTTCTGAGAATGCTTCCATCTAGTTTTTATATGAAGATATTTCCTTTTCCAGCATAGGCCTCAAGGAACTCCAAATAAACACATGCAGATTCTACAAAAGGAGTGTTTCCAAACTATTCTATCAAAGGGACCGTTCAAGTCTGTGAGTTGAATGCACTCATCACACAGAAGTTTCTCAGAATGCTTCTGTCTAGTTTTTAGGTGAAGAGATTTCATTTCTCAGCATAGGCCTCAAAGCGCTCCAAATATCCACTTGCAGATTCTACGAAAAGTGTGTTTCAAAGCTGCTCTTTCAAAAGCAAGGTTCAAGTCTGTGTGTTGAATGCACTCATCAGAAAGAAGTTTCTGAGAATGCTTCTGTCTAGTTCTTAGGTGAAGATATTTCCTTTTCCATCTTAGGCCTCAAAGCGCTCCAAATAAACACTTGCAAATTCTACAAAAGGAGTGTTTCAAAAGAGTTCTATCAAAAGGAACGTTCAAGTCTGTGAGTTGAATGCACTTATCATACAGAAGTTTCCTGGAATGCTTCTGTCTAGTTTTTATGTGAAGACATTTCCTTTTCCAGCATAGGCCTCAAAGCGCTCCAAATATCCACTTGCAGATTCTACAAAAAGAGTGTTTCCAAACTGCTCTATCAAAAGCAAGCTTCAACACTGTGAGTAGAATGCACTCATCACAAAGAAGTTTCTGAGAATGCTTCTGTCTAGTTTTTATGTGAAGATATTTCCTTTTCCAACATAGGCCTCAAAGCGCTCCAAATAAACACTTGCAGATTCTACAAAAGGAGTGTTTCAAAACTGCTCTTTCGAGAGGAACGTTCAAGTCTGTGAGTTGAATACACTCATCACACAGAAGTTTCTGAGAATGCTTCTGTCTAGTTTTTATGTGAAGATATTTCCTTTTCCAGCATAGGCCTCAAAACGCTCCAAATATCCTCTTGCAGATTCTACAAAAAGAGTGTTTCAAAACTGTTCTATCAAAAGGAAGGTTCAACTCTGTGAGTTGAATGAATGCATCATGAAGAACTTTCTGAGAATGCTTCTCTGTAGTTTTTAGGTGAAGATATTCCAAAACCCAGCACAGGCCTCGAAGTGCTCCAAATAACCCCTTGCAGATTTTACCAAAAGAGTGTTTCAGAACTGCTCTTTCTATAGGTAAGTTCAAGTCTGTGAGTTGAATGCACTCAACACAAAGAAGTTTCTGAGAATGCTTCTGTTCAGTTTTTATGTGAAGATATTTCCTTTTCCAGCATAGGCCTCAAACGGCTCCAAATATCCACTTGCAGATTCTACAAAAAGAGTGTTTCCAAACTTCTCTATCAATTGGTAGGTTCAACTCTGTGAGTTGAATGAACTCATCACAAAGAAGTTTCTGAGAATGCTTCCATCTAGTTTTTATATGAAGATATTTCCTTTTCCAGCATAGGCCTCAAAGAACTCCAAATAAACACATGCAGATTCTACAAAAGGAGTGTTTCCAAACTGTTCTATCAAAGGGACCGTTCAAGTCTGTGAGTTGAATGCACTCATCACACAGAAGTTTCTCAGAATGCTTCTGTCTAGTTTTTAGGTGAAGAGATTTCATTTCTCAGCATAGGCCTCAAAGCGCTCCAAATATCCACTTGCAGATTCTACGAAAAGTGTGTTTCAAAGCTGCTCTTTCAAAAGCAAGGTTCAAGTCTGTGTGTTGAATGCACTCATCAGAAAGAAGTTTCTGAGAATGCTTCTGTCTAGTTCTTAGGTGAAGATACTTCCTTTTCCAGCTTAGGCCTCAAAGCGCTCCAAATAAACACTTGCAAATTCTACAAAAGGAGTGTTTCAAAAGAGTTCTATCAAAAGGAATGTTCAAGTCTGTGAGTTGAATGCACTTATCATACAAAAGTTTCCTGGAATGTTTCTGTCTAGTTTTTATGTGAAGACATTTCCTTTTCCAGCATAGGCCTCAAAGCGCTCCAAATATCCACTTGCAGATTCTACAAAAAGAGTGTTTCAAAACTGCTCTATCAAAAGCAAGCTTCAACACTGTGAGTAGAATGCACTCATCACAAAGAAGTTTCTGAGAATGCTTCTGTCTAGTTTTTATGTGAAGATATTTCCTTTTCCAACATAGGCCTCAAAGCGCTCCAAATAAACACTTGCAGATTCTACAAAAGGAGTGTTTCAAAACTGCTCTTTTGAGAGGAACGTTCAAGTCTGTGAGTTGAATGCACTCATCACACAGAAGTTTCTGAGAATGCTTCTGTCTAGTTTTTATGTGAAGATATTTCCTTTTCCAGCATAGGCCTCAAACGGCTCCAAATATCCACTTGCAGATTCTACAAAAAGAGTGTTTCCAAACTTCTCTATCAATTGGTAGGTTCAACTCTGTGAGTTGAATGAACTCATCACAAAGAAGTTTCTGAGAATGCTTCCATCTAGTTTTTATATGAAGATATTTCCTTTTCCAGCATAGGCCTCAAAGAACTCCAAATAAACACATGCAGATTCTACAAAAGGAGTGTTTCCAAACTGTTCTATCAAAGGGACCGTTCAAGTCTGTGAGTTGAATGCAGTCATCACACAGAAGTTTCTCAGAATGCTTCTGTCTAGTTTTTAGGTGAAGAGATTTCATTTCCCAGCATAGGCCTCAAAGCGCTCCAAATATCCACTTGCAGATTCTACGAAAAGTGTGTTTCAAAGCTGCTCTTTCAAAAGCAAGGTTCAAGTCTGTGTGTTGAATGCACTCATCAGAAAGAAGTTTCTGAGAACGCTTCTGTCTAGTTCTCAGGTGAAGATATTTCCTTTTCCAGCTTAGGCCTCAAAGCGCTCCAAATAAACACTTGCAAATTTTACAAAAGGAGTGTTTCAAAAGAGTTCTATCAAAAGGAACGTTCAAGTCTGTGAGTTGAATGCACTTATCATACAGAAGTTTCCTGGAATGTTTCTGTCTAGTTTTTATGTGAAGACATTTCCTTTTCCAGCATAGGCCTCAAAGCCCTCCAAATATCCACTTGCAGATTCTACAAAAAGAGTGTTTCAAAACTGCTCTATGAAAATCAAGCTTCAACACTGTGAGTAGAATGCACTCATCACAAAGAAGTTTCTGAGAATGTTTCTGTCTAGTTTTTATGTGAAGATATTTCCTTTTCCAGCTTAGGCCTTAAAGCGCTCCAAATAAACACTTGCAAATTCTACAAAAGGAGTGTTTCAAAGGAGTTCTATCAAAAGGAACGTTCAAGTCTGTGAGTTGAATGCACTTATCATACAGAAGTTTCCTGGAATGCTTCTGTCTAGTTTTTATGTGAAGACATTTCCTTTTCCAGCATAGGCCTCAAAGCGCTCCAAATATCCACTTGCAGATTCTACAAAAAGAGTGTTTCAAAACTGCTCTATCAAAAGCAAGCTTCAACACTGTGAGTAGAATGCACTCATCACAAAGAAGTTTCTGAGAATGCTTCTGTCTAGTTTTTATGTGAAGATATTTCCTTTTCCAACATAGGCCTCAAAGCGCTCCAAATAAACACTTGCAGATTCTACAAAAGGAGTGTTTCAAAACTGCTCTTTCGAGAGGAACGTTCAAGTCTGTGAGTTGAATGCACTCATCACACAGAAGTTTCTGAGAATGCTTCTGTCTAGTTTTTATGTGAAGATATTTCCTTTTCCAGCATAGGCCTCAAAACGCTCCAAATATCCTCTTGCAGATTCTACAAAAAGAGTGTTTCAAAACTGTTCTATCAAAAGGAAGGTTCAACTCTGTGAGTTGAATGAATGCATCATGAAGAACTTTCTGAGAATGCTTCTCTGTAGTTTTTAGGTGAAGATATTCCAAAACCCAGCACAGGCCTCGAAGTGCTCCAAATAACCCCTTGCAGATTTTACCAAAAGAGTGTTTCAGAACTGCTCTTTCTATAGGTAAGTTCAAGTCTGTGAGTTGAATGCACTCAACACAAAGAAGTTTCTGAGAATGCTTCTGTTCAGTTTTTATGTGAAGATATTTCCTTTTCCAGCATAGGCCTCAAACGGCTCCAAATATCCACTTGCAGATTCTACAAAAAGAGTGTTTCCAAACTTCTCTATCAATTGGTAGGTTCAACTCTGTGAGTTGAATGAACTCATCACAAAGAAGTTTCTGAGAATGCTTCCATCTAGTTTTTATATGAAGATATTTCCTTTTCCAGCATAGGCCTCAAAGAACTCCAAATAAACACATGCAGATTCTACAAAAGGAGTGTTTCCAAACTGTTCTATCAAAGGGACCGTTCAAGTCTGTGAGTTGAACGCACTCATCACACAGAAGTTTCTCAGAATGCTTCTGTCTAGTTTTTAGGTGAAGAGATTTCATTTCCCAGCATAGGCCTCAAAGCGCTCCAAATATCCACTTGCAGATTCTACGAAAAGTGTGTTTCAAAGCTGCTCTTTCAAAAGCAAGGTTCAAGTCTGTGTGTTGAATGCACTCATCAGAAAGAAGTTTCTGAGAATGCTTCTGTCTAGTTCTTAGGTGAAGATATTTCCTTTTCCAGCTTAGGCCTCAAAGCGCTCCAAATAAACACTTGCAAATTCTACAAAAGGAGTGTTTCAAAAGAGTTCTATCAAAAGGAACGTTCAAGTCTGTGAGTTGAATGCACTTATCATACAGAAGTTTCCTGGAATGCTTCTGTCTAGTTTTTATGTGAAGACATTTCCTTTTCCAGCATAGGCCTCAAAGCGCTCCAAATATCCACTTGCAGATTCTACAAAAAGAGTGTTTCAAAACTGCTCTATCAAAAGCAAGCTTCAACACTGTGAGTAGAATGCACTCATCACAAAGAAGTTTCTGAGAATGCTTCTGTCTAGTTTTTATGTGAAGATATTTCCTTTTCCAACATAGGCCTCAAAGCGCTCCAAATAAACACTTGCAGATTCTACAAAAGGAGTGTTTCAAAACTGCTCTTTCGAGAGGAACGTTCAAGTCTGTGAGTTGAATGCACTCATCACACAGAAGTTTCTGAAAATGCTTCTGTCTAGTTTTTATGTGAAGATATTTCCTTTTCCAGCATAGGCCTCAAAACGCTCCAAATATCCTCTTGCAGATTCTACAAAAAGAGTGTTTCAAAACTGTTCTATCAAAAGGAAGGTTCAACTCTGTGAGTTGAATGAATGCATCATGAAGAACTTTCTGAGAATGCTTCTCTGTAGTTTTTAGGTGAAGATATTCCAAAACCCAGCACAGGCCTCGAAGTGCTCCAAATAACCCCTTGCAGATTTTACCAAAAGAGTGTTTCAGAACTGCTCTTTCTATAGGTAAGTTCAAGTCTGTGAGTTGAATGCACTCAACACAAAGAAGTTTCTGAGAATGCTTCTGTTCAGTTTTTATGTGAAGATATTTCCTTTTCCAGCATAGGCCTCAAACGGCTCCAAATATCCACTTGCAGATTCTACAAAAAGAGTGTTTCCAAACTTCTCTATCAATTGGTAGGTTCAACTCTGTGAGTTGAATGAACTCATCACAAAGAAGTTTCTGAGAATGCTTCCATCTAGTTTTTATATGAAGATATTTCCTTTTCCAGCATAGGCCTCAAAGAACTCCAAATAAACACATGCAGATTCTACAAAAGGAGTGTTTCCAAACTGTTCTATCAAAGGGACCGTTCAAGTCTGTGAGTTGAATGCACTCATCACACAGAAGTTTCTCAGAATGCTTCTGTCTAGTTTTTAGGTGAAGAGATTTCATTTCTCAGCATAGGCCTCAAAGCGCTCCAAATATCCACTTGCAGATTCTACGAAAAGTGTGTTTCAAAGCTGCTCTTTCAAAAGCAAGGTTCAAGTCTGTGTGTTGAATGCACTCATCAGAAAGAAGTTTCTGAGAATGCTTCTGTCTAGTTCTTAGGTGAAGATACTTCCTTTTCCAGCTTAGGCCTCAAAGCGCTCCAAATAAACACTTGCAAATTCTACAAAAGGAGTGTTTCAAAAGAGTTCTATCAAAAGGAATGTTCAAGTCTGTGAGTTGAATGCACTTATCATACAAAAGTTTCCTGGAATGTTTCTGTCTAGTTTTTATGTGAAGACATTTCCTTTTCCAGCATAGGCCTCAAAGCGCTCCAAATATCCACTTGCAGATTCTACAAAAAGAGTGTTTCAAAACTGCTCTATCAAAAGCAAGCTTCAACACTGTGAGTAGAATGCACTCATCACAAAGAAGTTTCTGAGAATGCTTCTGTCTAGTTTTTATGTGAAGATATTTCCTTTTCCAACATAGGCCTCAAAGCGCTCCAAATAAACACTTGCAGATTCTACAAAAGGAGTGTTTCAAAACTGCTCTTTTGAGAGGAACGTTCAAGTCTGTGAGTTGAATGCACTCATCACACAGAAGTTTCTGAGAATGCTTCTGTCTAGTTTTTATGTGAAGATATTTCCTTTTCCAGCATAGGCCTCAAACGGCTCCAAATATCCACTTGCAGATTCTACAAAAAGAGTGTTTCCAAACTTCTCTATCAATTGGTTGGTTCAACTCTGTGAGTTGAATGAACTCATCACAAAGAAGTTTCTGAGAATGCTTCCATCTAGTTTTTATATGAAGATATTTCCTTTTCCAGCATAGGCCTCAAAGAACTCCAAATAAACACATGCAGATTCTACAAAAGGAGTGTTTCCAAACTGTTCTATCAAAGGGACCGTTCAAGTCTGTGAGTTGAATGCAGTCATCACACAGAAGTTTCTCAGAATGCTTCTGTCTAGTTTTTAGGTGAAGAGATTTCATTTCCCAGCATAGGCCTCAAAGCGCTCCAAATATCCACTTGCAGATTCTACGAAAAGGGTGTTTCAAAGCTGCTCTTTCAAAAGCAAGGTTCAAGTCTGTGTGTTGAATGCACTCATCAGAAAGAAGTTTCTGAGAACGCTTCTGTCTAGTTCTCAGGTGAAGATATTTCCTTTTCCAGCTTAGGCCTCAAAGCGCTCCAAATAAACACTTGCAAATTCTACAAAAGGAGTGTTTCAAAAGAGTTCTATCAAAAGGAACGTTCAAGTCTGTGAGTTGAATGCACTTATCATACAGAAGTTTCCTGGAATGTTTCTGTCTAGTTTTTATGTGAAGACATTTCCTTTTCCAGCATAGGCCTCAAAGCGCTCCAAATATCCACTTGCAGATTCTACAAAAAGAGTGTTTCAAAACTGCTCTATGAAAATCAAGCTTCAACACTGTGAGTAGAATGCACTCATCACAAAGAAGTTTCTGAGAATGTTTCTGTCTAGTTTTTATGTGAAGATATTTCCTTTTCCAGCTTAGGCCTTAAAGCGCTCCAAATAAACACTTGCAAATTCTACAAAAGGAGTGTTTCAAAGGAGTTCTATTAAAAGGAACGTTCAAGTCTGTGAGTTGAATGCACTTATCATACAGAAGTTTCCTGGAATGCTTCTGTCTACTTTTTATGTGAAGACATTTCCTTTTCCAGCATAGGCCTCAAAGCGCTCCAAATATCCACTTGCAGATTCTACAAAAAGAGTGTTTCAAAACTGCTCTATCAAAAGCAAGCTTCAACACTGTGAGTAGAATGCACTCATCACAAAGAAGTTTCTGAGA
This sequence comes from Pongo abelii, assembly GCF_028885655.2. Taxonomy (NCBI): domain Eukaryota; kingdom Metazoa; phylum Chordata; class Mammalia; order Primates; family Hominidae; genus Pongo; species Pongo abelii. The sequence continues at coordinate 20,958,958 of NC_072000.2, read as the reverse complement.
ATGCTTCTGTCTAGTTTTTATGTGAAGATATTTCCTTTTCCAACATAGGCCTCAAAGCGCTCCAAATAAACACTTGCAGATTCTACAAAAGGAGTGTTTCAAAACTGCTCTTTCGAGAGGAACGTTCAAGTCTGTGAGTTGAATGCACTCATCACACAGAAGTTTCTGAGAATGCTTCTGTCTAGTTTTTATGTGAAGATATTTCCTTTTCCAGCATAGGCCTCAAAACGCTCCAAATATCCTCTTGCAGATTCTACAAAAAGAGTGTTTCAAAACTGTTCTATCAAAAGGAAGGTTCAACTCTGTGAGTTGAATGAATGCATCATGAAGAACTTTCTGAGAATGCTTCTCTGTAGTTTTTAGGTGAAGATATTCCAAAACCCAGCACAGGCCTCGAAGTGCTCCAAATAACCCCTTGCAGATTTTACCAAAAGAGTGTTTCAGAACTGCTCTTTCTATAGGTAAGTTCAAGTCTGTGAGTTGAATGCACTCAACACAAAGAAGTTTCTGAGAATGCTTCTGTTCAGTTTTTATGTGAAGATATTTCCTTTTCCAGCATAGGCCTCAAACGGCTCCAAATATCCACTTGCAGATTCTACAAAAAGAGTGTTTCCAAACTTCTCTATCAATTGGTAGGTTCAACTCTGTGAGTTGAATGAACTCATCACAAAGAAGTTTCTGAGAATGCTTCCATCTAGTTTTTATATGAAGATATTTCCTTTTCCAGCATAGGCCTCAAAGAACTCCAAATAAACACATGCAGATTCTACAAAAGGAGTGTTTCCAAACTGCTCTATCAAAGGGAACGTTCAAGTCTGTGAGTTGAATGCACTCATCACACAGAAGTTTCTCAGAATGCTTCTGTCTAGTTTTAGGTGAAGAGATTTCATTTCCCAGCATAGGCCTCAAAGCGCTCCAAATATCCACTTGCAGATTCTACGAAAAGTGTGTTTCAAAGCTGCTCTTTAAAAAGCAATGTTCAAGTCTATGTGTTGAATGCACTCATCAGAAAGAAGTTTCTGACAATGCTTCTGTCTAGTTCTTAGGTGAAGATATTTCCTTTTCCAGCTTAGGCCTCAAAGCGCTCCAAATAAACACTTGCAAATTCTACAAAAGGAGTGTTTCAAAAGAGTTCTATCAAAAGGAATGTTCAAGTCTGTGAGTTGAATGCACTTATCATACAGAAGTTTCCTGGAATGCTTCTGTCTAGTTTTTATGTGAAGACATTTCCTTTTCCAGCATAGGCCTCAAAGCGCTCCAAATATCCACTTGCAGATTCTACAAAAAGAGTGTTTCAAAACTGCTCTATCAAAAGCAAGCTTCAACACTGTGAGTAGAATGCACTCATCACAAAGAAGTTTCTGAGAATGCTTCTGTCTAGTTTTTATGTGAAGATATTTCCTTTTCCAACATAGGCCTCAAAGCGCTCCAAATAAACACTTGCAGATTCTAGAAAAGGAGTGTTTCAAAACTGCTCTTTCGAGAGGAACGTTCAAGTCTGTGAGTTGAATGCACTCATCACACAGAAGTTTCTGAGAATGCTTCTGTCTAGTTTTTATGTGAAGATATTTCCTTTTCCAGCATAGGCCTCAAAACGCTCCAAATATCCTCTTGCAGATTCTACAAAAAGAGTGTTTCAAAACTGTTCTATCAAAAGGAAGGTTCAACTCTGTGAGTTGAATGAATGCATCATGAAGAACTTTCTGAGAATGCTTCTCTGTAGTTTTTAGGTGAAGATATTCCAAAACCCAGCACAGGCCTCAAAGTGCTCCAAATAACCCCTTGCAGATTTTACCAAAAGAGTGTTTCAGAACTGCTCTTTCTATAGGTAAGTTCAAGTCTGTGAGTTGAATGCACTCATCACACAGAAGTTTCTGAGAATGCTTCTGTCTAGTTTTTATGTGAAGATATTTCCTTTTCCAGCATAGGCCTCAAAACGCTCCAAATATCCTCTTGCAGATTCTACAAAAAGAGTGTTTCAAAACTGTTCTATCAAAAGGAAGGTTCAACTCTGTGAGTTGAATGAATGCATCATGAAGAACTTTCTGAGAATGCTTCTCTGTAGTTTTTAGGTGAAGATATTCCAAAACCCAGCACAGGCCTCGAAGTGCTCCAAATAACCCCTTGCAGATTTTACCAAAAGAGTGTTTCAGAACTGCTCTTTCTATAGGTAAGTTCAAGTCTGTGAGTTGAATGCACTCAACACAAAGAAGTTTCTGAGAATGCTTCTGTTCAGTTTTTATGTGAAGATATTTCCTTTTCCAGCATAGGCCTCAAACGGCTCCAAATATCCACTTGCAGATTCTACAAAAAGAGTGTTTCCAAACTTCTCTATCAATTGGTAGGTTCAACTCTGTGAGTTGAATGAACTCATCACAAAGAAGTTTCTGAGAATGCTTCCATCTAGTTTTTATATGAAGATATTTCCTTTTCCAGCATAGGCCTCAAAGAACTCCAAATAAACACGTGCAGATTCTACAAAAGGAGTGTTTCCAAACTGTTCTATCAAAGGGACCGTTCAAGTCTGTGAGTTGAATGCACTCATCACACAGAACTTTCTCAGAATGCTTCTGTCTAGTTTTTAGGTGAAGAGATTTCATTTCCCAGCATAGGCCTCAAAGTGCTCCAAATATCCACTTGCAGATTCTACGAAAAGTGTGTTTCAAAGCTGCTCTTTCAAAAGCAAGGTTCAAGTCTGTGTGTTGAATGCACTCATCAGAAAGAAGTTTCTGAGAACGCTTCTGTCTAGTTCTTAGGTGAAGATACTTCCTTTTCCAGCTTAGGCCTCAAAGCGCTCCAAATAAACACTTGCAAATTCTACAAAAGGAGTGTTTCAAAAGAGTTCTATCAAAAGGAATGTTCAAGTCTGTGAGTTGAATGCACTTATCATACAGAAGTTTCCTGGAATGTTTCTGTCTTGTTTTTATGTGAAGACATTTCCTTTTCCAGCATAGGCCTCAAAGCGCTCCAAATATCCACTTGCAGATTCTACAAAAAGAGTGTTTCAAAACTGCTCTATCAAAAGCAAGCTTCAACACTGTGAGTAGAATGCACTCATCACAAAGAAGTTTCTGAGAATGCTTCTGTCTAGTTTTTATGTGAAGATATTTCCTTTTCCAACATAGGCCTCAAAGCGCTCCAAATAAACACTTGCAGATTCTACAAAAGGAGTGTTTCAAAACTGCTCTTTCGAGAGGAGCGTTCAAGTCTGTGAGTTGAATACACTCATCACACAGAAGTTTCTGAGAATGCTTCTGTCTAGTTTTTATGTGAAGATATTTCCTTTTCCAGCATAGGCCTCAAAACGCTCCAAATATCCTCTTGCAGATTCTACAAAAAGAGTGTTTCAAAACTGTTCTATCAAAAGGAAGGTTCAACTCTGTGAGTTGAATGAATGCATCATGAAGAACTTTCTGAGAATGCTTCTCTGTAGTTTTTAGGTGAAGATATTCCAAATCCCAGCACAGGCCTCGAAGTGCTCCAAATAACCCCTTGCAGATTTTACCAAAAGAGTGTTTCAGAACTGCTCTTTCTATAGGTAAGTTCAAGTCTGTGAGTTGAATGCACTCAACACAAAGAAGTTTCTGAGAATGCTTCTGTTCAGTTTTTATCTGAAGATATTTCCTTTTACAGCATAGGCCTCAAACGGCTCCAAATATCCACTTGCAGATTCTACAAAAAGAGTGTTTCCAAACTTCTCTATCAATTGGTAGGTTCAACTCTGTGAGTTGAATGAACTCATCACAAAGAAGTTTCTGAGAATGCTTCCATCTAGTTTTTATATGAAGATATTTCCTTTTCCAGCATAGGCCTCAAAGAACTCCAAATAAACACATGCAGATTCTACAAAAGGAGTGTTTCCAAACTGTTCTATCAAAGGGACCGTTCAAGTCTGTGAGTTGAATGCACTCATCACACAGAAGTTTCTCAGAATGCTTCTGTCTAGTTTTTAGGTGAAGAGATTTCATTTCCCAGCATAGGCCTCAAAGCGCTCCAAATATCCACTTGCAGATTCTACGAAAAGTGTGTTTCAAAGCTGCTCTTTCAAAAGCAAGGTTCAAGTCTGTGTGTTGAATGCACTCATCAGAAAGAAGTTTCTGAGAATGCTTCTGTCTAGTTCTTAGGTGAAGATACTTCCTTTTCCAGCTTAGGCCTCAAAGCGCTCCAAATAAACACTTGCAAATTCTACAAAAGGAGTGTTTCAAAAGAGTTCTATCAAAAGGAATGTTCAAGTCTGTGAGTTGAATGCACTTATCATACAGAAGTTTCCTGGAATGTTTCTGTCTAGTTTTTATGTGAAGACATTTCCTTTTCCAGCATAGGCCTCAAAGCGCTCCAAATATCCACTTGCAGATTCTACCAAAAGAGTGTTTCAAAACTGCTCTATCAAAAGCAAGCTTCAACACTGTGAGTAGAATGCACTCATCACAAAGAAGTTTCTGAGAATGTTTCTGTCTAGTTCTTACGTGAAGATATTTCCTTTTCCAGCTTAGGCCTCAAAGCGCTCCAAATAAACACTTGCAAATTCTACAAAAGGAGTGTTTCAAAAGAGTTCTATCAAAAGGAACGTTCAAGTCTGTGAGTTGAATGCACTTATCATACAGAAGTTTCCTGGAATGCTTCTGTCTAGTTTTTATGTGAAGACATTTCCTTTTCCAGCATAGGCCTCAAAGCGCTCCAAATATCCACTTGCAGATTCTACAAAAAGAGTGTTTCAAAACTGCTCTATCAAAAGCAAGCTTCAACACTGTGAGTAGAATGCACTCATCACAAAGAAGTTTCTGAGAATGCTTCTGTCTAGTTTTTATGTGAAGATATTTCCTTTTCCAACATAGGCCTCAAAGCGCTCCAAATAAACACTTGCAGATTCTACAAAAGGAGTGTTTCAAAACTGCTCTTTCGAGAGGAACGTTCAAGTCTGTGAGTTGAATGCACTCATCACACAGAAGTTTCTGAGAATGCTTCTGTCTAGTTTTTATGTGAAGATATTTCCTTTTCCAGCATAGGCCTCAAAACGCTCCAAATATCCTCTTGCAGATTCTACAAAAAGAGTGTTTCAAAACTGTTCTATCAAAAGGAAGGTTCAACTCTGTGAGTTGAATGAATGCATCATGAAGAACTTTCTGAGAATGCTTCTCTGTAGTTTTTAGGTGAAGATATTCCAAAACCCAGCACAGGCCTCGAAGTGCTCCAAATAACCCCTTGCAGATTTTACCAAAAGAGTGTTTCAGAACTGCTCTTTCTATAGGTAAGTTCAAGTCTGTGTGTTGAATGCACTCAACACAAAGAAGTTTCTGAGAATGCTTCTGTTCAGTTTTTATGTGAAGATATTTCCTTTTCCAGCATAGGCCTCAAACGGCTCCAAATATCCACTTGCAGATTCTACAAAAAGAGTGTTTCCAAACTTCTCTATCAATTGGTAGGTTCAACTCTGTGAGTTGAATGAACTCATCACAAAGAAGTTTCTGAGAATGCTTCCATCTAGTTTTTATATGAAGATATTTCCTTTTCCAGCATAGGCCTCAAAGAACTCCAAATAAACACATGCAGATTCTACAAAAGGAGTGTTTCCAAACTGTTCTATCAAAGGGAACGTTCAAGTCTGTGAGTTGAATGCACTCATCACACAGAAGTTTCTCAGAATGCTTCTGTCTAGTTTTTAGGTGAAGAGATTTCATTTCCCAGCATAGGCCTCAAAGCGCTCCAAATATCCACTTGCAGATTCTACGAAAAGTGTGTTTCAAAGCTGCTCTTTCAAAAGCAAGGTTCAAGTCTGTGTGTTGAATGCACTCATCAGAAAGAAGTTTCTGAGAATGCTTCTGTCTAGTTCTTAGGTGAAGATATTTCCTTTTCCAGCTTAGGCCTCAAAGCAATCCAAATAAACACTTGCAAATTCTACAAAAGGAGTGTTTCAAAAGAGTTCTATCAAAAGGAACGTTCAAGTCTGTGAGTTGAATGCACTTATCATACAGAAGTTTCCTGGAATGTTTCTGTCTAGTTTTTATGTGAAGACATTTCCTTTTCCAGCATAGGCCTCAAAGCGCTCCAAATATCCACTTGCAGATTCTACCAAAAGAGTGTTTCAAAACTGCTCTATCAAAAGCAAGCTTCAACACTGTGAGTAGAATGCACTCATCACAAAGAAGTTTCTGAGAATGTTTCTGTCTAGTTCTTACGTGAAGATATTTCCTTTTCCAGCTTAGGCCTCAAAGCGCTCCAAATAAACACTTGCAAATTCTACAAAAGGAGTGTTTCAAAAGAGTTCTATCAAAAGGAACGTTCAAGTCTGTGAGTTGAATGCACTTATCATACAGAAGTTTCCTGGAATGCTTCTGTCTAGTTTTTATGTGAAGACATTTCCTTTTCCAGCATAGGCCTCAAAGCGCTCCAAATATCCACTTGCAGATTCTACAAAAAGAGTGTTTCAAAACTGCTCTATCAAAAGCAAGCTTCAACACTGTGAGTAGAATGCACTCATCACAAAGAAGTTTCTGAGAATGCTTCTGTCTAGTTTTTATGTGAAGATATTTCCTTTTCCAACATAGGCCTCAAAGCGCTCCAAATAAACACTTGCAGATTCTACAAAAGGAGTGTTTCAAAACTGCTCTTTCGAGAGGAACGTTCAAGTCTGTGAGTTGAATGCACTCATCACACAGAAGTTTCTGAGAATGCTTCTGTCTAGTTTTTATGTGAAGATATTTCCTTTTCCAGCATAGGCCTCAAAATGCTCCAAATATCCTCTTGCAGATTCTACAAAAAGAGTGTTTCAAAACTGTTCTATCAAAAGGAAGGTTGAACTCTGTGAGTTGAATGAATGCATCATGAAGAACTTTCTGAGAATGCTTCTCTGTAGTTTTTAGGTGAAGATATTCCAAAACCCAGCACAGGCCTCGAAGTGCTCCAAATAACCCCTTGCAGATTTTACCAAAAGAGTGTTTCAGAACTGCTCTTTCTATAGGTAAGTTCAAGTCTGTGAGTTGAATGCACTCAACACAAAGAAGTTTCTGAGAATGCTTCTGTTCAGTTTTTATGTGAAGATATTTCCTTTTCCAGCATAGGCCTCAAACGGCTCCAAATATCCACTTGCAGATTCTACAAAAAGAGTGTTTCCAAACTTCTCTATCAATTGGTAGGTTCAACTCTGTGAGTTGAATGAAGTCATCACAAAGAAGTTTCTGAGAATGCTTCCATCTAGTTTTTATATGAAGATATTTCCTTTTCCAGCATAGGCCTCAAAGAACTCCAAATAAACACATGCAGATTCTACAAAAGGAGTGTTTCAAAACTGTTCTATCAAAGGGAACGTTCAAGTCTGTGAGTTGAATGCACTCATCACACAGAACTTTCTCAGAATGCTTCTGTCTAGTTTTTAGGTGAAGAGATTTCATTTCCCAGCATAGGCCTCAAAGCGCTCCAAATATCCACTTGCAGATTCTACGAAAAGTGTGTTTCAAAGCTGCTCTTTCAAAAGCAAGGTTCAAGTCTGTGTGTTGAATGCACTCATCAGAAAGAAGTTTCTGAGAATGCTTCTGTCTAGTTCTTACGTGAAGATATTTCCTTTTCCAGCTTAGGCCTCAAAGCGCTCCAAATAAACACTTGCAAATTCTACAAAAGGAGTGTTTCAAAAGAGTTCTATCAAAAGGAATGTTCAAGTCTGTGAGTTGAATGCACTTATCATACAGAAGTTTCCTGGAATGCTTCTGTCTAGTTTTTATGTGAAGACATTTCCTTTTCCAGCATAGGCCTCAAAGCGCTCCAAATATCCACTTGCAGATTCTACAAAAAGAGTGTTTCAAAACTGCTCTATCAAAAGCAAGCTTCAACACTGTGAGTAGAATGCACTCATCACAAAGAAGTTTCTGACAATGCTTCTGTCTAGTTTTTATGTGAAGATATTTCCTTTTCCAACATAGGCCTCAAAGCGCTCCAAATAAACACTTGCAGATTCTACAAAAGGAGTGTTTCAAAACTGCTCTTTCGAGAGGAACGTTCAAGTCTGTGAGTTGAATGCACTCATCACACAGAAGTTTCTGAGAATGCTTCTGTCTAGTTTTTATGTGAAGATATTTCCTTTTCCAGCATAGGCCTGAAAACGCTCCAAATATCCTCTTGCAGATTCTACAAAAAGAGTGTTTCAAAACTGTTCTATCAAAAGGAAGGTTCAACTCTGTGAGTTGAATGAATGCATCATGAAGAACTTTCTGAGAATGCTTCTCTGTAGTTTTTAGGTGAAGATATTCCAAAACCCAGCCCAGGCCTCGAAGTGCTCCAAATAACCCCTTGCCGATTTTACCAAAAGAGTGTTTCAGAACTGCTCTTTCTATAGGTAAGTTCAAGTCTGTGAGTTGAATGCACTCAACACAAAGAAGTTTCTGAGAATGCTTCTGTTCAGTTTTTATCTGAAGATATTTCCTTTTCCAGCATAGGCCTCAAACGGCTCCAAATATCCACTTGCAGATTCTACAAAAAGAGTGTTTCCAAACTTCTCTATCAATTGGTAGGTTCAACTCTGTGAGTTGAATGAACTCATCACAAAGAAGTTTCTGAGAATGCTTCCATCTAGTTTTTATATGAAGATATTTCCTTTTCCAGCATAGGCCTCAAAGAACTCCAAATAAACACATGCAGATTCTACAAAAGGAGTGTTTCCAAACTGTTCTATCAAAGGGAACGTTCAAGTCTGTGAGTTGAATGCACTCATCACACAGAAGTTTCTCAGAATGCTTCTGTCTAGTTTTTAGGTGAAGAGATTTCATTTCCCAGCATAGGCCTCAAAGCGCTCCAAATATCCACTTGCAGATTCTACGAAAAGTGTGTTTCAAAGCTGCTCTTTCAAAAGCAAGGTTCAAGTCTGTGTGTTGAATGCACTCACCAGAAAGAAGTTTCTGAGAATGCTTCTGTCTAGTTCTTAGGTGAAGATATTTCCTTTTCCAGCTTAGGCCTCAAAGCGCTCCAAATAAACACTTGCAAATTCTACAAAAGGAGTGTTTCAAAAGAGTTCTATCAAAAGGAACGTTCAAGTCTGTGAGTTGAATGCACTTATCATACAGAAGTTTCCTGGAATGTTTCTGTCTAGTTTTTATGTGAAGACATTTCCTTTTCCAGCATAGGCCTCAAAGCGCTCCAAATATCCACTTGCAGATTCTACAAAAAGAGTGTTTCAAAACTGCTCTATCAAAAGCAAGCTTCAACACTGTGAGTAGAATGCACTCATCACAAAGAAGTTTCTGAGAATGCTTCTGTCTAGCTTTTATGTGAAGACATTTCCTTTTCCAGCATAGGCCTCAAAGCGCTCCAAATATCCACTTGCAGATTCTACAAAAAGAGTGTTTCAAAACTGCTCTATCAAAAGCAAGCTTCAACACTGTGAGTAGAATGCACTCATCACAAAGAAGTTTCTGAGAATGCTTCTGTCTAGTTTTTATGTGAAGATATTTCCTTTTCCAACATAGGCCTCAAAGCGCTCCAAATAAACACTTGCAGATTCTACAAAAGGAGTGTTTCAAAACTGCTCTTTCGAGAGGAACGTTCAAGTCTGTGAGTTGAATGCACTCATCACACAGAAGTTTCTGAGAATGCTTCTGTCTAGTTTTTATGTGAAGATATTTCCTTTTCCAGCATAGGCCTCAAAACGCTCCAAATATCCTCTTGCAGATTCTACAAAAAGAGTGTTTCAAAACTGTTCTATCAAAAGGAAGGTTCAACTGGGTGAGTTGAATGAATGCATCATGAAGAACTTTCTGAGAATGCTTCTCTGTAGTTTTTAGGTGAAGATATTCCAAAACCCAGCACAGGCCTCGAAGTGCTCCAAATAACCCCTTGCAGATTTTACCAAAAGAGTGTTTCAGAACTGCTCTTTCTATAGGTAAGTTCAAGTCTGTGAGTTGAATGCACTCAACACAAAGAAGTTTCTGAGAATGCTTCTGTTCAGTTTTTATGTGAAGATATTTCCTTTTCCAGCATAGGCCTCAAACGGCTCCAAATATCCACTTGCAGATTCTACAAAAAGAGTGTTTCCAAACTTCTCTATCAATTGGTAGGTTCAACTCTGTGAGTTGAATGAACTCATCACAAAGAAGTTTCTGAGAATGCTTCCATCTAGTTTTTATATGAAGATATTTCCTTTTCCAGCATAGGCCTCAAAGAACTCCAAATAAACACATGCAGATTCTACAAAACGAGTGTTTCCAAACTGCTCTATCAAAGGGAACGTTCAAGTCTGTGAGTTGAATGCACTCATCACACAGAAGTTTCTCAGAATGCTTCTGTCTAGTTTTTAGGTGAAGAGATTTCATTTCCCAGCATAGGCCTCAAAGCGCTCCAAATATCCACTTGCAGATTCTACGAAAAGTGTGTTTCAAAGCTGCTCTTTCAAAAGCAAGGTTCAAGTCTGTGTGTTGAATGCACTCATCAGAAAGAAGTTTCTGAGAATGCTTCTGTCTAGTTCTTAGGTGAAGATATTTCCTTTTCCAGCTTAGGCCTCAAAGCGCTCCAGATAAACACTTGCAAATTCTACAAAAGGAGTGTTTCAAAAGAGTTCTATCAAAAGGAACGTTCAAGTCTGTGAGTTGAATGCACTTATCATACAGAAGTTTCCTGGAATGTTTCTGTCTAGTTTTTATGTGAAGACATTTCCTTTTCCAGCATAGGCCTCAAAGCGCTCCAAATATCCACTTGCAGATTCTACAAAAAGAGTGTTTCAAAACTGCTCTATCAAAAGCAAGCTTCAACACTGTGAGTAGAATGCACTCATCACAAAGAAGTTTCTGAGAATGCTTCTGTCTAGTTTTTATGTGAAGACATTTCCTTTTCCAGCATAGGCCTCAAAGCGCTCCAAATATCCACTTGCAGATTCTACAAAAAGAGTGTTTCAAAACTGCTCTATCAAAAGCAAGCTTCAACACTGTGAGTAGAATGCACTCATCACAAAGAAGTTTCTGAGAATGCTTCTGTCTAGTTTTTATGTGAACATATTTCCTTTTCCAACATAGGCCTCAAAGCGCTCCAAATAAACACTTGCAGATTCTACAAAAGGAGTGTTTCAAAACTGCTCTTTCGAGAGGAACGTTCAAGTCTGTGAGTTGAATGCACTCATCACACAGAAGTTTCTGAGAATGCTTCTGTCTAGTTTTTATGTGAAGATATTTCCTTTTCCAGCATAGGCCTCAAAACGCTCCAAATATCCACTTGCAGATTCTACAAAAAGAGTGTTTCAAAACTGTTCTAACAAAAGGAAGGTTCAACTCTGTGAGTTGAATGAATGCATCATGAAGAACTTTCTGAGAATGCTTCTGTGTAGTTTTTAGGTGAAGATATTCCAAAACCCAGCACAGGCCTCGAAGTGCTCCATATAAACCCTTGCCGATTTTACCAAAAGAGTGTTTCAGAACTGCTCTTTGTATAGGTAAGTTCAAGTCTGTGAGTTGAATGCACTCAACACAAAGAAGTTTCTGAGAATGCTTCTGTTCAGTTTTTATGTGAAGATATTTCCTTTTCCAGCATAGGCCTCAAAAGGCTCCAAATATCCACTTGCAGATTCTACAAAAAGAGTGTTTCCAAACTTCTCTATCAATTGGTAGGTTCAACTCTGTGAGTTGAATGAACTCATCACAAAGAAGTTTCTGAGAATGCTTCCATCTAGTTTTTATATGAAGATATTTCCTTTTCCAGCATAGGCCTCAAAGAACTCCAAATAAACACATGCAGATTCTACAAAAGGAGTGTTTCCAAACTGTTCTATCAAAGGGACCGTTCAAGTCTGTGAGTTGAATGCACTCATCACACAGAAGTTTCTCAGAATGCTTCTGTCTAGTTTTTAGGTGAAGAGATTTCATTTCCCAGCATAGGCCTCAAAGCGCTCCAAATATCCACTTGCAGATTCTACGAAAAGTGTGTTTCAAAGCTGCTCTTTCAAAAGCAAGGTTCAAGTCTGTGTGTTGAATGCACTCACCAGAAAGAAGTTTCTGAGAATGCTTCTGTCTAGTTCTTAGGTGAAGATATTTCCTTTTCCAGCTTAGGCCTCAAAGCGCTCCAAATAAACACTTGCAAATTCTACAAAAGGAGTGTTTCAAAAGAGTTCTATCAAAAGGAACGTTCAAGTCTGTGAGTTGAATGCACTTATCATACAGAAGTTTCCTGGAATGTTTCTGTCTAGTTTTTATGTGAAGACATTTCCTTTTCCAGCATAGGCCTCAAAGCGCTCCAAATATCCACTTGCAGATTCTACAAAAAGAGTGTTTCAAAACTGCTCTATCAAAAGCAAGCTTCAACACTGTGAGTAGAATGCACTCATCACAAAGAAGTTTCTGAGAATGCTTCTGTCTAGTTTTTATGTGAAGACATTTCCTTTTCCAGCATAGGCCTCAAAGCGCTCCAAATATCCACTTGCAGATTCTACAAAAAGAGTGTTTCAAAACTGCTCTATCAAAAGCAAGCTTCAACACTGTGAGTAGAATGCACTCATCACAAAGAAGTTTCTGAGAATGCTTCTGTCTAGTTTTTATGTGAAGATATTTCCTTTTCCAACATAGGCCTCAAAGCGCTCCAAATAAACACTTGCAGATTCTACAAAAGGAGTGTTTCAAAACTGCTCTTTCGAGAGGAACGTTCAAGTCTGTGAGTTGAATGCACTCATCACACAGAAGTTTCTGAGAATGCTTCTGTCTAGTTTTTATGTGAAGATATTTCCTTTTTCAGCATAGGCCTCAAAACGCTCCAAATATCCTCTTGCAGATTCTACAAAAAGAGTGTTTCAAAACTGTTCTAACAAAAGGAAGGTTCAACTCTGTGAGTTGAATGAATGCATCATGAAGAACTTTCTGAGAATGCTTCTCTGTAGTTTTTAGGTGAAGATATTCCAAAACCCAGCACAGGCCTCGAAGTGCTCCAAATAACCCCTTGCCGATTTTACCAAAAGAGTGTTTCAGAACTGCTCTTTCTATAGGTAATTTCAAGTCTGTGAGTTGAATGCACTCAACACAAAGAAGTTTCTGAGAATGCTTCTGTTCAGTTTTTATCTGAAGATATTTCCTTTTCCAGCATAGGCCTCAAACGGCTCCAAATATCCACTTGCAGATTCTACAAAAAGAGTGTTTCCAAACTTCTCTATCAATTGGTAGGTTCAACTCTGTGAGTTGAATGAACTCATCACAAAGAAGTTTCTGAGAATGCTTCCATCTAGTTTTTATATGAAGATATTTCCTTTTCCAGCATAGGCCTCAAAAACTCCAAATAAACACATGCAGATTCTACAAAAGGAGTGCTTCCAAACTGTTCTATCAAAGGGACCGTTCAAGTCTGTGAGTTGAATGCACTCATCACACAGAAGTTTCTCAGAATGCTTCTGTCTAGTTTTTAGGTGAAGAGATTTCATTTCCCAGCATAGGCCTCAAAGCGCTCCAAATATCCACTTGCAGATTCTACGAAAAGTGTGTTTCAAAGCTGCTCTTTCAAAAGCAAGGTTCAAGTCTGTGTGTTGAATGCACTCACCAGAAAGAAGTTTCTGAGAATGCTTCTGTCTAGTTCTTAGGTGAAGATATTTCCTTTTCCAGCTTAGGCCTCAAAGCGCTCCAAATAAACACTTGCAAATTCTACAAAAGGAGTGTTTCAAAAGAGTTCTATCAAAAGGAACGTTCAAGTCTGTGAGTTGAATGCACTTATCATACAGAAGTTTCCTGGAATGTTTCTGTCTAGTTTTTCTGGGAAGACATTTCCTTTTCCAGCATAGGCCTCAAAGCACTCCAAATATCCACTTGCAGATTCTACAAAAAGAGTGTTTCAAAACTGCTCTATCTAAAGCAAGCTTCAACACTGTGAGTAGAATGCACTCATCACAAGGAAGTTTCTGAGAATGCTTCTGTCTAGTTTTTATGTGAAGACATTTCCTTTTCCAGCATAGGCCTCAAAGCGCTCCAAATATCCACTTGCAGATTCTACAAAAAGAGTGTTTCAAAACTGCTCTATCAAAAGCAAGCTTCAACACTGTGAGTAGAATGCACTCATCACAAAGAAGTTTCTGAGAATGCTTCTGTCTAGTTTTTATGTGAAGATATTTCCTTTTCCAACATAGGCCTCAAAGCGCTCCAAATAAACACTTGCAGATTCTACAAAAGGAGTGTTTCAAAACTGCTCTTTCGAGAGGAACGTTCAAGTCTGTGAGTTGAATGCACTCATCACACAGAAGTTTCTGAGAATGCTTCTGTCTAGTTTTTATGTGAAGATATTTCCTTTTCCAGCATAGGCCTCAAAATGCTCCAAATATCCTCTTGCAGATTCTACAAAAAGAGTGTTTCAAAACTGTTCTATCAAAAGGAAGGTTCAACTCTGTGAGTTGAATGAATGCATCATGAAGAACTTTCTGAGAATGCTTCTCTGTAGTTTTTAGGTGAAGATATTCCAAAACCCAGCACAGGCCTCGAAGTGCTCCAAATAACCCCTTGCCGATTTTACCAAAAGAGTGTTTCAGAACTGCTCTTTCTATAGGTAAGTTCAAGTCTGTGAGTTGAATGCACTCAACACAAAGAAGTTTCTGAGAATGCTTCTGTTCAGTTTTTATGTGAAGATATTTCCTTTTCCAGCATAGGCCTCAAACGGCTCCAAATACCCACTTGCAGATTCTACAAAAAGAGTGTTTCCAAACTTCTCTATCAATTGGTAGGTTCAACTCTGTGAGTTGAATGAAGTCATCACAAAGAAGTTTCTGAGAATGCTTCCATCTAGTTTTTATATGAAGATATTTCCTTTTCCAGCATAGGCCTCAAAGAACTCCAAATAAACACATGCAGATTCTACAAAAGGAGTGTTTCCAAACTGTTCTATCAAAGGGAACGTTCAAGTCTGTGAGTTGAATGCACTCATCACACAGAAGTTTCTCAGAATGCTTCTGTCTAGTTTTTAGGTGAAGAGATTTCATTTCCCAGCATAGGCCTCAAAGCGCTCCAAATATCCACTTGCAGATTCTACGAAAAGTGTGTTTCCAAGCTGCTCTTTCAAAAGCAAGGTTCAAGTCTGTGTGTTGAATGCACTCACCAGAAAGAAGTTTCTGAGAATGCTTCTGTCTAGTTCTTAGGTGAAGATATTTCCTTTTCCAGCTTAGGCCTCAAAGCGCTCCAAATAAACACTTGCAAATTCTACAAAAGGAGTGTTTCAAAAGAGTTCTATCAAAAGGAACGTTCAAGTCTGTGAGTTGAATGCACTTATCATACAGACGTTTCCTAGAATGTTTCTGTCTAGTTTTTATGTGAAGATATTTCCTTTTCCAGCATAGGCCTCAAAGCGCTCCAAATATCCACTTGCAGATTCTACAAAAAGAGTGTTTCAAAACTGCTCTATCAAAAGCAAGCTTCAACACCGTGAGTAGAATGCACTCATCACAAAGAAGTTTCTGAGAATGCTTCTGTCTAGTTTTTATGTGAAGACATTTCCTTTTCCAGCATAGGCCTCAAAGCGCTCCAAATATCCACTTGCAGATTCTACAAAAAGAGTGTTTCAAAACTGCTCTATCAAAAGCAAGCTTCAACACTGTGAGTAGAATGCACTCATCACAAAGAAGTTTCTGAGAATGCTTCTGTCTAGTTTTTATGTGAAGATATTTCCTTTTCCAACATAGGCCTCAAAGCGCTCCAAATAAACACTTGCAGATTCTACAAAAGGAGTGTTTCAAAACTGCTCTTTCGAGAGGAACGTTCAAGTCTGTGAGTTGAATGCACTCATCACACAGAAGTTTCTGAGAATGCTTCTGTCTAGTTTTTATGTGAAGATATTTCCTTTTCCAGCATAGGCCTCAAAACGCTCCAAATATCCACTTGCAGATTCTACAAAAAGAGTGTTTCAAAACTGTTCTATCAAAAGGAAGGTTCAACTCTGTGAGTTGAATGAATGCATCATGAAGAACTTTCTGAGAATGCTTCTCTGTAGTTTTTAGGTGAAGATATTCCAAAACCCAGCACAGGCCTCGAAGTGCTCCAAATATCCCCTTGCAGATTTTACCAAAAGAGTGTTTCAGAACTGCTCTTTCTATAGGTAAGTTCAAGTCTGTGAGTTGAATGCACTCAACACAAAGAAGTTTCTGAGAATGCTTCTGTTCAGTTTTTATCTGAAGATATTTCCTTTTCCAGCATAGTCCTCAAACGGCTCCAAATATACACTTGCAGATTCTACAGAAAGAGTGTTTCCAAACTTCTCTATCAATTGGTAGGTTCAACTCTGTGAGTTGAATGAACTCATCACAAAGAAGTTTCTGAGAATGCTTCCATCTAGTTTTTATATGAAGATATTTCCTTTTCCAGCATAGGCCTCAAAGAACTCCAAATAAACACATGCAGATTCTACAAAAGGAGTGTTTCCAAACTGTTCTATCAAAGGGACCGTTCAAGTCTGTGAGTTGAATGCACTCATCACACAGAACTTTCTCAGAATGCTTCTGTCTAATTTTTAGGTGAAGAGATTTCATTTCCCAGCATAGGCCTCAAAGCGCTCCAAATATCCACTTGCAGATTCTACGAAAAGTGTGTTTCAAAGCTGCTCTTTCAAAAGCAAGGTTCAAGTCTGTGTGTTGAATGCACTCACCAGAAAGAAGTTTCTGAGAATGCTTCTGTCTAGTTCTTAGGTGAAGATATTTCCTTTTCCAGCTTAGGCCTCAAAGCGCTCCAAATAAACACTTGCAAATTCTACAAAAGGAGTGTTTCAAAAGAGTTCTATCAAAAGGAACGTTCAAGTCTGTGAGTTGAATGCACTTATCATACAGAAGTTTCCTGGAATGTTTCTGTCTAGTTTTTATGTGAAGACATTTCCTTTTCCAGCATAGGCCTCAAAGCGCTCCAAATATCCACTTGCAGATTCTACAAAAAGAGTGTTTCAAAACTGCTCTATCAAAAGCAAGCTTCAACACTGTGAGTAGAATGCACTCATCACAAAGAAGTTTCTGAGAATGCTTCTGTCTAGTTTTTATGTGAAGACATTTCCTTTTCCAGCATAGGCCTCAAAGCGCTCCAAATATCCACTTGCAGATTCTACAAAAAGAGTGTTTCAAAACTGCTCTATCAAAAGCAAGCTTCAACACTGTGAGTAGAATGCACTCATCACAAAGAAGTTTCTGAGAATGCTTCTGTCTAGTTTTTATGTGAACATATTTCCTTTTCCAACATAGGCCTCAAAGCGCTCCAAATAAACACTTGCAGATTCTACAAAAGGAGTGTTTCAAAACTGCTCTATCAAAAGCAAGCTTCAACACTGTGAGTAGAATGCACTCATCACAAAGAAGTTTCTGAGAATGCTTCTGTCTAGTTTTTATGTGAACATATTTCCTTTTCCAACATAGGCCTCAAAGCGCTCCAAATAAACACTTGCAGATTCTACAAAAGGAGTGTTTCAAAACTGCTCTTTCGAGAGGAACGTTCAAGTCTGTGAGTTGAATGCACTCATCACACAGAAGTTTCTGAGAATGCTTCTGTCTAGTTTTTATGTGAAGATATTTCCTTTTCCAGCATAGGCCTCAAAACGCTCCAAATATCCACTTGCAGATTCTACAAAAAGAGTGTTTCAAAACTGTTCTAACAAAAGGAAGGTTCAACTCTGTGAGTTGAATGAATGCATCATGAAGAACTTTCTGAGAATGCTTCTGTGTAGTTTTTAGGTGAAGATATTCCAAAACCCAGCACAGGCCTCGAAGTGCTCCAAATAAACCCTTGCCGATTTTACCAAAAGAGTGTTTCAGAACTGCTCTTTGTATAGGTAAGTTCAAGTCTGTGAGTTGAATGCACTCAACACAAAGAAGTTTCTGAGAATGCTTCTGTTCAGTTTTTATGTGAAGATATTTCCTTTTCCAGCATAGGCCTCAAAAGGCTCCAAATATCCACTTGCAGATTCTACAAAAAGAGTGTTTCCAAACTTCTCTATCAATTGGTAGGTTCAACTCTGTGAGTTGAATGAACTCATCACAAAGAAGTTTCTGAGAATGCTTCCATCTAGTTTTTATATGAAGATATTTCCTTTTCCAGCATAGGCCTCAAAGAACTCCAAATAAACACATGCAGATTCTACAAAAGGAGTGTTTCCAAACTGTTCTATCAAAGGGACCGTTCAAGTCTGTGAGTTGAATGCACTCATTACACAGAAGTTTCTCAGAATGCTTCTGTCTAGTTTTTAGGTGAAGAGATTTCATTTCCCAGCATAGGCCTCAAAGCGCTCCAAATATCCACTTGCAGATTCTACGAAAAGTGTGTTTCAAAGCTGCTCTTTCAAAAGCAAGGTTCAAGTCTGTGTGTTGAATGCACTCACCAGAAAGAAGCTTCTGAGAATGCTTCTGTCTAGTTCTTAGGTGAAGATATTTCCTTTTCCAGCTTAGGCCTCAAAGCGCTCCAAATAAACACTTGCAAATTCTACAAAAGGAGTGTTTCAAAAGAGTTCTATCAAAAGGAACGTTCAAATCTGTGAGTTGAATGCACTTATCATACAGAAGTTTCCTGGAATGTTTCTGTCTAGTTTTTATGTGAAGACATTTCCTTTTCCAGCATAGGCCTCAAAGCGCTCCAAATATCCACTTGCAGATTCTACAAAAAGAGTGTTTCAAAACTGCTCTATCAAAAGCAAGCTTCAACACTGTGAGTAGAATGCACTCATCACAAAGAAGTTTCTGAGAATGCTTCTGTCTAGTTTTTATGTGAAGACATTTCCTTTTCCAGCATAGGCCTCAAAGCGCTCCAAATATCCACTTGCAGATTCTACAAAAAGAGTGTTTCAAAACTGCTCTATCAAAAGCAAGCTTCAACACTGTGAGTAGAATGCACTCATCACAAAGAAGTTTCTGAGAATGCTTCTGTCTAGTTTTTATGTGAAGATATTTCCTTTTCCAACATAGGCCTCAAAGCGCTCCAAATAAACACTTGCAGATTCTACAAAAGGAGTGTTTCAAAACTGCTCTTTCGAGAGGAACGTTCAAGTCTGTGAGTTGAATGCACTCATCACACAGAAGTTTCTGAGAATGCTTCTGTCTAGTTTTTATGTGAAGATATTTCCTTTTCCAGTATAGGCCTCAAAACGCTCCAAATATCCTCTTGCAGATTCTACAAAAAGAGTGTTTCAAAACTGTTCTATCAAAAGGAAGGTTCAACTCTGTGAGTTGAATGAATGCATCATGAAGAACTTTCTGAGAATGCTTCTCTGTAGTTTTTAGGTGAAGATATTCCAAAACCCAGCACAGGCCTCGAAGTGCTCCAAATAACCCCTTGCAGATTTTACCAAAAGAGTGTTTCAGAACTGCTCTTTCTATAGGTAAGTTCAAGTCTGTGAGTTGAATGCACTCAACACAAAGAAGTTTCTGAGAATGCTTCTGTTCAGTTTTTATGTGAAGATATTTCCTTTTCCAGCATAGGCCTCAAACGGCTCCAAATATCCACTTGCAGATTCTACAAAAAGAGTGTTTCCAAACTTCTCTATCAATTGGTAGGTTCAACTCTGTGAGTTGAATGAACTCATCACAAAGAAGTTTCTGAGAATGCTTCCATCTAGTTTTTATATGAAGATATTTCCTTTTCTAGCATAGGCCTCAAAGAACTCCAAATAAACACATGCAGATTCTACAAAAGGAGTGTTTCCAAACTGTTCTATCAAAGGGAACGTTCAAGTCTGTGAGTTGAATGCACTCATCACACAGAAGTTTCTCAGAATGCTTCTGTCTAGTTTTTAGGTGAAGAGATTTCATTTCCCAGCATAGGCCTCAAAGCGCTCCAAATATCCACTTGCAGATTCTACGAAAAGTGTGTTTCAAAGCTGCTCTTTCAAAAGCAAGGTTCAAGTCTGTGTGTTGAATGCACTCATCAGAAAGAAGTTTCTGAGAATGCTTCTGTCTAGTTCTTAGGTGAAGATATTTCCTTTTCCAGCTTAGGCCTCAAAGCGCTCCAAATAAACACTTGCAAATTCTACAAAAGGAGTGTATCAAAAGAGTTCTATCAAAAGGAACGTTCAAGTCTGTGAGTTGAATGCACTGATCATACAGAAGTTTCCTGGAATGCTTCTGTCTAGTTTTTATGTGAAGACATTTCCTTTTCCAGCATAGGCCTCAAAGCGCTCCAAATATCCACTTGCAGATTCTACAAAAAGAGTGTTTCCAAATTGCTGTATCAAAAGCAAGCTTCAACACTGTGAGTAGAATGCACTCATCACAAAGAAGTTTCTGAGAATGCTTCTGTCTAGTTTTTATGTGAAGATATTTCCTTTTCCAGCATAGGCCTCAAAACGCTCCAAATATCCTCTTGCAGATTCTACAAAAAGAGTGTTTCAAAACTGTTCTATCAAAAGGAAGGTTCAACTCTGTGAGTTGAATGAATGCATCATGAAGAAATTTCTGAGAATGCTTCTCTGTTGTTTTTAGGTGAAGATATTCCAAAACCCAGCACAGGCCTCGAAGTGCTCCAAATAACCCCTTGCAGATTTTACCAAAAGAGTGTTTCAGAACTGCTCTTTCTATAGGTAAGTTCAAGTCTGTGAGTTGAATGCACTCAACACAAAGAAGTTTCTGAGAATGCTTCTGTTCAGTTTTTATGTGAAGATATTTCCTTTTCCAGCATAGGCCTCAAACGGCTCCATATATACACTTGCAGATTCTACAAAAAGAGTGTTTCCAAACTTCTCTATCAATTGGTAGGTTCAACTCTGTGAGTTGAATGAACTCATCACAAAGAAGTTTCTGAAAATGCTTCCATCTAGTTTTTATATGAAGATATTTCCTTTTCCAGCATAGGCCTCAAAGAACTCCAAATAAACACATGCAGATTCTACAAAAGGAGTGTTTCCAAACTGCTCTATCAAAGGGAACGTTCAAGTCTGTGAGTTGAATGCACTCATCACACAGAAGTTTCTCAGAATGCTTCTGTCTAGTTTTTAGGTGAAGAGATTTCATTTCCCAGCATAGGCCTCAAAGCGCTCCAAATATCCACTTGCAGATTCTACGAAAAGTGTGTTTCAAAGCTGCTCTTTCAAAAGCAAGGTTCAAGTCTGTGTGTTGAATGCACTCATCAGAAAGAAGTTTCTGAGAATGCTTCTGTCTAGTTCTTAGGTGAAGATATTTCCTTTTCCAGCTTAGGCCTCAAAGCGCTCCAAATAAACACTTGCAAATTCTACAAAAGGAGTGTTTCAAAAGAGTTCTATCAAAAGGAATGTTCAAGTCTGTGAGTTGAATGCACTTATCATACAGAAGTTTCCTGGAATGCTTCTGTCTAGTTTTTATGTGAAGACATTTCCTTTTCCAGCATAGGCCTCAAAGCGCTCCAAATATCCACTTGCAGATTCTACAAAAAGAGTGTTTCAAAACTGCTCTATCAAAAGCAAGCTTCAACACTGTGAGTAGAATGCACTCATCACAAAGAAGTTTCTGAGAATGCTTCTGTCTAGTTTTTATGTGAAGATATTTCCTTTTCCAACATAGGCCTCAAAGCGCTCCAAATAAACACTTGCAGATTCTACAAAAGGAGTGTTTCAAAACTGCTCTTTCGAGAGGAACGTTCAAGTCTGTGAGTTGAATGCACTCATCACACAGAAGTTTCTGAGAATGCTTCTGTCTAGTTTTTATGTGAAGATATTTCCTTTTCCAGCATAGGCCTCAAAACGCTCCAAATATCCTCTTGCAGATTCTACAAAAAGAGTGTTTCAAAACTGTTCTAACAAAAGGAAGGTTCAACTCTGTGAGTTGAATGAATGCATCATGAAGAACTTTCTGAGAATGCTTCTCTGTAGTTTTTAGGTGAAGATATTCCAAAACCCAGCACAGGCCTCGAAGTGCTCCAAATAACCCCTTGCCGATTTTACCAAAAGAGTGTTTCAGAACTGCTCTTTCTATAGGTAAGTTCAAGTCTGTGAGTAGAATGCACTCATCACAAAGAAGTTTCTGAGAATGCTTCTGTCTAGTTTTTATGTGAAGACATTTCCTTTTCCAGCATAGGTCTCAAAGCGCTCCAAATATCCACTTGCAGATTCTACAAAAAGAGTGTTTCAAAACTGCTCTATCAAAAGCAAGCTTCAACACTGTGAGTAGAATGCACTCATCACAAAGAAGTTTCTGAGAATGCTTCTGTCTAGTTTTTATGTGAAGATATTTCCTTTTCCAACATAGGCCTCAAAGCGCTCCAAATAAACACTTGCAGATTCTACAAAAGGAGTGTTTCAAAACTGCTCTTTCGAGAGGAACGTTCAAGTCTGTGAGTTGAATGCACTCATCACACAGAAGTTTCTGAGAATGCTTCTGTCTAGTTTTTATGTGAAGATATTTCCTTTTCCAGTATAGGCCTCAAAACGCTCCAAATATCCTCTTGCAGATTCTACAAAAAGAGTGTTTCAAAACTGTTCTATCAAAAGGAAGGTTCAACTCTGTGAGTTGAATGAATGC
This sequence comes from Pongo abelii, assembly GCF_028885655.2. NCBI lineage: Eukaryota > Metazoa > Chordata > Mammalia > Primates > Hominidae > Pongo > Pongo abelii. The sequence continues at coordinate 20,936,580 of NC_072000.2, read as the reverse complement.
ATCATGAAGAACTTTCTGAGAATGCTTCTCTGTAGTTTTTAGGTGAAGATATTCCAAAACCCAGCACAGGCCTCGAAGTGCTCCAAATAACCCCTTGCAGATTTTACCAAAAGAGTGTTTCAGAACTGCTCTTTCTATAGGTAAGTTCAAGTCTGTGAGTTGAATGCACTCAACACAAAGAAGTTTCTGAGAATGCTTCTGTTCAGTTTTTATGTGAAGATATTTCCTTTTCCAGCATAGGCCTCAAACGGCTCCAAATATCCACTTGCAGATTCTACAAAAAGAGTGTTTCCAAACTTCTCTATCAATTGGTAGGTTCAACTCTGTGAGTTGAATGAACTCATCACAAAGAAGTTTCTGAGAATGCTTCCATCTAGTTTTTATATGAAGATATTTCCTTTTCCAGCATAGGCCTCAAAGAACTCCAAATAAACACATGCAGATTCTACAAAAGGAGTGTTTCCAAACTGTTCTATCAAAGGGAACGTTCAAGTCTGTGAGTTGAATGCACTCATCACACAGAAGTTTCTCAGAATGCTTCTGTCTAGTTTTTAGGTGAAGAGATTTCATTTCCCAGCATAGGCCTCAAAGCGCTCCAAATATCCACTTGCAGATTCTACGAAAAGTGTGTTTCAAAGCTGCTCTTTCAAAAGCAAGGTTCAAGTCTGTGTGTTGAATGCACTCATCAGAAAGAAGTTTCTGAGAATGCTTCTGTCTAGTTCTTAGGTGAAGATATTTCCTTTTCCAGCTTAGGCCTCAAAGCGCTCCAAATAAACACTTGCAAATTCTACAAAAGGAGTGTATCAAAAGAGTTCTATCAAAAGGAACGTTCAAGTCTGTGAGTTGAATGCACTGATCATACAGAAGTTTCCTGGAATGCTTCTGTCTAGTTTTTATGTGAAGACATTTCCTTTTCCAGCATAGGCCTCAAAGCGCTCCAAATATCCACTTGCAGATTCTACAAAAAGAGTGTTTCCAAACTGCTCTATCAAAAGCAAGCTTCAACACTGTGAGTAGAATGCACTCATCACAAAGAAGTTTCTGAGAATGCTTCTGTCTAGTTTTTATGTGAAGATATTTCCTTTTCCAGCATAGGCCTCAAAACGCTCCAAATATCCTCTTGCAGATTCTACAAAAAGAGTGTTTCAAAACTGTTCTATCAAAAGGAAGGTTCAACTCTGTGAGTTGAATGAATGCATCATGAAGAAATTTCTGAGAATGCTTCTCTGTTGTTTTTAGGTGAAGATATTCCAAAACCCAGCACAGGCCTCGAAGTGCTCCAAATAACCCCTTGCAGATTTTACCAAAAGAGTGTTTCAGAACTGCTCTTTCTATAGGTAAGTTCAAGTCTGTGAGTTGAATGCACTCAACACAAAGAAGTTTCTGAGAATGCTTCTGTTCAGTTTTTATGTGAAGATATTTCCTTTTCCAGCATAGGCCTCAAACGGCTCCATATATACACTTGCAGATTCTACAAAAAGAGTGTTTCCAAACTTCTCTATCAATTGGTAGGTTCAACTCTGTGAGTTGAATGAACTCATCACAAAGAAGTTTCTGAGAATGCTTCCATCTAGTTTTTATATGAAGATATTTCCTTTTCCAGCATAGGCCTCAAAGAACTCCAAATAAACACATGCAGATTCTACAAAAGGAGTGTTTCCAAACTGCTCTATCAAAGGGAACGTTCAAGTCTGTGAGTTGAATGCACTCATCACACAGAAGTTTCTCAGAATGCTTCTGTCTAGTTTTTAGGTGAAGAGATTTCATTTCCCAGCATAGGCCTCAAAGCGCTCCAAATATCCACTTGCAGATTCTACGAAAAGTGTGTTTCAAAGCTGCTCTTTCAAAAGCAAGGTTCAAGTCTGTGTGTTGAATGCACTCATCAAAAAGAAGTTTCTGAGAATGCTTCTGTCTAGTTCTTAGGTGAAGATATTTCCTTTTCCAGCTTAGGCCTCAAAGCGCTCCAAATAAACACTTGCAAATTCTACAAAAGGAGTGTTTCAAAAGAGTTCTATCAAAAGGAATGTTCAAGTCTGTGAGTTGAATGCACTTATCATACAGAAGTTTCCTGGAATGCTTCTGTCTAGTTTTTATGTGAAGACATTTCCTTTTCCAGCATAGGCCTCAAAGCGCTCCAAATATCCACTTGCAGATTCTACAAAAAGAGTGTTTCAAAACTGCTCTATCAAAAGCAAGCTTCAACACTGTGAGTAGAATGCACTCATCACAAAGAAGTTTCTGAGAATGCTTCTGTCTAGTTTTTATGTGAAGATATTTCCTTTTCCAACATAGGCCTCAAAGCGCTCCAAATAAACACTTGCAGATTCTACAAAAGGAGTGTTTCAAAACTGCTCTTTCGAGAGGAACGTTCAAGTCTGTGAGTTGAATGCACTCATCACACAGAAGTTTCTGAGAATGCTTCTGTCTAGTTTTTATGTGAAGATATTTCCTTTTCCAGCATAGGCCTCAAAACGCTCCAAATATCCTCTTGCAGATTCTACAAAAAGAGTGTTTCAAAACTGTTCTAACAAAAGGAAGGTTCAACTCTGTGAGTTGAATGAATGCATCATGAAGAACTTTCTGAGAATGCTTCTCTGTAGTTTTTAGGTGAAGATATTCCAAAACCCAGCACAGGCCTCGAAGTGCTCCAAATAACCCCTTGCCGATTTTACCAAAAGAGTGTTTCAGAACTGCTCTTTCTATAGGTAAGTTCAAGTCTGTGAGTTGAATGCACTCAACACAAAGAAGTTTCTGAGAATGCTTCTGTTCAGTTTTTATGTGAAGATATTTCCTTTTCCAGCATAGGCCTCAAACGGCTCCAAATATCCACTTGCAGATTCTACAAAAAGAGTGTTTCCAAACTTCTCTATCAATTGGTAGGTTCAACTCTGTGAGTTGAATGAACTCATCACAAAGAAGTTTCTGAGAATGCTTCCATCTAGTTTTTATATGAAGATATTTCCTTTTCCAGCATAGGCCTCAAAGAACTCCAAATAAACACATGCAGATTCTACAAAAGGAGTGTTTCCAAACTGTTCTATCAAAGGGACCGTTCAAGTCTGTGAGTTGAATGCACTCATCACACAGAAGTTTCTCAGAATGCTTCTGTCTAGTTTTTAGGTGAAGAGATTTCATTTCCCAGCATAGGCCTCAAAGCGCTCCAAATATCCACTTGCAGATTCTACGAAAAGTGTGTCTCAAAGCTGCTCTTTCAAAAGCAAGGTTCAAGTCTGTGTGTTGAATGCACTCATCAGAAAGAAGTTTCTGAGAATGCTTCTGTCTAGTTCTTAGGTGAAGATATTTCCTTTTCCAGCTTAGGCCTCAAAGCGCTCCAAATAAACACTTGCAGATTCTACAAAAAGAGTGTTTCAAAACTGCTCTATCAAAAGCAAGCTTCAACTCTGTGAGTAGAATGCACTCATCACAAAGAAGTTTCTGAGAATGCTTCTGTCTAGTTTTTATGTGAAGATATTTCCTTTTCCAACATAGGCCTCAAAGCGCTCCAAATAAACACTTGCAGATTCTACAAAAAGAGTGTTTCAAAACTGCTCTTTCGAGAGGAACGTTCAAGTCTGTGAGTTGAATGCACTCATCACACAGAAGTTTCTGAGAATGCTTCTGTCTAGTTTTTATGTGAAGATATTTCCTTTTCCAGCATAGGCCTCAAAACGCTCCAAATATCCTCTTGCAGATTCTACAAAAAGAGTGTTTCAAAACTGTTCTATCAAAAGGAAGGTTCAACTCTGTGAGTTGAATGAATGCATCATGAAGAACTTTCAGAGAATGCTTCTCTGTAGTTTTTAGGTGAAGATATTCCAAAACCCAGCACAGGCCTCGAAGTGCTCCAAATAACCCCTTGCAGATTTTACCAAAAGAGTGTTTCAGAACTGCTCTTTCTATAGGTAAGTTCAAGTCTGTGAGTTGAATGCACTCAACACAAAGAAGTTTCTGAGAATGCTTCTGTTCAGTTTTTATGTGAAGATATTTCCTTTTCCAGCATAGGCCTCAAACGGCTCCAAATATCCACTTGCAGATTCTACAAAAAGAGTGTTTCCAAACTTCTCTATCAATTGGTAGGTTCAACTCTGTGAGTTGAATGAACTCATCACAAAGAAGTTTCTGAGAATGCTTCCATCTAGTTTTTATATGAAGATATATCCTTTTCCAGCATAGGCCTCAAAGAACTCCAAATAAACACATGCAGATTCTACAAAAGGAGTGTTTCCAAACTGCTCTATCAAAGGGAACGTTCAAGTCTGTGAGTTGAATGCACTCATCACACAGAAGTTTCTCAGAATGCATCTGTCTAGTTTTTAGGTGAAGAGATTTCATTTCCCAGCATAGGCCTCAAAGCGCTCCAAATATCCACTTGCAGATTCTACGAAAAGTGTGTTTCAAAGCTGCTCTTTCAAAAGCAAGGTTCAAGTCTGTGTGTTGAATGCACTCATCAGAAAGAAGTTTCTGAGAATGCTTCTGTCTAGTTCTTAGGTGAAGATATTTCCTTTTCCAGCTTAGGCCTCAAAGCGCTCCAAATAAACACTTGCAAATTCTACAAAAGGAGTGTTTCAAAAGAGTTCTATCAAAAGGAATGTTCAAGTCTGTGAGTTGAATGCACTTATCATACAGAAGTTTCCTGGAATGCTTCTGTCTAGTTTTTATGTGAAGACATTTCCTTTTCCAGCATAGGCCTCAAAGCGCTCCAAATATCCACTTGCAGATTCTACAAAAAGAGTGTTTCAAAACTGCTCTATCAAAAGCAAGCTTCAACACTGTGAGTAGAATGCACTCATCACAAAGAAGTTTCTGAGAATGCTTCTGTCTAGTTTTTATGTGAAGATATTTCCTTTTCCAACATAAGCCTCAAAGCGCTCCAAATAAACACTTGCAGATTCTACAAAAGGAGTGTTTCAAAACTGCTCTTTCGAGAGGAACGTTCAAGTCTGTGAGTTGAATGCACTCATCACACAGAAGTTTCTGAGAATGCTTCTGTCTAGTTTTTATGTGAAGATATTTCCTTTTCCAGCATAGGCCTCAAAACGCTCCAAATATCCTCTTGCAGATTCTACAAAAAGAGTGTTTCAAAACTGTTCTATCAAAAGGAAGGTTCAACTCTGTGAGTTGAATGAATGCATCATGAAGAACTTTCTGAGAATGCTTCTCTGTAGTTTTTAGGTGAAGATATTCCAAAACCCAGCACAGGCCTCGAAGTGCTCCAAATAACCCCTTGCAGATTTTACGAAAAGAGTGTTTCAGAACTGCTCTTTCTATAGGTAAGTTCAAGTCTGTGAGTTGAATGCACTCAACACAAAGAAGTTTCTGAGAATGCTTCTGTTCAGTTTTTATCTGAAGATATTTCCTTTTCCAGCATAGGCCTCAAACGGCTCCAAATATCCACTTGCAGATTCTACAAAAAGAGTGTTTCCAAACTTCTCTATCAATTGGTAGGTTCAACTCTGTGAGTTGAATGAACTCATCACAAAGAAGTTTCTGAGATTGCTTCCATCTAGTTTTTATATGAAGATATTTCCTTTTCCAGCATAGGCCTCAAAGAACTCCAAATAAACACATGCAGATTCTACAAAAGGAGTGTTTCCAAACTGTTCTATCAAAGGGACCGTTCAAGTCTGTGAGTTGAATGCACTCATCACACAGAAGTTTCTCAGAATGCTTCTGTCTAGTTTTTAGGTGAAGAGATTTCATTTCCCAGCATAGGCCTCAAAGCGCTCCAAATATCCACTTGCAGATTCTACGAAAAGTGTGTTTCAAAGCTGCTCTTTCAAAAGCAAGGTTCAAGTCTGTGTGTTGAATGCACTCATCAGAAAGAAGTTTCTGAGAATGCTTCTGTCTAGTTCTTAGGTGAAGATATTTCCTTTTACAGCTTAAGCCTCAAAGCGCTCCAAATAAACACTTGCAAATTCTACAAAAGGAGTGTTTCAAAAGAGTTCTATCAAAAGGAACGTTCAAGTCTGTGAGTTGAATGCACTTATCATACAGAAGTTTCCTGGAATGTTTCTGTCTAGTTTTTATGTGAAGACATTTCCTTTTCCAGCATAGGCCTCAAAGCGCTCCAAATATCCACTTGCAGATTCTACCAAAAGAGTGTTTCAAAACTGCTCTATCAAAAGCAAGCTTCAACACTGTGAGTAGAATGCACTCATCACAAAGAAGTTTCTGAGAATGTTTCTGTCTAGTTCTTACGTGAAGATATTTCCTTTTCCAGCTTAGGTCTCAAAGCGCTCCAAATAAACACTTGCAAATTCTACAAAAGGAGTGTTTCAAAAGAGTTCTATCAAAAGGAACGTTCAAGTCTGTGAGTTGAATGCACTTATCATACAGAAGTTTCCTGGAATGCTTCTGTCTAGTTTTTATGTGAAGACATTTCCTTTTCCAGCATAGGCCTCAAAGCGCTCCAAATATCCACTTGCAGATTCTACAAAAAGAGTGTTTCAAAACTGCTCTATCAAAAGCAAGCTTCAACACTGTGAGTAGAATGCACTCATCACAAAGAAGTTTCTGAGAATGCTTCTGTCTAGTTTTTATGTGAAGATATTTCCTTTTCCAACATAGGCCTCAAAGCGCTCCAAATAAACACTTGCAGATTCTACAAAAGGAGTGTTTCAAAACTGCTCTTTTGAGAGGTACGTTCAAGTCTGTGAGTTGAATGCACTCATCACACAGAAGTTTCTGAGAATGCTTCTGTCTAGTTTTTATGTGAAGATATTTCCTTTTCCAGCATAGGCCTCAAAACGCTCCAAATATCCTCTTGCAGATTCTACAAAAAGAGTGTTTCAAAACTGTTCTATCAAAAGGAAGGTTCAACTCTGTGAGTTGAATGATTGCATCATGAAGAACTTTCTGAGAATGCTTCTCTGTAGTTTTTAGGTGAAGATATTCCAAAACCCAGCACAGGCCTCGAAGTGCTCCAAATAACCCCTTGCAGATTTTACCAAAAGAGTGTTTCAGAACTGCTCTTTCTATAGGTAAGTTCAAGTCTGTGAGTTGAATGCACTCAACACAAAGAAGTTTCTGAGAATGCTTCTGTTCAGTTTTTATGTGAAGATATTTCCTTTTCCAGCATAGTCCTCAAACGGCTCCAAATATCCACTTGCAGATTCTACAAAAAGAGTGTTTCCAAACTTCTCTATCAATTGGTAGGTTCAACTCTGTGAGTTGAATGAACTCATCACAAAGAAGTTTCTGAGAATGCTTCCATCTAGTTTTTATATGAAGATATTTCCTTTTCCAGCATAGGCCTCAAAGAACTCCAAATAAACACATGCAGATTCTACAAAAGGAGTGTTTCCAAACTGTTCTATCAAAGGGAACGTTCAAGTCTGTGAGTTGAATGCACTCATCACACAGAAGTTTCTCAGAATGCTTCTGTCTAATTTTTAGGTGAAGAGATTTCATTTCCCAGCATAGGCCTCAAAGCGCTCCAAATATCCACTTGCAGATTCTACGAAAAGTGTGTTTCAAAGCTGCTCTTTCAAAAGCAAGGTTCAACTCTGTGTGTTGAATGCACTCATCAGAAAGAAGTTTCTGAGAATGCTTCTGTCTAGTTCTTAGGTGAAGATATTTCCTTTTCCAGCTTAGGCCTCAAAGCGCTCCAAATAAACACTTGCAAATTCTACAAAAGGAGTGTTTCAAAAGAGTTCTATCAAAAGGAATGTTCAAGTCTGTGAGTTGAATGCACTTATCATACAGAAGTTTCCTGGAATGCTTCTGTCTAGTTTTTATGTGAAGACATTTCCTTTTCCAGCATAGGCCTCAAAGCGCTCCAAATATCCACTTGCAGATTCTACAAAAAGAGTGTTTCAAAACTGCTCTATCAAAAGCAAGCTTCAACACTGTGAGTAGAATGCACTCATCACAAAGAAGTTTCTGAGAATGCTTCTGTCTAGTTTTTATGTGAAGATATTTCCTTTTCCAACATAGGCCTCAAAGCGCTCCAAATAAACACTTGCAGATTCTACAAAAGGAGTGTTTCAAAACTGCTCTTTCGACAGGAACGTTCAAGTCTGTGAGTTGAATGCACTCATCACACAGAAGTTTCTGAGAATGCTTCTGTCTAGTTTTTATGTGAAGATATTTCCTTTTCCAGCATAGGCCTCAAAACGCTCCAAATATCCTCTTGCAGATTCTACAAAAAGAGTGTTTCAAAACTGTTCTATCAAAAGGAAGGTTCAACTCTGTGAGTTGAATGAATGCATCACGAAGAACTTTCTGAGAATGCTTCTCTGTAGTTTTTAGGTGAAGATATTCCAAAACCCAGCACAGGCCTCGAAGTGCTCCAAATAACCCCTTGCAGATTTTACCAAAAGAGTGTTTCAGAACTGCTCTTTCTATAGGCAAGTTCAAGTCTGTGAGTTGAATGCACTCAACACAAAGAAGTTTCTGAGAATGCTTCTGTTCAGTTTTTATGTGAAGATATTTCCTTTTCCAGCATAGGCCTCAAACGGCTCCAAATATCCACTTGCAGATTCTACAAAAAGAGTGTTTCCAAACTTCTCTATCAATTGGTAGGTTCAACTCTGTGAGTTGAATGAACTCATCACAAAGAAGTTTCTGAGAATGCTTCCATCTAGTTTTTATATGAAGATATTTCCTTTTCCAGCATAGGCCTCAAAGAACTCCAAATAAACACATGCAGATTCTACAAAAGGAGTGTTTCCAAACTGTTCTATCAAAGGGAACGTTCAAGTCTGTGAGTTGAATGCACTCATCACACAGAAGTTTCTCAGAATGCTTCTGTCTAGTTTTTAGGTGAAGAGATTTCATTTCCCAGCATAGGCCTCAAAGCGCTCCAAATATCCACTTGCAGATTCTACGAAAAGTGTGTTTCAAAGCTGCTCTTTCAAAAGCAAGGTTCAAGTCTGTGTGTTGAATGCACTCATCAGAAAGAAGTTTCTGAGAATGCTTCTCTCTAGTTCTTAGGTGAAGATATTTCCTTTTCCAGCTTAGGCCTCAAAGCGCTCCAAATAAACACTTGCAAATTCTACAAAAGGAGTGTTTCAAAAGAGTTCTATCAAAAGGAACGTTCAAGTCTGTGAGTTGAATGCACTTATCATACAGAAGTTTCCTGGAATGTTTCTGTCTAGTTTTTATGTGAAGACATTTCCTTTTCCAGCATAGGCCTCAAAGCGCTCCAAATATCCACTTGCAGATTCTACAAAAAGAGTGTTTCAAAACTGCTCTATCAAAAGCAAGCTTCAACACTGTGAGTAGAATGCACTCATCACAAAGAAGTTTCTGAGAATGCTTCTGTCTAGTTTTTATGTGAAGATATTTCCTTTTCCAACATAGGCCTCAAAGAGCTCCAAATAAACACTTGCAGATTCTACAAAAGGAGTGTTTCAAAACTGCTCTTTCGAGAGGAACGTTCAAGTCTGTGAGTTGAATGCACTCATCACACAGAAGTTTCTGAGAATGCTTCTGTCTAGTTTTTATGTGAAGATATTTCCTTTTCCAGCATAGGCCTCAAAACGCTCCAAATATCCTCTTGCAGATTCTACAAAAAGAGTGTTTCAAAACTGTTCTATCAAAAGGAAGGTTCAACTCTGTGAGTTGAATGAATGCATCACGAAGAACTTTCTGAGAATGCTTCTCTGTAGTTTTTAGGTGAAGATATTCCAAAACCCAGCACAGGCCTCGAAGTGCTCCAAATAACCCCTTGCAGATTTTACCAAAAGAGTGTTTCAGAACTGCTCTTTCTATAGGTAAGTTCAAGTCTGTGAGTTGAATGCACTCAACACAAAGAAGTTTCTGAGAATGCTTCTGTTCAGTTTTTATGTGAAGATATTTCCTTTTCCAGCATAGGCCTCAAACGGCTCCAAATATCCACTTGCAGATTCTACAAAAAGAGTGTTTCCAAACTTCTCTATCAATTGGTAGGTTCAACTCTGTGAGTTGAATGAACTCATCACAAAGAAGTTTCTGAGAATGCTTCCATCTAGTTTTTATATGAAGATATATCCTTTTCCAGCATAGGCCTCAAAGAACTCCAAATAAACACATGCAGATTCTACAAAAGGAGTGTTTCCAAACTGCTCTATCAAAGGGAACGTTCAAGTCTGTGAGTTGAATGCACTCATCACACAGAAGTTTCTCAGAATGCATCTGTCTAGTTTTTAGGTGAAGAGATTTCATTTCCCAGCATAGGCCTCAAAGCGCTCCAAATATCCACTTGCAGATTCTACGAAAAGTGTGTTTCAAAGCTGCTCTTTCAAAAGCAAGGTTCAAGTCTGTGTGTTGAATGCACTCATCAGAAAGAAGTTTCTGAGAATGCTTCTGTCTAGTTCTTAGGTGAAGATATTTCCTTTTCCAGCTTAGGCCTCAAAGCGCTCCAAATAAACACTTGCAAATTCTACAAAAGGAGTGTTTCAAAAGAGTTCTATCAAAAGGAATGTTCAAGTCTGTGAGTTGAATGCACTTATCATACAGAAGTTTCCTGGAATGCTTCTGTCTAGTTTTTATGTGAAGACATTTCCTTTTCCAGCATAGGCCTCAAAGCGCTCCAAATATCCACTTGCAGATTCTACAAAAAGAGTGTTTCAAAACTGCTCTATCAAAAGCAAGCTTCAACACTGTGAGTAGAATGCACTCATCACAAAGAAGTTTCTGAGAATGCTTCTGTCTAGTTTTTATGTGAAGATATTTCCTTTTCCAACATAAGCCTCAAAGCGCTCCAAATAAACACTTGCAGATTCTACAAAAGGAGTGTTTCAAAACTGCTCTTTCGAGAGGAACGTTCAAGTCTGTGAGTTGAATGCACTCATCACACAGAAGTTTCTGAGAATGCTTCTGTCTAGTTTTTATGTGAAGATATTTCCTTTTCCAGCATAGGCCTCAAAACGCTCCAAATATCCTCTTGCAGATTCTACAAAAAGAGTGTTTCAAAACTGTTCTATCAAAAGGAAGGTTCAACTCTGTGAGTTGAATGAATGCATCATGAAGAACTTTCTGAGAATGCTTCTCTGTAGTTTTTAGGTGAAGATATTCCAAAACCCAGCACAGGCCTCGAAGTGCTCCAAATAACCCCTTGCAGATTTTACGAAAAGAGTGTTTCAGAACTGCTCTTTCTATAGGTAAGTTCAAGTCTGTGAGTTGAATGCACTCAACACAAAGAAGTTTCTGAGAATGCTTCTGTTCAGTTTTTATCTGAAGATATTTCCTTTTCCAGCATAGGCCTCAAACGGCTCCAAATATCCACTTGCAGATTCTACAAAAAGAGTGTTTCCAAACTTCTCTATCAATTGGTAGGTTCAACTCTGTGAGTTGAATGAACTCATCACAAAGAAGTTTCTGAGATTGCTTCCATCTAGTTTTTATATGAAGATATTTCCTTTTCCAGCATAGGCCTCAAAGAACTCCAAATAAACACATGCAGATTCTACAAAAGGAGTGTTTCCAAACTGTTCTATCAAAGGGACCGTTCAAGTCTGTGAGTTGAATGCACTCATCACACAGAAGTTTCTCAGAATGCTTCTGTCTAGTTTTTAGGTGAAGAGATTTCATTTCCCAGCATAGGCCTCAAAGCGCTCCAAATATCCACTTGCAGATTCTACGAAAAGTGTGTTTCAAAGCTGCTCTTTCAAAAGCAAGGTTCAAGTCTGTGTGTTGAATGCACTCATCAGAAAGAAGTTTCTGAGAATGCTTCTGTCTAGTTCTTAGGTGAAGATATTTCCTTTTACAGCTTAAGCCTCAAAGCGCTCCAAATAAACACTTGCAAATTCTACAAAAGGAGTGTTTCAAAAGAGTTCTATCAAAAGGAACGTTCAAGTCTGTGAGTTGAATGCACTTATCATACAGAAGTTTCCTGGAATGTTTCTGTCTAGTTTTTATGTGAAGACATTTCCTTTTCCAGCATAGGCCTCAAAGCGCTCCAAATATCCACTTGCAGATTCTACCAAAAGAGTGTTTCAAAACTGCTCTATCAAAAGCAAGCTTCAACACTGTGAGTAGAATGCACTCATCACAAAGAAGTTTCTGAGAATGTTTCTGTCTAGTTCTTACGTGAAGATATTTCCTTTTCCAGCTTAGGCCTCAAAGCGCTCCAAATAAACACTTGCAAATTCTACAAAAGGAGTGTTTCAAAAGAGTTCTATCAAAAGGAACGTTCAAGTCTGTGAGTTGAATGCACTTATCATACAGAAGTTTCCTGGAATGCTTCTGTCTAGTTTTTATGTGAAGACATTTCCTTTTCCAGCATAGGCCTCAAAGCGCTCCAAATATCCACTTGCAGATTCTACAAAAAGAGTGTTTCAAAACTGCTCTATCAAAAGCAAGCTTCAACACTGTGAGTAGAATGCACTCATCACAAAGAAGTTTCTGAGAATGCTTCTGTCTAGTTTTTATGTGAAGATATTTCCTTTTCCAACATAGGCCTCAAAGCGCTCCAAATAAACACTTGCAGATTCTACAAAAGGAGTGTTTCAAAACTGCTCTTTTGAGAGGTACGTTCAAGTCTGTGAGTTGAATGCACTCATCACACAGAAGTTTCTGAGAATGCTTCTGTCTAGTTTTTATGTGAAGATATTTCCTTTTCCAGCATAGGCCTCAAAACGCTCCAAATATCCTCTTGCAGATTCTACAAAAAGAGTGTTTCAAAACTGTTCTATCAAAAGGAAGGTTCAACTCTGTGAGTTGAATGATTGCATCATGAAGAACTTTCTGAGAATGCTTCTCTGTAGTTTTTAGGTGAAGATATTCCAAAACCCAGCACAGGCCTCGAAGTGCTCCAAATAACCCCTTGCAGATTTTACCAAAAGAGTGTTTCAGAACTGCTCTTTCTATAGGTAAGTTCAAGTCTGTGAGTTGAATGCACTCAACACAAAGAAGTTTCTGAGAATGCTTCTGTTCAGTTTTTATGTGAAGATATTTCCTTTTCCAGCATAGTCCTCAAACGGCTCCAAATATCCACTTGCAGATTCTACAAAAAGAGTGTTTCCAAACTTCTCTATCAATTGGTAGGTTCAACTCTGTGAGTTGAATGAACTCATCACAAAGAAGTTTCTGAGAATGCTTCCATCTAGTTTTTATATGAAGATATTTCCTTTTCCAGCATAGGCCTCAAAGAACTCCAAATAAACACATGCAGATTCTACAAAAGGAGTGTTTCCAAACTGTTCTATCAAAGGGAACGTTCAAGTCTGTGAGTTGAATGCACTCATCACACAGAAGTTTCTCAGAATGCTTCTGTCTAGTTTTTAGGTGAAGAGATTTCATTTCCCAGCATAGGCCTCAAAGCGCTCCAAATATCCACTTGCAGATTCTACGAAAAGTGTGTTTCAAAGCTGCTCTTTCAAAAGCAAGGTTCAACTCTGTGTGTTGAATGCACTCATCAGAAAGAAGTTTCTGAGAATGCTTCTGTCTAGTTCTTAGGTGAAGATATTTCCTTTTCCAGCTTAGGCCTCAAAGCGCTCCAAATAAACACTTGCAAATTCTACAAAAGGAGTGTTTCAAAAGAGTTCTATCAAAAGGAATGTTCAAGTCTGTGAGTTGAATGCACTTATCATACAGAAGTTTCCTGGAATGCTTCTGTCTAGTTTTTATGTGAAGACATTTCCTTTTCCAGCATAGGCCTCAAAGCGCTCCAAATATCCACTTGCAGATTCTACAAAAAGAGTGTTTCAAAACTGCTCTATCAAAAGCAAGCTTCAACACTGTCAGTAGAATGCACTCATCACAAAGAAGTTTCTGAGAATGCTTCTGTCTAGTTTTTATGTGAAGATATTTCCTTTTCCAACATAGGCCTCAAAGCGCTCCAAATAAACACTTGCAGATTCTACAAAAGGAGTGTTTCAAAACTGCTCTTTCGACAGGAACGTTCAAGTCTGTGAGTTGAATGCACTCATCACACAGAAGTTTCTGAGAATGCTTCTGTCTAGTTTTTATGTGAAGATATTTCCTTTTCCAGCATAGGCCTCAAAACGCTCCAAATATCCTCTTGCAGATTCTACAAAAAGAGTGTTTCAAAACTGTTCTATCAAAAGGAAGGTTCAACTCTGTGAGTTGAATGAATGCATCACGAAGAACTTTCTGAGAATGCTTCTCTGTAGTTTTTAGGTGAAGATATTCCAAAACCCAGCACAGGCCTCGAAGTGCTCCAAATAACCCCTTGCAGATTTTACCAAAAGAGTGTTTCAGAACTGCTCTTTCTATAGGTAAGTTCAAGTCTGTGAGTTGAATGCACTCAACACAAAGAAGTTTCTGAGAATGCTTCTGTTCAGTTTTTATGTGAAGATATTTCCTTTTCCAGCATAGGCCTCAAACGGCTCCAAATATCCACTTGCAGATTCTACAAAAAGAGTGTTTCCAAACTTCTCTATCAATTGGTAGGTTCAACTCTGTGAGTTGAATGAACTCATCACAAAGAAGTTTCTGAGAATGCTTCCATCTAGTTTTTATATGAAGATATTTCCTTTTCCAGCATAGGCCTCAAAGAACTCCAAATAAACACATGCAGATTCTACAAAAGGAGTGTTTCCAAACTGTTCTATCAAAGGGAACGTTCAAGTCTGTGAGTTGAATGCACTCATCACACAGAAGTTTCTCAGAATGCTTCTGTCTAGTTTTTAGGTGAAGAGATTTCATTTCCCAGCATAGGCCTCAAAGCGCTCCAAATATCCACTTGCAGATTCTACGAAAAGTGTGTTTCAAAGCTGCTCTTTCAAAAGCAAGGTTCAAGTCTGTGTGTTGAATGCACTCATCAGAAAGAAGTTTCTGAGAATGCTTCTCTCTAGTTCTTAGGTGAAGATATTTCCTTTTCCAGCTTAGGCCTCAAAGCGCTCCAAATAAACACTTGCAAATTCTACAAAAGGAGTGTTTCAAAAGAGTTCTATCAAAAGGAACGTTCAAGTCTGTGAGTTGAATGCACTTATCATACAGAAGTTTCCTGGAATGTTTCTGTCTAGTTTTTATGTGAAGACATTTCCTTTTCCAGCATAGGCCTCAAAGCGCTCCAAATATCCACTTGCAGATTCTACAAAAAGAGTGTTTCAAAACTGCTCTATCAAAAGCAAGCTTCAACACTGTGAGTAGAATGCACTCATCACAAAGAAGTTTCTGAGAATGCTTCTGTCTAGTTTTTATGTGAAGATATTTCCTTTTCCAACATAGGCCTCAAAGAGCTCCAAATAAACACTTGCAGATTCTACAAAAGGAGTGTTTCAAAACTGCTCTTTCGAGAGGAACGTTCAAGTCTGTGAGTTGAATGCACTCATCACACAGAAGTTTCTGAGAATGCTTCTGTCTAGTTTTTATGTGAAGATATTTCCTTTTCCAGCATAGGCCTCAAAACGCTCCAAATATCCTCTTGCAGATTCTACAAAAAGAGTGTTTCAAAACTGTTCTATCAAAAGGAAGGTTCAACTCTGTGAGTTGAATGAATGCATCACGAAGAACTTTCTGAGAATGCTTCTCTGTAGTTTTTAGGTGAAGATATTCCAAAACCCAGCACAGGCCTCGAAGTGCTCCAAATAACCCCTTGCAGATTTTACCAAAAGAGTGTTTCAGAACTGCTCTTTCTATAGGTAAGTTCAAGTCTGTGAGTTGAATGCACTCAACACAAAGAAGTTTCTGAGAATGCTTCTGTTCAGTTTTTATGTGAAGATATTTCCTTTTCCAGCATAGTCCTCAAACGGCTCCAAATATCCACTTGCAGATTCTACAAAAAGAGTGTTTCCAAACTTCTCTATCAATTGGTAGGTTCAACTCTGTGAGTTGAATGAACTCATCACAAAGAAGTTTCTGAGAATGCTTCCATCTAGTTTTTATATGAAGATATTTCCTTTTCCAGCATAGGCCTCAAAGAACTCCAAATAAACACATGCAGATTCTACAAAAAGAGTGTTTCCAAACTGTTCTATCAAAGGGAACGTTCAAGTCTGTGAGTTGAATGCACTCATCACACAGAAGTTTCTCAGAATGCTTCTGTCTAGTTTTTAGGTGAAGAGATTTCATTTCCCAGCATAGGCCTCAAAGCGCTCCAAATATCCACTTGCAGATGCTACGAAAAGTGTGTTTCAAAGCTGCTCTTTCAAAAGGAAGCTTCAAGTCTGTGAGTTGAATGCACTCATCACAAAGAAGTTTATGAGAATGCTTCCGTCTAGTTTCTATATGAAGATATTTCCTTTTCCAACGTAGGCCTCAAAGTGCTCCAAATAAACCCTTGCAGATTCTACAAAAGGAGTGTCTCAAAACTGATCTCTCTATAGGTAAGTCCAAGTCTGTGAGTTGAATGTACTCATCACACAGAAGTTTCTCAGAATGCTTCTGTCTAGTTTTTAGGTGAAGAGATTTCATTTCCCAGCATAGGCCTCAAAGCGCTCCAAATATCCACTTGCAGATGCTACGAAAAGTGTGTTTCAAAGCTGCTCTTTCAAAAGCAAGGTTCAAGTCTGTGTGTTGAATGCACTCATCAGAAAGAAGTTTCTGAGAATGCTTCTGTCTAGTTCTTAGGTGAAGATACTTCCTTTTCCAGCTTAGGCCTCAAAGCGCTCCAAATAAACACTTGCAAATTCTACAAAAGAAGTGTTTCAAAAGAGTTCTATCAAAAGGAACGTTCAAGTCTGTGAGTTGAATGCAGTTATCATACAGAAGTTTCCTGGAATGTTTCTGTCTAGTTTTTAAGTGAAGACATTTCCTTTTCCAGCATAGGCCTCAAAGCGCTCCAAATATCCACTTGCAGATTCTACAAAAAGAGTGTTTCAAAACTGCTCTATCAAAAGCAAGCTTCAACACTGTGAGTAGAATGCACTCATCACAAAGAAGTTTCTGAGAATGCTTCTGTCTAGTTCTTACGTGAAGATATTTCCTTTCCCAGCTTAGGCCTCAAAGCGCTCCAAATAAACACTTGCAAATTCTACAAAAGGAGTGTTTCAAAAGAGTTCTATCAAAAGGAACGTTCAAGTCTGTGAGTTGAATGCACTTATCATACAGAAGTTTCCTGGAATGTTTCTGTCTAGTTTTTATGTGAAGACATTTCCTTTTCCAGCATAGGCCTCAAAGCGCTCCAAATATCCACTTGCAGATTCTACAAAAAGAGTGTTTCAAAACTGCTCTATCAAAAGCAAGCTTCAACACTGTGAGTAGAATGCACTCATCACAAAGAAGTTTCTGAGAATGCTTCTGTCTAGTTTTTATGTGAAGATATTTTCCAACATAGGCCTCAAAGCGCTCCAAATAAACACTTGCAGATTCTACAAAAGGAGTGTTTCAAAACTGCTCTTTCAAGAGGAACGTTCAAGTCTGTGAGTTGAATGCACTCATCACACAGAAGTTTCTGAGAATGCTTCTGTCTAGGTTTTATGTGAAGATATTTCCTTTTCCAGCATAGGCCTCAAAACGCTCCAAATATCCTCTTGCAGATTCTACAAAAAGAGTGTTTCAAAACTATTCTATCAAAAGGAAGGTTCAACTCTGTGAGTTGAATGAATGCATCATGAAGAACATTCTGAGAATGCTTCTCTGTAGTTTTTAGGTGAAGATATTCCAAAACCCAGCAAAGGCCTCGAAGTGCTCCAAATAACCACCTGCAGATATTACCAAAAGAGTGTTTCAAAACTGCTCTTTCTATAGGTAAGTTCAAGTCTGTGAGTTGAATGCACTCAACACAAAGAAGTTTCTGAGAATGATTCTGTTCAGTTTTTATGTAAAGATATTTCCTTTTCCAGCACAGGCCTCAAACGGCTCCAAATATCCACTTGCAGATTCTACAAAAAGAGTGTTTCCAAACTTCTCTATCAATTGGTAGGTTCAACTCTGTGAGCTGAATGAACTCATCACAAAGGAGTTTCTGTGAATGCTTCTGTCTAGTTTTTATGTGAAGATATTTCCTTTTCCAGCAGAGGCCTCAAAACGCTCCAAATATCCTCTTGCATATTCTACAAAAAGAGTGTTTCAAAACTATTCTATCAAAAGGAAGGTTCAACTCTGTGAGTTGAATGAATGCATCATGAAGAACTTTCTGAGAATGTTTCTCTGTAGTTTTTAGGTGAAGATATTCCAAAACCCAGCACAGGCCTCGAAGTGCTCCAAATAACCACCTGCAGATTTTACCAAAAGAGTGTTTCAAAACTGCTCTTTCTATAGGTAAGTTCAAGTCTGTGAGTTGAATGCACTCAACACAAAGAAGTTTCTGAGAATGCTTCTGTTCAGTTTTTAGGTGAAGATATTTCCTTTTCCAGCATAGGCCTCAAACGGCTCCAAATATCCACTTGCAGATTCTACAAAAAGAGTGTTTCCAAACTTCTCTATCAATTGGTAGGTTCAACTCTGTGAGTTGAATGAACTCATCACAAAGAAGTTTCTGAGAATGCTTCCATCTAGTTTTTATATGAAGATATTTCCTTTTCCAGCGTAGGCCGCAAAGAACTCCAAATAAACACATGCAGATTCTACAAAAGGAGTGTTTCCAAACTGTTCTATCAAAGGGAACGTTCAAGTCTGTGAGTTGAATGCACTCATCACACAGAACTTTCTCAGAATGCTTCTGTCTAGTTTTTAGGTGAAGAGATTTCATTTCCCAGCATAGGCCTCAAAGCGCTCCAAATATCCACTTGCAGATTCTACGAAAAGTGTGTTTCAAAGCTGCTCTTTCAAAAGCAAGGTTCAAGTCTGTGTGTTGAATTCACTCTTCAGAAGGAAGTTTCTGAGAATGCTTCTGTCTAGTTCTTAGGTGAAGATATTTCCTTTTCCAGCTTAGGCCTCAAAGCGCTCCAAATAAACACTTGCAAATTCTACAAAAGGAGTGTTTCAAAAGAGTTCTATCAAAAGGAACGTTCAAGTCTGTGAGTTGAATGCACTTATCATACAGAAGTTTCCTGGAATGTTTCTGTCTAGTTTTTATGTGAAGACATTTCCTTTTCCAGCATAGGCCTCAAAGCGCTCCAAATATCCACGTGCAGATTCTACAAAAAGAGTGTTTCAAAACTGCTCTATCAAAAGCAAGCTTCAACACTGTGAGTAGAATGCACTCATCACAAAGAAGTTTCTGAGAATTCTTCTGTCTAGTTTTTATGTGAAGATATTTCCTTTTCCAACATAGGCCTCAAAGCGCTCCAAATAAACACTTGCAGATTCTACAAAAGGAGTGTTTCAAAACTGCTCTTTCGAGAGGAATGTTCAAGTCTGTGAGTCGAATGCACTCATCACACAGAAGTTTCTGAGAATGCTTCTGTCTAGTTTTTATGTGAAGATATTTCCTTTTCCAGCATAGGCCTCAAAACGCTCCAAATATCCTCTTGCAGATTCTACAAAAAGAGTGTTTCAAAACTGTTCTATCAAAAGGAAGGTTCAACTCTGTGAGTTGAATGATTGCATCATGAAGAACTTTCTGAGAATGCTTCTCTGTAGTTTTTAGGTGAAGATATTCCAAAACCCAGCACAGGCCTCGAAGTGCTCCAAATAACCCCTTGCAGATTTTACCAAAAGAGTGTTTCAGAACTGCTCTTTCTATAGGTAAGTTCAAGTCTGTGAGTTGAATGCACTCAACACAAAGAAGTTTCTGAGAATGCTTCTGTTCAGTTTTTATGTGAAGATATTTCCTTTTCCAGCATAGTCCTCAAACGGCTCCAAATATCCACTTGCAGATTCTACAAAAAGAGTGTTTCCAAACTTCTCTATCAATTGGTAGGTTCAACTCTGTGAGTTGAATGAACTCATCACAAAGAAGTTTCTGAGAATGCTTCCATCTAGTTTTTATATGAAGATATTTCCTTTTCCAGCATAGGCCTCAAAGAACTCCAAATAAACACATGCAGATTCTACAAAAGGAGTGTTTCCAAACTGTTCTATCAAAGGGAACGTTCAAGTCTGTGAGTTGAATGCACTCATCACACAGAAGTTTCTCAGAATGCTTCTGTCTAATTTTTAGGTGAAGAGATTTCATTTCCCAGCATAGGCCTCAAAGCGCTCCAAATATCCACTTGCAGATTCTACGAAAAGTGTGTTTCAAAGCTGCTCTTTCAAAAGCAAGGTTCAACTCTGTGTGTTGAATGCACTCATCAGAAAGAAGTTTCTGAGAATGCTTCTGTCTAGTTCTTAGGTGAAGATATTTCCTTTTCCAGCTTAGGCCTCAAAGCGCTCCAAATAAACACTTGCAAATTCTACAAAAGGAGTGTTTCAAAAGAGTTCTATCAAAAGGAATGTTCAAGTCTGTGAGTTGAATGCACTTATCATACAGAAGTTTCCTGGAATGCTTCTGTCTAGTTTTTATGTGAAGACATTTCCTTTTCCAGCATAGGCCTCAAAGCGCTCCAAATATCCACTTGCAGATTCTACAAAAAGAGTGTTTCAAAACTGCTCTATCAAAAGCAAGCTTCAACACTGTGAGTAGAATGCACTCATCACAAAGAAGTTTCTGAGAATGCTTCTGTCTAGTTTTTATGTGAAGATATTTCCTTTTCCAACATAGGCCTCAAAGCGCTCCAAATAAACACTTGCAGATTCTACAAAAGGAGTGTTTCAAAACTGCTCTTTCGACAGGAACGTTCAAGTCTGTGAGTTGAATGCACTCATCACACAGAAGTTTCTGAGAATGCTTCTGTCTAGTTTTTATGTGAAGATATTTCCTTTTCCAGCATAGGCCTCAAAACGCTCCAAATATCCTCTTGCAGATTCTACAAAAAGAGTGTTTCAAAACTGTTCTATCAAAAGGAAGGTTCAACTCTGTGAGTTGAATGAATGCATCACGAAGAACTTTCTGAGAATGCTTCTCTGTAGTTTTTAGGTGAAGATATTCCAAAACCCAGCACAGGCCTCGAAGTGCTCCAAATAACCCCTTGCAGATTTTACCAAAAGAGTGTTTCAGAACTGCTCTTTCTATAGGTAAGTTCAAGTCTGTGAGTTGAATGCACTCAACACAAAGAAGTTTCTGAGAATGCTTCTGTTCAGTTTTTATGTGAAGATATTTCCTTTTCCAGCATAGGCCTCAAACGGCTCCAAATATCCACTTGCAGATTCTACAAAAAGAGTGTTTCCAAACTTCTCTATCAATTGGTAGGTTCAACTCTGTGAGTTGAATGAACTCATCACAAAGAAGTTTCTGAGAATGCTTCCATCTAGTTTTTATATGAAGATATTTCCTTTTCCAGCATAGGCCTCAAAGAACTCCAAATAAACACATGCAGATTCTACAAAAGGAGTGTTTCCAAACTGTTCTATCAAAGGGAACGTTCAAGTCTGTGAGTTGAATGCACTCATCACACAGAAGTTTCTCAGAATGCTTCTGTCTAGTTTTTAGGTGAAGAGATTTCATTTCCCAGCATAGGCCTCAAAGCGCTCCAAATATCCACTTGCAGATTCTACGAAAAGTGTGTTTCAAAGCTGCTCTTTCAAAAGCAAGGTTCAAGTCTGTGTGTTGAATGCACTCATCAGAAAGAAGTTTCTGAGAATGCTTCTCTCTAGTTCTTAGGTGAAGATATTTCCTTTTCCAGCTTAGGCCTCAAAGCGCTCCAAATAAACACTTGCAAATTCTACAAAAGGAGTGTTTCAAAAGAGTTCTATCAAAAGGAACGTTCAAGTCTGTGAGTTGAATGCACTTATCATACAGAAGTTTCCTGGAATGTTTCTGTCTAGTTTTTATGTGAAGACATTTCCTTTTCCAGCATAGGCCTCAAAGCGCTCCAAATATCCACTTGCAGATTCTACAAAAAGAGTGTTTCAAAACTGCTCTATCAAAAGCAAGCTTCAACACTGTGAGTAGAATGCACTCATCACAAAGAAGTTTCTGAGAATGCTTCTGTCTAGTTTTTATGTGAAGATATTTCCTTTTCCAACATAGGCCTCAAAGAGCTCCAAATAAACACTTGCAGATTCTACAAAAGGAGTGTTTCAAAACTGCTCTTTCGAGAGGAACGTTCAAGTCTGTGAGTTGAATGCACTCATCACACAGAAGTTTCTGAGAATGCTTCTGTCTAGTTTTTATGTGAAGATATTTCCTTTTCCAGCATAGGCCTCAAAACGCTCCAAATATCCTCTTGCAGATTCTACAAAAAGAGTGTTTCAAAACTGTTCTATCAAAAGGAAGGTTCAACTCTGTGAGTTGAATGAATGCATCACGAAGAACTTTCTGAGAATGCTTCTCTGTAGTTTTTAGGTGAAGATATTCCAAAACCCAGCACAGGCCTCGAAGTGCTCCAAATAACCCCTTGCAGATTTTACCAAAAGAGTGTTTCAGAACTGCTCTTTCTATAGGTAAGTTCAAGTCTGTGAGTTGAATGCACTCAACACAAAGAAGTTTCTGAGAATGCTTCTGTTCAGTTTTTATGTGAAGATATTTCCTTTTCCAGCATAGGCCTCAAACGGCTCCAAATATCCACTTGCAGATTCTACAAAAAGAGTGTTTCCAAACTTCTCTATCAATTGGTAGGTTCAACTCTGTGAGTTGAATGAACTCATCACAAAGAAGTTTCTGAGAATGCTTCCATCTAGTTTTTATATGAAGATATATCCTTTTCCAGCATAGGCCTCAAAGAACTCCAAATAAACACATGCAGATTCTACAAAAGGAGTGTTTCCAAACTGCTCTATCAAAGGGAACGTTCAAGTCTGTGAGTTGAATGCACTCATCACACAGAAGTTTCTCAGAATGCATCTGTCTAGTTTTTAGGTGAAGAGATTTCATTTCCCAGCATAGGCCTCAAAGCGCTCCAAATATCCACTTGCAGATTCTACGAAAAGTGTGTTTCAAAGCTGCTCTTTCAAAAGCAAGGTTCAAGTCTGTGTGTTGAATGCACTCATCAGAAAGAAGTTTCTGAGAATGCTTCTGTCTAGTTCTTAGGTGAAGATATTTCCTTTTCCAGCTTAGGCCTCAAAGCGCTCCAAATAAACACTTGCAAATTCTACAAAAGGAGTGTTTCAAAAGAGTTCTATCAAAAGGAATGTTCAAGTCTGTGAGTTGAATGCACTTATCATACAGAAGTTTCCTGGAATGCTTCTGTCTAGTTTTTATGTGAAGACATTTCCTTTTCCAGCATAGGCCTCAAAGCGCTCCAAATATCCACTTGCAGATTCTACAAAAAGAGTGTTTCAAAACTGCTCTATCAAAAGCAAGCTTCAACACTGTGAGTAGAATGCACTCATCACAAAGAAGTTTCTGAGAATGCTTCTGTCTAGTTTTTATGTGAAGATATTTCCTTTTCCAACATAAGCCTCAAAGCGCTCCAAATAAACACTTGCAGATTCTACAAAAGGAGTGTTTCAAAACTGCTCTTTCGAGAGGAACGTTCAAGTCTGTGAGTTGAATGCACTCATCACACAGAAGTTTCTGAGAATGCTTCTGTCTAGTTTTTATGTGAAGATATTTCCTTTTCCAGCATAGGCCTCAAAACGCTCCAAATATCCTCTTGCAGATTCTACAAAAAGAGTGTTTCAAAACTGTTCTATCAAAAGGAAGGTTCAACTCTGTGAGTTGAATGAATGCATCATGAAGAACTTTCTGAGAATGCTTCTCTGTAGTTTTTAGGTGAAGATATTCCAAAACCCAGCACAGGCCTCGAAGTGCTCCAAATAACCCCTTGCAGATTTTACGAAAAGAGTGTTTCAGAACTGCTCTTTCTATAGGTAAGTTCAAGTCTGTGAGTTGAATGCACTCAACACAAAGAAGTTTCTGAGAATGCTTCTGTTCAGTTTTTATCTGAAGATATTTCCTTTTCCAGCATAGGCCTCAAACGGCTCCAAATATCCACTTGCAGATTCTACAAAAAGAGTGTTTCCAAACTTCTCTATCAATTGGTAGGTTCAACTCTGTGAGTTGAATGAACTCATCACAAAGAAGTTTCTGAGATTGCTTCCATCTAGTTTTTATATGAAGATATTTCCTTTTCCAGCATAGGCCTCAAAGAACTCCAAATAAACACATGCAGATTCTACAAAAGGAGTGTTTCCAAACTGTTCTATCAAAGGGACCGTTCAAGTCTGTGAGTTGAATGCACTCATCACACAGAAGTTTCTCAGAATGCTTCTGTCTAGTTTTTAGGTGAAGAGATTTCATTTCCCAGCATAGGCCTCAAAGCGCTCCAAATATCCACTTGCAGATTCTACGAAAAGTGTGTTTCAAAGCTGCTCTTTCAAAAGCAAGGTTCAAGTCTGTGTGTTGAATGCACTCATCAGAAAGAAGTTTCTGAGAATGCTTCTGTCTAGTTCTTAGGTGAAGATATTTCCTTTTACAGCTTAAGCCTCAAAGCGCTCCAAATAAACACTTGCAAATTCTACAAAAGGAGTGTTTCAAAAGAGTTCTATCAAAAGGAACGTTCAAGTCTGTGAGTTGAATGCACTTATCATACAGAAGTTTCCTGGAATGTTTCTGTCTAGTTTTTATGTGAAGACATTTCCTTTTCCAGCATAGGCCTCAAAGCGCTCCAAATATCCACTTGCAGATTCTACCAAAAGAGTGTTTCAAAACTGCTCTATCAAAAGCAAGCTTCAACACTGTGAGTAGAATGCACTCATCACAAAGAAGTTTCTGAGAATGTTTCTGTCTAGTTCTTACGTGAAGATATTTCCTTTTCCAGCTTAGGCCTCAAAGCGCTCCAAATAAACACTTGCAAATTCTACAAAAGGAGTGTTTCAAAAGAGTTCTATCAAAAGGAACGTTCAAGTCTGTGAGTTGAATGCACTTATCATACAGAAGTTTCCTGGAATGCTTCTGTCTAGTTTTTATGTGAAGACATTTCCTTTTCCAGCATAGGCCTCAAAGCGCTCCAAATATCCACTTGCAGATTCTACAAAAAGAGTGTTTCAAAACTGCTCTATCAAAAGCAAGCTTCAACACTGTGAGTAGAATGCACTCATCACAAAGAAGTTTCTGAGAATGCTTCTGTCTAGTTTTTATGTGAAGATATTTCCTTTTCCAACATAGGCCTCAAAGCGCTCCAAATAAACACTTGCAGATTCTACAAAAGGAGTGTTTCAAAACTGCTCTTTTGAGAGGTACGTTCAAGTCTGTGAGTTGAATGCACTCATCACACAGAAGTTTCTGAGAATGCTTCTGTCTAGTTTTTATGTGAAGATATTTCCTTTTCCAGCATA
This sequence comes from Pongo abelii, assembly GCF_028885655.2. Taxonomy (NCBI): domain Eukaryota; kingdom Metazoa; phylum Chordata; class Mammalia; order Primates; family Hominidae; genus Pongo; species Pongo abelii. The sequence goes on along the minus strand of NC_072000.2, from coordinate 20,911,551 downwards.
GGCCTCAAAACGCTCCAAATATCCTCTTGCAGATTCTACAAAAAGAGTGTTTCAAAACTGTTCTATCAAAAGGAAGGTTCAACTCTGTGAGTTGAATGATTGCATCATGAAGAACTTTCTGAGAATGCTTCTCTGTAGTTTTTAGGTGAAGATATTCCAAAACCCAGCACAGGCCTCGAAGTGCTCCAAATAACCCCTTGCAGATTTTACCAAAAGAGTGTTTCAGAACTGCTCTTTCTATAGGTAAGTTCAAGTCTGTGAGTTGAATGCACTCAACACAAAGAAGTTTCTGAGAATGCTTCTGTTCAGTTTTTATGTGAAGATATTTCCTTTTCCAGCATAGTCCTCAAACGGCTCCAAATATCCACTTGCAGATTCTACAAAAAGAGTGTTTCCAAACTTCTCTATCAATTGGTAGGTTCAACTCTGTGAGTTGAATGAACTCATCACAAAGAAGTTTCTGAGAATGCTTCCATCTAGTTTTTATATGAAGATATTTCCTTTTCCAGCATAGGCCTCAAAGAACTCCAAATAAACACATGCAGATTCTACAAAAGGAGTGTTTCCAAACTGTTCTATCAAAGGGAACGTTCAAGTCTGTGAGTTGAATGCACTCATCACACAGAAGTTTCTCAGAATGCTTCTGTCTAGTTTTTAGGTGAAGAGATTTCATTTCCCAGCATAGGCCTCAAAGCGCTCCAAATATCCACTTGCAGATTCTACGAAAAGTGTGTTTCAAAGCTGCTCTTTCAAAAGCAAGGTTCAACTCTGTGTGTTGAATGCACTCATCAGAAAGAAGTTTCTGAGAATGCTTCTGTCTAGTTCTTAGGTGAAGATATTTCCTTTTCCAGCTTAGGCCTCAAAGCGCTCCAAATAAACACTTGCAAATTCTACAAAAGGAGTGTTTCAAAAGAGTTCTATCAAAAGGAATGTTCAAGTCTGTGAGTTGAATGCACTTATCATACAGAAGTTTCCTGGAATGCTTCTGTCTAGTTTTTATGTGAAGACATTTCCTTTTCCAGCATAGGCCTCAAAGCGCTCCAAATATCCACTTGCAGATTCTACAAAAAGAGTGTTTCAAAACTGCTCTATCAAAAGCAAGCTTCAACACTGTCAGTAGAATGCACTCATCACAAAGAAGTTTCTGAGAATGCTTCTGTCTAGTTTTTATGTGAAGATATTTCCTTTTCCAACATAGGCCTCAAAGCGCTCCAAATAAACACTTGCAGATTCTACAAAAGGAGTGTTTCAAAACTGCTCTTTCGACAGGAACGTTCAAGTCTGTGAGTTGAATGCACTCATCACACAGAAGTTTCTGAGAATGCTTCTGTCTAGTTTTTATGTGAAGATATTTCCTTTTCCAGCATAGGCCTCAAAACGCTCCAAATATCCTCTTGCAGATTCTACAAAAAGAGTGTTTCAAAACTGTTCTATCAAAAGGAAGGTTCAACTCTGTGAGTTGAATGAATGCATCACGAAGAACTTTCTGAGAATGCTTCTCTGTAGTTTTTAGGTGAAGATATTCCAAAACCCAGCACAGGCCTCGAAGTGCTCCAAATAACCCCTTGCAGATTTTACCAAAAGAGTGTTTCAGAACTGCTCTTTCTATAGGTAAGTTCAAGTCTGTGAGTTGAATGCACTCAACACAAAGAAGTTTCTGAGAATGCTTCTGTTCAGTTTTTATGTGAAGATATTTCCTTTTCCAGCATAGGCCTCAAACGGCTCCAAATATCCACTTGCAGATTCTACAAAAAGAGTGTTTCCAAACTTCTCTATCAATTGGTAGGTTCAACTCTGTGAGTTGAATGAACTCATCACAAAGAAGTTTCTGAGAATGCTTCCATCTAGTTTTTATATGAAGATATTTCCTTTTCCAGCATAGGCCTCAAAGAACTCCAAATAAACACATGCAGATTCTACAAAAGGAGTGTTTCCAAACTGTTCTATCAAAGGGAACGTTCAAGTCTGTGAGTTGAATGCACTCATCACACAGAAGTTTCTCAGAATGCTTCTGTCTAGTTTTTAGGTGAAGAGATTTCATTTCCCAGCATAGGCCTCAAAGCGCTCCAAATATCCACTTGCAGATTCTACGAAAAGTGTGTTTCAAAGCTGCTCTTTCAAAAGCAAGGTTCAAGTCTGTGTGTTGAATGCACTCATCAGAAAGAAGTTTCTGAGAATGCTTCTCTCTAGTTCTTAGGTGAAGATATTTCCTTTTCCAGCTTAGGCCTCAAAGCGCTCCAAATAAACACTTGCAAATTCTACAAAAGGAGTGTTTCAAAAGAGTTCTATCAAAAGGAACGTTCAAGTCTGTGAGTTGAATGCACTTATCATACAGAAGTTTCCTGGAATGTTTCTGTCTAGTTTTTATGTGAAGACATTTCCTTTTCCAGCATAGGCCTCAAAGCGCTCCAAATATCCACTTGCAGATTCTACAAAAAGAGTGTTTCAAAACTGCTCTATCAAAAGCAAGCTTCAACACTGTGAGTAGAATGCACTCATCACAAAGAAGTTTCTGAGAATGCTTCTGTCTAGTTTTTATGTGAAGATATTTCCTTTTCCAACATAGGCCTCAAAGAGCTCCAAATAAACACTTGCAGATTCTACAAAAGGAGTGTTTCAAAACTGCTCTTTCGAGAGGAACGTTCAAGTCTGTGAGTTGAATGCACTCATCACACAGAAGTTTCTGAGAATGCTTCTGTCTAGTTTTTATGTGAAGATATTTCCTTTTCCAGCATAGGCCTCAAAACGCTCCAAATATCCTCTTGCAGATTCTACAAAAAGAGTGTTTCAAAACTGTTCTATCAAAAGGAAGGTTCAACTCTGTGAGTTGAATGAATGCATCACGAAGAACTTTCTGAGAATGCTTCTCTGTAGTTTTTAGGTGAAGATATTCCAAAACCCAGCACAGGCCTCGAAGTGCTCCAAATAACCCCTTGCAGATTTTACCAAAAGAGTGTTTCAGAACTGCTCTTTCTATAGGTAAGTTCAAGTCTGTGAGTTGAATGCACTCAACACAAAGAAGTTTCTGAGAATGCTTCTGTTCAGTTTTTATGTGAAGATATTTCCTTTTCCAGCATAGTCCTCAAACGGCTCCAAATATCCACTTGCAGATTCTACAAAAAGAGTGTTTCCAAACTTCTCTATCAATTGGTAGGTTCAACTCTGTGAGTTGAATGAACTCATCACAAAGAAGTTTCTGAGAATGCTTCCATCTAGTTTTTATATGAAGATATTTCCTTTTCCAGCATAGGCCTCAAAGAACTCCAAATAAACACATGCAGATTCTACAAAAAGAGTGTTTCCAAACTGTTCTATCAAAGGGAACGTTCAAGTCTGTGAGTTGAATGCACTCATCACACAGAAGTTTCTCAGAATGCTTCTGTCTAGTTTTTAGGTGAAGAGATTTCATTTCCCAGCATAGGCCTCAAAGCGCTCCAAATATCCACTTGCAGATGCTACGAAAAGTGTGTTTCAAAGCTGCTCTTTCAAAAGGAAGCTTCAAGTCTGTGAGTTGAATGCACTCATCACAAAGAAGTTTATGAGAATGCTTCCGTCTAGTTTCTATATGAAGATATTTCCTTTTCCAACGTAGGCCTCAAAGTGCTCCAAATAAACCCTTGCAGATTCTACAAAAGGAGTGTCTCAAAACTGATCTCTCTATAGGTAAGTCCAAGTCTGTGAGTTGAATGTACTCATCACACAGAAGTTTCTCAGAATGCTTCTGTCTAGTTTTTAGGTGAAGAGATTTCATTTCCCAGCATAGGCCTCAAAGCGCTCCAAATATCCACTTGCAGATGCTACGAAAAGTGTGTTTCAAAGCTGCTCTTTCAAAAGCAAGGTTCAAGTCTGTGTGTTGAATGCACTCATCAGAAAGAAGTTTCTGAGAATGCTTCTGTCTAGTTCTTAGGTGAAGATACTTCCTTTTCCAGCTTAGGCCTCAAAGCGCTCCAAATAAACACTTGCAAATTCTACAAAAGAAGTGTTTCAAAAGAGTTCTATCAAAAGGAACGTTCAAGTCTGTGAGTTGAATGCAGTTATCATACAGAAGTTTCCTGGAATGTTTCTGTCTAGTTTTTAAGTGAAGACATTTCCTTTTCCAGCATAGGCCTCAAAGCGCTCCAAATATCCACTTGCAGATTCTACAAAAAGAGTGTTTCAAAACTGCTCTATCAAAAGCAAGCTTCAACACTGTGAGTAGAATGCACTCATCACAAAGAAGTTTCTGAGAATGCTTCTGTCTAGTTCTTACGTGAAGATATTTCCTTTCCCAGCTTAGGCCTCAAAGCGCTCCAAATAAACACTTGCAAATTCTACAAAAGGAGTGTTTCAAAAGAGTTCTATCAAAAGGAACGTTCAAGTCTGTGAGTTGAATGCACTTATCATACAGAAGTTTCCTGGAATGTTTCTGTCTAGTTTTTATGTGAAGACATTTCCTTTTCCAGCATAGGCCTCAAAGCGCTCCAAATATCCACTTGCAGATTCTACAAAAAGAGTGTTTCAAAACTGCTCTATCAAAAGCAAGCTTCAACACTGTGAGTAGAATGCACTCATCACAAAGAAGTTTCTGAGAATGCTTCTGTCTAGTTTTTATGTGAAGATATTTTCCAACATAGGCCTCAAAGCGCTCCAAATAAACACTTGCAGATTCTACAAAAGGAGTGTTTCAAAACTGCTCTTTCAAGAGGAACGTTCAAGTCTGTGAGTTGAATGCACTCATCACACAGAAGTTTCTGAGAATGCTTCTGTCTAGGTTTTATGTGAAGATATTTCCTTTTCCAGCATAGGCCTCAAAACGCTCCAAATATCCTCTTGCAGATTCTACAAAAAGAGTGTTTCAAAACTATTCTATCAAAAGGAAGGTTCAACTCTGTGAGTTGAATGAATGCATCATGAAGAACATTCTGAGAATGCTTCTCTGTAGTTTTTAGGTGAAGATATTCCAAAACCCAGCAAAGGCCTCGAAGTGCTCCAAATAACCACCTGCAGATATTACCAAAAGAGTGTTTCAAAACTGCTCTTTCTATAGGTAAGTTCAAGTCTGTGAGTTGAATGCACTCAACACAAAGAAGTTTCTGAGAATGATTCTGTTCAGTTTTTATGTAAAGATATTTCCTTTTCCAGCACAGGCCTCAAACGGCTCCAAATATCCACTTGCAGATTCTACAAAAAGAGTGTTTCCAAACTTCTCTATCAATTGGTAGGTTCAACTCTGTGAGCTGAATGAACTCATCACAAAGGAGTTTCTGTGAATGCTTCTGTCTAGTTTTTATGTGAAGATATTTCCTTTTCCAGCAGAGGCCTCAAAACGCTCCAAATATCCTCTTGCATATTCTACAAAAAGAGTGTTTCAAAACTATTCTATCAAAAGGAAGGTTCAACTCTGTGAGTTGAATGAATGCATCATGAAGAACTTTCTGAGAATGTTTCTCTGTAGTTTTTAGGTGAAGATATTCCAAAACCCAGCACAGGCCTCGAAGTGCTCCAAATAACCACCTGCAGATTTTACCAAAAGAGTGTTTCAAAACTGCTCTTTCTATAGGTAAGTTCAAGTCTGTGAGTTGAATGCACTCAACACAAAGAAGTTTCTGAGAATGCTTCTGTTCAGTTTTTAGGTGAAGATATTTCCTTTTCCAGCATAGGCCTCAAACGGCTCCAAATATCCACTTGCAGATTCTACAAAAAGAGTGTTTCCAAACTTCTCTATCAATTGGTAGGTTCAACTCTGTGAGTTGAATGAACTCATCACAAAGAAGTTTCTGAGAATGCTTCCATCTAGTTTTTATATGAAGATATTTCCTTTTCCAGCGTAGGCCGCAAAGAACTCCAAATAAACACATGCAGATTCTACAAAAGGAGTGTTTCCAAACTGTTCTATCAAAGGGAACGTTCAAGTCTGTGAGTTGAATGCACTCATCACACAGAACTTTCTCAGAATGCTTCTGTCTAGTTTTTAGGTGAAGAGATTTCATTTCCCAGCATAGGCCTCAAAGCGCTCCAAATATCCACTTGCAGATTCTACGAAAAGTGTGTTTCAAAGCTGCTCTTTCAAAAGCAAGGTTCAAGTCTGTGTGTTGAATTCACTCTTCAGAAGGAAGTTTCTGAGAATGCTTCTGTCTAGTTCTTAGGTGAAGATATTTCCTTTTCCAGCTTAGGCCTCAAAGCGCTCCAAATAAACACTTGCAAATTCTACAAAAGGAGTGTTTCAAAAGAGTTCTATCAAAAGGAACGTTCAAGTCTGTGAGTTGAATGCACTTATCATACAGAAGTTTCCTGGAATGTTTCTGTCTAGTTTTTATGTGAAGACATTTCCTTTTCCAGCATAGGCCTCAAAGCGCTCCAAATATCCACGTGCAGATTCTACAAAAAGAGTGTTTCAAAACTGCTCTATCAAAAGCAAGCTTCAACACTGTGAGTAGAATGCACTCATCACAAAGAAGTTTCTGAGAATTCTTCTGTCTAGTTTTTATGTGAAGATATTTCCTTTTCCAACATAGGCCTCAAAGCGCTCCAAATAAACACTTGCAGATTCTACAAAAGGAGTGTTTCAAAACTGCTCTTTCGAGAGGAACGTTCAAGTCTGTGAGTCGAATGCACTCATCACACAGAAGTTTCTGAGAATGCTTCTGTCTAGTTTTTATGTGAAGATATTTCCTTTTCCAGCAGAGGCCTCAAAACGCTCCAAATATCCTCTTGCAGATTCTACAAAAAGAGTGTTTCAAAACTATTCTATCAAAAGGAAGGTTCAACTCTGTGAGTTGAATGAATGCATCATGAAGAACTTTCTGAGAATGCTTCTCTGTAGTTTTTAGGTGAAGATATTCCAAAACCCAGCACAGGCCTCGAAGTGCTCCAAATAACCCCTCGCAGATTTTACCAAAAGAGTGTTTCAGAACTGCTCTTTCTATAGGTAAGTTCAAGTCTGTGAGTTGAATGCACTCAACACAAAGAAGTTTCTGAGAATGCTTCTGTTCAGTTTTTATGTGAAGATATTTCCTTTTCCAGCCTAGGCCTCAAACGGCTCCAAATATCCACTTGCAGATTCTACAAAAAGAGTGTTTCCAAACTTCTCTATCAATTGGTAGGTTCAACTCTGTGAGTTGAATGAACTCATCACAAAGAAGTTTCTGAGAATGCTTCCATCTAATTTTTATATGAAGATACTTCCTTTTCCAGCATAGGCCTCAAAGAACTCCAAATAAACACATGCAGATTCTACAAAAGGAGTGTTTCAAAACTGTTCTATCAAAGGGAACGTTCAAGTCTGTGAGTTGAATGCACTCATCACACAGAACTTTCTCAGAATGCTTGTCTAGTTTTTAGGTGAAGAGATTTCATTTCCCAGCATAGGCCTCAAAGCGCTCCAAATATCCACTTGCAGATTCTACGAAAAGTGTGTTTCAAAGCTGCTCTTTCAAAAGGAAGCTTCAAGTCTGTGAGTTGAATGCACTCATCAGAAAGAAGTTTCTGAGAATGCTTCTGTCTAGTTCTTAGGTGAAGATACTTCCTTTTCCAGCTTAGGCCTCAAAGCGCTCCAAATAAACACTTGCAAATTCTACAAAAGGAGTGTTTCAAAAGAGTTCTATCAAAAGGAACGTTCAAGTGTGTGAGTTGAATGCACTTATCATACAGAAGTTTCCTGGAATGTTTCTGTCTAGTTTTTATGTGAAGACATTTCCTTTTCCAGCATCGGCCTCAAAGCGCTCCAAATATCCACTTGCAGATTCTACAAAAAGAGTGTTTCAAAACTGCTCTATCAAAAGCAAGCTTCAACACTGTGAGTAGAATGCACTCATCACAAAGAAGTTTCTGAGAATGCTTCTGTCTAGTTCTTAGGTGAAGATATTTCCTTTTCCAGCTTAGGCCTCAAAGCGCTCCAAATAAACACTTGCAAATTCTACAAAAGGAGTGTTTCAAAAGAGTTCTATCAAAAGGAACGTTCAAGTCTGTGAGTTGAATGCACTTATCATACGGAAGTTTCCTGGAATGCTTCTGTCTAGTTTTTATGTGAAGACATTTCCTTTTCCAGCATAGGCCTCAAAGCGCTCCAAATATCCACTTGCAGATTCTACAAAAAGAGTGTTTCAAAACTGCTCTATCAAAAGCAAGCTTCAACACTGTGAGTAGAATGCACTCATCACAAAGAAGTTTCTGAGAATGCTTCTGTCTAGTTTTTATGTGAACATATTTCCTTTTCCAACATAGGCCTCAAAGCGCTCCAAATAAACACTTGCAGATTCTACAAAAGGAGTGTTTCAAAACTGCTCTTTCGAGAGGAACGTTCAAGTCTGTGAGTTGAATGCACTCATCACACAGAAGTTTCTGAGAATGCTTCTGTCTAGTTTTTATGTGAAAATATTTCCTTTTCCAGCAGAGGCCTCAAAACGCTCCAAATATCCTCTTGCAGATTCTACAAAAAGAGTGTTTCAAAACTGTTCTATCAAAAGGAAGGTTCAACTCTGTGAGTTGAATGAATGCATCATGAAGAACTTTCTGAGAATGCTTCTCTGTAGTTTTTAGGTGAAGATATTCCAAAACCCAGCACAGGCCTCGAAGTGCTCCGAATAACCCCTCGCAGATTTTACTAAAAGAGTGTTGCAGAACTGCTCTTTCTATAGGTAAGTTCAAGTCTGTGAGTTGAATGCACTCAACACAAAGAAGTTTCTGAGAATGCTTCTGTTCAGTTTTTATGTGAAGATATTTCCTTTTCCAGCATAGGCCTCAAACGGCTCCAAATATCCACTTGCAGATTCTACAAAAAGAGTGTTTCCAAACTTCTCTATCAATTGGTAGGTTCAACTCTGTGAGCTGAATGAACTCATCACAAAGAAGTTTCTGAGAATGCTTCCATCTAGTTTTTATATGAAGATATTTCCTTTTCCAGCATAGGCCTCAAAGAACTCCAAATAAACACATGCAGATTCTACAAAAGGAGTGTTTCCAAACTGTTCTATCAAAGGGACCGTTCAAGTCTGTGAGTTGAATGCACTCATCACACAGAAGTTTCTCAGAATGCTTCTGTCTAGTTTTTAGGTGAAGAGATTTCATTTCCCAGCATAGGCCTCAAAGCGCTCCAAATATCCACTTGCAGATTCTACGAAAAGTGTGTTTCAAAGCTACGCTTTCAAAAGCAAGGTTCAAGTCTGTGTGTTGAATGCACTCATCAGAAAGAAGTTTCTGAGAATGCTTCTGTCTAGTTCTTAGGTGAAGATATTTCCTTTTCCAGCTTAGGCCTCAAAGCGCTCCAAATAAACACTTGCAAATTCTACAAAAGGAGTGTTTCAAAAGAGTTCTATCAAAAGGAACGTTCAAGTCTGTGAGTTGAATGCACTTATCATACAGAAGTTTCCTGGAATGTTTCTGTCTAGTTTTTATGTGAAGACATTTCCTTTTCCAGCATAGGCCTCAATGCGCTCCAAATATCCACTTGCAGATTCTACAAAAAGAGTGTTTCAAAACTGCTCTATCAAAAGCAAGCTTCAACACTGTGAGTAGAATGCACTCATCACAAAGAAGTTTCTGAGAATGCTTCTGTCTAGTTCTTAGGTGAAGATATTTCCTTTTCCAGCTTAGGCCTCAAAGCGCTCCAAATAAACACTTGCAAATTCTACAAAAGGAGTGTTTCAAAAGAGTTCTATCAAAAGGAACGTTCAAGTCTGTGAGTTGAATGCACTTATCATACAGAAGTTTCCTGGAATGCTTCTGTCTAGTTTTTATGTGAAGACATTTCCTTTTCCAGCATAGGCCTCAAAGCGCTCCAAATATCCACTTGCAGATTCTACAAAAAGAGTGTTTCAAAACTGCTCTATCAAAAGCAAGCTTCAACACTGTGAGTAGAATGCACTCATCACAAAGAAGTTTCTGAGAATGCTTCTGTCTAGTTTTTATGTGAACATATTTCCTTTTCCAACATAGGCCTCAAAGCGCTCCAAATAAACACTTGCAGATTCTACAAAAGGAGTGTTTCAAAACTGCTCTTTCGAGAGGAACGTTCAAGTCTGTGAGTTGAATGCACTCATCACACAGAAGTTTCTGAGAATGCTTCTGTCTAGTTTTTATGTGAAAATATTTCCTTTTCCAGCAGAGGCCTCAAAACGCTCCAAATATCCTCTTGCAGATTCTACAAAAAGAGTGTTTCAAAACTGTTCTATCAAAAGGAAGGTTCAACTCTGTGAGTTGAATGAATGCATCATGAAGAACTTTCTGAGAATGCTTCTCTGTAGTTTTTAGGTGAAGATATTCCAAAACCCAGCACAGGCCTCGAAGTGCTCCAAATAACCCCTTGCAGATTTTACCAAAAGAGTGTTTCAGAACTGCTCTTTCTATAGGTAAGTTCAAGTCTGTAAGTTGAATGCACTCAACACAAAGAAGTTTCTGAGAATGCTTCTGTTCAGTTTTTATGTGAAGATATTTCCTTTTCCAGCATAGGCCTCAAACGGCTCCAAATATCCACTTGCAGATTCTACAAAAAGAGTGTTTCCAAACTTCTCTATCAATTGGTAGGTTCAACTCTGTGAGTTGAATGAACTCATCACAAAGAAGTTTCTGAGAATGCTTCCATCTAGTTTTTATATGAAGATATTTCCTTTTCCAGCATAGGCCTCAAAGAACTCCAAATAAACACATGCAGATTCTACAAAAGGAGTGTTTCCAAACTGTTCTATCAAATGGAACGTTCAACTCTGTGAGTTGAATGCACTCATCACACAGAACTTTCTCAGAATGCTTCTGTCTAGTTTTTAGGTGAAGAGATTTCATTTCCCAGCATAGGCCTCAAAGCGCTCCAAATATCCACTTGCAGATTCTACGAAAAGTGTGTTTCAAAGCTGCTCTTTCAAAAGGAAGCTTCAAGTCTGTGAGTTGAATGCACTCATCACAAAGAAGTTTCTGAGAATGCCTCCGTCTAGTTTCTATATGAAGATATTTCCTTTTCCAACATAGGCCTCAAAGTGCTCCAAATAAACCCTTGCAGATTCTACAAAAGGAGTGTCTCAAAACTGCTCTTTCTATAGGTAAGTCCAAGTCTGTGAGATGAATGCACTCATCACACAGAAGTTTCTCAGAATGCTTCTGTCTAGTTTTTAGGTGAAGAGATTTCATTTCCCAGCATAGGCCTCAAAGCGCTCCAAATATTCACTTGCAGATGCTACGAAAAGTGTGTTTCAAAGCTGCTCTTTCAAAAGCAAGGTTCAAGTCTGTGTGTTGAATGCACTCAACAGAAAGAAGTTTCTGAGAATGCTTCTGTCTAGTTCTTACGTGAAGATATTTCCTTTTCCAGCTTAGGCCTCAAAGCGCTCCAAATAAACACTTGCAAATTCTACAAAAGGAGTGTTTCAAAAGACTTCTATCAAAAGAAATGTTCAAGTCTGTGAGTTGAATGCACTTATCATACAGAAGTTTCCTGGAATGCTTCTGTCTAGTTTTTATGTGAAGACATTTCCTTTTCCAGCATAGGCCTCAAAGCGCTCCAAATATCCACTTGCAGATTCTACAAAAAGAGTGTTTCAAAACTGCTCTATCAAAAGCAAGCTTCAACACTGTGAGTAGAATGCACTCATCACAAAGAAGTTTCTGAGAATGCTTCTGTCTAGTTTTTATGTGAAGATATTTCCTTTTCCAACATAGGCCTCAAAGCGCTCCAAATAAACACTTGCAGATTCTACAAAAGGAGTGTTTCAAAACTGCTCTTTCGAGAGGAACGTTCAAGTCTGTGAGTTGAATGCACTCATCACACAGAAGTTTCTGAGAATGCTTCTGTCTAGTTTTTATGTGAAGATATTTCCTTTTCCAGCATAGGCCTCAAAACGCTCCAAATATCCTCTTGCAGATTCTACAAAAAGAGTGTTTCAAAACTGTTCTATCAAAAGGAAGGTTCAACTCTGTGAGTTGAATGAATGCATCATGAAGAACTTTCTGAGAATGCTTCTCTGTAGTTTTTAGGTGAAGATATTCCAAAACCCAGCACAGGCCTCGAAGTGCTCCAAATAACCCCTTGCAGATTTTACCAAAAGAGTGTTTCAGAACTGCTCTTTCTATAGGTAAGTTCAAGTCTGTGAGTTGAATGCACTCAACACAAAGAAGTTTCTGAGAATGCTTCTGTTCAGTTTTTATGTGAAGATATTTCCTTTTCCAGCATAGGCCTCAAACGGCTCCAAATATCCACTTGCAGATTCTACAAAAAGAGTGTTTCCAAACTTCTCTATCAATTGGTAGGTTCAACTCTGTGAGTTGAATGAACTCATCACAAAGAAGTTTCTGAGAATGCTTCCATCTAGTTTTTATATGAAGATATTTCCTTTTCCAGCATAGGCCTCAAAGAACTCCAAATAAACACATGCAGATTCTACAAAAGGAGTGTTTCCAAACTGTTCTATCAAATGGAACGTTCAACTCTGTGAGTTGAATGCACTCATCACACAGAACTTTCTCAGAATGCTTCTGTCTAGTTTTTAGGTGAAGAGATTTCATTTCCCAGCATAGGCCTCAAAGCACTCCAAATATCCACTTGCAGATTCTACGAAAAGTGTGTTTCAAAGCTGCTCTTTCAAAAGGAAGCTTCAAGTCTGTGAGTTGAATGCACTCATCACAAAGAAGTTTCTGAGAATGCCTCCGTCTAGTTTCTATATGAAGATATTTCCTTTTCCAACATAGGCCTCAAAGTGCTCCAAATAAACCCTTGCAGATTCTACAAAAGGAGTGTCTCAAAACTGCTCTTTCTATAGGTAAGTCCAAGTCTGTGAGATGAATGCACTCATCACACAGAAGTTTCTGAGAATGCTTCTGTCTAGTTTTTAGGTGAAGAGATTTCATTTCCCAGCATAGGCCTCAAAGCGCTCCAAATATCCACTTGCAGATGCTACGAAAAGTGTGTTTCAAAGCTGCTCTTTCAAAAGCAAGGTTCAAGTCTGTGTGTTGAATGCACTCAACAGAAAGAAGTTTCTGAGAATGCTTCTGTCTAGTTCTTAGGTGAAGATATTTCCTTTTCCAGCTTAGGCCTCAAAGCGCTCCAAATAAACACTTGCGAATTCTACAAAAGTAGTGTTTCAAAAGACTTCTATCAAAAGAAATGTTCAAGTCTGTGAGTTGAATGCACTTATCATACAGAAGTTTCCTGGAATGTTTCTGTCTAGTTTTTATGTGAAGACATTTCCTTTTCCAGCATAGGCCTCAAAGCGCTCCAAATATCCACTTGCAGATTCTACAAAAAGAGTGTTTCAAAACTGCTCTATCAAAAGCAACCTTCAACACTGTGAGTAGAATGCACTCATCACAAAGAAGTTTCTGAGAATGCTTCTGTCTAGTTCTTACGTGAAGATATTTCCTTTTCCAGCTTAGGCCTCAAAGCGCTCCAAATAAACACTTGCAAATTCTACAAAAGGAGTGTTTCAAAAGAGTTCTATCAAAAGGAACGTTCAAGTCTGTGAGTTGAATGCACTTATCATACAGAAGTTTCCTGGAATGTTTCTGTCTAGTTTTTATGTGAAGACATTTCCTTTTCCAGCATAGGCCTCAAAGCGCTCCAAATATCCACTTGCAGATTCTACAAAAAGAGTGTTTCAAAACTGCTCTATCAAAAGCAAGCTTCAACACTGTGAGTAGAATGCACTCATCACAAAGAAGTTTCTGAGAATGCTTCTGTCTAGTTTTTATGTGAAGATATTTCCTTTTCCAACATAGGCCTCAAAGCGCTCCAAATAAACACTTGCAGATTCTACAAAAGGAGTGTTTCTAAACTGCTCTTTTGAGAGGAACGTTCAAGTCTGTGAGTTGAATGCACTCATCACACAGAAGTTTCTGAGAATGCTTCTGTCTAGTTTTTATGTGAAGATATTTCCTTTTCCAGCATAGGCCTCAAAAGGCTCCAAATATCCTCTTGCAGATTCTACAAAAAGAGTGTTTCAAAACTATTCTATCAAAAGGAAGGTTCAACTCTGTGAGTTGAATGGATGCATCATGAAGAACTTTCTGAGAATGCTTCTCTGTAGTTTTTAGGTGAAGATATTCCAAAACCCAGGAAAGGCCTCGAAGTGCTCCAAATAACCACCTGCAGATTTTACCAAAACAGTGTTTCAAAACTGCTCTTTCTATAGGTAAGTTCAAGTCTGTGAGTTGAATGCACTCAACACAAAGAAGTTTCTGAGAATGCTTCTGTTCAGTTTTTATGTAAAGATATTTCCTTTTCCAGCACAGGCCTCAAACGGCTCCAAGTATCCACTTGCAGATTCTACAAAAAGAGTGTTTCCAAACTGTTCTATCAAAGGGAACGTTCAAGTCTGTGAGTTGAATGCACTCATGAGAAAGAAGTTTCTGAGAACGCTTCTGTCTACTTCTTAGGTGAAGATATTTCCTGTTCCAGCTTAGGCCTCAAAGCGCTCCAAATAAACACTTGCAAATTCTACAAAAGGAGTGTTTCAAAAGAGTTCTATCAAAAGGAATGTTCAAGTCTGTGAGTTGAATGCACTTATCATACAGAAGTTTCCTGGAATGTTTCTGTCTAATTTTTATGTGAAGACATTTCCTTTTCCAGCATAGGCCTCAAAGCGCTCCAAATATCCACTTGCAGATTCTACAAAAAGAGTGTTTCAAAACTACTCTATCAAAAGCAAGCTTCAACACTGTGAGTAGAATGCACTCATCACAAAGAAGTTTCTGAGAATGCTTCTGTCTAGTTTTTATGTGAAGATATTTCCTTTTCCAACATAGGCCTCAAAGCGCTCCAAATAAACACTTGCAGATTCTACAAAAGGAGTGTTTCAAAACTGCTCTTTTGAGAGGAACGTTCAAGTCTGTGAGTTGAATGCACTCATCACACAGAAGTTTCTGAGAATGCTTCTGTCTAGTTTTTATGTGAAGATATTTCCTTTTCCAGCATAGGCCTCAAAACGCTCCAAATATCCTCTTGCAGATTCTACAAAAAGAGTGTTTCAAAACTGTTCTATCAAAAGGAAGGTTCAACTCTGTGAGTTGAATGAATGCATCATGAAGAACTTTCTGAGAATGCTTCTCTGTAGTTTTTAGGTGAAGATATTCCAAAACCCAGCACAGGCCTCGAAGTGCTCCAAATAACCCCTTGCAGATTTTACCAAAAGAGTGTTTCAGAACTGCTCTTTCTACAGGTAAGTTCAAGTCTGTGAGTTGAATGCACTCAACACAAAGAAGTTTCTGAGAATGCTTCTGTTCAGTTTTTATGTGAAGATATTTCCTTTTCCAGCCTAGGCCTCAAACGGCTCCAAATATCCACTTGCAGATTCTACAAAAAGAGTGTTTCCAAACTTCTCTATCAATTGGTAGGTTCAACTCTGTGAGTTGAATGAACTCATCACAAAGAAGTTTCTGAGAATGCTTCCATCTAGTTTTTATATGAAGATATTTCCTTTTCCAGCATAGGCCTCAAAGAACTCCAAATAAACACATGCAGATTCTAAAAAAGGAGTGTTTCCAAACTGTTCTATCAAAGGGACCGTTCAAGTCTGTGAGTAGAATGCACTCATCACAAAGAAGTTTCTGAGAATGCTTCCGTCTAGTTTCTATATGAAGATATTTCCTTTTCCAACATAGGCCTCAAAGTGCTCCAAATAAACCCTTGCAGATTCTACAAAAGGAGTGTCTCAAAACTGCTCTTTCTATAGGTAAGTCCAAGTCTGTGAGATGAATGCACTCATCAGAAAGAAGTTTCTGAGAATGCTTCTGTCTAGTTCTTAGGTGAAGATATTTCCTTTTCCAGCTTAGGCCTCAAAGCGCTCCAAATAAACACTTGCAAATTCTACAAAAGGAGTGTTTCAAAAGACTTCTATCAAAAGGAACGTTCAAGTCTGTGAGTTGAATACACTTATCATACAGAAGTTTCCTGGAATGCTTCTGTCTAGTTTTTATGTGAAGACATTTCCTTTTCCAGCATAGGCCTCAAAGCGCTCCAAATATCCACTTGCAGATTCTACAAAAAGAGTGTTTCAAAACTGCTCTATCAAAAGCAAGCTTCAACACTGTGAGTAGAATGCACTCATCACAAAGAAGTTTCTGAGAATGCTTCTGTCTAGTTTTTATGTGAAGATATTTCCTTTTCCAACATAGGCCTCAAAGTGCTCCAAATAAACACTTGCAGATTCTACAAAAGGAGTGTTTCAAAACTGCTCTTTCGAGAGGAACGTTCAAGTCTGTGAGTTGAATGCACTCATCACACAGAAGTTTCTGAGAATGCTTCTGTCTAGTTTTTATGTGAAGATATTTCCTTTTCCAGCATAGGCCTCAAAACGCTCCAAATATCCTCTTGCAGATTCTACAAAAAGAGTGTTTCAAAACTGTTCTATCAAAAGGAAGGTTCAACTCTGTGAGTTGAATGAATGCATCATGAAGAACTTTCTGAGAATGCTTCTCTGTAGTTTTTAGGTGAAGATATTCCAAAACCCAGCACAGGCCTCGAAGTGCTCCAAATAACCCCTTGCAGATTTTACCAAAAGAGTGTTTCAGAACTGCTCTTTCTATAGGTAAGTTCAAGTCTGTGAGTTGAATGCACTCAACACAAAGAAGTTTCTGAGAATGATTCTGTTCAGTTTTTATGTGAAGATATTTCCTTTTCCAGCATAGGCCTCAAAGAACTCCAAATAAACACATGCAGATTCTACAAAAGGAGTGTTTCCAAACTGTTCTATCAAAGGGACCGTTCAAGTCTGTGAGTTGAATGCACTCATCACACAGAAGTTTCTCAGAATGCTTCTGTCTAGTTTTTAGGTGAAGAGATTTCATTTCCCAGCAAGGGCCTCAAAGCGCTCCAAATATCCACTTGCAGATTCTACGAAAAGTGTGTTTCAAAGCTGCTCTTTCAAAAGCAAGGTTCAAGTCTGTGTGTTGAATGCACTCATCAGAAAGAAGTTTCCGAGAATGCTTCTGTCTAGTTCTTAGGTGAAGATATTTCCTTTTCCAGCTTAGGCCTCAAAGCGCTCCAAATAAACACTTGCAAATTCTACAAAAGGAGTGTTTCAAAAGAGTTCTATCAAAAGGAACGTTCAAGTCTGTGAGTTGAATGCACTTATCATACAGAAGTTTCCTGGAATGCTTCTGTCTAGTTTTTATGTGAAGACATTTCCTTTTCCAGCATAGGCCTCAAAGGGCTCCAAATATCCACTTGCAGATTCTACAAAAAGAGTGTTTCAAAACTGCTCTATCAAAAGCAAGCTTCAACACTGTGAGCAGAATGCACTCATCACAAAGAAGTTTCTGAGAATGCTTCTCTCTAGTTTTTATGTGAAGATATTTCCTTTTCCAACATAGGCCTCAAACCGCTCCAAATAAACACTTGCAGATTCTACAAAAGGAGTGTTTCAAAACTGCTCTTTCGAGAGGAACGTTCAAGTCTGTGAGTTGAATGCACTCATCACACAGAAGTTTCTGAGAATGCTTCTGTCTAGTTTTTATGTGAAGATATTTCCTTTTCCAGCATAGGCCTCGAAACGCTCCAAATATCCTCTTGCAGATTCTAGAAAAAGAGTGTTTCAAAACTGTTTTATCAAAAGGAAGGTTCAACTCTGTGAGTTGAATGAATGCATCATGAAGAACTTTCTGAGAATGCTTCTCTGTAGTTTTTAGGTGAAGATATTCCAAAACCCAGCACAGGCCTCGAAGTGCTCCAAATAACCCCTCGCAGATTTTACCAAAAGAGTGTTTCAGAACTGCTCTTTCTATAGGTAAGTTCAAGTCTGTGAGTTGAATGCACTCAACACAAAGAAGTTTCTGAGAATGCTTCTGTTCAGTTTTTATGTGAAGATATGTCCTTTTCCAGCATAGGCCTCAAACGGCTCCAAATATCCACTTGCAGATTCTACAAAAAGAGTGTTTCCAAACTTCTCTATCAATTGGTAGGTTCAACTCTGTGAGTTGAATGAACTCATCACAAAGAAGTTTCTGAGAATGCTTCCATCTAGTTTTTATATGAAGATATTTCCTTTTCCAGCATAGGCCTCAAAGAACTCCAAATAAACACATGCAGATTCTACAAAAGGAGTGTTTCCAAACTGTTCTATCAAAGGGACCGTTCAAGTCTGTGAGTTGAAGGCACTCATCACACAGAAGTTTCTCAGAATGCTTCTGTCTAGTTTTTAGGTGAAGAGATTTCATTTCCCAGCATAGGCCTCAAAGCGCTCCAAATATCCACTTGCAGATTCTACGAAAAGTGTGTTTCAAAGCTGCTCTTTCAAAAGCAAGGTTCAAGTCTGTGTGTTGAATGCACTCATCAGAAAGAAGTTTCTGAGAATGCTTCTGTCTAGTTCTTAGGTGAAGATATTTCCTTTTCCAGCTTAGGCCTCAAAGCGCTCCAAATAAACACTTGCAAATTCTATAAAAGGAGTGTTTCAAAAGAGTTCTATCAAAAGGAACGTTCAAGTCTGTGAGTTGAATGCACTTATCATACAGAAGTTTCCTGGAATGTTTCTGTCTAGTTTTTATGTGAAGACATTTCCTTTTCCAGCATAGGCCTCAAAGCGCTCCAAATATCCACTTGCAGATTCTACAAAAAGAGTGTTTCAAAACTGCTCTATCAAAAGCAAGCTTCAACACTGTGAGTAGAATGCACTCATCACAAAGAAGTTTCTGAGAATGCTTCTGTCTAGTTCTTACGTGAAGATATTTCCTTTTCCAGCTTAGGCCTCAAAGCGCTCCAAATAAACACTTGCAAATTCTACAAAAGGAGTGTTTCAAAAGAGTTCTATCAAAAGGAACGTTCAAGTCTGTGAGTTGAATGCACTTATCATACAGAAGTTTCCTGGAATGCTTCTGTCTAGTTTTTATGTGAAGACATTTCCTTTTCCAGCATAGGCCTCAAAGCGCTCCAAATATCCACTTGCAGATTCTACAAAAAGAGTGTTTCAAAACTGCTCTATCAAAAGCAAGCTTCAACACTGTGAGTAGAATGCACTCATCACAAAGAAGTTTCTGAGAATGCTTCTGTCTAGTTTTTATGTGAAGATATTTCCTTTTCCAACATAGGCCTCAAAGCGCTCCAAATAAACACTTGCAGATTCTACAAAAGGAGTGTTTCAAAACTGCTCTTTCGAGAGGAACGTTCAAGTCTGTGAGTTGAATGCACTCATCACACAGAAGTTTCTGAGAATGCTTCTGTCTAGTTTTTATGTGAAGATATTTCCTTTTCCAGCATAGGCCTCAAAACGCTCCAAATATCCTCTTGCAGATTCTACAAGAAGAGTGTTTCAAAACTGTTCTATCAAAAGGAAGGTTCTACTCTGTGAGTTGAATGAATGCATCATGAAGAACTTTCTGAGAATGCTTCTCTGTAGTTTTTAGGTGAAGATATTCCAAAACCCAGCACAGGCCTCGAAGTGCTCCAAATAACCCCTTGCAGATTTTACCAAAAGAGTGTTTCAGAACTGCTCTTTCTATAGGTAAGTTCAAGTCTGTGAGTTGAATGCACTCAACACAAAGAAGTTTCTGAGAATGCTTCTGTTCAGTTTTTATCTGAAGATATTTCCTTTTCCAGCATAGGCCTCAAACGGCTCCAAATATCCACTTGCAGATTCTACAAAAAGAGTGTTTCCAAACTTCTCTATCAATTGGTAGGTTCAACTCTGTGAGTTGAATGAACTCATCACAAAGAAGTTTCTGAGAATGCTTCCATCTAGTTTTTATATGAAGATATTTCCTTTTCCAGCATAGGCCTCAAAGAACTCCAAATAAACACATGCAGATTCTACAAAAGGAGTGTTTCCAAACTGTTCTATCAAAGGGACCGTTCAAGTCTGTGAGTTGAATGCACTCATCACACAGAAGTTTCTCAGAATGCTTCTGTCTAGTTTTTAGGTGAAGAGATTTCATTTCCCAGCATAGGCCTCAAAGCGCTCCAAATATCCACTTGCAGATTCTACGAAAAGTGTGTTTCAAAGCTGCTCTTTCAAAAGCAAGGTTCAAGTCTGTGTGTTGAATGCACTCATCAGAAAGAAGTTTCTGAGAATGCTTCTGTCTAGTTCTTAGGTGAAGATATTTCCTTTTCCAGCTTAGTCCTCAAAACGCTCCAAATAAACACTTGCAAATTCTACAAAAGGAGTGTTTCAAAAGATTTCTATCAAAAGGAACGTTCAAGTCTGTGAGTTGAATGCACTTATCATACAGAAGTTTCCTGGAATGCTTCTGTCTAGTTTTTATGTGAAGACATTTCCTTTTCCAGCATAGGCCTCAAAGCGCTCCAAATATCCACTTGCAGATTCTACAAAAAGAGTGTTTCCAAACTGCTCTATCAAAAGCAAGCTTCAACACTGTGAGTAGAATGCACTCATCACAAAGAAGTTTCTGAGAATGCTTCTGTCTAGTTTTTATGTGAAGATATTTCCTTTTCCAACATAGGCCTCAAAGCGCTCCAAATAAACACTTGCAGATTCTACAAAAGGAGTGTTTCAAAACTGCTCTTTTGAGAGGAACGTTCAAGTCTGTGAGTTGAATACACTCATCACACAGAAGTTTCTGAGAATGCTTCTGTCTAGTTTTTATGTGAAGATATTTCCTTTTCCAGCATAGGCCTCAAAACGCTCCAAATATCCTCTTGCAGATTCTACAAAAAGAGTGTTTCAAAACTGTTCTATCAAAAGGAAGGTTCAACTCTGTGAGTTGAATGAATGCATCATGAAGAACTTTCTGAGAATGCTTCTCTGTAGTTTTTAGGTGAAGATATTCCAAAACCCAGCACAGGCCTCGAAGTGCTCCAAATAACCCCTTGCAGATTTTACCAAAAGAGTGTTTCAGAACTGCTCTTTCTATAGGTAAGTTCAAGTCTGTGAGTTGAATGCACTCAACACAAAGAAGTTTCTGAGAATGCTTCTGTTCAGTTTTTATGTGAAGATATTTCCTTTTCCAGCATAGGCCTCAAACGGCTCCATATATACACTTGCAGATTCTACAAAAAGAGGGTTTCCAAACTTCTCTATCAATTGGTAGGTTCAACTCTGTGAGTTGAATGAACTCATCACAAAGAAGTTTCTGAGAATGCTTCCATCTAGTTTTTATATGAAGATATTTCCTTTTCCAGCATAGGCCTCAAAGAACTCCAAATAAACACATGCAGATTCTACAAAAGGAGTGTTTCCAAACTGTTCTATCAAAGGGACCTTTCAAGTCTGTGAGTTGAATGCACTCATCACACAGAAGTTTCTCAGAATGCTTCTGTCTAGTTTTTAGGTGAAGAGATTTCATTTCCCAGCATAGGCCTCAAAGCGCTCCAAATATCCACTTGCAGATTCTAGGAAAAGTGTGTTTCAAAGCTGCTCTTTCAAAAGCAAGGTTCAAGTCTGTGTGTTGAATGCACTCATCAGAAAGAAGTTTCTGAGAACGCTTCTGTCTAGTTCTCAGGTGAAGATATTTCCTTTTCCAGCTTAGGCCTCAAAGCGCTCCAAATAAACACTTGCAAATTCTACAAAAGGAGTGTTTCAAAAGAGTTCTATCAAAAGGAACGTTCAAGTCTGTGAGTTGAATGCACATATCATACAGAAGTTTCCTGGAATGTTTCTGTCTAGTTTTTATGTGAAGACATTTCCTTTTCCAGCATAGGCCTCAAAGCGCTCCAAATATCCACTTGCAGATTCTACAAAAAGAGTGTTTCAAAACTGCTCTATCAAAAGCAAGCTTCAACACTGTGAGTAGAATGCACTCAACACAAAGAAGTTTCTGAGAATGTTTCTGTCTAGTTTTTATGTGAAGATATTTCCTTTTCCAGCTTAGGCCTCAAAGCGCTCCAAATAAACACTTGCAAATTCTACAAAAGGAGTGTTTCAAAAGAGTTCTATCAAAAGGAACGTTCAAGTCTGTGAGTTGAATGCACTTATCATACAGAAGTTTCCTGGAATGCTTCTGTCTAGTTTTTATGTGAAGACATTTCCTTTTCCAGCATAGGCCTCAAAGCGCTCCAAATATCCACTTGCAGATTCTACAAAAAGAGTGTTTCCAAACTGCTCTATCAAAAGCAAGCTTCAACACTGTGAGTAGAATGCACTCATCACAAAGAAGTTTCTGAGAATGCTTCTGTCTAGTTTTTATGTGAAGATATTTCCTTTTCCAACATAGGCCTCAAAGCGCTCCAAATAAACACTTGCAGATTCTACAAAAGGAGTGTTTCAAAACTGCTCTTTCGAGAGGAACGTTCAAGTCTGTGAGTTGAATGCACTCATCACACAGAAGTTTCTGAGAATGCTTCTGTCTAGTTTTTATGTGAAGATATTTCCTTTTCCAGCATAGGCCTCAAAACGCTCCAAATATCCTCTTGCAGATTCTACAAAAAGAGTGTTTCAAAACTGTTCTATCAAAAGGAAGGTTCAACTCTGTGAGTTGAATGAATGCATCATGAAGAACTTTCTGAGAATGCTTCTCTGTAGTTTTTAGGTGAAGATATTCCAAAACCCAGCACAGGCCTCGAAGTGCTCCAAATAACCCCTTGCAGATTTTACCAAAAGAGTGTTTCAGAACTGCTCTTTCTATAGGTAAGTTCAAGTCTGTGAGTTGAATGCACTCAACACAAAGAAGTTTCTGAGAATGCTTCTGTTCAGTTTTTATGTGAAGATATTTCCTTTTCCAGCATAGGCCTCAAACGGCTCCATATATACACTTGCAGATTCTACAAAAAGAGGGTTTCCAAACTTCTCTATCAATTGGTAGGTTCAACTCTGTGAGTTGAATGAACTCATCACAAAGAAGTTTCTGAGAATGCTTCCATCTAGTTTTTATATGAAGATATTTCCTTTTCCAGCATAGGCCTCAAAGAACTCCAAATAAACACATGCAGATTCTACAAAAGGAGTGTTTCCAAACTGTTCTATCAAAGGGACCGTTCAAGTCTGTGAGTTGAATGCACTCATCACACAGAAGTTTCTCAGAATGCTTCTGTCTAGTTTTTAGGTGAAGAGATTTCATTTCCCAGCATAGGCCTCAAAGCGCTCCAAATATCCACTTGCAGATTCTACGAAAAGTGTGTTTCAAAGCTGCTCTTTCAAAAGCAAGGTTCAAGTCTGTGTGTTGAATGCACTCATCAGAAAGAAGTTTCTGAGAACGCTTCTGTCTAGTTCTCAGGTGAAGATATTTCCTTTTCCAGCTTAGGCCTCAAAGCGCTCGAAATAAACACTTGCAAATTCTACAAAAGGAGTGTTTCAAAAGAGTTCTATCAAAAGGAACGTTCAAGTCTGTGAGTTGAATGCACATATCATACAGAAGTTTCCTGGAATGTTTCTGTCTAGTTTTTATGTGAAGACATTTCCTTTTCCAGCATAGGCCTCAAAGCGCTCCAAATATCCACTTGCAGATTCTACAAAAAGAGTGTTTCAAAACTGCTCTATCAAAAGCAAGCTTCAACACTGTGAGTAGAATGCACTCAACACAAAGAAGTTTCTGAGAATGTTTCTGTCTAGTTTTTATGTGAAGATATTTCCTTTTCCAGCTTAGGCCTCAAAGCGCTCCAAATAAACACTTGCAAATTCTACAAAAGGAGTGTTTCAAAAGAGTTCTATCAAAAGGAACGTTCAAGTCTGTGAGTTGAATGCACTTATCATACAGAAGTTTCCTGGAATGCTTCTGTCTAGTTTTTATGTGAAGACATTTCCTTTTCCAGCATAGGCCTCAAAGCGCTCCAAATATCCACTTGCAGATTCTACAAAAAGAGTGTTTCCAAACTGCTCTATCAAAAGCAAGCTTCAACACTGTGAGTAGAATGCACTCATCACAAAGAAGTTTCTGAGAATGCTTCTGTCTAGTTTTTATGTGAAGATATTTCCTTTTCCAACATAGGCCTCAAAGCGCTCCAAATAAACACTTGCAGATTCTACAAAAGGAGTGTTTCAAAACTGCTCTTTCGAGAGGAACGTTCAAGTCTGTGAGTTGAATGCACTCATCACACAGAAGTTTCTGAGAATGCTTCTGTCTAGTTTTTATGTGAAGATATTTCCTTTTCCAGCATAGGCCTCAAAACGCTCCAAATATCCTCTTGCAGATTCTACAAAAAGAGTGTTTCAAAACTGTTCTATCAAAAGGAAGGTTCAACTCTGTGAGTTGAATGAATGCATCATGAAGAACTTTCTGAGAATGCTTCTCTGTAGTTTTTAGGTGAAGATATTCCAAAACCCAGCACAGGCCTCGAAGTGCTCCAAATAACCCCTTGCAGATTTTACCAAAAGAGTGTTTCAGAACTGCTCTTTCTATAGGTAAGTTCAAGTCTGTGAGTTGAATGCACTCAACACAAAGAAGTTTCTGAGAATGCTTCTGTTCAGTTTTTATGTGAAGATATTTCCTTTTCCAGCATAGGCCTCAAACGGCTCCAAATATCCACTTGCAGATTCTACAAAAAGAGTGTTTCCAAACTTCTCTATCAATTGGTAGGTTCAACTCTGTGAGTTGAATGAACTCATCACAAAGAAGTTTCTGAGAATGCTTCCATCTAGTTTTTATATGAAGATATTTCCTTTTCCAGCATAGGCCTCAAAGAACTCCAAATAAACACATGCAGATTCTACAAAAGGAGTGTTTCCAAACTGTTCTATCAAAGGGACTGTTCAAGTCTGTGAGTTGAATGCACTCATCACACAGAAGTTTCTCAGAATGCTTCTGTCTAGTTTTAGGTGAAGAGATTTCATTTCCCAGCATAGGCCTCAAAGCGCTCCAAATATCCACTTGCAGATTCTACGAAAAGTGTGTTTCAAAGCTGCTCTTTCAAAAGCAAGGTTCAAGTCTGTGTGTTGAATGCACTCATCAGAAAGAAGTTTCTGAGAACGCTTCTGTCTAGTTCTTAGGTGAAGATATTTCCTTTTCCAGCTTAGGCCTCAAAGCGCTCCAAATAAACACTTGCAAATTCTACAAAAGGAGTGTTTCAAAAGAGTTCTATCAAAAGGAACGTTCAAGTCTGTGAGTTCAATGCACTTATCATACAGAAGTTTACTGGAATGCTTCTGTCTAGTTTTTATGTGAAGACATTTCCTTTTCCAGCATAGGCCTCAAAGCGCTCCAAATATCCACTTGCAGATTCTACAAAAAGAGTGTTT
The DNA here is from genome assembly GCF_028885655.2 of Pongo abelii. NCBI lineage: Eukaryota > Metazoa > Chordata > Mammalia > Primates > Hominidae > Pongo > Pongo abelii. The sequence goes on along the minus strand of NC_072000.2, from coordinate 20,886,541 downwards.
CAAAACTGCTCTATCAAAAGCAAGCTTCAACACTGTGAGTAGAATGCACTCATCACAAAGAAGTTTCTGAGAATGTTTCTGTCTAGTTTTTATGTGAAGATATTTCCTTTTCCAGCTTAGGCCTTAAAGCGCTCGAAATAAACACTTGCAAATTCTACAAAAGGAGTGTTTCAAAAGAGTTCTATCAAAAGGAACGTTCAAGTCTGTGAGTTGAATGCACTTATCATACAGAAGTTTCCTGGAATGCTTCTGTCTAGTTTTTATGTGAAGACATTTCCTTTTCCAGCATAGGCCTCAAAGCGCTCCAAATATCCACTTGCAGATTCTACAAAAAGAGTGTTTCCAAACTGCTCTATCAAAAGCAAGCTTCAACACTGTGAGTAGAATGCACTCATCACAAAGAAGTTTCTGAGAATGCTTCTGTCTAGTTTTTATGTGAATATATTTCCTTTTCCAACATAGGCCTCAAAGCGCTCCAAATAAACACTTGCAGATTCTACAAAAGGAGTGTTTCAAAACTGCTCTTTCGAGAGGAACGTTCAAGTCTGTGAGTTGAATGCACTCATCACACAGAAGTTTCTGAGAATGCTTCTGTCTAGTTTTTATGTGAAGATATTTCCTTTTCCAGCATAGGCCTCAAAACGCTCCAAATATCCTCTTGCAGATTCTACAAAAAGAGTGTTTCAAAACTGTTCTATCAAACGGAAGGTTCAACTCTGTGAGTTGAATGAATGCATCATGAAGAACTTTCTGAGAATGCTTCTCTGTAGTTTTTAGGTGAAGATATTCCAAAACCCAGCACAGGCCTCGAAGCGCTCCAAATAAACCCTTGCAGATTTTACCAAAAGAGTGTTTCAGAACTGCTCTTTCTATAGGTAAGTTCAAGTCTGTGAGTTGAATGCACTCAACACAAAGAAGTTTCTGAGAATGCTTCTGTTCAGTTTTTATCTGAAGATATTTCCTTTTCCAGCATAGGCCTCAAACGGCTCCAAATATCCACTTGCAGATTCTACAAAAAGAGTGTTTCCAAACTTCTCTACCAATTGGTAGGTTCAACTCTGTGAGTTGAATGAACTCATCACAAAGAAGTTTCTGAGAATGCTTCCATCTAGTTTTTATATGAAGATATTTCCTTTTCCAGCATAGGCCTCAAAGAACTCCAAATAAACACATGCAGATTCTACAAAAGGAGTGTTTCCAAACTGTTCTATCAAAGGGACCGTTCAAGTCTGTGAGTTGAATGCACTCATCACACAGAACTTTCTCAGAATGCTTCTGTCTAGTTTTTAGGTGAAGAGATTTCATTTCCCAGCATAGGCCTCAAAGCGCTCCAAATATCCACTTGCAGATTCTACGAAAAGTGTGTTTCAAAGCTGCTCTTTCAAAAGCAAGGTTCAAGTCTGTGTGTTGAATGCACTCATCAGAAAGAAGTTTCCGAGAATGCTTCTGTCTAGTTCTTAGGTGAAGATATTTCCTTTTCCAGCTTAGGCCTCAAAGCGCTCCAAATAAACACTTGCAAATTCTACAAAAGGAGTGTTTCAAAAGAGTTCTATCAAAAGGAACGTTCAAGTCTGTGAGTTGAATGCACTTATCATACAGAAGTTTCCTGGAATGCTTCTGTCTAGTTTTTATGTGAAGACATTTCTTTTTCCAGCATAGGCCTCAAAGGGCTCCAAATATCCACTTGCAGATTCTACAAAAAGAGTGTTTCAAAACTGCTCTATCAAAAGCAAGCTTCAACACTGTGAGTAGAATGCACTCATCACAAAGAAGTTTCTGAGAATGCTTCTCTCTAGTTTTTATGTGAAGATATTTCCTTTTCCAACATAGGCCTCAAACCGCTCCAAATAAACACTTGCAGATTCTACAAAAGGAGTGTTTCAAAACTGCTCTTTCGAGAGGAACGTTCAAGTCTGTGAGTTGAATGCACTCATCACACAGAAGTTTCTGAGAATGCTTCTGTCTAGTTTTTATGTGAAGATATTTCCTTTTCCAGCATAGGCCTCGAAACGCTCCAAATATCCTCTTGCAGATTCTACAAAAAGAGTGTTTCAAAACTGTTCTATCAAAAGGAAGGTTCAACTCTGTGAGTTGAATGAATGCATCATGAAGAACTTTCTGAGAATGCTTCTCTGTAGTTTTTAGGTGAAGATATTCCAAAACCCAGCACAGGCCTCGAAGTGCTCCAAATAACCCCTCGCAGATTTTACCAAAAGAGTGTTTCAGAACTGCTCTTTCTATAGGTAAGTTCAAGTCTGTGAGTTGAATGCACTCAACACAAAGAAGTTTCTGAGAATGCTTCTGTTCAGTTTTTATGTGAAGATATTTCCTTTTCCAGCATAGGCCTCAAACGGCTCCAAATATCCACTTGCAGATTCTACAAAAAGAGTGTTTCCAAACTTCTCTATCAATTGGTAGGTTCAACTCTGTGAGTTGAATGAACTCATCACAAAGAAGTTTCTGAGAATGCTTCCATCTAGTTTTTATATGAAGATATTTCCTTTTCCAGCATAGGCCTCAAAGAACTCCAAATAAACACATGCAGATTCTACAAAAGGAGTGTTTCCAAACTGTTCTATCAAAGGGACCGTTCAAGTCTGTGAGTTGAATGCACTCATCACACAGAAGTTTCTCAGAATGCTTCTGTCTAGTTTTTAGGTGAAGAGATTTCATTTCCCAGCATAGGCCTCAAAGCGCTCCAAATATCCACTTGCAGATTCTACGAAAAGTGTGTTTCAAAGCTGCTCTTTCAAAAGCAAGGTTCAAGTCTGTGTGTTGAATGCACTCATCAGAAAGAAGTTTCTGAGAATGCTTCTGTCTAGTTCTTAGGTGAAGATATTTCCTTTTCCAGCTTAGGCCTCAAAGCGCTCCAAATAAACACTTGCAAATTCTATAAAAGGAGTGTTTCAAAAGAGTTCTATCAAAAGGAACGTTCAAGTCTGTGAGTTGAATGCACTTATCATACAGAAGTTTCCTGGAATGTTTCTGTCTAGTTTTTATGTGAAGACATTTCCTTTTCCAGCATAGGCCTCAAAGCGCTCCAAATATCCACTTGCAGATTCTACAAAAAGAGTGTTTCAAAACTGCTCTATCAAAAGCAAGCTTCAACACTGTGAGTAGAATGCACTCATCACAAAGAAGTTTCGGAGAATGCTTCTGTCTAGTTCTTACGTGAAGATATTTCCTTTTCCAGCTTAGGCCTCAAAGCGCTCCAAATAAACACTTGCAAATTCTACAAAAGGAGTGTTTCAAAAGAGTTCTATCAAAAGGAACGTTCAAGTCTGTGAGTTGAATGCACTTATCATACAGAAGTTTCCTGGAATGCTTCTGTCTAGTTTTTATGTGAAGACATTTCCTTTTCCAGCATAGGCCTCAAAGGGCTCCAAATATCCACTTGCAGATTCTACAAAAAGAGTGTTTCAAAACTGCTCTATCAAAAGCAAGCTTCAACACTGTGAGTAGAATGCACTCATCACAAAGAAGTTTCTGAGAATGCTTCTGTCTAGTTTTTATGTGAAGATATTTCCTTTTCCAACATAGGCCTCAAAGCGCTCCAAATAAACACTTGCAGATTCTACAAAAGGAGTGTTTCAAAACTGCTCTTTCGAGAAGAACGTTCAAGTCTTTGAGTTGAATGCACTCATCACACAGAAGTTTCTGAGAATGCTTCTGTCTAGTTTTTATGTGAAGATATTTCCTTTTCCAGCATAGGCCTCGAAACGCTCCAAATATCCTCTTGCAGATTCTACAAAAAGAGTGTTTCAAAACTGTTCTATCAAAAGGAAGGTTCAACTCTGTGAGTTGAATGAATGCATCATGAAGAACTTTCTGAGAATGCTTCTCTGTAGTTTTTAGGTGAAGATATTCCAAAACCCAGCACAGGCCTCGAAGGGCTCCGAATAACCCCTCGCAGATTTTACTAAAAGAGTGTTTCAGAACTGCTCTTTCTATAGGTAAGTTCAAGTCTGTGAGTTGAATGCACTCAACACAAAGAAGTTTCTGAGAATGCTTCTGTTCAGTTTTTATGTGAAGATATTTCCTTTTCCAGCATAGGCCTCAAACGGCTCCAAATATCCACTTGCAGATTCTACAAAAAGAGTGTTTCCAATCTTCTCTATCAAATGGTAGGTTCAACTCTGTGAGTTGAATGAACTCATCACAAAGAAGTTTCTGAGAATGCTTCCATCTAGTTTTTATATGAAGATATTTCCTTTTCCAGCATAGGCCTCAAAGAACTCCAAATAAACACATGCAGATTCTACAAAAGGAGTGTTTCCAAACTGTTCTATCAAAGGGACCGTTCAAGTCTGTGAGTTGAATGCACTCATCACACAGAAGTTTCTCAGAATGCTTCTGTCTAGTTTTTAGGTGAAGAGATTTCATTTCCCAGCATAGGCCTCAAAGCGCTCCAAATATCCACTTGCAGATTCTACGAAAAGTGTGTTTCAAAGCTGCTCTTTCAAAAGCAAGGTTCAAGTCTGTGTGTTGAATGCACTCATCAGAAAGAAGTTTCTGAGAATGCTTCTGTCTAGTTCTTAGGTGAAGATATTTCCTTTTCCAGCTTAGGCCTCAAAGCGCTCCAAATAAACACTTGCAAATTCTACAAAAGGAGTGTTTCAAAAGAGTTCTATCAAAAGGAACGTTCAAGTCTGTGAGTTGAATGCACTTATCATACAGAAGTTTCCTGGAATGTTTCTGTCTAGTTTTTATGTGAAGACATTTCCTTTTCCAGCATAGGCCTCAAAGCGCTCCAAATATCCTCTTGCAGATTCTACAAAAAGAGTGTTTCAAAACTGCTCTATCAAAAGCAAGCTTCAACACTGTGAGTAGAATGCACTCATCACAAAGAAGTTTCTGAGAATGCTTCTGTCTAGTTTTTATGTGAAGATATTTCCTTTTCCAGCTTAGGCCTCAAAGCGCTCCAAATAAACACTTGCAAATTCTACAAAAGGAGTGTTTCAAAAGAGTTCTATCAAAAGGAACGTTCAAGTCTGTGAGTTGAATGCACTTATCATACAGAAGTTTCCTGGAATGCTTCTGTCTAGTTTTTATGTGAAGACATTTCCTTTTCCAGCATAGGCCTCAAAGCGCTCCAAATATCCACTTGCAGATTCTACAAAAAGAGTCTTTCAAAACTGCTCTATCAAAAGCAAACTTCAACACTGTGAGTAGAATGCACTCATCACAAAGAAGTTTCTGAGAATGCTTCTGTCTAGTTTTTATGTGAAGATATTTCCTTTTCCAACATAGGCCTCAAAGCGCTCCAAATAAACACTTGCAGATTCTACAAAAGGAGTGTTTCAAAACTGCTCTTTCGAGAGGAACGTTCAAGTCTGTGAGTTGAATGCACTCATCACACAGAAGTTTCTGAGAATGCTTCTGTCTAGTTTTTATGTGAAGATATTTCCTTTTCCAGCATAGGCCTCAAAACGCTCCAAATATCCTCTTGCAGATTCTACAAAAAGAGTGTTTCAAAACTGTTCTATCAAAAGGAAGGTTCTACTCTGTGAGTTGAATGAATGCATCATGAAGAACTTTCTGAGAATGCTTCTCTGTAGTTTTTAGGTGAAGATATTCCAAAACCCAGCACAGGCCTCGAAGTGCTCCAAATAACCCCTTGCAGATTTTACCAAAAGAGTGTTTCAGAACTGCTCTTTCTATAGGTAAGTTCAAGTCTGTGAGTTGAATGCACTCAACACAAAGAAGTTTCTGAGAATGCTTCTGTTCAGTTTTTATCTGAAGATATTTCCTTTTCCAGCATAGGCCTCAAACGGCTCCAAATATCCACTTGCAGATTCTACAAAAAGAGTGTTTCCAAACTTCTCTATCAATTGGTAGGTTCAACTCTGTGAGTTGAATGAACTCATCACAAAGAAGTTTCTGAGAATGCTTCCATCTAGTTTTTATATGAAGATATTTCCTTTTCCAGCATAGGCCTCAAAGAACTCCAAATAAACACATGCAGATTCTACAAAAGGAGTGTTTCCAAACTGTTCTATCAAAGGGACCGTTCAAGTCTGTGAGTTGAATGCACTCATCACACAGAAGTTTCTCAGAATGCTTCTGTCTAGTTTTTAGGTGAAGAGATTTCATTTCCCAGCATAGGCCTCAAAGCGCTCCAAATATCCACTTGCAGATTCTACGAAAAGTGTGTTTCAAAGCTGCTCTTTCAAAAGCAAGGTTCAAGTCTGTGTGTTGAATGCACTCATCAGAAAGAAGTTTCTGAGAATGCTTCTGTCTAGTTCTTAGGTGAAGATATTTCCTTTTCCAGCTTAGTCCTCAAAGCGCTCCAAATAAACACTTGCAAATTCTACAAAAGGAGTGTTTCAAAAGATTTCTACCAAAAGGAACGTTCAAGTCTGTGAGTTGAATGCACTTATCATACAGAAGTTTCCTGGAATGCTTCTGTCTAGTTTTTATGTGAAGACATTTCCTTTTCCAGCATAGGCCTCAAAGCGCTCCAAATATCCACTTGCAGATTCTACAAAAAGAGTGTTTCCAAACTGCTCTATCAAAAGCAAGCTTCAACACTGTGAGTAGAATGCACTCATCACAAAGAAGTTTCTGAGAATGCTTCTGTCTAGTTTTTATGTGAAGATATTTCCTTTTCCAACATAGGCCTCAAAGCGCTCCAAATAAACACTTGCAGATTCTACAAAAGGAGTGTTTCAAAACTGCTCTTTCGAGAGGAACGTTCAAGTCTGTGAGTTGAATACACTCATCACACAGAAGTTTCTGAGAATGCTTCTGTCTAGTTTTTATGTGAAGATATTTCCTTTTCCAGCATAGGCCTCAAAACGCTCCAAATATCCTCTTGCAGATTCTACAAAAAGAGTGTTTCAAAACTGTTCTATCAAAAGGAAGGTTCAACTCTGTGAGTTGAATGAATGCATCATGAAGAACTTTCTGAGAATGCTTCTCTGTAGTTTTTAGGTGAAGATATTCCAAAACCCAGCACAGGCCTCGAAGTGCTCCAAATAACCCCTTGCAGATTTTACCAAAAGAGTGTTTCAGAACTGCTCTTTCTATAGGTAAGTTCAAGTCTGTGAGTTGAATGCACTCAACACAAAGAAGTTTCTGAGAATGCTTCTGTTCAGTTTTTATGTGAAGATATTTCCTTTTCCAGCATAGGCCTCAAACGGCTCCATATATACACTTGCAGATTCTACAAAAAGAGTGTTTCCAAACTTCTCTATCAATTGGTAGGTTCAACTCTGTGAGTTGAATGAACTCATCACAAAGAAGTTTCTGAGAATGCTTCCATCTAGTTTTTATATGAAGATATTTCCTTTTCCAGCATAGGCCTCAAAGAACTCCAAATAAACACATGCAGATTCTACAAAAGGAGTGTTTCCAAACTGTTCTATCAAAGGGACCGTTCAAGTCTGTGAGTTGAATGCACTCATCACACAGAAGTTTCTCAGAATGCTTCTGTCTAGTTTTTAGGTGAAGAGATTTCATTTCCCAGCATAGGCCTCAAAGCGCTCCAAATATCCACTTGCAGATTCTACGAAAAGTGTGTTTCAAAGCTGCTCTTTCAAAAGCAAGGTTCAAGTCTGTGTGTTGAATGCACTCATCAGAAAGAAGTTTCTGAGAACGCTTCTGTCTAGTTCTCAGGTGAAGATATTTCCTTTTCTAGCTTAGGCCTCAAAGCGCTCCAAATAAACACTTGCAAATTCTACAAAAGGAGTGTTTCAAAAGAGTTCTATCAAAAGGAACGTTCAAGTCTGTGAGTTGAATGCACTTATCATACAGAAGTTTCCTGGAATGTTTCTGTCTAGTTTTTATGTGAAGACATTTCCTTTTCCAGCATAGGCCTCAAAGCGCTCCAAATATCCACTTGCAGATTCTACAAAAAGAGTGTTTCAAAACTGCTCTATCAAAAGCAAGCTTCAACACTGTGAGTAGAATGCACTCAACACAAAGAAGTTTCTGAGAATGTTTCTGTCTAGTTTTTATGTGAAGATATTTCCTTTTCCAGCTTAGGCCTTAATGCGCTCCAAATAAACACTTGCAAATTCTACAAAAGGAGTGTTTCAAAAGAGTTCTATGAAAAGGAACGTTCAAGTCTGTGAGTTGAATGCACTTATCATACAGAAGTTTCCTGGAATGCTTCTGTCTAGTTTTTATGTGAAGACATTTCCTTTTCCAGCATAGGCCTCAAAGCGCTCCAAATATCCACTTGCAGATTCTACAAAAAGAGTGTTTCCAAACTGCTCTATCAAAAGCAAGCTTCAACACTGTGAGTAGAATGCACTCATCACAAAGAAGTTTCTGAGAATGCTTCTGTCTAGTTTTTATGTGAAGATATTTCCTTTTCCAACATAGGCCTCAAAGCGCTCCAAATAAACACTTGGAGATTCTACAAAAGGAGTGTTTCAAAACTGCTCTTTCGAGAGGAACGTTCAAGTCTGTGAGTTGAATGCACTCATCACACAGAAGTTTCTGAGAATGCTTCTGTCTAGTTTTTATGTGAAGATATTTCCTTTTCCAGCATAGGCCTCAAAATGCTCCAAATATCCTCTTGCAGATTCTACAAAAAGAGTGTTTCAAAACTGTTCTATCAAAAGGAAGGTTGAACTCTGTGAGTTGAATGAATGCATCATGAAGAACTTTCTGAGAATGCTTCTCTGTAGTTTTTAGGTGAAGATATTCCAAAACCCAGCACAGGCCTCGAAGTGCTCCAAATAACCCCTTGCAGATTTTACCAAAAGAGTGTTTCAGAACTGCTCTTTCTATAGGTAAGTTCAAGTCTGTGAGTTGAATGCACTCAACACAAAGAAGTTTCTGAGAATGCTTCTGTTCAGTTTTTATGTGAAGATATTTCCTTTTCCAGCATAGGCCTCAAACGGCTCCAAATATCCACTTGCAGATTCTACAAAAAGAGTGTTTCCAAACTTCTCTATCAATTGGTAGGTTCAACTCTGTGAGTTGAATGAAGTCATCACAAAGAAGTTTCTGAGAATGCTTCCATCTAGTTTTTATATGAAGATATTTCCTTTTCCAGCATAGGCCTCAAAGAACTCCAAATAAACACATGCAGATTCTACAAAAGGAGTGTTTCCAAACTGTTCTATCAAAGGGAACGTTCAAGTCTGTGAGTTGAATGCACTCATCACACAGAAGTTTCTCAGAATGCTTCTGTCTAGTTTTTAGGTGAAGAGATTTCATTTCCCAGCATAGGCCTCAAAGCGCTCCAAATATCCACTTGCAGATTCTACGAAAAGTGTGTTTCAAAGCTGCTCTTTCAAAAGCAAGGTTCAAGTCTGTGTGTTGAATGCACTCATCAGAAAGAAGTTTCTGAGAATGCTTCTGTCTAGTTCTTACGTGAAGATATTTCCTTTTCCAGCTTAGGCCTCAAAGCGCTCCAAATAAACACTTGCAAATTCTACAAAAGGAGTGTTTCAAAAGAGTTCTATCAAAAGGAATGTTCAAGTCTGTGAGTTGAATGCACTTATCATACAGAAGTTTCCTGGAATGCTTCTGTCTAGTTTTTATGTGAAGACATTTCCTTTTCCAGCATAGGCCTCAAAGCGCTCCAAATATCCACTTGCAGATTCTACAAAAAGAGTGTTTCAAAACTGCTCTATCAAAAGCAAGCTTCAACACTGTGAGTAGAATGCACTCATCACAAAGAAGTTTCTGACAATGCTTCTGTCTAGTTTTTATGTGAAGATATTTCCTTTTCCAACATAGGCCTCAAAGCGCTCCAAATAAACACTTGCAGATTCTACAAAAGGAGTGTTTCAAAACTGCTCTTTCGAGAGGAACGTTCAAGTCTGTGAGTTGAATGCACTCATCACACAGAAGTTTCTGAGAATGCTTCTGTCTAGTTTTTATGTGAAGATATTTCCTTTTCCAGCATAGGCCTCAAAACGCTCCAAATATCCTCTTGCAGATTCTACAAAAAGAGTGTTTCAAAACTGTTCTATCAAAAGGAAGGTTCAACTCTGTGAGTTGAATGAATGCATCATGAAGAACTTTCTGAGAATGCTTCTCTGTAGTTTTTAGGTGAAGATATTCCAAAACCCAGCCCAGGCCTCGAAGTGCTCCAAATAACCCCTTGCCGATTTTACCAAAAGAGTGTTTCAGAACTGCTCTTTCTATAGGTAAGTTCAAGTCTGTGAGTTGAATGCACTCAACACAAAGAAGTTTCTGAGAATGCTTCTGTTCAGTTTTTATCTGAAGATATTTCCTTTTCCAGCATAGGCCTCAAACGGCTCCAAATATCCACTTGCAGATTCTACAAAAAGAGTGTTTCCAAACTTCTCTATCAATTGGTAGGTTCAACTCTGTGAGTTGAATGAACTCATCACAAAGAAGTTTCTGAGAATGCTTCCATCTAGTTTTTATATGAAGATATTTCCTTTTCCAGCATAGGCCTCAAAGAACTCCAAATAAACACATGCAGATTCTACAAAAGGAGTGTTTCCAAACTGTTCTATCAAAGGGAACGTTCAAGTCTGTGAGTTGAATGCACTCATCACACAGAAGTTTCTCAGAATGCTTCTGTCTAGTTTTTAGGTGAAGAGATTTCATTTCCCAGCATAGGCCTCAAAGCGCTCCAAATATCCACTTGCAGATTCTACGAAAAGTGTGTTTCAAAGCTGCTCTTTCAAAAGCAAGGTTCAAGTCTGTGTGTTGAATGCACTCACCAGAAAGAAGTTTCTGAGAATGCTTCTGTCTAGTTCTTAGGTGAAGATATTTCCTTTTCCAGCTTAGGCCTCAAAGCGCTCCAAATAAACACTTGCAAATTCTACAAAAGGAGTGTTTCAAAAGAGTTCTATCAAAAGGAACGTTCAAGTCTGTGAGTTGAATGCACTTATCATACAGAAGTTTCCTGGAATGTTTCTGTCTAGTTTTTATGTGAAGACATTTCCTTTTCCAGCATAGGCCTCAAAGCGCTCCAAATATCCACTTGCAGATTCTACAAAAAGAGTGTTTCAAAACTGCTCTATCAAAAGCAAGCTTCAACACTGTGAGTAGAATGCACTCATCACAAAGAAGTTTCTGAGAATGCTTCTGTCTAGTTTTTATGTGAAGACATTTCCTTTTCCAGCATAGGCCTCAAAGCGCTCCAAATATCCACTTGCAGATTCTACAAAAAGAGTGTTTCAAAACTGCTCTATCAAAAGCAAGCTTCAACACTGTGAGTAGAATGCACTCATCACAAAGAAGTTTCTGAGAATGCTTCTGTCTAGTTTTTATGTGAAGATATTTCCTTTTCCAACATAGGCCTCAAAGCGCTCCAAATAAACACTTGCAGATTCTACAAAAGGAGTGTTTCAAAACTGCTCTTTCGAGAGGAACGTTCAAGTCTGTGAGTTGAATGCACTCATCACACAGAAGTTTCTGAGAATGCTTCTGTCTAGTTTTTATGTGAAGATATTTCCTTTTCCAGCATAGGCCTCAAAACGCTCCAAATATCCTCTTGCAGATTCTACAAAAAGAGTGTTTCAAAACTGTTCTATCAAAAGGAAGGTTCAACTGGGTGAGTTGAATGAATGCATCATGAAGAACTTTCTGAGAATGCTTCTCTGTAGTTTTTAGGTGAAGATATTCCAAAACCCAGCACAGGCCTCGAAGTGCTCCAAATAACCCCTTGCAGATTTTACCAAAAGAGTGTTTCAGAACTGCTCTTTCTATAGGTAAGTTCAAGTCTGTGAGTTGAATGCACTCAACACAAAGAAGTTTCTGAGAATGCTTCTGTTCAGTTTTTATGTGAAGATATTTCCTTTTCCAGCATAGGCCTCAAACGGCTCCAAATATCCACTTGCAGATTCTACAAAAAGAGTGTTTCCAAACTTCTCTATCAATTGGTAGGTTCAACTCTGTGAGTTGAATGAACTCATCACAAAGAAGTTTCTGAGAATGCTTCCATCTAGTTTTTATATGAAGATATTTCCTTTTCCAGCATAGGCCTCAAAGAACTCCAAATAAACACATGCAGATTCTACAAAACGAGTGTTTCCAAACTGCTCTATCAAAGGGAACGTTCAAGTCTGTGAGTTGAATGCACTCATCACACAGAAGTTTCTCAGAATGCTTCTGTCTAGTTTTTAGGTGAAGAGATTTCATTTCCCAGCATAGGCCTCAAAGCGCTCCAAATATCCACTTGCAGATTCTACGAAAAGTGTGTTTCAAAGCTGCTCTTTCAAAAGCAAGGTTCAAGTCTGTGTGTTGAATGCACTCATCAGAAAGAAGTTTCTGAGAATGCTTCTGTCTAGTTCTTAGGTGAAGATATTTCCTTTTCCAGCTTAGGCCTCAAAGCGCTCCAGATAAACACTTGCAAATTCTACAAAAGGAGTGTTTCAAAAGAGTTCTATCAAAAGGAATGTTCAAGTCTGTGAGTTGAATGCACTTATCATACAGAAGTTTCCTGGAATGCTTCTGTCTAGTTTTTATGTGAAGACATTTCCTTTTCCAGCATAGGCCTCAAAGCGCTCCAAATATCCACTTGCAGATTCTACAAAAAGAGTGTTTCAAAACTGCTCTATCAAAAGCAAGCTTCAACACTGTGAGTAGAATGCACTCATCACAAAGAAGTTTCTGAGAATGCTTCTGTCTAATTTTTATGTGAAGATATTTCCTTTTCCAACATAGGCCTCAAAGCGCTCCAAATAAACACTTGCAGATTCTACAAAAGGAGTGTTTCAAAACTGCTCTTTCGAGAGGAACGTTCAAGTCTGTGAGTTGAATGCACTCATCACACAGAAGTTTCTGAGAATGCTTCTGTCTAGTTTTTATGTGAAGATATTTCCTTTTCCAGCATAGGCCTCAAAACGCTCCAAATATCCTCTTGCAGATTCTACAAAAAGAGTGTTTCAAAACTGTTCTATCAAAAGGAAGGTTCAACTCTGTGAGTTGAATGAATGCATCATGAAGAACTTTCTGAGAATGCTTCTCTGTAGTTTTTAGGTGAAGATATTCCAAAACCCAGCACAGGCCTCGAAGTGCTCCAAATATCCCCTTGCAGATTTTACCAAAAGAGTGTTTCAGAACTGCTCTTTCTATAGGTAAGTTCAAGTCTGTGAGTTGAATGCACTCAACACAAAGAAGTTTCTGAGAATGCTTCTGTTCAGTTTTTATCTGAAGATATTTCCTTTTCCAGCATAGTCCTCAAACGGCTCCAAATATACACTTGCAGATTCTACAAAAAGAGTGTTTCCAAACTTCTCTATCAATTGGTAGGTTCAACTCTGTGAGTTGAATGAACTCATCACAAAGAAGTTTCTGAGAATGCTTCCATCTAGTTTTTATATGAAGATATTTCCTTTTCCAGCATAGGCCTCAAAGAACTCCAAATAAACACATGCAGATTCTACAAAAGGAGTGTTTCCAAACTGTTCTATCAAAGGGACCGTTCAAGTCTGTGAGTTGAATGCACTCATCACACAGAAGTTTCTCAGAATGCTTCTGTCTAGTTTTTAGGTGAAGAGATTTCATTTCCCAGCATAGGCCTCAAAGCGCTCCAAATATCCACTTGCAGATTCTACGAAAAGTGTGTTTCAAAGCTGCTCTTTCAAAAGCAAGGTTCAAGTCTGTGTGTTGAATGCACTCACCAGAAAGAAGTTTCTGAGAATGCTTCTGTCTAGTTCTTAGGTGAAGATATTTCCTTTTCCAGCTTAGGCCTCAAAGCGCTCCAAATAAACACTTGCAAATTCTACAAAAGGAGTGTTTCAAAAGAGTTCTATCAAAAGGAACGTTCAAGTCTGTGAGTTGAATGCACTTATCATACAGAAGTTTCCTGGAATGTTTCTGTCTAGTTTTTATGTGAAGACATTTCCTTTTCCAGCATAGGCCTCAAAGCGCTCCAAATATCCACTTGCAGATTCTACAAAAAGAGTGTTTCAAAACTGCTCTATCAAAAGCAAGCTTCAACACTGTGAGTAGAATGCACTCATCACAAAGAAGTTTCTGAGAATGCTTCTGTCTAGTTTTTATGTGAAGACATTTCCTTTTCCAGCATAGGCCTCAAAGCGCTCCAAATATCCACTTGCAGATTCTACAAAAAGAGTGTTTCAAAACTGCTCTATCAAAAGCAAGCTTCAACACTGTGAGTAGAATGCACTCATCACAAAGAAGTTTCTGAGAATGCTTCTGTCTAGTTTTTATGTGAAGATATTTCCTTTTCCAACATAGGCCTCAAAGCGCTCCAAATAAACACTTGCAGATTCTACAAAAGGAGTGTTTCAAAACTGCTCTTTCGAGAGGAACGTTCAAGTCTGTGAGTTGAATGCACTCATCACACAGAAGTTTCTGAGAATGCTTCTGTCTAGTTTTTATGTGAAGATATTTCCTTTTTCAGCATAGGCCTCAAAACGCTCCAAATATCCTCTTGCAGATTCTACAAAAAGAGTGTTTCAAAACTGTTCTAACAAAAGGAAGGTTCAACTCTGTGAGTTGAATGAATGCATCATGAAGAACTTTCTGAGAATGCTTCTCTGTAGTTTTTAGGTGAAGATATTCCAAAACCCAGCACAGGCCTCGAAGTGCTCCAAATAACCCCTTGCCGATTTTACCAAAAGAGTGTTTCAGAACTGCTCTTTCTATAGGTAAGTTCAAGTCTGTGAGTTGAATGCACTCAACACAAAGAAGTTTCTGAGAATGCTTCTGTTCAGTTTTTATCTGAAGATATTTCCTTTTCCAGCATAGGCCTCAAACGGCTCCAAATATCCACTTGCAGATTCTACAAAAAGAGTGTTTCCAAACTTCTCTATCAATTGGTAGGTTCAACTCTGTGAGTTGAATGAAGTCATCACAAAGAAGTTTCTGAGAATGCTTCCATCTAGTTTTTATATGAAGATATTTCCTTTTCCAGCATAGGCCTCAAAAACTCCAAATAAACACATGCAGATTCTACAAAAGGAGTGTTTCCAAACTGTTCTATCAAAGGGAACGTTCAAGTCTGTGAGTTGAATGCACTCATCACACAGAAGTTTCTCAGAATGCTTCTGTCTAGTTTTTAGGTGAAGAGATTTCATTTCCCAGCATAGGCCTCAAAGCGCTCCAAATATCCACTTGCAGATTCTACGAAAAGTGTGTTTCAAAGCTGCTCTTTCAAAAGCAAGGTTCAAGTCTGTGTGTTGAATGCACTCACCAGAAAGAAGTTTCTGAGAATGCTTCTGTCTAGTTCTTAGGTGAAGATATTTCCTTTTCCAGCTTAGGCCTCAAAGCGCTCCAAATAAACACTTGCAAATTCTACAAAAGGAGTGTTTCAAAAGAGTTCTATCAAAAGGAACGTTCAAGTCTGTGAGTTGAATGCACTTATCATACAGAAGTTTCCTGGAATGTTTCTGTCTAGTTTTTCTGTGAAGACATTTCCTTTTCCAGCATAGGCCTCAAAGCACTCCAAATATCCACTTGCAGATTCTACAAAAAGAGTGTTTCAAAACTGCTCTATCTAAAGCAAGCTTCAACACTGTGAGTAGAATGCACTCATCACAAAGAAGTTTCTGAGAATGCTTCTGTCTAGTTTTTATGTGAAGACATTTCCTTTTCCAGCATAGGCCTCAAAGCGCTCCAAATATCCACTTGCAGATTCTACAAAAAGAGTGTTTCAAAACTGCTCTATCAAAAGCAAGCTTCAACACTGTGAGTAGAATGCACTCATCACAAAGAAGTTTCTGAGAATGCTTCTGTCTAGTTTTTATGTGAAGATATTTCCTTTTCCAACATAGGCCTCAAAGCGCTCCAAATAAACACTTGCAGATTCTACAAAAGGAGTGTTTCAAAACTGCTCTTTCGAGAGGAACGTTCAAGTCTGTGAGTTGAATGCACTCATCACACAGAAGTTTCTGAGAATGCTTCTGTCTAGTTTTTATGTGAAGATATTTCCTTTTCCAGCATAGGCCTCAAAATGCTCCAAATATCCTCTTGCAGATTCTACAAAAAGAGTGTTTCAAAACTGTTCTATCAAAAGGAAGGTTCAACTCTGTGAGTTGAATGAATGCATCATGAAGAACTTTCTGAGAATGCTTCTCTGTAGTTTTTAGGTGAAGATATTCCAAAACCCAGCACAGGCCTCGAAGTGCTCCAAATAACCCCTTGCCGATTTTACCAAAAGAGTGTTTCAGAACTGCTCTTTCTATAGGTAAGTTCAAGTCTGTGAGTTGAATGCACTCAACACAAAGAAGTTTCTGAGAATGCTTCTGTTCAGTTTTTATGTGAAGATATTTCCTTTTCCAGCATAGGCCTCAAACGGCTCCAAATACCCACTTGCAGATTCTACAAAAAGAGTGTTTCCAAACTTCTCTATCAATTGGTAGGTTCAACTCTGTGAGTTGAATGAAGTCATCACAAAGAAGTTTCTGAGAATGCTTCCATCTAGTTTTTATATGAAGATATTTCCTTTTCCAGCATAGGCCTCAAAGAACTCCAAATAAACACATGCAGATTCTACAAAAGGAGTGTTTCCAAACTGTTCTATCAAAGGGAACGTTCAAGTCTGTGAGTTGAATGCACTCATCACACAGAAGTTTCTCAGAATGCTTCTGTCTAGTTTTTAGGTGAAGAGATTTCATTTCCCAGCATAGGCCTCAAAGCGCTCCAAATATCCACTTGCAGATTCTACGAAAAGTGTGTTTCAAAGCTGCTCTTTCAAAAGCAAGGTTCAAGTCTGTGTGTTGAATGCACTCATCAGAAAGAAGTTTCTGAGAATGCTTCTGTCTAGTTCTTACGTGAAGATATTTCCTTTTCCAGCTTAGGCCTCAAAGCGCTCCAAATAAACACTTGCAAATTCTACAAAAGGAGTGTTTCAAAAGAGTTCTATCAAAAGGAATGTTCAAGTCTGTGAGTTGAATGCACTTATCATACAGAAGTTTCCTGGAATGCTTCTGTCTAGTTTTTATGTGAAGACATTTCCTTTTCCAGCATAGGCCTCAAAGCGCTCCAAATATCCACTTGCAGATTCTACAAAAAGAGTGTTTCAAAACTGCTCTATCAAAAGCAAGCTTCAACACTGTGAGTAGAATGCACTCATCACAAAGAAGTTTCTGACAATGCTTCTGTCTAGTTTTTATGTGAAGATATTTCCTTTTCCAACATAGGCCTCAAAGCGCTCCAAATAAACACTTGCAGATTCTACAAAAGGAGTGTTTCAAAACTGCTCTTTCGAGAGGAACGTTCAAGTCTGTGAGTTGAATGCACTCATCACACAGAAGTTTCTGAGAATGCTTCTGTCTAGTTTTTATGTGAAGATATTTCCTTTTCCAGCATAGGCCTCAAAACGCTCCAAATATCCTCTTGCAGATTCTACAAAAAGAGTGTTTCAAAACTGTTCTATCAAAAGGAAGGTTCAACTCTGTGAGTTGAATGAATGCATCATGAAGAACTTTCTGAGAATGCTTCTCTGTAGTTTTTAGGTGAAGATATTCCAAAACCCAGCACAGGCCTCGAAGTGCTCCAAATAACCCCTTGCCGATTTTACCAAAAGAGTGTTTCAGAACTGCTCTTTCTATAGGTAAGTTCAAGTCTGTGAGTTGAATGCACTCAACACAAAGAAGTTTCTGAGAATGCTTCTGTTCAGTTTTTATCTGAAGATATTTCCTTTTCCAGCATAGGCCTCAAACGGCTCCAAATATCCACTTGCAGATTCTACAAAAAGAGTGTTTCCAAACTTCTCTATCAATTGGTAGGTTCAACTCTGTGAGTTGAATGAACTCATCACAAAGAAGTTTCTGAGAATGCTTCCATCTAGTTTTTATATGAAGATATTTCCTTTTCCAGCATAGGCCTCAAAGAACTCCAAATAAACACATGCAGATTCTACAAAAGGAGTGTTTCCAAACTGTTCTATCAAAGGGACCGTTCAAGTCTGTGAGTTGAATGCACTCATCACACAGAAGTTTCTCAGAATGCTTCTGTCTAGTTTTTAGGTGAAGAGATTTCATTTCCCAGCATAGGCCTCAAAGCGCTCCAAATATCCACTTGCAGATTCTACGAAAAGTGTGTTTCCAAGCTGCTCTTTCAAAAGCAAGGTTCAAGTCTGTGTGTTGAATGCACTCACCAGAAAGAAGTTTCTGAGAATGCTTCTGTCTAGTTCTTAGGTGAAGATATTTCCTTTTCCAGCTTAGGCCTCAAAGCGCTCCAAATAAACACTTGCAAATTCTACAAAAGGAGTGTTTCAAAAGAGTTCTATCAAAAGGAACGTTCAAGTCTGTGAGTTGAATGCACTTATCATACAGAAGTTTCCTGGAATGTTTCTGTCTAGTTTTTATGTGAAGACATTTCCTTTTCCAGCATAGGCCTCAAAGCGCTCCAAATATCCACTTGCAGATTCTACAAAAAGAGTGTTTCAAAACTGCTCTATCAAAAGCAAGCTTCAACACCGTGAGTAGAATGCACTCATCACAAAGAAGTTTCTGAGAATGCTTCTGTCTAGTTTTTATGTGAAGACATTTCCTTTTCCAGCATAGGCCTCAAAGCGCTCCAAATATCCACTTGCAGATTCTACAAAAAGAGTGTTTCAAAACTGCTCTATCAAAAGCAAGCTTCAACACTGTGAGTAGAATGCACTCATCACAAAGAAGTTTCTGAGAATGCTTCTGTCTAGTTTTTATGTGAAGATATTTCCTTTTCCAACATAGGCCTCAAAGCGCTCCAAATAAACACTTGCAGATTCTACAAAAGGAGTGTTTCAAAACTGCTCTTTCGAGAGGAACGTTCAAGTCTGTGAGTTGAATGCACTCATCACACAGAAGTTTCTGAGAATGCTTCTGTCTAGTTTTTATGTGAAGATATTTCCTTTTTCAGCATAGGCCTCAAAACGCTCCAAATATCCTCTTGCAGATTCTACAAAAAGAGTGTTTCAAAACTGTTCTAACAAAAGGAAGGTTCAACTCTGTGAGTTGAATGAATGCATCATGAAGAACTTTCTGAGAATGCTTCTCTGTAGTTTTTAGGTGAAGATATTCCAAAACCCAGCACAGGCCTCGAAGTGCTCCAAATAACCCCTTGCCGATTTTACCAAAAGAGTGTTTCAGAACTGCTCTTTCTATAGGTAAGTTCAAGTCTGTGAGTTGAATGCACTCAACACAAAGAAGTTTCTGAGAATGCTTCTGTTCAGTTTTTATCTGAAGATATTTCCTTTTCCAGCATAGGCCTCAAACGGCTCCAAATATCCACTTGCAGATTCTACAAAAAGAGTGTTTCCAAACTTCTCTATCAATTGGTAGGTTCAACTCTGTGAGTTGAATGAACTCATCACAAAGAAGTTTCTGAGAATGCTTCCATCTAGTTTTTATATGAAGATATTTCCTTTTCCAGCATAGGCCTCAAAAACTCCAAATAAACACATGCAGATTCTACAAAAGGAGTGTTTCCAAACTGTTCTATCAAAGGGACCGTTCAAGTCTGTGAGTTGAATGCACTCATCACACAGAAGTTTCTCAGAATGCTTCTGTCTAGTTTTTAGGTGAAGAGATTTCATTTCCCAGCATAGGCCTCAAAGCGCTCCAAATATCCACTTGCAGATTCTACGAAAAGTGTGTTTCAAAGCTGCTCTTTCAAAAGCAAGGTTCAAGTCTGTGTGTTGAATGCACTCACCAGAAAGAAGTTTCTGAGAATGCTTCTGTCTAGTTCTTAGGTGAAGATATTTCCTTTTCCAGCTTAGGCCTCAAAGCGCTCCAAATAAACACTTGCAAATTCTACAAAAGGAGTGTTTCAAAAGAGTTCTATCAAAAGGAACGTTCAAGTCTGTGAGTTGAATGCACTTATCATACAGAAGTTTCCTGGAATGTTTCTGTCTAGTTTTTCTGTGAAGACATTTCCTTTTCCAGCATAGGCCTCAAAGCACTCCAAATATCCACTTGCAGATTCTACAAAAAGAGTGTTTCAAAACTGCTCTATCTAAAGCAAGCTTCAACACTGTGAGTAGAATGCACTCATCACAAAGAAGTTTCTGAGAATGCTTCTGTCTAGTTTTTATGTGAAGACATTTCCTTTTCCAGCATAGGCCTCAAAGCGCTCCAAATATCCACTTGCAGATTCTACAAAAAGAGTGTTTCAAAACTGCTCTATCAAAAGCAAGCTTCAACACTGTGAGTAGAATGCACTCATCACAAAGAAGTTTCTGAGAATGCTTCTGTCTAGTTTTTATGTGAAGATATTTCCTTTTCCAACATAGGCCTCAAAGCGCTCCAAATAAACACTTGCAGATTCTACAAAAGGAGTGTTTCAAAACTGCTCTTTCGAGAGGAACGTTCAAGTCTGTGAGTTGAATGCACTCATCACACAGAAGTTTCTGAGAATGCTTCTGTCTAGTTTTTATGTGAAGATATTTCCTTTTCCAGCATAGGCCTCAAAATGCTCCAAATATCCTCTTGCAGATTCTACAAAAAGAGTGTTTCAAAACTGTTCTATCAAAAGGAAGGTTCAACTCTGTGAGTTGAATGAATGCATCATGAAGAACTTTCTGAGAATGCTTCTCTGTAGTTTTTAGGTGAAGATATTCCAAAACCCAGCACAGGCCTCGAAGTGCTCCAAATAACCCCTTGCCGATTTTACCAAAAGAGTGTTTCAGAACTGCTCTTTCTATAGGTAAGTTCAAGTCTGTGAGTTGAATGCACTCAACACAAAGAAGTTTCTGAGAATGCTTCTGTTCAGTTTTTATGTGAAGATATTTCCTTTTCCAGCATAGGCCTCAAACGGCTCCAAATACCCACTTGCAGATTCTACAAAAAGAGTGTTTCCAAACTTCTCTATCAATTGGTAGGTTCAACTCTGTGAGTTGAATGAAGTCATCACAAAGAAGTTTCTGAGAATGCTTCCATCTAGTTTTTATATGAAGATATTTCCTTTTCCAGCATAGGCCTCAAAGAACTCCAAATAAACACATGCAGATTCTACAAAAGGAGTGTTTCCAAACTGTTCTATCAAAGGGAACGTTCAAGTCTGTGAGTTGAATGCACTCATCACACAGAAGTTTCTCAGAATGCTTCTGTCTAGTTTTTAGGTGAAGAGATTTCATTTCCCAGCATAGGCCTCAAAGCGCTCCAAATATCCACTTGCAGATTCTACGAAAAGTGTGTTTCAAAGCTGCTCTTTCAAAAGCAAGGTTCAAGTCTGTGTGTTGAATGCACTCATCAGAAAGAAGTTTCTGAGAATGCTTCTGTCTAGTTCTTACGTGAAGATATTTCCTTTTCCAGCTTAGGCCTCAAAGCGCTCCAAATAAACACTTGCAAATTCTACAAAAGGAGTGTTTCAAAAGAGTTCTATCAAAAGGAATGTTCAAGTCTGTGAGTTGAATGCACTTATCATACAGAAGTTTCCTGGAATGCTTCTGTCTAGTTTTTATGTGAAGACATTTCCTTTTCCAGCATAGGCCTCAAAGCGCTCCAAATATCCACTTGCAGATTCTACAAAAAGAGTGTTTCAAAACTGCTCTATCAAAAGCAAGCTTCAACACTGTGAGTAGAATGCACTCATCACAAAGAAGTTTCTGACAATGCTTCTGTCTAGTTTTTATGTGAAGATATTTCCTTTTCCAACATAGGCCTCAAAGCGCTCCAAATAAACACTTGCAGATTCTACAAAAGGAGTGTTTCAAAACTGCTCTTTCGAGAGGAACGTTCAAGTCTGTGAGTTGAATGCACTCATCACACAGAAGTTTCTGAGAATGCTTCTGTCTAGTTTTTATGTGAAGATATTTCCTTTTCCAGCATAGGCCTCAAAATGCTCCAAATATCCTCTTGCAGATTCTACAAAAAGAGTGTTTCAAAACTGTTCTATCAAAAGGAAGGTTCAACTCTGTGAGTTGAATGAATGCATCATGAAGAACTTTCTGAGAATGCTTCTCTGTAGTTTTTAGGTGAAGATATTCCAAAACCCAGCACAGGCCTCGAAGTGCTCCAAATAACCCCTTGCCGATTTTACCAAAAGAGTGTTTCAGAACTGCTCTTTCTATAGGTAAGTTCAAGTCTGTGAGTTGAATGCACTCAACACAAAGAAGTTTCTGAGAATGCTTCTGTTCAGTTTTTATGTGAAGATATTTCCTTTTCCAGCATAGGCCTCAAACGGCTCCAAATACCCACTTGCAGATTCTACAAAAAGAGTGTTTCCAAACTTCTCTATCAATTGGTAGGTTCAACTCTGTGAGTTGAATGAAGTCATCACAAAGAAGTTTCTGAGAATGCTTCCATCTAGTTTTTATATGAAGATATTTCCTTTTCCAGCATAGGCCTCAAAGAACTCCAAATAAACACATGCAGATTCTACAAAAGGAGTGTTTCCAAACTGTTCTATCAAAGGGAACGTTCAAGTCTGTGAGTTGAATGCACTCATCACACAGAAGTTTCTCAGAATGCTTCTGTCTAGTTTTTAGGTGAAGAGATTTCATTTCCCAGCATAGGCCTCAAAGCGCTCCAAATATCCACTTGCAGATTCTACGAAAAGTGTGTTTCAAAGCTGCTCTTTCAAAAGCAAGGTTCAAGTCTGTGTGTTGAATGCACTCATCAGAAAGAAGTTTCTGAGAATGCTTCTGTCTAGTTCTTAGGTGAAGATATTTCCTTTTCCAGCTTAGGCCTCAAAGCGCTCCAAATAAACACTTGCAAATTCTACAAAAGGAGTGTTTCAAAAGAGTTCTATCAAAAGGAATGTTCAAGTCTGTGAGTTGAATGCACTTATCATACAGAAGTTTCCTGGAATGCTTCTGTCTAGTTTTTATGTGAAGACATTTCCTTTTCCAGCATAGGCCTCAAAGCGCTCCAAATATCCACTTGCAGATTCTACAAAAAGAGTGTTTCAAAACTGCTCTATCAAAAGCAAGCTTCAACACTGTGAGTAGAATGCACTCATCACAAAGAAGTTTCTGACAATGCTTCTGTCTAGTTTTTATGTGAAGATATTTCCTTTTCCAACATAGGCCTCAAAGCGCTCCAAATAAACACTTGCAGATTCTACAAAAGGAGTGTTTCAAAACTGCTCTTTCGAGAGGAACGTTCAAGTCTGTGAGTTGAATGCACTCATCACACAGAAGTTTCTGAGAATGCTTCTGTCTAGTTTTTATGTGAAGATATTTCCTTTTCCAGCATAGGCCTCAAAACGCTCCAAATATCCTCTTGCAGATTCTACAAAAAGAGTGTTTCAAAACTGTTCTATCAAAAGGAAGGTTCAACTCTGTGAGTTGAATGAATGCATCATGAAGAACTTTCTGAGAATGCTTCTCTGTAGTTTTTAGGTGAAGATATTCCAAAACCCAGCACAGGCCTCGAAGTGCTCCAAATAACCCCTCGCAGATTTTACCAAAAGAGTGTTTCAGAACTGCTCTTTCTATAGGTAAGTTCAAGTCTGTGAGTTGAATGCACTCAACACAAAGAAGTTTCTGAGAATGCTTCTGTTCAGTTTTTATGTGAAGATATTTCCTTTTCCAGCATAGGCCTCAAACGGCTCCAAATATCCACTTGCAGATTCTACAAAAAGAGTGTTTCCAAACTTCTCTATCAATTGGTAGGTTCAACTCTGTGAGTTGAATGAACTCATCACAAAGAAGTTTCTGAGAATGCTTCCATCTAGTTTTTATATGAAGATATTTCCTTTTCCAGCATAGGCCTCAAAGAACTCCAAATAAACACATGCAGATTCTACAAAAGGAGTGTTTCCAAACTGTTCTATCAAAGGGACCGTTCAAGTCTGTGAGTTGAATGCACTCATCACACAGAAGTTTCTCAGAATGCTTCTGTCTAGTTTTTAGGTGAAGAGATTTCATTTCCCAGCATAGGCCTCAAAGCGCTCCAAATATCCACTTGCAGATTCTACGAAAAGTGTGTTTCAAAGCTGCTCTTTCAAAAGCAAGGTTCAAGTCTGTGTGTTGAATGCACTCATCAGAAAGAAGTTTCTGAGAATGCTTCTGTCTAGTTCTTAGGTGAAGATATTTCCTTTTCCAGCTTAGGCCTCAAAGCGCTCCAAATAAACACTTGCAAATTCTATAAAAGGAGTGTTTCAAAAGAGTTCTATCAAAAGGAACGTTCAAGTCTGTGAGTTGAATGCACTTATCATACAGAAGTTTCCTGGAATGTTTCTGTCTAGTTTTTATGTGAAGACATTTCCTTTTCCAGCATAGGCCTCAAAGCGCTCCAAATATCCACTTGCAGATTCTACAAAAAGAGTGTTTCAAAACTGCTCTATCAAAAGCAAGCTTCAACACTGTGAGTAGAATGCACTCATCACAAAGAAGTTTCTGAGAATGCTTCTGTCTAGTTCTTACGTGAAGATATTTCCTTTTCCAGCTTAGGCCTCAAAGCGCTCCAAATAAACACTTGCAAATTCTACAAAAGGAGTGTTTCAAAAGAGTTCTATCAAAAGGAACGTTCAAGTCTGTGAGTTGAATGCACTTATCATACAGAAGTTTCCTGGAATGCTTCTGTCTAGTTTTTATGTGAAGACATTTCCTTTTCCAGCATAGGCCTCAAAGGGCTCCAAATATCCACTTGCAGATTCTACAAAAAGAGTGTTTCAAAACTGCTCTATCAAAAGCAAGCTTCAACACTGTGAGTAGAATGCACTCATCACAAAGAAGTTTCTGAGAATGCTTCTGTCTAGTTTTTATGTGAAGATATTTCCTTTTCCAACATAGGCCTCAAAGCGCTCCAAATAAACACTTGCAGATTCTACAAAAGGAGTGTTTCAAAACTGCTCTTTCGAGAAGAACGTTCAAGTCTTTGAGTTGAATGCACTCATCACACAGAAGTTTCTGAGAATGCTTCTGTCTAGTTTTTATGTGAAGATATTTCCTTTTCCAGCATAGGCCTCGAAACGCTCCAAATATCCTCTTGCAGATTCTACAAAAAGAGTGTTTCAAAACTGTTCTATCAAAAGGAAGGTTCAACTCTGTGAGTTGAATGAATGCATCATGAAGAACTTTCTGAGAATGCTTCTCTGTAGTTTTTAGGTGAAGATATTCCAAAACCCAGCACAGGCCTCGAAGGGCTCCGAATAACCCCTCGCAGATTTTACTAAAAGAGTGTTTCAGAACTGCTCTTTCTATAGGTAAGTTCAAGTCTGTGAGTTGAATGCACTCAACACAAAGAAGTTTCTGAGAATGCTTCTGTTCAGTTTTTATGTGAAGATATTTCCTTTTCCAGCATAGGCCTCAAACGGCTCCAAATATCCACTTGCAGATTCTACAAAAAGAGTGTTTCCAATCTTCTCTATCAAATGGTAGGTTCAACTCTGTGAGTTGAATGAACTCATCACAAAGAAGTTTCTGAGAATGCTTCCATCTAGTTTTTATATGAAGATATTTCCTTTTCCAGCATAGGCCTCAAAGAACTCCAAATAAACACATGCAGATTCTACAAAAGGAGTGTTTCCAAACTGCTCTATCAAAGGGAACGTTCAAGTCTGTGAGTTGAATGCACTCATCACACAGAAGTTTCTCAGAATGCTTCTGTCTAGTTTTTAGGTGAAGAGATTTCATTTCCCAGCATAGGCCTCAAAGCGCTCCAAATATCCACTTGCAGATTCTACGAAAAGTGTGTTTCAAAGCTGCTCTTTCAAAAGCAAGGTTCAAGTCTGTGTGTTGAATGCACTCATCAGAAAGAAGTTTCTGAGAATGCTTCTGTCTAGTTCTTAGGTGAAGATATTTCCTTTTCCAGCTTAGGCCTCAAAGCGCTCCAAATAAACACTTGCAAATTCTACAAAAGGAGTGTTTCAAAAGAGTTCTATCAAAAGGAACGTTCAAGTCTGTGAGTTGAATGCACTTATCATACAGAAGTTTCCTGGAATGTTTCTGTCTAGTTTTTCTGTGAAGACATTTCCTTTTCCAGCATAGGCCTCAAAGCGCTCCAAATATCCTCTTGCAGATTCTACAAAAAGAGTTTTTCAAAACTGCTCTATCAAAAGCAAGCTTCAACACTGTGAGTAGAATGCACTCATCACAAAGAAGTTTCTGAGAATGCTTCTGTCTAGTTTTTATGTGAAGATATTTCCTTTTCCAGCTTAGGCCTCAAAGCGCTCCAAATAAACACTTGCAAATTCTACAAAAGGAGTGTTTCAAAAGAGTTCTATCAAAAGGAACGTTCAAGTCTGTGAGTTGAATGCACTTATCATACAGAAGTTTCCTGGAATGCTTCTGTCTAGTTTTTATGTGAAGACATTTCCTTTTCCAGCATAGGCCTCAAAGCGCTCCAAATATCCACTTGCAGATTCTACAAAAAGAGTCTTTCAAAACTGCTCTATCAAAAGCAAGCTTCAACACTGTGAGTAGAATGCACTCATCACAAAGAAGTTTCTGAGAATGCTTCTGTCTAGTTTTTATGTGAAGATATTTCCTTTTCCAACATAGGCCTCAAAGCGCTCCAAATAAACACTTGCAGATTCTACAAAAGGAGTGTTTCAAAACTGCTCTTTCGAGAGAAACGTTCAAGTCTGTGAGTTGAATGCACTCATCACACAGAAGTTTCTGAGAATGCTTCTGTCTAGTTTTTATGTGAAGATATTTCCTTTTCCAGCATAGGCCTCAAAACGCTCCAAATATCCTCTTGCAGATTCTACAAAAAGAGTGTTTCAAAACTGTTCTATCAAAAGGAAGGTTCTACTCTGTGAGTTGAATGAATGCATCATGAAGAACTTTCTGAGAATGCTTCTCTGTAGTTTTTAGGTGAAGATATTCCAAAACCCAGCACAGGCCTCGAAGTGCTCCAAATAACCCCTTGCAGATTTTACCAAAAGAGTGTTTCAGAACTGCTCTTTCTATAGGTAAGTTCAAGTCTGTGAGTTGAATGCACTCAACACAAAGAAGTTTCTGAGAATGCTTCTGTTCAGTTTTTATCTGAAGATATTTCCTTTTCCAGCATAGGCCTCAAACGGCTCCAAATATCCACTTGCAGATTCTACAAAAAGAGTGTTTCCAAACTTCTCTATCAATTGGTAGGTTCAACTCTGTGAGTTGAATGAACTCATCACAAAGAAGTTTCTGAGAATGCTTCCATCTAGTTTTTATATGAAGATATTTCCTTTTCCAGCATAGGCCTCAAAGAACTCCAAATAAACACATGCAGATTCTACAAAAGGAGTGTTTCCAAACTGTTCTATCAAAGGGACCGTTCAAGTCTGTGAGTTGAATGCACTCATCACACAGAAGTTTCTCAGAATGCTTCTGTCTAGTTTTTAGGTGAAGAGATTTCATTTCCCAGCATAGGCCTCAAAGCGCTCCAAATATCCACTTGCAGATTCTACGAAAAGTGTGTTTCAAAGCTGCTCTTTCAAAAGCAAGGTTCAAGTCTGTGTGTTGAATGCACTCATCAGAAAGAAGTTTCTGAGAATGCTTCTGTCTAGTTCTTAGGTGAAGATATTTCCTTTTCCAGCTTAGTCCTCAAAGCGCTCCAAATAAACACTTGCAAATTCTACAAAAGGAGTGTTTCAAAAGATTTCTACCAAAAGGAACGTTCAAGTCTGTGAGTTGAATGCACTTATCATACAGAAGTTTCCTGGAATGCTTCTGTCTAGTTTTTATGTGAAGACATTTCCTTTTCCAGCATAGGCCTCAAAGCGCTCCAAATATCCACTTGCAGATTCTACAAAAAGAGTGTTTCCAAACTGCTCTATCAAAAGCAAGCTTCAACACTGTGAGTAGAATGCACTCATCACAAAGAAGTTTCTGAGAATGCTTCTGTCTAGTTTTTATGTGAAGATATTTCCTTTTCCAACATAGGCCTCAAAGCGCTCCAAATAAACACTTGCAGATTCTACAAAAGGAGTGTTTCAAAACTGCTCTTTCGAGAGGAACGTTCAAGTCTGTGAGTTGAATACACTCATCACACAGAAGTTTCTGAGAATGCTTCTGTCTAGTTTTTATGTGAAGATATTTCCTTTTCCAGCATAGGCCTCAAAACGCTCCAAATATCCTCTTGCAGATTCTACAAAAAGAGTGTTTCAAAACTGTTCTATCAAAAGGAAGGTTCAACTCTGTGAGTTGAATGAATGCATCATGAAGAACTTTCTGAGAATGCTTCTCTGTAGTTTTTAGGTGAAGATATTCCAAAACCCAGCACAGGCCTCGAAGTGCTCCAAATAACCCCTTGCAGATTTTACCAAAAGAGTGTTTCAGAACTGCTCTTTCTATAGGTAAGTTCAAGTCTGTGAGTTGAATGCACTCAACACAAAGAAGTTTCTGAGAATGCTTCTGTTCAGTTTTTATGTGAAGATATTTCCTTTTCCAGCATAGGCCTCAAACGGCTCCATATATACACTTGCAGATTCTACAAAAAGAGTGTTTCCAAACTTCTCTATCAATTGGTAGGTTCAACTCTGTGAGTTGAATGAACTCATCACAAAGAAGTTTCTGAGAATGCTTCCATCTAGTTTTTATATGAAGATATTTCCTTTTCCAGCATAGGCCTCAAAGAACTCCAAATAAACACATGCAGATTCTACAAAAGGAGTGTTTCCAAACTGTTCTATCAAAGGGACCGTTCAAGTCTGTGAGTTGAATGCACTCATCACACAGAAGTTTCTCAGAATGCTTCTGTCTAGTTTTTAGGTGAAGAGATTTCATTTCCCAGCATAGGCCTCAAAGCGCTCCAAATATCCACTTGCAGATTCTACGAAAAGTGTGTTTCAAAGCTGCTCTTTCAAAAGCAAGGTTCAAGTCTGTGTGTTGAATGCACTCATCAGAAAGAAGTTTCTGAGAACGCTTCTGTCTAGTTCTCAGGTGAAGATATTTCCTTTTCTAGCTTAGGCCTCAAAGCGCTCCAAATAAACACTTGCAAATTCTACAAAAGGAGTGTTTCAAAAGAGTTCTATCAAAAGGAACGTTCAAGTCTGTGAGTTGAATGCACTTATCATACAGAAGTTTCCTGGAATGTTTCTGTCTAGTTTTTATGTGAAGACATTTCCTTTTCCAGCATAGGCCTCAAAGCGCTCCAAATATCCACTTGCAGATTCTACAAAAAGAGTGTTTCAAAACTGCTCTATCAAAAGCAAGCTTCAACACTGTGAGTAGAATGCACTCAACACAAAGAAGTTTCTGAGAATGTTTCTGTCTAGTTTTTATGTGAAGATATTTCCTTTTCCAGCTTAGGCCTTAATGCGCTCCAAATAAACACTTGCAAATTCTACAAAAGGAGTGTTTCAAAAGAGTTCTATGAAAAGGAACGTTCAAGTCTGTGAGTTGAATGCACTTATCATACAGAAGTTTCCTGGAATGCTTCTGTCTAGTTTTTATGTGAAGACATTTCCTTTTCCAGCATAGGCCTCAAAGCGCTCCAAATATCCACTTGCAGATTCTACAAAAAGAGTGTTTCCAAACTGCTCTATCAAAAGCAAGCTTCAACACTGTGAGTAGAATGCACTCATCACAAAGAAGTTTCTGAGAATGCTTCTGTCTAGTTTTTATGTGAAGATATTTCCTTTTCCAACATAGGCCTCAAAGCGCTCCAAATAAACACTTGGAGATTCTACAAAAGGAGTGTTTCAAAACTGCTCTTTCGAGAGGAACGTTCAAGTCTGTGAGTTGAATGCACTCATCACACAGAAGTTTCTGAGAATGCTTCTGTCTAGTTTTTATGTGAAGATATTTCCTTTTCCAGCATAGGCCTCAAAATGCTCCAAATATCCTCTTGCAGATTCTACAAAAAGAGTGTTTCAAAACTGTTCTATCAAAAGGAAGGTTGAACTCTGTGAGTTGAATGAATGCATCATGAAGAACTTTCTGAGAATGCTTCTCTGTAGTTTTTAGGTGAAGATATTCCAAAACCCAGCACAGGCCTCGAAGTGCTCCAAATAACCCCTTGCAGATTTTACCAAAAGAGTGTTTCAGAACTGCTCTTTCTATAGGTAAGTTCAAGTCTGTGAGTTGAATGCACTCAACACAAAGAAGTTTCTGAGAATGCTTCTGTTCAGTTTTTATGTGAAGATATTTCCTTTTCCAGCATAGGCCTCAAACGGCTCCAAATATCCACTTGCAGATTCTACAAAAAGAGTGTTTCCAAACTTCTCTATCAATTGGTAGGTTCAACTCTGTGAGTTGAATGAAGTCATCACAAAGAAGTTTCTGAGAATGCTTCCATCTAGTTTTTATATGAAGATATTTCCTTTTCCAGCATAGGCCTCAAAGAACTCCAAATAAACACATGCAGATTCTACAAAAGGAGTGTTTCCAAACTGTTCTATCAAAGGGAACGTTCAAGTCTGTGAGTTGAATGCACTCATCACACAGAAGTTTCTCAGAATGCTTCTGTCTAGTTTTTAGGTGAAGAGATTTCATTTCCCAGCATAGGCCTCAAAGCGCTCCAAATATCCACTTGCAGATTCTACGAAAAGTGTGTTTCAAAGCTGCTCTTTCAAAAGCAAGGTTCAAGTCTGTGTGTTGAATGCACTCATCAGAAAGAAGTTTCTGAGAATGCTTCTGTCTAGTTCTTACGTGAAGATATTTCCTTTTCCAGCTTAGGCCTCAAAGCGCTCCAAATAAACACTTGCAAATTCTACAAAAGGAGTGTTTCAAAAGAGTTCTATCAAAAGGAATGTTCAAGTCTGTGAGTTGAATGCACTTATCATACAGAAGTTTCCTGGAATGCTTCTGTCTAGTTTTTATGTGAAGACATTTCCTTTTCCAGCATAGGCCTCAAAGCGCTCCAAATATCCACTTGCAGATTCTACAAAAAGAGTGTTTCAAAACTGCTCTATCAAAAGCAAGCTTCAACACTGTGAGTAGAATGCACTCATCACAAAGAAGTTTCTGACAATGCTTCTGTCTAGTTTTTATGTGAAGATATTTCCTTTTCCAACATAGGCCTCAAAGCGCTCCAAATAAACACTTGCAGATTCTACAAAAGGAGTGTTTCAAAACTGCTCTTTCGAGAGGAACGTTCAAGTCTGTGAGTTGAATGCACTCATCACACAGAAGTTTCTGAGAATGCTTCTGTCTAGTTTTTATGTGAAGATATTTCCTTTTCCAGCATAGGCCTCAAAACGCTCCAAATATCCTCTTGCAGATTCTACAAAAAGAGTGTTTCAAAACTGTTCTATCAAAAGGAAGGTTCAACTCTGTGAGTTGAATGAATGCATCATGAAGAACTTTCTGAGAATGCTTCTCTGTAGTTTTTAGGTGAAGATATTCCAAAACCCAGCCCAGGCCTCGAAGTGCTCCAAATAACCCCTTGCCGATTTTACCAAAAGAGTGTTTCAGAACTGCTCTTTCTATAGGTAAGTTCAAGTCTGTGAGTTGAATGCACTCAACACAAAGAAGTTTCTGAGAATGCTTCTGTTCAGTTTTTATCTGAAGATATTTCCTTTTCCAGCATAGGCCTCAAACGGCTCCAAATATCCACTTGCAGATTCTACAAAAAGAGTGTTTCCAAACTTCTCTATCAATTGGTAGGTTCAACTCTGTGAGTTGAATGAACTCATCACAAAGAAGTTTCTGAGAATGCTTCCATCTAGTTTTTATATGAAGATATTTCCTTTTCCAGCATAGGCCTCAAAGAACTCCAAATAAACACATGCAGATTCTACAAAAGGAGTGTTTCCAAACTGTTCTATCAAAGGGAACGTTCAAGTCTGTGAGTTGAATGCACTCATCACACAGAAGTTTCTCAGAATGCTTCTGTCTAGTTTTTAGGTGAAGAGATTTCATTTCCCAGCATAGGCCTCAAAGCGCTCCAAATATCCACTTGCAGATTCTACGAAAAGTGTGTTTCAAAGCTGCTCTTTCAAAAGCAAGGTTCAAGTCTGTGTGTTGAATGCACTCACCAGAAAGAAGTTTCTGAGAATGCTTCTGTCTAGTTCTTAGGTGAAGATATTTCCTTTTCCAGCTTAGGCCTCAAAGCGCTCCAAATAAACACTTGCAAATTCTACAAAAGGAGTGTTTCAAAAGAGTTCTATCAAAAGGAACGTTCAAGTCTGTGAGTTGAATGCACTTATCATACAGAAGTTTCCTGGAATGTTTCTGTCTAGTTTTTATGTGAAGACATTTCCTTTTCCAGCATAGGCCTCAAAGCGCTCCAAATATCCACTTGCAGATTCTACAAAAAGAGTGTTTCAAAACTGCTCTATCAAAAGCAAGCTTCAACACTGTGAGTAGAATGCACTCATCACAAAGAAGTTTCTGAGAATGCTTCTGTCTAGTTTTTATGTGAAGACATTTCCTTTTCCAGCATAGGCCTCAAAGCGCTCCAAATATCCACTTGCAGATTCTACAAAAAGAGTGTTTCAAAACTGCTCTATCAAAAGCAAGCTTCAACACTGTGAGTAGAATGCACTCATCACAAAGAAGTTTCTGAGAATGCTTCTGTCTAGTTTTTATGTGAAGATATTTCCTTTTCCAACATAGGCCTCAAAGCGCTCCAAATAAACACTTGCAGATTCTACAAAAGGAGTGTTTCAAAACTGCTCTTTCGAGAGGAACGTTCAAGTCTGTGAGTTGAATGCACTCATCACACAGAAGTTTCTGAGAATGCTTCTGTCTAGTTTTTATGTGAAGATATTTCCTTTTCCAGCATAGGCCTCAAAACGCTCCAAATATCCTCTTGCAGATTCTACAAAAAGAGTGTTTCAAAACTGTTCTATCAAAAGGAAGGTTCAACTGGGTGAGTTGAATGAATGCATCATGAAGAACTTTCTGAGAATGCTTCTCTGTAGTTTTTAGGTGAAGATATTCCAAAACCCAGCACAGGCCTCGAAGTGCTCCAAATAACCCCTTGCAGATTTTACCAAAAGAGTGTTTCAGAACTGCTCTTTCTATAGGTAAGTTCAAGTCTGTGAGTTGAATGCACTCAACACAAAGAAGTTTCTGAGAATGCTTCTGTTCAGTTTTTATGTGAAGATATTTCCTTTTCCAGCATAGGCCTCAAACGGCTCCAAATATCCACTTGCAGATTCTACAAAAAGAGTGTTTCCAAACTTCTCTATCAATTGGTAGGTTCAACTCTGTGAGTTGAATGAACTCATCACAAAGAAGTTTCTGAGAATGCTTCCATCTAGTTTTTATATGAAGATATTTCCTTTTCCAGCATAGGCCTCAAAGAACTCCAAATAAACACATGCAGATTCTACAAAACGAGTGTTTCCAAACTGCTCTATCAAAGGGAACGTTCAAGTCTGTGAGTTGAATGCACTCATCACACAGAAGTTTCTCAGAATGCTTCTGTCTAGTTTTTAGGTGAAGAGATTTCATTTCCCAGCATAGGCCTCAAAGCGCTCCAAATATCCACTTGCAGATTCTACGAAAAGTGTGTTTCAAAGCTGCTCTTTCAAAAGCAAGGTTCAAGTCTGTGTGTTGAATGCACTCATCAGAAAGAAGTTTCTGAGAATGCTTCTGTCTAGTTCTTAGGTGAAGATATTTCCTTTTCCAGCTTAGGCCTCAAAGCGCTCCAAATAAACACTTGCAAATTCTACAAAAGGAGTGTTTCAAAAGAGTTCTATCAAAAGGAATGTTCAAGTCTGTGAGTTGAATGCACTTATCATACAGAAGTTTCCTGGAATGCTTCTGTCTAGTTTTTATGTGAAGACATTTCCTTTTCCAGCATAGGCCTCAAAGCGCTCCAAATATCCACTTGCAGATTCTACAAAAAGAGTGTTTCAAAACTGCTCTATCAAAAGCAAGCTTCAACACTGTGAGTAGAATGCACTCATCACAAAGAAGTTTCTGAGAATGCTTCTGTCTAATTTTTATGTGAAGATATTTCCTTTTCCAACATAGGCCTCAAAGCGCTCCAAATAAACACTTGCAGATTCTACAAAAGGAGTGTTTCAAAACTGCTCTTTCGAGAGGAACGTTCAAGTCTGTGAGTTGAATGCACTCATCACACAGAAGTTTCTGAGAATGCTTCTGTCTAGTTTTTATGTGAAGATATTTCCTTTTCCAGCATAGGCCTCAAAACGCTCCAAATATCCTCTTGCAGATTCTACAAAAAGAGTGTTTCAAAACTGTTCTATCAAAAGGAAGGTTCAACTCTGTGAGTTGAATGAATGCATCATGAAGAACTTTCTGAGAATGCTTCTCTGTAGTTTTTAGGTGAAGATATTCCAAAACCCAGCACAGGCCTCGAAGTGCTCCAAATATCCCCTTGCAGATTTTACCAAAAGAGTGTTTCAGAACTGCTCTTTCTATAGGTA
Source organism: Pongo abelii (assembly GCF_028885655.2). Taxonomy (NCBI): domain Eukaryota; kingdom Metazoa; phylum Chordata; class Mammalia; order Primates; family Hominidae; genus Pongo; species Pongo abelii. Next base: position 20,852,491 of record NC_072000.2, on the reverse strand, counting down.
AGTTCAAGTCTGTGAGTTGAATGCACTCAACACAAAGAAGTTTCTGAGAATGCTTCTGTTCAGTTTTTATCTGAAGATATTTCCTTTTCCAGCATAGTCCTCAAACGGCTCCAAATATACACTTGCAGATTCTACAAAAAGAGTGTTTCCAAACTTCTCTATCAATTGGTAGGTTCAACTCTGTGAGTTGAATGAACTCATCACAAAGAAGTTTCTGAGAATGCTTCCATCTAGTTTTTATATGAAGATATTTCCTTTTCCAGCATAGGCCTCAAAGAACTCCAAATAAACACATGCAGATTCTACAAAAGGAGTGTTTCCAAACTGTTCTATCAAAGGGACCGTTCAAGTCTGTGAGTTGAATGCACTCATCACACAGAAGTTTCTCAGAATGCTTCTGTCTAGTTTTTAGGTGAAGAGATTTCATTTCCCAGCATAGGCCTCAAAGCGCTCCAAATATCCACTTGCAGATTCTACGAAAAGTGTGTTTCAAAGCTGCTCTTTCAAAAGCAAGGTTCAAGTCTGTGTGTTGAATGCACTCACCAGAAAGAAGTTTCTGAGAATGCTTCTGTCTAGTTCTTAGGTGAAGATATTTCCTTTTCCAGCTTAGGCCTCAAAGCGCTCCAAATAAACACTTGCAAATTCTACAAAAGGAGTGTTTCAAAAGAGTTCTATCAAAAGGAACGTTCAAGTCTGTGAGTTGAATGCACTTATCATACAGAAGTTTCCTGGAATGTTTCTGTCTAGTTTTTATGTGAAGACATTTCCTTTTCCAGCATAGGCCTCAAAGCGCTCCAAATATCCACTTGCAGATTCTACAAAAAGAGTGTTTCAAAACTGCTCTATCAAAAGCAAGCTTCAACACTGTGAGTAGAATGCACTCATCACAAAGAAGTTTCTGAGAATGCTTCTGTCTAGTTTTTATGTGAAGACATTTCCTTTTCCAGCATAGGCCTCAAAGCGCTCCAAATATCCACTTGCAGATTCTACAAAAAGAGTGTTTCAAAACTGCTCTATCAAAAGCAAGCTTCAACACTGTGAGTAGAATGCACTCATCACAAAGAAGTTTCTGAGAATGCTTCTGTCTAGTTTTTATGTGAAGATATTTCCTTTTCCAACATAGGCCTCAAAGCGCTCCAAATAAACACTTGCAGATTCTACAAAAGGAGTGTTTCAAAACTGCTCTTTCGAGAGGAACGTTCAAGTCTGTGAGTTGAATGCACTCATCACACAGAAGTTTCTGAGAATGCTTCTGTCTAGTTTTTATGTGAAGATATTTCCTTTTTCAGCATAGGCCTCAAAACGCTCCAAATATCCTCTTGCAGATTCTACAAAAAGAGTGTTTCAAAACTGTTCTAACAAAAGGAAGGTTCAACTCTGTGAGTTGAATGAATGCATCATGAAGAACTTTCTGAGAATGCTTCTCTGTAGTTTTTAGGTGAAGATATTCCAAAACCCAGCACAGGCCTCGAAGTGCTCCAAATAACCCCTTGCCGATTTTACCAAAAGAGTGTTTCAGAACTGCTCTTTCTATAGGTAAGTTCAAGTCTGTGAGTTGAATGCACTCAACACAAAGAAGTTTCTGAGAATGCTTCTGTTCAGTTTTTATCTGAAGATATTTCCTTTTCCAGCATAGGCCTCAAACGGCTCCAAATATCCACTTGCAGATTCTACAAAAAGAGTGTTTCCAAACTTCTCTATCAATTGGTAGGTTCAACTCTGTGAGTTGAATTAACTCATCACAAAGAAGTTTCTGAGAATGCTTCCATCTAGTTTTTATATGAAGATATTTCCTTTTCCAGCATAGGCCTCAAAAACTCCAAATAAACACATGCAGATTCTACAAAAGGAGTGTTTCCAAACTGTTCTATCAAAGGGACCGTTCAAGTCTGTGAGTTGAATGCACTCATCACACAGAAGTTTCTCAGAATGCTTCTGTCTAGTTTTTAGGTGAAGAGATTTCATTTCCCAGCATAGGCCTCAAAGCGCTCCAAATATCCACTTGCAGATTCTACGAAAAGTGTGTTTCAAAGCTGCTCTTTCAAAAGCAAGGTTCAAGTCTGTGTGTTGAATGCACTCACCAGAAAGAAGTTTCTGAGAATGCTTCTGTCTAGTTCTTAGGTGAAGATATTTCCTTTTCCAGCTTAGGCCTCAAAGCGCTCCAAATAAACACTTGCAAATTCTACAAAAGGAGTGTTTCAAAAGAGTTCTATCAAAAGGAACGTTCAAGTCTGTGAGTTGAATGCACTTATCATACAGAAGTTTCCTGGAATGTTTCTGTCTAGTTTTTCTGTGAAGACATTTCCTTTTCCAGCATAGGCCTCAAAGCACTCCAAATATCCACTTGCAGATTCTACAAAAAGAGTGTTTCAAAACTGCTCTATCTAAAGCAAGCTTCAACACTGTGAGTAGAATGCACTCATCACAAAGAAGTTTCTGAGAATGCTTCTGTCTAGTTTTTATGTGAAGACATTTCCTTTTCCAGCATAGGCCTCAAAGCGCTCCAAATATCCACTTGCAGATTCTACAAAAAGAGTGTTTCAAAACTGCTCTATCAAAAGCAAGCTTCAACACTGTGAGTAGAATGCACTCATCACAAAGAAGTTTCTGAGAATGCTTCTGTCTAGTTTTTATGTGAAGATATTTCCTTTTCCAACATAGGCCTCAAAGCGCTCCAAATAAACACTTGCAGATTCTACAAAAGGAGTGTTTCAAAACTGCTCTTTCGAGAGGAACGTTCAAGTCTGTGAGTTGAATGCACTCATCACACAGAAGTTTCTGAGAATGCTTCTGTCTAGTTTTTATGTGAAGATATTTCCTTTTCCAGCATAGGCCTCAAAATGCTCCAAATATCCTCTTGCAGATTCTACAAAAAGAGTGTTTCAAAACTGTTCTATCAAAAGGAAGGTTCAACTCTGTGAGTTGAATGAATGCATCATGAAGAACTTTCTGAGAATGCTTCTCTGTAGTTTTTAGGTGAAGATATTCCAAAACCCAGCACAGGCCTCGAAGTGCTCCAAATAACCCCTTGCCGATTTTACCAAAAGAGTGTTTCAGAACTGCTCTTTCTATAGGTAAGTTCAAGTCTGTGAGTTGAATGCACTCAACACAAAGAAGTTTCTGAGAATGCTTCTGTTCAGTTTTTATGTGAAGATATTTCCTTTTCCAGCATAGGCCTCAAACGGCTCCAAATACCCACTTGCAGATTCTACAAAAAGAGTGTTTCCAAACTTCTCTATCAATTGGTAGGTTCAACTCTGTGAGTTGAATGAAGTCATCACAAAGAAGTTTCTGAGAATGCTTCCATCTAGTTTTTATATGAAGATATTTCCTTTTCCAGCATAGGCCTCAAAGAACTCCAAATAAACACATGCAGATTCTACAAAAGGAGTGTTTCCAAACTGTTCTATCAAAGGGAACGTTCAAGTCTGTGAGTTGAATGCACTCATCACACAGAAGATTCTCAGAATGCTTCTGTCTAGTTTTTAGGTGAAGAGATTTCATTTCCCAGCATAGGCCTCAAAGCGCTCCAAATATCCACTTGCAGATTCTACGAAAAGTGTGTTTCAAAGCTGCTCTTTCAAAAGCAAGGTTCAAGTCTGTGTGTTGAATGCACTCATCAGAAAGAAGTTTCTGAGAATGCTTCTGTCTAGTTCTTAGGTGAAGATATTTCCTTTTCCAGCTTAGGCCTCAAAGCGCTCCAAATAAACACTTGCAAATTCTACAAAAGGAGTGTTTCAAAAGAGTTCTATCAAAAGGAATGTTCAAGTCTGTGAGTTGAATGCACTTATCATACAGAAGTTTCCTGGAATGCTTCTGTCTAGTTTTTATGTGAAGACATTTCCTTTTCCAGCATAGGCCTCAAAGCGCTCCAAATATCCACTTGCAGATTCTACAAAAAGAGTGTTTCAAAACTGCTCTATCAAAAGCAAGCTTCAACACTGTGAGTAGAATGCACTCATCACAAAGAAGTTTCTGAGAATGCTTCTGTCTAGTTTTTATGTGAAGATATTTCCTTTTCCAACATAGGCCTCAAAGCGCTCCAAATAAACACTTGCAGATTCTACAAAAGGAGTGTTTCAAAACTGCTCTTTCGAGAGGAACGTTCAAGTCTGTGAGTTGAATGCACTCATCACACAGAAGTTTCTGAGAATGCTTCTGTCTAGTTTTTATGTGAAGATATTTCCTTTTCCAGCATAGGCCTCAAAACGCTCCAAATATCCTCTTGCAGATTCTACAAAAAGAGTGTTTCAAAACTGTTCTATCAAAAGGAAGGTTCAACTCTGTGAGTTGAATGAATGCATCATGAAGAACTTTCTGAGAATGCTTCTCTGTAGTTTTTAGGTGAAGATATTCCAAAACCCAGCACAGGCCTCGAAGTGCTCCAAATAACCCCTTGCCGATTTTACCAAAAGAGTGTTTCAGAACTGCTCTTTCTATAGGTAAGTTCAAGTCTGTGAGTTGAATGCACTCAACACAAAGAAGTTTCTGAGAATGCTTCTGTTCAGTTTTTATCTGAAGATATTTCCTTTTCCAGCATAGGCCTCAAACGGCTCCAAATATCCACTTGCAGATTCTACAAAAAGAGTGTTTCCAAACTTCTCTATCAATTGGTAGGTTCAACTCTGTGAGTTGAATGAACTCATCACAAAGAAGTTTCTGAGAATGCTTCCATCTAGTTTTTATATGAAGATATTTCCTTTTCCAGCATAGGCCTCAAAGAACTCCAAATAAACACATGCAGATTCTACAAAAGGAGTGTTTCCAAACTGTTCTATCAAAGGGACCGTTCAAGTCTGTGAGTTGAATGCACTCATCACACAGAAGTTTCTCAGAATGCTTCTGTCTAGTTTTTAGGTGAAGAGATTTCATTTCCCAGCATAGGCCTCAAAGCGCTCCAAATATCCACTTGCAGATTCTACGAAAAGTGTGTTTCCAAGCTGCTCTTTCAAAAGCAAGGTTCAAGTCTGTGTGTTGAATGCACTCACCAGAAAGAAGTTTCTGAGAATGCTTCTGTCTAGTTCTTAGGTGAAGATATTTCCTTTTCCAGCTTAGGCCTCAAAGCGCTCCAAATAAACACTTGCAAATTCTACAAAAGGAGTGTTTCAAAAGAGTTCTATCAAAAGGAACGTTCAAGTCTGTGAGTTGAATGCACTTATCATACAGACGTTTCCTAGAATGTTTCTGTCTAGTTTTTATGTGAAGATATTTCCTTTTCCAGCATAGGCCTCAAAGCGCTCCAAATATCCACTTGCAGATTCTACAAAAAGAGTGTTTCAAAACTGCTCTATCAAAAGCAAGCTTCAACACCGTGAGTAGAATGCACTCATCACAAAGAAGTTTCTGAGAATGCTTCTGTCTAGTTTTTATGTGAAGACATTTCCTTTTCCAGCATAGGCCTCAAAGCGCTCCAAATATCCACTTGCAGATTCTACAAAAAGAGTGTTTCAAAACTGCTCTATCAAAAGCAAGCTTCAACACTGTGAGTAGAATGCACTCATCACAAAGAAGTTTCTGAGAATGCTTCTGTCTAGTTTTTATGTGAAGATATTTCCTTTTCCAACATAGGCCTCAAAGCGCTCCAAATAAACACTTGCAGATTCTACAAAAGGAGTGTTTCAAAACTGCTCTTTCGAGAGGAACGTTCAAGTCTGTGAGTTGAATGCACTCATCACACAGAAGTTTCTGAGAATGCTTCTGTCTAGTTTTTATGTGAAGATATTTCCTTTTCCAGCATAGGCCTCAAAACGCTCCAAATATCCTCTTGCAGATTCTACAAAAAGAGTGTTTCAAAACTGTTCTATCAAAAGGAAGGTTCAACTCTGTGAGTTGAATGAATGCATCATGAAGAACTTTCTGAGAATGCTTCTCTGTAGTTTTTAGGTGAAGATATTCCAAAACCCAGCACAGGCCTCGAAGTGCTCCAAATATCCCCTTGCAGATTTTACCAAAAGAGTGTTTCAGAACTGCTCTTTCTATAGGTAAGTTCAAGTCTGTGAGTTGAATGCACTCAACACAAAGAAGTTTCTGAGAATGCTTCTGTTCAGTTTTTATCTGAAGATATTTCCTTTTCCAGCATAGTCCTCAAACGGCTCCAAATATACACTTGCAGATTCTACAAAAAGAGTGTTTCCAAACTTCTCTATCAATTGGTAGGTTCAACTCTGTGAGTTGAATGAACTCATCACAAAGAAGTTTCTGAGAATGCTTCCATCTAGTTTTTATATGAAGATATTTCCTTTTCCAGCATAGGCCTCAAAGAACTCCAAATAAACACATGCAGATTCTACAAAAGGAGTGTTTCCAAACTGTTCTATCAAAGGGACCGTTCAAGTCTGTGAGTTGAATGCACTCATCACACAGAACTTTCTCAGAATGCTTCTGTCTAGTTTTTAGGTGAAGAGATTTCATTTCCCAGCATAGGCCTCAAAGCGCTCCAAATATCCACTTGCAGATTCTACGAAAAGTGTGTTTCAAAGCTGCTCTTTCAAAAGCAAGGTTCAAGTCTGTGTGTTGAATGCACTCACCAGAAAGAAGTTTCTGAGAATGCTTCTGTCTAGTTCTTAGGTGAAGATATTTCCTTTTCCAGCTTAGGCCTCAAAGCGCTCCAAATAAACACTTGCAAATTCTACAAAAGGAGTGTTTCAAAAGAGTTCTATCAAAAGGAACGTTCAAGTCTGTGAGTTGAATGCACTTATCATACAGAAGTTTCCTGGAATGTTTCTGTCTAGTTTTTATGTGAAGACATTTCCTTTTCCAGCATAGGCCTCAAAGCGCTCCAAATATCCACTTGCAGATTCTACAAAAAGAGTGTTTCAAAACTGCTCTATCAAAAGCAAGCTTCAACACTGTGAGTAGAATGCACTCATCACAAAGAAGTTTCTGAGAATGCTTCTGTCTAGTTTTTATGTGAAGACATTTCCTTTTCCAGCATAGGCCTCAAAGCGCTCCAAATATCCACTTGCAGATTCTACAAAAAGAGTGTTTCAAAACTGCTCTATCAAAAGCAAGCTTCAACACTGTGAGTAGAATGCACTCATCACAAAGAAGTTTCTGAGAATGCTTCTGTCTAGTTTTTATGTGAAGATATTTCCTTTTCCAACATAGGCCTCAAAGCGCTCCAAATAAACACTTGCAGATTCTACAAAAGGAGTGTTTCAAAACTGCTCTTTCGAGAGGAACGTTCAAGTCTGTGAGTTGAATGCACTCATCACACAGAAGTTTCTGAGAATGCTTCTGTCTAGTTTTTATGTGAAGATATTTCCTTTTCCAGCATAGGCCTCAAAACGCTCCAAATATCCTCTTGCAGATTCTACAAAAAGAGTGTTTCAAAACTGTTCTAACAAAAGGAAGGTTCAACTCTGTGAGTTGAATGAATGCATCATGAAGAACTTTCTGAGAATGCTTCTCTGTAGTTTTTAGGTGAAGATATTCCAAAACCCAGCACAGGCCTCGAAGTGCTCCAAATAACCCCTTGCCGATTTTACCAAAAGAGTGTTTCAGAACTGCTCTTTCTATAGGTAAGTTCAAGTCTGTGAGTTGAATGCACTCAACACAAAGAAGTTTCTGAGAATGCTTCTGTTCAGTTTTTATCTGAAGATATTTCCTTTTCCAGCATAGGCCTCAAACGGCTCCAAATATCCACTTGCAGATTCTACAAAAAGAGTGTTTCCAAACTTCTCTATCAATTGGTAGGTTCAACTCTGTGAGTTGAATGAACTCATCACAAAGAAGTTTCTGAGAATGCTTCCATCTAGTTTTTATATGAAGATATTTCCTTTTCCAGCATAGGCCTCAAAAACTCCAAATAAACACATGCAGATTCTACAAAAGGAGTGTTTCCAAACTGTTCTATCAAAGGGACCGTTCAAGTCTGTGAGTTGAATGCACTCATCACACAGAAGTTTCTCAGAATGCTTCTGTCTAGTTTTTAGGTGAAGAGATTTCATTTCCCAGCATAGGCCTCAAAGCGCTCCAAATATCCACTTGCAGATTCTACGAAAAGTGTGTTTCAAAGCTGCTCTTTCAAAAGCAAGGTTCAAGTCTGTGTGTTGAATGCACTCACCAGAAAGAAGTTTCTGAGAATGCTTCTGTCTAGTTCTTAGGTGAAGATATTTCCTTTTCCAGCTTAGGCCTCAAAGCGCTCCAAATAAACACTTGCAAATTCTACAAAAGGAGTGTTTCAAAAGAGTTCTATCAAAAGGAACGTTCAAGTCTGTGAGTTGAATGCACTTATCATACAGAAGTTTCCTGGAATGTTTCTGTCTAGTTTTTCTGTGAAGACATTTCCTTTTCCAGCATAGGCCTCAAAGCACTCCAAATATCCACTTGCAGATTCTACAAAAAGAGTGTTTCAAAACTGCTCTATCAAAAGCAAGCTTCAACACTGTGAGTAGAATGCACTCATCACAAAGAAGTTTCTGAGAATGCTTCTGTCTAGTTTTTATGTGAAGACATTTCCTTTTCCAGCATAGGCCTCAAAGCGCTCCAAATATCCACTTGCAGATTCTACAAAAAGAGTGTTTCAAAACTGCTCTATCAAAAGCAAGCTTCAACACTGTGAGTAGAATGCACTCATCACAAAGAAGTTTCTGAGAATGCTTCTGTCTAGTTTTTATGTGAAGATATTTCCTTTTCCAACATAGGCCTCAAAGCGCTCCAAATAAACACTTGCAGATTCTACAAAAGGAGTGTTTCAAAACTGCTCTTTCGAGAGGAACGTTCAAGTCTGTGAGTTGAATGCACTCATCACACAGAAGTTTCTGAGAATGCTTCTGTCTAGTTTTTATGTGAAGATATTTCCTTTTCCAGCATAGGCCTCAAAATGCTCCAAATATCCTCTTGCAGATTCTACAAAAAGAGTGTTTCAAAACTGTTCTATCAAAAGGAAGGTTCAACTCTGTGAGTTGAATGAATGCATCATGAAGAACTTTCTGAGAATGCTTCTCTGTAGTTTTTAGGTGAAGATATTCCAAAACCCAGCACAGGCCTCGAAGTGCTCCAAATAACCCCTTGCCGATTTTACCAAAAGAGTGTTTCAGAACTGCTCTTTCTATAGGTAAGTTCAAGTCTGTGAGTTGAATGCACTCAACACAAAGAAGTTTCTGAGAATGCTTCTGTTCAGTTTTTATGTGAAGATATTTCCTTTTCCAGCATAGGCCTCAAACGGCTCCAAATACCCACTTGCAGATTCTACAAAAAGAGTGTTTCCAAACTTCTCTATCAATTGGTAGGTTCAACTCTGTGAGTTGAATGAAGTCATCACAAAGAAGTTTCTGAGAATGCTTCCATCTAGTTTTTATATGAAGATATTTCCTTTTCCAGCATAGGCCTCAAAGAACTCCAAATAAACACATGCAGATTCTACAAAAGGAGTGTTTCCAAACTGTTCTATCAAAGGGAACGTTCAAGTCTGTGAGTTGAATGCACTCATCACACAGAAGTTTCTCAGAATGCTTCTGTCTAGTTTTTAGGTGAAGAGATTTCATTTCCCAGCATAGGCCTCAAAGCGCTCCAAATATCCACTTGCAGATTCTACGAAAAGTGTGTTTCAAAGCTGCTCTTTCAAAAGCAAGGTTCAAGTCTGTGTGTTGAATGCACTCATCAGAAAGAAGTTTCTGAGAATGCTTCTGTCTAGTTCTTAGGTGAAGATATTTCCTTTTCCAGCTTAGGCCTCAAAGCGCTCCAAATAAACACTTGCAAATTCTACAAAAGGAGTGTTTCAAAAGAGTTCTATCAAAAGGAATGTTCAAGTCTGTGAGTTGAATGCACTTATCATACAGAAGTTTCCTGGAATGCTTCTGTCTAGTTTTTATGTGAAGACATTTCCTTTTCCAGCATAGGCCTCAAAGCGCTCCAAATATCCACTTGCAGATTCTACAAAAAGAGTGTTTCAAAACTGCTCTATCAAAAGCAAGCTTCAACACTGTGAGTAGAATGCACTCATCACAAAGAAGTTTCTGACAATGCTTCTGTCTAGTTTTTATGTGAAGATATTTCCTTTTCCAACATAGGCCTCAAAGCGCTCCAAATAAACACTTGCAGATTCTACAAAAGGAGTGTTTCAAAACTGCTCTTTCGAGAGGAACGTTCAAGTCTGTGAGTTGAATGCACTCATCACACAGAAGTTTCTGAGAATGCTTCTGTCTAGTTTTTATGTGAAGATATTTCCTTTTCCAGCATAGGCCTCAAAACGCTCCAAATATCCTCTTGCAGATTCTACAAAAAGAGTGTTTCAAAACTGTTCTATCAAAAGGAAGGTTCAACTCTGTGAGTTGAATGAATGCATCATGAAGAACTTTCTGAGAATGCTTCTCTGTAGTTTTTAGGTGAAGATATTCCAAAACCCAGCACAGGCCTCGAAGTGCTCCAAATAACCCCTTGCCGATTTTACCAAAAGAGTGTTTCAGAACTGCTCTTTCTATAGGTAAGTTCAAGTCTGTGAGTTGAATGCACTCAACACAAAGAAGTTTCTGAGAATGCTTCTGTTCAGTTTTTATCTGAAGATATTTCCTTTTCCAGCATAGGCCTCAAACGGCTCCAAATATCCACTTGCAGATTCTACAAAAAGAGTGTTTCCAAACTTCTCTATCAATTGGTAGGTTCAACTCTGTGAGTTGAATGAACTCATCACAAAGAAGTTTCTGAGAATGCTTCCATCTAGTTTTTATATGAAGATATTTCCTTTTCCAGCATAGGCCTCAAAGAACTCCAAATAAACACATGCAGATTCTACAAAAGGAGTGTTTCCAAACTGTTCTATCAAAGGGACCGTTCAAGTCTGTGAGTTGAATGCACTCATCACACAGAAGTTTCTCAGAATGCTTCTGTCTAGTTTTTAGGTGAAGAGATTTCATTTCCCAGCATAGGCCTCAAAGCGCTCCAAATATCCACTTGCAGATTCTACGAAAAGTGTGTTTCAAAGCTGCTCTTTCAAAAGCAAGGTTCAAGTCTGTGTGTTGAATGCACTCACCAGAAAGAAGTTTCTGAGAATGCTTCTGTCTAGTTCTTAGGTGAAGATATTTCCTTTTCCAGCTTAGGCCTCAAAGCGCTCCAAATAAACACTTGCAAATTCTACAAAAGGAGTGTTTCAAAAGAGTTCTATCAAAAGGAACGTTCAAGTCTGTGAGTTGAATGCACTTATCATACAGAAGTTTCCTAGAATGTTTCTGTCTAGTTTTTATGTGAAGATATTTCCTTTTCCAGCATAGGCCTCAAAGCGCTCCAAATATCCACTTGCAGATTCTACAAAAAGAGTGTTTCAAAACTGCTCTATCAAAAGCAAGCTTCAACACCGTGAGTAGAATGCACTCATCACAAAGAAGTTTCTGAGAATGCTTCTGTCTAGTTTTTATGTGAAGACATTTCCTTTTCCAGCATAGGCCTCAAAGCGCTCCAAATATCCACTTGCAGATTCTACAAAAAGAGTGTTTCAAAACTGCTCTATCAAAAGCAAGCTTCAACACTGTGAGTAGAATGCACTCATCACAAAGAAGTTTCTGAGAATGCTTCTGTCTAGTTTTTATGTGAAGATATTTCCTTTTCCAACATAGGCCTCAAAGCGCTCCAAATAAACACTTGCAGATTCTACAAAAGGAGTGTTTCAAAACTGCTCTTTCGAGAGGAACGTTCAAGTCTGTGAGTTGAATGCACTCATCACACAGAAGTTTCTGAGAATGCTTCTGTCTAGTTTTTATGTGAAGATATTTCCTTTTCCAGCATAGGCCTCAAAACGCTCCAAATATCCTCTTGCAGATCCTACAAAAAGAGTGTTTCAAAACTGTTCTATCAAAAGGAAGGTTCAACTCTGTGAGTTGAATGAATGCATCATGAAGAACTTTCTGAGAATGCTTCTCTGTAGCTTTTAGGTGAAGATATTCCAAAACCCAGCACAGGCCTCGAAGTGCTCCAAATATCCCCTTGCAGATTTTACCAAAAGAGTGTTTCAGAACTGCTCTTTCTATAGGTAAGTTCAAGTCTGTGAGTTGAATGCACTCAACACAAAGAAGTTTCTGAGAATGCTTCTGTTCAGTTTTTATGTGAAGATATTTCCTTTTCCAGCATAGTCCTCAAACGGCTCCAAATATACACTTGCAGATTCTACAAAAAGAGTGTTTCCAAACTTCTCTATCAATTGGTAGGTTCAACTCTGTGAGTTGAATGAACTCATCACAAAGAAGTTTCTGAGAATGCTTCCATCTAGTTTTTATATGAAGATATTTCCTTTTCCAGCATAGGCCTCAAAGAACTCCAAATAAACACATGCAGATTCTACAAAAGGAGTGTTTCCAAACTGTTCTATCAAAGGGAACGTTCAAGTCTGTGAGTTGAATGCACTCATCACACAGAAGTTTCTCAGAATGCTTCTGTCTAGTTTTTAGGTGAAGAGATTTCATTTCCCAGCATAGGCCTCAAAGCGCTCCAAATATCCACTTGCAGATTCTACGAAAAGTGTGTTTCAAAGCTGCTCTTTCAAAAGCAAGGTTCAAGTCTGTGTGTTGAATGCACTCATCAGAAAGAAGTTTCTGAGAATGCTTCTGTCTAGTTCTTAGGTGAAGATATTTCCTTTTCCAGCTTAGGCCTCAAAGCGCTCCAAATAAACACTTGCAAATTCTACAAAAGGAGTGTTTCAAAAGAGTTCTATCAAAAGGAATGTTCAAGTCTGTGAGTTGAATGCACTTATCATACAGAAGTTTCCTGGAATGCTTCTGTCTAGTTTTTATGTGAAGACATTTCCTTTTCCAGCATAGGCCTCAAAGCGCTCCAAATATCCACTTGCAGATTCTACAAAAAGAGTGTTTCAAAACTGCTCTATCAAAAGCAAGCTTCAACACTGTGAGTAGAATGCACTCATCACAAAGAAGTTTCTGACAATGCTTCTGTCTAGTTTTTATGTGAAGATATTTCCTTTTCCAACATAGGCCTCAAAGCGCTCCAAATAAACACTTGCAGATTCTACAAAAGGAGTGTTTCAAAACTGCTCTTTCGAGAGGAACGTTCAAGTCTGTGAGTTGAATGCACTCATCACACAGAAGTTTCTGAGAATGCTTCTGTCTAGTTTTTATGTGAAGATATTTCCTTTTCCAGCATAGGCCTCAAAACGCTCCAAATATCCTCTTGCAGATTCTACAAAAAGAGTGTTTCAAAACTGTTCTATCAAAAGGAAGGTTCAACTCTGTGAGTTGAATGAATGCATCATGAAGAACTTTCTGAGAATGCTTCTCTGTAGTTTTTAGGTGAAGATATTCCAAAACCCAGCACAGGCCTCGAAGTGCTCCAAATAACCCCTTGCCGATTTTACCAAAAGAGTGTTTCAGAACTGCTCTTTCTATAGGTAAGTTCAAGTCTGTGAGTTGAATGCACTCAACACAAAGAAGTTTCTGAGAATGCTTCTGTTCAGTTTTTATCTGAAGATATTTCCTTTTCCAGCATAGGCCTCAAACGGCTCCAAATATCCACTTGCAGATTCTACAAAAAGAGTGTTTCCAAACTTCTCTATCAATTGGTAGGTTCAACTCTGTGAGTTGAATGAACTCATCACAAAGAAGTTTCTGAGAATGCTTCCATCTAGTTTTTATATGAAGATATTTCCTTTTCCAGCATAGGCCTCAAAGAACTCCAAATAAACACATGCAGATTCTACAAAAGGAGTGTTTCCAAACTGTTCTATCAAAGGGACCGTTCAAGTCTGTGAGTTGAATGCACTCATCACACAGAAGTTTCTCAGAATGCTTCTGTCTAGTTTTTAGGTGAAGAGATTTCATTTCCCAGCATAGGCCTCAAAGCGCTCCAAATATCCACTTGCAGATTCTACGAAAAGTGTGTTTCAAAGCTGCTCTTTCAAAAGCAAGGTTCAAGTCTGTGTGTTGAATGCACTCACCAGAAAGAAGTTTCTGAGAATGCTTCTGTCTAGTTCTTAGGTGAAGATATTTCCTTTTCCAGCTTAGGCCTCAAAGCGCTCCAAATAAACACTTGCAAATTCTACAAAAGGAGTGTTTCAAAAGAGTTCTATCAAAAGGAACGTTCAAGTCTGTGAGTTGAATGCACTTATCATACAGAAGTTTCCTAGAATGTTTCTGTCTAGTTTTTATGTGAAGATATTTCCTTTTCCAGCATAGGCCTCAAAGCGCTCCAAATATCCACTTGCAGATTCTACAAAAAGAGTGTTTCAAAACTGCTCTATCAAAAGCAAGCTTCAACACCGTGAGTAGAATGCACTCATCACAAAGAAGTTTCTGAGAATGCTTCTGTCTAGTTTTTATGTGAAGACATTTCCTTTTCCAGCATAGGCCTCAAAGCGCTCCAAATATCCACTTGCAGATTCTACAAAAAGAGTGTTTCAAAACTGCTCTATCAAAAGCAAGCTTCAACACTGTGAGTAGAATGCACTCATCACAAAGAAGTTTCTGAGAATGCTTCTGTCTAGTTTTTATGTGAAGATATTTCCTTTTCCAACATAGGCCTCAAAGCGCTCCAAATAAACACTTGCAGATTCTACAAAAGGAGTGTTTCAAAACTGCTCTTTCGAGAGGAACGTTCAAGTCTGTGAGTTGAATGCACTCATCACACAGAAGTTTCTGAGAATGCTTCTGTCTAGTTTTTATGTGAAGATATTTCCTTTTCCAGCATAGGCCTCAAAACGCTCCAAATATCCTCTTGCAGATCCTACAAAAAGAGTGTTTCAAAACTGTTCTATCAAAAGGAAGGTTCAACTCTGTGAGTTGAATGAATGCATCATGAAGAACTTTCTGAGAATGCTTCTCTGTAGCTTTTAGGTGAAGATATTCCAAAACCCTGCACAGGCCTCGAAGTGCTCCAAATATCCCCTTGCAGATTTTACCAAAAGAGTGTTTCAGAACTGCTCTTTCTATAGGTAAGTTCAAGTCTGTGAGTTGAATGCACTCAACACAAAGAAGTTTCTGAGAATGCTTCTGTTCAGTTTTTATGTGAAGATATTTCCTTTTCCAGCATAGTCCTCAAACGGCTCCAAATATACACTTGCAGATTCTACAAAAAGAGTGTTTCCAAACTTCTCTATCAATTGGTAGGTTCAACTCTGTGAGTTGAATGAACTCATCACAAAGAAGTTTCTGAGAATGCTTCCATCTAGTTTTTATATGAAGATATTTCCTTTTCCAGCATAGGCCTCAAAGAACTCCAAATAAACACATGCCGATTCTACAAAAGGAGTGTTTCCAAACTGTTCTATCAAAGGGAACGTTCAAGTCTGTGAGTTGAATGCACTCATCACACAGAAGTTTCTCAGAATGCTTCTGTCTAGTTTTTAGGTGAAGAGATTTCATTTCCCAGCATAGGCCTCAAAGCGCTCCAAATATCCACTTGCAGATTCTACGAAAAGTGTGTTTCAAAGCTGCTCTTTCAAAAGCAAGGTTCAAGTCTGTGTGTTGAATGCACTCATCAGAAACAAGTTTCTGAGAATGCTTCTGTCTAGTTCTTAGGTGAAGATATTTCCTTTTCCAGCTTAGGCCTCAAAGCGCTCCAAATAAACACTTGCAAATTCTACAAAAGGAGTGTTTCAAAAGAGTTCTATCAAAAGGAATGTTCAAGTCTGTGAGTTGAATGCACTTATCATACAGAAGTTTCCTGGAATGCTTCTGTCTAGTTTTTATGTGAAGACATTTCCTTTTCCAGCATAGGCCTCAAAGCGCTCCAAATATCCACTTGCAGATTCTACAAAAAGAGTGTTTCAAAACTGCTCTATCAAAAGCAAGCTTCAACACTGTGAGTAGAATGCACTCATCACAAAGAAGTTTCTGAGAATGCTTCTGTCTAGTTTTTATGTGAACATATTTCCTTTTCCAACATAGGCCTCAAAGCGCTCCAAATAAACACTTGCAGATTCTACAAAAGGAGTGTTTCAAAACTGCTCTTTCGAGAGGAACGTTCAAGTCTGTGAGTTGAATGCACTCATCACACAGAAGTTTCTGAGAATGCTTCTGTCTAGTTTTTATGTGAAGATATTTCCTTTTCCAGCATAGGCCTCAAAACGCTCCAAATATCCTCTTGCAGATTCTACAAAAAGAGTGTTTCAAAACTGTTCTAACAAAAGGAAGGTTCAACTCTGTGAGTTGAATGAATGCATCATGAAGAACTTTCTGAGAATGCTTCTGTGTAGTTTTTAGGTGAAGATATTCCAAAACCCAGCACAGGCCTCAAAGTGCTCCAAATAAACCCTTGCCGATTTTACCAAAAGAGTGTTTCAGAACTGCTCTTTGTATAGGTAAGTTCAAGTCTGTGAGTTGAATGCACTCAACACAAAGAAGTTTCTGAGAATGCTTCTGTTCAGTTTTTATGTGAAGATATTTCCTTTTCCAGCATAGGCCTCAAAAGGCTCCAAATATCCACTTGCAGATTCTACAAAAAGAGTGTTTCCAAACTTCTCTATCAATTGGTAGGTTCAACTCTGTGAGTTGAATGAACTCATCACAAAGAAGTTTCTGAGAATGCTTCCATCTAGTTTTTATATGAAGATATTTCCTTTTCCAGCATAGGCCTCAAAGAACTCCAAATAAACACATGCAGATGCTACAAAAGGAGTGTTTCCAAACTGTTCTATCAAAGGGACCGTTCAAGTCTGTGAGTTGAATGCACTCATTACACAGAAGTTTCTCAGAATGCTTCTGTCTAGTTTTTAGGTGAAGAGATTTCATTTCCCAGCATAGGCCTCAAAGCGCTCCAAATATCCACTTGCAGATTCTACGAAAAGTGTGTTTCAAAGCTGCTCTTTCAAAAGCAAGGTTCAAGTCTGTGTGTTGAATGCACTCACCAGAAAGAAGTTTCTGAGAATGCTTCTGTCTAGTTCTTAGGTGAAGATATTTCCTTTTCCAGCTTAGGCCTCAAAGCGCTCCAAATAAACACTTGCAAATTCTACAAAAGGAGTGTTTCAAAAGAGTTCTATCAAAAGGAACGTTCAAATCTGTGAGTTGAATGCACTTATCAAACAGAAGTTTCCTGGAATGTTTCTGTCTAGTTTTTATGTGAAGACATTTCCTTTTCCAGCATAGGCCTCAAAGCGCTCCAAATATCCACTTGCAGATTCTACAAAAAGAGTGTTTCAAAACTGCTCTATCAAAAGCAAGCTTCAACACTGTGAGTAGAATGCACTCATCACAAAGAAGTTTCTGAGAATGCTTCTGTCTAGTTTTTATGTGAAGACATTTCCTTTTCCAGCATAGGCCTCAAAGCGCTCCAAATATCCACTTGCAGATTCTACAAAAAGAGTGTTTCAAAACTGCTCTATCAAAAGCAAGCTTCAACACTGTGAGTAGAATGCACTCATCACAAAGAAGTTTCTGAGAATGCTTCTGTCTAGTTTTTATGTGAAGATATTTCCTTTTCCAACATAGGCCTCAAAGCGCTCCAAATAAACACTTGCAGATTCTACAAAAGGAGTGTTTCAAAACTGCTCTTTCGAGAGGAACGTTCAAGTCTGTGAGTTGAATGCACTCATCACACAGAAGTTTCTGAGAATGCTTCTGTCTAGTTTTTATGTGAAGATATTTCCTTTTCCAGTATAGGCCTCAAAACGCTCCAAATATCCTCTTGCAGATTCTACAAAAAGAGTGTTTCAAAACTGTTCTATCAAAAGGAAGGTTCAACTCTGTGAGTTGAATGAATGCATCATGAAGAACTTTCTGAGAATGCTTCTCTGTAGTTTTTAGGTGAAGATATTCCAAAACCCAGCACAGGCCTCGAAGTGCTCCAAATAACCCCTTGCAGATTTTACCAAAAGAGTGTTTCAGAACTGCTCTTTCTATAGGTAAGTTCAAGTCTGTGAGTTGAATGCACTCAACACAAAGAAGTTTCTGAGAATGCTTCTGTTCAGTTTTTATGTGAAGATATTTCCTTTTCCAGCATAGGCCTCAAACGGCTCCAAATATCCACTTGCAGATTCTACAAAAAGAGTGTTTCCAAACTTCTCTATCAATTGGTAGGTTCAACTCTGTGAGTTGAATGAACTCATCACAAAGAAGTTTCTGAGAATGCTTCCATCTAGTTTTTATATGAAGATATTTCCTTTTCCAGCATAGGCCTCAAAGAACTCCAAATAAACACATGCAGATTCTACAAAAGGAGTGTTTCCAAACTGTTCTATCAAAGGGAACGTTCAAGTCTGTGAGTTGAATGCACTCATCACACAGAAGTTTCTCAGAATGCTTCTGTCTAGTTTTTAGGTGAAGAGATTTCATTTCCCAGCATAGGCCTCAAAGCGCTCCAAATATCCACTTGCAGATTCTACGAAAAGTGTGTTTCAAAGCTGCTCTTTCAAAAGCAAGGTTCAAGTCTGTGTGTTGAATGCACTCATCAGAAAGAAGTTTCTGAGAATGCTTCTGTCTAGTTCTTAGGTGAAGATATTTCCTTTTCCAGCTTAGGCCTCAAAGCGCTCCAAATAAACACTTGCAAATTCTACAAAAGGAGTGTATCAAAAGAGTTCTATCAAAAGGAACGTTCAAGTCTGTGAGTTGAATGCACTGATCATACAGAAGTTTCCTGGAATGCTTCTGTCTAGTTTTTATGTGAAGACATTTCCTTTTCCAGCATAGGCCTCAAAGCGCTCCAAATATCCACTTGCAGATTCTACAAAAAGAGTGTTTCCAAATTGCTCTATCAAAAGCAAGCTTCAACACTGTGAGTAGAATGCACTCATCACAAAGAAGTTTCTGAGAATGCTTCTGTCTAGTTTTTATGTGAAGATATTTCCTTTTCCAGCATAGGCCTCAAAACGCTCCAAATATCCTCTTGCAGATTCTACAAAAAGAGTGTTTCAAAACTGTTCTATCAAAAGGAAGGTTCAACTCTGTGAGTTGAATGAATGCATCATGAAGTAATTTCTGAGAATGCTTCTCTGTTGTTTTTAGGTGAAGATATTCCAAAACCCAGCACAGGCCTCGAAGTGCTCCAAATAACCCCTTGCAGATTTTACCAAAAGAGTGTTTCAGAACTGCTCTTTCTATAGGTAAGTTCAAGTCTGTGAGTTGAATGCACTCAACACAAAGAAGTTTCTGAGAATGCTTCTGTTCAGTTTTTATGTGAAGATATTTCCTTTTCCAGCATAGGCCTCAAACGGCTCCATATATACACTTGCAGATTCTACAAAAAGAGTGTTTCCAAACTTCTCTATCAATTGGTAGGTTCAACTCTGTGAGTTGAATGAACTCATCACAAAGAAGTTTCTGAGAATGCTTCCATCTAGTTTTTATATGAAGATATTTCCTTTTCCAGCATAGGCCTCAAAGAACTCCAAATAAACACATGCAGATTCTACAAAAGGAGTGTTTCCAAACTGCTCTATCAAAGGGAACGTTCAAGTCTGTGAGTTGAATGCACTCATCACACAGAAGTTTCTCAGAATGCTTCTGTCTAGTTTTTAGGTGAAGAGATTTCATTTCCCAGCATAGGCCTCAAAGCGCTCCAAATATCCACTTGCAGATTCTACGAAAAGTGTGTTTCAAAGCTGCTCTTTCAAAAGCAAGGTTCAAGTCTGTGTGTTGAATGCACTCATCAGAAAGAAGTTTCTGAGAATGCTTCTGTCTAGTTCTTAGGTGAAGATATTTCCTTTTCCAGCTTAGGCCTCAAAGCGCTCCAAATAAACACTTGCAAATTCTACAAAAGGAGTGTTTCAAAAGAGTTCTATCAAAAGGAATGTTCAAGTCTGTGAGTTGAATGCACTTATCATACAGAAGTTTCCTGGAATGCTTCTGTCTAGTTTTTATGTGAAGACATTTCCTTTTCCAGCATAGGCCTCAAAGCGCTCCAAATATCCACTTGCAGATTCTACAAAAAGAGTGTTTCAAAACTACTCTATCAAAAGCAAGCTTCAACACTGTGAGTAGAATGCACTCATCACAAAGAAGTTTCTGAGAATGCTTCTGTCTAGTTTTTATGTGAAGATATTTCCTTTTCCAACATAGGCCTCAAAGCGCTCCAAATAAACACTTGCAGATTCTACAAAAGGAGTGTTTCAAAACTGCTCTTTCGAGAGGAACGTTCAAGTCTGTGAGTTGAATGCACTCATCACACAGAAGTTTCTGAGAATGCTTCTGTCTAGTTTTTATGTGAAGATATTTCCTTTTCCAGCATAGGCCTCAAAACGCTCCAAATATCCTCTTGCAGATTCTACAAAAAGAGTGTTTCAAAACTGTTCTAACAAAAGGAAGGTTCAACTCTGTGAGTTGAATGAATGCATCATGAAGAACTTTCTGAGAATGCTTCTCTGTAGTTTTTAGGTGAAGATATTCCAAAACCCAGCACAGGCCTCGAAGTGCTCCAAATAACCCCTTGCCGATTTTACCAAAAGAGTGTTTCAGAACTGCTCTTTCTATAGGTAAGTTCAAGTCTGTGAGTTGAATGCACTCAACACAAAGAAGTTTCTGAGAATGCTTCTGTTCAGTTTTTATGTGAAGATATTTCCTTTTCCAGCATAGGCCTCAAACGGCTCCAAATATCCACTTGCAGATTCTACAAAAAGAGTGTTTCCAAACTTCTCTATCAATTGGTAGGTTCAACTCTGTGAGTTGAATGAACTCATCACAAAGAAGTTTCTGAGAATGCTTCCATCTAGTTTTTATATGAAGATATTTCCTTTTCCAGCATAGGCCTCAAAGAACTCCAAATAAACACATGCAGATTCTACAAAAGGAGTGTTTCCAAACTGTTCTATCAAAGGGACCGTTCAAGTCTGTGAGTTGAATGCACTCATCACACAGAAGTTTCTCAGAATGCTTCTGTCTAGTTTTTAGGTGAAGAGATTTCATTTCCCAGCATAGGCCTCAAAGCGCTCCAAATATCCACTTGCAGATTCTACGAAAAGTGTGTCTCAAAGCTGCTCTTTCAAAAGCAAGGTTCAAGTCTGTGTGTTGAATGCACTCATCAGAAAGAAGTTTCTGAGAATGCTTCTGTCTAGTTCTTAGGTGAAGATATTTCCTTTTCCAGCTTAGGCCTCAAAGCGCTCCAAATAAACACTTGCAGATTCTACAAAAAGAGTGTTTCAAAACTGCTCTATCAAAAGCAAGCTTCAACTCTGTGAGTAGAATGCACTCATCACAAAGAAGTTTCTGAGAATGCTTCTGTCTAGTTTTTATGTGAAGATATTTCCTTTTCCAACATAGGCCTCAAAGCGCTCCAAATAAACACTTGCAGATTCTACAAAAGGAGTGTTTCAAAACTGCTCTTTCGAGAGGAACGTTCAAGTCTGTGAGTTGAATGCACTCATCACACAGAAGTTTCTGAGAATGCTTCTGTCTAGTTTTTATGTGAAGATATTTCCTTTTCCAGCATAGGCCTCAAAACGCTCCAAATATCCTCTTGCAGATCCTACAAAAAGAGTGTTTCAAAACTGTTCTATCAAAAGGAAGGTTCAACTCTGTGAGTTGAATGAATGCATCATGAAGAACTTTCTGAGAATGCTTCTCTGTAGCTTTTAGGTGAAGATATTCCAAAACCCTGCACAGGCCTCGAAGTGCTCCAAATATCCCCTTGCAGATTTTACCAAAAGAGTGTTTCAGAACTGCTCTTTCTATAGGTAAGTTCAAGTCTGTGAGTTGAATGCACTCAACACAAAGAAGTTTCTGAGAATGCTTCTGTTCAGTTTTTATGTGAAGATATTTCCTTTTCCAGCATAGTCCTCAAACGGCTCCAAATATACACTTGCAGATTCTACAAAAAGAGTGTTTCCAAACTTCTCTATCAATTGGTAGGTTCAACTCTGTGAGTTGAATGAACTCATCACAAAGAAGTTTCTGAGAATGCTTCCATCTAGTTTTTATATGAAGATATTTCCTTTTCCAGCATAGGCCTCAAAGAACTCCAAATAAACACATGCAGATGCTACAAAAGGAGTGTTTCCAAACTGTTCTATCAAAGGGACCGTTCAAGTCTGTGAGTTGAATGCACTCATTACACAGAAGTTTCTCAGAATGCTTCTGTCTAGTTTTTAGGTGAAGAGATTTCATTTCCCAGCATAGGCCTCAAAGCGCTCCAAATATCCACTTGCAGATTCTACGAAAAGTGTGTTTCAAAGCTGCTCTTTCAAAAGCAAGGTTCAAGTCTGTGTGTTGAATGCACTCACCAGAAAGAAGTTTCTGAGAATGCTTCTGTCTAGTTCTTAGGTGAAGATATTTCCTTTTCCAGCTTAGGCCTCAAAGCGCTCCAAATAAACACTTGCAAATTCTACAAAAGGAGTGTTTCAAAAGAGTTCTATCAAAAGGAACGTTCAAATCTGTGAGTTGAATGCACTTATCAAACAGAAGTTTCCTGGAATGTTTCTGTCTAGTTTTTATGTGAAGACATTTCCTTTTCCAGCATAGGCCTCAAAGCGCTCCAAATATCCACTTGCAGATTCTACAAAAAGAGTGTTTCAAAACTGCTCTATCAAAAGCAAGCTTCAACACTGTGAGTAGAATGCACTCATCACAAAGAAGTTTCTGAGAATGCTTCTGTCTAGTTTTTATGTGAAGACATTTCCTTTTCCAGCATAGGCCTCAAAGCGCTCCAAATATCCACTTGCAGATTCTACAAAAAGAGTGTTTCAAAACTGCTCTATCAAAAGCAAGCTTCAACACTGTGAGTAGAATGCACTCATCACAAAGAAGTTTCTGAGAATGCTTCTGTCTAGTTTTTATGTGAAGATATTTCCTTTTCCAACATAGGCCTCAAAGCGCTCCAAATAAACACTTGCAGATTCTACAAAAGGAGTGTTTCAAAACTGCTCTTTCGAGAGGAACGTTCAAGTCTGTGAGTTGAATGCACTCATCACACAGAAGTTTCTGAGAATGCTTCTGTCTAGTTTTTATGTGAAGATATTTCCTTTTCCAGTATAGGCCTCAAAACGCTCCAAATATCCTCTTGCAGATTCTACAAAAAGAGTGTTTCAAAACTGTTCTATCAAAAGGAAGGTTCAACTCTGTGAGTTGAATGAATGCATCATGAAGAACTTTCTGAGAATGCTTCTCTGTAGTTTTTAGGTGAAGATATTCCAAAACCCAGCACAGGCCTCGAAGTGCTCCAAATAACCCCTTGCAGATTTTACCAAAAGAGTGTTTCAGAACTGCTCTTTCTATAGGTAAGTTCAAGTCTGTGAGTTGAATGCACTCAACACAAAGAAGTTTCTGAGAATGCTTCTGTTCAGTTTTTATGTGAAGATATTTCCTTTTCCAGCATAGGCCTCAAACGGCTCCAAATATCCACTTGCAGATTCTACAAAAAGAGTGTTTCCAAACTTCTCTATCAATTGGTAGGTTCAACTCTGTGAGTTGAATGAACTCATCACAAAGAAGTTTCTGAGAATGCTTCCATCTAGTTTTTATATGAAGATATTTCCTTTTCCAGCATAGGCCTCAAAGAACTCCAAATAAACACATGCAGATTCTACAAAAGGAGTGTTTCCAAACTGTTCTATCAAAGGGAACGTTCAAGTCTGTGAGTTGAATGCACTCATCACACAGAAGTTTCTCAGAATGCTTCTGTCTAGTTTTTAGGTGAAGAGATTTCATTTCCCAGCATAGGCCTCAAAGCGCTCCAAATATCCACTTGCAGATTCTACGAAAAGTGTGTTTCAAAGCTGCTCTTTCAAAAGCAAGGTTCAAGTCTGTGTGTTGAATGCACTCATCAGAAAGAAGTTTCTGAGAATGCTTCTGTCTAGTTCTTAGGTGAAGATATTTCCTTTTCCAGCTTAGGCCTCAAAGCGCTCCAAATAAACACTTGCAAATTCTACAAAAGGAGTGTATCAAAAGAGTTCTATCAAAAGGAACGTTCAAGTCTGTGAGTTGAATGCACTGATCATACAGAAGTTTCCTGGAATGCTTCTGTCTAGTTTTTATGTGAAGACATTTCCTTTTCCAGCATAGGCCTCAAAGCGCTCCAAATATCCACTTGCAGATTCTACAAAAAGAGTGTTTCCAAATTGCTCTATCAAAAGCAAGCTTCAACACTGTGAGTAGAATGCACTCATCACAAAGAAGTTTCTGAGAATGCTTCTGTCTAGTTTTTATGTGAAGATATTTCCTTTTCCAGCATAGGCCTCAAAACGCTCCAAATATCCTCTTGCAGATTCTACAAAAAGAGTGTTTCAAAACTGTTCTATCAAAAGGAAGGTTCAACTCTGTGAGTTGAATGAATGCATCATGAAGTAATTTCTGAGAATGCTTCTCTGTTGTTTTTAGGTGAAGATATTCCAAAACCCAGCACAGGCCTCGAAGTGCTCCAAATAACCCCTTGCAGATTTTACCAAAAGAGTGTTTCAGAACTGCTCTTTCTATAGGTAAGTTCAAGTCTGTGAGTTGAATGCACTCAACACAAAGAAGTTTCTGAGAATGCTTCTGTTCAGTTTTTATGTGAAGATATTTCCTTTTCCAGCATAGGCCTCAAACGGCTCCATATATACACTTGCAGATTCTACAAAAAGAGTGTTTCCAAACTTCTCTATCAATTGGTAGGTTCAACTCTGTGAGTTGAATGAACTCATCACAAAGAAGTTTCTGAGAATGCTTCCATCTAGTTTTTATATGAAGATATTTCCTTTTCCAGCATAGGCCTCAAAGAACTCCAAATAAACACATGCAGATTCTACAAAAGGAGTGTTTCCAAACTGCTCTATCAAAGGGAACGTTCAAGTCTGTGAGTTGAATGCACTCATCACACAGAAGTTTCTCAGAATGCTTCTGTCTAGTTTTTAGGTGAAGAGATTTCATTTCCCAGCATAGGCCTCAAAGCGCTCCAAATATCCACTTGCAGATTCTACGAAAAGTGTGTTTCAAAGCTGCTCTTTCAAAAGCAAGGTTCAAGTCTGTGTGTTGAATGCACTCATCAGAAAGAAGTTTCTGAGAATGCTTCTGTCTAGTTCTTAGGTGAAGATATTTCCTTTTCCAGCTTAGGCCTCAAAGCGCTCCAAATAAACACTTGCAAATTCTACAAAAGGAGTGTTTCAAAAGAGTTCTATCAAAAGGAATGTTCAAGTCTGTGAGTTGAATGCACTTATCATACAGAAGTTTCCTGGAATGCTTCTGTCTAGTTTTTATGTGAAGACATTTCCTTTTCCAGCATAGGCCTCAAAGCGCTCCAAATATCCACTTGCAGATTCTACAAAAAGAGTGTTTCAAAACTACTCTATCAAAAGCAAGCTTCAACACTGTGAGTAGAATGCACTCATCACAAAGAAGTTTCTGAGAATGCTTCTGTCTAGTTTTTATGTGAAGATATTTCCTTTTCCAACATAGGCCTCAAAGCGCTCCAAATAAACACTTGCAGATTCTACAAAAGGAGTGTTTCAAAACTGCTCTTTCGAGAGGAACGTTCAAGTCTGTGAGTTGAATGCACTCATCACACAGAAGTTTCTGAGAATGCTTCTGTCTAGTTTTTATGTGAAGATATTTCCTTTTCCAGCATAGGCCTCAAAACGCTCCAAATATCCTCTTGCAGATTCTACAAAAAGAGTGTTTCAAAACTGTTCTAACAAAAGGAAGGTTCAACTCTGTGAGTTGAATGAATGCATCATGAAGAACTTTCTGAGAATGCTTCTCTGTAGTTTTTAGGTGAAGATATTCCAAAACCCAGCACAGGCCTCGAAGTGCTCCAAATAACCCCTTGCCGATTTTACCAAAAGAGTGTTTCAGAACTGCTCTTTCTATAGGTAAGTTCAAGTCTGTGAGTTGAATGCACTCAACACAAAGAAGTTTCTGAGAATGCTTCTGTTCAGTTTTTATGTGAAGATATTTCCTTTTCCAGCATAGGCCTCAAACGGCTCCAAATATCCACTTGCAGATTCTACAAAAAGAGTGTTTCCAAACTTCTCTATCAATTGGTAGGTTCAACTCTGTGAGTTGAATGAACTCATCACAAAGAAGTTTCTGAGAATGCTTCCATCTAGTTTTTATATGAAGATATTTCCTTTTCCAGCATAGGCCTCAAAGAACTCCAAATAAACACATGCAGATTCTACAAAAGGAGTGTTTCCAAACTGTTCTATCAAAGGGAACGTTCAAGTCTGTGAGTTGAATGCACTCATCACACAGAAGTTTCTCAGAATGCTTCTGTCTAGTTTTTAGGTGAAGAGATTTCATTTCCCAGCATAGGCCTCAAAGCGCTCCAAATATCCACTTGCAGATTCTACGAAAAGTGTGTCTCAAAGCTGCTCTTTCAAAAGCAAGGTTCAAGTCTGTGTGTTGAATGCACTCATCAGAAAGAAGTTTCTGAGAATGCTTCTGTCTAGTTCTTAGGTGAAGATATTTCCTTTTCCAGCTTAGGCCTCAAAGCGCTCCAAATAAACACTTGCAGATTCTACAAAAAGAGTGTTTCAAAACTGCTCTATCAAAAGCAAGCTTCAACTCTGTGAGTAGAATGCACTCATCACAAAGAAGTTTCTGAGAATGCTTCTGTCTAGTTTTTATGTGAAGATATTTCCTTTTCCAACATAGGCCTCAAAGCGCTCCAAATAAACACTTGCAGATTCTACAAAAGGAGTGTTTCAAAACTGCTCTTTCGAGAGGAACGTTCAAGTCTGTGAGTTGAATGCACTCATCACACAGAAGTTTCTGAGAATGCTTCTGTCTAGTTTTTATGTGAAGATATTTCCTTTTCCAGCATAGGCCTCAAAACGCTCCAAATATCCTCTTGCAGATTCTACAAAAAGAGTGTTTCAAAACTGTTCTATCAAAAGGAAGGTTCAACTCTGTGAGTTGAATGAATGCATCATGAAGAACTTTCTGAGAATGCTTCTCTGTAGTTTTTAGGTGAAGATATTCCAAAACCCAGCACAGGCCTCGAAGTGCTCCAAATAACCCCTTGCAGATTTTACCAAAAGAGTGTTTCAGAACTGCTCTTTCTATAGGTAAGTTCAAGTCTGTGAGTTGAATGCACTCAAC
Organism: Pongo abelii; assembly: GCF_028885655.2. Classification (NCBI taxonomy): domain Eukaryota; kingdom Metazoa; phylum Chordata; class Mammalia; order Primates; family Hominidae; genus Pongo; species Pongo abelii. Next base: position 20,825,615 of record NC_072000.2, on the reverse strand, counting down.
ACAAAGAAGTTTCTGAGAATGCTTCTGTTCAGTTTTTATGTGAAGATATTTCCTTTTCCAGCATAGGCCTCAAACGGCTCCAAATATCCACTTGCAGATTCTACAAAAAGAGTGTTTCCAAACTTCTCTATCAATTGGTAGGTTCAACTCTGTGAGTTGAATGAACTCATCACAAAGAAGTTTCTGAGAATGCTTCCATCTAGTTTTTATATGAAGATATATCCTTTTCCAGCATAGGCCTCAAAGAACTCCAAATAAACACATGCAGATTCTACAAAAGGAGTGTTTCCAAACTGCTCTATCAAAGGGAACGTTCAAGTCTGTGAGTTGAATGCACTCATCACACAGAAGTTTCTCAGAATGCATCTGTCTAGTTTTTAGGTGAAGAGATTTCATTTCCCAGCATAGGCCTCAAAGCGCTCCAAATATCCACTTGCAGATTCTACGAAAAGTGTGTTTCAAAGCTGCTCTTTCAAAAGCAAGGTTCAAGTCTGTGTGTTGAATGCACTCATCAGAAAGAAGTTTCTGAGAATGCTTCTGTCTAGTTCTTAGGTGAAGATATTTCCTTTTCCAGCTTAGGCCTCAAAGCGCTCCAAATAAACACCTGCAAATTCTACAAAAGGAGTGTTTCAAAAGAGTTCTATCAAAAGGAATGTTCAAGTCTGTGAGTTGAATGCACTTATCATACAGAAGTTTCCTGGAATGCTTCTGTCTAGTTTTTATGTGAAGACATTTCCTTTTCCAGCATAGGCCTCAAAGCGCTCCAAATATCCACTTGCAGATTCTACAAAAAGAGTGTTTCAAAACTGCTCTATCAAAAGCAAGCTTCAACACTGTGAGTAGAATGCACTCATCACAAAGAAGTTTCTGAGAATGCTTCTGTCTAGTTTTTATGTGAAGATATTTCCTTTTCCAACATAAGCCTCAAAGCGCTCCAAATAAACACTTGCAGATTCTACAAAAGGAGTGTTTCAAAATTGCTCTTTCGAGAGGAACGTTCAAGTCTGTGAGTTGAATGCACTCATCACACAGAAGTTTCTGAGAATGCTTCTGTCTAGTTTTTATGTGAAGATATTTCCTTTTCCAGCATAGGCCTCAAAACGCTCCAAATATCCTCTTGCAGATTCTACAAAAAGAGTGTTTCAAAACTGTTCTATCAAAAGGAAGGTTCAACTCTGTGAGTTGAATGAATGCATCATGAAGAACTTTCTGAGAATGCTTCTCTGTAGTTTTTAGGTGAAGATATTCCAAAACCCAGCACAGGCCTCGAAGTGCTCCAAATAACCCCTTGCAGATTTTACGAAAAGAGTGTTTCAGAACTGCTCTTTCTATAGGTAGGTTCAAGTCTGTGAGTTGAATGCACTCAACACAAAGAAGTTTCTGAGAATGCTTCTGTTCAGTTTTTATCTGAAGATATTTCCTTTTCCAGCATAGGCCTCAAACGGCTCCAAATATCCACTTGCAGATTCTACAAAAAGAGTGTTTCCAAACTTCTCTATCAATTGGTAGGTTCAACTCTGTGAGTTGAATGAACTCATCACAAAGAAGTTTCTGAGATTGCTTCCATCTAGTTTTTATATGAAGATATTTCCTTTTCCAGCATAGGCCTCAAAGAACTCCAAATAAACACATGCAGATTCTACAAAAGGAGTGTTTCAAAACTGTTCTATCAAAGGGACCGTTCAAGTCTGTGAGTTGAATGCACTCATCACACAGAAGTTTCTCAGAATGCTTCTGTCTAGTTTTTAGGTGAAGAGATTTCATTTCCCAGCATAGGCCTCAAAGCGCTCCAAATATCCACTTGCAGATTCTACGAAAAGTGTGTTTCAAAGCTGCTCTTTCAAAAGCAAGGTTCAAGTCTGTGTGTTGAATGCACTCACCAGAAAGAAGTTTCTGAGAATGCTTCTGTCTAGTTCTTAGGTGAAGATATTTCCTTTTCCAGCTTAGGCCTCAAAGCGCTCCAAATTAACACTTGCAAATTCTACAAAAGGAGTGTTTCAAAAGAGTTCTATCAAAAGGAACGTTCAAATCTGTGAGTTGAATGCACTTATCATACAGAAGTTTCCTGGAATGTTTCTGTCTAGTTTTTATGTGAAGACATTTCCTTTTCCAGCATAGGCCTCAAAGGGCTCCAAATATCCACTTGCAGATTCTACAAAAAGAGTGTTTCAAAACTGCTCTATCAAAAGCAAGCTTCAACACTGTGAGTAGAATGCACTCATCACAAAGAAGTTTCTGAGAATGCTTCTGTCTAGTTTTTATGTGAAGACATTTCCTTTTCCAGCATAGGCCTCAAAGCGCTCCAAATATCCACTTGCAGATTCTACAAAAAGAGTGTTTCAAAACTGCTCTATCAAAAGCAAGCTTCAACACTGTGAGTAGAATGCACTCATCACAAAGAAGTTTCTGAGAATGCTTCTGTCTAGTTTTTATGTGAAGATATTTCCTTTTCCAACATAGGCCTCAAAGCGCTCCAAATAAACACTTGCAGATTCTACAAAAGGAGTGTTTCAAAACTGCTCTTTCGAGAGGAACGTTCAAGTCTGTGAGTTGAATGCACTCATCACACAGAAGTTTCTGAGAATGCTTCTGTCTAGTTTTTATGTGAAGATATTTCCTTTTCCAGTATAGGCCTCAAAACGCTCCAAATATCCTCTTGCAGATTCTACAAAAAGAGTGTTTCAAAACTGTTCTATCATAAGGAAGGTTCAACTCTGTGAGTTGAATGAATGCATCATGAAGAACTTTCTGAGAATGCTTCTCTGTAGTTTTTAGGTGAAGATATTCCAAAACCCAGCACAGGCCTCGAAGTGCTCCAAATAACCCCTTGCAGATTTTACCAAAAGAGTGTTTCAGAACTGCTCTTTCTATAGGTAAGTTCAAGTCTGTGAGTTGAATGCACTCAACACAAAGAAGTTTCTGAGAATGCTTCTGTTCAGTTTTTATGTGAAGATATTTCCTTTTCCAGCATAGGCCTCAAACGGCTCCAAATATCCACTTGCAGATTCTACAAAAAGAGTGTTTCCAAACTTCTCTATCAATTGGTAGGTTCAACTCTGTGAGTTGAATGAACTCATCACAAAGAAGTTTCTGAGAATGCTTCCATCTAGTTTTTATATGAAGATATTTCCTTTTCCAGCATAGGCCTCAAAGAACTCCAAATAAACACATGCAGATTCTACAAAAGGAGTGTTTCCAAACTGTTCTATCAAAGGGAACGTTCAAGTCTGTGAGTTGAATGCACTCATCACACAGAAGTTTCTCAGAATGCTTCTGTCTAGTTTTTAGGTGAAGAGATTCCATTTCCCAGCATAGGCCTCAAAGCGCTCCAAATATCCACTTGCAGATTCTACGAAAAGTGTGTTTCAAAGCTGCTCTTTCAAAAGCAAGGTTCAAGTCTGTGTGTTGAATGCACTCATCAGAAAGAAGTTTCTGAGAATGCTTCTGTCTAGTTCTTAGGTGAAGATATCTCCTTTTCCAGCTTAGGCCTCAAAGCGCTCCAAATAAACACTTGCAAATTCTACAAAAGGAGTGTATCAAAAGAGTTCTATCAAAAGGAACGTTCAAGTCTGTGAGTTGAATGCACTGATCATACAGAAGTTTCCTGGAATGCTTCTGTCTAGTTTTTATGTGAAGACATTTCCTTTTCCAGCATAGGCCTCAAAGCGCTCCAAATATCCACTTGCAGATTCTACAAAAAGAGTGTTTCCAAATTGCTCTATCAAAAGCAAGCTTCAACACTGTGAGTAGAATGCACTCATCACAAAGAAGTTTCTGAGAATGCTTCTGTCTAGTTTTTATGTGAAGATATTTCCTTTTCCAGCAGAGGCCTCAAAACGCTCCAAATATCCTCTTGCAGATTCTACAAAAAGAGTGTTTCAAAACTGTTCTATCAAAAGGAAGGTTCAACTCTGTGAGTTGAATGAATGCATCATGAAGAAATTTCTGAGAATGCTTCTCTGTTGTTTTTAGGTGAAGATATTCCAAAACCCAGCACAGGCCTCGAAGTGCTCCAAATAACCCCTTGCAGATTTTACCAAAAGAGTGTTTCAGAACTGCTCTTTCTATAGGTAAGTTCAAGTCTGTGAGTTGAATGCACTCAACACAAAGAAGTTTCTGAGAATGCTTCTGTTCAGTTTTTATGTGAAGATATTTCCTTTTCCAGCATAGGCCTCAAACGGCTCCATATATACACTTGCAGATTCTACAAAAAGAGTGTTTCCAAACTTCTCTATCAATTGGTAGGTTCAACTCTGTGAGTTGAATGAACTCATCACAAAGAAGTTTCTGAGAATGCTTCCATCTAGTTTTTATATGAAGATATTTCCTTTTCCAGCATAGGCCTCAAAGAACTCCAAATAAACACATGCAGATTCTACAAAAGGAGTGTTTCCAAACTGCTCTATCAAAGGGAACGTTCAAGTCTGTGAGTTGAATGCACTCATCACACAGAAGTTTCTCAGAATGCTTCTGTCTAGTTTTTAGGTGAAGAGATTTCATTTCCCAGCATAGGCCTCAAAGCGCTCCAAATATCCACTTGCAGATTCTACGAAAAGTGTGTTTCAAAGCTGCTCTTTCAAAAGCAAGGTTCAAGTCTGTGTGTTGAATGCACTCATCAGAAAGAAGTTTCTGAGAATGCTTCTGTCTAGTTCTTAGGTGAAGATATTTCCTTTTCCAGCTTAGGCCTCAAAGCGCTCCAAATAAACACTTGCAAATTCTACAAAAGGAGTGTTTCAAAAGAGTTCTATCAAAAGGAATGTTCAAGTCTGTGAGTTGAATGCACTTATCATACAGAAGTTTCCTGGAATGCTTCTGTCTAGTTTTTATGTGAAGACATTTCCTTTTCCAGCATAGGCCTCAAAGCGCTCCAAATATCCACTTGCAGATTCTACAAAAAGAGTGTTTCAAAACTGCTCTATCAAAAGCAAGCTTCAACACTGTGAGTAGAATGCACTCATCACAAAGAAGTTTCTGAGAATGCTTCTGTCTAGTTTTTATGTGAAGATATTTCCTTTTCCAACATAGGCCTCAAAGCGCTCCAAATAAACACTTGCAGATTCTACAAAAGGAGTGTTTCAAAACTGCTCTTTCGAGAGGAACGTTCAAGTCTGTGAGTTGAATGCACTCATCACACAGAAGTTTCTGAGAATGCTTCTGTCTAGTTTTTATGTGAAGATATTTCCTTTTCCAGCATAGGCCTCAAAACGCTCCAAATATCCTCTTGCAGATTCTACAAAAAGAGTGTTTCAAAACTGTTCTAACAAAAGGAAGGTTCAACTCTGTGAGTTGAATGAATGCATCATGAAGAACTTTCTGAGAATGCTTCTCTGTAGTTTTTAGGTGAAGATATTCCAAAACCCAGCACAGGCCTCGAAGTGCTCCAAATAACCCCTTGCCGATTTTACCAAAAGAGTGTTTCAGAACTGCTCTTTCTATAGGTAAGTTCAAGTCTGTGAGTAGAATGCACTCATCACAAAGAAGTTTCTGAGAATGCTTCTGTCTAGTTTTTATGTGAAGACATTTCCTTTTCCAGCATAGGCCTCAAATCGCTCCAAATATCCACTTGCAGATTCTACAAAAAGAGTGTTTCAAAACTGCTCTATCAAAAGCAAGCTTCAACACTGTGAGTAGAATGCACTCATCACAAAGAAGTTTCTGAGAATGCTTCTGTCTAGTTTTTATGTGAAGATATTTCCTTTTCCAACATAGGCCTCAAAGCGCTCCAAATAAACACTTGCAGATTCTACAAAAGGAGTGTTTCAAAACTGCTCTTTCGAGAGGAACGTTCAAGTCTCTGAGTTGAATGCACTCATCACACAGAAGTTTCTGAGAATGCTTCTGTCTAGTTTTTATGTGAAGATATTTCCTTTTCCAGTATAGGCCTCAAAACGCTCCAAATATCCTCTTGCAGATTCTACAAAAAGAGTGTTTCAAAACTGTTCTATCAAAAGGAAGGTTCAACTCTGTGAGTTGAATGAATGCATCATGAAGAACTTTCTGAGAATGCTTCTCTGTAGTTTGTAGGTGAAGATATTCCAAAACCCAGCACAGGCCTCGAAGTGCTCCAAATAACCCCTTGCAGATTTTACCAAAAGAGTGTTTCAGAACTGCTCTTTCTATAGGTAAGTTCAAGTCTGTGAGTTGAATGCACTCAACACAAAGAAGTTTCTGAGAATGCTTCTGTTCAGTTTTTATGTGAAGATATTTCCTTTTCCAGCATAGGCCTCAAACGGCTCCAAATATCCACTTGCAGATTCTACAAAAAGAGTGTTTCCAAACTTCTCTATCAATTGGTAGGTTCAACTCTGTGAGTTGAATGAACTCATCACAAAGAAGTTTCTGAGAATGCTTCCATCTAGTTTTTATATGAAGATATTTCCTTTTCCAGCATAGGCCTCAAAGAACTCCAAATAAACACATGCAGATTCTACAAAAGGAGTGTTTCCAAACTGTTCTATCAAAGGGAACGTTCAAGTCTGTGAGTTGAATGCACTCATCACACAGAAGTTTCTCAGAATGCTTCTGTCTAGTTTTTAGGTGAAGAGATTTCATTTCCCAGCATAGGCCTCAAAGCGCTCCAAATATCCACTTGCAGATTCTACGAAAAGTGTGTTTCAAAGCTGCTCTTTCAAAAGCAAGGTTCAAGTCTGTGTGTTGAATGCACTCATCAGAAAGAAGTTTCTGAGAATGCTTCTGTCTAGTTCTTAGGTGAAGATATTTCCTTTTCCAGCTTAGGCCTCAAAGCGCTCCAAATAAACACTTGCAAATTCTACAAAAGGAGTGTATCAAAAGAGTTCTATCAAAAGGAACGTTCAAGTCTGTGAGTTGAATGCACTGATCATACAGAAGTTTCCTGGAATGCTTCTGTCTAGTTTTTATGTGAAGACATTTCCTTTTCCAGCATAGGCCTCAAAGCACTCCAAATATCCACTTGCAGATTCTACAAAAAGAGTGTTTCCAAATTGCTCTATCAAAAGCAAGCTTCAACACTGTGAGTAGAATGCACTCATCACAAAGAAGTTTCTGAGAATGCTTCTGTCTAGTTTTTATGTGAAGATATTTCCTTTTCCAGCATAGGCCTCAAAACGCTCCAAATATCCTCTTGCAGATTCTACAAAAAGAGTGTTTCAAAACTGTTCTATCAAAAGGAAGGTTCAACTCTGTGAGTTGAATGAATGCATCATGAAGAAATTTCTGAGAATGCTTCTCTGTTGTTTTTAGGTGAAGATATTCCAAAACCCAACACAGGCCTCGAAGTGCTCCAAATAACCCCTTGCAGATTTTACCAAAAGAGTGTTTCAGAACTGCTCTTTCTATAGGTAAGTTCAAGTCTGTGAGTTGAATGCACTCAACACAAAGAAGTTTCTGAGAATGCTTCTGTTCAGTTTTTATGTGAAGATATTTCCTTTTCCAGCATAGGCCTCAAACGGCTCCATATATACACTTGCAGATTCTACAAAAAGAGTGTTTCCAAACTTCTCTATCAATTGGTAGGTTCAACTCTGTGAGTTGAATGAACTCATCACAAAGAAGTTTCTGAGAATGCTTCCATCTAGTTTTTATATGAAGATATTTCCTTTTCCAGCATAGGCCTCAAAGAACTCCAAATAAACACATGCAGATTCTACAAAAGGAGTGTTTCCAAACTGCTCTATCAAAGGGAACGTTCAAGTCTGTGAGTTGAATGCACTCATCACACAGAAGTTTCTCAGAATGCTTCTGTCTAGTTTTTAGGTGAAGAGATTTCATTTCCCAGCATAGGCCTCAAAGCGCTCCAAATATCCACTTGCAGATTCTACGAAAAGTGTGTTTCAAAGCTGCTCTTTCAAAAGCAAGGTTCAAGTCTGTGTGTTGAATGCACTCATCAGAAAGAAGTTTCTGAGAATGCTTCTGTCTAGTTCTTAGGTGAAGATATTTCCTTTTCCAGCTTAGGCCTCAAAGCGCTCCAAATAAACACTTGCAAATTCTACAAAAGGAGTGTTTCAAAAGAGTTCTATCAAAAGGAATGTTCAAGTCTGTGAGTTGAATGCACTTATCATACAGAAGTTTCCTGGAATGCTTCTGTCTAGTTTTTATGTGAAGACATTTCCTTTTCCAGCATAGGCCTCAAAGCGCTCCAAATATCCACTTGCAGATTCTACAAAAAGAGTGTTTCAAAACTACTCTATCAAAAGCAAGCTTCAACACTGTGAGTAGAATGCACTCATCACAAAGAAGTTTCTGAGAATGCTTCTGTCTAGTTTTTATGTGAAGATATTTCCTTTTCCAACATAGGCCTCAAAGCGCTCCAAATAAACACTTGCAGATTCTACAAAAGGAGTGTTTCAAAACTGCTCTTTCGAGAGGAACGTTCAAGTCTGTGAGTTGAATGCACTCATCACACAGAAGTTTCTGAGAATGCTTCTGTCTAGTTTTTATGTGAAGATATTTCCTTTTCCAGCATAGGCCTCAAAACGCTCCAAATATCCTCTTGCAGATTCTACAAAAAGAGTGTTTCAAAACTGTTCTAACAAAAGGAAGGTTCAACTCTGTGAGTTGAATGAATGCATCATGAAGAACTTTCTGAGAATGCTTCTCTGTAGTTTTTAGGTGAAGATATTCCAAAACCCAGCACAGGCCTCGAAGTGCTCCAAATAACCCCTTGCCGATTTTACCAAAAGAGTGTTTCAGAACTGCTCTTTCTATAGGTAAGTTCAAGTCTGTGAGTTGAATGCACTCAACACAAAGAAGTTTCTGAGAATGCTTCTGTTCAGTTTTTATGTGAAGATATTTCCTTTTCCAGCATAGGCCTCAAACGGCTCCAAATATCCACTTGCAGATTCTACAAAAAGAGTGTTTCCAAACTTCTCTATCAATTGGTAGGTTCAACTCTGTGAGTTGAATGAACTCATCACAAAGAAGTTTCTGAGAATGCTTCCATCTAGTTTTTATATGAAGATATTTCCTTTTCCAGCATAGGCCTCAAAGAACTCCAAATAAACACATGCAGATTCTACAAAAGGAGTGTTTCCAAACTGTTCTATCAAAGGGACCGTTCAAGTCTGTGAGTTGAATGCACTCATCACACAGAAGTTTCTCAGAATGCTTCTGTCTAGTTTTTAGGTGAAGAGATTTCATTTCCCAGCATAGGCCTCAAAGCGCTCCAAATATCCACTTGCAGATTCTACGAAAAGTGTGTCTCAAAGCTGCTCTTTCAAAAGCAAGGTTCAATTCTGTGTGTTGAATGCACTCATCAGAAAGAAGTTTCTGAGAATGCTTCTGTCTAGTTCTTAGGTGAAGATATTTCCTTTTCCAGCTTAGGCCTCAAAGCGCTCCAAATAAACACTTGCAGATTCTACAAAAAGAGTGTTTCAAAACTGCTCTATCAAAAGCAAGCTTCAACTCTGTGAGTAGAATGCACTCATCACAAAGAAGTTTCTGAGAATGCTTCTGTCTAGTTTTTATGTGAAGATATTTCCTTTTCCAACATAGGCCTCAAAGCGCTCCAAATAAACACTTGCAGATTCTACAAAAGGAGTGTTTCAAAACTGCTCTTTCGAGAGGAACGTTCAAGTCTGTGAGTTGAATGCACTCATCACACAGAAGTTTCTGAGAATGCTTCTGTCTAGTTTTTATGTGAAGATATTTCCTTTTCCAGCATAGGCCTCAAAACGCTCCAAATATCCTCTTGCAGATTCTACAAAAAGAGTGTTTCAAAACTGTTCTATCAAAAGGAAGGTTCAACTCTGTGAGTTGAATGAATGCATCATGAAGAACTTTCTGAGAATGCTTCTCTGTAGTTTTTAGGTGAAGATATTCCAAAACCCAGCACAGGCCTCGAAGTGCTCCAAATAACCCCTTGCAGATTTTACCAAAAGAGTGTTTCAGAACTGCTCTTTCTATAGGTAAGTTCAAGTCTGTGAGTTGAATGCACTCAACACAAAGAAGTTTCTGAGAATGCTTCTGTTCAGTTTTTATGTGAAGATATTTCCTTTTCCAGCATAGGCCTCAAACGGCTCCAAATATCCACTTGCAGATTCTACAAAAAGAGTGTTTCCAAATTTCTCTATCAATTGGTAGGTTCAACTCTGTGAGTTGAATGAACTCATCACAAAGAAGTTTCTGAGAATGCTTCCATCTTGTTTTTATATGAAGATATATCCTTTTCCAGCATAGGCCTCAAAGAACTCCAAATAAACACATGCAGATTCTACAAAAGGAGTGTTTCCAAACTGCTCTATCAAAGGGAACGTTCAAGTCTGTGAGTTGAATGCACTCATCACACAGAAGTTTCTCAGAATGCATCTGTCTAGTTTTTAGGTGAAGAGATTTCATTTCCCAGCATAGGCCTCAAAGCGCTCCAAATATCCACTTGCAGATTCTACGAAAAGTGTGTTTCAAAGCTGCTCTCTCAAAAGCAAGGTTCAAGTCTGTGTGTTGAATGCACTCATCAGAAAGAAGTTTCTGAGAATGCTTCTGTCTAGTTCTTAGGTGAAGATATTTCCTTTTCCAGCTTAGGCGTCAAAGCGCTCCAAATAAACACTTGCAAATTCTACAAAAGGAGTGTTTCAAAAGAGTTCTATCAAAAGGAATGTTCAAGTCTGTGAGTTGAATGCACTTATCATACAGAAGTTTCCTGGAATGCTTCTGTCTAGTTTTTATGTGAAGACATTTCCTTTTCCAGCATAGGCCTCAAAGCGCTCCAAATATCCACTTGCAGATTCTACAAAAAGAGTGTTTCAAAACTACTCTATCAAAAGCAAGCTTCAACACTGTGAGTAGAATGCACTCATCACAAAGAAGTTTCTGAGAATGCTTCTGTCTAGTTTTTATGTGAAGATATTTCCTTTTCCAACATAGGCCTCAAAGCGCTCCAAATAAACACTTGCAGATTCTACAAAAGGAGTGTTTCAAAACTGCTCTTTCGAGAGGAACGTTCAAGTCTGTGAGTTGAATGCACTCATCACACAGAAGGTTCTGAGAATGCTTCTGTCTAGTTTTTATGTGAAGATATTTCCTTTTCCAGCATAGGCCTCAAAACGCTCCAAATATCCTCTTGCAGATTCTACAAAAAGAGTGTTTCAAAACTGTTCTAACAAAAGGAAGGTTCAACTCTGTGAGTTGAATGAATGCATCATGAAGAACTTTCTGAGAATGCTTCTCTGTAGTTTTTAGGTGAAGATATTCCAAAACCCAGCACAGGCCTCGAAGTGCTCCAAATAACCCCTTGCCGATTTTACCAAAAGAGTGTTTCAGAACTGCTCTTTCTATAGGTAAGTTCAAGTCTGTGAGTTGAATGCACTCAACACAAAGAAGTTTCTGAGAATGCTTCTGTTCAGTTTTTATGTGAAGATATTTCCTTTTCCAGCATAGGCCTCAAACGGCTCCAAATATCCACTTGCAGATTCTACAAAAAGAGTGTTTCCAAACTTCTCTATCAATTGGTAGGTTCAACTCTGTGAGTTGAATGAACTCATCACAAAGAAGTTTCTGAGAATGCTTCCATCTAGTTTTTATATGAAGATATTTCCTTTTCCAGCATAGGCCTCAAAGAACTCCAAATAAACACATGCAGATTCTACAAAAGGAGTGTTTCCAAACTGTTCTATCAAAGGGACCGTTCAAGTCTGTGAGTTGAATGCACTCATCACACAGAAGTTTCTCAGAATGCTTCTGTCTAGTTTTTAGGTGAAGAGATTTCATTTCCCAGCATAGGCCTCAAAGCGCTCCAAATATCCACTTGCAGATTCTACGAAAAGTGTGTCTCAAAGCTGCTCTTTCAAAAGCAAGGTTCAAGTCTGTGTGTTGAATGCACTCATCAGAAAGAAGTTTCTGAGAATGCTTCTGTCTAGTTCTTAGGTGAAGATATTTCCTTTTCCAGCTTAGGCCTCAAAGCGCTCCAAATAAACACTTGCAGATTCTACAAAAAGAGTGTTTCAAAACTGCTCTATCAAAAGCAAGCTTCAACTCTGTGAGTAGAATGCACTCATCACAAAGAAGTTTCTGAGAATGCTTCTGTCTAGTTTTTATGTGAAGATATTTCCTTTTCCAACATAGGCCTCAAAGCGCTCCAAATAAACACTTGCAGATTCTACAAAAGGAGTGTTTCAAAACTGCTCTTTCGAGAGGAACGTTCAAGTCTGTGAGTTGAATGCACTCATCACACAGAAGTTTCTGAGAATGCTTCTGTCTAGTTTTTATGTGAAGATATTTCCTTTTCCAGCATAGGCCTCAAAACGCTCCAAATATCCTCTTGCAGATTCTACAAAAAGAGTGTTTCAAAACTGTTCTATCAAAAGGAAGGTTCAACTCTGTGAGTTGAATGAATGCATCATGAAGAACTTTCTGAGAATGCTTCTCTGTAGTTTTTAGGTGAAGATATTCCAAAACCCAGCACAGGCCTCGAAGTGCTCCAAATAACCCCTTGCAGATTTTACCAAAAGAGTGTTTCAGAACTGCTCTTTCTATAGGTAAGTTCAAGTCTGTGAGTTGAATGCACTCAACACAAAGAAGTTTCTGAGAATGCTTCTGTTCAGTTTTTATGTGAAGATATTTCCTTTTCCAGCATAGGCCTCAAACGGCTCCAAATATCCACTTGCAGATTCTACAAAAAGAGTGTTTCCAAATTTCTCTATCAATTGGTAGGTTCAACTCTGTGAGTTGAATGAACTCATCACAAAGAAGTTTCTGAGAATGCTTCCATCTTGTTTTTATATGAAGATATATCCTTTTCCAGCATAGGCCTCAAAGAACTCCAAATAAACACATGCAGATTCTACAAAAGGAGTGTTTCCAAACTGCTCTATCAAAGGGAACGTTCAAGTCTGTGAGTTGAATGCACTCATCACACAGAAGTTTCTCAGAATGCATCTGTCTAGTTTTTAGGTGAAGAGATTTCATTTCCCAGCATAGGCCTCAAAGCGCTCCAAATATCCACTTGCAGATTCTACGAAAAGTGTGTTTCAAAGCTGCTCTCTCAAAAGCAAGGTTCAAGTCTGTGTGTTGAATGCACTCATCAGAAAGAAGTTTCTGAGAATGCTTCTGTCTAGTTCTTAGGTGAAGATATTTCCTTTTCCAGCTTAGGCCTCAAAGCGCTCCAAATAAACACTTGCAAATTCTACAAAAGGAGTGTTTCAAAAGAGTTCTATCAAAAGGAATGTTCAAGTCTGTGAGTTGAATGCACTTATCATACAGAAGTTTCCTGGAATGCTTCTGTCTAGTTTTTATGTGAAGACATTTCCTTTTCCAGCATAGGCCTCAAAGCGCTCCAAATATCCACTTGCAGATTCTACAAAAAGAGTGTTTCAAAACTGCTCTATCAAAAGCAAGCTTCAACACTGTGAGTAGAATGCACTCATCACAAAGAAGTTTCTGAGAATGCTTCTGTCTAGTTTTTATGTGAAGATATTTCCTTTTCCAACATAAGCCTCAAAGCGCTCCAAATAAACACTTGCAGATTCTACAAAAGGAGTGTTTCAAAACTGCTCTTTCGAGAGGAACGTTCAAGTCTGTGAGTTGAATGCACTCATCACACAGAAGTTTCTGAGAATGCTTCTGTCTAGTTTTTATGTGAAGATATTTCCTTTTCCAGCATAGGCCTCAAAACGCTCCAAATATCCTCTTGCAGATTCTACAAAAAGAGTGTTTCAAAACTGTTCTATCAAAAGGAAGGTTCAACTCTGTGAGTTGAATGAATGCATCATGAAGAACTTTCTGAGAATGCTTCTCTGTAGTTTTTAGGTGAAGATATTCCAAAACCCAGCACAGGCCTCGAAGTGCTCCAAATAACCCCTTGCAGATTTTACGAAAAGAGTGTTTCAGAACTGCTCTTTCTATAGGTAAGTTCAAGTCTGTGAGTTGAATGCACTCAACACAAAGAAGTTTCTGAGAATGCTTCTGTTCAGTTTTTATCTGAAGATATTTCCTTTTCCAGCATAGGCCTCAAACGGCTCCAAATATCCACTTGCAGATTCTACAAAAAGAGTGTTTCCAAACTTCTCAATCAATTGGTAGGTTCAACTCTGTGAGTTGAATGAACTCATCACAAAGAATTTTCTGAGATTGCTTCCATCTAGTTTTTATATGAAGATATTTCCTTTTCCAGCATAGGCCTCAAAGAACTCCAAATAAACACATGCAGATTCTACAAAAGGAGTGTTTCCAAACTGTTCTATCAAAGGGACCGTTCAAGTCTGTGAGTTGAATGCACTCATCACACAGAAGTTTCTCAGAATGCTTCTGTCTAGTTTTTAGGTGAAGAGATTTCATTTCCCAGCATAGGCCTCAAAGCGCTCCAAATATCCACTTGCAGATTCTACGAAAAGTGTGTTTCAAAGCTGCTCTTTCAAAAGCAAGGTTCAAGTCTGTGTGTTGAATGCACTCATCAGAAAGAAGTTTCTGAGAATGCTTCTGTCTAGTTCTTAGGTGAAGATATTTCCTTTTACAGCTTAAGCCTCAAAGCGCTCCAAATAAACACTTGCAAATTCTACAAAAGGAGTGTTTCAAAAGAGTTCTATCAAAAGGAACGTTCAAGTCTGTGAGTTGAATGCACTTATCATACAGAAGTTTCCTGGAATGTTTCTGTCTAGTTTTTATGTGAAGACATTTCCTTTTCCAGCATAGGCCTCAAAGCGCTCCAAATATCCACTTGCAGATTCTACCAAAAGAGTGTTTCAAAACTGCTCTATCAAAAGCAAGCTTCAACACTGTGAGTAGAATGCACTCATCACAAAGAAGTTTCTGAGAATGTTTCTGTCTAGTTCTTACGTGAAGATATTTCCTTTTCCAGCTTAGGCCTCAAAGCGCTCCAAATAAACACTTGCAAATTCTACAAAAGGAGTGTTTCAAAAGAGTTCTATCAAAAGGAACGTTCAAGTCTGTGAGTTGAATGCACTTATCATACAGAAGTTTCCTGGAATGCTTCTGTCTAGTTTTTATGTGAAGACATTTCCTTTTCCAGCATAGGCCTCAAAGCGCTCCAAATATCCACTTGCAGATTCTACAAAAAGAGTGTTTCAAAACTGCTCTATCAAAAGCAAGCTTCAACACTGTGAGTAGAATGCACTCATCACAAAGAAGTTTCTGAGAATGCTTCTGTCTAGTTTTTATGTGAAGATATTTCCTTTTCCAACATAGGCCTCAAAGCGCTCCAAATAAACACTTGCAGATTCTACAAAAGGAGTGTTTCAAAACTGCTCTTTTGAGAGGTACGTTCAAGTCTGTGAGTTGAATGCACTCATCACACAGAAGTTTCTGAGAGTGCTTCTGTCTAGTTTTTATGTGAAGATATTTCCTTTTCCAGCATAGGCCTCAAAACGCTCCAAATATCCTCTTGCAGATTCTACAAAAAGAGTGTTTCAAAACTGTTCTATCAAAAGGAAGGTTCAACTCTGTGAGTTGAATGAATGCATCATGAAGAACTTTCTGAGAATGCTTCTCTGTAGTTTTTAGGTGAAGATATTCCAAAACCCAGCACAGGCCTCGAAGTGCTCCAAATAACCCCTTGCAGATTTTACCAAAAGAGTGTTTCAGAACTGCTCTTTCTATAGGTAAGTTCAAGTCTGTGAGTTGAATGCACTCAACACAAAGAAGTTTCTGAGAATGCTTCTGTTCAGTTTTTATGTGAAGATATTTCCTTTTCCAGCATAGGCCTCAAACGGCTCCAAATATCCACTTGCAGATTCTACAAAAAGAGTGTTTCCAAACTTCTCTATCAATTGGTAGGTTCAACTCTGTGAGTTGAATGAACTCATCACAAAGAAGTTTCTGAGAATGCTTCCATCTAGTTTTTATATGAAGATATTTCCTTTTCCAGCATAGGCCTCAAAGAACTCCAAATAAACACATGCAGATTCTACAAAAGGAGTGTTTCCAAACTGTTCTATCAAAGGGAACGTTCAAGTCTGTGAGTTGAATGCACTCATCACACAGAAGTTTCTCAGAATGCTTCTGTCTAGTTTTTAGGTGAAGAGATTTCATTTCCCAGCATAGGCCTCAAAGCGCTCCAAATATCCACTTGCAGATTCTACGAAAAGTGTGTTTCAAAGCTGCTCTTTCAAAAGCAAGGTTCAAGTCTGTGTGTTGAATGCACTCATCAGAAAGAAGTTTCTGAGAATGCTTCTGTCTAGTTCTTAGGTGAAGATATTTCCTTTTCCAGCTTAGGCCTCAAAGCGCTCCAAATAAACACTTGCAAATTCTACAAAAGGAGTGTATCAAAAGAGTTCTATCAAAAGGAACGTTCAAGTCTGTGAGTTGAATGCACTGATCATACAGAAGTTTCCTGGAATGCTTCTGTCTAGTTTTTATGTGAAGACATTTCCTTTTCCAGCATAGGCCTCAAAGCGCTCCAAATATCCACTTGCAGATTCTACAAAAAGAGTGTTTCCAAATTGCTCTATCAAAAGCAAGCTTCAACACTGTGAGTAGAATGCACTCATCACAAAGAAGTTTCTGAGAATGCTTCTGTCTAGTTTTTATGTGAAGATATTTCCTTTTCCAGCATAGGCCTCAAAACGCTCCAAATATCCTCTTGCAGATTCTACAAAAAGAGTGTTTCAAAACTGTTCTATCAAAAGGAAGGTTCAACTCTGTGAGTTGAATGAATGCATCATGAAGAAATTTCTGAGAATGCTTCTCTGTTGTTTTTAGGTGAAGATATTCCAAAACCCAGCACAGGCCTCGAAGTGCTCCAAATAACCCCTTGCAGATTTTACCAAAAGAGTGTTTCAGAACTGCTCTTTCTATAGGTAAGTTCAAGTCTGTGAGTTGAATGCACTCAACACAAAGAAGTTTCTGAGAATGCTTCTGTTCAGTTTTTATGTGAAGATATTTCCTTTTCCAGCATAGGCCTCAAACGGCTCCAAATATCCACTTGCAGATTCTACAAAAAGAGTGTTTCCAAACTTCTCTATCAATTGGTAGGTTCAACTCTGTGAGTTGAATGAACTCATCACAAAGAAGTTTCTGAGAATGCTTCCATCTAGTTTTTATATGAAGATATTTCCTTTTCCAGCATAGGCCTCAAAGTGCTCCAAATAAACCCTTGCAGATTCTACAAAAGGAGTGTCTCAAAACTTCTCTTTCTATAGGTAAGTCCAAGTCTGTGAGTTGAATGCACTCATCACACAGAAGTTTCTCAGAATGCTTCTGTCTAGTTTTTAGGTGAAGAGATTTCATTTCCCAGCATAGGCCTCAAAGCGCTCCAAATATCCACTTGCAGATTCTACGAAAAGTGTGTTTCAAAGCTGCTCTTTCAAAAGCAAGGTTCAAGTCTGTGTGTTGAATGCACTCATCAGAAAGAAGTTTCTGAGAATGCTTCTGTCTAGTTCTTAGGTGAAGATATTTCCTTTTCCAGCTTAGGCCTCAAAGCGCTCCAAATAAACACTTGCAAATTCTACAAAAGGAGTGTTTCAAAAGAGTTCTATCAAAAGGAATGTTCAAGTCTGTGAGTTGAATGCACTTATCATACAGAAGTTTCCTGGAATGCTTCTGTCTAGTTTTTATGTGAAGACATTTCCTTTTCCAGCATAGGCCTCAAAGCGCTCCAAATATCCACTTGCAGATTCTACAAAAAGAGTGTTTCAAAACTGCTCTATCAAAAGCAAGCTTCAACACTGTGAGTAGAATGCACTCATCACAAAGAAGTTTCTGAGAATGCTTCTGTCTAGTTTTTATGTGAAGATATTTCCTTTTCCAACATAGGCCTCAAAGCGCTCCAAATAAACACTTGCAGATTCTACAAAAGGAGTGTTTCAAAACTGCTCTTTCGAGAGGAACGTTCAAGTCTGTGAGTTGAATGCACTCATCACACAGAAGTTTCTGAGAATGCTTCTGTCTAGTTTTTATGTGAAGATATTTCCTTTTCCAGCATAGGCCTCAAAACGCTCCAAATATCCTCTTGCAGATTCTACAAAAAGAGTGTTTCAAAACTGTTCTAACAAAAGGAAGGTTCAACTCTGTGAGTTGAATGAATGCATCATGAAGAACTTTCTGAGAATGCTTCTCTGTAGTTTTTAGGTGAAGATATTCCAAAACCCAGCACAGGCCTCGAAGTGCTCCAAATAACCCCTTGCCGATTTTACCAAAAGAGTGTTTCAGAACTGCTCTTTCTATAGGTAAGTTCAAGTCTGTGAGTTGAATGCACTCAACACAAAGAAGTTTCTGAGAATGCTTCTGTTCAGTTTTTATGTGAAGATATTTCCTTTTCCAGCATAGGCCTCAAACGGCTCCAAATATCCACTTGCAGATTCTACAAAAAGAGTGTTTCCAAACTTCTCTATCAATTGGTAGGTTCAACTCTGTGAGTTGAATGAACTCATCACAAAGAAGTTTCTGAGAATGCTTCCATCTAGTTTTTATATGAAGATATTTCCTTTTCCAGCATAGGCCTCAAAGAACTCCAAATAAACACATGCAGATTCTACAAAAGGAGTGTTTCCAAACTGTTCTATCAAAGGGACCGTTCAAGTCTGTGAGTTGAATGCACTCATCACACAGAAGTTTCTCAGAATGCTTCTGTCTAGTTTTTAGGTGAAGAGATTTCATTTCCCAGCATAGGCCTCAAAGCGCTCCAAATATCCACTTGCAGATTCTACGAAAAGTGTGTCTCAAAGCTGCTCTTTCAAAAGCAAGGTTCAAGTCTGTGTGTTGAATGCACTCATCAGAAAGAAGTTTCTGAGAATGCTTCTGTCTAGTTCTTAGGTGAAGATATTTCCTTTTCCAGCTTAGGCCTCAAAGCGCTCCAAATAAACACTTGCAGATTCTACAAAAAGAGTGTTTCAAAACTGCTCTATCAAAAGCAAGCTTCAACTTTGTGAGTAGAATGCACTCATCACAAAGAAGTTTCTGAGAATGCTTCTGTCTAGTTTTTATGTGAAGATATTTCCTTTTCCAACATAGGCCTCAAAGCGCTCCAAATAAACACTTGCAGATTCTACAAAAGGAGTGTTTCAAAACTGCTCTTTCGAGAGGAACGTTCAAGTCTGTGAGTTGAATGCACTCATCACACAGAAGTTTCTGAGAATGCTTCTGTCTAGTTTTTATGTGAAGATATTTCCTTTTCCAGCATAGGCCTCAAAACGCTCCAAATATCCTCTTGCAGATTCTACAAAAAGAGTGTTTCAAAACTGTTCTATCAAAAGGAAGGTTCAACTCTGTGAGTTGAATGAATGCATCATGAAGAACTTTCTGAGAATGCTTCTCTGTAGTTTTTAGGTGAAGATATTCCAAAACCCAGCACAGGCCTCGAAGTGCTCCAAATAACCCCTTGCAGATTTTACCAAAAGAGTGTTTCAGAACTGCTCTTTCTATAGGTAAGTTCAAGTCTGTGAGTTGAATGCACTCAACACAAAGAAGTTTCTGAGAATGCTTCTGTTCAGTTTTTATGTGAAGATATTTCCTTTTCCAGCATAGGCCTCAAACGGCTCCAAATATCCACTTGCAGATTCTACAAAAAGAGTGTTTCCAAACTTCTCTATCAATTGGTAGGTTCAACTCTGTGAGTTGAATGAACTCATCACAAAGAAGTTTCTGAGAATGCTTCCATCTAGTTTTTATATGAAGATATATCCTTTTCCAGCATAGGCCTCAAAGAACTCCAAATAAACACATGCAGATTCTACAAAAGGAGTGTTTCCAAACTGCTCTATCAAAGGGAACGTTCAAGTCTGTGAGTTGAATGCACTCATCACACAGAAGTTTCTCAGAATGCATCTGTCTAGTTTTTAGGTGAAGAGATTTCATTTCCCAGCATAGGCCTCAAAGCGCTCCAAATATCCACTTGCAGATTCTACGAAAAGTGTGTTTCAAAGCTGCTCTTTCAAAAGCAAGGTTCAAGTCTGTGTGTTGAATGCACTCACCAGAAAGAAGTTTCTGAGAATGCTTCTGTCTAGTTCTTAGGTGAAGATATTTCCTTTTCCAGCTTAGGCCTCAAAGCGCTCCAAATAAACACTTGCAAATTCTACAAAAGGAGTGTTTCAAAAGAGTTCTATCAAAAGGAACGTTCAAATCTGTGAGTTGAATGCACTTATCATACAGAAGTTTCCTGGAATGTTTCTGTCTAGTTTTTATGTGAAGACATTTCCTTTTCCAGCATAGGCCTCAAAGCGCTCCAAATATCCACTTGCAGATTCTACAAAAAGAGTGTTTCAAAACTGCTCTATCAAAAGCAAGCTTCAACACTGTGAGTAGAATGCACTCATCACAAAGAAGTTTCTGAGAATGCTTCTGTCTAGTTTTTATGTGAAGACATTTCCTTTTCCAGCATAGGCCTCAAAGCGCTCCAAATATCCACTTGCAGATTCTACAAAAAGAGTGTTTCAAAACTGCTCTATCAAAAGCAAGCTTCAACACTGTGAGTAGAATGCACTCATCACAAAGAAGTTTCTGAGAATGCTTCTGTCTAGTTTTTATGTGAAGATATTTCCTTTTCCAACATAGGCCTCAAAGCGCTCCAAATAAACACTTGCAGATTCTACAAAAGGAGTGTTTCAAAACTGCTCTTTCGAGAGGAACGTTCAAGTCTGTGAGTTGAATGCACTCATCACACAGAAGTTTCTGAGAATGCTTCTGTCTAGTTTTTATGTGAAGATATTTCCTTTTCCAGTATAGGCCTCAAAACGCTCCAAATATCCTCTTGCAGATTCTACAAAAAGAGTGTTTCAAAACTGTTCTATCAAAAGGAAGGTTCAACTCTGTGAGTTGAATGAATGCATCATGAAGAACTTTCTGAGAATGCTTCTCTGTAGTTTTTAGGTGAAGATATTCCAAAACCCAGCACAGGCCTCGAAGTGCTCCAAATAACCCCTTGCAGATTTTACCAAAAGAGTGTTTCAGAACTGCTCTTTCTATAGGTAAGTTCAAGTCTGTGAGTTGAATGCACTCAACACAAAGAAGTTTCTGAGAATGCTTCTGTTCAGTTTTTATGTGAAGATATTTCCTTTTCCAGCATAGGCCTCAAACGGCTCCAAATATCCACTTGCAGATTCTACAAAAAGAGTGTTTCCAAACTTCTCTATCAATTGGTAGGTTCAACTCTGTGAGTTGAATGAACTCATCACAAAGAAGTTTCTGAGAATGCTTCCATCTAGTTTTTATATGAAGATATTTCCTTTTCCAGCATAGGCCTCAAAGAACTCCAAATAAACACATGCAGATTCTACAAAAGGAGTGTTTCCAAACTGTTCTATCAAAGGGAACGTTCAAGTCTGTGAGTTGAATGCACTCATCACACAGAAGTTTCTCAGAATGCTTCTGTCTAGTTTTTAGGTGAAGAGATTTCATTTCCCAGCATAGGCCTCAAAGCGCTCCAAATATCCACTTGCAGATTCTACGAAAAGTGTGTTTCAAAGCTGCTCTTTCAAAAGCAAGGTTCAAGTCTGTGTGTTGAATGCACTCATCAGAAAGAAGTTTCTGAGAATGCTTCTGTCTAGTTCTTAGGTGAAGATATTTCCTTTTCCAGCTTAGGCCTCAAAGCGCTCCAAATAAACACTTGCAAATTCTACAAAAGGAGTGTATCAAAAGAGTTCTATCAAAAGGAACGTTCAAGTCTGTGAGTTGAATGCACTGATCATACAGAAGTTTCCTGGAATGCTTCTGTCTAGTTTTTATGTGAAGACATTTCCTTTTCCAGCATAGGCCTCAAAGCGCTCCAAATATCCACTTGCAGATTCTACAAAAAGAGTGTTTCCAAATTGCTCTATCAAAAGCAAGCTTCAACACTGTGAGTAGAATGCACTCATCACAAAGAAGTTTCTGAGAATGCTTCTGTCTAGTTTTTATGTGAAGATATTTCCTTTTCCAGCAGAGGCCTCAAAACGCTCCAAATATCCTCTTGCAGATTCTACAAAAAGAGTGTTTCAAAACTGTTCTATCAAAAGGAAGGTTCAACTCTGTGAGTTGAATGAATGCATCATGAAGAAATTTCTGAGAATGCTTCTCTGTTGTTTTTAGGTGAAGATATTCCAAAACCCAGCACAGGCCTCGAAGTGCTCCAAATAACCCCTTGCAGATTTTACCAAAAGAGTGTTTCAGAACTGCTCTTTCTATAGGTAAGTTCAAGTCTGTGAGTTGAATGCACTCAACACAAAGAAGTTTCTGAGAATGCTTCTGTTCAGTTTTTATGTGAAGATATTTCCTTTTCCAGCATAGGCCTCAAACGGCTCCATATATACACTTGCAGATTCTACAAAAAGAGTGTTTCCAAACTTCTCTATCAATTGGTAGGTTCAACTCTGTGAGTTGAATGAACTCATCACAAAGAAGTTTCTGAGAATGCTTCCATCTAGTTTTTATATGAAGATATTTCCTTTTCCAGCATAGGCCTCAAAGAACTCCAAATAAACACATGCAGATTCTACAAAAGGAGTGTTTCCAAACTGCTCTATCAAAGGGAACGTTCAAGTCTGTGAGTTGAATGCACTCATCACACAGAAGTTTCTCAGAATGCTTCTGTCTAGTTTTTAGGTGAAGAGATTTCATTTCCCAGCATAGGCCTCAAAGCGCTCCAAATATCCACTTGCAGATTCTACGAAAAGTGTGTTTCAAAGCTGCTCTTTCAAAAGCAAGGTTCAAGTCTGTGTGTTGAATGCACTCATCAGAAAGAAGTTTCTGAGAATGCTTCTGTCTAGTTCTTAGGTGAAGATATTTCCTTTTCCAGCTTAGGCCTCAAAGCACTCCAAATAAACACTTGCAAATTCTACAAAAGGAGTGTTTCAAAAGAGTTCTATCAAAAGGAATGTTCAAGTCTGTGAGTTGAATGCACTTATCATACAGAAGTTTCCTGGAATGCTTCTGTCTAGTTTTTATGTGAAGACATTTCCTTTTCCAGCATAGGCCTCAAAGCGCTCCAAATATCCACTTGCAGATTCTACAAAAAGAGTGTTTCAAAACTGCTCTATCAAAAGCAAGCTTCAACACTGTGAGTAGAATGCACTCATCACAAAGAAGTTTCTGAGAATGCTTCTGTCTAGTTTTTATGTGAAGATATTTCCTTTTCCAACATAGGCCTCAAAGCGCTCCAAATAAACACTTGCAGATTCTACAAAAGGAGTGTTTCAAAACTGCTCTTTCGAGAGGAACGTTCAAGTCTGTGAGTTGAATGCACTCATCACACAGAAGTTTCTGAGAATGCTTCTGTCTAGTTTTTATGTGAAGATATTTCCTTTTCCAGCATAGGCCTCAAAACGCTCCAAATATCCTCTTGCAGATTCTACAAAAAGAGTGTTTCAAAACTGTTCTAACAAAAGGAAGGTTCAACTCTGTGAGTTGAATGAATGCATCATGAAGAACTTTCTGAGAATGCTTCTCTGTAGTTTTTAGGTGAAGATATTCCAAAACCCAGCACAGGCCTCGAAGTGCTCCAAATAACCCCTTGCCGATTTTACCAAAAGAGTGTTTCAGAACTGCTCTTTCTATAGGTAAGTTCAAGTCTGTGAGTAGAATGCACTCATCACAAAGAAGTTTCTGAGAATGCTTCTGTTCAGTTTTTATGTGAAGACATTTCCTTTTCCAGCATAGGCCTCAAAGCGCTCCAAATATCCACTTGCAGATTCTACAAAAAGAGTGTTTCAAAACTGCTCTATCAAAAGCAAGCTTCAACACTGTGAGTAGAATGCACTCATCACAAAGAAGTTTCTGAGAATGCTTCTGTCTAGTTTTTATGTGAAGATATTTCCTTTTCCAACATAGGCCTCAAAGCGCTCCAAATAAACACTTGCAGATTCTACAAAAGGAGTGTTTCAAAACTGCTCTTTCGAGAGGAACGTTCAAGTCTGTGAGTTGAATGCACTCATCACACAGAAGTTTCTGAGAATGCTTCTGTCTAGTTTTTATGTGAAGATATTTCCTTTTCCAGTATAGGCCTCAAAACGCTCCAAATATCCTCTTGCAGATTCTACAAAAAGAGTGTTTCAAAACTGTTCTATCAAAAGGAAGGTTCAACTCTGTGAGTTGAATGAATGCATCATGAAGAACTTTCTGAGAATGCTTCTCTGTAGTTTTTAGGTGAAGATATTCCAAAACCCAGCACAGGCCTCGAAGTGCTCCAAATAACCCCTTGCAGATTTTACCAAAAGAGTGTTTCAGAACTGCTCTTTCTATAGGTAAGTTCAAGTCTGTGAGTTGAATGCACTCAACACAAAGAAGTTTCTGAGAATGCTTCTGTTCAGTTTTTATGTGAAGATATTTCCTTTTCCAGCATAGGCCTCAAACGGCTCCAAATATCCACTTGCAGATTCTACAAAAAGAGTGTTTCCAAACTTCTCTATCAATTGGTAGGTTCAACTCTGTGAGTTGAATGAACTCATCACAAAGAAGTTTCTGAGAATGCTTCCATCTAGTTTTTATATGAAGATATTTCCTTTTCCAGCATAGGCCTCAAAGAACTCCAAATAAACACATGCAGATTCTACAAAAGGAGTGTTTCCAAACTGTTCTATCAAAGGGAACGTTCAAGTCTGTGAGTTGAATGCACTCATCACACAGAAGTTTCTCAGAATGCTTCTGTCTAGTTTTTAGGTGAAGAGATTTCATTTCCCAGCATAGGCCTCAAAGCGCTCCAAATATCCACTTGCAGATTCTACGAAAAGTGTGTTTCAAAGCTGCTCTTTCAAAAGCAAGGTTCAAGTCTGTGTGTTGAATGCACTCATCAGAAAGAAGTTTCTGAGAATGCTTCTGTCTAGTTCTTAGGTGAAGATATTTCCTTTTCCAGCTTAGGCCTCAAAGCGCTCCAAATAAACACTTGCAAATTCTACAAAAGGAGTGTATCAAAAGAGTTCTATCAAAAGGAACGTTCAAGTCTGTGAGTTGAATGCACTGATCATACAGAAGTTTCCTGGAATGCTTCTGTCTAGTTTTTATGTGAAGACATTTCCTTTTCCAGCATAGGCCTCAAAGCGCTCCAAATATCCACTTGCAGATTCTACAAAAAGAGTGTTTCCAAATTGCTCTATCAAAAGCAAGCTTCAACACTGTGAGTAGAATGCACTCATCACAAAGAAGTTTCTGAGAATGCTTCTGTCTAGTTTTTATGTGAAGATATTTCCTTTTCCAGCATAGGCCTCAAAACGCTCCAAATATCCTCTTGCAGATTCTACAAAAAGAGTGTTTCAAAACTGTTCTAACAAAAGGAAGGTTCAACTCTGTGAGTTGAATGAATGCATCATGAAGAACTTTCTGAGAATGCTTCTCTGTAGTTTTTAGGTGAAGATATTCCAAAACCCAGCACAGGCCTCGAAGTGCTCCAAATAACCCCTTGCCGATTTTACCAAAAGAGTGTTTCAGAACTGCTCTTTCTATAGGTAAGTTCAAGTCTGTGAGTTGAATGCACTCAACACAAAGAAGTTTCTGAGAATGCTTCTGTTCAGTTTTTATGTGAAGATATTTCCTTTTCCAGCATAGGCCTCAAACGGCTCCAAATATCCACTTGCAGATTCTACAAAAAGAGTGTTTCCAAACTTCTCTATCAATTGGTAGGTTCAACTCTGTGAGTTGAATGAACTCATCACAAAGAAGTTTCTGAGAATGCTTCCATCTAGTTTTTATATGAAGATATTTCCTTTTCCAGCATAGGCCTCAAAGAACTCCAAATAAACACATGCAGATTCTACAAAAGGAGTGTTTCCAAACTGTTCTATCAAAGGGACCGTTCAAGTCTGTGAGTTGAATGCACTCATCACACAGAAGTTTCTCAGAATGCTTCTGTCTAGTTTTTAGGTGAAGAGATTTCATTTCCCAGCATAGGCCTCAAAGCGCTCCAAATATCCACTTGCAGATTCTACGAAAAGTGTGTCTCAAAGCTGCTCTTTCAAAAGCAAGGTTCAAGTCTGTGTGTTGAATGCACTCATCAGAAAGAAGTTTCTGAGAATGCTTCTGTCTAGTTCTTAGGTGAAGATATTTCCTTTTCCAGCTTAGGCCTCAAAGCGCTCCAAATAAACACTTGCAGATTCTACAAAAAGAGTGTTTCAAAACTGCTCTATCAAAAGCAAGCTTCAACTCTGTGAGTAGAATGCACTCATCACAAAGAAGTTTCTGAGAATGCTTCTGTCTAGTTTTTATGTGAAGATATTTCCTTTTCCAACATAGGCCTCAAAGCGCTCCAAATAAACACTTGCAGATTCTACAAAAGGAGTGTTTCAAAACTGCTCTTTCGAGAGGAACGTTCAAGTCTGTGAGTTGAATGCACTCATCACACAGAAGTTTCTGAGAATGCTTCTGTCTAGTTTTTATGTGAAGATATTTCCTTTTCCAGCATAGGCCTCAAAACGCTCCAAATATCCTCTTGCAGATCCTACAAAAAGAGTGTTTCAAAACTGTTCTATCAAAAGGAAGGTTCAACTCTGTGAGTTGAATGAATGCATCATGAAGAACTTTCTGAGAATGCTTCTCTGTAGCTTTTAGGTGAAGATATTCCAAAACCCTGCACAGGCCTCGAAGTGCTCCAAATATCCCCTTGCAGATTTTACCAAAAGAGTGTTTCAGAACTGCTCTTTCTATAGGTAAGTTCAAGTCTGTGAGTTGAATGCACTCAACACAAAGAAGTTTCTGAGAATGCTTCTGTTCAGTTTTTATGTGAAGATATTTCCTTTTCCAGCATAGTCCTCAAACGGCTCCAAATATACACTTGCAGATTCTACAAAAAGAGTGTTTCCAAACTTCTCTATCAATTGGTAGGTTCAACTCTGTGAGTTGAATGAACTCATCACAAAGAAGTTTCTGAGAATGCTTCCATCTAGTTTTTATATGAAGATATTTCCTTTTCCAGCATAGGCCTCAAAGAACTCCAAATAAACACATGCCGATTCTACAAAAGGAGTGTTTCCAAACTGTTCTATCAAAGGGAACGTTCAAGTCTGTGAGTTGAATGCACTCATCACACAGAAGTTTCTCAGAATGCTTCTGTCTAGTTTTTAGGTGAAGAGATTTCATTTCCCAGCATAGGCCTCAAAGCGCTCCAAATATCCACTTGCAGATTCTACGAAAAGTGTGTTTCAAAGCTGCTCTTTCAAAAGCAAGGTTCAAGTCTGTGTGTTGAATGCACTCATCAGAAACAAGTTTCTGAGAATGCTTCTGTCTAGTTCTTAGGTGAAGATATTTCCTTTTCCAGCTTAGGCCTCAAAGCGCTCCAAATAAACACTTGCAAATTCTACAAAAGGAGTGTTTCAAAAGAGTTCTATCAAAAGGAATGTTCAAGTCTGTGAGTTGAATGCACTTATCATACAGAAGTTTCCTGGAATGCTTCTGTCTAGTTTTTATGTGAAGACATTTCCTTTTCCAGCATAGGCCTCAAAGCGCTCCAAATATCCACTTGCAGATTCTACAAAAAGAGTGTTTCAAAACTGCTCTATCAAAAGCAAGCTTCAACACTGTGAGTAGAATGCACTCATCACAAAGAAGTTTCTGAGAATGCTTCTGTCTAGTTTTTATGTGAACATATTTCCTTTTCCAACATAGGCCTCAAAGCGCTCCAAATAAACACTTGCAGATTCTACAAAAGGAGTGTTTCAAAACTGCTCTTTCGAGAGGAACGTTCAAGTCTGTGAGTTGAATGCACTCATCACACAGAAGTTTCTGAGAATGCTTCTGTCTAGTTTTTATGTGAAGATATTTCCTTTTCCAGCATAGGCCTCAAAACGCTCCAAATATCCTCTTGCAGATTCTACAAAAAGAGTGTTTCAAAACTGTTCTAACAAAAGGAAGGTTCAACTCTGTGAGTTGAATGAATGCATCATGAAGAACTTTCTGAGAATGCTTCTGTGTAGTTTTTAGGTGAAGATATTCCAAAACCCAGCACAGGCCTCAAAGTGCTCCAAATAAACCCTTGCCGATTTTACCAAAAGAGTGTTTCAGAACTGCTCTTTGTATAGGTAAGTTCAAGTCTGTGAGTTGAATGCACTCAACACAAAGAAGTTTCTGAGAATGCTTCTGTTCAGTTTTTATGTGAAGATATTTCCTTTTCCAGCATAGGCCTCAAAAGGCTCCAAATATCCACTTGCAGATTCTACAAAAAGAGTGTTTCCAAACTTCTCTATCAATTGGTAGGTTCAACTCTGTGAGTTGAATGAACTCATCACAAAGAAGTTTCTGAGAATGCTTCCATCTAGTTTTTATATGAAGATATTTCCTTTTCCAGCATAGGCCTCAAAGAACTCCAAATAAACACATGCAGATGCTACAAAAGGAGTGTTTCCAAACTGTTCTATCAAAGGGACCGTTCAAGTCTGTGAGTTGAATGCACTCATTACACAGAAGTTTCTCAGAATGCTCCTGTCTAGTTTTTAGGTGAAGAGATTTCATTTCCCAGCATAGGCCTCAAAGCGCTCCAAATATCCACTTGCAGATTCTACGAAAAGTGTGTTTCAAAGCTGCTCTTTCAAAAGCAAGGTTCAAGTCTGTGTGTTGAATGCACTCACCAGAAAGAAGTTTCTGAGAATGCTTCTGTCTAGTTCTTAGGTGAAGATATTTCCTTTTCCAGCTTAGGCCTCAAAGCGCTCCAAATAAACACTTGCAAATTCTACAAAAGGAGTGTTTCAAAAGAGTTCTATCAAAAGGAACGTTCAAATCTGTGAGTTGAATGCACTTATCAAACAGAAGTTTCCTGGAATGTTTCTGTCTAGTTTTTATGTGAAGACATTTCCTTTTCCAGCATAGGCCTCAAAGCGCTCCAAATATCCACTTGCAGATTCTACAAAAAGAGTGTTTCAAAACTGCTCTATCAAAAGCAAGCTTCAACACTGTGAGTAGAATGCACTCATCACAAAGAAGTTTCTGAGAATGCTTCTGTCTAGTTTTTATGTGAAGACATTTCCTTTTCCAGCATAGGCCTCAAAGCGCTCCAAATATCCACTTGCAGATTCTACAAAAAGAGTGTTTCAAAACTGCTCTATCAAAAGCAAGCTTCAACACTGTGAGTAGAATGCACTCATCACAAAGAAGTTTCTGAGAATGCTTCTGTCTAGTTTTTATGTGAAGATATTTCCTTTTCCAACATAGGCCTCAAAGCGCTCCAAATAAACACTTGCAGATTCTACAAAAGGAGTGTTTCAAAACTGCTCTTTCGAGAGGAACGTTCAAGTCTGTGAGTTGAATGCACTCATCACACAGAAGTTTCTGAGAATGCTTCTGTCTAGTTTTTATGTGAAGATATTTCCTTTTCCAGTATAGGCCTCAAAACGCTCCAAATATCCTCTTGCAGATTCTACAAAAAGAGTGTTTCAAAACTGTTCTATCAAAAGGAAGGTTCAACTCTGTGAGTTGAATGAATGCATCATGAAGAACTTTCTGAGAATGCTTCTCTGTAGTTTTTAGGTGAAGATATTCCAAAACCCAGCACAGGCCTCGAAGTGCTCCAAATAACCCCTTGCAGATTTTACCAAAAGAGTGTTTCAGAACTGCTCTTTCTATAGGTAAGTTCAAGTCTGTGAGTTGAATGCACTCAACACAAAGAAGTTTCTGAGAATGCTTCTGTTCAGTTTTTATGTGAAGATATTTCCTTTTCCAGCATAGGCCTCAAACGGCTCCAAATATCCACTTGCAGATTCTACAAAAAGAGTGTTTCCAAACTTCTCTATCAATTGGTAGGTTCAACTCTGTGAGTTGAATGAACTCATCACAAAGAAGTTTCTGAGAATGCTTCCATCTAGTTTTTATATGAAGATATTTCCTTTTCCAGCATAGGCCTCAAAGAACTCCAAATAAACACATGCAGATTCTACAAAAGGAGTGTTTCCAAACTGTTCTATCAAAGGGAACGTTCAAGTCTGTGAGTTGAATGCACTCATCACACAGAAGTTTCTCAGAATGCTTCTGTCTAGTTTTTAGGTGAAGAGATTTCATTTCCCAGCATAGGCCTCAAAGCGCTCCAAATATCCACTTGCAGATTCTACGAAAAGTGTGTTTCAAAGCTGCTCTTTCAAAAGCAAGGTTCAAGTCTGTGTGTTGAATGCACTCATCAGAAAGAAGTTTCTGAGAATGCTTCTGTCTAGTTCTTAGGTGAAGATATTTCCTTTTCCAGCTTAGGCCTCAAAGCGCTCCAAATAAACACTTGCAAATTCTACAAAAGGAGTGTATCAAAAGAGTTCTATCAAAAGGAACGTTCAAGTCTGTGAGTTGAATGCACTGATCATACAGAAGTTTCCTGGAATGCTTCTGTCTAGTTTTTATGTGAAGACATTTCCTTTTCCAGCATAGGCCTCAAAGCGCTCCAAATATCCACTTGCAGATTCTACAAAAAGAGTGTTTCCAAATTGCTCTATCAAAAGCAAGCTTCAACACTGTGAGTAGAATGCACTCATCACAAAGAAGTTTCTGAGAATGCTTCTGTCTAGTTTTTATGTGAAGATATTTCCTTTTCCAGCATAGGCCTCAAAACGCTCCAAATATCCTCTTGCAGATTCTACAAAAAGAGTGTTTCAAAACTGTTCTATCAAAAGGAAGGTTCAACTCTGTGAGTTGAATGAATGCATCATGAAGTAATTTCTGAGAATGCTTCTCTGTTGTTTTTAGGTGAAGATATTCCAAAACCCAGCACAGGCCTCGAAGTGCTCCAAATAACCCCTTGCAGATTTTACCAAAAGAGTGTTTCAGAACTGCTCTTTCTATAGGTAAGTTCAAGTCTGTGAGTTGAATGCACTCAACACAAAGAAGTTTCTGAGAATGCTTCTGTTCAGTTTTTATGTGAAGATATTTCCTTTTCCAGCATAGGCCTCAAACGGCTCCATATATACACTTGCAGATTCTACAAAAAGAGTGTTTCCAAACTTCTCTATCAATTGGTAGGTTCAACTCTGTGAGTTGAATGAACTCATCACAAAGAAGTTTCTGAGAATGCTTCCATCTAGTTTTTATATGAAGATATTTCCTTTTCCAGCATAGGCCTCAAAGAACTCCAAATAAACACATGCAGATTCTACAAAAGGAGTGTTTCCAAACTGCTCTATCAAAGGGAACGTTCAAGTCTGTGAGTTGAATGCACTCATCACACAGAAGTTTCTCAGAATGCTTCTGTCTAGTTTTTAGGTGAAGAGATTTCATTTCCCAGCATAGGCCTCAAAGCGCTCCAAATATCCACTTGCAGATTCTACGAAAAGTGTGTTTCAAAGCTGCTCTTTCAAAAGCAAGGTTCAAGTCTGTGTGTTGAATGCACTCATCAGAAAGAAGTTTCTGAGAATCCTTCTGTCTAGTTCTTAGGTGAAGATATTTCCTTTTCCAGCTTAGGCCTCAAAGCGCTCCAAATAAACACTTGCAAATTCTACAAAAGGAGTGTTTCAAAAGAGTTCTATCAAAAGGAATGTTCAAGTCTGTGAGTTGAATGCACTTATCATACAGAAGTTTCCTGGAATGCTTCTGTCTAGTTTTTATGTGAAGACATTTCCTTTTCCAGCATAGGCCTCAAAGCGCTCCAAATATCCACTTGCAGATTCTACAAAAAGAGTGTTTCAAAACTACTCTATCAAAAGCAAGCTTCAACACTGTGAGTAGAATGCACTCATCACAAAGAAGTTTCTGAGAATGCTTCTGTCTAGTTTTTATGTGAAGATATTTCCTTTTCCAACATAGGCCTCAAAGCGCTCCAAATAAACACTTGCAGATTCTACAAAAGGAGTGTTTCAAAACTGCTCTTTCGAGAGGAACGTTCAAGTCTGTGAGTTGAATGCACTCATCACACAGAAGTTTCTGAGAATGCTTCTGTCTAGTTTTTATGTGAAGATATTTCCTTTTCCAGCATAGGCCTCAAAACGCTCCAAATATCCTCTTGCAGATTCTACAAAAAGAGTGTTTCAAAACTGTTCTAACAAAAGGAAGGTTCAACTCTGTGAGTTGAATGAACTCATCACAAAGAAGTTTCTGAGAATGCTTCCATCTAGTTTTTATATGAAGATATTTCCTTTTCCAGCATAGGCCTCAAAGAACTCCAAATAAACACATGCAGATTCTACAAAAGGAGTGTTTCCAAACTGTTCTATCAAAGGGACCGTTCAAGTCTGTGAGTTGAATGCACTCATCACACAGAAGTTTCTCAGAATGCTTCTGTCTAGTTTTTAGGTGAAGAGATTTCATTTCCCAGCATAGGCCTCAAAGCGCTCCAAATATCCACTTGCAGATTCTACGAAAAGTGTGTCTCAAAGCTGCTCTTTCAAAAGCAAGGTTCAAGTCTGTGTGTTGAATGCACTCATCAGAAAGAAGTTTCTGAGAATGCTTCTGTCTAGTTCTTAGGTGAAGATATTTCCTTTTCCAGCTTAGGCCTCAAAGCGCTCCAAATAAACACTTGCAGATTCTACAAAAAGAGTGTTTCAAAACTGCTCTATCAAAAGCAAGCTTCAACTCTGTGAGTAGAATGCACTCATCACAAAGAAGTTTCTGAGAATGCTTCTGTCTAGTTTTTATGTGAAGATATTTCCTTTTCCAACATAGGCCTCAAAGCGCTCCAAATAAACACTTGCAGATTCTACAAAAGGAGTGTTTCAAAACTGCTCTTTCGAGAGGAACGTTCAAGTCTGTGAGTTGAATGCACTCATCACACAGAAGTTTCTGAGAATGCTTCTGTCTAGTTTTTATGTGAAGATATTTCCTTTTCCAGCATAGGCCTCAAAACGCTCCAAATATCCTCTTGCAGATTCTACAAAAAGAGTGTTTCAAAACTGTTCTATCAAAAGGAAGGTTCAACTCTGTGAGTTGAATGAATGCATCATGAAGAACTTTCTGAGAATGCTTCTCTGTAGTTTTTAGGTGAAGATATTCCAAAACCCAGCACAGGCCTCGAAGTGCTCCAAATAACCCCTTGCAGATTTTACCAAAAGAGTGTTTCAGAACTGCTCTTTCTATAGGTAAGTTCAAGTCTGTGAGTTGAATGCACTCAACACAAAGAAGTTTCTGAGAATGCTTCTGTTCAGTTTTTATGTGAAGATATTTCCTTTTCCAGCATAGGCCTCAAACGGCTCCAAATATCCACTTGCAGATTCTACAAAAAGAGTGTTTCCAAACTTCTCTATCAATTGGTAGGTTCAACTCTGTGAGTTGAATGAACTCATCACAAAGAAGTTTCTGAGAATGCTTCCATCTAGTTTTTATATGAAGATATATCCTTTTCCAGCATAGGCCTCAAAGAACTCCAAATAAACACATGCAGATTCTACAAAAGGAGTGTTTCCAAACTGCTCTATCAAAGGGAACGTTCAAGTCTGTGAGTTGAATGCACTCATCACACAGAAGTTTCTCAGAATGCATCTGTCTAGTTTTTAGGTGAAGAGATTTCATTTCCCAGCATAGGCCTCAAAGCGCTCCAAATATCCACTTGCAGATTCTACGAAAAGTGTGTTTCAAAGCTGCTCTTTCAAAAGCAAGGTTCAAGTCTGTGTGTTGAATGCACTCATCAGAAAGAAGTTTCTGAGAATGCTTCTGTCTAGTTCTTAGGTGAAGATATTTCCTTTTCCAGCTTAGGCCTCAAAGCGCTCCAAATAAACACCTGCAAATTCTACAAAAGGAGTGTTTCAAAAGAGTTCTATCAAAAGGAATGTTCAAGTCTGTGAGTTGAATGCACTTATCATACAGAAGTTTCCTGGAATGCTTCTGTCTAGTTTTTATGTGAAGACATTTCCTTTTCCAGCATAGGCCTCAAAGCGCTCCAAATATCCACTTGCAGATTCTACAAAAAGAGTGTTTCAAAACTGCTCTATCAAAAGCAAGCTTCAACACTGTGAGTAGAATGCACTCATCACAAAGAAGTTTCTGAGAATGCTTCTGTCTAGTTTTTATGTGAAGATATTTCCTTTTCCAACATAAGCCTCAAAGCGCTCCAAATAAACACTTGCAGATTCTACAAAAGGAGTGTTTCAAAATTGCTCTTTCGAGAGGAACGTTCAAGTCTGTGAGTTGAATGCACTCATCACACAGAAGTTTCTGAGAATGCTTCTGTCTAGTTTTTATGTGAAGATATTTCCTTTTCCAGCATAGGCCTCAAAACGCTCCAAATATCCTCTTGCAGATTCTACAAAAAGAGTGTTTCAAAACTGTTCTATCAAAAGGAAGGTTCAACTCTGTGAGTTGAATGAATGCATCATGAAGAACTTTCTGAGAATGCTTCTCTGTAGTTTTTAGGTGAAGATATTCCAAAACCCAGCACAGGCCTCGAAGTGCTCCAAATAACCCCTTGCAGATTTTACGAAAAGAGTGTTTCAGAACTGCTCTTTCTATAGGTAGGTTCAAGTCTGTGAGTTGAATGCACTCAACACAAAGAAGTTTCTGAGAATGCTTCTGTTCAGTTTTTATCTGAAGATATTTCCTTTTCCAGCATAGGCCTCAAACGGCTCCAAATATCCACTTGCAGATTCTACAAAAAGAGTGTTTCCAAACTTCTCTATCAATTGGTAGGTTCAACTCTGTGAGTTGAATGAACTCATCACAAAGAAGTTTCTGAGATTGCTTCCATCTAGTTTTTATATGAAGATATTTCCTTTTCCAGCATAGGCCTCAAAGAACTCCAAATAAACACATGCAGATTCTACAAAAGGAGTGTTTCAAAACTGTTCTATCAAAGGGACCGTTCAAGTCTGTGAGTTGAATGCACTCATCACACAGAAGTTTCTCAGAATGCTTCTGTCTAGTTTTTAGGTGAAGAGATTTCATTTCCCAGCATAGGCCTCAAAGCGCTCCAAATATCCACTTGCAGATTCTACGAAAAGTGTGTTTCAAAGCTGCTCTTTCAAAAGCAAGGTTCAAGTCTGTGTGTTGAATGCACTCACCAGAAAGAAGTTTCTGAGAATGCTTCTGTCTAGTTCTTAGGTGAAGATATTTCCTTTTCCAGCTTAGGCCTCAAAGCGCTCCAAATTAACACTTGCAAATTCTACAAAAGGAGTGTTTCAAAAGAGTTCTATCAAAAGGAACGTTCAAATCTGTGAGTTGAATGCACTTATCATACAGAAGTTTCCTGGAATGTTTCTGTCTAGTTTTTATGTGAAGACATTTCCTTTTCCAGCATAGGCCTCAAAGGGCTCCAAATATCCACTTGCAGATTCTACAAAAAGAGTGTTTCAAAACTGCTCTATCAAAAGCAAGCTTCAACACTGTGAGTAGAATGCACTCATCACAAAGAAGTTTCTGAGAATGCTTCTGTCTAGTTTTTATGTGAAGACATTTCCTTTTCCAGCATAGGCCTCAAAGCGCTCCAAATATCCACTTGCAGATTCTACAAAAAGAGTGTTTCAAAACTGCTCTATCAAAAGCAAGCTTCAACACTGTGAGTAGAATGCACTCATCACAAAGAAGTTTCTGAGAATGCTTCTGTCTAGTTTTTATGTGAAGATATTTCCTTTTCCAACATAGGCCTCAAAGCGCTCCAAATAAACACTTGCAGATTCTACAAAAGGAGTGTTTCAAAACTGCTCTTTCGAGAGGAACGTTCAAGTCTGTGAGTTGAATGCACTCATCACACAGAAGTTTCTGAGAATGCTTCTGTCTAGTTTTTATGTGAAGATATTTCCTTTTCCAGTATAGGCCTCAAAACGCTCCAAATATCCTCTTGCAGATTCTACAAAAAGAGTGTTTCAAAACTGTTCTATCATAAGGAAGGTTCAACTCTGTGAGTTGAATGAATGCATCATGAAGAACTTTCTGAGAATGCTTCTCTGTAGTTTTTAGGTGAAGATATTCCAAAACCCAGCACAGGCCTCGAAGTGCTCCAAATAACCCCTTGCAGATTTTACCAAAAGAGTGTTTCAGAACTGCTCTTTCTATAGGTAAGTTCAAGTCTGTGAGTTGAATGCACTCAACACAAAGAAGTTTCTGAGAATGCTTCTGTTCAGTTTTTATGTGAAGATATTTCCTTTTCCAGCATAGGCCTCAAACGGCTCCAAATATCCACTTGCAGATTCTACAAAAAGAGTGTTTCCAAACTTCTCTATCAATTGGTAGGTTCAACTCTGTGAGTTGAATGAACTCATCACAAAGAAGTTTCTGAGAATGCTTCCATCTAGTTTTTATATGAAGATATTTCCTTTTCCAGCATAGGCCTCAAAGAACTCCAAATAAACACATGCAGATTCTACAAAAGGAGTGTTTCCAAACTGTTCTATCAAAGGGAACGTTCAAGTCTGTGAGTTGAATGCACTCATCACACAGAAGTTTCTCAGAATGCTTCTGTCTAGTTTTTAGGTGAAGAGATTCCATTTCCCAGCATAGGCCTCAAAGCGCTCCAAATATCCACTTGCAGATTCTACGAAAAGTGTGTTTCAAAGCTGCTCTTTCAAAAGCAAGGTTCAAGTCTGTGTGTTGAATGCACTCATCAGAAAGAAGTTTCTGAGAATGCTTCTGTCTAGTTCTTAGGTGAAGATATCTCCTTTTCCAGCTTAGGCCTCAAAGCGCTCCAAATAAACACTTGCAAATTCTACAAAAGGAGTGTATCAAAAGAGTTCTATCAAAAGGAACGTTCAAGTCTGTGAGTTGAATGCACTGATCATACAGAAGTTTCCTGGAATGCTTCTGTCTAGTTTTTATGTGAAGACATTTCCTTTTCCAGCATAGGCCTCAAAGCGCTCCAAATATCCACTTGCAGATTCTACAAAAAGAGTGTTTCCAAATTGCTCTATCAAAAGCAAGCTTCAACACTGTGAGTAGAATGCACTCATCACAAAGAAGTTTCTGAGAATGCTTCTGTCTAGTTTTTATGTGAAGATATTTCCTTTTCCAGCAGAGGCCTCAAAACGCTCCAAATATCCTCTTGCAGATTCTACAAAAAGAGTGTTTCAAAACTGTTCTATCAAAAGGAAGGTTCAACTCTGTGAGTTGAATGAATGCATCATGAAGAAATTTCTGAGAATGCTTCTCTGTTGTTTTTAGGTGAAGATATTCCAAAACCCAGCACAGGCCTCGAAGTGCTCCAAATAACCCCTTGCAGATTTTACCAAAAGAGTGTTTCAGAACTGCTCTTTCTATAGGTAAGTTCAAGTCTGTGAGTTGAATGCACTCAACACAAAGAAGTTTCTGAGAATGCTTCTGTTCAGTTTTTATGTGAAGATATTTCCTTTTCCAGCATAGGCCTCAAACGGCTCCATATATACACTTGCAGATTCTACAAAAAGAGTGTTTCCAAACTTCTCTATCAATTGGTAGGTTCAACTCTGTGAGTTGAATGAACTCATCACAAAGAAGTTTCTGAGAATGCTTCCATCTAGTTTTTATATGAAGATATTTCCTTTTCCAGCATAGGCCTCAAAGAACTCCAAATAAACACATGCAGATTCTACAAAAGGAGTGTTTCCAAACTGCTCTATCAAAGGGAACGTTCAAGTCTGTGAGTTGAATGCACTCATCACACAGAAGTTTCTCAGAATGCTTCTGTCTAGTTTTTAGGTGAAGAGATTTCATTTCCCAGCATAGGCCTCAAAGCGCTCCAAATATCCACTTGCAGATTCTACGAAAAGTGTGTTTCAAAGCTGCTCTTTCAAAAGCAAGGTTCAAGTCTGTGTGTTGAATGCACTCATCAGAAAGAAGTTTCTGAGAATGCTTCTGTCTAGTTCTTAGGTGAAGATATTTCCTTTTCCAGCTTAGGCCTCAAAGCGCTCCAAATAAACACTTGCAAATTCTACAAAAGGAGTGTTTCAAAAGAGTTCTATCAAAAGGAATGTTCAAGTCTGTGAGTTGAATGCACTTATC
This sequence comes from Pongo abelii, assembly GCF_028885655.2. NCBI lineage: Eukaryota > Metazoa > Chordata > Mammalia > Primates > Hominidae > Pongo > Pongo abelii. The sequence continues at coordinate 20,787,995 of NC_072000.2, read as the reverse complement.
ATACAGAAGTTTCCTGGAATGCTTCTGTCTAGTTTTTATGTGAAGACATTTCCTTTTCCAGCATAGGCCTCAAAGCGCTCCAAATATCCACTTGCAGATTCTACAAAAAGAGTGTTTCAAAACTGCTCTATCAAAAGCAAGCTTCAACACTGTGAGTAGAATGCACTCATCACAAAGAAGTTTCTGAGAATGCTTCTGTCTAGTTTTTATGTGAAGATATTTCCTTTTCCAACATAGGCCTCAAAGCGCTCCAAATAAACACTTGCAGATTCTACAAAAGGAGTGTTTCAAAACTGCTCTTTCGAGAGGAACGTTCAAGTCTGTGAGTTGAATGCACTCATCACACAGAAGTTTCTGAGAATGCTTCTGTCTAGTTTTTATGTGAAGATATTTCCTTTTCCAGCATAGGCCTCAAAACGCTCCAAATATCCTCTTGCAGATTCTACAAAAAGAGTGTTTCAAAACTGTTCTAACAAAAGGAAGGTTCAACTCTGTGAGTTGAATGAATGCATCATGAAGAACTTTCTGAGAATGCTTCTCTGTAGTTTTTAGGTGAAGATATTCCAAAACCCAGCACAGGCCTCGAAGTGCTCCAAATAACCCCTTGCCGATTTTACCAAAAGAGTGTTTCAGAACTGCTCTTTCTATAGGTAAGTTCAAGTCTGTGAGTAGAATGCACTCATCACAAAGAAGTTTCTGAGAATGCTTCTGTCTAGTTTTTATGTGAAGACATTTCCTTTTCCAGCATAGGCCTCAAATCGCTCCAAATATCCACTTGCAGATTCTACAAAAAGAGTGTTTCAAAACTGCTCTATCAAAAGCAAGCTTCAACACTGTGAGTAGAATGCACTCATCACAAAGAAGTTTCTGAGAATGCTTCTGTCTAGTTTTTATGTGAAGATATTTCCTTTTCCAACATAGGCCTCAAAGCGCTCCAAATAAACACTTGCAGATTCTACAAAAGGAGTGTTTCAAAACTGCTCTTTCGAGAGGAACGTTCAAGTCTGTGAGTTGAATGCACTCATCACACAGAAGTTTCTGAGAATGCTTCTGTCTAGTTTTTATGTGAAGATATTTCCTTTTCCAGTATAGGCCTCAAAACGCTCCAAATATCCTCTTGCAGATTCTACAAAAAGAGTGTTTCAAAACTGTTCTATCAAAAGGAAGGTTCAACTCTGTGAGTTGAATGAATGCATCATGAAGAACTTTCTGAGAATGCTTCTCTGTAGTTTGTAGGTGAAGATATTCCAAAACCCAGCACAGGCCTCGAAGTGCTCCAAATAACCCCTTGCAGATTTTACCAAAAGAGTGTTTCAGAACTGCTCTTTCTATAGGTAAGTTCAAGTCTGTGAGTTGAATGCACTCAACACAAAGAAGTTTCTGAGAATGCTTCTGTTCAGTTTTTATGTGAAGATATTTCCTTTTCCAGCATAGGCCTCAAACGGCTCCAAATATCCACTTGCAGATTCTACAAAAAGAGTGTTTCCAAACTTCTCTATCAATTGGTAGGTTCAACTCTGTGAGTTGAATGAACTCATCACAAAGAAGTTTCTGAGAATGCTTCCATCTAGTTTTTATATGAAGATATTTCCTTTTCCAGCATAGGCCTCAAAGAACTCCAAATAAACACATGCAGATTCTACAAAAGGAGTGTTTCCAAACTGTTCTATCAAAGGGAACGTTCAAGTCTGTGAGTTGAATGCACTCATCACACAGAAGTTTCTCAGAATGCTTCTGTCTAGTTTTTAGGTGAAGAGATTTCATTTCCCAGCATAGGCCTCAAAGCGCTCCAAATATCCACTTGCAGATTCTACGAAAAGTGTGTTTCAAAGCTGCTCTTTCAAAAGCAAGGTTCAAGTCTGTGTGTTGAATGCACTCATCAGAAAGAAGTTTCTGAGAATGCTTCTGTCTAGTTCTTAGGTGAAGATATTTCCTTTTCCAGCTTAGGCCTCAAAGCGCTCCAAATAAACACTTGCAAATTCTACAAAAGGAGTGTATCAAAAGAGTTCTATCAAAAGGAACGTTCAAGTCTGTGAGTTGAATGCACTGATCATACAGAAGTTTCCTGGAATGCTTCTGTCTAGTTTTTATGTGAAGACATTTCCTTTTCCAGCATAGGCCTCAAAGCACTCCAAATATCCACTTGCAGATTCTACAAAAAGAGTGTTTCCAAATTGCTCTATCAAAAGCAAGCTTCAACACTGTGAGTAGAATGCACTCATCACAAAGAAGTTTCTGAGAATGCTTCTGTCTAGTTTTTATGTGAAGATATTTCCTTTTCCAGCATAGGCCTCAAAACGCTCCAAATATCCTCTTGCAGATTCTACAAAAAGAGTGTTTCAAAACTGTTCTATCAAAAGGAAGGTTCAACTCTGTGAGTTGAATGAATGCATCATGAAGAAATTTCTGAGAATGCTTCTCTGTTGTTTTTAGGTGAAGATATTCCAAAACCCAACACAGGCCTCGAAGTGCTCCAAATAACCCCTTGCAGATTTTACCAAAAGAGTGTTTCAGAACTGCTCTTTCTATAGGTAAGTTCAAGTCTGTGAGTTGAATGCACTCAACACAAAGAAGTTTCTGAGAATGCTTCTGTTCAGTTTTTATGTGAAGATATTTCCTTTTCCAGCATAGGCCTCAAACGGCTCCATATATACACTTGCAGATTCTACAAAAAGAGTGTTTCCAAACTTCTCTATCAATTGGTAGGTTCAACTCTGTGAGTTGAATGAACTCATCACAAAGAAGTTTCTGAGAATGCTTCCATCTAGTTTTTATATGAAGATATTTCCTTTTCCAGCATAGGCCTCAAAGAACTCCAAATAAACACATGCAGATTCTACAAAAGGAGTGTTTCCAAACTGCTCTATCAAAGGGAACGTTCAAGTCTGTGAGTTGAATGCACTCATCACACAGAAGTTTCTCAGAATGCTTCTGTCTAGTTTTTAGGTGAAGAGATTTCATTTCCCAGCATAGGCCTCAAAGCGCTCCAAATATCCACTTGCAGATTCTACGAAAAGTGTGTTTCAAAGCTGCTCTTTCAAAAGCAAGGTTCAAGTCTGTGTGTTGAATGCACTCATCAGAAAGAAGTTTCTGAGAATGCTTCTGTCTAGTTCTTAGGTGAAGATATTTCCTTTTCCAGCTTAGGCCTCAAAGCGCTCCAAATAAACACTTGCAAATTCTACAAAAGGAGTGTTTCAAAAGAGTTCTATCAAAAGGAATGTTCAAGTCTGTGAGTTGAATGCACTTATCATACAGAAGTTTCCTGGAATGCTTCTGTCTAGTTTTTATGTGAAGACATTTCCTTTTCCAGCATAGGCCTCAAAGCGCTCCAAATATCCACTTGCAGATTCTACAAAAAGAGTGTTTCAAAACTACTCTATCAAAAGCAAGCTTCAACACTGTGAGTAGAATGCACTCATCACAAAGAAGTTTCTGAGAATGCTTCTGTCTAGTTTTTATGTGAAGATATTTCCTTTTCCAACATAGGCCTCAAAGCGCTCCAAATAAACACTTGCAGATTCTACAAAAGGAGTGTTTCAAAACTGCTCTTTCGAGAGGAACGTTCAAGTCTGTGAGTTGAATGCACTCATCACACAGAAGTTTCTGAGAATGCTTCTGTCTAGTTTTTATGTGAAGATATTTCCTTTTCCAGCATAGGCCTCAAAACGCTCCAAATATCCTCTTGCAGATTCTACAAAAAGAGTGTTTCAAAACTGTTCTAACAAAAGGAAGGTTCAACTCTGTGAGTTGAATGAATGCATCATGAAGAACTTTCTGAGAATGCTTCTCTGTAGTTTTTAGGTGAAGATATTCCAAAACCCAGCACAGGCCTCGAAGTGCTCCAAATAACCCCTTGCCGATTTTACCAAAAGAGTGTTTCAGAACTGCTCTTTCTATAGGTAAGTTCAAGTCTGTGAGTTGAATGCACTCAACACAAAGAAGTTTCTGAGAATGCTTCTGTTCAGTTTTTATGTGAAGATATTTCCTTTTCCAGCATAGGCCTCAAACGGCTCCAAATATCCACTTGCAGATTCTACAAAAAGAGTGTTTCCAAACTTCTCTATCAATTGGTAGGTTCAACTCTGTGAGTTGAATGAACTCATCACAAAGAAGTTTCTGAGAATGCTTCCATCTAGTTTTTATATGAAGATATTTCCTTTTCCAGCATAGGCCTCAAAGAACTCCAAATAAACACATGCAGATTCTACAAAAGGAGTGTTTCCAAACTGTTCTATCAAAGGGACCGTTCAAGTCTGTGAGTTGAATGCACTCATCACACAGAAGTTTCTCAGAATGCTTCTGTCTAGTTTTTAGGTGAAGAGATTTCATTTCCCAGCATAGGCCTCAAAGCGCTCCAAATATCCACTTGCAGATTCTACGAAAAGTGTGTCTCAAAGCTGCTCTTTCAAAAGCAAGGTTCAATTCTGTGTGTTGAATGCACTCATCAGAAAGAAGTTTCTGAGAATGCTTCTGTCTAGTTCTTAGGTGAAGATATTTCCTTTTCCAGCTTAGGCCTCAAAGCGCTCCAAATAAACACTTGCAGATTCTACAAAAAGAGTGTTTCAAAACTGCTCTATCAAAAGCAAGCTTCAACTCTGTGAGTAGAATGCACTCATCACAAAGAAGTTTCTGAGAATGCTTCTGTCTAGTTTTTATGTGAAGATATTTCCTTTTCCAACATAGGCCTCAAAGCGCTCCAAATAAACACTTGCAGATTCTACAAAAGGAGTGTTTCAAAACTGCTCTTTCGAGAGGAACGTTCAAGTCTGTGAGTTGAATGCACTCATCACACAGAAGTTTCTGAGAATGCTTCTGTCTAGTTTTTATGTGAAGATATTTCCTTTTCCAGCATAGGCCTCAAAACGCTCCAAATATCCTCTTGCAGATTCTACAAAAAGAGTGTTTCAAAACTGTTCTATCAAAAGGAAGGTTCAACTCTGTGAGTTGAATGAATGCATCATGAAGAACTTTCTGAGAATGCTTCTCTGTAGTTTTTAGGTGAAGATATTCCAAAACCCAGCACAGGCCTCGAAGTGCTCCAAATAACCCCTTGCAGATTTTACCAAAAGAGTGTTTCAGAACTGCTCTTTCTATAGGTAAGTTCAAGTCTGTGAGTTGAATGCACTCAACACAAAGAAGTTTCTGAGAATGCTTCTGTTCAGTTTTTATGTGAAGATATTTCCTTTTCCAGCATAGGCCTCAAACGGCTCCAAATATCCACTTGCAGATTCTACAAAAAGAGTGTTTCCAAATTTCTCTATCAATTGGTAGGTTCAACTCTGTGAGTTGAATGAACTCATCACAAAGAAGTTTCTGAGAATGCTTCCATCTTGTTTTTATATGAAGATATATCCTTTTCCAGCATAGGCCTCAAAGAACTCCAAATAAACACATGCAGATTCTACAAAAGGAGTGTTTCCAAACTGCTCTATCAAAGGGAACGTTCAAGTCTGTGAGTTGAATGCACTCATCACACAGAAGTTTCTCAGAATGCATCTGTCTAGTTTTTAGGTGAAGAGATTTCATTTCCCAGCATAGGCCTCAAAGCGCTCCAAATATCCACTTGCAGATTCTACGAAAAGTGTGTTTCAAAGCTGCTCTCTCAAAAGCAAGGTTCAAGTCTGTGTGTTGAATGCACTCATCAGAAAGAAGTTTCTGAGAATGCTTCTGTCTAGTTCTTAGGTGAAGATATTTCCTTTTCCAGCTTAGGCGTCAAAGCGCTCCAAATAAACACTTGCAAATTCTACAAAAGGAGTGTTTCAAAAGAGTTCTATCAAAAGGAATGTTCAAGTCTGTGAGTTGAATGCACTTATCATACAGAAGTTTCCTGGAATGCTTCTGTCTAGTTTTTATGTGAAGACATTTCCTTTTCCAGCATAGGCCTCAAAGCGCTCCAAATATCCACTTGCAGATTCTACAAAAAGAGTGTTTCAAAACTACTCTATCAAAAGCAAGCTTCAACACTGTGAGTAGAATGCACTCATCACAAAGAAGTTTCTGAGAATGCTTCTGTCTAGTTTTTATGTGAAGATATTTCCTTTTCCAACATAGGCCTCAAAGCGCTCCAAATAAACACTTGCAGATTCTACAAAAGGAGTGTTTCAAAACTGCTCTTTCGAGAGGAACGTTCAAGTCTGTGAGTTGAATGCACTCATCACACAGAAGGTTCTGAGAATGCTTCTGTCTAGTTTTTATGTGAAGATATTTCCTTTTCCAGCATAGGCCTCAAAACGCTCCAAATATCCTCTTGCAGATTCTACAAAAAGAGTGTTTCAAAACTGTTCTAACAAAAGGAAGGTTCAACTCTGTGAGTTGAATGAATGCATCATGAAGAACTTTCTGAGAATGCTTCTCTGTAGTTTTTAGGTGAAGATATTCCAAAACCCAGCACAGGCCTCGAAGTGCTCCAAATAACCCCTTGCCGATTTTACCAAAAGAGTGTTTCAGAACTGCTCTTTCTATAGGTAAGTTCAAGTCTGTGAGTTGAATGCACTCAACACAAAGAAGTTTCTGAGAATGCTTCTGTTCAGTTTTTATGTGAAGATATTTCCTTTTCCAGCATAGGCCTCAAACGGCTCCAAATATCCACTTGCAGATTCTACAAAAAGAGTGTTTCCAAACTTCTCTATCAATTGGTAGGTTCAACTCTGTGAGTTGAATGAACTCATCACAAAGAAGTTTCTGAGAATGCTTCCATCTAGTTTTTATATGAAGATATTTCCTTTTCCAGCATAGGCCTCAAAGAACTCCAAATAAACACATGCAGATTCTACAAAAGGAGTGTTTCCAAACTGTTCTATCAAAGGGACCGTTCAAGTCTGTGAGTTGAATGCACTCATCACACAGAAGTTTCTCAGAATGCTTCTGTCTAGTTTTTAGGTGAAGAGATTTCATTTCCCAGCATAGGCCTCAAAGCGCTCCAAATATCCACTTGCAGATTCTACGAAAAGTGTGTCTCAAAGCTGCTCTTTCAAAAGCAAGGTTCAAGTCTGTGTGTTGAATGCACTCATCAGAAAGAAGTTTCTGAGAATGCTTCTGTCTAGTTCTTAGGTGAAGATATTTCCTTTTCCAGCTTAGGCCTCAAAGCGCTCCAAATAAACACTTGCAGATTCTACAAAAAGAGTGTTTCAAAACTGCTCTATCAAAAGCAAGCTTCAACTCTGTGAGTAGAATGCACTCATCACAAAGAAGTTTCTGAGAATGCTTCTGTCTAGTTTTTATGTGAAGATATTTCCTTTTCCAACATAGGCCTCAAAGCGCTCCAAATAAACACTTGCAGATTCTACAAAAGGAGTGTTTCAAAACTGCTCTTTCGAGAGGAACGTTCAAGTCTGTGAGTTGAATGCACTCATCACACAGAAGTTTCTGAGAATGCTTCTGTCTAGTTTTTATGTGAAGATATTTCCTTTTCCAGCATAGGCCTCAAAACGCTCCAAATATCCTCTTGCAGATTCTACAAAAAGAGTGTTTCAAAACTGTTCTATCAAAAGGAAGGTTCAACTCTGTGAGTTGAATGAATGCATCATGAAGAACTTTCTGAGAATGCTTCTCTGTAGTTTTTAGGTGAAGATATTCCAAAACCCAGCACAGGCCTCGAAGTGCTCCAAATAACCCCTTGCAGATTTTACCAAAAGAGTGTTTCAGAACTGCTCTTTCTATAGGTAAGTTCAAGTCTGTGAGTTGAATGCACTCAACACAAAGAAGTTTCTGAGAATGCTTCTGTTCAGTTTTTATGTGAAGATATTTCCTTTTCCAGCATAGGCCTCAAACGGCTCCAAATATCCACTTGCAGATTCTACAAAAAGAGTGTTTCCAAATTTCTCTATCAATTGGTAGGTTCAACTCTGTGAGTTGAATGAACTCATCACAAAGAAGTTTCTGAGAATGCTTCCATCTTGTTTTTATATGAAGATATATCCTTTTCCAGCATAGGCCTCAAAGAACTCCAAATAAACACATGCAGATTCTACAAAAGGAGTGTTTCCAAACTGCTCTATCAAAGGGAACGTTCAAGTCTGTGAGTTGAATGCACTCATCACACAGAAGTTTCTCAGAATGCATCTGTCTAGTTTTTAGGTGAAGAGATTTCATTTCCCAGCATAGGCCTCAAAGCGCTCCAAATATCCACTTGCAGATTCTACGAAAAGTGTGTTTCAAAGCTGCTCTCTCAAAAGCAAGGTTCAAGTCTGTGTGTTGAATGCACTCATCAGAAAGAAGTTTCTGAGAATGCTTCTGTCTAGTTCTTAGGTGAAGATATTTCCTTTTCCAGCTTAGGCCTCAAAGCGCTCCAAATAAACACTTGCAAATTCTACAAAAGGAGTGTTTCAAAAGAGTTCTATCAAAAGGAATGTTCAAGTCTGTGAGTTGAATGCACTTATCATACAGAAGTTTCCTGGAATGCTTCTGTCTAGTTTTTATGTGAAGACATTTCCTTTTCCAGCATAGGCCTCAAAGCGCTCCAAATATCCACTTGCAGATTCTACAAAAAGAGTGTTTCAAAACTGCTCTATCAAAAGCAAGCTTCAACACTGTGAGTAGAATGCACTCATCACAAAGAAGTTTCTGAGAATGCTTCTGTCTAGTTTTTATGTGAAGATATTTCCTTTTCCAACATAAGCCTCAAAGCGCTCCAAATAAACACTTGCAGATTCTACAAAAGGAGTGTTTCAAAACTGCTCTTTCGAGAGGAACGTTCAAGTCTGTGAGTTGAATGCACTCATCACACAGAAGTTTCTGAGAATGCTTCTGTCTAGTTTTTATGTGAAGATATTTCCTTTTCCAGCATAGGCCTCAAAACGCTCCAAATATCCTCTTGCAGATTCTACAAAAAGAGTGTTTCAAAACTGTTCTATCAAAAGGAAGGTTCAACTCTGTGAGTTGAATGAATGCATCATGAAGAACTTTCTGAGAATGCTTCTCTGTAGTTTTTAGGTGAAGATATTCCAAAACCCAGCACAGGCCTCGAAGTGCTCCAAATAACCCCTTGCAGATTTTACGAAAAGAGTGTTTCAGAACTGCTCTTTCTATAGGTAAGTTCAAGTCTGTGAGTTGAATGCACTCAACACAAAGAAGTTTCTGAGAATGCTTCTGTTCAGTTTTTATCTGAAGATATTTCCTTTTCCAGCATAGGCCTCAAACGGCTCCAAATATCCACTTGCAGATTCTACAAAAAGAGTGTTTCCAAACTTCTCAATCAATTGGTAGGTTCAACTCTGTGAGTTGAATGAACTCATCACAAAGAATTTTCTGAGATTGCTTCCATCTAGTTTTTATATGAAGATATTTCCTTTTCCAGCATAGGCCTCAAAGAACTCCAAATAAACACATGCAGATTCTACAAAAGGAGTGTTTCCAAACTGTTCTATCAAAGGGACCGTTCAAGTCTGTGAGTTGAATGCACTCATCACACAGAAGTTTCTCAGAATGCTTCTGTCTAGTTTTTAGGTGAAGAGATTTCATTTCCCAGCATAGGCCTCAAAGCGCTCCAAATATCCACTTGCAGATTCTACGAAAAGTGTGTTTCAAAGCTGCTCTTTCAAAAGCAAGGTTCAAGTCTGTGTGTTGAATGCACTCATCAGAAAGAAGTTTCTGAGAATGCTTCTGTCTAGTTCTTAGGTGAAGATATTTCCTTTTACAGCTTAAGCCTCAAAGCGCTCCAAATAAACACTTGCAAATTCTACAAAAGGAGTGTTTCAAAAGAGTTCTATCAAAAGGAACGTTCAAGTCTGTGAGTTGAATGCACTTATCATACAGAAGTTTCCTGGAATGTTTCTGTCTAGTTTTTATGTGAAGACATTTCCTTTTCCAGCATAGGCCTCAAAGCGCTCCAAATATCCACTTGCAGATTCTACCAAAAGAGTGTTTCAAAACTGCTCTATCAAAAGCAAGCTTCAACACTGTGAGTAGAATGCACTCATCACAAAGAAGTTTCTGAGAATGTTTCTGTCTAGTTCTTACGTGAAGATATTTCCTTTTCCAGCTTAGGCCTCAAAGCGCTCCAAATAAACACTTGCAAATTCTACAAAAGGAGTGTTTCAAAAGAGTTCTATCAAAAGGAACGTTCAAGTCTGTGAGTTGAATGCACTTATCATACAGAAGTTTCCTGGAATGCTTCTGTCTAGTTTTTATGTGAAGACATTTCCTTTTCCAGCATAGGCCTCAAAGCGCTCCAAATATCCACTTGCAGATTCTACAAAAAGAGTGTTTCAAAACTGCTCTATCAAAAGCAAGCTTCAACACTGTGAGTAGAATGCACTCATCACAAAGAAGTTTCTGAGAATGCTTCTGTCTAGTTTTTATGTGAAGATATTTCCTTTTCCAACATAGGCCTCAAAGCGCTCCAAATAAACACTTGCAGATTCTACAAAAGGAGTGTTTCAAAACTGCTCTTTTGAGAGGTACGTTCAAGTCTGTGAGTTGAATGCACTCATCACACAGAAGTTTCTGAGAGTGCTTCTGTCTAGTTTTTATGTGAAGATATTTCCTTTTCCAGCATAGGCCTCAAAACGCTCCAAATATCCTCTTGCAGATTCTACAAAAAGAGTGTTTCAAAACTGTTCTATCAAAAGGAAGGTTCAACTCTGTGAGTTGAATGAATGCATCATGAAGAACTTTCTGAGAATGCTTCTCTGTAGTTTTTAGGTGAAGATATTCCAAAACCCAGCACAGGCCTCGAAGTGCTCCAAATAACCCCTTGCAGATTTTACCAAAAGAGTGTTTCAGAACTGCTCTTTCTATAGGTAAGTTCAAGTCTGTGAGTTGAATGCACTCAACACAAAGAAGTTTCTGAGAATGCTTCTGTTCAGTTTTTATGTGAAGATATTTCCTTTTCCAGCATAGGCCTCAAACGGCTCCAAATATCCACTTGCAGATTCTACAAAAAGAGTGTTTCCAAACTTCTCTATCAATTGGTAGGTTCAACTCTGTGAGTTGAATGAACTCATCACAAAGAAGTTTCTGAGAATGCTTCCATCTAGTTTTTATATGAAGATATTTCCTTTTCCAGCATAGGCCTCAAAGAACTCCAAATAAACACATGCAGATTCTACAAAAGGAGTGTTTCCAAACTGTTCTATCAAAGGGAACGTTCAAGTCTGTGAGTTGAATGCACTCATCACACAGAAGTTTCTCAGAATGCTTCTGTCTAGTTTTTAGGTGAAGAGATTTCATTTCCCAGCATAGGCCTCAAAGCGCTCCAAATATCCACTTGCAGATTCTACGAAAAGTGTGTTTCAAAGCTGCTCTTTCAAAAGCAAGGTTCAAGTCTGTGTGTTGAATGCACTCATCAGAAAGAAGTTTCTGAGAATGCTTCTGTCTAGTTCTTAGGTGAAGATATTTCCTTTTCCAGCTTAGGCCTCAAAGCGCTCCAAATAAACACTTGCAAATTCTACAAAAGGAGTGTATCAAAAGAGTTCTATCAAAAGGAACGTTCAAGTCTGTGAGTTGAATGCACTGATCATACAGAAGTTTCCTGGAATGCTTCTGTCTAGTTTTTATGTGAAGACATTTCCTTTTCCAGCATAGGCCTCAAAGCGCTCCAAATATCCACTTGCAGATTCTACAAAAAGAGTGTTTCCAAATTGCTCTATCAAAAGCAAGCTTCAACACTGTGAGTAGAATGCACTCATCACAAAGAAGTTTCTGAGAATGCTTCTGTCTAGTTTTTATGTGAAGATATTTCCTTTTCCAGCATAGGCCTCAAAACGCTCCAAATATCCTCTTGCAGATTCTACAAAAAGAGTGTTTCAAAACTGTTCTATCAAAAGGAAGGTTCAACTCTGTGAGTTGAATGAATGCATCATGAAGAAATTTCTGAGAATGCTTCTCTGTTGTTTTTAGGTGAAGATATTCCAAAACCCAGCACAGGCCTCGAAGTGCTCCAAATAACCCCTTGCAGATTTTACCAAAAGAGTGTTTCAGAACTGCTCTTTCTATAGGTAAGTTCAAGTCTGTGAGTTGAATGCACTCAACACAAAGAAGTTTCTGAGAATGCTTCTGTTCAGTTTTTATGTGAAGATATTTCCTTTTCCAGCATAGGCCTCAAACGGCTCCATATATACACTTGCAGATTCTACAAAAAGAGTGTTTCCAAACTTCTCTATCAATTGGTAGGTTCAACTCTGTGAGTTGAATGAACTCATCACAAAGAAGTTTCTGAGAATGCTTCCATCTAGTTTTTATATGAAGATATTTCCTTTTCCAGCATAGGCCTCAAAGAACTCCAAATAAACACATGCAGATTCTACAAAAGGAGTGTTTCCAAACTGCTCTATCAAAGGGAACGTTCAAGTCTGTGAGTTGAATGCACTCATCACACAGAAGTTTCTCAGAATGCTTCTGTCTAGTTTTTAGGTGAAGAGATTTCATTTCCCAGCATAGGCCTCAAAGCGCTCCAAATATCCACTTGCAGATTCTACGAAAAGTGTGTTTCAAAGCTGCTCTTTCAAAAGCAAGGTTCAAGTCTGTGTGTTGAATGCACTCATCAGAAAGAAGTTTCTGAGAATGCTTCTGTCTAGTTCTTAGGTGAAGATATTTCCTTTTCCAGCTTAGGCCTCAAAGCGCTCCAAATAAACACTTGCAAATTCTACAAAAGGAGTGTTTCAAAAGAGTTCTATCAAAAGGAATGTTCAAGTCTGTGAGTTGAATGCACTTATCATACAGAAGTTTCCTGGAATGCTTCTGTCTAGTTTTTATGTGAAGACATTTCCTTTTCCAGCATAGGCCTCAAAGCGCTCCAAATATCCACTTGCAGATTCTACAAAAAGAGTGTTTCAAAACTGCTCTATCAAAAGCAAGCTTCAACACTGTGAGTAGAATGCACTCATCACAAAGAAGTTTCTGAGAATGCTTCTGTCTAGTTTTTATGTGAAGATATTTCCTTTTCCAACATAGGCCTCAAAGCGCTCCAAATAAACACTTGCAGATTCTACAAAAGGAGTGTTTCAAAACTGCTCTTTCGAGAGGAACGTTCAAGTCTGTGAGTTGAATGCACTCATCACACAGAAGTTTCTGAGAATGCTTCTGTCTAGTTTTTATGTGAAGATATTTCCTTTTCCAGCATAGGCCTCAAAACGCTCCAAATATCCTCTTGCAGATTCTACAAAAAGAGTGTTTCAAAACTGTTCTAACAAAAGGAAGGTTCAACTCTGTGAGTTGAATGAATGCATCATGAAGAACTTTCTGAGAATGCTTCTCTGTAGTTTTTAGGTGAAGATATTCCAAAACCCAGCACAGGCCTCGAAGTGCTCCAAATAACCCCTTGCCGATTTTACCAAAAGAGTGTTTCAGAACTGCTCTTTCTATAGGTAAGTTCAAGTCTGTGAGTTGAATGCACTCAACACAAAGAAGTTTCTGAGAATGCTTCTGTTCAGTTTTTATGTGAAGATATTTCCTTTTCCAGCATAGGCCTCAAACGGCTCCAAATATCCACTTGCAGATTCTACAAAAAGAGTGTTTCCAAACTTCTCTATCAATTGGTAGGTTCAACTCTGTGAGTTGAATGAACTCATCACAAAGAAGTTTCTGAGAATGCTTCCATCTAGTTTTTATATGAAGATATTTCCTTTTCCAGCATAGGCCTCAAAGAACTCCAAATAAACACATGCAGATTCTACAAAAGGAGTGTTTCCAAACTGTTCTATCAAAGGGACCGTTCAAGTCTGTGAGTTGAATGCACTCATCACACAGAAGTTTCTCAGAATGCTTCTGTCTAGTTTTTAGGTGAAGAGATTTCATTTCCCAGCATAGGCCTCAAAGCGCTCCAAATATCCACTTGCAGATTCTACGAAAAGTGTGTCTCAAAGCTGCTCTTTCAAAAGCAAGGTTCAAGTCTGTGTGTTGAATGCACTCATCAGAAAGAAGTTTCTGAGAATGCTTCTGTCTAGTTCTTAGGTGAAGATATTTCCTTTTCCAGCTTAGGCCTCAAAGCGCTCCAAATAAACACTTGCAGATTCTACAAAAAGAGTGTTTCAAAACTGCTCTATCAAAAGCAAGCTTCAACTTTGTGAGTAGAATGCACTCATCACAAAGAAGTTTCTGAGAATGCTTCTGTCTAGTTTTTATGTGAAGATATTTCCTTTTCCAACATAGGCCTCAAAGCGCTCCAAATAAACACTTGCAGATTCTACAAAAGGAGTGTTTCAAAACTGCTCTTTCGAGAGGAACGTTCAAGTCTGTGAGTTGAATGCACTCATCACACAGAAGTTTCTGAGAATGCTTCTGTCTAGTTTTTATGTGAAGATATTTCCTTTTCCAGCATAGGCCTCAAAACGCTCCAAATATCCTCTTGCAGATTCTACAAAAAGAGTGTTTCAAAACTGTTCTATCAAAAGGAAGGTTCAACTCTGTGAGTTGAATGAATGCATCATGAAGAACTTTCTGAGAATGCTTCTCTGTAGTTTTTAGGTGAAGATATTCCAAAACCCAGCACAGGCCTCGAAGTGCTCCAAATAACCCCTTGCAGATTTTACCAAAAGAGTGTTTCAGAACTGCTCTTTCTATAGGTAAGTTCAAGTCTGTGAGTTGAATGCACTCAACACAAAGAAGTTTCTGAGAATGCTTCTGTTCAGTTTTTATGTGAAGATATTTCCTTTTCCAGCATAGGCCTCAAACGGCTCCAAATATCCACTTGCAGATTCTACAAAAAGAGTGTTTCCAAACTTCTCTATCAATTGGTAGGTTCAACTCTGTGAGTTGAATGAACTCATCACAAAGAAGTTTCTGAGAATGCTTCCATCTAGTTTTTATATGAAGATATATCCTTTTCCAGCATAGGCCTCAAAGAACTCCAAATAAACACATGCAGATTCTACAAAAGGAGTGTTTCCAAACTGCTCTATCAAAGGGAACGTTCAAGTCTGTGAGTTGAATGCACTCATCACACAGAAGTTTCTCAGAATGCATCTGTCTAGTTTTTAGGTGAAGAGATTTCATTTCCCAGCATAGGCCTCAAAGCGCTCCAAATATCCACTTGCAGATTCTACGAAAAGTGTGTTTCAAAGCTGCTCTTTCAAAAGCAAGGTTCAAGTCTGTGTGTTGAATGCACTCACCAGAAAGAAGTTTCTGAGAATGCTTCTGTCTAGTTCTTAGGTGAAGATATTTCCTTTTCCAGCTTAGGCCTCAAAGCGCTCCAAATAAACACTTGCAAATTCTACAAAAGGAGTGTTTCAAAAGAGTTCTATCAAAAGGAACGTTCAAATCTGTGAGTTGAATGCACTTATCATACAGAAGTTTCCTGGAATGTTTCTGTCTAGTTTTTATGTGAAGACATTTCCTTTTCCAGCATAGGCCTCAAAGCGCTCCAAATATCCACTTGCAGATTCTACAAAAAGAGTGTTTCAAAACTGCTCTATCAAAAGCAAGCTTCAACACTGTGAGTAGAATGCACTCATCACAAAGAAGTTTCTGAGAATGCTTCTGTCTAGTTTTTATGTGAAGACATTTCCTTTTCCAGCATAGGCCTCAAAGCGCTCCAAATATCCACTTGCAGATTCTACAAAAAGAGTGTTTCAAAACTGCTCTATCAAAAGCAAGCTTCAACACTGTGAGTAGAATGCACTCATCACAAAGAAGTTTCTGAGAATGCTTCTGTCTAGTTTTTATGTGAAGATATTTCCTTTTCCAACATAGGCCTCAAAGCGCTCCAAATAAACACTTGCAGATTCTACAAAAGGAGTGTTTCAAAACTGCTCTTTCGAGAGGAACGTTCAAGTCTGTGAGTTGAATGCACTCATCACACAGAAGTTTCTGAGAATGCTTCTGTCTAGTTTTTATGTGAAGATATTTCCTTTTCCAGTATAGGCCTCAAAACGCTCCAAATATCCTCTTGCAGATTCTACAAAAAGAGTGTTTCAAAACTGTTCTATCAAAAGGAAGGTTCAACTCTGTGAGTTGAATGAATGCATCATGAAGAACTTTCTGAGAATGCTTCTCTGTAGTTTTTAGGTGAAGATATTCCAAAACCCAGCACAGGCCTCGAAGTGCTCCAAATAACCCCTTGCAGATTTTACCAAAAGAGTGTTTCAGAACTGCTCTTTCTATAGGTAAGTTCAAGTCTGTGAGTTGAATGCACTCAACACAAAGAAGTTTCTGAGAATGCTTCTGTTCAGTTTTTATGTGAAGATATTTCCTTTTCCAGCATAGGCCTCAAACGGCTCCAAATATCCACTTGCAGATTCTACAAAAAGAGTGTTTCCAAACTTCTCTATCAATTGGTAGGTTCAACTCTGTGAGTTGAATGAACTCATCACAAAGAAGTTTCTGAGAATGCTTCCATCTAGTTTTTATATGAAGATATTTCCTTTTCCAGCATAGGCCTCAAAGAACTCCAAATAAACACATGCAGATTCTACAAAAGGAGTGTTTCCAAACTGTTCTATCAAAGGGAACGTTCAAGTCTGTGAGTTGAATGCACTCATCACACAGAAGTTTCTCAGAATGCTTCTGTCTAGTTTTTAGGTGAAGAGATTTCATTTCCCAGCATAGGCCTCAAAGCGCTCCAAATATCCACTTGCAGATTCTACGAAAAGTGTGTTTCAAAGCTGCTCTTTCAAAAGCAAGGTTCAAGTCTGTGTGTTGAATGCACTCATCAGAAAGAAGTTTCTGAGAATGCTTCTGTCTAGTTCTTAGGTGAAGATATTTCCTTTTCCAGCTTAGGCCTCAAAGCGCTCCAAATAAACACTTGCAAATTCTACAAAAGGAGTGTATCAAAAGAGTTCTATCAAAAGGAACGTTCAAGTCTGTGAGTTGAATGCACTGATCATACAGAAGTTTCCTGGAATGCTTCTGTCTAGTTTTTATGTGAAGACATTTCCTTTTCCAGCATAGGCCTCAAAGCGCTCCAAATATCCACTTGCAGATTCTACAAAAAGAGTGTTTCCAAATTGCTCTATCAAAAGCAAGCTTCAACACTGTGAGTAGAATGCACTCATCACAAAGAAGTTTCTGAGAATGCTTCTGTCTAGTTTTTATGTGAAGATATTTCCTTTTCCAGCAGAGGCCTCAAAACGCTCCAAATATCCTCTTGCAGATTCTACAAAAAGAGTGTTTCAAAACTGTTCTATCAAAAGGAAGGTTCAACTCTGTGAGTTGAATGAATGCATCATGAAGAAATTTCTGAGAATGCTTCTCTGTTGTTTTTAGGTGAAGATATTCCAAAACCCAGCACAGGCCTCGAAGTGCTCCAAATAACCCCTTGCAGATTTTACCAAAAGAGTGTTTCAGAACTGCTCTTTCTATAGGTAAGTTCAAGTCTGTGAGTTGAATGCACTCAACACAAAGAAGTTTCTGAGAATGCTTCTGTTCAGTTTTTATGTGAAGATATTTCCTTTTCCAGCATAGGCCTCAAACGGCTCCATATATACACTTGCAGATTCTACAAAAAGAGTGTTTCCAAACTTCTCTATCAATTGGTAGGTTCAACTCTGTGAGTTGAATGAACTCATCACAAAGAAGTTTCTGAGAATGCTTCCATCTAGTTTTTATATGAAGATATTTCCTTTTCCAGCATAGGCCTCAAAGAACTCCAAATAAACACATGCAGATTCTACAAAAGGAGTGTTTCCAAACTGCTCTATCAAAGGGAACGTTCAAGTCTGTGAGTTGAATGCACTCATCACACAGAAGTTTCTCAGAATGCTTCTGTCTAGTTTTTAGGTGAAGAGATTTCATTTCCCAGCATAGGCCTCAAAGCGCTCCAAATATCCACTTGCAGATTCTACGAAAAGTGTGTTTCAAAGCTGCTCTTTCAAAAGCAAGGTTCAAGTCTGTGTGTTGAATGCACTCATCAGAAAGAAGTTTCTGAGAATGCTTCTGTCTAGTTCTTAGGTGAAGATATTTCCTTTTCCAGCTTAGGCCTCAAAGCGCTCCAAATAAACACTTGCAAATTCTACAAAAGGAGTGTTTCAAAAGAGTTCTATCAAAAGGAATGTTCAAGTCTGTGAGTTGAATGCACTTATCATACAGAAGTTTCCTGGAATGCTTCTGTCTAGTTTTTATGTGAAGACATTTCCTTTTCCAGCATAGGCCTCAAAGCGCTCCAAATATCCACTTGCAGATTCTACAAAAAGAGTGTTTCAAAACTGCTCTATCAAAAGCAAGCTTCAACACTGTGAGTAGAATGCACTCATCACAAAGAAGTTTCTGAGAATGCTTCTGTCTAGTTTTTATGTGAAGATATTTCCTTTTCCAACATAGGCCTCAAAGCGCTCCAAATAAACACTTGCAGATTCTACAAAAGGAGTGTTTCAAAACTGCTCTTTCGAGAGGAACGTTCAAGTCTGTGAGTTGAATGCACTCATCACACAGAAGTTTCTGAGAATGCTTCTGTCTAGTTTTTATGTGAAGATATTTCCTTTTCCAGCATAGGCCTCAAAACGCTCCAAATATCCTCTTGCAGATTCTACAAAAAGAGTGTTTCAAAACTGTTCTAACAAAAGGAAGGTTCAACTCTGTGAGTTGAATGAATGCATCATGAAGAACTTTCTGAGAATGCTTCTCTGTAGTTTTTAGGTGAAGATATTCCAAAACCCAGCACAGGCCTCGAAGTGCTCCAAATAACCCCTTGCCGATTTTACCAAAAGAGTGTTTCAGAACTGCTCTTTCTATAGGTAAGTTCAAGTCTGTGAGTAGAATGCACTCATCACAAAGAAGTTTCTGAGAATGCTTCTGTTCAGTTTTTATGTGAAGACATTTCCTTTTCCAGCATAGGCCTCAAAGCGCTCCAAATATCCACTTGCAGATTCTACAAAAAGAGTGTTTCAAAACTGCTCTATCAAAAGCAAGCTTCAACACTGTGAGTAGAATGCACTCATCACAAAGAAGTTTCTGAGAATGCTTCTGTCTAGTTTTTATGTGAAGATATTTCCTTTTCCAACATAGGCCTCAAAGCGCTCCAAATAAACACTTGCAGATTCTACAAAAGGAGTGTTTCAAAACTGCTCTTTCGAGAGGAACGTTCAAGTCTGTGAGTTGAATGCACTCATCACACAGAAGTTTCTGAGAATGCTTCTGTCTAGTTTTTATGTGAAGATATTTCCTTTTCCAGTATAGGCCTCAAAACGCTCCAAATATCCTCTTGCAGATTCTACAAAAAGAGTGTTTCAAAACTGTTCTATCAAAAGGAAGGTTCAACTCTGTGAGTTGAATGAATGCATCATGAAGAACTTTCTGAGAATGCTTCTCTGTAGTTTTTAGGTGAAGATATTCCAAAACCCAGCACAGGCCTCGAAGTGCTCCAAATAACCCCTTGCAGATTTTACCAAAAGAGTGTTTCAGAACTGCTCTTTCTATAGGTAAGTTCAAGTCTGTGAGTTGAATGCACTCAACACAAAGAAGTTTCTGAGAATGCTTCTGTTCAGTTTTTATGTGAAGATATTTCCTTTTCCAGCATAGGCCTCAAACGGCTCCAAATATCCACTTGCAGATTCTACAAAAAGAGTGTTTCCAAACTTCTCTATCAATTGGTAGGTTCAACTCTGTGAGTTGAATGAACTCATCACAAAGAAGTTTCTGAGAATGCTTCCATCTAGTTTTTATATGAAGATATTTCCTTTTCCAGCATAGGCCTCAAAGAACTCCAAATAAACACATGCAGATTCTACAAAAGGAGTGTTTCCAAACTGTTCTATCAAAGGGAACGTTCAAGTCTGTGAGTTGAATGCACTCATCACACAGAAGTTTCTCAGAATGCTTCTGTCTAGTTTTTAGGTGAAGAGATTTCATTTCCCAGCATAGGCCTCAAAGCGCTCCAAATATCCACTTGCAGATTCTACGAAAAGTGTGTTTCAAAGCTGCTCTTTCAAAAGCAAGGTTCAAGTCTGTGTGTTGAATGCACTCATCAGAAAGAAGTTTCTGAGAATGCTTCTGTCTAGTTCTTAGGTGAAGATATTTCCTTTTCCAGCTTAGGCCTCAAAGCGCTCCAAATAAACACTTGCAAATTCTACAAAAGGAGTGTATCAAAAGAGTTCTATCAAAAGGAACGTTCAAGTCTGTGAGTTGAATGCACTGATCATACAGAAGTTTCCTGGAATGCTTCTGTCTAGTTTTTATGTGAAGACATTTCCTTTTCCAGCATAGGCCTCAAAGCGCTCCAAATATCCACTTGCAGATTCTACAAAAAGAGTGTTTCCAAATTGCTCTATCAAAAGCAAGCTTCAACACTGTGAGTAGAATGCACTCATCACAAAGAAGTTTCTGAGAATGCTTCTGTCTAGTTTTTATGTGAAGATATTTCCTTTTCCAGCATAGGCCTCAAAACGCTCCAAATATCCTCTTGCAGATTCTACAAAAAGAGTGTTTCAAAACTGTTCTATCAAAAGGAAGGTTCAACTCTGTGAGTTGAATGAATGCATCATGAAGAAATTTCTGAGAATGCTTCTCTGTTGTTTTTAGGTGAAGATATTCCAAAACCCAGCACAGGCCTCGAAGTGCTCCAAATAACCCCTTGCAGATTTTACCAAAAGAGTGTTTCAGAACTGCTCTTTCTATAGGTAAGTTCAAGTCTGTGAGTTGAATGCACTCAACACAAAGAAGTTTCTGAGAATGCTTCTGTTCAGTTTTTATGTGAAGATATTTCCTTTTCCAGCATAGGCCTCAAACGGCTCCATATATACACTTGCAGATTCTACAAAAAGAGTGTTTCCAAACTTCTCTATCAATTGGTAGGTTCAACTCTGTGAGTTGAATGAACTCATCACAAAGAAGTTTCTGAGAATGCTTCCATCTAGTTTTTATATGAAGATATTTCCTTTTCCAGCATAGGCCTCAAAGAACTCCAAATAAACACATGCAGATTCTACAAAAGGAGTGTTTCCAAACTGCTCTATCAAAGGGAACGTTCAAGTCTGTGAGTTGAATGCACTCATCACACAGAAGTTTCTCAGAATGCTTCTGTCTAGTTTTTATATGAAGAGATTTCATTTCCCAGCATAGGCCTCAAAGCGCTCCAAATATCCACTTGCAGATTCTACGAAAAGTGTGTTTCAAAGCTGCTCTTTCAAAAGCAAGGTTCAAGTCTGTGTGTTGAATGCACTCATCAGAAAGAAGTTTCTGAGAATGCTTCTGTCTAGTTCTTAGGTGAAGATATTTCCTTTTCCAGCTTAGGCCTCAAAGCGCTCCAAATAAACACTTGCAAATTCTACAAAAGGAGTGTTTCAAAAGAGTTCTATCAAAAGGAACGTTCAAGTCTGTGAGTTGAATGCACTTATCATACAGAAGTTTCCTGGAATGCTTCTGTCTAGTTTTTATGTGAAGACATTTCCTTTTCCAGCATAGGCCTCAAAGCGCTCCAAATATCCACTTGCAGATTCTACAAAAAGAGTGTTTCAAAACTACTCTATCAAAAGCAAGCTTCAACACTGTGAGTAGAATGCACTCATCACAAAGAAGTTTCTGAGAATGCTTCTGTCTAGTTTTTATGTGAAGATATTTCCTTTTCCAACATAGGCCTCAAAGCGCTCCAAATAAACACTTGCAGATTCTACAAAAGGAGTGTTTCAAAACTGCTCTTTCGAGAGGAACGTTCAAGTCTGTGAGTTGAATGCACTCATCACACAGAAGTTTCTGAGAATGCTTCTGTCTAGTTTTTATGTGAAGATATTTCCTTTTCCAGCATAGGCCTCAAAACGCTCCAAATATCCTCTTGCAGATTCTACAAAAAGAGTGTTTCTAAACTGTTCTAACAAAAGGAAGGTTCAACTCTGTGAGTTGAATGAATGCATCATGAAGAACTTTCTGAGAATGCTTCTCTGTAGTTTTTAGGTGAAGATATTCCAAAACCCAGCACAGGCCTCGAAGTGCTCCAAATAACCCCTTGCCGATTTTACCAAAAGAGTGTTTCAGAACTGCTCTTTCTATAGGTAAGTTCAAGTCTGTGAGTTGAATGCACTCAACACAAAGAAGTTTCTGAGAATGCTTCTGTTCAGTTTTTATGTGAAGATATTTCCTTTTCCAGCATAGGCCTCAAACGGCTCCAAATATCCACTTGCAGATTCTACAAAAAGAGTGTTTCCAAACTTCTCTATCAATTGGTAGGTTCAACTCTGTGAGTTGAATGAACTCATCACAAAGAAGTTTCTGAGAATGCTTCCATCTAGTTTTTATATGAAGATATTTCCTTTTCCAGCATAGGCCTCAAAGAACTCCAAATAAACACATGCAGATTCTACAAAAGGAGTGTTTCCAAACTGTTCTATCAAAGGGACCGTTCAAGTCTGTGAGTTGAATGCACTCATCACACAGAAGTTTCTCAGAATGCTTCTGTCTAGTTTTTAGGTGAAGAGATTTCATTTCCCAGCATAGGCCTCAAAGCGCTCCAAATATCCACTTGCAGATTCTACGAAAAGTGTGTCTCAAAGCTGCTCTTTCAAAAGCAAGGTTCAAGTCTGTGTGTTGAATGCACTCATCAGAAAGAAGTTTCTGAGAATGCTTCTGTCTAGTTCTTAGGTGAAGATATTTCCTTTTTCAGCTTAGGCCTCAAAGCGCTCCAAATAAACACTTGCAAATTCTACAAAAGGAGTGTTTCAAAAGAGTTCTATCAAAAGGAATGTTCAAGTCTGTGAGTTGAATGCACTTATCATACAGAAGTTTCCTGGAATGCTTCTGTCTAGTTTTTATGTGAAGACATTTCCTTTTCCAGCATAGGCCTCAAAGCGCTCCAAATATC
Source organism: Pongo abelii (assembly GCF_028885655.2). NCBI lineage: Eukaryota > Metazoa > Chordata > Mammalia > Primates > Hominidae > Pongo > Pongo abelii. The sequence continues at coordinate 20,765,335 of NC_072000.2, read as the reverse complement.
CACTTGCAGATTCTACAAAAAGAGTGTTTCAAAACTGCTCTATCAAAAGCAAGCTTCAACACTGTCAGTAGAATGCACTCATCACAAAGAAGTTTCTGAGAATGCTTCTGTCTAGTTTTTATGTGAAGATATTTCCTTTTCCAACATAGGCCTCAAAGCGCTCCAAATAAACACTTGCAGATTCTACAAAAGGAGTGTTTCAAAACTGCTCTTTCGAGAGGAACGTTCAAGTCTGTGAGTTGAATGCACTCATCACACAGAAGTTTCTGAGAATGCTTCTGTCTAGTTTTTATGTGAAGATATTTCCTTTTCCAGCATAGGCCTCAAAACGCTCCAAATATCCTCTTACAGATTCTACAAAAAGAGTGTTTCAAAACTGTTCTATCAAAAGGAAGGTTCAACTCTGTGAGTTGAATGAATGCATCACGAAGAACTTTCTGAGAATGCTTCTCTGTAGTTTTTAGGTGAAGATATTCCAAAACCCAGCACAGGCCTCGAAGTGCTCCAAATAACCCCTTGCAGATTTTACCAAAAGAGTGTTTCAGAACTGCTCTTTCTATAGGTAAGTTCAAGTCTGTGAGTTGAATGCACTCAACACAAAGAAGTTTCTGAGAATGCTTCTGTTCAGTTTTTATGTGAAGATATTTCCTTTTCCAGCATAGGCCTCAAACGGCTCCAAATATCCACTTGCAGATTCTACAAAAAGAGTGTTTCCAAACTTCTCTATCAATTGGTAGGTTCAACTCTGTGAGTTGAATGAACTCATCACAAAGAAGTTTCTGAGAATGCTTCCATCTAGTTTTTATATGAAGATATTTCCTTTTCCAGCATAGGCCTCAAAGAACTCCAAATAAACACATGCAGATTCTACAAAAGGAGTGTTTCCAAACTGTTCTATCAAAGGGAACGTTCAAGTCTGTGAGTTGAATGCACTCATCACACAGAAGTTTCTCAGAATGCTTCTGTCTAGTTTTTAGGTGAAGAGATTTCATTTCCCAGCATAGGCCTCAAAGCGCTCCAAATATCCACTTGGAGATTCTACGAAAAGTGTGTTTCAAAGCTGCTCTTTCAAAAGCAAGGTTCAAGTCTGTGTGTTGAATGCACTCATCAGAAAGAAGTTTCTGAGAATGCTTCTGTCTAGTTCTTAGGTGAAGATATTTCCTTTTCCAGCTTAGGCCTCAAAGCGCTCCAAATAAACACTTGCAAATTCTACAAAAGGAGTGTTTCAAAAGAGTTCTATCAAAAGGAACGTTCAAGTCTGTGAGTTGAATGCACTTATCATACAGAAGTTTCCTGGAATGCTTCTGTCTAGTTTTTATGTGAAGACATTTCCTTTTCCAGCATAGGCCTCAAAGCGCTCCAAATATCCACTTGCAGATTCTACAAAAAGAGTGTTTCAAAACTGCTCTATCAAAAGCAAGCTTCAACACTGTGAGTAGAATGCACTCATCACAAAGAAGTTTCTGAGAATGCTTCTGTCTAGTTCTTAGGTGAAGATATTTCCTTTTCCAGCTTAGGCCTCAAAGCGCTCCAAATAAACACTTGCAAATTCTACAAAAGGAGTGTTTCAAAAGAGTTCTATCAAAAGGAACGTTCAAGTCTGTGAGTTGAATGCACTTATCATACAGAAGTTTCCTGGAATGCTTCTGTCTAGTTTTTATGTGAAGACATTTCCTTTTCCAGCATAGGCCTCAAAGCGCTCCAAATATCCACTTGCAGATTCTACAAAAAGAGTGTTTCAAAACTGCTCTATCAAAAGCAAGCTTCAACACTGTGAGTAGAATGCACTCATCACAAAGAAGTTTCTGAGAATGCTTCTGTCTAGTTTTTATGTGAACATATTTCCTTTTCCAACATAGGCCTCAAAGCGCTCCAAATAAACACTTGCAGATTCTACAAAAGGAGTGTTTCAAAACTGCTCTTTCGAGAGGAACGTTCAAGTCGGTGAGTTGAATGCACTCATCACACAGAAGTTTCTGAGAATGCTTCTGTCTAGTTTTTATGTGAAAATATTTCCTTTTCCAGCAGAGGCCTCAAAACGCTCCAAATATCCTCTTGCAGATTCTACAAAAAGAGTGTTTCAAAACTGTTCTATCAAAAGGAAGGTTCAACTCTGTGAGTTGAATGAATGCATCATGAAGAACTTTCTGAGAATGCTTCTCTGTAGTTTTTAGGTGAAGATATTCCAAAACCCAGCACAGGCCTCGAAGTGCTCCAAATAACCCCTTGCAGATTTTACCAAAAGAGTGTTTCAGAACTGCTCTTTCTATAGGTAAGTTCAAGTCTGTGAGTTGAATGCACTCAACACAAAGAAGTTTCTGAGAATGCTTCTGTTCAGTTTTTATGTGAAGATATTTCCTTTTCCAGCATAGGCCTCAAACGGCTCCAAATATCCACTTGCAGATTCTACAAAAAGAGTGTTTCCAAACTTCTCTATCAATTGGTAGGTTCAACTCTGTGAGTTGAATGAACTCATCACAAAGAAGTTTCTGAGAATGCTTCCATCTAGTTTTTATATGAAGATATTTCCTTTTCCAGCATAGGCCTCAAAGAACTCCAAATAAACACATGCAGATTCTACAAAAGGAGTGTTTCCAAACTGTTCTATCAAATGGAACGTTCAACTCTGTGAGTTGAATGCACTCATCACACAGAACTTTCTCAGAATGCTTCTGTCTAGTTTTTAGGTGAAGAGATTTCATTTCCCAGCATAGGCCTCAAAGCGCTCCAAATATCCACTTGCAGATTCTACGAAAAGTGTGTTTCAAAGCTGCTCTTTCAAAAGGAAGCTTCAAGTCTGTGAGTTGAATGCACTCATCACAAAGAAGTTTCTGAGAATGCCTCCGTCTAGTTTCTATATGAAGATATTTCCTTTTCCAACTTAGGCCTCAAAGTGCTCCAAATAAACCCTTGCAGATTCTACAAAAGGAGTGTCTCAAAACTGCTCTTTCTATAGGTAAGTCCAAGTCTGTGAGATGAATGCACTCATCACACAGAAGTTTCTCAGAATGCTTCTGTCTAGTTTTTAGGTGAAGAGATTTCATTTCCCAGCATAGGCCTCAAAGCGCTCCAAATATTCACTTGCAGATGCTACGAAAAGTGTGTTTCAAAGCTGCTCTTTCAAAAGCAAGGTTCAAGTCTGTGTGTTGAATGCACTCAACAGAAAGAAGTTTCTGAGAATGCTTCTGTCTAGTTCTTAGGTGAAGATATTTCCTTTTCCAGCTTAGGCCTCAAAGCGCTCCAAATAAACACTTGCAAATTCTACAAAAGGAGTGTTTCAAAAGACTTCTATCAAAAGAAATGTTCAAGTCTGTGAGTTGAATGCACTTATCATACAGAAGTTTCCTGGAATGCTTCTGTCTAGTTTTTATGTGAAGACATTTCCTTTTCCAGCATAGGCCTCAAAGCGCTCCAAATATCCACTTGCAGATTCTACAAAAAGAGTGTTTCAAAACTGCTCTATCAAAAGCAAGCTTCAACACTGTGAGTAGAATGCACTCATCACAAAGAAGTTTCTGAGAATGCTTCTGTCTAGTTTTTATGTGAAGATATTTCCTTTTCCAACATAGGCCTCAAAGCGCTCCAAATAAACACTTGCAGATTCTACAAAAGGAGTGTTTCAAAACTGCTCTTTCGAGAGGAACGTTCAAGTCTGTGAGTTGAATGCACTCATCGCACAGAAGTTTCTGAGAATGCTTCTGTCTAGTTTTTATGTGAAGATATTTCCTTTTCCAGCATAGGCCTCAAAACGCTCCAAATATCCTCTTGCAGATTCTACAAAAAGAGTGTTTCAAAACTGTTCTATCAAAAGGAAGGTTCAACTCTGTGAGTTGAATGAATGCATCATGAAGAACTTTCTGAGAATGCTTCTCTGTAGTTTTTAGGTGAAGATATTCCAAAACCCAGCACAGGCCTCGAAGTGCTCCAAATAACCCCTTGCAGATTTTACCAAAAGAGTGTTTCAGAACTGCTCTTTCTATAGGTAAGTTCAAGTCTGTGAGTTGAATGCACTCAACACAAAGAAGTTTCTGAGAATGCTTCTGTTCAGTTTTTATGTGAAGATATTTCCTTTTCCAGCATAGGCCTCAAACGGCTCCAAATATCCACTTGCAGATTCTACAAAAAGAGTGTTTCCAAACTTCTCTATCAATTGGTAGGTTCAACTCTGTGAGTTGAATGAACTCATCACAAAGAAGTTTCTGAGAATGCTTCCATCTAGTTTTTATATGAAGATATTTCCTTTTCCAGCATAGGCCTCAAAGAACTCCAAATAAACACATGCAGATTCTACAAAAGGAGTGTTTCCAAACTGTTCTATCAAATGGAACGTTCAACTCTGTGAGTTGAATGCACTCATCACACAGAACTTTCTCAGAATGCTTCTGTCTAGTTTTTAGGTGAAGAGATTTCATTTCCCAGCATAGGCCTCAAAGCACTCCAAATATCCAGTTGCAGATTCTACGAAAAGTGTGTTTCAAAGCTGCTCTTTCAAAAGGAAGCTTCAAGTCTGTGAGTTGAATGCACTCATCACAAAGAAGTTTCTGAGAATGCCTCCGTCTAGTTTCTATATGAAGATATTTCCTTTTCCAACATAGGCCTCAAAGTGCTCCAAATAAACCCTTGCAGATTCTACAAAAGGAGTGTCTCAAAACTGCTCTTTCTATAGGTAAGTCCAAGTCTGTGAGATGAATGCACTCATCACACAGAAGTTTCTGAGAATGCTTCTGTCTAGTTTTTAGGTGAAGAGATTTCATTTCCCAGCATAGGCCTCAAAGCGCTCCAAATATCCACTTGCAGATGCTACGAAAAGTGTGTTTCAAAGCTGCTCTTTCAAAAGCAAGGTTCAAGTCTGTGTGTTGAATGCACTCAACAGAAAGAAGTTTCTGAGAATGCTTCTGTCTAGTTCTTAGGTGAAGATATTTCCTTTTCCAGCTTAGGCCTCAAAGCGCTCCAAATAAACACTTGCGAATTCTACAAAAGTAGTGTTTCAAAAGACTTCTATCAAAAGAAATGTTCAAGTCTGTGAGTTGAATGCACTTATCATACAGAAGTTTCCTGGAATGTTTCTGTCTAGTTTTTATGTGAAGACATTTCCTTTTCCAGCATAGGCCTCAAAGCGCTCCAAATATCCACTTGCAGATTCTACAAAAAGAGTGTTTCAAAACTGCTCTATCAAAAGCAACCTTCAACACTGTGAGTAGAATGCACTCATCACAAAGAAGTTTCTGAGAATGCTTCTGTCTAGTTCTTACGTGAAGATATTTCCTTTTCCAGCTTAGGCCTCAAAGCGCTCCAAATAAACACTTGCAAATTCTACAAAAGGAGTGTTTCAAAAGAGTTCTATCAAAAGGAACGTTCAAGTCTGTGAGTTGAATGCACTTATCATACAGAAGTTTCCTGGAATGTTTCTGTCTAGTTTTTATGTGAAGACATTTCCTTTTCCAGCATAGGCCTCAAAGCGCTCCAAATATCCACTTGCAGATTCTACAAAAAGAGTGTTTCAAAACTGCTCTATCAAAAGCAAGCTTCAACACTGTGAGTAGAATGCACTCATCACAAAGAAGTTTCTGAGAATGCTTCTGTCTAGTTTTTATGTGAAGATATTTCCTTTTCCAACATAGGCCTCAAAGCGCTCCAAATAAACACTTGCAGATTCTACAAAAGGAGTGTTTCTAAACTGCTCTTTTGAGAGGAACGTTCAAGTCTGTGAGTTGAATGCACTCATCACACAGAAGTTTCTGAGAATGCTTCTGTCTAGTTTTTATGTGAAGATATTTCCTTTTCCAGCATAGGCCTCAAAAGGCTCCAAATATCCTCTTGCAGATTCTACAAAAAGAGTGTTTCAAAACTATTCTATCAAAAGGAAGGTTCAACTCTGTGAGTTGAATGGATGCATCATGAAGAACTTTCTGAGAATGCTTCTCTGTAGTTTTTAGGTGAAGATATTCCAAAACCCAGGAAAGGCCTTTAAGTGCTCCAAATAACCACCTGCAGATTTTACCAAAACAGTGTTTCAAAACTGCTCTTTCTATAGGTAAGTTCAAGTCTGTGAGTTGAATGCACTCAACACAAAGAAGTTTCTGAGAATGCTTCTGTTCAGTTTTTATGTAAAGATATTTCCTTTTCCAGCACAGGCCTCAAACGGCTCCAAGTATCCACTTGCAGATTCTACAAAAAGAGTGTTTCCAAACTGTTCTATCAAAGGGAACGTTCAAGTCTGTGAGTTGAATGCACTCATGAGAAAGAAGTTTCTGAGAACGCTTCTGTCTACTTCTTAGGTGAAGATATTTCCTTTTCCAGCTTAGGCCTCAAAGCGCTCCAAATAAACACTTGCAAATTCTACAAAAGGAGTGTTTCAAAAGAGTTCTATCAAAAGGAATGTTCAAGTCTGTGAGTTGAATGCACTTATCATACAGAAGTTTCCTGGAATGTTTCTGTCTAGTTTTTATGTGAAGACATTTCCTTTTCCAGCATAGGCCTCAAAGCGCTCCAAATATCCACTTGCAGATTCTACAAAAAGAGTGTTTCAAAACTACTCTATCAAAAGCAAGCTTCAACACTGTGAGTAGAATGCACTCATCACAAAGAAGTTTCTGAGAATGCTTCTGTCTAGTTTTTATGTGAAGATATTTCCTTTTCCAACATAGGCCTCAAAGCGCTCCAAATAAACACTTGCAGATTCTACAAAAGGAGTGTTTCAAAACTGCTCTTTTGAGAGGAACGTTCAAGTCTGTGAGTTGAATGCACTCATCACACAGAAGTTTCTGAGAATGCTTCTGTCTAGTTTTTATGTGAAGATATTTCCTTTTCCAGCATAGGCCTCAAAACGCTCCAAATATCCTCTTGCAGATTCTACAAAAAGAGTGTTTCAAAACTGTTCTATCAAAAGGAAGGTTCAACTCTGTGAGTTGAATGAATGCATCATGAAGAACTTTCTGAGAATGCTTCTCTGTAGTTTTTAGGTGAAGATATTCCAAAACCCAGCACAGGCCTCGAAGTGCTCCAAATAACCCCTTGCAGATTTTACCAAAAGAGTGTTTCAGAACTGCTCTTTCTACAGGTAAGTTCAAGTCTGTGAGTTGAATGCACTCAACACAAAGAAGTTTCTGAGAATGCTTCTGTTCAGTTTTTATGTGAAGATATTTCCTTTTCCAGCCTAGGCCTCAAACGGCTCCAAATATCCACTTGCAGATTCTACAAAAAGAGTGTTTCCAAACTTCTCTATCAATTGGTAGGTTCAACTCTGTGAGTTGAATGAACTCATCACAAAGAAGTTTCTGAGAATGCTTCCATCTAGTTTTTATATGAAGATATTTCCTTTTCCAGCATAGGCCTCAAAGAACTCCAAATAAACACATGCAGATTCTAAAAAAGGAGTGTTTCCAAACTGTTCTTTCAAAGGGACCTTTCAAGTCTGTGAGTAGAATGCACTCATCACAAAGAAGTTTCTGAGAATGCTTCCGTCTAGTTTCTATATGAAGATATTTCCTTTTCCAACATAGGCCTCAAAGTGCTCCAAATAAACCCTTGCAGATTCTACAAAAGGAGTGTCTCAAAACTGCTCTTTCTATAGGTAAGTCCAAGTGTGTGAGATGAATGCACTCATCAGAAAGAAGTTTCTGAGAATGCTTCTGTCTAGTTCTTAGGTGAAGATATTTCCTTTTCCAGCTTAGGCCTCAAAGCGCTCCAAATAAACACTTGCAAATTCTACAAAAGGAGTGTTTCAAAAGACTTCTATCAAAAGGAACGTTCAAGTCTGTGAGTTGAATACACTTATCATACAGAAGTTTCCTGGAATGCTTCTGTCTAGTTTTTATGTGAAGACATTTCCTTTTCCAGCATAGGCCTCAAAGCGCTCCAAATATCCACTTGCAGATTCTACAAAAAGAGTGTTTCAAAACTGCTCTATCAAAAGCAAGCTTCAACACTGTGAGTAGAATGCACTCATCACAAAGAAGTTTCTGAGAATGCTTCTGTCTAGTTTTTATGTGAAGATATTTCCTTTTCCAACATAGGCCTCAAAGTGCTCCAAATAAACACTTGCAGATTCTACAAAAGGAGTGTTTCAAAACTGCTCTTTCGAGAGGAACGTTCAAGTCTGTGAGTTGAATGCACTCATCACACAGAAGTTTCTGAGAATGCTTCTGTCTAGTTTTTATGTGAAGATATTTCCTTTTCCAGCATAGGCCTCAAAACGCTCCAAATATCCTCTTGCAGATTCTACAAAAAGAGTGTTTCAAAACTGTTCTATCAAAAGGAAGGTTCAACTCTGTGAGTTGAATGAATGCATCATGAAGAACTTTCTGAGAATGCTTCTCTGTAGTTTTTAGGTGAAGATATTCCAAAACCCAGCACAGGCCTCGAAGTGCTCCAAATAACCCCTTGCAGATTTTACCAAAAGAGTGTTTCAGAACTGCTCTTTCTATAGGTAAGTTCAAGTCTGTGAGTTGAATGCACTCAACACAAAGAAGTTTCTGAGAATGCTTCTGTTCAGTTTTTATGTGAAGATATTTCCTTTTCCAGCATAGGCCTCAAAGAACTCCAAATAAACACATGCAGATTCTACAAAAGGAGTGTTTCCAAACTGTTCTATCAAAGGGACCGTTCAAGTCTGTGAGTTGAATGCACTCATCACACAGAAGTTTCTCAGAATGCTTCTGTCTAGTTTTTAGGTGAAGAGATTTCATTTCCCAGCAAGGGCCTCAAAGCGCTCCAAATATCCACTTGCAGATTCTACGAAAAGTGTGTTTCAAAGCTGCTCTTTCAAAAGCAAGGTTCAAGTCTGTGTGTTGAATGCACTCATCAGAAAGAAGTTTCCGAGAATGCTTCTGTCTAGTTCTTAGGTGAAGATATTTCCTTTTCCAGCTTAGGCCTCAAAGCGCTCCAAATAAACACTTGCAAATTCTACAAAAGGAGTGTTTCAAAAGAGTTCTATCAAAAGGAACGTTCAAGTCTGTGAGTTGAATGCACTTATCATACAGAAGTTTCCTGGAATGCTTCTGTCTAGTTTTTATGTGAGGACATTTCCTTTTCCAGCATAGGCCTCAAAGGGCTCCAAATATCCACTTGCAGATTCTACAAAAAGAGTGTTTCAAAACTGCTCTATCAAAAGCAAGCTTCAACACTGTGAGTAGAATGCACTCATCACAAAGAAGTTTCTGAGAATGCTTCTCTCTAGTTTTTATGTGAAGATATTTCCTTTTCCAACATAGGCCTCAAACCGCTCCAAATAAACACTTGCAGATTCTACAAAAGGAGTGTTTCAAAACTGCTCTTTCGAGAGGAACGTTCAAGTCTGTGAGTTGAATGCACTCATCACACAGAAGTTTCTGAGAATGCTTCTGTCTAGTTTTTATGTGAAGATATTTCCTTTTCCAGCATAGGCCTCGAAATGCTCCAAATATCCTCTTGCAGATTCTACAAAAAGAGTGTTTCAAAACTGTTCTATCAAAAGGAAGGTTCAACTCTGTGAGTTGAATGAATGCATCATGAAGAACTTTCTGAGAATGCTTCTCTGTAGTTTTTAGGTGAAGATATTCCAAAACCCAGCACAGGCCTCGAAGTGCTCCAAATAACCCTTCGCAGATTTTACCAAAAGAGTGTTTCAGAACTGCTCTTTCTATAGGTAAGTTCAAGTCTGTGAGTTGAATGCACTCAACACAAAGAAGTTTCTGAGAATGCTTCTGTTCAGTTTTTATGTGAAGATATGTCCTTTTCCAGCATAGGCCTCAAACGGCTCCAAATATCCACTTGCAGATTCTACAAAAAGAGTGTTTCCAAACTTCTCTATCAATTGGTAGGTTCAACTCTGTGAGTTGAATGAACTCATCACAAAGAAGTTTCTGAGAATGCTTCCATCTAGTTTTTATATGAAGATATTTCCTTTTCCAGCATAGGCCTCAAAGAACTCCAAATAAACACATGCAGATTCTACAAAAGGAGTGTTTCCAAACTGTTCTATCAAAGGGACCGTTCAAGTCTGTGAGTTGAATGCACTCATCACACAGAAGTTTCTCAGAATGCTTCTGTCTAGTTTTTAGGTGAAGAGATTTCATTTCCCAGCATAGGCCTCAAAGCGCTCCAAATATCCACTTGCAGATTCTACGAAAAGTGTGTTTCAAAGCTGCTCTTTCAAAAGCAAGGTTCAAGTCTGTGTGTTGAATGCACTCATCAGAAAGAAGTTTCTGAGAATGCTTCTGTCTAGTTCTTAGGTGAAGATATTTCCTTTTCCAGCTTAGGCCTCAAAGCGCTCCAAATAAACACTTGCAAATTCTATAAAAGGAGTGTTTCAAAAGAGTTCTATCAAAAGGAACGTTCAAGTCTGTGAGTTGAATGCACTTATCATACAGAAGTTTCCTGGAATGTTTCTGTCTAGTTTTTATGTGAAGACATTTCCTTTTCCAGCATAGGCCTCAAAGCGCTCCAAATATCCACTTGCAGATTCTACAAAAAGAGTGTTTCAAAACTGCTCTATCAAAAGCAAGCTTCAACACTGTGAGTAGAATGCACTCATCACAAAGGAGTTTCTGAGAATGCTTCTGTCTAGTTCTTACGTGAAGATATTTCCTTTTCCAGCTTAGGCCTCAAAGCGCTCCAAATAAACACTTGCAAATTCTACAAAAGGAGTGTTTCAAAAGAGTTCTATCAAAAGGAACGTTCAAGTCTGTGAGTTGAATGCACTTATCATACAGAAGTTTCCTGGAATGCTTCTGTCTAGTTTTTATGTGAAGACATTTCCTTTTCCAGCATAGGCCTCAAAGCGCTCCAAATATCCACTTGCAGATTCTACAAAAAGAGTCTTTCAAAACTGCTCTATCAAAAGCAAGCTTCAACACTGTGAGTAGAATGCACTCATCACAAAGAAGTTTCTGAGAATGCTTCTGTCTAGTTTTTATGTGAAGATATTTCCTTTTCCAACATAGGCCTCAAAGCGCTCCAAATAAACACTTGCAGATTCTACAAAAGGAGTGTTTCAAAACTGCTCTTTCAAGAGGAACGTTCAAGTCTGTGAGTTGAATGCACTCATCACACAGAAGTTTCTGAGAATGCTTCTGTCTAGTTTTTATGTGAAGATATTTCCTTTTCCAGCATAGGCCTCAAAACGCTCCAAATATCCTCTTGCAGATTCTACAAAAAGAGTGTTTCAAAACTGTTCTATCAAAAGGAAGGTTCTACTCTGTGAGTTGAATGAATGCATCATGAAGAACTTTCTGAGAATGCTTCTCTGTAGTTTTTAGGTGAAGATATTCCAAAACCCAGCACAGGCCTCGAAGTGCTCCAAATAACCCCTTGCAGATTTTACCAAAAGAGTGTTTCAGAACTGCTCTTTCTATAGGTAAGTTCAAGTCTGTGAGTTGAATGCACTCAACACAAAGAAGTTTCTGAGAATGCTTCTGTTCAGTTTTTATGTGAAGATATTTCCTTTTCCAGCATAGGCCTCAAACGGCTCCAAATATCCACTTGCAGATTCTACAAAAAGAGTGTTTCCAAACTTCTCTATCAATTGGTAGGTTCAACTCTGTGAGTTGAATGAACTCATCACAAAGAAGTTTCTGAGAATGCTTCCATCTAGTTTTTATATGAAGATATTTCCTTTTCCAGCATAGGCCTCAAAGAACTCCAAATAAACACATGCAGATTCTACAAAAGGAGTGTTTCCAAACTGTTCTATCAAAGGGACCGTTCAAGTCTGTGAGTTGAATGCACTCATCACACAGAAGTTTCTCAGAATGCTTCTGTCTAGTTTTTAGGTGAAGAGATTTCATTTCCCAGCATAGGCCTCAAAGCGCTCCAAATATCCACTTGCAGATTCTACGAAAAGTGTGTTTCAAAGCTGCTCTTTCAAAAGCAAGGTTCAAGTCTGTGTGTTGAATGCACTCATCAGAAAGAAGTTTCTGAGAATGCTTCTGTCTAGTTCTTAGGTGAAGATATTTCCTTTTCCAGCTTAGTCCTCAAAACGCTCCAAATAAACACTTGCAAATTCTACAAAAGGAGTGTTTCAAAAGATTTCTATCAAAAGGAACGTTCATGTCTGTGAGTTGAATGCACTTATCATACAGAAGTTTCCTGGAATGCTTCTGTCTAGTTTTTATGTGAAGACATTTCCTTTTCCAGCATAGGCCTCAAAGCGCTCCAAATATCCACTTGCAGATTCTACAAAAAGAGTGTTTCCAAACTGCTCTATCAAAAGCAAGCTTCAACACTGTGAGTAGAATGCACTCATCACAAAGAAGTTTCTGAGAATGCTTCTGTCTAGTTTTTATGTGAAGATATTTCCTTTTCCAACATAGGCCTCAAAGCGCTCCAAATAAACACTTGCAGATTCTACAAAAGGAGTGTTTCAAAACTGCTCTTTCGAGAGGAACGTTCAAGTCTGTGAGTTGAATACACTCATCACACAGAAGTTTCTGAGAATGCTTCTGTCTAGTTTTTATGTGAAGATATTTCCTTTTCCAGCATAGGCCTCAAAACGCTCCAAATATCCTCTTGCAGATTCTACAAAAAGAGTGTTTCAAAACTGTTCTATCAAAAGGAAGGTTCAACTCTGTGAGTTGAATGAATGCATCATGAAGAACTTTCTGAGAATGCTTCTCTGTAGTTTTTAGGTGAAGATATTCCAAAACCCAGCACAGGCCTCGAAGTGCTCCAAATAACCCCTTGCAGATTTTACCAAAAGAGTGTTTCAGAACTGCTCTTTCTATAGGTAAGTTCAAGTCTGTGAGTTGAATGCACTCAACACAAAGAAGTTTCTGAGAATGCTTCTGTTCAGTTTTTATGTGAAGATATTTCCTTTTCCAGCATAGGCCTCAAACGGCTCCATATATACACTTGCAGATTCTACAAAAAGAGTGTTTCCAAACTTCTCTATCAATTGGTAGGTTCAACTCTGTGAGTTGAATGAACTCATCACAAAGAAGTTTCTGAGAATGCTTCCATCTAGTTTTTATATGAAGATATTTCCTTTTCCAGCATAGGCCTCAAAGAACTCCAAATAAACACATGCAGATTCTACAAAAGGAGTGTTTCCAAACTGTTCTATCAAAGGGACCGTTCAAGTCTGTGAGTTGAATGCACTCATCACACAGAAGTTTCTCAGAATGCTTCTGTCTAGTTTTTAGGTGAAGAGATTTCATTTCCCAGCATAGGCCTCAAAGCGCTCCAAATATCCACTTGCAGATTCTACGAAAAGTGTGTTTCAAAGCTGCTCTTTCAAAAGCAAGGTCCAAGTCTGTGTGTTGAATGCACTCATCAGAAAGAAGTTTCTGAGAACGCTTCTGTCTAGTTCTCAGGTGAAGATATTTCCTTTTCCAGCTTAGGCCTCAAAGCGCTCCAAATAAACACTTGCAAATTCTACAAAAGGAGTGTTTCAAAAGAGTTCTATCGAAAGGAACGTTCAAGTCTGTGAGTTCAATGCACTTATCATACAGAAGTTTACTGGAATGCTTCTGTCTAGTTTTTATGTGAAGACATTTCCTTTTCCAGCATAGGCCTCAAAGCGCTCCAAATATCCACTTGCAGATACTACAAAAAGAGTGTTTCAAAACTGCTCTATCAAAAGCAAGCTTCAACACTGTGAGTAGAATGCACTCAACACAAAGAAGTTTCTGAGAATGTTTCTGTCTAGTTTTTATGTGAAGATATTTCCTTTTCCAGCTTAGGCCTCAAAGCGCTCCAAATAAACACTTGCAAATTCTACAAAAGGAGTGTTTCAAAAGAGTTCTATCAAAAGGAACGTTCAAGTCTGTGAGTTGAATGCACTTATCATACAGAAGTTTCCTGGAATGCTTCTGTCTAGTTTTTATGTGAAGACATTTCCTTTTCCAGCATAGGCCTCAAAGCGCTCCAAATATCCACTTGCAGATTCTACAAAAAGAGTGTTTCCAAACTGCTCTATCAAAAGCAAGCTTCAACACTGTGAGTAGAATGCACTCATCACAAAGAAGTTTCTGAGAATGCTTCTGTCTAGTTTTTATGTGAAGATATTTCCTTTTCCAACATAGGCCTCAAAGCGCTCCAAATAAACACTTGCAGATTCTACAAAAGGAGTGTTTCAAAACTGCTCTTTCGAGAGGAACGTTCAAGTCTGTGAGTTGAATGCACTCATCACACAGAAGTTTCTGAGAATGCTTCTGTCTAGTTTTTATGTGAAGATATTTCCTTTTCCAGCATAGGCCTCAAAACGCTCCAAATATCCTCTTGCAGATTCTACAAAAAGAGTGTTTCAAAACTGTTCTATCAAACGGAAGGTTCAACTCTGTGAGTTGAATGAATGCATCATGAAGAACTTTCTGAGAATGCTTCTCTGTAGTTTTTAGGTGAAGATATTCCAAAACCCAGCACAGGCCTCGAAGTGCTCCAAATAAACCCTTGCAGATTTTACCAAAAGAGTGTTTCAGAACTGCTCTTTCTATAGGTAAGTTCAAGTCTGTGAGTTGAATGCACTCAACACAAAGAAGTTTCTGAGAATGCTTCTGTTCAGTTTTTATCTGAAGATATTTCCTTTTCCAGCATAGGCCTCAAACGGCTCCAAATATCCACTTGCAGATTCTACAAAAAGAGTGTTTCCAAACTTCTCTATCAATTGGTAGGTTCAACTCTGTGAGTTGAATGAACTCATCACAAAGAAGTTTCTGAGAATGCTTCCATCTAGTTTTTATATGAAGATATTTCCTTTTCCAGCATAGGCCTCAAAGAACTCCAAATAAACACATGCAGATTCTACAAAAGGAGTGTTTCCAAACTGTTCTATCAAAGGGACCGTTCAAGTCTGTGAGTTGAATGCACTCATCACACAGAAGTTTCTCAGAATGCTTCTGTCTAGTTTTTAGGTGAAGAGATTTCATTTCCCAGCATAGGCCTCAAAGCGCTCCAAATATCCACTTGCAGATTCTACGAAAAGTGTGTTTCAAAGCTGCTCTTTCAAAAGCAAGGTTCAAGTCTGTGTGTTGAATGCACTCATCAGAAAGAAGTTTCCGAGAATGCTTCTGTCTAGTTCTTAGGTGAAGATATTTCCTTTTCCAGCTTAGGCCTCAAAGCGCTCCAAATAAACACTTGCAAATTCTACAAAAGGAGTGTTTCAAAAGAGTTCTATCAAAAGGAACGTTCAAGTCTGTGAGTTGAATGCACTTATCATACAGAAGTTTCCTGGAATGCTTCTGTCTAGTTTTTATGTGAAGACATTTCTTTTTCCAGCATAGGCCTCAAAGGGCTCCAAATATCCACTTGCAGATTCTACAAAAAGAGTGTTTCAAAACTGCTCTATCAAAAGCAAGCTTCAACACTGTGAGTAGAATGCACTCATCACAAAGAAGTTTCTGAGAATGCTTCTCTCTAGTTTTTATGTGAAGATATTTCCTTTTCCAACATAGGCCTCAAACCGCTCCAAATAAACACTTGCAGATTCTACAAAAGGAGTGTTTCAAAACTGCTCTTTCGAGAGGAACGTTCAAGTCTGTGAGTTGAATGCACTCATCACACAGAAGTTTCTGAGAATGCTTCTGTCTAGTTTTTATGTGAAGATATTTCCTTTTCCAGCATAGGCCTCAAAACGCTCCAAATATCCTCTTGCAGATTCTACAAAAAGAGTGTTTCAAAACTGTTCTATCAAAAGGAAGGTTCAACTCTGTGAGTTGAATGAATGCATCATGAAGAACTTTCTGAGAATGCTTCTCTGTAGTTTTTAGGTGAAGATATTCCAAAACCCAGCACAGGCCTCGAAGTGCTCCAAATAACCCCTCGCAGATTTTACCAAAAGAGTGTTTCAGAACTGCTCTTTCTATAGGTAAGTTCAAGTCTGTGAGTTGAATGCACTCAACACAAAGAAGTTTCTGAGAATGCTTCTGTTCAGTTTTTATGTGAAGATATTTCCTTTTCCAGCATAGGCCTCAAACGGCTCCAAATATCCACTTGCAGATTCTACAAAAAGAGTGTTTCCAATCTTCTCTATCAAATGGTAGGTTCAACTCTGTGAGATGAATGAACTCATCACAAAGAAGTTTCTGAGAATGCTTCCATCTAGTTTTTATATGAAGATATTTCCTTTTCCAGCATAGGCCTCAAAGAACTCCAAATAAACACATGCAGATTCTACAAAAGGAGTGTTTCCAAACTGTTCTATCAAAGGGACCGTTCAAGTCTGTGAGTTGAATGCACTCATCACACAGAAGTTTCTCAGAATGCTTCTGTCTAGTTTTTAGGTGAAGAGATTTCATTTCCCAGCATAGGCCTCAAAGCGCTCGAAATATCCACTTGCAGATTCTACGAAAAGTGTGTTTCAAAGCTGCTCTTTCAAAACCAAGGTTCAAGTCTGTGTGTTGAATGCACTCATCAGAAAGAAGTTTCTGAGAATGCTTCTGTCTAGTTCTTAGGTGAAGATATTTCCTTTTCCAGCTTAGGCCTCAAAGCGCTCCAAATAAACACTTGCAAATTCTACAAAAGGAGTGTTTCAAAAGAGTTCTATCGAAAGGAACGTTCAAGTCTGTGAGTTGAATGCACTTATCATACAGAAGTTTCCTGGAATGTTTCTGTCTAGTTTTTATGTGAAGACATTTCCTTTTCCAGCATAGGCCTCAAAGCGCTCCAAATATCCTCTTGCAGATTCTACAAAAAGAGTGTTTCAAAACTGCTCTATCAAAAGCAAGCTTCAACACTGTGAGTAGAATGCACTCATCACAAAGAAGTTTCTGAGAATGCTTCTGTCTAGTTTTTATGTGAAGATATTTCCTTTTCCAGCTTAGGCCTCAAAGCGCTCCAAATAAACACTTGCAAATTCTACAAAAGGAGTGTTTCAAAAGAGTTCTATCAAAAGGAACGTTCAAGTCTGTGAGTTGAATGCACTTATCATACAGAAGTTTCCTGGAATGCTTCTGTCTAGTTTTTATGTGAAGACATTTCCTTTTCCAGCATAGGCCTCAAAGCGCTCCAAATATCCACTTGCAGATTCTACAAAAAGAGTGTTTCAAAACTGCTCTATCAAAAGCAAGCTTCAACACTGTGAGTAGAATGCACTCATCACAAAGAAGTTTCTGAGAATGCTTCTGTCTAGTTTTTATGTGAAGATATTTCCTTTTCCAACATAGGCCCCAAAGCGCTCCAAATAAACACTTGCAGATTCTACAAAAGGAGTGTTTCAAAACTGCTCTTTCGAGAGGAACGTTCAAGTCTGTGAGTTGAATGCACTCATCACACAGAAGTTTCTGAGAATGCTTCTGTCTAGTTTTTATGTGAAGATATTTCCTTTTCCAGCATAGGCCTCAAAACGCTCCAAATATCCTCTTGCAGATTCTACAAAAAGAGTGTTTCAAAACTGTTCTATCAAAAGGAAGGTTCTACTCTGTGAGTTGAATGAATGCATCATGAAGAACTTTCTGAGAATGCTTCTCTGTAGTTTTTAGGTGAAGATATTCCAAAACCCAGCACAGGCCTCGAAGTGCTCCAAATAACCCCTTGCAGATTTTACCAAAAGAGTGTTTCAGAACTGCTCTTTCTATAGGTAAGTTCAAGTCTGTGAGTTGAATGCACTCAACACAAAGAAGTTTCTGAGAATGCTTCTGTTCAGTTTTTATCTGAAGATATTTCCTTTTCCAGCATAGGCCTCAAACGGCTCCAAATATCCACTTGCAGATTCTACAAAAAGAGTGTTTCCAAACTTCTCTATCAATTGGTAGGTTCAACTCTGTGAGTTGAATGAACTCATCACAAAGAAGTTTCTGAGAATGCTTCCATCTAGTTTTTATATGAAGATATTTCCTTTTCCAGCATAGGCCTCAAAGAACTCCAAATAAACACATGCAGATTCTACAAAAGGAGTGTTTCCAAACTGTTCTATCAAAGGGACCGTTCAAGTCTGTGAGTTGAA
The DNA here is from genome assembly GCF_028885655.2 of Pongo abelii. NCBI lineage: Eukaryota > Metazoa > Chordata > Mammalia > Primates > Hominidae > Pongo > Pongo abelii. The sequence continues at coordinate 20,747,478 of NC_072000.2, read as the reverse complement.
TGCACTCATCACACAGAAGTTTCTCAGAATGCTTCTGTCTAGTTTTTAGGTGAAGAGATTTCATTTCCCAGCATAGGCCTCAAAGCGCTCCAAATATCCACTTGCAGATTCTACGAAAAGTGTGTTTCAAAGCTGCTCTTTCAAAAGCAAGGTTCAAGTCTGTGTGTTGAATGCACTCATCAGAAAGAAGTTTCTGAGAATGCTTCTGTCTAGTTCTTAGGTGAAGATATTTCCTTTTCCAGCTTAGTCCTCAAAGCGCTCCAAATAAACACTTGCAAATTCTACAAAAGGAGTGTTTCAAAAGATTTCTACCAAAAGGAACGTTCAAGTCTGTGAGTTGAATGCACTTATCATACAGAAGTTTCCTGGAATGCTTCTGTCTAGTTTTTATGTGAAGACATTTCCTTTTCCAGCATAGGCCTCAAAGCGCTCCAAATATCCACTTGCAGATTCTACAAAAAGAGTGTTTCCAAACTGCTCTATCAAAAGCAAGCTTCAACACTGTGAGTAGAATGCACTCATCACAAAGAAGTTTCTGAGAATGCTTCTGTCTAGTTTTTATGTGAAGATATTTCCTTTTCCAACATAGGCCTCAAAGCGCTCCAAATAAACACTTGCAGATTCTACAAAAGGAGTGTTTCAAAACTGCTCTTTCGAGAGGAACGTTCAAGTCTGTGAGTTGAATACACTCATCACACAGAAGTTTCTGAGAATGCTTCTGTCTAGTTTTTATGTGAAGATATTTCCTTTTCCAGCATAGGCCTCAAAACGCTCCAAATATCCTCTTGCAGATTCTACAAAAAGAGTGTTTCAAAACTGTTCTATCAAAAGGAAGGTTCAACTCTGTGAGTTGAATGAATGCATCATGAAGAACTTTCTGAGAATGCTTCTCTGTAGTTTTTAGGTGAAGATATTCCAAAACCCAGCACAGGCCTCGAAGTGCTCCAAATAACCCCTTGCAGATTTTACCAAAAGAGTGTTTCAGAACTGCTCTTTCTATAGGTAAGTTCAAGTCTGTGAGTTGAATGCACTCAACACAAAGAAGTTTCTGAGAATGCTTCTGTTCAGTTTTTATGTGAAGATATTTCCTTTTCCAGCATAGGCCTCAAACGGCTCCATATATACACTTGCAGATTCTACAAAAAGAGTGTTTCCAAACTTCTCTATCAATTGGTAGGTTCAACTCTGTGAGTTGAATGAACTCATCACAAAGAAGTTTCTGAGAATGCTTCCATCTAGTTTTTATATGAAGATATTTCCTTTTCCAGCATAGGCCTCAAAGAACTCCAAATAAACACATGCAGATTCTACAAAAGGAGTGTTTCCAAACTGTTCTATCAAAGGGACCGTTCAAGTCTGTGAGTTGAATGCACTCATCACACAGAAGTTTCTCAGAATGCTTCTGTCTAGTTTTTAGGTGAAGAGATTTCATTTCCCAGCATAGGCCTCAAAGCGCTCCAAATATCCACTTGCAGATTCTACGAAAAGTGTGTTTCAAAGCTGCTCTTTCAAAAGCAAGGTTCAAGTCTGTGTGTTGAATGCACTCATCAGAAAGAAGTTTCTGAGAACGCTTCTGTCTAGTTCTCAGGTGAAGATATTTCCTTTTCCAGCTTAGGCCTCAAAGCGCTCCAAATAAACACTTGCAAATTCTACAAAAGGAGTGTTTCAAAAGAGTTCTATCAAAAGGAACGTTCAAGTCTGTGAGTTGAATGCACTTATCATACAGAATTTTCCTGGAATGTTTCTGTCTAGTTTTTATGTGAAGACATTTCCTTTTCCACCATAGGCCTCAAAGCGCTCCAAATATCCACTTGCAGATTCTACAAAAAGAGTGTTTCAAAACTGCTCTATCAAAAGCAAGCTTCAACACTGTGAGTAGAATGCACTCAACACAAAGAAGTTTCTGAGAATGTTTCTGTCTAGTTTTTATGTGAAGATATTTCCTTTTCCAGCTTAGGCCTTAAAGCGCTCCAAATAAACACTTGCAAATTCTACAAAAGGAGTGTTTCAAAAGAGTTCTATGAAAAGGAACGTTCAAGTCTGTGAGTTGAATGCACTTATCATACAGAAGTTTCCTGGAATGCTTCTGTCTAGTTTTTATGTGAAGACATTTCCTTTTCCAGCATAGGCCTCAAAGCGCTCCAAATATCCACTTGCAGATTCTACAAAAAGAGTGTTTCCAAACTGCTCTATCAAAAGCAAGCTTCAACACTGTGAGTAGAATGCACTCATCACAAAGAAGTTTCTGAGAATGCTTCTGTCTAGTTTTTATGTGAAGATATTTCCTTTTCCAACATAGGCCTCAAAGCGCTCCAAATAAACACTTGCAGATTCTACAAAAGGAGTGTTTCAAAACTGCTCTTTCGAGAGGAACGTTCAAGTCTGTGAGTTGAATGCACTCATCACACAGAAGTTTCTGAGAATGCTTCTGTCTAGTTTTTATGTGAAGATATTTCCTTTTCCAGCATAGGCCTCAAAACGCTCCAAATATCCTCTTGCAGATTCTACAAAAAGAGTGTTTCAAAACTGTTCTATCAAACGGAAGGTTCAACTCTGTGAGTTGAATGAATGCATCATGAAGAACTTTCTGAGAATGCTTCTCTGTAGTTTTTAGGTGAAGATATTCCAAAACCCAGCACAGGCCTCGAAGTGCTCCAAATAAACCCTTGCAGATTTTACCAAAAGAGTGTTTCAGAACTGCTCTTTCTATAGGTAAGTTCAAGTCTGTGAGTTGAATGCACTCAACACAAAGAAGTTTCTGAGAATGCTTCTGTTCAGTTTTTATCTGAAGATATTTCCTTTTCCAGCATAGGCCTCAAACGGCTCCAAATATCCACTTGCAGATTCTACAAAAAGAGTGTTTCCAAACTTCTCTACCAATTGGTAGGTTCAACTCTGTGAGTTGAATGAACTCATCACAAAGAAGTTTCTGAGAATGCTTCCATCTAGTTTTTATATGAAGATATTTCCTTTTCCAGCATAGGCCTCAAAGAACTCCAAATAAACACATGCAGATTCTACAAAAGGAGTGTTTCCAAACTGTTCTATCAAAGGGACCGTTCAAGTCTGTGAGTTGAATGCACTCATCACACAGAACTTTCTCAGAATGCTTCTGTCTAGTTTTTAGGTGAAGAGATTTCATTTCCCAGCATAGGCCTCAAAGCGCTCCAAATATCCACTTGCAGATTCTACGAAAAGTGTGTTTCAAAGCTGCTCTTTCAAAAGCAAGGTTCAAGTCTGTGTGTTGAATGCACTCATCAGAAAGAAGTTTCTGAGAATGCTTCTGTCTAGTTCTCAGGTGAAGATATTTCCTTTTCCAGCTTAGGCCTCAAAGCGCTCCAAATAAACACTTGCAAATTCTACAAAAGGAGTGTTTCAAAAGAGTTCTATCAAAAGGAATGTTCAAGTCTGTGAGTTGAATGCACTTATCATACAGAAGTTTCCTGGAATGCTTCTGTCTAGTTTTTATGTGAAGACATTTCCTTTTCCAGCATAGGCCTCAAAGCGCTCCAAATATCCACTTGCAGATTCTACAAAAAGAGTGTTTCAAAACTGCTCTATCAAAAGCAAGCTTCAACACTGTGAGTAGAATGCACTCATCACAAAGAAGTTTCTGAGAATGCTTCTGTCTAGTTTTTATGTGAAGATATTTCCTTTTCCAACATAGGCCTCAAAGCGCTCCAAATAAACACTTGCAGATTCTACAAAAGGAGTGTTTCAAAACTGCTCTTTCGAGAGGAACGTTCAAGTCTGTGAGTTGAATGCACTCATCACACAGAAGTTTCTGAGAATGCTTCTGTCTAGTTTTTATGTGAAGATATTTCCTTTTCCAGCATAGGCCTCAAAACGCTCCAAATATCCTCTTGCAGATTCTACAAAAAGAGTGTTTCAAAACTGTTCTATCAAAAGGAAGGTTCAACTCTGTGAGTTGAATGAATGCATCATGAAGAACTTTCTGAGAATGCTTCTCTGTAGTTTTTAGGTGAAGATATTCCAAAACCCAGCACAGGCCTCGAAGTGCTCCAAATAACCCCTTGCAGATTTTACCAAAAGAGTGTTTCAGAACTGCTCTTTCTATAGGTAAGTTCAAGTCTGTGAGTTGAATGCACTCAACACAAAGAAGTTTCTGAGAATGCTTCTGTTCAGTTTTTATGTGAAGATATTTCCTTTTCCAGCATAGGCCTCAAACGGCTCCAAATATCCACTTGCAGATTCTACAAAAAGAGTGTTTCCAAACTTCTCTATCAATTGGTAGGTTCAACTCTGTGAGTTGAATGAACTCATCACAAAGAAGTTTCTGAGAATGCTTCCATCTAGTTTTTATATGAAGATATTTCCTTTTCCAGCATAGGCCTCAAAGAACTCCAAATAAACACATGCAGATTCTACAAAAGGAGTGTTTCCAAACTGTTCTATCAAAGGGAACGTTCAAGTCTGTGAGTTGAATGCACTCATCACACAGAAGTTTCTCAGAATGCTTCTGTCTAGTTTTTAGGTGAAGAGATTTCATTTCCCAGCATAGGCCTCAAAGCGCTCCAAATATCCACTTGCAGATTCTACGAAAAGTGTGTTTCAAAGCTGCTTTTTCAAAAGCAAGGTTCAAGTCTGTGTGTTGAATGCACTCATCAGAAAGAAGTTTCTGAGAATGCTTCTGTCTAGTTCTTAGGTGAAGATATTTCCTTTTCCAGCTTATGCCTCAAAGCGCTCCAAATAAACACTTGCAAATTCTACAAAAGGAGTGTTTCAAAAGAGTTCTATCAAAAGGAACGTTCAAGTCTGTGAGTTGAATGCACTTATCATACAGAAGTTTCCTATAATGCTTCTGTCTAGTTTTTATGTGAAGACATTTCCTTTTCCAGCATAGGCCTCAAAGCGCTCCAAATATCCACTTGCAGATTCTACAAAAAGAGTGTTTCAAAACTGCTCTATCAAAAGCAAGCTTCAACACTGTGAGTAGAATGCACTCATCACAAAGAAGTTTCTGAGAATGCTTCTGTCTAGTTTTTATGTGAAGATATTTCCTTTTCCAACATAGGCCTCAAAGCGCTCCAAATAAACACTTGCAGATTCTACAAAAGGAGTGTTTCAAAACTGCTCTTTTGAGAGGTACGTTCAAGTCTGTGAGTTGAATGCACTCATCACACAGAAGTTTCTGAGAATGCTTCTGTCTAGTTTTTATGTGAAGATATTTCCTTTTCCAGCATAGGCCTCAAAACGCTCCAAATATCCTCTTGCAGATTCTACAAAAAGAGTGTTTCAAAACTGTTCTATCAAAAGGAAGGTTCAACTCTGTGAGTTGAATGAATGCATCATGAAGAACTTTCTGAGAATGCTTCTCTGTAGTTTTTAGGTGAAGATATTCCAAAACCCAGCACAGGCCTCGAAGTGCTCCAAATAACCCCTTGCAGATTTTACCAAAAGAGTGTTTCAGAACTGCTCTTTCTATAGGTAAGTTCAAGTCTGTGAGTTGAATGCACTCAACACAAAGAAGTTTCTGAGAATGCTTCTGTTCAGTTTTTATGTGAAGATATTTCCTTTTCCAGCATAGTCCTCAAACGGCTCCAAATATCCACTTGCAGATTCTACAAAAAGAGTGTTTCCAAACTTCTCTATCAATTGGTAGGTTCAACTCTGTGAGTTGAATGAACTCATCACAAAGAAGTTTCTGAGAATGCTTCCATCTAGTTTTTATATGTAGATATTTCCTTTTCCAGCATAGGCCTCAAAGAACTCCAAATAAACACATGCAGATTCTACAAAAGGAGTGTTTCCAAACTGTTCTATCAAAGGGAACGTTCAAGTCTGTGAGTTGAATGCACTCATCACACAGAAGTTTCTCAGAATGCTTCTGTCTAGTTTTTAGGTGAAGAGATTTCATTTCCCAGCATAGGCCTCAAAGCGCTCCAAATATCCACTTGCAGATGCTACGAAAAGTGTGTTTCAAAGCTCCTCTTTCAAAAGGAAGCTTCAAGTCTGTGAGTTGAATGCACTCATCACAAAGAAGTTTATGAGAATGCTTCCGTCTAGTTTCTATATGAAGATATTTCCTTTTCCAACATAGGCCTCAAAGTGCTCCAAATAAACCCTTGCAGATTCTACAAAAGGAGTGTCTCAAAACTGATCTCTCTATAGGTAAGTCCAAGTCTGTGAGTTGAATGTACTCATCACACAGAAGTTTCTCAGAATGCTTCTGTCTAGTTTTTAGGTGAAGAGATTTCATTTCCCAGCATAGGCCTCAAAGCGCTCCAAATATCCACTTGCAGATGCTACGAAAAGTGTGTTTCAAAGCTGCTCTTTCAAAAGCAAGGTTCAAGTCTGTGTGTTGAATGCACTCATCAGAAAGAAGTTTCTGAGAATGCTTCTGTCTAGTTCTTAGGTGAAGATACTTCCTTTTCCAGCTTAGGCCTCAAAGCGCTCCAAATAAACACTTGCAAATTCTACAAAAGAAGTGTTTCAAAAGAGTTCTATCAAAAGGAACGTTCATGTCTGTGAGTTGAATGCACTTATCATACAGAAGTTTCCTGGAATGCTTCTGTCTAGTTTTTATGTGAAGACATTTCCTTTTCCAGCATAGGCCTCAAAGCGCTCCAAATATCCACTTGCAGATTCTACAAAAAGAGTGTTTCAAAACTGCTCTATCAAAAGCAAGCTTCAACACTGTGAGTAGAATGCACTCATCACAAAGAAGTTTCTGAGAATGCTTCTGTCTAGTTTTTATGTGAAGATATTTCCTTTTCCAACATAGGCCTCAAAGCGCTCCAAATAAACACTTGCAGATTCTACAAAAGGAGTGTTTCAAAACTGCTCTTTCGAGAGGAACGTTCAAGTCTGTGAGTTGAATGCACTCATCACACAGAAGTTTCTGAGAATGCTTCTGTCTAGTTTTTATGTGAAGATATTTCCTTTTCCAGCATAGGCCTCAAAACGCTCCAAATATCCTCTTGCAGATTCTACAAAAAGAGTGTTTCAAAACTGTTCTATCAAAAGGAAGGTTCAACTCTGTGAGTTGAATGAATGCATCATGAAGAACTTTCTGAGAATGCTTCTCTGTAGTTTTTAGGTGAAGATATTCCAAAACCCAGCACAGGCCTCGAAGTGCTCCAAATAACCCCTTGCAGATTTTACCAAAAGAGTGTTTCAGAACTGCTCTTTCTATAGGTAAGTTCAAGTCTGTGAGTTGAATGCACTCAACACAAAGAAGTTTCTGAGAATGCTTCTGTTCAGTTTTTATGTGAAGATATTTCCTTTTCCAGCATAGGCCTCAAACGGCTCCAAATATCCACTTGCAGATTCTACAAAAAGAGTGTTTCCAAACTTCTCTATCAATTGGTAGGTTCAACTCTGTGAGTTGAATGAACTCATCACAAAGAAGTTTCTGAGAATGCTTCCATCTAGTTTTTATATGAAGATATTTCCTTTTCCAGCATAGGCCTCAAAGAACTCCAAATAAACACATGCAGATTCTACAAAAGGAGTGTTTCCAAACTGTTCTATCAAAGGGAACGTTCAAGTCTGTGAGTTGAATGCACTCATCACACAGAAGTTTCTCAGAATGCTTCTGTCTAGTTTTTAGGTGAAGAGATTTCATTTCCCAGCATAGGCCTCAAAGCGCTCCAAATATCCACTTGCAGATTGTACGAAAAGTGTGTTTCAAAGCTGCTTTTTCAAAAGCAAGGTTCAAGTCTGTGTGTTGAATGCACTCATCAGAAAGAAGTTTCTGAGAATGCTTCTGTCTAGTTCTTAGGTGAAGATATTTCCTTTTCCAGCTTATGCCTCAAAGCGCTCCAAATAAACACTTGCAAATTCTACAAAAGGAGTGTTTTAAAAGAGTTCTATCAAAAGGAACGTTCAAGTCTGTGAGTTGAATGCACTTATCATACAGAAGTTTCCTGGAATGCTTCTGTCTAGTTTTTATGTGAAGACATTTCCTTTTCCAGCATAGGCCTCAAAGCGCTCCAAATATCCACTTGCAGATTCTACAAAAAGAGTGTTTCAAAACTGCTCTATCAAAAGCAAGCTTCAACACTGTGAGTAGAATGCACTCATCACAAAGAAGTTTCTGAGAATGCTTCTGTCTAGTTTTTATGTGAAGATATTTCCTTTTCCAACATAGGCCTCAAAGCGCTCCAAATAAACACTTGCAGATTCTACAAAAGGAGTGTTTCAAAACTGCTCTTTTGAGAGGTACGTTCAAGTCTGTGAGTTGAATGCACTCATCACACAGAAGTTTCTGAGAATGCTTCTGTCTAGTTTTTATGTGAAGATATTTCCTTTTCCAGCATAGGCCTCAAAACGCTCCAAATATCCTCTTGCAGATTCTACAAAAAGAGTGTTTCAAAACTGTTCTATCAAAAGGAAGGTTCAACTCTGTGAGTTGAATGAATGCATCATGAAGAACTTTCTGAGAATGCTTCTCTGTAGTTTTTAGGTGAAGATATTCCAAAACCCAGCACAGGCCTCGAAGTGCTCCAAATAACCCCTTGCAGATTTTACCAAAAGAGTGTTTCAGAACTGCTCTTTCTATAGGTAAGTTCAAGTCTGTGAGTTGAATGCACTCAACACAAAGAAGTTTCTGAGAATGCTTCTGTTCAGTTTTTATGTGAAGATATTTCCTTTTCCAGCATAGTCCTCAAACGGCTCCAAATATCCACTTGCAGATTCTACAAAAAGAGTGTTTCCAAACTTCTCTATCAATTGGTAGGTTCAACTCTGTGAGTTGAATGAACTCATCACAAAGAAGTTTCTGAGAATGCTTCCATCTAGTTTTTATATGTAGATATTTCCTTTTCCAGCATAGGCCTCAAAGAACTCCAAATAAACACATGCAGATTCTACAAAAGGAGTGTTTCCAAACTGTTCTATCAAAGGGAACATTCAAGTCTGTGAGTTGAATGCACTCATCACACAGAAGTTTCTCAGAATGCTTCTGTCTAGTTTTTAGGTGAAGAGATTTCATTTCCCAGCATAGGCCTCAAAGCGCTCCAAATATCCACTTGCAGATGCTACGAAAAGTGTGTTTCAAAGCTCCTCTTTCAAAAGGAAGCTTCAAGTCTGTGAGTTGAATGCACTCATCACAAAGAAGTTTATGAGAATGCTTCCGTCTAGTTTCTATATGAAGATATTTCCTTTTCCAACATAGGCCTCAAAGTGCTCCAAATAAACCCTTGCAGATTCTACAAAAGGAGTGTCTCAAAACTGATCTCTCTATAGGTAAGTCCAAGTCTGTGAGTTGAATGTACTCATCACACAGAAGTTTCTCAGAATGCTTCTGTCTAGTTTTTAGGTGAAGAGATTTCATTTCCCAGCATAGGCCTCAAAGCGCTCCAAATATCCACTTGCAGATGCTACGAAAAGTGTGTTTCAAAGCTGCTCTTTCAAAAGCAAGGTTCAAGTCTGTGTGTTGAATGCACTCATCAGAAAGAAGTTTCTGAGAATGCTTCTGTCTAGTTCTTAGGTGAAGATACTTCCTTTTCCAGCTTAGGCCTCAAAGCGCTCCAAATAAACACTTGCAAATTCTACAAAAGAAGTGTTTCAAAAGAGTTCTATCAAAAGGAACGTTCAAGTCTGTGAGTTGAATGCAGTTATCATACAGAAGTTTCCTGGAATGTTTCTGTCTAGTTTTTATGTGAAGACATTTCCTTTTCCAGCATAGGCCTCAAAGCGCTCCAAATATCCACTTGCAGATTCTACAAAAAGAGTGTTTCAAAACTGCTCTATCAAAAGCAAGCTTCAACACTGTGAGTAGAATGCACTCATCACAAAGAAGTTTCTGAGAATGCTTCTGTCTAGTTCTTACGTGAAGATATTTCCTTTCCCAGCTTAGGCCTCAAAGCGCTCCAAATAAACACTTGCAAATTCTACAAAAGGAGTGTTTCAAAAGAGTTCTATCAAAAGGAACGTTCAAGTCTGTGAGTTGAATGCACTTATCATACAGAAGTTTCCTGGAATGTTTCTGTCTAGTTTTTATGTGAAGACATTTCCTTTTCCAGCATAGGCCTCAAAGCGCTCCAAATATCCACTTGCAGATTCTACAAAAAGAGTGTTTCAAAACTGCTCTATCAAAAGCAAGCTTCAACACTGTGAGTAGAATGCACTCATCACAAAGAAGTTTCTGAGAATGCTTCTGTCTAGTTTTTATGTGAAGATATTTCCTTTTCCAACATAGGCCTCAAAGCGCTCCAAATAAACACTTGCAGATTCTACAAAAGGAGTGTTTCAAAACTGCTCTTTTGAGAGGAACGTTCAAGTCTGTGAGTTGAATGCACTCATCACACAGAAGTTTCTGAGAATGCTTCTGTCTAGTTTTTATGTGAAGATATTTCCTTTTCCAGCATAGGCCTCAAAACGCTCCAAATATCCTCTTGCAGATTCTACAAAAAGAGTGTTTCAAAACTGTTCTATCAAAAGGAAGGTTCAACTCTGTGAGTTGAATGAATGCATCATGAAGAACTTTCTGAGAATGCTTCTCTGTAGTTTTTAGGTGAAGATATTCCAAAACCCAGCACAGGCCTCGAAGTGCTCCAAATAACCCCTTGCAGATTTTACCAAAAGAGTGTTTCAGAACTGCTCTTTCTACAGGTAAGTTCAAGTCTGTGAGTTGAATGCACTCAACACAAAGAAGTTTCTGAGAATGCTTCTGTTCAGTTTTTATGTGAAGATATTTCCTTTTCCAGCATAGGCCTCAAACAGCTCCATATATACACTTGCAGATTCTACAAAAAGAGTGTTTCCAAACTTCTCTATCAATTGGTAGGTTCAACTCTGTGAGTTGAATGAACTCATCACAAAGAAGTTTCTGAGAATGCTTCCATCTAGTTTTTATATGAAGATATTTCCTTTTCCAGCATAGGCCTCAAAGAACTCCAAATAAACACATGCAGATTCTACAAAAGGAGTGTTTCCAAACTGCTCTATCAAAGGGAACGTTCAAGTCTGTGAGTTGAATGCACTCATCACACAGAAGTTTCTCAGAATGCTTCTGTCTAGTTTTTAGGTGAAGAGATTTCATTTCCCAGCATAGGCCTCAAAGCGCTCCAAACATCCACTTGCAGATTCTACGAAAAGTGTGTTTCAAAGCTGCTCTTTCAAAAGCAAGGTTCAAGTCTGTGTGTTGAATGCACTCATCAGAAAGAAGTTTCTGAGAATGCTTCTGTCTAGTTCTTAGGTGAAGATATTTCCTTTTCCAGCTTAGGCCTCAAAGCGCTCCAAATAAACACTTGCAAATTCTACAAAAGGAGTGTTTCAAAAGAGTTCTATCAAAAGGAATGTTCAAGTCTGTGAGTTGAATGCACTTATCATACAGAAGTTTCCTGGAATGCTTCTGTCTAGTTTTTATGTGAAGACATTTCCTTTTCCAGCATAGGCCTCAAAGCGCTCCAAATATCCACTTGCAGATTCTACAAAAAGAGTGTTTCCAAACTGCTCTAACAAAAGCAAGCTTCAACACTGTGAGTAGAATGCACTCATCACAAAGAAGTTTCTGAGAATGCTTCTGTCTAGTTTTTATGTGAAGATATTTCCTTTTCCAACATAGGCCTCAAAGCGCTCCAAATAAACACTTGCAGATTCTACAAAAGGAGTGTTTCAAAACTGCTCTTTCGAGAGGAACGTTCAAGTCTGTGAGTTGAATGCACTCATCACACAGAAGTTTCTGAGAATGCTTCTGTCTAGTTTTTATGTGAAGATATTTCCTTTTCCAGCATAGGCCTCAAAACGCTCCAAATATCCTCTTGCAGATTCTACAAAAAGAGTGTTTCAAAACTGTTCTATCAAAAGGAAGGTTCAACTCTGTGAGTTGAATGAATGCATCATGAAGAACTTTCTGAGAATGCTTCTCTGTAGTTTTTAGGTGAAGATATTCCAAAACCCAGCACAGGCCTCGAAGTGCTCCAAATAACCCCTTGCAGATTTTACCAAAAGAGTGTTTCAGAACTGCTCTTTCTATAGGTAAGTTCAAGTCTGTGAGTTGAATGCACTCAACACAAAGAAGTTTCTGAGAATGCTTCTGTTCAGTTTTTATCTGAAGATATTTCCTTTTACAGCATAGGCCTCAAACGGCTCCAAATATCCACTTGCAGATTCTACAAAAAGAGTGTTTCCAAACTTCTCTATCAATTGGTAGGTTCAACTCTGTGAGTTGAATGAACTCATCACAAAGAAGTTTCTGAGAATGCTTCCATCTAGTTTTTATATGAAGATATTTCCTTTTCCAGCATAGGCCTCAAAGAACTCCAAATAAACACATGCAGATTCTACAAAAGGAGTGTTTCCAAACTGTTCTATCAAAGGGACCGTTCAAGTCTGTGAGTTGAATGCACTCATCACACAGAAGTTTCTCAGAATGCTTCTGTCTAGTTTTTAGGTGAAGAGATTTCATTTCCCAGCATAGGCCTCAAAGCGCTCCAAATATCCACTTGCAGATTCTACGAAAAGTGTGTTTCAAAGCTGCTCTTTCAAAAGCAAGGTTCAAGTCTGTGTGTTGAATGCACTCATCAGAAAGAAGTTTCTGAGAATGCTTCTGTCTAGTTCTTAGGTGAAGATACTTCCTTTTCCAGCTTAGGCCTCAAAGCGCTCCAAATAAACACTTGCAAATTCTACAAAAGGAGTGTTTCAAAAGAGTTCTATCAAAAGGAATGTTCAAGTCTGTGAGTTGAATGCACTTATCATACAGAAGTTTCCTGGAATGTTTCTGACTAGTTTTTATGTGAAGACATTTCCTTTTCCAGCATAGGCCTCAAAGCGCTCCAAATATCCACTTGCAGATTCTACAAAAAGAGTGTTTCAAAACTGCTCTATCAAAAGCAAGCTTCAACACTGTGAGTAGAATGCACTCATCACAAAGAAGTTTCTGAGAATGCTTCTGTCTAGTTTTTATGTGAAGATATTTCCTTTTCCAACATAGGCCTCAAAGCGCTCCAAATAAACACTTGCAGATTCTACAAAAGGAGTGTTTCAAAACTGCTCTTTTGAGAGGAACGTTCAAGTCTGTGAGTTGAATGCACTCATCACACAGAAGTTTCTGAGAATGCTTCTGTCTAGTTTTTATGTGAAGATATTTCCTTTTCCAGCATAGGCCTCAAAACGCTCCAAATATCCTCTTGCAGATTCTACAAAAAGAGTGTTTCAAAACTGTTCTATCAAAAGGAAGGTTCAACTCTGTGAGTTGAATGAATGCATCATGAAGAACTTTCTGAGAATGCTTCTCTGTAGTTTTTAGGTGAAGATATTCCAAAACCCAGCACAGGCCTCGAAGTGCTCCAAATAACCCCTTGCAGATTTTACCAAAAGAGTGTTTCAGAAATGCTCTTTCTATAGGTAAGTTCAAGTCTGTGAGTTGAATGCACTCAACACAAAGAAGTTTCTGAGAATGCTTCTGTTCAGTTTTTATGTGAAGATATTTCCTTTTCCAGCATAGGCCTCAAACAGCTCCATATATACACTTGCAGATTCTACAAAAAGAGTGTTTCCAAACTTCTCTATCAATTGGTAGGTTCAACTCTGTGAGTTGAATGAACTCATCACAAAGAAGTTTCTGAGAATGCTTCCATCTAGTTTTTATATGAAGATATTTCCTTTTCCAGCATAGGCCTCAAAGAACTCCAAATAAACACATGCAGATTCTACAAAAGGAGTGTTTCCAAACTGCTCTATCAAAGGGAACGTTCAAGTCTGTGAGTTGAATGCACTCATCACACAGAAGTTTCTCAGAATGCTTCTGTCTAGTTTTTAGGTGAAGAGATTTCATTTCCCAGCATAGGCCTCAAAGCGCTCCAAATATCCACTTGCAGATTCTACGAAAAGTGTGTTTCAAAGCTGCTCTTTCAAAAGCAAGGTTCAAGTCTGTGTGTTGAATGCACTCATCAGAAAGAAGTTTCTGAGAATGCTTCTGTCTAGTTCTTAGGTGAAGATATTTCCTTTTCCAGCTTAGGCCTCAAAGCGCTCCAAATAAACACTTGCAAATTCTACAAAAGGAGTGTTTCAAAAGAGTTCTATCAAAAGGAATGTTCAAGTCTGTGAGTTGAATGAATGCATCATGAAGAACTTTCTGAGAATGCTTCTCTGTAGTTTTTAGGTGAAGATATTCCAAAACCCAGCACAGGCCTCGAAGTGCTCCAAATAACCCCTTGCAGATTTTACCAAAAGAGTGTTTCAGAACTGCTCTTTCTATAGGTAAGTTCAAGTCTGTGAGTTGAATGCACTCAACACAAAGAAGTTTCTGAGAATGCTTCTGTTCAGTTTTTATGTGAAGATATTTCCTTTTCCAGCATAGGCCTCAAACGGCTCCAAATATCCACTTGCAGATTCTACAAAAAGAGTGTTTCCAAACTTCTCTATCAATTGGTAGGTTCAACTCTGTGAGTTGAATGAACTCATCACAAAGAAGTTTCTGAGAATGCTTCCATCTAGTTTTTATATGAAGATATTTCCTTTTCCAGCATAGGCCTCAAAGAACTCCAAATAAACACATGCAGATTCTACAAAAGGAGTGTTTCCAAACTGTTCTATCAAAGGGACCGTTCAAGTCTGTGAGTTGAATGCACTCATCACACAGAAGTTTCTCAGAATGCTTCTGTCTAGTTTTTAGGTGAAGAGATTTCATTTCCCAGCATAGGCCTCAAAGCGCTCCAAATATCCACTTGCAGATTCTACGAAAAGTGTGTTTCAAAGCTGCTCTTTCAAAAGCAAGGTTCAAGTCTGTGTGTTGAATGCACTCATCAGAAAGAAGTTTCCGAGAATGCTTCTGTCTAGTTCTTAGGTGAAGATATTTCCTTTTCCAGCTTAGGCCTCAAAGCGCTCCAAATAAACACTTGCAAATTCTACAAAAGGAGTGTTTCAAAAGAGTTCTATCAAAAGGAACGTTCAAGTCTGTGAGTTGAATGCACTTATCATACAGAAGTTTCCTGGAATGCTTCTGTCTAGTTTTTATGTGAAGACATTTCTTTTTCCAGCATAGGCCTCAAAGGGCTCCAAATATCCACTTGCAGATTCTACAAAAAGAGTGTTTCAAAACTGCTCTATCAAAAGCAAGCTTCAACACTGTGAGTAGAATGCACTCATCACAAAGAAGTTTCTGAGAATGCTTCTCTCTAGTTTTTATGTGAAGATATTTCCTTTTCCAACATAGGCCTCAAACCGCTCCAAATAAACACTTGCAGATTCTACAAAAGGAGTGTTTCAAAACTGCTCTTTCGAGAGGAACGTTCAAGTCTGTGAGTTGAATGCACTCATCACACAGAAGTTTCTGAGAATGCTTCTGTCTAGTTTTTATGTGAAGATATTTCCTTTTCCAGCATAGGCCTCAAAACGCTCCAAATATCCTCTTGCAGATTCTACAAAAAGAGTGTTTCAAAACTGTTCTATCAAAAGGAAGGTTCAACTCTGTGAGTTGAATGAATGCATCATGAAGAACTTTCTGAGAATGCTTCTCTGTAGTTTTTAGGTGAAGATATTCCAAAACCCAGCACAGGCCTCGAAGTGCTCCAAATAACCCCTCGCAGATTTTACCAAAAGAGTGTTTCAGAACTGCTCTTTCTATAGGTAAGTTCAAGTCTGTGAGTTGAATGCACTCAACACAAAGAAGTTTCTGAGAATGCTTCTGTTCAGTTTTTATGTGAAGATATTTCCTTTTCCAGCATAGGCCTCAAACGGCTCCAAATATCCACTTGCAGATTCTACAAAAAGAGTGTTTCCAATCTTCTCTATCAAATGGTAGGTTCAACTCTGTGAGATGAATGAACTCATCACAAAGAAGTTTCTGAGAATGCTTCCATCTAGTTTTTATATGAAGATATTTCCTTTTCCAGCATAGGCCTCAAAGAACTCCAAATAAACACATGCAGATTCTACAAAAGGAGTGTTTCCAAACTGTTCTATCAAAGGGACCGTTCAAGTCTGTGAGTTGAATGCACTCATCACACAGAAGTTTCTCAGAATGCTTCTGTCTAGTTTTTAGGTGAAGAGATTTCATTTCCCAGCATAGGCCTCAAAGCGCTCGAAATATCCACTTGCAGATTCTACGAAAAGTGTGTTTCAAAGCTGCTCTTTCAAAACCAAGGTTCAAGTCTGTGTGTTGAATGCACTCATCAGAAAGAAGTTTCTGAGAATGCTTCTGTCTAGTTCTTAGGTGAAGATATTTCCTTTTCCAGCTTAGGCCTCAAAGCGCTCCAAATAAACACTTGCAAATTCTACAAAAGGAGTGTTTCAAAAGAGTTCTATCGAAAGGAACGTTCAAGTCTGTGAGTTGAATGCACTTATCATACAGAAGTTTCCTGGAATGTTTCTGTCTAGTTTTTATGTGAAGACATTTCCTTTTCCAGCATAGGCCTCAAAGCGCTCCAAATATCCTCTTGCAGATTCTACAAAAAGAGTGTTTCAAAACTGCTCTATCAAAAGCAAGCTTCAACACTGTGAGTAGAATGCACTCATCACAAAGAAGTTTCTGAGAATGCTTCTGTCTAGTTTTTATGTGAAGATATTTCCTTTTCCAGCTTAGGCCTCAAAGCGCTCCAAATAAACACTTGCAAATTCTACAAAAGGAGTGTTTCAAAAGAGTTCTATCAAAAGGAACGTTCAAGTCTGTGAGTTGAATGCACTTATCATACAGAAGTTTCCTGGAATGCTTCTGTCTAGTTTTTATGTGAAGACATTTCCTTTTCCAGCATAGGCCTCAAAGCGCTCCAAATATCCACTTGCAGATTCTACAAAAAGAGTGTTTCAAAACTGCTCTATCAAAAGCAAGCTTCAACACTGTGAGTAGAATGCACTCATCACAAAGAAGTTTCTGAGAATGCTTCTGTCTAGTTTTTATGTGAAGATATTTCCTTTTCCAACATAGGCCCCAAAGCGCTCCAAATAAACACTTGCAGATTCTACAAAAGGAGTGTTTCAAAACTGCTCTTTCGAGAGGAACGTTCAAGTCTGTGAGTTGAATGCACTCATCACACAGAAGTTTCTGAGAATGCTTCTGTCTAGTTTTTATGTGAAGATATTTCCTTTTCCAGCATAGGCCTCAAAACGCTCCAAATATCCTCTTGCAGATTCTACAAAAAGAGTGTTTCAAAACTGTTCTATCAAAAGGAAGGTTCTACTCTGTGAGTTGAATGAATGCATCATGAAGAACTTTCTGAGAATGCTTCTCTGTAGTTTTTAGGTGAAGATATTCCAAAACCCAGCACAGGCCTCGAAGTGCTCCAAATAACCCCTTGCAGATTTTACCAAAAGAGTGTTTCAGAACTGCTCTTTCTATAGGTAAGTTCAAGTCTGTGAGTTGAATGCACTCAACACAAAGAAGTTTCTGAGAATGCTTCTGTTCAGTTTTTATCTGAAGATATTTCCTTTTCCAGCATAGGCCTCAAACGGCTCCAAATATCCACTTGCAGATTCTACAAAAAGAGTGTTTCCAAACTTCTCTATCAATTGGTAGGTTCAACTCTGTGAGTTGAATGAACTCATCACAAAGAAGTTTCTGAGAATGCTTCCATCTAGTTTTTATATGAAGATATTTCCTTTTCCAGCATAGGCCTCAAAGAACTCCAAATAAACACATGCAGATTCTACAAAAGGAGTGTTTCCAAACTGTTCTATCAAAGGGACCGTTCAAGTCTGTGAGTTGAATGCACTCATCACACAGAAGTTTCTCAGAATGCTTCTGTCTAGTTTTTAGGTGAAGAGATTTCATTTCCCAGCATAGGCCTCAAAGCGCTCCAAATATCCACTTGCAGATTCTACGAAAAGTGTGTTTCAAAGCTGCTCTTTCAAAAGCAAGGTTCAAGTCTGTGTGTTGAATGCACTCATCAGAAAGAAGTTTCTGAGAATGCTTCTGTCTAGTTCTTAGGTGAAGATATTTCCTTTTCCAGCTTAGTCCTCAAAGCGCTCCAAATAAACACTTGCAAATTCTACAAAAGGAGTGTTTCAAAAGATTTCTACCAAAAGGAACGTTCAAGTCTGTGAGTTGAATGCACTTATCATACAGAAGTTTCCTGGAATGCTTCTGTCTAGTTTTTATGTGAAGACATTTCCTTTTCCAGCATAGGCCTCAAAGCGCTCCAAATATCCACTTGCAGATTCTACAAAAAGAGTGTTTCCAAACTGCTCTATCAAAAGCAAGCTTCAACACTGTGAGTAGAATGCACTCATCACAAAGAAGTTTCTGAGAATGCTTCTGTCTAGTTTTTATGTGAAGATATTTCCTTTTCCAACATAGGCCTCAAAGCGCTCCAAATAAACACTTGCAGATTCTACAAAAGGAGTGTTTCAAAACTGCTCTTTCGAGAGGAACGTTCAAGTCTGTGAGTTGAATACACTCATCACACAGAAGTTTCTGAGAATGCTTCTGTCTAGTTTTTATGTGAAGATATTTCCTTTTCCAGCATAGGCCTCAAAACGCTCCAAATATCCTCTTGCAGATTCTACAAAAAGAGTGTTTCAAAACTGTTCTATCAAAAGGAAGGTTCAACTCTGTGAGTTGAATGAATGCATCATGAAGAACTTTCTGAGAATGCTTCTCTGTAGTTTTTAGGTGAAGATATTCCAAAACCCAGCACAGGCCTCGAAGTGCTCCAAATAACCCCTTGCAGATTTTACCAAAAGAGTGTTTCAGAACTGCTCTTTCTATAGGTAAGTTCAAGTCTGTGAGTTGAATGCACTCAACACAAAGAAGTTTCTGAGAATGCTTCTGTTCAGTTTTTATGTGAAGATATTTCCTTTTCCAGCATAGGCCTCAAACGGCTCCATATATACACTTGCAGATTCTACAAAAAGAGTGTTTCCAAACTTCTCTATCAATTGGTAGGTTCAACTCTGTGAGTTGAATGAACTCATCACAAAGAAGTTTCTGAGAATGCTTCCATCTAGTTTTTATATGAAGATATTTCCTTTTCCAGCATAGGCCTCAAAGAACTCCAAATAAACACATGCAGATTCTACAAAAGGAGTGTTTCCAAACTGTTCTATCAAAGGGACCGTTCAAGTCTGTGAGTTGAATGCACTCATCACACAGAAGTTTCTCAGAATGCTTCTGTCTAGTTTTTAGGTGAAGAGATTTCATTTCCCAGCATAGGCCTCAAAGCGCTCCAAATATCCACTTGCAGATTCTACGAAAAGTGTGTTTCAAAGCTGCTCTTTCAAAAGCAAGGTTCAAGTCTGTGTGTTGAATGCACTCATCAGAAAGAAGTTTCTGAGAACGCTTCTGTCTAGTTCTCAGGTGAAGATATTTCCTTTTCCAGCTTAGGCCTCAAAGCGCTCCAAATAAACACTTGCAAATTCTACAAAAGGAGTGTTTCAAAAGAGTTCTATCAAAAGGAACGTTCAAGTCTGTGAGTTGAATGCACTTATCATACAGAATTTTCCTGGAATGTTTCTGTCTAGTTTTTATGTGAAGACATTTCCTTTTCCACCATAGGCCTCAAAGCGCTCCAAATATCCACTTGCAGATTCTACAAAAAGAGTGTTTCAAAACTGCTCTATCAAAAGCAAGCTTCAACACTGTGAGTAGAATGCACTCAACACAAAGAAGTTTCTGAGAATGTTTCTGTCTAGTTTTTATGTGAAGATATTTCCTTTTCCAGCTTAGGCCTTAAAGCGCTCCAAATAAACACTTGCAAATTCTACAAAAGGAGTGTTTCAAAAGAGTTCTATGAAAAGGAACGTTCAAGTCTGTGAGTTGAATGCACTTATCATACAGAAGTTTCCTGGAATGCTTCTGTCTAGTTTTTATGTGAAGACATTTCCTTTTCCAGCATAGGCCTCAAAGCGCTCCAAATATCCACTTGCAGATTCTACAAAAAGAGTGTTTCCAAACTGCTCTATCAAAAGCAAGCTTCAACACTGTGAGTAGAATGCACTCATCACAAAGAAGTTTCTGAGAATGCTTCTGTCTAGTTTTTATGTGAAGATATTTCCTTTTCCAACATAGGCCTCAAAGCGCTCCAAATAAACACTTGCAGATTCTACAAAAGGAGTGTTTCAAAACTGCTCTTTCGAGAGGAACGTTCAAGTCTGTGAGTTGAATGCACTCATCACACAGAAGTTTCTGAGAATGCTTCTGTCTAGTTTTTATGTGAAGATATTTCCTTTTCCAGCATAGGCCTCAAAACGCTCCAAATATCCTCTTGCAGATTCTACAAAAAGAGTGTTTCAAAACTGTTCTATCAAACGGAAGGTTCAACTCTGTGAGTTGAATGAATGCATCATGAAGAACTTTCTGAGAATGCTTCTCTGTAGTTTTTAGGTGAAGATATTCCAAAACCCAGCACAGGCCTCGAAGTGCTCCAAATAAACCCTTGCAGATTTTACCAAAAGAGTGTTTCAGAACTGCTCTTTCTATAGGTAAGTTCAAGTCTGTGAGTTGAATGCACTCAACACAAAGAAGTTTCTGAGAATGCTTCTGTTCAGTTTTTATCTGAAGATATTTCCTTTTCCAGCATAGGCCTCAAACGGCTCCAAATATCCACTTGCAGATTCTACAAAAAGAGTGTTTCCAAACTTCTCTACCAATTGGTAGGTTCAACTCTGTGAGTTGAATGAACTCATCACAAAGAAGTTTCTGAGAATGCTTCCATCTAGTTTTTATATGAAGATATTTCCTTTTCCAGCATAGGCCTCAAAGAACTCCAAATAAACACATGCAGATTCTACAAAAGGAGTGTTTCCAAACTGTTCTATCAAAGGGACCGTTCAAGTCTGTGAGTTGAATGCACTCATCACACAGAACTTTCTCAGAATGCTTCTGTCTAGTTTTTAGGTGAAGAGATTTCATTTCCCAGCATAGGCCTCAAAGCGCTCCAAATATCCACTTGCAGATTCTACGAAAAGTGTGTTTCAAAGCTGCTCTTTCAAAAGCAAGGTTCAAGTCTGTGTGTTGAATGCACTCATCAGAAAGAAGTTTCTGAGAATGCTTCTGTCTAGTTCTCAGGTGAAGATATTTCCTTTTCCAGCTTAGGCCTCAAAGCGCTCCAAATAAACACTTGCAAATTCTACAAAAGGAGTGTTTCAAAAGAGTTCTATCAAAAGGAATGTTCAAGTCTGTGAGTTGAATGCACTTATCATACAGAAGTTTCCTGGAATGCTTCTGTCTAGTTTTTATGTGAAGACATTTCCTTTTCCAGCATAGGCCTCAAAGCGCTCCAAATATCCACTTGCAGATTCTACAAAAAGAGTGTTTCAAAACTGCTCTATCAAAAGCAAGCTTCAACACTGTGAGTAGAATGCACTCATCACAAAGAAGTTTCTGAGAATGCTTCTGTCTAGTTTTTATGTGAAGATATTTCCTTTTCCAACATAGGCCTCAAAGCGCTCCAAATAAACACTTGCAGATTCTACAAAAGGAGTGTTTCAAAACTGCTCTTTCGAGAGGAACGTTCAAGTCTGTGAGTTGAATGCACTCATCACACAGAAGTTTCTGAGAATGCTTCTGTCTAGTTTTTATGTGAAGATATTTCCTTTTCCAGCATAGGCCTCAAAACGCTCCAAATATCCTCTTGCAGATTCTACAAAAAGAGTGTTTCAAAACTGTTCTATCAAAAGGAAGGTTCAACTCTGTGAGTTGAATGAATGCATCATGAAGAACTTTCTGAGAATGCTTCTCTGTAGTTTTTAGGTGAAGATATTCCAAAACCCAGCACAGGCCTCGAAGTGCTCCAAATAACCCCTTGCAGATTTTACCAAAAGAGTGTTTCAGAACTGCTCTTTCTATAGGTAAGTTCAAGTCTGTGAGTTGAATGCACTCAACACAAAGAAGTTTCTGAGAATGCTTCTGTTCAGTTTTTATGTGAAGATATTTCCTTTTCCAGCATAGGCCTCAAACGGCTCCAAATATCCACTTGCAGATTCTACAAAAAGAGTGTTTCCAAACTTCTCTATCAATTGGTAGGTTCAACTCTGTGAGTTGAATGAACTCATCACAAAGAAGTTTCTGAGAATGCTTCCATCTAGTTTTTATATGAAGATATTTCCTTTTCCAGCATAGGCCTCAAAGAACTCCAAATAAACACATGCAGATTCTACAAAAGGAGTGTTTCCAAACTGTTCTATCAAAGGGAACGTTCAAGTCTGTGAGTTGAATGCACTCATCACACAGAAGTTTCTCAGAATGCTTCTGTCTAGTTTTTAGGTGAAGAGATTTCATTTCCCAGCATAGGCCTCAAAGCGCTCCAAATATCCACTTGCAGATTCTACGAAAAGTGTGTTTCAAAGCTGCTTTTTCAAAAGCAAGGTTCAAGTCTGTGTGTTGAATGCACTCATCAGAAAGAAGTTTCTGAGAATGCTTCTGTCTAGTTCTTAGGTGAAGATATTTCCTTTTCCAGCTTATGCCTCAAAGCGCTCCAAATAAACACTTGCAAATTCTACAAAAGGAGTGTTTCAAAAGAGTTCTATCAAAAGGAACGTTCAAGTCTGTGAGTTGAATGCACTTATCATACAGAAGTTTCCTGGAATGCTTCTGTCTAGTTTTTATGTGAAGACATTTCCTTTTCCAGCATAGGCCTCAAAGCGCTCCAAATATCCACTTGCAGATTCTACAAAAAGAGTGTTTCAAAACTGCTCTATCAAAAGCAAGCTTCAACACTGTGAGTAGAATGCACTCATCACAAAGAAGTTTCTGAGAATGCTTCTGTCTAGTTTTTATGTGAAGATATTTCCTTTTCCAACATAGGCCTCAAAGCGCTCCAAATAAACACTTGCAGATTCTACAAAAGGAGTGTTTCAAAACTGCTCTTTTGAGAGGTACGTTCAAGTCTGTGAGTTGAATGCACTCATCACACAGAAGTTTCTGAGAATGCTTCTGTCTAGTTTTTATGTGAAGATATTTCCTTTTCCAGCATAGGCCTCAAAACGCTCCAAATATCCTCTTGCAGATTCTACAAAAAGAGTGTTTCAAAACTGTTCTATCAAAAGGAAGGTTCAACTCTGTGAGTTGAATGAATGCATCATGAAGAACTTTCTGAGAATGCTTCTCTGTAGTTTTTAGGTGAAGATATTCCAAAACCCAGCACAGGCCTCGAAGTGCTCCAAATAACCCCTTGCAGATTTTACCAAAAGAGTGTTTCAGAACTGCTCTTTCTATAGGTAAGTTCAAGTCTGTGAGTTGAATGCACTCAACACAAAGAAGTTTCTGAGAATGCTTCTGTTCAGTTTTTATGTGAAGATATTTCCTTTTCCAGCATAGTCCTCAAACGGCTCCAAATATCCACTTGCAGATTCTACAAAAAGAGTGTTTCCAAACTTCTCTATCAATTGGTAGGTTCAACTCTGTGAGTTGAATGAACTCATCACAAAGAAGTTTCTGAGAATGCTTCCATCTAGTTTTTATATGTAGATATTTCCTTTTCCAGCATAGGCCTCAAAGAACTCCAAATAAACACATGCAGATTCTACAAAAGGAGTGTTTCCAAACTGTTCTATCAAAGGGAACGTTCAAGTCTGTGAGTTGAATGCACTCATCACACAGAAGTTTCTCAGAATGCTTCTGTCTAGTTTTTAGGTGAAGAGATTTCATTTCCCAGCATAGGCCTCAAAGCGCTCCAAATATCCACTTGCAGATGCTACGAAAAGTGTGTTTCAAAGCTCCTCTTTCAAAAGGAAGCTTCAAGTCTGTGAGTTGAATGCACTCATCACAAAGAAGTTTATGAGAATGCTTCCGTCTAGTTTCTATATGAAGATATTTCCTTTTCCAACATAGGCCTCAAAGTGCTCCAAATAAACCCTTGCAGATTCTACAAAAGGAGTGTCTCAAAACTGATCTCTCTATAGGTAAGTCCAAGTCTGTGAGTTGAATGTACTCATCACACAGAAGTTTCTCAGAATGCTTCTGTCTAGTTTTTAGGTGAAGAGATTTCATTTCCCAGCATAGGCCTCAAAGCGCTCCAAATATCCACTTGCAGATGCTACGAAAAGTGTGTTTCAAAGCTGCTCTTTCAAAAGCAAGGTTCAAGTCTGTGTGTTGAATGCACTCATCAGAAAGAAGTTTCTGAGAATGCTTCTGTCTAGTTCTTAGGTGAAGATACTTCCTTTTCCAGCTTAGGCCTCAAAGCGCTCCAAATAAACACTTGCAAATTCTACAAAAGAAGTGTTTCAAAAGAGTTCTATCAAAAGGAACGTTCATGTCTGTGAGTTGAATGCACTTATCATACAGAAGTTTCCTGGAATGCTTCTGTCTAGTTTTTATGTGAAGACATTTCCTTTTCCAGCATAGGCCTCAAAGCGCTCCAAATATCCACTTGCAGATTCTACAAAAAGAGTGTTTCAAAACTGCTCTATCAAAAGCAAGCTTCAACACTGTGAGTAGAATGCACTCATCACAAAGAAGTTTCTGAGAATGCTTCTGTCTAGTTTTTATGTGAAGATATTTCCTTTTCCAACATAGGCCTCAAAGCGCTCCAAATAAACACTTGCAGATTCTACAAAAGGAGTGTTTCAAAACTGCTCTTTCGAGAGGAACGTTCAAGTCTGTGAGTTGAATGCACTCATCACACAGAAGTTTCTGAGAATGCTTCTGTCTAGTTTTTATGTGAAGATATTTCCTTTTCCAGCATAGGCCTCAAAACGCTCCAAATATCCTCTTGCAGATTCTACAAAAAGAGTGTTTCAAAACTGTTCTATCAAAAGGAAGGTTCAACTCTGTGAGTTGAATGAATGCATCATGAAGAACTTTCTGAGAATGCTTCTCTGTAGTTTTTAGGTGAAGATATTCCAAAACCCAGCACAGGCCTCGAAGTGCTCCAAATAACCCCTTGCAGATTTTACCAAAAGAGTGTTTCAGAACTGCTCTTTCTATAGGTAAGTTCAAGTCTGTGAGTTGAATGCACTCAACACAAAGAAGTTTCTGAGAATGCTTCTGTTCAGTTTTTATGTGAAGATATTTCCTTTTCCAGCATAGGCCTCAAACGGCTCCAAATATCCACTTGCAGATTCTACAAAAAGAGTGTTTCCAAACTTCTCTATCAATTGGTAGGTTCAACTCTGTGAGTTGAATGAACTCATCACAAAGAAGTTTCTGAGAATGCTTCCATCTAGTTTTTATATGAAGATATTTCCTTTTCCAGCATAGGCCTCAAAGAACTCCAAATAAACACATGCAGATTCTACAAAAGGAGTGTTTCCAAACTGTTCTATCAAAGGGAACGTTCAAGTCTGTGAGTTGAATGCACTCATCACACAGAAGTTTCTCAGAATGCTTCTGTCTAGTTTTTAGGTGAAGAGATTTCATTTCCCAGCATAGGCCTCAAAGCGCTCCAAATATCCACTTGCAGATTGTACGAAAAGTGTGTTTCAAAGCTGCTTTTTCAAAAGCAAGGTTCAAGTCTGTGTGTTGAATGCACTCATCAGAAAGAAGTTTCTGAGAATGCTTCTGTCTAGTTCTTAGGTGAAGATATTTCCTTTTCCAGCTTATGCCTCAAAGCGCTCCAAATAAACACTTGCAAATTCTACAAAAGGAGTGTTTTAAAAGAGTTCTATCAAAAGGAACGTTCAAGTCTGTGAGTTGAATGCACTTATCATACAGAAGTTTCCTGGAATGCTTCTGTCTAGTTTTTATGTGAAGACATTTCCTTTTCCAGCATAGGCCTCAAAGCGCTCCAAATATCCACTTGCAGATTCTACAAAAAGAGTGTTTCAAAACTGCTCTATCAAAAGCAAGCTTCAACACTGTGAGTAGAATGCACTCATCACAAAGAAGTTTCTGAGAATGCTTCTGTCTAGTTTTTATGTGAAGATATTTCCTTTTCCAACATAGGCCTCAAAGCGCTCCAAATAAACACTTGCAGATTCTACAAAAGGAGTGTTTCAAAACTGCTCTTTTGAGAGGTACGTTCAAGTCTGTGAGTTGAATGCACTCATCACACAGAAGTTTCTGAGAATGCTTCTGTCTAGTTTTTATGTGAAGATATTTCCTTTTCCAGCATAGGCCTCAAAACGCTCCAAATATCCTCTTGCAGATTCTACAAAAAGAGTGTTTCAAAACTGTTCTATCAAAAGGAAGGTTCAACTCTGTGAGTTGAATGAATGCATCATGAAGAACTTTCTGAGAATGCTTCTCTGTAGTTTTTAGGTGAAGATATTCCAAAACCCAGCACAGGCCTCGAAGTGCTCCAAATAACCCCTTGCAGATTTTACCAAAAGAGTGTTTCAGAACTGCTCTTTCTATAGGTAAGTTCAAGTCTGTGAGTTGAATGCACTCAACACAAAGAAGTTTCTGAGAATGCTTCTGTTCAGTTTTTATGTGAAGATATTTCCTTTTCCAGCATAGTCCTCAAACGGCTCCAAATATCCACTTGCAGATTCTACAAAAAGAGTGTTTCCAAACTTCTCTATCAATTGGTAGGTTCAACTCTGTGAGTTGAATGAACTCATCACAAAGAAGTTTCTGAGAATGCTTCCATCTAGTTTTTATATGTAGATATTTCCTTTTCCAGCATAGGCCTCAAAGAACTCCAAATAAACACATGCAGATTCTACAAAAGGAGTGTTTCCAAACTGTTCTATCAAAGGGAACGTTCAAGTCTGTGAGTTGAATGCACTCATCACACAGAAGTTTCTCAGAATGCTTCTGTCTAGTTTTTAGGTGAAGAGATTTCATTTCCCAGCATAGGCCTCAAAGCGCTCCAAATATCCACTTGCAGATGCTACGAAAAGTGTGTTTCAAAGCTCCTCTTTCAAAAGGAAGCTTCAAGTCTGTGAGTTGAATGCACTCATCACAAAGAAGTTTATGAGAATGCTTCCGTCTAGTTTCTATATGAAGATATTTCCTTTTCCAACATAGGCCTCAAAGTGCTCCAAATAAACCCTTGCAGATTCTACAAAAGGAGTGTCTCAAAACTGATCTCTCTATAGGTAAGTCCAAGTCTGTGAGTTGAATGTACTCATCACACAGAAGTTTCTCAGAATGCTTCTGTCTAGTTTTTAGGTGAAGAGATTTCATTTCCCAGCATAGGCCTCAAAGCGCTCCAAATATCCACTTGCAGATGCTACGAAAAGTGTGTTTCAAAGCTGCTCTTTCAAAAGCAAGGTTCAAGTCTGTGTGTTGAATGCACTCATCAGAAAGAAGTTTCTGAGAATGCTTCTGTCTAGTTCTTAGGTGAAGATACTTCCTTTTCCAGCTTAGGCCTCAAAGCGCTCCAAATAAACACTTGCAAATTCTACAAAAGAAGTGTTTCAAAAGAGTTCTATCAAAAGGAACGTTCAAGTCTGTGAGTTGAATGCAGTTATCATACAGAAGTTTCCTGGAATGTTTCTGTCTAGTTTTTATGTGAAGACATTTCCTTTTCCAGCATAGGCCTCAAAGCGCTCCAAATATCCACTTGCAGATTCTACAAAAAGAGTGTTTCAAAACTGCTCTATCAAAAGCAAGCTTCAACACTGTGAGTAGAATGCACTCATCACAAAGAAGTTTCTGAGAATGCTTCTGTCTAGTTCTTACGTGAAGATATTTCCTTTCCCAGCTTAGGCCTCAAAGCGCTCCAAATAAACACTTGCAAATTCTACAAAAGGAGTGTTTCAAAAGAGTTCTATCAAAAGGAACGTTCAAGTCTGTGAGTTGAATGCACTTATCATACAGAAGTTTCCTGGAATGTTTCTGTCTAGTTTTTATGTGAAGACATTTCCTTTTCCAGCATAGGCCTCAAAGCGCTCCAAATATCCACTTGCAGATTCTACAAAAAGAGTGTTTCAAAACTGCTCTATCAAAAGCAAGCTTCAACACTGTGAGTAGAATGCACTCATCACAAAGAAGTTTCTGAGAATGCTTCTGTCTAGTTTTTATGTGAAGATATTTCCTTTTCCAACATAGGCCTCAAAGCGCTCCAAATAAACACTTGCAGATTCTACAAAAGGAGTGTTTCAAAACTGCTCTTTTGAGAGGAACGTTCAAGTCTGTGAGTTGAATGCACTCATCACACAGAAGTTTCTGAGAATGCTTCTGTCTAGTTTTTATGTGAAGATATTTCCTTTTCCAGCATAGGCCTCAAAACGCTCCAAATATCCTCTTGCAGATTCTACAAAAAGAGTGTTTCAAAACTGTTCTATCAAAAGGAAGGTTCAACTCTGTGAGTTGAATGAATGCATCATGAAGAACTTTCTGAGAATGCTTCTCTGTAGTTTTTAGGTGAAGATATTCCAAAACCCAGCACAGGCCTCGAAGTGCTCCAAATAACCCCTTGCAGATTTTACCAAAAGAGTGTTTCAGAACTGCTCTTTCTATAGGTAAGTTCAAGTCTGTGAGTTGAATGCACTCAACACAAAGAAGTTTCTGAGAATGCTTCTGTTCAGTTTTTATGTGAAGATATTTCCTTTTCCAGCATAGGCCTCAAACAGCTCCATATATACACTTGCAGATTCTACAAAAAGAGTGTTTCCAAACTTCTCTATCAATTGGTAGGTTCAACTCTGTGAGTTGAATGAACTCATCACAAAGAAGTTTCTGAGAATGCTTCCATCTAGTTTTTATATGAAGATATTTCCTTTTCCAGCATAGGCCTCAAAGAACTCCAAATAAACACATGCAGATTCTACAAAAGGAGTGTTTCCAAACTGCTCTATCAAAGGGAACGTTCAAGTCTGTGAGTTGAATGCACTCATCACACAGAAGTTTCTCAGAATGCTTCTGTCTAGTTTTTAGGTGAAGAGATTTCATTTCCCAGCATAGGCCTCAAAGCGCTCCAAACATCCACTTGCAGATTCTACGAAAAGTGTGTTTCAAAGCTGCTCTTTCAAAAGCAAGGTTCAAGTCTGTGTGTTGAATGCACTCATCAGAAAGAAGTTTCTGAGAATGCTTCTGTCTAGTTCTTAGGTGAAGATATTTCCTTTTCCAGCTTAGGCCTCAAAGCGCTCCAAATAAACACTTGCAAATTCTACAAAAGGAGTGTTTCAAAAGAGTTCTATCAAAAGGAATGTTCAAGTCTGTGAGTTGAATGCACTTATCATACAGAAGTTTCCTGGAATGCTTCTGTCTAGTTTTTATGTGAAGACATTTCCTTTTCCAGCATAGGCCTCAAAGCGCTCCAAATATCCACTTGCAGATTCTACAAAAAGAGTGTTTCCAAACTGCTCTAACAAAAGCAAGCTTCAACACTGTGAGTAGAATGCACTCATCACAAAGAAGTTTCTGAGAATGCTTCTGTCTAGTTTTTATGTGAAGATATTTCCTTTTCCAACATAGGCCTCAAAGCGCTCCAAATAAACACTTGCAGATTCTACAAAAGGAGTGTTTCAAAACTGCTCTTTCGAGAGGAACGTTCAAGTCTGTGAGTTGAATGCACTCATCACACAGAAGTTTCTGAGAATGCTTCTGTCTAGTTTTTATGTGAAGATATTTCCTTTTCCAGCATAGGCCTCAAAACGCTCCAAATATCCTCTTGCAGATTCTACAAAAAGAGTGTTTCAAAACTGTTCTATCAAAAGGAAGGTTCAACTCTGTGAGTTGAATGAATGCATCATGAAGAACTTTCTGAGAATGCTTCTCTGTAGTTTTTAGGTGAAGATATTCCAAAACCCAGCACAGGCCTCGAAGTGCTCCAAATAACCCCTTGCAGATTTTACCAAAAGAGTGTTTCAGAACTGCTCTTTCTATAGGTAAGTTCAAGTCTGTGAGTTGAATGCACTCAACACAAAGAAGTTTCTGAGAATGCTTCTGTTCAGTTTTTATCTGAAGATATTTCCTTTTACAGCATAGGCCTCAAACGGCTCCAAATATCCACTTGCAGATTCTACAAAAAGAGTGTTTCCAAACTTCTCTATCAATTGGTAGGTTCAACTCTGTGAGTTGAATGAACTCATCACAAAGAAGTTTCTGAGAATGCTTCCATCTAGTTTTTATATGAAGATATTTCCTTTTCCAGCATAGGCCTCAAAGAACTCCAAATAAACACATGCAGATTCTACAAAAGGAGTGTTTCCAAACTGTTCTATCAAAGGGACCGTTCAAGTCTGTGAGTTGAATGCACTCATCACACAGAAGTTTCTCAGAATGCTTCTGTCTAGTTTTTAGGTGAAGAGATTTCATTTCCCAGCATAGGCCTCAAAGCGCTCCAAATATCCACTTGCAGATTCTACGAAAAGTGTGTTTCAAAGCTGCTCTTTCAAAAGCAAGGTTCAAGTCTGTGTGTTGAATGCACTCATCAGAAAGAAGTTTCTGAGAATGCTTCTGTCTAGTTCTTAGGTGAAGATACTTCCTTTTCCAGCTTAGGCCTCAAAGCGCTCCAAATAAACACTTGCAAATTCTACAAAAGGAGTGTTTCAAAAGAGTTCTATCAAAAGGAATGTTCAAGTCTGTGAGTTGAATGCACTTATCATACAGAAGTTTCCTGGAATGTTTCTGACTAGTTTTTATGTGAAGACATTTCCTTTTCCAGCATAGGCCTCAAAGCGCTCCAAATATCCACTTGCAGATTCTACAAAAAGAGTGTTTCAAAACTGCTCTATCAAAAGCAAGCTTCAACACTGTGAGTAGAATGCACTCATCACAAAGAAGTTTCTGAGAATGCTTCTGTCTAGTTTTTATGTGAAGATATTTCCTTTTCCAACATAGGCCTCAAAGCGCTCCAAATAAACACTTGCAGATTCTACAAAAGGAGTGTTTCAAAACTGCTCTTTTGAGAGGAACGTTCAAGTCTGTGAGTTGAATGCACTCATCACACAGAAGTTTCTGAGAATGCTTCTGTCTAGTTTTTATGTGAAGATATTTCCTTTTCCAGCATAGGCCTCAAAACGCTCCAAATATCCTCTTGCAGATTCTACAAAAAGAGTGTTTCAAAACTGTTCTATCAAAAGGAAGGTTCAACTCTGTGAGTTGAATGAATGCATCATGAAGAACTTTCTGAGAATGCTTCTCTGTAGTTTTTAGGTGAAGATATTCCAAAACCCAGCACAGGCCTCGAAGTGCTCCAAATAACCCCTTGCAGATTTTACCAAAAGAGTGTTTCAGAAATGCTCTTTCTATAGGTAAGTTCAAGTCTGTGAGTTGAATGCACTCAACACAAAGAAGTTTCTGAGAATGCTTCTGTTCAGTTTTTATGTGAAGATATTTCCTTTTCCAGCATAGGCCTCAAACAGCTCCATATATACACTTGCAGATTCTACAAAAAGAGTGTTTCCAAACTTCTCTATCAATTGGTAGGTTCAACTCTGTGAGTTGAATGAACTCATCACAAAGAAGTTTCTGAGAATGCTTCCATCTAGTTTTTATATGAAGATATTTCCTTTTCCAGCATAGGCCTCAAAGAACTCCAAATAAACACATGCAGATTCTACAAAAGGAGTGTTTCCAAACTGCTCTATCAAAGGGAACGTTCAAGTCTGTGAGTTGAATGCACTCATCACACAGAAGTTTCTCAGAATGCTTCTGTCTAGTTTTTAGGTGAAGAGATTTCATTTCCCAGCATAGGCCTCAAAGCGCTCCAAATATCCACTTGCAGATTCTACGAAAAGTGTGTTTCAAAGCTGCTCTTTCAAAAGCAAGGTTCAAGTCTGTGTGTTGAATGCACTCATCAGAAAGAAGTTTCTGAGAATGCTTCTGTCTAGTTCTTAGGTGAAGATATTTCCTTTTCCAGCTTAGGCCTCAAAGCGCTCCAAATAAACACTTGCAAATTCTACAAAAGGAGTGTTTCAAAAGAGTTCTATCAAAAGGAATGTTCAAGTCTGTGAGTTGAATGAATGCATCATGAAGAACTTTCTGAGAATGCTTCTCTGTAGTTTTTAGGTGAAGATATTCCAAAACCCAGCACAGGCCTCGAAGTGCTCCAAATAACCCCTTGCAGATTTTACCAAAAGAGTGTTTCAGAACTGCTCTTTCTATAGGTAAGTTCAAGTCTGTGAGTTGAATGCACTCAACACAAAGAAGTTTCTGAGAATGCTTCTGTTCAGTTTTTATGTGAAGATATTTCCTTTTCCAGCATAGGCCTCAAACGGCTCCAAATATCCACTTGCAGATTCTACAAAAAGAGTGTTTCCAAACTTCTCTATCAATTGGTAGGTTCAACTCTGTGAGTTGAATGAACTCATCACAAAGAAGTTTCTGAGAATGCTTCCATCTAGTTTTTATATGAAGATATTTCCTTTTCCAGCATAGGCCTCAAAGAACTCCAAATAAACACATGCAGATTCTACAAAAGGAGTGTTTCCAAACTGTTCTATCAAAGGGACCGTTCAAGTCTGTGAGTTGAATGCACTCATCACACAGAAGTTTCTCAGAATGCTTCTGTCTAGTTTTTAGGTGAAGAGATTTCATTTCCCAGCATAGGCCTCAAAGCGCTCCAAATATCCACTTGCAGATTCTACGAAAAGTGTGTTTCAAAGCTGCTCTTTCAAAAGCAAGGTTGAAGTCTGTGTGTTGAATGCACTCATCAGAAAGAAGTTTCTGAGAATGCTTCTGTCTAGTTCTTAGGTGAAGATATTTCCTTTTCCAGCTTAGGCCTCAAAGCGCTCCAAATAAACACTTGCAAATTCTACAAAAGGAGTGTTTCAAAAGAGTTCTATCAAAAGGAACGTTCAAGTCTGTGAGTTGAATGCACTTATCATACAGAAGTTTCCTGGAATGCTTCTGTCTAGTTTTTATGTGAAGACATTTCCTTTTCCAGCATAGGCCTCAAAGCGCTCCAAATATCCACTTGCAGATTCTACAAAAAGAGTGTTTCCAAACTGCTCTATCAAAAGCAAGCTTCAACACTGTGAGTAGAATGCACTCATCACAAAGAAGTTTCTGAGAATGCTTCTGTCTAGTTTTTATGTGAAGATATTTCCTTTTCCAACATAGGCCTCAAAGCGCTCCAAATAAACACTTGCAGATTCTACAAAAGGAGTGTTTCAAAACTGCTCTTTCGAGAGGAACGTTCAAGTCTGTGAGTTGAATACACTCATCACACAGAAGTTTCTGAGAATGCTTCTGTCTAGTTTTTATGTGAAGATATTTCCTTTTCCAGCATAGGCCTCAAAACGCTCCAAATATCCTCTTGCAGATTCTACAAAAAGAGTGTTTCAAAACTGTTCTATCAAAAGGAAGGTTCAACTCTGTGAGTTGAATGAATGCATCATGAAGAACTTTCTGAGAATGCTTCTCTGTAGTTTTTAGGTGAAGATATTCCAAAACCCAGCACAGGCCTCGAAGTGCTCCAAATAACCCCTTGCAGATTTTACCAAAAGAGTGTCTCAGAACTGCTCTTTCTATAGGTAAGTTCAAGTCTGTGAGTTGAATGCACTCAACACAAAGAAGTTTCTGAGAATGCTTCTGTTCAGTTTTTATGTGAAGATATTTCCTTTTCCAGCATAGGCCTCAAACGGCTCCAAATATCCACTTGCAGATTCTACAAAAAGAGTGTTTCCAAACTTCTCAATCAATTGGTAGGTTCAACTCTGTGAGTTGAATGAACTCATCACAAAGAAGTTTCTGAGCATGCTTCCATCTAGTTTTTATATGAAGATATTTCCTTTTCCAGCATAGGCCTCAAAGAACTCCAAATAAACACATGCAGATTCTACAAAAGGAGTGTTTCCAAACTGCTCTATCAAAGGGAACGTTCAAGTCTGTGAGTTGAATGCACTCATCACACAGAAGTTTCTCAGAATGCTTCTGTCTAGTTTTTAGGTGAAGAGATTTCATTTCCCAGCATAGGCCTCAAAGCGCTCCAAATATCCACTTGCAGATTCTACGAAAAGTGTGTTTCAAAGCTGCTGTTTCAAAAGCAAGGTTCAAGTCCGTGTGTTGAATGCACTCATCAGAAAGAAGTTTCTGAGAATGCTTCTGTCTAGTTCTTAGGTGAAGATATTTCCTTTTCCACCTTAGGCCTCAAAGCGCTCCAAATAAACACTTGCAAATTCTACAAAAGGAGTGTTTCAAAAGAATTCTATCAAAAGGAAGGTTCAAGTCTGTGAGTTGAATGCACTTATCATACAGAAGTTTCCTGGAATGCTTCTGTCTAGTTTTTATGTGAAGACATTTCCTTTTCCAGCATAGGCCTCAAAGCGCTCCAAATATCCACTTGCAGATTCTACAAAAAGAGTGTTTCAAAACTGCTCTTTCGAGAGGAACGTTCAAGTCTGTGAGTTGAATGCACTCATCACACAGAAGTTTCTGAGAATGCTTCTGTCTAGTTTTTATGTGAAGATATTTCCTTTTCCAGCATAGGCCTCAAAACGCTCCAAATATCCTCTTGCAGATTCTACAAAAAGAGTGTTTCAAAACTGTTCTATCAAAAGGAAGGTTCAACTCTGTGAGTTGAATGAATGCATCATGAAGAACTTTCTGAGAATGCTTCTCTGTAGTTTTTAGGTGAAGATATTCCAAAACCCAGCACAGGCCTCGAAGTGCTCCAAATAACCCCTTGCAGATTTTACCAAAAGAGTGTTTCAGAACTGCTCTTTCTGTAGGTAAGTTCAAGTCTGTGAGTTGAATGCACTCAACACAAAGAAGTTTCTGAGAATGCTTCTGTTCAGTTTTTATGTGAAGATATTTCCTTTTCCAGCATAGGCCTCAAACGGCTCCAAATATCCACTTGCAGATTCTACAAAAAGAGTGTTTCCAAACTTCTCTATCAATTGGTAGGTTCAACTCTGTGAGTTGAATGAACTCATCACAAAGAAGTTTCTGAGAATGCTTCCATCTAGTTTTTATATGAAGATATTTCCTTTTCCAGCATAGGCCTCAAAGAACTCCAAATAAACACATGCAGATTCTACAAAAGGAGTGTTTCCAAACTGTTCTATCAAAGGGACCGTTCAAGTCTGTGAGTTGAATGCACTCATCACACAGAAGTTTCTCAGAATGCTTCTGTCTAGTTTTTAGGTGAAGAGATTTCATTTCCCAGCATAGGCCTCAAAGCGCTCCAAATATCCACTTGCAGATTCTACGAAAAGTGTGTTTCAAAGCTGCTCTTTCAAAAGCAAGGTTCAAGTCTGTGTGTTGAATGCACTCATCAGAAAGAAGTTTCTGAGAATGCTTCTGTCTAGTTCTTAGGTGAAGATATTTCCTTTTCCAGCTTAGGCCTCAAAGCGCTCCAAATAAACACTTGCAAATTCTACAAAAGGAGTGTTTCAAAAGAGTTCTATCAAAAGGAACGTTCAAGTCTGTGAGTTGAATGCACTTATCATACAGAAGTTTCCTGGAATGTTTCTGTCTAGTTTTTATGTGAAGACATTTCCTTTTCCAGCATAGGCCTCAAAGCGCTCCAAATATCCACTTGCAGATTCTACCAAAAGAGTGTTTAAAAACTGCTCTATCAAAAGCAAGCTTCAACACTGTGAGTAGAATGCACTCATCACAAAGAAGTTTCTGAGAATGTTTCTGTCTAGTTCTTACGTGAAGATATTTCCTTTTCCAGCTTAGGCCTCAAAGCGCTCCAAATAAACACTTGCAAATTCTACAAAAGGAGTGTTTCAAAAGAGTTCTATCAAAAGGAACGTTCAAGTCTGTGAGTTGAATGCACTTATCATACAGAAGTTTCCTGGAATGCTTCTGTCTAGTTTTTATGTGAAGACATTTCCTTTTCCAGCATAGGCCTCAAAGCGCTCCAAATATCCACTTGCAGATTCTACAAAAAGAGTGTTTCAAAACTGCTCTATCAAAAGCAAGCTTCAACACTGTGAGTAGAATGCACTCATCACAAAGAAGTTTCTGAGAATGCTTCTGTCTAGTTTTTATGTGAAGATATTTCCTTTTCCAACATAGGCCTCAAAGCGCTCCAAATAAACACTTGCAGATTCTACAAAAGGAGTGTTTCAAAACTGCTCTTTCGAGAGGAACGTTCAAGTCTGTGAGTTGAATGCACTCATCACACAGAAGTTTCTGAGAATGCTTCTGTCTAGTTTTTATGTGAAGATATTTCCTTTTCCAGCATAGGCCTCAAAACGCTCCAAATATCCTCTTGCAGATTCTACAAAAAGAGTGTTTCAAAACTGTTCTATCAAAAGGAAGGTTCAACTCTGTGAGTTGAATGAATGCATCATGAAGAACTTTCTGAGAATGCTTCTCTGTAGTTTTTAGGTGAAGATATTCCAAAACCCAGCACAGGCCTCGAAGTGCTCCAAATAACCCCTTGCAGATTTTACCAAAAGAGTGTTTCAGAACTGCTCTTTCTATAGGTAAGTTCAAGTCTGTGAGTTGAATGCACTCAACACAAAGAAGTTTCTGAGAATGCTTCTGTTCAGTTTTTATGTGAAGATATTTCCTTTTCCAGCATAGGCCTCAAACGGCTCCATCTATACACTTGCAGATTCTACAAAAAGAGTGTTTCCAAACTTCTCTATCAATTGGTAGGTTCAACTCTGTGAGTTGAATGAACTCATCACAAAGAAGTTTCTGAGAATGCTTCCATCTAGTTTTTATATGAAGATATTTCCTTTTCCAGCATAGGCCTCAAAGAACTCCAAATAAACACATGCAGATTCTACAAAAGGAGTGTTTCCAAACTGTTCTATCAAAGGGAACGTTCAAGTCTGTGAGTTGAATGCACTCATCACACAGAAGTTTCTCAGAATGCTTCTGTCTAGTTTTTAGGTGAAGAGATTTCATTTCCCAGCATATGCCTCAAAGCGCTCCAAATATCCACTTGCAGATTCTACGAAAAGTGTGTTTCAAAGCTGCTCTTTCAAAAGCAAGGTTCAAGTCTGTGTGTTGAATGCACTCATCAGAAAGAAGTTTCTGAGAATGCTTCTGTCTAGTTCTTAGGTGAAGATATTTCCTTTTCCAGCTTAGGCCTCAAAGCGCTCCAAATAAACACTTGCAAATTCTACAAAAGGAGTGTTTCAAAAGAGTTCTATCAAAAGGAATGTTCAAGTCTGTGAGTTGAATGCACTTATCATACAGAAGTTTCCTGGAATGCTTCTGTCTAGTTTTTATGTGAAGACATTTCCTTTTCCAGCATAGGCCTCAAAGCGCTCCAAATATCCACTTGCAGATTCTACAAAAAGAGTGTTTCAAAACTGCTCTATCAAAAGCAAGCTTCAACACTGTGAGTAGAATGCACTCATCACAAAGGAGTTTCTGAGAATGTTTCTGTCTAGTTTTTATGTGAAGATATTTCCTTTTCCAGCTTAGGCCTTAAAGCGCTCCAAATAAACACTTGCAAATTCTACAAAAGGAGTGTTTCAAAAGAGTTCTATCAAAAGGAACGTTCAAGTCTGTGAGTTGAATGCACTTATCATACAGAAGTTTTCTGGAATGCTTCTGTCTAGTTTTTATGTGAAGACATTTCCTTTTCCAGCATAGGCCTCAAAGCGCTCCAAATATCCACTTGCAGATTGTACAAAAAGAGTGTTTCAAAATTGCTCTATCAAAAGCAAGCTTCAACACTGTGAGTAGAATGCACTCATCACAAAGAAGTTTCTGAGAATGCTTCTGTCTAGTTTTTATGTGAAGATATTTCCTTTTCCAACATAGGCCTCAAAGCGCTCCAAATAAACACTTGCAGATTCTACAAAAGGAGTGTTTCAAAACTGCTCTTTCGAGAGGAACGTTCAAGTCTGTGAGTTGAATGCACTCATCACACAGAAGTTTCTGAGAATGCTTCTGTCTAGTTTTTATGTGAAGATATTTCCTTTTCCAGCATAGGCCTCAAAAGGCTCCAAATATCCTCTTACAGATTCTACAAAAAGAGTGTTTCAAAACTGTTCTATCAAAAGGAAGGTTCAACTCTGTGAGTTGAATGAATGCATCATGAAGAACTTTCTGAGAATGCTTCTCTGTAGTTTTTAGGTGAAGATATTCCAAAACCCAGCACAGGCCTCGAAGTGCTCCAAATAACCCCTTGCAGATTTTACCAAAAGAGTGTTTCAGAACTGCTCTTTCTATAGGTAAGTTCAAGTCTGTGAGTTGAATGCACTCAACACAAAGAAGTTTCTGAGAATGCTTCTGTTCAGTTTTTATGTGAAGATATTTCCTTTTCCAGCATAGGCCTCAAACGGCTCCAAATATCCACTTGCAGATTCTACAAAAAGAGTGTTTCCAAACTTCTCTATCAATTGGTAGGTTCAACTCTGTGAGTTGAATGAACTCATCACAAAGAAGTTTCTGAGAATGCTTCCATCTAGTTTTTATATGAAGATATTTCCTTTTCCAGCATAGGCCTCAAAGAACTCCAAATAAACACATGCAGATTCTACAAAAGGAGTGTTTCCAAACTGTTCTATCAAAGGGACCGTTCAAGTCTGTGAGTTGAATGCACTCATCACACAGAAGTTTCTCAGAATGCTTCTGTCTAGTTTTTAGGTGAAGAGATTTCATTTCCCAGCATAGGCCTCAAAGCGCTCCAAATATCCACTTGCAGATTCTACGAAAAGTGTGTTTCAAAGCTGCTCTTTCAAAAGCAAGGTTGAAGTCTGTGTGTTGAATGCACTCATCAGAAAGAAGTTTCTGAGAATGCTTCTGTCTAGTTCTTAGGTGAAGATATTTCCTTTTCCAGCTTAGGCCTCAAAGCGCTCCAAATAAACACTTGCAAATTCTACAAAAGGAGTGTTTCAAAAGAGTTCTATCAAAAGGAACGTTCAAGTCTGTGAGTTGAATGCACTTATCATACAGAAGTTTCCTGGAATGCTTCTGTCTAGTTTTTATGTGAAGACATTTCCTTTTCCAGCATAGGCCTCAAAGCGCTCCAAATATCCACTTGCAGATTCTACAAAAAGAGTGTTTCCAAACTGCTCTATCAAAAGCAAGCTTCAACACTGTGAGTAGAATGCACTCATCACAAAGAAGTTTCTGAGAATGCTTCTGTCTAGTTTTTATGTGAAGATATTTCCTTTTCCAACATAGGCCTCAAAGCGCTCCAAATAAACACTTGCAGATTCTACAAAAGGAGTGTTTCAAAACTGCTCTTTCGAGAGGAACGTTCAAGTCTGTGAGTTGAATACACTCATCACACAGAAGTTTCTGAGAATGCTTCTGTCTAGTTTTTATGTGAAGATATTTCCTTTTCCAGCATAGGCCTCAAAACGCTCCAAATATCCTCTTGCAGATTCTACAAAAAGAGTGTTTCAAAACTGTTCTATCAAAAGGAAGGTTCAACTCTGTGAGTTGAATGAATGCATCATGAATAACTTTCTGAGAATGCTTCTCTGTAGTTTTTAGGTGAAGATATTCCAAAACCCAGCACAGGCCTCGAAGTGCTCCAAATAACCCCTTGCAGATTTTACCAAAAGAGTGTCTCAGAACTGCTCTTTCTATAGGTAAGTTCAAGTCTGTGAGTTGAATGCACTCAACACAAAGAAGTTTCTGAGAATGCTTCTGTTCAGTTTTTATGTGAAGATATTTCCTTTTCCAGCATAGGCCTCAAACGGCTCCAAATATCCACTTGCAGATTCTACAAAAAGAGTGTTTCCAAACTTCTCTATCAATTGGTAGGTTCAACTCTGTGAGTTGAATGAACTCATCACAAAGAAGTTTCTGAGCATGCTTCCATCTAGTTTTTATATGAAGATATTTCCTTTTCCAGCATAGGCCTCAAAGAACTCCAAATAAACACATGCAGATTCTACAAAAGGAGTGTTTCCAAACTGCTCTATCAAAGGGAACGTTGAAGTCTGTGAGTTGAATGCACTCATCACACAGAAGTTTCTCAGAATGCTTCTGTCTAGTTTTTAGGTGAAGAGATTTCATTTCCCAGCATAGGCCTCAAAGCGCTCCAAATATCCACTTGCAGATTCTACGAAAAGTGTGTTTCAAAGCTGCTGTTTCAAAAGCAAGGTTCAAGTCCGTGTGTTGAATGCACTCATCAGAAAGAAGTTTCTGAGAATGCTTCTGTCTAGTTCTTAGGTGAAGATATTTCCTTTTCCACCTTAGGCCTCAAAGCGCTCCAAATAAACACTTGCAAATTCTACAAAAGGAGTGTTTCAAAAGAATTCTATCAAAAGGAAGGTTCAAGTCTGTGAGTTGAATGCACTTATCATACAGAAGTTTCCTGGAATGCTTCTGTCTAGTTTTTATGTGAAGACATTTCCTTTTCCAGCATAGGCCTCAAAGCGCTCCAAATATCCACTTGCAGATTCTACAAAAAGAGTGTTTCAAAACTGCTCTTTCGAGAGGAACGTTCAAGTCTGTGAGTTGAATGCACTCATCACACAGAAGTTTCTGAGAATGCTTCTGTCTAGTTTTTATGTGAAGATATTTCCTTTTCCAGCATAGGCCTCAAAACGCTCCAAATATCCTCTTGCAGATTCTACAAAAAGAGTGTTTCAAAACTGTTCTATCAAAAGGAAGGTTCAACTCTGTGAGTTGAATGAATGCATCATGAAGAACTTTCTGAGAATGCTTCTCTGTAGTTTTTAGGTGAAGATATTCCAAAACCCAGCACAGGCCTCGAAGTGCTCCAAATAACCCCTTGCAGATTTTACCAAAAGAGTGTTTCAGAACTGCTCTTTCTGTAGGTAAGTTCAAGTCTGTGAGTTGAATGCACTCAACACAAAGAAGTTTCTGAGAATGCTTCTGTTCAGTTTTTATGTGAAGATATTTCCTTTTCCAGCATAGGCCTCAAACGGCTCCAAATATCCACTTGCAGATTCTACAAAAAGAGTGTTTCCAAACTTCTCTATCAATTGGTAGGTTCAACTCTGTGAGTTGAATGAACTCATCACAAAGAAGTTTCTGAGAATGCTTCCATCTAGTTTTTATATGAAGATATTTCCTTTTCCAGCATAGGCCTCAAAGAACTCCAAATAAACACATGCAGATTCTACAAAAGGAGTGTTTCCAAACTGTTCTATCAAAGGGACCGTTCAAGTCTGTGAGTTGAATGCACTCATCACACAGAAGTTTCTCAGAATGCTTCTGTCTAGTTTTTAGGTGAAGAGATTTCATTTCCCAGCATAGGCCTCAAAGCGCTCCAAATATCCACTTGCAGATTCTACGAAAAGTGTGTTTCAAAGCTGCTCTTTCAAAAGCAAGGTTCAAGTCTGTGTGTTGAATGCACTCATCAGAAAGAAGTTTCTGAGAATGCTTCTGTCTAGTTCTTAGGTGAAGATATTTCCTTTTCCAGCTTAGGCCTCAAAGCGCTCCAAATAAACACTTGCAAATTCTACAAAAGGAGTGTTTCAAAAGAGTTCTATCAAAAGGAACGTTCAAGTCTGTGAGTTGAATGCACTTATCATACAGAAGTTTCCTGGAATGTTTCTGTCTAGTTTTTATGTGAAGACATTTCCTTTTCCAGCATAGGCCTCAAAGCGCTCCAAATATCCACTTGCAGATTCTACCAAAAGAGTGTTTAAAAACTGCTCTATCAAAAGCAAGCTTCAACACTGTGAGTAGAATGCACTCATCACAAAGAAGTTTCTGAGAATGTTTCTGTCTAGTTCTTACGTGAAGATATTTCCTTTTCCAGCTTAGGCCTCAAAGCGCTCCAAATAAACACTTGCAAATTCTACAAAAGGAGTGTTTCAAAAGAGTTCTATCAAAAGGAACGTTCAAGTCTGTGAGTTGAATGCACTTATCATACAGAAGTTTCCTGGAATGCTTCTGTCTAGTTTTTATGTGAAGACATTCCCTTTTCCAGCATAGGCCTCAAAGCGCTCCAAATATCCACTTGCAGATTCTACAAAAAGAGTGTTTCAAAACTGCTCTATCAAAAGCAAGCTTCAACACTGTGAGTAGAATGCACTCATCACAAAGAAGTTTCTGAGAATGCTTCTGTCTAGTTTTTATGTGAAGATATTTCCTTTTCCAACATAGGCCTCAAAGCGCTCCAAATAAACACTTGCAGATTCTACAAAAGGAGTGTTTCAAAACTGCTCTTTCGAGAGGAACGTTCAAGTCTGTGAGTTGAATGCACTCATCACACAGAAGTTTCTGAGAATGCTTCTGTCTAGTTTTTATGTGAAGATATTTCCTTTTCCAGCATAGGCCTCAAAACGCTCCAAATATCCTCTTGCAGATTCTACAAAAAGAGTGTTTCAAAACTGTTCTATCAAAAGGAAGGTTCAACTCTGTGAGTTGAATGAATGCATCATGAAGAACTTTCTGAGAATGCTTCTCTGTAGTTTTTAGGTGAAGATATTCCAAAACCCAGCACAGGCCTCGAAGTGCTCCAAATAACCCCTTGCAGATTTTACCAAAAGAGTGTTTCAGAACTGCTCTTTCTATAGGTAAGTTCAAGTCTGTGAGTTGAATGCACTCAACACAAAGAAGTTTCTGAGAATGCTTCTGTTCAGTTTTTATGTGAAGATATTTCCTTTTCCAGCATAGGCCTCAAACGGCTCCATCTATACACTTGCAGATTCTACAAAAAGAGTGTTTCCAAACTTCTCTATCAATTGGTAGGTTCAACTCTGTGAGTTGAATGAACTCATCACAAAGAAGTTTCTGAGAATGCTTCCATCTAGTTTTTATATGAAGATATTTCCTTTTCCAGCATAGGCCTCAAAGAACTCCAAATAAACACATGCAGATTCTACAAAAGGAGTGTTTCCAAACTGTTCTATCAAAGGGAACGTTCAAGTCTGTGAGTTGAATGCACTCATCACACAGAAGTTTCTCAGAATGCTTCTGTCTAGTTTTTAGGTGAAGAGATTTCATTTCCCAGCATAGGCCTCAAAGCGCTCCAAATATCCACTTGCAGATTCTACGAAAAGTGTGTTTCAAAGCTGCTCTTTCAAAAGCAAGGTTCAAGTCTGTGTGTTGAATGCACTCATCAGAAAGAAGTTTCTGAGAATGCTTCTGTCTAGTTCTTAGGTGAAGATATTTCCTTTTCCAGCTTAGGCCTCAAAGCGCTCCAAATAAACACTTGCAAATTCTACAAAAGGAGTGTTTCAAAAGAGTTCTATCAAAAGGAATGTTCAAGTCTGAGTTGAATGCACTTATCATACAGAAGTTTCCTGGAATGCTTCTGTCTAGTTTTTATGTGAAGACATTTCCTTTTCCAGCATAGGCCTCAAAGCGCTCCAAATATCCACTTGCAGATTCTACAAAAAGAGTGTTTCAAAACTGCTCTATCAAAAGCAAGCTTCAACACTGTGAGTAGAATGCACTCATCACAAAGGAGTTTCTGAGAATGTTTCTGTCTAGTTTTTATGTGAAGATATTTCCTTTTCCAGCTTAGGCCTTAAAGCGCTCCAAATAAACACTTGCAAATTCTACAAAAGGAGTGTTTCAAAAGAGTTCTATCAAAAGGAACGTTCAAGTCTGTGAGTTGAATGCACTTATCATACAGAAGTTTTCTGGAATGCTTCTGTCTAGTTTTTATGTGAAGACATTTCCTTTTCCAGCATAGGCCTCAAAGCGCTCCAAATATCCACTTGCAGATTGTACAAAAAGAGTGTTTCAAAATTGCTCTATCAAAAGCAAGCTTCAACACTGTGAGTAGAATGCACTCATCACAAAGAAGTTTCTGAGAATGCTTCTGTCTAGTTTTTATGTGAAGATATTTCCTTTTCCAACATAGGCCTCAAAGCGCTCCAAATAAACACTTGCAGATTCTACAAAAGGAGTGTTTCAAAACTGCTCTTTCGAGAGGAACGTTCAAGTCTGTGAGTTGAATGCACTCATCACACAGAAGTTT
The DNA here is from genome assembly GCF_028885655.2 of Pongo abelii. Classification (NCBI taxonomy): domain Eukaryota; kingdom Metazoa; phylum Chordata; class Mammalia; order Primates; family Hominidae; genus Pongo; species Pongo abelii. Next base: position 20,704,024 of record NC_072000.2, on the reverse strand, counting down.
CTGAGAATGCTTCTGTCTAGTTTTTATGTGAAGATATTTCCTTTTCCAGCATAGGCCTCAAAAGGCTCCAAATATCCTCTTACAGATTCTACAAAAAGAGTGTTTCAAAACTGTTCTATCAAAAGGAAGGTTCAACTCTGTGAGTTGAATGAATGCATCATGAAGAACTTTCTGAGAATGCTTCTCTGTAGTTTTTAGGTGAAGATATTCCAAAACCCAGCACAGGCCTCGAAGTGCTCCATATAACCCCTTGCCGATTTTACCAAAAGAGTGTTTCAGAACTGCTCTTTCTATAGGTAAGTTCAAGTCTGTGAGTTGAATGCACTCAACACAAAGAAGTTTCTGAGAATGCTTCTGTTCAGTTTTTATGTGAAGATATTTCCTTTTCCAGCATAGGCCTCAAACGGCTCCAAATATCCACTTGCAGATTCTACAAAAAGAGTGTTTCCAAACTTCTCTATCAATTGGTAGGTTCAACTCTGTGAGTTGAATGAACTCATCACAAAGAAGTTTCTGAGAATGCTTCCATCTAGTTTTTATATGAAGATATTTCCTTTTCCAGCATAGGCCTCAAAGAACTCCAAATAAACACATGCAGATTCTACAAAAGGAGTGTTTCCAAACTGTTCTATCAAAGGGACCGTTCAAGTCTGTGAGTTGAATGCACTCATCACACAGAAGTTTCTCAGAATGCTTCTGTCTAGTTTTTAGGTGAAGAGATTTCATTTCCCAGCATAGGCCTCAAAGCGCTCCAAATATCCACTTGCAGATTCTACGAAAAGTGTGTTTCAAAGCTGCCCTTTCAAAAGCAAGGTTCAAGTCTGTGTGTTGAATGCACTCATCAGAAAGAAGTTTCTGAGAATGCTTCTGTCTAGTTCTTAGGTGAAGATATTTCCTTTTCCAGCTTAGGCCTCAAAGCGCTCCAAATAAACACTTGCAAATTCCACAAAAGGAGTGTTTCAAAAGAGTTCTATCAAAAGGAACGTTCAAGTCTGTGAGTTGAATGCACTTATCATACAGAAGTTTCCTGGAATGTTTCTGTCTAGTTTTTATGTGAAGACATTTCCTTTTCCAGCATAGGCCTCAAAGCGCTCCAAATATCCACTTGCAGATTCTACCAAAAGAGTGTTTAAAAACTGCTCTATCAAAAGCAAGCTTCAACACTGTGAGTAGAATGCACTCATCACAAAGAAGTTTCTGAGAATGTTTCTGTCTAGTTCTTACGTGAAGATATTTCCTTTTCCAGCTTAGGCCTCAAAGCGCTCCAAATAAACACTTGAAAATTCTACAAAAGGAGTGTTTCAAAAGAGTTCTATCAAAAGGAACGTTCAAGTCTGTGAGTTGAATGCACTTATCATACAGAAGTTTCCTGGAATGCTTCTGTCTAGTTTTTATGTGAAGACATTTCCTTTTCCAGCATAGGCCTCAAAGCGCTCCAAATATCCACTTGCAGATTCTACAAAAAGAGTGTTTCAAAACTGCTCTATCAAAAGCAAGCTTCAACACTGTGAGTAGAATGCACTCATCACAAAGAAGTTTCTGAGAATGCTTCTGTCTAGTTTTTATGTGAAGATATTTCCTTTTCCAACATAGGCCTCAAAGCGCTCCAAATAAACACTTGCAGATTCTACAAAAGGAGTGTTTCAAAACTGCTCTTTCGAGAGGAACGTTCAAGTCTGTGAGTTGAATGCACTCATCACACAGAAGTTTCTGAGAATGCTTCTGTCTAGTTTTTATGTGAAGATATTTCCTTTTCCAGCATAGGCCTCAAAACGCTCCAAATATCCTCTTGCAGATTCTACAAAAAGAGTGTTTCAAAACTGTTCTATCAAAAGGAAGGTTCAACTCTGTGAGTTGAATGAATGCATCATGAAGAACTTTCTGAGAATGCTTCTCTGTAGTTTTTAGGTGAAGATATTCCAAAACCCAGCACAGGCCTCGAAGTGCTCCAAATAACCCCTTGCAGATTTTACCAAAAGAGTGTTTCAGAACTGCTCTTTCTATAGGTAAGTTCAAGTCTGTGAGTTGAATGCACTCAACACAAAGAAGTTTCTGAGAATGCTTCTGTTCAGTTTTTATGTGAAAATATTTCCTTTTCCAGCATAGGCCTCAAACGGCTCCATCTATACACTTGCAGATTCTACAAAAAGAGTGTTTCCAAACTTCTCTATCAATTGGTAGGTTCAACTCTGTGAGTTGAATGAACTCATCACAAAGAAGTTTCTGAGAATGCTTCCATCTAGTTTTTATATGAAGATATTTCCTTTTCCAGCATAGGCCTCAAAGAACTCCAAATAAACACATGCAGATTCTACAAAAGGAGTGTTTCCAAACTGTTCTATCAAAGGGAACGTTCAAGTCTGTGAGTTGAATGCACTCATCACACAGAAGTTTCTCAGAATGCTTCTGTCTAGTTTTTAGGTGAAGAGATTTCATTTCCCAGCATAGGCCTCAAAGCGCTCCAAATATCCACTTGCAGATTCTACGAAAAGTGTGTTTCAAAGCTGCTCTTTCAAAAGCAAGGTTCAAGTCTGTGTGTTGAATGCACTCATCAGAAAGAAGTTTCTGAGAATGCTTCTGTCTAGTTCTTAGGTGAAGATATTTCCTTTTCCAGCTTAGGCCTCAAAGCGCTCCAAATAAACATTTGCAAATTCTACAAAAGGAGTGTTTCAAAAGAGTTCTATCAAAAGGAATGTTCAAGTCTGTGAGTTGAATGCACTTATCATACAGAAGTTTCCTGGAATGCTTCTGTCTAGTTTTTATGTGAAGACATTTCCTTTTCCAGCATAGACCTCAAAGCGCTCCAAATATCCACTTGCAGATTCTACAAAAAGAGTGTTTCAAAACTGCTGTATCAAAAGCAAGCTTCAACACTGTGAGTAGAATGCACTCATCACAAAGGAGTTTCTGAGAATGTTTCTGTCTAGTTTTTATGTGAAGATATTTCCTTTTCCAGCTTAGGCCTTAAAGCGCTCCAAATAAACACTTGCAAATTCTACAAAAGGAGTGTTTCAAAAGAGTTCTATCAAAAGGAACGTTCAAGTCTGTGAGTTGAATGCACTTATCATACAGAAGTTTTCTGGAATGCTTCTGTCTAGTTTTTATGTGAAGACATTTCCTTTTCCAGCATAGGCCTCAAAGCGCTCCAAATATCCACTTGCAGATTGTACAAAAAGAGTGTTTCAAAATTGCTCTATCAAAAGCAAGCTTCAACACTGTGAGTAGAATGCACTCATCACAAAGAAGTTTCTGAGAATGCTTCTGTCTAGTTTTTATGTGAAGATATTTCCTTTTCCAACATAGGCCTCAAAGCGCTCCAAATAAACACTTGCAGATTCTACAAAAGGAGTGTTTCAAAACTGCTCTTTCGAGAGGAACGTTCAAGTCTGTGAGTTGAATGCACTCATCACACAGAAGTTTCTGAGAATGCTTCTGTCTAGTTTTTATGTGAAGATATTTCCTTTTCCAGCATAGGCCTCAAAAGGCTCCAAATATCCTCTTACAGATTCTACAAAAAGAGTGTTTCAAAACTGTTCTATCAAAAGGAAGGTTCAACTCTGTGAGTTGAATGAATGCATCATGAAGAACTTTCTGAGAATGCTTCTCTGTAGTTTTTAGGTGAAGATATTCCAAAACCCAGCACAGGCCTCGAAGTGCTCCAAATAACCCCTTGCCGATTTTACCAAAAGAGTGTTTCAGAACTGCTCTTTCTATAGGTAAGTTCAAGTCTGTGAGTTGAATGCACTCAACACAAAGAAGTTTCTGAGAATGCTTCTGTTCAGTTTTTATGTGAAGATATTTCCTTTTCCAGCATAGGCCTCAAACGGCTCCAAATATCCACTTGCAGATTCTACAAAAAGAGTGTTTCCAAACTTCTCTATCAATTGGTAGGTTCAACTCTGTGAGTTGAATGAACTCATCACAAAGAAGTTTCTGAGAATGCTTCCATCTAGTTTTTATATGAAGATATTTCCTTTTCCAGCATAGGCCTCAAAGAACTCCAAATAAACACATGCAGATTCTACAAAAGGAGTGTTTCCAAACTGTTCTATCAAAGGGACCGTTCAAGTCTGTGAGTTGAATGCACTCATCACACAGAAGTTTCTCAGAATGCTTCTGTCTAGTTTTTAGGTGAAGAGATTTCATTTCCCAGCATAGGCCTCAAAGCGCTCCAAATATCCACTTGCAGATTCTACGAAAAGTGTGTTTCAAAGCTGCTCTTTCAAAAGCAAGGTTCAAGTCTGTGTGTTGAATGCACTCATCAGAAAGAAGTTTCTGAGAATGCTTCTGTCTAGTTCTTAGGTGAAGATATTTCCTTTTCCAGCTTAGGCCTCAAAGCGCTCCAAATAAACACTTGCAAATTCTACAAAAGGAGTGTTTCAAAAGAGTTCTATCAAAAGGAACGTTCAAGTCTGTGAGTTGAATGCACTTATCATACAGAAGTTTCCTGGAATGTTTCTGTCTAGTTTTTATGTGAAGACATTTCCTTTTCCAGCATAGGCCTCAAAGCGCTCCAAATATCCACTTGCAGATTCTACCAAAAGAGTGTTTAAAAACTGCTCTATCAAAAGCAAGCTTCAACACTGTGAGTAGAATGCACTCATCACAAAGAAGTTTCTGAGAATGTTTCTGTCTAGTTCTTACGTGAAGATATTTCCTTTTCCAGCTTAGGCCTCAAAGCGCTCCAAATAAACACTTGCAAATTCTACAAAAGGAGTGTTTCAAAAGAGTTCTATCAAAAGGAACGTTCAAGTCTGTGAGTTGAATGCACTTATCATACAGAAGTTTCCTGGAATGCTTCTGTCTAGTTTTTATGTGAAGACATTTCCTTTTCCAGCATAGGCCTCAAAGCGCTCCAAATATCCACTTGCAGATTCTACAAAAAGAGTGTTTCAAAACTGCTCTATCAAAAGCAAGCTTCAACACTGTGAGTAGAATGCACTCATCACAAAGAAGTTTCTGAGAATGCTTCTGTCTAGTTTTTATGTGAAGATATTTCCTTTTCCAACATAGGCCTCAAAGCGCTCCAAATAAACACTTGCAGATTCTACAAAAGGAGTGTTTCAAAACTGCTCTTTCGAGAGGAACGTTCAAGTCTGTGAGTTGAATGCACTCATCACACAGAAGTTTCTGAGAATGCTTCTGTCTAGTTTTTATGTGAAGATATTTCCTTTTCCAGCATAGGCCTCAAAACGCTCCAAATATCCTCTTGCAGATTCTACAAAAAGAGTGTTTCAAAACTGTTCTATCAAAAGGAAGGTTCAACTCTGTGAGTTGAATGAATGCATCATGAAGAACTTTCTGAGAATGCTTCTCTGTAGTTTTTAGGTGAAGATATTCCAAAACCCAGCACAGGCCTCGAAGTGCTCCAAATAACCCCTTGCAGATTTTACCAAAAGAGTGTTTCAGAACTGCTCTTTCTATAGGTAAGTTCAAGTCTGTGAGTTGAATGCACTCAACACAAAGAAGTTTCTGAGAATGCTTCTGTTCAGTTTTTATGTGAAGATATTTCCTTTTCCAGCATAGGCCTCAAACGGCTCCATCTATACACTTGCAGATTCTACAAAAAGAGTGTTTCCAAACTTCTCTATCAATTGGTAGGTTCAACTCTGTGAGTTGAATGAACTCATCACAAAGAAGTTTCTGAGAATGCTTCCATCTAGTTTTTATATGAAGATATTTCCTTTTCCAGCATAGGCCTCAAAGAACTCCAAATAAACACATGCAGATTCTACAAAAGGAGTGTTTCCAAACTGTTCTATCAAAGGGAACGTTCAAGTCTGTGAGTTGAATGCACTCATCACACAGAAGTTTCTCAGAATGCTTCTGTCTAGTTTTTAGGTGAAGAGATTTCATTTCCCAGCATAGGCCTCAAAGCGCTCCAAATATCCACTTGCAGATTCTACAAAAAGTGTGTTTCAAAGCTGCTCTTTCAAAAGCAAGGTTCAAGTCTGTGTGTTGAATGCACTCATCAGAAAGAAGTTTCTGAGAATGCTTCTGTCTAGTTCTTAGGTGAAGATATTTCCTTTTCCAGCTTAGGCCTCAAAGCGCTCCAAATAAACACTTGCAAATTCTACAAAAGGAGTGTTTCAAAAGAGTTCTATCAAAAGGAATGTTCAAGTCTGTGAGTTGAATGCACTTATCATACAGAAGTTTCCTGGAATGCTTCTGTCTAGTTTTTATGTGAAGACATTTCCTTTTCCAGCATAGGCCTCAAAGCGCTCCAAATATCCACTTGCAGATTCTACAAAAAGAGTGTTTCAAAACTGCTCTATCAAAAGCAAGCTTCAACACTGTGAGTAGAATGCACTCATCACAAAGAAGTTTCTGAGAATGTTTCTGTCTAGTTTTTATGTGAAGATATTTCCTTTTCCAGCTTAGGCCTTAAAGCGCTCCAAATAAACACTTGCAAATCCTACAAAAGGAGTGTTTCAAAAGAGTTCTATCAAAAGGAACGTTCAAGTCTGTGAGTTGAATGCACTTATCATACAGAAGTTTTCTGGAATGCTTCTGTCTAGTTTTTATGTGAAGACATTTCCTTTTCCAGCATAGGCCTCAAAGCGTTCCAAATATCCACTTGCAGATTGTACAAAAAGAGTGTTTCAAAATTGCTCTATCAAAAGCAAGCTTCAACACTGTGAGTAGAATGCACTCATCACAAAGAAGTTTCTGAGAATGCTTCTGTCTAGTTTTTATGTGAAGATATTTCCTTTTCCAACATAGGCCTCAAAGCGCTCCAAATAAACACTTGCAGATTCTACAAAAGGAGTGTTTCAAAACTGCTCTTTCGAGAGGAACGTTCAAGTCTGTGAGTTGAATGCACTCATCACACAGAAGGTTCTGAGAATGCTTCTGTCTAGTTTTTATGTGAAGATATTTCCTTTTCCAGCATAGGCCTCAAAAGGCTCCAAATATCCTCTTACAGATTCTACAAAAAGAGTGTTTCAAAACTGTTCTATCAAAAGGAAGGTTCAACTCTGTGAGTTGAATGAATGCATCATGAAGAACTTTCTGAGAATGCTTCTCTGTAGTTTTTAGGTGAAGATATTCCAAAACCCAGCACAGGCCTCGAAGTGCTCCAAATAACCCCTTGCCGATTTTACCAAAAGAGTGTTTCAGAACTGCTCTTTCTATAGGTAAGTTCAAGTCTGGGAGTTGAATGCACTCAACACAAAGAAGTTTCTGAGAATGCTTCTGTTCAGTTTTTATGTGAAGATATTTCCTTTTCCAGCATAGGCCTCAAACGGCTCCAAATATCCACTTGCAGATTCTACAAAAAGAGTGTTTCCAAACTTCTCTATCAATTGGTAGGTTCAACTCTGTGAGTTGAATGAACTCATCACAAAGAAGTTTCTGAGAATGCTTCCATCTAGTTTTTATATGAAGATATTTCCTTTTCCAGCATAGGCCTCAAAGAACTCCAAATAAACACATGCAGATTCTACAAAAGGAGTGTTTCCAAACTGTTCTATCAAAGGGACCGTTCAAGTCTGTGAGTTGAATGCACTCATCACACAGAAGTTTCTCAGAATGCTTCTGTCTAGTTTTTAGGTGAAGAGATTTCATTTCCCAGCATAGGCCTCAAAGCGCTCCAAATATCCACTTGCAGATTCTACGAAAAGTGTGTTTCAAAGCTGCTCTTTCAAAAGCAAGGTTCAAGTCTGTGTGTTGAATGCACTCATCAGAAAGAAGTTTCTGAGAATGCTTCTGTCTAGTTCTTAGGTGAAGATATTTCCTTTTCCAGCTTAGGCCTCAAAGCGCTCCAAATAAACACTTGCAAATTCTACAAAAGGAGTGTTTCAAAAGAGTTCTATCAAAAGGAATGTTCAAGTCTGTGAGTTGAATGCACTTATCATACAGAAGTTTCCTGGAATGCTTCTGTCTAGTTTTTATGTGAAGACATTTCCTTTTCCAGCATAGGCCTCAAAGCGCTCCAAATATCCACTTGCAGATTCTACAAAAAGAGTGTTTCAAAACTGCTCTATCAAAAGCAAGCTTCAACACTGTGAGTAGAATGCACTCATCACAAAGAAGTTTCTGAGAATGCTTCTGTCTAGTTTTTATGTGAAGATATTTCCTTTTCCAGCATAGGCCTCAAAAGGCTCCAAATATCCTCTTACAGATTCTACAAAAAGAGTGTTTCAAAACTGTTCTATCAAAAGGAAGGTTCAACTCTGTGAGTTGAATGAATGCATCATGAAGAACTTTCTGAGAATGCTTCTCTGTAGTTTTTAGGTGAAGATATTCCAAAACCCAGCACAGGCCTCGAAGTGCTCCAAATAACCCCTTGCCGATTTTACCAAAAGAGTGTTTCAGAACTGCTCTTTCTATAGGTAAGTTCAAGTCTGGGAGTTGAATGCACTCAACACAAAGAAGTTTCTGAGAATGCTTCTGTTCAGTTTTTATGTGAAGATATTTCCTTTTCCAGCATAGGCCTCAAACGGCTCCAAATATCCACTTGCAGATTCTACAAAAAGAGTGTTTCCAAACTTCTCTATCAATTGGTAGGTTCAACTCTGTGAGTTGAATGAACTCATCACAAAGAAGTTTCTGAGAATGCTTCCATCTAGTTTTTATATGAAGATATTTCCTTTTCCAGCATAGGCCTCAAAGAACTCCAAATAAACACATGCAGATTCTACAAAAGGAGTGTTTCCAAACTGTTCTATCAAAGGGACCGTTCAAGTCTGTGAGTTGAATGCACTCATCACACAGAAGTTTCTCAGAATGCTTCTGTCTAGTTTTTAGGTGAAGAGATTTCATTTCCCAGCATAGGCCTCAAAGCGCTCCAAATATCCACTTGCAGATTCTACGAAAAGTGTGTTTCAAAGCTGCTCTTTCAAAAGCAAGGTTCAAGTCTGTGTGTTGAATGCACTCATCAGAAAGAAGTTTCTGAGAATGCTTCTGTCTAGTTCTTAGGTGAAGATATTTCCTTTTCCAGCTTAGGCCTCAAAGCGCTCCAAATAAACACTTGCAAATTCTACAAAAGGAGTGTTTCAAAAGAGTTCTATCAAAAGGAACGTTCAAGTCTGTGAGTTGAATGCACTTATCATACAGAAGTTTCCTGGAATGTTTCTGTCTAGTTTTTATGTGAAGACATTTCCTTTTCCAGCATAGGCCTCAAAGCGCTCCAAATATCCACTTGCAGATTCTACCAAAAGAGTGTTTAAGAACTGCTCTATCAAAAGCAAGCTTCAACACTGTGAGTAGAATGCACTCATCACAAAGAAGTTTCTGAGAATGTTTCTGTCTAGTTCTTACGTGAAGATATTTCCTTTTCCAGCTTAGGCCTCAACGCGCTCCAAATAAACACTTGCAAATTCTACAAAAGGAGTGTTTCAAAAGAGTTCTATCAAAAGGAACGTTCAAGTCTGTGAGTTGAATGCACTTATCATACAGAAGTTTCCTGGAATGCTTCTGTCTAGTTTTTATGTGAAGACATTTCCTTTTCCAGCATAGGCCTCAAAGCGCTCCAAATATCCACTTGCAGATTCTACAAAAAGAGTGTTTCAAAACTGCTCTATCAAAAGCAAGCTTCAACACTGTGAGTAGAATGCACTCATCACAAAGAAGTTTCTGAGAATGCTTCTGTCTAGTTTTTATGTGAAGATATTTCCTTTTCCAACATAGGCCTCAAAGCGCTCCAAATAAACACTTGCAGATTCTACAAAAGGAGTGTTTCAAAACTGCTCTTTCGAGAGGAACGTTCAAGTCTGTGAGTTGAATGCACTCATCACACAGAAGTTTCTGAGAATGCTTCTGTCTAGTTTTTATGTGAAGATATTTCCTTTTCCAGCATAGGCCTCAAAACGCTCCAAATATCCTCTTGCAGATTCTACAAAAAGAGTGTTTCAAAACTGTTCTATCAAAAGGAAGGTTCAACTCTGTGAGTTGAATGAATGCATCATGAAGAACTTTCTGAGAATGCTTCTCTGTAGTTTTTAGGTGAAGATATTCCAAAACCCAGCACAGGCCTCGAAGTGCTCCAAATAACCCCTTGCAGATTTTACCAAAAGAGTGTTTCAGAACTGCTCTTTCTATAGGTAAGTTCAAGTCTGTGAGTTGAATGCACTCAACACAAAGAAGTTTCTGAGAATGCTTCTGTTCAGTTTTTATGTGAAGATATTTCCTTTTCCAGCATAGGCCTCAAACGGCTCCATCTATACACTTGCAGATTCTACAAAAAGAGTGTTTCCAAACTTCTCTATCAATTGGTAGGTTCAACTCTGTGAGTTGAATGAACTCATCACAAAGAAGTTTCTGAGAATGCTTCCATCTAGTTTTTATATGAAGATATTTCCTTTTCCAGCATAGGCCTCAAAGAACTCCAAATAAACACATGCAGATTCTACAAAAGGAGTGTTTCCAAACTGTTCTATCAAAGGGAACGTTCAAGTCTGTGAGTTGAATGCACTCATCACACAGAAGTTTCTCAGAATGCTTCTGTCTAGTTTTTAGGTGAAGAGATTTCATTTCCCAGCATAGGCCTCAAAGCGCTCCAAATATCCACTTGCAGATTCTACGAAAAGTGTGTTTCAAAGCTGCTCTTTCAAAAGCAAGGTTCAAGTCTGTGTGTTGAATGCACTCATCAGAAAGAAGTTTCTGAGAATGCTTCTGTCTAGTTCTTAGGTGAAGATATTTCCTTTTCCAGCTTAGGCCTCAAAGCGCTCCAAATAAACACTTGCAAATTCTACAAAAGGAGTGTTTCAAAAGAGTTCTATCAAAAGGAATGTTCAAGTCTGTGAGTTGAATGCACTTATCATACAGAAGTTTCCTGGAATGCTTCTGTCTAGTTTTTATGTGAAGACATTTCCTTTTCCAGCATAGGCCTCAAAGCGCTCCAAATATCCACTTGCAGATTCTACAAAAAGAGTGTTTCAAAACTGCTCTATCAAAAGCAAGCTTCAACACTGTGAGTAGAATGCACTCATCACAAAGGAGTTTCTGAGAATGTTTCTGTCTAGTTTTTATGTGAAGATATTTCCTTTTCCAGCTTAGGCCTTAAAGCGCTCCAAATAAACACTTGCAAATTCTACAAAAGGAGTGTTTCAAAAGAGTTCTATCAAAAGGAACGTTCAAGTCTGTGAGTTGAATGCACTTATCATACAGAAGTTTTCTGGAATGCTTCTGTCTAGTTTTTATGTGAAGACATTTCCTTTTCCAGCATAGGCCTCAAAGCGCTCCAAATATCCACTTGCAGATTGTACAAAAAGAGTGTTTCAAAATTGCTCTATCAAAAGCAAGCTTCAACACTGTGAGTAGAATGCACTCATCACAAAGAAGTTTCTGAGAATGCTTCTGTCTAGTTTTTATGTGAAGATATTTCCTTTTCCAACATAGGCCTCAAAGCGCTCCAAATAAACACTTGCAGATTCTACAAAAGGAGTGTTTCAAAACTGCTCTTTCGAGAGGAACGTTCAAGTCTGTGAGTTGAATGCACTCATCACACAGAAGTTTCTGAGAATGCTTCTGTCTAGTTTTTATGTGAAGATATTTCCTTTTCCAGCATAGGCCTCAAAAGGCTCCAAATATCCTCTTACAGATTCTACAAAAAGAGTGTTTCAAAACTGTTCTATCAAAAGGAAGGTTCAACTCTGTGAGTTGAATGAATGCATCATGAAGAACTTTCTGAGAATGCTTCTCTGTAGTTTTTAGGTGAAGATATTCCAAAACCCAGCACAGGCCTCGAAGTGCTCCAAATAACCCCTTGCCGATTTTACCAAAAGAGTGTTTCAGAACTGCTCTTTCTATAGGTAAGTTCAAGTCTGTGAGTTGAATGCACTCAACACAAAGAAGTTTCTGAGAATGCTTCTGTTCAGTTTTTATGTGAAGATATTTCCTTTTCCAGCATAGGCCTCAAACGGCTCCAAATATCCACTTGCAGATTCTACAAAAAGAGTGTTTCCAAACTTCTCTATCAATTGGTAGGTTCAACTCTGTGAGTTGAATGAACTCATCACAAAGAAGTTTCTGAGAATGCTTCCATCTAGTTTTTATATGAAGATATTTCCTTTTCCAGCATAGGCCTCAAAGAACTCCAAATAAACACATGCAGATTCTACAAAAGGAGTGTTTCCAAACTGTTCTATCAAAGGGACCGTTCAAGTCTGTGAGTTGAATGCACTCATCACACAGAAGTTTCTCAGAATGCTTCTGTCTAGTTTTTAGGTGAAGAGATTTCATTTCCCAGCATAGGCCTCAAAGCGCTCCAAATATCCACTTGCAGATTCTACGAAAAGTGTGTTTCAAAGCTGCTCTTTCAAAAGCAAGGTTCAAGTCTGTGTGTTGAATGCACTCATCAGAAAGAAGTTTCTGAGAATGCTTCTGTCTAGTTCTTAGGTGAAGATATTTCCTTTTCCAGCATAGGCCTCAAAGAACTCCAAATAAACACATGCAGATTCTACAAAAGGAGTGTTTCCAAACTGTTCTATCAAAGGGAACGTTCAAGTCTGTGAGTTGAATGCACTCATCACACAGAAGTTTCTCAGAATGCTTCTGTCTAGTTTTTAGGTGAAGAGATTTCATTTCCCAGCATAGGCCTCAAAGCGCTCCAAATATCCACTTGCAGATTCTACGAAAAGTGTGTTTCAAAGCTGCTCTTTCAAAAGCAAGGTTCAAGTCTGTGTGTTGAATGCACTCATCAGAAAGAAGTTTCTGAGAATGCTTCTGTCTAGTTCTTAGGTGAAGATATTTCCTTTTCCAGCTTAGGCCTCAAAGCGCTCCAAATAAACACTTGCAAATTCTACAAAAGGAGTGTTTCAAAAGAGTTCTATCAAAAGGAATGTTCAAGTCTGTGAGTTGAATGCACTTATCATACAGAAGTTTCCTGGAATGCTTCTGTCTAGTTTTTATGTGAAGACATTTCCTTTTCCAGCATAGGCCTCAAAGCGCTCCAAATATCCACTTGCAGATTCTACAAAAAGAGTGTTTCAAAACTGCTCTATCAAAAGCAAGCTTCAACACTGTGAGTAGAATGCACTCATCACAAAGGAGTTTCTGAGAATGTTTCTGTCTAGTTTTTATGTGAAGATATTTCCTTTTCCAGCTTAGGCCTTAAAGCGCTCCAAATAAACACTTGCAAATCCTACAAAAGGAGTGTTTCAAAAGAGTTCTATCAAAAGGAACGTTCAAGTCTGTGAGTTGAATGCACTTATCATACAGAAGTTTTCTGGAATGCTTCTGTCTAGTTTTTATGTGAAGACATTTCCTTTTCCAGCATAGGCCTCAAAGCGCTCCAAATATCCACTTGCAGATTGTACAAAAAGAGTGTTTCAAAATTGCTCTATCAAAAGCAAGCTTCAACACTGTGAGTAGAATGCACTCATCACAAAGAAGTTTCTGAGAATGCTTCTGTCTAGTTTTTATGTGAAGATATTTCCTTTTCCAACATAGGCCTCAAAGCGCTCCAAATAAACACTTGCAGATTCTACAAAAGGAGTGTTTCAAAACTGCTCTTTCGAGAGGAACGTTCAAGTCTGTGAGTTGAATGCACTCATCACACAGAAGGTTCTGAGAATGCTTCTGTCTAGTTTTTATGTGAAGATATTTCCTTTTCCAGCATAGGCCTCAAAAGGCTCCAAATATCCTCTTACAGATTCTACAAAAAGAGTGTTTCAAAACTGTTCTATCAAAAGGAAGGTTCAACTCTGTGAGTTGAATGAATGCATCATGAAGAACTTTCTGAGAATGCTTCTCTGTAGTTTTTAGGTGAAGATATTCCAAAACCCAGCACAGGCCTCGAAGTGCTCCAAATAACCCCTTGCCGATTTTACCAAAAGAGTGTTTCAGAACTCCTCTTTCTATAGGTAAGTTCAAGTCTGTGAGTTGAATGCACTCAACACAAAGAAGTTTCTGAGAATGCTTCTGTTCAGTTTTTATGTGAAGATATTTCCTTTTCCAGCATAGGCCTCAAACGGCTCCAAATATCCACTTGCAGATTCTACAAAAAGAGTGTTTCCAAACTTCTCTATCAATTGGTAGGTTCAACTCTGTGAGTTGAATAAACTCATCACAAAGAAGTTTCTGAGAATGCTTCCATCTAGTTTTTATATGAAGATATTTCCTTTTCCAGCATAGGCCTCAAAGAACTCCAAATAAACACATGCAGATTCTACAAAAGGAGTGTTTCCAAACTGTTCTATCAAAGGGACCGTTCAAGTCTGTGAGTTGAATGCACTCATCACACAGAAGTTTCTCAGAATGCTTCTGTCTAGTTTTTAGGTGAAGAGATTTCATTTCCCAGCATAGGCCTCAAAGCGCTCCAAATATCCACTTGCAGATTCTACGAAAAGTGTGTTTCAAAGCTGCTCTTTCAAAAGCAAGGTTCAAGTCTGTGTGTTGAATGCACTCATCAGAAAGAAGTTTCTGAGAATGCTTCTGTCTAGTTCTTAGGTGAAGATATTTCCTTTTCCAGCTTAGGCCTCAAAGCGCTCCAAATAAACACTTGCAAATTCTACAAAAGGAGTGTTTCAAAAGAGTTCTATCAAAAGGAATGTTCAAGTCTGTGAGTTGAATGCACTTATCATACAGAAGTTTCCTGGAATGCTTCTGTCTAGTTTTTATGTGAAGACATTTCCTTTTCCAGCATAGGCCTCAAAGCGCTCCAAATATCCACTTGCAGATTCTACAAAAAGAGTGTTTCAAAACTCCTCTATCAAAAGCAAGCTTCAACACTGTGAGTAGAATGCACTCATCACAAAGAAGTTTCTGAGAATGCTTCTGTCTAGTTTTTATGTGAAGATATTTCCTTTTCCAGCATAGGCCTCAAAAGGCTCCAAATATCCTCTTACAGATTCTACAAAAAGAGTGTTTCAAAACTGTTCTATCAAAAGGAAGGTTCAACTCTGTGAGTTGAATGAATGCATCATGAAGAACTTTCTGAGAATGCTTCTCTGTAGTTTTTAGGTGAAGATATTCCAAAACCCAGCACAGGCCTCGAAGTGCTCCAAATAACCCCTTGCCGATTTTACCAAAAGAGTGTTTCAGAACTGCTCTTTCTATAGGTAAGTTCAAGTCTGGGAGTTGAATGCACTCAACACAAAGAAGTTTCTGAGAATGCTTCTGTTCAGTTTTTATGTGAAGATATTTCCTTTTCCAGCATAGGCCTCAAACGGCTCCAAATATCCACTTGCAGATTCTACAAAAAGAGTGTTTCCAAACTTCTCTATCAATTGGTAGGTTCAACTCTGTGAGTTGAATGAACTCATCACAAAGAAGTTTCTGAGAATGCTTCCATCTAGTTTTTATATGAAGATATTTCCTTTTCCAGCATAGGCCTCAAAGAACTCCAAATAAACACATGCAGATTCTACAAAAGGAGTGTTTCCAAACTGTTCTATCAAAGGGACCGTTCAAGTCTGTGAGTTGAATGCACTCATCACACAGAAGTTTCTCAGAATGCTTCTGTCTAGTTTTTAGGTGAAGAGATTTCATTTCCCAGCATAGGCCTCAAAGCGCTCCAAATATCCACTTGCAGATTCTACGAAAAGTGTGTTTCAAAGCTGCTCTTTCAAAAGCAAGGTTCAAGTCTGTGTGTTGAATGCACTCATCAGAAAGAAGTTTCTGAGAATGCTTCTGTCTAGTTCTTAGGTGAAGATATTTCCTTTTCCAGCTTAGGCCTCAAAGCGCTCCAAATAAACACTTGCAAATTCTACAAAAGGAGTGTTTCAAAAGAGTTCTATCAAAAGGAACGTTCAAGTCTGTGAGTTGAATGCACTTATCATACAGAAGTTTCCTGGAATGTTTCTGTCTAGTTTTTATGTGAAGACATTTCCTTTTCCAGCATAGGCCTCAAAGCGCTCCAAATATCCACTTGCAGATTCTACCAAAAGAGTGTTTAAGAACTGCTCTATCAAAAGCAAGCTTCAACACTGTGAGTAGAATGCACTCATCACAAAGAAGTTTCTGAGAATGTTTCTGTCTAGTTCTTACGTGAAGATATTTCCTTTTCCAGCTTAGGCCTCAAAGCGCTCCAAATAAACACTTGCAAATTCTACAAAAGGAGTGTTTCAAAAGAGTTCTATCAAAAGGAACGTTCAAGTCTGTGAGTTGAATGCACTTATCATACAGAAGTTTCCTGGAATGCTTCTGTCTAGTTTTTATGTGAAGACATTTCCTTTTCCAGCATAGGCCTCAAAGCGCTCCAAATATCCACTTGCAGATTCTACAAAAAGAGTGTTTCAAAACTGCTCTATCAAAAGCAAGCTTCAACACTGTGAGTAGAATGCACTCATCACAAAGAAGTTTCTGAGAATGCTTCTGTCTAGTTTTTATGTGAAGATATTTCCTTTTCCAACATAGGCCTCAAAGCGCTCCAAATAAACACTTGCAGATTCTACAAAAGGAGTGTTTCAAAACTGCTCTTTCGAGAGGAACGTTCAAGTCTGTGAGTTGAATGCACTCATCACACAGAAGTTTCTGAGAATGCTTCTGTCTAGTTTTTATGTGAAGATATTTCCTTTTCCAGCATAGGCCTCAAAACGCTCCAAATATCCTCTTGCAGATTCTACAAAAAGAGTGTTTCAAAACTGTTCTATCAAAAGGAAGGTTCAACTCTGTGAGTTGAATGAATGCATCATGAAGAACTTTCTGAGAATGCTTCTCTGTAGTTTTTAGGTGAAGATATTCCAAAACCCAGCACAGGCCTCGAAGTGCTCCAAATAACCCCTTGCAGATTTTACCAAAAGAGTGTTTCAGAACTGCTCTTTCTATAGGTAAGTTCAAGTCTGTGAGTTGAATGCACTCAACACAAAGAAGTTTCTGAGAATGCTTCTGTTCAGTTTTTATGTGAAGATATTTCCTTTTCCAGCATAGGCCTCAAACGGCTCCAAATATCCACTTGCAGATTCTACAAAAAGAGTGTTTCCAAACTTCTCTATCAATTGGTAGGTTCAACTCTGTGAGTTGAATGAACTCATCACAAAGAAGTTTCTGAGAATGCTTCCATCTAGTTTTTATATGAAGATATTTCCTTTTCCAGCATAGGCCTCAAAGAACTCCAAATAAACACATGCAGATTCTACAAAAGGAGTGTTTCCAAACTGTTCTATCAAAGGGACCGTTCAAGTCTGTGAGTTGAATGCACTCATCACACAGAAGTTTCTCAGAATGCTTCTGTCTAGTTTTTAGGTGAAGAGATTTCATTTCCCAGCATAGGCCTCAAAGCGCTCCAAATATCCACTTGCAGATTCTACGAAAAGTGTGTTTCAAAGCTGCTCTTTCAAAAGCAAGGTTCAAGTCTGTGTGTTGAATGCACTCATCAGAAAGAAGTTTCTGAGAATGCTTCTGTCTAGTTCTTAGGTGAAGATATTTCCTTTTCCAGCTTAGGCCTCAAAGCGCTCCAAATAAACACTTGCAAATTCTACAAAAGGAGTGTTTCAAAAGAGTTCTATCAAAAGGAATGTTCAAGTCTGTGAGTTGAATGCACTTATCATACAGAAGTTTCCTGGAATGCTTCTGTCTAGTTTTTATGTGAAGACATTTCCTTTTCCAGCATAGGCCTCAAAGCGCTCCAAATATCCACTTGCAGATTCTACAAAAAGAGTGTTTCAAAACTCCTCTATCAAAAGCAAGCTTCAACACTGTGAGTAGAATGCACTCATCACAAAGAAGTTTCTGAGAATGCTTCTGTCTAGTTTTTATGTGAAGATATTTCCTTTTCCAGCATAGGCCTCAAAACGCTCCAAATATCCTCTTACAGATTCTACAAAAAGAGTGTTTCAAAACTGTTCTATCAAAAGGAAGGTTCAACTCTGTGAGTTGAATGAATGCATCATGAAGAACTTTCTGAGAATGCTTCTCTGTAGTTTTTAGGTGAAGATATTCCAAAACCCAGCACAGGCCTCGAAGTGCTCCAAATAACCCCTTGCCGATTTTACCAAAAGAGTGTTTCAGAACTGCTCTTTCTATAGGTAAGTTCAAGTCTGGGAGTTGAATGCACTCAACACAAAGAAGTTTCTGAGAATGCTTCTGTTCAGTTTTTATGTGAAGATATTTCCTTTTCCAGCATAGGCCTCAAACGGCTCCAAATATCCACTTGCAGATTCTACAAAAAGAGTGTTTCCAAACTTCTCTATCAATTGGTAGGTTCAACTCTGTGAGTTGAATGAACTCATCACAAAGAAGTTTCTGAGAATGCTTCCATCTAGTTTTTATATGAAGATATTTCCTTTTCCAGCATAGGCCTCAAAGAACTCCAAATAAACACATGCAGATTCTACAAAAGGAGTGTTTCCAAACTGTTCTATCAAAGGGACCGTTCAAGTCTGTGAGTTGAATGCACTCATCACACAGAAGTTTCTCAGAATGCTTCTGTCTAGTTTTTAGGTGAAGAGATTTCATTTCCCAGCATAGGCCTCAAAGCGCTCCAAATATCCACTTGCAGATTCTACGAAAAGTGTGTTTCAAAGCTGCTCTTTCAAAAGCAAGGTTCAAGTCTGTGTGTTGAATGCACTCATCAGAAAGAAGTTTCTGAGAATGCTTCTGTCTAGTTCTTAGGTGAAGATATTTCCTTTTCCAGCTTAGGCCTCAAAGCGCTCCAAATAAACACTTGCAAATTCTACAAAAGGAGTGTTTCAAAAGAGTTCTATCAAAAGGAACGTTCAAGTCTGTGAGTTGAATGCACTTATCATACAGAAGTTTCCTGGAATGTTTCTGTCTAGTTTTTATGTGAAGACATTTCCTTTTCCAGCATAGGCCTCAAAGCGCTCCAAATATCCACTTGCAGATTCTACCAAAAGAGTGTTTAAGAACTGC
This sequence comes from Pongo abelii, assembly GCF_028885655.2. Lineage (NCBI taxonomy): Eukaryota > Metazoa > Chordata > Mammalia > Primates > Hominidae > Pongo > Pongo abelii. The sequence continues at coordinate 20,685,271 of NC_072000.2, read as the reverse complement.
TCTATCAAAAGCAAGCTTCAACACTGTGAGTAGAATGCACTCATCACAAAGAAGTTTCTGAGAATGTTTCTGTCTAGTTCTTACGTGAAGATATTTCCTTTTCCAGCTTAGGCCTCAAAGCGCTCCAAATAAACACTTGCAAATTCTACAAAAGGAGTGTTTCAAAAGAGTTCTATCAAAAGGAACGTTCAAGTCTGTGAGTTGAATGCACTTATCATACAGAAGTTTCCTGGAATGCTTCTGTCTAGTTTTTATGTGAAGACATTTCCTTTTCCAGCATAGGCCTCAAAGCGCTCCAAATATCCACTTGCAGATTCTACAAAAAGAGTGTTTCAAAACTGCTCTATCAAAAGCAAGCTTCAACACTGTGAGTAGAATGCACTCATCACAAAGAAGTTTCTGAGAATGCTTCTGTCTAGTTTTTATGTGAAGATATTTCCTTTTCCAACATAGGCCTCAAAGCGCTCCAAATAAACACTTGCAGATTCTACAAAAGGAGTGTTTCAAAACTGCTCTTTCGAGAGGAACGTTCAAGTCTGTGAGTTGAATGCACTCATCACACAGAAGTTTCTGAGAATGCTTCTGTCTAGTTTTTATGTGAAGATATTTCCTTTTCCAGCATAGGCCTCAAAACGCTCCAAATATCCTCTTGCAGATTCTACAAAAAGAGTGTTTCAAAACTGTTCTATCAAAAGGAAGGTTCAACTCTGTGAGTTGAATGAATGCATCATGAAGAACTTTCTGAGAATGCTTCTCTGTAGTTTTTAGGTGAAGATATTCCAAAACCCAGCACAGGCCTCGAAGTGCTCCAAATAACCCCTTGCAGATTTTACCAAAAGAGTGTTTCAGAACTGCTCTTTCTATAGGTAAGTTCAAGTCTGTGAGTTGAATGCACTCAACACAAAGAAGTTTCTGAGAATGCTTCTGTTCAGTTTTTATGTGAAGATATTTCCTTTTCCAGCATAGGCCTCAAACGGCTCCAAATATCCACTTGCAGATTCTACAAAAAGAGTGTTTCCAAACTTCTCTATCAATTGGTAGGTTCAACTCTGTGAGTTGAATGAACTCATCACAAAGAAGTTTCTGAGAATGCTTCCATCTAGTTTTTATATGAAGATATTTCCTTTTCCAGCATAGGCCTCAAAGAACTCCAAATAAACACATGCAGATTCTACAAAAGGAGTGTTTCCAAACTGTTCTATCAAAGGGACCGTTCAAGTCTGTGAGTTGAATGCACTCATCACACAGAAGTTTCTCAGAATGCTTCTGTCTAGTTTTTAGGTGAAGAGATTTCATTTCCCAGCATAGGCCTCAAAGCGCTCCAAATATCCACTTGCAGATTCTACGAAAAGTGTGTTTCAAAGCTGCTCTTTCAAAAGCAAGGTTCAAGTCTGTGTGTTGAATGCACTCATCAGAAAGAAGTTTCTGAGAATGCTTCTGTCTAGTTCTTAGGTGAAGATATTTCCTTTTCCAGCTTAGGCCTCAAAGCGCTCCAAATAAACACTTGCAAATTCTACAAAAGGAGTGTTTCAAAAGAGTTCTATCAAAAGGAATGTTCAAGTCTGTGAGTTGAATGCACTTATCATACAGAAGTTTCCTGGAATGCTTCTGTCTAGTTTTTATGTGAAGACATTTCCTTTTCCAGCATAGGCCTCAAAGCGCTCCAAATATCCACTTGCAGATTCTACAAAAAGAGTGTTTCAAAACTGCTCTATCAAAAGCAAGCTTCAACACTGTGAGTAGAATGCACTCATCACAAAGAAGTTTCTGAGAATGCTTCTGTCTAGTTTTTATGTGAAGATATTTCCTTTTCCAACATAGGCCTCAAAGCGCTCCAAATAAACACTTGCAGATTCTACAAAAGGAGTGTTTCAAAACTACTCTTTCGAGAGGAACGTTCAAGTCTGTGAGTTGAATGCACTCATCACACAGAAGTTTCTGAGAATGCTTCTGTCTAGTTTTTATGTGAAGATATTTCCTTTTCCAGTATAGGCCTCAAAACGCTCCAAATATCCTCTTGCAGATTCTACAAAAAGAGTGTTTCAAAACTGTTCTATCAAAAGGAAGGTTCAACTCTGTGAGTTGAATGAATGCATCATGAAGAACTTTCTGAGAATGCTTCTCTGTAGTTTTTAGGTGAAGATATTCCAAAACCCAGCACAGGCCTCGAAGTTCTCCAAATAACCCCTTGCAGATTTTACCAAAAGAGTGTTTCAGAACTGCTCTTTCTATAGGTAAGTTCAAGTCTGTGAGTTGAATGCACTCAACACAAAGAAGTTTCTGAGAATGCTTCTGTTCAGTTTTTATGTGAAGATATTTCCTTTTCCAGCATAGGCCTCAAACGGCTCCATCTATACACTTGCAGATTCTACAAAAAGAGTGTTTCCAAACTTCTCTATCAATTGGTAGGTTCAACTCTGTGAGTTGAATGAACTCATCACAAAGAAGTTTCTGAGAATGCTTCCATCTAGTTTTTATATGAAGATATTTCCTTTTCCAGCATAGGCCTCAAAGAACTCCAAATAAACACATGCAGATTCTACAAAAGGAGTGTTTCCAAACTGTTCTATCAAAGGGAACGTTCAAGTCTGTGAGTTGAATGCACTCATCACACAGAAGTTTCTCAGAATGCTTCTGTCTAGTTTTTAGGTGAAGAGATTTCATTTCCCAGCATAGGCCTCAAAGCGCTCCAAATATCCACTTGCAGATTCTACGAAAAGTGTGTTTCAAAGCTGCTCTTTCAAAAGCAAGGTTCAAGTCTGTGTGTTGAATGCACTCATCAGAAAGAAGTTTCTGAGAATGCTTCTGTCTAGTTCTTAGGTGAAGATATTTCCTTTTCCAGCTTAGGCCTCAAAGCGCTCCAAATAAACACTTGCAAATTCTACAAAAGGAGTGTTTCAAAAGAGTTCTATCAAAAGGAATGTTCAAGTCTGTGATTTGAATGCAATTATCATACAGAAGTTTCCTGGAATGCTTCTGTCTAGTTTTTATGTGAAGACATTTCCTTTTCCAGCATAGGCCTCAAAGCGCTCCAAATATCCACTTGCAGATTCTACAAAAAGAGTGTTTCAAAACTGCTCTATCAAAAGCAAGCTTCAACACTGTGAGTAGAATGCACTCATCACAAAGGAGTTTCTGAGAATGTTTCTGTCTAGTTTTTATGTGAAGATATTTCCTTTTCCAGCTTAGGCCTTAAAGCGCTCCAAATAAACACTTGCAAATTCTACAAAAGGAGTGTTTCAAAAGAGTTCTATCAAAAGGAACGTTCAAGTCTGTGAGTTGAATGCACTTATCATACAGAAGTTTTCTGGAATGCTTCTGTCTAGTTTTTATGTGAAGACGTTTCCTTTTCCAGCATAGGCCTCAAAGCGCTCCAAATATCCACTTGCAGATTCTACAAAAAGAGTGTTTCAAAACTGCTCTATCAAAAGCAAGCTTCAACACTGTGAGTAGAATGCACTCATCACAAAGAAGTTTCTGAGAATGCTTCTGTCTAGTTTTTATGTGAAGATATTTCCTTTTCCAACATAGGCCTCAAAGCGCTCCAAATAAACACTTGCAGATTCTACAAAAGGAGTGTTTCAAAACTGCTCTTTCGAGAGGAACGTTCAAGTCTGTGAGTTGAATGCACTCATCACACAGAAGTTTCTGAGAATGCTTCTGTCTAGTTTTTATGTGAAGATATTTCCTTTTCCAGCATAGGCCTCAAAAGGCTCCAAATATCCTCTTACAGATTCTACAAAAAGAGTGTTTCAAAACTGTTCTATCAAAAGGAAGGTTCAACTCTGTGAGTTGAATGAATGCATCATGAAGAACTTTCTGAGAATGCTTCTCTGTAGTTTTTAGGTGAAGATATTCCAAAACCCAGCACAGGCCTCGAAGTGCTCCAAATAACCCCTTGCCGATTTTACCAAAAGAGTGTTTCAGAACTGCTCTTTCTATAGGTAAGTTCAAGTCTGTGAGTTGAATGCACTCAACACAAAGAAGTTTCTGAGAATGCTTCTGTTCAGTTTTTATGTGAAGATATTTCCTTTTCCAGCATAGGCCTCAAACGGCTCCAAATATCCACTTGCAGATTCTACAAAAAGAGTGTTTCCAAACTTCTCTATCAATTGGTAGGTTCAACTCTGTGAGTTGAATGAACTCATCACAAAGAAGTTTCTGAGAATGCTTCCATCTAGTTTTTATATGAAGATATTTCCTTTTCCAGCATAGGCCTCAAAGAACTCCAAATAAACACATGCAGATTCTACAAAAGGAGTGTTTCCAAACTGTTCTATCAAAGGGACCGTTCAAGTCTGTGAGTTGAATGCACTCATCACACAGAAGTTTCTCAGAATGCTTCTGTCTAGTTTTTAGGTGAAGAGATTTCATTTCCCAGCATAGGCCTCAAAGCGCTCCAAATATCCACTTGCAGATTCTACGAAAAGTGTGTTTCAAAGCTGCTCTTTCAAAAGCAAGGTTCAAGTCTGTGTGTTGAATGCACTCATCAGAAAGAAGTTTCTGAGAATGCTTCTGTCTAGTTCTTAGGTGAAGATATTTCCTTTTCCAGCTTAGGCCTCAAAGCGCTCCAAATAAACACTTGCAAATTCTACAAAAGGAGTGTTTCAAAAGAGTTCTATCAAAAGGAACGTTCAAGTCTGTGAGTTGAATGCACTTATCATACAGAAGTTTCCTGGAATGTTTCTGTCTAGTTTTTATGTGAAGACATTTCCTTTTCCAGCATAGGCCTCAAAGCGCTCCAAATATCCACTTGCAGATTCTACCAAAAGAGTGTTTCAAAACTGCTCTATCAAAAGCAAGCTTCAACACTGTGAGTAGAATGCACTCATCACAAAGAAGTTTCTGAGAATGTTTCTGTCTAGTTCTTACGTGAAGATATTTCCTTTTCCAGCTTAGGCCTCAAAGCGCTCCAAATAAACACTTGCAAATTCTACAAAAGGAGTGTTTCAAAAGAGTTCTATCAAAAGGAACGTTCAAGTCTGTGAGTTGAATGCACTTATCATACAGAAGTTTCCTGGAATGCTTCTGTCTAGTTTTTATGTGAAGACATTTCCTTTTCCAGCATAGGCCTCAAAGCGCTCCAAATATCCACTTGCAGATTCTACAAAAAGAGTGTTTCAAAACTGCTCTATGAAAAGCAAGCTTCAACACTGTGAGTAGAATGCACTCATCACAAAGAAGTTTCTGAGAATGCTTCTGTCTAGTTTTTATGTGAAGATATTTCCTTTTCCAACATAGGCCTCAAAGCGCTCCAAATAAACACTTGCAGATTCTACAAAAGGAGTGTTTCAAAACTGCTCTTTCGAGAGGAACGTTCAAGTCTGTGAGTTGAATGCACTCATCACACAGAAGTTTCTGAGAATGCTTCTGTCTAGTTTTTATGTGAAGATATTTCCTTTTCCAGCATAGGCCTCAAAACGCTCCAAATATCCTCTTGCAGATTCTACAAAAAGAGTGTTTCAAAACTGTTCTATCAAAAGGAAGGTTCAACTCTGTGAGTTGAATGAATGCATCATGAAGAACTTTCTGAGAATGCTTCTCTGTAGTTTTTAGGTGAAGATATTCCAAAACCCAGCACAGGCCTCGAAGTGCTCCAAATAACCCCTTGCAGATTTTACCAAAAGAGTGTTTCAGAACTGCTCTTTCTATAGGTAAGTTCAAGTCTGTGAGTTGAATGCACTCAACACAAAGAAGTTTCTGAGAATGCTTCTGTTCAGTTTTTATGTGAAGATATTTCCTTTTCCAGCATAGGCCTCAAACGGCTCCAAATATACACTTGCAGATTCTACAAAAAGAGTGTTTCCAAACTTCTCTATCAATTGGTAGGTTCAACTCTGTGAGTTGAATGAACTCATCACAAAGAAGTTTCTGAGAATGCTTCCATCTAGTTTTTATATGAAGATATTTCCTTTTCCAGCATAGGCCTCAAAGAACTCCAAATAAACACATGCAGATTCTACAAAAGGAGTGTTTCCAAACTGTTCTATCAAAGGGAACGTTCAAGTCTGTGAGTTGAATGCACTCATCACACAGAAGTTTCTCAGAATGCTTCTGTCTAGTTTTTAGGTGAAGAGATTTCATTTCCCAGCATAGGCCTCAAAGCGCTCCAAATATCCACTTGCAGATTCTACGAAAAGTGTGTTTCAAAGCTGCTCTTTCAAAAGCAAGGTTCAAGTCTATGTGTTGAATGCACTCATCAGAAAGAAGTTTCTGAGAATGCTTCTGTCTAGTTCTTAGGTGAAGATATTTCCTTTTCCAGCTTAGGCCTCAAAGCGCTCCAAATAAACACTTGCAAATTCTACAAAAGGAGTGTTTCAAAAGAGTTCTATCAAAAGGAATGTTCAAGTCTGTGAGTTGAATGCACTTATCATACAGAAGTTTCCTGGAATGCTTCTGTCTAGTTTTTATGTGAAGACATTTCCTTTTCCAGCATAGGCCTCAAAGCGCTCCAAATATCCACTTGCAGATTCTACAAAAAGAGTGTTTCAAAACTGCTCTATCAAAAGCAAGCTTCAACACTGTGAGTAGAATGCACTCATCACAAAGAAGTTTCTGAGAATGCTTCTGTCTAGTTTTTATGTGAAGATATTTCCTTTTCCAACATAGGCCTCAAAGCGCTCCAAATAAACACTTGCAGATTCTACAAAAGGAGTGTTTCAAAACTGCTCTTTCGAGAGGAACGTTCAAGTCTGTGAGTTGAATGCACTCATCACACAGAAGTTTCTGAGAATGCTTCTGTCTAGTTTTTATGTGAAGATATTTCCTTTTCCAGCATAGGCCTCAAAACGCTCCAAATATCCTCTTGCAGATTCTACAAAAAGAGTGTTTCAAAACTGTTCTATCAAAAGGAAGGTTCAACTCTGTGAGTTGAATGAATGCATCATGAAGAACTTTCTGAGAATGCTTCTCTGTAGTTTTTAGGTGAAGATATTCCAAAACCCAGCACAGGCCTCGAAGTGCTCCAAATAACCCCTTGCAGATTTTACCAAAAGAGTGTTTCAGAACTGCTCTTTCTATAGGTAAGTTCAAGTCTGTGAGTTGAATGCACTCAACACAAAGAAGTTTCTGAGAATGCTTCTGTTCAGTTTTTATGTGAAGATATTTCCTTTTCCAGCATAGGCCTCAAACGGCTCCAAATATACACTTGCAGATTCTACAAAAAGAGTGTTTCCAAACTTCTCTATCAATTGGTAGGTTCAACTCTGTGAGTTGAATGAACTCATCACAAAGAAGTTTCTGAGAATGCTTCCATCTAGTTTTTATATGAAGATATTTCCTTTTCCAGCATAGGCCTCAAAGAACTCCAAATAAACACATGCAGATTCTACAAAAGGAGTGTTTCCAAACTGTTCTATCAAAGGGACCGTTCAAGTCTGTGAGTTGAACGCACTCATCACACAGAAGTTTCTCAGAATGCTTCTGTCTAGTTTTTAGGTGAAGAGATTTCATTTCCCAGCATAGGCCTCAAAGCGCTCCAAATATCCACTTGCAGAATCTACGAAAAGTGTGTTTCAAAGCTGCTCTTTCAAAAGCAAAGTTCAAGTCTGTGTGTTGAATGCACTCATCAGAAAGAAGTTTCTGAGAATGCTTCTGTCTAGTTCTTAGGTGAAGATATTTCCTTTTCCAGCTTAGGCCTCAAAGCGCTCCAAATAAACACTTGCAAATTCTACAAAAGGAGTGTTTCAAAAGAGTTCTATCAAAAGGAACGTTCAAGTCTGTGAGTTGAATGCACTTATCATACAGAAGTTTCCTGGAATGCTTCTGTCTAGTTTTTATGTGAAGACATTTCCTTTTCCAGCATAGGCCTCAAAGCGCTCCAAATATCCACTTGCAGATTCTACAAAAAGAGTGTTTCAAAACTGCTCTATCAAAAGCAAGCTTCAACACTGTGAGTAGAATGCACTCATCACAAAGAAGTTTCTGAGAATGCTTCTGTCTAGTTTTTATGTGAAGATATTTCCTTTTCCAACATAGGCCTCAAAGCGCTCCAAATAAACACTTGCAGATTTTACAAAAGGAGTGTTTCAAAACTGCTCTTTCGAGAGGAACGTTCAAGTCTGTGAGTTGAATGCACTCATCACACAGAAGTTTCTGAGAATGCTTCTGTCTAGTTTTTATGTGAAGATATTTCCTTTTCCAGCATAGGCCTCAAAACGCTCCAAATATCCTCTTGCAGATTCTACAAAAAGAGTGTTTCAAAACTGTTCTATCAAAAGGAAGGTTCAACTCTGTGAGTTGAATGAATGCATCATGAAGAACTTTCTGAGAATGCTTCTCTGTAGTTTTTAGGTGAAGATATTCCAAAACCCAGCACAGGCCTCGAAGTGCTCCAAATAACCCCTTGCAGATTTTACCAAAAGAGTGTTTCAGAACTGCTCTTTCTATAGGTAAGTTCAAGTCTGTGAGTTGAATGCACTCAACACAAAGAAGTTTCTGAGAATGCTTCTGTTCAGTTTTTATGTGAAGATATTTCCTTTTCCAGCATAGGCCTCAAACGGCTCCAAATATCCACTTGCAGATTCTACAAAAAGAGTGTTTCCAAACTTCTCTATCAATTGGTAGGTTCAACTCTGTGAGTTGAATGAACTCATCACAAAGAAGTTTCTGAGAATGCTTCCATCTAGTTTTTATATGAAGATATTTCCTTTTCCAGCATAGGCCTCAAAGAACTCCAAATAAACACATGCAGATTCTACAAAAGGAGTGTTTCCAAACTGTTCTATCAAAGGGAACGTTCAAGTCTGTGAGTTGAATGCACTCATCACACAGAAGTTTCTCAGAATGCTTCTGTCTAGTTTTTAGGTGAAGAGATTTCATTTCCCAGCATAGGCCTCAAAGCGCTCCAAATATCCACTTGCAGATTCTACGAAAAGTGTGTTTCAAAGCTGCTCTTTCAAAAGCAAGGTTCAAGTCTATGTGTTGAATGCACTCATCAGAAAGAAGTTTCTGAGAATGCTTCTGTCTAGTTCTTAGGTGAAGATATTTCCTTTTCCAGCTTAGGCCTCAAAGCGCTCCAAATAAACACTTGCAAATTCTACAAAAGGAGTGTTTCAAAAGAGTTCTATCAAAAGGAATGTTCAAGTCTGTGAGTTGAATGCACTTATCATACAGAAGTTTCCTGGAATGCTTCTGTCTAGTTTTTATGTGAAGACATTTCCTTTTCCAGCATAGGCCTCAAAGCGCTCCAAATATCCACTTGCAGATTCTACAAAAAGAGTGTTTCAAAACTGCTCTATCAAAAGCAAGCTTCAACACTGTGAGTAGAATGCACTCATCACAAAGAAGTTTCTGAGAATGCTTCTGTCTAGTTTTTATGTGAAGATATTTCCTTTTCCAACATAGGCCTCAAAGCGCTCCAAATAAACACTTGCAGATTCTACAAAAGGAGTGTTTCAAAACTGCTCTTTCGAGAGGAACGTTCAAGTCTGTGAGTTGAATGCACTCATCACACAGAAGTTTCTGAGAATGCTTCTGTCTAGTTTTTATGTGAAGATATTTCCTTTTCCAGCATAGGCCTCAAAACGCTCCAAATATCCTCTTGCAGATTCTACAAAAAGAGTGTTTCAAAACTGTTCTATCAAAAGGAAGGTTCAACTCTGTGAGTTGAATGAATGCATCATGAAGAACTTTCTGAGAATGCTTCTCTGTAGTTTTTAGGTGAAGATATTCCAAAACCCAGCACAGGCCTCGAAGTGCTCCAAATAACCCCTTGCAGATTTTACCAAAAGAGTGTTTCAGAACTGCTCTTTCTATAGGTAAGTTCAAGTCTGTGAGTTGAATGCACTCAACACAAAGAAGTTTCTGAGAATGCTTCTGTTCAGTTTTTATGTGAAGATATTTCCTTTTCCAGCATAGGCCTCAAACGGCTCCAAATATACACTTGCAGATTCTACAAAAAGAGTGTTTCCAAACTTCTCTATCAATTGGTAGGTTCAACTCTGTGAGTTGAATGAACTCATCACAAAGAAGTTTCTGAGAATGCTTCCATCTAGTTTTTATATGAAGATATTTCCTTTTCCAGCATAGGCCTCAAAGAACTCCAAATAAACACATGCAGATTCTACAAAAGGAGTGTTTCCAAACTGTTCTATCAAAGGGACCGTTCAAGTCTGTGAGTTGAACGCACTCATCACACAGAAGTTTCTCAGAATGCTTCTGTCTAGTTTTTAGGTGAAGAGATTTCATTTCCCAGCATAGGCCTCAAAGCGCTCCAAATATCCACTTGCAGAATCTACGAAAAGTGTGTTTCAAAGCTGCTCTTTCAAAAGCAAAGTTCAAGTCTGTGTGTTGAATGCACTCATCAGAAAGAAGTTTCTGAGAATGCTTCTGTCTAGTTCTTAGGTGAAGATATTTCCTTTTCCAGCTTAGGCCTCAAAGCGCTCCAAATAAACACTTGCAAATTCTACAAAAGGAGTGTTTCAAAAGAGTTCTATCAAAAGGAACGTTCAAGTCTGTGAGTTGAATGCACTTATCATACAGAAGTTTCCTGGAATGCTTCTGTCTAGTTTTTATGTGAAGACATTTCCTTTTCCAGCATAGGCCTCAAAGCGCTCCAAATATCCACTTGCAGATTCTACAAAAAGAGTGTTTCAAAACTGCTCTATCAAAAGCAAGCTTCAACACTGTGAGTAGAATGCACTCATCACAAAGAAGTTTCTGAGAATGCTTCTGTCTAGTTTTTATGTGAAGATATTTCCTTTTCCAACATAGGCCTCAAAGCGCTCCAAATAAACACTTGCAGATTTTACAAAAGGAGTGTTTCAAAACTGCTCTTTCGAGAGGAACGTTCAAGTCTGTGAGTTGAATGCACTCATCACACAGAAGTTTCTGAGAATGCTTCTGTCTAGTTTTTATGTGAAGATATTTCCTTTTCCAGCATAGGCCTCAAAACGCTCCAAATATCCTCTTGCAGATTCTACAAAAAGAGTGTTTCAAAACTGTTCTATCAAAAGGAAGGTTCAACTCTGTGAGTTGAATGAATGCATCATGAAGAACTTTCTGAGAATGCTTCTCTGTAGTTTTTAGGTGAAGATATTCCAAAACCCAGCACAGGCCTCGAAGTGCTCCAAATAACCCCTTGCAGATTTTACCAAAAGAGTGTTTCAGAACTGCTCTTTCTATAGGTAAGTTCAAGTCTGTGAGTTGAATGCACTCAACACAAAGAAGTTTCTGAGAATGCTTCTGTTCAGTTTTTATCTGAAGATATTTCCTTTTCCAGCATAGGCCTCAAACGGCTCCAAATATCCACTTGCAGATTCTACAAAAAGAGTGTTTCCAAACTTCTCTATCAATTGGTAGGTTCAACTCTGTGAGTTGAATGAACTCATCACAAAGAAGTTTCTGAGAATGCTTCCATCTAGTTTTATATGAAGATATTTCCTTTTCCAGCATAGGCCTCAAAGAACTCCAAATAAACACATGCAGATTCTACAAAAGGAGTGTTTCCAAACTGTTCTATCAAAGGGACCGTTCAAGTCTGTGAGTTGAATGCACTCATCACACAGAAGTTTCTCAGAATGCTTCTGTCTAGTTTTTAGGTGAAGAGATTTCATTTCTCAGCATAGGCCTCAAAGCGCTCCAAATATCCACTTGCAGATTCTACGAAAAGTGTGTTTCAAAGCTGCTCTTTCAAAAGCAAGGTTCAAGTCTGTGTGTTGAATGCACTCATCAGAAAGAAGTTTCTGAGAATGCTTCTGTCTAGTTCTTAGGTGAAGATACTTCCTTTTCCAGCTTAGGCCTCAAAGCGCTCCAAATAAACACTTGCAAATTCTACAAAAGGAGTGTTTCAAAAGAGTTCTATCAAAAGGAATGTTCAAGTCTGTGAGTTGAATGCACTTATCATACAGAAGTTTCCTGGAATGTTTCTGTCTAGTTTTTATGTGAAGACATTTCCTTTCCCAGCATAGGCCTCAAAGCGCTCCAAATATCCACTTGCAGATTCTACAAAACGAGTGTTTCAAAACTGCTCTATCAAAAGCAAGCTTCAACACTGTGAGTAGAATGCACTCATCACAAAGAAGTTTCTGAGAATGCTTCTGTCTAGTTTTTATGTGAAGATATTTCCTTTTCCAACATAGGCCTCAAAGCGCTCCAAATAAACACTTGCAGATTCTACAAAAGGAGTGTTTCAAAACTGCTCTTTTGAGAGGAAGGTTCAAGTCTGTGAGTTGAATGCACTCATCCACAGAAGTTTCTGAGAATGCTTCTGTCTAGTTTTTATGTGAAGATATTTCCTTTTCCAGCATAGGCCTCAAACGGCTCCAAATATCCACTTGCAGATTCTACAAAAAGAGTGTTTCCAAACTTCTCTATCAATTGGTAGGTTCAACTCTGTGAGTTGAATGAACTCATCACAAAGAAGTTTCTGAGAATGCTTCCATCTAGTTTTTATATGAAGATATTTCCTTTTCCAGCATAGGCCTCAAAGAACTCCAAATAAACACATGCAGATTCTACAAAAGGAGTGTTTCCAAACTGTTCTATCAAAGGGACCGTTCAAGTCTGTGAGTTGAATGCACTCATCACACAGAAGTTTCTCAGAATGCTTCTGTCTAGTTTTTAGGTGAAGAGATTTCATTTCCCAGCATAGGCCTCAAAGCGCTCCAAATATCCACTTGCAGATTCTACGAAAAGTGTGTTTCAAAGCTGCTCTTTCAAAAGCAAGGTTCAAGTCTGTGTGTTGAATGCACTCATCAGAAAGAAGTTTCTGAGAACGCTTCTGTCTAGTTCTCAGGTGAAGATATTTCCTTTTCCAGCTTAGGCCTCAAAGCGCTCCAAATAAACACTTGCAAATTCTACAAAAGGAGTGTTTCGGAAGAGTTCTATCAAAAGGAACGTTCAAGTCTGTGAGTTGAATGCACTTATCATACAGAAGTTTCCTGGAATGTTTCTGTCTAGTTTTTATGTGAAGACATTTCCTTTTCCAGCATAGGCCTCAAAGCGCTCCAAATATCCACTTGCAGATTCTACAAAAAGAGTGTTTCAAAACTGCTCTATGAAAATCAAGCTTCAACACTGTGATAGAATGCACTCATCACAAAGAAGTTTCTGAGAATGTTTCTGTCTAGTTTTTATGTGAAGATATTTCCTTTTCCAGCTTAGGCCTTAAAGCGCTCCAAATAAACACTTGCAAATTCTACAAAAGGAGTGTTTCAAAGGAGTTCTATCAAAAGGAACGTTCAAGTCTGTGAGTTGAATGCACTTATCATACAGAAATTTCCTGGAATGCTTCTGTCTAGTTTTTATGTGAAGACATTTCCTTTTCCAGCATAGGCCTCAAAGCGCTCCAAATATCCACTTGCAGATTCTACAAAAAGAGTGTTTCAAAACTGCTCTATCAAAAGCAAGCTTCAACACTGTGAGTAGAATGCACTCATCACAAAGAAGTTTCTGAGAATGCTTCTGTCTAGTTTTTATGTGAAGATATTTCCTTTTCCAACATAGGCCTCAAAGCGCTCCAAATAAACACTTGCAGATTCTACAAAAGGAGTGTTTCAAAACTGCTCTTTCGAGAGGAACGTTCAAGTCTGTGAGTTGAATGCACTCATCACACAGAAGTTTCTGAGAATGCTTCTGTCTAGTTTTTATGTGAAGATATTTCCTTTTCCAGCATAGGCCTCAAAACGCTCCAAATATCCTCTTGCAGATTCTACAAAAAGAGTGTTTCAAAACTGTTCTATCAAAAGGAAGGTTCAACTCTGTGAGTTGAATGAATGCATCATGAAGAAATTTCTGAGAATGCTTCTCTGTAGTTTTTAGGTGAAGATATTCCAAAACCCAGCACAGGCCTCGAAGTGCTCCAAATAACCCCTTGCAGATTTTACCAAAAGAGTGTTTCAGAACTGCTCTTTCTATAGGTAAGTTCAAGTCTGTGAGTTGAATGCACTCAACACAAAGAAGTTTCTGAGAATGCTTCTGTTCAGTTTTTATGTGAAGATATTTCCTTTTCCAGCATAGGCCTCAAACGGCTCCAAATATCCACTTGCAGATTCTACAAAAAGAGTGTTTCCAAACTTCTCTATCAATTGGTAGGTTCAACTCTGTGAGTTGAATGAACTCATCACAAAGAAGTTTCTGAGAATGCTTCCATCTAGTTTTTATATGAAGATATTTCCTTTTCCAGCATAGGCCTCAAAGAACTCCAAATAAACACATGCAGATTCTACAAAAGGAGTGTTTCCAAACTGCTCTATCAAAGGGAACGTTCAAGTCTGTGAGTTGAATGCACTCATCACACAGAAGTTTCTCAGAATGCTTCTGTCTAGTTTTAGTTGAAGAGATTTCATTTCCCAGCATAGGCCTCAAAGCGCTCCAAATATCCACTTGCAGATTCTACGAAAAGTGTGTTTCAAAGCTGCTCTTTCAAAATCAAGGTTCAAGTCTATGTGTTGAATGCACTCATCAGAAAGAAGTTTCTGAGAATGCTTCTGTCTAGTTCTTAGGTGAAGATATTTCCTTTTCCAGCTTAGGCCTCAAAGCGCTCCAAATAAACACTTGCAAATTCTACAAAAGGAGTGTTTCAAAAGAGTTCTATCAAAAGGAATGTTCAAGTCTGTGAGTTGAATGCACTTATCATACAGAAGTTTCCTGGAATGCTTCTGTCTAGTTTTTATGTGAAGACATTTCCTTTTCCAGCATAGGCCTCAAAGCGCTCCAAATATCCACTTGCATATTCTACAAAAAGAGTGTTTCAAAACTGCTCTATCAAAAGCAAGCTTCAACACTGTGAGTAGAATGCACTCATCACAAAGAAGTTTCTGAGAATGCTTCTGTCTAGTTTTTATGTGAAGATATTTCCTTTTCCAACATAGGCCTCAAAGCGCTCCAAATAAACACTTGCAGATTCTAGAAAAGGAGTGTTTCAAAACTGCTCTTTCGAGAGGAACGTTCAAGTCTGTGAGTTGAATGCACTCATCACACAGAAGTTTCTGAGAATGCTTCTGTCTAGTTTTTATGTGAAGATATTTCCTTTTCAGCATGGGCCTCAAAACGCTCCAAATATCCTCTTGCAGATTCTACAAAAAGAGTGTTTCAAAACTGTTCTATCAAAAGGAAGGTTCAACTCTGTGAGTTGAATGAATGCATCATGAAGAACTTTCTGAGAATGCTTCTCTGTAGTTTTTAGGTGAAGATATTCCAAAACCCAGCACAGGCCTCGAAGTGCTCCAAATAACCCCTTGCAGATTTCACCAAAAGAGTGTTTCAGAACTGCTCTTTCTATAGGTAAGTTCAAGTCTGTGAGTTGAATGCACTCAACACAAAGAAGTTTCTGAGAATGCTTCTGTTCAGTTTTTATGTGAAGATATTTCCTTTTCCAGCATAGGCCTCAAACGGCTCCAAATATCCACTTGCAGATTCTACAAAAAGAGTGTTTCCAAACTTCTCTATCAATTGGTAGGTTCAACTCTGTGAGTTGAATGAACTCATCACAAAGAAGTTTCTGAGAATGCTTCCATCTAGTTTTTATATGAAGATATTTCCTTTTCCAGCATAGGCCTCAAAGAACTCCAAATAAACACGTGCAGATTCTACAAAAGGAGTGTTTCCAAACTGTTCTATCAAAGGGACCGTTCAAGTCTGTGAGTTGAATGCACTCATCACACAGAAGTTTCTCAGAATGCTTCTGTCTAGTTTTTAGGTGAAGAGATTTCATTTCCCAGCATAGGCCTCAAAGCGCTCCAAATATCCACTTGCAGATTCTACGAAAAGTGTGTTTCAAAGCTGCTCTTTCAAAAGCAAGGTTCAAGTCTGTGTGTTGAATGCACTCATCAGAAAGAAGTTTCTGAGAACGCTTCTGTCTAGTTCTTAGGTGAAGATACTTCCTTTTCCAGCTTAGGCCTCAAAGCGCTCCAAATAAACACTTGCAAATTCTACAAAAGGAGTGTTTCAAAAGAGTTCTATCAAAAGGAATGTTCAAGTCTGTGAGTTGAATGCACTTATCATACAGAAGTTTCCTGGAATGTTTCTGTCTTGTTTTTCTGTGAAGACATTTCCTTTTCCAGCATAGGCCTCAAAGCGCTCCAAATATCCACTTGCAGATTCTACAAAAAGAGTGTTTCCAAACTGCTCTATCAAAAGCAAGCTTCAACACTGTGAGTAGAATGCACTCATCACAAAGAAGTTTCTGAGAATGCTTCTGTCTAGTTTTTATGTGAAGATATTTCCTTTTCCAACATAGGCCTCAAAGCGCTCCAAATAAACACTTGCAGATTCTACAAAAGGAGTGTTTCAAAACTGCTCTTTCGAGAGGAGCGTTCAGGTCTGTGAGTTGAATACACTCATCACACAGAAGTTTCTGAGAATGCTTCTGTCTAGTTTTTATGTGAAGATATTTCCTTTTCCGGCATAGGCCTCAAAACGCTCCAAATATCCTCTTGCAGATTCTACAAAAAGAGTGTTTCAAAACTGTTCTATCAAAAGGAAGGTTCAACTCTGTGAGTTGAATGAATGCATCATGAAGAACTTTCTGAGAATGCTTCTCTGTAGTTTTTAGGTGAAGATATTCCAAAACCCAGCACAGGCCTCGAAGTGCTCCAAATAACCCCTTGCAGATTTTACCAAAAGAGTGTTTCAGAACTGCTCTTTCTATAGGTAAGTTCAAGTCTGTGAGTTGAATGCACTCAACACAAAAAGTTTCTGAGAATGCTTCTGTTCAGTTTTTATCTGAAGATATTTCCTTTTCCAGCATAGGCCTCAAACGGCTCCATATATACACTTGCAGATTCTACAAAAAGAGTGTTTCCAAACTTCTCTATCAATTGGTAGGTTCAACTCTGTGAGTTGAATGAACTCATCACAAAGAAGTTTCTGAGAATGCTTCCATCTAGTTTTTATATGAAGATATTTCCTTTTCCAGCATAGGCCTCAAAGAACTCCAAATAAACACATGCAGATTCTACAAAAGGAGTGTTTCCAAACTGCTCTATCAAAGGGAACGTTCAAGTCTGTGAGTTGAATGCACTCATCACACAGAAGTTTCTCAGAATGCTTCTGTCTAGTTTTTAGGTGAAGAGATTTCATTTCCCAGCATAGGCCTCAAAGCGCTCCAAATATCCACTTGCAGATTCTACGAAAAGTGTGTTTCAAAGCTGCTCTTTCAAAAGCAAGGTTCAAGTCTGTGTGTTGAATGCACTCATCAGAAAGAAGTTTCTGAGAATGCTTCTGTCTAGTTCTTAGGTGAAGATATTTCCTTTTCCAGCTTAGGCCTCAAAGCGCTCCAAATAAACACTTGCAAATTCTACAAAAGGAGTGTTTCAAAAGAGTTCTATCAAAAGGAATGTTCAAGTCTGTGAGTTGAATGCACTTATCATACAGAAGTTTCCTGGAATGCTTCTGTCTAGTTTTTATGTGAAGACATTTCCTTTTCCAGCATAGGCCTCAAAGCGCTCCAAATATCCACTTGCAGATTCTACAAAAAGAGTGTTTCCAAACTGCTCTATCAAAAGCAAGCTTCAACACTGTGAGTAGAATGCACTCATCACAAAGAAGTTTCTGAGAATGCTTCTGTCTAGTTTTTATGTGAAGATATTTCCTTTTCCAACATAGGCCTCAAAGCGCTCCATATAAACACTTGCAGATTCTACAAAAGGAGTGTTTCAAAACTGCTCTTTCGAGAGGAACGTTCAAGTCTGTGAGTTGAATGCACTCATCACACAGAAGTTTCTGAGAATGCTTCTGTCTAGTTTTTATGTGAAGATATTTCCTTTTCCAGCATAGGCCTCAAAACGCTCCATATATCCTCTTGCAGATTCTACAAAAAGAGTGTTTCAAAACTGTTCTATCAAAAGGAAGGTTCAACTCTGTGAGTTGAATGAATGCATCATGAAGAACTTTCTGAGAATGCTTCTCTGTAGTTTTTAGGTGAAGATATTCCAAAACCCAGCACAGGCCTCGAAGTGCTCCAAATAACCCCTTGCAGATTTTACCAAAAGAGTGTTTCAGAACTGCTCTTTCTATAGGTAAGTTCAAGTCTGTGAGTTGAATGCACTCAACACAAAGAAGTTTCTGAGAATGCTTCTGTTCAGTTTTTATCTGAAGATATTTCCTTTTACAGCATAGGCCTCAAACGGCTCCAAATATCCACTTGCAGATTCTACAAAAAGAGTGTTTCCAAACTTCTCTATCAATTGGTAGGTTCAACTCTGTGAGTTGAATGAACTCATCACAAAGAAGTTTCTGAGAATGCTTCCATCTAGTTTTTATATGAAGATATTTCCTTTTCCAGCATAGGCCTCAAAGAACTCCAAATAAACACATGCAGATTCTACAAAAGGAGTGTTTCCAAACTGTTCTATCAAAGGGACCGTTCAAGTCTGTGAGTTGAATGCACTCATCACACAGAAGTTTCTCAGAATGCTTCTGTCTAGTTTTTAGGTGAAGAGATTTCATTTCCCAGCATAGGCCTCAAAGCGCTCCAAATATCCACTTGCAGATTCTACGAAAAGTGTGTTTCAAAGCTGCTCTTTCAAAAGCAAGGTTCAAGTCTGTGTGTTGAATGCACTCATCAGAAAGAAGTTTCTGAGAATGCTTCTGTCTAGTTCTTAGGTGAAGATACTTCCTTTTCCAGCTTAGGCCTCAAAGCGCTCCAAATAAACACTTGCAAATTCTACAAAAGGAGTGTTTCAAAAGAGTTCTATCAAAAGGAATGTTCAAGTCTGTGAGTTGAATGCACTTATCATACAGAAGTTTCCTGGAATGTTTCTGTCTAGTTTTTATGTGAAGACATTTCCTTTTCCAGCATAGGCCTCAAAGCGCTCCAAATATCCACTTGCAGATTCTACAAAAAGAGTGTTTCAAAACTGCTCTATCAAAAGCAAGCTTCAACACTGTGAGTAGAATGCACTCATCACAAAGAAGTTTCTGAGAATGCTTCTGTCTAGTTTTTATGTGAAGATATTTCCTTTTCCAACATAGGCCTCAAAGCGCTCCAAATAAACACTTGCAGATTCTACAAAAGGAGTGTTTCAAAACTGCTCTTTTGAGAGGAACGTTCAAGTCTGTGAGTTGAATGCACTCATCACACAGAAGTTTCTGAGAATGCTTCTGTCTAGTTTTTATGTGAAGATATTTCCTTTTCCAGCATAGGCCTCAAAACGCTCCAAATATCCTCTTGCAGATTCTACAAAAAGAGTGTTTCAAAACTGTTCTATCAAAAGGAAGGTTCAACTCTGTGAGTTGAATGAATGCATCATGAAGAACTTTCTGAGAATGCTTCTCTGTAGTTTTTAGGTGAAGATATTCCAAAACCCAGCACAGGCCTCGAAGTGCTCCAAATAACCCCTTGCAGATTTTACCAAAAGAGTGTTTCAGAACTGCTCTTTCTATAGGTAAGTTCAAGTCTGTGAGTTGAATGCACTCAACACAAAGAAGTTTCTGAGAATGCTTCTGTTCAGTTTTTATGTGAAGATATTTCCTTTTCCAGCATAGGCCTCAAACAGCTCCATATATACACTTGCAGATTCTACAAAAAGAGTGTTTCCAAACTTCTCTATCAATTGGTAGGTTCAACTCTGTGAGTTGAATGAACTCATCACAAAGAAGTTTCTGAGAATGCTTCCATCTAGTTTTTATATGAAGATATTTCCTTTTCCAGCATAGGCCTCAAAGAACTCCAAATAAACACATGCAGATTCTACAAAAGGAGTGTTTCCAAACTGCTCTATCAAAGGGAACGTTCAAGTCTGTGAGTTGAATGCACTCATCACACAGAAGTTTCTCAGAATGCTTCTGTCTAGTTTTTAGGTGAAGAGATTTCATTTCCCAGCATAGGCCTCAAAGCGCTCCAAATATCCACTTGCAGATTCTACGAAAAGTGTGTTTCAAAGCTGCTCTTTCAAAAGCAAGGTTCAAGTCTGTGTGTTGAATGCACTCATCAGAAAGAAGTTTCTGAGAATGCTTCTGTCTAGTTCTTAGGTGAAGATATTTCCTTTTCCAGCTTAGGCCTCAAAGCGCTCCAAATAAACACTTGCAAATTCTACAAAAGGAGTGTTTCAAAAGAGTTCTATCAAAAGGAATGTTCAAGTCTGTGAGTTGAATGCACTTATCATACAGAAGTTTCCTGGAATGCTTCTGTCTAGTTTTTATGTGAAGACATTTCCTTTTCCAGCATAGGCCTCAAAGCGCTCCAAATATCCACTTGCAGATTCTACAAAAAGAGTGTTTCCAAACTGCTCTATCAAAAGCAAGCTTCAACACTGTGAGTAGAATGCACTCATCACAAAGAAGTTTCTGAGAATGCTTCTGTCTAGTTTTTATGTGAAGATATTTCCTTTTCCAACATAGGCCTCAAAGCGCTCCAAATAAACACTTGCAGATTCTACAAAAGGAGTGTTTCAAAACTGCTCTTTCGAGAGGAACGTTCAAGTCTGTGAGTTGAATGCACTCATCACACAGAAGTTTCTGAGAATGCTTCTGTCTAGTTTTTATGTGAAGATATTTCCTTTTCCAGCATAGGCCTCAAAACGCTCCATATATCCTCTTGCAGATTCTACAAAAAGAGTGTTTCAAAACTGTTCTATCAAAAGGAAGGTTCAACTCTGTGAGTTGAATGAATGCATCATGAAGAACTTTCTGAGAATGCTTCTCTGTAGTTTTTAGGTGAAGATATTCCAAAACCCAGCACAGGCCTCGAAGTGCTCCAAATAACCCCTTGCAGATTTTACCAAAAGAGTGTTTCAGAACTGCTCTTTCTATAGGTAAGTTCAAGTCTGTGAGTTGAATGCACTCAACACAAAGAAGTTTCTGAGAATGCTTCTGTTCAGTTTTTATCTGAAGATATTTCCTTTTACAGCATAGGCCTCAAACGGCTCCAAATATCCACTTGCAGATTCTACAAAAAGAGTGTTTCCAAACTTCTCTATCAATTGGTAGGTTCAACTCTGTGAGTTGAATGAACTCATCACAAAGAAGTTTCTGAGAATGCTTCCATCTAGTTTTTATATGAAGATATTTCCTTTTCCAGCATAGGCCTCAAAGAACTCCAAATAAACACATGCAGATTCTACAAAAGGAGTGTTTCCAAACTGTTCTATCAAAGGGAACGTTCAAGTCTGTGAGTTGAATGCACTCATCACACAGAAGTTTCTCAGAATGCTTCTGTCTAGTTTTTAGGTGAAGAGATTTCATTTCCCAGCATAGGCCTCAAAGCGCTCCAAATATCCACTTGCAGATTCTACGAAAAGTGTGTTTCAAAGCTGCTCTTTCAAAAGCAAGGTTCAAGTCTGTGTGTTGAATGCACTCATCAGAAAGAAGTTTCTGAGAATGCTTCTGTCTAGTTCTTAGGTGAAGATACTTCCTTTTCCAGCTTAGGCCTCAAAGCGCTCCAAATAAACACTTGCAAATTCTACAAAAGGAGTGTTTCAAAAGAGTTCTATCAAAAGGAATGTTCAAGTCTGTGAGTTGAATGCACTTATCATACAGAAGTTTCCTGGAATGTTTCTGTCTAGTTTTTATGTGAAGACATTTCCTTTTCCAGCATAGGCCTCAAAGCGCTCCAAATATCCACTTGCAGATTCTACAAAAAGAGTGTTTCAAAACTGCTCTATCAAAAGCAAGCTTCAACACTGTGAGTAGAATGCACTCATCACAAAGAAGTTTCTGAGAATGCTTCTGTCTAGTTTTTATGTGAAGATATTTCCTTTTCCAACATAGGCCTCAAAGCGCTCCAAATAAACACTTGCAGATTCTACAAAAGGAGTGTTTCAAAACTGCTCTTTTGAGAGGAACGTTCAAGTCTGTGAGTTGAATGCACTCATCACACAGAAGTTTCTGAGAATGCTTCTGTCTAGTTTTTATGTGAAGATATTTCCTTTTCCAGCATAGGCCTCAAAACGCTCCAAATATCCTCTTGCAGATTCTACAAAAAGAGTGTTTCAAAACTGTTCTATCAAAAGGAAGGTTCAACTCTGTGAGTTGAATGAATGCATCATGAAGAACTTTCTGAGAATGCTTCTCTGTAGTTTTTAGGTGAAGATATTCCAAAACCCAGCACAGGCCTCGAAGTGCTCCAAATAACCCCTTGCAGATTTTACCAAAAGAGTGTTTCAGAACTGCTCTTTCTATAGGTAAGTTCAAGTCTGTGAGTTGAATGCACTCAACACAAAGAAGTTTCTGAGAATGCTTCTGTTCAGTTTTTATGTGAAGATATTTCCTTTTCCAGCATAGGCCTCAAACAGCTCCATATATACACTTGCAGATTCTACAAAAAGAGTGTTTCCAAACTTCTCTATCAATTGGTAGGTTCAACTCTGTGAGTTGAATGAACTCATCACAAAGAAGTTTCTGAGAATGCTTCCGTCTAGTTTTTATATGAAGATATTTCCTTTTCCAGCATAGGCCTCAAAGAACTCCAAATAAACACATGCAGATTCTACAAAAGGAGTGTTTCCAAACTGCTCTATCAAAGGGAACGTTCAAGTCTGTGAGTTGAATGCACTCATCACACAGAAGTTTCTCAGAATGCTTCTGTCTAGTTTTTAGGTGAAGAGATTTCATTTCCCAGCATAGGCCTCAAAGCGCTCCAAATATCCACTTGCAGATTCTACGAAAAGTGTGTTTCAAAGCTGCTCTTTCAAAAGCAAGGTTCAAGTCTGTGTGTTGAATGCACTCATCAGAAAGAAGTTTCTGAGAATGCTTCTGTCTAGTTCTTAGGTGAAGATATTTCCTTTTCCAGCTTAGGCCTCAAAGCGCTCCAAATAAACACTTGCAAATTCTACAAAAGGAGTGTTTCAAAAGAGTTCTATCAAAAGGAACGTTCAAGTCTGTGAGTTGAATGCACTTATCATACAGAAGTTTCCTGGAATGCTTCTGTCTAGTTTTTATGTGAAGACATTTCCTTTTCCAGCATAGGTCTCAAAGCGCTCCAAATATCCACTTGCAGATTCTACAAAAAGAGTGTTTCAAAACTGCTCTATCAAAAGCAAGCTTCAACACTGTGAGTAGAATGCACTCATCACAAAGAAGTTTCTGAGAATGCTTCTGTCTAGTTTTTATGTGAAGATATTTCCTTTTCCAACATAGGCCTCAAAGCGCTCCAAATAAACACTTGCAGATTCTACAAAAGGAGTGTTTCAAAACTGCTCTTTCAAGAGGAACGTTCAAGTCTGTGAGTTGAATACACTCATCACACAGAAGTTTCTGAGAATGCTTCTGTCTAGTTTTTATGTGAAGATATTTCCTTTTCCAGCATAGGCCTCAAAACGCTCCAAATATCCTCTTGCAGATTCTACAAAAAGAGTGTTTCAAAACTGTTCTATCAAAAGGAAGGTTCAACTCTGTGAGTTGAATGAATGCATCATGAAGAACTTTCTGAGAATGCTTCTCTGTAGTTTTTAGGTGAAGATATTCCAAAACCCAGCACAGGCCTCGAAGTGCTCCAAATAACCCCTTGCAGATTTTACCAAAAGAGTGTCTCAGAACTGCTCTTTCTATAGGTAAGTTCAAGTCTGTGAGTTGAATGCACTCAACACAAAGAAGTTTCTGAGAATGCTTCTGTTCAGTTTTTATGTGAAGATATTTCCTTTTCCAGCATAGGCCTCAAACGGCTCCAAATATCCACTTGCAGATTCTACAAAAAGAGTGTTTCCAAACTTCTCTATCAATTGGTAGGTTCAACTCTGTGAGTTGAATGAACTCATCACAAAGAAGTTTCTGAGCATGCTTCCATCTAGTTTTTATATGAAGATATTTCCTTTTCCAGCATAGGCCTCAAAGAACTCCAAATAAACACATGCAGATTCTACAAAAGGAGTGTTTCCAAACTGCTCTATCAAAGGGAACGTTCAAGTCTGTGAGTTGAATGCACTCATCACACAGAAGTTTCTCAGAATGCTTCTGTCTAGTTTTTAGGTGAAGAGATTTCATTTCCCAGCATAGGCCTCAAAGCGCTCCAAATATCCACTTGCAGATTCTACGAAAAGTGTGTTTCAAAGCTGCTCTTTCAAAAGCAAGGTTCAAGTCCGTGTGTTGAATGCACTCATCAGAAAGAAGTTTCTGAGAATGCTTCTGTCTAGTTCTTAGGTGAAGATATTTCCTTTTCCAGCTTAGGCCTCAAAGCGCTCCAAATAAACACTTGCAAATTCTACAAAAGGAGTGTTTCAAAAGAATTCTATCAAAAGGAAGGTTCAAGTCTGTGAGTTGAATGCACTTATCATACAGAAGTTTCCTGGAATGCTTCTGTCTAGTTTTTATGTGAAGACATTTCCTTTTCCAGCATAGGCCTCAAAGCGCTCCAAATATCCACTTGCAGATTCTACAAAAAGAGTGTTTCAAAACTGCTCTTTCGAGAGGAACGTTCAAGTCTGTGAGTTGAATGCACTCATCACACAGAAGTTTCTGAGAATGCTTCTGTCTAGCTTTTATGTGAAGATATTTCCTTTTCCAGCATAGGCCTCAAAACGCTCCAAATATCCTCTTGCAGATTCTACAAAAAGAGTGTTTCAAAACTGTTCTATCAAAAGGAAGGTTCAACTCTGTGAGTTGAATGAATGCATCATGAAGAACTTTCTGAGAATGCTTCTCTGTAGTTTTTAGGTGAAGATATTCCAAAACCCAGCACAGGCCTCGAAGTGCTCCAAATAACCCCTTGCAGATTTTACCAAAAGAGTGTTTCAGAACTGCTCTTTCTATAGGTAAGTTCAAGTCTGTGAGTTGAATGCACTCAACACAAAGAAGTTTCTGAGAATGCTTCTGTTCAGTTTTTATGTGAAGATATTTCCTTTTCCAGCATAGGCCTCAAACGGCTCCAAATATCCACTTGCAGATTCTACAAAAAGAGTGTTTCCAAACTTCTCTATCAATTGGTAGGTTCAACTCTGTGAGTTGAATGAACTCATCACAAAGAAGTTTCTGAGAATGCTTCCATCTAGTTTTTATATGAAGATATTTCCTTTTCCAGCATAGGCCTCAAAGAACTCCAAATAAACACATGCAGATTCTACAAAAGGAGTGTTTCCAAACTGTTCTATCAAAGGGACCGTTCAAGTCTGTGAGTTGAATGCACTCATCACACAGAAGTTTCTCAGAATGCTTCTGTCTAGTTTTTAGGTGAAGAGATTTCATTTCCCAGCATAGGCCTCAAAGCGCTCCAAATATCCACTTGCAGATTCTACGAAAAGTGTGTTTCAAAGCTGCTCTTTCAAAAGCAAGGTTCAAGTCTGTGTGTTGAATGCACTCATCAGAAAGAAGTTTCTGAGAATGCTTCTGTCTAGTTCTTAGGTGAAGATATTTCCTTTTCCAGCTTAGGCCTCAAAGCGCTCCAAATAAACACTTGCAAATTCTACAAAAGGAGTGTTTCAAAAGAGTTCTATCAAAAGGAATGTTCAAGTCTGTGAGTTGAATGCACTTATCATACAGAAGTTTCCTGGAATGCTTCTGTCTAGTTTTTATGTGAAGACATTTCCTTTTCCAGCATAGGCCTCAAAGCGCTCCAAATATCCACTTGCAGATTCTACAAAAAGAGTGTTTCAAAACTGCTCTATCAAAAGCAAGCTTCAACACTGTGAGTAGAATGCACTCATCACAAAGGAGTTTCTGAGAATGTTTCTGTCTAGTTTTTATGTGAAGATATTTCCTTTTCCAGCTTAGGCCTTAAAGCGCTCCAAATAAACACTTGCAAATTCTACAAAAGGAGTGTTTCAAAAGAGTTCTATCAAAAGGAACGTTCAAGTCTGTGAGTTGAATGCACTTATCATACAGAAGTTTTCTGGAATGCTTCTGTCTAGTTTTTATGTGAAGACATTTCCTTTTCCAGCATAGGCCTCAAAGCGCTCCAAATATCCACTTGCAGATTCTACAAAAAGAGTGTTTCAAAACTGCTCTATCAAAAGCAAGCTTCAACACTGTGAGTAGAATGCACTCATCACAAAGAAGTTTCTGAGAATGCTTCTGTCTAGTTTTTATGTGAAGATATTTCCTTTTCCAACATAGGCCTCAAAGCGCTCCAAATAAACACTTGCAGATTCTACAAAAGGAGTGTTTCAAAACTGCTCTTTCGAGAGGAACGTTCAAGTCTGTGAGTTGAATGCACTCATCAAACAGAAGTTTCTGAGAATGCTTCTGTCTAGTTTTTATGTGAAGATATTTCCTTTTCCAGCATAGGCCTCAAAAGGCTCCAAATATCCTCTTACAGATTCTACAAAAAGAGTGTTTCAAAACTGTTCTATCAAAAGGAAGGTTCAACTCTGTGAGTTGAATGAATGCATCATGAAGAACTTTCTGAGAATGCTTCTCTGTAGTTTTTAGGTGAAGATATTCCAAAACCCAGCACAGGCCTCGAAGTGCTCCAAATAACCCCTTGCCGATTTTACCAAAAGAGTGTTTCAGAACTGCTCTTTCTATAGGTAAGTTCAAGTCTGTGAGTTGAATGCACTCAACACAAAGAAGTTTCTGAGAATGCTTCTGTTCAGTTTTTATGTGAAGATATTTCCTTTTCCAGCATAGGCCTCAAACGGCTCCAAATATCCACTTGCAGATTCTACAAAAAGAGTGTTTCCAAACTTCTCTATCAATTGGTAGGTTCAACTCTGTGAGTTGAATGAACTCATCACAAAGAAGTTTCTGAGAATGCTTCCATCTAGTTTTTATATGAAGATATTTCCTTTTCCAGCATAGACCTCAAAGAACTCCAAATAAACACATGCAGATTCTACAAAAGGAGTGTTTCCAAACTGTTCTGTCAAAGGGACCGTTCAAGTCTGTGAGTTGAATGCACTCATCACACAGAAGTTTCTCAGAATGCTTCTGTCTAGTTTTTAGGTGAAGAGATTTCATTTCCCAGCATAGGCCTCAAAGCGCTCCAAATATCCACTTGCAGATTCTACGAAAAGTGTGTTTCAAAGCTGCTCTTTCAAAAGCAAGGTTCAAGTCTGTGTGTTGAATGCACTCATCAGAAAGAAGTTTCTGAGAATGCTTCTGTCTAGTTCTTAGGTGAAGATATTTCCTTTTCCAGCTTAGGCCTCAAAGCGCTCCAAATAAACACTTGCAAATTCTACAAAAGGAGTGTTTCAAAAGAGTTCTATCAAAAGGAATGTTCAAGTCTGTGAGTTGAATGCACTTACCATACAGAAGTTTCCTGGAATGCTTCTGTCTAGTTTTTATGTGAAGACATTTCCTTTTCCAGCATAGGCCTCAAAGCGCTCCAAATATCCACTTGCAGATTCTACAAAAAGAGTGTTTCCAAACTGCTCTAACAAAAGCAAGCTTCAACACTGTGAGTAGAATGCACTCATCACAAAGAAGTTTCTGAGAATGCTTCTGTCTAGTTTTTATGTGAAGATATTTCCTTTTCCAACATAGGCCTCAAAGCGCTCCAAATAAACACTTGCAGATTCTAGAAAAGGAGTGTTTCAAAACTGCTCTTTCGAGAGGAACGTTCAAGTCTGTGAGTTGAATGCACTCATCACACAGAAGTTTCTGAGAATGCTTCTGTCTAGTTTTTATGTGAAGATATTTCCTTTTCCAGCATAGGCCTCAAAACGCTCCAAATATCCTCTTGCAGATTCTACAAAAAGAGTGTTTCAAAACTGTTCTATCAAAAGGAAGGTTCAACTCTGTGAGTTGAATGAATGCATCATGAAGAACTTTCTGAGAATGCTTCTCTGTAGTTTTTAGGTGAAGATATTCCAAAACCCAGCACAGGCCTCGAAGTGCTCCAAATAACCCCTTGCAGATTTTACCAAAAGAGTGTTTCAGAACTGCTCTTTCTATAGGTAAGTTCAAGTCTGTGAGTTGAATGCACTCAACACAAAGAAGTTTCTGAGAATGCTTCTGTTCAGTTTTTATCTGAAGATATTTCCTTTTCCAGCATAGGCCTCAAACGGCTCCAAATATCCACTTGCAGATTCTACAAAAAGAGTGTTTCCAAACTTCTCTATCAATTGGTAGGTTCAACTCTGTGAGTTGAATGAACTCATCACAAAGAAGTTTCTGAGAATGCTTCCATCTAGTTTTTATATGAAGATATTTCCTTTTCCAGCATAGGCCTCAAAGAACTCCAAATAAACACATGCAGATTCTACAAAAGGAGTGTTTCCAAACTGTTCTATCAAAGGGACCGTTCAAGTCTGTGAGTTGAATGCACTCATCACACAGAAGTTTCTCAGAATGCTTCTGTCTAGTTTTTAGGTGAAGAGATTTCATTTCCCAGCATAGGCCTCAAAGCGCTCCAAATATCCACTTGCAGATTCTACGAAAAGTGTGTTTCAAAGCTGCTCTTTCAAAAGCAAGGTTCAAGTCTGTGTGTTGAATGCACTCATCAGAAAGAAGTTTCTGAGAATGCTTCTGTCTAGTTCTTAGGTGAAGATACTTCCTTTTCCAGCTTAGGCCTCAAAGCGCTCCAAATAAACACTTGCAAATTCTACAAAAGGAGTGTTTCAAAAGAGTTCTATCAAAAGGAATGTTCAAGTCTGTGAGTTGAATGCACTTATCATACAGAAGTTTCCTGGAATGTTTCTGTCTAGTTTTTATGTGAAGACATTTCCTTTTCCAGCATAGGCCTCAAAGCGCTCCAAATATCCACTTGCAGATTCTACAAAAAGAGTGTTTCAAAACTGCTCTATCAAAAGCAAGCTTCAACACTGTGAGTAGAATGCACTCATCACAAAGAAGTTTCTGAGAATGCTTCTGTCTAGTTTTTATGTGAAGATATTTCCTTTTCCAACATAGGCCTCAAAGCGCTCCAAATAAACACTTGCAGATTCTACAAAAGGAGTGTTTCAAAACTGCTCTTTTGAGAGGAACGTTCAAGTCTGTGAGTTGAATGCACTCATCACACAGAAGTTTCTGAGAATGCTTCTGTCTAGTTTTTATGTGAAGATATTTCCTTTTCCAGCATAGGCCTCAAAACGCTCCAAATATCCTCTTGCAGATTCTACAAAAAGAGTGTTTCAAAACTGTTCTATCAAAAGGAAGGTTCAACTCTGTGAGTTGAATGAATGCATCATGAAGAACTTTCTGAGAATGCTTCTCTGTAGTTTTTAGGTGAAGATATTCCAAAACCCAGCACAGGCCTCGAAGTGCTCCAAATAACCCCTTGCAGATTTTACCAAAAGAGTGTTTCAGAACTGCTCTTTCTATAGGTAAGTTCAAGTCTGTGAGTTGAATGCACTCAACACAAAGAAGTTTCTGAGAATGCTTCTGTTCAGTTTTTATGTGAAGATATTTCCTTTTCCAGCATAGGCCTCAAACAGCTCCATATATACACTTGCAGATTCTACAAAAAGAGTGTTTCCAAACTTCTCTATCAATTGGTAGGTTCAACTCTGTGAGTTGAATGAACTCATCACAAAGAAGTTTCTGAGAATGCTTCCATCTAGTTTTTATATGAAGATATTTCCTTTTCCAGCATAGGCCTCAAAGAACTCCAAATAAACACATGCAGATTCTACAAAAGGAGTGTTTCCAAACTGCTCTATCAAAGGGAACGTTCAAGTCTGTGAGTTGAATGCACTCATCACACAGAAGTTTCTCAGAATGCTTCTGTCTAGTTTTTAGGTGAAGAGATTTCATTTCCCAGCATAGGCCTCAAAGCGCTCCAAATATCCACTTGCAGATTCTACGAAAAGTGTGTTTCAAAGCTGCTCTTTCAAAAGCAAGGTTCAAGTCTGTGTGTTGAATGCACTCATCAGAAAGAAGTTTCTGAGAATGCTTCTGTCTAGTTCTTAGGTGAAGATATTTCCTTTTCCAGCTTAGGCCTCAAAGCGCTCCAAATAAACACTTGCAAATTCTACAAAAGGAGTGTTTCAAAAGAGTTCTATCAAAAGGAATGTTCAAGTCTGTGAGTTGAATGAATGCATCATGAAGAACTTTCTGAGAATGCTTCTCTGTAGTTTTTAGGTGAAGATATTCCAAAACCTAGCACAGGCCTCGAAGTTCTCCAAATAACCCCTTGCAGATTTTACCAAAAGAGTGTTTCAGAACTGCTCTCTCTATAGGTAAGTTCAAGTCTGTGAGTTGAATGCACTCAACACAAAGAAGTTTCTGAGAATGCTTCTGTTCAGTTTTTATGTGAAGATATTTCCTTTTCCAGCATAGGCCTCAAACGGCTCCAAATATCCACTTGCAGATTCTACAAAAAGAGTGTTTCCAAACTTCTCTATCAATTGGTAGGTTCAACTCTGTGAGTTGAATGAACTCATCACAAAGAAGTTTCTGAGAATGCTTCCATCTAGTTTTTATATGAAGATATTTCCTTTTCCAGCATAGGCCTCAAAGAACTCCAAATAAACACATGCAGATTCTACAAAAGGAGTGTTTCCAAACTGTTCTATCAAAGGGACCGTTCAAGTCTGTGAGTTGAATGCACTCATCACACAGAAGTTTCTCAGAATGCTTCTGTCTAGTTTTTAGGTGAAGAGATTTCATTTCCCAGCATAGGCCTCAAAGCGCTCCAAATATCCACTTGCAGATTCTACGAAAAGTGTGTTTCAAAGCTGCTCTTTCAAAAGCAAGGTTGAAGTCTGTGTGTTGAATGCACTCATCAGAAAGAAGTTTCTGAGAATGCTTCTGTCTAGTTCTTAGGTGAAGATATTTCCTTTTCCAGCTTAGGCCTCAAAGCGCTCCAAATAAACACTTGCAAATTCTACAAAAGGAGTGTTTCAAAAGAGTTCTATCAAAAGGAACGTTCAAGTCTGTGAGTTGAATGCACATATCATACAGAAGTTTCCTGGAATGCTTCTGTCTAGTTTTTATGTGAAGACATTTCCTTTTCCAGCATAGGCCTCAAAGCGCTCCAAATATCCACTTGCAGATTCTACAAAAAGAGTGTTTCAAAACTGCTCTATCAAAAGCAAGCTTCAACACTGTGAGTAGAATGCACTCATCACAAAGAAGTTTCTGAGAATGCTTCTGTCTAGTTTTTATGTGAAGATATTTCCTTTTCCAACATAGGCCTCAAAGCGCTCCAAATAAACACTTGCAGATTCTACAAAAGGAGTGTTTCAAAACTGCTCTTTCGAGAGGAACGTTCAAGTCTGTGAGTTGAATACACTCATCACACAGAAGTTTCTGAGAATGCTTCTGTCTAGTTTTTATGTGAAGATATTTCCTTTTCCAGCATAGGCCTCAAAACGCTCCAAATATCCTCTTGCAGATTCTACAAAAAGAGTGTTTCAAAACTGTTCTATCAAAAGGAAGGTTCAACTCTGTGAGTTGAATGAATGCATCATGAAGAACTTTCTGAGAATGCTTCTCTGTAGTTTTTAGGTGAAGATATTCCAAAACCCAGCACAGGCCTCGAAGTGCTCCAAATAACCCCTTGCAGATTTTACCAAAAGAGTGTTTCAGAACTGCTCTTTCTATAGGTAAGTTCAAGTCTGTGAGTTGAATGCACTCAACACAAAGAAGTTTCTGAGAATGCTTCTGTTCAGTTTTTATGTGAAGATATTTCCTTTTCCAGCATAGGCCTCAAACAACTCCATATATACACTTGCAGATTCTACAAAAAGAGTGTTTCCAAACTTCTCTATCAATTGGTAGGTTCAACTCTGTGAGTTGAATGAACTCATCACAAAGAAGTTTCTGAGAATGCTTCCATCTAGTTTTTATATGAAGATATTTCCTTTTCCAGCATAGGCCTCAAAGAACTCCAAATAAACACATGCAGATTCTACAAAAGGAGTGTTTCCAAACTGCTCTATCAAAGGGAACGTTCAAGTCTGTGAGTTGAATGCACTCATCACACAGAAGTTTCTCAGAATGCTTCTGTCTAGTTTTTAGGTGAAGAGATTTCATTTCCCAGAATAGGCCTCAAAGCGCTCCAAATATCCACTTGCAGATTCTACGAAAAGTGTGTTTCAAAGCTGCTCTTTCAAAAGCAAGGTTCAAGTCTGTGTGTTGAATGCACTCATCAGAAAGAAGTTTCTGAGAATGCTTCTGTCTAGTTCTTAGGTGAAGATATTTCCTTTTCCAGCTTAGGCCTCAAAGCGCTCCAAATAAACACTTGCAAATTCTACAAAAGGAGTGTTTCAAAAGAGTTCTATCAAAAGGAACGTTCAAGTCTGTGAGTTGAATGCACTTATCATACAGAAGTTTCCTGGAATGCTTCTGTCTAGTTTTTATGTGAAGACATTTCCTTTTCCAGCATAGGCCTCAAAGCGCTCCAAATATCCACTTGCAGATTCTACAAAAAGAGTGTTTCCAAACTGCTCTATCAAAAGCAAGCTTCAACACTGTGAGTAGAATGCACTCATCACAAAGAAGTTTCTGAGAATGCTTCTGTCTAGTTTTTATGTGAAGATATTTCCTTTTCCAACATAGGCCTCAAAGCGCTCCAAATAAACACTTGCAGATTCTACAAAAGGAGTGCTTCAAAACTGCTCTTTCGAGAGGAACGTTCAAGTCTGTGAGTTGAATACACTCATCACACAGAAGTTTCTGAGAATGCTTCTGTCTAGTTTTTATGTGAAGATATTTCCTTTTCCAGCATAGGCCTCAAAACGCTCCAAATATCCTCTTGCAGATTCTACAAAAAGAGTGTTTCAAAACTGTTCTATCAAAAGGAAGGTTCAACTCTGTGAGTTGAATGAATGCATCATGAAGAACTTTCTGAGAATGCTTCTCTGTAGTTTTTAGGTGAAGATATTCCAAAACCCAGCACAGGCCTCGAAGTGCTCCAAATAACCCCTTGCAGATTTTACCAAAAGAGTGTCTCAGAACTGCTCTTTCTATAGGTAAGTTCAAGTCTGTGAGTTGAATGCACTCAACACAAAGAAGTTTCTGAGAATGCTTCTGTTCAGTTTTTATGTGAAGATATTTCCTTTTCCAGCATAGGCCTCAAACGACTCCAAATATCCACTTGCAGATTCTACAAAAAGAGTGTTTCCAAACTTCTCTATCAATTGGTAGGTTCAACTCTGTGAGTTGAATGAACTCATCACAAAGAAGTTTCTGAGCATGCTTCCATCTAGTTTTTATATGAAGATATTTCCTTTTCCAGCATAGGCCTCAAAGAACTCCAAATAAACACATGCAGATTCTACAAAAGGAGTGTTTCCAAACTGCTCTATCAAAGGGAACGTTCAAGTCTGTGAGTTGAATGCACTCATCACACAGAAGTTTCTCAGAATGCTTCTGTCTAGTTTTTAGGTGAAGAGATTTCATTTCCCAGCATAGGCCTCAAAGCGCTCCAAATATCCACTTGCAGATTCTACGAAAAGTGTGTTTCAAAGCTGCTCTTTCAAAAGCAAGGTTCAAGTCCGTGTGTTGAATGCACTCATCAGAAAGAAGTTTCTGAGAATGCTTCTGTCTAGTTCTTAGGTGAAGATATTTCCTTTTCCAGCTTAGGCCTCAAAGCGCTCCAAATAAACACTTGCAAATTCTACAAAAGGAGTGTTTCAAAAGAATTCTATCAAAAAGAAGGTTCAAGTCTGTGAGTTGAATGCACTTATCATACAGACGTTTCCTGGAATGCTTCTGTCTAGTTTTTATGTGAAGACATTTCCTTTTCCAGCATAGGCCTCAAAGCGCTCCAAATATCCACTTGCAGATTCTACAAAAAGAGTGTTTCAAAACTGCTCTTTCGAGAGGAACGTTCAAGTCTGTGAGTTGAATGCACTCATCACACAGAAGTTTCTGAGAATGCTTCTGTCTAGTTTTTATGTGAAGATATTTCCTTTTCCAGCATAGGCCTCAAAACGCTCCAAATATCCTCTTGCAGATTCTACAAAAAGAGTGTTTCAAAACTGTTCTATCAAAAGGAAGGTTCAACTCTGTGAGTTGAATGAATGCATCATGAAGAACTTTCTGAGAATGCTTCTCTGTAGTTTTTAGGTGAAGATATTCCAAAACCCAGCACAGGCCTCGAAGTGCTCCAAATAACCCCTTGCAGATTTTACCAAAAGAGTGTTTCAGAACTGCTCTTTCTATAGGTAAGTTCAAGTCTGTGAGTTGAATGCACTCAACACAAAGAAGTTTCTGAGAATGCTTCTGTTCAGTTTTTATGTGAAGATATTTCCTTTTCCAGCATAGGCCTCAAACAGCTCCATATATACACTTGCAGATTCTACAAAAAGAGTGTTTCCAAACTTCTCTATCAATTGGTAGGTTCAACTCTGTGAGTTGAATGAACTCATCACAAAGAAGTTTCTGAGAATGCTTCCATCTAGTTTTTATATGAAGATATTTCCTTTTCCAGCATAGGCCTCAAAGAACTCCAAATAAACACATGCAGATTCTACAAAAGGAGTGTTTCCAAACTGCTCTATCAAAGGGAACGTTCAAGTCTGTGAGTTGAATGCACTCATCACACAGAAGTTTCTCAGAATGCTTCTGTCTAGTTTTTAGGTGAAGAGATTTCATTTCCCAGAATAGGCCTCAAAGCGCTCCAAATATCCACTTGCAGAATCTACGAAAAGTGTGTTTCAAAGCTGCTCTTTCAAAAGCAAGGTTCAAGTCTGTGTGTTGAATGCACTCATCAGAAAGAAGTTTCTGAGAATGCTTCTGTCTAGTTCTTAGGTGAAGATATTTCCTTTTCCAGCTTAGGCCTCAAAGCGCTCCAAATAAACACTTGCAAATTCTACAAAAGGAGTGTTTCAAAAGAGTTCTATCAAAAGGAACGTTCAAGTCTGTGAGTTGAATGCACTTGTCATACAGAAGTTTCCTGGAATGCTTCTGTCTGGTTTTTATGTGAAGACATTTCCTTTTCCAGCATAGGCCTCAAAGCGCTCCAAATATCCACTTGCAGATTCTACAAAAAGAGTGTTTCAAAACTGCTCTATCAAAAGCAAGCTTCAACACTGTGAGTAGAATGCACTCATCACAAAGAAGTTTCTGAGAATGCTTCTGTCTAGTTTTTATGTGAAGATATTTCCTTTTCCAACATAGGCCTCAAAGCGCTCCAAATAAACACTTGCAGATTCTACAAAAGGAGTGTTTCAAAACTGCTCTTTCGAGAGGAACGTTCAAGTCTGTGAGTTGAATACACTCATCACACAGAAGTTTCTGAGAATGCTTCTGTCTAGTTTTTATGTGAAGATATTTCCTTTTCCAGCATAGGCCTCAAAACGCTCCAAATATCCTCTTGCAGATTCTACAAAAAGAGTGTTTCAAAACTGTTCTATCAAAAGGAAGGTTCCACTCTGTGAGTTGAATGAATGCATCATGAAGAACTTTCTGAGAATGCTTCTCTGTAGTTTTTAGGTGAAGATATTCCAAAACCCAGCACAGGCCTCGAAGTGCTCCAAATAACCCCTTGCAGATTTTACCAAAAGAGTGTCTCAGAACTGCTCTTTCTATAGGTAAGTTCAAGTCTGTGAGTTGAATGCACTCAACACAAAGAAGTTTCTGAGAATGCTTCTGTTCAGTTTTTATGTGAAGATATTTCCTTTTCCAGCATAGGCCTCAAACGGCTCCAAATATCCACTTGCAGATTCTACAAAAAGAGTGTTTCCAAACTTCTCTATCAATTGGTAGGTTCAACTCTGTGAGTTGAATGAACTCATCACAAAGAAGTTTCTGAGCATGCTTCCATCTAGTTTTTATATGAAGATATTTCCTTTTCCAGCATAGGCCTCAAAGAACTCCAAATAAACACATGCAGATTCTACAAAAGGAGTGTTTCCAAACTGCTCTATCAAAGGGAACGTTCAAGTCTGTGAGTTGAATGCACTCATCACACAGAAGTTTCTCAGAATGCTTCTGTCTAGTTTTTAGGTGAAGAGATTTCATTTCCCAGCATAGGCCTCAAAGCGCTCCAAATATCCACTTGCAGATTCTACGAAAAGTGTGTTTCAAAGCTGCTCTTTCAAAAGCAAGGTTCAAGTCCGTGTGTTGAATGCACTCATCAGAAAGAAGTTTCTGAGAATGCTTCTGTCTAGTTCTTAGGTGAAGATATTTCCTTTTCCAGCTTAGGCCTCAAAGCGCTCCAAATAAACACTTGCAAATTCTACAAAAGGAGTGTTTCAAAAGAATTCTATCAAAAGGAAGGTTCAAGTCTGTGAGTTGAATGCACTTATCATACAGAAGTTTCCTGGAATGCTTCTGTCTAGTTTTTATGTGAAGACATTTCCTTTTCCAGCATAGGCCTCAAAGCGCTCCAAATATCCACTTGCAGATTCCACAAAAAGAGTGTTTCAAAACTGCTCTTTCGAGAGGAACGTTCAAGTCTGTGAGTTGAATGCACTCATCACACAGAAGTTTCTGAGAATGCTTCTGTCTAGTTTTTATGTGAAGATATTTCCTTTTCCAGCATAGGCCTCAAAACGCTCCAAATATCCTCTTGCAGATTCTACAAAAAGAGTGTTTCAAAACTGTTCTATCAAAAGGAAGGTTCAACTCTGTGAGTTGAATGAATGCATCATGAAGAACTTTCTGAGAATGCTTCTCTGTAGTTTTTAGGTGAAGATATTCCAAAACCCAGCACAGGCCTCGAAGTGCTCCAAATAACCCCTTGCAGATTTTACCAAAAGAGTGTTTCAGAACTGCTCTTTCTATAGGTAAGTTCAAGTCTGTGAGTTGAATGCACTCAACACAAAGAAGTTTCTGAGAATGCTTCTGTTCAGTTTTTATGTGAAGATATTTCCTTTTCCAGCATAGGCCTCAAACGGCTCCAAATATCCACTTGCAGATTCTACAAAAAGAGTGTT
Organism: Pongo abelii; assembly: GCF_028885655.2. NCBI lineage: Eukaryota > Metazoa > Chordata > Mammalia > Primates > Hominidae > Pongo > Pongo abelii. The sequence goes on along the minus strand of NC_072000.2, from coordinate 20,648,693 downwards.
TCCAAACTTCTCTATCAATTGGTAGGTTCAACTCTGTGAGTTGAATGAACTCATCACAAAGAAGTTTCTGAGAATGCTTCCATCTAGTTTTTATATGAAGATATTTCCTTTTCCAGCATAGGCCTCAAAGAACTCCAAATAAACACATGCAGATTCTACAAAAGGAGTGTTTCCAAACTGTTCTATCAAAGGGACCGTTCAAGTCTGTGAGTTGAATGCACTCATCACACAGAAGTTTCTCAGAATGCTTCTGTCTAGTTTTTAGGTGAAGAGATTTCATTTCCCAGCATAGGCCTCAAAGCGCTCCAAATATCCACTTGCAGATTCTAAGAAAAGTGTGTTTCAAAGCTGCTCTTTCAAAAGCAAGGTTCAAGTCTGTGTGTTGAATGCACTCATCAGAAAGAAGTTTCTGAGAATGCTTCTGTCTAGTTCTTAGGTGAAGATATTTCCTTTTCCAGCTTAGGCCTCAAAGCGCTCCAAATAAACACTTGCAAATTCTACAAAAGGAGTGTTTCAAAAGAGTTCTATCAAAAGGAACGTTCAAGTCTGTGAGTTGAATGCACTTATCATACAGAAGTTTCCTGGAATGTTTCTGTCTAGTTTTTATGTGAAGACATTTCCTTTTCCAGCATAGGCCTCAAAGCGCTCCAAATATCCACTTGCAGATTCTACCAAAAGAGTGTTTCAAAACTGCTCTATCAAAAGCAAGCTTCAACACTGTGAGTAGAATGCACTCATCACAAAGAAGTTTCTGAGAATGTTTCTGTCTAGTTCTTACGTGAAGATATTTCCTTTTCCAGCTTAGGCCTCAAAGCGCTCCAAATAAACACTTGCAAATTCTACAAAAGGAGTGTTTCAAAAGAGTTCTATCAAAAGGAACGTTCAAGTCTGTGAGTTGAATGCACTTATCATACAGAAGTTTCCTGGAATGCTTCTGTCTAGTTTTTATGTGAAGACATTTCCTTTTCCAGCATAGGCCTCAAAGCGCTCCAAATATCCACTTGCAGATTCTACAAAAAGAGTGTTTCAAAACTGCTCTATCAAAAGCAAGCTTCAACACTGTGAGTAGAATGCACTCATCACAAAGGAGTTTCTGAGAATGTTTCTGTCTAGTTTTTATGTGAAGATATTTCCTTTTCCAGCTTAGGCCTTAAAGCGCTCCAAATAAACACTTGCAAATTCTACAAAAGGAGTGTTTCAAAAGAGTTCTATCAAAAGGAACGTTCAAGTCTGTGAGTTGAATGCACTTATCATACAGAAGTTTTCTGGAATGCTTCTGTCTAGTTTTTATGTGAAGACATTTCCTTTTCCAGCATAGGCCTCAAAGCGCTCCAAATATCCACTTGCAGATTCTACAAAAAGAGTGTTTCAAAACTGCTCTATCAAAAGCAAGCTTCAACACTGTGAGTAGAATGCACTCATCACAAAGAAGTTTCTGAGAATGCTTCTGTCTAGTTTTTATGTGAAGATATTTCCTTTTCCAACATAGGCCTCAAAGCGCTCCAAATAAACACTTGCAGATTCTACAAAAGGAGTGTTTCAAAACTGCTCTTTCGAGAGGAACGTTCAAGTCTGTGAGTTGAATGCACTCATCACACAGAAGTTTCTGAGAATGCTTCTGTCTAGTTTTTATGTGAAGATATTTCCTTTTCCAGCATAGGCCTCAAAAGGCTCCAAATATCCTCTTACAGATTCTACAAAAAGAGTGTTTCAAAACTGTTCTATCAAAAGGAAGGTTCAACTCTGTGAGTTGAATGAATGCATCATGAAGAACTTTCTGAGAATGCTTCTCTGTAGTTTTTAGGTGAAGATATTCCAAAACCCAGCACAGGCCTCGAAGTGCTCCAAATAACCCCTTGCCGATTTTACCAAAAGAGTGTTTCAGAACTGCTCTTTCTATAGGTAAGTTCAAGTCTGTGAGTTGAATGCACTCAACACAAAGAAGTTTCTGAGAATGCTTCTGTTCAGTTTTTATGTGAAGATATTTCCTTTTCCAGCATAGGCCTCAAACGGCTCCAAATATCCACTTGCAGATTCTACAAAAAGAGTGTTTCAAAACTGCTCTATCAAAAGCAAGCTTCAACACTGTGAGTTGAATGAACTCATCACAAAGAAGTTTCTGAGAATGCTTCCATCTAGTTTTTATATGAAGATATTTCCTTTTCCAGCATAGGCCTCAAAGAACTCCAAATAAACACATGCAGATTCTACAAAAGGAGTGTTTCCAAACTGTTCTATCAAAGGGACCGTTCAAGTCTGTGAGTTGAATGCACTCATCACACAGAAGTTTCTCAGAATGCTTCTGTCTAGTTTTTAGGTGAAGAGATTTCATTTCCCAGCATAGGCCTCAAAGCGCTCCAAATATCCACTTGCAGATTCTACGAAAAGTGTGTTTCAAAGCTGCTCTTTCAAAAGCAAGGTTCAAGTCTGTGTGTTGAATGCACTCATCAGAAAGAAGTTTCTGAGAATGCTTCTGTCTAGTTCTTAGGTGAAGATATTTCCTTTTCCAGCTTAGGCCTCAAAGCGCTCCAAATAAACACTTGCAAATTCTACAAAAGGAGTGTTTCAAAAGAGTTCTATCAAAAGGAATGTTCAAGTCTGTGAGTTGAATGCACTTATCATACAGAAGTTTCCTGGAATGCTTCTGTCTAGTTTTTATGTGAAGACATTTCCTTTTCCAGCATAGGCCTCAAAGCGCTCCAAATATCCACTTGCAGATTCTACAAAAAGAGTGTTTCAAAACTGCTCTATCAAAAGCAAGCTTCAACACTGTGAGTAGAATGCACTCATCACAAAGAAGTTTCTGAGAATGCTTCTGTCTAGTTTTTATGTGAAGATATTTCCTTTTCCAACATAGGCCTCAAAGCGCTCCAAATAAACACTTGCAGATTCTACAAAAGGAGTGTTTCAAAACTGCTCTTTCGAGAGGAACGTTCAAGTCTGTGAGTTGAATGCACTCATCACACAGAAGTTTCTGAGAATGCTTCTGTCTAGTTTTTATGTGAAGATATTTCCTTTTCCAGCATAGGCCTCAAAACGCTCCAAATATCCTCTTGCAGATTCTACAAAAAGAGTGTTTCAAAACTGTTCTATCAAAAGGAAGGTTCAACTCTGTGAGTTGAATGAATGCATCATGAAGAACTTTCTGAGAATGCTTCTCTGTAGTTTTTAGGTGAAGATATTCCAAAACCCAGCACAGGCCTCGAAGTGCTCCAAATAACCCCTTGCAGATTTTACCAAAAGAGTGTTTCAGAACTGCTCTTTCTATAGGTAAGTTCAAGTCTGTGAGTTGAATGCACTCAACACAAAGAAGTTTCTGAGAATGCTTCTGTTCAGTTTTTATGTGAAGATATTTCCTTTTCCAGCATAGGCCTCAAACGGCTCCAAATATCCACTTGCAGATTCTACAAAAAGAGTGTTTCCAAACTTCTCTATCAATTGGTAGGTTCAACTCTGTGAGTTGAATGAACTCATCACAAAGAAGTTTCTGAGAATGCTTCCATCTAGTTTTTATATGAAGATATTTCCTTTTCCAGCATAGGCCTCAAAGAACTCCAAATAAACACATGCAGATTCTACAAAAGGAGTGTTTCCAAACTGTTCTATCAAAGGGACCGTTCAAGTCTGTGAGTTGAATGCAGTCATCACACAGAAGTTTCTCAGAATGCTTCTGTCTAGTTTTTAGGTGAAGAGATTTCATTTCCCAGCATAGGCCTCAAAGCGCTCCAAATATCCACTTGCAGATTCTACGAAAAGTGTGTTTCAAAGCTGCTCTTTCAAAAGCAAGGTTCAAGTCTGTGTGTTGAATGCACTCATCAGAAAGAAGTTTCTGAGAACGCTTCTGTCTAGTTCTCAGGTGAAGATATTTCCTTTTCCAGCTTAGGCCTCAAATCGCTCCAAATAAACACTTGCAAATTCTACAAAAGGAGTGTTTCAAAAGAGTTCTATCAAAAGGAACGTTCAAGTCTGTGAGTTGAATGCACTTATCATACAGAAGTTTCCTGGAATGTTTCTGTCTAGTTTTTATGTGAAGACATTTCCTTTTCCAGCCTAGGCCTCAAAGCGCTCCAAATATCCACTTGCAGATTCTACAAAAAGAGTGTTTCAAAACTGCTCTATGAAAATCAAGCTTCAACACTGTGATAGAATGCACTCATCACAAAGAAGTTTCTGAGAATGTTTCTGTCTAGTTTTTATGTGAAGATATTTCCTTTTCCAGCTTAGGCCTTAAAGCGCTCCAAATAAACACTTGCAAATTCTACAAAAGGAGTGTTTCAAAGGAGTTCTATCAAAAGGAACGTTCAAGTCTGTGAGTTGAATGCACTTATCATACAGAAGTTTCCTGGAATGCTTCTGTCTAGTTTTTATGTGAAGACATTTCCTTTTCCAGCATAGGCCTCAAAGCGCTCCAAATATCCACTTGCAGATTCTACAAAAAGAGTGTTTCAAAACTGCGCTATCAAAAGCAAGCTTCAACACTGTGAGTAGAATGCACTCATCACAAAGAAGTTTCTGAGAATGCTTCTGTCTAGTTTTTATGTGAAGATATTTCCTTCTCCAACATAGGCCTCAAAGCGCTCCAAATAAACACTTGCAGATTCTACAAAAGGAGTGTTTCAAAACTGCTCTTTCGAGAGGAACGTTCAAGTCTGTGAGTTGAATGCACTCATCACACAGAAGTTTCTGAGAATGCTTCTGTCTAGTTTTTATGTGAAGATATTTCCTTTTCCAGCATAGGCCTCAAAACGCTCCAAATATCCTCTTGCAGATTCTACAAAAAGAGTGTTTCAAAACTGTTCTATCAAAAGGAAGGTTCAACTCTGTGAGTTGAATGAATGCATCATGAAGAACTTTCTGAGAATGCTTCTCTGTAGTTTTTAGGTGAAGATATTCCAAAACCCAGCACAGGCCTCGAAGTGCTCCAAATAACCCCTTGCAGATTTTACCAAAAGAGTGTTTCAGAACTGCTCTTTCTATAGGTAAGTTCAAGTCTGTGAGTTGAATGCACTCAACACAAAGAAGTTTCTGAGAATGCTTCTGTTCAGTTTTTATGTGAAGATATTTCCTTTTCCAGCATAGGCCTCAAACGGCTCCAAATATCCACTTGCAGATTCTACAAAAAGAGTGTTTCCAAACTTCTCTATCAATTGGTAGGTTCAACTCTGTGAGTTGAATGAACTCATCACAAAGAAGTTTCTGAGAATGCTTCCATCTAGTTTTTATATGAAGATATTTCCTTTTCCAGCATAGGCCTCAAAGAACTCCAAATAAACACATGCAGATTCTACAAAAGGAGTGTTTCCAAACTGCTCTATCAAAGGGAACGTTGAAGTCTGTGAGTTGAATGCACTCATCACACAGAAGTTTCTCAGAATGCTTCTGTCTAGTTTTAGGTGAAGAGATTTCATTTCCCAGCATAGGCCTCAAAGCGCTCCAAATATCCACTTGCAGAATCTACGAAAAGTGTGTTTCAAAGCTGCTCTTTCAAAAGCAAGGTTCAAGTCTATGTGTTGAATGCACTCATCAGAAAGAAGTTTCTGACAATGCTTCTGTCTAGTTCTTAGGTGAAGATATTTCCTTTTCCAGCTTAGGCCTCAAAGCGCTCCAAATAAACACTTGCAAATTCTACAAAAGGAGTGTTTCAAAAGAGTTCTATCAAAAGGAATGTTCAAGTCTGTGAGTTGAATGCACTTATCATACAGAAGTTTCCTGGAATGCTTCTGTCTAGTTTTTATGTGAAGACATTTCCTTTTCCAGCATAGGCCTCAAAGCGCTCCAAATATCCACTTGCAGATTCTACAAAAAGAGTGTTTCAAAACTGCTCTATCAAAAGCAAGCTTCAACACTGTGAGTAGAATGCACTCATCACAAAGAAGTTTCTGAGAATGCTTCTGTCTAGTTTTTATGTGAAGATATTTCCTTTTCCAACATAGGCCTCAAAGCGCTCCAAATAAACACTTGCAGATTCTAGAAAAGGAGTGTTTCAAAACTGCTCTTTCGAGAGGAACGTTCAAGTCTGTGAGTTGAATGCACTCATCACACAGAAGTTTCTGAGAATGCTTCTGTCTAGTTTTTATGTGAAGATATTTCCTTTTCCAGCATGGGCCTCAAAACGCTCCAAATATCCTCTTGCAGATGCTACAAAAAGAGTGTTTCAAAACTGTTCTATCAAAAGGAAGGTTCAACTCTGTGAGTTGAATGAATGCATCATGAAGAACTTTCTGAGAATGCTTCTCTGTAGTTTTTAGGTGAAGATATTCCAAAACCCAGCACAGGCCTCGAAGTGCTCCAAATAACCCCTTGCAGATTTTACCAAAAGAGTGTTTCAGAACTGCTCTTTCTATAGGTAAGTTCAAGTCTGTGAGTTGAATGCACTCAACACAAAGAAGTTTCTGAGAATGCTTCTGTTCAGTTTTTATGTGAAGATATTTCCTTTTCCAGCATAGGCCTCAAACAGCTCCATATATACACTTGCAGATTCTACAAAAAGAGTGTTTCCAAACTTCTCTATCAATTGGTAGGTTCAACTCTGTGAGTTGAATGAACTCATCACAAAGAAGTTTCTGAGAATGCTTCCATCTAGTTTTTATATGAAGATATTTCCTTTTCCAGCATAGGCCTCAAAGAACTCCAAATAAACACATGCAGATTCTACAAAAGGAGTGTTTCCAAACTGCTCTATCAAAGGGAACGTTCAAGTCTGTGAGTTGAATGCACTCATCACACAGAAGTTTCTCAGAATGCTTCTGTCTAGTTTTTAGGTGAAGAGATTTCATTTCCCAGCATAGGCCTCAAAGCGCTCCAAATATCCACTTGCAGATTCTACGAAAAGTGTGTTTCAAAGCTGCTCTTTCAAAAGCAAGGTTCAAGTCTGTGTGTTGAATGCACTCATCAGAAAGAAGTTTCTGAGAATGCTTCTGTCTAGTTCTTAGGTGAAGATATTTCCTTTTCCAGCTTAGGCCTCAAAGCGCTCCAAATAAACACTTGCAAATTCTACAAAAGGAGTGTTTCAAAAGAGTTCTATCAAAAGGAATGTTCAAGTCTGTGAGTTGAATGAATGCATCATGAAGAACTTTCTGAGAATGCTTCTCTGTAGTTTTTAGGTGAAGATATTCCAAAACCCAGCACAGGCCTCGAAGTGCTCCAAATAACCCCTTGCAGATTTTACCAAAAGAGTGTTTCAGAACTGCTCTTTCTATAGGTAAGTTCAAGTCTGTGAGTTGAATGCACTCAACACAAAGAAGTTTCTGAGAATGCTTCTGTTCAGTTTTTATGTGAAGATATTTCCTTTTCCAGCATAGGCCTCAAACGGCTCCAAATATCCACTTGCAGATTCTACAAAAAGAGTGTTTCCAAACTTCTCTATCAATTGGTAGGTTCAACTCTGTGAGTTGAATGAACTCATCACAAAGAAGTTTCTGAGAATGCTTCCATCTAGTTTTTATATGAAGATATTTCCTTTTCCAGCATAGGCCTCAAAGAACTCCAAATAAACACATGCAGATTCTACAAAAGGAGTGTTTCCAAACTGCTCTATCAAAGGGAACGTTCAAGTCTGTGAGTTGAATGCACTCATCACACAGAAGTTTCTCAGAATGCTTCTGTCTAGTTTTAGTTGAAGAGATTTCATTTCCCAGCATAGGCCTCAAAGCGCTCCAAATATCCACTTGCAGATTCTACGAAAAGTGTGTTTCAAAGCTGCTCTTTCAAAATCAAGGTTCAAGTCTATGTGTTGAATGCACTCATCAGAAAGAAGTTTCTGAGAATGCTTCTGTCTAGTTCTTAGGTGAAGATATTTCCTTTTCCAGCTTAGGCCTCAAAGCGCTCCAAATAAACACTTGCAAATTCTACAAAAGGAGTGTTTCAAAAGAGTTCTATCAAAAGGAATGTTCAAGTCTGTGAGTTGAATGCACTTATCATACAGAAGTTTCCTGGAATGCTTCTGTCTAGTTTTTATGTGAAGACATTTCCTTTTCCAGCATAGGCCTCAAAGCGCTCCAAATATCCACTTGCATATTCTACAAAAAGAGTGTTTCAAAACTGCTCTATCAAAAGCAAGCTTCAACACTGTGAGTAGAATGCACTCATCACAAAGAAGTTTCTGAGAATGCTTCTGTCTAGTTTTTATGTGAAGATATTTCCTTTTCCAACATAGGCCTCAAAGCGCTCCAAATAAACACTTGCAGATTCTAGAAAAGGAGTGTTTCAAAACTGCTCTTTCGAGAGGAACGTTCAAGTCTGTGAGTTGAATGCACTCATCACACAGAAGTTTCTGAGAATGCTTCTGTCTAGTTTTTATGTGAAGATATTTCCTTTTCAGCATGGGCCTCAAAACGCTCCAAATATCCTCTTGCAGATTCTACAAAAAGAGTGTTTCAAAACTGTTCTATCAAAAGGAAGGTTCAACTCTGTGAGTTGAATGAATGCATCATGAAGAACTTTCTGAGAATGCTTCTCTGTAGTTTTTAGGTGAAGATATTCCAAAACCCAGCACAGGCCTCGAAGTGCTCCAAATAACCCCTTGCAGATTTCACCAAAAGAGTGTTTCAGAACTGCTCTTTCTATAGGTAAGTTCAAGTCTGTGAGTTGAATGCACTCAACACAAAGAAGTTTCTGAGAATGCTTCTGTTCAGTTTTTATGTGAAGATATTTCCTTTTCCAGCATAGGCCTCAAACGGCTCCAAATATCCACTTGCAGATTCTACAAAAAGAGTGTTTCCAAACTTCTCTATCAATTGGTAGGTTCAACTCTGTGAGTTGAATGAACTCATCACAAAGAAGTTTCTGAGAATGCTTCCATCTAGTTTTTATATGAAGATATTTCCTTTTCCAGCATAGGCCTCAAAGAACTCCAAATAAACACGTGCAGATTCTACAAAAGGAGTGTTTCCAAACTGTTCTATCAAAGGGACCGTTCAAGTCTGTGAGTTGAATGCACTCATCACACAGAAGTTTCTCAGAATGCTTCTGTCTAGTTTTTAGGTGAAGAGATTTCATTTCCCAGCATAGGCCTCAAAGCGCTCCAAATATCCACTTGCAGATTCTACGAAAAGTGTGTTTCAAAGCTGCTCTTTCAAAAGCAAGGTTCAAGTCTGTGTGTTGAATGCACTCATCAGAAAGAAGTTTCTGAGAACGCTTCTGTCTAGTTCTTAGGTGAAGATACTTCCTTTTCCAGCTTAGGCCTCAAAGCGCTCCAAATAAACACTTGCAAATTCTACAAAAGGAGTGTTTCAAAAGAGTTCTATCAAAAGGAATGTTCAAGTCTGTGAGTTGAATGCACTTATCATACAGAAGTTTCCTGGAATGTTTCTGTCTTGTTTTTATGTGAAGACATTTCCTTTTCCAGCATAGGCCTCAAAGCGCTCCAAATATCCACTTGCAGATTCTACAAAAAGAGTGTTTCCAAACTGCTCTATCAAAAGCAAGCTTCAACACTGTGAGTAGAATGCACTCATCACAAAGAAGTTTCTGAGAATGCTTCTGTCTAGTTTTTATGTGAAGATATTTCCTTTTCCAACATAGGCCTCAAAGCGCTCCAAATAAACACTTGCAGATTCTACAAAAGGAGTGTTTCAAAACTGCTCTTTCGAGAGGAGCGTTCAAGTCTGTGAGTTGAATACACTCATCACACAGAAGTTTCTGAGAATGCTTCTGTCTAGTTTTTATGTGAAGATATTTCCTTTTCCAGCATAGGCCTCAAAACACTCCATATATCCTCTTGCAGATTCTACAAAAAGAGTGTTTCAAAACTGTTCTATCAAAAGGAAGGTTCAACTCTGTGAGTTGAATGAATGCATCATGAAGAACTTTCTGAGAATGCTTCTCTGTAGTTTTTAGGTGAAGATATTCCAAAACCCAGCACAGGCCTCGAAGTGCTCCAAATAACCCCTTGCAGATTTTACCAAAAGAGTGTTTCAGAACTGCTCTTTCTATAGGTAAGTTCAAGTCTGTGAGTTGAATGCACTCAACACAAAGAAGTTTCTGAGAATGCTTCTGTTCAGTTTTTATCTGAAGATATTTCCTTTTACAGCATAGGCCTCAAACGGCTCCAAATATCCACTTGCAGATTCTACAAAAAGAGTGTTTCCAAACTTCTCTATCAATTGGTAGGTTCAACTCTGTGAGTTGAATGAACTCATCACAAAGAAGTTTCTGAGAATGCTTCCATCTAGTTTTTATATGAAGATATTTCCTTTTCCAGCATAGGCCTCAAAGAACTCCAAATAAACACATGCAGATTCTACAAAAGGAGTGTTTCCAAACTGTTCTATCAAAGGGACCGTTCAAGTCTGTGAGTTGAATGCACTCATCACACAGAAGTTTCTCAGAATGCTTCTGTCTAGTTTTTAGGTGAAGAGATTTCATTTCCCAGCATAGGCCTCAAAGCGCTCCAAATATCCACTTGCAGATTCTACGAAAAGTGTGTTTCAAAGCTGCTCTTTCAAAAGCAAGGTTCAAGTCTGTGTGTTGAATGCACTCATCAGAAAGAAGTTTCTGAGAATGCTTCTGTCTAGTTCTTAGGTGAAGATACTTCCTTTTCCAGCTTAGGCCTCAAAGCGCTCCAAATAAACACTTGCAAATTCTACAAAAGGAGTGTTTCAAAAGAGTTCTATCAAAAGGAATGTTCAAGTCTGTGAGTTGAATGCACTTATCATACAGAAGTTTCCTGGAATGTTTCTGTCTAGTTTTTATGTGAAGACATTTCCTTTTCCAGCATAGGCCTCAAAGCGCTCCAAATATCCACTTGCAGATTCTACAAAAAGAGTGTTTCAAAACTGCTCTATCAAAAGGAAGCTTCAACACTGTGAGTAGAATGCACTCATCACAAAGAAGTTTCTGAGAATGCTTCTGTCTAGTTTTTATGTGAAGATATTTCCTTTTCCAACATAGGCCTCAAAGCGCTCCAAATAAACACTTGCAGATTCTACAAAAGGAGTGTTTCAAAACTGCTCTTTTGAGAGGAACGTTCAAGTCTGTGAGTTGAATGCACTCATCACACAGAAGTTTCTGAGAATGCTTCTGTCTAGTTTTTATGTGAAGATATTTCCTTTTCCAGCATAGGCCTCAAAACGCTCCAAATATCCTCTTGCAGATTCTACAAAAAGAGTGTTTCAAAACTGTTCTATCAAAAGGAAGGTTCAACTCTGTGAGTTGAATGAATGCATCATGAAGAACTTTCTGAGAATGCTTCTCTGTAGTTTTTAGGTGAAGATATTCCAAAACCCAGCACAGGCCTCGAAGTGCTCCAAATAACCCCTTGCAGATTTTACCAAAAGAGTGTTTCAGAACTGCTCTTTCTATAGGTAAGTTCAAGTCTGTGAGTTGAATGCACTCAACACAAAGAAGTTTCTGAGAATGCTTCTGTTCAGTTTTTATGTGAAGATATTTCCTTTTCCAGCATAGGCCTCAAACAGCTCCATATATACACTTGCAGATTCTACAAAAAGAGTGTTTCCAAACTTCTCTATCAATTGGTAGGTTCAACTCTGTGAGTTGAATGAACTCATCACAAAGAAGTTTCTGAGAATGCTTCCATCTAGTTTTTATATGAAGATATTTCCTTTTCCAGCATAGGCCTCAAAGAACTCCAAATAAACACATGCAGATTCTACAAAAGGAGTGTTTCCAAACTGCTCTATCAAAGGGAACGTTCAAGTCTGTGAGTTGAATGCACTCATCACACAGAAGTTTCTCAGAATGCTTCTGTCTAGTTTTTAGGTGAAGAGATTTCATTTCCCAGCATAGGCCTCAAAGCGCTCCAAATATCCACTTGCAGATTCTACGAAAAGTGTGTTTCAAAGCTGCTCTTTCAAAAGCAAGGTTCAAGTCTGTGTGTTGAATGCACTCATCAGAAAGAAGTTTCTGAGAATGCTTCTGTCTAGTTCTTAGGTGAAGATATTTCCTTTTCCAGCTTAGGCCTCAAAGCGCTCCAAATAAACACTTGCAAATTCTACAAAAGGAGTGTTTCAAAAGAGTTCTATCAAAAGGAATGTTCAAGTCTGTGAGTTGAATGCACTTATCATACAGAAGTTTCCTGGAATGCTTCTGTCTAGTTTTTATGTGAAGACATTTCCTTTTCCAGCATAGGCCTCAAAGCGCTCCAAATATCCACTTGCAGATTCTACAAAAAGAGTGTTTCCAAACTGCTCTATCAAAAGCAAGCTTCAACACTGTGAGTAGAATGCACTCATCACAAAGAAGTTTCTGAGAATGCTTCTGTCTAGTTTTTATGTGAAGATATTTCCTTTTCCAACATAGGCCTCAAAGCGCTCCAAATAAACACTTGCAGATTCTACAAAAGGAGTGTTTCAAAACTGCTCTTTCGAGAGGAACGTTCAAGTCTGTGAGTTGAATGCACTCATCACACAGAAGTTTCTGAGAATGCTTCTGTCTAGTTTTTATGTGAAGATATTTCCTTTTCCAGCATAGGCCTCAAAACGCTCCATATATCCTCTTGCAGATTCTACAAAAAGAGTGTTTCAAAACTGTTCTATCAAAAGGAAGGTTCAACTCTGTGAGTTGAATGAATGCATCATGAAGAACTTTCTGAGAATGCTTCTCTGTAGTTTTTAGGTGAAGATATTCCAAAACCCAGCACAGGCCTCGAAGTGCTCCAAATAACCCCTTGCAGATTTTACCAAAAGAGTGTTTCAGAACTGCTCTTTCTATAGGTAAGTTCAAGTCTGTGAGTTGAATGCAATCAACACAAAGAAGTTTCTGAGAATGCTTCTGTTCAGTTTTTATCTGAAGATATTTCCTTTTACAGCATAGGCCTCAAACGGCTCCAAATATCCACTTGCAGATTCTACAAAAAGAGTGTTTCCAAACTTCTCTATCAATTGGTAGGTTCAACTCTGTGAGTTGAATGAACTCATCACAAAGAAGTTTCTGAGAATGCTTCCATCTAGTTTTTATATGAAGATATTTCCTTTTCCAGCATAGGCCTCAAAGAACTCCAAATAAACACATGCAGATTCTACAAAAGGAGTGTTTCCAAACTGTTCTATCAAAGGGACCGTTCAAGTCTGTGAGTTGAATGCACTCATCACACAGAAGTTTCTCAGAATGCTTCTGTCTAGTTTTTAGGTGAAGAGATTTCATTTCCCAGCATAGGCCTCAAAGCGCTCCAAATATCCACTTGCAGATTCTACGAAAAGTGTGTTTCAAAGCTGCTCTTTCAAAAGCAAGGTTCAAGTCTGTGTGTTGAATGCACTCATCAGAAAGAAGTTTCTGAGAATGCTTCTGTCTAGTTCTTAGGTGAAGATACTTCCTTTTCCAGCTTAGGCCTCAAAGCGCTCCAAATAAACACTTGCAAATTCTACAAAAGGAGTGTTTCAAAAGAGTTCTATCAAAAGGAATGTTCAAGTCTGTGAGTTGAATGCACTTATCATACAGAAGTTTCCTGGAATGTTTCTGTCTAGTTTTTATGTGAAGACATTTCCTTTTCCAGCATAGGCCTCAAAGCGCTCCAAATATCCACTTGCAGATTCTACAAAAAGAGTGTTTCAAAACTGCTCTATCAAAAGCAAGCTTCAACACTGTGAGTAGAATGCACTCATCACAAAGAAGTTTCTGAGAATGCTTCTGTCTAGTTTTTATGTGAAGATATTTCCTTTTCCAACATAGGCCTCAAAGCGCTCCAAATAAACACTTGCAGATTCTACAAAAGGAGTGTTTCAAAACTGCTCTTTTGAGAGGAACGTTCAAGTCTGTGAGTTGAATGCACTCATCACACAGAAGTTTCTGAGAATGCTTCTGTCTAGTTTTTATGTGAAGATATTTCCTTTTCCAGCATAGGCCTCAAAACGCTCCAAATATCCTCTTGCAGATTCTACAAAAAGAGTGTTTCAAAACTGTTCTATCAAAAGGAAGGTTCAACTCTGTGAGTTGAATGAATGCATCATGAAGAACTTTCTGAGAATGCTTCTCTGTAGTTTTTAGGTGAAGATATTCCAAAACCCAGCACAGGCCTCGAAGTGCTCCAAATAACCCCTTGCAGATTTTACCAAAAGAGTGTTTCAGAACTGCTCTTTCTATAGGTAAGTTCAAGTCTGTGAGTTGAATGCACTCAACACAAAGAAGTTTCTGAGAATGCTTCTGTTCAGTTTTTATGTGAAGATATTTCCTTTTCCAGCATAGGCCTCAAACAGCTCCATATATACACTTGCAGATTCTACAAAAAGAGTGTTTCCAAACTTCTCTATCAATTGGTAGGTTCAACTCTGTGAGTTGAATGAACTCATCACAAAGAAGTTTCTGAGAATGCTTCCATCTAGTTTTTATATGAAGATATTTCCTTTTCCAGCATAGGCCTCAAAGAACTCCAAATAAACACATGCAGATTCTACAAAAGGAGTGTTTCCAAACTGCTCTATCAAAGGGAACGTTCAAGTCTGTGAGTTGAATGCACTCATCACACAGAAGTTTCTCAGAATGCTTCTGTCTAGTTTTTAGGTGAAGAGATTTCATTTCCCAGCATAGGCCTCAAAGCGCTCCAAATATCCACTTGCAGATTCTACGAAAAGTGTGTTTCAAAGCTGCTCTTTCAAAAGCAAGGTTCAAGTCTGTGTGTTGAATGCACTCATCAGAAAGAAGTTTCTGAGAATGCTTCTGTCTAGTTCTTAGGTGAAGATATTTCCTTTTCCAGCTTAGGCCTCAAAGCGCTCCAAATAAACACTTGCAAATTCTACAAAAGGAGTGTTTCAAAAGAGTTCTATCAAAAGGAACGTTCAAGTCTGTGAGTTGAATGCACTTATCATACAGAAGTTTCCTGGAATGCTTCTGTCTAGTTTTTATGTGAAGACATTTCCTTTTCCAGCATAGGTCTCAAAGCGCTCCAAATATCCACTTGCAGATTCTACAAAAAGAGTGTTTCAAAACTGCTCTATCAAAAGCAAGCTTCAACACTGTGAGTAGAATGCACTCATCACAAAGAAGTTTCTGAGAATGCTTCTGTCTAGTTTTTATGTGAAGATATTTCCTTTTCCAACATAGGCCTCAAAGCGCTCCAAATAAACACTTGCAGATTCTACAAAAGGAGTGTTTCAAAACTGCTCTTTCGAGAGGAACGTTCAAGTCTGTGAGTTGAATACACTCATCACACAGAAGTTTCTGAGAATGCTTCTGTCTAGTTTTTATGTGAAGATATTTCCTTTTCCAGCATAGGCCTCAAAACGCTCCAAATATCCTCTTGCAGATTCTACAAAAAGAGTGTTTCAAAACTGTTCTATCAAAAGGAAGGTTCAACTCTGTGAGTTGAATGAATGCATCATGAAGAACTTTCTGAGAATGCTTCTCTGTAGTTTTTAGGTGAAGATATTCCAAAACCCAGCACAGGCCTCGAAGTGCTCCAAATAACCCCTTGCAGATTTTACCAAAAGAGTGTCTCAGAACTGCTCTTTCTATAGGTAAGTTCAAGTCTGTGAGTTGAATGCACTCAACACAAAGAAGTTTCTGAGAATGCTTCTGTTCAGTTTTTATGTGAAGATATTTCCTTTTCCAGCATAGGCCTCAAACGGCTCCAAATATCCACTTGCAGATTCTACAAAAAGAGTGTTTCCAAACTTCTCTATCAATTGGTAGGTTCAACTCTGTGAGTTGAATGAACTCATCACAAAGAAGTTTCTGAGCATGCTTCCATCTAGTTTTTATATGAAGATATTTCCTTTTCCAGCATAGGCCTCAAAGAACTCCAAATAAACACATGCAGATTCTACAAAAGGAGTGTTTCCAAACTGCTCTATCAAAGGGAACGTTCAAGTCTGTGAGTTGAATGCACTCATCACACAGAAGTTTCTCAGAATGCTTCTGTCTAGTTTTTAGGTGAAGAGATTTCATTTCCCAGCATAGGCCTCAAAGCGCTCCAAATATCCACTTGCAGATTCTACGAAAAGTGTGTTTCAAAGCTGCTCTTTCAAAAGCAAGGTTCAAGTCCGTGTGTTGAATGCACTCATCAGAAAGAAGTTTCTGAGAATGCTTCTGTCTAGTTCTTAGGTGAAGATATTTCCTTTTCCAGCTTAGGCCTCAAAGCGCTCCAAATAAACACTTGCAAATTCTACAAAAGGAGTGTTTCAAAAGAATTCTATCAAAAGGAAGGTTCAAGTCTGTGAGTTGAATGCACTTATCATACAGAAGTTTCCTGGAATGCTTCTGTCTAGTTTTTATGTGAAGACATTTCCTTTTCCAGCATAGGCCTCAAAGCGCTCCAAATATCCACTTGCAGATTCTACAAAAAGAGTGTTTCAAAACTGCTCTTTCGAGAGGAACGTTCAAGTCTGTGAGTTGAATGCACTCATCACACAGAAGTTTCTGAGAATGCTTCTGTCTAGCTTTTATGTGAAGATATTTCCTTTTCCAGCATAGGCCTCAAAACGCTCCAAATATCCTCTTGCAGATTCTACAAAAAGAGTGTTTCAAAACTGTTCTATCAAAAGGAAGGTTCAACTCTGTGAGTTGAATGAATGCATCATGAAGAACTTTCTGAGAATGCTTCTCTGTAGTTTTTAGGTGAAGATATTCCAAAACCCAGCACAGGCCTCGAAGTGCTCCAAATAACCCCTTGCAGATTTTACCAAAAGAGTGTTTCAGAACTGCTCTTTCTATAGGTAAGTTCAAGTCTGTGAGTTGAATGCACTCAACACAAAGAAGTTTCTGAGAATGCTTCTGTTCAGTTTTTATGTGAAGATATTTCCTTTTCCAGCATAGGCCTCAAACGGCTCCAAATATCCACTTGCAGATTCTACAAAAAGAGTGTTTCCAAACTTCTCTATCAATTGGTAGGTTCAACTCTGTGAGTTGAATGAACTCATCACAAAGAAGTTTCTGAGAATGCTTCCATCTAGTTTTTATATGAAGATATTTCCTTTTCCAGCATAGGCCTCAAAGAACTCCAAATAAACACATGCAGATTCTACAAAAGGAGTGTTTCCAAACTGTTCTATCAAAGGGACCGTTCAAGTCTGTGAGTTGAATGCACTCATCACACAGAAGTTTCTCAGAATGCTTCTGTCTAGTTTTTAGGTGAAGAGATTTCATTTCCCAGCATAGGCCTCAAAGCGCTCCAAATATCCACTTGCAGATTCTACGAAAAGTGTGTTTCAAAGCTGCTCTTTCAAAAGCAAGGTTCAAGTCTGTGTGTTGAATGCACTCATCAGAAAGAAGTTTCTGAGAATGCTTCTGTCTAGTTCTTAGGTGAAGATATTTCCTTTTCCAGCTTAGGCCTCAAAGCGCTCCAAATAAACACTTGCAAATTCTACAAAAGGAGTGTTTCAAAAGAGTTCTATCAAAAGGAATGTTCAAGTCTGTGAGTTGAATGCACTTATCATACAGAAGTTTCCTGGAATGCTTCTGTCTAGTTTTTATGTGAAGACATTTCCTTTTCCAGCATAGGCCTCAAAGCGCTCCAAATATCCACTTGCAGATTCTACAAAAAGAGTGTTTCAAAACTGCTCTATCAAAAGCAAGCTTCAACACTGTGAGTAGAATGCACTCATCACAAAGGAGTTTCTGAGAATGTTTCTGTCTAGTTTTTATGTGAAGATATTTCCTTTTCCAGCTTAGGCCTTAAAGCGCTCCAAATAAACACTTGCAAATTCTACAAAAGGAGTGTTTCAAAAGAGTTCTATCAAAAGGAACGTTCAAGTCTGTGAGTTGAATGCACTTATCATACAGAAGTTTTCTGGAATGCTTCTGTCTAGTTTTTATGTGAAGACATTTCCTTTTCCAGCATAGGCCTCAAAGCGCTCCAAATATCCACTTGCAGATTCTACAAAAAGAGTGTTTCAAAACTGCTCTATCAAAAGCAAGCTTCAACACTGTGAGTAGAATGCACTCATCACAAAGAAGTTTCTGAGAATGCTTCTGTCTAGTTTTTATGTGAAGATATTTCCTTTTCCAACATAGGCCTCAAAGCGCTCCAAATAAACACTTGCAGATTCTACAAAAGGAGTGTTTCAAAACTGCTCTTTCGAGAGGAACGTTCAAGTCTGTGAGTTGAATGCACTCATCAAACAGAAGTTTCTGAGAATGCTTCTGTCTAGTTTTTATGTGAAGATATTTCCTTTTCCAGCATAGGCCTCAAAAGGCTCCAAATATCCTCTTACAGATTCTACAAAAAGAGTGTTTCAAAACTGTTCTATCAAAAGGAAGGTTCAACTCTGTGAGTTGAATGAATGCATCATGAAGAACTTTCTGAGAATGCTTCTCTGTAGTTTTTAGGTGAAGATATTCCAAAACCCAGC
Source organism: Pongo abelii (assembly GCF_028885655.2). NCBI lineage: Eukaryota > Metazoa > Chordata > Mammalia > Primates > Hominidae > Pongo > Pongo abelii. The sequence continues at coordinate 20,630,454 of NC_072000.2, read as the reverse complement.
ACAGGCCTCGAAGTGCTCCAAATAACCCCTTGCCGATTTTACCAAAAGAGTGTTTCAGAACTGCTCTTTCTATAGGTAAGTTCAAGTCTGTGAGTTGAATGCACTCAACACAAAGAAGTTTCTGAGAATGCTTCTGTTCAGTTTTTATGTGAAGATATTTCCTTTTCCAGCATAGGCCTCAAACGGCTCCAAATATCCACTTGCAGATTATACAAAAAGAGTGTTTCCAAACTTCTCTATCAATTGGTAGGTTCAACTCTGTGAGTTGAATGAACTCATCACAAAGAAGTTTCTGAGAATGCTTCCATCTAGTTTTTATATGAAGATATTTCCTTTTCCAGCATAGACCTCAAAGAACTCCAAATAAACACATGCAGATTCTACAAAAGGAGTGTTTCCAAACTGTTCTATCAAAGGGACCGTTCAAGTCTGTGAGTTGAATGCACTCATCACACAGAAGTTTCTCAGAATGCTTCTGTCTAGTTTTTAGGTGAAGAGATTTCATTTCCCAGCATAGGCCTCAAAGCGCTCCAAATATCCACTTGCAGATTCTACGAAAAGTGTGTTTCAAAGCTGCTCTTTCAAAAGCAAGGTTCAAGTCTGTGTGTTGAATGCACTCATCAGAAAGAAGTTTCTGAGAATGCTTCTGTCTAGTTCTTAGGTGAAGATATTTCCTTTTCCAGCTTAGGCCTCAAAGCGCTCCAAATAAACACTTGCAAATTCTACAAAAGGAGTGTTTCAAAAGAGTTCTATCAAAAGGAATGTTCAAGTCTGTGAGTTGAATGCACTTACCATACAGAAGTTTCCTGGAATGCTTCTGTCTAGTTTTTATGTGAAGACATTTCCTTTTCCAGCATAGGCCTCAAAGCGCTCCAAATATCCACTTGCAGATTCTACAAAAAGAGTGTTTCCAAACTGCTCTAACAAAAGCAAGCTTCAACACTGTGAGTAGAATGCACTCATCACAAAGAAGTTTCTGAGAATGCTTCTGTCTAGTTTTTATGTGAAGATATTTCCTTTTCCAACATAGGCCTCAAAGCGCTCCAAATAAACACTTGCAGATTCTAGAAAAGGAGTGTTTCAAAACTGCTCTTTCGAGAGGAACGTTCAAGTCTGTGAGTTGAATGCACTCATCACACAGAAGTTTCTGAGAATGCTTCTGTCTAGTTTTTATGTGAAGATATTTCCTTTTCCAGCATAGGCCTCAAAACGCTCCAAATATCCTCTTGCAGATTCTACAAAAAGAGTGTTTCAAAACTGTTCTATCAAAAGGAAGGTTCAACTCTGTGAGTTGAATGAATGCATCATGAAGAACTTTCTGAGAATGCTTCTCTGTAGTTTTTAGGTGAAGATATTCCAAAACCCAGCACAGGCCTCGAAGTGCTCCAAATAACCCCTTGCAGATTTTACCAAAAGAGTGTTTCAGAACTGCTCTTTCTATAGGTAAGTTCAAGTCTGTGAGTTGAATGCACTCAACACAAAGAAGTTTCTGAGAATGCTTCTGTTCAGTTTTTATCTGAAGATATTTCCTTTTCCAGCATAGGCCTCAAACGGCTCCAAATATCCACTTGCAGATTCTACAAAAAGAGTGTTTCCAAACTTCTCTATCAATTGGTAGGTTCAACTCTGTGAGTTGAATGAACTCATCACAAAGAAGTTTCTGAGAATGCTTCCATCTAGTTTTTATATGAAGATATTTCCTTTTCCAGCATAGGCCTCAAAGAACTCCAAATAAACACATGCAGATTCTACAAAAGGAGTGTTTCCAAACTGTTCTATCAAAGGGACCGTTCAAGTCTGTGAGTTGAATGCACTCATCACACAGAAGTTTCTCAGAATGCTTCTGTCTAGTTTTTAGGTGAAGAGATTTCATTTCCCAGCATAGGCCTCAAAGCGCTCCAAATATCCACTTGCAGATTCTACGAAAAGTGTGTTTCAAAGCTGCTCTTTCAAAAGCAAGGTTCAAGTCTGTGTGTTGAATGCACTCATCAGAAAGAAGTTTCTGAGAATGCTTCTGTCTAGTTCTTAGGTGAAGATACTTCCTTTTCCAGCTTAGGCCTCAAAGCGCTCCAAATAAACACTTGCAAATTCTACAAAAGGAGTGTTTCAAAAGAGTTCTATCAAAAGGAATGTTCAAGTCTGTGAGTTGAATGCACTTATCATACAGAAGTTTCCTGGAATGTTTCTGTCTAGTTTTTATGTGAAGACATTTCCTTTTCCAGCATAGGCCTCAAAGCGCTCCAAATATCCACTTGCAGATTCTACAAAAAGAGTGTTTCAAAACTGCTCTATCAAAAGCAAGCTTCAACACTGTGAGTAGAATGCACTCATCACAAAGAAGTTTCTGAGAATGCTTCTGTCTAGTTTTTATGTGAAGATATTTCCTTTTCCAACATAGGCCTCAAAGCGCTCCAAATAAACACTTGCAGATTCTACAAAAGGAGTGTTTCAAAACTGCTCTTTTGAGAGGAACGTTCAAGTCTGTGAGTTGAATGCACTCATCACACAGAAGTTTCTGAGAATGCTTCTGTCTAGTTTTTATGTGAAGATATTTCCTTTTCCAGCATAGGCCTCAAAACGCTCCAAATATCCTCTTGCAGATTCTACAAAAAGAGTGTTTCAAAACTGTTCTATCAAAAGGAAGGTTCAACTCTGTGAGTTGAATGAATGCATCATGAAGAACTTTCTGAGAATGCTTCTCTGTAGTTTTTAGGTGAAGATATTCCAAAACCCAGCACAGGCCTCGAAGTGCTCCAAATAACCCCTTGCAGATTTTACCAAAAGAGTGTTTCAGAACTGCTCTTTCTATAGGTAAGTTCAAGTCTGTGAGTTGAATGCACTCAACACAAAGAAGTTTCTGAGAATGCTTCTGTTCAGTTTTTATGTGAAGATATTTCCTTTTCCAGCATAGGCCTCAAACAGCTCCATATATACACTTGCAGATTCTACAAAAAGAGTGTTTCCAAACTTCTCTATCAATTGGTAGGTTCAACTCTGTGAGTTGAATGAACTCATCACAAAGAAGTTTCTGAGAATGCTTCCATCTAGTTTTTATATGAAGATATTTCCTTTTCCAGCATAGGCCTCAAAGAACTCCAAATAAACACATGCAGATTCTACAAAAGGAGTGTTTCCAAACTGCTCTATCAAAGGGAACGTTCAAGTCTGTGAGTTGAATGCACTCATCACACAGAAGTTTCTCAGAATGCTTCAGTCTAGTTTTTAGGTGAAGAGATTTCGTTTCCCAGCATAGGCCTCAAAGCGCTCCAAATATCCACTTGCAGATTCTACGAAAAGTGTGTTTCAAAGCTGCTCTTTCAAAAGCAAGGTTCAAGTCTGTGTGTTGAATGCACTCATCAGAAAGAAGTTTCTGAGAATGCTTCTGTCTAGTTCTTAGGTGAAGATATTTCCTTTTCCAGCTTAGGCCTCAAAGCGCTCCAAATAAACACTTGCAAATTCTACAAAAGGAGTGTTTCAAAAGAGTTCTATCAAAAGGAATGTTCAAGTCTGTGAGTTGAATGAATGCATCATGAAGAACTTTCTGAGAATGCTTCTCTGTAGTTTTTAGGTGAAGATATTCCAAAACCTAGCACAGGCCTCGAAGTTCTCCAAATAACCCCTTGCAGATTTTACCAAAAGAGTGTTTCAGAACTGCTCTCTCTATAGGTAAGTTCAAGTCTGTGAGTTGAATGCACTCAACACAAAGAAGTTTCTGAGAATGCTTCTGTTCAGTTTTTATGTGAAGATATTTCCTTTTCCAGCATAGGCCTCAAACGGCTCCAAATATCCACTTGCAGATTCTACAAAAAGAGTGTTTCCAAACTTCTCTATCAATTGGTAGGTTCAACTCTGTGAGTTGAATGAACTCATCACAAAGAAGTTTCTGAGAATGCTTCCATCTAGTTTTTATATGAAGATATTTCCTTTTCCAGCATAGGCCTCAAAGAACTCCAAATAAACACATGCAGATTCTACAAAAGGAGTGTTTCCAAACTGTTCTATCAAAGGGACCGTTCAAGTCTGTGAGTTGAATGCACTCATCACACAGAAGTTTCTCAGAATGCTTCTGTCTAGTTTTTAGGTGAAGAGATTTCATTTCCCAGCATAGGCCTCAAAGCGCTCCAAATATCCACTTGCAGATTCTACGAAAAGTGTGTTTCAAAGCTGCTCTTTCAAAAGCAAGGTTGAAGTCTGTGTGTTGAATGCACTCATCAGAAAGAAGTTTCTGAGAATGCTTCTGTCTAGTTCTTAGGTGAAGATATTTCCTTTTCCAGCTTAGGCCTCAAAGCGCTCCAAATAAACACTTGCAAATTCTACAAAAGGAGTGTTTCAAAAGAGTTCTATCAAAAGGAACGTTCAAGTCTGTGAGTTGAATGCACATATCATACAGAAGTTTCCTGGAATGCTTCTGTCTAGTTTTTATGTGAAGACATTTCCTTTTCCAGCATAGGCCTCAAAGCGCTCCAAATATCCACTTGCAGATTCTACAAAAAGAGTGTTTCCAAACTGCTCTATCAAAAGCAAGCTTCAACACTGTGAGTAGAATGCACTCATCACAAAGAAGTTTCTGAGAATGCTTCTGTCTAGTTTTTATGTGAAGATATTTCCTTTTCCAACATAGGCCTCAAAGCGCTCCAAATAAACACTTGCAGATTCTACAAAAGGAGTGTTTCAAAACTGCTCTTTCGAGAGGAACGTTCAAGTCTGTGAGTTGAATACACTCATCACACAGAAGTTTCTGAGAATGCTTCTGTCTAGTTTTTATGTGAAGATATTTCCTTTTCCAGCATAGGCCTCAAAACGCTCCAAATATCCTCTTGCAGATTCTACAAAAAGAGTGTTTCAAAACTGTTCTATCAAAAGGAAGGTTCAACTCTGTGAGTTGAATGAATGCATCATGAAGAACTTTCTGAGAATGCTTCTCTGTAGTTTTTAGGTGAAGATATTCCAAAACCCAGCACAGGCCTCGAAGTGCTCCAAATAACCCCTTGCAGATTTTACCAAAAGAGTGTTTCAGAACTGCTCTTTCTATAGGTAAGTTCAAGTCTGTGAGTTGAATGCACTCAACACAAAGAAGTTTCTGAGAATGCTTCTGTTCAGTTTTTATGTGAAGATATTTCCTTTTCCAGCATAGGCCTCAAACGGCTCCAAATATCCACTTGCAGATTCTACAAAAAGAGTGTTTCCAAACTTCTCTATCAATTGGTAGGTTCAACTCTGTGAGTTGAATGAACTCATCACAAAGAAGTTTCTGAGAATGCTTCCATCTAGTTTTTATATGAAGATATTTCCTTTTCCAGCATAGGCCTCAAAGAACTCCAAATAAACACATGCAGATTCTACAAAAGGAGTGTTTCCAAACTGCTCTATCAAAGGGAACGTTCAAGTCTGTGAGTTGAATGCACTCATCACACAGAAGTTTCTCAGAATGCTTCTGTCTAGTTTTTAGGTGAAGAGATTTCATTTCCCAGAATAGGCCTCAAAGCGCTCCAAATATCCACTTGCAGATTCTACGAAAAGTGTGTTTCAAAGCTGCTCTTTCAAAAGCAAGGTTCAAGTCTGTGTGTTGAATGCACTCATCAGAAAGAAGTTTCTGAGAATGCTTCTGTCTAGTTCTTAGGTGAAGATATTTCCTTTTCCAGCTTAGGCCTCAAAGCGCTCCAAATAAACACTTGCAAATTCTACAAAAGGAGTGTTTCAAAAGAGTTCTATCAAAAGGAACGTTCAAGTCTGTGAGTTGAATGCACTTATCATACAGAAGTTTCCTGGAATGCTTCTGTCTAGTTTTTATGTGAAGACATTTCCTTTTCCAGCATAGGCCTCAAAGCGCTCCAAATATCCACTTGCAGATTCTACAAAAAGAGTGTTTCCAAACTGCTCTATCAAAAGCAAGCTTCAACACTGTGAGTAGAATGCACTCATCACAAAGAAGTTTCTGAGAATGCTTCTGTCTAGTTTTTATGTGAAGATATTTCCTTTTCCAACATAGGCCTCAAAGCGCTCCAAATAAACACTTGCAGATTCTACAAAAGGAGTGCTTCAAAACTGCTCTTTCGAGAGGAACGTTCAAGTCTGTGAGTTGAATACACTCATCACACAGAAGTTTCTGAGAATGCTTCTGTCTAGTTTTTATGTGAAGATATTTCCTTTTCCAGCATAGGCCTCAAAACGCTCCAAATATCCTCTTGCAGATTCTACAAAAAGAGTGTTTCAAAACTGTTCTATCAAAAGGAAGGTTCAACTCTGTGAGTTGAATGAATGCATCATGAAGAACTTTCTGAGAATGCTTCTCTGTAGTTTTTAGGTGAAGATATTCCAAAACCCAGCACAGGCCTCGAAGTGCTCCAAATAACCCCTTGCAGATTTTACCAAAAGAGTGTCTCAGAACTGCTCTTTCTATAGGTAAGTTCAAGTCTGTGAGTTGAATGCACTCAACACAAAGAAGTTTCTGAGAATGCTTCTGTTCAGTTTTTATGTGAAGATATTTCCTTTTCCAGCATAGGCCTCAAACGACTCCAAATATCCACTTGCAGATTCTACAAAAAGAGTGTTTCCAAACTTCTCTATCAATTGGTAGGTTCAACTCTGTGAGTTGAATGAACTCATCACAAAGAAGTTTCTGAGCATGCTTCCATCTAGTTTTTATATGAAGATATTTCCTTTTCCAGCATAGGCCTCAAAGAACTCCAAATAAACACATGCAGATTCTACAAAAGGAGTGTTTCCAAACTGCTCTATCAAAGGGAACGTTCAAGTCTGTGAGTTGAATGCACTCATCACACAGAAGTTTCTCAGAATGCTTCTGTCTAGTTTTTAGGTGAAGAGATTTCATTTCCCAGCATAGGCCTCAAAGCGCTCCAAATATCCACTTGCAGATTCTACGAAAAGTGTGTTTCAAAGCTGCTCTTTCAAAAGCAAGGTTCAAGTCCGTGTGTTGAATGCACTCATCAGAAAGAAGTTTCTGAGAATGCTTCTGTCTAGTTCTTAGGTGAAGATATTTCCTTTTCCAGCTTAGGCCTCAAAGCGCTCCAAATAAACACTTGCAAATTCTACAAAAGGAGTGTTTCAAAAGAATTCTATCAAAAGGAAGGTTCAAGTCTGTGAGTTGAATGCACTTATCATACAGACGTTTCCTGGAATGCTTCTGTCTAGTTTTTATGTGAAGACATTTCCTTTTCCAGCATAGGCCTCAAAGCGCTCCAAATATCCACTTGCAGATTCTACAAAAAGAGTGTTTCAAAACTGCTCTTTCGAGAGGAACGTTCAAGTCTGTGAGTTGAATGCACTCATCACACAGAAGTTTCTGAGAATGCTTCTGTCTAGTTTTTATGTGAAGATATTTCCTTTTCCAGCATAGGCCTCAAAACGCTCCAAATATCCTCTTGCAGATTCTACAAAAAGAGTGTTTCAAAACTGTTCTATCAAAAGGAAGGTTCAACTCTGTGAGTTGAATGAATGCATCATGAAGAACTTTCTGAGAATGCTTCTCTGTAGTTTTTAGGTGAAGATATTCCAAAACCCAGCACAGGCCTCGAAGTGCTCCAAATAACCCCTTGCAGATTTTACCAAAAGAGTGTTTCAGAACTGCTCTTTCTATAGGTAAGTTCAAGTCTGTGAGTTGAATGCACTCAACACAAAGAAGTTTCTGAGAATGCTTCTGTTCAGTTTTTATGTGAAGATATTTCCTTTTCCAGCATAGGCCTCAAACAGCTCCATATATACACTTGCAGATTCTACAAAAAGAGTGTTTCCAAACTTCTCTATCAATTGGTAGGTTCAACTCTGTGAGTTGAATGAACTCATCACAAAGAAGTTTCTGAGAATGCTTCCATCTAGTTTTTATATGAAGATATTTCCTTTTCCAGCATAGGCCTCAAAGAACTCCAAATAAACACATGCAGATTCTACAAAAGGAGTGTTTCCAAACTGCTCTATCAAAGGGAACGTTCAAGTCTGTGAGTTGAATGCACTCATCACACAGAAGTTTCTCAGAATGCTTCTGTCTAGTTTTTAGGTGAAGAGATTTCATTTCCCAGAATAGGCCTCAAAGCGCTCCAAATATCCACTTGCAGATTCTACGAAAAGTGTGTTTCAAAGCTGCTCTTTCAAAAGCAAGGTTCAAGTCTGTGTGTTGAATGCACTCATCAGAAAGAAGTTTCTGAGAATGCTTCTGTCTAGTTCTTAGGTGAAGATATTTCCTTTTCCAGCTTAGGCCTCAAAGCGCTCCAAATAAACACTTGCAAATTCTACAAAAGGAGTGTTTCAAAAGAGTTCTATCAAAAGGAACGTTCAAGTCTGTGAGTTGAATGCACTTATCATACAGAAGTTTCCTGGAATGCTTCTGTCTGGTTTTTATGTGAAGACATTTCCTTTTCCAGCATAGGCCTCAAAGCGCTCCAAATATCCACTTGCAGATTCTACAAAAAGAGTGTTTCAAAACTGCTCTATCAAAAGCAAGCTTCAACACTGTGAGTAGAATGCACTCATCACAAAGAAGTTTCTGAGAATGCTTCTGTCTAGTTTTTATGTGAAGATATTTCCTTTTCCAACATAGGCCTCAAAGCGCTCCAAATAAACACTTGCAGATTCTACAAAAGGAGTGTTTCAAAACTGCTCTTTCGAGAGGAACGTTCAAGTCTGTGAGTTGAATACACTCATCACACAGAAGTTTCTGAGAATGCTTCTGTCTAGTTTTTATGTGAAGATATTTCCTTTTCCAGCATAGGCCTCAAAACGCTCCAAATATCCTCTTGCAGATTCTACAAAAAGAGTGTTTCAAAACTGTTCTATCAAAAGGAAGGTTCAACTCTGTGAGTTGAATGAATGCATCATGAAGAACTTTCTGAGAATGCTTCTCTGTAGTTTTTAGGTGAAGATATTCCAAAACCCAGCACAGGCCTCGAAGTGCTCCAAATAACCCCTTGCAGATTTTACCAAAAGAGTGTCTCAGAACTGCTCTTTCTATAGGTAAGTTCAAGTCTGTGAGTTGAATGCACTCAACACAAAGAAGTTTCTGAGAATGCTTCTGTTCAGTTTTTATGTGAAGATATTTCCTTTTCCAGCATAGGCCTCAAACGGCTCCAAATATCCACTTGCAGATTCTACAAAAAGAGTGTTTCCAAACTTCTCTATCAATTGGTAGGTTCAACTCTGTGAGTTGAATGAACTCATCACAAAGAAGTTTCTGAGCATGCTTCCATCTAGTTTTTATATGAAGATATTTCCTTTTCCAGCATAGGCCTCAAAGAACTCCAAATAAACACATGCAGATTCTACAAAAGGAGTGTTTCCAAACTGCTCTATCAAAGGGAACGTTCAAGTCTGTGAGTTGAATGCACTCATCACACAGAAGTTTCTCAGAATGCTTCTGTCTAGTTTTTAGGTGAAGAGATTTCATTTCCCAGCATAGGCCTCAAAGCGCTCCAAATATCCACTTGCAGATTCTACGAAAAGTGTGTTTCAAAGCTGCTCTTTCAAAAGCAAGGTTCAAGTCCGTGTGTTGAATGCACTCATCAGAAAGAAGTTTCTGAGAATGCTTCTGTCTAGTTCTTAGGTGAAGATATTTCCTTTTCCAGCTTAGGCCTCAAAGCGCTCCAAATAAACACTTGCAAATTCTACAAAAGGAGTGTTTCAAAAGAATTCTATCAAAAGGAAGGTTCAAGTCTGTGAGTTGAATGCACTTATCATACAGAAGTTTCCTGGAATGCTTCTGTCTAGTTTTTATGTGAAGACATTTCCTTTTCCAGCATAGGCCTCAAAGCGCTCCAAATATCCACTTGCAGATTCCACAAAAAGAGTGTTTCAAAACTGCTCTTTCGAGAGGAACGTTCAAGTCTGTGAGTTGAATGCACTCATCACACAGAAGTTTCTGAGAATGCTTCTGTCTAGTTTTTATGTGAAGATATTTCCTTTTCCAGCATAGGCCTCAAAACGCTCCAAATATCCTCTTGCAGATTCTACAAAAAGAGTGTTTCAAAACTGTTCTATCAAAAGGAAGGTTCAACTCTGTGAGTTGAATGAATGCATCATGAAGAACTTTCTGAGAATGCTTCTCTGTAGTTTTTAGGTGAAGATATTCCAAAACCCAGCACAGGCCTCGAAGTGCTCCAAATAACCCCTTGCAGATTTTACCAAAAGAGTGTTTCAGAACTGCTCTTTCTATAGGTAAGTTCAAGTCTGTGAGTTGAATGCACTCAACACAAAGAAGTTTCTGAGAATGCTTCTGTTCAGTTTTTATGTGAAGATATTTCCTTTTCCAGCATAGGCCTCAAACAGCTCCATATATACACTTGCAGATTCTACAAAAAGAGTGTTTCCAAACTTCTCTATCAATTGGTAGGTTCAACTCTGTGAGTTGAATGAACTCATCACAAAGAAGTTTCTGAGAATGCTTCCATCTAGTTTTTATATGAAGATATTTCCTTTTCCAGCATAGGCCTCAAAGAACTCCAAATAAACACATGCAGATTCTACAAAAGGAGTGTTTCCAAACTGCTCTATCAAAGGGAACGTTCAAGTCTGTGAGTTGAATGCACTCATCACACAGAAGTTTCTCAGAATGCTTCAGTCTAGTTTTTAGGTGAAGAGATTTCGTTTCCCAGCATAGGCCTCAAAGCGCTCCAAATATCCACTTGCAGATTCTACGAAAAGTGTGTTTCAAAGCTGCTCTTTCAAAAGCAAGGTTCAAGTCTGTGTGTTGAATGCACTCATCAGAAAGAAGTTTCTGAGAATGCTTCTGTCTAGTTCTTAGGTGAAGATATTTCCTTTTCCAGCTTAGGCCTCAAAGCGCTCCAAATAAACACTTGCAAATTCTACAAAAGGAGTGTTTCAAAAGAGTTCTATCAAAAGGAATGTTCAAGTCTGTGAGTTGAATGAATGCATCATGAAGAACTTTCTGAGAATGCTTCTCTGTAGTTTTTAGGTGAAGATATTCCAAAACCTAGCACAGGCCTCGAAGTTCTCCAAATAACCCCTTGCAGATTTTACCAAAAGAGTGTTTCAGAACTGCTCTCTCTATAGGTAAGTTCAAGTCTGTGAGTTGAATGCACTCAACACAAAGAAGTTTCTGAGAATGCTTCTGTTCAGTTTTTATGTGAAGATATTTCCTTTTCCAGCATAGGCCTCAAACGGCTCCAAATATCCACTTGCAGATTCTACAAAAAGAGTGTTTCCAAACTTCTCTATCAATTGGTAGGTTCAACTCTGTGAGTTGAATGAACTCATCACAAAGAAGTTTCTGAGAATGCTTCCATCTAGTTTTTATATGAAGATATTTCCTTTTCCAGCATAGGCCTCAAAGAACTCCAAATAAACACATGCAGATTCTACAAAAGGAGTGTTTCCAAACTGTTCTATCAAAGGGACCGTTCAAGTCTGTGAGTTGAATGCACTCATCACACAGAAGTTTCTCAGAATGCTTCTGTCTAGTTTTTAGGTGAAGAGATTTCATTTCCCAGCATAGGCCTCAAAGCGCTCCAAATATCCACTTGCAGATTCTACGAAAAGTGTGTTTCAAAGCTGCTCTTTCAAAAGCAAGGTTGAAGTCTGTGTGTTGAATGCACTCATCAGAAAGAAGTTTCTGAGAATGCTTCTGTCTAGTTCTTAGGTGAAGATATTTCCTTTTCCAGCTTAGGCCTCAAAGCGCTCCAAATAAACACTTGCAAATTCTACAAAAGGAGTGTTTCAAAAGAGTTCTATCAAAAGGAACGTTCAAGTCTGTGAGTTGAATGCACATATCATACAGAAGTTTCCTGGAATGCTTCTGTCTAGTTTTTATGTGAAGACATTTCCTTTTCCAGCATAGGCCTCAAAGCGCTCCAAATATCCACTTGCAGATTCTACAAAAAGAGTGTTTCCAAACTGCTCTATCAAAAGCAAGCTTCAACACTGTGAGTAGAATGCACTCATCACAAAGAAGTTTCTGAGAATGCTTCTGTCTAGTTTTTATGTGAAGATATTTCCTTTTCCAACATAGGCCTCAAAGCGCTCCAAATAAACACTTGCAGATTCTACAAAAGGAGTGTTTCAAAACTGCTCTTTCGAGAGGAACGTTCAAGTCTGTGAGTTGAATACACTCATCACACAGAAGTTTCTGAGAATGCTTCTGTCTAGTTTTTATGTGAAGATATTTCCTTTTCCAGCATAGGCCTCAAAACGCTCCAAATATCCTCTTGCAGATTCTACAAAAAGAGTGTTTCAAAACTGTTCTATCAAAAGGAAGGTTCAACTCTGTGAGTTGAATGAATGCATCATGAAGAACTTTCTGAGAATGCTTCTCTGTAGTTTTTAGGTGAAGATATTCCAAAACCCAGCACAGGCCTCGAAGTGCTCCAAATAACCCCTTGCAGATTTTACCAAAAGAGTGTTTCAGAACTGCTCTTTCTATAGGTAAGTTCAAGTCTGTGAGTTGAATGCACTCAACACAAAGAAGTTTCTGAGAATGCTTCTGTTCAGTTTTTATGTGAAGATATTTCCTTTTCCAGCATAGGCCTCAAACGGCTCCAAATATCCACTTGCAGATTCTACAAAAAGAGTGTTTCCAAACTTCTCTATCAATTGGTAGGTTCAACTCTGTGAGTTGAATGAACTCATCACAAAGAAGTTTCTGAGAATGCTTCCATCTAGTTTTTATATGAAGATATTTCCTTTTCCAGCATAGGCCTCAAAGAACTCCAAATAAACACATGCAGATTCTACAAAAGGAGTGTTTCCAAACTGCTCTATCAAAGGGAACGTTCAAGTCTGTGAGTTGAATGCACTCATCACACAGAAGTTTCTCAGAATGCTTCTGTCTAGTTTTTAGGTGAAGAGATTTCATTTCCCAGAATAGGCCTCAAAGCGCTCCAAATATCCACTTGCAGATTCTACGAAAAGTGTGTTTCAAAGCTGCTCTTTCAAAAGCAAGGTTCAAGTCTGTGTGTTGAATGCACTCATCAGAAAGAAGTTTCTGAGAATGCTTCTGTCTAGTTCTTAGGTGAAGATATTTCCTTTTCCAGCTTAGGCCTCAAAGCGCTCCAAATAAACACTTGCAAATTCTACAAAAGGAGTGTTTCAAAAGAGTTCTATCAAAAGGAACGTTCAAGTCTGTGAGTTGAATGCACTTATCATACAGAAGTTTCCTGGAATGCTTCTGTCTAGTTTTTATGTGAAGACATTTCCTTTTCCAGCATAGGCCTCAAAGCGCTCCAAATATCCACTTGCAGATTCTACAAAAAGAGTGTTTCCAAACTGCTCTATCAAAAGCAAGCTTCAACACTGTGAGTAGAATGCACTCATCACAAAGAAGTTTCTGAGAATGCTTCTGTCTAGTTTTTATGTGAAGATATTTCCTTTTCCAACATAGGCCTCAAAGCGCTCCAAATAAACACTTGCAGATTCTACAAAAGGAGTGCTTCAAAACTGCTCTTTCGAGAGGAACGTTCAAGTCTGTGAGTTGAATACACTCATCACACAGAAGTTTCTGAGAATGCTTCTGTCTAGTTTTTATGTGAAGATATTTCCTTTTCCAGCATAGGCCTCAAAACGCTCCAAATATCCTCTTGCAGATTCTACAAAAAGAGTGTTTCAAAACTGTTCTATCAAAAGGAAGGTTCAACTCTGTGAGTTGAATGAATGCATCATGAAGAACTTTCTGAGAATGCTTCTCTGTAGTTTTTAGGTGAAGATATTCCAAAACCCAGCACAGGCCTCGAAGTGCTCCAAATAACCCCTTGCAGATTTTACCAAAAGAGTGTCTCAGAACTGCTCTTTCTATAGGTAAGTTCAAGTCTGTGAGTTGAATGCACTCAACACAAAGAAGTTTCTGAGAATGCTTCTGTTCAGTTTTTATGTGAAGATATTTCCTTTTCCAGCATAGGCCTCAAACGACTCCAAATATCCACTTGCAGATTCTACAAAAAGAGTGTTTCCAAACTTCTCTATCAATTGGTAGGTTCAACTCTGTGAGTTGAATGAACTCATCACAAAGAAGTTTCTGAGCATGCTTCCATCTAGTTTTTATATGAAGATATTTCCTTTTCCAGCATAGGCCTCAAAGAACTCCAAATAAACACATGCAGATTCTACAAAAGGAGTGTTTCCAAACTGCTCTATCAAAGGGAACGTTCAAGTCTGTGAGTTGAATGCACTCATCACACAGAAGTTTCTCAGAATGCTTCTGTCTAGTTTTTAGGTGAAGAGATTTCATTTCCCAGCATAGGCCTCAAAGCGCTCCAAATATCCACTTGCAGATTCTACGAAAAGTGTGTTTCAAAGCTGCTCTTTCAAAAGCAAGGTTCAAGTCCGTGTGTTGAATGCACTCATCAGAAAGAAGTTTCTGAGAATGCTTCTGTCTAGTTCTTAGGTGAAGATATTTCCTTTTCCAGCTTAGGCCTCAAAGCGCTCCAAATAAACACTTGCAAATTCTACAAAAGGAGTGTTTCAAAAGAATTCTATCAAAAGGAAGGTTCAAGTCTGTGAGTTGAATGCACTTATCATACAGACGTTTCCTGGAATGCTTCTGTCTAGTTTTTATGTGAAGACATTTCCTTTTCCAGCATAGGCCTCAAAGCGCTCCAAATATCCACTTGCAGATTCTACAAAAAGAGTGTTTCAAAACTGCTCTTTCGAGAGGAACGTTCAAGTCTGTGAGTTGAATGCACTCATCACACAGAAGTTTCTGAGAATGCTTCTGTCTAGTTTTTATGTGAAGATATTTCCTTTTCCAGCATAGGCCTCAAAACGCTCCAAATATCCTCTTGCAGATTCTACAAAAAGAGTGTTTCAAAACTGTTCTATCAAAAGGAAGGTTCAACTCTGTGAGTTGAATGAATGCATCATGAAGAACTTTCTGAGAATGCTTCTCTGTAGTTTTTAGGTGAAGATATTCCAAAACCCAGCACAGGCCTCGAAGTGCTCCAAATAACCCCTTGCAGATTTTACCAAAAGAGTGTTTCAGAACTGCTCTTTCTATAGGTAAGTTCAAGTCTGTGAGTTGAATGCACTCAACACAAAGAAGTTTCTGAGAATGCTTCTGTTCAGTTTTTATGTGAAGATATTTCCTTTTCCAGCATAGGCCTCAAACAGCTCCATATATACACTTGCAGATTCTACAAAAAGAGTGTTTCCAAACTTCTCTATCAATTGGTAGGTTCAACTCTGTGAGTTGAATGAACTCATCACAAAGAAGTTTCTGAGAATGCTTCCATCTAGTTTTTATATGAAGATATTTCCTTTTCCAGCATAGGCCTCAAAGAACTCCAAATAAACACATGCAGATTCTACAAAAGGAGTGTTTCCAAACTGCTCTATCAAAGGGAACGTTCAAGTCTGTGAGTTGAATGCACTCATCACACAGAAGTTTCTCAGAATGCTTCTGTCTAGTTTTTAGGTGAAGAGATTTCATTTCCCAGAATAGGCCTCAAAGCGCTCCAAATATCCACTTGCAGATTCTACGAAAAGTGTGTTTCAAAGCTGCTCTTTCAAAAGCAAGGTTCAAGTCTGTGTGTTGAATGCACTCATCAGAAAGAAGTTTCTGAGAATGCTTCTGTCTAGTTCTTAGGTGAAGATATTTCCTTTTCCAGCTTAGGCCTCAAAGCGCTCCAAATAAACACTTGCAAATTCTACAAAAGGAGTGTTTCAAAAGAGTTCTATCAAAAGGAACGTTCAAGTCTGTGAGTTGAATGCACTTATCATACAGAAGTTTCCTGGAATGCTTCTGTCTGGTTTTTATGTGAAGACATTTCCTTTTCCAGCATAGGCCTCAAAGCGCTCCAAATATCCACTTGCAGATTCTACAAAAAGAGTGTTTCAAAACTGCTCTATCAAAAGCAAGCTTCAACACTGTGAGTAGAATGCACTCATCACAAAGAAGTTTCTGAGAATGCTTCTGTCTAGTTTTTATGTGAAGATATTTCCTTTTCCAACATAGGCCTCAAAGCGCTCCAAATAAACACTTGCAGATTCTACAAAAGGAGTGTTTCAAAACTGCTCTTTCGAGAGGAACGTTCAAGTCTGTGAGTTGAATACACTCATCACACAGAAGTTTCTGAGAATGCTTCTGTCTAGTTTTTATGTGAAGATATTTCCTTTTCCAGCATAGGCCTCAAAACGCTCCAAATATCCTCTTGCAGATTCTACAAAAAGAGTGTTTCAAAACTGTTCTATCAAAAGGAAGGTTCAACTCTGTGAGTTGAATGAATGCATCATGAAGAACTTTCTGAGAATGCTTCTCTGTAGTTTTTAGGTGAAGATATTCCAAAACCCAGCACAGGCCTCGAAGTGCTCCAAATAACCCCTTGCAGATTTTACCAAAAGAGTGTCTCAGAACTGCTCTTTCTATAGGTAAGTTCAAGTCTGTGAGTTGAATGCACTCAACACAAAGAAGTTTCTGAGAATGCTTCTGTTCAGTTTTTATGTGAAGATATTTCCTTTTCCAGCATAGGCCTCAAACGGCTCCAAATATCCACTTGCAGATTCTACAAAAAGAGTGTTTCCAAACTTCTCTATCAATTGGTAGGTTCAACTCTGTGAGTTGAATGAACTCATCACAAAGAAGTTTCTGAGCATGCTTCCATCTAGTTTTTATATGAAGATATTTCCTTTTCCAGCATAGGCCTCAAAGAACTCCAAATAAACACATGCAGATTCTACAAAAGGAGTGTTTCCAAACTGCTCTATCAAAGGGAACGTTCAAGTCTGTGAGTTGAATGCACTCATCACACAGAAGTTTCTCAGAATGCTTCTGTCTAGTTTTTAGGTGAAGAGATTTCATTTCCCAGCATAGGCCTCAAAGCGCTCCAAATATCCACTTGCAGATTCTACGAAAAGTGTGTTTCAAAGCTGCTCTTTCAAAAGCAAGGTTCAAGTCCGTGTGTTGAATGCACTCATCAGAAAGAAGTTTCTGAGAATGCTTCTGTCTAGTTCTTAGGTGAAGATATTTCCTTTTCCAGCTTAGGCCTCAAAGCGCTCCAAATAAACACTTGCAAATTCTACAAAAGGAGTGTTTCAAAAGAATTCTATCAAAAGGAAGGTTCAAGTCTGTGAGTTGAATGCACTTATCATACAGAAGTTTCCTGGAATGCTTCTGTCTAGTTTTTATGTGAAGACATTTCCTTTTCCAGCATAGGCCTCAAAGCGCTCCAAATATCCACTTGCAGATTCTACAAAAAGAGTGTTTCAAAACTGCTCTATCAAAAGCAAGCTTCAACACTGTGAGTAGAATGCACTCATCACAAAGGAGTTTCTGAGAATGTTTCTGTCTAGTTTTTATGTGAAGATATTTCCTTTTCCAGCTTAGGCCTTAAAGCGCTCCAAATAAACACTTGCAAATTCTACAAAAGGAGTGTTTCAAAAGAGTTCTATCAAAAGGAACGTTCAAGTCTGTGAGTTGAATGCACTTATCATACAGAAGTTTTCTGGAATGCTTCTGTCTAGTTTTTATGTGAAGACATTTCCTTTTCCAGCATAGGCCTCAAAGCGCTCCAAATATCCACTTGCAGATTCTACAAAAAGAGTGTTTCAAAACTGCTCTATCAAAAGCAAGCTTCAACACTGTGAGTAGAATGCACTCATCACAAAGAAGTTTCTGAGAATGCTTCTGTCTAGTTTTTATGTGAAGATATTTCCTTTTCCAACATAGGCCTCAAAGCGCTCCAAATAAACACTTGCAGATTCTACAAAAGGAGTGTTTCAAAACTGCTCTTTCGAGAGGAACGTTCAAGTCTGTGAGTTGAATGCACTCATCACACAGAAGTTTCTGAGAATGCTTCTGTCTAGTTTTTATGTGAAGATATTTCCTTTTCCAGCATAGGCCTCAAAAGGCTCCAAATATCCTCTTACAGATTCTACAAAAAGAGTGTTTCAAAACTGTTCTATCAAAAGGAAGGTTCAACTCTGTGAGTTGAATGAATGCATCATGAAGAACTTTCTGAGAATGCTTCTCTGTAGTTTTTAGGTGAAGATATTCCAAAACCCAGCACAGGCCTCGAAGTGCTCCAAATAACCCCTTGCCGATTTTACCAAAAGAGTGTTTCAGAACTGCTCTTTCTATAGGTAAGTTCAAGTCTGTGAGTTGAATGCACTCAACACAAAGAAGTTTCTGAGAATGCTTCTGTTCAGTTTTTATGTGAAGATATTTCCTTTTCCAGCATAGGCCTCAAACGGCTCCAAATATCCACTTGCAGATTCTACAAAAAGAGTGTTTCAAAACTGCTCTATCAAAAGCAAGCTTCAACACTGTGAGTTGAATGAACTCATCACAAAGAAGTTTCTGAGAATGCTTCCATCTAGTTTTTATATGAAGATATTTCCTTTTCCAGCATAGGCCTCAAAGAACTCCAAATAAACACATGCAGATTCTACAAAAGGAGTGTTTCCAAACTGTTCTATCAAAGGGACCGTTCAAGTCTGTGAGTTGAATGCACTCATCACACAGAAGTTTCTCAGAATGCTTCTGTCTAGTTTTTAGGTGAAGAGATTTCATTTCCCAGCATAGGCCTCAAAGCGCTCCAAATATCCACTTGCAGATTCTACGAAAAGTGTGTTTCAAAGCTGCTCTTTCAAAAGCAAGGTTCAAGTCTGTGTGTTGAATGCACTCATCAGAAAGAAGTTTCTGAGAATGCTTCTGTCTAGTTCTTAGGTGAAGATATTTCCTTTTCCAGCTTAGGCCTCAAAGCGCTCCAAATAAACACTTGCAAATTCTACAAAAGGAGTGTTTCAAAAGAGTTCTATCAAAAGGAATGTTCAAGTCTGCGAGTTGAATGCACTTATCATACAGAAGTTTCCTGGAATGCTTCTGTCTAGTTTTTATGTGAAGACATTTCCTTTTCCAGCATAGGCCTCAAAGCGCTCCAAATATCCACTTGCAGATTCTACAAAAAGAGTGTTTCAAAACTGCTCTATCAAAAGCAAGCTTCAACACTGTGAGTAGAATGCACTCATCACAAAGAAGTTTCTGAGAATGCTTCTGTCTAGTTTTTATGTGAAGATATTTCCTTTTCCAACATAGGCCTCAAAGCGCTCCAAATAAACACTTGCAGATTCTACAAAAGGAGTGTTTCAAAACTGCTCTTTCGAGAGGAACGTTCAAGTCTGTGAGTTGAATGCACTCATCACACAGAAGTTTCTGAGAATGCTTCTGTCTAGTTTTTATGTGAAGATATTTCCTTTTCCAGCATAGGCCTCAAAACGCTCCAAATATCCTCTTGCAGATTCTACAAAAAGAGTGTTTCAAAACTGTTCTATCAAAAGGAAGGTTCAACTCTGTGAGTTGAATGAATGCATCATGAAGAACTTTCTGAGAATGCTTCTCTGTAGTTTTTAGGTGAAGATATTCCAAAACCCAGCACAGGCCTCGAAGTGCTCCAAATAACCCCTTGCAGATTTTACCAAAAGAGTGTTTCAGAACTGCTCTTTCTATAGGTAAGTTCAAGTCTGTGAGTTGAATGCACTCAACACAAAGAAGTTTCTGAGAATGCTTCTGTTCAGTTTTTATGTGAAGATATTTCCTTTTCCAGCATAGGCCTCAAACGGCTCCAAATATCCACTTGCAGATTCTACAAAAAGAGTGTTTCCAAACTTCTCTATCAATTGGTAGGTTCAACTCTGTGAGTTGAATGAACTCATCACAAAGAAGTTTCTGAGAATGCTTCCATCTAGTTTTTATATGAAGATATTTCCTTTTCCAGCATAGGCCTCAAAGAACTCCAAATAAACACATGCAGATTCTACAAAAGGAGTGTTTCCAAACTGTTCTATCAAAGGGACCGTTCAAGTCTGTGAGTTGAATGCAGTCATCACACAGAAGTTTCTCAGAATGCTTCTGTCTAGTTTTTAGGTGAAGAGATTTCATTTCCCAGCATAGGCCTCAAAGCGCTCCAAATATCCACTTGCAGATTCTACGAAAAGTGTGTTTCAAAGCTGCTCTTTCAAAAGCAAGGTTCAAGTCTGTGTGTTGAATGCACTCATCAGAAAGAAGTTTCTGAGAACGCTTCTGTCTAGTTCTCAGGTGAAGATATTTCCTTTTCCAGCTTAGGCCTCAAATCGCTCCAAATAAACACTTGCAAATTCTACAAAAGGAGTGTTTCAAAAGAGTTCTATCAAAAGGAACGTTCAAGTCTGTGAGTTGAATGCACTTATCATACAGAAGTTTCCTGGAATGTTTCTGTCTAGTTTTTATGTGAAGACATTTCCTTTTCCAGCCTAGGCCTCAAAGCGCTCCAAATATCCACTTGCAGATTCTACAAAAAGAGTGTTTCAAAACTGCTCTATGAAAATCAAGCTTCAACACTGTGATAGAATGCACTCATCACAAAGAAGTTTCTGAGAATGTTTCTGTCTAGTTTTTATGTGAAGATATTTCCTTTTCCAGCTTAGGCCTTAAAGCGCTCCAAATAAACACTTGCAAATTCTACAAAAGGAGTGTTTCAAAGGAGTTCTATCAAAAGGAACGTTCAAGTCTGTGAGTTGAATGCACTTATCATACAGAAGTTTCCTGGAATGCTTCTGTCTAGTTTTTATGTGAAGACATTTCCTTTTCCAGCATAGGCCTCAAAGCGCTCCAAATATCCACTTGCAGATTCTACAAAAAGAGTGTTTCAAAACTGCGCTATCAAAAGCAAGCTTCAACACTGTGAGTAGAATGCACTCATCACAAAGAAGTTTCTGAGAATGCTTCTGTCTAGTTTTTATGTGAAGATATTTCCTTCTCCAACATAGGCCTCAAAGCGCTCCAAATAAACACTTGCAGATTCTACAAAAGGAGTGTTTCAAAACTGCTCTTTCGAGAGGAACGTTCAAGTCTGTGAGTTGAATGCACTCATCACACAGAAGTTTCTGAGAATGCTTCTGTCTAGTTTTTATGTGAAGATATTTCCTTTTCCAGCATAGGCCTCAAAACGCTCCAAATATCCTCTTGCAGATTCTACAAAAAGAGTGTTTCAAAACTGTTCTATCAAAAGGAAGGTTCAACTCTGTGAGTTGAATGAATGCATCATGAAGAACTTTCTGAGAATGCTTCTCTGTAGTTTTTAGGTGAAGATATTCCAAAACCCAGCACAGGCCTCGAAGTGCTCCAAATAACCCCTTGCAGATTTTACCAAAAGAGTGTTTCAGAACTGCTCTTTCTATAGGTAAGTTCAAGTCTGTGAGTTGAATGCACTCAACACAAAGAAGTTTCTGAGAATGCTTCTGTTCAGTTTTTATGTGAAGATATTTCCTTTTCCAGCATAGGCCTCAAACGGCTCCAAATATCCACTTGCAGATTCTACAAAAAGAGTGTTTCCAAACTTCTCTATCAATTGGTAGGTTCAACTCTGTGAGTTGAATGAACTCATCACAAAGAAGTTTCTGAGAATGCTTCCATCTAGTTTTTATATGAAGATATTTCCTTTTCCAGCATAGGCCTCAAAGAACTCCAAATAAACACATGCAGATTCTACAAAAGGAGTGTTTCCAAACTGCTCTATCAAAGGGAACGTTGAAGTCTGTGAGTTGAATGCACTCATCACACAGAAGTTTCTCAGAATGCTTCTGTCTAGTTTTAGGTGAAGAGATTTCATTTCCCAGCATAGGCCTCAAAGCGCTCCAAATATCCACTTGCAGAATCTACGAAAAGTGTGTTTCAAAGCTGCTCTTTCAAAAGCAAGGTTCAAGTCTATGTGTTGAATGCACTCATCAGAAAGAAGTTTCTGACAATGCTTCTGTCTAGTTCTTAGGTGAAGATATTTCCTTTTCCAGCTTAGGCCTCAAAGCGCTCCAAATAAACACTTGCAAATTCTACAAAAGGAGTGTTTCAAAAGAGTTCTATCAAAAGGAATGTTCAAGTCTGTGAGTTGAATGCACTTATCATACAGAAGTTTCCTGGAATGCTTCTGTCTAGTTTTTATGTGAAGACATTTCCTTTTCCAGCATAGGCCTCAAAGCGCTCCAAATATCCACTTGCAGATTCTACAAAAAGAGTGTTTCAAAACTGCTCTATCAAAAGCAAGCTTCAACACTGTGAGTAGAATGCACTCATCACAAAGAAGTTTCTGAGAATGCTTCTGTCTAGTTTTTATGTGAAGATATTTCCTTTTCCAACATAGGCCTCAAAGCGCTCCAAATAAACACTTGCAGATTCTAGAAAAGGAGTGTTTCAAAACTGCTCTTTCGAGAGGAACGTTCAAGTCTGTGAGTTGAATGCACTCATCACACAGAAGTTTCTGAGAATGCTTCTGTCTAGTTTTTATGTGAAGATATTTCCTTTTCCAGCATGGGCCTCAAAACGCTCCAAATATCCTCTTGCAGATGCTACAAAAAGAGTGTTTCAAAACTGTTCTATCAAAAGGAAGGTTCAACTCTGTGAGTTGAATGAATGCATCATGAAGAACTTTCTGAGAATGCTTCTCTGTAGTTTTTAGGTGAAGATATTCCAAAACCCAGCACAGGCCTCGAAGTGCTCCAAATAACCCCTTGCAGATTTTACCAAAAGAGTGTTTCAGAACTGCTCTTTCTATAGGTAAGTTCAAGTCTGTGAGTTGAATGCACTCAACACAAAGAAGTTTCTGAGAATGCTTCTGTTCAGTTTTTATGTGAAGATATTTCCTTTTCCAGCATAGGCCTCAAACAGCTCCATATATACACTTGCAGATTCTACAAAAAGAGTGTTTCCAAACTTCTCTATCAATTGGTAGGTTCAACTCTGTGAGTTGAATGAACTCATCACAAAGAAGTTTCTGAGAATGCTTCCATCTAGTTTTTATATGAAGATATTTCCTTTTCCAGCATAGGCCTCAAAGAACTCCAAATAAACACATGCAGATTCTACAAAAGGAGTGTTTCCAAACTGCTCTATCAAAGGGAACGTTCAAGTCTGTGAGTTGAATGCACTCATCACACAGAAGTTTCTCAGAATGCTTCTGTCTAGTTTTTAGGTGAAGAGATTTCATTTCCCAGCATAGGCCTCAAAGCGCTCCAAATATCCACTTGCAGATTCTACGAAAAGTGTGTTTCAAAGCTGCTCTTTCAAAAGCAAGGTTCAAGTCTGTGTGTTGAATGCACTCATCAGAAAGAAGTTTCTGAGAATGCTTCTGTCTAGTTCTTAGGTGAAGATATTTCCTTTTCCAGCTTAGGCCTCAAAGCGCTCCAAATAAACACTTGCAAATTCTACAAAAGGAGTGTTTCAAAAGAGTTCTATCAAAAGGAATGTTCAAGTCTGTGAGTTGAATGAATGCATCATGAAGAACTTTCTGAGAATGCTTCTCTGTAGTTTTTAGGTGAAGATATTCCAAAACCCAGCACAGGCCTCGAAGTGCTCCAAATAACCCCTTGCAGATTTTACCAAAAGAGTGTTTCAGAACTGCTCTTTCTATAGGTAAGTTCAAGTCTGTGAGTTGAATGCACTCAACACAAAGAAGTTTCTGAGAATGCTTCTGTTCAGTTTTTATGTGAAGATATTTCCTTTTCCAGCATAGGCCTCAAACGGCTCCAAATATCCACTTGCAGATTCTACAAAAAGAGTGTTTCCAAACTTCTCTATCAATTGGTAGGTTCAACTCTGTGAGTTGAATGAACTCATCACAAAGAAGTTTCTGAGAATGCTTCCATCTAGTTTTTATATGAAGATATTTCCTTTTCCAGCATAGGCATCAAAGAACTCCAAATAAACACATGCAGATTCTACAAAAGGAGTGTTTCCAAACTGCTCTATCAAAGGGAACGTTCAAGTCTGTGAGTTGAATGCACTCATCACACAGAAGTTTCTCAGAATGCTTCTGTCTAGTTTTAGTTGAAGAGATTTCATTTCCCAGCATAGGCCTCAAAGCGCTCCAAATATCCACTTGCAGATTCTACGAAAAGTGTGTTTCAAAGCTGCTCTTTCAAAATCAAGGTTCAAGTCTGTGTGTTGAATGCACTCATCAGAAAGAAGTTTCTGAGAATGCTTCTGTCTAGTTCTTAGGTGAAGATATTTCCTTTTCCAGCTTAGGCCTCAAAGCGCTCCAAATAAACACTTGCAAATTCTACAAAAGGAGTGTTTCAAAAGAGTTCTATCAAAAGGAATGTTCAAGTCTGTGAGTTGAATGCACTTATCATACAGAAGTTTCCTGGAATGCTTCTGTCTAGTTTTTATGTGAAGACATTTCCTTTTCCAGCATAGGCCTCAAAGCGCTCCAAATATCCACTTGCATATTCTACAAAAAGAGTGTTTCAAAACTGCTCTATCAAAAGCAAGCTTCAACACTGTGAGTAGAATGCACTCATCACAAAGAAGTTTCTGAGAATGCTTCTGTCTAGTTTTTATGTGAAGATATTTCCTTTTCCAACATAGGCCTCAAAGCGCTCCAAATAAACACTTGCAGATTCTAGAAAAGGAGTGTTTCAAAACTGCTCTTTCGAGAGGAACGTTCAAGTCTGTGAGTTGAATGCACTCATCACACAGAAGTTTCTGAGAATGCTTCTGTCTAGTTTTTATGTGAAGATATTTCCTTTTCAGCATGGGCCTCAAAACGCTCCAAATATCCTCTTGCAGATTCTACAAAAAGAGTGTTTCAAAACTGTTCTATCAAAAGGAAGGTTCAACTCTGTGAGTTGAATGAATGCATCATGAAGAACTTTCTGAGAATGCTTCTCTGTAGTTTTTAGGTGAAGATATTCCAAAACCCAGCACAGGCCTCGAAGTGCTCCAAATAACCCCTTGCAGATTTCACCAAAAGAGTGTTTCAGAACTGCTCTTTCTATAGGTAAGTTCAAGTCTGTGAGTTGAATGCACTCAACACAAAGAAGTTTCTGAGAATGCTTCTGTTCAGTTTTTATGTGAAGATATTTCCTTTTCCAGCATAGGCCTCAAACGGCTCCAAATATCCACTTGCAGATTCTACAAAAAGAGTGTTTCCAAACTTCTCTATCAATTGGTAGGTTCAACTCTGTGAGTTGAATGAACTCATCACAAAGAAGTTTCTGAGAATGCTTCCATCTAGTTTTTATATGAAGATATTTCCTTTTCCAGCATAGGCCTCAAAGAACTCCAAATAAACACGTGCAGATTCTACAAAAGGAGTGTTTCCAAACTGTTCTATCAAAGGGACCGTTCAAGTCTGTGAGTTGAATGCACTCATCACACAGAAGTTTCTCAGAATGCTTCTGTCTAGTTTTTAGGTGAAGAGATTTCATTTCCCAGCATAGGCCTCAAAGCGCTCCAAATATCCACTTGCAGATTCTACGAAAAGTGTGTTTCAAAGCTGCTCTTTCAAAAGCAAGGTTCAAGTCTGTGTGTTGAATGCACTCATCAGAAAGAAGTTTCTGAGAACGCTTCTGTCTAGTTCTTAGGTGAAGATACTTCCTTTTCCAGCTTAGGCCTCAAAGCGCTCCAAATAAACACTTGCAAATTCTACAAAAGGAGTGTTTCAAAAGAGTTCTATCAAAAGGAATGTTCAAGTCTGTGAGTTGAATGCACTTATCATACAGAAGTTTCCTGGAATGTTTCTGTCTTGTTTTTATGTGAAGACATTTCCTTTTCCAGCATAGGCCTCAAAGCGCTCCAAATATCCACTTGCAGATTCTACAAAAAGAGTGTTTCCAAACTGCTCTATCAAAAGCAAGCTTCAACACTGTGAGTAGAATGCACTCATCACAAAGAAGTTTCTGAGAATGCTTCTGTCTAGTTTTTATGTGAAGATATTTCCTTTTCCAACATAGGCCTCAAAGCGCTCCAAATAAACACTTGCAGATTCTACAAAAGGAGTGTTTCAAAACTGCTCTTTCGAGAGGAGCGTTCAAGTCTGTGAGTTGAATACACTCATCACACAGAAGTTTCTGAGAATGCTTCTGTCTAGTTTTTATGTGAAGATATTTCCTTTTCCAGCATAGGCCTCAAAACGCTCCAAATATCCTCTTGCAGATTCTACAAAAAGAGTGTTTCAAAACTGTTCTATCAAAAGGAAGGTTCAACTCTGTGAGTTGAATGAATGCATCATGAAGAACTTTCTGAGAATGCTTCTCTGTAGTTTTTAGGTGAAGATATTCCAAAACCCAGCACAGGCCTCGAAGTGCTCCAAATAACCCCTTGCAGATTTTACCAAAAGAGTGTTTCAGAACTGCTCTTTCTATAGGTAAGTTCAAGTCTGTGAGTTGAATGCACTCAACACAAAGAAGTTTCTGAGAATGCTTCTGTTCAGTTTTTATGTGAAGATATTTCCTTTTCCAGCATAGGCCTCAAACGGCTCCATATATACACTTGCAGATTCTACAAAAAGAGTGTTTCCAAACTTCTCTATCAATTGGTAGGCTCAACTCTGTGAGTTGAATGAACTCATCACAAAGAAGTTTCTGAGAATGCTTCCATCTAGTTTTTATATGAAGATATTTCCTTTTCCAGCATAGGCCTCAAAGAACTCCAAATAAACACATGCAGATTCTACAAAAGGAGTGTTTCCAAACTGCTCTATCAAAGGGAACGTTCAAGTCTGTGAGTTGAATGCACTCATCACACAGAAGTTTCTCAGAATGCTTCTGTCTAGTTTTTAGGTGAAGAGATTTCATTTCCCAGCATAGGCCTCAAAGCGCTCCAAATATCCACTTGCAGATTCTACGAAAAGTGTGTTTCAAAGCTGCTCTTTCAAAAGCAAGGTTCAAGTCTGTGTGTTGAATGCACTCATCAGAAAGAAGTTTCTGAGAATGCTTCTGTCTAGTTCTTAGGTGAAGATATTTCCTTTTCCAGCTTAGGCCTCAAAGCGCTCCAAATAAACACTTGCAAATTCTACAAAAGGAGTGTTTCAAAAGAGTTCTATCAAAAGGAATGTTCAAGTCTGTGAGTTGAATGCACTTATCATACAGAAGTTTCCTGGAATGCTTCTGTCTAGTTTTTATGTGAAGACATTTCCTTTTCCAGCATAGGCCTCAAAGCGCTCCAAATATCCACTTGCAGATTCTACAAAAAGAGTGTTTCCAAACTGCTCTATCAAAAGCAAGCTTCAACACTGTGAGTAGAATGCACTCATCACAAAGAAGTTTCTGAGAATGCTTCTGTCTAGTTTTTATGTGAAGATATTTCCTTTTCCAACATAGGCCTCAAAGCGCTCCATATAAACACTTGCAGATTCTACAAAAGGAGTGTTTCAAAACTGCTCTTTCGAGAGGAACGTTCAAGTCTGTGAGTTGAATGCACTCATCACACAGAAGTTTCTGAGAATGCTTCTGTCTAGTTTTTATGTGAAGATATTTCCTTTTCCAGCATAGGCCTCAAAACGCTCCATATATCCTCTTGCAGATTCTACAAAAAGAGTGTTTCAAAACTGTTCTATCAAAAGGAAGGTTCAACTCTGTGAGTTGAATGAATGCATCATGAAGAACTTTCTGAGAATGCTTCTCTGTAGTTTTTAGGTGAAGATATTCCAAAACCCAGCACAGGCCTCGAAGTGCTCCAAATAACCCCTTGCAGATTTTACCAAAAGAGTGTTTCAGAACTGCTCTTTCTATAGGTAAGTTCAAGTCTGTGAGTTGAATGCACTCAACACAAAGAAGTTTCTGAGAATGCTTCTGTTCAGTTTTTATCTGAAGATATTTCCTTTTACAGCATAGGCCTCAAACGGCTCCAAATATCCACTTGCAGATTCTACAAAAAGAGTGTTTCCAAACTTCTCTATCAATTGGTAGGTTCAACTCTGTGAGTTGAATGAACTCATCACAAAGAAGTTTCTGAGAATGCTTCCATCTAGTTTTTATATGAAGATATTTCCTTTTCCAGCATAGGCCTCAAAGAACTCCAAATAAACACATGCAGATTCTACAAAAGGAATGTTTCCAAACTGTTCTATCAAAGGGACCGTTCAAGTCTGTGAGTTGAATGCACTCATCACACAGAAGTTTCTCAGAATGCTTCTGTCTAGTTTTTAGGTGAAGAGATTTCATTTCCCAGCATAGGCCTCAAAGCGCTCCAAATATCCACTTGCAGATTCTACGAAAAGTGTGTTTCAAAGCTGCTCTTTCAAAAGCAAGGTTCAAGTCTGTGTGTTGAATGCACTCATCAGAAAGAAGTTTCTGAGAATGCTTCTGTCTAGTTCTTAGGTGAAGATACTTCCTTTTCCAGCTTAGGCCTCAAAGCGCTCCAAATAAACACTTGCAAATTCTACAAAAGGAGTGTTTCAAAAGAGTTCTATCAAAAGGAATGTTCAAGTCTGTGAGTTGAATGCACTTATCATACAGAAGTTTCCTGGAATGTTTCTGTCTAGTTTTTATGTGAAGACATTTCCTTTTCCAGCATAGGCCTGAAAGCGCTCCAAATATCCACTTGCATATTCTACAAAAAGAGTGTTTCAAAACTGCTCTATCAAAAGCAAGCTTCAACACTGTGAGTAGAATGCACTCATCACAAAGAAGTTTCTGAGAATGCTTCTGTCTAGTTTTTATGTGAAGATATTTCCTTTTCCAACATAGGCCTCAAAGCGCTCCAAATAAACACTTGCAGATTCTACAAAAGGAGTGTTTCAAAACTGCTCTTTTGAGAGGAACGTTCAAGTCTGTGAGTTGAATGCACTCATCACACAGAAGTTTCTGAGAATGCTTCTGTCTAGTTTTTATGTGAAGATATTTCCTTTTCCAGCATAGGCCTCAAAACGCTCCAAATATCCTCTTGCAGATTCTACAAAAAGAGTGTTTCAAAACTGTTCTATCAAAAGGAAGGTTCAACTCTGTGAGTTGAATGAATGCATCATGAAGAACTTTCTGAGAATGCTTCTCTGTAGTTTTTAGGTGAAGATATTCCAAAACCCAGCACAGGCCTCGAAGTGCTCCAAATAACCCCTTGCAGATTTTACCAAAAGAGTGTTTCAGAACTGCTCTTTCTATAGGTAAGTTCAAGTCTGTGAGTTGAATGCACTCAACACAAAGAAGTTTCTGAGAATGCTTCTGTTCAGTTTTTATGTGAAGATATTTCCTTTTCCAGCATAGGCCTCAAACAGCTGCATATATACACTTGCAGATTCTACAAAAAGAGTGTTTCCAAACTTCTCTATCAATTGGTAGGTTCAACTCTGTGAGTTGAATGAACTCATCACAAAGAAGTTTCTGAGAATGCTTCCATCTAGTTTTTATATGAAGATATTTCCTTTTCCAGCATAGGCCTCAAAGAACTCCAAATAAACACATGCAGATTCTACAAAAGGAGTGTTTCCAAACTGCTCTATCAAAGGGAACGTTCAAGTCTGTGAGTTGAATGCACTCATCACACAGAAGTTTCTCAGAATGCTTCTGTCTAGTTTTTAGGTGAAGAGATTTCATTTCCCAGCATAGGCCTCAAAGCGCTCCAAATATCCACTTGCAGATTCTACGAAAAGTGTGTTTCAAAGCTGCTCTTTCAAAAGCAAGGTTCAAGTCTGTGTGTTGAATGCACTCATCAGAAAGAAGTTTCTGAGAATGCTTCTGTCTAGTTCTTAGGTGAAGATATTTCCTTTTCCAGCTTAGGCCTCAAAGCGCTCCAAATAAACACTTGCAAATTCTACAAAAGGAGTGTTTCAAAAGAGTTCTATCAAAAGGAATGTTCAAGTCTGTGAGTTGAATGCACTTATCATACAGAAGTTTCCTGGAATGCTTCTGTCTAGTTTTTATGTGAAGACATTTCCTTTTCCAGCATAGGCCTCAAAGCGCTCCAAATATCCACTTGCAGATTCTACAAAAAGAGTGTTTCCAAACTGCTCTATCAAAAGCAAGCTTCAACACTGTGAGTAGAATGCACTCATCACAAAGAAGTTTCTGAGAATGCTTCTGTCTAGTTTTTATGTGAAGATATTTCCTTTTCCAACATAGGCCTCAAAGCGCTCCAAATAAACACTTGCAGATTCTACAAAAGGAGTGTTTCAAAACTGCTCTTTCGAGAGGAACGTTCAAGTCTGTGAGTTGAATGCACTCATCACACAGAAGTTTCTGAGAATGCTTCTGTCTAGTTTTTATGTGAAGATATTTCCTTTTCCAGCATAGGCCTCAAAACGCTCCATATATCCTCTTGCAGATTCTACAAAAAGAGTGTTTCAAAACTGTTCTATCAAAAGGAAGGTTCAACTCTGTGAGTTGAATGAATGCATCATGAAGAACTTTCTGAGAATGCTTCTCTGTAGTTTTTAGGTGAAGATATTCCAAAACCCAGCACAGGCCTCGAAGTGCTCCAAATAACCCCTTGCAGATTTTACCAAAAGAGTGTTTCAGAACTGCTCTTTCTATAGGTAAGTTCAAGTCTGTGAGTTGAATGCACTCAACACAAAGAAGTTTCTGAGAATGCTTCTGTTCAGTTTTTATCTGAAGATATTTCCTTTTACAGCATAGGCCTCAAACGGCTCCAAATATCCACTTGCAGATTCTACAAAAAGAGTGTTTCCAAACTTCTCTATCAATTGGTAGGTTCAACTCTGTGAGTTGAATGAACTCATCACAAAGAAGTTTCTGAGAATGCTTCCATCTAGTTTTTATATGAAGATATTTCCTTTTCCAGCATAGGCCTCAAAGAACTCCAAATAAACACATGCAGATTCTACAAAAGGAGTGTTTCCAAACTGTTCTATCAAAGGGACCGTTCAAGTCTGTGAGTTGAATGCACTCATCACACAGAAGTTTCTCAGAATGCTTCTGTCTAGTTTTTAGGTGAAGAGATTTCATTTCCCAGCATAGGCCTCAAAGCGCTCCAAATATCCACTTGCAGATTCTACGAAAAGTGTGTTTCAAAGCTGCTCTTTCAAAAGCAAGGTTCAAGTCTGTGTGTTGAATGCACTCATCAGAAAGAAGTTTCTGAGAATGCTTCTGTCTAGTTCTTAGGTGAAGATACTTCCTTTTCCAGCTTAGGCCTCAAAGCGCTCCAAATAAACACTTGCAAATTCTACAAAAGGAGTGTTTCAAAAGAGTTCTATCAAAAGGAATGTTCAAGTCTGTGAGTTGAATGCACTTATCATACAGAAGTTTCCTGGAATGTTTCTGTCTAGTTTTTATGTGAAGACATTTCCTTTTCCAGCATAGGCCTCAAAGCGCTCCAAATATCCACTTGCAGATTCTACAAAAAGAGTGTTTCAAAACTGCTCTATCAAAAGCAAGCTTCAACACTGTGAGTAGAATGCACTCATCACAAAGAAGTTTCTGAGAATGCTTCTGTCTAGTTTTTATGTGAAGATATTTCCTTTTCCAACATAGGCCTCAAAGCGCTCCAAATAAACACTTGCAGATTCTACAAAAGGAGTGTTTCAAAACTGCTCTTTTGAGAGGAACGTTCAAGTCTGTGAGTTGAATGCACTCATCACACAGAAGTTTCTGAGAATGCTTCTGTCTAGTTTTTATGTGAAGATATTTCCTTTTCCAGCATAGGCCTCAAAACGCTCCAAATATCCTCTTGCAGATTCTACAAAAAGAGTGTTTCAAAACTGTTCTATCAAAAGGAAGGTTCAACTCTGTGAGTTGAATGAATGCATCATGAAGAACTTTCTGAGAATGCTTCTCTGTAGTTTTTAGGTGAAGATATTCCAAAACCCAGCACAGGCCTCGAAGTGCTCCAAATAACCCCTTGCAGATTTTACCAAAAGAGTGTTTCAGAACTGCTCTTTCTATAGGTAAGTTCAAGTCTGTGAGTTGAATGCACTCAACACAAAGAAGTTTCTGAGAATGCTTCTGTTCAGTTTTTATGTGAAGATATTTCCTTTTCCAGCATAGGCCTCAAACAGCTCCATATATACACTTGCAGATTCTACAAAAAGAGTGTTTCCAAACTTCTCTATCAATTGGTAGGTTCAACTCTGTGAGTTGAATGAACTCATCACAAAGAAGTTTCTGAGAATGCTTCCATCTAGTTTTTATATGAAGATATTTCCTTTTCCAGCATAGGCCTCAAAGAACTCCAAATAAACACATGCAGATTCTACAAAAGGAGTGTTTCCAAACTGCTCTATCAAAGGGAACGTTCAAGTCTGTGAGTTGAATGCACTCATCACACAGAAGTTTCTCAGAATGCTTCTGTCTAGTTTTTAGGTGAAGAGATTTCATTTCCCAGCATAGGCCTCAAAGCGCTCCAAATATCCACTTGCAGATTCTACGAAAAGTGTGTTTCAAAGCTGCTCTTTCAAAAGCAAGGTTCAAGTCTGTGTGTTGAATGCACTCATCAGAAAGAAGTTTCTGAGAATGCTTCTGTCTAGTTCTTAGGTGAAGATATTTCCTTTTCCAGCTTAGGCCTCAAAGCGCTCCAAATAAACACTTGCAAATTCTACAAAAGGAGTGTTTCAAAAGAGTTCTATCAAAAGGAACGTTCAAGTCTGTGAGTTGAATGCACTTATCATACAGAAGTTTCCTGGAATGCTTCTGTCTAGTTTTTATGTGAAGACATTTCCTTTTCCAGCATAGGTCTCAAAGCGCTCCAAATATCCACTTGCAGATTCTACAAAAAGAGTGTTTCAAAACTGCTCTATCAAAAGCAAGCTTCAACACTGTGAGTAGAATGCACTCATCACAAAGAAGTTTCTGAGAATGCTTCTGTCTAGTTTTTATGTGAAGATATTTCCTTTTCCAACATAGGCCTCAAAGCGCTCCAAATAAACACTTGCAGATTCTACAAAAGGAGTGTTTCAAAACTGCTCTTTCGAGAGGAACGTTCAAGTCTGTGAGTTGAATACACTCATCACACAGAAGTTTCTGAGAATGCTTCTGTCTAGTTTTTATGTGAAGATATTTCCTTTTCCAGCATAGGCCTCAAAACGCTCCAAATATCCTCTTGCAGATTCTACAAAAAGAGTGTTTCAAAACTGTTCTATCAAAAGGAAGGTTCAACTCTGTGAGTTGAATGAATGCATCATGAAGAACTTTCTGAGAATGCTTCTCTGTAGTTTTTAGGTGAAGATATTCCAAAACCCAGCACAGGCCTCGAAGTGCTCCAAATAACCCCTTGCAGATTTTACCAAAAGAGTGTTTCAGAACTGCTCTTTCTATAGGTAAGTTCAAGTCTGTGAGTTGAATGCACTCAACACAAAGAAGTTTCTGAGAATGCTTCTGTTCAGTTTTTATGTGAAGATATTTCCTTTTCCAGCATAGGCCTCAAACAGCTCCATATATACACTTGCAGATTCTACAAAAAGAGTGTTTCCAAACTTCTCTATCAATTGGTAGGTTCAACTCTGTGAGTTGAATGAACTCATCACAAAGAAGTTTCTGAGAATGCTTCCATCTAGTTTTTATATGAAGATATTTCCTTTTCCAGCATAGGCCTCAAAGAACTCCAAATAAACACATGCAGATTCTACAAAAGGAGTGTTTCCAAACTGCTCTATCAAAGGGAACGTTCAAGTCTGTGAGTTGAATGCACTCATCACACAGAAGTTTCTCAGAATGCTTCTGTCTAGTTTTTAGGTGAAGAGATTTCATTTCCCAGCATAGGCCTCAAAGCGCTCCAAATATCCACTTGCAGATTCTACGAAAAGTGTGTTTCAAAGCTGCTCTTTCAAAAGCAAGGTTCAAGTCTGTGTGTTGAATGCACTCATCAGAAAGAAGTTTCTGAGAATGCTTCTGTCTAGTTCTTAGGTGAAGATATTTCCTTTTCCAGCTTAGGCCTCAAAGCGCTCCAAATAAACACTTGCAAATTCTACAAAAGGAGTGTTTCAAAAGAGTTCTATCAAAAGGAACGTTCAAGTCTGTGAGTTGAATGCACTTATCATACAGAAGTTTCCTGGAATGCTTCTGTCTAGTTTTTATGTGAAGACATTTCCTTTTCCAGCATAGGTCTCAAAGCGCTCCAAATATCCACTTGCAGATTCTACAAAAAGAGTGTTTCAAAACTGCTCTATCAAAAGCAAGCTTCAACACTGTGAGTAGAATGCACTCATCACAAAGAAGTTTCTGAGAATGCTTCTGTCTAGTTTTTATGTGAAGATATTTCCTTTTCCAACATAGGCCTCAAAGCGCTCCAAATAAACACTTGCAGATTCTACAAAAGGAGTGTTTCAAAACTGCTCTTTCGAGAGGAACGTTCAAGTCTGTGAGTTGAATACACTCATCACACAGAAGTTTCTGAGAATGCTTCTGTCTAGTTTTTATGTGAAGATATTTCCTTTTCCAGCATAGGCCTCAAAACGCTCCAAATATCCTCTTGCAGATTCTACAAAAAGAGTGTTTCAAAACTGTTCTATCAAAAGGAAGGTTCAACTCTGTGAGTTGAATGAATGCATCATGAAGAACTTTCTGAGAATGCTTCTCTGTAGTTTTTAGGTGAAGATATTCCAAAACCCAGCACAGGCCTCGAAGTGCTCCAAATAACCCCTTGCAGATTTTACCAAAAGAGTGTCTCAGAACTGCTCTTTCTATAGGTAAGTTCAAGTCTGTGAGTTGAATGCACTCAACACAAAGAAGTTTCTGAGAATGCTTCTGTTCAGTTTTTATGTGAAGATATTTCCTTTTCCAGCATAGGCCTCAAACGGCTCCAAATATCCACTTGCAGATTCTACAAAAAGAGTGTTTCCAAACTTCTCTATCAATTGGTAGGTTCAACTCTGTGAGTTGAATGAACTCATCACAAAGAAGTTTCTGAGCATGCTTCCATCTAGTTTTTATATGAAGATATTTCCTTTTCCAGCATAGGCCTCAAAGAACTCCAAATAAACACATGCAGATTCTACAAAAGGAATGTTTCCAAACTGCTCTATCAAAGGGAACGTTCAAGTCTGTGAGTTGAATGCACTCATCACACAGAAGTTTCTCAGAATGCTTCTGTCTAGTTTTTAGGTGAAGAGATTTCATTTCCCAGCATAGGCCTCAAAGCGCTCCAAATATCCACTTGCAGATTCTACGAAAAGTGTGTTTCAAAGCTGCTCTTTCAAAAGCAAGGTTCAAGTCCGTGTGTTGAATGCACTCATCAGAAAGAAGTTTCTGAGAATGCTTCTGTCTAGTTCTTAGGTGAAGATATTTCCTTTTCCAGCTTAGGCCTCAAAGCGCTCCAAATAAACACTTGCAAATTCTACAAAAGGAGTGTTTCAAAAGAATTCTATCAAAAGGAAGGTTCAAGTCTGTGAGTTGAATGCACTTATCATACAGAAGTTTCCTGGAATGCTTCTGTCTAGTTTTTATGTGAAGACATTTCCTTTTCCAGCATAGGCCTCAAAGCGCTCCAAATATCCACTTGCAGATTCTACAAAAAGAGTGTTTCAAAACTGCTCTTTCGAGAGGAACGTTCAAGTCTGTGAGTTGAATGCACTCATCACACAGAAGTTTCTGAGAATGCTTCTGTCTAGCTTTTATGTGAAGATATTTCCTTTTCCAGCATAGGCCTCAAAACGCTCCAAATATCCTCTTGCAGATTCTACAAAAAGAGTGTTTCAAAACTGTTCTATCAAAAGGAAGGTTCAACTCTGTGAGTTGAATGAATGCATCATGAAGAACTTTCTGAGAATGCTTCTCTGTAGTTTTTAGGTGAAGATATTCCAAAACCCAGCACAGGCCTCGAAGTGCTCCAAATAACCCCTTGCAGATTTTACCAAAAGAGTGTTTCAGAACTGCTCTTTCTATAGGTAAGTTCAAGTCTGTGAGTTGAATGCACTCAACACAAAGAAGTTTCTGAGAATGCTTCTGTTCAGTTTTTATGTGAAGATATTTCCTTTTCCAGCATAGGCCTCAAACGGCTCCAAATATCCACTTGCAGATTCTACAAAAAGAGTGTTTCCAAACTTCTCTATCAATTGGTAGGTTCAACTCTGTGAGTTGAATGAACTCATCACAAAGAAGTTTCTGAGAATGCTTCCATCTAGTTTTTATATGAAGATATTTCCTTTTCCAGCATAGGCCTCAAAGAACTCCAAATAAACACATGCAGATTCTACAAAAGGAGTGTTTCCAAACTGTTCTATCAAAGGGACCGTTCAAGTCTGTGAGTTGAATGCACTCATCACACAGAAGTTTCTCAGAATGCTTCTGTCTAGTTTTTAGGTGAAGAGATTTCATTTCCCAGCATAGGCCTCAAAGCGCTCCAAATATCCACTTGCAGATTCTACGAAAAGTGTGTTTCAAAGCTGCTCTTTCAAAAGCAAGGTTCAAGTCTGTGTGTTGAATGCACTCATCAGAAAGAAGTTTCTGAGAATGCTTCTGTCTAGTTCTTAGGTGAAGATATTTCCTTTTCCAGCTTAGGCCTCAAAGCGCTCCAAATAAACACTTGCAAATTCTACAAAAGGAGTGTTTCAAAAGAGTTCTATCAAAAGGAATGTTCAAGTCTGTGAGTTGAATGCACTTATCATACAGAAGTTTCCTGGAATGCTTCTGTCTAGTTTTTATGTGAAGACATTTCCTTTTCCAGCATAGGCCTCAAAGCGCTCCAAATATCCACTTGCAGATTCTACAAAAAGAGTGTTTCAAAACTGCTCTATCAAAAGCAAGCTTCAACACTGTGAGTAGAATGCACTCATCACAAAGGAGTTTCTGAGAATGTTTCTGTCTAGTTTTTATGTGAAGATATTTCCTTTTCCAGCTTAGGCCTTAAAGCGCTCCAAATAAACACTTGCAAATTCTACAAAAGGAGTGTTTCAAAAGAGTTCTATCAAAAGGAACGTTCAAGTCTGTGAGTTGAATGCACTTATCATACAGAAGTTTTCTGGAATGCTTCTGTCTAGTTTTTATGTGAAGACATTTCCTTTTCCAGCATAGGCCTCAAAGCGCTCCAAATATCCACTTGCAGATTCTACAAAAAGAGTGTTTCAAAACTGCTCTATCAAAAGCAAGCTTCAACACTGTGAGTAGAATGCACTCATCACAAAGAAGTTTCTGAGAATGCTTCTGTCTAGTTTTTATGTGAAGATATTTCCTTTTCCAACATAGGCCTCAAAGCGCTCCAAATAAACACTTGCAGATTCTACAAAAGGAGTGTTTCAAAACTGCTCTTTCGAGAGGAACGTTCAAGTCTGTGAGTTGAATGCACTCATCAAACAGAAGTTTCTGAGAATGCTTCTGTCTAGTTTTTATGTGAAGATATTTCCTTTTCCAGCATAGGCCTCAAAAGGCTCCAAATATCCTCTTACAGATTCTACAAAAAGAGTGTTTCAAAACTGTTCTATCAAAAGGAAGGTTCAACTCTGTGAGTTGAATGAATGCATCATGAAGAACTTTCTGAGAATGCTTCTCTGTAGTTTTTAGGTGAAGATATTCCAAAACCCAGCACAGGCCTCGAAGTGCTCCAAATAACCCCTTGCCGATTTTACCAAAAGAGTGTTTCAGAACTGCTCTTTCTATAGGTAAGTTCAAGTCTGTGAGTTGAATGCACTCAACACAAAGAAGTTTCTGAGAATGCTTCTGTTCAGTTTTTATGTGAAGATATTTCCTTTTCCAGCATAGGCCTCAAACGGCTCCAAATATCCACTTGCAGATTCTACAAAAAGAGTGTTTCCAAACTTCTCTATCAATTGGTAGGTTCAACTCTGTGAGTTGAATGAACTCATCACAAAGAAGTTTCTGAGAATGCTTCCATCTAGTTTTTATATGAAGATATTTCCTTTTCCAGCATAGACCTCAAAGAACTCCAAATAAACACATGCAGATTCTACAAAAGGAGTGTTTCCAAACTGTTCTATCAAAGGGACCGTTCAAGTCTGTGAGTTGAATGCACTCATCACACAGAAGTTTCTCAGAATGCTTCTGTCTAGTTTTTAGGTGAAGAGATTTCATTTCCCAGCATAGGCCTCAAAGCGCTCCAAATATCCACTTGCAGATTCTACGAAAAGTGTGTTTCAAAGCTGCTCTTTCAAAAGCAAGGTTCAAGTCTGTGTGTTGAATGCACTCATCAGAAAGAAGTTTCTGAGAATGCTTCTGTCTAGTTCTTAGGTGAAGATATTTCCTTTTCCAGCTTAGGCCTCAAAGCGCTCCAAATAAACACTTGCAAATTCTACAAAAGGAGTGTTTCAAAAGAGTTCTATCAAAAGGAATGTTCAAGTCTGTGAGTTGAATGCACTTACCATACAGAAGTTTCCTGGAATGCTTCTGTCTAGTTTTTATGTGAAGACATTTCCTTTTCCAGCATAGGCCTCAAAGCGCTCCAAATATCCACTTGCAGATTCTACAAAAAGAGTGTTTCCAAACTGCTCTAACAAAAGCAAGCTTCAACACTGTGAGTAGAATGCACTCATCACAAAGAAGTTTCTGAGAATGCTTCTGTCTAGTTTTTATGTGAAGATATTTCCTTTTCCAACATAGGCCTCAAAGCGCTCCAAATAAACACTTGCAGATTCTAGAAAAGGAGTGTTTCAAAACTGCTCTTTCGAGAGGAACGTTCAAGTCTGTGAGTTGAATGCACTCATCACACAGAAGTTTCTGAGAATGCTTCTGTCTAGTTTTTATGTGAAGATATTTCCTTTTCCAGCATAGGCCTCAAAACGCTCCAAATATCCTCTTGCAGATTCTACAAAAAGAGTGTTTCAAAACTGTTCTATCAAAAGGAAGGTTCAACTCTGTGAGTTGAATGAATGCATCATGAAGAACTTTCTGAGAATGCTTCTCTGTAGTTTTTAGGTGAAGATATTCCAAAACCCAGCACAGGCCTCGAAGTGCTCCAAATAACCCCTTGCAGATTTTACCAAAAGAGTGTTTCAGAACTGCTCTTTCTATAGGTAAGTTCAAGTCTGTGAGTTGAATGCACTCAACACAAAGAAGTTTCTGAGAATGCTTCTGTTCAGTTTTTATCTGAAGATATTTCCTTTTCCAGCATAGGCCTCAAACGGCTCCAAATATCCACTTGCAGATTCTACAAAAAGAGTGTTTCCAAACTTCTCTATCAATTGGTAGGTTCAACTCTGTGAGTTGAATGAACTCATCACAAAGAAGTTTCTGAGAATGCTTCCATCTAGTTTTTATATGAAGATATTTCCTTTTCCAGCATAGGCCTCAAAGAACTCCAAATAAACACATGCAGATTCTACAAAAGGAGTGTTTCCAAACTGTTCTATCAAAGGGACCGTTCAAGTCTGTGAGTTGAATGCACTCATCACACAGAAGTTTCTCAGAATGCTTCTGTCTAGTTTTTAGGTGAAGAGATTTCATTTCCCAGCATAGGCCTCAAAGCGCTCCAAATATCCACTTGCAGATTCTACGAAAAGTGTGTTTCAAAGCTGCTCTTTCAAAAGCAAGGTTCAAGTCTGTGTGTTGAATGCACTCATCAGAAAGAAGTTTCTGAGAATGCTTCTGTCTAGTTCTTAGGTGAAGATACTTCCTTTTCCAGCTTAGGCCTCAAAGCGCTCCAAATAAACACTTGCAAATTCTACAAAAGGAGTGTTTCAAAAGAGTTCTATCAAAAGGAATGTTCAAGTCTGTGAGTTGAATGCACTTATCATACAGAAGTTTCCTGGAATGTTTCTGTCTAGTTTTTATGTGAAGACATTTCCTTTTCCAGCATAGGCCTCAAAGCGCTCCAAATATCCACTTGCAGATTCTACAAAAAGAGTGTTTCAAAACTGCTCTATCAAAAGCAAGCTTCAACACTGTGAGTAGAATGCACTCATCACAAAGAAGTTTCTGAGAATGCTTCTGTCTAGTTTTTATGTGAAGATATTTCCTTTTCCAACATAGGCCTCAAAGCGCTCCAAATAAACACTTGCAGATTCTACAAAAGGAGTGTTTCAAAACTGCTCTTTTGAGAGGAACGTTCAAGTCTGTGAGTTGAATGCACTCATCACACAGAAGTTTCTGAGAATGCTTCTGTCTAGTTTTTATGTGAAGATATTTCCTTTTCCAGCATAGGCCTCAAAACGCTCCAAATATCCTCTTGCAGATTCTACAAAAAGAGTGTTTCAAAACTGTTCTATCAAAACGAAGGTTCAACTCTGTGAGTTGAATGAATGCATCATGAAGAACTTTCTGAGAATGCTTCTCTGTAGTTTTTAGGTGAAGATATTCCAAAACCCAGCACAGGCCTCGAAGTGCTCCAAATAACCCCTTGCAGATTTTACCAAAAGAGTGTTTCAGAACTGCTCTTTCTATAGGTAAGTTCAAGTCTGTGAGTTGAATGCACTCAACACAAAGAAGTTTCTGAGAATGCTTCTGTTCAGTTTTTATGTGAAGATATTTCCTTTTCCAGCATAGGCCTCAAACAGCTCCATATATACACTTGCAGATTCTACAAAAAGAGTGTTTCCAAACTTCTCTATCAATTGGTAGGTTCAACTCTGTGAGTTGAATGAACTCATCACAAAGAAGTTTCTGAGAATGCTTCCATCTAGTTTTTATATGAAGATATTTCCTTTTCCAGCATAGGCCTCAAAGAACTCCAAATAAACACATGCAGATTCTACAAAAGGAGTGTTTCCAAACTGCTCTATCAAAGGGAACGTTCAAGTCTGTGAGTTGAATGCACTCATCACACAGAAGTTTCTCAGAATGCTTCTGTCTAGTTTTTAGGTGAAGAGATTTCATTTCCCAGCATAGGCCTCAAAGCGCTCCAAATATCCACTTGCAGATTCTACGAAAAGTGTGTTTCAAAGCTGCTCTTTCAAAAGCAAGGTTCAAGTCTGTGTGTTGAATGCACTCATCAGAAAGAAGTTTCTGAGAATGCTTCTGTCTAGTTCTTAGGTGAAGATATTTCCTTTTCCAGCTTAGGCCTCAAAGCGCTCCAAATAAACACTTGCAAATTCTACAAAAGGAGTGTTTCAAAAGAGTTCTATCAAAAGGAATGTTCAAGTCTGTGAGTTGAATGAATGCATCATGAAGAACTTTCTGAGAATGCTTCTCTGTAGTTTTTAGGTGAAGATATTCCAAAACCTAGCACAGGCCTCGAAGTTCTCCAAATAACCCCTTGCAGATTTTACCAAAAGAGTGTTTCAGAACTGCTCTCTCTATAGGTAAGTTCAAGTCTGTGAGTTGAATGCACTCAACACAAAGAAGTTTCTGAGAATGCTTCTGTTCAGTTTTTATGTGAAGATATTTCCTTTTCCAGCATAGGCCTCAAACGGCTCCAAATATCCACTTGCAGATTCTACAAAAAGAGTGTTTCCAAACTTCTCTATCAATTGGTAGGTTCAACTCTGTGAGTTGAATGAACTCATCACAAAGAAGTTTCTGAGAATGCTTCCATCTAGTTTTTATATGAAGATATTTCCTTTTCCAGCATAGGCCTCAAAGAACTCCAAATAAACACATGCAGATTCTACAAAAGGAGTGTTTCCAAACTGTTCTATCAAAGGGACCGTTCAAGTCTGTGAGTTGAATGCACTCATCACACAGAAGTTTCTCAGAATGCTTCTGTCTAGTTTTTAGGTGAAGAGATTTCATTTCCCAGCATAGGCCTCAAAGCGCTCCAAATATCCACTTGCAGATTCTACGAAAAGTGTGTTTCAAAGCTGCTCTTTCAAAAGCATGGTTGAAGTCTGTGTGTTGAATGCACTCATCAGAAAGAAGTTTCTGAGAATGCTTCTGTCTAGTTCTTAGGTGAAGATATTTCCTTTTCCAGCTTAGGCCTCAAAGCGCTCCAAATAAACACTTGCAAATTCTACAAAAGGAGTGTTTCAAAAGAGTTCTATCAAAAGGAACGTTCAAGTCTGTGAGTTGAATGCACATATCATACAGAAGTTTCCTGGAATGCTTCTGTCTAGTTTTTATGTGAAGACATTTCCTTTTCCAGCATAGGCCTCAAAGCGCTCCAAATATCCACTTGCAGATTCTACAAAAAGAGTGTTTCAAAACTGCTCTATCAAAAGCAAGCTTCAACACTGTGAGTAGAATGCACTCATCACAAAGAAGTTTCTGAGAATGCTTCTGTCTAGTTTTTATGTGAAGATATTTCCTTTTCCAACATAGGCCTCAAAGCGCTCCAAATAAACACTTGCAGATTCTACAAAAGGAGTGTTTCAAAACTGCTCTTTCGAGAGGAACGTTCAAGTCTGTGAGTTGAATACACTCATCACACAGAAGTTTCTGAGAATGCTTCTGTCTAGTTTTTATGTGAAGATATTTCCTTTTCCAGCATAGGCCTCAAAACGCTCCAAATATCCTCTTGCAGATTCTACAAAAAGAGTGTTTCAAAACTGTTCTATCAAAAGGAAGGTTCAACTCTGTGAGTTGAATGAATGCATCATGAAGAACTTTCTGAGAATGCTTCTCTGTAGTTTTTAGGTGAAGATATTCCAAAACCCAGCACAGGCCTCGAAGTGCTCCAAATAACCCCTTGCAGATTTTACCAAAAGAGTGTTTCAGAACTGCTCTTTCTATAGGTAAGTTCAAGTCTGTGAGTTGAATGCACTCAACACAAAGAAGTTTCTGAGAATGCTTCTGTTCAGTTTTTATGTGAAGATATTTCCTTTTCCAGCATAGGCCTCAAACGGCTCCAAATATCCACTTGCAGATTCTACAAAAAGAGTGTTTCCAAACTTCTCTATCAATTGGTAGGTTCAACTCTGTGAGTTGAATGAACTCATCACAAAGAAGTTTCTGAGAATGCTTCCATCTAGTTTTTATATGAAGATATTTCCTTTTCCAGCATAGGCCTCAAAGAACTCCAAATAAACACATGCAGATTCTACAAAAGGAGTGTTTCCAAACTGCTCTATCAAAGGGAACGTTGAAGTCTGTGAGTTGAATGCACTCATCACACAGAAGTTTCTCAGAATGCTTCTGTCTAGTTTTAGGTGAAGAGATTTCATTTCCCAGCATAGGCCTCAAAGCGCTCCAAATATCCACTTGCAGAATCTACGAAAAGTGTGTTTCAAAGCTGCTCTTTCAAAAGCAAGGTTCAAGTCTATGTGTTGAATGCACTCATCAGAAAGAAGTTTCTGACAATGCTTCTGTCTAGTTCTTAGGTGAAGATATTTCCTTTTCCAGCTTAGGCCTCAAAGCGCTCCAAATAAACACTTGCAAATTCTACAAAAGGAGTGTTTCAAAAGAGTTCTATCAAAAGGAATGTTCAAGTCTGTGAGTTGAATGCACTTATCATACAGAAGTTTCCTGGAATGCTTCTGTCTAGTTTTTATGTGAAGACATTTCCTTTTCCAGCATAGGCCTCAAAGCGCTCCAAATATCCACTTGCAGATTCTACAAAAAGAGTGTTTCAAAACTGCTCTATCAAAAGCAAGCTTCAACACTGTGAGTAGAATGCACTCATCACAAAGAAGTTTCTGAGAATGCTTCTGTCTAGTTTTTATGTGAAGATATTTCCTTTTCCAACATAGGCCTCAAAGCGCTCCAAATAAACACTTGCAGATTCTAGAAAAGGAGTGTTTCAAAACTGCTCTTTCGAGAGGAACGTTCAAGTCTGTGAGTTGAATGCACTCATCACACAGAAGTTTCTGAGAATGCTTCTGTCTAGTTTTTATGTGAAGATATTTCCTTTTCCAGCATGGGCCTCAAAACGCTCCAAATATCCTCTTGCAGATGCTACAAAAAGAGTGTTTCAAAACTGTTCTATCAAAAGGAAGGTTCAACTCTGTGAGTTGAATGAATGCATCATGAAGAACTTTCTGAGAATGCTTCTCTGTAGTTTTTAGGTGAAGATATTCCAAAACCCAGCACAGGCCTCGAAGTGCTCCAAATAACCCCTTGCAGATTTTACCAAAAGAGTGTTTCAGAACTGCTCTTTCTATAGGTAAGTTCAAGTCTGTGAGTTGAATGCACTCAACACAAA
The DNA here is from genome assembly GCF_028885655.2 of Pongo abelii. NCBI lineage: Eukaryota > Metazoa > Chordata > Mammalia > Primates > Hominidae > Pongo > Pongo abelii. Next base: position 20,586,911 of record NC_072000.2, on the reverse strand, counting down.
GAAGTTTCTGAGAATGCTTCTGTTCAGTTTTTATGTGAAGATATTTCCTTTTCCAGCATAGGCCTCAAACAGCTCCATATATACACTTGCAGATTCTACAAAAAGAGTGTTTCCAAACTTCTCTATCAATTGGTAGGTTCAACTCTGTGAGTTGAATGAACTCATCACAAAGAAGTTTCTGAGAATGCTTCCATCTAGTTTTTATATGAAGATATTTCCTTTTCCAGCATAGGCCTCAAAGAACTCCAAATAAACACATGCAGATTCTACAAAAGGAGTGTTTCCAAACTGCTCTATCAAAGGGAACGTTCAAGTCTGTGAGTTGAATGCACTCATCACACAGAAGTTTCTCAGAATGCTTCTGTCTAGTTTTTAGGTGAAGAGATTTCATTTCCCAGCATAGGCCTCAAAGCGCTCCAAATATCCACTTGCAGATTCTACGAAAAGTGTGTTTCAAAGCTGCTCTTTCAAAAGCAAGGTTCAAGTCTGTGTGTTGAATGCACTCATCAGAAAGAAGTTTCTGAGAATGCTTCTGTCTAGTTCTTAGGTGAAGATATTTCCTTTTCCAGCTTAGGCCTCAAAGCGCTCCAAATAAACACTTGCAAATTCTACAAAAGGAGTGTTTCAAAAGAGTTCTATCAAAAGGAATGTTCAAGTCTGTGAGTTGAATGAATGCATCATGAAGAACTTTCTGAGAATGCTTCTCTGTAGTTTTTAGGTGAAGATATTCCAAAACCCAGCACAGGCCTCGAAGTGCTCCAAATAACCCCTTGCAGATTTTACCAAAAGAGTGTTTCAGAACTGCTCTTTCTATAGGTAAGTTCAAGTCTGTGAGTTGAATGCACTCAACACAAAGAAGTTTCTGAGAATGCTTCTGTTCAGTTTTTATGTGAAGATATTTCCTTTTCCAGCATAGGCCTCAAACGGCTCCAAATATCCACTTGCAGATTCTACAAAAAGAGTGTTTCCAAACTTCTCTATCAATTGGTAGGTTCAACTCTGTGAGTTGAATGAACTCATCACAAAGAAGTTTCTGAGAATGCTTCCATCTAGTTTTTATATGAAGATATTTCCTTTTCCAGCATAGGCCTCAAAGAACTCCAAATAAACACATGCAGATTCTACAAAAGGAGTGTTTCCAAACTGCTCTATCAAAGGGAACGTTCAAGTCTGTGAGTTGAATGCACTCATCACACAGAAGTTTCTCAGAATGCTTCTGTCTAGTTTTAGTTGAAGAGATTTCATTTCCCAGCATAGGCCTCAAAGCGCTCCAAATATCCACTTGCAGATTCTACGAAAAGTGTGTTTCAAAGCTGCTCTTTCAAAATCAAGGTTCAAGTCTATGTGTTGAATGCACTCATCAGAAAGAAGTTTCTGAGAATGCTTCTGTCTAGTTCTTAGGTGAAGATATTTCCTTTTCCAGCTTAGGCCTCAAAGCGCTCCAAATAAACACTTGCAAATTCTACAAAAGGAGTGTTTCAAAAGAGTTCTATCAAAAGGAATGTTCAAGTCTGTGAGTTGAATGCACTTATCATACAGAAGTTTCCTGGAATGCTTCTGTCTAGTTTTTATGTGAAGACATTTCCTTTTCCAGCATAGGCCTCAAAGCGCTCCAAATATCCACTTGCATATTCTACAAAAAGAGTGTTTCAAAACTGCTCTATCAAAAGCAAGCTTCAACACTGTGAGTAGAATGCACTCATCACAAAGAAGTTTCTGAGAATGCTTCTGTCTAGTTTTTATGTGAAGATATTTCCTTTTCCAACATAGGCCTCAAAGCGCTCCAAATAAACACTTGCAGATTCTAGAAAAGGAGTGTTTCAAAACTGCTCTTTCGAGAGGAACGTTCAAGTCTGTGAGTTGAATGCACTCATCACACAGAAGTTTCTGAGAATGCTTCTGTCTAGTTTTTATGTGAAGATATTTCCTTTTCAGCATGGGCCTCAAAACGCTCCAAATATCCTCTTGCAGATTCTACAAAAAGAGTGTTTCAAAACTGTTCTATCAAAAGGAAGGTTCAACTCTGTGAGTTGAATGAATGCATCATGAAGAACTTTCTGAGAATGCTTCTCTGTAGTTTTTAGGTGAAGATATTCCAAAACCCAGCACAGGCCTCGAAGTGCTCCAAATAACCCCTTGCAGATTTCACCAAAAGAGTGTTTCAGAACTGCTCTTTCTATAGGTAAGTTCAAGTCTGTGAGTTGAATGCACTCAACACAAAGAAGTTTCTGAGAATGCTTCTGTTCAGTTTTTATGTGAAGATATTTCCTTTTCCAGCATAGGCCTCAAACGGCTCCAAATATCCACTTGCAGATTCTACAAAAAGAGTGTTTCCAAACTTCTCTATCAATTGGTAGGTTCAACTCTGTGAGTTGAATGAACTCATCACAAAGAAGTTTCTGAGAATGCTTCCATCTAGTTTTTATATGAAGATATTTCCTTTTCCAGCATAGGCCTCAAAGAACTCCAAATAAACACGTGCAGATTCTACAAAAGGAGTGTTTCCAAACTGTTCTATCAAAGGGACCGTTCAAGTCTGTGAGTTGAATGCACTCATCACACAGAAGTTTCTCAGAATGCTTCTGTCTAGTTTTTAGGTGAAGAGATTTCATTTCCCAGCATAGGCCTCAAAGCGCTCCAAATATCCACTTGCAGATTCTACGAAAAGTGTGTTTCAAATCTGCTCTTTCAAAAGCAAGGTTCAAGTCTGTGTGTTGAATGCACTCATCAGAAAGAAGTTTCTGAGAACGCTTCTGTCTAGTTCTTAGGTGAAGATACTTCCTTTTCCAGCTTAGGCCTCAAAGCGCTCCAAATAAACACTTGCAAATTCTACAAAAGGAGTGTTTCAAAAGAGTTCTATCAAAAGGAATGTTCAAGTCTGTGAGTTGAATGCACTTATCATACAGAAGTTTCCTGGAATGTTTCTGTCTAGTTTTTATGTGAAGACATTTCCTTTTCCAGCATAGGCCTCAAAGCGCTCCAAATATCCACTTGCAGATTCTACAAAAAGAGTGTTTCAAAACTGCTCTATCAAAAGCAAGCTTCAACACTGTGAGTAGAATGCACTCATCACAAAGAAGTTTCTGAGAATGCTTCTGTCTAGTTTTTATGTGAAGATATTTCCTTTTCCAACATAGGCCTCAAAGCGCTCCAAATAAACACTTGCAGATTCTACAAAAGGAGTGTTTCAAAACTGCTCTTTTGAGAGGAACGTTCAAGTCTGTGAGTTGAATGCACTCATCACACAGAAGTTTCTGAGAATGCTTCTGTCTAGTTTTTATGTGAAGATATTTCCTTTTCCAGCATAGGCCTCAAAACGCTCCAAATATCCTCTTGCAGATTCTACAAAAAGAGTGTTTCAAAACTGTTCTATCAAAAGGAAGGTTCAACTCTGTGAGTTGAATGAATGCATCATGAAGAACTTTCTGAGAATGCTTCTCTGTAGTTTTTAGGTGAAGATATTCCAAAACCCAGCACAGGCCTCGAAGTGCTCCAAATAACCCCTTGCAGATTTTACCAAAAGAGTGTTTCAGAACTGCTCTTTCTATAGGTAAGTTCAAGTCTGTGAGTTGAATGCACTCAACACAAAGAAGTTTCTGAGAATGCTTCTGTTCAGTTTTTATGTGAAGATATTTCCTTTTCCAGCATAGGCCTCAAACAGCTCCATATATACACTTGCAGATTCTACAAAAAGAGTGTTTCCAAACTTCTCTATCAATTGGTAGGTTCAACTCTGTGAGTTGAATGAACTCATCACAAAGAAGTTTCTGAGAATGCTTCCATCTAGTTTTTATATGAAGATATTTCCTTTTCCAGCATAGGCCTCAAAGAACTCCAAATAAACACATGCAGATTCTACAAAAGGAGTGTTTCCAAACTGCTCTATCAAAGGGAACGTTCAAGTCTGTGAGTTGAATGCACTCATCACACAGAAGTTTCTCAGAATGCTTCTGTCTAGTTTTTAGGTGAAGAGATTTCATTTCCCAGCATAGGCCTCAAAGCGCTCCAAATATCCACTTGCAGATTCTACGAAAAGTGTGTTTCAAAGCTGCTCTTTCAAAAGCAAGGTTCAAGTCTGTGTGTTGAATGCACTCATCAGAAAGAAGTTTCTGAGAATGCTTCTGTCTAGTTCTTAGGTGAAGATATTTCCTTTTCCAGCTTAGGCCTCAAAGCGCTCCAAATAAACACTTGCAAATTCTACAAAAGGAGTGTTTCAAAAGAGTTCTATCAAAAGGAATGTTCAAGTCTGTGAGTTGAATGCACTTATCATACAGAAGTTTCCTGGAATGCTTCTGTCTAGTTTTTATGTGAAGACATTTCCTTTTCCAGCATAGGCCTCAAAGCGCTCCAAATATCCACTTGCAGATTCTACAAAAAGAGTGTTTCCAAACTGCTCTATCAAAAGCAAGCTTCAACACTGTGAGTAGAATGCACTCATCACAAAGAAGTTTCTGAGAATGCTTCTGTCTAGTTTTTATGTGAAGATATTTCCTTTTCCAACATAGGCCTCAAAGCGCTCCAAATAAACACTTGCAGATTCTACAAAAGGAGTGTTTCAAAACTGCTCTTTCGAGAGGAACGTTCAAGTCTGTGAGTTGAATGCACTCATCACACAGAAGTTTCTGAGAATGCTTCTGTCTAGTTTTTATGTGAAGATATTTCCTTTTCCAGCATAGGCCTCAAAGAACTCCAAATAAACACATGCAGATTCTACAAAAGGAGTGTTTCCAAACTGTTCTATCAAAGGGACCGTTCAAGTCTGTGAGTTGAATGCACTCATCACACAGAAGTTTCTCAGAATGCTTCTGTCTAGTTTTTAGGTGAAGAGATTTCATTTCCCAGCATAGGCCTCAAAGCGCTCCAAATATCCACTTGCAGATTCTACGAAAAGTGTGTTTCAAAGCTGCTCTTTCAAAAGCAAGGTTCAAGTCTGTGTGTTGAATGCACTCATCAGAAAGAAGTTTCTGAGAATGCTTCTGTCTAGTTCTTAGGTGAAGATACTTCCTTTTCCAGCTTAGGCCTCAAAGCGCTCCAAATAAACACTTGCAAATTCTACAAAAGGAGTGTTTCAAAAGAGTTCTATCAAAAGGAATGTTCAAGTCTGTGAGTTGAATGCACTTATCATACAGAAGTTTCCTGGAATGTTTCTGTCTAGTTTTTATGTGAAGACATTTCCTTTTCCAGCATAGGCCTCAAAGCGCTCCAAATATCCACTTGCAGATTCTACAAAAAGAGTGTTTCAAAACTGCTCTATCAAAAGCAAGCTTCAACACTGTGAGTAGAATGCACTCATCACAAAGAAGTTTCTGAGAATGCTTCTGTCTAGTTTTTATGTGAAGATATTTCCTTTTCCAACATAGGCCTCAAAGCGCTCCAAATAAACACTTGCAGATTCTACAAAAGGAGTGTTTCAAAACTGCTCTTTTGAGAGGAACGTTCAAGTCTGTGAGTTGAATGCACTCATCACACAGAAGTTTCTGAGAATGCTTCTGTCTAGTTTTTATGTGAAGATATTTCCTTTTCCAGCATAGGCCTCAAAACGCTCCAAATATCCTCTTGCAGATTCTACAAAAAGAGTGTTTCAAAACTGTTCTATCAAAAGGAAGGTTCAACTCTGTGAGTTGAATGAATGCATCATGAAGAACTTTCTGAGAATGCTTCTCTGTAGTTTTTAGGTGAAGATATTCCAAAACCCAGCACAGGCCTCGAAGTGCTCCAAATAACCCCTTGCAGATTTTACCAAAAGAGTGTTTCAGAACTGCTCTTTCTATAGGTAAGTTCAAGTCTGTGAGTTGAATGCACTCAACACAAAGAAGTTTCTGAGAATGCTTCTGTTCAGTTTTTATGTGAAGATATTTCCTTTTCCAGCATAGGCCTCAAACAGCTCCATATATACACTTGCAGATTCTACAAAAAGAGTGTTTCCAAACTTCTCTATCAATTGGTAGGTTCAACTCTGTGAGTTGAATGAACTCATCACAAAGAAGTTTCTGAGAATGCTTCCATCTAGTTTTTATATGAAGATATTTCCTTTTCCAGCATAGGCCTCAAAGAACTCCAAATAAACACATGCAGATTCTACAAAAGGAGTGTTTCCAAACTGCTCTATCAAAGGGAACGTTCAAGTCTGTGAGTTGAATGCACTCATCACACAGAAGTTTCTCAGAATGCTTCTGTCTAGTTTTTAGGTGAAGAGATTTCATTTCCCAGCATAGGCCTCAAAGCGCTCCAAATATCCACTTGCAGATTCTACGAAAAGTGTGTTTCAAAGCTGCTCTTTCAAAAGCAAGGTTCAAGTCTGTGTGTTGAATGCACTCATCAGAAAGAAGTTTCTGAGAATGCTTCTGTCTAGTTCTTAGGTGAAGATATTTCCTTTTCCAGCTTAGGCCTCAAAGCGCTCCAAATAAACACTTGCAAATTCTACAAAAGGAGTGTTTCAAAAGAGTTCTATCAAAAGGAACGTTCAAGTCTGTGAGTTGAATGCACTTATCATACAGAAGTTTCCTGGAATGCTTCTGTCTAGTTTTTATGTGAAGACATTTCCTTTTCCAGCATAGGTCTCAAAGCGCTCCAAATATCCACTTGCAGATTCTACAAAAAGAGTGTTTCAAAACTGCTCTATCAAAAGCAAGCTTCAACACTGTGAGTAGAATGCACTCATCACAAAGAAGTTTCTGAGAATGCTTCTGTCTAGTTTTTATGTGAAGATATTTCCTTTTCCAACATAGGCCTCAAAGCGCTCCAAATAAACACTTGCAGATTCTACAAAAGGAGTGTTTCAAAACTGCTCTTTCGAGAGGAACGTTCAAGTCTGTGAGTTGAATACACTCATCACACAGAAGTTTCTGAGAATGCTTCTGTCTAGTTTTTATGTGAAGATATTTCCTTTTCCAGCATAGGCCTCAAAGCGCTCCAAATATCCTCTTGCAGATTCTACAAAAAGAGTGTTTCAAAACTGTTCTATCAAAAGGAAGGTTCAACTCTGTGAGTTGAATGAATGCATCATGAAGAACTTTCTGAGAATGCTTCTCTGTAGTTTTTAGGTGAAGATATTCCAAAACCCAGCACAGGCCTCGAAGTGCTCCAAATAACCCCTTGCAGATTTTACCAAAAGAGTGTTTCAGAACTGCTCTTTCTATAGGTAAGTTCAAGTCTGTGAGTTGAATGCACTCAACACAAAGAAGTTTCTGAGAATGCTTCTGTTCAGTTTTTATGTGAAGATATTTCCTTTTCCAGCATAGGCCTCAAACAGCTCCATATATACACTTGCAGATTCTACAAAAAGAGTGTTTCCAAACTTCTCTATCAATTGGTAGGTTCAACTCTGTGAGTTGAATGAACTCATCACAAAGAAGTTTCTGAGAATGCTTCCATCTAGTTTTTATATGAAGATATTTCCTTTTCCAGCATAGGCCTCAAAGAACTCCAAATAAACACATGCAGATTCTACAAAAGGAGTGTTTCCAAACTGCTCTATCAAAGGGAACGTTCAAGTCTGTGAGTTGAATGCACTCATCACACAGAAGTTTCTCAGAATGCTTCTGTCTAGTTTTTAGGTGAAGAGATTTCATTTCCCAGCATAGGCCTCAAAGCGCTCCAAATATCCACTTGCAGATTCTACGAAAAGTGTGTTTCAAAGCTGCTCTTTCAAAAGCAAGGTTCAAGTCTGTGTGTTGAATGCACTCATCAGAAAGAAGTTTCTGAGAATGTTTCTGTCTAGTTTTTATGTGAAGATATTTCCTTTTCCAGCTTAGGCCTTAAAGCGCTCCAAATAAACACTTGCAAATTCTACAAAAGGAGTGTTTCAAAAGAGTTCTATCAAAAGGAACGTTCAAGTCTGTGAGTTGAATGCACTTATCATACAGAAGTTTTCTGGAATGCTTCTGTCTAGTTTTTATGTGAAGACATTTCCTTTTCCAGCATAGGCCTCAAAGCGCTCCAAATATCCACTTGCAGATTCTACAAAAAGAGTGTTTCCAAACTGCTCTATCAAAAGCAAGCTTCAACACTGTGAGTAGAATGCACTCATCACAAAGAAGTTTCTGAGAATGCTTCTGTCTAGTTTTTATGTGAAGATATTTCCTTTTCCAGCATAGGCCTCAAAGCGCTCCAAATAAACACTTGCAGATTCTACAAAAGGAGTGTTTCAAAACTGCTCTTTCGAGAGGAACGTTCAAGTCTGTGAGTTGAATGCACTCATCAAACAGAAGTTTCTGAGAATGCTTCTGTCTAGTTTTTATGTGAAGATATTTCCTTTTCCAGCATAGGCCTCAAAAGGCTCCAAATATCCTCTTACAGATTCTACAAAAAGAGTGTTTCAAAACTGTTCTATCAAAAGGAAGGTTCAACTCTGTGAGTTGAATGAATGCATCATGAAGAACTTTCTGAGAATGCTTCTCTGTAGTTTTTAGGTGAAGATATTCCAAAACCCAGCACAGGCCTCGAAGTGCTCCAAATAACCCCTTGCCGATTTTACCAAAAGAGTGTTTCAGAACTGCTCTTTCTATAGGTAAGTTCAAGTCTGTGAGTTGAATGCACTCAACACAAAGAAGTTTCTGAGAATGCTTCTGTTCAGTTTTTATGTGAAGATATTTCCTTTTCCAGCGTAGGCCTCAAACGGCTCCAAATAACCACTTGCAGATTCTACAAAAAGAGTGTTTCCAAACTTCTCTATCAATTGGTAGGTTCAACTCTGTGAGTTGAATGAACTCATCACAAAGAAGTTTCTGAGAATGCTTCCATCTAGTTTTTATATGAAGATATTTCCTTTTCCAGCATAGACCTCAAAGAACTCCAAATAAACACATGCAGATTCTACAAAAGGAGTGTTTCCAAACTGTTCTATCAAAGGGACCGTTCAAGTCTGTGAGTTGAATGCACTCATCACACAGAAGTTTCTCAGAATGCTTCTGTCTAGTTTTTAGGTGAAGAGATTTCATTTCCCAGCATAGGCCTCAAAGCGCTCCAAATATCCACTTGCAGATTCTACGAAAAGTGTGTTTCAAAGCTGCTCTTTCAAAAGCAAGGTTCAAGTCTGTGTGTTGAATGCACTCATCAGAAAGAAGTTTCTGAGAATGCTTCTGTCTAGTTCTTAGGTGAAGATATTTCCTTTTCCAGCTTAGGCCTCAAAGCGCTCCAAATAAACACTTGCAAATTCTACAAAAGGAGTGTTTCAAAAGAGTTCTATCAAAAGGAATGTTCAAGTCTGTGAGTTGAATGCACTTACCATACAGAAGTTTCCTGGAATGCTTCTGTCTAGTTTTTATGTGAAGACATTTCCTTTTCCAGCATAGGCCTCAAAGCGCTCCAAATATCCACTTGCAGATTCTACAAAAAGAGTGTTTCCAAACTGCTCTAACAAAAGCAAGCTTCAACACTGTGAGTAGAATGCACTCATCACAAAGAAGTTTCTGAGAATGCTTCTGTCTAGTTTTTATGTGAAGATATTTCCTTTTCCAACATAGGCCTCAAAGCGCTCCAAATAAACACTTGCAGATTCTAGAAAAGGAGTGTTTCAAAACTGCTCTTTCGAGAGGAACGTTCAAGTCTGTGAGTTGAATGCACTCATCACACAGAAGTTTCTGAGAATGCTTCTGTCTAGTTTTTATGTGAAGATATTTCCTTTTCCAGCATAGGCCTCAAAACGCTCCAAATATCCTCTTGCAGATTCTACAAAAAGAGTGTTTCAAAACTGTTCTATCAAAAGGAAGGTTCAACTCTGTGAGTTGAATGAATGCATCATGAAGAACTTTCTGAGAATGCTTCTCTGTAGTTTTTAGGTGAAGATATTCCAAAACCCAGCACAGGCCTCGAAGTGCTCCAAATAACCCCTTGCAGATTTTACCAAAAGAGTGTTTCAGAACTGCTCTTTCTATAGGTAAGTTCAAGTCTGTGAGTTGAATGCACTCAACACAAAGAAGTTTCTGAGAATGCTTCTGTTCAGTTTTTATCTGAAGATATTTCCTTTTCCAGCATAGGCCTCAAACGGCTCCAAATATCCACTTGCAGATTCTACAAAAAGAGTGTTTCCAAACTTCTCTATCAATTGGTAGGTTCAACTCTGTGAGTTGAATGAACTCATCACAAAGAAGTTTCTGAGAATGCTTCCATCTAGTTTTTATATGAAGATATTTCCTTTTCCAGCATAGGCCTCAAAGAACTCCAAATAAACACATGCAGATTCTACAAAAGGAGTGTTTCCAAACTGTTCTATCAAAGGGACCGTTCAAGTCTGTGAGTTGAATGCACTCATCACACAGAAGTTTCTGAGAATGCTTCTGTTCAGTTTTTATGTGAAGAGATTTCCTTTTCCAGCATAGGCCTCAAACGGCTCCAAATATCCACTTGCAGATTCTACAAAAAGAGTGTTTCAAAACTGCTCTATCAAAAGCAAGCTTCAACACGGTGAGTAGAATGCACTCATCACAAAGAAGTTTCTGAGAATGTTTCTGTCTAGTTCTTACGTGAAGATATTTCCTTTTCCAGCTTAGGCCTCAAAGCGCTCCAAATAAACACTTGCAAATTCTACAAAAGGAGTGTTTCAAAAGAGTTCTATCAAAAGGAACGTTCAAGTCTGTGAGTTGAATGCACTTATCATACAGAAGTTTCCTGGAATGCTTCTGTCTAGTTTTTATGTGAAGACATTTCCTTTTCCAGCATAGGCCTCAAAGCGCTCCAAATATCCACTTGCAGATTCTACAAAAAGAGTGTTTCAAAACTGCTCTATCAAAAGCAAGCTTCAACACTGTGAGTAGAATGCACTCATCACAAAGGAGTTTCTGAGAATGTTTCTGTCTAGTTTTTATGTGAAGATATTTCCTTTTCCAGCTTAGGCCTTAAAGCGCTCCAAATAAACACTTGCAAATTCTACAAAAGGAGTGTTTCAAAAGAGTTCTATCAAAAGGAACGTTCAAGTCTGTGAGTTGAATGCACTTATCATACAGAAGTTTTCTGGAATGCTTCTGTCTAGTTTTTATGTGAAGACATTTCCTTTTCCAGCATAGGCCTCAAAGCGCTCCAAATATCCACTTGCAGATTCTACAAAAAGAGTGTTTCAAAACTGCTCTATCAAAAGCAAGCTTCAACACTGTGAGTAGAATGCACTCATCACAAAGAAGTTTCTGAGAATGCTTCTGTCTAGTTTTTATGTGAAGATATTTCCTTTTCCAACATAGGCCTCAAAGCGCTCCAAATAAACACTTGCAGATTCTACAAAAGGAGTGTTTCAAAACTGCTCTTTCGAGAGGAACGTTCAAGTCTGTGAGTTGAATGCACTCATCACACAGAAGTTTCTGAGAATGCTTCTGTCTAGTTTTTATGTGAAGATATTTCCTTTTCCAGCATAGGCCTCAAAAGGCTCCAAATATCCTCTTACAGATTCTACAAAAAGAGTGTTTCAAAACTGTTCTATCAAAAGGAAGGTTCAACTCTGTGAGTTGAATGAATGCATCATGAAGAACTTTCTGAGAATGCTTCTCTGTAGTTTTTAGGTGAAGATATTCCAAAACCCAGCACAGGCCTCGAAGTGCTCCAAATAACCCCTTGCCGATTTTACCAAAAGAGTGTTTCAGAACTGCTCTTTCTATAGGTAAGTTCAAGTCTGTGAGTTGAATGCACTCAACACAAAGAAGTTTCTGAGAATGCTTCTGTTCAGTTTTTATGTGAAGATATTTCCTTTTCCAGCATAGGCCTCAAACGGCTCCAAATATCCACTTGCAGATTCTACAAAAAGAGTGTTTCAAAACTGCTCTATCAAAAGCAAGCTTCAACACTGTGAGTTGAATGAACTCATCACAAAGAAGTTTCTGAGAATGCTTCCATCTAGTTTTTATATGAAGATATTTCCTTTTCCAGCATAGGCCTCAAAGAACTCCAAATAAACACATGCAGATTCTACAAAAGGAGTGTTTCCAAACTGTTCTATCAAAGGGACCGTTCAAGTCTGTGAGTTGAATGCACTCATCACACAGAAGTTTCTCAGAATGCTTCTGTCTAGTTTTTAGGTGAAGAGATTTCATTTCCCAGCATAGGCCTCAAAGCGCTCCAAATATCCACTTGCAGATTCTACGAAAAGTGTGTTTCAAAGCTGCTCTTTCAAAAGCAAGGTTCAAGTCTGTGTGTTGAATGCACTCATCAGAAAGAAGTTTCTGAGAATGCTTCTGTCTAGTTCTTAGGTGAAGATATTTCCTTTTCCAGCTTAGGCCTCAAAGCGCTCCAAATAAACACTTGCAAATTCTACAAAAGGAGTGTTTCAAAAGAGTTCTATCAAAAGGAATGTTCAAGTCTGTGAGTTGAATGCACTTATCATACAGAAGTTTCCTGGAATGCTTCTGTCTAGTTTTTATGTGAAGACATTTCCTTTTCCAGCATAGGCCTCAAAGCGCTCCAAATATCCACTTGCAGATTCTACAAAAAGAGTGTTTCAAAACTGCTCTATCAAAAGCAAGCTTCAACACTGTGAGTAGAATGCACTCATCACAAAGAAGTTTCTGAGAATGCTTCTGTCTAGTTTTTATGTGAAGATATTTCCTTTTCCAACATAGGCCTCAAAGCGCTCCAAATAAACACTTGCAGATTCTACAAAAGGAGTGTTTCAAAACTGCTCTTTCGAGAGGAACGTTCAAGTCTGTGAGTTGAATGCACTCATCACACAGAAGTTTCTGAGAATGCTTCTGTCTAGTTTTTATGTGAAGATATTTCCTTTTCCAGCATAGGCCTCAAAACGCTCCAAATATCCTCTTGCAGATTCTACAAAAAGAGTGTTTCAAAACTGTTCTATCAAAAGGAAGGTTCAACTCTGTGAGTTGAATGAATGCATCATGAAGAACTTTCTGAGAATGCTTCTCTGTAGTTTTTAGGTGAAGATATTCCAAAACCCAGCACAGGCCTCGAAGTGCTCCAAATAACCCCTTGCAGATTTTACCAAAAGAGTGTTTCAGAACTGCTCTTTCTATAGGTAAGTTCAAGTCTGTGAGTTGAATGCACTCAACACAAAGAAGTTTCTGAGAATGCTTCTGTTCAGTTTTTATGTGAAGATATTTCCTTTTCCAGCATAGGCCTCAAACGGCTCCAAATATCCACTTGCAGATTCTACAAAAAGAGTGTTTCCAAACTTCTCTATCAATTGGTAGGTTCAACTCTGTGAGTTGAATGAACTCATCACAAAGAAGTTTCTGAGAATGCTTCCATCTAGTTTTTATATGAAGATATTTCCTTTTCCAGCATAGGCCTCAAAGAACTCCAAATAAACACATGCAGATTCTACAAAAGGAGTGTTTCCAAACTGTTCTATCAAAGGGACCGTTCAAGTCTGTGAGTTGAATGCAGTCATCACACAGAAGTTTCTCAGAATGCTTCTGTCTAGTTTTTAGGTGAAGAGATTTCATTTCCCAGCATAGGCCTCAAAGCGCTCCAAATATCCACTTGCAGATTCTACGAAAAGTGTGTTTCAAAGCTGCTCTTTCAAAAGCAAGGTTCAAATCTGTGTGTTGAATGCACTCATCAGAAAGAAGTTTCTGAGAACGCTTCTGTCTAGTTCTCAGGTGAAGATATTTCCTTTTCCAGCTTAGGCCTCAAATCGCTCCAAATAAACACTTGCAAATTCTACAAAAGGAGTGTTTCAAAAGAGTTCTATCAAAAGGAACGTTCAAGTCTGTGAGTTGAATGCACTTATCATACAGAAGTTTCCTGGAATGTTTCTGTCTAGTTTTTATGTGAAGACATTTCCTTTTCCAGCCTAGGCCTCAAAGCGCTCCAAATATCCACTTGCAGATTCTACAAAAAGAGTGTTTCAAAACTGCTCTATGAAAATCAAGCTTCAACACTGTGATAGAATGCACTCATCACAAAGAAGTTTCTGAGAATGTTTCTGTCTAGTTTTTATGTGAAGATATTTCCTTTTCCAGCTTAGGCCTTAAAGCGCTCCAAATAAACACTTGCAAATTCTACAAAAGGAGTGTTTCAAAGGAGTTCTATCAAAAGGAACGTTCAAGTCTGTGAGTTGAATGCACTTATCATACAGAAGTTTCCTGGAATGCTTCTGTCTAGTTTTTATGTGAAGACATTTCCTTTTCCAGCATAGGCCTCAAAGCGCTCCAAATATCCACTTGCAGATTCTACAAAAAGAGTGTTTCAAAACTGCGCTATCAAAAGCAAGCTTCAACACTGTGAGTAGAATGCACTCATCACAAAGAAGTTTCTGAGAATGCTTCTGTCTAGTTTTTATGTGAAGATATTTCCTTCTCCAACATAGGCCTCAAAGCGCTCCAAATAAACACTTGCAGATTCTACAAAAGGAGTGTTTCAAAACTGCTCTTTCGAGAGGAACGTTCAAGTCTGTGAGTTGAATGCACTCATCACACAGAAGTTTCTGAGAATGCTTCTGTCTAGTTTTTATGTGAAGATATTTCCTTTTCCAGCATAGGCCTCAAAACGCTCCAAATATCCTCTTGCAGATTCTACAAAAAGAGTGTTTCAAAACTGTTCTATCAAAAGGAAGGTTCAACTCTGTGAGTTGAATGAATGCATCATGAAGAACTTTCTGAGAATGCTTCTCTGTAGTTTTTAGGTGAAGATATTCCAAAACCCAGCACAGGCCTCGAAGTGCTCCAAATAACCCCTTGCAGATTTTACCAAAAGAGTGTTTCAGAACTGCTCTTTCTATAGGTAAGTTCAAGTCTGTGAGTTGAATGCACTCAACACAAAGAAGTTTCTGAGAATGCTTCTGTTCAGTTTTTATGTGAAGATATTTCCTTTTCCAGCATAGGCCTCAAACGGCTCCAAATATCCACTTGCAGATTCTACAAAAAGAGTGTTTCCAAACTTCTCTATCAATTGGTAGGTTCAACTCTGTGAGTTGAATGAACTCATCACAAAGAAGTTTCTGAGAATGCTTCCATCTAGTTTTTATATGAAGATATTTCCTTTTCCAGCATAGGCCTCAAAGAACTCCAAATAAACACATGCAGATTCTACAAAAGGAGTGTTTCCAAACTGCTCTATCAAAGGGAACGTTGAAGTCTGTGAGTTGAATGCACTCATCACACAGAAGTTTCTCAGAATGCTTCTGTCTAGTTTTAGGTGAAGAGATTTCATTTCCCAGCATAGGCCTCAAAGCGCTCCAAATATCCACTTGCAGAATCTACGAAAAGTGTGTTTCAAAGCTGCTCTTTCAAAAGCAAGGTTCAAGTCTATGTGTTGAATGCACTCATCAGAAAGAAGTTTCTGAGAATGCTTCTGTCTAGTTCTTAGGTGAAGATATTTCCTTTTCCAGCTTAGGCCTCAAAGCGCTCCAAATAAACACTTGCAAATTCTACAAAAGGAGTGTTTCAAAAGAGTTCTATCAAAAGGAATGTTCAAGTCTGTGAGTTGAATGCACTTATCATACAGAAGTTTCCTGGAATGCTTCTGTCTAGTTTTTATGTGAAGACATTTCCTTTTCCAGCATAGGCCTCAAAGCGCTCCAAATATCCACTTGCAGATTCTACAAAAAGAGTGTTTCAAAACTGCTCTATCAAAAGCAAGCTTCAACACTGTGAGTAGAATGCACTCATCACAAAGAAGTTTCTGAGAATGCTTCTGTCTAGTTTTTATGTGAAGATATTTCCTTTTCCAACATAGGCCTCAAAGCGCTCCAAATAAACACTTGCAGATTCTAGAAAAGGAGTGTTTCAAAACTGCTCTTTCGAGAGGAACGTTCAAGTCTGTGAGTTGAATGCACTCATCACACAGAAGTTTCTGAGAATGCTTCTGTCTAGTTTTTATGTGAAGATATTTCCTTTTCCAGCATGGGCCTCAAAACGCTCCAAATATCCTCTTGCAGATGCTACAAAAAGAGTGTTTCAAAACTGTTCTATCAAAAGGAAGGTTCAACTCTGTGAGTTGAATGAATGCATCATGAAGAACTTTCTGAGAATGCTTCTCTGTAGTTTTTAGGTGAAGATATTCCAAAACCCAGCACAGGCCTCGAAGTGCTCCAAATAACCCCTTGCAGATTTTACCAAAAGAGTGTTTCAGAACTGCTCTTTCTATAGGTAAGTTCAAGTCTGTGAGTTGAATGCACTCAACACAAAGAAGTTTCTGAGAATGCTTCTGTTCAGTTTTTATGTGAAGATATTTCCTTTTCCAGCATAGGCCTCAAACAGCTCCATATATACACTTGCAGATTCTACAAAAAGAGTGTTTCCAAACTTCTCTATCAATTGGTAGGTTCAACTCTGTGAGTTGAATGAACTCATCACAAAGAAGTTTCTGAGAATGCTTCCATCTAGTTTTTATATGAAGATATTTCCTTTTCCAGCATAGGCCTCAAAGAACTCCAAATAAACACATGCAGATTCTACAAAAGGAGTGTTTCCAAACTGCTCTATCAAAGGGAACGTTCAAGTCTGTGAGTTGAATGCACTCATCACACAGAAGTTTCTCAGAATGCTTCTGTCTAGTTTTTAGGTGAAGAGATTTCATTTCCCAGCATAGGCCTCAAAGCGCTCCAAATATCCACTTGCAGATTCTACGAAAAGTGTGTTTCAAAGCTGCTCTTTCAAAAGCAAGGTTCAAGTCTGTGTGTTGAATGCACTCATCAGAAAGAAGTTTCTGAGAATGCTTCTGTCTAGTTCTTAGGTGAAGATATTTCCTTTTCCAGCTTAGGCCTCAAAGCGCTCCAAATAAACACTTGCAAATTCTACAAAAGGAGTGTTTCAAAAGAGTTCTATCAAAAGGAATGTTCAAGTCTGTGAGTTGAATGAATGCATCATGAAGAACTTTCTGAGAATGCTTCTCTGTAGTTTTTAGGTGAAGATATTCCAAAACCCAGCACAGGCCTCGAAGTGCTCCAAATAACCCCTTGCAGATTTTACCAAAAGAGTGTTTCAGAACTGCTCTTTCTATAGGTAAGTTCAAGTCTGTGAGTTGAATGCACTCAACACAAAGAAGTTTCTGAGAATGCTTCTGTTCAGTTTTTATGTGAAGATATTTCCTTTTCCAGCATAGGCCTCAAACGGCTCCAAATATCCACTTGCAGATTCTACAAAAAGAGTGTTTCCAAACTTCTCTATCAATTGGTAGGTTCAACTCTGTGAGTTGAATGAACTCATCACAAAGAAGTTTCTGAGAATGCTTCCATCTAGTTTTTATATGAAGATATTTCCTTTTCCAGCATAGGCCTCAAAGAACTCCAAATAAACACATGCAGATTCTACAAAAGGAGTGTTTCCAAACTGTTCTATCAAAGGGACCGTTCAAGTCTGTGAGTTGAATGCACTCATCACACAGAAGTTTCTCAGAATGCTTCTGTCTAGTTTTTAGGTGAAGAGATTTCATTTCCCAGCATAGGCCTCAAAGCGCTCCAAATATCCTCTTGCAGATTCTACGAAAAGTGTGTTTCAAAGCTGCTCTTTCAAAAGCAAGGTTGAAGTCTGTGTGTTGAATGCACTCATCAGAAAGAAGTTTCTGAGAATGCTTCTGTCTAGTTCTTAGGTGAAGATATTTCCTTTTCCAGCTTAGGCCTCAAAGCGCTCCAAATAAACACTTGCAAATTCTACAAAAGGAGTGTTTCAAAAGAGTTCTATCAAAAGGAACGTTCAAGTCTGTGAGTTGAATGCACTTATCATACAGAAGTTTCCTGGAATGCTTCTGTCTAGTTTTTATGTGAAGACATTTCCTTTTCCAGCATAGGCCTCAAAGCGCTCCAAATATCCACTTGCAGATTCTACAAAAAGAGTGTTTCCAAACTGCTCTATCAAAAGCAAGCTTCAACACTGTGAGTAGAATGCACTCATCACAAAGAAGTTTCTGAGAATGCTTCTGTCTAGTTTTTATGTGAAGATATTTCCTTTTCCAACATAGGCCTCAAAGCGCTCCAAATAAACACTTGCAGATTCTACAAAAGGAGTGTTTCAAAACTGCTCTTTCGAGAGGAACGTTCAAGTCTGTGAGTTGAATGCACTCATCACACAGAAGTTTCTGAGAATGCTTCTGTCTAGTTTTTATGTGAAGATATTTCCTTTTCCAGCATAGGCCTCAAAACGCTCCAAATATCCTCTTGCAGATTCTACAAAAAGAGTGTTTCAAAACTGTTCTATCAAAAGGAAGGTTCAACTCTGTGAGTTGAATGAATGCATCATGAAGAACTTTCTGAGAATGCTTCTCTGTAGTTTTTAGGTGAAGATATTCCAAAACCCAGCACAGGCCTCGAAGTGCTCCAAATAACCCCTTGCAGATTTTACCAAAAGAGTGTCTCAGAACTGCTCTTTCTATACGTAAGTTCAAGTCTGTGAGTTGAATGCACTCAACACAAAGAAGTTTCTGAGAATGCTTCTGTTCAGTTTTTATGTGAAGATATTTCCTTTTCCAGCATAGGCCTCAAACGGCTCCAAATATCCACTTGCAGATTCTACAAAAAGAGTGTTTCCAAACTTCTCTATCAATTGGTAGGTTCAACTCTGTGAGTTGAATGAACTCATCACAAAGAAGTTTCTGAGCATGCTTCCACCTAGTTTTAATATGAAGATATTTCCTTTTCCAGCAT
Source organism: Pongo abelii (assembly GCF_028885655.2). Taxonomy (NCBI): domain Eukaryota; kingdom Metazoa; phylum Chordata; class Mammalia; order Primates; family Hominidae; genus Pongo; species Pongo abelii. The sequence goes on along the minus strand of NC_072000.2, from coordinate 20,568,388 downwards.
AGGCCTCAAAGAACTCCAAATAAACACATGCAGATTCTACAAAAGGAGTGTTTCCAAACTGCTCTATCAAAGGGAACGTTCAAGTCTGTGAGTTGAATGCACTCATCACACAGAAGTTTCTCAGAATGCTTCTGTCTAGTTTTTAGGTGAAGAGATTTCATTTCCCAGCATAGGCCTCAAAGCGCTCCAAATATCCACTTGCAGATTCTACGAAAAGTGTGTTTCAAAGCTGCTCTTTCAAAAGCAAGGTTCAAGTCCGTGTGTTGAATGCACTCATCAGAAAGAAGTTTCTGAGAATGCTTCTGTCTAGTTCTTAGGTGAAGATATTTCCTTTTCCAGCTTAGGCCTCAAAGCGCTCCAAATAAACACTTGCAAATTCTACAAAAGGAGTGTTTCAAAAGAATTCTATCAAAAGGAAGGTTCAAGTCTGTGAGTTGAATGCACTTATCATACAGAAGTTTCCTGGAATGCTTCTGTCTAGTTTTTATGTGAAGACATTTCCTTTTCCAGCATAGGCCTCAAAGCGCTCCAAATATCCACTTGCAGATTCTACAAAAAGAGTGTTTCAAAACTGCTCTTTCGAGAGGAACGTTCAAGTCTGTGAGTTGAATGCACTCATCACACAGAAGTTTCTGAGAATGCTTCTGTCTAGTTTTTATGTGAAGATATTTCCTTTTCCAGCATAGGCCTCAAAACGCTCCAAATATCCTCTTGCAGATTCTACAAAAAGAGTGTTTCAAAACTGTTCTATCAAAAGGAAGGTTCAACTCTGTGAGTTGAATGAATGCATCATGAAGAACTTTCTGAGAATGCTTCTCTGTAGTTTTTAGGTGAAGATATTCCAAAACCCAGCACAGGCCTCGAAGTGCTCCAAATAACCCCTTGCAGATTTTACCAAAAGAGTGTTTCAGAACTGCTCTTTCTATAGGTAAGTTCAAGTCTGTGAGTTGAATGCACTCAACACAAAGAAGTTTCTGAGAATGCTTCTGTTCAGTTTTTATGTGAAGATATTTCCTTTTCCAGCATAGGCCTCAAACGGCTCCAAATATCCACTTGCAGATTCTACAAAAAGAGTGTTTCCAAACTTCTCTATCAATTGGTAGGTTCAACTCTGTGAGTTGAATGAACTCATCACAAAGAAGTTTCTGAGAATGCTTCCATCTAGTTTTTATATGAAGATATTTCCTTTTCCAGCATAGGCCTCAAAGAACTCCAAATAAACACATGCAGATTCTACAAAAGGAGTGTTTCCAAACTGTTCTATCAAAGGGACCGTTCAAGTCTGTGAGTTGAATGCACTCATCACACAGAAGTTTCTCAGAATGCTTCTGTCTAGTTTTTAGGTGAAGAGATTTCATTTCCCAGCATAGGCCTCAAAGCGCTCCAAATATCCACTTGCAGATTCTACGAAAAGTGTGTTTCAAAGCTGCTCTTTCAAAAGCAAGGTTCAAGTCTGTGTGTTGAATGCACTCATCAGAAAGAAGTTTCTGAGAATGCTTCTGTCTAGTTCTTAGGTGAAGATATTTCCTTTTCCAGCTTAGGCCTCAAAGCGCTCCAAATAAACACTTGCAAATTCTACAAAAGGAGTGTTTCAAAAGAGTTCTATCAAAAGGAACGTTCAAGTCTGTGAGTTGAATGCACTTATCATACAGAAGTTTCCTGGAATGTTTCTGTCTAGTTTTTATGTGAAGACATTTCCTTTTCCAGCATAGGCCTCAAAGCGCTCCAAATATGCACTTGCAGATTCTACCAAAAGAGTGTTTCAAAACTGCTCTATCAAAAGCAAGCTTCAACACTGTGAGTAGAATGCACTCATCACAAAGAAGTTTCTGAGAATGTTTCTGTCTAGTTCTTACGTGAAGATATTTCCTTTTCCAGCTTAGGCCTCAAAGCGCTCCAAATAAACACTTGCAAATTCTACAAAAGGAGTGTTTCAAAAGAGTTCTATCAAAAGGAACGTTCAAGTCTGTGAGTTGAATGCACTTATCATACAGAAGTTTCCTGGAATGCTTCTGTCTAGTTTTTATGTGAAGACATTTCCTTTTCCAGCATAGGCCTCAAAGCGCTCCAAATATCCACTTGCAGATTCTACAAAAAGAGTGTTTCAAAACTGCTCTATCAAAAGCAAGCTTCAACACTGTGAGTAGAATGCACTCATCACAAAGGAGTTTCTGAGAATGTTTCTGTCTAGTTTTTATGTGAAGATATTTCCTTTTCCAGCTTAGGCCTTAAAGCGCTCCAAATAAACACTTGCAAATTCTACAAAAGGAGTGTTTCAAAAGAGTTCTATCAAAAGGAACGTTCAAGTCTGTGAGTTGAATGCACTTATCATACAGAAGTTTTCTGGAATGCTTCTGTCTAGTTTTTATGTGAAGACATTTCCTTTTCCAGCATAGGCCTCAAAGCGCTCCAAATATCCACTTGCAGATTCTACAAAAAGAGTGTTTCAAAACTGCTCTATCAAAAGCAAGCTTCAACACTGTGAGTAGAATGCACTCATCACAAAGAAGTTTCTGAGAATGCTTCTGTCTAGTTTTTATGTGAAGATATTTCCTTTTCCAACATAGGCCTCAAAGCGCTCCAAATAAACACTTGCAGATTCTACAAAAGGAGTGTTTCAAAACTGCTCTTTCGAGAGGAACGTTCAAGTCTGTGAGTTGAATGCACTCATCACACAGAAGTTTCTGAGAATGCTTCTGTCTAGTTTTTATGTGAAGATATTTCCTTTTCCAGCATAGGCCTCAAAAGGCTCCAAATATCCTCTTCCAGATTCTACAAAAAGAGTGTTTCAAAACTGTTCTATCAAAAGGAAGGTTCAACTCTGTGAGTTGAATGAATGCATCATGAAGAACTTTCTGAGAATGCTTCTCTGTAGTTTTTAGGTGAAGATATTCCAAAACCCAGCACAGGCCTCGAAGTGCTCCAAATAACCCCTTGCCGATTTTACCAAAAGAGTGTTTCAGAACTGCTCTTTCTATAGGTAAGTTCAAGTCTGTGAGTTGAATGCACTCAACACAAAGAAGTTTCTGAGAATGCTTCTGTTCAGTTTTTATGTGAAGATATTTCCTTTTCCAGCATAGGCCTCAAACGGCTCCAAATATCCACTTGCAGATTCTACAAAAAGAGTGTTTCAAAACTGCTCTATCAAAAGCAAGCTTCAACACTGTGAGTTGAATGAACTCATCACAAAGAAGTTTCTGAGAATGCTTCCATCTAGTTTTTATATGAAGATATTTCCTTTTCCAGCATAGGCCTCAAAGAACTCCAAATAAACACATGCAGATTCTACAAAAGGAGTGTTTCCAAACTGTTCTATCAAAGGGACCGTTCAAGTCTGTGAGTTGAATGCACTCATCACACAGAAGTTTCTCAGAATGCTTCTGTCTAGTTTTTAGGTGAAGAGATTTCATTTCCCAGCATAGGCCTCAAAGCGCTCCAAATATCCACTTGCAGATTCTACGAAAAGTGTGTTTCAAAGCTGCTCTTTCAAAAGCAAGGTTCAAGTCTGTGTGTTGAATGCACTCATCAGAAAGAAGTTTCTGAGAATGCTTCTGTCTAGTTCTTAGGTGAAGATATTTCCTTTTCCAGCTTAGGCCTCAAAGCGCTCCAAATAAACACTTGCAAATTCTACAAAAGGAGTGTTTCAAAAGAGTTCTATCAAAAGGAATGTTCAAGTCTGTGAGTTGAATGCACTTATCATACAGAAGTTTCCTGGAATGCTTCTGTCTAGTTTTTATGTGAAGACATTTCCTTTTCCAGCATAGGCCTCAAAGCGCTCCAAATATCCACTTGCAGATTCTACAAAAAGAGTGTTTCAAAACTGCTCTATCAAAAGCAAGCTTCAACACTGTGAGTAGAATGCACTCATCACAAAGAAGTTTCTGAGAATGCTTCTGTCTAGTTTTTATGTGAAGATATTTCCTTTTCCAACATAGGCCTCAAAGCTCTCCAAATAAACACTTGCAGATTCTACAAAAGGAGTGTTTCAAAACTGCTCTTTCGAGAGGAACGTTCAAGTCTGTGAGTTGAATGCACTCATCACACAGAAGTTTCTGAGAATGCTTCTGTCTAGTTTTTATGTGAAGATATTTCCTTTTCCAGCATAGGCCTCAAAACGCTCCAAATATCCTCTTGCAGATTCTACAAAAAGAGTGTTTCAAAACTGTTCTATCAAAAGGAAGGTTCAACTCTGTGAGTTGAATGAATGCATCATGAAGAACTTTCTGAGAATGCTTCTCTGTAGTTTTTAGGTGAAGATATTCCAAAACCCAGCACAGGCCTCGAAGTGCTCCAAATAACCCCTTGCAGATTTTACCAAAAGAGTGTTTCAGAACTGCTCTTTCTATAGGTAAGTTCAAGTCTGTGAGTTGAATGCACTCAACACAAAGAAGTTTCTGAGAATGCTTCTGTTCAGTTTTTATGTGAAGATATTTCCTTTTCCAGCATAGGCCTCAAACGGCTCCAAATATCCACTTGCAGATTCTACAAAAAGAGTGTTTCCAAACTTCTCTATCAATTGGTAGGTTCAACTCTGTGAGTTGAATGAACTCATCACAAAGAAGTTTCTGAGAATGCTTCCATCTAGTTTTTATATGAAGATATTTCCTTTTCCAGCATAGGCCTCAAAGAACTCCAAATAAACACATGCAGATTCTACAAAAGGAGTGTTTCCAAACTGTTCTATCAAAGGGACCGTTCAAGTCTGTGAGTTGAATGCAGTCATCACACAGAAGTTTCTCAGAATGCTTCTGTCTAGTTTTTAGGTGAAGAGATTTCATTTCCCAGCATAGGCCTCAAAGCGCTCCAAATATCCACTTGCAGATTCTACGAAAAGTGTGTTTCAAAGCTGCTCTTTCAAAAGCAAGGTTCAAGTCTGTGTGTTGAATGCACTCATCAGAAAGAAGTTTCTGAGAACGCTTCTGTCTAGTTCTCAGGTGAAGATATTTCCTTTTCCAGCTTAGGCCTCAAATCGCTCCAAATAAACACTTGCAAATTCTACAAAAGGAGTGTTTCAAAAGAGTTCTATCAAAAGGAACGTTCAAGTCTGTGAGTTGAATGCACTTATCATACAGAAGTTTCCTGGAATGTTTCTGTCTAGTTTTTATGTGAAGACATTTCCTTTTCCAGCCTAGGCCTCAAAGCGCTCCAAATATCCACTTGCAGATTCTACAAAAAGAGTGTTTCAAAACTGCTCTATGAAAATCAAGCTTCAACACTGTGATAGAATGCACTCATCACAAAGAAGTTTCTGAGAATGTTTCTGTCTAGTTTTTATGTGAAGATATTTCCTTTTCCAGCTTAGGCCTTAAAGCGCTCCAAATAAACACTTGCAAATTCTACAAAAGGAGTGTTTCAAAGGAGTTCTATCAAAAGGAACGTTCAAGTCTGTGAGTTGAATGCACTTATCATACAGAAGTTTCCTGGAATGCTTCTGTCTAGTTTTTATGTGAAGACATTTCCTTTTCCAGCATAGGCCTCAAAGCGCTCCAAATATCCACTTGCAGATTCTACAAAAAGAGTGTTTCAAAACTGCGCTATCAAAAGCAAGCTTCAACACTGTGAGTAGAATGCACTCATCACAAAGAAGTTTCTGAGAATGCTTCTGTCTAGTTTTTATGTGAAGATATTTCCTTCTCCAACATAGGCCTCAAAGCGCTCCAAATAAACACTTGCAGATTCTACAAAAGGAGTGTTTCAAAACTGCTCTTTCGAGAGGAACGTTCAAGTCTGTGAGTTGAATGCACTCATCACACAGAAGTTTCTGAGAATGCTTCTGTCTAGTTTTTATGTGAAGATATTTCCTTTTCCAGCATAGGCCTCAAAACGCTCCAAATATCCTCTTGCAGATTCTACAAAAAGAGTGTTTCAAAACTGTTCTATCAAAAGGAAGGTTCAACTCTGTGAGTTGAATGAATGCATCATGAAGAACTTTCTGAGAATGCTTCTCTGTAGTTTTTAGGTGAAGATATTCCAAAACCCAGCACAGGCCTCGAAGTGCTCCAAATAACCCCTTGCAGATTTTACCAAAAGAGTGTTTCAGAACTGCTCTTTCTATAGGTAAGTTCAAGTCTGTGAGTTGAATGCACTCAACACAAAGAAGTTTCTGAGAATGCTTCTGTTCAGTTTTTATGTGAAGATATTTCCTTTTCCAGCATAGGCCTCAAACGGCTCCAAATATCCACTTGCAGATTCTACAAAAAGAGTGTTTCCAAACTTCTCTATCAATTGGTAGGTTCAACTCTGTGAGTTGAATGAACTCATCACAAAGAAGTTTCTGAGAATGCTTCCATCTAGTTTTTATATGAAGATATTTCCTTTTCCAGCATAGGCCTCAAAGAACTCCAAATAAACACATGCAGATTCTACAAAAGGAGTGTTTCCAAACTGCTCTATCAAAGGGAACGTTGAAGTCTGTGAGTTGAATGCACTCATCACACAGAAGTTTCTCAGAATGCTTCTGTCTAGTTTTAGGTGAAGAGATTTCATTTCCCAGCATAGGCCTCAAAGCGCTCCAAATATCCACTTGCAGAATCTACGAAAAGTGTGTTTCAAAGCTGCTCTTTCAAAAGCAAGGTTCAAGTCTATGTGTTGAATGCACTCATCAGAAAGAAGTTTCTGAGAATGCTTCTGTCTAGTTCTTAGGTGAAGATATTTCCTTTTCCAGCTTAGGCCTCAAAGCGCTCCAAATAAACACTTGCAAATTCTACAAAAGGAGTGTTTCAAAAGAGTTCTATCAAAAGGAATGTTCAAGTCTGTGAGTTGAATGCACTTATCATACAGAAGTTTCCTGGAATGCTTCTGTCTAGTTTTTATGTGAAGACATTTCCTTTTCCAGCATAGGCCTCAAAGCGCTCCAAATATCCACTTGCAGATTCTACAAAAAGAGTGTTTCAAAACTGCTCTATCAAAAGCAAGCTTCAACACTGTGAGTAGAATGCACTCATCACAAAGAAGTTTCTGAGAATGCTTCTGTCTAGTTTTTATGTGAAGATATTTCCTTTTCCAACATAGGCCTCAAAGCGCTCCAAATAAACACTTGCAGATTCTAGAAAAGGAGTGTTTCAAAACTGCTCTTTCGAGAGGAACGTTCAAGTCTGTGAGTTGAATGCACTCATCACACAGAAGTTTCTGAGAATGCTTCTGTCTAGTTTTTATGTGAAGATATTTCCTTTTCCAGCATGGGCCTCAAAACGCTCCAAATATCCTCTTGCAGATGCTACAAAAAGAGTGTTTCAAAACTGTTCTATCAAAAGGAAGGTTCAACTCTGTGAGTTGAATGAATGCATCATGAAGAACTTTCTGAGAATGCTTCTCTGTAGTTTTTAGGTGAAGATATTCCAAAACCCAGCACAGGCCTCGAAGTGCTCCAAATAACCCCTTGCAGATTTTACCAAAAGAGTGTTTCAGAACTGCTCTTTCTATAGGTAAGTTCAAGTCTGTGAGTTGAATGCACTCAACACAAAGAAGTTTCTGAGAATGCTTCTGTTCAGTTTTTATGTGAAGATATTTCCTTTTCCAGCATAGGCCTCAAACAGCTCCATATATACACTTGCAGATTCTACAAAAAGAGTGTTTCCAAACTTCTCTATCAATTGGTAGGTTCAACTCTGTGAGTTGAATGAACTCATCACAAAGAAGTTTCTGAGAATGCTTCCATCTAGTTTTTATATGAAGATATTTCCTTTTCCAGCATAGGCCTCAAAGAACTCCAAATAAACACATGCAGATTCTACAAAAGGAGTGTTTCCAAACTGCTCTATCAAAGGGAACGTTCAAGTCTGTGAGTTGAATGCACTCATCACACAGAAGTTTCTCAGAATGCTTCTGTCTAGTTTTTAGGTGAAGAGATTTCATTTCCCAGCATAGGCCTCAAAGCGCTCCAAATATCCACTTGCAGATTCTACGAAAAGTGTGTTTCAAAGCTGCTCTTTCAAAAGCAAGGTTCAAGTCTGTGTGTTGAATGCACTCATCAGAAAGAAGTTTCTGAGAATGCTTCTGTCTAGTTCTTAGGTGAAGATATTTCCTTTTCCAGCTTAGGCCTCAAAGCGCTCCAAATAAACACTTGCAAATTCTACAAAAGGAGTGTTTCAAAAGAGTTCTATCAAAAGGAATGTTCAAGTCTGTGAGTTGAATGAATGCATCATGAAGAACTTTCTGAGAATGCTTCTCTGTAGTTTTTAGGTGAAGATATTCCAAAACCCAGCACAGGCCTCGAAGTGCTCCAAATAACCCCTTGCAGATTTTACCAAAAGAGTGTTTCAGAACTGCTCTTTCTATAGGTAAGTTCAAGTCTGTGAGTTGAATGCACTCAACACAAAGAAGTTTCTGAGAATGCTTCTGTTCAGTTTTTATGTGAAGATATTTCCTTTTCCAGCATAGGCCTCAAACGGCTCCAAATATCCACTTGCAGATTCTACAAAAAGAGTGTTTCCAAACTTCTCTATCAATTGGTAGGTTCAACTCTGTGAGTTGAATGAACTCATCACAAAGAAGTTTCTGAGAATGCTTCCATCTAGTTTTTATATGAAGATATTTCCTTTTCCAGCATAGGCCTCAAAGAACTCCAAATAAACACATGCAGATTCTACAAAAGGAGTGTTTCCAAACTGTTCTATCAAAGGGACCGTTCAAGTCTGTGAGTTGAATGCACTCATCACACAGAAGTTTCTCAGAATGCTTCTGTCTAGTTTTTAGGTGAAGAGATTTCATTTCCCAGCATAGGCCTCAAAGCGCTCCAAATATCCTCTTGCAGATTCTACGAAAAGTGTGTTTCAAAGCTGCTCTTTCAAAAGCAAGGTTGAAGTCTGTGTGTTGAATGCACTCATCAGAAAGAAGTTTCTGAGAATGCTTCTGTCTAGTTCTTAGGTGAAGATATTTCCTTTTCCAGCTTAGGCCTCAAAGCGCTCCAAATAAACACTTGCAAATTCTACAAAAGGAGTGTTTCAAAAGAGTTCTATCAAAAGGAACGTTCAAGTCTGTGAGTTGAATGCACTTATCATACAGAAGTTTCCTGGAATGCTTCTGTCTAGTTTTTATGTGAAGACATTTCCTTTTCCAGCATAGGCCTCAAAGCGCTCCAAATATCCACTTGCAGATTCTACAAAAAGAGTGTTTCCAAACTGCTCTATCAAAAGCAAGCTTCAACACTGTGAGTAGAATGCACTCATCACAAAGAAGTTTCTGAGAATGCTTCTGTCTAGTTTTTATGTGAAGATATTTCCTTTTCCAACATAGGCCTCAAAGCGCTCCAAATAAACACTTGCAGATTCTACAAAAGGAGTGTTTCAAAACTGCTCTTTCGAGAGGAACGTTCAAGTCTGTGAGTTGAATGCACTCATCACACAGAAGTTTCTGAGAATGCTTCTGTCTAGTTTTTATGTGAAGATATTTCCTTTTCCAGCATAGGCCTCAAAACGCTCCAAATATCCTCTTGCAGATTCTACAAAAAGAGTGTTTCAAAACTGTTCTATCAAAAGGAAGGTTCAACTCTGTGAGTTGAATGAATGCATCATGAAGAACTTTCTGAGAATGCTTCTCTGTAGTTTTTAGGTGAAGATATTCCAAAACCCAGCACAGGCCTCGAAGTGCTCCAAATAACCCCTTGCAGATTTTACCAAAAGAGTGTCTCAGAACTGCTCTTTCTATAGGTAAGTTCAAGTCTGTGAGTTGAATGCACTCAACACAAAGAAGTTTCTGAGAATGCTTCTGTTCAGTTTTTATGTGAAGATATTTCCTTTTCCAGCATAGGCCTCAAACGGCTCCAAATATCCACTTGCAGATTCTACAAAAAGAGTGTTTCCAAACTTCTCTATCAATTGGTAGGTTCAACTCTGTGAGTTGAATGAACTCATCACAAAGAAGTTTCTGAGCATGCTTCCACCTAGTTTTAATATGAAGATATTTCCTTTTCCAGCATAGGCCTCAAAGAACTCCAAATAAACACATGCAGATTCTACAAAAGGAGTGTTTCCAAACTGCTCTATCAAAGGGAACGTTCAAGTCTGTGAGTTGAATGCACTCATCACACAGAAGTTTCTCAGAATGCTTCTGTCTAGTTTTTAGGTGAAGAGATTTCATTTCCCAGCATAGGCCTCAAAGCGCTCCAAATATCCACTTGCAGATTCTACGAAAAGTGTGTTTCAAAGCTGCTCTTTCAAAAGCAAGGTTCAAGTCCGTGTGTTGAATGCACTCATCAGAAAGAAGTTTCTGAGAATGCTTCTGTCTAGTTCTTAGGTGAAGATATTTCCTTTTCCAGCTTAGGCCTCAAAGCGCTCCAAATAAACACTTGCAAATTCTACAAAAGGAGTGTTTCAAAAGAATTCTATCAAAAGGAAGGTTCAAGTCTGTGAGTTGAATGCACTTATCATACAGAAGTTTCCTGGAATGCTTCTGTCTAGTTTTTATGTGAAGACATTTCCTTTTCCAGCATAGGCCTCAAAGCGCTCCAAATATCCACTTGCAGATTCTACAAAAAGAGTGTTTCAAAACTGCTCTTTCGAGAGGAACGTTCAAGTCTGTGAGTTGAATGCACTCATCACACAGAAGTTTCTGAGAATGCTTCTGTCTAGTTTTTATGTGAAGATATTTCCTTTTCCAGCATAGGCCTCAAAACGCTCCAAATATCCTCTTGCAGATTCTACAAAAAGAGTGTTTCAAAACTGTTCTATCAAAAGGAAGGTTCAACTCTGTGAGTTGAATGAATGCATCATGAAGAACTTTCTGAGAATGCTTCTCTGTAGTTTTTAGGTGAAGATATTCCAAAACCCAGCACAGGCCTCGAAGTGCTCCAAATAACCCCTTGCAGATTTTACCAAAAGAGTGTTTCAGAACTGCTCTTTCTATAGGTAAGTTCAAGTCTGTGAGTTGAATGCACTCAACACAAAGAAGTTTCTGAGAATGCTTCTGTTCAGTTTTTATGTGAAGATATTTCCTTTTCCAGCATAGGCCTCAAACGGCTCCAAATATCCACTTGCAGATTCTACAAAAAGAGTGTTTCCAAACTTCTCTATCAATTGGTAGGTTCAACTCTGTGAGTTGAATGAACTCATCACAAAGAAGTTTCTGAGAATGCTTCCATCTAGTTTTTATATGAAGATATTTCCTTTTCCAGCATAGGCCTCAAAGAACTCCAAATAAACACATGCAGATTCTACAAAAGGAGTGTTTCCAAACTGTTCTATCAAAGGGACCGTTCAAGTCTGTGAGTTGAATGCACTCATCACACAGAAGTTTCTCAGAATGCTTCTGTCTAGTTTTTAGGTGAAGAGATTTCATTTCCCAGCATAGGCCTCAAAGCGCTCCAAATATCCACTTGCAGATTCTACGAAAAGTGTGTTTCAAAGCTGCTCTTTCAAAAGCAAGGTTCAAGTCTGTGTGTTGAATGCACTCATCAGAAAGAAGTTTCTGAGAATGCTTCTGTCTAGTTCTTAGGTGAAGATATTTCCTTTTCCAGCTTAGGCCTCAAAGCGCTCCAAATAAACACTTGCAAATTCTACAAAAGGAGTGTTTCAAAAGAGTTCTATCAAAAGGAACGTTCAAGTCTCTGAGTTGAATGCACTTATCATACAGAAGTTTCCTGGAATGTTTCTGTCTAGTTTTTATGTGAAGACATTTCCTTTTCCAGCATAGGCCTCAAAGCGCTCCAAATATCCACTTGCAGATTCTACCAAAAGAGTGTTTCAAAACTGCTCTATCAAAAGCAAGCTTCAACACTGTGAGTAGAATGCACTCATCACAAAGAAGTTTCTGAGAATGTTTCTGTCTAGTTCTTACGTGAAGATATTTCCTTTTCCAGGTTAGGCCTCAAAGCGCTCCAAATAAACACTTGCAAATTCTACAAAAGGAGTGTTTCAAAAGAGTTCTATCAAAAGGAACGTTCAAGTCTGTGAGTTGAATGCACTTATCATACAGAAGTTTCCTGGAATGCTTCTGTCTAGTTTTTATGTGAAGACATTTCCTTTTCCAGCATAGGCCTCAAAGCGCTCCAAATATCCACTTGCAGATTCTACAAAAAGAGTGTTTCAAAACTGCTCTATCAAAAGCAAGCTTCAACACTGTGAGTAGAATGCACTCATCACAAAGAAGTTTCTGAGAATGCTTCTGTCTAGTTTTTATGTGAAGATATTTCCTTTTCCAACATAGGCCTCAAAGCGCTCCAAATAAACACTTGCAGATTCTACAAAAGGAGTGTTTCAAAACTGCTCTTTCGAGAGGAACGTTCAAGTCTGTGAGTTGAATGCACTCATCACACAGAAGTTTCTGAGAATGCTTCTGTCTAGTTTTTATGTGAAGATATTTCCTTTTCCAGCATAGGCCTCAAAACGCTCCAAATATCCTCTTGCAGATTCTACAAAAAGAGTGTTTCAAAACTGTTCTATCAAAAGGAAGGTTCAACTCTGTGAGTTGAATGAATGCATCATGAAGAACTTTCTGAGAATGCTTCTCTGTAGTTTTTAGGTGAAGATATTCCAAAACCCAGCACAGGCCTCGAAGTGCTCCAAATAACCCCTTGCAGATTTTACCAAAAGAGTGTTTCAGAACTGCTCTTTCTATAGGTAAGTTCAAGTCTGTGAGTTGAATGCACTCAACACAAAGAAGTTTCTGAGAATGCTTCTGTTCAGTTTTTATGTGAAGATATTTCCTTTTCCAGCATAGGCCTCAAACGGCTCCAAATATCCACTTGCAGATTCTACAAAAAGAGTGTTTCCAAACTTCTCTATCAATTGGTAGGTTCAACTCTGTGAGTTGAATGAACTCATCACAAAGAAGTTTCTGAGAATGCTTCCATCTAGTTTTTATATGAAGATATTTCCTTTTCCAGCATAGGCCTCAAAGAACTCCAAATAAACACATGCAGATTCTACAAAAGGAGTGTTTCCAAACTGTTCTATCAAAGGGACCGTTCAAGTCTGTGAGTTGAATGCAGTCATCACACAGAAGTTTTTCAGAATGCTTCTGTCTAGTTTTTAGGTGAAGAGATTTCATTTCCCAGCATAGGCCTCAAAGCGCTCCAAATATCCACTTGCAGATTCTACGAAAAGTGTGTTTCAAAGCTGCTCTTTCAAAAGCAAGGTTCAAGTCTGTGTGTTGAATGCACTCATCAGAAAGAAGTTTCTGAGAACGCTTCTGTCTAGTTCTCAGGTGAAGATATTTCCTTTTCCAGCTTAGGCCTCAAATCGCTCCAAATAAACACTTGCAAATTCTACAAAAGGAGTGTTTCAAAAGAGTTCTATCAAAAGGAACGTTCAAGTCTGTGAGTTGAATGCACTTATCATACAGAAGTTTCCTGGAATGTTTCTGTCTAGTTTTTATGTGAAGACATTTCCTTTTCCAGCCTAGGCCTCAAAGCGCTCCAAATATCCACTTGCAGATTCTACAAAAAGAGTGTTTCAAAACTGCTCTATGAAAATCAAGCTTCAACACTGTGATAGAATGCACTCATCACAAAGAAGTTTCTGAGAATGTTTCTGTCTAGTTTTTATGTGAAGATATTTCCTTTTCCAGCTTAGGCCTTAAAGCGCTCCAAATAAACACTTGCAAATTCTACAAAAGGAGTGTTTCAAAGGAGTTCTATCAAAAGGAACGTTCAAGTCTGTGAGTTGAATGCACTTATCATACAGAAGTTTCCTGGAATGCTTCTGTCTAGTTTTTATGTGAAGACATTTCCTTTTCCAGCATAGGCCTCAAAGCGCTCCAAATATCCACTTGCAGATTCTACAAAAAGAGTGTTTCAAAACTGCGCTATCAAAAGCAAGCTTCAACACTGTGAGTAGAATGCACTCATCACAAAGAAGTTTCTGAGAATGCTTCTGTCTAGTTTTTATGTGAAGATATTTCCTTCTCCAACATAGGCCTCAAAGCGCTCCAAATAAACACTTGCAGATTCTACAAAAGGAGTGTTTCAAAACTGCTCTTTCGAGAGGAACGTTCAAGTCTGTGAGTTGAATGCACTCATCACACAGAAGTTTCTGAGAATGCTTCTGTCTAGTTTTTATGTGAAGATATTTCCTTTTCCAGCATAGGCCTCAAAACGCTCCAAATATCCTCTTGCAGATTCTACAAAAAGAGTGTTTCAAAACTGTTCTATCAAAAGGAAGGTTCAACTCTGTGAGTTGAATGAATGCATCATGAAGAACTTTCTGAGAATGCTTCTCTGTAGTTTTTAGGTGAAGATATTCCAAAACCCAGCACAGGCCTCGAAGTGCTCCAAATAACCCCTTGCAGATTTTACCAAAAGAGTGTTTCAGAACTGCTCTTTCTATAGGTAAGTTCAAGTCTGTGAGTTGAATGCACTCAACACAAAGAAGTTTCTGAGAATGCTTCTGTTCAGTTTTTATGTGAAGATATTTCCTTTTCCAGCATAGGCCTCAAACGGCTCCAAATATCCACTTGCAGATTCTACAAAAAGAGTGTTTCCAAACTTCTCTATCAATTGGTAGGTTCAACTCTGTGAGTTGAATGAACTCATCACAAAGAAGTTTCTGAGAATGCTTCCATCTAGTTTTTATATGAAGATATTTCCTTTTCCAGCATAGGCCTCAAAGAACTCCAAATAAACACATGCAGATTCTACAAAAGGAGTGTTTCCAAACTGCTCTATCAAAGGGAACGTTCAAGTCTGTGAGTTGAATGCACTCATCACACAGAAGTTTCTCAGAATGCTTCTGTCTAGTTTTAGGTGAAGAGATTTCATTTCCCAGCATAGGCCTCAAAGCGCTCCAAATATCCACTTGCAGAATCTACGAAAAGTGTGTTTCAAAGCTGCTCTTTCAAAAGCAAGGTTCAAGTCTATGTGTTGAATGCACTCATCAGAAAGAAGTTTCTGACAATGCTTCTGTCTAGTTCTTAGGTGAAGATATTTCCTTTTCCAGCTTAGGCCTCAAAGCGCTCCAAATAAACACTTGCAAATTCTACAAAAGGAGTGTTTCAAAAGAGTTCTATCAAAAGGAATGTTCAAGTCTGTGAGTTGAATGCACTTATCATACAGAAGTTTCCTGGAATGCTTCTGTCTAGTTTTTATGTGAAGACATTTCCTTTTCCAGCATAGGCCTCAAAGCGCTCCAAATATCCACTTGCAGATTCTACAAAAAGAGTGTTTCAAAACTGCTCTATCAAAAGCAAGCTTCAACACTGTGAGTAGAATGCACTCATCACAAAGAAGTTTCTGAGAATGCTTCTGTCTAGTTTTTATGTGAAGATATTTCCTTTTCCAACATAGGCCTCAAAGCGCTCCAAATAAACACTTGCAGATTCTAGAAAAGGAGTGTTTCAAAACTGCTCTTTCGAGAGGAACGTTCAAGTCTGTGAGTTGAATGCACTCATCACACAGAAGTTTCTGAGAATGCTTCTGTCTAGTTTTTATGTGAAGATATTTCCTTTTCCAGCATGGGCCTCAAAACGCTCCAAATATCCTCTTGCAGATGCTACAAAAAGAGTGTTTCAAAACTGTTCTATCAAAAGGAAGGTTCAACTCTGTGAGTTGAATGAATGCATCATGAAGAACTTTCTGAGAATGCTTCTCTGTAGTTTTTAGGTGAAGATATTCCAAAACCCAGCACAGGCCTCGAAGTGCTCCAAATAACCCCTTGCAGATTTTACCAAAAGAGTGTTTCAGAACTGCTCTTTCTATAGGTAAGTTCAAGTCTGTGAGTTGAATGCACTCAACACAAAGAAGTTTCTGAGAATGCTTCTGTTCAGTTTTTATGTGAAGATATTTCCTTTTCCAGCATAGGCCTCAAACAGCTCCATATATACACTTGCAGATTCTACAAAAAGAGTGTTTCCAAACTTCTCTATCAATTGGTAGGTTCAACTCTGTGAGTTGAATGAACTCATCACAAAGAAGTTTCTGAGAATGCTTCCATCTAGTTTTTATATGAAGATATTTCCGTTTCCAGCATAGGCCTCAAAGAACTCCAAATAAACACATGCAGATTCTACAAAAGGAGTGTTTCCAAACTGCTCTATCAAAGGGAACGTTCAAGTCTGTGAGTTGAATGCACTCATCACACAGAAGTTTCTCAGAATGCTTCTGTCTAGTTTTTAGGTGAAGAGATTTCATTTCCCAGCATAGGCCTCAAAGCGCTCCAAATATCCACTTGCAGATTCTACGAAAAGTGTGTTTCAAAGCTGCTCTTTCAAAAGCAAGGTTCAAGTCTGTGTGTTGAATGCACTCATCAGAAAGAAGTTTCTGAGAATGCTTCTGTCTAGTTCTTAGGTGAAGATATTTCCTTTTCCAGCTTAGGCCTCAAAGCGCTCCAAATAAACACTTGCAAATTCTACAAAAGGAGTGTTTCAAAAGAGTTCTATCAAAAGGAATGTTCAAGTCTGTGAGTTGAATGAATGCATCATGAAGAACTTTCTGAGAATGCTTCTCTGTAGTTTTTAGGTGAAGATATTCCAAAACCCAGCACAGGCCTCGAAGTGCTCCAAATAACCCCTTGCAGATTTTACCAAAAGAGTGTTTCAGAACTGCTCTTTCTATAGGTAAGTTCAAGTCTGTGAGTTGAATGCACTCAACACAAAGAAGTTTCTGAGAATGCTTCTGTTCAGTTTTTATGTGAAGATATTTCCTTTTCCAGCATAGGCCTCAAACGGCTCCAAATATCCACTTGCAGATTCTACAAAAAGAGTGTTTCCAAACTTCTCTATCAATTGGTAGGTTCAACTCTGTGAGTTGAATGAACTCATCACAAAGAAGTTTCTGAGAATGCTTCCATCTAGTTTTTATATGAAGATATTTCCTTTTCCAGCATAGGCCTCAAAGAACTCCAAATAAACACATGCAGATTCTACAAAAGGAGTGTTTCCAAACTGTTCTATCGAAGGGACCGTTCAAGTCTGTGAGTTGAATGCACTCATCACACAGAAGTTTCTCAGAATGCTTCTGTCTAGTTTTTAGGTGAAGAGATTTCATTTCCCAGCATAGGCCTCAAAGCGCTCCAAATATCCTCTTGCAGATTCTACGAAAAGTGTGTTTCAAAGCTGCTCTTTCAAAAGCAAGGTTGAAGTCTGTGTGTTGAATGCACTCATCAGAAAGAAGTTTCTGAGAATGCTTCTGTCTAGTTCTTAGGTGAAGATATTTCCTTTTCCAGCTTAGGCCTCAAAGCGCTCCAAATAAACACTTGCAAATTCTACAAAAGGAGTGTTTCAAAAGAGTTCTATCAAAAGGAACGTTCAAGTCTGTGAGTTGAATGCACTTATCATACAGAAGTTTCCTGGAATGCTTCTGTCTAGTTTTTATGTGAAGACATTTCCTTTTCCAGCATAGGCCTCAAAGCGCTCCAAATATCCACTTGCAGATTCTACAAAAAGAGTGTTTCCAAACTGCTCTATCAAAAGCAAGCTTCAACACTGTGAGTAGAATGCACTCATCACAAAGAAGTTTCTGAGAATGCTTCTGTCTAGTTTTTATGTGAAGATATTTCCTTTTCCAACATAGGCCTCAAAGCGCTCCAAATAAACACTTGCAGATTCTACAAAAGGAGTGTTTCAAAACTGCTCTTTCGAGAGGAACGTTCAAGTCTGTGAGTTGAATGCACTCATCACACAGAAGTTTCTGAGAATGCTTCTGTCTAGTTTTTATGTGAAGATATTTCCTTTTCCAGCATAGGCCTCAAAACGCTCCAAATATCCTCTTGCAGATTCTACAAAAAGAGTGTTTCAAAACTGTTCTATCAAAAGGAAGGTTCAACTCTGTGAGTTGAATGAATGCATCATGAAGAACTTTCTGAGAATGCTTCTCTGTAGTTTTTAGGTGAAGATATTCCAAAACCCAGCACAGGCCTCGAAGTGCTCCAAATAACCCCTTGCAGATTTTACCAAAAGAGTGTCTCAGAACTGCTCTTTCTATAGGTAAGTTCAAGTCTGTGAGTTGAATGCACTCAACACAAAGAAGTTTCTGAGAATGCTTCTGTTCAGTTTTTATGTGAAGATATTTCCTTTTCCAGCATAGGCCTCAAACGGCTCCAAATATCCACTTGCAGATTCTACAAAAAGAGTGTTTCCAAACTTCTCTATCAATTGGTAGGTTCAACTCTGTGAGTTGAATGAACTCATCACAAAGATGTTTCTGAGCATGCTTCCATCTAGTTTTTATATGAAGATATTTCCTTTTCCAGCATAGGCCTCAAAGAACTCCAAATAAACACATGCAGATTCTACAAAAGGAGTGTTTCCAAACTGCTCTATCAAAGGGAACGTTCAAGTCTGTGAGTTGAATGCACTCATCACAGAAGTTTCTCAGAATGCTTCTGTCTAGTTTTTAGGTGAAGAGATTTCATTTCCCAGCATAGGCCTCAAAGCGCTCCAAATATCCACTTGCAGATTCTACGAAAAGTGTGTTTCAAAGCTGCTCTTTCAAAAGCAAGGTTCAAGTCCGTGTGTTGAATGCACTCATCAGAAAGAAGTTTCTGAGAATGCTTCTGTCTAGTTCTTAGGTGAAGATATTTCCTTTTCCAGCTTAGGCCTCAAAGCGCTCCAAATAAACACTTGCAAATTCTACAAAAGGAGTGTTTCAAAAGAATTCTATCAAAAGGAAGGTTCAAGTCTGTGAGTTGAATGCACTTATCATACAGAAGTTTCCTGGAATGCTTCTGTCTAGTTTTTATGTGAAGACATTTCCTTTTCCAGCATAGGCCTCAAAGCGCTCCAAATATCCACTTGCAGATTCTACAAAAAGAGTGTTTCAAAACTGCTCTTTCGAGAGGAACGTTCAAGTCTGTGAGTTGAATGCACTCATCACACAGAAGTTTCTGAGAATGCTTCTGTCTAGTTTTTATGTGAAGATATTTCCTTTTCCAGCATAGGCCTCAAAACGCTCCAAATATCCTCTTGCAGATTCTACAAAAAGAGTGTTTCAAAACTGTTCTATCAAAAGGAAGGTTCAACTCTGTGAGTTGAATGAATGCATCATGAAGAACTTTCTGAGAATGCTTCTCTGTAGTTTTTAGGTGAAGATATTCCAAAACCCAGCACAGGCCTCGAAGTGCTCCAAATAACCCCTTGCAGATTTTACCAAAAGAGTGTTTCAGAACTGCTCTTTCTATAGGTAAGTTCAAGTCTGTGAGTTGAATGCACTCAACACAAAGAAGTTTCTGAGAATGCTTCTGTTCAGTTTTTATGTGAAGATATTTCCTTTTCCAGCATAGGCCTCAAACGGCTCCATCTATACACTTGCAGATTCTACAAAAAGAGTGTTTCCAAACTTCTCTATCAATTGGTAGGTTCAACTCTGTGAGTTGAATGAACTCATCACAAAGAAGTTTCTGAGAATGCTTCCATCTAGTTTTTATATGAAGATATTTCCTTTTCCAGCATAGGCCTCAAAGAACTCCAAATAAACACATGCAGATTCTACAAAAGGAGTGTTTCCAAACTGTTCTATCAAAGGGAACGTTCAAGTCTGTGAGTTGAATGCACTCATCACACAGAAGTTTCTCAGAATGCTTCTGTCTAGTTTTTAGGTGAAGAGATTTCATTTCCCAGCATAGGCCTCAAAGCGCTCCAAATATCCACTTGCAGATTCTACGAAAAGTGTGTTTCAAAGCTGCTCTTTCAAAAGCAAGGTTCAAGTCTGTGTGTTGAATGCACTCATCAGAAAGAAGTTTCTGAGAATGCTTCTGTCTAGTTCTTAGGTGAAGATATTTCCTTTTCCAGCTTAGGCCTCAAAGCGCTCCAAATAAACACTTGCAAATTCTACAAAAGGAGTGTTTCAAAAGAGTTCTATCAAAAGGAATGTTCAAGTCTGTGAGTTGAATGCACTTATCATACAGAAGTTTCCTGGAATGCTTCTGTCTAGTTTTTATGTGAAGACATTTCCTTTTCCAGCATAGGCCTCAAAGCGCTCCAAATATCCACTTGCAGATTCTACAAAAAGAGTGTTTCAAAACTGCTCTATCAAAAGCAAGCTTCAACACTGTGAGTAGAATGCACTCATCACAAAGGAGTTTCTGAGAATGTTTCTGTCTAGTTTTTATGTGAAGATATTTCCTTTTCCAGCTTAGGCCTTAAAGCGCTCCAAATAAACACTTGCAAATTCTACAAAAGGAGTGTTTCAAAAGAGTTCTATCAAAAGGAACGTTCAAGTCTGTGAGTTGAATGCACTTATCATACAGAAGTTTTCTGGAATGCTTCTGTCTAGTTTTTATGTGAAGACATTTCCTTTTCCAGCATAGGCCTCAAAGCGCTCCAAATATCCACTTGCAGATTCTACAAAAAGAGTGTTTCAAAACTGCTCTATCAAAAGCAAGCTTCAACACTGTGAGTAGAATGCACTCATCACAAAGAAGTTTCTGAGAATGCTTCTGTCTAGTTTTTATGTGAAGATATTTCCTTTTCCAACATAGGCCTCAAAGCGCTCCAAATAAACACTTGCAGATTCTACAAAAGGAGTGTTTCAAAACTGCTCTTTCGAGAGGAACGTTCAAGTCTGTGAGTTGAATGCACTCATCACACAGAAGTTTCTGAGAATGCTTCTGTCTAGTTTTTATGTGAAGATATTTCCTTTTCCAGCATAGGCCTCAAAAGGCTCCAAATATCCTCTTACAGATTCTACAAAAAGAGTGTTTCAAAACTGTTCTATCAAAAGGAAGGTTCAACTCTGTGAGTTGAATGAATGCATCATGAAGAACTTTCTGAGAATGCTTCTCTGTAGTTTTTAGGTGAAGATATTCCAAAACCCAGCACAGGCCTCGAAGTGCTCCAAATAACCCCTTGCCGATTTTACCAAAAGAGTGTTTCAGAACTGCTCTTTCTATAGGTAAGTTCAAGTCTGTGAGTTGAATGCACTCAACACAAAGAAGTTTCTGAGAATGCTTCTGTTCAGTTTTTATGTGAAGATATTTCCTTTTCCAGCATAGGCCTCAAACGGCTCCAAATATCCACTTGCAGATTCTACAAAAAGAGTGTTTCCAAACTTCTCTATCAATTGGTAGGTTCAACTCTGTGAGTTGAATGAACTCATCACAAAGAAGTTTCTGAGAATGCTTCCATCTAGTTTTTATCTGAAGATATTTCCTTTTCCAGCATAGGCCTCAAACGGCTCCAAATATCCACTTGCAGATTCTACCAAAAGAGTGTTTCCAAACTTCTCTATCAATTGGTAGGTTCAACTCTGTGAGTTGAATGAACTCATCAGAAAGAAGTTTCTGAGAATGCTTCCATCTAGTTTTTATATGAAGATATTTCCTTTTCCAGCATAGGCCTCAAAGAACTCCAAATAAACACATGCAGATTCTACAAAAGGAGTGTTTCCAAACTGTTCTATCAAAGGGACCGTTCAAGTCTGTGAGTTGAATGCACTCATCACACAGAAGTTTCTCAGAATGCTTCTGTCTAGTTTTTAGGTGAAGAGATTTCATTTCCCAGCATAGGCCTCAAAGCGCTCCAAATATCCACTTGCAGATTCTACGAAAAGTGTGTTTCAAAGCTGCTCTTTCAAAAGCAAGGTTCAAGTCTGTGTGTTGAATGCACTCACCGGAAAGAAGTTTCTGAGAATGCTTCTGTCTAGTTCTTAGGTGAAGATATTTCCTTTTCCAGCTTAGGCCTCAAAGCGCTCCAAATAAACCCTTGCAAATTCTACAAAAGGAGTGTTTAAAAAGAGTTCTATCAAAAGGAACGTTCAAGTCTGTGAGTTGAATGCACTTATCATACAGAAGTTTCCTGGAATGTTTCTGTCTAGTTTTTATGTGAAGACATTTCCTTTTCCAGCATAGGCCTCAAAGCGCTCCAAATATCCACTTGCAGATTCTACAAAAAGAGTGTTTCAAAACTGCTCTATCAAAAGCAAGCTTCAACACTGTGAGTAGAATGCACTCATCACAAAGAAGTTTCTGAGAATGCTTCTGTCTAGTTTTTATGTGAATACATTTCCTTTTCCAGCATAGGCCTCAAAGCGCTCCAAATATCCACTTGCATATTCTACAAAAAGAGTGTTTCAAAACTGCTCTATCAAAAGCAAGCTTCAACACTGTGAGTAGAATGCACTCATCACAAAGAAGTTTCTGAGAATGCTTCTGTCTAGTTTTTATGTGAAGATATTTCCTTTTCCAACATAGGCCTCAAAGCGCTCCAAATAAACACTTGCAGATTCTACAAAAGGAGTGTTTCAAAACTGCTCTTTCGAGAGGAACGTTCAAGTCTGTGAGATGAATGCACTCATCACACAGAAGTTTCTGAGAATGCTTCTGTCTAGTTTTTATGTGAAGATATTTCCTTTTCCAGCATAGGCCTCAAAACGCTCCAAATATCCTCTTGCAGATTCTACAAAAAGAGTGTTTCAAAACTGTTCTATCAAAAGGAAGGTTCAACTCTGTGAGTTGAATGAATGCATCATGAAGAACTTTCTGAGAATGCTTCTCTGTAGTTTTTAGGTGAAGATATTCCAAAACCCAGCACAGGCCTCGAAGTGCTCCAAATAACCCCTTGCAGATTTTACCAAAAGAGTGTTTCAGAACTGCTCTTTCTATAGGTAAGTTCAAGTCTGTGAGTTGAATGCACTCAACACAAAGAAGTTTCTGAGAATGCTCCTGTTCAGTTTTTATGTGAAGATATTTCCTTTTCCAGCATAGGCCTCAAACGGTTCCAAATATACACTTGCAGATTCTACAAAAAGAGTGTTTCCAAACTTCTCTATCAATTGGTAGGTTCAACTCTGTGAGTTGAATGAACTCATCACAAAGAAGTTTCTGAGAATGCTTCCATCTAGTTTTTATATGAAGATATTTCCTTTTCCAGCATAGGCCTCAAAGAACTCCAAATAAACACATGCAGATTCTACAAAAGGAGTGTTTCCAAACTGTTCTATCAAAGGGACCGTTCAAGTCTGTGAGTTGAACGCACTCATCACACAGAAGTTTCTCAGAATGCTTCTGTCTAGTTTTTAGGTGAAGAGATTTCATTTCCCAGCATAGGCCTCAAAGCGCTCCAAATATCCACTTGCAGAATCTACGAAAAGTGTGTTTCAAAGCTGCTCTTTCAAAAGCAAGGTTCAAGTCTGTGTGTTGAATGCACTCATCAGAAAGAAGTTTCTGAGAATGCTTCTGTCTAGTTCTTAGGTGAAGATATCTCCTTTTCCAGCTTAGGCCTCAAAGCGCTCCAAATAAACACTTGCAAATTCTACAAAAGGAGTGTTTCAAAAGAGTTCTATCAAAAGGAACGTTCAAGTCTGTGAGTTGAATGCACTTATCATACAGAAGTTTCCTGGAATGCTTCTGTCTAGTTTTTATGTGAAGACATTTCCTTTTCCAGCATAGGCCTCAAAGCGCTCCAAATATCCACTTGCAGATTCTACAAAAAGAGTGTTTCAAAACTGCTCTATCAAAAGCAAGCTTCAACACTGTGAGTAGAATGCACTCATCACAAAGAAGTTTCTGAGAATGCTTCTGTCTAGTTTTTATGTGAAGATATTTCCTTTTCCAACATAGGCCTCAAAGCGCTCCAAATAAACACTTGCAGATTCTACAAAAGGAGTGTTTCAAAACTGCTCTTTCGAGAGGAACGTTCAAGTCTGTGAGTTGAATGCACTCATCACACAGAAGTTTCTGAGAATGCTTCTGTCTAGTTTTTATGTGAAGATATTTCCTTTTCCAGCATAGGCCTCAAAACGCTCCAAATATCCTCTTGCAGATTCTACAAAAAGAGTGTTTCAAAACTGTTCTATCAAAAGGAAGGTTCAACTCTGTGAGTTGAATGAATGCATCATGAAGAACTTTCTGAGAATGCTTCTCTGTAGTTTTTAGGTGAAGATATTCCAAAACCCAGCACAGGCCTCGAAGTGCTCCAAATAACCCCTTGCAGATTTTACCAAAAGAGTGTTTCAGAACTGCTCTTTCTATAGGTAAATTCAAGTCTGTGAGTTGAATGCACTCAACACAAAGAAGTTTCTGAGAATGCTTCTGTTCAGTTTTTATCTGAAGATATTTCCTTTTCCAGCATAGGCCTCAAACGGCTCCAAATATCCACTTGCAGATTCTACAAAAAGAGTGTTTCCAAACTTCTCTATCAATTGTTAGGTTCAACTCTGTGAGTTGAATGAACTCATCACAAAGAAGTTTCTGAGAATGCTTCCATCTAGTTTTTATATGAAGATATTTCCTTTTCCAGCATAGGCCTCAAAGAACTCCAAATAAACACATGCAGATTCTACAAAAGGAGTGTTTCCAAACTGTTCTATCAAAGGGACCGTTCAAGTCTGTGAGTTGAATGCACTCATCACACAGAAGTTTCTCAGAATGCTTCTGTCTAGTTTTTAGGTGAAGAGATTTCATTTCCCAGCATAGGCCTCAAAGCGCTCCAAATATCCACTTGCAGATTCTACGAAAAGTGTGTTTCAAAGCTGCTCTTTCAAAAGCAAGGTTCAAGTCTGTGTGTTGAATGCACTCATCAGAAAGAAGTTTCTGAGAATGCTTCTGTCTAGTTCTTAGGTGAAGATACTTCCTTTTCCAGCTTAGGCCTCAAAGCGCTCCAAATAAACACTTGCAAATTCTACAAAAGGAGTGTTTCAAAAGAGTTCTATCAAAAGGAATGTTCAAGTCTGTGAGTTGAATGCACTTATCATACAGAAGTTTCCTGGAATGCTTCTGTCTAGTTTTTATGTGAAGACATTTCCTTTTCCAGCATAGGCCTCAAAGCGCTCCAAATATCCACTTGCAGATTCTACAAAAAGAGTGTTTCAAAACTGCTCTATCAAAAGCAAGCTTCAACACTGTGAGTAGAATGCACTCATCACAAAGAAGTTTCTGAGAATGCTTCTGTCTAGTTTTTATGTGAAGATATTTCCTTTTCCAACATAGGCCTCAAAGCGCTCCAAATAAACACTTGCAGATTCTACAAAAGGAGTGTTTCAACACTGCTCTTTTGAGAGGAACTTTCAAGTCTGTGAGTTGAATGCACTCATCACACAGAAGTTTCTGAGAATGCTTCTGTCTAGTTTTTATGTGAAGATATTTCCTTTTCCAGCATAGGCCTCAAACGGCTCCAAATATCCACTTGCAGATTCTACAAAAAGAGTGTTTCCAAACTTCTCTATCAATTGGTAGGTTCAACTCTGTGAGTTGAATGAACTCATCACAAAGAAGTTTCTGAGAATGCTTCCATCTAGTTTTTATATGAAGATATTTCCTTTTCCAGCATAGGCCTCAAAGAACTCCAAATAAACACATGCAGATTCTACAAAAGGAGTGTTTCCAAACTGTTCTATCAAAGGGACCGTTCAAGTCTGTGAGTTGAATGCAGTCATCACACAGAAGTTTCTCAGAATGCTTCTGTCTAGTTTTTAGGTGAAGAGATTTCATTTCCCAGCATAGGCCTCAAAGCGCTCCAAATATCCACTTGCAGATTCTACGAAAAGTGTGTTTCAAAGCTGCTCTTTCAAAAGCAAGGTTCAAGTCTGTGTGTTGAATGCACTCATCAGAAAGAAGTTTCTGAGAACGCTTCTGTCTAGTTCTCAGGTGAAGATATTTCCTTTTCCAGCTTAGGCCTCAAAGCGCTCCAAATAAACACTTGCAAATTCTACAAAAGGAGTGTTTCAAAAGAGTTCTATCAAAAGGAACGTTCAAGTCTGTGAGTTGAATGCACTTATCATACAGAAGTTTCCTGGAATGTTTCTGTCTAGTTTTTATGTGAAGACATTTCCTTTTCCAGCCTAGGCCTCAAAGCGCTCCAAATATCCACTTGCAGATTCTACAAAAAGAGTGTTTCAAAACTGCTCTATGAAAATCAAGCTTCAACACTGTGATAGAATGCACTCATCACAAAGAAGTTTCTGAGAATGTTTCTGTCTAGTTTTTATGTGAAGATATTTCCTTTTCCAGCTTAGGCCTTAAAGCGCTCCAAATAAACACTTGCAAATTCTACAAAAGGAGTGTTTCAAAGGAGTTCTATCAAAAGGAACGTTCAAGTCTGTGAGTTGAATGCACTTATCATACAGAAGTTTCCTGGAATGCTTCTGTCTAGTTTTTATGTGAAGACATTTCCTTTTCCAGCATAGGCCTCAAAGCGCTCCAAATATCCACTTGCAGATTCTACAAAAAGAGTGTTTCCAAACTGCTCTATCAAAAGCAAGCTTCAACACTGTGAGTAGAATGCACTCATCACAAAGAAGTTTCTGAGAATGCTTCTGTCTAGTTTTTATGTGAAGATATTTCCTTCTCCAACATAGGCCTCAAAGCGCTCCAAATAAACACTTGCAGATTCTACAAAAGGAGTGTTTCAAAACTGCTCTTTCGAGAGGAACGTTCAAGTCTGTGAGTTGAATGCACTCATCACACAGAAGTTTCTGAGAATGCTTCTGTCTAGTTTTTATGTGAAGATATTTCCTTTTCCAGCATAGGCCTCAAAACGCTCCAAATATCCTCTTGCAGATTCTACAAAAAGAGTGTTTCAAAACTGTTCTATCAAAAGGAAGGTTCAACTCTGTGAGTTGAATGAATGCATCATGAAGAACTTTCTGAGAATGCTTCTCTGTAGTTTTTAGGTGAAGATATTCCAAAACCCAGCACAGGCCTCGAAGTGCTCCAAATAACCCCTTGCAGATTTTACCAAAAGAGTGTTTCAGAACTGCTCTTTCTATAGGTAAGTTCAAGTCTGTGAGTTGAATGCACTCAACACAAAGAAGTTTCTGAGAATGCTTCTGTTCAGTTTTTATGTGAAGATATTTCCTTTTCCAGCATAGGCCTCAAACGGCTCCAAATATACACTTGCAGATTCTACAAAAAGAGTGTTTCCAAACTTCTCTATCAATTGGTAGGTTCAACTCTGTGAGTTGAATGAACTCATCACAAAGAAGTTTCTGAGAATGCTTCCATCTAGTTTTTATATGAAGATATTTCCTTTTCCAGCATAGGCCTCAAAGAACTCCAAATAAACACATGCAGATTCTACAAAAGGAGTGTTTCCAAACTGTTCTATCAAAGGGACCGTTCAAGTCTGTGAGTTGAACGCACTCATCACACAGAAGTTTCTCAGAATGCTTCTGTCTAGTTTTTAGGTGAAGAGATTTCATTTCCCAGCATAGGCCTCAAAGCGCTCCAAATATCCACTTGCAGAATCTACGAAAAGTGTGTTTCAAAGCTGCTCTTTCAAAAGCAAGGTTCAAGTCTGTGTGTTGAATGCACTCATCAGAAAGAAGTTTCTGAGAATGCTTCTGTCTAGTTCTTAGGTGAAGATATTTCCTTTTCCAGCTTAGGCCTCAAAGCGCTCCAAATAAACACTTGCAAATTCTACAAAAGGAGTGTTTCAAAAGAGTTCTATCAAAAGGAACGTTCAAGTCTGTGAGTTGAATGCACTTATCATACAGAAGTTTCCTGGAATGCTTCTGTCTAGTTTTTATGTGAAGACATTTCCTTTTCCAGCATAGGCCTCAAAGCGCTCCAAATATCCACTTGCAGATTCTACAAAAAGAGTGTTTCAAAACTGCTCTATCAAAAGCAAGCTTCAACACTGTGAGTAGAATGCACTCATCACAAAGAAGTTTCTGAGAATGCTTCTGTCTAGTTTTTATGTGAAGATATTTCCTTTTCCAACATAGGCCTCAAAGCGCTCCAAATAAACACTTGCAGATTCTACAAAAGGAGTGTTTCAAAACTGCTCTTTCGAGAGGAACGTTCAAGTCTGTGAGTTGAATGCACTCATCACACAGAAGTTTCTGAGAATGCTTCTGTCTAGTTTTTATGTGAAGATATTTCCTTTTCCAGCATAGGCCTCAAAACGCTCCAAATATCCTCTTGCAGATTCTACAAAAAGAGTGTTTCAAAACTGTACTATCAAAAGGAAGGTTCAACTCTGTGAGTTGAATGAATGCATCATGAAGAACTTTCTGAGAATGCTTCTCTGTAGTTTTTAGGTGAAGATATTCCAAAACCCAGCACAGGCCTCGAAGTGCTCCAAATAACCCCTTGCAGATTTTACCAAAAGAGTGTTTCAGAACTGCTCTTTCTATAGGTAAATTCAAGTCTGTGAGTTGAATGCACTCAACACAAAGAAGTTTCTGAGAATGCTTCTGTTCAGTTTTTATGTGAAGATATTTCCTTTTCCAGCATAGGCCTCAAACGGCTCCAAATATCCACTTGCAGATTCTACAAAAAGAGTGTTTCCAAACTTCTCTATCAATTGTTAGGTTCAACTCTGTGAGTTGAATGAACTCATCACAAAGAAGTTTCTGAGAATGCTTCCATCTAGTTTTTATATGAAGATATTTCCTTTTCCAGCATAGGCCTCAAAGAACTCCAAATAAACACATGCAGATTCTACAAAAGGAGTGTTTCCAAACTGTTCTATCAAAGGGACCGTTCAAGTCTGTGAGTTGAATGCACTCATCACACAGAAGTTTCTCAGAATGCTTCTGTCTAGTTTTTAGGTGAAGAGATTTCATTTCTCAGCATAGGCCTCAAAGCGCTCCAAATATCCACTTGCAGATTCTACGAAAAGTGTGTTTCAAAGCTGCTCTTTCAAAAGCAAGGTTCAAGTCTGTGTGTTGAATGCACTCATCAGAAAGAAGTTTCTGAGAATGCTTCTGTCTAGTTCTTAGGTGAAGATACTTCCTTTTCCAGCTTAGGCCTCAAAGCGCTCCAAATAAACACTTGCAAATTCTACAAAAGGAGTGTTTCAAAAGAGTTCTATCAAAAGGAATGTTCAAGTCTGTGAGTTGAATGCACTTATCATACAGAAGTTTCCTGGAATGCTTCTGTCTAGTTTTTATGTGAAGACATTTCCTTTTCCAGCATAGGCCTCAAAGCGCTCCAAATATCCACTTGCAGATTCTACAAAAAGAGTGTTTCAAAACTGCTCTATCAAAAGCAAGCTTCAACACTGTGAGTAGAATGCACTCATCACAAAGAAGTTTCTGAGAATGCTTCTGTCTAGTTTTTATGTGAAGATATTTCCTTTTCCAACATAGGCCTCAAAGCGCTCCAAATAAACACTTGCAGATTCTACAAAAGGAGTGTTTCAAAACTGCTCTTTTGAGAGGAACTTTCAAGTCTGTGAGTTGAATGCACTCATCACACAGAAGTTTCTGAGAATGCTTCTGTCTAGTTTTTATGTGAAGATATTTCCTTTTCCAGCATAGGCCTCAAACGGCTCCAAATATCCACTTGCAGATTCTACAAAAAGAGTGTTTCCAAACTTCTCTATCAATTGGTAGGTTCAACTCTGTGAGTTGAATGAACTCATCACAAAGAAGTTTCTGAGAATGCTTCCATCTAGTTTTTATATGAAGATATTTCCTTTTCCAGCATAGGCCTCAAAGAACTCCAAATAAACACATGCAGATTCTACAAAAGGAGTGTTTCCAAACTGTTCTATCAAAGGGACCGTTCAAGTCTGTGAGTTGAATGCAGTCATCACACAGAAGTTTCTCAGAATGCTTCTGTCTAGTTTTTAGGTGAAGAGATTTCATTTCCCAGCATAGGCCTCAAAGCGCTCCAAATATCCACTTGCAGATTCTACGAAAAGTGTGTTTCAAAGCTGCTCTTTCAAAAGCAAGGTTCAAGTCTGTGTGTTGAATGCACTCATCAGAAAGAAGTTTCTGAGAACGCTTCTGTCTAGTTCTCAGGTGAAGATATTTCCTTTTCCAGCTTAGGCCTCAAAGCGCTCCAAATAAACACTTGCAAATTCTACAAAAGGAGTGTTTCAAAAGAGTTCTATCAAAAGGAACGTTCAAGTCTGTGAGTTGAATGCACTTATCATACAGAAGTTTCCTGGAATGTTTCTGTCTAGTTTTTATGTGAAGACATTTCCTTTTCCAGCCTAGGCCTCAAAGCGCTCCAAATATCCACTTGCAGATTCTACAAAAAGAGTGTTTCAAAACTGCTCTATGAAAATCAAGCTTCAACACTGTGATAGAATGCACTCATCACAAAGAAGTTTCTGAGAATGTTTCTGTCTAGTTTTTATGTGAAGATATTTCCTTTTCCAGCTTAGGCCTTAAAGCGCTCCAAATAAACACTTGCAAATTCTACAAAAGGAGTGTTTCAAAGGAGTTCTATCAAAAGGAACGTTCAAGTCTGTGAGTTGAATGCACTTATCATACAGAAGTTTCCTGGAATGCTTCTGTCTAGTTTTTATGTGAAGACATTTCCTTTTCCAGCATAGGCCTCAAAGCGCTCCAAATATCCACTTGCAGATTCTACAAAAAGAGTGTTTCAAAACTGCGCTATCAAAAGCAAGCTTCAACACTGTGAGTAGAATGCACTCATCACAAAGAAGTTTCTGAGAATGCTTCTGTCTAGTTTTTATGTGAAGATATTTCCTTCTCCAACATAGGCCTCAAAGCGCTCCAAATAAACACTTGCAGATTCTACAAAAGGAGTGTTTCAAAACTGCTCTTTGGAGAGGAACGTTCAAGTCTGTGAGTTGAATGCACTCATCACACAGAAGTTTCTGAGAATGCTTCTGTCTAGTTTTTATGTGAAGATATTTCCTTTTCCAGCATAGGCCTCAAAACGCTCCAAATATCCTCTTGCAGATTCTACAAAAAGAGTGTTTCAAAACTGTTCTATCAAAAGGAAGGTTCAACTCTGTGAGTTTAATGAATGCATCATGAAGAACTTTCTGAGAATGCTTCTCTGTAGTTTTTAGGTGAAGATATTCCAAAACCCAGCACAGGCCTCGAAGTGCTCCAAATAACCCCTTGCAGATTTTACCAAAAGAGTGTTTCAGAACTGCTCTTTCTATAGGTAAGTTCAAGTCTGTGAGTTGAATGCACTCAACACAAAGAAGTTTCTGAGAATGCTTCTGTTCAGTTTTTATGTGAAGATATTTCCTTTTCCAGCATAGGCCTCAAACGGCTCCAAATATCCACTTGCAGATTCTACAAAAAGAGTGTTTCCAAACTTCTCTATCAATTGGTAGGTTCAACTCTGTGAGTTGAATGAACTCATCACAAAGAAGTTTCTGAGAATGCTTCCATCTAGTTTTTATATGAAGATATTTCCTTTTCCAGCATAGGCCTCAAAGAACTCCAAATAAACACATGCAGATTCTACAAAAGGAGTGTTTCCAAACTGCTCTATCAAAGGGAACGTTCAAGTCTGTGAGTTGAATGCACTCATCACACAGAAGTTTCTCAGAATGCTTCTGTCTAGTTTTAGGTGAAGAGATTTCATTTCCCAGCATAGGCCTCAAAGCGCTCCAAATATCCACTTGCAGATTCTACGAAAAGTGTGTTTCAAAGCTGCTCTTTCAAAAGCAAGGTTCAAGTCTATGTGTTGAATGCACTCATCAGAAAGAAGTTTCTGACAATGCTTCTGTCTAGTTCTTAGGTGAAGATATTTCCTTTTCCAGCTTAGGCCTCAAAGCGCTCCAAATAAACACTTGCAAATTCTACAAAAGGAGTGTTTCAAAAGAGTTCTATCAAAAGGAATGTTCAAGTCTGTGAGTTGAATGCACTTATCATACAGAAGTTTCCTGGAATGCTTCTGTCTAGTTTTTATGTGAAGACATTTCCTTTTCCAGCATAGGCCTCAAAGCGCTCCAAATATCCACTTGCAGATTCTACAAAAAGAGTGTTTCCAAACTGCTCTATCAAAAGCAAGCTTCAACACTGTGAGTAGAATGCACTCATCACAAAGAAGTTTCTGAGAATGCTTCTGTCTAGTTTTTATGTGAAGATATTTCCTTTTCCAACATAGGCCTCAAAGCGCTCCAAATAAACACTTGCAGATTCTAGAAAAGGAGTGTTTCAAAACTGCTCTTTCGAGAGGAACGTTCAAGTCTGTGAGTTGAATGCACTCATCACACAGAAGTTTCTGAGAATGCTTCTGTCTAGTTTTTATGTGAAGATATTTCCTTTTCCAGCATGGGCCTCAAAACGCTCCAAATATCCTCTTGCAGATTCTACAAAAAGAGTGTTTCAAAACTGTTCTATCAAAAGGAAGGTTCAACTCTGTGAGTTGAATGAATGCATCATGAAGAACTTTCTGAGAATGCTTCTCTGTAGTTTTTAGGTGAAGATATTCCAAAACCCAGCACAGGCCTCGAAGTGCTCCAAATAACCCCTTGCAGATTTTACCAAAAGAGTGTTTCAGAACTGCTCTTTCTATAGGTAAGTTCAAGTCTGTGAGTTGAATGCACTCAACACAAAGAAGTTTCTGAGAATGCTTCTGTTCAGTTTTTATGTGAAGATATTTCCTTTTCCAGCATAGGCCTCAAACGGCTCCAAATATCCACTTGCAGATTCTACAAAAAGAGTGTTTCCAAACTTCTCTATCAATTGGTAGGTTCAACTCTGTGAGTTGAATGAACTCATCACAAAGAAGTTTCTGAGAATGCTTCCATCTAGTTTTTATATGAAGATATTTCCTTTTCCAGCATAGGCCTCAAAGAACTCCAAATAAACACGTGCAGATTCTACAAAAGGAGTGTTTCCAAACTGTTCTATCAAAGGGACCGTTCAAGTCTGTGAGTTGAATGCACTCATCACACAGAAGTTTCTCAGAATGCTTCTGTCTAGTTTTTAGGTGAAGAGATTTCATTTCCCAGCATAGGCCTCAAAGCGCTCCAAATATCCACTTGCAGATTCTACGAAAAGTGTGTTTCAAAGCTGCTCTTTCAAAAGCAAGGTTCAAGTCTGTGTGTTGAATGCACTCATCAGAAAGAAGTTTCTGAGAACGCTTCTGTCTAGTTCTTAGGTGAAGATACTTCCTTTTCCAGCTTAGGCCTCAAAGCGCTCCAAATAAACACTTGCAAATTCTACAAAAGGAGTGTTTCAAAAGAGTTCTATCAAAAGGAATGTTCAAGTCTGTGAGTTGAATGCACTTATCATACAGAAGTTTCCTGGAATGTTTCTGTCTTGTTTTTATGTGAAGACATTTCCTTTTCCAGCATAGGCCTCAAAGCGCTCCAAATATCCACTTGCAGATTCTACAAAAAGAGTGTTTCCAAACTGCTCTATCAAAAGCAAGCTTCAACACTGTGAGTAGAATGCACTCATCACAAAGAAGTTTCTGAGAATGCTTCTGTCTAGTTTTTATGTGAAGATATTTCCTTTTCCAACATAGGCCTCAAAGCGCTCCAAATAAACACTTGCAGATTCTACAAAAGGAGTGTTTCAAAACTGCTCTTTCGAGAGGAGCGTTCAAGTCTGTGAGTTGAATACACTCATCACACAGAAGTTTCTGAGAATGCTTCTGTCTAGTTTTTATGTGAAGATATTTCCTTTTCCAGCATAGGCCTCAAAACGCTCCAAATATCCTCTTGCAGATTCTACAAAAAGAGTGTTTCAAAACTGTTCTATCAAAAGGAAGGTTCAACTCTGTGAGTTGAATGAATGCATCATGAAGAACTTTCTGAGAATGCTTCTCTGTAGTTTTTAGGTGAAGATATTCCAAAACCCAGCACAGGCCTCGAAGTGCTCCAAATAACCCCTTGCAGATTTTACCAAAAGAGTGTTTCAGAACTGCTCTTTCTATAGGTAAGTTCAAGTCTGTGAGTTGAATGCACTCAACACAAAGAAGTTTCTGAGAATGCTTCTGTTCAGTTTTTATGTGAAGATATTTCCTTTTCCAGCATAGGCCTCAAACGGCTCCATATATACACTTGCAGATTCTACAAAAAGAGTGTTTCCAAACTTCTCTATCAATTGGTAGGTTCAACTCTGTGAGTTGAATGAACTCATCACAAAGAAGTTTCTGAGAATGCTTCCATCTAGTTTTTATATGAAGATATTTCCTTTTCCAGCATAGGCCTCAAAGAACTCCAAATAAACACATGCAGATTCTACAAAAGGAGTGTTTCCAAACTGCTCTATCAAAGGGAACGTTCAAGTCTGTGAGTTGAATGCACTCATCACACAGAAGTTTCTCAGAATGCTTCTGTCTAGTTTTTAGGTGAAGAGATTTCATTTCCCAGCATAGGCCTCAAAGCGCTACAAATATCCACTTGCAGATTCTACGAAAAGTGTGTTTCAAAGCTGCTCTTTCAAAAGCAAGGTTCAAGTCTGTGTGTTGAATGCACTCATCAGAAAGAAGTTTCTGAGAATGCTTCTGTCTAGTTCTTAGGTGAAGATATTTCCTTTTCCAGCTTAGGCCTCAAAGCGCTCCAAATAAACACTTGCAAATTCTACAAAAGGAGTGTTTCAAAAGAGTTCTATCAAAAGGAATGTTCAAGTCTGTGAGTTGAATGAATGCATCATGAAGAACTTTCTGAGAATGCTTCTCTGTAGTTTTTAGGTGAAGATATTCCAAAACCCAGCACAGGCCTCGAAGTGCTCCAAATAACCCCTTGCAGATTTTACCAAAAGAGTGTTTCAGAACTGCTCTTTCTATAGGTAAGTTCAAGTCTGTGAGTTGAATGCACTCAACACAAAGAAGTTTCTGAGAATGCTTCCATCTAGTTTTTATATGAAGATATTTCCTTTTCCAGCATAGGCCTCAAAGAACTCCAAATAAACACATGCAGATTCTACAAAAGGAGTGTTTACAAACTGTTCTATCAAAGGGACCGTTCAAGTCTGTGAGTTGAATGCACTCATCACACAGAAGTTTCTCAGAATGCTTCTGTCTAGTTTTTAGGTGAAGAGATTTCATTTCCCAGCATAGGCCTCAAAGCGCTCCAAATATCCACTTGCAGATTCTACGAAAAGTGTGTTTCAAAGCTGCTCTTTCAAAAGCAAGGTTCAAGTCTGTGTGTTGAATGCACTCATCAGAAAGAAGTTTCTGAGAATGCTTCTGTCTAGTTCTTAGGTGAAGATATTTCCTTTTCCAGCTTAGGCCTCAAAGCGCTCCAAATAAACACTTGCAAATTCTACAAAAGGAGTGTTTCAAAAGAGTTCTATCAAAAGGAACGTTCAAGTCTGTGAGTTGAATGCACTTATCATACAGAAGTTTCCTGGAATGTTTCTGTCTAGTTTTTATGTGAAGACATTTCCTTTTCCAGCATAGGCCTCAAAGCGCTCCAAATATCCACTTGCAGATTCTACCAAAAGAGTGTTTCAAAACTGCTCTATCAAAAGCAAGCTTCAACACTGTGAGTAGAATGCACTCATCACAAAGAAGTTTCTGAGAATGTTTCTGTCTAGTTCTTAGGTGAAGATATTTCCTTTTCCAGCTTAGGCCTCAAAGCACTCCAAATAAACACTTGCAAATTCTACAAAAGGAGTGTTTCAAAAGAGTTCTATCAAAAGGAACGTTCAAGTCTGTGAGTTGAATGCACTTATCATACAGAAGTTTCCTGGAATGCTTCTGTCTAGTTTTTATGTGAAGACATTTCCTTTTCCAGCATAGGCCTCAAAGCGCTCCAAATATCCACTTGCAGATTCTACAAAAAGAGTGTTTCAAAACTGCTCTATCAAAAGCAAGCTTCAACACTGTGAGTAGAATGCACTCATCACAAAGAAGTTTCTGAGAATGCTTCTGTCTAGTTTTTATGTGAAGATATTTCCTTTTCCAACATAGGCCTCAAAGCGCTCCAAATAAACACTTGCAGATTCTACAAAAGGAGTGTTTCAAAACTGCTCTTTTGAGAGGAACTTTCAAGTCTGTGAGTTGAATGCACTCATCACACAGAAGTTTCTGAGAATGCTTCTGTCTAGTTTTTATGTGAAGATATTTCCTTTTCCAGCATAGGCCTCAAACGGCTCCAAATATCCACTTGCAGATTCTACAAAAAGAGTGTTTCCAAACTTCTCTATCAATTGGTAGGTTCAACTCTGTGAGTTGAATGAACTCATCACAAAGAAGTTTCTGAGAATGCTTCCATCTAGTTTTTATATGAAGATATTTCCTTTTCCAGCATAGGCCTCAAAGAACTCCAAATAAACACATGCAGATTCTACAAAAGGAGTGTTTCCAAACTGTTCTATCAAAGGGACCGTTCAAGTCTGTGAGTTGAATGCACTCATCACACAGAAGTTTCTCAGAATGCTTCTGTCTAGTTTTTAGGTGAAGAGATTTCATTTCCCAGCATAGGCCTCAAAGCGCTCCAAATATCCACTTGCAGATTCTACGAAAAGTGTGTTTCAAAGCTGCTCTTTCAAAAGCAAGGTTCAAGTCTGTGTGTTGAATGCACTCATCAGAAAGAAGTTTCTGAGAACGCTTCTGTCTAGTTCTCAGATGAAGATATTTCCTTTTCCAGCTTAGGCCTCAAAGCGCTCCAAATAAACACTTGCAAATTCTACAAAAGGAGTGTTTCAAAAGAGTTCTATCAAAAGGAACGTTCAAGTCTGTGAGTTGAATGCACTTATCATACAGAAGTTTCCTGGAATGTTTCTGTCTAGTTTTTATGTGAAGACATTTCCTTTTCCAGCCTAGGCCTCAAAGCGCTCCAAATATCCACTTGCAGATTCTACAAAAAGAGTGTTTCAAAACTGCTCTATGAAAATCAAGCTTCAACACTGTGATAGAATGCACTCATCACAAAGAAGTTTCTGAGAATGTTTCTGTCTAGTTTTTATGTGAAGATATTTCCTTTTCCAGCTTAGGCCTTAAAGCGCTCCAAATAAACACTTGCAAATTCTACAAAAGGAGTGTTTCAAAGGAGTTCTATCAAAAGGAACGTTCAAGTCTGTGAGTTGAATGCACTTATCATACAGAAGTTTCCTGGAATGCTTCTGTCTAGTTTTTATGTGAAGACATTTCCTTTTCCAGCATAGGCCTCAAAGCGCTCCAAATATCCACTTGCAGATTCTACAAAAAGAGTGTTTCCAAACTGCTCTATCAAAAGCAAGCTTCAA
Organism: Pongo abelii; assembly: GCF_028885655.2. Lineage (NCBI taxonomy): Eukaryota > Metazoa > Chordata > Mammalia > Primates > Hominidae > Pongo > Pongo abelii. The sequence continues at coordinate 20,531,721 of NC_072000.2, read as the reverse complement.
CACTGTGAGTAGAATGCACTCATCACAAAGAAGTTTCTGAGAATGCTTCTGTCTAGTTTTTATGTGAAGATATTTCCTTCTCCAACATAGGCCTCAAAGCGCTCCAAATAAACACTTGCAGATTCTACAAAAGGAGTGTTTCAAAACTGCTCTTTCGAGAGGAACGTTCAAGTCTGTGAGTTGAATGCACTCATCACACAGAAGTTTCTGAGAATGCTTCTGTCTAGTTTTTATGTGAAGATATTTCCTTTTCCAGCATAGGCCTCAAAACGCTCCAAATATCCTCTTGCAGATTCTACAAAAAGAGTGTTTCAAAACTGTTCTATCAAAAGGAAGGTTCAACTCTGTGAGTTGAATGAATGCATCATGAAGAACTTTCTGAGAATGCTTCTCTGTAGTTTTTAGGTGAAGATATTCCAAAACCCAGCACAGGCCTCGAAGTGCTCCAAATAACCCCTTGCAGATTTTACCAAAAGAGTGTTTCAGAACTGCTCTTTCTATAGGTAAGTTCAAGTCTGTGAGTTGAATGCACTCAACACAAAGAAGTTTCTGAGAATGCTTCTGTTCAGTTTTTATGTGAAGATATTTCCTTTTCCAGCATAGGCCTCAAACGGCTCCAAATATACACTTGCAGATTCTACAAAAAGAGTGTTTCCAAACTTCTCTATCAATTGGTAGGTTCAACTCTGTGAGTTGAATGAACTCATCACAAAGAAGTTTCTGAGAATGCTTCCATCTAGTTTTTATATGAAGATATTTCCTTTTCCAGCATAGGCCTCAAAGAACTCCAAATAAACACATGCAGATTCTACAAAAGGAGTGTTTCCAAACTGTTCTATCAAAGGGACCGTTCAAGTCTGTGAGTTGAACGCACTCATCACACAGAAGTTTCTCAGAATGCTTCTGTCTAGTTTTTAGGTGAAGAGATTTCATTTCCCAGCATAGGCCTCAAAGCGCTCCAAATATCCACTTGCAGAATCTACGAAAAGTGTGTTTCAAAGCTGCTCTTTCAAAAGCAAGGTTCAAGTCTGTGTGTTGAATGCACTCATCAGAAAGAAGTTTCTGAGAATGCTTCTGTCTAGTTCTTAGGTGAAGATATTTCCTTTTCCAGCTTAGGCCTCAAAGCGCTCCAAATAAACACTTGCAAATTCTACAAAAGGAGTGTTTCAAAAGAGTTCTATCAAAAGGAACGTTCAAGTCTGTGAGTTGAATGCACTTATCATACAGAAGTTTCCTGGAATGCTTCTGTCTAGTTTTTATGTGAAGACATTTCCTTTTCCAGCATAGGCCTCAAAGCGCTCCAAATATCCACTTGCAGATTCTACAAAAAGAGTGTTTCAAAACTGCTCTATCAAAAGCAAGCTTCAACACTGTGAGTAGAATGCACTCATCACAAAGAAGTTTCTGAGAATGCTTCTGTCTAGTTTTTATGTGAAGATATTTCCTTTTCCAACATAGGCCTCAAAGCGCTCCAAATAAACACTTGCAGATTCTACAAAAGGAGTGTTTCAAAACTGCTCTTTCGAGAGGAACGTTCAAGTCTGTGAGTTGAATGCACTCATCACACAGAAGTTTCTGAGAATGCTTCTGTCTAGTTTTTATGTGAAGATATTTCCTTTTCCAGCATAGGCCTCAAAACGCTCCAAATATCCTCTTGCAGATTCTACAAAAAGAGTGTTTCAAAACTGTACTATCAAAAGGAAGGTTCAACTCTGTGAGTTGAATGAATGCATCATGAAGAACTTTCTGAGAATGCTTCTCTGTAGTTTTTAGGTGAAGATATTCCAAAACCCAGCACAGGCCTCGAAGTGCTCCAAATAACCCCTTGCAGATTTTACCAAAAGAGTGTTTCAGAACTGCTCTTTCTATAGGTAAATTCAAGTCTGTGAGTTGAATGCACTCAACACAAAGAAGTTTCTGAGAATGCTTCTGTTCAGTTTTTATCTGAAGATATTTCCTTTTCCAGCATAGGCCTCAAACGGCTCCAAATATCCACTTGCAGATTCTACAAAAAGAGTGTTTCCAAACTTCTCTATCAATTGTTAGGTTCAACTCTGTGAGTTGAATGAACTCATCACAAAGAAGTTTCTGAGAATGCTTCCATCTAGTTTTTATATGAAGATATTTCCTTTTCCAGCATAGGCCTCAAAGAACTCCAAATAAACACATGCAGATTCTACAAAAGGAGTGTTTCCAAACTGTTCTATCAAAGGGACCGTTCAAGTCTGTGAGTTGAATGCACTCATCACACAGAAGTTTCTCAGAATGCTTCTGTCTAGTTTTTAGGTGAAGAGATTTCATTTCTCAGCATAGGCCTCAAAGCGCTCCAAATATCCACTTGCAGATTCTACGAAAAGTGTGTTTCAAAGCTGCTCTTTCAAAAGCAAGGTTCAAGTCTGTGTGTTGAATGCACTCATCAGAAAGAAGTTTCTGAGAATGCTTCTGTCTAGTTCTTAGGTGAAGATACTTCCTTTTCCAGCTTAGGCCTCAAAGCGCTCCAAATAAACACTTGCAAATTCTACAAAAGGAGTGTTTCAAAAGAGTTCTATCAAAAGGAATGTTCAAGTCTGTGAGTTGAATGCACTTATCATACAGAAGTTTCCTGGAATGCTTCTGTCTAGTTTTTATGTGAAGACATTTCCTTTTCCAGCATAGGCCTCAAAGCGCTCCAAATATCCACTTGCAGATTCTACAAAAAGAGTGTTTCAAAACTGCTCTATCAAAAGCAAGCTTCAACACTGTGAGTAGAATGCACTCATCACAAAGAAGTTTCTGAGAATGCTTCTGTCTAGTTTTTATGTGAAGATATTTCCTTTTCCAACATAGGCCTCAAAGCGCTCCAAATAAACACTTGCAGATTCTACAAAAGGAGTGTTTCAAAACTGCTCTTTTGAGAGGAACTTTCAAGTCTGTGAGTTGAATGCACTCATCACACAGAAGTTTCTGAGAATGCTTCTGTCTAGTTTTTATGTGAAGATATTTCCTTTTCCAGCATAGGCCTCAAACGGCTCCAAATATCCACTTGCAGATTCTACAAAAAGAGTGTTTCCAAACTTCTCTATCAATTGGTAGGTTCAACTCTGTGAGTTGAATGAACTCATCACAAAGAAGTTTCTGAGAATGCTTCCATCTAGTTTTTATATGAAGATATTTCCTTTTCCAGCATAGGCCTCAAAGAACTCCAAATAAACACATGCAGATTCTACAAAAGGAGTGTTTCCAAACTGTTCTATCAAAGGGACCGTTCAAGTCTGTGAGTTGAATGCAGTCATCACACAGAAGTTTCTCAGAATGCTTCTGTCTAGTTTTTAGGTGAAGAGATTTCATTTCCCAGCATAGGCCTCAAAGCGCTCCAAATATCCACTTGCAGATTCTACGAAAAGTGTGTTTCAAAGCTGCTCTTTCAAAAGCAAGGTTCAAGTCTGTGTGTTGAATGCACTCATCAGAAAGAAGTTTCTGAGAACGCTTCTGTCTAGTTCTCAGGTGAAGATATTTCCTTTTCCAGCTTAGGCCTCAAAGCGCTCCAAATAAACACTTGCAAATTCTACAAAAGGAGTGTTTCAAAAGAGTTCTATCAAAAGGAACGTTCAAGTCTGTGAGTTGAATGCACTTATCATACAGAAGTTTCCTGGAATGTTTCTGTCTAGTTTTTATGTGAAGACATTTCCTTTTCCAGCCTAGGCCTCAAAGCGCTCCAAATATCCACTTGCAGATTCTACAAAAAGAGTGTTTCAAAACTGCTCTATGAAAATCAAGCTTCAACACTGTGATAGAATGCACTCATCACAAAGAAGTTTCTGAGAATGTTTCTGTCTAGTTTTTATGTGAAGATATTTCCTTTTCCAGCTTAGGCCTTAAAGCGCTCCAAATAAACACTTGCAAATTCTACAAAAGGAGTGTTTCATAGGAGTTCTATCAAAAGGAACGTTCAAGTCTGTGAGTTGAATGCACTTATCATACAGAAGTTTCCTGGAATGCTTCTGTCTAGTTTTTATGTGAAGACATTTCCTTTTCCAGCATAGGCCTCAAAGCGCTCCAAATATCCACTTGCAGATTCTACAAAAAGAGTGTTTCAAAACTGCGCTATCAAAAGCAAGCTTCAACACTGTGAGTAGAATGCACTCATCACAAAGAAGTTTCTGAGAATGCTTCTGTCTAGTTTTTATGTGAAGATATTTCCTTCTCCAACATAGGCCTCAAAGCGCTCCAAATAAACACTTGCAGATTCTACAAAAGGAGTGTTTCAAAACTGCTCTTTCGAGAGGAACGTTCAAGTCTGTGAGTTGAATGCACTCATCACACAGAAGTTTCTGAGAATGCTTCTGTCTAGTTTTTATGTGAAGATATTTCCTTTTCCAGCATAGGCCTCAAAACGCTCCAAATATCCTCTTGCAGATTCTACAAAAAGAGTGTTTCAAAACTGTTCTATCAAAAGGAAGGTTCAACTCTGTGAGTTTAATGAATGCATCATGAAGAACTTTCTGAGAATGCTTCTCTGTAGTTTTTAGGTGAAGATATTCCAAAACCCAGCACAGGCCTCGAAGTGCTCCAAATAACCCCTTGCAGATTTTACCAAAAGAGTGTTTCAGAACTGCTCTTTCTATAGGTAAGTTCAAGTCTGTGAGTTGAATGCACTCAACACAAAGAAGTTTCTGAGAATGCTTCTGTTCAGTTTTTATGTGAAGATATTTCCTTTTCCAGCATAGGCCTCAAACGGCTCCAAATATCCACTTGCAGATTCTACAAAAAGAGTGTTTCCAAACTTCTCTATCAATTGGTAGGTTCAACTCTGTGAGTTGAATGAACTCATCACAAAGAAGTTTCTGAGAATGCTTCCATCTAGTTTTTATATGAAGATATTTCCTTTTCCAGCATAGGCCTCAAAGAACTCCAAATAAACACATGCAGATTCTACAAAAGGAGTGTTTCCAAACTGCTCTATCAAAGGGAACGTTCAAGTCTGTGAGTTGAATGCACTCATCACACAGAAGTTTCTCAGAATGCTTCTGTCTAGTTTTAGGTGAAGAGATTTCATTTCCCAGCATAGGCCTCAAAGCGCTCCAAATATCCACTTGCAGATTCTACGAAAAGTGTGTTTCAAAGCTGCTCTTTCAAAAGCAAGGTTCAAGTCTATGTGTTGAATGCACTCATCAGAAAGAAGTTTCTGACAATGCTTCTGTCTAGTTCTTAGGTGAAGATATTTCCTTTTCCAGCTTAGGCCTCAAAGCGCTCCAAATAAACACTTGCAAATTCTACAAAAGGAGTGTTTCAAAAGAGTTCTATCAAAAGGAATGTTCAAGTCTGTGAGTTGAATGCACTTATCATACAGAAGTTTCCTGGAATGCTTCTGTCTAGTTTTTATGTGAAGACATTTCCTTTTCCAGCATAGGCCTCAAAGCGCTCCAAATATCCACTTGCAGATTCTACAAAAAGAGTGTTTCCAAACTGCTCTATCAAAAGCAAGCTTCAACACTGTGAGTAGAATGCACTCATCACAAAGAAGTTTCTGAGAATGCTTCTGTCTAGTTTTTATGTGAAGATATTTCCTTTTCCAACATAGGCCTCAAAGCGCTCCAAATAAACACTTGCAGATTCTAGAAAAGGAGTGTTTCAAAACTGCTCTTTCGAGAGGAACGTTCAAGTCTGTGAGTTGAATGCACTCATCACACAGAAGTTTCTGAGAATGCTTCTGTCTAGTTTTTATGTGAAGATATTTCCTTTTCCAGCATGGGCCTCAAAACGCTCCAAATATCCTCTTGCAGATTCTACAAAAAGAGTGTTTCAAAACTGTTCTATCAAAAGGAAGGTTCAACTCTGTGAGTTGAATGAATGCATCATGAAGAACTTTCTGAGAATGCTTCTCTGTAGTTTTTAGGTGAAGATATTCCAAAACCCAGCACAGGCCTCGAAGTGCTCCAAATAACCCCTTGCAGATTTTACCAAAAGAGTGTTTCAGAACTGCTCTTTCTATAGGTAAGTTCAAGTCTGTGAGTTGAATGCACTCAACACAAAGAAGTTTCTGAGAATGCTTCTGTTCAGTTTTTATGTGAAGATATTTCCTTTTCCAGCATAGGCCTCAAACGGCTCCAAATATCCACTTGCAGATTCTACAAAAAGAGTGTTTCCAAACTTCTCTATCAATTGGTAGGTTCAACTCTGTGAGTTGAATGAACTCATCACAAAGAAGTTTCTGAGAATGCTTCCATCTAGTTTTTATATGAAGATATTTCCTTTTCCAGCATAGGCCTCAAAGAACTCCAAATAAACACGTGCAGATTCTACAAAAGGAGTGTTTCCAAACTGTTCTATCAAATGGACCGTTCAAGTCTGTGAGTTGAATGCACTCATCACACAGAAGTTTCTCAGAATGCTTCTGTCTAGTTTTTAGGTGAAGAGATTTCATTTCCCAGCATAGGCCTCAAAGCGCTCCAAATATCCACTTGCAGATTCTACGAAAAGTGTGTTTCAAAGCTGCTCTTTCAAAAGCAAGGTTCAAGTCTGTGTGTTGAATGCACTCATCAGAAAGAAGTTTCTGAGAACGCTTCTGTCTAGTTCTTAGGTGAAGATACTTCCTTTTCCAGCTTAGGCCTCAAAGCGCTCCAAATAAACACTTGCAAATTCTACAAAAGGAGTGTTTCAAAAGAGTTCTATCAAAAGGAATGTTCAAGTCTGTGAGTTGAATGCACTTATCATACAGAAGTTTCCTGGAATGTTTCTGTCTTGTTTTTATGTGAAGACATTTCCTTTTCCAGCATAGGCCTCAAAGCGCTCCAAATATCCACTTGCAGATTCTACAAAAAGAGTGTTTCCAAACTGCTCTATCAAAAGCAAGCTTCAACACTGTGAGTAGAATGCACTCATCACAAAGAAGTTTCTGAGAATGCTTCTGTCTAGTTTTTATGTGAAGATATTTCCTTTTCCAACATAGGCCTCAAAGCGCTCCAAATAAACACTTGCAGATTCTACAAAAGGAGTGTTTCAAAACTGCTCTTTCGAGAGGAGCGTTCAAGTCTGTGAGTTGAATACACTCATCACACAGAAGTTTCTGAGAATGCTTCTGTCTAGTTTTTATGTGAAGATATTTCCTTTTCCAGCATAGGCCTCAAAACGCTCCAAATATCCTCTTGCAGATTCTACAAAAAGAGTGTTTCAAAACTGTTCTATCAAAAGGAAGGTTCAACTCTGTGAGTTGAATGAATGCATCATGAAGAACTTTCTGAGAATGCTTCTCTGTAGTTTTTAGGTGAAGATATTCCAAAACCCAGCACAGGCCTCGAAGTGCTCCAAATAACCCCTTGCAGATTTTACCAAAAGAGTGTTTCAGAACTGCTCTTTCTATAGGTAAGTTCAAGTCTGTGAGTTGAATGCACTCAACACAAAGAAGTTTCTGAGAATGCTTCTGTTCAGTTTTTATGTGAAGATATTTCCTTTTCCAGCATAGGCCTCAAACGGCTCCATATATACACTTGCAGATTCTACAAAAAGAGTGTTTCCAAACTTCTCTATCAATTGGTAGGTTCAACTCTGTGAGTTGAATGAACTCATCACAAAGAAGTTTCTGAGAATGCTTCCATCTAGTTTTTATATGAAGATATTTCCTTTTCCAGCATAGGCCTCAAAGAACTCCAAATAAACACATGCAGATTCTACAAAAGGAGTGTTTCCAAACTGCTCTATCAAAGGGAACGTTCAAGTCTGTGAGTTGAATGCACTCATCACACAGAAGTTTCTCAGAATGCTTCTGTCTAGTTTTTAGGTGAAGAGATTTCATTTCCCAGCATAGGCCTCAAAGCGCTCCAAATATCCACTTGCAGATTCTACGAAAAGTGTGTTTCAAAGCTGCTCTTTCAAAAGCAAGGTTCAAGTCTGTGTGTTGAATGCACTCATCAGAAAGAAGTTTCTGAGAATGCTTCTGTCTAGTTCTTAGGTGAAGATATTTCCTTTTCCAGCTTAGGCCTCAAAGCGCTCCAAATAAACACTTGCAAATTCTACAAAAGGAGTGTTTCAAAAGAGTTCTATCAAAAGGAATGTTCAAGTCTGTGAGTTGAATGAATGCATCATGAAGAACTTTCTGAGAATGCTTCTCTGTAGTTTTTAGGTGAAGATATTCCAAAACCCAGCACAGGCCTCGAAGTGCTCCAAATAACCCCTTGCAGATTTTACCAAAAGAGTGTTTCAGAACTGCTCTTTCTATAGGTAAGTTCAAGTCTGTGAGTTGAATGCACTCAACACAAAGAAGTTTCTGAGAATGCTTCCATCTAGTTTTTATATGAAGATATTTCCTTTTCCAGCATAGGCCTCAAAGAACTCCAAATAAACACATGCAGATTCTACAAAAGGAGTGTTTACAAACTGTTCTATCAAAGGGACCGTTCAAGTCTGTGAGTTGAATGCACTCATCACACAGAAGTTTCTCAGAATGCTTCTGTCTAGTTTTTAGGTGAAGAGATTTCATTTCCCAGCATAGGCCTCAAAGCGCTCCAAATATCCACTTGCAGATTCTACGAAAAGTGTGTTTCAAAGCTGCTCTTTCAAAAGCAAGGTTCAAGTCTGTGTGTTGAATGCACTCATCAGAAAGAAGTTTCTGAGAATGCTTCTGTCTAGTTCTTAGGTGAAGATATTTCCTTTTCCAGCTTAGGCCTCAAAGCGCTCCAAATAAACACTTGCAAATTCTACAAAAGGAGTGTTTCAAAAGAGTTCTATCAAAAGGAACGTTCAAGTCTGTGAGTTGAATGCACTTATCATACAGAAGTTTCCTGGAATGTTTCTGTCTAGTTTTTATGTGAAGACATTTCCTTTTCCAGCATAGGCCTCAAAGCGCTCCAAATATCCACTTGCAGATTCTACCAAAAGAGTGTTTCAAAACTGCTCTATCAAAAGCAAGCTTCAACACTGTGAGTAGAATGCACTCATCACAAAGAAGTTTCTGAGAATGTTTCTGTCTAGTTCTTAGGTGAAGATATTTCCTTTTCCAGCTTAGGCCTCAAAGCGCTCCAAATAAACACTTGCAAATTCTACAAAAGGAGTGTTTCAAAAGAGTTCTATCAAAAGGAACGTTCAAGTCTGTGAGTTGAATGCACTTATCATACAGAAGTTTCCTGGAATGCTTCTGTCTAGTTTTTATGTGAAGACATTTCCTTTTCCAGCATAGGCCTCAAAGCGCTCCAAATATCCACTTGCAGATTCTACAAAAAGAGTGTTTCAAAACTGCTCTATCAAAAGCAAGCTTCAACACTGTGAGTAGAATGCACTCATCACAAAGAAGTTTCTGAGAATGCTTCTGTCTAGTTTTTATGTGAAGATATTTCCTTTTCCAACATAGGCCTCAAAGCGCTCCAAATAAACACTTGCAGATTCTACAAAAGGAGTGTTTCAAAACTGCTCTTTCGAGAGGAACGTTCAAGTCTGTGAGTTGAATGCACTCATCACACAGAAGTTTCTGAGAATGCTTCTGTCTAGTTTTTATGTGAAGATATTTCCTTTTCCAGCATAGGCCTCAAAACGCTCCAAATATCCTCTTGCAGATTCTACAAAAAGAGTGTTTCAAAACTGTTCTATCAAAAGGAAGGTTCAACTCTGTGAGTTGAATGAATGCATCATGAAGAACTTTCTGAGAATGCTTCTCTGTAGTTTTTAGGTGAAGATATTCCAAAACCCAGCACAGGCCTCGAAGTGCTCCAAATAACCCCTTGCAGATTTTACCAAAAGAGTGTTTCAGAACTGCTCTTTCTATAGGTAAGTTCAAGTCTGTGAGTTGAATGCACTCAACACAAAGAAGTTTCTGAGAATGCTTCTGTTCAGTTTTTATGTGAAGATATTTCCTTTTCCAGCATAGGCCTCAAACGGCTCCAAATATACACTTGCAGATTCTACAAAAAGAGTGTTTCCAAACTTCTCTATCAATTGGTAGGTTCAACTCTGTGAGTTGAATGAACTCATCACAAAGAAGTTTCTGAGAATGCTTCCATCTAGTTTTTATATGAAGATATTTCCTTTTCCAGCATAGGCCTCAAAGAACTCCAAATAAACACATGCAGATTCTACAAAAGGAGTGTTTCCAAACTGTTCTATCAAAGGGAACGTTCAAGTCTGTCAGTTGAATGCACTCATCACACAGAAGTTTCTCAGAATGCTTCTGTCTAGTTTTTAGGTGAAGAGATTTCATTTCCCAGCATAGGCCTCAAAGCGCTCCAAATATCCACTTGCAGATTCTACGAAAAGTGTGTTTCAAAGCTGCTCTTTCAAAAGCAAGGTTCAAGTCTGTGTGTTGAATGCACTCATCAGAAAGAAGTTTCTGAGAATGCTTCCGTCTAGTTCTTAGGTGAAGATATTTCCTTTTCCAGCTTAGGCCTCAAAGCGCTCCAAATAAACACTTGCAAATTCTACAAAAGGAGTGTTTCAAAAGAGTTCTATCAAAAGGAATGTTCAAGTCTGTGAGTTGAATGCACTTATCATACAGAAGTTTCCTGGAATGCTTCTGTCTAGTTTTTATGTGAAGACATTTCCTTTTCCAGCATAGGCCTCAAAGCGCTCCAAATATCCACTTGCAGATTCTACAAAAAGAGTGTTTCAAAACTGCTCTATCAAAAGCAAGCTTCAACACTGTGAGTAGAATGCACTCATCACAAAGGAGTTTCTGAGAATGTTTCTGTCTAGTTTTTATGTGAAGATATTTCCTTTTCCAGCTTAGGCCTTAAAGCGCTCCAAATAAACACTTGCAAATTCTACAAAAGGAGTGTTTCAAAAGAGTTCTATCAAAAGGAACGTTCAAGTCTGTGAGTTGAATGCACTTATCATACAGAAGTTTTCTGGAATGCTTCTGTCTAGTTTTTATGTGAAGACATTTCCTTTTCCAGCATAGGCCTCAAAGCGCTCCAAATATCCACTTGCAGATTGTACAAAAAGAGTGTTTCAAAACTGCTCTATCAAAAGCAAGCTTCAACACTGTGAGTAGAATGCACTCATCACAAAGAAGTTTCTGAGAATGCTTCTGTCTAGTTTTTATGTGAAGATATTTCCTTTTCCAACATAGGCCTCAAAGCGCTCCAAATAAACACTTGCAGATTCTACAAAAGGAGTGTTTCAAAACTGCTCTTTCGAGAGGAACGTTCAAGTCTGTGAGTTGAATGCACTCATCAGACGGAAGTTTCTGAGAATGCTTCTGTCTAGTTTTTATGTGAAGATATTTCCTTTTCCAGCATAGGCCTCAAAAGGCTCCAAATATCCTCTTGCAGATTCTACAAAAAGAGTGTTTCAAAACTGTTCTATCAAAAGGAAGGTTCAACTCTGTGAGTTGAATGAATGCATCATGAAGAACTTTCTGAGAATGCTTCTCTGTAGTTTTTAGGTGAAGATATTCCAAAACCCAGCACAGGCCTCGAAGTGCTCCAAATAACCCCTTGCCGATTTTACCAAAAGAGTGTTTCAGAACTGCTCTTTCTATAGGTAAGTTCAAGTCTGTGAGTTGAATGCACTCAACACAAAGAAGTTTCTGAGAATGCTTCTGTTCAGTTTTTATGTGAAGATATTTCCTTTTCCAGCATAGGCCTCAAACGGCTCCAAATATCCACTTGCAGATTCTACAAAAAGAGTGTTTCCAAACTTCTCTATCAATTGGTAGGTTCAACTCTGTGAGTTGAATGAACTCATCACAAAGAAGTTTCTGAGAATGCTTCCATCTAGTTTTTATATGAAGATATTTCCTTTTCCAGCATAGGCCTCAAAGAACTCCAAATAAACACATGCAGATTCTACAAAAGGAGTGTTTCCAAACTGCTCTATCAAAGGGAACGTTCAAGTCTGTGAGTTGAATGCACTCATCACACAGAAGTTTCTCAGAATGCTTCTGTCTAGTTTTAGGTGAAGAGATTTCATTTCCCAGCATAGGCCTCAAAGCGCTCCAAATATCCACTTGCAGATTCTACGAAAAGTGTGTTTCAAAGCTGCTCTTTCAAAAGCAAGGTTCAAGTCTATGTGTTGAATGCACTCATCAGAAAGAAGTTTCTGACAATGCTTCTGTCTAGTTCTTAGGTGAAGATATTTCCTTTTCCAGCTTAGGCCTCAAAGCGCTCCAAATAAACACTTGCAAATTCTACAAAAGGAGTGTTTCAAAAGAGTTCTATCAAAAGGAATGTTCAAGTCTGTGAGTTGAATGCACTTATCATACAGAAGTTTCCTGGAATGCTTCTGTCTAGTTTTTATGTGAAGACATTTCCTTTTCCAGCATAGGCCTCAAAGCGCTCCAAATATCCACTTGCAGATTCTACAAAAAGAGTGTTTCCAAACTGCTCTATCAAAAGCAAGCTTCAACACTGTGAGTAGAATGCACTCATCACAAAGAAGTTTCTGAGAATGCTTCTGTCTAGTTTTTATGTGAAGATATTTCCTTTTCCAACATAGGCCTCAAAGCGCTCCAAATAAACACTTGCAGATTCTAGAAAAGGAGTGTTTCAAAACTGCTCTTTCGAGAGGAACGTTCAAGTCTGTGAGTTGAATGCACTCATCACACAGAAGTTTCTGAGAATGCTTCTGTCTAGTTTTTATGTGAAGATATTTCCTTTTCCAGCATGGGCCTCAAAACGCTCCAAATATCCTCTTGCAGATTCTACAAAAAGAGTGTTTCAAAACTGTTCTATCAAAAGGAAGGTTCAACTCTGTGAGTTGAATGAATGCATCATGAAGAACTTTCTGAGAATGCTTCTCTGTAGTTTTTAGGTGAAGATATTCCAAAACCCAGCACAGGCCTCGAAGTGCTCCAAATAACCCCTTGCAGATTTTACCAAAAGAGTGTTTCAGAACTGCTCTTTCTATAGGTAAGTTCAAGTCTGTGAGTTGAATGCACTCAACACAAAGAAGTTTCTGAGAATGCTTCTGTTCAGTTTTTATGTGAAGATATTTCCTTTTCCAGCATAGGCCTCAAACGGCTCCAAATATCCACTTGCAGATTCTACAAAAAGAGTGTTTCCAAACTTCTCTATCAATTGGTAGGTTCAACTCTGTGAGTTGAATGAACTCATCACAAAGAAGTTTCTGAGAATGCTTCCATCTAGTTTTTATATGAAGATATTTCCTTTTCCAGCATAGGCCTCAAAGAACTCCAAATAAACACGTGCAGATTCTACAAAAGGAGTGTTTCCAAACTGTTCTATCAAAGGGACCGTTCAAGTCTGTGAGTTGAATGCACTCATCACACAGAAGTTTCTCAGAATGCTTCTGTCTAGTTTTTAGGTGAAGAGATTTCATTTCCCAGCATAGGCCTCAAAGCGCTCCAAATATCCACTTGCAGATTCTACGAAAAGTGTGTTTCAAAGCTGCTCTTTCAAAAGCAAGGTTCAAGTCTGTGTGTTGAATGCACTCATCAGAAAGAAGTTTCTGAGAACGCTTCTGTCTAGTTCTTAGGTGAAGATACTTCCTTTTCCAGCTTAGGCCTCAAAGCGCTCCAAATAAACACTTGCAAATTCTACAAAAGGAGTGTTTCAAAAGAGTTCTATCAAAAGGAATGTTCAAGTCTGTGAGTTGAATGCACTTATCATACAGAAGTTTCCTGGAATGTTTCTGTCTTGTTTTTATGTGAAGACATTTCCTTTTCCAGCATAGGCCTCAAAGCGCTCCAAATATCCACTTGCAGATTCTACAAAAAGAGTGTTTCCAAACTGCTCTATCAAAAGCAAGCTTCAACACTGTGAGTAGAATGCACTCATCACAAAGAAGTTTCTGAGAATGCTTCTGTCTAGTTTTTATGTGAAGATATTTCCTTTTCCAACATAGGCCTCAAAGCGCTCCAAATAAACACTTGCAGATTCTACAAAAGGAGTGTTTCAAAACTGCTCTTTCGAGAGGAGCGTTCAAGTCTGTGAGTTGAATACACTCATCACACAGAAGTTTCTGAGAATGCTTCTGTCTAGTTTTTATGTGAAGATATTTCCTTTTCCAGCATAGGCCTCAAAAGGCTCCAAATATCCTCTTGCAGATTCTACAAAAAGAGTGTTTCAAAACTGTTCTATCAAAAGGAAGGTTCAACTCTGTGAGTTGAATGAATGCATCATGAAGAACTTTCTGAGAATGCTTCTCTGTAGTTTTTAGGTGAAGATATTCCAAAACCCAGCACAGGCCTCGAAGTGCTCCAAATAACCCCTTGCCGATTTTACCAAAAGAGTGTTTCAGAACTGTTCTTTCCATAGGTAAGTTCAAGTCTGTGAGTTGAATGCACTCAACACAAAGAAATTTCTGAGAATGCTTCTGTTCAGTTTTTATGTGAAGATATTTCCTTTTCCAGCATAGGCCTCAAACGGCTCCAAATATCCACTTGCAGATTCTACAAAAAGAGTGTTTCCAAACTTCTCTATCAATTGGTAGGTTCAACTCTGTGAGTTGAATGAACTCATCACAAAGAAGTTTCTGAGAATGCTTCCATCTAGTTTTTATATGAAGATATTTCCTTTTCCAGCATAGGCCTCAAAGAACTCCAAATAAACACATGCAGATTCTACAAAAGGAGTGTTTCCAAACTGCTCTATCAAAGGGAACGTTCAAGTCTGTGAGTTGAATGCACTCATCACACAGAAGTTTCTCAGAATGCTTCTGTCTAGTTTTAGGTGAAGAGATTTCATTTCCCAGCATAGGCCTCAAAGCGCTCCAAATATCCACTTGCAGATTCTACGAAAAGTGTGTTTCAAAGCTGCTCTTTCAAAAGCAAGGTTCAAGTCTATGTGTTGAATGCACTCATCAGAAAGAAGTTTCTGACAATGCTTCTGTCTAGTTCTTAGGTGAAGATATTTCCTTTTCCAGCTTAGGCCTCAAAGCGCTCCAAATAAACACTTGCAAATTCTACAAAAGGAGTGTTTCAAAAGAGTTCTATCAAAAGGAATGTTCAAGTCTGTGAGTTGAATGCACTTATCATACAGAAGTTTCCTGGAATGCTTCTGTCTAGTTTTTATGTGAAGACATTTCCTTTTCCAGCATAGGCCTCAAAGCGCTCCAAATATCCACTTGCAGATTCTACAAAAAGAGTGTTTCAAAACTGCTCTATCAAAAGCAAGCTTCAACACTGTGAGTAGAATGCACTCATCACAAAGAAGTTTCTGAGAATGCTTCTGTCTAGTTTTTATGTGAAGATATTTCCTTTTCCAACATAGGCCTCAAAGCGCTCCAAATAAACACTTGCAGATTCTAGAAAAGGAGTGTTTCAAAACTGCTCTTTCGAGAGGAACGTTCAAGTCTGTGAGTTGAATGCACTCATCACACAGAAGTTTCTGAGAATGCTTCTGTCTAGTTTTTATGTGAAGATATTTCCTTTTCCAGCATAGGCCTCAAAAGGCTCCAAATATCCTCTTGCAGATTCTACAAAAAGAGTGTTTCAAAACTGTTCTATCAAAAGGAAGGTTCAACTCTGTGAGTTGAATGAATGCATCATGAAGAACTTTCTGAGAATGCTTCTCTGTAGTTTTTAGGTGAAGATATTCCAAAACCCAGCACAGGCCTCGAAGTGCTCCAAATAACCCCTTGCAAATTTTACCAAAAGAGTGTTTCAGAACTGCTCTTTCTATAGGTAAGTTCAAGTCTGTGAGTTGAATGCACTCAACACAAAGAAGTTTCTGAGAATGCTTCTGTTCAGTTTTTATGTGAAGATATTTCCTTTTCCAGCATAGGCCTCAAACGGCTCCAAATATCCACTTGCAGATTCTACAAAAAGAGTGTTTCCAAACTTCTCTATCAATTGGTAGGTTCAACTCTGTGAGTTGAATGAACTCATCACAAAGAAGTTTCTGAGAATGCTTCCATCTAGTTTTTATATGAAGATATTTCCTTTTCCAGCATAGGCCTCAAAGAACTCCAAATAAACACATGCAGATTCTACAAAAGGAGTGTTTCCAAACTGCTCTATCAAAGGGAACGTTCAAGTCTGTGAGTTGAATGCACTCATCACACAGAAGTTTCTCAGAATGCTTCTGTCTAGTTTTAGGTGAAGAGATTTCATTTCCCAGCATAGGCCTCAAAGCGCTCCAAATATCCACTTGCAGATTCTACGAAAAGTGTGTTTCAAAGCTGCTCTTTCAAAAGCAAGGTTCAAGTCTATGTGTTGAATGCACTCATCAGAAAGAAGTTTCTGACAATGCTTCTGTCTAGTTCTTAGGTGAAGATATTTCCTTTTCCAGCTTAGGCCTCAAAGCGCTCCAAATAAACACTTGCAAATTCTACAAAAGGAGTGTTTCAAAAGAGTTCTATCAAAAGGAATGTTCAAGTCTGTGAGTTGAATGCACTTATCATACAGAAGTTTCCTGGAATGCTTCTGTCTAGTTTTTATGTGAAGACATTTCCTTTTCCAGCATAGGCCTCAAAGCGCTCCAAATATCCACTTGCAGATTCTACAAAAAGAGTGTTTCAAAACTGCTCTATCAAAAGCAAGCTTCAACACTGTGAGTAGAATGCACTCATCACAAAGAAGTTTCTGAGAATGCTTCTGTCTAGTTTTTATGTGAAGATATTTCCTTTTCCAACATAGGCCTCAAAGCGCTCCAAATAAACACTTGCAGATTCTAGAAAAGGAGTGTTTCAAAACTGCTCTTTCGAGAGGAACGTTCAAGTCTGTGAGTTGAATGCACTCATCACACAGAAGTTTCTGAGAATGCTTCTGTCTAGTTTTTATGTGAAGATATTTCCTTTTCCAGCATGGGCCTCAAAACGCTCCAAATATCCTCTTGCAGATTCTACAAAAAGAGTGTTTCAAAACTGTTCTATCAAAAGGAAGGTTCAACTCTGTGAGTTGAATGAATGCATCATGAAGAACTTTCTGAGAATGCTTCTCTGTAGTTTTTAGGTGAAGATATTCCAAAACCCAGCACAGGCCTCGAAGTGCTCCAAATAACCCCTTGCAGATTTTAGCAAAAGAGTGTTTCAGAACTGCTCTTTCTATAGGTAAGTTCAAGTCTGTGAGTTGAATGCACTCAACACAAAGAAGTTTCTGAGAATGCTTCTGTTCAGTTTTTATGTGAAGATATTTCCTTTTCCAGCATAGGCCTCAAACGGCTCCAAATATCCACTTGCAGATTCTACAAAAAGAGTGTTTCCAAACTTCTCTGTCAATTGGTAGGTTCAACTCTGTGAGTTGAATGAACTCATCACAAAGAAGTTTCTGAGAATGCTTCCATCTAGTTTTTATATGAAGATATTTCCTTTTCCAGCATAGGCCTCAAAGAACTCCAAATAAACACGTGCAGATTCTACAAAAGGAGTGTTTCCAAACTGTTCTATCAAAGGGACCGTTCAAGTCTGTGAGTTGAATGCACCCATCACACAGAAGTTTCTCAGAATGCTTCTGTCTAGTTTTTAGGTGAAGAGATTTCATTTCCCAGCATAGGCCTCAAAGCGCTCCAAATATCCACTTGCAGATTCTACGAAAAGTGTGTTTCAAAGCTGCTCTTTCAAAAGCAAGGTTCAAGTCTGTGTGTTGAATGCACTCATCAGAAAGAAGCTTCTGAGAACGCTTCTGTCTAGTTCTTCGGTGAAGATACTTCCTTTTCCAGCTTAGGCCTCAAAGCGCTCCAAATAAACACTTGCAAATTCTACAAAAGGAGTGTTTCAAAAGAGTTCTATCAAAAGGAATGTTCAAGTCTGTGAGTTGAATGCACTTATCATACAGAAGTTTCCTGGAATGTTTCTGTCTTGTTTTTATGTGAAGACATTTCCTTTTCCAGCATAGGCCTCAAAGCGCTCCAAATATCCACTTGCAGATTCTACAAAAAGAGTGTTTCCAAACTGCTCTATCAAAAGCAAGCTTCAACACTGTGAGTAGAATGCACTCATCACAAAGAAGTTTCTGAGAATGCTTCTGTCTAGTTTTTATGTGAAGATATTTCCTTTTCCAACATAGGCCTCAAAGCGCTCCAAATAAACACTTGCAGATTCTACAAAAGGAGTGTTTCAAAACTGCTCTTTCGAGAGGAGCGTTCAAGTCTGTGAGTTGAATACACTCATCACACAGAAGTTTCTGAGAATGCTTCTGTCTAGTTTTTATGTGAAGATATTTCCTTTTCCAGCATAGGCCTCAAAACGCTCCAAATATCCTCTTGAAGATTCTACAAAAAGAGTGTTTCAAAACTGTTCTATCAAAAGGAAGGTTCAACTCTGTGAGTTGAATGAATGCATCATGAAGAACTTTCTGAGAATGCTTCTCTGTAGTTTTTAGGTGAAGATATTCCAAAACCCAGCACAGGCCTCGAAGTGCTCCAAATAACCCCTTGCCGATTTTACCAAAAGAGTGTCTCAGAACTGCTCTTTCTATAGGTAAGTTCAAGTCTGTGAGTTGAATGCACTCAACACAAAGAAGTTTCTGAGAATGCTTCTGTTCAGTTTTTATGTGAAGATATTTCCTTATCCAGCATAGGCCTCAAACGGCTCCAAATATCCACTTGCAGATTCTACAAAAAGAGTGTTTCCAAACTTCTCTATCAATTGGTAGGTTCAACTCTGTGAGTTGAATGAACTCATCACAAAGAAGTTTCTGAGCATGCTTCCATCTAGTTTTTATATGAAGATATTTCCTTTTCCAGCATAGGCCTCAAAGAACTCCAAATAAACACATGCAGATTCTACAAAAGGAGTGTTTCCAAACTGCTCTATCAAAGGGAACGTTCAAGTCTGTGAGTTGAATGCACTCATCACACAGAAGTTTCTCAGAATGCTTCTGTCTAGTTTTTAGGTGAAGAGATTTCATTTCCCAGCATAGGCCTCAAAGCGCTCCAAATATCCACTTGCAGATTCTACGAAAAGTGTGTTTCAAAGCTGCTCTTTCAAAAGCAAGGTTCAAGTCCGTGTGTTGAATGCACTCATCAGAAAGAAGTTTCTGAGAATGCTTCTGTCTAGTTCTTAGGTGAAGATATTTCCTTTTCCAGCTTAGGCCTCAAAGCGCTCCAAATAAACACTTGCAAATTCTACAAAAGGAGTGTTTCAAAAGAATTCTATCAAAAGGAAGGTTCAAGTCTGTGAGTTGAATGCACTTATCATACAGAAGTTTCCTGGAATGCTTCTGTCTAGTTTTTATGTGAAGACATTTCCTTTTCCAGCATAGGCCTCAAAGCGCTCCAAATATCCACTTGCAGATTCTACAAAAAGAGTGTTTCAAAACTGCTCTTTCGAGAGGAACGTTCAAGTCTGTGAGTTGAATGCACTCATCACACAGAAGTTTCTGAGAATGCTTCTGTCTAGTTTTTATGTGAAGATATTTCCTTTTCCAGCATAGGCCTCAAAGCGCTGCAAATATCCACTTGCAGATTGTACAAAAAGAGTGTTTCAAAACTGCTCTATCAAAAGCAAGCTTCAACACTGTGAGTAGAATGCACTCATCACAAAGAAGTTTCTGAGAATGCTTCTGTCTAGTTTTTATGTGAAGATATTTCCTTTTCCAACATAGGCCTCAAAGCGCTCCAAATAAACACTTGCAGATTCTACAAAAGGAGTGTTTCAAAACTGCTCTTTCGAGAGGAACGTTCAAGTCTGTGAGTTGAATGCACTCATCACACAGAAGTTTCTGAGAATGCTTCTGTCTAGTTTTTATGTGAAGATATTTCCTTTTCCAGCATAGGCCTCAAAAGGCTCCAAATATCCTCTTGCAGATTCTACAAAAAGAGTGTTTCAAAACTGTTCTATCAAAAGGAAGGTTCAACTCTGTGAGTTGAATGAATGCATCATGAAGAACTTTCTGAGAATGCTTCTCTGTAGTTTTTAGGTGAAGATATTCCAAAACCCAGCACAGGCCTCGAAGTGCTCCAAATAACCCCTTGCCGATTTTACCAAAAGAGTGTTTCAGAACTGCTCTTTCTATAGGTAAGTTCAAGTCTGTGAGTTGAATGCACTCAACACAAAGAAGTTTCTGAGAATGCTTCTGTTCAGTTTTTATGTGAAGATATTTCCTTTTCCAGCATAGGCCTCAAACGGCTCCAAATATCCACTTGCAGATTCTACAAAAAGAGTGTTTCCAAGCTTCTCTATCAATTGGTAGGTTCAACTCTGTGAGTTGAATGAACTCATCACAAAGAAGTTTCTGAGAATGCTTCCATCTAGTTTTTATATGAAGATATTTCCTTTTCCAGCATAGGCCTCAAAGAACTCCAAATAAACACATGCAGATTCTACAAAAGGAGTGTTTCCAAACTGCTCTATCAAAGGGAACGTTCAAGTCTGTGAGTTGAATGCACTCATCACACAGAAGTTTCTCAGAATGCTTCTGTCTAGTTTTTAGGTGAAGAGATTTCATTTCCCAGCATAGGCCTCAAAGCGCTCCAAATATCCACTTGCAGATTCTACGAAAAGTGTGTTTCAAAGCTGCTCTTTCAAAAGCAAGGTTCAAGTCTGTGTGTTGAATGCACTCATCAGAAAGAAGTTTCTGAGAATGTTTCTGTCTAGTTCTTAGGTGAAGATATTTCCTTTTCCAGCTTAGGCCTCAAAGCGCTCCAAATAAACACTTGCAAATTCTACAAAAGGAGTGTTTCAAAAGAGTTCTATCAAAAGGAATGTTCAAGTCTGTGAGTTGAATGAATGCATCATGAAGAACTTTCTGAGAATGCTTCTCTGTAGTTTTTAGGTGAAGATATTCCAAAACCCAGCACAGGCCTCGAAGTGCTCCAAATAACCCCTTGCAGATTTTACCAAAAGAGTGTTTCAGAACTGCTCTTTCTATAGGTAAGTTCAAGTCTGTGAGTTGAATGCACTCAACACAAAGAAGTTTCTGAGTATGCTTCTGTTCAGTTTTTATGTGAAGATATTTCCTTTTCCAGCATAGGCCTCAAACGGCTCCAAATATCCACTTGCAGATTCTACAAAAAGAGTGTTTCCAAACTTCTCTATCAATTGGTAGGTTCAACTCTGTGAGTTGAATGAACTCATCACAAAGAAGTTTCTGAGAATGCTTCCATCTAGTTTTTATATGAAGATATTTCCTTTTCCAGCATAGGCCTCAAAGTACTCCAAATAAACACATGCAGATTCTACAAAAGGAGTGTTTCCAAACTGTTCTATCAAAGGGACCGTTCAAGTCTGTGAGTTGAATGCACTCATCACACAGAAGTTTCTCAGAATGCTTCTGTCTAGTTTTTAGGTGAAGAGATTTCATTTCCCAGCATAGGCCTCAAAGCGCTCCAAATATCCACTTGCAGATTCTACGAAAAGTGTGTTTCAAAGCTGCTCTTTCAAAAGCAAGGTTGAAGTCTGTGTGTTGAATGCACTCATCAGAAAGAAGTTTCTGAGAATGCTTCTGTCTAGTTTTTATGTGAAGATATTTCCTTTTCCAACATAGGCCTCAAAGCGCTCCAAATAAACACTTGCAGATTCTACAAAAGGAGTGTTTCAAAACTGCTCTTTCGAGAGGAACGTTCAAGTCTGTGAGTTGAATGCACTCATCACACAGAAGTTTCTGAGAATGCTTCTGTCTAGTTTTTATGTGAAGATATTTCCTTTTCCAGCATAGGCCTCAAAAGGCTCCAAATATCCTCTTGCAGATTCTACAAAAAGAGTGTTTCAAAACTGTTCTATCAAAAGGAAGGTTCAACTCTGTGAGTTGAATGAATGCATCATGAAGAACTTTCTGAGAATGCTTCTCTGTAGTTTTTAGGTGAAGATATTCCAAAACCCAGCACAGGCCTCGAAGTGCTCCAAATAACCCCTTGCAAATTTTACCAAAAGAGTGTTTCAGAACTGCTCTTTCTATAGGTAAGTTCAAGTCTGTGAGTTGAATGCACTCAACACAAAGAAGTTTCTGAGAATGCTTCTGTTCAGTTTTTATGTGAAGATATTTCCTTTTCCAGCATAGGCCTCAAACGGCTCCAAATATCCACTTGCAGATTCTACAAAAAGAGTGTTTCCAAGCTTCTCTATCAATTGGTAGGTTCAACTCTGTGAGTTGAATGAACTCATCACAAAGAAGTTTCTGAGAATGCTTCCATCTAGTTTTTATATGAAGATATTTCCTTTTCCAGCATAGGCCTCAAAGAACTCCAAATAAACACATGCAGATTCTACAAAAGGAGTGTTTCCAAACTGTTCTATCAAAGGGAACGTTCAAGTCTGTGAGTTGAATGCACTCATCACACAGAAGTTTCTCAGAATGCTTCTGTCTAGCTTTTAGGTGAAGAGATTTCATTTCCCAGCATAGGCCTCAAAGCGCTCCAAATATCCACTTGCAGATTCTACGAAAAGTGTGTTTCAAAGCTGCTCTTTCAAAAGCAAGGTTCAAGTCTGTGTGTTGAATGCACTCATCAGAAAGAAGTTTCTGAGAATGCTTCTGTCTAGTTCTTAGGTGAAGATATTTCCTTTTCCAGCTTAGGCCTCAAAGCGCTCCAAATAAACACTTGCAAATTCTACAAAAGGAGTGTTTCAAAAGAGTTCTATCAAAAGGAAGGTTCAAGTCTGTGAGTTGAATGCACTTATCATACAGAAGTTTCCTGGAATGCTTCTGTCTAGTTTTTATGTGAAGACATTTCCTTTTCCAGCATAGGCCTCAAAGCGCTCCAAATATCCACTTGCAGATTCTACAAAAAGAGTGTTTCAAAACTGCTCTATCAAAAGCAAGCTTCAACACTGTGAGTAGAATGCACTCATCACAAAGAAGTTTCTGAGAATGCTTCTGTCTAGTTTTTATGTGAAGATATTTCCTTTTCCAACATAGGCCTCAAAGCGCTCCAAATAAACACTTGCAGATTCTACAAAAGGAGTGTTTCAAAACTGCTCTTTCGAGAGGAACGTTCAAGTCTGTGAGTTGAATGCACTCATCACACAGAAGTTTCTGAGAATGCTTCTGTCTAGTTTTTATGTGAAGATATTTCCTTTTCCAGCATAGGCCTCAAAACGCTCCAAATATCCTCTTGCAGATTCTACAAAAAGAGTGTTTCAAAACTGTTCTAACAAAAGGAAGGTTCAACTCTGTGAGTTGAATGAATGCATCATGAAGAACTTTCTGAGAATGCTTCTCTGTAGTTTTTAGGTGAAGATATTCCAAAACCCAGCACAGGCCTCGAATTGCTCCAAATAACCCCTTGCCGATTTTACCAAAAGAGTGTTTCAGAACTGCTCTTTCTATAGGTAAGTTCAAGTCTGTGAGTTGAATGCACTCAACACAAAGAAGTTTCTGAGAATGCTTCTGTTCAGTTTTTATCTGAAGATATTTCCTTTTCCAGCATAGGCCTCAAACGGCTCCAAATATCCACTTGCAGATTCTACAAAAAGAGTGTTTCCAAACTTCTCTATCAATTGGTAGGTTCAACTCTGTGAGTTGAATGAACTCATCACAAAGAAGTTTGTGAGAATGCTTCCATCTAGGTTTATATGAAGATATTTCCTTTTCCAGCATAGGCCTCAAAGAACTCCAAATAAACACATGCAGATTCTACAAAAGGAGTGTTTCCAAACTGTTCTATCAAAGGGACCGTTCAAGTCTGTGAGTTGAATGCACTCATCACACAGAAGTTTCTCAGAATGCTTCTGTCTAGTTTTTAGGTGAAGAGATTTCATTTCCCAGCATAGGCCTCAAAGCGCTCCAAATATCCACTTGCAGATTCTACGAAAAGTGTGTTTCAAAGCTGCTCTTTCAAAAGCAAGGTTCAAGTCTGTGTGTTGAATGCACTCACCGGAAAGAAGTTTCTGAGAATGCTTCCGTCTAGTTCTTAGGTGAAGATATTTCCTTTTCCAGCTTAGGCCTCAAAGCGCTCCAAATAAACACTTGCAAATTCTACAAAAGGAGTGTTTCAAAAGAGTTCTATCAAAAGGAACGTTCAAGTCTGTGAGTTGAATGCACTTATCATACAGAAGTTTCCTGGAATGCTTCTGTCTAGTTTTTATGTGAAGACATTTCCTTTTCCAGCATAGGCCTCAAAGCGCTCCAAATATCCACTTGCAGATTCTACAAAAAGAGTGTTTCAAAACTGCTCTATCAAAAGCAAGCTTCAACACTGTGAGTAGAATGCACTCATCACAAAGAAGTTTCTGAGAATGCTTCTGTCTAGTTTTTATGTGAAGACATTTCCTTTTCCAGCATAGGCCTCAAAGCGCTCCAAATATCCACTTGCATATTCTACAAAAAGAGTGTTTCAAAACTGCTCTATCAAAAGCAAGCTTCAACACTGTGAGTAGAATGCACTCATCACAAAGAAGTTTCTGAGAATGCTTCTGTCTAGTTTTTATGTGAAGATATTTCCTTTTCCAACATAGGCCTCAAAGCGCTCCAAATAAACACTTGCAGATTCTAGAAAAGGAGTGTTTCAAAACTGCTCTTTCGAGAGGAACGTTCAAGTCTGTGAGTTGAATGCACTCATCACACAGAAGTTTCTGAGAATGCTTCTGTCTAGTTTTTATGTGAAGATATTTCCTTTTCCAGCATAGGCCTCAAAACGCTCCAAATATCCTCTTGCAGATTCTACAAAAAGAGTGTTTCAAAACTGTTCTATCAAAAGGAAGATTCAACTCTGTGAGTTGAATGAATGCATCATGAAGAACTTTCTGAGAATGCTTCTCTGTAGTTTTTAGGTGAAGATATTCCAAAACCCAGCACAGGCCTCGAAGTGCTCCAAATAACCCCTTGCAAATTTTACCAAAAGAGTGTTTCAGAACTGCTCTTTCTATAGGTAAGTTCAAGTCTGTGAGTTGAATGCACTCAACACAAAGAAGTTTCTGAGAATGCTTCTGTTCAGTTTTTATGTGAAGATATTTCCTTTTCCAGCATAGGCCTCAAACGGCTCCAAATATCCACTTGCAGATTCTACAAAAAGAGTGTTTCCAAACTTCTCTATCAATAGGTAGGTTCAACTCTGTGAGTTGAATGAACTCATCACAAAGAAGTTTCTGAGAATGCTTCCATCTAGTTTTTATATGAAGATATTTCCTTTTCCAGCATAGGCCTCAAAGAACTCCAAATAAACACATGCAGATTCTACAAAAGGAGTGTTTCCAAACTGTTCTATCAAAGGGAACGTTCAAGTCTGTGAGTTGAATGCACTCATCACACAGAAGTTTCTCAGAATGCTTCTGTCTAGTTTTTAGGTGAAGAGATTTCATTTCCCAGCATAGGCCTCAAAGCGCTCCAAATATCCACTTGCAGATTCTACGAAAAGTGTGTTTCAAAGCTGCTCTTTCAAAAGCAAGGTTCAAGTCTGTGTGTTGAATGCACTCATCAGAAAGAAGTTTCTGAGAATGCTTCTGTCTAGTTCTTAGGTGAAGATATTTCCTTTTCCAGCTTAGGCCTCAAAGCGCTCCAAATAAACACTTGCAAATTCTACAAAAGGAGTGTTTCAAAAGAGTTCTATCAAAAGGAACGTTCAAGTCTGTGAGTTGAATGCACTTATCATAGAGAAGTTTCCTGGAATGCTTCTGTCTAGTTTTTATGTGAAGACATTTCCTTTTCCAGCATAGGCCTCAAAGCGCTCCAAATATCCACTTGCAGATTCTACAAAAAGAGTGTTTCCAAATTGCTCTATCAAAAGCAAGCTTCAACACTGTGAGTAGAATGCACTCATCACAAAGAAGTTTCTGAGAATGCTTCTGTCTAGTTTTTATGTGAAGATATTTCCTTTTCCAGCATAGGCCTCAAAACGCTCCAAATATCCTCTTGCAGATTCTAGAAAAAGAGTGTTTCAAAACTGTTCTATCAAAAGGAAGGTTCAACTCTGTGAGTTGAATGAATGCATCATGAAGAACTTTCTGAGAATGCTTCTCTGTAGTTTTTAGGTGAAGATATTCCAAAACCCAGCACAGGCCTCGAAGTGCTCCAAATAACCCCTTGCAGATTTTACCAAAAGAGTGTTTCAGAACTGCTCTTTCTATAGGTAAGTTCAGGTCTGTGAGTTGAATGCACTCAACACAAAGAAGTTTCTGAGAATGCTTCTGTTCAGTTTTTATGTGAAGATATTTCCTTTTCCAGCATAGGCCTCAAACTGCTCCATATATACACTGGCAGATTCTACAAAAAGAGTGTTTCCAAACTTCTCTATCAATTGGTAGGTTCAACTCTGTGAGTTGAATGAACTCATCACAAAGAAGTTTCTGAGAATGCTTCCATCTAGTTTTTATCTGAAGATATTTCTTTTCCAGCATAGGCCTCAAACGGCTCCAAATATCCACTTGCAGTTTCTACAAAAAGAGTGTTTCCAAACTTCTCTATCAATTGGTAGGTTCAACTCTGTGAGTTGAATGAACTCATCACAAAGAAGTTTCTGAGAATGCTTCCATCTAGTTTTTATATGAAGATATTTCCTTTTCCAGCATAGGCCTCAAAGAACTCCAAATAAACACATGCAGATTCTACAAAAGGAGTGTTTCCAAACTGTTCTATCAAAGGGACCGTTCAAGTCTGTGAGTTGAATGCACTCATCACACAGAAGTTTCTCAGAATGCTTCTGTCTAGTTTTTAGGTGAAGAGATTTCATTTCCCAGCATAGGCCTCAAAGCGCTCCAAATATCCACTTGCAGATTCTACGAAAAGTGTGTTTCAAAGCTGCTCTTTCAAAAGCAAGGTTCAAGTCTGTGTGTTGAATGCACTCACCGGAAAGAAGTTTCTGAGAATGCTTCTGTCTAGTTCTTAGGTGAAGATATTTCCTTTTCCAGCTTAGGCCTCAAAGCGCTCCAAATAAACACTTGCAAATTCTACAAAAGGAGTGTTTCAAAAGAGTTCTATCAAAAGGAACGTTCAAGTCTGTGAGTTGAATGCACTTATCATACAGAAGTTTCCTGGAATGTTTCTGTCTAGTTTTTATGTGAAGACATTTCCTTTTCCAGCATAGGCCTCAAAGCGCTCCAAATATCCACTTGCAGATTCTACAAAAAGAGTGTTTCAAAACTGCTCTATCAAAAGCAAGCTTCAACACTGTGAGTAGAATGCACTCATCACAAAGAAGTTTCTGAGAATGCTTCTGTCTAGTTTTTATGTGAAGACATTTCCTTTTCCAGCATAGGCCTCAAAGCGCTCCAAATATCCACTTGCATATTCTACAAAAAGAGTGTTTCAAAACTGCTCTATCAAAAGCAAGCTTCAACACTGTGAGTAGAATGCACTCATCACAAAGAAGTTTCTGAGAATGCTTCTGTCTAGTTTTTATGTGAAGATATTTCCTTCTCCAACATAGGCCTCAAAGCGCTCCAAATAAACACTTGCAGATTCTACAAAAGGAGTGTTTCAAAACTGCTCTTTCGAGAGGAACGTTCAAGTCTGTGAGTTGAATGCACTCATCACACAGAAGTTTCTGAGAATGCTTCTGTCTAGTTTTTATGTGAAGATATTTCCTTTTCCAGCATAGGCCTCAAAACGCTCCAAATATCCTCTTGCAGATTCTACAAAAAGAGTGTTTCAAAACTGTTCTATCAAAAGGAAGGTTCAACTCTGTGAGTTGAATGAATGCATCATGAAGAACTTTCTGAGAATGCTTCTCTGTAGTTTTTAGGTGAAGATATTCCAAAACCCAGCACAGGCCTCGAAGTGCTCCAAATAACCCCTTGCAAATTTTACCAAAAGAGTGTTTCAGAACTGCTCTTTCTATAGGTAAGTTCAAGTCTGTGAGTTGAATGCACTCAACACAAAGAAGTTTCTGAGAATGCTTCTGTTCAGTTTTTATGTGAAGATATTTCCTTTTCCAGCATAGGCCTCAAACGGCTCCAAATATACACATGCAGATTCTACAAAAAGAGTGTTTCCAAACTTCTCTATCAATTGGTAGGTTCAACTCTGTGAGTTGAATGAACTCATCACAAAGAAGTTTCTGAGAATGCTTCCATCTAGTTTTTATATGAAGATATTTCCTTTTCCAGCATAGGCCTCAAAGAACTCCAAATAAACACATGCAGATTCTACAAAAGGAGTGTTTCCAAACTGTTCTATCAAAGGGAACGTTCAAGTCTGTGAGTTGAATGCACTCATCACACAGAAGTTTCTCAGAATGCTTCTGTCTAGTTTTTAGGTGAAGAGATTTCATTTCCCAGCATAGGCCTCAAAGCGCTCCAAATATCCACTTGCAGATTCTACGAAAAGTGTGTTTCAAAGCTGCTCTTTCAAAAGCAAGGTTCAAGTCTGTGTGTTGAATGCACTCATCAGAAAGAAGTTTCTGAGAATGCTTCTGTCTAGTTCTTAGGTGAAGATATTTCCTTTTCCAGCTTAGGCCTCAAAGCGCTCCAAATAAACACTTGCAAATTCTACAAAAGGAGTGTTTCAAAAGAGTTCTATCAAAAGGAACGTTCAAGTCTGTGAGTTGAATGCACTTATCATACAGAAGTTTCCTGGAATGCTTCTGTCTAGTTTTTATGTGAAGACATTTCCTTTTCCAGCATAGGCCTCAAAGCGCTCCAAATATCCACTTGCAGATTCTACAAAAAGAGTGTTTCCAAATTGCTCTATCAAAAGCAAGCTTCAACACTGTGAGTAGAATGCACTCATCACAAAGAAGTTTCTGAGAATGCTTCTGTCTAGTTTTTATGTGAAGATATTTCCTTTTCCAGCATAGGCCTCAAAACGCTCCAAATATCCTCTTGCAGATTCTACAAAAAGAGTGTTTCAAAACTGTTCTAACAAAAGGAAGGTTCAACTCTGTGAGTTGAATGAATGCATCATGAAGAACTTTCTGAGAATGCTTCTCTGTAGTTTTTAGGTGAAGATATTCCAAAACCCAGCACAGGCCTCGAAGTGCTCCAAATAACCCCTTGCCGATTTTACCAAAAGAGTGTTTCAGAACTGCTCGTTCTATAGGTAAGTTCAAGTCTGTGAGTTGAATGCACTCAACACAAAGAAGTTTCTGAGAATGCTTCTGTTCAGTTTTTATCTGAAGATATTTCCTTTTCCAGCATAGGCCTCAAACGGCTCCAAATATCCACTTGCAGATTCTACAAAAAGAGTGTTTCCAAACTTCTCTATCAATTGGTAGGTTCAACTCTGTGAGTTGAATGAACTCATCACAAAGAAGTTTGTGAGAATGCTTCCATCTAGTTTTTATATGAAGATATTTCCTTTTCCAGCATAGGCCTCAAAGAACTCCAAAGAAACACATGCAGATTCTACAAAAGGAGTGTTTCCAAACTGTTCTATCAAAGGGACCGTTCAAGTCTGTGAGTTGAATGCACTCATCACACAGAAGTTTCTCAGAATGCTTCTGTCTAGTTTTTAGGTGAAGAGATTTCATTTCCCAGCATAGGCCTCAAAGCGCTCCAAATATCCACTTGCAGATTCTACGAAAAGTGTGTTTCAAAGCTGCTCTTTCAAAAGCAAGGTTCAAGTCTGTGTGTTGAATGCACTCACCGGAAAGAAGTTTCTGAGAATGCTTCCGTCTAGTTCTTAGGTGAAGATATTTCCTTTTCCAGCTTAGGCCTCAAAGCGCTCCAAATAAACACTTGCAAATTCTACAAAAGGAGTGTTTCAAAAGAGTTCTATCAAAAGGAACGTTCAAGTCTGTGAGTTGAATGCACTTATCATACAGAAGTTTCCTGGAATGTTTCTGTCTAGTTTTTATGTGAAGACATTTCCTTTTCCAGCATAGGCCTCAAAGCGCTCCAAATATCCACTTGCAGATTCTACAAAAAGAGTGTTTCAAAACTGCTCTATCAAAAGCAAGCTTCAACACTGTGAGTAGAATGCACTCATCACAAAGAAGTTTCTGAGAATGCTTCTGTCTAGTTTTTATGTGAAGATATTTCCTTTTCCAGCATAGGCCTCAAAACGCTCCAAATATCCTCTTGCAGATTCTACAAAAAGAGTGTTTCAAAACTGTTCTATCAAAAGGAAGGTTCAACTCTGTGAGTTGAATGAATGCATCATGAAGAACTTTCTGAGAATGCTTCTCTGTAGTTTTTAGGTGAAGATATTCCAAAACCCAGCACAGGCCTCGAAGTGCTCCAAATAACCCCTTGCAAATTTTACCAAAAGAGTGTTTCAGAACTGCTCTTTCTATAGGTAAGTTCAAGTCTGTGAGTTGAATGCACTCAACACAAAGAAGTTTCTGAGAATGCTTCTGTTCAGTTTTTATGTGAAGATATTTCCTTTTCCAGCATAGGCCTCAAACGGCTCCAAATATCCACTTGCAGATTCTACAAAAAGAGTGTTTCCAAACTTCTCTATCAATAGGTAGGTTCAACTCTGTGAGTTGAATGAACTCATCACAAAGAAGTTTCTGAGAATGCTTCCATCTAGTTTTTATATGAAGATATTTCCTTTTCCAGCATAGGCCTCAAAGAACTCCAAAGAAACACATGCAGATTCTACAAATGGAGTGTTTCCAAACTGTTCTATCAAAGGGACCGTTCAAGTCTGTGAGTTGAATGCACTCATCACACAGAAGTTTCTCAGAATGCTTCTGTCTAGTTTTTAGGTGAAGAGATTTCATTTCCCAGCATAGGCCTCAAAGCGCTCCAAATATCCACTTGCAGATTCTACGAAAAGTGTGTTTCAAAGCTGCTCTTTCAAAAGCAAGGTTCAAGTCTGTGTGTTGAATGCACTCACCGGAAAGAAGTTTCTGAGAATGCTTCCGTCTAGTTCTTAGGTGAAGATATTTCCTTTTCCAGCTTAGGCCTCAAAGCGCTCCAAATAAACACTTGCAAATTCTACAAAAGGAGTGTTTCAAAAGAGTTCTATCAAAAGGAACGTTCAAGTCTGTGAGTTGAATGCACTTATCATACAGAAGTTTCCTGGAATGTTTCTGTCTAGTTTTTATGTGAAGACATTTCCTTTTCCAGCATAGGCCTCAAAGCGCTCCAAATATCCACTTGCAGATTCTACAAAAAGAGTGTTTCAAAACTGCTCTATCAAAAGCAAGCTTCAACACTGTGAGTAGAATGCACTCATCACAAAGAAGTTTCTGAGAATGCTTCTGTCTAGTTTTTATGTGAAGATATTTCCTTTTCCAGCATAGGCCTCAAAACGCTCCAAATATCCTCTTGCAGATTCTACAAAAAGAGTGTTTCAAAACTGTTCTATCAAAAGGAAGGTTCAACTCTGTGAGTTGAATGAATGCATCATGAAGAACTTTCTGAGAATGCTTCTCTGTAGTTTTTAGGTGAAGATATTCCAAAACCCAGCACAGGCCTCGAAGTGCTCCAAATAACCCCTTGCAAATTTTACCAAAAGAGTGTTTCAGAACTGCTCTTTCTATAGGTAAGTTCAAGTCTGTGAGTTGAATGCACTCAACACAAAGAAGTTTCTGAGAATGCTTCTGTTCAGTTTTTATGTGAAGATATTTCCTTTTCCAGCATAGGCCTCAAACGGCTCCAAATATCCACTTGCAGATTCTACAAAAAGAGTGTTTCCAAACTTCTCTATCAATAGGTAGGTTCAACTCTGTGAGTTGAATGAACTCATCACAAAGAAGTTTCTGAGAATGCTTCCATCTAGTTTTTATATGAAGATATTTCCTTTTCCAGCATAGGCCTCAAAGAACTCCAAATAAACACATGCAGATTCTACAAAAGGAGTGTTTCCAAACTGTTCTATCAAAGGGAACGTTCAAGTCTGTGAGTTGAATGCACTCATCACACAGAAGTTTCTCAGAATGCTTCTGTCTAGTTTTTAGGTGAAGAGATTTCATTTCCCAGCATAGGCCTCAAAGCGCTCCAAATATCCACTTGCAGATTCTACGAAAAGTGTGTTTCAAAGCTGCTCTTTCAAAAGCAAGGTTCAAGTCTGTGTGTTGAATTCACTCATCAGAAAGAAGTTTCTGAGAATGCTTCTGTCTAGTTCTTAGGTGAAGATATTTCCTTTTCCAGCTTAGGCCTCAAAGCGCTCCAAATAAACACTTGCAAATTCTACAAAAGGAGTGTTTCAAAAGAGTTCTATCAAAAGGAACGTTCAAGTCTGTGAGTTGAATGCACTTATCATACAGAAGTTTCCTGGAATGCTTCTGTCTAGTTTTTATGTGAAGACATTTCCTTTTCCAGCATAGGCCTCAAAGCGCTCAAAATATCCACTTGCAGATTCTACAAAAAGAGTGTTTCCAAATTGCTCTATCAAAAGCAAGCTTCAACACTGTGAGTAGAATGCACTCATCACACAGAAGTTTCTGAGAATGCTTCTGTCTAGTTTTTATGTGAAGATATTTCCTTTTCCAGCATAGGCCTCAAAACGCTCCAAATATCCTCTTGCAGATTCTACAAAAAGAGTGTTTCAAAACTGTTCTATCAAAAGGAAGGTTCAACTCTGTGAGTTGAATGAATGCATCATGAAGAACTTTCTGAGAATGCTTCTCTGTAGTTTTTAGGTGAAGATATTCCAAAACCCAGCACAGGCCTCGAAGTGCTCCAAATAACCCCTTGCAGATTTTACCAAAAGAGTGTTTCAGAACTGCTCTTTCTATAGGTAAGTTCAGGTCTGTGAGTTGAATGCACTCAACACAAAGAAGTTTCTGAGAATGCTTCTGTTCAGTTTTTATGTGAAGATATTTCCTTTTCCAGCATAGGCCTCAAACGGCTCCAAATATCCACTTGCAGATTCTACAAAAAGAGTGTTTCCAAACTTCTCTATCAATAGGTAGGTTCAACTCTGTGAGTTGAATGAACTCATCACAAAGAAGTTTCTGAGAATGCTTCCATCTAGTTTTTATATGAAGATATTTCCTTTTCCAGCATAGGCCTCAAAGAACTCCAAATAAACACATGCAGATTCTACAAAAGGAGTGTTTCCAAACTGTTCTATCAAAGGGAACGTTCAAGTCTGTGAGTTGAATGCACTCATCACACAGAAGTTTCTCAGAATGCTTCTGTCTAGTTTTTAGGTGAAGAGATTTCATTTCCCAGCATAGGCCTCAAAGCGCTCCAAATATCCACTTGCAGATTCTACGAAAAGTGTGTTTCAAAGCTGCTCTTTCAAAAGCAAGGTTCAAGTCTGTGTGTTGAATGCACTCATCAGAAAGAAGTTTCTGAGAATGCTTCTGTCTAGTTCTTAGGTGAAGATATTTCCTTTTCCAGCTTAGGCCTCAAAGCGCTCCAAATAAACACTTGCAAATTCTACAAAAGGAGTGTTTCAAAAGAGTTCTATCAAAAGGAACGTTCAAGTCTGTGAGTTGAATGCACTTATCATACAGAAGTTTCCTGGAATGCTTCTGTCTAGTTTTTATGTGAAGACATTTCCTTTTCCAGCATAGGCCTCAAAGCGCTCAAAATATCCACTTGCAGATTCTACAAAAAGAGTGTTTCCAAATTGCTCTATCAAAAGCAAGCTTCAACACTGTGAGTAGAATGCACTCATCACAAAGAAGTTTCTGAGAATGCTTCTGTCTAGTTTTTATGTGAAGATATTTCCTTTTCCAGCATAGGCCTCAAAACGCTCCAAATATCCTCTTGCAGATTCTACAAAAAGAGTGTTTCAAAACTGTTCTATCAAAAGGAAGGTTCAACTCTGTGAGTTGAATGAATGCATCATGAAGAACTTTCTGAGAATGCTTCTCTGTAGTTTTTAGGTGAAGATATTCCAAAACCCAGCACAGGCCTCGAAGTGCTCCAAATAACCCCTTGCAGATTTTACCAAAAGAGTGTTTCAGAACTGCTCTTTCTATAGGTAAGTTCAGGTCTGTGAGTTGAATGCACTCAACACAAAGAAGTTTCTGAGAATGCTTCTGTTCAGTTTTTATGTGAAGATATTTCCTTTTCCAGCATAGGCCTCAAACTGCTCCATATATACACTGTCAGATTCTACAAAAAGAGTGTTTCCAAACTTCTCTATCAATTGGTAGGTTCAACTCTGTGAGTTGAATGAACTCATCACAAAGAAGTTTCTGAGAATGCTTCCATCTAGTTTTTATCTGAAGATATTTCCTTTTCCAGCATAGGCCTCAAACGGCTCCAAATATCCACTTGCAGTTTCTACAAAAAGAGTGTTTCCAAACTTCTCTATCAATTGGTAGGTTCAACTCTGTGAGTTGAATGAACTCATCACAAAGAAGTTTCTGAGAATGCTTCCATCTAGTTTTTATATGAAGATATTTCCTTTTCCAGCATAGGCCTCAAAGAACTCCAAATAAACACATGCAGATTCTACAAAAGGAGTGTTTCCAAACTGTTCTATCAAAGGGAACGTTCAAGTCTGTGAGTTGAATGCACTCATCACACAGAAGTTTCTCAGAATGCTTCTGTCTAGTTTTTAGGTGAAGAGATTTCATTTCCCAGCATAGGCCTCAAAGCGCTCCAAATATCCACTTGCAGATTCTACGAAAAGTGTGTTTCAAAGCTGCTCTTTCAAAAGCAAGGTTCAAGTCTGTGTGTTGAATGCACTCACCGGAAAGAAGTTTCTGAGAATGCTTCTGTCTAGTTCTTAGGTGAAGATATTTCCTTTTCCAGCTTAGGCCTCAAAGCGCTCCAAATAAACACTTGCAAATTCTACAAAAGGAGTGTTTCAAAAGAGTTCTATCAAAAGGAACGTTCAAGTCTGTGAGTTGAATGCACTTATCATACAGAAGTTTCCTGGAATGTTTCTGTCTAGTTTTTATGTGAAGACATTTCCTTTTCCAGCATAGGCCTCAAAGCGCTCCAAATATCCACTTGCAGATTCTACAAAAAGAGTGTTTCCAAACTGCTCTATCAAAAGCAAGCTTCAACACTGTGAGTAGAATGCACTCATCACAAAGAAGTTTCTGAGAATGCTTCTGTCTAGTTTTTATGTGAAGACATTTCCTTTTCCAGCATAGGCCTCAAAGCGCTCCAAATATCCACTTGCATATTCTACAAAAAGAGTGTTTCAAAACTGCTCTATCAAAAGCAAGCTTCAACACTGTGAGTAGAATGCACTCATCACAAAGAAGTTTCTGAGAATGCTTCTGTCTAGTTTTTATGTGAAGATATTTCCTTTTCCAACATAGGCCTCAAAGCGCTCCAGATAAACACTTGCAGATTCTACAAAAGGAGTGTTTGAAAACTGCTCTTTCGAGAGGAATGTTCAAGTCTGTGAGTTGAATGCACTCATCACACAGAAGTTTCTGAGAATGCTTCTGTCTAGTTTTTATGTGAAGATATTTCCTTTTCCAGCATAGGCCTCAAAACGCTCCAAATATCCTCTTGCAGATTCTACAAAAAGAGTGTTTCAAAACTGTTCTATCAAAAGGAAGGTTCAACTCTGTGAGTTGAATGAATGCATCATGAAGAACTTTCTGAGAATGCTTCTCTGTAGTTTTTAGGTGAAGATATTCCAAAACCCAGCACAGGCCTCGAAGTGCTCCAAATAACCCCTTGCAAATTTTACCAAAAGAGTGTTTCAGAACTGCTCTTTCTATAGGTAAGTTCAAGTCTGTGAGTTGAATGCACTCAACACAAAGAAGTTTCTGAGAATGCTTCTGTTCAGTTTTTATGTGAAGATATTTCCTTTTCCAGCATAGGCCTCAAACGGCTCCAAATATCCACTTGCAGATTCTACAAAAAGAGTGTTTCCAAACTTCTCTATCAATTGGTAGGTTCAACTCTGTGAGTTGAATGAACTCATCACAAAGAAGTTTCTGAGAATGCTTCCATCTAGTTTTTATATGAAGATATTTCCTTTTCCAGCATAGGCCTCAAAGAACTCCAAATAAACACATGCAGATTCTACAAAAGGAGTGTTTCCAAACTGTTCTATCAAAGGGAACGTTCAAGTCTGTGAGTTGAATGCACTCATCACACAGAAGTTTCTCAGAATGCTTCTGTCTAGTTTTTAGGTGAAGAGATTTCATTTCCCAGCATAGGCCTCAAAGCGCTCCAAATATCCACTTGCAGATTCTACGAAAAGTGTGTTTCAAAGCTGCTCTTTCAAAAGCAAGGTTCAAGTCTGTGTGTTGAATGCACTCATCAGAAAGAAGTTTCTGAGAATGCTTCTGTCTAGTTCTTAGGTGAAGATATTTCCTTTTCCAGCTTAGGCCTCAAAGCGCTCCAAATAAACACTTGCAAATTCTACAAAAGGAGTGTTTCAAAAGAGTTCTATCAAAAGGAACGTTCAAGTCTGTGAGTTGAATGCACTTATCATACAGAAGTTTCCTGGAATGCTTCTGTCTAGTTTTTATGTGAAGACATTTCCTTTTCCAGCATAGGCCTCAAAGCGCTCCAAATATCCACTTGCAGATTCTACAAAAAGAGTGTTTCCAAATTGCTCTATCAAAAGCAAGCTTCAACACTGTGAGTAGAATGCACTCATCACAAAGAAGTTTCTGAGAATGCTTCTGTCTAGTTTTTATGTGAAGATATTTCCTTTTCCAGCATAGGCCTCAAAACGCTCCAAATATCCTCTTGCAGATTCTACAAAAAGAGTGTTTCAAAACTGTTCTAACAAAAGGAAGGTTCAACTCTGTGAGTTGAATGAATGCATCATGAAGAACTTTCTGAGAATGCTTCTCTGTAGTTTTTAGGTGAAGATATTCCAAAACCCAGCACAGGCCTCGAAGTGCTCCAAATAACCCCTTGCCGATTTTACCAAAAGAGTGTTTCAGAACTGCTCTTTCTATAGGTAAGTTCAAGTCTGTGAGTTGAATGCACTCAACACAAAGAAGTTTCTGAGAATGCTTCTGTTCAGTTTTTATCTGAAGATATTTCCTTTTCCAGCATAGGCCTCAAACGGCTCCAAATATCCACTTGCAGATTCTACAAAAAGAGTGTTTCCAAACTTCTCTATCAATTGGTAGGTTCAACTCTGTGAGTTGAATGAACTCATCACAAAGAAGTTTGTGAGAATGCTTCCATCTAGTTTTTATATGAAGATATTTCCTTTTCCAGCATAGGCCTCAAAGAACTCCAAAGAAACACATGCAGATTCTACAAAAGGAGTGTTTCCAAACTGTTCTATCAAAGGGACCGTTCAAGTCTGTGAGTTGAATGCACTCATCACACAGAAGTTTCTCAGAATGCTTCTGTCTAGTTTTTAGGTGAAGAGATTTCATTTCCCAGCATAGGCCTCAAAGCGCTCCAAATATCCACTTGCAGATTCTACGAAAAGTGTGTTTCAAAGCTGCTCTTTCAAAAGCAAGGTTCAAGTCTGTGTGTTGAATGCACTCACCGGAAAGAAGTTTCTGAGAATGCTTCCGTCTAGTTCTTAGGTGAAGATATTTCCTTTTCCAGCTTAGGCCTCAAAGCGCT
Organism: Pongo abelii; assembly: GCF_028885655.2. Taxonomy (NCBI): domain Eukaryota; kingdom Metazoa; phylum Chordata; class Mammalia; order Primates; family Hominidae; genus Pongo; species Pongo abelii. The sequence continues at coordinate 20,494,689 of NC_072000.2, read as the reverse complement.
CCAAATAAACACTTGCAAATTCTACAAAAGGAGTGTTTCAAAAGAGTTCTATCAAAAGGAACGTTCAAGTCTGTGAGTTGAATGCACTTATCATACAGAAGTTTCCTGGAATGTTTCTGTCTAGTTTTTATGTGAAGACATTTCCTTTTCCAGCATAGGCCTCAAAGCGCTCCAAATATCCACTTGCAGATTCTACAAAAAGAGTGTTTCAAAACTGCTCTATCAAAAGCAAGCTTCAACACTGTGAGTAGAATGCACTCATCACAAAGAAGTTTCTGAGAATGCTTCTGTCTAGTTTTTATGTGAAGATATTTCCTTTTCCAGCATAGGCCTCAAAACGCTCCAAATATCCTCTTGCAGATTCTACAAAAAGAGTGTTTCAAAACTGTTCTATCAAAAGGAAGGTTCAACTCTGTGAGTTGAATGAATGCATCATGAAGAACTTTCTGAGAATGCTTCTCTGTAGTTTTTAGGTGAAGATATACCAAAACCCAGCACAGGCCTCGAAGTGCTCCAAATAACCCCTTGCAAATTTTACCAAAAGAGTGTTTCAGAACTGCTCTTTCTATAGGTAAGTTCAAGTCTGTGAGTTGAATGCACTCAACACAAAGAAGTTTCTGAGAATGCTTCTGTTCAGTTTTTATGTGAAGATATTTCCTTTTCCAGCATAGGCCTCAAACGGCTCCAAATATCCACTTGCAGATTCTACAAAAAGAGTGTTTCCAAACTTCTCTATCAATAGGTAGGTTCAACTCTGTGAGTTGAATGAACTCATCACAAAGAAGTTTCTGAGAATGCTTCCATCTAGTTTTTATATGAAGATATTTCCTTTTCCAGCATAGGCCTCAAAGAACTCCAAATAAACACATGCAGATTCTACAAAAGGAGTGTTTCCAAACTGTTCTATCAAAGGGAACGTTCAAGTCTGTGAGTTGAATGCACTCATCACACAGAAGTTTCTCAGAATGCTTCTGTCTAGTTTTTAGGTGAAGAGATTTCATTTCCCAGCATAGGCCTCAAAGCGCTCCAAATATCCACTTGCAGATTCTACGAAAAGTGTGTTTCAAAGCTGCTCTTTCAAAAGCAAGGTTCAAGTCTGTGTGTTGAATGCACTCATCAGAAAGAAGTTTCTGAGAATGCTTCTGTCTAGTTCTTAGGTGAAGATATTTCCTTTTCCAGCTTAGGCCTCAAAGCGCTCCAAATAAACACTTGCAAATTCTACAAAAGGAGTGTTTCAAAAGAGTTCTATCAAAAGGAACGTTCAAGTCTGTGAGTTGAATGCACTTATCATAGAGAAGTTTCCTGGAATGCTTCTGTCTAGTTTTTATGTGAAGACATTTCCTTTTCCAGCATAGGCCTCAAAGCGCTCCAAATATCCACTTGCAGATTCTACAAAAAGAGTGTTTCCAAATTGCTCTATCAAAAGCAAGCTTCAACACTGTGAGTAGAATGCACTCATCACAAAGAAGTTTCTGAGAATGCTTCTGTCTAGTTTTTATGTGAAGATATTTCCTTTTCCAGCATAGGCCTCAAAACGCTCCAAATATCCTCTTGCAGATTCTACAAAAAGAGTGTTTCAAAACTGTTCTATCAAAAGGAAGGTTCAACTCTGTGAGTTGAATGAATGCATCATGAAGAACTTTCTGAGAATGCTTCTCTGTAGTTTTTAGGTGAAGATATTCCAAAACCCAGCACAGGCCTCGAAGTGCTCCAAATAACCCCTTGCAAATTTTACCAAAAGAGTGTTTCAGAACTGCTCTTTCTATAGGTAAGTTCAAGTCTGTGAGTTGAATGCACTCAACACAAAGAAGTTTCTGAGAATGCTTCTGTTCAGTTTTTATGTGAAGATATTTCCTTTTCCAGCATAGGCCTCAAACGGCTCCAAATATACACTTGCAGATTCTACAAAAAGAGTGTTTCCAAACTTCTCTATCAATTGGTAGGTTCAACTCTGTGAGTTGAATGAACTCATCACAAAGAAGTTTCTGAGAATGCTTCCATCTAGTTTTTATATGAAGATATTTCCTTTTCCAGCATAGGCCTCAAAGAACTCCAAATAAACACATGCAGATTCTACAAAAGGAGTGTTTCCAAACTGTTCTATCAAAGGGAACGTTCAAGTCTGTGAGTTGAATGCACTCATCACACAGAAGTTTCTCAGAATGCTTCTGTCTAGTTTTTAGGTGAAGAGATTTCATTTCCCAGCATAGGCCTCAAAGCGCTCCAAATATCCACTTGCAGATTCTACGAAAAGTGTGTTTCAAAGCTGCTCTTTCAAAAGCAAGGTTCAAGTCTGTGTGTTGAATGCACTCATCAGAAAGAAGTTTCTGAGAATGCTTCTGTCTAGTTCTTAGGTGAAGATATTTCCTTTTCCAGCTTAGGCCTCAAAGCGCTCCAAATAAACACTTGCAAATTCTACAAAAGGAGTGTTTCAAAAGAGTTCTATCAAAAGGAACGTTCAAGTCTGTGAGTTGAATGCACTTATCATACAGAAGTTTCCTGGAATGCTTCTGTCTAGTTTTTATGTGAAGACATTTCCTTTTCCAGCATAGGCCTCAAAGCGCTCCAAATATCCACTTGCAGATTCTACAAAAAGAGTGTTTCCAAACTGCTCTATCAAAAGCAAGCTTCAACACTGTGAGTAGAATGCACTCATCACAAAGAAGTTTCTGAGAATGCTTCTGTCTAGTTTTTATGTAAAGATATTTCCTTTTCCAGCATAGGCCTCAAAACGCTCCAAATATCCTCTTGCAGATTCTACAAAAAGAGTGTTTCAAAACTGTTCTAACAAAAGGAAGGTTCAACTCTGTGAGTTGAATGAATGCATCATGAAGAACTTTCTGAGAATGCTTCTCTGTAGTTTTTAGGTGAAGATATTCCAAAACCCAGCACAGGCCTCGAAGTGCTCCAAATAACCCCTTGCCGATTTTACCAAAAGAGTGTTTCCGAACTGCTCTTTCTATAGGTAAGTTCAAGTCTGTGAGTTGAATGCACTCAACACAAAGAAGTTTCTGAGAATGCTTCTGTTCAGTTTTTATCTGAAGATATTTCCTTTTCCAGCATAGGCCTCAAACGGCTCCAAATATCCACTTGCAGATTCTACAAAAAGAGTGTTTCCAAACTTCTCTATCAATTGGTAGGTTCAACTCTGTGAGTTGAATGAACTCATCACAAAGAAGTTTGTGAGAATGCTTCCATCTAGTTTTTATATGAAGATATTTCCTTTTCCAGCATAGGCCTCAAAGAACTCCAAAGAAACACATGCAGATTCTACAAAAGGAGTGTTTCCAAACTGTTCTATCAAAGGGACCGTTCAAGTCTGTGAGTTGAATGCACTCATCACACAGAAGTTTCTCAGAATGCTTCTGTCTAGTTTTTAGGTGAAGAGATTTCATTTCCCAGCATAGGCCTCAAAGCGCTCCAAATATCCACTTGCAGATTCTACGAAAAGTGTGTTTCAAAGCTGCTCTTTCAAAAGCAAGGTTCAAGTCTGTGTGTTGAATGCACTCACCGGAAAGAAGTTTCTGAGAATGCTTCCGTCTAGTTCTTAGGTGAAGATATTTCCTTTTCCAGCTTAGGCCTCAAAGCGCTCCAAATAAACACTTGCAAATTCTACAAAAGGAGTGTTTCAAAAGAGTTCTATCAAAAGGAACGTTCAAGTCTGTGAGTTGAATGCACTTATCATACAGAAGTTTCCTGGAATGTTTCTGTCTAGTTTTTATGTGAAGACATTTCCTTTTCCAGCATAGGCCTCAAAGCGCTCCAAATATCCACTTGCAGATTCTACAAAAAGAGTGTTTCAAAACTGCTCTATCAAAAGCAAGCTTCAACACTGTGAGTAGAATGCACTCATCACAAAGAAGTTTCTGAGAATGCTTCTGTCTAGTTTTTATGTGAAGATATTTCCTTTTCCAGCATAGGCCTCAAAACGCTCCAAATATCCTCTTGCAGATTCTACAAAAAGAGTGTTTCAAAACTGTTCTATCAAAAGGAAGGTTCAACTCTGTGAGTTGAATGAATGCATCATGAAGAACTTTCTGAGAATGCTTCTCTGTAGTTTTTAGGTGAAGATATTCCAAAACCCAGCACAGGCCTCGAAGTGCTCCAAATAACCCCTTGCAAATTTTACCAAAAGAGTGTTTCAGAACTGCTCTTTCTATAGGTAAGTTCAAGTCTGTGAGTTGAATGCACTCAACACAAAGAAGTTTCTGAGAATGCTTCTGTTCAGTTTTTATGTGAAGATATTTCCTTTTCCAGCATAGGCCTCAAACGGCTCCAAATATCCACTTGCAGATTCTACAAAAAGAGTGTTTCCAAACTTCTCTATCAATTGGTAGGTTCAACTCTGTGAGTTGAATGAACTCATCACAAAGAAGTTTCTGAGAATGCTTCCATCTAGTTTTTATATGAAGATATTTCCTTTTCCAGCATAGGCCTCAAAGAACTCCAAATAAACACATGCAGATTCTACAAAAGGAGTGTTTCCAAACTGTTCTATCAAAGGGAACGTTCAAGTCTGTGAGTTGAATGCACTCATCACACAGAAGTTTCTCAGAATGCTTCTGTCTAGTTTTTAGGTGAAGAGATTTCATTTCCCAGCATAGGCCTCAAAGCGCTCCAAATATCCACTTGCAGATTCTACGAAAAGTGTGTTTCAAAGCTGCTCTTTCAAAAGCAAGGTTCAAGTCTGTGTGTTGAATGCACTCATCAGAAAGAAGTTTCTGAGAATGCTTCTGTCTAGTTCTTAGGTGAAGATATTTCCTTTTCCAGCTTAGGCCTCAAAGCGCTCCAAATAAACACTTGCAAATTCTACAAAAGGAGTGTTTCAAAAGAGTTCTATCAAAAGGAACGTTCAAGTCTGTGAGTTGAATGCACTTATCATACAGAAGTTTCCTGGAATGCTTCTGTCTAGTTTTTATGTGAAGACATTTCCTTTTCCAGCATAGGCCTCAAAGCGCTCCAAATATCCACTTGCAGATTCTACAAAAAGAGTGTTTCCAAATTGCTCTATCAAAAGCAAGCTTCAACACTGTGAGTAGAATGCACTCATCACAAAGAAGTTTCTGAGAATGCTTCTGTCTAGTTTTTATGTGAAGATATTTCCTTTTCCAGCATAGGCCTCAAAACGCTCCAAATATCCTCTTGCAGATTCTACAAAAAGAGTGTTTCAAAACTGTTCTATCAAAAGGAAGGTTCAACTCTGTGAGTTGAATGAATGCATCATGAAGAACTTTCTGAGAATGCTTCTCTGTAGTTTTTAGGTGAAGATATTCCAAAACCCAGCACAGGCCTCGAAGTGCTCCAAATAACCCCTTGCAGATTTTACCAAAAGAGTGTTTCAGAACTGCTCTTTCTATAGGTAAGTTCAGGTCTGTGAGTTGAATGCACTCAACACAAAGAAGTTTCTGAGAATGCTTCTGTTCAGTTTTTATGTGAAGATATTTCCTTTTCCAGCATAGGCCTCAAACTGCTCCATATATACACTGGCAGATTCTACAAAAAGAGTGTTTCCAAACTTCTCTATCAATTGGTAGGTTCAACTCTGTGAGTTGAATGAACTCATCACAAAGAAGTTTCTGAGAATGCTTCCATCTAGTTTTTATCTGAAGATATTTCCTTTTCCAGCATAGGCCTCAAACGGCTCCAAATATCCACTTGCAGATTCTACAAAAAGAGTGTTTCCAAACTTCTCTATCAATTGGTAGGTTCAACTCTGTGAGTTGAATGAACTCATCACAAAGAAGTTTCTGAGAATGCTTCCATCTAGTTTTTATATGAAGATATTTCCTTTTCCAGCATAGGCCTCAAAGAACTCCAAATAAACACATGCAGATTCTACAAAAGGAGTGTTTCCAAACTGTTCTATCAAAGGGACCGTTCAAGTCTGTGAGTTGAATGCACTCATCACACAGAAGTTTCTCAGAATGCTTCTGTCTAGTTTTTAGGTGAAGAGATTTCATTTCCCAGCATAGGCCTCAAAGCGCTCCAAATATCCACTTGCAGATTCTACGAAAAGTGTGTTTCAAAGCTGCTCTTTCAAAAGCAAGGTTCAAGTCTGTGTGTTGAATGCACTCACCGGAAAGAAGTTTCTGAGAATGCTTCTGTCTAGTTCTTAGGTGAAGATATTTCCTTTTCCAGCTTAGGCCTCAAAGCGCTCCAAATAAACACTTGCAAATTCTACAAAAGGAGTGTTTCAAAAGAGTTCTATCAAAAGGAACGTTCAAGTCTGTGAGTTGAATGCACTTATCATACAGAAGTTTCCTGGAATGTTTCTGTCTAGTTTTTATGTGAAGACATTTCCTTTTCCAGCATAGGCCTCAAAGCGCTCCAAATATCCACTTGCAGATTCTACAAAAAGAGTGTTTCAAAACTGCTCTATCAAAAGCAAGCTTCAACACTGTGAGTAGAATGCACTCATCACAAAGAAGTTTCTGAGAATGCTTCTGTCTAGTTTTTATGTGAAGACATTTCCTTTTCCAGCATAGGCCTCAAAGCGCTCCAAATATCCACTTGCAGATTCTACAAAAAGAGTGTTTCAAAACTGCTCTATCAAAAGCAAGCTTCAACACTGTGAGTAGAATGCACTCATCACAAAGAAGTTTCTGAGAATGCTTCTGTCTAGTTTTTATGTGAAGATATTTCCTTTTCCAACATAGGCCTCAAAGCGCTCCAAATAAACACTTGCAGATTCTACAAAAGGAGTGTTTCAAAACTGCTCTTTCGAGAGGAACGTTCAAGTCTGTGAGTTGAATGCACTCATCACACAGAAGTTTCTGAGAATGCTTCTGTCTAGTTTTTATGTGAAGATATTTCCTTTTCCAGCATAGGCCTCAAAACGCTCCAAATATCCTCTTGCAGATTCTACAAAAAGAGTGTTTCAAAACTGTTCTATCAAAAGGAAGGTTCAACTCTGTGAGTTGAATGAATGCATCATGAAGAACTTTCTGAGAATGCTTCTCTGTAGTTTTTAGGTGAAGATATTCCAAAACCCAGCACAGGCCTCGAAGTGCTCCAAATAACCCCTTGCAAATTTTACCAAAAGAGTGTTTCAGAACTGCTCTTTCTATAGGTAAGTTCAAGTCTGTGAGTTGAATGCACTCAACACAAAGAAGTTTCTGAGAATGCTTCTGTTCAGTTTTTATGTGAAGATATTTCCTTTTCCAGCATAGGCCTCAAACGGCTCCAAATATCCACTTGCAGATTCTACAAAAAGAGTGTTTCCAAACTTCTCTATCAATTGGTAGGTTCAACTCTGTGAGTTGAATGAACTCATCACAAAGAAGTTTCTGAGAATGCTTCCATCTAGTTTTTATATGAAGATATTTCCTTTTCCAGCATAGGCCTCAAAGAACTCCAAATAAACACATGCAGATTCTACAAAAGGAGTGTTTCCAAACTGTTCTATCAAAGGGAACGTTCAAGTCTGTGAGTTGAATGCACTCATCACACAGAAGTTTCTCAGAATGCTTCTGTCTAGTTTTTAGGTGAAGAGATTTCATTTCCCAGCATAGGCCTCAAAGCGCTCCAAATATCCACTTGCAGATTCTACGAAAAGTGTGTTTCAAAGCTGCTCTTTCAAAAGCAAGGTTCAAGTCTGTGTGTTGAATGCACTCATCAGAAAGAAGTTTCTGAGAATGCTTCTGTCTAGTTCTTAGGTGAAGATATTTCCTTTTCCAGCTTAGGCCTCAAAGCGCTCCAAATAAACACTTGCAAATTCTACAAAAGGAGTGTTTCAAAAGAGTTCTATCAAAAGGAACGTTCAAGTCTGTGAGTTGAATGCAGTTATCATACAGAAGTTTCCTGGAATGCTTCTGTCTAGTTTTTATGTGAAGACATTTCCTTTTCCAGCATAGGCCTCAAAGCGCTCCAAATATCCACTTGCAGATTCTACAAAAAGAGTGTTTCCAAATTGCTCTATCAAAAGCAAGCTTCAACACTGTGAGTAGAATGCACTCATCACAAAGAAGTTTCTGAGAATGCTTCTGTCTAGTTTTTATGTGAAGATATTTCCTTTTCCAGCATAGGCCTCAAAACGCTCCAAATATCCTCTTGCAGATTCTACAAAAAGAGTGTTTCAAAACTGTTCTAACAAAAGGAAGGTTCAACTCTGTGAGTTGAATGAATGCATCATGAAGAACTTTCTGAGAATGCTTCTCTGTAGTTTTTAGGTGAAGATATTCCAAAACCCAGCACAGGCCTCGAAGTGCTCCAAATAACCCCTTGCCGATTTTACCAAAAGAGTGTTTCAGAACTGCTCTTTCTATAGGTAAGTTCAAGTCTGTGAGTTGAATGCACTCAACACAAAGAAGTTTCTGAGAATGCTTCTGTTCACTTTTTATCTGAAGATATTTCCTTTTCCAGCATAGGCCTCAAACGGCTCCAAATATCCACTTGCAGATTCTACAAAAAGAGTGTTTCCAAACTTCTCTATCAATTGGTAGGTTCAACTCTGTGAGTTGAATGAACTCATCACAAAGAAGTTTGTGAGAATGCTTCCATCTAGTTTTTATATGAAGATATTTCCTTTTCCAGCATAGGCCTCAAAGAACTCCAAAGAAACACATGCAGATTCTACAAAAGGAGTGTTTCCAAACTGTTCTATCAAAGGGAACGTTCAAGTCTGTGAGTTGAATGCACTCATCACACAGAAGTTTCTCAGAATGCTTCTGTCTAGTTTTTAGGTGAAGAGATTTCATTTCCCAGCATAGGCCTCAAAGCGCTCCAAATATCCACTTGCAGATTCTACGAAAAGTGTGTTTCAAAGCTGCTCTTTCAAAAGCAAGGTTCAAGTCTGTGTGTTGAATGCACTCATCAGAAAGAAGTTTCTGAGAATGCTTCTGTCTAGTTCTTAGGTGAAGATATTTCCTTTTCCAGCTTAGGCCTCAAAGCGCTCCAAATAAACACTTGCAAATTCTACAAAAGGAGTGTTTCAAAAGAGTTCTATCAAAAGGAACGTTCAAGTCTGTGAGTTGAATGCACTTATCATAGAGAAGTTTCCTGGAATGCTTCTGTCTAGTTTTTATGTGAAGACATTTCCTTTTCCAGCATAGGCCTCAAAGCGCTCCAAATATCCACTTGCAGATTCTACAAAAAGAGTGTTTCCAAATTGCTCTATCAAAAGCAAGCTTCAACACTGTGAGTAGAATGCACTCATCACAAAGAAGTTTCTGAGAATGCTTCTGTCTAGTTTTTATGTGAAGATATTTCCTTTTCCAGCATAGGCCTCAAAACGCTCCAAATATCCTCTTGCAGATTCTACAAAAAGAGTGTTTCAAAACTGTTCTATCAAAAGGAAGGTTCAACTCTGTGAGTTGAATGAATGCATCATGAAGAACTTTCTGAGAATGCTTCTCTGTAGTTTTTAGGTGAAGATATTCCAAAACCCAGCACAGGCCTCGAAGTGCTCCAAATAACCCCTTGCAGATTTTACCAAAAGAGTGTTTCAGAACTGCTCTTTCTATAGGTAAGTTCAGGTCTGTGAGTTGAGTGCACTCAACACAAAGAAGTTTCTGAGAATGCTTCTGTTCAGTTTTTATGTGAAGATATTTCCTTTTCCAGCATAGGCCTCAAACTGCTCCATATATACACTGGCAGATTCTACAAAAAGAGTGTTTCCAAACTTCTCTATCAATTGGTAGGTTCAACTCTGTGAGTTGAATGAACTCATCACAAAGAAGTTTCTGAGAATGCTTCCATCTAGTTTTTATCTGAAGATATTTCCTTTTCCAGCATAGGCCTCAAACGGCTCCAAATATCCACTTGCAGATTCTACAAAAAGAGTGTTTCCAAACTTCTCTATCAATTGGTAGGTTCAACTCTGTGAGTTGAATGAACTCATCACAAAGAAGTTTCTGAGAATGCTTCCATCTAGTTTTTATATGAAGATATTTCCTTTTCCAGCATAGGCCTCAAAGAACTCCAAATAAACACATGCAGATTCTACAAAAGGAGTGTTTCCAAACTGTTCTATCAAAGGGACCGTTCAAGTCTGTGAGTTGAATGCACTCATCACACAGAAGTTTCTCAGAATGCTTCTGTCTAGTTTTTAGGTGAAGAGATTTCATTTCCCAGCATAGGCCTCAAAGCGCTCCAAATATCCACTTGCAGATTCTACGAAAAGTGTGTTTCAAAGCTGCTCTTTCAAAAGCAAGGTTCAAGTCTGTGTGTTGAATGCACTCACCGGAAAGAAGTTTCTGAGAATGCTTCTGTCTAGTTCTTAGGTGAAGATATTTCCTTTTCCAGCTTAGGCCTCAAAGCGCTCCAAATAAACACTTGCAAATTCTACAAAAGGAGTGTTTCAAAAGAGTTCTATCAAAAGGAACGTTCAAGTCTGTGAGTTGAATGCACTTATCATACAGAAGTTTCCTGGAATGTTTCTGTCTAGTTTTTATGTGAAGACATTTCCTTTTCCAGCATAGGCCTCAAAGCGCTCCAAATATCCACTTGCAGATTCTACAAAAAGAGTGTTTCAAAACTGCTCTATCAAAAGCAAGCTTCAACACTGTGAGTAGAATGCACTCATCACAAAGAAGTTTCTGAGAATGCTTCTGTCTAGTTTTTATGTGAAGACATTTCCTTTTCCAGCATAGGCCTCAAAGCGCTCCAAATATCCACTTGCAGATTCTACAAAAAGAGTGTTTCAAAACTGCTCTATCAAAAGCAAGCTTCAACACTGTGAGTAGAATGCACTCATCACAAAGAAGTTTCTGAGAATGCTTCTGTCTAGTTTTTATGTGAAGATATTTCCTTTTCCAACATAGGCCTCAAAGCGCTCCAAATAAACACTTGCAGATTCTACAAAAGGAGTGTTTCAAAACTGCTCTTTCGAGAGGAACGTTCAAGTCTGTGAGTTGAATGCACTCATCACACAGAAGTTTCTGAGAATGCTTCTGTCTAGTTTTTATGTGAAGATATTTCCTTTTCCAGCATAGGCCTCAAAACGCTCCAAATATCCTCTTGCAGATTCTACAAAAAGAGTGTTTCAAAACTGTTCTATCAAAAGGAAGGTTCAACTCTGTGAGTTGAATGAATGCATCATGAAGAACTTTCTGAGAATGCTTCTCTGTAGTTTTTAGGTGAAGATATTCCAAAACCCAGCACAGGCCTCGAAGTGCTCCAAATAACCCCTTGCAAATTTTACCAAAAGAGTGTTTCAGAACTGCTCTTTCTATAGGTAAGTTCAAGTCTGTGAGTTGAATGCACTCAACACAAAGAAGTTTCTGAGAATGCTTCTGTTCAGTTTTTATGTGAAGATATTTCCTTTTCCAGCATAGGCCTCAAACGGCTCCAAATATCCACTTGCAGATTCTACAAAAAGAGTGTTTCCAAACTTCTCTATCAATTGGTAGGTTCAACTCTGTGAGTTGAATGAACTCATCACAAAGAAGTTTCTGAGAATGCTTCCATCTAGTTTTTATATGAAGATATTTCCTTTTCCAGCATAGGCCTCAAAGAACTCCAAATAAACACATGCAGATTCTACAAAAGGAGTGTTTCCAAACTGTTCTATCAAAGGGAACGTTCAAGTCTGTGAGTTGAATGCACTCATCACACAGAAGTTTCTCAGAATGCTTCTGTCTAGTTTTTAGGTGAAGAGATTTCATTTCCCAGCATAGGCCTCAAAGCGCTCCAAATATCCACTTGCAGATTCTACGAAAAGTGTGTTTCAAAGCTGCTCTTTCAAAAGCAAGGTTCAAGTCTGTGTGTTGAATGCACTCATCAGAAAGAAGTTTCTGAGAATGCTTCTGTCTAGTTCTTAGGTGAAGATATTTCCTTTTCCAGCTTAGGCCTCAAAGCGCTCCAAATAAACACTTGCAAATTCTACAAAAGGAGTGTTTCAAAAGAGTTCTATCAAAAGGAACGTTCAAGTCTGTGAGTTGAATGCAGTTATCATACAGAAGTTTCCTGGAATGCTTCTGTCTAGTTTTTATGTGAAGACATTTCCTTTTCCAGCATAGGCCTCAAAGCGCTCCAAATATCCACTTGCAGATTCTACAAAAAGAGTGTTTCCAAATTGCTCTATCAAAAGCAAGCTTCAACACTGTGAGTAGAATGCACTCATCACAAAGAAGTTTCTGAGAATGCTTCTGTCTAGTTTTTATGTGAAGATATTTCCTTTTCCAGCATAGGCCTCAAAACGCTCCAAATATCCTCTTGCAGATTCTACAAAAAGAGTGTTTCAAAACTGTTCTAACAAAAGGAAGGTTCAACTCTGTGAGTTGAATGAATGCATCATGAAGAACTTTCTGAGAATGCTTCTCTGTAGTTTTTAGGTGAAGATATTCCAAAACCCAGCACAGGCCTCGAAGTGCTCCAAATAACCCCTTGCCGATTTTACCAAAAGAGTGTTTCAGAACTGCTCTTTCTATAGGTAAGTTCAAGTCTGTGAGTTGAATGCACTCAACACAAAGAAGTTTCTGAGAATGCTTCTGTTCACTTTTTATCTGAAGATATTTCCTTTTCCAGCATAGGCCTCAAACGGCTCCAAATATCCACTTGCAGATTCTACAAAAAGAGTGTTTCCAAACTTCTCTATCAATTGGTAGGTTCAACTCTGTGAGTTGAATGAACTCATCACAAAGAAGTTTGTGAGAATGCTTCCATCTAGTTTTTATATGAAGATATTTCCTTTTCCAGCATAGGCCTCAAAGAACTCCAAAGAAACACATGCAGATTCTACAAAAGGAGTGTTTCCAAACTGTTCTATCAAAGGGACCGTTCAAGTCTGTGAGTTGAATGCACTCATCACACAGAAGTTTCTCAGAATGCTTCTGTCTAGTTTTTAGGTGAAGAGATTTCATTTCCCAGCATAGGCCTCAAAGCGCTCCAAATATCCACTTGCAGATTCTACGAAAAGTGTGTTTCAAAGCTGCTCTTTCAAAAGCAAGGTTCAAGTCTGTGTGTTGAATGCACTCACCGGAAAGAAGTTTCTGAGAATGCTTCCGTCTAGTTCTTAGGTGAAGATATTTCCTTTTCCAGCTTAGGCCTCAAAGCGCTCCAAATAAACACTTGCAAATTCTACAAAAGGAGTGTTTCAAAAGAGTTCTATCAAAAGGAACGTTCAAGTCTGTGAGTTGAATGCACTTATCATAGAGAAGTTTCCTGGAATGTTTCTGTCTAGTTTTTATGTGAAGACATTTCCTTTTCCAGCATAGGCCTCAAAGCGCTCCAAATATCCACTTGCAGATTCTACAAAAAGAGTGTTTCAAAACTGCTCTATCAAAAGCAAGCTTCAACACTGTGAGTAGAATGCACTCATCATAAAGAAGTTTCTGAGAATGCTTCTGTCTAGTTTTTATGTGAAGATATTTCCTTTTCCAGCATAGGCCTCAAAACGCTCCAAATATCCTCTTGCAGATTCTACAAAAAGAGTGTTTCAAAACTGTTCTATCAAAAGGAAGGTTCAACTCTGTGAGTTGAATGAATGCATCATGAAGAACTTTCTGAGAATGCTTCTCTGTAGTTTTTAGGTGAAGATATTCCAAAACCCAGCACAGGCCTCGAAGTGCTCCAAATAACCCCTTGCAAATTTTACCAAAAGAGTGTTTCAGAACTGCTCTTTCTATAGGTAAGTTCAAGTCTGTGAGTTGAATGCACTCAACACAAAGAAGTTTCTGAGAATGCTTCTGTTCAGTTTTTATGTGAAGATATTTCCTTTTCCAGCATAGGCCTCAAACGGCTCCAAATATCCACTTGCAGATTCTACAAAAAGAGTGTTTCCAAACTTCTCTATCAATAGGTAGGTTCAACTCTGTGAGTTGAATGAACTCATCACAAAGAAGTTTCTGAGAATGCTTCCATCTAGTTTTTATATGAAGATATTTCCTTTTCCAGCATAGGCCTCAAAGAACTCCAAATAAACACATGCAGATTCTACAAAAGGAGTGTTTCCAAACTGTTCTATCAAAGGGAACGTTCAAGTCTGTGAGTTGAATGCACTCATCACACAGAAGTTTCTCAGAATGCTTCTGTCTAGTTTTTAGGTGAAGAGATTTCATTTCCCAGCATAGGCCTCAAAGCGCTCCAAATATCCACTTGCAGATTCTACGAAAAGTGTGTTTCAAAGCTGCTCTTTCAAAAGCAAGGTTCAAGTCTGTGTGTTGAATGCACTCATCAGAAAGAAGTTTCTGAGAATGCTTCTGTCTAGTTCTTAGGTGAAGATATTTCCTTTTCCAGCTTAGGCCTCAAAGCGCTCCAAATAAACACTTGCAAATTCTACAAAAGGAGTGTTTCAAAAGAGTTCTATCAAAAGGAACGTTCAAGTCTGTGAGTTGAATGCACTTATCATAGAGAAGTTTCCTGGAATGCTTCTGTCTAGTTTTTATGTGAAGACATTTCCTTTTCCAGCATAGGCCTCAAAGCGCTCCAAATATCCACTTGCAGATTCTACAAAAAGAGTGTTTCCAAATTGCTCTATCAAAAGCAAGCTTCAACACTGTGAGTAGAATGCACTCATCACAAAGAAGTTTCTGAGAATGCTTCTGTCTAGTTTTTATGTGAAGATATTTCCTTTTCCAGCATAGGCCTCAAAACGCTCCAAATATCCTCTTGCAGATTCTACAAAAAGAGTGTTTCAAAACTGTTCTATCAAAAGGAAGGTTCAACTCTGTGAGTTGAATGAATGCATCATGAAGAACTTTCTGAGAATGCTTCTCTGTAGTTTTTAGGTGAAGATATTCCAAAACCCAGCACAGGCCTCGAAGTGCTCCAAATAACCCCTTGCAGATTTTACCAAAAGAGTGTTTCAGAACTGCTCTTTCTATAGGTAAGTTCAGGTCTGTGAGTTGAATGCACTCAACACAAAGAAGTTTCTGAGAATGCTTCTGTTCAGTTTTTATGTGAAGATATTTCCTTTTCCAGCATAGGCCTCAAACTGCTCCATATATACACTGGCAGATTCTACAAAAAGAGTGTTTCCAAACTTCTCTATCAATTGGTAGGTTCAACTCTGTGAGTTGAATGAACTCATCACAAAGAAGTTTCTGAGAATGCTTCCATCTAGTTTTTATCTGAAGATATTTCCTTTTCCAGCATAGGCCTCAAACGGCTCCAAATATCCACTTGCAGATTCTACAAAAAGAGTGTTTCCAAACTTCTCTATCAATTGGTAGGTTCAACTCTGTGAGTTGAATGAACTCATCACAAAGAAGTTTCTGAGAATGCTTCCATCTAGTTTTTATATGAAGATATTTCCTTTTCCAGCATAGGCCTCAAAGAACTCCAAATAAACACATGCAGATTCTACAAAAGGAGTGTTTCCAAACTGTTCTATCAAAGGGACCGTTCAAGTCTGTGAGTTGAATGCACTCATCACACAGAAGTTTCTCAGAATGCTTCTGTCTAGTTTTTAGGTGAAGAGATTTCATTTCCCAGCATAGGCCTCAAAGCGCTCCAAATATCCACTTGCAGATTCTACGAAAAGTGTGTTTCAAAGCTGCTCTTTCAAAAGCAAGGTTCAAGTCTGTGTGTTGAATGCACTCACCGGAAAGAAGTTTCTGAGAATGCTTCTGTCTAGTTCTTAGGTGAAGATATTTCCTTTTCCAGCTTAGGCCTCAAAGCGCTCCAAATAAACACTTGCAAATTCTACAAAAGGAGTGTTTCAAAAGAGTTCTATCAAAAGGAACGTTCAAGTCTGTGAGTTGAATGCACTTATCATACAGAAGTTTCCTGGAATGTTTCTGTCTAGTTTTTATGTGAAGACATTTCCTTTTCCAGCATAGGCCTCAAAGCGCTCCAAATATCCACTTGCAGATTCTACAAAAAGAGTGTTTCCAAACTGCTCTATCAAAAGCAAGCTTCAACACTGTGAGTAGAATGCACTCATCACAAAGAAGTTTCTGAGAATGCTTCTGTCTAGTTTTTATGTGAAGACATTTCCTTTTCCAGCATAGGCCTCAAAGCGCTCCAAATATCCACTTGCAGATTCTACAAAAAGAGTGTTTCAAAACTGCTCTATCAAAAGCAAGCTTCAACACTGTGAGTAGAATGCACTCATCACAAAGAAGTTTCTGAGAATGCTTCTGTCTAGTTTTTATGTGAAGATATTTCCTTTTCCAACATAGGCCTCAAAGCGCTCCAAATAAACACTTGCAGATTCTACAAAAGGAGTGTTTCAAAACTGCTCTTTCGAGAGGAACGTTCAAGTCTGTGAGTTGAATGCACTCATCACACAGAAGTTTCTGAGAATGCTTCTGTCTAGTTTTTATGTGAAGATATTTCCTTTTCCAGCATAGGCCTCAAAACGCTCCAAATATCCTCTTGCAGATTCTACAAAAAGAGTGTTTCAAAACTGTTCTATCAAAAGGAAGGTTCAACTCTGTGAGTTGAATGAATGCATCATGAAGAACTTTCTGAGAATGCTTCTCTGTAGTTTTTAGGTGAAGATATTCCAAAACCCAGCACAGGCCTCGAAGTGCTCCAAATAACCCCTTGCAAATTTTACCAAAAGAGTGTTTCAGAACTGCTCTTTCTATAGGTAAGTTCAAGTCTGTGAGTTGAATGCACTCAACACAAAGAAGTTTCTGAGAATGCTTCTGTTCAGTTTTTATGTGAAGATATTTCCTTTTCCAGCATAGGCCTCAAACGGCTCCAAATATCCACTTGCAGATTCTACAAAAAGAGTGTTTCCAAACTTCTCTATCAATTGGTAGGTTCAACTCTGTGAGTTGAATGAACTCATCACAAAGAAGTTTCTGAGAATGCTTCCATCTAGTTTTTATATGAAGATATTTCCTTTTCCAGCATAGGCCTCAAAGAACTCCAAATAAACACATGCAGATTCTACAAAAGGAGTGTTTCCAAACTGTTCTATCAAAGGGAACGTTCAAGTCTGTGAGTTGAATGCACTCATCACACAGAAGTTTCTCAGAATGCTTCTGTCTAGTTTTTAGGTGAAGAGATTTCATTTCCCAGCATAGGCCTCAAAGCGCTCCAAATATCCACTTGCAGATTCTACGAAAAGTGTGTTTCAAAGCTGCTCTTTCAAAAGCAAGGTTCAAGTCTGTGTGTTGAATGCACTCATCAGAAAGAAGTTTCTGAGAATGCTTCTGTCTAGTTCTTAGGTGAAGATATTTCCTTTTCCAGCTTAGGCCTCAAAGCGCTCCAAATAAACACTTGCAAATTCTACAAAAGGAGTGTTTCAAAAGAGTTCTATCAAAAGGAACGTTCAAGTCTGTGAGTTGAATGCACTTATCATACAGAAGTTTCCTGGAATGCTTCTGTCTAGTTTTTATGTGAAGACATTTCCTTTTCCAGCATAGGCCTCAAAGCGCTCCAAATATCCACTTGCAGATTCTACAAAAAGAGTGTTTCCAAATTGCTCTATCAAAAGCAAGCTTCAACACTGTGAGTAGAATGCACTCATCACAAAGAAGTTTCTGAGAATGCTTCTGTCTAGTTTTTATGTGAAGATATTTCCTTTTCCAGCATAGGCCTCAAAACGCTCCAAATATCCTCTTGCAGATTCTACAAAAAGAGTGTTTCAAAGCTGTTCTAACAAAAGGAAGGTTCAACTCTGTGAGTTGAATGAATGCATCATGAAGAACTTTCTGAGAATGCTTCTCTGTAGTTTTTAGGTGAAGATATTCCAAAACCCAGCACAGGCCTCGAAGTGCTCCAAATAACCCCTTGCCGATTTTACCAAAAGAGTGTTTCAGAACTGCTCTTTCTATAGGTAAGTTCAAGTCTGTGAGTTGAATGCACTCAACACAAAGAAGTTTCTGAGAATGCTTCTGTTCAGTTTTTATGTGAAGATATTTCCTTTTCCAGCATAGGCCTCAAACGGCTCCAAATATCCACTTGCAGATTCTACAAAAAGAGTGTTTCCAAACTTCTCTATCAATTGGTAGGTTCAACTCTGTGAGTTGAATGAACTCATCACAAAGAAGTTTGTGAGAATGCTTCCATCTAGTTTTTATATGAAGATATTTCCTTTTCCAGCATAGGCCTCAAAGAACTCCAAAGAAACACATGCAGATTCTACAAAAGGAGTGTTTCCAAACTGTTCTATCAAAGGGACCGTTCAAGTCTGTGAGTTGAATGCACTCATCACACAGAAGTTTCTCAGAATGCTTCTGTCTAGTTTTTAGGTGAAGAGATTTCATTTCCCAGCATAGGCCTCAAAGCGCTCCAAATATCCACTTGCAGATTCTACGAAAAGTGTGTTTCAAAGCTGCTCTTTCAAAAGCAAGGTTCAAGTCTGTGTGTTGAATGCACTCACCGGAAAGAAGTTTCTGAGAATGCTTCCGTCTAGTTCTTAGGTGAAGATATTTCCTTTTCCAGCTTAGGCCTCAAAGCGCTCCAAATAAACACTTGCAAATTCTACAAAAGGAGTGTTTCAAAAGAGTTCTATCAAAAGGAACGTTCAAGTCTGTGAGTTGAATGCACTTATCATACAGAAGTTTCCTGGAATGTTTCTGTCTAGTTTTTATGTGAAGACATTTCCTTTTCCAGCATAGGCCTCAAAGCGCTCCAAATATCCACTTGCAGATTCTACAAAAAGAGTGTTTCAAAACTGCTCTATCAAAAGCAAGCTTCAACACTGTGAGTAGAATGCACTCATCATAAAGAAGTTTCTGAGAATGCTTCTGTCTAGTTTTTATGTGAAGATATTTCCTTTTCCAGCATAGGCCTCAAAACGCTCCAAATATCCTCTTGCAGATTCTACAAAAAGAGTGTTTCAAAACTGTTCTATCAAAAGGAAGGTTCAACTCTGTGAGTTGAATGAATGCATCATGAAGAACTTTCTGAGAATGCTTCTCTGTAGTTTTTAGGTGAAGATATTCCAAAACCCAGCACAGGCCTCGAAGTGCTCCAAATAACCCCTTGCAAATTTTACCAAAAGAGTGTTTCAGAACTGCTCTTTCTATAGGTAAGTTCAAGTCTGTGAGTTGAATGCACTCAACACAAAGAAGTTTCTGAGAATGCTTCTGTTCAGTTTTTATGTGAAGATATTTCCTTTTCCAGCATAGGCCTCAAACGGCTCCAAATATCCACTTGCAGATTCTACAAAAAGAGTGTTTCCAAACTTCTCTATCAATAGGTAGGTTCAACTCTGTGAGTTGAATGAACTCATCACAAAGAAGTTTCTGAGAATGCTTCCATCTAGTTTTTATATGAAGATATTTCCTTTTCCAGCATAGGCCTCAAAGAACTCCAAATAAACACATGCAGATTCTACAAAAGGAGTGTTTCCAAACTGTTCTATCAAAGGGAACGTTCAAGTCTGTGAGTTGAATGCACTCATCACACAGAAGTTTCTCAGAATGCTTCTGTCTAGTTTTTAGGTGAAGAGATTTCATTTCCCAGCATAGGCCTCAAAGCGCTCCAAATATCCACTTGCAGATTCTACGAAAAGTGTGTTTCAAAGCTGCTCTTTCAAAAGCAAGGTTCAAGTCTGTGTGTTGAATGCACTCATCAGAAAGAAGTTTCTGAGAATGCTTCTGTCTAGTTCTTAGGTGAAGATATTTCCTTTTCCAGCTTAGGCCTCAAAGCGCTCCAAATAAACACTTGCAAATTCTACAAAAGGAGTGTTTCAAAAGAGTTCTATCAAAAGGAACGTTCAAGTCTATGAGTTGAATGCACTTATCATACAGAAGTTTCCTGGAATGCTTCTGTCTAGTTTTTATGTGAAGACATTTCCTTTTCCAGCATAGGCCTCAAAGCGCTCCAAATATCCACTTGCAGATTCTACAAAAAGAGTGTTTCCAAATTGCTCTATCAAAAGCAAGCTTCAACACTGTGAGTAGAATGCACTCATCACAAAGAAGTTTCTGAGAATGCTTCTGTCTAGTTTTTATGTGAAGATATTTCCTTTTCCAGCATAGGCCTCAAAACGCTCCAAATATCCTCTTGCAGATTCTACAAAAAGAGTGTTTCAAAACTGTTCTATCAAAAGGAAGGTTCAACTCTGTGAGTTGAATGAATGCATCATGAAGAACTTTCTGAGAATGCTTCTCTGTAGTTTTTAGGTGAAGATATTCCAAAACCCAGCACAGGCCTCGAAGTGCTCCAAATAACCCCTTGCAGATTTTACCAAAAGAGTGTTTCAGAACTGCTCTTTCTATAGGTAAGTTCAGGTCTGTGAGTTGAATGCACTCAACACAAAGAAGTTTCTGAGAATGCTTCTGTTCAGTTTTTATGTGAAGATATTTCCTTTTCCAGCATAGGCCTCAAACTGCTCCATATATACACTGGCAGATTCTACAAAAAGAGTGTTTCCAAACTTCTCTATCAATTGGTAGGTTCAACTCTGTGAGTTGAATGAACTCATCACAAAGAAGTTTCTGAGAATGCTTCCATCTAGTTTTTATCTGAAGATATTTCCTTTTCCAGCATAGGCCTCAAACGGCTCCAAATATCCACTTGCAGATTCTACAAAAAGAGTGTTTCCAAACTTCTCTATCAATTGGTAGGTTCAACTCTGTGAGTTGAATGAACTCATCACAAAGAAGTTTCTGAGAATGCTTCCATCTAGTTTTTATATGAAGATATTTCCTTTTCCAGCATAGGCCTCAAAGAACTCCAAATAAACACATGCAGATTCTACAAAAGGAGTGTTTCCAAACTGTTCTATCAAAGGGAACGTTCAAGTCTGTGAGTTGAATGCACTCATCACACAGAAGTTTCTCAGAATGCTTCTGTCTAGTTTTTAGGTGAAGAGATTTCATTTCCCAGCATAGGCCTCAAAGCGCTCCAAATATCCACTTGCAGATTCTACGAAAAGTGTGTTTCAAAGCTGCTCTTTCAAAAGCAAGGTTCAAGTCTGTGTGTTGAATGCACTCATCAGAAAGAAGTTTCTGAGAATGCTTCTGTCTAGTTCTTAGGTGAAGATATTTCCTTTTCCAGCTTAGACCTCAAAGCGCTCCAAATAAACACTTGCAAATTCTACAAAAGGAGTGTTTCAAAAGAGTTCTATCAAAAGGAACGTTCAAGTCTGTGAGTTGAATGCACTTATCATACAGAAGTTTCCTGGAATGTTTCTGTCTAGTTTTTATGGGAAGACATTTCCTTTTCCAGCATAGGCCTCAAAGCGCTCCAAATATCCACTTGCAGATTCTACCAAAAGAGTGTTTCAAAACTGCTCTATCAAAAGCAAGCTTCAACACTGTGAGTAGAATGCACTCATCACAAAGAAGTTTCTGAGAATGTTTCTGTCTAGTTCTTACGTGAAGATATTTCCTTTTCCAGCTTAGGCCTCAAAGCGCTCCAAATAAACACTTGCAAATTCTACAAAAGGAGTGTTTCAAAAGAGTTCTATCAAAAGGAACGTTCAAGTCTGTGAGTTGAATGCACTTATCATACAGAAGTTTCCTGGAATGCTTCTGTCTAGTTTTTATGTGAAGACATTTCCTTTTCCAGCATAGGCCTCAAAGCGCTCCAAATATCCACTTGCAGATTCTACAAAAAGAGTGTTTCAAAACTGCTCTATCAAAAGCAAGCTTCAACACTGTGAGTAGAATGCACTCATCACAAAGAAGTTTCTGAGAATGCTTCTGTCTAGTTTTTATGTGAAGATATTTCCTTTTCCAACATAGGCCTCAAAGCGCTCCAAATAAACACTTGCAGATTCTACAAAAGGAGTGTTTCAAAACTGCTCTTTCGAGAGGAACTTTCAGGTCTGTGAGTTGAATGCACTCATCACACAGAAGTTTCTGAGAATGCTTCTGTCTAGTTTTTATGTGAAGATATTTCCTTTTCCAGCATAGGCCTCAAAACGCTCCAAATATCCTCTTGCAGATTCTACGAAAAGTGTGTTTCAAAACTGTTCTATCAAAAGGAAGGTTCAACTCTGTGAGTTGAATGAATGCATCATGAAGAAC
The DNA here is from genome assembly GCF_028885655.2 of Pongo abelii. Taxonomy (NCBI): domain Eukaryota; kingdom Metazoa; phylum Chordata; class Mammalia; order Primates; family Hominidae; genus Pongo; species Pongo abelii. The sequence continues at coordinate 20,472,871 of NC_072000.2, read as the reverse complement.
TTTCTGAGAATGCTTCTCTGTAGTTTTTAGGTGAAGATATTCCAAAACCCAGCACAGGCCTCGAAGTGCTCCAAATAACCCCTTGCAGATTTTACCAAAAGAGTGTTTCAGAACTGCTCTTTCTATAGGTAAGTTCAGGTCTGTTAGTTGAATGCACTCAACACAAAGAAGTTTCTGAGAATGCTTCTGTTCAGTTTTTATGTGAAGATATTTCCTTTTCCAGCATAGGCCTCAAACTGCTCCATATATACACTGGCAGATTCTACAAAAAGAGTGTTTCCAAACTTCTCTATCAATTGGTAGGTTCAACTCTGTGAGTTGAATGAACTCATCACAAAGAAGTTTCTGAGAATGCTTCCATCTAGTTTTTATCTGAAGATATTTCCTTTTCCAGCATAGGCCTCAAACGGCTCCTAATATCCACTTGCAGATTCTACAAAAAGAGTGTTTCCAAACTTCTCTATCAATTGGTAGGTTCAACTCTGTGAGTTGAATGAACTCATCACAAAGAAGTTTCTGAGAATGCTTCCATCTAGTTTTTATATGAAGATATTTCCTTTTCCAGCATAGGCCTCAAAGAACTCCAAATAAACACATGCAGATTCTACAAAAGGAGTGTTTCCAAACTGTTCTATCAAAGGGACCGTTCAAGTCTGTGAGTTGAATGCACTCATCACACAGAAGTTTCTCAGAATGCTTCTGTCTAGTTTTTAGGTGAAGAGATTTCATTTCCCAGCATAGGCCTCAAAGCGCTCCAAATATCCACTTGCAGATTCTACGAAAAGTGTGTTTCAAAGCTGCTCTTTCAAAAGCAAGGTTCAAGTCTGTGTGTTGAATGCACTCACCGGAAAGAAGTTTCTGAGAATGCTTCTGTCTAGTTCTTAGGTGAAGATATTTCCTTTTCCAGCTTAGGCCTCAAAGCGCTCCAAATAAACACTTGCAAATTCTACAAAAGGAGTGTTTCACAAGAGTTCTATCAAAAGGAACGTTCAAGTCTGTGAGTTGAATGCACTTATCATACAGAAGTTTCCTGGAATGTTTCTGTCTAGTTTTTATGTGAAGACATTTCCTTTTCCAGCATAGGCCTCAAAGCGCTCCAAATATCCACTTGCAGATTCTACAAAAAGAGTGTTTCAAAACTGCTCTATCAAAAGCAAGCTTCAACACTGTGAGTAGAATGCACTCATCACAAAGAAGTTTCTGAGAATGCTTCTGTCTAGTTTTTATGTGAAGACATTTCCTTTTCCAGCATAGGCCTCAAAGCGCTCCAAATATCCACTTGCATATTCTACAAAAAGAGTGTTTCAAAACTGCTCTATCAAAAGCAAGCTTCAACACTGTGAGTAGAATGCACTCATCACAAAGAAGTTTCTGAGAATGCTTCTGTCTAGTTTTTATGTGAAGATATTTCCTTTTCCAACATAGGCCTCAAAGCGCTCCAAATAAACACTTGCAGATTCTACAAAAGGAGTGTTTCAAAACTGCTCTTTCGAGAGGAACGTTCAAGTCTGTGAGTTGAATGCACTCATCACACAGAAGTTTCTGAGAATGCTTCTGTCTAGTTTTTATGTGAAGATATTTCCTTTTCCAGCATAGGCCTCAAAACGCTCCAAATATCCTCTTGCAGATTCTACAAAAAGAGTGTTTCAAAACTGTTCTATCAAAAGGAAGGTTCAACTCTGTGAGTTGAATGAATGCATCATGAAGAACTTTCTGAGAATGCTTCTCTGTAGTTTTTAGGTGAAGATATTCCAAAACCCAGCACAGGCCTCGAAGTGCTCCAAATAACCCCTTGCAAATTTTACCAAAAGAGTGTTTCAGAACTGCTCTTTCTATAGGTAAGTTCAAGTCTGTGAGTTGAATGCACTCAACACAAAGAAGTTTCTGAGAATGCTTCTGTTCAGTTTTTATGTGAAGATATTTCCTTTTCCAGCATAGGCCTCAAACGGCTCCAAATATCCACTTGCAGATTCTACAAAAAGAGTGTTTCCAAACTTCTCTATCAATTGGTAGGTTCAACTCTGTGAGTTGAATGAACTCATCACAAAGAAGTTTCTGAGAATGCTTCCATCTAGTTTTTATATGAAGATATTTCCTTTTCCAGCATAGGCCTCAAAGAACTCCAAATAAACACATGCAGATTCTACAAAAGGAGTGTTTCCAAACTGTTCTATCAAAGGGAACGTTCAAGTCTGTGAGTTGAATGCACTCATCACACAGAAGTTTCTCAGAATGCTTCTGTCTAGTTTTTAGGTGAAGAGATTTCATTTCCCAGCATAGGCCTCAAAGCGCTCCAAATATCCACTTGCAGATTCTACGAAAAGTGTGTTTCAAAGCTGCTCTTTCAAAAGCAAGGTTCAAGTCTGTGTGTTGAATGCACTCACCGGAAAGAAGTTTCTGAGAATGCTTCCGTCTAGTTCTTAGGTGAAGATATTTCCTTTTCCAGCTTAGGCCTCAAAGCGCTCCAAATAAACACTTGCAAATTCTACAAAAGGAGTGTTTCAAAAGAGTTCTATCAAAAGGAACGTTCAAGTCTGTGAGTTGAATGCACTTATCATAGAGAAGTTTCCTGGAATGCTTCTGTCTAGTTTTTATGTGAAGACATTTCCTTTTCCAGCATAGGCCTCAAAGCGCTCCAAATATCCACTTGCAGATTCTACAAAAAGAGTGTTTCCAAATTGCTCTATCAAAAGCAAGCTTCAACACTGTGAGTAGAATGCACTCATCACAAAGAAGTTTCTGAGAATGCTTCTGTCTAGTTTTTATGTGAAGATATTTCCTTTTCCAGCATAGGCCTCAAAACGCTCCAAATATCCTCTTGCAGATTCTACAAAAAGAGTGTTTCAAAACTGTTCTATCAAAAGGAAGGTTCAACTCTGTGAGTTGAATGAATGCATCATGAAGAACTTTCTGAGAATGCTTCTCTGTAGTTTTTAGGTGAAGATATTCCAAAACCCAGCACAGGCCTCGAAGTGCTCCAAATAACCCCTTGCAGATTTTACCAAAAGAGTGTTTCAGAACTGCTCTTTCTATAGGTAAGTTCAGGTCTGTGAGTTGAATGCACTCAACACAAAGAAGTTTCTGAGAATGCTTCTGTTCAGTTTTTATGTGAAGATATTTCCTTTTCCAGCATAGGCCTCAAACTGCTCCATATATACACTGGCAGAATCTACAAAAAGAGTGTTTCCAAACTTCTCTATCAATTGGTAGGTTCAACTCTGTGAGTTGAATGAACTCATCACAAAGAAGTTTCTGAGAATGCTTCCATCTAGTTTTTATCTGAAGATATTTCCTTTTCCAGCATAGGCCTCAAACGGCTCCAAATATCCACTTGCAGATTCTACAAAAAGAGTGTTTCCAAACTTCTCTATCAATTGGTAGGTTCAACTCTGTGAGTTGAATGAACTCATCACAAAGAAGTTTCTGAGAATGCTTCCATCTAGTTTTTATATGAAGATATTTCCTTTTCCAGCATAGGCCTCAAAGAACTCCAAATAAACACATGCAGATTCTACAAAAGGAGTGTTTCCAAACTGTTCTATCAAAGGGACCGTTCAAGTCTGTGAGTTGAATGCACTCATCACACAGAAGTTTCTCAGAATGCTTCTGTCTAGTTTTTAGGTGAAGAGATTTCATTTCCCAGCATAGGCCTCAAAGCGCTCCAAATATCCACTTGCAGATTCTACGAAAAGTGTGTTTCAAAGCTGCTCTTTCAAAAGCAAGGTTCAAGTCTGTGTGTTGAATGCACTCACCGGAAAGAAGTTTCTGAGAATGCTTCTGTCTAGTTCTTAGGTGAAGATATTTCCTTTTCCAGCTTAGGCCTCAAAGCGCTCCAAATAAACACTTGCAAATTCTACAAAAGGAGTGTTTCAAAAGAGTTCTATCAAAAGGAACGTTCAAGTCTGTGAGTTGAATGCACTTATCATACAGAAGTTTCCTGGAATGTTTCTGTCTAGTTTTTATGTGAAGACATTTCCTTTTCCAGCATAGGCCTCAAAGCGCTCCAAATATCCACTTGCAGATTCTACAAAAAGAGTGTTTCCAAACTGCTCTATCAAAAGCAAGCTTCAACACTGTGAGTAGAATGCACTCATCACAAAGAAGTTTCTGAGAATGCTTCTGTCTAGTTTTTATGTGAAGACATTTCCTTTTCCAGCATAGGCCTCAAAGCGCTCCAAATATCCACTTGCAGATTCTACAAAAAGAGTGTTTCAAAACTGCTCTATCAAAAGCAAGCTTCAACACTGTGAGTAGAATGCACTCATCACAAAGAAGTTTCTGAGAATGCTTCTGTCTAGTTTTTATGTGAAGATATTTCCTTTTCCAACATAGGCCTCAAAGCGCTCCAAATAAACACTTGCAGATTCTACAAAAGGAGTGTTTCAAAACTGCTCTTTCGAGAGGAACGTTCAAGTCTGTGAGTTGAATGCACTCATCACACAGAAGTTTCTGAGAATGCTTCTGTCTAGTTTTTATGTGAAGATATTTCCTTTTCCAGCATAGGCCTCAAAACGCTCCAAATATCCTCTTGCAGATTCTACAAAAAGAGTGTTTCAAAACTGTTCTATCAAAAGGAAGGTTCAACTCTGTGAGTTGAATGAATGCATCATGAAGAACTTTCTGAGAATGCTTCTCTGTAGTTTTTAGGTGAAGATATTCCAAAACCCAGCACAGGCCTCGAAGTGCTCCAAATAACCCCTTGCAAATTTTACCAAAAGAGTGTTTCAGAACTGCTCTTTCTATAGGTAAGTTCAAGTCTGTGAGTTGAATGCACTCAACACAAAGAAGTTTCTGAGAATGCTTCTGTTCAGTTTTTATGTGAAGATATTTCCTTTTCCAGCATAGGCCTCAAACGGCTCCAAATATCCACTTGCAGATTCTACAAAAAGAGTGTTTCCAAACTTCTCTATCAATTGGTAGGTTCAACTCTGTGAGTTGAATGAACTCATCACAAAGAAGTTTCTGAGAATGCTTCCATCTAGTTTTTATATGAAGATATTTCCTTTTCCAGCATAGGCCTCAAAGAACTCCAAATAAACACATGCAGATTCTACAAAAGGAGTGTTTCCAAACTGTTCTATCAAAGGGAACGTTCAAGTCTGTGAGTTGAATGCACTCATCACACAGAAGTTTCTCAGAATGCTTCTGTCTAGTTTTTAGGTGAAGAGATTTCATTTCCCAGCATAGGCCTCAAAGCGCTCCAAATATCCACTTGCAGATTCTACGAAAAGTGTGTTTCAAAGCTGCTCTTTCAAAAGCAAGGTTCAAGTCTGTGTGTTGAATGCACTCACCGGAAAGAAGTTTCTGAGAATGCTTCCGTCTAGTTCTTAGGTGAAGATATTTCCTTTTCCAGCTTAGGCCTCAAAGCGCTCCAAATAAACACTTGCAAATTCTACAAAAGGAGTGTTTCAAAAGAGTTCTATCAAAAGGAACGTTCAAGTCTGTGAGTTGAATGCACTTATCATACAGAAGTTTCCTGGAATGTTTCTGTCTAGTTTTTATGTGAAGACATTTCCTTTTCCAGCATAGGCCTCAAAGCGCTCCAAATATCCACTTGCAGATTCTACAAAAAGAGTGTTTCAAAACTGCTCTATCAAAAGCAAGCTTCAACACTGTGAGTAGAATGCACTCATCACAAAGAAGTTTCTGAGAATGCTTCTGTCTAGTTTTTATGTGAAGATATTTCCTTTTCCAGCATAGGCCTCAAAACGCTCCAAATATCCTCTTGCAGATTCTACAAAAAGAGTGTTTCAAAACTGTTCTATCAAAAGGAAGGTTCAACTCTGTGAGTTGAATGAATGCATCATGAAGAACTTTCTGAGAATGCTTCTCTGTCGTTTTTAGGTGAAGATATTCCAAAACCCAGCACAGGCCTCGAAGTGCTCCAAATAACCCCTTGCAAATTTTACCAAAAGAGTGTTTCAGAACTGCTCTTTCTATAGGTAAGTTCAAGTCTGTGAGTTGAATGCACTCAACACAAAGAAGTTTCTGAGAATGCTTCTGTTCAGTTTTTATGTGAAGATATTTCCTTTTCCAGCATAGGCCTCAAACGGCTCCAAATATCCACTTGCAGATTCTACAAAAAGAGTGTTTCCAAACTTCTCTATCAATAGGTAGGTTCAACTCTGTGAGTTGAATGAACTCATCACAAAGAAGTTTCTGAGAATGCTTCCATCTAGTTTTTATATGAAGATATTTCCTTTTCCAGCATAGGCCTCAAAGAACTCCAAATAAACACATGCAGATTCTACAAAAGGAGTGTTTCCAAACTGTTCTATCAAAGGGAACGTTCAAGTCTGTGAGTTGAATGCACTCATCACACAGAAGTTTCTCAGAATGCTTCTGTCTAGTTTTTAGGTGAAGAGATTTCATTTCCCAGCATAGGCCTCAAAGCGCTCCAAATATCCACTTGCAGATTCTACGAAAAGTGTGTTTCAAAGCTGCTCTTTCAAAAGCAAGGTTCAAGTCTGTGTGTTGAATGCACTCATCAGAAAGAAGTTTCTGAGAATGCTTCTGTCTAGTTCTTAGGTGAAGATATTTCCTTTTCCAGCTTAGGCCTCAAAGCGCTCCAAATAAACACTTGCAAATTCTACAAAAGGAGTGTTTCAAAAGAGTTCTATCAAAAGGAACGTTCAAGTCTGTGAGTTGAATGCACTTATCATAGAGAAGTTTCCTGGAATGCTTCTGTCTAGTTTTTATGTGAAGACATTTCCTTTTCCAGCATAGGCCTCAAAGCGCTCCAAATATCCACTTGCAGATTCTACAAAAAGAGTGTTTCCAAATTGCTCTATCAAAAGCAAGCTTCAACACTGTGAGTAGAATGCACTCATCACAAAGAAGTTTCTGAGAATGCTTCTGTCTAGTTTTTATGTGAAGATATTTCCTTTTCCAGCATAGGCCTCAAAACGCTCCAAATATCCTCTTGCAGATTCTACAAAAAGAGTGTTTCAAAACTGTTCTATCAAAAGGAAGGTTCAACTCTGTGAGTTGAATGAATGCATCATGAAGAACTTTCTGAGAATGCTTCTCTGTAGTTTTTAGGTGAAGATATTCCAAAACCCAGCACAGGCCTCGAAGTGCTCCAAATAACCCCTTGCAGATTTTACCAAAAGAGTGTTTCAGAACTGCTCTTTCTATAGGTAAGTTCAGGTCTGTGAGTTGAATGCACTCAACACAAAGAAGTTTCTGAGAATGCTTCTGTTCAGTTTTTATGTGAAGATATTTCCTTTTCCAGCATAGGCCTCAAACTGCTCCATATATACACTGGCAGATTCTACAAAAAGAGTGTTTCCAAACTTCTCTATCAATTGGTAGGTTCAACTCTGTGAGTTGAATGAACTCATCACAAAGAAGTTTCTGAGAATGCTTCCATCTAGTTTTTATCTGAAGATATTTCCTTTTCCAGCATAGGCCTCAAACGGCTCCAAATATCCACTTGCAGATTCTACAAAAAGAGTGTTTCCAAACTTCTCTATCAATTGGTAGGTTCAACTCTGTGAGTTGAATGAACTCATCACAAAGAAGTTTCTGAGAATGCTTCCATCTAGTTTTTATATGAAGATATTTCCTTTTCCAGCATAGGCCTCAAAGAACTCCAAATAAACACATGCAGATTCTACAAAAGGAGTGTTTCCAAACTGTTCTATCAAAGGGACCGTTCAAGTCTGTGAGTTGAATGCACTCATCACACAGAAGTTTCTCAGAATGCTTCTGTCTAGTTTTTAGGTGAAGAGATTTCATTTCCCAGCATAGGCCTCAAAGCGCTCCAAATATCCACTTGCAGATTCTACGAAAAGTGTGTTTCAAAGCTGCTCTTTCAAAAGCAAGGTTCAAGTCTGTGTGTTGAATGCACTCACCGGAAAGAAGTTTCTGAGAATGCTTCTGTCTAGTTCTTAGGTGAAGATATTTCCTTTTCCAGCTTAGGCCTCAAAGCGCTCCAAATAAACACTTGCAAATTCTACAAAAGGAGTGTTTCAAAAGAGTTCTATCAAAAGGAACGTTCAAGTCTGTGAGTTGAATGCACTTATCATACAGAAGTTTCCTGGAATGTTTCTGTCTAGTTTTTATGTGAAGACATTTCCTTTTCCAGCATAGGCCTCAAAGCGCTCCAAATATCCACTTGCAGATTCTACAAAAAGAGTGTTTCCAAACTGCTCTATCAAAAGCAAGCTTCAACACTGTGAGTAGAATGCACTCATCACAAAGAAGTTTCTGAGAATGCTTCTGTCTAGTTTTTATGTGAAGACATTTCCTTTTCCAGCATAGGCCTCAAAGCGCTCCAAATATCCACTTGCATATTCTACAAAAAGAGTGTTTCAAAACTGCTCTATCAAAAGCAAGCTTCAACACTGTGAGTAGAATGCACTCATCACAAAGAAGTTTCTGAGAATGCTTCTGTCTAGTTTTTATGTGAAGATATTTCCTTTTCCAACATAGGCCTCAAAGCGCTCCAAATAAACACTTGCAGATTCTACAAAAGGAGTGTTTCAAAACTGCTCTTTCGAGAGGAACGTTCAAGTCTGTGAGTTGAATGCACTCATCACACAGAAGTTTCTGAGAATGCTTCTGTCTAGTTTTTATGTGAAGATATTTCCTTTTCCAGCATAGGCCTCAAAACGCTCCAAATATCCTCTTGCAGATTCTACAAAAAGAGTGTTTCAAAACTGTTCTATCAAAAGGAAGGTTCAACTCTGTGAGTTGAATGAATGCATCATGAAGAACTTTCTGAGAATGCTTCTCTGTAGTTTTTAGGTGAAGATATTCCAAAACCCAGCACAGGCCTCGAAGTGCTCCAAATAACCCCTTGCAAATTTTACCAAAAGAGTGTTTCAGAACTGCTCTTTCTATAGGTAAGTTCAAGTCTGTGAGTTGAATGCACTCAACACAAAGAAGTTTCTGAGAATGCTTCTGTTCAGTTTTTATGTGAAGATATTTCCTTTTCCAGCATAGGCCTCAAACGGCTCCAAATATCCACTTGCAGATTCTACAAAAAGAGTGTTTCCAAACTTCTCTATCAATAGGTAGGTTCAACTCTGTGAGTTGAATGAACTCATCACAAAGAAGTTTCTGAGAATGCTTCCATCTAGTTTTTATATGAAGATATTTCCTTTTCCAGCATAGGCCTCAAAGAACTCCAAATAAACACATGCAGATTCTACAAAAGGAGTGTTTCCAAACTGTTCTATCAAAGGGAACGTTCAAGTCTGTGAGTTGAATGCACTCATCACACAGAAGTTTCTCAGAATGCTTCTGTCTAGTTTTTAGGTGAAGAGATTTCATTTCCCAGCATAGGCCTCAAAGCGCTCCAAATATCCACTTGCAGATTCTACGAAAAGTGTGTTTCAAAGCTGCTCTTTCAAAAGCAAGGTTCAAGTCTGTGTGTTGAATGCACTCATCAGAAAGAAGTTTCTGAGAATGCTTCTGTCTAGTTCTTAGGTGAAGATATTTCCTTTTCCAGCTTAGGCCTCAAAGCGCTCCAAATAAACACTTGCAAATTCTACAAAAGGAGTGTTTCAAAAGAGTTCTATCAAAAGGAACGTTCAAGTCTGTGAGTTGAATGCACTTATCATAGAGAAGTTTCCTGGAATGCTTCTGTCTAGTTTTTATGTGAAGACATTTCCTTTTCCAGCATAGGCCTCAAAGCGCTCCAAATATCCACTTGCAGATTCTACAAAAAGAGTGTTTCCAAATTGCTCTATCAAAAGCAAGCTTCAACACTGTGAGTAGAATGCACTCATCACAAAGAAGTTTCTGAGAATGCTTCTGTCTAGTTTTTATGTGAAGATATTTCCTTTTCCAGCATAGGCCTCAAAACGCTCCAAATATCCTCTTGCAGATTCTACAAAAAGAGTGTTTCAAAACTGTTCTATCAAAAGGAAGGTTCAACTCTGTGAGTTGAATGAATGCATCATGAAGAACTTTCTGAGAATGCTTCTCTGTAGTTTTTAGGTGAAGATATTCCAAAACCCAGCACAGGCCTCGAAGTGCTCCAAATAACCCCTTGCAGATTTTACCAAAAGAGTGTTTCAGAACTGCTCTTTCTATAGGTAAGTTCAGGTCTGTGAGTTGAATGCACTCAACACAAAGAAGTTTCTGAGAATGCTTCTGTTCAGTTTTTATGTGAAGATATTTCCTTTTCCAGCATAGGCCTCAAACTGCTCCATATATACACTGGCAGATTCTACAAAAAGAGTGTTTCCAAACTTCTCTATCAATTGGTAGGTTCAACTCTGTGAGTTGAATGAACTCATCACAAAGAAGTTTCTGAGAATGCTTCCATCTAGTTTTTATATGAAGATATTTCCTTTTCCAGCATAGGCCTCAAAGAACTCCAAATAAACACATGCAGATTCTACAAAAGGAGTGTTTCCAAACTGCTCTATCAAAGGGAACGTTCAAGTCTGTGAGTTGAATGCACTCATCACACAGAAGTTTCTCAGAATGCTTCTGTCTAGTTTTTAGTTGAAGGGATTTCATTTCCCAGCATAGGCCTCAAAGCGCTCCAAATATCCACTTGCAGATTCTACGAAAAGTGTGTTTCAAAGCTGCTCTTTCAAAAGCAAGGTTCAAGTCTGTGTGTTGAATGCACTCATCAGAAAGAAGTTTCTGAGAATGCTTCTGTCTAGTTCTTAGGTGAAGATATTTCCTTTTCCAGCTTAGGCCTCAAAGCGCTCCAAATAAACACTTGCAAATTCTACAAAAGGAGTGTTTCAAAAGAGTTCTATCAAAAGGAACGTTCAAGTCTGTGAGTTGAATGCACTTATCATACAGAAGTTTCCTGGAATGCTTCTGTCTAGTTTTTATGTGAAGACATTTCCTTTTCCAGCATAGGCCTCAAAGCGCTCCAAATATCCACTTGCAGATTCTACAAAAAGAGTGTTTCCAAATTGCTCTATCAAAAGCAAGCTTCAACACTGTGAGTAGAATGCACTCATCACAAAGAAGTTTCTGAGAATGCTTCTGTCTAGTTTTTATGTGAAGATATTTCCTTTTCCAGCATAGGCCTCAAAACGCTCCAAATATCCTCTTGCAGATTCTACAAAAAGAGTGTTTCAAAACTGTTCTATCAAAAGGAAGGTTCAACTCTGTGAGTTGAATGAATGCATCATGAAGAACTTTCTGAGAATGCTTCTCTGTAGTTTTTAGGTGAAGATATTCCAAAACCCAGCACAGGCCTCGAAGTGCTCCAAATAACCCCTTGCAGATTTTACCAAAAGAGTGTTTCAGAACTGCTCTTTCTATAGGTAAGTTCAAGTCTGTGAGTTGAATGCACTCAACACAAAGAAGTTTCTGAGAATGCTTCTGTTCAGTTTTTATGTGAAGATATTTCCTTTTCCAGCATAGGCCTCAAACGGCTCCATATATACACTTGCAGATTCTACAAAAAGAGTGTTTCCAAACTTCTCTATCAATTGGTAGGTTCAACTCTGTGAGTTGAATGAACTCATCACAAAGAAGTTTCTGAGAATGCTTCCATCTAGTTTTTATATGAAGATATTTCCTTTTCCAGCATAGGCCTCAAAGAACTCCAAATAAACACATGCAGATTCTACAAAAGGAGTGTTTCCAAACTGTTCTATCAAAGGGAACGTTCAAGTCTGTGAGTTGAATGCACTCATCACACAGAAGTTTCTCAGAATGCTTCTGTCTAGTTTTTGGTGAAGAGATTTCATTTCCCAGCATAGGCCTCAAAGCGCTCCAAATATCCACTTGCAGATTCTACGAAAAGTGTGTTTCAAAGCTGCTCTTTCAAAAGCAAGGTTCAAGTCTGTGTGTTGAATGCACTCATCAGAAAGAAGTTTCTGAGAATGCTTCTGTCTAGTTCTTAGGTGAAGATATTTCCTTTTCCAGCTTAGGCCTCAAAGCGCTCCAAATAAACACTTGCAAATTCTACAAAAGGAGTGTTTCAAAAGAGTTCTATCAAAAGGAATGTTCAAGTCTGTGAGTTGAATGCACTTATCATACAGAAGTTTCCTGGAATGCTTCTGTCTAGTTTTTATGTGAAGACATTTCCTTTTCCAGCATAGGCCTCAAAGCGCTCCAAATATCCACTTGCAGATTCTACAAAAAGAGTGTTTCAAAACTGCTCTATCAAAAGCAAGCTTCAACACTGTGAGTAGAATGCACTCATCACAAAGAAGTTTCTGAGAATGCTTCTGTTCAGTTTTTATGTGAAGATATTTCCTTTTCCAGCATAGGCCTCAAACTGCTCCATATATACACTGGCAGATTCTACAAAAAGAGTGTTTCCAAACTTCTCTATCAATTGGTAGGTTCAACTCTGTGAGTTGAATGAACTCATCACAAAGAAGTTTCTGAGAATGCTTCCATCTAGTTTTTATATGAAGATATTTCCTTTTCCAGCATAGGCCTCAAAGAACTCCAAATAAACACATGCAGATTCTACAAAAGGAGTGTTTCCAAACTGCTCTATCAAAGGGAACGTTCAAGTCTGTGAGTTGAATGCACTCATCACACAGAAGTTTCTCAGAATGCTTCTGTCTAGTTTTTAGGTGAAGGGATTTCATTTCCCAGCATAGGCCTCAAAGCGCTCCAAATATCCACTTGCAGATTCTACGAAAAGTGTGTTTCAAAGCTGCTCTTTCAAAAGCAAGGTTCAAGTCTGTGTGTTGAATGCACTCATCAGAAAGAAGTTTCTGAGAATGCTTCTGTCTAGTTCTTAGGTGAAGATATTTCCTTTTCCAGCTTAGGCCTCAAAGCGCTCCAAATAAACACTTGCAAATTCTACAAAAGGAGTGTTTCAAAAGAGTTCTATCAAAAGGAACGTTCAAGTCTGTGAGTTGAATGCACTTATCATACAGAAGTTTCCTGGAATGCTTCTGTCTAGTTTTTATGTGAAGACATTTCCTTTTCCAGCATAGGCCTCAAAGCGCTCCAAATATCCACTTGCAGATTCTACAAAAAGAGTGTTTCCAAATTGCTCTATCAAAAGCAAGCTTCAACACTGTGAGTAGAATGCACTCATCACAAAGAAGTTTTTGAGAATGCTTCTGTCTAGTTTTTATGTGAAGATATTTCCTTTTCCAGCATAGGCCTCAAAACGCTCCAAATATCCTCTTGCAGATTCTACAAAAAGAGTGTTTCAAAACTGTTCTATCAAAAGGAAGGTTCAACTCTGTGAGTTGAATGAATGCATCATGAGGAACTTTCTGAGAATGCTTCTCTGTAGTTTTTAGGTGAAGATATTCCAAAACCCAGCACAGGCCTCGAAGTGCTCCAAATAACCCCTTGCAGATTTTACCAAAAGAGTGTTTCAGAACTGCTCTTTCTATAGGTAAGTTCAAGTCTGTGAGTTGAATGCACTCAACACAAAGAAGTTTCTGAGAATGCTTCTGTTCAGTTTTTATGTGAAGATATTTCCTTTTCCAGCATAGGCCTCAAACGGCTCCAAATATCCACTTGCAGATTCTACAAAAAGAGTGTTTCCAAACTTCTCTATCAATTGGTAGGTTCAACTCTGTGAGTTGAATGAACTCATCACAAAGAAGTTTCTGAGAATGCTTCCAACTAGTTTTTATATGAAGATATTTCCTTTTCCAGCATAGGCCTCAAAGAACTCCAAAGAAACACATGCAGATTCTACAAAAGGAGTGTTTCCAAACTGTTCTATCAAAGGGAACGTTCAAGTCTGTGAGTTGAATGCACTCATCACACAGAAGTTTCTCAGAATGCTTCTGTCTAGTTTTTAGGTGAAGAGATTTCATTTCCCAGCATAGGCCTCAAAGCGCTCCAAATATCCACTTGCAGATTCTACGAAAAGTGTGTTTCAAAGCTGCTCTTTCAAAAGCAAGGTTCAAGTCTGTGTGTTGAATGCACTCATCAGAAAGAAGTTTCTGAGAATGCTTCTGTCTAGTTCTTAGGTGAAGATATTTCCTTTTCCAGCTTAGGCCTCAAAGCGCTCCAAATAAACACTTGCAAATTCTACAAAAGGAGTGTTTCAAAAGAGTTCTATCAAAAGGAATGTTCAAGTCTGTGAGTTGAATGCACTTATCATACAGAAGTTTCCTGGAATGTTTCTGTCTAGTTTTTATGTGAAGACATTTCCTTTTCCAGCATAGGCCTCAAAGCGCTCCAAATATCCACTTGCAGATTCTACAAAAAGAGTGTTTCAAAACTGCTCTATCAAAAGCAAGCTTCAACACTGTGAGTAGAATGCACTCATCACAAAGAAATTTCTGAGAATGCTTCTGTCTAGTTTTTATGTGAAGATATTTCCTTTTCCAACATAGGCCTCAAAGCGCTCCAAATAAACACTTGCAGATTCTACAAAAGGAGTGTTTCAAAACTGCTCTTTTGAGAGGTACGTTCAAGTCTGTGAGTTGAATGCACTCATCACACAGAAGTTTCTGAGAATGCTTCTGTCTAGTTTTTATGTGAAGATATTTCCTTTTCCAGCATAGGCCTCAAAACGCTCCAAATATCCTCTTGCAGATTCTACAAAAAGAGTGTTTCAAAACTGTTCTATCAAAAGGAAGGTTCAACTCTGTGAGTTGAATGAATGCATCATGAAGAACTTTCTGAGAATGCTTCTCTGTAGTTTTTAGGTGAAGATATTCCAAAACCCAGCACAGGCCTCGAAGTGCTCCAAATAACCCCTTGCAGATTTTACCAAAAGAGTGTTTCAGAACTGCTCTTTCTATAGGTAAGTTCAAGTCTGTGAATTGAATGCACTCAACACAAAGAAGTTTCTGAGAATGCTTCTGTTCAGTTTTTATGTGAAGATATTTCCTTTTCCAGCATAGTCCTCAAACGGCTCCAGATATACACTTGCAGATTCTACAAAAAGAGTGTTTCCAAACTTCTCTATCAATTGGTAGGTTCAACTCTGTGAGTTGAATGAACTCATCACAAAGAAGTTTCTGAGAATGCTTCCATCTAGTTTTTATATGAAGATATTTCCTTTTCCAGCATAGGCCTCAAAGAACTCCAAATAAACACATGCAGATTCTACAAAAGGAGTGTTTCCAAACTGTTCTATCAAAGGGAACGTTCAAGTCTGTGAGTTGAATGAACTCATCACACAGAAGTTTCTCAGAATGCTTCTGTCTAGTTTTTAGGTGAAGAGATTTCATTTCCCAGCATAGGCCTCAAAGCGCTCCAAATATCCACTTGCAGATTCTACGAAAAGTGTGTTTCAAAGCTGCTCTTTCAAAAGCAAGGTTCAAGTCTGTGTGTTGAATGCACTCATCAGAAAGAAGTTTCTGAGAATGCTTCTGTCTAGTTCTTAGGTGAAGATATTTCCTTTTCCAGCTTAGGCCTCAAAGCGCTCCAAATAAACACTTGCAAATTCTACAAAAGGAGTGTTTCAAAAGAGTTCTATCAAAAGGAATGTTCAAGTCTGTGAGTTGAATGCACTTATCATACAGAAGTTTCCTGGAATGCTTCTGTCTAGTTTTTATGTGAAGACATTTCCTTTTCCAGCATAGGCCTCAAAGCGCTCCAAATATCCACTTGCAGATTCTACAAAAAGAGTGTTTCAAAACTGCTCTATCAAAAGCAAGCTTCAACACTGTGAGTAGAATGCACTCATCACAAAGAAGTTTCTGAGAATGCTTCTGTCTAGTTTTTATGTGAAGATATTTCCTTTTCCAACATAGGCCTCAAAGCGCTCCAAATAAACACTTGCAGATTCTACAAAAGGAGTGTTTCAAAACTGCTCTTTTGAGAGGAACGTTCAAGTCTGTGAGTTGAATGCACTCATCACACAGAAGTTTCTGAGAATGCTTCTGTCTAGTTTTTATGTGAAGATATTTCCTTTTCCAGCGTAGGCCTCAAAACGCTCCAAATATCCTCTTGCAGATTCTACAAAAAGAGTGTTTCAAAACTGTTCTATCAAAAGGAAGGTTCAACTCTGTGAGTTGAATGAATGCATCACGAAGAACTTTCTGAGAATGCTTCTCTGTAGTTTTTAGGTGAAGATATTCCAAAACCCAGCACAGGCCTCGAAGTGCTCCAAATAACCCCTTGCAGATTTTACCAAAAGAGTGTTTCAGAACTGCTCTTTCTATAGGTAAGTTCAAGTCTGTGAGTTGAATGCACTCAACACAAAGAAGTTTCTGAGAATGCTTCTGTTCAGTTTTTATGTGAAGATATTTCCTTTTCCAGCATAGGCCTCAAACGGCTCCAAATATCCACTTGCAGATTCTACAAAAAGAGTGTTTCCAAACTTCTCTATCAATTGGTAGGTTCAACTCTGTGAGTTGAATGAACTCATCACAAAGAAGTTTCTGAGAATGCTTCCATCTAGTTTTTATATGAAGATATTTCCTTTTCCAGCATAGGCCTCAAAGAACTCCAAATAAACACATGCAGATTCTACAAAAGGAGTGTTTCCAAACTGTTCTATCAAAGGGAACGTTCAAGTCTGTGAGTTGAATGCACTCATCACACAGAAGTTTCTCAGAATGCTTCTGTCTAGTTTTTAGGTGAAGAGATTTCATTTCCCAGCATAGGCCTCAAAGCGCTCCAAATATCCACTTGCAGATTCTACGAAAAGTGTGTTTCAAAGCTGCTCTTTCAAAAGCAAGGTTCAAGTCTGTGTGTTGAATGCACTCATCAGAAAGAAGTTTCTGAGAATGCTTCTGTCTAGTTCTTAGGTGAAGATATTTCCTTTTCCAGCTTAGGCCTCAAAGCGCTCCAAATAAACACTTGCAAATTCTACAAAAGGAGTGTTTCAAAAGTGTTCTATCAAAAGGAACGTTCAAGTCTGTGAGTTGAATGCACTTATCATACAGAAGTTTCCTGGAATGTTTCTGTCTAGTTTTTATGGGAAGACATTTCCTTTTCCAGCATAGGCCTCAAAGCGCTCCAAATATCCACTTGCAGACTCTACCAAAAGAGTGTTTCAAAACTGCTCTATCAAAAGCAAGCTTCAACACTGTGAGTAGAATGCACTCATCACAAAGAAGTTTCTGAGAATGTTTCTGTCTAGTTCTTACGTGAAGATATTTCCTTTTCCAGCTTAGGCCTCAAAGCGCTCCAAATAAACACTTGCAAATTCTACAAAAGGAGTGTTTCAAAAGAGTTCTATCAAAAGGAACGTTCAAGTCTGTGAGTTGAATGCACTTATCATACAGAAGTTTCCTGGAATGCTTCTGTCTAGTTTTTATGTGAAGACATTTCCTTTTCCAGCATAGGCCTCAAAGCGCTCCAAATATCCACTTGCAGATTCTACAAAAAGAGTGTTTCAAAACTGCTCTATCAAAAGCAAGCTTCAACACTGTGAGTAGAATGCACTCATCACAAAGAAGTTTCTGAGAATGCTTCTGTCTAGTTTTTATGTGAAGATATTTCCTTTTCCAACATAGGCCTCAAAGCGCTCCAAATAAACACTTGCAGATTCTACAAAAGGAGTGTTTCAAAACTGCTCTTTCGAGAGGAACTTTCAAGTCTGTGAGTTGAATGCACTCATCACACAGAAGTTTCTGAGAATGCTTCTGTCTAGTTTTTATGTGAAGATATTTCCTTTTCCAGCATAGGCCTCAAAACGCTCCAAATATCCTCTTGCAGATTCTACAAAAAGAGTGTTTCAAAACTGTTCTAACAAAAGGAAGGTTCAACTCTGTGAGTTGAATGAATGCATCATGAAGAACTTTCTGAGAATGCTTCTCTGTAGTTTTTAGGTGAAGATATTCCAAAACCCAGCACAGGCCTCGAAGTGCTCCAAATAACCCCTTGCAGATTTTACCAAAAGAGTGTTTCAGAACTGCTCTTTCTATAGGTAAGTTCAGGTCTGTGAGTTGAATGCACTCAACACAAAGAAGTTTCTGAGAATGCTTCTGTTCAGTTTTTATGTGAAGATATTTCCTTTTCCAGCATAGGCCTCAAACTGCTCCATATATACACTGGCAGATTCTACAAAAAGAGTGTTTCCAAACTTCTCTATCAATTGGTAGGTTCAACTCTGTGAGTTGAATGAACTCATCACAAAGAAGTTTCTGAGAATGCTTCCATCTAGTTTTTATATGAAGATATTTCCTTTTCCAGCATAGGCCTCAAAGAACTCCAAATAAACACATGCAGATTCTACAAAAGGAGTGTTTCCAAACTGCTCTATCAAAGGGAACGTTCAAGTCTGTGAGTTGAATGCACTCATCACACAGAAGTTTCTCAGAATGCTTCTGTCTAGTTTTTAGGTGAAGGGATTTCATTTCCCAGCATAGGCCTCAAAGCGCTCCAAATATCCACTTGCAGATTCTACGAAAAGTGTGTTTCAAAGCTGCTCTTTCAAAAGCAAGGTTCAAGTCTGTGTGTTGAATGCACTCATCAGAAAGAAGTTTCTGAGAATGCTTCTGTCTAGTTCTTAGGTGAAGATATTTCCTTTTCCAGCTTAGGCCTCAAAGCGCTCCAAATAAACACTTGCAAATTCTACAAAAGGAGTGTTTCAAAAGAGTTCTATCAAAAGGAACGTTCAAGTCTGTGAGTTGAATGCACTTATCATACAGAAGTTTCCTGGAATGCTTCTGTCTAGTTTTTATGTGAAGACATTTCCTTTTCCAGCATAGGCCTCAAAGCGCTCCAAATATCCACTTGCAGATTCTACAAAAAGAGTGTTTCCAAATTGCTCTATCAAAAGCAAGCTTCAACACTGTGAGTAGAATGCACTCATCACAAAGAAGTTTTTGAGAATGCTTCTGTCTAGTTTTTATGTGAAGATATTTCCTTTTCCAGCATAGGCCTCAAAACGCTCCAAATATCCTCTTGCAGATTCTACAAAAAGAGTGTTTCAAAACTGTTCTATCAAAAGGAAGGTTCAACTCTGTGAGTTGAATGAATGCATCATGAGGAACTTTCTGAGAATGCTTCTCTGTAGTTTTTAGGTGAAGATATTCCAAAACCCAGCACAGGCCTCGAAGTGCTCCAAATAACCCCTTGCAGATTTTACCAAAAGAGTGTTTCAGAACTGCTCTTTCTATAGGTAAGTTCAAGTCTGTGAGTTGAATGCACTCAACACAAAGAAGTTTCTGAGAATGCTTCTGTTCAGTTTTTATGTGAAGATATTTCCTTTTCCAGCATAGGCCTCAAACGGCTCCAAATATCCACTTGCAGATTCTACAAAAAGAGTGTTTCCAAACTTCTCTATCAATTGGTAGGTTCAACTCTGTGAGTTGAATGAACTCATCACAAAGAAGTTTCTGAGAATGCTTCCAACTAGTTTTTATATGAAGATATTTCCTTTTCCAGCATAGGCCTCAAAGAACTCCAAAGAAACACATGCAGATTCTACAAAAGGAGTGTTTCCAAACTGTTCTATCAAAGGGAACGTTCAAGTCTGTGAGTTGAATGCACTCATCACACAGAAGTTTCTCAGAATGCTTCTGTCTAGTTTTTAGGTGAAGAGATTTCATTTCCCAGCATAGGCCTCAAAGCGCTCCAAATATCCACTTGCAGATTCTACGAAAAGTGTGTTTCAAAGCTGCTCTTTCAAAAGCAAGGTTCAAGTCTGTGTGTTGAATGCACTCATCAGAAAGAAGTTTCTGAGAATGCTTCTGTCTAGTTCTTAGGTGAAGATATTTCCTTTTCCAGCTTAGGCCTCAAAGCGCTCCAAATAAACACTTGCAAATTCTACAAAAGGAGTGTTTCAAAAGAGTTCTATCAAAAGGAATGTTCAAGTCTGTGAGTTGAATGCACTTATCATACAGAAGTTTCCTGGAATGTTTCTGTCTAGTTTTTATGTGAAGACATTTCCTTTTCCAGCATAGGCCTCAAAGCGCTCCAAATATCCACTTGCAGATTCTACAAAAAGAGTGTTTCAAAACTGCTCTATCAAAAGCAAGCTTCAACACTGTGAGTAGAATGCACTCATCACAAAGAAATTTCTGAGAATGCTTCTGTCTAGTTTTTATGTGAAGATATTTCCTTTTCCAACATAGGCCTCAAAGCGCTCCAAATAAACACTTGCAGATTCTACAAAAGGAGTGTTTCAAAACTGCTCTTTTGAGAGGTACGTTCAAGTCTGTGAGTTGAATGCACTCATCACACAGAAGTTTCTGAGAATGCTTCTGTCTAGTTTTTATGTGAAGATATTTCCTTTTCCAGCATAGGCCTCAAAACGCTCCAAATATCCTCTTGGAGATTCTACAAAAAGAGTGTTTCAAAACTGTTCTATCAAAAGGAAGGTTCAACTCTGTGAGTTGAATGAATGCATCATGAAGAACTTTCTGAGAATGCTTCTCTGTAGTTTTTAGGTGAAGATATTCCAAAACCCAGCACAGGCCTCGAAGTGCTCCAAATAACCCCTTGCAGATTTTACCAAAAGAGTGTTTCAGAACTGCTCTTTCTATAGGTAAGTTCAAGTCTGTGAATTGAATGCACTCAACACAAAGAAGTTTCTGAGAATGCTTCTGTTCAGTTTTTATGTGAAGATATTTCCTTTTCCAGCATAGTCCTCAAACGGCTCCAGATATACACTTGCAGATTCTACAAAAAGAGTGTTTCCAAACTTCTCTATCAATTGGTAGGTTCAACTCTGTGAGTTGAATGAACTCATCACAAAGAAGTTTCTGAGAATGCTTCCATCTAGTTTTTATATGAAGATATTTCCTTTTCCAGCATAGGCCTCAAAGAACTCCAAATAAACACATGCAGATTCTACAAAAGGAGTGTTTCCAAACTGTTCTATCAAAGGGAACGTTCAAGTCTGTGAGTTGAATGAACTCATCACACAGAAGTTTCTCAGAATGCTTCTGTCTAGTTTTTAGGTGAAGAGATTTCATTTCCCAGCATAGGCCTCAAAGCGCTCCAAATATCCACTTGCAGATTCTACGAAAAGTGTGTTTCAAAGCTGCTCTTTCAAAAGCAAGGTTCAAGTCTGTGTGTTGAATGCACTCATCAGAAAGAAGTTTCTGAGAATGCTTCTGTCTAGTTCTTAGGTGAAGATATTTCCTTTTCCAGCTTAGGCCTCAAAGCGCTCCAAATAAACACTTGCAAATTCTACAAAAGGAGTGTTTCAAAAGAGTTCTATCAAAAGGAATGTTCAAGTCTGTGAGTTGAATGCACTTATCATACAGAAGTTTCCTGGAATGCTTCTGTCTAGTTTTTATGTGAAGACATTTCCTTTTCCAGCATAGGCCTCAAAGCGCTCCAAATATCCACTTGCAGATTCTACAAAAAGAGTGTTTCAAAACTGCTCTATCAAAAGCAAGCTTCAACACTGTGAGTAGAATGCACTCATCACAAAGAAGTTTCTGAGAATGCTTCTGTCTAGTTTTTATGTGAAGATATTTCCTTTTCCAACATAGGCCTCAAAGCGCTCCAAATAAACACTTGCAGATTCTACAAAAGGAGTGTTTCAAAACTGCTCTTTCGAGAGGAACGTTCAAGTCTGTGAGTTGAATGCACTCATCACACAGAAGTTTCTGAGAATGCTTCTGTCTAGTTTTTATGTGAAGATATTTCCTTTTCCAGCGTAGGCCTCAAAACGCTCCAAATATCCTCTTGCAGATTCTACAAAAAGAGTGTTTCAAAACTGTTCTATCAAAAGGAAGGTTCAACTCTGTGAGTTGAATGAATGCATCACGAAGAACTTTCTGAGAATGCTTCTCTGTAGTTTTTAGGTGAAGATATTCCAAAACCCAGCACAGGCCTCGAAGTGCTCCAAATAACCCCTTGCAGATTTTACCAAAAGAGTGTTTCAGAACTGCTCTTTCTATAGGTAAGTTCAAGTCTGTGAGTTGAATGCACTCAACACAAAGAAGTTTCTGAGAATGCTTCTGTTCAGTTTTTATGTGAAGATATTTCCTTTTCCAGCATAGGCCTCAAACGGCTCCAAATATCCACTTGCAGATTCTACAAAAAGAGTGTTTCCAAACTTCTCTATCAATTGGTAGGTTCAACTCTGTGAGTTGAATGAACTCATCACAAAGAAGTTTCTGAGAATGCTTCCATCTAGTTTTTATATGAAGATATTTCCTTTTCCAGCATAGGCCTCAAAGAACTCCAAATAAACACATGCAGATTCTACAAAAGGAGTGTTTCCAAACTGTTCTATCAAAGGGAACGTTCAAGTCTGTGAGTTGAATGCACTCATCACACAGAAGTTTCTCAGAATGCTTCTGTCTACTTTTTAGGTGAAGAGATTTCATTTCCCAGCATAGGCCTCAAAGCGCTCCAAATATCCACTTGCAGATTCTACGAAAAGTGTGTTTCAAAGCTGCTCTTTCAAAAGCAAGGTTCAAGTCTGTGTGTTGAATGCACTCATCAGAAAGAAGTTTCTGAGAATGCTTCTGTCTAGTTCTTAGGTGAAGATATTTCCTTTTCCAGCTTAGGCCTCAAAGCGCTCCAAATAAACACTTGCAAATTCTACAAAAGGAGTGTTTCAAAAGTGTTCTATCAAAAGGAACGTTCAAGTCTGTGAGTTGAATGCACTTATCATACAGAAGTTTCCTGGAATGTTTCTGTCTAGTTTTTATGGGAAGACATTTCCTTTTCCAGCATAGGCCTCAAAGCGCTCCAAATATCCACTTGCAGACTCTACCAAAAGAGTGTTTCAAAACTGCTCTATCAAAAGCAAGCTTCAACACTGTGAGTAGAATGCACTCATCACAAAGAAGTTTCTGAGAATGTTTCTGTCTAGTTCTTACGTGAAGATATTTCCTTTTCCAGCTTAGGCCTCAAAGCGCTCCAAATAAACACTTGCAAATTCTACAAAAGGAGTGTTTCAAAAGAGTTCTATCAAAAGGAACGTTCAAGTCTGTGAGTTGAATGCACTTATCATACAGAAGTTTCCTGGAATGCTTCTGTCTAGTTTTTATGTGAAGACATTTCCTTTTCCAGCATAGGCCTCAAAGCGCTCCAAATATCCACTTGCAGATTCTACAAAAAGAGTGTTTCAAAACTGCTCTATCAAAAGCAAGCTTCAACACTGTGAGTAGAATGCACTCATCACAAAGAAGTTTCTGAGAATGCTTCTGTCTAGTTTTTATGTGAAGATATTTCCTTTTCCAACATAGGCCTCAAAGCGCTCCAAATAAACACTTGCAGATTCTACAAAAGGAGTGTTTCAAAACTGCTCTTTCGAGAGGAACTTTCAAGTCTGTGAGTTGAATGCACTCATCACACAGAAGTTTCTGAGAATGCTTCTGTCTAGTTTTTATGTGAAGATATTTCCTTTTCCAGCATAGGCCTCAAAACGCTCCAAATATCCTCTTGCAGATTCTACAAAAAGAGTGTTTCAAAACTGTTCTAACAAAAGGAAGGTTCAACTCTGTGAGTTGAATGAATGCATCATGAAGAACTTTCTGAGAATGCTTCTCTGTAGTTTTTAGGTGAAGATATTCCAAAACCCAGCACAGGCCTCGAAGTGCTCCAAATAACCCCTTGCAGATTTTACCAAAAGAGTGTTTCAGAACTGCTCTTTCTATAGGTAAGTTCAGGTCTGTGAGTTGAATGCACTCAACACAAAGAAGTTTCTGAGAATGCTTCTGTTCAGTTTTTATGTGAAGATATTTCCTTTTCCAGCATTGGCCTCAAACTGCTCCATATATACACTGGCAGATTCTACAAAAAGAGTGTTTCCAAACTTCTCTATCAATTGGTAGGTTCAACTCTGTGAGTTGAATGAACTCATCACAAAGAAGTTTCTGAGAATGCTTCCATCTAGTTTTTATATGAAGATATTTCCTTTTCCAGCATAGGCCTCAAAGAACTCCAAATAAACACATGCAGATTCTACAAAAGGAGTGTTTCCAAACTGCTCTATCAAAGGGAACGTTCAAGTCTGTGAGTTGAATGCACTCATCACACAGAAGTTTCTCAGAATGCTTCTGTCTAGTTTTTAGGTGAAGGGATTTCATTTCCCAGCATAGGCCTCAAAGCGCTCCAAATATCCACTTGCAGATTCTACGAAAAGTGTGTTTCAAAGCTGCTCTTTCAAAAGCAAGGTTCAAGTCTGTGTGTTGAATGCACTCATCAGAAAGAAGTTTCTGAGAATGCTTCTGTCTAGTTCTTAGGTGAAGATATTTCCTTTTCCAGCTTAGGCCTCAAAGCGCTCCAAATAAACACTTGCAAATTCTACAAAAGGAGTGTTTCAAAAGAGTTCTATCAAAAGGAACGTTCAAGTCTGTGAGTTGAATGCACTTATCATACAGAAGTTTCCTGGAATGCTTCTGTCTAGTTTTTATGTGAAGACATTTCCTTTTCCAGCATAGGCCTCAAAGCGCTCCAAATATCCACTTGCAGATTCTACAAAAAGAGTGTTTCCAAATTGCTCTATCAAAAGCAAGCTTCAACACTGTGAGTAGAATGCACTCATCACAAAGAAGTTTTTGAGAATGCTTCTGTCTAGTTTTTATGTGAAGATATTTCCTTTTCCAGCATAGGCCTCAAAACGCTCCAAATATCCTCTTGCAGATTCTACAAAAAGAGTGTTTCAAAACTGTTCTATCAAAAGGAAGGTTCAACTCTGTGAGTTGAATGAATGCATCATGAGGAACTTTCTGAGAATGCTTCTCTGTAGTTTTTAGGTGAAGATATTCCAAAACCCAGCACAGGCCTCGAAGTGCTCCAAATAACCCCTTGCAGATTTTACCAAAAGAGTGTTTCAGAACTGCTCTTTCTATAGGTAAGTTCAAGTCTGTGAGTTGAATGCACTCAACACAAAGAAGTTTCTGAGAATGCTTCTGTTCAGTTTTTATGTGAAGATATTTCCTTTTCCAGCATAGGCCTCAAACGGCTCCAAATATCCACTTGCAGATTCTACAAAAAGAGTGTTTCCAAACTTCTCTATCAATTGGTAGGTTCAACTCTGTGAGTTGAATGAACTCATCACAAAGAAGTTTCTGAGAATGCTTCCATCTAGTTTTTATATGAAGATATTTCCTTTTCCAGCATAGGCCTCAAAGAACTCCAAATAAACACATGCAGATTCTACAAAAGGAGTGTTTCCAAACTGTTCTATCAAAGGGAACGTTCAAGTCTGTGAGTTGAATGCACTCATCACACAGAAGTTTCTCAGAATGCTTCTGTCTAGTTTTTAGGTGAAGAGATTTCATTTCCCAGCATAGGCCTCAAAGCGCTCCAAATATCCACTTGCAGATTCTACGAAAAGTGTGTTTCAAAGCTGCTCTTTCAAAAGCAAGGTTCAAGTCTGTGTGTTGAATGCACTCATCAGAAAGAAGTTTCTGAGAATGCTTCTGTCTAGTTCTTAGGTGAAGATATTTCCTTTTCCAGCTTAGGCCTCAAAGCGCTCCAAATAAACACTTGCAAATTCTACAAAAGGAGTGTTTCAAAAGAGTTCTATCAAAAGGAACGTTCAAGTCTGTGAGTTGAATGCACTTATCATACAGAAGTTTCCTGGAATGTTTCTGTCTAGTTTTTATGTGAAGACATTTCCTTTTCCAGCATAGGCCTCAAAGCGCTCCAAATATCCACTTGCAGATTCTACCAAAAGAGTGTTTCAAAACTGCTCTATCAAAAGCAAGCTTCAACACTGTGAGTAGAATGCACTCATCACAAAGAAGTTTCTGAGAATGTTTCTGTCTAGTTCTTACGTGAAGATATTTCCTTTTCCAGCTTAGGCCTCAAAGCGCTCCAAATAAACACTTGCAAATTCTACAAAAGGAGTGTTTCAAAAGAGTTCTATCAAAAGGAACGTTCAAGTCTGTGAGTTGAATGCACTTATCATACAGAAGTTTCCTGGAATGCTTCTGTCTAGTTTTTATGTGAAGACATTTCCTTTTCCAGCATAGGCCTCAAAGCGCTCCAAATATCCACTTGCAGATTCTACAAAAAGAGTGTTTCAAAACTGCTCTATCAAAAGCAAGCTTCAACACTGTGAGTAGAATGCACTCATCACAAAGAAGTTTCTGAGAATGCTTCTGTCTAGTTTTTATGTGAAGATATTTCCTTTTCCAACATAGGCCTCAAAGCGCTCCAAATAAACACTTGCAGATTCTACAAAAGGAGTGTTTCAAAACTGCTCTTTTGAGAGGAACGTTCAAGTCTGTGAGTTGAATGCACTCATCACACAGAAGTTTCTGAGAATGCTTCTGTCTAGTTTTTATGTGAAGATATTTCCTTTTCCAGCATAGGCCTCAAAACGCTCCAAATATCCTCTTGCAGATTCTACAAAAAGAGTGTTTCAAAACTGTTCTATCAAAAGGAAGGTTCAACTCTGCGAGTTGAATGAATGCATCAGGAAGAACTTTCTGAGAATGCTTCTCTGTAGTTTTTAGGTGAAGATATTCCAAAACCCAGCACAGGCCTCGAAGTGCTCCAAATAACCCCTTGCCGATTTTACCAAAAGAGTGTTTCAGAACTGCTCTTTCTATAGGTAAGTTCAAGTCTGTGAGTTGAATGCACTCAACACAAAGAAGTTTCTGAGAATGCTTCTGTTCAGTTTTTATGTGAAGATATTTCCTTTTCCAGCATAGGCCTCAAACGGCTCCAAATATCCACTTGCAGATTCTACAAAAAGAGTGTTTCCAAACTTCTCTATCAATTGGTAGGTTCAACTCTATGAGTTGAATGAACTCATCACAAAGAAGTTTCTGAGAATGCTTCCATCTAGTTTTTATATGAAGATATTTCCTTTTCCAGCATAGGCCTCAAAGAACTCCAAAGAAACACATGCAGATTCTACAAAAGGAGTGTTTCCAAACTGTTCTATCAAAGGGACCGTTCAAGTCTGTGAGTTGAATGCACTCATCACACAGAAGTTTCTCAGAATGCTTCTGTCTAGTTTTTAGGTGAAGAGATTTCATTTCCCAGCATAGGCCTCAAAGCGCTCCAAATATCCACTTGCAGATTCTACGAAAAGTGTGTTTCAAAGCTGCTCTTTCAAAAGCAAGGTTCAAGTCTGTGTGTTGAATGCACTCATCAGAAAGAAGTTTCTGAGAATGCTTCTGTCTAGTTCTTAGGTGAAGATATTTCCTTTTCCAGCTTAGGCCTCAAAGCGCTCCAAATAAACACTTGCAAATTCTACAAAAGGAGTGTTTCCAAAGAGTTCTATCAAAAGGAACGTTCAAGTCTGTGAGTTGAATGCACTTATCATACAGAAGTTTCCTGGAATGCTTCTGTCTAGTTTTTATGTGAAGACATTTCCTTTTCCAGCATAGGCCTCAAAGCGCTCCAAATATCCACTTGCAGATTCTACAAAAAGAGTGTTTCAAAACTGCTCTATCAAAAGCAAGCTTCAACACTGTGAGTAGAATGCACTCATCACAAAGAAGTTTCTGAGAATGCTTCTGTCTAGTTTTTATGTGAAGATATTTCCTTTTCCAACATAGGCCTCAAAGCGCTCCAAATAAACACTTGCAGATTCTACAAAAGGAGTGTTTCAAAACTGCTCTTTCGAGAGGAACTTTCAAGTCTGTGAGTTGAATGCACTCATCACACAGAAGTTTCTGAGAATGCTTCTGTCTAGTTTTTATGTGAAGATATTTCCTTTTCCAGCATAGGCCTCAAAACGCTCCAAATATCCTCTTGCAGATTCTACAAAAAGAGTGTTTCAAAACTGTTCTATCAAAAGGAAGGTTCAACTCTGTGAGTTGAATGAATGTATCATGAAGAACTTTCTGAGAATGCTTCTCTGTAGTTTTTAGGTGAAGATATTCCAAAACCCAGCACAGGCCTCGAAGTGCTCCAAATAACCCCTTGCAGATTTTACCAAAAGAGTGTTTCAGAACTGCTCTTTCTATAGGTAAGTTCAAGTCTGTGAGTTGAATGCACTCAACACAAAGAAGTTTCTGAGAATGCTTCTGTTCAGTTTTTATGTGAAGATATTTCCTTTTCCAGCATAGGCCTCAAACGGCTCCAAATATCCACTTGCAGATTCTACAAAAAGAGTGTTTCCAAACTTCTCTATCAATTGGTAGGTTCAACTCTGTGAGTTGAATGAACTCATCACAAAGAAGTTTCTGAGAATGCTTCCATCTAGTTTTTATATGAAGATATTTCCTTTTCCAGCATAGGCCTCAAAGAACTCCAAATAAACACATGCAGATTCTACAAAAGGAGTGTTTCCAAACTGTTCTATCAAAGGGAACGTTCAAGTCTGTGGGTTGAATGCACTCATCACACAGAACTTTCTCAGAATGCTTCTGTCTAGTTTTTAGGTGAAGAGATTTCATTTCCCAGCATAGGCCTCAAAGCGCTCCAAATATCCACTTGCAGATTGTACGAAAAGTGTGTTTCAAAGCTTCTCTTTCAAAAGCAAGGTTCAAGTCTGTGTGTTGAATGCACTCATCAGAAAGAAGTTTCTGAGAATGCTTCTGTCTAGTTCTTAGGTGAAGATTTTTCCTTTTCCAGCTTAGGCCTCAAGGCGCTCCAAATAAACACTTGCAAATTCTACAAAAGGAGTGTTTCAAAAGATTTCTATCAAAAGGAACGTTCAAGTCTGTGAGTTGAATGCACTTATCATACAGAAGTTTCCTGGAATGTTTCTGTCTAGTTTTTATGTGAAGACATTTCCTTTTCCAGCATAGGCCTCAAAGCGCTCCAAATATCCACTTGCAGATTCTACCAAAAGAGTGTTTCAAAACTGCTCTATCAAAAGCAAGCTTCAACACTGTGAGTAGAATGCACTCATCACAAAGAAGTTTCTGAGAATGTTTCTGTCTAGTTCTTACGTGAATATATTTCCTTTTCCAGCTTAGGCCTCAAAGCGCTCCAAATAAACACTTGCAAATTCTACAAAAGGAGTGTTTCAAAAGAGTTCTATCAAAAGGAACGTTCAAGTCTGTGAGTTGAATGCACTTATCATACAGAAGTTTCCTGGAATGCTTCTGTCTAGTTTTTATGTGAAGACATTTCCTTTTCCAGCATAGGCCTCAAAGCGCTCCAAATATCCACTTGCAGATTCTACAAAAAGAGTGTTTCCAAACTGCTCTATCAAAAGCAAGCTTCAACACTGTGAGTAGAATGCACTCATCACAAAGAAGTTTCTGAGAATGCTTCTGTCTAGTTTTTATGTGAAGATATTTCCTTTTCCAACATAGGCCTCAAAGCGCTCCAAATAAACACTTGCAGATTCCACAAAAGGAGTGTTTCAAAACTGCTCTTTCGAGAGGAACGTTCAAGTCTGTGAGTTGAATGCACTCATCACACAGAAGTTTCTGAGAATGCTTCTGTCTAGTTTTTATGTGAAGATATTTCCTTTTCCAGCATAGGCCTCAAAACGCTCCAAATATCCTCTTGCAGATTCTATAAAAAGAGTGTTTCAAAACTGTTCTATCAAAAGGAAGGTTCAACTCTGTGAGTTGAATGAATGCATCATGAAGAACTTTCTGAGAATGCTTCTCTGTAGTTTTTAGGGGAAGATATTCCAAAACCCAGCACAGGCCTCGAAGTGCTCCAAATAACCCCTTGCAGATTTTACCAAAAGAGTGTTTCAGAACTGCTCTTTCTATAGGTAAGTTCAAGTCTGTGAGTTGAATGCACTCAACACAAAGAAGTTTCTGAGAATGCTTCTGTTCAGTTTTTATGTGAAGATATTTCCTTTTCCAGCATAGGCCTCAAACGGCTCCAAATATCCACTTGCAGATTCTACAAAAAGAGTGTTTCCAAACTTCTCTATCAATTGGTAGGTTCAACTCTGTGAGTTGAATGAACTCATCACAAAGAAGTTTCTGAGAATGCTTCCATCTAGTTTTTATATGAAGATATTTCCTTTTCCAGCATAGGCCTCAAAGAACTCCAAATAAACACATGCAGATTCTACAAAAGGAGTGTTTCCAAACTGTTCTATCAAAGGGACCGTTCAAGTCTGTGAGTTGAATGCACTCATCACACAGAAGTTTCTCAGAATGCTTCTGTCTAGTTTTAGGTGAAGAGATTTCATTTCCCAGCATAGGCCTCAAAGCGCTCCAAATATCCACTTGCAGATTCTACGAAAAGTGTGTTTCAAAGCTGCTCTTTCAAAAGCAAGGTTCAAGTCTGTGTGTTGAATGCACTCATCAGAAAGAAGTTTCTGAGAATGCTTCTGTCTAGTTCTTAGGTGAAGATATTTCCTCTTCCAGCTTAGGCCTCAAAGCGCTCCAAATAAACACTTGCAAATTCTACAAAAGGAGTGTTTCAAAAGAGTTCTATCAAAAGGATCGTTCAAGTCTGTGAGTTGAATGCACTTATCATACAGAAGTTTCCTGGAATGCTTCTGTCTAGTTTTTATGTGAAGACATTTCCTTTTCCAGCATAGGCCTCAAAGCGCTCCAAATATCCACTTGCAGATTCTACAAAAAGAGTGTTTCAAAACTGCTCTATCAAAAGCAAGCTTCAACACTGTGAGTAGAATGCACTCATCACAAAGAAGTTTCTGAGAATGCTTCTGTCTAGTTTTTATGTGAAGATATTTCCTTTTCCAACATAGGCCTCAAAGCGCTCCAAATAAACACTTGCAGATTCTACAAAAGGAGTGTTTCAAAACTGCTCTTTCGAGAGGAGCGTTCAAGTCTGTGAGTTGAATGCACTCATCACACAGAAGTTTCTGAGAATGCTTCTGTCTAGTTTTTATGTGAAGATATTTCCTTTTCCAGCATAGGCCTCAAAACGCTCCAAATATCCTCTTGCAGATTCTACAAAAAGAGTGTTTCAAAACTGTTCTATCAAAAGGAAGGTTCAACTCTGTGAGTTGAATGAATGCATCATGAAGAACTTTCTGAGAATGCTTCTCTGCAGTTTTTAGGTGAAGATATTCCAAAACCCAGCACAGGCCTCGAAGTGCTCCAAATAACCCCTTGCAGATTTTACCAAAAGAGTGTTTCAGAACTGCTCTTTCTATAGGTAAGTTCAAGTCTGTGAGTTGAATGTACTCAACACAAAGAAGTTTCTGAGAATGCTTCTGTTCAGTTTTTATGTGAAGATATTTCCTTTTCCAGCATAGGCCTCAAACGGCTCCAAATATCCACTTGCAGATTCTACAAAAAGAGTGTTTCCAAACTTCTCTATCAATTGGTAGGTTCAACTCTGTGAGTTGAATGAACTCATCACAAAGAAGTTTCTGCGAATGCTTCCTTCTAGTTTTTATATGAAGATATTTCCTTTTCCAGCATAGGCCTCAAAGAACTCCAAATAAACACATGCAGATTCTACAAAAGGAGTGTTTCCAAACTGTTCTATCAAAGGGACCGTTCAAGTCTGTGAGTTGAATGCACTCATCACACAGAAGTTTCTCAGAATGCTTCTGTCTAGTTTTAGGTGAAGAGATTTCATTTCCCAGCATAGGCCTCAAAGCGCTCCAAATATCCACTTGCAGATTCTACGAAAAGTGTGTTTCAAAGCTGCTCTTTCAAACGCAAGGTTCAAGTCTGTGTGTTGAATGCACTCATCAGAAAGAAGTTTCTGAGAATGCTTCTGTCTAGTTCTTAGGTGAAGATATTTCCTTTTCCAGCTTAGGCCTCAAAGCGCTCCAAATAAACACTTGCAAATTCTACAAAAGGAGTGTTTCAAAAGAGTTCTATCAAAAGGAACGTTCAAGTCTGTGAGTTGAATGCACTTATCATACAGAAGTTTCCTGGAATGCTTCTGTCTAGTTTTTATGTGAAGACATTTCCTTTTCCAGCATAGGTCTCAAAGCGCTCCAAATATCCACTTGCAGATTCTACAAAAAGAGTGTTTCCAAACTGCTCTATCAAAAGCAACCTTCAACACTGTGTGTAGAATGCACTCATCACAAAGAAGTTTCTGAGAATGCTTCTGTCTAGTTTTTATGTGAAGATATTTCCTTTTCCAACATAGGCCTCAAAGCGCTCCAAATAAACACTTGCAGATTCTACAAAAGGAGTGTTTCAAAACTGCTCTTTCGAGAGGAACGTTCAAGTCTGTGAGTTGAATGCACTCATCACACAGAAGTTTCTGAGAATGCTTCTGTCTAGTTTTTATGTGAAGATATTTCCTTTTCCAGCATAGGCCTCAAAACGCTCCAAATATCCTCTTGCAGATTCTACAAAAAGAGTGTTTCAAAACTGTTCTATCAAAAGGAAGGTTCAACTCTGTGAGTTGAATGAATGCATCATGAAGAACTTTCTGAGAATGCTTCTCTGTAGTTTTTAGGTGAAGATATTCCAAAACCCAGCACAGGCCTCGAAGTGCTCCAAATAACCCCTTGCAGATTTTACCAAAAGAGTGTTTCAGAACTGCTCTTCCTATAGGTAAGTTCAAGTCTGTGAGTTGAATGCACTCAACACAAAGAAGTTTCTGAGAATGCTTCTGTTCAGTTTTTATGTGAAGATATTTCCTTTTCCAGCATAGGCCTCAAACGGCTCCATATATACACTTGCAGATTCTACAAAAAGAGTGTTTCCAAACTTCTCTATCAATTGGTAGGTTCAACTCTGTGAGTTGAATGAACTCATCACAAAGAAGTTTCTGAGAATGCTTCCATCTAGTTTTTATATGAAGATATTTCCTTTTCCAGCGTAGTCCTCAAAGAACTCCAAATAAACACATGCAGATTCTACAAAAGGAGTGTTTCCAAACTGTTCTATCAAAGGGAACGTTCAAGTCTGTGGGTTGAATGCACTCATCACACAGAAGTTTCTCAGAATGCTTCTGTCTAGTTTTTAGGTGAAGAGATTTCATTTCCCAGCATAGGCCTCAAAGCGCTCCAAATATCCACTTGCAGATTCTACGAAAAGTGTGTTTCAAAGCTGCTCTTTCAAAAGCAAGGTTCAAGTCTGTGTGTTGAATGCACTCATCAGAAAGAAGTTTCTGAGAATGCTTCTGTCTAGTTCTTAGGTGAAGATATTTCCTTTTCCAGCTTAGGCCTCAAAGCGCTCCAAATAAACACTTGCAAATTCTACAAAAGGAGTGTTTCAAAAGAGTTCTATCAAAAGGAACGTTCAAGTCTGGGAGTTGAATGCACTTATCATACAGAAGTTTCCTGGAATGCTTCTGTCTAGTTTTTATGTGAAGACATTTCCTTTTCCAGCATAGGCCTCAAAGCGCTCCAAATATCCACTTGCAGATTCTACAAAAAGAGTGTTTCCAAACTGCTCTATCAAAAGCAAGCTTCAACACTGTGAGTAGAATGCACTCATCACAAAGAAGTTTCTGAGAATGCTTCTGTCTAGTTTTTATGTGAAGATATTTCCTTTTCCAACATAGGCCTCAAAGCGCTCCAAATAAGCACTTGCAGATTCTACAAAAGGAGTGTTTCAAAACTGCTCTTTCGAGAGGAGCGTTCAAGTCTGTGAGTTGAATACACTCATCACACAGAAGTTTCTGAGAATGCTTCTGTCTAGTTTTTATGTGAAGATATTTCCTTTTCCAGCATAGGCCTCAAAACGCTCCAAATATCCTCTTGCAGATTCTACAAAAAGAGTGTTTCAAAACTGTTCTATCAAAAGGAAGGTTCAACTCTGTGAGTTGAATGAATGCATCATGAAGAACTTTCTGAGAATGCTTCTCTGTAGTTTTTAGGTGAAGATATTCCAAAACCCAGCACAGGCCTCGAAGTGCTCCAAATAACCCCTTGCAGATTTTACCAAAAGAGTGTTTCAGAACTGCTCTTTCTATAGGTAAGTTCAAGTCTGTGAGTTGAATGCACTCAACACAAAGAAGTTTCTGAGAATGCTTCTGTTCAGTTTTTATGTGAAGATATTTCCTTTTCCAGCACAGCCCTCAAACGAATCCAAATATCCACTTGCAGATTCTACAAAAAGAGTGTTTCCAAACTTCTCTATCAATTGGTAGGTTCAACTCTGTGAGTTGAATGAACTCATCACAAAGAAGTTTCTGAGAATGCTTCCATCTAGTTTTTATATGAAGATATTTCCTTTTCCAGCATAGGCCTCAAAGAACTCCAAATAAACACATGCAGATTCTACAAAAGGAGTGTTTCCAAACTGTTCTATCAAAGGGACCGTTCAAGTCTGTGAGTTGAATGCACTCATCACACAGAAGTTTCTCAGAATGCTTCTGTCTAGTTTTTAGGTGAAGAGATTTCATTTCCCAGCATAGGCCTCAAAGCGCTCCAAATATCCACTTGCAGATTCTACGAAAAGTGTGTTTCAAAGCTGCTCTTTCAAAAGCAAGGTTCAAGTCTGTGTGTTGAATGCACTCATCAGAAAGAAGTTTCTGAGAATGCTTCTGTCTAGTTCTTAGGTGAAGATATTTCCTTTTCCAGCTTAGGCCTCAAAGCGCTCCAAATAAACACTTGCAAATTCTACAAAAGGAGTGTTTCAAAAGAGTTCTATCAAAAGGAACGTTCAAGTCTGTGAGTTGAATGCACTTATCATACAGAAGTTTCCTGGAATGTTTCTGTCTAGTTTTTATGTGAAGACATTTCCTTTTCCAGCATAGGCCTCAAAGCGCTCCAAATATCCACTTGCAGATTCTACCAAAAGAGTGTTTCAAAACTGCCCTATCAAAAACAAGCTTCAACACTGTGAGTGGAATGCACTCATCACAAAGAAGTTTCTGTGAATGTTTCTGTCTAGTTCTTACGTAAAGATATTTCCTTTTCCAGCTTAGGCCTCAAAGCGCTCCAAATAAACACTTGCAAATTCTACAAAAGGAGTGTTTCAAAAGAGTTCTATCAAAAGGAACGTTCAAGTCTGTGAGTTGAATGCACTTATCATACAGAAGTTTCCTGGAATGCTTCTGTCTAGTTTTTATGTGAAGACATTTCCTTTTCCAGCATAGGCCTCAAAGCGCTCCAAATATCCACTTGCAGATTCTACAAAAAGAGTGTTTCAAAACTGCTCTATCAAAAGCAAGCTTCAACACTGTGAGTAGAATGCACTCATCACAAAGAAGTTTCTGAGAATGCTTCTGTCTAGTTTTTATGTGAAGATATTTCCTTTTCCAACATAGGCCTCAAAGCGCTCCAAATAAACACTTGCAGATTCTACTTAAGGAGTGTTTCAAAACTGCTCTTTCGAGAGGAACGTTCAAGTCTGTGAGTTGAATGCACTTATCATACAGAAGTTTCCTGGAATGTTTCTGTCTAGTTTTTACGTGAAGACATTTCCTTTTCCAGCATAGGCCTCAAAGCGCTCCAAATATCCACTTGCAGATTCTACAAAAAGAGTGTTTCAAAACTGCTCTATCAAAAGCAAGCTTCAACACTGTGAGTAGAATGCACTCATCACAAAGAAGTTTCTGAGAATGCTTCTGTCTAGTTTTTATGTGAAGATATTTCCTTTTCCAACATAGGCCTCAAAGCGCTCCAAAGAAACACTTGCAGATTCTACAAAAGGAGTGTTTCAAAACTGCTCTTTCGAGTGGAACGTTCAAGTCTGTGAGTTGAATGCACTCATCACACAGAAGTTTCTAAGAATGCTTCTGTCTAGTTTTTATGTGAAGATATTTCCTTTTCCAGCAGAGGCCTCAAAACGCTCCAAATATCCTCTTGCAGATTCTAGAAAAAGAGTGTTTCAAAACTGTTCTATCAAAAGGAAGGTTCAACTCTGTGAGTTGAATGAATGCATCATGAAGAACTTTCTGCGAATGTTTCTCTGTAGTTTTTAGGTGAAGATATTCCAAAACCCAGCACAGGCCTCGAAGTGCTCCAAATAGCCACCTGCAGATTTTACCAAAAGAGTGTTTCAAAACTGCTCTTTCTATAGGTAAGTTCAAGTCTGTGAGTTGAATGCACTCAACACAAAGAAGTTTCTGAGAATGCTTCTGTTCAGTTTTTATGTGAAGATATTTCCTTTTCCAGCACAGGCCTCAAACGAATCCAAATATCCACTTGCAGATTCTACAAAAAGAGTGTTTCCAAACTTCTCTATCAATTGGTAGGTTCAACTCTGTGAGTGGAATGAACTCATCACAAAGAAGTTTCTGAGAATGCTTCCATCTAGTTTTTATATGAAGATATTTCCTTTTCCAGCATAGGCCTCAAAGAACTCCAAATAAGCACATGCAGATTCTACAAAAGGAGTGTTTCCAAACTGTCCTTTCAAAGGGAACGTTCAAGTCTGTGAGTTGAATGCATTCATCACACAGAAGTTTCTCAGAATGCTTCTGTCTAGTTTTTAGGTGAAGAGATTTCATTTCCCAGCATAGGCCTCAAAGCGCTCCAAATATCCACTTGCAGATTCTACAAAAAGAGTGTTTCAAAACTGCTCTATCAAAAGCAAGCTTCAACACTGTGAGTAGAATGCACTCATCACAAAGAAGTTTCTGAGAATGCTTCTGTCTAGTTCTTACGTGAATATATTTCCTTTTCCAGCTTAGGCCTCAAAGCGCTCCAAATAAACACTTGCAAATTCTACAAAAGGAGTGTTTCAAAAGAGTTCTATCAAAAGGAACGTTCAAGTCTGTGAGTTGAATGCACTTATCATACAGAAGTTTCCTGGAATGCTTCTGTCTAGTTTTTATGTGAAGACATTTCCTTTTCCAGCATAGGCCTCAAAGCGCTCCAAATATCCACTTGCAGATTCTACAAAAAGAGTGTTTCCAAACTGCTCTATCAAAAGCAAGCTTCAACACTGTGAGTAGAATGCACTCATCACAAAGAAGTTTCTGAGAATGCTTCTGTCTAGTTTTTATGTGAAGATATTTCCTTTTCCAACATAGGCCTCAAAGCGCTCC
Source organism: Pongo abelii (assembly GCF_028885655.2). Classification (NCBI taxonomy): domain Eukaryota; kingdom Metazoa; phylum Chordata; class Mammalia; order Primates; family Hominidae; genus Pongo; species Pongo abelii. The sequence continues at coordinate 20,436,379 of NC_072000.2, read as the reverse complement.
AAATAAACACTTGCAGATTCTACAAAAGGAGTGTTTCAAAACTGCTCTTTCGAGAGGAACGTTCAAGTCTGTGAGTTGAATGCACTCATCACACAGAAGTTTCTGAGAATGCTTCTGTCTAGTTTTTATGTGAAGATATTTCCTTTTCCAGCATAGGCCTCAAAACGCTCCAAATATCCTCTTGCAGATTCTATAAAAAGAGTGTTTCAAAACTGTTCTATCAAAAGGAAGGTTCAACTCTGTGAGTTGAATGAATGCATCATGAAGAACTTTCTGAGAATGCTTCTCTGTAGTTTTTAGGTGAAGATATTGCAAAACCCAGCACAGGCCTCGAAGTGCTCCAAATAACCCCTTGCAGATTTTACCAAAAGAGTGTTTCAGAACTGCTCTTTCTATAGGTAAGTTCAAGTCTGTGAGTTGAATGCACTCAACACAAAGAAGTTTCTGAGAATGCTTCTGTTCAGTTTTTATGTGAAGATATTTCCTTTTCCAGCATAGGCCTCAAACGGCTCCAAATATCCACTTGCAGATTCTACAAAAAGAGTGTTTCCAAACTTCTCTATCAATTGGTAGGTTCAACTCTGTGAGTTGAATGAACTCATCACAAAGAAGTTTCTGAGAATGCTTCCATCTAGTTTTTATATGAAGATATTTCCTTTTCCAGCATAGGCCTCAAAGAACTCCAAATAAACACATGCAGATTCTACAAAAGGAGTGTTTCCAAACTGTTCTATCAAAGGGACCGTTCAAGTCTGTGAGTTGAATGCACTCATCACACAGAAGTTTCTCAGAATGCTTCTGTCTAGTTTTAGGTGAAGAGATTTCATTTCCCAGCATAGGCCTCAAAGCGCTCCAAATATCCACTTGCAGATTCTACGAAAAGTGTGTTTCAAAGCTGCTCTTTCAAAAGCAAGGTTCAAGTCTGTGTGTTGAATGCACTCATCAGAAAGAAGTTTCTGAGAATGCTTCTGTCTAGTTCTTAGGTGAAGATATTTCCTTTTCCAGCTTAGGCCTCAAAGCGCTCCAAATAAACACTTGCAAATTCTATAAAAGGAGTGTTTCAAAAGAGTTCTATCAAAAGGAACGTTCAAGTCTGTGAGTTGAATGCACTTATCATACAGAAGTTTCCTGGAATGTTTCTGTCTAGTTTTTATGTGAAGACATTTCCTTTTCCAGCATAGGCCTCAAAGCGCTCCAAATATCCACTTGCAGATTCTACAAAAAGAGTGTTTCAAAACTGCTCTATCAAAAGCAAGCTTCAACACTGTGAGTAGAATGCACTCATCACAAAGAAGTTTCTGAGAATGCTTCTGTCTAGTTTTTATGTGAAGATATTTCCTTTTCCAACATAGGCCTCAAAGCGCTCCAAATAAACACTTGCAGATTCTACAAAAGGAGTGTTTCAAAACTGCTCTTTCGAGAGGAACGTTCAAGTCTGTGAGTTGAATGCACTCATCACACAGAAGTTTCTGAGAATGCTTCTGTCTAGTTTTTATGTGAAGATACTTCCTTTTCCAGCAGAGGCCTCAAAACGCTCCAAATATCCTCTTGCAGATTCTACAAAAAGAGTGTTTCAAAACTGTTCTATCAAAAGGAAGGTTCAAATCTGTGAGTTGAAGGAATGCATCATGAAGAACTTTCTGAGAATGCTTCTCTGTAGTTTTTAGGTGAAGATATTCCAAAACCCAGCACAGGCCTCGAAGTGCTCCAAATAACCCCTTGCAGATTTTACCAAAAGAGTGTTTCAGAACTGCTCTTTCTATAGGTAAGTTCAAGTCTGTGAGTTGAATGCACTCAACACAAAGAAGTTTCTGAGAATGCTTCTGTTCAGTTTTTATGTGAAGATATTTCCTTTTCCAGCCTAGGCCTCAAACGAATCCAAATATCCACTTGCAGATTCTACAAAAAGAGTGTTTCCAAACTTCTCTATCAATTGGTAGGTTCACCTCTGTGAGTTGAATGAACTCATCCAAAGAAGTTTCTGAGAATGCTTCCATCTAATTTTTATATGAAGATACTTCCTTTTCCAGCATAGGCCTCAAAGAACTCCAAATAAACACATGCAGATTCTACAAAAGGAGTGTTTCAAAACTGTTCTATCAAAGGGAATGTTCAAGTCTGTGAGTTGAATGCACTCATCACACAGAACTTTCTCAGAATGCTTGTCTAGTTTTTAGGTGAAGAGATTTCATTTCCCAGCATAGGCCTCAAAGCGCTCCAAATATCCACTTGCAGATTCTACGAAAAGTGTGTTTCAAAGCTGCTCTTTCAAAAGGAAGCTTCAAGTCTGTGAGTTGAATGCACTCATCACAAAGAAGTTTCTGAGAATGCTTCCGTCTAGTTTCTATATGAAGATATTTCCTTTTCCAACATAGGCCTCAAAGTGCTCCAGATAAACTCTTGCAGATTCTACAAAAGGAGTGTCTCAAAACTGATCTCTCTATAGGTAAGTCCAAGTCTGAGAGTTGAATGCACTCATCACACAGAAGTTTCTCAGAATGCTTCTGTCTAGTTTTTAGGTGAAGAGATTTCATTTCCCAGCATAGGCCTCAAAGCGCTCCAAATATCCACTTGCAGATGCTACGAAAAGTGTGTTTCAAAGCTGCTCTTTCAAAAGGAAGCTTCAAGTCTGTGAGTTGAATGCACTCATCACAAAGAAGTTTATGAGAATGCTTCCGTCTAGTTTCTATATGAAGATATTTCCTTTTCCAACATAGGCCGCAAAGTGCTCCAAATAAACCCTTGCAGATTCTACAAAAGGAGTGTTTCCAAACTGTTCTATCAAAGGGAACGTTCAAGTCTGTGAGTTGAATGCACTCATCACACAGAACTTTCTCAGAATGCTTCTGTCTAGTTTTTAGGTGAAGAGATTTCATTTCCCAGCATAGGCCTCAAAGCGCTCCAAATATCCACTTGCAGATTCTACGAAAAGTGTGTTTCAAAGCTGCTCTTTCAAAAGCAAGGTTCAAGTCTGTGTGTTGAATTCACTCTTCAGAAAGAAGTTTCTGAGAATGCTTCTCTCTAGTTCTTAGGTGAAGATATTTCCTTTTCCAGCTTAGGCCTCAAAGCGCTCCAAATAAACACTTGCAAATTCTACAAAAGGAGTGTTTCAAAAGAGTTCTATCAAAAGGAACGTTCAAGTCTGTGAGTTGAATGCACTTATCATACAGAAGTTTTCTGGAATGCTTCTGTCTAGTTTTTATGTGAAGACATTTTCTTTTCCAGCATAGGCCTCAAAGCGCTCCAAATATCCACTTGCAGATTCTACAAAAAGAGTGTTTCAAAACTGCTCTATCAAAAGCAAGCTTCAACACTGTGAGTAGAATGCACTCATCACAAAGAAGTTTCTGAGAATGCTTCTGTCTAGTTTTTATGTGAAGATATTTCCTTTTCCAACATAGGCCTCAAAGCGCTCCAAATAAACACTTGCAGATTCTACAAAAGGAGTGTTTCAAAACTGCTCTTTCGAGAGGAACGTTCAAGTCTGTGAGTTGAATGCACTCATCACACAGAAGTTTCTGAGAATGCTTCTGTCTAGTTTTTATGTGAAGATATTTCCTTTTCCAGCATAGGCCTCAAAACGCTCCAAATATCCTCTTGCAGATTCTACAAAAAGAGTGTTTCAAAACTGTTCTATCAAAAGGAAGGTTCAACTCTGTGAGTTGAATGAATGCATCATGAAGAACTTTCTGAGAATGCTTCTCTGTAGTTTTTAGGTGAAGATATTCCAAAACCCAGCACAGGCCTCGAAGTGCTCCAAATAACCCCTTGCAGATTTTACCAAAAGAGTGTTTCAGAACTGCTCTTTCTATAGGTAAGTTCAAGTCTGTGAGTTGAATGCACTCAACACAAAGAAGTTTCTGAGAATGCTTCTGTTCAGTTTTTATGTGAAGATATTTCCTTTTCCAGCATAGGCCTCAAACGGCTCCAAATATCCACTTGCAGATTCTACAAAAAGAGTGTTTCCAAACTTCTCTATCAATTGGTAGGTTCAACTCTGTGAGTTGAATGAACTCATCACAAAGAAGTTTCTGAGAATGCTTCCATCTAGTTTTTATATGAAGATATTTCCTTTTCCAGCATAGGCCTCAAGGAACTCCAAATAAACACATGCAGATTCTACAAAAGGAGTGTTTCCAAACTGTTCTATCAAAGGGACCGTTCAAGTCTGTGAGTTGAATGCACTCATCACACAGAAGTTTCTCAGAATGCTTCTGTCTAGTTTTTAGGTGAAGAGATTTCATTTCTCAGCATAGGCCTCAAAGCCCTCCAAATATCCACTTGCAGATTCTACGAAAAGTGTGTTTCAAAGCTGCTCTTTCAAAAGCAAGGTTCAAGTCTGTGTGTTGAATGCACTCATCAGAAAGAAGTTTCTGAGAATGCTTCTGTCTAGTTCTTAGGTGAAGATATTTCCTTTTCCAGCTTAGGCCTCAAAGCGCTCCAAATAAACACTTGCAAATTCTACAAAAGGAGTGTTTCAAAAGAGTTCTATCAAAAGGAACGTTCAAGTCTGTGAGTTGAATGCACTTATCATACAGAAGTTTCCTGGAATGCTTCTGTCTAGTTTTTATGTGAAGACATTTCCTTTTCCAGCATAGGCCTCAAAGCGCTCCAAATATCCACTTGCAGATTCTACAAAAAGAGTGTTTCCAAACTGCTCTATCAAAAGCAAGCTTCAACACTGTGAGTAGAATGCACTCATCACAAAGAAGTTTCTGAGAATGCTTCTGTCTAGTTTTTATGTGAAGATATTTCCTTTTCCAACATAGGCCTCAAAGCGCTCCAAATAAACACTTGCAGATTCTACAAAAGGAGTGTTTCAAAACTGCTCTTTCGAGAGGAGCGTTCAAGTCTGTGAGTTGAATACACTCATCACACAGAAGTTTCTGAGAATGCTTCTGTCTAGTTTTTATGTGAAGATATTTCCTTTTCCAGCATAGGCCTCAAAACGCTCCAAATATCCTCTTGCAGATTCTACAAAAAGAGTGTTTCAAAACTGTTCTATCAAAAGGAAGGTTCAACTCTGTGAGTTGAATGAATGCATCATGAAGAACTTTCTGAGAATGCTTCTCTGTAGTTTTTAGGTGAAGATATTCCAAAACCCAGCACAGGCCTCGAAGTGCTCCAAATAACCCCTTGCAGATTTTACCAAAAGAGTGTTTCAGAACTGCTCTTTCTATAGGTAAGTTCAAGTCTGTGAGTTGAATGCACTCAACACAAAGAAGTTTCTGAGAATGCTTCTGTTCAGTTTTTATGTGAAGATATTTCCTTTTCCAGCACAGGCCTCAAACGAATCCAAATATCCACTTGCAGATTCTACAAAAAGAGTGTTTCCAAACTTCTCTATCAATTGGTAGGTTCAACTCTGTGAGTTGAATGAACTCATCACAAAGAAGTTTCTGAGAATGCTTCCATCTAGTTTTTATATGAAGATATTTCCTTTTCCAGCATAGGCCTCAAAGAACTCCAAATAAACACATGCAGATTCTACAAAAGGAGTGTTTCCAAACTGTTCTATCAAAGGGACCGTTCAAGTCTGTGAGTTGAATGCACTCATCACACAGAAGTTTCTCAGAATGCTTCTGTCTAGTTTTTAGGTGAAGAGATTTCATTTCCCAGCATAGGCCTCAAAGCGCTCCAAATATCCACTTGCAGATTCTACGAAAAGTGTGTTTCAAAGCTGCTCTTTCAAAAGCAAGGTTCAAGTCTGTGTGTTGAATGCACTCATCGGAAAGAAGTTTCTGAGAATGCTTCTGTCTAGTTCTTAGGTGAAGATATTTCCTTTTCCAGCTTAGGCCCCAAAGCGCTCCAAATGAACACTTGCAAATTCTACAAAAGGATTGTTTCAAAAGAGTTCTATCAAAAGGAACGTTCAAGTCTGTGAGTTGAATGCACTTATCATACAGAAGTTTCCTGGAATGTTTCTGTCTAGTTTTTATGTGAAGACATTTCCTTTTCCAGCATAGGCCTCAAAGCGCTCCAAATATCCACTTGCAGATTCTACCAAAAGAGTGTTTCAAAACTGCCCTATCAAAAACAAGCTTCAACACTGTGAGTGGAATGCACTCATCACAAAGAAGTTTCTGAGAATGTTTCTGTCTAGTTCTTACGTAAAGATATTTCCTTTTCCAGCTTAGGCCTCAAAGCGCTCCAAATAAACACTTGCAAATTCTACAAAAGGAGTGTTTCAAAAGAGTTCTATCAAAAGGAACGTTCAAGTCTGTGAGTTGAATGCACTTATCATACAGAAGTTTCCTGGAATGCTTCTGTCTAGTTTTTATGTGAAGACATTTCCTTTTCCAGCATAGGCCTCAAAGCGCTCCAAATATCCACTTGCAGATTCTACAAAAAGAGTGTTTCAAAACTGCTCTATCAAAAGCAAGCTTCAACACTGTGAGTAGAATGCACTCATCACAAAGAAGTTTCTGAGAATGCTTCTGTCTAGTTTTTATGTGAAGATATTTCCTTTTCCAACATAGGCCTCAAAGCGCTCCAAATAAACACTTGCAGATTCTACTTAAGGAGTGTTTCAAAACTGCTCTTTCGAGAGGAACGTTCAAGTCTGTGAGTTGAATGCACTTATCATACAGAAGTTTCCTGGAATGTTTCTGTCTAGTTTTTACGTGAAGACATTTCCTTTTCCAGCATAGGCCTCAAAGCGCTCCAAATATCCACTTGCAGATTCTACAAAAAGAGTGTTTCAAAACTGCTCTATCAAAAGCAAGCTTCAACACTGTGAGTAGAATGCACTCATCACAAAGAAGTTTCTGAGAATGCTTCTGTCTAGTTTTTATGTGAAGATATTTCCTTTTCCAACATAGGCCTCAAAGCGCTCCAAAGAAACACTTGCAGATTCTACAAAAGGAGTGTTTCAAAACTGCTCTTTCGAGTGGAACGTTCAAGTCTGTGAGTTGAATGCACTCATCACACAGAAGTTTCTAAGAATGCTTCTGTCTAGTTTTTATGTGAAGATATTTCCTTTTCCAGCAGAGGCCTCAAAACGCTCCAAATATCCTCTTGCAGATTCTAGAAAAAGAGTGTTTCAAAACTGTTCTATCAAAAGGAAGGTTCAACTCTGTGAGTTGAATGAATGCATCATGAAGAACTTTCTGAGAATGCTTCTCTGTAGTTTTTAGGTGAAGATATTCCAAAACCCAGCACAGGCCTCGAAGTGCTCCAAATAACCCCTTGCAGATTTTACCAAAAGAGTGTTTCAGAACTGCTCTTTCTATAGGTAAGTTCAAGTCTGTGAGTTGAATGCACTCAACACAAAGAAGTTTCTGAGAATGCTTCTGTTCAGTTTTTATGTGAAGATATTTCCTTTTCCAGCATAGGCCTCAAACGGCTCCAAATATCCACTTGCAGATTCTACAAAAAGAGTGTTTCCAAACTTCTCTATCAATTGGTAGGTTCAACTCTGTGAGTTGAAAGAACTCATCACAAAGAAGTTTCTGAGAATGCTTCCATCTAGTTTTTATATGAAGATATTTCCTTTTCCAGCATAGGCCTCAAGGAACTCCAAATAAACACATGCAGATTCTACAAAAGGAGTGTTTCCAAACTGTTCTATCAAAGGGACCGTTCAAGTCTGTGAGTTGAATGCACTCATCACACAGAAGTTTCTCAGAATGCTTCTGTCTAGTTTTTAGGTGAAGAGATTTCATTTCTCAGCATAGGCCTCAAAGCCCTCCAAATATCCACTTGCAGATTCTACGAAAAGTGTGTTTCAAAGCTGCTCTTTCAAAAGCAAGGTTCAAGTCTGTGTGTTGAATGCACTCATCAGAAAGAAGTTTCTGAGAATGCTTCTGTCTAGTTCTTAGGTGAAGATATTTCCTTTTCCAGCTTAGGCCTCAAAGCGCTCGAAATAAACACTTGCAAATTCTACAAAAGGAGTGTTTCAAAAGAGTTCTATCAAAAGGAACGTTCAAGTCTGTGAGTTGAATGCACTTATCATACAGAAGTTTCCTGGAATGCTTCTGTCTAGTTTTTATGTGAAGACATTTCCTTTTCCAGCATAGGTCTCAAAGCGCTCCAAATATCCACTTGCAGATTCTACAAAAAGAGTGTTTCCAAACTGCTCTATCAAAAGCAAGCTTCAACACTGTGAGTAGAATGCACTCATCACAAAGAAGTTTCTGAGAATGCTTCTGTCTAGTTTTTATGTGAAGATATTTCCTTTTCCAACATAGGCCTCAAAGCGCTCCAAATAAACACTTGCAGATTCGACAAAAGGAGTGTTTCAAAACTGCTCTTTCGAGAGGAGCGTTCAAGTCTGTGAGTTGAATACACTCATCACACAGAAGTTTCTGAGAATGCTTCTGTCTAGTTTTTATGTGAAGATATTTCCTTTTCCAGCACAGGCCTCAAAACGCTCCAAATATCCTCTTGCAGATTCTACAAAAAGAGTGTTTCAAAACTGTTCTATCAAAAGGAAGGTTCAACTCTGTGAGTTGAATGAATGCATCATGAAGAACTTTCTGAGAATGCTTCTCTGTAGTTTTTAGGTGAAGATATTCCAAAACCCAGCACAGGCCTCGAAGTGCTCCAAATAACCCCTTGCAGATTTTACCAAAAGAGTGTTTCAGAACTGCTCTTTCTATAGGTAAGTTCAAGTCTGTGAGTTGAATGCACTCAACACAAAGAAGTTTCTGAGAATGCTTCTGTTCAGTTTTTATGTGAAGATATTTCCTTTTCCAGCACAGGCCTCAAACGAATCAAAATATCCACTTGCAGATTCTACAAAAAGAGTGTTTCCAAACTTCTCTATCAATTGGTAGGTTCAACTCTGTGAGTTGAATGAACTCATCACAAAGAAGTTTCTGAGAATGCTTCCATCTAGTTTTTATATGAAGATATTTCCTTTTCCAGCATAGGCCTCAAAGAACTCCAAATAAACACATGCAGATTCTACAAAAGGAGTGTTTCCAAACTGTTCTATCAAAGGGACCGTTCAAGTCTGTGAGTTGAATGCACTCATCACACAGAAGTTTCTCAGAATGCTTCTGTCTAGTTTTTAGGTGAAGAGATTTCATTTCCCAGCATAGGCCTCAAAGCGCTCCAAATATCCACTTGCAGATTCTACGAAAAGTGTGTTTCAAAGCTGCTCTTTCAAAAGCAAGGTTCAAGTCTGTGTGTTGAATGCACTCATCAGAAAGAAGTTTCTGAGAATGCTTCTGTCTAGTTCTTAGGTGAAGATATTTCCTTTTCCAGCTTAGGCCCCAAAGCGCTCCTAATAAACACTTGCAAATTCTACAAAAGGAGTGTTTCAAAAGAGTTCTATCAAAAGGAACGTTCAAGTCTGTGAGTTGAATGCACTTATCATACAGAAGTTTCCTGGAATGTTTCTGTCTAGTTTTTATGTGAAGACATTTCCTTTTCAAGCATAGGCCTCAAAGCGCTCCAAATATCCACTTGCAGATTCTACCAAAAGAGTGTTTCAAAACTGCCCTATCAAAAACAAGCTTCAACACTGTGAGTGGAATGCACTCATCACAAAGAAGTTTCTGAGAATGTTTCTGTCTAGTTCTTACGTAAAGATATTTCCTTTTCCAGCTTAGGCCTCAAAGCGCTCCAAATAAACACTTGCAAATTCTACAAAAGGAGTGTTTCAAAAGAGTTCTATCAAAAGGAACGTTCAAGTCTGTGAGTTGAATGCACTTATCATACAGAAGTTTCCTGGAATGCTTCTGTCTAGTTTTTATGTGAAGACATTTCCTTTTCCAGCATAGGCCTCAAAGCGCTCCAAATATCCACTTGCAGATTCTACAAAAAGAGTGTTTCAAAACTGCTCTATCAAAAGCAAGCTTCAACACTGTGAGTAGAATGCACTCATCACAAAGAAGTTTCTGAGAATGCTTCTGTCTAGTTTTTATGTGAAGATATTTCCTTTTCCAACATAGGCCTCAAAGCGCTCCAAATAAACACTTGCAGATTCTACTTAAGGAGTGTTTCAAAACTGCTCTTTCGAGAGGAACGTTCAAGTCTGTGAGTTGAATGCACTTATCATACAGAAGTTTCCTGGAATGTTTCTGTCTAGTTTTTACGTGAAGACATTTCCTTTTCCAGCATAGGCCTCAAAGCGCTCCAAATATCCACTTGCAGATTCTACAAAAAGAGTGTTTCAAAACTGCTCTATCAAAAGCAAGCTTCAACACTGTGAGTAGAATGCACTCATCACAAAGAAGTTTCTGAGAATGCTTCTGTCTAGTTTTTATGTGAAGATATTTCCTTTTCCAACATAGGCCTCAAAGCGCTCCAAAGAAACACTTGCAGATTCTACAAAAGGAGTGTTTCAAAACTGCTCTTTCGAGTGGAACGTTCAAGTCTGTGAGTTGAATGCACTCATCACACAGAAGTTTCTAAGAATGCTTCTGTCTAGTTTTTATGTGAAGATATTTCCTTTTCCAGCAGAGGCCTCAAAACGCTCCAAATATCCTCTTGCAGATTCTAGAAAAAGAGTGTTTCAAAACTGTTCTATCAAAAGGAAGGTTCAACTCTGTGAGTTGAATGAATGCATCATGAAGAACTTTCTGCGAATGTTTCTCTGTAGTTTTTAGGTGAAGATATTCCAAAACCCAGCACAGGCCTCGAAGTGCTCCAAATAGCCACCTGCAGATTTTACCAAAAGAGTGTTTCAAAACTGCTCTTTCTATAGGTAAGTTCAAGTCTGTGTGTTGAATGCACTCAACACAAAGAAGTTTCTGAGAATGCTTCTGTTCAGTTTTTATGTGAAGATATTTCCTTTTCCAGCACAGGCCTCAAACGAATCCAAATATCCACTTGCAGATTCTACAAAAAGAGTGTTTCCAAACTTCTCTATCAATTGGTAGGTTCAACTCTGTGAGTGGAATGAACTCATCACAAAGAAGTTTCTGAGAATGCTTCCATCTAGTTTTTATATGAAGATATTTCCTTTTCCAGCATAGGCCTCAAAGAACTCCAAATAAGCACATGCAGATTCTACAAAAGGACTGTTTCCAAACTGTCCTTTCAAAGGGAACGTTCAAGTCTGTGAGTTGAATGCATTCATCACACAGAAGTTTCTCAGAATGCTTCTGTCTAGTTTTTAGGTGAAGAGATTTCATTTCCCAGCATAGGCCTCAAAGCGCTCCAAATATCCACTTGCAGATTCTACGAAAAGTGTGTTTCAAAGCTGCTCTTTCAAAAGCAAGGTTCAAGTCTGTGTGTTGAATGCACTCATCAGAAAGAAGTTTCTGAGAATGCTTCTGTCTAGTTCTTAGGTGAAGATATTTCCTTTTCCAGCTTAGGCCTCAAAGCGCTCCAAATAAACACTTGCAAATTCTATAAAAGGAGTGTTTCAAAAGAGTTCTATCAAAAGGAACGTTCAAGTCTGTGAGTTGAATGCACTTATCATACAGAAGTTTCCTGGAATGTTTCTGTCTAGTTTTTATGTGAAGACATTTCCTTTTCCAGCATAGGCCTCAAAGCGCTCCAAATATCCACTTGCAGATTCTACAAAAAGAGTGTTTCAAAACTGCTCTATCAAAAGCAAGCTTCAACACTGTGAGTAGAATGCACTCATCACAAAGAAGTTTCTGAGAATGCTTCTGTCTAGTTTTTATGTGAAGATATTTCCTTTTCCAACATAGGCCTCAAAGCGCTCCAAATAAACACTTGCAGATTCTACAAAAGGAGTGTTTCAAAACTGCTCTTTCGAGAGGAACGTTCAAGTCTGTGAGTTGAATGCACTCATCACACAGAAGTTTCTGAGAATGCTTCTGTCTAGTTTTTATGTGAAGATACTTCCTTTTCCAGCAGAGGCCTCAAAACGCTCCAAATATCCTCTTGCAGATTCTACAAAAAGAGTGTTTCAAAACTGTTCTATCAAAAGGAAGGTTCAAATCTGTGAGTTGAAGGAATGCATCATGAAGAACTTTCTGAGAATGCTTCTCTGTAGTTTTTAGGTGAAGATATTCCAAAACCCAGCACAGGCCTCGAAGTGCTCCAAATAACCCCTTGCAGATTTTACCAAAAGAGTGTTTCAGAACTGCTCTTTCTATAGGTAAGTTCAAGTCTGTGAGTTGAATGCACTCAACACAAAGAAGTTTCTGAGAATGCTTCTGTTCAGTTTTTATGTGAAGATATTTCCTTTTCCAGCACAGGCCTCAAACGAATCCAAATATCCACTTGCAGATTCTACAAAAAGAGTGTTTCCAAACTTCTCTATCAATTGGTAGGTTCAACTCTGTGAGTTGAATGAACTCATCACAAAGAAGTTTCTGAGAATGCTTCCATCTAGTTTTTATATGAAGATATTTCCTTTTCCAGCATAGGCCTCAAAGAACTCCAAATAAACACATGCAGATTCTACAAAAGGAGTGTTTCCAAACTGTTCTATCAAAGGGACCGTTCAAGTCTGTGAGTTGAATGCACTCATCACACAGAAGTTTCTCAGAATGCTTCTGTCTAGTTTTTAGGTGAAGAGATTTCATTTCCCAGCATAGGCCTCAAAGCGCTCCAAATATCCACTTGCAGATTCTACGAAAAGTGTGTTTCAAAGCTGCTCTTTCAAAAGCAAGGTTCAAGTCTGTGTGTTGAATGCACTCATCGGAAAGAAGTTTCTGAGAATGCTTCTGTCTAGTTCTTAGGTGAAGATATTTCCTTTTCCAGCTTAGGCCCCAAAGCGCTCCAAATAAACACTTGCAAATTCTACAAAAGGATTGTTTCAAAAGAGTTCTATCAAAAGGAACGTTCAAGTCTGTGAGTTGAATGCACTTATCATACAGAAGTTTCCTGGAATGTTTCTGTCTAGTTTTTATGTGAAGACATTTCCTTTTCCAGCATAGGCCTCAAAGCGCTCCAAATATCCACTTGCAGATTCTACCAAAAGAGTGTTTCAAAACTGCCCTATCAAAAACAAGCTTCAACACTGTGAGTGGAATGCACTCATCACAAAGAAGTTTCTGAGAATGTTTCTGTCTAGTTCTTACGTAAAGATATTTCCTTTTCCAGCTTAGGCCTCAAAGCGCTCCAAATAAACACTTGCAAATTCTACAAAAGGAGTGTTTCAAAAGAGTTCTATCAAAAGGAACGTTCAAGTCTGTGAGTTGAATGCACTTATCATACAGAAGTTTCCTGGAATGCTTCTGTCTAGTTTTTATGTGAAGACATTTCCTTTTCCAGCATAGGCCTCAAAGCGCTCCAAATATCCACTTGCAGATTCTACAAAAAGAGTGTTTCAAAACTGCTCTATCAAAAGCAAGCTTCAACACTGTGAGTAGAATGCACTCATCACAAAGAAGTTTCTGAGAATGCTTCTGTCTAGTTTTTATGTGAAGATATTTCCTTTTCCAACATAGGCCTCAAAGCGCTCCAAATAAACACTTGCAGATTCTACTTAAGGAGTGTTTCAAAACTGCTCTTTCGAGAGGAACGTTCAAGTCTGTGAGTTGAATGCACTTATCATACAGAAGTTTCCTGGAATGTTTCTGTCTAGTTTTTACGTGAAGACATTTCCTTTTCCAGCATAGGCCTCAAAGCGCTCCAAATATCCACTTGCAGATTCTACAAAAAGAGTGTTTCAAAACTGCTCTATCAAAAGCAAGCTTCAACACTGTGAGTAGAATGCACTCATCACAAAGAAGTTTCTGAGAATGCTTCTGTCTAGTTTTTATGTGAAGATATTTCCTTTTCCAACATAGGCCTCAAAGCGCTCCAAAGAAACACTTGCAGATTCTACAAAAGGAGTGTTTCAAAACTGCTCTTTCGAGTGGAACGTTCAAGTCTGTGAGTTGAATGCACTCATCACACAGAAGTTTCTAAGAATGCTTCTGTCTAGTTTTTATGTGAAGATATTTCCTTTTCCAGCAGAGGCCTCAAAACGCTCCAAATATCCTCTTGCAGATTCTAGAAAAAGAGTGTTTCAAAACTGTTCTATCAAAAGGAAGGTTCAACTCTGTGAGTTGAATGAATGCATCATGAAGAACTTTCTGAGAATGCTTCTCTGTAGTTTTTAGGTGAAGATATTCCAAAACCCAGCACAGGCCTCGAAGTGCTCCAAATAACCCCTTGCAGATTTTACCAAAAGAGTGTTTCAGAACTGCTCTTTCTATAGGTAAGTTCAAGTCTGTGAGTTGAATGCACTCAACACAAAGAAGTTTCTGAGAATGCTTCTGTTCAGTTTTTATGTGAAGATATTTCCTTTTCCAGCATAGGCCTCAAACGGCTCCAAATATCCACTTGCAGATTCTACAAAAAGAGTGTTTCCAAACTTCTCTATCAATTGGTAGGTTCAACTCTGTGAGTTGAAAGAACTCATCACAAAGAAGTTTCTGAGAATGCTTCCATCTAGTTTTTATATGAAGATATTTCCTTTTCCAGCATAGGCCTCAAGGAACTCCAAATAAACACATGCAGATTCTACAAAAGGAGTGTTTCCAAACTGTTCTATCAAAGGGACCGTTCAAGTCTGTGAGTTGAATGCACTCATCACACAGAAGTTTCTCAGAATGCTTCTGTCAAGTTTTTAGGTGAAGAGATTTCATTTCTCAGCATAGGCCTCAAAGCCCTCCAAATATCCACTTGCAGATTCTACGAAAAGTGTGTTTCAAAGCTGCTCTTTCAAAAGCAAGGTTCAAGTCTGTGTGTTGAATGCACTCATCAGAAAGAAGTTTCTGAGAATGCTTCTGTCTAGTTCTTAGGTGAAGATATTTCCTTTTCCAGCTTAGGCCTCAAAGCGCTCGAAATAAACACTTGCAAATTCTACAAAAGGAGTGTTTCAAAAGAGTTCTATCAAAAGGAACGTTCAAGTCTGTGAGTTGAATGCACTTATCATACAGAAGTTTCCTGGAATGCTTCTGTCTAGTTTTTATGTGAAGACATTTCCTTTTCCAGCATAGGTCTCAAAGCGCTCCAAATATCCACTTGCAGATTCTACAAAAAGAGTGTTTCCAAACTGCTCTATCAAAAGCAAGCTTCAACACTGTGAGTAGAATGCACTCATCACAAAGAAGTTTCTGAGAATGCTTCTGTCTAGTTTTTATGTGAAGATATTTCCTTTTCCAACATAGGCCTCAAAGCGCTCCAAATAAACACTTGCAGATTCGACAAAAGGAGTGTTTCAAAACTGCTCTTTCGAGAGGAGCGTTCAAGTCTGTGAGTTGAATACACTCATCACACAGAAGTTTCTGAGAATGCTTCTGTCTAGTTTTTATGTGAAGATATTTCCTTTTCCAGCACAGGCCTCAAAACGCTCCAAATATCCTCTTGCAGATTCTACAAAAAGAGTGTTTCAAAACTGTTCTATCAAAAGGAAGGTTCAACTCTGTGAGTTGAATGAATGCATCATGAAGAACTTTCTGAGAATGCTTCTCTGTAGTTTTTAGGTGAAGATATTCCAAAACCCAGCACAGGCCTCGAAGTGCTCCAAATAACCCCTTGCAGATTTTACCAAAAGAGTGTTTCAGAACTGCTCTTTCTATAGGTAAGTTCAAGTCTGTGAGTTGAATGCACTCAACACAAAGAAGTTTCTGAGAATGCTTCTGTTCAGTTTTTATGTGAAGATATTTCCTTTTCCAGCACAGGCCTCAAACGAATCAAAATATCCACTTGCAGATTCTACAAAAAGAGTGTTTCCAAACTTCTCTATCAATTGGTAGGTTCAACTCTGTGAGTTGAATGAACTCATCACAAAGAAGTTTCTGAGAATGCTTCCATCTAGTTTTTATATGAAGATATTTCCTTTTCCAGCATAGGCCTCAAAGAACTCCAAATAAACACATGCAGATTCTACAAAAGGAGTGTTTCCAAACTGTTCTATCAAAGGGACCGTTCAAGTCTGTGAGTTGAATGCACTCATCACACAGAAGTTTCTCAGAATGCTTCTGTCTAGTTTTTAGGTGAAGAGATTTCATTTCCCAGCATAGGCCTCAAAGCGCTCCAAATATCCACTTGCAGATTCTACGAAAAGTGTGTTTCAAAGCTGCTCTTTCAAAAGCAAGGTTCAAGTCTGTGTGTTGAATGCACTCATCAGAAAGAAGTTTCTGAGAATGCTTCTGTCTAGTTCTTAGGTGAAGATATTTCCTTTTCCAGCTTAGGCCCCAAAGCGCTCCTAATAAACACTTGCAAATTCTACAAAAGGAGTGTTTCAAAAGAGTTCTATCAAAAGGAACGTTCAAGTCTGTGAGTTGAATGCACTTATCATACAGAAGTTTCCTGGAATGTTTCTGTCTAGTTTTTATGTGAAGACATTTCCTTTTCAAGCATAGGCCTCAAAGCGCTCCAAATATCCACTTGCAGATTCTACCAAAAGAGTGTTTCAAAACTGCCCTATCAAAAACAAGCTTCAACACTGTGAGTGGAATGCACTCATCACAAAGAAGTTTCTGAGAATGTTTCTGTCTAGTTCTTACGTAAAGATATTTCCTTTTCCAGCTTAGGCCTCAAAGCGCTCCAAATAAACACTTGCAAATTCTACAAAAGGAGTGTTTCAAAAGAGTTCTATCAAAAGGAACGTTCAAGTCTGTGAGTTGAATGCACTTATCATACAGAAGTTTCCTGGAATGCTTCTGTCTAGTTTTTATGTGAAGACATTTCCTTTTCCAGCATAGGCCTCAAAGCGCTCCAAATATCCACTTGCAGATTCTACAAAAAGAGTGTTTCAAAACTGCTCTATCAAAAGCAAGCTTCAACACTGTGAGTAGAATGCACTCATCACAAAGAAGTTTCTGAGAATGCTTCTGTCTAGTTTTTATGTGAAGATATTTCCTTTTCCAACATAGGCCTCAAAGCGCTCCAAATAAACACTTGCAGATTCTACTTAAGGAGTGTTTCAAAACTGCTCTTTCGAGAGGAACGTTCAAGTCTGTGAGTTGAATGCACTTATCATACAGAAGTTTCCTGGAATGTTTCTGTCTAGTTTTTACGTGAAGACATTTCCTTTTCCAGCATAGGCCTCAAAGCGCTCCAAATATCCACTTGCAGATTCTACAAAAAGAGTGTTTCAAAACTGCTCTATCAAAAGCAAGCTTCAACACTGTGAGTAGAATGCACTCATCACAAAGAAGTTTCTGAGAATGCTTCTGTCTAGTTTTTATGTGAAGATATTTCCTTTTCCAACATAGGCCTCAAAGCGCTCCAAAGAAACACTTGCAGATTCTACAAAAGGAGTGTTTCAAAACTGCTCTTTCGAGTGGAACGTTCAAGTCTGTGAGTTGAATGCACTCATCACACAGAAGTTTCTAAGAATGCTTCTGTCTAGTTTTTATGTGAAGATATTTCCTTTTCCAGCAGAGGCCTCAAAACGCTCCAAATATCCTCTTGCAGATTCTAGAAAAAGAGTGTTTCAAAACTGTTCTATCAAAAGGAAGGTTCAACTCTGTGAGTTGAATGAATGCATCATGAAGAACTTTCTGCGAATGTTTCTCTGTAGTTTTTAGGTGAAGATATTCCAAAACCCAGCACAGGCCTCGAAGTGCTCCAAATAGCCACCTGCAGATTTTACCAAAAGAGTGTTTCAAAACTGCTCTTTCTATAGGTAAGTTCAAGTCTGTGAGTTGAATGCACTCAACACAAAGAAGTTTCTGAGAATGCTTCTGTTCAGTTTTTATGTGAAGATATTTCCTTTTCCAGCACAGGCCTCAAACGAATCCAAATATCCACTTGCAGATTCTACAAAAAGAGTGTTTCCAAACTTCTCTATCAATTGGTAGGTTCAACTCTGTGAGTGGAATGAACTCATCACAAAGAAGTTTCTGAGAATGCTTCCATCTAGTTTTTATATGAAGATATTTCCTTTTCCAGCATAGGCCTCAAAGAACTCCAAATAAGCACATGCAGATTCTACAAAAGGACTGTTTCCAAACTGTCCTTTCAAAGGGAACGTTCAAGTCTGTGAGTTGAATGCATTCATCACACAGAAGTTTCTCAGAATGCTTCTGTCTAGTTTTTAGGTGAAGAGATTTCATTTCCCAGCATAGGCCTCAAAGCGCTCCAAATATCCACTTGCAGATTCTACGAAAAGTGTGTTTCAAAGCTGCTCTTTCAAAAGCAAGGTTCAAGTCTGTGTGTTGAATGCACTCATCAGAAAGAAGTTTCTGAGAATGCTTCTGTCTAGTTCTTAGGTGAAGATATTTCCTTTTCCAGCTTAGGCCTCAAAGCGCTCCAAATAAACACTTGCAAATTCTATAAAAGGAGTGTTTCAAAAGAGTTCTATCAAAAGGAACGTTCAAGTCTGTGAGTTGAATGCACTTATCATACAGAAGTTTCCTGGAATGTTTCTGTCTAGTTTTTATGTGAAGACATTTCCTTTTCCAGCATAGGCCTCAAAGCGCTCCAAATATCCACTTGCAGATTCTACAAAAAGAGTGTTTCAAAACTGCTCTATCAAAAGCAAGCTTCAACACTGTGAGTAGAATGCACTCATCACAAAGAAGTTTCTGAGAATGCTTCTGTCTAGTTTTTATGTGAAGATATTTCCTTTTCCAACATAGGCCTCAAAGCGCTCCAAATAAACACTTGCAGATTCTACAAAAGGAGTGTTTCAAAACTGCTCTTTCGAGAGGAACGTTCAAGTCTGTGAGTTGAATGCACTCATCACACAGAAGTTTCTGAGAATGCTTCTGTCTAGTTTTTATGTGAAGATACTTCCTTTTCCAGCAGAGGCCTCAAAACGCTCCAAATATCCTCTTGCAGATTCTACAAAAAGAGTGTTTCAAAACTGTTCTATCAAAAGGAAGGTTCAAATCTGTGAGTTGAAGGAATGCATCATGAAGAACTTTCTGAGAATGCTTCTCTGTAGTTTTTAGGTGAAGATATTCCAAAACCCAGCACAGGCCTCGAAGTGCTCCAAATAACCCCTTGCAGATTTTACCAAAAGAGTGTTTCAGAACTGCTCTTTCTATAGGTAAGTTCAAGTCTGTGAGTTGAATGCACTCAACACAAAGAAGTTTCTGAGAATGCTTCTGTTCAGTTTTTATGTGAAGATATTTCCTTTTCCAGCCTAGGCCTCAAACGAATCCAAATATCCACTTGCAGATTCTACAAAAAGAGTGTTTCCAAACTTCTCTATCAATTGGTAGGTTCAACTCTGTGAGTTGAATGAACTCATCCAAAGAAGTTTCTGAGAATGCTTCCATCTAATTTTTATATGAAGATACTTCCTTTTCCAGCATAGGCCTCAAAGAACTCCAAATAAACACATGCAGATTCTACAAAAGGAGTGTTTCAAAACTGTTCTATCAAAGGGAATGTTCAAGTCTGTGAGTTGAATGCACTCATCACACAGAACTTTCTCAGAATGCTTGTCTAGTTTTTAGGTGAAGAGATTTCATTTCCCAGCATAGGCCTCAAAGCGCTCCAAATATCCACTTGCAGATTCTACGAAAAGTGTGTTTCAAAGCTGCTCTTTCAAAAGGAAGCTTCAAGTCTGTGAGTTGAATGCACTCATCACAAAGAAGTTTCTGAGAATGCTTCCGTCTAGTTTCTATATGAAGATATTTCCTTTTCCAACATAGGCCTCAAAGTGCTCCAGATAAACTCTTGCAGATTCTACAAAAGGAGTGTCTCAAAACTGATCTCTCTATAGGTAAGTCCAAGTCTGTGAGTTGAATGCACTCATCACACAGAAGTTTCTCAGAATGCTTCTGTCTAGTTTTTAGGTGAAGAGATTTCATTTCCCAGCATAGGCCTCAAAGCGCTCCAAATATCCACTTGCAGATGCTACGAAAAGTGTGTTTCAAAGCTGCTCTTTCAAAAGGAAGCTTCAAGTCTGTGAGTTGAATGCACTCATCACAAAGAAGTTTATGAGAATGCTTCCGTCTAGTTTCTATATGAAGATATTTCCTTTTCCAACATAGGCCGCAAAGTGCTCCAAATAAACCCTTGCAGATTCTACAAAAGGAGTGTTTCCAAACTGTTCTATCAAAGGGAACGTTCAAGTCTGTGAGTTGAATGCACTCATCACACAGAACTTTCTCAGAATGCTTCTGTCTAGTTTTTAGGTGAAGAGATTTCATTTCCCAGCATAGGCCTCAAAGCGCTCCAAATATCCACTTGCAGATTCTACGAAAAGTGTGTTTCAAAGCTGCTCTTTCAAAAGCAAGGTTCAAGTCTGTGTGTTGAATTCACTCTTCAGAAAGAAGTTTCTGAGAATGCTTCTCTCTAGTTCTTAGGTGAAGATATTTCCTTTTCCAGCTTAGGCCTCAAAGCGCTCCAAATAAACACTTGCAAATTCTACAAAAGGAGTGTTTCAAAAGAGTTCTATCAAAAGGAACGTTCAAGTCTGTGAGTTGAATGCACTTATCATACAGAAGTTTTCTGGAATGCTTCTGTCTAGTTTTTATGTGAAGACATTTTCTTTTCCAGCATAGGCCTCAAAGCGCTCCAAATATCCACTTGCAGATTCTACAAAAAGAGTGTTTCAAAACTGCTCTATCAAAAGCAAGCTTCAACACTGTGAGTAGAATGCACTCATCACAAAGAAGTTTCTGAGAATGCTTCTGTCTAGTTTTTATGTGAAGATATTTCCTTTTCCAACATAGGCCTCAAAGCGCTCCAAAGAAACACTTGCAGATTCTACAAAAGGAGTGTTTCAAAACTGCTCTTTCGAGTGGAACGTTCAAGTCTGTGAGTTGAATGCACTCATCACACAGAAGTTTCTAAGAATGCTTCTGTCTAGTTTTTATGTGAAGATATTTCCTTTTCCAGCAGAGGCCTCAAAACGCTCCAAATATCCTCTTGCAGATTCTAGAAAAAGAGTGTTTCAAAACTGTTCTATCAAAAGGAAGGTTCAACTCTGTGAGTTGAATGAATGCATCATGAAGAACTTTCTGCGAATGTTTCTCTGTAGTTTTTAGGTGAAGATATTCCAAAACCCAGCACAGGCCTCGAAGTGCTCCAAATAGCCACCTGCAGATTTTACCAAAAGAGTGTTTCAAAA
This sequence comes from Pongo abelii, assembly GCF_028885655.2. Taxonomy (NCBI): domain Eukaryota; kingdom Metazoa; phylum Chordata; class Mammalia; order Primates; family Hominidae; genus Pongo; species Pongo abelii. The sequence goes on along the minus strand of NC_072000.2, from coordinate 20,415,483 downwards.
CTGCTCTTTCTATAGGTAAGTTCAAGTCTGTGAGTTGAATGCACTCAACACAAAGAAGTTTCTGAGAATGCTTCTGTTCAGTTTTTATGTGAAGATATTTCCTTTTCCAGCACAGGCCTCAAACGAATCCAAATATCCACTTGCAGATTCTACAAAAAGAGTGTTTCCAAACTTCTCTATCAATTGGTAGGTTCAACTCTGTGAGTGGAATGAACTCATCACAAAGAAGTTTCTGAGAATGCTTCCATCTAGTTTTTATATGAAGATATTTCCTTTTCCAGCATAGGCCTCAAAGAACTCCAAATAAGCACATGCAGATTCTACAAAAGGACTGTTTCCAAACTGTCCTTTCAAAGGGAACGTTCAAGTCTGTGAGTTGAATGCATTCATCACACAGAAGTTTCTCAGAATGCTTCTGTCTAGTTTTTAGGTGAAGAGATTTCATTTCCCAGCATAGGCCTCAAAGCGCTCCAAATATCCACTTGCAGATTCTACGAAAAGTGTGTTTCAAAGCTGCTCTTTCAAAAGTAAGGTTCAAGTCTGTGTGTTGAATGCACTCATCAGAAAGAAGTTTCTGAGAATGCTTCTGTCTAGTTCTTAGGTGAAGATATTTCCTTTTCCAGCTTAGGCCTCAAAGCGCTCCAAATAAACACTTGCAAATTCTATAAAAGGAGTGTTTCAAAAGAGTTCTATCAAAAGGAACGTTCAAGTCTGTGAGTTGAATGCACTTATCATACAGAAGTTTCCTGGAATGTTTCTGTCTAGTTTTTATGTGAAGACATTTCCTTTTCCAGCATAGGCCTCAAAGCGCTCCAAATATCCACTTGCAGATTCTACAAAAAGAGTGTTTCAAAACTGCTCTATCAAAAGCAAGCTTCAACACTGTGAGTAGAATGCACTCATCACAAAGAAGTTTCTGAGAATGCTTCTGTCTAGTTTTTATGTGAAGATATTTCCTTTTCCAACATAGGCCTCAAAGCGCTCCAAATAAACACTTGCAGATTCTACAAAAGGAGTGTTTCAAAACTGCTCTTTCGAGAGGAACGTTCAAGTCTGTGAGTTGAATGCACTCATCACACAGAAGTTTCTGAGAATGCTTCTGTCTAGTTTTTATGTGAAGATACTTCCTTTTCCAGCAGAGGCCTCAAAACGCTCCAAATATCCTCTTGCAGATTCTACAAAAAGAGTGTTTCAAAACTGTTCTATCAAAAGGAAGGTTCAAATCTGTGAGTTGAAGGAATGCATCATGAAGAACTTTCTGAGAATGCTTCTCTGTAGTTTTTAGGTGAAGATATTCCAAAACCCAGCACAGGCCTCGAAGTGCTCCAAATAACCCCTTGCAGATTTTACCAAAAGAGTGTTTCAGAACTGCTCTTTCTATAGGTAAGTTCAAGTCTGTGAGTTGAATGCACTCAACACAAAGAAGTTTCTGAGAATGCTTCTGTTCAGTTTTTATGTGAAGATATTTCCTTTTCCAGCCTAGGCCTCAAACGAATCCAAATATCCACTTGCAGATTCTACAAAAAGAGTGTTTCCAAACTTCTCTATCAATTGGTAGGTTCAACTCTGTGAGTTGAATGAACTCATCCAAAGAAGTTTCTGAGAATGCTTCCATCTAATTTTTATATGAAGATACTTCCTTTTCCAGCATAGGCCTCAAAGAACTCCAAATAAACACATGCAGATTCTACAAAAGGAGTGTTTCAAAACTGTTCTATCAAAGGGAATGTTCAAGTCTGTGAGTTGAATGCACTCATCACACAGAACTTTCTCAGAATGCTTGTCTAGTTTTTAGGTGAAGAGATTTCATTTCCCAGCATAGGCCTCAAAGCGCTCCAAATATCCACTTGCAGATTCTACGAAAAGTGTGTTTCAAAGCTGCTCTTTCAAAAGGAAGCTTCAAGTCTGTGAGTTGAATGCACTCATCACAAAGAAGTTTCTGAGAATGCTTCCGTCTAGTTTCTATATGAAGATATTTCCTTTTCCAACATAGGCCTCAAAGTGCTCCAGATAAACTCTTGCAGATTCTACAAAAGGAGTGTCTCAAAACTGATCTCTCTATAGGTAAGTCCAAGTCTGTGAGTTGAATGCACTCATCACACAGAAGTTTCTCAGAATGCTTCTGTCTAGTTTTTAGGTGAAGAGATTTCATTTCCCAGCATAGGCCTCAAAGCGCTCCAAATATCCACTTGCAGATGCTACGAAAAGTGTGTTTCAAAGCTGCTCTTTCAAAAGGAAGCTTCAAGTCTGTGAGTTGAATGCACTCATCACAAAGAAGTTTATGAGAATGCTTCCGTCTAGTTTCTATATGAAGATATTTCCTTTTCCAACATAGGCCGCAAAGTGCTCCAAATAAACCCTTGCAGATTCTACAAAAGGAGTGTTTCCAAACTGTTCTATCAAAGGGAACGTTCAAGTCTGTGAGTTGAATGCACTCATCACACAGAACTTTCTCAGAATGCTTCTGTCTAGTTTTTAGGTGAAGAGATTTCATTTCCCAGCATAGGCCTCAAAGCGCTCCAAATATCCACTTGCAGATTCTACGAAAAGTGTGTTTCAAAGCTGCTCTTTCAAAAGCAAGGTTCAAGTCTGTGTGTTGAATTCACTCTTCAGAAAGAAGTTTCTGAGAATGCTTCTCTCTAGTTCTTAGGTGAAGATATTTCCTTTTCCAGCTTAGGCCTCAAAGCGCTCCAAATAAACACTTGCAAATTCTACAAAAGGAGTGTTTCAAAAGAGTTCTATCAAAAGGAACGTTCAAGTCTGTGAGTTGAATGCACTTATCATACAGAAGTTTTCTGGAATGCTTCTGTCTAGTTTTTATGTGAAGACATTTTCTTTTCCAGCATAGGCCTCAAAGCGCTCCAAATATCCACTTGCAGATTCTACAAAAAGAGTGTTTCAAAACTGCTCTATCAAAAGCAAGCTTCAACACTGTGAGTAGAATGCACTCATCACAAAGAAGTTTCTGAGAATGCTTCTGTCTAGTTTTTATGTGAAGATATTTCCTTTTCCAACATAGGCCTCAAAGCGCTCCAAATAAACACTTGCAGATTCTACAAAAGGAGTGTTTCAAAACTGCTCTTTCGAGAGGAACGTTCAAGTCTGTGAGTTGAATGCACTCATCACACAGAAGTTTCTGAGAATGCTTCTGTCTAGTTTTTATGTGAAGATATTTCCTTTTCCAGCATAGGCCTCAAAACGCTCCAAATATCCTCTTGCAGATTCTACAAAAAGAGTGTTTCAAAACTGTTCTATCAAAAGGAAGGTTCAACTCTGTGAGTTGAATGAATGCATCATGAAGAACTTTCTGAGAATGCTTCTCTGTAGTTTTTAGGTGAAGATATTCCAAAACCCAGCACAGGCCTCGAAGTGCTCCAAATAACCCCTTGCAGATTTTACCAAAAGAGTGTTTCAGAACTGCTCTTTCTATAGGTAAGTTCAAGTCTGTGAGTTGAATGCACTCAACACAAAGAAGTTTCTGAGAATGCTTCTGTTCAGTTTTTATGTGAAGATATTTCCTTTTCCAGCATAGGCCTCAAACGGCTCCAAATATCCACTTGCAGATTCTACAAAAAGAGTGTTTCCAAACTTCTCTATCAATTGGTAGGTTCAACTCTGTGAGTTGAATGAACTCATCACAAAGAAGTTTCTGAGAATGCTTCCATCTAGTTTTTATATGAAGATATTTCCTTTTCCAGCATAGGCCTCAAGGAACTCCAAATAAACACATGCAGATTCTACAAAAGGAGTGTTTCCAAACTGTTCTATCAAAGGGACCGTTCAAGTCTGTGAGTTGAATGCGCTCATCACACAGAAGTTTCTCAGAATGCTTCTGTCTAGTTTTTAGGTGAAGAGATTTCATTTCTCAGCATAGGCCTCAAAGCCCTCCAAATATCCACTTGCAGATTCTACGAAAAGTGTGTTTCAAAGCTGCTCTTTCAAAAGCAAGGTTCAAGTCTGTGTGTTGAATGCACTCATCAGAAAGAAGTTTCTGAGAATGCTTCTGTCTAGTTCTTAGGTGAAGATATTTCCTTTTCCAGCTTAGGCCTCAAAGCGCTCCAAATAAACACTTGCAAATTCTACAAAAGGAGTGTTTCAAAAGAGTTCTATCAAAAGGAACGTTCAAGTCTGTGAGTTGAATGCACTTATCATACAGAAGTTTCCTGGAATGCTTCTGTCTAGTTTTTATGTGAAGACATTTCCTTTTCCAGCATAGGCCTCAAAGCGCTCCAAATATCCACTTGCAGATTCTACAAAAAGAGTGTTTCCAAACTGCTCTATCAAAAGCAAGCTTCAACACTGTGAGTAGAATGCACTCATCACAAAGAAGTTTCTGAGAATGCTTCTGTCTAGTTTTTATGTGAAGATATTTCCTTTTCCAACATAGGCCTCAAAGCGCTCCAAATAAACACTTGCAGATTCTACAAAAGGAGTGTTTCAAAACTGCTCTTTCGAGAGGAACGTTCAAGTCTGTGAGTTGAATGCACTCATCACACAGAAGTTTCTGAGAATGCTTCTGTCTAGTTTTTATGTGAAGATATTTCCTTTTCCAGCATAGGCCTCAAAACGCTCCAAATATCCTCTTGCAGATTCTACAAAAAGAGTGTTTCAAAACTGTTCTATCAAAAGGAAGGTTCAACTCTGTGAGTTGAATGAATGCATCATGAAGAACTTTCTGAGAATGCTTCTCTGTAGTTTTTAGGTGAAGATATTCCAAAACCCAGCACAGGCCTCGAAGTGCTCCAAATAACCCCTTGCAGATTTTACCAAAAGAGTGTTTCAGAACTGCTCTTTCTATAGGTAAGTTCAAGTCTGTGAGTTGAATGCACTCAACACAAAGAAGTTTCTGAGAATGCTTCTGTTCAGTTTTTATGTGAAGATATTTCCTTTTCCAGCATAGGCCTCAAACGGCTCCAAATATCCACTTGCAGATTCTACAAAAAGAGTGTTTCCAAACTTCTCTATCAATTGGTAGGTTCAACTCTGTGAGTTGAATGAACTCATCACAAAGAAGTTTCTGAGAATGCTTCCATCTAGTTTTTATATGAAGATATTTCCTTTTCCAGCATAGGCCTCAAAGAACTCCAAATAAACACATGCAGATTCTACAAAAGGAGTGTTTCCAAACTGTTCTATCAAAGGGACCGTTCAAGTCCGTGAGTTGAATGCACTCATCACACAGAAGTTTCTCAGAATGCTTCTGTCTAGTTTTCAGGTGAAGAGATTTCATTTCCCAGCATAGGCCTCAAAGCGCTCCAAATATCCACTTGCAGATTCTACGAAAAGTGTGTTTCAAAGCTGCTCTTTCAAAAGCAAGGTTCAAGTCTGTGTGTTGAATGCACTCATCAGAAAGAAGTTTCTGAGAATGCTTCTGTCTAGTTCTTAGGTGAAGATACTTCCTTTTCCAGCTTAGGCCTCAAAGCGCTCCAAATAAACACTTGCAAATTCTACAAAAGGAGTGTTTCAAAAGAGTTCTATCAAAAGGAATGTTCAAGTCTGTGAGTTGAATGCACTTATCATACAGAAGTTTCCTGGAATGTTTCTGTCTAGTTTTTATGTGAAGACATTTCCTTTTCCAGCATAGGCCTCAAAGCGCTCCAAATATCCACTTGCAGATTCTACAAAAAGAGTGTTTCAAAACTGCTCTATCAAAAGCAAGCTTCAACACTGTGAGTAGAATGCACTCATCACAAAGAAGTTTCTGAGAATGCTTCTGTCTAGTTTTTATGTGAAGAGATTTCATTTCCCAGCATAGGCCTCAAAGCGCTCCAAATATCCACTTGCAGATTCTACGAAAAGTGTGTTTCAAAGCTGCTCTTTCAAAAGCAAGGTTGAAGTCTGTGTGTTGAATGCACTCATCAGAAAGAAGTTTCTCAGAATGATTCTGTCTAGTTTTTAGGTGAAGAGATTTCATTTCCCAGCATAGGCCTCAAAGCGCTCCAAATATCCACTTGCAGATTCTGCGAAAAGTGTGTTTCAAAGCTGCTCTATCAAAAGCAAGGTTCAAGTCTGTGTGTTGAATGCACTCATCAGAAAGAAGTTTCTGAGAATGCTTCTGTCTAGTTCTTAGGTGAAGATATTTCCTTTTCCAGCTTAGGCCTAAAAGCGCTGCAAATAAACACTTGCAAATTCAACAAAAGGAGTGTTTCAAAAGAATTCTATCAAAAGGAAGGTTCAAGTCTGTGAGTTGAATGCACTTATCATACAGAAGTTTCCTAGAATGCTTCTGTCTAGTTTTTATCTGAAGACATTTCCTTTTCCAGCATAGGCCTCAAAGCGCTCCAAATATCCACTTGCAGATTCTACAAAAAGAGTGTTTCAAAACTGCTCTTTCGAGAGGAACGTTCAAGTCTGTGAGTTGAGTGCACCCATCACACAGAAGTTTCTGAGAATGCTTCTGTCTAGTTTTTATGTGAAGATATTTCCTTTTCCAGCATAGGCCTCAAAACGCTCCAAATATCCTCTTGCAGATTCTACGAAAAGAGTGTTTCAAAACTGTTCTATCAAAAGGAAGGTTCAACTCTGTGAGTTGAATGAATGCATCATGAAGAACTTTCTGAGAATGCTTCTCTGTAGTTTTTAGGTGAAGATATTCCAAAACCCAGCACAGGCCTCGAAGTGCTCCAAATAACCCCTTGCAGATTTTACCAAAAGAGTGTTTCAGAACTGCTCTTTCTATAGGTAAGTTCAAGTCTGTGAGTTGAATGCACTCAACACAAAGAAGTTTCTGAGAATGCTTCTGTTCAGTTTTTATGTGAAGATATTTCCTTTTCCAGCATAGGCCTCAAACGGCTCCAAATATCCACTTGCAGATTCTACAAAAAGAGTGTTTCCAAACTTCTCTATCAATTGGTAGGTTCAACTCTGTGAGTTGAATGAACTCATCACAAAGAAGTTTCTGAGAATGCTTCCATCTAGTTTTTATATGAAGATATTTCCTTTTCCAGCATAGGCCTCAAAGAACTCCAAATAAACACATGCAGATTCTACAAAAGGAGTGTTTCCAAACTGTTCTATCAAAGGGACCGTTCAAGTCTGTGAGTTGAATGCACTCATCACACAGAAGTTTCTCAGAATGCTTCTGTCTAGTTTTTAGGTGAAGAGATTTCATTTCCCAGCATAGGCCTCAAAGCGCTCCAAATATCCACTTGCAGATGCTACGAAAAGTGTGTTTCAAAGCTGCTCTTTCAAAAGGAAGCTTCAAGTCTGTGAGTTGAATGCACTCATCACAAAGAAGTTTCTGAGAATGCTTCCGTCTAGTTTCTATATGAAGATATTTCCTTTTCCAACATAGGCCTCAAAGTGCTCCAGATAAACTCTTGCAGATTCTACAAAAGGAGTGTCTCAAAACTGATCTCTCTATAGGTAAGTCCAAGTCTGTGAGTTGAATGCACTCATCACACAGAAGTTTCTCAGAATGCTTCTGTCTAGTTTTTAGGTGAAGAGATTTCATTTCCCAGCATAGGCCTCAAAGCGCTCCAAATATCCACTTGCAGATGCTACGAAAAGTGTGTTTCAAAGCTGCTCTTTCAAAAGCAAGGTTCAAGTCTGTGTGTTGAATGCACTCATCAGAAAGAAGTTTCTGAGAATGCTTCTGTCTAGTTCTTAGGTGAAGATATTTCCTTTTCCAGCTTAGGCCTCAAAGCGCTCCAAATAAACACTTGCAAATTCTACAAAAGGAGTGTTTCAAAAGAGTTCTATCAAAAGGAACGTTCAAGTCTGTGAGTTGAAAGCACTTATCATACAGAAGTTTCCTGGAATGTTTCTGTCTAGTTTTTATGTGAAGACATTTCCTTTTCCAGCATAGGCCTCAAAGCGCTCCAAATATCCACTTGCAGATTCTACCAAAAGAGTGTTTCAAAACTGCCCTATCAAAAACAAGCTTCAACACTGTGAGTGGAATGCACTCATCACAAAGAAGTTTCTGTGAATGTTTCTGTCTAGTTCTTACGTAAAGATATTTCCTTTTCCAGCTTAGGCCTCAAAGCGCTCCAAATAAACACTTGCAAATTCTACAAAAGGAGTGTTTCAAAAGAGTTCTATCAAAAGGAACGTTCAAGTCTGTGAGTTGAATGCACTTATCATACAGAAGTTTCCTGGAATGCTTCTGTCTAGTTTTTATGTGAAGACATTTCCTTTTCCAGCATAGGCCTCAAAGCGCTCCAAATATCCACTTGCAGATTCTACAAAAAGAGTGTTTCAAAACTGCTCTATCAAAAGCAAGCTTCAACACTGTGAGTAGAATGCACTCATCACAAAGAAGTTTCTGAGAATGCTTCTGTCTAGTTTTTATGTGAAGATATTTCCTTTTCCAACATAGGCCTCAAAGCGCTCCAAATAAACACTTGCAGATTCTACTTAAGGAGTGTTTCAAAACTGCTCTTTCGAGAGGAACGTTCAAGTCTGTGAGTTGAATGCACTTATCATACAGAAGTTTCCTGGAATGTTTCTGTCTAGTTTTTACGTGAAGACATTTCCTTTTCCAGCATAGGCCTCAAAGCGCTCCAAATATCCACTTGCAGATTCTACAAAAAGAGTGTTTCAAAACTGCTCTATCAAAAGCAAGCTTCAACACTGTGAGTAGAATGCACTCATCACAAAGAAGTTTCTGAGAATGCTTCTGTCTAGTTTTTATGTGAAGATATTTCCTTTTCCAACATAGGCCTCAAAGCGCTCCAAAGAAACACTTGCAGATTCTACAAAAGGAGTGTTTCAAAACTGCTCTTTCGAGTGGAACGTTCAAGTCTGTGAGTTGAATGCACTCATCACACAGAAGTTTCTCAGAATGCTTCTGTCTAGTTTTTATGTGAAGATATTTCCTTTTCCAGCAGAGGCCTCAAAACTCTCCAAATATCCTCTTGCAGATTCTAGAAAAAGAGTGTTTCAAAACTGTTCTATCAAAAGGAAGGTTCAACTCTGTGAGTTGAATGAATGCATCATGAAGAACTTTCTGCGAATGTTTCTCTGTAGTTTTTAGGTGAAGATATTCCAAAACCCAGCACAGGCCTCTAAGTGCTCCAAATAGCCACCTGCAGATTTTACCAAAAGAGTGTTTCAAAACTGCTCTTTCTATAGGTAAGTTCAAGTCTGTGAGTTGAATGCACTCAACACAAAGAAGTTTCTGAGAATGCTTCTGTTCAGTTTTTATGTGAAGATATTTCCATTTCCAGCACAGGCCTCAAACGAATCCAAATATCCACTTGCAGATTCTACAAAAAGAGTGTTTCCAAACTTCTCTATCAATTGGTAGGTTCAACTCTGTGAGTGGAATGAACTCATCACAAAGAAGTTTCTGAGAATGCTTCCATCTAGTTTTTATATGAAGATATTTCCTTTTCCAGCATAGGCCTCAAAGAACTCCAAATAAGCACATGCAGATTCTACAAAAGGAGTGTTTCCAAACTGTCCTTTCAAAGGGAACGTTCAAGTCTGTGAGTTGAATGCATTCATCACACAGAAGTTTCTCAGAATGCTTCTGTCTAGTTTTTAGGTGAAGAGATTTCATTTCCCAGCATAGGCCTCAAAGCGCTCCAAATATCCACTTGCAGATTCTACAAAAAGAGTGTTTCAAAACTGTTCTATCAAAAGCAAGCTTCAACACTGTGAGTAGAATGCACTCATCACAAAGAAGTTTCTGAGAATGCTTCTGTCTAGTTCTTACGTGAATATATTTCCTTTTCCAGCTTAGGCCTCAAAGCGCTCCAAATAAACACTTGCAAATTCTACAAAAGGAGTGTTTCAAAAGAGTTCTATCAAAAGGAACGTTCAAGTCTGTGAGTTGAATGCACTTATCATACAGAAGTTTCCTGGAATGTTTCTGTCTAGTTTTTATGTGAAGACACTTCCTTTTCCAGCATAGGCCTCAAAGCGCTCCAAATATCCACTTGCAGATTCTACCAAAGAGTGTTTCAAAACTGCCCTATCAAAAACAAGCTTCAACACTGTGAGTGGAATGCACTCATCACAAAGAAGTTTCTGAGAATGTTTCTGTCTAGTTCTTACGTAAAGATATTTCCTTTTCCAGCTTAGGCCTCAAAGCGCTCCAAATAAACACTTGCAAATTCTACAAAAGGAGTGTTTCAAAAGAGTTCTATCAAAAGGAACGTTCAAGTCTGTGAGTTGAATGCACTTATCATACAGAAGTTTCCTGGAATGCTTCTGTCTAGTTTTTATGTGAAGACATTTCCTTTTCCAGCATAGGCCTCAAAGCGCTCCAAATATCCACTTGCAGATTCTACAAAAAGAGTGTTTCAAAACTGCTCTATCAAAAGCAAGCTTCAACACTGTGAGTAGAATGCACTCATCACAAAGAAGTTTCTGAGAATGCTTCTGTCTAGTTTTTATGTGAAGATATTTCCTTTTCCAACATAGGCCTCAAAGCGCTCCAAAGAAACACTTGCAGATTCTACAAAAGGAGTGTTTCAAAACTGCTCTTTCGAGTGGAACGTTCAAGTCTGTGAGTTGAATGCACTCATCACACAGAAGTTTCTAAGAATGCTTCTGTCTAGTTTTTATGTGAAGATATTTCCTTTTCCAGCAGAGGCCTCAAAACGCTCCAAATATCCTCTTGCAGATTCTAGAAAAAGAGTGTTTCAAAACTGTTCTATCAAAAGGAAGGTTCAACTCTGTGAGTTGAATGAATGCATCATGAAGAACTTTCTGAGAATGCTTCTCTGTAGTTTTTAGGTGAAGATATTCCAAAACCCAGCACAGGCCTCGAAGTGCTCCAAATAACCCCTTGCAGATTTTACCAAAAGAGTGTTTCAGAACTGCTCTTTCTATAGGTAAGTTCAAGTCTGTGAGTTGAATGCACTCAACACAAAGAAGTTTCTGAGAATGCTTCTGTTCAGTTTTTATGTGAAGATATTTCCTTTTCCAGCATAGGCCTCAAACGGCTCCAAATATCCACTTGCAGATTCTACAAAAAGAGTGTTTCCAAACTTCTCTATCAATTGGTAGGTTCAACTCTGTGAGTTGAAAGAACTCATCACAAAGAAGTTTCTGAGAATGCTTCCATCTAGTTTTTATATGAAGATATTTCCTTTTCCAGCATAGGCCTCAAGGAACTCCAAATAAACACATGCAGATTCTACAAAAGGAGTGTTTCCAAACTGTTCTATCAAAGGGACCGTTCAAGTCTGTGAGTTGAATGCACTCATCACACAGAAGTTTCTCAGAATGCTTCTGTCTAGTTTTTAGGTGAAGAGATTTCATTTCTCAGCATAGGCCTCAAAGCCCTCCAAATATCCACTTGCAGATTCTACGAAAAGTGTGTTTCAAAGCTGCTCTTTCAAAAGCAAGGTTCAAGTCTGTGTGTTGAATGCACTCATCAGAAAGAAGTTTCTGAGAATGCTTCTGTCTAGTTCTTAGGTGAAGATATTTCCTTTTCCAGCTTAGGCCTCAAAGCGCTCCAGATAAACACTTGCAAATTCTACAAAAGGAGTGTTTCAAAAGAGTTCTATCAAAAGGAATGTTCAAGTCTGTGAGTTGAATGCCCTTATCATACAGAAGTTTCCTGGAATGCTTCTGTCTAGTTTTTATGTGAAGACATTTCCTTTTCCAGCATAGGCCTCAAAGCGCTCCAAATATCCACTTGCAGATTCTACAAAAAGAGTGTTTCAAAACTGCTCTATCAAAAGCAAGCTTCAACACTGTGAGTAGAATGCACTCATCACAAAGAAGTTTCTGAGAATGCTTCTGTCTAGTTTTTATGTGAAGATATTTCCTTTTCCAACATAGGCCTCAAAAAGCTCCAAATAAACACTTGCAGATTCTACAAAAGGAGTGTTTCAAAACTGCTCTTTCGAGAGGAACGTTCAAGTCTGTGTGTTGAATGCACTCATCACACAGAAGTTTCTGAGAATGCTTCTGTCTAGTTTTTATGTGAAGATATTTCCTTTTCCAGCATAGGCCTCAAAACGCTCCAAATATCCTCTTGCAGATTCTACAAAAAGAGTGTTTCAAAACTGTTCTATCAAAAGGAAGGTTCAACTCTGTGAGTTGAGTGAATGCATCATGAAGAACTTTCTGAGAATGCTTCTCTGTAGTTTTTAGGTGAAGATATTCCAAAACCCAGCACAGGCCTCGAAGTGCTCCAAATATCCCCTTGCAGATTTTACCAAAAGAGTGTTTCAGAACTGCTCTTTCTATAGGTAAGTTCAAGTCTGTGAGTTGAATGCACTCAACACAAAGAAGTTTCTGAGAATGCTTCTGTTCAGTTTTTATGTGAAGATATTTCCTTTTCCAGCATAGTCCTCAAACGGCTCCAAATATCCACTTGCAGATTCTACAAAAAGAGTGTTTCCAAACTTCTCTATCAATTGGTAGGTTCAACTCTGTGAGTTGAATGAAGTCATCACAAAGAAGTTTCTGAGAATGCTTCCATCTAGTTTTTATATGAAGATATTTCCTTTTCCAGCATAGGCCTCAAAGAACTCCAAATAAACACATGCAGATTCTACAAAAGGAGTGTTTCCAAACTGTTCTATCAAAGGGAACGTTCAAGTCTGTGAGTTGAATGCACTCATCACACAGAAGTTTCTCAGAATGCTTCTGTCTAGTTCTTAGGTGAAGAGATTTCATTTCCCAGCATAGGCCTCAAAGCGCTCCAAATATCCACTTGCAGATTCTACGAAAAGTGTGTTTCAAAGCTGCTCTTTCAAAAGCAAGGTTCAAGTCTGTGTGTTGAATGCACTCATCAGAAAGAAGTTTCTGAGAATGCTTCTGTCTAGTTCTTAGGTGAAGATATTTCCTTTTCCAGCTTAGGCCTCAAAGCGCTCCAAATAAACACTTGCAAATTCTACAAAAGGAGTGTTTCAAAAGAGTTCTATCAAAAGGAATGTTCAAGTCTGTGAGTTGAATGCACTTATCATGCAGAAGTTTCCTGGAATGCTTCTGTCTAGTTTTTATGTGAAGACATTTCCTTTTCCAGCATAGGCCTCAAAGCGCTCCAAATATCCACTTGCAGATTCTACAAAAAGAGTGTTTCAAAACTGCTCTATCTAAAGCAAGCTTCAACACTGTGAGTAGAATGCACTCATCACAAAGAAGTTTCTGAGAATGCTTCTGTCTAGTTTTTATGTGAAGACATTTCCTTTTCCAGCATAGGCCTCAAAGCGCTCCAAATATCCACTTGCAGATTCTACAAAAAGAGTGTTTCAAAACTGCTCTATCAAAAGCAAGCTTCAACACTGTGAGTAGAATGCACTCATCACAAAGAAGTTTCTGAGAATGCTTCTGTCTAGTTTTTATGTGAAGATATTTCCTTTTCCAACATAGGCCTCAAAGCGCTCCAAATAAACACTTGCAGATTCTACAAAAGGAGTGTTTCAAAACTGCTCTTTCGAGAGGAACGCTCAAGTCTGTGAGTTGAATGCACTCATCACACAGAAGTTTCTGAGAATGCTTCTGTCTAGTTTTTATGTGAAGATATTTCCTTTTCCAGCATAGGCCTCAAAACGCTCCAAATATCCTCTTGCAGATTCTACAAAAAGAGTGTTTCAAAACTGTTCTATCAAAAGGAAGGTTCAACTCTGTGTGTTGAATGAATGCATCATGAAGAACTTTCTGAGAATGCTTCTCTGTAGTTTTTAGGTGAAGATATTCCAAAACCCAGCACAGGCCTCGAAGTGCTCCAAATAACCCCTTGCCGATTTTACCAAAAGAGTGTTTCAGAACTGCTCTTTCTATAGGTAAGTTCAAGTCTGTGGGTTGAATGCACTCAACACAAAGAAGTTTCTGAGAATGCTTCTGTTCAGTTTTTATCTGAAGATATTTCCTTTTCCAGCATAGGCCTCAAACGGCTCCAAATATCCACTTGCAGATTCTACAAAAAGAGTGTTTCCAAACTTCTCTATCAATTGGTAGGTTCAACTCTGTGAGTTGAATGAACTCATCACAAAGAAGTTTCTGAGAATGCTTCCATCTAGTTTTTATATGAAGATATTTCCTTTTCCAGCATAGGCCTCAAAGAACTCCAAATAAACACATGCAGATTCTACAAAAGGAGTGTTTCCAAACTGTTCTATCAAAGGGACCGTTCAAGTCTGTGAGTTGAATGCACTCATCACACAGAAGTTTCTCAGAATGCTTCTGTCTAGTTTTTAGGTGAAGAGATTTCATTTCCCAGCATAGGCCTCAAAGCGCTCCAAATATCCACTTGCAGATTCTAAGAAAAGTGTGTTTCAAAGCTGCTCTTTCAAAAGCAAGGTTCAAGTCTGTGTGTTGAATGCACTCATCACAAAGAAGTTTCTGAGAATGCTTCTGTCTAGTTCTTAGGTGAAGATATTTCCTTTTACAGCTTAGGCCTCAAAGCGCTCCAAATAAACACTTGCAAATTCTACAAAAGGAGTGTTTCAAAAGAGTTCTATCAAAAGGAACGTTCAAGTCTGTGAGTTGAATGCACTTATCATACAGAAGTTTCCTGGAATGTTTCTGTCTAGTTTTTATGTGAAGACATTTCCTTTTCCAGCATAGGCCTCAAAGCGCTCCAAATATCCACTTGCAGATTCTACGAAAAGTGTGTTTCAAAGCTGCTCTTTCAAAAGCAAGGTTCAAGTCTGTGTGTTGAATGCACTCATCAGAAAGAAGTTTCTGAGAATGCTTCTGTCTAGTTCTTAGGTGAAGATATTTCCTTTTCCAGCTTAGGCCTCAAAGCGCTCCAAATAAACACTTGCAAATACTACAAAAGGAGTGTTTCAAAAGAGTTCTATCAAAAGGAATGTTCAAGTCTGTGCGTTGAATGCACTTATCATACAGAAGTTTCCTGGAATGCTTCTGTCTAGTTTTTATGTGAAGACATTTCCTTTTCCAGCATAGGCCTCAAAGCGCTCCAAATATCCACTTGCAGATTCTACAAAAAGAGTGTTTCAAAACTGCTCTATCAAAAGCAAGCTTCAACACTGTGAGTAGAATGCACTCATCACAAAGAAGTTTCTGACAATGCTTCTGTCTAGTTTTTATGTGAAGATATTTCCTTTTCCAACATAGGCCTCAAAGCGCTCCAAATAAACACTTGCAGATTCTACAAAAGGAGTGTTTCAAAACTGCTCTTTCGAGAGGAACGTTCAAGTCTGTGAGTTGAATGCACTCATCACACAGAAGTTTCTGAGAATGCTTCTGTCTAGTTTTTATGTGAAGATATTTCCTTTTCCAGCATAGGCCTCAAAAGGCTCCAAATATCCTCTTGCAGATTCTACAAAAAGAGTGTTTCAAAACTGTTCTATCAAAAGGAAGGTTCAACTCTGTGAGTTGAATGAATGCATCATGAATAACTTTCTGAGAATGCTTCTCTGTAGTTTTTAGGTGAAGATATTCCAAAACCCAGCACAGGCCTCGAAGTGCTCCAAATAACCCCTTGCCGATTTTACCAAAAGAGTGTTTCAGAACTGCTCTTTCTATAGGTAAGTTCAAGTCTGTGAGTTGAATGCACTCAACACAAAGAAGTTTCTGAGAATGCTTCTGTTCAGTTTTTATCTGAAGATATTTCCTTTTCCAGCATAGGCCTCAAACGGCTCCAAATATCCACTTGCAGATTCTACAAAAAGAGTGTTTCCAAACTTCTCTATCAATTGGTAGGTTCAACTCTGTGAGTTGAATGAACTCATCACAAAGAAGTTTCTGAGAATGCTTCCATCTAGTTTTTATATGAAGATATTTCCTTTTCCAGCATAGGCCTCAAAGAACTCCAAATAAACACATGCAGATTCTACAAAAGGAGTGTTTCCAAACTGTTCTATCAAAGGGACCGTTCAAGTCTGTGAGTTGAATGCACTCATCACACAGAAGTTTCTCAGAATGCTTCTGTCTAGTTTTTAGGTGAAGAGATTTCATTTCCCAGCATAGGCCTCAAAGCGCTCCAAATATCCACTTGCAGATTCTACGAAAAGTGTGTTTCAAAGCTGCTCTTTCAAAAGCAAGGTTCAAGTCTGTGTGTTGAATGCACTCACCAGAAAGAAGTTTCTGAGAATGCTTCTGTCTAGTTCTTAGGTGAAGATATTTCCTTTTCCAGCTTAGGCCTCAAAGCGCTCCAAATAAACACTTGCAAATTCTACAAAAGGAGTGTTTCAAAAGACTTCTATCAAAAGGAACGTTCAAGTCTGTGAGTTGAATGCACTTATCATACAGAAGTTTCCTGGAATGTTTCTGTCTAGTTTTTATGTGAAGACATTTCCTTTTCCAGCATAGGCCTCAAAGCGCTCCAAATATCCACTTGCAGATTCTACAAAAAGAGTGTTTCAAAACTGCTCTATCAAAAGCAAGCTTCAACACTGTGAGTAGAATGCACTCATCACAAAGAAGTTTCTGAGAATGCTTCTGTCTAGTTTTTATGTGAAGACATTTACTTTTCCAGCATAGGCCTCAAAGCGCTCCAAATATCCACTTGCAGATTCTACAAAAAGAGTGTTTCAAAACTGCTCTATCAAAAGCAAGCTTCAACACTGTGGGTAGAATGCACTCATCACAAAGGAGTTTCTGAGAATGCTTCTGTCTAGTTTTTATGTGAAGATATTTCCTTTTCCAACATAGGCCTCAAAGCGCTCCAAATAAACACTTGCAGATTCTACAAAAGGAGTGTTTCAAAACTGCTCTTTCGAGAGGAACGTTCAAGTCTGTGAGTTGAATGCACTCATCACACAGAAGTTTCTGAGAATGCTTCTGTCTAGTTTTTATGTGAAGATATTTCCTTTTCCAGCATAGGCCTCAAAACGCTCCAAATATCCTCTTGCAGATTCTACAAAAAGAGTGTTTCAAAACTGTTCTATCAAAAGGAAGGTTCAACTCTGTGAGTTGAATGAATGCATCATGAAGAACTTTCTGAGAATGCTTCTCTGTAGTTTTTAGGTGAAGATATTCCAAAACCCAGCACAGGCCTCGAAGTGCTCCAAATAACCCCTTGCAGATTTTACCAAAAGAGTGTTTCAGAACTGCTCTTTCTATAGGTAAGTTCAAGTCTGTGAGTTGAATGCACTCAACACAAAGAAGTTTCTGAGAATGCTTCTGTTCAGTTTTTATGTGAAGATATTTCCTTTTCCAGCATAGGCCTCAAACGGCTCCAAATATCCACTTGCAGATTCTACAAAAAGAGTGTTTCCAAACTTCTCTATCAATTGGTAGGTTCAACTCTGTGAGTTGAATGAACTCATCACAAAGAAGTTTCTGAGAATGCTTCCATCTAGTTTTTATATGAAGATATTTCCTTTTCCAGCATAGGCCTCAAAGAACTCCAAATAAACACATGCAGATTCTACAAAAGGAGTGTTTCCAAACTGTTCTATCAAAGGGAACGTTCAAGTCTGTGAGTTGAATGCACTCATCACACAGAAGTTTCTCAGAATGCTTCTGTCTAGTTTTTAGGTGAAGAGATTTCATTTCCCAGCATAGGCCTCAAAGCGCTCCAAATATCCACTTGCAGATTCTACGAAAAGTGTGTTTCAAAGCTGCTCTTTCAAAAGCAAGGTTCAAGTCTGTGTGTTGAATGCACTCATCAGAAAGAAGTTTCTGAGAATGCTTCTGTCTAGTTCTTAGGTGAAGATATTTCCTTTTCCAGCTTAGGCCTCAAAGCGCTCCAAATAAACACTTGCAAATTCTACAAAAGGAGTGTATCTAAAGAGTTCTATCAAAAGGAACGTTCAAGTCTGTGAGTTGAATGCACTTATCATACAGAAGTTTCCTGGAATGCTTCTGTCTAGTTTTTATGTGAAGACATTTCCTTTTCCAGCATAGGCCTCAAAGCGCTCCAAATATCCACTTGCAGATTCTACAAAAAGAGTGTTTCCAAATTGCTCTATCAAAAGCAAGCTTCAACACTGTGAGTAGAATGCACTCATCACAAAGAAGTTTCTGAGAATGCTTCTGTCTAGTTTTTATGTGAAGATATTTCCTTTTCCAGCATAGGCCTCAAAACGCTCCAAATATCCTCTTGCAGATTCTACAAAAAGAGTGTTTCAAAACTGTTCTATCAAAAGGAAGGTTCAACTCTGTGAGTTGAATGAATGCATCACGAAGAACTTTCTGAGAATGCTTCTCTGTAGTTTTTAGGTGAAGATATTCCAAAACCCAGCACAGGCCTCGAAGTGCTCCAAATAACCCCTTGCAGATTTTACCAAAAGAGTGTTTCAGAACTGCTCTTTCTATAGGTAAGTTCAAGTCTGTGAGTTGAATGCACTCAACACAAAGAAGTTTCTGAGAATGCTTCTGTTCAGTTTTTATGTGAAGATATTTCCTTTTCCAGCATAGGCCTCAAACGGCTCCAAATATCCACTTGCAGATTCTACAAAAAGAGTGTTTCCAAACTTCTCTATCAATTGGTAGGTTCAACTCTGTGAGTTGAATGAACTCATCACAAAGAAGTTTCTGAGAATGCTTCCATCTAGTTTTTATATGAAGATATTTCCTTTTCCAGCATAGGCCTCAAAGAACTCCAAATAAACACATGCAGATTCTACAAAAGGAGTGTTTCCAAACTGTTCTATCAAAGGGAACGTTCAAGTCTGTGAGTTGAATGCACTCATCACACAGAAGTTTCTCAGAATGCTTCTGTCTAGTTTTTAGGTGAAGAGATTTCATTTCCCAGCATAGGCCTCAAAGCGCTCCAAATATCCACTTGCAGATTCTACGAAAAGTGTGTTTCAAAGCTGCTCTTTCAAAAGCAAGGTTCAAGTCTGTGTGTTGAATGCACTCATCAGAAAGAAGTTTCTGAGAATGCTTCTGTCTAGTTCTTACGTGAAGATATTTCCTTTTCCAGCTTAGGCCTCAAAGCGCTCCAAATAAACACTTGCAAATTCTACAAAAGGAGTGTTTCAAAAGAGTTCTATCAAAAGGAACGTTCAAGTCTGTGAGTTGAATGCACTTATCATACAGAAGTTTCCTGGAATGCTTCTGTCTAGTTTTTATGTGAAGACATTTCCTTTTCCAGCATAGGCCTCAAAGCGCTCCAAATATCCACTTGCAGATTCTACAAAAAGAGTGTTTCAAAACTGCTCTATCAAAAGCAAGCTTCAACACTGTGAGTAGAATGCACTCATCACAAAGAAGTTTCTGAGAATGCTTCTGTCTAGTTTTTATGTGAAGATATTTCCTTTTCCAACATAGGCCTCAAAGCGCTCCAAATAAACACTTGCAGATTCTACAAAAGGAGTGTTTCAAAACTGCTCTTTTGAGAGGTACGTTCAAGTCTGTGAGTTGAATGCACTCATCACACAGAAGTTTCTGAGAATGCTTCTGTCTAGTTTTTATGTGAAGATATTTCCTTTTCCAGCATAGGCCTCAAAACGCTCCAAATATCCTCTTGCAGATTCTACAAAAAGAGTGTTTCAAAACTGTTCTAACAAAAGGAAGGTTCAACTCTGTGAGTTGAATGAATGCATCATGAAGAACTTTCTGAGAATGCTTCTCTGTAGTTTTTAGGTGAAGATATTCCAAAACCCAGCACAGGCCTCGAAGTGCTCCAAATAACCCCTTGCCGATTTTACCAAAACAGTGTTTCAGAACTGCTCTTTCTATAGGTAAGTTCAAGTCTGTGAGTTGAATGCACTCAACACAAAGAAGTTTCTGAGAATGCTTCTGTTCAGTTTTTATGTGAAGATATTTCCTTTTCCAGCATAGTCCTCAAACGGCTCCAAATATCCACTTGCAGATTCTACAAAAAGAGTGTTTCCAAACTTCTCTATCAATTGGTAGGTTCAACTCTGTGAGTTGAATGAACTCATCACAAAGAAGTTTCTGAGAATGCTTCCATCTAGTTTTTATATGAAGATATTTCCTTTTCCAGCATAGGCCTCAAAGAACTCCAAATAAACACATGCAGATTCTACAAAAGGAGTGTTTCCAAACTGCTCTATCAAAGGGACCGTTCAAGTCTGTGAGGTGAATGCACTCGTCACACAGAAGTTTCTCAGAATGCTTCTGTCTAGTTTTTAGGTGAAGAGATTTCATTTCCCAGCATAGGCCTCAAAGCGCTCCAAATATCCACTTGCAGATTCTACGAAAAGTGTGTCTCAAAGCTGCTCTTTCAAAAGCAAGGTTCAAGTCTGTGTGTTGAATGCACTCATCAGAAAGAAGTTTCTGAGAATGCTTCTGTCTAGTTTTTATGTGAAGACATTTCCTTTTCCAGCTTAGGCCTCAAAGCGCTCCAAATATCCACTTGCAGATTCTACAAAAAGAGTGTTTCAAAACTGCTCTATCAAAAGCAAGCTTCAACACTGTGAGTAGAATGCACTCATCACAAAGAAGTTTCTGAGAATGCTTCTGTCTAGTTTTTATGTGAAGATATTTCCTTTTCCAACATAAGCCTCAAAGCGCTCCAAATAAACACTTGCAGATTCTACAAAAGGTGTGTTTCAAAACTGCTCTTTCGAGAGGAACGTTCAAGTCTGTGAGTTGAATGCACTCATCGCACAGAAGTTTCTGAGAATGCTTCTGTCTAGTTTTTATGTGAAGATATTTCCTTTTCCAGCATAGGCCTCAAAACGCTCCAAATATCCTCTTGCAGATTCTACAAAAAGAGTGTTTCAAAACTGTTCTATCAAAAGGAAGGTTCAACTCTGTGAGTTGAATGAATGCATCATGAAGAACTTTCTGAGAATGCTTCTCTGTAGTTTTTAGGTGAAGATATTCCAAAACCCAGCACAGGCCTCGAAGTGCTCCAAATAACCCCTTGCAGATTTTACCAAAAGAGTGTTTCAGAACTGCTCTTTCTATAGGTAAGTTCAAGTCTGTGAGTTGAATGCACTCAACACAAAGAAGTTTCTGAGAATGCTTCTGTTCAGTTTTTATCTGAAGATATTTCCTTTTCCAGCATAGGCCTCAAACGGCTCCAAATATCCACTTGCAGATTCTACAAAAAGAGTGTTTCCAAACTTCTCTATCAATTGGTAGGTTCAACTCTGTGAGTTGAATGAACTCATCACAAAGAAGTTTCTGAGATTGCTTCCATCTAGTTTTTATATGAAGATATTTCCTTTTCCAGCATAGGCCTCAAAGAACTCCAAATAAACACATGCAGATTCTACAAAAGGAGTGTTTCCAAACTGTTCTATCAAAGGGACCGTTCAAGTCTGTGAGTTGAATGCACTCATCACACAGAAGTTTCTCAGAATGCTTCTGTCTAGTTTTTAGGTGAAGAGATTTCATTTCCCAGCATAGGCCTCAAAGCGCTCCAAATATCCACTTGCAGATTCTACGAAAAGTGTGTTTCAAAGCTGCTCTTTCAAAAGCAAGGTTGAAGTCTGTGTGTTGAATGCACTCATCAGAAAGAAGTTTCTGAGAATGCTTCTGTCTAGTTCTTAGGTGAAGATATTTCCTTTTCCAGCTTAGGCCTCAAAGCGCTCCAAATAAACACTTGCAAATTCTACAAAAGGAGTGTTTCAAAAGAGTTCTATCAAAAGGAACGTTCAAGTCTGTGAGTTGAATGCACTTATCATACAGAAGTTTCCTGGAATGTTTCTGTCTAGTTTTTATGTGAAGACATTTCCTTTTCCAGCATAGGCCTCAAAGCGCTCCAAATATCCACTTGCAGATTCTACCAAAAGAGTGTTTCAAAACTGCACTATCAAAAGCAAGCTTCAACACTGTGAGTAGAATGCACTCATCACAAAGAAGTTTCTGAGAATGTTTCTGTCTAGTTCTTACGTGAAGATATTTCCTTTTCCAGCTTAGGCCTCAAAGCGCTCCAAATAAACACTTGCAAATTCTACAAAAGGAGTGTTTCAAAAGAGTTCTATCAAAAGGAACGTTCAAGTCTGTGAGTTGAATGCACTTATCATACAGAAGTTTCCTGGAATGCTTCTGTCTAGTTTTTATGTGAAGACATTTCCTTTTCCAGCATAGGCCTCAAAGCGCTCCAAATATCCACTTGCAGATTCTACAAAAAGAGTGTTTCAAAACTGCTCTATCAAAAGCAAGCTTCAACACTGTGAGTAGAATGCACTCATCACAAAGAAGTTTCTGAGAATGCTTCTGTCTAGTTTTTATGTGAAGATATTTCCTTTTCCAACATAGGCCTCAAAGCGCTCCAAATAAACACTTGCAGATTCTACAAAAGGAGTGTTTCAAAACTGCTCTTTTGAGAGGTACGTTCAAGTCTGTGAGTTGAATGCACTCATCACACAGAAGTTTCTGAGAATGCTTCTGTCTAGTTTTTATGTGAAGATATTTCCTTTTCCAGCATAGGCCTCAAAACGCTCCAAATATCCTCTTGCAGATTCTACAAAAAGAGTGTTTCAAAACTGTTCTATCAAAAGGAAGGTTCAACTCTGTGAGTTGAATGAATGCATCATGAAGAACTTTCTGAGAATGCTTCTCTGTAGTTTTTAGGTGAAGATATTCCAAAACCCAGCACAGGCCTCGAAGTGCTCCAAATAACCCCTTGCAGATTTTACCAAAAGAGTGTTTCAGAACTGCTCTTTCTATAGGTAAGTTCAAGTCTGTGAGTTGAATGCACTCAACACAAAGAAGTTTCTGAGAATGCTTCTGTTCAGTTTTTATGTGAAGATATTTCCTTTTCCAGCATAGTCCTCAAACGGCTCCAAATATCCACTTGCAGATTCTACAAAAAGAGTGTTTCCAAACTTCTCTATCAATTGGTAGGTTCAACTCTGTGAGTTGAATGAACTCATCACAAAGAAGTTTCTGAGAATGCTTCCATCTAGTTTTTATATGAAGATATTTCCTTTTCCAGCATAGGCCTCAAAGAACTCCAAATAAACACATGCAGATTCTACAAAAGGAGTGTTTCCAAACTGTTCTATCAAAGGGAACGTTCAAGTCTGTGAGTTGAATGCACTCATCACACAGAAGTTTCTCAGAATGCTTCTGTCTAGTTTTTAGGTGAAGAGATTTCATTTCCCAGCATAGGCCCCAAAGCGCTCCAAATATCCACTTGCAGATTCTACGAAAAGTGTGTTTCAAAGCTGCTCTTTCAAAAGCAAGGTTCAAGTCTGTGTGTTGAATGCACTCATCAGAAAGAAGTTTCTGAGAATGCTTCTGTCTAGTTCTTAGGTGAAGATATTTCCTTTTCCAGCTTAGGCCTCATAGCGCTCCAAATAAACACTTGCAAATTCTACAAAAGGAGTGTTTCAAAAGAGTTCTATCAAAAGGAATGTTCAAGTCTGTGAGTTGAATGCACTTATCATACAGAAGTTTCCTGGAATGCTTCTGTCTAGTTTTTATGTGAAGACATTTCCTTTTCCAGCATAGGCCTCAAAGCGCTCCAAATATCCACTTGCAGATTCTACAAAAAGAGTGTTTCAAAACTGCTCTATCAAAAGCAAGCTTCAACACTGTGAGTAGAATGCACTCATCACAAAGAAGTTTCTGAGAATGCTTCTGTCTAGTTTTTATGTGAAGATATTTCCTTTTCCAACATAGGCCTCAAAGCGCTCCAAATAAACACTTGCAGATTCTACAAAAGGAGTGTTTCAAAACTGCTCTTTCGAGAGGAACGTTCAAGTCTGTGAGTTGAATGCACTCATCACACAGAAGTTTCTGAGAATGCTTCTGTCTAGTTTTTATGTGAAGATATTTCCTTTTCCAGCATAGGCCTCAAAACGCTCCAAATATCCTCTTGCAGATTCTACAAAAAGAGTGTTTCAAAACTGTTCTATCAAAAGGAAGGTTCAACTCTGTGAGTTGAATGAATGCATCATGAAGAACTTTCTGAGAATGCTTCTCTGTAGTTTTTAGGTGAAGATATTCCAAAACCCAGCACAGGCCTCGAAGTGCTCCAAATAACCCCTTGCAGATTTTACCAAAAGAGTGTTTCAGAACTGCTCTTTCTATAGGTAAGTTCAAGTCTGTGAGTTGAATGCACTCAACACAAAGAAGTTTCTGAGAATGCTTCTGTTCAGTTTTTATGTGAAGATATTTCCTTTTCCAGCATAGGCCTCAAACGGCTCCAAATATCCACTTGCAGATTCTACAAAAAGAGTGTTTCCAAACTTCTCTATCAATTGGTAGGTTCAACTCTGTGAGTTGAATGAACTCATCACAAAGAAGTTTCTGAGAATGCTTCCATCTAGTTTTTATATGAAGATATTTCCTTTTCCAGCATAGGCCTCAAAGAACTCCAAATAAACACATGCAGATTCTACAAAAGGAGTGTTTCCAAACTGTTCTATCAAAGGGAACGTTCAAGTCTGTGAGTTGAATGCACTCATCACACAGAAGTTTCTCAGAATGCTTCTGTCTAGTTTTTAGGTGAAGAGATTTCATTTCCCAGCATAGGCCTCAAAGCGCTCCAAATATCCACTTGCAGATTGTACGAAAAGTGTGTTTCAAAGCTGCTCTTTCAAAAGCAAGGCTCAAGTCTGTGGGTTGAATGCACTCATCAGAAAGAAGTTTCTGAGAATGCTTCTGTCTAGTTCTTAGGTGAAGATATTTCCTTTTCCAGCTTAGGCCTCAAAGCGCTCCAAATAAACACTTGCAAATTCTACAAAAGGAGTGTTTCAAAAGAGTTCTATCAAAAGGAACGTTCAAGTCTGTGAGTTGAATGCACTTATCATACAGAAGTTTCCTGGAATGCTTCTGTCTAGTTTTTATGTGAAGACATTTCCTTTTCCAGCATAGGCCTCAAAGCGCTCCAAATATCCACTTGCAGATTCTACAAAAAGAGTGTTTCAAAACTGCTCTATCAAAAGCAAGCTTCAACACTGTGAGTAGAATGCACTCATCACAAAGAAGTTTCTGAGAATGCTTCTGTCTAGTTTTTATGTGAAGATATTTCCTTTTCCAACATAGGCCTCAAAGCGCTCCAAATAAACACTTGCAGATTCTACAAAAGGAGTGTTTCAAAACTGCTCTTTTGAGAGGTACGTTCAAGTCTGTGAGTTGAATGCACTCATCACACAGAAGTTTCTGAGAATGCTTCTGTCTAGTTTTTATGTGAAGATATTTCCTTTTCCAGCATAGGCCTCAAAACGCTCCAAATATCCTCTTGCAGATTCTACAAAAAGAGTGTTTCAAAACTGTTCTATCAAAAGGAAGGTTCAACTCTGTGAGTTGAATGAATGCATCATGAAGAACTTTCTGAGAATGCTTCTCTGTAGTTTTTAGGTGAAGATATTCCAAAACCCAGCACAGGCCTCGAAGTGCTCCAAATAACCCCTTGCAGATTTTACCAAAAGAGTGTTTCAGAACTGCTCTTTCTATAGGTAAGTTCAAGTCTGTGAGTTGAATGCACTCAACACAAAGAAGTTTCTGAGAATGCTTCTGTTCAGTTTTTATGTGAAGATATTTCCTTTTCCAGCATAGTCCTCAAACGGCTCCAAATATCCACTTGCAGATTCTACAAAAAGAGTGTTTCCAAACTTCTCTATCAATTGGTAGGTTCAACTCTGTGAGTTGAATGAACTCATCACGAAGAAGTTTCTGAGAATGCTTCCATCTAGTTTTTATATGAAGATATTTCCTTTTCCAGCATAGGCCTCAAAGAACTCCAAATAAACACATGCAGATTCTACAAAAGGAGTGTTTCCAAACTGTTCTATCAAAGGGAACGTTCAAGTCTGTGAGTTGAATGCACTCATCACACAGAAGTTTCTCAGAATGCTTCTGTCTAGTTTTTAGGTGAAGAGATTTCATTTCCCAGCATAGGCCCCAAAGCGCTCCAAATATCCACTTGCAGATTCTACGAAAAGTGTGTTTCAAAGCTGCTCTTTCAAAAGCAAGGTTCAAGTCTGTGTGTTGAATGCACTCATCAGAAAAAAGTTTCTGAGAATGCTTCTGTCTAGTTCTTAGGTGAAGATATTTCCTTTTCCAGCTTAGGCCTCATAGCGCTCCAAATAAACACTTGCAAATTCTACAAAAGGAGTGTTTCAAAAGAGTTCTATCAAAAGGAATGTTCAAGTCTGTGAGTTGAATGCACTTATCATACAGAAGTTTCCTGGAATGCTTCTGTCTAGTTTTTATGTGAAGACATTTCCTTTTCCAGCATAGGCCTCAAAGCGCTCCAAATATCCACTTGCAGATTCTACAAAAAGAGTGTTTCAAAACTGCTCTATCAAAAGCAAGCTTCAACACTGTGAGTAGAATGCACTCATCACAAAGAAGTTTCTGAGAATGCTTCTGTCTAGTTTTTATGTGAAGATATTTCCTTTTCCAACATAGGCCTCAAAGCGCTCCAAATAAACACTTGCAGATTCTACAAAAGGAGTGTTTCAAAACTGCTCTTTCGAGAGGAACGTTCAAGTCTGTGAGTTGAATGCACTCATCACACAGAAGTTTCTGAGAATGCTTCTGTCTAGTTTTTATGTGAAGATATTTCCTTTTCCAGCATAGGCCTCAAAACGCTCCAAATATCCTCTTGCAGATTCTACAAAAAGAGTGTTTCAAAACTGTTCTATCAAAAGGAAGGTTCAACTCTGTGAGTTGAATGAATGCATCACGAAGAACTTTCTGAGAATGCTTCTCTGTAGTTTTTAGGTGAAGATATTCCAAAACCCAGCACAGGCCTCGAAGTGCTCCAAATAACCCCTTGCAGATTTTACCAAAAGAGTGTTTCAGAACTGCTCTTTCTATAGGTAAGTTCAAGTCTGTGAGTTGAATGCACTCAACACAAAGAAGTTTCTGAGAATGCTTCTGTTCAGTTTTTATGTGAAGATATTTCCTTTTCCAGCATAGGCCTCAAACGGCTCCAAATATCCACTTGCAGATTTTACAAAAAGAGTGTTTCCAAACTTCTCTATCAATTGGTAGGTTCAACTCTGTGAGTTGAATGAACTCATCACAAAGAAGTTTCTGAGAATGCTTCCATCTAGTTTTTATATGAAGATATTTCCTTTTCCAGCATAGGCCTCAAAGAACTCCAAATAAACACATGCAGATTCTACAAAAGGAGTGTTTCCAAACTGTTCTATCAAAGGGAACGTTCAAGTCTGTGAGTTGAATGCACTCATCACACAGAAGTTTCTCAGAATGCTTCTGTCTAGTTTTTAGGTGAAGAGATTTCATTTCCCAGCATAGGCCTCAAAGCGCTCCAAATATCCACTTGCAGATTGTACGAAAAGTGTGTTTCAAAGCTGCTCTTTCAAAAGCAAGGCTCAAGTCTGTGGGTTGAATGCACTCATCAGAAAGAAGTTTCTGAGAATGCTTCTGTCTAGTTCTTAGGTGAAGATATTTCCTTTTCCAGCTTAGGCCTCAAAGCGCTCCAAATAAACACTTGCAAATTCTACAAAAGGAGTGCTTCAAAAGAGTTCTATCAAAAGGAACGTTCAAGTCTGTGAGTTGAATGCACTTATCATACAGAAGTTTCCTGGAATGCTTCTGTCTAGTTTTTATGTGAAGACATTTCCTTTTCCAGCATAGGCCTCAAAGCGCTCCAAATATCCACTTGCAGATTCTACAAAAAGAGTGTTTCAAAACTGCTCTATCAAAAGCAAGCTTCAACACTGTGAGTAGAATGCACTCATCACAAAGAAGTTTCTGAGAATGCTTCTGTCTAGTTTTTATGTGAAGATATTTCCTTTTCCAACATAGGCCTCAAAGCGCTCCAAATAAACACTTGCAGATTCTACAAAAGGAGTGTTTCAAAACTGCTCTTTTGAGAGGTACGTTCAAGTCTGTGAGTTGAATGCACTCATCACACAGAAGTTTCTGAGAATGCTTCTGTCTAGTTTTTATGTGAAGATATTTCCTTTTCCAGCATAGGCCTCAAAACGCTCCAAATATCCTCTTGCAGATTCTACAAAAAGAGTGTTTCAAAACTGTTCTATCAAAAGGAAGGTTCAACTCTGTGAGTTGAATGAATGCATCATGAAGAACTTTCTGAGAATGCTTCTCTGTAGTTTTTAGGTGAAGATATTCCAAAACCCAGCACAGGCCTCGAAGTGCTCCAAATAACCCCTTGCAGATTTTACCAAAAGAGTGTTTCAGAACTGCTCTTTCTATAGGTAAGTTCAAGTCTGTGAGTTGAATGCACTCAACACAAAGAAGTTTCTGAGAATGCTTCTGTTCAGTTTTTATGTGAAGATATTTCCTTTTCCAGCATAGTCCTCAAACGGCTCCAAATATCCACTTGCAGATTCTACAAAAAGAGTGTTTCCAAACTTCTCTATCAATTGGTAGGTTCAACTCTGTGAGTTGAATGAACTCATCACGAAGAAGTTTCTGAGAATGCTTCCATCTAGTTTTTATATGAAGATATTTCCTTTTCCAGCATAGGCCTCAAAGAACTCCAAATAAACACATGCAGATTCTACAAAAGGAGTGTTTCCAAACTGTTCTATCAAAGGGAACGTTCAAGTCTGTGAGTTGAATGCACTCATCACACAGAAGTTTCTCAGAATGCTTCTGTCTAGTTTTTAGGTGAAGAGATTTCATTTCCCAGCATAGGCCTCAAAGCGCTCCAAATATCCACTTGCAGATTGTACGAAAAGTGTGTTTCAAAGCTGCTTTTTCAAAAGCAAGGTTCAAGTCTGTGTGTTGAATGCACTCATCAGAAAGAAGTTTCTGAGAATGCTTCTGTCTAGTTCTTAGGTGAAGATATTTCCTTTTCCGGCTTAGGCCTCAAAGCGCTCCAAATAAACACTTGCAAATTCTACAAAAGGAGTGTTTTAAAAGAGTTCTATCAAAAGGAACGTTCAAGTCTGTGAGTTGAATGCACTTATCATACAGAAGTTTCCTGGAATGCTTCTGTCTAGTTTTTATGTGAAGACATTTCCTTTTCCAGCATAGGCCTCAAAGCGCTCCAAATATCCACTTGCAGATTCTACAAAAAGAGTGTTTCAAAACTGCTCTATCAAAAGCAAGCTTCAACACTGTGAGTAGAATGCACTCATCACAAAGAAGTTTCTGAGAATGCTTCTGTCTAGTTTTTATGTGAAGATATTTCCTTTTCCAACATAGGCCTCAAAGCGCTCCAAATAAACACTTGCAGATTCTACAAAAGGAGTGTTTCAAAACTGCTCTTTTGAGAGGTACGTTCAAGTCTGTGAGTTGAATGCACTCATCACACAGAAGTTTCTGAGAATGCTTCTGTCTAGTTTTTATGTGAAGATATTTCCTTTTCCAGCATAGGCCTCAAAACGCTCCAAATATCCTCTTGCAGATTCTACAAAAAGAGTGTTTCAAAACTGTTCTATCAAAAGGAAGGTTCAACTCTGTGAGTTGAATTAATGCATCATGAAGAACTTTCTGAGAATGCTTCTCTGTAGTTTTTAGGTGAAGATATTCCAAAACCCAGCACAGGCCTCGAAGTGCTCCAAATAACCCCTTGCAGATTTTACCAAAAGAGTGTTTCAGAACTGCTCTTTCTATAGGTAAGTTCAAGTCTGTGAGTTGAATGCACTCAACACAAAGAAGTTTCTGAGAATGCTTCCGTTCAGTTTTTATGTGAAGATATTTCCTTTTCCAGCATAGTCCTCAAACGGCTCCAAATATCCACTTGCAGATTCTACAAAAAGAGTGTTTCCAAACTTCTCTATCAATTGGTAGGTTCAACTCTGTGAGTTGAATGAACTTATCACAAAGAAGTTTCTGAGAATGCTTCCATCTAGTTTTTATATGAAGATATTTCCTTTTCCAGCATAGGCCTCAAAGAACTCCAAATAAACACATGCAGATTCTACAAAAGGAGTGTTTCCAAACTGTTCTATCAAAGGGAACGTTCAAGTCTGTGAGTTGAATGCACTCATCACACAGAAGTTTCTCAGAATGCTTCTGTCTAGTTTTTAGGTGAAGAGATTTCATTTCCCAGCATAGGCCCCAAAGCGCTTCAAATATCCACTTGCAGATTCTACGAAAAGTGTGTTTCAAAGCTGCTCTTTCAAAAGCAAGGTTCAAGTCTGTGTGTTGAATGCACTCATCAGAAAGAAGTTTCTGAGAATGCTTCTGTCTAGTTCTTAGGTGAAGATATTTCCTTTTCCAGCTTAGGCCTCATAGCGCTCCAAATAAACACTTGCAAATTCTACAAAAGGAGTGTTTCAAAAGAGTTCTATCAAAAGGAATGTTCAAGTCTGTGAGTTGAATGCACTTATCATACAGAAGTTTCCTGGAATGCTTCTGTCTAGTTTTTATGTGAAGACATTTCCTTTTCCAGCATAGGCCTCAAAGCGCTCCAAATATCCACTTGCAGATTCTACAAAAAGAGTGTTTCAAAACTGCTCTATCAAAAGCAAGCTTCAACACTGTGAGTAGAATGCACTCATCACAAAGAAGTTTCTGAGAATGCTTCTGTCTAGTTTTTACGTGAAGATATTTCCTTTTCCAACATAGGCCTCAAAGCGCTCCAAATAAACACTTGCAGATTCTACAAAAGGAGTGTTTCAAAACTGCTCTTTCGAGAGGAACGTTCAAGTCTGTGAGTTGAATGCACTCATCACACAGAAGTTTCTGAGAATGCTTCTGTCTAGTTTTTATGTGAAGATATTTCCTTTTCCAGCATAGGCCTCAAAACGCTCCAAATATCCTCTTGCAGATTCTACAAAAAGAGTGTTTCAAAACTGTTCTATCAAAAGGAAGGTTCAACTCTGTGAGTTGAATGAATGCATCACGAAGAACTTTCTGAGAATGCTTCTCTGTAGTTTTTAGGTGAAGATATTCCAAAACCCAGCACAGGCCTCGAAGTGCTCCAAATAACCCCTTGCAGATTTTACCAAAAGAGTGTTTCAGAACTGCTCTTTCTATAGGTAAGTTCAAGTCTGTGAGTTGAATGCACTCAACACAAAGAAGTTTCTGAGAATGCTTCTGTTCAGTTTTTATGTGAAGATATTTCCTTTTCCAGCATAGGCCTCAAACGGCTCCAAATATCCACTTGCAGATTCTACAAAAAGAGTGTTTCCAAACTTCTCTATCAATTGGTAGGTTCAACTCTGTGAGTTGAATGAACTCATCACAAAGAAGTTTCTGAGAATGCTTCCATCTAGTTTTTATATGAAGATATTTCCTTTTCCAGCATAGGCCTCAAAGAACTCCAAATAAACACATGCAGATTCTACAAAAGGAGTGTTTCCAAACTGTTCTATCAAAGGGAACGTTCAAGTCTGTGAGTTGAATGCACTCATCACACAGAAGTTTCTCAGAATGCTTCTGTCTAGTTTTTAGGTGAAGAGATTTCATTTCCCAGCATAGGCCTCAAAGCGCTCCAAATATCCACTTGCAGATTGTACGAAAAGTGTGTTTCAAAGCTGCTCTTTCAAAAGCAAGGCTCAAGTCTGTGTGTTGAATGCACTCATCAGAAAGAAGTTTCTGAGAATGCTTCTGTCTAGTTCTTAGGTGAAGATATTTCCTTTTCCAGCTTAGGCCTCAAAGCGCTCCAAATAAACACTTGCAAATTCTACAAAAGGAGTGTTTCAAAAGAGTTCTATCAAAAGGAACGTTCAAGTCTGTGAGTTGAATGCACTTATCATACAGAAGTTTCCTGGAATGCTTCTGTCTAGTTTTTATGTGAAGACATTTCCTTTTCCAGCATAGGCCTCAAAGCGCTCCAAATATCCACTTGCAGATTCTACAAAAAGAGTGTTTCAAAACTGCTCTATCAAAAGCAAGCTTCAACACTGTGAGTAGAATGCACTCATCACAAAGAAGTTTCTGAGAATGCTTCTGTCTAGTTTTTATGTGAAGATATTTCCTTTTCCAACATAGGCCTCAAAGCGCTCCAAATAAACACTTGCAGATTCTACAAAAGGAGTGTTTCAAAACTGCTCTTTTGAGAGGTACGTTCAAGTCTGTGAGTTGAATGCACTCATCACACAGAAGTTTCTGAGAATGCTTCTGTCTAGTTTTTATGTGAAGATATTTCCTTTTCCAGCATAGGCCTCAAAACGCTCCAAATATCCTCTTGCAGATTCTACAAAAATAGTGTTTCAAAACTGTTCTATCAAAAGGAAGGTTCAACTCTGTGAGTTGAATGAATGCATCATGAAGAACTTTCTGAGAATGCTTCTCTGTAGTTTTTAGGTGAAGATATTCCAAAACCCAGCACAGGCCTCGAAGTGCTCCAAATAACCCCTTGCAGATTTTACCAAAAGAGTGTTTCAGAACTGCTCTTTCTATAGGTAAGTTCAAGTCTGTGAGTTGAATGCACTCAACACAAAGAAGTTTCTGAGAATGCTTCTGTTCAGTTTTTATGTGAAGATATTTCCTTTTCCAGCATAGTCCTCAAACGGCTCCAAATATCCACTTGCAGATTCTACAAAAAGAGTGTTTCCAAACTTCTCTATCAATTGGTAGGTTCAACTCTGTGAGTTGAATGAACTCATCACGAAGAAGTTTCTGAGAATGCTTCCATCTAGTTTTTATATGAAGATATTTCCTTTTCCAGCATAGGCCTCAAAGAACTCCAAATAAACACATGCAGATTCTACAAAAGGAGTGTTTCCAAACTGTTCTATCAAAGGGAACGTTCAAGTCTGTGAGTTGAATGCACTCATCACACAGAAGTTTCTCAGAATGCTTCTGTCTAGTTTTTAGGTGAAGAGATTTCATTTCCCAGCATAGGCCTCAAAGCGCTCCAAATATCCACTTGCAGATTGTACGAAAAGTGTGTTTCAAAGCTGCTTTTTCAAAAGCAAGGTTCAAGTCTGTGTGTTGAATGCACTCATCAGAAAGAAGTTTCTGAGAATGCTTCTGTCTAGTTCTTAGGTGAAGATATTTCCTTTTCCGGCTTAGGCCTCAAAGCGCTCCAAATAAACACTTGCAAATTCTACAAAAGGAGTGTTTTAAAGGAGTTCTATCAAAAGGAACGTTCAAGTCTGTGAGTTGAATGCACTTATCATACAGAAGTTTCCTGGAATGCTTCTGTCTAGTTTTTATGTGAAGACATTTCCTTTTCCAGCATAGGCCTCAAAGCGCTCCAAATATCCACTTGCAGATTCTACAAAAAGAGTGTTTCAAAACTGCTCTATCAAAAGCAAGCTTCAACACTGTGAGTAGAATGCACTCATCACAAAGAAGTTTCTGAGAATGCTTCTGTCTAGTTTTTATGTGAAGATATTTCCTTTTCCAACATAGGCCTCAAAGCGCTCCAAATAAACACTTGCAGATTCTACAAAAGGAGTGTTTCAAAACTGCTCTTTTGAGAGGTACGTTCAAGTCTGTGAGTTGAATGCACTCATCACACAGAAGTTTCTGAGAATGCTTCTGTCTAGTTTTTATGTGAAGATATTTCCTTTTCCAGCATAGGCCTCAAAACGCTCCAAATATCCTCTTGCAGATTCTACAAAAAGAGTGTTTCAAAACTGTCCTATCAAAAGGAAGGTTCAACTCTGTGAGTTGAATGAATGCATCATGAAGAACTTTCTGAGAATGCTTCTCTGTAGTTTTTAGGTGAAGATATTCCAAAACCCAGCACAGGCCTCGAAGTGCTCCAAATAACCCCTTGCAGATTTTACCAAAAGAGTGTTTCAGAACTGCTCTTTCTATAGGTAAGTTCAAGTCTGTGAGTTGAATGCACTCAACACAAAGAAGTTTCTGAGAATGCTTCTGTTCAGTTTTTATGTGAAGATATTTCCTTTTCCAGCATAGTCCTCAAACGGCTCCAAATATCCACTTGCAGATTCTACAAAAAGAGTGTTTCCAAACTTCTCTATCAATTGGTAGGTTCAACTCTGTGAGTTGAATGAACTCATCACAAAGAAGTTTCTGAGAATGCTTCCATCTAGTTTTTATATGAAGATATTTCCTTTTCCAGCATAGGCCTCAAAGAACTCCAAATAAATACATGCAGATTCTACAAAAGGAGTGTTTCCAAACTGTTCTATCAAAGGGAACGTTCAAGTCTGTGAGTTGAATGCACTCATCACACAGAAGTTTCTCAGAATGCTTCTGTCTAGTTTTTAGGTGAAGAGATTTCATTTCCCAGCATAGGCCTCAAAGCGCTCCAAATATCCACTTGCAGATGCTACGAAAAGTGTGTTTCAAAGCTGCTCTTTCAAAAGGAAGCTTCAAGTCTGTGAGTTGAATGCACTCATCACAAAGAAGTTTATGAGAATGCTTCCGTCTAGTTTCTATATGAAGATATTTCCTTTTCCAACATAGGCCTCAAAGTGCTCCAAATAAACCCTTGCAGATTCTACAAAAGGAGTGTCTCAAAACTGATCTCTCTATAGGTAAGTCCAAGTCTGTGAGTTGAATGTACTCATCACACAGAAGTTTCTCAGAATGCTTCTGTCTAGTTTTTAGGTGAAGAGATTTCATTTCCCAGCATAGGCCTCAAAGCGCTCCAAATATCCACTTGCAGATGCTACGAAAAGTGTGTTTCAAAGCTGCTCTTTCAAAAGCAAGGTTCAAGTCTGTGTGTTGAATGCACTCATCAGAAAGAAGTTTGTGAGAATGCTTCTGTCTAGTTCTTAGGTGAAGATACTTCCTTTTCCAGCTTAGGCCTCAAAGCGCTCCAAATAAACACTTGCAAATTCTACAAAAGAAGTGTTTCAAAAGAGTTCTATCAAAAGGAACGTTCAAGTCTGTGAGTTGAATGCAGTTATCATACAGAAGTTTCCTGGAATGTTTCTGTCTAGTTTTTATGTGAAGACATTTCCTTTTCCAGCATAGGCCTCAAAGCGCTCCAAATATCCACTTGCAGATTCTACAAAAAGAGTGTTTCAAAACTGCTCTATCAAAACCATGCTTCAACACTGTGAGTAGAATGCACTCATCACAAAGAAGTTTCTGAGAATGCTTCTGTCTAGTTCTTACGTGAAGATATTTCCTTTCCCAGCTTAGGCCTCAAAGCGCTCCAAATAAACACTTGCACATTCTATAAAAGGAGTGTTTCAAAAGAGTTCTATCAAAAGGAACGTTCAAGTCTGTGAGTTGAATGCACTTATCATACAGAAGTTTCCTGGAATGTTTCTGTCTAGTTTTTATGTGAAGACATTTCCTTTTCCAGCATAGGCCTCAAAGCGCTCCAAATATCCACTTGCAGATTCTACAAAAAGAGTGTTTCAAAACTGCTCTATCAAAAGCAAGCTTCAACACTGTGAGTAGAATGCACTCATCACAAAGAAGTTTCTGAGAATGCTTCTGTCTAGTTTTTATGTGAAGATATTTTCCAACATAGGCCTCAAAGCGCTCCAAATAAACACTTGCAAATTCTACAAAAGGAGTGTTTCAAAAGAGTTCTATCAAAAGGAACGTTCAAGTCTGTGAGTTGAATGCACTTATCATACAGAAGTTTCCTGGAATGTTTCTGTCTAGTTTTTATGTGAAGACATTTCCTTTTCCAGCATAGGCCTCAAAGCGCTCCAAATATCCACTTGCAGATTCTACAAAAAGAGTGTTTCAAAACTGCTCTATCAAAAGCAAGCTTCAACACTGTGAGTAGAATGCACTCATCACAAAGAAGTTTCTGAGAATGCTTCTGTCTAGTTTTTATGTGAAGATATTTTCCAACATAGGCCTCAAAGCGCTCCAAATAAACACTTGCAGATTCTACAAAAGGAGTGTTTCAAAACTGCTCTTTCGAGAGGAACGTTCAAGTCTGTGAGTTGAATGCACTCATCACACAGAAGTTTCTGAGAATGCTTCTGTCTAGGTTTTATGTGAAGATATTTCCTTTTCCAGCATAGGCCTCAAAACGCTCCAAATATCCTCTTGCAGATTCTACAAAAAGAGTGTTTCAAAACTATTCCATCAAAAGGAAGGTTCAACTCTGTGAGTTCAATGAATGCATCATGAAGAACATTCTGAGAATGCTTCTCTGTAGTTTTTAGGTGAAGATATTCCAAAACCCAGCAAAGGCCTCGAAGTGCTCCAAATAACCACCTGCAGATATTACCTAAAGAGTGTTTCAAAACTGCTCTTTCTATAGGTAAGTTCAAGTCTGTGAGTTGAATGCACTCAACACAAAGAAGTTTCTGAGAATGATTCTGTTCAGTTTTTATGTAAAGATATTTCCTTTTCCAGCACAGGCCTCAAACGGCTCCAAATATCCACTTGCAGATTCTACAAAAAGAGTGTTTCCAAACTTCTCTATCAATTGGTAGGTTCAACTCTGTGAGCTGAATGAACTCATCACAAAGGAGTTTCTGTGAATGCTTCTGTCTAGTTTTTATGTGAAGATATTTCCTTTTCCAGCAGAGGCCTCAAAAGGCTCCAAATATCCTCTTGCATATTCTACAAAAAGAGTGTTTCAAAACTATTCTATCAAAAGGAAGGTTCAACTCTGTGAGTTGAATGAATGCATCATGAAGAACTTTCTGCGAATGTTTCTCTGTAGTTTTTAGGTGAAGATATTCCAAAACCCAGCACAGGCCTCGAAGTGCTCCAAATAACCACCTGCAGATTTTACCAAAAGAGTGTTTCAAAACTGCTCTTTCTATAGGTAAGTTCAAGTCTGTGAGTTGAATGCACTCAACACAAAGAAGTTTCTGAGAATGCTTCTGTTCAGTTTTTAGGTGAAGATATTTCCTTTTCCAGCATAGGCCTCAAACGGCTCCAAATATCCACTTGCAGATTCTACAAAAAGAGTGTTTCCAAACTTCTCTATCAATTGGTAGGTTCAACTCTGTGAGTTGAATGAACTCATCACAAAGAAGTTTCTGAGAATGCTTCCATCTAGTTTTTATATGAAGATATTTCCTTTTCCAGCATAGGCCGCAAAGAACTCCAAATAAACACATGCAGATTCTACAAAAGGAGTGTTTCCAAACTGTTCTATCAAAGGGAACGTTCAAGTCTGTGAGTTGAATGCACTCTTCACACAGAACTTTCTCAGAATGCTTCTGTCTAGTTTTTAGGTGAAGAGATTTCATTTCCCAGCATAGGCCTCAAAGCGCTCCAAATATCCACTTGCAGATTCTACGAAAAGTGTGTTTCAAAGCTGCTCTTTCAAAAGCAAGGTTCAAGTCTGTGTGTTGAATTCACTCTTCAGAAAGAAGTTTCTGAGAATGCTTCTCTCTAGTTCTTAGGTGAAGATATTTCCTTTTCCAGCTTAGGCCTCAAAGCGCTCCAAATAAACACTTGCAAATTCTACAAAAGGAGTGTTTCAAAAGAGTTCTATCAAAAGGAACGTTCAAGTCTGTGAGTTGAATGCACTTATCATACAGAAGTTTCCTGGAATGTTTCTGTCTAGTTTTTATGTGAAGACATTTCCTTTTCCAGCATAGGCCTCAAAGCGCTCCAAATATCCACGTGCAGATTCTACAAAAAGAGTGTTTCAAAACTGCTCTATCAAAAGCAAGCTTCAACACTGTGAGTAGAATGCACTCATCACAAAGAAGTTTCTGAGAATGCTTCTGTCTAGTTTTTATGTGAAGATATTTCCTTTTCCAACATAGGCCTCAAAGCGCTCCAAATAAACACTTGCAGATTCTACAAAAGGAGTGTTTCAAAACTGCTCTTTCGAGAGGAACGTTCAAGTCTGTGAGTCGAATGCACTCATCACACAGAAGTTTCTGAGAATGCTTCTGTCTAGTTTTTATGTGAAGATATTTCCTTTTCCAGCAGAGGCCTCAAAACGCTCCAAATATCCTCTTGCAGATTCTACAAAAAGAGTGTTTCAAAACTATTCTATCAAAAGGAAGGTTCAACTCTGTGAGTTGAATGAATGCATCATGAAGAACTTTCTGAGAATGCTTGTCTGTAGTTTTTAGGTGAAGATATTCCAAAACCCAGCACAGGCCTCGAAGTGCTCCGGATAACCCCTCGCAGATTTTACCAAAAGAGTGTTTCAGAACTGCTCTTTCTATAGGTAAGTTCAAGTCTGTGAGTTGAATGCACTCAACACAAAGAAGTTTCTGAGAATGCTTCTGTTCAGTTTTTATGTGAAGATATTTCCTTTTCCAGCATAGGCCTCAAACGGCTCCAAATATGCACTTGCAGATTCTACAAAAAGAGTGTTTCCAAACTTCTCTATCAATTGGTAGGTTCAACTCTGTGAGTTGAATGAACTCATCACGAAGAAGTTTCTGAGAATGCTTCCATCTAGTTTTTATATGAAGATATTTCCTTTTCCAGCATAGGCCTCAAAGAACTCCAAATAAACACATGCAGATTCTACAAAAGGAGTGTTTCCAAACTGTTCTATCAAAGGGAACGTTCAAGTCTGTGAGTTGAATGGACTCATCACACAGAACTTTCTCAGAAAGCTTCTGTCTAGTTTTTAGGTGAAGAGATTTCATTTCCCAGCATAGGCCTCAAAGCGCTCCAAATATCCACTTGCAGATTCTACGAAAAGTGTGTTTCAAAGCTGCTCTTTCAAAAGCAAGGTTCAAGTCTGTGTGTTGAATGCACTCATCAGAAAGAAGTTTCTGAGAATGCTTCTGTCTAGTTCTTAGGTGAAGATATTTCCTTTTCCAGCTTAGGCCTCAAAGCGCTCCAAATAAACACTTGCAAATTCTACAAAAGGAGTGTTTTAAAGGAGTTCTATCAAAAGGAACGTTCAAGTCTGTGAGTTGAATGCACTTATCATACAGAAGTTTCCTGGAATGCTTCTGTCTAGTTTTTATGTGAAGACATTTCCTTTTCCAGCATAGGCCTCAAAGCGCTCCAAATATCCACTTGCAGATTCTACAAAAAGAGTGTTTCAAAACTGCTCTATCAAAAGCAAGCTTCAACACTGTGAGTAGAATGCACTCATCACAAAGAAGTTTCTGAGAATGCTTCTGTCTAGTTTTTATGTGAAGATATTTCCTTTTCCAACATAGGCCTCAAAGCGCTCCAAATAAACACTTGCAGATTCTACAAAAGGAGTGTTTCAAAACTGCTCTTTTGAGAGGTACGTTCAAGTCTGTGAGTTGAATGCACTCATCACACAGAAGTTTCTGAGAATGCTTCTGTCTAGTTTTTATGTGAAGATATTTCCTTTTCCAGCATAGGCCTCAAAACGCTCCAAATATCCTCTTGCAGATTCTACAAAAAGAGTGTTTCAAAACTGTTCTATCAAAAGGAAGGTTCAACTCTGTGAGTTGAATTAATGCATCATGAAGAACTTTCTGAGAATGCTTCTCTGTAGTTTTTAGGTGAAGATATTCCAAAACCCAGCACAGGCCTCGAAGTGCTCCAAATAACCCCTTGCAGATTTTACCAAAAGAGTGTTTCAGAACTGCTCTTTCTATAGGTAAGTTCAAGTCTGTGAGTTGAATGCACTCAACACAAAGAAGTTTCTGAGAATGCTTCTGTTCAGTTTTTATGTGAAGATATTTCCTTTTCCAGCCTAGGCCTCAAACGAATCCAAATATCCACTTGCAGATTCTACAAAAAGAGTGTTTCCAAACTTCTCTATCAATTGGTAGGTTCAACTCTGTGAGTTGAATGAACTCATCACAAAGAAGTTTCTGAGAATGCTTCCATCTAATTTTTATATGAAGATACTTCCTTTTCCAGCATAGGCCTCAAAGAA
This sequence comes from Pongo abelii, assembly GCF_028885655.2. Lineage (NCBI taxonomy): Eukaryota > Metazoa > Chordata > Mammalia > Primates > Hominidae > Pongo > Pongo abelii. The sequence goes on along the minus strand of NC_072000.2, from coordinate 20,376,212 downwards.
CTCCAAATAAACACATGCAGATTCTACAAAAGGAGTGTTTCCAAACTGTTCTATCAAAGGGAATGTTCAAGTCTGTGAGTTGAATGCACTCATCACACAGAAGTTTCTCAGAATGCTTCTGTCTAGTTTTTAGGTGAAGAGATTTCATTTCCCAGCATAGGCCTCAAAGCGCTCCAAATATCCACTTGCAGATTGTACGAAAAGTGTGTTTCAAAGCTGCTTTTTCAAAAGCAAGGTTCAAGTCTGTGTGTTGAATTCACTCTTCAGAATGAAGTTTCTGAGAATGCTTCTCTCTAGTTCTTAGGTGAAGATATTTCCTTTTCCAGCTTAGGCCTCAAAGCGCTCCAAATAAACACTTGCAAATTCTACAAAAGGAGGGTTTCAAAAGAGTTCTATCAAAAGGAACGTTCAAGTCTGTGAGTTGAATGCACTTATCATACAGAAGTTTCCTGGAATGTTTCTGTCTAGTTTTTATGTGAAGACATTTCCTTTTCCAGCATAGGCCTCAAAGCGCTCTAAATATCCACTTGCAGATTCTACAAAAAGAGTGTTTCAAAACTGCTCTATCAAAAGGAAGCTTCAACACTGTGAGTAGAATGCACTCATCACAAAGAAGTTTCCGAGAATGCTTCTGTCTAGTTCTTACGTGAAGATATTTCCTTTTCCAGCTTAGGCCTCAAAGCGCTCCAAATAAACACTTGCAAATTCTACAAAAGGAGTGTTTCAAAAGACTTCTATCAAAAGGAACGTTCAAGTCTGTGAGTTGAATGCACTTATCATACAGAAGTTTCCTGGAATGCTTCTGTCTAGTTTTTATGTGAAGACATTTCCTTTTCCAGCATAGGCCTCAAAGGGCTCCAAATATCCACTTGCAGATTCTACAAAAAGACTGTTTCAAAACTGCTCTATCAAAAGCAAGCTTCAACACTGTGAGTAGAATGCACTCATCACAAAGAAGTTTCTGAGAATGCTTCTGTCTAGTTTTTATGTGAAGATATTTCCTTTTCCAACATAGGCCTCAAAGCGCTCCAAATAAACACTTGCAGATTCTACAAAAGGAGTGTTTCAAAACTGCTCTTTCGAGAGGAACGTTCAAGTCTGTGAGTTGAATGCACTCATCACACAGAAGTTTCTGAGAATGCTTCTGTCTAGTTTTTATGTGAAGATATTTCCTTTTCCAGCATAGGCCTCAAAACGCTCCAAATATCCTCTTGCAGATTCTACAAAAAGAGTGTTTCAAAACTGTTCTATGAAAAGGAAGTTTCAACTCTGTGAGTTGAATGAATGCATCATGAAGAACTTTCTGAGAATGCTTCTCTGTAGTTTTTAGGTGAAGATATTCCAAAACCCAGCACAGGCCTCGAAGTGCTCCAAATAACCCCTCGCAGATTTTACCAAAAGAGTGTTTCAGAACTGCTCTTTCTATAGGTAAGTTCAAGTCTGTGAGTTGAATGCACTCAACACAAAGAAGTTTCTGAGAATGCTTCTGTTCAGTTTTTATGTGAAGATATTTCCTTTTCCAGCATAGGCCTCAAACGGCTCCAAATATCCACTTGCAGATTCTACAAAAAGAGTGTTTCCAAACTTCTCTATCAATTGGTAGGTTCAACTCTGTGAGCTGAATGAACTCATCACAAAGAAGTTTCTGAGAATGCTTCCATCTAGTTTTTATATGAAGATATTTCCTTTTCCAGCATAGGCCTCAAAGAACTCCAAATAAACACATGCAGATTCTACAAAAGGAGTGTTTCCAAACTGTTCTATCAAAGGGACCGTTCAAGTCTGTGAGTTGAATGCACTCATCACACAGAAGTTTCTCAGAATGCTTCTGTCTAGTTTTTAGGTGAAGAGATTTCATTTCCCAGCATAGGCCTCAAAGCGCTCCAAATATCCACTTGCAGATTCTACGAAAAGTGTGTTTCAAAGCTACGCTTTCAAAAGCAAAGTTCAAGTCTGTGTGTTGAATGCACTCATCAGAAAGAAGTTTCTGAGAATGCTTCTGTCTAGTTCTTACGTGAAGATATTTCCTTTTCCAGCTTAGGCCTCAAAGCGCTCCAAATAAACACTTGCAAATTCTACAAAAGGAGTGTTTCAAAAGAGTTCTATCAAAAGGAACGTTCAAGTCTGTGAGTTGAATGCACTTATCATACAGAAGTTTCCTGGAATGTTTCTGTCTAGTTTTTATGTGAAGACATTTCCTTTTCCAGCATAGGCCTCAAAGCGCTCCAAATATCCACTTGCAGATTCTACAAAAAGAGTGTTTCAAAACTGCTCTATCAAAAGCAAGCTTCAACACTGTGAGTAGAATGCACTCATCACGAAGAAGTTTCTGAGAATGCTTCTGTCTAGTTCTTAGGTGAAGATATTTCCTTTTCCAGCTTAGGCCTCAAAGCGCTCCAAATAAACACTTGCAAATTCTACAAAAGGAGTGTTTCAAAAGAGTTCTATCAAAAGGAACGTTCAAGTCTGTGAGTTGAATGCACTTATCATACAGAAGTTTCCTGGAATGCTTCTGTCTAGTTTTTATGTGAAGACATTTCCTTTTCCAGCATAGGCCTCAAAGCGCTCCAAATATCCACTTGCAGATTCTACAAAAAGAGTGTTTCAAAACTGCTCTATCAAAAGCAAGCTTCAACACTGTGAGTAGAATGCACTCATCACAAAGAAGTTTCTGAGAATGCTTCTGTCTAGTTTTTATGTGAACATATTTCCTTTTCCAACATAGGCCTCAAAGCGCTCCAAATAAACACTTGCAGATTCTACAAAAGGAGTGTTTCAAAACTGCTCTTTCGAGAGGAACGTTCAAGTCTGTGAGTTGAATGCACTCATCACACAGAAGTTTCTGAGAATGCTTCTGTCTAGTTTTTATGTGAAAATATTTCCTTTTCCAGCAGAGGCCTCAAAACGCTCCAAATATCCTCTTGCGGATTCTACAAAAAGAGTGTTTCAAAACTGTTCTATCAAAAGGAAGGTTCAACTCTGTGAGTTGAATGAATGCATCATGAAGAACTTTCTGAGAATGCTTCTCTGTAGTTTTTAGGTGAAGATATTCCAAAACCCAGCACAGGCCTCGAAGTGCTCCAAATAACCCCTTGCAGATTTTACCAAAAGAGTGTTTCAGAACTGCTCTTTCTATAGGTAAGTTCAAGTCTGTGAGTTGAATGCACTCAACACAAAGAAGTTTCTGAGAATGCTTCTGTTCAGTTTTTATGTGAAGATATTTCCTTTTCCAGCATAGGCCTCAAACGGCTCCAAATATCCACTTGCAGATTCTACAAAAAGAGTGTTTCCAAACTTCTCTATCAATTGGTAGGTTCAACTCTGTGAGTTGAATGAACTCATCACAAAGAAGTTTCTGAGAATGCTTCCATCTAGTTTTTATATGAAGATATTTCCTTTTCCAGCATAGGCCTCAAAGAACTCCAAATAAACACATGCAGATTCTACAAAAGGAGTGTTTCCAAACTGTTCTATCAAATGGAACGTTCAACTCAGTGAGTTGAATGCACTCATCACACAGAACTTTCTCAGAATGCTTCTGTCTAGTTTTTAGGTGAAGAGATTTCATTTCCCAGCATAGGCCTCAAAGCGCTCCAAATATCCACTTGCAGATTCTACGAAAAGTGTGTTTCAAAGCTGCTCTTTCAAAAGGAAGCTTCAAGTCTATGAGTTGAATGCACTCATCACAAAGAAGTTTCTGAGAATGCCTCCGTCTAGTTTCTATATGAAGATATTTCCTTTTCCAACATAGGCCTCAAAGTGCTCCAAATAAACCCTTGCAGATTCTACAAAAGGAGTGTCTCAAAACTGCTCTTTCTATAGGTAAGTCCAAGTCTGTGAGATGAATGCACTCATCACACAGAAGTTTCTCAGAATGCTTCTGTCTAGTTTTTAGGTGAAGAGATTTCATTTCCCAGCATAGGCCTCAAAGCGCTCCAAATATTCACTTGCAGATGCTACGAAAAGTGTGTTTCAAAGCTGCTCTTTCAAAAGCAAGGTTCAAGTCTGTGTGTTGAATGCACTCAACAGGAAGAAGTTTCTGAGAATGCTTCTGTCTAGTTCTTAGGTGAAGATATTTCCTTTTCCAGCTTAGGCCTCAAAGCGCTCCAAATAAACACTTGCAAATTCTACAAAAGGAGTGTTTCAAAAGACTTCTATCAAAAGAAATGTTCAAGTCTGTGAGTTGAATGCACTTATCATACAGAAGTTTCCTGGAATGCTTCTGTCTAGTTTTTATGTGAAGACATTTCCTTTTCCAGCATAGGCCTCAAAGCGCTGCAAATATCCACTTGCAGATTCTACAAAAAGAGTGTTTCCAAACTGCTCTATCAAAAGCAAGCTTCAACACTGTGAGTAGAATGCACTCATCACAAAGAAGTTTCTGAGAATGCTTCTGTCTAGTTTTTATGTGAAGATATTTCCTTTTCCAACATAGGCCTCAAAGCGCTCCAAATAAACACTTGCAGATTCTACAAAAGGAGTGTTTCAAAACTGCTCTTTCGAGAGGAACGTTCAAGTCTGTGAGTTGAATGCACTCATCACACAGAAGTTTCTGAGAATGCTTCTGTCTAGTTTTTATGTGAAGATATTTCCTTTTCCAGCATAGGCCTCAAAACGCTCCAAATATCCTCTTGCAGATTCTACAAAAAGAGGGTTTCAAAACTGTTCTATCAAAAGGAAGGTTCAACTCTGTGAGTTGAATGAATGCATCATGAAGAACTTTCTGAGAATGCTTCTCTGTAGTTTTTAGGTGAAGATATTCCAAAACCCAGCACAGCCTCGAAGTGCTCCAAATAACCCCTTGCAGATTTTACCAAAAGAGTGTTTCAGAACTGCTCTTTCTATAGGTAAGTTCAAGTCTGTGAGTTGAATGCACTCAACACAAAGAAGTTTCTGAGAATGCTTCTGTTCAGTTTTTATGTGAAGATATTTCCTTTTCCAGCATAGGCCTCAAACGGCTCCAAATATCCACTTGCAGATTCTACAAAAAGAGTGTTCCCAAACTTCTCTATCAATTGGTAGGTTCAACTCTGTGAGTTGAATGAACTCATCGCAAAGAAGTTTCTGAGAATGCTTCCATCTAGTTTTTATATGAAGATATTTCCTTTTCCAGCATAGGCCTCAAAGAACTCCAAATAAACACATGCAGATTCTACAAAAGGAGTGTTTCCAAACTGTTCTATCAAATGGAACGTTCAACTCTGTGAGTTGAATGCACTCATCACACAGAACTTTCTCAGAATGCTTCTGTCTAGTTTTTAGGTGAAGAGATTTCATTTCCCAGCATAGGCCTCAAAGCACTCCAAATATCCACTTGCAGATTCTACGAAAAGTGTGTTTCAAAGCTGCTCTTTCAAAAGGAAGCTTCAAGTCTGTGAGTTGAATGCACTCATCACAAAGAAGTTTCTGAGAATGCCTCCGTCTAGTTTCTATATGAAGATATTTCCTTTTCCAACATAGGCCTCAAAGTGCTCCAAATAAACCCTTGCAGATTCTACAAAAGGAGTGTCTCAAAACTGCTCTTTCTATAGGTAAGTCCAAGTCTGTGAGATGAATGCACTCATCACACAGAAGTTTCTCAGAATGCTTCTGTCTAGTTTTTAGGTGAAGAGATTTCATTTCCCAGCATAGGCCTCAAAGCGCTCCAAATATCCACTTGCAGATGCTACGAAAAGTGTGTTTCAAAGCTGCTCTTTCAAAAGCAAGGTTCAAGTCTGTGTGTTGAATGCACTCAACAGAAAGAAGTTTCTGAGAATGCTTCTGTCTAGTTCTTAGGTGAAGATATTTCCTTTTCCAGCTTAGGCCTCAAAGCGCTCCAAATAAACACTTGCGAATTCTACAAAAGTAGTGTTTCAAAAGACTTCTATCAAAAGAAATGTTCAAGTCTGTGAGTTGAATGCACTTATCATACAGAAGTTTCCTGGAATGTTTCTGTCTAGTTTTTATGTGAAGACATTTCCTTTTCCAGCCTAGGCCTCAAAGCGCTCCAAATATCCACTTGCAGATTCTACAAACAGAGTGTTTCAAAACTGCTCTATCAAAAGCAAGCTTCAACACTGTGAGTAGAATGCACTCATCACAAAGAAGTTTCTGAGAATGCTTCTGTCTAGTTCTTACGTGAAGATATTTCCTTTTCCAGCTTAGGCCTCAAAGCGCTCCAAATAAACACTTGCAAATTCTACAAAAGGAGTGTTTCAAAAGAGTTCTATCAAAAGGAACGTTCAAGTCTGTGAGTTGAATGCACTTATCATACAGAAGTTTCCTGGAATGTTTCTGTCTAGTTTTTATGTGAAGACATTTCCTTTTCCAGCATAGGCCTCAAAGCGCTCCAAATATCCACTTGCAGATTCTACAAAAAGAGTGTTTCAAAACTGCTCTATCAAAAGCAAGCTTCAACACTGTGAGTAGAATGCACTCATCACAAAGAAGTTTCTGAGAATGCTTCTGTCTAGTTTTTATGTGAAGATATTTCCTTTTCCAACATAGGCCTCAAAGCGCTCCAAATAAACACTTGCAGATTCTACAAAAGGAGTGTTTCTAAACTGCTCTTTTGAGAGGAACGTTCAAGTCAGTGAGTTGAATGCACTCATCACACAGAAGTTTCTGAGAATGCTTCTGTCTAGTTTTTATGTGAAGATATTTCCTTTTCCAGCATAGGCCTCAAAAGGCTCGAAATATCCTCTTGCAGATTCTACAAAAAGAGTGTTTCAAAACTGTTCTATCAAAAGGAAGGTTCAACTCTGTGAGTTGAATGGATGCATCATGAATAACTTTCTGAGAATGCTTCTCTGTAGTTTTTAGGTGAAGATATTCCAAAACCCAGCACAGGCCTCGAAGTGCTCCGAATAACCCCTCGCAGATTTTACTAAAAGAGTGTTTCAGAACTGCTCTTTCTATAGGTAAGTTCAAGTCTGTGAGTTGAATGCACTCAACACAAAGAAGTTTCTGAGAATGCTTCTGTTCAGTTTTTATGTGAAGATATTTCCTTTTCCAGCATAGGCCTCAAACGGCTCAAATATCCACTTGCAGATTCTACAAAAAGAGTGTTTCCAAACTTCTCTATCAATTGGTAGGTTCAACTCTGTGAGTTGAATGAACTCATCACAAAGAAGTTTCTGAGAATGCTTCCATCTAGTTTTTATATGAAGATATTTCCTTTTCCAGCATAGGCCTCAAAGAACTCCAAATAAACACATGCAGATTCTACAAAAGGAGTGTTTCCAAACTGTTCTATCAAAGGGACCGTTCATGTCTGTGAGTTGAATGCACTCATCACACAGAAGTTTCTCAGAATGCTTCTGTCTAGTTTTTAGGTGAAGAGATTTCATTTCCCAGCATAGGCCTCAAAGCGCTCCAAATATCCACTTGCAGATTCTACGAAAAGTGTGTTTCAAAGCTGCTCTTTCAAAAGCAAGGTTCAAGTCTGTGTGTTGAATGCACTCATCAGAAAGAAGTTTCTGAGAATGCTTCTGTCTAGTTCTTAGGAGAAGATATTTCCTTTTCCAGCTTAGGCCTCAAAGCGCTCCAAATAAACACTTGCAAATTCTACAAAAGTAGTGTTTCAAAAGACTTCTATCAAAAGGAACGTTCAAGTCTGTGAGTTGAATGCACTTACCATACAGAAGTTTCCTGGAATGCTTCTGTCTAGTTTTTATGTGAAGACATTTCCTTTTCCAGCATAGGCCACAAAGCGCTCCAAATATCCACTTGCAGATTCTACAAAAAGAGTGTTTCCAAACTTCTCTATCAATTGGTAGGTTCAACTCTGTGAGTTGAATGAACTCATCACAAAGAAGTTTCTGAGAATGCTTCCGTCTAGTTTCTATATGAAGATATTTCCTTTTCCAACATAGGCCTCAAAGTGCTCCAAATAAACCCTTGCAGATTCTACAAAAGGAGTGTCTCAAAACTGCTCTTTCTATAGGTAAGTCCAAGTCTGTGAGATGAATGCACTCATCACACAGAAGTTTCTCAGAATGCTTCTGTCTAGTTTTTAGGTGAAGAGATTTCATTTCCCAGCATAGGCCTCAAAGCGCTCCAAATATCCACTTGCAGATTCTACGAAAAGTGTGTTTCAAAGCTGCTCTTTCAAAAGCAAGGTTCAAGTCTGTGTGTTGAATGCACTCATCAGAAAGAAGTTTCTGAGAATGCTTCTGTCTAGTTCTTAGGTGAAGATATTTCCTTTTCCAGCTTAGGCCTCAAAGCGCTCCAAATAAACACTTGCAAATTCTACAAAAGGAGTGTTTCAAAAGACTTCTATCAAAAGGAACGTTCAAGTCTGTGAGTTGAATGCACTTACCATACAGAAGTTTCCTGGAATGCTTCTGTCTAGTTTTTATGTGAAGACATTTCCTTTTCCAGCATAGGCCTCAAAGCGCTCCAAATATCCACTTGCAGATTCTACAAAAAGAGTGTTTCAAAACTGCTCTATCAAAAGCAAGCTTCAACACTGTGAGTAGAATGCACTCATCACAAAGAAGTTTCTGAGAATGCTTCTGTCTAGTTTTTATGTGAAGATATTTCCTTTTCCAACATAGGCCTCAAAGCGCTCCAAATAAACACTTGCAGATTCTACAAAAGGAGTGTTTCAAAACTGCTCTTTCGAGAGGAACGTTCAAGTCTGTGAGTTGAATGCACTCATCACACAGAAGTTTCTGAGAATGCTTCTGTCTAGTTTTTATGTGAAGATATTTCCTTTTCCAGCATAGGCCTCAAAACGCTCCAAATATCCTCTTGCAGATTCTACAAAAAGAGTGTTTCAAAACTGTTCTATCAAAAGGAAGGTTCAACTCTGTGAGTTGAATGAATGCATCATGAAGAACTTTCTGAGAATGCTTCTCTGTAGTTTTTAGGTGAAGATATTACAAAACCCAGCACAGGCCTCGAAGTGCTCCAAATAACCCCTTGCAGATTTTACCAAAAGAGTGTTTCAGAACTGCTCTTTCTATAGGTAAGTTCAAGTCTGTGAGTTGAATCCACTCAACACAAAGAAGTTTCTGAGAATGCTTCTGTTAAGTTTTTATGTGAAGATATTTCCTTTTCCAGCATAGGCCTCAAACGGCTCCAAATATCCACTTGCAGATTCTACAAAAAGAGTGTTTCCAAACTTCTCTATCAATTGGTAGGTTCAACTCTGTGAGTTGAATGAACTCATCACAAAGAAGTTTCTGAGAATGCTTCCATCTAGTTTTTATATGAAGATATTTCCTTTTCCAGTATAGGCCTCAAAGAACTCCAAATAAACACATGCAGATTCTACAAAAGGAGTGTTTCCAAACTGTTCTATCAAAGGGACCGTTCAAGTCTGTGAGTTGAATGCACTCATCACACAGAAGTTTCTCAGAATGCTTCTGTCTAGTTTTTAGGTGAAGAGATTTCATTTCCCAGCATAGGCCTCAAAGCGCTCCAAATATGCACTTGCAGATTCTACAAAAAGAGTGTTTCAAAACTGCTCTATCAAAAGCAAGCTTCAACACTGTGAGTAGAATGCACTCATCACAAAGAAGTTTCTGAGAATGCTTCTGTCTATTTCTTACGTGAAGATATTTCCTTTTCCAGCTTAGGCCTCAAAGCGCTCCAAATAAACACTTGCAAATTCTACAAAAGGAGTGTTTCAAAAGAGTTCTATCAAAAGGAACGTTCAAGTCTGTGAGTTGAATGCACTTATCATACAGAAGTTTCCTGGAATGTTTCTGTCTAGTTTTTATGTGAAGACATTTCCTTTTCCAGCATAGGCCTCAAAGCGCTCCAAATATCCACTTGCAGATTCTACAAAAAGAGTGTTTCAAAAGTGCTCTATCAAAAGCAAGCTTCAACACTGTGAGTAGAATGCACTCATCACAAAGAAGTTTCTGAGAATGCTTCTGTCTAGTTTTTTTGTGAAGATATTTCCTTTTCCAACATAGGCCTCAAAGCGCTCCAAATAAACACTTGCAGATTCTACAAAAGTAGTGTTTCTAAACTGCTCTTTTGAGAGGAACGTTCAAGTCTGTGAGTTGAATGCACTCATCACACAGAAGTTTCTGAGAATGCTTCTGTCTAGTTTTTATGTGAAGATATTTCCTTTTCCAGCATAGGCCTCAAAACGCTCCAAATATCCTCTTGCAGATTCTACAAAAAGAGTGTTTCAAAACTATTCTATCAAAAGGATGGTTCAACTCTGTGAGTTGAATGGATGCATCATGAAGAACTTTCTGAGAATGCTTCTCTGTAGTTTTTAGGTGATGATATTCCAAAACCCAGGAAAGGCCTCGAAGTGCTCCAAATAACCACCTGCAGATTTTACCAAAAGAGTGTTTCAAAACTGCTCCTTCTATAGGTAAGTTCAAGTCTGTGAGTTGAATGCACTCAACACAAAGAAGTTTCTGAGAATGCTTCTGTTCAGTTTTTATGTAAAGATATTTCCTTTTCCAGCACAGGCCTCAAACGGCTCCAAATATCCACTTGCAGATTCTACAAAAAGAGTGTTTCCAAACTTCTCTATCAATTGGTAGGTTCAACTCTGTGAGTTGAATGAACTCATCACAAAGAAGTTTCTGAGAATGCTTCCATCTAGTTTTTATATGAAGATATTTCCTTTTCCAGCATAGGCCTCAAAGAACTCCAAATCAACACATGCAGACTCTACAAAAGGAGTGTTTCCAAACTGTTCTATCAAAGGGAACGTTCAAGTCTGTGAGTTGAATGCACTCATCACACAGAAGTTTCTCAGAATGCTTCTGTCTAGTTTTTAGGTGAAGAGATTTCATTTATCAGCATAGGCCTCAAAGCGCTCCAAATATCCACTTGCAGATTCTACGAAAAGTGTGTTTCAAAGCTGCTCTTTCAAAAGCAAGGTTCAAGTCTGTGTGTTGAATGCACTCATCAGAAAGAAGTTTCTGAGAATGCTTCTGTCTAGTTCTTAGGTGAAGATATTTCCTTTTCCAGCTTAGGCCTCAAAGCGCTCCAAATAAACACTTGCAAATTCTACAAAAGGAGTGTTTCAAAAGAGTTCTATCAAAAGGAATGTTCAAGTCTGTGAGTTGAATGCACTTATCATACAGAAGTTTCCTGGAATGTTTCTGTCTAGTTTTTATGTGAAGACATTTCCTTTTCCAGCATAGGCCTCAAAGCGCTCCAAATATCCACTTGCAGATTCTACAAAAAGAGTGTTTCAAAACTGCTCTATCAAAAGCAAGCTTCAACACTGTGAGTAGAATGCACTCATCACAAAGAAGTTTCTGAGAATGCTTCTGTCTAGTTTTTATGTGAAGATATTTCCTTTTCCAACATAGGCCTCAAAGCGCTCCAAATAAACACTTGCAGATTCTACAAAAGGAGTGTTTCAAAACTGCTCTTTTGAGAGGAACGTTCAAGTCTGTGAGTTGAATGCACTCATCACACAGAAGTTTCTGAGAATGCTTCTGTCTACTTTTTATGTGAAGATATTTCCTTTTCCAGCATAGGCCTCAAAACGCTCCAAATATCCTCTTGCAGATTCTACAAAAAGAGTGTTTCAAAACTGTTCTATCAAAAGGAAGGTTCAACTCTGTGAGTTGAATGAATGCATCATGAAGAACTTTCTGAGAATGCTTCTCTGTAGTTTTTAGGTGGAGATATTCCAAAACCCAGCACAGGCCTCGAAGTGCTCCAAATAACCCCTTGCAGATTTTACCAAAAGAGTGTTTCAGAACTGCTCTTTCTACAGGTAAGTTCAAGTCTGTGATTTGAATGCACTGAACACAAAGAAGTTTCTGAGAATGCTTCTGTTCAGTTTTTATGTGAAGATATTTCCTTTTCCAGCATAGTCCTCAAACGGCTCCAAATATCCACTTGCAGATTCTACAAAAAGAGTGTTTCCAAACTTCTCTATCAATTGGTAGGTTCAACTCTGTGAGTTGAATGAACTCATCACAAAGAAGTTTCTGAGAACGCTTCCATCTAGTTTTTATATGAAGATATTTCCTTTTCCAGCATAGGCCTCAAAGAACTCCAAATAAACACATGCAGATTCTACAAAAGGAGTGTTTCCAAACTGTTCTATCAAAGGGACCGTTCAAGTCTGTGAGATGAATGCACTCATCACAAAGAAGTTTCTGAGAATGCTTCCGTCTAGTTTCTATATGAAGATATTTCCTTTTCCAACATAGGCCTCAAAGTGCTCCAAATAAACAATTGCAGATTCTACAAAAGGAGTGTCTCAAAACTGCTCTTTCTATAGGTAAGTCCAAGTCTGTGAGATGAATGCACTCATCACACAGAAGTTTCTCAGAATGCTTCTGTCTAGTTTTTAGGTGAAGAGATTTCATTTCCCAGCATAGGCCTCAAAGCGCTCCAAATATCCACTTGCAGATCCTACGAAAAGTGTGTTTCAAAGCTGCTCTTTCAAAAGCAAGGTTCAAGTCTGTGTGTTGAATGCACTCATCCGAAAGAAGTTTCCGAGAATGCTTCTGTCTAGTTCTTAGGTGAAGATATTTCCTTTTCCAGCTCAGGCCTCAAAGCGCTCCAAATAAACACTTGCAAATTCTACAAAAGGAGTGTTTCAAAAGACTTCTATCAAAAGGAACGTTCAAGTCTGTGAGTTGAATGCACTTATCATACAGAAGTTTCCTGGAATGCTTCTGTCTAGTTTTTATGTGAAGACATTTCCTTTTCCAGCATAGGCCTCAAAGGGCTCCAAATATCCACTTGCAGATTCTACAAAAAGAGTGTTTCAAAACTGCTCTATCAAAAGCAAGCTTCAACACTGTGAGTAGAATGCACTCATCACAAAGAAGTTTCTGAGAATGCTTCTGTCTAGTTTTTATGTGAAGATATTTCCTTTTCCAACATAGGCCTCAAAGCGCTCCAAATAAACACTTGCAGATTCTACAAAAGGAGTGTTTCAAAACTGCTCTTTCGAGAGGAACGTTCAAGTCTGTGAGTTGAATGCACTCATCACACAGAAGTTTCTGAGAATGCTTCTGTCTAGTTTTTATGTGAAGATATTTCCTTCTCCAGCATAGGCCTCAAAACGCTCCAAATATCCTCTTGCAGATTCTACAAAAAGAGTGTTTCAAAACTGTTCTATCAAAAGGAAGGTTCAACTCTGTGAGTTGAATGAATGCATCATGAAGAACTTTCTGAGAATGCTTCTCTGTAGTTTTTAGGTGAAGATATTCCAAAACCCAGCACAGGCCTCGAAGTGCTCCAAATAACCCCTCGCAGATTTTACCAAAAGAGTGTTTCAGAACTGCTCTTTCTATAGGTAAGTTCAAGTCTGTGAGTTGAATGCACTCAACACAAAGAAGTTTCTGAGAATGCTTCTGTTCAGTTTTTATGTGAAGATATTTCCTTTTCCAGCATAGGCCTCAAACGGCTCCAAATATCCACTTGCAGATTCTACAAAAAGAGTGTTTCCAAACTTCTCTATCAATTGGTAGGTTCAACTCTGTGAGTTGAATGAACTCATCACAAAGAAGTTTCTGAGAATGCTTCCATCTAGTTTTTATATGAAGATATTTCCTTTTCCAGCATAGGCCTCAAAGAACTCCAAATAAACACATGCAGATTCTACAAAAGGAGTGTTTCCAAACTGTTCTATCAAAGGGACCGTTCAAGTCTGTGAGTTGAATGCACTCATCACACAGAAGTTTCTCAGAATGCTTCTGTCTAGTTTTTAGGTGAAGAGATTTCATTTCCCAGCATAGGCCTCAAAGCGCTCCAAATATCCACTTGCAGATTCTACGAAAAGTGTGTTTCAAAGCTGCTCTTTCAAAAGCAAGGTTCAAGTCTGTGTGTTGAATGCACTCATCAGAAAGAAGTTTCTGAGAATGCTTCTGTCTAGTTCTTAGGTGAAGATATTTCCTTTTCCAGCTTAGGCCTCAAAGCGCTCCAAATAAACACTTGCAAATTCTATAAAAGGAGTGTTTCAAAAGAGTTCTATCAAAAGGAACGTTCAAGTCTGTGAGTTGAATGCACTTATCATACAGAAGTTTCCTGGAATGTTTCTGTCCAGTTTTTATGTGAAGACATTTCCTTTTCCAGCATAGGCCTCAAAGCGCTCCAAATATCCACTTGCAGATTCTACAAAAAGAGTGTTTCAAAACTGCTCTATCAAAAGCAAGCTTCAACACTGTGAGTAGAATGCACTCATCACAAAGAAGTTTCTGAGAATGCTTCTGTCTAGTTCTTACGTGAAGATATTTCCTTTTCCAGCTTAGGCCTCAAAGCGCTCCAAATAAACACTTGCAAATTCTACAAAAGGAGTGTTTCAAAAGAGTTCTATCAAAAGGAACGTTCAAGTCTGTGAGTTGAATGCACTTATCATACAGAAGTTTCCTGGAATGCTTCTGTCTAGTTTTTATGTGAAGACATTTCCTTTTCCAGCATAGGCCTCAAAGGGCTCCAAATATCCACTTGCAGATTCTACAAAAAGAGTGTTTCAAAACTGCTCTATCAAAAGCAAGCTTCAACACTGTGAGTAGAATGCACTCATCACAAAGAAGTTTCTGAGAATGCTTCTGTCTAGTTTTTATGTGAAGATATTTCCTTTTCCAACATAGGCCTCAAAGCGCTCCAAATAAACACTTGCAGATTCTACAAAAGGAGTGTTTCAAAACTGCTCTTTCGAGAGGAACGTTCAAGTCTGTGAGTTGAATGCACTCATCACACAGAAGTTTCTGAGAATGCTTCTGTCTAGTTTTTATGTGAAGATATTTCCTTTTCCAGCATAGGCCTCAAAACGCTCCAAATATCCTCTTGCAGAATCTACAAAAAGAGTGTTTCAAAACTGTTCTATCAAAAGGAAGGTTCAACTCTGTGAGTTGAATGAATGCATCATGAAGAACTTTCTGAGAATGCTTCTCTGTAGTTTTTAGGTGAAGATATTCCAAAACCCAGCACAGGCCTCGAAGTGCTCCGAATAACCCCTCGCAGATTTTACTAAAAGAGTGTTTCAGAACTGCTCTTTCTATAGGTAAGTTCAAGTCTGTGAGTTGAATGCACTCAACACAAAGAAGTTTCTGAGAATGCTTCTGTTCAGTTTTTATGTGAAGATATTTCCTTTTCCAGCATAGGCCTCAATCGGCTCAAATATCCACTTGCAGATTCTACAAAAAGAGTGTTTCCAAACTTCTCTATCAATTGGTAGGTTCAACTCTGTGAGTTGAATGAACTCATCACAAAGAAGTTTCTGAGAATGCTTCCATCTAGTTTTTATATGAAGATATTTCCTTTTCCAGCATAGGCCTCAAAGAACTCCAAATAAACACATGCAGATTCTACAAAAGGAGTGTTTCCAAACTGTTCTATCAAAGGGACCG
Source organism: Pongo abelii (assembly GCF_028885655.2). NCBI lineage: Eukaryota > Metazoa > Chordata > Mammalia > Primates > Hominidae > Pongo > Pongo abelii. Next base: position 20,360,931 of record NC_072000.2, on the reverse strand, counting down.
TTCATGTCTGTGAGTTGAATGCACTCATCACACAGAAGTTTCTCAGAATGCTTCTGTCTAGTTTTTAGGTGAAGAGATTTCATTTCCCAGCATAGGCCTCAAAGCGCTCCAAATATCCACTTGCAGATTCTACGAAAAGTGTGTTTCAAAGCTGCTCTTTCAAAAGCAAGGTTCAAGTCTGTGTGTTGAATGCACTCATCAGAAAGAAGTTTCTGAGAATGCTTCTGTCTAGTTCTTAGGAGAAGATATTTCCTTTTCCAGCTTAGGCCTCAAAGCCCTCCAAATAAACACTTGCAAATTCTACAAAAGGAGTGTTTCAAAAGACTTCTATCAAAAGGAACGTTCAAGTCTGTGAGTTGAATGCACTTACCATACAGAAGTTTCCTGGAATGCTTCTGTCTAGTTTTTATGTGAAGACATTTCCTTTTCCAGCATAGGCCACAAAGCGCTCCAAATATCCACTTGCAGATTCTACAAAAAGAGTGTTTCCAAACTTCTCTATCAATTGGTAGGTTCAACTCTGTGAGTTGAATGAACTCATCACAAAGAAGTTTCTGAGAATGCTTCCGTCTAGTTTCTATATGAAGATATTTCCTTTTCCAACATAGGCCTCAAAGTGCTCCAAATAAACCCTTGCAGATTCTACAAAAGGAGTGTCTCAAAACTGCTCTTTCTATAGGTAAGTCCAAGTCTGTGAGATGAATGCACTCATCACAAAGAAGTTTCTCAGAATGCTTCTGTCTAGTTTTTAGGTGAAGAGATTTCATTTCCCAGCCTAGGCCTCAAAGCGCTCCAAATATCCACTTGCAGATTCTACGAAAAGTGTGTTTCAAAGCTGCTCTTTCAAAAGCAAGGTTCAAGTCTGTGTGTTGAATGCACTCATCAGAAAGAAGTTTCTGAGAATGCTTTTGTCTAGTTCTTAGGTGAAGATATTTCCTTTTCCAGCTTAGGCCTCAAAGCGCTCCAAATAAACACTTGCAAATTCTACAAAAGGAGTGTTTCAAAAGACTTCTATCAAAAGGAACGTTCAAGTCTGTGAGTTGAATGCACTTACCATACAGAAGTTTCCTGGAATGCTTCTGTCTAGTTTTTATGTGAAGACATTTCCTTTTCCAGCATAGGCCTCAAAGCGCTCCAAATATCCACTTGCAGATTCTACAAAAAGAGTGTTTCAAAACTGCTCTATCAAAAGCAAGCTTCAACACTGTGAGTAGAATGCACTCATCACAAAGAAGTTTCTGAGAATGCTTCTGTCTAGTTTTTATGTGAAGATATTTCCTTTTCCAACATAGGCCTCAAAGCGCTCCAAATAAACACTTGCAGATTCTACAAAAGGAGTGTTTCAAAACTGCTCTTTCGAGAGGAACGTTCAAGTCTGTGAGTTGAATGCACTCATCACACAGAAGTTTCTGAGAATGCTTCTGTCTAGTTTTTATGTGAAGATATTTCCTTTTCCAGCATAGGCCTCAAAACGCTCCAAATATCCTCTTGCAGATTCTACAAAAAGAGTGTTTCAAAACTGTTCTATCAAAAGGAAGGTTCAACTCTGTGAGTTGAATGAATGCATCATGAAGAACTTTCTGAGAATGCTTCTCTGTAGTTTTTAGGTGAAGATATTACAAAACCCAGCACAGGCCTCGAAGTGCTCCAAATAACCCCTTGCAGATTTTACCAAAAGAGTGTTTCAGAACTGCTCTTTCTATAGGTAAGTTCAAGTCTGTGAGTTGAATCCACTCAACACAAAGAAGTTTCTGAGAATGCTTCTGTTCAGTTTTTATGTGAAGATATTTCCTTTTCCAGCATAGGCCTCAAACGGCTCCAAATATCCACTTGCAGATTCTACAAAAAGAGTGTTTCCAAACTTCTCTATCAATTGGTAGGTTCAACTCTGTGAGTTGAATGAACTCATCACAAAGAAGTTTCTGAGAATGCTTCCATCTAGTTTTTATATGAAGATATTTCCTTTTCCAGCATAGGCCTCAAAGAACTCCAAATAAACACATGCAGATTCTACAAAAGGAGTGTTTCCAAACTGTTCTATCAAAGGGACCGTTCAAGTCTGTGAGTTGAATGCACTCATCACACAGAAGTTTCTCAGAATGCTTCTGTCTAGTTTTTAGGTGAAGAGATTTCATTTCCCAGCATAGGCCTCAAAGCGCTCCAAATATCCACTTGCAGATTCTACGAAAAGTGTGTTTCAAAGCTGCTCTTTCAAAAGCAAGGTTCAAGTCTGTGTGTTGAATGCACTCATCAGAAAGAAGTTTCCGAGAATGCTTCTGTCTAGTTCTTAGGTGAAGATATTTCCTTTTCCAGCTTAGGCCTCAAAGCGCTCCAAATAAACACTTGCAAATTCTACAAAAGGAATGTTTCAAAAGAGTTCTATCAAAAGGAACGTTCAAGTCTGTGAGTTGAATGCACTTATCATACAGAAGTTTCCTGGAATGCTTCTGTCTAGTTTTTATGTGAAGACATTTCCTTTTCCAGCATAGGCCTCAAAGGGCTCCAAATATCCACTTGCAGATTCTACAAAAAGAGTGTTTCAAAACTGCTCTATCAAAAGCAAGCTTCAACACTGTGAGTAGAATGCACTCATCACAAAGAAGTTTCTGAGAATGCTTCTCTCTAGTTTTTATGTGAAGATATTTCCTTTTCCAACATAGGCCTCAAACCGCTCCAAATAAACACTTGCAGATTCTACAAAAGGAGTGTTTCAAAACTCCTCTTTCGAGAGGAACGTTCAAGTCTGTGAGTTGTATGCACTCATCACACAGAAGTTTCTGAGAATGCTTCTGTCTAGTTTTTATGTGAAGATATTTCCTTTTCCAGCATAGGCCTCGAAACGCTCCAAATATCCTCTTGCAGATTCTACAAAAAGAGTGTTTCAAAACTGTTCTATCAAAAGGAAGGTTCAACTCTGTGAGTTGAATGAATGCATCATGAAGAACTTTCTGAGAATGCTCTCTGTAGTTTTTAGGTGAAGATATTCCAAAACCCAGCACAGGCCTCGAAGTGCTCCAAATAACCCCTCGCAGATTTTACCAAAAGAGTGTTTCAGAACTGCTCTTTCTATAGGTAAGTTCAAGTCTGTGAGTTGAATGCACTCAACACAAAGAAGTTTCTGAGAATGCTTCTGTTCAGTTTTTATGTGAAGATATTTCCTTTTCCAGCATAGGCCTCAAACGGCTCCAAATATCCACTTGCAGATTCTACAAAAAGAGTGTTTCCAAACTTCTCTATCAATTGGTAGGTTCAACTCTGTGAGTTGAATGAACTCATCACAAAGAAGTTTCTGAGAATGCTTCCATCTAGTTTTTATATGAAGATATTTCCTTTTCCAGCATAGGCCTCAAAGAACTCCAAATAAACACATGCAGATTCTACAAAAGGAGTGTTTCCAAACTGTTCTATCAAAGGGACCGTTCAAGTCTGTGAGTTGAATGCACTCATCACACAGAAGTTTCTCAGAATGCTTCTGTCTAGTTTTTAGGTGAAGAGATTTCATTTCCCAGCATAGGCCTCAAAGCGCTCCAAATATCCACTTGCAGATTCTACGAAAAGTGTGTTTCAAAGCTGCTCTTTCAAAAGCAAGGTTCAAGTCTGTGTGTTGAATGCACTCATCAGAAAGAAGTTTCTGAGAATGCTTCTGTCTAGTTCTTAGGTGAAGATATTTCCTTTTCCAGCTTAGGCCTCAAAGCGCTCCAAATAAACACTTGCAAATTCTATAAAAGGAGTGTTTCAAAAGAGTTCTATCAAAAGGAACGTTCAAGTCTGTGAGTTGAATGCACTTATCATACAGAAGTTTCCTGGAATGTTTCTGTCTAGTTTTTATGTGAAGACATTTCCTTTTCCAGCATAGGCCTCAAAGCGCTCCAAATATCCACTTGCAGATTCTACAAAAAGAGTGTTTCAAAACTGCTCTATCAAAAGCAAGCTTCAACACCGTCAGTAGAATGCACTCATCACAAAGAAGTTTCTGAGAATGCTTCTGTCTAGTTCTTACGTGAAGATATTTCCTTTTCCAGCTTAGGCCTCAAAGCGCTCCAAATAAACACTTGCAAATTCTACAAAAGGAGTGTTTCAAAAGAGTGCTATCAAAAGGAACGTTCAAGTCTGTGAGTTGAATGCACTTATCATACAGAAGTTTCCTGGAATGCTTCTGTCTAGTTTTTATGTGAAGACATTTCCTTTTCCAGCATAGGCCTCAAAGGGCTCCAAATATCCACTTGCAGATTCTACAAAAAGAGTGTTTCAAAACTGCTCTATCAAAAGCAAGCTTCAACACTGTGAGTAGAATGCACTCATCACAAAGAAGTTTCTGAGAATGCTTCTGTCTAGTTTTTATGTGAAGATATTTCCTTTTCCAACATAGGCCTCAAAGCGCTCCAAATAAACACTTGCAGATTCTACAAAAGCAGTGTTTCAAAACTGCTCTTTCGAGAAGAACGTTCAAGTCTTTGAGTTGAATGCACTCATCACACAGAAGTTTCTGAGAATGCTTCTGTCTAGTTTTTATGTGAAGATATTTCCTTTTCCAGCATAGGCCTCGAAACGCTCCAAATATCCTCTTGCAGATTCTACAAAAAGAGTGTTTCAAAACTGTTCTATCAAAAGGAAGGTTCAACTCTGTGAGTTGAATGAATGCATCATGAAGAACTTTCTGAGAATGCTTCTCTGTAGTTTTTAGGTGAAGATATTCCAAAACCCAGCACAGGCCTCGAAGTGCTCCGAATAACCCCTCGCAGATTTTACCAAAAGAGTGTTTCAGAACTGCTCTTTCTATAGGTAAGTTCAAGTCTGTGAGTTGAATGCACTCAACACAAAGAAGTTTCTGAGAATGCTTCTGTTCAGTTTTTATGTGAAGATATTTCCTTTTCCAGCATAGGCCTCAAACGGCTCCAAATATCCACTTGCAGATTCTACAAAAAGAGTGTTTCCAATCTTCTCTATCAAATGGTAGGTTCAACTCTGTGAGTTGAATGAACTCATCACAAAGAAGTTTCTGAGAATGCTTCCATCTAGTTTTTATATGAAGATATTTCCTTTTCCAGCATAGGCCTCAAAGAACTCCAAATAAACACATGCAGATTCTACAAAAGGAGTGTTTCCAAACTGTTCTATCAAATGGAACGATCAACTCTGTGAGTTGAATGCACTCATCACACAGAAGTTTCTCAGAATGCTTCTGTCTAGTTTTTAGGTGAAGAGATTTCATTTCCCAGCATAGGCCTCAAAGCGCTCCAAATATCCACTTGCAGATTCTACGAAAAGGGTGTTTCAAAGCTGCTCTTTCAAAAGGAAGCTTCAAGTCTGTGAGTTGAATGCACTCATCACAAAGAAGTTTCTGAGAATGCCTCCGTCTAGTTTTTATATGAAGATATTTCCTTTTCCAACATAGGCCTCAAAGTGCTCCAAATAAACCCTTGCAGATTCTACAAAAGGAGTGTCTCAAAACTGCTCTTTCTATAGGTAAGTCCAAGTCTGTGAGATGAATGCACTCATCACACAGAAGTTTCTCAGAATGCTTCTGTCTAGTTTTTAGGTGAAGAGATTTCATTTCCCAGCCTAGGCCTCAAAGCGCTCCAAATATCCACTTGCAGATGCTACGAAAAGTGTGTTTCAAAGCTCCTCTTTCAAAAGCAAGGTTCAAGTCTGTGTGTTGAATGCACTCAACAGAAAGAAGTTTCTGAGAATGCTTCTGTCTAGTTCTTAGGTGAAGATATTTCCTTTTCCAGCTTAGGCCTCAAAGCGCTCCAAATAAACACTTGCAAATTCTACAAAAGGAGTGTTTCAAAAGACTTCTATCAAAAGAAATGTTCAAGTCTGTGAGTTGAATGCACTTATCATACAGAAGTTTCCTGGAATGCTTCTGTCTAGTTTTTATGTGAAGACATTTCCTTTTCCAGCATAGGCCTCAAAGCGCTCCAAATATCCACTTGCAGATTCTACAAAAAGAGTGTTTCAAAACTGCTCTATCAAAAGCAAGCTTCAACACTGTGAGTAGAATGCACTCATCACAAAGAAGTTTCTGAGAATGCTTCTGTCTAGTTTTTATGTGAAGATATTTCCTTTTCCAACATAGGCCTCAAAGCGCTCCAAATAAACACTTGCAGATTCTACAAAAGGAGTGTTTCAAAACTGCTCTTTCGAGAGGAACGTTCAAGTCTGTGAGTTGAATGCACTCATCACACAGAAGTTTCTGAGAATGCTTCTGTCTAGTTTTTATGTGAAGATATTTCCTTTTCCAGCATAGGCCTCAAAACGCTCCAAATATCCTCTTGCAGATTCTACAAAAAGAGTGTTTCAAAACTGTTCTATCAAAAGGAAGGTTCAACTCTGTGAGTTGAATGAATGCATCATGAAGAACTTTCTGAGAATGCTTCTCTGTAGTTTTTAGGTGAAGATATTCCAAAACCCAGCACAGGCCTCGAAGTGCTCCAAATAACCCCTTGCAGATTTTACCAAAAGAGTGTTTCAGAACTGCTCTTTCTATAGGTAAGTTCAAGTCTGTGAGTTGAATGCACTCAACACAAAGAAGTTTCTGAGAATGCTTCTGTTCAGTTTTTAGGTGAAGATATTTCCTTTTCCAGCATAGGCCTCAAACGGCTCCAAATATCCACTTGCAGATTCTACAAAAAGAGTGTTTCCAAACTTCTCTATCAATTGGTAGGTTCAACTCTGTGAGTTGAATGAACTCATCACAAAGAAGTTTCTGAGAATGCTTCCATCTAGTTTTTATATGAAGATACTTCCTTTTCCAGCATAGGCCTCAAAGAACTCCAAATAAACACATGCAGATTCTACAAAAGGAGTGTTTCCAAACTGTTCTATCAAAGGGACCGTTCATGTCTGTGAGTTGAATGCACTCATCACACAGAAGTTTCTCAGAATGCTTCTGTCTAGTTTTTAGGTGAAGAGATTTCATTTCCCAGCATAGGCCTCAAAGCGCTCCAAATATCCACTTGCAGATTCTACGAAAAGTGTGTTTCAAAGCTGCTCTTTCAAAAGCAAGGTTCAAGTCTGTGTGTTGAATGCACTCATCAGAAAGAAGTTTCTGAGAATGCTTCTGTCTAGTTCTTAGGAGAAGATATTTCCTTTTCCAGCTTAGGCCTCAAAGCGCTCCAAATAAACACTTGCAAATTCTACAAAAGGAGTGTTTCAAAAGACTTCTATCAAAAGGAACGTTCAAGTCTGTGAGTTGAATGCACTTACCATACAGAAGTTTCCTGGAATGCTTCTGTCTAGTTTTTATGTGAAGACATTTCCTTTTCCAGCATAGGCCACAAAGCGCTCCAAATATCCACTTGCAGATTCTACAAAAAGAGTGTTTCCAACCTTCTCTATCAATTGGTAGGTTCAACTCTGTGAGTTGAATGAACTCATCACAAAGAAGTTTCTGAGAATGCTTCCGTCTAGTTTCTATATGAAGATATTTCCTTTTCCAACATAGGCCTCAAAGTGCTCCAAATAAACCCTTGCAGATTCTACAAAAGGAGTGTCTCAAAACTGCTCTTTCTATAGGTAAGTCCAAGTCTGTGAGATGAATGCACTCATCACCCAGAAGTTTCTCAGAATGCTTCTGTCTAGTTTTTAGGTGAAGAGATTTCATTTCCCAGCATAGGCCTCAAAGCGCTCCAAATATCCACTTGCAGATTCTACAAAAAGAGTGTTTCAAAACTGCTCTATCAAAAGCAAGCTTCAACACTGTGAGTAGAATGCACTCATCACAAAGAAGTTTCTGAGAATGCTTCTGTCTAGTTTTTATGTGAAGATATTTCCTTTTCCAACATAGGCCTCAAAGCGCTCCAAATAAACACTTGCAGATTCTACAAAAGGAGTGTTTCAAAACTGCTCTTTCGAGAGGAACGTTCAAGTCTGTGAGTTGAATGCACTCATCACACAGAAGTTTCTGAGAATGCTTCTGTCTAGTTTTTATGTGAAGATATTTCCTTTTCCAGCATAGGCCTCAAAACGCTCCAAATATCCTCTTGCAGATTCTACAAAAAGAGTGTTTCAAAACTGTTCTATCAAAAGGAAGTTTCAACTCTGTGAGTTGAATGAATGCATCATGAAGAACTTTCTGAGAATGCTTCTCTGTAGTTTTTAGGTGAAGATATTCCAAAACCCAGCACAGGCCTCGAAGTGCTCCAAATAACCACTTGCAGATTTTACCAAAAGAGTGTTTCAGAACTGCTTTTTCTATAGGTAAGTTCAAGTCTGTGAGTTGAATGCACTCAACACAAAGAAGTTTCTGAGAATGCTTCTGTTCAGTTTTTATGTGAAGATATTTCCTTTTCCAGCATAGGCCTCAAACGGCTCCAAATATCCACTTGCAGATTCTACAAAAAGAGTGTTTCCAAACTTCTCTATCAATTGGTAGGTTCAACTCTGTGAGTTGAATGAACTCATCACAAAGAAGTTTCTGAGAATGCTTCCATCTAGTTTTTATATGAAGATATTTCCTTTTCCAGCATAGGCCTCAAAGAACTCCAAATAAACACATGCAGATTCTACAAAAGGAGTGTTTCCAAACTGTTCTATCAAAGGGAACGTTCAAGTCTGTGAGTTGAATGCACTCATCACACAGAAGTTTCTCAGAATGCTTCTGTCTAGTTTTTAGGTGAAGAGATTACATTTCCCAGCATAGGCCTCAAAGCGCTCCAAATATCCACTTGCAGATTCTACGAAAAGTGTGTTTCAAAGCTGCTCTTTCAAAAGCAAGGTTCAAGTGTGTGTGTTGAATGCAGTCATCAGAAAGAAGTTTCTGAGAATGCTTCTGTCTAGTTCTTAGGTGAAGATATTTCCTTTTCCAGCTTAGGCCTCAAAGCGCTCCAAATAAACACTTGCAAATTCTACAAAAGGAGTGTTTCAAAAGAGTTCTATCAAAAGGAACATTCAAGTCTGTGAGTTGAATGCACTTATCATACAGAAGTTTCCTGGAATGTTTCTGTCTAGTTTTTATGTGAAGACATTTCCTTTTCCAGCATAGGCCTCAAAGCGCTCCAAATATCCACTTGCAGACTCTACAAAAAGAGTGTTTCAAAACTGCTCTATCAAAAGCAAGCTTCAACACTGTGAGTAGAATGCACTCATCACAAAGAAGTTTCTGAGAATGCTTCTGTCTAGTTCTTACGTGAAGATATTTCCTTTTCCAGCTTAGGCCTCAAAGCGCTCCAAATAAACACTTGCAAATTCTACAAAAGGAGTGTTTCAAAAGAGTTCTATCAAAAGGAACGTTCAAGTCTGTGAGTTGAATGCACTTATCATACAGAAGTTTCCTGGAATGCTTCTGTCTAGTTTTTATGTGAAGACATTTCCTTTTCCAGCATAGGCCTCAAAGCGCTCCAAATATCCACTTGCAGATTCTACAAAAAGAGTGTTTCAAAACTGCTCTATCAAAAGCAAGCTTCAACACTGTGAGTAGAATGCACTCATCACAAAGAAGTTTCTGAGAATGCTTCTGTCTAGTTTTTATGTGAAGATATTTCCTTTTCCAACATAGGCCTCAAAGCGCTCCAAATAAACACTTGCAGATTCTACAAAAGGAGTGTTTCAAAACTGCTCTTTCGAGAGGAACGTTCAAGTCTGTGAGTTGAATGCACTCATCACACAGAAGTTTCTGAGAATGCTTCTGTCTAGTTTTTATGTGAAGATATTTCCTTTTCCAGCAGAGGCCTCAAAACGCTCCAAATATCCTCTTGCAGATTCTACAAAAAGAGTGTTTCAAAACTGTTCTATCAAAAGGAAGGTTCAACTCTGTGAGTTGAATGAATGCATCATGAAGAACTTTCTGAGAATGCTTCTCTGTAGTTTTTAGGTGAAGATATTCCAAAACCCAGCACAGGCCTCGAAGTGCTCCAAATAACCCCTTGCAGATTTTACCAAAAGAGTGTTTCAGAACTGCTCTTTCTATAGGTAAGTTCAAGTCTGTGAGTTGAATGCACTCAACACAAAGAAGCTTCTGAGAATGCTTCTGTTCAGTATTTATGTAAAGATATTTCCTTTTCCAGCATAGGCCTCAAACGACTCCAAATATCCACTTGCAGATTCTACAAAAAGAGTGTTTCCAAACTTCTCTATCAATTGGTAGGTTCAACTCTGTGAGTTGAATGAACTCATCACAAAGAAGTTTCTGAGAATGCTTCCATCTAGTTTTTATATGAAGATATTTCCTTTTCCAGCATAGGCCTCAAAGAACTCCAAGTAAACACATGCAGATTCTACAAAAGGAGTGTTTCCAAACTGTTCTATCAAAGGGACCGTTCAAGTCTGTGAGTTGAAAGCAGTCATCACACAGAAGTTTCTCAGAATGCTTCTGTCTAGTTTTTAGGTGAGGAGATTTCATTTCCCAGCATAGGCCTCAAAGCGCTCCAAATATCCACTTGCAGATTCTACGAAAAGTGTGTTTCAAAGCTGCTCTTTCAAAAGCAAGGTTCAAGTCTGCGTGTTGAATGCACTCATCAGAAAGAAGTTTCTGAGAATGCTTCTGTCTAGTTCTTAGGTGAAGATATTTCCTTTTCCAGCTTAGGCCTCAAAGCGCTCCAAATAAACACTTGCAAATTCTACAAAAGGAGTGTTTCAAAAGAGTTCTATCAAAAGGAACGTTCAAGTCTGTGAGTTGAATGCACTTATCATACAGAAGTTTCCTGGAATGTTTCTGTCTAGTTTTTATGTGAAGACATTTCCTTTTCCAGCATAGGCCCCAAAGCGCTCCAAATATCCACTTGCAGATTCTACAAAAAGAGTGTTTCTAAACTGCTCTATCAAAAGCAAGCTTCAACACTGTGAGTAGAATGCACTCATCACAAAGAAGTTTCTGAGAATGCTTCTGTCTAGTTCTTACGTGAAGATATTTCCTTTTCCAGCTTAGGCCTCAAAGCGCTCCAAATAAACACTTGCAAATTCTACAAAAGGAGTGTTTCAAAAGAGTTCTATCAAAAGGAACGTTCAAGTCTGTGAGTTGAATGCACTTATCATACAGAAGTTTCCTGGAATGCTTCTGTCTAGTTTTTATGTGAAGACATTTCCTTTTCCAGCATAGGCCTCAAAGCGCTCCAAATATCCACTTGCAGATTCTACAAAAAGAGTGTTTCAAAACTGCTCTATCAAAAGCAAGCTTCAACACTGTGAGTAGAATGCACTCATCACAAAGAAGTTTCTGAGAATGCTTCTCTCTGGTTCTTACGTGAAGATATTTCCTTTTCCAGCTTAGGCCTCAAAGCACTCCAAATAAACACTTGCAAATTCTACAAAAGGAGTGTTTCAAAAGAGTTCTATCAAAAGGAAGGTTCAAGTCTGTGAGTTGAATGCACTTATCATACAGAAGTTTCCTGGAATGCTTCTGTCTAGTTTTTATGTGAAGACATTTCCTTTTCCAGCATAGGCCTCAAAGCGCTCCAAATATCCACTTGCAGATCCTACAAAAAGAGTGTTTCCAAACAGCTCTATCAAAAGCAAGCTTCAACACTGTGAGTAGAATGCACTCATCACAAAGAAGTTTCTGAGAATGCTTCTGTCTAGTTTTTATGTGAAGATATTTCCTTTTCCAACATAGGCCTCAAAGCGCTCCAAATAAACACTTGCAGATTCTACAAAAGGAGTGTTTCAAAACTGCTCTTTCGAGAGGAACGTTCAAGTCTGTGAGTTGAATGCACTCATCACACAGAAGTTTCTGAGAATGCTTCTGTCTAGTTTTTATGTGAAGATATTTCCTTTTCCAGCATAGGCCTCAAAACGCTCCAAATATCCTCTTGCAGATTCTACAAAAAGAGTGTTTCAAAACTGTTCTATCAAAAGGAAGGTTCAACTCTGTGAGTTGAATGAATGCATCATGAAGAACTTTCTGAGAATGCTTCTCTGTAGTTTTTAGGTGAAGATATTCCAAAACCCAGCACAGGCCTCGAAGTGCTCCAAATAACCCCTTGCAGATTTTACCAAAAGAGTGTTTCAGAACTGCTCTTTCTATAGGTAAGTTCAAGTCTGTGAGTTGAATGCACTCAACACAAAGAAGTTTCTGAGAATGCTTCTGTTCAGTTTTTAGGTGAAGATATTTCCTTTTCCAGCATAGGCCTCAAACGGCTCCAAATATCCACTTGTAGATTCTACAAAAAGAGTGTTTCCAAACTTCTCTATCAATTGGTAGGTTCAACTCTGTGAGTTGAATGAACTCATCACAAAGAAGTTTCTGAGAATGCTTCCATCTAGTTTTTATACGAAGATATTTCCTTTTCCAGCATAGGCCTCAAAGAACTCCAAATAAACACATGCAGATTCTACAAAAGGAGTGTTTCCAAACTGTTCTATCAAAGGGAACGTTCAAGTCTGTGAGTTGAATGCACTCATCACACAGAAGTTTCTCAGAATGCTTCTGTCTAGTTTTTAGGTGAAGAGATTTCATTTCCCAGCATAGGCCTCAAATCGCTCCAAATATCCACTTGCAGATGCTACGAAAAGTGTGTTTCAAAGCTGCTCTTTCAAAAGCAAGGTTCAAGTCTGTGTGTTGAATGCACTCATCAGAAAAAGTTTCTGAGAATGCTTCTGTCTAGTTCTTAGGTGAAGATATTTCCTTTTCCAACATAGGCCTCAAAGCGCTCCAAATAAACACTTGCAAATTCTACAAAAGGAGTGTTTCAAAAGAGTTCTATCAAAAGGAACGTTCAAGTCTGTGAGTTGAATGCACTTATCATACAGAAGTTTCCTGGAATGTTTCTGTCTAGTTTTTATGTGAAGACATTTCCTTTTCCAGCATAGGCCCCAAAGCGCTCCAAATATCCACTTGCAGATTCTACAAAAAGAGTGTTTCAAAACTGCTCTATCAAAAGCAAGCTTCAACACTGTGAGTAGAATGCACTCATCACAAAGAAGTTTCTGAGAATGCTTCTGTCTAGTTCTTACGTGAAGATATTTCCTTTTCCAGCTTAGGCCTCAAAGCGCTCCAAATAAACACTTGCAAATTCTACAAAAGGAGTGTTTCAAAAGAGTTCTATCAAAAGGAACGTTCAAGTCTGTGAGTTGAATGCACTTATCATACAGAAGTTTCCTGGAATGCTTCTGTCTAGTTTTTATGTGAAGACATTTCCTTTTCCAGCATAGGCCTCAAAGCGCTCCAAATATCCACTTGCAGATTCTACAAAAAGAGTGTTTCAAAACTGCTCTATCAAAAGCAAGCTTCAACACTGTGAGTAGAATGCACTCATCACAAAGAAGTTTCTGAGAATGCTTCTCTCTAGTTCTTACGTGAAGATATTTCCTTTTCCAGCTTAGGCCTCAAAGCACTCCAAATAAACACTTGCAAATTCTACAAAAGGAGTGTTTCAAAAGAGTTCTATCAAAGGGAACGTTCAAGTCTGTGAGTTGAATGCACTCATCACACAGAAGTTTCTCAGGATGCTTCTGTCTAGTTTTTAGGTGAAGAGATTTCATTTCTCAGCATAGGCCTCAAAGCGCTCCAAATATCCACTTGCAGATTCTACGAAAAGTGTGTTTCAAAGCTGCTCTTTGAAAAGCAATGTTCAAGTCTGTGTGTTGAATGCACTCATCAGAAAGAAGTTTCTGAGAATGCTTCTGTCTAGTTCTTAAGTGAAGATATTTCCTTTTCCAGCTTAGGCCTCAAAGCGCTCCAAATAAACACTTGCAAATTCTACAAAAGTAGTGTTTCAAAAGAGTTCTATCAAAAGGAACGTTCAAGTCTGCGAGTTGAATGCACTTATCATACAGAAGTTTCCTGGAATGCTTCTGTCTAGTTTTTATGTGAAGACATTTCCTTTCCCAGCATAGGCCTCAAAGCGCTCCAAATATCCACTTGCAGATTCTACGAAAAGTGTGTTTCAAAGCTGCTCTTTCAAAAGGAAGCTTCAAGTCTGTGAGTTGAATGCACTCATCACAAAGAAGTTTCTGAGAATGCTTCCGTCTAGTTTCTATATGAAGATATTTCCTTTTCCAACATAGGCCTCAAAGTGCTCCAAATAAACCCTTGCAGATTCTACAAAAGGAGTGTCTCAAAACTTCTCTTTCTATAGGTAAGTCCAAGTCTGTGAGTTGAATGCACTCATCACACAAAAGTATCTGAGAATGCTTCTGTCTAGTTTTTAGGTGAAGAGATTTCATTTCCCAGCATAGGCCACAAAGCGCTCCAAATATCCACTTGCAGATGCTACGAAAAGTGTGTTTCAAAGCTGCTCTTTCAAAAGCAAGGTTCAAGTCTGTGTGTTGAATGCACTCATCAGAAAGAAGTTTCTGAGAATGCTTCTGTCTAGTTCTTAGGTGAAGATATTTCCTTTTCCAGCTTAGGCCTCAAAGCGCTCCAAATAAACACTTGCAAATTCTACAAAAGGAGTGTTTCAAAAGAGTTCTATCAAAAGGAACGTTCAAGTCTGTGAGTTGAATGCACTTATCATACAGAAGTTTCCTGGAATGTTTCTGTCTAGTTTTTATGTGAAGACATTTCCTTTTCCAGCATACCTCAAAGCGCTCCAAATATCCACTTGCAGATTCTACAAAAAGAGTGTTTCAAAACTGCTCTATCAAAAGCAAGCTTCAACACTGTGAGTAGAATGCACTCATCTCAAAGAAGTTTCTGAGAATGCTTCTGTCTAGTTCTTACGTGAAGATATTTCCTTTTCCAGCTTAGGCCTCAAAGCGTTCCAAATAAACACTTGCAAATTCTACAAAAGGAGTGTTTCAAAAGAGTTCTATCAAAAGGAACGTTCTAGTCTGTGAGTTGAATGCACTTATCATACCGAAGTTTCCTGGAATGTTTCTGTCTAGTTTTTATGTGTAGACATTTCCTTTTCCAGCATAGGCCTCAAAGCGCTCCAAATATCCACTTGCAGATTCTACAAAAAGAGTGTTTCAAAACTGCTCTATCGAAAGCAAGCTTCAACACTGTGAGTAGAATGCACTCATCACAAAGAAGTTTCTGAGAATGCTTCTGTCTAGTTCTTACTTGAAGATATTTCCTTTTCCAGCTTAGGCCTCAAAGCGCTCCAAATAAACACTTGCAAATTCTACAAAAGGAGTGTTTCAAAAGAGTTCTATCAAAAGGAACGTTCAAGTCTGTGAGTTGAATGCACTTATCATACAGAAGTTTCCTGGAATGCTTCTGTCTAGTTTTTATGTGAAGACATTTACTTTTCCAGCATAGGCCTCAAAGCGCTCCAAATATCCACTTGCAGATTCTACAAAAAGAGTGTTTCAAAACTGCTCTATCAAAAGCAAGCTTCAACACTGTGAGTAGAATGCACTCATCACAAAGAAGTTTCTGAGAATGCTTCTGTCTAGTTTTTATATGAAGATATTCCCTTTTCCAACATAGGCCTCAAAGCGCTCCAAATAAACCCTTGCAGATTCTACAAAAGGAGTGTTTCTAAACTGCTCTTTCGAGAGGAACGTTCAAGTCTGTGAGTTGAATGCACTCATCACACAGAAGTTTCTGAGAATGCTTCTGTCTAGTTTTTATGTGAAGATATTTCCTTTTCCAGCAGAGGCCTCAAAGCGCTCCAAATATCCACTTGCAGATTCTACAAAAAGAGTGTTTCAAAACTATTCTATCAAAAGGAAGGTTCAACTCTGTGAGTTGAATGAATGCATCATGAAGAACTTTCTGGGAATGTTTCTCTGTAGTTTTTAGGTGAAGATATTCCAAAACCCAGCACAGGCCTCGAAGTGCTCCAAATAGCCACCTGCAGATTTTACCAAAAGAGTGTTTCAAAACTGCTCTTTCTATAGGTAAGTTCAAGTCTGTGAGTTGAATGCACTCAACACAATGAAGTTTCTGAGAATGTTTCTGTTCAGTTTTTATGTGAAGATATTTCCTTTTCCAGCACAGGCCTCAAACGAATCCAAATATCCACTTGCAGATTCTACCAAAAGAGTGTTTCCAAACTTCTCTATCAATTGGTAGGTTCAACTCTGTGAGTGGAATGAACTCAACACAAAGAAGTTTCTGAGAATGCTTCCATCTAGTTTTTATATGAAGATATTTCCTTTTCCAGCATAGGCCTCAAAGAACTCCAAATAAACACATGCAGATTCTACAAAAGGAGTGTTTCCAAACTGTCCTTTCAAAGGGAACGTTGAAGTCTGTGAGTTGAATGCATTCATCACACAGAAGTTTCTCAGAATGCTTCTGTCTAGTTTTTAGGTGAAGAGATTTTATTTCCCAGCATAGGCCTCAAAGCGCTCCAAATATCCACTTGCAGATTCTACGAAAAGTGTGTTTCAAAGCTGCTCTTTCAAAAGCAAGGTTCAAGTCTGTGTGTTGAATGCACTCATCAGAAAGAAGTTTCTGAGAATGCTTCTGTCTAGTTCTTAGGTGAAGATATTTCCTTTTCCAGCATAGGCCTCAAAGCGCTCCAAATAAACACTTGCAAATTCTATAAAAGGAGTGTTTCAAAAGAGTTCTATCAAAAGGAACGTTCAAGTCTTTGAGCTGAATGCACTTATCATACAGAAGTTTCCTGGAATGTTTCTGTCTAGTTTTTATGTGAAGACATTTCCTTTTCCAGCATAGGCCTCAAAGCGCTCCAAATATCCACTTGCAGATTCTACAAAAAGAGTGTTTCAAAACTGCTCTATCAAAAGCAAGCTTCAACACTGTGAGTAGAATGCACTCATCACAAAGATGTTTCTGAGAATGCTTCTGTCTAGTTTTTATGTGAAGATATTTCCTTTTCCAACATAGGCCTCAAAGCGCTCCAAATAAACAGTTGCAGATTCTACAAAAGGAGTGTTTCAAAACTGCTCTTTCGAGAGGAACGTTCAAGTCTGTGAGTTGAATGCACTCATCACACAGAAGTTTCTGAGAATGCTTCTGTCTAGTTTTTATGTGAAGATACTTCCTTTTCCAGCATAGGCCTCAAAACGCTCCAAATATCCTCTTGCAGATTCTACAAAAAGAGTGTTTCAAAACTGTTCTATGAAAAGGAAGGTTCAACTCTGTGAGTTGAATGAATGCATCATGAAGAACTTTCTGAGAATGCTTCTCTGTAGTTTTTAGGTGAAGATATTCCAAAACCCAGCACAGGCCTCGAAGTGCTCAAAATAACCCCTTGCAGATTTTACCAAAAGAGGTTTTCAGAACTGCTCTTTCTATAGGTAAGTTCAAGTATGTGAGTTGAATGCACGAAACACAAAAAAGTTTCTGAGAATGCTTCTGTTCAGTTTTTATGTGAAGATATTTCCTTTTCCAGCATAGGCCTCAAACGAATCCAAGTATCCACTTGCAGATTCTACAAAAAGAGTGTTTCCAAACTTCTCTATCAATTGGTAGGTTCAACTCTGTGAATTGAATGAACTCATCACAAAGAAGTTTCTGAGAATGCTTCCATCTAATTTTTATATGAAGATACTTCCTTTTCCAGCATAGGCCTCAAAGAACTCCAAATAAACACATGCAGATTCTACAAAAGGAGTGTTTCAAAACTGTTCTATCAAAGGGCACGCTCAAGTCTGTGAGTTGAATGCACTCATCACACAGAACTTTCTCAGAATGCTTGTCTAGTTTTTAGGTGAAGAGATTTCATTTCCCAGCATTGGCCTCAAAGCGCTCCAAATATCCACTTGCAGATTCTACGAAAAGTGTGTTTCAAAGCTGCTCTTTCAAAAGGAAGCTTCAAGTCTGTGAGTTGAATGCACTCATCACAAAGAAGTTTCTGAGAATGCTTCCGTCTAGTTTCTATATGAAGATATTTCCTTTTCCAACATAGGCCTCAAAGTGCTCCAAATAAACCCTTGCAGATTCTACAAAAGGAGTGTCTCAAAACTGATCTCTCTATAGGTAAGTCCAAGTCTGTGAGTTGAATGCACTCATCACACAGAAGTTTCTCAGAATGCTTCTGTCTAGTTTTTAGGTGAAGAGATTTCATTTCCCAGCATAAGCCTCAAAGCGCTCCAAATATCCACTTGCAGATGCTACGAAAAGTGTGTTTCAAATCTGCTCTTTCAAAAGCTAGGTTCAAGTCTGTGTGTTGAATGCACTCATCAGAAAGAAGTTTCTGAGAATGCTTCTGTCTAGTTCTTAGGTGAAGATACTTCCTTTTCCAGCTTAGGCCTCAAAGCGCTCCAAATAAACACTTGCAAATTCTACAAAAGGAGTGTTTCAAAAGAGTTCTATCAAAAGGAACGTTCAAGTCTGTGAGTTGAATGCACTTATCATACAGAAGTTTCCTGGAATGTTTCTGTCTAGTTTTTATGTGAAGACATTTCCTTTTCCAGCATAGGCCTCAAAGCGCTCCAAATATCCACTTGCAGATTCTACAAAAAGAGTGTTTCAAAACTGCTCTATCAAAAGCAAGCTTCAACACTGTGAGTAGAATGCACTCATCACAAAGAAGTTTCTGAGAATGCTTCTGTGTAGTTCTTACGTGAAGATATTTCCTTTTCCAGCTTAGGCCACAAAGCGCTCCAAATAAACACTTGGAAATTCTACAAAAGGAGTGTTTCAAAAGAGTTCTATCAAAAGGAACGTTCAAGTCTGTGAGTTGAATGCACTTATCATACAGAAGTTTCCTGGAATGTTTCTGTCTAGTTTTTATGTGAAGACATTTCCTTTTCCAGCATAGGCCTCAAAGCGCTCCAAATATCCACTTGCAGATTCTACAAAAAGAGTGTTTCAAAATTGCTCTATCAAAAGCAAGCTTCAACACTGTGAGTAGAATGCACTCATCACAAAGAAGTTTCTGAGAATGCTTCTGTCTAGTTTTTATGTGAAGATATTTCCTTTTCCAACATAGGCCTCAAAGCGCTCCAAATAAACACTTGCAGATTCTACAAAAGGAGTGTTTCAAAACTGCTCTTTCGAGAGGAACGTTCAAGTCCGTGAGTTGAATGCACTCGTCACACAGAAGTTTCTGAGAATGCTTCTGTCTAGTTTTTATGTGAAGATATTTCCTTTTCCAGCATAGGCCTCAAAGGGCTCCAAATATCCTCTTGCAGATTCTACAAAAAGAGTGTTTCAAAACTGTTCTATCAAAAGGAAGGTTCAACTCTGTGAGTTGAATGAATGCATCATGAAGAACTTTCTGAGAATGCTTCTCTGTAGTTTTTAGGTGAAGATATTCCAAAACCCAGCACAGTCCTCGAACTGCTCCAAATAACGACATGCAGATTTTACCAAAAGAGTGTTTCAAAACTGCTTTTTCCATAGGTAAGTTCAAGTCTGTGAGTTGAAAGCACTCAACACAAAGAAGTTTCTGAGAATGCTTCTGTTCAGTTTTTATGTGAAGATATTTCCTTTTCCAGCATAGGCCTCAAACGGCTCCAAATATCCACTTGCAGATTCTACAAAAAGAGTGTTTCCAAACTTCTCTATCAATTGGTAGGTTCAACTCTGTGAGTTGAATGAACTCATCACAAAGAAGTTTCTGAGAATGCTTCCATCTAGTTTTTATATGAAGATATTTCCTTTTCCAGGATAGGCCTCAAAGAACTTCAAATAAACACATGCAGATTCTACAAAAGGAGTGTTTCCAAACTGTTCTATCAAAGGGAACGTTCAAGTCTGTGAGTTGAATGCACTCATCACACAGAAGTTTCTCAGAATGCTTCTGTCTAGTTTTTAGGTGAAGAGATTTCATTTCCCAGCATAGGCCTCAAAGCGCACCAAATATCCACTTGCAGATTCTACGAAAAGTGTGTTTCAAAGCTGCTCTTTCAAAAGCAAGGTTCAAGTCTGTGTGTTGAATGCACTCATCAGAAAGAAGTTTCTGAGAATGCTTCTGTCTAGTTCTTAGGTGAAGATATTTCCTTTTACAGCTTAGGCCTCAAAGCGCTCCGAATAAACACTTGCAAATTCTACAAAAGGAGTGTTTCAAAAGAGTTCTATCAAAAGGAACGTTCAAGTCTGTGAGTTGAATGCACTTATCATACAGAAGTTTCCTGGAATGTTTCTGTCTAGTTTTTATGCGAAGACATTTCCTTTTCCAGCACAGGCCTCAAAGCGCTCCAAATATCCACTTGCAGATTCTACAAAAAGAGTGTTTCAAAACTGCTCTATCAAAAGCAAGCTTCAACACCGTGAGTAGAACGCACTCATCACAAAGAAGCTTCTGAGAATGCTTCTGTCTAGTTCTTAAGTGAAGATATTTCCTTTTCCAGCTTAGGCCTCAAAGCGCTCCAAATAAACACTTACAAATTCTACAAAAGGTGTGTTTCAAAAGAGTTCTATCAAAAGGAACGTTCAAGTCTGTGAGTTGAATGCACTTATCATACAGAAGTTTCCTGGAATGCTTCTGTCTAGTTTTTATGTGAACACATTTCCTTTTCCAGCAGAGGCCTCAAAGCGCTCCAAATATCCACTTGCAGATTCTACAAAAAGAGTGTTTCAAAACTGCTCTATCAAAAGCAAGATTCAACACTGTGAATAGAATGCACTCATAACAAAGAAGTTTCTGAGAATGCTTCTGTCTAGTTTTTATGTGAAGATATTTCCTTTTCCAGCATAGGCCTCAAAACGCTCCAAATATCCTCTTGCAGATTCTACAAAAAGAGTGTTTCAAAACTGTTCTATCAAAAGGAAGTTTGAACTCTGTGAGTTGAATGAATGCATCATGAAGAACTTTCTGAGAATGCTTCTCTGTACTTTTTAGGTGAAGATATTCCAAAACCCAGCACAGTCCTCGAAGTGCTCCAAATAACCACTTGCAGATTTTACCAAAAGAGTGTTTCAAAACTGCTCTTTCTATAGGGAAGTTCAAGTCTGTGAGTTGAATGCACTCAACACAAAGAAGTTTCTGACAATGCTTCTGTTCAGTTTTTATGTGAATATATTTCCTTTTCCAGCATAGGCCTCAAACGGCTCCAAATATCCACTTGCAGATTCTACAAAAAGAGTGTTTCCAAACTTCTCTATCAATTGGTAGGTTCAACTCTGTGAGTTGAATGAACTCATCACAAAGAAGTCTTTGAGAATGCTTCCATCTAGTTTTTATATGAAGATATTTCCTTTTCCAGCATAGGCCTCAAAGAACTCCAAATAAACACATGCAGATTCTACTAAAGGAGTGTTTCAAAACTGTTGTATCAAAGGGACCGTTCAAGTCTGTGAGTTGAATGCACTCATCACACAGAAGTTTCTCAGAATGCTTCTGTCTAGTTTTTAGGTGAGGAGATTTCATTTCCCAGCATAGGCCTCAAAGCGCTCCAAATATCCACTTGCAGAATCTACGAAAAGAGTGTTTCAAAGCTGCTCTTTCAAAAGCAAGGTTCAAGTCTGTGTGTTGAATGCACTCATTAGAAAGAAGTTTCTGAGAACGCTTCTGTCTAGTTCTTAGGTGAAGTTATTTCCTTTTCCAGCTTAGGCCTCAAAGCGCTCCAAATAAACACTTGCAAATTCTACAAAAGGAGTGTTTCAAAAGATTTCTATCAAAAGGAACGTTCAAGTCTGTGAGTTGAATGCACTTATCATACAGAAGTTTCCTGGAATGTTTCTGTCTAGTTTTTATGTGAAGACATTCCCTTTTCCAGCATAGGCCTCAAAGCGCTCCAAATATCCACTTGCAGATTCTACGAAAAGAGTGTTTCAAAACTGCTCTATCAAAAGCAAGCTTCAACACTGTGAGTAGAATGCACTCATCACAAAGAGGTTTCTGAGAATGCTTCTGTCTCCTTCTTACGTGAAGATATTTGCTTTTCCAGCTTAGGCCTCAAAGCGCTCTAAATAAACACTTGCAAATTCTACAAAAGGAGTGTTTCAAAAGAGTTCTATCAAAGGGAACGTTCAAGTCTGTGAGTTGAATGCACTTATCATACAGAAGTTTCCTGGAATGCTTCTGTCTAGTTTTTATGTGAAGACATTTCCTTTTCCAGCATAGGCCTCAAAGCGCTCCAAATATCCACTTGCAGATTCTACGAAAAGAGTGTTTCAAAACTGCTCTATCAAAAGCAAGCTTCAACACTGTGAGTAGAATGCACTCATCACAAAGAAGTTTCTGAGAATGCTTCTGTCTAGTTTTTATGTGAAGATATTTCCTTTTCCAACATAGGCCTCAAAGCGCTCCAAATAAACATTTGCAGATTCTACAAAAGGAGTGTTTCAAAACTGCTCTTTCGAGAGGAACGTTCAAGTCTGTGAGTTGAATGCACCCATTACACAGAAGTTTCTGAGAATGCTTCTGTCTAGTTTTTATGTGAAGATATTTCCTTTTCCAGCATAGGCCTCAAAACGCTTCAAATATCCTCTTGCAGATTCTACAAAAAGAGTGTTTCAAAACTGTTCTATCAAAAGGAAGGTTCAACTCTGTGAGTTGAATGAATGCATCATGAAGAAATTTCTGAGAATGCTTCTCTGTAGTTTTTAGGTGAAGATATTCCAAAACCCAGCACAGGCCTCGAACTGCTCCAAATATCCACATGCAGATTTTACCAAAAGAGTGTTTCAAAACTGTACTATCAAAGGGAACGTTCAAGTCTGTGAGTTGAATGCACTCATTACACAGAAGTTTCTCAGAATGCTTCTGTCTAGTTTTTAGGTGAAGAGATTTCATTTCCCAGCATAGGCCTCAAAGCGCTCCAAATATCCACTTGCAGATTCTACGAAAAGTGTGTTTCAAAGCTGCTCTTTCAAAATCAAGGTTCAAGTCTGTGTGTTGAATGCACTCATCACAAAGAAGTTTCTGAGAATGCTTCTGTCTAGTTCTTAGGTGAAGATATTTCCTTTTCCAGCTTAGGTCTCAAAGCGCTCCAAATAAACACTTGCAAATTCTACAAAAGGAGTGTTTCAAAAGAGTTCTATCAAAAGGAACGTTCAAGTCTGTGAGTTGAATGCACTTATCATACAGAAGTTTCCTGGAATGCTTCTGTCTAGTTTTTATGTGAAGACATTTCCTTTTCCAACATAGGCCTCAAAGCGCTCCAAATATATACTTGCAGATTCTACAAAAAGAGTGTTTCAAAACTGCTCTATCAAAAGCAAGCTTCAACACTGTGAGTAGAATGCACTCATCTCAAAGAAGTTTCTGAGAATGCTTCTGCCTAGTTTTTATGTGAAGATATTTCCTTTTCCAGCTTAGGCCTCAAAGCGCTCCAAATAAACACTTGCAGATTCTACAAAAGGAGTGTTTCAAAACTGCCCTTTCGAGAGGAACGTTCAAGTCTGTGAGTTGAATGCACTCATCACACAGAAGTTTCTGAGAATGCTTCTGTCTAGTTTTTATGTGAAGATATTTCCTTTTCCAGCTTAGGCCTCAAAACGCTCCAAATATCCTCTTGCAGATTCTACAAAAAGTGTGTTTCAAAACTGTTCTATCAAAAGGAAGGTTCAACTCTGTGAGTTGAATGAATGCATCATGAAGAACATTGTGAGAATGCTTCTCTGTAGTTTTTAGGTGAGGATAATTCAAAACCCAGCACAGGCCTCGAAGTGCTCTAAATAACCACTTGCAGATTTTACCAAAAGAGTGTTTCAAAACTGCTCTTTCTACAGGGAAGTTCAAGTCTGTGAGTTGAATGCACTCAACACAAAGAAGTTTCTGAGAATGCTTCTGTTCAGTTTTTATGTGAAGATATTTCCTTTTCCAGCATAGGCCTCAAACGGCTCCAATTATCCACCTGCAGATTCTACAAAAAGAGTGTTTCCAAACTTCTCTATCAATTGGTAGGTTCAACTCTGTGAGTTGAATGAACTCATCACAAAGAAGTTTCTGAGAATGCTTCCATCTAGTTTTTATATGAAGATATTTCCTTTTCCAGCATAGGCCTCAAAGAACTCCAAATAAACACATGCAGATTCTACAAAAGGAGTGTTTCAAAACTGTTCTATCAAAGGGAACGTTCAAGTCTGTGAGTTGAATGCCCTCATCACACAGAAGTTTCTCAGAATGCTTCTGTCTAGTTTTTAGGTGAAGAGATTTCATTTCCCAGCATAGGCCTCAAAGCGTTCCAAATAGCCACTTGCAGATTCTACGAAAAGTGTGTTTCAAAGCTGCTCTTTCAAAAGCAAGGTTCAAGTCTGTGTTTTGAATGCACTCATCAGAAAGAAGTTTCTGAGAATGCTTCTGTCTAGTTCTTAGGTGAAGATATTTCCTTTTCCAGCTTAGGCCTCAAAGCGCTCCAAATAAACACTTGCAAATTCTACAAAAGGAGTGTTTCAAAAGAGTTCTATCAAAAGGAACGTTCAAGTCTGTGAGTTGAATGCACTTATCATAGAGAAGTTTCTGAGAATGCTTCTGTCTAGTTTTTATGTGAAGACATTTCCTTTTCCAGCGTAGGCCTCAAAGCGCTCCAAATATCCACTTGCAGATTCTACAAATAGAGTGTTTCAAAACTGCTCTATCAAAAGCAAGCTTCAACACTGTGAGTAGAATGCACTCATCACAAAGAAGTTTCTGAGAATGCTTCTGTCTAGTTCTTACGTGAAGATATTTCCTTTTCCAGGTTAGGCCTCAAAGCGCTCCAAATAAATACTTGCAAATTCTACAAAAGGAGTGTTTCAAAAGAGTTCTATCAAAAGGAACGTTCAAGTCTGTGAGTTGAATGCACTTATCATACAGAAGATTCCTGGAATGCTTCTGTCTAGTTTTTATGTGAAGACATTTCCTTTTCCAGCATAGGCCTCAAAGCGCTCAAAATATCCACTTGCAGATTCTACAAAAAGAGTGTTTCAAAACTGCTCTATCAAAAGCAAGCTTCAACACTGTGAGTAGAATGCACTCATCACAAAGAAGTTTCTGAGAATGCTTCTGTCTAGTTTTTATGTGAAGATATTTCCTTTTCCAACATAGGCCTCAAAGCGCTCCAAATAAACACTTGCACATTCTACAAAAGGAGTGTTTCAAAACTGCTCTTTTGAGAGGAACGTTCAAGTCTGTGAGTTGAATGCACTCATCACACAGAAGTTTCTGAGAATGCTTCTGTCTAGTTTTTATGTGAAGATATTTCCTTTTCCAGCATAGGCCTCAAAACGCTCCAAATATCCTCATGCAGATTCTGCAAAAAGAGTGTTTCAAAACTGTCCTATCAAAAGGAAGGTTCAACTCTGTGAGTTGAATGAATGCATGATGAAGAACTTTCTGAGAATGCTTCTCTGTAGTTTTTAGGTGAAGATATTCCAAAACCCAGCACAGGCCTCGAAGTGCTCCAAATATCCACTTGCAGATTTTACCAAAAGAGTGTTTCAAAACTGCTCTTTCTATAGGTAAGTTCAAGTCTGTGAGTTGAATGCACTCAACACAAAGAAGTTTCTGAGAATGCTTCTGTTCAGTTTTTATGTGAAGATATTTCCTTTTCCAGCAGAGGCCTCAAACGGCTCCAAATATCCACTTGCAGATTCTACAAAAAGAGTGTTTCCAAACTTCTCTATCAATTGGTAGGTTCAACACTGTGAGTTGAATGAACTCATCACAAAGAAGTTTCTGAGAATCCTTCTCTCCAGTTTTTATGTGAAGATATTACCTTTTCCAACATAGGCCTCAAGGTGATCCGAATAAACACTTGCAGATTCTACAAACGTAATGTTTCAAAACTGTTCTGTCAAAAGGCACGTTCAAGTCTGTGAGTTGAATGCACTCATTGCAAAGAAGTTTCTCAGAATGTTTCTGTCTAGTTTTTAGGTGAAGAGATTTCATTTCCCAGCATAGGCCTCAAAGCGCTCCAAATATCCGCTTGAAGATTCTATAAGAAGAGTGTTTCCAAACTGCTCTTTCAAAAGGAAGCTTCAAGTCTGTGAGTTGAATGCACTCATCACAAAGAAGTTTCTGAGAATGCTTCCGTCTACTTTCTATATGAAGATATTTCCTTTTCCAACATAGGCCTCAAAGTGCTCCAAATAAACCCTTGCAGATTCTACAAAAGGAGTGTCTCAAAACTGCTCTTTCTATAGGTAAGTCCAAGTCTGCGAGTTGAATGCACTCAACACAAAGAAGTTTCTGAGAATGCTTCTGTTCAGTTTTTATGTGAAGATATTTCCTTTTCCAGCATAGGCCTCAAGGGGCTCCAAATATCCACTTGCAGATTCTACAAAAAGAGTGTTTCCAATCTTCTCTATCAAATGGTAGGTTCAACTCTGTGAGTTGAATGAACTCATCACAAAGAAGTTTCTGAGAATGCTTCCATCTAGTTTTTATATGAAGATATTTCCTTTTCCAGCATAGGCCTCAAAGAACTCCAAATAAACACATGCAGATTCTACAAAAGGAGTGTTTCAAAACTGTTCTATCAAAGGGAACGTTCAAGTCTGTGAGTTGAATGCTCTCATCACACAGAAGTTTCTCAGAATGCTTCTGTATAGATTTTAGCTGAAGAGATTTCATTTCCCAGCATAGGCCTCCAAGCGCTCCAAATATCCACTTGCAGATTCTACGAAAAGTGTGTTTCAAAGCTGCTCTTTCAAAAGCAAGGTTCAAGTCTGTGTGTTGAATGCACTCATCAGAAAGAAGTTTCTGAGAATGCTTCTGTCTAGTTCTTAGGTGAAGGTATTTCCTTTTCCAACTTAGGCCTCAAAGCGCTCCAAATAAACACTTGCAAATTCTACAAAAGGAGTGTTTCAAAAGAGTTCTATCAAAAGGAACGTTCAAGTCTGTGAGTTGAATGCACTTATCATACAGAAGTTTCTTGGAATGTTTCTTTCTAGTTTTTATGTGAAGACATTTCCTTTTCCAGCATAGGCCTCAAAGCGCTCCAAATATCCACTTGCAGATTCTACAAAAAGTGTGTTTCAAAACTGCTGTATCAAAAGCAAGCTTCAACACTGTGAGTAGAATGCACTCATCCCAAAGTAGTTTCTGAGAATGCTTCTGTGTAGTTCTTAGGAGAAGGTAATTCCTTTTCCAGCTTATGCCTCAAAGCGCTCCAAATAAACACTTGCAAATTCTACAAAAGGAGTGTTTCAAAAGAGTTCTATCAAAAGGAACGTTCAAGTCTGTGTGTTGAATGCACTTATCATACAGAAGTTTCCTGGAATGTTTCTGTCTAGTTTTTGTGTGAAGAGATTTCCTTTTCCAGCTTAGGCCTCAAAGCGCTCCAAATATCCACTTGCAGATTCTACAAAAAGAGTGTTTCAAAACTGCTCTATCAAAAGCAAGCTTCAACACTGTGAGTAGAATGCACTCATCACAAAGAAGTTTCTGAGAATGCTTCTGTCTAGTTCTTACGTGAAGATATTTCCTTTTCCAGCTTTGGCCTCAAAGCGCTCCAAATAAACACTTGCAAATTCTACAAAAGGAGTGTTTCAAAAGAGTTCTATCAAAAGGAACGTTCAAGTCTGTGAGTTGAATGCACTTATCATACAGAAGTTTCCTGGAATGCTTCTGTCTAGTTTTTATGTGAAGATATTTCCTTTTCCAGCATAGGCCTCAAAGCGCTCCAAATATCCACTTGCAGATTCTTCAAAAAGAGTGTTTCAAAACTGCTCTATCAAAAGCAAGCTTCAACACAGTGAGTAGAATGCACTCATCCCAAAGAAGTTTCTGAGAATGCTTCTGTCTAGTTTTTATGTGAAGATATTTCTTTTCCAACATAGGCCTCAAAGCGCTCCAAATAAACACTTGCAGATTCTACAAAAGGAGTGTTTCAAAACTGCTCTTTCGAGAGGAACGTTCAAGTCTGTGAGTTGAATGCACTCATCACACAGAAGTTTCTGAGAATGCTTCTGTCTAGTTTTTATGTGAGGATATTTCGTTTTCCAGCATAGGCCTCAAAACGCTCCAAATATCCACTTGCAGATTCTACAAAAAGAGTGTTTCCAAACTTCTCTATCAATTGGTAGGTTCAACTCTGTGAGTTGAATGAACTCATCACAAAGAAGTTTCTGAGAATCCTTCTCTCTAGTTTTTATGTGAAGATATTTCCTTTTCCAACATAGGCCTCAAGGTGCTCCGAATAAACACTTGCAGATTCTACAAACGTAAAGTTTCAAAACTGTTCTGTCAAAAGGAACTTTCAAGTCTGTGAGTTGAATGCACTCATTGCAAAGAAGATTCTCAGAATGCTTCTGTCTAGTTTTTAGGTGAAGAGATTTCATTTCCCAGCATAGGCCTCAAAGCGCTCCAAATATCCACTTGAAGATTCTATAAGAAGAGTGTTTCCAAACTGCTCTTTCAAAAGTAAGCTTCAAGTCTGTGAGTTGAATGCACTCATCACAAAGAAGTTTCTGAGAATGCTTCCGTCTAGTTTCTATATGAAGATATTTCCTTTTCCAACATAGGCCTCAAAGTGCTCCAATTAAACCCTTGCAGATTCTACAAAAGGAGTGGCTCAAAACTGCTCTTTCTATAGGTAGGTCCAAGTCTGTGAGTTGAATGCACTCAACACAAAGAAGTTTCTGAGAATGCTTCTGTTCAGTTTTTATGTGAAGATATTTCCTTTTCCAGCATAGGCCTCAAACGGCTCCAAATATCCACTTGCAGATTCTACAAAAAGAGTGTTTCCAAACTTCCCTATCAATTGGTAGGTTCAACCCTGTGAGTTGAATGAACTCATCACAAAGAAGTTTCTGAGAATGCTTCCATCTAGTTTTTATATGAAGATATTTCCTTTTCCAGCATAGGCCTCAAAGAACTCCAAATAAACACATGCAGATTCTACAAAAGGAGTGTTTCAAAACTGTTCTATAAAAGGGAACGTTCAAGTCTGTGAGTTGAATGCACTCATCACACAGAAGTTTCTCAGAATGCTTCTGTCTAGTTTTTAGGTGAAGAGATTTCATTTCCCAGCATAGGCCTCAAAGCGCTCCAAATATCCACTTGCAGATTCTACGAAAAGTGTGTTTCAAAGCTGCTCTTTCAAAAGCAAGGTTCAAGTCTGTGTGTTGAATGCACTCATCAGAAAGAAGTTTCTGAGAATGCTTCTGTCTAGTTCTTAGGTGAAGATATTTCCTTTTCCAGCTTAGGCCTCAAAGCGCTCCAAATAAACACTTGCAAATTCTACAAAAGGAGTGTTTCAAAAGAGTTCTATCAAAAGGAACGTTGAAGTCTGTGAGTTGAACGCACTTATCATACAGAAGTTTCCTGGAATGTTTCTGTCTAGTTTTTATGTGAAGACATTTCCTTTTCCAGCATAGGCCTCAAAGCGCTCCAAATATCCACTTGCAGATTCTACAAATAGAGTGTTTCAAAACTGCTCTATCAAAAGCAAGCTTCAACTCTGTGAGTAGAATGCACTCATCACAAAGAAGTTTCTGAGAATGCTTCTGTCTAGTTCTTGCGTGAAGATATTTCCTTTTCCACCTTAGGCCTCAAAGCGCTCCAAATAAACACTTGCAAATTCTACAAAAGGAGTGTTTCAAAAGAGTTCTATCAAAAGGAACGTTCAAGTCTGTGAGTTGAATGCACTTATCATACAAAAGTTTCCTGGAATGCTTCTGTCTAGTTTTTATGTGAAGACATTTCCTTTTCCAGCATAGGCCTCAAAGCGCTCCAAATATCCACTTGCAGATTCTACAAAAAGAGTGTTTCAAAACTGCTCTATCAAAAGCAAGCTTCAACACTGTGAGTTGAATGCACTCATCACAAAGAAGTTTCTGAGAATGCTTCTGTCTAGTTTTTATGTGAAGATATTTCCTTTTCCAACATAGGCCTCAAAGCGCTCCAAATAAACATTTGCAGATTCTACAAAAGGAGTGTTTCAAAACTGCTCTTTCGAGAGGAACGTTCAAGTCTGTGAGATGAATGCACTCATCACACAGAAGTTTCTGAGAATGCTTCTATCTAGTTTTTATGTGAAGATATTTCCTTTTCCAGCATAGGCCTCAAAACGCTCCAAATATCCTCTTGCAGATTCTACAAAAAGAGTGTTTCAAAACTGTTCTATCAAAAGGAAGTTTCAACTCTGTGAGTTGAATGAATGCATCATGAAGAACTTTCTGAGAATGCTTCTCTGTACTTTTTAGGTGAAGATATTCCAAAACCCAGCACAGGCCTCGAACTGCTCCAAATATCCACATGCAGATTTTACCAAAAGAGTGTTTCAAAACTGCTCTTTCCATAGGTAAGTTCAAGTCTGTGAGTTGAATGCACTCAACACAAAGAAGTTTCTGAGAATGCTTCTGTTCAGTTTTTATGTGAAGATATTTCCATTTCCAGCATAGGCCTCAAACGGCTCCAAATATCCACTTGCAGATTCTACAAAAAGAGTGTTTCCAAACTTCTCTATCAATTGGTAGGTTCAACTCTGTGAGTTGAATGAACTCATCACAAAGAAGTTTCTGAGAATGCTTCCATCTAGTTTTTATATGAAGATATTTCCTTTTCCAGCATAGGCCTCAAAGAACTCCAAATAAACACATGCAGGTTCTACAAAAGGAGTGTTTCAAAACTGTTCTATCCAAGGGAACGTTCAAGTCTGTGAGTTGAATGCACTCATCACACAGAAGTTTCTCAGAATGCTTCTGTCTAGTTTTTAGGTGAAGAGATTTCATTTCCAGGCATAGGCCTCCAAGCGCTCCAAATATCCACTTGCAGATTCTACGAAAAGTGTGTTTCAAAGCTGCTCTTTCAAAAGCAAGGTTCAAGTCTGTGTGTTGAATGCACTCATCAGAAAGAAGTTTCTGAGAATGCTTCTGTCTAGTTCTTAGGTGAAGATATTTCCTTTTCCAGCTTAGGCCTCAAAGCGCTCCCCATAAACACTTGCAAATTCTACAAAAGGAGTGTTTCAAAAGAGTTCTATCAAAAGGAACGTTCAAGTCTGTGAGTTGAATGCACTTATCATACAGAAGTTTCCTGGAATGCTTCTGTCTAGTTTTTATGTGAAGACATTTCCTTTTCCAGCATAGGCCTCAAAGCGCTCCAAATATCCACTTGCAGATCCTTCAAAAAGAGTGTTTCAAAACTGCTCTATCAAAAGCAAGCTTCAACACTGTGGGTAGAAATCGCTCATCCCAAAGAAGTTTCTGATAATGCTTCTGTCTAGTTTTTATGTGAAGATATTTCCTTTTCCAACATAGGCCTCAAAGCGCTCCAAATAAACACTTGCAGATTCTACAAAAGGAGTGTTTCAAAACTGCTCTTTCGAGAGGAACGTTCAAGTCTGTGAGTTGAATGCACTCATCACACAGAAGTTTCTGAGAATGCTTCTGTCTAGTTTTTATGTGAAGATATTTCCTTTTCCAGCATAGGCCTCAAAACGCTCCAAATATCCTCTTGCAGATTCTACAAAAAGAGTGTTTCAAAACTGTTCTATCAACAGGAAGGTTCAACTCTGTGAGTTGAATGAATGCATGATGAAGAAATTTCTATGAATGCTTCTTTGGAGTTTTTAGGTGAAGATATTCCAAAACCCAGCACAGGCCTCGAAGTGCTCCAAATAACCCCTTGCAGATTTTACTGAAAGAGTGTTTCAAAACTGCTCTTTCTATATGTAAGTTCAAGTCTGTGAGTTGAATGCACTCAACACAAAGAAGTTTTTGAGAATGCTTCTGTTCAGTTTTTATGTGAAGATATTTCCTTTTCCAGCAGAGGCCTCAAACGGTTCCAAATATCCACTTGCAGATTCTACAAAAAGAGTGTTTCCAAACTTCTCTATCAATTGGTAGGTTCAACTCTGTGAGTTGAATGAACTCATCACAAAGAAGTTTCTGAGAATCCTTCTCTCTAGTTTTTATGTGAAGATATTTCCTTTTCCAACATAGGCCTCAAGGTGCTCCAAATAAACACTTGCAGATTCTACAAACGTAATGTTTCAAAACTGTTCTGTCAAAAGGAAAGTTCAAGTCTGTGAGTTGAATGCACTCATTGCAAAGAAGTTTCTCAGAATGCTTCTGTCTAGTTTTTAGGTGAAGGGATTTCATTTCCCAGCATAGACCTCAAAGCGCTCCAAATATCCAC
This sequence comes from Pongo abelii, assembly GCF_028885655.2. Taxonomy (NCBI): domain Eukaryota; kingdom Metazoa; phylum Chordata; class Mammalia; order Primates; family Hominidae; genus Pongo; species Pongo abelii. The sequence continues at coordinate 20,329,183 of NC_072000.2, read as the reverse complement.
TTGAAGATTCTATAAGAAGAGTGTTTCCAAACTGCTCTTTCAAAAGGAAGCTTCAAGTCTGTGAGTTGAATGCACTCATCACAAAGAAGTTTCTGAGAATGCTTCCGTCTACTTTCTATATGAAGATATTTCCTTTTCCAACATAGGCCTCAAAGTGCTCCAAATAAACCCTTGCAGATTCTACAAAAGGAGTGTCTCAAAACTGCTCTTTCTATAGGTAAGTCCAAGTCTGTGAGTTGAATGCACTCAACAGAAAGAAGTTTCTGAGAATGCTTCTGTTCAGTTTTTATGTGAAGATATTTCCTTTTCCACCATAGGCCTCAAACGGCTCCAAATATCCACTTGCAGATTCTACAAAAAGAGTGTTTCCAAACTTCTCTACCAATTGGTAGGTTCAACTCTGTGAGTTGAATGAACTCATCACAAAGAAGTTTCTGAGAATGCTTCCATCTAGTTTTTATATGAAGATAATTCTTTTCCAGCATAGGCTTCAAAGAACTCCAAATAAACACATGCAGATTCTACAAAAGGAGTGTTTCAAAACTGTTCTATCCAAGGGAACGTTCAAGTCTGTGAGTTGAATGCACTCATCACACAGAAGTTTCTCAGAATGCTTCTGTCTAGTTTTTAGGTGAAGAGATTACATTTCCCAGCATAGGCCTCAAATTGGTCCAAATATCCACTTGCAGATTCTACAAAAAGAGTGTTTCAAAACTGCTCTATCAAAAGCAAGCTTCAACACTGTGAGTAGAATGCACTCATCACAAAGAAGTTTCTGAGAATGCTTCTGTCTAGTTGTTACGTGAAGATATTTCCTTTTCCAGCTTAGGCCTCAAAGCGCTCCAAATAAACACTTGCAAATTCTACAAAAGGAGTGTTTCAAAAGAGTTCTATCAAAAGGAACGTTCAAGTCTGTGAGTTGAATGCACTTATCATACAGAAGTTTCCTGGAATGCTTCTGTCTAGTTTTTATGTGAAGATATTTCCTTTTCCAGCATAGGCCTCAAAGCGCTCCAAATATCCACTTGCAGATTCTACAAAAAGAGTGTTTCAAAACTGCTCTATCAAAAGCAAGCTTAAACACTGTGGGTAGAATGCACTCATCACAAAGAAGTTTCTGAGAATGCTTCTGTCTAGTTTTTATGTGAAGATATTTATTTTTCCAACATAGGCCTCAAAGCGCTCCAAATAAACACTTGCAGATTCTACAAAAGGAGTGTTTCAAAACTGCTCTTTCGAGAGGAACGTTCAAGTCTGTGAGTTGAATGCTCTCATCACACAGAAGTTTCTGAGAATGCTTCTGTCTAGTTTTTATGTGAAGATATTTCCTTTTCCCGAATAGGCCTAAAACGCTCCAAATATCCTCTTGCAGATTCTACAAAAAGAGTGTTTCAAAACTGTTCTATCAAAAAGAAGGTTCAACTCTGTGAGTTGAATGAATGCATCAAGAAGAACTTTCTGAGAATGGTTCTCTGGAGTTTTTAGGTGAAGATATTCCAAAACCCAGCACAGGCCTCGAAGTGCTCCAAATAACCACTTGCAGATTTTACCAAAAGAGTGTTTCAAAACTGCTCTTTCTATAGGTAAGTTCAAGTCTGTGCGTTGAATGCACTCAACACAAAGAAGTTTCTGAGTATGCTTCTGTTCAGTTATTATGTGAAGATATTTCCTTTTCCAGCATAGGCCTCAAACGGCTCAAAATATCCACTTGCAGATTCTACAAAAAGAGTGTTTCCAAACTTCTCTATCAATTGGTAGGTTCAACACTGTGAGTTGAATGAACTCATCACAAAGAAGTTTCTGAGAATCCTTCTCTCTAGTTTTTATGTGAAGATATTTCCTTTTCCAACATAGGCTTCAAGGTGCTCCGAATAAACACTTGCAGATTCTACAAACGTAATGTTTCAAAACTGTTCTGTCAAAAGGAACGTTCAAGTCTGTGAGTTGAATGCACTCATTGCAAAGAAGTTTCTCAGAATGCTTCTGTCTAGTTTTTAGGTGAAGAGATTTCATTTCCCAGCATAGGCCTCAAAGCGCTCCAAATATCCACTTGAAGATCCTATAAGAAGAGTGTTTCCAAACTGCTCTTTCAAAAGGAAGCTTCAAGTCTGTGAGTTGAATGCACTCATCACAAAGAAGTTTCTGAGAATGCTTCCGTCTAGTTTCTATATGAAGATATTTCCTTTTCCAACATAGGCCTCAAAGTGCTCCAAATAAACCCTTGCAGATTCTACAAAAGGAGTGTCTCAAAACTGCTCTTTCTATAGGTAAGTCCAAGTCTGTGAGTTGAATGCACTCAACACAAAGTAGTTTCTGAGAATGCTTCTGTTCAGTTTTTATGTGAAGATATTTCCTTTTCCTGCAGAGGCCTCAAACGGCTCCAAATGTCCACTTGCAGATTCTACAAAAAGAGTGTTTCCAAACTTCTCTATCAATTGGTAGGTTCAACTCTGTGAGTTGAATGAACTCATCACAAAGAAGTTTCTGAGAATCCTTCTCTCTAGTTTTTATGTGAAGATATTTCCTTTTCCAACATAGGCCTCAAGGTGCTCCGAATAAACACTTGCAGATTCTACAAAGGTAATGTTTCAAAACTGTTCTGTCAAAAGGAACGTTCAAGTCTGTGAGTTGAATGCACTCATCACACAGAAGTTTCTCAGAATGCTTCTGTCTAGTTTTTAGGTGAAGAGATTTCATTTCCCAACATAGGCCTCAAAGCGCTCCAAATATCCACTTGCAGATTCTACGAAAAGTGTGTTTCAAAGCTGCTCTTTCAAAAGCAAGGTTCAAGTCTGTGTGTTGAATGCACTCATCAGAAAGAAGTTTCTGAGAATGCTTCTGTCTAGTTCTTAGGTGAAGATATTTCCTTTTCAAGCTTAGGCCACAAAGCGCTCCAAATAACCACTTGCAAATTCTACAAAAGGAGTGTTTCAAAAGAGTTCTATCAAAAGGAACGTTCAAGTCTCTGAGTTGAATGCACTTATCATACAGAAGTTTCCTGGAATGTTTCTGTCTAGTTTTTATGTGAATACATTTCCTTTTCCAGCATAGGCCTCAAAGAGCTCCAAATATCCACTTGCAGATTCTACAAAAAGAGTGTTTCAAAACTGCTCTATCAAAAGCAAGCTTCAACACTGTGAGTAGAATGCACTCATCACAAAGAAGTTTCTGAGAATGCTTCTGTCTAGTTCTTACGTGAAGATATTTCCTTTTCCAGCTTAGGCCTCAAAGCGCTCAAAATAAACACTTGCAAATTATACAAAAGGAGTGTTTCAAAAGAGTTCTATCAAAAGGAACGTTCAAGTCTGTGAGCTGAATGCACTTATCATACAGAAGTTTCCTGGAATGCTTCTGTCTAGTTTTTATGTGAAGACATTTCCTTTTCCAGCATAGGCCTCAAAGCGTTCCAAATATCCACTTGCAGATTCTACAAAAAGAGTGTTTCAAAACTGCTCTATCAAAAGCAAGCTTCAACACTGTGAGTAGAATGCACTCATCACAAAGAAGTTTCTGAGAATGCTTCTGTCTAGTTTTTATGTGAAGATATTTCCTTTTCCAACATAGGCCTCAAAGCTCTCCAAATAAACACTTGCAGATTCTACAAAAGGAGTGTTTCAAAACTGCTCTTTCGAGAGGAACGTTCAAGTCTGTGAGTTGAATGCACTCATCACACAGAAGTTTCTGAGAATGCTTCTGTCTAGTTTCTATGTGAAGATATTTCCTTTTCCAGCATAGGCCTCAAAACGCTCCAAATATCCTCTTGCAGATTGTACAAAAAGAGTGTTTCAAAACTGTTCTATCAAAAGGAAGGTTCAACTCTGTGAGTTAAATGAATGCATGATGAAGAACTTTCTGAGAATGTTTCTCTGGAGTTTTTAGGTGAAGATATTCCAAAACCCAGCACAGGCCTCGAAGTGCTCCAAATAACCACTTGCAGATTTTACCAAAAGAGTGTTTCAAAACTGCTCTTTCTATAGGTAAGTTCAAGTCTGTGAGTTGAATGCACTGAACACAAAGAAGTTTCTGAGAATGCTTCTGTTCAGTTTTTATGTGTAGATATTTCCTTTTCCAGCATAGGCCTCAAACGGTTCGAAATATCCACTTGCGGATTCTACAAAAAGAGTGTTTCCAAACTTCTCTATCAATTGGTAGGTTCAACTCTGTGAGTTGAATGAACTCATCACAAAGAAGTTTCTGAGAATCCTTCTCTCTAGTTTTTATGTGAAGATATTTCCTTTTCCAACATAGCCCTCAAGGTGCTCCGAATAAACACTTGCAGATTCTACAAAGGTAATGTTTCAAAACTGTTCTGTCAAAAGGAACGTTCAAGTCTGTGAGTTGAATGCACTCATCACACAGAAGTTTCTCAGAATGCTTCTGTCTAGTTTTTAGGTGAAGAGATTTCATTTCCCAGCATAGGCCTCAAAGCGCTCCAAATATCCACTTGCAGATTCTACGAAAAGTGTGTTTCAAAGCTGCTCTTTCAAAAGCAAGGTTCAAGTCTGTGTGTTGAATGCACTCATCAGAAAGAAGTTTCTGAGAATGCTTCTGTCTAGTTCTTAGGTGAAGATATTTCCTTTTCCAGCTTAGGCCTGAAAGCGCTCCAAATAAACACTTGCAAATTCTACAAAAGGAGTGTTTCAAAAGAGTTCTATCAAAAGGAACGTTCAAGTCTCTGAGTTGAATGCACTTATCATACAGAAGTTTCCTGGAATGTTTCTGTCTAGTTTTTATGTGAAGACATTTCCTTTTCCAGCATAGGCCTCAAAGAGCTCCAAATATCCACTTGCAGATTCTACAAAAAGAGTGTTTCAAAACTGCTCTATCAAAAGCAAGCTTCAACACTGTGAGTAGAATGCAATCATCACAAAGAAGTTTCTGAGAATGCTTCTGTCTAGTTCTTACGTGAAGATATTTCCTTTTCCAGCTTAGGCCTCAAAGCGCTCCAAATAAACACTTGCAAATTGTACAAAAGGAGTGTTTCAAAAGAGTTCTATCAAAAGGAACGTTCAAGTCTGTGAGCTGAATGCACTTATCATACAGAAGTTTCCTGGAATGCTTCTGTCTAGTTTTTATGTGAAGACATTTCCTTTTCCAGCATAGGCCTCAAAGAGCTCCAAATATCCACTTGCAGATTCTACAAAAAGAGTGTTTCAAAACTGCTCTATCAAAAGCAAGCTTCAACACTGTGAGTAGAATGCACTCATCACAAAGAAGTTTCTGAGAATGCTTCTGTCTAGTTTTTATGTGAAGATATTTCCTTTTCCAACATAGGCCTCAAAGCGCTCCAAATAAACACTTGCAGATTCTACAAAAGGAGTGTTTCAAAACTGCTCTTTTGAGAGGAACGTTCAAGTCTGTGAGTTGAATGCACTCATCACACAGAAGTTTCTGAGAATGCTTCTGTCTAGTTTTTATGTGAAGATATTTCCTTTTCCAGCATAGGCCTCAAAACGCTCCAAATATCCTCTTGCAGATTCTACAAAAAGAGTGTTTCAAAACTGTTCTATGAAAAGGAAGGTTCAACTCTGTGAGTTGAATGAATGCATGATGAAGAACTTTCTGAGAATGCTTCTCTGTAGTTTTTAGGTGAAGATATTCCAAAACCCAGCACAGGCCTCGAAGTGCTCCAAATAACCACTTGCAGATTTTACCAAAAGAGTGTTTGAAAACTGCTCTTTCTATAGGTAAGTTCAAGTCTGTGAGTTGAATGCACTCAACACAAAGAAGTTTCTGAGAATGCTTCTGTTCAGTTTTTATGTGAAGATATTTCCTTTTCCAGCATAGGCCTCAAACGGCTCCAAATATCCAGTTGCCGATTCTACAAAAAGAGTGTTTCCAAACTTCTCTATCAATTGGTAGGTTCAACTCTGTGAGTTGAATGAACTCATCACAAAGAAGTTTCGGAGAATCCTTCTCTCTAGTTTTTATGTGAAGATATTTCCTTTTCCAACATAGGCCTCAAGGTGCTCCGAATGAACACTTGCAGATTCTACAAACGTAATGTTTCAAAACTGTTCTGTCAAAAGGAACGTTCAAGTCTGTGAGTTGAATGCACTCATTGCAAAGAAGTTTCTCAGAATGCTTCTGTCTAGTTTTTAGGTGAAGAGATTTCATTTCGCAGCATAAGCCACAAAGCGCTCCAAATATCCACTTGAAGATTCTATAAGAAGTGTGCTTCCAAACTGCTCTTTCAAAAGGAAGCTTCAAGTCTGTGAGTTGAATGCACTCATCACAAAGAAGTTTCTGAGAGTGCTTCCGTCTAGTTTCTATATGAAGATATTTCCTTTTCCAACATAGGCCTCAAAGTGCTCCAAATAAACCCTTGCAGATTCTACAAAAGGAGTGTCTCAAAACTGCTCTTTCTATAGGTAAGTTCAAGTCTGTGAGTTGAATGCACTCAACACAAAGAAGTTTCTGAGAATGCTTCTGTTCAGTTTTTATGTGAAGATATTTCCTTTTCCAGCATAGGCCTCAAACGGCACCAAATATCCACTTGCAGATTCTACAAAAAGAGTGTTTCAAAACTGCTCTATCAAAAGCAAGCTTCAACACTGTGAGTAGAATGCACTCATCAAAAAGAAGTTTCTGAGAATGCTTCCATCTAGTTTTTATGTGAAGATATTTCCTTTTCCAGCATAGGCCTCAAAGAACTCCAAATAAACACATGCAGATTCTACAAAAGGAGTTTTTCAAAACTGTTCAATCAATGGGAACGTTCAAGTCTGTGAGTTGAATGCACTCATCACACAGAAGTTTCTCAGAATGCTTGTGTCTAGTTTTTAGGTGAAGAGATTTCATTTCCCAGCATAGGCCTCAAAGCGCTCCGAATATCCACTTGCAGATTCTACGAAAAGTGTGTTTCAAAGCTGCTCTTTCAAAAGCAAGGTTCAAGCCTGTGTGTTGAATGCACTCATCAGAAAGAAGTTTCTGAGAATGCTTCTGTCTAGTTCTTAGGTGAAGATATTTCCTTTTCCAGCTTAGGCCTCAAAGCGCTCCAAATAAACACTTGCAAATTCTACAAAAGGAGTGTTTCAAAAGAGTTCTATCAAAAGGAACGTTCAAGTCTGTGAGTTGAATGCACATATCATACAGAAGTTTCCTGGAATGTTTCTGTCTGGTTTTTATGTGAAGACATTTCCTTTTCCAGCATAGGCCTCAAAGCGCTCCAAATATCCACTTGGAGATTCTACAAAAAGAGTGTTTCAAAACTGCTCTATGAAAAGCAAGCTTCAACACTGTGAGTAGAATGCACTCATCACAAAGATGTTTCTGAGAATGCTTCTGTCTAGTTTTTATGTGAAGATATTTCCTTTTCCAACATAGGCCTCAAAGCGCTCCAAATAAACACTTGCAGATTCTACAAAAGGAGTGTTTCAAAACTGCTCTTTCGAGAGGAACGTTCAAGTCTGTGAGTTGAATGCACTCATCACACAGAAGTTTCTGAGAATGCTTCTGTCTAGTTTTTATGTGAAGATATTTCCTTTTCCAGCATAGGCCTCAAAACTCTCCAAATATCCTCTTGCAGATTCTACAAAAAGAGTGTTTCAAAACTGTTCTATCAAAAGGAAGGTTCAACTCTGTGAGTTGAATGAATGCATCATGAAGAACTTTCTGAGAATGCTTCTCTGTAGTTTTTAGGTGAAGATATTCCAAAACCCAGCACAGGCCTCGAAGTGCTCCAAATAACCCCTCGCAGATTTTACCAAAAGAGTGTTTCAGAACTGCTCTTTCTATAGGTAAGTTCAAGTCTGTGAGTTGAATGCACTCAACACAAAGAAGTTTCTGAGAATGCTTCTGTTCAGTTTTTATGTGAAGATATTTCCTTTTCCAGCATAGGCCTCAAACGGCTCCAAATATCCACTTGCAGATTCTACAAAAAGAGTGTTTCCAAACTTCTCTATCAATTGGTAGGTTCAACTCTGTGAGCTGAATGAACTCATCACAAAGAAGTTTCTGAGAATGCTTCCATCTAGTTTTTATATGAAGATATTTCCTTTTCCAGCATAGGCCTCAAAGAACTCCAAATAAACACATGCAGATTCTACAAAAGGAGTGTTTCCAAACTGTTCTATCAAAGGGACCGTTCAAGTCTGTGAGTTGAATGCACTCATCACACAGAAGTTTCTCAGAATGCTTCTGTCTAGTTTTTAGGTGAAGAGATTTCATTTTCCAGCATAGGCCTCAAAGTGCTCCAAATATCCACTTGCAGATTCTACGAAAAGAGTGCTTCAAAGCAGCTCTTTCAAAAGCAAGGTTCAAGTCTGTGTGTTGAATGCACTCATCAGAAAGAAGTTTCTGAGAATGCTTCTGTCTAGTTCTTAGGTGAAGATATTTCCTTTTCCAGCTTAGGCCTCAAAGCGCTCCAAATAAACACTTGCAAATTCTATAAAAGGAGTGTTTCAAAAGAGTTCTATCAAAAGGAACGTTCAAGTCTGTGAGTTGAATGCACTTATCATACAGAAGTTTCCTGGAATGTTTCTGTCTGGTTTTTATGTGAAGACATTTCCTTTTCCAGCATAGGCCTCAAAGCGCTCCAAATATCCACTTGCAGATTCTACAAAAAGAGTGTTTCAAAACTGCTCTATCAAAAGCAAGCTTCAACACTGTGAGTAGAATGCACTCATCACAAAGAAGTTTCTGAGAATGCTTCTGTCTAGTTCTTACGTGAAGATATTTCCTTTTCCAGCTTAGGCCTCAAAGCGCTCCAAATAAACACTTGCAAATTCTACAAAAGGAGTGTTTCAAAAGAGTTCTATCAAAAGGAACGTTCAAGTCTGTGAGTTGAATGCACTTATCATACAGAAGTTTCCTGGAATGCTTCTGTCTAGTTTTTATGTGAAGACATTTCCTTTTCCAGCATAGGCCTCAAAGCGCTCCAAATATCCACTTGCAGATTCTACAAAAAGAGTTTTTCAAAACTGCTCTATCAAAAGCAAGCTTCAACACTGTGAGTAGAATGCACTCATCACAAAGAAGTTTCTGAGAATGCTTCTGTCTAGTTTTTATGTGAAGATATTTCCTTTTCCAACATAGGCCTCGAAGCGCTCCAAATAAACACTTGCAGATTCTACAAAAGGAGTGTTTCAAAACTGCTCTTTCGAGAGGAACGTTCAAGTCTGTGAGTTGAATGCACTCATCACACAGAAGTTTCTGAGAATGCTTCTGTCTAGTTTTTATGTGAAGATATTTCCTTTTCCAGCATAGGCCTCAAAACGCTCCAAATATCCTCTTGCAGAATCTGCAAAAAGAGTGTTTCAAAACTGTTCTATCAAAAGGAAGGTTCAACTCTGTGAGTTGAATGAATGCATCATGAAGAACTTTCTGAGAATGCTTCTCTGTAGTTTTTAGGTGAAGATATTCCAAAACCCAGCACAGGCCTCGAAGTGCTCCGAATAACCCCTCGCAGATTTTACTAAAAGAGTGTTTCAGAACTGCTCTTTCTATAGGTAAGTTCAAGTCTGTGAGTTGAATGCACTCAACACAAAGAAGTTTCTGAGAATGCTTCTGTTCAGTTTTTATGTGAAGATATTTCCTTTTCCAGCATAGGCCTCAAACGGCTCCAAATATCCACTTGCAGATTCTACAAAAAGAGTGTTTCCAAACTTCTCTATCAATTGGTAGGTTCAACTCTGTGAGCTGAATGAACTCATCACAAAGAAGTTTCTGAGAATGCTTCCATCTAGTTTTTATATGAAGATATTTCCTTTTCCAGCATAGGCCTCAAAGAACTCCAAATAAACACATGCAGATTCTACAAAAGGAGTGTTTCCAAACTGTTCTATCAAAGGGACCGTTCAAGTCTGTGAGTTGAATGCACTCATCACACAGAAGTTTCTCAGAATGCTTCTCTCTAGTTTTTAGGTGAAGAGATTTCATTTCCCAGCATAGGCCTCAAAGCGCTCCAAATATCCACTTGCAGATTCTACGAAAAGTGTGTTTCAAAGCTACGCTTTCAAAAGCAAAGTTCAAGTCTGTGTGTTGAATGCACTCATCAGAAAGAAGTTTCTGAGAATGCTTCTGTCTAGTTCTTAGGTGAAGATATTTCCTTTTCCAGCTTAGGCCTCAAAGCGCTCCAAATAAACACTTGCAAATTCTACAAAAGGAGTGTTTCAAAAGAGTTCTATCAAAAGGAACGTTCAAGTCTGTGAGTTGAATGCACTTATCATACAGAAGTTTCCTGGAATGTTTCTGTCTAGTTTTTATGTGAAGACATTTCCTTTTCCAGCATAGGCCTCAAAGCGCTCCAAATATCCACTTGCAGATTCTACAAAAAGAGTGTTTCAAAACTGCTCTATCAAAAGCAAGCTTCAACACTGTGAGTAGAATGCACTCATCACGAAGAAGTTTCTGAGAATGCTTCTGTCTAGTTCTTAGGTGAAGATATTTCCTTTTCCAGCTTAGGCCTCAAAGCGCTCCAAATAAACACTTGCAAATTCTACAAAAGGAGTGTTTCAAAAGAGTTCTATCAAAAGGAACGTTCAAGTCTGTGAGTTGAATGCACTTATCATACAGAAGTTTCCTGGAATGTTTCTGTCTAGTTTTTATGTGAAGACATTTCCTTTTCCAGCATAGGCCTCAAAGCGCTCCAAATATCCACTTGCAGATTCTACAAAAAGAGTGTTTCAAAACTGCTCTATCAAAAGCAAGCTTCAACACTGTGAGTAGAATGCACTCATCACAAAGAAGTTTCTGAGAATGCTTCTGTCTAGTTTTTATGTGAACATATTTCCTTTTCCAACATAGGCCTCAAAGCGCTCCAAATAAACACTTGCAGATTCTACAAAAGGAGTGTTTCAAAACTGCTCTTTCGAGAGGAACGTTCAAGTCTGTGAGTTGAATGCACTCATCACACAGAAGTTTCTGAGAATGCTTCTGTCTAGTTTTTATGTGAAAATATTTCCTTTTCCAGCAGAGGCCTCAAAACGCTCCAAATATCCTCTTGCGGATTCTACAAAAAGAGTGTTTCAAAACTGTTCTATCAAAAGGAAGGTTCAACTCTGTGAGTTGAATGAATGCATCATGAAGAACTTTCTGAGAATGCTTCTCTGTAGTTTTTAGGTGAAGATATTCCAAAACCCAGCACAGGCCTCGAAGTGCTCCAAATAACCCCTTGCAGATTTTACCAAAAGAGTGTTTCAGAACTGCTCTTTCTATAGGTAAGTTCAAGTCTGTGAGTTGAATGCACTCAACACAAAGAAGTTTCTGAGAATGCTTCTGTTCAGTTTTTATGTGAAGATATTTCCTTTTCCAGCATAGGCCTCAAACGGCTCCAAATATCCACTTGCAGATTCTACAAAAAGAGTGTTTCCAAACTTCTCTATCAATTGGTAGGTTCAACTCTGTGAGTTGAATGAACTCATCACAAAGAAGTTTCTGAGAATGCTTCCATCTAGTTTTTATATGAAGATATTTCCTTTTCCAGCATAGGCCTCAAAGAACTCCAAATAAACACATGCAGATTCTACAAAAGGAGTGTTTCCAAACTGTTCTATCAAATGGAACGTTCAACTCTGTGAGTTGAATGCACTCATCACACAGAACTTTCTCAGAATGCTTCTGTCTAGTTTTTAGGTGAAGAGATTTCATTTCCCAGCATAGGCCTCAAAGCGCTCCAAATATCCACTTGCAGATTCTACGAAAAGTGTGTTTCAAAGCTGCTCTTTCAAAAGGAAGCTTCAAGTCTGTGAGTTGAATGCACTCATCACAAAGAAGTTTCTGAGAATGCCTCCGTCTAGTTTCTATATGAAGATATTTCCTTTTCCAACATAGGCCTCAAAGTGCTCCAAATAAACCCTTGCAGATTCTACAAAAGGAGTGTCTCAAAACTACTCTTTCTATAGGTAAGTCCAAGTCTGTGAGATGAATGCACTCATCACACAGAAGTTTCTCAGAATGCTTCTGTCTAGTTTTTAGGTGAAGAGATTTCATTTCCCAGCATAGGCCTCAAAGCGCTCCAAATATTCACTTGCAGATGCTACGAAAAGTGTGTTTCAAAGCTGCTCTTTCAAAAGCAAGGTTCAAGTCTGTGTGTTGAATGCACTCAACAGAAAGAAGTTTCTGAGAATGCTTCTGTCTAGTTCTTAGGTGAAGATATTTCCTTTTCCAGCTTAGGCCTCAAAGCGCTCCAAATAAACACTTGCAAATTCTACAAAAGGAGTGTTTCAAAAGACTTCTATCAAAAGAAATGTTCAAGTCTGTGAGTTGAATGCACTTATCATACAGAAGTTTCCTTGAATGCTTCTGTCTAGTTTTTATGTGAAGACATTTCCTTTTCCAGCATAGGCCTCAAAGCGCTGCAAATATCCACTTGCAGATTCTACAAAAAGAGTGTTTCCAAACTGCTCTATCAAAAGCAAGCTTCAACACTGTGAGTAGAATGCACTCATCACAAAGAAGTTTCTGAGAATGCTTCTGTCTAGTTTTTATGTGAAGATATTTCCTTTTCCAACATAGGCCTCAAAGCGCTCCAAATAAACACTTGCAGATTCTACAAAAGGAGTGTTTCAAAACTGCTCTTTCGAGAGGAACGTTCAAGTCTGTGAGTTGAATGCACTCATCACACAGAAGTTTCTGAGAATGCTTCTGTCTAGTTTTTATGTGAAGATATTTCCTTTTCCAGCATAGGCCTCAAAACGCTCCAAATATCCTCTTGCAGATTCTACAAAAAGAGTGTTTCAAAACTGTTCTATCAAAAGGAAGGTTCAACTCTGTGAGTTGAATGAATGCATCATGAAGAACTTTCTGAGAATGCTTCTCTGTAGTTTTTAGGTGAAGATATTCCAAAACCCAGCACAGCCTCGAAGTGCTCCAAATAACCCCTTGCAGATTTTACCAAAAGAATGTTTCAGAACTGCTCTTTCTATAGGTAAGTTCAAGTCTGTGAGTTGAATGCACTCAACACAAAGAAGTTTCTGAGAATGCTTCTGTTCAGTTTTTATGTGAAGATATTTCCTTTTCCAGCATAGGCCTCAAACGGCTCCAAATATCCACTTGCAGATTCTTCAAAAAGAGTGTTTCCAAACTTCTCTATCAATTGGTAGGTTCAACTCTGTGAGTTGAATGAACTCATCACAAAGAAGTTTCTGAGAATGCTTCCATCTAGTTTTTATATGAAGATATTTCCTTTTCCAGCATAGGCCTCAAAGAACTCCAAATAAACACATGCAGATTCTACAAAAGGAGTGTTTCCAAACTGTTCTATCAAATGGAACGTTCAACTCTGTGAGTTGAATGCACTCATCACACAGAACTTTCTCAGAATGCTTCTGTCTAGTTTTTAGGTGAAGAGATTTCATTTCCCAGCATAGGCCTCAAAGCACTCCAAATATCCACTTGCAGATTCTACGAAAAGTGTGTTTCAAAGCTGCTCTTTCAAAAGGAAGCTTCAAGTCTGTGAGTTGAATGCACTCATCACAAAGAAGTTTCTGAGAATGCCTCCGTCTAGTTTCTATAAGAAGATATTTCCTTTTCCAACATAGGCCTCAAAGTGCTCCAAATAAACCCTTGCAGATTCTACAAAAGGAGTGTCTCAAAACTGCTCTTTCTATAGGTAAGTCCAAGTCTGTGAGATGAATGCACTCATCACACAGAAGTTTCTCAGAATGCTTCTGTCTAGTTTTTAGGTGAAGAGATTTCATTTCCCAGCATAGGCCTCAAAGCGCTCCAAATATCCACTTGCAGATGCTACGAAAAGTGTGTTTCAAAGCTGCTCTTTCAAAAGCAAGGTTCAAGTCTGTGTGTTGAATGCACTCAACAGAAAGAAGTTTCTGAGAATGCTTCTGTCTAGTTCTTAGGTGAAGATATTTCCTTTTCCAGCTTAGGCCTCAGAGCGCTCCAAATAAACACTTGCGAATTCTACAAAAGTAGTGTTTCAAAAGACTTCTATCAAAAGAAATGTTCAAGTCTGTGAGTTGAATGCACTTATCATACAGAAGTTTCCTGGAATGCTTCTGTCTAGTTTTTATGTGAAGACATTTCCTTTTCCAGCATAGGCCTCAAAGCGCTCCAAATATCCACTTGCAGATTCTACAAAAAGAGTGTTTCAAAACTGCTCTATCAAAAGCAAGCTTCAACACTGTGAGTAGATTGCACTCATCACAAAGAAGTTTCTGAGAATGCTTCTGTCTAGTTTTTATGTGAACATATTTCCTTTTCCAACATAGGCCTCAAAGCGCTCCAAATAAACACTTGCAGATTCTACAAAAGGAGTGTTTCAAAACTGCTCTTTCGAGAGGAACGTTCAAGTCTGTGAGTTGAATGCACTCATCACACAGAAGTTTCTGAGAATGCTTCTGTCTAGTTTTTATGTGAAAATATTTCCTTTTCCAGCAGAGGCCTCAAAACGCTCCAAATATCCTCTTGCGGATCCTACAAAAAGAGTGTTTCAAAACTGTTCTATCAAAAGGAAGGTTCAACTCTGTGAGTTGAATGAATGCATCATGAAGAACTTTCTGAGAATGCTTCTCTGTAGTTTTTAGGTGAAGATATTCCAAAACCCAGCACAGGCCTCGAAGTGCTCCAAATAACCCCTTGCAGATTTTACCAAAAGAGTGTTTCAGAACTGCTCTTTCTATAGGTAAGTTCAAGTCTGTGAATTGAATGCACTCAACACAAAGAAGTTTCTGAGAATGCTTCTGTTCAGTTTTTATGTGAAGATATTTCCTTTTCCAGCATAGGCCTCAAACGGCTCCAAATATCCACTTGCAGATTCTACAAAAAGAGTGTTTCCAAACTTCTCTATCAATTGGTAGGTTCAACTCTGTGAGTTGAATGAACTCATCACAAAGAAGTTTCTGAGAATGCTTCCATCTAGTTTTTATATGAAGATATTTCCTTTTCCAGCATAGGCCTCAAAGAACTCCAAATAAACACATGCAGATTCTACAAAAGGAGTGTTTCCAAACTGTTCTATCAAATGGAACGTTCAACTCTGTGAGTTGAATGCACTCATCACACAGAACTTTCTCAGAATGCTTCTGTCTAGTTTTTAGGTGAAGAGATTTCATTTCCCAGCATAGGCCTCAAAGCGCTCCAAATATCCACTTGCAGATTCTACGAAAAGTGTGTTTCAAAGCTGCTCTTTCAAAAGGAAGCTTCAAGTCTGTGAGTTGAATGCACTCATCACAAAGAAGTTTCTGAGAATGCCTCCGTCTAGTTTCTATATGAAGATATTGCCTTTTCCAACATAGGCCTCAAAGTGCTCCAAATAAACCCTTGCAGATTCTACAAAAGGAGTGTCTCAAAACTGCTCTTTCTATAGGTAAGTCCAAGTCTGTGAGATGAATGCACTCATCACACAGAAGTTTCTCAGAATGCTTCTGTCTAGTTTTTAGGTGAAGAGATTTCATTTCCCAGCATAGGCCTCAAAGCGCTCCAAATATTCACTTGCAGATGCTACGAAAAGTGTGTTTCAAAGCTGCTCTTTCAAAAGCAAGGTTCAAGTCTGTGTGTTGAATGCACTCAACAGAAAGAAGTTTCTGAGAATGCTTCTGTCTAGTTCTTAGGTGAAGATATTTCCTTTTCCAGCTTAGGCCTCAAAGCGCTCCAAATAAACACTTGCAAATTCTACAAAAGGAGTGTTTCAAAAGACTTCTATCAAAAGAAATGTTCAAGTCTGTGAGTTGAATGCACTTATCATACAGAAGTTTCCTGGAATGCTTCTGTCTAGTTTTTATGTGAAGACATTTCCTTTTCCAGCATAGGCCTCAAAGCGCTGCAAATATCCACTTGCAGATTCTACAAAAAGAGTGTTTCCAAACTGCTCTATCAAAAGCAAGCTTCAACACTGTGAGTAGAATGCACTCATCACAAAGAAGTTTCTGAGAATGCTTCTGTCTAGTTTTTATGTGAAGATATTTCCTTTTCCAACATAGGCCTCAAAGCGCTCCAAATAAACACTTGCAGATTCTACAAAAGGAGTGTTTCAAAACTGCTCTTTCGAGAGGAACGTTCAAGTCTGTGAGTTGAATGCACTCATCACACAGAAGTTTCTGAGAATGCTTCTGTCTAGTTTTTATGTGAAGATATTTCCTTTTCCAGCATAGGCCTCAAAACGCTCCAAATATCCTCTTGCAGATTCTACAAAAAGAGTGTTTCAAAACTGTTCTATCAAAAGGAAGGTTCAACTCTGTGAGTTGAATGAATGCATCATGAAGAACTTTCTGAGAATGCTTCTCTGTAGTTTTTAGGTGAAGATATTCCAAAACCCAGCACAGCCTCGAAGTGCTCCAAATAACCCCTTGCAGATTTTACCAAAAGAGTGTTTCAGAACTGCTCTTTCTATAGGTAAGTTCAAGTCTGTGAGTTGAATGCACTCAACACAAAGAAGTTTCTGAGAATGCTTCTGTTCAGTTTTTATGTGAAGATATTTCCTTTTCCAGCATAGGCCTCAAACGGCTCCAAATATCCACTTGCAGATTCTACAAAAAGAGTGTTTCCAAACTTCTCTATCAATTGGTAGGTTCAACTCTGTGAGTTGAATGAACTCATCACAAAGAAGTTTCTGAGAATGCTTCCATCTAGTTTTTATATGAAGATATTTCCTTTTCCAGCATAGGCCTCAAAGAACTCCAAATAAACACATGCAGATTCTACAAAAGGAGTGTTTCCAAACTGTTCTATCAAATGGAACGTTCAACTCTGTGAGTTGAATGCACTCATCACACAGAACTTTCTCAGAATGCTTCTGTCTAGTTTTTAGGTGAAGAGATTTCATTTCCCAGCATAGGCCTCAAAGCACTCCAAATATCCACTTGCAGATTCTACGAAAAGTGTGTTTCAAAGCTGCTCTTTCAAAAGGAAGCTTCAAGTCTGTGAGTTGAATGCACTCATCACAAAGAAGTTTCTGAGAATGCCTCCGTCTAGTTTCTATATGAAGATATTTCCTTTTCCAACATAGGCCTCAAAGTGCTCCAAATAAACCCTTGCAGATTCTACAAAAGGAGTGTCTCAAAACTGCTCTTTCTATAGGTAAGTCCAAGTCTGTGAGATGAATGCACTCATCACACAGAAGTTTCTCAGAATGCTTCTGTCTAGTTTTTAGGTGAAGAGATTTCATTTCCCAGCATAGGCCTCAAAGCGCTCCAAATATCCACTTGCAGATGCTACGAAAAGTGTGTTTCAAAGCTGCTCTTTCAAAAGCAAGGTTCAAGTCTGTGTGTTGAATGCACTCAACAGAAAGAAGTTTCTGAGAATGCTTCTGTCTAGTTCTTAGGTGAAGATATTTCCTTTTCCAGCTTAGGCCTCAGAGCGCTCCAAATAAACACTTGCGAATTCTACAAAAGTAGTGTTTCAAAAGACTTCTATCAAAAGAAATGTTCAAGTCTGTGAGTTGAATGCACTTATCATACAGAAGTTTCCTGGAATGCTTCTGTCTAGTTTTTATGTGAAGACATTTCCTTTTCCAGCATAGGCCTCAAAGCGCTCCAAATATCCACTTGCAGATTCTACAAAAAGAGTGTTTCAAAACTGCTCTATCAAAAGCAAGCTTCAACACTGTGAGTAGATTGCACTCATCACAAAGAAGTTTCTGAGAATGCTTCTGTCTAGTTTTTATGTGAAGATATTTCCTTTTCCAACATAGGCCTCAAAGCGCTCCAAATAAACACTTGCAGATTCTACAAAAGGAGTGTTTCAAAACTGCTCTTTCGAGAGGAACGTTCAAGTCTGTGAGTTGAATGCACTCATCACACAGAAGTTTCTGAGAATGCTTCTGTCTAGTTTTTATGTGAAGATATTTCCTTTTCCAGCATAGGCCTCAAAACGCTCCAAATATCCTCTTGCAGATTCTACAAAAAGAGTGTTTCAAAACTGTTCTATCAAAAGGAAGGTTCAACTCTGTGAGTTGAATGAATGCATCATGAAGAACTTTCTGAGAATGCTTCTCTGTAGTTTTTAGGTGAAGATATTCCAAAACCCAGCACAGGCCTCGAAGTGCTCCAAATAACCCCTTGCAGATTTTACCAAAAGAGTGTTTCAGAACTGCTCTTTCTATAGGTAAGTTCAAGTCTGTGAATTGAATGCACTCAACACAAAGAAGTTTCTGAGAATGCTTCTGTTCAGTTTTTATGTGAAGATATTTCCTTTTCCAGCATAGGCCTCAAACGGCTCCAAATATCCACTTGCAGATTCTACAAAAAGAGTGTTTCCAAACTTCTCTATCAATTGGTAGGTTCAACTCTGTGAGTTGAATGAACTCATCACAAAGAAGTTTCTGAGAATGCTTCCATCTAGTTTTTATATGAAGATATTTCCTTTTCCAGCATAGGCCTCAAGGAACTCCAAATAAACACATGCAGATTCTACAAAAGGAGTGTTTCCAAACTGTTCTATCAAAGGGACCGTTCAAGTCTGTGAGTTGAATGCACTCATCTCACAGAAATTTCTCAGAATGCTTCTGTCTAGTTTTTAGGTGAAGAGATTTCATTTCCCAGCATAGGCCTCAAAGCGCTCCAAATATCCACTTGCAGATTCTACGAAAAGTGTGTTTCAAAGCTGCCCTTTCAAAAGCAAGGTTCAAGACTGTGTGTTGAATGCACTCATCAGAAAGAAGTTTCTGAGAATGCTTCTGTCTAGTTCTTAGGTGAAGATATTTCCTTTTCCAGCTTAGGCCTCAAAGCGCTCCAAATAAACACTTGCAAATTCTACAAAAGGAGTGTTTCAAAAGAGTTCTATCAAAAGGAACGTTGAAGTCTGTGAGTTGAATGCACTTATCATACAGAAGTTTCCTGGAATGTTTCTGTCTAGTTTTTATGTGAAGACATTTCCTTTTCCAGCATAGGCCTCAAAGCGCTCCAAATATCCACTTGCAGATTCTACAAAAAGAGTGTTTCAAAACTGCTCTATCAAAAGCAAGCTTCAACACTGTGAGTAGAATGCACTCATCACAAAGAAGTTTCTGAGAATGCTTCTGTCTAGTTCTTACGTGAAGATATTTCCTTTTCCAGCTTAGGCCTCAAAGCGCTCCAAATAAACACTTGCAAATTCTACAAAAGGAGTGTTTCAAAAGAGTTCTATCAAAAGGAACGTTCAAGTCTGTGAGTTGAATGCACTTATCATACAGAAGTTTCCTGGAATGTTTCTGTCTAGTTTTTATGTGAAGACATTTCCTTTTCCAGCATAGGCCTCAAAGCGCTCCAAATATCCACTTGCAGATTCTACAAAAAGAGTGTTTCAAAACTGCTCTATCAAAAGCAAGCTTCAACACTGTGAGTAGAATGCACTCATCACAAAGAAGTTTCTGAGAATGCTTCTGTCTAGTTTTTATGTGAAGATATTTCCTTTTCCAACATAGGCCTCAAAGCGCTCCAAATAAACACTTGCAGATTCTACAAAAGGAGTGTTTCTAAACTGCTCTTTTGAGAGGAACGTTCAAGTCTGTGAGTTGAATGCACTCATCACACAGAAGTTTCTGAGAATGCTTCTGTCTAGTTTTTATGTGAAGATATTTCCTTTTCCAGCATAGGCCTCAAAACGCTCCAAATATCCTCTTGCAGATTCTACAAAAAGAGTGTTTCAAAACTATTCTATCAAAAGGAAGGTTCAACTCTGTGAGTTGAATGGATGCATCATGAAGAACTTTCTGAGAATGCTTCTCTGTAGTTTTTAGGTGAAGATATTCCAAAACCCAGCACAGGCCTCGAAGTGCTCCGAATAACCCCTCGCAGATTTTACTAAAAGAGTGTTTCAGAACTGCTCTTTCTATAGGTAAGTTCAAGTCTGTGAGTTGAATGCACTCAACACAAAGAAGTTTCTGAGAATGCTTCTGTTCAGTTTTTATGTGAAGATATTTCCTTTTCCAGCATAGGCCTCAAACGGCTCAAATATCCACTTGCAGATTCTACAAAAAGAGTGTTTCCAAACTTCTCTATCAATTGGTAGGTTCAACTCTGTGAGTTGAATGAACTCATCACAAAGAAGTTTCTGAGAATGCTTCCATCTAGTTTTTATATGAAGATATTTCCTTTTCCAGCATAGGCCTCAAAGAACTCCAAATAAACACATGCAGATTCTACAAAAGGAGTGTTTCCAAACTGTTCTATCAAAGGGACCGTTCATGTCTGTGAGTTGAATGCACTCATCACACAGAAGTTTCTCAGAATGCTTCTGTCTAGTTTTTAGGTGAAGAGATTTCATTTCCCAGCTTAGGCCTCAAAGCGCTCCAAATATCCACTTGCAGATTCTACGAAAAGTGTGTTTCAAAGCTGCTCTTTCAAAAGCAAGGTTCAAGTCTGTGTGTTGAATGCACTCATCAGAAAGAAGTTTCTGAGAATGCTTCTGTCTAGTTCTTAGGAGAAGATATTTCCTTTTCCAGCTTAGGCCTCAAAGCGCTCCAAATAAACACTTGCAAATTCTACAAAAGGAGTGTTTCAAAAGACTTCTATCAAAAGGAACGTTCAAGTCTGTGAGTTGAATGCACTTACCATACAGAAGTTTCCTGGAATGCTTCTGTCTAGTTTTTATGTGAAGACATTTCCTTTTCCAGCATAGGCCACAAAGCGCTCCAAATATCCACTTGCAGATTCTACAAAAAGAGTGTTTCCAAACTTCTCTATCAATTGGTAGGTTCAACTCTGTGAGTTGAATGAACTCATCACAAAGAAGTTTCTGAGAATGCTTCCGTCTAGTTTCTATATGAAGATATTTCCTTTTCCAACATAGGCCTCAAAGTGCTCCAAATAAACCCTTTCAGATTCTACAAAAGGAGTGTCTCAAAACTGCTCTTTCTATAGGTAAGCCCAAGTCTGTGAGATGAATGCACTCATCACACAGAAGTTTCTCAGAATGCTTCTGTCTAGTTTTTAGGTGAAGAGATTTCATTTCCCAGCATAGGCCTCAAAGCGCTCCAAATATCCATTTGCAGATTCTACGAAAAGTGTGTTTCAAAGCTGCTCTTTCAAAAGCAAGGTTCAAGTCTGTGTGTTGAATGCACTCATCGGAAAGAAGTTTCTGAGAATGCTTCTGTCTAGTTCTTAGGTGAAGATATTTCCTTTTCCAGCTTAGGCCTCAAAGCGCTCCAAATAAACACTTGCAAATTCTACAAAAGGAGTGTTTCAAAAGACTTCTATCAAAAGGAACGTTCAAGTCTGTGAGTTGAATGCACTTACCATACAGAAGTTTCCTGGAATGCTTCTGTCTAGTTTTTATGTGAAGACATTTCCTTTTCCAGCATAGGCCTCAAAGCGCTCCAAATATCCACTTGCAGATTCTACAAAAAGAGTGTTTCAAAACTGCTCTATCAAAAGCAAGCTTCAACACTGTGAGTAGAATGCACTCATCACAAAGAAGTTTCTGAGAATGCTTCTGTCTAGTTTTTATGTGAAGATATTTCCTTTTCCAACATAGGCCTCAAAGCGCTCCAAATAAACACTTGCAGATTCTACAAAAGGAGTGTTTCAAAACTGCTCTTTCGAGAGGAACGTTCAAGTCTGTGAGTTGAATGCACTCATCACACAGAAGTTTCTGAGAATGCTTCTGTCTAGTTTTTATGTGAAGATATTTCCTTTTCCAGCATAGGCCTCAAAACGCTCCAAATATCCTCTTGCAGATTCTACAAAAAGAGTGTTTCAAAACTGTTCTATCAAAAGGAAGGTTCAACTCTGTGAGTTGAATGAATGCATCATGAAGAACTTTCTGAGAATGCTTCTCTGTAGTTTTTAGGTGAAGATATTACAAAACCCAGCACAGGCCTCGAAGTGCTCCAAATAACCCCTTGCAGATTTTACCAAAAGAGTGTTTCAGAACTGCTCTTTCTATAGGTAAGTTCAAGTCTGTGAGTTGAATCCACTCAACACAAAGAAGTTTCTGAGAATCCTTCTGTTCAGTTTTTATGTGAAGATATTTCCTTTTCCAGCATAGGCCTCAAACGGCTCCAAATATCCACTTGCAGATTCTACAAAAAGAGTGTTTCCAAACTTCTCTATCAATTGGTAGGTTCAACTCTGTGAGTTGAATGAACTCATCACAAAGAAGTTTCTGAGAATGCTTCCATCTAGTTTTTATATGAAGATATTTCCTTTTCCAGCATAGGCCTCAAAGAACTCCAAATAAACACATGCAGATTCTACAAAAGGAGTGTTTCCAAACTGTTCTATCAAAGGGACCGTTCAAGTCTGTGAGTTGAATGCACTCATCACACAGAAGTTTCTCAGAATGCTTCTGTCTAGTTTTTAGGTGAAGAGATTTCATTTCCCAGCATAGGCCTCAAAGCGCTCCAAATATCCACTTGCAGATTCTACGAAAAGTGTGTTTCAAAGCTGCTCTTTCAAAAGCAAGGTTCAAGTCTGTGTGTTGAATGCACTCATCAGAAAGAAGTTTCCGAGAATGCTTCTGTCTAGTTCTTAGGTGAAGATATTTCCTTTTCCAGCTAAGGCCTCAAAGCGCTCCAAATAAACACTTGCAAATTCTACAAAAGGAATGTTTCAAAAGAGTTCTATCAAAAGGAACGTTCAAGTCTGTGAGTTGAATGCACTTATCATACAGAAGTTTCCTGGAATGCTTCTGTCTAGTTTTTATGTGAAGACATTTCCTTTTCCAGCATAGGCCTCAAAGGGCTCCAAATATCCACTTGCAGATTCTACAAAAAGAGTGTTTCAAAACTGCTCTATCAAAAGCAAGCTTCAACACTGTGAGTAGAATGCACTCATCACAAAGAAGTTTCTGAGAATGCTTCTGTCTAGTTTTTATGTGAAGATATTTCCTTTTCCAACATAGGCCTCAAAGCGCTCCAAATAAACACTTGCAGATTCTACAAAAGGAGTGTTTCAAAACTCCTCTTTCGAGAGGAACGTTCAAGTCTGTGAGTTGAATGCACTCATCACACAGAAGTTTCTGAGAATGCTTCTGTCTAGTTTTTATGTGAAGATATTTCCTTTTCCAGCATAGGCCTCGAAACGCTCCAAATATCCTCTTGCAGATTCTACAAAAAGAGTGTTTCAAAACTGTTCTATCAAAAGGAAGGTTCAACTCTGTGAGTTGAATGAATGCATCATGAAGAACTTTCTGAAAATGCTCTCTGTAGTTTTTAGGTGAAGATATTCCAAAACCCAGCACAGGCCTCGAAGTGCTCCAAATAACCCCTCACAGATTTTACCAAAAGAGTGTTTCAGAACTGCTCTTTCTATAGGTAAGTTCAAGTCTGTGAGTTGAATGCACTCAACACAAAGAAGTTTCTGAGAATGCTTCTGTTCAGTTTTTATGTGAAGATATTTCCTTTTCCAGCATAGGCCTCAAACGGCTCCAAATATCCACTTGCAGATTCTACAAAAAGAGTGTTTCCAAACTTCTCTATCAATTGGTAGGTTCAACTCTGTGAGTTGAATGAACTCATCACAAAGAAGTTTCTGAGAATGCTTCCATCTAGTTTTTATATGAAGATATTTCCTTTTCCAGCATAGGCCTCAAAGAACTCCAAATAAACACATGCAGATTCTACAAAAGGAGTGTTTCCAAACTGTTCTATCAAAGGGACCGTTCAAGTCTGTGAGTTGAATGCACTCATCACACAGAAGTTTCTCAGAATGCTTCAGTCTAGTTTTTAGGTGAAGAGATTTCATTTCCCAGCATAGGCCTCAAAGCGCTCCAAATATCCACTTGCAGATTCTACGAAAAGTGTGTTTCAAAGCTGCTCTTTCAAAAGCAAGGTTCAAGTCTGTGTGTTGAATGCACTCATCAGAAAGAAGTTTCTGAGAATGCTTCTGTCTAGTTCTTAGGTGAAGATATTTCCTTTTCCAGCTTAGGCCTCAAAGCGCTCCAAATAAACACTTGCAAATTCTATAAAAGGAGTGTTTCAAAAGAGTTCTATCAAAAGGAACGTTCAAGTCTGTGAGTTGAATGCACTTATCATACAGAAGTTTCCTGGAATGTTTCTGTCTAGTTTTTATGTGAAGACATTTCCTTTTCCAGCATAGGCCTCAAAGCGCTCCAAATATCCACTTGCAGATTCTACAAAAAGAGTGTTTCAAAACTGCTCTATCAAAAGCAAGCTTCAACACCGTCAGTAGAATGCACTCATCACAAAGAAGTTTCTGAGAATGCTTCTGTCTAGTTCTTACGTGAAGATATTTCCTTTTCCAGCTTACGCCTCAAAGCGCTCCAAATAAACACTTGCAAATTCTACAAAAGGAGTGTTTCAAAAGAGTTCTATCAAAAGGAACGTTCAAGTCTGTGAGTTGAATGCACTTATCATACAGAAGTTTCCTGGAATGCTTCTGTCTAGTTTTTTTGTGAAGACATTTCCTTTTCCAGCATAGGCCTCAAAGGGCTCCAAATATCCACTTGCAGATTCTACAAAAAGAGTGTTTCAAAACTGCTCTATCAAAAGCAAGCTTCAACACTGTGAGTAGAATGCACTCATCACAAAGAAGTTTCTGAGAATGCTTCTGTCTAGTTTTTATGTGAAGATATTTCCTTTTCCAACATAGGCCTCAAAGCGCTCCAAATAAACACTTGCAGATTCTACAAAAGGAGTGTTTCAAAACTGCTCTTTCGAGAAGAACGTTCAAGTCTTTGAGTTGAATGCACTCATCACACAGAAGTTTCTGAGAATGCTTCTGTCTAGTTTTTATGTGAAGATATTTCCTTTTCCAGCATAGGCCTCGAAACGCTCCAAATATCCTCTTGCAGATTCTACAAAAAGAGTGTTTCAAAACTGTTCTATCAAAAGGAAGGTTCAACTCTGTGAGTTGAATGAATGCATCATGAAGAACTTTCTGAGAATGCTTCTCTGTAGTTTTTAGGTGAAGATATTCCAAAACCCAGCACAGGCCTCGAAGTGCTCCGAATAACCCCTCGCAGATTTTACTAAAAGAGTGTTTCAGAACTGCTCTTTCTATAGGTAAGTTCAAGTCTGTGAGTTGAATGCACTCAACACAAAGAAGTTTCTGAGAATGCTTCTGTTCAGTTTTTATGTGAAGATATTTCCTTTTCCAGCATAGGCCTCAAACGGCTCCAAATATCCACTTGCAGATTCTACAAAAAGAGTGTTTCCAATCTTCTCTATCAAATGGTAGGTTCAACTCTGTGAGTTGAATGAACTCATCACAAAGAAGTTTCTGAGAATGCTTCCATCTAGTTTTTATATGAAGATATTTCCTTTTCCAGCATAGGCCTCAAAGAACTCCAAATAAACACATGCAGATTCTACAAAAGGAGTGTTTCCAAACTGTTCTATCAAATGGAACGATCAACTCTGTGAGTTGAATGCACTCATCACACAGAAGTTTCTCAGAATGCTTCTGTCTAGTTTTTAGGTGAAGAGATTTCATTTCCCAGCATAGGCCTCAAAGCGCTCCAAATATCCACTTGCAGATTCTACGAAAAGTGTGTTTCAAAGCTGCTCTTTCAAAAGGAAGCTTCAAGTCTGTGAGTTGAATGCACTCATCACAAAGAAGTTTCTGAGAATGCCTCCGTCTAGTTTCTATATGAAGATATTTCCTTTTCCAACATAGGCCTCAAAGTGCTCCAAATAAACCCTTGCAGATTCTACAAAAGGGGTGTCTCAAAACTGCTCTTTCTATAGGTAAGTCCAAGTCTGTGAGATGAATGCACTCATCACACAGAAGTTTCTCAGAATGCTTCTGTCTAGTTTTTAGGTGAAGAGATTTCATTTCCCAGCCTAGGCCTCAAAGCGCTCCAAATATCCACTTGCAGATGCTACGAAAAGTGTGTTTCAAAGCTCCTCTTTCAAAAGCAAGGTTCAAGTCTGTGTGTTGAATGCACTCAACAGAAAGAAGTTTCTGAGAATGCTTCTGTCTAGTTCTTAGGTGAAGATATTTCCTTTTCCAGCTTAGGCCTCAAAGCGCTCCAAATAAACACTTGCAAATTCTACAAAAGTAGTGTTTCAAAAGACTTCTATCAAAAGAAATGTTCAAGTCTGTGAGTTGAATGCACTTATCATACAGAAGTTTCCTGGAATGCTTCTGTCTAGTTTTTATGTGAAGACATTTCCTTTTCCAGCATAGGCCTCAAAGCGCTCCAAATATCCACGTGCAGATTCTACAAAAAGAGTGTTTCAAAACTGCTCTATCAAAAGCAAGCTTCAACACTGTGAGTAGAATGCACTCATCACAAAGAAGTTTCTGAGAATGCTTCTGTCTAGTTTTTATGTGAAGATATTTCCTTTTCCAACATAGGCCTCAAAGCGCTCCAAATAAACACTTGCAGATTCTACAAAAGGAGTGTTTCAAAACTGCTCTTTCGAGAGGAACGTTCAAGTCTGTGAGTTGAATGCACTCATCACACAGAAGTTTCTGAGAATGCTTCTGTCTAGTTTTTATGTGAAGATATTTCCTTTTCCAGCATAGGCCTCAAAACGCTCCAAATATCCTCTTGCAGATTCTACAAAAAGAGTGTTTCAAAACTGTTCTATCAAAAGGAAGGTTCAACTCTGTGAGTTGAATGAATGCATCATGAAGAACTTTCTGAGAATGCTTCTCTGTAGTTTTTAGGTGAAGATATTCCAAAACCCAGCACAGGCCTCGAAGTGCTCCAAATAACCCCTTGCAGATTTTACCAAAAGAGTGTTTCAGAACTGCTCTTTCTATAGGTAAGTTCAAGTCTGTGAGTTGAATGCACTCAACACAAAGAAGTTTCTGAGAATGCTTCTGTTCAGTTTTTATGTGAAGATATTTCCTTTTCCAGCATAGGCCTCAAACGGCTCCAAATATCCACTTGCAGATTCTACAAAAAGAGTGTTTCCAAACTTCTCTATCAATTGGTAGGTTCAACTCTGTGAGTTGAATGAACTCATCACAAAGAAGTTTCTGAGAATGCTTCCATCTAGTTTTTATATGAAGATATTTCCTTTTCCAGCATAGGCCTCAAAGAACTCCAAATAAACACATGCAGATTCTACAAAAGGAGTGTTTCCAAACTGTTCTATCAAAGGGACCGTTCATGTCTGTGAGTTGAATGCACTCATCACACAGAAGTTTCTCAGAATGCTTCTGTCTAGTTTTTAGGTGAAGAGATTTCATTTCCCAGCATAGGCCTCAAAGCGCTCCAAATATCCACTTGCAGATTCTACGAAAAGTGTGTTTCAAAGCTGCTCTTTCAAAAGTAAGGTTCAAGTCTGTGTGTTGAATGCACTCATCAGAAAGAAGTTTCTGAGAATGCTTCTGTCTAGTTCTTAGGAGAAGATATTTCCTTTTCCAGCTTAGGCCTCAAAGCGCTCCAAATAAACACTTGCAAATTCTACAAAAGGAGTGTTTCAAAAGACTTCTATCAAAAGGAACGTTCAAGTCTGTGAGTTGAATGCACTTACCATACAGAAGTTTCCTGGAATGCTTCTGTCTAGTTTTTATGTGAAGACATTTCCTTTTCCAGCATAGGCCACAAAGCGCTCCAAATATCCACTTGCAGATTCTACAAAAAGAGTGTTTCCAAACTTCTCTATCAATTGGTAGGTTCAACTCTGTGAGTTGAATGAACTCATCACAAAGAAGTTTCTGAGAATGCTTCCGTCTAGTTTCTATATGAAGATATTTCCTTTTCCAACATAGGCCTCAAAGTGCTCCAAATAAACCCTTGCAGATTCTACAAAAGGAGTGTCTCAAAACTGCTCTTTCTATAGGTAAGTCCAAGTCTGTGAGATGAATGCACTCATCACCCAGAAGTTTCTCAGAATGCTTCTGTCTAGTTTTTAGGTGAAGAGATTTCATTTCCCAGCATAGGCCTCAAAGCGCTCCAAATATCCACTTGCAGATTCTACAAAAAGAGTGTTTCAAAACTGCTCTATCAAAAGCAAGCTTCAACACTGTGAGTAGAATGCACTCATCACAAAGAAGTTTCTGAGAATGCTTCTGTCTAGTTTTTATGTGAAGATATTTCCTTTTCCAACATAGGCCTCAAAGCGCTCCAAATAAACACTTGCAGATTCTACAAAAGGAGTGTTTCAAAACTGCTCTTTCGAGAGGAACGTTCAAGTCTGTGAGTTGAATGCACTCATCACACAGAAGTTTCTGAGAATGCTTCTGTCTAGGTTTATGTGAAGATATTTCCTTTTCCAGCATAGGCCTCAAAACGCTCCAAATATCCTCTTGCAGATTCTACAAAAAGAGTGTTTCAAAACTGTTCTATCAAAAGGAAGTTTCAACTCTGTGAGTTGAATGAATGCATCATGAAGAACTTTCTGAGAATGCTTCTCTGTAGTTTTTAGGTGAAGATATTCCAAAACCCAGCACAGGCCTCGAAGTGCTCCAAATAACCACTTGCAGATTTTACCAAAAGAGTGTTTCAGAACTGCTTTTTCTATAGGTAAGTTCAAGTCTGTGAGTTGAATGCACTCAACACAAAGAAGTTTCTGAGAATGCTTCTGTTCAGTTTTTATGTGAAGATATTTCCTTTTCCAGCATAGGCCTCAAACGGCTCCAAATATCCACTTGCAGATTCTACAAAAAGAGTGTTTCCAAACTTCTCTATCAATTGGTAGGTTCAACTCTGTGAGTTGAATGAACTCATCACAAAGAAGTTTCTGAGAATGCTTCCATCTAGTTTTTATATGAAGATATTTCCTTTTCCAGCATAGGCCTCAAAGAACTCCAAATAAACACATGCAGATTCTACAAAAGGAGTGTTTCCAAACTGTTCTATGAAAGGGAACGTTCAAGTCTGTGAGTTGAATGCACTCATCACACAGAAGTTTCTCAGAATGCTTCTGTCTAGGTTTTAGGTGAAGAGATTACATTTCCCAGCATAGGCCTCAAAGCGCTCCAAATATCCACTTGCAGATTCTACGAAAAGTGTGTTTCAAAGCTGCTCTTTCAAAAGCAAGGTTCAAGTGCATGTGTTGAATGCAGTCATCAGAAAGAAGTTTCTGAGAATGCTTCTGTCTAGTTCTTAGGTGAAGATATTTCCTTTTCCAGCTTAGGCCTCAAAGCGCTCCAAATAAACACTTGCAAATTCTACAAAAGGAGTGTTTCAAAAGAGTTCTATCAAAAGGAACGTTCAAGTCTGTGAGTTGAATGCACTTATCATACAGAAGTTTCCTGGAATGTTTCTGTCTAGTTTTTATGTGAAGACATTTCCTTTTCCAGCATAGGCCTCAAAGCGCTCCAAATATCCACTTGCAGATTCTACAAAAAGAGTGTTTCAAAACTGCTCTATCAAAAGCAAGCTTCAACACTGTGAGTAGAATGCACTCATCACAAAGAAGTTTCTGAGAATGCTTCTGTCTAGTTCTTACGTGAAGATATTTCCTTTTCCAGCTTAGGCCTCAAAGCGCTCCAAATAAACACTTGCAAATTCTACAAAAGGAGTGTTTCAAAAGAGTTCTATCAAAAGGAACGTTCAAGTCTGTGAGTTGAATGCACTTATCATACAGAAGTTTCCTGGAATGCTTCTGTCTAGTTTTTATGTGAAGACATTTCCTTTTCCAGCATAGGCCTCAAAGCGCTCCAAATATCCACTTGCAGATTCTACAAAAAGAGTGTTTCAAAACTGCTCTATCAAAAGCAAGCTTCAACACTGTGAGTAGAATGCACTCATCACAAAGAAGTTTCTGAGAATGCTTCTGTCTAGTTTTTATGTGAAGATATTTCCTTTTCCAACATAGGCCTCAAAGCGCTCCAAATAAACACTTGCAGATTCTACAAAAGGAGTGTTTCAAAACTGCTCTTTCGAGAGGAACGTTCAAGTCTGTGAGTTGAATGCACTCATCACACAGAAGTTTCTGAGAATGCTTCTGTCTAGTTTTTATGTGAAGATATTTCCTTTTCCAGCAGAGGCCTCAAAACGCTCCAAATATCCTCTTGCAGATTCTACAAAAAGAGTGTTTCAAAACTGTTCTATCAAAAGGAAGGTTCAACTCTGTGAGTTGAATGAATGCATCATGAAGAACTTTCTGAGAATGCTTCTCTGTAGTTTTTAGGTGAAGATATTCCAAAACCGAGCACAGGCCTCGAAGTGCTCCAAATAACCACTTGCAGATTTTACCAAAAGAGTGTTTCAGAACTGCTCTTTCTATAGGTAAGTTCAAGTCTGTGAGTTGAATGCACTCAACACAAAGAAGTTTCTGAGAATGCTTCTGTTCAGTTTTTATGTGAAGATATTTCCTTTTCCAGCATAGGCCTCAAATGGCTCCAAATATCCACTTGCAGATTCTACAAAAAGAGTGTTTCCAAACTTCTCTATCAATTGGTATGTTCAACTCTGTGAGTTGAATGAACTCATCACAAAGAAGTTTCTGAGAATGCTTCCATCTAGTTTTTATATGAAGATATTTCCTTTTCCAGCATAGGCCTCAAAGAACTCCAAATAAACACATGCAGATTCTACAAAAGGAGTGTTTCCAAACTGTTCTATCAAAGGGAACGTTCAAGTCTGTGAGTTGAATGCACTCATCACACAGAAGTTTCTCAGAATGCTTCTGTCTAGTTTTTAGGTGAAGAGATTACATTTCCCAGCATAGGCCTCAAAGCGCTCCAAATATCCACTTGCAGATTCTACGAAAAGTGTGTTTCAAAGCTGCTCTTTCAAAAGCAAGGTTCAAGTGTGTGTGTTGAATGCAGTCATCAGAAAGAAGTTTCTGAGAATGCTTCTGTCTAGTTCTTACGTGAAGATATTTCCTTTTCCAGCTTAGGCCTCAAAGCGCTCCAAATAAACACTTGCAAATTCTACAAAAGGAGTGTTTCAAAAGAGTTCTATCAAAAGGAACATTCAAGTCTGTGAGTTGAATGCACTTATCATACAGAAGTTTCCTGGAATGTTTCTGTCTAGTTTTTATGTGAAGACATTTCCTTTTCCAGCATAGGCCTCAAAGCGCTCCAAATATCCACTTGCAGACTCTACAAAAAGAGTGTTTCAAAACTGCTCTATCAAAAGCAAGCTTCAACACTGTGAGTAGAATGCACTCATCACAAAGAAGTTTCTGAGAATGCTTCTGTCTAGTTCTTACGTGAAGATATTTCCTTTTCCAGCTTAGGCCTCAAAGCGCTCCAAATAAACACTTGCAAATTCTACAAAAGGAGTGTTTCAAAAGAGTTCTATCAAAAGGAACGTTCAAGTCTGTGAGTTGAATGCACTTATCATACAGAAGTTTCCTGGAATGCTTCTGTCTAGTTTTTATGTGAAGACATTTCCTTTTCCAGCATAGGCCTCAAAGCGCTCCAAATATCCACTTGCAGATTCTACAAAAAGAGTGTTTCAAAACTGCTCTATCAAAAGCAAGCTTCAACACTGTGAGTAGAATGCACTCATCACAAAGAAGTTTCTGAGAATGCTTCTGTCTAGTTTTTATGTGAAGATATTTCCTTTTCCAACATAGGCCTCAAAGCGCTCCAAATAAACACTTGCAGATTCTACAAAAGGAGTGTTTCAAAACTGCTCTTTCGAGAGGAACGTTCAAGTCTGTGAGTTGAATGCACTCATCACACAGAAGTTTCTGAGAATTCTTCTGTCTAGTTTTTATGTGAAGATATTTCCTTTTCCAGCAGAGGCCTCAAAACGCTCCAAATATCCTCTTGCAGATTCTACAAAAAGAGTGTTTCAAAACTGTTCTATCAAAAGGAAGGTTCAACTCTGTGAGTTGAATGAATGCATCATGAAGAACTTTCTGAGAATGCTTCTCTGTAGTTTTTAGGTGAAGATATTCCAAAACCCAGCACAGGCCTCGAAGTGCTCCAAATAACCCCTTGCAGATTTTACCAAAAGAGTGTTTCAGAACTGCTCTTTCTATAGGTAAGTTCAAGTCTGTGAGTTGAATGCACTCAACACAAAGAAGCTTCTGAGAATGCTTCTGTTCAGTTTTTATGTAAAGATATTTCCTTTTCCAGCATAGGCCTCAAACGACTCCAAATATCCACTTGCAGATTCTACAAAAAGAGTGTTTCCAAACTTCTCTATCAATTGGTAGGTTCAACTCTGTGAGTTGAATGAACTCATCACAAAGAAGTTTCTGAGAATGCTTCCATCTAGTTTTTATATGAAGATATTTCCTTTTCCAGCATAGGCCTCAAAGAACTCCAAGTAAACACATGCAGATTCTACAAAAGGAGTGTTTCCAAACTGTTCTATCAAAGGGACCGTTCAAGTCTGTGAGTTGAAAGCAGTCATCACACAGAAGTTTCTCAGAATGCTTCTGTCTAGTTTTTAGGTGAGGAGATTTCATTTCCCAGCATAGGCCTCAAAGCGCTCCAAATATCCACTTGCAGATTCTACGAAAAGTGTGTTTCAAAGCTGCTCTTTCAAAAGCAAGGTTCAAGTCTGCGTGTTGAATGCACTCATCAGAAAGAAGTTTCTGAGAATGCTTCTGTCTAGTTCTTAGGTGAAGATATTTCCTTTTCCAGCTTAGGCCTCAAAGCGCTCCAAATAAACACTTGCAAATTCTACAAAAGGAGTGTTTCAAAAGAGTTCTATCAAAAGGAACGTTCAAGTCTGTGAGTTGAATGCACTTATCATACAGAAGTTTCCTGGAATGTTTCTGTCTAGTTTTTATGTGAAGACATTTCCTTTTCCAGCATAGGCCCCAAAGCGCTCCAAATATCCACTTGCAGATTCTACAAAAAGAGTGTTTCAAAACTGCTCTATCAAAAGCAAGCTTCAACACTGTGAGTAGAATGCACTCATCACAAAGAAGTTTCTGAGAATGCTTCTGTCTAGTTCTTACGTGAAGATATTTCCTTTTCCAGCTTAGGCCTCAAAGCGCTCCAAATAAACACTTGCAAATTCTACAAAAGGAGTGTTTCAAAAGAGTTCTATCAAAAGGAACGTTCAAGTCTGTGAGTTGAATGCACTTATCATACAGAAGTTTCCTGGAATGCTTCTGTCTAGTTTTTATGTGAAGACATTTCCTTTTCTAGCATAGGCCTCAAAGCGCTCCAAATATCCACTTGCAGATTCTACAAAAAGAGTGTTTCAAAACTGCTCTATCAAAAGCAAGCTTCAACACTGTGAGTAGAATGCACTCATCACAAAGAAGTTTCTGAGAATGCTTCTCTCTAGTTCTTACGTGAAGATATTTCCTTTTCCAGCTTAGGCCTCAAAGCACTCCAAATAAACACTTGCAAATTCTACAAAAGGAGTGTTTCAAAAGAGTTCTATCAAAAGGAACGTTCAAGTCTGTGAGTTGAATGCACTTATCATACAGAAGTTTCCTGGAATGCTTCTGTCTAGTTTTTATGTGAAGACATTTCCTTTTCCAGCATAGGCCTCAAAGCGCTCCAAATATCCACTTGCAGATCCTACAAAAAGAGTGTTTCCAAACAGCTCTATCAAAAGGAAGCTTCAACACTGTGAGTAGAATGCACTCATCACAAAGAAGTTTCTGAGAATGCTTCTGTCTAGTTTTTATGTGAAGATATTTCCTTTTCCAACATAGGCCTCAAAGCGCTCCAAATAAACACTTGCAGATTCTACAAAAGGAGTGTTTCAAAACTGCTCTTTCGAGAGGAACGTTCAAGTCTGTGAGTTGAATGCACTCATCACACAGAAGTTTCTGAGAATGCTTCTGTCTAGTTTTTATGTGAAGATATTTCCTTTTCCAGCATAGGCCTCAAAACGCTCCAAATATCCTCTTGCAGATTCTACAAAAAGAGTGTTTCAAAACTGTTC
Source organism: Pongo abelii (assembly GCF_028885655.2). Taxonomy (NCBI): domain Eukaryota; kingdom Metazoa; phylum Chordata; class Mammalia; order Primates; family Hominidae; genus Pongo; species Pongo abelii. Next base: position 20,295,637 of record NC_072000.2, on the reverse strand, counting down.
TATCAAAAGGAAGGTTCAACTCTGTGAGTTGAATGAATGCATCATGAAGAACTTTCTGAGAATGCTTCTCTGTAGTTTTTAGGTGAAGATATTCCAAAACCCAGCACAGGCCTCGAAGTGCTCCAAATAACCCCTTGCAGATTTTACCAAAAGAGTGTTTCAGAACTGCTCTTTCTATAGGTAAGTTCAAGTCTGTGAGTTGAATGCACTCAACACAAAGAAGTTTCTGAGAATGCTTCTGTTCAGTTTTTAGGTGAAGATATTTCCTTTTCCAGCATAGGCCTCAAACGGCTCCAAATATCCACTTGTAGATTCTACAAAAAGAGTGTTTCCAAACTTCTCTATCAATTGGTAGGTTCAACTCTGTGAGTTGAATGAACTCATCACAAAGAAGTTTCTGAGAATGCTTCCATCTAGTTTTTATACGAAGATATTTCCTTTTCCAGCATAGGCCTCAAAGAACTCCAAATAAACACATGCAGATTCTACAAAAGGAGTGTTTCCAAACTGTTCTATCAAAGGGAACGTTCAAGTCTGTGAGTTGAATGCACTCATCACACAGAAGTTTCTCAGAATGCTTCTGTCTAGTTTTTAGGTGAAGAGATTTCATTTCCCAGCATAGGCCTCAAAGCGCTCCAAATATCCACTTGCAGATTCTACGAAAAGTGTGTTTCAAAGCTGCTCTTTCAAAAGCAAGGTTCAAGTCTGTGTGTTGAATGCACTCATCAGAAAAAGTTTCTGAGAATGCTTCTGTCTAGTTCTTAGGTGAAGATATTTCCTTTTCCAACATAGGCCTCAAAGCGCTCCAAATAAACACTTGCAAATTCTACAAAAGGAGTGTTTCAAAAGAGTTCTATCAAAAGGAACGTTCAAGTCTGTGAGTTGAATGCACTTATCATACAGAAGTTTCCTGGAATGTTTCTGTCTAGTTTTTATGAGAAGACATTTCCTTTTCCAGCATAGGCCTCAAAGCGCTCCAAATATCCACTTGCAGATTCTACAAAAAGAGTGTTTCAAAACTGCTCTATCAAAAACAAGCTTCAACACTGTGAGTAGAATGCACTCATCACAAAGAAGTTTCTGAGAATGCTTCTGTCTAGTTCTTACGTGAAGATATTTCCTTTTCCAGCTTAGGCCTCAAAGCGCTCCAAATAAACACTTGCAAATTCTACAAAAGGAGTGTTTCAAAAGAGTTCTATCAAAAGAAACGTTTAAGTCTGTGAGTTGAATGCACTTATCATACAGAAGTTTCCTGGAATGTTTCTGTCTAGTTTTTATGTGAAGACATTTCCTTTTCCAGCATAGGCCTCAAAGCGCTCCAAATATCCACTTGCAGATTCTACAAAAAGAGTGTTTCAAAACTGCTCTATCAAAAGCAAGCTTCAACACTGTGAGTAGAATGCACTCATCACAAAGAAGTTTCTGAGAATGCTTCTGTCTAGTTCTTACGTGAAGATATTTCCTTTTCCAGCTTAGGCCTCAAAGTGCTCCAAATAAACACTTGCAAATTCTAAAAAAGGAGTGTTTCAAAAGAGTTCTATCAAAAGGAACGTTCAAGTCTGTGAGTTGAATGCACTAATCATACAGTAGTTTCCTGGAATGTTTCTGTCTAGTTTTTATGTGAAGACATTTCCTTTTCCAGCATAGGCCTCAAAGCGCTCCAAATATCCACTTGCAGATTGTACAAAAAGAGTGTTTCAAAACTGCTCTATCAAAAGCAAGCTTCAACACTGTGAGTAGAATGCACTCATCACAAAGAAGTTTCTGAGAATGCTTCTGTCTAGTTTTTATGTGAAGATATTTCCTTTTCCAACATAGGCCTCAAAGCGCTCCAAATAAACACTTGCAGATTCTACAAAAGGAGTGTTTCAAAACTGCTCTTTTGAGAGGAACGTTCAAGTCTGTGAGTTGAATGCACTCATCACACAGAAGTTTCTGAGAATGCTTCTGTCTAGTTTTTATGTGAAGATATTTCCTTTTCCAGCAGAGGCCTCAAAAGGCTCCAAATATCCTCTTGCAGATTCTACAAAAAGAGTGTTTCAAAACTATTCTATTAAAAGGAAGGTTTAACTCTGTGAGTTGAATGGATGCATCATGAAGAACTTTCTGAGAATGCTTCTCTGTAGTTTTTAGGTGAAGATATTCCTAAACCCAGCAAAGGCCTCGAAGTGCTCCAAATAACCACCTGCAGATTTTACCAAAAGAGTGTTTCAAAACTGCTCTTTCTATAGGTAAGTTCAAGTCTGTGAGTTGAATGCACTCAACACAAAGAAGTTTCTGAGAATGCTTCTGTTCAGTTTTTATGTAAAGATATTTCCTTTTCCAGCACAGGCCTCAAACGGCTCCAAATATCCACTTGCAGATTCTACAAAAAGAGTGTTTCCAAACTTCTCTATCAATTGGTAGGTTCAACTCTGTGAGTTGAATGAACTCATCACAAAGAAGTTTCTGAGAATGCTTCCATCTAGTTTTTATATGAAGATATTTCCTTTTCCAGCATAGGCCTCAAAGAACTCCAAATAAACACATGCAGATTCTACAAAAGGAGTGTTTCCAAACTGTTCTATCAAAGGGAACGTTCCAGTCTGTGAGTTGAATGCACTCATCACACAGAAGTTTCTCAGAATGCTTCTGTCTAGTTTTTAGGTGAAGAGATTTCATTTCCCAGCATAAGCCTCAAAGCGCTCCAAATATCCACTTGCAGATTCTACGAAAAGTGTGTTTCAAAGCTGCTCTTTCAAAAGCAAGGTTCAAGTCTGTGTGTTGAATGCACTCATCAGAAAGAAGTTTCTGAGAATGCTTCTGTCTAGTTCTTACGTGAAGATATTTCCTTTTCCAGCTTAGGCCTCAAAGCGCTCCAAATAAACACTTGCAAATTCTACAAAAGGAGTGTTTCAAAAGAGTTCTATCAAAAGGAACGTTCAAGTCTCTGAGTTGAATGCACTTATCATACAGAAGTTTCCTGGAATGTTTCTGTCTAGTTTTTATGTGAAGATATTTCCTTTTCCAGCATAGGCCTCAAAGCGCTCCAAATATCCACTTGCAGATTCTACAAAAAGAGTGTTTCAAAACTGCTCTATCAAAAGCAAGCTTCAACACTGTGAGTAGAATGCACTCATCACAAAGAAGTTTCTGAGAATGCTTCTGTCTAGTTCTTAGGTGAAGATATTTCCTTTTCCAGCTTAGGCCTCAAAGCGCTCCAAATAAACACTTGGAAATTCTACAAAAGGAGTGTTTCAAAAGAGTTCTATCAAAAGGAACGTTCAAGTCTGTGAGTTGAATGCACTTATCATACAGAAGTTTCCTGGAATGTTTCTGTCTAGTTTTTATGTGAAGACATTTCCTTTTCCAGCATAGGCCTCAAAGCGCTCCAAATATCCACTTGCAGATTCTACAAAAAGAGTGTTTCAAAACTCCTCTATCAAAAGCAAGCTTCAACACTGTGAGTAGAATGCGCTCATCACAAAGAAGTTTCTGAGAATGCTTCTGTATAGTTTTTATGTGAAGGTATTTCCTTTTCCAGCTTAGGCCTCAAAGCGCTCCAAATAAACACTTGCAAATTCTACAAAAGGAGTGTTTCAAAAGAGTTCTATCAAAAGGAACGTTCAAGTCTGTGAGTTGAATGCACTTAACATACAGAAGTTTCCTGGAATGTTTCTGTCTAGTTTTTATGTGAAGACATTTCCTTTTCCAGCATACCTCAAAGCGCTCCAAATATCCACTTGCAGATTCTACAAAAAGAGTGTTTCAAAACTGCTCTATCAAAAGCAAGGTTCAACACTGTGAGTAGAATGCACTCATCTCAAAGAAGTTTCTGAGAATGCTTCTGTCTAGTTCTTACGTGAAGATATTTCCTTTTCCAGCTTAGGCCTCAAAGCGCTCCAAATAAACACTTGCAAATTCTACAAAAGGAGTGTTTCAAAAGAGTTCTATCAAAAGGAACGTTCAAGTCTGTGAGTTGAATGCACTTATCATACCGAAGTTTCCTGGAATGTTTCTGTCTAGTTTTTATGTGAAGACATTTCCTTTTCCAGCATAGGCCTCAAAGCGCTCCAAATATCCACTTGCAGATTCTACAAAAAGAGTGTTTCAAAACTGCTCTATCAAAAGCAAGCTTCAACACAGTGAGTAGAATGCACTCATCCCAAAGAAGTTTCTGAGAATGCTTCTGTCTAGTTTTTATGTGAAGATATTTCTTTTCCAACATAGGCCTCAAATCGCTCCAAATAAACACTTGCAGATTCTACAAAAGGAGTGTTTCAAAACTGCTCTTTCGAGAGGAACGTTCAAGTCTGTGAGTTGAATGCACTCATCACACAGAAGTTTCTGAGAATGCTTCTGTCTAGTTTTTATGTGAGGATATTTCGTTTTCCAGCATAGGCCTCAAAACGCTCCAAATATCCACTTGCAGATTCTACAAAAAGAGTGTTTCCAAACTTCTCTATCAATTGGTAGGTTCAACTCTGTGAGTTGAATGAACTCATCACAAAGAAGTTTCTGAGAATCCTTCTCTCTAGTTTTTATGTGAAGATATTTCCTTTTCCAACATAGGCCTCAAGGTGCTCCGAATAAACACTTGCAGATTCTACAAACGTAAAGTTTCAAAACTGTTCTGTCAAAAGGAACTTTCAAGTCTGTGAGTTGAATGCACTCATTGCAAAGAAGATTCTCAGAATGCTTCTGTCTAGTTTTTAGGTGAAGAGATTTCATTTCCCAGCATAGGCCTCAAAGCGCTCCAAATATCCACTTGAAGATTCTATAAGAAGAGTGTTTCCAAACTGCTCTTTCAAAAGTAAGCTTCAAGTCTGTGAGTTGAATGCACTCATCACAAAGAAGTTTCTGAGAATGCTTCCGTCTAGTTTCTATATGAAGATATTTCCTTTTCCAACATAGGCCTCAAAGTGCTCCAATTAAACCCTTGCAGATTCTACAAAAGGAGTGGCTCAAAACTGCTCTTTCTATAGGTAGGTCCAAGTCTGTGAGTTGAATGCACTCAACACAAAGAAGTTTCTGAGAATGCTTCTGTTCAGTTTTTATGTGAAGATATTTCCTTTTCCAGCATAGGCCTCAAACGGCTCCAAATATCCACTTGCAGATTCTACAAAAAGAGTGTTTCCAAACTTCCCTATCAATTGGTAGGTTCAACCCTGTGAGTTGAATGAACTCATCACAAAGAAGTTTCTGAGAATGCTTCCATCTAGTTTTTATATGAAGATATTTCCTTTTCCAGCATAGGCCTCAAAGAACTCCAAATAAACACATGCAGATTCTACAAAAGGAGTGTTTCAAAACTGTTCTATCAAAGGGAACGTTCAAGTCTGTGAGTTGAATGCACTCATCACACAGAAGTTTCTCAGAATGCTTCTGTCTAGTTTTTAGGTGAAGAGATTTCATTTCCCAGCATAGGCCTCAAAGCGCTCCAAATATCCACTTGCAGATTCTACGAAAAGTGTGTTTCAAAGCTGCTCTTTCAAAAGCAAGGTTCAAGTCTGTGTGTTGAATGCACTCATCAGAAAGAAGTTTCTGAGAATGCTTCTGTCTAGTTCTTAGGTGAAGATATTTCCTTTTCCAGCTTAGGCCTCAAAGCGCTCCAAATAAACACTTGCAAATTCTACAAAAGGAGTGTTTCAAAAGAGTTCTATCAAAAGGAACGTTGAAGTCTGTGAGTTGAACGCACTTATCATACAGAAGTTTCCTGGAATGTTTCTGTCTAGTTTTTATGTGAAGACATTTCCTTTTCCAGCATAGGCCTCAAAGCGCTCCAAATATCCACTTGCAGATTCTACAAATAGAGTGTTTCAAAACTGCTCTATCAAAAGCAAGCTTCAACTCTGTGAGTAGAATGCACTCATCACAAAGTAGTTTCTGAGAATGCTTCTGTCTAGTTCTTGCGTGAAGATATTTCCTTTTCCACCTTAGGCCTCAAAGCGCTCCAAATAAACACTTGCAAATTCTACAAAAGGAGTGTTTCAAAAGAGTTCTATCAAAAGGAACGTTCAAGTCTGTGAGTTGAATGCACTTATCATACAAAAGTTTCCTGGAATGCTTCTGTCTAGTTTTTATGTGAAGATATTTCCTTTTCCAGCATAGGCCTCAAAGCGCTCCAAATATCCACTTGCAGATTCTACAAAAAGAGTGTTTCAAAACTGCTCTATCAAAAGCAAGCTTCAACACTGTGAGTTGAATGCACTCATCACAAAGAAGTGTCTGAGAATGCTTCTGTCTAGTTTTTATGTGAAGATATTTCCTTTTCCAACATAGGCCTCAAAGCGCTCCAAATAAACATTTGCAGATTCTACAAAAGGAGTGTTTCAAAACTGCTCTTTCGAGAGGAACGTTCAAGTCTGTGAGATGAATGCACTCATCACACAGAAGTTTCTGAGAATGCTTCTATCTAGTTTTTATGTGAAGATATTTCCTTTTCCAGCATAGGCCTCAAAACGCTCCAAATATCCTCTTGCAGATTCTACAAAAAGAGTGTTTCAAAACTGTTCTATCAAAAGGAAGTTTCAACTCTGTGAGTTGAATGAATGCATCATGAAGAACTTTCTGAGAATGCTTCTCTGTACTTTTTAGGTGAAGATATTCCAAAACCCAGCACAGGCCTCGAACTGCTCCAAATATCCACATGCAGATTTTACCAAAAGAGTGTTTCAAAACTGCTCTTTCCATAGGTAAGTTCAAGTCTGTGAGTTGAATGCACTCAACACAAAGAAGTTTCTGACAATGCTTCTGTTCAGTTTTTATGTGAAGATATTTCCATTTCCAGCATAGGCCTCAAACGGCTCCAAATATCCACTTGCAGATTCTACGAAAAGTGTGTTTCAAAGCTGCTCTTTCAAAAGCAAGGTTCAAGTCTGTGTGTTGAATGCACTCATCAGAAAGAAGTTTCTGAGAATGCTTCTGTCTAGTTCTTACGTGAAGATATTTCCTTTTCCAGCTTAGGCCTCAAAGCGCTCCAAATAAACAATTGCAAATTCCACAAAAGGAGTGTTTCAAAAGAGTTCTATCAAAAGGAACGTTCAAGTCTGTGAGTTGAATGCACTTATCATACAGAAGTTTCCTGGAATGCTTCTGTCTAGTTTTTATGTGAAGACATTTCCTTTTCCAGCATAGGCCTCTAAGCGCTCCAGATATCCACTTGCAGATTCTACAAAAAGAGTGTTTCAAAACTGCTCTATCAAAAGCTAGCTTCAACACTGTGAGTAGAATGCACTCATCCCAAAGAAGTTTCTGAGAATGCTTCTGTCTAGTTTTTATGTGAAGATATTTCCTTTTCCGACATAGGCCTCAAAGCGCTCCAAATAAACACTTGCAGATTCTACAAAAGGAGTGTTTCAAAACTGCTCTATCGAGAGGAACGTTCAAGTCTGTGAGTTGAATGCACTCATCACACAGAAGTTTCTGAGAATGCTTCTGTCTAGTTTTTATGTGAAGCTATTTCCTTTTCCAACATAGGCCTCAAAGCGCTCCAAATAAACACTTGCAGATTCTACAAAAGGAGTGTTTCAAAACTGCTCTTTCGAGAAGAACGTTCAAGTCTGTGAGTTGAATGCACTCATCTCACAGAAGTTTCTGAGAATGCTTCTGTCTAGTTTTTATGTGAAGATACTTCCTTTTCCAGCATAGGCCTCAAAATGCTCCAAATATCCTCTTGCAGATTCTAAAAAAAGAGTGTTTCAAAACTGTTCTATCAAAAGGAAGGTTCAACTCTGTGAGTTGAATGAATGCATCATGAAGAACTTTCTGAGAATGCTTCTCTGTACTTTTTAGGTGAAGATATTCCAAAACCCAGCGCAGGCCTCGAAGTGCTCCAAGTAACCACTTGCTGATTTTACCAAAAGAGTGTTTCAAAACTGCTCTTTCTATAGGAAACTTCAATTCGGTGGGTTGAATGCACTCAACACAAAGAAGTTTCTGAGAATGCTTCTGTTCAGTTTTTAGGTGAAGATATTTCCTTTTCCAGCATAGGCCTCAAATGGCTCCAAATATCCACTTGCAGATTCTACAAAAAGAGTGTTTCTAAACTTCTCTATCAATTAGTAGGTTCAACTCTGTGAGTTGAATGAACTCATCACAAAGAAGTTTCTGAGAATCCTTCTCTCTAGTTTTTATGTGAAGATATTTCCTTTTCCAACATAGGCCTCAATGTGCTCCGAATAAACACTTGCAGATTCTGCAAACGTAATGTTTCAAAGCTGTTCTGTCAAAAGGAACGTTCAAGTCTGTGAGTTGAATGCACTCATTGCAAAGAAGTTTCTCAGAATGCTTCTGTCTAGTTTTTAGGTGAAGAGATTTCGTTTCCCAGCATAGGCCTCAAAGCGCTCCAAATATCCACTTGAAGATTCTATAAGAAGAGTGTTTCCAAACTGCTCTTGCAAAAGAAAGCTTCAAGTCTGTGAGTTGAATGCACTCATCACAAAGAAGTTTCTGAGAATGCTTCCGTCTAGTTTCTATATGAAGATATTTCCTTTTCCAACATAGGCCTCAAAGTGCTCCAAATAAACCCTTGCAGATTTTACAAAAGGAGTGTCTCAAAACTGCTGTTTCTATAGGTAAGTCCAAGTCTGTGAGTTGAATGCACTCAACACAAAGAAGTTTCTGAGAATGCTTCTGTTCAGTTTTTATGTGAAGATATTTCCTTTTCCAGCATAGGCCTCAAACGGCTCCAAATATCCACTTGCAGATTCTACAAAAACAGTGTTTCCAAACTTCCCTATCAATTGGTAGGTTCAACTCTGTGAGTTGAATGAACTCATCACAAAGAAGTCTCTGAGAATGCTTCCATCTAATTTTTATATGAAGATATTTCCTTTTCCAGCATAGGCCTCAAAGAACTCCAAATAAACACATGCAGATTCTACAAAAGGAGTGTTTCAAAACTGTTCTATCAAGGGAACGTTCAAGTCTGTGAGTTGAATGCACTCATCACACAGAATTTTCTCAGAATGCTTCTGTCTAGTTTTTAGGTGAAGAGATTTCATTTCCCAGCATAGGCCTCAAAGCGCTCCAAATATCCACTAGCAGATTCTACGAAAAGTGTGTTTCAAAGCTGCTCTTTCAAAAGCAAGGTTCAAGTCTGTGTGTTGAATGCACTCATCAGAAAGAAGTTTCTGAGAATGCTTCTGCCTAGTTCTTACGTGAAGATATTTCCTTTTCCAGCTTAGGCCTCAAAGCGCTCCAAATAAACACTTGCAAATTCTACAAAAGGAGTGTTTCAAAAGAGTTCTATCAAAAGGAACGTTCAAGTCTGTGAGTTGAATGCACTTATCATACAGAAGATTCCTGGAATGCTTCTGTCTAGTTTTTATGTGAAGACATTTCCTTTTCCAGCATAGGCCTCAAAGCGCTCCAAATATTCACTTGCAGATTCTACAAAAAGAGTGTTTCAAAACTGCTCTATCAAAAGCAAGCTTCAACACTGTGAGTAGAATGCACTCATCACAAAGGAGTTTCTGAGAATGCTTCTGTCTAGTTTTTATGTGAAGATATTTCCTTTTCCAACATAGGCCTCAAAGCGCTCCAAATAAACACTTGCAGATTCTACAAAAGGAGTGTTTCAAAACTGCTCTTTGGAGAGGAACGTTCAAGTCTGTGAGTTGAATGCACTCATCACACAGAAGTTTCTGAGAATGCTTCTGTCTAGTTTTTATGTGAAGATATTTACTTTTCCAGCATAGGCCTCAAAACGCTCCAAATATCCTCTTGCAGATTCTACAAAAAGAGTGTTTCAAAACTGTTCTATCAAAAGGAAGGTTCAACTCTGTGAGTTGAATGAATGCATCATGAAGAACTTTCTGAGAATGCTTCTCTGTACTTTTTAGGTGAAGATATTCCAAAACCCAGCGCAGGCCTCGAAGTGCTCCAAGTAACCACTTGCTGATTTTACCAAAAGAGTGTTTCAAAACTGCTCTTTCTATAGGAAACTTCAATTCGGTGGGTTGAATGCACTCAACACAAAGAAGTTTCTGAGAATGCTTCTGTTCAGTTTTTATGTGAAGATATTTCCTTTTCCGGCATAGGCCTCAAATGGCTCCAAATATCCACTTGCAGATTCTACAAAAAGAGTGTTTCTAAACTTCTCTATCAATTAGTAGGTTCAACTCTGTGAGTTGAATGAACTCATCACAAAGAAGTTTCTGAGAATCCTTCTCTCTAGTTTTTATGTGAAGATATTTCCTTTTCCAACATAGGCCTCAATGTGTTCCGAATAAACACTTGCAGATTCTGCAAACGTAATGTTTCAAAGCTGTTCTGTCAAAAGGAACGTTCAAGTCTGTGAGTTGAATGCACTCATTGCAAAGAAGTTTCTCAGAATGCTTCTGTCTAGTTTTTAGGTGAAGAGATTTCGTTTCCCAGCATAGGCCTCAAAGCGCTCCAAATATCCACTTGAAGATTCTATAAGAAGAGTGTTTCCAAACTGCTCTTTCAAAAGAAAGCTTCAAGTCTGTGAGTTGAATGCACTCATCACAAAGAAGTTTCTGAGAATGCTTCCGTCTAGTTTCTATATGAAGATATTTCCTTTTCCAACATAGGCCTCAAAGTGCTCCAAATAAACCCTTGCAGATTCTACAAAAGGAGTGTCTCAAAACTGCTCTTTCTATAGGTAAGTCCAAGTCTGTGAGTTGAATGCACTCAACACAAAGAAGTTTCTGAGAATGCTTCTGTTCAGTTTTTATGTGAAGATATTTCCTTTTCCAGCCTAGGCCTCAAACGGCTCCAAATATCCACTTGCAGATTCTACAAAAACAGTGTTTCCAAACTTCTCTATCTATTGGTAGGTTCAACTCTGTGAGTTGAATGAACTCATCACAAAGAAGTTTCTGAGAATGCTTCCATCTAGTTTTTATATGAAGATATTTCCTTTTCCAGCATAGGCCTCAAAGAACTCCAAATAAACACCTGCAGATTCTACAAAAGGAGTGTTTCAAAACTGTTCTATCAAGGGAACGTTCAAGTCTGTGAGTTGAATGCACTCATCACACAGAAGTTTCTCAGAATGCTTCTGTCTAGTTTTTAGGTGAAGAGATTTCATTTCCCAGCATAGGCCTCAAAGCGCTCCAAATATCCACTAGCAGATTCTACGAAAAGTGTGTTTCAAAGCTGCTCTTTCAAAAGCAAGGTTCAAGTCTGTGTGTTGAATGCACTCATCAGAAAGAAGTTTCTGAGAATGCTTCTGTCTAGTTCTTACGTGAAGATGTTTCCTTTTCCAGCTTAGGCCTCAAAGCGCTCCAAATAAACACTTGCAAATTCTACAAAAGGAGTGTTTCAAAAGAGTTCTATCAAAAGGAACGTTCAAGTCTGTGAGTTGAATGCACTTATCATACAGAAGATTCCTGGAATGCTTCTGTCTAGTTTTTATGTGAAGACATTTCCTTTTCCAGCATAGGCCTCAAAGCGCTCCAAATATTCACTTGCAGATTCTACAAAAAGAGTGTTTCAAAACTGCTCTATCAAAAGCAAGCTTCAACACTGTGAGTAGAATGCACTCATCACAAAGAAGTTTCTGAGAATGCTTCTGTCTAGTTTTTATGTGAAGATATTTCCTTTTCCAACATAGGCCTCAAAGCGCTCCAAATAAACACTTGCAGATTCTACAAAAGGAGTGTTTCAAAACTGCTCTTTCGAGAGGAACGTTCAAGTCTGTGAGTTGAATGCACTCATCACACAGAAGTTTCTGAGAATGCTTCTGTCTAGTTTTTATGTGAAGATATTTCCTTTTCCAGCATAGGCCTCAAAACGCTCCAAATATCCTCTTGCAGATTCTACAAAAAGATTGTTTCAAAACTGTTCTATCAAAAGGAAGGTTCAACTCTGTGAGTTGAATGAATGCATGATGAAGAACTTTCTGAGAATGCTTCTCTGTAGTTTTTAGGTGAAGATATTCCAAAACCCAGCACAGGCCTCGAAGTGCTCCAAATAACCACTTGCAGATTTTACCAAAAGAGTGTTTCAAAACTGCTCTTTCTATAGGTAAGTTCAAGTCTGTGAGGTGAATGCACTCAACACAAAGAAGTTTCTGAGAATGCTTCTGTTCAGTTTTTACGTGAAGATATTTCCTTTTCCAGCATAGGCCTCAAACGGCTCCAAATATCCACTTGGAGATTCTACAAAAAGAGTGTTTCCAAACTTTTCTATCAATTGGTAGGTTCAACTCTGTGAGTTGAATGAACTCATCACAAAGAAGTTTCTGAGAATCATTCTCTCTAGTTTTTATGTGAAGATGTTTCCTTTTCCAACATAGGCCTCAAGGTGCTCTGAATAAACACTTGCAGATTCTACAAACGTAATGTTTCAAAACCGTTCTGTCAAAAGGAACGTTAAAGTCTGTGAGTTGAATGCACTCATTGCAAAGAAGTTTCTCAGAATGCTTCCGACTAGTTTTTAGGTGAAGAGATTTCAATTCCCAGCATAGGCCTCAAAGCGCTCCAAATATCCACTTGAAGATTCTATAAGAAGTGTGTTTCCAAACTGCTCTTTCAAAAGGAAGCTTCAAGTCTGTGAGTTGAATGCACTCATCACAAAGAAGTGTCTGAGAATGCTTCCGTCTAGTTTCTATATGAAGATATTTCCTTTTCCAACATAGGCCTCAAAGTGCTCCAAATAAACCCTTGCAGATTCTACAAAAGGAATGTCTCAAAACTGCTCTTTCTATAGGTAATTCCAAGTCTGTGAGTTGAATGCACTCAACACAAAGAAGTTTCTGAGAATGCTTCTGTTCAGTTTTTATGTGAAGATATGTCCTTTTCCAGCATAGGCCTCAAACGGCTCCAAATATCCACTTGAAGATTCTACAAAAAGAGTGTTTCCAAACTTCCCTATCAATTGGTAGGTTCAACTCTATGAGTTGAATGAACTCATCAAAAAGAAGTTTCTGAGAATGCTTCCATCTAGTTTTTATATGAAGATATTTCCTTTTCCAGCGTAGGCCTCAAAGAACTCCAAATAAACACATGCAGATTCTACAAAAGGAGTGTTTCAAAACTGTTCTGTCAAAAGGAACGTTCAAGTCTGTGAGTTGAATGCACTCATTGCAAAGAAGTTTCTCAGAATGCTTCTGTCTAGTTTTTAGGTGAAGAGATTTCATTTCCCAGCATAGGCCTCAAAGCGCTCCAAATATCCACTTGCAGATTCTACGAAAAGTGTGTTTCAAAGCTACTCTTTCGAAAGCAAGGTTCAGGTCTGTGTGTTGAATGCACTCTTTATAAAGAAGTTTCTGAGAATGCTTCTGTCTAGTTCTTAGGTGAAGATATTTCCTTTTCCAGCTTAGGCCTCAAAGCGCTCCAAATAAACACTTGCAAATTCTATAAAAGGAGTGTTTCAAAAGAGTTCTATCAAAAGGAACGTTCAAGTCTGTGAGTTGAATGTACTTGTCATGCAGAAGTTTCCTGGAATGTTTCTGTCTAGTTTTATGTGAAGACATTTCCTTTTCCAGCATAGGCCTCAAAGCGCTCCAAATATCCACTTGCAGATTCTACAAATAGAGTGTTTCAAAACTGCTCTATCAAAAGCAAGCTTCAACACTGTGAGTAGAATGCACTCATCACAAAGAAGTTTTTGAGAATGCTTCTGTCTAGTTCTTACGTGAAGATATTTCCTTTTCCAGCTTAGGCCTCAAAGCGCTCCAAATAAACACTTGCTAATTCTACAAAAGGAGTGTTTCAAATTAGTTCTATCAAAAGGTACGTTCAAGTCTGTGAGTTGAATGCACTTATCATACAGAAGTTTCCTGGAATGTTTCTGTCTAGTTTTTATGTGAAGACATTTCCTTTTCCAGCGTAGGCCTCAAAGCGCTCCAAATATCCACTTGCAGATTCTACAAAAAGAGTGTTTCCAAACTTCTCTATCAATTGATAGGTTCAACTCCGTGAGTTGAATGAACTCATCACAAAGAAGTTTCTGAGAATGCTTCCGTGTAGTTTTTATATGAAGATATTTCCTTTTCTAACATAGGCCTAAAAGCGCTCCAAATAAACACATGCAGATTCTACAAAAGGAGTGTTTCAAAACTGTTCTATCAAAGGGAACTTTCAAGTCTGTGAGTTGAATGCACTCATCACAAAGAAGTTTCTCAGAATGCTTCTGTCTAGTTTTTAGGTGAAGAGATTTCATTTCCCAACCTAGGCCTCAAAGCGCTCCAAATATCCACTTGCAGATTCTACGAAAAGAGTGTTTCAAAGCTGCTCTTTCAAAAGCAAGGTTCAAGTCTGTGTGTTGAATTTACTCATCAGAAAGAAGTTTCTGAGAATGCTTCTGTCTAGTTCTTAGGTGAAGATATTTCCTTTTCCACCTTAGGCCTCAAAGCGCTCCAAATAAACACTTGCAAATTCTACAAAAGGAGTGTTTCAAAAGAGTTCTATCAAAAGGAACGTTCAAGTCTGTGAGTTGAAAGCACTTATCGTACAGAAATTTCCTGGAATGTTACTGTCTAGTTTTTATGTGAAGACATTTCCTTTTCCAGCATAGGCCTCAAAGCGCTCCAAATATCCACTTGCAGATTCTACAAAAAGAGTGTTTCAAAACTGCTCTATCAAAAGCAAGCTTCAACACTGTGAGTAGAATGCACTCATCACAAAGAAGTTTCTGAGAATGCTTCTGTCTAGTTTTTATGTGAAGATATTTCCTTTTCCAGCTTAGGCCTCAAAGCGCTCCAAATAAACACTTGCAAATTCTACAAAAGGAGTGTTTCAAAAGAGTTCTATCAAAAGGAACGTTCAAGTCTGTGAGTCGAATGCACTTATCATACAGAAGTTTCCTGGAATGCTTCTGTCTACTTTTTATGTGAAGACATTTCCTTTTCCAGCATAGGCCTGAAAGCGCTCCAAATATCCACTTGCAGATTCTACAAAAAGAGTGTTTCAAAACTGCTCTACCAAAAGCAAGCTTCAACACTGTGAGTAGAATGCACTCATCACAAATTAGTTTGTGAGAATGCTTCTGTCTAGTTTGTATGTGAATATATTTCCTTTTCCAACATACGCCTCAAAGCGCTCCAAAGAAACACTTGGAGATTCTACAAAAGGAGTGTTTCAAAACTGCTCTTTCAAGAGGAACGTTCAAGTCTGTGAGTTGAATGCACTCATCACACAGAAGTTTCTGAGAATGCTTCTGTCTAGTTTTTATGTGAAGATATTTCCTTTTCCAGCATAGGCCTCAAAATGCTCCAAATATCCTCTTGGAGATTCTACAAAAACAGTGTTTCAAAACTGTTCTATCAAAATGAAGGTTCAACTCTGTGAGGTGAAAGAATGCATCATGAAGAACTTTCTGAGAATGCTTCTATGTAGTTTTTAGGTGAAGATATTCCAAAACCCAGCACAGGCCTCGAAGTGCTCCAAATAACCACTTGCAGAATTTAGCAAAAGAGTGTTCCAAAACTGCTCTTTCTATAGGTAAGTTCAAGTCTGTGAGTTGAATGCACTCAACACAAAGAAGTTTCTGAGAATGCTTCTGTTCAGTTTTTATGTGAAGATATTTCCTTTTCCAGCATTGGCCTCAAACGGCTCCAAATATCCACTTGCAGTTTCTACAAAAAGAGTGTTTCCAAACTTCTCTATCAATTGGTAGGTTCAACTCTGTGAGTTGAATGAACTCATCACAAAGAAGTTTCTGAGAATCCTTCTCTCTACTTTTTCTGTGAAGATATTTCCTTTTCCAACATAGGCCTCAAGGTGTTCCGAATAAACACTTGCAGATTCTACAAACGTAATGTTTCAAAAGTGTTCTCTCAAAATGAACGTTCAAGTCTGTGAGTTGAATGCACTCAATGCAAAGAAGTTTCTCAGAATGCTTCTGTCTAGTTTTTAGGTGAAGAGATTTCATTTCCCAGCATAGGCCTCAAAGCGCTCCAAATATCCACTTGAAGATTCTGTAAGAAGAGTGTTTCCAAACAGCTCTTTCAAAAGGTAGCTTCAAGTCTGTGAGTTGAATGCACTCATCACAAAGAAGTTTCTGAGAATGCTTCCGTCTAGTTTCTATATGAAGATATTTCCTTTTCCAACATAGGCCTCAAAGTGCTCCAAATAAACCCTTACAGATTCTACAAAAGGAGTGTTTCAAAACTGCTCTTTCTATAGGTAAGTTCAAGTCTGTGAGTTGAATGCACTCAACACAAAGAAGTTTCTGAGAATGCTTCTGTTCAGTTTTTATGTGAAGATATTTCCTTTACCAGCATAGGCCTCAAACGGCTCCAAATATCCACTTGCAGATACTACAAAAAGAGTGTTTCCAAACTTCTCTATCAATTGGTAGGTTCAACTCTGTGAGTTGAATGAACTCATCAGAAAAAAGTTTCTGAGAATGCTTCCGTGTAGTTTTTATATGAAGATATTTCCTTTTCTAACATAGGCCTCAAAGCGCTCCGAATTAACACATGCAGATTCTACAAAAGGAGTGTTTCAAAACTGTTCTATCAAAGGGAACGTTCAAGTCTGTGAGTTGAATGCACTCATCACACAGAAGTTTCTCAGAATGCTTCTGCCTAGTTTTTAGGTGAAGGGATTTCATTTCCCA
This sequence comes from Pongo abelii, assembly GCF_028885655.2. Lineage (NCBI taxonomy): Eukaryota > Metazoa > Chordata > Mammalia > Primates > Hominidae > Pongo > Pongo abelii. The sequence continues at coordinate 20,279,125 of NC_072000.2, read as the reverse complement.
GCATATGCCTCAAAGCGCTCCAAATATCCACTTGCAGATTCTACGAAAAGTGTGTTTCAAAGCTGCTCTTTCAAAAGCAAGGTTCAAGTCTGTGTGTTGAATGCACTCATCAGAAAGAAGTTTCTGAGAATGCTTCTGTCTAGTTCTTACGTGAAGATATTTCCTTTTCCAGCTTAGGCCTCAAAGCGCTCCAAATAAACACTTGCAAATTCTGCAAAAGGAGTGTTTCAAAAGAGTTCTATCAAAAGGAACGTTCAAGTCTGTGAGTTGAATGCACTTATCATACAGAAGTTTCCTGGAACGCTTCTGTCTAGTTTTTATGTGAAGACATTTCCTTTTCCAGCATAGGCCTCAAATCGCTCCAAATATCCACTTGCAGATTCTACAAAAAGAGTGTTTCAAAACTGCTCTATCAAAAGCAAGCTTCAACACTGTGAGTAGAATGCACTCATCACAAAGAAGTTTCTGAGAATGCTTCTGTCTAGTTTTTATGTGAAGATATTTCCTTTTCCAACATAGGCCTCAAAGCGCTCCAAATAAACACTTGCAGATTCTACAAAAGGAGTGTTTCAAAACTGCTCTTTCGAGAGGAACGTTCAAGTCTGTGAGTTGAATGCACTCCTCACACAGAAGTTTCTGAGAATGCTTCTGTCTAGTTTTTATGTGAAGATATTTCCTTTTCCAGCATAGACCTCAAAACGCTCCAAATATCCTCTTGCAGATTCTACAAAAAGAGCGTTTCAAAACTGTTCTATCAAAAGGAAGGTTCAACTCTGTGAGTTGAATGAATGCATGATGAAGAAATTTCTGAGAATGCTTCTCTGTAGTTTTTAGGTGAAGATATTCCAAAACCCAGCACAGGCCTCGAAGTGCTCCAAATAACCACTTGCAGATTTTAACAAAAGAGTGTTTCAAAACTGCTCTTTCTATAGGTAAGTTCAAGTCTGTGAGTTGAATGCACTCAACACAAAGAAGTTTCTGAGAATGCTTCTGTTCAGTTTTTATGTGAAGATATTTTCTTTTCCAGCAGAGGCCTCAAACGGTTCCAAATATCCACTTGCAGATTCTACAAAAAGAGTGTTTCCAAACTTCTCTATCAATTGGTAGGTTCAACTCTGTGAGTTGAATGAACTCATCACAAAGAAGTTTCTGAGAATCCTTCTCTCTAGTTTTTATGTGAAGATATTTCCTTTTCCAACATAGGCCTCAAGGTGCTCCAAATAAACACTTGCAGATTCTACAAACGTAATGTTTCAAAACTGTTCTGTCAAAAGGAAAGTTCAAGTCTGTGAGTTGAATGCACTCATTGCAAAGAAGTTTCTCAGAATGCTTCTGTCTAGTTTTTAGGTGAAGGGATTTCATTTCCCAGCATAGACCTCAAAGCGCTCCAAATATCCACTTGAAGATTCTATAAGAAGAGTGTTTCCAAACTGCTCTTTCAAAAGGAAGCTTCAAGTCTGTGAGTTGAATGCACTCATCACAAAGAAGTTTCTGAGAATGCTTCCGTCTACTTTCTATATGAAGATATTTCCTTTTCCAACATAGGCCTCAAAGTGCTCCAAATAAACCCTTGCAGATTCTACAAAAGGAGTGTCTCAAAACTGCTCTTTCTATAGGTAAGTCCAAGTCTGTGAGTTGAATGCACTCAACAGAAAGAAGTTTCTGAGAATGCTTCTGTTCAGTTTTTATGTGAAGATATTTCCTTTTCCACCATAGGCCTCAAACGGCTCCAAATATCCACTTGCAGATTCTACAAAAAGAGTGTTTCCAAACTTCTCTACCAATTGGTAGGTTCAACTCTGTGAGTTGAATGAACTCATCACAAAGAAGTTTCTGAGAATGCTTCCATCTAGTTTTTATATGAAGATAATTCCTTTTCCAGCATAGGCCTCAAAGAACTCCAAATAAACACATGCAGGTTCTACAAAAGGAGTGTTTCAAAACTGTTCTATCCAAGGGAACGTTCAAGTCTGTGAGTTGAATGCACTCATCACACAGAAGTTTCTCAGAATGCTTCTGTCTAGTTTTTAGGTGAAGAGATTTCATTTCCAGGCATTGGCCTCCAAGCGCTCCAAATATCCACTTGCAGATTCTACGAAAAGTGTGTTTCAAAGCTGCTCTTTCAAAAGCAAGGTTAAAGTCTGTGTGTTGAATGCACTCATCAGAAAGAAGTTTCTGAGAATGCTTCTGTCTAGTTCTTACGTGAAGATATTTCCTTTTCCAGCTTAGGCCTCAAAGCGCTCCAAATAAACACTTGCAAATTCTACAAAAGGAGTGTTTCAAAAGAGTTCTATCAAAAGAAACGTTCAAGTCTGTGAGTTGAATGCACTTATCATACAGAAGTTTCCTGGAATGCTTCTGTCTAGTTTTTATGTGAAGATATTTCCTTTTCCAGCATAGGCCTCAAAGCGCTCCAAATATCCACTTGCAGATTCTACAAAAAGAGTGTTTCAAAACTGCTCTATCAAAAGCAAGCTTAAACACTGTGTGTAGAATGCACTCATCACAAAGAAGTTTCTGAGAATGCTTCTGTCTTGTTTTTATGTGAAGATATTTATTTTTCCAACATAGGCCTCAAAGCGCTCCAAATAAACACTTGCAGATTCTACAAAAGGAGTGTTTCAAAACTGCTCTTTCGAGAGGAACGTTCAAGTCTGTGAGTTGAATGCTCTCATCACACAGAAGTTTCTGAGAATGCTTCTGTCTAGTTTTTATGTGAAGATATTTCCTTTTCCCGAATAGGCCTAAAACGCTCCAAATATCCTCTTGCAGATTCTACAAAAAGAGTGTTTCAAAACTGTTCTATCAAAAAGAAGGTTCAACTCTGTGAGTTGAATGAATGCATCAAGAAGAACTTTCTGAGAATGGTTCTCTGGAGTTTTTAGGTGAAGATATTCCAAAACCCAGCACAGGCCTCGAAGTGCTCCAAATAACCACTTGCAGATTTTTCCAAAAGAGTGTTTCAAAACTGCTCTTTCTATAGGTAAGTTCAAGTCTGTGCGTTGAATGCACTCAACACAAAGAAGTTTCTGAGTATGCTTCTGTTCAGTTTTTATGTGAAGATATTTCCTTTTCCAGCATAGGCCTCAAACGGCTCAAAATATCCACTTGCAGATTCTACAAAAAGAGTGTTTCCAAACTTCTCTATCAATTGGTAGGTTCAACACTGTGAGTTGAATGAACTCATCACAAAGAAGTTTCTGAGAATCCTTCTCTCTAGTTTTTATGTGAAGATATTTCCTTTTCCAACATAGGCTTCAAGGTGCTCCGAATAAACACTTGCAGATTCTACAAACGTAATGTTTCAAAACTGTTCTGTCAAAAGGAACGTTCAAGTCTGTGAGTTGAATGCACTCATTGCAAAGAAGTTTCTCAGAATGCTTCTGTCTAGTTTTTAGGTGAAGAGATTTCATTTCCCAGCATAGGCCTCAAAGCGCTCCAAATATCCACTTGAAGATCCTATAAGAAGAGTGTTTCCAAACTGCTCTTTCAAAAGGAAGCTTCAAGTCTGTGAGTTGAATGCACTCATCACAAAGAAGTTTCTGAGAATGCTTCCGTCTAGTTTCTATATGAAGATATTTCCTTTTCCAACATAGGCCTCAAAGTGCTCCAAATAAACCCTTGCAGATTCTACAAAAGGAGTGTCTCAAAACTGCTCTTTCTATAGGTAAGTCCAAGTCTGTGAGTTGAATGCACTCAACACAAAGAAGTTTCTGAGAATGCTTCTGTTCAGTTTTTATGTGAAGATATTTCCTTTTCCTGCAGAGGCCTCAAACGGCTCCAAATGTCCACTTGCAGATTCTACAAAAAGAGTGTTTCCAAACTTCTCTATCAATTGGTAGGTTCAACTCTGTGAGTTGAATGAACTCATCACAAAGAAGTTTCTGAGAATGCTTCCATCTAGTTTTTATATGAAGATATTTCCTTTTCCAGCATAGGCCTCAAAGAACTCCTAATAAACACATGCAGATTCTACAAAATGAGTGTTTCAAAACGGTTCTATCAAAGGGAACGTTCAAGTCTGTGAGTTGAATGCACTCATCACACAGAAGTTTCTCAGAATGCTTCTGTCCAGTTTTTAGGTGAAGAGATTTCATTTCCCAGCATAGGTCTCAAAGCGCTCCAAATATCCACTTGTAGATTCTACGAAAAGTGTGTTTCAAAGCTGCTCTTTCAAAAGCAAGGTTCAATTCTGTGTGTTGAATGCACTCATCAGAAAGAAGTTTCTGAGAATGCTTCTGTCTAGTTCTTAGGTGAAGATATTTCCTTTTCCAGCTTAGGCCTCAAAGCGCTCCAAATAAACACTTTCAAATTCTACAAAAGGAGTGTTTCAAAAGAGTTCTATCAAAAGGAACGTTCAAGTCTGTGAGTTGAATGCACTTATCATACAGAAGTTTCCTGCAATGCTTCTGTCTAGTTTTTATGTGAAGACATTTCCTTTTCCAGCATAGGCCTCAAAGCGCTCCAAATATCCACTTGCAGATTCTACAAAAAGAGTGTTTCAAAACTGCTCTATCAAAAGCAAGCTTCAACACTGTGAGTAGAATGCACTCATCACAAAGAAGTTTCTGAGAATGCTTCTGTCTAGTTTTTAAGTGAAGATATTACCTTTTCCAACATAGGCCTCAAAGCGCTCCAAATAAACACTTGCAGATTCTACAAAAGGAGTGTTTCAAAACTGCTCTTTCGAGAGGAACGTTCAAGTCTGTGAGTTGAATGCACTCATCACACAGAAGTTTCTGAGAATGCTTCTGTCTAGTTTTTATGTGAAGATATCTCCTTTTCCAGCACAGGCCTCAAAATGCTCCAAATATCCTCTTGCAGATTCTACAAAAAGAGTGTTTCAAAACTGTTCTATCAAAAGGAAGGTTCAACTCTGTGAGTTGAATGAATGCATGATGAAGAACTTTCTGAGAATGCTTCTCTGCAGTTTTTAGGTGAAGATATTCCAAAACCCAGCACAGGCCTCGAAGTGCTCCAAATAACCACTTGCAGATTTTACCAAAAGAGTGTTTCAGAACTGCTCTTTCTATAGGTAAGTTCAAGTCTGTGAGTTGAATGCACTCAACACAAAGAAGTTTCTGAGAATGTTCTGTTCAGTTTTTATGTGTAGATATTTCCTTTGCCAGCATAGGCCTGAAACGGCTCCAAATATCCACTTGCGGATTCTACAAAAAGAGTGTTTCCAAACTTCTCTATCAATTGGTAGGTTCAACTCTGTGAGTTGAATGAACTCATCACAAAGCAGTTTCTGAGAATCCTTCTCTCTAGTTTTTATGTGAAGATATTTCCTTTTCCACCATAGACCTCAAGGTGCTCCGAATAAACACTTGCAGATTCTACAAAGGTAATGTTTCAAAACTGTTCTATCAAAAGGAACGTTCAAGTCTGTGAGTTGAATGCACTCATCACACAGAAGTTTCTCAGAATGCTTCTGTCTAGTTTTTAGGTGAAGAGATTTCATTTCCCAGCATAGGCCTCAAAGCGCTCCAAATATCCACTTGCAGATTCTACGAAAAATGTGTTTCAAAGCTGCTCTTTCAAAAGGAAGGTTCAAGTATGTGTGTTGAATGCACTCATCAGAAAGAAGTTTCTGAGAATGCTTCTGTCTAGTTCTTAGGTGAAGATATTTCCTTTTCAAGCTTAGGCCTCAAAGCGCTCCAAATAAACACTTGCAAATTCTACAAAAGGAGTGTTTCAAAAGAGTTCTATCAAAAGGAACGTTCAAGTCTCTGAGTTGAATGCACTTATCATACAGAAGTTTCCTGGAATGTTTCTGTCTAGTTTTTATGTGAAGACATTTCCTTTTCCAGCATAGGCCTCCAAGAGCTCCAAATATCCACTTGCAGATTCTACAAAAACAGTGTTTCAAAACTGCTCTATCAAAAGCAAGCTTCAACACTGTGAGTAGAATGCACTCATGACAAAGAAGTTTCTGAGAATGCTTCTGTCTATTTCTTACGTGAAGATATTTCCTTTTCCAGCTTAGGCGTCAAAGCGCTCCAAATAAACACTTGCAAATTCTACAAAAGGAGTGTTTCAAAAGAGTTCTATCAAAAGGAACGTTCAAGTCTGTGAGCTGAATGCACTTATCATACAGAAGTTTCCTGGAATGCTTCTGTCTAGTTTTTATGTGAAGACATTTCCTTTTCCAGCATAGGTCTCAAAGCGCTCCAAATATCCACTTGCAGATTCTACAAAAAGAGTGTTTCAAAACTGCTCTATCAAAAGCAAGCTTCAACACTGTGAGTAGAATGCACTCATCACAAAGAAGTTTCTGAGAATGCTTCTGTCTAGTTTTTATGTGAAGATATTTCCTTTTCCAACATAGGCCTCAAAGCTCTCCAAATAAACACTTGCAGATTCTACAAAAGGAGTGTTTCAAAACTGCTCTTTCGAGAGGAACGTTCAAGTCTGTGAGTTGAATGCACTCATCACACAGAAGTTTCTGAGAATGCTTCTGTCTAGTTTCTATGTGAAGATATTTCCTTTTCCAGCATAGGCCTCAAAACGCTCCAAATATCCTCTTGCAGATTGTACAAAAAGAGTGTTTCAAAACTGTTCTATCAAAAGGAAGGTTCAACTCTGTGAGTTAAATGAATGCATGATGAAGAACTTTCTGAGAATGCTTCTCTGGAGTTTTTAGGTGAAGATATTCCAAAACCCAGCACAGGCCTCGAAGTGCTCCAAATAACCACTTGCAGATTTTACCAAAAGAGTGTCTCAAAACTGCTCTTTCTATAGGTAAGTTCAAGTCTGTGAGTTGAATGCACTGAACACAAAGAAGTTTCTGAGAATGCTTCTGTTCAGTTTTTATGTGTAGATATTTCCTTTTCCAGCATAGGCCTCAAACGGCTCCAAATATCCACTTGCGGATTCTACAAAAAGAGTGTTTCCAAACTTCTCTATCAATTGGTAGGTTCAACTCTGTGAGTTGAATGAACTCATCACAAAGAAGTTTCTGAGAATCCTTCTCTCTAGTTTTTATGTGAAGATATTTCCTTTTCCAACATAGGCCTCAAGGTGCTCCGAATAAACACTTGCAGATTCTACAAAGGTAATGTTTCAAAACTGTTCTGTCAAAAGGAACGTTCAAGTCTGTGAGTTGAATGCACTCATCACACAGAAGTTTCTCAGAATGCTTCTGTCTAGTTTTTAGGTGAAGAGATTTCATTTCCCAGCATAGGCCTCAAAGCGCTCCAAATATCCACTTGCAGATTCTACGAAAAGTGTGTTTCAAAGCTGCTCTTTCAAAAGCAAGGTTCAAGTCTGTGTGTTGAATGCACTCATCAGAAAGAAGTTTCTGAGAATGCTTCTGTCTAGTTCTTAGGTGAAGATATTTCCTTTTCAAGCTTAGGGCACAAAGCGCTCCAAATAACCACTTGGAAATTCTACAAAAGGAGTGTTTCAAAAGAGTTCTATCAAAAGGAACGTTCAAGTCTCTGAGTTGAATGCACTTATCATACAGAAGTTTCCTGGAATGTTTCTGTCTAGTTTTTATGTGAATACATTTCCTTTTCCAGCATAGGCCTCAAAGAGCTCCAAATATCCACTTGCAGATTCTACAAAAAGAGTGTTTCAAAACTGCTCTATCAAAAGCAAGCTTCAACACTGTGAGTAGAATGCACTCATCACAAAGAAGTTTCTGAGAGTGCTTCCGTCTAGTTTCTATATGAAGATATTTCCTTTTCCAACATAGGCCTCAAAGTGCTCCAAATAAACCCTTGCAGATTCTACAAAAGGAGTGTCTCAAAACTGCTCTTTCTATAGGTAAGTTCAAGTCTGTGAGCTGAATGCACCCAACACAAAGAAGTTTCTGAGAATGCTTCTGTTCAGTTTTTATGTGAAGATATTCCCTTTTCCAGCATAGGCCTCAAACGGCACCAAATATCCACTTGCAGATTCTACAAAAAGAGTGTTTCAAAACTGCTCTATCAAAAGCAAGCTTCAACACTGTGAGTAGAATGCACTCATCAAAAAGAAGTTTCTGAGAATGCTTCCATCTAGTTTTTATGTGAAGATATTTCCTTTTCCAGCATAGGCCTCAAAGAACTCCAAATAAACACATGCAGATTCTACAAAAGGAGTTTTTCAAAACTGTTCAATCAATGGGAACGTTCAAGTCTGTGAGTTGAATGCACTCATCACACAGAAGTTTCTCAGAATGCTTGCGTCTAGTTTTTAGGTGAAGAGATTTCATTTCCCAGCATAGGCCTCAAAGCGCTCCGAATATCCACTTGCAGATTCTACGAAAAGTGTGTTTCAAAGCTGCTCTTTCAAAAGCAAGGTTGAAGCCTGTGTGTTGAATGCACTCATCAGAAAGAAGTTTCTGAGAATGCTTCTGTCTAGTTCTTAGGTGAAGATATTTCCTTTTCCAGCTTAGGCCTCAAAGCGCTCCAAATAAACACTTGCAAATTCTACAAAAGGAGTGTTTCAAAAGAGTTCTATCAAAAGGAACGTTCAAGTCTGTGAGTTGAATGCACATATCATACAGAAGTTTCCTGGAATGTTTCTGTCTGGTTTTTATGTGAAGACATTTCCTTTTCCAGCATAGGCCTCAAAGCGCTCCAAATATCCACTTGGAGATTCTACAAAAAGAGTGTTTCAAAACTGCTCTATCAAAAGCAAGCTTCAACACTGTGAGTAGAATGCACTCATCACAAAGATGTTTCTGAGAATGCTTCTGTCTAGTTTTTATGTGAAGATATTTCCTTTTCCAACATAGGCCTCAAAGCGCTCCAAATAAACACTTGCAGATTCTACAAAAGGAGTGTTTCAAAACTGCTCTTTCGAGAGGAACGTTCAAGTCTGTGAGTTGAATGCACTCATCACACAGAAGTTTCTGAGAATGCTTCTGTCTAGTTTTTATGTGAAGATATTTCCTTTTCCAGCATAGGCCTCAAAACGCTCCAAATATCCTCCTGCAGATTCTACAAAAAGAGTGTTTCAAAACTGTTCTATGAAAGGAAGGTTCAACTCTGTGAGTTGAATGAATGCATCATGAAGAACTTTCTGAGAATGCTTCTCTGTAGTTTTTAGGTGAAGATATTCCAAAACCGAGCACAGGCCTCGAAGTGCTCCAAATAACCACTTGCAGATTCTACCAAAAGAGTGTTTCAAAACTGCTCTTTCTATAGGTAAGTTCAAGTCTGTGATTTGAATGCACTCAACACAAAGAAGTTTCTGAGAATGCTTCTGTTCAGTTTTTATGTGAAGATATTTCCTTTTCCAGCATAGGCCTCAAACGGCACCAAATATCCACTTGCAGATTCTACAAAAAGTGTGTTTCTAAACTGCTCTACGAAAAGCAAGCTTCAACACTGTGAGTAGAATGCACTCATCACAAAGAAGTTTCTGAGAATGCTTCCGTCTACTTTCTATATGAAGATATTTCCTTTTAAAACATAGGCCTCAAAGTGCTCCAAATAAACCCTTGCAGATTCTACAAAAGGAGTGTCTCAAAACTGCTCTTTGTATAGGTAAGTCCAAGCCTGTGAGTTGAATGCACTCAACACAAAGAAGTTTCTGAGAATGCTTCTGTTCAGTTTTTATTTGAAGATATTTCCTTTTCCAGCATAGGCCTCAAACGGCTCCAAATATCCACTTGCAGAATCTATAAAAAGAGTGTTTCCAAACTTCTCTATCAATTGGTAGGTTCAACTCTGAGAGTTGAATGAACTCATCACAAAGAAGTTTCTGAGAATGCTTCCATCTAGTTTTTATATGAAGATATTTCCTTTTCCAGCATAGGCCCCAAAGAACTCCAAATAAACACATGCAGATTCTACAAAAGGAGTGTTTCAAAACTGTTCTATCAAAGGGACCGTTCAAGTCTGTGAGTTGAATGCACTCATCACACAGAAGTTTCTCAGAATGCTTCTGTCTAGTTTTTAGGTGAAGAGATTTCATTTCCCAGCATAGGCCTCAAAGCGCTCCAATTATCCACTTGAAGATTCTATAAGAAGAGTGTTTCCAAACTGCCCTTTCAAAAGAAAGCTTCAAGTCTGTGAGTTGAATGCACTCATCACAAAGAAGTTTCTGAGAATGCTTCCGTCTAGTTTCTATATGAAGATATTTCCTTTTCCAACATAGGCCTCAAAGTGCTGCAAGTAAACCCTTGCAGATTCTACAAAAGGAGTGTCTCAAAACTGCTCTTTCTATAGGTAAGTCCAAGTCTGTGAGTTGAATGCACTCAACACAAAGAAGTTTCTGAGAATGCTTCTGTTCAGTTTTTATGTGAAGATATTTCCTTTTCCAGCATAGGCCTCAAACGGCTCCAAATATCCACTTGCAGATTCTACAAAAAGAGTGTTTCCAAACTTCCCTATCAACTGGTAGGTTCAATTCTGTGAGTTGAATGAACTCATCACAAAGAAGTTTCTGAGAATGCTTCCATCTAGTTTTTATATGAAGATATTTCCTTTTCCAGCATAGGCCTCAAAGAACTCCAAATAAACACATGCAGATTCTACAAAAGGAGTGTTTCAAAACTGTTCTATCAAAGGGAACGTTCAAGTCTGTGAGTTGAATGCACTCATCACACAGAAGTTTCTCAGAATGCTTCTGTCTAGTTTTTAGGTGAAGAGATTACATTTCACAGCATAGGCCTCAAAGCGCTCCAAATATCCACTAGCAGATTCTACGAAAAGTGTGTTTCAAAGCTGCTCTTTCAAAATCAAGGTTGAAGTCTGTGTGTTGAATGCACTCATCAGAAAGAAGTTGCTGAGAATGCTTCTGTCTAGTTCTCACTTGAAGATATTTCCTTTTCCAGCTTAGGCCTCAAAGCGCTCCAAATAAACACTTGCAAATTCTACAAAAGGAGTGTTTCAAAAGAGTTCTATCAAAAGGAACGTTCAAGTCTGTGAGTTGAATGCACTTATCATACAGAAGATTCCTGGAATGCTTCTGTCTAGTTTTTATGTGAAGACATTTCCTTGTCCAGCATAGGCCTCAAAGCGCTCCATATATCCACTTGCAGATTCTACAAAAAGAGTGTTTCAAAACTGCTCTATCAAAAGCAAGCTTCAACACTGTGAGTAGAATGCACTCATCACAAAGAAGTTTCTGAGAATGCTTCTGTCTAGTTTTTATGTGAAGATATTTCCTTTTCCAACATAGGCCTCAAAGCGCTCCAAATAAACACTTGCAGATTCTACAAAAGGAGTGTTTCAAAACTGCTCTTTCGAGAGGAACGTTCAAGTCTGTGAGTTGAATACACTCATCACACAGAAGTTTCTGAGAATGCTTGTGTCTAGTTTTTATGTGAAGATATTTCCTTTTCCAGCATATGCCTCAAAAAGCTCCAAATATCCTCTTGCAGATTCTACAAAAAGAGTGTTTCCAAACTTCTCTATCAATTGGTAGGTTCAACTCTGTGAGTTGAATGAACTCATCACAAAGAAGTTTCTGAGAATCCTTCTCTCTAGTTTTTATGTGAAGATATTTCCTTTTCCAACATAGGCCTCAAGGTGCTCCGAATAAACACTTGCAGATTCTACAAACGTAATGTTTCAAAACTGTTCTGTCAAAAGGAACGTTCAAGTCTGTGAGTTGAATGCACTCATTGCAAAGAAGTTTCCCAGAATGCTTCTGTGTAGTTTTTAGGTGAAGAGATTTCATTTCCCAGCATAGGCCTCAAAGCGCTCCAATATCCACTTGAAGATTCTATAAGAAGAATGTTTCCAAACTGCTCTTTCAAAAGGAAGCTTCAAGTCTGTGAGTTGAATGCACTCATCACAAAGAAGTTTCTGAGAATGCTTCCGTCTAGTTTCTATATGAAGATATTTCCTTTTCCAACATAGGCCTCAAAGTGCTCCAAATAAACCCTTGCAGATTGTACAAAAGGAGTGTCTCAAAACTGCTCTTTCTATAGGTAAGTCCAAGTCTGTGAGTTGAATGCACTCAACACAAAGAAGTTTCTGAGAATGCTTCTGTTCAGTTTTTAAGTGAAGATATTTCCTTTTCCAGCATAGGCCTCAAACGGCTCCAAATATCCACTTGCAGATTCTACAAAAAGAGTGTTTCCAAACTTCCCTATCAATTGGTAGGTTAAACTCTGTGAGTTGAATGAACTCATCACAAAGAAGTTTCTGAGAATGCTTCCATCTAGTTTTTATATGAAGATATTTCCTTTTCCAGCGTAGGCCTCAAGAACTCCAAATAAACACATGCAGATTCTACAAAAGGAGTGTTTCAAAACTGTTCTATCAAAGGGAACGTTCAAGTCTGTGAGTTGAATGCACTCATCACACAGAAGTTTCTCAGAATGCTTCTGTCTAGTTTTTAGGTGAAGGGATTACATTTCCCAGCATAGGCCTCAAAGCGCTCCAAATATCCACTTGCAGATTCTACGAAAAGTGTGTTTCAAAGCTGCTCTTTCAAGAGCAAGGTTCAAGTCTGTGTGTTGAATGCACTCATCAGAAAGTAGTTTCTGAGAATGCTTCTGTCTAGTTCTTAGGTGAAGATATTTCCTTTTCCAGCTTAGGCCTCAAAGCGCTCCAAATAAACACTTGCAAATTCTACAAAAGGAGTGTTTCAAAAGAGTTCTATCAAAAGGAACGTTGAAGTCTGTGAGTTGAATGCACTTATCATACAGAAGTTTCCTGGAATGTTTCTGTCTAGTTTTTATGTGAAGACATTTCCTTTTCCAGCATAGGCCTCAAAGCGCTCCAAATATCCACTTGCAGATTCTACAAAAAGAGTGTTTCAAAACTGCTCTATCAAAAGCAAGCTTCAACACTGTGAGTAGAATGCACTCATCACAAAGAAGTTTCTGAGAATGCTTCTGTCTAGTTCTTACGTGAAGATATTTCCTTTTCCAGCTTAGGCCTCAAAGCGCTCCAAATAAAGAATTGCAAATTCCACAAAAGGAGTGTTTCAAAAGAGTTCTATCAAAAGGAACGTTCAAGTCTGTGAGTTGAATGCACTTATCATACAGAATTTTCCTGGAATGCTTCTGTCTAGTTTTTATGTGAAGACATTTCCTTTTCCAGCATAGGCCTCTAAGCGCTCCAGATATCCACTTGCAGATTCTACAAAAAGAGTGTTTCAAAACTGCTCTATCAAAAGCTAGCTTCAACACTGTGAGTAGAATGCACTCATCCCAAAGAAGTTTCTGAGAATGCTTCTGTCTAGTTTTTATGTGAAGATATTTCCTTTTCCGACATAGGCCTCAAAGCGCTCCAAATAAACACTTGCAGATTCTACAAAAGGAGTGTTTCAAAACTGCTCTATCGAGAGGAACGTTCAAGTCTGTGAGTTGAATGCACTCATCACACAGAAGTTTCTGAGAATGCTTCTGTCTAGTTTTTATGTGAAGCTATTTCCTTTTCCAACATAGGCCTCAAAGCGCTCCAAATAAACACTTGCAGATTCTACAAAAGGAGTGTTTCAAAACTGCTCTTTCGAGAAGAACGTTCAAGTCTGTGAGTTGAATGCACTCATCTCACAGAAGTTTCTGAGAATGCTTCTGTCTAGTTTTTATGTGAAGATACTTCCTTTTCCAGCATAGGCCTCAAAATGCTCCAAATATCCTCTTGCAGATTCTACAAAAAGAGTGTTTCAAAACTGTTCTATCAAAAGGAAGGTTCAACTCTGTGAGTTGAATGAATGCATCATGAAGAACTTTCTGAGAATGCTTCTCTGTACTTTTTAGGTGAAGATATTCCAAAACCCAGCGCAGGCCTCGAAGTGCTCCAAGTAACCACTTGCTGATTTTACCAAAAGAGTGTTTCAAAACTGCTCTTTCTATAGGAAACTTCAATTCGGTGGGTTGAATGCACTCAACACAAAGAAGTTTCTGAGAATGCTTCTGTTCAGTTTTTATGTGAAGATATTTCCTTTTCCAGCATAGGCCTCAAATGGCTCCAAATATCCACTTGCAGATTCTACAAAAAGAGTGTTTCTAAACTTCTCTATCAATTAGTAGGTTCAACTCTGTGAGTTGAATGAACTCATCACAAAGAAGTTTCTGAGAATCCTTCTCTCTAGTTTTTATGTGAAGATATTTCCTTTTCCAACATAGGCCTCAATGTGCTCCGAATAAACACTTGCAGATTCTGCAAACGTAATGTTTCAAAGCTGTTCTGTCAAAAGGAACGTTCAAGTCTGTGAGTTGAATGCACTCATTGCAAAGAAGTTTCTCAGAATGCTTCTGTCTAGTTTTTAGGTGAAGAGATTTCGTTTCCCAGCATAGGCCTCAAAGCGCTCCAAATATCCACTTGAAGGTTCTATAAGAAGAGTGTTTCCAAACTGCTCTTGCAAAAGAAAGCTTCAAGTCTGTGAGTTGAATGCACTCATCACAAAGAAGTTTCTGAGAATGCTTCCGTCTAGTTTCTATATGAAGATATTTCCTTTTCCAACATAGGCCTCAAAGTGCTCCAAATAAACCCTTGCAGATTCTACAAAAGGAGTGTCTCAAAACTGCTGTTTCTATAGGTAAGTCCAAGTCTGTGAGTTGAATGCACTCAACACAAAGAAGTTTCTGAGAATGCTTCTGTTCAGTTTTTATGTGAAGATATTTCCTTTTCCAGCATAGGCCTCAAACGGCTCCAAATATCCACTTGCAGATTCTACAAAAAGAGTGTTTCCAAACTTCCCTATCAATTGGTAGGTTCAACTCTGTGAGTTGAATGAACTCATCACAAAGAAGTTTCTGAGAATGCTTCCATCTAGTTTTTATATGAAGATATTTCCTTTTCCAGCATAGGCCTCAAAGAACTCCAAATAAACACATGCAGATTCTACAAAAGGAGTGTTTCAAAACTGTTCTATCAAGGGAACGTTCAAGTCTGTGAGTTGAATGCACTCATCACACAGAATTTTCTCAGAATGCTTCTGTCTAGTTTTTAGGTGAAGAGATTTCATTTCCCAGCATAGGCCTCAAAGCGCTCCAAATATCCACTAGCAGATTCTACGAAAAGTGTGTTTCAAAGCTGCTCTTTCAAAAGCAAGGTTCAAGTCTGTGTGTTGAATGCACTCATCAGAAAGAAGTTTCTGAGAATGCTTCTGTCTAGTTCTTACGTGAAGATATTTCCTTTTCCAGCTTAGGCCTCAAAGCGCTCCAAATAAACACTTGCAAATTCTACAAAAGGAGTGTTTCAAAAGAGTTCTATCAAAAGGAACGTTCAAGTCTGTGAGTTGAATGCACTTATCATACAGAAGATTCCTGGAATGCTTCTGTCTAGTTTTTATGTGAAGACATTTCCTTTTCCAGCATAGGCCTCAAAGCGCTCCAAATATTCACTTGCAGATTCTACAAAAAGAGTGTTTCAAAACTGCTCTATCAAAAGCAAGCTTCAACACTGTGAGTAGAATGCACTCATCACAAAGGAGTTTCTGAGAATGCTTCTGTCTAGTTTTTATGTGAAGATATTTCCTTTTCCAACATAGGCCTCAAAGCGCTCCAAATAAACACTTGCAGATTCTACAAAAGGAGTGTTTCAAAACTGCTCTTTCGAGAGGAACGTTCAAGTCTGTGAGTTGAATGCACTCATCACACAGAAGTTTCTGAGAATGCTTCTGTCTAGTTTTTATGTGAAGATATTTCCTTTTCCAGCATAGGCCTCAAAACGC
Organism: Pongo abelii; assembly: GCF_028885655.2. NCBI lineage: Eukaryota > Metazoa > Chordata > Mammalia > Primates > Hominidae > Pongo > Pongo abelii. Next base: position 20,263,552 of record NC_072000.2, on the reverse strand, counting down.
TCCAAATATCCTCTTGCAGATTCTACAAAAAGAGTGTTTCAAAACTGTTCTATCAAAAGGAAGGTTCAACTCTGTGAGTTGAATGAATGCATCATGAAGAACTTTCTGAGAATGCTTCTCTGTACTTTTTAGGTGAAGATATTCCAAAACCCAGCGCAGGCCTCGAAGTGCTCCAAGTAACCACTTGCTGATTTTACCAAAAGAGTGTTTCAAAACTGCTCTTTCTATAGGAAACTTCAATTCGGTGGGTTGAATGCACTCAACACAAAGAAGTTTCTGAGAATGCTTCTGTTCAGTTTTTATGTGAAGATATTTCCTTTTCCAGCATAGGCCTCAAATGGCTCCAAATATCCACTTGCAGATTCTACAAAAAGAGTGTTTCTAAACTTCTCTATCAATTAGTAGGTTCAACTCTGTGAGTTGAATGAACTCATCACAAAGAAGTTTCTGAGAATCCTTCTCTCTAGTTTTTATGTGAAGATATTTCCTTTTCCAACATAGGCCTCAATGTGCTCCGAATAAACACTTGCAGATTCTGCAAACGTAATGTTTCAAAGCTGTTCTGTCAAAAGGAACGTTCAAGTCTGTGAGTTGAATGCACTCATTGCAAAGAAGTTTCTCAGAATGCTTCTGTCTAGTTTTTAGGTGAAGAGATTTCGTTTCCCAGCATAGGCCTCAAAGCGCTCCAAATATCCACTAGAAGATTCTATAAGAAGAGTGTTTCCAAACTGCTCTTTCAAAAGAAAGCTTCAAGTCTGTGAGTTGAATGCACTCATCACAAAGAAGTTTCTGAGAATGCTTCCGTCTAGTTTCTATATGAAGATATTTCCTTTTCCAACATAGGCCTCAAAGTGCTCCAAATAAACCCTTGCAGATTCTACAAAAGGAGTGTCTCAAAACTGCTCTTTCTATAGGTAAGTCCAAGTCTGTGAGTTGAATGCACTCAACACAAAGAAGTTTCTGAGAATGCTTCTGTTCAGTTTTTATGTGAAGATATTTCCTTTTCCAGCCTAGGCCTCAAACGGCTCCAAATATCCACTTGCAGATTCTACAAAAACAGTGTTTCCAAACTTCTCTATCTATTGGTAGGTTCAACTCTGTGAGTTGAATGAACTCATCACAAAGAAGTTTCTGAGAATGCTTCCATCTAGTTTTTATATGAAGATATTTCCTTTTCCAGCATAGGCCTCAAAGAACTCCAAATAAACACATGCAGATTCTACAAAAGGAGTGTTTCAAAACTGTTCTATCAAGGGAACGTTCAAGTCTGTGAGTTGAATGCACTCATCACACAGAAGTTTCTCAGAATGCTTCTGTCTAGTTTTTAGGTGAAGAGATTTCATTTCCCAGCATAGGCCTCAAAGCGCTCCAAATATCCACTAGCAGATTCTACGAAAAGTGTGTTTCAAAGCTGCTCTTTCAAAAGCAAGGTTCAAGTCTGTGTGTTGAATGCACTCATCAGAAAGAAGTTTCTGAGAATGCTTCTGTCTAGTTCTTACGTGAAGATGTTTCCTTTCCCAGCTTAGGCCTCAAAGCGCTCCAAATAAACACTTGCAAATTCTACAAAAGGAGTGTTTCAAAAGAGTTCTATCAAAAGGAACGTTCAAGTCTGTGAGTTGAATGCACTTATCATACAGAAGATTCCTGGAATGCTTCTGTCTAGTTTTTATGTGAAGACATTTCCTTTTCCAGCATAGGCCTCAAAGCGCTCCAAATATTCACTTGCAGATTCTACAAAAAGAGTGTTTCAAAACTGCTCTATCAAAAGCAAGCTTCAACACTGTGAGTAGAATGCACTCATCACCAAGAAGTTTCTGAGAATGCTTCTGTCTAGTTTTTATGTGAAGATATTTCCTTTTCCAACATAGGCCTCAAAGCGCTCCAAATAAACACTTGCAGATTCTACAAAAGGAGTTTTTCAAAACTGCTCTTTCGAGAGGAACGTTCAAGTCTGTGAGTTGAATGCACTCATCACACAGAAGTTTCTGAGAATGCTTCTGTCTAGTTTTTATGTGAAGATATTTCCTTTTCCAGCATAGGCCTCAAAACGCTCCAAATATCCTCTTGCAGATTCTACAAAAAGATTGTTTCAAAACTGTTCTATCAAAAGGAAGGTTCAACTCTGTGAGTTGAATGAATGCATGATGAAGAACTTTCTGAGAATGCTTCTCTGTAGTTTTTAGGTGAAGATATTCCAAAACCCAGCACAGGCCTCGAAGTGCTCCAAATAACCACTTGCAGATTTTACCAAAAGAGTGTTTCAAAACTGCTCTTTCTATAGGTAAGTTCAAGTCTGTGAGGTGAATGCACTCAACACAAAGAAGTTTCTGAGAATGCTTCTGTTCAGTTTTTACGTGAAGATATTTCCTTTTCCAGCATAGGCCTCAAACGGCTCCAAATATCCACTTGGAGATTCTACAAAAAGAGTGTTTCCAAACTTTTCTATCAATTGGTAGGTTCAACTCTGTGAGTTGAATGAACTCATCACAAAGAAGTTTCTGAGAATCATTCTCTCTAGTTTTTATGTGAAGATGTTTCCTTTTCCAACATAGGCCTCAAGGTGCTCTGAATAAACACTTGCAGATCCTACAAACGTAATGTTTCAAAACTGTTCTGTCAAAAGGAACGTTCAAGTCTGTGAGTTGAATGCACTCATTGCAAAGAAGTTTGTCAGAATGCTTCTGTCTAGTTTTTAGGTGAAGAGATTTCATTTCCCAGCATAGGCCTTAAAGCGCTCGAAATATCCACTTGAAGATTCTATAAGAAGTGTGTTTCCAAACTGCTCTTTCAAAAGAAAGCTTCAAGTCTGTGAGTTGAATGCACTCATCACAAAGAAGTTTCTGAGAATGCTTCCGTGTAGTTTCTATATGAAGATATTTCCTTTTGCAACATAGGCCTCAAAGTGCTCCAAATAAACCCTTGCAGATTCTACAAAAGGAGTGTCTCAAAACTGCTCTTTCTATAGGTAAGTCCAAGTCTGTGAGTTGAATGCACTCAACCAAAGAAGTTTCTGAGAATGCTTCTGTTCAGTTTTTATGTGAAGATATTTCCTTTTCCAGCATAGGCCTCAAACGGCTCCAAATATCCACTTGCAGATTCTACAAAAAGAGTGTTTCCAAACTTCCCTATCAATTGGTAGTTTCAACTCTGTGAGTTGAATGAACTCATCACAAAGAAGTTTCTGAGAATGCTTCCATCTAGTTTTTATATGAAGATATTTCCTTTTCCAGCATAGGCCTCAAAGAACTCCAAATAAACACATGCAGATTCTACAAAAGGAGTGATTCAAAACTGTTCTATCAAAGGGAACGTTCAAGTCTGTGAGTTGAATGTACTCATCACACAGAAGTTTATCAGAATGCTTCTGTCTAGTTTTTAGGTGAAGAGATTTCATTTCCCAGCATAGGCCTCAAAGCGCTCCAAATATCCACTTGCAGATTCTACGAAAAGTGTGTTTCAAAGCTGCTCTTTCAAAAGCAAGGTTCAAGTCTGTGTGTTGAATGCACTCATCAGAAAGAAGTTTCTGAGAATGCTTCTGTCTAGTTCATAGGTGAAGATATTTCCATTTCCAACTTAGGCCTCAAAGCGCTCCAAATAAACACTTGCAAATTCTACAAAAGGAGTGTTTCAAAAGAGTTCTATCAAAAGGAACGTTCAAGTCTGTGAGTTGAATGCACTTATCATACAGAAGTTTCCTGGAATGTTTCTGTCTAGTTTTTATGTGAAGACATTTCCTTTTCCAGCATATGCCTCAAAGCGCTCAAAATTTCCACTTGCAGATTCTACAAAAAGAGTGTTTCAAAACTGCTCTATCAAAAGCAAGCTTCAACACTGTGAGTAGAATGCACTCATCTCAAAGAAGTTTCTGAGAATGCTTCTGTCTAGTTCTTAGGTGAAGATATTTCCTTTTCCAGCTTAGGCCTCAAAGCGCTCCAAATAAACACTTGCAAATTCTACAAAAGGAGTGTTTCGAAAGAGTTCTATCAAAAGGTACGTTCAAGTCTGTGAGTTGAATGCACTTATCATACAGAAGTTTCCTGGAATGCTTCTGTCTAATTTTTATGTGAAGACATTTCCTTTTCCAGCATAGGCCTCAAAGCGCTCCAAATATCCACTTGCAGATTCTACAAAAAGAGTGTTTCAAAACTGCTCTATCAAAAGCAAGCTTCAACACTGTGAGTAGAATGCACTCATCACAAAGAAGTTTCTGAGAATGCTTCTGTCTAGTTTTTATGTGAAGATATTTCCTTTTCCAACATAGGCCTCAAAGCGCTCCAAATAAACACTTGCAGATTCCACAAAAGGAGTGTTTCAAAACTGCTCTTTCGAGAGGAATGTTCAAGTCTGTGAGTTGAATGCACTCATCACACAGAAGTTTCTGAGAATGCTTCTGTCTAGTTTTTATGTGAAGACATTTCCTTTTCCAGCATAGGCCTAAAACGCTCCAAATATCCTCTTGCAGATTCTACAAAAAGAGTGTTTCAAAACTGTTCTATCAAAAGGAAGGTTCAACTCTGTGAGTTGAATGAATGCGTCATGAAGTACTTTCTGAGAATGCTTCTCTGTAGTTTTTAGGTGAAGATATTCCAAAACCCAGCACAGGCCTCGAAGTGCTCCAAATAACCACTTGCAGATTTTACCAAAAGAGTGTTTCAAAATTGCTCTTTCTATAGGTAAGTTCAAGTCTGTGAGTTGAATGCACTCAACACGAAGTTTCTGAGAATGCTTCTGTTCAGTTTTTATGTGAAGATATTTCCTTTTCCAGCATAGGCCTCAAACGGCTCCAAATATCCACTTGCAGATTCTACAAAAAGAGTGTTTCCAAACTTCTCTATCAATTGGTAGGTTCAACTCTGTGAGTTGAATGAACTCATCACAAAGAAGTTTCTGAGAATCCTTCTCTCTAGTTTTTATGTGAAGATATTTCCTTTTCCAACATAGGCCTCAAGGTGCTCCGAATAAACACTTGCAGATTCTACAAACGTAATGTTTCAAAACCGTTCTGTCAAAAGGAACGTTCAAGTCTGTGAGTTGAATGCACTCATTGCAAAGAAGTTTCTCAGAATGCTTCCGACTAGTTTTTAGGTGAAGAGATTTCATTTCCCAGCATAGGCCTCAAAGCGCTCCAAATATCCACTTGAAGATTCTATAAGAAGTGTGTTTCCAAACTGCTCTTTCAAAAGGAAGCTTCAAGTCTGTGAGTTGAATGCACTCATCACAAAGAAGTTTCTGAGAATGCTTCCGTCTAGTTTCTATATGAAGATATTTCCTTTTCCAACATAGGCCTCAAAGTGCTCCAAATAAACCCTTGCAGATTCTACAAAAGGAGTGTCTCAAAACTGCTCTTTCTATAGGTAATTCCAAGTCTGTGAGTTGAATGCACTCAACACAAAGAAGTTTCTGAGAATGCTTCTGTTCAGTTTTTATGTGAAGATATGTCCTTTTCCAGCATAGGCCTCAAACGGCTCCAAATATCCACTTGCAGATTCTACAAAAAGAGTGTTTCCAAACTTCCCTATAAATTGGTAGGTTCAACTCTATGAGTTGAATGAACTCATCAAAAAGAAGTTTCTGAGAATGCTTCCATCTAGTTTTTATATGAAGATATTTCCTTTTCCAGCGTAGGCCTCAAAGAACTCCAAATAAACACATGCAGATTCTACAAAAGGAGTGTTTCAAAACTGTTCTGTCAAAAGGAACGTTCAAGTCTGTGAGTTGAATGCACTCATTGCAAAGAAGTTTCTCAGAATGCTTCTGTCTAGTTTTTAGGTGAAGAGATTTCATTTCCCAGCATAGGCCTCAAAGCGCTCCAAATAACTACTTGCAGATTCTACGAAAAGTGTGTTTCAAAGCTGCTCTTTCGAAAGCAAGGTTCAGGTCTGTGTGTTGAATGCACTCTTTATAAAGAAGTTTCTGAGAATGCTTCTGTCTAGTTCTTAGGTGAAGATATTTCCTTTTCCAGCTTAGGCCTCAAAGCGCTCCAAATAAACACTTGCAAATTCTACAAAAGGAGAGTTTCAAAAGAGTTCTATCAAAAGGAACGTTCAAGTCTGTGAGTTGAATGTACTTGTCATACAGAAGTTTCCTGGAATGTTTCTGTCTAGTTTTATGTGAAGACATTTCCTTTTCCAGCATAGGCCTCAAAGCGCTCCAAATATCCACTTGCAGATTCTACAAATAGAGTGTTTCAAAACTGCTCTATCAAAAGCAAGCTTCAACACTGTGAGTAGAATGCACTCATCACAAAGAAGTTTTTGAGAATGCTTCTGTCTAGTTCTTACGTGAAGATATTTCCTTTTCCAGCTTAGGCCTCAAAGCGCTCCAAATAAACACTTGCAAATTCTACAAAAGGAGTGTTTCAAATTAGTTCTATCAAAAGGTACGTTCAAGTCTGTGAGTTGAATGCACTTATCATACAGAAGTTTCCTGGAATGTTTCTGTCTAGTTTTTATGTGAAGACATTTCCTTTTCCAGCGTAGGCCTCAAAGCGCTCCAAATATCCACTTGCAGATTCTACAAAAAGAGTGTTTCCAAACTTCTCTATCAATTGATAGGTTCAACTCCGTGAGTTGAATGAACTCATCACAAAGAAGTTTCTGAGAATGCTTCCGTGTAGTTTTTATATGAAGATATTTCCTTTTCGAACATAGGCCTAAAAGCGCTCCAAATAAACACATGCAGATTCTACAAAAGGAGTGTTTCAAAACTGTTCTATCAAAGGGAACGTTCAAGTCTGTGAGTTGAATGCACTCATCACACAGAAGTTTCTCAGAATGCTTCTGTCTAGTTTTTAGGTGAAGGGATTTCATTTCCCAGCATATGCCTCAAAGCGCTCCAAATATCCACTTGCAGATTCTACGAAAAGTGTGTTTCAAAGCTGCTCTTTCAAAAGCAAGGTTCAAGTCTGGGTGTTGAATGCACTCTTTATAAAGAAGTTTCTGAGAATGCTTCTGTCTAGTTCTTAGGTGACGATATTTCCTTTTGCAGTTTGGACTCTAAGCACTCCAAATAAACACTGGCTAATTCTACAAAAGGAGTGTCTCAAAAGAGTTCTATCAAGAGCAACTTTCCAGTCTTTGAGTTGAATGCAGTTATCATACAGAAGTTTCCTGGAATGCTTCTGTCTAGTTTTTATGTGAAGACATTTCCTTTTCCAGCAGAGTCCTCAAAGCGCTCCAAATATCCACTTGCAGATTCTACAAAAAGAGTGTTTCAAAACTGCTCTATCAAAAGCAAGCTTCAACACTATGAGTAGAATGCACTCATCACAAAGTAGTTTCTGAGAATGCTTCTGTCTAGTTTTTATGTGAAGATATTTCCTTTTCCAACATAGGCCTCAAAGCGCTCCAAATAAACACTTGCATATTGTACAAAAAGAGTGTTTCAAAACTGTTCTATAAAAAGGAAGGTTCAACACTATGAGTAGAATGCACTCATCACAAAGTAGTTTCTGAGAATGCTTCTGTCTAGTTTTTATGTGAAGATATTTCCTTTTCCAACATAGGCCTCAAAGCGATCCAAATAAACACATGCAGTTTCTACAAACGGAGTGTTTCAAAACAGTTCTGTCTAGAGCAACTTTCAAGTCTGAGAGTTGAATGCACTCATCACACAAAAGTTTCTGAGAATGCTTCTGTCTAGTTTTTATGTGAAGATATTTCCTTTTCCAGCATAGGCCTGAAAACGCTCCAAATATCCACTTGAAGATTCTACAAAAACAGTGTTTCAAAACTGTTCTATCAAAAGGAAGTTTCAACTCTGTGAGTTGAATGAACGCATCATGAAGAACTTTCTGAGAATGCTTTTCTGTCGTCTTTAGGTGAAGATATTCCATTTCCCAGTGTACGCCTCGAAGTTCTCCAAATAACCGCTTGCAGATTTTACCAAAAGTGTGTTTGAAAAGTGCTCTTTCCATAGGTAAGTTCAAGTCTGTGAGTTTAATACACTCAACATAAAGAAGTTTCTGAGAATGCTTCTGTTCAGTTTTTATGTGAAGATATTTCCTTTTCCAGCATAGTCCTCAATCGGCTCCAAATATCCACTTGCAGATTATACAAAAAGAGAGTTTCCAAACTTCTCTATCAATTGGTAGGTTCAAATCTGTGGGTTGAATGCACTCATCACAAGCAAGTTTTTCAGAATGCTTCTCTCTAGTTTTTATGTGAAGATATTTCCTTTTCCAACATAGGCCTCAAGGTGCTCTGAATAAACACTGGCAGATCCTAGAAACTTAATGTTTAAAAACTGTTCTATCAAAAGGAACGTTCAAGTCTGTGAGTTGAATACACTCATCACAAAAAAGTTTCTCAGAATGCTTCTGTCTAGTTTTTAGGTGAAGAGATTTCATTTCCCTGCCTAGGCCTCAAAGCGCTCCAAATATCCACCTGTAGATTTTATAAGAAGAGTGTTTCCAAAGTGGTCTTTCAAAAGGAAGATTCAAGTCTGTGAGTTGAATGCACTCATCACAAAGAAGTTTCTGAGAATGCTTCTGTCTAGTTTTTATGTGAAGACATTTCGTTTTCCAGCATGGGCCCCAAATCGCTCCAAACGTCCACTAGCAAATTGTACAAAAGGAGTGTTTCAAAAGTGTGCTATCAAAAGGAAGAGTCCAATATGTGAGTTGAATGCATAAAGCAGAGAGAAGTTTCTGAGAATGCTTCTCTCTAGTTTTTAGGTGAAGATATTTCATTTCCCAGCATAGGCTTCAAGGCGCTCCAAATATCCACTTGCTGATTCTGCAAAAAGAGTGTTTCCAAAGTGCTTTTTCAAAAGGAATTTTCAAGTCGGTGAGTTGAATGCACTCATCACAAAGAAGTTTCTGAGAATGCTACCGTCTAGTTATTATATGAAGATATTTCCTTTTCCAACATAGGCCTCCAAGTGCTCCAAATAACCAGTTGCAGATACTACAAAAGGAGTGTTTCAAAACTGTTCTATCAAAAGGAACGTTCAAGTCTGTGAGTTGAATGCACTCATCACACAGAAGTTTCTCAGAATGCTTCTGTCTAGTTTTTAGGTGTAGAGATTTCATTTCCCAGCACCGGCCTCAAAGCGCTCCAAATATCCACTTGCAGATTCTACGAAAAGAGTGTTTCAAAGCTGCTCTTTCAAAAGCAAGGTTCAAGTCTGTGTGTTGAATGCACTCATCAGAAAGAAGTTTCTGAGAATGCTTCTGTCTAGTTCTTACTTGAAGATATTTCCTTTTCCAGTTTAGGCTTCAAAGCGCTCCAAATAAACACTCGCAAATTCTGCAAAAGGAGTGTTTCAAAAGAGTTCTATCAAAAGGAAGGTTCAACAGTGTGAGTAGAATTCACTCATCACAAAGAAGTTTCTGAGAACGCTTCTGTTTACTTTTTATGTGAAGATATATTTTTTTCCAACATAGGCCTCAATGCGCTCCAAATAAACACTTGCAGATTCTACAAAAGGAGGGTTTCAAAACTGTTCTGTCGACAGGAACTTTGAAGTCTGTGAGATGAATGTCCTCATCACACAGTAGTTTCTTAGAATCCTTCTTTCTAGTTTTTAGGTGAAGATATTTCATTTCCCAGCATAGGCCTCATTGCGCTCCAAATATCTACTTGGAGATTCTATAAAAAGAGTGTTTGAAAACTGCTCTTTCAAAAGGGACGTTCAGGTCTGTGTGTTGAATGCACCCATCACAAACATGTTTCTGAGAATGATTCTGTCTAGTTGTTATATGATGATATTTCCTTTTCCAGCATATGTCTCTTAGCGCTCCGAATAAACATTTGCAGATTCTGCAAAAGGAGTGTTTCCAATCTGTTCTATCAAAAGAAACGTTCAAGTCTGTGAGTGGAATGCACTCATTACACAGAAGTTTCTGAGAATGCTTCTGTCTTGTTTTTAGGTGAAGATATAACTTTACCCAGCGTAGGCCTCAAAGCGTTCCAAATATCCAATTGCAGATTCTACAAAAAGAGTGTTTCAAAACTGCTCTTTCAAAAGGAGCGTTCAAGTCTGTGAGTTGAATGCACTCAACACAAAGAAGTTTCTGAGAATGTTCTATCTAGTTTTCATCTGCATGTATTTCCTTTTCCACTAGATGTCGCAGTCGCTCCAAATATCTCCTTGCAGAAATTACAAAAAGAGTGTTTCCAAGCTACTCTATCAAAAGTCAGTTTCTTCTCTGGGAGTTGAATGCAGGCATCGCAAAGAAGTTTCTGCGAATGCTTCTGTCTAGTTTTAAGCTGAAGATATTTCCTTTTCCAGCATAGGCTTCAAGGCGCTCCAAATATCCACTTGCAGATTGTACAAAAAGTGTGTTTCCGAGTTCCTCTTTCAAAAGGAAGTTTGTAGTCTGTGAGTTGAATGCACTCATCACACAGTGGTTTCTGAGAATCCTTCTGTCTAGTTTTTAGGTGAAGATATTTCATTTCCCAGCATAGGCCTCATTGCGCTCCAAATATCCACTAGCAGATTCTACAAAAAGAGTGTTTAAAAACTGCTCTTTCAAAAGAAAGGTTCAAGTCTGTAAGTTGAATGCACTCATCACAAAGTAGTTTCTGAGAAGGCTTCTGTCTAGTTGTTATGTGAAGTTATTTCCTTTTCCAGCATATGCCTCAAAGCGCTCAGAATAAACACTTGCAGATTCTACAATAGGAGTGTTTCCAAACTGTTCTATCAAAAGGAATGTTCAAGTCTGTGAGTTGATGCACTCATCACACAGAAGTTTCTGAGAATGCTTCTATCCAGTTTTCAGGTGAAGATATATCTTTTCTCAGCATAGGCCTCAAAGCGCTCCAAATATCCACCTGCAGATTCTACACAAAGAGTGTTTCAAAACTGCTCTTTCAAAAGGAACGTTCAAGTCTGTGAGTTGAATGCACTTAACACAAAGAACTTTCTGAGTACGATTCTGTCTAGTTGTTATGTGAAGATGTTTCCTTTTCCAGCCTAGGCCTCGATGCGCTCGAAATAAACATTTGCAGATTCTACAAAAGGAGTGTTTCAAAACTGTTGTATCAAAAGGAACGTTCAAGTCTTTGAGGTGAATGCACTCACCACACAGTAGTTTCTGAGAATCCTTCTGTCTTGTTTTTAGGTGAAGATATTTCATTTCCCAGCATAGGCCTCAGTGCGCTCCAAATATACACTATCAGAATCAACAAAAAGAGTGTTTCAAAACTACTCTTTCAAAAGAAAGGTTCAAGTCTGTGAGTTGAAGGCACTCATCACAAAGAAGTTTCTGAGAATGCTTCTGTGTAGCTCTTCTGTGAAGATATTTCCTTTTCCAGCATAGGCCTCAAAGCCCTTCAAATAAACACTTGCAGATTTTACAAAAAGAGTGTTACAAAACTGGTATATCGAAAGGAACGTTCGTGTCTGTGAGTTGAATGCACTAATCGCACAGAAATTTCTGAGAATGCTTCTGTCTAGTTCTTATGTGAAGATATTTCCTTTTCCAGCATAGACCTGAGAGCGCTCCAAATATCCACTTGCAGATTCTACAAAAAGAGTGTTTCAAAACTGCTCTTTCAAGAGGAACGTTCAAGTCCGTGAGTTGCACTCACTCCTCAGAAAGTTTTCTGAGAATGTTCTATCTAGTTTTCATCTGCATGTATTTCCTTTTCCACTAGATGTCGCAGTCGCTCCAAATATCCTCTTGCAGAAATTACAGAAAGAGTGTTTCCATACTACTCGATCAAAAGTCAGTCTCAACTCTGTGAGTTGAATGCACGCATCGCAAAGAAGTTTCTGCGAATGCTTCCGTCTAGTTTTTTGCTGAAGATATTTCATTTTCCAGCATCGGCTTCAAGGCACACCAAATATCCACTTGCAGATTGTACAAAAAGAGTATTTCAAAACTCCTCTTTCAAAAGGAAGGTTGAAGTCTGTGAGTTGAATGCACTCATCACACAGTAGTTTCTGAGAATCCTTCTGTCTAATTTTTAGGTGAAGAGATTTCATTTCCCAGCATAGGCCTCAGTGCGCTCCAAATATACACAAGCAGATCCTACAAAAAGAGTGTTTCAAAACTGCTCTTTCAAAAGAAAGTTTCAAGTCTGTGGGTTGAATGCACTCATCACAAATAAGTTTCTGAGAATGCTTTTGTCAAGATTTTATGTGAAGATATTTCCTTTTCCAGTATTGACCTCAAACAGCTCCAAATATCCACCTGCAGATTATACAAAAGGAGAGTTTCCAAACTCTTCTATCAAAAAGCAAGGTTCAACTCTGTGAGCAGAATGCAGTCATCACAAAGAAGTTTCTGAGAATGCTTCTGTCTACTTTTTATGCGAAGATATTTCCTTTTCCAACATAGGCCTCAAAGCGCTCCAAATAAACACTTGCAGATTCTACAAAAGGAGTGTTTCAAAACTGTTCTGTCGAGAGGAACTTTCAAGTCTGTGAGTTGAATGCACTCATCACTCAGAAGTTTCTGAGAATGCTTCTGTCTAGTTTTTATGTGAAGATATTTCCTTTTCCAGCATAGGCCTCAAAACGTTCCAAATATCCACTTGCAGATTCTACAAAAAGAGTGTTTCAAAATTGTTCTATCAAAAGGGAGGTTCAACTTTGTGAGTTGAATGAACGCATCGTGAAGATCTTTCTGATAATGCTTTTCTGTAGTCTTTAGGTGAAGATATTACATTTCCCAGCACAGGCCTCGAAGTGCTCCAAATAACCACTTGCAGATTTTACAAAAAGTGTGTTTCAAAAGTTCTCTTGCTATAGGTAAGTTCAAGTCTGTGAGTTGAATGCCGTCAACACAAAGAAGTTTCTGAGAATGCTTCTGTTCAGTTTTTATGTGAAGATATTCCCTTTTCCAGCATAGTCCTCAAACGGCTCCAAATGTCCACTTGCAGATTCTACAAAAAGAGTGTTTCCAAACTGCTCTATCAATTGGTAGGTTCAACTCTGTGGGTTGAATGCACTCATCACAAAGAAGTTTCTGAGAATGCTTCCGTCTAGTTTTTATGTGAAGATATTTCCTTTTCCAACATAGGCCTCATGGTGCTCCGAATAAACACTTGCAGATTCTACAAACTTAATGTTTCAAAACTGTTCTATCAAAAGGAACGTTCAAGTCTGTGAGTTGAATGCACTCACTTCAAAGAAGTTTCTCAGAATGCTTCTGTCTAGTTTTTAGTTGAAGAGATTTCATTTCCCAGCGTAGGCCTCAAAGCGCTCCAAATATCCACTTGCAGATTCTATAAGAAGAGTGTTTCCAAACTGCTCTTTCAAAAGGAAGGTTCAAGTCTGTGAGTTGAATGCACTCATCACAAAGAAGTTTCTGAGAATGCTTCTGTCTAGTTTTTATGTGAAGGCATTTCGTTTTCCAGCATGGGCCCCAAATCCCTCCAAACGTCCACTAGCAAATTGTACAAAAGGAGTGTCTCAAAAGTGTGCTATCAAAAAGAAGAGTCCACTCTGTGAGTTGAATGCATAAAGCTGGCAGAAGTTTCTGAGAATGCTTCTGTCTAGTTTTTAGGTGAAGATACTTCATTTCCCAGCATAGGCCTCAAGGCGCTCCAAATATCCACTTGCTGATTCTTCAAAAAGAGTGTTTCCAAAGTGCTTTTTCAAAAGGAAGCTTCAAGTCTGTGAGTTGAATGCACTCATCACAAAGAAGTTTCTGAGAATGCTACCGTCTAGTTATTATATGAAGATATTTCCTTTTCCAACATAGGCCTCAAAGCGCTTGAAATAAACACTTGCAGATTCTACAAAAGTAGTGTTTCAAAACTGTTCTATCAAAAGGAACGTTCAAGTCCGTGAGCTGAATGCACTCATCACACAGTAGTTTCTTAGAATCCTTCTTTCTAGTTTTTAGGTGAAGATATTTCATTTCCCAGCATAGGCCTCATTGCGCTCCAAATATCTACTTGCAGATCCTATAAAAAGAGTGTTTGAAAACTGCTCTTTCAAAGGGGACGTTCAGGTCTGTGAGTTGAATGCACCCATCACAAAGATGTTTCTGAGAATGATTCTGTCTAGTTGTTATATGATGATATTTCCTTTTCCAGCATGTGTCTCTAAGAGCTCCGAATAAACACTTGCAGATTCTGCAAAAGGAGTGTTTCCAATCTGTTCTATCAAAAGAAACGTTCAAGTCTGTGAGTGGAATGCACTCATCACACAGAAGTTTCTGAGAATGCTTCTGTCTTGTTTTTAGGTGAAGATATACCTTTTCCCAGCGTAGGCCTCAAAGCGTTCCAAATATCCACTTGCAGATTCTACAAAAAGAGTGTTTCAAAACTGCTCTTTCAAAAGGAGGGTTCAAGTCTGTGAGTTGAATGCACTCAACACAAAGAAGTTTCTGAGAACTTTCCATCTAGTTTTCATCTGCATGTATTTCCTTTTCCACTAGATGTCGCAGTCGCTCCAAATATCTCCTTGCAGAAATTACAAAAAGAGTGTTTCCAAGCTACTCTATCAAAAGTCAGTTTCTTCTCTGGGAGTTGAATGCAGGCATCGCAAAGAAGTTTCTGCGAATGCTTCTGTCTAGTTTTAAGCTGAAGTTATTTCCTTTTCCAGCATAGGCTTCAAGGCGCTCCAAATATCCACTTGCAGATTGTACAAAAAGTGTGTTTCCGAGTTCCTCTTTCAAAAGGAAGTTTGAAGTGTGTGAGTTGAATGCACTCATCACACAGTAGTTTCTGAGAATCCTTCTGTCTAGTTTTTAGGTGAAGATATTTCATTTCCCAGCATAGGCCTCATTGCGCTCCAAATATCCACTAGCAGATTCTACAAAAAGAGTGTTTAAAAACTGCTCTTTCAAAAGAAAGGTTCAAGTCTGTAAGTTGAATGCACTCATCACAAAGTAGTTTCTGAGAAGGCTTCTGTCTAGTTGTTATGTGAAGTTATTTCCTTTTCCAGCATATGCCTCAAAGCGCTCAGAATAAACACTTGCAGATTCTACAATAGGAGTGTTTCCAAACTGTTCTATCAAAAGGAATGTTCAAGTCTGTGAGTTGATGCACTCATCACACAGAAGTTTTTGATAATGCTTCTATCTAATTTTTAGGTGAAGATATATCTTTTCTCAGCATAGGCCTCAAAGCGCGCCAAATATCCACTTGCAGATTCTACACAAAGAGTGTTTCAAAACTGCTCTTTCAAAAGGAACGTTCAAGTCTGTGAGTTGAATGCACTTAACACAAAGAACTTTCTGAGTACGATTCTGTCTAGTTGTTATGTGGAGATGTTTCCTTTTCCAGCCTAGGCCTCGATGCGCTCGAAATAAACATTTGCAGATTCTACAAAAGGAGTGTTTCAAAACTGTTGTATCAAAAGGAACGTTCAAGTCTTTGAGGTGAATGCACTCACCACACAGTAGTTTCTGAGAATCCTTCTGTCTTGTTTTTAGGTGAAGATATTTCATTTCCCAGCATAGGCCTCAGTGCGCTCCAAATATACACTATCAGAATCAACAAAAAGAGTGTTTCAAAACTACTCTTTCAAAAGAAAGGTTCAAGTCTGTGAGTTGAAGGCACTCATCACAAAGAAGTTTCTGAGAATGCTTCTGTGTAGCTCTTCTGTGAAGATATTTCCTTTTCCAGCATAGGCCTCAAAGCCCTTCAAATAAACACTTGCAGATTTTACAAAAAGAGTGTTACAAAACTGGTATATCGAAAGGAACGTTCGTGTCTGTGAGTTGAATGCACTAATCGCACAGAAATTTCTGAGAATGCTTCTGTCTAGTTCTTATGTGAAGATATTTCCTTTTCCAGCATAGACCTGAGAGCGCTCCAAACATCCACTTGCAGATTCTACAAAAAGAGTGTTTCAAAACTGCTCTTTCAAGAGGAACGTTCAAGTCCGTGAGTTGCACTCACTCCTCAGAAAGTTTTCTGAGAATGTTCTATCTAGTTTTCATCTGCATGTATTTCCTTTTCCACTAGATGTCGCAGTCGCTCCAAATATCCTCTTGCAGAAATTACAGAAAGAGTGTTTCCATACTACTCGATCAAAAGTCAGTTTCAACTCTGTGAGTTGAATGCACGCATCGCAAAGAAGTTTCTGCGAATGCTTCCGTCTAGTTTTTTGCTGAAGATATTTCATTTTCCAGCATCGGCTTCAAGGCACACCAAATATCCACTTGCAGATTGTACAAAAAGAGTATTTCAAAACTCCTCTTTCAAAAGGAAGGTTGAAGTCTGTGAGTTGAATGCACTCATCACACAGTAGTTTCTGAGAATCCTTCTGTCTAATTTTTAGGTGAAGAGATTTCATTTCCCAGCATAGGCCTCAGTGCGCTCCAAATATACACAAGCAGATCCTACAAAAAGAGTGTTTCAAAACTGCTCTTTCAAAAGAAAGTTTCAAGTCTGTGGGTTGAATGCACTCATCACAAATAAGTTTCTGAGAATGCTTTTGTCAAGATTTTATGCGAAGATATTTCCTTTTCCAGTATTGACCTCAAACAGCTCCAAATATCCACCTGCAGATTATACAAAAGGAGAGTTTCCAAACTCTTCTATCAAAAAGCAAGGTTCAACTCTGTGAGCAGAATGCAGTCATCACAAAGAAGTTTCTGAGAATGCTTCTGTCTAGTTTTTATGTGAAGATATTTCCTTTTCCAGCATAGGCCTCAAAACGCTCCAAATATCCACTTGCAGATTCTACAAAAAGAGTGTTTCAAAATTGTTCTATCAAAAGAGAGGTTCAACTCTGTGAGTTGAATGAACGCATCGTGAAGATCTTTCTGATAATGCTTTTCTGTAGTCTTTAGGTGAAGATATTACATTTCCCAGCACAGGCCTCGAAGTGCTCCAAATAACCACTTGCAGATTTTACAAAAAGTGTGTTTCAAAAGTTCTCTTGCTATAGGTAAGTTCAAGTCTGTGAGTTGAATGCCCTCAACACAAAGAAGTTTCTGAGAATGCTTCTGTTCAGTTTTTATGTGAAGATATTCCCTTTTCCAGCATAGTCCTCAAACGGCTCCAAATGTCCACTTGCAGATCCTACAAAAAGAGTGTTTCCAAACTGCTCTATCAATTGGTAGGTTCAACTCTGTGGGTTGAATGCACTCATCACAAAGAAGTTTCTGAGAATGCTTCCGTCTAGTTTTTATGTGAAGATATTTCCTTTTCCAACATAGGCCTCATGGTGCTCCGAATAAACACTTGCAGATTCTACAAAAAGAGTTCTTCAAAACTGTTCCATCAAAAGGAAGTTTCAACACTGCGAGTAGAATGCACTCATCACAAAGAAGTTTCTGAGAATGCTTCAGTCTAGTTTTTATGTGAAGATATTTCCTTTTCCAACGTAGGCCTCAAGGTGCTCCGAGTAAAGGCTTGCAGATTCTACAAAGTTAATATTTCAAAACTGTTCCATCAAAAGGAACGTTCAAGTCTGTGATTTGAATGCACTCATCACGCAGAAGTTTCTCAGAATTCTTCTGTCTAGTTTTCGGGTGAAGATATTTCATTCCCCAACATAGGCCTCAAAGCGCTCCAAATATCCACTTGCAGATTCTACGAAAAGAATGTTACAAAGCTGCTCTTTCAAAAGCAAAGTTCAAGTCTGTGTGTTGAATGCTCTCATCGGAAAGAAGTTTCTGAGAATGCTTCTGTCTAGTTTTTATGTGAAGATATTTCCTTTTCCAACATAGGCCTCAAAGCGCTACAAATAAACACTTGCAGATTCTACAAAAGGAGTGTTTCAAAACTGCTCTGTCGAGAGGAACGTTCAAGTCTGTGAGTTGAATGCACTCATCACACAGAAGTCTCTGAGAATGCTTCTGTCTGGTTTTTATGTGAAGATATTTCCTTTTCCAGCATAGGCCTCAAAGACTCCAGATATCCCCTTGCAGATTCTACAAAAAGTGTGTTTCAAAACTGTTCTATCAAAAGGAAGGTTCAACTCTGTGAGTTGAATGAACGCATCGTGAAGATCTTTCTGATAATGCTTTTCTGTAGTCTTTAGGTGAAGATATTACATTTCCCAGCACAGGCCTCGAAGTGCTCCAAATAACCACTTGCAGATTTTACAAAAAGTGTGTTTCAAAAGTTCTCTTGCTATAGGTAAGTTCAAGTCTGTGAGTTGAATGCACTCAAAACAGAGAAGTTTCTGAGAATGCTTCTGTTCAGTTTTTATGTGAAGATATTCCCTTTTCCAGCATAGTCCTCAAACGGCTCCAAATGTCCACTTGCAGATTCTACAAAAAGAGTGTTTCCAAACTGCTCTATCAATTGGTAGGTTCAACTCTGTGGGTTGAATGCACTCATCACAAAGAAGTTTCTGAGAATGCTTCCGTCTAGTTTTTATGTGAAGATATTTCCTTTTCCAACATAGGCCTCATGGTGCTCCGAATAAACACTTGCAGATTCTACAAACTTAATGTTACAAAACTGTTCTATCAAAAGGAACGTTCAAGTCTGTGAGTTGAATGCTCTCATTTCAAAGAAGTTTCTCAGAATGCTTCTGTCTAGTTTTTAGTTGAAGGGATTCCATTTCCCAGCATAGGCCTCAAAGCGCTCCAAATATCCACTTGCAGATTCTATAAGAAGAGTGTTTCCAAACTGCTCTTTCAAAAGGAAGGTTCAAGTCTGTGAGTTGAATGCACTCATCACAAAGAAGTTTCTGAGAATGCTTCTGTCTAGTTTTTATGTGAAGGCATTTCGTTTTCCAGCATGGGCCCCAAATCGCTCCAAACGTCCACTAGCAAATTGTACAAAAGGAGTGTCTCAAAAGTGTGCTATCAAAAGGAAGAGTCCACTCTGTGAGTTGAATGCATAAAGCTGGCAGAAGTTTCTGAGAATGCTTCTGTCTAGTTTTTAGGTGAAGATACTTCATTTCCCAGCATAGACCTCAAGGCACTCCAAATATCCACTTGCTGATTCTTCAAAAAGAGTGTTTCCAAAGTGCTTTTTCAAAAGGAATCTTCAAGTCTGTGAGTTGAATGCACTCATCACAAGAAGTTTCTGAGAATGCTACCGTCTAGTTATTTTATGAAGATATTTCCTTTTCCAACATAGGCCTCAAAGCGCTTGAAATAAACACATGCAGATTCTACAAAAGTAGTGTTTCAAAACTGTTTTATCAAAAGGAACGTTCAAGTCTGTGAGCTGAATGCACTCATCACACAGTAGTTTCTTAGAATCCTTCTTTCTAGTTTTTAGGTGAAGATATTTCATTTCCCAGCATAGGCCTCATTGCGCTCCAAATATCTACTTGCAGATTCTATAAAAAGAGTGTTTGAAAACTCCTCTTTCAAAAGGGACGTTCAGGTCTGTGAGTTGAATGCACCCATCACAAAGATGTTTCTGAGAATGATTCTGTCTAGTTGTTATATGATGATATTTCCTTTTCCAGCATGTGTCTCTAAGAGCTCCGAATAAACACTTGCAGATTCTGCAAGAGGAGTGTTTCCAATCTGTTCTATCAAAAGAAACGTTCAAGTCTGTGAGTTGAATGCACTCATCACACAGAAGTTTCTGAGAATGCTTCTGTCTTGTTTTTAGGTGAAGATATACCTTTTCCCAGCGTAGGCCTCAAAGCGTTCCAAATATCCACTTGCAGATTCTACAAAAAGAGTGTTTCAAAACTGCTCTTTCAAAAGAAGCGTTCAAGTCTGTGAGTTGAATGCACTCCACACAAAGAAGTTTCTGAGAACGTTCTATCTAGTTTTCATCTGCATGTATTTCCTTTTCCACTAGATGTCGCAGTCGCTCCAAATATCTCCTTGCAGAAATTACAAAAAGAGTGTTTCCAAGCTACTCTATCGAGTCAGTTTCAGCACTGGGAGTTGAATGCAGGCATCGCAAAGAAGTTTCTGCGAATGCTTCTGTCTAGTTTTAAGCTGAAGATATTTCATTTTCCAGCATAGGCTTCAAGGCGCTCCAAATATCCACTTGCAGATTTTACAAAAAGTGTGTTTCCGAGTTCCTCTTTCAAAAGGAAGTTTGAAGTCTGGGAGTTGAATGCACTCAAAACACAGTAGTTTCTGAGAATCCTTCTGTCTAGTTTTTAGGTGAAGATATTTCATTTCCCAGCATAGGCCTCTGTGCGCTTGAAATATACACAAGCTGATTCTACAAAAAGAGTGTTTCAAAACTGCTCTTTGAAAAGAAAGTTTCAAGTCTGTGAGTTGGATGCACTCATGAAAAATAAGTTTCTGAGAATGCTTTTGTCTAGATTTTATGTGAAGATATTTCCTGTTCCAGCATTGGCCTCATACAGCTCCAAATAACCACTTGCAGATTATTCAACAAGAGAATTTCAAAACTCTTCTATCAAAAAGAAGCTTAAACTCTGTGAGTAGAATGCAGTCATCACAAACAAGATTCTGAGAATGCTTCTGTCTAGTTTTTATGTAGAGATATTTCCTTTTCCAATATAGGCCTGAAAGCGCTCCAAACAAACAATTGCAGATTCTACAAAAGGAGTGTTTCCAAACTGTTCTATCAAAAGGAACGCTCAAGTCTGTGAGTTGAATGCACTCATCACAGAGAAGATTCTGAGAATGCTTCTGTCTAGTTTTTAGGTGAAGA
Organism: Pongo abelii; assembly: GCF_028885655.2. Lineage (NCBI taxonomy): Eukaryota > Metazoa > Chordata > Mammalia > Primates > Hominidae > Pongo > Pongo abelii. Next base: position 20,243,090 of record NC_072000.2, on the reverse strand, counting down.
TATTTCTTTTCCCAGCGTAGGCCTCAAAGCGTTCCAAATATCCACTTGCAGATTCTACAAAAAGAGTGTTTCAAAACTAATGTTTCAAAAGGAACGTTCAAGCCTGTGAGTTGAATGCACTCAACACAAATAAGTTTCTGAGTATGCTTCTGTCTAGTTTTTATGTGAAGATATTTCCTTTTCCAGCTTAGGCCTCAAAGAGCTCGAAATAAACACTTGCAGATTCTACAAAAGTAGTGTTTAAAAACTGTTCTATCGAAAGGAACGTTAAAGTCTGTGAGTTGAATGCACTCATCACACAGTAGTTTCTGAGAATCCTTCTGTCTAGTTTTTAGGTGAAGATACTTCATTTCCCAGCTAGGCCTCATTGCGCTCCAAATATCCACTAGCAGATTCTACAAAAAGAGTGTTTAAAAACTGCTCTTTCAAAAGAGAGGTTCAAGTCTGTAGGTTGAATGCACTCATCACAAAGTAGTTTCTGAGAATGCTTCTGTCTAGTTGTTATGTGAAGTTATTTCCTTTACCAGCATATGCCTCAAAGCGCTCAGAATAAACACTTGCAGATTCTACAATAGGAGTGTTTCCAAACTGTTCTATCAAAAGGAATGTTCAAGTCTGTGAGTTGATGTACTCATCACACAGAAGTTTCTGAGAATGCTTCTGTCTAGTTTTTAGGTGAAGATATATCTTTTCTCAGCATAGGCCTCAAAGCGCTCCAAATATCCACTTGCAGATTCTACACAAAGAGTGTTTCAAAACTGCTCTTTCGAAAGGAACGTTCGTCTGTGAGTTGAATGCACTTAACACAAAGAACTTTCTGAGTACGATTCTGCATAGTTCTTATGTGAAGATGTTTCCTTTTCCAGCCTAGGCCTTGATGCGCTCGAAATAAACATTTGCAGATTCTACAAAAGGAGTGTTTCAAAACTGTTGTATCAAAAGGAACGTTCAAGTCTTTGAGGTGAATGCACTCACCACACAGTAGTTTCTGAGAATCCTTCTGTCTAGTTTTTAGGTGAAGATGTTTCATTTCCCAGCATAGGCTTCAGTGCGCTCCAAATATACACTATCAGAATCAACAAAAAGAGTGTTTCAAAACTACCCTTTCAAAAGAAAGGTTCAAGTCTGTGAGTTGAAGGCACTCATCACAAAGAAGTTTCTGAGAATGCTTCTGTGTAGCTCTTCTGTGAAGATATTTCCTTTTCCTGCAAAGGCCTCAAAGCCCTTCAAATAAACACTTGCAGATTTTACAAAAAGAGTGTTACAAAACTGTTATATCAAAAGGAACGTTCGTGTCTGTGAGTTGAATGCACTCATCACACAGTAGTTTCTGAGAATCCTTCTGTTTAATTTTTAGGTGAAGAGATTTCATTTCCCAGCATAGGCCTCAGTGCGCTCCAAATATACACAAGCAGATCCTACAAAAAGAGTGTTTCAAAACTGCTCTTTCAAAAGAAAGTTTCAAGTCTGTGGGTTGAATGCACTCATCACAAATAAGTTTCTGAGATTGCTTTTGTCAAGATTTTATGTGAACATATTTCCTTTTCCAGTATTGACCTCAAACAGCTCCAAATATCCACCTGCAGATTATACAAAAGGAGAGTTTCCAAACTCTTCTATCAAAAAGCAAGGTTCAACACTGTGAGCAGAATGCAGTCATCACAAACAAGATTCTGAGAATGCTTCTGTCTAGTTTTTCTGTCAAGATATTTCCTTTTCCAACATAGGCCTCAAAGCTTTCCATGTAAACAGTTGCAGATTCTACAAAAGGAGTGTTTCCAAACTGTTCTGTCAAAGGGAACGTTCAAGTCTGTGAGTTGAATGCACTCATCACACAGAAGCTTCTGAGAAAGCTTCTGTCTAGTTTTTATGTGAAGATATTTCCTTTTCCAGCACAGGCCTCAAAACGCTACAAACATCCAATTGCAGATTCTACAAAAAGAGACTTTCAAAACTGTTCCATGAAAAGGAAGTTTCAACACTGCGAGTAGAATGCACTCATCACAAAGAAGTTTCTGAGAATGCTTCCGTCTAGTTTTTATGTGAAGATATTTCCTTTTCCAACGTAGGCCTCAAGGTGCTCCGAGTAAAGGCTTGCAGATTCTACAAACTTAATATTTCAAAACTGTTCTATCAAAAGGAACGTTCAAGTCTGTGAGTTGAATGCACTCATCACACAGAAGTTTCTCAGAATACTTCTTTCTAGTTTTTATGTGAAGGTATTTCCTTTTCCAACATAGGCCTCAAAGTGCTCTAAATAAACACTTGCAGATTCTACAAAAGGAGTGTTTCAAAACTCTTCAGTCGAGAGGAACGTTCAAGTCTGTGAGTTGAATGCGCTCATCACACAGAAGTTTCTGAGAATGCTTCTGTCTAGTTTTTAGGTGAAGATATTTCCTTTTCCAGCATTGTCCTCGAAACGCTCCAAATATCAACTTGCAGATTCTACAAAAAGAGTGGTTCAAAACTGTTCTATCAAAAGGAAGGTTCAACTCTGTGAGTTGAATGAACGCATCGTGAAGAACTTTCTGAGAATGCTTCTCTGTAGTTTTTAGGTGAAGATATTCCATTTCCCAGCACAGGCCTGGAAGTGCTCCAAAAAACCACTTGCAGATTTTCCAAAAGAGTGTTTCAAAACTGCTCTTTCTATAGGTAAGTTGAAGTCTGTGAGTTGAATGCACTCAACACAAAGAAGGTTCTGAGAATGCTTCCGTTCAGTTTTTATGTGAAGATATTTCCTTTTCCAGCCTAGGCCTCAAACGGCTCCAAATATCTACTTGCAGACTCTACAAAAAGAGTGTTTCCAAACTTCTCTATCAATTGGTACTTTCAACTCTCCGAGTTGAATGAACTCATCGCAAAGCAGTTTCTGAGAATGCTTCTCTCTAGTTTTTATGTGAAGATATTTCCTTTTCCAACATAGGCCTCAAGGTGATCCGAATAAACCCTTGCAGATTCTACAAACGTAATGTTTCAAAACTCTTCTCTCGAAAGGAACGTTCAAGTCTGTGAGTTGAATGCACTCTTCGCAAAGAAGTTTCTCAGAATGCTTCTGTCTAGTTTTTACGTGAAGAGATTTCATTTCCCAACATAGGCCTCAAGCCACTCAAAATATCCACTTGCAGATTCTACAAAAAGAGTGTTCCCAAACTGCTCTTGCAAAAGGAAACTTCAAGTCAGTGAGTTGAATGCACTCATCACAAAGAAGTTTCTGAGAATGCTTCTCTCTAGTTTTTATGTGAAGATATTTCCTTTTCCAACATAGGCCTAATGGTGCTCCGAATAAACACTTGCAGATTCTGCAAACTTACTGTTTCAAAACTGTTCTATCAAAAGGAACGTTCAAGTTTGTGAGTTGAATGCACTCATCACAAAGGAGTTTCTCAGAATGCTTCTGTCTAGTTTTTAGTTGAAGGGATTCCATTTCCCAGCATAGGCCTCAAAGCGCTCCAAATATCCACTTGCAGATTCTATAAGAAGAGTGTTTCCAAACTGCTCTTTCAAAAGGAAGGTTCAAGTCTGTGAGTTGAATGCACTCATCACACAGAAGTTTCTGAGAATGCTTCCGTCTAGTTTTTATATGAAGATATTTCCTTTTCCAACATAGGCCTCCAAGCGCTGCTAATAAACACTTGCAGACTCTACAAAAGCAGTGTTTCAAAACTGTTCTATCAAAGGGAACGTTCAAATCTGTGAGTTGAATGCACTCATCAAACAGAAGTTTCTAAGAATGCTTCTGTCTAGTTTTTAGGTGAAGATATTTCATTGCCCAAAATAGGCCTCAAAGCGCTCCAATTATCCACTTGCAGATTCTACGAAAAGAGTGTTTCCAAGCTGCTCTTTCTAAAGCAAGGTTCAAGTCTGTGTGTTGAATGCACTCATCACAAAGAAGTTTCTGAGAATGTTTCTGTCTAGTTCTTACGTGAAGATATATCCTTTTCCAGCTTAGGCCTCAAAGCGCTCCAAATAAACACTTGCAAATTCTACAGAAGGAGTGTTTCAAAAGAGTTCCATCAAAAGGAACGCTCAAGTCTGTGAGTTGAATGCACTTTTCAAACAGAAGTTTCCTAGAATTCTTCTGTCTGGTTTTTATCTGAAGACATTTTCTTTTCCAGCATAGGACTCAAAGCGCTCCAAATATCCACTTGCAGATTCTACAAAAAGAGTGTTTCAAAACTGTTCTATGAAAAGAAAGGTTCAACAGTGTGAGTAGAATGCACTCATCAGAAAGAAGTTTCTGAGAATGCTTCTGTCTAGTTCTTACGTGAAGATATTTCCTTTTCCAGCTTAGACTTCAAAGCGCTCCAAATGAACACTTGCAAATTCTACAAAAGGAGTGTTTCAAAAGAGTTCTATCAAAAGCTACGTTCAAGTCTGTGAGTTGAATGCACTTATCAAACAGAGGTTTCCTAGAATGCTTCTGTCTGGTTTTTATCTGAAGACATTTTCTTTTCCAGCGTAGGCCTGAAAGCGCTTCAAATATCCACTTGCTGATTCTACAAAAAGAGTGTTTCAAAACTGTTCTATCAAAAGGAAGGTTCAACACTGTGAGTAGAATGCACTCATCACAAAGAAGTTTCTGAGAATGCTTCTGTCTAGTTTGTATGTGAAGATATTTCCTTTTCCAACGTAGGCCTCAAAGCGCTTCAAAGAATCTCTTGCAGATTCTACAAAAGGAGTGTTTCAAAACTGTTCTGTCGAGAGGAACGTTCACGTCTGTGAGTTGAATGCACTCATCACACAGAAGTTTCTGAGCATGCTTCTGTCTAGTTTTTATGTGAAGATATTTCCTTTTCCAGCATAGACCTCAAAGCCTTCCAAATATCCACTTGCAGATTCTAAAAAAATAATGTTTCAAAACTCCTATATCTGAAAGTTCAACGATGTTAGTTGAATGCACACATCACAAAGATGTTCCTGAAAATGCTTCTCTCTCGTTTTTATGTGAATATATTTCCTTTTCCAGTGTAGCCCTCAAAGCGCTCCAAATATCCCCTTGCAGATATTTCAAAAAGAGTATTTCAAAACTGTTCTATCGAAAGGAAGGTTCATCACTGTGAGTTGAATGTACACATAAGAAAGAAGTTCTGAGAATTCTTCTGTCTAGTTTTTATTTGAAGATATATTGTTTTCCAGCATATACCTAAAAGCTCTCCCAATATCCACTTGCAGAATCTTCAAAAAGAATGTTTCGAAACTGTTCTACCAAAAGGAATGTTCACCTCTGTGAGTTGAATGCACACATCACAAAGAAGTTCCTGAGAATGCATCTGTCGAATTTTTATGTGAAGATGTTTCCTATTCCACCACAGGTGTGAAAGAGGTCCAAATATCCACTTGCAGATTCTACAAAAAGGGTGTTTCATACTGATCTATCATAAAAAGGTTTCAACTCTGTGAGCTGCATGAACGCATCACAAATTAGTTTCTGAGAATGCCTCTGTCTAGTTTTTAAGTGAAGATATTTGCTTTTCAAGCATAGGCCTCAAAGCGCTCCAAATATACACTTGCAGATTCTACAAAAAGAATGTTTCAAAACTGATCTATCAAGAGGAAGATTCAACTATGTGAGTTGAATGCACAAGTCACAAAGTTGTTTCTGAGAATGCTTCTGTCTAGTTTTCATGTGATGATATTTCCTTTTCCAATGTAGGCCTCAAAGCGCTCCAAATATCCACTTCAATATTCTACAAAAAGAGTGTTTCAAAACTCCTCTCTCAAAAGAAAGCTTCAACTCTGTGAGCTGAATGCAAACATCAGAAAGTAGTTTCTGAAAATCCTTCTTTCTAGATTTCATGTGAAGATATTTCCTTTTCCAGTATAGGCCTCAAACCACTCCAAATATGCAGTTCTATATTCTACAAAGAGTGTGTTTGAAAACTTCTCTATCAAAAGGAAGGTTCACCCCCTTAAGCTGAATGCATACATCACAAAGTAGTTTCTGAGAATTCTTCTGTCTAGTTTTTATGTGAAGATACTTCCTTTTCAAGCGTAGGCCTCAAACCACTCCAAATATGCACTTCCATATTCTACAAAAAGTATGTTTGAAAACTTTTCTATCAAAAGGAAGGTTCACCAATTAACCTGAATGCACACATTGCAAAGCAGTTTCTCAGAATTCTTCTGTCTAGTTTTTATGTGAAGATATTTCCTTTTCCAGCATAGGCCTCAATGTGCTCCAAATATCCACTTGCAGATTCTCCAAAAAGGGTGTTAAGAAACTGCTCTATCATAAGAAATGTTCAACTGTGTTAGTTGAATGCAAACATCACAAAGGAGTTTCTGACAATGCTTCTATCTAGGTTTTATGTGAAGATGTTTCCTTTTCCTGTGTGGGCCTCAAATCGACCCAAATATCCACTTGCAGATTCTACAAAAAGAGTGTTTCAAACTGCTCTATGAAAAGGAAGGTTCAACTCTTTGAGTTGAATGCACACATCACAAAGTAGTTCCTGACAATGCTTCCGTCTAGTTTTTATGTGAAGATGTTTCCTTTACCAACATAGGCCTCAAAGCGCTCCAAATATCCATTGGCAGATTGTACAAAAAGAGTATTTCAAAACCGCTCTATCAAAAGAAAGGTTCAATTCTATGAGCTGAATGCACACATCACAAAGTAGTTCCTGACAATGTTTCTGTGAAGTTTTTATGTGAAGATATTTCCTTTAGCGGCATAGTCCTCAAAGCGCTCAATATATCCATTGCAGATTCTACAAAAAGAGTGCTTCAAAACTCCTCTATCAAACAGAATGTTCAACTCTGTGAGTTGAATGGACACATCACAAAGAAGTTTCTCAGAATGCTTCCATCTAATTTTTTTGCAAAGATATTTCCTTTTCCAGCCTAGGCCTCAAATCTCTCCAAGTATCCACTTGTAGATCCTAAAAAATGAGTGTTTCTAAACTGCTCTATCAAAAGGAAGTTTCCATCCTGTGAGTTGAGTACGCACATCTCAAAGAAGTTTCTGAGAATGCTTCTGTCTAGTTTTTATGTGAAGATATTTCCTTTTCCACCATAGGCCTCAAAGCACTCCAATTATTGACTTGGAGAGTCTACAAAAAGAGTGTTTCAAAACTGTTCTATCAAAAGATAGATTCAACTCTGTGAGTTGAATGCACACATCACAAAGATGTTTCTGAGAATGCTTCTGTTTGGTTTTCATTTGAAGATATTTCCTTTTCCAGCATAGGCCTCAAAGCACTCCATTATCCACTTGCAGATTCTACAAATGAGTGTTTCAAAACTGCTCTATCAAAAGTAAGGTTCAACTCTGTGTGTTGAATGCCCGCTTCACAAAGAGGTTTCTGTGAATGCTTCTTTCTAGTTTTTATGTGAAGATATTTCCCTTTCCAGCAAAGGCCTCAAACCGCTCCAAATATCCACTTACAGACCCTACAAAAAGCATATTTCGAAACTGCTCTATCAAAAGAAATGTTCAACACTTTGAGTAGAATGCACACATCCATTCCACTCCAATCCATTCCATTCAAATCAACTCCATTCCATTCCATTCCATTCCACTGCCCTCCACTCCACTCCAGTCCACTCCATTCCATTCCACTCCATTCCTCTCCACTACATTACACTGCAGTCACTGCACTCCATTGCATTCACTCTACACCATTCCATGCCATTCCATTCCACTCCATACCAGTACACTCCTCTCCATTCCAATCCAATCCATTCTATTCCAATCTATTCCATGACACGCCACTAAACTCCACTCCACTCCACTCCATTTCGTTCCACTCCATTCCATTCCACTCCAAACCACTCCATTGCAATCCTTTCCACTCCACTCCACGCAACTCCACTCCATTCCATTCCACCACATTGCAGTCCACTCCATTCCATTCCATTCCATTCCACTGTACTCCACTCCTTTCCATTGCATTCTGCTCCACTGCATTCCACTGCATTCTACTCCCATCCACTCCATTCTATTCCACTCCATTCATTTTCATTCTATTGAATTCCATCACATTCCAGTCCATTCCCCTCCACTCCACTCCATTCCGTTGCACTCCACTCCGCCCCATTATACTCCACTCCACTCCATTCCATTCCAGTCAACTACGATCCATTCCACTACACTCCACTCCGCTCCACTCCATTCCATGCCATTGCACTCCATTCGATTCCATTACATTCCACTGCATTCCATTCCATTCCATTCCATGCTACTCCACTACACCCCACGCAATTCCAGTCCATTCCTTTCCATTCCACTCCACTCCACTCCATTCCATTCCACTCTATTCCACTCCATTCCACTTCAGTGCTCTCGACCCCACTCAATTCCAGTCCATTCCATACCATTCCATTCCACTCCACTGCATTCCATTCCATTCCATTCTATTCCATTCCATTCCTCTCCTTTCCACTCAAATCCACACCATTCCACTCCAGTCCACTCCATTCCACGCCATTCGGTTCCATTCTACTCTATTCCATTCAATTCCACTCCATTCCCCTCCATTCCACTGCATTCCACTCCATTCCGCTCCACTCCATTCCACTCCATTCCAATCCATTCCATTACAATCCACACCACACCACTCCATTCCATTCCACTCCATTCCACTCTACTCCATTCCATTCCACTCCACTCCTGACCACTCCACTTCACTCCATTCCATTCCTCTCCATTCCACTCCACGCCACTCCATTCAATTCCACCCCATTCCATTCCGTTACATTTCATTCCACTCCTCTCCACTCCACTCCACTCTGCTCCATTCCATTCCAGCCCATTCCACTCCACTCCATTCCACTCCACTACTTTCCACTCCACTCCACTCCACTTATTTCCAGTCCATTCCATTCCATTCCATTCTATTCCACTCCTTTCCACTGCACTCCACTCCATTCATTTCCACTCCTCTCCATCTATCTCATTTCATTCTATTCCAATCCATTCCATTCCATTCCACTCCATTCCACTCCATTACACTCCATTCCAGTACATTCCACTCCACACAACTCAACTCCATTCCATTCCACTGCATTCCTCTCCATTACACTCCATTCCATTCCACTCCATACCAATCCAGTCGACTCTATTCCATTCCATTCCACTACACTACACTCCACCCCATTCCATTCCACTCCATTTCACTCTAGTGCATTTCATTCCAATCCACTCCATTCCACTCCACTCCATTCCTCTCCATTCCTTTCCAATCCACTCCACTCCATTCCAGTCCATTCTACTCCATTCCTCTCCACTCCACTCTATTCCATTTCATTCCCTTCCATTCCGTTCCACTCCATTCCATTCCATTTCATTCCATTCCATTCTGTTCCACTCCACTCTGTTCCATTTCATTCCATTCCATTCCGTTCCACTCCATTCCATTCCATTTCATTCCATTCCATTCTGTTCCACTCCATTCCATTCCACTCCACTCTACACAATTCTGCTCCTCTCCATTTCACTCCATTCCACTCCACTCCATTCCATTTCACTCAACCATTCCATGCCATTCCATTCCACTCCACTCCATTCCTCTCCACTCCATTCCTATCCACTCCATTCCACCCCAATCCATTCTATACCAATTCATTCCATTACGCTCCACTAAATTCCACTCCACTCCACTCCACTCCACTCCATTCCACTCCACTCCATTCCATTCCTCTCAATTCCATTCCAATCCTCTACATTCCTTTCCGGTCCATTCCAATTCCTTCCATTCCATGTCATTCCACTCCATTCCATCCATTCCTCTCGATTCCTCTCCATTCCACTCCATTCCATTCCGTTCCATTGCACTCCATTCCATTCCCTTCCATTCCACTCCAGTCCACTCCACCACGCCATTCCATTCCGCTCCATGGCATTCCACTCCATTCTACTCCACTCCACTCCATTCTACTCCACTCCATTCCATTCCATTCCACTCCACTCCAATGAACTCCATTCCATCATTCTCCATTCCACTCCACTCCATTCCATTCCTCTCCCTTCCTTTCCACTCAGTTCCAGTCCATTCCATTTTATTCCACTCCACAGCACTCCATTCCATTCCACGACACTGCAATCTATTCCACTGCACTCCACTCCACTCCACTCCATTCCATTCCACTCTACTCCGTTCCATTCCATTCCACTCCACTCCATTCAACTCCTTTCCACTCAATTCCAGTATTTTCCACTCCAATCAATTCCATTACTTTCTATTTCACTGCAATCGATTACACTCCATTCCATTACAATCCACTCCATTCCATTCCACTCCACTCCATTACACTCCATTCCATTCCATTCCACTCTATTCCATTCCATTCCATTCCATTCTCTTACACTCCATTCCAGTCCTTTCCACTCCACTCCACTACATTCCATTCCATTCCATTCCATTCCACTCCATTCCTTTACATTGCACTCCATTCCACTGCATTCCCATCCTTTCTCTCAATTCCCCTCCATTCCACTACATTACTTTACACTCCACTGCATTGCATTCCATTGCATTACACTTTACACCACTCCACGCCATTCCATTCCACTCCATTCCAGTCTACTCCATTGGATTCCACTCCACTCCAGGCCACTCAACTGCACTCCATTCCATTTCACTCCATTCCATTCCTCTCCATTCCACTCCAGTCCACCCCAATCCATTCCACTCCATTCCATTCGATTCAATTTCATTCCACTCCACTCCACTCCACTCCACTCCCTTCCATTCCACCCACTCCCCTCCACTCCATTCCACTCCACTGCATTCCACTCCACTCCATTCCACTAGATTCCATTCCATTCCATTCCACTCTACTCCATTTCATTCCATTCCATTTAACTCCATTACATTCCTCTCCATTCCTGTCCACTCCACTCCATTCCACTTAACTATAATCCATTCCACTCTATTCACCTCCATTCCACATCGTTCCGTTCCACTCCGTTACACTCCATTCCTTCCGTTGCAGTAGATTCCACACCACTCCACTCCATTCCATTCCACTCCGTTATACTCTACTCCGTTCCATTCCTCTCCATTCAACTCCACTCCACTCCATTCCACTGCACTATATAATCCATTCCACTCCATTCCCCTCCATTCCACACCATTCTGTTCCACTCCGTTGCACTGCGTTCCTTCCATTGCATTATACTCCGTACCACTCCACCCCAGTCCATTCCACTCCATTATACTCTACTCCATTCCATTCCACTCTACTCCAGTCCACTCAACTCCATTCCATTCCATTCTCTTCCATTCAATTCCATTCCATTCCACTCCACTCCACTCCATTCCACTCCAATCTATACAGTTCCATTCCACTGCACTCCACTCCACTCCACTCTATTCCATTCCTTTCCACTCACATCAACTCCATTCCACTCCACTCCACTCTACTCCAATTCATTCCATTCCAGTCCATTCCATTCCACTCCTTTCCATTCCTCTCTATTCCACTCCATTCCACTACATTCCATTCCACTCCTCTCCAATACACTCCATTCCATTCTATTTCTCTGCACTCCAATCCATTCCAAACCACTCCATTCCATTCCACTCCACTCCTTTCCAATCCATTCCATTCCACTCCATTCCACTCCACTCCAATACATGCCACTCCACTCCATTCCATTACTTTCCACTCCACTCCACCCGACTCCATTCCATTCCATTCCACTCACGTCACCTGCATTCCACTGCACTCCACTCTACTCCACTCCACTTCATTCCACTCCATTCCATTCCATTTCACTCCTTTCCATTCCTCTCCATTCTACTCCACTCCACTTCATTCCATTCCATTCCATTCCATTCCACTCCTTTCCATTCCTCTTCATTCCACTCCCTTCCACTCCATTCCTGTCTTCTCCACTCCAATACCCTCCATTCAATTTCATTCCGCTTCTCACCAATCTATTCCAATCCACTCCATTCAATTCCAGTCCACTCCTTTCCACTCCATTCCATTCCACTCCACTCCACTCTACTCCATTCCATTACATTGCATTTCACTCCATTCTACTCCACTCCATTCCACTTCATTCCACTGCATTCCTGTCTAGTCCACTCTCCTTCTCTCCATTCCATTCCATTCCACTGCGCTACACTCCATTCCATTCCAATCCAATACACTCCACTCCATTCCATTCCACCCCAGTCCACTCCACTTCACTTCCTTCCATTCCACTGCAGTCTGCTACACTCCATTCCTTTCTATTCCATTCCATTCCATTCCTCTCCTCTCCACTCCACTCCACTCCATCACATTACATTCAATTAAATTTCATTCCATTCCACTCCACTCCTCTCTATTCCATTTTATTCCACTTCCCTGCACTCCACCCCAATCCATTGCACTCCACTCCATTCCACTCCACTCCATGACATTCCGTTATATTCCATTCCATTCCACTCCTCTCCATTCCAGTCCACTCCTCTTCATTCCACACCACTCCACTCCAATCCATTCCATTCCATTCCATTTCACTGAACTCTGTTCCACTCCACTCAACTCCATTCCACTCCACTCCACTGCATTCCATTCCATTCCATTCCATTCCACTGCATTCCGTTAGATTCCACTCTATTCCACTTCACTCCACTCCATTCCACTCCATTACACTCCACTCCATTCGATTCCATTCCACTCCCCTGCACTCCACTCCACTCCATTCCACTCCACTCCATTCCACTGCACTCCATTCCATTCCATACCATTCCATTCCATTCCATTCCATTTCATTCCATTCCATTCCATTCCACACCATTCCACTCCATTCCTCTCCATTCCACTTCATTCCATTCCATTCCATTCCAGTCCACTCCATTCAAATACATTCCACTACACTCCACTGCACCACTCCATTCTACTCCACTCCATTCCATTTCATTCCACTCCACCCCGCTGAACTCCATTCTTTCACACTCCATTCCACTCCACTCCATTAAAATCCTCTCCATTACTTTACATTCCATTCCAATCCATTCCATTCCATTTTACGCCACACCACTCCATTCCATTCTGCTCCACTCCGCTCCATTCCACTGCACTCCTCTCCAATCCACTCAATTCCACTCCACTCCTCTCCTCTCCCATCCATTCTGTTCCATTCCATTCCACGCCATTCCATTCCAGTACCCTCTTCTCCATTCCACCCCAATCCATTCCACTCCACTACATTCCATTCCATTCCTTTACGTTCCACTCCTTTCAACTCCACTCCACTCCATTCCATTCCACTCCATTCCAATACACTCCATTCCAATCCATTCCACTCTATTCCACCCCACTCCACTGCATTCCATTCCAATCCATTCCAGTCCACTCCATTCCATTCCAGTCCACTCCACTGCACTCCACTCCATTCCAATTCATTCCACTTCATTGCATTACAATGCGTTCGACTCCACTCCACCCCATCTACTCCATTCCATTCCTTTCCATTCAATTCAATTCCATTCCAATGCAGTCCATTCAACTCCAATCCACTCCATTCCAGTGAACTCCACTCCATTCCATTCCATTCCAGTCCATTCCAGTCTGTTTCACTCTATTCCACTGCAGTACACTCCATTCCACTCCATTCCCCTTCATTTCTCTCCACTCCGTTCCACTTCATTCTGCTCCATTCCCTTCCATTCCATTACACTCCACACCACCCCACTCCATTCTATTCTACTCCATTCCATTCTCCTCCATTCCATTCCACTCCACTCCATTCCATTCCATTTCTTTCCACTCAACTCCCCTCCATTCCACTCGATTCCACTCCATTCCATTCCACTCCTCTCTATTCCACTCCATTCTATTCCATTCCTCTCCACTGCACTCCATTCCATTCCTTTGCATCCCATTACATTCCTGTCCATTCCAGTCCATTCCGCTATATTCCACTACACCATATTCCACTCCATTCCCCTCCATACCACTCCATTCCACTCTACGCCAATATATTCCGCTCCACTCCAGTCCACTCCACTCCACTCCATTCCATTTCACTCCGTTCCATTCCTCTCCATTCCACTCCACTCTATTCCACTCCTCTTAACCCCATACCACTCCACTCCTCACCATTCCATTTCATTCCACTCCATTTCATTCCACTTCATTCCATTCCATTCAACTCTACTCCTTTCCACTCCTCTCCATTAGACTCCACTCCATTCCATTCATTCCATTCTACTCAATTCCTCTCCTCTCCATTAGTCTCCACGCCATTCCATTCCATTCCACTTCATTCCACTCCATTCCACTCCACTCCACTCCATTCCAGTCTATTCCACTGCACTTCATTCCACTCCCTCCACTCCATTCCACTCCACTCCATTCATTTCATTCCATTCAACTCCATTCCACTCCACTCCACTCTATTCCTTTCCAGTCCACTCCACTCCAATAAACTCCACTCCCCTCAACTCCATTCCATTCCACTCCAATCCATTCCATTCAAATCAACTCCATTCCATTCCATTCCATTCCACTGCCCTCCACTCCACTCCAGTCCACTCCATTCCATTCCACTCCATTCCTCTCCACTACATTACACTGCAGTCACTGCACTCCATTGCATTCACTCTACACCATTCCATGCCATTCCATTCCACTCCATACCAGTACACACCTCTCCATTCCAATCCAATCCATTCTATTCCAATCTATTCCATGACACGCCACTAAACTCCACTCCACTCCACTCCATTTCGTTCCACTCCATTCCATTCCACTCCAATCCACTCCATTGCAATCCTTTCCACTCCACTCCACGCAACTCCACTCCATTCCATTCCACCACATTGCAGTCCACTCCATTCCATTCCATTCCATTCCACTGTACTCCACTCCTTTCCATTGCATTCTGCTCCACTGCATTCCACTGCATTCTACTCCCATCCACTCCATTCTATTCCACTCCATTCATTTTCATTCTATTGAATTCCATCACATTCCAGTCCATTCCACTCCACTCCACTCCATTCCGTTGCACTCCACTCCGCCCCATTATACTCCACTCCACTCCATTCCATTCCAGTCAACTACGATCCATTCCACTACACTCCACTCCGCTCCACTCCATTCCATGCCATTGCACTCCACTCGATTCCATTACATTCCACTGCATTCCATTCCATTCCATTCCATGCTACTCCACTACACTCCACGCAATTCCAGTCCATTCCTTTCCATTCCACTCCACTCCACTCCATTCCATTCCACTCTATTCCACTCCATTCCACTTCAGTGCTCTCGACCCCACTCAATTCCAGTCCATTCCATACCATTCCATTCCACTCCACTGCATTCCATTCCATTCCATTCTATTCCATTCCATTCCTCTCCTTTCCACTCAAATCCACACCATTCCACTCCAGTCCACTCCATTCCACGCCATTCGGTTCCATTCTACTCTATTCCATTCAATTCCACTCCATTCCCCTCCATTCCACTGCATTCCACTCCATTCCGCTCCACTCCATTCCACTCCATTCCAATCCATTCCATTACAATCCACACCACACCACTCCATTCCATTCCACTCCATTCCACTCTACTCCATTCCATTCCACTCCACTCCTGACCACTCCACTTCACTCCATTCCATTCCTCTCCATTCCACTCCACGCCACTCCATTCAATTCCACACCATTCCATTCCGTTACATTTCATTCCACTCCTCTCCACTCCACTCCACTCTGCTCCATTCCATTCCAGCCCATTCCACTCCACTCCATTCCACTCCACTACTTTCCACTCCACTCCACTCCACTTATTTCCATTCCATTCCATTCCATTCCATTCTATTCCACTCCTTTCCACTGCACTCCACTCCATTCATTTCCACTCCTCTCCATCTATCTCATTTCATTCTATTCCAATCCATTCCATTCCATTCCACTCCATTCCACTCCATTACACTCCATTCCAGTACATTCCACTCCACACAACTCAACTCCATTCCATTCCACTGCATTCCCCTCCATTACACTCCATTCCATTCCACTCCATACCAATCCAGTCGACTCTATTCCATTCCATTCCACTACACTACACTCCACCCCATTCCATTCCACTCCATTTCACTCTAGTGCATTTCATTCCAATCCACTCCATTCCACTCCACTCCATTCCTCTCCATTCCTTTCCAATCCACTCCACTCCATTCCAGTCCATTCTACTCCATTCCTCTCCACTCCACTCTATTCCATTTCATTCCATTCCATTCCGTTCCACTCCATTCCATTCCATTTCATTCCATTCCATTCTGTTCCACTCCACTCTGTTCCATTTCATTCCATTCCATTCCGTTCCACTCCATTCCATTCCATTTCATTCCATTCCATTCTGTTCCACTCCATTCCATTCCACTCCACTCTACGCAATTCTGCTCCACTCCATTTCACTCCATTCCACTCCACTCCATTCCATTTCACTCTAAACCATTCCATGCCATTCCATTCCACTCCACTCCATTCCTCTCCACTCCATTCCTATCCACTCCATTCCACCCCAATCCATTCTATACCAATTCATTCCATTACGCTCCACTAAATTCCACTCCACTCCACTCCACTCCACTCCATTCCACTCCACTCCATTCCATTCCTCTCAATTCCATTCCAATCCTCTACATTCCTTTCCGGTCCATTCCAATTCCTTCCATTCCATGTCATTCCACTCCATTCCATCCATTCCTCTCGATTCCTCTCCATTCCACTCCATTCCATTCCGTTCCATTGCACTCCATTCCATTCCCTTCCATTCCACTCCAGTCCACTCCACCACGCCATTCCATTCCGCTCCATGGCATTCCACTCCATTCTACTCCACTCCACTCCATTCTACTCCACTCCATTCCATTCCATTCCACTCCACTCCAATGAACTCCATTCCATCATTCTCCATTCCACTCCACTCCATTCCATTCCTCTCCCTTCCTTTCCACTCAGTTCCAGTCCATTCCATTTTATTCCACTCCACAGCACTCCATTCCATTCCACGACACTGCAATCGATTCCACTGCACTCCACTCCACTCCACTCCATTCCATTCCACTCTACTCCGTTCCATTCCATTCCACTCCACTCCATTCAACTCCTTTCCACTCAATTCCAGTATTTTCCACTCCAATCAATTCCATTACTTTCTATTTCACTGCAATCGATTACACTCCATTCCATTACAATCCACTCCATTCCATTCCACTCCACTCCATTACACTCCATTCCATTCCATTCCACTCTATTCCATTCCATTCCATTCCATTCTCTTACACTCCATTCCAGTCCTTTCCACTCCACTCCACTACACTCCATTCCATTCCATTCCATTCCACTCCATTCCTTTACATTGCACTCCATTCCACTGCATTCCCATCCTTTCTCTCAATTCCCCTCCATTCCACTACATTACTTTACACTCCACTGCATTGCATTCCATTGCATTACACTTTACACCACTCCACGCCATTAAATTCCACTCCATTCCAGTCTACTCCATTGGATTCCACTCCACTCCAGGCCACTCAACTGCACTCCATTCCATTTCACTCCATTCCATTCCTCTCCATTCCACTCCAGTCCACTCCAATCCATTCCACTCCATTCCATTCGATTCAATTTCATTCCACTCCACTCCACTCCACTCCACTCCCTTCCATTCCACCCACTCCCCTCCACTCCATTCCACTCCACTGCATTCCACTCCACTCCATTCCACTAGATTCCATTCCATTCCATTCCACTCTACTCCATTTCATTCCATTCCATTTAACTCCATTACATTCCTCTCCATTCCTGTCCACTCCACTCCATTCCACTTAACTATAATCCATTCCACTCTATTCACCTCCATTCCACATCGTTCCGTTCCACTCCGTTACACTCCATTCCTTCCGTTGCAGTAGATTCCACACCACTCCACTCCATTCCATTCCACTCCGTTATACTCTACTCCGTTCCATTCCTCTCCATTCAACTCCACTCCACTCCATTCCACTGCACTATATAATCCATTCCACTCCATTCCCCTCCATTCCACACCATTCTGTTCCACTCCGTTGCACTGCGTTCCTTCCATTGCATTATACTCCGTACCACTCCACCCCAGTCCATTCCACTCCATTATACTCTACTCCATTCCATTCCACTCCACTCCAGTCCACTCAACTCCATTCCATTCCATTCTCTTCCATTCAATTCCATTCCATTCCACTCCACTCCACTCCATTCCACTCCAATCTATACAGTTCCATTCCACTGCACTCCACTCCACTCCACTCTATTCCATTCCTTTCCACTCACATCAACTCCATTCCACTCCACTCCACTCTACTCCAATTCATTCCATTCCAGTCCATTCCATTCCACTCCTTTCCATTCCTCTCTATTCCACTCCATTCCACTACATTCCATTCCACTCCTCTCCAATACACTCCATTCCATTCTATTTCTCTGCACTCCAATCCATTCCAAACCACTCCATTCCATTCCACTCCACTCCTTTCCAATCCATTCCATTCCACTCCATTCCACTCCACTCCAATACATGCCACTCCACTCCATTCCATTACTTTCCACTCCACTCCACCCGACTCCATTCCATTCCATTCCACTCACGTCATCTGCATTCCACTGCACTCCACTCTACTCCACTCCACTTCATTCCACTCCATTCCATTCCATTTCACTCCTTTCCATTCCTCTCCATTCTACTCCACTCCACTTCATTCCATTCCATTCCATTCCATTCCACTCCTTTCCATTCCTCTTCATTCCACTCCATTCCACTCCATTCCTGTCCTCTCCACTCCAATACCCTCCATTCAATTTCATTCCGCTTCTCACCAATCTATTCCAATCCACTCCATTCAATTCCAGTCCACTCCTTTCCACTCCATTCCATTCCACTCCACTCCACTCTACTCCATTCCATTACATTGCATTTCACTCCATTCTACTCCACTCCATTCCACTTCATTCCACTACATTCCAGTCTAGTCCACTCTCCTTCTCTCCATTCCATTCCATTCCACTGCACTACACTCCATTCCATTCCAATCCAATACACTCCACTCCATTCCATTCCACCCCAGTCCACTCCACTTCACTTCCTTCCATTCCACTGCAGTCTGCTACACTTCATTCCTTTCTATTCCATTCCATTCCATTCCTCTCCTCTCCGATCCACTCCACTCCATCACATTACATTCAATTAAATTTCATTCCATTCCACTCCACTCCACTCCTCTCTATTCCATTTTATTCCACTTCCCTGCACTCCACCCCAATCCATTGCACTCCACTCCATTCCACTCCACTCCATGACATTCCGTTATATTCCATTCCATTCCACTCCTCTCCATTCCAGTCCACTCCTCTTCATTCCACACCACTCCACTCCAATCCATTCCATTCCACTCCATTTCACTGAACTCTGTTCCACTCCACTCAACTCCATTCCACTCCACTCCACTGCATTCCATTCCATTCCATTCCATTCCACTGCATTCCGTTAGATTCCACTCTACTCCACTTCACTCCACTCCGTTCCACTCCATTACACTCCACTCCATTCAATTCCATTCCACTCCCCTGCACTCCACTCCACTCCATTCCACTCCACTCCACTCCACTGCACTCCATTCCATTCCATACCATTCCATTCCATTCCATTCCATTTCATTCCATTCCATTCCATTCCACACCATTCCACTCCATTCCTCTCCATTCCACTTCATTCCATTCCATTCCATTCCAGTCCACTCCATTCAAATACATTCCACTACACTCCACTGCACCACTCCATTCTACTCCACTCCATTCCATTTCATTCCACTCCACTCCGCTGAACTCCATTCCTTCACACTCCATTCCACTCCACTCCATTAAAATCCTCTCCATTACTTTACATTCCATTCCAATCCATTCCATTCCATTTTACGCCACACCACTCCATTCCACGCCACACCACTCCATTCCATTCCACTCCACTCCGCTCCATTCCACTGCACTCCTCTCCAATCAACTCAATTCCACTCCACTCCTCTCCTCTCCCATCCATTCTGTTCCATTCCATTCCACGCCATTCCATTCCAGTACCCTCTTCTCCATTCCACCCCAATCCATTCCACTCCACTACATTCCATTCCATTCCTTTACATTCCACTCCTTTCAACTCCACTCCACTCCATTCCATTCCACTCCATTCCAATACACTCCATTCCAATCCATTCCACTCTATTCCACCCCACTCCACTGCATTCCATTCCAATCCATTCCAGTCCACTCCATTCCATTCCAGTCCACTCCACTGCACTCCAATCCATTCCAATTCATTCCACTTCATTGCATTACAATGCGTTCGACTCCACTCCACCCCATCTACTCCATTCCATTCCTTTCCATTCAATTCAATTCCATTCCAATGCAGTCCATTCAAATCCAATCCACTCCATTCCAGTGAACTCCACTCCATTCCATTCCATTCCAGTCCATTCCAGTCTGTTTCACTCTATTGCACTGCAGTACACTCCATTCCACTCCATTCCCCTTCATTTCTCTCCACTCCGTTCCACTTCATTCTGCTCCATTCCCTTCCATTCCATTACACTCCACACCACCCCACTCCATTCTATTCTACTCCATTCCATTCTCCTCCATTCCATTCCACTCCACTCCATTCCATTCCATTTCTTTCCACTCAACTCCCCTCCATTCCACTCGATTCCACTCCATTCCATTCCACTCCTCTCTATTCCACTCCATTCTATTCCATTCCTCTCCACTGCACTCCATTCCATTCCTTTGCATCCCATTACATTCCTGTCCATTCCAGTCCATTCCGCTATATTCAACTACACCATATTCCACTCCATTCCCCTCCATACCACTCCATTCCACTCTACTCCAATATATTCCGCTCCACTCCAGTCCACTCCACTCCACTCCATTCCATTTCACTCCGTTCCATTCCTCTCCATTCCACTCCACTCTATTCCACTCCTCTTAACCCCATACCACTCCACTCCTCACCATTCCATTTCATTCCACTCCATTTCATTCCACTTCATTCCATTCCATTCAACTCTACTCCTTTCCACTCCTCTCCATTAGACTCCACTCCATTCCATTCATTCCATTCTACTCAATTCCTCTCCTCTCCATTAGTCTCCACGCCATTCCATTCCATTCCACTTCATTCCACTCCATTCCACTCCACTCCACTCCATTCCATTCTATTCCACTGCACTTCATTCCACTCCCTCCACTCCATTCCACTCCACTCCATTCATTTCATTCCATTCAACTCCATTCCACTCCACTCCACTCTATTCCTTTCCAGTCCACTCCACTCCAATAAACTCCACTCCCCTCAACTCCATTCCATTCCACTCCAATCCATTCCATTCAAATCAACTCCATTCCATTCCATTCCATTCCACTGCCCTCCACTCCACTCCAGTCCACTCCATTCCATTCCACTCCATTCCTCTCCACTACATTACACTGCAGTCACTGCACTCCATTGCATTCACTCTACACCATTCCATGCCATTCCATTCCACTCCATACCAGTACACTCCTCTCCATTCCGATCCAATCCATTCTATTCCAATCTATTCCATGACACGCCACTAAACTCCACTCCACTCCACTCCATTTCGTTCCACTCCATTCCATTCCACTCCAATCCACTCCATTGCAATCCTTTCCACTCCACTCCACGCAACTCCACTCCATTCCATTCCACCACATTGCAGTCCGCTCCATTCCATTCCATTCCATTCCACTGTACTCCACTCCTTTCCATTGCATTCTGCTCCACTGCATTCCACTGCATTCTACTCCCATCCACTCCATTCTATTCCACTCCATTCATTTTCATTCTATTGAATTCCATCACATTCCAGTCCATTCCACTCCACTCCACTCCATTCCGTTGCACTCCACTCCGCCCCATTCTACTCCACTCCACTTCGTTCCATTCCAGTCAACTACGATCCATTCCACTACACTCCACTCCGCTCCACTCCATTCCATGCCATTGCACTCCACTCGATTCCATTACATTCCACTGCATTCCATTCCATTCCATTCCATGCTACTCCACTACACTCCACGCAATTCCAGTCCATTCCTTTCCATTCCACTCCACTCCACTCCATTCCATTCCACTCTATTCCACTCCATTCCACTTCAGTGCTCTCGACCCCACTCAATTCCAGTCCATTCCATACCATTCCATTCCACTCCACTGCATTCCATTCCATTCCATTCTATTCCATTCCATTCCTCTCCTTTCCACTCAAATCCACACCATTCCACTCCAGTCCACTCCATTCCACGCCATTCGGTTCCATTCTACTCTATTCCATTCAATTCCACTCCATTCCCCTCCATTCCACTGCATTCCACTCCATTCCGCTCCACTCCATTCCGCTCCATTCCAATCCATTCCATTACAATCCACACCACACCACTCCATTCCATTCCACTCCATTCCACTCTACTCCATTCCATTCCACTCCACTCCTGACCACTCCACTTCACTCCATTCCATTCCTCTCCATTCCACTCCACGCCACTCCATTCAATTCCACCCCATTCCATTCCGTTACATTTCATTCCACTCCTCTCCACTCCACTCCACTCTGCTCCATTCCATTCCAGCCCATTCCACTCCACTCCATTCCACTCCACTACTTTCCACTCCACTCCACTCCACTTATTTCCAGTCCATTCCATTCCATTCCATTCTATTCCACTCCTTTCCACTGCACTCCACTCCATTCATTTCCACTCCTCTCCATCTATCTCATTTCATTCTATTCCAATCCATTCCATTCCATTCCACTCCATTCCAGTACATTCCACTCCACACAACTCAACTCCATTCCATTCCACTGCATTCCCCTCCATTACACTCCATTCCATTCCACTCCATACCAATCCAGTCGACTCTATTCCATTCCATTCCACTACACTACACTCCACCCCATTCCATTCCACTCCATTTCACTCTAGTGCATTTCATTCCAATCCACTCCATTCCACTCCACTCCATTCCTCTCCATTCCTTTCCAATCCACTCCACTCCATTCCAGTCCATTCTACTCCATTCCTCTCCACTCCACTCTATTCCATTTCATTCCATTCCATTCCGTTCCACTCCATTCCATTCCATTTCATTCCATTCCATTCTGTTCCACTCCACTCTGTTCCATTTCATTCCATTCCATTCCGTTCCACTCCATTCCATTCCATTTCATTCCATTCCATTCTGTTCCACTCCATTCCATTCCACTCCACTCTACGCAATTCTGCTCCTCTCCATTTCACTCCATTCCACTCCACTCCATTCCATTTCACTCTAAACCATTCCATGCCATTCCATTCCACTCCATTCCATTCCTCTCCACTCCATTCCTATCCACTCCATTCCACCCCAATCCATTCTATACCAATTCATTCCATTACGCTCCACTAAATTCCACTCCACTCCACTCCACTCCACTCCATTCCACTCCACTCCATTCCATTCCTCTCAATTCCATTCCAATCCTCTACATTCCTTTCCGGTCCATTCCAATTCCTTCCATTCCATGTCATTCCACTCCATTCCATCCATTCCTCTCGATTCCTCTCCATTCCACTCCATTCCATTCCGTTCCATTGCACTCCATTCCATTCCCTTCCATTCCACTCCAGTCCACTCCACCACGCCATTCCATTCCGCTCCATGGCATTCCACTCCATTCTACTCCACTCCACTCCATTCTACTCCACTCCATTCCATTCCATTCCACTCCACTCCAATGAACTCCATTCCATCATTCTCCATTCCACTCCACTCCATTCCATTCCTCTCCCTTCCTTTCCACTCAGTTCCAGTCCATTCCATTTTATTCCACTCCACAGCACTCCATTCCATTCCACGACACTGCAATCTATTCCACTGCACTCCACTCCACTCCACTCCATTCCATTCCACTCTACTCCGTTCCATTCCATTCCACTCCACTCCATTCAACTCCTTTCCACTCAATTCCAGTATTTTCCACTCCAATCAATTCCATTACTTTCTATTTCACTGCAATCGATTACACCCCATTCCATTACAATCCACTCCATTCCATTCCACTCCACTCCATTACACTCCATTCCATTCCATTCCAGTCTATTCCATTCCATTCCATTCCATTCTCTTACACTCCATTCCAGTCCTTTCCACTCCACTCCACTACATTCCATTCCATTCCATTCCACTCCATTCCTTTACATTGCACTCCATTCCACTGCATTCCCATCCTTTCTCTCAATTCCCCTCCATTCCACTACATTACTTTACACTCCACTGCATTGCATTCCATTGCATTACACTTTACACCACTCCACGCCATTCCATTCCACTCCATTCCAGTCTACTCCATTGGATTCCACTCCACTCCAGGCCACTCAACTCCACTCCATTCCATTTCACTCCATTCCATTCCTCTCCATTCCACTCCAGTCCACTCCAATCCATTCCACTCCATTCCATTCGATTCAATTTCATTCCACTCCACTCCACTCCACTCCACTCCCTTCCATTCCACCCACTCCCCTCCACTCCATTCCACTCCACTGCATTCCACTCCACTCCATTCCACTAGATTCCATTCCATTCCATTCCACTCTACTCCATTTCATTCCATTCCATTTAACTCCATTACATTCCTCTCCATTCCTGTCCACTCCACTCCATTCCACTTAACTATAATCCATTCCACTCTATTCACCTCCATTCCACATCGTTCCGTTCCACTCCGTTACACTCCATTCCTTCCGTTGCAGTATATTCCACACCACTCCACTCCATTCCATTCCACTCCGTTATACTCTACTCCGTTCCATTCCTCTCCATTCAACTCCACTCCACTCCATTCCACTGCACTATATAATCCATTCCACTCCATTCCCCTCCATTCCACACCATTCTATTCCACTCCGTTGCACTGCGTTCCTTCCATTGCATTATACTCCATACCACTCCACCCCAGTCCATTCCACTCCATTATACTCTACTCCATTCCATTCCACTCCACTCCAGTCCACTCAACTCCATTCCATTCCATTCTCTTCCATTCAATTCCATTCCATTCCACTCCACTCCACTCCATTCCACTCCAATCTATACAGTTCCATTCCACTGCACTCCACTCCACTCCACTCTATTCCATTCCTTTCCACTCACATCAACTCCATTCCACTCCACTCCACTCTACTCCAATTCATTCCATTCCAGTCCATTCCATTCCACTCCTTTCCATTCCTCTCTATTCCACTCCATTCCACTACATTCCATTCCACTCCTCTCCAATACACTCCATTCCATTCTATTTCTCTGCACTCCAATCCATTCCAAACCACTCCATTCCATTCCACTCCACTCCTTTCCAATCCATTCCATTCCACTCCATTCCACTCCACTCCAATACATGCCACTCCACTCCATTCCATTACTTTCCACTCCACTCCACCCGACTCCATTCCATTCCATTCCACTCACGTCATCTGCATTCCACTGCACTCCACTCTACTCCACTCCACTTCATTCCACTCCATTCCATTCCATTTCACTCCTTTCCATTCCTCTCCATTCTACTCCACTCCACTTCATTCCATTCCATTCCATTCCATTCCACTCCTTTCCATTCCTCTTCATTCCACTCCATTCCACTCCATTCCTGTCCTCTCCACTCCAATACCCTCCATTCAATTTCATTCCGCTTCTCACCAATCTATTCCAATCCACTCCATTCAATTCCAGTCCACTCCTTTCCACTCCATTCCATTCCACTCCACTCCACTCTACTCCATTCCATTACATTGCATTTCACTCCATTCTACTCCACTCCATTCCACTTCATTCCACTGCATTCCAGTCTAGTCCACTCTCCTTCTCTCCATTCCATTCCATTCCACTGCACTACACTCCATTCAATTCCAATCCAATACACTCCACTCCATTCCATTCCACCCCAGTCCACTCCACTTCACTTCCTTCCATTCCACTGCAGTCTGCTACACTTCATTCCTTTCTATTCCATTCCATTCCATTCCTCTCCTCTCCACTCCACTCCACTCCATCACATTACATTCAATTAAATTTCATTCCATTCCACTCCACTCCACTCCTCTCTATTCCATTTTATTCCACTTCCCTGCACTCCACCCCAATCCATTGCACTCCACTCCATTCCACTCCACTCCATGACATTCCGTTATATTCCATTCCATTCCACTCCTCTCCATTCCAGTCCACTCCTCTTCATTCCACACCACTCCACTCCAATCCATTCCATTCCACTCCATTTCACTGAACTCTGTTCCACTCCACTCAACTCCATTCCACTCCACTCCACTGCATTCCATTCCATTCCATTCCATTCCACTGCATTCCGTTAGATTCCACTCTACTCCACTTCACTCCACTCCGTTCCACTCCATTACACTCCACTCCATTCAATTCCATTCCACTCCCCTGCACTCCACTCCACTCCATTCCACTCCACTCCACTCCACTGCACTCCATTCCATTCCATACCATTCCATTCCATTCCATTCCATTTCATTCCATTCCATTCCATTCCACACCATTCCACTCCATTCCTCTCCATTCCACTTCATTCCATTCCATTCCATTCCAGTCCACTCCATTCAAATACATTCCACTACACTCCACTGCACCACTCCATTCTACTCCACTCCATTCCATTTCATTCCACTCCACTCCGCTGAACTCCATTCCTTCACACTCCATTCCACTCCACTCCATTAAAATCCTCTCCATTACTTTACATTCCATTCCAATCCATTCCATTCCATTTTACGCCACACCACTCCATTCCACGCCACACCACTCCATTCCATTCCGCTCCACTCCGCTCCATTCCACTGCACTCCTCTCCAATCCACTCAATTCCACTCCACTCCTCTCCTCTCCCATCCATTCTGTTCCATTCCATTCCACGCCATTCCATTCCAGTACCCTCTTCTCCATTCCACCCCAATCCATTCCACTCCACTACATTCCATTCCATTCCTTTACATTCCACTCCTTTCAACTCCACTCCACTCCATTCCATTCCACTCCATTCCAATACACTCCATTCCAATCCATTCCACTCTATTCCACCCCACTCCACTGCATTCCATTCCAATCCATTCCAGTCCACTCCATTCCATTCCAGTCCACTCCACTGCACTCCACTCCATTCCAATTCATTCCACTTCATTGCATTACAATGCGTTCGACTCCACTCCACCCCATCTACTCCATTCCATTCCTTTCCATTCAATTCAATTCCATTCCAATGCAGTCCATTCAACTCCAATCCACTCCATTCCAGTGAACTCCACTCCATTCCATTCCATTCCAGTCCATTCCAGTCTGTTTCACTCTATTCCACTGCAGTACACTCCATTCCACTCCATTCCCCTTCATTTCTCTCCACTCCGTTCCACTTCATTCTGCTCCATTCCCTTCCATTCCATTACACTCCACACCACCCCACTCCATTCTATTCTACTCCATTCCATTCTCCTCCATTCCATTCCACTCCACTCCATTCCATTCCATTTCTTTCCACTCAACTCCCCTCCATTCCACTCGATTCCACTCCATTCCATTCCACTCCTCTCTATTCCACTCCATTCTATTCCATTCCTCTCCACTGCACTCCATTCCATTCCTTTGCATCCCATTACATTCCTGTCCATTCCAGTCCATTCCGCTATATTCCACTACACCATATTCCACTCCATTCCCCTCCATACCACTCCATTCCACTCTACGCCAATATATTCCGCTCCACTCCAGTCCACTCCACTCCACTCCATTCCATTTCACTCCGTTCCATTCCTCTCCATTCCACTCCACTCTATTCCACTCCTCTTAACCCCATACCACTCCACTCCTCACCATTCCATTTCATTCCACTCCATTTCATTCCACTTCATTCCATTCCATTCAACTCTACTCCTTTCCACTCCTCTCCATTAGACTCCACTCCATTCCATTCATTCCATTCTACTCAATTCCTCTCCTCTCCATTAGTCTCCACGCCATTCCATTCCATTCCACTTCATTCCACTCCATTCCACTCCACTCCACTCCATTCCATTCTATTCCACTGCACTTCATTCCACTCCCTCCACTCCATTCCACTCCACTCCATTCATTTCATTCCATTCAACTCCATTCCACTCCATTCCACTCTATTCCTTTCCAGTCCACTCCACTCCAATAAACTCCACTCCCCTCAACTCCATTCCATTCCACTCCAATCCATTCCATTCAAATCAACTCCATTCCATTCCATTCCATTCCACTGCCCTCCACTCCACTCCGGTCCACTCCATTCCATTCCACTCCATTCCTCTCCACTACATTACACTGCGGTCACTGCACTCCATTGCATTCACTCTACACCATTCCATGCCATTCCATTCCACTCCATACCAGTACACTCCTCTCCATTCCAATCCAATCCATTCTATTCCAATCTATTCCATGACACGCCACTAAACTCCACTCCACTCCACTCCATTTCGTTCCACTCCATTCCATTCCACTCCAATCCACTCCATTGCAATCCTTTCCACTCCACTCCACGCAACTCCACTCCATTCCATTCCACCACATTGCAGTCCACTCCATTCCATTCCATTCCATTCCACTGTACTCCACTCCTTTCCATTGCATTCTGCTCCACTGCATTCCACTGCATTCTACTCCCATCCACTCCATTCTATTCCACTCCATTCATTTTCATTCTATTGAATTCCATCACATTCCAGTCCATTCCCCTCCACTCCACTCCATTCCGTTGCACTCCACTCCGCCCCATTCTACTCCACTCCACTCCGTTCCATTCCAGTCAACTACGATCCATTCCACTACACTCCACTCCGCTCCACTCCATTCCATGCCATTGCACTCCACTCGATTCCATTACATTCCACTGCATTCCATTCCATTCCATTCCATGCTACTCCACTACACTCCACGCAATTCCAGTCCATTCCTTTCCATTCCACTCCACTCCACTCCATTCCATTCCACTCTATTCCACTCCATTCCACTTCAGTGCTCTCGACCCCACTCAATTCCAGTCCATTCCATACCATTCCATTCCACTCCACTGCATTCCATTCCATTCCATTCTATTCCATTCCATTCCTCTCCTTTCCACTCAAATCCACACCATTCCACTCCAGTCCACTCCATTCCACGCCATTCGGTTCCATTCTACTCTATTCCATTCAATTCCACTCCATTCCCCTCCATTCCACTGCATTCCACTCCATTCCGCTCCACTCCATTCCACTCCATTCCAATCCATTCCATTACAATCCACACCACACCACTCCATTCCATTCCACTCCATTCCACTCTACTCCATTCCATTCCACTCCACTCCTGACCACTCCACTTCACTCCATTCCATTCCTCTCCATTCCACTCCACGCCACTCCATTCAATTCCACCCCATTCCATTCCGTTACATTTCATTCCACTCCTCTCCACTCCACTCCACTCTGCTCCATTCCATTCCAGCCCATTCCACTCCACTCCATTCCACTCCACTACTTTCCACTCCACTCCACTCCACTTATTTCCAGTCCATTCCATTCCATTCCATTCTATTCCACTCCTTTCCACTGCACTCCACTCCATTCATTTCCACTCCTCTCCATCTATCTCATTTCATTCTATTCCAATCCATTCCATTCCATTCCACTCCATTCCACTCCATTACACTCCATTCCAGTACATTCCACTCCACACAACTCAACTCCATTCCATTCCACTGCATTCCCCTCCATTACACTCCATTCCATTCCACTCCATACCAATCCAGTCGACTCTATTCCATTCCATTCCACTACACTACACTCCACCCCATTCCATTCCACTCCATTTCACTCTAGTGCATTTCATTCCAATCCACTCCATTCCACTCCACTCCATTCCTCTCCATTCCTTTCCAATCCACTCCACTCCATTCCAGTCCATTCTACTCCATTCCTCTCCACTCCACTCTATTCCATTTCATTCCATTCCATTCCGTTCCACTCCATTCCATTCCATTTCATTCCATTCCATTCTGTTCCACTCCACTCTGTTCCATTTCATTCCATTCCATTCCGTTCCACTCCATTCCATTCCATTTCATTCCATTCCATTCTGTTCCACTCCATTCCATTCCACTCCACTCTACGCAATTCTGCTCCTCTCCATTTCACTCCATTCCACTCCACTCCATTCCATTTCACTCTAAACCATTCCATGCCATTCCATTCCACTCCACTCCATTCTTCTCCACTCCATTCCTATCCACTCCATTCCACCCCAATCCATTCTATACCAATTCATTCCATTACGCTCCACTAAATTCCACTCCACTCCACTCCACTCCACTCCATTCCACTCCACTCCATTCCATTCCTCTCAATTCCATTCCAATCCTCTACATTCCTTTCCGGTCCATTCCAATTCCTTCCATTCCATGTCATTCCACTCCATTCCATCCATTCCTCTCGATTCCTCTCCATTCCACTCCATTCCATTCCGTTCCATTGCACTCCATTCCATTCCCTTCCATTCCACTCCAGTCCACTCCACCACGCCATTCCATTCCGCTCCATGGCATTCCACTCCATTCTACTCCACTCCACTCCATTCTACTCCACTCCATTCCATTCCATTCCACTCCACTCCAATGAACTCCATTCCATCATTCTCCATTCCACTCCACTCCATTCCATTCCTCTCCCTTCCTTTCCACTCAGTTCCAGTCCATTCCATTTTATTCCACTCCACAGCACTCCATTCCATTCCACGACACTGCAATCGATTCCACTGCACTCCACTCCACTCCACTCCATTCCATTCCACTCTACTCCGTTCCATTCCATTCCACTCCACTCCATTCAACTCCTTTCCACTCAATTCCAGTATTTTCCACTCCAATCAATTCCATTACTTTCTATTTCACTGCAATCGATTACACTCCATTCCATTACAATCCACTCCATTCCATTCCACTCCACTCCATTACACTCCATTCCATTCCATTCCACTCTATTCCATTCCATTCCATTCCATTCTCTTACACTCCATTCCAGTCCTTTCCACTCCACTCCACTACATTCCATTCCATTCCATTCCATTCCACTCCATTCCTTTACATTGCACTCCATTCCACTGCATTCCCATCCTTTCTCTCAATTCCCCTCCATTCCACTACATTACTTTACACTCCACTGCATTGCATTCCATTGCATTACACTTTACACCACTCCACGCCATTCCATTCCACTCCATTCCAGTCTACTCCATTGGATTCCACTCCACTCCAGGCCACTCAACTGCACTCCATTCCATTTCACTCCATTCCATTCCTCTCCATTCCACTCCAGTCCACTCCAATCCATTCCACTCCATTCCATTCGATTCAATTTCATTCCACTCCACTCCACTCCACTCCACTCCCTTCCATTCCACCCACTCCCCTCCACTCCATTCCACTCCACTGCATTCCACTCCACTCCATTCCACTAGATTCCATTCCATTCCATTCCACTCTACTCCATTTCATTCCATTCCATTTAACTCCATTACATTCCTCTCCATTCCTGTCCACTCCACTCCATTCCACTTAACTATAATCCATTCCACTCTATTCACCTCCATTCCACATCGTTCCGTTCCACTCCGTTACACTCCATTCCTTCCGTTGCAGTAGATTCCACACCACTCCACTCCATTCCATTCCACTCCGTTATACTCTACTCCGTTCCATTCCTCTCCATTCAACTCCACTCCACTCCATTCCACTGCACTATATAATCCATTCCACTCCATTCCCCTCCATTCCACACCATTCTGTTCCACTCCGTTACACTGCGTTCCTTCCATTGCATTATACTCCGTACCACTCCACCCCAGTCCATTCCACTCCATTATACTCTACTCCATTCCATTCCACTCCACTCCAGTCCACTCAACTCCATTCCATTCCATTCTCTTCCATTCAATTCCATTCCATTCCACTCCACTCCACTCCATTCCACTCCAATCTATACAGTTCCATTCCACTGCACTCCACTCCACTCCACTCTATTCCATTCCTTTCCACTCACATCAACTCCATTCCACTCCACTCCACTCTACTCCAATTCATTCCATTCCAGTCCATTCCATTCCACTCCTTTCCATTCCTCTCTATTCCACTCCATTCCACTACATTCCATTCCACTCCTCTCCAATACACTCCATTCCATTCTATTTCTCTGCACTCCAATCCATTCCAAACCACTCCATTCCATTCCACTCCACTCCTTTCCAATCCATTCCATTCCACTCCATTCCACTCCACTCCAATACATGCCACTCCACTCCATTCCATTACTTTCCACTCCACTCCACCCGACTCCATTCCATTCCATTCCACTCACGTCACCTGCATTCCACTGCACTCCACTCTACTCCACTCCACTTCATTCCACTCCATTCCATTCCATTTCACTCCTTTCCATTCCTCTCCATTCTACTCCACTCCACTTCATTCCATTCCATTCCATTCCATTCCACTCCTTTCCATTCCTCTTCATTCCACTCCCTTCCACTCCATTCCTGTCCTCTCCACTCCAATACCCTCCATTCAATTTCATTCCGCTTCTCACCAATCTATTCCAATCCACTCCATTCAATTCCAGTCCACTCCTTTCCACTCCATTCCATTCCACTCCACTCCACTCTACTCCATTCCATTACATTGCATTTCACTCCATTCTACTCCACTCCATTCCACTTCATTCCACTGCATTCCTGTCTAGTCCACTCTCCTTCTCTCCATTCCATTCCATTCCACTGCGCTACACTCCATTCCATTCCAATCCAATACACTCCACTCCATTCCATTCCACCCCAGTCCACTCCACTTCACTTCCTTCCATTCCACTGCAGTCTGCTACACTCCATTCCTTTCTATTCCATTCCATTCCATTCCTCTCCTCTCCACTCCACTCCACTCCATCACATTACATTCAATTAAATTTCATTCCATTCCACTCCACTCCTCTCTATTCCATTTTATTCCACTTCCCTGCACTCC
This sequence comes from Pongo abelii, assembly GCF_028885655.2. Lineage (NCBI taxonomy): Eukaryota > Metazoa > Chordata > Mammalia > Primates > Hominidae > Pongo > Pongo abelii. The sequence goes on along the minus strand of NC_072000.2, from coordinate 20,209,963 downwards.
ACCCCAATCCATTGCACTCCACTCCATTCCACTCCACTCCATGACATTCCGTTATATTCCATTCCATTCCACTCCTCTCCATTCCAGTCCACTCCTCTTCATTCCACACCACTCCACTCCAATCCATTCCATTCCATTCCATTTCACTGAACTCTGTTCCACTCCACTCAACTCCATTCCACTCCACTCCACTGCATTCCATTCCATTCCATTCCATTCCATTCCACTGCATTCCGCTAGATTCCACTCTATTCCACTTCACTCCACTCCGTTCCACTCCATTACACTCCACTCCATTCGATTCCATTCCACTCCCCTGCACTCCACTCCACTCCATTCCACTCCACTCCATTCCACTGCACTCCATTCCATTCCATACCATTCCATTCCATTCCATTCCATTTCATTCCATTCCATTCCATTCCACACCATTCCACTCCATTCCTCTCCATTCCACTTCATTCCATTCCATTCCATTCCAGTCCACTCCATTCAAATACATTCCACTACACTCCACTGCACCACTCCATTCTACTCCACTCCATTCCATTTCATTCCACTCCACCCCGCTGAACTCCATTCTTTCACACTCCATTCCACTTCACTCCATTAAAATCCTCTCCATTACTTTACATTCCATTCCAATCCATTCCATTCCATTTTACGCCACACCACTCCATTCCATTCTGCTCCACTCCGCTCCATTCCACTGCACTCCTCTCCAATCCACTCAATTCCACTCCACTCCTCTCCTCTCCCATCCATTCTGTTCCATTCCATTCCACGCCATTCCATTCCAGTACCCTCTTCTCCATTCCACCCCAATCCATTCCACTCCACTACATTCCATTCCATTCCTTTACGTTCCACTCCTTTCAACTCCACTCCACTCCATTCCATTCCACTCCATTCCAATACACTCCATTCCAATCCATTCCACTCTATTCCACCCCACTCCACTGCATTCCATTCCAATCCATTCCAGTCCACTCCATTCCATTCCAGTCCACTCCACTGCACTCCACTCCATTCCAATTCATTCCACTTCATTGCATTACAATGCGTTCGACTCCACTCCACCCCATCTACTCCATTCCATTCCTTTCCATTCAATTCAATTCCATTCCAATGCAGTCCATTCAACTCCAATCCACTCCATTCCAGTGAACTCCACTCCATTCCATTCCATTCCAGTCCATTCCAGTCTGTTTCACTCCATTCCACTGCAGTACACTCCATTCCACTCCATTCCCCTTCATTTCTCTCCACTCCGTTCCACTTCATTCTGCTCCATTCCCTTCCATTCCATTACACTCCACACCACCCCACTCCATTCTATTCTACTCCATTCCATTCTCCTCCATTCCATTCCACTCCACTCCATTCCATTCCATTTCTTTCCACTCAACTCCCCTCCATTCCACTCGATTCCACTCCATTCCATTCCACTCCTCTCTATTCCACTCCATTCTATTCCATTCCTCTCCACTGCACTCCATTCCATTCCTTTGCATCCCATTACATTCCTGTCCATTCCAGTCCATTCCGCTATATTCCACTACACCATATTCCACTCCATTCCCCTCCATACCACTCCATTCCACTCTACGCCAATATATTCCGCTCCACTCCAGTCCACTCCACTCCACTCCATTCCATTTCACTCCGTTCCATTCCTTTCCATTCCACTCCACTCTATTCCACTCCTCTTAACCCCATACCACTCCACTCCTCACCATTCCATTTCATTCCACTCCATTTCATTCCACTTCATTCCATTCCATTCAACTCTACTCCTTTCCACTCCTCTCCATTAGACTCCACTCCATTCCATTCATTCCATTCTACTCAATTCCTCTCCTCTCCATTAGTCTCCACGCCATTCCATTCCATTCCACTTCATTCCACTCCATTCCACTCCACTCCACTCCATTCCAGTCTATTCCACTGCACTTCATTCCACTCCCTCCACTCCATTCCACTCCACTCCATTCATTTCATTCCATTCAACTCCATTCCACTCCACTCCACTCTATTCCTTTCCAGTCCACTCCACTCCAATAAACTCCACTCCCCTCAACTCCATTCCATTCCACTCCAATCCATTCCATTCAAATCAACTCCATTCCATTCCATTCCATTCCACTGCCCTCCACTCCACTCCAGTCCACTCCATTCCATTCCACTCCATTCCTCTCCACTACATTACACTGCAGTCACTGCACTCCATTGCATTCACTCTACACCATTCCATGCCATTCCATTCCACTCCATACCAGTACACTCCTCTCCATTCCGATCCAATCCATTCTATTCCAATCTATTCCATGACACGCCACTAAACTCCACTCCACTCCAGTCCATTTCGTTCCACTCCATTCCATTCCACTCCAATCCACTCCATTGCAATCCTTTCCACTCCACTCCACGCAACTCCACTCCATTCCATTCCACCACATTGCAGTCCACTCCATTCCATTCCATTCCATTCCACTGTACTCCACTCCTTTCCATTGCATTCTGCTCCACTGCATTCCACTGCATTCTACTCCCATCCACTCCATTCTATTCCACTCCATTCATTTTCATTCTATTGAATTCCATCACATTCCAGTCCATTCCACTCCACTCCACTCCATTCCGTTGCACTCCACTCCGCCCCATTATACTCCACTCCACTCCATTCCATTCCAGTCAACTACGATCCATTCCACTACACTCCACTCCGCTCCACTCCATTCCATGCCATTGCACTCCACTCGATTCCATTACATTCCACTGCATTCCATTCCATTCCATTCCATGCTACTCCACTACACTCCACGCAATTCCAGTCCATTCCTTTCCATTCCACTCCACTCCACTCCATTCCATTCCACTCTATTCCACTCCATTCCACTTCAGTGCTCTCGACCCCACTCAATTCCAGTCCATTCCATACCATTCCATTCCACTCCACTGCATTCCATTCCATTCCATTCTATTCCATTCCATTCCTCTCCTTTCCACTCAAATCCACACCATTCCACTCCAGTCCACTCCATTCCACGCCATTCGGTTCCATTCTACTCTATTCCATTCAATTCCACTCCATTCCCCTCCATTCCACTGCATTCCACTCCATTCCGCTCCACTCCATTCCGCTCCATTCCAATCCATTCCATTACAATCCACACCACACCACTCCATTCCATTCCACTCCATTCCACTCTACTCCATTCCATTCCACTCCACTCCTGACCACTCCACTTCACTCCATTCCATTCCTCTCCATTCCACTCCACGCCACTCCATTCAATTCCACCCCATTCCATTCCGTTACATTTCATTCCACTCCTCTCCACTCCACTCCACTCTGCTCCATTCCATTCCAGCCCATTCCACTCCACTCCATTCCACTCCACTACTTTCCACTCCACTCCACTCCACTTATTTCCAGTCCATTCCATTCCATTCCATTCTATTCCACTCCTTTCCACTGCACTCCACTCCATTCATTTCCACTCCTCTCCATCTATCTCATTTCATTCTATTCCAATCCATTCCATTCCATTCCACTCCATTCCACTCCATTACACTCCATTCCAGTACATTCCACTCCACACAACTCAACTCCATTCCATTCCACTGCATTCCCCTCCATTACACTCCATTCCATTCCACTCCATACCAATCCAGTCGACTCTATTCCATTCCATTCCACTACACTACACTCCACCCCATTCCATTCCACTCCATTTCACTCTAGTGCATTTCATTCCAATCCACTCCATTCCACTCCACTCCATTCCTCTCCATTCCTTTCCAATCCACTCCACTCCATTCCAGTCCATTCTACTCCATTCCTCTCCACTCCACTCTATTCCATTTCATTCCATTCCATTCCGTTCCACTCCATTCCATTCCATTTCATTCCATTCCATTCTGTTCCACTCCACTCTGTTCCATTTCATTCCATTCCATTCCGTTCCACTCCATTCCATTCCATTTCATTCCATTCCATTCTGTTCCACTCCATTCCATTCCACTCCACTCTACGCAATTCTGCTCCTCTCCATTTCACTCCATTCCACTCCACTCCATTCCATTTCACTCTAAACCATTCCATGCCATTCCATTCCACTCCACTCCATTCCTCTCCACTCCATTCCTATCCACTCCATTCCACCCCAATCCATTCTATACCAATTCATTCCATTACGCTCCACTAAATTCCACTCCACTCCACTCCACTCCACTCCATTCCACTCCACTCCATTCCATTCCTCTCAATTCCATTCCAATCCTCTACATTCCTTTCCGGTCCATTCCAATTCCTTCCATTCCATGTCATTCCACTCCATTCCATCCATTCCTCTCGATTCCTCTCCATTCCACTCCATTCCATTCCGTTCCATTGCACTCCATTCCATTCCCTTCCATTCCACTCCAGTCCACTCCACCACGCCATTCCATTCCGCTCCATGGCATTCCACTCCATTCTACTCCACTCCACTCCATTCTACTCCACTCCATTCCATTCCATTCCACTCCACTCCAATGAACTCCATTCCATCATTCTCCATTCCACTCCACTCCATTCCATTCCTCTCCCTTCCTTTCCACTCAGTTCCAGTCCATTCCATTTTATTCCACTCCACAGCACTCCATTCCATTCCACGACACTGCAATCGATTCCACTGCACTCCACTCCACTCCACTCCATTCCATTCCACTCTACTCCGTTCCATTCCATTCCACTCCACTCCATTCAACTCCTTTCCACTCAATTCCAGTATTTTCCACTCCAATCAATTCCATTACTTTCTATTTCACTGCAATCGATTACACTCCATTCCATTACAATCCACTCCATTCCATTCCACTCCACTCCATTACACTCCATTCCATTCCATTCCACTCTATTCCATTCCATTCCATTCCATTCTCTTACACTCCATTCCAGTCCTTTCCACTCCACTCCACTACATTCCATTCCATTCCATTCCATTCCACTCCATTCCTTTACATTGCACTCCATTCCACTGCATTCCCATCCTTTCTCTCAATTCCCCTCCATTCCACTACATTACTTTACACTCCACTGCATTGCATTCCATTGCATTACACTTTACACCACTCCACGCCATTCCATTCCACTCCATTCCAGTCTACTCCATTGGATTCCACTCCACTCCAGGCCACTCAACTGCACTCCATTCCATTTCACTCCATTCCATTCCTCTCCATTCCACTCCAGTCCACTCCAATCCATTCCACTCCATTCCATTCGATTCAATTTCATTCCACTCCACTCCACTCCACTCCACTCCCTTCCATTCCACCCACTCCCCTCCACTCCATTCCACTCCACTGCATTCCACTCCACTCCATTCCACTAGATTCCATTCCATTCCATTCCACTCTACTCCATTTCATTCCATTCCATTTAACTCCATTACATTCCTCTCCATTCCTGTCCACTCCACTCCATTCCACTTAACTATAATCCATTCCACTCTATTCACCTCCATTCCACATCGTTCCGTTCCACTCCGTTACACTCCATTCCTTCCGTTGCAGTAGATTCCACACCACTCCACTCCATTCCATTCCACTCCGTTATACTCTACTCCGTTCCATTCCTCTCCATTCAACTCCACTCCACTCCATTCCACTGCACTATATAATCCATTCCACTCCATTCCCCTCCATTCCACACCATTCTGTTCCACTCCGTTGCACTGCGTTCCTTCCATTGCATTATACTCCGTACCACTCCACCCCAGTCCATTCCACTCCATTATACTCTACTCCATTCCATTCCACTCCACTCCAGTCCACTCAACTCCATTCCATTCCATTCTCTTCCATTCAATTCCATTCCATTCCACTCCACTCCACTCCATTCCACTCCAATCTATACAGTTCCATTCCACTGCACTCCACTCCACTCCACTCTATTCCATTCCTTTCCACTCACATCAACTCCATTCCACTCCACTCCACTCTACTCCAATTCATTCCATTCCAGTCCATTCCATTCCACTCCTTTCCATTCCTCTCTATTCCACTCCATTCCACTACATTCCATTCCACTCCTCTCCAATACACTCCATTCCATTCTATTTCTCTGCACTCCAATCCATTCCAAACCACTCCATTCCATTCCACTCCACTCCTTTCCAATCCATTCCATTCCACTCCATTCCACTCCACTCCAATACATGCCACTCCACTCCATTCCATTACTTTCCACTCCACTCCACCCGACTCCATTCCATTCCATTCCACTCACGTCATCTGCATTCCACTGCACTCCACTCTACTCCACTCCACTTCATTCCACTCCATTCCATTCCATTTCACTCCTTTCCATTCCTCTCCATTCTACTCCACTCCACTTCATTCCATTCCATTCCATTCCATTCCACTCCTTTCCATTCCTCTTCATTCCACTCCATTCCACTCCATTCCTGTCCTCTCCACTCCAATACCCTCCATTCAATTTCATTCCGCTTCTCACCAATCTATTCCAATCCACTCCATTCAATTCCAGTCCACTCCTTTCCACTCCATTCCATTCCACTCCACTCCACTCTACTCCATTCCATTACATTGCATTTCACTCCATTCTACTCCACTCCATTCCACTTCATTCCACTACATTCCAGTCTAGTCCACTCTCCTTCTCTCCATTCCATTCCATTCCACTGCACTACACTCCATTCCATTCCAATCCAATACACTCCACTCCATTCCATTCCACCCCAGTCCACTCCACTTCACTTCCTTCCATTCCACTGCAGTCTGCTACACTTCATTCCTTTCTATTCCACTCCATTCCATTCCTCTCCTCTCCGATCCACTCCACTCCATCACATTACATTCAATTAAATTTCATTCCATTCCACTCCACTCCACTCCTCTCTATTCCATTTTATTCCACTTCCCTGCACTCCACCCCAATCCATTGCACTCCACTCCATTCCACTCCACTCCATGACATTCCGTTATATTCCATTCCATTCCACTCCTCTCCATTCCAGTCCACTCCTCTTCATTCCACACCACTCCACTCCAATCCATTCCATTCCACTCCATTTCACTGAACTCTGTTCCACTCCACTCAACTCCATTCCACTCCACTCCACTGCATTCCATTCCATTCCATTCCATTCCACTGCATTCCGTTAGATTCCACTCTACTCCACTTCACTCCACTCCGTTCCACTCCATTACACTCCACTCCATTCAATTCCATTCCACTCCCCTGCACTCCACTCCACTCCATTCCACTCCACTCCACTCCACTGCACTCCATTCCATTCCATACCATTCCATTCCATTCCATTCCATTTCATTCCATTCCATTCCATTCCACACCATTCCACTCCATTCCTCTCCATTCCACTTCATTCCATTCCATTCCATTCCAGTCCACTCCATTCAAATACATTCCACTACACTCCACTGCACCACTCCATTCTACTCCACTCCATTCCATTTCATTCCACTCCACTCCGCTGAACTCCATTCCTTCACACTCCATTCCACTCCACTCCATTAAAATCCTCTCCATTACTTTACATTCCATTCCAATCCATTCCATTCCATTTTACGCCACACCACTCCATTCCACGCCACACCACTCCATTCCATTCCACTCCACTCCGCTCCATTCCACTGCACTCCTCTCCAATCCACTCAATTCCACTCCACTCCTCTCCTCTCCCATCCATTCTGTTCCATTCCATTCCACGCCATTCCATTCCAGTACCCTCTTCTCCATTCCACCCCAATCCATTCCACTCCACTACATTCCATTCCATTCCTTTACATTCCACTCCTTTCAACTCCACTCCACTCCATTCCATTCCACTCCATTCCAATACACTCCATTCCAATCCATTCCACTCTATTCCACCCCACTCCACTGCATTCCATTCCAATCCATTCCAGTCCACTCCATTCCATTCCAGTCCACTCCACTGCACTCCAATCCATTCCAATTCATTCCACTTCATTGCATTACAATGCGTTCGACTCCACTCCACCCCATCTACTCCATTCCATTCCTTTCCATTCAATTCAATTCCATTCCAATGCAGTCCATTCAAATCCAATCCACTCCATTCCAGTGAACTCCACTCCATTCCATTCCATTCCAGTCCATTCCAGTCTGTTTCACTCTATTCCACTGCAGTACACTCCATTCCACTCCATTCCCCTTCATTTCTCTCCACTCCGTTCCACTTCATTCTGCTCCATTCCCTTCCATTCCATTACACTCCACACCACCCCACTCCATTCTATTCTACTCCATTCCATTCTCCTCCATTCCATTCCACTCCACTCCATTCCATTCCATTTCTTTCCACTCAACTCCCCTCCATTCCACTCGATTCCACTCCATTCCATTCCACTCCTCTCTATTCCACTCCATTCTATTCCATTCCTCTCCACTGCACTCCATTCCATTCCTTTGCATCCCATTACATTCCTGTCCATTCCAGTCCATTCCGCTATATTCAACTACACCATATTCCACTCCATTCCCCTCCATACCACTCCATTCCACTCTACTCCAATATATTCCGCTCCACTCCAGTCCACTCCACTCCACTCCATTCCATTTCACTCCGTTCCATTCCTCTCCATTCCACTCCACTCTATTCCACTCCTCTTAACCCCATACCACTCCACTCCTCACCATTCCATTTCATTCCACTCCATTTCATTCCACTTCATTCCATTCCATTCAACTCTACTCCTTTCCACTCCTCTCCATCAGACTCCACTCCATTCCATTCATTCCATTCTACTCAATTCCTCTCCTCTCCATTAGTCTCCACGCCATTCCATTCCATTCCACTTCATTCCACTCCATTCCACTCCACTCCACTCCATTCCATTCTATTCCACTGCACTTCATTCCACTCCCTCCACTCCATTCCACTCCACTCCATTCATTTCATTCCATTCAACTCCATTCCACTCCACTCCACTCTATTCCTTTCCAGTCCACTCCACTCCAATAAACTCCACTCCCCTCAACTCCATTCCATTCCACTCCAATCCATTCCATTCAAATCAACTCCATTCCATTCCATTCCATTCCACTGCCCTCCACTCCACTCCAGTCCACTCCATTCCATTCCACTCCATTCCTCTCCACTACATTACACTGCAGTCACTGCACTCCATTGCATTCACTCTACACCATTCCATGCCATTCCATTCCACTCCATACCAGTACACTCCTCTCCATTCCGATCCAATCCATTCTATTCCAATCTATTCCATGACACGCCACTAAACTCCACTCCACTCCACTCCATTTCGTTCCACTCCATTCCATTCCACTCCAATCCACTCCATTGCAATCCTTTCCACTCCACTCCACGCAACTCCACTCCATTCCATTCCACCACATTGCAGTCCGCTCCATTCCATTCCATTCCATTCCACTGTACTCCACTCCTTTCCATTGCATTCTGCTCCACTGCATTCCACTGCATTCTACTCCCATCCACTCCATTCTATTCCACTCCATTCATTTTCATTCTATTGAATTCCATCACATTCCAGTCCATTCCACTCCACTCCACTCCATTCCGTTGCACTCCACTCCGCCCCATTCTACTCCACTCCACTCCATTCCATTCCAGTCAACTACGATCCATTCCACTACACTCCACTCCGCTCCACTCCATTCCATGCCATTGCACTCCACTCGATTCCATTACATTCCACTGCATTCCATTCCATTCCATTCCATGCTACTCCACTACACTCCACGCAATTCCAGTCCATTCCTTTCCATTCCACTCCACTCCACTCCATTCCATTCCACTCTATTCCACTCCATTCCACTTCAGTGCTCTCGACCCCACTCAATTCCAGTCCATTCCATACCATTCCATTCCACTCCACTGCATTCCATTCCATTCCATTCTATTCCATTCCATTCCTCTCCTTTCCACTCAAATCCACACCATTCCACTCCAGTCCACTCCATTCCACGCCATTCGGTTCCATTCTACTCTATTCCATTCAATTCCACTCCATTCCCCTCCATTCCACTGCATTCCACTCCATTCCGCTCCACTCCATTCCGCTCCATTCCAATCCATTCCATTACAATCCACACCACACCACTCCATTCCATTCCACTCCATTCCACTCTACTCCATTCCATTCCACTCCACTCCTGACCACTCCACTTCACTCCATTCCATTCCTCTCCATTCCACTCCACGCCACTCCATTCAATTCCACCCCATTCCATTCCGTTACATTTCATTCCACTCCTCTCCACTCCACTCCACTCTGCTCCATTCCATTCCAGCCCATTCCACTCCACTCCATTCCACTCCACTACTTTCCACTCCACTCCACTCCACTTATTTCCAGTCCATTCCATTCCATTCCATTCTATTCCACTCCTTTCCACTGCACTCCACTCCATTCATTTCCACTCCTCTCCATCTATCTCATTTCATTCTATTCCAATCCATTCCATTCCATTCCACTCCATTCCACTCCATTACACTCCATTCCAGTACATTCCACTCCACACAACTCAACTCCATTCCATTCCACTGCATTCCCCTCCATTACACTCCATTCCATTCCACTCCATACCAATCCAGTCGACTCTATTCCATTCCATTCCACTACACTACACTCCACCCCATTCCATTCCACTCCATTTCACTCTAGTGCATTTCATTCCAATCCACTCCATTCCACTCCACTCCATTCCTCTCCATTCCTTTCCAATCCACTCCACTCCATTCCAGTCCATTCTACTCCATTCCTCTCCACTCCACTCTATTCCATTTCATTCCATTCCATTCCGTTCCACTCCATTCCATTCCATTTCATTCCATTCCATTCTGTTCCACTCCACTCTGTTCCATTTCATTCCATTCCATTCCGTTCCACTCCATTCCATTCCATTTCATTCCATTCCATTCTGTTCCACTCCATTCCATTCCACTCCACTCTACGCAATTCTGCTCCTCTCCATTTCACTCCATTCCACTCCACTCCATTCCATTTCACTCTAAACCATTCCATGCCATTCCATTCCACTCCACTCCATTCCTCTCCACTCCATTCCTATCCACTCCATTCCACCCCAATCCATTCTATACCAATTCATTCCATTACGCTCCACTAAATTCCACTCCACTCCACTCCACTCCACTCCATTCCACTCCACTCCATTCCATTCCTCTCAATTCCATTCCAATCCTCTACATTCCTTTCCGGTCCATTCCAATTCCTTCCATTCCATGTCATTCCACTCCATTCCATCCATTCCTCTCGATTCCTCTCCATTCCACTCCATTCCATTCCGTTCCATTGCACTCCATTCCATTCCCTTCCATTCCACTCCAGTCCACTCCACCACGCCATTCCATTCCGCTCCATGGCATTCCACTCCATTCTACTCCACTCCACTCCATTCTACTCCACTCCATTCCATTCCATTCCACTCCACTCCAATGAACTCCATTCCATCATTCTCCATTCCACTCCACTCCATTCCATTCCTCTCCCTTCCTTTCCACTCAGTTCCAGTCCATTCCATTTTATTCCACTCCACAGCACTCCATTCCATTCCACGACACTGCAATCGATTCCACTGCACTCCACTCCACTCCACTCCATTCCATTCCACTCTACTCCGTTCCATTCCATTCCACTCCACTCCATTCAACTCCTTTCCACTCAATTCCAGTATTTTCCACTCCAATCAATTCCATTACTTTCTATTTCACTGCAATCGATTACACTCCATTCCATTACAATCCACTCCATTCCATTCCACTCCACTCCATTACACTCCATTCCATTCCATTCCACTCTATTCCATTCCATTCCATTCCATTCTCTTACACTCCATTCCAGTCCTTTCCACTCCACTCCACTACATTCCATTCCATTCCATTCCATTCCACTCCATTCCTTTACATTGCACTCCATTCCACTGCATTCCCATCCTTTCTCTCAATTCCCCTCCATTCCACTACATTACTTTACACTCCACTGCATTGCATTCCATTGCATTACACTTTACACCACTCCACGCCATTCCATTCCACTCCATTCCAGTCTACTCCATTGGATTCCACTCCACTCCAGGCCACTCAACTGCACTCCATTCCATTTCACTCCATTCCATTCCTCTCCATTCCACTCCAGTCCACTCCAATCCATTCCACTCCATTCCATTCGATTCAATTTCATTCCACTCCACTCCACTCCACTCCCTTCCATTCCACCCACTCCCCTCCACTCCATTCCACTCCACTGCATTCCACTCCACTCCATTCCACTAGATTCCATTCCATTCCATTCCACTCTACTCCATTTCATTCCATTCCATTTAACTCCATTACATTCCTCTCCATTCCTGTCCACTCCACTCCATTCCACTTAACTATAATCCATTCCACTCTATTCACCTCCATTCCACATCGTTCCGTTCCACTCCGTTACACTCCATTCCTTCCGTTGCAGTAGATTCCACACCACTCCACTCCATTCCATTCCACTCCGTTATACTCTACTCCGTTCCATTCCTCTCCATTCAACTCCACTCCACTCCATTCCACTGCACTATATAATCCATTCCACTCCATTCCCCTCCATTCCACACCATTCTGTTCCACTCCGTTGCACTGCGTTCCTTCCATTGCATTATACTCCGTACCACTCCACCCCAGTCCATTCCACTCCATTATACTCTACTCCATTCCATTCCACTCCACTCCAGTCCACTCAACTCCATTCCATTCCATTCTCTTCCATTCAATTCCATTCCATTCCACTCCACTCCACTCCATTCCACTCCAATCTATACAGTTCCATTCCACTGCACTCCACTCCACTCCACTCTATTCCATTCCTTTCCACTCACATCAACTCCATTCCACTCCACTCCACTCTACTCCAATTCATTCCATTCCAGTCCATTCCATTCCACTCCTTTCCATTCCTCTCTATTCCACTCCATTCCACTACATTCCATTCCACTCCTCTCCAATACACTCCATTCCATTCTATTTCTCTGCACTCCAATCCATTCCAAACCACTCCATTCCATTCCACTCCACTCCTTTCCAATCCATTCCATTCCACTCCATTCCACTCCACTCCAATACATGCCACTCCACTCCATTCCATTACTTTCCACTCCACTCCACCCGACTCCATTCCATTCCATTCCACTCACGTCATCTGCATTCCACTGCACTCCACTCTACTCCACTCCACTTCATTCCACTCCATTCCATTCCATTTCACTCCTTTCCATTCCTCTCCATTCTACTCCACTCCACTTCATTCCATTCCATTCCATTCCATTCCACTCCTTTCCATTCCTCTTCATTCCACTCCATTCCACTCCATTCCTGTCCTCTCCACTCCAATACCCTCCATTCAATTTCATTCCGCTTCTCACCAATCTATTCCAATCCACTCCATTCAATTCCAGTCCACTCCTTTCCACTCCATTCCATTCCACTCCACTCCACTCTACTCCATTCCATTACATTGCATTTCACTCCATTCTACTCCACTCCATTCCACTTCATTCCACTACATTCCAGTCTAGTCCACTCTCCTTCTCTCCATTCCATTCCATTCCACTGCACTACACTCCATTCCATTCCAATCCAATACACTCCACTCCATTCCATTCCACCCCAGTCCACTCCACTTCACTTCCTTCCATTCCACTGCAGTCTGCTACACTTCATTCCTTTCTATTCCACTCCATTCCATTCCTCTCCTCTCCGATCCACTCCACTCCATCACATTACATTCAATTAAATTTCATTCCATTCCACTCCACTCCACTCCTCTCTATTCCATTTTATTCCACTTCCCTGCACTCCACCCCAATCCATTGCACTCCACTCCATTCCACTCCACTCCATGACATTCCGTTATATTCCATTCCATTCCACTCCTCTCCATTCCAGTCCACTCCTCTTCATTCCACACCACTCCACTCCAATCCATTCCATTCCACTCCATTTCACTGAACTCTGTTCCACTCCACTCAACTCCATTCCACTCCACTCCACTGCATTCCATTCCATTCCATTCCATTCCACTGCATTCCGTTAGATTCCACTCTACTCCACTTCACTCCACTCCGTTCCACTCCATTACACTCCACTCCATTCAATTCCATTCCACTCCCCTGCACTCCACTCCACTCCATTCCACTCCACTCCACTCCACTGCACTCCATTCCATTCCATACCATTCCATTCCATTCCATTCCATTTCATTCCATTCCATTCCATTCCACACCATTCCACTCCATTCCTCTCCATTCCACTTCATTCCATTCCATTCCATTCCAGTCCACTCCATTCAAATACATTCCACTACACTCCACTGCACCACTCCATTCTACTCCACTCCATTCCATTTCATTCCACTCCACTCCGCTGAACTCCATTCCTTCACACTCCATTCCACTCCACTCCATTAAAATCCTCTCCATTACTTTACATTCCATTCCAATCCATTCCATTCCATTTTACGCCACACCACTCCATTCCACGCCACACCACTCCATTCCATTCCACTCCACTCCGCTCCATTCCACTGCACTCCTCTCCAATCCACTCAATTCCACTCCACTCCTCTCCTCTCCCATCCATTCTGTTCCATTCCATTCCACGCCATTCCATTCCAGTACCCTCTTCTCCATTCCACCCCAATCCATTCCACTCCACTACATTCCATTCCATTCCTTTACATTCCACTCCTTTCAACTCCACTCCACTCCATTCCATTCCACTCCATTCCAATACACTCCATTCCAATCCATTCCACTCTATTCCACCCCACTCCACTGCATTCCATTCCAATCCATTCCAGTCCACTCCATTCCATTCCAGTCCACTCCACTGCACTCCAATCCATTCCAATTCATTCCACTTCATTGCATTACAATGCGTTCGACTCCACTCCACCCCATCTACTCCATTCCATTCCTTTCCATTCAATTCAATTCCATTCCAATGCAGTCCATTCAAATCCAATCCACTCCATTCCAGTGAACTCCACTCCATTCCATTCCATTCCAGTCCATTCCAGTCTGTTTCACTCTATTCCACTGCAGTACACTCCATTCCACTCCATTCCCCTTCATTTCTCTCCACTCCGTTCCACTTCATTCTGCTCCATTCCCTTCCATTCCATTACACTCCACACCACCCCACTCCATTCTATTCTACTCCATTCCATTCTCCTCCATTCCATTCCACTCCACTCCATTCCATTCCATTTCTTTCCACTCAACTCCCCTCCATTCCACTCGATTCCACTCCATTCCATTCCACTCCTCTCTATTCCACTCCATTCTATTCCATTCCTCTCCACTGCACTCCATTCCATTCCTTTGCATCCCATTACATTCCTGTCCATTCCAGTCCATTCCGCTATATTCAACTACACCATATTCCACTCCATTCCCCTCCATACCACTCCATTCCACTCTACTCCAATATATTCCGCTCCACTCCAGTCCACTCCACTCCACTCCATTCCATTTCACTCCGTTCCATTCCTCTCCATTCCACTCCACTCTATTCCACTCCTCTTAACCCCATACCACTCCACTCCTCACCATTCCATTTCATTCCACTCCATTTCATTCCACTTCATTCCATTCCATTCAACTCTACTCCTTTCCACTCCTCTCCATCAGACTCCACTCCATTCCATTCATTCCATTCTACTCAATTCCTCTCCTCTCCATTAGTCTCCACGCCATTCCATTCCATTCCACTTCATTCCACTCCATTCCACTCCACTCCACTCCATTCCATTCTATTCCACTGCACTTCATTCCACTCCCTCCACTCCATTCCACTCCACTCCATTCATTTCATTCCATTCAACTCCATTCCACTCCACTCCACTCTATTCCTTTCCAGTCCACTCCACTCCAATAAACTCCACTCCCCTCAACTCCATTCCATTCCACTCCAATCCATTCCATTCAAATCAACTCCATTCCATTCCATTCCATTCCACTGCCCTCCACTCCACTCCAGTCCACTCCATTCCATTCCACTCCATTCCTCTCCACTACATTACACTGCAGTCACTGCACTCCATTGCATTCACTCTACACCATTCCATGCCATTCCATTCCACTCCATACCAGTACACTCCTCTCCATTCCGATCCAATCCATTCTATTCCAATCTATTCCATGACACGCCACTAAACTCCACTCCACTCCACTCCATTTCGTTCCACTCCATTCCATTCCACTCCAATCCACTCCATTGCAATCCTTTCCACTCCACTCCACGCAACTCCACTCCATTCCATTCCACCACATTGCAGTCCGCTCCATTCCATTCCATTCCATTCCACTGTACTCCACTCCTTTCCATTGCATTCTGCTCCACTGCATTCCACTGCATTCTACTCCCATCCACTCCATTCTATTCCACTCCATTCATTTTCATTCTATTGAATTCCATCACATTCCAGTCCATTCCACTCCACTCCACTCCATTCCGTTGCACTCCACTCCGCCCCATTCTACTCCACTCCACTCCATTCCATTCCACTCAACTACGATCCATTCCACTACACTCCACTCCGCTCCACTCCATTCCATGCCATTGCACTCCACTCGATTCCATTACATTCCACTGCATTCCATTCCATTCCATTCCATGCTACTCCACTACACTCCACGCAATTCCAGTCCATTCCTTTCCATTCCACTCCACTCCACTCCATTCCATTCCACTCTATTCCACTCCATTCCACTTCAGTGCTCTCGACCCCACTCAATTCCAGTCCATTCCATACCATTCCATTCCACTCCACTGCATTCCATTCCATTCCATTCTATTCCATTCCATTCCTCTCCTTTCCACTCAAATCCACACCATTCCACTCCAGTCCACTCCATTCCACGCCATTCGGTTCCATTCTACTCTATTCCATTCAATTCCACTCCATTCCCCTCCATTCCACTGCATTCCACTCCATTCCGCTCCACTCCATTCCACTCCATTCCAATCCATTCCATTACAATCCACACCACACCACTCCATTCCATTCCACTCCATTCCACTCTACTCCATTCCATTCCACTCCACTCCTGACCACTCCACTTCACTCCATTCCATTCCTCTCCATTCCACTCCACGCCACTCCATTCAATTCCACCCCATTCCATTCCGTTACATTTCATTCCACTCCTCTCCACTCCACTCCACTCTGCTCCATTCCATTCCAGCCCATTCCACTCCACTCCATTCCACTCCACTACTTTCCACTCCACTCCACTCCACTTATTTCCAGTCCATTCCATTCCATTCCATTCTATTCCACTCCTTTCCACTGCACTCCACTCCATTCATTTCCACTCCTCTCCATCTATCTCATTTCATTCTATTCCAATCCATTCCATTCCATTCCACTCCATTCCACTCCATTACACTCCATTCCAGTACATTCCACTCCACACAACTCAACTCCATTCCATTCCACTGCATTCCCCTCCATTACACTCCATTCCATTCCACTCCATACCAATCCAGTCGACTCTATTCCATTCCATTCCACTACACTACACTCCACCCCATTCCATTCCACTCCATTTCACTCTAGTGCATTTCATTCCAATCCACTCCATTCCACTCCACTCCATTCCTCTCCATTCCTTTCCAATCCACTCCACTCCATTCCAGTCCATTCTACTCCATTCCTCTCCACTCCACTCTATTCCATTTCATTCCATTCCATTCCGTTCCACTCCATTCCATTCCATTTCATTCCATTCCATTCTGTTCCACTCCACTCTGTTCCATTTCACTCCATTCCATTCCGTTCCACTCCATTCCATTCCATTTCATTCCATTCCATTCTGTTCCACTCCATTCCATTCCACTCCACTCTACGCAATTCTGCTCCTCTCCATTTCACTCCATTCCACTCCACTCCATTCCATTTCACTCTAAACCATTCCATGCCATTCCATTCCACTCCACTCCATTCCTCTCCACTCCATTCCTATCCACTCCATTCCACCCCAATCCATTCTATACCAATTCATTCCATTACGCTCCACTAAATTCCACTCCACTCCACTCCAATCCATTCCACTCCACTCCACTCCACTCCACTCCATTCCACTCCACTCCATTCCATTCCTCTCAATTCCATTCCAATCCTCTACATTCCTTTCCGGTCCATTCCAATTCCTTCCATTCCATGTCATTCCACTCCATTCCATCCATTCCTCTCGATTCCTCTCCATTCCACTCCATTCCATTCCGTTCCATTGCACTCCATTCCATTCCCTTCCATTCCACTCCAGTCCACTCCACCACGCCATTCCATTCCGCTCCATGGCATTCCACTCCATTCTACTCCACTCCACTCCATTCTACTCCACTCCATTCCATTCCATTCCACTCCACTCCAATGAACTCCATTCCATCATTCTCCATTCCACTCCACTCCATTCCATTCCTCTCCCTTCCTTTCCACTCAGTTCCAGTCCATTCCATTTTATTCCACTCCACAGCACTCCATTCCATTCCACGACACTGCAATCTATTCCACTGCACTCCACTCCACTCCACTCCATTCCATTCCACTCTACTCCGTTCCATTCCATTCCACTCCACTCCATTCAACTCCTTTCCACTCAATTCCAGTATTTTCCACTCCAATCAATTCCATTACTTTCTATTTCACTGCAATCGATTACACTCCATTCCATTACAATCCACTCCATTCCATTCCACTCCACTCCATTACACTCCATTCCATTCCATTCCACTCTATTCCATTCCATTCCATTCCATTCTCTTACACTCCATTCCAGTCCTTTCCACTCCACTCCACTACATTCCATTCCATTCCATTCCACTCCATTCCTTTACATTGCACTCCATTCCACTGCATTCCCATCCTTTCTCTCAATTCCCCTCCATTCCACTACATTACTTTACACTCCACTGCATTGCATTCCATTGCATTACACTTTACACCACTCCACGCCATTCCATTCCACTCCATTCCAGTCTACTCCATTGGATTCCACTCCACTCCAGGCCACTCAACTCCACTCCATTCCATTTCACTCCATTCCATTCCTCTCCATTCCACTCCAGTCCACTCCAATCCATTCCACTCCATTCCATTCGATTCTATTTCATTCCACTCCACTCCACTCCACTCCCTTCCATTCCACCCACTCCCCTCCACTCCATTCCACTCCACTGCATTCCACTCCACTCCATTCCACTAGATTCCATTCCATTCCATTCCACTCTACTCCATTTCATTCCATTCCATTTAACTCCATTACATTCCTCTCCATTCCTGTCCACTCCACTCCATTCCACTTAACTATAATCCATTCCACTCTATTCACCTCCATTCCACATCGTTCCGTTCCACTCCGTTACACTCCATTCCTTCTGTTGCAGTAGATTCCACACCACTCCACTCCATTCCATTCCACTCCGTTATACTCTACTCCGTTCCATTCCTCTCCATTCAACTCCACTCCACTCCATTCCACTGCACTATATAATCCATTCCACTCCATTCCCCTCCATTCCACACCATTCTGTTCCACTCCGTTGCACTGCGTTCCTTCCATTGCATTATACTCCGTACCACTCCACCCCAGTCCATTCCACTCCATTATACTCTACTCCATTCCATTCCACTCCACTCCAGTCCACTCAACTCCATTCCATTCCATTCTCTTCCATTCAATTCCATTCCATTCCACTCCACTCCACTCCATTCCACTCCAATCTATACAGTTCCATTCCACTGCACTCCACTCCACTCCACTCTATTCCATTCCTTTCCACTCACATCAACTCCATTCCACTCCACTCCACTCTACTCCAATTCATTCCATTCCAGTCCATTCCATTCCACTCCTTTCCATTCCTCTCTATTCCACTCCATTCCACTACATTCCATTCCACTCCTCTCCAATACACTCCATTCCATTCTATTTCTCTGCACTCCAATCCATTCCAAACCACTCCATTCCATTCCACTCCACTCCTTTCCAAACCATTCCATTCCACTCCATTCCACTCCACTCCAATACATGCCACTCCACTCCATTCCATTACTTTCCACTCCACTCCACCCGACTCCATTCCATTCCATTCCACTCACGTCATCTGCATTCCACTGCACTCCACTCTACTCCACTACACTTCATTCCACTCCATTCCATTCCATTTCACTCCTTTCCATTCCTCTCCATTCTACTCCACTCCACTTCATTCCATTCCATTCCATTCCATTCCACTCCTTTCCATTCCTCTTCATTCCACTCCATTCCACTCCATTCCTGTCCTCTCCACTCCAATACCCTCCATTCAATTTCATTCCTCTTCTCACCAATCTATTCAAATCCACTCCATTCAATTCCAGTCCACTCCTTTCCACTCCATTCCATTCCACTCCACTCCACTCTACTCCATTCCATTACATTGCATTTCACTCCATTCTACTCCACTCCATTCCACTTCATTCCACTGCATTCCTGTCTAGTCCACTCTCCTTCTCTCCATTCCATTCCATTCCACTGCACTACACTCCATTCCATTCCAATCCAATACACTCCACTCCATTCCATTCCACCCCAGTCCACTCCACTTCACTTCCTTCCATTCCACTGCAGTCTGCTACACTCCATTCCTTTCTATTCCATTCCATTCCATTCCTCTCCTCTCCACTCCACTCCACTCCATCACATTACATTCAATTAAATTTCATTCCATTCCACTCCACTCCACTCCTCTCTATTCCATTTTATTCCACTTCCCTGCACGCCACCCCAATCCATTGCACTCCACTCCATTCCACTCCACTCCATGACATTCCGTTATATTCCATTCCATTCCACTCCTCTCCATTCCAGTCCACTCCTCTTCATTCCACACCACTCCACTCCAATCCATTCCATTCCATTCCATTTCACTGAACTCTGTTCCACTCCACTCAACTCCATTCCACTCCACTCCACTGCATTCCATTCCATTCCATTCCATTCCACTGCATTCCGTTAGATTCCACTCTACTCCACTTCACTCCACTCCGTTCCACTCCATTACACTCCACTCCATTCGATTCCATTCCACTCCCCTGCACTCCACTCCACTCCATTCCACTCCACTCCATTCCACTGCACTCCATTCCATTCCATACCATTCCATTCCATTCCATTCCATTTCATTCCATTCCATTCCATTCCACACCATTCCACTCCATTCCTCTCCATTCCACTTCATTCCATTCCATTCCATTCCAGTCCACTCCATTCAAATACATTCCACTACACTCCACTGCACCACTCCATTCTACTCCACTCCATTCCATTTCATTCCACTCCACTCCGCTGAACTCCATTCCTTCACACTCCATTCCACTCCACTCCATTAAAATCCTCTCCATTACTTTACATTCCATTCCAATCCATTCCATTCCATTTTACGCCACACCACTCCATTCCATTCTGCTCCACTCCGCTCCATTCCACTGCACTCCTCTCTAATCCACTAAATTCCACTCCACTCCTCTCCTCTCCCATCCATTCTGTTCCATTCCATTCCACGCCATTCCATTCCAGTACCCTCTTCTCCATTCCACCCCAATCCATTCCACTCCACTACATTCCATTCCATTCCTTTACGTTCCACTCCTTTCAACTCCACTCCACTCCATTCCATTCCACTCCATTCCAATACACTCCATTCCAATCCATTCCACTCTATTCCACCCCACTCCACTGCATTCCATTCCAATCCATTCCAGTCCACTCCATTCCATTCCAGTCCACTCCACTGCACTCCACTCCATTCCAATTCATTCCACTTCATTGCATTACAATGCGTTCGACTCCACTCCACCCCATCTACTCCATTCCATTCCTTTCCATTCAATTCAATTCCATTCCAATGCAGTCCATTCAACTCCAATCCACTCCATTCCAGTGAACTCCACTCCATTCCATTCCATTCCAGTCCATTCCAGTCTGTTTCACTCTATTCCACTGCAGTACACTCCATTCCACTCCATTCCCCTTCATTTCTCTCCACTCCGTTCCACTTCATTCTGCTCCATTCCCTTCCATTCCATTACACTCCACACCACCCCACTCCATTCTATTCTACTCCATTCCATTCTCCTCCATTCCATTCCACTCCACTCCATTCCATTCCATTTCTTTCCACTCAACTCCCCTCCATTCCACTCGATTCCACTCCATTCCATTCCACTCCTCTCTATTCCACTCCATTCTATTCCATTCCTCTCCACTGCACTCCATTCCATTCCTTTGCATCCCATTACATTCCTGTCCATTCCAGTCCATTCCGCTATATTCCACTACACCATATTCCACTCCATTCCCCTCCATACCACTCCATTCCACTCTACGCCAATATATTCCGCTCCACTCCAGTCCACTCCACTCCACTCCATTCCATTTCACTCCGTTCCATTCCTCTCCATTCCACTCCACTCTATTCCACTCCTCTTAACCCCATACCACTCCACTCCTCACCATTCCATTTCATTCCACTCCATTTCATTCCACTTCATTCCATTCCATTCAACTCTACTCCTTTCCACTCCTCTCCATTAGACTCCACTCCATTCCATTCATTCCATTCTACTCAATTCCTCTCCTCTCCATTAGTCTCCACGCCATTCCATTCCATTCCACTTCATTCCACTCCATTCCACTCCACTCCACTCCATTCCATTCTATTCCACTGCACTTCATTCCACTCCCTCCACTCCATTCCACTCCACTCCATTCATTTCATTCCATTCAACTCCATTCCACTCCACTCCACTCTATTCCTTTCCAATCCACTCCACTCCAATAAACTCCACTCCCCTCAACTCCATTCCATTCCACTCCAATCCATTCCATTCAAATCAACTCCATTCCATTCCATTCCATTCCACTGCCCTCCACTCCACTCCAGTCCACTCCATTCCATTCCACTCCATTCCTCTCCACTACATTACACTGCAGTCACTGCACTCCATTGCATTCACTCTACACCATTCCATGCCATTCCATTCCACTCCATACCAGTACACTCCTCTCCATTCCAATCCAATCCATTCTATTCCAATCTATTCCATGACACGCCACTAAACTCCACTCCACTCCACTCCATTTCGTTCCACTCCATTCCATTCCACTCCAATCCACTCCATTGCAATCCTTTCCACTCCACTCCACGCAACTCCACTCCATTCCATTCCACCACATTGCAGTCCACTCCATTCCATTCCATTCCATTCCACTGTACTCCACTCCTTTCCATTGCATTCTGCTCCACTGCATTCCACTGCATTCTACTCCCATCCACTCCATTCTATTCCACTCCATTCATTTTCATTCTATTGAATTCCATCACATTCCAGTCCATTCCCCTCCACTCCACTCCATTCCGTTGCACTCCACTCCGCCCCATTCTACTCCACTCCACTCCATTCCATTCCAGTCAACTACGATCCATTCCACTACACTCCACTCCGCTCCACTCCATTCCATGCCATTGCACTCCACTCGATTCCATTACATTCCACTGCATTCCATTCCATTCCATTCCATGCTACTCCACTACACTCCACGCAATTCCAGTCCATTCCTTTCCATTCCACTCCACTCCACTCCATTCCATTCCACTCTATTCCACTCCATTCCACTTCAGTGCTCTCGACCCCACTCAATTCCAGTCCATTCCATACCATTCCATTCCACTCCACTGCATTCCATTCCATTCCATTCTATTCCATTCCATTCCTCTCCTTTCCACTCAAATCCACACCATTCCACTCCAGTCCACTCCATTCCACGCCATTCGGTTCCATTCTACTCTATTCCATTCAATTCCACTCCATTCCCCTCCATTCCACTGCATTCCACTCCATTCCGCTCCACTCCATTCCACTCCATTCCAATCCATTCCATTACAATCCACACCACACCACTCCATTCCATTCCACTCCATTCCACTCTACTCCATTCCATTCCACTCCACTCCTGACCACTCCACTTCACTCCATTCCATTCCTCTCCATTCCACTCCACGCCACTCCATTCAATTCCACCCCATTCCATTCCGTTACATTTCATTCCACTCCTCTCCACTCCACTCCACTCTGCTCCATTCCATTCCAGCCCATTCCACTCCACTCCATTCCACTCCACTACTTTCCACTCCACTCCACTCCACTTATTTCCAGTCCATTCCATTCCATTCCATTCTATTCCACTCCTTTCCACTGCACTCCACTCCATTCATTTCCACTCCTCTCCATCTATCTCATTTCATTCTATTCCAATCCATTCCATTCCATTCCACTCCATTCCACTCCATTACACTCCATTCCAGTACATTCCACTCCACACAACTCAACTCCATTCCATTCCACTGCATTCCCCTCCATTACACTCCATTCCATTCCACTCCATACCAATCCAGTCGACTCTATTCCATTCCATTCCACTACACTACACTCCACCCCATTCCATTCCACTCCATTTCACTCTAGTGCATTTCATTCCAATCCACTCCATTCCACTCCACTCCATTCCTCTCCATTCCTTTCCAATCCACTCCACTCCATTCCAGTCCATTCTACTCCATTCCTCTCCACTCCACTCTATTCCATTTCATTCCATTCCATTCCGTTCCACTCCATTCCATTCCATTTCATTCCATTCCATTCTGTTCCACTCCACTCTGTTCCATTTCATTCCATTCCATTCCGTTCCACTCCATTCCATTCCATTTCATTCCATTCCATTCTGTTCCACTCCATTCCATTCCACTCCACTCTACGCAATTCTGCTCCTCTCCATTTCACTCCATTCCACTCCACTCCATTCCATTTCACTCTAAACCATTCCATGCCATTCCATTCCACTCCACTCCATTCCTCTCCACTCCATTCCTATCCACTCCATTCCACCCCAATCCATTCTATACCAATTCAT
Source organism: Pongo abelii (assembly GCF_028885655.2). NCBI lineage: Eukaryota > Metazoa > Chordata > Mammalia > Primates > Hominidae > Pongo > Pongo abelii. The sequence continues at coordinate 20,184,912 of NC_072000.2, read as the reverse complement.
TCCATTACGCTCCACTAAATTCCACTCCACTCCACTCCACTCCACTCCATTCCACTCCACTCCATTCCATTCCTCTCAATTCCATTCCAATCCTCTACATTCCTTTCCGGTCCATTCCAATTCCTTCCATTCCATGTCATTCCACTCCATTCCATCCATTCCTCTCGATTCCTCTCCATTCCACTCCATTCCATTCCGTTCCATTGCACTCCATTCCATTCCCTTCCATTCCACTCCAGTCCACTCCACCACGCCATTCCATTCCGCTCCATGGCATTCCACTCCATTCTACTCCACTCCACTCCATTCTACTCCACTCCATTCCATTCCATTCCACTCCACTCCAATGAACTCCATTCCATCATTCTCCATTCCACTCCACTCCATTCCATTCCTCTCCCTTCCTTTCCACTCAGTTCCAGTCCATTCCATTTTATTCCACTCCACAGCACTCCATTCCATTCCACGACACTGCAATCTATTCCACTGCACTCCACTCCACTCCACTCCATTCCATTCCACTCTACTCCGTTCCATTCCATTCCACTCCACTCCATTCAACTCCTTTCCACTCAATTCCAGTATTTTCCACTCCAATCAATTCCATTACTTTCTATTTCACTGCAATCGATTACACTCCATTCCATTACAATCCACTCCATTCCATTCCACTCCACTCCATTACACTCCATTCCATTCCATTCCACTCTATTCCATTCCATTCCATTCCATTCTCTTACACTCCATTCCAGTCCTTTCCACTCCACTCCACTACATTCCATTCCATTCCATTCCATTCCACTCCATTCCTTTACATTGCACTCCATTCCACTGCATTCCCATCCTTTCTCTCAATTCCCCTCCATTCCACTACATTACTTTACACTCCACTGCATTGCATTCCATTGCATTACACTTTACACCACTCCACGCCATTCCATTCCACTCCATTCCAGTCTACTCCATTGGATTCCACTCCACTCCAGGCCACTCAACTGCACTCCATTCCATTTCACTCCATTCCATTCCTCTCCATTCCACTCCAGTCCACTCCAATCCATTCCACTCCATTCCATTCGATTCAATTTCATTCCACTCCACTCCACTCCACTCCACTCCCTTCCATTCCACCCACTCCCCTCCACTCCATTCCACTCCACTGCATTCCACTCCACTCCATTCCACTAGATTCCATTCCATTCCATTCCACTCTACTCCATTTCATTCCATTCCATTTAACTCCATTACATTCCTCTCCATTCCTGTCCACTCCACTCCATTCCACTTAACTATAATCCATTCCACTCTATTCACCTCCATTCCACATCGTTCCGTTCCACTCCGTTACACTCCATTCCTTCCGTTGCAGTAGATTCCACACCACTCCACTCCATTCCATTCCACTCCGTTATACTCTACTCCGTTCCATTCCTCTCCATTCAACTCCACTCCACTCCATTCCACTGCACTATATAATCCATTCCACTCCATTCCCCTCCATTCCACACCATTCTGTTCCACTCCGTTGCACTGCGTTCCTTCCATTGCATTATACTCCGTACCACTCCACCCCAGTCCATTCCACTCCATTATACTCTACTCCATTCCATTCCACTCCACTCCAGTCCACTCAACTCCATTCCATTCCATTCTCTTCCATTCAATTCCATTCCATTCCACTCCACTCCACTCCATTCCACTCCAATCTATACAGTTCCATTCCACTGCACTCCACTCCACTCCACTCTATTCCATTCCTTTCCACTCACATCAACTCCATTCCACTCCACTCCACTCTACTCCAATTCATTCCATTCCAGTCCATTCCATTCCACTCCTTTCCATTCCTCTCTATTCCACTCCATTCCACTACATTCCATTCCACTCCTCTCCAATACACTCCATTCCATTCTATTTCTCTGCACTCCAATCCATTCCAAACCACTCCATTCCATTCCACTCCACTCCTTTCCAATCCATTCCATTCCACTCCATTCCACTCCACTCCAATACATGCCACTCCACTCCATTCCATTACTTTCCACTCCACTCCACCCGACTCCATTCCATTCCATTCCACTCACGTCATCTGCATTCCACTGCACTCCACTCTACTCCACTCCACTTCATTCCACTCCATTCCATTCCATTTCACTCCTTTCCATTCCTCTCCATTCTACTCCACTCCACTTCATTCCATTCCATTCCATTCCATTCCATTCCACTCCTTTCCATTCCTCTTCATTCCACTCCATTCCACTCCATTCCTGTCCTCTCCACTCCAATACCCTCCATTCAATTTCATTCCGCTTCTCACCAATCTATTCCAATCCACTCCATTCAATTCCAGTCCACTCCTTTCCACTCCATTCCATTCCACTCCACTCCACTCTACTCCATTCCATTACATTGCATTTCACTCCATTCTGCTCCACTCCATTCCACTTCATTCCACTGCATTCCAGTCTAGTCCACTCTCCTTCTCTCCATTCCATTCCATTCCACTGCACTACACTCCATTCCATTCCAATCCAATACACTCCACTCCATTCCATTCCACCCCAGTCCACTCCACTTCACTTCCTTCCATTCCACTGCAGTCTTCTACACTTCATTCCTTTCTATTCCATTCCATTCCATTCCTCTCCTCTCCACTCCACTCCACTCCATCACATTACATTCAATTAAATTTCATTCCATTCCACTCCACTCCTCTCTATTCCATTTTATTCCACTTCCCTGCACTCCACCCCAATCCATTGCACTCCACTCCATTCCACTCCACTCCATGACATTCCGTTATATTCCATTCCATTCCACTCCTCTCCATTCCAGTCCACTCCTCTTCATTCCACACCACTCCACTCCAATCTATTCCATTCCATTCCATTTCACTGAACTCTGTTCCACTCCACTCAACTCCATTCCACTCCACTCCACTGCATTCCATTCCATTCCATTCCATTCCACTGCATTCCGTTAGATTCCACTCTATTCCACTTCACTCCACTCCGTTCCACTCCATTACACTCCACTCCATTCGATTCCATTCCACTCCCCTGCACTCCACTCCACTCCATTCCACTCCACTCCATTCCACTGCACTCCATTCCATTCCATACCATTCCATTCCATTCCATTCCATTTCATTCCATTCCATTCCATTCCACACCATTCCACTCCATTCCTCTCCATTCCACTTCATTCCATTCCATTCCATTCCAGTCCACTCCATTCAAATACATTCCACTACACTCCACTGCACCACTCCATTCTACTCCACTCCATTCCATTTCATTCCACTCCACTCCGCTGAACTCCATTCCTTCACACTCCATTCCACTCCACTCCATTAAAATCCTCTCCATTACTTTACATTCCATTCCAATCCATTCCATTCCATTTTACGCCACACCACTCCATTCCATTCTGCTCCACTCCGCTCCATTCCACTGCACTCCTCTCTAATCCACTAAATTCCACTCCACTCCTCTCCTCTCCCATCCATTCTGTTCCATTCCATTCCACGCCATTCCATTCCAGTACCCTCTTCTCCATTCCACCCCAATCCATTCCACTCCACTACATTCCATTCCATTCCTTTACGTTCCACTCCTTTCAACTCCACTCCACTCCATTCCATTCCACTCCATTCCAATACACTCCATTCCAATCCATTCCACTCTATTCCACCCCACTCCACTGCATTCCATTCCAATCCATTCCAGTCCACTCCATTCCATTCCAGTCCACTCCACTGCACTCCACTCCATTCCAATTCATTCCACTTCATTGCATTACAATGCGTTCGACTCCACTCCACCCCATCTACTCCATTCCATTCCTTTCCATTCAATTCAATTCCATTCCAATGCAGTCCATTCAACTCCAATCCACTCCATTCCAGTGAACTCCACTCCATTCCATTCCATTCCAGTCCATTCCAGTCTGTTTCACTCTATTCCACTGCAGTACACTCCATTCCACTCCATTCCCCTTCATTTCTCTCCACTCCGTTCCACTTCATTCTGCTCCATTCCCTTCCATTCCATTACACTCCACACCACCCCACTCCATTCTATTCTACTCCATTCCATTCTCCTCCATTCCATTCCACTCCACTCCATTCCATTCCATTTCTTTCCACTCAACTCCCCTCCATTCCACTCGATTCCACTCCATTCCATTCCACTCCTCTCTATTCCACTCCATTCTATTCCATTCCTCTCCACTGCACTCCATTCCATTCCTTTGCATCCCATTACATTCCTGTCCATTCCAGTCCATTCCGCTATATTCCACTACACCATATTCCACTCCATTCCCCTCCATACCACTCCATTCCACTCTACGCCAATATATTCCGCTCCACTCCAGTCCACTCCACTCCACTCCATTCCATTTCACTCCGTTCCATTCCTCTCCATTCCACTCCACTCTATTCCACTCCTCTTAACCCCATACCACTCCACTCCTCACCATTCCATTTCATTCCACTCCATTTCATTCCACTTCATTCCATTCCATTCAACTCTACTCCTTTCCACTCCTCTCCATTAGACTCCACTCCATTCCATTCATTCCATTCTACTCAATTCCTCTCCTCTCCATTAGTCTCCACGCCATTCCATTCCATTCCACTTCATTCCACTCCATTCCACTCCACTCCACTCCATTCCATTCTATTCCACTGCACTTCATTCCACTCCCTCCACTCCATTCCACTCCACTCCATTCATTTCATTCCATTCAACTCCATTCCACTCCACTCCACTCTATTCCTTTCCAATCCACTCCACTCCAATAAACTCCACTCCCCTCAACTCCATTCCATTCCACTCCAATCCATTCCATTCAAATCAACTCCATTCCATTCCATTCCATTCCACTGCCCTCCACTCCACTCCAGTCCACTCCATTCCATTCCACTCCATTCCTCTCCACTACATTACACTGCAGTCACTGCACTCCATTGCATTCACTCTACACCATTCCATGCCATTCCATTCCACTCCATACCAGTACACTCCTCTCCATTCCGATCCAATCCATTCTATTCCAATCTATTCCATGACACGCCACTAAACTCCACTCCACTCCACTCCATTTCGTTCCACTCCATTCCATTCCACTCCAATCCACTCCATTGCAATCCTTTCCACTCCACTCCACGCAACTCCACTCCATTCCATTCCACCACATTGCAGTCCACTCCATTCCATTCCATTCCATTCCACTGTACTCCACTCCTTTCCATTGCATTCTGCTCCACTGCATTCCACTGCATTCTACTCCCATCCACTCCATTCTATTCCACTCCATTCATTTTCATTCTATTGAATTCCATCACATTCCAGTCCATTCCCCTCCACTCCACTCCATTCCGTTGCACTCCACTCCGCCCCATTCTACTCCACTCCACTCCGTTCCATTCCAGTCAACTACGATCCATTCCACTACACTCCACTCCGCTCCACTCCATTCCATGCCATTGCACTCCACTCGATTCCATTACATTCCACTGCATTCCATTCCATTCCATTCCATGCTACTCCACTACACTCCACGCAATTCCAGTCCATTCCTTTCCATTCCACTCCACTCCACTCCATTCCATTCCACTCTATTCCACTCCATTCCACTTCAGTGCTCTCGACCCCACTCAATTCCAGTCCATTCCATACCATTCCATTCCACTCCACTGCATTCCATTCCATTCCATTCTATTCCATTCCATTCCTCTCCTTTCCACTCAAATCCACACCATTCCACTCCAGTCCACTCCATTCCACGCCATTCGGTTCCATTCTACTCTATTCCATTCAATTCCACTCCATTCCCCTCCATTCCACTGCATTCCACTCCATTCCGCTCCACTCCATTCCACTCCATTCCAATCCATTCCATTACAATCCACACCACACCACTCCATTCCATTCCACTCCATTCCACTCTACTCCATTCCATTCCACTCCACTCCTGACCACTCCACTTCACTCCATTCCATTCCTCTCCATTCCACTCCACGCCACTCCATTCAATTCCACCCCATTCCATTCCGTTACATTTCATTCCACTCCTCTCCACTCCACTCCACTCTGCTCCATTCCATTCCAGCCCATTCCACTCCACTCCATTCCACTCCACTACTTTCCACTCCACTCCACTCCACTTATTTCCAGTCCATTCCATTCCATTCCATTCTATTCCACTCCTTTCCACTGCACTCCACTCCATTCATTTCCACTCCTCTCCATCTATCTCATTTCATTCTATTCCAATCCATTCCATTCCATTCCACTCCATTCCACTCCATTACACTCCATTCCAGTACATTCCACTCCACACAACTCAACTCCATTCCATTCCACTGCATTCCCCTCCATTACACTCCATTCCATTCCACTCCATACCAATCCAGTCGACTCTATTCCATTCCATTCCACTACACTACACTCCACCCCATTCCATTCCACTCCATTTCACTCTAGTGCATTTCATTCCAATCCACTCCATTCCACTCCACTCCATTCCTCTCCATTCCTTTCCAATCCACTCCACTCCATTCCAGTCCATTCTACTCCATTCCTCTCCACTCCACTCTATTCCATTTCATTCCATTCCATTCCGTTCCACTCCATTCCATTCCATTTCATTCCATTCCATTCTGTTCCACTCCACTCTGTTCCATTTCATTCCATTCCATTCCGTTCCACTCCATTCCATTCCATTTCATTCCATTCCATTCTGTTCCACTCCATTCCATTCCACTCCACTCTACGCAATTCTGCTCCTCTCCATTTCACTCCATTCCACTCCACTCCATTCCATTTCACTCTAAACCATTCCATGCCATTCCATTCCACTCCACTCCATTCCTCTCCACTCCATTCCTATCCACTCCATTCCACCCCAATCCATTCTATACCAATTCATTCCATTACGCTCCACTAAATTCCACTCCACTCCACTCCACTCCACTCCATTCCACTCCACTCCATTCCATTCCTCTCAATTCCATTCCAATCCTCTACATTCCTTTCCGGTCCATTCCAATTCCTTCCATTCCATGTCATTCCACTCCATTCCATCCATTCCTCTCGATTCCTCTCCATTCCACTCCATTCCATTCCGTTCCATTGCACTCCATTCCATTCCCTTCCATTCCACTCCAGTCCACTCCACCACGCCATTCCATTCCGCTCCATGGCATTCCACTCCATTCTACTCCACTCCACTCCATTCTACTCCACTCCATTCCATTCCATTCCACTCCACTCCAATGAACTCCATTCCATCATTCTCCATTCCACTCCACTCCATTCCATTCCTCTCCCTTCCTTTCCACTCAGTTCCAGTCCATTCCATTTTATTCCACTCCACAGCACTCCATTCCATTCCACGACACTGCAATCTATTCCACTGCACTCCACTCCACTCCACTCCATTCCATTCCACTCTACTCCGTTCCATTCCATTCCACTCCACTCCATTCAACTCCTTTCCACTCAATTCCAGTATTTTCCACTCCAATCAATTCCATTACTTTCTATTTCACTGCAATCGATTACACTCCATTCCATTACAATCCACTCCATTCCATTCCACTCCACTCCATTACACTCCATTCCATTCCATTCCACTCTATTCCATTCCATTCCATTCCATTCTCTTACACTCCATTCCAGTCCTTTCCACTCCACTCCACTACATTCCATTCCATTCCATTCCATTCCACTCCATTCCTTTACATTGCACTCCATTCCACTGCATTCCCATCCTTTCTCTCAATTCCCCTCCATTCCACTACATTACTTTACACTCCACTGCATTGCATTCCATTGCATTACACTTTACACCACTCCACGCCATTCCATTCCACTCCATTCCAGTCTACTCCATTGGATTCCACTCCACTCCAGGCCACTCAACTGCACTCCATTCCATTTCACTCCATTCCATTCCTCTCCATTCCACTCCAGTCCACTCCAATCCATTCCACTCCATTCCATTCGATTCAATTTCATTCCACTCCACTCCACTCCACTCCACTCCCTTCCATTCCACCCACTCCCCTCCACTCCATTCCACTCCACTGCATTCCACTCCACTCCATTCCACTAGATTCCATTCCATTCCATTCCACTCTACTCCATTTCATTCCATTCCATTTAACTCCATTACATTCCTCTCCATTCCTGTCCACTCCACTCCATTCCACTTAACTATAATCCATTCCACTCTATTCACCTCCATTCCACATCGTTCCGTTCCACTCCGTTACACTCCATTCCTTCCGTTGCAGTAGATTCCACACCACTCCACTCCATTCCATTCCACTCCGTTATACTCTACTCCGTTCCATTCCTCTCCATTCAACTCCACTCCACTCCATTCCACTGCACTATATAATCCATTCCACTCCATTCCCCTCCATTCCACACCATTCTGTTCCACTCCGTTGCACTGCGTTCCTTCCATTGCATTATACTCCGTACCACTCCACCCCAGTCCATTCCACTCCATTATACTCTACTCCATTCCATTCCACTCCACTCCAGTCCACTCAACTCCATTCCATTCCATTCTCTTCCATTCAATTCCATTCCATTCCACTCCACTCCACTCCATTCCACTCCAATCTATACAGTTCCATTCCACTGCACTCCACTCCACTCCACTCTATTCCATTCCTTTCCACTCACATCAACTCCATTCCACTCCACTCCACTCTACTCCAATTCATTCCATTCCAGTCCATTCCATTCCACTCCTTTCCATTCCTCTCTATTCCACTCCATTCCACTACATTCCATTCCACTCCTCTCCAATACACTCCATTCCATTCTATTTCTCTGCACTCCAATCCATTCCAAACCACTCCATTCCATTCCACTCCACTCCTTTCCAATCCATTCCATTCCACTCCATTCCACTCCACTCCAATACATGCCACTCCACTCCATTCCATTACTTTCCACTCCACTCCACCCGACTCCATTCCATTCCATTCCACTCACGTCATCTGCATTCCACTGCACTCCACTCTACTCCACTCCACTTCATTCCACTCCATTCCATTCCATTTCACTCCTTTCCATTCCTCTCCATTCTACTCCACTCCACTTCATTCCATTCCATTCCATTCCATTCCATTCCACTCCTTTCCATTCCTCTTCATTCCACTCCATTCCACTCCATTCCTGTCCTCTCCACTCCAATACCCTCCATTCAATTTCATTCCGCTTCTCACCAATCTATTCCAATCCACTCCATTCAATTCCAGTCCACTCCTTTCCACTCCATTCCATTCCACTCCACTCCACTCTACTCCATTCCATTACATTGCATTTCACTCCATTCTGCTCCACTCCATTCCACTTCATTCCACTGCATTCCAGTCTAGTCCACTCTCCTTCTCTCCATTCCATTCCATTCCACTGCACTACACTCCATTCCATTCCAATCCAATACACTCCACTCCATTCCATTCCACCCCAGTCCACTCCACTTCACTTCCTTCCATTCCACTGCAGTCTTCTACACTTCATTCCTTTCTATTCCATTCCATTCCATTCCTCTCCTCTCCACTCCACTCCACTCCATCACATTACATTCAATTAAATTTCATTCCATTCCACTCCACTCCTCTCTATTCCATTTTATTCCACTTCCCTGCACTCCACCCCAATCCATTGCACTCCACTCCATTCCACTCCACTCCATGACATTCCGTTATATTCCATTCCATTCCACTCCTCTCCATTCCAGTCCACTCCTCTTCATTCCACACCACTCCACTCCAATCTATTCCATTCCATTCCATTTCACTGAACTCTGTTCCACTCCACTCAACTCCATTCCACTCCACTCCACTGCATTCCATTCCATTCCATTCCATTCCACTGCATTCCGTTAGATTCCACTCTATTCCACTTCACTCCACTCCGATCCACTCCATTACACTCCACTCCATTCGATTCCATTCCACTCCCCTGCACTCCACTCCACTCCATTCCACTCCACTCCATTCCACTGCACTCCATTCCATTCCATACCATTCCATTCCATTCCATTCCATTTCATTCCATTCCATTCCATTCCACACCATTCCACTCCATTCCTCTCCATTCCACTTCATTCCATTCCATTCCATTCCAGTCCACTCCATTCAAATACATTCCACTACACTCCACTGCACCACTCCATTCTACTCCACTCCATTCCATTTCATTCCACTCCACTCCGCTGAACTCCATTCCTTCACACTCCATTCCACTCCACTCCATTAAAATCCTCTCCATTACTTTACATTCCATTCCAATCCATTCCATTCCATTTTACGCCACACCACTCCATTCCATTCCGCTCCACTCCGCTCCATTCCACTGCACTCCTCTCCAATCCACTCAATTCCACTCCACTCCTCTCCTCTCCCATCCATTCTGTTCCATTCCATTCCACGCCATTCCATTCCAGTACCCTCTTCTCCATTCCACCCCAATCCATTCCACTCCACTACATTCCATTCCATTCCTTTACGTTCCACTCCTTTCAACTCCACTCCACTCCATTCCATTCCACTCCATTCCAATACACTCCATTCCAATCCATTCCACTCTATTCCACCCCACTCCACTGCATTCCATTCCAATCCATTCCAGTCCACTCCATTCCATTCCAGTCCACTCCACTGCACTCCACTCCATTCCAATTCATTCCACTTCATTGCATTACAATGCGTTCGACTCCACTCCACCCCATCTACTCCATTCCATTCCTTTCCATTCAATTCAATTCCATTCCAATGCAGTCCATTCAACTCCAATCCACTCCATTCCAGTGAACTCCACTCCATTCCATTCCATTCCAGTCCATTCCAGTCTGTTTCACTCTATTCCACTGCAGTACACTCCATTCCACTCCATTCCCCTTCATTTCTCTCCACTCCGTTCCACTTCATTCTGCTCCATTCCCTTCCATTCCATTACACTCCACACCACCCCACTCCATTCTATTCTACTCCATTCCATTCTCCTCCATTCCATTCCACTCCACTCCATTCCATTCCATTTCTTTCCACTCAACTCCCCTCCATTCCACTCGATTCCACTCCATTCCATTCCACTCCTCTCTATTCCACTCCATTCTATTCCATTCCTCTCCACTGCACTCCATTCCATTCCTTTGCATCCCATTACATTCCTGTCCATTCCAGTCCATTCCGCTATATTCCACTACACCATATTCCACTCCATTCCCCTCCATACCACTCCATTCCACTCTACTCCAATATATTCCGCTCCACTCCAGTCCACTCCACTCCACTCCATTCCATTTCACTCCGTTCCATTCCTCTCCATTCCACTCCACTCTATTCCACTCCTCTTAACCCCATACCACTCCACTCCTCACCATTCCATTTCATTCCACTCCATTTCATTCCACTTCATTCCATTCCATTCAACTCTACTCCTTTCCACTCCTCTCCATTAGACTCCACTCCATTCCATTCATTCCATTCTACTCAATTCCTCTCCTCTCCATTAGTCTCCACGCCATTCCATTCCATTCCACTTCATTCCACTCCATTCCACTCCACTCCACTCCATTCCAGTCTATTCCACTGCACTTCATTCCACTCCCTCCACTCCATTCCACTCCACTCCATTCATTTCATTCCATTCAACTCCATTCCACTCCACTCCACTCTATTCCTTTCCAGTCCACTCCACTCCAATAAACTCCACTCCCCTCAACTCCATTCCATTCCACTCCAATCCATTCCATTCAAATCAACTCCATTCCATTCCATTCCATTCCACTGCCCTCCACTCCACTCCAGTCCACTCCATTCCATTCCACTCCATTCCTCTCCACTACATTACACTGCAGTCACTGCACTCCATTGCATTCACTCTACACCATTCCATGCCATTCCATTCCACTCCATACCAGTACACTCCTCTCCATTCCGATCCAATCCATTCTATTCCAATCTATTCCATGACACGCCACTAAACTCCACTCCACTCCACTCCATTTCGTTCCACTCCATTCCATTCCACTCCAATCCACTCCATTGCAATCCTTTCCACTCCACTCCACGCAACTCCACTCCATTCCATTCCACCACATTGCAGTCCGCTCCATTCCATTCCATTCCATTCCACTGTACTCCACTCCTTTCCATTGCATTCTGCTCCACTGCATTCCACTGCATTCTACTCCCATCCACTCCATTCTATTCCACTCCATTCATTTTCATTCTATTGAATTCCATCACATTCCAGTCCATTCCACTCCACTCCACTCCATTCCGTTGCACTCCACTCCGCCCCATTCTACTCCACTCCACTTCGTTCCATTCCAGTCAACTACGATCCATTCCACTACACTCCACTCCGCTCCACTCCATTCCATGCCATTGCACTCCACTCGATTCCATTACATTCCACTGCATTCCATTCCATTCCATTCCATGCTACTCCACTACACTCCACGCAATTCCAGTCCATTCCTTTCCATTCCACTCCACTCCACTCCATTCCATTCCACTCTATTCCACTCCATTCCACTTCAGTGCTCTCGACCCCACTCAATTCCAGTCCATTCCATACCATTCCATTCCACTCCACTGCATTCCATTCCATTCCATTCTATTCCATTCCATTCCTCTCCTTTCCACTCAAATCCACACCATTCCACTCCAGTCCACTCCATTCCACGCCATTCGGTTCCATTCTACTCTATTCCATTCAATTCCACTCCATTCCCCTCCATTCCACTGCATTCCACTCCATTCCGCTCCACTCCATTCCACTCCATTCCAATCCATTCCATTACAATCCACACCACACCACTCCATTCCATTCCACTCCATTCCACTCTACTCCATTCCATTCCACTCCACTCCTGACCACTCCACTTCACTCCATTCCATTCCTCTCCATTCCACTCCACGCCACTCCATTCAATTCCACCCCATTCCATTCCGTTACATTTCATTCCACTCCTCTCCACTCCACTCCACTCTGCTCCATTCCATTCCAGCCCATTCCACTCCACTCCATTCCACTCCACTACTTTCCACTCCACTCCACTCCACTTATTTCCAGTCCATTCCATTCCATTCCATTCTATTCCACTCCTTTCCACTGCACTCCACTCCATTCATTTCCACTCCTCTCCATCTATCTCATTTCATTCTATTCCAATCCATTCCATTCCATTCCACTCCATTCCACTCCATTACACTCCATTCCAGTACATTCCACTCCACACAACTCAACTCCATTCCATTCCACTGCATTCCCCTCCATTACACTCCATTCCATTCCACTCCATACCAATCCAGTCGACTCTATTCCATTCCATTCCACTACACTACACTCCACCCCATTCCATTCCACTCCATTTCACTCTAGTGCATTTCATTCCAATCCACTCCATTCCACTCCACTCCATTCCTCTCCATTCCTTTCCAATCCACTCCACTCCATTCCAGTCCATTCTACTCCATTCCTCTCCACTCCACTCTATTCCATTTCATTCCATTCCATTCCGTTCCACTCCATTCCATTCCATTTCATTCCATTCCATTCTGTTCCACTCCACTCTGTTCCATTTCATTCCATTCCATTCCGTTCCACTCCATTCCATTCCATTTCATTCCATTCCATTCTGTTCCACTCCATTCCATTCCACTCCACTCTACGCAATTCTGCTCCTCTCCATTTCACTCCATTCCACTCCACTCCATTCCATTTCACTCTAAACCATTCCATGCCATTCCATTCCACTCCACTCCATTCCTCTCCACTCCATTCCTATCCACTCCATTCCACCCCAATCCATTCTATACCAATTCATTCCATTACGCTCCACTAAATTCCACTCCACTCCACTCCACTCCACTCCATTCCACTCCACTCCATTCCATTCCTCTCAATTCCATTCCAATCCTCTACATTCCTTTCCGGTCCATTCCAATTCCTTCCATTCCATGTCATTCCACTCCATTCCATCCATTCCTCTCGATTCCTCTCCATTCCACTCCATTCCATTCCGTTCCATTGCACTCCATTCCATTCCCTTCCATTCCACTCCAGTCCACTCCACCACGCCATTCCATTCCGCTCCATGGCATTCCACTCCATTCTACTCCACTCCACTCCATTCTACTCCACTCCATTCCATTCCATTCCACTCCACTCCAATGAACTCCATTCCATCATTCTCCATACCACTCCACTCCATTCCATTCCTCTCCCTTCCTTTCCACTCAGTTCCAGTCCATTCCATTTTATTCCACTCCACAGCACTCCATTCCATTCCACGACACTGCAATCTATTCCACTGCACTCCACTCCACTCCACTCCATTCCATTCCACTCTACTCCGTTCCATTCCATTCCACTCTACTCCGTTCCATTCCATTCCACTCCACTCCATTCAACTCCTTTCCACTCAATTCCAGTATTTTCCACTCCAATCAATTCCATTACTTTCTATTTCACTGCAATCGATTACACTCCATTCCATTACAATCCACTCCATTCCATTCCACTCCACTCCATTACACTCCATTCCATTCCATTCCACTCTATTCCATTCCATTCCATTCCATTCTCTTACACTCCATTCCAGTCCTTTCCACTCCACTCCACTACATTCCATTCCATTCCATTCCACTCCATTCCTTTACATTGCACTCCATTCCACTGCATTCCCATCCTTTCTCTCAATTCCCCTCCATTCCACTACATTACTTTACACTCCACTGCATTGCATTCCATTGCATTACACTTTACACCACTCCACGCCATTCCATTCCACTCCATTCCAGTCTACTCCATTGGATTCCACTCCACTCCAGGCCACTCAACTCCACTCCATTCCATTTCACTCCATTCCATTCCTCTCCATTCCACTCCAGTCCACTCCAATCCATTCCACTCCATTCCATTCGATTCTATTTCATTCCACTCCACTCCACTCCACTCCCTTCCATTCCACCCACTCCCCTCCACTCCATTCCACTCCACTGCATTCCACTCCACTCCATTCCACTAGATTCCATTCCATTCCATTCCACTCTACTCCATTTCATTCCATTCCATTTAACTCCATTACATTCCTCTCCATTCCTGTCCACTCCACTCCATTCCACTTAACTATAATCCATTCCACTCTATTCACCTCCATTCCACATCGTTCCGTTCCACTCCGTTACACTCCATTCCTTCCGTTGCAGTAGATTCCACACCACTCCACTCCATTCCATTCCACTCCGTTATACTCTACTCCGTTCCATTCCTCTCCATTCAACTCCACTCCACTCCATTCCACTGCACTATATAATCCATTCCACTCCATTCCCCTCCATTCCACACCATTCTGTTCCACTCCGTTGCACTGCGTTCCTTCCATTGCATTATACTCCATACCACTCCACCCCAGTCCATTCCACTCCATTATACTCTACTCCATTCCATTCCACTCCACTCCAGTCCACTCAACTCCATTCCATTCCATTCTCTTCCATTCAATTCCATTCCATTCCACTCCACTCCACTCCATTCCACTCCAATCTATACAGTTCCATTCCACTGCACTCCACTCCACTCCACTCTATTCCATTCCTTTCCACTCACATCAACTCCATTCCACTCCACTCCACTCTACTCCAATTCATTCCATTCCAGTCCATTCCATTCCACTCCTTTCCATTCCTCTCTATTCCACTCCATTCCACTACATTCCATTCCACTCCTCTCCAATACACTCCATTCCATTCTATTTCTCTGCACTCCAATCCATTCCAAACCACTCCATTCCATTCCACTCCACTCCTTTCCAATCCATTCCATTCCACTCCATTCCACTCCACTCCAATACATGCCACTCCACTCCATTCCATTACTTTCCACTCCACTCCACCCGACTCCATTCCATTCCATTCCACTCACGTCATCTGCATTCCACTGCACTCCACTCTACTCCACTCCACTTCATTCCACTCCATTCCATTCCATTTCACTCCTTTCCATTCCTCTCCATTCTACTCCACTCCACTTCATTCCATTCCATTCCATTCCATTCCACTCCTTTCCATTCCTCTTCATTCCACTCCATTCCACTCCATTCCTGTCCTCTCCACTCCAATACCCTCCATTCAATTTCATTCCGCTTCTCACCAATCTATTCCAATCCACTCCATTCAATTCCAGTCCACTCCTTTCCACTCCATTCCATTCCACTCCACTCCACTCTACTCCATTCCATTACATTGCATTTCACTCCATTCTACTCCACTCCATTCCACTTCATTCCACTGCATTCCAGTCTAGTCCACTCTCCTTCTCTCCATTCCATTCCATTCCACTGCACTACACTCCATTCCATTCCAATCCAATACACTCCACTCCATTCCATTCCACCCCAGTCCACTCCACTTCACTTCCTTCCATTCCACTGCAGTCTGCTACACTCCATTCCTTTCTATTCCATTCCATTCCATTCCTCTCCTCTCCACTCCACTCCACTCCATCACATTACATTCAATTAAATTTCATTCCATTCCACTCCACTCCTCTCTATTCCATTTTATTCCACTTCCCTGCACTCCACCCCAATCCATTGCACTCCACTCCATTCCACTCCACTCCATGACATTCCGTTATATTCCATTCCATTCCACTCCTCTCCATTCCAGTCCACTCCTCTTCATTCCACACCACTCCACTCCAATCCATTCCATTCCATTCCATTTCACTGAACTCTGTTCCACTCCACTCAACTCCATTCCACTCCACTCCACTGCATTCCATTCCATTCCATTCCATTCCACTGCATTCCGTTAGATTCCACTCTATTCCACTTCACTCCACTCCGATCCACTCCATTACACTCCACTCCATTCGATTCCATTCCACTCCCCTGCACTCCACTCCACTCCATTCCACTCCACTCCATTCCACTGCACTCCATTCCATTCCATACCATTCCATTCCATTCCATTCCATTTCATTCCATTCCATTCCATTCCACACCATTCCACTCCATTCCTCTCCATTCCACTTCATTCCATTCCAGTCCACTCCATTCAAATACATTCCACTACACTCCACTGCACCACTCCATTCTACTCCACTCCATTCCATTTCATTCCACTCCACTCCGCTGAACTCCATTCCTTCACACTCCATTCCACTCCACTCCATTAAAATCCTCTCCATTACTTTACATTCCATTCCAATCCATTCCATTCCATTTTACGCCACACCACTCCATTCCATTCCGCTCCACTCCGCTCCATTCCACTGCACTCCTCTCCAATCCACTCAATTCCACTCCACTCCTCACCTCTCCCATCCATTCTGTTCCATTCCATTCCACGCCATTCCATTCCAGTACCCTCTTCTCCATTCCACCCCAATCCATTCCACTCCACTACATTCCATTCCATTCCTTTACGTTCCACTCCTTTCAACTCCACTCCACTCCATTCCATTCCACTCCATTCCAATACACTCCATTCCAATCCATTCCACTGTATTCCACCCCACTCCACTGCATTCCATTCCAATCCATTCCAGTCCACTCCATTCCATTCCAGTCCACTCCACTGCACTCCACTCCATTCCAATTCATTCCACTTCATTGCATTACAATGCGTTCGACTCCACTCCACCCCATCTACTCCATTCCATTCCTTTCCATTCAATTCAATTCCATTCCAATGCAGTCCATTCAACTCCAATCCACTCCATTCCAGTGAACTCCACTCCATTCCATTCCATTCCAGTCCATTCCAGTCTGTTTCACTCTATTCCACTGCAGTACACTCCATTCCACTCCATTCCCCTTCATTTCTCTCCACTCCGTTCCACATCATTCTGTTCCATTCCCTTCCATTCCATTACACTCCACACCACCCCACTCCATTCTATTCTACTCCATTCCATTCTCCTCCATTCCATTCCACTCCACTCCATTCCATTCCATTTCTTTCCACTCAACTCCCCTCCATTCCACTCGATTCCACTCCATTCCATTCCACTCCTCTCTATTCCACTCCATTCTATTCCATTCCTCTCCACTGCACTCCATTCCATTCCTTTGCATCCCATTACATTCCTGTCCATTCCAGTCCATTCCGCTATATTCCACTACACCATATTCCACTCCATTCCCCTCCATACCACTCCATTCCACTCTACTCCAATATATTCCGCTCCACTCCAGTCCACTCCACTCCACTCCATTCCATTTCACTCCGTTCCATTCCTCTCCATTCCACTCCACTCTATTCCACTCCTCTTAACCCCATACCACTCCACTCCTCACCATTCCATTTCATTCCACTCCATTTCATTCCACTTCATTCCATTCCATTCAACTCTACTCCTTTCCACTCCTCTCCATTAGACTCCACTCCATTCCATTCATTCCATTCTACTCAATTCCTCTCCTCTCCATTAGTCTCCACGCCATTCCATTCCATTCCACTTCATTCCACTCCATTCCACTCCACTCCACTCCATTCCATTCTATTCCACTGCACTTCATTCCACTCCCTCCACTCCATTCCACTCCACTCCATTCATTTCATTCCATTCAACTCCATTCCACTCCACTCCACTCTATTCCTTTCCAGTCCACTCCACTCCAATAAACTCCACTCCCCTCAACTCCATTCCATTCCACTCCAATCCATTCCATTCAAATCAACTCCATTCCATTCCATTCCATTCCACTGCCCTCCACTCCACTCCAGTCCACTCCATTCCATTCCACTCTATTCCTCTCCACTACATTACACTGCAGTCACTGCACTCCATTGCATTCACTCTACACCATTCCATGCCATTCCATTCCACTCCATACCAGTACACTCCTCTCCATTCCAATCCAATCCATTCTATTCCAATCTATTCCATGACACGCCACTAAACTCCACTCCACTCCACTCCATTTCGTTCCACTCCATTCCATTCCACTCCAATCCACTCCATTGCAATCCTTTCCACTCCACTCCACGCAACTCCACTCCATTCCATTCCACCACATTGCAGTCCGCTCCAATCCATTCCATTCCATTCCACTGTACTCCACTCCTTTCCATTGCATTCTGCTCCACTGCATTCCACTGCATTCTACTCCCATCCACTCCATTCTATTCCACTCCATTCATTTTCATTCTATTGAATTCCATCACATTCCAGTCCATTCCACTCCACTCCACTCCATTCCGTTGCACTCCACTCCGCCCCATTCTACTCCACTCCACTTCGTTCCATTCCAGTCAACTACGATCCATTCCACTACACTCCACTCCGCTCCACTCCATTCCATGCCATTGCACTCCACTCGATTCCATTACATTCCACTGCATTCCATTCCATTCCATTCCATGCTACTCCACTACACTCCACGCAATTCCAGTCCATTCCTTTCCATTCCACTCCACTCCACTCCATTCCATTCCACTCTATTCCACTCCATTCCACTTCAGTGCTCTCGACCCCACTCAATTCCAGTCCATTCCATACCATTCCATTCCACTCCACTGCATTCCATTCCATTCCATTCTATTCCATTCCATTCCTCTCCTTTCCACTCAAATCCACACCATTCCACTCCAGTCCACTCCATTCCACGCCATTCGGTTCCATTCTACTCTATTCCATTCAATTCCACTCCATTCCCCTCCATTCCACTGCATTCCACTCCATTCCGCTCCACTCCATTCCACTCCATTCCAATCCATTCCATTACAATCCACACCACACCACTCCATTCCATTCCACTCCATTCCACTCTACTCCATTCCATTCCACTCCACTCCTGACCACTCCACTTCACTCCATTCCATTCCTCTCCATTCCACTCCACGCCACTCCATTCAATTCCACCCCATTCCATTCCGTTACATTTCATTCCACTCCTCTCCACTCCACTCCACTCTGCTCCATTCCATTCCAGCCCATTCCACTCCACTCCATTCCACTCCACTACTTTCCACTCCACTCCACTCCACTTATTTCCAGTCCATTCCATTCCATTCCATTCTATTCCACTCCTTTCCACTGCACTCCACTCCATTCATTTCCACTCCTCTCCATCTATCTCATTTCATTCTATTCCAATCCATTCCATTCCATTCCACTCCATTCCACTCCATTACACTCCATTCCAGTACATTCCACTCCACACAACTCAACTCCATTCCATTCCACTGCATTCCCCTCCATTACACTCCATTCCATTCCACTCCATACCAATCCAGTCGACTCTATTCCATTCCATTCCACTACACTACACTCCACCCCATTCCATTCCACTCCATTTCACTCTAGTGCATTTCATTCCAATCCACTCCATTCCACTCCACTCCATTCCTCTCCATTCCTTTCCAATCCACTCCACTCCATTCCAGTCCATTCTACTCCATTCCTCTCCACTCCACTCTATTCCATTTCATTCCATTCCATTCCGTTCCACTCCATTCCATTCCATTTCATTCCATTCCATTCTGTTCCACTCCACTCTGTTCCATTTCATTCCATTCCATTCCGTTCCACTCCATTCCATTCCATTTCATTCCATTCCATTCTGTTCCACTCCATTCCATTCCACTCCACTCTACGCAATTCTGCTCCTCTCCATTTCACTCCATTCCACTCCACTCCATTCCATTTCACTCTAAACCATTCCATGCCATTCCATTCCACTCCATTCCATTCCTCTCCACTCCATTCCTATCCACTCCATTCCACCCCAATCCATTCTATACCAATTCATTCCATTACGCTCCACTAAATTCCACTCCACTCCACTCCACTCCACTCCATTCCACTCCACTCCATTCCATTCCTCTCAATTCCATTCCAATCCTCTACATTCCTTTCCGGTCCATTCCAATTCCTTCCATTCCATGTCATTCCACTCCATTCCATCCATTCCTCTCGATTCCTCTCCATTCCACTCCATTCCATTCCGTTCCATTGCACTCCATTCCATTCCCTTCCATTCCACTCCAGTCCACTCCACCACGCCATTCCATTCCGCTCCATGGCATTCCACTCCATTCTACTCCACTCCACTCCATTCTACTCCACTCCATTCCATTCCATTCCACTCCACTCCAATGAACTCCATTCCATCATTCTCCATTCCACTCCACTCCATTCCATTCCTCTCCCTTCCTTTCCACTCAGTTCCAGTCCATTCCATTTTATTCCACTCCACAGCACTCCATTCCATTCCACGACACTGCAATCTATTCCACTGCACTCCACTCCACTCCACTCCATTCCATTCCACTCTACTCCGTTCCATTCCATTCCACTCCACTCCATTCAACTCCTTTCCACTCAATTCCAGTATTTTCCACTCCAATCAATTCCATTACTTTCTATTTCACTGCAATCGATTACACTCCATTCCATTACAATCCGCTCCATTCCATTCCACTCCACTCCATTACACTCCATTCCATTCCATTCCACTCTATTCCATTCCATTCCATTCCATTCTCTTACACTCCATTCCAGTCCTTTCCACTCCACTCCACTACATTCCATTCCATTCCATTCCACTCCATTCCTTTACATTGCACTCCATTCCACTGCATTCCCATCCTTTCTCTCAATTCCCCTCCATTCCACTACATTACTTTACACTCCACTGCATTGCATTCCATTGCATTACACTTTACACCACTCCACGCCATTCCATTCCACTCCATTCCAGTCTACTCCATTGGATTCCACTCCACTCCAGGCCACTCAACTCCACTCCGTTCCATTTCACTCCATTCCATTCCTCTCCATTCCACTCCAGTCCACTCCAATCCATTCCACTCCATTCCATTCGATTCTATTTCATTCCACTCCACTCCACTCCACTCCCTTCCATTCCACCCACTCCCCTCCACTCCATTCCACTCCACTGCATTCCACTCCACTCCATTCCACTAGATTCCATTCCATTCCATTCCACTCTACTCCATTTCATTCCATTCCATTTAACTCCATTACATTCCTCTCCATTCCTGTCCACTCCACTCCATTCCACTTAACTATAATCCATTCCACTCTATTCACCTCCATTCCACATCGTTCCGTTCCACTCCGTTACACTCCATTCCTTCCGTTGCAGTAGATTCCACACCACTCCACTCCATTCCATTCCACTCCGTTATACTCTACTCCATTCCATTCCTCTCCATTCAACTCCACTCCACTCCATTCCACTGCACTATATAATCCATTCCACTCCATTCCCCTCCATTCCACACCATTCTGTTCCACTCCGTTGCACTGCGTTCCTTCCATTGCATTATACTCCATACCACTCCACCCCAGTCCATTCCACTCCATTATACTCTACTCCATTCCATTCCACTCCACTCCAGTCCACTCAACTCCATTCCATTCCATTCTCTTCCATTCAATTCCATTCCATTCCACTCCACTCCACTCCATTCCACTCCAATCTATACAGTTCCATTCCACTGCACTCCACTCCACTCCACTCTATTCCATTCCTTTCCACTCACATCAACTCCATTCCACTCCACTCCACTCTACTCCAATTCATTCCATTCCAGTCCATTCCATTCCACTCCTTTCCATTCCTCTCTATTCCACTCCATTCCACTACATTCCATTCCACTCCTCTCCAATACACTCCATTCCATTCTATTTCTCTGCACTCCAATCCATTCCAAACCACTCCATTCCATTCCACTCCACTCCTTTCCAATCCATTCCATTCCACTCCATTCCACTCCACTCCAATACATGCCACTCCACTCCATTCCATTACTTTCCACTCCACTCCACCCGACTCCATTCCATTCCATTCCACTCACGTCATCTGCATTCCACTGCACTCCACTCTACTCCACTCCACTTCATTCCACTCCATTCCATTCCATTTCACTCCTTTCCATTCCTCTCCATTCTACTCCACTCCACTTCATTCCATTCCATTCCATTCCATTCCACTCCTTTCCATTCCTCTTCATTCCACTCCATTCCACTCCATTCCTGTCCTCTCCACTCCAATACCCTCCATTCAATTTCATTCCGCTTCTCACCAATCTATTCCAATCCACTCCATTCAATTCCAGTCCACTCCTTTCCACTCCATTCCATTCCACTCCACTCCACTCTACTCCATTCCATTACATTGCATTTCACTCCATTCTACTCCACTCCATTCCACTTCATTCCACTGCATTCCAGTCTAGTCCACTCTCCTTCTCTCCATTCCATTCCATTCCACTGCACTACACTCCATTCCATTCCAATCCAATACACTCCACTCCATTCCATTCCACCCCAGTCCACTCCACTTCACTTCCTTCCATTCCACTGCAGTCTTCTACACTTCATTCCTTTCTATTCCATTCCATTCCATTCCTCTCCTCTCCACTCCACTCCACTCCATCACATTACATTCAATTAAATTTCATTCCATTCCACTCCACTCCACTCCTCTCTATTCCATTTTGTTCCACTTCCCTGCACTCCACCCCAATCCATTGCACTCCACTCCATTCCACTCCACTCCATGACATTCCGTTATATTCCATTCCATTCCACTCCTCTCCATTCCAGTCCACTCCTCTTCATTCCACACCACTCCACTCCAATCCATTCCATTCCACTCCATTTCACTGAACTCTGTTCCACTCCACTCAACTCCATTCCACTCCACTCCACTGCATTCCATTCCATTCCATTCCATTCCACTGCATTCCGTTAGATTCCACTCTACTCCACTTCACTCCACTCCGTTCCACTCCATTACACTCCACTCCATTCAATTCCATTCCACTCCCCTGCACTCCACTCCACTCCATTCCACTCCACTCCACTCCACTGCACTCCATTCCATTCCATACCATTCCATTCCATTCCATTCCATTTCATTCCATTCCATTCCATTCCACACCATTCCACTCCATTCCTCTCCATTCCACTTCATTCCATTCCATTCCATTCCAGTCCACTCCATTCAAATACATTCCACTACACTCCACTGCACCACTCCATTCTACTCCACTCCATTCCATTTCATTCCACTCCACTCCGCTGAACTCCATTCCTTCACACTCCATTCCACTCCACTCCATTAAAATCCTCTCCATTACTTTACATTCCATTCCAATCCATTCCATTCCATTTTACGCCACACCACTCCATTCCACGCCACACCACTCCATTCCATTCCGCTCCACTCCGCTCCATTCCACTGCACTCCTCTCCAATCCACTCAATTCCACTCCACTCCTCTCCTCTCCCATCCATTCTGTTCCATTCCATTCCACGCCATTCCATTCCAGTACCCTCTTCTCCATTCCACCCCAATCCATTCCACTCCACTACATTCCATTCCATTCCTTTACATTCCACTCCTTTCAACTCCACTCCACTCCATTCCATTCCACTCCATTCCAATACACTCCATTCCAATCCATTCCACTCTATTCCACCCCACTCCACTGCATTCCATTCCAATCCATTCCAGTCCACTCCATTCCATTCCAGTCCACTCCACTGCACTCCACTCCATTCCAATTCATTCCACTTCATTGCATTACAATGCGTTCGACTCCACTCCACCCCATCTACTCCATTCCATTCCTTTCCATTCAATTCAATTCCATTCCAATGCAGTCCATTCAACTCCAATCCACTCCATTCCAGTGAACTCCACTCCATTCCATTCCATTCCAGTCCATTCCAGTCTGTTTCACTCTATTCCACTGCAGTACACTCCATTCCACTCCATTCCCCTTCATTTCTCTCCACTCCGTTCCACTTCATTCTGCTCCATTCCCTTCCATTCCATTACACTCCACACCACCCCACTCCATTCTATTCTACTCCATTCCATTCTCCTCCATTCCATTCCACTCCACTCCATTCCATTCCATTTCTTTCCACTCAACTCCCCTCCATTCCACTCGATTCCACTCCATTCCATTCCACTCCTCTCTATTCCACTCCATTCTATTCCATTCCTCTCCACTGCACTCCATTCCATTCCTTTGCATCCCATTACATTCCTGTCCATTCCAGTCCATTCCGCTATATTCCACTACGCCATATTCCACTCCATTCCCCTCCATACCACTCCATTCCACTCTACTCCAATATATTCCGCTCCACTCCAGTCCACTCCACTCCACTCCATTCCATTTCACTCCGTTCCATTCCTCTCCATTCCACTCCACTCTATTCCACTCCTCTTAACCCCATACCACTCCACTCCTCACCATTCCATTTCATTCCACTCCATTTCATTCCACTTCATTCCATTCCATTCAACTCTACTCCTTTCCACTCCTCTCCATTAGACTCCACTCCATTCCATTCATTCCATTCTACTCAATTCCTCTCCTCTCCATTAGTCTCCACGCCATTCCATTCCATTCTACTTCATTCCACTCCATTCCACTCCACTCCACTCCATTCCATTCTATTCCACTGCACTTCATTCCACCCCCTCCACTCCATTCCACTCCACTCCATTCATTTCATTCCATTCAACTCCATTCCACTCCACTCCACTCTATTCCTTTCCAGTCCACTCCACTCCAATAAACTCCACTCCCCTCAACTCCATTCCATTCCACTCCAATCCATTCCATTCAAATCAACTCCATTCCATTCCATTCCATTCCACTGCCCTCCACTCCACTCCAGTCCACTCCATTCCATTCCACTCCATTCCTCTCCACTACATTACACTGCAGTCACTGCACTCCATTGCATTCACTCTACACCATTCCATGCCATTCCATTCCACTCCATACCAGTACACTCCTCTCCATTCCAATCCAATCCATTCTATTCCAATCTATTCCATGACACGCCACTAAACTCCACTCCACTCCACTCCATTTCGTTCCACTCCATTCCATTCCACTCCAATCCACTCCATTGCAATCCTTTCCACTCCACTCCACGCAACTCCACTCCATTCCATTCCACCACATTGCAGTCCGCTCCAATCCATTCCATTCCATTCCACTGTACTCCACTCCTTTCCATTGCATTCTGCTCCACTGCATTCCACTGCATTCTACTCCCATCCACTCCATTCTATTCCACTCCATTCATTTTCATTCTATTGAATTCCATCACATTCCAGTCCATTCCCCTCCACTCCACTCCATTCCGTTGCACTCCACTCCGCCCCATTCTACTCCACTCCACTCCGTTCCATTCCAGTCAACTACGATCCATTCCACTACACTCCACTCCGCTCCACTCCATTCCATGCCATTGCACTCCACTCGATTCCATTACATTCCACTGCATTCCATTCCATTCCATTCCATGCTACTCCACTACACTCCACGCAATTCCAGTCCATTCCTTTCCATTCCACTCCACTCCACTCCATTCCATTCCACTCTATTCCACTCCATTCCACTTCAGTGCTCTCGACCCCACTCAATTCCAGTCCATTCCATACCATTCCATTCCACTCCACTGCATTCCATTCCATTCCATTCTATTCCATTCCATTCCTCTCCTTTCCACTCAAATCCACACCATTCCACTCCAGTCCACTCCATTCCACGCCATTCGGTTCCATTCTACTCTATTCCATTCAATTCCACTCCATTCCCCTCCATTCCACTGCATTCCACTCCATTCCGCTCCACTCCATTCCACTCCATTCCAATCCATTCCATTACAATCCACACCACACCACTCCATTCCATTCCACTCCATTCCACTCTACTCCATTCCATTCCACTCCACTCCTGACCACTCCACTTCACTCCATTCCATTCCTCTCCATTCCACTCCACGCCACTCCATTCAATTCCACCCCATTCCATTCCGTTACATTTCATTCCACTCCTCTCCACTCCACTCCACTCTGCTCCATTCCATTCCAGCCCATTCCACTCCACTCCATTCCACTCCACTACTTTCCACTCCACTCCACTCCACTTATTTCCAGTCCATTCCATTCCATTCCATTCTATTCCACTCCTTTCCACTGCACTCCACTCCATTCATTTCCACTCCTCTCCATCTATCTCATTTCATTCTATTCCAATCCATTCCATTCCATTGCACTCCATTCCACTCCATTACACTCCATTCCAGTACATTCCACTCCACACAACTCAACTCCATTCCATTCCACTGCATTCCCCTCCATTACACTCCATTCCATTCCACTCCATACCAATCCAGTCGACTCTATTCCATTCCATTCCACTACACTACACTCCACCCCATTCCATTCCACTCCATTTCACTCTAGTGCATTTCATTCCAATCCACTCCATTCCACTCCACTCCATTCCTCTCCATTCCTTTCCAATCCACTCCACTCCATTCCAGTCCATTCTACTCCATTCCTCTCCACTCCACTCTATTCCATTTCATTCCATTCCATTCCGTTCCACTCCATTCCATTCCATTTCATTCCATTCCATTCTGTTCCACTCCACTCTGTTCCATTTCATTCCATTCCATTCCGTTCCACTCCATTCCATTCCATTTCATTCCATTCCATTCTGTTCCACTCCATTCCATTCCACTCCACTCTACGCAATTCTGCTCCTCTCCATTTCACTCCATTCCACTCCACTCCATTCCATTTCACTCTAAACCATTCCATGCCATTCCATTCCACTCCATTCCATTCCTCTCCACTCCATTCCTATCCACTCCATTCCACCCCAATCCATTCTATACCAATTCATTCCATTACGCTCCACTAAATTCCACTCCACTCCACTCCACTCCACTCCATTCCACTCCACTCCATTCCATTCCTCTCAATTCCATTCCAATCCTCTACATTCCTTTCCGGTCCATTCCAATTCCTTCCATTCCATGTCATTCCACTCCATTCCATCCATTCCTCTCGATTCCTCTCCATTCCACTCCATTCCATTCCGTTCCATTGCACTCCATTCCATTCCCTTCCATTCCACTCCAGTCCACTCCACCACGCCATTCCATTCCGCTCCATGGCATTCCACTCCATTCTACTCCACTCCACTCCATTCTACTCCACTCCATTCCATTCCATTCCACTCCACTCCAATGAACTCCATTCCATCATTCTCCATTCCACTCCACTCCATTCCATTCCTCTCCCTTCCTTTCCACTCAGTTCCAGTCCATTCCATTTTATTCCACTCCACAGCACTCCATTCCATTCCACGACACTGCAATCTATTCCACTGCACTCCACTCCACTCCACTCCATTCCATTCCACTCTACTCCGTTCCATTCCATTCCACTCCACTCCATTCAACTCCTTTCCACTCAATTCCAGTATTTTCCACTCCAATCAATTCCATTACTTTCTATTTCACTGCAATCGATTACACTCCATTCCATTACAATCCGCTCCATTCCATTCCACTCCACTCCATTACACTCCATTCCATTCCATTCCACTCTATTCCATTCCATTCCATTCCATTCTCTTACACTCCATTCCAGTCCTTTCCACTCCACTCCACTACATTCCATTCCATTCCATTCCACTCCATTCCTTTACATTGCACTCCATTCCACTGCATTCCCATCCTTTCTCTCAATTCCCCTCCATTCCACTACATTACTTTACACTCCACTGCATTGCATTCCATTGCATTACACTTTACACCACTCCACGCCATTCCATTCCACTCCATTCCAGTCTACTCCATTGGATTCCACTCCACTCCAGGCCACTCAACTCCACTCCGTTCCATTTCACTCCATTCCATTCCTCTCCATTCCACTCCAGTCCACTCCAATCCATTCCACTCCATTCCATTCGATTCTATTTCATTCCACTCCACTCCACTCCACTCCCTTCCATTCCACCCACTCCCCTCCACTCCATTCCACTCCACTGCATTCCACTCCACTCCATTCCACTAGATTCCATTCCATTCCATTCCACTCTACTCCATTTCATTCCATTCCATTTAACTCCATTACATTCCTCTCCATTCCTGTCCACTCCACTCCATTCCACTTAACTATAATCCATTCCACTCTATTCACCTCCATTCCACATCGTTCCGTTCCACTCCGTTACACTCCATTCCTTCCGTTGCAGTAGATTCCACACCACTCCACTCCATTCCATTCCACTCCGTTATACTCTACTCCGTTCCATTCCTCTCCATTCAACTCCACTCCACTCCATTCCACTGCACTATATAATCCATTCCACTCCATTCCCCTCCATTCCACACCATTCTGTTCCACTCCGTTGCACTGCGTTCCTTCCATTGCATTACACTCCATACAACTCCACCCCAGTCCATTCCACTCCATTATACTCTACTCCATTCCATTCCACTCCACTCCAGTCCACTCAACTCCATTCCATTCCATTCTCTTCCATTCAATTCCATTCCATTCCACTCCACTCCACTCCATTCCACTCCAATCTATACAGTTCCATTCCACTGCACTCCACTCCACTCCACTCTATTCCATTCCTTTCCACTCACATCAACTCCATTCCACTCCACTCCACTCTACTCCAATTCATTCCATTCCAGTCCATTCCATTCCACTCCTTTCCATTCCTCTCTATTCCACTCCATTCCACTACATTCCATTCCACTCCTCTCCAATACACTCCATTCCATTCTATTTCTCTGCACTCCAATCCATTCCAAACCACTCCATTCCATTCCACTCCACTCCTTTCCAATCCATTCCATTCCACTCCATTCCACTCCACTCCAATACATGCCACTCCACTCCATTCCATTACTTTCCACTCCACTCCACCCGACTCCATTCCATTCCATTCCACTCACGTCATCTGCATTCCACTGCACTCCACTCTACTCCACTCCACTTCATTCCACTCCATTCCATTCCATTTCACTCCTTTCCATTCCTCTCCATTCTACTCCACTCCACTTCATTCCATTCCATTCCATTCCATTCCACTCCTTTCCATTCCTCTTCATTCCACTCCATTCCACTCCATTCCTGTCCTCTCCACTCCAATACCCTCCATTCAATTTCATTCCGCTTCTCACCAATCTATTCCAATCCACTCCATTCAATTCCAGTCCACTCCTTTCCACTCCATTCCATTCCACTCCACTCCACTCTACTCCATTCCATTACATTGCATTTCACTCCATTCTACTCCACTCCATTCCACTTCATTCCACTGCATTCCAGTCTAGTCCACTCTCCTTCTCTCCATTCCATTCCATTCCACTGCACTACACTCCATTCCATTCCAATCCAATACACTCCACTCCATTCCATTCCACCCCAGTCCACTCCACTTCACTTCCTTCCATTCCACTGCAGTCTTCTACACTTCATTCCTTTCTATTCCATTCCATTCCATTCCTCTCCTCTCCACTCCACTCCACTCCATCACATTACATTCAATTAAATTTCATTCCATTCCACTCCACTCCACTCCTCTCTGTTCCATTTTGTTCCACTTCCCTGCACTCCACCCCAATCCATTGCACTCCACTCCATTCCACTCCACTCCATGACATTCCGTTATATTCCATTCCATTCCACTCCTCTCCATTCCAGTCCACTCCTCTTCATTCCACACCACTCCACTCCAATCCATTCCATTCCACTCCATTTCACTGAACTCTGTTCCACTCCACTCAACTCCATTCCACTCCACTCCACTGCATTCCATTCCATTCCATTCCATTCCACTGCATTCCGTTAGATTCCACTCTACTCCACTTCACTCCACTCCGTTCCACTCCATTACACTCCACTCCATTCAATTCCATTCCACTCCCCTGCACTCCACTCCACTCCATTCCACTCCACTCCACTCCACTGCACTCCATTCCATTCCATACCATTCCATTCCATTCCATTCCATTTCATTCCATTCCATTCCATTCCACACCATTCCACTCCATTCCTCTCCATTCCACTTCATTCCATTCCATTCCATTCCAGTCCACTCCATTCAAATACATTCCACTACACTCCACTGCACCACTCCATTCTACTCCACTCCATTCCATTTCATTCCACTCCACTCCGCTGAACTCCATTCCTTCACACTCCATTCCACTCCACTCCATTAAAATCCTCTCCATTACTTTACATTCCATTCCAATCCATTCCATTCCATTTTACGCCACACCACTCCATTCCACGCCACACCACTCCATTCCATTCCGCTCCACTCCGCTCCATTCCACTGCACTCCTCTCCAATCCACTCAATTCCACTCCACTCCTCTCCTCTCCCATCCATTCTGTTCCATTCCATTCCACGCCATTCCATTCCAGTACCCTCTTCTCCATTCCACCCCAATCCATTCCACTCCACTACATTCCATTCCATTCCTTTACATTCCACTCCTTTCAACTCCACTCCACTCCATTCCATTCCACTCCATTCCAATACACTCCATTCCAATCCATTCCACTCTATTCCACCCCACTCCACTGCATTCCATTCCAATCCATTCCAGTCCACTCCATTCCATTCCAGTCCACTCCACTGCACTCCACTCCATTCCAATTCATTCCACTTCATTGCATTACAATGCGTTCGACTCCACTCCACCCCATCTACTCCATTCCATTCCTTTCCATTCAATTCAATTCCATTCCAATGCAGTCCATTCAACTCCAATCCACTCCATTCCAGTGAACTCCACTCCATTCCATTCCATTCCAGTCCATTCCAGTCTGTTTCACTCTATTCCACTGCAGTACACTCCATTCCACTCCATTCCCCTTCATTTCTCTCCACTCCGTTCCACTTCATTCTGCTCCATTCCCTTCCATTCCATTACACTCCACACCACCCCACTCCATTCTATTCTACTCCATTCCATTCTCCTCCATACCATTCCACTCCACTCCATTCCATTCCATTTCTTTCCACTCAACTCCCCTCCATTCCACTCGATTCCACTCCATTCCATTCCACTCCTCTCTATTCCACTCCATTCTATTCCATTCCTCTCCACTGCACTCCATTCCATTCCTTTGCATCCCATTACATTCCTGTCCATTCCAGTCCATTCCGCTATATTCCACTACGCCATATTCCACTCCATTCCCCTCCATACCACTCCATTCCACTCTACTCCAATATATTCCGCTCCACTCCAGTCCACTCCACTCCACTCCATTCCATTTCACTCCGTTCCATTCCTCTCCATTCCACTCCACTCTATTCCACTCCTCTTAACCCCATACCACTCCACTCCTCACCATTCCATTTCATTCCACTCCATTTCATTCCACTTCATTCCATTCCATTCAACTCTACTCCTTTCCACTCCTCTCCATTAGACTCCACTCCATTCCATTCATTCCATTCTACTCAATTCCTCTCCTCTCCATTAGTCTCCACGCCATTCCATTCCATTCCACTTCATTCCACTCCATTCCACTCCACTCCACTCCATTCCATTCTATTCCACTGCACTTCATTCCACCCCCTCCACTCCATTCCACTCCACTCCATTCATTTCATTCCATTCAACTCCATTCCACTCCACTCCACTCTATTCCTTTCCAGTCCACTCCACTCCAATAAACTCCACTCCCCTCAACTCCATTCCATTCCACTCCAATCCATTCCATTCAAATCAACTCCATTCCATTCCATTCCATTCCACTGCCCTCCACTCCACTCCAGTCCACTCCATTCCATTCCACTCCATTCCTCTCCACTACATTACACTGCAGTCACTGCACTCCATTGCATTCACTCTACACCATTCCATGCCATTCCATTCCACTCCATACCAGTACACTCCTCTCCATTCCAATCCAATCCATTCTATTCCAATCTATTCCATGACACGCCACTAAACTCCACTCCACTCCACTCCATTTCGTTCCACTCCATTCCATTCCACTCCAATCCACTCCATTGCAATCCTTTCCACTCCACTCCACGCAACTCCACTCCATTCCATTCCACCACATTGCAGTCCGCTCCAATCCATTCCATTCCATTCCACTGTACTCCACTCCTTTCCATTGCATTCTGCTCCACTGCATTCCACTGCATTCTACTCCCATCCACTCCATTCTATTCCACTCCATTCATTTTCATTCTATTGAATTCCATCACATTCCAGTCCATTCCCCTCCACTCCACTCCATTCCGTTGCACTCCACTCCGCCCCATTCTACTCCACTCCACTCCGTTCCATTCCAGTCAACTACGATCCATTCCACTACACTCCACTCCGCTCCACTCCATTCCATGCCATTGCACTCCACTCGATTCCATTACATTCCACTGCATTCCATTCCATTCCATTCCATGCTACTCCACTACACTCCACGCAATTCCAGTCCATTCCTTTCCATTCCACTCCACTCCACTCCATTCCATTCCACTCTATTCCACTCCATTCCACTTCAGTGCTCTCGACCCCACTCAATTCCAGTCCATTCCATACCATTCCATTCCACTCCACTGCATTCCATTCCATTCCATTCTATTCCATTCCATTCCTCTCCTTTCCACTCAAATCCACACCATTCCACTCCAGTCCACTCCATTCCACGCCATTCGGTTCCATTCTACTCTATTCCATTCAATTCCACTCCATTCCCCTCCATTCCACTGCATTCCACTCCATTCCGCTCCACTCCATTCCACTCCATTCCAATCCATTCCATTACAATCCACACCACACCACTCCATTCCATTCCACTCCATTCCACTCTACTCCATTCCATTCCACTCCACTCCTGACCACTCCACTTCACTCCATTCCATTCCTCTCCATTCCACTCCACGCCACTCCATTCAATTCCACCCCATTCCATTCCGTTACATTTCATTCCACTCCTCTCCACTCCACTCCACTCTGCTCCATTCCATTCCAGCCCATTCCACTCCACTCCATTCCACTCCACTACTTTCCACTCCACTCCACTCCACTTATTTCCAGTCCATTCCATTCCATTCCATTCTATTCCACTCCTTTCCACTGCACTCCACTCCATTCATTTCCACTCCTCTCCATCTATCTCATTTCATTCTATTCCAATCCATTCCATTCCATTCCACTCCATTCCACTCCATTACACTCCATTCCAGTACATTCCACTCCACACAACTCAACTCCATTCCATTCCACTGCATTCCCCTCCATTACACTCCATTCCATTCCACTCCATACCAATCCAGTCGACTCTATTCCATTCCATTCCACTACACTACACTCCACCCCATTCCATTCCACTCCATTTCACTCTAGTGCATTTCATTCCAATCCACTCCATTCCACTCCACTCCATTCCTCTCCATTCCTTTCCAATCCACTCCACTCCATTCCAGTCCATTCTACTCCATTCCTCTCCACTCCACTCTATTCCATTTCATTCCATTCCATTCCGTTCCACTCCATTCCATTCCATTTCATTCCATTCCATTCTGTTCCACTCCACTCTGTTCCATTTCATTCCATTCCATTCCGTTCCACTCCATTCCATTCCATTTCATTCCATTCCATTCTGTTCCACTCCATTCCATTCCACTCCACTCTACGCAATTCTGCTCCTCTCCATTTCACTCCATTCCACTCCACTCCATTCCATTTCACTCTAAACCATTCCATGCCATTCCATTCCACTCCACTCCATTCCTCTCCACTCCATTCCTATCCACTCCATTCCACCCCAATCCATTCTATACCAATTCATTCCATTACGCTCCACTAAATTCCACTCCACTCCACTCCACTCCACTCCATTCCACTCCACTCCATTCCATTCCTCTCAATTCCATTCCAATCCTCTACATTCCTTTCCGGTCCATTCCAATTCCTTCCATTCCATGTCATTCCACTCCATTCCATCCATTCCTCTCGATTCCTCTCCATTCCACTCCATTCCATTCCGTTCCATTGCACTCCATTCCATTCCCTTCCATTCCACTCCAGTCCACTCCACCACGCCATTCCATTCCGCTCCATGGCATTCCACTCCATTCTACTCCACTCCACTCCATTCTACTCCACTCCATTCCATTCCATTCCACTCCACTCCAATGAACTCCATTCCATCATTCTCCATTCCACTCCACTCCATTCCATTCCTCTCCCTTCCTTTCCACTCAGTTCCAGTCCATTCCATTTTATTCCACTCCACAGCACTCCATTCCATTCCACGACACTGCAGTCTCTTCCACTGCACTCCACTCCACTCCACTCCATTCCATTCCACTCTACTCCGTTCCATTCCATTCCACTCCACTCCATTCAACTCCTTTCCACTCAATTCCAGTATTTTCCACTCCAATCAATTCCATTACTTTCTATTTCACTGCAATCGATTACACTCCATTCCATTACAATCCACTCCATTCCATTCCACTCCACTCCATTACACTCCATTCCATTCCATTCCACTCTATTCCATTCCATTCCATTCCATTCTCTTACACTCCATTCCAGTCCTTTCCACTCCACTCCACTACATTCCATTCCATTCCATTCCACTCCATTCCTTTACATTGCACTCCATTCCACTGCATTCCCATCCTTTCTCTCAATTCCCCTCCATTCCACTACATTACTTTACACTCCACTGCATTGCATTCCATTGCATTACACTTTACACCACTCCACGCCATTCCATTCCACTCCATTCCAGTCTACTCCATTGGATTCCACTCCACTCCAGGCCACTCAACTCCACTCCATTCCATTTCACTCCATTCCATTCCTCTCCATTCCACTCCAGTCCACTCCAATCCATTCCACTCCATTCCATTCGATTCAATTTCATTCCCCTCCACTCCACTCCACTCCACTCCCTTCCATTCCACCCACTCCCCTCCACTCCATTCCACTCCACTGCATTCCACTCCACTGCATTCCACTAGATTCCATTCCATTCCATTCCACTCTACTCCATTTCATTCCATTCCATTTAACTCCATTACATTCCTCTCCATTCCTGTCCACTCCACTCCATTCCACTTAACTATAATCCATTCCACTCTATTCACCTCCATTCCACATCGTTCCGTTCCACTCCGTTACACTCCATTCCTTCCGTTGCAGTATATTCCACACCACTCCACTCCATTCCATTCCACTCCGTTATACTCTACTCCGTTCCATTCCTCTCCATTCAACTCCACTCCACTCCATTCCACTGCACTACATAATCCATTCCACTCCATTCCCCTCCATTCCACACCATTCTGTTCCACTCCGTTGCACTGCGTTCCTTCCATTGCATTATACTCCGTACCACTCCACCCCAGTCCATTCCACTCCATTATACTCTACTCCATTCCATTCCACTCCACTCCAGTCCACTCAACTCCATTCCATTCCATTCTCTTCCATTCAATTCCATTCCATTCCACTCCACTCCACTCCATTCCACTCCAATCTATACAGTTCCATTCCACTGCACTCCACTCCACTCCACTCTATTCCATTCCTTTCCACTCACATCAACTCCATTCCACTCCACTCCACTCTACTCCAATTCATTCCATTCCAGTCCATTCCATACCACTCCTTTCCATTCCTCTCTATTCCACTCCATTCCACTACATTCCATTCCACTCCTCTCCAATACACTCCATTCCATTCTATTTCTCTGCACTCCAATCCATTCCAAACCACTCCATTCCATTCCACTCCACTCCTTTCCAATCCATTCCATTCCACTCCATTCCACTCCACTCCAATACATGCCACTCCACTCCATTCCATTACTTTCCACTCCACTCCACCCGACTCCATTCCATTCCATTCCACTCACGTCATCTGCATTCCACTGCACTCCACTCTACTCCACTCCACTTCATTCCACTCCATTCCATTCCATTTCACTCCTTTCCATTCCTCTCCATTCTACTCCACTCCACTTCATTCCATTCCATTCCATTCCATTCCACTCCTTTCCATTCCTCTTCATTCCACTCCATTCCACTCCATTCCTGTCCTCTCCACTCCAATACCCTCCATTCAATTTCATTCCGCTTCTCACCAATCTATTCCAATCCACTCCATTCAATTCCAGTCCACTCCTTTCCACTCCATTCCATTCCACTCCACTCCACTCTACTCCATTCCATTACATTGCATTTCACTCCATTCTACTCCACTCCATTCCACTTCATTCCACTGCATTCCAGTCTAGTCCACTCTCCTTCTCTCCATTCCATTCCATTCCACTGCACTACACTCCATTCCATTCCAATCCAATACACTCCACTCCATTCCATTCCACCCCAGTCCACTCCACTTCACTTCCTTCCATTCCACTGCAGTCTGCTACACTTCATTCCTTTCTATTCCATTCCATTCCATTCCTCTCCTCTCCACTCCACTCCACTCCATCACATTACATTCAATTAAATTTCATTCCATTCCACTCCACTCCACTCTTCTCTATTCCATTTTATTCCACTTCCCTGCACTCCACCCCAATCCATTGCACTCCACTCCATTCCACTCCACTCCATGACATTCCGTTATATTCCATTCCATTCCACTCCTCTCCATTCCAGTCCACTCCTCTTCATTCCACACCACTCCACTCCAATCCATTCCATTCCACTCCATTTCACTGAACTCTGTTCCACTCCACTCAACTCCATTCCACTCCACTCCACTGCATTCCATTCCATTCCATTCCATTCCACTGCATTCCGTTAGATTCCACTCTACTCCACTTCACTCCACTCCGTTCCACTCCATTACACTCCACTCCATTCAATTCCATTCCCCTCCCCTGCACTCCACTCCACTCCATTCCACTCCACTCCACTCCACTGCACTCCATTCCATTCCATACCATTCCATTCCATTCCATTCCATTTCATTCCATTCCATTCCATTCCACACCATTCCACTCCATTCCTCTCCATTCCACTTCATTCCATTCCATTCCATTCCAGTCCACTCCATTCAAATACATTCCACTACACTCCACTGCACCACTCCATTCTACTCCACTCCATTCCATTTCATTCCACTCCACTCCGCTGAACTCCATTCCTTCACACTCCATTCCACTCCACTCCATTAAAATCCTCTCCATTACTTTACATTCCATTCCAATACATTCCATTCCATTTTACGCCACACCACTCCATTCCACGCCACACCACTCCATTCCATTCCGCTCCACTCCGCTCCATTCCACTGCACTCCTCTCCAATCCACTCAATTCCACTCCACTCCTCTCCTCTCCCATCCATTCTGTTCCATTCCATTCCACGCCATTCCATTCCAGTACCCTCTTCTCCATTCCACCCCAATCCATTCCACTCCACTACATTCCATTCCATTCCTTTACATTCCACTCCTTTCAACTCCACTCCACTCCATTCCATTCCACTCCATTCCAATACACTCCATTCCAATCCATTCCACTCTATTCCACCCCACTCCACTGCATTCCATTCCAATCCATTCCAGTCCACTCCATTCCATTCCAGTCCACTCCACTGCACTCCACTCCATTCCAATTCATTCCACTTCATTGCATTACAATGCGTTCGACTCCACTCCACCCCATCTACTCCATTCCATTCCTTTCCATTCAATTCAATTCCATTCCAATGCAGTCCATTCAACTCCAATCCACTCCATTCCAGTGAACTCCACTCCATTCCATTCCATTCCAGTCCATTCCAGTCTGTTTCACTCTATTCCACTGCAGTACACTCCATTCCACTCCATTCCCCTTCATTTCTCTCCACTCCGTTCCACTTCATTCTGCTCCATTCCCTTCCATTCCATTACACTCCACACCACCCCACTCCATTCTATTCTACTCCATTCCATTCTCCTCCATTCCATTCCACTCCACTCCATTCCATTCCATTTCTTTCCACTCAACTCCCCTCCATTCCACTCGATTCCACTCCATTCCATTCCACTCCTCTCTATTCCACTCCATTCTATTCCATTCCTCTCCACTGCACTCCATTCCATTCCTTTGCATCCCATTACATTCCTGTCCATTCCAGGCCATTCCGCTATATTCCACTACACCATATTCCACTCCATTCCCCTCCATACCACTCCATTCCACTCTACTCCAATATATTCCGCTCCACTCCAGTCCACTCCACTCCACTCCATTCCATTTCACTCCGTTCAATTCCTCTCCATTCCACTCCACTCTATTCCACTCCTCTTAACCCCATACCACTCCACTCCTCACCATTCCATTTCATTCCACTCCATTTCATTCCACTTCATTCCATTCCATTCAACTCTACTCCTTTCCACTCCTCTCCATTAGACTCCACTCCATTCCATTCATTCCATTCTACTCAATTCCTCTCCTCTCCATTAGTCTCCACGCCATTCCATTCCATTCCACTTCATTCCACTCCATTCCACTCCACTCCACTCCATTCCATTCTATTCCACTGCACTTCATTCCACTCCCTCCACTCCATTCCACTCCACTCCATTCATTTCATTCCATTCAACTCCATTCCACTCCACTCCACTCTATTCCTTTCCAGTCCACTCCACTCCAATAAACTCCACTCCCCTCAACTCCATTCCATTCCACTCCAATCCATTCCATTCAAATCAACTCCATTCCATTGCATTCCATTCCACTGCCCTCCACTCCACTCCAGTCCACTCCATTCCATTCCACTCCATTCCTCTCCACTACATTACACTGCAGTCACTGCACTCCATTGCATTCACTCTACACCATTCCATGCCATTCCATTCCACTCCATACCAGTACACTCCTCTCCATTCCAATCCAATCCATTCTATTCCAATCTATTCCATGACACGCCACTAAACTCCACTCCACTCCACTCCATTTCGTTCCACTCCATTCCATTCCACTCCAATCCACTCCATTGCAATCCTTTCCACTCCACTCCACGCAACTCCACTCCATTCCATTCCACCACATTGCAGTCCACTCCATTCCATTCCATTCCATTCCACTGTACTCCACTCCTTTCCATTGCATTCTGCTCCACTGCATTCCACTGCATTCTACTCCCATCCACTCCATTCTATTCCACTCCATTCATTTTCATTCTATTGAATTCCATCACATTCCAGTCCATTCCACTCCACTCCACTCCATTCCGTTGCACTCCACTCCGCCCCATTGTACTCCACTCCACTCCATTCCATTCCAGTCAACTACGATCCATTCCACTACACTCCACTCCGCTCCACTCCATTCCATGCCATTGCACTCCACTCGATTCCATTACATTCCACTGTATTCCATTCCATTCCATTCCATGCTACTCCACTACACTCCACGCAATTCCAGTCCATTCCTTTCCATTCCACTCCACTCCACTCCATTCCATTCCACTCTATTCCACTCCATTCCACTTCAGTGCTCTCGACCCCACTCAATTCCAGTCCATTCCATACCATTCCATTCCACTCCACTGCATTCCATTCCATTCCATTCTATTCCATTCCATTCCTCTCCTTTCCACTCAAATCCACACCATTCCACTCCAGTCCACTCCATTCCACGCCATTCGGTTCCATTCTACTCTATTCCATTCAATTCCACTCCATTCCCCTCCATTCCACTGCATTCCACTCCATTCCGCTCCACTCCATTCCACTCCATTCCAATCCATTCCATTACAATCCACACCACACCACTCCATTCCATTCCACTCCATTCCACTCTACTCCATTCCATTCCACTCCACTCCTGACCACTCCACTTCACTCCATTCCATTCCTCTCCATTCCACTCCACGCCACTCCATTCAATTCCACCCCATTCCATTCCGTTACATTTCATTCCACTCCTCTCCACTCCAC
The DNA here is from genome assembly GCF_028885655.2 of Pongo abelii. Classification (NCBI taxonomy): domain Eukaryota; kingdom Metazoa; phylum Chordata; class Mammalia; order Primates; family Hominidae; genus Pongo; species Pongo abelii. The sequence goes on along the minus strand of NC_072000.2, from coordinate 20,144,105 downwards.
TCCACTCTGCTCCATTCCATTCCAGTCCATTCCACTCCACTCCATTCCACTCCACTACTTTCCACTCCACTCCACTCCACTTATTTCCAGTCCATTCCATTCCATTCCATTCTATTCCACTCCTTTCCACTGCACTCCACTCCATTCATTTCCACTCCTCTCCATCTATCTCATTTCATTCTATTCCAATCCATTCCATTCCATTCCACTCCATTCCACTCCATTACACTCCATTCCAGTACATTCCACTCCACACAACTCAACTCCATTCCATTCCACTGCATTCCCCTCCATTACACTCCATTCCATTCCACTCCATACCAATCCAGTCGACTCTATTCCATTCCATTCCACTACACTACACTCCACCCCATTCCATTCCACTCCATTTCACTCTAGTGCATTTCATTCCAATCCACTCCATTCCACTCCACTCCATTCCTCTCCATTCCTTTCCAATCCACTCCACTCCATTCCAGTCCATTCTACTCCATTCCTCTCCACTCCACTCTATTCCATTTCATTCCATTCCATTCCGTTCCACTCCATTCCATTCCATTTCATTCCATTCCATTCTGTTCCACTCCACTCTGTTCCATTTCATTCCATTCCATTCCGTTCCACTCCATTCCATTCCATTTCATTCCATTCCATTCTGTTCCACTCCATTCCATTCCACTCCACTCTACGCAATTCTGCTCCTCTCCATTTCACTCCATTCCACTCCACTCCATTCCATTTCACTCTAAACCATTCCATGCCATTCCATTCCACTCCACTCCATTCCTCTCCACTCCATTCCTATCCACTCCATTCCACCCCAATCCATTCTATACCAATTCATTCCATTACGCTCCACTAAATTCCACTCCACTCCACTCCACTCCACTCCATTCCACTCCACTCCATTCCATTCCTCTCAATTCCATTCCAATCCTCTACATTCCTTTCCGGTCCATTCCAATTCCTTCCATTCCATGTCATTCCACTCCATTCCATCCATTCCTCTCGATTCCTCTCCATTCCACTCCATTCCATTCCGTTCCATTGCACTCCATTCCATTCCCTTCCATTCCACTCCAGTCCACTCCACCACGCCATTCCATTCCGCTCCATGGCATTCCACTCCATTCTACTCCACTCCACTCCATTCTACTCCACTCCATTCCATTCCATTCCACTCCACTCCAATGAACTCCATTCCATCATTCTCCATTCCACTCCACTCCATTCCATTCCTCTCCCTTCCTTTCCACTCAGTTCCAGTCCATTCCATTTTATTCCACTCCACAGCACTCCATTCCATTCCACGACACTGCAATCTATTCCACTGCACTCCACTCCACTCCACTCCATTCCATTCCACTCTACTCCGTTCCATTCCATTCCACTCCACTCCATTCAACTCCTTTCCACTCAATTCCAGTATTTTCCACTCCAATCAATTCCATTACTTTCTATTTCACTGCAATCGATTACACTCCATTCCATTACAATCCACTCCATTCCATTCCACTCCACTCCATTACACTCCATTCCATTCCATTCCACTCTATTCCATTCCATTCCATTCCATTCTCTTACACTCCATTCCAGTCCTTTCCACTCCACTCCACTACATTCCATTCCATTCCATTCCATTCCACTCCATTCCTTTACATTGCACTCCATTCCACTGCATTCCCATCCTTTCTCTCAATTCCCCTCCATTCCACTACATTACTTTACACTCCACTGCATTGCATTCCATTGCATTACACTTTACACCACTCCACGCCATTCCATTCCACTCCATTCCAGTCTACTCCATTGGATTCCACTCCACTCCAGGCCACTCAACTGCACTCCATTCCATTTCACTCCATTCCATTCCTCTCCATTCCACTCCAGTCCACCCCAATCCATTCCACTCCATTCCATTCGATTCAATTTCATTCCACTCCACTCCACTCCACTCCACTCCCTTCCATTCCACCCACTCCCCTCCACTCCATTCCACTCCACTGCATTCCACTCCACTCCATTCCACTAGATTCCATTCCATTCCATTCCACTCTACTCCATTTCATTCCATTCCATTTAACTCCATTACATTCCTCTCCATTCCTGTCCACTCCACTCCATTCCACTTAACTATAATCCATTCCACTCTATTCACCTCCATTCCACATCGTTCCGTTCCACTCCGTTACACTCCATTCCTTCCGTTGCAGTATATTCCACACCACTCCACTCCATTCCATTCCACTCCGTTATACTCTACTCCGTTCCATTCCTCTCCATTCAACTCCACTCCACTCCATTCCACTGCACTATATAATCCATTCCACTCCATTCCCCTCCATTCCACACCATTCTGTTCCACTCCGTTGCACTGCGTTCCTTCCATTGCATTATACTCCGTACCACTCCACCCCAGTCCATTCCACTCCATTATACTCTACTCCATTCCATTCCACTCCACTCCAGTCCACTCAACTCCATTCCATTCCATTCTCTTCCATTCAATTCCATTCCATTCCACTCCACTCCACTCCATTCCACTCCAATCTATACAGTTCCATTCCACTGCACTCCACTCCACTCCACTCTATTCCATTCCTTTCCACTCACATCAACTCCATTCCACTCCACTCCACTCTACTCCAATTCATTCCATTCCAGTCCATTCCATTCCACTCCTTTCCATTCCTCTCTATTCCACTCCATTCCACTACATTCCATTCCACTCCTCTCCAATACACTCCATTCCATTCTATTTCTCTGCACTCCAATCCATTCCAAACCACTCCATTCCATTCCACTCCACTCCTTTCCAATCCATTCCATTCCACTCCATTCCACTCCACTCCAATACATGCCACTCCACTCCATTCCATTACTTTCCACTCCACTCCACCCGACTCCATTCCATTCCATTCCACTCACGTCACCTGCATTCCACTGCACTCCACTCTACTCCACTCCACTTCATTCCACTCCATTCCATTCCATTTCACTCCTTTCCATTCCTCTCCATTCTACTCCACTCCACTTCATTCCATTCCATTCCATTCCACTCCTTTCCATTCCTCTTCATTCCACTCCATTCCACTCCATTCCTGTCCTCTCCACTCCAATACCCTCCATTCAATTTCATTCCGCTTCTCACCAATCTATTCCAATCCACTCCATTCAATTCCAGTCCACTCCTTTCCACTCCATTCCATTCCACTCCACTCCACTCTACTCCATTCCATTACATTGCATTTCACTCCATTCTACTCCACTCCATTGCACTTCATTCCACTGCATTCCTGTCTAGTCCACTCTCCTTCTCTCCATTCCATTCCATTCCACTGCACTACACTCCATTCCATTCCAATCCAATACACTCCACTCCATTCCATTCCACCCCAGTCCACTCCACTTCACTTCCTTCCATTCCACTGCAGTCTGCTACACTCCATTCCTTTCTATTCCATTCCATTCCATTCCTCTCCTCTCCACTCCACTCCACTCCATCACATTACATTCAATTAAATTTCATTCCATTCCACTCCACTCCTCTCTATTCCATTTTATTCCACTTCCCTGCACTCCACCCCAATCCATTGCACTCCACTCCCTTCCACTCCACTCCATGACATTCCGTTATATTCCATTCCATTCCACTCCTCTCCATTCCAGTCCACTCCTCTTCATTCCACACCACTCCACTCCAATCCATTCCATTCCACTCCATTTCACTGAACTCTGTTCCACTCCACTCAACTCCATTCCACTCCACTCCACTGCATTCCATTCCATTCCATTCCATTCCACTGCATTCCGTTAGATTCCACTCTACTCCACTTCACTCCACTCCGTTCCACTCCATTACACTCCACTCCATTCAATTCCATTCCACTCCCCTGCACTCCACTCCACTCCATTCCACTCCACTCCACTCCACTGCACTCCATTCCATTCCATACCATTCCATTCCATTCCATTCCATTTCATTCCATTCCATTCCATTCCACACCATTCCACTCCATTCCTCTCCATTCCACTTCATTCCATTCCATTCCATTCCAGTCCACTCCATTCAAATACATTCCACTACACTCCACTGCACCACTCCATTCTACTCCACTCCATTCCATTTCATTCCACTCCACTCCGCTGAACTCCATTCCTTCACACTCCATTCCACTCCACTCCATTAAAATCCTCTCCATTACTTTACATTCCATTCCAATACATTCCATTCCATTTTACGCCACACCACTCCATTCCACGCCACACCACTCCATTCCATTCCGCTCCACTCCGCTCCATTCCACTGCACTCCTCTCCAATCCACTCAATTCCACTCCACTCCTCTCCTCTCCCATCCATTCTCTTCCATTCCATTCCACGCCATTCCATTCCAGTACCCTCTTCTCCATTCCACCCCAATCCATTCCACTCCACTACATTCCATTCCATTCCTTTACGTTCCACTCCTTTCAACTCCACTCCACTCCATTCCATTCCACTCCATTCCAATACACTCCATTCCAATCCATTCCACTCTATTCCACCCCACTCCACTGCATTCCATTCCAATCCATTCCAGTCCAATCCATTCCATTCCAGTCCACTCCACTGCACTCCACTCCATTCCAATTCATTCCACTTCATTGCATTACAATGCGTTCGACTCCACTCCACCCCATCTACTCCATTCCATTCCTTTCCATTCAATTCAATTCCATTCCAATGCAGTCCATTCAACTCCAATCCACTCCATTCCAGTGAACTCCACTCCATTCCATTCCATTCCAGTCCATTCCAGTCTGTTTCACTCTATTCCACTGCAGTACACTCCATTCCACTCCATTCCCCTTCATTTCTCTCCACTCCGTTCCACTTCATTCTGCTCCATTCCCTTCCATTCCATTACACTCCACACCACCCCACTCCATTCTATTCTACTCCATTCCATTCTCCTCCATTCCATTCCACTCCACTCCATTCCATTCCATTTCTTTCCACTCAACTCCCCTCCATTCCACTCGATTCCACTCCATTCCATTCCACTCCTCTCTATTCCACTCCATTCTATTCCATTCCTCTCCACTGCACTCCATTCCATTCCTTTGCATCCCATTACATTCCTGTCCATTCCAGTCCATTCCGCTATATTCCACTACACCATATTCCACTCCATTCCCCTCCATACCACTCCATTCCACTCTACGCCAATATATTCCGCTCCACTCCAGTCCACTCCACTCCACTCCATTCCATTTCACTCCGTTCCATTCCTCTCCATTCCACTCCACTCTATTCCACTCCTCTTAACCCCATACCACTCCACTCCTCACCATTCCATTTCATTCCACTCCATTTCATTCCACTTCATTCCATTCCATTCAACTCTACTCCTTTCCACTCCTCTCCATTAGACTCCACTCCATTCCATTCATTCCATTCTACTCAATTCCTCTCCTCTCCATTAGTCTCCACGCCATTCCATTCCATTCCACTTCATTCCACTCCATTCCACTCCACTCCACTCCATTCCATTCTATTCCACTGCACTTCATTCCACTCCCTCCACTCCATTCCACTCCACTCCATTCATTTCATTCCATTCAACTCCATTCCACTCCACTCCACTCTATTCCTTTCCAGTCCACTCCACTCCAATAAACTCCACTCCCCTCAACTCCATTCCATTCCACTCCAATCCATTCCATTCAAATCAACTCCATTCCATTCCATTCCATTCCACTGCCCTCCACTCCACTCCAGTCCACTCCATTCCATTCCACTCCATTCCTCTCCACTACATTACACTGCAGTCACTGCACTCCATTGCATTCACTCTACACCATTCCATGCCATTCCATTCCACTCCATACCAGTACACTCCTCTCCATTCCAATCCAATCCATTCTATTCCAATCTATTCCATGACACGCCACTAAACTCCACTCCACTCCACTCCATTTCGTTCCACTCCATTCCATTCCACTCCAATCCACTCCATTGCAATCCTTTCCACTCCACTCCACGCAACTCCACTCCATTCCATTCCACCACATTGCAGTCCGCTCCATTCCATTCCATTCCATTCCACTGTACTCCACTCCTTTCCATTGCATTCTGCTCCACTGCATTCCACTGCATTCTACTCCCATCCACTCCATTCTATTCCACTCCATTCATTTTCATTCTATTGAATTCCATCACATTCCAGTCCATTCCACTCCACTCCACTCCATTCCGTTGCACTCCACTCCGCCCCATTCTACTCCACTCCACTCCGTTCCATTCCAGTCAACTACGATCCATTCCACTACACTCCACTCCGCTCCACTCCATTCCATGCCATTGCACTCCACTCGATTCCATTACATTCCACTGCATTCCATTCCATTCCATTCCATGCTACTCCACTACACTCCACGCAATTCCAGTCCATTCCTTTCCATTCCACTCCACTCCACTCCATTCCATTCCACTCTATTCCACTCCATTCCACTTCAGTGCTCTCGACCCCACTCAATTCCAGTCCATTCCATACCATTCCATTCCACTCCACTGCATTCCATTCCATTCCATTCTATTCCATTCCATTCCTCTCCTTTCCACTCAAATCCACACCATTCCACTCCAGTCCACTCCATTCCACGCCATTCGGTTCCATTCTACTCTATTCCATTCAATTCCACTCCATTCCCCTCCGTTCCACTGCATTCCACTCCATTCCGCTCCACTCCATTCCACTCCATTCCAATCCATTCCATTACAATCCACACCACACCACTCCATTCCAATCCACTCCATTCCACTCTACTCCATTCCATTCCACTCCACTCCTGACCACTCCACTTCACTCCATTCCATTCCTCTCCATTCCACTCCACGCCACTCCATTCAATTCCACCCCATTCCATTCCGTTACATTTCATTCCACTCCTCTCCACTCCACTCCACTCTGCTCCATTCCATTCCAGCCCATTCCACTCCACTCCATTCCACTCCACTACTTTCCACTCCACTCCACTCCACTTATTTCCAGTCCATTCCATTCCATTCCATTCTATTCCACTCCTTTCCACTGCACTCCACTCCATTCATTTCCACTCCTCTCCATCTATCTCATTTCATTCTATTCCAATCCATTCCATTCCATTCCACTCCATTCCACTCCATTACACTCCATTCCAGTACATTCCACTCCACACAACTCAACTCCATTCCATTCCACTGCATTCCCCTCCATTACACTCCATTCCATTCCACTCCATACCAATCCAGTCGACTCTATTCCATTCCATTCCACTACACTACACTCCACCCCATTCCATTCCACTCCATTTCACTCTAGTGCATTTCATTCCAATCCACTCCATTCCACTCCACTCCATTCCTCTCCATTCCTTTCCAATCCACTCCACTCCATTCCAGTCCATTCTACTCCATTCCTCTCCACTCCACTCTATTCCATTTCATTCCATTCCATTCCGTTCCACTCCATTCCATTCCATTTCATTCCATTCCATTCTGTTCCACTACACTCTGTTCCATTTCATTCCATTCCATTCCGTTCCACTCCATTCCATTCCATTTCATTCCATTCCATTCTGTTCCACTCCATTCCATTCCACTCCACTCTACGCAATTCTGCTCCTTTCCATTTCACTCCATTCCACTCCACTCCATTCCATTTCACTCTAAACCATTCCATGCCATTCCATTCCACTCCACTCCATTCCTCTCCACTCCATTCCTATCCACTCCATTCCACCCCAATCCATTCTATACCAATTCATTCCATTACGCTCCACTAAATTCCACTCCACTCCACTCCACTCCACTCCATTCCACTCCACTCCATTCCATTCCTCTCAATTCCATTCCAATCCTCTACATTCCTTTCCGGTCCATTCCAATTCCTTCCATTCCATGTCATTCCACTCCATTCCATCCATTCCTCTCGATTCCTCTCCATTCCACTCCATTCCATTCCGTTCCATTGCACTCCATTCCATTCCCTTCCATTCCACTCCAGTCCACTCCACCACGCCATTCCATTCCGCTCCATGGCATTCCACTCCATTCTACTCCACTCCACTCCATTCTACTCCACTCCATTCCATTCCATTCCACTCCACTCCAATGAACTCCATTCCATCATTCTCCATTCCACTCCACTCCATTCCATTCCTCTCCCTTCCTTTCCACTCAGTTCCAGTCCATTCCATTTTATTCCACTCCACAGCACTCCATTCCATTCCACGACACTGCAATCTATTCCACTGCACTCCACTCCACTCCACTCCATTCCATTCCACTCTACTCCGTTCCATTCCATTCCACTCCACTCCATTCAACTCCTTTCCACTCAATTCCAGTATTTTCCACTCCAATCAATTCCATTACTTTCTATTTCACTGCAATCGATTACACTCCATTCCATTACAATCCACTCCATTCCATTCCACTCCACTCCATTACACTCCATTCCATTCCATTCCACTCTATTCCATTCCATTCCATTCCATTCTCTTACACTCCATTCCAGTCCTTTCCACTCCACTCCACTACATTCCATTCCATTCCATTCCACTCCATTCCTTTACATTGCACTCCATTCCACTGCATTCCCATCCTTTCTCTCAATTCCCCTCCATTCCACTACATTACTTTACACTCCACTGCATTGCATTCCATTGCATTACACTTTACACCACTCCACGCCATTCCATTCCACTCCATTCCAGTCTACTCCATTGGATTCCACTCCACTCCAGGCCACTCAACTCCACTCCATTCCATTTCACTCCATTACATTCCTCTCCATTCCACTCCAGTCCACTCCAATCCATTCCACTCCATTCCATTCGATTCAATTTCATTCCCCTCCACTCCACTCCACTCCACTCCCTTCCATTCCACCCACTCCCCTCCACTCCATTCCACTCCACTCCATTCCACTAGATTCCATTCCATTCCATTCCACTCTACTCCATTTCATTCCATTCCATTTAACTCCATTACATTCCTCTCCATTCCTGTCCACTCCACTCCATTCCACTTAACTATAATCCATTCCACTCTATTCACCTCCATTCCACATCGTTCCGTTCCACTCCGTTACACTCCATTCCTTCCGTTGCAGTAGATTCCACACCACTCCACTCCATTCCATTCCACTCCGTTATACTCTACTCCGTTCCATTCCTCTCCATTCAACTCCACTCCACTCCATTCCACTGCACTATATAATCCATTCCACTCCATTCCCCTCCATTCCACACCATTCTGTTCCACTCCGTTGCACTGCGTTCCTTCCATTGCATTATACTCCATACCACTCCACCCCAGTCCATTCCACTCCATTATACTCTACTCCATTCCATTCCACTCCACTCCAGTCCACTCAACTCCATTCCATTCCATTCTCTTCCATTCAATTCCATTCCATTCCACTCCACTCCACTCCATTCCACTCCAATCTATACAGTTCCATTCCACTGCACTCCACTCCACTCCACTCTATTCCATTCCTTTCCACTCACATCAACTCCATTCCACTCCACTCCACTCTACTCCAATTCATTCCATTCCAGTCCATTCCATTCCACTCCTTTCCATTCCTCTCTATTCCACTGCATTCCACTACATTCCATTCCACTCCTCTCCAATACACTCCATTCCATTCTATTTCTCTGCACTCCAATCCATTCCAAACCACTCCATTCCATTCCACTCCACTCCTTTCCAATCCATTCCATTCCACTCCATTCCACTCCACTCCAATACATGCCACTCCACTCCATTCCATTACTTTCCACTCCACTCCACCCGACTCCATTCCATTCCATTCCACTCACGTCATCTGCATTCCACTGCACTCCACTCTACTCCACTCCACTTCATTCCACTCCATTCCATTCCATTTCACTCCTTTCCATTCCTCTGCATTCTACTCCACTCCACTTCATTCCATTCCATTCCATTCCATTCCACTCCTTTCCATTCCTCTTCATTCCACTCCATTCCACTCCATTCCTGTCCTCTCCACTCCAATACCCTCCATTCAATTTCATTCCGCTTCTCACCAATCTATTCCAATCCACTCCATTCAATTCCAGTCCACTCCTTTCCACTCCATTCCATTCCACTCCACTCCACTCTACTCCATTCCATTACATTGCATTTCACTCCATTCTACTCCACTCCATTCCACTTCATTCCACTGCATTCCAGTCTAGTCCACTCTCCTTCTCTCCATTCCATTCCATTCCACTGCACTACACTCCATTCCATTCCAATCCAATACACTCCACTCCATTCCATTCCACCCCAGTCCACTCCACTTCACTTCCTTCCATTCCACTGCAGTCTGCTACACTTCATTCCTTTCTATTCCATTCCATTCCATTCCTCTCCTCTCCACTCCACTCCACTCCATCACATTACATTCAATTAAATTTCATTCCATTCCACTCCACTCCACTCCTCTCTATTCCATTTTATTCCACTTCCCTGCACTCCACCCCAATCCATTGCACTCCACTCCATTCCACTCCACTCCATGACATTCCGTTATATTCCATTCCATTCCACTCCTCTCCATTCCAGTCCACTCCTCTTCATTCCACACCACTCCACTCCAATCCATTCCATTCCACTCCATTTCACTGAACTCTGTTCCACTCCACTCAACTCCATTCCACTCCACTCCACTGCATTCCATTCCATTCCATTCCATTCCACTGCATTCCGTTAGATTCCACTCTACTCCACTTCACTCCACTCCGTTCCACTCCATTACACTCCACTCCATTCAATTCCATTCCACTCCCCTGCACTCCACTCCACTCCATTCCACTCCACTCCACTCCACTGCACTCCATTCCATTCCATACCATTCCATTCCATTCCATTCCATTTCATTCCATTCCATTCCATTCCACACCATTCCACTCCATTCCTCTCCATTCCACTTCATTCCATTCCATTCCATTCCAGTCCACTCCATTCAAATACATTCCACTACACTCCACTGCACCACTCCATTCTACTCCACTCCATTCCATTTCATTCCACTCCACTCCGCTGAACTCCATTCCTTCACACTCCATTCCACTCCACTCCATTAAAATCCTCTCCATTACTTTACATTCCATTCCAATCCATTCCATTCCATTTTACGCCACACCACTCCATTCCATTTCGCTCCACTCCGCTCCATTCCACTGCACTCCTCTCCAATCCACTCAATTCCACTCCACTCCTCTCCTCTCCCATCCATTCTGTTCCATTCCATTCCACGCCATTCCATTCCAGTACCCTCTTCTCTATTCCACCCCAATCCATTCCACTCCACTACATTCCATTCCATTCCTTTACGTTCCACTCCTTTCAACTCCACTCCACTCCATTCCATTCCACTCCATTCCAATACACTCCATTCCAATCCATTCCACTCTATTCCACCCCACTCCACTGCATTCCATTCCAATCCATTCCAGTCCACTCCATTCCATTCCAGTCCACTCCACTGCACTCCACTCCATTCCAATTCATTCCACTTCATTGCATTACAATGCGTTCGACTCCACTCCACCCCATCTACTCCATTCCATTCCTTTCCATTCAATTCAATTCCATTCCAATGCAGTCCATTCAACTCCAATCCACTCCATTCCAGTGAACTCCACTCCATTCCATTCCATTCCAGTCCATTCCAGTCTGTTTCACTCTATTCCACTGCAGTACACTCCATTCCACTCCATTCCCCTTCATTTCTCTACACTCCGTTCCACTTCATTCTGCTCCATTCCCTTCCATTCCATTACACTCCACACCACCCCACTCCATTCTATTCTACTCCATTCCATTCCACTCCACTCCATTCCATTCCATTTCTTTCCACTCAACTCCCCTCCATTCCACTCGATTCCACTCCATTCCATTCCACTCCTCTCTATTCCACTCCATTCTATTCCATTCCTCTCCACTGCACTCCATTCCATTCCTTTGCATCCCATTACATTCCTGTCCATTCCAGTCCATTCCGCTATATTCCACTACGCCATATTCCACTCCATTCCCCTCCATACCACTCCATTCCACTCTACTCCAATATATTCCGCTCCACTCCAGTCCACTCCACTCCACTCCATTCCATTTCACTCCGTTCCATTCCTCTCCATTCCACTCCACTCTATTCCACTCCTCTTAACCCCATACCACTCCACTCCTCACCATTCCATTTCATTCCACTCCATTTCATTCCACTTCATTCCATTCCATTCAACTCTACTCCTTTCCACTCCTCTCCATTAGACTCCACTCCATTCCATTCATTCCATTCTACTCAATTCCTCTCCTCTCCATTAGTCTCCACGCCATTCCATTCCATTCTACTTCATTCCACTCCATTCCACTCCACTCCACTCCATTCCATTCTATTCCACTGCACTTCATTCCACCCCCTCCACTCCATTCCACTCCACTCCATTCATTTCATTCCATTCAACTCCATTCCACTCCACTCCACTCTATTCCTTTCCAGTCCACTCCACTCCAATAAACTCCACTCCCCTCAACTCCATTCCATTCCACTCCAATCCATTCCATTCAAATCAACTCCATTCCATTCCATTCCATTCCACTGCCCTCCACTCCACTCCAGTCCACTCCATTCCATTCCACTCCATTCCTCTCCACTACATTACACTGCAGTCACTGCACTCCATTGCATTCACTCTACACCATTCCATGCCATTCCATTCCACTCCATACCAGTACACTCCTCTCCATTCCAATCCAATCCATTCTATTCCAATCTATTCCATGACACGCCACTAAACTCCACTCCACTCCACTCCATTTCGTTCCACTCCATTCCATTCCACTCCAATCCACTCCATTGCAATCCTTTCCACTCCACTCCACGCAACTCCACTCCATTCCATTCCACCACATTGCAGTCCGCTCCAATCCATTCCATTCCATTCCACTGTACTCCACTCCTTTCCATTGCATTCTGCTCCACTGCATTCCACTGCATTCTACTCCCATCCACTCCATTCTATTCCACTCCATTCATTTTCATTCTATTGAATTCCATCACATTCCAGTCCATTCCCCTCCACTCCACTCCATTCCGTTGCACTCCACTCCGCCCCATTCTACTCCACTCCACTCCATTCCATTCCAGTCAACTACGATCCATTCCACTACACTCCACTCCGCTCCACTCCATTCCATGCCATTGCACTCCACTCGATTCCATTACATTCCACTGCATTCCATTCCATTCCATTCCATGCTACTCCACTACACTCCACGCAATTCCAGTCCATTCCTTTCCATTCCACTCCACTCCAATCCATTCCATGCCATTGCACTCCACTCGATTCCATTACATTCCACTGCATTCCATTCCATTCCATTCCATGCTACTCCACTACACTCCACGCAATTCCAGTCCATTCCTTTCCATTCCACTCCACTCCACTCCATTCCATTCCACTCTATTCCACTCCATTCCACTTCAGTGCTCTCGACCCCACTCAATTCCAGTCCATTCCATACCATTCCATTCCACTCCACTGCATTCCATTCCATTCCATTCTATTCCATTCCATTCCTCTCCTTTCCACTCAAATCCACACCATTCCACTCCAGTCCACTCCATTCCACGCCATTCGGTTCCATTCTACTCTATTCCATTCAATTCCACTCCATTCCCCTCCATTCCACTGCATTCCACTCCATTCCGCTCCACTCCATTCCACTCCATTCCAATCCATTCCATTACAATCCACACCACACCACTCCATTCCATTCCACTCCATTCCACTCTACTCCATTCCATTCCACTCCACTCCTGACCACTCCACTTCACTCCATTCCATTCCTCTCCATTCCACTCCACGCCACTCCATTCAATTCCACCCCATTCCATTCCGTTACATTTCATTCCACTCCTCTCCACTCCACTCCACTCTGCTCCATTCCATTCCAGCCCATTCCACTCCACTCCATTCCACTCCACTACTTTCCACTCCACTCCACTCCACTTATTTCCAGTCCATTCCATTCCATTCCATTCTATTCCACTCCTTTCCACTGCACTCCACTCCATTCATTTCCACTCCTCTCCATCTATCTCATTTCATTCTATTCCAATCCATTCCATTCCATTGCACTCCATTCCACTCCATTACACTCCATTCCAGTACATTCCACTCCACACAACTCAACTCCATTCCATTCCACTGCATTCCCCTCCATTACACTCCATTCCATTCCACTCCATACCAATCCAGTCGACTCTATTCCATTCCATTCCACTACACTACACTCCACCCCATTCCATTCCACTCCATTTCACTCTAGTGCATTTCATTCCAATCCACTCCATTCCACTCCACTCCATTCCTCTCCATTCCTTTCCAATCCACTCCACTCCATTCCAGTCCATTCTACTCCATTCCTCTCCACTCCACTCTATTCCATTTCATTCCATTCCATTCCGTTCCACTCCATTCCATTCCATTTCATTCCATTCCATTCTGTTCCACTCCACTCTGTTCCATTTCATTCCATTCCATTCCGTTCCACTCCATTCCATTCCATTTCATTCCATTCCATTCTGTTCCACTCCATTCCAATCCACTCCACTCTACGCAATTCTGCTCCTCTCCATTTCACTCCATTCCACTCCACTCCATTCCATTTCACTCTAAACCATTCCATGCCATTCCATTCCACTCCATTCCATTCCTCTCCACTCCATTCCTATCCACTCCATTCCACCCCAATCCATTCTATACCAATTCATTCCATTACGCTCCACTAAATTCCACTCCACTCCACTCCACTCCACTCCATTCCACTCCACTCCATTCCATTCCTCTCAATTCCATTCCAATCCTCTACATTCCTTTCCGGTCCATTCCAATTCCTTCCATTCCATGTCATTCCACTCCATTCCATCCATTCCTCTCGATTCCTCTCCATTCCACTCCATTCCATTCCGTTCCATTGCACTCCATTCCATTCCCTTCCATTCCACTCCAGTCCACTCCACCACGCCATTCCATTCCGCTCCATGGCATTCCACTCCATTCTACTCCACTCCACTCCATTCTACTCCACTCCATTCCATTCCATTCCACTCCACTCCAATGAACTCCATTCCATCATTCTCCATTCCACTCCACTCCATTCCATTCCTCTCCCTTCCTTTCCACTCAGTTCCAGTCCATTCCATTTTATTCCACTCCACAGCACTCCATTCCATTCCACGACACTGCAATCTATTCCACTGCACTCCACTCCACTCCACTCCATTCCATTCCACTCTACTCCGTTCCATTCCATTCCACTCCACTCCATTCAACTCCTTTCCACTCAATTCCAGTATTTTCCACTCCAATCAATTCCATTACTTTCTATTTCACTGCAATCGATTACACTCCATTCCATTACAATCCGCTCCATTCCATTCCACTCCACTCCATTACACTCCATTCCATTCCATTCCACTCTATTCCATTCCATTCCATTCCATTCTCTTACACTCCATTCCAGTCCTTTCCACTCCACTCCACTACATTCCATTCCATTCCATTCCACTCCATTCCTTTACATTGCACTCCATTCCACTGCATTCCCATCCTTTCTCTCAATTCCCCTCCATTCCACTACATTACTTTACACTCCACTGCATTGCATTCCATTGCATTACACTTTACACCACTCCACGCCATTCCATTCCACTCCATTCCAGTCTACTCCATTGGATTCCACTCCACTCCAGGCCACTCAACTCCACTCCGTTCCATTTCACTCCATTCCATTCCTCTCCATTCCACTCCAGTCCACTCCAATCCATTCCACTCCATTCCATTCGATTCTATTTCATTCCACTCCACTCCACTCCACTCCCTTCCATTCCACCCACTCCCCTCCACTCCATTCCACTCCACTGCATTCCACTCCACTCCATTCCACTAGATTCCATTCCATTCCATTCCACTCTACTCCATTTCATTCCATTCCATTTAACTCCATTACATTCCTCTCCATTCCTGTCCACTCCACTCCATTCCACTTAACTATAATCCATTCCACTCTATTCACCTCCATTCCACATCGTTCCGTTCCACTCCGTTACACTCCATTCCTTCCGTTGCAGTAGATTCCACACCACTCCACTCCATTCCATTCCACTCCGTTATACTCTACTCCGTTCCATTCCTCTCCATTCAACTCCACTCCACTCCATTCCACTGCACTATATAATCCATTCCACTCCATTCCCCTCCATTCCACACCATTCTGTTCCACTCCGTTGCACTGCGTTCCTTCCATTGCATTATACTCCATACCACTCCACCCCAGTCCATTCCACT
This sequence comes from Pongo abelii, assembly GCF_028885655.2. Taxonomy (NCBI): domain Eukaryota; kingdom Metazoa; phylum Chordata; class Mammalia; order Primates; family Hominidae; genus Pongo; species Pongo abelii. Next base: position 20,127,708 of record NC_072000.2, on the reverse strand, counting down.
CCATTATACTCTACTCCATTCCATTCCACTCCACTCCAGTCCACTCAACTCCATTCCATTCCATTCTCTTCCATTCAATTCCATTCCATTCCACTCCACTCCACTCCATTCCACTCCAATCTATACAGTTCCATTCCACTGCACTCCACTCCACTCCACTCTATTCCATTCCTTTCCACTCACATCAACTCCATTCCACTCCACTCCACTCTACTCCAATTCATTCCATTCCAGTCCATTCCATTCCACTCCTTTCCATTCCTCTCTATTCCACTCCATTCCACTACATTCCATTCCACTCCTCTCCAATACACTCCATTCCATTCTATTTCTCTGCACTCCAATCCATTCCAAACCACTCCATTCCATTCCACTCCACTCCTTTCCAATCCATTCCATTCCACTCCATTCCACTCCACTCCAATACATGCCACTCCACTCCATTCCATTACTTTCCACTCCACTCCACCCGACTCCATTCCATTCCATTCCACTCACGTCATCTGCATTCCACTGCACTCCACTCTACTCCACTCCACTTCATTCCACTCCATTCCATTCCATTTCACTCCTTTCCATTCCTCTCCATTCTACTCCACTCCACTTCATTCCATTCCATTCCATTCCATTCCACTCCTTTCCATTCCTCTTCATTCCACTCCATTCCACTCCATTCCTGTCCTCTCCACTCCAATACCCTCCATTCAATTTCATTCCGCTTCTCACCAATCTATTCCAATCCACTCCATTCAATTCCAGTCCACTCCTTTCCACTCCATTCCATTCCACTCCACTCCACTCTACTCCATTCCATTACATTGCATTTCACTCCATTCTACTCCACTCCATTCCACTTCATTCCACTGCATTCCAGTCTAGTCCACTCTCCTTCTCTCCATTCCATTCCATTCCACTGCACTACACTCCATTCCATTCCAATCCAATACACTCCACTCCATTCCATTCCACCCCAGTCCACTCCACTTCACTTCCTTCCATTCCACTGCAGTCTTCTACACTTCATTCCTTTCTATTCCATTCCATTCCATTCCTCTCCTCTCCACTCCACTCCACTCCATCACATTACATTCAATTAAATTTCATTCCATTCCACTCCACTCCACTCCTCTCTATTCCATTTTGTTCCACTTCCCTGCACTCCACCCCAATCCATTGCACTCCACTCCATTCCACTCCACTCCATGACATTCCGTTATATTCCATTCCATTCCACTCCTCTCCATTCCAGTCCACTCCTCTTCATTCCACACCACTCCACTCCAATCCATTCCATTCCACTCCATTTCACTGAACTCTGTTCCACTCCACTCAACTCCATTCCACTCCACTCCACTGCATTCCATTCCATTCCATTCCATTCCACTGCATTCCGTTAGATTCCACTCTACTCCACTTCACTCCACTCCGTTCCACTCCATTACACTCCACTCCATTCAATTCCATTCCACTCCCCTGCACTCCACTCCACTCCATTCCACTCCACTCCACTCCACTGCACTCCATTCCATTCCATACCATTCCATTCCATTCCATTCCATTTCATTCCATTCCATTCCATTCCACACCATTCCACTCCATTCCTCTCCATTCCACTTCATTCCATTCCATTCCATTCCAGTCCACTCCATTCAAATACATTCCACTACACTCCACTGCACCACTCCATTCTACTCCACTCCATTCCATTTCATTCCACTCCACTCCGCTGAACTCCATTCCTTCACACTCCATTCCACTCCACTCCATTAAAATCCTCTCCATTACTTTACATTCCATTCCAATCCATTCCATTCCATTTTACGCCACACCACTCCATTCCACGCCACACCACTCCATTCCATTCCGCTCCACTCCGCTCCATTCCACTGCACTCCTCTCCAATCCACTCAATTCCACTCCACTCCTCTCCTCTCCCATCCATTCTGTTCCATTCCATTCCACGCCATTCCATTCCAGTACCCTCTTCTCCATTCCACCCCAATCCATTCCACTCCACTACATTCCATTCCACTCCTTTACATTCCACTCCTTTCAACTCCACTCCACTCCATTCCATTCCACTCCATTCCAATACACTCCATTCCAATCCATTCCACTCTATTCCACCCCACTCCACTGCATTCCATTCCAATCCATTCCAGTCCACTCCATTCCATTCCAGTCCACTCCACTGCACTCCACTCCATTCCAATTCATTCCACTTCATTGCATTACAATGCGTTCGACTCCACTCCACCCCATCTACTCCATTCCATTCCTTTCCATTCAATTCAATTCCATTCCAATGCAGTCCATTCAACTCCAATCCACTCCATTCCAGTGAACTCCACTCCATTCCATTCCATTCCAGTCCATTCCAGTCTGTTTCACTCTATTCCACTGCAGTACACTCCATTCCACTCCATTCCCCTTCATTTCTCTCCACTCCGTTCCACTTCATTCTGCTCCATTCCCTTCCATTCCATTACACTCCACACCACCCAACTCCATTCTATTCTACTCCATTCCATTCTCCTCCATTCCATTCCACTCCACTCCATTCCATTCCATTTCTTTCCACTCAACTCCCCTCCATTCCACTCGATTCCACTCCATTCCATTCCACTCCTCTCTATTCCACTCCATTCTATTCCATTCCTCTCCACTGCACTCCATTCCATTCCTTTGCATCCCATTACATTCCTGTCCATTCCAGTCCATTCCGCTATATTCCACTACGCCATATTCCACTCCATTCCCCTCCATACCACTCCATTCCACTCTACTCCAATATATTCCGCTCCACTCCAGTCCACTCCACTCCACTCCATTCCATTTCACTCCGTTCCATTCCTCTCCATTCCACTCCACTCTATTCCACTCCTCTTAACCCCATACCACTCCACTCCTCACCATTCCATTTCATTCCACTCCATTTCATTCCACTTCATTCCATTCCATTCAACTCTACTCCTTTCCACTCCTCTCCATTAGACTCCACTCCATTCCATTCATTCCATTCTACTCAATTCCTCTCCTCTCCATTAGTCTCCACGCCATTCCATTCCATTCCACTTCATTCCACTCCATTCCACTCCACTCCACTCCATTCCATTCTATTCCACTGCACTTCATTCCACCCCCTCCACTCCATTCCACTCCACTCCATTCATTTCATTCCATTCAACTCCATTCCACTCCACTCCACTCTATTCCTTTCCAGTCCACTCCACTCCAATAAACTCCACTCCCCTCAACTCCATTCCATTCCACTCCAATCCATTCCATTCAAATCAACTCCATTCCATTCCATTCCATTCCACTGCCCTCCACTCCACTCCAGTCCACTCCATTCCATTCCACTCCATTCCTCTCCACTACATTACACTGCAGTCACTGCACTCCATTGCATTCACTCTACACCATTCCATGCCATTCCATTCCACTCCATACCAGTACACTCCTCTCCATTCCAATCCAATCCATTCTATTCCAATCTATTCCATGACACGCCACTAAACTCCACTCCACTCCACTCCATTTCGTTCCACTCCATTCCATTCCACTCCAATCCACTCCATTGCAATCCTTTCCACTCCACTCCACGCAACTCCACTCCATTCCATTCCACCACATTGCAGTCCGCTCCAATCCATTCCATTCCATTCCACTGTACTCCACTCCTTTCCATTGCATTCTGCTCCACTGCATTCCACTGCATTCTACTCCCATCCACTCCATTCTATTCCACTCCATTCATTTTCATTCTATTGAATTCCATCACATTCCAGTCCATTCCCCTCCACTCCACTCCATTCCGTTGCACTCCACTCCGCCCCATTCTACTCCACTCCACTCCATTCCATTCCAGTCAACTACGATCCATTCCACTACACTCCACTCCGCTCCACTCCATTCCATGCCATTGCACTCCACTCGATTCCATTACATTCCACTGCATTCCATTCCATTCCATTCCATGCTACTCCACTACACTCCACGCAATTCCAGTCCATTCCTTTCCATTCCACTCCACTCCACTCCATTCCATTCCACTCTATTCCACTCCATTCCACTTCAGTGCTCTCGACCCCACTCAATTCCAGTCCATTCCATACCATTCCATTCCACTCCACTGCATTCCATTCCATTCCATTCTATTCCATTCCATTCCTCTCCTTTCCACTCAAATCCACACCATTCCACTCCAGTCCACTCCATTCCACGCCATTCGGTTCCATTCTACTCTATTCCATTCAATTCCACTCCATTCCCCTCCATTCCACTGCATTCCACTCCATTCCGCTCCACTCCATTCCACTCCATTCCAATCCATTCCATTACAATCCACACCACACCACTCCATTCCATTCCACTCCATTCCACTCTACTCCATTCCATTCCACTCCACTCCTGACCACTCCACTTCACTCCATTCCATTCCTCTCCATTCCACTCCACGCCACTCCATTCAATTCCACCCCATTCCATTCCGTTACATTTCATTCCACTCCTCTCCACTCCACTCCACTCTGCTCCATTCCATTCCAGCCCATTCCACTCCACTCCATTCCACTCCACTACTTTCCACTCCACTCCACTCCACTTATTTCCAGTCCATTCCATTCCATTCCATTCTATTCCACTCCTTTCCACTGCACTCCACTCCATTCATTTCCACTCCTCTCCATCTATCTCATTTCATTCTATTCCAATCCATTCCATTCCATTCCACTCCATTCCACTCCATTACACTCCATTCCAGTACATTCCACTCCACACAACTCAACTCCATTCCATTCCACTGCATTCCCCTCCATTACACTCCATTCCATTCCACTCCATACCAATCCAGTCGACTCTATTCCATTCCATTCCACTACACTACACTCCACCCCATTCCATTCCACTCCATTTCACTCTAGTGCATTTCATTCCAATCCACTCCATTCCACTCCACTCCATTCCTCTCCATTCCTTTCCAATCCACTCCACTCCATTCCAGTCCATTCTACTCCATTCCTCTCCACTCCACTCTATTCCATTTCATTCCATTCCATTCCGTTCCACTCCATTCCATTCCATTTCATTCCATTCCATTCTGTTCCACTCCACTCTGTTCCATTTCATTCCATTCCATTCCGTTCCACTCCATTCCATTCCATTTCATTCCATTCCATTCTGTTCCACTCCATTCCATTCCACTCCACTCTACGCAATTCTGCTCCTCTCCATTTCACTCCATTCCACTCCACTCCATTCCATTTCACTCTAAACCATTCCATGCCATTCCATTCCACTCCACTCCATTCCTCTCCACTCCATTCCTATCCACTCCATTCCACCCCAATCCATTCTATACCAATTCATTCCATTACGCTCCACTAAATTCCACTCCACTCCACTCCACTCCACTCCATTCCACTCCACTCCATTCCATTCCTCTCAATTCCATTCCAATCCTCTACATTCCTTTCCGGTCCATTCCAATTCCTTCCATTCCATGTCATTCCACTCCATTCCATCCATTCCTCTCGATTCCTCTCCATTCCACTCCATTCCATTCCGTTCCATTGCACTCCATTCCATTCCCTTCCATTCCACTCCAGTCCACTCCACCACGCCATTCCATTCCGCTCCATGGCATTCCACTCCATTCTACTCCACTCCACTCCATTCTACTCCACTCCATTCCATTCCATTCCACTCCACTCCAATGAACTCCATTCCATCATTCTCCATTCCACTCAACTCCATTCCATTCCTCTCCCTTCCTTTCCACTCAGTTCCAGTCCATTCCATTTTATTCCACTCCACAGCACTCCATTCCATTCCACGACACTGCAGTCTATTCCACTGCACTCCACTCCACTCCACTCCATTCCATTCCACTCTACTCCGTTCCATTCCATTCCACTCCACTCCATTAACTCCTTTCCACTCAATTCCAGTATTTTCCACTCCAATCAATTCCATTACTTTCTATTTCACTGCAATCGATTACACTCCATTCCATTACAATCCACTCCATTCCATTCCACTCCACTCCATTACACTCCATTCCATTCCATTCCACTCTATTCCATTCCATTCCATTCCATTCTCTTACACTCCATTCCAGTCCTTTCCACTCCACTCCACTACATTCCATTCCATTCCATTCCACTCCATTCCTTTACATTGCACTCCATTCCACTGCATTCCCATCCTTTCTCTCAATTCCCCTCCATTCCACTACATTACTTTACACTCCACTGCATTGCATTCCATTGCATTACACTTTACACCACTCCACGCCATTCCATTCCACTCCATTCCAGTCTACTCCATTGGATTCCACTCCACTCCAGGCCACTCAACTCCACTCCATTCCATTTCACTCCATTCCATTCCTCTCCATTCCACTCCAGTCCACTCCAATCCATTCCACTCCATTCCATTCGATTCAATTTCATTCCCCTCCACTCCACTCCACTCCCTTCCATTCCACCCACTCCCCTCCACTCCATTCCACTCCACTGCATTCCACTCCACTCCATTCCACTAGATTCCATTCCATTCCATTCCACTCTACTCCATTTCATTCCATTCCATTTAACTCCATTACATTCCTCTCCATTCCTGTCCACTCCACTCCATTCCACTTAACTATAATCCATTCCACTCTATTCACCTCCATTCCACATCGTTCCGTTCCACTCCGTTACACTCCATTCCTTCCGTTGCAGTAGATTCCACACCACTCCACTCCATTCCATTCCACTCCGTTATACTCTACTCCGTTCCATTCCTCTCCATTCAACTCCACTCCACTCCATTCCACTGCACTACATAATCCATTCCACTCCATTCCCCTCCATTCCACACCATTCTGTTCCACTCCGTTGCACTGCGTTCCTTCCATTGCATTATACTCCGTACCACTCCACCCCAGTCCATTCCACTCCATTATACTCTACTCCATTCCATTCCACTCCACTCCAGTCCACTCAACTCCATTCCATTCCATTCTCTTCCATTCAATTCCATTCCATTCCACTCCACTCCACTCCATTCCACTCCAATCTATACAGTTCCATTCCACTGCACTCCACTCCACTCCACTCTATTCCATTCCTTTCCACTCACATCAACTCCATTCCACTCCACTCCACTCTACTCCAATTCATTCCATTCCAGTCCATTCCATTCCACTCCTTTCCATTCCTCTCTATTCCACTCCATTCCACTACATTCCATTCCACTCCTCTCCAATACACTCCATTCCATTCTATTTCTCTGCACTCCAATCCATTCCAAACCACTCCATTCCATTCCACTCCACTCCTTTCCAATCCATTCCATTCCACTCCATTCCACTCCACTCCAATACATGCCACTCCACTCCATTCCATTACTTTCCACTCCACTCCACCCGACTCCATTCCATTCCATTCCACTCACGTCATCTGCATTCCACTGCACTCCACTCTACTCCACTCCACTTCATTCCACTCCATTCCATTCCATTTCACTCCTTTCCATTCCTCTCCATTCTACTCCACTCCACTTCATTCCATTCCATTCCATTCCATTCCACTCCTTTCCATTCCTCTTCATTCCACTCCATTCCACTCCATTCCTGTCCTCTCCACTCCAATACCCTCCATTCAATTTCATTCCGCTTCTCACCAATCTATTCCAATCCACTCCATTCAATTCCAGTCCACTCCTTTCCACTCCATTCCATTCCACTCCACTCCACTCTACTCCATTCCATTACATTGCATTTCACTCCATTCTACTCCACTCCATTCCACTTCATTCCACTGCATTCCAGTCTAGTCCACTCTCCTTCTCTCCATTCCATTCCATTCCACTGCACTACACTCCATTCAATTCCAATCCAATACACTCCACTCCATTCCATTCCACCCCAGTCCACTCCACTTCACTTCCTTCCATTCCACTGCAGTCTGCTACACTTCATTCCTTTCTATTCCATTCCATTCCATTCCTCTCCTCTCCACTCCACTCCACTCCATCACATTACATTCAATTAAATTTCATTCCATTCCACTCCACTCCACTCTTCTCTATTCCATTTTATTCCACTTCCCTGCACTCCACCCCAATCCATTGCACTCCACTCCATTCCACTCCACTCCATGACATTCCGTTATATTCCATTCCATTCCACTCCTCTCCATTCCAGTCCACTCCTCTTCATTCCACACCACTCCACTCCAATCCATTCCATTCCACTCCATTTCACTGAACTCTGTTCCACTCCACTCAACTCCATTCCACTCCACTCCACTGCATTCCATTCCATTCCATTCCATTCCACTGCATTCCGTTAGATTCCACTCTACTCCACTTCACTCCACTCCGTTCCACTCCATTACACTCCACTCCATTCAATTCCATTCCCCTCCCCTGCACTCCACTCCACTCCATTCCACTCCACTCCACTCCACTGCACTCCATTCCATTCCATACCATTCCATTCCATTCCATTCCATTTCATTCCATTCCATTCCATTCCACACCATTCCACTCCATTCCTCTCCATTCCACTTCATTCCATTCCATTCCATTCCAGTCCACTCCATTCAAATACATTCCACTACACTCCACTGCACCACTCCATTCTACTCCACTCCATTCCATTTCATTCCACTCCACTCCGCTGAACTCCATTCCTTCACACTCCATTCCACTCCACTCCATTAAAATCCTCTCCATTACTTTACATTCCATTCCAATCCATTCCATTCCATTTTACGCCACACCACTCCATTCCACGCCACACCACTCCATTCCATTCCGCTCCACTCCGCTCCATTCCACTGCACTCCTCTCCAATCCACTCAATTCCACTCCACTCCTCTCCTCTCCCATCCATTCTGTTCCATTCCATTCCACGCCATTCCATTCCAGTACCCTCTTCTCCATTCCACCCCAATCCATTCCACTCCACTACATTCCATTCCATTCCTTTACATTCCACTCCTTTCAACTCCACTCCACTCCATTCCATTCCACTCCATTCCAATACACTCCATTCCAATCCATTCCACTCTATTCCACCCCACTCCACTGCATTCCATTCCAATCCATTCCAGTCCACTCCATTCCATTCCCGTCCACTCCACTGCACTCCACTCCATTCCAATTCATTCCACTTCATTGCATTACAATGCGTTCGACTCCACTCCACCCCATCTACTCCATTCCATTCCTTTCCATTCAATTCAATTCCATTCCAATGCAGTCCATTCAACTCCAATCCACTCCATTCCAGTGAACTCCACTCCATTCCATTCCATTCCAGTCCATTCCAGTCTGTTTCACTCTATTCCACTGCAGTACACTCCATTCCACTCCATTCCCCTTCATTTCTCTCCACTCCATTCCACTTCATTCTGCTCCATTCCCTTCCATTCCATTACACTCCACACCACCCCACTCCATTCTATTCTACTCCATTCCATTCTCCTCCATTCCATTCCACTCCACTCCATTCCATTCCATTTCTTTCCACTCAACTCCCCTCCATTCCACTCGATTCCACTCCATTCCATTCCACTCCTCTCTATTCCACTCCATTCTATTCCATTCCTCTCCACTGCACTCCATTCCATTCCTTTGCATCCCATTACATTCCTGTCCATTCCAGTCCATTCCGCTATATTCCACTACACCATATTCCACTCCATTCCCCTCCATACCACTCCATTCCACTCTACACCAACATATTCCGCTCCACTCCAGTCCACTCCACTCCACTCCATTCCATTTCACTCCGTTCCATTCCTCTCCATTCCACTCCACTCTATTCCACTCCTCTTAACCCCATACCACTCCACTCCTCACCATTCCATTTCATTCCACTCCATTTCATTCCACTTCATTCCATTCCATTCAACTCTACTCCTTTCCACTCCTCTCCATTAGACTCCACTCCATTCCATTCATTCCATTCTACTCAATTCCTCTCCTCTCCATTAGTCTCCACGCCATTCCATTCCATTCCACTTCATTCCACTCCATTCCACTCCACTCCACTCCATTCCATTCTATTCCACTGCACTTCATTCCACTCCCTCCACTCCATTCCACTCCACTCCATTCATTTCATTCCATTCAACTCCATTCCACTCCACTCTATTCCTTTCCAGTCCACTCCACTCCAATAAACTCCACTCCCCTCAACTCCATTCCATTCCACTCCAATCCATTCCATTCAAAGCAACTCCATTCCATTCCATTCCATTCCACTGCCCTCCACTCCACTCCAGTCCACTCCATTCCATTCCACTCTATTCCTCTCCACTACATTACACTGCAGTCACTGCACTCCATTGCATTCACTCTACACCATTCCATGCCATTCCATTCCACTCCATACCAGTACACTCCTCTCCATTCCAATCCAATCCATTCTATTCCAATCTATTCCATGACACGCCACTAAACTCCACTCCACTCCACTCCATTTCGTTCCACTCCATTCCATTCCACTCCAATCCACTCCATTGCAATCCTTTCCACTCCACTCCACGCAACTCCACTCCATTCCATTCCACCACATTGCAGTCCGCTCCATTCCATTCCATTCCATTCCACTGTACTCCACTCCTTTCCATTGCATTCTGCTCCACTGCATTCCACTGCATTCTACTCCCATCCACTCCATTCTATTCCACTCCATTCATTTTCATTCTATTGAATTCCATCACATTCCAGTCCATTCCAATCCACTCCACTCCATTCCGTTGCACTCCACTCCGCCCCATTCTACTCCACTCCACTCCGTTCTATTCCAGTCAACTACGATCCATTCCACTACACTCCACTCCGCTCCACTCCATTCCATGCCATTGCACTCCACTCGATTCCATTACATTCCACTGCATTCCATTCCATTCCATTCCATGCTACTCCACTACACTCCACGCAATTCCAGTCCATTCCTTTCCATTCCACTCCACTCCACTCCATTCCATTCCACTCTATTCCACTCCATTCCACTTCAGTGCTCTCGACCCCACTCAATTCCAGTCCATTCCATACCATTCCATTCCACTCCACTGCATTCCATTCCATTCCATTCTATTCCATTCCATTCCTCTCCTTTCCACTCAAATCCACACCATTCCACTCCAGTCCACTCCATTCCACGCCATTCAGTTCCATTCTACTCTATTCCATTCAATTCCACTCCATTCCCCTCCATTCCACTGCATTCCACTCCATTCCGCTCCACTCCATTCCACTCCATTCCAATCCATTCCATTACAATCCACACCACACCACTCCATTCCATTCCACTCCATTCCACTCTACTCCATTCCATTCCACTCCACTCCTGACCACTCCACTTCACTCCATTCCATTCCTCTCCATTCCACTCCACGCCACTCCATTCAATTCCACCCCATTCCATTCCGTTACATTTCATTCCACTCCTCTCCACTCCACTCCACTCTGCTCCATTCCATTCCAGCCCATTCCACTCCACTCCATTCCACTCCACTACTTTCCACTCCACTCCACTCCACTTATTTCCAGTCCATTCCATTCCATTCCATTCTATTCCACTCCTTTCCACTGCACTCCACTCCATTCATTTCCACTCCTCTCCATCTATCTCATTTCATTCTATTCCAATCCATTCCATTCCATTCCACTCCATTCCACTCCATTACACTCCATTCCAGTACATTCCACTCCACACAACTCAACTCCATTCCATTCCACTGCATTCCCCTCCATTACACTCCATTCCATTCCACTCCATACCAATCCAGTCGACTCTATTCCATTCCATTCCACTACACTACACTCCACCCCATTCCATTCCACTCCATTTCACTCTAGTGCATTTCATTCCAATCCACTCCATTCCACTCCACTCCATTCCTCTCCATTCCTTTCCAATCCACTCCACTCCATTCCAGTCCATTCTACTCCATTCCTCTCCACTCCACTCTATTCCATTTCATTCCATTCCATTCCGTTCCACTCCATTCCATTCCATTTCATTCCATTCCATTCTGTTCCACTCCACTCTGTTCCATTTCATTCCATTCCATTCCGTTCCACTCCATTCCATTCCATTTCATTCCATTCCATTCTGTTCCACTCCATTCCATTCCACTCCACTCTACGCAATTCTGCTCCTCTCCATTTCACTCCATTCCACTCCACTCCATTCCATTTCACTCTAAACCATTCCATGCCATTCCATTCCACTCCACTCCATTCCTCTCCACTCCATTCCTATCCACTCCATTCCACCCCAATCCATTCTATACCAATTCATTCCATTACGCTCCACTAAATTCCACTCCACTCCACTCCACTCCACTCCATTCCACTCCACTCCATTCCATTCCTCTCAATTCCATTCCAATCCTCTACATTCCTTTCCGGTCCATTCCAATTCCTTCCATTCCATGTCATTCCACTCCATTCCATCCATTCCTCTCGATTCCTCTCCATTCCACTCCATTCCATTCCGTTCCATTGCACTCCATTCCATTCCCTTCCATTCCACTCCAGTCCACTCCACCACGCCATTCCATTCCGCTCCATGGCATTCCACTCCATTCTACTCCACTCCACTCCATTCTACTCCACTCCATTCCATTCCATTCCACTCCACTCCAATGAACTCCATTCCATCATTCTCCATTCCACTCCACTCCATTCCATTCCTCTCCCTTCCTTTCCACTCAGTTCCAGTCCATTCCATTTTATTCCACTCCACAGCACTCCATTCCATTCCACGACACTGCAGTCTATTCCACTGCACTCCACTCCACTCCACTCCATTCCATTCCACTCTACTCCGTTCCATTCCATTCCACTCCACTCCATTCAACTCCTTTCCACTCAATTCCAGTATTTTCCACTCCAATCAATTCCATTACTTTCTATTTCACTGCAATCGATTACACTCCATTCCATTACAATCCACTCCATTCCATTCCACTCCACTCCATTACACTCCATTCCATTCCATTCCACTCTATTCCATTCCATTCCATTCCATTCTCTTACACTCCATTCCAGTCCTTTCCACTCCACTCCACTACATTCCATTCCATTCCATTCCACTCCATTCCTTTACATTGCACTCCATTCCACTGCATTCCCATCCTTTCTCTCAATTCCCCTCCATTCCACTACATTACTTTACACTCCACTGCATTGCATTCCATTGCATTACACTTTACACCACTCCACGCCATTCCATTCCACTCCATTCCAGTCTACTCCATTGGATTCCACTCCACTCCAGGCCACTCAACTCCACTCCATTCCATTTCACTCCATTCCATTCCTCTCCATTCCACTCCAGTCCACTCCAATCCATTCCACTCCATTCCATTCGATTCAATTTCATTCCACTCCACTCCACTCCACTCCCTTCCATTCCACCCACTCCCCTCCACTCCATTCCACTCCACTGCATTCCACTCCACTCCATTCCACTAGATTCCATTCCATTCCATTCCACTCTACTCCATTTCATTCCATTCCATTTAACTCCATTACATTCCTCTCCATTCCTGTCCACTCCACTCCATTCCACTTAACTATAATCCATTCCACTCTATTCACCTCCATTCCACATCGTTCCGTTCCACTCCGTTACACTCCATTCCTTCCGTTGCAGTAGATTCCACACCACTCCACTCCATTCCATTCCACTCCGTTATACTCTACTCCGTTCCATTCCTCTCCATTCAACTCCACTCCACTCCATTCCACTGCACTACATAATCCATTCCACTCCATTCCCCTCCATTCCACACCATTCTGTTCCACTCCGTTGCACTGCGTTCCTTCCATTGCATTATACTCCGTACCACTCCACCCCAGTCCATTCCACTCCATTATACTCTACTCCATTCCATTCCACTCCACTCCAGTCCACTCAACTCCATTCCATTCCATTCTCTTCCATTCAATTCCATTCCATTCCACTCCACTCCACTCCATTCCACTCCAATCTATACAGTTCCATTCCACTGCACTCCACTCCACTCCACTCTATTCCATTCCTTTCCACTCACATCAACTCCATTCCACTCCACTCCACTCTACTCCAATTCATTCCATTCCAGTCCATTCCATTCCACTCCTTTCCATTCCTCTCTATTCCACTCCATTCCACTACATTCCATTCCACTCCTCTCCAATACACTCCATTCCATTCTATTTCTCTGCACTCCAATCCATTCCAAACCACTCCATTCCATTCCACTCCACTCCTTTCCAATCCATTCCATTCCACTCCATTCCACTCCACTCCAATACATGCCACTCCACTCCATTCCATTACTTTCCACTCCACTCCACCCGACTCCATTCCATTCCATTCCACTCACGTCATCTGCATTCCACTGCACTCCACTCTACTCCACTCCACTTCATTCCACTCCATTCCATTCCATTTCACTCCTTTCCATTCCTCTCCATTCTACTCCACTCCACTTCATTCCATTCCATTCCATTCCATTCCACTCCTTTCCATTCCTCTTCATTCCACTCCATTCCACTCCATTCCTGTCCTCTCCACTCCAATACCCTCCATTCAATTTCATTCCGCTTCTCACCAATCTATTCCAATCCACTCCATTCAATTCCAGTCCACTCCTTTCCACTCCATTCCATTCCACTCCACTCCACTCTACTCCATTCCATTACATTGCATTTCACTCCATTCTACTCCACTCCATTCCACTTCATTCCACTGCATTCCAGTCTAGTCCACTCTCCTTCTCTCCATTCCATTCCATTCCACTGCACTACACTCCATTCAATTCCAATCCAATACACTCCACTCCATTCCATTCCACCCCAGTCCACTCCACTTCACTTCCTTCCATTCCACTGCAGTCTGCTACACTTCATTCCTTTCTATTCCATTCCATTCCATTCCTCTCCTCTCCACTCCACTCCACTCCATCACATTACATTCAATTAAATTTCATTCCATTCCACTCCACTCCTCTCTATTCCATTTTATTCCACTTCCCTGCACTCCACCCCAATCCATTGCACTCCACTCCATTCCACTCCACTCCATGACATTCCGTTATATTCCATTCCATTCCACTCCTCTCCATTCCAGTCCACTCCTCTTCATTCCACACCACTCCACTCCAATCCATTCCATTCCACTCCATTTCACTGAACTCTGTTCCACTCCACTCAACTCCATTCCACTCCACTCCACTGCATTCCATTCCATTCCATTCCATTCCACTGCATTCCGTTAGATTCCACTCTACTCCACTTCACTCCACTCCGTTCCACTCCATTACACTCCACTCCATTCAATTCCATTCCACTCCCCTGCACTCCACTCCACTCCATTCCACTCCACTCCACTCCACTGCACTCCATTCCATTCCATACCATTCCATTCCATTCCATTCCATTTCATTCCATTCCATTCCATTCCACACCATTCCACTCCATTCCTCTCCATTCCACTTCATTCCATTCCATTCCATTCCAGTCCACTCCATTCAAATACATTCCACTACACTCCACTGCACCACTCCATTCTACTCCACTCCATTCCATTTCATTCCACTCCACTCCGCTGAACTCCATTCCTTCACACTCCATTCCACTCCACTCCATTAAAATCCTCTCCATTACTTTACATTCCATTCCAATCCATTCCATTCCATTTTACGCCACACCACTCCATTCCACGCCACACCACTCCATTCCATTCCGCTCCACTCCGCTCCATTCCACTGCACTCCTCTCCAATCCACTCAATTCCACTCCACTCCTCTCCTCTCCCATCCATTCTCTTCCATTCCATTCCACGCCATTCCATTCCAGTACCCTCTTCTCCATTCCACCCCAATCCATTCCACTCCACTACATTCCATTCCATTCCTTTACGTTCCACTCCTTTCAACTCCACTCCACTCCATTCCATTCCACTCCATTCCAATACACTCCATTCCAATCCATTCCACTCTATTCCACCCCACTCCACTGCATTCCATTCCAATCCATTCCAGTCCAATCCATTCCATTCCAGTCCACTCCACTGCACTCCACTCCATTCCAATTCATTCCACTTCATTGCATTACAATGCGTTCGACTCCACTCCACCCCATCTACTCCATTCCATTCCTTTCCATTCAATTCAATTCCATTCCAATGCAGTCCATTCAACTCCAATCCACTCCATTCCAGTGAACTCCACTCCATTCCATTCCATTCCAGTCCATTCCAGTCTGTTTCACTCTATTCCACTGCAGTACACTCCATTCCACTCCATTCCCCTTCATTTCTCTCCACTCCGTTCCACTTCATTCTGCTCCATTCCCTTCCATTCCATTACACTCCACACCACCCCACTCCATTCTATTCTACTCCATTCCATTCTCCTCCATTCCATTCCACTCCACTCCATTCCATTCCATTTCTTTCCACTCAACTCCCCTCCATTCCACTCGATTCCACTCCATTCCATTCCACTCCTCTCTATTCCACTCCATTCTATTCCATTCCTCTCCACTGCACTCCATTCCATTCCTTTGCATCCCATTACATTCCTGTCCATTCCAGTCCATTCCGCTATATTCCACTACACCATATTCCACTCCATTCCCCTCCATACCACTCCATTCCACTCTACGCCAATATATTCCGCTCCACTCCAGTCCACTCCACTCCACTCCATTCCATTTCACTCCGTTCCATTCCTCTCCATTCCACTCCACTCTATTCCACTCCTCTTAACCCCATACCACTCCACTCCTCACCATTCCATTTCATTCCACTCCATTTCATTCCACTTCATTCCATTCCATTCAACTCTACTCCTTTCCACTCCTCTCCATTAGACTCCACTCCATTCCATTCATTCCATTCTACTCAATTCCTCTCCTCTCCATTAGTCTCCACGCCATTCCATTCCATTCCACTTCATTCCACTCCATTCCACTCCACTCCACTCCATTCCATTCTATTCCACTGCACTTCATTCCACTCCCTCCACTCCATTCCACTCCACTCCATTCATTTCATTCCATTCAACTCCATTCCACTCCACTCCACTCTATTCCTTTCCAGTCCACTCCACTCCAATAAACTCCACTCCCCTCAACTCCATTCCATTCCACTCCAATCCATTCCATTCAAATCAACTCCATTCCATTCCATTCCATTCCACTGCCCTCCACTCCACTCCAGTCCACTCCATTCCATTCCACTCCATTCCTCTCCACTACATTACACTGCAGTCACTGCACTCCATTGCATTCACTCTACACCATTCCATGCCATTCCATTCCACTCCATACCAGTACACTCCTCTCCATTCCAATCCAATCCATTCTATTCCAATCTATTCCATGACACGCCACTAAACTCCACTCCACTCCACTCCATTTCGTTCCACTCCATTCCATTCCACTCCAATCCACTCCATTGCAATCCTTTCCACTCCACTCCACGCAACTCCACTCCATTCCATTCCACCACATTGCAGTCCGCTCCATTCCATTCCATTCCATTCCACTGTACTCCACTCCTTTCCATTGCATTCTGCTCCACTGCATTCCACTGCATTCTACTCCCATCCACTCCATTCTATTCCACTCCATTCATTTTCATTCTATTGAATTCCATCACATTCCAGTCCATTCCACTCCACTCCACTCCATTCCGTTGCACTCCACTCCGCCCCATTCTACTCCACTCCACTCCGTTCCATTCCAGTCAACTACGATCCATTCCACTACACTCCACTCCGCTCCACTCCATTCCATGCCATTGCACTCCACTCGATTCCATTACATTCCACTGCATTCCATTCCATTCCATTCCATGCTACTCCACTACACTCCACGCAATTCCAGTCCATTCCTTTCCATTCCACTCCACTCCACTCCATTCCATTCCACTCTATTCCACTCCATTCCACTTCAGTGCTCTCGACCCCACTCAATTCCAGTCCATTCCATACCATTCCATTCCACTCCACTGCATTCCATTCCATTCCATTCTATTCCATTCCATTCCTCTCCTTTCCACTCAAATCCACACCATTCCACTCCAGTCCACTCCATTCCACGCCATTCGGTTCCATTCTACTCTATTCCATTCAATTCCACTCCATTCCCCTCCGTTCCACTGCATTCCACTCCATTCCGCTCCACTCCATTCCACTCCATTCCAATCCATTCCATTACAATCCACACCACACCACTCCATTCCAATCCACTCCATTCCACTCTACTCCATTCCATTCCACTCCACTCCTGACCACTCCACTTCACTCCATTCCATTCCTCTCCATTCCACTCCACGCCACTCCATTCAATTCCACCCCATTCCATTCCGTTACATTTCATTCCACTCCTCTCCACTCCACTCCACTCTGCTCCATTCCATTCCAGCCCATTCCACTCCACTCCATTCCACTCCACTACTTTCCACTCCACTCCACTCCACTTATTTCCAGTCCATTCCATTCCATTCCATTCTATTCCACTCCTTTCCACTGCACTCCACTCCATTCATTTCCACTCCTCTCCATCTATCTCATTTCATTCTATTCCAATCCATTCCATTCCATTCCACTCCATTCCACTCCATTACACTCCATTCCAGTACATTCCACTCCACACAACTCAACTCCATTCCATTCCACTGCATTCCCCTCCATTACACTCCATTCCATTCCACTCCATACCAATCCAGTCGACTCTATTCCATTCCATTCCACTACACTACACTCCACCCCATTCCATTCCACTCCATTTCACTCTAGTGCATTTCATTCCAATCCACTCCATTCCACTCCACTCCATTCCTCTCCATTCCTTTCCAATCCACTCCACTCCATTCCAGTCCATTCTACTCCATTCCTCTCCACTCCACTCTATTCCATTTCATTCCATTCCATTCCGTTCCACTCCATTCCATTCCATTTCATTCCATTCCATTCTGTTCCACTACACTCTGTTCCATTTCATTCCATTCCATTCCGTTCCACTCCATTCCATTCCATTTCATTCCATTCCATTCTGTTCCACTCCATTCCATTCCACTCCACTCTACGCAATTCTGCTCCTCTCCATTTCACTCCATTCCACTCCACTCCATTCCATTTCACTCTAAACCATTCCATGCCATTCCATTCCACTCCACTCCATTCCTCTCCACTCCATTCCTATCCACTCCATTCCACCCCAATCCATTCTATACCAATTCATTCCATTACGCTCCACTAAATTCCACTCCACTCCACTCCACTCCACTCCATTCCACTCCACTCCATTCCATTCCTCTCAATTCCATTCCAATCCTCTACATTCCTTTCCGGTCCATTCCAATTCCTTCCATTCCATGTCATTCCACTCCATTCCATCCATTCCTCTCGATTCCTCTCCATTCCACTCCATTCCATTCCGTTCCATTGCACTCCATTCCATTCCCTTCCATTCCACTCCAGTCCACTCCACCACGCCATTCCATTCCGCTCCATGGCATTCCACTCCATTCTACTCCACTCCACTCCATTCTACTCCACTCCATTCCATTCCATTCCACTCCACTCCAATGAACTCCATTCCATCATTCTCCATTCCACTCCACTCCATTCCATTCCTCTCCCTTCCTTTCCACTCAGTTCCAGTCCATTCCATTTTATTCCACTCCACAGCACTCCATTCCATTCCACGACACTGCAATCTATTCCACTGCACTCCACTCCACTCCACTCCATTCCATTCCACTCTACTCCGTTCCATTCCATTCCACTCCACTCCATTCAACTCCTTTCCACTCAATTCCAGTATTTTCCACTCCAATCAATTCCATTACTTTCTATTTCACTGCAATCGATTACACTCCATTCCATTACAATCCACTCCATTCCATTCCACTCCACTCCATTACACTCCATTCCATTCCATTCCACTCTATTCCATTCCATTCCATTCCATTCTCTTACACTCCATTCCAGTCCTTTCCACTCCACTACATTCCATTCCATTCCATTCCATTCCACTCCATTCCTTTACATTGCACTCCATTCCACTGCATTCCCATCCTTTCTCTCAATTCCCCTCCATTCCACTACATTACTTTACACTCCACTGCATTGCATTCCATTGCATTACACTTTACACCACTCCACGCCATTCCATTCCACTCCATTCCAGTCTACTCCATTGGATTCCACTCCACTCCAGGCCACTCAACTCCACTCCATTCCATTTCACTCCATTCCATTCCTCTCCATTCCACTCCAGTCCACTCCAATCCATTCCACTCCATTCCATTCGATTCAATTTCATTCCCCTCCACTCCACTCCACTCCACTCCCTTCCATTCCACCCACTCCCCTCCACTCCATTCCACTCCACTCCATTCCACTAGATTCCATTCCATTCCATTCCACTCTACTCCATTTCATTCCATTCCATTTAACTCCATTACATTCCTCTCCATTCCTGTCCACTCCACTCCATTCCACTTAACTATAATCCATTCCACTCTATTCACCTCCATTCCACATCGTTCCGTTCCACTCCGTTACACTCCATTCCTTCCGTTGCAGTAGATTCCACACCACTCCACTCCATTCCATTCCACTCCGTTATACTCTACTCCGTTCCATTCCTCTCCATTCAACTCCACTCCACTCCATTCCACTGCACTATATAATCCATTCCACTCCATTCCCCTCCATTCCACACCATTCTGTTCCACTCCGTTGCACTGCGTTCCTTCCATTGCATTATACTCCATACCACTCCACCCCAGTCCATTCCACTCCATTATACTCTACTCCATTCCATTCCACTCCACTCCAGTCCACTCAACTCCATTCCATTCCATTCTCTTCCATTCAATTCCATTCCATTCCACTCCACTCCACTCCATTCCACTCCAATCTATACAGTTCCATTCCACTGCACTCCACTCCACTCCACTCTATTCCATTCCTTTCCACTCACATCAACTCCATTCCACTCCACTCCACTCTACTCCAATTCATTCCATTCCAGTCCATTCCATTCCACTCCTTTCCATTCCTCTCTATTCCACTCCATTCCACTACATTCCATTCCACTCCTCTCCAATACACTCCATTCCATTCTATTTCTCTGCACTCCAATCCATTCCAAACCACTCCATTCCATTCCACTCCACTCCTTTCCAATCCATTCCATTCCACTCCATTCCACTCCACTCCAATACATGCCACTCCACTCCATTCCATTACTTTCCACTCCACTCCACCCGACTCCATTCCATTCCATTCCACTCACGTCATCTGCATTCCACTGCACTCCACTCTACTCCACTCCACTTCATTCCACTCCATTCCATTCCATTTCACTCCTTTCCATTCCTCTGCATTCTACTCCACTCCACTTCATTCCATTCCATTCCATTCCATTCCACTCCTTTCCATTCCTCTTCATTCCACTCCATTCCACTCCATTCCTGTCCTCTCCACTCCAATACCCTCCATTCAATTTCATTCCGCTTCTCACCAATCTATTCCAATCCACTCCATTCAATTCCAGTCCACTCCTTTCCACTCCATTCCATTCCACTCCACTCCACTCTACTCCATTCCATTACATTGCATTTCACTCCATTCTACTCCACTCCATTCCACTTCATTCCACTGCATTCCAGTCTAGTCCACTCTCCTTCTCTCCATTCCATTCCATTCCACTGCACTACACTCCATTCCATTCCAATCCAATACACTCCACTCCATTCCATTCCACCCCAGTCCACTCCACTTCACTTCCTTCCATTCCACTGCAGTCTGCTACACTTCATTCCTTTCTATTCCATTCCATTCCATTCCTCTCCTCTCCACTCCACTCCACTCCATCACATTACATTCAATTAAATTTCATTCCATTCCACTCCACTCCACTCCTCTCTATTCCATTTTATTCCACTTCCCTGCACTCCACCCCAATCCATTGCACTCCACTCCATTCCACTCCACTCCATGACATTCCGTTATATTCCATTCCATTCCACTCCTCTCCATTCCAGTCCACTCCTCTTCATTCCACACCACTCCACTCCAATCCATTCCATTCCACTCCATTTCACTGAACTCTGTTCCACTCCACTCAACTCCATTCCACTCCACTCCACTGCATTCCATTCCATTCCATTCCATTCCACTGCATTCCGTTAGATTCCACTCTACTCCACTTCACTCCACTCCGTTCCACTCCATTACACTCCACTCCATTCAATTCCATTCCACTCCCCTGCACTCCACTCCACTCCATTCCACTCCACTCCACTCCACTGCACTCCATTCCATTCCATACCATTCCATTCCATTCCATTCCATTTCATTCCATTCCATTCCATTCCACACCATTCCACTCCATTCCTCTCTATTCCACTTCATTCCATTCCATTCCATTCCAGTCCACTCCATTCAAATACATTCCACTACACTCCACTGCACCACTCCATTCTACTCCACTCCATTCCATTTCATTCCACTCCACTCCGCTGAACTCCATTCCTTCACACTCCATTCCACTCCACTCCATTAAAATCCTCTCCATTACTTTACATTCCATTCCAATCCATTCCATTCCATTTTACGCCACACCACTCCATTCCATTTCGCTCCACTCCGCTCCATTCCACTGCACTCCTCTCCAATCCACTCAATTCCACTCCACTCCTCTCCTCTCCCATCCATTCTGTTCCATTCCATTCCACGCCATTCCATTCCAGTACCCTCTTCTCTATTCCACCCCAATCCATTCCACTCCACTACATTCCATTCCATTCCTTTACGTTCCACTCCTTTCAACTCCACTCCACTCCATTCCATTCCACTCCATTCCAATACACTCCATTCCAATCCATTCCACTCTATTCCACCCCACTCCACTGCATTCCATTCCAATCCATTCCAGTCCACTCCATTCCATTCCAGTCCACTCCACTGCACTCCACTCCATTCCAATTCATTCCACTTCATTGCATTACAATGCGTTCGACTCCACTCCACCCCATCTACTCCATTCCATTCCTTTCCATTCAATTCAATTCCATTCCAATGCAGTCCATTCAACTCCAATCCACTCCATTCCAGTGAACTCCACTCCATTCCATTCCATTCCAGTCCATTCCAGTCTGTTTCACTCTATTCCACTGCAGTACACTCCATTCCACTCCATTCCCCTTCATTTCTCTACACTCCGTTCCACTTCATTCTGCTCCATTCCCTTCCATTCCATTACACTCCACACCACCCCACTCCATTCTATTCTACTCCATTCCATTCCACTCCACTCCATTCCATTCCATTTCTTTCCACTCAACTCCCCTCCATTCCACTCGATTCCACTCCATTCCATTCCACTCCTCTCTATTCCACTCCATTCTATTCCATTCCTCTCCACTGCACTCCATTCCATTCCTTTGCATCCCATTACATTCCTGTCCATTCCAGTCCATTCCGCTATATTCCACTACACCATATTCCACTCCATTCCCCTCCATACCACTCCATTCCACTCTACTCCAATATATTCCGCTCCACTCCAGTCCACTCCACTCCACTCCATTCCATTTCACTCCGTTCCATTCCTCTCCATTCCACTCCACTCTATTCCACTCCTCTTAACCCCATACCACTCCACTCCTCACCATTCCATTTCATTCCACTCCATTTCATTCCACTTCATTCCATTCCATTCAACTCTACTCCTTTCCACTCCTCTCCATTAGACTCCACTCCATTCCATTCATTCCATTCTACTCAATTCCTCTCCTCTCCATTAGTCTCCACGCCATTCCATTCCATTCCACTTCATTCCACTCCATTCCACTCCACTCCACTCCATTCCATTCTATTCCACTGCACTTCATTCCACTCCCTCCACTCCATTCCACTCCACTCCATTCATTTCATTCCATTCAACTCCATTCCACTCCACTCCACTCTATTCCTTTCCAGTCCACTCCACTCCAATAAACTCCACTCCCCTCAACTCCATTCCATTCCACTCCAATCCATTCCATTCAAATCAACTCCATTCCATTCCATTCCATTCCACTGCCCTCCACTCCACTCCAGTCCACTCCATTCCATTCCACTCCATTCCTCTCCACTACATTACACTGCAGTCACTGCACTCCATTGCATTCACTCTACACCATTCCATGCCATTCCATTCCACTCCATACCAGTACACTCCTCTCCATTCCAATCCAATCCATTCTATTCCAATCTATTCCATGACACGCCACTAAACTCCACTCCACTCCACTCCATTTCGTTCCACTCCATTCCATTCCACTCCAATCCACTCCATTGCAATCCTTTCCACTCCACTCCACGCAACTCCACTCCATTCCATTCCACCACATTGCAGTCCGCTCCAATCCATTCCATTCCATTCCACTGTACTCCACTCCTTTCCATTGCATTCTGCTCCACTGCATTCCACTGCATTCTACTCCCATCCACTCCATTCTATTCCACTCCATTCATTTTCATTCTATTGAATTCCATCACATTCCAGTCCATTCCAATCCACTCCACTCCATTCCGTTGCACTCCACTCCGCCCCATTCTACTCCACTCCACTTCGTTCCATTCCAGTCAACTACGATCCATTCCACTACACTCCACTCCGCTCCACTCCATTCCATGCCATTGCACTCCACTCGATTCCATTACATTCCACTGCATTCCATTCCATTCCATTCCATGCTACTCCACTACACTCCACGCAATTCCAGTCCATTCCTTTCCATTCCACTCCACTCCACTCCATTCCATTCCACTCTATTCCACTCCATTCCACTTCAGTGCTCTCGACCCCACTCAATTCCAGTCCATTCCATACCATTCCATTCCACTCCACTGCATTCCATTCCATTCCATTCTATTCCATTCCATTCCTCTCCTTTCCACTCAAATCCACACCATTCCACTCCAGTCCACTCCATTCCACGCCATTCGGTTCCATTCTACTCTATTCCATTCAATTCCACTCCATTCCCCTCCATTCCACTGCATTCCACTCCATTCCGCTCCACTCCATTCCACTCCATTCCAATCCATTCCATTACAATCCACACCACACCACTCCATTCCATTCCACTCCATTCCACTCTACTCCATTCCATTCCACTCCACTCCTGACCACTCCACTTCACTCCATTCCATTCCTCTCCATTCCACTCCACGCCACTCCATTCAATTCCACCCCATTCCATTCCGTTACATTTCATTCCACTCCTCTCCACTCCACTCCACTCTGCTCCATTCCATTCCAGCCCATTCCACTCCACTCCATTCCACTCCACTACTTTCCACTCCACTCCACTCCACTTATTTCCAGTCCATTCCATTCCATTCCATTCTATTCCACTCCTTTCCACTGCACTCCACTCCATTCATTTCCACTCCTCTCCATCTATCTCATTTCATTCTATTCCAATCCATTCCATTCCATTCCACTCCATTCCACTCCATTACACTCCATTCCAGTACATTCCACTCCACACAACTCAACTCCATTCCATTCCACTGCATTCCCCTCCATTACACTCCATTCCATTCCACTCCATACCAATCCAGTCGACTCTATTCCATTCCATTCCACTACACTACACTCCACCCCATTCCATTCCACTCCATTTCACTCTAGTGCATTTCATTCCAATCCACTCCATTCCACTCCACTCCATTCCTCTCCATTCCTTTCCAATCCACTCCACTCCATTCCAGTCCATTCTACTCCATTCCTCTCCACTCCACTCTATTCCATTTCATTCCATTCCATTCCGTTCCACTCCATTCCATTCCATTTCACTCCATTCCATTCTGTTCCACTCCACTCTGTTCCATTTCATTCCATTCCATTCCGTTCCACTCCATTCCATTCCATTTCATTCCATTCCATTCTGTTCCACTCCATTCCATTCCACTCCACTCTACGCAATTCTGCTCCTCTCCATTTCACTCCATTCCACTCCACTCCATTCCATTTCACTCTAAACCATTCCATGCCATTCCATTCCACTCCACTCCATTCCTCTCCACTCCATTCCTATCCACTCCATTCCACCCCAATCCATTCTATACCAATTCATTCCTTTACGCTCCACTAAATTCCACTCCACTCCACTCCACTCCACTCCATTCCACTCCACTCCATTCCATTCCTCTCAATTCCATTCCAATCCTCTACATTCCTTTCCGGTCCATTCCAATTCCTTCCATTCCATGTCATTCCACTCCATTCCATCCATTCCTCTCGATTCCTCTCCATTCCACTCCATTCCATTCCGTTCCATTGCACTCCATTCCATTCCCTTCCATTCCACTCCAGTCCACTCCACCACGCCATTCCATTCCGCTCCATGGCATTCCACTCCATTCTACTCCACTCCACTCCATTCTACTCCACTCCATTCCATTCCATTCCACTCCACTCCAATGAACTCCATTCCATCATTCTCCATTCCACTCCACTCCATTCCATTCCTCTCCCTTCCTTTCCACTCAGTTCCAGTCCATTCCATTTTATTCCACTCCACAGCACTCCATTCCATTCCACGACACTGCAATCTATTCCACTGCACTCCACTCCACTCCACTCCATTCCATTCCACTCTACTCCGTTCCATTCCATTCCACTCCACTCCATTCAACTCCTTTCCACTCAATTCCAGTATTTTCCACTCCAATCAATTCCATTACTTTCTATTTCACTGCAATCGATTACACTCCATTCCATTACAATCCACTCCATTCCATTCCACTCCACTCCATTACACTCCATTCCATTCCATTCCACTCTATTCCATTCCATTCCATTCCATTCTCTTACACTCCATTCCAGTCCTTTCCACTCCACTCCACTACATTCCATTCCATTCCATTCCACTCCATTCCTTTACATTGCACTCCATTCCACTGCATTCCCATCCTTTCTCTCAATTCCCCTCCATTCCACTACATTACTTTACACTCCACTGCATTGCATTCCATTGCATTACACTTTACACCACTCCACGCCATTCCATTCCACTCCATTCCTGTCTATTCCATTGGATTCCACTCCACTCCAGGCCACTCAACTCCACTCCATTCCATTTCACTCCATTCCATTCCTCTCCATTCCACTCCAGTCCACTCCAATCCATTCCACTCCATTCCATTCGATTCAATTTCATTCCACTCCACTCCACTCCACTCCACTCCCTTCCATTCCACCCACTCCCCTCCACTCCATTCCACTCCACTGCATTCCACTCCACTCCATTCCACTAGATTCCATTCCACTAGATTCCATTCCATTCCATTCCACTCTACTCCATTTCATTCCATTACATTTAACTCCATTACATTCCTCTCCATTCCTGTCCACTCCACTCCATTCCACTTAACTATAATCCATTCCACTCTATTCACCTCCATTCCACATCGTTCCGTTCCACTCCGTTACACTCCATTCCTTCCGTTGCAGTAGATTCCACACCACTCCACTCCATTCCATTCCACTCCGTTATACTCTACTCCGTTCCATTCCTCTCCATTCAACTCCACTCCACTCCATTCCACTGCACTATATAATCCATTCCACTCCATTCCCCTCCATTCCACACCATTCTGTTCCACTCCGTTGCACTGCGTTCCTTCCATTGCATTATACTCCATACCACTCCACCCCAGTCCATTCCACTCCATTATACTCTACTCCATTCCATTCCACTCCACTCCAGTCCACTCAACTCCATTCCATTCCATTCTCTTCCATTCAATTCCATTCCATTCCACTCCACTCCACTCCATTCCACTCCAATCTATACAGTTCCATTCCACTGCACTCCACTCCACTCCACTCTATTCCATTCCTTTCCACTCACATCAACTCCATTCCACTCCACTCCACTCTACTCCAATTCATTCCATTCCAGTCCATTCCATTCCACTCCTTTCCATTCCTCTCTATTCCACTGCATTCCACTACATTCCATTCCACTCCTCTCCAATACACTCCATTCCATTCTATTTCTCTGCACTCCAATCCATTCCAAACCACTCCATTCCATTCCACTCCACTCCTTTCCAATCCATTCCATTCCACTCCATTCCACTCCACTCCAATACATGCCACTCCACTCCACTCCATTACTTTCCACTCCACTCCACCCGACTCCATTCCATTCCATTCCACTCACGTCATCTGCATTCCACTGCACTCCACTCTACTCCACTCCACTTCATTCCACTCCATTCCATTCCATTTCACTCCTTTCCATTCCTCTCCATTCTACTCCACTCCACTTCATTTCATTCCATTCCATTCCATTCCACTCCTTTCCATTCCTCTTCATTCCACTCCATTCCACTCCATTCCTGTCCTCTCCACTCCAATACCCTCCATTCAACTTCATTCCGCTTCTCACCAATCTATTCCAATCCACTCCATTCAATTCCAGTCCACTCCTTTCCACTCCATTCCATTCCACTCCACTCCACTCTACTCCATTCCATTACATTGCATTTCACTCCATTCTACTCCACTCCATTCCACTTCATTCCACTGCATTCCAGTCTAGTCCACTCTCCTTCTCTCCATTCCATTCCATTCCACACCTTTCCACTCCATTCCTCTCCATTCCACTTCATTCCATTCCATTCCATTCCAGTCCACTCCATTCAAATACATTCCACTACAATCCACTGCACCACTCCATTCTACTCCACTCCATTCCATTTCATTCCACTCCACTCCGCTGAACTCCATTCCTTCACACTCCATTCCACTCAACTCCATTAAAATCCTCTCCATTACTTTACATTCCATTCCAAACCATTCCATTCCATTTTACGCCACACCACTCCATTCCATTTCGCTCCACTCCGCTCCATTCCACTGCACTCCTCTCCAATCCACTCAATTCCACTCCACTCCTCTCCTCTCCCATCCATTCTGTTCCATTCCATTCCACGCCATTCCATTCCAGTACCCTCTTCTCCATTCCACCCCAATCCATTCCACTCCACTACATTCCATTCCATTCCTTTACGTTCCACTCCTTTCAACTCCACTCCACTCCATTCCATTCCACTCCATTCCAATACACTCCATTCCAATCCATTCCACTCTATTCCACCCCACTCCACTGCATTCCATTCCAATCCATTCCAGTCCACTCCATTCCATTCCAGTCCACTCCACTGCACTCCACTCCATTCCAATTCATTCCACTTCATTGCATTACAATGCGTTCGACTCCACTCCACCCCATCTACTCCATTCCATTCCTTTCCATTCAATTCAATTCCATTCCAATGCAGTCCATTCAACTCCAATCCACTCCATTCCAGTGAACTCCACTCCATTCCATTCCATTCCAGTCCATTCCAGTCTGTTTCACTCTATTCCACTGCAGTACACTCCATTCCACTCCATTCCCCTTCATTTCTCTACACTCCGTTCCACTTCATTCTGCTCCATTCCCTTCCATTCCATTACACTCCACACCACCCCACTCCATTCTATTCTACTCCATTCCATTCCACTCCACTCCATTCCATTCCATTTCTTTCCACTCAACTCCCCTCCATTCCACTCGATTCCACTCCATTCCATTCCACTCCTCTCTATTCCACTCCATTCTATTCCATTCCTCTCCACTGCACTCCATTCCATTCCTTTGCATCCCATTACATTCCTGTCCATTCCAGTCCATTCCGCTATATTCCACTACACCATATTCCACTCCATTCCCCTCCATACCACTCCATTCCACTCTACTCCAATATATTCCGCTCCACTCCAGTCCACTCCACTCCACTCCATTCCATTTCACTCCGTTCCATTCCTCTCCATTCCACTCCACTCTATTCCACTCCTCTTAACCCCATACCACTCCACTCCTCACCATTCCATTTCATTCCACTCCATTTCATTCCACTTCATTCCATTCCATTCAACTCTACTCCTTTCCACTCCTCTCCATTAGACTCCACTCCATTCCATTCATTCCATTCTACTCAATTCCTCTCCTCTCCATTAGTCTCCACGCCATTCCATTCCATTCCACTTCATTCCACTCCATTCCACTCCACTCCACTCCATTCCATTCTATTCCACTGCACTTCATTCCACTCCCTCCACTCCATTCCACTCCACTCCATTCATTTCATTCCATTCAACTCCATTCCACTCCACTCCACTCTATTCCTTTCCAGTCCACTCCACTCCAATAAACTCCACTCCCCTCAACTCCATTCCATTCCACTCCAATCCATTCCATTCAAATCAACTCCATTCCATTCCATTCCATTCCACTGCCCTCCACTCCACTCCAGTCCACTCCATTCCATTCCACTCCATTCCTCTCCACTACATTACACTGCAGTCACTGCACTCCATTGCATTCACTCTACACCATTCCATGCCATTCCATTCCACTCCATACCAGTACACTCCTCTCCATTCCAATCCAATCCATTCTATTCCAATCTATTCCATGACACGCCACTAAACTCCACTCCACTCCACTCCATTTCGTTCCACTCCATTCCATTCCACTCCAATCCACTCCATTGCAATCCTTTCCACTCCACTCCACGCAACTCCACTCCATTCCATTCCACCACATTGCAGTCCGCTCCAATCCATTCCATTCCATTCCACTGTACTCCACTCCTTTCCATTGCATTCTGCTCCACTGCATTCCACTGCATTCTACTCCCATCCACTCCATTCTATTCCACTCCATTCATTTTCATTCTATTGAATTCCATCACATTCCAGTCCATTCCACTCCACTCCACTCCATTCCGTTGCACTCCACTCCGCCCCATTCTACTCCACTCCACTCCGTTCCATTCCAGTCAACTACGATCCATTCCACTACACTCCACTCCGCTCCACTCCATTCCATGCCATTGCACTCCACTCGATTCCATTACATTCCACTGCATTCCATTCCATTCCATTCCATGCTACTCCACTACACTCCACGCAATTCCAGTCCATTCCTTTCCATTCCACTCCACTCCACTCCATTCCATTCCACTCTATTCCACTCCATTCCACTTCAGTGCTCTCGACCCCACTCAATTCCAGTCCATTCCATACCATTCCATTCCACTCCACTGCATTCCATTCCATTCCATTCTATTCCATTCCATTCCTCTCCTTTCCACTCAAATCCACACCATTCCACTCCAGTCCACTCCATTCCACGCCATTCGGTTCCATTCTACTCTATTCCATTCAATTCCACTCCATTCCCCTCCATTCCACTGCATTCCACTCCATTCCGCTCCACTCCATTCCACTCCATTCCAATCCATTCCATTACAATCCACACCACACCACTCCATTCCATTCCACTCCATTCCACTCTACTCCATTCCATTCCACTCCACTCCTGACCACTCCACTTCACTCCATTCCATTCCTCTCCATTCCACTCCACGCCACTCCATTCAATTCCACCCCATTCCATTCCGTTACATTTCATTCCACTCCTCTCCACTCCACTCCACTCTGCTCCATTCCATTCCAGCCCATTCCACTCCACTCCATTCCACTCCACTACTTTCCACTCCACTCCACTCCACTTATTTCCAGTCCATTCCATTCCATTCCATTCTATTCCACTCCTTTCCACTGCACTCCACTCCATTCATTTCCACTCCTCTCCATCTATCTCATTTCATTCTATTCCAATCCATTCCATTCCATTCCACTCCATTCCACTCCATTACACTCCATTCCAGTACATTCCACTCCACACAACTCAACTCCATTCCATTCCACTGCATTCCCCTCCATTACACTCCATTCCATTCCACTCCATACCAATCCAGTCGACTCTATTCCATTCCATTCCACTACACTACACTCCACCCCATTCCATTCCACTCCATTTCACTCTAGTGCATTTCATTCCAATCCACTCCATTCCACTCCACTCCATTCCTCTCCATTCCTTTCCAATCCACTCCACTCCATTCCAGTCCATTCTACTCCATTCCTCTCCACTCCACTCTATTCCATTTCATTCCATTCCATTCCGTTCCACTCCATTCCATTCCATTTCATTCCATTCCATTCTGTTCCACTCCACTCTGTTCCATTTCATTCCATTCCATTCCGTTCCACTCCATTCCATTCCATTTCATTCCATTCCATTCTGTTCCACTCCATTCCATTCCACTCCACTCTACGCAATTCTGCTCCTCTCCATTTCACTCCATTCCACTCCACTCCATTCCATTTCACTCTAAACCATTCCATGCCATTCCATTCCACTCCACTCCATTCCTCTCCACTCCATTCCTATCCACTCCATTCCACCCCAATCCATTCTATACCAATTCATTCCATTACGCTCCACTAAATTCCACTCCACTCCACTCCACTCCACTCCATTCCACTCCACTCCATTCCATTCCTCTCAATTCCATTCCAATCCTCTACATTCCTTTCCGGTCCATTCCAATTCCTTCCATTCCATGTCATTCCACTCCATTCCATCCATTCCTCTCGATTCCTCTCCATTCCACTCCATTCCATTCCGTTCCATTGCACTCCATTCCATTCCCTTCCATTCCACTCCAGTCCACTCCACCACGCCATTCCATTCCGCTCCATGGCATTCCACTCCATTCTACTCCACTCCACTCCATTCTACTCCACTCCATTCCATTCCATTCCACTCCACTCCAATGAACTCCATTCCATCATTCTCCATTCCACTCCACTCCATTCCATTCCTCTCCCTTCCTTTCCACTCAGTTCCAGTCCATTCCATTTTATTCCACTCCACAGCACTCCATTCCATTCCACGACACTGCAATCTATTCCACTGCACTCCACTCCACTCCACTCCATTCCATTCCACTCTACTCCGTTCCATTCCATTCCACTCCACTCCATTCAACTCCTTTCCACTCAATTCCAGTATTTTCCACTCCAATCAATTCCATTACTTTCTATTTCACTGCAATCGATTACACTCCATTCCATTACAATCCACTCCATTCCATTCCACTCCACTCCATTACACTCCATTCCATTCCATTCCACTCTATTCCATTCCATTCCATTCCATTCTCTTACACTCCATTCCAGTCCTTTCCACTCCACTCCACTACATTCCATTCCATTCCATTCCACTCCATTCCTTTACATTGCACTCCATTCCACTGCATTCCCATCCTTTCTCTCAATTCCCCTCCATTCCACTACATTACTTTACACTCCACTGCATTGCATTCCATTGCATTACACTTTACACCACTCCACGCCATTCCATTCCACTCCATTCCAGTCTACTCCATTGGATTCCACTCCACTCCAGGCCACTCAACTCCACTCCATTCCATTTCACTCCATTCCATTCCTCTCCATTCCACTCCAGTCCACTCCAATCCATTCCACTCCATTCCATTCGATTCAATTTCATTCCACTCCACTCCACTCCACTCCACTCCCTTCCATTCCACCCACTCCCCTCCACTCCATTCCACTCCACTGCATTCCACTCCACTCCATTCCACTAGATTCCATTCCATTCCATTCCACTCTACTCCATTTCATTCCATTCCATTTAACTCCATTACATTCCTCTCCATTCCTGTCCACTCCACTCCATTCCACTTAACTATAATCCATTCCACTCTATTCACCTCCATTCCACATCGTTCCGTTCCACTCCGTTACACTCCATTCCTTCCGTTGCAGTAGATTCCACACCACTCCACTCCATTCCATTCCACTCCGTTATACTCTACTCCGTTCCATTCCTCTCCATTCAACTCCACTCCACTCCATTCCACTGCACTATATAATCCATTCCACTCCATTCCCCTCCATTCCACACCATTCTGTTCCACTCCGTTGCACTGCGTTCCTTCCATTGCATTATACTCCATACCACTCCACCCCAGTCCATTCCACTCCATTATACTCTACTCCATTCCATTCCACTCCACTCCAGTCCACTCAACTCCATTCCATTCCATTCTCTTCCATTCAATTCCATTCCATTCCACTCCACTCCACTCCATTCCACTCCAATCTATACAGTTCCATTCCACTGCACTCCACTCCACTCCACTCTATTCCATTCCTTTCCACTCACATCAACTCCATTCCACTCCACTCCACTCTACTCCAATTCATTCCATTCCAGTCCATTCCATTCCACTCCTTTCCATTCCTCTCTATTCCACTCCATTCCACTACATTCCATTCCACTCCTCTCCAATACACTCCATTCCATTCTATTTCTCTGCACTCCAATCCATTCCAAACCACTCCATTCCATTCCACTCCACTCCTTTCCAATCCATTCCATTCCACTCCATTCCACTCCACTCCAATACATGCCACTCCACTCCATTCCATTACTTTCCACTCCACTCCACCCGACTCCATTCCATTCCATTCCACTCACGTCACCTGCATTCCACTGCACTCCACTCTACTCCACTCCACTTCATTCCACTCCATTCCATTCCATTTCACTCCTTTCCATTCCTCTCCATTCTACTCCACTCCACTTCATTCCATTCCATTCCATTCCATTCCATTCCATTCCACTCCTTTCCATTCCTCTTCATTCCACTCCATTCCACTCCATTCCTGTCCTCTCCACTCCAATACCCTCCATTCAATTTCATTCCGCTTCTCACCAATCTATTCCAATCCACTCCATTCAATTCCAGTCCACTCCTTTCCACTCCATTCCATTCCACTCCACTCCACTCTACTCCATTCCATTACATTGCATTTCACTCCATTCTACTCCACTCCATTCCACTTCATTCCACTGCATTCCAGTCTAGTCCACTCTCCTTCTCTCCATTCCATTCCATTCCACTGCACTACACTCCATTCCATTCCAATCCAATACACTCCACTCCATTCCATTCCACCCCAGTCCACTCCACTTCACTTCCTTCCATTCCACTGCAGTCTGCTACACTCCATTCCTTTCTATTCCATTCCATTCCATTCCTCTCCTCTCCACTCCACTCCACTCCATCACATTACATTCAATTAAATTTCATTCCATTCCACTCCACTCCTCTCTATTCCATTTTATTCCACTTCCCTGCACTCCACCCCAATCCATTGCACTCCACTCCATTCCACTCCACTCCATGACATTCCGTTATATTCCATTCCATTCCACTCCTCTCCATTCCAGTCCACTCCTCTTCATTCCACACCACTCCACTCCAATCCATTCCATTCCATTCCATTTCACTGAACTCTGTTCCACTCCACTCAACTCCATTCCACTCCACTCCACTGCATTCCATTCCATTCCATTCCATTCCACTGCATTCCGTTAGATTCCACTCTATTCCACTTCACTCCACTCCGATCCACTCCATTACACTCCACTCCATTCGATTCCATTCCACTCCCCTGCACTCCACTCCACTCCATTCCACTCCACTCCATTCCACTGCACTCCATTCCATTCCATACCATTCCATTCCATTCCATTCCATTTCATTCCATTCCATTCCATTCCACACCATTCCACTCCATTCCTCTCCATTCCACTTCATTCCATTCCATTCCATTCCAGTCCACTCCATTCAAATACATTCCACTACACTCCACTGCACCACTCCATTCTACTCCACTCCATTCCATTTCATTCCACTCCACTCCGCTGAACTCCATTCCTTCACACTCCATTCCACTCCACTCCATTAAAATCCTCTCCATTACTTTACATTCCATTCCAATCCATTCCATTCCATTTTACGCCACACCACTCCATTCCATTCCGCTCCACTCCGCTCCATTCCACTGCACTCCTCTCCAATCCACTCAATTCCACTCCACTCCTCTCCTCTCCCATCCATTCTGTTCCATTCCATTCCATGCCATTCCATTCCAGTACCCTCTTCTCCATTCCACCCCAATCCATTCCACTCCACTACATTCCATTCCATTCCTTTACGTTCCACTCCTTTCAACTCCACTCCACTCCATTCCATTCCACTCCATTCCAATACACTCCATTCCAATCCATTCCACTCTATTCCACCCCACTCCACTGCATTCCATTCCAATCCATTCCAGTCCACTCCATTCCATTCCAGTCCACTCCACTGCACTCCACTCCATTCCAATTCATTCCACTTCATTGCATTACAATGCGTTCGACTCCACTCCACCCCATCTACTCCATTCCATTCCTTTCCATTCAATTCAATTCCATTCCAATGCAGTCCATTCAACTCCAATCCACTCCATTCCAGTGAACTCCACTCCATTCCATTCCATTCCAGTCCATTCCAGTCTGTTTCACTCTATTCCACTGCAGTACACTCCATTCCACTCCATTCCCCTTCATTTCTCTCCACTCCGTTCCACTTCATTCTGCTCCATTCCCTTCCATTCCATTACACTCCACACCACCCCACTCCATTCTATTCCACTCCATTCCATTCTCCTCCATTCCATTCCACTCCACTCCATTCCATTCCATTTCTTTCCACTCAACTCCCCTCCATTCCACTCGATTCCACTCCATTCCATTCCACTCCTCTCTATTCCACTCCATTCTATTCCATTCCTCTCCACTGCACTCCATTCCATTCCTTTGCATCCCATTACATTCCTGTCCATTCCAGTCCATTCCGCTATATTCCACTACACCATATTCCACTCCATTCCCCTCCATACCACTCCATTCCACTCTACTCCAATATATTCCGCTCCACTCCAGTCCACTCCACTCCACTCCATTCCATTTCACTCCGTTCCATTCCTCTCCATTCCACTCCACTCTATTCCACTCCTCTTAACCCCATACCACTCCACTCCTCACCATTCCATTTCATTCCACTCCATTTCATTCCACTTCATTCCATTCCATTCAACTCTACTCCTTTCCACTCCTCTCCATTAGACTCCACTCCATTCCATTCATTCCATTCTACTCAATTCCTCTCCTCTCCATTAGTCTCCACGCCATTCCATTCCATTCCACTTCATTCCACTCCATTCCACTCCACTCCACTCCATTCCATTCTATTCCACTGCACTTCATTCCACTCCCTCCACTCCATTCCACTCCACTCCATTCATTTCATTCCATTCAACTCCATTCCACTCCACTCCACTCTATTCCTTTCCAGTCCACTCCACTCCAATAAACTCCACTCCCCTCAACTCCATTCCATTCCACTCCAATCCATTCCATTCAAATCAACTCCATTCCATTCCATTCCATTCCACTGCCCTCCACTCCACTCCAGTCCACTCCATTCCATTCCACTCCATTCCTCTCCACTACATTACACTGCAGTCACTGCACTCCATTGCATTCACTCTACACCATTCCATGCCATTCCATTCCACTCCATACCAGTACACTCCTCTCCATTCCAATCCAATCCATTCTATTCCAATCTATTCCATGACACGCCACTAAACTCCACTCCACTCCACTCCATTTCGTTCCACTCCATTCCATTCCACTCCAATCCACTCCATTGCAATCCTTTCCACTCCACTCCACGCAACTCCACTCCATTCCATTCCACCACATTGCAGTCCGCTCCAATCCATTCCATTCCATTCCACTGTACTCCACTCCTTTCCATTGCATTCTGCTCCACTGCATTCCACTGCATTCTACTCCCATCCACTCCATTCTATTCCACTCCATTCATTTTCATTCTATTGAATTCCATCACATTCCAGTCCATTCCACTCCACTCCACTCCATTCCGTTGCACTCCACTCCGCCCCATTCTACTCCACTCCACTCCGTTCCATTCCAGTCAACTACGATCCATTCCACTACACTCCACTCCGCTCCACTCCATTCCATGCCATTGCACTCCACTCGATTCCATTACATTCCACTGCATTCCATTCCATTCCATTCCATGCTACTCCACTACACTCCACGCAATTCCAGTCCATTCCTTTCCATTCCACTCCACTCCACTCCATTCCATTCCACTCTATTCCACTCCATTCCACTTCAGTGCTCTCGACCCCACTCAATTCCAGTCCATTCCATACCATTCCATTCCACTCCACTGCATTCCATTCCATTCCATTCTATTCCATTCCATTCCTCTCCTTTCCACTCAAATCCACACCATTCCACTCCAGTCCACTCCATTCCACGCCATTCGGTTCCATTCTACTCTATTCCATTCAATTCCACTCCATTCCCCTCCATTCCACTGCATTCCACTCCATTCCGCTCCACTCCATTCCACTCCATTCCAATCCATTCCATTACAATCCACACCACACCACTCCATTCCATTCCACTCCATTCCACTCTACTCCATTCCATTCCACTCCACTCCTGACCACTCCACTTCACTCCATTCCATTCCTCTCCATTCCACTCCACGCCACTCCATTCAATTCCACCCCATTCCATTCCGTTACATTTCATTCCACTCCTCTCCACTCCACTCCACTCTGCTCCATTCCATTCCAGCCCATTCCACTCCACTCCATTCCACTCCACTACTTTCCACTCCACTCCACTCCACTTATTTCCAGTCCATTCCATTCCATTCCATTCTATTCCACTCCTTTCCACTGCACTCCACTCCATTCATTTCCACTCCTCTCCATCTATCTCATTTCATTCTATTCCAATCCATTCCATTCCATTCCACTCCATTCCACTCCATTCCACTCCATTCCAGTACATTCCACTCCACACAACTCAACTCCATTCCATTCCACTGCATTCCCCTCCATTACACTCCATTCCATTCCACTCCATACCAATCCAGTCGACTCTATTCCATTCCATTCCACTACACTACACTCCACCCCATTCCATTCCACTCCATTTCACTCTAGTGCATTTCATTCCAATCCACTCCATTCCACTCCACTCCATTCCTCTCCATTCCTTTCCAATCCACTCCACTCCATTCCAGTCCATTCTACTCCATTCCTCTCCACTCCACTCTATTCCATTTCATTCCATTCCATTCCGTTCCACTCCATTCCATTCCATTTCATTCCATTCCATTCTGTTCCACTCCACTCTGTTCCATTTCATTCCATTCCATTCCGTTCCACTCCATTCCATTCCATTTCATTCCATTCCATTCTGTTCCACTCCATTCCATTCCACTCCACTCTACGCAATTCTGCTCCTCTCCATTTCACTCCATTCCACTCCACTCCATTCCATTTCACTCTAAACCATTCCATGCCATTCCATTCCACTCCACTCCATTCCTCTCCACTCCATTCCTATCCACTCCATTCCACCCCAATCCATTCTATACCAATTCATTCCATTACGCTCCACTAAATTCCACTCCACTCCACTCCACTCCACTCCATTCCACTCCACTCCATTCCATTCCTCTCAATTCCATTCCAATCCTCTACATTCCTTTCCGGTCCATTCCAATTCCTTCCATTCCATGTCATTCCACTCCATTCCATCCATTCCTCTCGATTCCTCTCCATTCCACTCCATTCCATTCCGTTCCATTGCACTCCATTCCATTCCCTTCCATTCCACTCCAGTCCACTCCACCACGCCATTCCATTCCGCTCCATGGCATTCCACTCCATTCTACTCCACTCCACTCCATTCTACTCCACTCCATTCCATTCCATTCCACTCCACTCCAATGAACTCCATTCCATCATTCTCCATTCCACTCCACTCCATTCCATTCCTCTCCCTTCCTTTCCACTCAGTTCCAGTCCATTCCATTTTATTCCACTCCACAGCACTCCATTCCATTCCACGACACTGCAATCTATTCCACTGCACTCCACTCCACTCCACTCCATTCCATTCCACTCTACTCCGTTCCATTCCATTCCACTCCACTCCATTCAACTCCTTTCCACTCAATTCCAGTATTTTCCACTCCAATCAATTCCATTACTTTCTATTTCACTGCAATCGATTACACTCCATTCCATTACAATCCACTCCATTCCATTCCACTCCACTCCATTACACTCCATTCCATTCCATTCCACTCTATTCCATTCCATTCCATTCCATTCTCTTACACTCCATTCCAGTCCTTTCCACTCCACTCCACTACATTCCATTCCATTCCATTCCACTCCATTCCTTTACATTGCACTCCATTCCACTGCATTCCCATCCTTTCTCTCAATTCCCCTCCATTCCACTACATTACTTTACACTCCACTGCATTGCATTCCATTGCATTACACTTTACACCACTCCACGCCATTCCATTCCACTCCATTCCAGTCTACTCCATTGGATTCCACTCCACTCCAGGCCACTCAACTCCACTCCATTCCATTTCACTCCATTCCATTCCTCTCCATTCCACTCCAGTCCACTCCAATCCATTCCACTCCATTCCATTCGATTCAATTTCATTCCACTCCACTCCACTCCACTCCACTCCCTTCCATTCCACCCACTCCCCTCCACTCCATTCCACTCCACTGCATTCCACTCCACTCCATTCCACTAGATTCCATTCCATTCCATTCCACTCTACTCCATTTCATTCCATTCCATTTAACTCCATTACATTCCTCTCCATTCCTGTCCACTCCACTCCATTCCACTTAACTATAATCCATTCCACTCTATTCACCTCCATTCCACATCGTTCCGTTCCACTCCGTTACACTCCATTCCTTCCGTTGCAGTAGATTCCACACCACTCCACTCCATTCCATTCCACTCCGTTATACTCTACTCCGTTCCATTCCTCTCCATTCAACTCCACTCCACTCCATTCCACTGCACTATATAATCCATTCCACTCCATTCCCCTCCATTCCACACCATTCTGTTCCACTCCGTTGCACTGCGTTCCTTCCATTGCATTATACTCCATACCACTCCACCCCAGTCCATTCCACTCCATTATACTCTACTCCATTCCATTCCACTCCACTCCAGTCCACTCAACTCCATTCCATTCCATTCTCTTCCATTCAATTCCATTCCATTCCACTCCACTCCACTCCATTCCACTCCAATCTATACAGTTCCATTCCACTGCACTCCACTCCACTCCACTCTATTCCATTCCTTTCCACTCACATCAACTCCATTCCACTCCACTCCACTCTACTCCAATTCATTCCATTCCAGTCCATTCCATTCCACTCCTTTCCATTCCTCTCTATTCCACTCCATTCCACTACATTCCATTCCACTCCTCTCCAATACACTCCATTCCATTCTATTTCTCTGCACTCCAATCCATTCCAAACCACTCCATTCCATTCCACTCCACTCCTTTCCAATCCATTCCATTCCACTCCATTCCACTCCACTCCAATACATGCCACTCCACTCCATTCCATTACTTTCCACTCCACTCCACCCGACTCCATTCCATTCCATTCCACTCACGTCACCTGCATTCCACTGCACTCCACTCTACTCCACTCCACTTCATTCCACTCCATTCCATTCCATTTCACTCCTTTCCATTCCTCTCCATTCTACTCCACTCCACTTCATTCCATTCCATTCCATTCCATTCCATTCCACTCCTTTCCATTCCTCTTCATTCCACTCCATTCCACTCCATTCCTGTCCTCTCCACTCCAATACCCTCCATTCAATTTCATTCCGCTTCTCACCAATCTATTCCAATCCACTCCATTCAATTCCAGTCCACTCCTTTCCACTCCATTCCATTCCACTCCACTCCACTCTACTCCATTCCATTACATTGCATTTCACTCCATTCTACTCCACTCCATTCCACTTCATTCCACTGCATTCCAGTCTAGTCCACTCTCCTTCTCTCCATTCCATTCCATTCCACTGCACTACACTCCATTCCATTCCAATCCAATACACTCCACTCCATTCCATTCCACCCCAGTCCACTCCACTTCACTTCCTTCCATTCCACTGCAGTCTGCTACACTCCATTCCTTTCTATTCCATTCCATTCCATTCCTCTCCTCTCCACTCCACTCCACTCCATCACATTACATTCAATTAAATTTCATTCCATTCCACTCCACTCCTCTCTATTCCATTTTATTCCACTTCCCTGCACTCCACCCCAATCCATTGCACTCCACTCCATTCCACTCCACTCCATGACATTCCGTTATATTCCATTCCATTCCACTCCTCTCCATTCCAGTCCACTCCTCTTCATTCCACACCACTCCACTCCAATCCATTCCATTCCATTCCATTTCACTGAACTCTGTTCCACTCCACTCAACTCCATTCCACTCCACTCCACTGCATTCCATTCCATTCCATTCCATTCCACTGCATTCCGTTAGATTCCACTCTATTCCACTTCACTCCACTCCGATCCACTCCATTACACTCCACTCCATTCGATTCCATTCCACTCCCCTGCACTCCACTCCACTCCATTCCACTCCACTCCATTCCACTGCACTCCATTCCATTCCATACCATTCCATTCCATTCCATTCCATTTCATTCCATTCCATTCCATTCCACACCATTCCACTCCATTCCTCTCCATTCCACTTCATTCCATTCCATTCCATTCCAGTCCACTCCATTCAAATACATTCCACTACACTCCACTGCACCACTCCATTCTACTCCACTCCATTCCATTTCATTCCACTCCACTCCGCTGAACTCCATTCCTTCACACTCCATTCCACTCCACTCCATTAAAATCCTCTCCATTACTTTACATTCCATTCCAATCCATTCCATTCCATTTTACGCCACACCACTCCATTCCATTCCGCTCCACTCCGCTCCATTCCACTGCACTCCTCTCCAATCCACTCAATTCCACTCCACTCCTCTCCTCTCCCATCCATTCTGTTCCATTCCATTCCATGCCATTCCATTCCAGTACCCTCTTCTCCATTCCACCCCAATCCATTCCACTCCACTACATTCCATTCCATTCCTTTACGTTCCACTCCTTTCAACTCCACTCCACTCCATTCCATTCCACTCCATTCCAATACACTCCATTCCAATCCATTCCACTCTATTCCACCCCACTCCACTGCATTCCATTCCAATCCATTCCAGTCCACTCCATTCCATTCCAGTCCACTCCACTGCACTCCACTCCATTCCAATTCATTCCACTTCATTGCATTACAATGCGTTCGACTCCACTCCACCCCATCTACTCCATTCCATTCCTTTCCATTCAATTCAATTCCATTCCAATGCAGTCCATTCAACTCCAATCCACTCCATTCCAGTGAACTCCACTCCATTCCATTCCATTCCAGTCCATTCCAGTCTGTTTCACTCTATTCCACTGCAGTACACTCCATTCCACTCCATTCCCCTTCATTTCTCTCCACTCCGTTCCACTTCATTCTGCTCCATTCCCTTCCATTCCATTACACTCCACACCACCCCACTCCATTCTATTCCACTCCATTCCATTCTCCTCCATTCCATTCCACTCCACTCCATTCCATTCCATTTCTTTCCACTCAACTCCCCTCCATTCCACTCGATTCCACTCCATTCCATTCCACTCCTCTCTATTCCACTCCATTCTATTCCATTCCTCTCCACTGCACTCCATTCCATTCCTTTGCATCCCATTACATTCCTGTCCATTCCAGTCCATTCCGCTATATTCCACTACACCATATTCCACTCCATTCCCCTCCATACCACTCCATTCCACTCTACTCCAATATATTCCGCTCCACTCCAGTCCACTCCACTCCACTCCATTCCATTTCACTCCGTTCCATTCCTCTCCATTCCACTCCACTCTATTCCACTCCTCTTAACCCCATACCACTCCACTCCTCACCATTCCATTTCATTCCACTCCATTTCATTCCACTTCATTCCATTCCATTCAACTCTACTCCTTTCCACTCCTCTCCATTAGACTCCACTCCATTCCATTCATTCCATTCTACTCAATTCCTCTCCTCTCCATTAGTCTCCACGCCATTCCATTCCATTCCACTTCATTCCACTCCATTCCACTCCACTCCACTCCATTCCATTCTATTCCACTGCACTTCATTCCACTCCCTCCACTCCATTCCACTCCACTCCATTCATTTCATTCCATTCAACTCCATTCCACTCCACTCCACTCTATTCCTTTCCAGTCCACTCCACTCCAATAAACTCCACTCCCCTCAACTCCATTCCATTCCACTCCAATCCATTCCATTCAAATCAACTCCATTCCATTCCATTCCATTCCACTGCCCTCCACTCCACTCCAGTCCACTCCATTCCATTCCACTCCATTCCTCTCCACTACATTACACTGCAGTCACTGCACTCCATTGCATTCACTCTACACCATTCCATGCCATTCCATTCCACTCCATACCAGTACACTCCTCTCCATTCCAATCCAATCCATTCTATTCCAATCTATTCCATGACACGCCACTAAACTCCACTCCACTCCACTCCATTTCGTTCCACTCCATTCCATTCCACTCCAATCCACTCCATTGCAATCCTTTCCACTCCACTCCACGCAACTCCACTCCATTCCATTCCACCACATTGCAGTCCGCTCCAATCCATTCCATTCCATTCCACTGTACTCCACTCCTTTCCATTGCATTCTGCTCCACTGCATTCCACTGCATTCTACTCCCATCCACTCCATTCTATTCCACTCCATTCATTTTCATTCTATTGAATTCCATCACATTCCAGTCCATTCCAATCCACTCCACTCCATTCCGTTGCACTCCACTCCGCCCCATTCTACTCCACTCCACTCCGTTCCATTCCAGTCAACTACGATCCATTCCACTACACTCCACTCCGCTCCACTCCATTCCATGCCATTGCACTCCACTCGATTCCATTACATTCCACTGCATTCCATTCCATTCCATTCCATGCTACTCCACTACACTCCACGCAATTCCAGTCCATTCCTTTCCATTCCACTCCACTCCACTCCATTCCATTCCACTCTATTCCAC
Organism: Pongo abelii; assembly: GCF_028885655.2. Taxonomy (NCBI): domain Eukaryota; kingdom Metazoa; phylum Chordata; class Mammalia; order Primates; family Hominidae; genus Pongo; species Pongo abelii. Next base: position 20,082,732 of record NC_072000.2, on the reverse strand, counting down.
TCCATTCCACTTCAGTGCTCTCGACCCCACTCAATTCCAGTCCATTCCATACCATTCCATTCCACTCCACTGCATTCCATTCCATTCCATTCTATTCCATTCCATTCCTCTCCTTTCCACTCAAATCCACACCATTCCACTCCAGTCCACTCCATTCCACGCCATTCGGTTCCATTCTACTCTATTCCATTCAATTCCACTCCATTCCCCTCCATTCCACTGCATTCCACTCCATTCCGCTCCACTCCATTCCACTCCATTCCAATCCATTCCATTACAATCCACACCACACCACTCCATTCCATTCCACTCCATTCCACTCTACTCCATTCCATTCCACTCCACTCCTGACCACTCCACTTCACTCCATTCCATTCCTCTCCATTCCACTCCACGCCACTCCATTCAATTCCACCCCATTCCATTCCGTTACATTTCATTCCACTCCTCTCCACTCCACTCCACTCTGCTCCATTCCATTCCAGCCCATTCCACTCCACTCCATTCCACTCCACTACTTTCCACTCCACTCCACTCCACTTATTTCCAGTCCATTCCATTCCATTCCATTCTATTCCACTCCTTTCCACTGCACTCCACTCCATTCATTTCCACTCCTCTCCATCTATCTCATTTCATTCTATTCCAATCCATTCCATTCCATTCCACTCCATTCCACTCCATTCCACTCCATTCCAGTACATTCCACTCCACACAACTCAACTCCATTCCATTCCACTGCATTCCCCTCCATTACACTCCATTCCATTCCACTCCATACCAATCCAGTCGACTCTATTCCATTCCATTCCACTACACTACACTCCACCCCATTCCATTCCACTCCATTTCACTCTAGTGCATTTCATTCCAATCCACTCCATTCCACTCCACTCCATTCCTCTCCATTCCTTTCCAATCCACTCCACTCCATTCCAGTCCATTCTACTCCATTCCTCTCCACTCCACTCTATTCCATTTCATTCCATTCCATTCCGTTCCACTCCATTCCATTCCATTTCATTCCATTCCATTCTGTTCCACTCCACTCTGTTCCATTTCATTCCATTCCATTCCGTTCCACTCCATTCCATTCCATTTCATTCCATTCCATTCTGTTCCACTCCATTCCATTCCACTCCACTCTACGCAATTCTGCTCCTCTCCATTTCACTCCATTCCACTCCACTCCATTCCATTTCACTCTAAACCATTCCATGCCATTCCATTCCACTCCACTCCATTCCTCTCCACTCCATTCCTATCCACTCCATTCCACCCCAATCCATTCTATACCAATTCATTCCATTACGCTCCACTAAATTCCACTCCACTCCACTCCACTCCACTCCATTCCACTCCACTCCATTCCATTCCTCTCAATTCCATTCCAATCCTCTACATTCCTTTCCGGTCCATTCCAATTCCTTCCATTCCATGTCATTCCACTCCATTCCATCCATTCCTCTCGATTCCTCTCCATTCCACTCCATTCCATTCCGTTCCATTGCACTCCATTCCATTCCCTTCCATTCCACTCCAGTCCACTCCACCACGCCATTCCATTCCGCTCCATGGCATTCCACTCCATTCTACTCCACTCCACTCCATTCTACTCCACTCCATTCCATTCCATTCCACTCCACTCCAATGAACTCCATTCCATCATTCTCCATTCCACTCCACTCCATTCCATTCCTCTCCCTTCCTTTCCACTCAGTTCCAGTCCATTCCATTTTATTCCACTCCACAGCACTCCATTCCATTCCACGACACTGCAATCTATTCCACTGCACTCCACTCCACTCCACTCCATTCCATTCCACTCTACTCCGTTCCATTCCATTCCACTCCACTCCATTCAACTCCTTTCCACTCAATTCCAGTATTTTCCACTCCAATCAATTCCATTACTTTCTATTTCACTGCAATCGATTACACTCCATTCCATTACAATCCACTCCATTCCATTCCACTCCACTCCATTACACTCCATTCCATTCCATTCCACTCTATTCCATTCCATTCCATTCCATTCTCTTACACTCCATTCCAGTCCTTTCCACTCCACTCCACTACATTCCATTCCATTCCATTCCACTCCATTCCTTTACATTGCACTCCATTCCACTGCATTCCCATCCTTTCTCTCAATTCCCCTCCATTCCACTACATTACTTTACACTCCACTGCATTGCATTCCATTGCATTACACTTTACACCACTCCACGCCATTCCATTCCACTCCATTCCAGTCTACTCCATTGGATTCCACTCCACTCCAGGCCACTCAACTCCACTCCATTCCATTTCACTCCATTCCATTCCTCTCCATTCCACTCCAGTCCACTCCAATCCATTCCACTCCATTCCATTCGATTCAATTTCATTCCACTCCACTCCACTCCACTCCACTCCCTTCCATTCCACCCACTCCCCTCCACTCCATTCCACTCCACTGCATTCCACTCCACTCCATTCCACTAGATTCCATTCCATTCCATTCCACTCTACTCCATTTCATTCCATTCCATTTAACTCCATTACATTCCTCTCCATTCCTGTCCACTCCACTCCATTCCACTTAACTATAATCCATTCCACTCTATTCACCTCCATTCCACATCGTTCCGTTCCACTCCGTTACACTCCATTCCTTCCGTTGCAGTAGATTCCACACCACTCCACTCCATTCCATTCCACTCCGTTATACTCTACTCCGTTCCATTCCTCTCCATTCAACTCCACTCCACTCCATTCCACTGCACTATATAATCCATTCCACTCCATTCCCCTCCATTCCACACCATTCTGTTCCACTCCGTTGCACTGCGTTCCTTCCATTGCATTATACTCCATACCACTCCACCCCAGTCCATTCCACTCCATTATACTCTACTCCATTCCATTCCACTCCACTCCAGTCCACTCAACTCCATTCCATTCCATTCTCTTCCATTCAATTCCATTCCATTCCACTCCACTCCACTCCATTCCACTCCAATCTATACAGTTCCATTCCACTGCACTCCACTCCACTCCACTCTATTCCATTCCTTTCCACTCACATCAACTCCATTCCACTCCACTCCACTCTACTCCAATTCATTCCATTCCAGTCCATTCCATTCCACTCCTTTCCATTCCTCTCTATTCCACTCCATTCCACTACATTCCATTCCACTCCTCTCCAATACACTCCATTCCATTCTATTTCTCTGCACTCCAATCCATTCCAAACCACTCCATTCCATTCCACTCCACTCCTTTCCAATCCATTCCATTCCACTCCATTCCACTCCACTCCAATACATGCCACTCCACTCCATTCCATTACTTTCCACTCCACTCCACCCGACTCCATTCCATTCCATTCCACTCACGTCACCTGCATTCCACTGCACTCCACTCTACTCCACTCCACTTCATTCCACTCCATTCCATTCCATTTCACTCCTTTCCATTCCTCTCCATTCTACTCCACTCCACTTCATTCCATTCCATTCCATTCCATTCCATTCCACTCCTTTCCATTCCTCTTCATTCCACTCCATTCCACTCCATTCCTGTCCTCTCCACTCCAATACCCTCCATTCAATTTCATTCCGCTTCTCACCAATCTATTCCAATCCACTCCATTCAATTCCAGTCCACTCCTTTCCACTCCATTCCATTCCACTCCACTCCACTCTACTCCATTCCATTACATTGCATTTCACTCCATTCTACTCCACTCCATTCCACTTCATTCCACTGCATTCCAGTCTAGTCCACTCTCCTTCTCTCCATTCCATTCCATTCCACTGCACTACACTCCATTCCATTCCAATCCAATACACTCCACTCCATTCCATTCCACCCCAGTCCACTCCACTTCACTTCCTTCCATTCCACTGCAGTCTGCTACACTCCATTCCTTTCTATTCCATTCCATTCCATTCCTCTCCTCTCCACTCCACTCCACTCCATCACATTACATTCAATTAAATTTCATTCCATTCCACTCCACTCCTCTCTATTCCATTTTATTCCACTTCCCTGCACTCCACCCCAATCCATTGCACTCCACTCCATTCCACTCCACTCCATGACATTCCGTTATATTCCATTCCATTCCACTCCTCTCCATTCCAGTCCACTCCTCTTCATTCCACACCACTCCACTCCAATCCATTCCATTCCATTCCATTTCACTGAACTCTGTTCCACTCCACTCAACTCCATTCCACTCCACTCCACTGCATTCCATTCCATTCCATTCCATTCCACTGCATTCCGTTAGATTCCACTCTATTCCACTTCACTCCACTCCGATCCACTCCATTACACTCCACTCCATTCGATTCCATTCCACTCCCCTGCACTCCACTCCACTCCATTCCACTCCACTCCATTCCACTGCACTCCATTCCATTCCATACCATTCCATTCCATTCCATTCCATTTCATTCCATTCCATTCCATTCCACACCATTCCACTCCATTCCTCTCCATTCCACTTCATTCCATTCCATTCCATTCCAGTCCACTCCATTCAAATACATTCCACTACACTCCACTGCACCACTCCATTCTACTCCACTCCATTCCATTTCATTCCACTCCACTCCGCTGAACTCCATTCCTTCACACTCCATTCCACTCCACTCCATTAAAATCCTCTCCATTACTTTACATTCCATTCCAATCCATTCCATTCCATTTTACGCCACACCACTCCATTCCATTCCGCTCCACTCCGCTCCATTCCACTGCACTCCTCTCCAATCCACTCAATTCCACTCCACTCCTCTCCTCTCCCATCCATTCTGTTCCATTCCATTCCATGCCATTCCATTCCAGTACCCTCTTCTCCATTCCACCCCAATCCATTCCACTCCACTACATTCCATTCCATTCCTTTACGTTCCACTCCTTTCAACTCCACTCCACTCCATTCCATTCCACTCCATTCCAATACACTCCATTCCAATCCATTCCACTCTATTCCACCCCACTCCACTGCATTCCATTCCAATCCATTCCAGTCCACTCCATTCCATTCCAGTCCACTCCACTGCACTCCACTCCATTCCAATTCATTCCACTTCATTGCATTACAATGCGTTCGACTCCACTCCACCCCATCTACTCCATTCCATTCCTTTCCATTCAATTCAATTCCATTCCAATGCAGTCCATTCAACTCCAATCCACTCCATTCCAGTGAACTCCACTCCATTCCATTCCATTCCAGTCCATTCCAGTCTGTTTCACTCTATTCCACTGCAGTACACTCCATTCCACTCCATTCCCCTTCATTTCTCTCCACTCCGTTCCACTTCATTCTGCTCCATTCCCTTCCATTCCATTACACTCCACACCACCCCACTCCATTCTATTCCACTCCATTCCATTCTCCTCCATTCCATTCCACTCCACTCCATTCCATTCCATTTCTTTCCACTCAACTCCCCTCCATTCCACTCGATTCCACTCCATTCCATTCCACTCCTCTCTATTCCACTCCATTCTATTCCATTCCTCTCCACTGCACTCCATTCCATTCCTTTGCATCCCATTACATTCCTGTCCATTCCAGTCCATTCCGCTATATTCCACTACACCATATTCCACTCCATTCCCCTCCATACCACTCCATTCCACTCTACTCCAATATATTCCGCTCCACTCCAGTCCACTCCACTCCACTCCATTCCATTTCACTCCGTTCCATTCCTCTCCATTCCACTCCACTCTATTCCACTCCTCTTAACCCCATACCACTCCACTCCTCACCATTCCATTTCATTCCACTCCATTTCATTCCACTTCATTCCATTCCATTCAACTCTACTCCTTTCCACTCCTCTCCATTAGACTCCACTCCATTCCATTCATTCCATTCTACTCAATTCCTCTCCTCTCCATTAGTCTCCACGCCATTCCATTCCATTCCACTTCATTCCACTCCATTCCACTCCACTCCACTCCATTCCATTCTATTCCACTGCACTTCATTCCACTCCCTCCACTCCATTCCACTCCACTCCATTCATTTCATTCCATTCAACTCCATTCCACTCCACTCCACTCTATTCCTTTCCAGTCCACTCCACTCCAATAAACTCCACTCCCCTCAACTCCATTCCATTCCACTCCAATCCATTCCATTCAAATCAACTCCATTCCATTCCATTCCATTCCACTGCCCTCCACTCCACTCCAGTCCACTCCATTCCATTCCACTCCATTCCTCTCCACTACATTACACTGCAGTCACTGCACTCCATTGCATTCACTCTACACCATTCCATGCCATTCCATTCCACTCCATACCAGTACACTCCTCTCCATTCCAATCCAATCCATTCTATTCCAATCTATTCCATGACACGCCACTAAACTCCACTCCACTCCACTCCATTTCGTTCCACTCCATTCCATTCCACTCCAATCCACTCCATTGCAATCCTTTCCACTCCACTCCACGCAACTCCACTCCATTCCATTCCACCACATTGCAGTCCGCTCCAATCCATTCCATTCCATTCCACTGTACTCCACTCCTTTCCATTGCATTCTGCTCCACTGCATTCCACTGCATTCTACTCCCATCCACTCCATTCTATTCCACTCCATTCATTTTCATTCTATTGAATTCCATCACATTCCAGTCCATTCCACTCCACTCCACTCCATTCCGTTGCACTCCACTCCGCCCCATTCTACTCCACTCCACTCCGTTCCATTCCAGTCAACTACGATCCATTCCACTACACTCCACTCCGCTCCACTCCATTCCATGCCATTGCACTCCACTCGATTCCATTACATTCCACTGCATTCCATTCCATTCCATTCCATGCTACTCCACTACACTCCACGCAATTCCAGTCCATTCCTTTCCATTCCACTCCACTCCACTCCATTCCATTCCACTCTATTCCACTCCATTCCACTTCAGTGCTCTCGACCCCACTCAATTCCAGTCCATTCCATACCATTCCATTCCACTCCACTGCATTCCATTCCATTCCATTCTATTCCATTCCATTCCTCTCCTTTCCACTCAAATCCACACCATTCCACTCCAGTCCACTCCATTCCACGCCATTCGGTTCCATTCTACTCTATTCCATTCAATTCCACTCCATTCCCCTCCATTCCACTGCATTCCACTCCATTCCGCTCCACTCCATTCCACTCCATTCCAATCCATTCCATTACAATCCACACCACACCACTCCATTCCATTCCACTCCATTCCACTCTACTCCATTCCATTCCACTCCACTCCTGACCACTCCACTTCACTCCATTCCATTCCTCTCCATTCCACTCCACGCCACTCCATTCAATTCCACCCCATTCCATTCCGTTACATTTCATTCCACTCCTCTCCACTCCACTCCACTCTGCTCCATTCCATTCCAGCCCATTCCACTCCACTCCATTCCACTCCACTACTTTCCACTCCACTCCACTCCACTTATTTCCAGTCCATTCCATTCCATTCCATTCTATTCCACTCCTTTCCACTGCACTCCACTCCATTCATTTCCACTCCTCTCCATCTATCTCATTTCATTCTATTCCAATCCATTCCATTCCATTCCACTCCATTCCACTCCATTACACTCCATTCCAGTACATTCCACTCCACACAACTCAACTCCATTCCATTCCACTGCATTCCCCTCCATTACACTCCATTCCATTCCACTCCATACCAATCCAGTCGACTCTATTCCATTCCATTCCACTACACTACACTCCACCCCATTCCATTCCACTCCATTTCACTCTAGTGCATTTCATTCCAATCCACTCCATTCCACTCCACTCCATTCCTCTCCATTCCTTTCCAATCCACTCCACTCCATTCCAGTCCATTCTACTCCATTCCTCTCCACTCCACTCTATTCCATTTCATTCCATTCCATTCCGTTCCACTCCATTCCATTCCATTTCATTCCATTCCATTCTGTTCCACTCCACTCTGTTCCATTTCATTCCATTCCATTCCGTTCCACTCCATTCCATTCCATTTCATTCCATTCCATTCTGTTCCACTCCATTCCATTCCACTCCACTCTACGCAATTCTGCTCCTCTCCATTTCACTCCATTCCACTCCACTCCATTCCATTTCACTCTAAACCATTCCATGCCATTCCATTCCACTCCACTCCATTCCTCTCCACTCCATTCCTATCCACTCCATTCCACCCCAATCCATTCTATACCAATTCATTCCATTACGCTCCACTAAATTCCACTCCACTCCACTCCACTCCACTCCATTCCACTCCACTCCATTCCATTCCTCTCAATTCCATTCCAATCCTCTACATTCCTTTCCGGTCCATTCCAATTCCTTCCATTCCATGTCATTCCACTCCATTCCATCCATTCCTCTCGATTCCTCTCCATTCCACTCCATTCCATTCCGTTCCATTGCACTCCATTCCATTCCCTTCCATTCCACTCCAGTCCACTCCACCACGCCATTCCATTCCGCTCCATGGCATTCCACTCCATTCTACTCCACTCCACTCCATTCTACTCCACTCCATTCCATTCCATTCCACTCCACTCCAATGAACTCCATTCCATCATTCTCCATTCCACTCCACTCCATTCCATTCCTCTCCCTTCCTTTCCACTCAGTTCCAGTCCATTCCATTTTATTCCACTCCACAGCACTCCATTCCATTCCACGACACTGCAATCTATTCCACTGCACTCCACTCCACTCCACTCCATTCCATTCCACTCTACTCCGTTCCATTCCATTCCACTCCACTCCATTCAACTCCTTTCCACTCAATTCCAGTATTTTCCACTCCAATCAATTCCATTACTTTCTATTTCACTGCAATCGATTACACTCCATTCCATTACAATCCACTCCATTCCATTCCACTCCACTCCATTACACTCCATTCCATTCCATTCCACTCTATTCCATTCCATTCCATTCCATTCTCTTACACTCCATTCCAGTCCTTTCCACTCCACTCCACTACATTCCATTCCATTCCATTCCACTCCATTCCTTTACATTGCACTCCATTCCACTGCATTCCCATCCTTTCTCTCAATTCCCCTCCATTCCACTACATTACTTTACACTCCACTGCATTGCATTCCATTGCATTACACTTTACACCACTCCACGCCATTCCATTCCACTCCATTCCAGTCTACTCCATTGGATTCCACTCCACTCCAGGCCACTCAACTGCACTCCATTCCATTTCACTCCATTCCATTCCTCTCCATTCCACTCCAGTCCACTCCAATCCATTCCACTCCATTCCATTCGATTCAATTTCATTCCACTCCACTCCACTCCACTCCACTCCCTTCCATTCCACCCACTCCCCTCCACTCCATTCCACTCCACTGCATTCCACTCCACTCCATTCCACTAGATTCCATTCCATTCCATTCCACTCTACTCCATTTCATTCCATTCCATTTAACTCCATTACATTCCTCTCCATTCCTGTCCACTCCACTCCATTCCACTTAACTATAATCCATTCCACTCTATTCACCTCCATTCCACATCGTTCCGTTCCACTCCGTTACACTCCATTCCTTCCGTTGCAGTAGATTCCACACCACTCCACTCCATTCCATTCCACTCCGTTATACTCTACTCCGTTCCATTCCTCTCCATTCAACTCCACTCCACTCCATTCCACTGCACTATATAATCCATTCCACTCCATTCCCCTCCATTCCACACCATTCTGTTCCACTCCGTTGCACTGCGTTCCTTCCATTGCATTATACTCCATACCACTCCACCCCAGTCCATTCCACTCCATTATACTCTACTCCATTCCATTCCACTCCACTCCAGTCCACTCAACTCCATTCCATTCCATTCTCTTCCATTCAATTCCATTCCATTCCACTCCACTCCACTCCATTCCACTCCAATCTATACAGTTCCATTCCACTGCACTCCACTCCACTCCACTCTATTCCATTCCTTTCCACTCACATCAACTCCATTCCACTCCACTCCACTCTACTCCAATTCATTCCATTCCAGTCCATTCCATTCCACTCCTTTCCATTCCTCTCTATTCCACTCCATTCCACTACATTCCATTCCACTCCTCTCCAATACACTCCATTCCATTCTATTTCTCTGCACTCCAATCCATTCCAAACCACTCCATTCCATTCCACTCCACTCCTTTCCAATCCATTCCATTCCACTCCATTCCACTCCACTCCAATACATGCCACTCCACTCCATTCCATTACTTTCCACTCCACTCCACCCGACTCCATTCCATTCCATTCCACTCACGTCACCTGCATTCCACTGCACTCCACTCTACTCCACTCCACTTCATTCCACTCCATTCCATTCCATTTCACTCCTTTCCATTCCTCTCCATTCTACTCCACTCCACTTCATTCCATTCCATTCCATTCCATTCCATTCCATTCCACTCCTTTCCATTCCTCTTCATTCCACTCCATTCCACTCCATTCCTGTCCTCTCCACTCCAATACCCTCCATTCAATTTCATTCCGCTTCTCACCAATCTATTCCAATCCACTCCATTCAATTCCAGTCCACTCCTTTCCACTCCATTCCATTCCACTCCACTCCACTCTACTCCATTCCATTACATTGCATTTCACTCCATTCTACTCCACTCCATTGCACTTCATTCCACTGCATTCCTGTCTAGTCCACTCTCCTTCTCTCCATTCCATTCCTTTCCACTGCACTACACTCCATTCCATTCCAATCCAATACACTCCACTCCATTCCATTCCACCCCAGTCCACTCCACTTCACTTCCTTCCATTCCACTGCAGTCTGCTACACTCCATTCCTTTCTATTCCATTCCATTCCATTCCTCTCCTCTCCACTCCACTCCACTCCATCACATTACATTCAATTAAATTTCATTCCATTCCACTCCACTCCACTCCTCTCTATTCCATTTTATTCCACTTCCCTGCACTCCACCCCAATCCATTGCACTCCAGTCCATTCCACTCCACTCCATGACATTCCGTTATATTCCATTCCATTCCACTCCTCTCCATTCCAGTCCACTCCTCTTCATTCCACACCACTCCACTCCAATCCATTCCATTCCATTCCATTTCACTGAACTCTGTTCCACTCCACTCAACTCCATTCCACTCCACTCCACTGCATTCCATTCCATTCCATTCCATTCCACTGCATTCCGTTAGATTCCACTCTATTCCACTTCACTCCACTCCGATCCACTCCATTACACTCCACTCCATTCGATTCCATTCCACTCCCCTGCACTCCACTCCACTCCATTCCACTCCACTCAACTCCACTGCACTCCATTCCATTCCATACCATTCCATTCCATTCCATTCCATTTCATTCCATTCCATTCCATTCCACACCATTCCACTCCATTCCTCTCCATTCCACTTCATTCCATTCCATTCCATTCCAGTCCACTCCATTCAAATACATTCCACTACACTCCACTGCACCACTCCATTCTACTCCACTCCATTCCATTTCATTCCACTCCACTCCGCTGAACTCCATTCCTTCACACTCCATTCCACTCCACTCCATTAAAATCCTCTCCATTACTTTACATTCCATTCCAATCCATTCCATTCCATTTTACGCCACACCACTCCATTCCATTCCGCTCCACTCCGCTCCATTCCACTGCACTCCTCTCCAATCCACTCAATTCCACTCCACTCCTCTCCTCTCCCATCCATTCTGTTCCATTCCATTCCACGCCATTCCATTCCAGTACCCTCTTCTCCATTCCACCCCAATCCATTCCACTCCACTACATTCCATTCCATTCCTTTACGTTCCACTCCTTTCAACTCCACTCCACTCCATTCCATTCCACTCCATTCCAATACACTCCATTCCAATCCATTCCACTCTATTCCACCCCACTCCACTGCATTCCATTCCAATCCATTCCAGTCCACTCCATTCCATTCCAGTCCACTCCACTGCACTCCACTCCATTCCAATTCATTCCACTTCATTGCATTACAATGCGTTCGACTCCACTCCACCCCATCTACTCCATTCCATTCCTTTCCATTCAATTCAATTCCATTCCAATGCAGTCCATTCAACTCCAATCCACTCCATTCCAGTGAACTCCACTCCATTCCATTCCATTCCAGTCCATTCCAGTCTGTTTCACTCTATTCCACTGCAGTACACTCCATTCCACTCCATTCCCCTTCATTTCTCTACACTCCGTTCCACTTCATTCTGCTCCATTCCCTTCCATTCCATTACACTCCACACCACCCCACTCCATTCTATTCTACTCCATTCCATTCTCCTCCATTCCATTCCACTCCACTCCATTCCATTCCATTTCTTTCCACTCAACTCCCCTCCATTCCACTCGATTCCACTCCATTCCATTCCACTCCTCTCTATTCCACTCCATTCTATTCCATTCCTCTCCACTGCACTCCATTCCATTCCTTTGCATCCCATTACATTCCTGTCCATTCCAGTCCATTCCGCTATATTCCACTACACCATATTCCACTCCATTCCCCTCCATACCACTCCATTCCACTCTACTCCAATATATTCCGCTCCACTCCAGTCCACTCCACTCCACTCCATTCCATTTCACTCCGTTCCATTCCTCTCCATTCCACTCCACTCTATTCCACTCCTCTTAACCCCATACCACTCCACTCCTCACCATTCCATTTCATTCCACTCCATTTCATTCCACTTCATTCCATTCCATTCAACTCTACTCCTTTCCACTCCTCTCCATTAGACTCCACTCCATTCCATTCATTCCATTCTACTCAATTCCTCTCCTCTCCATTAGTCTCCACGCCATTCCATTCCATTCCACTTCATTCCACTCCATTCCACTCCACTCCACTCCATTCCATTCTATTCCACTGCACTTCATTCCACTCCCTCCACTCCATTCCACTCCACTCCATTCATTTCATTCCATTCAACTCCATTCCACTCCACTCCACTCTATTCCTTTCCAGTCCACTCCACTCCAATAAACTCCACTCCCCTCAACTCCATTCCATTCCACTCCAATCCATTCCATTCAAATCAACTCCATTCCATTCCATTCCATTCCACTGCCCTCCACTCCACTCCAGTCCACTCCATTCCATTCCACTCCATTCCTCTCCACTACATTACACTGCAGTCACTGCACTCCATTGCATTCACTCTACACCATTCCATGCCATTCCATTCCACTCCATACCAGTACACTCCTCTCCATTCCAATCCAATCCATTCTATTCCAATCTATTCCATGACACGCCACTAAACTCCACTCCACTCCACTCCATTTCGTTCCACTCCATTCCATTCCACTCCAATCCACTCCATTGCAATCCTTTCCACTCCACTCCACGCAACTCCACTCCATTCCATTCCACCACATTGCAGTCCGCTCCAATCCATTCCATTCCATTCCACTGTACTCCACTCCATTCCATTGCATTCTGCTCCACTGCATTCCACTGCATTCTACTCCCATCCACTCCATTCTATTCCACTCCATTCATTTTCATTCTATTGAATTCCATCACATTCCAGTCCATTCCAATCCACTCCACTCCATTCCGTTGCACTCCACTCCGCCCCATTCTACTCCACTCCACTTCGTTCCATTCCAGTCAACTACGATCCATTCCACTACACTCCACTCCGCTCCACTCCATTCCATGCCATTGCACTCCACTCGATTCCATTACATTCCACTGCATTCCATTCCATTCCATTCCATGCTACTCCACTACACTCCACGCAATTCCAGTCCATTCCTTTCCATTCCACTCCACTCCACTCCATTCCATTCCACTCTATTCCACTCCATTCCACTTCAGTGCTCTCGACCCCACTCAATTCCAGTCCATTCCATACCATTCCATTCCACTCCACTGCATTCCATTCCATTCCATTCTATTCCATTCCATTCCTCTCCTTTCCACTCAAATCCACACCATTCCACTCCAGTCCACTCCATTCCACGCCATTCGGTTCCATTCTACTCTATTCCATTCAATTCCACTCCATTCCCCTCCATTCCACTGCATTCCACTCCATTCCGCTCCACTCCATTCCACTCCATTCCAATCCATTCCATTACAATCCACACCACACCACTCCATTCCATTCCACTCCATTCCACTCTACTCCATTCCATTCCACTCCACTCCTGACCACTCCACTTCACTCCATTCCATTCCTCTCCATTCCACTCCACGCCACTCCATTCAATTCCACCCCATTCCATTCCGTTACATTTCATTCCACTCCTCTCCACTCCACTCCACTCTGCTCCATTCCATTCCAGCCCATTCCACTCCACTCCATTCCACTCCACTACTTTCCACTCCACTCCACTCCACTTATTTCCAGTCCATTCCATTCCATTCCATTCTATTCCACTCCTTTCCACTGCACTCCACTCCATTCATTTCCACTCCTCTCCATCTATCTCATTTCATTCTATTCCAATCCATTCCATTCCATTCCACTCCATTCCACTCCATTACACTCCATTCCAGTACATTCCACTCCACACAACTCAACTCCATTCCATTCCACTGCATTCCCCTCCATTACACTCCATTCCATTCCACTCCATACCAATCCAGTCGACTCTATTCCATTCCATTCCACTACACTACACTCCACCCCATTCCATTCCACTCCATTTCACTCTAGTGCATTTCATTCCAATCCACTCCATTCCACTCCACTCCATTCCTCTCCATTCCTTTCCAATCCACTCCACTCCATTCCAGTCCATTCTACTCCATTCCTCTCCACTCCACTCTATTCCATTTCATTCCATTCCATTCCGTTCCACTCCATTCCATTCCATTTCATTCCATTCCATTCTGTTCCACTCCACTCTGTTCCATTTCATTCCATTCCATTCCGTTCCACTCCATTCCATTCCATTTCATTCCATTCCATTCTGTTCCACTCCATTCCATTCCACTCCACTCTACGCAATTCTGCTCCTCTCCATTTCACTCCATTCCACTCCACTCCATTCCATTTCACTCTAAACCATTCCATGCCATTCCATTCCACTCCACTCCATTCCTCTCCACTCCATTCCTATCCACTCCATTCCACCCCAATCCATTCTATACCAATTCATTCCATTACGCTCCACTAAATTCCACTCCACTCCACTCCACTCCACTCCATTCCACTCCACTCCATTCCATTCCTCTCAATTCCATTCCAATCCTCTACATTCCTTTCCGGTCCATTCCAATTCCTTCCATTCCATGTCATTCCACTCCATTCCATCCATTCCTCTCGATTCCTCTCCATTCCACTCCATTCCATTCCGTTCCATTGCACTCCATTCCATTCCCTTCCATTCCACTCCAGTCCACTCCACCACGCCATTCCATTCCGCTCCATGGCATTCCACTCCATTCTACTCCACTCCACTCCATTCTACTCCACTCCATTCCATTCCATTCCACTCCACTCCAATGAACTCCATTCCATCATTCTCCATTCCACTCCACTCCATTCCATTCCTCTCCCTTCCTTTCCACTCAGTTCCAGTCCATTCCATTTTATTCCACTCCACAGCACTCCATTCCATTCCACGACACTGCAATCTATTCCACTGCACTCCACTCCACTCCACTCCATTCCATTCCACTCTACTCCGTTCCATTCCATTCCACTCCACTCCATTCAACTCCTTTCCACTCAATTCCAGTATTTTCCACTCCAATCAATTCCATTACTTTCTATTTCACTGCAATCGATTACACTCCATTCCATTACAATCCACTCCATTCCATTCCACTCCACTCCATTACACTCCATTGCATTCCATTCCACTCTATTCCATTCCATTCCATTCCATTCTCTTACACTCCATTCCAGTCCTTTCCACTCCACTCCACTACATTCCATTCCATTCCATTCCACTCCATTCCTTTACATTGCACTCCATTCCACTGCATTCCCATCCTTTCTCTCAATTCCCCTCCATTCCACTACATTACTTTACACTCCACTGCATTGCATTCCATTGCATTACACTTTACACCACTCCACGCCATTCCATTCCACTCCATTCCAGTCTACTCCATTGGATTCCACTCCACTCCAGGCCACTCAACTCCACTCCATTCCATTTCACTCCATTCCATTCCTCTCCATTCCACTCCAGTCCACTCCAATCCATTCCACTCCATTCCATTCGATTCAATTTCATTCCCCTCCACTCCACTCCACTCCACTCCCTTCCATTCCACCCACTCCCCTCCACTCCATTCCACTCCACTGCATTCCACTCCACTCCATTCCACTAGATTCCATTCCATTCCATTTCACTCTACTCCATTTCATTCCATTCCATTTAACTCCATTACATTCCTCTCCATTCCTGTCCACTCCACTCCATTCCACTTAACTATAATCCATTCCACTCTATTCACCTCCATTCCACATCGTTCCGTTCCACTCCGTTACACTCCATTCCTTCCGTTGCAGTAGATTCCACACCACTCCACTCCATTCCATTCCACTCCGTTATACTCTACTCCGTTCCATTCCTCTCCATTCAACTCCACTCCACTCCATTCCACTGCACTATATAATCCATTCCACTCCATTCCCCTCCATTCCACACCATTCTGTTCCACTCCGTTGCACTGCGTTCCTTCCATTGCATTATACTCCATACCACTCCACCCCAGTCCATTCCACTCCATTATACTCTACTCCATTCCATTCCACTCCACTCCAGTCCACTCAACTCCATTCCATTCCATTCTCTTCCATTCAATTCCATTCCATTCCACTCCACTCCACTCCATTCCACTCCAATCTATACAGTTCCATTCCACTGCACTCCACTCCACTCCACTCTATTCCATTCCTTTCCACTCACATCAACTCCATTCCACTCCACTCCACTCTACTCCAATTCATTCCATTCCAGTCCATTCCATTCCACTCCTTTCCATTCCTCTCTATTCCACTGCATTCCACTACATTCCATTCCACTCCTCTCCAATACACTCCATTCCATTCTATTTCTCTGCACTCCAATCCATTCCAAACCACTCCATTCCATTCCACTCCACTCCTTTCCAATCCATTCCATTCCACTCCATTCCACTCCACTCCAATACATGCCACTCCACTCCATTCCATTACTTTCCACTCCACTCCACCCGACTCCATTCCATTCCATTCCACTCACGTCACCTGCATTCCACTGCACTCCACTCTACTCCACTCCACTTCATTCCACTCCATTCCATTCCATTTCACTCCTTTCCATTCCTCTCCATTCTACTCCACTCCACTTCATTCCATTCCATTCCATTCCATTCCATTCCATTCCACTCCTTTCCATTCCTCTTCATTCCACTCCATTCCACTCCATTCCTGTCCTCTCCACTCCAATACCCTCCATTCAATTTCATTCCGCTTCTCACCAATCTATTCCAATCCACTCCATTCAATTCCAGTCCACTCCTTTCCACTCCATTCCATTCCACTCCACTCCACTCTACTCCATTCCATTACATTGCATTTCACTCCATTCTACTCCACTCCATTCCACTTCATTCCACTGCATTCCAGTCTAGTCCACTCTCCTTCTCTCCATTCCATTCCATTCCACTGCACTACACTCCATTCCATTCCAATCCAATACACTCCACTCCATTCCATTCCACCCCAGTCCACTCCACTTCACTTCCTTCCATTCCACTGCAGTCTGCTACACTCCATTCCTTTCTATTCCATTCCATTCCATTCCTCTCCTCTCCACTCCACTCCACTCCATCACATTACATTCAATTAAATTTCATTCCATTCCACTCCACTCCACTCCTCTCTATTCCATTTTATTCCACTTCCCTGCACTCCACCCCAATCCATTGCACTCCACTCCATTCCACTCCACTCCATGACATTCCGTTATATTCCATTCCATTCCTCTCCTCTCCATTCCAGTCCACTCCTCTTCATTCCACACCACTCCACTCCAATCCATTCCATTCCATTCCATTTCACTGAACTCTGTTCCACTCCACTCAACTCCATTCCACTCCACTCCACTGCATTCCATTCCATTCCATTCCATTCCACTGCATTCCGTTAGATTCCACTCTATTCCACTTCACTCCACTCCGATCCACTCCATTACACTCCACTCCATTCGATTCCATTCCACTCCCCTGCACTCCACTCCACTCCATTCCACTCCACTCCACTCCACTGCACTCCATTCCATTCCATACCATTCCATTCCATTCCATTCCATTTCATTCCATTCCATTCCATTCCACACCATTCCACTCCATTCCTCTCCATTCCACTTCATTCCATTCCATTCCATTCCAGTCCACTCCATTCAAATACATTCCACTACACTCCACTGCACCACTCCATTCTACTCCACTCCATTCCATTTCATTCCACTCCACTCCGCTGAACTCCATTCCTTCACACTCCATTCCACTCCACTCCATTAAAATCCTCTCCATTACTTTACATTCCATTCCAATCCATTCCATTCCATTTTACGCCACACCACTCCATTCCATTCCGCTCCACTCCGCTCCATTCCACTGCACTCCTCTCCAATCCACTCAATTCCACTCCACTCCTCTCCTCTCCCATCCATTCTGTTCCATTCCATTCCATGCCATTCCATTCCAGTACCCTCTTCTCCATTCCACCCCAATCCATTCCACTCCACTACATTCCATTCCATTCCTTTACGTTCCACTCCTTTCAACTCCACTCCACTCCATTCCATTCCACTCCATTCCAATACACTCCATTCCAATCCATTCCACTCTATTCCACCCCACTCCACTGCATTCCATTCCAATCCATTCCAGTCCACTCCATTCCATTCCAGTCCACTCCACTGCACTCCACTCCATTCCAATTCATTCCACTTCATTGCATTACAATGCGTTCGACTCCACTCCACCCCATCTACTCCATTCCATTCCTTTCCATTCAATTCAATTCCATTCCAATGCAGTCCATTCAACTCCAATCCACTCCATTCCAGTGAACTCCACTCCATTCCATTCCATTCCAGTCCATTCCAGTCTGTTTCACTCTATTCCACTGCAGTACACTCCATTCCACTCCATTCCCCTTCATTTCTCTCCACTCCGTTCCACTTCATTCTGCTCCATTCCCTTCCATTCCATTACACTCCACACCACCCCACTCCATTCTATTCCACTCCATTCCATTCTCCTCCATTCCATTCCACTCCACTCCATTCCATTCCATTTCTTTCCACTCAACTCCCCTCCATTCCACTCGATTCCACTCCATTCCATTCCACTCCTCTCTATTCCACTCCATTCTATTCCATTCCTCTCCACTGCACTCCATTCCATTCCTTTGCATCCCATTACATTCCTGTCCATTCCAGTCCATTCCGCTATATTCCACTACACCATATTCCACTCCATTCCCCTCCATACCACTCCATTCCACTCTACTCCAATATATTCCGCTCCACTCCAGTCCACTCCACTCCACTCCATTCCATTTCACTCCGTTCCATTCCTCTCCATTCCACTCCACTCTATTCCACTCCTCTTAACCCCATACCACTCCACTCCTCACCATTCCATTTCATTCCACTCCATTTCATTCCACTTCATTCCATTCCATTCAACTCTACTCCTTTCCACTCCTCTCCATTAGACTCCACTCCATTCCATTCATTCCATTCTACTCAATTCCTCTCCTCTCCATTAGTCTCCACGCCATTCCATTCCATTCCACTTCATTCCACTCCATTCCACTCCACTCCACTCCATTCCATTCTATTCCACTGCACTTCATTCCACTCCCTCCACTCCATTCCACTCCACTCCATTCATTTCATTCCATTCAACTCCATTCCACTCCACTCCACTCTATTCCTTTCCAGTCCACTCCACTCCAATAAACTCCACTCCCCTCAACTCCATTCCATTCCACTCCAATCCATTCCATTCAAATCAACTCCATTCCATTCCATTCCATTCCACTGCCCTCCACTCCACTCCAGTCCACTCCATTCCATTCCACTCCATTCCTCTCCACTACATTACACTGCAGTCACTGCACTCCATTGCATTCACTCTACACCATTCCATGCCATTCCATTCCACTCCATACCAGTACACTCCTCTCCATTCCAATCCAATCCATTCTATTCCAATCTATTCCATGACACGCCACTAAACTCCACTCCACTCCACTCCATTTCGTTCCACTCCATTCCATTCCACTCCAATCCACTCCATTGCAATCCTTTCCACTCCACTCCACGCAACTCCACTCCATTCCATTCCACCACATTGCAGTCCGCTCCAATCCATTCCATTCCATTCCACTGTACTCCACTCCTTTCCATTGCATTCTGCTCCACTGCATTCCACTGCATTCTACTCCCATCCACTCCATTCTATTCCACTCCATTCATTTTCATTCTATTGAATTCCATCACATTCCAGTCCATTCCACTCCACTCCACTCCATTCCGTTGCACTCCACTCCGCCCCATTCTACTCCACTCCACTCCGTTCCATTCCAGTCAACTACGATCCATTCCACTACACTCCACTCCGCTCCACTCCGTTCCATTCCAGTCAACTACGATCCATTCCACTACACTCCACTCCGCTCCACTCCATTCCATGCCATTGCACTCCACTCGATTCCATTACATTCCACTGCATTCCATTCCATTCCATTCCATGCTACTCCACTACACTCCACGCAATTCCAGTCCATTCCTTTCCATTCCACTCCACTCCACTCCATTCCATTCCACTCTATTCCACTCCATTCCACTTCAGTGCTCTCGACCCCACTCAATTCCAGTCCATTCCATACCATTCCATTCCACTCCACTGCATTCCATTCCATTCCATTCTATTCCATTCCATTCCTCTCCTTTCCACTCAAATCCACACCATTCCACTCCAGTCCACTCCATTCCACGCCATTCGGTTCCATTCTACTCTATTCCATTCAATTCCACTCCATTCCCCTCCATTCCACTGCATTCCACTCCATTCCGCTCCACTCCATTCCACTCCATTCCAATCCATTCCATTACAATCCACACCACACCACTCCATTCCATTCCACTCCATTCCACTCTACTCCATTCCATTCCACTCCACTCCTGACCACTCCACTTCACTCCATTCCATTCCTCTCCATTCCACTCCACGCCACTCCATTCAATTCCACCCCATTCCATTCCGTTACATTTCATTCCACTCCTCTCCACTCCACTCCACTCTGCTCCATTCCATTCCAGCCCATTCCACTCCACTCCATTCCACTCCACTACTTTCCACTCCACTCCACTCCACTTATTTCCAGTCCATTCCATTCCATTCCATTCTATTCCACTCCTTTCCACTGCACTCCACTCCATTCATTTCCACTCCTCTCCATCTATCTCATTTCATTCTATTCCAATCCATTCCATTCCATTCCACTCCATTCCACTCCATTACACTCCATTCCAGTACATTCCACTCCACACAACTCAACTCCATTCCATTCCACTGCATTCCCCTCCATTACACTCCATTCCATTCCACTCCATACCAATCCTGTCGACTCTATTCCATTCCATTCCACTACACTACACTCCACCCCATTCCATTCCACTCCATTTCACTCTAGTGCATTTCATTCCAATCCACTCCATTCCACTCCACTCCATTCCTCTCCATTCCTTTCCAATCCACTCCACTCCATTCCAGTCCATTCTACTCCATTCCTCTCCACTCCACTCTATTCCATTTCATTCCATTCCATTCCGTTCCACTCCATTCCATTCCATTTCATTCCATTCCATTCTGTTCCACTCCACTCTGTTCCATTTCATTCCATTCCATTCCGTTCCACTCCATTCCATTCCATTTCATTCCATTCCATTCTGTTCCACTCCATTCCATTCCACTCCACTCTACGCAATTCTGCTCCTCTCCATTTCACTCCATTCCACTCCACTCCATTCCATTTCACTCTAAACCATTCCATGCCATTCCATTCCACTCCACTCCATTCCTCTCCACTCCATTCCTATCCACTCCATTCCACCCCAATCCATTCTATACCAATTCATTCCATTACGCTCCACTAAATTCCACTCCACTCCACTCCACTCCACTCCATTCCACTCCACTCCATTCCATTCCTCTCAATTCCATTCCAATCCTCTACATTCCTTTCCGGTCCATTCCAATTCCTTCCATTCCATGTCATTCCACTCCATTCCATCCATTCCTCTCGATTCCTCTCCATTCCACTCCATTCCATTCCGTTCCATTGCACTCCATTCCATTCCCTTCCATTCCACTCCAGTCCACTCCACCACGCCATTCCATTCCGCTCCATGGCATTCCACTCCATTCTACTCCACTCCACTCCATTCTACTCCACTCCATTCCATTCCATTCCACTCCACTCCAATGAACTCCATTCCATCATTCTCCATTCCACTCCACTCCATTCCATTCCTCTCCCTTCCTTTCCACTCAGTTCCAGTCCATTCCATTTTATTCCACTCCACAGCACTCCATTCCATTCCACGACACTGCAGTCTATTCCACTGCACTCCACTCCACTCCACTCCATTCCATTCCACTCTACTCCGTTCCATTCCATTCCACTCCACTCCATTCAACTCCTTTCCACTCAATTCCAGTATTTTCCACTCCAATCAATTCCATTACTTTCTATTTCACTGCAATCGATTACACTCCATTCCATTACAATCCACTCCATTCCATTCCACTCCACTCCATTACACTCCATTCCATTCCATTCCACTCTATTCCATTCCATTCCATTCCATTCTCTTACACTCCATTCCAGTCCTTTCCACTCCACTCCACTACATTCCATTCCATTCCATTCCACTCCATTCCTTTACATTGCACTCCATTCCACTGCATTCCCATCCTTTCTCTCAATTCCCCTCCATTCCACTACATTACTTTACACTCCACTGCATTGCATTCCATTGCATTACACTTTACACCACTCCACGCCATTCCATTCCACTCCATTCCAGTCTACTCCATTGGATTCCACTCCACTCCAGGCCACTCAACTCCACTCCATTCCATTTCACTCCATTCCATTCCTCTCCATTCCACTCCAGTCCACTCCAATCCATTCCACTCCATTCCATTCGATTCAATTTCATTCCACTCCACTCCACTCCACTCCACTCCCTTCCATTCCACCCACTCCCCTCCACTCCATTCCACTCCACTGCATTCCACTCCACTCCATTCCACTAGATTCCATTCCATTCCATTCCACTCTACTCCATTTCATTCCATTCCATTTAACTCCATTACATTCCTCTCCATTCCTGTCCACTCCACTCCATTCCACTTAACTATAATCCATTCCACTCTATTCACCTCCATTCCACATCGTTCCGTTCCACTCCGTTACACTCCATTCCTTCCGTTGCAGTAGATTCCACACCACTCCACTCCATTCCATTCCACTCCGTTATACTCTACTCCGTTCCATTCCTCTCCATTCAACTCCACTCCACTCCATTCCACTGCACTATATAATCCATTCCACTCCATTCCCCTCCATTCCACACCATTCTGTTCCACTCCGTTGCACTGCGTTCCTTCCATTGCATTATACTCCATACCACTCCACCCCAGTCCATTCCACTCCATTATACTCTACTCCATTCCATTCCACTCCACTCCAGTCCACTCAACTCCATTCCATTCCATTCTCTTCCATTCAATTCCATTCCATTCCACTCCACTCCACTCCATTCCACTCCAATCTATACAGTTCCATTCCACTGCACTCCACTCCACTCCACTCTATTCCATTCCTTTCCACTCACATCAACTCCATTCCACTCCACTCCACTCTACTCCAATTCATTCCATTCCAGTCCATTCCATTCCACTCCTTTCCATTCCTCTCTATTCCACTCCATTCCACTACATTCCATTCCACTCCTCTCCAATACACTCCATTCCATTCTATTTCTCTGCACTCCAATCCATTCCAAACCACTCCATTCCATTCCACTCCACTCCTTTCCAATCCATTCCATTCCACTCCATTCCACTCCACTCCAATACATGCCACTCCACTCCATTCCATTACTTTCCACTCCACTCCACCCGACTCCATTCCATTCCATTCCACTCACGTCACCTGCATTCCACTGCACTCCACTCTACTCCACTCCACTTCATTCCACTCCATTCCATTCCATTTCACTCCTTTCCATTCCTCTCCATTCTACTCCACTCCACTTCATTCCATTCCATTCCATTCCATTCCATTCCATTCCACTCCTTTCCATTCCTCTTCATTCCACTCCATTCCACTCCATTCCTGTCCTCTCCACTCCAATACCCTCCATTCAATTTCATTCCGCTTCTCACCAATCTATTCCAATCCACTCCATTCAATTCCAGTCCACTCCTTTCCACTCCATTCCATTCCACTCCACTCCACTCTACTCCATTCCATTACATTGCATTTCACTCCATTCTACTCCACTCCATTCCACTTCATTCCACTGCATTCCAGTCTAGTCCACTCTCCTTCTCTCCATTCCATTCCATTCCACTGCACTACACTCCATTCCATTCCAATCCAATACACTCCACTCCATTCCATTCCACCCCAGTCCACTCCACTTCACTTCCTTCCATTCCACTGCAGTCTGCTACACTCCATTCCTTTCTATTCCATTCCATTCCATTCCTCTCCTCTCCACTCCACTCCACTCCATCACATTACATTCAATTAAATTTCATTCCATTCCACTCCACTCCACTCCTCTCTATTCCATTTTATTCCACTTCCCTGCACTCCACCCCAATCCATTGCACTCCACTCCATTCCACTCCACTCCATGACATTCCGTTATATTCCATTCCATTCCACTCCTCTCCATTCCAGTCCACTCCTCTTCATTCCACACCACTCCACTCCAATCCATTCCATTCCATTCCATTTCACTGAACTCTGTTCCACTCCACTCAACTCCATTCCACTCCACTCCACTGCATTCCATTCCATTCCATTCCATTCCACTGCATTCCGTTAGATTCCACTCTATTCCACTTCACTCCACTCCGATCCACTCCATTACACTCCACTCCATTCGATTCCATTCCACTCCCCTGCACTCCACTCCACTCCATTCCACTCCACTCAACTCCACTGCACTCCATTCCATTCCATACCATTCCATTCCATTCCATTCCATTTCATTCCATTCCATTCCATTCCACACCATTCCACTCCATTCCTCTCCATTCCACTTCATTCCATTCCATTCCATTCCAGTCCACTCCATTCAAATACATTCCACTACACTCCACTGCACCACTCCATTCTACTCCACTCCATTCCATTTCATTCCACTCCACTCCGCTGAACTCCATTCCTTCACACTCCATTCCACTCCACTCCATTAAAATCCTCTCCATTACTTTACATTCCATTCCAATCCATTCCATTCCATTTTACGCCACACCACTCCATTCCATTCCGCTCCACTCCGCTCCATTCCACTGCACTCCTCTCCAATCCACTCAATTCCACTCCACTCCTCTCCTCTCCCATCCATTCTCTTCCATTCCATTCCACGCCATTCCATTCCAGTACCCTCTTCTCCATTCCACCCCAATCCATTCCACTCCACTACATTCCATTCCATTCCTTTACGTTCCACTCCTTTCAACTCCACTCCACTCCATTCCATTCCACTCCATTCCAATACACTCCATTCCAATCCATTCCACTCTATTCCACCCCACTCCACTGCATTCCATTCCAATCCATTCCAGTCCACTCCATTCCATTCCAGTCCACTCCACTGCACTCCACTCCATTCCAATTCATTCCACTTCATTGCATTACAATGCGTTCGACTCCACTCCACCCCATCTACTCCATTCCATTCCTTTCCATTCAATTCAATTCCATTCCAATGCAGTCCATTCAACTCCAATCCACTCCATTCCAGTGAACTCCACTCCATTCCATTCCATTCCAGTCCATTCCAGTCTGTTTCACTCTATTCCACTGCAGTACACTCCATTCCACTCCATTCCCCTTCATTTCTCTCCACTCCGTTCCACTTCATTCTGCTCCATTCCCTTCCATTCCATTACACTCCACACCACCCCACTCCATTCTATTCTACTCCATTCCATTCTCCTCCATTCCATTCCACTCCACTCCATTCCATTCCATTTCTTTCCACTCAACTCCCCTCCATTCCACTCGATTCCACTCCATTCCATTCCACTCCTCTCTATTCCACTCCATTCTATTCCATTCCTCTCCACTGCACTCCATTCCATTCCTTTGCATCCCATTACATTCCTGTCCATTCCAGTCCATTCCGCTATATTCCACTACACCATATTCCACTCCATTCCCCTCCATACCACTCCATTCCCCTCTACTCCAATATATTCCGCTCCACTCCAGTCCACTCCACTCCACTCCATTCCATTTCACTCCGTTCCATTCCTCTCCATTCCACTCCACTCTATTCCACTCCTCTTAACCCCATACCACTCCACTCCTCACCATTCCATTTCATTCCACTCCATTTCATTCCACTTCATTCCATTCCATTCAACTCTACTCCTTTCCACTCCTCTCCATTAGACTCCACTCCATTCCATTCATTCCATTCTACTCAATTCCTCTCCTCTCCATTAGTCTCCACGCCATTCCATTCCATTCCACTTCATTCCACTCCATTCCACTCCACTCCACTCCATTCCATTCTATTCCACTGCACTTCATTCCACTCCCTCCACTCCATTCCACTCCACTCCATTCATTTCATTCCATTCAACTCCATTCCACTCCACTCCACTCTATTCCTTTCCAGTCCACTCCACTCCAATAAACTCCACTCCCCTCAACTCCATTCCATTCCACTCCAATCCATTCCATTCAAATCAACTCCATTCCATTCCATTCCATTCCACTGCCCTCCACTCCACTCCAGTCCACTCCATTCCATTCCACTCCATTCCTCTCCACTACATTACACTGCAGTCACTGCACTCCATTGCATTCACTCTACACCATTCCATGCCATTCCATTCCACTCCATACCAGTACACTCCTCTCCATTCCAATCCAATCCATTCTATTCCAATCTATTCCATGACACGCCACTAAACTCCACTCCACTCCACTCCATTTCGTTCCACTCCATTCCATTCCACTCCAATCCACTCCATTGCAATCCTTTCCACTCCACTCCACGCAACTCCACTCCATTCCATTCCACCACATTGCAGTCCGCTCCAATCCATTCCATTCCATTCCACTGTACTCCACTCCTTTCCATTGCATTCTGCTCCACTGCATTCCACTGCATTCTACTCCCATCCACTCCATTCTATTCCACTCCATTCATTTTCATTCTATTGAATTCCATCACATTCCAGTCCATTCCAATCCACTCCACTCCATTCCGTTGCACTCCACTCCGCCCCATTCTACTCCACTCCACTTCGTTCCATTCCAGTCAGCTACGATCCATTCCACTACAGTCCACTCCGCTCCACTCCATTCCATGCCATTGCACTCCACTCGATTCCATTACATTCCACTGCATTCCATTCCATTCCATTCCATGCTACTCCACTACACTCCACGCAATTCCAGTCCATTCCTTTCCATTCCACTCCACTCCACTCCATTCCATTCCACTCTATTCCACTCCATTCCACTTCAGTGCTCTCGACCCCACTCAATTCCAGTCCATTCCATACCATTCCATTCCACTCCACTGCATTCCATTCCATTCCATTCTATTCCATTCCATTCCTCTCCTTTCCACTCAAATCCACACCATTCCACTCCAGTCCACTCCATTCCACGCCATTCGGTTCCATTCTACTCTATTCCATTCAATTCCACTCCATTCCCCTCCATTCCACTGCATTCCACTCCATTCCGCTCCACTCCATTCCACTCCATTCCAATCCATTCCATTACAATCCACACCACACCACTCCATTCCATTCCACTCCATTCCACTCTACTCCATTCCATTCCACTCCACTCCTGACCACTCCACTTCACTCCATTCCATTCCTCTCCATTCCACTCCACGCCACTCCATTCAATTCCACCCCATTCCATTCCGTTACATTTCATTCCACTCCTCTCCACTCCACTCCACTCTGCTCCATTCCATTCCAGCCCATTCCACTCCACTCCATTCCACTCCACTACTTTCCACTCCACTCCACTCCACTTATTTCCAGTCCATTCCATTCCATTCCATTCTATTCCACTCCTTTCCACTGCACTCCACTCCATTCATTTCCACTCCTCTCCATCTATCTCATTTCATTCTATTCCAATCCATTCCATTCCATTCCACTCCATTCCACTCCATTACACTCCATTCCAGTACATTCCACTCCACACAACTCAACTCCATTCCATTCCACTGCATTCCCCTCCATTACACTCCATTCCATTCCACTCCATACCAATCCAGTCGACTCTATTCCATTCCATTCCACTACACTACACTCCACCCCATTCCATTCCACTCCATTTCACTCTAGTGCATTTCATTCCAATCCACTCCATTCCACTCCACTCCATTCCTCTCCATTCCTTTCCAATCCACTCCACTCCATTCCAGTCCATTCTACTCCATTCCTCTCCACTCCACTCTATTCCATTTCATTCCATTCCATTCCGTTCCACTCCATTCCATTCCATTTCATTCCATTCCATTCTGTTCCACTCCACTCTGTTCCATTTCATTCCATTCCATTCCGTTCCACTCCATTCCATTCCATTTCATTCCATTCCATTCTGTTCCACTCCATTCCATTCCACTCCACTCTACGCAATTCTGCTCCTCTCCATTTCACTCCATTCCACTCCACTCCATTCCATTTCACTCTAAACCATTCCATGCCATTCCATTCCACTCCACTCCATTCCTCTCCACTCCATTCCTATCCACTCCATTCCACCCCAATCCATTCTATACCAATTCATTCCATTACGCTCCACTAAATTCCACTCCACTCCACTCCACTCCACTCCATTCCACTCCACTCCATTCCATTCCTCTCAATTCCATTCCAATCCTCTACATTCCTTTCCGGTCCATTCCAATTCCTTCCATTCCATGTCATTCCACTCCATTCCATCCATTCCTCTCGATTCCTCTCCATTCCACTCCATTCCATTCCGTTCCATTGCACTCCATTCCATTCCCTTCCATTCCACTCCAGTCCACTCCACCACGCCATTCCATTCCGCTCCATGGCATTCCACTCCATTCTACTCCACTCCACTCCATTCTACTCCACTCCATTCCATTCCATTCCACTCCACTCCAATGAACTCCATTCCATCATTCTCCATTCCACTCCACTCCATTCCATTCCTCTCCCTTCCTTTCCACTCAGTTCCAGTCCATTCCATTTTATTCCACTCCACAGCACTCCATTCCATTCCACGACACTGCAATCTATTCCACTGCACTCCACTCCACTCCACTCCATTCCATTCCACTCTACTCCGTTCCATTCCATTCCACTCCACTCCATTCAACTCCTTTCCACTCAATTCCAGTATTTTCCACTCCAATCAATTCCATTACTTTCTATTTCACTGCAATCGATTACACTCCATTCCATTACAATCCACTCCATTCCATTCCACTCCACTCCATTACACTCCATTCCATTCCATTCCACTCTATTCCATTCCATTCCATTCCATTCTCTTACACTCCATTCCAGTCCTTTCCACTCCACTCCACTACATTCCATTCCATTCCATTCCACTCCATTCCTTTACATTGCACTCCATTCCACTGCATTCCCATCCTTTCTCTCAATTCCCCTCCATTCCACTACATTACTTTACACTCCACTGCATTGCATTCCATTGCATTACACTTTACACCACTCCACGCCATTCCATTCCACTCCATTCCAGTCTACTCCATTGGATTCCACTCCACTCCAGGCCACTCAACTCCACTCCATCCCATTTCACTCCATTCCATTCCTCTCCATTCCACTCCAGTCCACTCCAATCCATTCCACTCCATTCCATTCGATTCAATTTCATTCCCCTCCACTCCACTCCACTCCACTCCCTTCCATTCCACCCACTCCCCTCCACTCCATTCCACTCCACTGCATTCCACTCCACTCCATTCCACTAGATTCCATTCCATTCCATTCCACTCTACTCCATTTCATTCCATTCCATTTAACTCCATTACATTCCTCTCCATTCCTGTCCACTCCACTCCATTCCACTTAACTATAATCCATTCCACTCTATTCACCTCCATTCCACATCGTTCCGTTCCACTCCGTTACACTCCATTCCTTCCGTTGCAGTAGATTCCACACCACTCCACTCCATTCCATTCCACTCCGTTATACTCTACTCCGTTCCATTCCTCTCCATTCAACTCCACTCCACTCCATTCCACTGCACTACATAATCCATTCCACTCCATTCCCCTCCATTCCACACCATTCTGTTCCACTCCGTTGCACTGCGTTCCTTCCATTGCATTATACTCCGTACCACTCCACCCCAGTCCATTCCACTCCATTATACTCTACTCCATTCCATTCCACTCCACTCCAGTCCACTCAACTCCATTCCATTCCATTCTCTTCCATTCAATTCCATTCCATTCCACTCCACTCCACTCCATTCCACTCCAATCTATACAGTTCCATTCCACTGCACTCCACTCCACTCCACTCTATTCCATTCCTTTCCACTCACATCAACTCCATTCCACTCCACTCCACTCTACTCCAATTCATTCCATTCCAGTCCATTCCATTCCACTCCTTTCCATTCCTCTCTATTCCACTCCATTCCACTACATTCCATTCCACTCCTCTCCAATACACTCCATTCCATTCTATTTCTCTGCACTCCAATCCATTCCAAACCACTCCATTCCATTCCACTCCACTCCTTTCCAATCCATTCCATTCCACTCCATTCCACTCCACTCCAATACATGCCACTCCACTCCATTCCATTACTTTCCACTCCACTCCACCCGACTCCATTCCATTCCATTCCACTCACGTCACCTGCATTCCACTGCACTCCACTCTACTCCACTCCACTTCATTCCACTCCATTCCATTCCATTTCACTCCTTTCCATTCCTCTCCATTCTACTCCACTCCACTTCATTCCATTCCATTCCATTCCATTCCACTCCTTTCCATTCCTCTTCATTCCACTCCATTCCACTCCATTCCTGTCCTCTCCACTCCAATACCCTCCATTCAATTTCATTCCGCTTCTCACCAATCTATTCCAATCCACTCCATTCAATTCCAGTCCACTCCTTTCCACTCCATTCCATTCCACTCCACTCCACTCTACTCCATTCCATTACATTGCATTTCACTCCATTCTACTCCACTCCATTCCACTTCATTCCACTGCATTCCTGTCTAGTCCACTCTCCTTCTCTCCATTCCATTCCATTCCACTGCACTACACTCCATTCCATTCCAATCCAATACACTCCACTCCATTCCATTCCACCCCAGTCCACTCCACTTCACTTCCTTCCATTCCACTGCAGTCTGCTACACTCCATTCCTTTCTATTCCATTCCATTCCATTCCTCTCCTCTCCACTCCACTCCACTCCATCACATTACATTCAATTAAATTTCATTCCATTCCACTCCACTCCTCTCTATTCCATTTTATTCCACTTCCCTGCACTCCACCCCAATCCATTGCACTCCACTCCATTCCACTCCACTCCATGACATTCCGTTATATTCCATTCCATTCCACTCCTCTCCATTCCAGTCCACTCCTCTTCATTCCACACCACTCCACTCCAATCCATTCCATTCCATTCCATTTCACTGAACTCTGTTCCACTCCACTCAACTCCATTCCACTCCACTCCACTGCATTCCATTCCATTCCATTCCATTCCACTGCATTCCGTTAGATTCCACTCTATTCCACTTCACTCCACTCCGATCCACTCCATTACACTCCACTCCATTCGATTCCATTCCACTCCCCTGCACTCCACTCCACTCCATTCCACTCCACTCCATTCCACTGCACTCCATTCCATTCCATACCATTCCATTCCATTCCATTCCATTTCATTCCATTCCATTCCATTCCACACCATTCCACTCCATTCCTCTCCATTCCACTTCATTCCATTCCATTCCATTCCAGTCCACTCCATTCAAATACATTCCACTACACTCCACTGCACCACTCCATTCTACTCCACTCCATTCCATTTCATTCCACTCCACTCCGCTGAACTCCATTCCTTCACACTCCATTCCACTCCACTCCATTAAAATCCTCTCCATTACTTTACATTCCATTCCAATCCATTCCATTCCATTTTACGCCACACCACTCCATTCCATTTCGCTCCACTCCGCTCCATTCCACTGCACTCCTCTCCAATCCACTCAATTCCACTCCACTCCTCTCCTCTCCCATCCATTCTGTTCCATTCCATTCCACGCCATTCCATTCCAGTACCCTCTTCTCCATTCCACCCCAATCCATTCCACTCCACTACATTCCATTCCATTCCTTTACGTTCCACTCCTTTCAACTCCACTCCACTCCATTCCATTCCACTCCATTCCAATACACTCCATTCCAATCCATTCCACTCTATTCCACCCCACTCCACTGCATTCCATTCCAATCCATTCCAGTCCACTCCATTCCATTCCAGTCCACTCCACTGCACTCCACTCCATTCCAATTCATTCCACTTCATTGCATTACAATGCGTTCGACTCCACTCCACCCCATCTACTCCATTCCATTCCTTTCCATTCAATTCAATTCCATTCCAATGCAGTCCATTCAACTCCAATCCACTCCATTCCAGTGAACTCCACTCCATTCCATTCCATTCCAGTCCATTCCAGTCTGTTTCACTCTATTCCACTGCAGTACACTCCATTCCACTCCATTCCCCTTCATTTCTCTCCACTCCGTTCCACTTCATTCTGCTCCATTCCCTTCCATTCCATTACACTCCACACCACCCCACTCCATTCTATTCTACTCCATTCCATTCCACTCCACTCCATTCCATTCCATTTCTTTCCACTCAACTCCCCTCCATTCCACTCGATTCCACTCCATTCCATTCCACTCCTCTCTATTCCACTCCATTCTATTCCATTCCTCTCCACTGCACTCCATTCCATTCCTTTGCATCCCATTACATTCCTGTCCATTCCAGTCCATTCCGCTATATTCCACTACACCATATTCCACTCCATTCCCCTCCATACCACTCCATTCCACTCTACTCCAATATATTCCGCTCCACTCCAGTCCACTCCACTCCACTCCATTCCATTTCACTCCGTTCCATTCCTCTCCATTCCACTCCACTCTATTCCACTCCTCTTAACCCCATACCACTCCACTCCTCACCATTCCATTTCATTCCACTCCATTTCATTCCACTTCATTCCATTCCATTCAACTCTACTCCTTTCCACTCCTCTCCATTAGACTCCACTCCATTCCATTCATTCCATTCTACTCAATTCCTCTCCTCTCCATTAGTCTCCACGCCATTCCATTCCATTCCACTTCATTCCACTCCATTCCACTCCACTCCACTCCATTCCATTCTATTCCACTGCACTTCATTCCACTCCCTCCACTCCATTCCACTCCACTCCATTCATTTCATTCCATTCAACTCCATTCCACTCCACTCCACTCTATTCCTTTCCAGTCCACTCCACTCCAATAAACTCCACTCCCCTCAACTCCATTCCATTCCACTCCAATCCATTCCATTCAAATCAACTCCATTCCATTCCATTCCATTCCACTGCCCTCCACTCCACTCCAGTCCACTCCATTCCATTCCACTCCATTCCTCTCCACTACATTACACTGCAGTCACTGCACTCCATTGCATTCACTCTACACCATTCCATGCCATTCCATTCCACTCCATACCAGTACACTCCTCTCCATTCCAATCCAATCCATTCTATTCCAATCTATTCCATGACACGCCACTAAACTCCACTCCACTCCACTCCATTTCGTTCCACTCCATTCCATTCCACTCCAATCCACTCCATTGCAATCCTTTCCACTCCACTCCACGCAACTCCACTCCATTCCATTCCACCACATTGCAGTCCGCTCCAATCCATTCCATTCCATTCCACTGTACTCCACTCCTTTCCATTGCATTCTGCTCCACTGCATTCCACTGCATTCTACTCCCATCCACTCCATTCTATTCCACTCCATTCATTTTCATTCTATTGAATTCCATCACATTCCAGTCCATTCCACTCCACTCCACTCCATTCCGTTGCACTCCACTCCGCCCCATTCTACTCCACTCCACTCCGTTCCATTCCAGTCAACTACGATCCATTCCACTACACTCCACTCCGCTCCACTCCATTCCATGCCATTGCACTCCACTCGATTCCATTACATTCCACTGCATTCCATTCCATTCCATTCCATGCTACTCCACTACACTCCACGCAATTCCAGTCCATTCCTTTCCATTCCACTCCACTCCACTCCATTCCATTCCACTCTATTCCACTCCATTCCACTTCAGTGCTCTCGACCCCACTCAATTCCAGTCCATTCCATACCATTCCATTCCACTCCACTGCATTCCATTCCATTCCATTCTATTCCATTCCATTCCTCTCCTTTCCACTCAAATCCACACCATTCCACTCCAGTCCACTCCATTCCACGCCATTCGGTTCCATTCTACTCTATTCCATTCAATTCCACTCCATTCCCCTCCATTCCACTGCATTCCACTCCATTCCGCTCCACTCCATTCCACTCCATTCCAATCCATTCCATTACAATCCACACCACACCACTCCATTCCATTCCACTCCATTCCACTCTACTCCATTCCATTCCACTCCACTCCTGACCACTCCACTTCACTCCATTCCATTCCTCTCCATTCCACTCCACGCCACTCCATTCAATTCCACCCCATTCCATTCCGTTACATTTCATTCCACTCCTCTCCACTCCACTCCACTCTGCTCCATTCCATTCCAGCCCATTCCACTCCACTCCATTCCACTCCACTACTTTCCACTCCACTCCACTCCACTTATTTCCAGTCCATTCCATTCCATTCCATTCTATTCCACTCCTTTCCACTGCACTCCACTCCATTCATTTCCACTCCTCTCCATCTATCTCATTTCATTCTATTCCAATCCATTCCATTCCATTCCACTCCATTCCACTCCATTACACTCCATTCCAGTACATTCCACTCCACACAACTCAACTCCATTCCATTCCACTGCATTCCCCTCCATTACACTCCATTCCATTCCACTCCATACCAATCCAGTCGACTCTATTCCATTCCATTCCACTACACTACACTCCACCCCATTCCATTCCACTCCATTTCACTCTAGTGCATTTCATTCCAATCCACTCCATTCCACTCCACTCCATTCCTCTCCATTCCTTTCCAATCCACTCCACTCCATTCCAGTCCATTCTACTCCATTCCTCTCCACTCCACTCTATTCCATTTCATTCCATTCCATTCCGTTCCACTCCATTCCATTCCATTTCATTCCATTCCATTCTGTTCCACTCCACTCTGTTCCATTTCATTCCATTCCATTCCGTTCCACTCCATTCCATTCCATTTCATTCCATTCCATTCTGTTCCACTCCATTCCATTCCACTCCACTCTACGCAATTCTGCTCCTCTCCATTTCACTCCATTCCACTCCACTCCATTCCATTTCACTCTAAACCATTCCATGCCATTCCATTCCACTCCACTCCATTCCTCTCCACTCCATTCCTATCCACTCCATTCCACCCCAATCCATTCTATACCAATTCATTCCATTACGCTCCACTAAATTCCACTCCACTCCACTCCACTCCACTCCATTCCACTCCACTCCATTCCATTCCTCTCAATTCCATTCCAATCCTCTACATTCCTTTCCGGTCCATTCCAATTCCTTCCATTCCATGTCATTCCACTCCATTCCATCCATTCCTCTCGATTCCTCTCCATTCCACTCCATTCCATTCCGTTCCATTGCACTCCATTCCATTCCCTTCCATTCCACTCCAGTCCACTCCACCACGCCATTCCATTCCGCTCCATGGCATTCCACTCCATTCTACTCCACTCCACTCCATTCTACTCCACTCCATTCCATTCCATTCCACTCCACTCCAATGAACTCCATTCCATCATTCTCCATTCCACTCCACTCCATTCCATTCCTCTCCCTTCCTTTCCACTCAGTTCCAGTCCATTCCATTTTATTCCACTCCACAGCACTCCATTCCATTCCACGACACTGCAATCTATTCCACTGCACTCCACTCCACTCCACTCCATTCCATTCCACTCTACTCCGTTCCATTCCATTCCACTCCACTCCATTCAACTCCTTTCCACTCAATTCCAGTATTTTCCACTCCAATCAATTCCATTACTTTCTATTTCACTGCAATCGATTACACTCCATTCCATTACAATCCACTCCATTCCATTCCACTCCACTCCATTACACTCCATTCCATTCCATTCCACTCTATTCCATTCCATTCCATTCCATTCTCTTACACTCCATTCCAGTCCTTTCCACTCCACTCCACTACATTCCATTCCATTCCATTCCACTCCATTCCTTTACATTGCACTCCATTCCACTGCATTCCCATCCTTTCTCTCAATTCCCCTCCATTCCACTACATTACTTTACACTCCACTGCATTGCATTCCATTGCATTACACTTTACACCACTCCACGCCATTCCATTCCACTCCATTCCAGTCTACTCCATTGGATTCCACTCCACTCCAGGCCACTCAACTCCACTCCATTCCATTTCACTCCATTCCATTCCTCTCCATTCCACTCCAGTCCACTCCAATCCATTCCACTCCATTCCATTCGATTCAATTTCATTCCACTCCACTCCACTCCACTCCACTCCCTTCCATTCCACCCACTCCCCTCCACTCCATTCCACTCCACTGCATTCCACTCCACTCCATTCCACTAGATTCCATTCCATTCCATTCCACTCTACTCCATTTCATTCCATTCCATTTAACTCCATTACATTCCTCTCCATTCCTGTCCACTCCACTCCATTCCACTTAACTATAATCCATTCCACTCTATTCACCTCCATTCCACATCGTTCCGTTCCACTCCGTTACACTCCATTCCTTCCGTTGCAGTAGATTCCACACCACTCCACTCCATTCCATTCCACTCCGTTATACTCTACTCCGTTCCATTCCTCTCCATTCAACTCCACTCCACTCCATTCCACTGCACTATATAATCCATTCCACTCCATTCCCCTCCATTCCACACCATTCTGTTCCACTCCGTTGCACTGCGTTCCTTCCATTGCATTATACTCCATACCACTCCACCCCAGTCCATTCCACTCCATTATACTCTACTCCATTCCATTCCACTCCACTCCAGTCCACTCAACTCCATTCCATTCCATTCTCTTCCATTCAATTCCATTCCATTCCACTCCACTCCACTCCATTCCACTCCAATCTATACAGTTCCATTCCACTGCACTCCACTCCACTCCACTCTATTCCATTCCTTTCCACTCACATCAACTCCATTCCACTCCACTCCACTCTACTCCAATTCATTCCATTCCAGTCCATTCCATTCCACTCCTTTCCATTCCTCTCTATTCCACTCCATTCCACTACATTCCATTCCACTCCTCTCCAATACACTCCATTCCATTCTATTTCTCTGCACTCCAATCCATTCCAAACCACTCCATTCCATTCCACTCCACTCCTTTCCAATCCATTCCATTCCACTCCATTCCACTCCACTCCAATACATGCCACTCCACTCCATTCCATTACTTTCCACTCCACTCCACCCGACTCCATTCCATTCCATTCCACTCACGTCACCTGCATTCCACTGCACTCCACTCTACTCCACTCCACTTCATTCCACTCCATTCCATTCCATTTCACTCCTTTCCATTCCTCTCCATTCTACTCCACTCCACTTCATTCCATTCCATTCCATTCCATTCCATTCCACTCCTTTCCATTCCTCTTCATTCCACTCCATTCCACTCCATTCCTGTCCTCTCCACTCCAATACCCTCCATTCAATTTCATTCCGCTTCTCACCAATCTATTCCAATCCACTCCATTCAATTCCAGTCCACTCCTTTCCACTCCATTCCATTCCACTCCACTCCACTCTACTCCATTCCATTACATTGCATTTCACTCCATTCTACTCCACTCCATTCCACTTCATTCCACTGCATTCCAGTCTAGTCCACTCTCCTTCTCTCCATTCCATTCCATTCCACTGCACTACACTCCATTCCATTCCAATCCAATACACTCCACTCCATTCCATTCCACCCCAGTCCACTCCACTTCACTTCCTTCCATTCCACTGCAGTCTGCTACACTCCATTCCTTTCTATTCCATTCCATTCCATTCCTCTCCTCTCCACTCCACTCCACTCCATCACATTACATTCAATTAAATTTCATTCCATTCCACTCCACTCCTCTCTATTCCATTTTATTCCACTTCCCTGCACTCCACCCCAATCCATTGCACTCCACTCCATTCCACTCCACTCCATGACATTCCGTTATATTCCATTCCATTCCACTCCTCTCCATTCCAGTCCACTCCTCTTCATTCCACACCACTCCACTCCAATCCATTCCATTCCATTCCATTTCACTGAACTCTGTTCCACTCCACTCAACTCCATTCGACTCCACTCCACTGCATTCCATTCCATTCCATTCCATTCCACTGCATTCCGTTAGATTCCACTCTATTCCACTTCACTCCACTCCGATCCACTCCATTACACTCCACTCCATTCGATTCCATTCCACTCCCCTGCACTCCACTCCACTCCATTCCACTCCACTCCATTCCACTGCACTCCATTCCATTCCATACCATTCCATTCCATTCCATTCCATTTCATTCCATTCCATTCCATTCCACACCATTCCACTCCATTCCTCTCCATTCCACTTCATTCCATTCCATTCCATTCCAGTCCACTCCATTCAAATACATTCCACTACACTCCACTGCACCACTCCATTCTACTCCACTCCATTCCATTTCATTCCACTCCACTCCGCTGAACTCCATTCCTTCACACTCCATTCCACTCCACTCCATTAAAATCCTCTCCATTACTTTACATTCCATTCCAATCCATTCCATTCCATTTTACGCCACACCACTCCATTCCATTCCGCTCCACTCCGCTCCATTCCACTGCACTCCTCTCCAATCCACTCAATTCCACTCCACTCCTCTCCTCTCCCATCCATTCTGTTCCATTCCATTCCATGCCATTCCATTCCAGTACCCTCTTCTCCATTCCACCCCAATCCATTCCACTCCACTACATTCCATTCCATTCCTTTACGTTCCACTCCTTTCAACTCCACTCCACTCCATTCCATTCCACTCCATTCCAATACACTCCATTCCAATCCATTCCACTCTATTCCACCCCACTCCACTGCATTCCATTCCAATCCATTCCAGTCCACTCCATTCCATTCCAGTCCACTCCACTGCACTCCACTCCATTCCAATTCATTCCACTTCATTGCATTACAATGCGTTCGACTCCACTCCACCCCATCTACTCCATTCCATTCCTTTCCATTCAATTCAATTCCATTCCAATGCAGTCCATTCAACTCCAATCCACTCCATTCCAGTGAACTCCACTCCATTCCATTCCATTCCAGTCCATTCCAGTCTGTTTCACTCTATTCCACTGCAGTACACTCCATTCCACTCCATTCCCCTTCATTTCTCTCCACTCCGTTCCACTTCATTCTGCTCCATTCCCTTCCATTCCATTACACTCCACACCACCCCACTCCATTCTATTCCACTCCATTCCATTCTCCTCCATTCCATTCCACTCCACTCCATTCCATTCCATTTCTTTCCACTCAACTCCCCTCCATTCCACTCGATTCCACTCCATTCCATTCCACTCCTCTCTATTCCACTCCATTCTATTCCATTCCTCTCCACTGCACTCCATTCCATTCCTTTGCATCCCATTACATTCCTGTCCATTCCAGTCCATTCCGCTATATTCCACTACACCATATTCCACTCCATTCCCCTCCATACCACTCCATTCCACTCTACTCCAATATATTCCGCTCCACTCCAGTCCACTCCACTCCACTCCATTCCATTTCACTCCGTTCCATTCCTCTCCATTCCACTCCACTCTATTCCACTCCTCTTAACCCCATACCACTCCACTCCTCACCATTCCATTTCATTCCACTCCATTTCATTCCACTTCATTCCATTCCATTCAACTCTACTCCTTTCCACTCCTCTCCATTAGACTCCACTCCATTCCATTCATTCCATTCTACTCAATTCCTCTCCTCTCCATTAGTCTCCACGCCATTCCATTCCATTCCACTTCATTCCACTCCATTCCACTCCACTCCACTCCATTCCATTCTATTCCACTGCACTTCATTCCACTCCCTCCACTCCATTCCACTCCACTCCATTCATTTCATTCCATTCAACTCCATTCCACTCCACTCCACTCTATTCCTTTCCAGTCCACTCCACTCCAATAAACTCCACTCCCCTCAACTCCATTCCATTCCACTCCAATCCATTCCATTCAAATCAACTCCATTCCATTCCATTCCATTCCACTGCCCTCCACTCCACTCCAGTCCACTCCATTCCATTCCACTCCATTCCTCTCCACTACATTACACTGCAGTCACTGCACTCCATTGCATTCACTCTACACCATTCCATGCCATTCCATTCCACTCCATACCAGTACACTCCTCTCCATTCCAATCCAATCCATTCTATTCCAATCTATTCCATGACACGCCACTAAACTCCACTCCACTCCACTCCATTTCGTTCCACTCCATTCCATTCCACTCCAATCCACTCCATTGCAATCCTTTCCACTCCACTCCACGCAACTCCACTCCATTCCATTCCACCACATTGCAGTCCGCTCCAATCCATTCCATTCCATTCCACTGTACTCCACTCCTTTCCATTGCATTCTGCTCCACTGCATTCCACTGCATTCTACTCCCATCCACTCCATTCTATTCCACTCCATTCATTTTCATTCTATTGAATTCCATCACATTCCAGTCCATTCCAATCCACTCCACTCCATTCCGTTGCACTCCACTCCGCCCCATTCTACTCCACTCCACTCCGTTCCATTCCAGTCAACTACGATCCATTCCACTACACTCCACTCCGCTCCACTCCATTCCATGCCATTGCACTCCACTCGATTCCATTACATTCCACTGCATTCCATTCCATTCCATTCCATGCTACTCCACTACACTCCACGCAATTCCAGTCCATTCCTTTCCATTCCACTCCACTCCACTCCATTCCATTCCACTCTATTCCACTCCATTCCACTTCAGTGCTCTCGACCCCACTCAATTCCAGTCCATTCCATACCATTCCATTCCACTCCACTGCATTCCATTCCATTCCATTCTATTCCATTCCATTCCTCTCCTTTCCACTCAAATCCACACCATTCCACTCCAGTCCACTCCATTCCACGCCATTCGGTTCCATTCTACTCTATTCCATTCAATTCCACTCCATTCCCCTCCATTCCACTGCATTCCACTCCATTCCGCTCCACTCCATTCCACTCCATTCCAATCCATTCCATTACAATCCACACCACACCACTCCATTCCATTCCACTCCATTCCACTCTACTCCATTCCATTCCACTCCACTCCTGACCACTCCACTTCACTCCATTCCATTCCTCTCCATTCCACTCCACGCCACTCCATTCAATTCCACCCCATTCCATTCCGTTACATTTCATTCCACTCCTCTCCACTCCACTCCACTCTGCTCCATTCCATTCCAGCCCATTCCACTCCACTCCATTCCACTCCACTACTTTCCACTCCACTCCACTCCACTTATTTCCAGTCCATTCCTTTCCATTCCATTCTATTCCACTCCTTTCCACTGCACTCCACTCCATTCATTTCCACTCCTCTCCATCTATCTCATTTCATTCTATTCCAATCCATTCCATTCCATTCCACTCCATTCCACTCCATTACACTCCATTCCAGTACATTCCACTCCACACAACTCAACTCCATTCCATTCCACTGCATTCCCCTCCATTACACTCCATTCCATTCCACTCCATACCAATCCAGTCGACTCTATTCCATTCCATTCCACTACACTACACTCCACCCCATTCCATTCCACTCCATTTCACTCTAGTGCATTTCATTCCAATCCACTCCATTCCACTCCACTCCATTCCTCTCCATTCCTTTCCAATCCACTCCACTCCATTCCAGTCCATTCTACTCCATTCCTCTCCACTCCACTCTATTCCATTTCATTCCATTCCATTCCGTTCCACTCCATTCCATTCCATTTCATTCCATTCCATTCTGTTCCACTCCACTCTGTTCCATTTCATTCCATTCCATTCCGTTCCACTCCATTCCATTCCATTTCATTCCATTCCATTCTGTTCCACTCCATTCCATTCCACTCCACTCTACGCAATTCTGCTCCTCTCCATTTCACTCCATTCCACTCCACTCCATTCCATTTCACTCTAAACCATTCCATGCCATTCCATTCCACTCCACTCCATTCCTCTCCACTCCATTCCTATCCACTCCATTCCACCCCAATCCATTCTATACCAATTCATTCCATTACGCTCCACTAAATTCCACTCCACTCCACTCCACTCCACTCCATTCCACTCCACTCCATTCCATTCCTCTCAATTCCATTCCAATCCTCTACATTCCTTTCCGGTCCATTCCAATTCCTTCCATTCCATGTCATTCCACTCCATTCCATCCATTCCTCTCGATTCCTCTCCATTCCACTCCATTCCATTCCGTTCCATTGCACTCCATTCCATTCCCTTCCATTCCACTCCAGTCCACTCCACCACGCCATTCCATTCCGCTCCATGGCATTCCACTCCATTCTACTCCACTCCACTCCATTCTACTCCACTCCATTCCATTCCATTCCACTCCACTCCAATGAACTCCATTCCATCATTCTCCATTCCACTCCACTCCATTCCATTCCTCTCCCTTCCTTTCCACTCAGTTCCAGTCCATTCCATTTTATTCCACTCCACAGCACTCCATTCCATTCCACGACACTGCAATCTATTCCACTGCACTCCACTCCACTCCACTCCATTCCATTCCACTCTACTCCGTTCCATTCCATTCCACTCCACTCCATTCAACTCCTTTCCACTCAATTCCAGTATTTTCCACTCCAATCAATTCCATTACTTTCTATTTCACTGCAATCGATTACACTCCATTCCATTACAATCCACTCCATTCCATTCCACTCCACTCCATTACACTCCATTCCATTCCATTCCACTCTATTCCATTCCATTCCATTCCATTCTCTTACACTCCATTCCAGTCCTTTCCACTCCACTCCACTACATTCCATTCCATTCCATTCCACTCCATTCCTTTACATTGCACTCCATTCCACTGCATTCCCATCCTTTCTCTCAATTCCCCTCCATTCCACTACATTACTTTACACTCCACTGCATTGCATTCCATTGCATTACACTTTACACCACTCCACGCCATTCCATTCCACTCCATTCCAGTCTACTCCATTGGATTCCACTCCACTCCAGGCCACTCAACTCCACTCCATTCCATTTCACTCCATTCCATTCCTCTCCATTCCACTCCAGTCCACTCCAATCCATTCCACTCCATTCCATTCGATTCAATTTCATTCCACTCCACTCCACTCCACTCCACTCCCTTCCATTCCACCCACTCCCCTCCACTCCATTCCACTCCACTGCATTCCACTCCACTCCATTCCACTAGATTCCATTCCATTCCATTCCACTCTACTCCATTTCATTCCATTCCATTTAACTCCATTACATTCCTCTCCATTCCTGTCCACTCCACTCCATTCCACTTAACTATAATCCATTCCACTCTATTCACCTCCATTCCACATCGTTCCGTTCCACTCCGTTACACTCCATTCCTTCCGTTGCAGTAGATTCCACACCACTCCACTCCATTCCATTCCACTCCGTTATACTC
Source organism: Pongo abelii (assembly GCF_028885655.2). Taxonomy (NCBI): domain Eukaryota; kingdom Metazoa; phylum Chordata; class Mammalia; order Primates; family Hominidae; genus Pongo; species Pongo abelii. The sequence continues at coordinate 20,038,366 of NC_072000.2, read as the reverse complement.
TACTCCGTTCCATTCCTCTCCATTCAACTCCACTCCACTCCATTCCACTGCACTATATAATCCATTCCACTCCATTCCCCTCCATTCCACACCATTCTGTTCCACTCCGTTGCACTGCGTTCCTTCCATTGCATTATACTCCATACCACTCCACCCCAGTCCATTCCACTCCATTATACTCTACTCCATTCCATTCCACTCCACTCCAGTCCACTCAACTCCATTCCATTCCATTCTCTTCTATTCAATTCCATTCCATTCCACTCCACTCCACTCCATTCCACTCCAATCTATACAGTTCCATTCCACTGCACTCCACTCCACTCCACTCTATTCCATTCCTTTCCACTCACATCAACTCCATTCCACTCCACTCCACTCTACTCCAATTCATTCCATTCCAGTCCATTCCATTCCACTCCTTTCCATTCCTCTCTATTCCACTCCATTCCACTACATTCCATTCCACTCCTCTCCAATACACTCCATTCCATTCTATTTCTCTGCACTCCAATCCATTCCAAACCACTCCATTCCATTCCACTCCACTCCTTTCCAATCCATTCCATTCCACTCCATTCCACTCCACTCCAATACATGCCACTCCACTCCATTCCATTACTTTCCACTCCACTCCACCCGACTCCATTCCATTCCATTCCACTCACGTCACCTGCATTCCACTGCACTCCACTCTACTCCACTCCACTTCATTCCACTCCATTCCATTCCATTTCACTCCTTTCCATTCCTCTCCATTCTACTCCACTCCACTTCATTCCATTCCATTCCATTCCATTCCATTCCACTCCTTTCCATTCCTCTTCATTCCACTCCATTCCACTCCATTCCTGTCCTCTCCACTCCAATACCCTCCATTCAATTTCATTCCGCTTCTCACCAATCTATTCCAATCCACTCCATTCAATTCCAGTCCACTCCTTTCCACTCCATTCCATTCCACTCCACTCCACTCTACTCCATTCCATTACATTGCATTTCACTCCATTCTACTCCACTCCATTCCACTTCATTCCACTGCATTCCAGTCTAGTCCACTCTCCTTCTCTCCATTCCATTCCATTCCACTGCACTACACTCCATTCCATTCCAATCCAATACACTCCACTCCATTCCATTCCACCCCAGTCCACTCCACTTCACTTCCTTCCATTCCACTGCAGTCTGCTACACTCCATTCCTTTCTATTCCATTCCATTCCATTCCTCTCCTCTCCACTCCACTCCACTCCATCACATTACATTCAATTAAATTTCATTCCATTCCACTCCACTCCTCTCTATTCCATTTTATTCCACTTCCCTGCACTCCACCCCAATCCATTGCACTCCACTCCATTCCACTCCACTCCATGACATTCCGTTATATTCCATTCCATTCCACTCCTCTCCATTCCAGTCCACTCCTCTTCATTCCACACCACTCCACTCCAATCCATTCCATTCCATTCCATTTCACTGAACTCTGTTCCACTCCACTCAACTCCATTCGACTCCACTCCACTGCATTCCATTCCATTCCATTCCATTCCACTGCATTCCGTTAGATTCCACTCTATTCCACTTCACTCCACTCCGATCCACTCCATTACACTCCACTCCATTCGATTCCATTCCACTCCCCTGCACTCCACTCCACTCCATTCCACTCCACTCCATTCCACTGCACTCCATTCCATTCCATACCATTCCATTCCATTCCATTCCATTTCATTCCATTCCATTCCATTCCACACCATTCCACTCCATTCCTCTCCATTCCACTTCATTCCATTCCATTCCATTCCAGTCCACTCCATTCAAATACATTCCACTACACTCCACTGCACCACTCCATTCTACTCCACTCCATTCCATTTCATTCCACTCCACTCCGCTGAACTCCATTCCTTCACACTCCATTCCACTCCACTCCATTAAAATCCTCTCCATTACTTTACATTCCATTCCAATCCATTCCATTCCATTTTACGCCACACCACTCCATTCCATTCCGCTCCACTCCGCTCCATTCCACTGCACTCCTCTCCAATCCACTCAATTCCACTCCACTCCTCTCCTCTCCCATCCATTCTGTTCCATTCCATTCCATGCCATTCCATTCCAGTACCCTCTTCTCCATTCCACCCCAATCCATTCCACTCCACTACATTCCATTCCATTCCTTTACGTTCCACTCCTTTCAACTCCACTCCACTCCATTCCATTCCACTCCATTCCAATACACTCCATTCCAATCCATTCCACTCTATTCCACCCCACTCCACTGCATTCCATTCCAATCCATTCCAGTCCACTCCATTCCATTCCAGTCCACTCCACTGCACTCCACTCCATTCCAATTCATTCCACTTCATTGCATTACAATGCGTTCGACTCCACTCCACCCCATCTACTCCATTCCATTCCTTTCCATTCAATTCAATTCCATTCCAATGCAGTCCATTCAACTCCAATCCACTCCATTCCAGTGAACTCCACTCCATTCCATTCCATTCCAGTCCATTCCAGTCTGTTTCACTCTATTCCACTGCAGTACACTCCATTCCACTCCATTCCCCTTCATTTCTCTCCACTCCGTTCCACTTCATTCTGCTCCATTCCCTTCCATTCCATTACACTCCACACCACCCCACTCCATTCTATTCCACTCCATTCCATTCTCCTCCATTCCATTCCACTCCACTCCATTCCATTCCATTTCTTTCCACTCAACTCCCCTCCATTCCACTCGATTCCACTCCATTCCATTCCACTCCTCTCTATTCCACTCCATTCTATTCCATTCCTCTCCACTGCACTCCATTCCATTCCTTTGCATCCCATTACATTCCTGTCCATTCCAGTCCATTCCGCTATATTCCACTACACCATATTCCACTCCATTCCCCTCCATACCACTCCATTCCACTCTACTCCAATATATTCCGCTCCACTCCAGTCCACTCCACTCCACTCCATTCCATTTCACTCCGTTCCATTCCTCTCCATTCCACTCCACTCTATTCCACTCCTCTTAACCCCATACCACTCCACTCCTCACCATTCCATTTCATTCCACTCCATTTCATTCCACTTCATTCCATTCCATTCAACTCTACTCCTTTCCACTCCTCTCCATTAGACTCCACTCCATTCCATTCATTCCATTCTACTCAATTCCTCTCCTCTCCATTAGTCTCCACGCCATTCCATTCCATTCCACTTCATTCCACTCCATTCCACTCCACTCCACTCCATTCCATTCTATTCCACTGCACTTCATTCCACTCCCTCCACTCCATTCCACTCCACTCCATTCATTTCATTCCATTCAACTCCATTCCACTCCACTCCACTCTATTCCTTTCCAGTCCACTCCACTCCAATAAACTCCACTCCCCTCAACTCCATTCCATTCCACTCCAATCCATTCCATTCAAATCAACTCCATTCCATTCCATTCCATTCCACTGCCCTCCACTCCACTCCAGTCCACTCCATTCCATTCCACTCCATTCCTCTCCACTACATTACACTGCAGTCACTGCACTCCATTGCATTCACTCTACACCATTCCATGCCATTCCATTCCACTCCATACCAGTACACTCCTCTCCATTCCAATCCAATCCATTCTATTCCAATCTATTCCATGACACGCCACTAAACTCCACTCCACTCCACTCCATTTCGTTCCACTCCATTCCATTCCACTCCAATCCACTCCATTGCAATCCTTTCCACTCCACTCCACGCAACTCCACTCCATTCCATTCCACCACATTGCAGTCCGCTCCAATCCATTCCATTCCATTCCACTGTACTCCACTCCTTTCCATTGCATTCTGCTCCACTGCATTCCACTGCATTCTACTCCCATCCACTCCATTCTATTCCACTCCATTCATTTTCATTCTATTGAATTCCATCACATTCCAGTCCATTCCACTCCACTCCACTCCATTCCGTTGCACTCCACTCCGCCCCATTCTACTCCACTCCACTCCGTTCCATTCCAGTCAACTACGATCCATTCCACTACACTCCACTCCGCTCCACTCCATTCCATGCCATTGCACTCCACTCGATTCCATTACATTCCACTGCATTCCATTCCATTCCATTCCATGCTACTCCACTACACTCCACGCAATTCCAGTCCATTCCTTTCCATTCCACTCCACTCCACTCCATTCCATTCCACTCTATTCCACTCCATTCCACTTCAGTGCTCTCGACCCCACTCAATTCCAGTCCATTCCATACCATTCCATTCCACTCCACTGCATTCCATTCCATTCCATTCTATTCCATTCCATTCCTCTCCTTTCCACTCAAATCCACACCATTCCACTCCAGTCCACTCCATTCCACGCCATTCGGTTCCATTCTACTCTATTCCATTCAATTCCACTCCATTCCCCTCCATTCCACTGCATTCCACTCCATTCCGCTCCACTCCATTCCACTCCATTCCAATCCATTCCATTACAATCCACACCACACCACTCCATTCCATTCCACTCCATTCCACTCTACTCCATTCCATTCCACTCCACTCCTGACCACTCCACTTCACTCCATTCCATTCCTCTCCATTCCACTCCACGCCACTCCATTCAATTCCACCCCATTCCATTCCGTTACATTTCATTCCACTCCTCTCCACTCCACTCCACTCTGCTCCATTCCATTCCAGCCCATTCCACTCCACTCCATTCCACTCCACTACTTTCCACTCCACTCCACTCCACTTATTTCCAGTCCATTCCATTCCATTCCATTCTATTCCACTCCTTTCCACTGCACTCCACTCCATTCATTTCCACTCCTCTCCATCTATCTCATTTCATTCTATTCCAATCCATTCCATTCCATTCCACTCCATTCCACTCCATTACACTCCATTCCAGTACATTCCACTCCACACAACTCAACTCCATTCCATTCCACTGCATTCCCCTCCATTACACTCCATTCCATTCCACTCCATACCAATCCAGTCGACTCTATTCCATTCCATTCCACTACACTACACTCCACCCCATTCCATTCCACTCCATTTCACTCTAGTGCATTTCATTCCAATCCACTCCATTCCACTCCACTCCATTCCTCTCCATTCCTTTCCAATCCACTCCACTCCATTCCAGTCCATTCTACTCCATTCCTCTCCACTCCACTCTATTCCATTTCATTCCATTCCATTCCGTTCCACTCCATTCCATTCCATTTCATTCCATTCCATTCTGTTCCACTCCACTCTGTTCCATTTCATTCCATTCCATTCCGTTCCACTCCATTCCATTCCATTTCATTCCATTCCATTCTGTTCCACTCCATTCCATTCCACTCCACTCTACGCAATTCTGCTCCTCTCCATTTCACTCCATTCCACTCCACTCCATTCCATTTCACTCTAAACCATTCCATGCCATTCCATTCCACTCCACTCCATTCCTCTCCACTCCATTCCTATCCACTCCATTCCACCCCAATCCATTCTATACCAATTCATTCCATTACGCTCCACTAAATTCCACTCCACTCCACTCCACTCCACTCCATTCCACTCCACTCCATTCCATTCCTCTCAATTCCATTCCAATCCTCTACATTCCTTTCCGGTCCATTCCAATTCCTTCCATTCCATGTCATTCCACTCCATTCCATCCATTCCTCTCGATTCCTCTCCATTCCACTCCATTCCATTCCGTTCCATTGCACTCCATTCCATTCCCTTCCATTCCACTCCAGTCCACTCCACCACGCCATTCCATTCCGCTCCATGGCATTCCACTCCATTCTACTCCACTCCACTCCATTCTACTCCACTCCATTCCATTCCATTCCACTCCACTCCAATGAACTCCATTCCATCATTCTCCATTCCACTCCACTCCATTCCATTCCTCTCCCTTCCTTTCCACTCAGTTCCAGTCCATTCCATTTTATTCCACTCCACAGCACTCCATTCCATTCCACGACACTGCAATCTATTCCACTGCACTCCACTCCACTCCACTCCATTCCATTCCACTCTACTCCGTTCCATTCCATTCCACTCCACTCCATTCAACTCCTTTCCACTCAATTCCAGTATTTTCCACTCCAATCAATTCCATTACTTTCTATTTCACTGCAATCGATTACACTCCATTCCATTACAATCCACTCCATTCCATTCCACTCCACTCCATTACACTCCATTCCATTCCATTCCACTCTATTCCATTCCATTCCATTCCATTCTCTTACACTCCATTCCAGTCCTTTCCACTCCACTCCACTACATTCCATTCCATTCCATTCCACTCCATTCCTTTACATTGCACTCCATTCCACTGCATTCCCATCCTTTCTCTCAATTCCCCTCCATTCCACTACATTACTTTACACTCCACTGCATTGCATTCCATTGCATTACACTTTACACCACTCCACGCCATTCCATTCCACTCCATTCCAGTCTACTCCATTGGATTCCACTCCACTCCAGGCCACTCAACTCCACTCCATTCCATTTCACTCCATTCCATTCCTCTCCATTCCACTCCAGTCCACTCCAATCCATTCCACTCCATTCCATTCGATTCAATTTCATTCCACTCCACTCCACTCCACTCCACTCCCTTCCATTCCACCCACTCCCCTCCACTCCATTCCACTCCACTGCATTCCACTCCACTCCATTCCACTAGATTCCATTCCATTCCATTCCACTCTACTCCATTTCATTCCATTCCATTTAACTCCATTACATTCCTCTCCATTCCTGTCCACTCCACTCCATTCCACTTAACTATAATCCATTCCACTCTATTCACCTCCATTCCACATCGTTCCGTTCCACTCCGTTACACTCCATTCCTTCCGTTGCAGTAGATTCCACACCACTCCACTCCATTCCATTCCACTCCGTTATACTCTACTCCGTTCCATTCCTCTCCATTCAACTCCACTCCACTCCATTCCACTGCACTATATAATCCATTCCACTCCATTCCCCTCCATTCCACACCATTCTGTTCCACTCCGTTGCACTGCGTTCCTTCCATTGCATTATACTCCATACCACTCCACCCCAGTCCATTCCACTCCATTATACTCTACTCCATTCCATTCCACTCCACTCCAGTCCACTCAACTCCATTCCATTCCATTCTCTTCCATTCAATTCCATTCCATTCCACTCCACTCCACTCCATTCCACTCCAATCTATACAGTTCCATTCCACTGCACTCCACTCCACTCCACTCTATTCCATTCCTTTCCACTCACATCAACTCCATTCCACTCCACTCCACTCTACTCCAATTCATTCCATTCCAGTCCATTCCATTCCACTCCTTTCCATTCCTCTCTATTCCACTCCATTCCACTACATTCCATTCCACTCCTCTCCAATACACTCCATTCCATTCTATTTCTCTGCACTCCAATCCATTCCAAACCACTCCATTCCATTCCACTCCACTCCTTTCCAATCCATTCCATTCCACTCCATTCCACTCCACTCCAATACATGCCACTCCACTCCATTCCATTACTTTCCACTCCACTCCACCCGACTCCATTCCATTCCATTCCACTCACGTCACCTGCATTCCACTGCACTCCACTCTACTCCACTCCACTTCATTCCACTCCATTCCATTCCATTTCACTCCTTTCCATTCCTCTCCATTCTACTCCACTCCACTTCATTCCATTCCATTCCATTCCATTCCATTCCACTCCTTTCCATTCCTCTTCATTCCACTCCATTCCACTCCATTCCTGTCCTCTCCACTCCAATACCCTCCATTCAATTTCATTCCGCTTCTCACCAATCTATTCCAATCCACTCCATTCAATTCCAGTCCACTCCTTTCCACTCCATTCCATTCCACTCCACTCCACTCTACTCCATTCCATTACATTGCATTTCACTCCATTCTACTCCACTCCATTCCACTTCATTCCACTGCATTCCAGTCTAGTCCACTCTCCTTCTCTCCATTCCATTCCATTCCACTGCACTACACTCCATTCCATTCCAATCCAATACACTCCACTCCATTCCATTCCACCCCAGTCCACTCCACTTCACTTCCTTCCATTCCACTGCAGTCTGCTACACTCCATTCCTTTCTATTCCATTCCATTCCATTCCTCTCCTCTCCACTCCACTCCACTCCATCACATTACATTCAATTAAATTTCATTCCATTCCACTCCACTCCTCTCTATTCCATTTTATTCCACTTCCCTGCACTCCACCCCAATCCATTGCACTCCACTCCATTCCACTCCACTCCATGACATTCCGTTATATTCCATTCCATTCCACTCCTCTCCATTCCAGTCCACTCCTCTTCATTCCACACCACTCCACTCCAATCCATTCCATTCCATTCCATTTCACTGAACTCTGTTCCACTCCACTCAACTCCATTCGACTCCACTCCACTGCATTCCATTCCATTCCATTCCATTCCACTGCATTCCGTTAGATTCCACTCTATTCCACTTCACTCCACTCCGATCCACTCCATTACACTCCACTCCATTCGATTCCATTCCACTCCCCTGCACTCCACTCCACTCCATTCCACTCCACTCCATTCCACTGCACTCCATTCCATTCCATACCATTCCATTCCATTCCATTCCATTTCATTCCATTCCATTCCATTCCACACCATTCCACTCCATTCCTCTCCATTCCACTTCATTCCATTCCATTCCATTCCAGTCCACTCCATTCAAATACATTCCACTACACTCCACTGCACCACTCCATTCTACTCCACTCCATTCCATTTCATTCCACTCCACTCCGCTGAACTCCATTCCTTCACACTCCATTCCACTCCACTCCATTAAAATCCTCTCCATTACTTTACATTCCATTCCAATCCATTCCATTCCATTTTACGCCACACCACTCCATTCCATTCCGCTCCACTCCGCTCCATTCCACTGCACTCCTCTCCAATCCACTCAATTCCACTCCACTCCTCTCCTCTCCCATCCATTCTGTTCCATTCCATTCCATGCCATTCCATTCCAGTACCCTCTTCTCCATTCCACCCCAATCCATTCCACTCCACTACATTCCATTCCATTCCTTTACGTTCCACTCCTTTCAACTCCACTCCACTCCATTCCATTCCACTCCATTCCAATACACTCCATTCCAATCCATTCCACTCTATTCCACCCCACTCCACTGCATTCCATTCCAATCCATTCCAGTCCACTCCATTCCATTCCAGTCCACTCCACTGCACTCCACTCCATTCCAATTCATTCCACTTCATTGCATTACAATGCGTTCGACTCCACTCCACCCCATCTACTCCATTCCATTCCTTTCCATTCAATTCAATTCCATTCCAATGCAGTCCATTCAACTCCAATCCACTCCATTCCAGTGAACTCCACTCCATTCCATTCCATTCCAGTCCATTCCAGTCTGTTTCACTCTATTCCACTGCAGTACACTCCATTCCACTCCATTCCCCTTCATTTCTCTCCACTCCGTTCCACTTCATTCTGCTCCATTCCCTTCCATTCCATTACACTCCACACCACCCCACTCCATTCTATTCCACTCCATTCCATTCTCCTCCATTCCATTCCACTCCACTCCATTCCATTCCATTTCTTTCCACTCAACTCCCCTCCATTCCACTCGATTCCACTCCATTCCATTCCACTCCTCTCTATTCCACTCCATTCTATTCCATTCCTCTCCACTGCACTCCATTCCATTCCTTTGCATCCCATTACATTCCTGTCCATTCCAGTCCATTCCGCTATATTCCACTACACCATATTCCACTCCATTCCCCTCCATACCACTCCATTCCACTCTACTCCAATATATTCCGCTCCACTCCAGTCCACTCCACTCCACTCCATTCCATTTCACTCCGTTCCATTCCTCTCCATTCCACTCCACTCTATTCCACTCCTCTTAACCCCATACCACTCCACTCCTCACCATTCCATTTCATTCCACTCCATTTCATTCCACTTCATTCCATTCCATTCAACTCTACTCCTTTCCACTCCTCTCCATTAGACTCCACTCCATTCCATTCATTCCATTCTACTCAATTCCTCTCCTCTCCATTAGTCTCCACGCCATTCCATTCCATTCCACTTCATTCCACTCCATTCCACTCCACTCCACTCCATTCCATTCTATTCCACTGCACTTCATTCCACTCCCTCCACTCCATTCCACTCCACTCCATTCATTTCATTCCATTCAACTCCATTCCACTCCACTCCACTCTATTCCTTTCCAGTCCACTCCACTCCAATAAACTCCACTCCCCTCAACTCCATTCCATTCCACTCCAATCCATTCCATTCAAATCAACTCCATTCCATTCCATTCCATTCCACTGCCCTCCACTCCACTCCAGTCCACTCCATTCCATTCCACTCCATTCCTCTCCACTACATTACACTGCAGTCACTGCACTCCATTGCATTCACTCTACACCATTCCATGCCATTCCATTCCACTCCATACCAGTACACTCCTCTCCATTCCAATCCAATCCATTCTATTCCAATCTATTCCATGACACGCCACTAAACTCCACTCCACTCCACTCCATTTCGTTCCACTCCATTCCATTCCACTCCAATCCACTCCATTGCAATCCTTTCCACTCCACTCCACGCAACTCCACTCCATTCCATTCCACCACATTGCAGTCCGCTCCAATCCATTCCATTCCATTCCACTGTACTCCACTCCTTTCCATTGCATTCTGCTCCACTGCATTCCACTGCATTCTACTCCCATCCACTCCATTCTATTCCACTCCATTCATTTTCATTCTATTGAATTCCATCACATTCCAGTCCATTCCACTCCACTCCACTCCATTCCGTTGCACTCCACTCCGCCCCATTCTACTCCACTCCACTCCGTTCCATTCCAGTCAACTACGATCCATTCCACTACACTCCACTCCGCTCCACTCCATTCCATGCCATTGCACTCCACTCGATTCCATTACATTCCACTGCATTCCATTCCATTCCATTCCATGCTACTCCACTACACTCCACGCAATTCCAGTCCATTCCTTTCCATTCCACTCCACTCCACTCCATTCCATTCCACTCTATTCCACTCCATTCCACTTCAGTGCTCTCGACCCCACTCAATTCCAGTCCATTCCATACCATTCCATTCCACTCCACTGCATTCCATTCCATTCCATTCTATTCCATTCCATTCCTCTCCTTTCCACTCAAATCCACACCATTCCACTCCAGTCCACTCCATTCCACGCCATTCGGTTCCATTCTACTCTATTCCATTCAATTCCACTCCATTCCCCTCCATTCCACTGCATTCCACTCCATTCCGCTCCACTCCATTCCACTCCATTCCAATCCATTCCATTACAATCCACACCACACCACTCCATTCCATTCCACTCCATTCCACTCTACTCCATTCCATTCCACTCCACTCCTGACCACTCCACTTCACTCCATTCCATTCCTCTCCATTCCACTCCACGCCACTCCATTCAATTCCACCCCATTCCATTCCGTTACATTTCATTCCACTCCTCTCCACTCCACTCCACTCTGCTCCATTCCATTCCAGCCCATTCCACTCCACTCCATTCCACTCCACTACTTTCCACTCCACTCCACTCCACTTATTTCCAGTCCATTCCATTCCATTCCATTCTATTCCACTCCTTTCCACTGCACTCCACTCCATTCATTTCCACTCCTCTCCATCTATCTCATTTCATTCTATTCCAATCCATTCCATTCCATTCCACTCCATTCCACTCCATTACACTCCATTCCAGTACATTCCACTCCACACAACTCAACTCCATTCCATTCCACTGCATTCCCCTCCATTACACTCCATTCCATTCCACTCCATACCAATCCAGTCGACTCTATTCCATTCCATTCCACTACACTACACTCCACCCCATTCCATTCCACTCCATTTCACTCTAGTGCATTTCATTCCAATCCACTCCATTCCACTCCACTCCATTCCTCTCCATTCCTTTCCAATCCACTCCACTCCATTCCAGTCCATTCTACTCCATTCCTCTCCACTCCACTCTATTCCATTTCATTCCATTCCATTCCGTTCCACTCCATTCCATTCCATTTCATTCCATTCCATTCTGTTCCACTCCACTCTGTTCCATTTCATTCCATTCCATTCCGTTCCACTCCATTCCATTCCATTTCATTCCATTCCATTCTGTTCCACTCCATTCCATTCCACTCCACTCTACGCAATTCTGCTCCTCTCCATTTCACTCCATTCCACTCCACTCCATTCCATTTCACTCTAAACCATTCCATGCCATTCCATTCCACTCCACTCCATTCCTCTCCACTCCATTCCTATCCACTCCATTCCACCCCAATCCATTCTATACCAATTCATTCCATTACGCTCCACTAAATTCCACTCCACTCCACTCCACTCCACTCCATTCCACTCCACTCCATTCCATTCCTCTCAATTCCATTCCAATCCTCTACATTCCTTTCCGGTCCATTCCAATTCCTTCCATTCCATGTCATTCCACTCCATTCCATCCATTCCTCTCGATTCCTCTCCATTCCACTCCATTCCATTCCGTTCCATTGCACTCCATTCCATTCCCTTCCATTCCACTCCAGTCCACTCCACCACGCCATTCCATTCCGCTCCATGGCATTCCACTCCATTCTACTCCACTCCACTCCATTCTACTCCACTCCATTCCATTCCATTCCACTCCACTCCAATGAACTCCATTCCATCATTCTCCATTCCACTCCACTCCATTCCATTCCTCTCCCTTCCTTTCCACTCAGTTCCAGTCCATTCCATTTTATTCCACTCCACAGCACTCCATTCCATTCCACGACACTGCAATCTATTCCACTGCACTCCACTCCACTCCACTCCATTCCATTCCACTCTACTCCGTTCCATTCCATTCCACTCCACTCCATTCAACTCCTTTCCACTCAATTCCAGTATTTTCCACTCCAATCAATTCCATTACTTTCTATTTCACTGCAATCGATTACACTCCATTCCATTACAATCCACTCCATTCCATTCCACTCCACTCCATTACACTCCATTCCATTCCATTCCACTCTATTCCATTCCATTCCATTCCATTCTCTTACACTCCATTCCAGTCCTTTCCACTCCACTCCACTACATTCCATTCCATTCCATTCCACTCCATTCCTTTACATTGCACTCCATTCCACTGCATTCCCATCCTTTCTCTCAATTCCCCTCCATTCCACTACATTACTTTACACTCCACTGCATTGCATTCCATTGCATTACACTTTACACCACTCCACGCCATTCCATTCCACTCCATTCCAGTCTACTCCATTGGATTCCACTCCACTCCAGGCCACTCAACTCCACTCCATTCCATTTCACTCCATTCCATTCCTCTCCATTCCACTCCAGTCCACTCCAATCCATTCCACTCCATTCCATTCGATTCAATTTCATTCCACTCCACTCCACTCCACTCCACTCCCTTCCATTCCACCCACTCCCCTCCACTCCATTCCACTCCACTGCATTCCACTCCACTCCATTCCACTAGATTCCATTCCATTCCATTCCACTCTACTCCATTTCATTCCATTCCATTTAACTCCATTACATTCCTCTCCATTCCTGTCCACTCCACTCCATTCCACTTAACTATAATCCATTCCACTCTATTCACCTCCATTCCACATCGTTCCGTTCCACTCCGTTACACTCCATTCCTTCCGTTGCAGTAGATTCCACACCACTCCACTCCATTCCATTCCACTCCGTTATACTCTACTCCGTTCCATTCCTCTCCATTCAACTCCACTCCACTCCATTCCACTGCACTATATAATCCATTCCACTCCATTCCCCTCCATTCCACACCATTCTGTTCCACTCCGTTGCACTGCGTTCCTTCCATTGCATTATACTCCATACCACTCCACCCCAGTCCATTCCACTCCATTATACTCTACTCCATTCCATTCCACTCCACTCCAGTCCACTCAACTCCATTCCATTCCATTCTCTTCCATTCAATTCCATTCCATTCCACTCCACTCCACTCCATTCCACTCCAATCTATACAGTTCCATTCCACTGCACTCCACTCCACTCCACTCTATTCCATTCCTTTCCACTCACATCAACTCCATTCCACTCCACTCCACTCTACTCCAATTCATTCCATTCCAGTCCATTCCATTCCACTCCTTTCCATTCCTCTCTATTCCACTCCATTCCACTACATTCCATTCCACTCCTCTCCAATACACTCCATTCCATTCTATTTCTCTGCACTCCAATCCATTCCAAACCACTCCATTCCATTCCACTCCACTCCTTTCCAATCCATTCCATTCCACTCCATTCCACTCCACTCCAATACATGCCACTCCACTCCATTCCATTACTTTCCACTCCACTCCACCCGACTCCATTCCATTCCATTCCACTCACGTCACCTGCATTCCACTGCACTCCACTCTACTCCACTCCACTTCATTCCACTCCATTCCATTCCATTTCACTCCTTTCCATTCCTCTCCATTCTACTCCACTCCACTTCATTCCATTCCATTCCATTCCATTCCATTCCATTCCACTCCTTTCCATTCCTCTTCATTCCACTCCATTCCACTCCATTCCTGTCCTCTCCACTCCAATACCCTCCATTCAATTTCATTCCGCTTCTCACCAATCTATTCCAATCCACTCCATTCAATTCCAGTCCACTCCTTTCCACTCCATTCCATTCCACTCCACTCCACTCTACTCCATTCCATTACATTGCATTTCACTCCATTCTACTCCACTCCATTGCACTTCATTCCACTGCATTCCTGTCTAGTCCACTCTCCTTCTCTCCATTCAATTCCTTTCCACTGCACTACACTCCATTCCATTCCAATCCAATACACTCCACTCCATTCCATTCCACCCCAGTCCACTCCACTTCACTTCCTTCCATTCCACTGCAGTCTGCTACACTCCATTCCTTTCTATTCCATTCCATTCCATTCCTCTCCTCTCCACTCCACTCCACTCCATCACATTACATTCAATTAAATTTCATTCCATTCCACTCCACTCCACTCCTCTCTATTCCATTTTATTCCACTTCCCTGCACTCCACCCCAATCCATTGCACTCCAGTCCATTCCACTCCACTCCATGACATTCCGTTATATTCCATTCCATTCCACTCCTCTCCATTCCAGTCCACTCCTCTTCATTCCACACCACTCCACTCCAATCCATTCCATTCCATTCCATTTCACTGAACTCTGTTCCACTCCACTCAACTCCATTCCACTCCACTCCACTGCATTCCATTCCATTCCATTCCATTCCACTGCATTCCGTTAGATTCCACTCTATTCCACTTCACTCCACTCCGATCCACTCCATTACACTCCACTCCATTCGATTCCATTCCACTCCCCTGCACTCCACTCCACTCCATTCCACTCCACTCAACTCCACTGCACTCCATTCCATTCCATACCATTCCATTCCATTCCATTCCATTTCATTCCATTCCATTCCATTCCACACCATTCCACTCCATTCCTCTCCATTCCACTTCATTCCATTCCATTCCATTCCAGTCCACTCCATTCAAATACATTCCACTACACTCCACTGCACCACTCCATTCTACTCCACTCCATTCCATTTCATTCCACTCCACTCCGCTGAACTCCATTCCTTCACACTCCATTCCACTCCACTCCATTAAAATCCTCTCCATTACTTTACATTCCATTCCAATCCATTCCATTCCATTTTACGCCACACCACTCCATTCCATTCCGCTCCACTCCGCTCCATTCCACTGCACTCCTCTCCAATCCACTCAATTCCACTCCACTCCTCTCCTCTCCCATCCATTCTGTTCCATTCCATTCCACGCCATTCCATTCCAGTACCCTCTTCTCCATTCCACCCCAATCCATTCCACTCCACTACATTCCATTCCATTCCTTTACGTTCCACTCCTTTCAACTCCACTCCACTCCATTCCATTCCACTCCATTCCAATACACTCCATTCCAATCCATTCCACTCTATTCCACCCCACTCCACTGCATTCCATTCCAATCCATTCCAGTCCACTCCATTCCATTCCAGTCCACTCCACTGCACTCCACTCCATTCCAATTCATTCCACTTCATTGCATTACAATGCGTTCGACTCCACTCCACCCCATCTACTCCATTCCATTCCTTTCCATTCAATTCAATTCCATTCCAATGCAGTCCATTCAACTCCAATCCACTCCATTCCAGTGAACTCCACTCCATTCCATTCCATTCCAGTCCATTCCAGTCTGTTTCACTCTATTCCACTGCAGTACACTCCATTCCACTCCATTCCCCTTCATTTCTCTCCACTCCGTTCCACTTCATTCTGCTCCATTCCCTTCCATTCCATTACACTCCACACCACCCCACTCCATTCTATTCTACTCCATTCCATTCTCCTCCATTCCATTCCACTCCACTCCATTCCATTCCATTTCTTTCCACTCAACTCCCCTCCATTCCACTCGATTCCACTCCATTCCATTCCACTCCTCTCTATTCCACTCCATTCTATTCCATTCCTCTCCACTGCACTCCATTCCATTCCTTTGCATCCCATTACATTCCTGTCCATTCCAGTCCATTCCGCTATATTCCACTACACCATATTCCACTCCATTCCCCTCCATACCACTCCATTCCACTCTACTCCAATATATTCCGCTCCACTCCAGTCCACTCCACTCCACTCCATTCCATTTCACTCCGTTCCATTCCTCTCCATTCCACTCCACTCTATTCCACTCCTCTTAACCCCATACCACTCCACTCCTCACCATTCCATTTCATTCCACTCCATTTCATTCCACTTCATTCCATTCCATTCAACTCTACTCCTTTCCACTCCTCTCCATTAGACTCCACTCCATTCCATTCATTCCATTCTACTCAATTCCTCTCCTCTCCATTAGTCTCCACGCCATTCCATTCCATTCCACTTCATTCCACTCCATTCCACTCCACTCCACTCCATTCCATTCTATTCCACTGCACTTCATTCCACTCCCTCCACTCCATTCCACTCCACTCCATTCATTTCATTCCATTCAACTCCATTCCACTCCACTCCACTCTATTCCTTTCCAGTCCACTCCACTCCAATAAACTCCACTCCCCTCAACTCCATTCCATTCCACTCCAATCCATTCCATTCAAATCAACTCCATTCCATTCCATTCCATTCCACTGCCCTCCACTCCACTCCAGTCCACTCCATTCCATTCCACTCCATTCCTCTCCACTACATTACACTGCAGTCACTGCACTCCATTGCATTCACTCTACACCATTCCATGCCATTCCATTCCACTCCATACCAGTACACTCCTCTCCATTCCAATCCAATCCATTCTATTCCAATCTATTCCATGACACGCCACTAAACTCCACTCCACTCCACTCCATTTCGTTCCACTCCATTCCATTCCACTCCAATCCACTCCATTGCAATCCTTTCCACTCCACTCCACGCAACTCCACTCCATTCCATTCCACCACATTGCAGTCCGCTCCAATCCATTCCATTCCATTCCACTGTACTCCACTCCTTTCCATTGCATTCTGCTCCACTGCATTCCACTGCATTCTACTCCCATCCACTCCATTCTATTCCACTCCATTCATTTTCATTCTATTGAATTCCATCACATTCCAGTCCATTCCAATCCACTCCACTCCATTCCGTTGCACTCCACTCCGCCCCATTCTACTCCACTCCACTTCGTTCCATTCCAGTCAACTACGATCCATTCCACTACAGTCCACTCCGCTCCACTCCATTCCATGCCATTGCACTCCACTCGATTCCATTACATTCCACTGCATTCCATTCCATTCCATTCCATGCTACTCCACTACACTCCACGCAATTCCAGTCCATTCCTTTCCATTCCACTCCACTCCACTCCATTCCATTCCACTCTATTCCACTCCATTCCACTTCAGTGCTCTCGACCCCACTCAATTCCAGTCCATTCCATACCATTCCATTCCACTCCACTGCATTCCATTCCATTCCATTCTATTCCATTCCATTCCTCTCCTTTCCACTCAAATCCACACCATTCCACTCCAGTCCACTCCATTCCACGCCATTCGGTTCCATTCTACTCTATTCCATTCAATTCCACTCCATTCCCCTCCATTCCACTGCATTCCACTCCATTCCGCTCCACTCCATTCCACTCCATTCCAATCCATTCCATTACAATCCACACCACACCACTCCATTCCATTCCACTCCATTCCACTCTACTCCATTCCATTCCACTCCACTCCTGACCACTCCACTTCACTCCATTCCATTCCTCTCCATTCCACTCCACGCCACTCCATTCAATTCCACCCCATTCCATTCCGTTACATTTCATTCCACTCCTCTCCACTCCACTCCACTCTGCTCCATTCCATTCCAGCCCATTCCACTCCACTCCATTCCACTCCACTACTTTCCACTCCACTCCACTCCACTTATTTCCAGTCCATTCCATTCCATTCCATTCTATTCCACTCCTTTCCACTGCACTCCACTCCATTCATTTCCACTCCTCTCCATCTATCTCATTTCATTCTATTCCAATCCATTCCATTCCATTCCACTCCATTCCACTCCATTACACTCCATTCCAGTACATTCCACTCCACACAACTCAACTCCATTCCATTCCACTGCATTCCCCTCCATTACACTCCATTCCATTCCACTCCATACCAATCCAGTCGACTCTATTCCATTCCATTCCACTACACTACACTCCACCCCATTCCATTCCACTCCATTTCACTCTAGTGCATTTCATTCCAATCCACTCCATTCCACTCCACTCCATTCCTCTCCATTCCTTTCCAATCCACTCCACTCCATTCCAGTCCATTCTACTCCATTCCTCTCCACTCCACTCTATTCCATTTCATTCCATTCCATTCCGTTCCACTCCATTCCATTCCATTTCATTCCATTCCATTCTGTTCCACTCCACTCTGTTCCATTTCATTCCATTCCATTCCGTTCCACTCCATTCCATTCCATTTCATTCCATTCCATTCTGTTCCACTCCATTCCATTCCACTCCACTCTACGCAATTCTGCTCCTCTCCATTTCACTCCATTCCACTCCACTCCATTCCATTTCACTCTAAACCATTCCATGCCATTCCATTCCACTCCACTCCATTCCTCTCCACTCCATTCCTATCCACTCCATTCCACCCCAATCCATTCTATACCAATTCATTCCATTACGCTCCACTAAATTCCACTCCACTCCACTCCACTCCACTCCATTCCACTCCACTCCATTCCATTCCTCTCAATTCCATTCCAATCCTCTACATTCCTTTCCGGTCCATTCCAATTCCTTCCATTCCATGTCATTCCACTCCATTCCATCCATTCCTCTCGATTCCTCTCCATTCCACTCCATTCCATTCCGTTCCATTGCACTCCATTCCATTCCCTTCCATTCCACTCCAGTCCACTCCACCACGCCATTCCATTCCGCTCCATGGCATTCCACTCCATTCTACTCCACTCCACTCCATTCTACTCCACTCCATTCCATTCCATTCCACTCCACTCCAATGAACTCCATTCCATCATTCTCCATTCCACTCCACTCCATTCCATTCCTCTCCCTTCCTTTCCACTCAGTTCCAGTCCATTCCATTTTATTCCACTCCACAGCACTCCATTCCATTCCACGACACTGCAATCTATTCCACTGCACTCCACTCCACTCCACTCCATTCCATTCCACTCTACTCCGTTCCATTCCATTCCACTCCACTCCATTCAACTCCTTTCCACTCAATTCCAGTATTTTCCACTCCAATCAATTCCATTACTTTCTATTTCACTGCAATCGATTACACTCCATTCCATTACAATCCACTCCATTCCATTCCACTCCACTCCATTACACTCCATTGCATTCCATTCCACTCTATTCCATTCCATTCCATTCCATTCTCTTACACTCCATTCCAGTCCTTTCCACTCCACTCCACTACATTCCATTCCATTCCATTCCACTCCATTCCTTTACATTGCACTCCATTCCACTGCATTCCCATCCTTTCTCTCAATTCCCCTCCATTCCACTACATTACTTTACACTCCACTGCATTGCATTCCATTGCATTACACTTTACACCACTCCACGCCATTCCATTCCACTCCATTCCAGTCTACTCCATTGGATTCCACTCCACTCCAGGCCACTCAACTCCACTCCATTCCATTTCACTCCATTCCATTCCTCTCCATTCCACTCCAGTCCACTCCAATCCATTCCACTCCATTCCATTCGATTCAATTTCATTCCCCTCCACTCCACTCCACTCCACTCCCTTCCATTCCACCCACTCCCCTCCACTCCATTCCACTCCACTGCATTCCACTCCACTCCATTCCACTAGATTCCATTCCATTCCATTTCACTCTACTCCATTTCATTCCATTCCATTTAACTCCATTACATTCCTCTCCATTCCTGTCCACTCCACTCCATTCCACTTAACTATAATCCATTCCACTCTATTCACCTCCATTCCACATCGTTCCGTTCCACTCCGTTACACTCCATTCCTTCCGTTGCAGTAGATTCCACACCACTCCACTCCATTCCATTCCACTCCGTTATACTCTACTCCGTTCCATTCCTCTCCATTCAACTCCACTCCACTCCATTCCACTGCACTATATAATCCATTCCACTCCATTCCCCTCCATTCCACACCATTCTGTTCCACTCCGTTGCACTGCGTTCCTTCCATTGCATTATACTCCATACCACTCCACCCCAGTCCATTCCACTCCATTATACTCTACTCCATTCCATTCCACTCCACTCCAGTCCACTCAACTCCATTCCATTCCATTCTCTTCCATTCAATTCCATTCCATTCCACTCCACTCCACTCCATTCCACTCCAATCTATACAGTTCCATTCCACTGCACTCCACTCCACTCCACTCTATTCCATTCCTTTCCACTCACATCAACTCCATTCCACTCCACTCCACTCTACTCCAATTCATTCCATTCCAGTCCATTCCATTCCACTCCTTTCCATTCCTCTCTATTCCACTGCATTCCACTACATTCCATTCCACTCCTCTCCAATACACTCCATTCCATTCTATTTCTCTGCACTCCAATCCATTCCAAACCACTCCATTCCATTCCACTCCACTCCTTTCCAATCCATTCCATTCCACTCCATTCCACTCCACTCCAATACATGCCACTCCACTCCATTCCATTACTTTCCACTCCACTCCACCCGACTCCATTCCATTCCATTCCACTCACGTCACCTGCATTCCACTGCACTCCACTCTACTCCACTCCACTTCATTCCACTCCATTCCATTCCATTTCACTCCTTTCCATTCCTCTCCATTCTACTCCACTCCACTTCATTCCATTCCATTCCATTCCATTCCATTCCATTCCACTCCTTTCCATTCCTCTTCATTCCACTCCATTCCACTCCATTCCTGTCCTCTCCACTCCAATACCCTCCATTCAATTTCATTCCGCTTCTCACCAATCTATTCCAATCCACTCCATTCAATTCCAGTCCACTCCTTTCCACTCCATTCCATTCCACTCCACTCCACTCTACTCCATTCCATTACATTGCATTTCACTCCATTCTACTCCACTCCATTCCACTTCATTCCACTGCATTCCAGTCTAGTCCACTCTCCTTCTCTCCATTCCATTCCATTCCACTGCACTACACTCCATTCCATTCCAATCCAATACACTCCACTCCATTCCATTCCACCCCAGTCCACTCCACTTCACTTCCTTCCATTCCACTGCAGTCTGCTACACTCCATTCCTTTCTATTCCATTCCATTCCATTCCTCTCCTCTCCACTCCACTCCACTCCATCACATTACATTCAATTAAATTTCATTCCATTCCACTCCACTCCACTCCTCTCTATTCCATTTTATTCCACTTCCCTGCACTCCACCCCAATCCATTGCACTCCACTCCATTCCACTCCACTCCATGACATTCCGTTATATTCCATTCCATTCCTCTCCTCTCCATTCCAGTCCACTCCTCTTCATTCCACACCACTCCACTCCAATCCATTCCATTCCATTCCATTTCACTGAACTCTGTTCCACTCCACTCAACTCCATTCCACTCCACTCCACTGCATTCCATTCCATTCCATTCCATTCCACTGCATTCCGTTAGATTCCACTCTATTCCACTTCACTCCACTCCGATCCACTCCATTACACTCCACTCCATTCGATTCCATTCCACTCCCCTGCACTCCACTCCACTCCATTCCACTCCACTCCACTCCACTGCACTCCATTCCATTCCATACCATTCCATTCCATTCCATTCCATTTCATTCCATTCCATTCCATTCCACACCATTCCACTCCATTCCTCTCCATTCCACTTCATTCCATTCCATTCCATTCCAGTCCACTCCATTCAAATACATTCCACTACACTCCACTGCACCACTCCATTCTACTCCACTCCATTCCATTTCACTCCACTCCACTCCGCTGAACTCCATTCCTTCACACTCCATTCCACTCCACTCCATTAAAATCCTCTCCATTACTTTACATTCCATTCCAATCCATTCCATTCCATTTTACGCCACACCACTCCATTCCATTCCGCTCCACTCCGCTCCATTCCACTGCACTCCTCTCCAATCCACTCAATTCCACTCCACTCCTCTCCTCTCCCATCCATTCTCTTCCATTCCATTCCACGCCATTCCATTCCAGTACCCTCTTCTCCATTCCACCCCAATCCATTCCACTCCACTACATTCCATTCCATTCCTTTACGTTCCACTCCTTTCAACTCCACTCCACTCCATTCCATTCCACTCCATTCCAATACACTCCATTCCAATCCATTCCACTCTATTCCACCCCACTCCACTGCATTCCATTCCAATCCATTCCAGTCCACTCCATTCCATTCCAGTCCACTCCACTGCACTCCACTCCATTCCAATTCATTCCACTTCATTGCATTACAATGCGTTCGACTCCACTCCACCCCATCTACTCCATTCCATTCCTTTCCATTCAATTCAATTCCATTCCAATGCAGTCCATTCAACTCCAATCCACTCCATTCCAGTGAACTCCACTCCATTCCATTCCATTCCAGTCCATTCCAGTCTGTTTCACTCTATTCCACTGCAGTACACTCCATTCCACTCCATTCCCCTTCATTTCTCTCCACTCCGTTCCACTTCATTCTGCTCCATTCCCTTCCATTCCATTACACTCCACACCACCCCACTCCATTCTATTCCACTCCATTCCATTCTCCTCCATTCCATTCCACTCCACTCCATTCCATTCCATTTCTTTCCACTCAACTCCCCTCCATTCCACTCGATTCCACTCCATTCCATTCCACTCCTCTCTATTCCACTCCATTCTATTCCATTCCTCTCCACTGCACTCCATTCCATTCCTTTGCATCCCATTACATTCCTGTCCATTCCAGTCCATTCCGCTATATTCCACTACACCATATTCCACTCCATTCCCCTCCATACCACTCCATTCCACTCTACTCCAATATATTCCGCTCCACTCCAGTCCACTCCACTCCACTCCATTCCATTTCACTCCGTTCCATTCCTCTCCATTCCACTCCACTCTATTCCACTCCTCTTAACCCCATACCACTCCACTCCTCACCATTCCATTTCATTCCACTCCATTTCATTCCACTTCATTCCATTCCATTCAACTCTACTCCTTTCCACTCCTCTCCATTAGACTCCACTCCATTCCATTCATTCCATTCTACTCAATTCCTCTCCTCTCCATTAGTCTCCACGCCATTCCATTCCATTCCACTTCATTCCACTCCATTCCACTCCACTCCACTCCATTCCATTCTATTCCACTGCACTTCATTCCACTCCCTCCACTCCATTCCACTCCACTCCATTCATTTCATTCCATTCAACTCCATTCCACTCCACTCCACTCTATTCCTTTCCAGTCCACTCCACTCCAATAAACTCCACTCCCCTCAACTCCATTCCATTCCACTCCAATCCATTCCATTCAAATCAACTCCATTCCATTCCATTCCATTCCACTGCCCTCCACTCCACTCCAGTCCACTCCATTCCATTCCACTCCATTCCTCTCCACTACATTACACTGCAGTCACTGCACTCCATTGCATTCACTCTACACCATTCCATGCCATTCCATTCCACTCCATACCAGTACACTCCTCTCCATTCCAATCCAATCCATTCTATTCCAATCTATTCCATGACACGCCACTAAACTCCACTCCACTCCACTCCATTTCGTTCCACTCCATTCCATTCCACTCCAATCCACTCCATTGCAATCCTTTCCACTCCACTCCACGCAACTCCACTCCATTCCATTCCACCACATTGCAGTCCGCTCCAATCCATTCCATTCCATTCCACTGTACTCCACTCCTTTCCATTGCATTCTGCTCCACTGCATTCCACTGCATTCTACTCCCATCCACTCCATTCTATTCCACTCCATTCATTTTCATTCTATTGAATTCCATCACATTCCAGTCCATTCCACTCCACTCCACTCCATTCCGTTGCACTCCACTCCGCCCCATTCTACTCCACTCCACTCCGTTCCATTCCAGTCAACTACGATCCATTCCACTACACTCCACTCCGCTCCACTCCATTCCATGCCATTGCACTCCACTCGATTCCATTACATTCCACTGCATTCCATTCCATTCCATTCCATGCTACTCCACTACACTCCACGCAATTCCAGTCCATTCCTTTCCATTCCACTCCACTCCACTCCATTCCATTCCACTCTATTCCACTCCATTCCACTTCAGTGCTCTCGACCCCACTCAATTCCAGTCCATTCCATACCATTCCATTCCACTCCACTGCATTCCATTCCATTCCATTCTATTCCATTCCATTCCTCTCCTTTCCACTCAAATCCACACCATTCCACTCCAGTCCACTCCATTCCACGCCATTCGGTTCCATTCTACTCTATTCCATTCAATTCCACTCCATTCCCCTCCATTCCACTGCATTCCACTCCATTCCGCTCCACTCCATTCCACTCCATTCCAATCCATTCCATTACAATCCACACCACACCACTCCATTCCATTCCACTCCATTCCACTCTACTCCATTCCATTCCACTCCACTCCTGACCACTCCACTTCACTCCATTCCATTCCTCTCCATTCCACTCCACGCCACTCCATTCAATTCCACCCCATTCCATTCCGTTACATTTCATTCCACTCCTCTCCACTCCACTCCACTCTGCTCCATTCCATTCCAGCCCATTCCACTCCACTCCATTCCACTCCACTACTTTCCACTCCACTCCACTCCACTTATTTCCAGTCCATTCCATTCCATTCCATTCTATTCCACTCCTTTCCACTGCACTCCACTCCATTCATTTCCACTCCTCTCCATCTATCTCATTTCATTCTATTCCAATCCATTCCATTCCATTCCACTCCATTCCACTCCATTACACTCCATTCCAGTACATTCCACTCCACACAACTCAACTCCATTCCATTCCACTGCATTCCCCTCCATTACACTCCATTCCATTCCACTCCATACCAATCCTGTCGACTCTATTCCATTCCATTCCACTACACTACACTCCACCCCATTCCATTCCACTCCATTTCACTCTAGTGCATTTCATTCCAATCCACTCCATTCCACTCCACTCCATTCCTCTCCATTCCTTTCCAATCCACTCCACTCCATTCCAGTCCATTCTACTCCATTCCTCTCCACTCCACTCTATTCCATTTCATTCCATTCCATTCCGTTCCACTCCATTCCATTCCATTTCATTCCATTCCATTCTGTTCCACTCCACTCTGTTCCATTTCATTCCATTCCATTCCGTTCCACTCCATTCCATTCCATTTCATTCCATTCCATTCTGTTCCACTCCATTCCATTCCACTCCACTCTACGCAATTCTGCTCCTCTCCATTTCACTCCATTCCACTCCACTCCATTCCATTTCACTCTAAACCATTCCATGCCATTCCATTCCACTCCACTCCATTCCTCTCCACTCCATTCCTATCCACTCCATTCCACCCCAATCCATTCTATACCAATTCATTCCATTACGCTCCACTAAATTCCACTCCACTCCACTCCACTCCACTCCATTCCACTCCACTCCATTCCATTCCTCTCAATTCCATTCCAATCCTCTACATTCCTTTCCGGTCCATTCCAATTCCTTCCATTCCATGTCATTCCACTCCATTCCATCCATTCCTCTCGATTCCTCTCCATTCCACTCCATTCCATTCCGTTCCATTGCACTCCATTCCATTCCCTTAAATTCCACTCCAGTCCACTCCACCACGCCATTCCATTCCGCTCCATGGCATTCCACTCCATTCTACTCCACTCCACTCCATTCTACTCCACTCCATTCCATTCCATTCCACTCCACTCCAATGAACTCCATTCCATCATTCTCCATTCCACTCCACTCCATTCCATTCCTCTCCCTTCCTTTCCACTCAGTTCCAGTCCATTCCATTTTATTCCACTCCACAGCACTCCATTCCATTCCACGACACTGCAGTCTATTCCACTGCACTCCACTCCACTCCACTCCATTCCATTCCACTCTACTCCGTTCCATTCCATTCCACTCCACTCCATTCAACTCCTTTCCACTCAATTCCAGTATTTTCCACTCCAATCAATTCCATTACTTTCTATTTCACTGCAATCGATTACACTCCATTCCATTACAATCCACTCCATTCCATTCCACTCCACTCCATTACACTCCATTCCATTCCATTCCACTCTATTCCATTCCATTCCATTCCATTCTCTTACACTCCATTCCAGTCCTTTCCACTCCACTCCACTACATTCCATTCCATTCCATTCCACTCCATTCCTTTACATTGCACTCCATTCCACTGCATTCCCATCCTTTCTCTCAATTCCCCTCCATTCCACTACATTACTTTACACTCCACTGCATTGCATTCCATTGCATTACACTTTACACCACTCCACGCCATTCCATTCCACTCCATTCCAGTCTACTCCATTGGATTCCACTCCACTCCAGGCCACTCAACTCCACTCCATTCCATTTCACTCCATTCCATTCCTCTCCATTCCACTCCAGTCCACTCCAATCCATTCCACTCCATTCCATTCGATTCAATTTCATTCCACTCCACTCCACTCCACTCCACTCCCTTCCATTCCACCCACTCCCCTCCACTCCATTCCACTCCACTGCATTCCACTCCACTCCATTCCACTAGATTCCATTCCATTCCATTCCACTCTACTCCATTTCATTCCATTCCATTTAACTCCATTACATTCCTCTCCATTCCTGTCCACTCCACTCCATTCCACTTAACTATAATCCATTCCACTCTATTCACCTCCATTCCACATCGTTCCGTTCCACTCCGTTACACTCCATTCCTTCCGTTGCAGTAGATTCCACACCACTCCACTCCATTCCATTCCACTCCGTTATACTCTACTCCGTTCCATTCCTCTCCATTCAACTCCACTCCACTCCATTCCACTGCACTATATAATCCATTCCACTCCATTCCCCTCCATTCCACACCATTCTGTTCCACTCCGTTGCACTGCGTTCCTTCCATTGCATTATACTCCATACCACTCCACCCCAGTCCATTCCACTCCATTATACTCTACTCCATTCCATTCCACTCCACTCCAGTCCACTCAACTCCATTCCATTCCATTCTCTTCCATTCAATTCCATTCCATTCCACTCCACTCCACTCCATTCCACTCCAATCTATACAGTTCCATTCCACTGCACTCCACTCCACTCCACTCTATTCCATTCCTTTCCACTCACATCAACTCCATTCCACTCCACTCCACTCTACTCCAATTCATTCCATTCCAGTCCATTCCATTCCACTCCTTTCCATTCCTCTCTATTCCACTCCATTCCACTACATTCCATTCCACTCCTCTCCAATACACTCCATTCCATTCTATTTCTCTGCACTCCAATCCATTCCAAACCACTCCATTCCATTCCACTCCACTCCTTTCCAATCCATTCCATTCCACTCCATTCCACTCCACTCCAATACATGCCACTCCACTCCATTCCATTACTTTCCACTCCACTCCACCCGACTCCATTCCATTCCATTCCACTCACGTCACCTGCATTCCACTGCACTCCACTCTACTCCACTCCACTTCATTCCACTCCATTCCATTCCATTTCACTCCTTTCCATTCCTCTCCATTCTACTCCACTCCACTTCATTCCATTCCATTCCATTCCATTCCATTCCATTCCATTCCACTCCTTTCCATTCCTCTTCATTCCACTCCATTCCACTCCATTCCTGTCCTCTCCACTCCAATACCCTCCATTCAATTTCATTCCGCTTCTCACCAATCTATTCCAATCCACTCCATTCAATTCCAGTCCACTCCTTTCCACTCCATTCCATTCCACTCCACTCCACTCTACTCCATTCCATTACATTGCATTTCACTCCATTCTACTCCACTCCATTCCACTTCATTCCACTGCATTCCAGTCTAGTCCACTCTCCTTCTCTCCATTCCATTCCATTCCACTGCACTACACTCCATTCCATTCCAATCCAATACACTCCACTCCATTCCATTCCACCCCAGTCCACTCCACTTCACTTCCTTCCATTCCACTGCAGTCTGCTACACTCCATTCCTTTCTATTCCATTCCATTCCATTCCTCTCCTCTCCACTCCACTCCACTCCATCACATTACATTCAATTAAATTTCATTCCATTCCACTCCACTCCTCTCTATTCCATTTTATTCCACTTCCCTGCACTCCACCCCAATCCATTGCACTCCACTCCATTCCACTCCACTCCATGACATTCCGTTATATTCCATTCCATTCCACTCCTCTCCATTCCAGTCCACTCCTCTTCATTCCACACCACTCCACTCCAATCCATTCCATTCCATTCCATTTCACTGAACTCTGTTCCACTCCACTCAACTCCATTCCACTCCACTCCACTGCATTCCATTCCATTCCATTCCATTCCACTGCATTCCGTTAGATTCCACTCTATTCCACTTCACTCCACTCCGATCCACTCCATTACACTCCACTCCATTCGATTCCATTCCACTCCCCTGCACTCCACTCCACTCCATTCCACTCCACTCAACTCCACTGCACTCCATTCCATTCCATACCATTCCATTCCATTCCATTCCATTTCATTCCATTCCATTCCATTCCACACCATTCCACTCCATTCCTCTCCATTCCACTTCATTCCATTCCATTCCATTCCAGTCCACTCCATTCAAATACATTCCACTACACTCCACTGCACCACTCCATTCTACTCCACTCCATTCCATTTCATTCCACTCCACTCCGCTGAACTCCATTCCTTCACACTCCATTCCACTCCACTCCATTAAAATCCTCTCCATTACTTTACATTCCATTCCAATCCATTCCATTCCATTTTACGCCACACCACTCCATTCCATTCCGCTCCACTCCGCTCCATTCCACTGCACTCCTCTCCAATCCACTCAATTCCACTCCACTCCTCTCCTCTCCCATCCATTCTCTTCCATTCCATTCCACGCCATTCCATTCCAGTACCCTCTTCTCCATTCCACCCCAATCCATTCCACTCCACTACATTCCATTCCATTCCTTTACGTTCCACTCCTTTCAACTCCACTCCACTCCATTCCATTCCACTCCATTCCAATACACTCCATTCCAATCCATTCCACTCTATTCCACCCCACTCCACTGCATTCCATTCCAATCCATTCCAGTCCACTCCATTCCATTCCAGTCCACTCCACTGCACTCCACTCCATTCCAATTCATTCCACTTCATTGCATTACAATGCGTTCGACTCCACTCCACCCCATCTACTCCATTCCATTCCTTTCCATTCAATTCAATTCCATTCCAATGCAGTCCATTCAACTCCAATCCACTCCATTCCAGTGAACTCCACTCCATTCCATTCCATTCCAGTCCATTCCAGTCTGTTTCACTCTATTCCACTGCAGTACACTCCATTCCACTCCATTCCCCTTCATTTCTCTCCACTCCGTTCCACTTCATTCTGCTCCATTCCCTTCCATTCCATTACACTCCACACCACCCCACTCCATTCTATTCTACTCCATTCCATTCTCCTCCATTCCATTCCACTCCACTCCATTCCATTCCATTTCTTTCCACTCAACTCCCCTCCATTCCACTCGATTCCACTCCATTCCATTCCACTCCTCTCTATTCCACTCCATTCTATTCCATTCCTCTCCACTGCACTCCATTCCATTCCTTTGCATCCCATTACATTCCTGTCCATTCCAGTCCATTCCGCTATATTCCACTACACCATATTCCACTCCATTCCCCTCCATACCACTCCATTCCCCTCTACTCCAATATATTCCGCTCCACTCCAGTCCACTCCACTCCACTCCATTCCATTTCACTCCGTTCCATTCCTCTCCATTCCACTCCACTCTATTCCACTCCTCTTAACCCCATACCACTCCACTCCTCACCATTCCATTTCATTCCACTCCATTTCATTCCACTTCATTCCATTCCATTCAACTCTACTCCTTTCCACTCCTCTCCATTAGACTCCACTCCATTCCATTCATTCCATTCTACTCAATTCCTCTCCTCTCCATTAGTCTCCACGCCATTCCATTCCATTCCACTTCATTCCACTCCATTCCACTCCACTCCACTCCATTCCATTCTATTCCACTGCACTTCATTCCACTCCCTCCACTCCATTCCACTCCACTCCATTCATTTCATTCCATTCAACTCCATTCCACTCCACTCCACTCTATTCCTTTCCAGTCCACTCCACTCCAATAAACTCCACTCCCCTCAACTCCATTCCATTCCACTCCAATCCATTCCATTCAAATCAACTCCATTCCATTCCATTCCATTCCACTGCCCTCCACTCCACTCCAGTCCACTCCATTCCATTCCACTCCATTCCTCTCCACTACATTACACTGCAGTCACTGCACTCCATTGCATTCACTCTACACCATTCCATGCCATTCCATTCCACTCCATACCAGTACACTCCTCTCCATTCCAATCCAATCCATTCTATTCCAATCTATTCCATGACACGCCACTAAACTCCACTCCACTCCACTCCATTTCGTTCCACTCCATTCCATTCCACTCCAATCCACTCCATTGCAATCCTTTCCACTCCACTCCACGCAACTCCACTCCATTCCATTCCACCACATTGCAGTCCGCTCCAATCCATTCCATTCCATTCCACTGTACTCCACTCCTTTCCATTGCATTCTGCTCCACTGCATTCCACTGCATTCTACTCCCATCCACTCCATTCTATTCCACTCCATTCATTTTCATTCTATTGAATTCCATCACATTCCAGTCCATTCCAATCCACTCCACTCCATTCCGTTGCACTCCACTCCGCCCCATTCTACTCCACTCCACTTCGTTCCATTCCAGTCAGCTACGATCCATTCCACTACAGTCCACTCCGCTCCACTCCATTCCATGCCATTGCACTCCACTCGATTCCATTACATTCCACTGCATTCCATTCCATTCCATTCCATGCTACTCCACTACACTCCACGCAATTCCAGTCCATTCCTTTCCATTCCACTCCACTCCACTCCATTCCATTCCACTCTATTCCACTCCATTCCACTTCAGTGCTCTCGACCCCACTCAATTCCAGTCCATTCCATACCATTCCATTCCACTCCACTGCATTCCATTCCATTCCATTCTATTCCATTCCATTCCTCTCCTTTCCACTCAAATCCACACCATTCCACTCCAGTCCACTCCATTCCACGCCATTCGGTTCCATTCTACTCTATTCCATTCAATTCCACTCCATTCCCCTCCATTCCACTGCATTCCACTCCATTCCGCTCCACTCCATTCCACTCCATTCCAATCCATTCCATTACAATCCACACCACACCACTCCATTCCATTCCACTCCATTCCACTCTACTCCATTCCATTCCACTCCACTCCTGACCACTCCACTTCACTCCATTCCATTCCTCTCCATTCCACTCCACGCCACTCCATTCAATTCCACCCCATTCCATTCCGTTACATTTCATTCCACTCCTCTCCACTCCACTCCACTCTGCTCCATTCCATTCCAGCCCATTCCACTCCACTCCATTCCACTCCACTACTTTCCACTCCACTCCACTCCACTTATTTCCAGTCCATTCCATTCCATTCCATTCTATTCCACTCCTTTCCACTGCACTCCACTCCATTCATTTCCACTCCTCTCCATCTATCTCATTTCATTCTATTCCAATCCATTCCATTCCATTCCACTCCATTCCACTCCATTACACTCCATTCCAGTACATTCCACTCCACACAACTCAACTCCATTCCATTCCACTGCATTCCCCTCCATTACACTCCATTCCATTCCACTCCATACCAATCCAGTCGACTCTATTCCATTCCATTCCACTACACTACACTCCACCCCATTCCATTCCACTCCATTTCACTCTAGTGCATTTCATTCCAATCCACTCCATTCCACTCCACTCCATTCCTCTCCATTCCTTTCCAATCCACTCCACTCCATTCCAGTCCATTCTACTCCATTCCTCTCCACTCCACTCTATTCCATTTCATTCCATTCCATTCCGTTCCACTCCATTCCATTCCATTTCATTCCATTCCATTCTGTTCCACTCCACTCTGTTCCATTTCATTCCATTCCATTCCGTTCCACTCCATTCCATTCCATTTCATTCCATTCCATTCTGTTCCACTCCATTCCATTCCACTCCACTCTACGCAATTCTGCTCCTCTCCATTTCACTCCATTCCACTCCACTCCATTCCATTTCACTCTAAACCATTCCATGCCATTCCATTCCACTCCACTCCATTCCTCTCCACTCCATTCCTATCCACTCCATTCCACCCCAATCCATTCTATACCAATTCATTCCATTACGCTCCACTAAATTCCACTCCACTCCACTCCACTCCACTCCATTCCACTCCACTCCATTCCATTCCTCTCAATTCCATTCCAATCCTCTACATTCCTTTCCGGTCCATTCCAATTCCTTCCATTCCATGTCATTCCACTCCATTCCATCCATTCCTCTCGATTCCTCTCCATTCCACTCCATTCCATTCCGTTCCATTGCACTCCATTCCATTCCCTTCCATTCCACTCCAGTCCACTCCACCACGCCATTCCATTCCGCTCCATGGCATTCCACTCCATTCTACTCCACTCCACTCCATTCTACTCCACTCCATTCCATTCCATTCCACTCCACTCCAATGAACTCCATTCCATCATTCTCCATTCCACTCCACTCCATTCCATTCCTCTCCCTTCCTTTCCACTCAGTTCCAGTCCATTCCATTTTATTCCACTCCACAGCACTCCATTCCATTCCACGACACTGCAATCTATTCCACTGCACTCCACTCCACTCCACTCCATTCCATTCCACTCTACTCCGTTCCATTCCACTCTACTCCGTTCCATTCCATTCCACTCCACTCCATTCAACTCCTTTCCACTCAATTCCAGTATTTTCCACTCCAATCAATTCCATTACTTTCTATTTCACTGCAATCGATTACACTCCATTCCATTACAATCCACTCCATTCCATTCCACTCCACTCCATTACACTCCATTCCATTCCATTCCACTCTATTCCATTCCATTCCATTCCATTCTCTTACACTCCATTCCAGTCCTTTCCACTCCACTCCACTACATTCCATTCCATTCCATTCCACTCCATTCCTTTACATTGCACTCCATTCCACTGCATTCCCATCCTTTCTCTCAATTCCCCTCCATTCCACTACATTACTTTACACTCCACTGCATTGCATTCCATTGCATTACACTTTACACCACTCCACGCCATTCCATTCCACTCCATTCCAGTCTACTCCATTGGATTCCACTCCACTCCAGGCCACTCAACTCCACTCCATCCCATTTCACTCCATTCCATTCCTCTCCATTCCACTCCAGTCCACTCCAATCCATTCCACTCCATTCCATTCGATTCAATTTCATTCCCCTCCACTCCACTCCACTCCACTCCCTTCCATTCCACCCACTCCCCTCCACTCCATTCCACTCCACTGCATTCCACTCCACTCCATTCCACTAGATTCCATTCCATTCCATTCCACTCTACTCCATTTCATTCCATTCCATTTAACTCCATTACATTCCTCTCCATTCCTGTCCACTCCACTCCATTCCACTTAACTATAATCCATTCCACTCTATTCACCTCCATTCCACATCGTTCCGTTCCACTCCGTTACACTCCATTCCTTCCGTTGCAGTAGATTCCACACCACTCCACTCCATTCCATTCCACTCCGTTATACTCTACTCCGTTCCATTCCTCTCCATTCAACTCCACTCCACTCCATTCCACTGCACTACATAATCCATTCCACTCCATTCCCCTCCATTCCACACCATTCTGTTCCACTCCGTTGCACTGCGTTCCTTCCATTGCATTATACTCCGTACCACTCCACCCCAGTCCATTCCACTCCATTATACTCTACTCCATTCCATTCCACTCCACTCCAGTCCACTCAACTCCATTCCATTCCATTCTCTTCCATTCAATTCCATTCCATTCCACTCCACTCCACTCCATTCCACTCCAATCTATACAGTTCCATTCCACTGCACTCCACTCCACTCCACTCTATTCCATTCCTTTCCACTCACATCAACTCCATTCCACTCCACTCCACTCTACTCCAATTCATTCCATTCCAGTCCATTCCATTCCACTCCTTTCCATTCCTCTCTATTCCACTCCATTCCACTACATTCCATTCCACTCCTCTCCAATACACTCCATTCCATTCTATTTCTCTGCACTCCAATCCATTCCAAACCACTCCATTCCATTCCACTCCACTCCTTTCCAATCCATTCCATTCCACTCCATTCCACTCCACTCCAATACATGCCACTCCACTCCATTCCATTACTTTCCACTCCACTCCACCCGACTCCATTCCATTCCATTCCACTCACGTCACCTGCATTCCACTGCACTCCACTCTACTCCACTCCACTTCATTCCACTCCATTCCATTCCATTTCACTCCTTTCCATTCCTCTCCATTCTACTCCACTCCACTTCATTCCATTCCATTCCATTCCATTCCACTCCTTTCCATTCCTCTTCATTCCACTCCATTCCACTCCATTCCTGTCCTCTCCACTCCAATACCCTCCATTCAATTTCATTCCGCTTCTCACCAATCTATTCCAATCCACTCCATTCAATTCCAGTCCACTCCTTTCCACTCCATTCCATTCCACTCCACTCCACTCTACTCCATTCCATTACATTGCATTTCACTCCATTCTACTCCACTCCATTCCACTTCATTCCACTGCATTCCTGTCTAGTCCACTCTCCTTCTCTCCATTCCATTCCATTCCACTGCACTACACTCCATTCCATTCCAATCCAATACACTCCACTCCATTCCATTCCACCCTAGTCCACTCCACTTCACTTCCTTCCATTCCACTGCAGTCTGCTACACTCCATTCCTTTCTATTCCATTCCATTCCATTCCTCTCCTCTCCACTCCACTCCACTCCATCACATTACATTCAATTAAATTTCATTCCATTCCACTCCACTCCACTCCTCTCTATTCCATTTTATTCCACTTCCCTGCACTCCACCCCAATCCATTGAACTCCACTCCATTCCACTCCACTCCATGACATTCCGTTATATTCCATTCCATTCCACTCCTCTCCATTCCAGTCCACTCCTCTTCATTCCACACCACTCCACTCCAATCCATTCCATTCCATTCCATTTCACTGAACTCTGTTCCACTCCACTCAACTCCATTCCACTCCACTCCACTGCATTCCATTCCATTCCATTCCATTCCACTGCATTCCGTTAGATTCCACTCTACTCCACTTCACTCCACTCCGTTCCACTCCATTACACTCCACTCCATTCAATTCCATTCCACTCCCCTGCACTCCACTCCACTCCATTCCACTCCACTCCATTCCACTGCGCTCCATTCCATTCCATACCATTCCATTCCATTCCATTCCATTTCATTCCATTCCATTCCATTCCACACCATTCCACTCCATTCCTCTCCATTCCACTTCATTCCATTCCATTCCATTCCAGTCCACTCCATTCAAATACATTCCACTACACTCCACTGCACCACTCCATTCTACTCCACTCCATTCCATTTCATTCCACTCCACTCCGCTGAACTCCATTCCTTCACACTCCATTCCACTCCACTCCATTAAAATCCTCTCCATTACTTTACATTCCATTCCAATCCATTCCATTCCATTTTACGCCACACCACTCCATTCCATTCCGCTCCACTCCGCTCCATTCCACTGCACTCCTCTCCAATCCACTCAATTCCACTCCACTCCTCTCCTCTCCCATCCATTCTGTTCCATTCCATTCCACGCCATTCCATTCCAGTACCCTCTTCTCCATTCCACCCCAATCCATTCCACTCCACTACATTCCATTCCATTCCTTTACGTTCCACTCCTTTCAACTCCACTCCACTCCATTCCATTCCACTCCATTCCAATACACTCCATTCCAATCCATTCCTCTCTATTCCACCCCACTCCACTGCATTCCATTCCAATCCATTCCAGTCCACTCCATTCCATTCCAGTCCACTCCACTGCACTCCACTCCATTCCAATTCATTCCACTTCATTGCATTACAATGCGTTCGACTCCACTCCACCCCATCTACTCCATTCCATTCCTTTCCATTCAATTCAATTCCATTCCAATGCAGTCCATTCAACTCCAATCCACTCCATTCCAGTGAACTCCACTCCATTCCATTCCATTCCAGTCCATTCCAGTCTGTTTCACTCTATTCCACTGCAGTACACTCCATTCCACTCCATTCCCCTTCATTTCTCTACACTCCGTTCCACTTCATTCTGCTCCATTCCCTTCCATTCCATTACACTCCACACCACCCCACTCCATTCTATTCTACTCCATTCCATTCTCCTCCATTCCATTCCACTCCACTCCATTCCATTCCATTTCTTTCCACTCAACTCCCCTCCATTCCACTCGATTCCACTCCATTCCATTCCACTCCTCTCTATTCCACTCCATTCTATTCCATTCCTCTCCACTGCACTCCATTCCATTCCTTTGCATCCCATTACATTCCTGTCCATTCCGCTATATTCCACTACACCATATTCCACTCCATTCCCCTCCATACCACTCCATTCCACTCTACTCCAATATATTCTGCTCCACTCCAGTCCACTCCACTCCACTCCATTCCATTTCACTCCTTTCCATTCCTCTCCATTCCACTCCACTCTATTCCACTCCTCTTAACCCCATACCACTCCACTCCTCACCATTCCATTTCATTCCACTCCATTTCATTCCACTTCATTCCATTCCATTCAACTCTACTCCTTTCCACTCCTCTCCATTAGACTCCACTCCATTCCATTCATTCCATTCTACTCAATTCCTCTCCTCTCCATTAGTCTCCACGCCATTCCATTCCATTCCACTTCATTCCACTCCATTCCACTCCACTCCACTCCATTCCATTCTATTCCACTGCACTTCATTCCACTCCCTCCACTCCATTCCACTCCACTCCATTCATTTCATTCCATTCAACTCCATTCCACTCCACTCCACTCTATTTCTTTCCAGTCCACTCCACTCCAATAAACTCCACTCTCCTCAACTCCATTCCATTCCACTCCAATCCATTCCATTCAAATCAACTCCATTCCATTCCATTCCATTCCACTGCCCTCCACTCCACTCCAGTCCACTCCATTCCATTCCACTCCATTCCTCTCCACTACATTACACTGCAGTCACTGCACTCCATTGCATTCACTCTACACCATTCCATGCCATTCCATTCCACTCCATACCAGTACACTCCTCTCCATTCCAATCCAATCCATTCTATTCCAATCTATTCCATGACACGCCACTAAACTCCACTCCACTCCACTCCATTTCGTTCCACTCCATTCCATTCCACTCCAATCCACTCCATTGCAATCCTTTCCACTCCACTCCACGCAACTCCACTCCATTCCATTCCACCACATTGCAGTCCGCTCCAATCCATTCCATTCCATTCCACTGTACTCCACTCCTTTCCATTGCATTCTGCTCCACTGCATTCCACTGCATTCTACTCCCATCCACTCCATTCTATTCCACTCCATTCATTTTCATTCTATTGAATTCCATCACATTCCAGTCCATTCCCCTCCACTCCACTCCATTCCGTTGCACTCCACTCCGCCCCATTCTACTCCACTCCACTCCATTCCATTCCAGTCAACTACGATCCATTCCACTACACTCCACTCCGCTCCACTCCATTCCATGCCATTGCACTCCACTCGATTCCATTACATTCCACTGCATTCCATTCCATTCCATTCCATGCTACTCCACTACACTCCACGCAATTCCAGTCCATTCCTTTCCATTCCACTCCACTCCACTCCAGTCCATTCCACTCTATTCCACTCCATTCCACTTCAGTGCTCTCGACCCCACTCAATTCCAGTCCATTCCATACCATTCCATTCCACTCCACTGCATTCCATTCCATTCCATTCTATTCCATTCCATTCCTCTCCTTTCCACTCAAATCCACACCATTCCACTCCAGTCCACTCCATTCCACGCCATTCGGTTCCATTCTACTCTATTCCATTCAATTCCACTCCATTCCCCTCCATTCCACTGCATTCCACTCCATTCCGCTCCACTCCATTCCACTCCATTCCAATCCATTCCATTACAATCCACACCACACCACTCCATTCCATTCCACTCCATTCCACTCTACTCCATTCCATTCCACTCCACTCCTGACCACTCCACTTCACTCCATTCCATTCCTCTCCATTCCACTCCACGCCACTCCATTCAATTCCACCCCATTCCATTCCGTTACATTTCATTCCACTCCTCTCCACTCCACTCCACTCTGCTCCATTCCATTCCAGCCCATTCCACTCCACTCCATTCCACTCCACTACTTTCCACTCCACTCCACTCCACTTATTTCCAGTCCATTCCATTCCATTCCATTCTATTCCACTCCTTTCCACTGCACTCCACTCCATTCATTTCCACTCCTCTCCATCTATCTCATTTCATTCTATTCCAATCCATTCCATTCCATTCCACTCCATTCCACTCCATTACACTCCATTCCAGTACATTCCACTCCACACAACTCAACTCCATTCCATTCCACTGCATTCCCCTCCATTACACTCCATTCCATTCCACTCCATACCAATCCAGTCGACTCTATTCCATTCCATTCCACTACACTACACTCCACCCCATTCCATTCCACTCCATTTCACTCTAGTGCATTTCATTCCAATCCACTCCATTCCACTCCACTCCATTCCTCTCCATTCCTTTCCAATCCACTCCACTCCATTCCAGTCCATTCTACTCCATTCCTCTCCACTCCACTCTATTCCATTTCATTCCATTCCATTCCGTTCCACTCCATTCCATTCCATTTCATTCCATTCCATTCTGTTCCACTCCACTCTGTTCCATTTCATTCCATTCCATTCCGTTCCACTCCATTCCATTCCATTTCATTCCATTCCATTCTGTTCCACTCCATTCCATTCCACTCCACTCTACGCAATTCTGCTCCTCTCCATTTCACTCCATTCCACTCCACTCCATTCCATTTCACTCTAAACCATTCCATGCCATT
The DNA here is from genome assembly GCF_028885655.2 of Pongo abelii. NCBI lineage: Eukaryota > Metazoa > Chordata > Mammalia > Primates > Hominidae > Pongo > Pongo abelii. The sequence continues at coordinate 19,998,230 of NC_072000.2, read as the reverse complement.
CCATTCCACTCCACTCCATTCCTCTCCACTCCATTCCTATCCACTCCATTCCACCCCAATCCATTCTATACCAATTCATTCCATTACGCTCCACTAAATTCCACTCCACTCCACTCCACTCCACTCCATTCCACTCCACTCCATTCCATTCCTCTCAATTCCATTCCAATCCTCTACATTCCTTTCCGGTCCATTCCAATTCCTTCCATTCCATGTCATTCCACTCCATTCCATCCATTCCTCTCGATTCCTCTCCATTCCACTCCATTCCATTCCGTTCCATTGCACTCCATTCCATTCCCTTCCATTCCACTCCAGTCCACTCCACCACGCCATTCCATTCCGCTCCATGGCATTCCACTCCATTCTACTCCACTCCACTCCATTCTACTCCACTCCATTCCATTCCATTCCACTCCACTCCAATGAACTCCATTCCATCATTCTCCATTCCACTCCACTCCATTCCATTCCTCTCCCTTCCTTTCCACTCAGTTCCAGTCCATTCCATTTTATTCCACTCCACAGCACTCCATTCCATTCCACGACACTGCAATCTATTCCACTGCACTCCACTCCACTCCACTCCATTCCATTCCACTCTACTCCGTTCCATTCCATTCCACTCCACTCCATTCAACTCCTTTCCACTCAATTCCAGTATTTTCCACTCCAATCAATTCCATTACTTTCTATTTCACTGCAATCGATTACACTCCATTCCATTACAATCCACTCCATTCCATTCCACTCCACTCCATTACACTCCATTCCATTCCATTCCACTCTATTCCATTCCATTCCATTCCATTCTCTTACACTCCATTCCAGTCCTTTCCACTCCACTCCACTACATTCCATTCCATTCCATTCCACTCCATTCCTTTACATTGCACTCCATTCCACTGCATTCCCATCCTTTCTCTCAATTCCCCTCCATTCCACTACATTACTTTACACTCCACTGCATTGCATTCCATTGCATTACACTTTACACCACTCCACGCCATTCCATTCCACTCCATTCCAGTCTACTCCATTGGATTCCACTCCACTCCAGGCCACTCAACTCCACTCCATTCCATTTCACTCCATTCCATTCCTCTCCATTCCACTCCAGTCCACTCCAATCCATTCCACTCCATTCCATTCGATTCAATTTCATTCCACTCCACTCCACTCCACTCCACTCCCTTCCATTCCACCCACTCCCCTCCACTCCATTCCACTCCACTGCATTCCACTCCACTCCATTCCACTAGATTCCATTCCATTCCATTCCACTCTACTCCATTTCATTCCATTCCATTTAACTCCATTACATTCCTCTCCATTCCTGTCCACTCCACTCCATTCCACTTAACTATAATCCATTCCACTCTATTCACCTCCATTCCACATCGTTCCGTTCCACTCCGTTACACTCCATTCCTTCCGTTGCAGTAGATTCCACACCACTCCACTCCATTCCATTCCACTCCGTTATACTCTACTCCGTTCCATTCCTCTCCATTCAACTCCACTCCACTCCATTCCACTGCACTATATAATCCATTCCACTCCATTCCCCTCCATTCCACACCATTCTGTTCCACTCCGTTGCACTGCGTTCCTTCCATTGCATTATACTCCGTACCACTCCACCCCAGTCCATTCCACTCCATTATACTCTACTCCATTCCATTCCACTCCACTCCAGTCCACTCAACTCCATTCCATTCCATTCTCTTCCATTCAATTCCATTCCATTCCACTCCACTCCACTCCATTCCACTCCAATCTATACAGTTCCATTCCACTGCACTCCACTCCACTCCACTCTATTCCATTCCTTTCCACTCACATCAACTCCATTCCACTCCACTCCACTCTACTCCAATTCATTCCATTCCAGTCCATTCCATTCCACTCCTTTCCATTCCTCTCTATTCCACTCCATTCCACTACATTCCATTCCACTCCTCTCCAATACACTCCATTCCATTCTATTTCTCTGCACTCCAATCCATTCCAAACCACTCCATTCCATTCCACTCCACTCCTTTCCAATCCATTCCATTCCACTCCATTCCACTCCACTCCAATACATGCCACTCCACTCCATTCCATTACTTTCCACTCCACTCCACCCGACTCCATTCCATTCCATTCCACTCACGTCACCTGCATTCCACTGCACTCCACTCTACTCCACTCCACTTCATTCCACTCCATTCCATTCCATTTCACTCCTTTCCATTCCTCTCCATTCTACTCCACTCCACTTCATTCCATTCCATTCCATTCCATTCCACTCCTTTCCATTCCTCTTCATTCCACTCCATTCCACTCCATTCCTGTCCTCTCCACTGCAATACCCTCCATTCAATTTCATTCCGCTTCTCACCAATCTATTCCAATCCACTCCATTCAATTCCAGTCCACTCCTTTCCACTCCATTCCATTCCACTCCACTCCACTCTACTCCATTCCATTACATTGCATTTCACTCCATTCTACTCCACTCCATTCCACTTCATTCCACTGCATTCCAGTCTAGTCCACTCTCCTTCTCTCCATTCCATTCCATTCCACTGCACTACACTCCATTCCATTCCAATCCAATACACTCCACTCCATTCCATTCCACCCCAGTCCACTCCACTTCACTTCCTTCCATTCCACTGGAGTCTGCTACACTTCATTCCTTTCTATTCCATTCCATTCCATTCCTCTCCTCTCCAATCCACTCCACTCCATCACATTACATTCAATTAAATTTCATTCCATTCCACTCCACTCCACTCCTCTCTATTCCATTTTATTCCACTTCCCTGCACTCCACCCCAATCCATTGCACTCCACTCCATTCCACTCCACTCCATGACATTCCGTTATATTCCATTCCATTCCACTCCTCTCCATTCCAGTCCACTCCTCTTCATTCCACACCACTCCACTCCAATCCATTCCATTCCATTCCATTCCATTTCACTGAACTCTGTTCCACTCCACTCAACTCCATTCCACTCCACTCCACTGCATTCCATTCCATTCCATTCCATTCCACTGCATTCCGTTAGATTCCACTCTACTCCACTTCACTCCACTCCGTTCCACTCCATTACACTCCACTCCATTCAATTCCATTCCACTCCCCTGCACTGCACTCCACTCCATTCCACTCCACTCCATTCCACTGCACTCCATTCCATTCCATACCATTCCATTCCATTCCATTCCATTTCATTCCATTCCATTCCATTCCACACCGTTCCACTCCATTCCTCTCCATTCCACTTCATTCCATTCCATTCCATTCCAGTCCACTCCTTTCAAATACATTCCACTACACTCCACTGCACCACTCCATTCTACTCCACTCCATTCCATTTCATTCCACTCCACTCCGCTGAACTCCATTCCTTCACACTCCATTCCACTCCACTCCATTAAAATCCTCTCCATTACTTTACATTCCATTCCAATCCATTCCATTCCATTTTACGCCACACCACTCCATTCCATTCCGCTCCACTCCGCTCCATTCCACTGCACTCCTCTCCAATCCACTCAATTCCACTCCACTCCTCTCCTCTCCCATCCATTCTGTTCCATTCCATTCCACGCCATTCCATTCCAGTACCCTCTTCTCCATTCCACCCCAATCCATTCCACTCCACTACATTCCATTCCATTCCTTTACGTTCCACTCCTTTCAACTCCACTCCACTCCATTCCATTCCACTCCATTCCAATACACTCCATTCCAATCCATTCCACTCTATTCCACCCCACTCCACTGCATTCCATTCCAATCCATTCCAGTCCACTCCATTCCATTCCAGTCCACTCCACTGCACTCCACTCCATTCCAATTCATTCCACTTCATTGCATTACAATGCGTTCGACTCCACTCCACCCCATCTACTCCATTCCATTCCTTTCCATTCAATTCAATTCCATTCCAATGCAGTCCATTCAACTCCAATCCACTCCATTCCAGTGAACTCCACTCCATTCCATTCCATTCCAGTCCATTCCAGTCTGTTTCACTCTATTCCACTGCAGTACACTCCATTCCACTCCATTCCCCTTCATTTCTCTACACTCCGTTCCACTTCATTCTGCTCCATTCCCTTCCATTCCATTACACTCCACACCACCCCACTCCATTCTATTCTACTCCATTCCATTCTCCTCCATTCCATTCCACTCCACTCCATTCCATTCCATTTCTTTCCACTCAACTCCCCTCCATTCCACTCGATTCCACTCCATTCCATTCCACTCCTCTCTATTCCACTCCATTCTATTCCATTCCTCTCCACTGCACTCCATTCCATTCCTTTGCATCCCATTACATTCCTGTCCATTCCGCTATATTCCACTACACCATATTCCACTCCATTCCCCTCCATACCACTCCATTCCACTCTACTCCAATATATTCTGCTCCACTCCAGTCCACTCCACTCCACTCCATTCCATTTCACTCCTTTCCATTCCTCTCCATTCCACTCCACTCTATTCCACTCCTCTTAACCCCATACCACTCCACTCCTCACCATTCCATTTCATTCCACTCCATTTCATTCCACTTCATTCCATTCCATTCAACTCTACTCCTTTCCACTCCTCTCCATTAGACTCCACTCCATTCCATTCATTCCATTCTACTCAATTCCTCTCCTCTCCATTAGTCTCCACGCCATTCCATTCCATTCCACTTCATTCCACTCCATTCCACTCCACTCCACTCCATTCCATTCTATTCCACTGCACTTCATTCCACTCCCTCCACTCCATTCCACTCCACTCCATTCATTTCATTCCATTCAACTCCATTCCACTCCACTCCACTCTATTCCTTTCCAGTCCACTCCACTCCAATAAACTCCACTCCCCTCAACTCCATTCCATTCCACTCCAATCCATTCCATTCAAATCAACTTCATTCCATTCCATTCCATTCCACTGCCCTCCACTCCACTCCAGTCCACTCCATTCCATTCCACTCCATTCCTCTCCACTACATTACACTGCAGTCACTGCACTCCATTGCATTCACTCTACACCATTCCATGCCATTCCATTCCACTCCATACCAGTACACTCCTCTCCATTCCAATCCAATCCATTCTATTCCAATCTATTCCATGACACGCCACTAAACTCCACTCCACTCCACTCCATTTCGTTCCACTCCATTCCATTCCACTCCAATCCACTCCATTGCAATCCTTTCCACTCCACTCCACGCAACTCCACTCCATTCCATTCCACCACATTGCAGTCCACTCCATTCCATTCCATTCCATTCCACTGTACTCCACTCCTTTCCATTGCATTCTGCTCCACTGCATTCCACTGCATTCTACTCCCATCCACTCCATTCTATTCCACTCCATTCATTTTCATTCTATTGAATTCCATCACATTCCAGTCCATTCCATTCCACTCCACTCCACTCCATTCCGTTGCACTCCACTCCGCCTCATTCTACTCCACTCCACTCCATTCCATTCCAGTCAACTACGATCCATTCCACTACACTCCACTCCGCTCCACTCCATTCCATGCCATTGCACTCCACTCGATTCCATTACATTCCACTGCATTCCATTCCATTCCATTCCATGCTACTCCACTACACTCCACGCAATTCCAGTCCATTCCTTTCCATTCCACTCCACTCCACTCCATTCCATTCCACTCTATTCCACTCCATTCCACTTCAGTGCTCTCGACCCCACTCAATTCCAGTCCATTCCATACCATTCCATTCCACTCCACTGCATTCCATTCCATTCCATTCTATTCCATTCCATTCCTCTCCTTTCCACTCAAATCCACACCATTCCACTCCAGTCCACTCCATTCCACGCCATTCGGTTCCATTCTACTCTATTCCATTCAATTCCACTCCATTCCCCTCCATTCCACTGCATTCCACTCCATTCCGCTCCACTCCATTCCACTCCATTCCAATCCATTCCATTACAATCCACACCACACCACTCCATTCCATTCCACTCCATTCCACTCTACTCCATTCCATTCCACTCCACTCCTGACCACTCCACTTCACTCCATTCCATTCCTCTCCATTCCACTCCACGCCACTCCATTCAATTCCACCCCATTCCATTCCGTTACATTTCATTTCACTCCTCTCCACTCCACTCCACTCTGCTCCATTCCATTCCAGCCCATTCCACTCCACTCCATTCCACTCCACTACTTTCCACTCCACTCCACTCCACTTATTTCCAGTCCATTCCATTCCATTCCATTCTATTCCACTCCTTTCCACTGCACTCCACTCCATTCATTTCCACTCCTCTCCATCTATCTCATTTCATTCTATTCCAATCCATTCCATTCCATTCCACTCCATTCCACTCCATTACACTCCATTCCAGTACATTCCACTCCACACAACTCAACTCCATTCCATTCCACTGCATTCCCCTCCATTACACTCCATTCCATTCCACTCCATACCAATCCAGTCGACTCTATTCCATTCCATTCCACTACACTACACTCCACCCCATTCCATTCCACTCCATTTCACTCTAGTGCATTTCATTCCAATCCACTCCATTCCACTCCACTCCATTCCTCTCCATTCCTTTCCAATCCACTCCACTCCATTCCAGTCCATTCTACTCCATTCCTCTCCACTCCACTCTATTCCATTTCATTCCATTCCATTCCGTTCCACTCCATTCCATTCCATTTCATTCCATTCCATTCTGTTCCACTCCACTCTGTTCCATTTCATTCCATTCCATTCCGTTCCACTCCATTCCATTCCATTTCATTCCATTCCATTCTGTTCCACTCCATTCCATTCCACTCCACTCTACGCAATTCTGCTCCTCTCCATTTCACTCCATTCCACTCCACTCCATTCCATTTCACTCTAAACCATTCCATGCCATTCCATTCCACTCCACTCCATTCCTCTCCACTCCATTCCTATCCACTCCATTCCACCCCAATCCATTCTATACCAATTCATTCCATTACGCTCCACTAAATTCCACTCCACTCCACTCCACTCCAATCCATTCCACTCCACTCCACTCCATTCCACTCCACTCCATTCCATTCCTCTCAATTCCATTCCAATCCTCTACATTCCTTTCCGGTCCATTCCAATTCCTTCCATTCCATGTCATTCCACTCCATTCCATCCATTCCTCTCGATTCCTCTCCATTCCACTCCATTCCATTCCGTTCCATTGCACTCCATTCCATTCCCTTCCATTCCACTCCAGTCCACTCCACCACGCCATTCCATTCCGCTCCATGGCATTCCACTCCATTCTACTCCACTCCACTCCATTCTACTCCACTCCATTCCATTCCATTCCACTCCACTCCAATGAACTCCATTCCATCATTCTCCATTCCATTCCACTCCATTCCATTCCTCTCCCTTCCTTTCCACTCAGTTCCAGTCCATTCCATTTTATTCCACTCCACAGCACTCCATTCCATTCCACGACACTGCAATCTATTCCACTGCACTCCACTCCACTCCACTCCATTCCATTCCACTCTACTCCGTTCCATTCCATTCCACTCCACTCCATTCAACTCCTTTCCACTCAATTCCAGTATTTTCCACTCCAATCAATTCCATTACTTTCTATTTCACTGCAATCAATTACACTCCATTCCATTACAATCCACTCCATTCCATTCCACTCCACTCCATTACACTCCATTCCATTCCATTCCACTCTATTCCATTCCATTCCATTCCATTCTCTTACACTCCATTCCAGTCCTTTCCACCCCACTCCACTACATTCCATTCCATTCCATTCCACTCCATTCCTTTACATTGCACTCCATTCCACTGCATTCCCATCCTTTCTCTCAATTCCCCTCCATTCCACTACATTACTTTACACTCCACTGCATTGCATTCCATTGCATTACACTTTACACCACTCCACGCCATTCCATTCCACTCCATTCCAGTCTACTCCATTGGATTCCACTCCACTCCAGGCCACTCAACTCCACTCCATTCCATTTCACTCCATTCCATTCCTCTCCATTCCACTCCAGTCCACTCCAATCCATTCCACTCCATTCCATTCGATTCAATTTCATTCCCCTCCACTCCACTCCACTCCACTCCCTTCCATTCCACCCACTCCCCTCCACTCCATTCCACTCCACTGCATTCCACTCCACTCCATTCCACTAGATTCCATTCCATTCCATTCCACTCTACTCCATTTCATTCCATTCCATTTAACTCCATTACATTCCTCTCCATTCCTGTCCACTCCACTCCATTCCACTTAACTATAATCCATTCCACTCTATTCACCTCCATTCCACATCGTTCCGTTCCACTCCGTTACACTCCATTCCTTCCGTTGCAGTATATTCCACACCACTCCACTCCATTCCATTCCACTCCGTTATACTCTACTCCGTTCCATTCCTCTCCATTCAACTCCACTCCACTCCATTCCACTGCACTATATAATCCATTCCACTCCATTCCCCTCCATTCCACACCATTCTGTTCCACTCCGTTGCACTGCGTTCCTTCCATTGCATTATACTCCGTACCACTCCACCCCAGTCCATTCCACTCCATTATACTCTACTCCATTCCATTCCACTCCACTCCACTCCATTCCACTCCAATCTATACAGTTCCATTCCACTGCACTCCACTCCACTCCACTCTATTCCATTCCTTTCCACTCACATCAACTCCATTCCACTCCACTCCACTCTACTCCAATTCATTCCATTCCAGTCCATTCCATTCCACTCCTTTCCATTCCTCTCTATTCCACTCCATTCCACTACATTCCATTCCACTCCTCTCCAATACACTCCATTCCATTCTATTTCTCTGCACTCCAATCCATTCCAAACCACTCCATTCCATTCCACTCCACTCCTTTCCAATCCATTCCATTCCACTCCATTCCACTCCAATCCAATACATGCCACTCCACTCCATTGCATTACTTTCCACTCCACTCCACCCGACTCCATTCCATTCCATTCCACTCACGTCACCTGCATTCCACTGCACTCCACTCTACTCCACTCCACTTCATTCCACTCCATTCCATTCCATTTCACTCCTTTCCATTCCTCTCCATTCTACTCCACTCCACTTCATTCCATTCCATTCCATTCCATTCCACTCCTTTCCATTCCTCTTCATTCCACTCCATTCCACTCCATTCCTGTCCTCTCCACTCCAATACCCTCCATTCAATTTCATTCCGCTTCTCACCAATCTATTCCAATCCACTCCATTCAATTCCAGTCCACTCCTTTCCACTCCATTCCATTCCACTCCACTCCACTCTACTCCATTCCATTACATTGCATTTCACTCCATTCTACTCCACTCCATTCCACTTCATTCCACTGCATTCCTGTCTAGTCCACTCTCCTTCTCTCCATTCCATTCCATTCCACTGCACTACACTCCATTCCATTCCAATCCAATACACTCCACTCCATTCCATTCCACCCCAGTCCACTCCACTTCACTTCCTTCCATTCCACTGCAGTCTGCTACACTCCATTCCTTTCTATTCCATTCCATTCCATTCCTCTCCTCTCCACTCCACTCCACTCCATCACATTACATTCAATTAAATTTCATTCCATTCCACTCCACTCCACTCCTCTCTATTCCATTTTATTCCACTTCCCTGCACTCCACCCCAATCCATTGCACTCCACTCCATTCCACTCCACTCCATGACATTCCGTTATATTCCATTCCATTCCACTCCTCTCCATTCCAGTCCACTCCTCTTCATTCCACACCACTCCACTCCAATCCATTCCATTCCATTCCATTTCACTGAACTCTGTTCCACTCCACTCAACTCCATTCCACTCCACTCCACTGCATTCCATTCCATTCCATTCCATTCCATTCCACTGCATTCCGTTAGATTCCACTCTACTCCACTTCACTCCACTCCGTTCCACTCCATTACACTCCACTCCATTCAATTCCATTCCACTCCCCTGCACTCCACTCCACTCCATTCCACTCCACTCCATTCCACTGCACTCCTTTCCATTCCATACCATTCCATTCCATTCCATTCCATTTCATTCCATTCCATTCCATTCCACACCATTCCACTCCATTCCTCTCCATTCCACTTCATTCCATTCCATTCCATTCCAGTCCACTCCATTCAAATACATTCCACTACACTCCACTGCACCACTCCATTCTACTCCACTCCATTCCATTTCACTCCACTCCACTCCGCTGAACTCCATTCCTTCACACTCCATTCCACTCCACTCCATTAAAATCCTCTCCATTACTTTACATTCCATTCCAATCCATTCCATTCCATTTTACGCCACACCACTCCATTCCATTCCGCTCCACTCCGCTCCATTCCACTGCACTCCTCTCCAATCCACTCAATTCCACTCCACTCCTCTCCTCTCCCATCCATTCTGTTCCATTCCATTCCACGCCATTCCATTCCAGTACCCTCTTCTCCATTCCACCCCAATCCATTCCACTCCACTACATTCCATTCCATTCCTTTACGTTCCACTCCTTTCAACTCCACTCCACTCCATTCCATTCCACTCCATTCCAATACACTCCATTCCAATCCATTCCACTCTATTCCACCCCACTCCACTGCATTCCATTCCAATCCATTCCAGTCCACTCCATTCCATTCCAGTCCACTCCACTGCACTCCACTCCATTCCAATTCATTCCACTTCATTGCATTACAATGCGTTCGACTCCACTCCACCCCATCTACTCCATTCCATTCCTTTCCATTCAATTCAATTCCATTCCAATGCAGTCCATTCAACTCCAATCCACTCCATTCCAGTGAACTCCACTCCATTCCATTCCATTCCAGTCCATTCCAGTCTGTTTCACTCTATTCCACTGCAGTACACTCCATTCCACTCCATTCCCCTTCATTTCTCTCCACTCCGTTCCACTTCATTCTGCTCCATTCCCTTCCATTCCATTACACTCCACACCACCCCACTCCATTCTATTCTACTCCATTCCATTCTCCTCCATTCCATTCCACTCCACTCCATTCCATTCCATTTCTTTCCACTCAACTCCCCTCCATTCCACTCGATTCCACTCCATTCCATTCCACTCCTCTCTATTCCACTCCATTCTATTCCATTCCTCTCCACTGCACTCCATTCCATTCCTTTGCATCCCATTACATTCCTGTCCATTCCGCTATATTCCACTACACCATATTCCACTCCATTCCCCTCCATACCACTCCATTCCACTCTACTCCAATATATTCTGCTCCACTCCAGTCCACTCCACTCCACTCCATTCCATTTCACTCCTTTCCATTCCTCTCCATTCCACTCCACTCTATTCCACTCCTCTTAACCCCATACCACTCCACTCCTCACCATTCCATTTCATTCCACTCCATTTCATTCCACTTCATTCCATTCCATTCAACTCTACTCCTTTCCACTCCTCTCCATTAGACTCCACTCCATTCCATTCATTCCATTCTACTCAATTCCTCTCCTCTCCATTAGTCTCCACGCCATTCCATTCCATTCCACTTCATTCCACTCCATTCCACTCCACTCCACTCCATTCCATTCTATTCCACTGCACTTCATTCCACTCCCTCCACTCCATTCCACTCCACTCCATTCATTTCATTCCATTCAACTCCATTCCACTCCACTCCACTCTATTCCTTTCCAGTCCACTCCACTCCAATAAACTCCACTCCCCTCAACTCCATTCCATTCCACTCCAATCCATTCCATTCAAATCAACTCCATTCCATTCCATTCCATTCCACTGCCCTCCACTCCACTCCAGTCCACTCCATTCCATTCCACTCCATTCCTCTCCACTACATTACACTGCAGTCACTGCACTCCATTGCATTCACTCTACACCATTCCATGCCATTCCATTCCACTCCATACCAGTACACTCCTCTCCATTCCAATCCAATCCATTCTATTCCAATCTATTCCATGACACGCCACTAAACTCCACTCCACTCCACTCCATTTCGTTCCACTCCATTCCATTCCACTCCAATCCACTCCATTGCAATCCTTTCCACTCCACTCCACGCAACTCCACTCCATTCCATTCCACCACATTGCAGTCCACTCCATTCCATTCCATTCCATTCCACTGTACTCCACTCCTTTCCATTGCATTCTGCTCCACTGCATTCCACTGCATTCTACTCCCATCCACTCCATTCTATTCCACTCCATTCATTTTCATTCTATTGAATTCCATCACATTCCAGTCCATTCCATTCCACTCCACTCCACTCCATTCCGTTGCACTCCACTCCGCCTCATTCTACTCCACTCCACTCCATTCCATTCCAGTCAACTACGATCCATTCCACTACACTCCACTCCGCTCCACTCCATTCCATGCCATTGCACTCCACTCGATTCCATTACATTCCACTGCATTCCATTCCATTCCATTCCATGCTACTCCACTACACTCCACGCAATTCCAGTCCATTCCTTTCCATTCCACTCCACTCCACTCCATTCCATTCCACTCTATTCCACTCCATTCCACTTCAGTGCTCTCGACCCCACTCAATTCCAGTCCATTCCATACCATTCCATTCCACTCCACTGCATTCCATTCCATTCCATTCTATTCCATTCCATTCCTCTCCTTTCCACTCAAATCCACACCATTCCACTCCAGTCCACTCCATTCCACGCCATTCGGTTCCATTCTACTCTATTCCATTCAATTCCACTCCATTCCCCTCCATTCCACTGCATTCCACTCCATTCCGCTCCACTCCATTCCACTCCATTCCAATCCATTCCATTACAATCCACACCACACCACTCCATTCCATTCCACTCCATTCCACTCTACTCCATTCCATTCCACTCCACTCCTGACCACTCCACTTCACTCCATTCCATTCCTCTCCATTCCACTCCACGCCACTCCATTCAATTCCACCCCATTCCATTCCGTTACATTTCATTCCACTCCTCTCCACTCCACTCCACTCTGCTCCATTCCATTCCAGCCCATTCCACTCCACTCCATTCCACTCCACTACTTTCCACTCCACTCCACTCCACTTATTTCCAGTCCATTCCATTCCATTCCATTCTATTCCACTCCTTTCCACTGCACTCCACTCCATTCATTTCCACTCCTCTCCATCTATCTCATTTCATTCTATTCCAATCCATTCCATTCCATTCCACTCCATTCCACTCCATTACACTCCATTCCAGTACATTCCACTCCACACAACTCAACTCCATTCCATTCCACTGCATTCCCCTCCATTACACTCCATTCCATTCCACTCCATACCAATCCAGTCGACTCTATTCCATTCCATTCCACTACACTACACTCCACCCCATTCCATTCCACTCCATTTCACTCTAGTGCATTCCATTCCAATCCACTCCATTCCACTCCACTCCATTCCTCTCCATTCCTTTCCAATCCACTCCACTCCATTCCAGTCCATTCTACTCCATTCCTCTCCACTCCACTCTATTCCATTTCATTCCATTCCATTCCGTTCCACTCCATTCCATTCCATTTCATTCCATTCCATTCTGTTCCACTCCACTCTGTTCCATTTCATTCCATTCCATTCCGTTCCACTCCATTCCATTCCATTTCATTCCATTCCATTCTGTTCCACTCCATTCCATTCCACTCCACTCTACGCAATTCTGCTCCTCTCCATTTCACTCCATTCCACTCCACTCCATTCCATTTCACTCTAAACCATTCCATGCCATTCCATTCCACTCCACTCCATTCCTCTCCACTCCATTCCTATCCACTCCATTCCACCCCAATCCATTCTATACCAATTCATTCCATTACGCTCCACTAAATTCCACTCCACTCCACTCCACTCCAATCCATTCCACTCCACTCCACTCCATTCCACTCCACTCCATTCCATTCCTCTCAATTCCATTCCAATCCTCTACATTCCTTTCCGGTCCATTCCAATTCCTTCCATTCCATGTCATTCCACTCCATTCCATCCATTCCTCTCGATTCCTCTCCATTCCACTCCATTCCATTCCGTTCCATTGCACTCCATTCCATTCCCTTCCATTCCACTCCAGTCCACTCCACCACGCCATTCCATTCCGCTCCATGGCATTCCACTCCATTCTACTCCACTCCACTCCATTCTACTCCACTCCATTCCATTCCATTCCACTCCACTCCAATGAACTCCATTCCATCATTCTCCATTCCACTCCACTCCATTCCATTCCTCTCCCTTCCTTTCCACTCAGTTCCAGTCCATTCCATTTTATTCCACTCCACAGCACTCCATTCCATTCCACGACACTGCAATCTATTCCACTGCACTCCACTCCACTCCACTCCATTCCATTCCACTCTACTCCGTTCCATTCCATTCCACTCCACTCCATTCAACTCCTTTCCACTCAATTCCAGTATTTTCCACTCCAATCAATTCCATTACTTTCTATTTCACTGCAATCAATTACACTCCATTCCATTACAATCCACTCCATTCCATTCCACTCCACTCCATTACACTCCATTCCATTCCATTCCACTCTATTCCATTCCATTCCATTCCATTCTCTTACACTCCATTCCAGTCCTTTCCACCCCACTCCACTACATTCCATTCCATTCCATTCCACTCCATTCCTTTACATTGCACTCCATTCCACTGCATTCCCATCCTTTCTCTCAATTCCCCTCCATTCCACTACATTACTTTACACTCCACTGCATTGCATTCCATTGCATTACACTTTACACCACTCCACGCCATTCCATTCCACTCCATTCCAGTCTACTCCATTGGATTCCACTCCACTCCAGGCCACTCAACTCCACTCCATTCCATTTCACTCCATTCCATTCCTCTCCATTCCACTCCAGTCCACTCCAATCCATTCCACTCCATTCCATTCGATTCAATTTCATTCCCCTCCACTCCACTCCACTCCACTCCCTTCCATTCCACCCACTCCCCTCCACTCCATTCCACTCCACTGCATTCCACTCCACTCCATTCCACTAGATTCCATTCCATTCCATTCCACTCTACTCCATTTCATTCCATTCCATTTAACTCCATTACATTCCTCTCCATTCCTGTCCACTCCACTCCATTCCACTTAACTATAATCCATTCCACTCTATTCACCTCCATTCCACATCGTTCCGTTCCACTCCGTTACACTCCATTCCTTCCGTTGCAGTATATTCCACACCACTCCACTCCATTCCATTCCACTCCGTTATACTCTACTCCGTTCCATTCCTCTCCATTCAACTCCACTCCACTCCATTCCACTGCACTATATAATCCATTCCACTCCATTCCCCTCCATTCCACACCATTCTGTTCCACTCCGTTGCACTGCGTTCCTTCCATTGCATTATACTCCGTACCACTCCACCCCAGTCCATTCCACTCCATTATACTCTACTCCATTCCATTCCACTCCACTCCACTCCATTCCACTCCAATCTATACAGTTCCATTCCACTGCACTCCACTCCACTCCACTCTATTCCATTCCTTTCCACTCACATCAACTCCATTCCACTCCACTCCACTCTACTCCAATTCATTCCATTCCAGTCCATTCCATTCCACTCCTTTCCATTCCTCTCTATTCCACTCCATTCCACTACATTCCATTCCACTCCTCTCCAATACACTCCATTCCATTCTATTTCTCTGCACTCCAATCCATTCCAAACCACTCCATTCCATTCCACTCCACTCCTTTCCAATCCATTCCATTCCACTCCATTCCACTCCAATCCAATACATGCCACTCCACTCCATTGCATTACTTTCCACTCCACTCCACCCGACTCCATTCCATTCCATTCCACTCACGTCACCTGCATTCCACTGCACTCCACTCTACTCCACTCCACTTCATTCCACTCCATTCCATTCCATTTCACTCCTTTCCATTCCTCTCCATTCTACTCCACTCCACTTCATTCCATTCCATTCCATTCCATTCCACTCCTTTCCATTCCTCTTCATTCCACTCCATTCCACTCCATTCCTGTCCTCTCCACTCCAATACCCTCCATTCAATTTCATTCCGCTTCTCACCAATCTATTCCAATCCACTCCATTCAATTCCAGTCCACTCCTTTCCACTCCATTCCATTCCACTCCACTCCACTCTACTCCATTCCATTACATTGCATTTCACTCCATTCTACTCCACTCCTTTCCACTTCATTCCACTGCATTCCTGTCTAGTCCACTCTCCTTCTCTCCATTCCATTCCATTCCACTGCACTACACTCCATTCCATTCCAATCCAATACACTCCACTCCATTCCATTCCACCCCAGTCCACTCCACTTCACTTCCTTCCATTCCACTGCAGTCTGCTACACTCCATTCCTTTCTATTCCATTCCATTCCATTCCTCTCCTCTCCACTCCACTCCACTCCATCACATTACATTCAATTAAATTTCATTCCATTCCACTCCACTCCACTCCTCTCTATTCCATTTTATTCCACTTCCCTGCACTCCACCCCAATCCATTGCACTCCACTCCATTCCACTCCACTCCATGACATTCCGTTATATTCCATTCCATTCCACTCCTCTCCATTCCAGTCCACTCCTCTTCATTCCACACCACTCCACTCCAATCCATTCCATTCCATTCCATTTCACTGAACTCTGTTCCACTCCACTCAACTCCATTCCACTCCACTCCACTGCATTCCATTCCATTCCATTCCATTCCATTCCACTGCATTCCGTTAGATTCCACTCTACTCCACTTCACTCCACTCCGTTCCACTCCATTACACTCCACTCCATTCAATTCCATTCCACTCCCCTGCACTCCACTCCACTCCATTCCACTCCACTCCATTCCACTGCACTCCTTTCCATTCCATACCATTCCATTCCATTCCATTCCATTTCATTCCATTCCATTCCATTCCACACCATTCCACTCCATTCCTCTCCATTCCACTTCATTCCATTCCATTCCATTCCAGTCCACTCCATTCAAATACATTCCACTACACTCCACTGCACCACTCCATTCTACTCCACTCCATTCCATTTCATTCCACTCCACTCCGCTGAACTCCATTCCTTCACACTCCATTCCACTCCACTCCATTAAAATCCTCTCCATTACTTTACATTCCATTCCAATCCATTCCATTCCATTTTACGCCACACCACTCCATTCCATTCCGCTCCACTCCGCTCCATTCCACTGCACTCCTCTCCAATCCACTCAATTCCACTCCACTCCTCTCCTCTCCCATCCATTCTGTTCCATTCCATTCCACGCCATTCCATTCCAGTACCCTCTTCTCCATTCCACCCCAATCCATTCCACTCCACTACATTCCATTCCATTCCTTTACGTTCCACTCCTTTCAACTCCACTCCACTCCATTCCATTCCACTCCATTCCAATACACTCCATTCCAATCCATTCCACTCTATTCCACCCCACTCCACTGCATTCCATTCCAATCCATTCCAGTCCACTCCATTCCATTCCAGTCCACTCCACTGCACTCCACTCCATTCCAATTCATTCCACTTCATTGCATTACAATGCGTTCGACTCCACTCCACCCCATCTACTCCATTCCATTCCTTTCCATTCAATTCAATTCCATTCCAATGCAGTCCATTCAACTCCAATCCACTCCATTCCAGTGAACTCCACTCCATTCCATTCCATTCCAGTCCATTCCAGTCTGTTTCACTCTATTCCACTGCAGTACACTCCATTCCACTCCATTCCCCTTCATTTCTCTCCACTCCGTTCCACTTCATTCTGCTCCATTCCCTTCCATTCCATTACACTCCACACCACCCCACTCCATTCTATTCTACTCCATTCCATTCTCCTCCATTCCATTCCACTCCACTCCATTCCATTCCATTTCTTTCCACTCAACTCCCCTCCATTCCACTCGATTCCACTCCATTCCATTCCACTCCTCTCTATTCCACTCCATTCTATTCCATTCCTCTCCACTGCACTCCATTCCATTCCTTTGCATCCCATTACATTCCTGTCCATTCCGCTATATTCCACTACACCATATTCCACTCCATTCCCCTCCATACCACTCCATTCCACTCTACTCCAATATATTCTGCTCCACTCCAGTCCACTCCACTCCACTCCATTCCATTTCACTCCTTTCCATTCCTCTCCATTCCACTCCACTCTATTCCACTCCTCTTAACCCCATACCACTCCACTCCTCACCATTCCATTTCATTCCACTCCATTTCATTCCACTTCATTCCATTCCATTCAACTCTACTCCTTTCCACTCCTCTCCATTAGACTCCACTCCATTCCATTCATTCCATTCTACTCAATTCCTCTCCTCTCCATTAGTCTCCACGCCATTCCATTCCATTCCACTTCATTCCACTCCATTCCACTCCACTCCACTCCATTCCATTCTATTCCACTGCACTTCATTCCACTCCCTCCACTCCATTCCACTCCACTCCATTCATTTCATTCCATTCAACTCCATTCCACTCCACTCCACTCTATTCCTTTCCAGTCCACTCCACTCCAATAAACTCCACTCCCCTCAACTCCATTCCATTCCACTCCAATCCATTCCATTCAAATCAACTCCATTCCATTCCATTCCATTCCACTGCCCTCCACTCCACTCCAGTCCACTCCATTCCATTCCACTCCATTCCTCTCCACTACATTACACTGCAGTCACTGCACTCCATTGCATTCACTCTACACCATTCCATGCCATTCCATTCCACTCCATACCAGTACACTCCTCTCCATTCCAATCCAATCCATTCTATTCCAATCTATTCCATGACACGCCACTAAACTCCACTCCACTCCACTCCATTTCGTTCCACTCCATTCCATTCCACTCCAATCCACTCCATTGCAATCCTTTCCACTCCACTCCACGCAACTCCACTCCATTCCATTCCACCACATTGCAGTCCACTCCATTCCATTCCATTCCATTCCACTGTACTCCACTCCTTTCCATTGCATTCTGCTCCACTGCATTCCACTGCATTCTACTCCCATCCACTCCATTCTATTCCACTCCATTCATTTTCATTCTATTGAATTCCATCACATTCCAGTCCATTCCATTCCACTCCACTCCACTCCATTCCGTTGCACTCCACTCCGCCTCATTCTACTCCACTCCACTCCATTCCATTCCAGTCAACTACGATCCATTCCACTACACTCCACTCCGCTCCACTCCATTCCATGCCATTGCACTCCACTCGATTCCATTACATTCCACTGCATTCCATTCCATTCCATTCCATGCTACTCCACTACACTCCACGCAATTCCAGTCCATTCCTTTCCATTCCACTCCACTCCACTCCATTCCATTCCACTCTATTCCACTCCATTCCACTTCAGTGCTCTCGACCCCACTCAATTCCAGTCCATTCCATACCATTCCATTCCACTCCACTGCATTCCATTCCATTCCATTCTATTCCATTCCATTCCTCTCCTTTCCACTCAAATCCACACCATTCCACTCCAGTCCACTCCATTCCACGCCATTCGGTTCCATTCTACTCTATTCCATTCAATTCCACTCCATTCCCCTCCATTCCACTGCATTCCACTCCATTCCGCTCCACTCCATTCCACTCCATTCCAATCCATTCCATTACAATCCACACCACACCACTCCATTCCATTCCACTCCATTCCACTCTACTCCATTCCATTCCACTCCACTCCTGACCACTCCACTTCACTCCATTCCATTCCTCTCCATTCCACTCCACGCCACTCCATTCAATTCCACCCCATTCCATTCCGTTACATTTCATTCCACTCCTCTCCACTCCACTCCACTCTGCTCCATTCCATTCCAGCCCATTCCACTCCACTCCATTCCACTCCACTACTTTCCACTCCACTCCACTCCACTTATTTCCAGTCCATTCCATTCCATTCCATTCTATTTCACTCCTTTCCACTGCACTCCACTCCATTCATTTCCACTCCTCTCCATCTATCTCATTTCATTCTATTCCAATCCATTCCATTCCATTCCACTCCATTCCACTCCATTACACTCCATTCCAGTACATTCCACTCCACACAACTCAACTCCATTCCATTCCACTGCATTCCCCTCCATTACACTCCATTCCATTCCACTCCATACCAATCCAGTCGACTCTATTCCATTCCATTCCACTACACTACACTCCACCCCATTCCATTCCACTCCATTTCACTCTAGTGCATTTCATTCCAATCCACTCCATTCCACTCCACTCCATTCCTCTCCATTCCTTTCCAATCCACTCCACTCCATTCCAGTCCATTCTACTCCATTCCTCTCCACTCCACTCTATTCCATTTCATTCCATTCCATTCCGTTCCACTCCATTCCATTCCATTTCATTCCATTCCATTCTGTTCCACTCCACTCTGTTCCATTTCATTCCATTCCATTCCGTTCCACTCCATTCCATTCCATTTCATTCCATTCCATTCTGTTCCACTCCATTCCATTCCACTCCACTCTACGCAATTCTGCTCCTCTCCATTTCACTCCATTCCACTCCACTCCATTCCATTTCACTCTAAACCATTCCATGCCATTCCATTCCACTCCACTCCATTCCTCTCCACTCCATTCCTATCCACTCCATTCCACCCCAATCCATTCTATACCAATTCATTCCATTACGCTCCACTAAATTCCACTCCACTCCACTCCACTCCACTCCATTCCACTCCACTCCATTCCATTCCTCTCAATTCCATTCCAATCCTCTACATTCCTTTCCGGTCCATTCCAATTCCTTCCATTCCATGTCATTCCACTCCATTCCATCCATTCCTCTCGATTCCTCTCCATTCCACTCCATTCCATTCCGTTCCATTGCACTCCATTCCATTCCCTTCCATTCCACTCCAGTCCACTCCACCACGCCATTCCATTCCGCTCCATGGCATTCCACTCCATTCTACTCCACTCCACTCCATTCTACTCCACTCCATTCCATTCCATTCCACTCCACTCCAATGAACTCCATTCCATCATTCTCCATTCCACTCCACTCCATTCCATTCCTCTCCCTTCCTTTCCACTCAGTTCCAGTCCATTCCATTTTATTCCACTCCACAGCACTCCATTCCATTCCACGACACTGCAATCTATTCCACTGCACTCCACTCCACTCCACTCCATTCCATTCCACTCTACTCCGTTCCATTCCATTCCACTCCACTCCATTCAACTCCTTTCCACTCAATTCCAGTATTTTCCACTCCAATCAATTCCATTACTTTCTATTTCACTGCAATCGATTACACTCCATTCCATTACAATCCACTCCATTCCATTCCACTCCACTCCATTACACTCCATTCCATTCCATTCCACTCTATTCCATTCCATTCCATTCCATTCTCTTACACTCCATTCCAGTCCTTTCCACTCCACTCCACTACATTCCATTCCATTCCATTCCACTCCATTCCTTTACATTGCACTCCATTCCACTGCATTCCCATCCTTTCTCTCAATTCCCCTCCATTCCACTACATTACTTTACACTCCACTGCATTGCATTCCATTGCATTACACTTTACACCACTCCACGCCATTCCATTCCACTCCATTCCAGTCTACTCCATTGGATTCCACTCCACTCCAGGCCACTCAACTCCACTCCATTCCATTTCACTCCATTCCATTCCTCTCCATTCCACTCCAGTCCACTCCAATCCATTCCACTCCATTCCATTCGATTCAATTTCATTCCACTCCACTCCACTCCACTCCACTCCCTTCCATTCCACCCACTCCCCTCCACTCCATTCCACTCCACTGCATTCCACTCCACTCCATTCCACTAGATTCCATTCCATTCCATTCCACTCTACTCCATTTCATTCCATTCCATTTAACTCCATTACATTCCTCTCCATTCCTGTCCACTCCACTCCATTCCACTTAACTATAATCCATTCCACTCTATTCACCTCCATTCCACATCGTTCCGTTCCACTCCGTTACACTCCATTCCTTCCGTTGCAGTAGATTCCACACCACTCCACTCCATTCCATTCCACTCCGTTATACTCTACTCCGTTCCATTCCTCTCCATTCAACTCCACTCCACTCCATTCCACTGCACTATATAATCCATTCCACTCCATTCCCCTCCATTCCACACCATTCTGTTCCACTCCGTTGCACTGCGTTCCTTCCATTGCATTATACTCCGTACCACTCCACCCCAGTCCATTCCACTCCATTATACTCTACTCCATTCCATTCCACTCCACTCCAGTCCACTCAACTCCATTCCATTCCATTCTCTTCCATTCAATTCCATTCCATTCCACTCCACTCCACTCCATTCCACTCCAATCTATACAGTTCCATTCCACTGCACTCCACTCCACTCCACTCTATTCCATTCCTTTCCACTCACATCAACTCCATTCCACTCCACTCCACTCTACTCCAATTCATTCCATTCCAGTCCATTCCATTCCACTCCTTTCCATTCCTCTCTATTCCACTCCATTCCACTACATTCCATTCCACTCCTCTCCAATACACTCCATTCCATTCTATTTCTCTGCACTCCAATCCATTCCAAACCACTCCATTCCATTCCACTCCACTCCTTTCCAATCCATTCCATTCCACTCCATTCCACTCCACTCCAATACATGCCACTCCACTCCATTGCATTACTTTCCACTCCACTCCACCCGACTCCATTCCATTCCATTCCACTCACGTCACCTGCATTCCACTGCACTCCACTCTACTCCACTCCACTTCATTCCACTCCATTCCATTCCATTTCACTCCTTTCCATTCCTCTCCATTCTACTCCACTCCACTTCATTCCATTCCATTCCATTCCATTCCACTCCTTTCCATTCCTCTTCATTCCACTCCATTCCACTCCATTCCTGTCCTCTCCACTCCAATACCCTCCATTCAATTTCATTCCGCTTCTCACCAATCTATTCCAATCCACTCCATTCAATTCCAGTCCACTCCTTTCCACTCCATTCCATTCCACTCCACTCCACTCTACTCCATTCCATTACATTGCATTTCACTCCATTCTACTCCACTCCATTCCACTTCATTCCACTGCATTCCTGTCTAGTCCACTCTCCTTCTCTCCATTCCATTCCATTCCACTGCACTACACTCCATTCCATTCCAATCCAATACACTCCACTCCATTCCATTCCACCCCAGTCCACTCCACTTCACTTCCTTCCATTCCACTGCAGTCTGCTACACTCCATTCCTTTCTATTCCATTCCATTCCATTCCTCTCCTCTCCACTCCACTCCACTCCATCACATTACATTCAATTAAATTTCATTCCATTCCACTCCACTCCACTCCTCTCTATTCCATTTTATTCCACTTCCCTGCACTCCACCCCAATCCATTGCACTCCACTCCATTCCACTCCACTCCATGACATTCCGTTATATTCCATTCCATTCCACTCCTCTCCATTCCAGTCCACTCCTCTTCATTCCACACCACTCCACTCCAATCCATTCCATTCCATTCCATTTCACTGAACTCTGTTCCACTCCACTCAACTCCATTCCACTCCACTCCACTGCATTCCATTCCATTCCATTCCATTCCATTCCACTGCATTCCGTTAGATTCCACTCTACTCCACTTCACTCCACTCCGTTCCACTCCATTACACTCCACTCCATTCAATTCCATTCCACTCCCCTGCACTCCACTCCACTCCATTCCACTCCACTCCATTCCACTGCACTCCTTTCCATTCCATACCATTCCATTCCATTCCATTCCATTTCATTCCATTCCATTCCATTCCACACCATTCCACTCCATTCCTCTCCATTCCACTTCATTCCATTCCATTCCATTCCAGTCCACTCCATTCAAATACATTCCACTACACTCCACTGCACCACTCCATTCTACTCCACTCCATTCCATTTCACTCCACTCCACTCCGCTGAACTCCATTCCTTCACACTCCATTCCACTCCACTCCATTAAAATCCTCTCCATTACTTTACATTCCATTCCAATCCATTCCATTCCATTTTACGCCACACCACTCCATTCCATTCCGCTCCACTCCGCTCCATTCCACTGCACTCCTCTCCAATCCACTCAATTCCACTCCACTCCTCTCCTCTCCCATCCATTCTGTTCCATTCCATTCCACGCCATTCCATTCCAGTACCCTCTTCTCCATTCCACCCCAATCCATTCCACTCCACTACATTCCATTCCATTCCTTTACGTTCCACTCCTTTCAACTCCACTCCACTCCATTCCATTCCACTCCATTCCAATACACTCCATTCCAATCCATTCCACTCTATTCCACCCCACTCCACTGCATTCCATTCCAATCCATTCCAGTCCACTCCATTCCATTCCAGTCCACTCCACTGCACTCCACTCCATTCCAATTCATTCCACTTCATTGCATTACAATGCGTTCGACTCCACTCCACCCCATCTACTCCATTCCATTCCTTTCCATTCAATTCAATTCCATTCCAATGCAGTCCATTCAACTCCAATCCACTCCATTCCAGTGAACTCCACTCCATTCCATTCCATTCCAGTCCATTCCAGTCTGTTTCACTCTATTCCACTGCAGTACACTCCATTCCACTCCATTCCCCTTCATTTCTCTCCACTCCGTTCCACTTCATTCTGCTCCATTCCCTTCCATTCCATTACACTCCACACCACCCCACTCCATTCTATTCTACTCCATTCCATTCTCCTCCATTCCATTCCACTCCACTCCATTCCATTCCATTTCTTTCCACTCAACTCCCCTCCATTCCACTCGATTCCACTCCATTCCATTCCACTCCTCTCTATTCCACTCCATTCTATTCCATTCCTCTCCACTGCACTCCATTCCATTCCTTTGCATCCCATTACATTCCTGTCCATTCCGCTATATTCCACTACACCATATTCCACTCCATTCCCCTCCATACCACTCCATTCCACTCTACTCCAATATATTCTGCTCCACTCCAGTCCACTCCACTCCACTCCATTCCATTTCACTCCTTTCCATTCCTCTCCATTCCACTCCACTCTATTCCACTCCTCTTAACCCCATACCACTCCACTCCTCACCATTCCATTTCATTCCACTCCATTTCATTCCACTTCATTCCATTCCATTCAACTCTACTCCTTTCCACTCCTCTCCATTAGACTCCACTCCATTCCATTCATTCCATTCTACTCAATTCCTCTCCTCTCCATTAGTCTCCACGCCATTCCATTCCATTCCACTTCATTCCACTCCATTCCACTCCACTCCACTCCATTCCATTCTATTCCACTGCACTTCATTCCACTCCCTCCACTCCATTCCACTCCACTCCATTCATTTCATTCCATTCAACTCCATTCCACTCCACTCCACTCTATTCCTTTCCAGTCCACTCCACTCCAATAAACTCCACTCCCCTCAACTCCATTCCATTCCACTCCAATCCATTCCATTCAAATCAACTCCATTCCATTCCATTCCATTCCACTGCCCTCCACTCCACTCCAGTCCACTCCATTCCATTCCACTCCATTCCTCTCCACTACATTACACTGCAGTCACTGCACTCCATTGCATTCACTCTACACCATTCCATGCCATTCCATTCCACTCCATACCAGTACACTCCTCTCCATTCCAATCCAATCCATTCTATTCCAATCTATTCCATGACACGCCACTAAACTCCACTCCACTCCACTCCATTTCGTTCCACTCCATTCCATTCCACTCCAATCCACTCCATTGCAATCCTTTCCACTCCACTCCACGCAACTCCACTCCATTCCATTCCACCACATTGCAGTCCACTCCATTCCATTCCATTCCATTCCACTGTACTCCACTCCTTTCCATTGCATTCTGCTCCACTGCATTCCACTGCATTCTACTCCCATCCACTCCATTCTATTCCACTCCATTCATTTTCATTCTATTGAATTCCATCACATTCCAGTCCATTCCATTCCACTCCACTCCACTCCATTCCGTTGCACTCCACTCCGCCTCATTCTACTCCACTCCACTCCATTCCATTCCAGTCAACTACGATCCATTCCACTACACTCCACTCCGCTCCACTCCATTCCATGCCATTGCACTCCACTCGATTCCATTACATTCCACTGCATTCCATTCCATTCCATTCCATGCTACTCCACTACACTCCACGCAATTCCAGTCCATTCCTTTCCATTCCACTCCACTCCACTCCATTCCATTCCACTCTATTCCACTCCATTCCACTTCAGTGCTCTCGACCCCACTCAATTCCAGTCCATTCCATACCATTCCATTCCACTCCACTGCATTCCATTCCATTCCATTCTATTCCATTCCATTCCTCTCCTTTCCACTCAAATCCACACCATTCCACTCCAGTCCACTCCATTCCACGCCATTCGGTTCCATTCTACTCTATTCCATTCAATTCCACTCCATTCCCCTCCATTCCACTGCATTCCACTCCATTCCGCTCCACTCCATTCCACTCCATTCCAATCCATTCCATTACAATCCACACCACACCACTCCATTCCATTCCACTCCATTCCACTCTACTCCATTCCATTCCACTCCACTCCTGACCACTCCACTTCACTCCATTCCATTCCTCTCCATTCCACTCCACGCCACTCCATTCAATTCCACCCCATTCCATTCCGTTACATTTCATTCCACTCCTCTCCACTCCACTCCACTCTGCTCCATTCCATTCCAGCCCATTCCACTCCACTCCATTCCACTCCACTACTTTCCACTCCACTCCACTCCACTTATTTCCAGTCCATTCCATTCCATTCCATTCTATTCCACTCCTTTCCACTGCACTCCACTCCATTCATTTCCACTCCTCTCCATCTATCTCATTTCATTCTATTCCAATCCATTCCATTCCATTCCACTCCATTCCACTCCATTACACTCCATTCCAGTACATTCCACTCCACACAACTCAACTCCATTCCATTCCACTGCATTCCCCTCCATTACACTCCATTCCATTCCACTCCATACCAATCCAGTCGACTCTATTCCATTCCATTCCACTACACTACACTCCACCCCATTCCATTCCACTCCATTTCACTCTAGTGCATTCCATTCCAATCCACTCCATTCCACTCCACTCCATTCCTCTCCATTCCTTTCCAATCCACTCCACTCCATTCCAGTCCATTCTACTCCATTCCTCTCCACTCCACTCTATTCCATTTCATTCCATTCCATTCCGTTCCACTCCATTCCATTCCATTTCATTCCATTCCATTCTGTTCCACTCCACTCTGTTCCATTTCATTCCATTCCATTCCGTTCCACTCCATTCCATTCCATTTCATTCCATTCCATTCTGTTCCACTCCATTCCATTCCACTCCACTCTACGCAATTCTGCTCCTCTCCATTTCACTCCATTCCACTCCACTCCATTCCATTTCACTCTAAACCATTCCATGCCATTCCATTCCACTCCACTCCATTCCTCTCCACTCCATTCCTATCCACTCCATTCCACCCCAATCCATTCTATACCAATTCATTCCATTACGCTCCACTAAATTCCACTCCACTCCACTCCACTCCAATCCATTCCACTCCACTCCACTCCATTCCACTCCACTCCATTCCATTCCTCTCAATTCCATTCCAATCCTCTACATTCCTTTCCGGTCCATTCCAATTCCTTCCATTCCATGTCATTCCACTCCATTCCATCCATTCCTCTCGATTCCTCTCCATTCCACTCCATTCCATTCCGTTCCATTGCACTCCATTCCATTCCCTTCCATTCCACTCCAGTCCACTCCACCACGCCATTCCATTCCGCTCCATGGCATTCCACTCCATTCTACTCCACTCCACTCCATTCTACTCCACTCCATTCCATTCCATTCCACTCCACTCCAATGAACTCCATTCCATCATTCTCCATTCCATTCCACTCCATTCCATTCCTCTCCCTTCCTTTCCACTCAGTTCCAGTCCATTCCATTTTATTCCACTCCACAGCACTCCATTCCATTCCACGACACTGCAATCTATTCCACTGCACTCCACTCCACTCCACTCCATTCCATTCCACTCTACTCCGTTCCATTCCATTCCACTCCACTCCATTCAACTCCTTTCCACTCAATTCCAGTATTTTCCACTCCAATCAATTCCATTACTTTCTATTTCACTGCAATCAATTACACTCCATTCCATTACAATCCACTCCATTCCATTCCACTCCACTCCATTACACTCCATTCCATTCCATTCCACTCTATTCCATTCCATTCCATTCCATTCTCTTACACTCCATTCCAGTCCTTTCCACCCCACTCCACTACATTCCATTCCATTCCATTCCACTCCATTCCTTTACATTGCACTCCATTCCACTGCATTCCCATCCTTTCTCTCAATTCCCCTCCATTCCACTACATTACTTTACACTCCACTGCATTGCATTCCATTGCATTACACTTTACACCACTCCACGCCATTCCATTCCACTCCATTCCAGTCTACTCCATTGGATTCCACTCCACTCCAGGCCACTCAACTCCACTCCATTCCATTTCACTCCATTCCATTCCTCTCCATTCCACTCCAGTCCACTCCAATCCATTCCACTCCATTCCATTCGATTCAATTTCATTCCCCTCCACTCCACTCCACTCCACTCCCTTCCATTCCACCCACTCCCCTCCACTCCATTCCACTCCACTGCATTCCACTCCACTCCATTCCACTAGATTCCATTCCATTCCATTCCACTCTACTCCATTTCATTCCATTCCATTTAACTCCATTACATTCCTCTCCATTCCTGTCCACTCCACTCCATTCCACTTAACTATAATCCATTCCACTCTATTCACCTCCATTCCACATCGTTCCGTTCCACTCCGTTACACTCCATTCCTTCCGTTGCAGTATATTCCACACCACTCCACTCCATTCCATTCCACTCCGTTATACTCTACTCCGTTCCATTCCTCTCCATTCAACTCCACTCCACTCCATTCCACTGCACTATATAATCCATTCCACTCCATTCCCCTCCATTCCACACCATTCTGTTCCACTCCGTTGCACTGCGTTCCTTCCATTGCATTATACTCCGTACCACTCCACCCCAGTCCATTCCACTCCATTATACTCTACTCCATTCCATTCCACTCCACTCCACTCCATTCCACTCCAATCTATACAGTTCCATTCCACTGCACTCCACTCCACTCCACTCTATTCCATTCCTTTCCACTCACATCAACTCCATTCCACTCCACTCCACTCTACTCCAATTCATTCCATTCCAGTCCATTCCATTCCACTCCTTTCCATTCCTCTCTATTCCACTCCATTCCACTACATTCCATTCCACTCCTCTCCAATACACTCCATTCCATTCTATTTCTCTGCACTCCAATCCATTCCAAACCACTCCATTCCATTCCACTCCACTCCTTTCCAATCCATTCCATTCCACTCCATTCCACTCCAATCCAATACATGCCACTCCACTCCATTGCATTACTTTCCACTCCACTCCACCCGATTCCATTCCATTCCATTCCACTCACGTCACCTGCATTCCACTGCACTCCACTCTACTCCACTCCACTTCATTCCACTCCATTCCATTCCATTTCACTCCTTTCCATTCCTCTCCATTCTACTCCACTCCACTTCATTCCATTCCATTCCATTCCATTCCACTCCTTTCCATTCCTCTTCATTCCACTCCATTCCACTCCATTCCTGTCCTCTCCACTCCAATACCCTCCATTCAATTTCATTCCGCTTCTCACCAATCTATTCCAATCCACTCCATTCAATTCCAGTCCACTCCTTTCCACTCCATTCCATTCCACTCCACTCCACTCTACTCCATTCCATTACATTGCATTTCACTCCATTCTACTCCACTCCATTCCACTTCATTCCACTGCATTCCTGTCTAGTCCACTCTCCTTCTCTCCATTCCATTCCATTCCACTGCACTACACTCCATTCCATTCCAATCCAATACACTCCACTCCATTCCATTCCACCCCAGTCCACTCCACTTCACTTCCTTCCATTCCACTGCAGTCTGCTACACTCCATTCCTTTCTATTCCATTCCATTCCATTCCTCTCCTCTCCACTCCACTCCACTCCATCACATTACATTCAATTAAATTTCATTCCATTCCACTCCACTCCACTCCTCTCTATTCCATTTTATTCCACTTCCCTGCACTCCACCCCAATCCATTGCACTCCACTCCATTCCACTCCACTCCATGACATTCCGTTATATTCCATTCCATTCCACTCCTCTCCATTCCAGTCCACTCCTCTTCATTCCACACCACTCCACTCCAATCCATTCCATTCCATTCCATTTCACTGAACTCTGTTCCACTCCACTCAACTCCATTCCACTCCACTCCACTGCATTCCATTCCATTCCATTCCATTCCATTCCACTGCATTCCGTTAGATTCCACTCTACTCCACTTCACTCCACTCCGTTCCACTCCATTACACTCCACTCCATTCAATTCCATTCCACTCCCCTGCACTCCACTCCACTCCATTCCACTCCACTCCATTCCACTGCACTCCTTTCCATTCCATACCATTCCATTCCATTCCATTCCATTTCATTCCATTCCATTCCATTCCACACCATTCCACTCCATTCCTCTCCATTCCACTTCATTCCATTCCATTCCATTCCAGTCCACTCCATTCAAATACATTCCACTACACTCCACTGCACCACTCCATTCTACTCCACTCCATTCCATTTCATTCCACTCCACTCCGCTGAACTCCATTCCTTCACACTCCATTCCACTCCACTCCATTAAAATCCTCTCCATTACTTTACATTCCATTCCAATCCATTCCATTCCATTTTACGCCACACCACTCCATTCCATTCCGCTCCACTCCGCTCCATTCCACTGCACTCCTCTCCAATCCACTCAATTCCACTCCACTCCTCTCCTCTCCCATCCATTCTGTTCCATTCCATTCCACGCCATTCCATTCCAGTACCCTCTTCTCCATTCCACCCCAATCCATTCCACTCCACTACATTCCATTCCATTCCTTTACGTTCCACTCCTTTCAACTCCACTCCACTCCATTCCATTCCACTCCATTCCAATACACTCCATTCCAATCCATTCCACTCTATTCCACCCCACTCCACTGCATTCCATTCCAATCCATTCCAGTCCACTCCATTCCATTCCAGTCCACTCCACTGCACTCCACTCCATTCCAATTCATTCCACTTCATTGCATTACAATGCGTTCGACTCCACTCCACCCCATCTACTCCATTCCATTCCTTTCCATTCAATTCAATTCCATTCCAATGCAGTCCATTCAACTCCAATCCACTCCATTCCAGTGAACTCCACTCCATTCCATTCCATTCCAGTCCATTCCAGTCTGTTTCACTCTATTCCACTGCAGTACACTCCATTCCACTCCATTCCCCTTCATTTCTCTCCACTCCGTTCCACTTCATTCTGCTCCATTCCCTTCCATTCCATTACACTCCACACCACCCCACTCCATTCTATTCTACTCCATTCCATTCTCCTCCATTCCATTCCACTCCACTCCATTCCATTCCATTTCTTTCCACTCAACTCCCCTCCATTCCACTCGATTCCACTCCATTCCATTCCACTCCTCTCTATTCCACTCCATTCTATTCCATTCCTCTCCACTGCACTCCATTCCATTCCTTTGCATCCCATTACATTCCTGTCCATTCCGCTATATTCCACTACACCATATTCCACTCCATTCCCCTCCATACCACTCCATTCCACTCTACTCCAATATATTCTGCTCCACTCCAGTCCACTCCACTCCACTCCATTCCATTTCACTCCTTTCCATTCCTCTCCATTCCACTCCACTCTATTCCACTCCTCTTAACCCCATACCACTCCACTCCTCACCATTCCATTTCATTCCACTCCATTTCATTCCACTTCATTCCATTCCATTCAACTCTACTCCTTTCCACTCCTCTCCATTAGACTCCACTCCATTCCATTCATTCCATTCTACTCAATTCCTCTCCTCTCCATTAGTCTCCACGCCATTCCATTCCATTCCACTTCATTCCACTCCATTCCACTCCACTCCACTCCATTCCATTCTATTCCACTGCACTTCATTCCACTCCCTCCACTCCATTCCACTCCACTCCATTCATTTCATTCCATTCAACTCCATTCCACTCCACTCCACTCTATTCCTTTCCAGTCCACTCCACTCCAATAAACTCCACTCCCCTCAACTCCATTCCATTCCACTCCAATCCATTCCATTCAAATCAACTCCATTCCATTCCATTCCATTCCACTGCCCTCCACTCCACTCCAGTCCACTCCATTCCATTCCACTCCATTCCTCTCCACTACATTACACTGCAGTCACTGCACTCCATTGCATTCACTCTACACCATTCCATGCCATTCCATTCCACTCCATACCAGTACACTCCTCTCCATTCCAATCCAATCCATTCTATTCCAATCTATTCCATGACACGCCACTAAACTCCACTCCACTCCACTCCATTTCGTTCCACTCCATTCCATTCCACTCCAATCCACTCCATTGCAATCCTTTCCACTCCACTCCACGCAACTCCACTCCATTCCATTCCACCACATTGCAGTCCACTCCATTCCATTCCATTCCATTCCACTGTACTCCACTCCTTTCCATTGCATTCTGCTCCACTGCATTCCACTGCATTCTACTCCCATCCACTCCATTCTATTCCACTCCATTCATTTTCATTCTATTGAATTCCATCACATTCCAGTCCATTCCATTCCACTCCACTCCACTCCATTCCGTTGCACTCCACTCCGCCTCATTCTACTCCACTCCACTCCATTCCATTCCAGTCAACTACGATCCATTCCACTACACTCCACTCCGCTCCACTCCATTCCATGCCATTGCACTCCACTCGATTCCATTACATTCCACTGCATTCCATTCCATTCCATTCCATGCTACTCCACTACACTCCACGCAATTCCAGTCCATTCCTTTCCATTCCACTCCACTCCACTCCATTCCATTCCACTCTATTCCACTCCATTCCACTTCAGTGCTCTCGACCCCACTCAATTCCAGTCCATTCCATACCATTCCATTCCACTCCACTGCATTACATTCCATTCCATTCTATTCCATTCCATTCCTCTCCTTTCCACTCAAATCCACACCATTCCACTCCAGTCCACTCCATTCCACGCCATTCGGTTCCATTCTACTCTATTCCATTCAATTCCACTCCATTCCCCTCCATTCCACTGCATTCCACTCCATTCCGCTCCACTCCATTCCACTCCATTCCAATCCATTCCATTACAATCCACACCACACCACTCCATTCCATTCCACTCCATTCCACTCTACTCCATTCCATTCCACTCCACTCCTGACCACTCCACTTCACTCCATTCCATTCCTCTCCATTCCACTCCACGCCACTCCATTCAATTCCACCCCATTCCATTCCGTTACATTTCATTTCACTCCTCTCCACTCCACTCCACTCTGCTCCATTCCATTCCAGCCCATTCCACTCCACTCCATTCCACTCCACTACTTTCCACTCCACTCCACTCCACTTATTTCCAGTCCATTCCATTCCATTCCATTCTATTCCACTCCTTTCCACTGCACTCCACTCCATTCATTTCCACTCCTCTCCATCTATCTCATTTCATTCTATTCCAATCCATTCCATTCCATTCCACTCCATTCCACTCCATTACACTCCATTCCAGTACATTCCACTCCACACAACTCAACTCCATTCCATTCCACTGCATTCCCCTCCATTACACTCCATTCCATTCCACTCCATACCAATCCAGTCGACTCTATTCCATTCCATTCCACTACACTACACTCCACCCCATTCCATTCCACTCCATTTCACTCTAGTGCATTTCATTCCAATCCACTCCATTCCACTCCACTCCATTCCTCTCCATTCCTTTCCAATCCACTCCACTCCATTCCAGTCCATTCTACTCCATTCCTCTCCACTCCACTCTATTCCATTTCATTCCATTCCATTCCGTTCCACTCCATTCCATTCCATTTCATTCCATTCCATTCTGTTCCACTCCACTCTGTTCCATTTCATTCCATTCCATTCCGTTCCACTCCATTCCATTCCATTTCATTCCATTCCATTCTGTTCCACTCCATTCCATTCCACTCCACTCTACGCAATTCTGCTCCTCTCCATTTCACTCCATTCCACTCCACTCCATTCCATTTCACTCTAAACCATTCCATGCCATTCCATTCCACTCCACTCCATTCCTCTCCACTCCATTCCTATCCACTCCATTCCACCCCAATCCATTCTATACCAATTCATTCCATTACGCTCCACTAAATTCCACTCCACTCCACTCCACTCCAATCCATTCCACTCCACTCCACTCCATTCCACTCCACTCCATTCCATTCCTCTCAATTCCATTCCAATCCTCTACATTCCTTTCCGGTCCATTCCAATTCCTTCCATTCCATGTCATTCCACTCCATTCCATCCATTCCTCTCGATTCCTCTCCATTCCACTCCATTCCATTCCGTTCCATTGCACTCCATTCCATTCCCTTCCATTCCACTCCAGTCCACTCCACCACGCCATTCCATTCCGCTCCATGGCATTCCACTCCATTCTACTCCACTCCACTCCATTCTACTCCACTCCATTCCATTCCATTCCACTCCACTCCAATGAACTCCATTCCATCATTCTCCATTCCATTCCACTCCATTCCATTCCTCTCCCTTCCTTTCCACTCAGTTCCAGTCCATTCCATTTTATTCCACTCCACAGCACTCCATTCCATTCCACGACACTGCAATCTATTCCACTGCACTCCACTCCACTCCACTCCATTCCATTCCACTCTACTCCGTTCCATTCCATTCCACTCCACTCCATTCAACTCCTTTCCACTCAATTCCAGTATTTTCCACTCCAATCAATTCCATTACTTTCTATTTCACTGCAATCAATTACACTCCATTCCATTACAATCCACTCCATTCCATTCCACTCCACTCCATTACACTCCATTCCATTCCATTCCACTCTATTCCATTCCATTCCATTCCATTCTCTTACACTCCATTCCAGTCCTTTCCACTCCACTCCACTACATTCCATTCCATTCCATTCCACTCCATTCCTTTACATTGCACTCCATTCCACTGCATTCCCATCCTTTCTCTCAATTCCCCTCCATTCCACTACATTACTTTACACTCCACTGCATTGCATTCCATTGCATTACACTTTACACCACTCCACGCCATTCCATTCCACTCCATTCCAGTCTACTCCATTGGATTCCACTCCACTCCAGGCCACTCAACTCCACTCCATTCCATTTCACTCCATTCCATTCCTCTCCATTCCACTCCAGTCCACTCCAATCCATTCCACTCCATTCCATTCGATTCAATTTCATTCCCCTCCACTCCACTCCACTCCACTCCCTTCCATTCCACCCACTCCCCTCCACTCCATTCCACTCCACTGCATTCCACTCCACTCCATTCCACTAGATTCCATTCCATTCCATTCCACTCTACTCCATTTCATTCCATTCCATTTAACTCCATTACATTCCTCTCCATTCCTGTCCACTCCACTCCATTCCACTTAACTATAATCCATTCCACTCTATTCACCTCCATTCCACATCGTTCCGTTCCACTCCGTTACACTCCATTCCTTCCGTTGCAGTATATTCCACACCACTCCACTCCATTCCATTCCACTCCGTTATACTCTACTCCGTTCCATTCCTCTCCATTCAACTCCACTCCACTCCATTCCACTGCACTATATAATCCATTCCACTCCATTCCCCTCCATTCCACACCATTCTGTTCCACTCCGTTGCACTGCGTTCCTTCCATTGCATTATACTCCGTACCACTCCACCCCAGTCCATTCCACTCCATTATACTCTACTCCATTCCATTCCACTCCACTCCACTCCATTCCACTCCAATCTATACAGTTCCATTCCACTGCACTCCACTCCACTCCACTCTATTCCATTCCTTTCCACTCACATCAACTCCATTCCACTCCACTCCACTCTACTCCAATTCATTCCATTCCAGTCCATTCCATTCCACTCCTTTCCATTCCTCTCTATTCCACTCCATTCCACTACATTCCATTCCACTCCTCTCCAATACACTCCATTCCATTCTATTTCTCTGCACTCCAATCCATTCCAAACCACTCCATTCCATTCCACTCCACTCCTTTCCAATCCATTCCATTCCACTCCATTCCACTCCAATCCAATACATGCCACTCCACTCCATTGCATTACTTTCCACTCCACTCCACCCGACTCCATTCCATTCCATTCCACTCACGTCACCTGCATTCCACTGCACTCCACTCTACTCCACTCCACTTCATTCCACTCCATTCCATTCCATTTCACTCCTTTCCATTCCTCTCCATTCTACTCCACTCCACTTCATTCCATTCCATTCCATTCCATTCCACTCCTTTCCATTCCTCTTCATTCCACTCCATTCCACTCCATTCCTGTCCTCTCCACTCCAATACCCTCCATTCAATTTCATTCCGCTTCTCACCAATCTATTCCAATCCACTCCATTCAATTCCAGTCCACTCCTTTCCACTCCATTCCATTCCACTCCACTCCACTCTACTCCATTCCATTACATTGCATTTCACTCCATTCTACTCCACTCCATTCCACTTCATTCCACTGCATTCCTGTCTAGTCCACTCTCCTTCTCTCCATTCCATTCCATTCCACTGCACTACACTCCATTCCATTCCAATCCAATACACTCCACTCCATTCCATTCCACCCCAGTCCACTCCACTTCACTTCCTTCCATTCCACTGCAGTCTGCTACACTCCATTCCTTTCTATTCCATTCCATTCCATTCCTCTCCTCTCCACTCCACTCCACTCCATCACATTACATTCAATTAAATTTCATTCCATTCCACTCCACTCCACTCCTCTCTATTCCATTTTATTCCACTTCCCTGCACTCCACCCCAATCCATTGCACTCCACTCCATTCCACTCCACTCCATGACATTCCGTTATATTCCATTCCATTCCACTCCTCTCCATTCCAGTCCACTCCTCTTCATTCCACACCACTCCACTCCAATCCATTCCATTCCATTCCATTTCACTGAACTCTGTTCCACTCCACTCAACTCCGTTCCACTCCACTCCACTGCATTCCATTCCATTCCATTCCATTCCATTCCACTGCATTCCGTTAGATTCCACTCTACTCCACTTCACTCCACTCCGTTCCACTCCATTACACTCCACTCCATTCAATTCCATTCCACTCCCCTGCACTCCACTCCACTCCATTCCACTCCACTCCATTCCACTGCACTCCTTTCCATTCCATACCATTCCATTCCATTCCATTCCATTTCATTCCATTCCATTCCATTCCA
Source organism: Pongo abelii (assembly GCF_028885655.2). Lineage (NCBI taxonomy): Eukaryota > Metazoa > Chordata > Mammalia > Primates > Hominidae > Pongo > Pongo abelii. The sequence continues at coordinate 19,960,507 of NC_072000.2, read as the reverse complement.
CACCATTCCACTCCATTCCTCTCCATTCCACTTCATTCCATTCCATTCCATTCCAGTCCACTCCATTCAAATACATTCCACTACACTCCACTGCACCACTCCATTCTACTCCACTCCATTCCATTTCATTCCACTCCACTCCGCTGAACTCCATTCCTTCACACTCCATTCCACTCCACTCCATTAAAATCCTCTCCATTACTTTACATTCCATTCCAATCCATTCCATTCCATTTTACGCCACACCACTCCATTCCATTCCGCTCCACTCCGCTCCATTCCACTGCACTCCTCTCCAATCCACTCAATTCCACTCCACTCCTCTCCTCTCCCATCCATTCTGTTCCATTCCATTCCACGCCATTCCATTCCAGTACCCTCTTCTCCATTCCACCCCAATCCATTCCACTCCACTACATTCCATTCCATTCCTTTACGTTCCACTCCTTTCAACTCCACTCCACTCCATTCCATTCCACTCCATTCCAATACACTCCATTCCAATCCATTCCACTCTATTCCACCCCACTCCACTGCATTCCATTCCAATCCATTCCAGTCCACTCCATTCCATTCCAGTCCACTCCACTGCACTCCACTCCATTCCAATTCATTCCACTTCATTGCATTACAATGCGTTCGACTCCACTCCACCCCATCTACTCCATTCCATTCCTTTCCATTCAATTCAATTCCATTCCAATGCAGTCCATTCAACTCCAATCCACTCCATTCCAGTGAACTCCACTCCATTCCATTCCATTCCAGTCCATTCCAGTCTGTTTCACTCTATTCCACTGCAGTACACTCCATTCCACTCCATTCCCCTTCATTTCTCTCCACTCCGTTCCACTTCATTCTGCTCCATTCCCTTCCATTCCATTACACTCCACACCACCCCACTCCATTCTATTCTACTCCATTCCATTCCACTCCACTCCATTCCATTCCATTTCTTTCCACTCAACTCCCCTCCATTCCACTCGATTCCACTCCATTCCATTCCACTCCTCTCTATTCCACTCCATTCTATTCCATTCCTCTCCACTGCACTCCATTCCATTCCTTTGCATCCCATTACATTCCTGTCCATTCCGCTATATTCCACTACACCATATTCCACTCCATTCCCCTCCATACCACTCCATTCCACTCTACTCCAATATATTCTGCTCCACTCCAGTCCACTCCACTCCACTCCATTCCATTTCACTCCTTTCCATTCCTCTCCATTCCACTCCACTCTATTCCACTCCTCTTAACCCCATACCACTCCACTCCTCACCATTCCATTTCATTCCACTCCATTTCATTCCACTTCATTCCATTCCATTCAACTCTACTCCTTTCCACTCCTCTCCATTAGACTCCACTCCATTCCATTCATTCCATTCTACTCAATTCCTCTCCTCTCCATTAGTCTCCACGCCATTCCATTCCATTCCACTTCATTCCACTCCATTCCACTCCACTCCACTCCATTCCATTCTATTCCACTGCACTTCATTCCACTCCCTCCACTCCATTCCACTCCACTCCATTCATTTCATTCCATTCAACTCCATTCCACTCCACTCCACTCTATTCCTTTCCAGTCCACTCCACTCCAATAAACTCCACTCCCCTCAACTCCATTCCATTCCACTCCAATCCATTCCATTCAAATCAACTCCATTCCATTCCATTCCATTCCACTGCCCTCCACTCCACTCCAGTCCACTCCATTCCATTCCACTCCATTCCTCTCCACTACATTACACTGCAGTCACTGCACTCCATTGCATTCACTCTACACCATTCCATGCCATTCCATTCCACTCCATACCAGTACACTCCTCTCCATTCCAATCCAATCCATTCTATTCCAATCTATTCCATGACACGCCACTAAACTCCACTCCACTCCACTCCATTTCGTTCCACTCCATTCCATTCCACTCCAATCCACTCCATTGCAATCCTTTCCACTCCACTCCACGCAACTCCACTCCATTCCATTCCACCACATTGCAGTCCACTCCATTCCATTCCATTCCATTCCACTGTACTCCACTCCTTTCCATTGCATTCTGCTCCACTGCATTCCACTGCATTCTACTCCCATCCACTCCATTCTATTCCACTCCATTCATTTTCATTCTATTGAATTCCATCACATTCCAGTCCATTCCATTCCACTCCACTCCACTCCATTCCGTTGCACTCCACTCCGCCTCATTCTACTCCACTCCACTCCATTCCATTCCAGTCAACTACGATCCATTCCACTACACTCCACTCCGCTCCACTCCATTCCATGCCATTGCACTCCACTCGATTCCATTACATTCCACTGCATTCCATTCCATTCCATTCCATGCTACTCCACTACACTCCACGCAATTCCAGTCCATTCCTTTCCATTCCACTCCACTCCACTCCATTCCATTCCACTCTATTCCACTCCATTCCACTTCAGTGCTCTCGACCCCACTCAATTCCAGTCCATTCCATACCATTCCATTCCACTCCACTGCATTCCATTCCATTCCATTCTATTCCATTCCATTCCTCTCCTTTCCACTCAAATCCACACCATTCCACTCCAGTCCACTCCATTCCACGCCATTCGGTTCCATTCTACTCTATTCCATTCAATTCCACTCCATTCCCCTCCATTCCACTGCATTCCACTCCATTCCGCTCCACTCCATTCCACTCCATTCCAATCCATTCCATTACAATCCACACCACACCACTCCATTCCATTCCACTCCATTCCACTCTACTCCATTCCATTCCACTCCACTCCTGACCACTCCACTTCACTCCATTCCATTCCTCTCCATTCCACTCCACGCCACTCCATTCAATTCCACCCCATTCCATTCCGTTACATTTCATTCCACTCCTCTCCACTCCACTCCACTCTGCTCCATTCCATTCCAGCCCATTCCACTCCACTCCATTCCACTCCACTACTTTCCACTCCACTCCACTCCACTTATTTCCAGTCCATTCCATTCCATTCCATTCTATTCCACTCCTTTCCACTGCACTCCACTCCATTCATTTCCACTCCTCTCCATCTATCTCATTTCATTCTATTCCAATCCATTCCATTCCATTCCACTCCATTCCACTCCATTACACTCCATTCCAGTACATTCCACTCCACACAACTCAACTCCATTCCATTCCACTGCATGCCCCTCCATTACACTCCATTCCATTCCACTCCATACCAATCCAGTCGACTCTATTCCATTCCATTCCACTACACTACACTCCACCCCATTCCATTCCACTCCATTTCACTCTAGTGCATTTCATTCCAATCCACTCCATTCCACTCCACTCCATTCCTCTCCATTCCTTTCCAATCCACTCCACTCCATTCCAGTCCATTCTACTCCATTCCTCTCCACTCCACTCTATTCCATTTCATTCCATTCCATTCCGTTCCACTCCATTCCATTCCATTTCATTCCATTCCATTCTGTTCCACTCCACTCTGTTCCATTTCATTCCATTCCATTCCGTTCCACTCCATTCCATTCCATTTCATTCCATTCCATTCTGTTCCACTCCATTCCATTCCACTCCACTCTACGCAATTCTGCTCCTCTCCATTTCACTCCATTCCACTCCACTCCATTCCATTTCACTCTAAACCATTCCATGCCATTCCATTCCACTCCACTCCATTCCTCTCCACTCCATTCCTATCCACTCCATTCCACCCCAATCCATTCTATACCAATTCATTCCATTACGCTCCACTAAATTCCACTCCACTCCACTCCACTCCAATCCATTCCACTCCACTCCACTCCATTCCACTCCACTCCATTCCATTCCTCTCAATTCCATTCCAATCCTCTACATTCCTTTCCGGTCCATTCCAATTCCTTCCATTCCATGTCATTCCACTCCATTCCATCCATTCCTCTCGATTCCTCTCCATTCCACTCCATTCCATTCCGTTCCATTGCACTCCATTCCATTCCCTTCCATTCCACTCCAGTCCACTCCACCACGCCATTCCATTCCGCTCCATGGCATTCCACTCCATTCTACTCCACTCCACTCCATTCTACTCCACTCCATTCCATTCCATTCCACTCCACTCCAATGAACTCCATTCCATCATTCTCCATTCCACTCCACTCCATTCCATTCCTCTCCCTTCCTTTCCACTCAGTTCCAGTCCATTCCATTTTATTCCACTCCACAGCACTCCATTCCATTCCACGACACTGCAATCTATTCCACTGCACTCCACTCCACTCCACTCCATTCCATTCCACTCTACTCCGTTCCATTCCATTCCACTCCACTCCATTCAACTCCTTTCCACTCAATTCCAGTATTTTCCACTCCAATCAATTCCATTACTTTCTATTTCACTGCAATCGATTACACTCCATTCCATTACAATCCACTCCATTCCATTCCACTCCACTCCATTACACTCCATTCCATTCCATTCCACTCTATTCCATTCCATTCCATTCCATTCTCTTACACTCCATTCCAGTCCTTTCCACTCCACTCCACTACATTCCATTCCATTGCATTCCACTCCATTCCTTTACATTGCACTCCATTCCACTGCATTCCCATCCTTTCTCTCAATTCCCCTCCATTCCACTACATTACTTTACACTCCACTGCATTGCATTCCATTGCATTACACTTTACACCACTCCACGCCATTCCATCCCACTCCATTCCAGTCTACTCCATTGGATTCCACTCCACTCCAGTCCACTCAACTCCACTCCATTCCATTTCACTCCATTCCATTCCTCTCCATTCCACTCCAGTCCACTCCAATCCATTACACTCCATTCCATTCGATTCAATTTCATTCCACTCCACTCCACTCCACTCCACTCCCTTCCATTCCACCCACTCCCCTCCACTCCATTCCACTCCACTGCATTCCACTCCACTCCATTCCACTAGATTCCATTCCATTCCATTCCACTCTACTCCATTTCATTCCATTCCATTTAACTCCATTACATTCCTCTCCATTCCTGTCCACTCCACTCCATTCCACTTAACTATAATCCATTCCACTCTATTCACCTCCATTCCACATCGTTCCGTTCCACTCCGTTACACTCCATTCCTTCCGTTGCAGTAGATTCCACACCACTCCACTCCATTCCATTCCACTCCGTTATACTCTACTCCGTTCCATTCCTCTCCATTCAACTCCACTCCACTCCATTCCACTGCACTATATAATCCATTCCACTCCATTCCCCTCCATTCCACACCATTCTGTTCCACTCCGTTGCACTGCGTTCCTTCCATTGCATTATACTCCGTACCACTCCACCCCAGTCCATTCCACTCCATTATACTCTACTCCATTCCATTCCACTCCACTCCAGTCCACTCAACTCCATTCCATTCCATTCTCTTCCATTCAATTCCATTCCATTCCACTCCACTCCACTCCATTCCACTCCAATCTATACAGTTCCATTCCACTGCACTCCACTCCACTCCACTCTATTCCATTCCTTTCCACTCACATCAACTCCATTCCACTCCACTCCACTCTACTCCAATTCATTCCATTCCAGTCCATTCCATTCCACTCCTTTCCATTCCTCTCTATTCCACTCCATTCCACTACATTCCATTCCACTCCTCTCCAATACACTCCATTCCATTCTATTTCTCTGCACTCCAATCCATTCCAAACCACTCCATTCCATTCCACTCCACTCCTTTCCAATCCATTCCATTCCACTCCATTCCACTCCACTCCAATACATGCCACTCCACTCCATTCCATTACTTTCCACTCCACTCCACCCGACTCCATTCCATTCCATTCCACTCACGTCACCTGCATTCCACTGCACTCCACTCTACTCCACTCCACTTCATTCCACTCCATTCCATTCCATTTCACTCCTTTCCATTCCTCTCCATTCTACTCCACTCCACTTCATTCCATTCCATTCCATTCCACTCCACTCCTTTCCATTCCTCTTCATTCCACTCCATTCCACTCCATTCCTGTCCTCTCCACTCCAATACCCTCCATTCAATTTCATTCCGCTTCTCACCAATCTATTCCAATCCACTCCATTCAATTCCAGTCCACTCCTTTCCACTCCATTCCATTCCACTCCACTCCACTCTACTCCATTCCATTACATTGCATTTCACTCCATTCTACTCCACTCCATTCCACTTCATTCCACTGCATTCCTGTCTAGTCCACTCTCCTTCTCTCCATTCCATTCCATTCCACTGCACTACACTCCATTCCATTCCAATCCAATACACTCCACTCCATTCCATTCCACCCCAGTCCACTCCACTTCACTTCCTTCCATTCCACTGCAGTCTGCTACACTCCATTCCTTTCTATTCCATTCCATTCCATTCCTCTCCTCTCCACTCCACTCCACTCCATCACATTACATTCAATTAAATTTCATTCCATTCCACTCCACTCCACTCCTCTCTATTCCATTTTATTCCACTTCCCTGCACTCCACCCCAATCCATTGCACTCCACTCCATTCCACTCCACTCCATGACATTCCGTTATATTCCATTCCATTCCACTCCCCTCCATTCCAGTCCACTCCTCTTCATTCCACACCACTCCACTCCAATCCATTCCATTCCATTCCATTTCACTGAACTCTGTTCCACTCCACTCAACTCCATTCCACTCCACTCCACTGCATTCCATTCCATTCCATTCCATTCCACTGCATTCCGTTAGATTCCACTCTACTCCACTTCACTCCACTCCGTTCCACTCCATTACACTCCACTCCATTCAATTCCATTCCACTCCCCTGCACTCCACTCCACTCCATTCCACTCCACTCCATTCCACTGCACTCCTTTCCATTCCATACCATTCCATTCCATTCCATTCCATTTCATTCCATTCCATTCCATTCCACACCATTCCACTCCATTCCTCTCCATTCCACTTCATTCCATTCCATTCCATTCCAGTCCACTCCATTCAAATACATTCCACTACACTCCACTGCACCACTCCATTCTACTCCACTCCATTCCATTTCATTCCACTCCACTCCGCTGAACTCCATTCCTTCACACTCCATTCCACTCCACTCCATTAAAATCCTCTCCATTACTTTACATTCCATTCCAATCCATTCCATTCCATTTTACGCCACACCACTCCATTCCATTCCACTCCACTCCGCTCCATTCCACTGCACTCCTCTCCAATCCACTCAATTCCACTCCACTCCTCTCCTCTCCCATCCATTCTGTTCCATTCCATTCCACGCCATTCCATTCCAGTACCCTCTTCTCCATTCCACCCCAATCCATTCCACTCCACTACATTCCATTCCATTCCTTTACGTTCCACTCCTTTCAACTCCACTCCACTCCATTCCATTCCACTCCATTCCAATACACTCCATTCCAATCCATTCCACTCTATTCCACCCCACTCCACTGCATTCCATTCCAATCCATTCCAGTCCACTCCATTCCATTCCAGTCCACTCCACTGCACTCCACTCCATTCCAATTCATTCCACTTCATTGCATTACAATGCGTTCGACTCCACTCCACCCCATCTACTCCATTCCATTCCTTTCCATTCAATTCAATTCCATTCCAATGCAGTCCATTCAACTCCAATCCACTCCATTCCAGTGAACTCCACTCCATTCCATTCCATTCCAGTCCATTCCAGTCTGTTTCACTCTATTCCACTGCAGTACACTCCATTCCACTCCATTCCCCTTCATTTCTCTCCACTCCGTTCCACTTCATTCTGCTCCATTCCCTTCCATTCCATTACACTCCACACCACCCCACTCCATTCTATTCTACTCCATTCCATTCTCCTCCATTCCATTCCACTCCACTCCATTCCATTCCATTTCTTTCCACTCAACTCCCCTCCATTCCACTCGATTCCACTCCATTCCATTCCACTCCTCTCTATTCCACTCCATTCTATTCCATTCCTCTCCACTGCACTCCATTCCATTCCTTTGCATCCCATTACATTCCTGTCCATTCCGCTATATTCCACTACACCATATTCCACTCCATTCCCCTCCATACCACTCCATTCCACTCCACTCCAATATATTCTGCTCCACTCCAGTCCACTCCACTCCACTCCACTCCATTCCATTTCACTCCTTTCCATTCCTCTCCATTCCACTCCACTCTATTCCACTCCTCTTAACCCCATACCACTCCACTCCTCACCATTCCATTTCATTCCACTCCATTTCATTCCACTTCATTCCATTCCATTCAACTCTACTCCTTTCCACTCCTCTCCATTAGACTCCACTCCATTCCATTCATTCCATTCTACTCAATTCCTCTCCTCTCCATTAGTCTCCACGCCATTCCATTCCATTCCACTTCATTCCACTCCATTCCACTCCACTCCACTCCATTCCATTCTATTCCACTGCACTTCATTCCACTCCCTCCACTCCATTCCACTCCACTCCATTCATTTCATTCCATTCAACTCCATTCCACTCCACTCCACTCTATTCCTTTCCAGTCCACTCCACTCCAATAAACTCCACTCCCCTCAACTCCATTCCATTCCACTCCAATCCATTCCATTCAAATCAACTCCATTCCATTCCATTCCATTCCACTGCCCTCCACTCCACTCCAGTCCACTCCATTCCATTCCACTCCATTCCTCTCCACTACATTACACTGCAGTCACTGCACTCCATTGCATTCACTCTACACCATTCCATGCCATTCCATTCCACTCCATACCAGTACACTCCTCTCCATTCCAATCCAATCCATTCTATTCCAATCTATTCCATGACACGCCACTAAACTCCACTCCACTCCACTCCATTTCGTTCCACTCCATTCCATTCCACTCCAATCCACTCCATTGCAATCCTTTCCACTCCACTCCACGCAACTCCACTCCATTCCATTCCACCACATTGCAGTCCGCTCCATTCCATTCCATTCCATTCCACTGTACTCCACTCCTTTCCATTGCATTCTGCTCCACTGCATTCCACTGCATTCTACTCCCATCCACTCCATTCTATTCCACTCCATTCATTTTCATTCTATTGAATTCCATCACATTCCAGTCCATTCCACTCCACTCCACTCCATTCCGTTGCACTCCACTCCGCCCCATTCTACTCCACTCCACTCCCTTCCATTCCAGTCAACTACGATCCATTCCACTACACTCCACTCCGCTCCACTCCATTCCATGCCATTGCACTCCACTCGATTCCATTACATTCCACTGCATTCCATTCCATTCCATTCCATGCTACTCCACTACACTCCACGCAATTCCAGTCCATTCCTTTCCATTCCACTCCACTCCACTCCATTCCATTCCACTCTATTCCACTCCATTCCACTTCAGTGCTCTCGACCCCACTCAATTCCAGTCCATTCCATACCATTCCATTCCACTCCACTGCATTCCATTCCATTCCATTCTATTCCATTCCATTCCTCTCCTTTCCACTCAAATCCACACCATTCCACTCCAGTCCACTCCATTCCACGCCATTCGGTTCCATTCTACTCTATTCCATTCAATTCCACTCCATTCCCCTCCATTCCACTGCATTCCACTCCATTCCGCTCCACTCCATTCCACTCCATTCCAATCCATTCCATTACAATCCACACCACACCACTCCATTCCATTCCACTCCATTCCACTCTACTCCATTCCATTCCACTGCACTCCTGACCACTCCACTTCACTCCATTCCATTCCTCTCCATTCCACTCCACGCCACTCCATTCAATTCCACCCCATTCCATTCCGTTACATTTCATTCCACTCCTCTCCACTCCACTCCACTCTGCTCCATTCCATTCCAGCCCATTCCACTCCACTCCATTCCACTCCACTACTTTCCACTCCACTCCACTCCACTTATTTCCAGTCCATTCCATTCCATTCCATTCTATTCCACTCCTTTCCACTGCACTCCACTCCATTCATTTCCACTCCTCTCCATCTATCTCATTTCATTCTATTCCAATCCATTCCATTCCATTCCACTCCATTCCACTCCATTACACTCCATTCCAGTACATTCCACTCCACACAACTCAACTCCATTCCATTCCACTGCATTCCCCTCCATTACACTCCATTCCATTCCACTCCATACCAATCCAGTCGACTCTATTCCATTCCATTCCACTACACTACACTCCACCCCATTCCATTCCACTCCATTTCACTCTAGTGCATTTCATTCCAATCCACTCCATTCCACTCCACTCCATTCCTCTCCATTCCTTTCCAATCCACTCCACTCCATTCCAGTCCATTCTACTCCATTCCTCTCCACTCCACTCTATTCCATTTCATTCCATTCCATTCCGTTCCACTCCATTCCATTCCATTTCATTCCATTCCATTCTGTTCCACTCCACTCTGTTCCATTTCATTCCATTCCATTCCGTTCCACTCCATTCCATTCCATTTCATTCCATTCCATTCTGTTCCACTCCATTCCATTCCACTCCACTCTACGCAATTCTGCTCCTCTCCATTTCACTCCATTCCACTCCACTCCATTCCATTTCACTCTAAACCATTCCATGCCATTCCATTCCACTCCACTCCATTCCTCTCCACTCCATTCCTATCCACTCCATTCCACCCCAATCCATTCTATACCAATTCATTCCATTACGCTCCACTAAATTCCACTCCACTCCACTCCACTCCACTCCATTCCACTCCACTCCATTCCATTCCTCTCAATTCCATTCCAATCCTCTACATTCCTTTCCGGTCCATTCCAATTCCTTCCATTCCATGTCATTCCACTCCATTCCATCCATTCCTCTCGATTCCTCTCCATTCCACTCCATTCCATTCCGTTCCATTGCACTCCATTCCATTCCCTTCCATTCCACTCCAGTCCACTCCACCACGCCATTCCATTCCGCTCCATGGCATTCCACTCCATTCTACTCCACTCCACTCCATTCTACTCCACTCCATTCCATTCCATTCCACTCCACTCCAATGAACTCCATTCCATCATTCTCCATTCCACTCCACTCCATTCCATTCCTCTCCCTTCCTTTCCACTCAGTTCCAGTCCATTCCATTTTATTCCACTCCACAGCACTCCATTCCATTCCACGACACTGCAATCTATTCCACTGCACTCCACTCCACTCCACTCCATTCCATTCCACTCTACTCCGTTCCATTCCATTCCACTCCACTCCATTCAACTCCTTTCCACTCAATTCCAGTATTTTCCACTCCAATCAATTCCATTACTTTCTATTTCACTGCAATCGATTACACTCCATTCCATTACAATCCACTCCATTCCATTCCACTCCACTCCATTACACTCCATTCCATTCCATTCCACTCTATTCCATTCCATTCCATTCCATTCTCTTACACTCCATTCCAGTCCTTTCCACTCCACTCCACTACATTCCATTCCATTCCATTCCACTCCATTCCTTTACATTGCACTCCATTCCACTGCATTCCCATCCTTTCTCTCAATTCCCCTCCATTCCACTACATTACTTTACACTCCACTGCATTGCATTCCATTGCATTACACTTTACACCACTCCACGCCATTCCATCCCACTCCATTCCAGTCTACTCCATTGGATTCCACTCCACTCCAGTCCACTCAACTCCACTCCATTCCATTTCACTCCATTCCATTCCTCTCCATTCCACTCCAGTCCACTCCAATCCATTCCACTCCATTCCATTCGATTCAATTTCATTCCCCTCCACTCCACTCCACTCCACTCCCTTCCATTCCACCCACTCCCCTCCACTCCATTCCACTCCACTGCATTCCACTCCACTCCATTCCACTAGATTCCATTCCATTCCATTCCACTCTACTCCATTTCATTCCATTCCATTTAACTCCATTACATTCCTCTCCATTCCTGTCCACTCCACTCCATTCCACTTAACTATAATCCATTCCACTCTATTCACCTCCATTCCACATCGTTCCGTTCCACTCCGTTACACTCCATTCCTTCCGTTGCAGTAGATTCCACACCACTCCACTCCATTCCATTCCACTCCGTTATACTCTACTCCGTTCCATTCCTCTCCATTCAACTCCACTCCACTCCATTCCACTGCACTATATAATCCATTCCACTCCATTCCCCTCCATTCCACACCATTCTGTTCCACTCCGTTGCACTGCGTTCCTTCCATTGCATTATACTCCGTACCACTCCACCCCAGTCCATTCCACTCCATTATACTCTACTCCATTCCATTCCACTCCACTCCAGTCCACTCAACTCCATTCCATTCCATTCTCTTCCATTCAATTCCATTCCATTCCACTCCACTCCACTCCATTCCACTCCAATCTATACAGTTCCATTCCACTGCACTCCACTCCACTCCACTCTATTCCATTCCTTTCCACTCACATCAACTCCATTCCACTCCACTCCACTCTACTCCAATTCATTCCATTCCAGTCCATTCCATTCCACTCCTTTCCATTCCTCTCTATTCCACTCCATTCCACTACATTCCATTCCACTCCTCTCCAATACACTCCATTCCATTCTATTTCTCTGCACTCCAATCCATTCCAAACCACTCCATTCCATTCCACTCCACTCCTTTCCAATCCATTCCATTCCACTCCATTCCACTCCACTCCAATACATGCCACTCCACTCCATTCCATTACTTTCCACTCCACTCCACCCGACTCCATTCCATTCCATTCCACTCACGTCACCTGCATTCCACTGCACTCCACTCTACTCCACTCCACTTCATTCCACTCCATTCCATTCCATTTCACTCCTTTCCATTCCTCTCCATTCTACTCCACTCCACTTCATTCCATTCCATTCCATTCCACTCCACTCCTTTCCATTCCTCTTCATTCCACTCCATTCCACTCCATTCCTGTCCTCTCCACTCCAATACCCTCCATTCAATTTCATTCCGCTTCTCACCAATCTATTCCAATCCACTCCATTCAATTCCAGTCCACTCCTTTCCACTCCATTCCATTCCACTCCACTCCACTCTACTCCATTCCATTACATTGCATTTCACTCCATTCTACTCCACTCCATTCCACTTCATTCCACTGCATTCCTGTCTAGTCCACTCTCCTTCTCTCCATTCCATTCCATTCCACTGCACTACACTCCATTCCATTCCAATCCAATACACTCCACTCCATTCCATTCCACCCCAGTCCACTCCACTTCACTTCCTTCCATTCCACTGCAGTCTGCTACACTCCATTCCTTTCTATTCCATTCCATTCCATTCCTCTCCTCTCCACTCCACTCCACTCCATCACATTACATTCAATTAAATTTCATTCCATTCCACTCCACTCCACTCCTCTCTATTCCATTTTATTCCACTTCCCTGCACTCCACCCCAATCCATTGCACTCCACTCCATTCCACTCCACTCCATGACATTCCGTTATATTCCATTCCATTCCACTCCTCTCCATTCCAGTCCACTCCTCTTCATTCCACACCACTCCACTCCAATCCATTCCATTCCATTCCATTTCACTGAACTCTGTTCCACTCCACTCAACTCCATTCCACTCCACTCCACTGCATTCCATTCCATTCCATTCCATTCCACTGCATTCCGTTAGATTCCACTCTACTCCACTTCACTCCACTCCGTTCCACTCCATTACACTCCACTCCATTCGATTCCATTCCACTCCCCTGCACTCCACTCCACTCCATTCCACTCCACTCCATTCCACTCCACTCAACTCCACTGCACTCCATTCCATTCCATACCATTCCATTCCATTCCATTCCATTTCATTCCATTCCATTCCATTCCACACCATTCCACTCCATTCCTCTCCATTCCACTTCATTCCATTCCATTCCATTCCAGTCCACTCCATTCAAATACATTCCACTACGCTCCAATGCACCACTCCATTCTACTCCACTCCATTCCATTTCATTCCACTCCACTCCGCTGAACTCCATTCCTTCACACTCCATTCCACTCCACTCCATTAAAATCCTCTCCATTACTTTACATTCCATTCCAATCCATTCCATTCCATTTTACGCCACACCACTCCATTCCATTCCGCTCCACTCCGCTCCATTCCACTGCACTCCTCTCCAATCCACTCAATTCCACTCCACTCCTCTCCTCTCCCATCCATTCTGTTCCATTCCATTCCACGCCATTCCATTCCAGTACCCTCTTCTCCATTCCACCCCAATCCATTCCACTCCACTACATTCCATTCCATTCCTTTACGTTCCACTCCTTTCAACTCCACTCCACTCCATTCCATTCCACTCCATTCCAATACACTCCATTCCAATCCATTCCACTCTATTCCACCCCACTCCACTGCATTCCATTCCAATCCATTCCAGTCCACTCCATTCCATTCCAGTCCACTCCACTGCACTCCACTCCATTCCAATTCATTCCACTTCATTGCATTACAATGCGTTCGACTCCACTCCACCCCATCTACTCCATTCCATTCCTTTCCATTCAATTCAATTCCATTCCAATGCAGTCCATTCAACTCCAATCCACTCCATTCCAGTGAACTCCACTCCATTCCATTCCATTCCAGTCCATTCCAGTCTGTTTCACTCTATTCCACTGCAGTACACTCCATTCCACTCCATTCCCCTTCATTTCTCTCCACTCCGTTCCACTTCATTCTGCTCCATTCCCTTCCATTCCATTACACTCCACACCACCCCACTCCATTCTATTCTACTCCATTCCATTCTCCTCCATTCCATTCCACTCCACTCCATTCCATTCCATTTCTTTCCACTCAACTCCCCTCCATTCCACTCGATTCCACTCCATTCCATTCCACTCCTCTCTATTCCACTCCATTCTATTCCATTCCTCTCCACTGCACTCCATTCCATTCCTTTGCATCCCATTACATTCCTGTCCATTCCGCTATATTCCACTACACCATATTCCACTCCATTCCCCTCCATACCACTCCATTCCACTCTACTCCAATATATTCTGCTCCACTCCAGTCCACTCCACTCCACTCCATTCCATTTCACTCCTTTCCATTCCTCTCCATTCCACTCCACTCTATTCCACTCCTCTTAACCCCATACCACTCCACTCCTCACCATTCCATTTCATTCCACTCCATTTCATTCCACTTCATTCCATTCCATTCAACTCTACTCCTTTCCACTCCTCTCCATTAGACTCCACTCCATTCCATTCATTCCATTCTACTCAATTCCTCTCCTCTCCATTAGTCTCCACGCCATTCCATTCCATTCCACTTCATTCCACTCCATTCCACTCCACTCCACTCCATTCCATTCTATTCCACTGCACTTCATTCCACTCCCTCCACTCCATTCCACTCCACTCCATTCATTTCATTCCATTCAACTCCATTCCACTCCACTCCACTCTATTCCTTTCCAGTCCACTCCACTCCAATAAACTCCACTCCCCTCAACTCCATTCCATTCCACTCCAATCCATTCCATTCAAATCAACTCCATTCCATTC
The DNA here is from genome assembly GCF_028885655.2 of Pongo abelii. Lineage (NCBI taxonomy): Eukaryota > Metazoa > Chordata > Mammalia > Primates > Hominidae > Pongo > Pongo abelii. Next base: position 19,944,938 of record NC_072000.2, on the reverse strand, counting down.
CATTCCATTCCACTGCCCTCCACTCCACTCCAGTCCACTCCATTCCATTCCACTCCATTCCTCTCCACTACATTACACTGCAGTCACTGCACTCCATTGCATTCACTCTACACCATTCCATGCCATTCCATTCCACTCCATACCAGTACACTCCTCTCCATTCCAATCCAATCCATTCTATTCCAATCTATTCCATGACACGCCACTAAACTCCACTCCACTCCACTCCATTTCGTTCCACTCCATTCCATTCCACTCCAATCCACTCCATTGCAATCCTTTCCACTCCACTCCACGCAACTCCACTCCATTCCATTCCACCACATTGCAGTCCGCTCCATTCCATTCCATTCCATTCCACTGTACTCCACTCCTTTCCATTGCATTCTGCTCCACTGCTTTCCACTGCATTCTACTCCCATCCACTCCATTCTATTCCACTCCATTCATTTTCATTCTATTGAATTCCATCACATTCCAGTCCATTCCACTCCACTCCACTCCATTCCGTTGCACTCCACTCCGCCCCATTCTACTCCACTCCACTCCGTTCCATTCCAGTCAACTACGATCCATTCCACTACACTCCACTCCGCTCCACTCCATTCCATGCCATTGCACTCCACTCGATTCCATTACATTCCACTGCATTCCATTCCATTCCATTCCATGCTACTCCACTACACTCCACGCAATTCCAGTCCATTCCTTTCCATTCCACTCCACTCCACTCCATTCCATTCCACTCTATTCCACTCCATTCCACTTCAGTGCTCTCGACCCCACTCAATTCCAGTCCATTCCATACCATTCCATTCCACTCCACTGCATTCCATTCCATTCCATTCTATTCCATTCCATTCCTCTCCTTTCCACTCAAATCCACACCATTCCACTCCAGTCCACTCCATTCCACGCCATTCGGTTCCATTCTACTCTATTCCATTCAATTCCACTCCATTCCCCTCCATTCCACTGCATTCCACTCCATTCCGCTCCACTCCATTCCACTCCATTCCAATCCATTCCATTACAATCCACACCACACCACTCCATTCCATTCCACTCCATTCCACTCTACTCCATTCCATTCCACTGCACTCCTGACCACTCCACTTCACTCCATTCCATTCCTCTCCATTCCACTCCACGCCACTCCATTCAATTCCACCCCATTCCATTCCGTTACATTTCATTCCACTCCTCTCCACTCCACTCCACTCTGCTCCATTCCATTCCAGCCCATTCCACTCCACTCCATTCCACTCCACTACTTTCCACTCCACTCCACTCCACTTATTTCCAGTCCATTCCATTCCATTCCATTCTATTCCACTCCTTTCCACTGCACTCCACTCCATTCATTTCCACTCCTCTCCATCTATCTCATTTCATTCTATTCCAATCCATTCCATTCCATTCCACTCCATTCCACTCCATTACACTCCATTCCAGTACATTCCACTCCACACAACTCAACTCCATTCCATTCCACTGCATTCCCCTCCATTACACTCCATTCCATTCCACTCCATACCAATCCAGTCGACTCTATTCCATTCCATTCCACTACACTACACTCCACCCCATTCCATTCCACTCCATTTCACTCTAGTGCATTTCATTCCAATCCACTCCATTCCACTCCACTCCATTCCTCTCCATTCCTTTCCAATCCACTCCACTCCATTCCAGTCCATTCTACTCCATTCCTCTCCACTCCACTCTATTCCATTTCATTCCATTCCATTCCGTTCCACTCCATTCCATTCCATTTCATTCCATTCCATTCTGTTCCACTCCACTCTGTTCCATTTCATTCCATTCCATTCCGTTCCACTCCATTCCATTCCATTTCATTCCATTCCATTCTGTTCCACTCCATTCCATTCCACTCCACTCTACGCAATTCTGCTCCTCTCCATTTCACTCCATTCCACTCCACTCCATTCCATTTCACTCTAAACCATTCCATGCCATTCCATTCCACTCCACTCCATTCCTCTCCACTCCATTCCTATCCACTCCATTCCACCCCAATCCATTCTATACCAATTCATTCCATTACGCTCCACTAAATTCCACTCCACTCCACTCCACTCCACTCCATTCCACTCCACTCCATTCCATTCCTCTCAATTCCATTCCAATCCTCTACATTCCTTTCCGGTCCATTCCAATTCCTTCCATTCCATGTCATTCCACTCCATTCCATCCATTCCTCTCGATTCCTCTCCATTCCACTCCATTCCATTCCGTTCCATTGCACTCCATTCCATTCCCTTCCATTCCACTCCAGTCCACTCCACCACGCCATTCCATTCCGCTCCATGGCATTCCACTCCATTCTACTCCACTCCACTCCATTCTACTCCACTCCATTCCATTCCATTCCACTCCACTCCAATGAACTCCATTCCATCATTCTCCATTCCACTCCACTCCATTCCATTCCTCTCCCTTCCTTTCCACTCAGTTCCAGTCCATTCCATTTTATTCCACTCCACAGCACTCCATTCCATTCCACGACACTGCAATCTATTCCACTGCACTCCACTCCACTCCACTCCATTCCATTCCACTCTACTCCGTTCCATTCCATTCCACTCCACTCCATTCAACTCCTTTCCACTCAATTCCAGTATTTTCCACTCCAATCAATTCCATTACTTTCTATTTCACTGCAATCGATTACACTCCATTCCATTACAATCCACTCCATTCCATTCCACTCCACTCCATTACACTCCATTCCATTCCATTCCACTCTATTCCATTCCATTCCATTCCATTCTCTTACACTCCATTCCAGTCCTTTCCACTCCCCTCCACTACATTCCATTCCATTGCATTCCACTCCATTCCTTTACATTGCACTCCATTCCACTGCATTCCCATCCTTTCTCTCAATTCCCCTCCATTCCACTACATTACTTTACACTCCACTGCATTGCATTCCATTGCATTACACTTTACACCACTCCACGCCATTCCATTCCACTCCATTCCAGTCTACTCCATTGGATTCCACTCCACTCCAGGCCACTCAACTCCACTCCATTCCATTTCACTCCATTCCATTCCTCTCCATTCCACTCCAGTCCACTCCAATCCATTCCACTCCATTCCATTCGATTCAATTTCATTCCCCTCCACTCCACTCCACTCCACTCCCTTCCATTCCACCCACTCCCCTCCACTCCATTCCACTCCACTGCATTCCACTCCACTCCATTCCACTAGATTCCATTCCATTCCATTCCACTCTACTCCATTTCATTCCATTCCATTTAACTCCATTACATTCCTCTCCATTCCTGTCCACTCCACTCCATTCCACTTAACTATAATCCATTCCACTCTATTCACCTCCATTCCACATCGTTCCGTTCCACTCCGTTACACTCCATTCCTTCCGTTGCAGTAGATTCCACACCACTCCACTCCATTCCATTCCACTCCGTTATACTCTACTCCGTTCCATTCCTCTCCATTCAACTCCACTCCACTCCATTCCACTGCACTATATAATCCATTCCACTCCATTCCCCTCCATTCCACACCATTCTGTTCCACTCCGTTGCACTGCGTTCCTTCCATTGCATTATACTCCGTACCACTCCACCCCAGTCCATTCCACTCCATTATACTCTACTCCATTCCATTCCACTCCCTCCAGTCCACTCAACTCCATTCCATTCCATTCTCTTCCATTCAATTCCATTCCATTCCAGTCCACTCCACTCCATTCCACTCCAATCTATACAGTTCCATTCCACTGCACTCCACTCCACTCCACTCTATTCCATTCCTTTCCACTCACATCAACTCCATTCCACTCCACTCCACTCTACTCCAATTCATTCCATTCCAGTCCATTCCATTCCACTCCTTTCCATTCCTCTCTATTCCACTCCATTCCACTACATTCCATTCCACTCCTCTCCAATACACTCCATTCCATTCTATTTCTCTGCACTCCAATCCATTCCAAACCACTCCATTCCATTCCACTCCACTCCTTTCCAATCCATTCCATTCCACTCCATTCCACTCCACTCCAATACATGCCACTCCACTCCATTCCATTACTTTCCACTCCACTCCACCCGACTCCATTCCATTCCATTCCACTCACGTCACCTGCATTCCACTGCACTCCACTCTACTCCACTCCACTCCACTTCATTCCACTCCATTCCATTCCATTTCACTCCTTTCCATTCCTCTCCATTCTACTCCACTCCACTTCATTCCATTCCATTCCATTCCACTCCACTCCTTTCCATTCCTCTTCATTCCACTCCATTCCACTCCATTCCTGTCCTCTCCACTCCAATACCCTCCATTCAATTTCATTCCGCTTCTCACCAATCTATTCCAATCCACTCCATTCAATTCCAGTCCACTCCTTTCCACTCCATTCCATTCCACTCCACTCCACTCTACTCCATTCCATTACATTGCATTTCACTCCATTCTACTCCACTCCATTCCACTTCATTCCACTGCATTCCTGTCTAGTCCACTCTCCTTCTCTCCATTCCATTCCATTCCACTGCACTACACTCCATTCCATTCCAATCCAATACACTCCACTCCATTCCATTCCACCCCAGTCCACTCCACTTCACTTCCTTCCATTCCACTGCAGTCTGCTACACTCCATTCCTTTCTATTCCATTCCATTCCATTCCTCTCCTCTCCACTCCACTCCACTCCATCACATTACATTCAATTAAATTTCATTCCATTCCACTCCACTCCACTCCTCTCTATTCCATTTTATTCCACTTCCCTGCACTCCACCCCAATCCATTGCACTCCACTCCATTCCACTCCACTCCATGACATTCCGTTATATTCCATTCCATTCCACTCCTCTCCATTCCAGTCCACTCCTCTTCATTCCACACCACTCCACTCCAATCCATTCCATTCCATTCCATTTCACTGAACTCTGTTCCACTCCACTCAACTCCATTCCACTCCACTCCACTGCATTCCATTCCATTCCATTCCATTCCACTGCATTCCGTTAGATTCCACTCTACTCCACTTCACTCCACTCCGTTCCACTCCATTACACTCCACTCCATTCGATTCCATTCCACTCCCCTGCACTCCACTCCACTCCATTCCACTCCACTCCATTCCACTCCACTCAACTCCACTGCACTCCATTCCATTCCATACCATTCCATTCCATTCCATTCCATTTCATTCCATTCCATTCCATTCCACACCATTCCACTCCATTCCTCTCCATTCCACTTCATTCCATTCCATTCCATTCCAGTCCACTCCATTCAAATACATTCCACTACACTCCAATGCACCACTCCATTCTACTCCACTCCATTCCATTTCATTCCACTCCACTCCGCTGAACTCCATTCCTTCACACTCCATTCCACTCCACTGCATTAAAATCCTCTCCATTACTTTACATTCCATTCCAATCCATTCCATTCCATTTTACGCCACACCACTCCATTCCATTCCGCTCCACTCCGCTCCATTCCACTGCACTCCTCTCCAATCCACTCAAGTCCACTCCACTCCTCTCCTCTCCCATCCATTCTGTTCCATTCTATTCCACTCCATTCCATTCCAGTACCCTCTTCTCCATTCCACCCCAATCCATTCCACTCCACTACATTCCATTCCATTCCTTTACGTTCCACTCCTTTCAACTCCACTCCACTCCATTCCATTCCACTCCATTCCAATACACTCCATTCCAATCCATTCCACTCTATTCCACCCCACTCCACTGCATTCCATTCCAATCCATTCCAGTCCACTCCATTCCATTCCAGTCCACTCCACTGCACTCCACTCCATTCCAATTCATTCCACTTCATTGCATTACAATGCGTTCGACTCCACTCCACCCCATCTACTCCATTCCATTCCTTTCCATTCAATTCAATTCCATTCCAATGCAGTCCATTCAACTCCAATCCACTCCATTCCAGTGAACTCCACTCCATTCCATTCCATTCCAGTCCATTCCAGTCTGTTTCACTCTATTCCACTGCAGTACACTCCATTCCACTCCATTCCCCTTCATTTCTCTCCACTCCGTTCCACTTCATTCTGCTCCATTCCCTTCCATTCCATTACACTCCACACCACCCCACTCCATTCTATTCTACTCCATTCCATTCTCCTCCATTCCATTCCACTCCACTCCATTCCATTCCATTTCTTTCCACTCAACTCCCCTCCATTCCACTCGATTCCACTCCATTCCATTCCACTCCTCTCTATTCCACTCCATTCTATTCCATTCCTCTCCACTGCACTCCATTCCATTCCTTTGCATCCCATTACATTCCTGTCCATTCCGCTATATTCCACTACACCATATTCCACTCCATTCCCCTCCATACCACTCCATTCCACTCTACTCCAATATATTCTGCTCCACTCCAGTCCACTCCACTCCACTCCATTCCATTTCACTCCTTTCCATTCCTCTCCATTCCACTCCACTCTATTCCACTCCTCTTAACCCCATACCACTCCACTCCTCACCATTCCATTTCATTCCACTCCATTTCATTCCACTTCATTCCATTCCATTCAACTCTACTCCTTTCCACTCCTCTCCATTAGACTCCACTCCATTCCATTCATTCCATTCTACTCAATTCCTCTCCTCTCCATTAGTCTCCACGCCATTCCATTCCATTCCACTTCATTCCACTCCATTCCACTCCACTCCACTCCATTCCATTCTATTCCACTGCACTTCATTCCACTCCCTCCACTCCATTCCACTCCACTCCATTCATTTCATTCCATTCAACTCCATTCCACTCCACTCCACTCTATTCCTTTCCAGTCCACTCCACTCCAATAAACTCCACTCCCCTCAACTCCATTCCATTCCACTCCAATCCATTCCATTCAAATCAACTCCATTCCATTCCATTCCATTCCACTGCCCTCCACTCCACTCCAGTCCACTCCATTCCATTCCACTCCATTCCTCTCCACTACATTACACTGCAGTCACTGCACTCCATTGCATTCACTCTACACCATTCCATGCCATTCCATTCCACTCCATACCAGTACACTCCTCTCCATTCCAATCCAATCCATTCTATTCCAATCTATTCCATGACACGCCACTAAACTCCACTCCACTCCACTCCATTTCGTTCCACTCCATTCCATTCCACTCCAATCCACTCCATTGCAATCCTTTCCACTCCACTCCACGCAACTCCACTCCATTCCATTCCACCACATTGCAGTCCGCTCCATTCCATTCCATTCCATTCCACTGTACTCCACTCCTTTCCATTGCATTCTGCTCCACTGCATTCCACTGCATTCTACTCCCATCCACTCCATTCTATTCCACTCCATTCATTTTCATTCTATTGAATTCCATCACATTCCAGTCCATTCCACTCCACTCCACTCCATTCCGTTGCACTCCACTCCGCCCCATTCTACTCCACTCCACTCCGTTCCATTCCAGTCAACTACGATCCATTCCACTACACTCCACTCCGCTCCACTCCATTCCATGCCATTGCACTCCACTCGATTCCATTACATTCCACTGCATTCCATTCCATTCCATGCTACTCCACTACACTCCACGCAATTCCAGTCCATTCCTTTCCATTCCACTCCACTCCACTCCATTCCATTCCACTCTATTCCACTCCATTCCACTTCAGTGCTCTCGACCCCACTCAATTCCAGTCCATTCCATACCATTCCATTCCACTCCACTGCATTCCATTCCATTCCATTCTATTCCATTCCATTCCTCTCCTTTCCACTCAAATCCACACCATTCCACTCCAGTCCACTCCATTCCACGCCATTCGGTTCCATTCTACTCTATTCCATTCAATTCCACTCCATTCCCCTCCATTCCACTGCATTCCACTCCATTCCGCTCCACTCCATTCCACTCCATTCCAATCCATTCCATTACAATCCACACCACACCACTCCATTCCATTCCACTCCATTCCACTCTACTCCATTCCATTCCACTCCACTCCTGACCACTCCACTTCACTCCATTCCATTCCTCTCCATTCCACTCCACGCCACTCCATTCAATTCCACCCCATTCCATTCCGTTACATTTCATTCCACTCCTCTCCACTCCACTCCACTCTGCTCCATTCCATTCCAGCCCATTCCACTCCACTCCATTCCACTCCACTACTTTCCACTCCACTCCACTCCACTTATTTCCAGTCCATTCCATTCCATTCCATTCTATTCCACTCCTTTCCACTGCACTCCACTCCATTCATTTCCACTCCTCTCCATCTATCTCATTTCATTCTATTCCAATCCATTCCATTCCATTCCACTCCATTCCACTCCATTACACTCCATTCCAGTACATTCCACTCCACACAACTCAACTCCATTCCATTCCACTGCATTCCCCTCCATTACACTCCATTCCATTCCACTCCATACCAATCCAGTCGACTCTATTCCATTCCATTCCACTACACTACACTCCACCCCATTCCATTCCACTCCATTTCACTCTAGTGCATTTCATTCCAATCCACTCCATTCCACTCCACTCCATTCCTCTCCATTCCTTTCCAATCCACTCCACTCCATTCCAGTCCATTCTACTCCATTCCTCTCCACTCCACTCTATTCCATTTCATTCCATTCCATTCCGTTCCACTCCATTCCATTCCATTTCATTCCATTCCATTCTGTTCCACTCCACTCTGTTCCATTTCATTCCATTCCATTCCGTTCCACTCCATTCCATTCCATTTCATTCCATTCCATTCTGTTCCACTCCATTCCATTCCACTCCACTCTACGCATTTCTGCTCCTCTCCATTTCACTCCATTCCACTCCACTCCATTCCATTTCACTCTAAACCATTCCATGCCATTCCATTCCACTCCACTCCATTCCTCTCCACTCCATTCCTATCCACTCCATTCCACCCCAATCCATTCTATACCAATTCATTCCATTACGCTCCACTAAATTCCACTCCACTCCACTCCACTCCACTCCATTCCACTCCACTCCATTCCATTCCTCTCAATTCCATTCCAATCCTCTACATTCCTTTCCGGTCCATTCCAATTCCTTCCATTCCATGTCATTCCACTCCATTCCATCCATTCCTCTCGATTCCTCTCCATTCCACTCCATTCCATTCCGTTCCATTGCACTCCATTCCATTCCCTTCCATTCCACTCCAGTCCACTCCACCACGCCATTCCATTCCGCTCCATGGCATTCCACTCCATTCTACTCCACTCCACTCCATTCTACTCCACTCCATTCCATTCCATTCCACTCCACTCCAATGAACTCCATTCCATCATTCTCCATTCCACTCCACTCCATTCCATTCCTCTCCCTTCCTTTCCACTCAGTTCCAGTCCATTCCATTTTATTCCACTCCACAGCACTCCATTCCATTCCACGACACTGCAATCTATTCCACTGCACTCCACTCCACTCCACTCCATTCCATTCCACTCTACTCCGTTCCATTCCATTCCACTCCACTCCATTCAACTCCTTTCCACTCAATTCCAGTATTTTCCACTCCAATCAATTCCATTACTTTCTATTTCACTGCAATCGATTACACTCCATTCCATTACAATCCACTCCATTCCATTCCACTCCACTCCATTACACTCCATTCCATTCCATTCCACTCTGTTCCATTCCATTCCATTCCATTCTCTTACACTCCATTCCAGTCCTTTCCACTCCACTCCACTACATTCCATTCCATTCCATTCCACTCCATTCCTTTACATTGCACTCCATTCCACTGCATTCCCATCCTTTCTCTCAATTCCCCTCCATTCCACTACATTACTTTACACTCCACTGCATTGCATTCCATTGCATTACACTTTACACCACTCCACGCCATTCCATTCCACTCCATTCCAGTCTACTCCATTGGATTCCACTCCACTCCAGGCCACTCAACTCCACTCCATTCCATTTCACTCCATTCCATTCCTCTCCATTCCACTCCAGTCCACTCCAATCCATTCCACTCCATTCCATTCGATTCAATTTCATTCCACTCCACTCCACTCCACTCCACTCCCTTCCATTCCACCCACTCCCCTCCACTCCATTCCACTCCACTGCATTCCACTCCACTCCATTCCACTAGATTCCATTCCATTCCATTCCACTCTACTCCATTTCATTCCATTCCATTTAACTCCATTACATTCCTCTCCATTCCTGTCCACTCCACTCCATTCCACTTAACTATAATCCATTCCACTCTATTCACCTCCATTCCACATCGTTCCGTTCCACTCCGTTACACTCCATTCCTTCCGTTGCAGTAGATTCCACACCACTCCACTCCATTCCATTCCACTCCGTTATACTCTACTCCGTTCCATTCCTCTCCATTCAACTCCACTCCACTCCATTCCACTGCACTATATAATCCATTCCACTCCATTCCCCTCCATTCCACACCATTCTGTTCCACTCCGTTGCACTGCGTTCCTTCCATTGCATTATACTCCGTACCACTCCACCCCAGTCCATTCCACTCCATTATACTCTACTCCATTCCATTCCACTCCCTCCAGTCCACTCAACTCCATTCCATTCCATTCTCTTCCATTCAATTCCATTCCATTCCAGTCCACTCCACTCCATTCCACTCCAATCTATACAGTTCCATTCCACTGCACTCCACTCCACTCCACTCTATTCCATTCCTTTCCACTCACATCAACTCCATTCCACTCCACTCCACTCTACTCCAATTCATTCCATTCCAGTCCATTCCATTCCACTCCTTTCCATTCCTCTCTATTCCACTCCATTCCACTACATTCCATTCCACTCCTCTCCAATACACTCCATTCCATTCTATTTCTCTGCACTCCAATCCATTCCAAACCACTCCATTCCATTCCACTCCACTCCTTTCCAATCCATTCCATTCCACTCCCTTCCACTCCACTCCAATACATGCCACTCCACTCCATTCCATTACTTTCCACTCCACTCCACCCGACTCCATTCCATTCCATTCCACTCACGTCACCTGCATTCCACTGCACTCCACTCTACTCCACTCCACTCCACTTCATTCCACTCCATTCCATTCCATTTCACTCCTTTCCATTCCTCTCCATTCTACTCCACTCCACTTCATTCCATTCCATTCCATTCCAATCCACTCCTTTCCATTCCTCTTCATTCCACTCCATTCCACTCCATTCCTGTCCTCTCCACTCCAATACCCTCCATTCAATTTCATTCCGCTTCTCACCAATCTATTCCAATCCACTCCATTCAATTCCAGTCCACTCCTTTCCACTCCATTCCATTCCACTCCACTCCACTCTACTCCATTCCATTACATTGCATTTCACTCCATTCTACTCCACTCCATTCCACTTCATTCCACTGCATTCCTGTCTAGTCCACTCTCCTTCTCTCCATTCCATTCCATTCCACTGCACTACACTCCATTCCATTCCAATCCAATACACTCCACTCCATTCCATTCCACCCCAGTCCACTCCACTTCACTTCCTTCCATTCCACTGCAGTCTGCTACACTCCATTCCTTTCTATTCCATTCCATTCCATTCCTCTCCTCTCCACTCCACTCCACTCCATCACATTACATTCAATTAAATTTCATTCCATTCCACTCCACTCCACTCCTCTCTATTCCATTTTATTCCACTTCCCTGCACTCCACCCCAATCCATTGCACTCCACTCCATTCCACTCCACTCCATGACATTCCGTTATATTCCATTCCATTCCACTCCTCTCCATTCCAGTCCACTCCTCTTCATTCCACACCACTCCACTCCAATCCATTCCATTCCATTCCATTTCACTGAACTCTGTTCCACTCCACTCAACTCCATTCCACTCCACTCCACTGCATTCCATTCCATTCCATTCCATTCCACTGCATTCCGTTAGATTCCACTCTACTCCACTTCACTCCACTCCGTTCCACTCCATTACACTCCACTCCATTCGATTCCATTCCACTCCCCTGCACTCCACTCCACTCCATTCCACTCCACTCCATTCCACTCCACTCAACTCCACTGCACTCCATTCCATTCCATACCATTCCATTCCATTCCATTCCATTTCATTCCATTCCATTCCATTCCACACCATTCCACTCCATTCCTCTCCATTCCACTTCATTCCATTCCATTCCATTCCAGTCCACTCCATTCAAATACATTCCACTACACTCCAATGCACCACTCCATTCTACTCCACTCCATTCCATTTCATTCCACTCCACTCCGCTGAACTCCATTCCTTCACACTCCATTCCACTCCACTGCATTAAAATCCTCTCCATTACTTTACATTCCATTCCAATCCATTCCATTCCATTTTACGCCACACCACTCCATTCCATTCCGCTCCACTCCGCTCCATTCCACTGCACTCCTCTCCAATCCACTCAAGTCCACTCCACTCCTCTCCTCTCCCATCCATTCTGTTCCATTCTATTCCACTCCATTCCATTCCAGTACCCTCTTCTCCATTCCACCCCAATCCATTCCACTCCACTACATTCCATTCCATTCCTTTACGTTCCACTCCTTTCAACTCCACTCCACTCCATTCCATTCCACTCCATTCCAATACACTCCATTCCAATCCATTCCACTCTATTCCACCCCACTCCACTGCATTCCATTCCAATCCATTCCAGTCCACTCCATTCCATTCCAGTCCACTCCACTGCACTCCACTCCATTCCAATTCATTCCACTTCATTGCATTACAATGCGTTCGACTCCACTCCACCCCATCTACTCCATTCCATTCCTTTCCATTCAATTCAATTCCATTCCAATGCAGTCCATTCAACTCCAATCCACTCCATTCCAGTGAACTCCACTCCATTCCATTCCATTCCAGTCCATTCCAGTCTGTTTCACTCTATTCCACTGCAGTACACTCCATTCCACTCCATTCCCCTTCATTTCTCTCCACTCCGTTCCACTTCATTCTGCTCCATTCCCTTCCATTCCATTACACTCCACACCACCCCACTCCATTCTATTCTACTCCATTCCATTCTCCTCCATTCCATTCCACTCCACTCCATTCCATTCCATTTCTTTCCACTCAACTCCCCTCCATTCCACTCGATTCCACTCCATTCCATTCCACTCCTCTCTATTCCACTCCATTCTATTCCATTCCTCTCCACTGCACTCCATTCCATTCCTTTGCATCCCATTACATTCCTGTCCATTCCGCTATATTCCACTACACCATATTCCACTCCATTCCCCTCCATACCACTCCATTCCACTCTACTCCAATATATTCTGCTCCACTCCAGTCCACTCCACTCCACTCCATTCCATTTCACTCCTTTCCATTCCTCTCCATTCCACTCCACTCTATTCCACTCCTCTTAACCCCATACCACTCCACTCCTCACCATTCCATTTCATTCCACTCCATTTCATTCCACTTCATTCCATTCCATTCAACTCTACTCCTTTCCACTCCTCTCCATTAGACTCCACTCCATTCCATTCATTCCATTCTACTCAATTCCTCTCCTCTCCATTAGTCTCCACGCCATTCCATTCCATTCCACTTCATTCCACTCCATTCCACTCCACTCCACTCCATTCCATTCTATTCCACTGCACTTCATTCCACTCCCTCCACTCCATTCCACTCCACTCCATTCATTTCATTCCATTCAACTCCATTCCACTCCACTCCACTCTATTCCTTTCCAGTCCACTCCACTCCAATAAACTCCACTCCCCTCAACTCCATTCCATTCCACTCCAATCCATTCCATTCAAATCAACTCCATTCCATTCCATTCCATTCCACTGCCCTCCACTCCACTCCAGTCCACTCCATTCCATTCCACTCCATTCCTCTCCACTACATTACACTGCAGTCACTGCACTCCATTGCATTCACTCTACACCATTCCATGCCATTCCATTCCACTCCATACCAGTACACTCCTCTCCATTCCAATCCAATCCATTCTATTCCAATCTATTCCATGACACGCCACTAAACTCCACTCCACTCCACTCCATTTCGTTCCACTCCATTCCATTCCACTCCAATCCACTCCATTGCAATCCTTTCCACTCCACTCCACGCAACTCCACTCCATTCCATTCCACCACATTGCAGTCCGCTCCATTCCATTCCATTCCATTCCACTGTACTCCACTCCTTTCCATTGCATTCTGCTCCACTGCATTCCACTGCATTCTACTCCCATCCACTCCATTCTATTCCACTCCATTCATTTTCATTCTATTGAATTCCATCACATTCCAGTCCATTCCACTCCACTCCACTCCATTCCGTTGCACTCCACTCCGCCCCATTCTACTCCACTCCACTCCGTTCCATTCCAGTCAACTACGATCCATTCCACTACACTCCACTCCGCTCCACTCCATTCCATGCCATTGCACTCCACTCGATTCCATTACATTCCACTGCATTCCATTCCATTCCATGCTACTCCACTACACTCCACGCAATTCCAGTCCATTCCTTTCCATTCCACTCCACTCCACTCCATTCCATTCCACTCCACTCCACTCCATTCCATTCCACTCTATTCCACTCCATTCCACTTCAGTGCTCTCGACCCCACTCAATTCCAGTCCATTCCATACCATTCCATTCCACTCCACTGCATTCCATTCCATTCCATTCTATTCCATTCCATTCCTCTCCTTTCCACTCAAATCCACACCATTCCACTCCAGTCCACTCCATTCCACGCCATTCGGTTCCATTCTACTCTATTCCATTCAATTCCACTCCATTCCCCTCCATTCCACTGCATTCCACTCCATTCCGCTCCACTCCATTCCACTCCATTCCAATCCATTCCATTACAATCCACACCACACCACTCCATTCCATTCCACTCCATTCCACTCTACTCCATTCCATTCCACTCCACTCCTGACCACTCCACTTCACTCCATTCCATTCCTCTCCATTCCACTCCACGCCACTCCATTCAATTCCACCCCATTCCATTCCGTTACATTTCATTCCACTCCTCTCCACTCCACTCCACTCTGCTCCATTCCATTCCAGCCCATTCCACTCCACTCCATTCCACTCCACTACTTTCCACTCCACTCCACTCCACTTATTTCCAGTCCATTCCATTCCATTCCATTCTATTCCACTCCTTTCCACTGCACTCCACTCCATTCATTTCCACTCCTCTCCATCTATCTCATTTCATTCTATTCCAATCCATTCCATTCCATTCCACTCCATTCCACTCCATTACACTCCATTCCAGTACATTCCACTCCACACAACTCAACTCCATTCCATTCCACTGCATTCCCCTCCATTACACTCCATTCCATTCCACTCCATACCAATCCAGTCGACTCTATTCCATTCCATTCCACTACACTACACTCCACCCCATTCCATTCCACTCCATTTCACTCTAGTGCATTTCATTCCAATCCACTCCATTCCACTCCACTCCATTCCTCTCCATTCCTTTCCAATCCACTCCACTCCATTCCAGTCCATTCTACTCCATTCCTCTCCACTCCACTCTATTCCATTTCATTCCATTCCATTCCGTTCCACTCCATTCCATTCCATTTCATTCCATTCCATTCTGTTCCACTCCACTCTGTTCCATTTCATTCCATTCCATTCCGTTCCACTCCATTCCATTCCATTTCATTCCATTCCATTCTGTTCCACTCCATTCCATTCCACTCCACTCTACGCAATTCTGCTCCTCTCCATTTCACTCCATTCCACTCCACTCCATTCCATTTCACTCTAAACCATTCCATGCCATTCCATTCCACTCCACTCCATTCCTCTCCACTCCATTCCTATCCACTCCATTCCACCCCAATCCATTCTATACCAATTCATTCCATTACGCTCCACTAAATTCCACTCCACTCCACTCCACTCCACTCCATTCCACTCCACTCCATTCCATTCCTCTCAATTCCATTCCAATCCTCTACATTCCTTTCCGGTCCATTCCAATTCCTTCCATTCCATGTCATTCCACTCCATTCCATCCATTCCTCTCGATTCCTCTCCATTCCACTCCATTCCATTCCGTTCCATTGCACTCCATTCCATTCCCTTCCATTCCACTCCAGTCCACTCCACCACGCCATTCCATTCCGCTCCATGGCATTCCACTCCATTCTACTCCACTCCACTCCATTCTACTCCACTCCATTCCATTCCATTCCACTCCACTCCAATGAACTCCATTCCATCATTCTCCATTCCACTCCACTCCATTCCATTCCTCTCCCTTCCTTTCCACTCAGTTCCAGTCCATTCCATTTTATTCCACTCCACAGCACTCCATTCCATTCCACGACACTGCAATCTATTCCACTGCACTCCACTCCACTCCACTCCATTCCATTCCACTCTACTCCGTTCCATTCCATTCCACTCCACTCCATTCAACTCCTTTCCACTCAATTCCAGTATTTTCCACTCCAATCAATTCCATTACTTTCTATTTCACTGCAATCGATTACACTCCATTCCATTACAATCCACTCCATTCCATTCCACTCCACTCCATTACACTCCATTCCATTCCATTCCACTCTATTCCATTCCATTCCATTCCATTCTCTTACACTCCATTCCAGTCCTTTCCACTCCACTCCACTACATTCCATTCCATTCCATTCCACTCCATTCCTTTACATTGCACTCCATTCCACTGCATTCCCATCCTTTCTCTCAATTCCCCTCCATTCCACTACATTACTTTACACTCCACTGCATTGCATTCCATTGCATTACACTTTACACCACTCCACGCCATTCCATTCCACTCCATTCCAGTCTACTCCATTGGATTCCACTCCACTCCAGTCCACTCAACTCCACTCCATTCCATTTCACTCCATTCCATTCCTCTCCATTCCACTCCAGTCCACTCCAATCCATTCCACTCCATTCCATTCGATTCAATTTCATTCCACTCCACTCCACTCCACTCCCTTCCATTCCACCCACTCCCCTCCACTCCATTCCACTCCACTGCATTCCACTCCACTCCATTCCACTAGATTCCATTCCATTCCATTCCACTCTACTCCATTTCATTCCATTCCATTTAACTCCATTACATTCCTCTCCATTCCTGTCCACTCCACTCCATTCCACTTAACTATAATCCATTCCACTCTATTCACCTCCATTCCACATCGTTCCGTTCCACTCCGTTACACTCCATTCCTTCCGTTGCAGTAGATTCCACACCACTCCACTCCATTCCATTCCACTCCGTTATACTCTACTCCGTTCCATTCCTCTCCATTCAACTCCACTCCACTCCATTCCACTGCACTATATAATCCATTCCACTCCATTCCCCTCCATTCCACACCATTCTGTTCCACTCCGTTGCACTGCGTTCCTTCCATTGCATTATACTCCGTACCACTCCACCCCAGTCCATTCCACTCCATTATACTCTACTCCATTCCATTCCACTCCACTCCAGTCCACTCAACTCCATTCCATTCCATTCTCTTCCATTCAATTCCATTCCATTCCACTCCACTCCACTCCATTCCACTCCAATCTATACAGTTCCATTCCACTGCACTCCACTCCACTCCACTCTATTCCATTCCTTTCCACTCACATCAACTCCATTCCACTCCACTCCACTCTACTCCAATTCATTCCATTCCAGTCCATTCCATTCCACTCCTTTCCATTCCTCTCTATTCCACTCCATTCCACTACATTCCATTCCACTCCTCTCCAATACACTCCATTCCATTCTATTTCTCTGCACTCCAATCCATTCCAAACCACTCCATTCCATTCCACTCCACTCCTTTCCAATCCATTCCATTCCACTCCATTCCACTCCACTCCAATACATGCCACTCCACTCCATTCCATTACTTTCCACTCCACTCCACCCGACTCCATTCCATTCCATTCCACTCACGTCACCTGCATTCCACTGCACTCCACTCTACTCCACTCCACTTCATTCCACTCCATTCCATTCCATTTCACTCCTTTCCATTCCTCTCCATTCTACTCCACTCCACTTCATTCCATTCCATTCCATTCCACTCCACTCCTTTCCATTCCTCTTCATTCCACTCCATTCCACTCCATTCCTGTCCTCTCCACTCCAATACCCTCCATTCAATTTCATTCCGCTTCTCACCAATCTATTCCAATCCACTCCATTCAATTCCAGTCCACTCCTTTCCACTCCATTCCATTCCACTCCACTCCACTCTACTCCATTCCATTACATTGCATTTCACTCCATTCTACTCCACTCCATTCCACTTCATTCCACTGCATTCCTGTCTAGTCCACTCTCCTTCTCTCCATTCCATTCCATTCCACTGCACTACACTCCATTCCATTCCAATCCAATACACTCCACTCCATTCCATTCCACCCCAGTCCACTCCACTTCACTTCCTTCCATTCCACTGCAGTCTGCTACACTCCATTCCTTTCTATTCCATTCCATTCCATTCCTCTCCTCTCCACTCCACTCCACTCCATCACATTACATTCAATTAAATTTCATTCCATTCCACTCCACTCCACTCCTCTCTATTCCATTTTATTCCACTTCCCTGCACTCCACCCCAATCCATTGCACTCCACTCCATTCCACTCCACTCCATGACATTCCGTTATATTCCATTCCATTCCACTCCTCTCCATTCCAGTCCACTCCTCTTCATTCCACACCACTCCACTCCAATCCATTCCATTCCATTCCATTTCACTGAACTCTGTTCCACTCCACTCAACTCCATTCCACTCCACTCCACTGCATTCCATTCCATTCCATTCCATTCCACTGCATTCCGTTAGATTCCACTCTACTCCACTTCACTCCACTCCGTTCCACTCCATTACACTCCACTCCATTGGATTCCATTCCACTCCCCTGCACTCCACTCCACTCCATTCCACTCCACTCCATTCCACTCCACTCAACTCCACTGCACTCCATTCCATTCCATACCATTCCATTCCATTCCATTCCATTTCATTCCATTCCATTCCATTCCACACCATTCCACTCCATTCCTCTCCATTCCACTTCATTCCATTCCATTCCATTCCAGTCCACTCCATTCAAATACATTCCACTACACTCCAATGCACCACTCCATTCTACTCCACTCCATTCCATTTCATTCCACTCCACTCCGCTGAACTCCATTCCTTCACACTCCATTCCACTCCACTGCATTAAAATCCTCTCCATTACTTTACATTCCATTCCAATCCATTCCATTCCATTTTACGCCACACCACTCCATTCCATTCCGCTCCACTCCGCTCCATTCCACTGCACTCCTCTCCAATCCACTCAAGTCCACTCCACTCCTCTCCTCTCCCATCCATTCTGTTCCATTCTATTCCACTCCATTCCATTCCAGTACCCTCTTCTCCATTCCACCCCAATCCATTCCACTCCACTACATTCCATTCCATTCCTTTACGTTCCACTCCTTTCAACTCCACTCCACTCCATTCCATTCCACTCCATTCCAATACACTCCATTCCAATCCATTCCACTCTATTCCACCCCACTCCACTGCATTCCATTCCAATCCATTCCAGTCCACTCCATTCCATTCCAGTCCACTCCACTGCACTCCACTCCATTCCAATTCATTCCACTTCATTGCATTACAATGCGTTCGACTCCACTCCACCCCATCTACTCCATTCCATTCCTTTCCATTCAATTCAATTCCATTCCAATGCAGTCCATTCAACTCCAATCCACTCCATTCCAGTGAACTCCACTCCATTCCATTCCATTCCAGTCCATTCCAGTCTGTTTCACTCTATTCCACTGCAGTACACTCCATTCCACTCCATTCCCCTTCATTTCTCTCCACTCCGTTCCACTTCATTCTGCTCCATTCCCTTCCATTCCATTACACTCCACACCACCCCACTCCATTCTATTCTACTCCATTCCATTCTCCTCCATTCCATTCCACTCCACTCCATTCCATTCCATTTCTTTCCACTCAACTCCCCTCCATTCCACTCGATTCCACTCCATTCCATTCCACTCCTCTCTATTCCACTCCATTCTATTCCATTCCTCTCCACTGCACTCCATTCCATTCCTTTGCATCCCATTACATTCCTGTCCATTCCGCTATATTCCACTACACCATATTCCACTCCATTCCCCTCCATACCACTCCATTCCACTCTACTCCAATATATTCTGCTCCACTCCAGTCCACTCCACTCCACTCCATTCCATTTCACTCCTTTCCATTCCTCTCCATTCCACTCCACTCTATTCCACTCCTCTTAACCCCATACCACTCCACTCCTCACCATTCCATTTCATTCCACTCCATTTCATTCCACTTCATTCCATTCCATTCAACTCTACTCCTTTCCACTCCTCTCCATTAGACTCCACTCCATTCCATTCATTCCATTCTACTCAATTCCTCTCCTCTCCATTAGTCTCCACGCCATTCCATTCCATTCCACTTCATTCCACTCCATTCCACTCCACTCCACTCCATTCCATTCTATTCCACTGCACTTCATTCCACTCCCTCCACTCCATTCCACTCCACTCCATTCATTTCATTCCATTCAACTCCATTCCACTCCACTCCACTCTATTCCTTTCCAGTCCACTCCACTCCAATAAACTCCACTCCCCTCAACTCCATTCCATTCCACTCCAATCCATTCCATTCAAATCAACTCCATTCCATTCCATTCCATTCCACTGCCCTCCACTCCACTCCAGTCCACTCCATTCCATTCCACTCCATTCCTCTCCACTACATTACACTGCAGTCACTGCACTCCATTGCATTCACTCTACACCATTCCATGCCATTCCATTCCACTCCATACCAGTACACTCCTCTCCATTCCAATCCAATCCATTCTATTCCAATCTATTCCATGACACGCCACTAAACTCCACTCCACTCCACTCCATTTCGTTCCACTCCATTCCATTCCACTCCAATCCACTCCATTGCAATCCTTTCCACTCCACTCCACGCAACTCCACTCCATTCCATTCCACCACATTGCAGTCCGCTCCATTCCATTCCATTCCATTCCACTGTACTCCACTCCTTTCCATTGCATTCTGCTCCACTGCATTCCACTGCATTCTACTCCCATCCACTCCATTCTATTCCACTCCATTCATTTTCATTCTATTGAATTCCATCACATTCCAGTCCATTCCACTCCACTCCACTCCATTCCGTTGCACTCCACTCCGCCCCATTCTACTCCACTCCACTCCGTTCCATTCCAGTCAACTACGATCCATTCCACTACACTCCACTCCGCTCCACTCCATTCCATGCCATTGCACTCCACTCGATTCCATTACATTCCACTGCATTCCATTCCATTCCATGCTACTCCACTACACTCCACGCAATTCCAGTCCATTCCTTTCCATTCCACTCCACTCCACTCCATTCCATTCCACTCCACTCCACTCCATTCCATTCCACTCTATTCCACTCCATTCCACTTCAGTGCTCTCGACCCCACTCAATTCCAGTCCATTCCATACCATTCCATTCCACTCCACTGCATTCCATTCCATTCCATTCTATTCCATTCCATTCCTCTCCTTTCCACTCAAATCCACACCATTCCACTCCAGTCCACTCCATTCCACGCCATTCGGTTCCATTCTACTCTATTCCATTCAATTCCACTCCATTCCCCTCCATTCCACTGCATTCCACTCCATTCCGCTCCACTCCATTCCACTCCATTCCAATCCATTCCATTACAATCCACACCACACCACTCCATTCCATTCCACTCCATTCCACTCTACTCCATTCCATTCCACTCCACTCCTGACCACTCCACTTCACTCCATTCCATTCCTCTCCATTCCACTCCACGCCACTCCATTCAATTCCACCCCATTCCATTCCGTTACATTTCATTCCACTCCTCTCCACTCCACTCCACTCTGCTCCATTCCATTCCAGCCCATTCCACTCCACTCCATTCCACTCCACTACTTTCCACTCCACTCCACTCCACTTATTTCCAGTCCATTCCATTCCATTCCATTCTATTCCACTCCTTTCCACTGCACTCCACTCCATTCATTTCCACTCCTCTCCATCTATCTCATTTCATTCTATTCCAATCCATTCCATTCCATTCCACTCCATTCCACTCCATTACACTCCATTCCAGTACATTCCACTCCACACAACTCAACTCCATTCCATTCCACTGCATTCCCCTCCATTACACTCCATTCCATTCCACTCCATACCAATCCAGTCGACTCTATTCCATTCCATTCCACTACACTACACTCCACCCCATTCCATTCCACTCCATTTCACTCTAGTGCATTTCATTCCAATCCACTCCATTCCACTCCACTCCATTCCTCTCCATTCCTTTCCAATCCACTCCACTCCATTCCAGTCCATTCTACTCCATTCCTCTCCACTCCACTCTATTCCATTTCATTCCATTCCATTCCGTTCCACTCCATTCCATTCCATTTCATTCCATTCCATTCTGTTCCACTCCACTCTGTTCCATTTCATTCCATTCCATTCCGTTCCACTCCATTCCATTCCATTTCATTCCATTCCATTCTGTTCCACTCCATTCCATTCCACTCCACTCTACGCAATTCTGCTCCTCTCCATTTCACTCCATTCCACTCCACTCCATTCCATTTCACTCTAAACCATTCCATGCCATTCCATTCCACTCCACTCCATTCCTCTCCACTCCATTCCTATCCACTCCATTCCACCCCAATCCATTCTATACCAATTCATTCCATTACGCTCCACTAAATTCCACTCCACTCCACTCCACTCCACTCCATTCCACTCCACTCCATTCCATTCCTCTCAATTCCATTCCAATCCTCTACATTCCTTTCCGGTCCATTCCAATTCCTTCCATTCCATGTCATTCCACTCCATTCCATCCATTCCTCTCGATTCCTCTCCATTCCACTCCATTCCATTCCGTTCCATTGCACTCCATTCCATTCCCTTCCATTCCACTCCAGTCCACTCCACCACGCCATTCCATTCCGCTCCATGGCATTCCACTCCATTCTACTCCACTCCACTCCATTCTACTCCACTCCATTCCATTCCATTCCACTCCACTCCAATGAACTCCATTCCATCATTCTCCATTCCACTACACTCCATTCCATTCCTCTCCCTTCCTTTCCACTCAGTTCCAGTCCATTCCATTTTATTCCACTCCACAGCACTCCATTCCATTCCACGACACTGCAATCTATTCCACTGCACTCCACTCCACTCCACTCCATTCCATTCCACTCTACTCCGTTCCATTCCACTCTACTCCGTTCCATTCCATTCCACTCCACTCCATTCAACTCCTTTCCACTCAATTCCAGTATTTTCCACTCCAATCAATTCCATTACTTTCTATTTCACTGCAATCGATTACACTCCATTCCATTACAATCCACTCCATTCCATTCCACTCCACTCCATTACACTCCATTCCATTCCATTCCACTCTATTCCATTCCATTCCATTCCATTCTCTTACACTCCATTCCAGTCCTTTCCACTCCACTCCACTACATTCCATTCCATTCCATTCCACTCCATTCCTTTACATTGCACTCCATTCCACTGCATTCCCATCCTTTCTCTCAATTCCCCTCCATTCCACTACATTACTTTACACTCCACTGCATTGCATTCCATTGCATTACACTTTACACCACTCCACGCCATTCCATTCCACTCCATTCCAGTCTACTCCATTGGATTCCACTCCACTCCAGTCCACTCAACTCCACTCCATTCCATTTCACTCCATTCCATTCCTCTCCATTCCACTCCAGTCCACTCCAATCCATTCCACTCCATTCCATTCGATTCAATTTCATTCCACTCCACTCCACTCCACTCCCTTCCATTCCACCCACTCCCCTCCACTCCATTCCACTCCACTGCATTCCACTCCACTCCATTCCACTAGATTCCATTCCATTCCATTCCACTCTACTCCATTTCATTCCATTCCATTTAACTCCATTACATTCCTCTCCATTCCTGTCCACTCCACTCCATTCCACTTAACTATAATCCATTCCACTCTATTCACCTCCATTCCACATCGTTCCGTTCCACTCCGTTACACTCCATTCCTTCCGTTGCAGTAGATTCCACACCACTCCACTCCATTCCATTCCACTCCGTTATACTCTACTCCGTTCCATTCCTCTCCATTCAACTCCACTCCACTCCATTCCACTGCACTATATAATCCATTCCACTCCATTCCCCTCCATTCCACACCATTCTGTTCCACTCCGTTGCACTGCGTTCCTTCCATTGCATTATACTCCGTACCACTCCACCCCAGTCCATTCCACTCCATTATACTCTACTCCATTCCATTCCACTCCACTCCAGTCCACTCAACTCCATTCCATTCCATTCTCTTCCATTCAATTCCATTCCATTCCACTCCACTCCACTCCATTCCACTCCAATCTATACAGTTCCATTCCACTGCACTCCACTCCACTCCACTCTATTCCATTCCTTTCCACTCACATCAACTCCATTCCACTCCACTCCACTCTACTCCAATTCATTCCATTCCAGTCCATTCCATTCCACTCCTTTCCATTCCTCTCTATTCCACTCCATTCCACTACATTCCATTCCACTCCTCTCCAATACACTCCATTCCATTCTATTTCTCTGCACTCCAATCCATTCCAAACCACTCCATTCCATTCCACTCCACTCCTTTCCAATCCATTCCATTCCACTCCATTCCACTCCACTCCAATACATGCCACTCCACTCCATTCCATTACTTTCCACTCCACTCCACCCGACTCCATTCCATTCCATTCCACTCACGTCACCTGCATTCCACTGCACTCCACTCTACTCCACTCCACTTCATTCCACTCCATTCCATTCCATTTCACTCCTTTCCATTCCTCTCCATTCTACTCCACTCCACTTCATTCCATTCCATTCCATTCCATTCCACTCCTTTCCATTCCTCTTCATTCCACTCCATTCCACTCCATTCCTGTCCTCTCCACTCCAATACCCTCCATTCAATTTCATTCCGCTTCTCACCAATCTATTCCAATCCACTCCATTCAATTCCAGTCCACTCCTTTCCACTCCATTCCATTCCACTCCACTCCACTCTACTCCATTCCATTACATTGCATTTCACTCCATTCTACTCCACTCCATTCCACTTCATTCCACTGCATTACTGTCTAGTCCACTCTCCTTCTCTCCATTCCATTCCATTCCACTGCACTACACTCCATTCCATTCCAATCCAATACACTCCACTCCATTCCATTCCACCCCAGTCCACTCCACTTCACTTCCTTCCATTCCACTGCAGTCTGCTACACTCCATTCCTTTCTATTCCATTCCATTCCATTCCTCTCCTCTCCACTCCACTCCACTCCATCACATTACATTCAATTAAATTTCATTCCATTCCACTCCACTCCACTCCTCTCTATTCCATTTTATTCCACTTCCCTGCACTCCACCCCAATCCATTGCACTCCACTCCATTCCACTCCACTCCATGACATTCCGTTATATTCCATTCCATTCCACTCCTCTCCATTCCAGTCCACTCCTCTTCATTCCACACCACTCCACTCCAATCCATTCCATTCCATTCCATTTCACTGAACTCTGTTCCACTCCACTCAACTCCATTCCACTCCACTCCACTGCATTCCATTCCATTCCATTCCATTCCACTGCATTCCGTTAGATTCCACTCTACTCCACTTCACTCCACTCCGTTCCACTCCATTACACTCCACTCCATTCAATTCCATTCCACTCCCCTGCACTCCACTCCACTCCATTCCACTCCACTCCATTCCACTGCGCTCCATTCCATTCCATACCATTCCATTCCATTCCATTCCATTTCATTCCATTCCATTCCATTCCACACCATTCCACTCCATTCCTCTCCATTCCACTTCATTCCATTCCATTCCATTCCAGTCCACTCCATTCAAATACATTCCACTACACTCCACTGCACCACTCCATTCTACTCCACTCCATTCCATTTCATTCCACTCCACTCCGCTGAACTCCATTCCTTCACACTCCATTCCACTCCACTCCATTACAATCCTCTCCATTACTTTACATTCCATTCCAATCCATTCCATTCCATTTTACGCCACACCACTCCATTCCATTCCGCTCCACTCCGCTCCATTCCACTGCACTCCTCTCCAATCCACTCAATTCCACTCCACTCCTCTCCTCTCCCATCCATTCTGTTCCATTCCATTCCACGCCATTCCATTCCAGTACCCTCTTCTCCATTCCACCCCAATCCATTCCACTCCACTACATTCCATTCCATTCCTTTACGTTCCACTCCTTTCAACTCCACTCCACTCCATTCCATTCCACTCCATTCCAATACACTCCATTCCAATCCATTCCACTCTATTCCACCCCACTCCACTGCATTCCATTCCAATCCATTCCAGTCCACTCCATTCCATTCCAGTCCACTCCACTGCACTCCACTCCATTCCAATTCATTCCACTTCATTGCATTACAATGCGTTCGACTCCACTCCACCCCATCTACTCCATTCCATTCCTTTCCATTCAATTCAATTCCATTCCAATGCAGTCCATTCAACTCCAATCCACTCCATTCCAGTGAACTCCACTCCATTCCATTCCATTCCAGTCCATTCCAGTCTGTTTCACTCTATTCCACTGCAGTACACTCCATTCCACTCCATTCCCCTTCATTTCTCTCCACTCCGTTCCACTTCATTCTGCTCCATTCCCTTCCATTCCATTACACTCCACACCACCCCACTCCATTCTATTCTACTCCATTCCATTCTCCTCCATTCCATTCCACTCCACTCCATTCCATTCCATTTCTTTCCACTCAACTCCCCTCCATTCCACTCGATTCCACTCCATTCCATTCCACTCCTCTCTATTCCACTCCATTCTATTCCATTCCTCTCCACTGCACTCCATTCCATTCCTTTGCATCCCATTACATTCCTGTCCATTCCGCTATATTCCACTACACCATATTCCACTCCATTCCCCTCCATACCACTCCATTCCACTCTACTCCAATATATTCTGCTCCACTCCAGTCCACTCCACTCCACTCCATTCCATTTCACTCCTTTCCATTCCTCTCCATTCCACTCCACTCTATTCCACTCCTCTTAACCCCATACCACTCCACTCCTCACCATTCCATTTCATTCCACTCCATTTCATTCCACTTCATTCCATTCCATTCAACTCTACTCCTTTCCACTCCTCTCCATTAGACTCCACTCCATTCCATTCATTCCATTCTACTCAATTCCTCTCCTCTCCATTAGTCTCCACGCCATTCCATTCCATTCCACTTCATTCCACTCCATTCCACTCCACTCCACTCCATTCCATTCTATTCCACTGCACTTCATTCCACTCCCTCCACTCCATTCCACTCCACTCCATTCATTTCATTCCATTCAACTCCATTCCACTCCACTCCACTCTATTCCTTTCCAGTCCACTCCACTCCAATAAACTCCACTCCCCTCAACTCCATTCCATTCCACTCCAATCCATTCCATTCAAATCAACTCCATTCCATTCCATTCCATTCCACTGCCCTCCACTCCACTCCAGTCCACTCCATTCCATTCCACTCCATTCCTCTCCACTACATTACACTGCAGTCACTGCACTCCATTGCATTCACTCTACACCATTCCATGCCATTCCATTCCACTCCATACCAGTACACTCCTCTCCATTCCAATCCAATCCATTCTATTCCAATCTATTCCATGACACGCCACTAAACTCCACTCCACTCCACTCCATTTCGTTCCACTCCATTCCATTCCACTCCAATCCACTCCATTGCAATCCTTTCCACTCCACTCCACGCAACTCCACTCCATTCCATTCCACCACATTGCAGTCCGCTCCATTCCATTCCATTCCATTCCACTGTACTCCACTCCTTTCCATTGCATTCTGCTCCACTGCATTCCACTGCATTCTACTCCCATCCACTCCATTCTATTCCACTCCATTCATTTTCATTCTATTGAATTCCATCACATTCCATTCCATTCCACTCCACTCCACTCCATTCCGTTGCACTCCACTCCGCCCCATTCTACTCCACTCCACTCCGTTCCATTCCAGTCAACTACGATCCATTCCACTACACTCCACTCCGCTCCACTCCATTCCATGCCATTGCACTCCACTCGATTCCATTACATTCCACTGCATTCCATTCCATTCCATTCCATGCTACTCCACTACACTCCACGCAATTCCAGTCCATTCCTTTCCATTCCACTCCACTCCACTCCATTCCATTCCACTCTATTCCACTCCATTCCACTTCAGTGCTCTCGACCCCACTCAATTCCAGTCCATTCCATACCATTCCATTCCACTCCACTGCATTCCATTCCATTCCATTCTATTCCATTCCATTCCTCTCCTTTCCACTCAAATCCACACCATTCCACTCCAGTCCACTCCATTCCACGCCATTCGGTTCCATTCTACTCTATTCCATTCAATTCCACTCCATTCCCCTCCATTCCACTGCATTCCACTCCATTCCGCTCCACTCCATTCCACTCCATTCCAATCCATTCCATTACAATCCACACCACACCACTCCATTCCATTCCACTCCATTCCACTCTACTCCATTCCATTCCACTCCACTCCTGACCACTCCACTTCACTCCATTCCATTCCTCTCCATTCCACTCCACGCCACTCCATTCAATTCCACCCCATTCCATTCCGTTACATTTCATTCCACTCCTCTCCACTCCACTCCACTCTGCTCCATTCCATTCCAGCCCATTCCACTCCACTCCATTCCACTCCACTACTTTCCACTCCACTCCACTCCACTTATTTCCAGTCCATTCCATTCCATTCCATTCTATTCCACTCCTTTCCACTGCACTCCACTCCATTCATTTCCACTCCTCTCCATCTATCTCATTTCATTCTATTCCAATCCATTCCATTCCATTCCACTCCATTCCACTCCATTACACTCCATTCCAGTACATTCCACTCCACACAACTCAACTCCATTCCATTCCACTGCATTCCCCTCCATTACACTCCATTCCATTCCACTCCATACCAATCCAGTCGACTCTATTCCATTCCATTCCACTACACTACACTCCACCCCATTCCATTCCACTCCATTTCACTCTAGTGCATTTCATTCCAATCCACTCCATTCCACTCCACTCCATTCCTCTCCATTCCTTTCCAATCCACTCCACTCCATTCCAGTCCATTCTACTCCATTCCTCTCCACTCCACTCTATTCCATTTCATTCCATTCCATTCCGTTCCACTCCATTCCATTCCATTTCATTCCATTCCATTCTGTTCCACTCCACTCTGTTCCATTTCATTCCATTCCATTCCGTTCCACTCCATTCCATTCCATTTCATTCCATTCCATTCTGTTCCACTCCATTCCATTCCACTCCACTCTACGCATTTCTGCTCCTCTCCATTTCACTCCATTCCACTCCACTCCATTCCATTTCACTCTAAACCATTCCATGCCATTCCATTCCACTCCACTCCATTCCTCTCCACTCCATTCCTATCCACTCCATTCCACCCCAATCCATTCTATACCAATTCATTCCATTACGCTCCACTAAATTCCACTCCACTCCACTCCACTCCACTCCATTCCACTCCACTCCATTCCATTCTTCTCAATTCCATTCCAATCCTCTACATTCCTTTCCGGTCCATTCCAATTCCTTCCATTCCATGTCATTCCACTCCATTCCATCCATTCCTCTCGATTCCTCTCCATTCCACTCCATTCCATTCCGTTCCATTGCACTCCATTCCATTCCCTTCCATTCCACTCCAGTCCACTCCACCACGCCATTCCATTCCGCTCCATGGCATTCCACTCCATTCTACTCCACTCCACTCCATTCTACTCCACTCCATTCCATTCAATTCCACTCCACTCCAATGAACTCCATTCCATCATTCTCCATTCCACTCCACTCCATTCCATTCCTCTCCCTTCCTTTCCACTCAGTTCCAGTCCATTCCATTTTATTCCACTCCACAGCACTCCATTCCATTCCACGACACTGCAATCTATTCCACTGCACTCCACTCCACTCCACTCCATTCCATTCCACTCTACTCCGTTCCATTCCACTCTACTCCGTTCCATTCCATTCCACTCCACTCCATTCAACTCCTTTCCACTCAATTCCAGTATTTTCCACTCCAATCAATTCCATTACTTTCTATTTCACTGCAATCGATTACACTCCATTCCATTACAATCCACTCCATTCCATTCCACTCCACTCCATTACACTCCATTCCATTCCATTCCACTCTATTCCATTCCATTCCATTCCATTCTCTTACACTCCATTCCAGTCCTTTCCACTCCACTCCACTACATTCCATTCCATTCCATTCCACTCCATTCCTTTACATTGCACTCCATTCCACTGCATTCCCATCCTTTCTCTCAATTCCCCTCCATTCCACTACATTACTTTACACTCCACTGCATTGCATTCCATTGCATTACACTTTACACCACTCCACGCCATTCCATTCCACTCCATTCCAGTCTACTCCATTGGATTCCACTCCACTCCAGTCCACTCAACTCCACTCCATTCCATTTCACTCCATTCCATTCCTCTCCATTCCACTCCAGTCCACTCCAATCCATTCCACTCCATTCCATTCGATTCAATTTCATTCCACTCCACTCCACTCCACTCCCTTCCATTCCACCCACTCCCCTCCACTCCATTCCACTCCACTGCATTCCACTCCACTCCATTCCACTAGATTCCATTCCATTCCATTCCACTCTACTCCATTTCATTCCATTCCATTTAACTCCATTACATTCCTCTCCATTCCTGTCCACTCCACTCCATTCCACTTAACTATAATCCATTCCACTCTATTCACCTCCATTCCACATCGTTCCGTTCCACTCCGTTACACTCCATTCCTTCCGTTGCAGTATATTCCACACCACTCCACTCCATTCCATTCCACTCCGTTATACTCTACTCCGTTCCATTCCTCTCCATTCAACTCCACTCCACTCCATTCCACTGCACTATATAATCCATTCCACTCCATTCCCCTCCATTCCACACCATTCTGTTCCACTCCGTTGCACTGCGTTCCTTCCATTGCATTATACTCCGTACCACTCCACCCCAGTCCATTCCACTCCATTATACTCTACTCCATTCCATTCCACTCCACTCCAGTCCACTCAACTCCATTCCATTCCATTCTCTTCCATTCAATTCCATTCCATTCCACTCCACTCCACTCCATTCCACTCCAATCTATACAGTTCCATTCCACTGCACTCCACTCCACTCCACTCTATTCCATTCCTTTCCACTCACATCAACTCCATTCCACTCCACTCCACTCTACTCCAATTCATTCCATTCCAGTCCATTCCATTCCACTCCTTTCCATTCCTCTCTATTCCACTCCATTCCACTACATTCCATTCCACTCCTCTCCAATACACTCCATTCCATTCTATTTCTCTGCACTCCAATCCATTCCAAACCACTCCATTCCATTCCACTCCACTCCTTTCCAATCCATTCCATTCCACTCCATTCCACTCCAATCCAATACATGCCACTCCACTCCATTCCATTACTTTCCACTCCACTCCACCCGACTCCATTCCATTCCATTCCACTCACGTCACCTGCATTCCACTGCACTCCACTCTACTCCACTCCACTTCATTCCACTCCATTCCATTCCATTTCACTCCTTTCCATTCCTCTCCATTCTACTCCACTCCACTTCATTCCATTCCATTCCATTCCATTCCACTCCTTTCCATTCCTCTTCATTCCACTGCATTCCACTCCATTCCTGTCCTCTCCACTCCAATACCCTCCATTCAATTTCATTCCGCTTCTCACCAATCTATTCCAATCCACTCCATTCAATTCCAGTCCACTCCTTTCCACTCCATTCCATTCCACTCCACTCCACTCTACTCCATTCCATTACATTGCATTTCACTCCATTCTACTCCACTCCATTCCACTTCATTCCACTGCATTCCTGGCTAGTCCACTCTCCTTCTCTCCATTCCATTCCATTCCACTGCACTACACTCCATTCCATTCCAATCCAATACACTCCACTCCATTCCATTCCACCCCAGTCCACTCCACTTCACTTCCTTCCATTCCACTGCAGTCTGCTACACTCCATTCCTTTCTATTCCATTCCATTCCATTCCTCTCCTCTCCACTCCACTCCACTCCATCACATTACATTCAATTAAATTTCATTCCATTCCACTCCACTCCACTCCTCTCTATTCCATTTTATTCCACTTCCCTGCACTCCACCCCAATCCATTGCACTCCACTCCATTCCACTCCACTCCATGACATTCCGTTATATTCCATTCCATTCCACTCCTCTCCATTCCAGTCCACTCCTCTTCATTCCACACCACTCCACTCCAATCCATTCCATTCCATTCCATTTCACTGAACTCTGTTCCACTCCACTCAACTCCATTCCACTCCACTCCACTGCATTCCATTCCATTCCATTCCATTCCATTCCACTGCATTCCGTTAGATTCCACTCTACTCCACTTCACTCCACTCCGTTCCACTCCATTACACTCCACTCCATTCAATTCCATTCCACTCCCCTGCACTCCACTCCACTCCATTCCACTCCAATCCATTCCACTGCACTCCTTTCCATTCCATACCATTCCATTCCATTCCATTCCATTCCATTCCATTCCATTCCATTTCATTCCATTCCATTCCATTCCACACCATTCCACTCCATTCCTCTCCATTCCACTTCATTCCATTCCATTCCATTCCAGTCCACTCCATTCAAATACATTCCACTACACTCCACTGCACCACTCCATTCTACTCCACTCCATTCCATTTCATTCCACTCCACTCCGCTGAACTCCATTCCTTCACACTCCATTCCACTCCACTCCATTAAAATCCTCTCCATTACTTTACATTCCATTCCAATCCATTCCATTCCATTTTACGCCACACCACTCCATTCCATTCCGCTCCACTCCGCTCCATTCCACTGCACTCCTCTCCAATCCACTCAATTCCACTCCACTCCTCTCCTCTCCCATCCATTCTGTTCCATTCCATTCCACGCCATTCCATTCCAGTACCCTCTTCTCCATTCCACCCCAATCCATTCCACTCCACTACATTCCATTCCATTCCTTTACGTTCCACTCCTTTCAACTCCACTCCACTCCATTCCATTCCACTCCATTCCAATACACTCCATTCCA
Source organism: Pongo abelii (assembly GCF_028885655.2). Taxonomy (NCBI): domain Eukaryota; kingdom Metazoa; phylum Chordata; class Mammalia; order Primates; family Hominidae; genus Pongo; species Pongo abelii. Next base: position 19,911,389 of record NC_072000.2, on the reverse strand, counting down.
ATCCATTCCACTCTATTCCACCCCACTCCACTGCATTCCATTCCAATCCATTCCAGTCCACTCCATTCCATTCCAGTCCACTCCACTGCACTCCACTCCATTCCAATTCATTCCACTTCATTGCATTACAATGCGTTCGACTCCACTCCACCCCATCTACTCCATTCCATTCCTTTCCATTCAATTCAATTCCATTCCAATGTAGTCCATTCAACTCCAATCCACTCCATTCCAGTGAACTCCACTCCATTCCATTCCATTCCAGTCCATTCCAGTCTGTTTCACTCTATTCCACTGCAGTACACTCCATTCCACTCCATTCCCCTTCATTTCTCTCCACTCCGTTCCACTTCATTCTGCTCCATTCCCTTCCATTCCATTACACTCCACACCACCCCACTCCATTCTATTCTACTCCATTCCATTCTCCTCCATTCCATTCCACTCCACTCCATTCCATTCCATTTCTTTCCACTCAACTCCCCTCCATTCCACTCGATTCCACTCCATTCCATTCCACTCCTCTCTATTCCACTCCATTCTATTCCACTCCTCTCCACTGCACTCCATTCCATTCCTTTGCATCCCATTACATTCCTGTCCATTCCAGTCCATTCCGCTATATTCCACTACACCATATTCCACTCCATTCCCCTCCATACCACTCCATTCCACTCTACACCAACATATTCCGCTCCACTCCAGTCCACTCCACTCCACTCCATTCCATTTCACTCCGTTCCATTCCTCTCCATTCCACTCCACTCTATTCCACTCCTCTTAACCCCATACCACTCCACTCCTCACCATTCCATTTCATTCCACTCCATTTCATTCCACTTCATTCCATTCCATTCAACTCTACTCCTTTCCACTCCTCTCCATTAGACTCCACTCCATTCCATTCATTCCATTCTACTCAATTCCTCTCCTCTCCATTAGTCTCCACGCCATTCCATTCCATTCCACTTCATTCCACTCCATTCCACTCCACTCCACTCCATTCCATTCTATTCCACTGCACTTCATTCCACTCCCTCCACTCCATTCCACTCCACTCCATTCATTTCATTCCATTCAACTCCATTCCACTCCACTCTATTCCTTTCCAGTCCACTCCACTCCAATAAACTCCACTCCCCTCAACTCCATTCCATTCCACTCCAATCCATTCCATTCAAATCAACTCCATTCCATTCCATTCCATTCCACTGCCCTCCACTCCACTCCAGTCCACTCCATTCCATTCCACTCCATTCCTCTCCACTACATTACACTGCAGTCACTGCACTCCATTGCATTCACTCTACACCATTCCATGCCATTCCATTCCACTCCATACCAGTACACTCCTCTCCATTCCAATCCAATCCATTCTATTCCAATCTATTCCATGACACGCCACTAAACTCCACTCCACTCCACTCCATTTCGTTCCACTCCATTCCATTCCACTCCAATCCACTCCATTGCAATCCTTTCCACTCCATTCCACGCAACTCCACTCCATTCCATTCCACCACATTGCAGTCCGCTCCATTCCATTCCATTCCATTCCACTGTACTCCACTCCTTTCCATTGCATTCTGCTCCACTGCATTCCACTGCATTCTACTCCCATCCACTCCATTCTATTCCACTCCATTCATTTTCATTCTATTGAATTCCATCACATTCCAGTCCATTCCACTCCACTCCACTCCATTCCGTTGCACTCCACTCCGCCCCATTCTACTCCACTCCACTCCATTCCATTCCAGTCAACTACGATCCATTCCACTACACTCCACTCCGCTCCACTCCATTCCATGCCATTGCACTCCACTCGATTCCATTACATTCCACTGCATTCCATTCCATTCCATTCCATGCTACTCCACTACACTCCACGCAATTCCAGTCCATTCCTTTCCATTCCACTCCACTCCACTCCATTCCATTCCACTCCACTCCACTCCATTCCATTCCACTCTATTCCACTCCATTCCACTTCAGTGCTCTCGACCCCACTCAATTCCAGTCCATTCCATACCATTCCATTCCACTCCACTGCATTCCATTCCATTCCATTCTATTCCATTCCATTCCTCTCCTTTCCACTCAAATCCACACCATTCCACTCCAGTCCACTCCATTCCACGCCATTCGGTTCCATTCTACTCTATTCCATTCAATTCCACTCCATTCCCCTCCATTCCACTGCATTCCACTCCATTCCGCTCCACTCCATTCCACTCCATTCCAATCCATTCCATTACAATCCACACCACACCACTCCATTCCATTCCACTCCATTCCACTCTACTCCATTCCATTCCACTCCACTCCTGACCACTCCACTTCACTCCATTCCATTCCTCTCCATTCCACTCCACGCCACTCCATTCAATTCCACCCCATTCCATTCCGTTACATTTCATTCCACTCCTCTCCACTCCACTCCACTCTGCTCCATTCCATTCCAGCCCATTCCACTCCACTCCATTCCACTCCACTACTTTCCACTCCACTCCACTCCACTTATTTCCAGTCCATTCCATTCCATTCCATTCTATTCCACTCCTTTCCACTGCACTCCACTCCATTCATTTCCACTCCTCTCCATCTATCTCATTTCATTCTATTCCAATCCATTCCATTCCATTCCACTCCATTCCACTCCATTACACTCCATTCCAGTACATTCCACTCCACACAACTCAACTCCATTCCATTCCACTGCATTCCCCTCCATTACACTCCATTCCATTCCACTCCATACCAATCCAGTCGACTCTATTCCATTCCATTCCACTACACTACACTCCACCCCATTCCATTCCACTCCATTTCACTCTAGTGCATTTCATTCCAATCCACTCCATTCCACTCCACTCCATTCCTCTCCATTCCTTTCCAATCCACTCCACTCCATTCCAGTCCATTCTACTCCATTCCTCTCCACTCCACTCTATTCCATTTCATTCCATTCCATTCCGTTCCACTCCATTCCATTCCATTTCATTCCATTCCATTCTGTTCCACTCCACTCTGTTCCATTTCATTCCATTCCATTCCGTTCCACTCCATTCCATTCCATTTCATTCCATTCCATTCTGTTCCACTCCATTCCATTCCACTCCACTCTACGCAATTCTGCTCCTCTCCATTTCACTCCATTCCACTCCACTCCATTCCATTTCACTCTAAACCATTCCATGCCATTCCATTCCACTCCACTCCATTCCTCTCCACTCCATTCCTATCCACTCCATTCCACCCCAATCCATTCTATACCAATTCATTCCATTACGCTCCACTAAATTCCACTCCACTCCACTCCACTCCACTCCATTCCACTCCACTCCATTCCATTCCTCTCAATTCCATTCCAATCCTCTACATTCCTTTCCGGTCCATTCCAATTCCTTCCATTCCATGTCATTCCACTCCATTCCATCCATTCCTCTCGATTCCTCTCCATTCCACTCCATTCCATTCCGTTCCATTGCACTCCATTCCATTCCCTTCCATTCCACTCCAGTCCACTCCACCACGCCATTCCATTCCGCTCCATGGCATTCCACTCCATTCTACTCCACTCCACTCCATTCTACTCCACTCCATTCCATTCCATTCCACTCCACTCCAATGAACTCCATTCCATCATTCTCCATTCCACTCCACTCCATTCCATTCCTCTCCCTTCCTTTCCACTCAGTTCCAGTCCATTCCATTTTATTCCACTCCACAGCACTCCATTCCATTCCACGACACTGCAATCTATTCCACTGCACTCCACTCCACTCCACTCCATTCCATTCCACTCTACTCCGTTCCATTCCATTCCACTCCACTCCATTCAACTCCTTTCCACTCAATTCCAGTATTTTCCACTCCAATCAATTCCATTACTTTCTATTTCACTGCAATCGATTACACTCCATTCCATTACAATCCACTCCATTCCATTCCACTCCACTCCATTACACTCCATTCCATTCCATTCCACTCTGTTCCATTCCATTCCATTCCATTCTCTTACACTCCATTCCAGTCCTTTCCACTCCACTCCACTACATTCCATTCCATTCCATTCCACTCCATTCCTTTACATTGCACTCCATTCCACTGCATTCCCATCCTTTCTCTCAATTCCCCTCCATTCCACTACATTACTTTACACTCCACTGCATTGCATTCCATTGCATTACACTTTACACCACTCCACGCCATTCCATTCCACTCCATTCCAGTCTACTCCATTGGATTCCACTCCACTCCAGTCCACTCAACTCCACTCCATTCCATTTCACTCCATTCCATTCCTCTCCATTCCACTCCAGTCCACTCCAATCCATTCCACTCCATTCCATTCGATTCAATTTCATTCCACTCCACTCCACTCCACTCCACTCCCTTCCATTCCACCCACTCCCCTCCACTCCATTCCACTCCACTGCATTCCACTCCACTCCATTCCACTAGATTCCATTCCATTCCATTCCACTCTACTCCATTTCATTCCATTCCATTTAACTCCATTACATTCCTCTCCATTCCTGTCCACTCCACTCCATTCCACTTAACTATAATCCATTCCACTCTATTCACCTCCATTCCACATCGTTCCGTTCCACTCCGTTACACTCCATTCCTTCCGTTGCAGTAGATTCCACACCACTCCACTCCATTCCATTCCACTCCGTTATACTCTACTCCGTTCCATTCCTCTCCATTCAACTCCACTCCACTCCATTCCACTGCACTATATAATCCATTCCACTCCATTCCCCTCCATTCCACACCATTCTGTTCCACTCCGTTGCACTGCGTTCCTTCCATTGCATTATACTCCGTACCACTCCACCCCAGTCCATTCCACTCCATTATACTCTACTCCATTCCATTCCACTCCCTCCAGTCCACTCAACTCCATTCCATTCCATTCTCTTCCATTCAATTCCATTCCATTCCAGTCCACTCCACTCCATTCCACTCCAATCTATACAGTTCCATTCCACTGCACTCCACTCCACTCCACTCTATTCCATTCCTTTCCACTCACATCAACTCCATTCCACTCCACTCCACTCTACTCCAATTCATTCCATTCCAGTCCATTCCATTCCACTCCTTTCCATTCCTCTCTATTCCACTCCATTCCACTACATTCCATTCCACTCCTCTCCAATACACTCCATTCCATTCTATTTCTCTGCACTCCAATCCATTCCAAACCACTCCATTCCATTCCACTCCACTCCTTTCCAATCCATTCCATTCCACTCCATTCCACTCCACTCCAATACATGCCACTCCACTCCATTCCATTACTTTCCACTCCACTCCACCCGACTCCATTCCATTCCATTCCACTCACGTCACCTGCATTCCACTGCACTCCACTCTACTCCACTCCACTCCACTTCATTCCACTCCATTCCATTCCATTTCACTCCTTTCCATTCCTCTCCATTCTACTCCACTCCACTTCATTCCATTCCATTCCATTCCAATCCACTCCTTTCCATTCCTCTTCATTCCACTCCATTCCACTCCATTCCTGTCCTCTCCACTCCAATACCCTCCATTCAATTTCATTCCGCTTCTCACCAATCTATTCCAATCCACTCCATTCAATTCCAGTCCACTCCTTTCCACTCCATTCCATTCCACTCCACTCCACTCTACTCCATTCCATTACATTGCATTTCACTCCATTCTACTCCACTCCATTCCACTTCATTCCACTGCATTCCTGTCTAGTCCACTCTCCTTCTCTCCATTCCATTCCATTCCACTGCACTACACTCCATTCCATTCCAATCCAATACACTCCACTCCATTCCATTCCACCCCAGTCCACTCCACTTCACTTCCTTCCATTCCACTGCAGTCTGCTACACTCCATTCCTTTCTATTCCATTCCATTCCATTCCTCTCCTCTCCACTCCACTCCACTCCATCACATTACATTCAATTAAATTTCATTCCATTCCACTCCACTCCACTCCTCTCTATTCCATTTTATTCCACTTCCCTGCACTCCACCCCAATCCATTGCACTCCACTCCATTCCACTCCACTCCATGACATTCCGTTATATTCCATTCCATTCCACTCCTCTCCATTCCAGTCCACTCCTCTTCATTCCACACCACTCCACTCCAATCCATTCCATTCCATTCCATTTCACTGAACTCTGTTCCACTCCACTCAACTCCATTCCACTCCACTCCACTGCATTCCATTCCATTCCATTCCATTCCACTGCATTCCGTTAGATTCCACTCTACTCCACTTCACTCCACTCCGTTCCACTCCATTACACTCCACTCAATTCGATTCCATTCCACTCCCCTGCACTCCACTCCACTCCATTCCACTCCACTCCATTCCACTGCACTCCATTCCATTCCATACCATTCCATTCCATTCCATTCCATTTCATTCCATTCCATTCCATTCCACACCATTCCACTCCATTCCTCTCCATTCCACTTCATTCCATTCCATTCCATTCCAGTCCACTCCATTCAAATACATTCCACTACACTCCACTGCACCACTCCATTCTACTCCACTCCATTCCATTTCATTCCACTCCACTCCGCTGAACTCCATTCCTTCACACTCCATTCCACTCCACTCCATTAAAATCCTCTCCATTACTTTACATTCCATTCCAATCCATTCCATTCCATTTTACGCCACACCACTCCATTCCATTCCGCTCCACTCCGCTCCATTCCACTGCACTCCTCTCCAATCCACTCAATTCCACTCCACTCCTCTCCTCTCCCGTCCATTCTGTTCCATTCCATTCCACGCCATTCCATTCCAGTACCCTCTTCTCCATTCCACCCCAATCCATTCCACTCCACTACATTCCATTCCATTCCTTTACGTTCCACTCCTTTCAACTCCACTCCACTCCATTCCATTCCACTCCATTCCAATACACTCCATTCCAATCCATTCCACTCTATTCCACCCCACTCCACTGCATTCCATTCCAATCCATTCCAGTCCACTCCATTCCATTCCAGTCCACTCCACTGCACTCCACTCCATTCCAATTCATTCCACTTCATTGCATTACAATGCGTTCGACTCCACTCCACCCCATCTACTCCATTCCATTCCTTTCCATTCAATTCAATTCCATTCCAATGCAGTCCATTCAACTCCAATCCACTCCATTCCAGTGAACTCCACTCCATTCCATTCCATTCCAGTCCATTCCAGTCTGTTTCACTCTATTCCACTGCAGTACACTCCATTCCACTCCATTCCCCTTCATTTCTCTCCACTCCGTTCCACTTCATTCTGCTCCATTCCCTTCCATTCCATTACACTCCACACCACCCCACTCCATTCTATTCTACTCCATTCCATTCTCCTCCATTCCATTCCACTCCACTCCATTCCATTCCATTTCTTTCCACTCAACTCCCCTCCATTCCACTCGATTCCACTCCATTCCATTCCACTCCTCTCTATTCCACTCCATTCTATTCCATTCCTCTCCACTGCACTCCATTCCATTCCTTTGCATCCCATTACATTCCTGTCCATTCCGCTATATTCCACTACACCATATTCCACTCCATTCCCCTCCATACCACTCCATTCCACTCTACTCCAATATATTCTGCTCCACTCCAGTCCACTCCACTCCACTCCATTCCATTTCACTCCTTTCCATTCCTCTCCATTCCACTCCACTCTATTCCACTCCTCTTAACCCCATACCACTCCACTCCTCACCATTCCATTTCATTCCACTCCATTTCATTCCACTTCATTCCATTCCATTCAACTCTACTCCTTTCCACTCCTCTCCATTAGACTCCACTCCATTCCATTCATTCCATTCTACTCAATTCCTCTCCTCTCCATTAGTCTCCACGCCATTCCATTCCATTCCACTTCATTCCACTCCATTCCACTCCACTCCACTCCATTCCATTCTATTCCACTGCACTTCATTCCACTCCCTCCACTCCATTCCACTCCACTCCATTCATTTCATTCCATTCAACTCCATTCCACTCCACTCCACTCTATTCCTTTCCAGTCCACTCCACTCCAATAAACTCCACTCCCCTCAACTCCATTCCATTCCACTCCAATCCATTCCATTCAAATCAACTCCATTCCATTCCATTCCATTCCACTGCCCTCCACTCCACTCCAGTCCACTCCATTCCATTCCACTCCATTCCTCTCCACTACATTACACTGCAGTCACTGCACTCCATTGCATTCACTCTACACCATTCCATGCCATTCCATTCCACTCCATACCAGTACACTCCTCTCCATTCCAATCCAATCCATTCTATTCCAATCTATTCCATGACACGCCACTAAACTCCACTCCACTCCACTCCATTTCGTTCCACTCCATTCCATTCCACTCCAATCCACTCCATTGCAATCATTTCCACTCCACTCCACGCAACTCCACTCCATTCCATTCCACCACATTGCAGTCCGCTCCATTCCATTCCATTCCATTCCACTGTACTCCACTCCTTTCCATTGCATTCTGCTCCACTGCATTCCACTGCATTCTACTCCCATCCACTCCATTCTATTCCACTCCATTCATTTTCATTCTATTGAATTCCATCACATTCCAGTCCATTCCACTCCACTCCACTCCATTCCGTTGCACTCCACTCCGCCCCATTCTACTCCACTCCACTCCCTTCCATTCCAGTCAACTACGATCCATTCCACTACACTCCACTCCGCTCCACTCCATTCCATGCCATTGCACTCCACTCGATTCCATTACATTCCACTGCATTCCATTCCATTCCATTCCATGCTACTCCACTACACTCCACGCAATTCCAGTCCATTCCTTTCCATTCCACTCCACTCCACTCCATTCCATTCCACTCTATTCCACTCCATTCCACTTCAGTGCTCTCGACCCCACTCAATTCCAGTCCATTCCATACCATTCCATTCCACTCCACTGCATTCCATTCCATTCCATTCTATTCCATTCCATTCCTCTCCTTTCCACTCAAATCCACACCATTCCACTCCAGTCCACTCCATTCCACGCCATTCGGTTCCATTCTACTCTATTCCATTCAATTCCACTCCATTCCCCTCCATTCCACTGCATTCCACTCCATTCCGCTCCACTCCATTCCACTCCATTCCAATCCATTCCATTACAATCCACACCACACCACTCCATTCCATTCCACTCCATTCCACTCTACTCCATTCCATTCCACTCCACTCCTGACCACTCCACTTCACTCCATTCCATTCCTCTCCATTCCACTCCACGCCACTCCATTCAATTCCACCCCATTCCATTCCGTTACATTTCATTCCACTCCTCTCCACTCCACTCCACTCTGCTCCATTCCATTCCAGCCCATTCCACTCCACTCCATTCCACTCCACTACTTTCCACTCCACTCCACTCCACTTATTTCCAGTCCATTCCATTCCATTCCATTCTATTCCACTCCTTTCCACTGCACTCCACTCCATTCATTTCCACTCCTCTCCATCTATCTCATTTCATTCTATTCCAATCCATTCCATTCCATTCCACTCCATTCCACTCCATTACACTCCATTCCAGTACATTCCACTCCACACAACTCAACTCCATTCCATTCCACTGCATTCCCCTCCATTACACTCCATTCCATTCCACTCCATACCAATCCAGTCGACTCTATTCCATTCCATTCCACTACACTACACTCCACCCCATTCCATTCCACTCCATTTCACTCTAGTGCATTTCATTCCAATCCACTCCATTCCACTCCACTCCATTCCTCTCCATTCCTTTCCAATCCACTCCACTCCATTCCAGTCCATTCTACTCCATTCCTCTCCACTCCATTCTATTCCATTTCATTCCATTCCATTCCGTTCCACTCCATTCCATTCCATTTCATTCCATTCCATTCTGTTCCACTCCACTCTGTTCCATTTCATTCCATTCCATTCCGTTCCACTCCATTCCATTCCATTTCATTCCATTCCATTCTGTTCCACTCCATTCCATTCCACTCCACTCTACGCAATTCTGCTCCTCTCCATTTCACTCCATTCCACTCCACTCCATTCCATTTCACTCTAAACCATTCCATGCCATTCCATTCCACTCCACTCCATTCCTCTCCACTCCATTCCTATCCACTCCATTCCACCCCAATCCATTCTATACCAATTCATTCCATTACGCTCCACTAAATTCCACTCCACTCCACTCCACTCCACTCCATTCCATTCCTCTCAATTCCATTCCAATCCTCTACATTCCTTTCCGGTCCATTCCAATTCCTTCCATTCCATGTCATTCCACTCCATTCCATCCATTCCTCTCGATTCCTCTCCATTCCACTCCATTCCATTCCGTTCCATTGCACTCCATTCCATTCCCTTCCATTCCACTCCAGTCCACTCCACCACGCCATTCCATTCCGCTCCATGGCATTCCACTCCATTCTACTCCACTCCACTCCATTCTACTCCACTCCATTCCATTCCATTCCACTCCACTCCAATGAACTCCATTCCATCATTCTCCATTCCACTCCACTCCATTCCATTCCTCTCCCTTCCTTTCCACTCAGTTCCAGTCCATTCCATTTTATTCCACTCCACAGCACTCCATTCCATTCCACGACACTGCAATCTATTCCACTGCACTCCACTCCACTCCACTCCATTCCATTCCACTCTACTCCGTTCCATTCCATTCCACTCCACTCCATTCAACTCCTTTCCACTCAATTCCAGTATTTTCCACTCCAATCAATTCCATTACTTTCTATTTCACTGCAATCGATTACACTCCATTCCATTACAATCCACTCCATTCCATTCCACTCCACTCCATTACACTCCATTCCATTCCATTCCACTCTATTCCATTCCATTCCATTCCATTCTCTTACACTCCATTCCAGTCCTTTCCACTCCACTCCACTACATTCCATTCCATTCCATTCCACTCCATTCCTTTACATTGCACTCCATTCCACTGCATTCCCATCCTTTCTCTCAATTCCCCTCCATTCCACTACATTACTTTACACTCCACTGCATTGCATTCCATTGCATTACACTTTACACCACTCCACGCCATTCCATTCCACTCCATTCCAGTCTACTCCATTGGATTCCACTCCACTCCAGTCCACTCAACTCCACTCCATTCCATTTCACTCCATTCCATTCCTCTCCATTCCACTCCAGTCCACTCCAATCCATTCCACTCCATTCCATTCGATTCAATTTCATTCCACTCCACTCCACTCCACTCCACTCCCTTCCATTCCACCCACTCCCCTCCACTCCATTCCACTCCACTGCATTCCACTCCACTCCATTCCACTAGATTCCATTCCATTCCATTCCACTCTACTCCATTTCATTCCATTCCATTTAACTCCATTACATTCCTCTCCATTCCTGTCCACTCCACTCCATTCCACTTAACTATAATCCATTCCACTCTATTCACCTCCATTCCACATCGTTCCGTTCCACTCCGTTACACTCCATTCCTTCCGTTGCAGTAGATTCCACACCACTCCACTCCATTCCATTCCACTCCGTTATACTCTACTCCGTTCCATTCCTCTCCATTCAACTCCACTCCACTCCATTCCACTGCACTATATAATCCATTCCACTCCATTCCCCTCCATTCCACACCATTCTGTTCCACTCCGTTGCACTGCGTTCCTTCCATTGCATTATACTCCGTACCACTCCACCCCAGTCCATTCCACTCCATTATACTCTACTCCATTCCATTCCACTCCACTCCAGTCCACTCAACTCCATTCCATTCCATTCTCTTCCATTCAATTCCATTCCATTCCACTCCACTCCACTCCATTCCACTCCAATCTATACAGTTCCATTCCACTGCACTCCACTCCACTCCACTCTATTCCATTCCTTTCCACTCACATCAACTCCATTCCACTCCACTCCACTCTACTCCAATTCATTCCATTCCAGTCCATTCCATTCCACTCCTTTCCATTCCTCTCTATTCCACTCCATTCCACTACATTCCATTCCACTCCTCTCCAATACACTCCATTCCATTCTATTTCTCTGCACTCCAATCCATTCCAAACCACTCCATTCCATTCCACTCCACTCCTTTCCAATCCATTCCATTCCACTCCATTCCACTCCACTCCAATACATGCCACTCCACTCCATTCCATTACTTTCCACTCCACTCCACCCGACTCCATTCCATTCCATTCCACTCACGTCACCTGCATTCCACTGCACTCCACTCTACTCCACTCCACTTCATTCCACTCCATTCCATTCCATTTCACTCCTTTCCATTCCTCTCCATTCTACTCCACTCCACTTCATTCCATTCCATTCCATTCCATTCCACTCCTTTCCATTCCTCTTCATTCCACTCCATTCCACTCCATTCCTGTCCTCTCCACTCCAATACCCTCCATTCAATTTCATTCCGCTTCTCACCAATCTATTCCAATCCACTCCATTCAATTCCAGTCCACTCCTTTCCACTCCATTCCATTCCACTCCACTCCACTCTACTCCATTCCATTACATTGCATTTCACTCCATTCTACTCCACTCCATTCCACTTCATTCCACTGCATTCCTGTCTAGTCCACTCTCCTTCTCTCCATTCCATTCCATTCCACTGCACTACACTCCATTCCATTCCAATCCAATACACTCCACTCCATTCCATTCCACCCCAGTCCACTCCACTTCACTTCCTTCCATTCCACTGCAGTCTGCTACACTCCATTCCTTTCTATTCCATTCCATTCCATTCCTCTCCTCTCCACTCCACTCCACTCCATCACATTACATTCAATTAAATTTCATTCCATTCCACTCCACTCCACTCCTCTCTATTCCATTTTATTCCACTTCCCTGCACTCCACCCCAATCCATTGCACTCCACTCCATTCCACTCCACTCCATGACATTCCGTTATATTCCATTCCATTCCACTCCTCTCCATTCCAGTCCACTCCTCTTCATTCCACACCACTCCACTCCAATCCATTCCATTCCTTTCCATTTCACTGAACTCTGTTCCACTCCACTCAACTCCATTCCACTCCACTCCACTGCATTCCATTCCATTCCATTCCATTCCATTCCACTGCATTCCGTTAGATTCCACTCTACTCCACTTCACTCCACTCCGTTCCACTCCATTACCCTCCACTCCATTCAATTCCATTCCACTCCCCTGCACTCCACTCCACTCCATTCCACTCCACTCCATTCCACTGCACTCCTTTCCATTCCATACCATTCCATTCCATTCCATTCCATTTCATTCCATTCCATTCCATTCCACACCATTCCACTCCATTCCTCTCCATTCCACTTCATTCCATTCCATTCCATTCCAGTCCACTCCATTCAAATACATTCCACTACACTCCACTGCACCACTCCATTCTACTCCACTCCATTCCATTTCATTCCACTCCACTCCGCTGAACTCCATTCCTTCACACTCCATTCCACTCCACTCCATTAAAATCCTCTCCATTACTTTACATTCCATTCCAATCCATTCCATTCCATTTTACGCCACACCACTCCATTCCATTCCGCTCCACTCCGCTCCATTCCACTGCACTCCTCTCCAATCCACTCAATTCCACTCCACTCCTCTCCTCTCCCATCCATTCTGTTCCATTGCATTCTACGCCATTCCATTCCAGTACCCTCTTCTCCATTCCACCCCAATCCATTCCACTCCACTACATTCCATTCCATTCCTTTACGTTCCACTCCTTTCAACTCCACTCCACTCCATTCCATTCCACTCCATTCCAATACACTCCATTCCAATCCATTCCACTCTATTCCACCCCACTCCACTGCATTCCATTCCAATCCATTCCAGTCCACTCCATTCCATTCCAGTCCACTCCACTGCACTCCACTCCATTCCAATTCATTCCACTTCATTGCATTACAATGCGTTCGACTCCACTCCACCCCATCTACTCCATTCCATTCCTTTCCATTCAATTCAATTCCATTCCAATGCAGTCCATTCAACTCCAATCCACTCCATTCCAGTGAACTCCACTCCATTCCATTCCATTCCAGTCCATTCCAGTCTGTTTCACTCTATTCCACTGCAGTACACTCCATTCCACTCCATTCCCCTTCATTTCTCTCCACTCCGTTCCACTTCATTCTGCTCCATTCCCTTCCATTCCATTACACTCCACACCACCCCACTCCATTCTATTCTACTCCATTCCATTCTCCTCCATTCCATTCCACTCCACTCCATTCCATTCCATTTCTTTCCACTCAACTCCCCTCCATTCCACTCGATTCCACTCCATTCCATTCCACTCCTCTCTATTCCACTCCATTCTATTCCATTCCTCTCCACTGCACTCCATTCCATTCCTTTGCATCCCATTACATTCCTGTCCATTCCGCTATATTCCACTACACCATATTCCACTCCATTCCCCTCCATACCACTCCATTCCACTCTACTCCAATATATTCTGCTCCACTCCAGTCCACTCCACTCCACTCCATTCCATTTCACTCCTTTCCATTCCTCTCCATTCCACTCCACTCTATTCCACTCCTCTTAACCCCATACCACTCCACTCCTCACCATTCCATTTCATTCCACTCCATTTCATTCCACTTCATTCCATTCCATTCAACTCTACTCCTTTCCACTCCTCTCCATTAGACTCCACTCCATTCCATTCATTCCATTCTACTCAATTCCTCTCCTCTCCATTAGTCTCCACGCCATTCCATTCCATTCCACTTCATTCCACTCCATTCCACTCCACTCCACTCCATTCCATTCTATTCCACTGCACTTCATTCCACTCCCTCCACTCCATTCCACTCCACTCCATTCATTTCATTCCATTCAACTCCATTCCACTCCACTCCACTCTATTCCTTTCCAGTCCACTCCACTCCAATAAACTCCACTCCCCTCAACTCCATTCCATTCCACTCCAATCCATTCAATTCAAATCAACTCCATTCCATTCCATTCCATTCCACTGCCCTCCACTCCACTCCAGTCCACTCCATTCCATTCCACTCCATTCCTCTGCACTACATTACAATGCAGTCACTGCACTCCATTGCATTCACTCTACACCATTCCATGCCATTCCATTCCACTCCATACCAGTACACTCCTCTCCATTCCAATCCAATCCATTCTATTCCAATCTATTCCATGACACGCCACTAAACTCCACTCCACTCCACTCCATTTCGTTCCACTCCATTCCATTCCACTCCAATCCACTCCATTGCAATCCTTTCCACTCCACTCCACGCAACTCCACTCCATTCCATTCCACCACATTGCAGTCCACTCCATTCCATTCCATTCCATTCCACTGTACTCCACTCCTTTCCATTGCATTCTGCTCCACTGCATTCCACTGCATTCTACTCCCATCCACTCCATTCTATTCCACTCCATTCATTTTCATTCTATTGAATTCCATCACATTCCAGTCCATTCCACTCCACTCCACTCCATTCCGTTGCACTCCACTCCGCCCCATTCTACTCCACTCCACTCCCTTCCATTCCAGTCAACTACGATCCATTCCACTACACTCCACTCCGCTCCACTCCATTCCATGCCATTGCACTCCACTCGATTCCATTACATTCCACTGCATTCCATTCCATTCCATTCCATGCTACTCCACTACACTCCACGCAATTCCAGTCCATTCCTTTCCATTCCACTCCACTCCACTCCATTCCATTCCACTCTATTCCACTCCATTCCACTTCAGTGCTCTCGACCCCACTCAATTCCAGTCCATTCCATACCATTCCATTCCACTCCACTGCATTCCATTCCATTCCATTCTATTCCATTCCATTCCTCTCCTTTCCACTCAAATCCACACCATTCCACTCCAGTCCACTCCATTCCACGCCATTCGGTTCCATTCTACTCTATTCCATTCAATTCCACTCCATTCCCCTCCATTCCACTGCATTCCACTCCATTCCGCTCCACTCCATTCCACTCCATTCCAATCCATTCCATTACAATCCACACCACACCACTCCATTCCATTCCACTCCATTCCACTCTACTCCATTCCATTCCACTCCACTCCTGACCACTCCACTTCACTCCATTCCATTCCTCTCCATTCCACTCCACGCCACTCCATTCAATTCCACCCCATTCCATTCCGTTACATTTCATTCCACTCCTCTCCACTCCACTCCACTCTGCTCCATTCCATTCCAGCCCATTCCACTCCACTCCATTCCACTCCACTACTTTCCACTCCACTCCACTCCACTTATTTCCAGTCCATTCCATTCCATTCCATTCTATTCCACTCCTTTCCACTGCACTCCACTCCATTCATTTCCACTCCTCTCCATCTATCTCATTTCATTCTATTCCAATCCATTCCATTCCATTCCACTCCATTCCACTCCATTACACTCCATTCCAGTACATTCCACTCCACACAACTCAACTCCATTCCATTCCACTGCATTCCCCTCCATTACACTCCATTCCATTCCACTCCATACCAATCCAGTCGACTCTATTCCATTCCATTCCACTACACTACACTCCACCCCATTCCATTCCACTCCATTTCACTCTAGTGCATTTCATTCCAATCCACTCCATTCCACTCCACTCCATTCCTCTCCATTCCTTTCCAATCCACTCCACTCCATTCCAGTCCATTCTACTCCATTCCTCTCCACTCCACTCTATTCCATTTCATTCCATTCCATTCCGTTCCACTCCATTCCATTCCATTTCATTCCATTCCATTCTGTTCCACTCCACTCTGTTCCATTTCATTCCATTCCATTCCGTTCCACTCCATTCCATTCCATTTCATTCCATTCCATTCTGTTCCACTCCATTCCATTCCACTCCACTCTACGCAATTCTGCTCCTCTCCATTTCACTCCATTCCACTCCACTCCATTCCATTTCACTCTAAACCATTCCATGCCATTCCATTCCACTCCACTCCATTCCTCTCCACTCCATTCCTATCCACTCCATTCCACCCCAATCCATTCTATACCAATTCATTCCATTACGCTCCACTAAATTCCACTCCACTCCACTCCACTCCACTCCATTCCATTCCTCTCAATTCCATTCCAATCCTCTACATTCCTTTCCGGTCCATTCCAATTCCTTCCATTCCATGTCATTCCTCTCCATTCCACTCCATTCCATTCCGTTCCATTGCACTCCATTCCATTCCCTTCCATTCCACTCCAGTCCACTCCACCACGCCATTCCATTCCGCTCCATGGCATTCCACTCCATTCTACTCCACTCCACTCCATTCTACTCCACTCCATTCCATTCCATTCCACTCCACTCCAATGAACTCCATTCCATCATTCTCCATTCCACTCCACTCCATTCCATTCCTCTCCCTTCCTTTCCACTCAGTTCCAGTCCATTCCATTTTATTCCACTCCACAGCACTCCATTCCATTCCACGACACTGCAATCTATTCCACTGCACTCCACTCCACTCCACTCCATTCCATTCCACTCTACTCCGTTCCATTCCATTCCACTCCACTCCATTCAACTCCTTTCCACTCAATTCCAGTATTTTCCACTCCAATCAATTCCATTACTTTCTATTTCACTGCAATCGATTACACTCCATTCCATTACAATCCACTCCATTCCATTCCACTCCACTCCATTACACTCCATTCCATTCCATTCCACTCTATTCCATTCCATTCCATTCCATTCTCTTACACTCCATTCCAGTCCTTTCCACTCCACTCCACTACATTCCATTCCATTCCATTCCACTCCATTCCTTTACATTGCACTCCATTCCACTGCATTCCCATCCTTTCTCTCAATTCCCCTCCATTCCACTACATTACTTTACACTCCACTGCATTGCATTCCATTGCATTACACTTTACACCACTCCACGCCATTCCATTCCACTCCATTCCAGTCTACTCCATTGGATTCCACTCCACTCCAGTCCACTCAACTCCACTCCATTCCATTTCACTCCATTCCATTCCTCTCCATTCCACTCCAGTCCACTCCAATCCATTCCACTCCATTCCATTCGATTCAATTTCATTCCACTCCACTCCACTCCACTCCCTTCCATTCCACCCACTCCCCTCCACTCCATTCCACTCCACTGCATTCCACTCCACTCCATTCCACTAGATTCCATTCCATTCCATTCCACTCTACTCCATTTCATTCCATTCCATTTAACTCCATTACATTCCTCTCCATTCCTGTCCACTCCACTCCATTCCACTTAACTATAATCCATTCCACTCTATTCACCTCCATTCCACATCGTTCCGTTCCACTCCGTTACACTCCATTCCTTCCGTTGCAGTAGATTCCACACCACTCCACTCCATTCCATTCCACTCCGTTATACTCTACTCCGTTCCATTCCTCTCCATTCAACTCCACTCCACTCCATTCCACTGCACTATATAATCCATTCCACTCCATTCCCCTCCATTCCACACCATTCTGTTCCACTCCGTTGCACTGCGTTCCTTCCATTGCATTATACTCCGTACCACTCCACCCCAGTCCATTCCACTCCATTATACTCTACTCCATTCCATTCCACTCCACTCCAGTCCACTCAACTCCATTCCATTCCATTCTCTTCCATTCAATTCCATTCCATTCCACTCCACTCCACTCCATTCCACTCCAATCTATACAGTTCCATTCCACTGCACTCCACTCCACTCCACTCTATTCCATTCCTTTCCACTCACATCAACTCCATTCCACTCCACTCCACTCTACTCCAATTCATTCCATTCCAGTCCATTCCATTCCACTCCTTTCCATTCCTCTCTATTCCACTCCATTCCACTACATTCCATTCCACTCCTCTCCAATACACTCCATTCCATTCTATTTCTCTGCACTCCAATCCATTCCAAACCACTCCATTCCATTCCACTCCACTCCTTTCCAATCCATTCCATTCCACTCCATTCCACTCCACTCCAATACATGCCACTCCACTCCATTCCATTACTTTCCACTCCACTCCACCCGACTCCATTCCATTCCATTCCACTCACGTCACCTGCATTCCACTGCACTCCACTCTACTCCACTCCACTTCATTCCACTCCATTCCATTCCATTTCACTCCTTTCCATTCCTCTCCATTCTACTCCACTCCACTTCATTCCATTCCATTCCATTCCATTCCACTCCTTTCCATTCCTCTTCATTCCACTCCATTCCACTCCATTCCTGTCCTCTCCACTCCAATACCCTCCATTCAATTTCATTCCGCTTCTCACCAATCTATTCCAATCCACTCCATTCAATTCCAGTCCACTCCTTTCCACTCCATTCCATTCCACTCCACTCCACTCTACTCCATTCCATTACATTGCATTTCACTCCATTCTACTCCACTCCATTCCACTTCATTCCACTGCATTCCAGTCTAGTCCACTCTCCTTCTCTCCATTCCATTCCATTCCACTGCACTACACTCCTTTCCATTCCAATCCAATACACTCCACTCCATTCCATTCCACCCCAGTCCACTCCACTTCACTTCCTTCCATTCCACTGCAGTCTGCTACACTCCATTCCTTTCTATTCCATTCCATTCCATTCCTCTCCTCTCCCCTCCATTCCACTCCATCACATTACATTCAATTAAATTTCATTCCATTCCACTCCACTCCACTCCTCTCTATTCCATTTTATTCCACTTCCCTGCACTCCACCCCAATCCATTGCACTCCACTCCATTCCAATCCACTCCATGACACTCCGTTATATTCCATTCCATTCCACTCCTCTCCATTCCAGTCCACTCCTCTTCATTCCACACCACTCCACTCCAATCCATTCCATTCCATTCCATTTCACTGAACTCTGTTCCACTCCACTCAACTCCATTCCACTCCACTCCACTGCATTCCATTCCATTCCAATCCATTCCACTGCATTCCGTTAGATTCCACTCTACTCCACTTCACTCCACTCCGTTCCACTCCATTACACTCCACTCCATTCAATTCCATTCCACTCCCCTGCACTCCACTCCACTCCATTCCACTCCACTCCATTCCACTGCACTCCATTCCATTCCATACCATTCCATTCCATTTCATTCCATTCCATTCCACTCCACACCATTCCACTCCATTCCTCTCCATTCCACTTCATTCCATTCCATTCCATTCCAGTCCACTCCATTCAAATACATTCCACTACACTCCACTGCACCACTCCATTCTACTCCACTCCATTCCATTTCATTCCACTCCACTTCGCTGAACTCCATTCCTTCACACTCCATTCCACTCCACTCCATTAAAATCCTCTCCATTACTTTACATTCCATTCCAATCCATTCCATTCCATTTTACGCCACACCACTCCATTCCACGCCACACCACTCCATTCCATTCCGCTCCACTCCGCTCCATTCCACTGCACTCCTCTCCAATCCACTCAATTCCACTCCACTCCTCTCCTCTCCCATCCATTCTGTTCCATTCCATTCCACGCCATTCCATTCCAGTACCCTCTTCTCCATTCCACCCCAATCCATTCCACTCCACTACATTCCATTCCATTCCTTTACATTCCACTCCTTTCAACTCCACTCCACTCCATTCCATTCCACTCCATTCCAATACACTCCATTCCAATCCATTCCACTCTATTCCACCCCACTCCACTGCATTCCATTCCAATCCATTCCAGTCCACTCCATTCCATTCCAGTCCACTCCACTGCACTCCACTCCATTCCAATTCATTCCACTTCATTGCATTACAATGCGTTCGACTCCACTCCACCCCATCTACTCCATTCCATTCCTTTCCATTCGATTCAATTCCATTCCAATGCAGTCCATTCAACTCCAATCCACTCCATTCCAGTGAACTCCACTCCATTCCATTCCATTCCAGTCCATTCCAGTCTGTTTCACTCTATTCCACTGCAGTACACTCCATTCCACTCCATTCCCCTTCATTTCTCTCCACTCCGTTCCACTTCATTCTGCTCCATTCCCTTCCATTCCATTACACTCCACACCACCCCACTCCATTCTATTCTACTCCATTCCATTCTCCTCCATTCCATTCCACTCCACTCCATTCCATTCCATTTCTTTCCACTCAACTCCCCTCCATTCCACTCGATTCCACTCCATTCCATTCCACTCCTCTCTATTCCACTCCATTCTATTCCATTCCTCTCCACTGCACTCCATTCCATTCCTTTGCATCCCATTACATTCCTGTCCATTCCAGTCCATTCCGCTATATTCCACTACACCATATTCCACTCCATTCCCCTCCATACCACTCCATTCCACTCTACTCCAATATATTCCGCTCCACTCCAGTCCACTCCACTCCACTCCATTCCATTTCACTCCATTCCATTCCTCTCCATTCCACTCCACTCTATTCCACTCCTCTTAACCCCATACCACTCCACTCCTCACCATTCCATTTCATTCCACTCCATTTCATTCCACTTCATTCCATTCCATTCAACTCTACTCCTTTCCACTCCTCTCCATTAGACTCCACTCCATTCCATTCATTCCATTCTACTCAATTCCTCTCCTCTCCATTAGTCTCCACGCCATTCCATTCCATTCCACTTCATTCCACTCCATTCCACTCCACTCCACTCCATTCCATTCTATTCCACTGCACTTCATTCCACTCCCTCCACTCCATTCCACTCCACTCCATTCATTTCATTCCATTCAACTCCATTCCACTCCACTCCACTCTATTCCTTTCCAGTCCACTCCACTCCAATAAACTCCACTCCCCTCAACTCCATTCCATTCCACTCCAATCCATTCAATACAAATCAACTCCATTCCATTCCATTCCATTCCACTGCCCTCCACTCCACTCCAGTCCACTCCATTCCATTCCACTCCATTCCTCTGCACTACATTACAATGCAGTCACTGCACTCCATTGCATTCACTCTACACCATTCCATGCCATTCCATTCCACTCCATACCAGTACACTCCTCTCCATTCCAATCCAATCCATTCTATTCCAATCTATTCCATGACACGCCACTAAACTCCACTCCACTCCACTCCATTTCGTTCCACTCCATTCCATTCCACTCCAATCCACTCCATTGCAATCCTTTCCACTCCACTCCACGCAACTCCACTCCATTCCATTCCACCACATTGCAGTCCACTCCATTCCATTCCATTCCATTCCACTGTACTCCACTCCTTTCCATTGCATTCTGCTCCACTGCATTCCACTGCATTCTACTCCCATCCACTCCATTCTATTCCACTCCATTCATTTTCATTCTATTGAATTCCATCACATTCCAGTCCATTCCACTCCACTCCACTCCATTCCGTTGCACTCCACTCCGCCCCATTCTACTCCACTCCACTCCGTTCCATTCCAGTCAACTACGATCCATTCCACTACACTCCACTCCGCTCCACTCCATTCCATGCCATTGCCCTCCACTCGATTCCATTACATTCCACTGCATTCCATTCCATTCCATTCCATGCTACTCCACTACACTCCACGCAATTCCAGTCCATTCCTTTCCATTCCACTCCACTCCACTCCATTCCATTCCACTCTATTCCACTCCATTCCACTTCAGTGCTCTCGACCCCACTCAATTCCAGTCCATTCCATACCATTCCATTCCACTCCACTGCATTCCATTCCATTCCATTCTATTCCATTCCATTCCTCTCCTTTCCACTCAAATCCACACCATTCCACTCCAGTCCACTCCATTCCACGCCATTCGGTTCCATTCTACTCTATTCCATTCAATTCCACTCCATTCCCCTCCATTCCACTGCATTCCACTCCATTCCGCTCCACTCCATTCCACTCCATTCCAATCCATTCCATTACAATCCACACCACACCACTCCATTCCATTCCACTCCATTCCACTCTACTCCATTCCATTCCACTCCACTCCTGACCACTCCACTTCACTCCATTCCATTCCTCTCCATTCCACTCCACGCCACTCCATTCAATTCCACCCCATTCCATTCCGTTACATTTCATTCCACTCCTCTCCACTCCACTCCACTCTGCTCCATTCCATTCCAGCCCATTCCACTCCACTCCATTCCACTCCACTACTTTCCACTCCACTCCACTCCACTTATTTCCAGTCCATTCCATTCCATTCCATTCTATTCCACTCCTTTCCACTGCACTCCACTCCATTCATTTCCACTCCTCTCCATCTATCTCATTTCATTCTATTCCAATCCATTCCATTCCATTCCACTCCATTCCACTCCATTACACTCCATTCCAGTACATTCCACTCCACACAACTCAACTCCATTCCATTCCACTGCATTCCCCTCCATTACACTCCATTCCATTCCACTCCATACCAATCCAGTCGACTCTATTCCATTCCATTCCACTACACTACACTCCACCCCATTCCATTCCACTCCATTTCACTCTAGTGCATTTCATTCCAATCCACTCCATTCCACTCCACTCCATTCCTCTCCATTCCTTTCCAATCCACTCCACTCCATTCCAGTCCATTCTACTCCATTCCTCTCCACTCCACTCTATTCCATTTCATTCCATTCCATTCCGTTCCACTCCATTCCATTCCATTTCATTCCATTCCATTCTGTTCCACTCCACTCTGTTCCATTTCATTCCATTCCATTCCGTTCCACTCCATTCCATTCCATTTCATTCCATTCCATTCTGTTCCACTCCATTCCATTCCACTCCACTCTACGCAATTCTGCTCCTCTCCATTTCACTCCATTCCACTCCACTCCATTCCATTTCACTCTAAACCATTCCATGCCATTCCATTCCACTCCACTCCATTCCTCTCCACTCCATTCCTATCCACTCCATTCCACCCCAATCCATTCTATACCAATTCATTCCATTACGCTCCACTAAATTCCACTCCACTCCACTCCACTCCACTCCATTCCACTCCACTCCATTCCATTCCTCTCAATTCCATTCCAATCCTCTACATTCCTTTCCGGTCCATTCCAATTCCTTCCATTCCATGTCATTCCACTCCATTCCATCCATTCCTCTCGATTCCTCTCCATTCCACTCCATTCCATTCCGTTCCATTGCACTCCATTCCATTCCCTTCCATTCCACTCCAGTCCACTCCACCACGCCATTCCATTCCGCTCCATGGCATTCCACTCCATTCTACTCCACTCCACTCCATTCTACTCCACTCCATTCCATTCCATTCCACTCCACTCCAATGAACTCCATTCCATCATTCTCCATTCCACTCCACTCCATTCCATTCCTCTCCCTTCCTTTCCACTCAGTTCCAGTCCATTCCATTTTATTCCACTCCACAGCACTCCATTCCATTCCACGACACTGCAATCTATTCCACTGCACTCCACTCCACTCCACTCCATTCCATTCCACTCTACTCCGTTCCATTCCATTCCACTCCACTCCATTCAACTCCTTTCCACTCAATTCCAGTATTTTCCACTCCAATCAATTCCATTACTTTCTATTTCACTGCAATCGATTACACTCCATTCCATTACAATCCACTCCATTCCATTCCACTCCACTCCATTACACTCCATTCCATTCCATTCCACTCTATTCCATTCCATTCCATTCCATTCTCTTACACTCCATTCCAGTCCTTTCCACTCCACTCCACTACATTCCATTCCATTCCATTCCACTCCATTCCTTTACATTGCACTCCATTCCACTGCATTCCCATCCTTTCTCTCAATTCCCCTCCATTCCACTACATTACTTTACACTCCACTGCATTGCATTCCATTGCATTACACTTTACACCACTCCACGCCATTCCATCCCACTCCATTCCAGTCTACTCCATTGGATTCCACTCCACTCCAGTCCACTCAACTCCACTCCATTCCATTTCACTCCATTCCATTCCTCTCCATTCCACTCCAGTCCACTCCAATCCATTCCACTCCATTCCATTCGATTCAATTTCATTCCACTCCACTCCACTCCACTCCACTCCCTTCCATTCCACCCACTCCCCTCCACTCCATTCCACTCCACTGCATTCCACTCCACTCCATTCCACTAGATTCCATTCCATTCCATTCCACTCTACTCCATTTCATTCCATTCCATTTAACTCCATTACATTCCTCTCCATTCCTGTCCACTCCACTCCATTCCACTTAACTATAATCCATTCCACTCTATTCACCTCCATTCCACATCGTTCCGTTCCACTCCGTTACACTCCATTCCTTCCGTTGCAGTAGATTCCACACCACTCCACTCCATTCCATTCCACTCCGTTATACTCTACTCCGTTCCATTCCTCTCCATTCAACTCCACTCCACTCCACTCCACTGCACTATATAATCCATTCCACTCCATTCCCCTCCATTCCACACCATTCTGTTCCACTCCGTTGCACTGCGTTCCTTCCATTGCATTATACTCCGTACCACTCCACCCCAGTCCATTCCACTCCATTATACTCTACTCCATTCCATTCCACTCCACTCCAGTCCACTCAACTCCATTCCATTCCATTCTCTTCCATTCAATTCCATTCCATTCCACTCCACTCCACTCCATTCCACTCCAATCTATACAGTTCCATTCCACTGCACTCCACTCCACTCCACTCTATTCCATTCCTTTCCACTCACATCAACTCCATTCCACTCCACTCCACTCTACTCCAATTCATTCCATTCCAGTCCATTCCATTCCACTCCTTTCCATTCCTCTCTATTCCACTCCATTCCACTACATTCCATTCCACTCCTCTCCAATACACTCCATTCCATTCTATTTCTCTGCACTCCAATCCATTCCAAACCACTCCATTCCATTCCACTCCACTCCTTTCCAATCCATTCCTTTCCACTCCATTCCACTCCACTCCAATACTTGCCACTCCACTCCATTCCATTACTTTCCACTCCACTCCACCCGACTCCATTCCATTCCATTCCACTCACGTCACCTGCATTCCACTGCACTCCACTCTACTCCACTCCACTTCATTCCACTCCATTCCATTCCATTTCACTCCTTTCCATTCCTCTCCATTCTACTCCACTCCACTTCATTCCATTCCATTCCATTCCACTCCACTCCTTTCCATTCCTCTTCATTCCACTCCATTCCACTCCATTCCTGTCCTCTCCACTCCAATACCCTCCATTCAATTTCATTCCGCTTCTCACCAATCTATTCCAATCCACTCCATTCAATTCCAGTCCACTCCTTTCCACTCCATTCCATTCCACTCCACTCCACTCTACTCCATTCCATTACATTGCATTTCACTCCATTCTACTCCACTCCATTCCACTTCATTCCACTGCATTCCTGTCTAGTCCACTCTCCTTCTCTCCATTCCATTCCATTCCACTGCACTACACTCCATTCCATTCCAATCCAATACACTCCACTCCATTCCATTCCACCCCAGTCCACTCCACTTCACTTCCTTCCATTCCACTGCAGTCTGCTACACTCCATTCCTTTCTATTCCATTCCATTCCATTCCTCTCCTCTCCACTCCACTCCACTCCATCAAATTACATTCAATTAAATTTCATTCCATTCCACTCCACTCCACTCCTCTCTATTCCATTTTATTCCACTTCCCTGCACTCCACCCCAATCCATTGCACTCCACTCCATTCCACTCCACTCCATGACATTCCGTTATATTCCATTCCATTCCACTCCTCTCCATTCCAGTCCACTCCTCTTCATTCCACACCACTCCACTCCAATCCATTCCATTCCATTCCATTTCACTGAACTCTGTTCCACTCCACTCAACTCCATTCCACTCCACTCCACTGCATTCCATTCCATTCCATTCCATTCCACTGCATTCCGTTAGATTCCACTCTACTCCACTTCACTCCACTCCGTTCCACTCCATTACACTCCACTCCATTCAATTCCATTCCACTCCCCTGCACTCCACTCCACTCCATTCCACTCAACTCCATTCCACTGCACTCCATTCCATTCCATACCATTCCATTCCATTCCATTCCATTTCATTCCATTCCATTCCATTCCACACCATTCCACTCCATTCCTCTCCATTCCACTTCATTCCATTCCATTCCATTCCAGTCCACTCCATTCAAATACATTCCACTACACTCCACTGCACCACTCCATTCTACTCCACTCCATTCCATTTCATTCCACTCCACTCCGCTGAACTCCATTCCTTCACACTCCATTCCACTCCACTCCATTAAAATCCTCTCCATTACTTTACATTCCATTCCAATCCATTCCATTCCATTTTACGCCACACCACTCCATTCCATTCTGCTCCACTCCGCTCCATTCCACTGCACTCCTCTCCAATCCACTCAATTCCACTCCACTCCTCTCCTCTCCCATCCATTCTGTTCCATTCCATTCCACGCCATTCCATTCCAGTACCCTCTTCTCCATTCCACCCCAATCCATTCCACTCCACTACATTCCATTCCATTCCTTTACGTTCCACTCCTTTCAACTCCACTCCACTCCATTCCATTCCACTCCATTCCAATACACTCCATTCCAATCCATTCCACTCTATTCCACCCCACTCCACTGCATTCCATTCCAATCCATTCCAGTCCACTCCATTCCATTCCAGTCCACTCCACTGCACTCCACTCCATTCCAATTCATTCCACTTCATTGCATTACAATGCGTTCGACTCCACTCCACCCCATCTACTCCATTCCATTCCTTTCCATTCAATTCAATTCCATTCCAATGCAGTCCATTCAACTCCAATCCACTCCATTCCAGTGAACTCCACTCCATTCCATTCCATTCCAGTCCATTCCAGTCTGTTTCACTCTATTCCACTGCAGTACACTCCATTCCACTCCATTCCCCTTCATTTCTCTCCACTCCGTTCCACTTCATTCTGCTCCATTCCCTTCCATTCCATTACACTCCACACCACCCCACTCCATTCTATTCTACTCCATTCCATTCTCCTCCATTCCATTCCACTCCACTCCATTCCATTCCATTTCTTTCCACTCAACTCCCCTCCATTCCACTCGATTCCACTCCATTCCATTCCACTCCTCTCTATTCCACTCCATTCTATTCCATTCCTCTCCACTGCACTCCATTCCATTCCTTTGCATCCCATTACATTCCTGTCCATTCCAGTCCATTCCGCTATATTCCACTACACCATATTCCACTCCATTCCCCTACACCATATTCCACTCCATTCCCCTCCATACCACTCCATTCCACTCTACTCCAATATATTCCGCTCCACTCCAGTCCACTCCACTCCACTCCATTCCATTTCACTCCGTTCCATTCCTCTCCATTCCACTCCACTCTATTCCACTCCTCTTAACCCCATACCACTCCACTCCTCACCATTCCATTTCATTCCACTTCATTCCATTCCATTCAACTCTACTCCTTTCCACTCCTCTCCATTAGACTCCACTCCATTCCATTCATTCCATTCTACTCAATTCCTCTCCTCTCCATTAGTCTCCACGCCATTCCATTCCATTCCACTTCATTCCACTCCATTCCACTCCACTCCACTCCATTCCATTCTATTCCACTGCACTTCATTCCACTCCCTCCACTCCATTCCACTCCACTCCATTCATTTCATTCCATTCAACTCCATTCCACTCCACTCCACTCTATTCCTTTCCAGTCCACTCCACTCCAATAAACTCCACTCCCCTCAACTCCATTCCATTCCACTCCAATCCATTCCATTCAAATCAACTCCATTCCATTCCATTCCATTCCACTGCCCTCCACTCCACTCCAGTCCACTCCATTCCATTCCACTCCATTCCTCTCCACTACATTACACTGCAGTCACTGCACTCCATTGCATTCACTCTACACCATTCCATGCCATTCCATTCCACTCCATACCAGTACACTCCTCTCCATTCCAATCCAATCCAT
Source organism: Pongo abelii (assembly GCF_028885655.2). Lineage (NCBI taxonomy): Eukaryota > Metazoa > Chordata > Mammalia > Primates > Hominidae > Pongo > Pongo abelii. The sequence goes on along the minus strand of NC_072000.2, from coordinate 19,882,320 downwards.
TCTATTCCAATCTATTCCATGACACGCCACTAAACTCCACTCCACTCCACTCCATTTCGTTCCACTCCATTCCATTCCACTCCAATCCACTCCATTGCAATCCTTTCCACTCCACTCCACGCAACTCCACTCCATTCCATTCCACCACATTGCAGTCCACTCCATTCCATTCCATTCCATTCCACTGTACTCCACTCCTTTCCATTGCATTCTGCTCCACTGCATTCCACTGCATTCTACTCCCATCCACTCCATTCTATTCCACTCCATTCATTTTCATTCTATTGAATTCCATCACATTCCAGTCCATTCCACTCCACTCCACTCCATTCCGTTGCACTCCACTCCGCCCCATTCTACTCCACTCCACTCCATTCCATTCCAGTCAACTACGATCCATTCCACTACACTCCACTCCGCTCCACTCCATTCCATGCCATTGCACTCCACTCGATTCCATTACATTCCACTGCATTCCATTCCATTCCATTCCATGCTACTCCACTACACTCCACGCAATTCCAGTCCATTCCTTTCCATTCCACTCCACTCCACTCCATTCCATTCCACTCTATTCCACTCCATTCCACTTCAGTGCTCTCGACCCCACTCAATTCCAGTCCATTCCATACCATTCCATTCCACTCCACTGCATTCCATTCCATTCCATTCTATTCCATTCCATTCCTCTCCTTTCCACTCAAATCCACACCATTCCACTCCAGTCCACTCCATTCCACGCCATTCGGTTCCATTCTACTCTATTCCATTCAATTCCACTCCATTCCCCTCCATTCCACTGCATTCCACTCCATTCCGCTCCACTCCATTCCACTCCATTCCAATCCATTCCATTACAATCCACACCACACCACTCCATTCCATTCCACTCCATTCCACTCTACTCCATTCCATTCCACTCCACTCCTGACCACTCCACTTCACTCCATTCCATTCCTCTCCATTCCACTCCACGCCACTCCATTCAATTCCACCCCATTCCATTCCGTTACATTTCATTCCACTCCTCTCCACTCCACTCCACTCTGCTCCATTCCATTCCAGCCCATTCCACTCCACTCCATTCCACTCCACTACTTTCCACTCCACTCCACTCCACTTATTTCCAGTCCATTCCATTCCATTCCATTCTATTCCACTCCTTTCCACTGCACTCCACTCCATTCATTTCCACTCCTCTCCATCTATCTCATTTCATTCTATTCCAATCCATTCCATTCCATTCCACTCCATTCCACTCCATTACACTCCATTCCAGTACATTCCACTCCACACAACTCAACTCCATTCCATTCCACTGCATTCCCCTCCATTACACTCCATTCCATTCCACTCCATACCAATCCAGTCGACTCTATTCCATTCCATTCCACTACACTACACTCCACCCCATTCCATTCCACTCCATTTCACTCTAGTGCATTTCATTCCAATCCACTCCATTCCACTCCACTCCATTCCTCTCCACTCCTTTCCAATCCACTCCACTCCATTCCAGTCCATTCTACTCCATTCCTCTCCACTCCACTCTATTCCATTTCATTCCATTCCATTCCGTTCCACTCCATTCCATTCCATTTCATTCCATTCCATTCTGTTCCACTCCACTCTGTTCCATTTCATTCCATTCCATTCCGTTCCACTCCATTCCATTCCATTTCATTCCATTCCATTCTGTTCCACTCCATTCCATTCCACTCCACTCTACGCAATTCTGCTCCTCTCCATTTCACTCCATTCCACTCCACTCCATTCCATTTCACTCTAAACCATTCCATGCCATTCCATTCCACTCCACTCCATTCCTCTCCACTCCATTCCTATCCACTCCATTCCACCCCAATCCATTCTATACCAATTCATTCCATTACGCTCCACTAAATTCCACTCCACTCCACTCCACTCCACTCCATTCCACTCCACTCCATTCCATTCCTCTCAATTCCATTCCAATCCTCTACATTCCTTTCCGGTCCATTCCAATTCTTCCATTCCATTTCATTCCACTCCATTCCATCCATTCCTCTCGATTCCTCTCCGTTCCACTCCATTCCATTCCGTTCCATTGCACTCCATTCCATTCCCTTCCATTCCACTCCAGTCCACTCCACCACGCCATTCCATTCCGCTCCATGGCATTCCACTCCATTCTACTCCACTCCACTCCATTCTACTCCACTCCATTCCATTCCATTCCACTCCACTCCAATGAACTCCATTCCATCATTCTCCATTCCACTCCACTCCATTCCATTCCTCTCCCTTCCTTTCCACTCAGTTCCAGTCCATTCCATTTTATTCCACTCCACAGCACTCCATTCCATTCCACGACACTGCAATCTATTCCACTGCACTCCACTCCACTCCACTCCATTCCATTCCACTCTACTCCGTTCCATTCCATTCCACTCCACTCCATTCAACTCCTTTCCACTCAATTCCAGTATTTTCCACTCCAATCAATTCCATTACTTTCTATTTCACTGCAATCGATTACACTCCATTCCATTACAATCCACTCCATTCCATTCCACTCCACTCCATTACACTCCATTCCATTCCATTCCACTCTATTCCATTCCATTCCATTCTCTTACACTCCATTCCAGTCCTTTCCACTCCACTCCACTACATTCCATTCCATTCCATTCCACTCCATTCCTTTACATTGCACTCCATTCCACTGCATTCCCATCCTTTCTCTCAATTCCCCTCCATTCCACTACATTACTTTACACTCCACTGCATTGCATTCCATTGCATTACACTTTACACCACTCCACGCCATTCCATCCCACTCCATTCCAGTCTACTCCATTGGATTCCACTCCACTCCAGTCCACTCAACTCCACTCCATTCCATTTCACTCCATTCCATTCCTCTCCATTCCACTCCAGTCCACTCCAATCCATTCCACTCCATTCCATTCGATTCAATTTCATTCCACTCCACTCCACTCCACTCCACTCCCTTCCATTCCACCCACTCCCCTCCACTCCATTCCACTCCACTGCATTCCACTCCACTCCATTCCACTAGATTCCATTCCATTCCATTCCACTCTACTCCATTTCATTCCATTCCATTTAACTCCATTACATTCCTCTCCATTCCTGTCCACTCCACTCCATTCCACTTAACTATAATCCATTCCACTCTATTCACCTCCATTCCACATCGTTCCGTTCCACTCCGTTACACTCCATTCCTTCCGTTGCAGTAGATTCCACACCACTCCACTCCATTCCATTCCACTCCGTTATACTCTACTCCGTTCCATTCCTCTCCATTCAACTCCACTCCACTCCATTCCACTGCACTATATAATCCATTCCACTCCATTCCCCTCCATTCCACACCATTCTGTTCCACTCCGTTGCACTGCGTTCCTTCCATTGCATTATACTCCGTACCACTCCACCCCAGTCCATTCCACTCCATTATACTCTACTCCATTCCATTCCACTCCACTCCAGTCCACTCAACTCCATTCCATTCCATTCTCTTCCATTCAATTCCATTCCATTCCACTCCACTCCACTCCATTCCACTCCAATCTATACAGTTCCATTCCACTGCACTCCACTCCACTCCACTCTATTCCATTCCTTTCCACTCACATCAACTCCATTCCACTCCACTCCACTCTACTCCAATTCATTCCATTCCAGTCCATTCCATTCCACTCCTTTCCATTCCTCTCTATTCCACTCCATTCCACTACATTCCATTCCACTCCTCTCCAATACACTCCATTCCATTCTATTTCTCTGCACTCCAATCCATTCCAAACCACTCCATTCCATTCCACTCCACTCCTTTCCAATCCATTCCATTCCACTCCATTCCACTCCAATCCAATACATGCCACTCCACTCCATTCCATTACTTTCCACTCCACTCCACCCGACTCCATTCCATTCCATTCCACTCACGTCACCTGCATTCCACTGCACTCCACTCTACTCCACTCCACTTCATTCCACTCCATTCCATTCCATTTCACTCCTTTCCATTCCTCTCCATTCTACTCCACTCCACTTCATTCCATTCCATTCCATTCCACTCCACTCCTTTCCATTCCTCTTCATTCCACTCCATTCCACTCCATTCCTGTCCTCTCCACTCCAATACCCTCCATTCAATTTCATTCCGCTTCTCACCAATCTATTCCAATCCACTCCATTCAATTCCAGTCCACTCCTTTCCACTCCATTCCATTCCACTCCACTCCACTCTACTCCATTCCATTACATTGCATTTCACTCCATTCTACTCCACTCCATTCCACTTCATTCCACTGCATTCCTGTCTAGTCCACTCTCCTTCTCTCCATTCCATTCCATTCCACTGCACTACACTCCATTCCATTCCAATCCAATACACTCCACTCCATTCCATTCCACCCCAGTCCACTCCACTTCACTTCCTTCCATTCCACTGCAGTCTGCTACACTCCATTCCTTTCTATTCCATTCCATTCCATTCCTCTCCTCTCCACTCCACTCCACTCCATCACATTACATTCAATTAAATTTCATTCCATTCCACTCCACTCCACTCCTCTCTATTCCATTTTATTCCACTTCCCTGCACTCCACCCCAATCCATTGCACTCCACTCCATTCCACTCCACTCCATGACATTCCGTTATATTCCATTCCATTCCACTCCTCTCCATTCCAGTCCACTCCTCTTCATTCCACACCACTCCACTCCAATCCATTCCATTCCATTCCATTTCACTGAACTCTGTTCCACTCCACTCAACTCCATTCCACTCCACTCCACTGCATTCCATTCCATTCCATTCCATTCCACTGCATTCCGTTAGATTCCACTCTACTCCACTTCACTCCACTCCGTTCCACTCCATTACACTCCACTCCATTCAATTCCATTCCACTCCCCTGCACTCCACTCCACTCCATTCCACTCCACTCCATTCCACTGCGCTCCATTCCATTCCATACCATTCCATTCCATTCCATTCCATTTCATTCCATTCCATTCCATTCCACACCATTCCACTCCATTCCTCTCCATTCCACTTCATTCCATTCCATTCCATTCCAGTCCACTCCATTCAAATACATTCCACTACACTCCACTGCACCACTCCATTCTACTCCACTCCATTCCATTTCATTCCACTCCACTCCGCTGAACTCCATTCCTTCACACTCCATTCCACTCCACTCCATTAAAATCCTCTCCATTACTTTACATTCCATTCCAATCCATTCCATTCCATTTTACGCCACACCACTCCATTCCATTCCGCTCCACTCCGCTCCATTCCACTGCACTCCTCTCCAATCCACTCAATTCCACTCCACTCCTCTCCTCTCCCATCCATTCTGTTCCATTCCATTCCACGCCATTCCATTCCAGTACCCTCTTCTCCATTCCACCCCAATCCATTCCACTCCACTACATTCCATTCCATTCCTTTACGTTCCACTCCTTTCAACTCCACTCCACTCCATTCCATTCCACTCCATTCCAATACACTCCATTCCAATCCATTCCACTCTATTCCACCCCACTCCACTGCATTCCATTCCAATCCATTCCAGTCCACTCCATTCCATTCCAGTCCACTCCACTGCACTCCACTCCATTCCAATTCATTCCACTTCATTGCATTACAATGCGTTCGACTCCACTCCACCCCATCTACTCCATTCCATTCCTTTCCATTCAATTCAATTCCATTCCAATGCAGTCCATTCAACTCCAATCCACTCCATTCCAGTGAACTCCACTCCATTCCATTCCATTCCAGTCCATTCCAGTCTGTTTCACTCTATTCCACTGCAGTACACTCCATTCCACTCCATTCCCCTTCATTTCTCTCCACTCCGTTCCACTTCATTCTGCTCCATTCCCTTCCATTCCATTACACTCCACACCACCCCACTCCATTCTATTCTACTCCATTCCATTCTCCTCCATTCCATTCCACTCCACTCCATTCCATTCCATTTCTTTCCACTCAACTCCCCTCCATTCCACTCGATTCCACTCCATTCCATTCCACTCCTCTCTATTCCACTCCATTCTATTCCATTCCTCTCCACTGCACTCCATTCCATTCCTTTGCATCCCATTACATTCCTGTCCATTCCGCTATATTCCACTACACCATATTCCACTCCATTCCCCTCCATACCACTCCATTCCACTCTACTCCAATATATTCTGCTCCACTCCAGTCCACTCCACTCCACTCCATTCCATTTCACTCCTTTCCATTCCTCTCCATTCCACTCCACTCTATTCCACTCCTCTTAACCCCATACCACTCCACTCCTCACCATTCCATTTCATTCCACTCCATTTCATTCCACTTCATTCCATTCCATTCAACTCTACTCCTTTCCACTCCTCTCCATTAGACTCCACTCCATTCCATTCATTCCATTCTACTCAATTCCTCTCCTCTCCATTAGTCTCCACGCCATTCCATTCCATTCCACTTCATTCCACTCCATTCCACTCCACTCCACTCCATTCCATTCTATTCCACTGCACTTCATTCCACTCCCTCCACTCCATTCCACTCCACTCCATTCATTTCATTCCATTCAACTCCATTCCACTCCACTCCACTCTATTCCTTTCCAGTCCACTCCACTCCAATAAACTCCACTCCCCTCAACTCCATTCCATTCCACTCCAATCCATTCCATTCAAATCAACTCCATTCCATTCCATTCCATTCCACTGCCCTCCACTCCACTCCAGTCCACTCCATTCCATTCCACTCCATTCCTCTCCACTACGTTACACTGCAGTCACTGCACTCCATTGCATTCACTCTACACCATTCCATGCCATTCCATTCCACTCCATACCAGTACACTCCTCTCCATTCCAATCCAATCCATTCTATTCCAATCTATTCCATGACACGCCACTAAACTCCACTCCACTCCACTCCATTTCGTTCCACTCCATTCCATTCCACTCCAATCCACTCCATTGCAATCCTTTCCACTCCACTCCACGCAACTCCACTCCATTCCATTCCACCACATTGCAGTCCACTCCATTCCATTCCATTCCATTCCACTGTACTCCACTCCTTTCCATTGCATTCTGCTCCACTGCATTCCACTGCATTCTACTCCCATCCACTCCATTCTATTCCACTCCATTCATTTTCATTCTATTGAATTCCATCACATTCCAGTCCATTCCATTCCACTCCACTCCACTCCATTCCGTTGCACTCCACTCCGCCTCATTCTACTCCACTCCACTCCATTCCATTCCAGTCAACTACGATCCATTCCACTACACTCCACTCCGCTCCACTCCATTCCATGCCATTGCACTCCACTCGATTCCATTACATTCCACTGCATTCCATTCCATTCCATTCCATGCTACTCCACTACACTCCACGCAATTCCAGTCCATTCCTTTCCATTCCACTCCACTCCACTCCATTCCATTCCACTCTATTCCACTCCATTCCACTTCAGTGCTCTCGACCCCACTCAATTCCAGTCCATTCCATACCATTCCATTCCACTCCACTGCATTCCATTCCATTCCATTCTATTCCATTCCATTCCTCTCCTTTCCACTCAAATCCACACCATTCCACTCCAGTCCACTCCATTCCACGCCATTCGGTTCCATTCTACTCTATTCCATTCAATTCCACTCCATTCCCCTCCATTCCACTGCATTCCACTCCATTCCGCTCCACTCCATTCCACTCCATTCCAATCCATTCCATTACAATCCACACCACACCACTCCATTCCATTCCACTCCATTCCACTCTACTCCATTCCATTCCACTCCACTCCTGACCACTCCACTTCACTCCATTCCATTCCTCTCCATTCCACTCCACGCCACTCCATTCAATTCCACCCCATTCCATTCCGTTACATTTCATTCCACTCCTCTCCACTCCACTCCACTCTGCTCCATTCCATTCCAGCCCATTCCACTCCACTCCATTCCACTCCACTACTTTCCACTCCACTCCACTCCACTTATTTCCAGTCCATTCCATTCCATTCCATTCTATTCCACTCCTTTCCACTGCACTCCACTCCATTCATTTCCACTCCTCTCCATCTATCTCATTTCATTCTATTCCAATCCATTCCATTCCATTCCACTCCATTCCACTCCATTACACTCCATTCCAGTACATTCCACTCCACACAACTCAACTCCATTCCATTCCACTGCATTCCCCTCCATTACACTCCATTCCATTCCACTCCATACCAATCCAGTCCACTCTATTCCATTCCATTCCACTACACTACACTCCACCCCATTCCATTCCACTCCATTTCACTCTAGTGCATTTCATTCCAATCCACTCCATTCCACTCCACTCCATTCCTCTCCACTCCTTTCCAATCCACTCCACTCCATTCCAGTCCATTCTACTCCATTCCTCTCCACTCCACTCTATTCCATTTCATTCCATTCCATTCCGTTCCACTCCATTCCATTCCATTTCATTCCATTCCATTCTGTTCCACTCCACTCTGTTCCATTTCATTCCATTCCATTCCGTTCCACTCCATTCCATTCCATTTCATTCCATTCCATTCTGTTCCACTCCATTCCATTCCACTCCACTCTACGCAATTCTGCTCCTCTCCATTTCACTCCATTCCACTCCACTCCATTCCATTTCACTCTAAACCATTCCATGCCATTCCATTCCACTCCACTCCATTCCTCTCCACTCCATTCCTATCCACTCCATTCCACCCCAATCCATTCTATACCAATTCATTCCATTACGCTCCACTAAATTCCACTCCACTCCACTCCACTCCACTCCATTCCACTCCACTCCATTCCATTCCTCTCAATTCCATTCCAATCCTCTACATTCCTTTCCGGTCCATTCCAATTCCTTCCATTCCATGTCATTCCACTCCATTCCATCCATTCCTCTCGATTCCTCTCCATTCCACTCCATTCCATTCCGTTCCATTGCACTCCATTCCATTCCCTTCCATTCCACTCCAGTCCACTCCACCACGCCATTCCATTCCGCTCCATGGCATTCCACTCCATTCTACTCCACTCCACTCCATTCTACTCCACTCCATTCCATTCCATTCCACTCCACTCCAATGAACTCCATTCCATCATTCTCCATTCCACTCCACTCCATTCCATTCCTCTCCCTTCCTTTCCACTCAGTTCCAGTCCATTCCATTTTATTCCACTCCACAGCACTCCATTCCATTCCACGACACTGCAATCTATTCCACTGCACTCCACTCCACTCCACTCCATTCCATTCCACTCTACTCCGTTCCATTCCATTCCACTCCACTCCATTCAACTCCTTTCCACTCAATTCCAGTATTTTCCACTCCAATCAATTCCATTACTTTCTATTTCACTGCAATCGATTACACTCCATTCCATTACAATCCACTCCATTCCATTCCACTCCACTCCATTACACTCCATTCCATTCCATTCCACTCTATTCCATTCCATTCCATTCCATTCTCTTACACTCCATTCCAGTCCTTTCCACTCCACTCCACTACATTCCATTCCATTCCATTCCACTCCATTCCTTTACATTGCACTCCATTCCACTGCATTCCCATCCTTTCTCTCAATTCCCCTCCATTCCACTACATTACTTTACACTCCACTGCATTGCATTCCATTGCATTACACTTTACACCACTCCACGCCATTCCATCCCACTCCATTCCAGTCTACTCCATTGGATTCCACTCCACTCCAGTCCACTCAACTCCACTCCATTCCATTTCACTCCATTCCATTCCTCTCCATTCCACTCCAGTCCACTCCAATCCATTCCACTCCATTCCATTCGATTCAATTTCATTCCACTCCACTCCACTCCACTCCACTCCCTTCCATTCCACCCACTCCCCTCCACTCCATTCCACTCCACTGCATTCCACTCCACTCCATTCCACTAGATTCCATTCCATTCCATTCCACTCTACTCCATTTCATTCCATTCCATTTAACTCCATTACATTCCTCTCCATTCCTGTCCACTCCACTCCATTACACTTAACTATAATCCATTCCACTCTATTCACCTCCATTCCACATCGTTCCGTTCCACTCCGTTACACTCCATTCCTTCCGTTGCAGTAGATTCCACACCACTCCACTCCATTCCATTCCACTCCGTTATACTCTACTCCGTTCCATTCCTCTCCATTCAACTCCACTCCACTCCATTCCACTGCACTATATAATCCATTCCACTCCATTCCCCTCCATTCCACACCATTCTGTTCCACTCCGTTGCACTGCGTTCCTTCCATTGCATTATACTCCGTACCACTCCACCCCAGTCCATTCCACTCCATTATACTCTACTCCATTCCATTCCACTCCACTCCAGTCCACTCAACTCCATTCCATTCCATTCTCTTCCATTCAATTCCATTCCATTCCACTCCACTCCACTCCATTCCACTCCAATCTATACAGTTCCATTCCACTGCACTCCACTCCACTCCACTCTATTCCATTCCTTTCCACTCACATCAACTCCATTCCACTCCACTCCACTCTACTCCAATTCATTCCATTCCAGTCCATTCCATTCCACTCCTTTCCATTCCTCTCTATTCCACTCCATTCCACTACATTCCATTCCACTCCTCTCCAATACACTCCATTCCATTCTATTTCTCTGCACTCCAATCCATTCCAAACCACTCCATTCCATTCCACTCCACTCCTTTCCAATCCATTCCATTCCACTCCATTCCACTCCAATCCAATACATGCCACTCCACTCCATTCCATTACTTTCCACTCCACTCCACCCGACTCCATTCCATTCCATTCCACTCACGTCACCTGCATTCCACTGCACTCCACTCTACTCCACTCCACTTCATTCCACTCCATTCCATTCCATTTCACTCCTTTCCATTCCTCTCCATTCTACTCCACTCCACTTCATTCCATTCCATTCCATTCCACTCCACTCCTTTCCATTCCTCTTCATTCCACTCCATTCCACTCCATTCCTGTCCTCTCCACTCCAATACCCTCCATTCAATTTCATTCCGCTTCTCACCAATCTATTCCAATCCACTCCATTCAATTCCAGTCCACTCCTTTCCACTCCATTCCATTCCACTCCACTCCACTCTACTCCATTCCATTACATTGCATTTCACTCCATTCTACTCCACTCCATTCCACTTCATTCCACTGCATTCCTGTCTAGTCCACTCTCCTTCTCTCCATTCCATTCCATTCCACTGCACTACACTCCATTCCATTCCAATCCAATACACTCCACTCCATTCCATTCCACCCCAGTCCACTCCACTTCACTTCCTTCCATTCCACTGCAGTCTGCTACACTCCATTCCTTTCTATTCCATTCCATTCCATTCCTCTCCTCTCCACTCCACTCCACTCCATCACATTACATTCAATTAAATTTCATTCCATTCCACTCCACTCCACTCCTCTCTATTCCATTTTATTCCACTTCCCTGCACTCCACCCCAATCCATTGCACTCCACTCCATTCCACTCCACTCCATGACATTCCGTTATATTCCATTCCATTCCACTCCTCTCCATTCCAGTCCACTCCTCTTCATTCCACACCACTCCACTCCAATCCATTCCATTCCATTCCATTTCACTGAACTCTGTTCCACTCCACTCAACTCCATTCCACTCCACTCCACTGCATTCCATTCCATTCCATTCCATTCCACTGCATTCCGTTAGATTCCACTCTACTCCACTTCACTCCACTCCGTTCCACTCCATTACACTCCACTCCATTCAATTCCATTCCACTCCCCTGCACTCCACTCCACTCCATTCCACTCCACTCCATTCCACTGCGCTCCATTCCATTCCATACCATTCCATTCCATTCCATTCCATTTCATTCCATTCCATTCCATTCCACACCATTCCACTCCATTCCTCTCCATTCCACTTCATTCCATTCCATTCCATTCCAGTCCACTCCATTCAAATACATTCCACTACACTCCACTGCACCACTCCATTCTACTCCACTCCATTCCATTTCATTCCACTCCACTCCGCTGAACTCCATTCCTTCACACTCCATTCCACTCCACTCCATTAAAATCCTCTCCATTACTTTACATTCCATTCCAATCCATTCCATTCCATTTTACGCCACACCACTCCATTCCATTCCGCTCCACTCCGCTCCATTCCACTGCACTCCTCTCCAATCCACTCAATTCCACTCCACTCCTCTCCTCTCCCATCCATTCTGTTCCATTCCATTCCACGCCATTCCATTCCAGTACCCTCTTCTCCATTCCACCCCAATCCATTCCACTCCACTACATTCCATTCCATTCCTTTACGTTCCACTCCTTTCAACTCCACTCCACTCCATTCCATTCCACTCCATTCCAATACACTCCATTCCAATCCATTCCACTCTATTCCACCCCACTCCACTGCATTCCATTCCAATCCATTCCAGTCCACTCCATTCCATTCCAGTCCACTCCACTGCACTCCACTCCATTCCAATTCATTCCACTTCATTGCATTACAATGCGTTCGACTCCACTCCACCCCATCTACTCCATTCCATTCCTTTCCATTCAATTCAATTCCATTCCAATGCAGTCCATTCAACTCCAATCCACTCCATTCCAGTGAACTCCACTCCATTCCATTCCATTCCAGTCCATTCCAGTCTGTTTCACTCTATTCCACTGCAGTACACTCCATTCCACTCCATTCCCCTTCATTTCTCTCCACTCCGTTCCACTTCATTCTGCTCCATTCCCTTCCATTCCATTACACTCCACACCACCCCACTCCATTCTATTCTACTCCATTCCATTCTCCTCCATTCCATTCCACTCCACTCCATTCCATTCCATTTCTTTCCACTCAACTCCCCTCCATTCCACTCGATTCCACTCCATTCCATTCCACTCCTCTCTATTCCACTCCATTCTATTCCATTCCTCTCCACTGCACTCCATTCCATTCCTTTGCATCCCATTACATTCCTGTCCATTCCGCTATATTCCACTACACCATATTCCACTCCATTCCCCTCCATACCACTCCATTCCACTCTACTCCAATATATTCTGCTCCACTCCAGTCCACTCCACTCCACTCCATTCCATTTCACTCCTTTCCATTCCTCTCCATTCCACTCCACTCTATTCCACTCCCCTTAACCCCATACCACTCCACTCCTCACCATTCCATTTCATTCCACTCCATTTCATTCCACTTCATTCCATTCCATTCAACTCTACTCCTTTCCACTCCTCTCCATTAGACTCCACTCCATTCCATTCATTCCATTCTACTCAATTCCTCTCCTCTCCATTAGTCTCCACGCCATTCCATTCCATTCCACTTCATTCCACTCCATTCCACTCCACTCCACTCCATTCCATTCTATTCCACTGCACTTCATTCCACTCCCTCCACTCCATTCCACTCCACTCCATTCATTTCATTCCATTCAACTCCATTCCACTCCACTCCACTCTATTCCTTTCCAGTCCACTCCACTCCAATAAACTCCACTCCCCTCAACTCCATTCCATTCCACTCCAATCCATTCCATTCAAATCAACTCCATTCCATTCCATTCCATTCCACTGCCCTCCACTCCACTCCAGTCCACTCCATTCCATTCCACTCCATTCCTCTCCACTACGTTACACTGCAGTCACTGCACTCCATTGCATTCACTCTACACCATTCCATGCCATTCCATTCCACTCCATACCAGTACACTCCTCTCCATTCCAATCCAATCCATTCTATTCCAATCTATTCCATGACACGCCACTAAACTCCACTCCACTCCACTCCATTTCGTTCCACTCCATTCCATTCCACTCCAATCCACTCCATTGCAATCCTTTCCACTCCACTCCACGCAACTCCACTCCATTCCATTCCACCACATTGCAGTCCACTCCATTCCATTCCATTCCATTCCACTGTACTCCACTCCTTTCCATTGCATTCTGCTCCACTGCATTCCACTGCATTCTACTCCCATCCACTCCATTCTATTCCACTCCATTCATTTTCATTCTATTGAATTCCATCACATTCCAGTCCATTCCATTCCACTCCACTCCACTCCATTCCGATGCACTCCACTCCGCCTCATTCTACTCCACTCCACTCCGTTCCATTCCAGTCAACTACGATCCATTCCACTACACTCCACTCCGCTCCACTCCATTCCATGCCATTGCACTCCACTCGATTCCATTACATTCCACTGCATTCCATTCCATTCCATTCCATGCTACTCCACTACACTCCACGCAATTCCAGTCCATTCCTTTCCATTCCACTCCACTCCACTCCATTCCATTCCACTCTATTCCACTCCATTCCACTTCAGTGCTCTCGACCCCACTCAATTCCAGTCCATTCCATACCATTCCATTCCACTCCACTGCATTCCATTCCATTCCATTCTATTCCATTCCATTCCTCTCCTTTCCACTCAAATCCACACCATTCCACTCCAGTCCACTCCATTCCACGCCATTCGGTTCCATTCTACTCTATTCCATTCAATTCCACTCCATTCCCCTCCATTCCACTGCATTCCACTCCATTCCGCTCCACTCCATTCCACTCCATTCCAATCCATTCCATTACAATCCACACCACACCACTCCATTCCATTCCACTCCATTCCACTCTACTCCATTCCATTCCACTCCACTCCTGACCACTCCACTTCACTCCATTCCATTCCTCTCCATTCCACTCCACGCCACTCCATTCAATTCCACCCCATTCCATTCCGTTACATTTCATTCCACTCCTCTCCACTCCACTCCACTCTGCTCCATTCCATTCCAGCCCATTCCACTCCACTCCATTCCACTCCACTACTTTCCACTCCACTCCACTCCACTTATTTCCAGTCCATTCCATTCCATTCCATTCTATTCCACTCCTTTCCACTGCACTCCACTCCATTCATTTCCACTCCTCTCCATCTATCTCATTTCATTCTATTCCAATCCATTCCATTCCATTCCACTCCATTCCACTCCATTACACTCCATTCCAGTACATTCCACTCCATTCCACTCCATTACACTCCATTCCAGTACATTCCACTCCACACAACTCAACTCCATTCCATTCCACTGCATTCCCCTCCATTACACTCCATTCCATTCCACTCCATACCAATCCAGTCCACTCTATTCCATTCCATTCCACTACACTACACTCCACCCCATTCCATTCCACTCCATTTCACTCTAGTGCATTTCATTCCAATCCACTCCATTCCACTCCACTCCATTCCTCTCCATTCCTTTCCAATCCACTCCACTCCATTCCAGTCCATTCTACTCCATTCCTCTCCACTCCACTCTATTCCATTTCATTCCATTCCATTCCGTTCCACTCCATTCCATTCCATTTCATTCCATTCCATTCTGTTCCACTCCACTCTGTTCCATTTCATTCCATTCCATTCCGTTCCACTCCATTCCATTCCATTTCATTCCATTCCATTCTGTTCCACTCCATTCCATTCCACTCCACTCTACGCAATTCTGCTCCTCTCCATTTCACTCCATTCCACTCCACTCCATTCCATTTCACTCTAAACCATTCCATGCCATTCCATTCCACTCCACTCCATTCCTCTCCACTCCATTCCTATCCACTCCATTCCACCCCAATCCATTCTATACCAATTCATTCCATTACGCTCCACTAAATTCCACTCCACTCCACTCCACTCCACTCCATTCCACTCCACTCCATTCCATTCCTCTCAATTCCATTCCAATCCTCTACATTCCTTTCCGGTCCATTCCAATTCCTTCCATTCCATGTCATTCCACTCCATTCCATCCATTCCTCTCGATTCCTCTCCATTCCACTCCATTCCATTCCGTTCCATTGCACTCCATTCCATTCCCTTCCATTCCACTCCAGTCCACTCCACCACGCCATTCCATTCCGCTCCATGGCATTCCACTCCATTCTACTCCACTCCACTCCATTCTACTCCACTCCATTCCATTCCATTCCACTCCACTCCAATGAACTCCATTCCATCATTCTCCATTCCACTCCACTCCATTCCATTCCTCTCCCTTCCTTTCCACTCAGTTCCAGTCCATTCCATTTTATTCCACTCCACAGCACTCCATTCCATTCCACGACACTGCAATCTATTCCACTGCACTCCACTCCACTCCACTCCATTCCATTCCACTCTACTCCGTTCCATTCCATTCCACTCCACTCCATTCAACTCCTTTCCACTCAATTCCAGTATTTTCCACTCCAATCAATTCCATTACTTTCTATTTCACTGCAATCGATTACACTCCATTCCATTACAATCCACTCCATTCCATTCCACTCCACTCCATTACACTCCATTCCATTCCATTCCACTCTGTTCCATTCCATTCCATTCCATTCTCTTACACTCCATTCCAGTCCTTTCCACTCCACTCCACTACATTCCATTCCATTCCATTCCACTCCATTCCTTTACATTGCACTCCATTCCACTGCATTCCCATCCTTTCTCTCAATTCCCCTCCATTCCACTACATTACTTTACACTCCACTGCATTGCATTCCATTGCATTACACTTTACACCACTCCACGCCATTCCATTCCACTCCATTCCAGTCTACTCCATTGGATTCCACTCCACTCCAGTCCACTCAACTCCACTCCATTCCATTTCACTCCATTCCATTCCTCTCCATTCCACTCCAGTCCACTCCAATCCATTCCACTCCATTCCATTCGATTCAATTTCATTCCACTCCACTCCACTCCACTCCACTCCCTTCCATTCCACCCACTCCCCTCCACTCCATTCCACTCCACTGCATTCCACTCCACTCCATTCCACTAGATTCCATTCCATTCCATTCCACTCTACTCCATTTCATTCCATTCCATTTAACTCCATTACATTCCTCTCCATTCCTGTCCACTCCACTCCATTCCACTTAACTATAATCCATTCCACTCTATTCACCTCCATTCCACATCGTTCCGTTCCACTCCGTTACACTCCATTCCTTCCGTTGCAGTAGATTCCACACCACTCCACTCCATTCCATTCCACTCCGTTATACTCTACTCCATTCCATTCCTCTCCATTCAACTCCACTCCACTCCATTCCACTGCACTATATAATCCATTCCACTCCATTCCCCTCCATTCCACACCATTCTGTTCCACTCCGTTGCACTGCGTTCCTTCCATTGCATTATACTCCGTACCACTCCACCCCAGTCCATTCCACTCCATTATACTCTACTCCATTCCATTCCACTCCACTCCAGTCCACTCAACTCCATTCCATTCCATTCTCTTCCATTCAATTCCATTCCATTCCACTCCACTCCACTCCATTCCACTCCAATCTATACAGTTCCATTCCACTGCACTCCACTCCACTCCACTCTATTCCATTCCTTTCCACTCACATCAACTCCATTCCACTCCACTCCACTCTACTCCAATTCATTCCATTCCAGTCCATTCCATTCCACTCCTTTCCATTCCTCTCTATTCCACTCCATTCCACTACATTCCATTCCACTCCTCTCCAATACACTCCATTCCATTCTATTTCTCTGCACTCCAATCCATTCCAAACCACTCCATTCCATTCCACTCCACTCCTTTCCAATCCATTCCATTCCACTCCATTCCACTCCAATCCAATACATGCCACTCCACTCCATTCCATTACTTTCCACTCCACTCCACCCGACTCCATTCCATTCCATTCCACTCACGTCACCTGCATTCCACTGCACTCCACTCTACTCCACTCCACTTCATTCCACTCCATTCCATTCCATTTCACTCCTTTCCATTCCTCTCCATTCTACTCCACTCCACTTCATTCCATTCCATTCCATTCCATTCCACTCCTTTCCATTCCTCTTCATTCCACTGCATTCCACTCCATTCCTGTCCTCTCCACTCCAATACCCTCCATTCAATTTCATTCCGCTTCTCACCAATCTATTCCAATCCACTCCATTCAATTCCAGTCCACTCCTTTCCACTCCATTCCATTCCACTCCACTCCACTCTACTCCATTCCATTACATTGCATTTCACTCCATTCTACTCCACTCCATTCCACTTCATTCCACTGCATTCCTGTCTAGTCCACTCTCCTTCTCTCCATTCCATTCCATTCCACTGCACTACACTCCATTCCATTCCAATCCAATACACTCCACTCCATTCCATTCCACCCCAGTCCACTCCACTTCACTTCCTTCCATTCCACTGCAGTCTGCTACACTCCATTCCTTTCTATTCCATTCCATTCCATTCCTCTCCTCTCCACTCCACTCCACTCCATCACATTACATTCAATTAAATTTCATTCCATTCCACTCCACTCCACTCCTCTCTATTCCATTTTATTCCACTTCCCTGCACTCCACCCCAATCCATTGCACTCCACTCCATTCCACTCCACTCCATGACATTCCGTTATATTCCATTCCATTCCACTCCTCTCCATTCCAGTCCACTCCTCTTCATTCCACACCACTCCACTCCAATCCATTCCATTCCATTCCATTTCACTGAACTCTGTTCCACTCCACTCAACTCCATTCCACTCCACTCCACTGCATTCCATTCCATTCCATTCCATTCCATTCCACTGCATTCCGTTAGATTCCACTCTACTCCACTTCACTCCACTCCGTTCCACTCCATTACACTCCACTCCATTCAATTCCATTCCACTCCCCTGCACTCCACTCCACTCCATTCCACTCCACTCCATTCCACTGCACTCCTTTCCATTCCATACCATTCCATTCCATTCCATTCCATTTCATTCCATTCCATTCCATTCCACACCATTCCACTCCATTCCTCTCCATTCCACTTCATTCCATTCCATTCCATTCCAGTCCACTCCATTCAAATACATTCCACTACACTCCACTGCACCACTCCATTCTACTCCACTCCATTCCATTTCATTCCACTCCACTCCGCTGAACTCCATTCCTTCACACTCCATTCCACTCCACTCCATTAAAATCCTCTCCATTACTTTACATTCCATTCCAATCCATTCCATTCCATTTTACGCCACACCACTCCATTCCATTCCGCTCCACTCCGCTCCATTCCACTGCACTCCTCTCCAATCCACTCAATTCCACTCCACTCCTCTCCTCTCCCATCCATTCTGTTCCATTCCATTCCACGCCATTCCATTCCAGTACCCTCTTCTCCATTCCACCCCAATCCATTCCACTCCACTACATTCCATTCCATTCCTTTACGTTCCACTCCTTTCAACTCCACTCCACTCCATTCCATTCCACTCCATTCCAATACACTCCATTCCAATCCATTCCACTCTATTCCACCCCACTCCACTGCATTCCATTCCAATCCATTCCAGTCCACTCCATTCCATTCCAGTCCACTCCACTGCACTCCACTCCATTCCAATTCATTCCACTTCATTGCATTACAATGCGTTCGACTCCACTCCACCCCATCTACTCCATTCCATTCCTTTCCATTCAATTCAATTCCATTCCAATGCAGTCCATTCAACTCCAATCCACTCCATTCCAGTGAACTCCACTCCATTCCATTCCATTCCAGTCCATTCCAGTCTGTTTCACTCTATTCCACTGCAGTACACTCCATTCCACTCCATTCCCCTTCATTTCTCTCCACTCCGTTCCACTTCATTCTGCTCCATTCCCTTCCATTCCATTACACTCCACACCACCCCACTCCATTCTATTCTACTCCATTCCATTCCACTCCACTCCATTCCATTCCATTTCTTTCCACTCAACTCCCCTCCATTCCACTCGATTCCACTCCATTCCATTCCACTCCTCTCTATTCCACTCCATTCTATTCCATTCCTCTCCACTGCACTCCATTCCATTCCTTTGCATCCCATTACATTCCTGTCCATTCCGCTATATTCCACTACACCATATTCCACTCCATTCCCCTCCATACCACTCCATTCCACTCTACTCCAATATATTCTGCTCCACTCCAGTCCACTCCACTCCACTCCATTCCATTTCACTCCTTTCCATTCCTCTCCATTCCACTCCACTCTATTCCACTCCTCTTAACCCCATACCACTCCACTCCTCACCATTCCATTTCATTCCACTCCATTTCATTCCACTTCATTCCATTCCATTCAACTCTACTCCTTTCCACTCCTCTCCATTAGACTCCACTCCATTCCATTCATTCCATTCTACTCAATTCCTCTCCTCTCCATTAGTCTCCACGCCATTCCATTCCATTCCACTTCATTCCACTCCATTCCACTCCACTCCACTCCATTCCATTCTATTCCACTGCACTTCATTCCACTCCCTCCACTCCATTCCACTCCACTCCATTCATTTCATTCCATTCAACTCCATTCCACTCCACTCCACTCTATTCCTTTCCAGTCCACTCCACTCCAATAAACTCCACTCCCCTCAACTCCATTCCATTCCACTCCAATCCATTCCATTCAAATCAACTCCATTCCATTCCATTCCATTCCACTGCCCTCCACTCCACTCCAGTCCACTCCATTCCATTCCACTCCATTCCTCTCCACTACATTACACTGCAGTCACTGCACTCCATTGCATTCACTCTACACCATTCCATGCCATTCCATTCCACTCCATACCAGTACACTCCTCTCCATTCCAATCCAATCCATTCTATTCCAATCTATTCCATGACACGCCACTAAACTCCACTCCACTCCACTCCATTTCGTTCCACTCCATTCCATTCCACTCCAATCCACTCCATTGCAATCCTTTCCACTCCACTCCACGCAACTCCACTCCATTCCATTCCACCACATTGCAGTCCACTCCATTCCATTCCATTCCATTCCACTGTACTCCACTCCTTTCCATTGCATTCTGCTCCACTGCATTCCACTGCATTCTACTCCCATCCACTCCATTCTATTCCACTCCATTCATTTTCATTCTATTGAATTCCATCACATTCCAGTCCATTCCATTCCACTCCACTCCACTCCATTCCGTTGCACTCCACTCCGCCTCATTCTACTCCACTCCACTCCATTCCATTCCAGTCAACTACGATCCATTCCACTACACTCCACTCCGCTCCACTCCATTCCATGCCATTGCACTCCACTCGATTCCATTACATTCCACTGCATTCCATTCCATTCCATTCCATGCTACTCCACTACACTCCACGCAATTCCAGTCCATTCCTTTCCATTCCACTCCACTCCACTCCATTCCATTCCACTCTATTCCACTCCATTCCACTTCAGTGCTCTCGACCCCACTCAATTCCAGTCCATTCCATACCATTCCATTCCACTCCACTGCATTCCATTCCATTCCATTCTATTCCATTCCATTCCTCTCCTTTCCACTCAAATCCACACCATTCCACTCCAGTCCACTCCATTCCACGCCATTCGGTTCCATTCTACTCTATTCCATTCAATTCCACTCCATTCCCCTCCATTCCACTGCATTCCACTCCATTCCGCTCCACTCCATTCCACTCCATTCCAATCCATTCCATTACAATCCACACCACACCACTCCATTCCATTCCACTCCATTCCACTCTACTCCATTCCATTCCACTCCACTCCTGACCACTCCACTTCACTCCATTCCATTCCTCTCCATTCCACTCCACGCCACTCCATTCAATTCCACCCCATTCCATTCCGTTACATTTCATTCCACTCCTCTCCACTCCACTCCACTCTGCTCCATTCCATTCCAGCCCATTCCACTCCACTCCATTCCACTCCACTACTTTCCACTCCACTCCACTCCACTTATTTCCAGTCCATTCCATTCCATTCCATTCTATTCCACTCCTTTCCACTGCACTCCACTCCATTCATTTCCACTCCTCTCCATCTATCTCATTTCATTCTATTCCAATCCATTCCATTCCATTCCACTCCATTCCACTCCATTACACTCCATTCCAGTACATTCCACTCCACACAACTCAACTCCATTCCATTCCACTGCATTCCCCTCCATTACACTCCATTCCATTCCACTCCATACCAATCCAGTCGACTCTATTCCATTCCATTCCACTACACTACACTCCACCCCATTCCATTCCACTCCATTTCACTCTAGTGCATTTCATTCCAATCCACTCCATTCCACTCCACTCCATTCCTCTCCATTCCTTTCCAATCCACTCCACTCCATTCCAGTCCATTCTACTCCATTCCTCTCCACTCCACTCTATTCCATTTCATTCCATTCCATTCCGTTCCACTCCATTCCATTCCATTTCATTCCATTCCATTCTGTTCCACTCCACTCTGTTCCATTTCATTCCATTCCATTCCGTTCCACTCCATTCCATTCCATTTCATTCCATTCCATTCTGTTCCACTCCATTCCATTCCACTCCACTCTACGCAATTCTGCTCCTCTCCATTTCACTCCATTCCACTCCACTCCATTCCATTTCACTCTAAACCATTCCATGCCATTCCATTCCACTCCACTCCATTCCTCTCCACTCCATTCCTATCCACTCCATTCCACCCCAATCCATTCTATACCAATTCATTCCATTACGCTCCACTAAATTCCACTCCACTCCACTCCACTCCACTCCATTCCACTCCACTCCATTCCATTCCTCTCAATTCCATTCCAATCCTCTACATTCCTTTCCGGTCCATTCCAATTCCTTCCATTCCATGTCATTCCACTCCATTCCATCCATTCCTCTCGATTCCTCTCCATTCCACTCCATTCCATTCCGTTCCATTGCACTCCATTCCATTCCCTTCCATTCCACTCCAGTCCACTCCACCACGCCATTCCATTCCGCTCCATGGCATTCCACTCCATTCTACTCCACTCCACTCCATTCTACTCCACTCCATTCCATTCCATTCCACTCCACTCCAATGAACTCCATTCCATCATTCTCCATTCCACTCCACTCCATTCCATTCCTCTCCCTTCCTTTCCACTCAGTTCCAGTCCATTCCATTTTATTCCACTCCACAGCACTCCATTCCATTCCACGACACTGCAATCTATTCCACTGCACTCCACTCCACTCCACTCCATTCCATTCCACTCTACTCCGTTCCATTCCATTCCACTCCACTCCATTCAACTCCTTTCCACTCAATTCCAGTATTTTCCACTCCAATCAATTCCATTACTTTCTATTTCACTGCAATCGATTACACTCCATTCCATTACAATCCACTCCATTCCATTCCACTCCACTCCATTACACTCCATTCCATTCCATTCCACTCTATTCCATTCCATTCCATTCCATTCTCTTACACTCCATTCCAGTCCTTTCCACTCCACTCCACTACATTCCATTCCATTCCATTCCACTCCATTCCTTTACATTGCACTCCATTCCACTGCATTCCCATCCTTTCTCTCAATTCCCCTCCATTCCACTACATTACTTTACACTCCACTGCATTGCATTCCATTGCATTACACTTTACACCACTCCACGCCATTCCATTCCACTCCATTCCAGTCTACTCCATTGGATTCCACTCCACTCCAGTCCACTCAACTCCACTCCATTCCATTTCACTCCATTCCATTCCTCTCCATTCCACTCCAGTCCACTCCAATCCATTCCACTCCATTCCATTCGATTCAATTTCATTCCACTCCACTCCACTCCACTCCACTCCCTTCCATTCCACCCACTCCCCTCCACTCCATTCCACTCCACTGCATTCCACTCCACTCCATTCCACTAGATTCCATTCCATTCCATTCCACTCTACTCCATTTCATTCCATTCCATTTAACTCCATTACATTCCTCTCCATTCCTGTCCACTCCACTCCATTACACTTAACTATAATCCATTCCACTCTATTCACCTCCATTCCACATCATTCCGTTCCACTCCGTTACACTCCAATCCTTCCGTTGCAGTATATTCCACACCACTCCACTCCATTCCATTCCACTCCGTTATACTCTACTCCGTTCCATTCCTCTCCATTCAACTCCACTCCACTCCATTCCACTGCACTATATAATCCATTCCACTCCATTCCCCTCCATTCCACACCATTCTGTTCCACTCCGTTGCACTGCGTTCCTTCCATTGCATTATACTCCGTACCACTCCACCCCAGTCCATTCCACTCCATTATACTCTACTCCATTCCATTCCACTCCACTCCAGTCCACTCAACTCCATTCCATTCCATTCTCTTCCATTCAATTCCATTCCATTCCACTCCACTCCACTCCATTCCACTCCAATCTATACAGTTCCATTCCACTGCACTCCACTCCACTCCACTCTATTCCATTCCTTTCCACTCACATCAACTCCATTCCACTCCACTCCACTCTACTCCAATTCATTCCATTCCAGTCCATTCCATTCCACTCCTTTCCATTCCTCTCTATTCCACTCCATTCCACTACATTCCATTCCACTCCTCTCCAATACACTCCATTCCATTCTATTTCTCTGCACTCCAATCCATTCCAAACCACTCCATTCCATTCCACTCCACTCCTTTCCAATCCATTCCATTCCACTCCATTCCACTCCACTCCAATACATGCCACTCCACTCCATTCCATTACTTTCCACTCCACTCCACCCGACTCCACTCCATTCCATTCCACTCACGTCACCTGCATTCCACTGCACTCCACTCTACTCCACTCCACTTCATTCCACTCCATTCCATTCCATTTCACTCCTTTCCATTCCTCTCCATTCTACTCCACTCCACTTCATTCCATTCCATTCCATTCCATTCCACTCCTTTCCATTCCTCTTCATTCCACTGCATTCCACTCCATTCCTGTCCTCTCCACTCCAATACCCTCCATTCAATTTCATTCCGCTTCTCACCAATCTATTCCAATCAACTCCATTCAATTCCAGTCCACTCCTTTCCACTCCATTCCATTCCACTCCACTCCACTCTACTCCATTCCATTACATTGCATTTCACTCCATTCTACTCCACTCCATTCGACTTCATTCCACTGCATTCCTGTCTAGTCCACTCTCCTTCTCTCCATTCCATTCCATTCCACTGCACTACACTCCATTCCATTCCAATCCAATACACTCCACTCCATTCCATTCCACCCCAGTCCACTCCACTTCACTTCCTTCCATTCCACTGCAGTCTGCTACACTCCATTCCTTTCTATTCCATTCCATTTCATTCCTCTCCTCTCCACTCCACTCCACTCCATCACATTACATTCAATTAAATTTCATTCCATTCCACTCCACTCCACTCCTCTCTATTCCATTTTATTCCACTTCCCTGCACTCCACCCCAATCCATTGCACTCCACTCCATTCCACTCCACTCCATGACATTCCGTTATATTCCATTCCATTCCACTCCTCTACATTCCAGTCCACTCCTCTTCATTCCACACCACTCCACTCCAATCCATTCCATTCCATTCCATTTCACTGAACTCTGTTCCACTCCACTCAACTCCATTCCACTCCACTCCACTGCATTCCATTCCATTCCATTCCATTCCATTCCATTCCATTCCATTCCACTGCATTCCGTTAGATTCCACTCTACTCCACTTCACTCCACTCCGTTCCACTCCATTACACTCCACTCCATTCAATTCCATTCCACTCCCCTGCACTCCACTCCACTCCATTCCACTCCACTCCATTCCACTGCACTCCTTTCCATTCCATACCATTCCATTCCATTCCATTCCATTTCATTCCATTCCATTCCATTCCACACCATTCCACTCCATTCCTCTCCATTCCACTTCATTCCATTCCATTAAATTCCAGTCCACTCCATTCAAATACATTCCACTACACTCCACTGCACCACTCCATTCTACTCCACTCCATTCCATTTCATTCCACTCCACTCCGCTGAACTCCATTCCTTCACACTCCATTCCACTCCACTCCATTAAAATCCTCTCCATTACTTTACATTCCATTCCAATCCATTCCATTCCATTTTACGCCACACCACTCCATTCCATTCCGCTCCACTCCGCTCCATTCCACTGCACTCCTCTCCAATCCACTCAATTCCACTCCACTCCTCTCCTCTCCCATCCATTCTGTTCCATTCCATTCCACACCATTCCATTCCAGTACCCTCTTCTCCATTCCACCCCAATCCATTCCACTCCACTACATTCCATTCCATTCCTTTACGTTCCACTCCTTTCAACTCCACTCCACTCCATTCCATTCCATTCCTTTACGTTCCACTCCTTTCAACTCCACTCCACTCCATTCCATTCCACTCCATTCCAATACACTCCATTCCAATCCATTCCACTCTATTCCACCCCACTCCACTGCATTCCATTCCAATCCATTCCAGTCCACTCCATTCCATTCCAGTCCACTCCACTGCACTCCACTCCATTCCAATTCATTCCACTTCATTGCATTACAATGCGTTCGACTCCACTCCACCCCATCTACTCCATTCCATTCCTTTCCATTCAATTCAATTCCATTCCAATGCAGTCCATTCAACTCCAATCCACTCCATTCCAGTGAACTCCACTCCATTCCATTCCATTCCAGTCCATTCCAGTCTGTTTCACTCTATTCCACTGCAGTACACTCCATTCCACTCCATTCCCCTTCATTTCTCTCCACTCCGTTCCACTTCATTCTGCTCCATTCCCTTCCATTCCATTACACTCCACACCACCCCACTCCATTCTATTCTACTCCATTCCATTCTCCTC
This sequence comes from Pongo abelii, assembly GCF_028885655.2. Lineage (NCBI taxonomy): Eukaryota > Metazoa > Chordata > Mammalia > Primates > Hominidae > Pongo > Pongo abelii. The sequence continues at coordinate 19,855,465 of NC_072000.2, read as the reverse complement.
CATTCCATTCCACTCCACTCCATTCCATTCCATTTCTTTCCACTCAACTCCCCTCCATTCCACTCGATTCCACTCCATTCCATTCCACTCCTCTCTATTCCACTCCATTCTATTCCATTCCTCTCCACTGCACTCCATTCCATTCCTTTGCATCCCATTACATTCCTGTCCATTCCGCTATATTCCACTACACCATATTCCACTCCATTCCCCTCCATACCACTCCATTCCACTCTACTCCAATATATTCTGCTCCACTCCAGTCCACTCCACTCCACTCCATTCCATTTCACTCCTTTCCATTCCTCTCCATTCCACTCCACTCTATTCCACTCCTCTTAACCCCATACCACTCCACTCCTCACCATTCCATTTCATTCCACTCCATTTCATTCCACTTCATTCCATTCCATTCAACTCTACTCCTTTCCACTCCTCTCCATTAGACTCCACTCCATTCCATTCATTCCATTCTACTCAATTCCTCTCCTCTCCATTAGTCTCCACGCCATTCCATTCCATTCCACTTCATTCCACTCCATTCCACTCCACTCCACTCCATTCCATTCTATTCCACTGCACTTCATTCCACTCCCTCCACTCCATTCCACTCCACTCCATTCATTTCATTCCATTCAACTCCATTCCACTCCACTCCACTCTATTCCTTTCCAGTCCACTCCACTCCAATAAACTCCACTCCCCTCAACTCCATTCCATTCCACTCCAATCCATTCCATTCAAATCAACTCCATTCCATTCCATTCCATTCCACTGCCCTCCACTCCACTCCAGTCCACTCCATTCCATTCCACTCCATTCCTCTCCACTACATTACACTGCAGTCACTGCACTCCATTGCATTCACTCTACACCATTCCATGCCATTCCATTCCACTCCATACCAGTACACTCCTCTCCATTCCAATCCAATCCATTCTATTCCAATCTATTCCATGACACGCCACTAAACTCCACTCCACTCCACTCCATTTCGTTCCACTCCATTCCATTCCACTCCAATCCACTCCATTGCAATCCTTTCCACTCCACTCCACGCAACTCCACTCCATTCCATTCCACCACATTGCAGTCCACTCCATTCCATTCCATTCCATTCCACTGTACTCCACTCCTTTCCATTGCATTCTGCTCCACTGCATTCCACTGCATTCTACTCCCATCCACTCCATTATATTCCACTCCATTCATTTTCATTCTATTGAATTCCATCACATTCCAGTCCATTCCATTCCACTCCACTCCACTCCATTCCGTTGCACTCCACTCCGCCTCATTCTACTCCACTCCACTCCATTCCATTCCAGTCAACTACGATCCATTCCACTACACTCCACTCCGCTCCACTCCATTCCATGCCATTGCACTCCACTCGATTCCATTACATTCCACTGCATTCCATTCCATTCCATTCCATGCTACTCCACTACACTCCACGCAATTCCAGTCCATTCCTTTCCATTCCACTCCACTCCACTCCATTCCATTCCACTCTATTCCACTCCATTCCACTTCAGTGCTCTCGACCCCACTCAATTCCAGTCCATTCCATACCATTCCATTCCACTCCACTGCATTACATTCCATTCCATTCCATTCTATTCCATTCCATTCCTCTCCTTTCCACTCAAATCCACACCATTCCACTCCAGTCCACTCCATTCCACGCCATTCGGTTCCATTCTACTCTATTCCATTCAATTCCACTCCATTCCCCTCCATTCCACTGCATTCCACTCCATTCCGCTCCACTCCATTCCACTCCATTCCAATCCATTCCATTACAATCCACACCACACCACTCCATTCCATTCCACTCCATTCCACTCTACTCCATTCCATTCCACTCCACTCCTGACCACTCCACTTCACTCCATTCCATTCCTCTCCATTCCACTCCACGCCACTCCATTCAATTCCACCCCATTCCATTCCGTTACATTTCATTCCACTCCTCTCCACTCCACTCCACTCTGCTCCATTCCATTCCAGCCCATTCCACTCCACTCCATTCCACTCCACTACTTTCCACTCCACTCCACTCCACTTATTTCCAGTCCATTCCATTCCATTCCATTCTATTCCACTCCTTTCCACTGCACTCCACTCCATTCATTTCCACTCCTCTCCATCTATCTCATTTCATTCTATTCCAATCCATTCCATTCCATTCCACTCCATTCCACTCCATTACACTCCATTCCAGTACATTCCACTCCACACAACTCAACTCCATTCCATTCCACTGCATTCCCCTCCATTACACTCCATTCCATTCCACTCCATACCAATCCAGTCGACTCTATTCCATTCCATTCCACTACACTACACTCCACCCCATTCCATTCCACTCCATTTCACTCTAGTGCATTTCATTCCAATCCACTCCATTCCACTCCACTCCATTCCTCTCCATTCCTTTCCAATCCACTCCACTCCATTCCAGTCCATTCTACTCCATTCCTCTCCACTCCACTCTATTCCATTTCATTCCATTCCATTCCGTTCCACTCCATTCCATTCCATTTCATTCCATTCCATTCTGTTCCACTCCACTCTGTTCCATTTCATTCCATTCCATTCCGTTCCACTCCATTCCATTCCATTTCATTCCATTCCATTCTGTTCCACTCCATTCCATTCCACTCCACTCTACGCAATTCTGCTCCTCTCCATTTCACTCCATTCCACTCCACTCCATTCCATTTCACTCTAAACCATTCCATGCCATTCCATTCCACTCCACTCCATTCCTCTCCACTCCATTCCTATCCACTCCATTCCACCCCAATCCATTCTATACCAATTCATTCCATTACGCTCCACTAAATTCCACTCCACTCCACTCCACTCCACTCCATTCCACTCCACTCCATTCCATTCCTCTCAATTCCATTCCAATCCTCTACATTCCTTTCCGGTCCATTCCAATTCCTTCCATTCCATGTCATTCCACTCCATTCCATCCATTCCTCTCGATTCCTCTCCATTCCACTCCATTCCATTCCGTTCCATTGCACTCCATTCCATTCCCTTCCATTCCACTCCAGTCCACTCCACCACGCCATTCCATTCCGCTCCATGGCATTCCACTCCATTCTACTCCACTCCACTCCATTCTACTCCACTCCATTCCATTCCATTCCACTCCACTCCAATGAACTCCATTCCATCATTCTCCATTCCACTCCACTCCATTCCATTCCTCTCCCTTCCTTTCCACTCAGTTCCAGTCCATTCCATTTTATTCCACTCCACAGCACTCCATTCCATTCCACGACACTGCAATCTATTCCACTGCACTCCACTCCACTCCACTCCATTCCATTCCACTCTACTCCGTTCCATTCCATTCCACTCCACTCCATTCAACTCCTTTCCACTCAATTCCAGTATTTTCCACTCCAATCAATTCCATTACTTTCTATTTCACTGCAATCGATTACACTCCATTCCATTACAATCCACTCCATTCCATTCCACTCCACTCCATTACACTCCATTCCATTCCATTCCACTCTATTCCATTCCATTCCATTCCATTCTCTTACACTCCATTCCAGTCCTTTCCACTCCACTCCACTACATTCCATTCCACTCCATTCCTTTACATTGCACTCCATTCCACTGCATTCCCATCCTTTCTCTCAATTCCCCTCCATTCCACTACATTACTTTACACTCCACTGCATTGCATTCCATTGCATTACACTTTACACCACTCCACGCCATTCCATTCCACTCCATTCCAGTCTACTCCATTGGATTCCACTCCAGTCCAGTCCACTCAACTCCACTCCATTCCATTTCACTCCATTCCATTCCTCTCCATTCCACTCCAGTCCACTCCAATCCATTCCACTCCATTCCATTCGATTCAATTTCATTCCACTCCACTCCACTCCACTCCACTCCCTTCCATTCCACCCACTCCCCTCCACTCCATTCCACTCCACTGCATTCCACTCCACTCCATTCCACTAGATTCCATTCCATTCCATTCCACTCTACTCCATTTCATTCCGTTCCATTTAACTCCATTACATTCCTCTCCAATCCTGTCCACTCCACTCCATTCCACTTAACTATAATCCATTCCACTCTATTCACCTCCATTCCACATCGTTCCGTTCCACTCCGTTACACTCCATTCCTTCCGTTGCAGTATATTCCACACCACTCCACTCCATTCCATTCCACTCCGTTATACTCTACTCCGTTCCATTCCTCTCCATTCAACTCCACTCCACTCCATTCCACTGCACTATATAATCCATTCCACTCCATTCCCCTCCATTCCACACCATTCTGTTCCACTCCGTTGCACTGCGTTCCTTCCATTGCATTATACTCCGTACCACTCCACCCCAGTCCATTCCACTCCATTATACTCTACTCCATTCCATTCCACTCCACTCCAGTCCACTCAACTCCATTCCATTCCATTCTCTTCCATTCAATTCCATTCCATTCCACTCCACTCCACTCCATTCCACTCCAATCTATACAGTTCCATTCCACTGCACTCCACTCCACTCCACTCTATTCCATTCCTTTCTACTCACATCAACTCCATTCCACTCCACTCCACTCTACTCCAATTCATTCCATTCCAGTCCATTCCATTCCACTCCTTTCCATTCCTCTCTATTCCACTCCATTCCACTACATTCCATTCCACTCCTCTCCAATACACTCCATTCCATTCTATTTCTCTGCACTCCAATCCATTCCAAACCACTCCATTCCATTCCACTCCACTCCTTTCCAATCCATTCCATTCCACTCCATTCCACTCCACTCCAATACATGCCACTCCACTCCATTCCATTACTTTCCACTCCACTCCACCCGACTCCATTCCATTCCATTCCACTCACGTCACCTGCATTCCACTGCACTCCACTCTACTCCACTCCACTTCATTCCACTCCATTCCATTCCATTTCACTCCTTTCCATTCCTCTCCATTCTACTCCACTCCACTTCATTCCATTCCATTCCATTCCATTCCACTCCTTTCCATTCCTCTTCATTCCACTGCATTCCACTCCATTCCTGTCCTCTCCACTCCAATACCCTCCATTCAATTTCATTCCGCTTCTCACCAATCTATTCCAATCAACTCCATTCAATTCCAGTCCACTCCTTTCCACTCCATTCCATTCCACTCCACTCCACTCTACTCCATTCCATTACATTGCATTTCACTCCATTCTACTCCACTCCATTCCACTTCATTCCACTGCATTCCTGTCTAGTCCACTCTCCTTCTCTCCATTCCATTCCATTCCACTGCACTACACTCCATTCCATTCCAATCCAATACACTCCACTCCATTCCATTCCACCCCAGTCCACTCCACTTCACTTCCTTCCATTCCACTGCAGTCTGCTACACTCCATTCCTTTCTATTCCATTCCATTTCATTCCTCTCCTCTCCACTCCACTCCACTCCATCACATTACATTCAATTAAATTTCATTCCATTCCACTCCACTCCACTCCTCTCTATTCCATTTTATTCCACTTCCCTGCACTCCACCCCAATCCATTGCACTCCACTCCATTCCACTCCACTCCATGACATTCCGTTATATTCCATTCCATTCCACTCCTCTACATTCCAGTCCACTCCTCTTCATTCCACACCACTCCACTCCAATCCATTCCATTCCATTCCATTTCACTGAACTCTGTTCCACTCCACTCAACTCCATTCCACTCCACTCCACTGCATTCCATTCCATTCCATTCCATTCCATTCCATTCCATTCCACTGCATTCCGTTAGATTCCACTCTACTCCACTTCACTCCACTCCGTTCCACTCCATTACACTCCACTCCATTCAATTCCATTCCACTCCCCTGCACTCCACTCCACTCCATTCCACTCCACTCCATTCCACTGCACTCCATTCCATTCCATACCATTCCATTCCATTCCATTCCATTTCATTCCATTCCATTCCATTCCACACCATTCCACTCCATTCCTCTCCATTCCACTTCATTCCATTCCATTCCATTCCAGTCCACTCCATTCAAATACATTCCACTACACTCCACTGCACCACTCCATTCTACTCCACTCCATTCCATTTCATTCCTCTCCACTCCGCTGAACTCCATTCCTTCACACTCCATTCCACTCCACTCCATTAAAATCCTCTCCATTACTTTACATTCCATTCCAATCCATTCCATTCCATTTTACGCCACACCACTCCATTCCATTCCGCTCCACTCCGCTCCATTCCACTGCACTCCTCTCCAATCCACTCAATTCCACTCCACTCCTCTCCTCTCCCATCCATTCTGTTCCATTCCATTCCACGCCATTCCATTCCAGTACCCTCTTCTCCATTCCACCCCAATCCATTCCACTCCACTACATTCCATTCCATTCCTTTACGTTCCACTCCTTTCAACTCCACTCCACTCCATTCCATTCCACTCCATTCCAATCCATTCCACTCTATTCCACCCCACTCCACTGCATTCCATTCCAATCCATTCCAGTCCACTCCATTCCATTCCAGTCCACTCCACTGCACTCCACTCCATTCCAATTCATTCCACTTCATTGCATTACAATGCGTTCGACTCCACTCCACCCCATCTACTCCATTCCATTCCTTTCCATTCAATTCAATTCCATTCCAATGCAGTCCATTCAACTCCAATCCACTCCATTCCAGTGAACTCCACTCCATTCCATTCCATTCCAGTCCATTCCAGTCTGTTTCACTCTATTCCACTGCAGTACACTCCATTCCACTCCATTCCCCTTCATTTCTCTCCACTCCGTTCCACTTCATTCTGCTCCATTCCCTTCCATTCCATTACACTCCACACCACCCCACTCCATTCTATTCTACTCCATTCCATTCTCCTCCATTCCATTCCACTCCACTCCATTCCATTCCATTTCTTTCCACTCAACTCCCCTCCATTCCACTCGATTCCACTCCATTCCATTCCACTCCTCTCTATTCCACTCCATTCTATTCCATTCCTCTCCACTGCACTCCATTCCATTCCTTTGCATCCCATTACATTCCTGTCCATTCCGCTATATTCCACTACACCATATTCCACTCCATTCCCCTCCATACCACTCCATTCCACTCTACTCCAATATATTCTGCTCCACTCCAGTCCACTCCACTCCACTCCATTCCATTTCACTCCTTTCCATTCCTCTCCATTCCACTCCACTCTATTCCACTCCTCTTAACCCCATACCACTCCACTCCTCACCATTCCATTTCATTCCACTCCATTTCATTCCACTTCATTCCATTCCATTCAACTCTACTCCTTTCCACTCCTCTCCATTAGACTCCACTCCATTCCATTCATTCCATTCTACTCAATTCCTCTCCTCTCCATTAGTCTCCACGCCATTCCATTCCATTCCACTTCATTCCACTCCATTCCACTCCACTCCACTCCATTCCATTCTATTCCACTGCACTTCATTCCACTCCCTCCACTCCATTCCACTCCACTCCATTCATTTCATTCCATTCAACTCCATTCCACTCCACTCCACTCTATTCCTTTCCAGTCCACTCCACTCCAATAAACTCCACTCCCCTCAACTCCATTCCATTCCACTCCAATCCATTCCATTCAAATCAACTCCATTCCATTCCATTCCATTCCACTGCCCTCCACTCCACTCCAGTCCACTCCATTCCATTCCACTCCATTCCTCTCCACTACATTACACTGCAGTCACTGCACTCCATTGCATTCACTCTACACCATTGCATGCCATTCCATTCCACTCCATACCAGTACACTCCTCTCCATTCCAATCCAATCCATTCTATTCCAATCTATTCCATGACACGCCACTAAACTCCACTCCACTCCACTCCATTTCGTTCCACTCCATTCCATTCCACTCCAATCCACTCCATTGCAATCCTTTCCACTCCACTCCACGCAACTCCACTCCATTCCATTCCACCACATTGCAGTCCACTCCATTCCATTCCATTCCATTCCACTGTACTCCACTCCTTTCCATTGCATTCTGCTCCACTGCATTCCACTGCATTCTACTCCCATCCACTCCATTCTATTCCACTCCATTCATTTTCATTCTATTGAATTCCATCACATTCCAGTCCATTCCATTCCACTCCACTCCACTCCATTCCGTTGCACTCCACTCCGCCTCATTCTACTCCACTCCACTCCATTCCATTCCAGTCAACTACGATCCATTCCACTACACTCCACTCCGCTCCACTCCATTCCATGCCATTGCACTCCACTCGATTCCATTACATTCCACTGCATTCCATTCCATTCCATTCCATGCTACTCCACTACACTCCACGCAATTCCAGTCCATTCCTTTCCATTCCACTCCACTCCACTCCATTCCATTCCACTCTATTCCACTCCATTCCACTTCAGTGCTCTCGACCCCACTCAATTCCAGTCCATTCCATACCATTCCATTCCACTCCACTGCATTCCATTCCATTCCATTCTATTCCATTCCATTCCTCTCCTTTCCACTCAAATCCACACCATTCCACTCCAGTCCACTCCATTCCACGCCATTCGGTTCCATTCTACTCTATTCCATTCAATTCCACTCCATTCCCCTCCATTCCACTGCATTCCACTCCATTCCGCTCCACTCCATTCCACTCCATTCCAATCCATTCCATTACAATCCACACCACACCACTCCATTCCATTCCACTCCATTCCACTCTACTCCATTCCATTCCACTCCACTCCTGACCACTCCACTTCACTCCATTCCATTCCTCTCCATTCCACTCCACGCCACTCCATTCAATTCCACCCCATTCCATTCCGTTACATTTCATTCCACTCCTCTCCACTCCACTCCACTCTGCTCCATTCCATTCCAGCCCATTCCACTCCACTCCATTCCACTCCACTACTTTCCACTCCACTCCACTCCACTTATTTCCAGTCCATTCCATTCCATTCCATTCTATTCCACTCCTTTCCACTGCACTCCACTCCATTCATTTCCACTCCTCTCCATCTATCTCATTTCATTCTATTCCAATCCATTCCATTCCATTCCACTCCATTCCACTCCATTACACTCCATTCCAGTACATTCCACTCCATTCCACTCCATTACACTCCATTCCAGTACATTCCACTCCACACAACTCAACTCCATTCCATTCCACTGCATTCCCCTCCATTACACTCCATTCCATTCCACTCCATACCAATCCAGTGGACTCTATTCCATTCCATTACACTACACTACACTCCACCCCATTCCATTCCACTCCATTTCACTCTAGTGCATTTCATTCAAATCCACTCCATTCCACTCCACTCCATTCCTCTCCATTCCTTTCCAATCCACTCCACTCCATTCCAGTCCATTCTACTCCATTCCTCTCCACTCCACTCTATTCCATTTCATTCCATTCCATTCCGTTCCACTCCATTCCATTCCATTTCATTCCATTCCATTCTGTTCCACTCCACTCTGTTCCATTTCATTCCATTCCATTCCGTTCCACTCCATTCCATTCCATTTCATTCCATTCCATTCTGTTCCACTCCATTCCATTCCACTCCACTCTACGCAATTCTGCTCCTCTCCATTTCACTCCATTCCACTCCACTCCATTCCATTTCACTCTAAACCATTCCATGCCATTCCATTCCACTCCACTCCATTCCTCTCCACTCCATTCCTATCCACTCCATTCCACCCCAATCCATTCTATACCAATTCATTCCATTACGCTCCACTAAATTCCACTCCACTCCACTCCACTCCACTCCATTCCACTCCACTCCATTCCATTCCTCTCAATTCCATTCCAATCCTCTACATTCCTTTCCGGTCCATTCCAATTCCTTCCATTCCATGTCATTCCACTCCATTCCATCCATTCCTCTCGATTCCTCTCCATTCCTCTCCATTCCATTCCGTTCCATTGCACTCCATTCCATTCCCTTCCATTCCACTCCAGTCCACTCCACCACGCCATTCCATTCCGCTCCATGGCATTCCACTCCATTCTACTCCACTCCACTCCATTCTACTCCACTCCATTCCATTCCATTCCACTCCACTCCAATGAACTCCATTCCATCATTCTCCATTCCACTCCACTCCATTCCATTCCTCTCCCTTCCTTTCCACTCAGTTCCAGTCCATTCCATTTTATTCCACTCCACAGCACTCCATTCCATTCCACGACACTGCAATCTATTCCACTGCACTCCACTCCACTCCACTCCATTCCATTCCACTCTACTCCGTTCCATTCCATTCCACTCCACTCCATTCAACTCCTTTCCACTCAATTCCAGTATTTTCCACTCCAATCAATTCCATTACTTTCTATTTCACTGCAATCGATTACACTCCATTCCATTACAATCCACTCCATTCCATTCCACTCCACTCCATTACACTCCATTCCATTCCATTCCACTCTATTCCATTCCATTCCATTCCATTCTCTTACACTCCATTCCAGTCCTTTCCACTCCACTCCACTACATTCCATTCCATTCCATTCCACTCCATTCCTTTACATTGCACTCCATTCCACTGCATTCCCATCCTTTCTCTCAATTCCCCTCCATTCCACTACATTACTTTACACTCCACTGCATTGCATTCCATTGCATTACACTTTACACCACTCCACGCCATTCCATTCCACTCCATTCCAGTCTACTCCATTGGATTCCACTCCACTCCAGTCCACTCAACTCCACTCCATTCCATTTCACTCCATTCCATTCCTCTCCATTCCACTCCAGTCCACTCCAATCCATTCCACTCCATTCCATTCGATTCAATTTCATTCCACTCCACTCCACTCCACTCCACTCCCTTCCATTCCACCCACTCCCCTCCACTCCATTCCACTCCACTGCATTCCACTCCACTCCATTCCACTAGATTCCATTCCATTCCATTCCACTCTACTCCATTTCATTCCATTCCATTTAACTCCATTACATTCCTCTCCATTCCTGTCCACTCCACTCCATTCCACTTAACTATAATCCATTCCACTCTATTCACCTCCATTCCACATCGTTCCGTTCCACTCCGTTACACTCCATTCCTTCCGTTGCAGTAGATTCCACACCACTCCACTCCATTCCATTCCACTCCGTTATACTCTACTCCGTTCCATTCCTCTCCATTCAACTCCACTCCACTCCATTCCACTGCACTATATAATCCATTCCACTCCATTCCCCTCCATTCCACACCATTCTGTTCCACTCCGTTGCACTGCGTTCCTTCCATTGCATTATACTCCGTACCACTCCACCCCAGTCCATTCCACTCCATTATACTCTACTCCATTCCATTCCACTCCACTCCAGTCCACTCAACTCCATTCCATTCCATTCTCTTCCATTCAATTCCATTCCATTCCACTCCACTCCACTCCATTCCACTCCAATCTATACAGTTCCATTCCACTGCACTCCACTCCACTCCACTCTATTCCATTCCTTTCCACTCACATCAACTCCATTCCACTCCACTCCACTCTACTCCAATTCATTCCATTCCAGTCCATTCCATTCCACTCCTTTCCATTCCTCTCTATTCCACTCCATTCCACTACATTCCATTCCACTCCTCTCCAATACACTCCATTCCATTCTATTTCTCTGCACTCCAATCCATTCCAAACCACTCCATTCCATTCCACTCCACTCCTTTCCAATCCATTCCATTCCACTCCATTCCACTCCACTCCAATACATGCCACTCCACTCCATTCCATTACTTTCCACTCCACTCCACCCGACTCCATTCCATTCCATTCCACTCACGTCACCTGCATTCCACTGCACTCCACTCTACTCCACTCCACTTCATTCCACTCCATTCCATTCCATTTCACTCCTTTCCATTCCTCTCCATTCTACTCCACTCCACTTCATTCCATTCCATTCCATTCCATTCCACTCCTTTCCATTCCTCTTCATTCCACTCCATTCCACTCCATTCCTGTCCTCTCCACTCCAATACCCTCCATTCAATTTCATTCCGCTTCTCACCAATCTATTCCAATCCACTCCATTCAATTCCAGTCCACTCCTTTCCACTCCATTCCATTCCACTCCACTCCACTCTACTCCATTCCATTACATTGCATTTCACTCCATTCTCCTCCACTCCATTCCACTTCATTCCACTGCATTCCTGTCTAGTCCACTCTCCTTCTCTCCATTCCATTCCATTCCACTGCACTACACTCCATTCCATTCCAATCCAATACACTCCACTCCATTCCATTCCACCCCAGTCCACTCCACTTCACTTCCTTCCATTCCACTGCAGTCTGCTACACTCCATTCCTTTCTATTCCATTCCATTCCATTCCTCTCCTCTCCACTCCACTCCACTCCATCACATTACATTCAATTAAATTTCATTCCATTCCACTCCACTCCACTCCTCTCTATTCCATTTTATTCCACTTCCCTGCACTCCACCCCAATCCATTGCACTCCACTCCATTCCACTCCACTCCATGACATTCCGTTATATTCCATTCCATTCCACTCCTCTCCATTCCAGTCCACTCCTCTTCATTCCACACCACTCCACTCCAATCCATTCCATTCCATTCCATTTCACTGAACTCTGTTCCACTCCACTCAACTCCATTCCACTCCACTCCACTGCATTCCATTCCATTCCATTCCATTCCACTGCATTCCGTTAGATTCCACTCTACTCCACTTCACTCCACTCCGTTCCACTCCATTACACTCCACTCCATTCAATTCCATTCCACTCCCCTGCACTCCACTCCACTCCATTCCACTCCACTCCATTCCACTGCACTCCATTCCATTCCATACCATTCCATTCCATTCCATTCCATTTCATTCCATTCCATTCCATTCCACACCATTCCACTCCATTCCTCTCCATTCCACTTCATTCCATTCCATTCCATTCCAGTCCACTCCATTCAAATACATTCCACTACACTCCACTGCACCACTCCATTCTACTCCACTCCATTCCATTTCATTCCACTCCACTCCGCTGAACTCCATTCCTTCACACTCCATTCCACTCCACTCCATTAAAATCCTCTCCATTACTTTACATTCCATTCCAATCCATTCCATTCCATTTTTCGCCACACAACTCCATTCCATTCCGCTCCACTCCTCTCCATTCCACTGCACTCCTCTCCAATCCACTCAATTCCACTCCACTCCTCTCCTCTCCCATCCATTCTGTTCCATTCCATTCCACGCCATTCCATTCCAGTACCCTCTTCTCCATTCCACCCCAATCCATTCCACTCCACTACATTCCATTCCATTCCTTTACGTTCCACTCCTTTCAACTCCACTCCACTCCATTCCATTCCACTCCATTCCAATACACTCCATTCCAATCCATTCCACTCTATTCCACCCCACTCCACTGCATTCCATTCCAATCCATTCCAGTCCACTCCATTCCATTCCAGTCCACTCCACTGCACTCCACTCCATTCCAATTCATTCCACTTCATTGCGTTACAATGCGTTCGACTCCACTCCACCCCATCTACTCCATTCCATTCCTTTCCATTCAATTCAATTCCATTCCAATGCAGTCCATTCAACTCCAATCCACTCCATTCCAGTGAACTCCACTCCATTCCATTCCATTCCAGTCCATTCCAGTCTGTTTCACTCTATTCCACTGCAGTACACTCCATTCCACTCCATTCCCCTTCATTTCTCTCCACTCCGTTCCACTTCATTCTGCTCCATTCCCTTCCATTCCATTACACTCCACACCACCCCACTCCATTCTATTCTACTCCATTCCATTCTCCTCCATTCCATTCCACTCCACTCCATTCCATTCCATTTCTTTCCACTCAACTCCCCTCCATTCCACTCGATTCCACTCCATTCCATTCCACTCCTCTCTATTCCACTCCATTCTATTCCATTCCTCTCCACTGCACTCCATTCCATTCCTTTGCAACCCATTACATTCCTGTCCATTCCAGTCCATTCCGCTATATTCCACTACACCATATTCCACTCCATTCCCCTACACCATATTCCACTCCATTCCCCTCCGTACCACTCCATTCCACTCCACTCCACTCCATTCCATTCTATTCCACTGCACTTCATTCCACTCCCTCCACTCCATTCCACTCCACTCCATTCATTTCATTCCATTCAACTCCATTCCACTCCACTCCACTCTATTCCTTTCCAGTCCACTCCACTCCAATAAACTCCACTCCCCTCAACTCCATTCCATTCCACTCCAATCCATTCCATTCAAATCAACTCCATTCCATTCCATTCCATTCCACTGCCCTCCACTCCACTCCAGTCCACTCCATTCCATTCCACTCCATTCCTCTCCACTACATTACACTGCAGTCACTGCACTCCATTGCATTCACTCTACACCATTCCATGCCATTCCATTCCACTCCATACCAGTACACTCCTCTCCATTCCAATCCAATCCATTCTATTCCAATCTATTCCATGACACGCCACTAAACTCCACTCCACTCCACTCCATTTCGTTCCACTCCATTCCATTCCACTCCAATCCACTCCATTGCAATCCTTTCCACTCCACTCCACGCAACTCCACTCCATTCCATTCCACCACATTGCAGTCCACTCCATTTCATTCCATTCCATTCCACTGTACTCCACTCCTTTCCATTGCATTCTGCTCCACTGCATTCCACTGCATTCTACTCCCATCCACTCCATTCTATTCCACTCCATTCATTTTCATTCTATTGAATTCCATCACATTCCAGTCCATTCCACTCCACTCCACTCCATTCCGTTGCACTCCACTCCGCCCCATTGTACTCCACTCCACTCCATTCCATTCCAGTCAACTACGATCCATTCCACTACACTCCACTCCGCTCCACTCCATTCCATGCCATTGCACTCCACTCGATTCCATTACATTCCACTGCATTCCATTCCATTCCATTCCATGCTACTCCACTACACTCCACGCAATTCCAGTCCATTCCTTTCCATTCCACTCCACTCCACTCCATTCCATTCCACTCTATTCCACTCCATTCCACTTCAGTGCTCTCGACCCCACTCAATTCCAGTCCATTCCATACCATTCCATTCCACTCCACTGCATTCCATTCCATTCCATTCTATTCCATTCCATTCCTCTCCTTTCCACTCAAATCCACACCATTCCACTCCAGTCCACTCCATTCCACGCCATTCGGTTCCATTCTACTCTATTCCATTCAATTCCACTCCATTCCCCTCCATTCCACTGCATTCCACTCCATTCCGCTCCACTCCATTCCACTCCATTCCAATCCATTCCATTACAATCCACACCACACCACTCCATTCCATTCCACTCCATTCCACTCTACTCCATTCCATTCCACTCCACTCCTGACCACTCCACTTCACTCCATTCCATTCCTCTCCATTCCACTCCACGCCACTCCATTCAATTCCACCCCATTCCATTCCGTTACATTTCATTCCACTCCTCTCCACTCCACTCCACTCTGCTCCATTCCATTCCAGCCCATTCCACTCCACTCCATTCCACTCCACTACTTTCCACTCCACTCCACTCCACTTATTTCCAGTCCATTCCATTCCATTCCATTCTATTCCACTCCTTTCCACTGCACTCCACTCCATTCATTTCCACTCCTCTCCATCTATCTCATTTCATTCTATTCCAATCCATTCCATTCCATTCCACTCCATTCCACTCCATTACACTCCATTCCAGTACATTCCACTCCACACAACTCAACTCCATTCCATTCCACTGCATTCCCCTCCATTACACTCCATTCCATTCCACTCCATACCAATCCAGTCGACTCTATTCCATTCCATTCCACTACACTACACTCCACCCCATTCCATTCCACTCCATTTCACTCTAGTGCATTTCATTCCAATCCACTCCATTCCACTCCACTCCATTCCTCTCCATTCCTTTCCAATCCACTCCACTCCATTCCAGTCCATTCTACTCCATTCCTCTCCACTCCACTCTATTCCATTTCATTCCATTCCATTCCGTTCCACTCCATTCCATTCCATTTCATTCCATTCCATTCTGTTCCACTCCACTCTGTTCCATTTCATTCCATTCCATTCCGTTCCACTCCATTCCATTCCATTTCATTCCATTCCATTCTGTTCCACTCCATTCCATTCCACTCCACTCTACGCAATTCTGCTCCTCTCCATTTCACTCCATTCCACTCCACTCCATTCCATTTCACTCTAAACCATTCCATGCCATTCCATTCCACTCCACTCCATTCCTCTCCACTCCATTCCTATCCACTCCATTCCACCCCAATCCATTCTATACCAATTCATTCCATTACGCTCCACTAAATTCCACTCCACTCCACTCCACTCCACTCCATTCCACTCCACTCCATTCCATTCCTCTCAATTCCATTCCAATCCTCTACATTCCTTTCCGGTCCATTCCAATTCCTTCCATTCCATGTCATTCCACTCCATTCCATCCATTCCTCTCGATTCCTCTCCATTCCACTCCATTCCATTCCGTTCCATTGCACTCCATTCCATTCCCTTCCATTCCACTCCAGTCCACTCCACCACGCCATTCCATTCCGCTCCATGGCATTCCACTCCATTCTACTCCACTCCACTCCATTCTACTCCACTCCATTCCATTCCATTCCACTCCACTCCAATGAACTCCATTCCATCATTCTCCATTCCACTCCACTCCATTCCATTCCTCTCCCTTCCTTTCCACTCAGTTCCAGTCCATTCCATTTTATTCCACTCCACAGCACTCCATTCCATTCCACGACACTGCAATCTATTCCACTGCACTCCACTCCACTCCACTCCATTCCATTCCACTCTACTCCGTTCCATTCCATTCCACTCCACTCCATTCAACTCCTTTCCACTCAATTCCAGTATTTTCCACTCCAATCAATTCCATTACTTTCTATTTCACTGCAATCGATTACACTCCATTCCATTACAATCCACTCCATTCCATTCCACTCCACTCCATTACACTCCATTCCATTCCATTCCACTCTATTCCATTCCATTCCATTCCATTCTCTTACAATCCATTCCAGTCCTTTCCATTCCACTCCACTACATTCCATTCCATTCCATTCCACTCCATTCCTTTACATTGCACTCCATTCCACTGCATTCCCATCCTTTCTCTCAATTCCCCTATATTCCACTACATTACTTTACACTCCACTGCATTGCATTCCATTGCATTACACTTTACACCACTCCACGCCATTCCATTCCACTCCATTCCAGTCTACTCCATTGGATTCCACTCCACTCCAGTCCACTCAACTCCACTCCATTCCATTTCACTCCATTCCATTCCTCTCCATTCCACTCCAGTCCACTCCAATCCATTCCACTCCATTCCATTCGATTCAATTTCATTCCACTCCACTCCACTCCACTCCACTCCCTTCCATTCCACCCACTCCCCTCCACTCCATTCCACTCCACTGCATTCCACTCCACTCCATTCCACTAGATTCCATTCCATTCCATTCCACTCTACTCCATTTCATTCCATTCCATTTAACTCCATTACATTCCTCTCCATTCCTGTCCACTCCACTCCATTCCACTTAACTATAATCCATTCCACTCTATTCACCTCCATTCCACATCGTTCCGTTCCACTCCGTTACACTCCATTCCTTCCGTTGCAGTAGATTCCACACCACTCCACTCCATTCCATTCCACTCCGTTATACTCTACTCCGTTCCATTCCTCTCCATTCAACTCCACTCCACTCCATTCCACTGCACTATATAATCCATTCCACTCCATTCCCCTCCATTCCACACCATTCTGTTCCACTCCGTTGCACTGCGTTCCTTCCATTGCATTATACTCCGTACCACTCCACCCCAGTCCATTCCACTCCATTATACTCTACTCCATTCCATTCCACTCCACTCCAGTCCACTCAACTCCATTCCATTCCATTCTCTTCCATTCAATTCCATTCCATTCCACTCCACTCCACTCCATTCCACTCCAATCTATACAGTTCCATTCCACTGCACTCCACTCCACTCCACTCTATTCCATTCCTTTCCACTCACATCAACTCCATTCCACTCCACTCCACTCTACTCCAATTCATTCCATTCCAGTCCATTCCATTCCACTCCTTTCCATTCCTCTCTATTCCACTCCATTCCACTACATTCCATTCCACTCCTCTCCAATACACTCCATTCCATTCTATTTCTCCGCACTCCAATCCATTCCAAACCACTCCATTCCATTCCACTCCACTCCTTTCCAATCCATTCCATTCCACTCCATTCCACTCCACTCCAATACATGCCACTCCACTCCATTCCATTACTTTCCACTCCACTCCACCCGACTCCATTCCATTCCATTCCACTCACGTCACCTGCATTCCACTGCACTCCACTCTACTCCACTCCACTTCATTCCACTCCATTCCATTCCATTTCACTCCTTTCCATTCCTCTCCATTCTACTCCACTCCACTTCATTCCATTCCATTCCATTCCATTCCACTCCTTTCCATTCCTCTTCATTCCACTCCATTCCACTCCATTCCTGTCCTCTCCACTCCAATACCCTCCATTCAATTTCATTCCGCTTCTCACCAATCTATTCCAATCAACTCCATTCAATTCCAGTCCACTCCTTTCCACTCCATTCCATTCCACTCCACTCCACTCTACTCCATTCCATTACATTGCATTTCACTCCATTCTACTCCACTCCATTCCACTTCATTCCACTGCATTCCTGTCTAGTCCACTCTCCTTCTCTCCATTCCATTCCATTCCACTGCACTACACTCCATTCCATTCCAATCCAATACACTCCACTCCATTCCATTCCACCCCAGTCCACTCCACTTCACTTCCTTCCATTCCACTGCAGTCTGCTACACTCCATTCCTTTCTATTCCATTCCATTCCATTCCTCTCCTCTCCACTCCACTCCACTCCATCACATTACATTCAATTAAATTTCATTCCATTCCACTCCACTCCACTCCTCTCTATTCCATTTTATTCCACTTCCCTGCACTCCACCCCAATCCATTGCACTCCACTCCATTCCACTCCACTCCATGACATTCCGTTATATTCCATTCCATTCCACTCCTCTCCATTCCAGTCCACTCCTCTTCATTCCACACCACTCCACTCCAATCCATTCCATTCCATTCCATTTCACTGAACTCTGTTCCACTCCACTCAACTCCATTCCACTCCACTCCACTGCATTCCATTCCATTCCATTCCATTCCATTCCACTGCATTCCGTTAGATTCCACTCTACTCCACTTCACTCCACTCCGTTCCACTCCATTACACTCCAATCCATTCAATTCCATTCCACTCCCCTGCACTCCACTCCACTCCATTCCACTCCACTCCATTCCACTGCACTCCTTTCCATTCCATACCATTCCATTCCATTCCATTCCATTTCATTCCATTCCATTCCATTCCACACCATTCCACTCCATTCCTCTCCATTCCACTTCATTCCATTCCATTCCATTCCAGTCCACTCCATTCAAATACATTCCACTACACTCCACTGCACCACTCCATTCTACTCCACTCCATTCCATTTCATTCCACTCCACTCCGCTGAACTCCATTCCTTCACACTCCATTCCACTCCACTCCATTAAAATCCTCTCCATTACTTTACATTCCATTCCAATCCATTCCATTCCATTTTACGCCACACCACTCCATTCCATTCCGCTCCACTCCGCTCCATTCCACTGCACTCCTCTCCAATCCACTCAATTCCACTCCACTCCTCTCCTCTCCCATCCATTCTGTTCCATTCCATTCCACGCCATTCCATTCCAGTACCCTCTTCTCCATTCCACCCCAATCCATTCCACTCCACTACATTCCATTCCATTCCTTTACGTTCCACTCCTTTCAACTCCACTCCACTCCATTCCATTCCAATACACTCCATTCCAATCCATTCCACTCTATTCCACCCCACTCCACTGCATTCCATTCCAATCCATTCCAGTCCACTCCATTCCATTCCAGTCCACTCCACTGCACTCCACTCCATTCCAATTCATTCCACTTCATTGCATTACAATGCGTTCGACTCCACTCCACCCCATCTACTCCATTCCATTCCTTTCCATTCAATTCAATTCCATTCCAATGCAGTCCATTCAACTCCAATCCACTCCATTCCAGTGAACTCCACTCCATTCCATTCCATTCCAGTCCATTCCAGTCTGTTTCACTCTATTCCACTGCAGTACACTCCATTCCACTCCATTCCCCTTCATTTCTCTCCACTCCGTTCCACTTCATTCTGCTCCATTCCCTTCCATTCCATTACACTCCACACCACCCCACTCCATTCTATTCTACTCCATTCCATTCTCCTCCATTCCATTCCACTCCACTCCATTCCATTCCATTTCTTTCCACTCAACTCCCCTCCATTCCACTCGATTCCACTCCATTCCATTCCACTCCTCTCTATTCCACTCCATTCTATTCCATTCCTCTCCACTGCACTCCATTCCATTCCTTTGCATCCCATTACATTCCTGTCCATTCCGCTATATCCCACTACACCATATTCCACTCCCTTCCCCTCCATACCACTCCATTCCACTCTACTCCAATATATTCTGCTCCACTCCAGTCCACTCCACTCCACTCGATTCCATTTCACTCCTTTCCATTCCTCTCCATTCCACTCCACTCTATTCCACTCCTCTTAACCCCATACCACTCCACTCCTCACCATTCCATTTCATTCCACTCCATTTCATTCCACTTCATTCCATTCCATTCAACTCTACTCCTTTCCACTCCTCTCCATTAGACTCCACTCCATTCCATTCATTCCATTCTACTCAATTCCTCTCCTCTCCATTAGTCTCCACGCCATTCCATTCCATTCCACTTCATTCCACTCCATTCCACTCCACTCCACTCCATTCCATTCTATTCCACTGCACTTCATTCCACTCCCTCCACTCCATTCCACTCCACTCCATTCATTTCATTCCATTCAACTCCATTCCACTCCACTCCACTCTATTCCTTTCCAGTCCACTCCACTCCAATAAACTCCACTCCCCTCAACTCCATTCCATTCCACTCCAATCCATTCCATTCAAATCAACTCCATTCCATTCCATTCCATTCCACTGCCCTCCACTCCACTCCAGTCCACTCCATTCCATTCCACTCCATTCCTCTCCACTACATTACACTGCAGTCACTGCACTCCATTGCATTCACTCTACACCATTCCATGCCATTCCATTCCACTCCATACCAGTACACTCCTCTCCATTCCAATCCAATCCATTCTATTCCAATCTATTCCATGACACGCCACTAAACTCCACTCCACTCCACTCCATTTCGTTCCACTCCATTCCATTCCACTCCAATCCACTCCATTGCAATCCTTTCCACTCCACTCCACGCAACTCCACTCCATTCCATTCCACCACATTGCAGTCCACTCCATTCCATTCCATTCCATTCCACTGTACTCCACTCCTTTCCATTGCATTCTGCTCCACTGCATTCCACTGCATTCTACTCCCATCCACTTCATTCTATTCCACTCCATTCATTTTCATTCTATTGAATTCCATCACATTCCAGTCCATTCCATTCCACTCCACTCCACTCCATTCCGTTGCACTCCACTCCGCCTCATTCTACTCCACTCCACTCCATTCCATTCCAGTCAACTACGATCCATTCCACTACACTCCACTCCGCTCCACTCCATTCCATGCCATTGCACTCCACTCGATTCCATTACATTCCACTGCATTCCATTCCATTCCATTCCATGCTACTCCACTACACTCCACGCAATTCCAGTCCATTCCTTTCCATTCCACTCCACTCCACTCCATTCCATTCCACTCTATTCCACTCCATTCCACTTCAGTGCTCTCGACCCCACTCAATTCCAGTCCATTCCATACCATTCCATTCCACTCCACTGCATTACATTCCATTCCATTCTATTCCATTCCATTCCATTCCTCTCCTTTCCACTCAAATCCACACCATTCCACTCCAGTCCACTCCATTCCACGCCATTCGGTTCCATTCTACTCTATTCCATTCAATTCCACTCCATTCCCCTCCATTCCACTGCATTCCACTCCATTCCGCTCCACTCCATTCCACTCCATTCCAATCCATTCCATTACAATCCACACCACACCACTCCATTCCATTCCACTCCATTCCACTCTACTCCATTCCATTCCACTCCACTCCTGACCACTCCACTTCACTCCATTCCATTCCTCTCCATTCCACTCCACGCCACTCCATTCAATTCCACCCCATTCCATTCCGTTACATTTCATTCCACTCCTCTCCACTCCACTCCACTCTGCTCCATTCCATTCCAGCCCATTCCACTCCACTCCATTCCACTCCACTACTTTCCACTCCACTCCACTCCACTTATTTCCAGTCCATTCCATTCCATTCCATTCTATTCCACTCCTTTCCACTGCACTCCACTCCATTCATTTCCACTCCTCTCCATCTATCTCATTTCATTCTATTCCAATCCATTCCATTCCATTCCACTCCATTCCACTCCATTACACTCCATTCCAGTACATTCCACTCCACACAACTCAACTCCATTCCATTCCACTGCATTCCCCTCCATTACACTCCATTCCATTCCACTCCATACCAATCCAGTCGACTCTATTCCATTCCATTCCACTACACTACACTCCACCCCATTCCATTCCACTCCATTTCACTCTAGTGCATTTCATTCCAATCCACTCCATTCCACTCCACTCCATTCCTCTCCATTCCTTTCCAATCCACTCCACTCCATTCCAGTCCATTCTACTCCATTCCTCTCCACTCCACTCTATTCCATTTCATTCCATTCCATTCCGTTCCACTCCATTCCATTCCATTTCATTCCATTCCATTCTGTTCCACTCCACTCTGTTCCATTTCATTCCATTCCATTCCGTTCCACTCCATTCCATTCCATTTCATTCCATTCCATTCTGTTCCACTCCATTCCATTCCACTCCACTCTACGCAATTCTGCTCCTCTCCATTTCACTCCATTCCACTCCACTCCATTCCATTTCACTCTAAACCATTCCATGCCATTCCATTCCACTCCACTCCATTCCTCTCCACTCCATTCCTATCCACTCCATTCCACCCCAATCCATTCTATACCAATTCATTCCATTACGCTCCACTAAATTCCACTCCACTCCACTCCACTCCAATCCATTCCACTCCACTCCACTCCATTCCACTCCACTCCATTCCATTCCTCTCAATTCCATTCCAATCCTCTACATTCCTTTCCGGTCCATTCCAATTCCTTCCATTCCATGTCATTCCACTCCATTCCATCCATTCCTCTCGATTCCTCTCCATTCCACTCCATTCCATTCCGTTCCATTGCACTCCATTCCATTCCCTTCCATTCCACTCCAGTACACCCCACCACGCCATTCCATTCCGCTCCATGGCATTCCACTCCATTCTACTCCACTCCACTCCATTCTACTCCACTCCATTCCATTCCATTCCACTCCACTCCAATGAACTCCATTCCATCATTCTCCATTCCACTCCACTCCATTCCATTCCTCTCCCTTCCTTTCCACTCAGTTCCAGTCCATTCCATTTTATTCCACTCCACAGCACTCCATTCCATTCCACGACACTGCAATCTATTCCACTGCACTCCACTCCACTCCACTCCATTCCATTCCACTCTACTCCGTTCCATTCCATTCCACTCCACTCCATTCAACTCCTTTCCACTCAATTCCAGTATTTTCCACTCCAATCAATTCCATTACTTTCTATTTCACTGCAATCGATTACACTCCATTCCATTACAATCCACTCCATTCCATTCCACTCCACTCCATTACACTCCATTCCATTCCATTCCACTCTATTCCATTCCATTCCATTCCATTCTCTTACACTCCATTCCAGTCCTTTCCACTCCACTCCACTACATTCCATTCCATTCCATTCCACTCCATTCCTTTACATTGCACTCCATTCCACTGCATTCCCATCCTTTCTCTCAATTCCCCTCCATTCCACTACATTACTTTACACTCCACTGCATTGCATTCCATTGCATTACACTTTACACCACTCCACGCCATTCCATTCCACTCCATTCCAGTCTACTCCATTGGATTCCACTCCACTCCAGTCCACTCAACTCCACTCCATTCCATTTCACTCCATTCCATTCCTCTCCATTCCACTCCAGTCCACTCCAATCCATTCCACTCCATTCCATTCGATTCAATTTCATTCCACTCCACTCCACTCCACTCCACTCCCTTCCATTCCACCCACTCCCCTCCACTCCATTCCACTCCACTGCATTCCACTCCACTCCATTCCACTAGATTCCATTCCATTCCATTCCACTCTACTCCATTTCATTCCATTCCATTTAACTCCATTACATTCCTCTCCATTCCTGTCCACTCCACTCCATTCCACTTAACTATAATCCATTCCACTCTATTCACCTCCATTCCACATCGTTCCGTTCCACTCCGTTACACTCCATTCCTTCCGTTGCAGTAGATTCCACACCACTCCACTCCATTCCATTCCACTCCGTTATACTCTACTCCGTTCCATTCCTCTCCATTCAACTCCACTCCACTCCATTGCACTGCACTATATAATCCATTCCACTCCATTCCCCTCCATTCCACACCATTCTGTTCCACTCCGTTGCACTGCGTTCCTTCCATTGCATTATACTCCGTACCACTCCACCCCAGTCCATTCCACTCCATTATACTCTACTCCATTCCATTCCACTCCACTCCAGTCCACTCAACTCCATTCCATTCCATTCTCTTCCATTCAATTCCATTCCATTCCACTCCACTCCACTCCATTCCACTCCAATCTATACAGTTCCATTCCACTGCACTCCACTCCACTCCACTCTATTCCATTCCTTTCCACTCACATCAACTCCATTCCACTCCACTCCACTCTACTCCAATTCATTCCATTCCAGTCCATTCCATTCCACTCCTTTCCATTCCTCTCTATTCCACTCCATTCCACTACATTCCATTCCACTCCTCTCCAATACACTCCAATCCATTCTATTTCTCTGCACTCCAATCCATTCCAAACCACTCCATTCCATTCCACTCCACTCCTTTCCAATCCATTCCATTCCACTCCATTCCACTCCACTCCAATACATGCCACTCCACTCCATTCCATTACTTTCCACTCCACTCCACTCGACTCCATTCCGTTCCATTCCACTCACGTCACCTGCATTCCACTGCACTCCACTCTACTCCACTCCACTTCATTCCACTCCATTCCATTCCATTTCACTCCTTTCCATTCCTCTCCATTCTACTCCACTCCACATCATTCCATTCCATTCCATTCCATTCCACTCCTTTCCATTCCTCTTCATTCCACTGCATTCCACTCCATTCCTGTCCTCTCCACTCCAATACCCTCCATTCAATTTCATTCCGCTTCTCACCAATCTATTCCAATCCACTCCATTCAATTCCAGTCCACTCCTTTCCACTCCATTCCATTCCACTCCACTCCACTCTACTCCATTCCATTACATTGCATTTCACTCCATTCTACTCCACTCCATTCCACTTCATTCCACTGCATTCCTGTCTAGTCCACTCTCCTTCTCTCCATTCCATTCCATTCCACTGCACTACACTCCATTCCATTCCAATCCAATACACTCCACTCCATTCCATTCCACCCCAGTCCACTCCACTTCACTTCCTTCCATTCCACTGCAGTCTGCTACACTCCATTCCTTTCTATTCCATTCCATTCCATTCCTCTCCTCTCCACTCCACTCCACTCCATCACATTACATTCAATTAAATTTCATTCCATTCCACTCCACTCCACTCCTCTCTATTCCATTTTATTCCACTTCCCTGCACTCCACCCCAATCCATTGCACTCCACTCCATTCCACTCCACTCCATGACATTCCGTTATATTCCATTCCATTCCACTCCTCTCCATTCCAGTCCACTCCTCTTCATTCCACACCACTCCACTCCAATCCATTCCATTCCATTCCATTTCACTGAACTCTGTTCCACTCCACTCAACTCCATTCCACTCCACTCCACTGCATTCCATTCCATTCCATTCCATTCCATTCCACTGCATTCCGTTAGATTCCACTCTACTCCACTTCACTCCACTCCGTTCCACTCCATTACACTCCACTCCATTCAATTCCATTCCACTCCCCTGCACTCCACTCCACTCCATTCCACTCCACTCCATTCCACTGCACTCCTTTCCATTCCATACCATTCCATTCCATTCCATTCCATTTCATTCCATTCCATTCCATTCCACACCATTCCACTCCATTCCTCTCCATTCCACTTCATTCCATTCCATTCCATTCCATTCCAGTCCACTCCATTCAAATACATTCCACTACACTCCACTGCACCACTCCATTCTACTCCACTCCATTCCATTTCATTCCACTCCACTCCGCTGAACTCCATTCCTTCACACTCCATTCCACTCCACTCCATTAAAATCCTCTCCATTACTTTACATTCCATTCCAATCCATTCCATTCCATTTTACGCCACACCACTCCATTCCATTCCGCTCCACTCCGCTCCATTCCACTGCACTCCTCTCCAATCCACTCAATTCCACTCCACTCCTCTCCTCTCCCATCCATTCTGTTCCATTCCATTCCACGCCATTCCATTCCAGTACCCTCTTCTCCATTCCACCCCAATCCATTCCACTCCACTACATTCCATTCCATTCCTTTACGTTCCACTCCTTTCAACTCCACTCCACTCCATTCCATTCCACTCCATTCCAATACACTCCATTCCAATCCATTCCACTCTATTCCACCCCACTCCACTGCATTCCATTCCAATCCATTCCAGTCCACTCCATTCCATTCCAGTCCACTCCACTGCACTCCACTCCATTCGAATTCATTCCACTTCATTGCATTACAATGCGTTCGACTCCACTCCACCCCATCTACTCCATTCCATTCCTTTCCATTCAATTCAATTCCATTCCAATGCAGTCCATTCAACTCCAATCCACTCCATTCCAGTGAACTCCACTCCATTCCATTCCATTCCAGTCCATTCCAGTCTGTTTCACTCTATTCCACTGCAGTACACTCCATTCCACTCCATTCCCCTTCATTTCTCTCCACTCCGTTCCACTTCATTCTGCTCCATTCCCTTCCATTCCATTACACTCCACACCACCCCACTCCATTCTATTCTACTCCATTCCATTCTCCTCCATTCCATTCCACTCCACTCCATTCCATTCCATTTCTTTCCACTCAACTCCCCTCCATTCCACTCGATTCCACTCCATTCCATTCCACTCCTCTCTATTCCACTCCATTCTATTCCATTCCTCTCCACTGCACTCCATTCCATTCCTTTGCATCCCATTACATTCCTGTCCATTCCGCTATATTCCACTACACCATATTCCACTCCCTTCCCCTCCATACCACTCCATTCCACTCTACTCCAATATATTCTGCTCCACTCCAGTCCACTCCACTCCACTCCATTCCATTTCACTCCTTTCCATTCCTCTCCATTCCACTCCACTCTATTCCACTCCTCTTAACCCCATACCACTCCACTCCTCACCATTCCATTTCATTCCACTCCATTTCATTCCACTTCATTCCATTCCATTCAACTCTACTCCTTTCCACTCCTCTCCATTAGACTCCACTCCATTCCATTCATTCCATTCTACTCAATTCCTCTCCTCTCCATTAGTCTCCACGCCATTCCATTCCATTCCACTTCATTCCACTCCATTCCACTCCACTCCACTCCATTCCATTCTATTCCACTGCACTTCATTCCACTCCCTCCACTCCATTCCACTCCACTCCATTCATTTCATTCCATTCAACTCCATTCCACTCCACTCCACTCTATTCCTTTCCAGTCCACTCCACTCCAATAAACTCCACTCCCCTCAACTCCATTCCATTCCACTCCAATCCATTCCATTCAAATCAACTCCATTCCATTCCATTCCATTCCACTGCCCTCCACTCCACTCCAGTCCACTCCATTCCATTCCACTCCATTCCTCTCCACTACATTACACTGCAGTCACTGCACTCCATTGCATTCACTCTACACCATTCCATGCCATTCCATTCCACTCCATACCAGTACACTCCTCTCCATTCCAATCCAATCCATTCTATTCCAATCTATTCCATGACACGCCACTAAACTCCACTCCACTCCACTCCATTTCGTTCCACTCCATTCCATTCCACTCCAATCCACTCCATTGCAATCCTTTCCACTCCACTCCACGCAACTCCACTCCATTCCATTCCACCACATTGCAGTCCACTCCATTCCATTCCATTCCATTCCACTGTACTCCACTCCTTTCCATTGCATTCTGCTCCACTGCATTCCACTGCATTCTACTCCCATCCACTCCATTCTATTCCACTCCATTCATTTTCATTCTATTGAATTCCATCACATTCCAGTCCATTCCCCTCCACTCCACTCCATTCCGTTGCACTCCACTCCGCCCCATTCTACTCCACTCCACTCCATTCCATTCCAGTCAACTACGATCCATTCCACTACACTCCACTCCGCTCCACTCCATTCCATGCCATTGCACTCCACTCGATTCCATTACATTCCACTGCATTCCATTCCATTCCATTCCATGCTACTCCACTACACTCCACGCAATTCCAGTCCATTCCTTTCCATTCCACTCCACTCCACTCCATTCCATTCCACTCTATTCCACTCCATTCCACTTCAGTGCTCTCGACCCCACTCAATTCCAGTCCATTCCATACCATTCCATTCCACTCCACTGCATTCCATTCCATTCCATTCTATTCCATTCCATTCCTCTCCTTTCCACTCAAATCCACACCATTCCACTCCAGTCCACTCCATTCCACGCCATTCGGTTCCATTCTACTCTATTCCATTCAATTCCACTCCATTCCCCTCCATTCCACTGCATTCCACTCCATTCCGCTCCACTCCATTCCACTCCATTCCAATCCATTCCATTACAATCCACACCACACCACTCCATTCCATTCCACTCCATTCCACTCTACTCCATTCCATTCCACTCCACTCCTGACCACTCCACTTCACTCCATTCCATTCCTCTCCATTCCACTCCACGCCACTCCATTCAATTCCACCCCATTCCATTCCGTTACATTTCATTCCACTCCTCTCCACTCCACTCCACTCTGCTCCATTCCATTCCAGCCCATTCCACTCCACTCCATTCCACTCCACTACTTTCCACTCCACTCCACTCCACTTATTTCCAGTCCATTCCATTCCATTCCATTCTATTCCACTCCTTTCCACTGCACTCCACTCCATTCATTTCCACTCCTCTCCATCTATCTCATTTCATTCTATTCCAATCCATTCCATTCCATTCCACTCCATTCCACTCCATTACACTCCATTCCAGTACATTCCACTCCACACAACTCAACTCCATTCCATTCCACTGCATTCCCCTCCATTACACTCCATTCCATTCCACTCCATACCAATCCAGTCGACTCTATTCCATTCCATTACACTACACTCCACTCCATCCCATTCCATTCCACTCCATTTCACTCTAGTGCATTTCTTTCCCATCCACTCCACTCCACTCCACTCCAGTCCACTACATTCAGTTCCACTCCGTTCCCTTCCTCCCCTTTGGGCTCCAATCCACTCCATTTCACTCCACTCCATTGCATTCCATTCCGTTTCTTTCCACTCCACTGCACTCGACTTCATTCCAGTCCTCTCCACTGCATTCTACTTCACTCCATTCCAGTCCATTGCATTCCAATCCACTCTATTGCTTTCCATTATATTCCACTCCGTTCCATTCCACTCCACTCCACTCCATTCCAATGCACTACACTCCATTCCGTTCCATTCCATTCCATTCCATTCCATTCCATTCAATTCCATTCTACTTCATTCCATTCCATTCCACTGCTTTCCATTCCATTCCACTCTACTCCATTCCACTCCACTCCATTTCACTCCACTCCATTCCATTTCATTCCATTCAACTCCATTCCACTCCAGTACACTCCAATCCACTACCCTCCACTCCATTCCATTCCATTTCTCTCCACTCCATTCCACTTCACTCCACTACCTTCTACTCCACTCCATTACCCTCCACTCAACTCCATTCCTCTCCACTCCATTCAACTCCATTCCACTCAAGTCCGTTGCATTCCACGTGACTTCGTACCATTCCACTCAACTCAATTCTTTCCATTCCATTCCACTGCACTCCACTCCACTCCACACCACTGCGTTCCACTCCATTCCATTCCTCTCCATTCCACTCCACTCCATTCCATTCCATTCCTCTCCACTCCACTCCATTCCGTTCCACTCTACACCATTCCATGCCATTCCTTTCCACTCCACTCTATTCCAATCCACTACATTCCACTCCAGTCCATTCCACTCCCGTTCATTTTATTCCAATCCATTCCATGACACTCCACTAAGCTAAACTCCACTCCACTCCACTCCGTTTCCCTCCACTTCCCTCCAATCCACTCCACTCTGCTACATTCCACTCCACTGCATTCCATTCCACTCCTTTACATTCCACTTCACTCCACTTCATTCTATTCCCTTCCACTCAATTCCATTCCATTCCAATCCAGTCCATTCCATTCAATTCCACTCCATTCCAGTCCTTTTCACTCCATTCCACTCCACTCCAGTCCACTCCATTCCTCTCCTTTGCATTCCATTGCATTCCAATCTATTCCACTCCACACCACTCCATTCTATTCCACTATACTCCACTCCTCTCCACTCCATTCCATTCCACTCTACTCCAATCCATTCCACTCCACTCCACTCCATTCCACTGCACTCTATTCCATTCCTTTCTGCTCCTTTGCATTCCACTCCATTCTACCCCACTCCACTCCATTTTACTCCACTCCATTCCATTCCTTTCCATTCAATTGCATTCCATTCCAGTCCAGTCCACTCCACCCCACTTCTTTCCACTGCACTCCACTCCACTCCACTCCATTATACTCCACTCCTTTCCATTGCATTCCATTCCATTCCACTCCACTCCATTCCACTCCACTCCACACCATTACAGTCCACTCCATTCCATTACGTTCCACACCACTGTATTCTACTCCACTCCACTCCTATCTGTTTCATTACATTCCATTGTACTCCATTCCATTACACTCCAATCCACTCCCCTATACTCCACTACCCTCCGTGCCATTGCATTTCACTCCACTCAATTCCATTCCATTCCACTGCGTTCAATTCCATTCCACTCCAATCCACTCCACTCAACTCCACTCAGTCCACTCCATTCCATTCCATTACATTACATTCCACTCCATTTCATACCATTCCACTCCATTCCACTCCACTCCAGTCTATTCCGTTCCATTCCATTCCACTCCGTCCAACTACAATCCACTCCATTATACTCCTAACCACTCCATTCCGTGCCATTCCATTCCAATCCACTCCAATCCCTTCCATTGCACTCCATTCCATTCCATTACACTCCATTCCAGTCCTTTGCACCCCTCTCCACTCCATTCCCTTCAATTCCACTCCATTCCGCGTCACTCCACCCCATTCCATTCAACTCCTTTCAACACCATTCCATTCCACTCCATTCCATTCCACACCACTCCCCACCATTCCATTCCACAGCATTCCACTCTACTCATTTCATTCCACTCCACTCTAGTCCACTTCAGTCCACTCCATTCCATTCCAGTCCATTCAATTCCTCTCCATTCCACTCCACTCCACTCCATTCCACTCCACTTCACTCCATTTCATTTAATTTCATTACATTCAACTCCCCTCCACTCCACTCCACTCCATTCCATTCTATTTCATTCCATTCAACTCCCCTCCAATCCACTCCAGTCTACTCCATTTTATTCCACCCCACTCTAGTCCACTCCATTGCACTCCGCTATATTCCACTCCACTCCATTTCATTCCATTCCATTCCACTCCACACCACTCCATTCCAAGGCCCTCCACAACATTTCATTCCATTCAATTCCATTCCACTCCATTGCATTCCATTCCACTCTTCTCTATTCCACTTCACTCCATTCCACTCTACTCCATTCCATTCCATTCCATTTCATTCCATTCCATTCCATTCCATTTCATTCCATTCCATTCCATTCCATTTCATTCCATTCCATTCCATTCCATTTCATTTCATTCCATTCCATTCCATTCCATTTCATTTCATTCCATTCCATTCCATTCCATTTCATTCCGTTCCATTCCATTCCATTTCATTCCATTCCATTCCATTTCATTCCATTCCATTCCATTCCATTATTTCATTCTATTCTTTTTCATTCCGTTCCATTCCATTCCATTTCATTCCATTCCATTCCATTTCATTCCATTCCATTCCATTCCATTCCACTCCAGTCCATTCAACTCCGCTCCACTCCATTGCATGCCATTCCAATCCATGCCAGTCTATTCCACTCCACTCCATTCCATTCCATTCCATTTCATAACATTCCATTCCATTTCATTCCATTCCACTCCATTCCAGTCCATTCCTCTAAATTTCATTCCACTCCATTCCATTCCCCTCCATAAGACTCCACTCCACTCCATTACACTCCATTCCATTGCATGATATTCCGTATCATTCCACTCCACTCCACTCCACTCGACTCCATTCCATTCCTCTTCACAGCACTCCACTCCACTACATTCCAATCTGCTGCATTCCATTCCACTCCATTCCATTTCATTCCATTCCATTCCACTCCGTTCCATTTCATTCCATTCCATTCCACTCCGTTCCATTTCATTCCATTCCATTCCACTCCGTTCCATTTCATTCCATTCCATTCCACTCCGTTCCATTTCATTCCATTCCATTCCACTCCGTTCCATTTCATTCCATTCCATTCCACTCCGTTCCATTTCATTCCATTCCATTCCACTCCGTTCCATTTCATTCCATTCCATTCCACTCTACTCCACTCCATTCCACTCCACTCCACTCCATTCCACTCCAATCCATTACACTTCATTCCATTTCACTCCCATACATTACACTCCATTCAATTCCATTCCCCTCCATTCCATTCCATTCCCTTCCTTTCCACTGCACTCCACTTCATTCAACTCCACTCCACTCCATTCCATCTCATTCCATTCTATTCCACTCCATTCCATTCCATTCCACTCCTTTCCATTCCATTCTCCTCCATTTCACTGCATTCCACTCCACTCCACTCCACTCCATTCCATTCCATTCTATTCCATTCCATTGCACTACTTTCCAATCCATTCCACTCCATTCCAATCCACTCTAATCCATTCCACTCCACTCCATTGCATTCCATTACACAACATTCCACTCCACCCCATACCATTCCACTCCACTCCATTCCATTCCACTCCACTCTACTCCATTCCACTCCATTCCATTCCACTCCATTCCATTCCATTACTTTCCACTCCTCTCCATTCCACTCCACCCCACTCCATTCCACTCCAATCCACTCCATTCCATTCCATTCCTATTTATTCCACTCCATTCCACTCCACTCCATTCCACTCCACTCCATTCCATTCCACTCCATTCCATTCCATTCCATTCCACTCCATTGCACTCCACATCATTCCATTCCATTCCATTCCACTCCATTCTATTCTATGCCAATGTACTCCATTCCACTCCACTCCATTCCACTCCACTCCGCTCTATTTCATTTCATTCAACTCCATTCCACTCCACTACCCTCCATTGACCTCTCCCCACTCCATTGCTTTCCATTACACTCCACGCCATTGGACTCCACTCCACTAATTTTCACTAAATTCCATTCCACTCCACTCCACTCCATTCCAGTCCATTCCATTCCATTCCACTGCATTCCATAACTCTCCATTCCATTCCGTTCCACTACACTCCATTCCACTCCACTCCACTCCACTCCATTCCACTCAACTCCATTCCTTTCCAATCCATTCCATTCCATTCCATGGAACTCCGTTTGATTCCGTTCCATTCCACTGCACTCCCATCCGTTCCACTACACTCCATTCCACTGTATTCCATTCCATTCCACTCCACTCCACCAGACTACATTCTTTCCGTTCCACTCCATTCCTTTCCTTTCTAAACCGTTCCATGCCATTCCATTCCACTCCACTCCATTCCAGTCCACTCCATTCCACTCCATTCGATTCCACTCCAATCCATTCCACTCCCCTGCCTTCTATTCCTATCCATTCCATGAAACTGTACTAAACTCCACTCCATTTCGTTCCACTTCTCGCCAATCCACTCAACTCCACTGTACTCTATTCCACTCCACTACATTCCATTCCACTCCATTCCATTCCACTCCACTCCATTCCATTTCATTGCACTCCGTTCCATTACATTCCATTCCACTCCATTCTGCTCCATTCCAGCACATTCCAGTCCATTTCACTCCCTTCCACTCCACTGCAGTCCACTCCATTCCACTCCCTTCCACTCCATTCCATTCCACTCCACTCCATTCCATTCCACTCCACTCCATTCCATTCCATTCCACTCCACTCTGCCTCACTCCACTCCACTCCGTTACTCTCCATTCCACTCTAGTCCATTCCTATCCACCCCACTCCATTCCACCACATTCCATTCCACTCCATTCCGTTACTCTCCATTCCACTCCTCTCAATTCCATTCCACTCCATTCCTTTCCATTCCATTTCATTCCATTACACTCCACTCCACTGCATTCCAATCCACCCCACTCAACTCCACTCCATTCCACTCCACTCCAATCCATTCCATTCCATTCCATTCCACTCCTCTGCACTCCATTCCACTCCTCGCAACTCCATTCCATTCCATTCCACTCCATTCCACTCTACCCCATTCCATTCCTCTCCACTCCATTCCACTGCACTCCACTCCTATCAATTCCATTCCACTCCATTCCACTTCACTCAATTCCACTGAACTCCTTTCCAGTCCACTCCACTCCATTACACTCCACTCCACTTCACTCAACTCCATTCCATTCCACTCCACTCCATTCCATTCCACTGAAATCCATTCCATTCCATTCCACTGCACTCCACTCACTCCAATCCACTCCATTCCACTCCATTCCTTTCGGCTTCATTCCACGCTAATACATTCCATTCCATGAAACTCCACTGTATTCCTCTCCATTGCACTCCACTCCACTGTACTCTATTACATTCCATTCCATTTACTCAATTCCATCCACTCCACTCCACTCCTGCCCACTCAACTCCATTCCACTCTGCTCCATTCTGCTCCATTCCATTCCACTCCACTCGACACCATTACAATCCATACCTCTCCATTCCACTTGACTCCACTCCATTCCATTCCATTCCATTCCATTCCATTCCACTCCACTCCATTCCATTCCATTCCACTCCACTCCACTCCATTCCATTCCATTCCACTCCATTCCACTCCATTCCATTCCATTCCACTCCATTCCACTCCATTCCACTCCATTCCATTCCATTCCACTCCATTCCATTCCATTCCATTCCACTCCATTCCATTCCATTCCACTCCATTCCACTCCATTCCATTCCATTCCACTCCATTCCATTCCATTCCACTCCATTCCATTCCATTCCATTCCTTTCCACTCAAATTCACTCTATTACACTCCAGTCCACTTCATTCCATCCCATTCCATTCCATTCTACTCCATTCCATTCCACTCCATTCCCCTCCGTTTCACTGCATTCCAATCTATTCTGCTCCACTCCATTCCACTCCATTCCAATCCATTCCGTTACACTCCACACCACTCCACTCCATTCCATTCCACTCCATTCCACTCTACTCCATTCCATTCCAATCCACTTCTGACCACTCCACTTCACTCCATTCCTTTCCACTCCATTCCATTCGTCTCCATTCCATTCCACTCCACTTCATTCAACTCCACTCCATACCCTTCAATTCCATTTCATACCCTTCTATTCCATTTCATTCCACTCCTTTGCTCCATTCCATTCCTCCCATCTCTCCTCCACTTCATTCCACACCACTACTTTCCACTCCTCTCCACTCAATTCCATTCCATTCCATTCCATTCCATTCCATTCCATTCCATTCCATTCCATTCCATTCCACTCCTTTCCACTGCACTCCACTCCATTCAGTTTCACTCCACTCCATTCTATCTCATTTAATTATCTTCCAGTCCATTCCATTCCATTCCACTCCATTCCATTCCACTTCACTCCATTCCACTCCATTCCCCTCCATTACACTCCACTCCATTCTACTCCATACCAATCCACTCCACTCTATTCCGTTCCGTTACACTACACTCCACGTCACCCCATTCCATTCCACTCCATTCCACTCTACTGCATTTCATTCCAATCCACTCCACTCCACTCCACTCCACTACATTCAATTCCACTCCATTCCTTTCCTCTCCATTAGGCTCCACTCCACTCCATTTCACTCCAGTCCATTGCATTCCATTCTGTTTCATTCCAATCCACTGCACTCAACTTCATTCCATTCCTCTCCACTGCACTCCACTTCACTCCATTCCACTCCACTGCATTCCAATCCACTCCATTCCATTCCATCATATTCCACTCCACTCCACTCCATTCCACTGCACTCCACTCCATTCCATTCCATTGCATTCCATTCCACTCCATTCCATTCCACTCCATTCCATTCCATTCCATTCCACTCCATTCCATTCCATTCCATTCCACTCAATTGCATTCCACTCCATTCCGTTCCATTCCACTCCATTCCACTCCACTCCATTCCACTCCACTCCATTCCATTTCATATCATTCAAATCCATTCTACTCCAGTACACTCCAATCCACTCCCCTCCACTCCATTCCATTCCATTTCTCTCCACTGCATTGCACTTCACTCCACTACCTTCCACTCCACTCCATTACCCTCCACTCCACTCCATTCCAATCCACTACGTTTAACTCCATTCCACTCAACTCCATTGCATTCCACGCCACTTCATACCATTCCACTCAACTCCATTCCATTCCATTCCATTCCACTGCACTCCACTCCACTCCACACCACTCCATTCCACTCCATTCCATTCCTCTTCATTCCACTGCACTCCATTCCATTCCATTCCACTCCACTCCACTCCATTCCATTCCACTCTACACCATTCCATGAAATTCCATTCCACTCCATTCCATTCCAATTCACTCCATTCCACTCCACTCAATTCCACTCCTGTTCATTCTATTCCAATCCATTCCATGACACTGCACTAAACTAAAGTCCACTCCACTGCACTCAATTTCCCTCCACTTCCCTCCAATCCTCTCCACTCTGCTACATTCCACTCCACTACATTCCATTCCACCTCTTTACATTCCACTTCACTCCACTTCATTCTATTCCCTTCCGCTCAGTTCCATTTCATTGTATTCCAGTTCATTCCATTCAATTCCACTCCATTCTAGTCCATTTCACCCTATTCCACTCAACTCCAGTCCACTCCATTCCACTCCTTTGCACTCCATTCCATTCCACTCCATTCCACTCCTTTCCATTTCATTCAATTCCACTTTACTCCGCTCCTCTCCACTTCATTCCATTCCACTTTACTCCAATCCATTCCACTCCACTCCACTGCACTCCACTGCACTCCACTTCATTCCTTTCCACTCTTTTGCATTCCACTCCATTCTACCCCACTACAATCCATTTTACTCCACTCCATTTCATTCAATTCCATTCAATTCCGTTCCAATCCAGTCCAGTCCACCCCACTGCACTTCATTCCACTTCACTCCACTCCACTCTACTCCATTCTACTCCACTCCTTTCCATTGCATTCCATTCCATTCCACTACACTCCATTCCATTCCACTCCACTCCACTCCATTCCATTCCACTCCACTCCACTCCATTCCATTCCACTCCACACCATTCCAGTCCAATCCAATCCATTACGTTCTACGCCACTCCATTCTACTCCACTCCAGTACAATCCATTTCCTTACATTCCATTATACGCCATTCCATTCCACTCCACTCCACTCCCCTCCACTCCACTCCACTCCCTTCCACTCCAGTACCTTCCAGGCCATTGCATTTCACTCCACTCAATTCCATTCCATTCTACTGCATTCAATTACATTCCACTAAACTCCACTCCACTCCACTCAACTCCAGTCAGTTCCACTCCATTCCATTCCATTCCATTCCATTCCATTCCATTCCATTCCATTCCATTCCACTCCATTCCACTCCACTCCACTCTATTCCTTTCCATCCCATTCCACTCCTTTCCACTCTAATCCACTCCATTCTACTCCAGACCACTCCATTCCTTGCCATTCCATTCCAATCCACTCCATTCCATTCCATTACACTCCATTCCATTCCATTACACGCCCTTCCATTCCATTACACTCCATTCCAGTCCTTTGCACTACAGTCCACTCCACCACATTCCATTCCATTCCACTCCCCTCCACTCCACTCCATTCCATTCCACTCTACACCATTCCATGCCATTCCATTCCACTCCATTCCATTCCATGCCGTTCCATTCCACTCCATTCCATTCCAATCCACTCCATTCCACTCCTCTCAATTCCACTCCAGTTCATTCTATTCCAATGCATTCCATGACACTCCACTAAAGTCTACTCCACTCCACTCTATTTCCCTCCACTTCCCTCAATCCACTCCACTCTGCTACATTCCACTCCACTACATTCCATTCCACTCCTTTACATTCCACTTCACTCCACTTCATTCTATTCCATTCCACTCAATTCTATTCCATTCCATTCCAGTCAATTCCATTCAATTCCACTCCATTCCACTCCATTTCACTCCATTCCTCTCAACTCCAGTCCACTCCATTCCACTCTTTTGCACTCCATTCCATTCCACTCCATTCCACTCCACTCCATTCCATTCTATTCCACTCTACTCTGTTCTTCTCCACTTCATTCCATTCCACTCTATTCTAATCCTTTCCAGTCCCCTCCACTGCACTCCACTGCACTCCACTTCATTCCATTCTGCTCCTTTTCATTTCACTCTGTTCTACCCCACTCCACTCCATTTTACTCCACTCCATTCCATTCCATTCCATTCCAGTCCAGTCCAGTCCAGTCCACTCCACTCCACTTCATTCCGCTGCACTCCATTCCACTCCACTCCACTCCATTCTACTTCACTCCTTTTCATTGCATTCCATTCCAGTGCACTCCACTCCATTCCAATCCACACCACTCCATTCCACTCCACACCATTCCATTTCACTGCATTCCATTACGTTCCACACCACTCCATTCTACTACTCTCAACTCCAATCCATTTCCTTACATTCCATTATAATCCATTCCATTCCACTCCACTCCACTCCACTCCACTCCACTCCACTACCTTCCATGCCATTGCATTTCGCTCCACTCAATTCCATTCCATTCCACTGCATTCCATTCCCTTCCACTCCACTCCACTCAACTCCACTCAATTCCACTCCCTTCCATTCCATTCCTTTCCACTCCATTTCATTCCATTCCACTCCACTCCACTCTATTCCGTTCCATTCCATTCCAATCCTTTCCACTCCACTCCACTCCATTCTACTCCAAACCACTCCATTCCATGCCATTCCATTCCAGTCTACTCCATTTCATTCCATTCCATTCCATTCCATTCCACTAAACTCCATTCCAGTCCTTTGCACTGCACTACATTCCATTCCATTCCATTCCATTCCATTCCACTCCATTCCAGTTTATTAAACTCCATTTCACTGCACTCCACTCCATTCCACTCCATTCCACTCCATTCCACTTCATTCCACCCCATTCCGTTCCACTCCATTCAACTGCATTCCATTCCGTTCCACACCACTCCACACCGTTCCATCCCACAGCATTCCACTCTACTCCATTCCATTTCACTCCACTGCAGTCCACTCCAGTCCACTCCATTCCATTCCAGTCCATTCCGTTCCTCTCCATTCCACTCCACTCCTCTCCATTCCACTCCACTCCACTCCAATCCATTCCATTTCATTCCATTCTACTCCCCTCCACTCCACTCCACTCCATTCCATTCCATTTCATTCCATTAAACTCCCCTCCACTCCACTCCAGTCCACTCCATTTCATTCCACCCCACTCCATTCCACTCCACTCTATTCTATTCCATTCCATTCCACTCCACACCACTCCATTCTACTGCCTTCCACAAGATTTCCTTCCATTCCATTCCACTGCATTGCATTCCATTCCACTCTACTCCTTTTAACTGCACTCCACTCCACTCCTTTTAACTGCACTCCACTCCACTCCATTCCATTCCATTCCATTGCACTCCACTCCACTCCATTCAACTCCACTCCACTCCATTGCATGCCATTCCATTCCATTCCACTCCATTCCATTCCATTTCATTCCATTCCATTCCATTCCAGTCAATACCAGTCTATTCCACTCCACTCCATTCCATCCCATTCCATTCCATTTCACTCCTCTCCACTCCATTCCTGTCCATCCGTCTTCATGTCATTCCACTCCATTCCATTGCTCTCTATAATACTCCACTCCACTCCATTCCATTGCATGATATTCCGTATCGTTTCACACCACTCCACTCCACTCGAATCCATTACATTCATCTCCACAGCACTCCACTCCACTCCATTCCTATCCGCTGCATTCCAATCCACTCAGTTCCATTTCATTCCATTCCATTCCACTCCACTCCACTCCATGCCACTCCACTCCATTCTGCTCCACTACATTCCACTCCAATCCATTACATTTCATTCCATTACACTCCACTACATTCCACTCCCATCCATTACATTTCATTCCATTTCACTCCACTTCATTACACTCCATTCAATTCCATTGCACTCCTTTCCACTGCACCCCACTCCATTCAACTCAACTACACTCCATTCCATCTCATTCCACTCTATTCCACTCCATTCCATTCCATTCCACTCCTTTCCATTCCATTACACTCCATACCAGTACATTCCACTCCACTCCAATACATTCCATTCCATTCCATTCCATTCCATTCCATTCCATT
Source organism: Pongo abelii (assembly GCF_028885655.2). Classification (NCBI taxonomy): domain Eukaryota; kingdom Metazoa; phylum Chordata; class Mammalia; order Primates; family Hominidae; genus Pongo; species Pongo abelii. The sequence goes on along the minus strand of NC_072000.2, from coordinate 19,814,090 downwards.
GAACTCTATTCCATTCCGTTCCACTCCATTCCATTCCACTCCACTCCATTCCCCTCCATTCCCCTACATTCCACTCCATTCTTTTCCACTCCATTCCACTCCACTACATTTCATTCCATAACACAACATTCCACCCCACCCCATTCCATTCCACTCCATTCCACTCTAGTCCATTCCATTCCACTCCACTCTACTCCATTCCACTCCATTCCATTCCACTGCTTTCCAATCCATTCCTTTCCACTCCACTCCATTCCACTCCACTCCACTCCATTCCACTCCACTCCATTCCATTCCATTCCAATTTATTGCACTCCATTCCACTCCACTCCACTCCATTCCACTCCACTCCATTCCATTCAATTCCATTCCATTCCATTCCACTCCACTCCACTCCATTCCATTCCATTCAATTCCATTCCATTCCATTCCACTCCATTCCACTCTAAGCCAATGTACTCCATTCCACTCCACTCCATTCCACTCCACTACACTCCATTGACTTCTCTCCCCTGCATTGCTTTCCATTCCATTCTACGTCATTCCATTCCACTCCACTACTTTCCACTAAACTCCATTCCACTCCACTCCACTCCATTCCATTCCATTCCATTCCACTGCATTCCATTCCACTCCATTCCATTTCATTCCACTACAATACATTCCACTCCACTCCACTCCACACCATTCCAATCATCTCCATTCCTTTCCTCTACACTCCATTCCATTCCACTTAACTCCGTTTGATTCCATTCCATTCCACTGCACTCGAATCCACTCCACTCCACTCCATTCCACTCCATTCCACTGTATTCCATTCCACTCCACTCCACTCCAGCAGACTCCATTCCATTCCATTCCATTCCACTCCACTCCATTCCATTCCATTCCATTCTGCACCAATCCGTGCCAATCCATTCCACTCCACTCCATTCCACTCCACTCCATTCCACTCCATTCCATTGCACTCCATTCCATTACATTCTATTCTACTCCATTCCACTCCAATCCACTACATTCCAGTCCATTTCACTCCCTTCCACTCCACTGCAGTCCACACCATTCCATTCCCTTCCACTCTATTCCATTCAACTCAATTCCACTCCAGTCCATTCCATTCCATTCCACTGCACTCCGTTCCATTCTATTCCACTCCACTGTGCTCCACACCACTCCATTCCGTTACACTCCATTCCTCTCTTGTCCATTCCTTTCCACCCCACTCCATTCCACCACATTCCATTCCACTCCATTCCATTCCTATCTGGTCGACTCCTCTCCACTCCATTCAATTCCACTCCATTCCTTTCCATTCCATTTCATTCCACTCCACTCCACCTCATTCCAATCAACCCCACTCAACTCCATTCCACTCCACTGCATTCCAATCCAACCCACTCATCTCCACTCCATTCATCTCCACTACATTCCACTCGAATCCATTCCATTCCATTCCGTTCCACTCCTCTACACTCCATTCGACTCCTCTCAACTCCATTCCATTCCATTCCATTCCACTCCATTCCACTCTACTCCATTCCATTCCTCTCCACTCCATTCCACTGCACTCCACTGCTATCAATTCCATTACATTCCATTCCACTTCATTCAATTCCACTCCACTCCATTCCAGTCCACACCACTCCATTCAACTCCACTCCACTCCACTGAACTCCATTCCATTCCACTCCACTCCATTCCACTCAAATCCTTTCCACTCCATTCCACTGCATTCCAATCCACTCCATGCAACTTCATTCCACTCTATTTAATTCCTTTCCATCCCATGCCATTCCATTCCATTGCATTCCATTTCATTCCACTCTACTCCATTCCACTCCACTGTTTTCCATTCCATTCCATTCATCTCTCTTCCACTCCTCTCCTCTCCATTCCACTCCACACCACTCCACTCCATTCCATTCCATTCCACTTCACTCCATTCCATTGAACTCCACTCCACTCCATTGCTCTCCACTCCACGCCATTCCACTCCACTACATTTCATTATATTCCGTTCCATTCAACTCCATTCCTTCCACTCCACTTCATTTCATTCCACTCCACTGCGCTACACTCCACTCCACTCTACTCCATTCAATTCCACTCCATTCCACTCCTCTCTGTTCCATTCGATTCCACTCCACTCCACTCCTTTCCATTTCATTCTACTACCCTCCATTCAATTCCATTCCATTCCACTCCATTCCATTCCATTCTAATCCATTCCAGTCAATTCCACTCCATTCCACTCCACTCCAGTCCACTCCATTCCACGCCATTCCATTCCACGCCATTCATATCCACTCCAATACATTCCATTCCACTCCAGTCCACTCCATTCCATTAAACTACATTTCACTCTACTTCATTCCATTCCACCCCGCTCCAGTACACTCTACTCCACTCCACTCCATTTCACTCCATTCCATTCCTCTCCATTCCCCTCCACTCCACTCCATTCTACTCCACTCCATTCCATTCCATTCCGTTTCAATCTTCTCCACACCACCCCACTCCACTCCATTCCATTCCATCCCATTCCACTCCACTCCTTTCGACTCCATTATATTCTACTCCACTCCATTCCATTCCATTCCAGTCAACTCCACTCTATTCCTTTCCACTCCACTCCAATCCATTCATTTCCACTCCATTCCACTCTACTCCATTCCATTCCACTCCACTCCATTCCACTCCACTCCACTACTTTCCATTCCATTCCATTCCATTCCACTGCACACCATTCCAGTCCACTCCACTCCACTCAAGTAAATTCCATTCCAATCTACTCCATTCCTTTCCACAAAACTCTATTCCATTCCATTCTATTCCACTGCACTCCACTCCACTCCATTCCATTCCATTCCACCTCACTCCACTCCACTACATTCCATTCCATTCCACTCCATTCCACCTCACTCCACTCCACTACATTCCATTCCATTCCACTCCACTCCTTTCCGTTCCACTCCACTCCATTCCACCCCACTCCACTGCATTCCACTCAATTCCTTTCTATTCCATTCCATTCCTTTCCATTCCCTCAATTCCATCCACTCCACTCCATTCCAGTACATTCAACTCCATTACACTCCGCTCCATTATGTTCCACTCCATCCACTCCACTCCATTCCATTCCAATCCATTCCATTCCATTCCATTGCACTAAACTCCATTCCATTCCATTCCACTCTATTCCACTCCATTGCAGTCCTCTCAACTCCAATCCCCTCCATTCCTTTCCATTCCACTGCACTCCACTTCATTGTTTTCCAATCCTTTCCACTCTACTCCATTGCACTACACTCCACTCCATACCATTCCTCTCCATTCCATTTAATTCCACTCCATTGCATTCCACTCCATTCCACTACACTCCACTCCATTACACTCCATTCCCCTCCATACCACTCCATTCTATTCCAATCCATTCCACTGTACTCCATTCCATTCCACTCCATTCGACTCCACTCCACGCCTTTCCATTCCATTCCACTCTATTCCATTCCTCTCCTTTCGACTCCATTCCATTCCTCTCCCCTCCATTCCATTTCATTCCACTCCACTACACTCCACTCCAATCCACCATATTCCATTCCACTCCATTCCAATCCTTTCCACTCTACTCCATTACACTCCAGTCCATTCCACTCCATTCCATTCCATTCAACTCCATTTCTCTCCACTCCACTCCATTCCACTCCACTCAACGCCTTTCCATTCCATACCATTCCACTATACTCCATTCCACTCCACTCCACTCCATTCCATTCCATTCCATTCCACTCCATTCCACTCCATTCCTCTCCATTCCATTCCATACCATTCCACTACACTCCATTCCACTCCACTCCACTCCACTGCATTCCACTCCACTCCACTCCATTCCTTTACATTCCATTCCATTCCACTCCATTTCTTTTCATTCCTCTCCATTCCAGTCCACTTCAATCCATTCCAATACACTCCAGTCCTCTCCACTCTACTCCATTCCCTTCCACTCCACTTCATTCCACTCCACTGCTTTCTACTCCATTGCATTCCACTGAACTCCACTCCATTACTTTCCACTCTTAACCATTACACTCCATTCCACTCCACTGCATTTCTCTCCATTCCATTACAGTCCATCCACTCCATCCATTCCAGTCCATTCCACTCCAATCCACTCCGCTAAACTCCATTCCATTTCATTCCACTGCATTCCATTCCATTACACTCTACTCCAGTCAACTACACTCTATTTCACTCCACTCCATTCCATTCAACTCTATTCCACTCTAATCCACTACATTCCTTTCCACACCATTCCATTCCACTCCACTCCACTCCATTCCACTCCACTCCACTCCATTCCATTCCATTCCATTCCAATCCACTCCATTCCGTTATACTCCACTCCATTCCAGTCCACTCCACTCCATTCCAATAAACTCCACTCTTATACACTCCACTCCATTCCATTCCACTTCTTTCCTTTCCATTCCACTCCACTCCGTTCCACTCCATTCCATTTAACTGCACTCCACTCCAGTCCACACCATTCCACTCCATTCCATTCTCCTCCATTCCACTCCACTCCATTCCATTCCATTCCACTCCACTCCACTCCATTTCTTTACATTCCATACCACTCAACTCCATTCCATTCCACTCCATTCACTTCCATTCCATTCCGCTCCATTCCATTCCATTCCACTCAACTCCCCTCCATTCCATTCCACTCCAGTCCACTCCATTCCACCCTTCTCCACACCACTCTACTCCATTCCATTCCATTCCATTCCACTCCCTTCCACTCTACTCCATTCCACTCCATTACACACTCCATTCCAAACTTTTCCAGTCCACTCCACTCCACCCCACTCCATTCCATTACATTCCACTGCACTCTACTCCCTTCCATTCCAATCCATTCCACTCCACGCCATTCGATTTCACTCCACTCCACTCCATTCCATTCAATTCCACTAAATTACATTACACTCCATTCCACTCCACTTAACTCCATTCCACTCCATCCCATTCCATTCCATTCAACTCCACTCCACTCCACTGCACTCCATTCCACTCCTCTCCTCTCCACTCAACTCCATTCCTTTCCACTCCATTCCATTCCTCTAGATTCCACTCCACTCCAATCCATTCCACTCCACTCCATTCCATTCCATTCCATTCCATTCAACTCTATTCCACTCCATTCCACTCCACTCCACTCCGTTCAATTCCATTCCATTTTACTCTTCTCCATTATATTCCACTCCACTCCGTTCCATTCAATTCCATTCCACTCCACTCCATTCCACTCCACTACACTACACTCCAAATCATTCCATTCAATTCCATTCAAATCCATTTCTTCCACTCCACTCCATTCCAGTCCACTCCATTCCACTCCACTCCACTGCACTTCTTTCCATTCCATTCAATTCCATTCCATTCCACTCAACTCCATTCCACTCCTTCCCATTCTATTCCATTCCATTTCATTCCACTCCACTCCACTCCGCTCCATTATATTACGTTCAACTCTCCTGCACTCCACTCCATTCCATTCCACTCCACTCCATTCCACTCCACTCCATTACATTCTATTCCTTTCTATTCCTTTCCATTCCCTTCCTTTCCTCTCCACTCCTCTCCGTGCCACTTCACTCCAATCCATTCCATTCCATTCCATTCCATTCTATTCCATTCCATTCCATTCCACTTCATTCCATTTCACTCCACACTACTCCATTCCACTCCACTCCATTCCACTCCACTCCATTCCTTTCCATTCCATTCATTTCTATTCCAGTCCACTCCAGTCCATTCCACTCCACTCCAATCCATTCCATTCCATTGCATTACACTCCACTCCATTCCATTCCACTCCATTCCACTCCACTCCAATCCATTCCATGACATTCCAGTCTATTCCACTCCATTCTTTCTACTCCACTGCATGCCAGTCTAATCCACTCCACTCCACTCCATTCCTCTCCATTCCATGTCTCTCCATTCCACACCACTTCTTTCCCTTTGATTTCACTCCACACTTCTCCATTCCATTACATTTCATTTTATGCCACTCCATTCCACTCCACTCCATTCCACTCCATTCCAGTCTATTCCACTCCATTCCTGTCCACTCCACTCCATTCCACTGTATTCGATTCCACTCCACTGCCTTCCACTCCATTCAATTCCAATAATTTCAACTCTACACCATTCCATTCCACTCCACTGTACTCCATTACATTTAATCCTCTCCATTCCACTCCATTCCATTCCATTTCATTCCACTCCACTGCATTTCATTCCATTCCCCTTCCCTCCACTCCATTCAACTCCATTCCATTCGACTCCACTCCATTCCATAATATTTCGCTCCACCCCACTCCATTCCAATCCATTCCACTCCATTCCACTCCACTCTGCTAAATTCCATTCCATTCCTTTCCATTCCCTTCCATTCCATTACATTTCATTCCCTTCCACTCCACTCCATTCCATTACACTCCACTCGTTCCATTCCATTCCATTCCATTACACTCCACTCCATTCAAGTCCACTCCAGTCCATTCCACTCCACTCCTCTCAACTACTTTCCATTCCACTCCACTCCATTCCATTCCATTCCATTCCACAGCACTCCTCTCCATCGACTAACCTAAACTCCATTCCATTCCATTCCACAGCACTCCACTCCATCGACTAACCTAAACTCCATTCCACTCCATTCCATTCGACTCCATTCCACTATGCTCCATTCCATTCCATTTCACTGCCTTCTGCTCTACTTCAGTTTTCTCCACTCCTCTCCATTCCATTCCACTGTTCTCCTTTCCTATCCATTCCATTCCACTCTACTCCATTCAACTCCTTTCCACTCCATTCCACTACATTCCACTACATTCCAGTCCACTCTACTCCAGCCCACTCCACTCCAATCCATTCCACTGCACTCCACTCCATTCCATTCCAATCCAGTCCCCTCCACTCCACTCCAATCCATTCCACTCCATCCCAATCCCCTCCACTCCAAGCCACTCCATTCCATTCCACTCTACTCCATTCCTTTCCATTGTATTCCACTCCATTCCATTCCACTCCATTCCACTCAATTCCACTCCATTCCAGTCCACTCCACTCCACTCCATTCCATTCCATGCCACTGCACTCCACTCTATTCCATTCCAATCCCTTCCACTCCAAGCCATTCCACTCCAATCCACTCCACTCCTTTCCATTCAACTCCTTTCCATTTCACTCCATTCCATGCCACTCCACTCCATTCCACTCCACTCCCCTCCACTACATTCCATTCCAATTCACTCCATTCCATTCCACTCCACTCCACAGCATTCCACTCCACTCCATTCCATTCCATTCCACTTTACTCCATTGCACTCCACTCCACCCGATTCCATCCATTCCATTCCACTCCACTCCGCTACATTCTAATCCAATCCACTCCTTTCCACTCGACTCCACTCCATTCCATTCCATTCCATTGTATTCCATTCCATTCCATTCCATTAAACTCTAGTCCACTCCACTCCATTAAATTCCATTCCAAGCCATTCATCTCCATTTCAATCCACTAATCTCCACTCCACTCCATTCCATTTCATTACAGTACACTCCACTCCATTCGTTTCCAATCCATTCGACTCCACTCTTTTCCATTCTACTCCACTCCACTCCATTTCACTTAATTCCACTGAATTCCCTCACACTCCATTACACTTCACTGCATTCCATTCCATTCCCTTCCACTCCACTCCAATCCGCTCCATTCCGCTTAATTCCACTACATTCTATTCCACTCCCTTCCACTCCACTGCATTCCATTCCATTCCACTCCACTCCACTCCATTCCACTCCACTACACTCCATTCCATTCCATTCCATTCCACTGCACTCCATTCCAATCCATTCCACTCCACTCCAGTTCAGTCTACTCCGTTCCATTGCATTCCTTTCCATTCCATTCCATTCCAAGCCTTTCCAATCCACTCCACTCAATTCCAAACCAATACAGATCATTCCATTACTTTCCATTCCATTCCACTCTATTCCATTCCTCTCCACTCCATTCCAGTCCACTCCATTCCACTCAATTCCAAACCAATAAAGTCCATTCCATTCCTTTCCCTTCCATTCCACTCCACTCAACTGCATTGCACTCCACTCTATTCCACTCCACTCCACTCCCTTCCATTCTACCCCACTTCATTCCATTCCAATCCACTGTACTCCATTCCACTGCACTCCACTCCATTCCACTACTCTCCACTCCATTCCAATACATTCCATTCCAATCCAGCCCATTCCACTCTACTCCATTCTAATCCATTCCAGTCCATTCAAAGCTATTCCAGGCCACCCCACTCCACTCAATTACATTCCACTGCACTCCACTCCATTCGATTCCAATCCATTCCACTCCACTACATTCCTTTCCACTGAACTCCACTCCACTCCACTCCATTCCATTTAATTCCACTCCATTCCATTTCACTCTATTCCACTCCACACCATTCCACTCCTCTCCACTCCATTCCATTCCATTCCATTTCACTCCATTCCATTCCACTACACTCCATTCCAGTCCAGTCCACTCCACTCCAATAAACTGCATTCCACTACATTACACTCCAATACACTCCATTCCATTCCACTCCACTCCTTTCCATTCCATTCCACTTCATTCCACTCTATCCACTCCATTCCACTCCATGCCACTACATTCCTTTCCACTCCCTTCCATTCCACTCCATTTTATTCCATTCGACTACACTCCACTCCATTCCACTCCACTACATTCCTTTCCACTGAACTCCCCTCGACTCCACTCCATTCCATTTAATTCCACTCCATTCCGTTACTTTCCATTGTACTTCACTCCATTCCAGTCCGCTTCACTGCATGCAACTCCACTCCACTCCAGTACATTCCATTCCACTCCACTCCCTTCCATTCCACTTAAGTACATTCCATTGCATTCCATTCCACTGCACTCCACTCCATCCAATCCACTCCACTCCATTCCACTCTATATGATTCCACTCCATTCCATTACACTGCATTTCATTCCTTTTCACTCCACTCCACTGTATTCCACTCCACTCCATTCCACTCTACTCCACTCCATTCCATTCCATTCCTTCCAACTCTATTCCACTTCACTCCACTCCATTCTTCTAAACTCCACTCCGTTCCACTCCGTTCCATTTCACTCCACTCCATTCCACTATACTCCATTGCATTCCACTCCACTCCACTCCATTCCATTAAATTCCATTCCATTCAACTGCATTCCGTTCCATTCCATTCCATTCCATCACATTCCATTCCCTTCCTTTCCACAGCATTACATTACATTCCACTATACTACATTCCAATCCATTCCATTCCACTCCACTCCATTCCATTCCATTCAAATCTATTCATCTACACTCCTTTCCACTCCACTCCACTTCATTCCGTTCCACTCCACTCCGTTCCTTTCCACTCCGTTTCATTCCACTCCATTCCACTCCAATACACTCCATTCAATTACATTCCATTCCATTCCTCTCCATTCCTTCCACTCCACTCCATTCCACTCTTCTCCACTCCATTCAATTCCATTCCACTCCAATCTATTCCTTTCAATTCCACTCCATTCCATTCCTCTCCATTCCCTCCACTCCACTCCATTCCATTCTTCTCCACTCCATTCAATTCCATTCCACTCCACTCTATTCCTTTCCATTCCATTCCACTGCACTCCACTCCACTCCACGTCACCCCATTCCAATCCGTTCCACTCCACTCCACTCCACTCCATTCCATTCCATTTATTTCCACTGCATTCCATTCCTCTGCATTCCACTTCACTCCTTTCAATTTCATGCCACTCTACTCCAATCCATTCCACTCTACTCCACTCAACTCCACACCACACCACTCCATTCCATTCCATTCCATTCCATTCTACTCCTCTCCATTCCATTCCATTCCATTCCACTCCTTCCCACTCCTCTCCTCTCCGTTCCACTCCATGGCTTTCTATTCCATTCCACTCCACTCCAATACATTCCACTCCACTCCACTCGATTCCATTCCATTCCATTCCACTCCATTCCATTCCATTCCATTCTACTCCATTTCACTCCATTCCAATCTATTCCACTACATTCCACTCCACTAATCTCCATTCCATTCCATTCCATTCCAATCCCTTCCACTTCAGTCCGCTCATTTCCACTCCACCCCACTCCACTCCACTCAATTTCACTCCATTCCTTTCACTCCAATACACTCCACTCCTTTCCACTCCACTCCACTCCACTCCACTACACTTCACTCCATTCAATTCCACTCCACTCCATTCCATTCCGTTTCATTTTATTCCATTCCAATCCTCTCCTCTCAATTCCACTCAGCTGCACGTCATTCCACTCTACTCCACTCCATTCCACTCCACTCCATTCCATTTAATTCCACTCCATGCCATTCCACTCCATTCCAGTACACTCCACTGCATTCCACTCCACCCACCCCACTCCCCTGCACTCAACTTCTTTCCATTCTACTCCTCTCCATTCCATTCCACTGCAATCCATTCCATTCTACTGAACTCCACTCCGCGCCATTCCCTCCACTCCATTTCACTCCATTCCATTCCACTCCATGCCACTCCACTTCATTTAATTCCATTCCGCTCCACTCCACTCCACTTCATTCCATTGCACTGCATTCTATTAAACTCCATTCCATTCCACTCCGTTCATTTCAATTACAGTCTACTCCATTCCACTCCATTCCATTCCAATCCCCTCCACTCATTTCCACTCCTCTCCACTACACTCCTCTCCACCCCACTCCATTCCATTTCACTCTATTCCATTCCTTTCTGTTCCATTCCATTTCGTTCCACTCCACTCCATTCGTTCCATTCCATTTCGTTCCATTCCACTCCACTTCTTTCCATTCCACTCCATTCTAATCCATTCCACTCCACTCCATTCCATGTAATTCCACTACATTCCATTTCACTCCATTCCACTGCACTCCTCTCCATTCCACTCCACTCCACTGTGTTCCATTCCACTCCACTGCACTCCACTCCACTCCATTCCATTCCATTCCACTCCCGTCAACTCCATTCCACTCCACTCCACTCCACACCACTTCATTTCATTCCTTTCCATTCCATTCCTGTCCATTCCACTCCACTCCAATACACTCCATTCCAATCCAACCCACTCCATTCCATTCCACTCCAATCCTTTCCACTCCACTCCATTCCAATCCTTTCCAATCCACTCCATTCAATTCCACTCACCTTCACTCCATTCCACTCCACTCCACTCCACTCCACTGCATTGCATTCCACTCTTCTCCATTCCATTCCACTCCATTCCATTCCACTCAATTCCACTCAATCCCACTGCATTCTAGTCCACTCCACTCCACTCCCCTCCATTCCATTCCATTCCACTGCCCTCCACTCCACACGATTCCAATCCATTCCAGTCCATTCCATTCTATTCAGTTCCAATCCTTTCCACTCCATTACACTCCATTCCACTACACTACACTCCATTACATTACACTACATTATATTCCGCTCCCTTCCATTCCACTGCACTCCATTCCAGGCCACTACACTCAATGCCACTCCTCTCCACTCCAATACATTCCATTCCACTCCACTCCATTCCATTCCACTTAACTGCATTCCATTCCATTTCATTCCATTCCACTGCACTCCACTCCATCCTCTCCAATCCACTCCATTCCAATCCATTCCATTCCACTCGATTCCATTCCATTCCATTTCACTCCACTCCACTGCATTCCACTCCACTACTTTCCACTCCACTGCGCTCCATTCCATTCCATTCCATTCCACTCCCCTCCATTCTATTCCATTCCACTCTACTCCATTCCACTCCACTCAACTACATTCCACTGCACTCCACTCCATTCCTGTCCACTCCACTCCTTTAAACTCCATTCCACTCCATCCACTCCATTCTGGTCCACTCCACTCCTTTCCAATCCATTCCATTCCACTTCATTCCACTAAGCTCCTTTCCATTCCATTTCAGTCCACTCCACAGCATTCCACTCCACTCCATTCCACTCCACTCCGCTCCATTCAATTCCATGCCATTCCACTCTAGTCAATTCCATTCCATTCTACTCTACTCCATTCCACTCTGCTCCGTTCCGTTCCATTCCTCTCCACTCCACTACATTCCAATCCATTCCACTTGATTCCACTCCACTCCACTACATTCCATTCCATTTCACTTCATTCCATACCATTCCAATGTACTCCATTTCACTGCACTCGATTTCACTCCACTCCACTCCATTCCATTCCTTTCCATTCCACTACATTCCCTACCACTCCACTCCATTCCAGTCCACTCCCCTACATTCCACTCCAATCCACTCCACTCAATTCTACGTCTTTCCTTTCTAATCGACTCCATTCCATTACACTCCAATCCATTCCATTCCATTCTACTTAACTCCACTCCACTCCATTCCACTCCACACAATTCCACTCCACTCCACTCCACACAACTCCACTCCACTACATTCTATTCCACTCCATTCCACTCTACTCCATTCTATTCCATTCTGCTCCCCTCCATTACACTCCATTCCATTGCACTGCATTCCACTCCACGTCACTTCATTCCACTAAATTCCGTTCCATTCCATTCCACTCCATTCAATTCCATTGCAAAACGCCCAACTCCACTTCATTCCATTTCGATCCACTCCACTCATTTCCACTCCTCTTCACTCCGTTCCTCTACACTCCACTCCATTCCATTTCACTCTACTCGGTTGCATTCCGTTCCATTCTGCTCCATTTCACACCACCCCATTCCATTCCACTCCATTCTAATCAATTCCACTCCACTCCATTCCATTCCACTCCTCACCACTCCTATCCATTTCATTTAATTCCACTTCATTCCATTCCACTCCATTCCACTCCACTCCAGTCCATTCCACTCCTCCCCATTCCATTCCATTCCAATTTACTCCAGTCCACTCCACTCCGTTCCTTTCCATTCCGCTCTACTCCAGTCCACTCCACTCCACTCTGTTCCATTCCATTCCACACTACTCCACTCAATTCCAATCAATTCCACTCCATTCCACTCCACTCCACTCCATTCCATTCCATTCCACTCTATTCCATTCCATTTCACTACTTTCCATTCCCTCCTACTCTACTCCATTTCACTCCACTCGATTCCACTCCACTCCCTTCCATTCTTTTCCATTCCACTCCATTCCATTCCACTCCTCTCCATTCCATTCCACTCCTCTCCATTCCATTCCACTTAAGCACATTCCATTCCATTCTGTTCCACTACACTCCACTCCATCCAGTCCACTCCACTGCATTCCACTCCATTTCGTTTCATTCCATTCCACTCCACTCCATTTCATTCCATTTCACTCCACTCCACTGTATTCCACTCCACTCCATTCTTCTCCACTCTGCTCCATTCCATTCCATTCCATTCAACTCCACTCCATTCCATTCCATTCCACTCTACTCCAGTCCACTCCACTCCACTCTGTTCCATTCTATTCCACTCGTCTCCTCTCAATTCCAATTAATCCCACTCCACTCCACTCCATTCCATTCCATTCCATTGCATTCCATTTAACTCCATTGCATTCCATCCCACTCTACTCCATTTCACTCCATTCGATTCCACTCCACTCACTTCCATCCTTTTCCATTTCACTCCATTCCATTCCACTCCACTCCATTCCAGTCCACTCCACTCCATCCCTCTGCACTCACCTCCACTCCACTTCTTTCCATTCTAATCCACTCCATTCCTTTAGACTCCACCGAATTCCTTTCCATTCCATTCATCTCTATTCCACTCCACTCCACTCCATTCCACTCCACTCCAATCCGTTCCTTTCCATTCCATTTCACTCCACTCCATTCCACTCCACTCCAACCCATTCCACTCCACTCCACTCCACTCCATTCCATTCCATTCAATTCCATTCCATTCCATACCATTCCTTTCCATTCCGTTCCCCTGCATTCCATTCCATTCCACTCCACTCCATTCCACTCCACTCCGTTCCATTCCATTCAACTGTATTCCACTCCACTCCTCTCCATTCCATTCCAAACCACTCCGTTCCATTCCATTCCATTTCACTCCACTCCATTCCACTCCACTCCCCTACGTTTCATTGCAATCCTATTCCTTCCGTTCCACTCCACTCCATTGCATTCCATTCCATTCCACTGCACTGCACTGGACTCCACTCCAATTCCCTCCATTCCACTCCATTCCACTCCACTCCTTTCCATTCCACTCCACTCCACTGCATTCCACTCCACTCCACTGCATTCCACTCCACTCCATTCCCCTCCAGTCTGCTCCAATTCATTCCATTCCATTCCACTCCTCTTCCCTCTATTCCAATCCATTCCACTCCATTCCACTTCACTGTACTCCATTCCATTCCATTCCTTTCCACCACATTCCACTCCACTTAATTCCACTCCATTCCAGTTTATTCCCTCCTTTTCAGTCCACTCCAGTCCACTCCATTCCATTCCATTCCACTGCACTCCACTCCATTTGATACAAATCCATTCCACTCCACTCCATTCCATTCCACTCAACTTCCCTCCAATCCACTCAATTCCATTTAATTCCACTCCACTCCATTTCACGCCACTCCACTCCATTCTACTCCACAGCATTCCATTCCATTCCACTCCACTCCACTCCTTTCCACTCCATTCCATTCCACTCCACTCCACTCCATTCCAATCCATTACACTCCATTCCACTCCAATAAACTCCAATCCATTCTATTCCATTCCAATCCTTTGCACTCTATTCCACGCCATTCCTCTCCTCTCCACTCCACTCCATTACATTACATTCCGTTCCACTCCATTCCATTCCACTCCTCTCCTTTCCACTCCACTCCACTACATTCCATTCCACTCTACTCCTTTCAATTCCACTTGACTCCATTCCATTCCATTCAATTCCACTGCACTCCACTCCATCCACTCCACTCCACTCCATTACACTCCATTCCAATCCACTCCATTCCACTCCACTCCATTCCATTCCGTTCACCTCTACTCCACTGCATTCCACTCAACTCCATTCCACTCCACTCTTCTCCATTCCATTCCATTCCATTCCACTCCACTCCATTCCATTCCATGCCACTCTACTCCATTAAACACCACTCCGCTCCATGCCATTCCATTCCCCTCCATTCCAATTCATTCCACTCCATTCCTCTTCACTCCACTCCATTCCATTCCATTCCATTCCATTCCATGCCTTTCCATTCCACGCTACTCCATTCCTCTACACTCCATTCCACTCCACTCCATTCCATTCCTTTCCATTCCACTCCATTCCATTGCACTCAGTTCCACTCCAATGCATTCCATTCCATTCGTCTCCACTCCAATCCATTCCATTGCACTCCATTCCACTCCGCTCCACTCCATTCCATTCCACTTTTCCATTCCATTCCATTCCACTCCGTTCCATTCCATTCCACTCCACTTCTCTCTGTTCCATTCTTATCCACTGCACTCATTACAACTCCTCTCCACTCCACTCCTCTGCACCAAACTCCATTCCATTCCACTCTACTACATTTCATTCCATTCCAATCCACCCTAGTGAACTCCTCTGCACTCTATTCCATTTAATTCCACTCCATTCCATTCCAATACTTTCCACTCCACTCCACTGCATTCCACTCTGCTCCATCTCATTCCATTCCACTCCACCCCACTCCAATCCACTCAATTCCATTCCATTCCACTCCGGTCAACTCCATTAAACTCCACTCCACTCCACTAAACTCCACTTCATTCCATTCCATTCCACTACATTCAACTCCACCTCATTCCACTCCATTCCTGTCCACTGCATTGCTATCCACACCATTTGATTCCACTCCGCTGTGCTCCACTCCATTTCATTCCAATCCATTCCAATCCACTCCATTACAATCCATACCACTCAACTCGATTCCATTCCATTCCATTCCACTCCATTCCACTCCACTCTACCCCATTCCACTCCACTCCATTCCATAGCATTCCTCTCTAGTCCAATCCACTCCTTTCCACCTCATTCCATTCCATTCCATTCCATTCCACTCCACTCCACTCCAATCCTCTCCATTCCATTAAAATACACTCCAGTCAACTCCATTCCACTCCACTCCACTCCAATGCACTTCATTCCATTCCAATCCATTTCATTCCACTCCATTACACTCCTCTCCATTCCACTCCATTCCACTCCATTCCGGTCCACTTCACTCCACTCCACTCCATTCCATTTCATTCTATTCCATTCCGCTGCACTCCACTCCCTTCCATTCCAATAAAATTCCAATCCAATCCATTCCATTCCACTCCACTGCACTCCATTCCTCTCCATTCCACTCCACTCCACTCCATTCCATTCGATTCTTCTCCATTCCACTCCATTCCAAACCACTCCATTTCACTTCATTACATTGCATTCCACTGCACTCCCCTCCACTCCACTCCACTCCATTCTATTCCATTCCAGAACACTCCACTGCATTTCATTCCAATCCATTCCACTCCATTCCATTCCATTCCATGCCACTCTACTCGACTTCACTGCATACCATTTAATACCACTCCATTCTACTCCACTTCATTCCACTCCACTCCAGTCCACTCCATTCCATTCCACTCCACTCCATTCCATTCCACTCCACTATATTGCATTCCATTCCATTCCACTGCACTCCACACCACTCCTCTCCATTGCATTCCATTCCATTCCACTTCACTCCACTCCACTCTACTCCATTGCACTCCATTCCGTTCCATTCCTTTCCACTCCACCCCATTCCATTCCATTCCACTCCACTCCACTCCATTCCTCTTCACTCCATTCCACTCCACTCCATGAAACTCCACTCCCCTAAATTCCATTCCATTCCATTCCAATACACTCCACAGCATCCACCCCAGTCCCCTCCATTCCACTTCATTCATTTCACTACATTCCATGCCACTTCATTCCATTCCATTCCACTCTACTCCACTACATTCCACTCCATTCCATTCCACTCCACTGCATTCCACTCCATTCCATTCCACTCCACTCCGCTGCATTCCATTCCAATCCATTCATCTCCTCTCCATTCCATTCCATTCCACTCTACTCCATGCCAGTCCGCTCCACTCCATTCCATTCCAATCCATTCCACTACACTACACTCCATTACACTCCACTCCATTTCTCTCCACTCCATTCCAGTCCATTAGATTCCACTCCAATCCATTCCAATCCATTCCACTCCACTCCATTCCAATCCATTCCACTCCATTCCACTCCACTCCACTCCATTCCATTCCATTCAATTCCAATTCTTTCCCTCCACTACACTCCATTCCAATCCATTCCACTCCACTTCACTCCACTCCATTCCACTACATTGCAGTCCACTCTGCTCCATTCCACTCCACTCTACTCCATTCCTTTCCAATCCACTTAATTCCATTCCACTCCACTCCATTCCATTCCATTCCACTGCACTCCACTCCATCCACTCCATTCCACTTGATTCCAATCCATTCCACTCCATTCCACTCCACTGCATTTCATTCCATTCAATTCAACTCAACTGCTTTCCACTGCACTGGATTCCAATCCACTCCGCTCCATTCGATTGCATTCCATTCCATTCCACTACATTCCATTCCATTCTACTCAACTCCATTCCACTCCACTCCACTCCGTTCCATTACATTCCACTCCACTCCTCTCCATTCAAATCATTTCACTCCTTTCCATTAAACTCTACCCCATTCCATTGCAATCCATTCCATTCCACTCTATTCCATTCCACTCCTCTCCATTCCACTCCACTCCTTTGCATTCCTTTCTATTCCACTCCGTTCCATTTCACTCCACTCCATTCCAGTCCACTCCACTCCATTCATCTCCATTCCACTCCTCTCCACTCACCTTCTTTCCATTCCACTCCACTTCATTGTATTCTATTCCACTGCACTACACTCCCCTCCACTCCAATCCACTCAATTCCATTCCACTCCACTGCATTCCATTCCATTCCTCTCCACTCCACTCATATCCATTCCACTTCACTCCAATCCTCTCCACTCCATTCCATTCCAATCCATTCCACTCCACTCCATTCCATTCCACTCCACTGCACTCCACTCCACTCCACTCAATTTAACACCACTCCTTTCCATTCCACTGAATTCCACTCCACTCCACTCCATTCAATTTAATACCACTCCTTTCCATTCCACTCAATTCCACTCCACTCCATTCCATTCCAGTGCACTCCACTCCAATCCACTCCATTTCATTCGATTCCATTCCAGTCCACTCCACTCCAATACACTCCACTGCATTCCACTCCACTCCATTGCATTCCACTGCACACCATTCCTCCCCATCCCTTCCATTCAATTCCGTTTCATTACCTTCCACTCCATCCCTTCCATTTAATTCCATTTCATTACATTCAACTCCCTCCACTCCATTCCATTCCATTCCTTTCCATTCCACACCATGCCATTCCACTCCACTCCATTCCATTCCATTCCATTCAACTCTATTCCACTCCACTCCAATTCTTTCCACTCAACTCCACTCTGTTCCATTCCATTCCGCTTCAATCCTCTCCATTCCACTCTCTCCACTCCATTCCACTCCACTCTACTGCATTCCATTCCATTCCATTCCTTTCCATTCCACTCCATTCCTTCCACTCCAATCCATTCTAGTCCACAGCAACACATCCCACTCCATTCCACTCCACTCCACTACATTCCACTCCACTCCACTCCATTCCATTCCACTCCACCTCATTCCATTCCATTCCTTTCCATTTAACTCCACTCCATTCCACTCCACTCCATTCCCATCCATTCCACTCCATTCCACTTCAATCCACTCAATTACATTCCATAAAATTCCACTGCAGTCCGTTTCACTCCACTCCATTTCACTCCATTACTGTCCATTCCACTCCATTCCGTTCCACTCCACTCCACTCCACTCCATTCCATTCCTTTCCAATCCTTTCAACTCCTCTTCACTCCATTGCACTCTACTCCACTCCATTCCATTCCATTCCACTCCATACCACTCCTTTCCATTCCACTCCACTCCATTCCTCTCCACTTCACTCCATGCCACCCACACCACTCCAATACATTACATTCCACTCCACTCTATTCCATACCACTTAAGTGCATCCCGTTATATTACATTCCACTGCACTCCACTCCATCCAGTTCACTCCCCGCCATTCCACTCCATTCCTTTCCTCTCAATTCCACTCCTCTTCAATATATTCCATTTCACTCCACTCCACTGCATTCCACTCCACTCCATTCCACTCCACTCTTCTCCGCTCCATGCCATTCCAATCCAGTCTACTCCTTTCCAATCCTTTCCACTCCATTCCACTCTACTCCACTCCATTCCATTCTACTCCTTTCTATTCCATTCCATTCCATTCCATTTCATTCTTCACCATATCACTCCACTCCTATCCACTCCACTCTATTCCATTCCACTCCACTCCATTCCTTTCCTTTCCATTCCATTCCACTCCACTCCACTCCCCTCCACTCCATTCCATTTAATTCCACTCCATTCTATTCCACTCCATTCCACTCCACTCCATTCCATTTCATTCCACTCTAATCCATACCACTCCACTCCACTCCATTCCACTCCACTCAATTCCATTCCATTCCATTCCATTCCTTTCCACTCCACTCCATTCCACTCCACTCCACTCTATTCCATTCCATTCCATTCCATTCCTGTCCTTTCCACTCCACTCCTCTCTATTCCACTCCACTCCATTCCATTCCATTCCATTCCTTTGCATTCCAGTCCAATCCATTCCACTCCATTATATTCCAGTCCAATCCACTTAATTCCAATCCACTCCTGTCCACTCCACTACATTCCATTCCACTCCACTGCTTTCCATTACACTCCACTCCACTCCATTCCATTCCATTCCTTTCAACTGCCTTCCACTCTATCCACTTCGCTGCACTCCATTCCACTCCATTCATTCCATTCCATTGCATTCCATTCCACTGCATTCCCTTCCCTTCCATTCCAATGCATTCCATTCCATTCCATTCCATTCCATTCCATTCCATTCCATTCCACTGCATTCCATTCCATTCAACTCTACTTCATTCTACTCCATTCCTTTCCACTCCACTCCATTGCAATCCATTCCACTCCGTTCCATTCCATTACAATTCACTCCACTCCATTGAACTCCAATCCAATCCATTCCACTCCTCTCTAATCCTTTCCTTTCCATTCCATTTCATTTTTTCCACTCCACTTCATTCCAGTGCACTCCACTCCTTTCCTCTCCAATCCACTTCATTACATTCCACTCCAATCCTCTACATTCCATTCCACTCCACTCCACTTCATTACATTCCACTCCACTCCTCTACATTCCATTCCACTCCACTCCATTCCATTCCACTCCACTCCATTCCATTCCATGCCATTCAACTGCACTCCACTCCCCTCCACTCCACTCCACTCCATTCCACTCCATTCCACTCCACTCCACTCCATTCCATTCCATTCCATTCCAATCTACTACATTCGATTCCACTCCACTCCACTCCACTCCATTGCAATTCATTCCATTCCATTCCACTCTTCTCCAATCCACTCCACTCTATTCCAATCCTTTCCATTCCACTCCATTCCAATCCACTCCAATCCATTCCAGTCCACCCACTCCACTCCACTCAACCTCTTTCCATTCCACTCCTCTCCATTCCATTCCACTCCACTCCATTGCATTCCATTCCATTCCACTGCACTCCACTCCTCTCCTCTCCACTCATTTCCATTTAATTCCACTCCATTCCATACGACTCCATTCCACTCCTCTCCATTCCATTCCATTACATTCCACTCCACTCCAATCCACTCCATTACATTCCACTCCACTCCAATCCACTCCATTCCATTCCATTCCACTCCGGTCAACTCCATTCCACTCCACTCCAGTCCACTCCGCTTCATTCAAATCTAATACATTTCATTCCACTCCATTACACTCCTCCTCATTCCACTCCATTCCACTCCATTCTGGTCCACTTCACTCCACTCCACTCCGTTCCATTCCATTCCATTCCATTCCATTCCACTGCACTCCACTCCATTCCATTCCAATCCTTTCCAATCCACTCCATTCCATTCCACTCCACTGCACTCCATTCCATTCTACTCCACTCCAATCCACTGCATTCCATTCGACTCTACTCCTTTCCATTCCATTCCATTCCACTCCATTCCACTCCACTCCATTCTGCTTCATTCCTTTGCATTCCACTCAACTCCACTCCTCTCTATTCCATTCCGGAGCACTCCACTCCATTCCATTCCACTCCATTCCACTCCACTTCATTACATTTTGCTCCACTACAATCCATTCCACTCCACTCCATTCCATTCTATTACCTTCCTTTCCTTTCCACTCCACCACATTCCACTCCACTCCACTCTATTCCTTCCATTCCATTCCGTTCCATTCCTGTCCTTTCCATTCCACTCCTCTCCATTCCACTCCTCTCCATTCCTCTCCACTCCTTTCCATTCCATTCCATTCCTTTCCATTCCACTCCAATCCATTCCAAGCCATTACATTCCAGTCCAATCCACTCAATTCCAATCCACTCCTGTCCTCTCCAATACATTCCATTCCACTCCACTGCTTTCCATTACACTCCACTCCACTCCATTCCATTCCATTCAACTCCTCTCCACTCCATCCACTCCGCTGCACTCCATTCCACTCCATTCATTCCATTCCATTCCATTCCATTCCACTGTATTCCATTCCATTCCATTCCATTCCAATGCATTCCAATCCATTCCATTCCAATGCTTTCCATTCCATTCCATTCCGTTCCACTGCATTCCATTCCGTTCCACTGCATTCCATTCCATTCCACTCTACTTCATTCTACTCCATTCCTTTCCACTCCACTCCATTACAATCCATTCCACTCCGTTCCACTCCATTCCAGTTCACTCCACTGCATTGCACTACAATCCAATCCATTCAACTCCTCTCTACTGCATTATTTCCATTCCATTTCATTCCTTCCACTCCACTTCATTCCTGTCCACTCCACTCCATTCCTCTCCACTCCACTTCATTACATTCCACTCCACTCCTCTTCATTCCATTCCACTCCACTCCTTTCAATTCCACTCCACTCCATTCCATTCCATGCCATTCGTCTGCACTCCTCTCCACTCCACTCCACTCCATTCCAGTCCATTCCACTCCATTCCACTCCACTCGACTCCATTCCATTCCATTCAAATCCACTCCATTTCATTCCACTCCACTCCTTTACATTGCAATTCATTCCATTCTGCCCTCCTCCATTCCACTCCACTCCATTCCACTCCACTCTTTTTCATTCCTTTCCATTCCACTCCATTCGATTCCATTCCAATCCATTCCAGTCCACTCCACTCCATTCCATTCCATTCCACTCTACTCCACTCCAATCCACTCCATTCCATTCCACTCCGGTCAACTCCATTCCACTACACTCCACTCCACTCTACTTCATTCCACTCTAATACATTTCATTCCACTCCATTCCACTCCTCCCCATTCCACTAAATTCCACTCCATTCCGGTCCACTTCACTCCACTCCACTCCATTCCATGCCATTCCTCTGCACTCCACTCTATTCCATTCCAATTCATTCCAATCCACTTCATTCCATTCCAGTCCACTGCAGTCCATTCCAATGTACTCCACTCCAATCCACTGCATTCCATTCAACTCTACTCCTTTCCATTCCATTCCACTCCATTCCACTCCACTCCATTCCACTTCATTCCATTGCATTCCAGTCCACTCCTCTCCTCTCTATTCCATTCCAGAGCACTCCACTATATTCCATTCGAATCCATTCCACTCCACTCCATTCCATTCCACGCCACTCCACTCCACTTCACTCCATACCATTTAATACCACTTCATTCCATTCCACTCCATTCCACTCCACTCCAGTCCGCTGCATTCCATTCCACTCCACTCCATTCCATTCCAATCCACTGTATTGCATTCCATTCCATTATACTACACTCTATACTACTCCACTCCATTGCGTTTCATTCCATTCCACTTCACTCCACTCCACTCCACTCCATTCCACTCTATTCCATTCCACTCATTTACACTCCACTCCATTCCATTCCATTCCACTACACTCCACTCCACTCCACTCCATTCCAATCCACTCCATTCCCCTCCACTCCATTGAACTGCACTGCGCTAAATTCCATTCCATTCCATTCCTCTACACTCCACTACATCCACTCCACTCCTCTCCATTCCACTCCATTCCATGCCCCTCCATTCCATTCCATTCCACTCTGCTCTACTGCATTCCACTCCATTCCATTCCACTCCACTCCACTCCATTCCATTCCACTCCATTAAACTCCTCTCCATTCTGTTCCATTCCACTCGACTCTATGCCAGTCCACTCGGCTTCATTCAATTCCATTCCATTCTATTCCATTCCATTCCATTCCATTCCATTCCACTACACTGCACTCCATTCCATTCCATTACATTACATTCCACTCCACTCCATTCCAATCCATTCCACTCCATTCCACTCCACTCCACTCCATTATATTCCATTCCATTCCAATTCTTTCCCCCCACTACACTCCATTCCATTCCATTCCATTCCATTCCATTCCACTCCATTCCACTCCACTACATTGCAGTCCACTCCACTCCATTCCACTCCACTCCACTCCACTCCATTTCATTCCGCTCAACTCCATTCCATTCCACTCCACTCCACTGCATTCCATTCCATTCCACTGCACTCAACTCAATCCACTCCACTGCACTCCATTCAGCTCCATTCCATTCCTCTCCATTGCACTTCACTGCATTCCATTCCATTCCACTCAACTCAACTGAGTTCCACTCCACTGGATTCCACTTCACTCCACTCCATTCCATTGCATTCCATTCCACTGCACTACAATCCATTGCATTCTACTCTACTCCATTCCACTCCACTCTGCTCCGTTCCATTACATTGCACTCCACTCCTCTCCACTCCAATTCATTCCACTCCTTTCCCCTCCATTCCGTTCCATTCTTTTCCAATCCATTCCATTCCATTCCTCGCTACTCCATTCCACTCCTCTCCATTCTACTCGACTCCATTCCTTTCCTTTCCATTCCACTCCATTCCATTCCACTCCACTCCATTCCAGTCCACTCCTCTCCATTCCTCTCCACTCCACTCCTCTCCACTCAACTTCTATCCATTCTTCTCCACTCTATTCAATTTAATTCCACTCCATTCCATTCCACTCCCTTCCACTCCTCTGCATTCCATTCCATTCCACTCCGCTCCACTCCATTCCACTCCACACCATTCCACTCAACTACACTCCATTCCATTCCATTCCATCCCACTCCACTCCACTCCATTCCAAACCATTCCATTCCATTGCACTCCACTCCACTCCACTGTATTCCATTCTCTTCCATTCCATTCCATTGTAAACCTTTGCAACCCACTCCACTCAATTCCACACCACTACAGTCCATTTCATTCATTTCCATTCCTTTCTGCTCTATTCCACTGCACTCCATTCCATTCCATTCCACTGCATTCCACTCCATTCCATTCCACTCCATTCCACTGCACTCCATTCCATTCCATTCCACTCCGCTCAACTGCATTGCACTCCACTCCATTCCACTCCATTCCACTCCACTCTGCTCCATTCCATTCCACTCCTCTTCATTCCATTCCAATCCACTCTACTCCATTCCACTCCTCTCCCCTCCATTCCACTACTCTCCACTCCATTCCGTTACATTCAATTCCATTCCAGCCCATTCCACTCCACTCCATTCCAATCCACTCTATTCCAGGCCACTGCACTCCACTCAATTCAATTCCACTGCACTCCACTCCATTCGTTTGCAATCCATTTCACTCCACTACATTCCTTACCACTGAACTCCACTCCACTGCACTCCATTACATTTAATTCCACTCCATTCCATTCCACTCTATTCCACTCCACTCCATTCCACTCCTCTCCACTCCATTCCATTCCATTCCACTCCATTCCATTCCACTTCACTCCATTCCAGTCCACTCCACTCCATTCCACTATACTCCATTCCACTACATTGCACTCCACTACACTCCACGCCATTCCACACCACTCTATTCCATTCCATTCCACTTCACTCCACTCCATCCACTCCATTCCACTCCATTCTTTTCCACTTCATTCCTCTCCACTCCATTCCATTCCACTCCACTCCACTCCATTCCACTCCATTCCTTTCCACTTCATTCCTCTCTACTTCATTCCATTCCACTACACTCCACTCCATTCCACTCCTCTACATTCCTTTTCACTTCTTTCCTCTCCCACCATTCCATTCCAATACACTCTACTCCATTCCACTCCTCTACATTCCTTTTCACTGAATTCCACTGCAGTCCACTCCATTCCATTTAATTCCCCTCCATTCCATTCCACTCTGTTCCACTCCACACCATTCCACTCCTCTCCACTCCACTACATTCCACTCCACTACACTCCGTTCCATTCCACTCCACTCCATTCCATTCCACTGCCCTCCAGTCCATCCACTCCATTCCACTCCATTCCACTACAGTCCTTTCGACTGCATTCCATTCCACTCCATTCCATTCCATTCCAATACACTCCACTCCATTCCACTCCACTTCATTCCACTCCACTCCACTGCATTGCACTCCACTCCATTCCACTCCACTTCATTCCACTCCACTCCACTGCATTGCACTCCACTCCATTCCAATCCATCTTACTCCATTGCACTCCACTCCACACCTTTCCATTCCATTCCATTCCACTGCAATCCTTTCCACTCCACTCTACTCTACTCCTTTTCAATAAACTCCAATCCATTCCACTCCACTCCGCATCATTCCATTCCATTCCATTCCACTCCACTCCTTTCCAATCCATTCCTCTCCATCCCACTTCACTCTAATCAATCCATTACATTCCATTCCATCGACTCCATTACAATCCACTCCATGCCACTCCATTCCAGTCCATACAACTCCATCCCACTCCACTCCAATCCACTCCATTCTATTCCAGTACATTCCACTGTACTCCCCTACATTCAATTCAAATCCATTCCACTCCACTCCATTCAATTCCACTCCACTCCATTCCACTCCATTGAATTTAGTTCCAATCTATTCCATTCCACTCCACTCCAATCCATTTCATTCCACTCCACTCCACTCCATTCCACTCCACTCCATTCCACTCCACTCCACTCCATTCCATTTCATTCCATTCCAATCCACGCTACTCTATTCCAATCCATTCCACTCCATTTCACTGCACTGCACTCATTTACATTCTTTTCCATTCCATTCCATTCCATTCCATTCCATGCCATTCTAATCCTTGCCACTCCACTCCCCTCCATTCTACTCCATTCCACTCCACTTCATTCCATTGCATTCCATTCCATTCCACTGCATTCCCTTCTACTCCACTCCATTCAAGTCCACTCCAATCCATTTCACTCCATTCCACTCCACTACTTTCCATTCCACTCCACTCAATTCGATTCCCTTCCATTACACAGCTCTCCACTCCTTCCACGCCACTCCACTCCATTCCACTCCAGTCTATTCCAGTCCATTCCCCTTCACTCCATTCCAATCCATTCCACTCCACTCCATTCCATTCCACTGCATTCCACTCCACTCCACTCAAGTCCATTCCATTCCACTTCACTCCGTTCCCTTTGACTCCTTTCCATTCCACTGAATTCCACTCCACTCCATTCCACTCCATTCCGCTCCACTCCACTCCAGTCCACTCATCTCTACTCCATTCCAGTGCACTCTACTGCATTCCATTCCATTCCATTCCACTCCATTCCTCTCCAGGGAATTCCACTCCATTCCACAGCATTCCAGTCCACTCCACTCCATTCCTTTCCATTCCACTGCACTCCACATCATTCCATTTCAATCCATTCCACTCCACTCTATTCCACTTCACTCCAGACCATTTAATACGACTCCATTCCATTCCACTCCATTCCCTCACATTCCACTCCACTACATTCCATTCCTGTCCACTCCATTCCATTCCACTTCACTCCATTGCTTTCCATTCCACTGCACTCCACACCACTCCACTCCTTTGCACTCCATTCCATTCCACTGCACACCACTCCACTCCACTCCACTCCAATCCACTCCATTGCATTCCATTCCATTCCACTCCACTGCATTCCTTTCCTTTCCACTCCACTCCACTCCATTCCACTCCACTCCATTCTAGTCCACTCTGCTCCATTCCATTCCATTCCGTACCACTCGACTCCACTCCATTCCAATCTACTCCACTCCATTCGACTCCACTCCACTACATTCCATGCAACTCCACTCAATTCCATTCCATTCCATTCCACTGCACTCCTCTCCACACGATTCCAATCCATTCCACTCCATTCTATTCCAATTCTTTCCACTCCTACTACACTCCATTCCACTACACTCCACTCCATTCCATTACAATACATTCCATTCCACTCCATTCCATTCCACTACACTCCATTCCAGTCCACTACACTCAATGCCTCTCCACTCCACTCCAATAAATTCCATTCCACTCCACTCCATTCCAAACCACTTAACTGCATTTCTTTCCATTCCATTCCATTCCACTGCACTCCATTCCATCCACTCCAATCAACTCCATTCCACTCTATTCCATTCAACTCCATTCCACTCCACTCAATTCCATTCCATTCCACTGTACTCCATTCCACTCTACTCCACTCCGTTGCATTCCATTCCTCTCCACTCCACTCTATTCCAATCCATTCCACTCCATTCCACTCCAGTCCCCTCTATTGCATTCCATTCCATTCCACTCTATTCCATTCCATTTCACTTTACTCCATTTCACTCCACTCGATTCCAATCCACTCCGTTCCATTCCTTTCCATTCCTCTCCATTCCATACCACTACATACCATTCCAGTGCACTCTCCTACATTCCACTCCACTCCACTCAACTTCTTCCCATTCTAATCCACTCACCTCCATTCCACACCACTCCATTCCATTCCATTCCATTCCACAGAACTCCAATCCACTCCATTCCACTCAACTCCATTCCACTCTATTCCATTCCACTCCATTCCACTCTACTCCGTTCCATTCCATTCCGCTCCACTCCACTACACTCCATTCCATTGCACTCCATTCCACTCCACCCCATTTCATTCCACTACGTTCCTTTCCATTCCATTCCACTCCATTCCATTCCATTGCAAATCACCCCACTCCATTCCATTACATCCAATACACTCCACTAATTTCCACTCCTCTCCACTCCACTCCTCTACACCCAACTCCTTTCCATTTCACTCTACTCCGTTCCATTCCATTCCGTTTCTCTCCATTCCACTCCACTCCATTGCATTCCATTTCGCTCCAATCCATTCCATTCCTCTCCATTCTAATCCATTCCTCTCCACTCCATTCCATCCCAATCCACACCAATCCACTCCATTCCATTCCACTCCACACCACTCCACTCCATTACATTTAATTACACTCCATTCCATTCCATTCCATTCCACTCCACTCCAGTCCATTCCACTCCACTCCATTCCATTCCATTCTGCTACCGTCAACTCCATTCCACTCCACTCCACTCCACTCCTCTCCACTTCATTCCATTCCATTTCACTCCATTCCATTCCACTCCAGTCCACTCCACTCAACTCCTGTCAATTCCATTCCATTCCACTACACTCTATTTCACTCCACTCCACTCCATTCCATTCCACTCCATTCCATCCACTCCACTCCATTCCACTCCATCCCTTTCCATTCAATTCCATTTCATTCCACTCCACTCCACTCCACTCCATTCCATTCCAATCTCCTCCACTCCAGTCCATTCAACTCCAGTCCATTCCACTCCACTGCACTCCATTCCACTCCAATGTCCTCCATTGCATTCCATTCTATTCAACTCTACTCCACCCCACTCCACTCCATTTCACTCCCCTCCAATCCGTTCCATTTCATTCCATTTCACTCCTCACCATTTCACTCCACTCCACACCATTCCACTCCACTCTGCTCCATTCCATTCCATTCCACTCCATTCTGTTCCATTCCATGCCATTCCATCACATTACATTTCATTCCACTGCGTTCTATTCCATTCCATTCCAATCCATTCCATTCCATTCCATTCCATTCCATTCTATTCCATTCCACTGCATTCCACTCCATTCCACTCTACTCCATTCAACTCCATTCCATTTCACTCCACTCCTTTCAATTCCATTCCATTACATTCAACTCTATTCAACTACTCTCCACTCCTTTCCATTCCACTCCACTCCTTTCAATTCCATTCCATTTCATCCCACTCCATTCCACTCCAGTCCACTCCATTCCACTACAGTCCTCGCCATTCCTTTATATTCCATTCCGTTAGACTTCATTATTTCAACTCCACTCCATTCCAGTCCACTCCACTCCATTCCACTCCACTCCACTCCACTCCACTTCATTCTATTCCACTCCACTCCATTTCATTCCATTCCATTCCATTCCACTGCACTCCACTCCACTCCTCTCCAGTACACTGCATTCCAATCCATTCGACTCCATTATTTTTCACTCCAATCCATTCCATTCCATTCCATTGTATTCCACTCCATTCCACTCCACTCCACTCCATTCTGGTCCATTCCACTCCATTCCAGTCCACTCCACTCAACCCCATACCATTCCATTCCACTGTACTCCATTCCATTCGATTCCAATCCATTCCACTCCACTCCATTCCATTCCATTCCAATTCTTTCCACTCCACTACACTCCATTCCACTCCACTCCATTCCGTTACAATCCATTCCATTACACTCTATTCCATTACATTCCATTCCTCTCCACTCCATTCCAGTCCACTACACTCCATGCAATTCCACTGCACTGCAGTACACTCCATTCCACTCCACTCCATTCTATTCCTCTTCAGTACATTCCATTCCATTCCATTCCACTGCATTCCACTCCATCCTGTCCTCTCCACTCCATTCCACTCTATTTCATTCCATTCCATTCCACTCCACTCCATTCCATTCCATTCCATTCCATTCCACTCCACTCCATTCCATTCCATTTCATTCCACTCCACTCTATTTCATTCCACTCCATTCCACTCCACTCCATTCCATTCCATTCCACTCTACTTCAGTCCACTCCACTCCGTTCCTTTCCATTCCACTCTACTCCAGTCCACTCCACTCCAGTCCACTCCACTCGGTTCCATTCCATTCCACTCCACTCCTATCAATTCCAATCCATTCCACTTCATTCCTCTCGACTCCGCTCCAATCGATTCCATTCCATTCCATTCCATTTCACTCCTTGCCATTCCATCCCACTCTACTCCATTTCACTCCATTTGATTCCACTCCACTCCCTTCCATTCTTTTTCATTCCACTCCATGCCATTCCACTCCACTCCATTCCATTCCACTTAAGTATATTCCATTCCATTCCATTCCACTGCACTCCACTCCATCCAGTCCACTCCACTCCATTCCACTCTATTTCATTCCATTCCATTCCACTCCACTTCATTTCATTCCATTTCACTCCACTCCACTATATTCCACTTCACTCCATTCAACTCCACTATGCTCCATTCCATTCCCTTCCATTCCAGTCCACTCCATTCCATTCCATTCCACCCTAAGCCAGTCCACTCCACTCCACTCTGTTCCATTACATTCAACTCCACTCTGCTCAATTCCAATGCATTCCCCTCCATTCCACTCCATTCCATTCCATTCGATTCCATTTCATTCCATTTCACTCCATTCCATTCCATCCCACTCTACTCCCTTTCACTCCACTAGATTCCATTCCACTCCCTTCCATTATTTTCCATTCCAGTCCATTCCATTCCACTCCACTCCATTCAAGTCCACTCCACTCCATCCCTCTGCACTCCACTCCACTCCACTTCTTTCTATTCTAATCCACTCCCTTCCTTTCAACTCCACTGAATTCCTTTCCATTCCATTCAACTCTATTCCACTCCTCTTGACTCCTTTTCACTCCACTCCAATCCATTCCTTTCCATTCCATTTCACTCCACTCCATTCCACTCCAATCCACCCCACTCCACTCCACTCCTCTCCACTCCATGCCACTCCTCTCCATTGCATTCCATTCCATTCCACTCCATTCCATTCCTTTCTTTTGAGAGGATCTCTCTCTGTCACCCAGTCTGGTGTGCAGTGATACAATCTCAGCTCACATTTCATTTCACCATTCCATTCCATTCCATTCCATTCCGTTCCACTGCACTCCATTCAATTCCACTCCAATCCATTCCATTCCATTCTATTCCAATCTGTTCCATTCCACTCTTTTCTTTTGACAGGATTTCTCTCTGTCACACAGGCTGTAGGGCAGTGGCACAATCTCAGCACACATTTCTTTTCTCCATTCCATTCCATTTCATTCTATTCCATTCCATTCCATGGCACGCCACGCCATGCCACATCAAGCCACTCCACTCCACTCCATTCCACTCCGCTGCTCTCCATTCCCTCCACTCCACTCCATTCCATTCCACTCCAGTCCTTTCCACTCCACTCCAGTCCATTCCACTCCTCTCCATTCCTTTCCACTCCATTCCATTCCATTCCACTCCACTCCATTCTATTCCATTCCAGTCCTTTCCAGTCCATTCCATTCCACTCCACTCCATTCCATTCCACTCCACTCCATTCCACTTCACTCCACTCCATTCCACTCCACGTCATTCCGTTCCACTCCACTCAATTCCACTCCACTCCACTCCATTCCATTCCACTTTATTCCATTCCACTCCACTACACTCCATTTCTTTGCATTCCATTCCACTCCACTCCACTCCACTCCATTCCACTGCATTCCACTGCACTCCAATGCACTCCACTCAGCTCCACTCCACTCCACTCCATTCCATTCAATTCTGCATATTTCCACTCCACTCCACTCCACTACATTCCATTCCATCCCGTTGCATTCCACACTATTCCACTCCACTCCTCTCCAGCTACTCCACTCCACTCCATTCCATTCCATTCCATCACAATCCGTACCACTCCATTCCACTCCAACCCACGCC
This sequence comes from Pongo abelii, assembly GCF_028885655.2. NCBI lineage: Eukaryota > Metazoa > Chordata > Mammalia > Primates > Hominidae > Pongo > Pongo abelii. The sequence continues at coordinate 19,781,717 of NC_072000.2, read as the reverse complement.
ACTCCACTCCACTCCACTCCATTCCATTCCATTCGATTCCAAATCCATTCCTTTCCACTCCTTTCTTTTGACAGGATCTCACTCTGTCACCCAGACTGTAGTGCAGTGCACTATCTCAGCTCACATTTCATTTCAACATTCCATTCCGTTCCTTTCCATTGCATTCCATGCCACTCCACTCCACTCCATTCCATTCCACTCCACTCGACTCCATTCCATTTAATACCGCTCCTTTCCATTCCACTCCATTCCATCCCACTCTACTCCATTCCACTCCAATCCATTCCATTCCATTCCACTCCACTCCACTCCACTCACTCTATTCCATTCCATTTCATTCCACTCCACTCCACCCCACTCCAGTCCATTCCATTCCACTCCATTCCATTCCTCTCCATTCCACTCCACTCCATTCCATTCCACTCCATCCCATTCCATTCCATTCCACTCCTCTCCACTATACTCCATTCCATTCCAATCGACTACCCTACACGCCACACCACTCCATTGCACTCCAGTCAATTACACTCCAATCGATTCCATGCCGTTCCTTTCCTTTCCATTCCACTCCTCTCCTTTCCACTCCACTCCACTCTATTCCACTCCACTCCTCTCCATTCAATTCTAATGCATTCCATTCCATTCTACTGCATAACATTCCATTCCACTCTGTTCCATTCATCGCCACTGCACTCCACTCTATTCCTTTCCATTCCATTCAACTCTATTCCTCTCCACTCCACTCCATGTCGCGCCACCCCACTCCATTCCATTTCATTCCATTTCACTACACTCTTTTCACTCCACTCCACTCCATTCCACTCCACTCCATTCCAATCCTTTACATTCCATTCCACTCCATTCCACTCCACTCCATTCCATTCTGTTACATTCCATTCCACTGCACTCCATTCCATTCCATTCCATTCCACTCCACTCCAGTCCGCTCCATTCCATTCCATTCCATTCCACTCCACTCCAGTCCAATGCATTCCACTCCATTCCACTCCATTCCACTCCATTCCATTCCATTCCATTCCACTCTATTCCACTCTATTCCATTCCACTCTATTCCAATCCCTTCCATTCCACTCTATTCCATTCCACTCCACTCCATTCGTATCCACTCCATTACATTCCTTTCTTTTCCACTCCACTCCATTCCTCTCCACTCCATTCCAGTGAACTCCACTCCATTCCACTCCACTCCACTCTACTTCACTCAACTCCATTCCATGCCACTCCACTCCATTCCATTCCACTCCACTCCATTCCATTCCACTCCGTTCCATTGCACTCCACCCCACTCCAATAAACTCCACTCAATTCCACTAGATTCCATTCCACTCCATTACAATACACTCAGTACCATTCCATTGCGCTCCATTCCTCTCCATTCCATTCCATTGCACCCCGTTCTACTCCACTCATTTCCATTCCACTACATTCCATTCCATTCCATTCCATTCCATTCCACTCCACTCCATTCCATTCCACTCCACTCCTTTCCACTCCTCTCCACCACACTCCTCTCCACCCTACTCCTTTCCATTACACTCTACTCCACTCCATTCCATACCATTCCACTTAATTCACTGCCAATCCATTCCACTCCATTCCACTCCACTCCATTCCATTCCACTGCATTCCAATCCATTCCACTCCACTCCATTCCACTCCACTCCACTCTACTCTCCTCTACTCCATTCAATATAATTCCACTTCAATCATTTCCACTCCACTCCACTCCATTATGCTCCATTCCATTCCATTCCACTCCACTCCACTCCATTCCATTCCACTCCGCTCCACTCCATTCCACTCTACTCCAATCCACTCCACTTTATTCCATTCCATTCCATTCCATTCCACTCCATTCAACTCCACTCCATTGAACTCCACTCCATTTGAGTCCTTTCCACTGCATTCCAGTCCACACCACTCCACTCCACTCAATTCCATTCCATTCCACTGCACTCCACTGCACTCATTCCATTTCATTCCACTCCACTCCATTCCATTACACTCCACTCCACTCAACTCCTTTTCATTTAATACCACTCCATTCCATGACACTCCTTTCCATGACAATCCATTCCACTCCAATCCACTCAGTTGCACTATATTCCATTCCATTCCACTTCCGTCCACTCCACTCCAGTCCACTCCATTCCAATCCACTCCACTCCATTCCATTCCACTCCATTCCACTCCATTCCACTCCACTCCAGTAAATTACATTCCATTTCTTTTCATTTCACGCCAATACATTCCATTCTACTCCAGTACAGTCCAATCTTCTCCACTCCTCTCCACTCCACTCCACTCCACTCCACTCCATTCCATTCCATTCCACTCTATTCCTTTCTATTCCACTCCATTCCTTGCCACTCCATTTCAATCCATTCCATTCCACTCCACTCCATTCCATTCCATTCCATTCCACTCCACTCCATTCCATTCCATTCCATTCCACTCCAATCCATTCCATTCCATTCCATTCCATGCCACTCCACTCCACTCTAGTCCACTCCATTGCATTCCACTTCATTCCACTCCACTCCTCTCTATTTCACTCCACTCCACTCCATTCCATTTCATTCTATTCCAATCCGCTCCAATCCAATCCACTTCACTCTTCTCCATTTTACTCTACTTCTCCCCTTTCCATGCCATTGCATTCCACTCCGTTCCATTCCATTCTATTCCATTCCATTCCTTTCCATTCCAGTCCATTCCACTCCATTGCATTCCACATCACAACCCTCCATTCCACTCCAATCCTCTCCACTCCATTCCATTCTATTCCATTCCTTTCCACCCCACTCCACTCCACTCCTCTCTATTCCATTCCACTCCACTCCACTAAACTCCACTGCAGTCCTTTCCACTCCAGTCCACTCCACTCCATTCCATTCCATTCTAATCATCTCCATTCCACTCCATTCCATTCCACTCCATTCCACTCGGGTCCATTCCATTCCATTCATTTTTATTCCTTTCCATTCATTTTTATTCCATTCCATTCCGTTCCATTCCATTCCATTCCATTCCACTCCCTTCCACTCCTCTCCACTCCACTCCACTTCATTTAGTTACAATCGATTCCCATCCACCAATTCCTCTCCTCTCCACTCCACTGCAATCCACTCCACTCCATTCCACTCCATCCCATTCCATTCTGATCCATTCTACTGCACTCCATTCCAAACCACTCCACTTCATTTCACTCCATTCCATCCCATTCCAATCCTGTCCATTTCATTCCACTCCACTTCACTCCACTCCACTCCACTCCAGTCCACTGCATTCCATTCTGTTCCAGTCCACTCCATTCCACTCCATTCCTTTCCAATGCATTCCATTCCATTCCATTCTTTCGAGAGTATCTCACTCTCACACAGCCTGGAGCGCATTGGCACATTCTCAGCTTCCATTCCCTTACATTCCATTCCATTCCATTCATCTGCATTCCACTCCATTCCATTTCCCTAGACTCCATTCCACTCCACTGAACTCCACTCCACTCCACTAAAATCCATTCCACCCCATTTCATTCCACTCAATTCCATTTCATTCCAGTCCACTGAACTCCACTCCACTCCTCTCCTTTCCTTTCCATTCCATTCCATTCCATTCCACTCCATTCCAGTCCAATACATTCCATTCCGTTCCACTCTACTCCATTCCAGTCCAATCCATTCCATTCCACTCAATACCATTGCACTCCACTCCACTCCATTCCACTCCACTCCACTCAATTACATTACATTCCACTCCTTTCAATTCTATTCCACTCCATTCCAGTGCAGTCCACTCCACTCCACCCCAGTCCATTCCATTCCATTCCATTCCACTCCATTCCCCGCCACTCCATTCAACTTCACTCTATTCCGCTACACACTGTTCCATTCCATTCCATTACATTCCATGCCACTCCTCTCCTCTCCCCTCCATTCCACTCAATTCCGTTACACTGCCCTCCAATCAATTCCATTCCATTCTATTCCAGTCCACTCCCATCCATTCCACTCCTCTCCTCTCCATTCTACTCCACTTCTCCCCATTCCTTTAAAGTCCATTCCAATCCATTGCACTCCACACCACTCCCCTCCATTCCACTCCATTCCTCTCCACTCCATTCCATTCCATTCCTTTCAATTCCATTCCATTCCACTCCAGTCCACTCCAATCCACTCCACTCCATTCCATTCCACTCCACTCCACTCCACTCCATTATATTCCACTCCAGCCCACTCCACTCCATTCCATTCCATTCCACTCCACTCCACTCCTGTCCATTCCATTCCACTCCATTCCACGCGGGTCAATTCTATTCCATTCCATTCCACTCTATTCCTTTCCATTCCACTCTATTGCATTCCATTCCACTCCGTTCCACTCCACTCCACTCCACTCCACTTCATTTAATTACATCCGATTCCAGTCCACTCCGTTCCTCTCCTCTCCACCCCACTGCTCTCCAGTCAGCTCTATTCCACTACATCCCATTCCATTCCACTCCATTTCACTGCACACCACTCTTACCCACTCCTCTCCACTTCATTCTTTTCCATTCCATTCCATTCCAATCCTCTTAATTCCACTACAATCCACTTTACTCCACTCCACTCCGCTCCATTCAACTCCATTCCATTCCATTCAATTCCACTGCATTCCATTCCATTCCTTTCTTTCGAGAATATCTCACTCTGTCTCGCAGTCTGGAGCGCAGTGGCAAAACCTCAGTTTCCATTCCATTCTATTCCATGCCATTCCATTCCATTCCACTCCATTCCATTCCACTCCATTTCATTCCACTCCACTCCCCTCCACTCCATTCCATTCCACTGCATTCCATTCCATTCCTTTATTTCGAGAGTATCTCAGTCAGTCACACATCCTGGAGCGCAGTGGCACAATCTCAGCTTCCATTTCATTCCATTCCATTCCATTCTATTCCACTGCATTCCAGTCCAATCCACTCCATTCCACTCCACTCTACTCCATTCCACTCCGATCCCCTCCATTCCACACCATTCAATTCCAGTCCACACCATTCCATTCCACTCTACTCCATTCCACTCCATTCTATTCAATTCCACTCCATTGCGTTCCATTCCACTTCATTCCATTCCATTCCATTCCACTCCAGTCTACTGCATTCCACTCCACTCCACTCCAATCCATTCGATACCATTCCAGTCCTTTCAACTCCAATGCATTCCATTCCACACCACTCTATTCCACACCACTCCACTCCACTCCACTCCACTACACTCCATTCCATTCTATTGGACTCCATTCCATTCTATTCCTTTCTTTCCATGGCATGTAACTCTGTAACAAAACCTGGAGTGCAGTGGCACAATCTCACCTCACATTTCTTTTCACCATCCCATTGCATTACATTCCATCCCATTCCATTCAATATTATTTCATTGCACTCCCCTGCACTCAAATCCATTACATTCTACTCCATCCCATTCCATTCGACTCCATTCCAATGCACTGCACTGCACTGCACTCCACTCCACTCCACTCCACTCCACTCCATTCCATTCCATTTCACTCCATTGCATTCCATTCCTTTCCTTCAACAGTATATCACTGTGTCACGCAGGCTGGACTGCAGTGCCACAATCTCAGCTCACATTACATGTCACTTTCCATTTCATTGAATTCTATTCCATTGCATTCATTTGCATTCCATTCCATTGCACTCAATTCCATTGCTTTCCATCCCATTCCATTCCACTCATTTCCACTCCACTCCACTCCACTATATTCCATTACATCCGTTTCCATTCCATTCCATTCCACTCCTCTCCACTCCACTGCACTCCACTCAATTCCACTCCTCTCCACTCCACTGCACACCACTCAATTACACTCCATCCCTTTCCATTCCGCTCCATTCCACTGCAATCCACTCTACCCCACTCCACTCCACTTCTTTCCATTCCATTCCATCCCATTCCATTCCTCTCCATTCCACTCCACTCCACTTCTCCACCACACTTTATTCCACTCCAGTCCATTCCATCCCATTCCATTCCATTGCATTCCATTCCTATCTCACTCTGTCACTCAGCCTGGAGCGCAGGGGCACAATTTCAGCTTCCACTCCATTGTATTCCATCCCACTGTACTCCACTGCAATCCACTCCACTCCACTCCACTCCACTCCATTCCACTCCATTCCACTCCACTCTACTACACTCTACCCCACACCACTCCATTCTACTTCATTCCACTCCATTTCGTTCCACTCCATTCCACTACACTCCATTCCATTCCATTCCTCTCCATTGCACTCCACTCCACTCCATTCCATTCCATTCCAATCCATTCCATTCCATTCCCCTCCATTCCATTCCATTCCATTCCACTCCACTCCACTCCATTCCATTCAACTCCATTCAGCTCCATTCCACTCCACTCCACTCCAATCCCCCCCACTCCATTCCATTCCATTGCTTTCCATTCCACTCCATTCCACTCCATTCCATTCTGTTCCACTCCATTCCATTCCATTCCATTCCACTCCATTCCTGTCCATTCAGCTCCATTCCACTGTACCCCACTCCACTAAATTCCACTCCATTCCACTCCATTTCATTCCACTTCATTCCATTCCACACCATTCCACCACTTTCCACTCCATTCCACCACACTCCATTCCATTCCATTCCATTTCACTCCACTCTACTCCATTCCATTCCGCACCACTCCATTCCATTCCACTCCATTCCACTCTACTCCACTCAACTACAGTCCATTCCACTCCACTCCATTCCACTCCACTCCATTCCACTCCACTCCATTCCTCTCCACTCAATCCCATTCCATTCTACTCCATTCCATTCCATTCCATTCTTTCCACAGGCTCTCACTCTGTCACAAAGGCTGAAGTGCAGTGGCACACTCTCAGCGCACATTTCCTTTCACCATTCCATTGCATTCCATTCCATCCCTTTCCATTCCACTATATATCACTCCACTGCACTCAATTCGACTGCATCCCACTCCATTCGACTCCATTCCACTCCACTCCACTCTACTCTACTCCACACCACTCCACTCCATTCTATTCCATTCCATTCCATTTCACTCCAATGCATTTCATTTCTTTCTTTCGATAGGATATCACTGTGTCACCTAGGCTGAAGTGCAGTGGCACAATCTCAGTTGACATTTCATGTCAACTTTCCATTGCATTGCATTCTATTCCATTGAATTCCATTGCATTCCATTCCATTCCATTCCATTCTATTCCATTCCATTCGATTCCTTTCAATTCCACTCCATTCCACTCCGTTCCACTCCACTCCTCTCCACTCCAGAATATTCCATTACATCCAATTCCATTCCACTCCATTCCACTCCTCTCCACACCACTACACTCGAGTCCACTCCATTCCACTCCGTCCCCTTCCATTCTGCTCCATTCCACTGCACTCCACTCCACCACACTCCACTTCATTCCAATCCATTCAAACCGATTCCATTCCTCTCCATTCCACTCCAATCCACTTCACTTTACTCCAGTCCATTCCATTCCATTCCATTCCATTCCATTCCATTCCATTCCACTCCATTCCTTTCTTTCGAGAGTATCTCACTCTGTCACCTAGCCAGCAACGCAGTGGCACAATCTCAGCTCACATTTCATTTCACCATTCCATTCTATTCCATTCCATTCCATTTCATTCCATTCCATTCCAGTCGAATCTACTCCACTCCAATCCATTCTACTCCACCCCACTCCACTTCATTCCTTTCCATTCCATCCCAATCCATTCCACTCCTTTCCACTCCACTCCACTCCATGCCACTCCTCTCCATTCCGTTCCATTCCATTCCACTCCATTCCATTCCTTTCCACTCCATTCCATTCCTTTCTTTTCGCAGGATCTCTCTCTGTCACCCATTCTGGTGTGCAGTGGCAAAATCTCAGCTCACATTTCATTTCACCATTACATTACATTACATTCCATTCCACTGCACTCCACTCCATTCAATTCCACTCCAATCCATCCAATTCCAATCTCTTCCATTCCACTCTTTTCTTTTGACAGGATTTCTCTCTGTTACACAGGCTGTAGGTCTGTGGCATAATCTCAGCACACATTTCTTTTCTCCATTCCATTCCATTTCATTCTATTCCATTCCATTCCATGGCACGCTATGCCATGCCACGTCGTGCCACTTCACTCCACTCCATTCCACTCCGCTCCACTCCATTCCACTCCGCTCCACTCCATTCCACTCCACTCCATTCCATTCCACTCCAGTCCATTCCACTCTGCTCCAGTCCATTCCACTCCTCTTCATTCCTTTCCACTCCATTCCATTCCATTCCACTCCACTCCATTCTATTCCATTCCAGTCCTTTCCAGTCCATTCCATTCCACTCTACTCCATTCCATTCCACTCCACTCCACTCCACTCCATTCCACTCCACGTCATTCCGTTCCACTCCACTCCACTCCACTTCATTCCGTTCCACTTTGCTCCATTCCACTCCACTACACTCCATTCCATTGCATTCCATTCCACTCCACTCCATTTAACTCCACTCCATTCCACTGCATTCCACTGCACTCCAATGCACTCCACTCAGCTCCACTCCACTCCACTCCATTCCATTCAATTCTACAGCTTTCCACTCCACTCCACTCCATTCCATTCTGTCTCATTCCATTCCACACTATTCCACTCCACTCCTCTCCACGCCACTCCACTCCATTCCTTTCCATTCCATAACAATCCATACCACTCCATTACACCCCACTCCACTCCACGCCACTCCACTCCACTCCATTCCATTCCATTCCATTCCAAATCCATTCCTTTCCACCCCTTTCTCTTGACAGGATCTCACTCTGTCACCCAGACTGTAGTGCAGTGCACAATCTCAGCTCACATTTCATTTCAACATTCCATTCTGTTCCATTCCATTGCATTCCATGGCACCCCACTCCACTCCATTCCATTCAATTCCATTCCTTCCCATTCCATTCCACTCCACTCCATTCCACTCCACTCAAATCCAATCCATTGAATTCCATTCCACCCCATTCCGTTCCACTTCATTCCATTCCACTCAAATCCAATCCATTGAATTCCATTCCACCCCATTCCATTCCACTCCATTCCACTCCACTCCACTCCTCTTAACCACATTCCATTTCATTCCATTCCATTCTGTTCCTTCATTTCAAGAGTATATGACCCTGTCACACAGGCTGGAGTGCAGTGGCACAATCTCAGTTCACATTTCGTTTCACCGTTGAATTCCATTCTATTTCATACGATTACACTCGATTCCATTCCATTCCTTTCCTTTATATTCCATTCTATTCCACTCCAATTCACTCGACTCCACTCCATTCCATTGCATTCCATTCCACTCCTCTCCGCTCCACTCCACTCGTCTCCATTCCACTCCATCCCACTCCTTTCCACTCCTATCCATTCCACTCCACTCCACTGCACTCCACTCCATGCCATTGCCATCCATGCCATTCCATTCCATTCCACTCCATTCCCTTCCATTCCTTTCTTTCAACAAGATCTCAATCTGTCACTCATGCTTGAGTGCAGTGGCACAATCTCAGCTCATGTTTCTTTTCACCATTACATTCTATTGCATTCCATTGGATTCTTATCCATTGCATTACATTCCATTGCATTCCATTTCATTCTTTCCATTCCATTCCATTACACTCCTCTCCACTCTACTCCACTCCACTCCACTACATTCCATTCCATTCTATTCCATTCCATTCCATTGCATATCATTCCACTCCACTCCACTCCACTCCATCCCAATCCATTCCACTACACACCACTCCACACCACTCCACTCCACTCCATTCCATTCCATTCCATTCCACACACAACACAAAATTATTTCTCAGAATGCTTCTGTTTAGTTTTTATGAGAGGATATTTCCTTATCCACAGGAGGCCACAAGGTGCTCCAAGAATACCTCTTCAGATTTTATAAAACGACAATTTCCAAACTGCTCAATCAATAGAATATTTCTACCCTCTTAGATGAATGCACACATCACAAATAAGTTTCTCAGAATGCTTCTATGCGGTTATTATGTGAAGATACTTCCTTTTCCACAATAGGCCTCAAAGAGCTGCAAATATCCACTTGCAGATTCTACAAAAAGAGTGTTTCAAAGCCGTTCAATCAAAAGAATGGTTCAGCTGTGGGAGATGAATGCACACATCACAAAGTAGTTTCTCATAATGCTTCTGTCTAGTTTTTATTTGAAGATATTTCCTTTTCCACAATAGGCCTCAAAGTGCTCCAAATGTCCACCTGCAGATTCTACAAAAAGAGTGTTTCCAAGCTACTCAATCAAAGGAAAGGTTCAACTCTGTGAGATGAATGCACACATCACAAAGAAGTTTCTCAGAATGCTTCTGTGTAGTTTTTATGTGAAGATATTTCCTTTTCCACCATATTCCTCAAAGCACTCCAAATGTCCATTTGCAGATAGATAGTACAAAAAGGGTGCTTCAAAACTTCTCAAACGAAAGTAAGGTTCAACTCTGTGATATGAATGCACATAACACAAAACATTTTCTCAGAATGATTCCGTTTAGTTTTTTTGTGAAGATATTTCCTCTTCCACCAATGGACATTAGGCACTCCAAACGTAAACTTGCAGATTCTACAAACAGAGTCTTCCAAAACTCTTCTATCGAAAGAAAGGTTCAAATCTGTGAGATGCATGCACACATCCCAAAGTATTTTCTCAGAATGATTCTGTCCAGTTTTTATGTGAAGATATTTCCTTTTCCAACACAGTCGGCAAAGCCCTCGAAATATCGAATTGCAGATTCTACAAAAAGAGGGTTTCAAAACACCTCAATCAAAAGAAAGTTTCAATTATGTGAAATGAATGCACACATCACAAAGAAGTTTCTCAGAACGTTTCTGTCTAGTCCTTAAGTGAAGATATTTGATTTTCCACCATAGGCCTCACAGTGCTTCAAATGTCTACTTGCAGATTCCACAAAAAATGTGTTTCAAAGCTGATCAACCAAAAGAAAGGTTCAACTCTGTGACATGAATACACATATCAAAAAGAAGTTTGTCAGAATGCTTCTGTCTAATTTTTATTTGAAGATATTGCCTTTTCCACCATAGGCCTCAAACTACTCCAAATGTCCTCTTGCAGATTCTACAACAAGAGTGTGTAAAAACTGGTCAATGAAAGGTGAGTTTCAACTCTGTGAGATGAATGCACACATCACAAGGAAGTTTGTCAGAATGATTTTGTCTACTTTTAATGTGAACATATTTCCTTTTCCACCATAGGCCTCAAAGCACTCCAAATGTCCACATGCAGATTCTACAGAAAGAGTGTTTCAAAACTGCTCGTCAAAAGAAAGTTTCAAGTCTGTGAGATGAATGCACACATCACAAAGAATTTTCTCAGAATCATTTTGTCTAGTTTTTATGTGAAGATATTTCCTTTTCCACCATTGGTCTCAAATTGCTCCAAATGTACACTTGCAGATTCTACAAAAAGTGTGTTTGAAAATTGCTCAATGAAATGTTCAACTCTCTGAGATGAATGCACCCATCACAAAGAAGTTTTTCAGAACGTTTCTGTATAGTTTTTATGTGAATACATCTCCTTTTCCACCATAGGTCGGAAAGCCCTCCAAATGTCCAATTGCAGATTGTACAAAAAGAGTATTTTCAAACTGCTCAAGCAAAAGAAATGTTCAACTCTGTGAAATGAATGCACACCTCAGAAAGAAGGTAACCAGAATGCTTCTATCTAGTTCTGAAGTGAAGATATTTCCTTTTCCCCAATAGTCCTCAAAGCGCTCCAAATGTCCACTGGCAGATTCTACAAAAAGAGAGTTTCAAAACTCCTCATTCAAAAGAAAGGTTCAACTCTGTGTGATGAATGCACACATCACATAGTAATTTGCCAGAATGCTTCTGTCTAGCTTTTATGTGAAGATATTTCCTTTTCCACCATAGGCCTCAAAGCACTCCAAATTTCACAGAGTTCAAACTTTCTTTTGATTGAGCAGCTTTGAAACACTCTTTTTGTAGAATCTGTAAGTGGACATTTGGACTGCTTTGAGGTATGTGGTGGAAAAGGAAGTATCTTCACATAAAAACTAGACAGAAGCATTTGGATAAGCGTCTTTGAGTTGTATGCATTCATCTCACACAGTTGAAATTTTCTTTTGATTGAACAGCTTTGAAACACTCTTTTGTAGCATCTGCAAGTGGACATTTGGAGTGCTTTGAGGCCTATTGGGGAAAAGGAAATATCTTCACATAAAAGCTAGACAGAAGCATTCTGACAGACTTCCTTGTGATGTGTGCATTCATCTCACAGAGTTGAAACTCACCTTGCGTTGAGCAGTTTTGAAACACTCTTGTTGCAGAATCTGCAAGAGGACATTTGCAGTGCTTTGAGGCCTAGCTTTGAAAAGGAAGTATCTTCACATAAAAACTAGACAGAAGGATTCTGACAAACTTCTTTGTGATGTGTGCATTCATCTCACAGCTTTGAAACTTACTTTTCATTGAGTACTTTTGAAATACTCTTTTTGTAGAATCTGCAAGTGGGCATTTGGAGCGATTTGAGGCTTATGGTGGATAACGAAATATCTTCATATGATAACTAGACAGAAGCTTTATGAAAAACTTCTTTGTGATGTGTGCATTCATCTTACAGACTTGAAACTTTCTTTTGATTGAGCAGCTATGAAACACTCTTTTTGTAGAATCTGCAAGAGGACATTTGGAATGCTTTGAGGCCTATGGTGGAAAAGGAAGTATCTTCACATAAAAATTAGGCAGAAGCATTCTGACAAACTTCTTTGTGATGTGTGCATTCATCTCACAGAGTTGAACCTCATTATTCAAAGGGGAAAAGGAAAGATCTTCACATAAAAATTAGACAGAAGCACTCTTACAAACTTCTTTATGATGTATGCATTCATCTCAAAGAGTTGAAACTTATTTTTCATTGAGCAGTTTTGAAACACTATTTTTGTAGAATCTGAAAGTGGACATTTGGAGCGCTTTGTGGCCTACGGTGGAAAAGGAAATATCTTCATATGAAAACTATACAGAAGCATTCTGACACACACCTTCTTGATGGGTGCATTCACCTCACAGAGCTGAACATTTCTTTTGATTGAGCAGCTTTGAAACACACTTTTTTTAGAATCTCTAAGTGGACATTTGGAGTGCTTTATGGCCTATGGTGGAAAAGGAAATATCTTCATATAAAAATTAGAGAGAAGCATTCTGACAAACTTCTTTGGATGTGTGCATTCATCTCACAGAGTTGAAACTCACTTTTCATTGAGCAGTTTTGAAACACTCTTTCTGTAGAATCTGCAAGAGGACATTTGAAGCACTTTGGTGCCTATGGTGGAAAATGAAATATCTTCACATGAAAACTTGACAGAACCATTCTGACAAACTTCTTTGTGATGTGTTCATTCATCTCACAGACTTGAAACTTTCTTTTGATTGAGCAGCTTTGAAAAATTCTTTTTGAAGAATCTGCATGTGGACGTTTGGAGCGCTTTGAGGCCTATGGTGGAAAAGAAAATATCTTCACATAAAAATTAGACAAGCATTCTGACAAACTTCTTTGTGATGTGTGCATTCATCTCACAGAGTTGAACCTCATTATTCACAGGGGAAAAGGAATGATCTCCATATAAAACTTAGAATCATTCATCTCACAGAATTGAACCTAATTATTCATAGGGGAAAAGGAATGATCTCCATATAAAAATCAGACAGAAGCATTCTTACAAACTTCTTTGTTATGTGTGCATTTATCTCAAAGAGTTGAAACTTATTTTACATTGAGCAGTTTTGAAACACTCTTTTTGTAGAATCTGAAAGTGGACATTTGGAGCGCTTTGTGGCCTACGGTGGAAAAGGAAATATCTTCATATGAAAACTGGACAGAAGCATTCTGACACACAACTTCTTGATGGGTGCATTCACCTCACAGAGCTGAACATTTCTTTTGATTGAGCAGCTTTGAAACACACTTTTTTTAGAATCTCTAAGTGGACATTTGGAGTGCTTTATGGCCTATGGTGGAAAAGGAAATATCTTCATATAAAAATTAGAGAGAAGCATTCTGACAAACTTCTTTGCGATGTGTGCATTCATCTCACAGAGTTGAAACTCACTTTTCATTGAGCAGTTTTGAAACACTCTTTCTGTAGAATCTGCAAGAGGACATTTGGAGCACTTTGATACCTATGGTGGAAAATGAAATATCTTCACATAAAAACTATACAGAACCATTCTGACAAACTTCTTTGTGATGTGTTCATTCATCTCACAGACTTGAAACTTCCTTTGATTGAGCAGCTTTGAAAAATTCTTTTTGAAGAATCTGCATGTGGACGTTTGGAGCGCTTTGAGGCCTATGGTGGAAAAGAAAATATCTTCACATAAAGATTAGACAAGCATTCTGACAACCTTCTTTGTGATGTGTGCATTCATCTCACAGAGTTGAACCTCATTATTCATAGGGGAAAAGGAATGATCTCCATATAAAAATTAGAAAGAAGCATTCATCTCACAGAGTTGAACCTCATTATTCATAGGGGAAAAGGAATGATCTCCATATAAAAATTAGACAGAAGCATTTTTACAAACTTCTTTGTTATGTGTGCATTCATCTCAAAGGGTTGAAACTTACTTTTCATTGAGCAGTTTTGAAACACTCTTTTTGTAGAATCTGAAAGTGGACCTTTGGAGCGCTTTGTGGCCTATGGTCGAAAAGGAAGTATCTTCACATAAAAACTAGGCAGAAGCATTCTGAAACACATCTTTGTGATGTGTGCATTCATCTCACAGCTTTGAAACTTACTTTTCATTGAGCACCTTTGAGATACTCTTTTTGTAGAATCTGCAAGTGGACATTTGGAGAGCTTTGATATCTATGGTGGAAAATGAAATATCTTCACATAAAAACTAGACACAACCATTCTGACAAACTTCTTTGTGATGTGTGCATTCATCACACAGACTTGAAACTTTCTTTTGATTGAGCAGCTATGAAGCACTCTTTTTGAAGAATCTGCAAGTGGGCTTTTGGAGTGCTTTGGGGCCAATGGTGGAAAAGGAAACATCTTCACATAAAAATTAGACAGAAGCATTCTGACAAACCTCTTTGTGATGTGTGCATTCATCTCAAAAAGTTGAAACTTACTTTTCATTGAGCAGTTTTGAAACACTCTTTTTGTAGTATCTGAAAGTGGACATTTGGAGCGCTTCGTGGCCTATGGTGAAAAAGGAAATATCTTCATGTGAAAACTAGACAGAAGCATTCTGACAAACTACTTTGTGACGGGTGCATTCATGTCACAGAGATGAACATTTGTTTTGATTGAGCAGCTTTGAAACACTCTTTTCGTAGAATCTGTAAGTGGACATTTGGAGTGCTTTAAGGCCTATGGCGGAAAAGGAAATATCTTCATGTAAAAGCTAGACAGAAGCATTCTGACAAACTACTTTGTGATGTGTGCATTCATCTCACAGAGCCGAAACATTCTTTTGATTGAGCAGCTTTGAAAAACTCTTTTCGTAGAATCTGCAAGTGGACATTTGGAGCACTTGGAGGCCTATGGTGGAAAATGAAATATCTTCACATAAAAACTAGACAGAACCATTCTGACAAACTTCTTTATTATGTGTGCAATCATCTCACAGAGTTGAACCTTTCCTTTGATTGAACAGTTTTGAAACTCTCTTTGTGTAAAATCTGCAAGTGGACACTAGGAGCGCTTTGAGGTCTATGGTGGAAAAGGAAATATATTCACATAAAAACTAGACAGAAGCATTCTGACAAACTTCTTTCTTACATGTGCATTAATCTCACAGAGTTGAACCTCACTTTTCATTGAGCAGTTTTGCAACACTCTTTTTGCAGTATCTGCAAGTGGACATTTGGAGGGCTTTGAGGCCTATGGTGGAAAAGGAAATATCTTCACATAAAAACTAGACAGAACCATTCTGACAGACTTCTTTATGATGTGTGTATTCATCTCACAGCATTGAAACTTTTCATTGATTACTTTTGAAACACTCATTTTGTAGAATCGGCAAGTGGACATTTGAAGTGCTTTGTGGCCTGTGATTCAAAAGGAAATATTTTCACATAAAAACTAGACAGAATCATTCCGAGAAACTGCTTTGTGATGTGTCCATTCATCTCACAGATTTGAAACTTTCTTTTGATTGAGCAGCTTTGAAATACACTTTTTGTAGAATCTGCATGTGGGCATTTGGAGCACTTTGAGGCCTATGGTGGATAACGAAATATCTTCATATAATAACTATACATAAGCATTTGGACAAACTTCTTTGTGATGTTTGCATTCATTTCACAGAATTGAACCTTTCTTTTGATTGAGTACCTTTGAAAAACTCCTTTTCTACAATCCGCAAGTTCATATTTAGAGCGCTTTGAGGCCTATGTTGGAAAAGGAAATATCTTCACATGAAAACTAGACAGAAGCATTCTGGAGAACTTCTTTGTGATGTTTGCGTTCATCACACAGAGTTGAAACTCACTTTTCATTGAGCAGTTTGGAAACACTCTTTTTGTAGAATCTGAAAGTGGACATTTGGAGCACTTTGCATCCTATGGTAGAAATGGAAATGTCTTCACATAAAATCTAGATAGAAGCAATCTGAGAAACTTCTTTGTGATGTGTGCATTCATCTCACAGAGTTAAATCTTTCTTTTGATTGAGCGGTATTCAAACTCTCTTTTTGCAGGGTCTGCAAGTGAACATTTGGAGTGCATTGAGGCCTATGAAGGAAAAGGAAGTATCTTCACATAAAAACTACACAGAAGTAATCTGAGAAACTACTTTGTGATGTGTTAGTTCATCTCACAGAGTTAAACATTTCTTTTGATTAAGTAGTGTTTAAACTATCTTTTTGTAGACTCTGCAAGTGGACATTTGGAGCGCTTTGTGGCCTATGTTAGAAAAGGAAATATCTTCACATAAAACCTAGACAGAAGCAATCTGAGAAACTACTTTGTGATGTGCGAATTCATCTCACAGAATTAAAACTTTCTTTTGATTGAGGAGTTTTGAAACTCTCTTTTTGTAGGATCTGCAAGTGGACAATTGGAGTGCTTTGAGGCCTATGGTGGAAAAGAAAATATCTTCACATAAAAACAAGATAGGAGCATTCTGAGAAAATTCTTTGTGATGTGTGCATTCATCTCCCAGAGTTGAATCCTCCTTTTGAAGGACCAGTTTTGAAATTATCTTTTTGTAGAATCTGCCAGTGGACATTTCAAGTACCTGGAGGCCTATGGTGGAAAAGGAAATATCTTCACGTAAAAACTAGACAGAAAAATTCTGAGAAACTTCTTTGTAATGTGTGCGTTCACCTCACAGAGATGAACTTTTCTTTTGATTGAGCAGTTTGTAAACACTCTTTCAGTAGAATCTGCAAGTGGACATTTGGAGTGCCTTGCGGCCTATCATAGAAATTGAAATATCTTCATGTAAAATCTAGACAGAAGCAATCTCAGAAACTTCCATGTGATGTGTGCATTCATTGCACAGAGATAACCCTTTCTTTTGATTGAGCAGTTTTGAAACTCTCTTTTTGTAGAAACTGCAAGTGGAGATTTCGAGCGCCTTGAGGCCTATGGTGGTAAGAAATTATCTTCACATAAAAATTAGACAGAAGAATTCTGAGAAACTTCTTTGTGATGCATGCATTCATCTCATAGATTTGAAACTGTCTTTTGATTGAGCAGATTGGAAATACTCTTTTTGTAGAATCTACAAGCGGACATTTAGAACATTTTGCAGCCCATGGTAGAAAAGGAAATATCTTCAAATAAAACCTAGAAAGAAGCAATCTGAGAAACTTCTTTGCGATGTGTGCATGCATCTCACAGAGTTAAAACTTTCTTTTGATTGAGCAGTTTTGAAACTCTCTTTTGCAGAATTTTCAAGTGGACATTTTGAGGGCTTTGTAGCCTATGGTGTAAAAGGAAATATCTTCACATAAAAACTATACAGAGGTATTCTGAGAATCTTCCTTGTGATGTGTGCATTCATCTCACGGAGTTGAAATATATTTTTGATTGAGCAATTTTGAAGTTCTATATTTGTAGGATCTGCAAGTGGATATTTGGAGCGCTTTTAGACCTATGGTGGAAAAGGAAATATCTTCACATAAAAAATACACAGAAGCATTCTGAGAAACTACTTTGTGATGTGTGCATTCTTCTCACAGAGTCGAACGTATCTTTTGATTGAGCAGTTTTGAAACACTCTTTTTTTAGTGTCTGCAAGTTGATATTTGGAGCGCATTGAGGCCTATTGTGGAAAAGGATATATCTTCACATAAAAACTACACAGAAGCATTCTGAGAAACTTCTTTGTGATGTGTGCATTCAACTCACAGAGTTGAACCTGTCTTTTGAATTAGCAGTTTTAACCTCTCTTTTTGTAGAATCTACAAGTGGATATTTTGAGCACTTTGTCGCCTACTGTGGAAAAGGAATTATGTTCACATAAAAATTACACAGAAGCATTCTGAGAAACTTCTTTGTGATGTGTGGATTGAACTCACAGAGTTGAACCTGTCTTTTCACAGAGCACATTTGAAACTCTCTTTTTCTAGAATCTCCAATGGATATTTTGACCCTTTGCGGCTTATGGTGGAAAAGGAAATATCTACACATAAAAACTACACAGAAGCATACTGAGAAACTCCTTTGTGAGGTGTGCATTCATCTCACAGAGTTGAAATATTATTTTGATTGAGCAGTATTGAAATTCCATTTTTGTAGAATCTGCAAGTGGATATTTGGAGTACTTTAGGACCTAAGGTGGAAAAGGAAATATCTTCACATAAAAACTACTCAGAAGCATTGGGAGAAACTACTTTGTGACGTGTGCATTCATATCACAGAATTGAGCCCTTCATTTGATTGCACAGTTTTGAAAACCTCTTTTAGTAGTATCTGCAAGTGGATATTTGGAGCGCTTTGAGACCTATGGTGGAAAAAGAAATACCTTCACATTAAAATTACACAGAAGCATTGCGTGAAAACACTTTGAGATTAGTGCATCCATCTCACATAGTTGAACTTTTCTTTTGATTAAGCAGTTTTGAAACACTCTTTTTGTAAAATCTGCAAGTGATATTTGGAGCGATATGAGGCCTATGGTGGAAAAGGAAATATTTTCACATAAAAACTACAAAGTAGCACAGTGAGAAACTTCTTGGTGATGTGTGCATTCATTTCATAGAGTTGAACCATTCTTTTCATTAAGCATTGTGAAACACTCATTTTTTAGAATCTGGAAACTGATATTTGGAGTGCTTTGAGACCTATTGTGGAAAAGGAAATATCTTCACATACAAACGACACAGAAGCATTCTGAGAAACTACTTTGTGATGTATGCATTTATCGCACAGAGTTGCTTATCTTTTGAATGTGCACTTTTGCAACTCTCTTTTCATAGAATCTGCAAATTGTTATTTGGAGCCCTTTGCAGCCTGTGGTGGAAAAAGAAATATCTTCATATAAAAACTACACAGAAGCTTTCTGAGAAACTTGTTTGTGATGCGTGCATTTAACTCACAGAGTTGAACCTCTCTTTTGATTGAGCAGTTTCGTAACACTCTGTAGAATCTGCAAGTGGATCGCTGGATTTCTTTGAGGTCTATGGTGAAAAAGGAAATATCTTCATATAAAAACTACAGAGAAGCATTCTGAGAAGCTTCTTTGTGATGTGCACATTCATCTCACAGTGTTGAACCTTTCTTTTGATTGAGCAGTTTACAAACACTCTTTTTGTGGAATCTGCAAGTGGAAATTTGGACCGGTTTCAGGCCTAAGATGGAAAAGGAAATATCTTCACATAAAAACTACATAGAAATATTCTGAGAAACTTCTCTATGATGTGTGCATTCCACTCACACAGTTGAATCTATCTTTTGATAGAGTAGTTTTGAACCTGTATTTTTGTAGTATCTGTAAGTGGATATTTGGAGCCCTTTGCTGCCTATATAGGAAAAGGAAATATTTTCACATGAAAACTACACAGAAGCATTCTGAGAATCTTCTCTGTGATGTGTGCATTCATCTCATGTATTTGAACCTTTCTTTTGATTGTGCAGTTTGGAAACACTCTTTTTGCAGAATCTGTAAGTGGATATTTGGAGCCCTTTTGAGGCCTATTGGGGAAAAGGAAATATCTTCACATAAAAACTATGCAGAAGTAATCAGGGAAACTTCTTTGTGATGAGCGCATTCATCTCACAGAGTTGAAACTTTCTTTTCATTGAGGAGTTTTGAAACACTCTTTTTGTAGAATCTGCAATGAATATTTAGAGCGCTTTGAGGACTATGGTGGAAAAGTAAATACCTTTACATAAAAACTACACAGAAACGTTCTGAGAAACTGCTTTGTGATGTGTGCATTCATCTCACTGAGTTGAACGTTTCTTTTGATTGAGGAGTTTGGAAACACTCTTTTGGTAGGATCTGTAAGAGAATATTTGGAGCGCTTTGAGTCCTATGGTGGAAAAGGAAATGGTTTCATAAAACAACTTCACAGAGGCATTCTGAGAAACTTTATTGTGTTGTGTGCATTCATTACACAGAGTTGAAATTTTCTTTTGATTGAGCAGTTTGGAAACACTCTTTTTGTAGAATCTTCAAGTGTATATTTTGAGCACTTTGAGGCCTATGGTGGAAAAGGAAACATCTTCACATAAAAAATACAAAGAATCATTCTGAGAAACTACTTTTTGATGTGTGCATTCAATTCACAGAGCTGAATCTTTCATTTGATTGAGCAGTTTGGAAACACTCTTTGTGTGGAATCTGCAAGTTGATAATTTGAACTCTTTGATGCCTACGTTGGAAAAGACAATATCTTCACATAAAAACTGCCCAGAAGCATTCTGAGAAACATCTTTGTGATGTGTGCATTCATCTCTCAGAATTTAACCTTTGTTTTGATTGGGCAGTTTTGAAATACACCTTTTGAAAAATCTACAAGTGGATATTTGGAGCACTTTGAAGTCTATGGTGGAAAAGGATATATCTTCACATGAAAACTACACAGAATCATTCTGAGAAACTTCTTTGTGATGTGTGCATTCAAATCACAGAGTTGAACCTATCTTTTGATAGAGCAGTTTTGAAACTCTTTTTGTGGAATCTGCAAATCGTTATATGGAGTTCTTTGTGGCCTATGGTGGAAAAGGAAATGTATTCACATTAAAAACTACACAGAATCATTCTGGTAAACTCCTTTGTGATGTGTGCATTCATCTCACAGACTTGAAATTTCTATTTGACTGAGCAGTTTTGAAACACTCTTTTTGTACAATTTGGCAATGAATATGTAGAGCGCTTTGAAGCCTATTGTGGAAAAGGAGATATATTCACGTAAAAACTAGACAGAAGCATTCTGAGAAACTTCTTTGCAACGTGTGCATTCATCTCACAGACTTGAACCTTTCTTTTGATGGAGCAGTTTGGAAACACTCTTTTTGTAGAATCTGCAAGTGGATATTGGAGAAGTTTGAGGCCTTTGGTGTAAAAGGATACATATTTACATTAAAACTACACAGAAGAATTCTGAGAAACTTTTTATGTGTGCATTCAACTCACAGAGTTAAACCTTTCTTTTCATTGAGAAGTTTGGAAACACTCTTTTTATAGAATCTGCAAGTGGATATTAGGAGCGCTTTGTGGCCTATTGTGGAAAAGGAAATATCTTCACATAAAAACTATGCAGAAGCATTCGGCAATACTTCTCTGTGATGTGTACATTCATCAGACAGAGTTGAATGTTTCCTTTGATTGAGCAGTTTTATGACATTCTTTTTATAGAATCTGCAAGTGTATATTTTAAGCACTTTGAGGCCTATAGTGGAAAAGGAAATATCTTCACATAAAGACTGCAGAGAAGCATGCTCAGAAACTTCTTTGTTAAGTGTGCATTCATCTCACAGAGTTGAACCTTTCTTTTGATTCAGCCGTTTGGAAATACACTTGTTGTAGAATCTGCAAGTTGATATTGGGAGCGCTTTGAGGCCTATTGTGGAAAAGGAAATATCTTCACGTAAAAACTACATAGAAGCATTCTGAGACACTTATTTGTGATGTGTGCATTAATCTCACAGAGTTGAACATTTCTTTTGATACAGCAGTTTTGCATCTCTCTTTTTGTAGAAACTGCAAGTGGATATTTGCAGCCCTTTTTGGTCTAATTTTAAAAGGAAATAGCTTTTCATGGAAAGGACACTGAAAAATTCCCAGAAACTTGTTTGTGATGTGTGCATTCATCTCACAGAGTTGAACCTTTCTTTCGATTGAGCAGTTTGGAAAGACTCTTACATGCAGAATCTGCAAATGGATATTTGGAGCACTTTGAGGCATATGGTGGTATAGGAAATATCTTCACATAAAAACTACACAGAAGCATTATGAGAAAGTTCTTTGTTATGTGTGCAATCCACTCACAGATTTGAACCTATATTTTGATAGAGCAGTTTTGAATCTCTCTTTTTAAATAATCTGCAAGTAGATATATGGAGACCCTTGCTGCCTATTTTGGAAAGGGAAATATCTTCACATAAAAACTACAGAGAAGCATTCTGAGAAACTTCTTAGTGATGTGTGCATTCATCTCAAAGTGTTGAACCCTTCTTTTGATTGAGCACTTTTGAAACACACTTTTTGTGGAATCTGCAAGTGGATATTTGGAGCACTTTGAGGCCTATGGTGGAAAAGGAAATATCTTCACATAAAAACTACACAGAAGCATTCTGAGAAATTACTTTTTGACGTGTGCATTCAACTCACAGAGTTGAACGTATTTTTTGATTGAGCAGTTTTGCATGTCTCTTATTGTAGAATCTGCAAGTGGATATTTGGAGTGCTTTGTCACCTATTTTGGAAAAGGAAATATCTTCACGTAAAAACTGCACAGAAGCATTCTGAGAAACTTGCATTTATTTATTTATTTATTTATTTATATTTATTATTATTGTACTTTAGGTTTTATGGTACATGTGCACAATGTGCAGGTTAGTTACATATGTATACATGTGACATGCTGGTGCGCTGCACCCACTAACTCATCATCTAGCATTAGGTATATCTCCCAATGCTATCCTTCCCCCCACCCCCCACCCCACAACAGTCCCCAAAGTGTGATGTTCCCCTTCCTGTGTACATGTGTTCTCATTGTTCAATTCCCACCTATGAGTGAGAATATGAGGTGTTCGGTTTTTTGTTCTTGCGATAGTTTACTGAGAATGATGACTTCCAGTTTCATCCATGTCCCTACAAAGGACATGAACTCATCATTTTTTACGGGTACATAGTATTCCATGGTGTATATGTGCCACATTTTCTTAATCCAGTCTATCATTGTTGGACATTTGGGTTAGTTCCAAGTCTTTGCTATTGTGAATAATGCCGCAATCAACATACGTGTGCATGTGTCTTTAAAGCAGCATGATTTGTAGTCCTTTGGGTATATACCCAGTAATGGGATGGCTGGGTCAAATGGAATTTCTCGTTCTAGATCCCTTAGGAATCACCACACTGATTTCCACAAGGGTTGAACTAGTTTACAGTACCACCAACAGTGTAAAAGTTTTCCTATTTTTCCACATCCTCTCCAGCAACCGTTGTTTCCTGACATTTTAACGATTGCCATTCTAACTGGTGTGAGATGGTATCTCACTGTGGTTTTGATTTGCATTTCTCTGATGGCCAGTGATGGTGAGCATTTTTTCATGTGTTTTTTGGCTGCATAAATATCTTCTTTTGAGAAGTGTCTGTTCATGTCCTTCACCCACTTTTTGATGGGGTTGTTTGTTTTTTTCTTGTATTGTATATCTAGAAAACCCCATTGTCTCAGCCCAAAATCTCCTTAAGCTGATAAGCAACTTCAGCAAAGTCTCAGGATACAAAATCAATGTACAAAAATCACAAGCATTCTTATACACCAATAACAGACAAACAGAGAGCCAAATCATGAGTGAACTCCCATTCACAATTGCTTCAAAGAGAATAAAATACCTAGGAATCCAACTTACAAGGGATGCAAAGGACCTCTTCAAAGAGAACTACAAATCACTGCTCAAGGATATAAAAGAGGATACAAACAAATGGAAGAACATTCCATGCTCATGTGTAGGAAGAATCAATATCGTGAAAATGACCATACTGCTGAAGGTAATTTACAGATTCAATGCCATCCTCATTAAGCTACCAATGACTTTCTTCACAGAATTGGAAAAAACCACTTTAAAGTTCATATGGAACCAAAAAAGTGCCAGCAGCACAAAGTCAATCCTAAGCCGAAAGAACAAAGCTGGAGGCATCACACTACCTGACTTCAAACTATACTACAAGGCTACAGTAACCAAAACAGCATGGTACTGGTACCAAAACAGAGATATAGATCAATGGAACAGAACAGAGCCGTCAGAAGTAACACCACATATCTACAACTGTCTGATCTTTGAAAAACCTGAGAAAAACAAGAAATTGGGAAAGGATTCCCTATTTAATAAATGGTGCTGGGAAAACTGGCTAGCCATATGTAGAAAGCTGAAACTGGATCCTTTCCTTACACCTTATACAAAAATCAATTCAAGATGGATTAAAGACTTAAATGTTAGACCTAAAACCATAAAAACTCTAGAAGAATACCTCGGCATTACCATTCAGGACATAGGCATGGGCAAGGACTTCATGTCTAAAACACCAAAAGCAATGGCAACAAAAGCCAAAATTGACAAATGGGATCTAATTAAACTAAAGAGCTTCTGCACAGCAAAGGAAACTGCCATCAGAGTGAACAGGCAACCTACAAAATGGGAGAAAATTTTCGCAACATACTCATCTGACAAAGGGCTAATATCCAGAATCTACAATGAACTCCAGCATTCTCAGAAAATTCTTTGCAATGCATGCATTCATCTCCCAGACTTCAACCTTTTTTTGATTGAGAAGTTTGGAAACACTCTTTTTGTACATTGTGCAAGTGGATATTTGGAGCCGATTGAGGCCTATGTTGGAAAAGAAAATATGTTCACATAAAAAACTAGACAAGCATTCTGAGAAACTACTTTGTGATGACTGCATTCATCTCAAATTTTTGTACATATCTGTTGATTGAGAAATTTTGAATCTCTCTTAGAATCTGTGATTGGATATTTGGAGCCCTTGGTGGCCTATTTTGGAAAGGGAAATATCTTCACATAAAAACTACACAGAAGCATTTTGAGAAACCTCTTTGTGATGAGTGCATTCATGTCACAGAGTTGAAACTTTCTTTTGATTGAACAGCTGGAAAGCACTCTTTTTGTAGAATATGCAAGTGAATATTGGTAGCACTTTGAGGCCTATGGTGGAAAAGGAAATATCTTCACATAATAACTGCACAGAACAATTCTGAGAAAGTTCTCTGTGATGTGTGCATTCATCTCACACAGTTGAATCTTTCTTTTGATTAAGCAGTTTGCAAATACTCTTTTTGTAGAATCTGCAAGTGGATATTTGGAGCGCTTTGAGGCCTATTGTGGAAAAGGAAATATCTTCACATAAAAACTACGCAGAAGCATTGTGAAAAACGTCTCTGTGATGTGTACATTCATCACAAAAAGGTGAAACTTTCCTTTGTTTAAGCAGTTTTATAACACTCTTTTTATAGAATATACAGGTGGATATTTGAAGCACTTTGTGGCCTACTGTGAAAAAGAAAATATCTCCACATAAAAACTACACAGAAGCACTCTCAGAAACCTCTTTGTGAAGTGTGCATTCATCTCACAGAGTTGAACCTTCTTTTTTGATTGAGTCGTTTGCAAATACACTTTTTGTAGAATCTGCAGGTTGATATTGGGAGCGCTTTGTGGCCAATTGTGAAAAACGAAATATCTTCACATAAAAACTACACAGAAGCATTCTGAGACACTTATTTGTGATGTGTGCATTAATCTCACAGAGCTGAACATTTCTTTTCATTGAGCAGTTTTGCATCTGTCTTTAAGAAGAATCTGCAAGTTGATATTGGGAGTGCTTTGAGGCCTATTGTGGAAAATGAAATATCTTCACATAAAAACTACACAGAAGCATTCTGAGACACTCATTTGTGATGTGTGCATTAATCTCACAAAGTTGAACGTTTCTTTTGATTGACAGGTTTTGCATCTCTCTTTTTGTAGTATCTGCAAGTGGATATTTGCAGCACTTTGAGGCCTAGTTTTAAAAGGAAATATCTTTTCATAAAAACTACACAGAAACATTCTGAGCAACTTCTTTGTGATGTGTGCATTCATCTCACAGAGTTGAAAATTTCTTTTGATTGAGCAGTTTGGAAGCACTCTTTTTGCAGAATCTGCAAGTGGATATTTGGAGCGCTTTCAAGGTCTATGGTGGAAAAGGAAATATCCTCACATAAAAATTTCAGAGAAGCATTATGAGAAACTTCTTTGTGATTTGTGCATTTACCTCACAGTGTTAAACCTTTCCTTTCATTGAGTAGCTAGAAAAAACCTTTTTGTAGAATCTGCAATCAGATATTTGGAACGCTTTGAGGCCTATTCTGGAAAAGGAAATATCTTCACATAAAAACTAGACAGAAGCATTCAGAGAAACTTCTTGGCTATGTGTGCATTCATCTCACAGAGTTGAACCTTTTTTTTGATTGTACAGTTTTGAAACAGTCTTTCTGTAGAATCTACAAGTGGATATTTGAAGTGCTTTGAGCCCTATGGTGGAAAAGGAAGTGTCTTCACATAAAAACTAGACAGAAGCATTCTGTGAAAGTTCTTTGTGATGTGTTCATTCATCTCACAGAGGTGAACCTTTCTTTTGATTGAGCAGTTTTGAAACACTCTTTTTGTAGAATCTGCAAGTGGATATTTGGAGCGATTTGAGGACTATGTTGGGAAAGGAAATATCTTCACGTAAAAACTAGACAGAGGCATTCTGAGAAACATATTTGTGATGTGGGCATTCATCTTATCCAGTTGAACCTTTCTTTTCGATGAGCAGTTTTGAAACACTCTTTTTGTAGAATCTGAAAGTGGATATTTGGAGTGCTTTGAGGCCTATGGTGGAAATAGAAATATCTTCACATAAGAGCTAGACGGAAGCATTCTGAGAAACTCCTTTTTGATGTGTGCTTTCATCTCACAGAGTTGAACTTTTCTTTTGATTGAGCAGTTTTGACACACTCTTTTTCTAGGATCTGCATGTGCATATTTGGAGCACTTTGCAGCCTAGAGTGGAAAGGAAATCTCTTCACATAAAAATTAGACAGAGGCATTCTGAGAAACTGCTTTTGGTTTTTGGTTTTGTTTTGTTATGTTTTTTATTATTATTATACTTTAAGTTTTAGGGTACATGTGCACAATGTGCAGGTTAGTTACATATGTAAACATGTGCCATGCTGGTTTTCTGTACCCATTAACTCATCATTTAGCATCATCTATATCTCCTAATGCTATCTCTCCCCACTCCCACCACACCACTACTGTCGCCAGAGTGTGATGTTCCCCTTCCTGTGTCCATGTGTTCTCAGTGTTCAATTCCCACCTATGAGTGAGAACATGCGGTGTTTGGTTTTTTCTCCTTGGGATAGTTTACAGAGAATGATGGTTTCCTATTTCATCCATGTCCCTACAAAGGAAACGAACTTATCATTTTTTATGGCTGCATAGTATTCCATGCTGTATATGTCCTACATTTTCTTAATCCAGTCTATCATTGTTGGACATTTGGGTTGTTTCCAGGTCTCTGCTATTGTGAATAGTGCCACAATAAACATAGGTATGCATGTGTCTTTATAGCAGCATGATTTATAGTCCTTTGGGTATATAACCAGTAATAGGATGACTGGGTCAAATGGTATTTCTAGTTCTAGATCCCTAAGGAATCACCACACTGACTTCCACAATGGTTAAAATAGTTTACATTACCACCAACTGTGTAAAAGTGTTCCTATTTCTGCAGATCCTCTCCAGCACCTGTTGTTTCCTGACTTTTTAATGATTGCCATTCTAAGTGGTGTGAGATGGTATCTCATTGTGGTTTTGATTTGCATTTCTCTGACGGCCACTGATGGCAAGCATTTTTTCATGTGTTTTTTGTCTCCATAAATATCTTCTTTTGAGACGTGTCTATTCATGTCATTCACCCACTCTTTAATGGGGTAGTTTGTTTTTTCCCTTATAAATATGTTTGAGTTCATTGTAGAGTCTGGATATTTACCCTTTGTCAGATGAGTAGGTTGCGAAAATTTTCTCAACCATTTTGTAGGTTGCCTGTTCACTCTGATGGTAGTTTCTTTTGCTGTGCAGTAGCTCTTTAGTTTAATTAGATCCCATTTGTTAATTTTGGCTTTTGCTGCCATTGCTTTTAGTGTTTTAGACATGAAATCCTTGCCCATACCTATGTCCTGAATGGTAATGCCTAGGTTTTCTTCTAAGGTTTTTATGGTTTTGATTCACAGCCAAATTCTACCAGAGGTACAAGGGGGAACTGGTACCATTCCTTCTGAAATTATTCCAATCAATAGAAAAAGAGGGAATCCTCCCTAACTCATTTTATGAGGCCAGCATCAACCAGAAACCAAAGAAAGGCAGAGACACAACAAAAAAAGAGAATTTTAGACCAATATCCTTGATGAAAATTGATGCAAAAATCCTTAATAAAATACTGGCAAACCAAATCCAGCAGCACATCAAAAAGCTTATCCACCATGATCAAGTGGGCTTCATCCCTGGGATGCAATGCCGGTTCAATATACACAAATCAATAAATGTAATCCAGCATATAAACAGAACCAAAGACAAAATCCGCATGATTATCTCAATAGATACATAAATGGCCTTTGACAAAATTCAGCAACACTTCATGCTAAAAACTCTCAATAAATTAGGTATTGATGGGACGTGTCTTAAAATAATAAGAGCTATCTATGATCAACCCACAGCCAATATCATACTGAATAGGTAAAAACTGGAAGCATTCCCATTGAAAAGTGGCACAAGACAGGGATGTCCTCTCTCACCACTCCTATTCAACATAGTGTTGGAAGTTCTGGCCAGGGCAATTAAGAAGGAGAAGGAAATCAAGGGTATTCAATTAGGAAAAGAGGAATTCAATTTGTCCCTGTTTGCAGATGACATGATTCTGTATCTAGAAAACCTCATTGCCTCAGCCCAAAATCACCTTAAACTGATAAGCAACTTCAGCAAAGACTCAGGATACAAAATCAATGTACAAAAATAACAACCATTCTTATACACCAATAACAGACAAACAGAGAGCAAAATCATGAGGGAACTCCCATTCAAAATTGCTTCAAAGAGAGTAAAATACCTAGGAATCCAACTTACAAGAGACGTGAAGGACCTCTTCAAGGAGAAATACAAACCACTGCTCAATGAAATAACAGAGGATACAAACAAACGGAAGAACATTCCATGCTCATGGGTAGGAGGAATCAATATCTTGAAAACGGCCATACTGTCCAAGGTAATTTATAGATTCAGTGCCATCCCCATCAAACTAAAAATGACTTTCTTCACAACCTTGGAAAAACTACTTTTAACTTCATATGGAACCAAAAAAGGGCATGCATCGCCAAGTCAATCTTAAGCCAAAAGAACAAAGCTGGAAGCGTCACGCTACCTGACTTCAAACTATACTACAAGGCTACAGTAACCAAAACAGCATGGTACTGGTACCAAAACAGAGATATATATCAGTGGAATGGAACAGAAACCTCAGAAATAACACCGCACGTCTAAAAGCATCTGATCATTGACAAACCTGAGAAACACAAGCAATGGGGTAAGAATTCCCTATTTAATAAATAGTGCTGGGAAAACTGGCTAGCCATATGTAGAAAGCTGAAAGAGGATGCCTTCTTTACATCTGATAAAAAATTAATTCAAGATGGGTTAACGACTTAAACGTTAGACCTAAAGCCATATAACCTACTTCTTGATGTGTGCATTCAATTGACAGTGAGGAAACTTTCATTTGATTGAGCAGTTTTGAAACACTCTTTTTGTAGAATCTGCAAGTGGACATTTGGAGTGCTTTGCAGCCTAATGTGGAAAAGGAAATATCTTCACATAAAAACTAGACAGAAGCATTCTCAGAAACTTCTCTGTGATGTCTATATTCATCTCATACAGTTGAATCTTTCTTTTGATTCAGCAGATTTGAAACACTCCTTTTGTAGAATCTGCAAATGGATATTTGGAGCGCTATGTGGCCTACGGTGGAAAAGGAAATATCTTTGCATAAAAACTAGACAGAATCATTCTGAGAAACTTCTTTAGGATGCGTGCATTCAACTCACAGAGTTGAACTTTTCATTTGATTAAGCAGTTTTGATACACTCTTTTTATAGCATCTGCAAGTGGCTATTTTGAGCGCTTTGCAGCCTATAGTGGAAAATGAAACATCTTCACATTAAAACTAGACAGAAGCATTCTGAGAAACTCCTTTCTGATGTGAGCATTCAACTCACAGAGATGAACCTTTCCTTTTATTGAGCAGTATGGAAACAGTCTTTTTGTAGTATATGCAAATGAATATTTGGAGCGCTTCGAGGCCTAAAGTGTAGAATGAAATATCTTCATGTAAAAACTAGACAGAAGCATTCTGAGAAACTTCTTTTTAATGTGAATATTCAACTCACATAATTGAACCTTTCTATTGATTAAGCAGTTTTGAAACACTATTTTTGTAGAATCTTCAGGTTATATTTGGAGAGCTTTGCAGCCTATAGTGGAAAAGGAAATATCTTCATATAAAAACTAGACAGAAGCATTTTGAGAAACTTCTTTGTGATGTGTGCATTCACCTCACAGAGGAGAACCTTTCTTTTGATTGAGGAGTTTGGAAACACTGTTTTTATATACTCTGCCAGTGGATATTTGGAGTGCTTTGTGGACCATGGTGGAAAAGGAAATATCTTCACACAAAAACTAGAAAGAATATTGAGAAACCTCTTTGTGATGTGTGCATTCATCTCACAGAGATGAAGCTTTCTTTTATGTAACAGTTTGGAAACACTCTTTTTGTAGAATCTGCAAGTGGGTATTAGGGGTGCTTTGCAGCCTATGGTGGAAAAGGTAATAACTTCACATAAAAACAAGACATAAGCATTCTGAGAAACTACTTTGTGATGTGTGCTTTCATGTCACAAAGGTGAAGCTTTCTTTTGACTGAGAAGCTTTTAAACCCTCTTTTTGTAGAATCTCCAAGTGGATATTTGGAGCACTTTAAGGCCTACAGTGAAAAAGGAATTATATTCACATAACAGCTAGACAGAAGCATTCTGAGAAAAGTCTATGTGATGGGTGCGTTCATCACACAGAGTTGAATGTTTCTTTTGGTTCAGTAGTTTTGAAACACTCTTTTTGTACAATCTGCAAGTGGATATTTGGAGCGCTTTGAGGCATGTGGTGGAAAAGGAAATATCTTCACTAAAAAATTAGACAGAAGCATTCTGAGAAACTTCTTTGTAATGTGTGCATACATGTCACAGTGAACCTAATTTTTTATTGAGCAGTTTTGAAACTCTCTTGTTGTACAATTTGCAAGTGGATATTTGGAGCACTTTGAGCCCTATGCTGGAAAAATAATATCTTCACATAAAAATTAGACAGAAGTATTCTAAGAAACTTCTCTGTTATGTGCAGATTCATCTCACAGAGTTGAAACTTTCTTTTGATTGAGCAGTTTTGAAACACTCTTTTTGTAAAATCTGCAGGTGGATATTTAGAGGGCTTTGAGGTGTATAGTGGAAAAAGAAACAGCTTCACATAAAAACTAGACAGAAACATTCTGAGAAACTTCTTTGTGATGTGTGCATTCATCTCACAGAGTTGAACCTTCCTTTTGATTGAGCAGTTTTGAAACACTCTTTTTGTAAAATCTGCAGGTGGATATTTAGAGGGCTTTGAGGTGTATGGTGGAAAAAGAAACATCTTCACATAAAAACTAGACAGAAGCATTCTGAGAAACTTCTTTGTGATGTGTGCATTCATCTCACAGAGTTGAACCTTCCTTTTGATTGAGGAGTTTTGAAACACTCTTTGTTTTAGAATCTGCATGTGGATATTTGGAGAGCTTTGCGGCCTATGGTGTAAAAGAAAATATCTTGACATAAAAACAAACAGAAGAATTCTGAGGAACTTCACTGTGATGTGTGCATTCATCTCACAGAGTTGGAACTTTCTTTTGATGGAGTAGCTTTGAAACACTCTTTTTGTAGAATCTGCAAGTGGACATTTGGAGAATTTTGTGGCCAATGTTGGAAAAGGAAATATCTTCCCATAAAAACTATACAGAAGCATTCTGAGAAACTCCTTAGTGATGTCTGCATTCATCTCACAAAGTTGAAGTTTTCTTTTAAATGTGGAGTTTTGAAACACTCTTTTTGCAGAATTTGCAAGTGGATATTTGGAGCGCTTTAAGGCCTGTGGTGGAAAAGGAAATATCTTCACATAAAAACTAGACAGAAGCATTCTGAGAAAATTCTGTGTCATGTGTGCATTCATCCCACAGACTTGAAACTTTCTTTTGATTAAGCAGTTTTGAAACACTATTTTATAGTATCTGCAAGTAGATATTTGAGTGCCTATGGGCCTACGATAGAAAAGGAAATATCTTCACATAAAAACTGGACAGAAGCATTCTGAGAAACTACTTTGTGATGTGTGCATTCAACTCAGAGAGTTGAACGTTTCTTTTGATTCAGCAGTTTTGAAACACACTTTTTGTAGAATCTGCAAATGGATATTTGGAGCGCTTTGCTGCTATGGTGGAAAAGGAAATGTCTTCACATAAAAACTAGAGAGAAGTATTCTGAGAAACTTCTTGCTGATGTGGGAATACATCTCACAGAGTTGAAACTTTCTTTTCATTCAGCAGTTTTGAAAGACTGTTATTGTAGAATCTGCAAAGGGATATTTGGGGTGCTTTGAGGCCTATGGTGGTAAAGAAATATTTTCACATAGAAAGGAGACAGTAGCATTCTGAGAAACTTCTTTGTGGTGTGTGCATTCATCTCACAGAGTGGAAACTTTGTTTGGATTGACCAGTTTCAAAACACTGTTTTTGTAGAATTTGCGAGTGGGTATTTGGAGCGCTTTTTGGCCTGTGTTGGAAAAGGAAAAACCTTCATGTAAAAATTAGACAGAAGCATTCTGAGAAACGTCTTTGTGATGTGTGCATTCAACTCACGGAGTTGAAACTTTCTTTGTGTTTGAACAGTTTTGAAACACTATTTTTGTAGCATCTGCAAGTGGATATTTGGAGCGCTTCGCAGCCTATGGTGGAAAAGGATATATCTTCCCATAAAAACTAGACAGAAGCACTCTGAGAAACTTTTCACTGATGTGTGCATACACCTCACAGAGTTGTAACTTTCTTTTGATTGAGCACTTTTATTTATTTTTTCTTTTTATTATTATTTTTTATTTTAAAATATCCAATTAAATTATTATTTTTTTCTTTTATTATTATTATTATTATTATTATACTCTTGGTTTTACGGTACATGTGCACAATGTGCAGGTAAGTTACATATGTATACATGGGCCATGCTGGTGTGCTGCACCCACCAACTCGTCATCTAGCATTAGGTACATCTCTCAATGCTATCCCTCCCCCTCTCCCCCCACCCCACAACAGTCCCCGAAGTGTGATGTTCCCCTTCCTGTGTCCATGTGTTCTCATTGTTCATTTCCCAACTATGAGTGAGAATATGCGGTGTTTGGTTTTTTGTTCTTGTGATAGTTTACTGAGAATGATGATTTCCAATTTCATCCATGTCCCTACAAAGGATATGAACTCATCATTTTTTATGGCTGCATAGTATTCCATGGTGTATATGTGCCACATTTTCTTAATCCAGTCTATCATTGTTGGACATTTGGGTTGGTTCCAAGTCTTGCTATTGTGAATAATGCCACAATCAACATACGTGTGCATGTGTCTTTATAGCAGCATGATTTATAGTCCTTTGGGTATATACCCAGTAATGGGATGGCTGGGTCAAATGGAATTTCTCGTTCTAGATCCCTGAGGAATCGCCACACTGACTTCCACAAGGGTTGAACTAGTTTACAATCCCACCAACAGTGTAAAAGTGTTCCTATTTCTACACATCCTCTCCAGCACCTGTTGTTTCCTGACTTTTTAATGATTGCCATTCTAACTGGTGTGAGATGGTATCTCATTGTGGTTTTGATTTGCATTTCTCTGATGGCCAGTGATGGTGAGCATTTTTTCATGTGTTTTTTGGCTGCATAAATGTCTTCTTTTGAGAAGTGTCTGTTCATGTCCTTCGCCCACTTTTTGATGGGGTTGTTTGTTTTTTTCTCGTAAATTTGTTGGAGTTCATTGTAGATTCTGGATATTAGCCCTTTGTCAGATAAACAGCATGGTACTGGTACCAAAACAGATATATAGATCAATGGAACAGAACAGAGCCGTCAGAAATAATGCCACATATCTACAAGTATCTAATCTTTGACAAACCTGACAAAAACAAGAAATGGGGAAAGGATTCCCTATTTAATAAATGGTGGTGGGAAAACTGGCTACCCATATGTAGAAAGCTGAAACTGGATCCCTTCTTTAGACCTTATACAAAAATCAATTCAAGATGGATTAAAGACTTAAATGTTAGACCTAAAACCATAAAAACCCTAGAAGAAAACCTAGGCATTACCATTCAGGACATAGGCATGGGCAAGGTCTTCATGTCTAAAACACCGAAAGCAATTGCAACAAAAGCCAACATTGACAAATGGGATCTAATTAAACTCAAGAGCTTCTGCACAGCAAAAGAAACTACCCTCAGAGTGAACAGGCAACCTACAAAATGGGAGAAAATTTTCGCAACCTACTCATCTTTTTATTATTATTATTATTAATATTATTATTATACTTTAGGCTCTATGGTACATGTGCGCAACATGCAGGTAAGTTACATATGTATACATGTGCCATGCTGGTGCGCTGCACCCACCAACTCGTCATCTAGCATTAGGTGTATCTTCCAGTGCTATCCCTCCCCCCTCCCCCACCCCACAACAGTCCCCAAAGTGTGATGTTCCCCTTCCTGTGTCCATGTGTTCTCATTGTTCAATTCCCACCTATGAGTGAGAATATGCGGTGTTTGGTTTTTTGTTCTTGCGATAGTTTACTGAGAATGATGATTTCCAATTTCATCCATGTCCCTACTAAGGACGTGAACTTATCATTTTTTATGGCTGCATAGTATTCCATGGTGTATTTGTGCCACATTTTCTTAATCCAGTCTATCATTGTTGGACATTTGGGTTGGTTCCAAGTCTTTGCTATTGTGAATAATGCCGCAATAAACATACGTGTGCATGTGTCTTTATAGCAGCATGATTTATAGTCCTTTGGGTATATACCCAGTAATGGGATGGCTGGGTCAAATGGAATTTCTAGTTCTAGATCCCTGAGGAATCTTCACACTGACTTCCACAAGGGTTGAACTGTTTACAATCCCACCAACAGTGTAAAAGTGTTCCTATTTCTCCACATCCTCTCCAGCACCTGTGGTTTCCTGACTTTTTAATGATTGCCATTCTAACTGGTGTGAGATGGTATCTCATTGTGGTTTTGATTTGCATTTCTCTGATGGCCAGTGATGGTGAGCATTTTTTCATGTGTTTTACGGCTGCATAAATGTCTTCTTTTGAGAAGTGTCTGTTCATGTCCTTCGCCCAATTTTGATGGGGTTGTTTGTTTTCTTCTTGTAAATTTGTTGGAGTTCATTGTAGATTCTGGATATTAGCCCTTTGTCAGATGAGTAGGTTGCGAAAATGTTCTCCCATTTTGTAGGTTGCCTGTTCATTCTGATGGTAGTTTCCTTTGCTGTGCAGAAGCTCTTTAGTTGAATTAGATCCCATTTGTCAATTTGGCTTTAGTTGCCATTGCTTTTGGTGTTTTACACATGAAGTCCTTGCCCATGCCTACGTCCTGAATGGTATTGCCTAGGTTTTCTTCTAGGGTTTTTATGGTTTTAGGTCTAACATTTAACTCTTTAATCCATCTTGAATTGATTTTTTTATAAGGTGTAAGGAAGGGATCCAGTTTCAGCTTTCTACATATGGCTAGCCAGTTTTCCCAGCACCATTTACTAAATAGGGAGTCCTTTCCCATTTCTTGTTTTTCTCAGGTTTGTCAAAGATCAGATAGTTGTAGATATGTGGCATTATTTCTGACGGCTCTGTTCTGTTCCATTGATCTATATCTCTGTTTTGGTACCAGTACCATGATGTTTTGGTTACTGTAGCCTTGTAGTATAGTTTGAAGTCAGGTAGCGTGATGCCTCCAGCTTTGTTCTTTTGGCTTAGGATTGACTGGGCGATGCGGGCTCTTTTTTGGTTCCATATGAACTTTAAAGTAGTTTTTCCAATTCTGTGAAGGAAGTCATTGGTAACTTGATGGGGATGGCATTGAATCTGTAAATTATCTTGGGAATGATGGCCATTTTCATGATATTGATTCTTCCTACCCATGAGCGTGGAATGTTCTTCCATTTGTTTGTATCCTCTTTTATTTCCTTGAGCAGTAGTTTGTAGTTCTCCTTGAAGAGGTCCTTCACATCCCTTGTAAGTTGGATTCCTAGGTATTTTATTCTCTTTGAAGCAATTGTGAATTGGAGTTCACTCATGATTTGGCTCTCTGTTTGTCTGTTATTGATGTATAAGAATGCTTGTGATTTTTGTACATTGATTTTGTATATTGAGACTTTGCTGAAGTTGCTTATCAGATTAAGGAGATTTTGGGCTGAGACAATGGGGTTTTCTAGATATACTATCATGTCATCTGCAAACAGGGACAATTTGACTTCCTCTTTTCCTAATTGAATACCCTTGATTTCCTTCTCTTGCCTAATTGCCCTGGCCAGAACTTCCAAAACTATGTTGAATAGAAGTGGTGAGAGAGGGTATCCCTGTCTTGTGCCAGTTTTCAAAGGGAATGCTTCCAGTTTTTGCCCATTCAGTATGATATTGGCTTTGGGTTTGTCATAAATAGCTCTTATTATTTTGACATACGACCCATCAATACCTAATTTATTGAGAGTTTTTAGCATGAAAGGTTGTTAAATTTTGTCAAAGGCCTTTTCTGCATCTATTGAGATAATCATGTGGTTTTTGACTTTGGTTCTATTTATATGCTGGATTACATTTATTGATTTGCGTATATTGAACCAGCCTTGCATCCCAGGGATGAAGCCCACTTGATCATGGTGGATAAGCTTTTTGATGTGCTGCTGGATTCTGTTTGCCAGTATTTTATTGAGGATTTTTGCATCAATGTTCATCAAGGATATTGGTCTAAAATTCTCTTTTTTGGTTGTGTCTCTGCCAGGCTTTGGTATCAGGATAATGCTGGCCTCATAAAATGAGTTAGGGAGGATTCCCTCTTTTTCTATTGATTGGAATAGTTTCAGAAGGAATGGTACCAGCTCCTCTTTGTACCTCTGGTAGAATTCGGCTGTGAACCCATCTGGTCCTGGACTTTTTTTGGTTGGTAAGCTATTGATTGTTGCCACAATTTCAGCTCCTGTTATTGGTCTATTCAGAGATTCAACTTCTTCCTGGTTTAGTCTTGGGAGGGTGTATGTGTTGAGGAATTTATCCATTTCTTGTAGATTTTTTAGTTTATTTGCATAGAGGTGTTTGTAATATTCTCTGATGGTAGTTTGTATTTCTGTGGGATCGGTGGTGATATCCCCTTTATCATTTTTTATTGCATCTATTTGATTCTTCTCTCTTTTTTTCTTTATTAATTTTGCTAGCGGTCTATCAATTTTGTTGATCCTTTCAAAAAACCAGCTCCTAGATTCATTAATTTTTTGAAGGGTTTTTTGTGTCTCTATTTACTTCAATTCTGCTCTGATTTTAGTTATTTCTTGCCTTCTGCTAGCTTTTGAATGTGTTTGCTCTTGCTTTTCTAGTTCTTTTAATTGTGATGTTAGGGTGTCAATTTTGGATCTTTCCTGCTTTCTCTTGTGGGCATTTAGTGCTATAAATTTCCCTCTACCCACTGCTTTGAATGCATCCCAGAGATTCTGATATGTTGTGTCTTGGTTCTCGTTCGTTTCAAAGAACATCTTTCTTCCTGCCTTCATTTCATTATGTACCCAGTAGTCATTCAGGAGCAGGTTGTTCAGTTTCCATGTAGTTGAGCGGTTTTGAGTGAGATTCTTTATCCTGAGTTCTAGCTTGATTGCACTGTGATCTGAGAGATAGTTTGTTATAATTTCTTTTCTTTTACATTTATTGGGGAGAGCTTTACTTCCAAGTATATGGTCAATTTTGGAATAGGTGCAGTGTGGTGCTGAAAAAAATGTATATTCTGTTGATTTGGGGTGGAGAGTTCTGTAGATGTCTATTAGGTCTGCTTGGTGCAGAGCTGAGTTCAATTCCTGGGTATCCTTGTTGATTTTCTGTTTCGTTGATCTGTCTAATGTTGACAGTCGGGTTTTAAAGTCTCCCATTATTAATGTGTGGGAGTCTAAGTCTCTTTGTAGGTCACTCAGGACTTGCTTTATGAATCTGGGTGCTCCTGTATTGGGTGCATATATATTTAGGATAGTTAGCTTTTCTTGTTGAATTAATCCCTTTACCATTATGCAATGGCCTTCTTTGTCTCTATTGATCTTTGTTGGTTTAAAGTCTGTTTTATCAGAGACCAGGATTGCAACCCCTGCCCCTTTTTGTTTTCCATTTGCTTGGTAGATCTTCCTCCATCCCTTTATTTTGAGCCTATGTGTGTCTCTGCATGTGAGATGGGTTTCCTGAATACAGCACACTGATGGATCTTGAGTCTTTATCCAATTTGCCAGTCTGTGTCTTTTAATTGGAGCATTTAGTCCATTTACATTTAAAGTTAATATTGTTATGTGTGAATCTGATCCTGTCATTATGATGTTAGCTGTTTATTTTGTTCGTTAGTTGATGCAGTCTCTTCCTAGTCTCGATGGTCTTTACATTTCGGTATGATTTTGCAGTGGCTGGTACCGGTTGTGCCTTTCCGTGTTTAGCGCTTCCTTCAGGAGCTCTTTTAGGGCAGGCCTGGTGGTGACAAAATCTCTCAGCATTTGCTTGTCTGCAAAGTATTTTATTTCTCCTTCACTTATGAAGCTTAGTTTGGCAGGATATGAAATTCTGGGTTGAAAATTCTTTTCTTTAAGAATGTTGAATATTGGCACTCACTCTCTTCTGGCTTGTAGGGTTTCCGCTGAGAGATCCGCTGCTAGTCTGATGGGCTTCCCTTTGATGGTAACCCGACCTTTTTCTCTGGCTGCCCTCAACATTTTTTCCTTCATTTCATCTTTGGTGAATCTGACAATTATTTGTCTTGGAGTTGCTCTTCTAGAGGAGTATCTTTGTGGTGTTCTCTGTATTTCCTGAATCTGAATGTTGGCCTGGCTTGTTAGATTGGGGAAGTTCTCCTGGATAATATCCTGCAGAGTGTTTTCCAACTTGGTTCCATTCTCCCCGTCACTTTCAGGTACACCAATCAGACGTAGATTTGGTCTTTTCACTTAGTCCCACATTTCTTGGAGGCTTTGCTCATTTCTTTTTATTCTTTTTTCTCTAAACTTCCCTTCTCACTTCATTTCATTCATTTCATCTTCCAGGGCTGATACCCTTTCTTCCATTTGATCGCATCCGCTCCTGAGGCTTCTGCATTCTTTACGTAGTTCTCGAGCCTTGGTTTTCAGCTCCATCAGCTCCTTTAAACACTTCTCTGTATTGGTTATTCTAGTTATACATTCTTCTAAATTTTTTCCAAAGTTTTCAACTTCTTTGCCTTTGGTTTGAATATCCTCCCGTAGCTCGGAGTAATTTGATCATCTGAACCCTTCTTCTCTCAGCTCGTCAAAGTCATTCTCCATCCAGCTTTGTTCCGTTGCTGGTGAGGAACTGCGTTCCTTTGGAGGAGGAGAGGTACTCTGGTTTTTAGAGTTTCCAGTTTTTCTGCTCTGATTTTTCCCCATCTTTGTGGTTTTATCTACTTTTGGTCTTTGATGATGGTGATGTACAGATGGGTTTTTGGTGTGGATGTCCTTTCTGTTAGTTTTCCTTCTAACAGACAGGACCCTCAGCTGCAGGTCTGTTGGAGTACCTGGCCGGCCGTGTGAGGTGTCAGTCTGCCCCTGCTGGGGGTTGCCTCCCAGTTAGGCTGCTCGGGGTTCAGGGGTTAGGGCCGCACTTGAGGAGGCAGTCTGCCCGTTCTCAGATCTCCAGTTGCGTGCTGGGAGAACCACTGCTCTCCTCAAAGCTGTCAGACAGGGACATTTAACTATGCAGAGGTTACTGCTGTCTTTTTGTTTGTCTGTGCCCCGCCCCCAGAGGTGGAGTCTACAGAGGCAGGCAGGCCTCCTTGAGCTGTTGTGGGCTCCACCCAGTTCAAGCTTCCTGGCTGCTTTGTTTACCTAAGCGAGCCTGGGCAATGGTGGGCGCCCCTCCCCCAGCCTCGCTGCCGACTTGCTGTTTGATCTCAGACTGCTGTGCTAGCAATCAGTGAGACTCCATGGGCGTAGGACCCTCTGAGCCAGGTGCGGGCTATACTCTCCTGGGGCACCGTTTCCTAAGCCCGTCGGGAAAGCACAGTATTCGGGTGGGAGTGGCCCGATTTTCCAGGTGCCTTCTGTCACCCCTGGAAAGGGAACTCCCTGACCCCTTGTGCTTCCCGAGTGAGGTAACGCCTTGCCCCTGCTTCGGCTGGTGCATGGTGCACTCACCCACTGACCTGCGCCCACTGTCTGGCACTCCCTAGTGAGGTGAATACGGTACCTCCGATGGAAATGCAGAAATCACCCGTCTTCTGCGTCGCTCGCCCTGGGAGCTGTAGACCGGGGCTGTTCCTATTCGGCCATCTTGTGTCTGATTGAGCACTTTTAAAACACTTTTTGTAGAATCTGCTAATGGATATTTGAGGGGCTTTGAGGCCTAAGGTCGAAAAGAAGTATCTTCACATAAAAACTAGAAAGAAGCATTCTGAGAAACTTTTTTCATTGTGCATTCATCTCATAGAGTTGAACTTTTCTTTTTATGGAGCAGTTTTGAAACCCTCTTTTTGCAGGATCTGCAAGTGGATATTTGGTGTGATTTTAGCCCTATGGTGGAACAGGAAATACCTTCTCACAAAAAGTAGACAGAAGCGTCTGAGAAACTCCTTTGTGATGTGTGCACTCAACTCACAGACTTGAACCTCTCTTTTGATTGAGCATTTTCGAAACTCTCTTTTTCTAGAATCTGCTAGTGGATATTTGGTGCGCTTTGTGGCCTATGGTGGAAAAGGAAAAATCTTCACACAAAAACTTGACAGAAGCATTCTGAGAAACTTCTTAGTGATGTGTGCATTCATAAAACAGAGTTGAACCTTTCATTTGATCGAGCAGTTTTGAGACACTTTTTGTAGGATCTGCAAGTGGATATTTGGAGCGCTTTTAGGCCTATGGTGGAAAAGGAAATATCTTCTCACAAAAACTAGACAGAAGCATACGAGAAACTTCTTTGTGATGTGTGCATTCATCTGACAGGGTTGAACCTGCCTTTTGATTGAGCAGTTTTGAAATGCTTTTTTTATAGAATCTCCAAATGGATATTTGGATCTCTTTGTGGCCTATGGTAGAAAAGGAAATATCTTCAAATAAAAACTATGCAGAGGCATTCTAGAAACTAATTTGTGATCTGTACATTCATCTCACAGAGTTGAAAGTTTCTTTTGCTTGAGCAGTTTTGAAACATTCTTTTTGTAGAATCTGCAAGTGGACATTTTGTGCGTTTTGTGGCCTATGGTGTAAAAGGAAATATCTTCACATAAAAACTAGACGGAAATATTTTGAGGAATTTCTTTATGATGTGTGCATTCACCTCACAGAGTTGAGGCTTTATTTTGATTGAGTAGTTTGAAAATACTCTTTTTGTAGAATCTGCACATTGGTGTTTGGAGTGCTTTCGGCCTATGGTGGAAAAGGAAATATCTTCGCATAAAAACTAGACAGAAGCACTCTGAGAAATTCCTTTGTGATGTGCGAAGTCATCTCACAGAGGTGAACTTTTCTTTTGATTGAGCAGTTTTGGAACACACTTTTTGTAGAATCTGCAAGTGGATATTTGGAGCGCTTTGAGGCCTTTAGTGGAAAATTAAATATCTTCATATAAAAACTAGGCAGAAGCATTCTGGGAAAGTTCTTTGTGATGTGTGTGTTCATCTAACAGAGTTGAAGCTTTCTTTTGATTTAGACGTTTTGAAACACTCTTTTTTTAGAAATCTGCATGTGGATATTTGGAGCACTTTGGGGCCTGTGGTGGAAAAGGAAATATCTTCACATAGAAACTACACAGAAGCATTCTGAGAAACGTCTTTGTGATGTGTGCATTAAACACACAGAGTTGAAACTTTCTTTTGATTTAGCGTTTTTGGAACACTCTTTTTGTAGTATCTGCAACTGGATATTTGGAACTTTTTGTGACCTATGATGGAAGAGGAAATATTTTCACATAAAAACTGGAAAGAAGCATTCTGGGAAACTTCTTTGTGATGTGTGCATCCAACTCACAGAGCTGAAACTTTCTTTTGATTTAGCAGTTTTGAAACAGTCTTTTTGCATACTCTGAAAGAGTATATTTGGAGCATTTTGCAGCCTAGAGTGGAAAAGGAAATTTCTTCACATAAAAACTAGATGGAAGCATTCTGAGAAACTTCTTTGTGATGTGTGCATTCATCTCATAGCATTGAACTTCTGTATAAATTGAGCAGTTTGGAAACACACTTTTTGTAGAATCTGCAAGTGGGTATTTGGAGTGCTCTCTGTCCTATGGTGGAAAGGGAAATATCTTCACATAAAAACTACAGAGAAGTCTTCTGAGTAACTTCTTTGTGATGTGTGCATTCATCTCTCAGAGTTGAACCTTCCTTTTGATTGGGCAGTTTTGAAACACTCTTTTTTATAATCTGCAGATGGGTATTTTGACCATTTTGCAGTCTGTGGTGGATAAGGAAATATCTTCACATCAAAACTGACAGAAGCAATCTGAGAAACTTCTTTGTGATGCATACATTCATCTTACAGAGTTGAACCTTTCCTTTAACTAAGCAGTTTTGAAACACTCTTTGTAGAATCTGCAAGTGGATATTTGGAGCGATTTGAGGCCTATGGTGAAAAAGGAAATATCCTCACATGAAAACTAGACAGAAGCATTCTGAGAAACTTCTTTGTGATGTGTGCATTCATCTCACAGAGTTGAACCTTCCTTTTGATTGGGCAGTTTTGAAACACTCTTTTTGTAGGATCTGCACGTGGATATTTGGAGCGCCTGGAAGCCTGTTATGGAAAACGAAATGTCTTCACATAAAAACAAGGCAGAAGCATTCTGAGAAAGTTCTTTCTGATGTGTGCATTCATCTCACAGAATTGAAACTTTCTCTTGATTGAGCAGTTTTGAAACACTCCTTTTGTAGAATCTGCAAGTGGATATTTGGAGCTCTTGGAGGCCTACAGTGGTAAATTAAATATCTTCACAAAAAAATTAGGCAGAAGCATTCTGAGAAAATTCTTTGTGATGTGTGAATTCCCCTCACTGAGTTGAGCCTTACTTTTGATTGAGCAGTTTTGAAACCCTCATTTTGTAGAAATCTGTATTTGGATGTTTAGAGCACTTTGGGGCCCATGGTGGAAAAGGAAATATTTTCACATAAAAGCTAGACAGAAGCATTCTGAGAAACTCTTTGTGATGTGTGCATATATCTCCCAAAGTTGAAACTTTCTTTTGAATGAGCACTTTTGAAAGACTCTTTGTAGAATCTGCAAGTGGATATTTAGAGCACTTTGAGGCCAATGGTGGAAATGGAAAT
Organism: Pongo abelii; assembly: GCF_028885655.2. Lineage (NCBI taxonomy): Eukaryota > Metazoa > Chordata > Mammalia > Primates > Hominidae > Pongo > Pongo abelii. Next base: position 19,737,704 of record NC_072000.2, on the reverse strand, counting down.
AACTTCACATAAAAATTAGACAGAAGCTTTCTGAGGAACTTCTTTGTGATGTGCATTCATCTCACAGAGTCGAAGATTTCTTTTGATTGAGCAGTTTTGAAACACTCATTTTGTCGAATCTGCAAGTGGATATTAGGTGCACTTTGCAGCCTATGATGGAAAAGGGAATATCTTCATATAAAATCTACACAGAAGCATTCTGAGAAACTTCTTTGTGATGTGTGCATTCATCTCACAGAGTTGAACCTTTCTTTTGATAGAGCAGTTTTAAAACACTCTTTTTGTAGAATCTGCAAGTGGATATTTTGAGCTCTTTGAGACCTATGGTGGGAGAGGAAATATCTTCACATAAAAACTAGACAGAAGCATTGTGAGAAACTTTTTGTGATATGTGCATTTAACTCAGAGGGTTGAGCATTTCTTTTGATTCAGCAGTTTGGAAACAGTCTTTCTGTAGTATCTGCAAATGGATATTTGGAACTCTTTGAGGTCTATAGTGGAAAAGGAGATGTCTTCACATAAAAATTAGACAGAAGCACTCTGAGAAACTTCTTCATGATGTGTGCATTCATCTCACAGATTTGCACTTTTCTTTGGATTGAGCAGTTTTGACACACACTTTTTATAGGATCTGCACGTGGATATTTGGAGCACTTTGCAGCCTAGAGTGGAAAAGGAAATGTCTTCACATAAAAAGTAGAGAGATGTATTCTGAGAAACGTCTTTTTTTTATTATTATACTTTAAGTTTTATAATACATGTGCACAATATGCAGGTTATTTACATATATATACATGTTTCATGCTGGTGTGCTGCACCCATTACCTCTTCATTCAGCATTAGGTCTATCTCCTAATGCTATCCCTCCCACCACACAACAGTCCAGAGAGTGTGATGCTCCCCTTCCTGTGTCCATGTGTTCTCATTGTTCAATTCCCACCTATGAGTGAGAACATGCAGTGTGTCGTTTTTCGTCCTTGGGATAGTTTACTGAGAATTATGATTTCCAATTTCATCCATGTCCCTACAAAGAACATGAACTCATCATTTTTTATGACTGCATAGTATTCCATGATGTATATGTGCCACATTTTCTTAATACAGTCTATCATTGTTGGACATTTGTGTAGGTTCTAAGTCTTTGCTATTGTGATACTTCCTCAATAGACATACATGTACATGTCTCTTTATATTAGCATGATTTATTGTCTTTTGGGCATATACCCAGTAATGGGAGGGCTGGGTCAAATGGTATTTCTAGTTCTAGATCCCTGAGGAATCGCCACACTGACTTCCACAATGGTTGAACTAGTTGACAGTCCCACCAACAGTGTAAAAATGTTCCTATTTCTCCACATCCTTTCCAGCACCTGCTGTTTCCTGACCTTTTAATGAATGTCATTCTAAGTGGTGTGAGATGGTATCTCATTGTGGTTTTGATTTGCATTTCTCTGATGGCCAGTGATGGTGAGCATTTTTTCATATGTTTTTTGGCTGCATAAATGTCTTCTTTTGAGAAGTGTCTGTTCATATCCTTTGCTCACTTTTTGATGAGGTTTTTTTTTTTGTCAATTTGTTGGAGTTCATTGTAGATTCCGGATACTAGCCCCTTGTCAGATGAGTAGGTGGCAAGAATTTTCTCGCATTCTGCAGGTTGCCTGTTCACTTTGATGGTAGTTTCTTTTGCTGTACAGAAGCTCTTTAGTTTAATGAAATCCCATTTGTCAATTTTGGCTTTTGTTGCCATTGCTTTTGGTGTTTTAGACAAGAAGTCCTTTCCCATGCCTATGTCCTGAATGGTAAAGCCTAGGTTTTCTTCCAGGGTTTTTATGGTTTGGATTCACAGCCGAATTCTACCAGAAGTACAAGGAGGAACTGGTACCATTCTTTCTGAAACTATTCCATTCAATAGAAAAAGAGAGAATCCTCCCTAACTCATTTTATGAGGCCAGCATCATCCTGACACCAAAACCTGGCAGAGACACAACAAAATAGAGAATTGTAGACCAATATCCTTGATGAACATTGATGCAAAAATCCTCAATAAAAAACTGGCAAACTGAATCCAGCAGCACATCAAAAACTTAATCATCATGATCAAGTGGGCTTCATCCCTGGGATGCAAGGCTGGTTCAATATATGCAAATCAATAAATGTAATCTAGCACATAAACAGAACCAAAGACAAAAAACACATGATTATCTCAATAGATGCAGAAAAGTTCCTTGAAAAAATTCAACAACACTTTACACTAAAAACTTTCAATAAATTAGGTATTGATGGGATGTATCTCAAAATAATAAGAGCTATCTATGACAAACCCACAGCCAATATCATACTGAATGAGCAAAAACTGGAAGCATTCCCTTTGAAAACTGGCAGAACAAAGGGATTCCCTCGCTCACCACTACTATTCAATATAGTGTTGGAATTTCTCGCCAGGGCAATGAGGCAGGAGAAGGAAATAAAGGGTATTCAATATGGAAAAGAGGAAGTCAAATTGTTCCTGTTGGAAGATGACATGATTGTATATCTAGAAAACCCCATCATCTCAGCCCAAAAAGCCCTTAAGCTGATAAGCAATTTCAGCAATATCTTAGGATACAAAATCAATGTACAAAAATCACAAGCATTCTTATACACCAATAACAGACAAACAGAGAGCCAAATCATGAGTGAACTCCCATTCACAATTGCTTCAAAGAGAATAAAATACCTAGGAATCCAACTTACAAGGGATGTGAAGGACCTCTTCAAGGAGAACTAAAAACCACTGCTCAATGAAATAAAAGAGGATACAAGCAAATGGAAGAATATTCCATGCTCATGGGTAGGAAGAATCAATATCATGAAAATGGCCATACTGCCCAAGGTAATTTATAGATTCATTGCCATCCTCATCAAGATACCAATGACTTTCTTCACAGAATTGGAAAAAACTACTTTAAAGTTCATATGGAACCAAAAAAGAGCCCGCATCACCAAGTCAATCCTAACCTAAAAGAACGAAGCTGGAGGCATCACACTACCTGACTTCACACTATACTACAAGGCTACAGTAACCAAAACATCATGGTACTGGTACCAAAACAGAGATATAGATCAATGGAAAAGAACAGAGCCCTCAGAAATAGTGCCACATATCTACAACAATCTGATCATTGACAAACCTGAGAAAAACAAGCAATGGGAAAGGATTCCCTATTTAATAAATGGTGCTGGGAAAACTGGCTAGCCATATGTAGAAAGCGGAAACTGGATCCCTTCCTTACACCTTATAAAAAAATCAATTCAAGATGGATTAAAGACCTAAACGTTAGACCTAAAACCATATAAACTACTTTTTGATGTGTGCATTCAAATCACTGTGTTGAACCTTTCTTTTCATTGAGCAGTTTTGAAACACTCTTTTTGTGCAATCTGCAGATGAATATTTGGAGTGCTTTGAGGTCTATGATGGAGAAGGAAATATCTTCACATAAAAACTACACAGAAGCGTTCTGAGAAACTTCTTTGTGATGTTTGCATTCATCTCACACAGTTGAAACTTTCTTTTGATTGAGCAGTTTTGAAAAACTCCTTTTGTAAAATCTGCAACTGCATATTTGGAGCACTATGTGTCCTATGGTGGAAAAGGAAATATCTTCACATAAAAAATAGACAGAGGCATTCTGAGAAACTTCTTCATGATGCAGGCATTCAACTCACAGAGTTGAACTTTTCATTTGATTGAGCAGTTTTGACACACTCTTCTAGAATCTGCAATCGGCTATTTGGAGTGCTATGCAGACTATAGTGGAAAAGGAAATATCTTCACATTATAACTAGACAAACATTCTGAGAAAATTCTTTCTGATTTGAGCATTCAACTCACAGAGTTGAATATTTCCTTTTATTGAGAAGTTTGGAAGCAGTCTTTTTGCAGTATCTGCAAATGGATATTTGGAGTACAGTGTAAAAGGAAATATCTTCACTTAAAAACCAGACAGAAGCATCCGAGAAACTCCTTTGTGATGTGTGCATTCATCTCACAGAGTTGAACCATTATTTTCATTGAGCAGTTTAGAAATACTCTTTTTGTAGAATCTGCAAGTGGATATTTGGAGAACTTTGTGGCCTATGGTGGAAAAGGAAATATCTTCACACAAAAACTACAAAGAAGCATTCTCAGAAACTTCTTTGTGATGTGTGCATTCATCTCATGGAGTTGAAACTTCTTTTGATTCAGCAGTTTTTAAGCAATCTTTTTTTGGTATCTGCCAGTGGATATTTGGAGTGCATTGAGGCCTAGGATGGAAAAGGAAATATCTTCACTTAAAAACTAGACACAAGCATTCTGAAAAACTTTTTTGTGATGTGTGCATTCATCTCACAGAGTAGAACCTTTCTTTTGATTGAGCAGTTTGGAAACAGTCTTTTTGTCGTATCTGCAATTGGATATTTGGAGTGCTTTGAGGCCTAGAGTGAAAAGCAAATATCTTCACATAAAAACTAGACAGAAGTATTATGAGAAAGTTCGTTGTGATGTGTGCATTGAACTCACAGTGTTGAACCTTTCCTTTGATTGGGCAATTTTGAAAAAGTCTTTTGTAGTATCTGCGAATGGATATTTGGACCTCATTGAGGCCTATGGTGGAAAAGGAAATATCTTCACCTTTCTTTTGACTGAGCAGTTTTGAAACACTCTTTTGGTAGAATGTACAAGGTTATTTGGAGCGCTTTGAGGCAAATATTGGAAAAGGAAATATCTTCACATAAACACTAGATAGAATCATTCTGAGAAACTACCAGGTGATGTTTGCATTCCTCTCAAAGAGGTCAAACTTTCTTTGGTTTGAGGAGTTTCAAAACACTCTTTTTGTAGAATCTGCAATTGGATATTTGGAGAGCTTTGAGGCCTATGGTGGAAAAAGAAATATATTCACATAAAAACTAGACAGAAGCAACCTGAGAAACTTCTTTGTGATGTGTGCATTCCACTCACATAGTTGAACCTTTCTTTTGATTGAGCAGTTTGGAAACAGTCTTTTTGTAGCATTTGCAAATGGTTATTTGGTGTGCTTTGAGGCCTATAGTGGAAAATGAAATGTCTTCTCATAATAACTAGACAGAAGGATTCTGAGAAACTTCTTTGTGATGTGTGCTTTCAATTCACAGAGTTGAAACTTTCTTTCGATTGAGCAGTTTTGAAATCCTCTATTTTTAAAATCTATAAGTGGACATTAGGAGTGCTTTGCAGCATTTAGTGGAAAAGGAAATATCTTCACATAAAAACTACACAGAAGCATTTTGAGAAACTTTTTGTGATGTGTGCATTTATCTCACAGAGTTGAAAATTTCTTTTGATTTAGCAGTTTTGAAACACCATTTTTAAAGAATCAGCAAGAGGATACTTGGAGCACTTTGTGGCCAATACGGGAAAAGGAAATATCTTTACCTAAAAAATAGACACAAGCATTCTGAGAAACTGCCTTGTGATCTGTGCATTCATTTCACAGAGTTGAAACTTTCTTTTGCTTGAGCAATTTTGAAGCACACTTTTTGTAGAATCTACAAGTGGATATTTGGAGCGATTTGAGGCCTACAGTGGAAATGGAAAAATCTTCATTTAAAACTAGACAGAGGCATTCTGAGAAGCTGGTTTTAATGTGTACATTCATCTCACAGAGTTGAAATTTTCTTTTGATTGATCAGTATTGAAACACTCTTTTTGAAGAATCTGCAAGTGGAAACTCGGAGCACTTTGAGGCTTATGGTGGAAAAGGAAATATCTTCCCATAAAAACTAGACAGAAGCATTCTGAGAAATTCTCTTGAGAAGTGTGCAGTCAACTGACAGAGTTGAACCATTCTTTTGATTGAGCAGTGTGGAGACAGTCTTTTGGTAGTATTTGAAAATGGATATTTTGAACACTTTGAGTCCTATCGAGTAAAAGGAAATACCTTCACATAAAAACTAATCAGAAGCATTCTGAGAAATTACTTTGTGATGTGTGCATTCATCTCACACAGTTTAATCTTTCTTTTGATTGAGGAGTTCTGACACACTCTTTTTGTTGATTCTGCAAATGGATATTTGGAGCACTTGTGGACTATGATGGAAAAGGAAATATCTTCACATAAAAACTAGACAGAAGGATTCTGATAAACTTCTTTGTGATGTGTGCATTCATCTCACAGAGTTGAACCTTTCTTTTGATTGACCAATTTTGAAACACTCTTTTTGTAGAATTTGAAAGTACATTTATGCGGCGCTTTGAGGCCTAAGGTGGAAAAGAAATATCTTCACATAAAAACAAGAGAGAAGCATTCTCAGAAACTTCTTTATGATGTTTGCATTCATCTCACAGAGTTCTATCTTTCTTTTAATTGAACAGTTTTGGAACACTGTTTTTGTGGAATCTGCAAGTGGATATTTAGAGCGCTTTGAGGACTATGCTGGAAAAGGAAATATCTTCACATGAAAACGAGACAGAAGCATTCTGAGTAACATTTTGTGATGCGTGCATTCATCTCACAGAATGGAACCTTAATTTTCATTAAGCAGTTTTGAAACACTCTTTTTGTAGAATCTGTAAGAGGATATTTGGAGCGTTTTGAGGCCTATAATGGAAAAGGTAATATCTTCACATAAAAACTAGACAGAAGCATTCTGGAAAACGTCTTTCCAATGTGTGTATTCATCTCACAGGGTTGAACCTTTCTTTTGATTGCGCAGTTTTGAAACCCTCTTTTTGTGGATTCTGCAAGTGGGTATTTGGGGCTCTATGCAGCCTATGGTGAAAAAGAATATATCTTCAAATAAAAACTAGACAGAAGCATTCTGAGAGACTACTTTTTGATTTATGCATTCCTCTCACAGATTTGAACCTTTCTTTTGATTGAGCAGTTTTGAGACACTCTTTTTGTAGAATGTGCAACTTGATATTTCTAGCAATTTGCAGTGTATGGTGGAAAAGGAAATATCTTCACACAGAAACTAGACAGAAGTATTCTGAGAATCTTCTTAGTGATATGTGTATTTAACTCACAAAGTTGAACCTTTCTTTTGATTGAGCAGTTTTGAAACACTCTTTTTGTAGAAACTACAAGAGGATATTTGGGGCGACTGGTGGCCTATGGTGGAAAAGGAAATATTTTCACATAAAAACTAGACAGAAGCATTCTGAGAAACCTCTTTGTGATGTGTGCATTCATCTCACAGAGTTGAAACTTTCTTTTGATTCAGTAGTTTTGAAACACTGCTTTGTAGAATCTGCAAGTGGATATTCAGAGCACTTTGAGGTCTATGGTGGAAAAGGAAATATCTTCATATAAAAGCTAAACAGAAGCATTCTGGGAAACTTCATTGGGATGTGTGTGTTCATCTCACAGAGTTGAAACTTTCTGTTGATTGAGCAGTTTTCTAACACTCTTTTTGTAGAATCTGCAAGGGGACATTTGGATCGATTTGAGGCCTATGATGGAAAAGGAAATATCTTCACTTAAAAACTAGACAGAGGCATTCTGAGAAACTTCTTTGTGATGTGTGCATTGATCTCACAGTGTTGAACCTTTCTTTAGATTCAGCAGTTTTGAAACACTCTTTTTGTAGAATCTGCAAGTAGATATTTGGAGTCCTTAGAGGCCAAAGGTCCAAAAGAAATATCTTCACATAAACCCCAGACAGAAGTATTCTGAGACAAATCTTTGTGATGTGTGCATTCATCTCACAGAGCTGAACATTTCTTTTGATTGAAAAGTTTTGAATCACTCTTTTTGTAGGACCTGCAAGTGGATATCTGGAGCACTTTGTGGCCTCTAGTGGAAAGGGAAATATCTACACATAATAACTAGACAGAAGCATTCTGAGAAACTTCTTTGTGATGTGTGCATTTATCTCATAGATATAAACCTTTCTTTTGACTGAGCAGTTTTGAAACACTCTTTTTGTAGAATCTTCACGTTGATAATTGAAGTGCTTTGTAGCCTATGGTGGAAAAGGAGATATCTTCACATAAAAACTAGATAGAAGCATTCTGAGAAACATCTCTGTGATGTGTTCATTCATCTCACAGAGTTGAACCTTTGTTTTGATTGAGCAGTTTTGAAATACTCTTTTTGTAGAATTTTCAAGTGGATATTTGGAGGGCATTGAGGCCTGTGTTGGAAAAGGAAATATCTTCACAGAAAAGTAGGAACATTCTGATAAACTTCTTTGTGATTTGTGTGTTCATCTCAAAAAGTTGAAGATTTCTTTGATTGAGCACTTTTGAAACACTCTTTGCAGAATCTACATGTGAATATTCGGAGCACTTTGGGGCCGATGGTGGAAAAGGAAATATCTTCACATAAAAACTACACAGAAGCATTCGGAGTAACTACTTTCTGATATGTGCTTTCATATCATAGAGTTTAAACTTGCTTTTGATTGAGCAGTTTGGAAACACTCTTTTTGCCGCATCTGCAAGTGGATATATACAGCACTTTGAGGCTTATGGTGGAAAAGGAAATATCTTCATATAAAAACTAGACAGAAGCATTCTGAGAAACTTCGTCATGATATGTGCATTCATCTCACAGAGTTCAACATTTCCTTTGACTGAGCAGGTTTGAAACACTATTTGTAGAATCTGCATGTGGATATTTGGAGCACTTTCGGGCCTGTGGTGGAAAAGGAAATATCTTCACATAAAAACTACATAGAAACATTCTGAGAACCTTCTTTGTGATGTGTGCATTCAACTCATAGAGTTGAAACTTTCTTTTGATTGAGGAGTTTTGAAACAATCATTTTGTAGTATCTGCAAATGGATATTTGGAGCAGTTTTAGGTCTATGGAGGGAAAGGAAAAATCTTCACATAAATACAAGACAGAAGCAATTACAGAAACTTCTTTGGAATGTGTGCATTCACCTCACAGAGTTGAAACTTTCTTTTGATTGAGAATTTTAGAAACACTGTTTTTGTAGAATCTGCATGTGGATATTTTGAACGCTTTGTGGCCTCTAGTGGAAAAGGAAATATCTTCACATAAAAACTAGACAGAAGCATTCTCAGAAACTTGTTTGTGATGCGTGCATTCATCTCACAGAGTTGAAACTTTCTTTTGATTGAGCAGTTTTGAAAAACTCTTTTTGTATAATCTGCAAGTGGATATTTGGAGCACTTTGAGGCCCATGGTGGAAAAGGAAATATCTTCACATAAAAACCAGACTGAAGCATTCTGAGAAACTTATTTGTGCTGTGTGTGTTCATCTCACAGTGTTGAACATTTCTTTTGATTGAGTTGTTTTGAAACACTGTTTTTGTGGAATCTGCAAGTGGATATTTTTTGCGCTTTGAGGCCTGTGGTTGAAAAGGAAATATCTTCACATAAAAACTGGACAGTAGCATTCTGTGAAACTTCCTTGTGATTATGCATTCATCACACAAAGTTGAAACTTTGTTTTGATTGAGCAATTTACAAACACCCTTTTGTAGAATCTGAGAGTGGATATTTGGTGCGATTTGCAGCCTGTGTTGTAGAAGGCAATAACTTCATATAGAAATTAGACAGAAGCATTCTGTGAAACTTCCTTGTGATGTACGCATTCATCACACAAAGTTGAAAGTTTGTTTAGATTGAGCAGTTTACAAACACTCTTTTTTAGAATCTGAAAGTGGATATTTGGTGCGATTTGCAGCCTGTGGTGTAAAAGGCAATACCTTCATATAAAAAATAGACAGAAGCATTCTGGGAAACTTCTTAGTGATGTGTGCTTTCATCACACAGAGTTGAAAGTGTCTTTTTATTGAGCAGTTTTGAAACACTCTTTTTGTAGAATCTGCAAGTGGATATTTGGAGCGCTTTGAGTCCTATAGTGGAAAACGAAATATCTTCATATAAAAACTAGACAGAAGCATTCTGAGAAACTTCTTTGTGATGTATACATTCATCTCACAGAGTTGAACTTTTCTTTTCATTGAGCAGTTTTGTAACACTCTTTTGGTAGAATCTGCAAGTAGATATTTGGAGCAGTTTGAGTCCCATGGAGGAAGAGGAAATATGTTCAAACAACAACTAGACAGAAGCATTTTGGGAAAATTCATGATGTATGCGATCTTCTCACAGTGTTGAACATTTCTTCTGATTGAGGAGTTTTGAAACACTCTTTGCATAGAATGTGCCTGTGGATATTTGGAGCACTTTGGGGCCTATGTTGGAAAAAGAAATATCTTCACATAAAAACTACACAGAAGCATTCTGTGAAAGTTCTTTATGATGTGTGGGTTAAAGTCACAGAATTGAACCTTTCTTTTGATTAAGCTGTTTAGAAACACTCTTTTTGTAGAATATGCAAATGGGTATTTGGAGCACTCTGCGGCATATGGGGAAAAAGGAAATATCTTCACATAAATACTAGACAGATGCATTCTGAGAAACCTCTTTGTGATGTGTGCATTCATCTCACAGAGTTGAAAATTTCTTTTGACTGAGCAGTTTTGAAAAACTCTTTTTGTAGAATCTGCAAGTGTGTATTTGGAGCACTTTGCATCCTGTGGTGGAAAAGGAATTATCTTCACATAAAAACTAGGCAGAAGCATTCTGAGAAACCTCTTTGTGATATGTGCATTCATCTCACAGCGTTGAAACTTTATTTTCATTGAACAGTTTTGAAAAACTCTTTTTTGTGGAATCTGCAAGTGGATATTTGGAGCGCTTTGAGGTCTATGGTGGAAAATAAACATCTTCATATACAAACTTCACAGAAGAAATCTGAGAAACTTCTCTGTGATGTATGAATTCATCTCACAGAGTTGAACCTTTATTTTGATTGAGCAGTATTGAAACACTCTATATGTAGAATCTGCAAGTGGAGATTTAGAGTTCTTTGAATCCTATGGTGGAAAAGGAAATATCTTCACATAAAAACTAGACAGAAGCATTCTGAGAAACTTCTTGTTGATGTGTGCATTCATCTCACAATGTTCAACCTTTCTTTTGATTGAGCAGTTTTGAAACACTCTTTTTGTAGAATGTGCAAATGGATATTTGGAACGATTTGTGGCCTATGGTGGAAAAGGAAATATCTTCACTTAAAAAGGAGACAGAAGCATTGTAACAAACTTCTTTCTGATGAGTGCATTCATCTTAAACAGTTGAAGCTTTCTTTTGATGGAGCAGCTTTGAAAAACTATTTTTTTAGAATGTGCAACTGTATCTTTGGAGCACTTTGCGGCCTATGGTGGAAAAGGAAATTTCTTCAAATAAAAAGTAGACAGAAGAATTCTGGGAAACTTCTTTGGGATGTGTGCATTCATCTCACAGAGTTGAAGCTTTCTGTTGATTGAGAAGTTTTGAAACACTCTTTTTGTACAATGTGCAAGTGGATATTTGGAGCACTTTGAGGCCTATGGTGGAAAAGGAAATATCTTCCCTTAAAAACGAGACAGAAGCCTTCTAACAAAGTTCTTTCTGATGAGTGCATTCATCTCTAAGAGACGAAGCTTTCGTTTGATTGAGCAGCTTTGAAACACTATATTTTTAGAATATGCAAGTGTATCTTTGGAGCACTTTGTGGCCTATGGTGGAAAAGGAAATTTCTTCAAATAAAAAGTAGACAGAAGCATTCTGGGAAACTTCTTTGTGATGTGTGCATTCATCTCACAGAGTTGAAGCTTTCTTTTGATTGAGAAGTTTTGAAACACTCTTTTTGTACAATGTGCAAGTGAATATTTGGAGCGCTTTGAGGCCTATGGTGGAGAAGGAAATATCTTCACATAAAAATTAGACAGAAGAGGTCTGAGAAATCTCTTTGTGATGTGTGCATTCACCTCACAGAGTTGAATCTTCCTTTTAATAGAGCAGTTTTGAAACACTCTATTTGTGGAATCTGCAAGTGGATATTTGGAGCCCTTTGAGGCCTATGGTGGAAAAGGAAATACCTTCAATTATTAACTAGACAGAAGCATTCTCAGAAACTTCTTTGTGATGTGTGCATTTATCTCACAGAGTTGAACCTTTCTTTTGTTTAAACAGTTTTGAAACACTCTTTTTGTAGTATCTGCAAGCAGATATTTGGAGTGGTTAGGAGCCTATGGTGGAAAAGGAAATATCGTCACATAAAAGCTAGACAGAAGCATTTTGAGTAGCTTCTTTGTGATGTGTGCATTCATCTCACAGAGTTGAACCTTTCCTTTGATTGAGCAATTTTGAAACACACTTTTTGTGGAATCTGCATGTGGATGTTTGGAGCTCTTTGTGGCCTATGGTGGAAAAGGAAATATCTTCACATAAAAACTAGATAGAAGCATTCTGAGAAACGACATTGTTATAAGTCCACTCATCTCACAGAGTTGACTCTTTCTTTTGATTGAGCAGTTTTGAATCACTCCTTTTTTAGAATCTGCCAGTGGATATTTGGATCACTTTGCTGACTATCGTGGAAAAGGAAATATCTTCACATAAAAACAAAACAGAAGCATTCTGAGAAACTTCTTTGTGATGTTTGCATTCATCTCACAGTGTTGAACCTGTTTTTTAATTGAGCAGTGTTGAAACGCTCTTTTTGTACAATCTGCAAGTGAATAATTGGAGTGCTTTGAGGCCTTTGGTGGAAAAGGAAATATCTTCACATAAAAACTAGATAGAAGCATTCTGAGAAACTTCTTTGTGATGTGTGCATTCATTTCACAGACTTGAACCTTTGTGTTGATTGAGAAGTTTGGAAACGGTCGTTTTGTAGGCTCTGTAGTGGGATATTTGTGAGACCACTGAGGCATCTGGGGAAATAGGAAATATCTTCAGATAAGAACTAGACAGAAACATTCGGAGAAAGTGCCTTCTGATGTGTGTATTCATCTCACAGAGTTGAAACTTTGTTTTGATTGAGCAGTTTGGAAACAGTCTTTCTGTACTATCTGCAAATGGATATTTGGAGCTCTTTGGGGCATACGTTGAAAAAGGAAATATATTCACTTAAAAACTTGACAGAAGCATTCCGAGGAACTTCTTTTTTATGTGTGCATTCACTTCACAGAGTTGAACCTTTCTTCTGATTGAGTAGTTTTGAAACACTCTTCTTGTAATATCTGCAAGTGGATATTTGCAGCATTTTCGGGCCTGCAGAGGAAAAGGATATATTTTCACATAAAACCTAGACAGAAGCATTCTGAGAAACTTCTCTGTTATTTTTGCATTCATCTCACAGAGTTGAAACTTTCTTTTGATTGAGCAGTTTGGAAACTCTCTTTTTGTAAAATCTGCATGTGTATATTTGGAGTGCATTGTGTCTTATAGCGGAAAAGGAAATAACTTCACATAAAAACTAGACAGAAGCATTCTGAGTAACTTCTTGTGACTTGTGCATTCATTTCACAGAGTTGAATCTTTCTTTTGATTGAGCAGTTTGGAAACAGTCCTTTTGTAGAATCTGCAAGTGGAGTGTTAGAGCACTTTGCGGACTACAGTGGAAAGGGAAACATCCTCACATTAAAACTAGACAGAAGCATTCTGAGAAACTTCTGTGTGATGTGTGCATTCATATCACAGACGTAAGCCTTTCTTTTGATGGAGGAGTTTGGAAACAGCCGTTTTGTACAACCTGCAAAGGGATACTTGTGAACCTTTTGAGGCCTCTGAGGCAATAGGAAATATCTTCACATAAATACTAGATAGAAATTTTCTGAGAAACTTCGTGATGTGTGTGTTCATCTCACAGAGTTAAAACTTTCTTTTGATTGAGAAGTTTTGAAACACTCTTTTTATTGAATCTACAAGTGGATATTTGGAGCGCTTTGTGGCCTACAGTTGAATAACAAATATCTCATGTAAAAACGAGACAGAAGCATTCTGAGAAACTTCTTTGTGATGTGTGCATTCATCTCACAGAGTTGAAATTTTACTTAAATTGAACAGTTTTGAATCAGTCGTTTTCTAGAATCTGCAAAGGGATATCTCAGAGCACTTTGCAGCCTCTAGGGAAACTGAAAATAATTTCACATAAAAACTAGACAGAAACTTTCTATGAAATTTCCTTGTGATGTGCACCTTCTTCTTACAGAGCTGAAACATACTTTTGATTGAGTAGTTTGGAAACCGTCTTTTTGTAGAATCCACAAATGGATATTTGGAGAGCCTTGTGGCCTGTGGTGGAAAAGGAAATATCTCTACATAAAAACTAGAGAGAAGCATTCTGAGAAACTTCTTTGAGATGTGTGCATTCAACTCAGAGAGTTGAACCTATCTTTTGATTGATCAGTTTGGAAACTTTCTTTCTGTAGCATCTACAAATGTATATTTGGAGCACTTAGAGGCCTATATTTGAAAAGGAAATATCTCCACATAAAAACTAGCAGAAGCATTCTGAGAAACTTCTTAGTGATGTGTGCATTCATCTGGGAGAGGTGAACCACTCTTTTGATTGAGTAGTTTGGAAACAGTCTTTTTGTAGTATCTGCATGTGGATATTTGGAGCTCTTTGTGGCCAATGGTGGAAAAGGAAATATCTTCACACAAAAACTAGACTGAAGCATTCTGAGAAACTTCTTTGTGATGTGTGCATTCATCTCACAGAGTTGAACCTTTCTTTTCATTGAGCACTTTTAAAACACTCTTTTTGTAGAATCTTCAAGTGGATATTTGGAGAGATTTGGCGCCTAAAGTGGAAAAGGTAATACCTTCACCTAAAACCTAGACAGAAGCATTCTGAGAAACTTTTTTTGTGATGTGTGCATTCAACTCACAGAGTTAAACCTTTCTTTGGATTGAGCAGTTTTGAAGCACACTTTTTGCAGAATCTGCAATGGATATTTGGAGCGCTTTGAGGCCTACGTTTGAAAGGAAATATCTTCACATAAAAACTAGACAGAGGCATTCTGAGAAACTTTATTGTGATGTATGCATTTCTCTCACAGAATTGAACCTTTCATTGATTGAACAGTTTTGAAACACTCTTTTTGTAGAATCTGTAAGTAGATATTTGGAACGCTTTGAGGCCTACGGTGGAAAAGGAAATACCTTAACATAAAAATTAGACAGAAGCATTCTGAGGTACTTGTTTGTGATGTTGGCATTCATCGCACAGAACTGAACCTTTGTTTTGATTCAGCAGTTTTGAAACACTCTTTTTGTAGGATCTGCAATTGGATATTTGGAGTGATTGGCAGCCTACAATGGAAAATGAAATATCTTCACATAAAAACTAGACAGAATCATTCTGAGAAACTTCTTTATGATGTGTGCATTCAACTCACAGAGTTGAACGACTATTTTATTTGAGCAGTTTGGAATAGTCTTTTTGTAGTATCTGCAAATTGATATTCAGAGCAATTTAAGGCCTATGGTGGAAAAGGAAATATCTTCACATAAAAATTAGACAGAAGCATTCTGAGAAACTTCTTTGTGACGTGTCCTTTACCTCAGAGATTTGAACATTTCTTTTGATTGAGCAATTTTGAAACACTCTTTTCGCAGTGTCTGAAAGAGGATATTTGGAGTGATTGGCAGCCTCTAGTGGAAAAGGAAATATCTTCACATAAAAACTAGAAAGAAGCATTATGAGAAAGTTCGTTGTGATGTGTGCATTCACCTCACATAGTTGAATGATTCTTTTGATTGAGCAGTTTTGAAACACACTTTTTGTAGAATCTACAAGTGGATATTTGGTGTGCTTGGGGCCTATGGTGGAAAAGGAATATCTTCACATAAAAACTAGACAGAAGCAATCTGAGAAACCTCTTTGTGGTGTGTGCCTTCAACTCACAGATTTGAAACTTTCTTTTGTTTGAGCAGTTTTGAAACACTCTTTTTGTAGGATCTGAAATTGGATATTTGGAGCGCTTTGGAGATTCCAGTGGAAAAGGAAATGTATTCTCATAAAAACTCGACAGAAGCATTCTGAAAAACTGCTTTGTGATGTGTGCATTCATCTCACTGAGTTCAAATTTTCTTTTGATTGAACAGTTTTGAAGTACTCTTTTTGTAGTATCTGTAAGTGGATACTTGTTGTGATTTTAGGCCTTTGTTGGAAAAGGAAATATCTTCATTATAAAACTAGACAGAAGCATTCTGAGAAACTTCTTAGTGATGTGTGTATTCATCTCAGAGAGTTGAACCACACGTTTGATTGAGCAGTTTGGAAGCAGTCTTTTTGTAATATCTGCCTGTGGATATTTGGAGCGCTTTGATGCCTATGGTGGAAAAGGAAATACCTTAACATAAAAATTGGACAGAAGCAGTCTGAGAAACTTCTTCATGTTGTTTGCATTCATCTCACAGAGTTGAACCTTTATTTTGATTGAGCAGTTTTGAAACATTCTTTTTGTAGAATCTGCAAGTGGATAATTGGAGCGCTGTGAGGCCTATGGTGGAAAAGGACATATCTTCACATAAGAACTGTAAAGCAGGTTTCCTAAAAACAGCCTTGTGATGTGTGCATTCATCTCACAGAGGTAAGCGTTTCTTTTCTCTGATCAGTCAGGAAACTCTGTTCTTGTACAATCTGAAAAGGGGTATTTTTCAGCACTTTGAGGCCTATGTTGACAAAGGAAATACCTTCACATACAAAGTATAAAGAAATTTTCTGAAATACTTCTTTGTGATATGTGCATTCATCTCACAGAGTTGAAGCTCTCTTCTGATTCAGCAGTTTGGAAATGGATTTTTTGCAGAATCTGCAAATGAATATTTGTCAGCACTTTGAGACATATGCAGAAAAAGAATTATCTTCACAGAAAACTATAAAGAAGATTTCTGAGAAACTGTTTTGTGATATCTGCATTCCTCTCACAGAGCTAAATGTTTCTTTTCTTTGATCAGTTGGGATACTCTGTTTTTTTAGAATCTGCTAAGGGATATTTGTGAGTCCATATAGCCCTATTGCCTTCACATAAAAACTAGACAGAAGCCTACTGAGAAACTTCTTCATGATGTGTGTATTCATCTCAGAGAATTGAACCTTTCTTTTTATTGAGAAGTTTGGAAACGTCTTTTTGTGGAATCTGTAAAGGGATATTTCTGAGCACTTGGGGCCTATAGTGAAAGAGAAAATATCTTCATATAAAAACTAGACTAAAGAATTCTGAGAAACTTCTTTGTGATGTGTGCATTCATCTCACAAATTTCAACCTTTCTGTTGATTGAGGAGTTTGGAAACAGTCTTTTTTAATATTCTTCAAGCAGATATTTGTGAGCACTTTGAGGCTCACGGTGAAAAAGGAAACATTCACATAAAAACTTAATAGAAGCTTTCTGAGAAACTTCTTTTTGGGGTGTGCATTCATCTCACAGAGTTGAAGCTTTCTTTTGATGAGCAGTGTGGAAACAGACTTTTGTAGTATCTGCAAAGGGACAATTTTGAGCACTTTGCATCCAGTGGTGGAAAAGGAAATACCTTCACATGAAAACTAGACAGAATGTTTCTGAGAAACTGCTTTGTGACATGTGCATTCATCTCCCAGATATGTCTGTTTGTTTTCATTTAGAAGATTAGAAACTCTTTTCTTGTAAAATCTGCAAAGGGATATTTGTGAGCCCTTTGAAGCTTATGGTGAAACAGGAAATATCTTCGCATAAAAACTACACAGAAACTTTCTGAGAAACATCCTGGCTATGTGAGCATTCATCTCACGGAGTTGAAACATTCTTTTGGTTGAGCAAGGTGTAAAGAGTCTTTTTGTAGAATCTGCAAAGGGATATTTGTGAGGGCTTTGAGGTGAGGCCTATGGTGAAAAAGGAAATATCTTCACAGAAAAACTATAAAGAAAGTTTTTGAGAAACTTCTTTGTGATGTGTGCATTCATCTCACCAAGTTGAAACATTCTTTGGATTGAACATTTGGAAACAGTCTTTTTGTACAATCTGCAAAGGGATATTTAGGAGCACATTGAGGCCTATGGTGAAAAAAGAAATATCTTCACATAAAAACTAGAAAGAAGCATTCTGAGAAGCTGCTTTAAGATATGTGTATTCATCTCACAGAGGTAAACGTTTCTTTTCTTTGAGCAGTTTGTAAACTCTGTTATTCTGGAAACTACAAAGGGATATTTTTGAGTGCTTTGAGACCCACGTTGAAAAAGGAACTATCTTCACATAAAAACTAGTGAGAAGCTTGCTGAGAAACTACTTTCTGAGGTATGCATTCATCAAACAGAGTTGAAATTTTCTTTTGATTGAGCAGTTTGGAAACAGTCTTTTTGTAAATTCTGCAGAGGTGTATTTGGGAGTGCATTGAGGCCCATGTTCAAAAAGGGAATATATTCACATAAAAACGAGAAGGAAGTTTTGTGAGAAACTTCTTTGTGATGTGCACATTCTTCTTACAGGGTTGAACCATTCTGTTTATTGAGCAGTTTGGAAACAGTCTTTTCGTAGAACCTGCAAAGGGATAACTGGGAGCACATTGAGGCATATGGTGAATAAGGAAATATCTTCACATAAAATGTAGAAAGAAATTTTCTGAGTAACGCCTTTGTGACATGTGCATTCATCACACAGAAGTAAGAGTTTCTACCCATTGAGCAGTTAGTTTTTATTTGAAGATATTTCCGTTTTCACCATAGACCTCAAACCGCCTACATATATCCCTTTGCAGATTCTACAGAAAGACTGTTTCCAAATGTCTCAAACAAAGCTTCCACTCTGTGAGATGAATCCACACATCACAGAGAAGTTTCTCAGAAAGTTTCTGTCTAGTTTTTATTTGTTGATACTCCCTTTTGCACCATAGGTCTCAAACCTTTCATAAATAACCCTTTGCAAATTCTACAAAAAGACTGTTTCCAAACTACTCAATCAAAAGTAAGGTTCAACTCTGTGAGGTGAATGCACACATCACAAAGAAGTTTCTCAGAAAGCTTCTGTCTAGTTTTTATTTGAAGATGTTTCCTTTCTCAATATAGGCCTCAAAGAGCTCAAAAATGTCCCTTTACAGATTTTACAAAAAGACTGTTCCCAAACTGCTCAACCAAAACAAAGCTTCAACTCTTTGAGATGAATGCACACATTGCAAAGAAGTTTCTCAGAAAGTTTCCGTCCAGTTTTTACCTGAAGATATTTCCTTTTTCACCATAAGTCTCAAAGCATTCAAATTATCACTTTGCAGATTCTACAAAAAGACATTTTCCAACCTGCTCTATCTAAAGAAAGGTTCAACGCTGTGAGAAGAATGCACACATCAAAGGAAGTTTCTCAGAATGCTTCTGTCTAGGTTTTATGTGAAGACATTTCCTTTTTCACCATAGGCCAAAAAGGGATCTCAAATATACCTTTGTACATTCTACAAAAGGACTGTTTCCAAACTGCTCAATCCAAAGACAGGTTCAACTCTTTGGGATGAATGCACACATCACAACAAAGTTTCTCAGAAAGCTTCTGTCAGTTTTTGTGTGAAGATATTACTTTTCTCACCATAGGCTTCAAAGGGCTCACAAATATCGCAAAGCAGATTCTACAAAAAGACTCTACCCAAACTGGTCAATGAAAAGAACACTTGAAATCTGTGAGATGAATGAGCATATCACAAAGAATTTTCTCAGAAAGCTTCTGTCTAGTTTTTATGTGAAGATATTTCCATTTTCACCATAGACCTGAAACTGCCTACATATATCCCTTTGCAGATTCTACAAAAAGATTGTTTCCAAACTGCTCAATCAAAGAAAGCTGTCTACTTTGTGAGGTGAATGTACACATCACAGAGAAGTTTCTCAGAAAGTTTCTGTCTAGTTCTTATTTGTTGATACTCCCTTGTTTACCATAGGCCTCAAACAGCTGATAAATAACCCTTTGCAGATTCTACAAAAGGACCGTTTCCAAACTGCTCACTCAAACCAAAGTTCAGCTGTGTGAGATGAATGCACACATTACAAAGAAATTTCTCAGAACTTTTCTGTCTAGTTTTTATGTGAAGATACTTCTTTTTCACCATAAGCCTCAAAGTGTTCACAAATTTTCCTTTGCAGAGTCTATGAAAAGACTGTTTCCAAACTGCTCTATCAAAGAAAGCTTTCTACACTGTGAGGTGAATGCAGACATCACAGAGAAGTTTCTCAGAAAGTTTCTGTCTACTTCTTATTTGTCAATACTCCCTTGTTCACCATAGGCCTCAAACCGCTGATAAATAACCCTTTGCAGATTCTACAAAAGGACTGTTTCCAAACTGCTCAATCAAACAAAAGTTCAGCTGTGTGAGATGAATGCACTCATTACAAAGAAGTTTCTCAGAACGTTTCTGTCTGGTTTTTATGTGAAGATACTTCTTTTACACCATAAGCCTCAAAGTGTTCACAAATTTTCCTTTGCAGATTCTATGAAAAGACTGTTTCCAAACTGCTCAATCAAAAGAAAGGTTCAACTCTCTGTGATGAATGCACACATCACAAAGAAGTTTCTCAGAAGGCTTCTGTCTAGATTTTATTTGTGGATATTTCCTTTTTCACAATAGGCCTCAAAAAGCTCACAAATATCCCTTTGCATATTCTATAAAAAGACTCTTTCCAAACTACTCAATGAAAGAAAATTCAACTCTGTGAGATAAATGCACAAATCACAAGGTGGTTTCTCAGAATGCTTCTGTCTAGTTTTAATATGAAGATATTTCCTTTTTCGCCACATGCCTCAAACTGCTCAAAAACATCCCTTTGCAGATTCTCCAAAAAGACTGTTTCCAAACTGCTCAATCAAAAGAAAGATTCAACTCTTTGAGATGCATACTCCCATCACAAAGAAGTTTCCCAGAAAACATGAGTCTAGTTTTTATGTGAAGATATTTCCTTTTTCACCATAAGCCTCAAAGCTTCAAAAACATCACTTTACAGGTTCTATGAAAAGATGTTTCCAAACTGCTCAATCAAAAGAAAATTTCAACCCGGTGAGATGAATGTACACGTCACAAAGAAGTTGTTCAGAGAGCTACTGTCTACATTTTATTTTTTGATATTTCCTTTTTCACCATAGGACTCAAACCACTGAAACATATCGCTTTGCAGATACTACAAAAAGATGGTTTCCAAACTGCCCAATGAAAAGAAAGGTTCAACTCTCTGAGATGAATGCACACATCACAAAGAAGTCTCTCAGAATGCTTCTCTCTAGGTTTTATGTAAAGATATTTCCTTTTTCACTGCAGACATCAAACCACTCATAAATATCCCTTTGTGTACTCTACTAAAAGACTGTTTCCAACCCAATAAGTCAAAAGAAAGTTTGAACTCTGTGAGGTGAATGCACACATCACAAGGAAGTTTCTCAGAAAGCTTCTGTCTAGTTTTTATGTGAAGATATTTCCTTTTTCACCACATGCCTCAAAACACCTTCAAATATCCCTTTACAGATCCTACAAAAAGACTGTTTCCAAACTGCTCTGTCAAAAAAAAGGTTCAACTCTGTGAGATAAATGCACACATCTCAAAGAAGTTTCTCAGAAAGCTTCTGTATAGTTTTTATGTAAAGATATTTCCTTTTTCACCATAGGCCTCAAAGAGCTCAAAAATGACTCCTTACAGATTCTACTTTTTTCTGAACTGGTGAATCAAAGCAAATGTTCAACTCTGTGAGATGAATGCACACTTCCTAAAGAAGTTTCTCAGAAAGCTTCTTTATAGGTTTAGGTGAAGATATTTCCTTTTTCCCCATAAGCCTGAAAACATCCACAGATATCACTTTGCAGATTGTACAAAAAGACTGTTTAAAAACTGCTCAATCAAAACTAAAGTTCAACTCTGTGAGATGAATGCACACATCACAAAGAAGTTTCTCAGATAGCTTCTGTTTAGATTTTATTTGTGTATAATTCCTTTTTCACCATAGGTTTCAAACCCCTCACAAATATTCCTTGCAGTTTCTAGAAAAGACTGTTTCCAAACTACTCAATTAAAAGAGAGGTTCAACTCTGTGAGATAAACACATACATCACAAAGAAGTTTCTCAAAAAGCTTCTGTCTAGTTTTTATGTGACGATAATTCTTTTTTCAACATAGGACTCAATGGACTCACAAATATCCCTATGCAGATTCTACAAAAAGACTGTTTCCAAACTACTCAATCAAACGGAAGATTCAACTCTGTGAGATGAATGCACACATCACAAAGAAGTTTCCAAGAATGCTTTGTCTAGTTTTTATGTGAAGATATTTCCTTTTTCACCATAGGCCTCAAATTGCTCACAAATGTCCCTGTGCAGATTCTACATAAAGACTGTTCCGAAACTGCTCAATGAAAAGAAAGATTCAACTCTGTGAGATGAAAGCATACAACATGATGAAGTTTCTCAGAATGCTTCTGTCTAGTTTTTTATGAAGATATTTCCTTTTTCACCATAGGCCTCAAAGGATTCACAAATATCCCTATGAAGATTCTACAAAAAGAATGCTTCCAAACTGATCAATCAATAACAAGCTTCAACTCTGTGAGATGAATGCAAACATTACAAAGAAGTTTCTCAGAAAGTTTCTGTCTAGTTTTTTTGTGAAGATGTTTCCTTTTTCACCGTAAACCTCAAATTGTTCACAAATATCACTTTACAGATTATACAAAAAGACAGCTCCCAAACTGCTCAATCAAAACAAAGATTCAACTCTGTGAGATGAATGCACACATTGCAAAGAAGTTTCACAGAAATCTTCTGTCTAGATTTTACTTGTGGATATTTCCTTTTTCACCTTAGGCCTCAAACCGCTCACAAATATACCTTTGCAGATTCTCCAAAGAGACTGTTTCCAAACTGCTCAATCAAAATACAGGTTCTACTCTGTAAGATGAATGCACACATCACAAAGAAGTTTCTCAGAATGCTTCTCTATAGTTTTTATGTGAATATATTACCTTTTTCACCATATGCCTCAACATTTTCACAGATATTCCTATGCAGATTCTATAAAAAGACTGCTTCCATAATTCTGAATCAAAAGGAGGCTTCAAACCCGTGATGTGAATGCACACATCCCAAAGAAGTTTCTCAGAAAGATTCTGTTTAGTTTTCATGTTCATATATTTCCTTTTTCACCATAGGCCTCAAAGCGCCCAGAAATATCACTTTGTAGATTCTACCAAAAAGCTGTTTCCAAAATGCTCAATCAAAAGAAAGGTTCAAACCTGTGAGATGAATGCACCCATCATAAAGAAGTTTCAAGAAAGATTCTGTCCAGATTTTATTAGTGGATATTTCCTTTTTCACCATAAGCCTGAAAGGGCTCACAAATATCCCTTGGCAGAATCTACAAAAAGACTGTTTACAAACTGCTCAATCAAAAGAAAGGTTCAACTCTATGTGATGAACACACACATCACAAAGAAGATTCTCAGAAAGATTCTGTCTACTTTTTATGTGAAGACATTTCATTTTTCACCATAGGTGTGAAACCTCCTACATATATACCTCTGCAGACTCTTCAAAAAGCCTGTTTCCAAACTGCTCAATCAGAAGAAAGGTTACACTCTGTGAGATGAATGCACACATCACAAAGAAGTTTCTCAGAAAGCTGTTGTCTAGTTTTTATGTGAAGACATTTCCTTTTTCACCATAAGCCTCAAAGCGTTCATAAATTTCACTTTGCATATTCTACAAAAAGACTGTTTCCAACTGCTCAAACAAAAGAAAGTTTCAACTCTGTCAGTTGAATGCCTGCATCACAGAGGCATTTCTCAGAAATCTTCTGTCTAGATTTTATTTGTGGATATTTCCTTTTTCACCACAAGCCTCAAGCTGTTCAAAAATATCCATTTCAGAATCTACAAAAAGACTGCTTCCAAACTGCTCAATTTAAAGAAAGGTTACACACTGTGAGATGAATGCACACACCACAAAGTAGTTTCCCTGAAAGTTTTGTCTGGTTTTTATGTGAAGATATTTCCTTTTTCACCATAGGCCTCAAACCATTTATAAATATCCCTTGGAAGATTCTAAAAAAGGACTGTTTCCAAACTGCTCAAATAAAAGAATGGTTCACCTCTGTGAGATGAATGCATACATCACAAAGAAGTTTCTCAGAAAGCTTCTGTCTAGTTTTCATGTGACTATATTTCCTGTCTCACCATAGGCCTCAAACTGCTCACAAATATCCCTTTGTAGGTTCTCCATAAAGACTGTTTCCAAACTGCTCAATCAAAAGAAAATTTCAACTCTGTGTGACTAATGCACACATCACAAAGAAATTTCTCAGAAAGGTTCTGTCTAGTTTTTATGTGAAGGTATTTCCTTTTTCACCATAGTCCTTAAGCCACCTACTTATATCCCTTTGCATATACTAAAAAAAGACTATTTCCAAACTGCTCAATCAAAAGAATGGTTCAACTCTGTAAGATTAATGCATAGTTAACAAAGAAGTTTCTCAGAAAGCTTCTGTCTAGTCTTTATGTGAAGATATTTCCTTTTTCACCATAGGCCTGAATGCACTCCTAAATATCCCTTTGCAGATTGTACAAAAAGACTGTTTCCAAACTGCTGAATCAAAAATAAAGTTTCAACTCTGTGAGACGAATGCACACATCACAAGGAAGCTTCTCAGAAATTTTCTGTCTAGGCTTTACTAGTGATATGAAGATATTTCCTTTGTCACCATAAGCCTCAACACGCTCACTAATGTCCCTTTGAAGATCCTACATAAAGATTATTTCCAAACTGCTGAATCAAAAGAATGGTTCAACTCTGTGAGACGAATGCATACTTAACAAAGAAGTTTCTCAGAAATCTTCTGTCTAGTTTTTATGTGAACATATTTCCTTTTTCACCGTAAGCCTCAAAGAGTTCACAAATATTACTTTGCAGATTCTAGGAAAAGACTGTTTCCAAACTTCCCAATCAAAACAAAGTTTCAATTCTGTGAGATGAATGCACACATCACAAGGAAGTTTCTCAGAAATTTTCTGTCTAGGTTTTATTAGTGATATGAAGATATTTCCTTTTTCACCATAAGCCTCAAAGTGCTCACAAATGTCCCTTTGAAGATTCTATGTGAAGGCTCTTAACAAAATGCTCAATCAAAACAAAGGTTCAAATCCCTGAGATGAATGCACACATCTCCAACAAGTTTCCCAGAATGCTTCTGTCTAGTTTTTAAGCAAAGATATTTCCTTTTTCACCATAAACCTCTAAGCTTTCACAAACATCACTTTGCAAATCCTACAAACATACAGTTTCCAAACTGCTTCCTCAAAAGAAAAGTTAAACTCTGTAAGATGAATGCAGAAATCACAGAGAAGTTTCTCAGAAAGTTTCTGTCTAGATTTTATGTGTGGATATTTACTTTCTCACTGAAGACATCAAACCAGTCACAAAAATCCCTTCACAGAATCTGCAAAAAGGCTATTTACAAGTTGCTCAATCAAAGGAAAGTTTCAACTCTTTGAAACAAATGCTCACATCACATAGAAGTTTCTCAGACAGCTTCTGTCTAGTCTTAATGTGAGCATATTTCTGTTTTCACCATAAACCTCAAAGTGTTCACAAATATCCCTTGCAGATTCTACAAAAGAGTGTTTCCAAACTGCTCAGCCAAAAGAATTGTTCAACTATGTGAGGTGAATGTACATATCACAAAGAAGTTTCTCAGAAAGCTTCTATGTAGTATTTAGGTGAAGATATTTCCTTTTTCACCTTACACCTCAAAGCGTTCACAAGCATCACATTGCAGAATCTACAAAATCACTTCTCCCAAACTGCTCAATGAAAACAAAGGTTAAGCTCTGTGAGCTGAATGCACACATCACAATGAAGTATCTCCAAAAGCTTCTGCCTAATTTTTATGTGAAGATATTTCATTTTTTAACATAGGCCTCAGGTGCACACTAATGTCCCTTTGCAGTTTCTAGAAAAAGATTGTTTCCAAACTCCTCATTCAAAATAAAGTTTCAACTCTGTGAGATGAATGCAAACATCAAAAAGAAGTTTCTCACAAAGCTTCTGTCTACATTTTATTTGTGGATATTTTCTTTTTCACAGTAGGCCTCAAAGTGCCCACAAATATCCCTTTTTAGATTCTACAAAAAGACTGTTTCCAAACTGCTCAATCAAAAGAAAGGTTCACCTCTGTGAGGTGAATGCACACATCACAAAGAAGTTCCTCAGAAAGCTTCTGTCTATTTTTTATGTGAACATATTTCCCTTTTTACCATAAGCCTCAAAGCGTAAACAAATATCACTTTGCAGATTTTATAAAAAGACTGCTTCCAAAGTGCTCCATCAAAAAAAGGTTAAATTCTCTGAGACTAATGCACACATCATGAAGAAGTTTCTCAGAATGCTTCTGCCTAGTTTTTACATGAAGATATTTCTTTTTCACCATAGGCCTCAGGCACACAAAAATGTCCTTATGCAGATTCTACAAAAACACAGTTTCCAAACTTCTCAATCAAAACAAAGGTTCAACTCTGTGGTATGAATGCACACATCACAAAGAAGTATCTCAGAATGCTTCTGTCTAGTTTTAATGTGAAGATATTTCCTCTTTGACCATGTGCCTTAATCCGCCTACAATTATCCCTTTGCAGATTCTAGAAAAAGACTGTTTCCGAACTGCTCAATCAAAAGAAAGTTTCAACTCTGTGAGGTGCATGAACGCATCACA
Source organism: Pongo abelii (assembly GCF_028885655.2). NCBI lineage: Eukaryota > Metazoa > Chordata > Mammalia > Primates > Hominidae > Pongo > Pongo abelii. Next base: position 19,711,185 of record NC_072000.2, on the reverse strand, counting down.
AATAAGTTTCTCAGAAAGATTCTGTCTAGTTTTTATGTGAAGATATTTCATTTTTCACCATAGGCTTCAATGGGCTTAGAAATATGCCTTTGCAGAAACCACCTACAAATACACCTTTGCAGAAACTACAAAAAGACTGTTTCCAAACTGCTTAATCAAGCAAGGTTTCAAATCTGTGAGATGAATGCACACATCACAAGGAAGTTTCTCAGAATGTTTCTATCTAGATTCCATTAGGGCATATTTCCTTTTTCACCATAGGCCTCAAAATGCTCCAAATATCCCTTGGCAGATCTCACAAAAATACTGTTTCCAAACTGCTCAATCAAAAGAAATTTTCAACTCTCTGTGATGAATGCACACATCAGAAAGAAGTTTCCCAGTAGATTTCTCTCTAGTTTTTATGTGAAGATATTTCCTTTGTCACCATAATTCTCAAAACGTTCACAAAAATCACTTTGCAGATTGTACAAAAAGACTTTTGCTAAACTGCTCAATGAAAAGAAAGGTTCAACTCTGTGACATGAAGACACACATCACAAAGAAGATTCTCAGAAGGCTTCTCTCTAGTTTTTATGTGAAGATATTTCCTTTCTCACCATAGGCTTCAAACCGTTCACAAATATCCCTCTGCAGATTCTACAAAAAGACTGTTTCCAAAGTGCTCAATCAAACAATAGGTTCAACTCTGTGATACGAATGCACACATCACAAAGAAGTTTCTCAGAAATCTTCCATCTAGTTTTTATGTGAAGATATTTCTTTTTCAGCATAGGCCTCAAAACACTCAAAAATATCCTTCTGTGGATTTAACAAAAATTCTGTTTCCCAACTGCTCAATCAAAGGAAAATTTCAACTGTGTGAGATGAAAGAACACATCAAGGTTTGTCAGCAATCTTCGGTCTGGTTTTTATGTGAAGATATTTATTTTTCAGCATAGTCATCAAACCACTCAGAAATATGCCATTGCAGAAAGTATAAGAAGATTGTTTCCAAACTGCTCAATGAAAAGAAAGGTTCAACTCTGTGACATGAATGCAAACATCACAAAGAAGTTTCTCAAAAAGCTTCTAACTAGTTTTTATGTGAAGATATTTCCTTTTTCACTGTAGGCCTCAATCTGCTTACAATATCCCTATGCAGATTCTACAAAAAGACAGTTTCCAAACTACTCAATCAAAAGAAAGCCTCAACTCTGTGAGATGAAATCAAACATCACAAAAGAAGTTGCTCAGAAAGCTTCTATCTAGTTTTTATGTGAAGATATTCCCTATTTCACCATAGGCCTCTAAGGGCTCACAAATATCCCTTCTCAGTTTCTAGAAAAGGAATGTTTCCAAATTGCTAAATCAAAAGAAAAGTTCAACACTGTAAGACGAATGTACACATCACAAAGAAGTTTCTCACAATGCTTCTGTCTGGTTTTTATATGAATACTTCATTTTTCTCCAGAGGCCTCAAACTGCTCACGAATATCCCACTGCAGATCCTTCAAAAAGACTGTTTCCAAACTGCTCAATCAAAACAAATGTTTAACTCTGTGAGATGAATGCACACATCACTAAGATGTTTCTTAGAAAGATTCCGTCTAGTTTTTATGTGAAGATATTTCCTTGTTCACCATAGGCCTCAAAGTGCTCCAAATATCCAATTGCACATTCTACTAAAAGACTTTTTCCAAACTGTTCAATCAAAAGAAAGGTTCAACTGTATGAGATGAAAGCACAGATCACAAAGAAGTTTCTCAGAAACATCTGTCTAGTTTTTATGTGAAGATAGTTCCTTTTTCACCATAGGCCTCAAAGGGCTCACAAACATCCCTTTGCAGATTATACAAAAAAGCTTTTTCCAAACTCCTCAATCAAGAGAAATATTCAAATCTGTAAGATGAATACACACATCACAAAGGACACTCTCAGAATGCTTCTGTCTAGTTTTTATGTGAAGATATTTCTTTTTCAGCATAGGCTTCAAGTCGCTCAGAAATATCCCTTTGCAGATTGCACAAAGAGACTGTTTCCAAACTGCTCAGTGAAAAGAGAGGTTCAATTCTGTGATGTGAATGCAAACATTACAAAGAAGTTTCTCAGAATGCTTTGTTCTAGTTTTTATGCGAAGATATTATCTTTTCACCAAAGGTCTCAAACTGCTCAGAAATATCCCTTTGCAGATTCTACAAAAAGACTGTTTGCAAACTGCTCAATGAAAAGAAACCTTCAACTGTGTGAGATGGAAGCACACATCACTAAGAAGTTTCTCAGAATGTTTCTGTCTAGTTTTTATGTGAAGATATTTCCTTTTCTCCATAGGCCTCAAATCACTCTAAATATCCATTTGCAGATTCTACAAAAAGATTGTTTCCAAACTGCTCAATCAAAAGAAAGGTTCAACTCTGTGATATGAAAGCACACATCACAAAGAAGTTTCTCAGAAAGCTTCTGTCTAATTTTATGTGTAGATATTTCCTTTTTCAGAATAGGCCTCAAAGGGCTCAGAATTATCCCTTGCAGATTCTACAAAAAGACTGTTTCAAAACTGCTCAATCAAAAGAAAGGTTCAACCCTGTGAGAGGAATTTTTTCACCACTGGCCTCAAAGTGCTACAAATATCCATTTGCATATTCTACGAATAGACTGTTTCCAAACTGCTCAATCAAAAGAAAGATTCAACTCTGTGATATGAATGCACACATAACAAAGAATTTTCTTAGAAATCTTCTGTCTAATTTTGAAGGGAAGATATTTCTTTTTCACCACAGTCTTCAAAGTGTGGCAAATATCCACTTCCAGATTCTACAAAAATACTGTTTCCAAACTACTAAATCAAAGGAAAGTTCAACTGTGTGAGATGAATGCACACATCACAAAGAAGTTTCTCAGAAAGCTTCTATCTATTTTTTATGTGAAACCAGTTCCTATTTCACCCTTGGCTCAATGCCCTCCAAATATCCATTTGCAAACTCTACAAAAAGACTGTTTCCAAAGTGCTCAATCAAAAGAAAGTTTCAACCCCGTGAGTGAAAGAACACATCACGAATAAGTTTTTCAGAAAGCTTCTGTCTGGTTTTTATGTGAAGATATTTCCTGTTTCACCATAGACCACAAAGGGCTAACAAATATCCCTTTCCAGATTCTACAAAAAACAGTTTCCCAACTGCTCAATCAAAATAAAGTTGCAACTCTGTTAGAGGAAAGCACACATCCCAAAGAAGTTTCTCAGAAAACTTCTGTCTAATTTTTATGTGAAGATATTACTTATTTCACCATAGTCCTCAAAGAGCTCAAAACTATCCTTTGCAGATTCTACAAAAAGATTGTTTTCAAACTTCTAAACCAAAAGAGAGATTCAACTCTATGAGATGAATGCACACATCACAAAGAAGTTTCTCAATATGCTTCTGTCTAGTTTTTATGTGAAGATATTTGCTATTTCACCAAAGTTCTCAAAGGGCTCAAAACTATCCCTTTGCAGATTCCAAAAAAAGACCATTTCCAAACGGCTCTATGAATTGTAAGGTTCAACTCTATCAGATGAATGGAAAAATCACAAAGAAGTTTCTCAAAAAGTTTCTGTCTAGTTTTCATATGAGGATATTTCCTATTTCACCACAGGCCTCAAAAGGCTCAAAAATATCCCTTTTCACATTTTACAAAAAGACTGCTTCCAAACTGCTCAATCAAAAGAAAGGTTGAACTTTGTGCTTTTAATGAACACATCACAGAGATATTTCTCAGAATCCTTCTGTCTAGTATTTATGTGAGGATATCTCCTTTTTCACCATAGTTCTCAAATCTCTCACAAATATCCCTCTGCAGATCTTCAAAAAGATTATTTCCAAACTCCCCAATCAAAACAAAATTCACCTCTGTTAAATCAATGCACACATCAAAAAGAAGTTTCTCAAAATGTTTCTGTCTAGTTTTAATGTGAAGATATTTACTTTTTGACTTTAGTCCTCAAACTGCTCACAAATATCCCTCTATATATTCTACAAAAAGACTGTTTCCAAACTGCTCAATCAAAACAAAGTTTCAACTCTGAGATGAATGCACACATCACAAAGAAGTTACTCAGAAAGTTTCTGACAAGTTTTTATGTGAAGATATTTTCTATTTCACCATAGGCCTCAAAGGGCTCACAAATATCCCATTTCAGATCTGCAAAAAGACTGTTTGCACACTGCTTAATCAAAATGCAGGTTAATCTCTGTGAGGTGAATGCACACATCACAAAGAAGTTTCTCAGAATCCTTCTGTCTAGACTTTATGTGAAGATAGTTCCTTTTTCACCATAGGCCTCAAACTTCTCAAAAATATCCCTCTGTAGAGCCTACAAAAAGAGTGTTTCCAAACTCCTCAATCTAAAAAAGGTTCAACTCTGGTAGATGAATGTACACATCTCAAAGAAGTTTGTCAGAAAGTTTCTGTCTATTTTTTATGTGAAGACAATTCCTATTTCACCCTAGTATCAAATTGCTCCAAATATCCATTTGCAGGTTCTACCAAAAGACTGTTTCCAAACTGCTCAATCAAAAGTAAGGTTAAACTCTGTGAGATGAATGCACACATCACAAAGACGTTTCTCAGAATGCTTCTGTCTAGTTTTTATGTGAAGACATTTCCTTTTTCAACATAGGCCTTAAACCACTTACAAATATCCCTCTGCAGATACCAAAAACAGACTGTTTCCAAACTGCTCAATCAAAATAAAGGTTCAACTCTGTGAGATGAATGCACACATCATGAAGAAGTTTCTCAGAAGGCTTCTGTCTAGTTTTTAGGCGAAGATATTTCCTATTTCAACACAGGCATCAATGGGCTCAGAAATGTCCTTTTGCAGGTTCTACAAAAGGACTGTTTCCAAACTGCTCAATCAAAAGAAAGGCTCAAATCCAATCAATGAATGCACACATTATGAAGAAGTTTTTCAGAATGCTTCTGTCTAGTTTTTATGTGAATATATTTCTTTATCTCCATAGGCCTCAAAACGCTCAGATATATCCCACTGCAGATACTACAAAAAGACTGCTTCCAATCTGCTCAATCAAAAGAAATCTTCTACTCTGTGAGAAGAAAGCAAACATCATAAGGAAGTTTCTCAGAATGCTTCTGTCTAGTTTTCTGGGAAGATATTTCCTTTTTCTCCTTAGGCCACAAACCGCTCACAAATATCCCTCTGCAGATAGTACAAAAAGACTGTTTCTGAATTGTGCATTCATAAGAAAAGTTCTACTCTGTGAGATTAATACACACGTCAGAAATAAGTTTCTCAGAATGTTCTGTCTAGTTTTTATGTGATAATATTTCCTATTTCACCTTAGGCCTCAAAGGGCTGACAAATATCCCTTTGCAGATTCTACAGTAAGACTGTTTCCAAACTGATCAATGAAAGGAAAGGTTCAACTCTGTGCAAGGAATGGACACATCACAAAGAAGTTTCTCAGAGGGCATCTGTCTAGTTATTATGTGAAGACATTTCTTTTTCACCATAGGCCTCAAACCACTCAGAAATATCCCGTTGCAGATTGTACAAAAAGACTGTTTCCAAACTGCTCAATCAAAACAAAGGTTCAACACTGTGAGAAGAATGCACACATCACAAAGACGTTTCTCAGAACGTTTCTGTTTAGTTTTTATGTGAAGATATTTCCTTTTTCACCGTAGACCTCAAAGCGCTCCAAGTATCCATTTGCAGATTCTACAAAAAGAGTGTTTCCAAACTGCTCAATCAAAACAAAGATTCAACTCTGTGAGATGAATGCAAACATCGCAAAGTGGCTTCTCAGAATGCTTCTGTCTAATTTTTACGTGAAGATATTTCCTTTTTCACCATAAGCCTTAAACCACTCACAAATATCCCTCTGCAAATACTACAAAAAGACTGTTTCCAAACTGCTCAATCAAAAGAAAGGTTCAACACTGTGAGATGAAAGCACTCATCAAAAAGAAGTTTCTCAGACAGCTTCTGTCTAGTTTTTATGTGAAAATATTTCATATTTCACCATAGGCTTCAATGGGCTTAGAAATATGCCTTTGCAGATTGTCCAAAAAGACTCTTTCCAAACTGCTCAATCAAAGGAAATGTTCAACATGTGAAATGAAAGTTCACATCACAAAGAAGTTTCTTGGATGGTTTCTTTCTAGTTTTAATGTGAAGATATTTCCTTTTTCACCATACACCTAAGTGGGCTCAAATATATCCCTTTACAGATCCTACAAAAGGCCTCTTTCCAAACTGCTCTAACAAAGAAAAGTTGCAACTCTGAGAGGTGAAAGCAGACATCACAAGTTTCTCAGAAAACTTCTGTCTAGTTTTCATGGGAAGATATTTCCTATTTCACCTTAGGCCATAAAGGGATAACAAATATCCCTTTACAGAATCTACAAAAAGACTGTTTCCAAACTGCTCCATCCAAAGGAAATTTCAACTGCATGAGATGAATGGATACATCACAAAGCGGTTTCTCAGAAAGCTTCTGTCTAGTTTTTATGTGAAGATATTTCTTTTTCACCATAGGCCTCCAATGTCTAAAAAATATCCCTTTGCAGATTGGACATAAAGACTGTTTCCAAACTGCTCAATCAAAAGAAATTTTCAACTCTGTGTGATGAATGTACACATCACAAAGAACTTTCTCAGAATGCTTCTGTCTAGTTTTTATATGAAGATATTTACTTTTTCACCATAGGCCTTAAAACGCTCCCAAATATCCCTCTAAACTGCTCAATGAAAAGAAAAGTTCAACTCTGTGGGATAAAAGCACACATTACAAAGAAGTTCTTCGAAAGTTTCTCACTAGATTTTCTGTGAAGATATTTAGTTTTTCACCACAAGCCCCAAAGCACTCCAAATATCCATTTGCAGATTTTTTGAAAAGACTGTTTCCAAACTGCTCAATCAAAAGAAAGTATCAACTCTGTGAGATTAATGCCAACATCACATGGAAGTTTCTCAGAATGCTTCTGTCTAGTTTTTCTGTGAAGTTATTTCCTATTTCACCATGGGTCTCAATAGGCTCACATATATCCTTTTGCAGATCCTATAAAAAGAATGTTTCCCAACTTCTCAATGAAAAGAAACGTTCAACTCTGGGAGATGAATGCATACATGAAAAATAAGTTTCTCAGAATGCCTCTGTGTAGTTTTTGTGTTAAGATATTTCTTTTCCACCATAGACCTCAAATCACTCAGAAATATCCCTTTGCAGATTGTACAAAAAGATGTTTTCTAAACTGCTCCATGAAAAGAAAGGTTCAATTCTGTGACATGAATATGCACATCATAAAGAACTTTTTCGGAAAGCTTCTGTTTAGTTTTTAAGTGATGATATTTCCTTTTTCACCATAGGCCTCAAAGCACTCCAAATATCCTTTTGCAGAATCTATAAAAAGAGAGTTTCCAAACTGTTCAATCAAAAGAAAGATTACAATCTGTGAGATGAAAGCACACATCACAAATAAGTTTCTCATAATGCTTCTGTCTACTTGTTTTGTGAAGACATTTCCTATTTCACCATAGGCCTCAAAGGGCTCACAAATATCCCTTTGCAGACTCTACAAAAAGACAGTTGTCGAACTGTGGCATGAAAAGAAAGGTACAACTCTGTGGGATGAATGAACACATAATAAATTACTTTCTCATAGTGATTCTGTCTAGTTTTTATGTGAAGATATTTCGTTTTCACCATAGGCCTCACACGTCTAAGAAATATCTCTTTGCAGATTGGACATAAAGATTGTCTCCAAACTGCTCAATCAAAAGAAAGCTTCAACCCTGTGAGATGAATGCACACATAACAAAGAAGTTTCTCAGAAATCTTCTGTCTTGTTTTTATGTGAAGATATTTCCTTTCTCAACATAGGCCTCAAAGCAACCCAAATATCCATTTGCAGATTCTACAAAAAGACTGTTTCCAAACTGATAAATCAAAACAAATTTTTAACTCTCTGAGTGAAAGCACACATCACAAAGAAGTTACTCAGACAGCTTCTCTCTAGTTTGTAAGTGAAGATATTTCTATTTCACCTGAGGCCATAAAGGGCTCACAAATATCCCTTTGAAGGTTCTACAAAAAGACTGTTTCCAAACTGCTCAATCAAAAGAAAGGTTCAACTCTGTGAGATTAATGGATGCATCACAAAGAAATTTCTCAGAATGATTCTGTCTAGTTTTTATGTGAAGATATTTCTCTTTCAACATAGGCCTCAAATGGATCAGAAATATCCCTTTGCAGATTGTATAATAAGCCTCTTTCCAACATGCTCAATCAAAAGGAAGGTTCAACTCTGTGAGATGAATGCACACATCACACGGAAGTTTCTCAGAAAGCTTTGGTTTAGTTTACATGTGAAGATATTTCGTTTTTCACCGTGGGCCTCAAAGAACTCCAAATATCCATTTGCAGATTCTAGAAAAAGACTGTTTCCAAACTCCTCAATCAAAAGAAAGTTTCAATTTTGTGAGATGAAAGCACACATCACAAAGAAGTTTCTTGGAAAGTTTCTGTCTAGTTTTTATGTGAAGATATTTCATATTTCACCATAGTACTCAATGGGCTCAGAAGTATCCTTTTGCAGATTCTACAAAAGATCTTTTTCCAAACTGCTCAATCCAAAGAAACTTTCAACTCTGTGAGATGAATGCACACATCACAAAGAAGTTTCTCAGAATGCTTCTGTCTAGTTTATATGTGAAGATAATTCCTTTTTCACCATAGGCAATAAAGGGCTCACAAATATTTTTTGCAGATTCTGCAAAAAGACTGTATCCAAACTGCTCAATAAAAAGAAAGTTTCAGCTCTGTTAGATTAATGTACACATCAAAAAGTAGTTTCACAGAAAACTTCTGTTTAGTTTTTATGTGAAGATATTTCCTTTGTCACCACTGGCCTCAAAGCGCTCTTAATATCCATTTACAGATTTCACAAAAAGAGCGTTTCCAAACTGCTCAATCAAAAGAAAGGTTTAAGTCTGTGAGATAAAAGCGCACATCACAAAGAACTTTCTCAGAAAGCTTTGGTCTAGTTTTCATGTGAAGATGTTTCCTGTTTCACCATAGGCCTCAAAGGGCTAAGAAATATCCCTTTGCAGATTCTGAAAAAGGGCCATTCCCAAACTGCTCAATCAAAAGGAACATTAAGTTCTGTGAGATGAATGCACACATCACAATGCAGTTTCTCAGAATTCTTCTGTCTAGTTTTTATTTGAAGATATTTACTATTTCACTATAGGCTTCAAATGGTTCACAAATATCCCTTTGCAGATTCTTCAAAAATAGGGTTTCTGAACTGCTCCATTAAGATAAATGTTCAGATCTCTCAGATGAATGGAGACATCACAAAGAAGTTCCTCAGAATGCTTCTGTCTAGTTTAAATGTGAAGATATTTCTTTTTCACCACAGACCTCAAATGGCTCAGAAATATACCTTTGCAGATTGAAGAAAAAGACTGTTTCTAAACTGCTCAAACAAAATAAAGTTTCAACACTGTGAGATGAATGCACACATCACAAAGAAGTTTCTCAGAAACTTCTGTCTAGTTTTTATGTGAAGATATTTCCTTTTTCACTATAGGCCTTAAATCGCTCACAAATATCCTTCTGCAGATACTATAAAAAGACTGTTTCCAAACTGTTCCATCAAAAAAAAAGTTCACCTCCCTGAGATGAATGCACACATCACAGAAAAGTTTCTCAGAATCCTTCTGTCTAGTTTTTATGTGAAGATATTTCCACTTTCACCTTAGGCCAGAAAGCGCTCCAAATATCCATTTGCAGATTATACAAAAAGACTGTTTCCAAATTACTCAATCAAAAGAAGTTTTCAACTCGTTGAAATGAAAGCACATGTCACAAAGAAGTTTCTCAGAAATCTTCTGTCTAGTTTTTATCTCAAGATAATTCTTATTTTGCCATAGGCCTCAATGGGTTCAAAAATATCCCTTTGCAGATTCTACAAAAGTTCTGTTTCCAAACTGCTCAATCAAAAGAAAGGTTCAACATTGTGAGATGAATGCACACACCACAAAGAAGTTTCTCAGAATGCTTCTGTCTAGTTATTATGTGATGACATTTCCTTTTTCACCGTAGACTTTAAACCGTTCAAAAATATCCCTCTGCAGATACTACAGAAAGACTGTTACCAAACTGGTCCATCAAAGAAAGTTTCAATTCTGTGAGATGAATGGACTCATCACAAAGAAGTTTCTCAGAATTCTTCTGTCTAGTTTTTATGTGAACATATTTCCTTTTTCACCGTAGGACTCAAATTGCTCCAAATATCCATTTACAGATTCTACAAAAAGAATGTTTCCAAACTGCTCAATCAAAAGAAAGGCTCAACTCTGTGAGACGAAAGTACACATCACAAGAAGTTTCTCAGAAAGCTTCTGTCTACTTTTATATGAAGGTATTTCCTTTTGCACCTTTGGCCTTAAACTTTTCACAAATATAACTCCGCTTATACTAACAAGAGACTTTCTCCAAATTTCTAAATCAAAATAAACTTTCAACTCTGTGAGATGAATGCACACATCACAAAGAGGTTTCTCAAAATGCTTCTGTCTAGTTTTCTTGTGAAGATATTTATTTTTCACCATTGGCCTCAAACCACTCAGAAATATCCCTTTGCAGTTTGTACAAAAAGACTGTTTCCAAACTGCTCAATGAAAAGAAATGGTCAACTCTTAGAGATGAATGGAAATGTCACAAATAGTTTTCTCAAAAAGCTACTGTCTAGTTTTTATGTGAAGATATTTCCTTTTTCACTATAGGCCTTAAAACACTCCAAATATCCATTTGCAGATTCTACAAAAATACTGTTTCTAAACTGCTCAATCAAAAGAAAGGTTCAACTCTGTAAAAGGAAAGTGCACATCACAAAGAAGTTTCTCAGAAATCTGCTGCCTAGTTTTTATGTGAAGATATTTCATATTTCAACATAGGGCATAAAGGGCTCACAAATATCCATTTGCAGATTCTAAGAAAAGACATGTTCCAAACTGCTCAATCAAATAAAGGTTTAACTCTGTGAGATGAATGGACACATCATGAAGAAGTTTCTCAGAAAGCTTCTGTCTAGATTTTATGTGAAGATATTTCTTTTTCACCATAGGCCTAAAACGGCTAAGAAATTTCCCTTTGCACCTTCTACAAAAGACTGTTTCCAAACTGCTCAATCGAAAGAAAGGTTGAATTCTGTGACATGGATTCACACGTCACAAAGAAGTTTCTCAGAAATCTTCCGTCTAGTTTTTTTGTGAAGATAGTTCCTTTTTCACCATGGGCCTCAAATAGCTCCAAATATCCATTAGCAGATTCTACAAAAAGATTTTCTAAACTGCTCAATCAAAAGAAAGGTTCAACATTGTGAGATGAAAGCACATATCACAAAGAAGTTTCCCAGAAATCTTCTATCTAGTTTTTATGTGAAGATATTTCGTATTTCACTACAGGCCATAAAGGGCTCACAAATATCCCTTTCCAGATTCTACAAAAGGACTGTTTCCAAACTGCTCAATCAAAAGAAATGTTCAACACTGTGACATGAATGGACACATCACAAAGAAGTTTCTCAAAATGCTTCTGTCTAGTTTTCATGTGAATATATTTCCTTTTTGACTGTAGGCCTCAATGCTCTCCAAATATCCATTTGTATATTCTTCAAAAAGACTGTCTCCAAGGTGATCAATCAAAAGAAAGGTTCAACTCTGTAGGATGAAAGCACACATCACAAAAAAGTTTCTCAGAAAGCTTCTATCTAGTATTTATGTGAAGATATTTACTATTTCTCCATAGGCCTCAAAGGGATCACAAATATCCCTTTGCAGATTCTACAAGAAGTCTCTTTCCAAACTGCTCAATGAAAAGAAAGGTTCAACTCTGTGAGGTGAATGCACAGATAAAAAAGAAGTTTCTCAGAATGCTTCTGTCTAGTTTTTATGTGAAGATATTTCTTTTTCACCACAGGCCTGAAACCACTCAGAAGTATTCCTTTGCAGATTGCACAAAAAGAATGTTTCCAAACTCCTCAATAAACAAAAAGTTTCAACCCTTTGAGATGAATTCAAACATCACAAAGAGTTATCTCAAAAAGCTTCTGTCTGGTTTTTATGGAAGATATTTAGTTCTTCACCATAGGACTCAAATCGCTCACAAATATACCTTTGCAGATTCTACACCATGACATGTTCCCAAACTGCTCAATGAAAAGAAATGTTCAAATCTGAGAGATGAAAGCACGCATCACAAAGAAGTTTCTCAGAAAGTTTCTGTCTAGTTTTTAGGTGCAGATACTTCCTTTTTCACCTTGTGCCTCAAAGCGCTCCAAATATCCATTTACAGATTCTACAAAAAGAGTGTTTCCAAACTGCTCAATCAAAGGAGAGGTTCAACTCTGTGAAATGAAAGCACACATCACAAAGAAGTTTATCAGAATGCTTCTGTCTAGTTATTATGTGAAGATATTTCCTATTTCACTATAAGACTCAAAGGGCTCAGAAATATCCCTTTGCAGATTCTAGAAAAGGACTGTTTCCAAACTGCTCAATCAAAAAAAGCTTCAACTCTGTGAGATGAAAGCATGCATCACAATGAAGTTTCTCAAAAAGCTTCTGTCTAGTTTTTAGTTGAAGATATTTCCTATTTCACCATAGGCCTCAAAGGGCTCAAAAATATCCCTTTGCAGATTCTATGAAAAGACTGTTTTCGAACTACTGAATGAAATGAAAGTTTCAACTCTGTGGGATGAATGCACACATCACAAAGAAGTTTCCCAGAATGCTTCTGTCTGATTTTTATGTGAAGATATTTCTTTTTCACCATAGGTCCCAAACCACTCAGAAATATCCCTTTACAGATTGTGCAAAAAGACTGTTTCCAAACAGCTCAATGAAAAGGAAGATTCAAATCTGGGAGATGAATGAAAACATTCCAAAGAGGTCTCTCAAAAAGCTTCTGTCTCGTTTTTATGAGAAGGTATTTCCTTTTTCACCATAGGCCTCAAACTGCTAACAAATATCCCTTTACATATTCTACAAAAAAGACTGTTTCCAAACTGCTCAATGAAAAGAAAGATTAAACTCTGTGCGATGTAAGCACACATCACAAAAAAGTTTCTCAGAATGCTTTTGTCTACTTTTATGTGAAGAAGTTTCCTTTTTCACCATAGACCTCAAAGTGCTCCAAATATCCATTTGCAAATTCTATAAAAAGACTGTTTCCAAATTGCTCAATCAAAAGAATGGTTCAAATCTGTGAGATGAATGCACACATCCAAAAGAAATTTCTCAGAAAACTCCTGTTTAGTTTTTATGTGAAGATATTTCCTTTTTCACCATGGGCCTCAAAGTGCTCCAAATATCCACTTGCAGATTCTACAAAAAGAGTGTTTCCAATCTGCTCAATCAAAATAAAGATTCAACTCTGTGAGATGAAAGCACACATCACAAAGAAGTTTCTTAGAAACCTTCTATCTAGTTTTTATGTGAAGATATTTCATATTTCAAAGTAGGCCTCAATGGGCTCAGAAGTATATCCTTGCAGATGTTACAAAAAAGAGTGTTTCCAAACAGCTCAATTAAAAGAAAGGTTTAGCTCTGTGAGATGAATGCACACACTACATAGAAGTCTCTCAGAATGCTTCTGTCTAGTTTTTTTGAGAAGCCATTTCCTTTTTCACTATAGGCCTCAGTCTGCTCACAAATAACCCTCTGCAGATACTACAAGAAGACGCTTTCCAAACTGCTCAATCAAAATAAAGTTTCAAATCTGTGAGATGAAAGCCCACTTCACAAAGAAGTTTCTCACAAAGTTAATCTCTAGTTTTTATGTGAAGATATTTCCTATTTCACAGTAGGCCTCAAAGGGATCACAAATATCCTTTTTCAGATTCTACAAAAAACTGTTTCCGAACTGCTTCATCAAAAGAAAGGTTCACCTCAGTGAGATGAATGCAGACATAAAAAAATAGTTTCTCAGAATGTTTCTGTCTTGTTTTTATGTGAAGATATTACTTTTTCACCATAGGTCTCAAATCGCAAACAAATATTCCATTGCAGATTGCACAAAAAGTATGTTTCCACACTGCTCAATGAACAGAAAGGATCAACTCAGTGACATGAATGCAAACATCACAAAGAGTTTTCTCAAAATGCTTCTGTCTAGGTTTTGTGTGAAGATATTTACTTTCTCACCATAGGCCTCAAGCCGCTCACAAGTGTCCCTTTGCAGATTCTACAAAATGACTTGTTGCCAAACTGCTCAATGAAAAGGAAGGTCCAAATCTGAGATGAAAGCACGCATCACAAGGAAGTTTCTCGAAAGTTACTGTCTAGTTTTTATGTGCAGATATTTCCTTTTTCACCATAGGCCTCAGAGCACTCCAAATATCCGTTTGCAGGTTCTACAAAAAGAGTGTTTCCAAACTGCTTAATCAAAAGGGAGGTTCAACTCTGTGAGATGAAAGCACATAGCACAAAGAAGATTTCCAGAAAGCTTCTGTCTAGTTTTTATATGAAGACATTTCCTATTTCACCATAGGCCTCAATGGGCTCACAAATATCCCTTTGCACATTCTACAAAAGGACTCTTTCCAAACTGCTCAATCTAAGGAAAGTTTCAAACCTGTGACATGAATGCACACATCACAGAGAAGTTTCTCAGAATGTTTCTGTCTAGTTTTTATGTGAAGATATTTCCTGTTCACCATAGACCTAAAATGCTGCAAATATCCATTTGCAGATTCTACAAAAAGACTGTTTCCAACCTGCTAAATCAAAAGAAAATTTCAACTCTGTGAGATGAAAGCACACATCACAAAGAAGTTTCTCAGAAAGCTTCTGTCCAGTTTTTATGTGAAGGTATTCCCTATTTCACCATAGGCCTGAAAGGGCTCACAAATATTCTTTTGCATATTCTACAAAAAGACTGTTTCCAAACTGCTTAATCAAAAGAGAAGTTCAAATATGTGTGATTAATGTACACATCACAAAGAAGTTTCTCAGAATCCTTTTGTCTAGTTTTTATGTGAAGATACTTCTCTTTCACCATAGACCTCAAATGGCTCAGAAATATCCCTTTGCATATTGTACAAAAAGACTGTTTCCAAACTGCACAATCAAAAGAAAGTTTCAACACTGTGAGATGAATGTACACATCACAAAGAAGTTTCTCAGAAAGCTTCTGTTTAGCTTTCACGTGAAGATATTTCCTTTTTCGCCATAGGCCTCAAAGGGCTCAGAAATATCTCTTTGCAGATTCTACAAAAGGACAGTTTAGAAAACTGCTCAAGCCAAAGAAAGTTTCAACTCTGTGAGATGAATGCATAGATCTCAAAGAACTTTCTCACAACGGATCTATTGAGTTTTTTTGTGAAGATATATCCTTTTTAACCATAGGCCGTAAACCACTCATGGATATCCCTCTGCAGATACTACAAAAGGAATGTTTCCAAACTGCTGCATCCAAAGAAATGTTAAACTCTGTGACATGAATACACCCATCACAAAGAAGTTTCTCAGAATTCTCCTGTCTGGTTTTTATGTGAAGATATTTCCTTTTTCACCATAGGCCTCAAAGTGCTCCAAATATCAATTTACAGACTCTATGAAAAGGGTGTTTCCAAACTGCTCATTCAAAAGAAATGTTCATCTCTGTGAGATGAAAGCACACATCACAAAGTAGTTTCTCAGAAAGCTTCTGTCTAGTTCTTATGTGAAAATATTTCCTATTTCACCATAGGCCATAAAGGGCTCAAAAATATCTTTTGCAGATTCTTCAAAAAGACTGTTTCCAAACTGCTCAATCCAAAGAAAGGTTCAACTCTGTGAGATGAATGGACACATCACAAAGAAGTTTCTCAGAATGCATCTGTCTAGTTTTTATGTGAAAATATTTCTTTTTCACCCTTGGCCTCAATGGACAGAGAAATATCCCTTTGCAGATTCTAAAAAATGACGTTTCCAAACTGCTCAACCTAAAGAAAGGTTCACCTCTGTGAGTTGAATGCACACATCACATAGAAGTTTCCCAGAATGCTTCTGTCTAGTCTTTATGTGAAGGTATTTCCTTTTTCACCATAGGCCTCAAACCACTCACAAATATCCCTCTGCAGATACAACAAAAGTACTATTTCCAATCTGCTAAATCAAAAGATAGGCTCAACAATGTGAGATGAATGCAAACATCACAAAGAAGTTTCTCAGAATGCTTCTGTCTAGTTTTATTGTGAAGACTTTTACTTTTTCACCATACGCCTCAAAGCACTCCAAACATCCATTTACAGATTCCACAAAAAGACTGTTTCCAAACTGCTGAATCAAAAGAAAGGTTCAACTCTGTGTTATGAAAGCACACATCCAAATAGGTTTCTCGGAAAGCTTCTGTCTAGTTTTTATGTGAGGATATTTCCTATTTCACCACAGGCCTCAATGGACTCACAAATATTCCTTTCAGATTCTACAAAAAGAGTGTTTCCGAACTGCTCAATGAAAAGAAAGTTTCAACTCTGTGAGGTGAATGCACACATAAAATAGAAGTTTCTCAGAATGCTTCAGTCTAGTTTTTATGTGAGGATATTACTTTTTCGCCATAGGCCTCAAACAGCTCAGAAATGTCCCTTTGCAGATTGTACAAAAAGACTGTTTTCAAACTGCTCAACGAAAACAAAGATTCATCTCTGTGGGATGAATGCAAACATAAAAAAGAAGGTTCTCAGAATGCTTCTTTCTAGTTTTTATGTGAAGATATTTCCTTTTTCAGCATAGACTTTAAACCGCTCACAAATATCCCTCTGCAGATACTACAAAAAGACTGTTTCCAAACTGCTCCATGAAAAGAAAGGTTCAACCTTGTGAGATGAATGCACACATCACAAAGAAGTTACTCAGAATGATTCTGTCTAGTTTTTATGTGAAGATAATTCTTTTTCACCATAGACATCAAATGGCTCAGAAATATCCATTTGCAGATGGAACAAAAAGACTATTTCCAATCTTCTCTATCAAAAGAAAGGTTCAGCTCTGTGATATGAATCCGTGCATCCCAAAGAAGGTTCTCAGAAAGCTCCTTTTTAGTGTTCTTGTGAAGATATTTCCTTTTTCACCATAGGCCTAAAATCGCTGCAAATTTCCGTTTGCGGATTCTACAAAAAACTGTTTCGAAACTGCTCAATCAAAAGAAAAGTTCAACTCTGTGAGATGAAAGCACGTATCACAAAGCATTTTCTCAGAAAGATTCTGTCTAATTTTTATGTGAAGGTATTTCCTATTTCATCATAGGCTGTAAAGGGCTCAAAAATATCCATTTTCATATTCTAAAAAAAGACTGATTCGAAACTGCTCAAACAAAAGAAAGGTTCAACTCTGTGAGATGAGTGCACACATCAGAAAGAAGTTTCTCAGAATGCTTCTGTCTAGTTTTTATGTGAAGATATTTCTTTTTCACCTTAGGTCTCAAATGGCTCAGAAATATCCCTTTGCAGATTTTACAAAAAGACTGTTTCCAAACTGCTAAATCAAAAGAAAGTTTCAACACTGTGAGATGAATACAAACATCACAAAGAAGTTTCTCAGAAAGCTTCTCTTTTCTTTTTATTTGAAGATATTTCCCTTTTCACCATAGGCCTCAATGGGCTCAGAAATATCCCTTTGCAGATTCTACAAAAGGACTGTTTAGAAAACTGCTGAATCCAAAGAAAGATTCAACTCTGTGAGATGAATGCACACATCACAAAGAAGTTTCTCAGAATGTATCTGTCCAGTTTTTCTGTGAAGATATTTCCTTTTTCACCATAGGCCCCAAAGCGCTCCAAATACCTATTTGCAGATTCTACAAAAAGAGTGTTTCCAAACTGCTCAATCAAAAGAAAGGTTCAACTTGTGACACGAAAGCACACATAACAAAGAATTTTCTCTGAAATCTTCTATCTAGTTTTTATGTGAAGATAGTTCCTATTTCACCATGGGCCATATAGGGCTCACAAATATTTTTTGCAGATTCTACAAAAAGACTGTTCCCAAACTGTTCAATCCAAAGAAAGTTTCAAATCTGTGAGATGAATGGACACGTCACAAAAAAGTTTATCAGAATGCTTCTGTCTAGTTTTTATGTGAAGGTATTTCTTTTTCACCCTAGGCTTCGATGGGCTCTAAAATATCCCTTTGCAGATTCTACAAAAGGACTGTTTCCAAACTGCTCAGTCAAATAAAAGTTCACCTCTCTGAGATGAATGCACACATCACAGAGATGTTTCTCAGAATGCTTCTGTCTAGTTTTTATGTGAAGATATTTCCTTTTTCACCATAGGCCTCAAAGCGCTCCAAACATCCATTTACAGATTCCACTAAAAGACTGTTTCCGAACTGCTCAATCAAAAGAAAGGTACAACTCTGTGAGTTGAAAGCACACATCACAAAGTAGTTTCTCAGAAACTTCTCAGAAAGCTTCTGTCTAGTTTTTCTCTGAGGATAATTCCTGTTTCACCATGGGCCATAAAGGGCTCAAATATTTTTTGCAGATTCTACAAAAATATTGTTTCCAAACCCCTCAATTCAAAGAAAGGCTCAACTCTGTGAGATGAATGGACACAAACAAAGAAGTTTCCCAGAATGCTTCTTTCTAGTGTTTATGTGAGATATTTCCTTTTCCACCATAGGCCTCAAAGCGCTCCAAATATCCATTTGCAGATTCTACAAAAAGATTGTTTCCAAATTGCTCGATGAAAAGAAAGGTTCAACTCTGTGAGGTGAAAGCACACATCACAAAGAAGTTTCTCAGAATGTATCATTCTAGTTTTTTTGTGAAGATATTTCCGTTTTCACCATAGGCCTCAAACCACTCCAAGTATTCATTTGCAGAGTCTACCAAAAGACTGTTTACAAACTGCTAAATCAAAAGAAAGCTTCGGTTCTGTGATATGAATGCATGCAACACAAAGAAGTTTCTCAGAAAGCTTCTGTTTAGTGTTTATCTGAAGATATTTCCTTTTTCACCATAGGCCTCAAAGCACTCCAAATGTGCATTTCTAGATTCTACAAAAAGTCTATTTCCAAACTGCTCAATGAAAAGAAAGGTTCAACTCTGGGAGATGAAGGCCCACATCACAAAGAAGTTTCTCAGAATATTTCTTTCTAGTTTTTTGGTGAAGATATTTCCTTTTTCACCATAGGCCTCAAAGCACTACAAATATCCATTTGCAGATTCTACAAAAAGATGTTTACAAAGTGCTCAATCAAAAGAAATTTTCATTGCTGTGAGATGAATGCACGCATTACATAGTAGTTTCTCAGAAAGCTTCTGTTTAGTTTTTATGTGAAGATATTTCCTTTTTCACCATAAGCCTCAAAGCACTCCAGTTAATCACTTGCAGATTCTGCAAAAAGAGTGTTTCCAAACTGCTCAGTCAAAAGGTATGCTCAACTCTTTGAGATGAAAGCACTCATTTAAAAGAAGTTTCTCAGAAAGCTTCTATCTTTTATGTGAAGATATTTCCTATATCACCAAAGGCCTCAATGGGCTCAGATTTATCCCTTTGGGGATTCTATAAAGGACTATTTCCAAACTACTCTAGCAAAAGAAAGCTTCAACTCTGTGAGATGAATGCACCCATCACAAAATAGTTTCTCAGAATGTTTCTGTGTAGTTTTTATATGAAGATATTTCCTACTTCACCATAAGCCTCAAAGTGTTCACAATTATCCCTTCGTAGATTTTACAAAAAGACTGTTTCCAAATCTTCAATCAAAGAAATGTTCAACAGTGTGAGATGAATGCAAACGTCACAAAGAAGTTTCTCAGAATGCTTCTGTCTAATTTTTATGTGAAGATATTTCCTTTTTCACCATAGGCCTCAAAGTGCTCCAAATATCCATTTGCAGGTTGTACAAAAAGACTGCTTCCAATCTGCTCAATCAAAAGAAATGTTCAACTCTGTGAGATGAAAGCACACATCACAGAGAAGTTTCTCAGAAAGCTGCTGTTTAGTTTTTATGTGAAGATATTTCCTATTTCATCATAGGCCAAAAAGGACTCACAAATATACCTTTGTAGATGCTACAAAAATATTGTTACCAAACTGCTCAATCAAAAGAAAGCTTCAAATCTGTGAGATGAATGGACACATCACAAATTAGTTTCTAAGAATGCTTCTGTCTAGTTTTTACGGGAAGATATTTCTTTTTCACCATAGGCCTCAAACAGCTCAGAAATATCTCTTTGCAGATTGTACAATAAGACTGTTTCCAAACTGCTCAATCAAAAGAAAGGTTCAACTGTGTGAGATGAATTCAAACATCATAAAGAGGTTTCTCAAAATGCTTCTGTCTAGTTTTTATGTGAAGGTATTTCCTTTTTCAGCACATGCCTCAAACGGCTCACAAATATTCCTTTGCAGATTCTACAAAAAGACTGTTTCCAAACTGCTCAATGAAAAGAAAGGTTAAACCCTGTGAGATGAAAGCTCTCATCACAAAGAAGTTTCTCAGAATGCTTCTGTCTAGTTTTTATGTGAAGAAGTTTCTTTTTCACCATAGGCCTAAAACCGCTCCAAATATCCATTTGTGGATTCTATGAAAAGACTGTTTCCAACTGCTCAATTAAAAGAACTGTTCAACTCTGTGAGATGAATGCACACATCACAAAAAAGTTTCTCAGAAAGCTTCCTTTTAGTTTTTATGTTAAGATATTTCCTTTTTTACCATGGGCCTCAAAGTGCTCCAAATATCCATTTGCAGATTCTACAAAAAGAGTGTTTCCAAACTGCTCAGTCAAAATAAAGATTCAACTCTGTGAGATGGAAGCACACATCACAAAGAAGTTTCTTAGAAACCTTCTGTCTAGTTTTTATGGGAAGATATTTCATATTTCACCGTAGGCCTCAATGGGCTCAGAAATATACATTTTCAGATTCTACAGAAGGATTGTTTCCAAACTGCTCAATCCAATGAAAGATTCAACACTGTGAGATGAATTCACACATCATAAAGAAGTTTCTCAGAAAGCTTCTATCTAGTTTTTATGTGAAGATATTTCCTTTTTCACCATAGGCAGCAAACCATTCACAAACATCCCTCTGGAGATACTACAAAAAGACTGTTTCCAAGCTGTTCAATCAAAAGAATCGTTCAACTCTGTGTAGTAAATGCACACGTCACCAAGAAGTTTCTCAGAATTCTTCTGTCTAGTTTTTATGTGAAGATATTTCCTTTCTCACGAAAGCCTCAAACTGCTCCAAATATCCATTTCCAGATTCCAGTAGAAGATGGTTTCCAAATTCCTCAATAAGTAGAAAGGTTAAATTCTTTGAGATGAAAGCACACATCACAAAGAAGTTTCATTGAATGTTGTTTTCTAGTTTTTATGTGAAGGTATTTCCTTTTTCACCATAGTCCTCAAAGCGCTCCAAATATCCATTTGCAGATTCTACGAAAAGTGTGTTTCCAAACTGCTCAATCAAAATAAAGGTTCAACTCTGTGAGATGAAAGCACACATCATAAAGAAGTTTCTCAGAATTCTTCTGACTAGTTTTTATGTGAAGATATTTCCTATTTCACCATAGGCCTCAATGGGCTAAAAAATATCCCTTTGCAGATACTACAAAAGGACTCTTTGAAACTCCTCAATCAGAAGAAAGGTTCAACTCTGTGAGATGAATGCATACATGACAAAGAAGTTTCTGAGAATATTTCTGTCTAGTTTTGATGTGAAGATATTTCGTTTTTCACCACAGGCATCAAAGTGCTCCAAATATCCATTTGCATATTCTACAAAAAGACTGTTTCTAAACTCCTCAATCAAAAGAGAGGTTCAACTCTGTGAGATGAAAGCACACTTCACAAAGAAGTTTCTCAGAATGCTTCTGTCTAGTTTTTATGTGAACATATTTCCTCTTTCACCTTAGGCCATAAAGGGCCCACAAATATCCCTCTGCAGATTCTGGAAAAGGACTCTTTCTAAACTGCTCAATCAAAACAAAGGTTCAACTCTGTGAGATGAATGCACACATCACAAAAAAGTTTCTCAGAAAGCTTCTTTCCAGTTTTTATGTGAAGATATTTCCCTTTTCACCATACCTATCAAAGCACTTAAAATATCCCTTTGCAGATTCTCTGAAAAGACTGTTTCCAAACTTCTCAATCAAAAGAATGGTTCAACTCTGTGAGAAGAATGCACATATCACAAAGTTTCTCTGAAATCATCTGTCTAGTTTTTATGTGAAGATTTTTCCTTTTTCACCATTGGCCTCAAGCCGCTCAAAAATATCCCTTTGCAGATTTTACAAGAACAGAGTTTCCAGACTCATCAAAGAAAAGAAACGTTTATCTCTATGAGTTGAATGCACACCTTGCAAAACAGCTTCTCAGAAACATTCTTTATAGTTTGTATTGAAGATATTCTCTTTTTCACCGTAGGCCTCATAGAGCTGAAAAATATCCCTTTGCTGATTCTACAAAAATACTGTTTCCAAACTGCTCAATCAAAAGAATAGTTCAACTCTGTGAGATGAATGCACACATGGCCAGGAATTTTCTCAGAAACTTCTGTCAAGTTTTTATGCGATGATAATTCCTTTTTCACCATAGGCCTCAAACTGCTCACAAATATCCCTTTGCAGATTCTACAAGAAAAGAGTTTCCCACCTGCTAAATGAAAAGAAACGTTTACCTCTGTGAGATGAATGCACACATGGCAGAACAGTTTCTCAGAAACCTTCTGTCCAGTTTTTATGTAAAGATATTTCCTTTTTCACCATAGGTCTCAAAGCGCTCACAAATATCCATTTGCATATTCTGCAAAAAGACTGTTACCAAACTGCTCAATCAAAGGAATGGTTCAACTCTGAGACGAATGCACACATCACAAAAAAGTTTCTCAGAAAGCTTCTGTCTAGTTTTTATGTGAGGATACTTCCTTTTTCACCATTGGCCTCCAAGTGCTCACAAATATCCCTTTGCCGATTCTACAAAAATACTTTTTCCAATCTGCTCAATCAAAAGAATATTTCAACTCTCTGAGATGAATGCACACATAACCAGGAAGTTTTTCAGAAACCTCTGTCAAGTTTTTATGCGATGATATTTCCTTTTTCACCATAGGCCTCAAAATGCTCACAAATAACCCTTTGCGGATCCTACAAGAACAGAGTTTCCAATCTGCTCAATGAAAAGAAACATTTACCTCTGTGAGATGAATGCACACATCACAAGGCAGTTTCTCATAAACCTTCTTCTAATTTTTATGTGAAGATATTTCCTTTTTCACCATAGACATCAAAGCGCTCACAAGTATACCTCTGTAGATTCTACAAGAACACCATTTCCAAGCTTTTCAATCAAAAGAATGGTTTAACTCTATGAGATGAATGCACACGTTACAAAGTAGTTTCTCAGAAAGCTTCTTTCTAGTTTTTATCTGAAGATATTTCCTTTTTCACCATGGACCTCGAAGAGCTCACAAATATCACTTTGCAGATTGCAAAAGAACAGAGCTTCCAGACTGATCAAAGGAATGAAACATTTAACTCTGTGAGATGAATGCAGACATCACAAAGCAGTTTCTCAGAAACCTTCTTTATAGTTTTTATGTGAAGGTATTTCCTTTTTCATCATGGCCTCAAAGTGCTCACAAATATCCCTTTGCATATTCTACAACAGTGGGATTTCCAAACTGCTCATAATTAGTTTTTAGGACCAACATGAGCGTTTAGACACACTGCTTGTGTTGTAGCACACATGTATTAACCACACTGAAATTAGGAATTCAACTGAAGTTCATGTGGAGCCGAAAATGTGAATATTTGGGGAACCTTGGAGATGAACTACTCACTTTATATTGTAGAAAAGAAAACAGATTCAGGGAAAGGGCATGCATTGCCCAAGGTGATTCAGCAGCTTTGGCACAGAAACAAAACACACCTAAGGTGAGTCGTCAGGTTTGGAGCAGAAACGCAATACAATCTCTGTTCTTTTGCTTCTCAGATCCAGAATTTTTTCACAATACTGAACTACTTATGTTTCTGATTCCTTATTATTTCTTTTTAAATTTTCCCAGTATTGTCTTACAAAGATCCTATTCTTTACCCTAAATATTTAAATTCGTTACCACTATTGTGTCTTTATAAGTAAAATTACTAGTTGTTATTATAAATGATTATTCAATCAATTTTCATTTTTGGGGTGTCCAGTACAAAGTTAGTAACAAATAAACACTATCGGCCTTGGAAATCCAAGAGGAGCTCAAGTCCTCCAGGGCACGTCAGGAAAAGGCTAAATGACAGCTGTGCTGTGAGTGGACAGAATAGAGCTCTCATACAGACTATTGAGTATTTGATGTTCTTCAACTATTTCATTAATCTTCAGTTTTTTTCTTCTTTGAAGTGAAAGTCTGCTATGATTTTCAAGTTTCTTTTGAAATAATTATAGATTCACAGGAAGATGCAAAAGTACAGGGATGTCTTAGGTACTCTTTACTAATTCCAATGGTGACATCTCGCATAGCCATAGTGCATTATCAAAACCTGGAAACTGACATAGGTACAATTCAGAAAGCTTACTCAGATTGCAACCGTTTTGTATGCATTCATTTTTGTATGTGTGTATGTGTGTGCGTGTGTTCTGTGAATTTTTATGTGGTGTAGATGTCTGTAACTACCACTTCCACAGTCAAGATACAGAACTGTAGCCTCACCATCAGGCTCCAACTTGCGATCTTTGCTGACACTCTGACAAGTTCTCCTCCACCCCTTCCCCTTGGCAATTTCATAGTCTGTTCTCCATCTTTACAATTTTATTTCAATAATTTATATAAATGTAATTGTACAAAATCGTATTTTTAAAGGGAAAAAGCAAGTCACAAATAGTTTTGTTAGCACTGTAAAATAGTCTTTAACAATCATTTGCTTTATGTTCTATTTGTCTCAAAAAAATGTGCTTTGTTCTTTCCCATACTTTCTGATATAAGGATAGGAAATCAATACCAAACAAAACATTCCCATTCATTTTATTCCACAGCTTGGTTTTCACTGTTATTGCCTAACATTTATTTTTCCATTTACTCTTTCTCTCTGTCTTCCATCACATAAAAGTAATTTTGTGTTCTTTATCCCTTCTAAGAAAACTTGGTAATGAGTCTTTAATGTGAATCCCGGACCACACTTGTTTTGATTTTGTGTTATGGGTGTTCTTTAGTGTGATCGTTCTCATGGGGAGTTCTTGTGAAGCTGGGCTTTTCCAGTGTTTTGTCAAAATGGAAATAGATATTTAACAAACCAAACAAAAAATGACCTTGCTCCAGGAATGCATCATTTCTGAGAAAACACTACCTTCTCCAACAAGAGACTGTGAATATTACTCATATTATTGTTTACTCCCTTTTATTAAAACTGTATTTTTTTTACACATTTGTATAACTTGGGTAATGAAATGTGAAACTAAGTGATTGCCTACCAATTACAGTTGATGTTAACGATGCTACTGGGAGGCCACCCCTACAGTGGCTGCACCAAGTCTAGGGACTTGCTTCCTTTGCTAAGTTACTTGGGATTGCCCTCTCTCTTCCTCACAGCTGGGAGCCCTCTTTCCCCACGCCACCCAATGCACGATCACACAGGGCCTGTGGGGGGACGGGAAAAGTGTGGGCATGGTGGGAGAGGAGGGTGGACATTGCTGGTCTGCACTTGGGGGGTTGGAGTGCCCCAGTGGGCCCTGTCATGGAACCCCCAGCCGTGAACCCTGAGGAGCCTGGAGTCACCACCAGGGGCTATTGATCAGCAAGCGACGCTCAGACAGGCATAGCCCTGGGAGGAACCTGGGCTGCAAGTGCATTTGAAGTGTTGATGATCAATGTGTCCTGCAATTCACATTAATTCTCACAGCTAGCTGCGTTCTTCATTGATGCAGGAACCCAGTAATCCACCACTAAATGTCATACAAGGTCGATTTGGTGACGGCACTTCCAATAACGGGAGGCCCTCCTGGCACAGCATGTCCCCCAGAGGGATTACCTCAGGCTGGCCAGTCAGAGAGCAACAGGACGAGACCCCAGGGAGGGGTCAGAAGGTTTCACAACACAGGGAGGCAGTGCCGACCACGGTGGGGTGGGGGTGACGAACGCTGACACTTGTCCTTCTAAGAAGTTGGGGGAAGTTGACTGCTTGGGAGTCCCATAACTAGTTAGCATGCCAGAGTCTCATTCATTATCAGAATTAACCAGACAAATCACTCCACCAACTAAGGCCATGCACCACCACCCATGGAATCGAGAAAGAGCTATCAATCTGTCAATCCTGTCTGTGTCCGGGCCGGGTAAGGTTTCCTGTGTTGAGTCAAATTAAGCTGCAGGCTCCACTCCTGGTGGTGCCCTTCCACCAATTCCTTTAAGTTTCAGCTTTGCAACCATACCACCCCCAGGAACCCAAAAACCCAAAGACTTTGGTTTCTCAGAAGTTGCCCAGTGAGTCATGGAAATAATGTTGCCACATTGCCAATCGGCATCGTTTATGGTCCAAACTACGACGGTATCTGATCATCTTAGAACCTCTGACTTTACTTCTTGGTTAATGAAAACATTCTTGGCAAATGCTTCAGCTCTGATCCGAACTGTGCCGGTCCAAGAATTTCACCTCTAGTGGCACAATACAAATGCCTCTGGCCATCCGTCTTAATCGTGGCCTCAATTCCGAAAACCAACAAAAGAGAACCGCTGTCCTATTCCATCATTCCTAGCTGCGGGATCCAGGTGGCTCATATCTGCTTTGAACATTCTAACTTTTTCAAAGTAAACACTTCGGGCCGTGGGACACTCAGCTAAGTGCATCGAGGGGTCACCGAGAGGCAAGGGGTGGGGACGGGCCATGGCTCACCCACCCGCCCACTGTCAAGATCCAACTATGAGCTTTTTAACTGAAGCAACTTTAATATATGCTATTGGAGCTGGAATTATCACGGCTGCTGGCACCAGACTTGCCCTCCAATGGATCCTCATTAAAGGATTTAAAGTGGACTCATTCCAATTACAGGGCCTCGAAAGAGTCATGTATTCTTATTTTTCATCACTACCTCCCTGGGTCAGGAGTGGATAATTTGCACACGTGCTGCCTTCCTTGAATGTGGTAGCCATTTCTCAGGCTCCATCTCCAGAATCGAACCCTGATTCCCCGTCACTCGTGGTCACCATGGTAGACACAGCGACTACCATTGAAAGTTGATAGGGCAGACGTTTGAATAGGTCGTCCCTGCCACTGGGGGTGTGCGATTGGCCTGAGGTTATCTAGAGTCACCAAAGCCAGCGGCACCCAACCCCCTGGCCGGGGCCAGAGAGGGGCTGACCGGGTTGGTTTTGATCTGATACATGCACGCATCTTCCTCATGAAGGGGGCCAGTGCCCTTTGGCATGTATTACCTCTAGAATTACCACAGTTTTCCAAGTAGGAGAGGAGTGAGAGGTCAAAAGAACCATAACTGATTTAATGAAGCATTCACAGTTGCACTGTTCTGGCCCTGCGTACTTAGACATGTATAGCTTAATCTTTGAGACAAGCATATGGTTCTGGTAGGATCAACCATGTAGGTAGAAAGCGGCCTCCAGGCCTTGTGAGGATGAGCCCAGCATCCCAGTCGCAAGGATGGGCAAGGCATGATGGGTGACGGGGAGTGTGGGAGAGAGGGAGCAGGGTGGGGCAGCGAGAGAGGGGTGGTGGGGCAGTGAACCGGATATCCCAATGACACAACAAATGACACAACACCCCCTGACGGGCTCACCACTCCTGGCCCTTCACGCCCAACTGTGAGGAGGCAGACCGCCCGACCCATGTGCGGCAGCCATGAGGGACTGGCGGCCACTCACGTGCGGTGGGTGCAGGGTGGCCCCAACGTTTGGGCAGTGAACAAGAGGCAGACCGCTGTGCCTGAGGTCTCACTGCCAGCAGCCTCCGAGCATGAAGGCAGCCCTGTGCGGTACCTGGAGCAGCCGACTGGCCTTCGGCGGGCCCACAGCTCCCCCACCACCGCTGCCATCATGGCCAGCCCCCGGTACCCTCTTCCCCGCACTTGCTGCAGGCTGACGCCAAACCCTCCCCAAACTCATGGGCCCACCAGGCTCATGCTGGGCACCACTGACCTGGTCCCGAAGATGCGTGCCTGGGGACACGGACAGCGGGCCAACCAGTGGCCGGTGGTGGAGCCCCACAAGGGGGAGCCGGGTTTGGTCCCAGACGGGGCCACCACAGCCTAAGCCGATGAGCCACTCAGGGAGAGAGGATCCGTGGGCGGGGTGGGGGAACAGACAGGCAAGGCCAGGGACCACGAGGACAAGGGCACCTGGGAGCCCGCAGATGGGCAGCTCAGGGAGAAACCTCAGGCATGGCCAGGCCACAAGGAAAATATGGCCACAGGATCCCACCACCACAGACACAAGGGAGGACCCACGGCATCCCACCTAGGATGCCAGATGGCCCGAGGCACCCACCAAGACCCACCTCATGAGCCCTGGTTGCCACCATCAGGATCCCAAAGCTACCTCAGCCACAAACCCAACGCCAGGGTCATGTTACTCATATCTCGTCCATCCTCCTACCCAGTCAAGCTCTGGGAGACTGGCACACCCCACACTTAGGACTCTTCCCAGGGCCAGGAGGCCCAATCCCGTGCCACGCAAACACAGTCGTTGGCATGGGTTGCTGCTCCGCAGGGGAACAGGCGGAGAGCTGGCTCACAGTGGAGCGGGTCACGCGCTGGACAGAACACTGGGCACAGCCACTGCTCGTGCAGCCTCCCATCCACTAGGACTCTGGCCTGGCCCAGAGGGATTCTCCCCCAACTCGGAATGGGGAGGCGCGGGCCACACAGTAGGTGATGAGCCGCCCTCAGTCCCCACCATGGAGGCCGGAGGAACCCTCGCTCTCCCCCCCTCACCCCGTCGAGGGGGAAGTGGAGGAGGGTCCTCTGCAAACAAGTCACTATGGCAGTGCTACCATAATGCAGAGAGAGGAGGCAGGCCGGGGGATCCAATACCCCAAAGGCACACCTCTCGGATCACTAGAGAAGGCTTTCTCAACAAGGGTGGGTCACACTCCCCACCTGCCAGTTGCCCCTCTTTGGGGCAGCAGAGGTGCCCAGGGATGCCTGGGGAAGGGAGGGGGCCTGCGGTACCAGGAAAAATCTGTTTGCAGCAAACTTGAGCCTTTGCAGTCCGGGTGGGGGGCCTGGCTGCTGCACGTGCATGCAATCCCCCAAGGGCCACGCCGTCCACCCACCTCCTTTCTCCCAGGCAAAGCACCTCCAAGTAAACCAACACACAACCTGTCGGAGGCAGAACGGTAGCCCTTCGGCGGCCGGCCAGCACATGTGTCACCTGCCCGAGGCCACCGCAAACGCTCACACGGCCCACGCCCACCTGCCAGAGGGGAGCACCGGACCTGCGCTCGCCAGACAAGGCAGCACCCTTCCCTGCATGGGAGGGGTGCGTCCCACTCAACCGCCTCGACCCCCACACCAACGAGCTCCCTCAGGACCCACTCGCGGACACCGCAGTGGCGACTGGATGAGGGGTGCTGGGGGTGGGAACCACAAACCACCGCTCGGCCTCATGCACCTGAGGGATAAGCTGGGGTGGGTGAAGGGGGTGAGCTGGGCACGGTAGGCTCAAGCCTGTCATCCTCGCATTTTGGGAGGTGAGGGAAGGTGGATCCCTTGATCCAAGCCTTGGCAACATGGTGAAACCTCGTCTCTAAAAAAATACAAAAACTAACTGGTCTCATAAACTGGACTCAAAGTTAATAAATAGATAAATAGGCTGGGCGCTGTGACTCACTCCTGTAATCCCAGCACTTTGGGAGGCCGAGGTGGGCAGATCACGACGGTCAGGGGATTGAGACCATCCTGGCTACCACAAGAACCCCGTCTCTACTCAAAATACAAAAAATTAGCCAGGAGCGGTGGCAGGCACCTGTAGTCCCAGCTAATTGGGAGGCTGAGACAGGAGAATGGCGTGAACCTGGGAGGCAGAGCTTACAGTGAGCCAACATCACGCCACTGCACTCCAGTCTGGACAACAGAGCGAGACTCCGTCTCCAAAAAAAATAATAATAAATAGATCAAAATTGAAAATTTAAAAAAAACGTAGCTGGGCAGGTGCAATTGCTGAAGCCTGTCATCCCAGCACTTTTGGAGGCCGAGGTGGGCAGATCACCTGAGGTGGCCAGTTCGAGACCTGCCTGACCCACATAGAGAAATACCATCTCTACTAACAATACAAAATCAGCTGGGTGTGGTGGCACATGCCTGTAATCCCAACTACTCAGGAGGCTGAGGCAGGAGAATCGCTTGAAAACGGGAGGTGGAGGTTGCAGTGAGCCGAGATGGTGGAATTGCACTCCAGCGTGGGCAACAAGAGTGAAACTCCATCCCAAAAAAAAAAAAAAAAAATTAAGCGCTGTATTCTGTTATTTTTACTTCCTACCCAGAGAAGAACACAATAAAGCTGTTGTCTGTCTGTCTGCCTGCCTGCCTGCCTGTGACAGGGCCTCACTCTGTCTTTCACCCAGACTTCAGTGCAGTGACACCATTATGGCTTACTCACTGCAGCCTCAACCTCCCCAGGTTTAGGCGATTCCTCAAGGGATCCCACAGCCTTGGCCTCCCAAACTGTTAGGGTTACAGGCCTGAGCCACCAGCACCTGGCCTGAGTTAATACATCTGGTTTCACTACGTCTTAACCACACACCCATGAAGAACTCAAGTCAACAGAGAGTCGGTAAGAGACTCTCAGCATTCTCTCCCAAAAGCAGTGAGGTGGATGGCGGCCATGTGTCCCGAGCTCCTGGGGTTTTAGGTGACCATGTGTAGAGGAGAGATTTCCAATATTTCCAGAGAGGCATGAGCCACAGTCATAGGGGCATCCAGCATGAGATGGGGTTTATGACAGCGACTTAAGGGCCAGGAAGGGCCAGAATCTGCCAAGGCCCGTGTTCCAGGGTGGGGTCAATGGAACCAAGGTAGAGGGAGTCAGCGGCCTGCACAGAGAGAGCTCCAGCCCTAGGCCCCACTGTGCCGAGCCAATCAGAAGGAAGAGAGTCCTTCGACCTACATGCCACATCCCTCCACTGAACTTGGGAGTGGATCCGTTTTCCAAGAATGTGGTGACTCTCACTTTGCAATGGATCACAAGGGGCCGGGCTTTCCAGAGTCGGCAGGGTAAAGAAGTCATTCTGGCTTGGCCTCCCCTATCCCCTGGTAACTGGTGAGCTTATTTATTATTATTATTATTATTATAATTTAGGTTTTAGGGTACATGTGCACAATGTGCAGTTTAGTTACATATGTATACATGTGCCATGCTGGTGCGCTGCACCCACTAATTCGTCATCTAGCATTAGGTATATCTCCTAATGCTATCCCTCCCCCCTTCCCCCACCTCACAACAGTCCCCAGAGTGTGATGTTCCCCTTCCTGTGTCCATGTGTTCTCATTGTTCAGTTCCCACCTATGAGTGAGACTATGCAGTGTTTGGTTTTTTGTTCTTGCATTAGTTTACTGAGAATGATGATTTCCAATTTCATCCATGTCCCTACAAAGACATGAACTCATCATTTTTTATGGCTGTGTAGTATTCCATGGTGTATATGTGCCACATTTTCTCAATCCAGTCTATCATTGTTGGACATTTGGGTTGGTTCCAAGTCTTTGTTTTTGTGAATAGTGCTGCAATAAACAGGCATGTGCATGTGTCTTTATAGCATCATGATTTATAGTCCTT
Source organism: Pongo abelii (assembly GCF_028885655.2). NCBI lineage: Eukaryota > Metazoa > Chordata > Mammalia > Primates > Hominidae > Pongo > Pongo abelii. The sequence continues at coordinate 19,679,439 of NC_072000.2, read as the reverse complement.
TGGGTATACACCCAGTAATGGGATGGCTGGGTCAAATGGTATTTCTAGTTCTGGATCACTTTGCCATCCCTATCAAGCTACCAATGACTTTCCTCACAGAATTGGAAAAAACTACTTTAAAGTTCATATGGAACCAAATAAGAGCTCTCATCACGAACTCAATCCTAAGCCAAAAGAACAAAGCTGGGAGCATCACACTACCTGACTTTAAACTATACTTCAAGGCTACAGTAACCAAAACAGCATGGTACTTGTACAAAAACAGAGATATAGATCAATGGAACAGAACAGAGCCCTCAGAAATAATGCCACATATCTACAACTATCTGATCTTAGACAAAACTGAGAAAAACAAGCAATGGGGAAAGGATTCCCTATTTAATAAATGGTGCTGGGAAAACTGGCTACCCATATGTAGAAAGCTGAAACAGGATCCCTTCCTTACACCTTATACAAAAATCAATTCAAGATGGATTAAATACTTAAATGTTAGACCTAAAACCCTAAAAACCCTAGAAGAAAACCTAGGCACTACCATTCAGGACATAGGCATGGGCAAGCACTTCATGTCTAAAACACCAAAGACAATGGCAACAAAAGCCAAAATTGACAAATGGGATCTAATTAAACTAAAGAGCTTCTGCACAGCAAAAGAAATTACGATCAGAGTGAACAGGCAACCTACAAAACTGGTGAGTTTAAATGAGCCAAGGCTGGCCAGGCCGGAGCCGCTACGGTGGAGAGGGAGTTGGGGGGGTGGGGGGGTTCCTGAGGCACTGCAGAAATTGGGCCTGAGCCTCGAGGATGACGGTGCTGCAGGAACCCGTCCAGACTGCTATATGGCAAGCACTAAACCACTATGCTTGCTGAGATGGGGTTTTCCTCGCAGAATATCTTTATGCAGAAATACACTCAGAAGAAGCCTCGTTTTTACTGGCGACCTGTTCTTACTGCCCAGGAAAGGCTTATAAAGCATATAGACTCTTGAAAGGACACAGTTGTCCTACAACACAATGCAAATACCTGCTTACAAAATGTTGTGTTGATCTCAGCAAGTTTGCAGAAGGGGAACAAATCTTATCTGGTGGAGTGTTTAATAAGTAGAAAAGCCATGATGATATTGTTACTGATTTTGGTGATTCAGCTTGCTTTCCTCTTCCATTGTTAGGACATGTATATTGCAAGACAGATCGGCTTGCCAAAGGATCAGAATGTTACCAAAAGAGCCTTAGTTTAAATCCTTTCTTCTGCTATGCCTTTGAATCATTATGTGTAATAGGTGAAAAGCCAGATCCGACCAAACATTTAAATTCACATCTTTACAGAACTTTAGCAACTGTCTGCCCAACTCTTGCACAACACAAGTACCTAATCATAGTTTATGTCACAGACAGCCTGAGACCTTTCTTATGGAAACACCCCAGGACACAATTGAATTAAACAGATTGAATTTAGAATCTTCCAATTCAAAGTATTCCTTGAATACAGATTCCCCTGTGTCTTCTATTGATTCAGATGTAATTTCACCTGATACTGTCCCACTGGGAAGAGGAACTTCCATATTATCTAAACAGGTTTAAAATAAACCAAAAACAGGTCAAAGTTTATTAGGAGGAGCAGCAGCTCTTAGTCCATTCACCCCAAGTTTTGGTATTTTGCCATTAGAAACCCCAAGTCCTGGAGATGGAGCCTATTTACAAAATTACACTAATACACCTTCTGAAATTGATGTGCCATCCACCGGAGCCCCTTCAAAAAAGTCTGTTGCCAGAATCGGCCAAACTGGAGAAAAGTCTATCTTCTCACAGAGTGGAAATAGCCAAGAGGTAACTCCAATTCTTGCACAAACAGAAAGTTCTGGTCCATAAATAGGTACAACACCTCAGGTATTGAGCCCCACTATGACATCTCCCACAAATGTACTGCATCAAAAGGTGCATGACTCTTTACTAGTGACAGTTCCAAAACCAAGGCAAATAGGAAGAAATTAAAAATGAAGTTTCCACCTAAAATCCCAAACAGAAAAACAAAAAGTAAAACTAATAAAGGAGGAATAACTCAACCTAACATAAATGATAGCTTGGAAATTACAAAATTGGACTCTTTCATCATTTCAGAAGGGAAAATATCCACAATCACACCTCAGATTCAGGCTTTTAATCCACAAAAAGCAGCAGCAGAAGGCTTGATGAGCCTTCCTCATGAAAGGGGGAAAGGTTATTTAGCTTTGTGGTCATACCATTACAAGGGAGCTATAAATATTTTGAGCCATCTACCTTCTCACCACTACAATACTGGTTGGATACTGTGCCAAATTGGAAGGGTCTATTTTGAACTTTCAGAGTACATGCAAGCTGATAGAATATTCTCAGAGGTTAGAAGGATTGAGAATTATAGAGTCGAAGGCATGGAAATCTACTGTACAACACTTTGGCATCTTCTAAAAGATGTCGCTCTTACAGTTCTGTCAAAAGACTTAACAGACATGGATAAAAATTCGCCAGAGGCCTGATGTGCTGCAGGGAAGTGTTTCAGTCTGCAATGGGAACACGATATTGCAATTAAATTCTTCCAGAGAGCTATCCAAGTGGATCCAAATTATGCTTATGCCTATACTGTATTAGGGCGAGAGTTTGTCTTAACTGAAGAATTGGACAAAGCATTAGCTTGTTTGTGAAATGCTATCAGAGTCAATCCTAGACATTGTAATGCATGGTAAGTGGTAATGAAGTGTAAAGACAATGTCTTGTTGATGTTGCTAAAGTCACTAATTTTTCTTGTTAGATAGCTCTTTATCATCATGAATTTGGTTACTAATACTTAGGGATGGTACATACTGGTCAGTAACTTCAAACTAACATGTTTTCTTATGAAATGTATGTCTTTAACAAACTCTTCAGGTAACTAATGATAATGGAATACGAGATCCTTATACTCAACAGTTTCAGTCTTCTACCAAACTTTTGCAGATACTGTAGTTATGTTTTGTTTGTTTGCTTGTTTGGTTTTGTTACTTGATTTGTTACTTTTTCTTCGAACACAGAAATGGTGATTGGGACAAAAAGTGCTTGGGAAATTGGAAAGGAATAGCATAATTCACTTATTGGATAATAGAAAAAAAAACACTGAAAAAAATCACTAGTTGCTGCTTTTTGACAGTGTTCCAGTTTATTGAGTTACTATTAAGAACTTAGTGTACCCATTTATTTAGCAGTATCTCTGTTTTACTTTTTGGTACTTGTGTATAAGTAGAAACATAGGAAATTACTATCCAGGTCATATTGTTATCAACTGAATAACATTTGAAAAAGTTTGGTCCTACTTCTGCCTCAACACCATAGTTACTGTTGACTTTTATTGTATTTTTCTGGACTGACTTAAAAGTTTAAATATCAACAGAAGGCCAGGCACGGTGGCTCATGTCTGTCATCCCAGCACTTTGGGAGGCTGAGGCACGCAGATCACAAGGTCAAGAGATCGAGACCATCCTTGCCAACATGGGGAAACCACGTCTCTATTAAAAGTATAAAAATTAGCTGGGCATGGTGGCAGGTGCCTGTAGTCCCAGCTACTCAGGTGGCTGAGGCAGGAGAATCGCTTGAACCTGGGAAGTGGAGGTTGCAGTGAGCCAAGATTACACCATTGTTCTCCAGCCTGGGTGACAGAGTGAGACGTCATCTCAAGAAAAAAATAAAATAAAATAAAATAAAATAAAATAAAATAAAATAAAATGAATAAATATCAAGAGAAAGTATAATTGTGAAGTCATAACTCTGGAAGCTTTTTTGTCAGATATGGTTATCTTTGGGGTTAATTATTATAGCAGTTGAGTTTTAACACTTGATTTGCTTCTAAATCTGAAGCATTATATTACTAAAATATTTTTGATTTGTGAATATGTTGTTTAATGGATTATATCTCATTTTGCTGTAGTAGTTGCAGTGCCTGAAAGATTGCCAAAAAAATAGTGCTAGCTATTGCTGACAAATGTAATAATCAACTTGCGAATACTGCCTTCTCTTCCGCTAGCTATGTTCTCTGTAATATTTTAAGAACTCAGTTCTTCATAAGACTTGTGTTGTTTTTAATTTTTTCCCAAGTCTGGTTGATCCTTGGGTTGTTCTTTTTTAAATGTGTATTGTCTGTCCAGCTATTCTGCAGGAGTCGCATTCTTAAAAACCTTAACCACATCAAAAATTGTGTTTAAAGGAGGATTATTCAGATTGACAAGCTTTTACTAGGAGGAGTTTAAATGCTGACGTATTTAGGTAACTCTAAATACTGAGCAAATTTATTCTAACTACAAAACAGATAGCCTTTCTTTTTTTTTTTCACTTTCACTATCATTAGGGCCGTGTTTACTACCTTTTCTTCATCTATAACACAATTATAACGATATACAAAGCCACTCAAATAAAGCAGATATATTGTGCTTTGAAAAAAAAAAAAAGAAAAAAAAGACGTCATTATGTGGCACACAATGAGGTGTGATTCGAATCTAGAATCTCCAGTGAAAACCAATGAAACAGGGTCAAACCCAGTGTCTACTAAAAATAAAAAAAATGAGCCTGGCGTGGTGGCGCTAAGGCAGGAGAATCGCTCGATCCCAGGAGGCAGAGGTTGCAGTGAGCTGAGATCACGCCACTGCACTCCAGCCACAGGGGGACAGAGCAAGACTCCATCTCAGAAACAAACAAACACACAAAGCCAATAAAGGAGTTTCACTCAACTTGTCAGGCTCAGGTCTCTTGACAGAATACATCCAGCACCCCGGGAAACATCGAGGGGTGGGGTGGAATCTATTTTGTGGCCTCAAGGAAGGGTTTGAGAGACAGTCCCACAAACGTGATGGCCTAAGGAAGCCCCTCCGCCCAAGAAGTGATGTTCATTTGTATCCTGTAGCCACCCACAAGGGAGCATCGGGCTCTCTACAGACCCCCCAACCCCCACTGCACTCCACCGCACCCCATCCCCCTGCCTCGTGAAATGAGCTCTTGCTCCATCAGGCTCTATTCATGCTGTGTGGTTTTGTAACCTCCAGTGTGTGAGGGTGGGTTGTGGGGTGGGGGGGGGGGGGCTGTGGACAGAGAAGGGGATAAAGCAGCAGTGTCCCGTGGGTGCCCGGGATGTGGGACATGAGTTGGATGGCCAGAGCCTAGGGAACTCATCGCCTGTCAGGACGTCTCCCCTCTTGCTCCCCTCTCTGACCTACACTCTACATCTTCGCATTTCAATGGAGACCTTGTGGGTGGAAGTCACCATCCCTTTGGACATTAGCAGAGGAAGGCCAGGCTCCCAAGAGTCTCCCCGGAGTCGGGGCCTTGGGCAGGCTCACAAGCATGCTGAAGGTGATGGTGACAGTAATGTAAGTTGGAGGCCTCGGGCCAATGCAGAGGTATTCATTTGACCTCGGTGGGACAGGTCAGCTTTGCAGAGTCCCATGCATCCTTCCAGAGACTCATGCAGCACTAGCAAGCATGGTCCCGAGGATCCCAGCTCCCAGAAGTGGCACTTTTGTTCACACAGAATCCTGGGCAGGAAAGTTCTCAGCAGGCTTAGACCTCCTAGCCCAAAAGCCAAAGCCACTTCTGCGATTTTTTTTTTTGAAAGAGCCAGTGGTTCCACAATGGGCCGTGGGTAGTTGTGGAAATGGAGAGAAGTGTTTGCAGATACATATTTGAGACAGAACAGACAGGTCTCAGTCACAGGTCATGAAGGACATGAGCAGATGCACATTGAGAAAACCCTCCCAGCATCCAAGGTGAACAGCGGTATGATTTTTTGAGACAGTCAAGGGAGATGCAGCCCCATATTTTAGGGTTGGATCTTTATTAATATGTAGTATCTATGAGGTATCCAAGTCCAGAAATCAACTCGCCAGTTCAGTACAGCATTCTGTAGGGAGATCAAAGCTGGGATGTCTAAAGTTAAGTATTCAGGCCGTGGTAATGGATTAGATTATATGTACTTAAACTTATTTTGCAAAGAAAGAGAGGGCGGGAGATAGCGAGAGCCAGAGAGCGAGACAGACAGACAGAGACAGAGACAGAGACAGACAGAGAGACACAAAGATACACAAAGAGAGAAAGACAGAAAGAGAGAGAGAGAGACAGACAGGTAAAGACACAGAGAAAGACAGAGATGGACAGAGGCAGAGAGAGACAGAGATGGACAGAGACAGAGGGAAACAGAAAGAGAGACAGACCGACAGGCAGACAGACAGGCAGAGAAAGAGAGTAAGACAGAAGGCAGACACACACACACACACAGACAGAGAGAGATGGAGAGACAGAGAGAAAGAGAGAGACAGACAGAGGGAAAGAGACAGAGAGAGAAAGAACCAGACAGAGGGAGAGAGAGAAACAGACAGAAAGAGAGAGAGACAGACAGAGGCAGAGAGAGAGAAACAGACAAGGAGAGAGAGAGAGACAGACAGACAGGAGGAGAGAAAGAGAGACCGACAGACAGACAGGCAGAGAAAGAGAATAAGACAGAAGACAGGCACAGTGAGAGAGACAGAGAGAGAGAGACAGAGACAGCGAGACAGAGAAAGAAAGAGAGATACAGAGAGACAGACAGAGAAAGATGGAGATGGACAGAGAGAGACAGAGAGAAACAAAGAGAGAGAGACAGAGAGAGAAAGAGAGAGAGACAGGCAGGCAGAGAAAGAAAGACAGAAGACAGTCACAGTGAGAGAGACAGGCAGAGAGAAAGACACAGAGACAGAGAGACAGAGAGAAACAAAGAGACAGACAGAGAGAAACAGAAAGAGAGAGAGACAGAGACAGAGACAGAGAGAAACAGACAGACAGGGAGAGAGAGAGACAGACAGGCAGAGGGAGAGAGTAAGACAGAAGACAGACACAGTGAGAGAGACAGGCAGAGAGAGAGAGACAGAGACAAAGACAAAGAGAGAGAAAGACAGAGACGGACAGAGAGAGACAGACAGAAACAGACAGAAAGAGAGAGACAGAGAGACAGAGAGAAACAGAAAGGGAGGGAGAGAGACAGACTGAGAGAGACTGACAGACAGATAGGTAGAGAAAGAAAGACAGAAGACAGTCACAGTGAGAGAGACAGGCAGAGAGAGAGAGACAGACAGAGAGAAAGAAAGGGAGAGAGAGACAGAGAAAGAGACAGAGAGAGAAAGACAGAGATGGAGAGAGACAGACAGAAACAGAAAGAGAGAGACAGAGACAGAGACAAACAGACAGGGAGGGAGACAGACAGACAGAGAGAGAGACAGACAGGCAGAGAAAAAGAGTAAGACAGAAGATAGGCACAGATAGAGAGACAGGCACAGAGAGAAAGACAGAGAGACAGAGAAAAAGAAAGAGACAGGCGGGGCACGATGGCTCATGCCTGTCATCCCAACATTTTGGGAGGCCGAGACAGGTGGATCACCAGGTCAGGAGATCAAGACCATCCTGGCTAACACAGTGAAACCTCGTCTATACTAAAAATACAAAAAATATAGCCAGGTGTGGTGGTGGGCGCCTGTAGTCCCAGCTACTCGGGAGGCTGAGGCAGTAGAATGGCATGAACCTGGGAGGTAGAGGTTGAAGTGAGCGGAGATCGTGCCCCAAAAAAGAAAGAGACAGACAAACAGATAGAGAAAGACAGAGAGAAACAGACAGAAATAGAGAGAGAGAGAGAAACAAAAAGGCAGGGAGGGAGAGAGACAGACAGACAGACAGGCAGAGAAAGAGAGTAAGACAGAAGAGAGACACAGTGAGAGAGACAGGCAGAGAGAGAGAGACAGAGACAAAGACAAAGAAAGAGAGAGAAAGACAGAGATGGACAGAGAGAGAGAGAAACAGAGAGAAACAGAGAGACAGAGAGAGAGAGAAACAGAAAGGGAGGGAGACAGAGAGAGACAGACAGACAGATAGGCAGAGAAAGAGAGAAGACAGAAACAGTGAGAGAGACAAGCAGAGAGAGACAGAGAGAGAGAGAAAGAAAGTGACAGACAGACAGAGAAAGAGACAGAGAGAGAAAGACAGAGATGGACAGAGAGAGACAGACAGAAACAGAAAGAGAGAGACAGAGACAGAGAAAAACAGACAAACAGGGAGGGAGGGAGACAGACAGGCAGAGAAAGAGAGTAAGACGGAAGACAGGCACAGACAGAGAGACAGGCACAGAGAGAGAGAGACAGAGAAAAAGAAAGAGACAGAGAAAGACAGAGACAGAGACAGAGAGAAAGAAACAGAAAGAGAGAGAGAAACAGACAGGAAGGAAGAGAGAGAGACAGACAGAGGCAGAGAAGGAGAATAAGACAGAAGACAGATGCAGTGAGACAGGCAGAGAGAGAGAGCCATAGAGACAGAGACAGAGAGAAAGAGACAGAGAAAGAGACAGAGAGAGAAAGACAGAGACAGAGAGAGAGAAACAGAAAGGGAGGGAGAGAGAGAGACAGACAGATGGACAGGCAGAGAAGGAGAGTAAGACAGAAGACAGACACAGAAGAAAAACAACCACCAAATAAGTTAAAATTCTCCAATGGTCGGAAGCTCAAGACCAGCCTGTCCAAGATGGAGAAATCCCATCTGTACTAAAAATAGAAAAATTAGCCGGATATGATGGTGCATTGCTGTCATTCCAGCTACTCAGGAAGGTTGAGGCAGGAGAATTACTTGAACCAGGGAGGCGGAGGTTGCGGTGAGCCGAGATCGCGCCATTGTACTCCACCCTGGGCTACAAGAGTGAAACTCCATCTAAAGAAAAAAAAGAAAGAAAAGACAGATTGGTAAGATGCATCTCAAAATTTTGTTTGCAGTCCCCGTACTAAAAACAGAAAGAACTGACACATGACAAATATGACCAGAGTGTACTGTGCCCACGAGTGTCATCAAAGCACTCTGGGAGGCCGATGTGGGAGGATCACTGGAGCCTAAAAGTTTGAGATCACCTCGACATGTGAGATGACACCTGTAATAATAATAATCATAGAAGTTTAAAAAGAGATTATGTGTGCCCAGAGTGTGGACAACAAAGCGAGAGCACATCCGTACTAAAAACGATTGATAGACAGGCAGGCAGGCAGGCAGGCAAATATAGAATGAGCTAGATGCAGAGTTTCACACCTGTAATAGCAGCACTGTGGGCGGCCGAGGCAGGCAGGCGGATTGCTTGAGAACAGGAGTTCGAGACCAGCCTGGGCAACATGATAGAACCCCGAGCCCCATCTCACTCACATACATACATACCTACGGAAAACATGAGGAACAACATAAAAGTCAACCGGTGTGGTGATGCGTGCCTGTAGTCCCAGGTAATGGGGATGGGAGAGATCAGAGGCAGGATGACCGCTTGGTTGGTCCAAAGCGTTGAGGCTGGGGTGATCCTGGGCGACAGACACAGAGGAAGACCCTGCCAGGAAGGAAGGAAGGAAGGAAATAAATGAGCAAGCAAGCAAGCAAGCAAGAAAACGATGAACATGAAAATGACATAGAATAACCCATGACAATAAAGAAGCAAATAAGAGGGTATGAATAAAGCAGAAAGGTAATTAAGATCACAAACAATTGCTTTCTCCCCACCCCACCCCACCCCAACCCACCCCACCCCACCTCACCCCATCTCACGTAAGCTGGAGTGGAGATGCGCGATCACAGCCCACATTAGCCTCTGCCTTCCAGGCTTAAGATAACCCTGTAGTCCCAGCTACTTGGGAGGCTGAGGTCACCAGAGCCCAGAGTGAGAAGACCAGGCAGGCCCAAAGGAAAAAATAAATAAGCGAAAATAAAAAATAATAAATGAAAGAAGGAAGGAAGAAAGGAAGGATATACATACACATGTATATGTAAATGAAATGGGTTTTCATTTAATACATATTCATACAATAAAATTAACATTTATAATATAAACATGTATTAATTATGGAAATATCTATGTAGTTTTATCACTACACATTTGTGTGTGTGTATGTATGTGTGTGTGTGTGTATATATATATATATGTATGTTTATACACAGCAGCGTACAGAAAATAAGATTGAAGGAAAAAAGGAATTGGCTGGGGGTGGTGGTTCACGCCTGTACTCCCAGCACTCTTTGGGAGGCCGAGGTGGGCGGAAGGTCAGGAGATCGAAACCAGCCTGGCCAATATGGTGAAATTCCGTCTTTACATAAAATACAAAAATTGCTGTTCGCTTGAACCCTGGAGGCAGAGGCAGTGGCATCAGTGAGCTGAGAAGGGACCACTGCACTCCATCTCCAGCTCCAGCCTGGGTGACAGAGTGAGACTCGATCCCCAGAAAAAGGAAAGAAAGAAAGAAAGGAAAAAAAAAAAAAAAACACAAGCAAAACCAAAAAAAACAAAAGGAGGAAGTATTACTTACTGATGGCAACAGTGACTCTCTCTTAAATGTACTGTGGAAGCAAACAAAGTGGGGCTGAAAAAAATGTAGGAGAGGGAGTTTCACGTGGTCCCAGCTTCACTGAAGGCCGAGGCTGGTGAGGGACACCCACGCATGAATGGGGATAGGTGTCCTCACATGGGTGTGCCGCACCGCCCAGTGGGACCACCACCAGCCGCCTGCTGGTTAGCCTGGGACACAGGGAGCCATCGGCTAAGTCCGGAGCTTGTGGGTGGAAGCTGGTCGACCCTGGAGGTTCCGACCGAGATGCCAACTCTCTGGATCCAGCTCGTCCTGACGGGCACCCACCCCTGCACACCGCTCAGTCCAGAGGGCCTGCTGGTCGACATGGGACATGGAGAGCCGCCAGCTCACACCCTCGGGCGGCAGCTGGTCGACCCCGGAGGCCTGACCGAGGAGCAGCCACGAGCGGAGGTTGGCCGTGGTGGGGACACCCCGGGCCTTGCCACCCACTTCCCTCCACCTGCAGTACTGGTCGACCCATGTGGAGGAAAGAGAAAGGACATGAAGGCCAGAACCCCAGGTGGCCAACCCACGGGCCTGCACCGCCAACCCTGGGGCAAAGGCTGGCAGGCTACAGAGCCAGCTTGGCACAGCCACCTCCACAGGTCCACCCCACGCTCCCCCCACACCTTCCAGCCTGGAGCGGGCGAGCCACCCCGGCAGTAAACAGGGAGGAGAGGGGAACGAAAGGATCAGGGCACACCAGTGGGGACACGCATCCCCCTCACCCGTGGTTGGTGGGAGAGCAGGAGAGAGGAAGATGGATGGCTCCAGACAAGCACACACCACCGGGCCGCCCCACACATGTGAGGACAAACCCTTGTGTCAAGGGCTGACTTTCAATAGATCACAGCAAGGGAGATGCTCTGCTACTTACGAAATTCTGACCCAGAAGCAGGTCGTCTACGAATGGTTTAGCGCCAAGTTCCCCCCGAAAGTGTGTTGCATGACGGGCGAGTAGGTCGCCTTTCCGGCCACACCCTTCCCAAGATGAAGGGCACTCTGCACTGGACCCAGTCCTGGCACACGGTGGGGCACACCCCCCCAGGGTGCGGCAGCCCACCAGCAGGGAAGGGGAAACGGCTATCCAAGGCCAACCAAGGCTCCACAGTGTTGCTGTATCCTTCCACTTGGGTGGGATTCTGACTTAGAGGCGTTCAGTCATAATCCAACAGACGGTAGCTTCACCCCATTGGCTCCTAAACCAAGCACATGTCTGAACCTGTGGTTCCTCTCATGCTGAGTAGGTAACATGGCAACACATCACGTAGGGTAAAACTAACCTGTCTCATGATGGTCTAAATCCAGCTCACATGCCCTATTAGTTGAACAATCCAATGCTGGGTGAATTCTACTTCACAATGATAGGAAGAGCCAACATCAAAGGATCAAAAAGCAGCGTCCCTAAGAACACTTGGCCGCAACAAGCCAGTTATCCCCTGTGGTAACTTCCTGACAACCTCCTGCTTAAAAAGGTGAGAAGGATCGTCAAAGCCCGGCTTTCAGTCTGCATTCGCACTGAAAGTTAATATCAAGCGAGCTTTTGCTCTTCTCCTTAAGAAATTTCTGTCCTCCCTGAGCTCGCCTTAGGACACCTGCATTACCGTTCAACAGGTTTACCGCTGCAAACTCCCTACCTGGCACTGTCCCCGGAACAGGTCACATCCGGCTGGTGCACAGCTGGGCACTTGGCGCCAGAAGGGAGAGCCCCTCGGGGCTCACCCCCTGCCTCACCGGGTCAGTGAAAAACGGTCAGAGTAGTAGTATTCCATGGGCAGCCCACAGGACCCCACCCCACCCCCTCACGGGGACAGGGGGGCACTGGGGACCTCCCACTTATTCTACACCTCTCACATCTCTTCACCATGCCACACTAGAGTCAAGCTGGACAGGGTCTTCTTTCCCCACTGAGTCCACCAATCCCATTCCCTTGGCTGTTTTTTCACTGGAGAGTAAGTAGGTAGGGACAGTGAGAATCTCATTAATCCATTCATGCACATCACTAGTTAGATGACGAGGCATTTGGCTACCTTAAGATAGTCACAGTTACTCCCACCATTTACCCATGCTTCATTGAATTTCTTCATTTTGACATTCAGAGCACTGGGCAGAAATCACTTTGCAACACCCCCGAGGGCCTTTGCAATGCTTTGTTTAAACAGTCGGATTCCCCTGGTGCACAACAGTTGTAAGTTGGCTGCTAAGCACCGGCCGAGGCACTGCACGGAACCGCGGCCCCGGGGACAGGGACCAGCCAACATCCCGCCACTGCCACGGAGGTGGGGAAGGGAGACGGATTGGGCCAGAGGGAGATGGGGGAACAAACCACCCCACCCCACCACCCACCGACACCCAATCACTCCCTGCCCATGCGGACATGCACGATGGCACGGAGCGAGACAGGCCACACCAGCACCCACCGGGCTCCACATGGGTGGCCACAACTGGGGCAATCCATGGGAAGGGCCCAACTCACGACCAGAGTCACCACCGACACCGGCTCTCCAGGCCGCCCTCACGGGAGATCAGGCCCCGCCACCAGGGCCCTACCACCACTGCCACCCCCAGGGAGGGGGAGGACGGGGAGAAAGGGGGCGAGGGAGGGAGTGAGCGGCACGTGGGGTGGGGCAGGGGAGGGCCATGACAGGCTCGCCCAGGGCGTTGGGGGGGCAGGAGCGCCTCATCCAGTGGCGGCACGCACCCAGCTCTTACAGCCAATATTTATCCCGAAGTTACGGATCTGGCTGGCTGACTTCCCTTACCTACATTGTTCCAACATGCCAGAGTCTGTTCACCTTGGAGACCTGCTGCAGACATGGGTATGGCCCTGTGCGAGACTTACACTGTCTCCCGTGGATTTTCAAGGGCCAGCCAGAGCTCACCAGATGCCACCAGAACCACGACGCTTTCCAAGGTACAGGCCCCTCTCTCAGGGTGAACCCATTCCAGGGCACCCTGTCCTTCATAAAGAAAAGAGGACCCTCCCGGGAGCTCCCGCATGCTTCTTCAGGATCGGTCATATTACCGCACTGGACGTCTCGTGGTGCCCGTCTCCGCCACTCTGGACTCAGGAATCTAAACCCGACTCCCTTTCAATCGGCTGAGGGCAACAGAGGCCATCACCCGTCCCTTCGGAACGGCACTCAGCAATCTCTCAGGACCGACCGACCCATGTTCAACTACTGTTCACGTGGAACTCTTCTCCACTTCGGCCTTCAAAGTTCTCATTTGAAAATTTGCTACTACCAACAAGATCTGCACCTGTGGCGGCTCCACCTGGGCCCACGCCCTAGGCTTCAAAGCTTACCGCAGCGGCCCTGCTACTCGTCGCGACGCAGAGTCCATGGGGCTCCGGGGGAGGGGGCAGGGGAGGACCCCCACCACACTCACATGGGCATAGCGCCCCTGCCGCTCCCGTCCACTCTCAACTGCCGGCAACAGCCGGGTATGGGCCCGACGCTCCAGCACCATCCATTTTCAGGGCTAGTTGATTCGGCAGGTGAGTTGTTACACACTCCATAGCGGATTCCAACTTCCATGGCCACCGTCCGGCTGTGTATATCAACAAACACCTTCTCTGGCATCTGATGTGTGTTGGCACCAGGCACCTTAACCCGGCATTCAGTTCATCCCACAGTGCCAGTTCTACTTGCCAAAAATAGCCCACTAAGCACTCGCATTCCATGCCCGGCTCCACGCCAGCGAGCCGGCCTTCTTACACATTTAAAGTTTCAGAATAGGTTGAGATCGTTTCAGCCTCAAGACCTCTAATCATTCGCTTTAAAAGATAAAACTGCGTGGGGACGTTAGGTTTGTTAGAGCACCAGGTATCCTGAGGGAAACTTCAGAGAGAAACAGCTACTAGATAGTTCGATTAGTCTTTCACCCCTATACCCAGGTCGAAAGACCAATTTGCATGTCAGGGCTGCTACGGACCTCCACCAGAGTTTCCTCTGGCTCCACCCTGCCCAGGCATAGTTCACCATCTTTCTGGTCCTAACACGTGCTCTCGTGCTCCACCTCCCTGGCGTGGCAGATAAGACGGGATGGTGGTACGCCATCAGCAGACTGGAGAGGCCTCGGGATCCCACCTCGGCCAGAGAGCACACCGGGCTTCACCTTCATTGCTCCACAGCGGCTTTCGTGCGAGCCCCTGACTCACGCACCTGTTAACCTTGGTCCATGTTTCAAGACGGGTCGGGTGTCCAGTGGAGACCCAACGTTGCCGCCGACCCCATGTTCTCACTCCCACTGAGGGACGTCCGCATGGCCCGGAGAGAACTCCCCCAGGCCGACAGCGCAACCCACCCCTGGCACACTGGGGACAGTCTGGCCCACCCCCTTACTCGGCCCCCCATCACCAGGGATGCAGGGAGGGGGGTGGGAGAGCAGTCACACCTTGGGAGGGTTGGCCTGGCCCCCCACAAGGAGACACCGGCGCACCCCCACAGGGGGGGGCACTGGTGGGGAGAGCATGGCAATGGGTCTCACTCCCTCAGCCCTGGGATTTGGCAAGGGCTGTCGTGGGGGGTCTGTAACTCAGGAGGTTCGGTCCCACCACTGCTGCCACCCCAACCCGCACGGCCTCCCAAGGGAGGATGCGGGGCCGGGGAGAAGACGGGGAAGGACGAACGGGACCCCCAGACCCACCCTTCCCCACCAGGCCTTCCCAACCATCCCAGAGCCAGTCACAGTGCACTGCCGCAGTGGAAATGCACCCGCCGGCCGCCAGTCGCCGACTGGGGGATAGTCCCCCACCGACCATGGCCCCACCCACCCACACACCCACCGGAGCCCAGCCCCTCCGGGGAGGAGGAGGGGCAGTGGGGGAGGGAGGGCTGGTGGAGGTGTCGGGAGAAACGGGGACGGGAAAGATCCACCAGGCCACTGACACGGCTCGATCGACTGCCGGGTTGAATCCTCCGAGCAGACTGCGTGGACCCTACCCATTTACCTCTTAATGGTTTCACGCCCTCTTGCACGCTCTTCAAAGTTCTTTTCAACTTTCCCTTATGGTACTTCACTAGAAGTCTCATGCCAGTATTTAGCCTTAGATGTTTACCACCCACTTTGGTCTGCATTCCCAAGCAACCCAACTCCAGGACACCTGGGTCCAGCACGCCAGGGACCGCTACCAGCCTCACAACATCCACAGTCTTGGCCTAGAACAGGACTTGGGCCACCCATGAGAGGTGCCGGGGACTGGGCCTTCCATACACAACATTTCCTGCACCCCACCACAGGGCGGGGATTTGGCGCTGGGCTCTTCCCTCTTCACTCACCGTTACTGAGGGAATCCTGGTTAGTCTCTTTTCCTCCGCTCACTAATACGCTTAAATTCAGCGGGTCACTACGTCTGATCTGACGTCACGTCTCAGAGGGAAAAGAGGCAAACGGGCGGGCAGGGGTGGGCTGGTCAGCAGACTGACGAAATGCACCAGCCCACCCGACCACCGGACCCCCTGTCGGAAGATGGGCCGGGTGAGGAGAGAGGCGAGAGCAAGAGAGCCGTGGCTGACTGCACTTCCGCCGCTCTGCCAGAGCGGGATGAACGGAGGGAAGTGCACAGGCCAGGGGTGAGATGGACACCGTACAACTCCGTGGGGGAAGGGTCCAAGGACGCAGCAGCGGCACCATCCCACCCCAACGCAGAAGCTCAGGACAGGGACCTGGCATGGCACAGCCACAAGCCGGCGGCGGGCACGTGACAGCAGACAACACCACGGCGTCCCTCGAACCCTGGGACCGCAGCCACGTGCGAACATGGGCAGGCCGCGAGGTGGGCTTCCAGCCCCATACATGCCACAGAGCAAGCCAGGTGGGCAGGGGGCGGGTGAGGAGGACAGTGCCCCGTAGGGGTGGCAGGGAGGAGAGGCACAGGAGCAGCGGTCAGCCAGACACCAGGCCGCCACCAGGGGCAGGCAGTGAACCACAACAACCAGGACACTCTCCCCTACTGTCTCCCTGCCAGACCTTTCCAGACCTGCCTTCCTCCCCCGCCACAACATGCCCCCACTGCCGACGAAGCGCAACGACAATGGCATGGGACCTTCCACCTGGCCAGGTTCAATGAATCCCGAGCCACGTGCATTGCGAGGTAGCCCCAAAGGGAGGAACCCAGACCACATTGGCAGCCACAGAAGCTCGGCCAGAGCCAGCTTTCTTCCCTCTCCATCTTTGCGGGCGGCAACACCACCCTCTCTCTCCCAGCCTGGCACCCCTTTCCCCTGCCACCAACACGTGACCACACAGGGCCCACAGGGTGAGGGGGAAGGAGAGTGCGCAGTGGAAGGGTGAACATTGCCAGGTCTGCACTTGGGAGGATGGAGGGCCCTGGCAGACCCTGCAAGGGAACCCCCCAACCACACACCCCAAGAGGCACCCCTGGGGGCAATTGATCAGCAAGTGACACTCAGACAGGCATAGCCCTGTGAGGAACCCAGGACCACAAGTGCGTTAGAAGTGTCGATGATCAACGTGTCCTGCAATTCAAATTCTCACAACTAGCTGCATTCTTCGATGCAGGAGCTGAGTGATCCACTGCTAAGAGTCCTACGAGGTCGATTTGGTATCTGAGGGTCTCACTAAACCATCCAATCGGTATTAGCGACTGGCGGTGTGGTACAAAGGGCAGGGACTTAACGCAAGCTTATGACCCACACTTACTGGGAATTGCTCATTCATGGGGAATAATTGCAATCCCCCATCCCCATCACAAATGGGGTTCAAGGGGTTACCCGTACCCGCCAGCATAGGCTAGGCACACGCTGAGCACGTGCAGCCCCAGACATCTAAGGGCATCACAGACCTGTTATTGCTCAATCTCGGGTGGCTGAATGCCACTTGTCCAAGAAGTTTGAGGACGCTGACCACTCTGGGGTCGCATAACTAGTTAGCATGCCAGAGTCTCGTTTATTATCGGAATTAGGCAGACAAATCGCTGCACGAAGAACAGCCATGCACCACCACTCACGGAATCAAGAGCTGTCAATCCTGTCCATGTCTGGGTGAGGTTTCCCGTGTTGAGTCAAATTAAGCCACAGGCTCCACTCCTGGTGGTGCCCATCCATTAATTCCTTTAAGTTTCAGCTTTGCAACCATACTTCCCCCAGAACCCAAAGACTTTGGTTTCACAGAAGCTGCCTGGCAGGTCATGGGAATAATGCCGCTGCATCACCAATCAGTATTGTTTATGGTCGGAACTACGATGGTATCTGATCATCTTCAAACCTCCGACTTTCGTTCTTGATTAATGAAAACATTCTTGGGAAATGCTTTCACTCTGGTCCATCTTGTCTCTAGTGGCACAATACGAAAGCCTGCCAGCCGTCCCTCTTAATCATGGCCTCAGTTGAAAAACCCACAAAATAGAACCACGGTCCTCTTCCAGGTGGCTCAGGCCTGCTTTGAACACTAATTTTTTCAAACACTTCGGCCCCACAGTACACTCAGCTAAGAGCATAGCGTTGGCACCACCAGCCCCCAAGATCCAACTAGGAGCTTTTTAACTGCAGTATCTTTAATATACGCTATTGGAGCTGGAATTACTGCAGCTACTGGCACCAGACTTGCCCTCCAATGGATCCTCATTAAAGGATTTAAAGTGGACTCATTCCCATTACAGGACCTCAAAAGAGTCCTGTATTATTTTTCATCACTACCTCCCCAGGTCCGGAGTAGGTAACTTGCGTGCCTGCTGCCTTCCCTGGATGTGGTCACCATTTTTCAGGCTCCCTCTCTGGAATTGAACCCTGATGCCGTCACCCATGGGCACCATGGTTAGCATGGCGACTGCCATCAAAAGTTGATAGGGCAGACGTTTGAATGGGTTGTCACTGCCACGGGGGGCGTGTGATGGGACCGAGGTTATCTACAGTCCCGAAAGCCGCAGGCGCCCACCCCCCAACTGGGGCCAGAGAGGGGCTAACCGGGTTGGTTTTGATCTGATAACTGCATGCATCCGCCACGAAGGGTTCAGCATCTGTCAGCTTGTACTACCTCTAGAATTAAGTTATCCAGGTAGAAGAGGAGTGAGCAACTAAAGGAACCATAACTGATTTAATGAGCCATTCGCAGTTTCACTGTACCAGCCATGCATACTTAGACATGCATGGCTTAATCTCTGAGACAAACATGCTACTGGCAAGATCAACCAGGTAGGTAAAGCGCGGTGAGGCACCTACGAGGCCAAGGCCTTGCAAGGAGAGGCCCAGCACTGCAGACGCAAAGATGGGTTGCGGCCGGGCTGGCAGAAGGGTGCAAGCACGGGGTGGTAGGTGGGAGGTGGGGCACAGGGAACCGGACACCCCACCCACACGAGACACCACCACCCCCCAATGTGCTCACCACCACCGACCCTTCTCGTCCACCTGCGAGGAGGTGGACCGCCCGACCCGTGCCCAGCAGCCGCAATGAACTGGCGGCCACGTGTGCGCACAGTGGGCACAGGGTGGAAACGAGGAGACAGTATTCCCCCCGCCCCACGGGGCAGCCCCGACGTTCAGGTGGCGAGTGAGAAGCGGACCGCAGTGCCCTGCCCGGCAACAGTCGTGCCGTGTGGCTGCAGCTTCCACACACCTGTCTTGGTCAAGGCCCGTTTCCGAGCCCCGCTGAGGTGCGCAGGCGCAGAGGTGGCACACACCACACGATGGCCAAAGGAGAGCGAAAGAAGCCAGCTGGCATGCCCGCCCCCACCCCCGACCCAAGGAAATGCCGAGCGACCAGCAAGACAGAAATCAAACTTCACCCCACATCACACGAATGCCTGTCTGAGAGGGATGACCGGGCTGCCCTCAGGCACATGTGACAAACAGAGCAATGTCACGCGGGGAGGACGGGCTCTCCCCGACACTGACGCCCAGGATAGACGCCTCAGGTAACTGCTGCAGCAGGCCCAGGAAGCAAGGCGCACCTTGGGTCTCACTGACCCAATTTGGAAGAGCTGGCCGGGAGAAGATGAGACCCCGGGGCAAGGCCGAGGTGAAGGGAAGGTGTGAGAAACCCTGCCAGTGGGGAAGGGGACACCATGGGACACCTCATGCACAGCCAGTCGCAGACAGGACACATGCCGGGGTCTCACCGCCAGCAGCCTCCGAGCACGAAGGGAACACCGTGCCGCACCTGGAGTGGCCGACTGGTCTTCAGCGATCCCCGCAGCTCCCTCCACCGCCTCCGCAGTCGCGGCCAGGCCCCGGAACTCTTTTTCCCCGGACGTGCTGCAAGCCAACCCCAAAAGCCCTCCAGTCGCCCACGAGGCCCACGCGTGGCGCCACCAAGCGAATCCCAAAAGCACACACGCCAGGGGAAGCAGACCCCGGACCAACAAGTTTGGACCCAGACGGGGCCACCACCAATGTAAACCCAGTGAGCCACTCAGGGAGACAGGATCAGTGGGCAGGGAAGGGGGGGCACAGACAGGCAAGGACACCCGTGAGCCCACAGAGGAGCGGCTCAGGGAGAAACCTCAGGCATTGCTAGGCCACCAGGGAAACACGGCCACGGGATCCCACCACAGACACGAGGGCGGTCCCACAGCCCTCCACCTGTGGGCCAGACAGACCTCGGCACCCACCGACACCCACCTCACGAGCCCCGGGTCCCGCCACCGGGGCCCTGATGGGACCAGAGCCACAAATCCAACTCCAGGGTCTCATTGCATGTGATTCTTGTCCATCCTCCGACCTGGTCCCGCTCCAGGAGACTGGCGCACCCCCACCGTGGGAAGCTTTCCCAGGGCCAGGTGGCCTAACCCCGTGCCGTGAAAATTCGGTCATCAGCACTGGGTGTGATTCAGCATGGGAGCGGGCAGAGAGCAGACTGGCAGCAGAGGGGGTCACACGCCGGACGGAACACCACGCACACCCACCCCTCGCGGCAGTTGGTTCCCAACCGCCAGGACGCTGGGCCTGGCCTGCATCCTCCCAGCTCTGAATGCTGAGGCAGAGGCCAAAGTTGGTGATGAGCCATGCTCGGCCACCACCGCAGTGGCCGGCGGAACCCTCGCTCTCCCCCCTTCACCCTGTCGAGGGGGAAGCCGAGGAGGGTCCTCTGCAAGTGATCCGCTATGGCAGTGTTACCATGACACAGAGGTGGCAGGCCGAGAGTCTCCGGGTACCCCAAAGGAACAGTTCTCAGATTGATAAAGAAGGCTTTCTCACCTAGGGCAGGTCACACTCCCTACCCACCAGTCACCCCTCGTCTGGCCCACACAGGCGCTCAGGGACACCTGGGGAAGGAAAGGGACCTGCGGTACAAGAAAAAACCTGCGTGCGGCAATCTTGAGTGTTCACGGTCAGGGCAGGGGCCCAGCCAGTGCGCATGTGAACAACCCCCTAAGGCCCCCAGTCCACCCGCCTTTTTTTCGAGGCAAACCATCTCCAAAAGTAAACCCACATAACGACTGGCCAGAGGCAGAAACAGTAGTTTCTTGGTGGCCAGCCGGCACACACGTCACTGGCCCAAGCCCACTGCGATCACTCACACAGCCCACTCGCACCCGCCAGAGGGGAGCACTGGACGTGTGCTTCCCGGACCAGGCGGCGGTTTTCCCCTCGTGGGAGGGGTGCGTCTCACTCAACCGCCTTGAGCCCCACACCAACGAGCTCCCTCAGGAGCCACACGGAGACACCACGGCGGCTACCAGAGGAGGGGCTGCTGGGGGTGGGAATGACACACCACCGCTCGGCCTCGGGCACCTGAGGGACAACCCGGAGCACCGCAAAGGCTCAGGCGGAGCCATCGCTCAAGCAAACCCCGAGAAAGCAGCACGATGGGCCTCCGTGGTGGGGGCCACCCGCAAGTCAACAACCACAGGAGGCGAGAGCGAGAGGTGCCTGCCACGTCAGAGAACCTCGACGACGCACCCTGCGAAGTAGAAGGCGGGGTTGGGACAGTGAGATCAGGCCGGATTCTGCACCCCATGCCTTCCCAACGCACCAGCCACAGACGGGGAGAGAGACAAGGGGGTCCTCATGAGCGGGGTGAAAACAACAGTCCCATTTGCCACGAACGTCTGCCCCTCACTCGTCGCGGCTCACACCCGGCCTGGGAGAGCATGACATCACCACATCGATCATGAAGAGCTTCCCCCAGAAGCGGGGGTCGGCCAGCCTGCCAGGGAACGAGCCGATCAGCCCAGCCATTCCTCATTCTGGGGAAGGGACGGCGGACAACCCAATGGAGACGAGAACGCCTGACACACACGGCACAGAGCCAACAGCGTGGGGTTGTGACAGCCGCCCCGGGTGCCCACAGCAGAGAGCTAAAGGGGGCAGGGTAGCCCCTGCCGCCCCCAGGTGGGTCAGAGGCCTGGACCTGGGCCAGCACCGAGATTCGGGATTCTCAGATGCGCCAGAAAGCAACAGGCCCGTGGATCCCAGCAGGCAGCTCAAACAGGAGCAGAGCTGGCTAACTGGGTCACCGGTAAGCCAGAACCCCGCACACATCTAGAGACCCAACCTCTCCAGCGACAGGTCGCCAGACAACAACGTGTCAATAATAACCTGGTGGCCCAAAATGCCGACTTGGAGTGAAAGATATACCTTCCCCAGGGGCAGGAGTTCGAGTCACCGATGATGCCGCTGGCCCAGGAAACCACGACACAGACATCTGTCCCCAAAAACGCCACCATCACAGCCAGACACGGAGCACCCAGGGCCCTCTGGTCAAACCCAGGACACACGCGGGAGCAGCGCTGGGCCAGGGACACCTCCCGGATGCCTGTGACACACACAGGGGCCGGCCGTGTCTCCACAGCAGGACTCGGAAGCCTTTTGGCCGGCCCCTCGTATGACCAGGACACAGGAGGGACTGAAGGCCTGCCAGGTGTGACCTCTCGGGCCACACGCGCGCTCAGGGAGTGCTCTCCGACTCCGCACGGGGACTTGCCAGAAAAGATCATGGCAGAGGGCCGTGGCCCAGCACGGGGACCGCTCCCCTGCACCGGGAGGACAGGGGCAGGACGGTCCCCGGCTCCACACGGGGACTCGGAAACAAATTCAGCCGCTGCCTCAGACGGCCAGGATGCGCGTGGGCCAGCAACCAGGCCAGGAAGGGCGTCCCCAGCCTCCCGCTTCACGGCTTGGGCCTCGGGAGCTGCGACGTGCTGGTAGACCAGCCCGGGCAGCCCCACATCCGGCTCGGGCCCAGAAGCACAGCCACAGCCGCCCCCCCACCCCACATAAACCTGCACGCCTGAGCTCTGACTCACAAGTGACGTGCCACAGCTCTGACACCACCGGGCCAGCACAGCTGACGAACGCGGGCTTTCCAGAGCTCTGCCTAGCTCACAGCGGGGAAGGTCCCCTCCCTCGGAAGCTGCCACCGCAGCTCTGGAAGCCAAGAGCACGATATAAAAGCGGCCGCCAAATGGAGCCCGACAACCGTCGCGAACGTCAGCAAGACAGATCCGGATGGCAAGGCGGCCCGTGGACCGCAAAAGCGAAACCGTGAGTCCAGAAGTTCTCCCCGAGGCCGAAAACGCAGCCCCTCTCCCCCAACCCCACAGAAACCGTCCCCAAAACGTGCCTCTGCATCGACCGCAACAGAGTCAGAAGACAACCCATGGCGTGTGGGTGTTTGGAGATGCATCTCGGAGGGAGGGAGAAAGAACAAACAAGGACTCGGTCGCGGGTCGCTGCGGACACAGGGAGATGCAGAATACGTAGGCTCTTCCAGAATCTACACAAACACAGAGGGAGAGAAAGAGGGAGGGAGGGAGGGTGGGAATGGAGAAAAGACACAGATGGTGAAAGGTAAGGAGGGAGGGAAGGGAGCAGGGAGGGAGGGAAGGTGGGAATGGAGAAAAGAGACAGATGGTGAAAGGTAAGGAGGGAGGGAAGGGAACAGGGAGGGAGGGAGGGAGGAAGAAAATGGAGAAAAGAGAGACAATTTAAAAAATGTAGATACAGAAAGAAAACTTTTTAAACATTCCATTTTTGAAAGAGAGACGGAAAGGAAAGAAACATGAAAAAGAGAGAAAGAATGAGGAAAGAAATGAAGGAAAGAAGGGAAAAAGAAACAGAGATGAAAGAAAAAAGAACGAAAGACAGGGAATGAAAGAGAAATAAAGCACGAAAGGAAAAAGAATAGAAAGAGAGAAAGAAGGAAAGGAAGAAAGGAAGAAAAATGTAAAGAAGGAGAGACAGGAAAAAAGGAAGGAAGAAAAACATAAAAAGAGAGAAAGAAAAGAGAAATAAATATACTTATTTATTTACAAATGTAAATACAACACTTTTTATATATAAACATAAATGTATTTATCTACAATCATTTCTTTAGCAATATATTTATATATAATAAATATATTATATAGAAGTATATTTCTATATATAATAAACATATATTATATAGAAATACTTTTATTTATATGTAAATATAAATATTTTTATATATAAAAGTATAAAAATATTTATATTTATAAATGTAAGTAAATACATAGAAATGATACAAATAAAAAACAAAATTAAATAAATATGTAGGCCGGGCGTGGTGGCTCTCGCCTGTCATCCAAGTACTTTCAGAGGCCGAGGTGAGTGCATCACCTGAGGTCGGGAGTTGGAGACCAGCTTGACTAACATGGTGAAACCCTGTCTCTACTAAAAATACAAAAATCAGCCAGGCGTGGGGGAGCATCCCTGTAATCTCAGCTACTCAGGAGGCTGAGGCAGGAGAATCGCTTGAACCCAGGAGGTGGAGGGTGTGGTGAGCCAAGATCACGCCATTGAACTCTAGCCGTGGAAACAAGAATGAAACTGTCTCAAAAAGATGAAAGAGAAGGAAAGAAAGAAAGGAAGAAAGAAAGAAAGAGGGAGAGGCTGGGGGCGAGGGCTCAGGCCTGTCATCCCAGCACTTTGGAAGCCAAGGCAGGCGGATCACCTGAGGTTGGGAGTTGGAGACTAGCCTGACCAACGTAGAGAAACCCAGTCTCTACAAAAAATACAAAATTAGCCAGGCATGGTGGCACATGCCTGTAATCCCAGCTACTAGGGAGGCTGAGGCAGGAGAATTGCTTGAACCTGGGAGGCAGATGTTGTGGTGAGCCAAGATCGCGCCATTGACCTCTAGCCTGGGCAACAAGAGTGAAAATCTGTCTCAAAAAAAAGGAAGAAGAAAAAAGAAAGAGAGAAAAGGCAAGGCAAGGCAAATCTACCTGCTTTCACTACATCTGGGGAGAATCAGGAAAGTCCCCACCAACAACAAGGCCTAAAGTGGAGCTGCCATCTGTAAAACTGGAGCAGAAGAGTCCATGCGGGTTAAAGACATGAAAAAAGACAAGGAAACAACTGAATAAAGAGAAGAACAATCTGGCCCAGCCTGGGTCTGTCTCCTGAGGTTGTCTAGGCAACCAGGGTATGGGACGGAGGGAGGGCCTCTGAGACTCCGTCTCAAAAAATAAATCATGATAATAAAATAAAATTAAGTTAAAAGAAGAAGTTACACATAATTCCTAACGTGTTTGATGCCTCGAAAGGCGAAAGGTGTATGTGTATGTCGTAGTGGGGTTGTTTTCTTTTTTTTCTTTTTCCCGGAAATTCACTTTTTAATTTTTTTGTTTCATTTCATTTTTATTTTTATTTTATTTTGAAGTCCAGCATTGCAAACATGGCGATACCCCATCTCTACTAAGGTACAAAAATTAGTGGGGCATTATGGCATGTGCCTGTAATCCCAGTCACTCAGGAGGCTGAGACTGGAGAATCCCTTCAACCCGGGAGATGGTTGTTGCAGTGAACCGAGATTGCACCACTGCATTCCAGCCTGGGTGGCTGAGCGAGACTCCGTCTTAAAAAAAAAAAAATGCAGAGAAACAAAAAAGAACAGACCAAAATACTTCATTGTTTCAGAAATTTCCCCCAGAGGACCAGAAACCCCCTGACTCAGGTCAAGGAGGTGGTGTTTCGTTTTACTTCTCTCTCTCTTTCTCCCCTTTTATTTCTTCTTGAAACATACATGTGCAAGATTGTTACATAGATAAACTTCCGACTGGAGTGTTCAGTGTGCAGATGATTTCGTCACCCAGATACTCAGCGCAGTACCCGACAGTTTTTGTGTTTTGTTTGTTTTGCTTTTTCCTGAAGCTTTCTCTTTCCACCCCTCCTCCTTCAAGTAGGCTCCCGCGTCTCTCGTACCCCTAGTTCTTCCCACGCATTCTCATTATTTAGTTCCCACTTACGGGTGAGAACACGCGGTATTTAGCTGATTGTTGCTTTCATCTTCGGTGGTGGTGATGAAAGAGGCATGACATTAAATCGACCCTTAGGACGCTCCCCTCCATCCCCGCACCACACCCCCTCCCCACACACACCCTCTTTCCTGCACCCCCTCCTGAAACCCAACAAAGGAAGAAAGACAGACATTAAATTAAGAGGTCAGCCTCCAAGGCGGTGGAGGCGGGACTTCTCAAAGGGTGAGCAAGTGATGGGGGTCGGGGGATTTCTTTGCCTAGGTAGCAAAAATAGGGGACTGACTTTCCAAACCCACCACACCCTCTAATCCTCAGCCATCGCTTTGGACTTCATCCAAGGAAGGCTGGTCTCAGGGACTCCAGACCTACCTTCTCTGGATTTCCAGAGGATAAGATGTTATGGCTGGACGCGGGGCTCACACCTTTAATCTCAGCACTTTGGGTGGCCGAGGTGGGTGGTACACCTCAAGTTGGGAGTTCTAGACCAGCCTGACCAATACAGAGATACCCAGTCTCCATTAAAAAAAAAAAAAATTAGCCAGGCGTGCGGTGTGTGCCTGTGGTTTCAGCTACTCGAAAGGCTGAAGACTGGAAAATCCCTTGAACCCAGGCGGCGGAGGTTCCAGTGAGCTGAGGCCACGCCACTGCACTCCAGCCTGGGCAGTAAGAGCGAAACTGCACCTGAAAGAAAAAAAAAACAAAAAGAAAAGAAAAAAAGATGTTATGAAGTATAGTTTATAACAATCGGCTCTCACTGTATCTTGAGAGATTCAGAAAATCGCTACTTAATGACAGAAGAAAACACCAGCTAACACGTTTTGGGGAAAATACATGTCTTCCTAAAATTGGTAAAATCTACTTCACCTGAAAAGAGATAAATAAAGTAAAAAATAAAAACAAAACAAAACACAGAAATAAACAGGGGCCAAGGCATCATTTGTGGAAATATTATGTGAGCAAATTGTTACTTTTTAGAAAGTGTTTCTATGTTGGGCAAATACCAATAAGGCCCAGGGTAAAGCTGTGAAATGTGGCAGCCTGCACTATTTTGAGGTCTGAAATCCGTGTTGGTCACTCCTTTCATTACAGCACTGTGGGAGGTATGCGCGGGCGGATACCTGGAGTTTATGAGTTCAAGAGCAATCTGGGCAATATAGCAAAATTCTGACTCAACTAAAAAGGCAAATGTTAGCTGGGTATGATGTCACACAGAATTATGTTCCAAGAGGAAGCATCCCAAATACCCATGGTCCCCAGTCAAGTCAAGAAATGAACTGAGTTTACAAATTCGTAGTGTCATTGCTGCCTCGAAAGGTGAGAGGCATATGTTTGTGTCACTGTGGGTTTCTATTTTTTCTTGGAAACTCACTTATTTATTTTTAATTAATTTTTTTTTATTTTTAGATGGAGTCTGTCACCCAAGCTGGAGTCCAGTGGCATGATCTGGGCTGACTGCAACCTCCACCTCCCGAGTTCAAGAGATTCTCCTGCCTCAGCATATCGAGTAGCTGGGACTACAGGTGCGTGCCACTACACCTGGCTAATTTTTGTATTCTTCGTAGAGGCAGGGTTTGACTATGTTGGCCAGGCTGGTCTCGAACTCCTGACTTCGTAATCCTCACACCTCTGCCTAGCCAACTGCTGGGATGACAGGAGTAACCCACTGCACCCAGCCTACTGGTTTATTTTTAAAAATAGCAATTTGGGTCGGGCGCAGTGTGTCACGCCTCTCTATACCAAACAACATTCTTCCTCGAGTCTGATAACTTGGGGCCTCCCAGCACTTTGGGAGGCCGAGGCCACCGGATTCCTGGAAGTTGGAGTTCAAGACCAGCCTCGGCAACATGGGGACACCCTGTCTCTACTAAAAAGACAAAATTTAGCTAGGTATGGTGGCACGTGCCCGTTATCCCAGCTACTCCAGAGGCTAAGGCAAGAGAATCTCTGGAACCTGGGAGGTGGAGGTTGCTGTAGCCCGATACTGCGCCATGGCCTGAAGAACAGAACAAGACTCCATCTCAAATAAATTAATAAATACATAAGTTAATCGAAAAGTATAAAAAGAAAACTGCAAGGAAGTGGCAGGAATGCACGGGAAGGCTTCACTCGCTCCTAAGGATCAGAGCAGAAAAACAGTACCGTCAGCTTGAGAAACAGGCCATTCTGAATCTCTTCTCACTGTTCTCAGTTGACACCAAAGAAGGGCAGGTTTCCATACCACCCGTTCATCATCACCGCTCTCCTCAAGTATAATTGCGGAGTTATGACTACACAGAGATCTCTCAACCCACCAACTGCGTCCGTACTTTTATGAGTCCAGTTGGAAGAATAAACAGGGCATTTAGCAAAGTAATCATCATATGTTCTTTTGTCTCCCATGTCTCTCATGAAACCCATCAAATTCATGGTCCACTATTTCCCCACCCTTCGACTGTTCACAAATCACCGAAATAAAAGAACAGTGAATGCATTTTACGCAACAAGCAGGAAAAACAAGAAAGTGAAAGTCACAGTGGCTCGTGATACACAGGGAGATACAGAATAAGGAGATTCTTCCAGAATCCACACAAAGACAGACAGACAGAAAGATAGAAAGAAACAAATGAAGAAAAGAGAGAGAGGGTAAGGAAGATCAAGAAAAAAATATAGACAGAGATGTAAAGGGAAGAAAGATGAAAAAGAAAACCGAAAGACATAGAAACAGAAAAAAAAGAATGAGAAATGAGAGAAAAACGGGGGGAAGAAAGAGAGAAGAAAAAGAAAAGTAAGAAAGAGAAAGAAAAAAAGAGAAAAAACGAAGGAAATAAAAAAGAGGGCAGGGCATCGTGGCTCACACTTAAAATCCCAGCACCTTGGGAGGCTGAGGTGGAAGAATTGTTGGAGCCCAGGACTTTGAGACCAGCCCTAGCAACAAAGTGAGACCCTGTCTCCACTGAAAAAGAAAAGAAAAGAAAAGAATCAGGGCATCGTGATGGCAGGCTCCTGTAGTCCCAGATCCTTTGGAGCCTGAGGTGAGAGCATCGCTTGGGCTCAGGAGGTGGAGGCTGCAGAGGGCCTTGGTCAGACAAATGCTCTTAAGTCTGTTGCCCAGGCTGTCTTGAACTCCCGAGCTCTAGTGAACTGCCCCCCTCAGCCTCCAAAATTGCAGCCGTCACAACCAACGGTCCTGAAGGTGTCATTGACAGATTTTAGTATACAGGGTGTTTCGCCATATTGCGAATTTCAACCCAGGAATTTGAAGCTGCAGTGACCCAAAGTCACGCCACTGCACTGCACTGCAGTCTGGGTAATAGAGCAAGACTCCATCTCTAAATAACTATATAAATAATAAAAACAATAACAATAATGACAAACAATATTACAAAGAAATAGTAACAAACACCAATAATAATAAACGGACTCATGGGAATGAAAAAATATAGAAGGTAATTTAGATCACAATTAATTGTAGTTAATTTCAAGGAAATTTTTTTCCTTAACGTGTCTCTCTTACTTTCTGAAACACTCAGACTGGAGGGCAAGGGCATGATCACGGCTCACTTCAGCTTCAGCATCACAGAATTAAGTGATTCCTGTAGTCTCAGCCACTTGGAAGGCTGAGATAGGAAGATCACCTGAGGGAACCCTGGAAAGTTGAGGCGGCGGTGAGCCGAGATTGCATTCTTACACTCCAACCTGCCTCAAAAAATATAAATAAATAAAAGGTAAATGTAAAACAACAGCAACTTCAGTGTGTAGAAAGAGGAGCAAGAAAAATAAAAGAAAAACAAAACGAAGAGCAACTGAAAGTACTGTGGAAACAATTGGAGAGGAAGAAACAACGCAAGGAAAAAGCGACACCTAATGAATGCGGGCGGTACGGCTGCTGACCAAAGTTATCTGGTCTACCTTAGAAATCCCAAGTTGACGGTCAAGTCCAACGCTTGCCGCGGACATCAGGTGGACACGGCGATCCGAGACCTGAGGACTGGGGCCTTAGGCCCTGGTTCCTGGTCTTCCAGGCAGAGAAGCTGGCGGCCGTGTCAACTGGATGTTGCTTGCTTCCTACAGGCGGTCGACTCGCGGGCTGATCGAGAAGTCAAATGCCAGCATCTAATCGACCGGGTCCACTCTAAAGGCCAAATGTGGTGCTCGCAGACGGAAGCGGTCAGACGCAGTTGGAAACTTATCACACAGGACCGGCCCAGTTTTGAGGCCATCTAACTCGGCAGACCTGACAGCCATTCCCCCGCAGGCCGCTGGTTGACCAGGGCAACGGAGAGGAGTAAAGACACAAGGGTGGTTACTGTCTAGTCTTTCATCCCAGCACACCTGGGGCGGGGAGAGGGACTGTGACCCCAACAGCCACCCACGGGCATGCGCGAACACTACTTGGACAGGGACTGCAGGGGCACAACCTCCGACACCCGCGCCTCAGCCATTCGCACCAGGCTCGAAGAATCCATTCCCAACCCGTGGAGGATTTCCCAGCGGGGTGGAGGAAAGAAGCTCAATCAGAGAGGTGGAACATCGACCGGGGGGGGCCAACCCTACCTCGGCAACCCCCAGCACTGCATCATGGAAAGCCCGCTGGTGGGGACCGGCGCCTCCCAAATGCACGGCGAGCGCCAATGAAATCTCACGAGAGACAGCTGCTGCCTGCCCCGGGGCTTGGGGGCGGGGGGGCATGAGCAGGCCCGGGAACTAAGTCCCCATGGGCAAAAGGAGGGAAGAAGGAAGTTAGATGTCGAGTGCTGAATTACACAGGACACGCCACAATGCCAGGTTTCCCGCACACTGGTTGAGAGACCCTTGTGTGGAGGGCTGACTTTCAAAAGGTTGCAGCGAGGGAGCTGCTCTGCTCCATAGGAAACCCTGACTCAGAAGCAGGGCGTTTAAAAATAGTTAGTATCAGATTCCCCATAAACGTGTTATGTGATGGGCTAAGGAGCAAACGCCTTTCTGGCCGCACTCCGTTTCTTAGGACGAGGGACTCTCTGCACCAGAGCCAGGTCTCGGCACACAGCAGGGCGGAGAGTCCGGCCGGTGGGAAAGGCGGGGGACCGGCTGAGGCCAACCGAGGCTTGCCGGTGCTGCTGCATCTTTTCTTCTAGGCGGGATTCTGACTTAGGCGCGTTCAGTCATAATCCCACAGTAGTAGCTTCACCCCATTGGTTCCTCAGCCAGGCACATGCACCAAACGTCTGAACCTTTGGTTCCTCTCATACTGAACAGGATTACCATGGTAGCAACACATGGGCAACAACGCATGGAGAACACACGCAGTAAAACTAACCTGTCTCAGATGGGTCTAACCATGATGCTTTCCAGGGCATGCACTCCGCTTTCAGGTGAATCCATTCCACTTTGCCTTGCCCTTCACAAAGAAAAGAGAACTCGCTGGCTGCAGTGGCTCACGCCTGTAATCCTGGCACATTGAGAGGCTGAGGCCGACGGATCACCTGATGTCAGGAATTCGAGTCCAGCGTGGCCAACATGATTTAACCCTGTCTCCATGAAGATACAAAAATTAGCTGGGCATAATAGTGGGTGCCTGTAATCCAAGCTCCTCGGCAGGCTGAGGATGGAGAATCGCTTGAAACCAGGAGGCGGATGTTGCAGTGAGCCGAGATCGCTCCACTGGGCTCCAGCCTGAGCCTCTAAGTGAGACTCCATATCAAAAAAGAAAAAAAAAAGAAAGAAAGAAAAGGGAACTCTCTCTAGAGCTCCCATCTGCTTTTGCAGAATCAGAGAATGTGATTGCCGGCAAAGGTTGAGGGGAGGGCGCAGGGGACAAAGGAGTGAGGGGTAAAGGCTGGAGGCACAATAGCTCACTCTGGAATGTTTCCAAGTTTGGTGGAGACAGCTTATGAAACAAGCTGACTCTGGAAATTACACAGAATTCATAGTATTATTGCTTCGTTGAAAGGTGAGTGGTTCATGATTTTTTTTCTCAGCATTTACTCATTTACTTGTAGTAAGGGTCATTTAGTTTCATACAGTTTACATACAACTGGTTTCACTGTATCAAAAGAGATTTAGGATAGTTTTTCTTAATGATAAGTCCTAGGGTGGAGCTACAATGCACTTTCCGTTGTGAACCCTGAAAACTTGAGACAAGTCTCAGTTAATACAGAAAGTTCATTTAACCAAGGTTCAGGACTCACCCCCGTGACACCGCCTCAGGAGGTTCTGAGGACATGTGCCTGAGGTAAATCAGAGAACATTATCATTTTAAACATTCTAGGGAGACATGAGACATCAATCAACGTATGCAATATGAACACTTGTTTGTTCTGTAAAGGCGGGACAACTTAGCAAAGGAATGAAGACTCAAAGCGAACAGGGGATTTCCTGGTCACAGGTAGTTAAGAGACAAATGGTTGCATTCTTTGGAGTTTCTAATTAGCCTCTCTATAGGAGGCAATCAAATATGCATTTATTGCTTGAAACCAGGAGGTGGATGTTGCAATGAGCCGAGATCGCTCCATTGGGCTCCAGCCTGAGCGTCTGAGCGAGACCCCATCTCAAAAAAGAAAAAAAAAAAAAAGGAAAAGAGCAGATGAGTGACTTTGAATAGAACGGCAGGTTGGCCCTAAACAGTTGCCAGCTTGACATTTCCCTTTACTTTAGTGATTTGGAAGCCCCAAGATTTATTTTTGTTTCACACAATTTTTAAAACCCAGGTAGAAGTGTTCATGCTTATTTAAAAAAAAAAAAAGGAAGAAAGAAAAACAAAGGATAGGCCAGACGCCCTGGCTCACGCCTGTAATCCCAGCACTTTAGGAGGCTGAGGTGGGTGGATCATCTGAGGTCAAGACTTCGAGACCAGACTGGTCAACATGGCGAAACCACCTCCCTACTAAAGATACAAAAATTAGCTGGGCGTAGTGGCGGGCGCCTGTAATACCAGCTACTGGGGAGGCTGAGGCAGGAAAATCATTTGAATCCGGGAGGGAGAGGTTGCAGTGAGCCGAGATGGTGCCATTGCACTTCAACCTGGGCTACAGGAGGGAAACTGTCTCTGTCTCTAAATAAATAAATAAATAAATAAATAAATAAACAATCAGGCCCAGCCAGGGTGGAAGTTTCCTATTCAACAAGGCATTGGGGGAGGGAGGGAAGGAGTGCCTCTGAGGTTAGAGTGGGGCCCTATAGAAACCAGGTTTCCCTGGCTATGCACAGGCGGCCAGTTTTGGTGTGATGCCTCCGTTTTCAATAACAGTGACCGCTAGGTGACGCCAAATGACAACCGAACGACATGGCAGCCTGGAATGGGTGGGGTCCCTGGTTTAGGGGTTGTTGAGGAAGGAGAAGGAGATGGAGGCACCGGAGGTCGCCAGTCTTCTGATCTTTCTTGGATTACGATTCCGGGCCCGGGACACCCTCCCAGACAGTCCCCACAGCTCTTCAACTATCATCCCTGGGGAAAAGATTATCAGTTCTCAGAAAACATTCAGACAGGCACGCCCATGCGCTCACGTGAGCACATGATAAGTATACAAGTTTACATCGTGATAGTGAGCTTTCTTTTACAAAATGTCTTCGTGATGCATTTCATTACATAGTATTGTTGAAAACATCAAATTATAGGAGTGAGCACAGTGGCTCATGCCTGTACTTCCAGGACTTCTGGAGACCAAATGGGGCAGGATGGATAGAGGCCAGGAGTTTGAGACTAACCTGGGCAACACATCGAGAGAGATTACCACTACTTAAAAATATTGCCCAGCAGTGTGGCACATGCCTATATTCTCAGCTATTCAGGAAGCTGAGGCAGGAGGATTGCTTAGGCCCAGAATTCAACGTTGAGGTGAGTGAGCTGTGCGAAGGTGACGGGAGCTTTTCCTGTTCTTTACGGCTTACATTTTCAATAATGGTCGCCTCTAGGTGTCGCCCAAAAACAACCAAAACACTTGTCATCCTGGAATACGTGGGATCCCTGATGGAGGGGTGGGCGAGGAAGTGGAAGGGGAAGGAGGCACACAGGGTCGCCCATTTTCTCATGATTCCTCTTGGACAACGTTTCTGGGTGCAGATCATTCTCCCAGAAAGTCCCCAAAACTATTCAACCAGAGCTCCTGAGAAAAACAGTCACACTCTCTGCCCATCGGATCATATGGAATTTCAATTTATCCATTGAGAAGAATGCTCCATTGGAGTGTGGCGCAGGTTACTGGTAGAGGCAGAGGCTACCTCAGACAGAAGTCCAGTCTACAGAGTTTCACAGTAGACCCTAGGTTCAATCTCTCACAAACTCAGAGTAGCAATATCTGTCACTGTAGAATGAAGTGCATGAAATGCGTGCTCCGAAGAAACCGTTTCACGGAGATGATTTGCACACTCATTCTTGTCCTTAGGCCAGTTGTTTCTTCCAAAATACCCATTATTCAATCGTTCAGACTCTCGTCAACCAGTTAGGAATCTTGTTCTATGAATCCTGGAGTTTCAATATTTGACATCGTCAGAAAAACATGAATGCTATCCTAGCCTGGTAGCAATAAGGTACCATTTCTCAGAAAACACGCACCTACGCACACAAGCAAGCATGTATATACACAGATGCACGCATCATATCTATACAATTTTACACTGTGATAGTGAGATTTATTTCCCTAGATAACTTCGTAATAGGTTTCACTACATAGTATTGTTTAAAATATCAAATTATAGGTGCTCGGTGTGGTGGTTTATGCCTCTACTCAAAGCACTTTGCAGGCAAAGCTGGGAGAATTGCTTGAAGTGGGGAGTGTGAGACCAGCCTGGAAAACACAGCAAAATCTAATCTCTACTAAAAATAAAACAAAATTAGCTAGGCTTTGTGGGGTGCACCTATAGTCTCAGCTACTTAAGAGGTTGAGGTAAGGATTGCTTAAGACCTGGAGTTTGAGATCCTGTGATACCCACTCCTGCAACACTGCTGTGGCCCATGAATTGGCTACATGGTCAATGACATGGAAGGAACATGATTACATAATTCATGGCAAAAAAATAGAAAAAAAATTTGTGGATAAACCTCTCTCACTGGGTAAATTTCATAAAGATATGTCTTTTCTATGTGAATGCCTACCAAGAGGTAACTGCATCAGAGAAGGATTTTGATAATGATGTGGACAGAATGTCTTGTTCTGTGAGTATGGGTCATTCTTACTTCTCTGTCACCCCCATCATCACCCAGTGGGTTTATAAACAATGTGAACATAGTAGCAGAAATAGAAGCAATGCATGGGCTAAGCAACATGAACTTTGAATCCCAAAGGCCAGTCTGGCTACAGGCAACTCTGAATGTTTAATTGGACTGCAGCACAGATCTACACTGAGTCTTTGATATGACATCATTTCCAGGGTGATTCACCATGCACCTTGTAGTAAATTTATTACATTGAATAACTTTTAAAATATAGGGGCAACAGTTTGTACTCACTGGAGCAGGCTCTTACTATGGATATAAATTTGTTTTCCCTGTGTTGAATTCTGCCAAAACTACCATCCATGGACTCACAGAATCCCTCATCCATCCCCATGATATTCCACTTAACATTGCTCAGACCAAGAAACTCACTTCACAGCCAAAGTGTAGCAGTGTGCTCATCTTCACAGAAGTCAGTGGACTTACCATGCTTTCCATTATCCAGAAGCAACTGGCTTAATAGTATGATACGTTTGTCAGCACTTCCAGCCACCCTAACACCTATATCTCCCTGTGCACCCTAGAGGACTACACAGAATAGTGAATTAGATACCTATATCCAATGGAACTATACATATTTGTGTTCCACCATCCAAATCCCCAATCTTATGTAGTTTAATATTTAAAGTTGCTGAAGTTAGCTATAGACAAAGGAAAAAAATTAGAAGTTCAGAGGGAGTGGGCTCTTTCAAGTGGGTGAAGAGAGACTTACAAGACCTATTTAATGTAGCTTTTAGCAGCCTTTTGGCTGCTCACATCTGAACCACATGAACTTCTACTGTTTTGGACTCATCCAAGCCTCAACATTAGCTTTAAGAGCTCCTTGATCTTTCCAGCAGGAGAAAAATGAACATGCAAAGCTCTCAGGCTCATTGTTATAAACCTCTCAAGGATCAGTCTCATTAGCAGACAGCAGAGTTTTGATCCCTTGTTTCACTAAACTAAATACTTGGCTGAGAGAATTTGCTGTTGGTCCTAGGGGAACTTCTCATATCCCTTGAAAGCTCTTCAAGTATTTGTGTATTTTCCCACTTCAGCAAGCTCTGTTTGTCTCAGCATCCCATTCTCATCCCCAAAATTAAATAATTGTGAAGGATCTAAGATTTTATCCTATTTGTAAACCAAGCTATTAACCTTCCATTTTCATGGGTGCAGGTAGAAGGCATGAGACACTGAAGTATGAAAAAAATACCTACTATTTACTGCCTACCTGGAGGCAAAAGTCTCATATTTGTATTAGATCTCCTTGTCCATACTACGTTTTTTAGAGAGATTTCAAAAGGTTCAGATGGACATTGCACATGGGGAAGATTTGTGTCACAGCTGAGCAGACTCAAGACTAAGAAACCTCAATCTTTTTAAAGTAGGTTACATGCAAACCTGTCCAACATTTGCCTCACAGAGAAAAATTGTCTTTATTATATTGATCGAGTAATTTATCTGCCATTCACCTGAAGAGAAAATCTACTACCCTTTTTCCAGGTTATTTGTGTACAAAAATCTTTGAAAAATAGCCTGGAACAGGACAGGTATGTGATGTAAGAAATAACGAAACAGCAAACTCTAAGAGACTTTTGGAGAACTACATCTCAGTAGCATGCATCTTTTCCATGAAATGTTGCACTAAGCAATCCTGTGATGAAAAAAATCCATTGAAGACTTTCGACATGAAGACTAACTTTTGTTGTTTTGTGTTGTGGGATTGTTCAAGTGATTCTCCTGTGTCAGCCTCCAAAGTAGCTGGAGTACAGGCTCCCACGACCACACTCAGCTTATTTTTGTATTTTTAGTAAAGGCGGGGTTTTACCATGTTGGCCAGGCTGGTCTCGAACTCCTGATCTCAGGTGGTCCGCCTGCCTTGGCCTCACAAAGTGCTAGGAATATAGGCATGAGCCACCATGCCCGGCCCCAGAAACGAAAGTTCTGTGTGTGCAGTAATGTAATTCTGACTGATAAATGACAGGTGAGAGTAAATGAAAATCTAACACAATTCAACATTTTTACATATTTACACACATTGTAACTGCTTAGCTTATTGGAAAAAGTTAAATGACTACCAATATATACAGCATATTTATTCTGAATGAATTGCTAATCTAGATTTGAGAGATGAAATAATTATTTTTACAACACAGAAACATAAAGTGCATTTCCATATACCAACAATGAACAATTTGACAGTAAATTAAGAAAACAATTGTTTGCAACAACATTAAAATAATATAATTCTTAGCAATAAATTTAAGAAGGAGGTAAATATATTGTACGATAAAAAATACAGGATCAGAATATTTATGAAAAAACTAAAAAAGACTTAAGTAACTAGAAACAAATTCCATGTTTCTGAACTGGAAGACTTAATGAAGTTAAGATGACAATACTACTACCCAAAATAGTGTACAAATGTATTGTAATCCCAATTTTTAATTTTTCTAACTTTTCTTCTGCAAAAACAAAATAATTCATTTAAAACTTCATATGGAATTTGAAAATCCTCTGAATGTACAGAATAATCTTGAAAGAAGAACAAAATTAGATGGCTCACAATTTTAAATTTGAAAACATACAAAGCTACTATAATTATAACGGTTTGCTAGTGGCATAAGAACAATTGTAGAGATCAAATAAATAACATAGATGATCCAAAAAATCCTTGCATAAATTATTCATTGTCTTTTGACAAGGGTGCCTTAATCATTATGTAAAGAAAAGGACAGTTTGTTCCACCATAAATGCTGGGAAAAGAAGTCCACATTTAAACCAGTAAAGTTGGATCTTTATCACATTCCAAGTATAAAAATTAATAAAAATAGATTAAAGACCTAAGTGTTAAAATTTAGTGGTTTCTAATGTTTGTTTTTATTTATGTGGGGTCAGTACTAACATGAACACCTTTATACACACAAACCAGAAAACTTTAAAGAAATAGATACATTCCTAGATATACACACTCTCCCAAGATTAAGCCAGGAAGACAATTATATCCTGAACGGACCAATAAAAAGCTCTGATATTAAATAGGTAATAAGTAGCTTGCCAATCAAAAAAATAAAAGCCCTGGACTTTAGGGATTTACAGCCAAATTCTACCAAATGTACAAAGAAGATCTGGTACAATTCCTACAGAAACTATCCCCAAAAATTGAGGAGGAGGGTCTCCTCCCCAACTCATTCTATGAGGACAGCATGATCTTGACAACAAAACCTGGCAGAGACACAACAAAAACACAAAATTAGCCGGGCTTCGTAGCAGACACCTGTAGTCCCAGCTACTTGGGAGCCTGAGGCAGGAGAATGGCATGAACCCAGGAGGCGGAGCTTGCATTTAGCAGAGATCATGCCAGTGCACTCCAGCCTGGGCAACAGAGGGAGACTCCGTCAAAAAAAAAAAAAAGAAAGAAAGAAAAGAAAACTTCAGGCCAATATTCTTGACAAACAATACAAAAGTTCTCAAAAAAATATTTGTAAACCAAATCCAGCAGCACATCAAACAGGTAATCCGTCATGATCAAGTAGGCTGCCTCCTTAGGATGCAAGCTTGGTCCAGCATGTACAAATCAATAAATGTAATACATCACATAAACATAACTAAAAACAAAAAACAGACGATTATCCCAATAGACGCAGAAAATCATAAAAGCCGTGTATAACAAACCCACAGACAAGAATCTGTTGAATGGGCAAAAGATGGGAGCGTTATTTTTGAAAACAAGCACAAGGCAAGAATGCCCTCTCTCACCATTTCTATTCAACATAGTATTGAATGTCCTGACCAGAGCAATCAGGCTAGAGAAAGAAATACAAAAAGCATCCAAATAGGAAGAGAGAAAGCCAAACTATTTCTGTTTGCAGATAACATAATTCTATATCTAGAAAACCCTGTAGTTTCAGCAACAAAGCTTCTTTAGTTAACAAACAACTTCAGCAAAGTTTCAAGATACTAAATCAATGTTCAATGATCACTAACATTTCTCTACACCAATGATAGCCACACTGACAGCAAAATCAGAGAGGCCATCCCATTCACAATTGCCAGAAAAATAATAAAATATCTGGAAATGCAGCTCACCAGGGAGGTGAAAGAGCTCCACAAGGAGAGTTAGAAAACACTGCTCAAATAAATCAGAGAAGACACAAACAAATGGAAAACCATCCCATGCTCATGGATAGGAAGGTCCAATATGCCTAAAATGGCTATACTTCACAAAGCAATTTACAGATTTAATGCTATTTCCATCAAATTGTCAATGAAATTTTTTACAGAGCTCGAAAAAACTATTTTAAAATTCCTATAGGCTGGGTGCAGTGGCTCACGCCTGTAATCCAACCACTCTGGGAGGCCCAGGAGTGCAGATCACGAGGTTAGGAGATCGAGACCATACTGGTCAACATGGTGAAACTCCTTCTCAACTAAAAATACAAAAAATAGCTGGGCGTAGTGGAAAGCACTTGTAATCCCAGCTACTCGGGAGGCTGAGACAGGAGAATCCATTGAACCAGGAAGTCAGAGGTTGCTGTGAGCTGAGATTGCACCACTGCACTCCAGCCTGATGACAGAGTGACATTCCGTCAAAAAAAAATTATATATATATGAAACAAAAAAAGAGCACACTTAGCCAAGGCAATCCTAAGCAAAAAAAAAAAAAACAAAGCTGCAGCCATCAGGTTGCCTGGCTTCAAACTAAACTACAGGGCTATAGTAACGAAAACAGCATAATACTGATACAAAAACAGACACATAGAAAAATGGAGTAGAATAGAGAGCCCAGAAACAAGGCTGCACATCTGTGCGCATGTTATAATTGACAAGGCTGACAAAAACAAGCAATGAGAAAAAGATTATTTATTCAATAAGTGGTGCTGGAATAATTGGCTGGCAATATGTGGAAGATTGAAGTTGGACCCCTTATTTACACCATATACAAAAAAAACAACCCAATATTGATTGAAGACTTAAATATAAAATCTTTATGTATAAAAACCATGAAAGACAATTCAGGTAATACCATCTTGGACATAGGAACGGGCAAAGATTTCATGATAAAAAGACCAAAAGCAATAGCAAGAAAAACAAAAATTAACAAGTAAGATTTAATTAAAGTAAAGAGATTTTGCATAGCTGAAAAAAAACTATTAACAGAGTAAACAGAAAACCTATGGAGTTGAAAAAAATATTTGTAAACTATCCATCTAACAAAGGTCTAATATCTAGTATCTATAAGGAACTTAAATTTACAAAAGAAAAACAACCCCATTAAAAAGTGGGCAAAGACATGAACAGTTTTCGAAAGAAGACATACATGAGGCCAACAAGTGTATGAGAAAAAGCTCAGCATCAATGATCGTTAGAGAAATGAAAATTAAAACCACAATGATATACCATCTCACACTAGTCAGAATGGCTATAGTCAAACAATAAATGCTGGAGAGGTGGTAGAGAAAATGGAACTTATACACTGTTGGTGGGAGTGTAAATTAGTTCAACTGCTGTGGAAAGCAGTTTGGCAATTCCTCAAAGAGCTAAAAGCAGAACTAACATTCAATAGTTCTGCTTGCAATCCCATTACTGCATATATTCCCAGAAAAATAGAAATTATTCTACCATAAAAACACATGCATGCAAATGTTCACTGCAGCCCTATTCACAACAGCAACATGGAATCAACCTAAATATTATCAGTAACAGATTAGATAAACAAATTTTGCTACGTATACATTATGGAATACTATGCACCCATAAAAAAAATGAGATTATGTCTTTTGTGGGAACATAGATGTAGCTGGAGACCATTGTCCTTAGCAAACTAACACAGGAACAGAAAACCATATATCGCATGTTCTGACTTATAAGTGGAAGCTAAATGATAAGAATGTATGGACACGAGAAGGAAAACAACAGACCCTGGGGTCTATCTGAAATAAGAGGGTGGGAGGAGGGAAAGAAGCAGAAAAGATAGCCACTGGGTACTGGGCTTAATACCTGGGTGATGAAATCATCTATACAGCAAACTCCTGTGACATATGTTTACCTATGTAACAAACCTTTACACATATACCCAAACCTACTATAAAAGTTTTAAAAAGTTAAACTTTAAAAACTCTTGGGAAAGAGCGTAAGCAAAAATCTTATAACATTAAATTTCATGACGGTTTATTGACTGTGACACCAAAAGCATAGGCCAGAAAATAAAAAACAGATAAATTGGACTTGATTTAAATGTGAAATTTTTCTGATTTGTTGATATGAAAAACACTCTGTTGTTCGTGTTTTTTGATACAAAAAAACCTCACCTCTACTAAAATTTGATACAAAAAGCATGAACAAGAGAGTGAAAAGACAACCACCAAATGGGAGAAAAAATTTGCAAAGCATGTAACTGACTGGGTAAATAAGGTAACATATAATAAGCAGGATATAAAAAGAACTTTTAAAACTCAACAACAAAACAAAACAATAACAGCATTTATAAAAGGGCAGAGAAATTGAATCTACATTGGGTCAATAAGTCTACAGAAAAATGCTCATCATCACCAGTCATGAGGGACATGGATATCAAAACCACGACAAGTTACCACTTTACATCTATTAGAGTGGCTATATAAAAACCAAAACAAGAAAAATAAAAAACAACAAGTATTGGCAAGGATGTGGGGGAAGTGAAACCCTGGTGCATGGCTGGTGAGAATACAAAATGATTTATTGACTGTGACCAATAGTTTGGCATTTTATCAGAAAGTTCTACATAGAATTACCATATGTTTTGCAATAAGTGGAACAGTTCCATATGTTCCAATTACAGGTCTATCCAAAATAATTTAAAACAATGACATAAACTGCAACCTCTGCCTCTGTGAATTAAATGATCCTTGTGCCTCAGTCTCCCGAATAGCTGGGACTACAAGCACGCACCACAACGCCGAGCTAATTTTTGAATTTTTAGTAGAGATGGGATTTTGCCATGTTTCCATGGCTGGTCTCGAACTCCTGAGCTTAAGTGATCTGCCTGCTTCAGCCTCCCAAAGTTTTGGGATTACAGGTGTGAGCCACCATGCCTGGCCTCTGTTATTCAATCTAGGAACTGCATGAAGAGATGTGTTCAGGTTTTAAAATTTTATTCACTTATGCACTGATACTTTCACACCAAATTTTATAGCAGCATCATTTACAGTAAAAAATTTAAAAATAAATCCAGATATCTTCTAAAAGACAAAAAGACAAAGAAAATATGATATATACACACATCAGAGTATTATTTATCCTTAAAATGAATGCGGGGGGGGGAGCCAAGATGCCTGAATAGGAACCGCTCTGGTCTACAGCTCCCAGCGTGAGTGATGCAGAAGACGGGTGATTTCTTCATTTCCAACTGAGGTACCGGGTTCATCTCGCTGGTGAGTGCCGGACAGTAGGTGCAGGACAGTGGGTGCAGCACACTGTGCATGAGCCAAATCAGGGCGAGGCATTGCCTCACCCAGGAAGCCCAAAGGGTCAGGGAATTCCCTTTCCTAGTCAAAGAAAGCGGTGACAGACGGCACCCGGAAAATTGGGTCACTCCCACCCTAACACTGCACATTTCCAATGGGCTTAAAAAATGGCACACCAGGAGATTATATCCCGCACCTGGCTTGGAGGGCCTTACATCCACGTAGCCTCACTCATTGCTAGCACAGCAGTCTGAGATCAAACTGCAAGGTAGCAGCGAGGCTGGGGGAGGGGCGCCCACCATTACTCAGGCTTGAGTAGGTAAACAAAGTGGCCAGGAAGCTGGAACTGGGTGGAGCCCACCACAGCTCAAGGAGGCCTGTCTGCTTCTGCAGGCTCCACCTCTGGGAGCAGGGCATAGACAAACAAAGACAGCAGTAACCTCTGCAGACTTAAATATCCCTCTCTGACAGCTCTGAAGAGAGTAGTGGTTCTCCCAGCATGCAGCTTCAGATATGAGAACGGACAGACTGCCTCCTCAAGTGAGTCCCTGACTCCTGAGTAGCCTAACTGGGAGGCACCCCCCAGTAGGGTTGGACTAACACCACACAGAGATGGGTACTCCTCTGAGACAAAACTTCCACAGGAATGATCTGGCAGCAGCATCTGCAGTTCACCAATATCCGCTGTTCTGCAGTCACCGCTGCTGATACCCAGGCAAACAATGGACCTCTAGCAAACTCCAACAGACCTACAGCTGAGGGTCCTGTCTGTTAGAAGGAAAACTAACAAACAGAAAGGACATCCACACCAAAAACCCATCTGTATGTCACCATCATCAAAGACCAAAGGTAGATAAAACCACAAAGAAGGGAAACAAACAGAGCAGAAAAACTGGAAACTCTAAAAATCAGAGCACCTCTCCTCCTCCAAAGGAACACAGCTCCTCACCAGCAATGGAACAAAGCTGGATGGAGAATGACTTTGATGAGTCAAGAGAAGAAGGCTTCAGATGATCAAACTACTCTGAGCTACAGGAGGAGATTTGAACCAATGGCAAAGAAGATAAAAACTTTGAAAAAAAATAGATGAATGGATAACCAGAATAACCAATGCAGAGACGTCCTTAAAGGACACTATGGAGCTGAAAACCAAGGCACGAGAACTACGTGACAAATGCAGAAGCCTCAGTAGCCGATGTGATCAACTGGAAGAAAGGGTATCAGTGATGGAAGACAAAAGGAATGAAAGGAAGCGAGAAGAGAAGATTAGCAAAAAAGAATAAAAAGAAACGAGCAAAACTTCCAAGAATTATGGGACTATGTAAAAAGACCAATTCTAAGTCTGACTGGTGTACCTGAAAATGACGGGTAGAATGGAACCAAATTGGAAAACACTCTGCAGGATATTATCCAGGAGAACTTCTCCAATCTAGCAAGGCAGGCCAACATTCAAATTCAGGAAATACACAGAATGTTCAAAGGTACTCCTCGAGAAGAGCAACTCCAAGACACATCATTGTCAGATTCACCAAAGTTGAAATGAAGGAAAAAATGTTAAGGGAAGCCAGAGAGAAAGGTCAGGTTACCCACAAAGGGAAGTCCACCAGACTAACAGCTGGGGGCCAATATTCAACATTCATAAAGAAAAGAATTTTCAACCCAGAATTTCTTATCCAGCCAAACTAAGCTTCATAAGTGAAGGAGAAATAAAATACTTTACAGACAAGCAAATGCTGAGAGATTTTGTCAACACCAGACCTGCCCTAAAAGAGCTCCTTAAAGAAGCACTAAACATGGAAAGGAACAACTGGTACCAGCCACTGCAAAAACATGCCAAATTGTAAAGACCATCAAGGTTAGGAAGGAACTGTATCAACTAACGAGCAAAATAGCTAGCTGACATCTTAATGACAGGATCAAATTCACACATAACAATATTAACCGTAAATGTAAATGGGCTAAATACTCCAATTAAAAGACACAGACTGGCAAATTGGATAAAGAGTCAAGACCCATCAGTGTGCCGTATACAGGAAACCCATCTCAAGTGCAGAGACACACATAGGCTCAAAATAAAGGGATGGAGGAAGATCTACCAAGCAAATGGAAAACAAAAAAAAGGCAGGGGTTGCAATTCTAGTCTCTGATAAAACAGACTTTAAACCAACAAAGATCAAAAGAGACAAAGAAGGCCATTACATAATGGTAAAGAGATCAATTCAACAAGAAGAGCTAACTAACCTAAGTATATATGCACGTAATACAGGAGCACCCAGATTCATAAAGCAAGTCCTTAATGACATACAAAGAGAATTAGACTCCCACAAAATAATAATGGGAGACTTTAATACCCCACTGTCAACATTAGGCAGATCAATGAGACAGAAAGTTAACAAGGATACCTAGGAATTGAACCCAGCTCTGCACCAAGTGGACCTAATAGACATCTACAGAACTCTCCACCCCAAGTCAACAGAATAAACATTCTTTTCAGCACCACACCACACCTATTACAAAATTGACCACATAGTTGCAAGTAAAGCGTTCCTCAGCAAATGTAAAAGAACAGAAATTATAACAAACTGTCTCTCAGACCACAGTGCAATCAAGCTAGAACTCAGGATTAAGAAACTCACTCAAGCCAGGAGCGGTGGCTCACGCCTGTAATCCCAGCACTTTGGGAGGACGAGGTGGGCGGATCACAAGGTCAGGAGATCGAGACCATCCTGGCTAATGCGGTGAAACACCGTCTCTACTAAAAACACAAAA
This sequence comes from Pongo abelii, assembly GCF_028885655.2. NCBI lineage: Eukaryota > Metazoa > Chordata > Mammalia > Primates > Hominidae > Pongo > Pongo abelii. The sequence continues at coordinate 19,634,509 of NC_072000.2, read as the reverse complement.
AATTAGCCGGGCGAAGTGGCGGGCGCCTGTAGTCCCAGCTACTCGGGAGGTTGAGGCAGGAGAATGGTGTGAACCCGGGAGGTGGAGCTTGCAGTGAGCCAAGATCGCGCCACTGCACTCCAGCCTGGGCGACAGAGCGAGACTCCGTCTCAAAAAAAAAAAAAAAAAAAAATAGAAACTCACTCAAAACTACTCAACTGCATGGAAACTGAACAACCTGCTCCTGAATGACTAGTGGGTACACAACGACAAAAAGACAGAAATAAAGATTTTTTTGAAATCAACGAGAACAAAGACACAACATACCAGAATCTCTGGGACACATTCAAAGCAGTGTGTACAGGAAAATTAATAGCACTAAATGCACAAAAGACAAAGCAGGAAAGATCTAAAATTTACACCCTAACATCACAATTAAAAGAACTTGAAAAGCAAGAGCAAACACATTCAAAAGCTAGCAGAAGGCAAGAAATAATTAAGATCAGAGCAGAACTGAAGGAAATAAAGACAAAAAAAACCTTCAAAAAATTAGTGAAACCAGGAGCTGGTTTTTTGAAAAGATCAACAAAATCGATAGACCACTGGCAAGACTAATAAAGAAGAAAAGAGAGAAAAATCAAACAGGCGCAATAAAAAATGATAAAGGGGATATCACCACCGATCCCACAGAAACACAAACAACCATCAGAGAACACTACAAACAGCTCTATGCAAATAAAATAGAAAATCTAGAAAAAATTGATAAACTCCTCGACACATAGAGCCTCCCAAGACTAAACCAGAAAGAACTTGAATCTCTGAATAGACCAATAACAGAATCTGAAATTGTGGCAATAATCAATAGCTTACCATCCAAAAAAAGTTCAGGACCATATGGATTCACAGCCGAATTCTACCAGAGGTACAAGGAGGAGCTGGTACCGTTCATTCTGAAACTATTCCATTCAATAGAAAAAGAGTGAATCCTCCCTAACTCATTTTATGAGGCCAGCATCATCCTGATAACAAAGCCAGGCAGAGACACAACAAAAAAAGAGAATTTTGGACAAATATCCTTGATGAACATTGATGCAAAAATCCTCAATGAAAGACTGGCAAACCAAATCTAGCAGCATATCAAAAAGCTTATCCACCATGATCAAGTGGGCTTCATCACTGGGATGCAAGGCTGGTTCAACATATGCAAATCAATAAATGTAATCCAGCATATAAACAGAACCAAAGACAAAAACCACATGATTATCTCAATAGATGCAGAAAAGGCCTTTCACAAAATTCAACAACTCTTCATGCTAAAAACTCTCAATAAATTAGGTATTGATGGGATGTATCTCCAAATAATAAGAGCTATCTATGACAAACCCACAGCCAATATCATACTGAATAGGCAAAAACTGGAAGCATTCCCTTTGAAAACTGGCACAAGACAAGGATGCCCTCTCTCACTACTTCTATTCAACATAGTGTTGGAAGTTCTGGCCAGGGCAATCAGGCAGGAGAAGGAAATAAAGGGTATTCAATTAGGAAACGAGGAAGTCGAATTGTCCCTGTTTGCAGATGACATGATTGTATATCTAGAAAACCCCACGGTCTCAGCCCAAAAGCTCCTTAATCTGATAAGCAACTTCAGCAAAGTCTTAGGATACAAAATCAATGTACAAAAATCACAAGCATTCTTATACACCAATAACAGACAAATAGCCAAATCATGAGTGAACTCCCACTCACAATTGCTTCAAAGAGAATAAAATACCTAGGAATCCAACTTACAAGGGATGTGAAGGAACTCTTCAAGGAGAACTACAAACCACAGCTCAATGAAATAAAAGAGGATACAAACAAATGGAAGAACATTCCATGCTCATGGGTAGGAAGAATCAATATCGTGAAAATGGCCATATTACCCAAGGTAATTTATAGATTCAATGCCATCCACATCAAGCTACCAATGACTTTCTTCACAGAACTGGAAAAATACTACTTTAAAGTTCATTTGGAATCAAAAAAGAGATGGCATCTTCAAGTCAATCCTAAGCCAAAGGAACAAAGGTGGGGGCATCACGCTACGTGACTTCAAACTATACTTCAAGGCTACAGTAACCAAAACAGCATGGTACTGGTACCAAAACAGAGATATAGATCAATGGAACAGAACAAAGCCCTCAGAAATAATGCCGCATTTCTACAACTATCTGGTCTTTGACAAACCTGACAAAAACAAGAAATAGGGAAAGTATTCCTTATTTAATAAATGATTCTGGGAAAACTGGCTAGCCACATGTAGAAAGCTGAAACTGGATCCCTTCCTTACACCTTATAAAAAATTAATTCAAGATGGATTAAAGACTTACCTCTTAGACCTAAAAGCATAAAAACCCCAGAAGAAAACCTAGGCAATACCATTCAGGACATAGGCATGGGCAAGGACTTCATGTCTAAAACACCAAAAGCAATGGCAACAAAAGCCAAAATTGACAAATGGGATCTGATTAAACTAAAGAGCTTCTGCAGAGCAAAATAAACTACCACCAGAGTGAACAGGCAACTTGTAGAATGGGAGAAAATTTTTTCCACCTACTAATCTGACAAAGGGCTAATATCCAGAATCTACAATGAACTCCAACAAATAGACAAGAAAAAAAACCGCATCAAAAAGTGGGCAAAGGATATGAACAGACACTTCTCAAAAGAAGACATTTATACAGCCAAAAGACACATGAAAAATTGCTCATCATCACTGGCCATCAGAGAAATGCAAATGAAACCCACAATGAGATACCATCTCACACCAGTTAGAATGGCGGTCATTAAAAAGTCAGGAAACAACAGGTGCTGGAGAGGATGTGGAGAAATAGGAACACTTTTACACTCTTGGTGGGACTGCAAACTAGTTCAACCATTGTAGGAGTCACTGTGGTGATTCCTCAGGGGTCTAGAACTAGAAATACCATTTGACCCAGCCATCCCATTACTGGGTATATACCCAAAGTATTATAAATCATGTTGCTATAAAGACACATGCACACGTATGCTTATTGTGGCACCATTTGCAATAGTAAAGACTTAGAACCATCCCAAATGTCCAACAAAGATAGACTGGATTAAGAAAATGTGGCACATATACACCATGGAATACTATGCAGCCATAAAAAATGATGAGTTCACGTCCTTTGTAGGGACATGGATAAAACTGGAAACCATCATTCTCAGCAAACTATTGCAAGGACAAAAAACCAAACACTGCATGTTCTCACTCATAGGTGGGAATTGAACAATGAGAACACATGGACACAGGAAGGGGAACATCACACTCTGGGGACTGTTGTGGGTTGGGGGAAGGGGGGAGGGATTGCATTGGGAGATATATCTAATACTAAATGAGGAGTTAATGGGTGCAGCACACCAACATGGCACATGTATACATATGTAACAAACCTGCACGTTGTGTACATGTACCCTAAAACTTCAAGGATGTTAATAATAATATAAAATAAAATAAAAATAAAAAAAGAGAGGAAGTAAGCCGTGCTGATTCCTGATGAGAAAGCATGCCAGGCAAAGGAGACCATACATGCAAAGGCCCTGAGGCAGAAGCACATCTGCCTGGTGTCTTTGAAGATTGCAATAATAGAGGGGAGACTGGTTGGACTAGACATCAGAGAAATGTCAGGGGACAAGATGGTTTAAAACATTCCTAGCCATGGAAGGTTTTAAGCAGATGAAAACATTATTTTCCTTATGCTTTAAAAAGACTTACTCTGGATCACTGGAGGTCAGGAGTTCGAGACCAGCCTGGCCAACATGGCAAAACCCCATCTCTATTAAAAACACAAAAATTAGTCAGGCTTGGTGGTGCATGTCTGTAGTCCCAGCTACTTGGGAGACTGAGGTAGGAGAATCACTTTAACCCAGGAGGTAGTGGTGGTGGTGAACCCAGATTGCACCACTGCACTCCAGCCTGGGCGACAGAGGAGACTGTCTCCAAAAAAAATAAAGACTTACTCTGGTTGCTCAGTGAAGAACAAAGTACAGTGAGAAAGAGAAAGTGGGAGAGGAGTTAGGAGGTTATTTTGATAATCCATGAAAGCAATGACGTAAAGTGAAGCAGGGTATACACAACGGGTGTGGCAAGGGAAGCTCAGATTCTTAATGCAGTTCAACAGTGTATGCTGATATGAGGTGTAAGAAACAAAGAGTGGTCAAGGCAAGTTTTCTGGCCTAATGGCTGGTATGCCTGGTGGTGTTATTTACTGAGACGGAGAAGACTGAGGAGTGTTGGGCCCAGGGGTTGAAGGTGGAGGATCAAGAATTCCCTTATGGATGTGTGATAATTGAGTTGTCTATTAGTCTTCCAAGTGGTGATAATTGGCACATAATTAGATATGAGTCTAAATTTTAGAGGAGAGGTAGGAGCTGGAAATATGTGTTCATGGACCATGCACATATACATGGAATTTAATGCCACTGGGCTTCATGAGATCACAGAGGCATGAGTGTACCTAGAAAAATGGTTGAGAACTGAGACGCGGAATACTCCCTTGTTAAAAGGTAAATGTTCCTTCTACATATTGAATTTATAGAAATAATGACAAAGTAGCCAGTTGCTGAAACACTACCCAGTTCAGAGTAAAACAAAATTCCTATTTTATCAATCATTGAATGCCATTTAAAATTCAGAATACTTGCAGAGATCCCAAATATCTGAATAAAGATGAAAGCCTAAATTCACATTGTTGACCTAGACTCTGCCTTCCCTGACCGTCTTTTTAAAAATAGCAATAATGATAATAATAAGAAGAAATATTCATGAATCACTAGATATGTTGAAATACACTCAAAGGTAGATTCATTTCTTTTCTACTATACCTTTGTAACTATCAGTCTATAAAATAGTTTTATTAGAAAGGCACAGTCACCCTCAAGCCAATAACAGCTTATAAATACGGGGCAAGGAGCCTGGTGTGGAGAGGCTGAGAAATAATTGAGAGAACCTGTAGATATGAAGCTAACAAATAACACTGTCGACAAGAATAATGCAGATAAACCAGAGGCAGTGCAAGTGGCCGGTCAAGACAGGATAACAGACAGAAGCCAGGAGTGAGAGACGGTAGGTCAAAAGTGCAATAAAACACTCAAGCACCAGTGAATACATGGGAGCTTACGGCAGGGGGGTGGATTAAGGGAGGAGCATCCAGGTATAGGGGAAGGAATGGAGGTGTGAACAGGAGGCAGGAGGGCACAAGCTATTTGATATGTTTGGAGAGTGAGGTGCTTTTTTGAGGCTGAGAAAATAACTGGAAGCCAGAATCTGGAGTACTGGGTAGACCATGTTAAACAGCAAGCACTTGATTCTGCACGTGTTGGAAGCCAGTGCAGGGCTTCTAAGCAGGGCAGTGAAATGATCACATCACATTTTAGGAAGAGTATAAATTAGGCATGGCCACAGGCAGGAAGACCTGAGGGATCTCTTACAGTCAGGAATAAGAGTCTAAAAGACAAGGTGGCCATGAACATTCAAAGAAAGAAGACTGAAGAGACTTTAGAGGGCAGGCCCCACGGGACCCGAGTGAAGGGGTTTGGGAGACTCACAGCTTTCTGCTGTGAAGTCAAGGATATCACAAACTATCAGAATAAAAGAAACAGTCCTATGGCTGTGGGTAGGTGGATGAATGTCGTTCCATTTTGAACAAGAGGAGAAAATTCAGGTAATTCGTTTGGATTGATCAAGCAAAACAATTTGAAGCTGAACATTATAGAAGCAACAACAATTCTTATGATATTGGGGTATAGGAAACAGGCCCAAGAAAGCACAGTATTTCCTGTTTCTCTTCTGATTCAATCAATAATATTTTCTTTTAAGGTTTTTGATAACCTGTTGTTTTAATTAATCAAAAGGAGACAAGATAAATCTGAACTTAAAAGCATAAGAAAATCAGTTGTCTTTTTAGAAAAGGTGAGTCAGTATTTCCTACGGTCTTAAATCATCCTTCAAATAATGGGCTATGAAACAAATGAGATACTACTTATCCAAGCTTTTCTTTATAGATTAAAAACTGTACCAAAATCTTACTCTATTGCAAAGACACTAATTCACTCAACTGAGAATCCACAGTGTACAAACATATAAATCAAGGGAATTTTAAAACCAATCATTGTGTTCAAAATGGATAACTTCAGGAGATGGGGCTTAATCCTCTCAACCCCTTTAAGAAAGTACTGTGCTTAGTGACTCACTCTCAAAGAACACAGGAGGAAAAGAGAAAAATAGTAACTTTACAATGGAGAGGCCTGGCCAACATTACATTAACCAAGTGATCAAGGTTAACATCATCAGGGATGTCACATGGGTGTCACATACCCCTTGACACGATATGAGAAGGGTACTTCAGCTTTTTGGTACTCATCCCAAAAACCCAGAACCATAGTCTATCACTAGAAAAACCTTGGACCCAGATATTCTAAGGATACATGGCCAGTCCTCCTTAAGACTATCAAGGTGGTGAAAAACAAGGAAAGGCTGAGAAACTGTCACAGACAACAAAATGCAATGTGGCAGACCTTGAAACAGGATCCTAGACTAGATTCTGGAACAGAAAGAGGATATAAATGGAAAAACTGGTGCAATCCAAAAATATGTGTTTAATAGTAATGTACCCAATGTCAGTTTCTTAATTTTGACAATATGTTGTGGGGGTAACAATGGGGGCAGCTGGATGAGGTATATGGGTACTCTCTATACTCTCAGCAACATTTCTATTTTTGCAACTTTTCTGTAAATCTAAAATATTTCAAAATAAAAACTTTAAAAAGAAAAAAAAAAACAAAATGGGAAGAATATTCCAAATTTTTTCTACATATTTTAGAATAATTTCACAGTTAAAAACCCTGTACTTTATAAAATCATTATCCAGTATTTAATAAAGTATACCTATAACAATATCAACATTGGAATTTAACAGTTTACAAAGCAATTTTGATACATCACATTTAAATGAAGGCAGCAACGAGTTCAGTACATTCATGCAGATTAGAAAACAGTAGTTTTTGAAGATTGCATTTGTTCATGTAAGTCAGAAGGTTTGAACTATTTCCTACCTCTGCTATAGGTTTAAGCCTAAGAATTGTTATTCATTATGATTTGGTCTTTAAATACATCACGAAGGTAGAGGGTAGAGCACACCCCATGAATGCACTGAGGTGCCGTAAGGCTCCAACGCCAGAGGCGGCAGGTTGGAATTTAGTTCAATCACGCATTTGTTATGAGAACTCTGACAAGCTTCAGCTCTAAAGTAAGCTTGGAAACACAAAGAAACTCTGCGAAAAATACTAAACACAGACACACACACACAGACACTCACTCCTCTCCTTTAAGACTGGCATAGAAGATGTAAGTGTACCAACAAGCAACCTCCAAAGAGCAAATGAAACAGAAAATTCAGACGAGTGCCTGGTAGGAGTTGTAACTTCAACAAAGTGCCTCTCATTTCTGCCTCATAAATCCGTACTCATTTTTCACAACTAACTCACATAGCACCTCCTCAGTGACACCTTTCCTGTTCTGCCCACCAGATATACATGCAGACCTAGTGTATCCTCTCGCCCAGAACACAGGGCATCTTATACAGGGGACTGTATCTACAGGGGGCTCTATGCTCTGACAGGAACTGTGAACATATGGGCAGCGGCTTTTCAATTCATGTTTGTGGCTCTCATTACAAATGTCCTGCCTCAGGTACCCAGCAGGCAGTAATAAATGCTGGGTGAACACTAAACCCTTGGAATGCTACATCATTATTCTAAAGGATAGTCATTTTTTAAAACATATTGGAAGTTCTTTTGTAACTGACTTTTTAGATTATGAAAATATCTCAGTGATAGGTTTTGGTTTTCCGAGTTAGCCCTTATTTTATTTTAGAAACTGTCAAAGTTATACAAAACCAAGCACGTGTCTCTGTGCATTTTGTTTTCTCTCCTCCCTTAATGGTAAGGAAGCGTTTCTTTTCTTTTCTAGGCCAAATGCTCCACAAATGAATGTGTTAACGAATGAACAAATTAATAACTGACATGAATGGGAGCTCAAACTGCATAAAAGTATATTTACTTAAAAATGAGAGGTGATGATTGCTAACATGTCATAACCAGGCTCTGTCCTGACCTCGGCAAGCCACAACTTTGACAATAAAGAGGAAAGAGGATCAAGTCCCGAAGCACCGCAGGTGCACTAAGACTTTCCCACATGCCCGAAGAAGATAAACTTGCAGAGGAGAAATGATGATGCAGAGGCCTGCTCCGAGATGCAGGAGGAAGTTTAATTGCCTGTGAATTTGACTGGGATGGAAGCGATGAAACGAAGTTTGAAAGGAAACAGAGATTGTAAAACTCCTGGATAGGTGATAACTGCCGTCCTTCTCTTCTATCTGCCCCTGTGACTAGGCGATAATTGCCCTCCTTCTCTTAAATCTGCCCCTGTGACTAGGGGATAACTTCCCTCCTTCCCTTCTATCTGCCCCTACCATGGGCCCCAAATGACTCAGCACTAAAGTGCCTTGAGCAGGCTCCAGCCCAAAAGTGGCCTCCATGAGCACCACTTCCCGCTCCGCTGCCCTGCCTCGCTTTCCTCCTCGGCCTTCCCGGATGGATGAGAGATGTCATTCCCAGGTTCCCTAACACTCAAGTCTAGCCCCTCAGTTTCTAGCAAGCATGAAGCTTCACTGTGTGTCTAGACTATCAAAAGTCAGAACTCAGATGTACAGCTTGGTGTAAATTCAGAGGCAGGGAAGAAAGAACGAAGGAAAGAAGACCCTGAGCTGGATTCATACACATTATAGCAATTCATCCATACCGCAATCCTGTAAGGTATGTGCCATTGTACTCAGAAAACTGAGGCTCAAAGAGATTGAGCAACTTATCTAAGACCTCACAGGTCCTGAGAGCAGAGCCTGGATTTCAAACACCTGGGAGACTCTGAAATCCATGTTAGATGTTCTATAAATGAGCCCAAAATGCAGCTGTACACCAGCAAGGCTGACTTTCTCTTGCGGCTTATCACTAGCTCTGAATACAAGAATCCTCCAAATGCTTTATAAGCAATAGTAGCATCATGGGAATAAGTTGGCAAGTTCCCAGCATTACTGTTTTAGATGCACTTGAACGTTTTCTCCATGTATAGAGTCAAGAATAAGGAAAAAGGATCCAAAGGAGAAAGAGAGAAATAAAACAGGACTGAGCCTTATACTTCTTGACCAGAACAGATAATGTTGGCATTTTCCTTCCTTACTTTTTTCCAGACAAATCCAATAAAGATGTCTGTTTCTGTTACCTAAAACCAACTTGAAAAGTTTGCTCCCTCTCACCTTAAGCGGCTTTGCATAGAGCCCGCAGTTGAACATTGGTTCCTACGGCAAAGATTAATTTCAAAGTTTTTATAGTATTATTCAGAGCACGTTTGATTTCAGCCTTGGCAACCATGGGCAGAATGTCAGTAATGCTCCCTGTATTCGCTATAGGAGAGAAAACACTGTGAAACTGTAAGACCTTGGTTATTGGGCCAATGAAACATTTATGCCCTGATCAGATGGAACAAAACTTCAGCAGGGTTAGTGAAACACCTTCCGAGTGTACCAATGAAGCTCCTGCCTGCTGTTTCAGATAAATGACTTTCATTTCACTGTTGGCTTGTGCTTGAGAAGGTTATTCAATTGATTCCAGTTGTTCGCAATGCCTTGAAGGCAAATAATGTTGTAGCATCCACTGTCCTCATAATACACTGTTTCTTTTCTAAGGAAGGTTGTTGCCATAATGCCCTAGATATCAACAGAAAATATTCCACTTCTTATTATATATTAATTTTGCTCTGGAATAAGTAAATGTAACTACCAGAATGCTAATGAGGATGTTACGCTGATGTTTATTTGTGTGTTCTAATCTGTAGATAAACAGCAAGGTCTCTTTCACTTCATGATTCCAAGTCTCAGGCCACAGCAGGACAAGTATCAAAAAAATCTATTCTGAATTCGGAGTTGAGATTTCTAATAAGAATTCTATTTTCTCCATAATCATAAAATAACACCAGGAAAAGTCAATATCTTAAAATACAGATCGTTGAAAAGTAGATCTTTCTGCCCTTAACATAAACAAACTGTAAAACTGAAGTTAAAATTATTCCTTGTACCACCCTCCTAATATACCCAGAGTTAACAGAAAAGTTATAGCAGTGCATGAAACTCTGAAGTTTTGATGGGTGTAGATATAGACATCCAAACCTGTCATTTCACACTAGTCAGAATACCAGTCATAGAAATCCCACAGGAAAAATCATTTCTGAAGATATCTGGTTTTATGGATTATAAAATTAAACTTTCTTATCATTGTACCTAAACTGAAATATGCTTCCTATACAAAGAAGGTTTCTTTCAAGAGTTAAGACCACCTCCTTCCATCCCCCTTAACATACAAACACACACACACACAGAGAGAGAGAGAAAGAGAGAGAGAGAATTGAGAGCATTAGTGGTTTTCTCTCTTAGACTGATTTTTTCTTACTGCTATTTTCAGCCACTTTGTTAACGGTGAGGTTAAAGGGTAGGAAAGATGTAACACCCATTTCACATACATGTTGCAACATCAGAGATGCTAGTCTTCATTAAAAACACCAGTTCTAAATTCCTTCTAAAATATATTTTTAAAAATCAGTACACTTGGTACCTTTTAAATGTTGAAATGTTATCATGAATGCTGCTTATTTGTTATGAGGCAACTGAATATTATCTTCAATATAAACTATAATTTACCGGTATGAACACTCTTCCTATCTTACCTGTATATACTCAAAGGGAGCAATTTCTCATGTTTAGCAAATTGTTCTTTAGGTAATTTGCTCTTAATTTTTTTGTACAAAAGTACAAAATGGTTATCACAGCAAACTTTCCAGTATTTTTTATTTTGAAGCTATATATTTTGAAGTGAATTTGGTTTTTTTTTTCTTTTTGTCATGTCAGTCTTGAGCAGGATAGCACATATATAAATTGAGCTCTCTAGATATAATCTCAATATATGAATTCTTGCTAATTAAAATACTTTGCACAAGCAAAAACAATTGCCACGTATGTGTTTAGGAGGTAGTTAAGTAACTCCATATAAAAATAAGTGCACTTTCCCCTCCTTTCTTCAGTGACTAGAAAACCTCCATACTTTTAAAATAATCAAATAATAATTTAGAGAGCAACAGCCCTCAACTCTTTGCTGGTGCTTATCACACTGCCTTTCTTCACTCCATTCTTAGCTTAGTTAGTTTCTTCTTGTCTGTAATGATAATAAGGGAATGTGGGTGGGTCAGCACTTCTGTGTAGGTCCCCTTTCCAAATTTGCCTTCCAAAAAGCCAACCAAATAAACAACCAAAAAATTGTGCAACAAAACACAAATAGCATTCCGACAGCTTGGCAAGTGATGCATTCACCTGAGATTAAGTGGTTTTAGGAGGTCAGTAACAAAATTCTGCTTTGCTGTCTTAGTAGAAAGGCAACAAATTCTTCAAAGAAACCAAGAAGCTTACAACCTTGACAAAGTCTCTCATTACCTTCCTCTTCTTATGTCTTTTCTCTCCACATTATCTGTTGTGTATCTACTATAGAAGGCTACAAAACATACAGCAGAAAGGATGGCTTGAAGGCAATTGATGTTTGTAAATAAATTCACAACAGGATCCAAGCTGAAGAGGTGAACACATCAGCCGGGTGGGACAATTCCCAGCATGTGCAAACATAGGCAAATTGTAGCCTGTGTTACATTAAAAACAATGTCAGTGCATTTTTTTCATATTAAAGATTTTTTCAAAGCTAAAGCCTGTTCCTTGCTGTGCTGACCACAAACAAGTTTTAAGAGTTTCGGAAGTCTGGCAAAAATAGAAAAAAAAAAGCTGAAGCAACATTGAGCCGCACAATGTAAGCATTGGGCATGCACAAATTTTCAAAACAAAGGAAGGAAATCATCACCCTCTACAACGTGGTTAGGCTGATTTTTAAGAAATAAATTGTAAGAAATCAGAAAGGTAAATGTTTGGCACCTACATATCCAATATCTGGCACTGTGCAGAGTAGAAGAGTGAAAGAAATAATGAACAACGTGGTTTCTTTGCTTCAGGAGTTCCTGATCTATAGTTAGAAAACAATATAAACATTTTGAGTATATTCCAAAGAAAGAGAAAAGCAGGCCGGGTGTGGTGGCTTGCACCTGTAGTAATAACACTTTGGGAGACCGAGGTGGGAAGATTGCTTGAGCTCATGAGTTTGACACCAGCCTGAGAAATATAGTAAAACCTCATCTCTATAAAAAAATTAATTTAAAAAAAGGTAGAGCAAAAGGAAATATGAGAGAAAACATTAGAAATCAGAGCTCGGGCAAAGAGTTCAATGTGAGCAAAGCAGCTCGGCCCTGGGGGACCTCTGGAGCATCCCGGCTCCCTGTAGAGGCCCCACCATATGGCCCTTTCCCATCACTGGGAACCGTCTTCTGTATCATGCCAGGATTTTCCCCAAAATTTCTTAACCTAATTTATTCAGCCAAAACATATATTTCTTGAATCCTTACTAAAAGCAAGGCACTGTTCAACATAATGAAATATGGCAATGATATAAAACAAAAATGTTTACCCTGACGCAAATTATATTCCAGTGAGAAAAGACAGATCATTAATAAAATAAATATGTAAAATATATAATACACCAGAAGGTAATAAGTGGCACAGAGAAAAATTAAGTTTGGAAGGGAGCTCAGGAATGCTGGGAGCGGGTAGATGTGAAGGTAGTTAGAATGCTCAAGGAGGAAGTAATAGGCAGAAGAATGGCCTTTCTACATGTCCATATCCCTATATGGCAAAAAGGACTTATGGATGTGATGAAGTTATGGATCATGAGATAAGGATATTATTCTGGATTACCCATGTTGGCCCAATGCCATCACAAGAGTACTTAAAAGCAAAAGAGGGAGGTAGGAGAGTCTGAGGCAAGAAGCATGACAGCTAGGGCCAAAATGATGTGGTTGCTGCCCGGAAGGGGCCAGGGGCCAAGAGATGCAGGCATCCTTTCAAAGCTGGAGAAGGTAAGAAAGTGTTCTCTATCCGCTAGAGAGAATGTGTGTTCTTTTAGGCTACTAGAGGTGTGCTAATTTATTCCAGCAGTCATAGAAAACTTATATAGATAAGGTCTCACAGAAAAGATAACATTTGAACAAAGATTCCAAAGAGGTGAGGGCACCAGCTATGCAGATATCTGGGGAAGAGCACTCGAGGAAGAAAAGGCAGGCAAACAGCAGGGTGCCTAGCCTATGTGCATGAAGTAGAGAACACTGAGAGTCAGAAGGCTAACAGGAGACAGGTCAGAGAGAGGAACTGGGGTGGGTCAACTCACACTCAGCCTCACTGGCTATTGTAAGAACTTCGAGTTATTCTGAGACGCAGAGTATAGGAGAGTCTATGAATATTTATAGAAAATCTGAACGTTTAAAGATGAATAGAAGTTGTATGCTAGTAAACCTATTGGTTGGGTGGGGGAAAGCCCAGATTTATAGCATTTGCTGATTTCCATTGTGTAAATATTTCTACTGATGGTTTGACAAACACTTCATAAAATTTCTGGGTACTTAATTATCAGCTCCAGTAGAGTGCTGCATGTATGACATCATATTTGCCAATTCCACACTAGATTCTATTGGGAACAAGCTCTATGAGAGTCAACTTGTGGCAGAAATAAGGAAGTCCTCAATAAAAATCAGCAATTACTTTTGACAGATGTGAGATTCTGGAACTTATTTCTCTTTACTTGCTCTGCCTGGTGACTAAATTATTATTTTAAAAGAAATAGTTTTAATTTCTTATCAGAATGCTGCCACCAAATAAATAAAATACGTACTTTAACTATATGCAATCTTGTCTATATTATACTGTTGTCAATCGAAACATTATCAGGGGCCAACTTCATGAAAGGAGATATGTGATAGAAGATGGAGTTGTTGGAATGAAAAAAAAAGTCAAATTTTACTTTGGATTAATCAGAGGGAAGAAAGCAAACAGATAGCAAAGGAAAGGCAGGCTTAGCCAAGTTGAAGAAAGAGGCTGAACTCAGGAGGCAGTCGGAGAATAGGATCATAGTTTGAAGAGAGCTGCGAGGCTGTTTAGTCCAAGTGATGATCATAATCCCAGAAGACCCAGTCACAAACACCATAACCCTGAATATTGAAATCCTGAAAGATTTAAATTCCTAAGGTCTAAATTCTTTTTTTTAATAGAGACAGAGTGAATTGGTTCATTCTCATGCTCCCAATAAAGACATACATGAGCCTGGGTAATTTATAAAAGAAAGAGGTTTAATTGACTCACAGTTCAGCATGGCTGGGAAGGCTTCAGAAGACTTACAATCATGGTGAATGCAAACAAGAAGCAAGGCACCTTCTTCACAAGGCAGCAGGAGGTGCTGAGCAAAAGGGGAAAATCCCCTTATAAAACCTTCAGTTATTGCTCACTGTCATGAGAACAGCACAGGGGTAACCACCCCCATGATTCAATTACCTCCAACTGGATTCCTCCCACAACATGTAGGGATTATGGAAACTACAATTCAGGGTGAGATTTAGGTGGGGACACAGCCAAACCATATCATTCTTCCACCAGCCCCTTCCAAATCTCATGTCCTTACATTTTAAAACATGATCATGCCTTTCTAACAGTCCCCCAAAGTCTTAGTTCATTCCAGCATTAACCCAAATGTCCAAGTCCAAAGTCTTATTTAGACAAGGCAAGGCCCTTCTTCCTATGAGCCTGTAAAATCAAAATCAAGTTAGTTACTTCATAGACACAATGAAGATATAGGCATTGGGTAAATACACCTGTTCCAAATGGGAGAAATTGGCCAAAATGAAGGGACTGCAGGCCCCATGCAAGTCCAAAATTCAATGGGTCAGTCAAATCTTGAAGCTCTGAAATGATTTCCTTTGACTTCATGTCTCACATCAGGGTCACGCCAAAGCAAGAGGTGGGCTCTCATGGCCTTGGGCATCTCCACCTCTGTTGATTTGCAGGATACAGCCCTCCTCCTGGCTGCGTTCAGAGGCTGGTGAGGAGTGTCTGTGGCTTTTCCAGGCAATACAGTGCAAGCTGTCAGTGGATCTACCATTCTGGAGTCTGGAGGATGGTGGACCTCTTCTCTCATCTCCACTAGGCAGTGCCCCAGTGGGGACTGTGTGGGGGGCTCTGACCCCACATTTCCCTTCTGCACTCACTGCCCTAGCAGAGGTTCCCCATGAGGGCTCCGTCACCGTCACAAATTTGTGCCTGAACACCCAGACTTTTCCATGCATCCTCTGAAATTTAGGCGTAGATTCCCTCAATTCTTGACTTCTGTGCACCCACAGGCCCAACGCCTCATGTAACCTGCCAAGGCTTGGGGCTTGTAAACTCTGAAGCCATGGCCTGAGCTGTACATTTACCCTTTAGCCATGATTAGGACACAGGGCACCAAGCCCTGAGACTGCACAGAGCAGCAAGTCCCTGCACCGGGCCAATGAAACCATTTTTTTTCCTCCAAGGCCTCCTGGGTTGTGATGGTTTGAGTTGCCGTGAAGGTCTCTGACATACCCTGAGGACATTTTCCCATTGTCTTGGTGATTAATATTCAGATCCTCATTACTTATGCAAATTTATGCAGCTGGCTTGAATTTGTCTCCAGAAAATTTGTTTTCCATTTCTATCTCATCATCAAGCTGCAAAATTTTTAAAACTTTTATGCTTTGCTTCCTCTTGAACGCTTTGCTACTTAGAAATTTCTTCTGCCAGATACCCTAAACCATGCCTCTCAAGTTTAAAGTTCCACAGATTTCTAGGGCAGGGGCAAAATGCCATCAGTCTCTTTGCATAGCAAGAGTCACCTTTACTCCAGTTCTCAAAAAGTTCTTCATCTCCATATGAGACCACCTCATCCTGGATTTCATTGTGCATGTCACTATCAGCATTTTCCTCAAAACCATTCTGCAAGTCTCTAGGAAGTTCCAAACTTCCTCACATTTTTCTGTCTTCTTCTGAACCCTGCAAACTGTTCAAACTCTGCCTGTTATCCAGTTCCAAATTCACTTCCACATTTTTAGGTATCCTTATAGCAACGCCCCACTACCTCAGTACCAATTTACAGTATCAGTCCATTCTCATGCTGCTAATAAAGACATAATCAAGCTTGAGTAATTTATAAAGTAAAGAGGTTTAATTGACTCTCAGTTCATCATAGCTGGGGAGGCCTCAGGAAACTTACAAGAATGGTAGAATGCAAAGGGGGAAGCAAGTCACCTTCTTCACGAGGTGGCAGGAAGGAGAAGCACAAGCAAAGGGGGAAAATCTCCTTATAAAACCATCAGATCTTGTGAGAACTCACTCACTATCATGAGAACAGCATGGGGGTAACTGCCTCCATGATTCAATTACCTCCCACTGGGTCCCCATCATGAGATGTGAGGATTATGGGAACTACAATTCAAGATGAGATTTGGCTGGAGACATAGCCAAACCATATCATGGGGGTCTCACTTTTCTGCCCCAGCTGAATTCAAACTCCTGGGCTCAAGTGATCCTCCTGACTTGGCCTCCAAAACTGCTGGGAATACAGGCATGAGCTACCATGCCCAGTCCTAAAGTCCAAATTCTTAACATCTAAAATCCAGAAAATCACAATCACAGGAGAGTTGTACCACGTTAGTTGCATCGTGTTAGGTACAACTGTTGCTTTGTTTTCTTTTTATTTGGAAATTATGTATGGTTTAAGGAGGTCCATATGGGTGCCAAATCTACAAGGGGTGGACTTGCAGGCTTAATTTTAGATGTCAACTTGACTGGATTAAGGAATACCTGGAAAGCTGGGAAAGCATTATTTTGGGTATGTCTGTGATGGTTTTCTCAGAGGAGATCAGTGTGTGGGTCTGAGCGGACTAGGTGGGGAAGATCTGCTGTCGCTGTTTTGAATGTCTTGAATATCACAGAAGAAGTGAAAATGAAAGTAAAAAATGCACAAAATCTTGTCTGCCAAATTATGTAATCATGTACCAAGCACCTCTACACGTAGCACCATGCTTGCCTTCACAAAATGCCTTTTGTCAGATAATAAAAATAGTTCAACAAATTCAGTGGCCTTCTGAGCCAGACACCTCCTGGCACAGAGCTTCCTCCAGTGCTACAAGCCATATTAAATCGTGAACTATTCTTGATTAGGGATTTGACTGTCAAAAAAGATAAACATATGTATTTACCAGTAAGTTTAACATAACAAAACTGGTGCTTGTTTCACTTTGGCTGATGAACGGCACTTTCAAACCTGTCCCCAGTGGGTTTTTTAAATTAACTTTATACAGTTTATGCCCCCATTGGATTACAAAATTCTGTAATTTAATCTGCATGTTTATGGTTTAATAACTGGAAAAAGTGAAGTACTTTATAAAAGCTTATTTGAAGATTTGGAGGGCTTTGCAGAAGAAAATAGATTTAAATTGGATCCCCAAATTATAATGACAAGTTTTTAATTAGGTGTGATCAAGGCTTCTAAAAGTGAAATGCAAGTTGTTACCAGTAAAGTTTATATCTTCCATTCAGCCCAGCTCATTTGACAGAAAATTCAGGTGAGTGGATTGGCCAGGCCATATGGCAACGATGAAAATTTTAGTTTAAAAATGTGTCATTTGTCTGTATTGGCATTCCTTCCACCTGATAAAATTCCAGGAGCTTCTGATACATTAAAACCACAATTGCCTGAAGAAGCCAGAAATATTACATACTGGTTTGAAAATAATGATGTGCAAGGTAGGATAGGAAGTCATTTAGGCAACGGTGTTGCTGTACAATCAAGAGTATTGTTTCTGCCAAATGAGTGGCCTGTATATGAGGGCCTGCAAAATGGATTTCCACATACTCAAAACAATAGACAAGAATGGCATAGAAGATTGGAAAATGTAATAGGAAATGCTCATGTCAATGTGTATCAAATTATAGAAGAATTTCAAAAAGAGCAGTGCCACGTAGAAAATGAATGTGAATGTATTTTATGAGGAGAGTCAAATTCTAAAAACAAAAATGGCAACTATTCATCGTGATGCATGACTTCAAAATATAGTTAATGATCATGAAAGTCAGGCAGCTATGATGAACTCTGCAATTGCCCATAATCTATCCATGTAATATAGTTTTTATATGTCAATTTTCTTTTTAGTTGTTTCTTTTTCCATTTTTTCCACTACGTTAAATTGTCAGCATTATTTTTTACAACTTGCTATGCTATATCATCTTAGTATCATTTCCAATACTGGAGGTATAAATTTTGCAAGACTTTTAGAGAGTTCTAATTTGTTTTATGCATTTTTTTTTGCAAATTTGACTCCACAAGAGTGAATTATCACAACACTGACTTTGTGTGTAAGCATTTTACATGTACATAAAAACATTAAAGTTTCCTCAATAAATGAGAACATATCCTTTTTGCACATTTGCATTTGGGAAAGAGAAAATTCCTCAGGATCTCAGCTCTCTGACTGCATATTAGATGGTGACCCATCCCAGCTTTTGACGAATCTGGTCAAAAGACTTAGGTTGTCTCTCACAGTATTCCAGATGACCTAAGTTATAAAGCTGAGTGCACCCAGTTACCAACCATGCTTTTATACATTTTGCTTTTTGACCCATTTCTTTACAAATACAACTCATCTGCTCATTACCATTATATCCGTGAGACTATCGTTAGCATACCTGAGTTTTATGCTGGCAAATATATGTATGTTATTATTGCCTATTGATTGTGTAGAGTGGCCTAGGAAGCGTTCTGTTGTGTTTTTATACGTTTCTCAAATAAATTCCATCCTAAAAATATAAATAAATGCTTTTCTGTTGTTGTTTTTAGACAGAGTCTCACTCTGTCGCCCAGGCTGGAGTGCAGTGGTGCGATCATGGCTCACTGTAACCTCCACCTCCTGGGTTCAAGCGATTCTCCTGCCTCAGCATCCCGAGTAGCTGGGACTACAGGCACCCGTCACGATGCCTGGCTAATTTTTTGTATTTTTAGTAAAGATGGGGTTTCACCGTGTTAGCCAGGATGGTCTCCATCTCTTGAAATTGTGATGCACCTGCCTCAGCCTCCAAAAGTGCTGGGATTAAAGGCATGAGCCACCATGTGCTGCCCAATAAATGCTTTTTAAAGAATGTGTTAATAATTTTTTTCCGATAATATTTCTGAAAATTTTCAGAAATTTTTTTTTTAGGATTGTAATTTTCAGGATTTTAGACTGCACATATTTAGATCTTTTGGGGCTTCAACATTTTGGATTACGACGTTCAGTATTGTGTCTTCCTGGGCTGTGGCCCAAACCCGTGTGGTCCAACTCTATTTCACATGAAAAGAAAACAAACCACGTGCACAGATGCAATGAAGGCTTAAATGGGCGTCATATGTAGATTATATCCCAGGAAAACATGACTAAGATGATACATAGTGACTTTTTTTTTCCCAGTGAAAAAGATAGATATTCTTTTTCTTGTGTGGGATTAAACACAATTTCTGAATCAATGTAAGTGAATGTAAATCACCATGTTCACTTAGCTGATGCTCCTTTATTAACAGGGACAGAAAGGTGGTGATTCAAAGAGATGATGGCGTGAGACCCAGGACCTGAGGAAGCTGCAGTGGGTGAAGGGGAGAAACAGAAGAGCAGGGGCTGGAGAAAGAGTGGGGAGTCATCAACTACCCTCCTTACTTCTGGCGTCTGGTGTTCGGAGCCCAGAGGTCTTCTCTAGGGCCTAGGAGAAGCTTCCAAGTCTGTTCATTTCTCTTTCCCCACCCCTAATTGTATCACAAATAAAGAAATTATTGACAACTGAATTCCTGACTAGGTGGCAGGATTTTAGGGACCCTTCACCTCGTCTGAACCTCATGAAGGCAGTGGGAGTCCCATGGGTTAGTTAGCAATAGCCTTTGAGATTACTTGGTCATATAAATAATCAGAAAACTCATAGTCATCTTGCTTTTCTCATAATGCCCAGCTGGGGGATGGTGGGGGCAGGGAGGACTGGAGTGAGAAGAGATAGAACCAGAGCTGGCTTTCATGTATGGGGCTCTCCAGAGCAATCAGGCCTAAGTACAACCAAGAGGGGTCTTGAAGCAGCTCTGGAGAGGGCAGCCTGGTCTCAGGCCCCAGCTCACACAAAGCTCGTCACCTCTCCGACTGGGAAGATTAAGCAATGTGTTTCTGTTTTTGTTTTTGTTTTCTGGTAAAGAATTCAATCTCATTAGCTACATTCACAATGCTGTGTAATCATCACCACTATCCATTTCCGAAACATTCTATCATCCCAGACAGGAACTCTGTGCCCATTAGACACTAACCCCGCCCATTTCCACCTTCTGCCAGTCCTGAAAACCTCTATTCTACTTTGTGACTCTATTAATTTGCCTATTCCAGGTTCTTCATATAGATGGAATCACGTAGTCTGTGTTTGACGTCTCACTTAGCATAATGTTTTTAAGTTTTATCTATGTGGTAACAAGTATCAGAATTCCCTCCATTTTCAAAGATCACTAATATTCCATTTTATGTCTATACCGCGTTTTGTTTATCCATCTATCCCTCAATAGACTTTTTAGGTTGTTTCCAACTTGTGGTTCTGTAAATAAGGCTGCTGTGATGCTGCAATGAACACAGGTGTAGCAGCCAGGTATGGTGGCATGCCCCTGTAGTTCCTGCTACTCAGGCATCTGAGGCAGGAAGATAGCTTGGGCCCAGGAGTCCTGGGCTGCAGTGTGCTGTGTGGATCAGATGTCTGCATGAAATTAAACATTAGTACAGTGACCTCCTGGGATAAGGGACTACCAGGTTGCCTAAGGAGGGGCGAACCGGCCTGGGTTGGAGACAAAGCAGGGCACAACTCCCAGTTTGACCAGCAGGGGGTCATGCCTGTGGACAGCAATGCAGCAGGGAGATCGTGCCTGTGGACAGCCCCTCAGCAGGGGGTCGTGCCCGTGGACAGCCCCGCAGCAGGGGTCTATGCCTGTGGACAGCCCCGCAGCAGGGGGATCATGCCTGTGAACAGCCCTGCAGCATGGGTCATGACTGTGGACAGCCCCTCAGCAGGGGGTCGTGCCTGTGGACAGCTCTGCAGCAGGGAGGTCGTGCCTGTGGACAGCCCCACTGCAGGGGGTCGTGCCTGTGGACAGCCCCGCAGCAGGGTTTCATACCTGTGGACAGCCCCGCAGCAGGGGTCCGTGACTGTGGACAGCTCTGCAGCAGGGGGATCATGCCTATAAACAGCCCCGCAGCAGGCGGTCATGCCTGTGGACAGCCCTGCAGCAGGGGGTCCTGCCTATAAGCAGCCCCTGCACTCTGGGCTGGGAAACATAGATCCCATTTATTAAAAAAAAGGGGGGGGTGGGGAAAGAACACAGGTTCACAAGTATCTATTTGAGTAACTACTTTCCATTCTTTTGAAGATAGATATAGGTAGATAAAGATACAGATATAGAGATTTATAGATGTGAGTGGGATTACTGAATCATATGGTAACTCTATGTCTACATTTTTGAGGAACCGTATGTTTTCCACAGCTGATGTACTATTTTTCATACCCACCGTCAATGCACAAGAGTTACAATTTTTCCACATCATTGTCAGCACTTGTTATTTTCTGGGTGATTTGTTTTGTTTTGAGGCCGAGTTTCCTTCTGTCTCCAGGCTGGAGTGCAGTGGCGTGACCTCGGCTCATTGCGACCTCCACCTCCCAGGTTCAAGGGATTCTCGTGTCTCAGCCTCTCGATTAGCTGAGAATACTCATTTGTGCCACCATGCCGGACTAATTGTGTGTGTGTGTGTGTGTTGTGTTGTGTTTTGTTTATTTTTTATTTTTTGGTACAGATGAGATTTCACCATGTTGGCCAGGCTGCTGTCAAACTCCCGACCTCAGGTGATCCCAAAGGGCTGGGATTGCAGGTGTGAACCAGCATGCCTGGCCCCTGATTTTTTTGTTTTTTGTTTTTTTTGATAGTAGCCATCCTAATCGGTGTGCAGTGTGTGTGTGTGTGTGTGTGTGTGTTTTAATGTCACATTGTTGATTCTAATGTGTAATCAGGAAAGAAAAGCATGGATTCTGGGTCTTAATTTTTCATCCAGGTAAACCGGAGCAAATAAAACCTATAGAAGAGTTCTCCTGACGATTGAATGAGTTCCCCCATAGAAAGCAAAATCTACAAATGTTGGTTCCTCTCTTATTCCCTTGGAATTCTACTAAACTTCCTGCCTCAACATACAGAGAAACTCCCTGAAGCCTAAAACTATGCAGATTTGACACAGGGCTGATTTTAACTTCTGTTGTGTTTTCACCATATACCTAGCTGCAGATGTCACATGTGTCCTCCATGACATCTAAATAGCAGTACACCCGCACCAGCTTTCCTCTCAAATTAACTACTCATCAGTTCTATCATTAAACAAACAAGGAGCAGCTGTAATACTGAAGGAATGAGTGGGATTGTGCTTTAAAATTACATCTCTGTCAACACTTTTAGTTTGCTTGTTGAATAACTACAAGTTTTCCAGTTAAATTAATAGAATACATTATACCCATAAAATCCTGAAATACTTAGCAATACACAAACAAAACATTTTACAAGTAGAGAATATAATAAATGTATGACACTTTAGAAATTCATTGAGATAGGTTTAAACAGTGTTTACTTTTAATTGGTGTGCTTTCATCTCACAGTAATAAGCTGTGGTTTAGTTTATTGGCTGAATACTCACTATGCAGTCCTTTGAAAAATTTTGGAGGTCCGCAGTAATGTGATTCTTGATCTTCAACAGAATACACAGAAGATCCCAGGAACCACAAACTAATCCATCCACTATGCAGTGTCTAAAGTGTTTGCAAAAATAAAAACAAACAACAACAACAACAAAAAAAAACTGAACAACTGAATTGTAGCAAAGCTATCAGGTTAGTGTAAAAGTAATTGCGGTATTGCCATTGAAAGTAATGAAAGTAATTGAAAGAATAGGTGTTCTAGCTGGACATTCTACAATGCATTTCACAACCATGGATCAATTATGTATTGAAAACCCAAACTAACTGAGGATCACTGCTGTGCATTATTCCCATCGTGTCATAATGTGGCAAACTAAACCTAAGGACCTGTAACAAGGGATTTTCAGAGGGAAAGCAAACATATTGGTTAAAGCAAAGAAAACTGGAAATTTTCAATTTGCTCAAATCAAACTATTTACTAATATGTATGCTTCTCTACAAAATCCAGAATTTTGATAGGATCACCCTTAGGTAAAACTCTAAAGTGAGCAGCTTCTGATCAATAAACGTCAACTCCTTTTCCTTTCTGTATCACAGACCTTGTGGGTCAATCCATCACATGACTTAATAAGATTTGCCCAGTTGGGAAAGGTCTCTTTAAAGAACTAACACTCAGGCTGTGATCTAGAGCAAAGCAACGTAAACTTGAATGTGCATATGAACCACCCGGGGAACTTGTCAATATGCAGATTCTGATTCGTTGGATCTAGGGTGGTGCCTGAGCTCTACCAAGCTCCCAGGGATGCCTATGTGACTGCCTTGGACATCGGTTACGGTAGCAAGAATATAAGCCAATACCAGCCAACAAAGCAGGAGTTAACACATCACGGCCCAGGCAGCCCTGGACCAGGCCAGCTCAGGGATCTGAGAAAAGAGTAACTGGACTGAGGTCTATGAGTGCTTCCATGAGAGGTGAGGTTGAGAAAGTGGACAAGATCTAAGTCAATGTGGTAAGTTCCTACTAAATGCAAGGCTAGGCTCTGCATAAACAGAAACAAATAAGGCAAACCTAGTCCCTGCATCTTTAGAGCTTGCAGTCTAGCAGAATTATTTCGTGTGTAGAAAATCATTAAAGATTTTTAAACGAAGGAGAGGCATGATCTAATTGAAATTTTTGAAGAACCTCTCGGGTTGTGCCATAGAGAAGGTATTGGAGAGGCAAAAAGTTGGAAAGAGGAGTA
Source organism: Pongo abelii (assembly GCF_028885655.2). NCBI lineage: Eukaryota > Metazoa > Chordata > Mammalia > Primates > Hominidae > Pongo > Pongo abelii. The sequence continues at coordinate 19,610,463 of NC_072000.2, read as the reverse complement.
TATGTTTGCAGATCAGGTGAAAGATGCGGATGACAGAAGAGGAAAATTTTAGCACATATTTTGAAGGTGAAATAACAGTACTTGTTTGCAAGTTGTGATGGTAGGGCGGTTGCAGGAAGAAAGCATCAAGGATGATGATGCTTTCTGGAAGAAGCAAATGGGTAAATGGAGATAATTTTTATGAAGAATGGTAAGGCTGAAGAAGAAATAAACTAACAAAAGGGAAATGATTGAGGAAGTGGCATAGATGTGGGGGCAGAAGCCAAGAGTTTTGAATTCTGATTTTAGGAATGCCTGTGAAAATCCCAGTGGAGATTTCAAGATGGCAGGTGCACATAATCTTTTGGAGCTTGAGAGGAGAGGTCTGTAGGAGCCATATGCATATAAATGGTATCTAAAACCATAGGAATTAATAAAACCTTGTTTAGAGTCTGTGTAGGCAAGCGTGTCCAAACTTTTGGCTTCCCTGGCTGCATTCAAATGAGAAGAATTGTCTTGGGCCACACATAAAATATACTAACATTAACAATAGCTGATGAGCTAAAAATATCATAAAATATCTTATAATGCATGAAGAATGTTTACAAATTTGTGTTGGGCTGCATTCAAAGCTGTCCTGGGCCACAAGTGGCCCACAGGCCATGGGTTAGACAAGCTTAGTATGGAATAAGAATAGAAGAGGACCCAGGATTTAGGAACTTCAACATTTACAGTTCGGGCAGAGGGAGAAGCTGATAAGAAAATAGTTCAAGCTAGAGGAAGAGGTCAGATGTCTACTCTATCGAATGTTCCTGAGACCCCATTGGACTTATATATATTACATAATATGTACAATATATGTTACTTGGATGATGGATACCCTAATAGCTTTCAACTGACCACTATGCTTGGAACAAAATTGCACATGTATCCCATAAATTTTATATAAACAAAAGTAAATAAATAGAAGGAAGGAAGGGAGAAAGAGAGAGAAGAAAGGAAGGAAGGAAGGAAGGGCGAGGAAAGGAAAGGAAAGAAGGAAGGGAGAGAAAGGAAAGGAAAGGGAGGGAAGGAAGGAAGGGAGAAAGAAAGAAAGATGAAAGAAAGAAAGAGAGAGATAAAGAAAGAGAGAAGAAAGTAGAAAGAAAGAAAGAAAAAGAAAGAGCGAAAGAGGAATAGTGTTCATGTTGTTTAGGAATCACCAATTCTGGGGGTGCTGAATTGTGTCCCTCCAGATTCCTATGTTGAAGAGCTGATCCCCACTGCCTCAGAGGGGACTGATTTAGAGAAGGCATTCAAAGAGGTAAGTGAAGTCAAATGAAGACATATGGGTGGACCCTAAACCAATACGGCAGGTATACATATAAAAAGAGATTCAGACACAGGCAACACAGCCTGAGGACACAGCAGGAAGGGAGATATCTGTAAGGCAGCAGTTCTCAGAAGAAGGCAAACCGGCTGACATTCCATCCTGGATATCCAGTCTTCAGAGCTGTGAGAAGATAAACCATTCAATCTGTGGCAGCTTGTGATGGAAGCCCCTAGCACTCTTATATGGTGACCTTAGCACAAACAGTTTCATAGGCTTGGTGAAAGTGAAAGCCAAACTGACCTGAATAAAGAGTGAAAGGAAAATGAATAAAAGGAGATAGTAAGTGTGGAAAATCCTTGAGAAAAATTTGCCAAGAAAGGAGGAGATGGCTTGATAGCTAGAAAGACACACAGAGCCAAGTTAAGGTTCTTCCAAGATAGAAGATTTTTTAAATGAAAAATTTATATTTAAATGCTGACAGAATGCATCAAGAAGGAGAGAGATAGAAGATGCAGATGACAAATGGAAAAGCAATGAACAGAATCCCTGAAAAGTCAGGAAAAGAAGGGAGATTATTAGAGGGATGTCCTTTTACAGTAAGAAGAATACTTCCTCTACTGCTCCAGGATTTAAAAAGCTTATAAATCACAGGTAACATTCTACTTAATTATAGAGCTTTACGTTTTTCAATAAATTTTGTTGTACATAATACAGTCACACTGTGAATTCAGTGAGACAGATAGTTATCCACATTTTACATAAAAAGAAAGAAAAGGCAGAAAAGACGTGATTTGCTTGAAGTGACACAGAAATAGCTGGTAGAACCATGCACTGTGTAGATGGCAGGGCTCCTGACTTCTCATTTCACATCAGAAATGTAGACAGAATTAGATATAGTGACAGTTATTATATTTTTAAACCTTTCAAATAAGAATATCCTTAGATTTTCATTCATTAACAAAGCACAAAGCATGTGATTAGCATCTGAAAATGTTTTATTATACAATCACTAGACAGCAAAAGAGGTTTCCATTTTCCTGTTTATTTGAAAGAGTTCAACAGCCCTAAGTCACACAGTTGGAGGAAACTCAAACAAGGGAAGGTTCTTTTTAAGTGATGAAATTAGCATGATGAAGTTTAAAATACAAAGATTTTTATTTCGAGACTCTGAGGTTTGTTAGGGAGGAAGGGGAAAGGCAGATGACACCAAATAAGACTGGTTGGAGAGGGGACGAGAAGAATCAATTAGAAAGCTCTTCAAATTAAAACGGACCCTTCAAACCATCCTGGGACTACACTCCAATAGGGAAAGGCTCTGAAGGAAAGGATCTCCTACTCCCACGAGATGGCTAACATGATTTAAATAAAAAGCTTTTAGGTTTATGGCTGGGGAGGTAGCAAAAAAGAAAATGAACCTCCTGCCAGTGATTCTTTTTCAAGCCCTGCCAATTCCTGTGTCTGGGGAAGCTATAAAGAATTTCCAGCCTCATGTCAAAAGAATTGCCACAGATCTCCACCTCACCTGCATTCAAGCATTGAAACATCCCTAAGCCTGTTCCCAGGCCAGCCTGAAATGGAGAACCCAGGAGAGTCTTTTCTGTTCTGCTGCTGCAGCTACACTATCTACTTGTTAGCATAATCAGGGCCACCAGCAACAGATGCTAGAGAAATACAGAGAGCAAAAATCAACAGCTGGTGAAAAGCAGAAACCTTTCTTTTTGGCAGCAATACGAATAGCATGAAGCATGTCCCATTTGCAGCTTTCCAAACCACTTCAAAAGCGAGTTTTCTGGTGTGGATCAAGAAAGATAGCCAAATAGCCCCTGAGTGCATAGCCATTGGCCAATATATTGATGACTGTAGGCAGCTCAGCACCCATCCTCAGCTCCGGTGCTGTCTTTCTCAGAGCTCTGTTTAATTCCATCAGGCACGGGCAGCGTTTGGAGAAAGCTGTGTTGATTTTTGTGATCTACAGCCAGCACAGAGGTGGCCAGTTCCCTAGCCTCCCAGCACCATCCTTCTCCTGCCCTGCCCCGTCATGGCATGCCTGGGCTCACTGGACCCAGACTTGCCTTTCGCCCCTGTCAAAACCTCACAGTCCTGTGTGTCTGTTTCCCATTGAACTGCAAAAACTAACTAATTTGGTGAATCTATTAAGTGAAGTTCTTTATACTCATGGTCTAGAGTGCATTGAACACTAAAGGGTTTGCTAGAGGTTGTCAAAATAAATTCTCTCTTCTTCCAACTGGACCAAGTCTTCTTTGAGTTAATAAAACTCTGAGAAATCTCAGTTGATTTTTCATAGTATCTCTTTCTATTCTTTTGGGTTTTTTTTGTTTGTTTTTTACTTTTCATGGAGATTTTCCTTAATTTAACCCAAAAGATATACTCATATGACATTTGAAATAATATGAAAGAGGTAGTAGGACAAAGAATTTGAAGACAGTCTTTCAGAGCCCCACAAAGTACTTGAAATTTATCAATAAACCCCTCCCTGTGCTTCCCACCATGTTTCACATTCCATCTCCATTTTAAGCCATGAAGCTTCAGGTGGCATCTGCTCCCGTGAAACCTACAGTTTGGAGATAAATTATTGATGACTAATGACTTAGAAGAACCAAAGAAAGGATACTCTAGTGGAGACACAGCATAGAAATGGTGTTCCAGGGTGAGACAGAACTGCTTGCAATCCCAGTTCCGCCTGTGTGGTTCCAGCTGTGTGCTTCTCTTCCTCTAATCTTGTTTACTCGTCTCTAATACGGGACTAATAACATATACATCAGACTATTGTGAGGGTTGAATGTAACGATATTCCAAATTGTTGCATGTGTCCAGTACTTAACACAGTGCCAAGAACAAAGCATGTATCAATAAGTATGAATAGCCTTCCCAGCGCACACCTCCAAACAGTGGATTTCTGGCCAGTGACAAGCAATGGTTCCCAGCGGTCCTACAGGTTACGGTTTAACTTACCACTAGCCAATCAGTAAGTTTGCCTCAGACCACATGACAATTCTTTTGCAAGCCTGGAGGGTGGTGAAAAACAAGGGGGAAAATAATCAATGTCCCTAAGGCAGATGCTGAAAGATTAACCTCATAACAAAATTCTCTCAGCAGACTTGTTTCCTGAACGTCTATTTAAATTTTAATTCTGCAAATAAAATAAAGTTGGTCATAATGAAGGTGATAAAGTTGGTATTTGTCCAGGGAACGAATCTCCCCACAACATACCTAAGAAAGAGATATATGTACAGAAAACAAAGCATAGTAAATTACCACTTCATTACTATCAGAGATTTTCCCCAAACACAGAGAAAGCTCTACAGAGCTGAGCTTAAGCCAGAACTCTGTTATTTACTTGGTCTAATGCCAAAACAGGTCAGAGACCCCTTTCACCTACTTGTCTTTAATCCCAAACCCATGTCTCGGTTTGATCTAAGAAAGAGCCAAATGCCCAGGAGGCGCCAGGGTAGAGAAAAGCAGCCAGGTGGAGATTGGCCTCCGTGCCAGGGGAGTGTGTCTCAGCTTTGTTTTATTTTTCTTATTTGTCTGTAGCTGTGTGATTGGTAGAAGAGAGTAGATATGAAGTCTACTGACACAGGATTGGTCTTCAGGCTTGTCTTACCAAACATTTGGGGAAACAGAGGGGTTCCAGAAATAAGAGAGCAATGATCAGACTTTCTTCTAAATGGAGCAGCCACAAGCTACCTTAACTCTGCAACTTGCCCATGAATCTTCACCTAGAGTTAGGAAGATTTCACCATTAGCTGTGGCCCATAAAATATCCTTAAGCTTGACCAACCACAGAGGTCCATCTCCTTGAGGAGGAAGTGAAAGAAGTATGGACAGAAGCTGTGAGCTTTCTGTCCTTCACAGGCCCCCAGCTGTGTCTTCTACTTCTTGTACAAGATAGTCTCCAAATGATGTTTTCTGGCTGACAATGCCACAGAATTGATCCTTATCTCACTATGGAAATGAAAGATTTCAAAGAATTTGTGCCTGAGTTATGGTGCCCTAATCACGTATTAATAAAGCTGCTATCCAGAAAGAAGGCAGATTTCAAAAGAAAGGCTGTTAGCATTCTCAGGGACCTAAAAATTACATATTGTAGAACAATGGTAAATAGATCATGGAATCAGGTAGACTTTAATTGAAACCCCAGCTATGCCACTCATTAACTTATGTGACATTGGGAAAGCCTCTCAAATTTAGATTTGCAAAATCAGAATAATATAAGTAGCCAACAAATAGGGTTTAATGGAGGTAATAATGAAGGTGATTAAGATGATAAAATTAAATAGTGAATATAAAGTGCTTAGCATTTAATAAATTTATTGTATGATTTCAAAGCACATGCTTTTACCTACAGTGCTATAAAGCTGCTTACAATAATCAAAGCTAATAAAAGCTCTCCTCAGACCTAATAGAAGCCTTGGGTATGTAATTATTTAAGAATTCTGTAAATATACACAATAGGGTAGGAATGAGAAAATCTTTAGAGGAAATATTCAAGTATGTTTGATTTCTAGCAAATCCAGATAGACAGATTTGGCAACAACCAAGTCATAATTTTAAGTCTTGTTTTAGGAGCTAGAATTTTATTCAAGGGACAACTGATTTGATTAGATAAGATGTTGTGCACTGCATGTTTGCATCAGCAAATGCACATGTTGAAACTTTAACAAAAGAATGGCATTAGAAAGAGGATCTTTGGGAAGTAATTTGGTTTCGATGAGGATGGAGTTCCCACAATGGGGTGAACATCCTCATAAGAAGAGTAGGAGACTAGAGCCCTCTTTTCTCAGCCATGTAGAGATACAACAAGAACACCTGCAAACCAGTAAAAGGGCCTTCACCAGACATTGGCTCTGCTGGCCCAGATTTTAATCTTTGAATTCCCACAACTGTGAGAAACAAGTATGTGCTGTTTAAGCCACTCAGTCTACAGTTGTTTGTAGCAGCAGTCTGAGCAGACAAAGACATAGGGTTCCTTTTATTTTCAGAATTCGGTTTAGCTGGAATCACCTACCATCCTGAGATGCTGTTTCCTCCCTCCTCCCTTGAAATATAAGCTCTGGGACTATAGCTTCATGGACAAATTCTGATGAATTTGTCTCTGCTCTTGTGGGATGCTAACCTAACCAATCAAGGAATGTTTGCTCAATGGAATGAAACATCTTAATGCAGCTCGCCAGTCAATATCTGCAGAGCACACCTCACGGGTTCTGGCTGGCTTGGATTTCTGAGACTACTTCATCCTACTCATCAGACTGTGGACTCAGATTCAGCCAGGAGGCCCGGATTCTAGCGTCAGTTTTGCCCTTGGGATACAAATGTACGTCCTGCATCACTGAACATGAAACCCTGAATATTTGGCCATTACTCTGGCAATTGTCCTCTCTCCCTATGCCAATTGCCAATCAACCCAACTCCCAGGCAGCCTTGGCAGTTATGCCTGCTTGGCCTGCTATAGCAGTCAATGACTTAGTAAAAGTCAGAACATAGATCTGCTAGCTCCCAGTCCAGGATTTCCCCATAACTTGTCCATTTATATATTAAACAACTAGGATTGCTTTTAAAATTCTTTTTCATTTAGTCTCTTCTTAGAACTTATCATTTTGAGAATCCTGAGCCGTCAATATTCCATAATCTTTCTGAAAGTGACACAGCAAATACGATGCCTGCACACTGCTAACTGCAGCTGATTTCATTTTCCATCATCTATAAAGCACATAAGGTAATTCTAAACCAGTAGTAAAATCTATTTATAAAGAATGCTGATTTGTTTCTGCACTTTCCAACACAGAGCTTCAACTTATTTCCTTACCATAAAATACCATTACTTTTTAAAACAATCATAGTTAGTATATTTTCTAAATGTTTTAATTTTTGTAAAGTCCAAATTGCAAACTGGAGTGTAAATAGCTTTCTTAAAATGGAAGGAACAGTGTTAGACCCAGTATGCTGATTGACGATTTCACTGTGCTTCAAAACAGACGATTTCACAGTCATTGGGTATATAATGTAATGAGTTTTTATAAAGCAATTGATATCACTAAAAATATAATTATAATAAATAAAAATATAGGGAAAAGGAAATCTTCATTCTGACAATTTCAGATTTTTTAACTAACTCATCGTTAAAAGATTATGTTTCTACATGAAAAATTTTACACATTCTTTCTATGAGATACACATGATAACACCTTGAAAACTTAATAGTTATGGAAAAGAAACTACTGTGAATTTTTTTTAGAGAATGTCGTGTTCTTGATGTTCCTGAGTGAGCGTCTCATATTATTAGAAGGGAAACACCATCACCTTGTGGACAAACAAAGAAAGTGAATGAATTTTTAGGACCTGGTGCAGTGGTTCAGGCCTGTAATCCCAGCACTTCGGGAGACCTGGGTGGAGGGTAACTTGAACCCAGGAGTTCAAGACCAGCCTGGGAAACACAGCGACACGCTGATCTTTACCAAAAATTGAAAAATTCGCTTGTCTTGGTGGCTCATACCTCAGGTCCCAGCTACTTGGAAGGCTGAGGTGGGAAGATCACTTAAGCCCAGGAGGTCAAGGCTGCAGGAAGTGTGATTATACCACTGCATTCCAGCCTGGGTGACACAAAAAGACCCTATCTCAAAAAAATTATGTTTATGTAGCACTTCCTACAAGGAATATAGTATCATGTTTGTATTTAAATGACATCAGGACCAGCATGGTGGCTTACACCTGTAATCTCAGCTCCTCAGATGGCGGAAGGCAGGAGGATCGCTTGAGGCCAGGAGTTGGAAGACCAACTCCTGGTTTTGTAGAAACCCCCATTTCTACAAAAATAATAATAGTAATCAAAAGCTAGGCATGCTGGCACACACCTGCAGACCTAGCTACTGTGGAGGCTGAGTGGAAGGATCACTTTGAGCCCAGGAGTTTGATTGTATTGTGTATTGTGAGCTACGATCTAGCCACTCCACTCCAGACAACATGGCAAGAACCAGTCTCTAAACAAAATAAAGGGACATCAGATCATTGTTTATAGAGATTTATAAATGATCCCAAAATGTCTTCAGGGAGATAAATCATCTAAATATAGCGATACCAACCCTTCCTAAATTCCAAATTTGGGTGGGAAAAATAAATGAGGTAGAAGACTTCTTGAAATGTATCAAGACTCAGGAAGACAAAACAAAAACTTTCATTAGGCAGTATCAAGAATGTTCATTAATGCCATTTCTAATTTATGATACGATCATCTAAAGAGGAAATCCCAGCAACAAGAGGCCAAAGGAATGGGAAAAGAAATGAAAACAACGACCATACTTTCTACACTTCCAACCTCTTCTCTACCACCTCTCAGCAAGACCTCCCACAGCCAATCACTGCTTTCTCTCGCGGACGTACCCTCTACTCTGTGAACACATGAGCCCGAGAACCCTGAGAAGTCTCTGAGTCCCTTCCAGGGGCTCTGAAAGGTCAAAAGTCTTTTCATAAAGATATACAGGTTTTTTTTACCTTTTCCACTTTCATTCTCTCACAAGTATAATTGGAGTTTCCCAGAGGCTACCTGACATGGGATGTCACAAGAAATTAAACATAGAAGCAGAAAGGAGAACCAAGTTTTCTTCTATTAAACCAGACATTAAAGACATACCTAAAAATATAAAACAATGTCATTGTTCTCACCAACTTTACTGCTTAAAAATGATAATTTTAAATAAAAATGTGATTTATGTAAACATATATTACTTTATTTTTTTAATTTCTCAGTTTTAACGTTTACTATGATAAATATAGATAGATATAATCTAAATAAATAAAAGCTCTTTGGGTCCCCAATAACTTTTAAAAATATAAAGTGTTCCTGAAACCAAAAAGTTTGAGGACTGATGCTCTAAATCTCATAACCTTTGATGTAGCTTCCACCCAAGTCATTTCTTAAATACTTGATCAATAATTTCTCATGTCCCTCACCCTATCCTTGTTGCAAAATTCCATTTTCCTACTCCAGCCCTCCCACTCAAGAGACAGTTCCCAGGTTTTAGACATGATTTACTAAATCTTTCTTAACAGCTTTATGATGGTAACATGACATACACAAATTGTATAAATTTAAGGTAACTTAATGTTTTGATATTTCTATAGTTTTTGAAATGATCACCACAATCAAGCAAATTAGCATATTATCTCTACATATTTACCATTGTGTGTGTGTTGATAATAATTTATGATCTAGTCCTTTAGCAGAACACAAGAATATGATACAGTGTTGTTCCATGTTGTACATTGTATCTCCAGAAATTAATTATAACTTGAACATTGCACAATTTAACTAATATCTCCCCATTTCCCCTCCCTGAGCCCCTGGCAACCACTTTCCTATTCTCTGTTTTTATGTATTTGACTGTTGTAGATTCCACATGCAAGTGAGATCACGAAGTATTTGTCTCTGGGTCTTGCATTTTTGCTTGGCGCAATATCTTCCAGCTCCATCCATGTTTTCACAAATAGAAGGACTTCCTTCTTTTTTAAGGTTGTATAATATTTCATTTTATGTATACACGCCGCATTTTCTTTACCCATTCATCTGTTCCTCTGCCAAAGGACATTTAGGTTATTTTCATATTTTGGTCATTGTGTGTCATGCTGCAATGAACAGGGGATGACGGACACCTCTCTAAGACTCTTATGTCAATTTCACTGGACATATATCCAGAAGTGAAATGATGTGGTAGTCCTTTTTTTTTTTTATTTTTGGAACCGTGTCTCACTTTGTCATCCAGGGTAAAGTCCAGTGGCAAGATCATAGCTCACTGCAGCCTTGAACTCCTGGGCTCAAGCGATCCTACTACCTCAGCCTCCTGAGTACCTGGGACTACAGGTGCACAACACCATGTTTGGCTAATTTTAATTTTTTTTCAGAGATGGGGTCTTGCTATGTTACTCAGGCTGGTCTGGAGCTCCTGGCCTCCTGCCTTGGCTTCCCCAAATCCTGGGATTACAGGTGTGAGCCACCACACCAGGCCAGTGCTATTTTTAATTTTCTTTGGAGGAACCTCAATACTGTTTTCTGTGTTTTACTAATTTGCATTACCATCAATAGTGTATAATGGTTTCCTTTTCTCCACATTCTTACCATCTTTTCTCTTTTTGATAATAGTCATTTTAACAGGTGTGACATGATATCTCATTGTGGTTTTGATTTGCATTACGCTGAAGATTAGAGATGTTGAGCACATTTTCATATACATGTTAGCCATTTGAATTTCTTCTTTTGAGATGTATTTATTTAGGTTCTTTGCCTTAAAATAAAATTAGGTTATTTATAATTTTGGAATTGATGTGTATGTGTCCTTCTTATTTTTTGAACTCCTTATAAGAGATAGAGTTTACAAACATTTTCCCCATTTCATAGGTTGCCTTATCATTTCATTAGTTGTTTTCTTTGCTGTGCAGAAGCTTTTTAGTTTGATGTAACTCATTTATCCATTTTGCCTTTGTTGCCTGTGGTTTTGGCATCATATCTAAACAAATTATTGCCAAGACCAATGTCAAGAATGTTTTCTCCTGTCTTCTTCCAGGAGTTTTATGGTTTCAGTTATTACATATAAATGTTTAATCCATTTTGAGTTAATTTTTACATAAGGCGTGAGCTAGGGATCCGATTTCATTCTTTTACATGTAGACAGACAGCTTTCCTAACACCATTTGGTCAAGAGCATATCCTCTCCCTATAGTGTCTCCTTGTCACCTTCCAGGGTGATCAATTGCTGCAAATGTGTGGGTTATGCCTAGGTTCTCTATTTTGTTTCAATGGTTTATGTGTCTGTTTTTATGCCAGTACCACAGTGTTTTTCTTTCTACAGCTTTGTAATTTAATTTGAATTCAGGAAATGTGATACCTGTAGCTTTGTTCTTGCTCAAAATTGATTCGGCCACTCAGGGATTTTTGTGGCTCTATATGAATTTTAGAATTATTTTTTTCTATTTCTGTGAGAGATACCATTGGGATTTTGATATGGACTACATTAAATGTGTAGATTGCTTTGTGTAATATGAAAACTTTAATAATACGGTACTAACTCTTTCAATCCATGGGTTGTCCTTCAATTTACTTTGGTTTAAATTTCTGTCATCAATCTTTTGTAATTTGTAGTGGTTAAGTCTTTCACTTCTTTGGTTAGTTAGTTCCAAAGTAGTTTATTTGATACTGTTTTTTAAATTTCCCTTTCAGACAATTCATTGTTAGTGTTTAGAAATAGCAATGATTTTTGTATGTCAGTTGTGTATCCTACAACTTTAGTAAATTTATTATATAGTCAGTCCTTCATATCCATGGGTTCTGCAACCATGGACCTAACTTGTACATACTTTCCATCTGTGGTGGTTTGAATCCACAGATGTGGACCCATGGATACATAGGGCCAATGGTACACAAATTTATGTGAGGGAGTTGATCATCACAGATTTTATTATCTGAGGGGGTCCTGAAACAAAACCCCAGCAGACATGAAAGACTGACTGTATTATTTCTAACCATTTTCTGTGGAGTCTTTAGAGTTTTCAATGTATAATAATCATGTCTTCTGTTAACAGAGGTAACTACATCTTTCCTTTCAATTTTGATGCTTTTATTTCTCTTGCCTGATTGTTCTAGCTAAGACTTCCAGTACTCTGTTGAATAGGAGTGATGAGAGTAGACATCCTTGTCTTGTTCCAGATATTAAAGAAAAAGCTTTCAGTTTTTCCCCATTGATTATAATATTAGATATAAGTTTTCCATATACAGCCTTTATAGTGTTGAGGTAAGTTTCTTGCATACTTTTTTTGTTGAGAGTTTTATTATGAATGTATATTGAATTTTGTCAAATGTGTTTTCTGCATCTATTGGAATGTTATTTTTGCCTTTCATTCTGTTAATGTGGTATATTACATTATTAATTTTTACACATTGAACCGTCCTTGTGTCCCATAGATAAATTCTAATTGGTCATGGTATATGACCTTTTCAAGGTGCTTTTGAATTCAGATTGCTAGTTAGTATTTTATTGAGAATTTTTGCTTGTATATTCATTAAGGATACTGGTCTGTAATTATTTTTTCTTATGTTGTCTTCCTCTAGCTTTTAAGTCATGGTAACATCGGCCTCATGAAATGAGTTTGGGAGTATTCTCCTTCTATTATTTCTAAAGAGTTTAAGAAGTTTTGGTGTTAGCTCTTTGAGTATTTGGTAGAAGTTGCCCATGAAAGCATCTGCACCTGGGATTTTATTTGTTGGAAAATTTTGATTACTGATTAAATCTCTTTGCTTGCTTTTGGTCTGTTCTATTTCTTTTTTGTTCCATATTGGGAGATTACATCTTTCTAAGAATTTATCCATTTCTTCTAGGTTATCCAATTTATTGGCATATAATTGCTTAATTGTCCTTTATAATCATTTGTATTCCTGTATATTTGTTATAATGTCTCCATTTTCATTTCTGATTATATTTACTTGAGCTTCTCTTTTTTTCTTAGTGTAGATAAGGTTTTGTTATTTTTGTTTGTATTTCCAAAAATTCAACTCTAGCTTTTTTGATTTTTCTATTGTTTTTTATTTTATACTTATTTTATTTATAAACTAATCTTTATTATTTTCTTCATTATGCTAACTTTGGGTTTAGTTAGTTTTTCTTTTTCTAATTGTTTATTTGTAAAGTTAGGTTGTTCTAGTGAGATCTTTTTTATTTTTTAATGTAGGTATTTATCACTGTAACATTTCCCTCTTAGCACTTCTTTTACTGCATCCTGTAAGTTTTGTTGAGTTGTATGTTCATTTTTGTTTGTCTCAAGATATTTTAAAAATTCTCTTTTGATTTCTTCTTTTACCCAATGGTTGTTCAAGAGTGTGTTGTTTCTGCATTTTTGTAAATGTTTCTGTTTTCTTTGTTATTGACTTCTAATTTTATTCCATTGTGGTCTGAGAAGATACTTGGCATTATATCAAACTTCTTAAATTTGTATAATGCCTTGTGACCTAAGATTTAATCTATCTCAGAGAATATTCTGTGTGCACTTGAGAAGAATGTATGTTCTGCTGCTGTTGGATGGAAAGTTCTGTATATGTCAGTGTTTAATCTACTGTGTTGTTCAAGTCAGCTGTTTCCTCTTTTTTTATTCCTGCCTAGATGTTCTATCCATTATTGAATTTGGGGTACTGAATTTGGCTACTATTATTTTAGTGTTACTGATTTCTCCCCTTAGCTTTGTTGATATTAACTTTATATATTTAGGTGTTCTAATGTTGGGTGGATATATATTTACCATCTTCCCATTGAAGTGAACTTTTATCATTATATAATGACCTTCTTAGTCTCTAGGGACATGTTTTGATTTCAAGTTTATTTTTTCTGATCTAAGTATAGATACCCTTGCTCTTTTTTGGTTATCATTTGTGTAGAGTATCTTTTCACATCCCTTCACTTTGAGCCTCTATGAATCTTTATATCTAAAGTGACTCCCTTATAAATATGTACTGATGAGTATCTTTTATGCATTGTGCCACTCTATGTCTTTTAATTAGATAGTTTAATCCTTTCACATTTAAAGTCATTGTTGATTGGTAAGGAGTAACTTGCGTTTTGTTAATTGTTTTTCATATGTTTTGCAGTTCTTTTTTTTTCCTCTCTTGCTGTCTTCTTAATTTAGTTATTTCTTGTAGTGGTTTGGTTTCATTTATTTTTCTTCACATTTTGTGTATCTCCTATAAGTTTTTAATTTGTGGTTGCAAATTTACTTCTTCTATAAAAAGCTGTCTTAATGTTATCAGCTTTTTTGGAATCATTTTCTTTCTCTTCCCTCTTCAGACATATTTGCAAATACTCTCTTTTTCAAGACACGAGTAAATAGGGCTCTGGTTAGAAATTTATCAATAAAAAAAAAGATCCTCCGAGTCTGTTGATAAGTTCGAAAATAATGATAGACTGCGGTAGAAAGTCTTGTATTTCAAGTTGTGTCATCTATGTTACTCTGCAATATATTTTCTGTGTGTATTAGTCAATGTTATATATTTATAAGGTAAATCCATAAAGCATACATTCTAGAATGCCCTAAATTATGTCCTTAAGATATATGCTGCTTATAGCCTTCTTGGCACTCTTTAAGTGTTAAATATTTCCAATGAAGAAGATTGCATATTGCTTCTGAGATGAAGTCTAGACAGGTTAGGATTATTTTTTGCTCCTTTTGCCCACACAGCACCCACTGTCCCCCTTTGTTATGAGCCATTATCTGATACCCTAGATGAAGCCACCTTCTGTCCTTCAGTTTTAGCGTGGGGGCTGATTTCACCCCCAGTTTCAGGAATAAGCACAGGACAGCTAATAACAAGTATGTTGTTCACTCAAGGAAGAAACCCAGCTAAGGGAGAAAAGGGGGCTGAAATCCTGCCTGCATGCTCTTCTCCAAGCCACACGCCCTAATACTGGGCTGCATCTAACTGGAGAAAGGGGAGCCATTTTCTAATACTTGCAAAGGCACAGTGTGGACAGTGGAAACACTGTATGAGCTGTTGACACAGGCCTGGTCAATGAATATACTTCTAATCCTGACACAGATGAAACTAGAGATGGACATGAAATCCAAACCTCACACCCAAAGTCAATCCCTAGTCTCTTATTGAAACTATTAGAAGTGTTTCTGTTTTTGCTTTACTCTAGGGCTGTGGAACTAAGGAAATGTAAACTGGAGGAGTGATGATGACCACATTGCAGCACAAAGACTAAACTTATCTGAGAATAAAATCAATGGGGAAGAAAAAAGCAAGGAAGCTGAGAGGAGCCAAGTCCTTAGTCCCTACGTTCAGCCATTCTGAAGCTACACCCTTGATTTTTCCATTATAAGAGTCCATAAATTAATATTTTTTGGCTTAGACCAGTTTGAGTTTGAATTCTATTATTTATAACCAAAGGATTTCTACCATATTATCTTAGCCAGATTTTCATAAACACGGTATATGTTGATCAACAAACTTACTAAATGTTTCAAGTTCACTCCAAACAGTGAGGGGAAAAAAGAAAGAAGAGGAAGAAAATGTTTACTTATCATCCACAGTAGTCAAGGAAGCTGCAGAAACATCAAGCAAAATAAGCAGAAGTTAGCTTTGTACTCCCACAAACCCTGCTCTGAAGTACTCCGCCTAGTGGCCCACAGCAGAAGCTTCATTTCTGAAATATTTAAAAAGACAGAAAAGGAATCACCACTTAGCCTGCGAACCCTAACAGGAGAGCAGGCCACATGGGAATATGTCCCATTGGTTTGAGGTCGACAAGTCCATTTTCAAAGCTTTAGTAATTCGAGAAACAAGAACACATTTATTTTACTTTGATCCCACAATGCCTAGTTACATTAAAAGTAAGGAGACATTCCATAAATACCTTTTATGGAAATAAAAACAGACAATTTAGGAGAAAATTAACTATCGATGCATTATTTTCAAAGGTAAAGAAAAAAGAAATTATTCTGAACACACAAAACTATTTTATCAAATATCATGGTAAATTATCATTATATACTAGGTCACATAATAAATTTCCAGAGATGATTGGAAAGAGTTTCCACAATAGATTTTGTTTCACCCCAGGAAGAAGTTTCGCAAAAAGTTAGTTACTTATCTCCATTGTTACTAGTACCAAACTAATCCTATCATTCTGAGTCAAATTAAAAATAACGTCCACACTTTTCTCCAGTGACATCACAGGATATGCCTAAGTGGAGTGTGTTTTAATGTGAGGATAACTGGTTTATATTTTTCACTGAAAATGACAAATTATAGACAACTTAAGCAAAATAGGAATTCAATGAAAGGATATTGAATAGTTCACAAAATCATTGAAGATGCTGGAGAAGCACGGTAAGAACTGAGGGAAACTCAGCAGAGCCAAGTTCATTCGACGGAAGCAGATCTTGAGATGCCACCACTAGGATGTTGCCATTTGACACTTGTCACCATGTAGCTGGGCTCTGCTGAACCTAGGCACTTGCTGCCACATTCCTGGACCTGCAACTCTGCTCAATTTCCCAGAATCTTCTCTGATTCTTTCAGGTCTTTTGCATCATTTCATTGGGTTCCAGGTTCTAATAAAGAGATATCAGTTGGCTGAGCATAGATATGTGCCCACACGTGAGTGGCCAACAAACTGGAAAAAGGATCATGCACTCCCTTTCAGCTTTTGTAATGGATGATGGGGCCTGTCCTCATATTTCGCTTGGGGTTCAAAACCTACGAAGGGTGTTTTGTTGAAATGAAACCGAAAACTATAGCTATCCATTTATAGCACCTTATTTGGACAGGAAGAAACCATGAGACAAAATGTATAAAAGTGCATGGGACGTCTAAACATATGAGGGGGTTTCTGAGGAGAGAAAGATCATACTTGATTGGTGCTGTGGTTTCAGTGTGCATCCTCCGAGATTCAGCGTTGACAATGTGATAGTGTTGAGGTGGAGCCTAGAGGAAGTGATGAGGCCATCAGGACTCCTACCTCAGGAATGGGTTTAGAAGCCCTCATGAAAGGGCTCCATGGAGGGAGTTCATCCCTTTTGCCCTCCCACCTTCCACCATGTGAGGACACAGTGTTCCTTGTCTCTGCAAGATGCAGCATCAAGACACTATCTTGAACGAAGAAAACAGCCCTTACCAGACATCAGATCTGCCAACGCCTTGATCTTGGACTTCCTAGTCTCCAGAACTATGACAGGTAAACCTCTGGTTTTAATAAATTGCCTAGTCTGTGTTATTTTGTGGTAAGAGCATAAATTGACTAAGACAATTGGGGATTAGAAAAAGTTTTTGAAGTGGCATTTGAGAAGGGCTTGATAGATAAGATCTCTACAAATAGAAATAGAGAGATGGTTTCAAATCACTCAGGAATAACGTAGCCATGTTCAGTCTGAATGCAAAATGGAGATGGTAAAAAATACATAGGATTCCACCACCAGTGGGAAGACAGAATTGCAATGTGGCAGCAATCTGTAAATATAATATTTATCACTCATTCACATTTATTTAGAGTCTAATATGTTCTAGGCTCTGAAATTAAGCAAAGAAAATCTAGATATGTGTAAGTCCAAGACTTTGCTTTTGTGACAGTCAAAATAATGACCCCATAAAGATGTTCTAGTCCCTGGAAACTGTGACCATATTACTTTACATGGGGCAAAAGGGACTTTGGAGATGTCATTAACCCTTGAGTTAGGGGGATTATCCTTTATTATCTTGGGGGCCAATCTAATTGTATGTGTCTAAAAAATCAGAGAATCTTTCCTAGCTACAGTTAGAAGGTGATATGACTACAGAACAACAGTCACAGACATCCCACATTACTGGCTTTGAAGATGGGGGGATGGTCCAATGATCCAAGGAATAGGGACAGCATCTAAAAGTTGGAAAAGGAAATGGATTCTCTATAGAGCCTCCAGAAAGCAATACAGCCCTGACAACACCTTGACTTAAGCCCAGTAAGACCACAGTCAGAGGTTTGCCCTACAGAACTATAGGGTCGTAAGTCTTTGGTTTAAGCCACAAAGTTGTGGTAATTTGTTATGGCAGCCATAGAAAATTAATTTTAAGGACTTCATTATTTGGAAGATAGGCAGACCAGAAAATCCAAATTATAATATAATTCGATTAAAACCTATGGAGATTTGGGCCAGGTGTTTTAGAAAAGAATTGAGTATTAACAAGACTAACAGAAGAAATGTTCTAAAATTTACAAACTAAGTCCATCACATTTTTCTAATGACCACGTTGATAGAGCAACTTAGAATCCATGGGTTTAACAAACCAACAGGCTTATATACATATATATATAAATATTATATATATATAAAATATATAATATATGGAATAGCCCCATGGGCACGGGCAGCCCTGGGTCAAAAGGCGGCACTGTACTAGCAGCCCACACCCCAACTCACCTGCCTACACTGAGCTGAATGTCTGCTAAATGCTAAATAAACTTGTCAACATGTCTGGTTTAACTTAGAAGGGCCTGGATGCAACAAGCCTCAGGGCTGTGACTGGGGGAAGAGAGAGCACAGACGGAGCTCCTCCTCCTTCTGCCACTGCCCACCAACTGAAAACCACCAACTGAAGTTTGCTTAGATTCTCAGCCTAAACCTTGTTCCCAACAAAACTCATGCGATACTTTGGCCCCCACTACAATCTCTGGAATAAAATATTCTACGGATCTGCTTTTTGAGCTGCAAGTTATCTTACTAAATTCTAAGAAAATTATGTAAGAGAAAACCACCAGATAATATAAGATTTTCAATGTGATCAACATTGCTACATTTAACTAGAAATTATCCAATAAATGTATTGTGAACTGCTTTGTGACTATGGTGATTTATTTAGTCTTTCTGATCCTTGCTTTGATATATGAATATCTCCAAATTTATAAAGTTGCTCTAAAAATTAAATGAAAGAAAAATAATTCTCCTTCTCCATATATTGAACACTTACAAAATTATAGACATTTTGTCCAGGTTTTTACGTACTTACCTGATAGAAGTCTCCTAACAACCCTCTCTTTTAAATTACAAGCACTTTGCCATGATTTTTACACATGTACGTTATGGAAGCCCCGTAACAATCACATCTTTTATAGATCAGCAAACTGAGGCTCACACGAGTTAAAAACACATTCACCATCAAATCATAATGAGGGTTGGAACTGGGATTCAAATCTGGTTCTCTCTGATGCCAAAAATGGTGCAATTTAATGAGGACCAAGTTACACCCAGAACATGGAGGGATCAAAACATGTGGATTCCCTTTTCTGCCCCCTCATGTGGGAATTTCAATAGGTTTCATTGCCTCAGAGCAATCCTAAACTCCCTCCCAGGTTGCCTTGCAATGGCCCTCTTATTCATGGGGATGATTAGGAATCTGCATTTTTGGGCCACAAACATCTATAAAGAGCAGTGTTGATCAAGAAATAAAATTTTCTAGGCCATAGGTTACTGTGAATTGTCTAGCTTCTCTGAAAAAAAAATAAAGGGGCTATTCCATGTGTAAAAATCACAGGATCCACTGATTCTGTGCAGAAAGACTTCGAACTATACTGCAGGAGCATCTTACTTACAGCTGCGCCTGAAGACCAGCCGAAATACACAAAGCAAGATCACCTCCAATGACAAGGTGTGGTGGCTCTTGCCTGTCGTCCCAGCAGTATGGGAGGCCAAGGTGGGTGAATCACTTGAGGCCAGGGGTTTGAGACCAGCTTGGGCAACACAGTGAGACCTTGTCCCTACAAAAGCATCATTTTTTATTATTAGAATCAAGAAGAGTACCTCTAACCCCTTGCCGTTGCATTAGGGTAGAGAGCTCTGGTCTAGAATTCAAGATATGAAATTGTGAATCCCAGTGTAGCTACTTAAGTTTAAATACAAGAGCTGTCAGACATTTCCTCTACAGCAACGAAATCTATAGCATCCATTTTGTACTTTGAAACTTAGTCTTTGTCCAGCCTCTAGGAAGAAGAAGAGGGTCCAGAACTGGGAATATGGGTAGGGAGGGGAAAAGAAACCGGCTGGATGCAACATGGAAAGATGAAGGGATGGAGATGCCAGGCAGAGCCAGTCCTCATGATTGGGGCCTGGGCCTAGGAAAGGAACTAGGTGAAGAAGGGAGGAGCCCCAGGCTGTGGATGTCTCTGGGGGAACCTTGGTTCAGCAACGACCAGAGGAGCTCCTGAGGCCAAGTGATATCTGTCGCCTCCCTACCTTTGGGCGTCTTCTGGTCGCCAATGTGCTGCAGGTCATGGCTGTGGAATCAAATTGGGCTCAAATAGCACGAGCTAAAACACAGTGGAGCCTGGCTCTACTCCCACCTCCACCTCTTGGATCTCAGAGCTGCAGGATGTCTCTGCCCACCGCACCCTAAGCTGGCCCCGCTTGGGGCTGGCACTGAGAGACAGCATGTTCTGGTTGTCTCTGCTCCTCTCTGCTGGTGCCTGTGCCTTTGCTGGCCATCCACTCATAGATGTCATAGCCAAAGGACGGCCCCGCAGATACCCTGCTCTGGCCCTGCTGGGGGCTGGCTTTGGTGCACATGCGACCGGTCATTGTGGTCCCCATGGGGCACCTCTGCTCTTCTCGAGGCAGCTTGGGCCTTCGCTTGCCCCCACGTCTGCAGAGCTGAGCACTTGCCGCCTCACCCCAGGAAAGGCAACGAAATGCCACCAACTTAAGGTACCCACTGAAGGCCACCAACTGAAGGCCGGTTGACCTGCCAACAAGATCGTGTCCTGCTTACGAAGAACCAATCAGGCCTTGAGTTCGCTCCACGCGCTGGTCTTCCATTTGTGACGTGGGAGTCCCAGGCACTGGCTCACAAAGCCGCGCCCCCTAGCGACCCCGCCCCATCTTTCATTTATTGGTAGCTGGTAGCAACTTTCAGGATTCCTCACTGTGAATTATGAATATGAATTATGATGAAATTACTATATCCTAATGTACCTCATGCACTATCTGACAGCCAAAGTCCCCTCTTCCCCCATGGCCTCTGAGTTTTTTGGAAACTAGAAAGAAGATACATTTCTGCAGGTGCTTTCATAAAAAAACATTGCCACGATGTAAGGTTACTCTGTAACGTCAAGTCATATTTCATATGTCATACATATTAATATGTATATTCATAATTCAAAATGCACATATTCAATCAAATTAACAGGACTAAAAAGGAAATTTTCTAAAATTTATACACGAACTACATTATATTTTTCTAACGATCACTTTGATAGAGCAAACTTAGAATCTATGGTTTCAACAAATGAAGAGGCTTATGCAAGAGAAAACCACCACCTAACACAAGATTTTCAATGTGACCATCATTGCTACTTTTCACTAACAGTTATCCAGTCAATAGATTGTGAACTGCTTTGTGACTATGGTGATTTATTTGAACTTACTGATCCTTTGATTATCTCAAAAATATGCATAATACCAATTTTAGAAACTTGTTCTAAAAATTAAAGGAGAGAAAAATAATCCTCCTTCTCTATATATTGAAAACCTACAAAATTAGTAACATTGTGTCCAGATTTTTACACACTTACCTTATTGAAGCCTCATCACAACCCCGTCTTTTAAATTACAGGGATTATTCCCAGATTTTTAAACACTTACCTTATGCAAGTCTCATAACAATCCCATCTTTTATAGATAAGCAAACTAACGCTCAGACATGTTAAAAACACATTCGTCATCAAATAATAATGATTGATGGAACTGGGATTCAAATCCAGTTCTCTCTGACACCAAAGGTGGTGCAATGTAATGAAGACCAAGTTATATCCAGTACATGGAGGGATCAAAACATGTGGATTCCCTTTCTCTACCCTCTTACATGTGAATCTCAATGGCTCTCACTGCCTCAGAACAATCCTAAACTCCCTCCCAGGTTGCCTTGCAGAGGATCCCTTCTTTTTGGGGATGATTAGGAATCTGCAGTTTTGGACCACAGGCATCTATAAAGAGTTGTGTTGATCAAGAAATAAAATGATCTAGGCCATAAGTTACTGTGAATTGTCTAGTTTGTCTGCAAAAAACACATGGGCTATTCTCCTTATTTTTTATTATTCCACTATTCACAATAGCCTAGAATCAACCTGTGTCCAAGAAGACTTGGGTTAACCCTGAGGATTACTGACGTTTTCACTGTGGTCATTGTGGTAGATTATATTACCATTCTCCCATTATCTGGTCTTCCTACTGCAGTGGCCCTATCTCCTAGAAGATTATACATTTCTGTTCTATAGAAGGAAGGGTCAGATTTAGACATGTGACCTGCTTGGCCAGTGAAATGCAGGTAGAAGTGGCATGTATAACTTGTAAGCAGAAAATTTCCTTTTTCAAGGATCTGGGGGCCATCCTTTCAAATGTAATCCTTCAGAAAGATAATACCTTATTTCCCAGTCTCCATGAAAGAGTAAGAGCCTAATCTTGCTCCAAGTTGTAAAAATTACCTTATACCATAAAGATAAAACAAAGTTTATTTTTCCTTTGTGAAAATACGGTTAGCAAAGACAGGTGGCCTATGATCATCCTCTTACCCTCACTTTCAAAAACCCCACTGCCCTTTGTATCAGGGGAGCTGAGTTCAGACTAGGTCTGGCCTCTCTCCCTTATTGCAATAGCTTGAATAATATCTTCCTTACTTATTTAACTTTTTCCAGTGCAATTTTTTCTTTGACTCTTTCCTCCCTATCTAAAACTTACATTGAAATTTTAGTAGAATTCAAGGCTGTCAATCTCGACCCTTGAATATATAAAAGAACCCTATAGGATTAAAAAACCCATGTTCTCTTCCATAAGTTATTTCTTTGGACTATTGCCTTATTAAAGATTCTAGTTCTTATTTTTGCATTGAAAAGGAGAATGATGATTTTTAGATAAGTTCCTACTCACCTTTAATTTCTACTATCACAGTTTTATTGCTTTTCGTGGCAATAGATTCCTCTCGTTCAACAAGAAGGCCAGAACAAGGAAGTAAAGAAACATCTCAATATATCTCAAAAAGTTATTTAACATAGACAGTGTCATTTAATATCTTTAACATCCCTATCAAATGGATGCTATTATTATCCCCCTTTTACAGGATATTAAAACTTGCATACTGTAAATAACCAGCTGAAAGTCATATAGCATGGAAAATACAATAAGCATACAAAGAAGCAATGGCAGTGGAAGTGGAAGAGGGTGAAGGATTTAAAGGCTAAACTTAGTTTGGTTAAGAAAAAAGAAAACTAGGAGGTGGCAAACTCTTGTTGGAAAGGGGAAGGATTTGGGCAGACAAGGTAGTGGAGTAGATCTCTCCAGTAATCATACCCCTACAGACACATCTATCTGAACAACTATCCACATATGAAATTACCTTTACAAGAGCTAATGAACCCTGAATACATGAGTGAGTCTATGAAGCCCCTTTGGACTGCAAAGAGGAATAAATCCATGCTTGGACAGTAAGGGAACCAGTACTCTGTGACTGTGATACTCCTCCCCCAGGCCATTATGGTATCATATGCATAAAGTCCTCCTGAAATCACAGTTCTTACACTGAATAAAGTGAGCAGAAGTTGAATATTTTTTTCCACCATACTGAGTGCCTTCACAGTAGACTCACTCCTGCATCAGCCCACAAGCAGCACCATGAGTGTCAACAGAGCTGAACCACCAGAGGCATGCTAGGGACATAGAGAAGGGATTGGGTTAGCAATACTTACTATATGAAACTTAGCAGTGGCTAGCCATTCCTACCAGAGGAAACATTATACCAGACAGGTTGTTTATGGGCACCACACTGTGGGAAACATGATACACAGACTGTCCAGATTTGATGGCCTGACTTGTTCTCCTCCCACAGACAGCAGCCTTTCTGTGGATCATCCATGGGCCCATCCAGTTACATTGCATCAGTGGTGAACCTCATTGCAGGATTTATGTCTAAACTTTGCTTTGGGCACCTCCTAATGCTAAAATGGAATATAATGGAAATCCACACAGAATTTCTAAACAAGCCCACTGAAAAACAGTCAAAAACAAACCCAGACTGAGAAGATTGAAATAAATATTTAATTCATCAGTGTGTAGACAGAGATGTACATCTAAAAAAAATAAGATTAGCCTAGGAAAAACTGCCTGCCCAAAAGGAGAAAACAAGGTGTCACCAACTGAACCTAAAGACATGTAAATGAATGATGTGGCAGACAAAAAAATTCAAATAGCAGCTTTTTTAAAAAAAATCTGTGAACTTCAACTATGTACAGAGAAACAATATGGAAATTTATGAGAAATTCAACAAAGAATTTAAAATAATTGGAAAAAATCAAATGGAAATCCTGGAGGTGGAAAGTTCAGTAAACAAATAGAAAAATGCACTAGAGGGCATCAAGAGCAGAACTGATCAAGTAGAAGAAAAAAAAAAAACAGTGACCTCAAAAACTGGCTCTTTGAAAATACACTATCAGAGTAGAAAAGAGAAAAAAATCAGAAGAAACAAAGAAAACTTATGAGATCCATGGGACGCCATCAAAAAAAAACAAATCTACAGTGTTAAAGTGGAACTAAGAATGAAAAAGAGTTAGAAGCTTATTCAGAGAAATAACAGACAACTTTTTAAACTTGGAGAAGGATTAAGATGTTTAGGATGGCCAAAGCTCACTAATCTGATTTAATCTGAATAAGACAACCACAGGACATATTATAATTAAATTTTAAACGTCAAAAACAAAGAGTAGGTCTTGAAAGCCCTAAGAAAAAGGAAGCATATAACACATAAGAGAATTCTAATGTGCCTGGCAGCAGACTTCTCAGCAGAAACAGTATGGGCCAGGAGAGAGTAAGATAATAGAATCAAGTGCTGAAGAAAAATACTGTCAACCATGAATACAGTATCCAGCACAGCTGTTATTTAGAAATGAAGGAGAGGTTACAACATTCTAAGACAAACAAAAGATGAAGGAATTCATTGTAACCATACCTGCCTTAAAAGAAATGTTAAAGGACAGTCTTCAAACTGAAAGAAAAGGGCACTAATATGTAATACAAAAAATTGGAAGGTATAAATCCGCAGGTAAAAATAAATATTCAGACAAATTCAGGATGCTCTAATATAGTAATAATTGAATGTAAACCACTTACATGTTTTTATTAAGTAGGTTAAAATACAAAACAAAAATAATAACAACTACAATAATTTGTTAAGGGATAAGTGATATAAAAGATGTAAATTAAGACATCAAAAATGCAAAATGTGGGGGAGTGATTGAGTTAAAGAGCAGAGTGATTGCTTTTCCCCATTTCTTCTTATCAAAATTAAGTTGTTAACCATTCAAAATTACCTATTGAAACTATAAAATATTCTTCGCATGCCTCATAGTAACCAAAACGTAAACATTTTTATTAGATACACTAAAAATAAAAGAACAAGAAACAAAAGCACACAGAGAAAATCACTTAACTACAAAGGAAGACAATAAAGTGACAAAAAGGTACAAAAATTCTAGAAGACAACAAGAAAAAAGTATATGGCAGTACAAGTCCTTATCTATCAATAATTACCTTGAATGTAAATAGATTAAATTATCCAGTAAGAAGACAGATAATGGGTAAATGGATTAAAAACAAGGCATAACTATATTCTTTCTACAAGAGACTCCCATCACCTGTAAATACACACATAAATTGAAAGTGATCAGATGGAAAAATATATCTTATGACAACGGAAATCAAAAGAATGCAGAAGTAAGTATATTTATATCAAATAAAATAGACTTCAAATAAAAAAGCTGTAAACACAGACAAACAAGGCCATTATGTAATAATAAAGTGGTCAGTACAAAAAGAGAATACAATAATTGTAAATATATAATGCATTCAATATTGGAGAACCTAAATATATAAAACAAACATTAATAGATCTAAAAGGAGAGACAAAAAACTGTACAATAATAGTAAGAAACCATGACATCCCATTTTCAGCAATGAACAGATCATTGAGAGAGAATCTCAACAAAGAAACATTTAAACTGCACTCTAGATCAGAAGAATTTAACAGTTATTTACATAACATTTCATCCAACAATTGCATAATTCACTGTCTTTTCACCTGCATATGGAATATTGTCCATGATAGATATGTTAGAACACAAGTCTTAGCTAATCAAAAAATCAAATCATATCACATGTTTTTTTGACCATATGGAATAAAGCTAGAAATAAAAAACAGGAGGAACTTCAGAAATTGTGCAAAAACATACAAATTAAACAACATATCCCTAAACAACCAATGGGTCAATGAAAAAAAATTTAATTTTAAAAATGTCTTAAGACAAATAAAAATAAAATCAGATCATATGAAAACTTATGAAATACAGCAAAACAGTTCTTAGAGGGAAGCTTATAGCAATACATTTCTACATCAATAAAGAAGAAAGATAATGAATAAACCATCTAACAATGTATTTCAAGGAACTATAAAATCAAGAACAAACTAAGACCCAAATTAGCAAAATAATATAAAGATCAGAGCACATATATACAAAATGAAGACAAAAAATACAAATGACTAATTAAATGAAGGAATCTTTTTTGAAAAGGTAAAATGGACAAATGTTTTTTCAGACTAAGAAAAAAGAAAATTCACATAAAATCAGAGATGAAAAAGGATATACTATGATAGACTCTAGAGAAATATAAGGAATCATGAGTAAGTACTACAAACAATTATACGCCAATAAATTGAAAAACTTAGAAGAAATACATATGCTCTGGACACATATAACCTATCAAAATTGAAGAAAGAAGAAATAGAAAATGTGAACACACCAATGACAAATAATGAGATTGAAGGAACGATTTAGGATCTCAGGCAAGGAAAATCCAAAAGACTTCACACAGTAGCTCACACCTGTAATCTCACAGTTTAGGGGCCCAAGCAGGAGAATCACTAGAGGCCAGGAGTTCAAGATTAGCCTGGGCAACAAGACGAGACTCCATCTCTAAAAATAAAAATAAAAATTCCCCAGGTATAGTGGTGTGTACTTGTACTCAGGAGGCTGAGGCAGGAGGATCACTTAAGACCAGGAGTTTGAGGCTGCAGTCAGCTATGACTGCACCACTGTATGCCAGCTTCAGTGATAGAGTGAGACCCTGTCTCTAAAATAATAGAGGAAGAAAGAAAAGTTCATGACTTGGTGGTTTTCACTGACAAATTCTACAAAACATTTTAAAAACTTATACAAATTATTTACAAACCATTTCAAAAAAATGAAAAGGAGGGAACCCTTCCAACATCATTCTATGAAGACAGCATTTCTGGATTCCAAAATGAGACAAGAACAGCAAATAAAATAAAACTCCAGGCCAATATCATTGATAAACATAGATGCAAACATTCAAAACCAGCAGTTCTAGCAATGATAATTCAAAAGCACATTAAAAAGATTATTCACCACAATCAAGTGGTATTTACCCGGAGAGGTAAGAATAGTCTCATACATGTAAATCAATAAAATGTGATACATCACATTAAACAATGAAGGATAAAAAACACATAATCATTTCAATAGATGCAGAAAAAGCATTTGACAAAATTAGACATCCTTTTACGATCAAACCTTTTAACAAATTAGTTATAAAAGAACATAATAAAATAAACACCATATGTGATAACCCACAGGCAACATTGTACTGAATGGTGAAAACTTGAAAACTTTGCCTCTAAGATCTGGAACAAGACAAGGATGTTCATTTTAATCACTTTTTTCAACATAGTACTGGAAGTCCTAGTCAGAACAATTGGGTAAGAGAAAGAAATAAAAGGCATACAAATTGCAAAAGAAAAAAAAGTCAAATTGTCCCTCTTTGCAGATGACATGATCATATACGTAAAAAACCCTAAATACGCCACTGAGAATCAGAAATGGTAAATGAATACAATAAGGTTTCTGGATAAAAAAGCAACATAAAAAATCAGTAACATCTCTATACACCAATAGCAGACTATCTGAAAAAGGAATCAAGAAAGTAATCCCGTTTAAAATAGCAATTAAAAAAACAAAATACCTACAAGTAAATTAAGCCATGGAAAGATGAAAATTATTAAACATTGATAAAAGCAATTAAAAATTAAAATAAACAGAAAGATACCCCTTGTTCATGGACGAGAAGAATTAATATTGTTGAAATGACCATACTAATGAAATCAATCTATAAATCCAATAAAATCTCTATCAAATTTCCAATTTCATTCTTCACAGATATTAAAAAAGGTCTTAAAATCCATATGAAACTAGAAAACACCCCAAATAGCCAAATAAATCTTAAGCAAAAAGAGCAATGCTAGAGGTATTACACTATCTAATTTCAAAATATATTACAAAGCTATCCTAACTAAAACAGCATGGTATTGGCATAAAAACAGGCATGTATACCAGTGGAACAAAAACAGAGAAACCAGGCATAAATCCACACATTTGCATGCAACTTATTTTTGACAAAGGTACAAACATTCAATGGGGAAAAGACAGTCTTTTCAACAAATGGTGCTGTGAAAAGTGCATATCCACATACAAAAGAATGAAAGTAGACCCCTACTTCTCATCGTATGAAAAAGTCAACTCAAAATAAATTAAATATTTAAATGTAAGACCCCAAACTATGAAACTAGTAGAAGAAAACATAGGTGAAATGTTATATGTCACTGGTCTGGGCAAAGAATTTTTAGAAAAGACATCAAAAGACATACACAACAAAAGCAAAAATAAACAAATGGGATTACACCAAATAAAAACTTCTGCACTGCATAGGAAACAATCACAAGAGTGAAGAGACAACCTACAAATGGAAGAAAATATCTGCAAACTATTCACCTGATAAGGGGCTAATATCCCAAATTTATAGAAAACACAAATAACTCAATAGCAAAAATATAAATAATTGGATTAGAAAATAGTCAAGAGAGCTGAATAGACATTTCTCCAAATAAGACAAAACAATCACCAACAGTTATATGAAAAAATGCTCACCATCACTGATAATCAGAGAAATGCAAATCAAACCCACAGTGAGATATCATCTCACACTGTTTAGAATGCTTTTTATGAAAAAGTCAAAAAATAACAAATGCTGGCAAGGATGTGAAGAAAGGGGAATGTTCAAACACTGTTGGTGGAAATGTAAATTGGAGCAGTTGTTATGGAAAACAATATGACTTCCAAAAACATTAAAAATAGACTTAACACATAATCCAGCAATCCCACTACTGGGTGTATATTCAAAGAATATTAAATCAGTATGTCAAAGACATTTCTGGACTCTCATGTTTATTACAGCACTAAGAACAATAGCCTAGTATCAACCGAAGTGTCCATCAATGAATGAATGAAGAAAATGTGGCATATATGCTGTATTTGGCCATTCTTGCATTGCTATAAAGAAATAACTGAGATTGGATAATTTATAAGAAAAGAGACTTAATTGGCTCCATGGTCTGTACAGGGAGCATAGTGCCAACATCTGCTTGACTAGTCAGGAAGCTTGAGAACTCATTCACTATCATGAGGATAGCACCAAGCCATGAGGGATCCACCACCATGACCCAAACACCCCCTACCAGACCCCATCTCTAACAGTGGGGATTACAATATAACATGAGATATGAGTCAGGACAAATATCCAAACTATATCATATGCACATTTGGCCATAAAAAAAGGGTAAAATCGTGTCAATTGTGACAACGTGAATGAGCATAGAGGACATTGTGGTAAGTGAAATAAGTTAACCACGGAAAGACAAATATCACATGATCTCATTCATATGTGAAATCTAAAAACACTGATCTAACAGAGAGTAGAAGAGTGGTTACCAGACTGGGAAAGATAGGGAGGAGAGGTTTTTAACGATGTGTCATGTATCAAAATACCACACTGTACCCCATTAACATGTGAAATTATCATGTATCCACTTAATAAAGAAAAGAAAAAAGAAAACGGAAGAGTCAAAATACTAGGGCACTGGAAGAGACAGAAAAGAAGGTGAATTGGCAGTGAGGAAGAGAGAGTCTGAAAGAGCAGATCACAGAGTGGAACATTAAAGTTAATAACATTAGAAATCAATTTTTAAGTTATAGAAAAGTTAAGGTTATAGACATGAAAGACAGTAGCCCAATTGAAGTGAAAGTAAAAGTCAATGAAAGATAAAATTAGAAAATATATTGCTTGGAATTTAGTAGTTTCTTCAGAAATATTAAGAAATCTTAAGAAAATTAAAAACACCAAAGAATTCATAGTGGGCCATTATCATAATATGAATTTATGTGGTAATATTTTATTCTTTCCAGTGAAGGGAGTAATTCAACAGTCTTTATTATAGGTTAGAAAATGATTTCTCCAGGTGTGACCCACTGACCACATTTATTGTATTTTTTCAGGAGAAAATGGAAAGATTTTAAGACGGACCAACAGAATTACCACTGAGTGTCTTTAATGGAAATCTCAGCCTTGTCTAGAATAACTGGGTTATCTGTTTCTATGGGGTCTCTGTGCCTTTTGTTTTCCTTGTTATTTGCAATTCTGTTAGTTGTAGATTACTGATAGTAGTGCAAATATTGTTGTCTATAGACAGGCAAATGATTGATTTTGGTGGAAGTATAATTAATTTTCCTTTTTCCACCTCCCATCAAGAAGTCAGTTTTGAACCTATCAAGCAGATTTTTTCAGTGTTCCTTAGTGCCTAGATATGTGTGGCTCTTTTAATTTTCCATAAAACTCAGTATAACATCTTACTGGCTCCCTCATTAAATAAATGAGTTAAACAAAAATCTTAGACAAGTGTTCATTTTATATTTGTAAGTCATAATTTACCCTATTTTAAGCAATTTTCCTTTATCATTCTTAAAAATACAGATTCCTATGCCCCACCGTAGACCTATTGAATGAAAATCTCAGGACTAAGTCACAAGAATTTACATTGTTAGTAAGCTTTTCAAGTGATTTTTAGGCATACTAAATTGTATTAACCTTTACCATTCTAATTCCTTAAACTTGAATTATTGTATTTACAATTCCATCTTCATCAAAGTAAACTTTTGGTTAGCAAAAACGGTAGAAACCCCCTTATTCAATCAGATTGGGACCAGTAATAAACAGATTAATCACAAATTTAAGTTAGATGGAGGAATCATAAGAAGTATTAGATGTAAGTCCTTAAAACCTAACTTTAATTTAAAAGACATGTGTAAATAAATTTGCCAGAATTTGGATGACAAGGTCAAAGCCTTGCACGAATTCAGAGTGGAGTTTCTTGTGGACACTATGCCAATGATATGTTGTCATTGATTTCTTGTTCACTTTCTGTGAAGATAACTGGGGTAAAGCAATATGAAATCCTAGATTACACAATTTTTCCCATTTGTTTCCAGTTGTCTTGTCAACTCTTAAGCTGACAGAAACTGTTTTTCTCATTTTTCCAACACATTTAGTTTATTTCTCAGAGAAACAACAATACTACTCTTGTTATACTGATTTTCTCAGTTTACATAATATTTATTTATTTATTTATTTATTTATTTTGAGATGGAGTCTCGCTCTCTCACCCAGGCTGGAGTGCAGTGCTGTGATCTCTGCTCACTGCAAGCTCTGCCTCCTGGGTTCATGCCATTCTCCCGCCTCAGCCTCCCCAGTAGCTGGGAGTACAGGTGCCCGCCACCACGCACAGCTAATTTTTTTGTATTTTCAGTAGAGATGGAGTTTCACCGTGTTAGCCAGGATGGTCTCGATCTCCTGACCTAGTGATCCGCCCGTCTCAGCCTCTCAACATAATATTTAATTAAACTGCATAACAACAAGAACAAGAACAAATGGCATAAACATATTTAGGAATTAATACAGCTTCCTCTTATAAACCATACAATTTCTGTGATGGAAGGAGAAATGTACAGGCATTAAAAGTAGCTCAAAGACTTTCAGTTTGCAGTGGACATCAGTCAATAAGTTGTACAGGGGTGCCAGAAAGTGCTGATTGCAAATCAGTTAAGTGGAGGTCAGTTAAGGCAGCATCCACTGTATCTCAATTTGTAAAGTGAATGTTCTAAAACTGGGTTCACTTTTGCTATAAAGGACCAGATGATAAATATTTTAGGCTTTGCAAACCATACGGTGTCTATAGCAACCATTCAACTCTACCATTGTAGCAGGAAAGCACCATAGATCCATGGATGTGCTCCAATAAAACTTTATTAAAACAGGCAGCTGGTCTGAGGGCCATGTATATATCTTGCTGTTTTCATACAATTTTCTAAGTTGGTAGTTCCCTTCCTTTTTAACAATCAAGGATTACTTTTAATCCTTTCCTCTGATTTTATGTTTGAAAAGCCTTAAGAAAAACCCACAAAATATGTTTATTTTGTAATTTTGGGGGGGTTCTTATTTTATTAATAAGTAATCAATGATACATAAAGGATACCCATTAGGTCAGTATGAAATAATAAACATTATTAACCCTAATCACTCAGTTCTGGAGAGAAATAAAAACTATTCAACCATATATATATAACTTAAAATCTGTATAGCTTTTTCTGGTGTAAATATAAAACATTTCGAGATTTTTCAAGTATTAAACACAACTTTTGGGAATCCTCACACCTGGCTCCCTATGATGACATTCAAGAATTTCTTAGGATTCTGGGAATCTTAGAATGAAAGTTACTGCTCTGTAGGAATGAACGAATGAATGAATAAGAAAGGGAAGGAAGAAGAAAGAGCATGTCTACTAAATGTAAATTAATCATCAAGGAACGTTTATTTTATTAATAAATTTTTCAACTCTAAGTTGCCAAATCTAACAAGATACCAACATGGCATTCATGGTGATCACACCTCCAGTCAAATTTTATTTTAGTTCATTGAGTATACTATTAATATCCTCAAACACTCAAAACTTCTATCTTAATTCTGTGAATAATTCATTTATTAATCACCCTATACACTACTTAATGAATGGAATGGTGCTTGGAATATAGATAATTACAGGGCTAAAAGTGTTTTTTCTAGAGGCAGGTTATAGGATTTTTTTGTTTGACTGTAATAAAACAAAATTAATCAATATTTTCTGCAACCAGTGGCTTTTGACTTAGTCGTCTATTAATATCTATCAATCACTGTAACCTCAGTCCTATTTCCTCCATTCTTTTTTTGCTATCATAAAAACTTGTCCATTTTTTTCCTGTTAGATCTATATGTTTCTCCTCTTTTCTTTTCATCCAAACAACTGGACATCAACTTAGTACAGATAGTGCAATTGATTCAAACCCTACAGAACTCACTGTTTCCATTTACATAACTTACATAACTGTCAAGCTGAAATCACTCTCAAATTTTTTTAATTCAAAATTTTAATTTCATTTAATCATATTTATTTATTCATTCATTAATTTATTTTGAAAATAATTTTAACTTGTATTTTACATTCAGGGGTACATGTGCCAGTTTACTACATGGGTATATATCATAATGCTGAGTTTTGGGGTATGAATGATCCCATCATCCAGATGCTGATTTGGTATGGTTTGACTCTGTGTTCCCACCCAAATCTCATGTTGAATTATAATTCCCAATGTAGGGGGAATGACTTGGTGGGAGGTGATTAGCTCATGAGGGCAGATTTCCCCCTTGCTGTTCTTAGATGGTAAGTGAGTTCTCATGAGATCTGATGGTTTAAACATATGGCACATCCACCCTGGCTCACTTGCTCTTCTGCCGCCATGGTAGAACGTGCCTTGCTTCCCCCTTCACCTTCTGTCATGATTATAAGTTTCCTGAAGCCTCCTAGACATGCTTCCTGTACAGCCTGTGGAACTGTGAGTCAGTTAAACCTCTTTCCTTTATAAATTACCCAGTCTCGCGTAGTTCTATATAGCAGTGTGAGAACAGATTAATATATGAGCATAGTACCCAATAGTTAGTTTGTCAAAACTTGCCTTCCTCCTTCTCCCCTCTATTAGTCCCGGTGTTTATTCTTTCCATCTTTACGTCTATGAGTACCCAGTGTTTAGCTCCCACTTATAAGTGAGATCATGTGGCATTTCATTTTGTATTCCTGCATTAATTCATTTAGGATAATGGCCTTCAGCTACATCCATGTTGCTTCAAAGGACATGATTTTATTATTTTTAAGGTGGCATAGTATTCCATGGTGTGTGAAATGGTTTAGAAAGTGGCCCCTATAAATCTCATGGTGAAATGTGATCCTCAGTGTTGGAGGTGGGGCCTGGAAGGAGGTGTTTGGGTCATGGGGGTGGATCTCTCATGGCCTGATGCCGTCGTTGTGATAGTGAATTCTTTCAAGATCTAGTTGTGTAACGGTGTGTGGTACTTACCCACATTCCCATTCTCTTTTGCTCCTGCTCTGGCCATGTGCCTACTCCCTCTTTGCCTTCCATAATGAGTAAAAACTCCCTGGAGACTCCACAGGCACCATGCAGATGCCGTCACCATGCTTCCTGTACAGCCTGCAGAGCAATGAGCCAATTAAATTTCTTTTCCTTATAAATTACCCAGTCTCAGGTATTTCTTCATAGCAATGCAAGAATGGCCTAATAATACAGTGTAGATGTACCACATTTTATTGATGCAATATACTGTTGATGGGCACCTAGACTGACTCCATGTCTTTGCTACTGTGAATAGTGCTGTGATGAACATGCAAGTTCGTATGTCTTTTTGGTAGAATAATTGATTTTCTTTGGGTCATATACCAGTCATGCAATTGTTGGCTTGAATGGTAATTCTATTTTAAATTCTTTGAAAAATTTCCAAACTGCTTTCAACAGTGGCTGAACTAATTTACATTCACACCAATTATGTGTAAATGTTCCCTTTTCTCCACAGCCTCCCAAGATCTGTTGTTTTTCAATTTTTTAATAGTAGCTATTCTGACTGGTGTAGGATGGTATCTCGTTTTGGTTTTGATTTGCATTTCTCTGATGATTAGTGATGTTAAGCCTAATCTTTGCCACCAGAAAACTGGGAAAATAGTGTTGCTTGTCAAAATAAATTGTTTTACTTTGCTATAAAAGTAATCAATTGAGTAGTATATTTCTTCCAGCAAAATTAAGAAGTAAACATTTAGAAATGTACAGTGCCTTGCTGTTAAGTCTTCACACAAGTATACCAATCGAACATAAAAGCCACCTTAAATTTTCATTTGAAATGAAAGACAATTTTAAGTGGTTAAGGGATAGTAATTTGTTAAAGTCCTGAAGTTAAATTAGCTTAAGTAAATGCAAAGAGTTTCCTTTAATTAAAGTCTTTTAAATGAACACTTTAAAGCATAGATTGTTTCTCCCTCAAATCTTGTCCAAAGCCACTGTTTTCAACTCAGTATATCAAAGAATCTTTCAGACATGATTATGAAGCTCCCTCAACTTAGAATGTGCTATTTGCAACCTTAGATGGCTATCATCCTGGCTTTTCTACCTTTTAGCAACAATAAGCACACCCTTCCCATTTCTCCCCAACCCGGACTTACCCCTCTTTGCATTTAATATATAATTTTTCTCAGAGTGTTCTTACACATCTTTAACTGTAAATATGACAAAAGTACACAGTATAGTACATGTGCCACATGTATAAATGTTGTATCTAGTCATACAATTTTCCTTTTAAAAAATAAATATTTTATTTTCAAAAAGCCAAGACTGTAGGAATCTTTTCTAGCTGCCAGTCATAAAAACATAAATTCCTGGTTAGATTCCCAAATTTGCCTGACCATAAGAACCACTTG
This sequence comes from Pongo abelii, assembly GCF_028885655.2. NCBI lineage: Eukaryota > Metazoa > Chordata > Mammalia > Primates > Hominidae > Pongo > Pongo abelii. Next base: position 19,574,854 of record NC_072000.2, on the reverse strand, counting down.
TGATACTTGTCAAACACATGTGTTCTGAGTCCCATCCATGATCCCCTGAAACAGAATCAGCAGGTGAGAGGCCTGGGAATACACATTTTAAACAAACGTCCACAGTGATTATGATTAGTCAAGCTTGAAAAAAATTTCACTAGGATCTTTATGTCTGAATAACCTCACAAACAGGAAAGTTACTGGAGAAAAATATGAGCAGAATTTCAGAATGCTGCCTTTGCTGAAAGTGTTTGTTCCCTCCTCCTCTACTCATCAAGACCTGACTGCTTATGTAACTCCCTCAAACCGCCAACACCTGGGAGGGGTTGAAAATGATTTTAGTGAAGAAGAAAAGCTGATGTTTCATTTCAAAACTGACGGTGACAATAGCAGGGAGAGACATTAATTTATCTTGATTCTAACACAAAGCATTGTATTTGAGTCTACAAATGAAATTGGTTTCATTTTTATTTTTTGTAAGTTTTTGCCAAATTCTATGCATATATAGAGGCTGGGCAAGAAAGAATGAAATCCAGAAATATGGCATATGCCATCCCTTATTTATTTCCCCATGCGACCAGCCAGCAGCTTCTTCACCTAGTCCCTGCTTCAAGCTGACTTTCTGTCTACTTCTCTATTGGAAATGGTGCTTCCCTAAAGACTGCCTCAATGTCAGTTACCCAGAGGCCTTTTTTCCATCTTGTGCCCCTAAACTTCTATGATATTAAATGATATTACTCTTTCTGGAAATTCTCCTTAGCTTTGATTTTATAATTTTAATCTAACTCTGTTTCATTATTTCTTTTATAGCCTTTCTTTTCTCTATCCCTTTACTACAGACATGTTGTACGGCTTTGTTCTTGACCTGATCTCTCCACATTCATTCCCTCAGAGCATGTATCCATTTTCTTGGTGTCAGCTTTCTTGACTATCTGATTATTACCATCATATAACGATGTTGGTGATGAGCATAGCTAACATATCCTAGTCATTTTCCATGTAGGTTATAATAAGCACCCTATATAATTTGTACCATTTAATTCTTCAACCCTAAATGATACTATTGCTAACCACATTGTATGAGATGAGGAAACAGATTTTCATCAAAACCATGGAAAGCAAACGTGAGGAGCCCCTGTGTGTCTCCTTTGTTAATGCCTCTGGGCATCACGGCATGTGGATTGCGGTGGAATGGGGATTAGGAAGTGCAGCACTGTGAAAACACCAGAAAATACGTTATGATAGTGGTAAGGCCGCTCATCTCTGCACATTGAGATGGTTTTGTTTCTGAATCAGGTTTGAGATGAGCCAATCCTGACTCCAAGGTGCCACCAGGGATCACGAATTTAATAAGATCTTCGTGGATGCTTGGAACCCAACTGGTCCCTGTTTTCTACTTTAGGGAAAGAGCCACAGCTTGAGTGGGGTGGTTTTGGTGTCACATACGTGGTCAATAATACCCACCGTTTTGGTGTCACATACGCGATGAATAATACCCACCTCTGCAGAGGAATCACTGTGGACTACTCTTCGTTTCATCCCATGCTCTTGCGATGGATCCCTCTCACCTGTTTACTGATTTCATTCAAATTCTTCAGCGACCACAGGACCCCGACTTGCCTTCTCTATCCTGATTCCCATCACTCTGCTTTACAGGCCTGGCCTGCTCGCGGCTCCTCACACCAGCGCTGCATGGCTCCCTCCACGCCTCCGCCCTGTTTCCTCCATCAGACAGAACTAGCTTCCTCCATCTCTATCGGGCAAAAGCCTGCCCAACGTTCAAGACCCTCCTCAGATGCCGCCTCCACGATTAGGCTTCTTCCTGACCCCTGAGCCTGTAACACGCGCCACCATAACTCTCCACCTCAGCCCACATTCCCACAGCACTCGCGACGTCCGCCGCCCTCAACATGGCGCTTCATTCTATTTTAGGGTATTTCCTGCTTGTTTCCTGCACACACAGTCGCGCGAGGCACAGCCCTGAGTGACCCGCGCACCAGTGGCCCGCGCTTCCAGCCGCGCCGCCGCAGGCCGGCGAGGGCAGCCTGAGCCGCTTCCCGCCCTCGCGGGGACCGTCGCCAGCCCATAGCTCTAGCGAGAGGCGGTTCCACAGCGCCCCCGGCAGCCCCACCACAGCCAGCACCGGCGCCTCCGGCGGGCTTTCCTCTCCTCGGGGAGGCGCGAATCCTCAGGGGCTCCTCGAGAGGGAGCCAGGGAGCAGCTGCGTGCGGACACCTTTCGGCCCTCTGTGGCCGCCATAGCTCTCCGGCAGAAACGCGGAAGTGGAAATCTCAGCCATTCAGCGTTTGGGTCAAGACGAAGGTGGGCTCTGGACAGACGTACACTGTCAGGGAGTGTTCACTTCGCCTCCACTTCTGTTCCTCTCCGCCCTGGTGCTGCTGCGGGTCACATACTCGTCCTGAGTCAGCTTCAGCCTCTCCGTGCAGGAGTCGCCCGGAGCCATGGCCGAGAACTCTTATGTGAAGTCGACCAAGCTTGTGCTCAAGGGAACCAAGGCGAAGAAGTGGGTCCTGCAGCTCCGGCGGGAGCCTCCTCAGTTCTTTTCGGATGCACTCCACCCCCGCGAATCCGGTAGAAGTCGTGGCCCGGAGAGCCGGCTTTGTGGCCTCTCAGGCTTCGCCCTGGCCCCTCTCCAGGCTGGACAGAGGCAGGACCGCGGTTCCTGGCGCCTGTGCAGAGAGGAGCAGCCTCCCGCGCGGACGACCCTGGAAACAGGATAGACGGGCGGGTGACCCGTGGCCCCGTACCCACGAGTTTGGGTCCCCTGAGGCATCTCTCCAGGCCTCTGCCTGGTGGATCTGCGTTAGTCTGATCTCGTAGTTCATGTTAATAACTTCCTTTGTTAGGGATGATTATTTTCTCCATTGTCTCTTCCTGGAAAAATTATTGATTAATTTTTTCTAAGCTAATATGTAGAGTGAAACCAGGATGAATCACACAGGATGAATTTTTGAGGTGTATATGGGCTTTGATTGGGCTGTGGGCTGGAACCTGCACTCTGTCATTTACTAATTTTGTAATTTGTGGCAAATTGGTTAATATGTCTGAACTTCCATTTACTCATTAACAGATCAAATATCTTTGAACCTCCGTTTACACATTTATACTTTCAGACCATTTTTTATACCTTTAGAAGTCTGTGAGGATTAAATAAGAGAACATATATGCAGTAAATAAATTGAGCCAAATGTGAGGAGGAGGTCGTAGTGGTATTTATTAGCTCTTTAGGTGAAAAATACCTGTGCACTCATATTCCTGCTTCTTTTTTAACTGGCAGATTTGCCCGAGGTTGACTGTGCATACAAATATTGAGCATTTCCTCCTGGTCTCCGTGATAAACAGAGGTTTTGATATTTTTAGGCGAGATGGAAAGAAAGTATCAAGGAGTGAGCTGAAGCCACTGCCCTTGAGAAGCCTCTCGAGGAGTCTGGGCTCATGAAGATGCCAGAATAAGTGACAGGTATATCCTGAATGAATGTGAGATTTTTAATGTGTGAATTTCCTGTGAGGAGTGGTGAGTTATCTTCTGAAAACTTTATGATGAAAATGCAGACAAGAGTGTCTTAAGATTATCGTAATGATCATAATTAATGCTTATATAGCACTTTCAATGTGCCAAGAAATTGTTGTAGGCACTTTGCACATTAACTTTTTTCAAATCGCTCTTGATTTTTTATTTTTTTATTGCGATGTAATTCATAATTATAAAATTCACCCTTTTGTACAGTCAGTGGTTTTTAGTATATATTCAAGAGGTTCACCACTGTCTAGTTGCTCAGCATTTTCGTCATCTCAGAAGGAAATCTCTTCTTACCCATTAAAGCAGTCACATCCCATCCTCTCCCTCTCCTAGTCCTTGGCAACCACTAGTCTTCTATCTATGTGAAATTGCCTATTCTGAATATTTCCTAAGAAATCATGCAACGTGTGGCCTTTTGTATATGGCTTCTTTCACTTATAACATTTTTGAGGTCCATCATTGTTGTAGCACTTGTTCCTTTTTATGGTTGCGTAGCAGTCCATTGTATGGATGTAACATTTGTTCATCCATTCATCAATTGATGAACATTTAGGTTGTTTCCCCTTTTTGACTATTGTGACTAATGCTAGTGTGAATATTCTTACGTAATATTTTTGTGGGCGTATGTTTTCATTTCCCTTGGGTATACATACTTAGGAGTAAAATTGCTGGGTCATATGGTAACTCTTTAACTTTTTGAGGAACCACAAACTGTTTCCTGTAGATCCTGCACCATTTTACATTTCCACCAGCAATGTGTGAAGATGCATATTACCTCTTAATTCTCACAATAGCCTTGAGAGTTAAGTTATTATCCTAATTTTTTAAGTGGGGAAACTGACTCCCAAAGAGATTCAGTACCTTTTCCAAAAATCGCAGAGTTAAGAAGTGACAGAATCAGGATTTAAAATCTGGCAGTGTGGCTCTACAATCTGCTTTGAACTTTAACATAATATGTACAAAGCCTGAAGCAAATTCTCAGTACTGTATTTAAGAGGGCATAGCAATGTAAGTCTTCCTAAATCAATAATGTAAAAACGAAACAGCTTAAAAGACTTCCAAGTTTCAATCTTACGATATTTATTTATCACACAAATCAATATACCTAAACTCATCTATATAAATTATGTCCTGTAGTAAGAAGAAAAAGAGCAAAGGTAAGAAGAGAAATAGAGAAGATGAAGAATCCCAGCTTGATATGGTTGGTGAGTCAGTTTTCAGTGCTCTATTCTGAAAAAAGTTAACATTTCTTGAGATCTCATTGAAAATATTTTCCTAATTAGAAATTTATGATGTATTCATATTTGTCTTAAAGTGCTTAAATATTACCTACAGTTGTAAATTCCATTTATTAGCACAGTAGATGCCACTGATGCCTTTACTTCATTGTCAGAACAGAGCACAGAAGAGAAGAATTACAACTCTCTGACTTAGTAGGCACCATTAGACTACTTAATAGCCAGAGATTCTGATACATTATTTTAAAGGCTTAATGTAAATGTTATTCAACCAAATATATTTTACAAGTTATTTTCTTTGAACATGTATACATTTTAGTTATAGAAGTCAGTTGTCTCTTAAACGAAGTATCTTCACTGGAAAAATCATTATTTTGTCAACTCTAAAATGAATGAAAAATTTAAATAAAATATCAGGGTAGCCTGTAAATGATACTAGAAATAAACTGACCCAAAGACACTTAACCAGCCTATTTTCCATTTAGTTGTTTCCATACCTTTTTTTTCTCTTTTAAAACTTGGCAAGTTGCATTTTGAATCTTCACAAATTATGGTAGCTTAAAAAATATATAAAATATGGAATGGTATAAAGCTAATGTTCTGGAAGAATCATTGCTTTTGAAATGGCAAATCAACAATTCTAAAATTAGTGTAAATATCTAGGGTAGATATGTAGATGTGGAATTGCCGTGTCAAAGGTTAGGTGAATGTTTAACTATGTAAGAAACTGCCAAAAACTTTCTAAAGTGGTTGTGCCATTTTACCCTCCCACCAAGAATGAATTAGTGCTCCAGTTACATCCTTGCCAAGAGTTGATGGTGGTATCAGTCTTTTCTCCCAGTCTGAGTTTTACCTTTTCAGTTTCTTAATGGTGGTTTTCAGATGGACAGTTTTTTTTTTTTTTTTTTTTTTTTTTTTGGAGATGGAGTCTCGCTCTGTAGCCCAGGCTGGAGGCCAGTGGCGTGATCTCGGTTCACTGCAAGCTCCACCTCCCAGGTTCATGCCATTCTCCTGCCTCAACCTCCCAAGCAGCTGGGACTACAGGCACCTGCCACCACGTCCAGCTAATTTTTTGTGTTTTTAGTAGCGACGGGGTTTCACCATGTTAGCCAGGATGGTCAGAAGCTTTTAATTTTTATAAAGCTAGTTTATTTTTTTTTTCTTTTATGGTTACTGCCTTATCTCTTTGATCTAAGAGATCTTTGCTTACCCCAAAGTCAGGAAAATATTGCACATTGTCTTTTAGAGGCATCATAGTTTTAGTTTTTACATTAAATCTGTCATTAATCTCAAATTAATTTTTGGCATGGTGTGAGTCTGGTTTCAAGATTTACTTTTTTTTTTTTTAACATCTTGATAACCATTTATGCCAGCACCACTGGTGTTTCCTTTTTCCATTAATCCAGTTTCGTATCTTCATAAAAAATCAATTAGCTTTCTATGTATTGGTCTATTTCTGGACTCTGTTCTATCGATTGTCTGTTTTTCTGTTGGTATGTTTCTCTTGATTGCTATAATTTCATGAAGCCTTGAGATCAGGTAGTGTGAGACCTCCAACTTTGTACTTACTAACTATTAGTTTATTAATTTCTACATGGAAGTCTGTTGGATTTTCTCAGAGAATTGTATTGATTCCAGATCATTTGGGGGAGAATCAACATCTTAATACTGGGCCTCAATATTTCATAATTTTCAACGTAGCAGTCTTGCATGCCTGTTTAAAAATTTATTCTTAAGTATTTTATAATTTTACACTACTGTCAATAGAACTTTTGAATTTGATTTTCCAGTTTTTTCCTGTTAGTACATAGATCTACAATTGATTTTTGTATTGTGACTTTGTAGTCTGATAATTCTATTTCACTTATTACTTCTAGTGGTTTGTTTATATAGAAAACTAAGAAATTTGCAATTATGTTTCCTGTGACTATTGTTTTACTTCTTTCTTTCTAATCCTTATGTCTTGTCTTGCTTTTTATTGGTTTATTATACTGTTCAGGACTTCCATAATGTTGAACAGAAGTCATGAGAATGGGCATAATTGCATTGTTTCCAAGCTTAGGCAGAAAGCTTTCAGTAGTCCACCATATGGTATGATGTCTGTAGGGTCTGCAGAGAAAACCTTTATCAAGATGAGGACATTCCTTTTAAACTTTGTTTCTTGGGAGTTTTTATCATAACGATGTTTAATGCTGTCAAATGCCTCATTCTGTATCTGTTGAGACGATTATACAATTTTCTTCATTCTGCCTATGTATTACATTGGTTTCATTTTCAACTTTTAAACTAACTTTACATCCCTGAGATAAACCCCACTTGATTTTGGTGCATTGTCCTTTGGGATATCGCTAGATTTGATTTCTAGGTTTTTTTTTGTTTTGTTTTTTGTTTTTTAAGATTTCTATATTGGTGTTGATGGGAGATATTGGACTTTTGTATCCTTTTCTTGTAATGTCTTTATTTGATTTTGGTGTCAAGGTGATATTGGGTGTCATAAAATTAGATGGAAAGTGCTGTCCTTCCCTGTTTTTGGAAATAGCTGTATAAGATGGGTATGATTTCTTCTTTACATGTTTGATAGGATTTACCAGTGAAGTCATCTGAACCTAGAGGGTTTTGTTTGGTTTGGTTTTAGTTTTTTGTGGGAGAATTAAGATTTTTTAAGAGATATTTTCAGATTTTTCTGTTGTCAATTTTGGTAATTTGTGTCTTTTAGGAAAATTTCCTTTCATCCAAGTTGTTGGATTTATTGAGATAAAATTGTTGAGAATATTCCTTTAATATCCTTTTAATGCCTGTAGAATCTAATCTGTATTGCAGTCTCTTCATATTGGTAATTTGTGTTTTTTCTGCTTTTTCCTGGATCAGTGAGTCTAGCTGGAGGTTTATCAATTCTTTATAAGATCACTTATTCTAGATCATTAATGATCTTTTAGTACAGGGGTATTCAATCTTTTAGCTTCCCTGGACCACAATGGAAGAAGAGCTGTCTTAGGCCACACATAGAATACACTAACGATAAGCTGATAAGCCAAAAAAAAAGAAAAAGCAAAAAAATCTCATAATGTTTCAAGAAAGTTTATGAATTTATGTTGGGCTGCATTCAAATCTGGCCTGGGCCACATGCAGCCCTCAGGTTGGACAAGCCTGTTTCAGTATTACTTATTTTCTCTTTTTTTCATTTTCTATTTCATTTATTTTCAGTCTTTTTTTTTCCTCCCTTTAACTTATTTTCAGTTTTCTTTGCTCTTGTTTTATTGCTTCTTAAGAAGGAAGTTAGATCTCTTCATTCCACTTTAGTTTTAGTTATAGTCAACACATTTTGCTTTCATTTTCATTCCATTCAAAATATCATCTAGTTTTACTTGTGATTTTTCTTTTCATGGACACTTGAGTTATTTAAAAGTCTATTGATTTTAATTTCTACTACATACAGATATTATAGGTATGTTATTGTTGCTGATTTCTAATTCATTCATAGTATAGTTGAAGAACATACTTTCTTAGTGAATTTCCATGTACACTTGAAAAGAATGGGTATTCTGCAGATGTTGGTTCAGGGTTTTTTTTGTTTTTGTTTTTGTTTGTTTTTTGGAGATGAAGTCGCGCTCTGTTGCCCAGCAGGCTGGAGTGCAGTGGCACTATCTCGGCTCACTGCAGCCTCCGCCGCCCAGGTTCAAGTGATTCTCCTGCCTCAGCCTCCGGAGGAGCTGGAATTACAGGCACCTACCACCACGCCTGGCTAATTTTTTAAATATTTTTAATAGAGGCGGGGTTTCACCACGTTGGCTAAGCTGGTCTCAAACTCCTAACCTCAGGCGATCCGCCTGCCTCGACCTCCCAAAGTGCTGGGATTATGGATGTGAACCGTGGCGCCCGGCGGTTCAGTGTTCTTTAGATGTCAGTTAGATCAACTGGTGGAGCTTGTGACTATGCACATCTTCTGTGTCCTTACTGATTTTTTACTCATCCTACAATGTAGTGAGAGTGATGTTAAAATCTCAAGCTGTAATTCTAGATCTGTCTACTTGAGCAGTTTTTGCTTAAAGTATTTTGAAGCTGTCATGTGTACACATTTAGGATTTTTAAGTCTTCCTTATAAATTCAGTCTTTCATTTTCATAACATTTTAACCTTTATTTCTGTTAAATGTCTTGATGCCTAGTTAAATTATTTGACCACCCTTTTCCTCCTGTCAAGCCTGGGCCTTTGTTACTTTGTGCTTATTTATTAGGTTTTTGCCTGTAGACTTAGACAGTGACTCTTACTCTAGGAAAGGCTCATCCTCATGGGCCTCTGTCACATGTTCTAGGTATACTTGGTGAGTTCTCGCCACTCTGCTATGTCCCAAATTTGTGTGATCTCTGGCATCTCCAGTCAGCCCTCAAAAGCGCCAGCCACTCTGCATAGGCCTTGTGGAGCCTGTTTGCTGTATGCACTCCCCCCAGCCCTTGGCCCCAGACCTGCAGAGAACTTTTGCATACACTTTTGAGGCCTCACCTGTATGTAGTTCCCTCTTCTCCTGTACCTTATTCTATAAACTCCAAACATGTTAGCACTGCAAAACTCTCAGCTTAGTGACAGTGACATTGCCTCATTTTTGGAGGTCTCTACCTCTCTCTGTGTGGTCAAGAAACTGCCATTCGGCAGAAAACAGAAGTGTGTGTGAGATTTGCTTCCTGTGTTTTCCTGTTCTCAAATATCACAGTCCTGTTCTGCCTGTGTTCCAATCCCCGAAAACAGTTTTCTCAAATATTCTATTCAGTTTCAGTTTTCTCATTGGTCATCGTGGGAGGGCAAGTCCATCTCGGCTGGAAGAGGAAGTCCTTCTGTGACTTTTTCTCTTTGTCCTTCCCCTTCTTTTTCATTGTGGATTTTCTAAACTTGCCGTATAAGTAAGCATGTGTCTATTTGTGAAGGGAAAGAAAAAAACCTTTTAATTTTTTAGAGCTGTTCTGTTGGTTGCTCACAAGGATCTGAAGGGATTTGTAAATAGGAGGAAAGAAATTCTGTCTTTCACCTGGAGAATACCATGTGTGACATTCATAAAAATGAGCATGTCTGTAAGCAAAGTGTTTCACTGAGCCTGCTAGATTCAGAAGCAATTGAACTTACAACATCGTAGTTTGCAAAACACAGATTTGATTTACCCAGGAACTAAAGCTAAGTAAGCTATGGGTTAATAGAAGGTCTGTGAAGGGTACTTAGACTACAGTAAGATTGGAGAAGAAAATTCCATTTCCAAATCTAAGACATATCATTCCTTTGTGCCAAGCAAATAATGAAGGCAGAGATTTAAAGGGGCCCTTAGCACAGAAGCACTGGGTTAGTCAGAAGGTGAGGTGAGCTGTCACACAGCCTTGATGCTAGAATGAGGGTGCCCTGGTAGTATCTTATCAGCCATGACAGTGGTGCATCAGGCTTTTTTTTTTTTTTTTTTTGAGACAGGCTCTTGCTTTGTTGCTCAGGCTGGAGTGCAGTGACATGATCATGGCTCAGTGCACACTCGACCTCGTAGGAACAAGCAATCCTCTCACCTCGGACTCCCGAGTAGCTGGGACCGCAGTCTTGTACCACCATACCCAGCAAATTTCTTAATTTTTTTTGTAGAGATGGGTGTCTCCTTTTGTTACCTTGGCTGATTTTGAACTCCTGGGCTTAAGTGATTCTCTTGCTTCCACCTCTCAAAGTGCTAGATTACAGGCGTGCCAGACATATGTAAACATTCTAAATTATGTGAAAATATGTGTAAAGCTTTATTATGCGTTGTGAGACAACACAGCGGGAATATTTCACCATCTGCCTAAGGTTTAAAAGGAAATAACTTTAAGCATGTGTCTAAATAGCAGGTAATGTTTTAGAGCAGATTCTCTTAAATTCAGCTTGGGCGTCTGCAGCATATACACAGCTTGAGCTGTAACCTAACATAGAGACAGGCAACTTCAGTGCCCACTGTTCTTAGGATCCACTGCTTTTTCACAGCTAAAACCCCCGAGTGGCACTGTTAAGTATTATGTTATGTTACTTTAGTCGTTAAACATATAAGCTTACCTCCAAAGGTTGAATGTGGGCCACTTGAAGAAAGTAGGCAGAGTGCTCACATTTAATTCTTGATGATACTGTGTTTAGCTTTCTTATTCTTTGAAATCTCATTGAGAAAAAATGCTGGCATCTGCTCAAAGTAATTTCTTTTTCAGTTGACAATATTGTAAGTAATGTTATTGTATCATTTCCCTACTTGGACAGAGTGTGAAAATTTTGAGGAGCTTGTCTGCCAGAAATTTCTTCTTCATTTGCAAAACATTAATGAGATATTATATTTAAATGATTTTATTTAATATTAAGTGTACTTGGTGAATGTGTCATAGAACATACAAACTAAAACTAATTTAAAATTATTAACTATTACGTTTATAAGAAAGACTTGCTAATCATAACACTGTTCATAATGATTCTGAATAAAGCATTATTTCTTTTACTGAGAACAGTTGCAGCTATAACTCAATCATCTAAATTGTCATTAATTTTATTGCTTTCTAATCGTCTTTAGCTGAAATTTTAATTTTGATTAATGTTCTTTTTCTCCATTGGTTTTGTGTGTGTGTGGAGGTAAAATACACAGAATATAGAATTTGCCAGTTTTTCTATTTTTTCGTATACACTTCAGTGGCATTTAAATGCATGCACCATTTTACCTTCCCATCAGCATTGCAGAGGGTTTCAGTTTCTCCACATCCTGCCCAACATTTGTTTTTCTGGTTTTCTTGGTTTCTGTTTTTTGTTTTTTGTTTGTTTTGATAATAGCATTCTAATGGGTGTGAAGTGGTATTGCATTATGGTTTTGATTTATATTTCCCTAGTGACTAGTGATGTTGAGCATCTTTTCGAGTGCTTATTTGCCATTTGTATATCATCTTTGGAGCAATGTCCGTGTATATCCTTTGCCCAGTTTTGAATTGTGGTGTTTGTCTTTTTGGAGTTCTCTATATAGTCTGGACATTAATTCATTATAATGTATGTAGTTTACAAATATTTTCTTCATTATCTGGGTTGCTTTTTACTCTGTTGACAGTGGTTCTTGATGCACAAAAGTTTTTAATTCTGATGAAGTCCAGTTTGTCTATGTTTTCTTTTGTTGCCTGTGCCTTTGATGTTCTATATAAGAAATCATTGCCAAATTCATTGTCGTGAAGCTTTTCCCATTTTCTTCTAAAAGTTTTCTAACTTTAGCTCTTACATTTAGGTCTTTGGCCTATTTTAAGTTACCTTTTGTATTTGGTGTTAGATAAGGGTCCAACTTCACTTTAGCTAAAATTTTATGTGTTTTAAAATTGATTATGAAAAGCATGAAATGTTTAGTTGAATAGAGAATTTTGTGCAGTGGAATTAACTGAATCTTTAAAACCTTTTTATTATGGAAATATCCAAACTAACCCATACATAGAAGAATATAATGAGTCCCCATGTGCCCAGGCCCCAGCATTAATTATCAATATTTTGCCAATCTCATTTCATTTACTTAATCACCCACACTCACATTTTTTTCCTGGAAAATTTTAGGTAAAATCACAGATATTATGTCATTTTACCCATAAGTACATAAATGTACATTTCTTAACGTGATATGTATTTCTCTCATCACCTGTTTTGTTCTTTATTTTTATACATTATACTATGTCATTATCAGACCTTGTAAAATTAACAAGAATTCCTTAATATGTCATATCCAGTTGATGATTGGCTCATTTCTACTCTAGTTAAAGTACAATTTAGGAGGAGGTTTGAGGATAATTTTTAACATTAAGATATAAACTTTTATAACAACCGTTAAAATAATTTTTGCTAGAGTCTAACATTTCTATTGGCAAATTGGAAATTAGTATACATAGACACAGATTCTGCTCGTTTTGCTTTCAATCTAAAATCATAGTTAAGATTACTGGCCGGGCGCCGTGGCTCACACCTGTAATCCCAGCACTTTGGGAGGCAGAGGCGGGTGGATCACGAGGTCAGGAGTTCAAGACCATCCTGGCCAATGTGGTGAAACCCCGTCTCTACTGAAAATACAAAAAAAATTATTCGGGCATTGTGGCAGGCTCTTGTAACCCCAGCTACTCGGGAAGTTGAGGCAGAGAATTGTTTGAACCCGGGAGGCAGAGGTAGCAATAAGCCAAGATCACGTGACTGCACTCCAGCCTGGGTGAAAGACTGAGACTCCGTCTGAAAAAAAAAAAAAAGATTACTATGCTAGAAAGTCTTCCTGTAGAGGCATTTTTAAGAAACATTATGATAGGCATTGCCTCTGGAAAGCAGACATGAATAGATGGCTGGGGTCTATCATGAGAGAGACCGTTCTCCATATATCAATTTGTATCTTTTACATGTTGTCTTTTGTTTTGGTCTTTTTTTGAGACAGGACCTTGCTGTGTCACTCAGGCTAGAGTGCAGTGGCGTGATCATAGCTCACTCTAACCTTGAACTCCTGGGCTCAAGTGATTCTCTTTCCCAGCTCCCCGAGTAGCTGGGATTACAGGCATGCACCCCCATGGTTGGCTGTATGTTGCTATTTTGTATTTTAAAAACCTAATTCTGACTGTGCTGGTAGTTGCATGAATCTGTGCACATACATGCAAACATACACATGTAAAACTGGTGAAATCTGAATAAGCTTCATGGATTATATCAATGTCAGTTTCCTGATTCTAACAGTTTATGATACTTATACAAGATGTCATCATTGAGACAAAGCGAGTAAAGGATATGTGAGATCTTTGTATGATCTCTTACGATTGAAAATAAAAAGTTTTTAAAACTAAGTTATAATAACAAAGAACTCTGTGTCAAAACTAAAATATAAAGTCGAAATGTCAATTTTATTTTTTAGGAATCTGGTGGACAGTAAAAAACTTTGGCGAAATTTCAGGAACCATAGCCATTGAAATGGATGAGGGAACCTATATACTTGCACTCGACAATGGTCTTTTTACCCTGGGAGCTCCATGCAAAGAAGCTTTGTGTCTGGAAGGGAAGATCCTGCCACAAGTGTAGATTTTAGGACATTCATTCACTTAGGCCAAACTCTAACTAGTCTCAAACATTTTCTAAAGGAATGGAACCATTGCATTTGACTCTTCCATTTTTTTTTTTTAATTCCTTAATATTTACCAGCCATTGGCAAGGCCCTCTTTCTAATATAAGCATTTGAAAACATTCCGTGTAGTTCCAGAAGAGTATCTTTGGAAATCAAAACAACATGAATAATTAAAATAGTAAGTGGAAAGAAAAAAGAAAACATATTTGAGTCAAACATGTTTGAATTTCTTTTTTATTCAGACCTGTTACCAAAACTAACCTGGGTGCATTTAACAATTTAAAGATTCCTCATTTTCTTTAGCCCATTAGAGGAAGTACTAATGTGATACAAAGTAATTAGAAGATAAAAAGCAGTATCATTTGGTCAGCAAGGCCATCCATTGAATAAATGAAAGCATTTAGCTTTTTAAATAAGTGCTTATTTATGACTGTATTTTAAAACATAAAGAGAAGCTATCTCGAAAGTTATTAAATAAGCATTAATCACCCTGTCTTACTCAGTGTATAAAATTAACAGTGTAGTTAAAAGAAGGTAAAATAGATCTTGATTCCAAAGATACAGTATTACAGTGACATCAGTATATCTGAATATTCTTACATTTAATTGCAGAAGGAAATAACCACATTTTTTAAAGCAAAATAATGTCTTTATATTTATAGCAAATGTCAAATTTCTTTTCAAATGTTTTTTCTCCAATAACTGATGAGGGCCTTAGTCCTCCAGAGCAGTTTATGGCTGTCAAATTATCTGATTCCCAGGTGAGCTTATGTTGTAATATAATTAGTAACTAGTTATTTTAAAAATTTAATTGTATTCATTAAAAATTTTAGTATCTGTCTTAAGCCCATGGTAATTTTGATATAAAAAACAAAATAGCTTTTTTGAAAAGTAAATTTTGTGATCTACTTTTAGTGGAATTCCTATCAATATATAATGCTAGGCTGGAAAAAAGATATGTAAGTTAAAAAATGAAGGTTAATAATTTCTCCCACCAAATAAGATAGTTTAAAAAATAAATCAAATAGTACAAAACCTGTTTCATTGTTGCTATGATATTTAAACTCACTGTTTGGAAGTCTAAAGACAAACAGGAAGACTAAAAAAAGGAATATTGTTGAAACCAGCAGAGAATGTTACAGCATAGTAACGACCAAAAGAATATTTTTACTCATTATTTTTACAGTCATTTTATAAAATAACCTCTTTTATTCTCACTTTGTGCAGAAGTATAGAATGATTCTTTGGGTAAAATATACTGAAAGTGAATTTACATATTTTAGTAATTGGTTATATCAACACAATAATGATTTCCGTTATATAATCATTAACGTATGAAGGAGTAAAAGTCAATTCTGGCATCCGAGGAGATTCTTGGTAAGGTGAAAGAAATCATAATTTTAAAAAATCACATTAAGATGATTATTTCTATAGTTTCTTTGAAAGTCTGATAAGTAGGGTGAAAGACAAAGAATAAAAGCAGAGGAAGAAAAAATTCAATAGTTTTAAACTGCTTTACAATTATAAACAAAAAAGGATTATAAAGAAAATTAACTGACAAATGAGGAAAATATTTGCAACAACCTTAATAGGCAGTGAGTTTTTACTCTTCATATGTATCTTGTATAGAATTCATAGCACTGAAGACCCCAGTAGAAAAATTGCGAACAATCAGATCTGAATAGAAAAATGGACATGGGACATTACCAGATAATCTAAAAACTAAAAAGGAAAGGGAAAGAAAAACAATTGTTATTCTAGTTAACTACTAAAATGCAAATTAATAGGATACTGTTTTTTTTCCATATCAGGTTTTCAAGTATATTTTTAGAGTCATAATGTTTAAAAAAAAATCCATGAGACAAAACATACTCTGTTAATTTGAGGTAAGAATGTAAATGGAAGCAGCATTTTCTGGAAAACAGTTTGATGACATAAGAACTTTATAGTTTATACCCTTCGATCCAATTATTTCTGGGAATTTTTTCTAAGGATAAATCAGTTTTATATACAGAATAGATGTAAATAGAACTATTTATGATAAGCTAAAAAGTAAGTTTTAGTAATGTATTATTGAACTTTATAACTAAAGAGGTATAATTGAAGAATGATGAATTTTGAAATTATTTGTTACATGATATATAAGGTACAATGTTTATTTTAAAAAAGCAAAATATAAAACTAAATTTAAAACTGCGCACACCACCATGCCCAGCTAACTTTTTAAATTTTTTGTAGAGATAGAGTCTCACTCTGTGGTCCAGGCTGATCTTGAACTTCTTGCCTCAAGCAGTTCTCCCATTGGCTTCCCAAAGCACAGAGATTACAGGAGTGAGTCACCACTCAGCCACACGCATCTTTTGAACACTTGGAATATGTCCAGTCTGAAATTTTAGATATGTACACACCCACACACATACACATGTCCTGTTTTGATGTTCTATAATTAATTTTCTCTCAGTTTTTAACTTTTATCTATCTTATTAATGTATAGAATTGCCCTGAAATCTGCCTATGGAAAATATCTTGGTATAAATTCAGATGAATTTGTTGTTGAGTGTTCAGATGCAATTGAACCAAGAGAACAGGGGGAACCAGTCTTTCAAAATGTAAGTGCTGTTATTGTTTATAAAATCTTCCTGTCAGTTTAACAGAAAGTCTGTAACAGTCAATCGTAATATATTTAAAAAGAAAAAGTAGGATGCAATAGTATAATATATTAAACTGGAATAAATCAGAAAAAACATAGAGCCTTAAAGAGATCTCAAAATATAGTGCAACAAAAATAGCATTAGTACTTTTGCCCACAATTATTTCTGTATACCCTTAGTTCCTAGATATTGATCTCATTACCATTGAAGAACCAGTCAATTTTAGGTCTCAGAGTAGGAATACAGAATAGTTCCTAAGTATCTTCTTTGTAGCAGAAATCATGGATGCTTTCAGAAACATTACAGACTGTAAGCGAACTGTGGAGCCAGCTAAGACCAAGTTGTGACAATTTGCGTATAAAATATAAATAATTATACTTCATTGAAGTAAATTATCTCTAAAAGACTTTCAGTTCATAAGCTAATAGTTTATGAAAAGATAGTTTTAATATAAGAAGAAAAAAGATAATATACTAATTCTTAATTTTAGTAAGTAGACAGTTGTAGTATATGGATGTTTTGTTAAATCTTTGTTGATACAGAATACATAATTTCCCTTTTCTGTTTGTGTGAGAAGTAAAGATTGAACAAAAATATGTGAGTGCTAAACTGTCTTTAAAAAGTAGATAACTATATCAGAAACAGTAAGGAACAGTGGGCACCACACAGAACAAGCATATAGAAGATAAGCTCAGCCTTTGAGTAGCAGCTTTGGTAGTATACAATAATGAACTGAAAATAGGAACTCAGCAGTGTTTTCTAAGATGACAGATTAAACAAACATCCTACCAGAAAGAGGTAATCACTTAGACTAAGTTCCTCATCCCCTAGGATAAAATCTTGTCAGTGACTTGAAAACTATTTTGACCTAATCCATTGAGAAATGCATTTTTACATTGCAGCCCAGCACACACATATGTATAACTGAAGCAAGAGTTGTACTTAACAATACTTACTTATCCATGTGTTATGCACCTTGATATTTCTTATTCTCTTTTACCCCTTCCTCTGTGTGTCTGTGTGTATTCCTTTTCCCCCCCACCCACCCAATACCGTTCAGGAAACACTACATTGATTTCATTACCTGTAATGTGCTGCAACCGTTTTGAGGTGATCCTACTAGTTATGATGAGATACTTCTAATAAAAGTTACACCAGTAGAAAATGCCAATATTTCATAAGGCCAGGGTGATGACTTAGATAGTACTAATAATACAACACTTAAGGAAAGTTCATTTCATTTTATTTTTAGGAAGGACACTAGGTTTCAAAAATTTAAATTTAAATGAAAGAGGGTCTTAAAACTCTATTGCAAAAAGGACTCAGCTGAATAATCTGTGGCACAGGTTTAAATCGCCTGGACCACACCATGCGATGTGAACCGCCATGTTCCAGGGCTCACCAGGAGCCATCCAGATGAGAGACCACCCAGCCCTTGTGACTTGACTAAGATATTAAATCCATGTTATCAGCACGTTTTTAACTGGATGTGATATAAGGTTAACATATTTTGTAATCATTGTATTTATAAATATTTTGTCTAAATGTTATGGTATTCCAAGTTTTCCAAAAGAATCAATGAAATACAAGATATAAATAAACATTTTGTTACAGGAGTTAAGCTAACCAAATTTATAACCCAGATTTAGATACACAAGAAAATCAGTTTTTAAAGTTTTGTTTAATAGCAGTGTAATACATCAAACATTAAACAACTAAAAAAGTATATGAATATTAATTTTCACACACAAAAGTCCCTCAGACATTGATTCTTAAATTCAAAACACCAAAGGCATTGTATATACCTTTTCATGTTTTCTAATTCTGAAGAAAATAAATTTTACTTAAAATGCTAATATTTGAATAAAGTATGCATTCATAATTATGTTCTTGTCTTTAAAGTTAATTTTTCAAACAGAACTAAACAGTTTTATCTTCCGTAGATCTTTTAGAAAGGAAGCAATCCTACCTCATCTACTTAGAATTTAGTCCTACTAGGAAGATACACTACAAATGTTTATTGTGGTAATCTTTGAATAGTAAAATGAAAGGTGATTTTGGTTTCCTTTTCTATATGTTCTTGTATTATATTTTCCACGTTCCTCTCTTAAGTTCTTTTCTGTGATTTTTAAATCAAGGAGGAAAAATTAATTCAGTCTAAACACTTAATGTTTCTTCTAGAAGAAGTATCCTCATGGCTATTTTGTTATTTTGTTTCACTTAGGGGAAAATGGCTTTATTGGCCTCAAACAGCTGCTTTATTAGATGCAATGAAGCAGGAGACATAGAAGCAAAAAGTAAAACAGCAGGAGAAGAAGAAATGATCAAGGTAATGATGACATTTTATACGGATGACTGCATTCACACATGCGATGTGACTGTATCTCTTTAAAATGTTAAATCATCATTTACTGTCACTTTTAAGATTTAGTTAATAGCTTTTTATAATGTGCTGTTTCAAATAGACTCATTTTTAATTATAAATCCCATAGTGGATGGCTTGTTTATACAATGTGGTAGAGAAATCAGTGCATCTAAGAGCTACCTTGCCATTATCTCCATGGATTAGTATCTTTTTCTGGTAGTTCCACATGCTCTTTTTAAGCTTTCATTTTCTTGTTTTCTTGCTTGTATTTTAAAATCTAATTTTTAAAATAGATAACATGTACACGTGATCCAACATTTTTAAATAAAAACATATGAAGATGAAGACATATGCCTGCCATGCATCTTACTCACCTGTGTCCCAGCTCCTGTTCCTCTTTCCCTTTGTTTTGTTTTTTTATAGCCTCCTAAAATTTCTTTATAAACATATGAATACATTTATAATTTTCAACTTTTTTACACTAAAGGCAGCCTCGTTTATAGTCTTCTCAGCTTTTGATTTTTTTTTCCTTAAAATGGTATCTTGGAGAGTTTTCTACTATTAGTTTGAATGTACAAAATTTTCTCTCTTTCTTGCTTTTCTTCTCTTTCTCTCTCTCTCTTTTTTAACAGCCACATAATATTCCATTTTAGGGAGTTACCTTAATTTATGTAGTCTTTTATAGATGGAAATTTAGGCTGTTTCCAGTCTTTTGCTCTTATAAACAGTGCTGCAGTATGTAACATTGAATGTGCATCAATTTGTAGATGTGCGGGTGGACCTGAAGATAAATTTCCAGAAGCAGAATTACCAGGTCGGGGTATATGCGTTTGTATTTATGTAATGCTTGAGCTTCTGTAATGATAATCACTCTATGAAACAAAAAAACATAGCAGAAGTTCTGGGGCCTTAGCCCTTACATTTTAAAAATATTTTTATTAATAGTACCTGTCTTCTTTGCATTAGGAGAAACATGAATCCCATAAAACATGATTTTTATTTTATTTTTAAAATGTGTGTGCCTCACTAAGCTGGAAATAAAATTTCCTTATTCCAGGCTAAATTCCCTCATCTGTAGTCAGATGCGTTATCCATTTCACCAGTGGCCTGTGCCCTCCCTAATCCTACTGTTTGTTTTACATCATTGTAAAAGTTAAACAGACATCTTCATATCAAGGTGAAATTCTAAATAATACTGTTAATATAACCTAGATAAATCAGGTAGTTAACTGGAATTTGATGAAAACATTTAAGGCTTAATTTCTTAGACTCACAAAAGCCACTGATCTTTAATGATAAACATATACCAGGATGTGTCTAAAGAATAACTCCCCACTTCTTGACACATGGTTTTTCTGTGTCTTGTCATTCCAACGCAATACTGAGCATCGTGAACCTTGCTTTGTTTGTCTCTGTTGGGAATCACAAGTTGCATCCAGTCTGTCCCAGATTTGCTGGCATTGTGGGGGCCAGAGTGGAAGGCTCTAAGAGAGGGGGCAGATGTCTTTTCTAAAATGCCCTTCATTCTTATAATTAGAGCATAAAAATTTATGTTACATTTTCTCTACTGCCAGTGAAATTTAAAAGCATCTCTCAATTCTCTGTATGTGCTTCATGTTAGATTTCCGGTCATATGTTTGATTTTCTTTTTAGAATAGATTTGATTTCAGATAATTTCAAATCTAAAGCTCAAACAATTTCAATCTAAAATGTAGATATTTTCTTACAGTTAGAGAAGTGAAATGCTATATTTTTTCAATGCATGCATCTGGCACATGTGTTGTAGTCTTGAATTTCCATAATGCTCCTGTCAGGTGGATGTGAGCTCAGCCTTACAGACAGGAAGACAGCCTCTGACCCTCCTTACATCCTCGTGGTTTTTGTCAGTCAGTTCATGGAAATCACAGTGATTTCAAGGTGTGGTAAGACAGGATGTGTACCCAGGCTCAGCTGACTCCAGAGGCCACTCTCAGTATTTCATAGCACATTGCTTCTCAGGAAACAGGTCATTGAGGAAATGCAGATGGGTTTGTGACTTGCATTTAATTTAATTGATTTATATTTTATTGTATCATTTTTAATTTTTTTTCATCTGGATATCATCACAAAAGTCTTATTGAAGGCAACAAATGCAAATATATGCAGTGCTGTTCACTTATACAAAGACACAAAGATACACAAAGATTGCATTTTTCACTATTTAAAGCAATTTTCAGATGAAATACAAAGTTTTCTGGGTCTCTTTGGTTAGTCAATTACTTGGAAGCTCTGAACAGTGATTATTTTGGACTCTTTTCATACCATTTAATTGCAGGCTGTCCTAATTAATCTCTGTCAGCCCTTCACCTTTAGGACCTTGCCTTATCTACCAGAACACAGATCCCTCTTACTAAATGTAGCATTGTGTTACAGGCCCTAGCAGGGAATGTTTTGAGGTCTGGGACCCCTCAAATCAAAACTGTCACAAAGATGTCATAGGCACAAACATGTTATTTGTCATCACTTTCTAAGCAGCTCTGAAACTGGACTCTGGCCACAGAGGTCCCTTAGGAGACATGAATCCTTACCATTGCCCATTGCCTGTTCTGTGGGTGATCCTAATTGTTGAATGCAGATTAATTAACTTATGACATGTGATAGTAAACATCTATCCAACTTAGGAGGACATAAGAAGCTACTAAAAGAGGTGGGTTCCAATTAATTAAAAGCAAGTTGTGTAATGTTAAAAGTTTTAATAGTTTGGTAATAGCCTGTGCAATGTAAAATAGCTATTGAGCTTTCAATCTGATCAAATGACCCTTGTCTACTAGGGATAATTTGATCCTAGTGTATTCACTTGGAGGACAAAATTAAATTAATGATTGCCTTATTGCCTAGCAGGATCTGATGTATAAAATGTTTCTGAAATAATTTTGTCTGTAGTGTTTCTGACACAAGGGCTGAGGAGGAAGCATGTGATAGCACTTACTCATATAGATTATATATATGAAGTAAAAACACATAGCCAGAACCCGTCTTTTTCTGAATATTGTTGCTCAGTTAATTTTTTCTTCTGCATAAGAAATCATCTCGAATGTTCTTATGTGATATGTAAAGTGGGGAAGGTGGAAGATAAACATATAACCCATTGGATTCTCTTTTCCAATATCTAGATTAGATACTGCGCTGAAAGAGAAACCAAGAAAAAAGATGACATTCCAGAAGAAGACAAAGGAAATGTAAAACAATGTGAAATCAATTATGTGTATGTATGCTTTTCCTTTTAGACCTACAGATTTGACATTGAAGTGATTCTCAAAGTGCTTTCAAAATAAATTACCTAATTAGCTGGGGATGGTGGTGCATGCCTGTAGGCCCAGCTACTTGGGAGGCTGAGACAGGAGGATTATTTGAGCCCAGGAGTTCAAGGCTGCAGTAAGCTCTGATCACCACTGCATTCCAGCCTGGGTGACAGAGCAAGACCCTGTCTGAAAAAATGAAAACTGATGGAAAAGAAGAGGCAACACAATGTAGCCTCTAGGACAGAGCACTGAGCTAAATGCTTTTTTTTCTTGAGGGTTCAGTTTTCCTAATCATCCTAGCACATTATTAATATTTATTACTCTTCCTATGTAGATAAGTAATGTCCTAGAATTACAACACAGAAAAACAGATGTTTAGCTGTGAGTGTACAAGTATAAATCAATTAAGTGCCAGATTTTGATAATCACCAGCAGCTCATTCAAGTCGTATGTTCCAAAGTTACTCTTACCCTTTTTTTACATTACTTGATAAAGGCAATATTTAATTACATATTTCCTGTAAACTAGCTGGTAGAGTTCATACCTAAAGTCAGTAAATAATGTTAAGAATTTTTTTCCAGCTGAGCAAATGAATATGTGTGTAGTTGTAAGAAATCAAGAAGAGGTTATAAAATATAATCAGGATGTGGACTCTAAAACAGAATAACCTCTATGTCCTGTAACTTTTATCACTTGTAATAATACAGCATTCTCACCCTGTTAAATGGAAATTTAGAGCACCATTAAATTCTGGAATAATTAAAATTGCTATTTGGATTGAAAAAGCCCTTAGACAACATTTATTGAATATTAGGAAATAACTTTTATAAGATTAGAATCCATTTTTTATAGAAACCAAATTTAAAAGTATACATATTTTAATATAAGTGTTGTGGTAACACAGTAACCAAAATTGAGCAGATATTTTTAAAGCTTTTTATATTTATTAACAGTTGAATATATATGGCATGTTTTACATAGATTAATTTTACTATTTTTCTTTGTTTTAACAGGAGAGCCAAATTGAAACCGACAGATACTGCAAATGACTGGGACTTTTGTTTCTGCCTTATCTTTTTGTGTTTTTTTCTGAATAAAATATTCAGAGGAAATGCTTTTACAGAGTTCTTGAGTTGTGAAATTGTTTTTTAGCTAGTAGCTAGTTTAACCAGGATTAAGCAAGTTTAATCAGGATTATTCATGGATGTACTTTTTAGCTAACTATAGTTTTTCATATGGAAATGAAACTTACAGTACACACTTAAAATACCACCGAATTTTTTTCTGGATTTCCTGTCCTGAAGCATGAAGTGTACTAGAAACCAATTCTTCCTGCGCTACTTGTGGAATCTTTCTTACTGGATCATAATCTTACTTTACTTTATACAATAGATGCTTAATCAGTGCCTTTAATAGGAAGTGAGAAACTCCCAATCCAATCAACAAGGCTTTGATTCTACCTCCTAAGTACTACCCAGATCACAATCCAAATATCAGAACTAGGGGGCTGGTCAGAGAGGAAAAATCATCTATTAGGGAGTGGGACAGAAAGTGGAAACATTACAAAGAAGCAAATGGGCTCAGGACAGAGGCGAGAGTAGTACCGGGGAAAATCCCTACTGAGGACAGGTTTGCCACAGTGGATATGTATGTGATGCTTTTGTCCTCGTGGGCTGGAATGGAAGCTAATAAAGAAGTTCAGATGCTACGTGTTGCTTAGGTCTGCTTTGTTGAAGCCTGTCTCTTTCAGAGTTCCTAAACACAATATTCCCGTGGCATCTAATCCCAGTGAGAGCTCCAAATCCAGGCCGTGTATCAGATGCCACGGGAAATTCTGCCTCAGGACTGAGGTTGGTTCAAGCATCTGGATGATGTCAAAATTCCACATTGTGTGCTGGCCTAACCTGAAAGACCCTATCTAGTTCTAGCCTTTAAATTCCTTCTGTCACCAAATCTAGAGTTACATGGCATCTGTACAAGCTAGGTAGCTGAGGCATGGGATCAGCCCTATAAAGGAGCTTTTGGAGCTTTTGTTGTAGGTCTAGCTTCAACTTGGCACTCCAGTTCCAATAGCTGGACTTTCTCTCATCGTGTGTTCTGATCCTTGGATTGGGAACAAAGTAACCACTCTGATCCCACAAAGCAGAGGTTCCGGTTCCCAACTGGTGACTATTTTGCCTCCCAGGGGACATTTTTGGTTTTCACAACTGGAATACGGTGTTAGAGGGTAGAGGCTAGGGATGCTGCAAAGCATGTGGCATAATCCTGTTCCGCCCAGAATGCTAACAGTGCCAAGGTTATGGAGCCTTCCCACCCAAGGGCTTGGTCTATTCCTTGCTTCTGTCATCTCCCTAACCCTTAAACACAACAGTTCAAATATATATGCATAAGCATCTCCTAGGGACCTGCACGTTTCCAATATCGACTACTGAGATCCATCCGTAGAGATGCAGGCTTAGGAGGTCTAGGATTGGGCTCAAAATTTGCATTTTAACAAGTACTCCAGGTCATTCTGAAGCAAGTGATACAAACCACACAATGAGGAACACCGCCTTCAAGAGACTGAATCTTGCTTCCCTACACTAGCTTGGTATCTGAGACCATCTGCCTGCTGACTGGCTTTCCTGTCACAAACATTCTGCATATAGGCACAGTGTGTTCCTGGACTCCATGTTAACGCGTTCACCCTCATGTTCCCTTGGTTCCTGTCCCCAGTCCAGCGAGCAGAACTAATTACAGATCTTGACAACAGGAGATACAGATTTAAAATAACTTGCCTGTTCCCGTGGACTTTATCCACTAGTGAAGGAGGACAAGTGGACCAGGGGAGAGGGTAGGTGGGGGCTCCTTCCCTATTCCTCCCATTCCACTTTATACAAACCCCAGCTAGACCACTGGGAGAGCAACGGAAGTTAAGAATGACTGCATCTAAATATTGTCATCTGGTCCACTCTTCTTCCATCTTGTACACAAGGATATGAGTTTTGTTTAAAGTACTACTGAAACCAAGAAAAACCCTGGCTTAGCAAGCCCCTGACGGATCAGTCTAGTAATCTTATCAAAACCAAGATTACCTAAAAGCACTAACCAAAGGAAAAGCTCCCTCACCCCAACCTATGACTGCTCACATTTTTCAGATTGAATCATTTCAATTGTATTTTAAGGTTCATTGACCCTTTACCACCTCCAAGCTGCTCCTCAACACAGCTGATAATTATTTTTTAATTTTGAAAACTTTCTCACTTCTAGAATTTCCACTTGAGCCTTTGTTATTATTGTAGTTTCTTCTACTCTGCTTTGATTTCCTATCCATTTATTTTAAGGGTTTTTGGGGTTTTGATTTTACTAAGAATTACAATAACTACTTTAAAAATCTACACTAATTCCAACATCTGGGTCATCTTGAGGTCAGTCGCTATTGATTGCCTTTTTCTTTGAATATGTTTCTTTATATGTTTGATATAACGGGATTGAATTCTGAAGATTGTAAAACTAGATTTTGTTTTGTTCCTCTGAAAATTTTGATAATTTTTTGTTGTATTTGTTGTATTTTGTTTGATTTTTTCTATTGTATACTTTACAATATATTTTCTTCGAATGATTTTGACATTTCTATTTCTCAAAATATTTATGTTTATGTTAACAATTATACAAAGTAGCTTGGTGAAGTGGCTCCCATCTGTAATTCCAGAATTTTAGAGGCCAAGGCAGGAGGGTCACTGGAGCCCAGGAGTTGGAAACCAGCCTAGACAACAGCGCAAGACACTGTCTCCACAAAAAATTATTAGGGTGGTGCAAAAGTAATTGCGGGTTTTGCCATTACTTTCAATGGCAAAACCCACAATTACTCTTGCACCAACATGATAAAAAATAAGCTGGGTATGGTGGTGGTGTGTGCCTGTGGTCTCCGCTATTTGGGAAGTGAAGGCAGAGGTGGGAGGATTGCTTGAGCCCAGGAGTTCCAGACCAGCCTGAGACACTGTCTCTATGAGAAAAAAAAAATTAGCTGGGCCCACGTACCTGTGGTACTAGCTACTTCGGAGGCAAAGGCAGAGGTGCCAGAATCACTGGAGAACAGAAGCTCAAGGCTACAGGGCACTGTGATTGTGCCACTGCACTCCAGCCTGGGTGATGGAGCACGACCCTGACTCCAAATAATAATTATAATTACAAAAAGGAAAGACTTAGAACACCAGGTTAGGGTTAAGTATTATAAAATTTAGCTGACTTACTCTGTTCTCTATAAAACAGGTTGCCACAGAAAATATATCATGCCCAGTTAATTTTAAATTTCAGATAAACAAATACTTTTTTCAGTGTAAGTATATCCCATGCAATATTTGGGACATGCTTATACTAAAATATTATTCTCTGTTATCTGAAATTGAAATTTAACCGGGTATTACATAATTATAGCAGCCTGACCATAAAAGATATGTAGGCTGAGCAAAATTCTACTTTAAACTTCAAGCTTTATAATAAATGCATTATTAATCAAGAATTATTATTTAATGAGACCTGTGTAGATCCCCATATTTATCTTTTTAAATGTGGAACTAGGAAAGCTACATAAAGAACATTTATAGAAATAAATGACTGTTCTATAGAGCTGAAAAGAAAACTCTAGCTTTTATTTGTCTCCCCAAACTTAAGCTTTATTCTACATTTGAATAAACAATAAAATTACAGCTCAACTTTGGAAGCACAGATCATAATATAAAAATAAAGTAAAGATCCCAGAAACATTTAACAGGCAACAAATATTTCATATCATCTTAATATAGCAACTAAACATATAATAACTTAGAACGATCCATTAATTATAAGTAAAGAATAAATCTCTTACAAAGCATAGCTATTCATATTATTGACCATCATGAGAGTAAATATTTTAAGTAAAACGCCATGAAAACTTTAAAGAAAGGAGTGAGTTGCAGACACAGTCATTCTTGGATTTCTTTCAACACCAGGTTTTCTTCCCTTTTGAACTGAACTGGGAGTTGAATATTTCCTCTCTTTGCCCTCTGACCCTCTAGTCTCTGAAGCATCTTTTGTACTAGAGGTGTTTGCAAAGACTTCCTGGAAATTTGGTTTTGTAAATCGTCCTGTTGTATCTTCTAGGCACTGCAGTGATACAGATGTAGAGCTGTTGCTCTTGCTTGTGTAAGTGTAACAATTTGATTCAAAAAAGGAAGTAAAAAGAAGAGAGTTGATTACATTTGGCTACTGACATTAATAATAATAAATAATAATTGTACTTGTAATATAGACATATGAATGTTTTAGTTCTAAGAATGGCTGTCCACATAAGAAAAGTATGTAAAAAGAATTAATGTCTATTATAATTACTTTAACCAAAGAAAAAGTATAATTTAAAGATGGCTGTTTATTGATCAAATTGCAGAAACTGGTGAAAGTAGATATTAGTCATATTTATTAAGTGACACACAGTGATACTGAAGGCACTTATTTCTCAAGAAACATCATTTTTTCACAACAAGAACATAATACATCCTAGACATGAAATGAAAATAAGCTTTAATTTTCACCACAGGAGGGCGACACTCAGAGAACTGAGGTGGTACAGATCCATTAGAGGACCATATCCATGAGTCTATCAGTCTCTAGGACAGAGCAAGAATTTTTAAAGAACCTCGGTGAAGTTTCCTTTTCAAAGAAATACAAAGATTAAAGCCTTTGAAACGTAAATTATTTTTCCAGTTATTACATTGAGGACAAAGTTACAGTTGCAAAGTTAAGATTTTTATAACTATCCCTAAAACTGATTCTCAGTGACACCCTTGATCTACATATGTTAAGGAAAAAGGCAAGATGAAGATGTGTTAAATATTTTCCACTTTTTAAAAATCAGTTTTAATAAAAGGTATACCCAAATAATGGTTAATTAAATGACCATGAAAGTATGTTATAGCAGATGCCCACTCATCAACATGCCTTGAAATTAAAGGTTTATAAGGTGTATAAGGGCAGTTTTTGATGTTGCCATTACATTCACAAAAGTATCTGAGGCACGTACAGCAAGAAGTTCACTAAGTGCTTGCAAAATAACAAGCACAAAATTTTGTTGAATAAATAAATGAATACTTTTGTATAGCATCTGTTCAAAATCTCTAAGGTAAAAATGAAAATAATTTGAAAATATGCAAAACTGAAATTTCCCACATACGGCTGCCAATTCGTACAAACAACAAGATGAATTTCAAAATGAAAACATGACAATAAAATCAAAGTTTCAAAATGGCTGGCCTTTTTTAGCAAAACCAATGTTCAAATAAAGGAATAAGATATCAAATGTTTTGAGAACCAAATTTTACTGCTGCTTTTCTAACACACTGTTGTTAACCTGAGCCCCCATCGTCTTACTGTCAATAACAGATTTTCATTATAAAATACAAGAAACAGGCCAGGTGCCTGTCAATAACAGATTTTCATCATCAAATACAAGAAAGAGGCAGGGCATGGTGGCTCACAACTGTAATCCCAACATTTTGGGAGGCTGAGGTGGGTGGATCACTTGAGGTCAGGAGTTTGAGACAAGCCTGGCCAACATGGTGAAATCTCATCTCTACTAAAAATACAAAAATTAGCTGGGTGTGGTAGCAGGTGCCTGTAATTCCAGCTAATCCGGAGGCTGAGGCAGGAGAATCACTTGAACAAGGGAGGTGGAGGTTGCAGTGAACTGAGATCGAGCCACTGTACTCAAGCCTGGGCGACAGAGCAAGACTCTGCCTTAAAAAAAATAAATACACAACATTACAGAATCTCTCAGACACATTCAAAGTGGTGTGTATAGGGAAATTTATAGCAGTAAATGCCTACAAGAAAAAGCAAGAAATTTCCAAAATTGACACCCTAACATCACAATTAAAAGAACTAGAAAAGCAAGAGCAAACACATTCAAAAGCTAGCAGAAGGCAAAAAATAACTAAAATCAGAGCAGAACTGAAGGAAATAGAGACACAAAAAACCATTCAAAAAACTAATGAATCCAGGAGGTGGTTTTTTGAAAGGATCAACAAAATTGATAGACCGCTAGCAAGACTAAAAAAGAAGAAAACAGAGAAGAATCAAATAGGCGCAATAAAAAATGATAAAGGGGATATCACCACCGATACCACAGAAATACAAACTACCAACAGAGAATAATACAAACAGCTCTATGCAAATAAACTAGAAAATCTAGAAAAAATGGACAAATTCCTCGACACATACACTCTGCCAAGACTAAACCAGGAAGAAGTTGTATCTCTGAATAGACCAATAACAGGCTTTGGAATTGTGGCAATAATCAATTCCTTACCAATGAAAAAGAGTACAGGACCAGATGGATTCAGAGCCGAATTCTACCAGAGGTACAAGGAGGAACTGGTACCCTTCCTTCTGAAATTATTCCAATCAATAGAAAAAGAGTGAATCCTCTCTAATTCATTTTATGAGGCCAGCATCATCCTGATACCAAAGCCGGACAGAGACACAACCAAAAAAGAGAATTTTAGACTAGTATCTTTGATGAACATTGATGTAAAAATCCTCAATAAAATACTGGCAAACCAAATCCAGCAGCACATCAAAAAGCTTATCCACCATGATCAAGTACGCTTCATTCCTGGGATGCAAGGATGGTTCAATATACGCAAGTCAATAAATGTAATACAGCATAAAAACAGAACCAAAGACAAAAACCACATGATTATTTCAACCGATGCAGAAAAGACCTTTGACAAAATTCAACAACACTTCATGCTAAAATTCTCAATAAGTTAGGTATTCATGGGACGTATCTCAAATTAATAAGAGCTATCTATGACAAACCCACAGCCAATATCATACTGAATGGGCAAAAACTGGAAGCATTCCCTTTGAAAACTGGCACAAGACAGGGATGCCCTCTCTCACCGCTCCTATTCAACATAGTGTTGGAAATTCTGGCCAGGGCAATGAGGCAGGAGAAGGAAATCAAGGGTATTCAACTAGGAAAAGAGGAAGTCAAATTGTCCCTGTTTGCAGAGGACATGATTGTATATCTAGAAAAACCACAGTCTCAGCCCAAAATCTCCTTAATCTGATAAGCAACTTCAGCAAGGTCTCAGGATACGAAATCAATGTACAAAAATCACAAGCATTCTCATACACCAATAACAGACAAACAGAGAGCCAAATCATGAGTGAACTCCCATTCACAATTGCTTCAAAGCGTATAAAATACCTAGGAATCCAACTTACAAGGGATGTGAAGGACCTCTTCAAGAAGAACTACAAACCACTGTTCAATGAAATAAAAGAGGATACAAAGAAATGGAAGAATATTCCATGCTCGTGGGTAGGAAGAATCAATATCCTGAAAATGGCCATACTGCCCAAGGTAATTTAGAGATTCAATGCCATCCCCATCAAGCTACCAATGACTTTCTTCACAGAATTGGAAAAAACTACTTTCAAGTTCATATGGAACCAAAAAAGAGCCTTCATTGCCAAGTCAATCCTAAGCCAAAAGAGCAAAGCTGGAGGCATCATGCTACCTGACTTCAAACTATACTACAAGGCTACAGTAACCAAAACAGCATGGTACTGGTACCAAAATAGAGATATAGATCAATGGAACAGAACAGAGCCCTCAGAAATAATGCCACATATCTACAACTATCTGATCTTTGACAAACCTGAGAAAAACAAGCAATGGGGAAAGGATTCCCTATTCAATAAATGGTGCTGGGAACACCTACTAGCCATATGTAGAAAGCTGAAACTGGATCCCTTCCTTACACCTTATACAAAAATTAATTCAAGATGAATTAAAGACCTAAACGTTAGACCTAAAACCATAAAAACCCTAGAAGAAAACCTAGGCATTACCATTCAGGACATAGGCATGGGAAAGGACTTCATGTCTAAAACACCAGAAGCAATGGCAACAAAAGCCAAAATTGACAAATGGGATCTCATTAAACTAAAGAGCTTCTGCACAGCAAAAGAAACTACCGTCAGAGTGAACAGGCAACCTAGAAAATGGGAGAAAATTTTTGCAACCTACTCATCTGACAAAGGGCCAATATCAAGAATCTACAATGAACTCCAACAAATTTACAAGAAAAAAAGAAACAACCACATCAAAAAGTGAGCAAAGGACATGAACAGACACTTCTCAAAAGAAGACATTTATGTAGCCAAAAATATATGTAAAAATGCTCACCATCACTGGCCATCAGAGAAATGCAAATCAAAACCACAATGAAATACCATCTCACACCAGTTAGAATGGTGATCATTAAAATGTCAGGAAACAACAGGTGCTGGAGAGGATGTGGAGAAATAGGAACACTTTTCCACTGTTGGTGGGACTGTAAAGTAGTTCAACCATTGTCAAAGTCAGTGTGGCGATTCCTCAGGGATCTAGAACTAGAAACACCATTTGACCAAGCTGTCCCATTACTGGGTATATACCCAAAGGACTATAAATCATGCTGTTATAAAGACACATGCACACGTATGTTTATTGTGGCACTATCCACAATAGCAAAGACTTGGAACCAACCCAAATGTCCAACAATGATAGACTGGATTAAGAAAATGTGACACATATACGCCATGGAATACTATGTGATGAGTTCATGTCCTTTGTAGGGACATGGGTGAAGTTGGAAATCATCATTCTCAGTAAACTATTGCAAGAACAAAAAACCAAACACCGTATATTCTCACTTATAAGTGGGAATTGAACAACGAGAACACATGGACACAGGAAGGGGAACATCACACTCTGGGGCCTGCTGTGGGGTGGGGATGGGGGGAGGGTTAGCTTTAGGAGATATACCTAATGCTAAATGGCACATGTATACATATGTAACTATCCTGCACAATGTGCACATGTACCCTAAAACTTAAAGTATAATAATAATAAAATTAAAAAAGACCTGTGTATATTGATTATTTATCAGTGTGTATGTTACTATGCAAAATTATATTACTTTTAGTAACTTAGATTATGTAAATATGTATTATATTTTAGGCAGTAGCAAATATTAACACATTTTTTAATGTACAGCTTAGATAATAGTTGATGATTACAATTAATTAATATTAGCTACTTACAACACTTATGCAAACAGAAATTCTAAATCTAAATTTGTATTAACTTTGAAAATTTTAAACTATTTTCTACAAAGTTTTTAAATTACAAACAATAAAATAGAAACTTTATAAAAAAAGAAATGCTATGAGAAATAGTTATATTTTGATTCCTTAATTTTCCTGAATATTTGTACTTGGAGATTCACCGTTAGTAATTCCAATAGGCTACACAAATTTTCTCTTCAGTAAAATGGCCAAACAGAAGGCATTCAATTTTTAAATATATGATGCAATTTTATTTCCTTTTTTTCTGTATAAATGACACAAAATTTAGACCAATAAAAACAGAATTTCTTCCTTGAAATTTCAAGAGTTGAGCTGAGCTGGGAAGAGCTAAACTGCTTGATATCAGAGTTGGAAATTAAAGCAAGTGGCCCTCATCAAAGTAATAGTTAAGCCTTTTTGTCTTCCTTTCTGTGATTGTGGTAAGCAACAGGCAAAATCAGATGAAGCACCGACTCCTCATTGTTCCATTTTTTCCTCATGGAAAAGCACCAGGAAAGGGTCAGATGGATCAGCACAAACATGGCACTGTCTCACTGCCGAGGTGGCCCCCTCATTAAAAACAGGCCTGCAATGTTGTGAAAAAGGGGGCAGGAGTGCGTAGAGGAGAATGTATGATATGAGCAAGAGTAAAAAGCATGGGGTATTAATAATAATGTATAAAAATTATTATCAAAGTTCCATTTCTTCTTCAGAAACAGGGATCTGAACAAAAGTTTCTGAAGAAGGCCTCGACCAAAAGCCTCTCAGCAAGGTGCCCCTGAATCTAGATGCCTGGACTGGGAATGAAAAGCTACATGTGAGCCTCAGTGGCCAAGATGGCCGGTATTGTTTATTTCAACCCCTCAGAGACTGCAAAGCACTGACATTTATATAGTTCTCCTAAATGCACATGTCAGCAGGAGTGTGACAACCAATGATTTCAAAGATATAATGTGGGTATCAGAATTTCTGGCAAAAAATTAGATAATCTTATCTTTTCAAACTCAAATAACCATATATGCAGAGAAACTTCAAAGGCAGGTACCACCACAAATAATTTTTCAGGAAAGAATAAAGAAGCACAGCTGTAGAAAAAAAATTAGACTAGAAGTTGATGCTACCTTTCGGAATTGCTAATAATGGAAGCACAGGTTGTTAGAATGGAACATGTCTGATTGGTGAATATAATGTCACAGCAGCATAGATGCAGGAGTATTTGGATCTGACTATGCTATCTAAAGGTAGAATCATTACATTTTCAAAAGTTTAGAAAAAATAGGTTAGAGTAGTTAGTGGAGGTGGTATTTCTCCTCTTTGGTTGATTTGGGAATTAACACCAATCCTCATATAAGTTTCTGGTTCATATGTACACCCTGTGTTTTAATCAGGACAATTTAGATAAATACATTGACTCAATCATTTCAGGTGTCTGCAAAGGGAATATTGTTCACATTACAGATATCTTTTCACTGGAATAAAATACCTCGACCAAGAGTCTTCAATGACCCCATCACTTGAGGTCAGTCATTTATAATAAAATGAAATCTACCATTCTTTTTAAAATATACCAAGTAAAAGTCATCAAGACCAAAGTTATTCAGAAACAAAATACTAATCAAAACACGGATGTACAATTAGCTCTTAATAAATCCCCAAACTGCGTATATAGTGTAGAAATAATATAAGTAGTTATAATGATTAAATATAGTAGAGGAAAAGTTTAAAAGTAAGAAAAAAATAAAGTATATTATGACAATAATTAGGTAAAAATGTTAGATGTAAAAAAATTTTCAATGTAAAGGATACAATAAATAGAAAAATTGCATAAATGAAAAAAGGAATTATGAATTAGAATGTAGGGTGAAGTGAATATTTAGAAGTCCGAATAGGGTTAAAACAAATAAAGAATATGAAAAATTGAAATACATAAAAATCTAGAATAAGTCATGTAATTTAAGTCCCAGTTTAAATAAATAAAATGGAGTGAATGTCAAATAGGGAATAAAAATATATAATTATTAAAATAATTAATTATAATAGCTTAAAGGCATAACTATTAAAAGAAATACAATAGTTAAAAGCATAATACCAAAATAGAGAAAATTACATAAAGCCATCTAAGATAAAATTCGAATTAATTATAAAGCAATGAAAACAAACCCATTTCTCAATATGTGAATAAGATCAAGAATCCAGTAGATTAAGGTCTTCAAAGCTCTGAGGGAAAGACATGTAAATTTAAAATTACATATATTTCAAAAGTTATTTTCAGGATTGAGGAAAAATGTTTCTTAATACAAAAAAGCAATGTAAACTGAGTATATTTACCTCAGTAAAATGCATTTGAAATTTGCTGAAAATTTAGATTATGAAGAAAAATACTCTTCCTGAGAACAAATATTGAGATAAAATAAGTGTACAGACATCCAAATAGATCGAAACTATATTAACACTGTGTCAAACTATACACAATGTGTGATATATCCATATGAAGCACATTTATGGAAGAATAAAAGAAAATGTTATCCCAAGTGTTACATTAAATAAAAGAGTAAATTTGGTAATAAATGAGTAAATAAGAAAAATAATTCTTGCCCAGGTTACATTAGATTTAGCTTTAGTGGGGTAGAGCCAGTCACTACTAATACAGAAGTTGAGAATCCATGAAAGGAAGAAAATACATAGTGTATAACTAAAATGAGTGAGTTTGAAATTCACCAACCAGTACGTTCTGGGATTAATGGCAATGGCTTGTAGTATGCTCAAAAAGCAGGTGGTGCATGGGAAGAAGCTGCTCATTATCATGTTAAGATAGACAGTAGGCTTCTATTTGAGGCCACTCTAGAGACCATCTTGCCAATCTATGTCTGTAGAGAACAAGTTTGTCATGGTAGGAGCATCACTATGTAGATGAAGGCCTAGTTACGGATGCTCTGGTCACAGGACCTGGGCCTGCAACCCAAAAAGCAGGCAAAAATCCAGAAGACAGGAAGGAACATGACAGAGATTCCAATTCTACGGAATAAAAAGCACTTTTATGGCACTATTATTTGAATATGTGTCCTTTATCAGAAAAGTAAATGCATATCTGGAAAAACAAACAGGACAACAAAGTCTCTTCTTAGAAAATCTCTGTGATTATGTCAACCAAGACCACCACTCTCCTCAGTGCCGACCATCATGGTTACCTCAATCAAAAAGTCCTGAGTCATCCCTAGCAACCCCATGTGAACCATCCTCCTAGCCTGCTCTTTCCTTCACTTCCCATAAACATCAAATATGCAATGATGCCACTGAAGCCCCCTCCTTTTGTGCTTTTATTATCTTCACATTTCCTGAACAGTTATAAGTGCCATGTGTCCTGGAAGGTTTTAGTTTATTTTTATATCTTCTGTTAAATTACACAAGATCATGGACAATGACATATGAACATTTGTATCTGCACACTTGTTACAGTGTTAGGTTAAGTTTTATAAAAAGGTGAATGAGTGGAGATAAGTAGACAATCCATGGGTCATTTTTTTTCACTCTACGAATTAATATGAGGTGGAGAGAATTTGTAATGTGTAATTGACCAAAGTTTCTTCATCAAGCGTTTTAATAAGAGCAGTAATCTATTTATGAGGATAGAGCACTCCTGACCTAAACACATCCCGAAAGACCACACCTCCCAATACTGCTGCTTTGGGGATTAATTTTAAACATAAAGTTTTAAGGGAAACAAAAACATGAAAACCATGCCTCATGTCCCCAATTCATTTTTAATTCCACACAAAATACAATCATTCCATCTAGTAGACTCTATAATTCTAAACACACTCCAGAATCAACTTTAAAATCTAACTTCTAAGTCTTGTCCAAACCTTATATGGGTGAAAGTCAAGGTATAATTCATTCTAATGCAAGATTTTCTTTAGCTGTGGATCTAAGAAATCTAACATGTTATGTGTTTTTGAAATACAAAGGTGGGAAAGGCAAAGGACAGACATTGCTGTTTCAAAAGGGAGAAATAGGCAAGAAGAAATAAATAACAAGTCCCAAGTGTGTTATTAAAAAAAAAAAAGACAGGCCATGCACCGTATCTCATACCTGTAGTCCCAGCAGTTTGGGAGGCCAAGGCAGGTGGATCACTTGAGGTCAAGAGTTCAAATCCACCTGGCAATATAGTGAAACCCCGTCTCTACTAAAAAAAAATACAAAAATACAAAAATTAGCCAAGCCTGGTAGCATTCACTTTTGGTCCCAGCTACTTGTGAGGCTGAGGCAAGAGAATCACTCTAGCCCGGGTGGCAGAGGTTGCAATGAGCTAAGAACGCACCACTGAACTCTAGTCTGGGCAACAGACTGAGAATCCATCTCAAAATAAATAAATAAACAAAATTAACGGACAAAAACTGCTCAAATTTGAAAAAAGAAATGGACAAACACACTCAAAAACTTTAGTGGACTTTGACCAGCATAAATTTAAAGAAAACCAAAGTGAGACACAATATAAAACTGTTAAATATCTCATTGAAAAAACTTCAAAAATTTCAAGAGAAAAAAGATTAAACACATACAATTTAGGCCTGCTAATACTATCAACAGATGTATTTAAAGATATTTTGCAGTTCAGAGTGTGGGATGACATGTTCAAGTTCAAAAAAAAAAAAGAGAAAAATTACCAACCAAGAACATTATATATGGGAAAACTCTCATTGAAACATGAAGGTGAAATTAAGATTTTTTTCAGATAAACTAAAGCCGAAGGAGTTTATTACCACTAGGATTGTTCTTCAAGAAATGCCAGAAAGTCTTTTGAAATTAAAAAATGAGAATACCAAAAAGCCATACAATAGTATAAAACTCCACTGTAAAACAAATATATAGAGAAATATAGCATCCTGTATTATTGTGATGTTGGTAAGTAATTTTAATTCCCTTATGGAATTTGACACAAAATACACAAAAATATTTTATATGTATGTTAAATAATACATCATATAAAAAGGCCTAATTTGTGACATCAAGAACAACGTGTGTGTTGGGAAAGACAGTCATGTGAAAGACTGGAGTTTTTATATGCTACTGGAGATAACATCAGATTAAACTAGATTGTTATAACTTTGAGACGTTTCATGTAATCTGTAATCACAAAGATAATACCTGTAGAATGCATACAAAAGAAAAATAAATAAAAACATATTAGTACAAAAATTAATTAGACAAAAAGGAAGACAGCAAGAAATAAAATAAATAAATAAAAGAACTAAAAAAGAAACACAATACAATTAACAAAATGGCGGTAGTAACTCCTTAACTGCAAATAATAACCTTATAGGTAACAATGTTAAATTCTCCAATAACAGACACAAGGTCACTGAAAAAATAAAAATATAAAATCAAATAAATTCTGTTTATAAACTGTTTATAAAACTAAAAATATAAAATCAAATAAATTCTGTTTATTTAAGCATAAACATGGATTGAAAATGCAGGGATGGAAAATTATATTCTATATGGTAACAAAATCATCCTAAATAGCAACCAAAGTATAAAAAAGTTGGTCACACTTACATTAGATGATTAGACTTTAAGCAAAAAACTGTCATAAAGACAAACAAGGACATTATATAATAGAAATAAATCTCCAAGAAGATATCATAATTAAAATGTGCACATGTATCAGCAACTATTCCATACACTTAACACAAATAATTACAGAATTAAAAGGAGAAATAGCCTGAGTACAGTGGATCATGCATGCTTGTGCATGCCTCTTGGCGGGGGCTGAGGCAGGAGGATGGCTTGAGCCCAGGAGTTGAGACTAACCTGGACAAGATAGCAACACTTCGTCTGTGTAAAAAACAAAATTATAAATAAAAACAAAGGGAGGAATAGAGACCACCACCAAAATGATAGGAGATTTTAATAACGGAGAGGACAACCTGGCAGACCAAATGAAGACAGAGGATTGAGCAGGGAGTGATTCAACCAAATCCAGCAGACTTTTAGAAAGGGTCTTCTCAACAACAGAATGAACATGCTTCTGCTGTGCACATGGAACATTCTTGAGACTATATCACAAATCGGACCACAAAGAAATCCATTCAAGAAAATTAAAATCATAGAAAATATCATTTACAACTAAAATGGAATGGAACAAGAAGTGAACACAAGAAGAAAAATTTAAAAATTTGCAAATACATAAAAATCAAGTGACATGCTCCTAAACAACATTATGGGTTAAAGAAGAAATCACAGTGAAAATTTCAACATAACTGGAGACAAAGCATAACACAATTATTGAATGCATCTAAAGCTTGTATTCAATTGTAGTAGTAAATGTGTACATTAAAAAAATCTATCTAAATCAACCAGTAAATGTAACCAAACATAAGTAAAGAATAAAAATTTCAGCAGTTATAAATAAATAACAATTAAAAGCCATAGAAAAATCAATTAAAGTTTGGTTTTATTGAAAAGATTAAGAAAACTGACAGATTAAAAGAAAAAAGAAGATATCTCAAATAATTAAATTCAGAAATAAAAGAGGAGCTATTACTACTGATGCCACAAAAGTAGGAAAAGAAGAGATTATAACAGTTTAATTCCAAGTATACGCCAAAAAAGTGATAAGCTAAGAGATATAGACAAATGTCTAGAAATATAGATTATACTAAAAATAAACCATAAAAAGATCTGAATAGGCATATAAGTAGTAACAACAACCTCCCTTCAAAAAGCCCAGGCACGGATCACTTCATTAAATTATTTTTTTCAAAATGTTAAAGCAGGGTTAACACCAACCCTTCTTAAACTACTCCAGAAAAATGAAAAAGAGAAAACAATTTCCAACTTATTTTATGAGCCCAGCATTAACACAACACCGAAACCCAAAAAGACACTAAGGAAAAAAAAATACAACTACAAATCAATTTTCCTTTTGACTATTGATGTAAAAATTCTCCTCAGAACATTAGAACACCAAATTCAATCACATATTATAAGGATTATACACCGTGATGAAGAAGGAGTTATCTCTCCAATGTAAGTATTGTTCAACACATGTAAATCAATCTAATAGTTTTTTATTTTTTTATTATACTATAAGTTTTAGGGTACATGTGGACAACGTGCGGGTTTGTTACATAGGTTTACATGTGCCATGATGTTTTGCTGCAAACATCAACTCATCATTTATATGAGATATTTCTCCTACTGCTATCTCTCCTCTAGCCCTTCCAGCCACTGACAGGCCCAGTTGTGTGATGTTACCTGCTTTGTGTCCAAGTGTTCTCATTGGTAAATTCCCACCTATGAGTGAGAACATGTGGTGTTTGGTTATCTGACCTTGTGATAGTTTGCTGAAAATGATGGATTCCGGTTTCATCCAAGTCCCCGCAAAGGACAAAAACTCATTCGTTTTTATGGCTGTGTACTATTCCATGGTAGATACTTGCTGAATTTTCTTAATCAGTTCTATCATTGATGGACATTTGGGTTGTTTCCCAGACTTTGCTATTGTGAATAGTGCTGCAATAAACATACGTGTGCATGTCTTTATAGTGCTCCAAATATCCACTTGCAGATTCTACAAAAGGAGTGTTTCCAAACTGTTCTATCAAAAGGAATGCTCAAGTCTATGAGTTGAATGCACTCATCGCAGAGAAGTTTCTGAGAATGCCTCTGTCTAGTTTTCAGGTGAAGATATCCCTTTTCCCAGCATAGGCCTCAAAGCTATCCAAATATCCACTTGCAGATTCTACAAAAAGAGTGTTTCAAAACTGCTCCTTCAAAAGGAACGTTCAAGTCTGTGAGTTGAATGCACTCGTCACAAAGAAGTTTCTGAGAATGCTTCTGTCTTGTTGTTATGTGAAGATATATCCTTTTCCATCATTGGTCCCAAAGCGCTCGAAATAAACACTTGCAGATTCTACAAAAAGAGGGTTTCAAAACTATTCTATCAAAAGGAACGTTCAAGTCTGTGAGTTGAATACACTCATCACACAGAAGTTTCTGAGAATGCTTCTGTCTAGTTTTTAGGTGAAGATAATCCTTTTCCCAGCATAGGCCTCAAAGCGCTCCAAATATCCACTTGCAGATTCTACAAAAAGAGTGTTTGAAAACTGATCTGTCAAAAGGAACGTTCAAGCCTGTGAGTTGAATGCACTCATCACACAGAAGTTTCTGAAAAAACTCCTGTCTAGTTTTTAGGTGAAGATATTTCATTTCCCAGCATAGGCCTCAAAGCGCTCCAAATATCCACTTGCATATTCTACAAACAGAGTGATTCAAAACTGCTCTTTCAAAAGGAACGTTGAAGTGTGTGAGTTGAATGCACTCATCGCAAAGAAGTTTCTGAGAATGCTTCTGTCTAGTTGTTATGTGAAGATATTTCCTTTTCCAGCATATGCCTTAAAGCGCTCCGAATAAACAGTTGCAGATTCTATAAAAGGATTGCTTCCAAACTGTTGTATCAAAAGGAACGTTCAGGTCTGTGAGTTGAAAGCTCTCATCATGAAGAAGTTTCTGAGAATGCTTCTGTCTAGTTCTTATGTGAAGATATTTCCTTTTCCAGCATAGACCTGAGAGCGTTCCAAATATCCACTTGCAGATTTTACAAAAAGAGTGTTTCAAAACTGCGCTTTCAAGAGGAACGTTCTAGTTTGTGAGTTGAACTCACTCCTCAGAAAGAGGTCTCTGAGAATGGTTCTATCTAGTTTTCATCTGCATGTATTTCCTTTTCCACTAGATGCCGCAGTCGCTCCAAATATCCTCTTGCAGAAATTACAAAAAGAGTGTTTTCAAACTACTCTATCAAAAGTCGGTTTCAACTCTGTGAGTTGAATGCACGCATCACAAAGAAGTTTCTGAGAATGCTTCTGTCTAGTTTTTTGCTGAAGATATTGCATTTCCCAGCATAGGCTTCATGGCGCTCCAAATATCCACTTGCAGATTGTACAAAAAGAGTGTTTCAAATCTCTTCTTTCAAAAGGAAGGTTCAAGTCTGTGAGTTCAATGCACTCATCACACAGTAGTTTCTGAGAATCCTTCTCTCTAGTTTTTAGGTGAAGATATTTCATTTCCCAGCACAGGCCTCAGTGCGCTCCATATAGACACTAGCAGATTCTACAAAAAGAGTGTTTCAAAACTGCTCCTTCAAAAGAAAGGTTCAAGTCTGTGAGTTGAATGCACTCATCAGAAAGAAGTTTCTGAGAATGCTTCTGTCTAGTTTTTATGTGAAGATATTTCCTGTTCCAGCATTGGCCTCAAACAGCTCCAAATATCCACTTGCAGATTCTACAAAAAGAGAGTTTCAAAACTCTTCTATCAAAAAGAAGTTTCAACTCTATGAGTAGAATAAAGTCATCACAAACAAGATTCTGAGAATGCTTCAGTCTAGTTTTTATGTGAAGATATTTCCTTTTCCAGCATAGGCCACAATGCGCTCCAAATAAAATCCTGCAGATTATACAAAAGGAGAGTTTCCAAACTATTCTATGAAAAGGAACGCTCAAGTCTGTGAGTTGAATGCACTTATCACACAGAAGTTTCTGAGAATGCTTCTGTCTAGTTTTTATGTGAAGATATTTCCTTTTCCAGAATTGGCCTCAAACAGCTCCAAATATCGACTTGCAGATTCTACAAAAAGAGAGTTTCAAAACTCTTATATCGAAAAGAAGGTTCAACTCTGTGAGTAGAATGCAGTCATCACAAATAAGATTCTGAGAATGCTTCTGTCTAGTTTTTATGTGAAGATATTTCCTTTTCCAGCATAGTCCTCAAAGCGCTCCAAATATCCACTTGCAGATTCTCCAAAAAGATTGTTTCAAAACTGCTCTTTCAAAAGGAACGTTCAAGTCTGTGAGTTGAATGCACTCATCACACAGAAGTTTCTGAGAATACTTCTGAGTAGTTTTTAGGTGAAAATATTTCATTTCCCCGCATAGGTCT
The DNA here is from genome assembly GCF_028885655.2 of Pongo abelii. NCBI lineage: Eukaryota > Metazoa > Chordata > Mammalia > Primates > Hominidae > Pongo > Pongo abelii. The sequence goes on along the minus strand of NC_072000.2, from coordinate 19,532,636 downwards.
CAAAGCGCTCCAAATATCCGCTTGCAGATTCTACAAACAGAGTGTTTCAAAACTACTCTTTCAAAAGGAAGGTTTAAGTCAGTGAGTTGAATGCACTCATCGCAAAGAGGTTTCTGAGAATGCTTCTGTCTAGTTGTTATGTGAAGATATTTCCTTTTCCAGTATATGCCTCAAAGCGCTCCGAATAAACAGTTGCAGATTCTATAAAAGGAGGGTTTCCAAGCTGTTGTATCAAAAGGAACGTTCAGGTCGGTGAGTTGAAAGCTCTGATCATGAAGAAGTTTCTGAGAATGCTTCTGTCTAGTTCTTATGTGAAGATATTTCCTTTTCCAGCATAGGCCTCAAAGCCCTCCAAATAAACACTTCCAGATTTTACAAAAGGAGTGTTACAAAACTGTTATATCAAAAGCAACTTTCGTGTCTGTGAGTTGAATGCACTAATCACACAGAAGTTTCTGAGAATGCTTCTGTCTAGTTCTTATGTGAAGATATTTCCTTTTCCAGTATAGACCTGAGAGCGCTCCATATATTCACTTGCAGATTCTACAAAAAGTGTGTTTCAAAAGTGCGCATTCAAGAGGAACGTTCAAGATTGGGAGTTGAACTCACCCCTCAGAAAAAGGTCTCTGAGAATGGTTCTACCTAGTTTTCGTCTGCATGTAATTCTTTTTCCACTAGATGCCGCAGTCGCTCCAAATATCTTCTTGCAGAAATTACAAAAAGAGTGTTTTCAAACTACTCTATAATAAGTCAGTTTCAACTCTGTGAGTTGAATGCACGCATCGCAAAGAAATTTCTGAGAATGCTTCTGTCTAGTATTTAGCTGAAGATATTTCATTTCCCAGCATAGGCTTCAAGGCGCTCCAAATATCCACTGCAGATTGTACAAAAAGAGTGTTTCAAAACTCCTCTTTCAAAAGGAAGGTTCAAGTCTGTGAGTTCAATGCACTCATCAAACAGTAGTTTCTGAGAATCCTTCTGTCTAGTTATTAGGTGAAGATATTTCATTTCCCAGCATAGGCCTCAGTGCGCTCCAAATATACACTAGCAGATTCTACAAAAAGAGAGTTTCAAAACTGCCCTTTCAAACGAAAGGTTCAAGTCTGTGAGTTGAATGAACTCATCACAAAGAAGTTTCTGAGAATGCTTCTGTCTAGTTTTTATGTGAAGATATTTCCTTTTCCAGAACTGGCCTCTAACAGCTCCAAATATCCACTTGCAGATTCTACAAAAAGAGAGTTTCAAAACTCTTCTATAGAAAAGAAGGTTCAACTCTGTGAGTAGAATGCAGTCATCACAAACAAGATTCTGAGAGTGCTTCAGTCTAGTTTTTATGTGAAGATATTTCCTTTTCCAGCATAGGCCTCAAAGCGCTCCAAATAAACAATTGCAGATTCTACAAAAGGAGTGTTTCCAAACTGTTCTATGAAAAGGAATGTTCAAGACTGTGAGTTGAATGCACTCATCACAAAGAAGTTTCTGAGAATGCTTCTGTCTAGTTTTTAGGGGAAGATATTCCTTTTCCCAGCATACGCCTCAAAGCTCTCTACATATCCACTTGCAGATTCTAGAAAAAAAAGAGTGTTTCAAAACTGCTCTTTCCAAAGGAACGTTCAAGTCTGCGAGTTGAATGCACTCATCACACAGAAGTTTCTGAGAATGCTTCTGTCTAGTTTTTAGGTGAAGATATTTCATTTCCCAGCACAGGCATCAATGCGCTCCAAATTTACACTAGCAGATCCTACAAAAAGTGTGTTTCGAAACTGCTCTTTCAAAAGAAATGTTCAAGTCTGTGAGTTGAATGCACTCATCACAAAGAAGTTTCTGAGAATGCTTTTGTCTAGTTTTTATGAGAAGATATTTCCTTTTCCAGAATTGGCCTCAAACAGCTCTAAATATCCACTTGCAGATTCTACAAAAAGAGAGTTTCAAAACTCTTCTATCGAAAAGAAGGATCAACTCTGTGAGTAGAATGCAGACATCACAAACAAGATTCTGAGAATTCTTCTGTCTTGTTTTTATGTGAAGATATTTCCTTTTCCAGCATAGGCCTCAAAGCGCTCCAAATAAACACTTGCAGATTCTACAAAAGTAGTGTTTCCAAACTGTTCTATGAAAAGGAATGTTCAAGTCTGTGGGTTGAATGCACTCATCACACAGAAGTTTCTGAGAATTCTTCTGTCTAGTTTTTATTTGAAGATATTCCTTTTCCCAGCATAGGCCACAAAGCGCTCCAAATATCCACTTGCAGATTCTTCAAAAAGAGTGTGTCAAAACTGCTCTTTCAAAAGGAACTTTCAAGTCTGTGAGTTGGATGCACTCATCATACAGAAGTTTCTGAGCATACTTCTGTCTAGTTTTTAGGTGAAGATATTTCATTTCCCAGGATAGGCCTCAAAGCGTTCCAAATATCCACTTGCAGATTCTTCAAACAGAGTGTTTCAATACTGCTCTTTCAAAAGGAAAGTTCAAGTCTGTGAGTTGAATGCACTCACCGCAAAGAAGATTCTGAGAATGCTTCTGTCTAGTTGTTATGTGAAGATATTTCCTTTTCCAGCATATGCCTCAAAGCGCTCTGAATAAACAGTTGCAGATTCTATAAAAGGAGTGTTTCCAAACTGTTGTATCAAAAGGAACGTTCAAGTCTGTGAGTTGAAAGTTCTCATCATGAAGAAGTTTCTGAGAATGTTTCTGTCTAGTTCTTATGTGAAGATATCTCCTTTTCCAGCATATGCCACAAAGCCCTCCAAATAAACACTTGCACATTTTACAAAAGGAGTGTTACAAAACTGTTATATCAAAAGGAACTTTCGTGTTTCTGAGTTGAATGCACTAATCACACAGAAGTTTCTGAGAATGCTTCTGTCTAGTCCTTATGTGAAGATATTTCCTTTTCCAGCATAGACCGGAGAGCGATCCAAATATCCACTTGCAGATTCGGCAAAAAGAGTGTTTCAAAACTGCTCTTTCAAGAGGAAAATTCAAGTCTGTGAGTTGAACTCACTCCTCAGAAAGAGGTTTCTGAGAATGGTTCTATCTAGTTTTCATCTGCATGTATTTCTTTTTCCATTAGATGACGTAGTCGCTCCAAATATCCTCTTGCAGAAATTAAAAAAAGTGTGTTTCCAAATTACTGTATCAAAAGTCAGTTTCAACCCTGTGAGTTGAATGCACGCATCGCAAAGAAGTTTCTGAAAATGCTTCTGTCTAGTTTTTAGGTGAAGATATTTCGTTTTCCAGCATTGGCCTCAATCAGCTCCAAATATCCACTTGCAGATTCTATAAAAAGAGTGTTTCAAAACTCTTCTATCAAAAAGAAATTGTAACTCCATGAGTAGAATAAAGTCATCACAAACAAGATTCTGAGAGTGCTTCAGTCTAGTTTTAATGTGAAGATATTTCCTTTTCCAGCGTAGGCATCAATGCTCTCCAAATAAACACTTACAGATTCCATAAAAGGAGTGTTTCCAAACTCTTCTATGAAAAGAAACGCTCAAGTCTGTGAGTTGAATGCACCCATCACACAGAAGTTTCTGAGAATGCTTCTGTCTAGTTTTTAGTTGAAGATATTCCTTTTCCCAGCATAGGCCTCAAAGCTCTCCAAATATCCACTTGCAGATTCTACAAAAAGAATGTTTCAAAACTGCTCTTTCAAAAGGAACGTTCAAGTCTGTGAGTTGAATGCACTCATCACAAAGAAGTTTCTGAGAATGTTTGTGTCTAGTTGTTATGTGAAGATATTTCCATTTCCAGCATAGGCCTCAAAGCTCTCTAAATAAACACTTGCAGATTCTACAAAAAGAGTGTTTCAAAACTGCTCTTTGAAAAGGAACGTTCAAGTCTGTGAGTTGAATGCACTCGTCACAAAGAAGTTTCTGAGAATGCTTCTGTCTAGTTGTTATGTGAAGATATTTCCTTTTCCGGCATAGGCCGCAAAGCGCTCGAAATAAACACTTGAAGATTCTACAAAAGGAGTGTTTCAAAACTGCCCTATCAGAAGGAACGTTGAAGTCTGTGAGTTGAATGCACTCATCACACAGAAGTTTCTGAGAATGCTTCTGTCTAGTTGTTATGTGAAGACATTTCCTTTTCCAGCATAGGCCACAAAGCGCTAGAAATAAACACTTGCAGATTCTAGAAAAGGAGTGTTTCAAAACTGTTCTATCAATAGGAATGTTCAAGTCTGTGAGTTGAATGCACTCATCATACAGTAGTCTCTGAGAATCCTTCTGTCTAGTTTTTAGGTGAAGTTATTTCATTTCCCAGCATAGGCCTCAGGGCGCTTCAAATGTTCCCTAGGAGAATCTACAAATAGTGTGTTTCCAAACTGCTCTTTCAAAAGAAAAGTTCAAGTATGTGAGTTGAATGCACTCATCACAAAGAAGTTTCTGAGAATGCTTCTGTCTAGTTTTTATGTGAAGATATTTCCTTTTCCAGCTTTGGCCTCAAACAGCTCCAAATATCCACTTGCAGATTCTACAAAAAGAGAGTTTCAAAACTCTTCTATCAAAAAGAACGTTCAACACCGCGAGTTCAACGCAGTCATCACAAACAAGCTTCTGAGAGTGCTTCTGTCTAGTTTTTATGTGAAGATATTTCCTTTTCCAGCATAGGCCTCCAAGCGCTCCAAATAAACACTTGCAGATTCTACAAATGGGGTGTTTCCAAACTGTTCTATGAAAGGGAACGCTCAAGTCTGTGAGTTGAATGCACTCATCACACAGAAGTTTCTGAGAATGCTTCTGTCTAGTTTTTAGGTTAAGATATTCCCTTTCCCAGCATAGGCCTCAAAGCTCTCCAAATATCCACTTGCAGATTCTACAAAAAGTGTGTTTCAAAACTGCTCTTTCAAAACGGACTTTCAAATCCGTGAGTTGAATGCACTCAATGCAAAGAAGTTTCTGAGAATGTTTGTGTCTAGTTGTTATGTGAAGATATTTCCATTTCCAGCATAGGCCTCAAAGTGCTCTAAATAAACACTTGTAGATTCTACAAAAAGAGAGTTTCCAAACTCTTCTATCAAAAAGAAGGTTCAACACAGTGAATTGAATGCATTCATCACAAACAAGCTTCTGAGAATGCTTCTGTCTGGTTTTTATGTGAAGATATTTCCTTTTCCTGCATAGGCCCCAAAGCGCTCGAAATAAACACTTGCAGATTCTACAAAAGGAGTGTTTCCAAACTGCTCTATGAAAAGGAATGCTCAAGTCTGTGAGTTGAATGCACCCATCACACAGAAGTTTCTGAGAATGCTTCTGTCTAGTTTTTAGTTGAAGATTTTCCTTTTCCCAGCGTAGGCCTCAAAGCGCTCCAAATATCCACTTGCAGATTCTACAAAAAGAGTGTTTCAAAACTACTCTTTCAAAAGGAACTTTCAAGTCTGTGAGTTGAAAGCTCTCATCATGAAGAAGTTTCTGAGAATGCTTCTGTCTAGTTCTTATGTGATGATATTTCCTTTTCCAGCATAAACCTCAAAGCCCTCCAAATAAACACTTGCACATTATACAAAAGGAGTGTTACAAAACCGTTATATCAAAAGGAACGTTCGTGTCTGTGAGTTGAATGCACTAATCACACAGAAGTTTCTGAGAATGCTTCTGTCTAGTTCTTATGTGAAGATATTTCCTTTTCCAGCATAGACCTGAGAGCGCTCCAAGTATCCACTTGCAGATTCTACAAAAAGAGTGTTTCAAAACTGCTCTTTCAAGTGTAAAGTTCAAGTCTGTTTGTTGAACTCACTCCTCAGAAAGAGGTTTCTGAGAATGGTTCTATCTAGTTTTCATCTGCATGTATTTCCTTTTCCACTACATGCCGTAGTCGCTCCAAATATCCTCTTGCAGAAATTACAAAAAGTATGTTTCCAAATTACTCTATCAAAAGTCAGTTTCAACTCTGTGAGTTGAATGCACGCATCGCAAATAAGTTTCTGAGAATGCTTCTGTCTAGTTTTTAGTTGAAGATAATTAATTTCCCAGCATAGGCTTCAAGGCGCTCCAAATATCCACTTGCAGATTGTACAAAAAGAGTGTTTCAAAACTCCTCTCTCAAAAGGAAGGTTCAAGTATGTGTGTTGAATGCACTCATCACACAGTAGTTTCTGAGAATACTTCTGTCTAGTTTGTAAGTGAAGATATTTCATTTCCCAGCATAGGCCTCAGTGCGCTCCAAATATACACTAGCAGATTCTACAAAAAGAGTGTTTCAAAACTGCTCTTTCAAAAGAAAGGTTCAAGTCTGTGAGTTGAATGCACTCATCACAAAGAAGTTTCTGAGAATGCTTCTGTCTAATTTTTATGTGAAGATATATCCTTTTCCAGCTTTGGCCTCAAACAGCTCCAAATATCCACTGGCAGATTCTACAAAAAGAGAGTTTCAAAACTCTTCTATCAAAAAGAAGGTTCAACACCGTGAGTTGAATGCAGTCATCACAAACAAGCTTCTGAGAATGCTTCTGTCTAGTTTTTATGTGAAGATATTCCCTTTTCCACCATAGGCCCCAAAGCGCTCTAAATAAACACTTGAAGATTCTACAAAAAGACTGTTTCAAAACTGCTCTTTAAAAAGGAACGTTGAAGTCAGTGAGTTGAATGCACTCGTCACAAAGAAGTTTCTGAGAATGCTTCTGTCTAGTTGTTATGTGAAGATATTTCCTTTCCCAGCATAGGCCACAAAGCTCTAGAAATAAACACTTGCAGATTCTAGAAAAGGAGTGTTTCAAAACTGTTCTATCAATAGGAATGTTCAAGTCTGTGAGTTGAATGCACTCATCATACAGTAGTCTCTGAGAATCCTTCTGTCTAGTTTTTAGGTGAAGTTATTTCATTTCCCAGCATAGGCCTCAGGGCGCTTCAAATATACACTAGGAGAATCTACAAATAGTGTGTTTCCAAACTGCTCTTTCAAAAGAAAAGTTCAAGTCTGTGAGTTGAAAGCACTCATCACAAAGAAGTTTCTGAGAATGCTTTTGTCTAGTTTTTATGTGAAGATATTCCCTTTTCCATAATTGGCCTCAAACAGCTCTAAATATCCACTTGCAGATTCTACAAAAAGAGAGTTTCAAAACTCTTCTATCGAAAAGAAGGTTCAACTCTGTGAGTAGAATGCAGTCATCATGAACAAGATTCTGAGAATCCTTCTGTCTAGTTTTTATGTGAAGATATTTCCTTTTCCAGCATAGACCTCAAAGCGCTCCAAATAAACACTTGCAGATCCTACAAAAGGAGTGTTTCCAAACTGTTCTATGAAAAGGAATGCTGAAGTCTGTGAGTTGAATGCACTCATCACAGAGAAGTTTCTGAGAATGCTTCTGTCTAGTTTTTATTTGAAGATATTCCTTTTCCCAGCATAGGCCACAAAGCGCTCCAAATATCCACTTGCAGATTCTACAAAAAGAGTGTTTCAAACCTGCTCTTTCAAAAGAAACGTTCAAGTCTGTGAGTTGGACGCACTCATCATACAGAAGTTTCTGAGAATACTTCTGTCTAGTTTTTAGGTGAAGATATTTCATTTCCCAGTGTAGGCCTCAAAGCGCTCCAAATATCCACTTGCAGATTCTTCAAACAGAGTGTTTCAATACTGCTCTTTCAAAAGGAACGTTCAAGTCTGTGAATTGAATGCACTTATCGCAAAGAAGTTTCTGAGAATGCTTCTGTCTAGTTGTTATGTGAAGATATTTCCTTTTCCAGCATATGCCTCAAAGCGCTCTGAATAAACAGTTGCAGATTCTATAAAAGGAGTGTTTCCAAACTGTTGTATCAAAAGGAACGTTCAAGTGTGTGAGTCGAAAGTTCTCACCATGAAGAAGTTTCTGAGAATGCTTCTGTCTAGTTCTTATGTGAAGATATTTCCTTTCCAGCATAGACCTGAGAGCGCTCCAAATATCCACTTGCAGATTCTACAAAAAGAGTGTTTCAAAACTGCTCTTTCAAAAGGAACGTTCAAGTCTGTGAGTTAAATGCACTCAACGCAAAGAAGTTTCTGAGAATGTTTGCGTCTAGTTGTTATGTGAAGATAATTCCATTTCCAGCGTAGGCCTCAAAGCCCTCTAAATAAACACTTGCAGATTCTACAAAAAGAGTGTTTCAAAACTGCTCTTTCAAAAGGAATGTTCAAGTGTGTGAGTTGAATGCACTCATCACAAAGAAGTTTCTGAGAATGCTTCTGTCTAGTTTTTATGTGAAGATATTTCCTTTTCCAGCATTGGCCTCAAACAGCTCCAAATATCCACTTGCAGATTCTACAAAAAGAGAGTTTCCAAACTGTTCTATCAAAAAGAAGGTTCAACACTGTGAATTGAATGCAGTCATCACAAACAAGCTTCTGAGAATGCTTCTGTCTTGTTTTTATGTGAAGATATTTCCATTTCCAGCATACGCCTCAAAGCGCTCGAAATAAACACTTGCAGATTCTCCAAAGGAGTGTTTCCAAACTGTTATATGAAAAGGAATGCTCATGTCTGTGAGTTGAATGCCGTCATCACACAGAAGTTTCTGAGAATGCTTCTGTCTAGTTTTTAGGTTAAGATATTCCTTTTCCCAGCATAGGCCTCAAAGCTCTCCAAATATCCACTTGCAGATTCTACAAACAGAGTGTTTCAAAACTGCTCTTTCAAAAGGAACGTTCAAGTCTGTGAGTTGAAAGCTCTCATCATGAAGAAGTTTCTGAGAATGCTTCTGTCTAGTTGTTATGTGAAGATATTTCGTTTTCCAGCATAGGCCTCAAAGCCCTCCAAATAAACACTTGCACATTTTACAAAAGGAGTGTTACAAAACTGTTATATCAAAAGGAACGTTCGTGTCTGTGAGTTGAATGCACTAATCACACAGAAGTTTCTGAGAATGCTTCTGTCTGGTTCTTATGTGAAGATATTATCTTTTCCAGCTTAGACCTGAAAGCGCTCCAAATATCCACTTGCAGATTCTACAAAAGAATGTTTCAAAACTGCTCTTTCAAGAGGAACGTTCAAGTCTGTGAGTTGAACTCACTCCTCAGAAAGAGGTTTCTGAGAATGGTTCTATCTACTTTTCATCTGCATGTATTTCCTTTTCCACTAGATGCCGTAGTCGCTCCAAAAATCCTCTTGCAGAAATTACAAAAAGTGTGTTTCCAAATTACTCTATCAAAAGTCAGTTTCAACTCTGTGAGTTGAATGCACGCATCGCAAAGAAGTTTCTAAGAATGCTTCTGTCTAGTTTTTAGTTGAAGGTATTTCATTTCCCAGCATAGGCTTCAAGGCGTTCCAAATATCCACTTGCAGATTGTACATAAAGAGTGTTTCAAAACTCCTCTTTCAAAAGGAAGGTTCAAGTATGTGAGTTGAATGCACTCATCACACAGTAGTTTCTGAGAATCCTTCTGTCTAGTTTGTAAGTGAAGATATTTCATTTCCCAGCAAAGGCCTCAGTGCGCTTCAAATATACACTAGGAGAATCTACAAAAAGTGTGTTTCAAAACTGCTCTTTCAAAAGAAAGATTCAAGTCTGTGAGTTGAATGCACTCTTCACAAAGAAGTTTCTGAGAATGCTTCTGTCTAGTTTTTATGGGAAGATATTTCCTTTTCCAGCTTTGGCTTCAAACAGCTCCAAATATCCACTTGCAGATTCTACAAAAAGAGAGTTTCAAAACTCTTCCATGGAAAAGAAGGTTCAACACCGTGAGTTGAATGCAGTCATCACAAACAAGCTTCTGAGAATGCTTTCGTCAAGTTTTTATGTGAAGATATTTCCTTTTCCAGAATAGGCCTCCAAGCGCTCCAAATAAACACTTGCAGATTGTACAATACGGGTGTTTCCAAACTGTTCTATTAAAGGTAACGCTCAAGTCTGTGAGTTGAATGCACTTATCAAACAGAAGTTTCTTAGAATGCTTCTGTCTAGTCTTTAGGTTAAGATATTCCTTTTCCCAGCAAAGGCTTCAAAGCTCTCCAAATATCCACTTGCAGATTCTACAAAAAGAGTGATTCAAAACTGTTCTTTCAAAAGGAACGTTCAAGTCTGTGAGTTGAATGCACCCAACGCAAAGAGGTTTCTGAGAATGTTTGGGTCTAGTTGTTATGCGAAGATATTTCCATTTCCAGCATAGGCCTCAAAGCCCTCTAAATAAACACTTGCAGATTCTACAAAAAGAGTGTTTCAAAACTGCTCTTTCAAAAGGAATGTTCAAGTCTGTGAGTTGAATGCACTCATCACAAAGAAGTTTCTGAGAATGCTTCTGTCTTGTTTTTATGTGAAGATCTTTCCTTTTCCAGCATTGGCCTCAAACCGCTCCAAATATCCACTTGCAGATTCTACAAAAAGAGAGTTTCCAAACTCTTCTATCAAAAAGAAGGTTCAACACTGTGAATTGAATGCAGTCATCACAAACAAGCTTCTGAGAATGCTTCTGTCTAGTTTTTATGTGAAGATATTTCCTTTTCCATCATAGGCCCGAAAGCGCTCGAAATAAACACTTGCAGATTCTACAAAAGGAGTGTTTCCAAACTGTTATATGAAAAGGAATGCTCAAGTCTGTGAGTTGAAAGCACTCATCACACAGAAGTTTCTGAGAATGCTTCTGTCTAGTTTTTAGTTGAAGATATTCCTTTTCCCAGCATAGGCCACAAAGCGCTGCAAATATCCACTTGCAGATTCTTCAAAAAGAGTGTTTCAAAACTGCTCTTTCAAAAGGAACGTTCATGTCTGTGAGATGAATGCAGTCATCACACAGAAGTTTCTGAGAAGGCTTCTGTCTGGTTTTTAGGTTAAGATATTCATTTTCCCAGCATAGGCCTCAAAGCTCTCCATATATCCACTTGCAGATTCTACAAACAGAGTGTGTCAAAACTGCTCTTTCAAAAGGAACGTTCAAGTCTGTGAGTTGAAAGCTCTCATCATGAAGAAGTTTCTGAGAATGCTTCTGTCTAGTTGTTATGTGAAGATATTTCGTTTTCCAGCATAGTCCTCAAAGCCCTCCAAATAAACACTTGCACATTTTACAAAAGGAGTGTTAGAAAACTTTTATATCAAAACGAACGTTCGTGTCTGTGAGTTGAATGCACTAATCACACAGAAGTTTCTGAGAATGCTTCTGTCTAGTTCTTATGTGAAGATATTATCTTTTCCAGCATAGACCTGAAAGCGCTCCAAATATCCACTTGCAGATTCTACAAAAAGAATGTTTCAAAACTGCTCTTTCAAGAGGAACTTTCAAGTCTGTGAGTTGAACTCACTCCTCAGAAAGAGGTTTCTGAGAATGGTTCTATCTAGTTTTCATCTGCATGTATCTCCTTTTCCACTAGATGCCGTAGTCGCTCCAAATATCTTCTTGCAGAAATTACAAAAAGTGTGTTTCCAAATTACTCTATCAAAAGTCAGTTTCAACTCTGTGAGTTGAATGCACGCATCGCAAAGAAGTTTCTGAGAATGCTTCTGTCTAGTTTTTAGCTGAAGATATTTCATTTCCCAGCATAGGCTTCAAGGCGCTCCAAATATCCACTTGCAGATTGTACAAAAAGAGTGTTTCAAAACTCCTCTTTCAAAAGGAAGGTTCAAATATGTGAGTTGAATGCACTCATCACACACTAGTTTCTGAGAATCCTTCTGTTTAGTGTGTAAGTGAAGATATTTCATTTCCCAGCATAGGCCTCTCTGCGTTCCAAATATACACCAGCAGATTCTACAAAATGAGTGTTTCAAAACTGCTCTTTCAAAAGAAAGGTACAAGTCTGTGAGTTGAATGCACTCATCACAAAGAAGTTTCTGAGAATCCTTCTGTCTAGTTTTCATGTGAAGATATTTCGTTTTCCAGCATTGGCCTAAATCAGCTCCAAATATCCACTTGCAGATTCTATAAAAAGAGAGTTTCAAAACTCTTCTATCAAAAAGAAATTGTAACTCCATGAGTAGAATAAAGTCATCACAAACAAGATTCTGAGAGTGGTTCAGCCTAGTTTTAATGTGAAGATATTTCCTTTTCCAGCATATGCCTCAATGCTCTCCAAATAAACACTTGCAGATTCCATAAAAGGAGTGTTTCCAAACTCTTCTATGAAAAGAAACGCTAAAGTCTGTAAGTTGAATGCACCCATCACACAGAAGTTTCAGAGAATGCTTCTGTCTAGTTTTTAGTTGAAGATATTCCTTTTCCCAGCATAAGACTCAAAGCTCTCCAAATATCCACTTGCAGATTCTACAAAAAGAATGTTTCAAAACTGCTCTTTCAAAACGAACGTTCAAGTCTGTGAGTTGGATGCACTCATCACAAAGAAGTTTCTGAGAATGTTTGTGTCTAGTTGTTATGTGAAATTATTTCCATTTCCAGCATAGGCCTCAAAGCGCTCTAAATAAACACTTGCAGATTCTACAAAAAGAGTGTTTCAAAACTGCTCTTCAAAAGGAACGTTCAAGTCTGTGAGTTGAATGCACTCGTCACAAAGAAGTTTCTGAGAATGCTTCTGTGTAGTTGTTATGTGAAGATATTCCCTTTTCCAGCCTAGGCCACAAAGCGCTCGAAATAAACACTTGCAGATTCTACAAAAGTAGTGTTTCAAAACTCTCCTCTCAAAAGGAACGTTGAAGTCTGTGAGTTGAATGCACTCATCACACAGAAGTTTCTGAGAATGCTTCTGTCTAGTTTTTAGTTGAAGATATTTCATTTCCCAGCACAGGCCTCAATGCGCTCCAAATATACACTGGCAGATTCAACAAAAAGAGTGTTTGAAAACTGCTCTTTCAAAAGAAAGGTTCAAGTCTGTGAGTTGAATGCACTCATCACAAAGAAGTTTCTGAGAATGCTTTTGTCTATTTTTATGTGAAGATTTTTCCTTTTCCAGAATTGGCCTCAAACAGCTCTAGATATCCATTTGCAGATTCTACAAAAAGAGAGTTTCAAAACTGCTCTTTCAAAAGGAATGTTCAAGTGTGTGAGTTGAATGCACTCATCACAAAGAAGTTTCTGAGAATGCTTCTGTCTAGTTTTTATGTGAAGATATTTCCTTTTCCAGCATTGGCCTCAAACAGCTCCAAATATCCACTTGCAGATTCTACAAAAAGAGAGTTTCCAAACTGTTCTATCAAAAAGAAGGTTCAACACTGTGAATTGAATGCAGTCATCACAAACAAGCTTCTGAGAATGCTTCTGTCTTGTTTTTATGTGAAGATATTTCCATTTCCAGCATACGCCTCAAAGCGCTCGAAATAAACACTTGCAGATTCTCCAAAGGAGTGTTTCCAAACTGTTATATGAAAAGGAATGCTCATGTCTGTGAGTTGAATGCCGTCATCACACAGAAGTTTCTGAGAATGCTTCTGTCTAGTTTTTAGGTTAAGATATTCCTTTTCCCAGCATAGGCCTCAAAGCTCTCCAAATATCCACTTGCAGATTCTACAAACAGAGTGTTTCAAAACTGCTCTTTCAAAAGGAACGTTCAAGTCTGTGAGTTGAAAGCTCTCATCATGAAGAAGTTTCTGAGAATGCTTCTGTCTAGTTGTTATGTGAAGATATTTCGTTTTCCAGCATAGGCCTCAAAGCCCTCCAAATAAACACTTGCACATTTTACAAAAGGAGTGTTACAAAACTGTTATATCAAAAGGAACGTTCGTGTCTGTGAGTTGAATGCACTAATCACACAGAAGTTTCTGAGAATGCTTCTGTCTGGTTCTTATGTGAAGATATTATCTTTTCCAGCTTAGACCTGAAAGCGCTCCAAATATCCACTTGCAGATTCTACAAAAGAATGTTTCAAAACTGCTCTTTCAAGAGGAACGTTCAAGTCTGTGAGTTGAACTCACTCCTCAGAAAGAGGTTTCTGAGAATGGTTCTATCTACTTTTCATCTGCATGTATTTCCTTTTCCACTAGATGCCGTAGTCGCTCCAAAAATCCTCTTGCAGAAATTACAAAAAGTGTGTTTCCAAATTACTCTATCAAAAGTCAGTTTCAACTCTGTGAGTTGAATGCACGCATCGCAAAGAAGTTTCTAAGAATGCTTCTGTCTAGTTTTTAGTTGAAGGTATTTCATTTCCCAGCATAGGCTTCAAGGCGTTCCAAATATCCACTTGCAGATTGTACATAAAGAGTGTTTCAAAACTCCTCTTTCAAAAGGAAGGTTCAAGTATGTGAGTTGAATGCACTCATCACACAGTAGTTTCTGAGAATCCTTCTGTCTAGTTTGTAAGTGAAGATATTTCATTTCCCAGCAAAGGCCTCAGTGCGCTTCAAATATACACTAGGAGAATCTACAAAAAGTGTGTTTCAAAACTGCTCTTTCAAAAGAAAGATTCAAGTCTGTGAGTTGAATGCACTCTTCACAAAGAAGTTTCTGAGAATGCTTCTGTCTAGTTTTTATGGGAAGATATTTCCTTTTCCAGCTTTGGCTTCAAACAGCTCCAAATATCCACTTGCAGATTCTACAAAAAGAGAGTTTCAAAACTCTTCCATGGAAAAGAAGGTTCAACACCGTGAGTTGAATGCAGTCATCACAAACAAGCTTCTGAGAATGCTTTCGTCAAGTTTTTATGTGAAGATATTTCCTTTTCCAGAATAGGCCTCCAAGCGCTCCAAATAAACACTTGCAGATTGTACAATACGGGTGTTTCCAAACTGTTCTATTAAAGGTAACGCTCAAGTCTGTGAGTTGAATGCACTTATCAAACAGAAGTTTCTTAGAATGCTTCTGTCTAGTCTTTAGGTTAAGATATTCCTTTTCCCAGCAAAGGCTTCAAAGCTCTCCAAATATCCACTTGCAGATTCTACAAAAAGAGTGATTCAAAACTGTTCTTTCAAAAGGAACGTTCAAGTCTGTGAGTTGAATGCACCCAACGCAAAGAGGTTTCTGAGAATGTTTGGGTCTAGTTGTTATGTGAAGATATTTCCATTTCCAGCATAGGCCTCAAAGCCCTCTAAATAAACACTTGCAGATTCTACAAAAAGAGTGTTTCAAAACTGCTCTTTCAAAAGGAATGTTCAAGTCTGTGAGTTGAATGCACTCATCACAAAGAAGTTTCTGAGAATGCTTCTGTCTTGTTTTTATGTGAAGATCTTTCCTTTTCCAGCATTGGCCTCAAACCGCTCCAAATATCCACTTGCAGATTCTACAAAAAGAGAGTTTCCAAACTCTTCTATCAAAAAGAAGGTTCAACACTGTGAATTGAATGCAGTCATCACAAACAAGCTTCTGAGAATGCTTCTGTCTAGTTTTTATGTGAAGATATTTCCTTTTCCATCATAGGCCCGAAAGCGCTCGAAATAAACACTTGCAGATTCTACAAAAGGAGTGTTTCCAAACTGTTATATGAAAAGGAATGCTCAAGTCTGTGAGTTGAAAGCACTCATCACACAGAAGTTTCTGAGAATGCTTCTGTCTAGTTTTTAGTTGAAGATATTCCTTTTCCCAGCATAGGCCACAAAGCGCTGCAAATATCCACTTGCAGATTCTTCAAAAAGAGTGTTTCAAAACTGCTCTTTCAAAAGGAACGTTCATGTCTGTGAGATGAATGCAGTCATCACACAGAAGTTTCTGAGAAGGCTTCTGTCTGGTTTTTAGGTTAAGATATTCATTTTCCCAGCATAGGCCTCAAAGCTCTCCAAATATCCACTTGCAGATTCTACAAACAGAGTGTTTCAAAACTGCTCTTTCAAAAGGAACGTTCAAGTCTGTGAGTTGAAAGCTCTCATCATGAAGAAGTTTCTGAGAATGCTTCTGTCTAGTTGTTATGTGAAGATATTTCGTTTTCCAGCATAGGCCTCAAAGCCCTCCAAATAAACACTTGCACATTTTACAAAAGGAGTGTTACAAAACTGTTATATCAAAAGGAACGTTCGTGTCTGTGAGTTGAATGCACTAATCACACAGAAGTTTCTGAGAATGCTTCTGTCTGGTTCTTATGTGAAGATATTATCTTTTCCAGCTTAGACCTGAAAGCGCTCCAAATATCCACTTGCAGATTCTACAAAAGAATGTTTCAAAACTGCTCTTTCAAGAGGAACGTTCAAGTCTGTGAGTTGAACTCACTCCTCAGAAAGAGGTTTCTGAGAATGGTTCTATCTACTTTTCATCTGCATGTATTTCCTTTTCCACTAGATGCCGTAGTCGCTCCAAAAATCCTCTTGCAGAAATTACAAAAAGTGTGTTTCCAAATTACTCTATCAAAAGTCAGTTTCAACTCTGTGAGTTGAATGCACGCATCGCAAAGAAGTTTCTAAGAATGCTTCTGTCTAGTTTTTAGTTGAAGGTATTTCATTTCCCAGCATAGGCTTCAAGGCGTTCCAAATATCCACTTGCAGATTGTACATAAAGAGTGTTTCAAAACTCCTCTTTCAAAAGGAAGGTTCAAGTATGTGAGTTGAATGCACTCATCACACAGTAGTTTCTGAGAATCCTTCTGTCTAGTTTGTAAGTGAAGATATTTCATTTCCCAGCAAAGGCCTCAGTGCGCTTCAAATATACACTAGGAGAATCTACAAAAAGTGTGTTTCAAAACTGCTCTTTCAAAAGAAAGATTCAAGTCTGTGAGTTGAATGCACTCTTCACAAAGAAGTTTCTGAGAATGCTTCTGTCTAGTTTTTATGGGAAGATATTTCCTTTTCCAGCTTTGGCTTCAAACAGCTCCAAATATCCACTTGCAGATTCTACAAAAAGAGAGTTTCAAAACTCTTCCATGGAAAAGAAGGTTCAACACCGTGAGTTGAATGCAGTCATCACAAACAAGCTTCTGAGAATGCTTTCGTCAAGTTTTTATGTGAAGATATTTCCTTTTCCAGAATAGGCCTCCAAGCGCTCCAAATAAACACTTGCAGATTGTACAATACGGGTGTTTCCAAACTGTTCTATTAAAGGTAACGCTCAAGTCTGTGAGTTGAATGCACTTATCAAACAGAAGTTTCTTAGAATGCTTCTGTCTAGTCTTTAGGTTAAGATATTCCTTTTCCCAGCAAAGGCTTCAAAGCTCTCCAAATATCCACTTGCAGATTCTACAAAAAGAGTGATTCAAAACTGTTCTTTCAAAAGGAACGTTCAAGTCTGTGAGTTGAATGCACCCAACGCAAAGAGGTTTCTGAGAATGTTTGGGTCTAGTTGTTATGCGAAGATATTTCCATTTCCAGCATAGGCCTCAAAGCCCTCTAAATAAACACTTGCAGATTCTACAAAAAGAGTGTTTCAAAACTGCTCTTTCAAAAGGAATGTTCAAGTCTGTGAGTTGAATGCACTCATCACAAAGAAGTTTCTGAGAATGCTTCTGTCTTGTTTTTATGTGAAGATCTTTCCTTTTCCAGCATTGGCCTCAAACCGCTCCAAATATCCACTTGCAGATTCTACAAAAAGAGAGTTTCCAAACTCTTCTATCAAAAAGAAGGTTCAACACTGTGAATTGAATGCAGTCATCACAAACAAGCTTCTGAGAATGCTTCTGTCTAGTTTTTATGTGAAGATATTTCCTTTTCCATCATAGGCCCGAAAGCGCTCGAAATAAACACTTGCAGATTCTACAAAAGGAGTGTTTCCAAACTGTTATATGAAAAGGAATGCTCAAGTCTGTGAGTTGAAAGCACTCATCACACAGAAGTTTCTGAGAATGCTTCTGTCTAGTTTTTAGTTGAAGATATTCCTTTTCCCAGCATAGGCCACAAAGCGCTGCAAATATCCACTTGCAGATTCTTCAAAAAGAGTGTTTCAAAACTGCTCTTTCAAAAGGAACGTTCATGTCTGTGAGATGAATGCAGTCATCACACAGAAGTTTCTGAGAAGGCTTCTGTCTGGTTTTTAGGTTAAGATATTCATTTTCCCAGCATAGGCCTCAAAGCTCTCCATATATCCACTTGCAGATTCTACAAACAGAGTGTGTCAAAACTGCTCTTTCAAAAGGAACGTTCAAGTCTGTGAGTTGAAAGCTCTCATCATGAAGAAGTTTCTGAGAATGCTTCTGTCTAGTTGTTATGTGAAGATATTTCGTTTTCCAGCATAGTCCTCAAAGCCCTCCAAATAAACACTTGCACATTTTACAAAAGGAGTGTTAGAAAACTTTTATATCAAAACGAACGTTCGTGTCTGTGAGTTGAATGCACTAATCACACAGAAGTTTCTGAGAATGCTTCTGTCTAGTTCTTATGTGAAGATATTATCTTTTCCAGCATAGACCTGAAAGCGCTCCAAATATCCACTTGCAGATTCTACAAAAAGAATGTTTCAAAACTGCTCTTTCAAGAGGAACTTTCAAGTCTGTGAGTTGAACTCACTCCTCAGAAAGAGGTTTCTGAGAATGGTTCTATCTAGTTTTCATCTGCATGTATCTCCTTTTCCACTAGATGCCGTAGTCGCTCCAAATATCTTCTTGCAGAAATTACAAAAAGTGTGTTTCCAAATTACTCTATCAAAAGTCAGTTTCAACTCTGTGAGTTGAATGCACGCATCGCAAAGAAGTTTCTGAGAATGCTTCTGTCTAGTTTTTAGCTGAAGATATTTCATTTCCCAGCATAGGCTTCAAGGCGCTCCAAATATCCACTTGCAGATTGTACAAAAAGAGTGTTTCAAAACTCCTCTTTCAAAAGGAAGGTTCAAATATGTGAGTTGAATGCACTCATCACACACTAGTTTCTGAGAATCCTTCTGTTTAGTGTGTAAGTGAAGATATTTCATTTCCCAGCATAGGCCTCTCTGCGTTCCAAATATACACCAGCAGATTCTACAAAATGAGTGTTTCAAAACTGCTCTTTCAAAAGAAAGGTACAAGTCTGTGAGTTGAATGCACTCATCACAAAGAAGTTTCTGAGAATCCTTCTGTCTAGTTTTCATGTGAAGATATTTCGTTTTCCAGCATTGGCCTAAATCAGCTCCAAATATCCACTTGCAGATTCTATAAAAAGAGAGTTTCAAAACTCTTCTATCAAAAAGAAATTGTAACTCCATGAGTAGAATAAAGTCATCACAAACAAGATTCTGAGAGTGGTTCAGCCTAGTTTTAATGTGAAGATATTTCCTTTTCCAGCATATGCCTCAATGCTCTCCAAATAAACACTTGCAGATTCCATAAAAGGAGTGTTTCCAAACTCTTCTATGAAAAGAAACGCTAAAGTCTGTAAGTTGAATGCACCCATCACACAGAAGTTTCAGAGAATGCTTCTGTCTAGTTTTTAGTTGAAGATATTCCTTTTCCCAGCATAAGACTCAAAGCTCTCCAAATATCCACTTGCAGATTCTACAAAAAGAATGTTTCAAAACTGCTCTTTCAAAACGAACGTTCAAGTCTGTGAGTTGGATGCACTCATCACAAAGAAGTTTCTGAGAATGTTTGTGTCTAGTTGTTATGTGAAATTATTTCCATTTCCAGCATAGGCCTCAAAGCGCTCTAAATAAACACTTGCAGATTCTACAAAAAGAGTGTTTCAAAACTGCTCTTCAAAAGGAACGTTCAAGTCTGTGAGTTGAATGCACTCGTCACAAAGAAGTTTCTGAGAATGCTTCTGTGTAGTTGTTATGTGAAGATATTCCCTTTTCCAGCCTAGGCCACAAAGCGCTCGAAATAAACACTTGCAGATTCTACAAAAGTAGTGTTTCAAAACTCTCCTCTCAAAAGGAACGTTGAAGTCTGTGAGTTGAATGCACTCATCACACAGAAGTTTCTGAGAATGCTTCTGTCTAGTTTTTAGTTGAAGATATTTCATTTCCCAGCACAGGCCTCAATGCGCTCCAAATATACACTGGCAGATTCAACAAAAAGAGTGTTTGAAAACTGCTCTTTCAAAAGAAAGGTTCAAGTCTGTGAGTTGAATGCACTCATCACAAAGAAGTTTCTGAGAATGCTTTTGTCTATTTTTATGTGAAGATTTTTCCTTTTCCAGAATTGGCCTCAAACAGCTCTAGATATCCATTTGCAGATTCTACAAAAAGAGAGTTTCAAAACTCTTCTATCGAAAAGAAGGTTCAACACTGTGAGTAGAATGCAGTCATCACAAACAAGATTCTGAGAATTCTTCTGTCTAGTTTTTATGTGAAAATATTTCCTTTTCCAGCATAGGCCACAAAGCGCTCCAAATAAACACTAGCAAATTCTACAAAAGGAGTGTTTCCAAACTGTTCTATGAAAAGGAATGCTCAAGTCTGTGAGTTGAATGCACTCATCACAAAGAAGTTTCTGAGAAGGCTTCTGTCTAGTTTTTAGGTTAAGATATTCCTTTCCCAGCATAGGCCTCAAAGCTCTCCAAATATCCAATTGCAGATTCTACAAACAGAGTGTTTCAAAACTGCTCTTTCAAAAGCAACGTTCAAGTCTGTGAGTTGAAAGCTCTCATCATGAAGAAGTTTCTGAGAATGCTTCTGTGTAGTTGTTATGTGAAGATATTTCCTTTTCCAGCATAGGCCTCAAAGCCCTCCAAATAAACACTTGCACATTTTACAAAGGGAGTGTTAGAAAACTTTTATATCAAAACGAACGTTCGTGTCTCTGAGTTGAATGCACTAATCACACAGAAGTTTCTGAGAATGCTTCTGTCTAGTTCTTATGTGAAGATATTATCTTTTCCAGCATAGACCTGAAAGCGCTCCAAATATCCACTTGCAGATGCTACAAAAAGAATGTTTCAAAACTGCTCTTTCAAGAGGAACTTTCAAGTCTGTGAGTTGAACTCACTCCTCAGAAAGAGGTTTCTGAGAATGGTTCTATCTAGTTTTCATCTGCATGTATTTCCTTTTCCACTAGATGCCGTAGTCGCTCCAAATATCTTCTTGCAGAAATTACAAAAAGTGTGTTTCCAAACTACTCTATCAAAAGTCAGTTTCAACTCTGTGAGTTGAATGCACGCATCGCAAAGAAGTTTCTGAGAATGCTTCTGTCTAGTTTTTAGCTGAAGATATTTCATTTCCCAGCATAGGCTTCAAGGCACTCCAAATATCCGCGTGCAGATTGTACAAAAAGAGTGTTTCAAAACTCCTCTTTCAAAAGGAAGGTTCAAATATGTGAGTTGAATGCACTCATCACACAGTAGTCTCTGAGAATCCTTCTGTCTAGTTTTTAGGTGAAGTTATTTCATTTCCCAGCATAGGCCTCAGGGCGCTTCAAATATGCACTAGGAGAATCTACAAATAGTGTGTTTACAAACTGCTTTTTCAAAAGAAAAGTTCAAGTCTGTGAGTTGAATGCACTCATCACAAAGAAGTTTCTGACAATGCTTCTGTCTAGTTTTTATCAGAAGATATTTCGTTTTCCAGGATTGGCCACAAACAGCTCCAAATATCCACTTGCAGATTCTACAAAAAGAGAGCTTCAAAACTCTTCTATCAAAAAGAAGGTTTAACTCCATGAGTAGAATAAAGTCATGACAAACAAGATTCCGAGAATGCTTCAGTGTAGTTCTCATGTGAAGATATTTCCTTTTCCAGCATAGGCCTCAATGCTCTCCAAATAAACTCTTGCAGATTCTACAAAAGGAGTGTTTCCAAACTCTTCTATGAAAAGAAACGCTGAAGTCTGTGAGTTGAATGCACTCATCACACAGAAGTTTCTGAGAATGCTTCTGTCTCGTTTTTAGTTGAAGATATTCCTTTTCCCAGCATAGGCCTCAAAGCTCTCCAAATATCCACTTGCAGATTCTACAAAAATAGGGTTTCAAAACTGCTCTTTCAAAAGGAACGTTGAAGTCTGTGAGTTGAATGCACTAGTAACAAAGAAGTTTCTGAGAATGCTTCTGTCTAGTTGTTATGTGAAGATATTCCCTTTTCCAGCATAGGCCCCAAAGCGCTCGAAGTAAACACTTGCAGATTCTACAAAAGGAGTGTGTCAAAACTGTTCTATCAAAAGGAACGTTCAAGTCTGTGAGTTGAATGCACTCATCACACAGAAGTTTCTGAGAATGCTTCTGTCTAGTTTTTAGGTGAAGATATTTCATTTCCCAGCACAGGCCTCAATGCGCTCCAAATATACACTAGCAGATTCTACAAAAAGAGTGTTTCAAAACTGCTTTTTCAAAAGAAAGGTTCAAGTCTGTGAGTTGAATGCACTCATCACAAAGAAGTTTCTGAGAATGCTTTTGTCTAGTTTTTATGTGAAGATATTCCCTTTTCCATAATTGGCCTCAAACAGCTCTAAATATCCACTTGCAGATTCTACAAAAAGAGAGTTTCAAAACTCTTCTATCGAAAAGAAGGTTCAACTCTGTGAGTAGAATGCAGTCATCATGAACAAGATTCTGAGAATCCTTCTGTCTAGTTTTTATGTGAAGATATTTCCTTTTCCAGCATAGACCTCAAAGCGCTCCAAATAAACACTTGCAGATCCTACAAAAGGAGTGTTTCCAAACTGTTCTATGAAAAGGAATGCTGAAGTCTGTGAGTTGAATGCACTCATCACAGAGAAGTTCCTGAGAATGCTTCTGTCTAGTTTTTATTTGAAGATATTCCTTTTCCCAGCATAGGCCACAAAGCGCTCCAAATATCCACTTGCAGATTCTACAAAAAGAGTGTTTCAAACCTGCTCTTTCAAAAGAAACGTTCAAGTCTGTGAGTTGGATGCACTCATCATACAGAAGTTTCTGAGAATACTTCTGTCTAGTTTTTAGGTGAAGATATTTCATTTCCCAGTGTAGGCCTCAAAGCGCTCCAAATATCCACCTGCAGATTCTTCAAACAGAGTGTTTCAATACTGCTCTTTCAAAAGGAACGTTTAAGTCCGTGAATTGAATGCACTTATCGCAAAGAAGTTTCTGAGAATGCTTCTGTCTAGTTGTTATGTGAAGATATTTCCTTTTCCAGCATATGCCTCAAAGCGCTCCGAATAAACAGTTGCAGATTCTATAAAAGGAGTGTTTCCAAACTGTTGTATCAAAAGGAACGTTCAAGTCTGTGAGTCGAAAGTTCTCATCATGAAGAAGTTTCTGAGAATGCTTCTGTCTAGTTCTTATGTGAAGATATTTCCTTTTCCAGCATAGACCTGAGAGTGCTCCAAATATCCACTTGCAGATTCTACAAAAAGAGTGTTTCAAAACTGCTCTTTCAAAAGGAACGTTCAAGTCTGTGAGTTGAATGCACTCAACGCAAAGAAGTTTCTGAGAATATTTGCGTCTAGTTGTTATGTGAAGATAATTCCATTTCCAGCGTAGGCACCAAAGCCCTCTAAATAAACACTTGCAGATTCTACAAAAGGAGTGTTTCAAAACTGTCCTATCAGAAGGAACGTTGAAGTCTGTGAGTTGAATGCACTCATCACAAAGAAGTTTCTGAGAATGCTTCTGTCTAGTTTTTAGGTGAAGATATTTCATTTCCCAGCACAGGCCTCAATGCGCTCCAAATATACACTAGCAGATTCAACAAAAAGAGTGTTTGAAAACTGCTCTTTCAAAAGAAAGGTTCAAGTCTGTGAGTTGAATGCACTCATCCCAAAGAAGTTTCTGAGAATGCTTTTGTCTAGTTTTTATGTGGAGATATTTCCTTTTCCAGAATTGGCCTCAAACAGCTCTAGATATCCATTTGCAGATTCTACAAAAAGAGAGTTTCAAAACTCTTCTATCGAAAAGAAGGTTCAACTCTGTGAGTAGAATGCAGTCATCACAAACAAGATTCTGAGAATTCTTCTGTCTAGTTTTTATGTGAAGATATTTCCTTTTCCAGCATAGGCCTCAAAGCGCTCAAAATAAACACTTGCAGATTCTACAAAAGGAGTGTTTCCAAACTGTTCTATGAAAAGGAATGCTCAAGTCTGTGAGTTGAATGCACTCATCACACAGAAGTTTCTGAGAATGCTTCTGTCTAGTTTTTATTTGAAGATATTCCTTTTCCCAGCATAGGCCACAAAGCGCTCCAAATATCCACTTGCAGATTCTACAAAAAGAGTGTTTCAAAACGGCTCTTTCAAAAGGAACGTTCAAGTCTGTGAGTTGGATGCACTCATCATACAGAAGTTTCTGAGAATACTTCTGTCTAGTTTTTAGGTGAAGATATTTCATTTCCCAGCATAGGCCTCAAAGCGTTCCAAATATCCACTTGCAGATTCTTCAAACAGAGTGTTTCAAAACTGCTCTTTCAAAAGGAACGTTCAAGTCTGTGAGTTGAAAGCTGTCATCATGAAGAAGTTTCTGAGAATGCTTCTGTCTAGTTCTTATGTGAAGTTATTTTCTTTTTCTCCATAGGCCTCAAAGCCCTCCAAATAAACACTTGCAAATTTTACAAAAGGAGTGTTACAAAACTGTTATATCAAAAGGAACGTTAGTGTCTGTGAGATGAATGCACTCATCACACAGAAGTTTCTGAGAATGATTCTGTCTAGTTCTTATGTGAAGATATTTCCTTTTCCAGCATAGACCTGAGAGCGCTCCAAATATCCACTTGCAGATTCTACAAAAAGAGTGTTTCAAAACTGCTCTTTCAAGAGGAACTTTCAAGTCTGTGAGTTGAACTCACTCCTCAGAAAAAGGTTTCTGGGAATGGTTCTATCTTGTTTTCATCTGCATGTATTTCCTTTTCCACTAGATGCCGTAGTCGCTCCAAATATCCTCTTGCAGAAATTACAAAAAGTGTGTTTCCAAATCACACTATCAAAGTCAGTTTCAACTCTGTGAGTTGAATGCACGCATCGCAAAGAAGTTTCTGACAATGCTTCTGTCTAGTTTTTAGTTGAAGATATTTCATTTCCCAGCATAGGCTTCAAGGCGCTCCAAATATCCGCGTGCAGATTGTACAAAAAGAGTGTTTCAAAACTCCTCTTTCAAAAGGAAGGTTCAAATATGCGAGTTGAATGCACTCATCACACAGTAGTTTCTGAGAATCCTTCTGTCTAGTTTGTAAGTGAAGATATTTCATTTCCCAGCATAGGCCTCAGTGCGCTCCAAATACACACTAGCAGATTCTACAAAAAGAGTGTTTCAAAACTGCTCTTTCAAAAGAAAGGTTCAAGTCTGTGAGTTGAATGCACTCATCACAACGAAGTTTCTGAGAATCCTTCTGTCTAGTTTTTATGTGAAGATATTTCCTTTTCCAGCATTGGCCTCAAACAGCTCCAAATATCCACTTGCAGATTCTACAAAAAGAGAGATCCAAAACTCTTCTATCAAAAAGAAGGTTTAACTCCATGAGTAGAATAAAGTCATCACAAACAAGATTCTGGGAATTCTTCAGTCTAGTTTTAATGTGAAGATATTTCCTTTTCCAGCGTAGGCCTCACTGCGCTCCAAATAAACACTTGGAGATTCTACAAAAGGAGTGTTTCCAAACTGTTCTATAAAAAGGAACGCTCAAGTATGTGAGTTGAATGCACTCATCACACAGAAGTTTCTGAGAATGCTTCCGTCTAGTTTTTAGTTTAACATATTCCTTTTCCCAGCATAGGCCTCAAATCTCTCCAAATATCCACTTGAAGATTCTACAAAAAGAGTGTTTCAAAACTGCTCTTTCAAAACGAAAGTTCAAGTCTGTGAGTTGAATGCATTCAACACAAAGAAGTTTTTGAGAATACTTCTGTCTAGTTGTTATGTGAAGATATTTCCTTTTGCAGCATAGGACTCAAAGCGCTTGAAATAAACACTTGCAGATTCTACAAAGGAGTGTTTCAAAACTGTTCTATCAAAACAACGTTCAAGTCTGTGGGTTGAATGCACTCATCACACAGTACCTTCTGAGAATCCTTCTGTCTAGTTTTTAGGTGAAGATATTTCATTTCCCAGCGTAGGCCTCAGTGCGCTCAAAATATACACTAGGAGAATCTACAAAAAGAGTGTTTCAATACTGCTCTTTCAAAACAAAGGTTCAAGTCTGTGAGTTGAATGCACTCAATGCAAAGAAGTTTCTGAGAATGTTTGTGTCTAGTTGTTATGTGAAGATATTTCCTTTTCCAGCATTGGCCCCAAAGCCCTCTAAATAAACACTTGCGGATTCTACAAAAAGAGTGTTTCAAAACTGTTCTTTCAAAAGGAATGTTCAAGTCTGTGAGTTGAATGCACTCATCACAAAGAAGTTTCTGAGAATGCTTCTGTCTAGTTTTTATGTGAAGATATTTCCTTTTCCAGAATTGGCCTCAAACAGCTCCAAATATCCACTTGCAGATTCTACAAAAAGAGAGTTTCCAAACTCTTCTATCAAAAAGAAGGTTCAACACTGTGAATTGAATGCAGTCATCACAAACAAGCTCCTGAGAATGCTTCTGTCTAGTTTTTATGTGAAGATATTTCCTTTTCCAGCATAGGCCTCAATGCGCTCCCAATAAACACTTGCAGATTCTACAAAAGGAGTGTTTCCAAACTGTTCTATGAAAAGGAACGCTCAAGTCTGTGAGGGGAATGCACTCATCACACAGAAGTTTCTGAGAATGCTTCTGTCTAGTTTTTAATGGAAGATATTACTTTTCCCAGCATAGGCCTCAAAGCTCTGCAAATATCCACTTGCAGATTCTACAAAAAGAGTGTTTCAAAACTGCTCTTTCAAAACGAACGTTCAAGTCCGTGAGTTGAATGCACTCATCACAAAGAAGTTTCTGAGAATGTTTGTGTCTAGTTGTTATGTGAAGATATTCCCTTTTCCAGCGTAGGCCTCAAAGCTCTCTGAATAAACACTTGCAGATTCTACAAAAGGATTGTTTCCCAACTTTTATATGTAAAGGAACGCTCAAGTCTGGGAGTTGAATGCACCCATCACACAGAAGTTTTTGAGAATACTTCTGTCTAGTTTTTAGGTTAAGATATTCCTTTTCCCAGCATAGCACTCAAAGCGCTCCAAATATCCATTTGCAGATTCTACAAACAGAGTGTTTCTAAACTGCTCTTTCAAAAGGAACGTTCAAGTCTGTGAGTTGAAAGCACTCATCGCAAAGATGTTTCTGAGAATGCTTCTGTCTAGTTGTTATGTGAAGATATTTCCTTTTCCAGCAAAGGCCTCAAAGCGCTCCGAATAAACAGTTGCAGATTCTATAAAAGGAGTGTTTTCAAACTGTTGTATCAAAAGGAACGTTCAAGTCTGTTAGTTGAAAGTTCTCATCGTGAAGAAGTTTCTGAGAAAGCTTCTGTCTAGTTCTTATGTGAAGATATTTCCTTTTCCAGCATAGGCCTCAAAGCCCTCCAAATAAACACTTGCACATTTTACAAAAGGAGTGTTACAAAACTGTTATACCAAAAGGAACTTTCGTGTCTCTGAGTTGAATGCACTAATCACACAGAAGTTTCTGAGAATGCTTCTGTCTAGTCCTTATGTGAAGATATTTCCTTTTCCAGCATAGACCTGAGAGCGCTCCAAATATCCACTTGCAGATTCTACAAAAAGAGTGTTTCAAAACTGCTCTTTCAAGAGGAACGTTCAAGTCTGTGAGTGGAACTCACTCCTCAGGAAGAGGTTTCTGAGAATGGTTCTGTCTAGTTTTCATCTGCATGTATTTCTTTTTCCACTAGATGCCGTAGTCGCTCCAAATATCCTCTTGCAGAAATTATAAAAGGTGTGTTTCCAAATTACAGTATCAAAAGTCAGTTTCAACTCTGTGAGTTGAATGCACGCATCGCAAAGAATTTTCTGAGAATGCTTCTGTCGAGCTTTTAGATGAAGATATTACATTTCCCAGCATAGGCTTCAAGGCGCTCCAAATATCCACTTGCAGATTCTACAAAAAGAGTGTTTCAAAACTGCTCTTTCAAAAGAAAGGTTCAAGTCTGTGAGTTGAATGCACTCATCACACAGAAGTTTCTGAGAATGCTTCTGACTAGTTTTTATGTAATGATATTTCCTTTTCCGGAATTGGCCTCAAACAGCTCCAAATATACACTTGCAGATTCTACAAAAAGAAAGTTTCAAAACTCTTATATAGAAAAGAAGGTTCAACTCTGTGATTAGAATGCAGTCTTCACAGACAAGATTCTGAGAACTATTCTGTCTAGTTTTTATGTAAAGGTATTTCCTTTTCCAGCGTAGGCCTCAAAGCGCTCCAAATAAACACTTGCAGATTCTACAAAAGGTGTGTTTCCAAACTGTTCTATGAAAAGGAATGCTCAAGTCTGTGAGTTGAATGCACTCATCACACAGAAGTTTCTGAGAATGCTTCTGTCTAGTTTTTAGGTGAAGGTATTCCTTTTCCCAGCATAGGCCTCAAAGCGCTCCAAATATCCACTTGCAGATTCTACAAAAAGAGTGTTTCAAAACTACTCTTTCAAATGGAACGCTCAAGTCTGTGAGTTGAATGCACTCATCACACAGAAGTTTCTGAGAATACTTCTGTCTAGTTTTTAGGTGAAGATATTTCATTTCCCAGCACAGGCCTCAGTGCGCTCCAAATATACACTAGCAGATTCCACGAAAAGAGAGTTCCAAAACTGCTCTTTCAAAAGAAGGGTTCAAGTCTGTGAGTTGAATGCACTTATCACAAAGAAGTTTCTGAGAATGCTTCTGTCTAGTTTTTATGTGAAGATATTTCCTTTTCCAGCATTGGCCTCAAACAGCTCCAAATATCCACTTGCAGATACTACAAAAAGAGAGTTTCAAAACTCTTCTATCAAAAAGAAGGTTCAACTCTATGAGTAGAATGCAGTCATCACAAGCAAGATTCTGAGAATGCTTCAGTCTAGTTTTTATGTGAAGATATTTCCTTTTCCAGCAGGGGCCACAATGCGCTCCAAATAAACACTTGCAGATTCTACAAAAGGAGAGTTTCCAAACTGGTCTATGAAAAGAAACGCTCAAGTCTGTGAGTTGAATGCACTCATCACACAGAAGTTTCTGAGAATGCTTCTGTCTAGTTTTTAGGGGAAGATATTCCTTTTCCCAGCATAGGCCTCAAAGCTCTCCAAATATCCACTTGCAGATCCTACAAAAAAAAGAGTGTTTCAAAACTGCTCTTTCCAAAGGAACGTTCAAGTCTGTGAGTTGAATGCACTCATCACACAGAAGTTTCTGAGAATGTTTGTGTCTAGTTGTTATGCGAAGATATTTCCATTTCCAGCATAGGCCTCAAAGCGCTCCAAATAAACACTTCCAGAGTCTACAAAAGGAGTGTTTCCAAACTGTTCTATGAAAAAGAACGCTCAAGTCTGTGAGTTGAATGCACTCATCACACAGAAGTTTCTGAGAATGCTTCCGTCTTGTTGTTAGTTTAACATATTCCTTTTCCCAGCATAGGCCTCAAATCTCTCCAAATATCCACTTGCAGATTCTACAAAAAGAGTGTTTCAAAACTGCTCATTCAAAAGGAAAGTTCAAGTCTGTGAGTTGAATGCATTCAAGACAAAGAAGTTTCTGAGAATACTTCTGTCTAGTTGTTATGTGAAGATATTTCCTTTTCCATCATACGACTCAATGCGCTTGAAATAAACACTTGCAGATTCTACAAAGGAGTGTTTCAAAAATGTTCTATCAAAACCAACGTTCAAGTCTGTGAGTTGAATGCACTCATCACACAGTAGCTTCTGAGAATCCTTCTGTCTAGTTTTTAGGTGAAGATATTTCATTTCCCTGCATAGGCCTCAGTGCGCTCAAAATATACACTGGGAGAACCTACAAAAAGAGTGTTTCAATTCTGCTCTTTCAAAAGAAAGGTTCAAGTCTGTGAGTTGAATGCACTCATCACAAAGAAGTTTCTGAGAATGCTTCTGTCTAATTTTTATGTGAAGATATATCCTTTTCCAGCTTTGGCCTCAAACAGCTCCAAATATCCACTTGCAGATTCTACAAAAAGAGAGTTTCAAAACTCTTCTATCAAAAAGAAGGTTCGACACCGTGAGTTGAATGCAGTCATCACAAACAAGCTTCTGAGAATGCTTCTGTCTAGTTTTTATGTGAAGATATTTCCTTTTCCAGCATAGGCCTCAAAGGCTCTAAATAAACACTTGCAGATTCTACAAAAAGACTGTTTCAAAACTGCTCTTTAAAAAGGAACGTTGAAGTCTGTGAGTTGAATGCACTCGTCACAAAGAAGTTTCAGAGAATGCTTCTGTCCAGTTGTTATGTGAAGATATTACCTTTTCCAGCATAGGCCACAAAGCGCTAGAAATAAACACTTGCAGATTCTAGAAAAGGAGTGTTTCAAAACTGTTCTATCAATAGTAACGTTCAAGTCTGTGAGTTGAATGCACTCATCACACAGTAGTCTCTGAGAATCCTTCTGTCTAGTTTTTAGCTGAAGTTATTTCATTTCCCAGCATAGGCCTCAGTGCGCTTCAAATATCCACTAGGAGAATCTACAAAAAGTGTGTTTCCAAACTGCTCTTTGAATAGAAAGGTTCAAGTCTGTGAGTTGAATGCACTCATCGCAAAGAAGTTTCTGAGAATGCTTCTCTCTAGTTGTTATGTGAAGATATTTCCTTTTCCAGCATATGCCTCAAAGCGCTCCGAATAAACAGTTGCAGATTCTATAAAAGGAGTGTTTTCAAACTGTTGTATCAAAAGGAACGTTCAAGTCTGTTAGTTGAAAGTTCTCATCGTGAAGAAGTTTCTGAGAACGCTTCTGTCTAGTTCTTATGTGAAGATATTTCCTTTTCCAGCATAGGCCTCAAAGCCCTCCAAATAAACACTTGCACATTTTACAAAAGGAGTGTTACAAAACCGTTATACCAAAAGGAACTTTCGTGTCTCTGAGTTGAATGCACTAATCACACAGAAGTTTCTGAGAATGCTTCTGTCTAGTCCTTATGTGAAGATATTTCCTTTTCCAGCATAGACCTGAGAGCGCTCCAAATATCCACTTGCAGATTCTACAAAAAGAGTGTTTCAAAACTGCTCTTTCAAGAGGAACGTTCAAGTCTGTGAGTGGAACTCACTCCTCAGGAAGAGGTTTCTGAGAATGGTTCTGTCTAGTTTTCATCTGCATGTATTTCTTTTTCCACTAGATGCCGTAGTCGCTGCAAATATCCTCTTGCAGAAATTATAAAAGGTGTGTTTCCAAATTACAGTATCAAAAGTCAGTTTCAACTCTGTGAGTTGAATGCACGCATCGCAAAGAAGTTTCTGAGAATGCTTCTGTCGAGCTTTTAGATGAAGATATTACATTTCCCAGCATAGGCTTCAAGGCGCTCCAAATATCCACTTGCAGATTCTACAAAAAGAGTGTTTCAAAACTGCTCTTTCAAAAGAAAGGTTCAAGTCTGTGAGTTGAATGCACTCATCACACAGAAGTTTCTGAGAATGCTTCTGACTAGTTTTTATGTAATGATATTTCCTTTTCCGGAATTGGCCTCAAACACCTCCAAATATACACTTGCAGATTCTACAAAAAGAAAGTTTCAAAACTCTTATATAGAAAAGAAGGTTCAACTCTGTGATTAGAATGCAGTCATCACAAGCAAGATTCTGAGAATGCTTCAGTCTAGTTTTTATGTGAAGATATTTCCTTTTCCAGCAGGGGCCACAATGCGCTCCAAATAAACACTTGCAGATTCTACAAAAGGAGAGTTTCCAAACTGGTCTATGAAAAGAAACGCTCAAGTCTGTGAGTTGAATGCACTCATCACACAGAAGTTTCTGAGAATGCTTCTGTCTAGTTTTTAGGGGAAGATATTCCTTTTCCCAGCATAGGCCTCAAAGCTCTCCAAATATCCACTTGCAGATCCTACAAAAAAAAGAGTGTTTCAAAACTACTCTTTCAAATGGAACGCTCAAGTCTGTGAGTTGAATGCACTCATCACACAGAAGTTTCTGAGAATACTTCTGTCTAGTTTTTAGGTGAAGATATTTCATTTCCCAGCACAGGCCTCAGTGCGCTCCAAATATACACTAGCAGATTCCACGAAAAGAGAGTTCCAAAACTGCTCTTTCAAAAGAAAGGTTCAAGTCTGTGAGTTGAATGCACTCATCACAGAGAAGTTTCTGAGAATGCTTCTGTCTAATTTTTATGTGAAGATATATCCTTTTCCAGCTTTGGCCTCAAACAGCTCCAAATATCCACTTGCAGATTCTACAAAAAGAGAGTTTCAAAACTCTTCTATCAAAAAGAAGGTTCGACACCGTGAGTTGAATGCAGTCATCACAAAGAAGCTTCTGAGAATGCTTCTGTCTAGTTTTTATGTGAAGATATTTCCTTTTCCAGCATAGGCCTCAAAGGCTCTAAATAAACACTTGCAGATTCTACAAAAAGACTGTTTCAAAACTGCTCTTTAAAAAGGAACGTTGAAGTCTGTGAGTTGAATGCACTCGTCACAAAGAAGTTTCAGAGAATGCTTCTGTCCAGTTGTTATGTGAAGATATTTCCTTTTCCAGCATAGGCCACAAAGCGCTAGAAATAAACACTTGCAGATTCTAGAAAAGGAGTGTTTCAAAACTGTCCTATCAATAGTAACGTTCAAGTCTGTGAGTTGAATGCACTCATCACACAGTAGTCTCTGAGAATCCTTCTGTCTAGTTTTTAGGTGAAGTTATTTCATTTCCCAGCATAGGCCTCAGTGCGCTTCAAATATCCACTAGGAGAATCTACAAAAAGTGTGTTTACAAACTGCCCTTTGAATAGAAAGTTTCAAGTCTGTGAGTTGAATGCACTCATCGCAAAGAAGTTTCTGAGAATGCTTCTGTCTAGTTGTTATGTGAAGATATTTCCTTTTCCAGCATTGGCCTCAAACAGCTCCAAATATCCACTTGCAGATACTACACAAAGAGAGTTTCAAAACTCTTCTATCAAAAAGAAGGTTCAACTCTATGAGTAGAATGCAGTCGTCAGAAGCAAGATTCTGAGAATGCTTCAGTCTAGTTTTTATGTGAAGATATTTCCTTTTCCAGCATAGGCCTCAATGCGCTCCAAATAAACACTTGCAGATTCTACAAAAGGAGAGTTTCCAAACTGGCCTATGAAAAGAAACGCTCAAGTCTGTGAGTTGAATGCACTCATCACACAGAAGTTTCTGAGAATGCTTCTGTCTAGTTTTTAGGGGAAGATATTCCTTTTCCCAGCATAGGCCTCAAAGCTCTCCAAATATCCACTTGCAGATCCTACAAAAAAAAGAGTGTTTCAAAACTGCTCTTTCCAAAGGAACGGTCAAGTCTCTGAGTTGAATGCACTCATCACACAGAAGTTTCTGAGAATGTTTGTGTCTAGTTGTTATGCGAAGATATTTCCATTTCCAGCATAGGCCTCAAAGCGCTCCAAATAAACACTTCCAGATTCTACAAAAGGAGTGTTTCCAAACTGTTCTATGAAAAAGAACGCTCAAGTGTGTGAGTTGAATGCACTCATCACACAGAAGTTTCTGAGAATGCTTCCGTCTTGTTGTTAGTTTAACATATTCCTTTTCCCAGCATAGGCCTCAAATCTCTCCAAATATCCACTTGCAGATTCTACAAAAAGAGTGTTTCAAAACTGCTCATTCAAAAGGTAAGTTCAAGTCTGTGAGTTGAATGCATTCAACACAAAGAAGTTTCCGAGAATACTTCTGTCTAGTTGTTATGTGAAGATATGTCCTTTTCCATCATACGACTCAATGCGCTTGAAATAAACACTTGCAGATTCTACAAAGGAGTGTTTCAAAAATGTTCTATCAAAACCAACGTTCAAGTCTGTGAGTTGAATGCACTCATCACACAGTAGCTTCTGAGAATCCTTCTGTCTAGTTTTTAGGTGAAGATATTTCATTTCCCTGCATAGGCCTCAGTGCGCTCAAAATATACACTGGGAGAACCTACAAAAAGAGTGTTTCAATTCTGCTCTTTCAAAAGAAATGTTCAAGTCTGTGAGTTGAATGCACTCATCACAGAGAAGTTTCTGAGAATGCTTCTATCTAATTTTTATGTGAAGATATATCCTTTTCGAGCTTTGGCCTCAAACAGCTCCAAATATCCACTTGCAGATTCTACAAAAAGAGAGTTTCAAAACTCTTCTATCAAAAAGAAGGTTCAACACCGTGAGTTGAATGCAGTCATCACAAACAAGCTTCTGAGAATGCTTCTGTCTAGTTTTTATGTGAAGATATTTCCTTTTCCAGCATAGGCCTCAAAGGCTCTAAGTAAACCCTTGCAGATTCTACAAAAAGACTGTTTCAAAACTGCTCTTTAAAAAGGAACGTTGAAGTCTGTGAGTTGAATGCACTCGTCACAAAGAAGTTTCAGAGAATGCTTCTGTCCAGTTGTTATGTGAAGATATTACCTTTTCCAGCATAGGCCACAAAGCGCTAGAAATAAACACTTGCAGATTCTAGATAAGGAGTGTTTCAAAACTGTTCTATCAATAGTAACGTTCAAGTCTGTGAGTTGAATGCACTCATCACACAGTAGTCTCTGAGAATCCTTCTGTCTAGTTTTTAGGTGAAGTTATTTCATTTCCCAGCTTAGGCCTCAGTGCGCTTCAAATATCCACTAGGAGAATCTACAAAAAGTGTGTTTCCAAACTGCTCTTTGAATAGAAAGGTTCAAGTCTGTGAGTTGAATGCACTCATCGCAAAGAAGTTTCTGAGAATGCTTCTGTCTAGTTGTTATGTGAAGATATTTCCTTTTCCAGCATATGCCTCAAAGCGCTCCGAATAAACAGTTGCAGATTCTATAAAAGGAGTGTTTTCAAACTGTTGTATCAAAAGGAACGTTCAAGTCTGTTAGTTGAAAGTTCTCATCGTGAAGAAGTTTCTGAGAAAGCTTCTGTCTAGTTCTTATGTGAAGATATTTCCTTTTCCAGCATAGGCCTCAAAGCCCTCCAAATAAACACTTGCACATTTTACAAAAGGAGTGTTACAAAACTGTTATACCAAAAGGAACTTTCGTGTCTCTGAGTTGAATGCACTAATCACACAGAAGTTTCTGAGACTGCTTCTGTCTAGTCCTTATGTGAAGATATTTCCTTTTCCAGCATAGACCTGAGAGCGCTCCAAATATCCACTTGCAGATTCTACAAAAAGAGTGTTTCAAAACTGCTCTTTCAAGAGGAACGTTCAAGTCTGTGAGTGGAACTCACTCCTCAGAAAGAGGTTTCTGAGAATGGTTCTGTCTAGTTTTCATCCAGATGTATTTCTTTTTCCACTAGATGCCGTAGTCGCTCCAAATATCCTCTTGCAGAAATTATAAAAGGTGTGTTTCCAAATTACAGTATCAAAAGTCAGTTTCAACTCTGTGAGTTGAATGCACGCATCGCAAAGAAGTTTCTGAGAATGCTTCTGTCGAGCTTTTAGATGAAGATATTACATTTCCCAGCATAGGCTTCAAGGCGCTCCAAATATCCACGTGCAAATTCTACAAAAAGAGTGTTTCAAAACTGCTCTTTCAAAAGAAAGGTTCAAGTCTGTGAGTTGAATGCACTCATCACACAGAAGTTTCTGAGAATGCTTCTGACTAGTTTTTATGTAATGATATTTCCTTTTCCGGAATTGGCCTCAAACAGCTCCAAATATACACTTGCAGATTCTACATAAAGAAAGCTTCAAAACTCTTATATAGAAAAGAAGGTTCAACTCTGTGATTAGAATGCAGTCTTCACAAACAAGATTCTGAGCATTATTCTGTCTAGTTTTTATGTGAAGGTATTTCCTTTTCCAGCATAGGCCTCAAAGCGCTCCAAATAAACACTTACAGATTCTACAAAAGGTGTGTTTCCAAACTGTTCTATGAAAAGGAATGCTCAAGTCTGTGAGTTGAATGCACTCATCACACAGAAGTTTCTGAGAATGCTTCTGTCTAGTTTTTAGGTGAAGATATTCCTTTTCCCAGCATAGGCCTCAAAGCGCTCCAAATATCCACTTGCAGATTCTACAAAAAGAGTGTTTCCAAACTACTCTTTCAAATGGAACGCTCAAGTCTGTGAGTTGAATGCACTCATCACACAGAAGTTTCTGAGAATACTTCTGTCTAGTTTTTAGGTGAAGATATTTCATTTCCCAGCATAGGCCTCAGTGCGCTCCAAATATACACTAGCAGATTCCACGAAAAGAGAGTTTCAAAACTGCTCTTTCAAAAGAAGGGTTCAAGTCTGTGATTTGAATGCACTTATCACAAAGAAGTTTCTGAGAATGCTTCTGTCTAGTTTTTATGTGAAGATATTTCCTTTTTCAGCATTGGCCTCAAACAGATCCAAATATCCACTTGCAGATACTACAAAAAGAGAGTTTCAAAACTCTTCTATCAAAAAGAATGTTCAACTCTATGAGTAGAATGCAGTCATCACAAGCAAGATTCTGAGAATGCTTCAGTCTAGTTTTTATGTGAAGATATTTCCTTTTCCAGGATAGGCCTCAATGCGCTCCAAATAAACACTTGCAGATTCTACAAAAGGAGAGTTTCCAAACTGGCCTATGAAAAGAAACGCTCAAGTCTGTGAGTTGAATGCACTCATCACACAGAAGTTTCTGAGAATGCTTCTGTCTAGTTTTTAGGGGAAGATATTCCTTTTCCCAGCATAGGCCTCAAAGCTCTCCAAATATCCACTTGCAGATCCTACAAAAAAAAGAGTGTTTCAAAACTGCTCTTTCCAAAGGAACGGTCAAGTCTCTGAGTTGAATGCACTCATCACACAGAAGTTTCTGAGAATGTTTGTGTCTAGTTGTTATGCGAAGATATTTCCATTTCCAGCATAGGCCTCAAAGCGCTCCAAATAAACACTTCCAGAGTCTACAAAAGGAGTGTTTCCAAACTGTTCTATGAAAAAGAACGCTCAAGTCTGTGAGTTGAACGCACTCATCACACAGAAGT
The DNA here is from genome assembly GCF_028885655.2 of Pongo abelii. Classification (NCBI taxonomy): domain Eukaryota; kingdom Metazoa; phylum Chordata; class Mammalia; order Primates; family Hominidae; genus Pongo; species Pongo abelii. Next base: position 19,496,120 of record NC_072000.2, on the reverse strand, counting down.
TTCTGAGAGTGCTTCCGTCTTGTTGTTAGTTTAACATATTCCTTTTCCCAGCATAGGCCTCAAATCTCTCCAAATATCCACTTGCAGATTCTACAAAAAGAGTGTTTCAAAACTGCTCATTCAAAAGGAAAGTTCAAGTCTGTGAGTTGAATGCATTCAACACAAAGAAGTTTCTGGGAATACTTCTGTCTAGTTGTTATGTGAAGATATTTCCTTTTCCATCATACGACTCAATGCGCTTGAAATAAACACTTGCAGATTCTACAAAGGAGTGTTTCAAAAATGTTCTATCAAAACCAACGTTCAAGTCTGTGAGTTGAATGCACTCATCACACAGTAGCTTCTGAGAACCCTTCTGTCTAGTTTTTAGGTGAAGATATTTCATTTCCCTGCATAGGCCTCAGTGCGCTCAAAATATACACTGGGAGAACCTACAAAAAGAGTGTTTCAATTCTGCTCTTTCAAAAGAAAGGTTCAAGTCTGTGAGTTGAATGCACTCATCACAAAGAAGTTTCTGAGAATGCTTCTGTCTAATTTTTATGTGAAGATATATCGTTTTCCAGCTTTGGCCTCAAACAGCTCCAAATATCCACTTGCAGATTCTACAAAAAGAGAGTTTCAAAACTCTTCTATCGAAAAGGAGGTTCAACTCTGTGAGTAGAATGCAGTCATCACAAACAAGATTCTGAGAATTCTTCTGTCTAGTTTTTATGTGAAGATGTTTCCTTTTCCAGCAGAGGCCTCCAAGCGCTCCAAATAAACACTTGCAGATTCTACAAAAGAGGTGTTTCCAAACTGTTGTATCAAAGCAACGCTCAAGTCTGTGAGTTGAATGCCCTCATCACAGAGAATTTTCTGAGAATGCTTCTGTCTAGTTTTTAGGTTAAGATATTCCTTTTCCCAGCATATGCCTCAAAGCTCTCCAAATATCCACTTGCAGATTCTACAAAAAGAGGGTTTCAAAACTGCTCTTTCAAAAGGAAGGTTAAAGTCGGTGAGTTGAATGCACTCAATGCAAAGAAGTTTCTGAGAATGTTTGTGTCTAGTTGTTCTGTGAAGATATTTCCATTTCCTGCATAGGCGTCAAAGCCCTCTAAATAAACACTTGCAGATTCTAGAAAAAGAGAGTTTCCAAACTCTTCTATCAAAAAGAAAGTTCAACATTGTGAATTGAATGCAGTCATCACAGACAAGCATCTGAGAACGCTTCTGTCTTGTTTTTATGTGAAGATATTTCCTTTTCCAGAATAGGCCGCAAAGCGCTCGAAATAAACACTTGCAGATTCTACAAAAGGAGTGTTTCCAAACTGCTCTATGTAAAGGAATGCTCAAGGCTGTGAGATGAATGCACCCATCACACAGAAGTTTCTGAGAATGCTTCTGTCTAGTTTTTAGTTGAAGATATTCCTTTTCCCAGCATAGGCCTCAAAGCGCTCCAAATATCCACTTGCAGATTCTACAAAAAGAGTGTTTCAAAACTGCTCTTTCAAAAGGAACGTTCATGTCTGTGAGTTGAATGCAGTCATCACACAGAAGTTTCTGAGAATGCTTCTGTCTAGTTTTTAGGTTAAGATATTTCTTTTCCCAGCATAGGCTTCAAGGCGCTCCAAATATCCACTTGCAGATTCTACAAAAAGTGTGTTTCAAAACTGCTCTTTCAAAAGGAACGTTCAAGTCTGTGAGTTGAACGCACTCATCACAAAGAAGTTTCTGAGAATGCTTCTGTCTAGTTTTTATGTGAAGATATTTCCTTTTCCAGCATTGGCCCCAAACAGCTCCAATTATCCACTTGCAGATTCTACAAAAAGAGTGTTTCAAAACTGCTCTTTCAAAAGGAACGTTCAAGTCTGTGAGTTGAATGCACTCATCACACAGTAGTTTCTGAGAATCCTTCTCTCTAGTTTTTAGGTGAAGATATTTCATTTCCCAGCATAGACCTCAGTGCGCTCCAAATATACACTAGTAGATTCTACAAAAAGAGTGTTTCAAAACTGCTCTTTCAAAAGAAAAGTTCAAGTCTGTGAGTTGAACTCAGTCCTCAGAAGGTGGTTTCTGAGAGTGGTTCTATCTAGTTTTCATCTGCATGTATTTCCTTTTCCACTAGATGCTGCTGTCGCTACAAATATCCTCTTGTAGATATTACAAAAAGAGTGTTTCCAAACTGCTCTATCAAAAGTCAGTTTCAACTCTGTGAGTTGAATGCACTCATCACAAAGAAGTTTCTGAGAATTCTTCTGTCTAGTTTTTATGTGAAGATATTTCCTTTTCCAGCATTAGCCTCAAACAGCTCCAAATATCCACTTGCAGATTCTACAAAAAGAGAGTTTCAAAACTCTTCTCTCCAAAAGAAGGTTCAACACTGTGAGTTGAATGCAGTCATCACAGAGAAGATTCTGAGAATGCTTCTTTCTAGTTTTTATGTGAAGATATTTCCTTTTCCAGCATAGGCCTCAATGCGCTCCCAATAAACAATTGCAGATTCTACAAAAGGAGTGTTTGCAAACTGTTCTATGAAAAGGAACGCTCAAGTCTCTGATTGGCATGCACTCATCACACAGAAGTTTCTGAGAATGCTTCTGTCTAGTTGTTATGTGAAGATATTCCTTTTCCCAGCATATGCCTCAAAGCTCTCCAAATATCCACTTGCAGATTCTACAAAAAGATTGTTTCAAAGCTGCTCTTTCAAAAGGAACGTTCAAGTCCGTGAGTTGAATGCACTCATCACAAAGAAGTTTCTGATAATGTTTGTGTCTAGTTTTTATGTGAAGATACACCCATTTCCAGCATAGGCCTCAAAGCGCTCCGAATAAACACTTGCAGATTCTACAAAAGGATGGTTTCCAAACTGTTCTATGAAAAGGAACGCTCAAGTATGTGAGTTGAATGCACTCATCACACAGAGGTTTCTGAGAATGCTTCTGTCTAGGATTTAGTTTACGATATTCCTTTTCCCAGCATCGCCCTCAAAGCGCTCCAAATATCCACATGCAGATTGTAGAAACAGAGTGTTTCTAAACTGCTCTTTCAAAAGGAACTTTCAAGTCGGTGAGTTGAAAGCACTCATCGCAAGGAAGTTTCTGAGAATGCTTCTGTCTAGTTGTTATGTGAAGTTATTTCTTTCCCCTGCATAGGCCTCAAAGCGCTCCATATATCCACTTGCAGATTCTCCAAAAAGAGGGTTTCAAAACTGCTCTTTCAAAAGGAATGTTCAAGTCTGTGAGTTGAATGCACTCATCACAAAGAAGTTTCTGAGAATGCTTCTGTATATTTCTTATTAGAAGATATTTCCTTTTCCAGCATAGGCCTCAAAGCGCTCCAAATAAACACTTGCGGATTCTGCAAAAGGAGTGTTGCAAACTGTTATAGCAAAAGGAACGTTCATGTCTGTGGGTTGAATGCACTAATCACACAGAACTTTTTGAGAGTGCTTATGGCTTGTTTTTACGTGAAGATATTTCCTTTTCCAGCATAGGCCTCAAAGCGCTCCATATATCCACTTGCACGTTCTACAAAAAGAGTGTTTCAAAACTGCTCTTTCAAAAGGAAAGTTCAAGTCTGTGCGTTGAACGCACTCATCAGATATGTTTCTGAGAATGTTTTTATCTTGTTTAATCTGCATATACTTTCTTCTCCACTAGATGCCGCAATAGTTCCAATTATCCGCTTGTAGAAATTACAAAAAGAGTGTTTCCAAACTACTCTATCAAAAGCCAGTTTTAACTCTTTGAGTTGAATGCTCGCATCGCAAAGAAGTTTCTGAGAATGCTTCTGTCTAGATTTTAGCTGAAGATATTTCATTTCCCAGCAAAGGTCTCAGATCTCTCCCAGCATCCACTTGCAGATTGTACAAAACGAGTGTTTCAAAACTCCTCTTTCAAAAGGAAGGTTCAAGTCTGTGAGGTGAATGCACTCATCACAAAGAAGTTTTTGAGAATGCTTCTGTCTAGTTTTTATAGGAAGATAATTCCTTTTCCAACATAGGCCTCAAAGCGCTCCAAATAAGCACTTGCAGATTCTAAAAAAGGAGTGTTTCAAAACTGTTCTATGAAAAGGAACGCTCAAGTGTGTGAGTTGAATGCGCTCATCACTCAGAAGTTTCTGAGAATGCTTCTGTCTGGTTTTTAGCTGAAGATATTTCTTTTCGCAGCATAGGCCTCAAAGCTCTCCAAGTATCCACTTGCAGATTCTACAAAAAGAGTGTTTCAAAACTGCCCTTTCAAAAGGAATTTTCAAGTCCGTGAGTTGGATGCACTCATCACAAAGAAATTTCTGAGAATGCTTCTATTTACTTGTTATGTGAAGATATTTCTTTTTCCAGCATACGCCTCAAAGCGCTATAAGTAAACACTTGCAGATTCTACAAAAGAATTGTTTCCAAACTCTTCTATCAAAAGCAACGTTCAAGTCTGTGAGTTGAATGCACTGATTACACAGAAGTTTCTGAGAATGCTCCTGTGTAGTTTTTGGGTGAAGATACTTCATTTCCCAGCATAGGACTCAAAGCGCTCCAAATATACACTAGCAGATTCTACAAAAAGACTGTTTCAAAACTGCACTTTCGAAAGAAAATTTCACGTCTTTGAGTTGAATGCACACATCACAAAGAAGTTTCTCAGAATGCTTCTGTCTAGTTTTTATGTGGAGATATTTCCTTTTCCAGCATTGGCCTCAAACACCTCCAAATATATTCTTGCAGATTCTACAAAAAAAAAAAAAGAGAGTTTCAAAACTCTTCTATCAAATAGAAGGTTCAACTCTGTGAGTAGTATTCACTCATCACAAACAGGTTTCTGAGAATGCTTCTGTCTAGTTTTTATGTGAAGATATTTCCTTTTCCAGCATAGGCCTGAAAACGCTCCAAACAAACTCTTGCAGATTCTACAAAAGGAGTGTTTCCAAACTATTCTATCAAAAGGAACGTTCAAGTCTGTGAGTTGAATACACTCATCACACAGAAGTTTCTGAGAATGCTTCTGTCTAGTTTTTAGGTGAAGATATTTCTTTTCCCAGCGTAGGCCTCACAGCGCTCCAATAATCCACTTGGAAATACTACAAAAGGGTGTTTCAAAACTGCTCTTGCAAAAGGAATGTTCAAGTCTGTTAGTTGAATGCTCTCATCACCAAGAAGTTTCTGAGAATGCTTCTGTCTAGTTGTTATGTGAAGATATTTCCTTTTCCAACATAGGCCTCAAATCGCTGCAAATAAACACTTGCAGATTCTACAAAAGGAGTGGTACAAAACTGTCATATCAAAAGGAACGTTCATGTCTGTGAGTTGAATGCACTCATCACACAGAAGTTTCTGAGAATGCTTCTATCTAGTTCTTATGTGAAGATATTTCCTTCTCCAGCATAGGCCTCAGAGCGCTCCAAATATCCCCTTGCAGATTCTACAAAAAGAGTGTTTCAAAACTGCTCTTTCAAAAGGAATGTGCAAGTCTGTGAGTTGCACGCACTCCTCAGAAAGAGGTTTCTGAGAATGGTTCTACGTAGTTTTCATCTGCATGTATTTCCTTTTTCACTAGATGCCGCAACCGCTCCAAATATCCACTTGCAGAAATTACAAGAAGAGTGTTTCCAAAGTACTCTATCCAAAGTCAGTTTCAACTCTGTGAGTTGAATGCACGCATCGCAAAGAAGTCTCTGCGAATGCTTCTGTCTAGTTTTTAGTTGAAGATATTTCATTTCCCAGCATAGGTCTCAGAGCGCTCCAAATATCCACTTGCTGATTGTACAAAAAGAGTGTTTCAAAACTCCTCTTTCAAAAGGAAGCTTCAAATCTGTGAGTTGAATGCACTCATCAAAAACAAGTTTCTGAGAATGTTTCTGTCTAGTTTTAATAGGAACATACTTCCTTTTCCAACATAGGCCTCAATTCGCTCTAAATAAACACTTGCAGATTCTACCAAAGGAGTGTTTCCAAACTCTTCTATCGAAAGGAACGTTCAGGTCTGTGAGTTGAGTGCACTCATCATGCAGAAGTTTCTGAGAATGCTTCTGTCTAGTGTTTAGGTGAAGATATTTCATTTCCCAGCATAGGCCTCAAAGCGCTCCAAATATCCACTTGCAGATTCTACAAAAAGAGTGCTTCAAAACTGCTCTTTCAAAAGGAACGTTCAAGTCTGTGGGTTGAATGCACTCATCACAGAGAAGTTTCTGAGAATGCTTCTGTCTAGGTTTTAGGTGAAGATATTTCTTTTCCCAGAATAGGCCTCAGTGCGTGCAAAATATACACTAGCAGTTTCTAAATATTGGTCTTTCAAAAGAAAGGTTCAAGTCTGTGAGTTGAATGCACTCATCACACAGAAGTTTCTGAGAATGCTTCTGTCTAGTTGTTATGTGAAGATATTTCCTTTTCCAATATAGGCCTCAAAGCGCTCTAAATAAACACTTGGAGATTCTACAAAAGGAGTGTTTCCAAACTCTTCTATCAAAAAGAACGTTCAAGTCCGTGAGTTGAATGCACTCATCACATAGAAGTTTCTGAGAATGCTTCTGTCTAGTTTTTAGGTAAGGATACTTCTTTTCCCAGCATAGGCCTCAAAGCCCTCCAAATATCCACTTGCAAATTCTACAAAAGGGTGTTTCAAAACTGCTCTTTCAAAGGGAAGGTTCAAGTCTGTGAGTTGAATGCTCTCATCACCAAGAAGTTTCTGAGAATGCTTTTGTCTTGTTGTTATGTGAAGATATTTCCTTTTCCATCATAGACCTGAGAGTGTTCCGAATATCCACTTGCAGATTCTAAGAAAAGTCTGTTTCAAATCTGCTCTTTCAAGAGGAACGTTCAAGTCTGTGAGTTGAACTCGCTCCTCAGAAAGAGGTTTCTGAGAATGGTTCTATCTAGTTTTCATCAGCATGTATTTCGTTTTCCACTAGATGCCGCAATCGCTCCAAATATCCACTTGCAGAAATTGCAAAAAGAGTGTTTCCAAACTTCTCTGTCAAAAGTCAGTTTCAACTCTGTGAGTTGAATGCAAGCATCGCAAAATAGTCTCTGCAAATGCTTCTGTCTACTTTTTGGCTGAAGATACTTCATTTCCCAGCATAGGCCTCAGAGGGCTCCAAATATCCACTTGCTGATGGTACAAAAGAGTGTTTCAAATCTCCTATTTCAAAAGGAAGGTTCAAGTCTGTGAGTTGAATGCACTCATCACAAACAAGTTTCTGAGAATGCTTCTGTCTAGTTTTTATGGGAAGATACTTCATTTTCCAACGTAGGCCTCAAAGCGCTCCAAATAAATACTTGCAGATTCTACAAAAGGAATGTTTCCAAACTGTTCTATCAAAAGGAACGTTCAAGTCTGTGAGTTGAGTGCACTCAAACACAGAAGTTTCTGAGAATGCTTCTGTCTAGTTTTTAGGTGAAGACATTTCATTTCCCAGCATAGGCCTCAAAGCGCTCCAAATATCCACTTGCAGATTCCACAAAAAGAGTGTTTCAAAACTGCTCTTTCAAAAGGAACGTTCACGTCTGTGAGTTGAATGCACTCATCACAGAGAAGTTTCTGAGAATGCTTCTGTCTAGTTGTTATGTGAAGATATTTCCTTTTCCTGCTTAGGCCCCAAAGCGCTCGAAATAAACACTTGCAAATTCTATAAAAGGAGTGTTTCAAAACTGTTCTATCAAAAGCAACGTTCAAGTCTGTCAGTTGAATGCACTAATCACACAGAAGTTTCTGAGAATGCTTCTGTCTAGTTTTTAGGTGAAGATATTTCTTTTCCCAGCGTAGGTCTCAAAGCGCTCCAAATATCCACTTGAAAATTCTACAAAAAGAGTGTTTCAAAACTGATCTTTCTGAAGGAACTTTCAAGTCTGTGAGTTGAATGCAGTCATCACACAGAAGTTTGTGAGAATGCTTCCGTCTAGTATTTAGGTGAAGGTATTTCATTTCCCAGCATAGGCCTCAGAGCGCTCCAAATATACACTAGCAGATTAGACAAAAAGAGTGTTTCAAAACTGTACTTTCAAAAGAAAGGTTCAAGTCTGTGAGTTTAATGCACTCATCAGAAAGAAGTTTCTGAGAATGCTTCTGTCTAGTTTTTATGTGAAGATGTTTCCTTTTCCAGCTTTGGCATCAAACAGCTCCAAATATCCACTTGCAGATTCTACAAAAAGAGAGTTTCAAAACTCTTCTATCAAAAAAAAGTTTCAATTCTGTTAGTAGAATGCAGTTATCACAAACAAGTTTCTGAGAATGCTTCTGTCTGGTTTTTAGTTGAAAATATTTCATTTCCCAGCATAGGCCTCAGTGCGCTACAAATTTACACTAGCAGATTCAACAAAAAGAGTGTTTCAAAACTGCACTTTCATAAGAAAGGTTCAAGTCCGTGAGTTAAATGCACTCATCACAAAGAAGTTTGTGAGAATGCTTCTGTCTAGTTTTTATGTGAAGATATTTCCTTTTCCAGCATTGGCCTCCAACAGCTCCAAATATCCACTTGCAGATTCTGCAAAAAGAGAGCTTCAAAACTTTTCTGTCAAAAAGAAGTTTCAATTCTGTGAGTAGAATGCACTTATCATAAACAAGTTTCTGGGAATGCTTTTGTGTAATTTTTATGTGAAGATATTTCCTTTTCCAGCATAGGCCTCAAAGCGATCCAAATAAACAGTTGCAGATTCTACAAAAGGAGTGTTTCCCAACTGTTCTATCAAAACGAACGTTCAAGTCTGTGAGTTGAATGCACTCATCACACAGAAGTTTCCAAGAATGCTTCTGTGTAATTTTAGGTGAAGATATTTCTTTTCCCAGCATAGGCCTCAAAGCGCTCCATATATCCACTTGCAGATTCTACAAAAGAGTGTTTCAAATCTGCTCTTTCAAAAGGAATGTTCAAGTCTGTGAGTTGAATGCACTCATCACAAAGTAGTTTTTGAGAATGCTTCTGTAGAGTTCTTATGAGAAGATATTTCCTTTTCCAGCATAGGCCTCAAAGCGCTCCAAATAAACACTTGCAGATTCTACAGAAGGAGTGTTAAAAACTGTTATAGCAAAAGGAACGTTCATGTCTGTGAGTTGAATGCACTAATCACAGAGAACTTTCTGAGAGTGCTTCTGGCTAGTTTTTAGGTGAAGATATTTCCTTTTCCAGCATAGGCCTCAAAGCTCTCCAAATATCCACTTGCAGATTCTACAAAAAGAGTGTTTCAAAACTGCTCTTTCAAAAGGAAAGTTCAAGTCGGTGCGTTGAACGCACTCATCAGAAATGTTTCTGAGAATGGTTCTATCTAGTTTTCACCTGCATATATTTTCTTCTCCACTAGATGCCGCAATCCTTCCAAATATCCGCTTGTCGAAATTACAAAATGAGTGTTTCCAAACTCCTCTATAAAAGTCAGTTTTAACTCTGTGAGTTGAATGCTTGCATCGCAAAGAAGTTTCCGAGAATGATACTGTCTAGTTTTTAGCTGAAGATATTTCATTTCCCAGCATAGGCCTCAGAGCGCTCCAAGTATCCACTTGCAGATTGTATAAAAAGAGTGTTTCAAAACTCCTCTTTCAAAAGGAAGGTTCGAGTCCGTGAGGTGAATGCACTCATCACAAAGTAGTTTCTGAGAATGCTTCTGTCTAGTTTTTATAGGAAGATAATTCCTTTTCCAACATAGGCCCCAAAGCGCTCCAAATAAACACTTGCAGATTCTAAAAAAGAAGAGTTTCAAAACTGTTCTATCAAAAGGAACGCTCCTGTTTGTGAGTTGAATGCGCTCATCACACAGAAGTTTCTGAGAATGATTCTGTCTAGTTTTTAGGTGAAGATATTTCTTTTCTCAGTGTAGGCCTCAAAGCGCTCCAAATATCCACTTGCAGATTCTACAAAAAGAGTGTTTCAAAACTGCTCTTTCAAACGGAACGTTCAAGTCTGTGAGTTGAATGCACTCATCACAAAGTAGTTTCTGAGAATGCTTCTGTCTAGTTGTTATGTGAAGATATTTCCTTTTCCTGCATAGGCCTCAAAGTGCTCGAAATAAACACTTGCAGATTCTGCAAAAGGAGTGTTTCAAAACTGTTCTATCAAAAGGAACGTCCAAGTCTGTGAGTTGAATGCACTCATCACACAGAAGTTTCTGAGGATCTTTCTGTCTAGTTTTTAGGTGAAGATATTTCGTTTCCCAGCACAGGCCTCAGTGCGCTCCAAATATACACTGGCAGATTCTACAAAAAGAGTGTTTCAAAACTGCTCTTTCAAAAGAAAGTTTCAAGTCTCTGAGTTGAATGCACTCATCACAAAGAAGGTTCTGAGAATGCTTCTGTCTACTATTTATGTGAAGATATTTCCTTTTCCAGCACTGGCCCCAAACAGCTCCAAATATCCACTTGCAGATTCTACAAAAAAAGAGTTTCATAACTCTTCTATCAAAAAGAAGGTTCAACTCTGTGAGTAGAATGCACTCATCGTAAACAAGTTTCTGAGAATGCTTCTGTCGAGTTTTTGTGTGAAGATATTTCCTTTTGCAGAATAGGCCTCAAAGCGCTCGAAGTAAACAATTGCGGATTGTACAAAAGGAGTGTTTCAAAACTGTTCTTTCAAAAGGAACGTTCACGGCTGTGAGTTGAATGCACTCATCACACAGAAGTTTCTGAGAATCCTTCTGTCTAGTTTTTAGGTGAAGATAATTCCTTTTCCTGCATAGGCCTCAGAGCGCTCCAAATATCCACTTGCAGATTGTAAAAAAGTGTGTTTCAAAACTGCTCTTTCAAAAGGAACATTCAAGTCTGTGAGTGGAACGCACTCCTCAGAAAGAGGTTTCTGAGAATTGTTCAACCTAGTTTTCATCTGCATTTATTTCCATTTCCAGTAGATGCCGCAATCGGTCCAAATATCCACTTGCAGAAATTACAAAAAGAGTGTTTCCAAAGTACTCTATCAAAAGTCAGTTTCAACTCTGTGAGTTGAATGCACTCATCACACAGAAGTTTCTAAGAATGCGTCTGTCTAGTTTTTAGGTGAAGATATTTCATTTCCCAGCATAGGCCCCAGAGCGCTCCAAATAAACACTAGTAGATACTACAAAAAAACTGTTTCGAAACTGCACTTTCCAAAGAAAATTTCACGTCTGTGTGTTGAATGCACACATCACAAAGACGCTTCTGAGAACGCTTATGTCTAGTTTTTATGTGAAGATATTTCCTTTTCCATAGTTGTCCTGAAACACCTCCAAATATCCTCTTGCCGATTCTACAAAAAGAGAGTTTCAAAATTCTTCTATCAAAAAGAAGGTTCAACTCTGTGAGTAGAATGCACTCATCCCAAACAGGTTTCTGAGAAAGCTTCTGTCTAGTTTTTATGTGAAGATATTTCCTTTTCCAGCATAGGCCTGAAAACGCTCCAAACAAACACTTGCAGATTCTACAAAAGGAGTGTTTCCAAAGTGTTCTATCAAAAGGAACGTTCAGGTCTGTGAGTTGAATACACTCATCAAACAGAAGTTTCTGAGAATGCTTCTGTCTAGTTTTTAGGGGAAGATATTTCTTTTCCCATCGTAGGCCTCAAAGCGCTCCAAATATCCACTTGCCAATTCTACAAAAGGAGTGTTTCAAAACTGATTTTTCAAACGGAAAATTCAAGTCTGTGAGTTGAATGCACTCGTCACAAAAAGTTTCTGAGAATGCTTCTGTCTAGTTGTTGTGTGAAGATATTTCCTTTTCCAACATAGTCCTCAAAGCGCTCTAAATAAACACTTGCAGATTCTACAAAAGTAGTGTTTCCGAATTCTTCTATCAAAAGGAACGTTCAAGTCTGTGAGTGGAATGCACTCATCACACAGAAGTTTCTGAGAATGTTTCTGTCAAGTTTTTAGGTGAAGATATTTCATTTCCCAGCATAGGCCTCAGAGCGCTCCAATTATACACTAGCAGGTACTACTAAAGGGTGTTTCAAAACTGCACTTTCAAAAGAAAGGTTCAAGTCTTTGAGTTGAATGCCCTCATCACAAAGAAGTTTCTGAGACTGCTTCTGTCTAGTTTTAATGTGAAGATATTTCCTTTTCCAGCATTGGACTCAAACACCTCGAAATATCCTTTTGCAGATTCTACAAAAAGAGAGTTTCAAAACTCTTCTATCAAAAAGAAGGTTCAGCTCTGTGAGTAGAATGCACTCATCACAAACAAACTTCTTTGAATGCTTCTGTCTACCTTTTATGGGAAGATATTTCCTTTTCCGGCATAGGCCTCAAAACGCTCCAAATAAACACTTGCAGATTCTACAAAAGCAGTGTTTCAAAACTGTTTTGTCAAAAGGAACGCTCAAGTCTCTGAGTTGAATGCACTCATCACAAAGAAGTTTCTGAGAATGCTTCTGTCTAGTTATTATTTGAAGTTATTTCCTTTTCCAGCATAGGCCTCAAAGCGCTCTAAATAAACACATGCAGATTCTAGAAAAGGAGTGTTTCCAAACTCTTCTATCAAAAGAAACGTTGAAGTCTGTGAGTTGAATGCACTCATCACACAGAGGTTTCTGAGAATGCTTCTGTCTAGTTTTTAGGTGATGATATTTCCTTTTCCAGCATAGGCCTCAATGAGCTCGAAATATCCTCTTGCAGATTCTACAAAAAGAGACTTTCAAAGCTCTTGTATCCAAAAGAGGGGTCAACTCTGTGAGTAGAATGCATTCATCGCAAACAAGTTTCTGAGAATGCCTCTGTCTACTTTTTATGTGAAGATATTTCCTTTTCCTGCTTAGGCCTCAAAGGGTTCCAAATAAACACTTGCAGATTCCACGAAAGGAGTGTTTCCAAACTGTTCTATCAAAAGGAACGCTCAAGTCTGTGAGTTGAATTCACTCATCACACAGAAGTTTCCGAGAATGCTTCTGTCTAGTTTTTAGCTGAATATATTTCATTTCCCAGCATAGGCCTCAAAGCGCTCCAAATATCCACTTGCAGATTCTACAAAAAGAGTGTTTCAAAACTGCTCTTTCAAAAGGAACGTTCAAGTCTGTGAGTTGAATGCACTCATCACAAAGAAGTTTCTGAGAATGCTTCTGTCTAGTGGTTATGTGAAGATATTTCCTTTTCCAGCACAGGCCTCAAAGCGCTCTAAATAAACACTTACAGATTCTACAAGAGGAGTGTTTCCAAACTCTTCTATCAAAAGGAACGTTCAAGTCTGTGAGTTGAATGCACTCATCAGACAGAAGTTTCTCAGAATGCTTCTGTCTTGTTTTTAGGTGAAGATATTTATTTTCACAGCATAGGCCTCAAAGCGCTCCAAATATCCACTTGCAAATTCTACCCAAAGGGTGTTTCAAAACTTCTCTTTCAAATGGAAATTTCAAGTCTGTGATTTGAATTCGCTCATCTCCAAGAAGTTTCTGAGAATCCTTCTGTCTAGTTGTTATGTGAAGATATTTCCTTTCCCTTGCACTTCTGAGTTATGAGTGCATTCAACTCCCAGACTTGACCGTTCCTTTTGATAGAACAGTTTTGAAACACTCCTTTTGTAGAATCTCCAAGTGTTTATTCGGAGGGCTTTGAGGCCTATGCTGGGAAAGGGAATATCATCACATAAGATCTAGACAGAAGCATTCTCAGAAACGTCTTTGTAATGAGTGCTTTCACCTCACAGACATGAACCTTTCTTTTGAAAGAGCAGTTTTTAAACACTCTTTTTGTAGAATCTGCAAGTGTTTATTCGTAGCGTTTTGAGGCCTCCGCTGGGAAATGAAATATCTTCACCTAAAAACTAGACAGAAGCATTCTCAGAAACTTCTGCATGATGAGCGCATTCAACTCATGGACTTGAACGCTCCTTTTGATAGAACAGTTTTGACACACTCGTTTTGTAGAATCTGCAAGTGTTTATATGGAGGGCTTTGAATCCTATGTTGGAAAATGAAATGTCTTCACATAAGAACTAGAGAGAAGCATTCTCAGAAACTTCTTCATGATGAGTGCATTCACCTCACAGTCATGATCCTTTCTTTTGAAAGGGCAGTTTCGAAACTCTCTTTTTGTAGAATCTGCAAATGGATATGTGGAGCGCTCTGAGGTCTAAGTTGAGAAATGAAATCTGTTCAGCTAAAAACTGGACAGAAGCATTCTCAAAAACTTCTTTGCGATGCGTGCATTCAATTCACAGAGTTGAACCTGACTTTTGATGGAGTAGTTTGGAAACGCTCTTTTTGTAATTTCTGCAAGTGGATATTTGGAGCGATTTGAGGCCTGTGCTGGAAATGGAAACATCTTCACGTAGAATCCAGACAAAACCATTCTCAGAAAGCTCCCTGTGCTTTTTGCCTTCAACTCACAGAGCTCAACTTTCCTTTTGATGGAGCAGTTTTGAAACACTCTTTTTGTAGAATCTGCAAGTGGATATTTGGAGCGCTTTGAGGCCTATGCTGCAAAAGGAAATAACATTGCATAAAAACTAGATGGAATCATTCTCAGAAACTTCTTTGTGATGAGTGCATTCAACCCACGGATTTGAACATTCCTTTTGATAGAACAGTTTTGAAACCCTGTGTTTGTAGAATCCGCAAGTGGATATTTGGAGCTCTTTGTGGCTTATGCTGGAAAAGGAAATATCCTCAAATACAAACTAGAAAGAAGCATTATCAGAAACTTCTTTGTGATGTGGGGATAGAACTCACAGTGTTGAACATTCCTTTTCATGGAGCATTTCTGCAACAGTGTTTTTGTGGAAACTGGAAGTGGATATTTGGTGCGATTGGGGCATCTAGTGGAATAGGAAATACATGCAGATGAAAACTAGATAGAACCATTCTCAGAAACCCCTTTCTGATGAGTGCCTTCAACTCACAGACTTGAAACTTCCTTTTGAAAGAGCAGTTTTGAAAGACTCTTTTTGTAGAATCTGCAAGTGGATATTTCGAGCGCTCTGAGGCCTATGCTGGGAAATGAAATATCTTCCCCTAAAAAGTAGACAGAAGCATTGTCAGAAGCTTCTGTGTGATGAGTGAATCAAACTAACGGACTTGAACCTTCCTTTTGATAGATTAGTTCTGAAATACTCCTTTTGTAGAATCTGCAAGTGTTTATTTGGAGCGCTTTGAGGCCTAAGTTGGAAAAGGTTATATCTCCACATAAAAACTAGACAGAAACATTCTCAGAAACTTCATTGTGATGAGTGCATTCTACTCACAGAGTTGAACCTTCCTTTTGATAGAACAGTTTTGAAACTTTCTTTTTGTAGAATCTGAAAGTGAATATTTGGAGCGCTTTAAGGCATATGCTGGAAAAGGATATATCTTCACGTAATAACTAGACAGAAGCATTCTCAGTATCTTCTGTGTGATGAGTGCATTCATCTCACAGACTTGAACGTTTCTTTTGATAGAACAGTTTTGAAACACTGCTTTTGTAGAATCTGCAAGTGTTTATTTGGAGCGCTTTGAGGCCTATGCTGGAAAAGGAAATATCTTCACATAAGAATTAGACAGAAGCATTCTCAGAAACTTCTTTGTGATTAGTGTATTCACCTCACGGACATGAACCTTTCTTTTGGAAGAGCAGTTTTGAAACACTCTTTTTGTAGAATCTGCAAGTGTTTATTTGGAGCGCTTCGAGGCCTAAGCTGGGAAATGAAATATCTTCACCTAAAAACTAGACAGAAGCATTCTCAGAAACTACTGTGTGCTGACTGCATTCAATTCAAAGACTTGAGCGTTCCTTTTGATAGAACAGTTTTGAAACCCTCCTTTTGTAGAATCTGCAAGTGTTTATTTGGAGAGCTTTGTGGTCTATGCTGGAAATGGAGTTATCTTCACATAAGAACTAGACAGAAGCATTCTCAGAAACTTCTTTGTGATTAGTGCATTCAACTCACAGACTTGAACTTTCCTTTGTTTAGAGCAGTTTTGAAACACTCTTTTTGTAGAATCTGCAAGTGGATATTTGGAGTGCTCTGAGTCCTATGTTGGGAAATGAAATCTCTTCAGCTAAAAACTTCTTTGCGATGCGTGCATTCAATTCACAGAGTTGAACCTGACTTTTGATAGAGCAGTTTGGAAACACTCTTTTTGTTATTTCTGCAAGTGGATATTTGGAGCGATTTGAGGCCTATGCAAGGAAAAGGAAATATCTTCACATAAAAACTAGATAGAAGAATTCTGAGAACCTTCTCTGTGATGAGTGCATTCAACTCACCGACTTTAACTTTCCTTTAGAAAGTGCCATTTTGAAACACTCTTTCAGTACCATCTGAAAGTGGATATTTGGAGGGCATTTTTGCAAATGCTGGAAAACGAAATATCATCACATACAAACTAGACAGAAGCATTCTCTGAAACTTCTTTTTGATGAGTGCATTCAACTCACAGACATGAGCATTCCTTTTCATAGAACAGTTTTGAAACACTCTTTTTGTAGAATCTGCAAGTGTTTATTCCGAGCGCCTTGAGGCCTAGGTTGGAAAAGGAAATATCCTCACATAAAAAGTAGACAGAAGCATTCTCAAAAACTTCTTCGTGATGAGTACATTCAACTCACAGAATTGAAACGACCAATTCATAGAGAAGCTTTGAAACGCCCTTTTTGTAGGATTTGCAAGTGAATATTTGGAGCGATTTGAGGCCTATGCTGGAAATGGAAACATCTTCACGTAGAATCCAGACAAAAGCATTCTCAGAAAGTTCCCTGTGGTTTGTGCATTCAACTCACAGAGTTCAACCTTCCTTTTGATAGAGCAGTTTTGAAACACTGTTTTTGTAGAATCTGCAAGTGGATATTTGGAGCGCTTTGAGGCCAATGCTGCCAAAGGAAATATTATTGCATAAAAACTAGTTGGAATAATTCTCAGAAACTTCTTTGTGATGAGGGCATTCAACTCATGGATTTGACATTCCTTTTGATAGAACAGTTTTGAAACCCTGTGTTTGTAGCATCCGCAAGTGGATATTTGGTGCTCTTTGAGGTTTATGCTGGAAAAGGGGGTATCCTCATATACAAACTAGACAGAAGCATTATCAGACACTTCTTTGTCATGTGGGAATAGAACTCACAGAGTTGAACACTCCTTTTCATGGAGCAGTTCTGCAAGAGTCTTTTTGTGGAAACTGGAAGTGGATATTTGGTGCGATTGCGGCATCTAGTGGAAAAGGAAATACATGCAGATGAAAACTAGATAGAACCATTCTCGGAAACCTCTTTCTGATGATTGCTTTCAACTCACGGACTTGAACCTTCCTTTTGAAAGAGCAGTTTTGAGTCTTTTTGCAGAATCTGCAAGTGGATATTTGGAGAGCTTTGAGGGCTCCGCTGGGAAATGAAATATCTTCACCTAAAAACTAGACGTAAGCATTCTCACAAACTTCTGTGTGATTAGTGCATTCAAATCACAGACTTGAACGTACCTTTTGATAGAACAGTTTTGAAACACTCCCTTTGTGGAATCTGCAAGTGTTTATTTAGAGCGCTTTGAGGCCTATGTTCGAAAAGGAAGTATCTTCACCTAAAAGCTAGAGAGAATCATTGTCAGTAACTTCTTTGTAATGGGTGCATTCTAGTCACAGGGTTGAACCCTCTTTTTGAAAGAACAGTTTTGAAACTCTCTTTTTTTAGAATCTGCAAGTGAATATTTGGAGCGATTTGAGGACTATGATGGAAAAGGAAATACCTTCACATAAGAACTATAGAGAAGCATTCTCAGAAGCTTCTTTTGGATGAGTGCATTCAAGTCACAGACTTGAACGATCCTTTTCATAGAACAGTTTTGAAACACTCCTTTTGTAGAATCTGCTAGTGTTTATTTCGAGCGCTTTGAGGCCTATGCTGGAAAAGGAAATATCTTCACATAACAACTAGTCACAAACATTCGCAGAAACTTCTTTGTGTTGAGTGCATTCAACTCACAGACTTGAACGTTCCTTTTGAAAGAGCAGTTTTGAAACACTCTGTTTGTAGAATCTGCAAGTGTTTATTCGAAGCGTTTTGAGTCCTACGCTGGGAAATGAAATATCTTTATCTAAACACTAGACAGAAGCATTCTCAGAAACTTCTTTGTGATGAGTGCTTTGAACTCTCGGTCTTGAACGTTCCTTTTGATAGAACAGTTTTGAAAGACTCCTTTTGTAGAATCTGCAAGTGTTTATTTGGAGCGCTTTGAGACCTATGTTCGAAAAGGAAATATCTTCGAATAAAAACTAGACAGAAGCATTCTCAGAAACTTCTTTGTGATGAGTGCATTCAACTCAGAGACTTGAACCTTCCTTTTGAAAGAGCAGTTTTGAAACACTCTTTTTGTAGAAAGTGCAAGTGGATATTTGGAGCGCTCTGAGGCCTATGTTGGGAAATGAAATATCTTTAGCTAAAAACTAGACAGAATCATTGTCAAAAACTTCCTGGCGATGCGTGCGTTCAACTCACAGAGTGGAACCTGACTTTTGATAGAGTAGTTTGGAAACACTCTTTTTGTAAAATCTGCAAGTGGATATTTGGAGCGATTTGAGGCCTATGCAAGGAAAAGGAAATATCTTCACATTAAATCTAGACAGAAGCATTCTCAGAAACTACTCTGTGATGAGTGCGTTCAACTCAGAGACTTGAAGCTTCCTTTTGTAAGAGCAGTTTTGAAAAATTATTTTTGTAGTATCTGCAAGCGGATATATGGAGCGCTATGAGGCCTATGCTGGAAAAGGAAATACCTTCCCATAAAAAGTAGACAGAAGCATTCTCAGAAACTTCTTTGTGACGTGTGCATTGAACTCACAGTGTTCAACCTTTCTTTTGATAGGGAAGATTTAATACAATCTTTTAGTAGAGCCTTCAAAGGGATGTATGGAATGCTTTGAGTCCTATGCTGGAAAAGGAAATATCTTCCCTTAGAAACTAGACAAAAGCAGTCTCAGAAAGTTCCCTGTGCATTCAACTCACAGAGTTTAACCTTCCTTTTGATTGAGTAGTTTTGAAACACTCTTTTCTTATAATCTGCAAGTTGATATTTGGAGCCCTATGAGGCCTATGCTGCAAAAGGAAATATTATTGCATAAAAATTAGATGGAGGCATTCTCAGAAACTGCTTTGTGATGAGTGCCTTCAACTCACAGATTTGAATCTTCCCTTTGATAGACCCGTTTTGAAACACTGAATTTGCAAGATCCGCATGTGGATATTTGGAGCAGTTTGAGGCTTATGCTTTAAAAGGATATATCTTCATATACAAACTAGACAGAAGCATTCTCAGCAACTTCTTTGTCATGTGGGGATTGAACTTACAGAGTTGAACATTCCTTTTCATGGAGCAGTTCTGCAACACTCTTTGTGTGGAAACTGAAACTGGATAGTTGATGCGATTTCGACATCTAGTGGAAAAGGAAAACTCAGAGAATTGAACGTTCCTTTTCAAAGAGCAGTTTTGAAACACTCTTTTTGTAGAATCTGCAAGTGGATATTTGGAGCGCTTTGAGGCCTATGCTGGGAAATGATATATCTTCACCTAAAAACTAGACAGAAGCATTCTCAGAAACTTCTGTGTGATGAGTGCATTCAACTCCCAGACTTGAACGTTCCTGTTGATAGACCAGTTTTGCAAAACAGTTTTTGTAGAATCCGGAAGTGGATATTTTTGGCTGTTTGTGGCCAATGATGGAAAAGGAAATGTCTTCATATACAAACTAGACAGAAGCATTCTCAGAAACTTCTTTGTCATAAGGGGATTGAACTCACGTTGTTGAGCATTCCTATTCATGGAGCAGTTCTGCAACACTCTATTTGTGGAAACTGCAAGTGGATATCTGGTGCGATTGCGGCATCTAGTGGAAAAGGAAATACATTCAGATGAAAACTTGATAGAATCATTCTCAGAAACTACTTTCTGATGAGTGCATTCAACTCACAGACTTGAAGCTTCGTTTTCAGAGAGCAGTTTTGAAACAACTCTTTTTGTAGAATGTGCAAGTGGATATTTGGAGCGCTTTAAGGCCTATGCTCGGAAATGAAATATCTTCACCTAGAAACTAGACAGAAGCATTCTCAGAATCTTCTTTGTGATGAGTGCATTCTACTCACGGAATTGAACCTTCCTTTTGATAGAACAGTTTGGAAACACTTTTTGTGGAATCCGCAAGTGGCTATACGGAGCGCTTTGAGGCCTAAGCTGGAAAAGAAAATATCTTCACATAAAAACTGGATAGAAGCATTCTCAGAAACATTTTTTGATGTGCGCATTCAACTCACCATGTTGAACCTTCCTTTGGATATAGCAGATTTGAAACTGTCTTTTTCTAGAATCTGCAAGTGGATATTTGGAGAACTAAAGGGCAAGACTGGAAAACGAAATATCTTCACATGAGAACTAGACGGAAGCAGTCTCAGAAACTTCCGTGTGCTTTAGGCATTCAACTCACATAGCGGAATCTTCTTTTAGATAGCGCAGTTTTGAAACACTCCTTTTGTAGAATTTGCTATGGGATGTTTGGAGCTATTTGAGGCCTATGCTGGAAAAGGATATATCTTCACATAAAAACTAGACAGAAGCATTCTCAGAAACTTATTTGTGATAAGTGCATTGAACTCACAGACTTGAACCGTCCTTTTGAAAGAGCAGTTTTGAAAAACTCTTTTTGTAGATTCTGCAAGTGGATATTTGGAGCGCTTTGAGGCCTATGCAAGGAATAGGAAATATCTGCACAGAGAAACTAGACAGAAGCGTTCTCAGAACCTTCTGCGTGACGAGTGCGTTCAACTCACAGACTTGAACGTTCCTTTTCGTAGAACAGTTTTGAAACACTCCTTTTGTAGAATATGCAAGTGTTTATTCGGAGCGCTTTGAGGCCTACGTTGGATTAGGAAATATCTTCACATAAAAATTAGACAGAAGCATTCTCAGAAACTTCTTTGTGATGAGTGCATTCAACTCTCAGAGTTGAACCTACCAATTGAGAGAGAAGTTTTGAAACACCCTTTTTGGAGAATCTGCAAGTGAATATTTGGAGCGATTTGAGGCCTATGCTGGAAATGGAAACATCTTTACGTAGAATCTAGACAAAAGCATTCTCCGAAAGTTCCCTGTACTTTGTGCATTCAACTCACAGAGTTCAACCTTCCTTTTGATAGAGCAGTTTTGAAACACACTTTATGAAGAGTCTGCGAGTGGATATTTGGAGCGCTTTGAGGCCTATGTTGGAAAAGGAAATATCTTCACATAAAAACTAGACGGAAGCATTCTCAGAAACTTCTTTGTGATGAGTGCATTGTAGTCACAGAGTTGAACCATCCTTTTGATAGAACAGTTTTGAAACACTCCTTTTGTAGAATCTGAAATTGTTTATTTGGAGCGCTTTGAGGCCTATGTTGGAAAAGGAAATATCTTCACATAAAAACTAGAAAGACGAATTCTCAGAAACTTCTTTGTGATGTGTGCATTCTACTCACGGAGTTGAACCTTCCTTTTGAAAGAACAGTTTTGAAACACTCTTTTTGTAGAATCTGCAAGTGGATATTTGGAGAGATTTGAGTCCTATGCTGGAAAAGGAAATGTCTTCACATAAAAATTTGACAGAAACATTCTCAGAAACCACTTTGTGATGAGTGCATTCAACTCACAGCGTTGAACCTCCCAATTGATGGAGAAGTTTTGAAACACCATTTTTGTAGAATCTGCAAGTGTATATTTGGAGCGCTTTGAAGCCAATGCTGGGAAATGAAATATCTTCACCTAAAACTAGACAGAAGCATTCTCAGAAAGTTCTTCACGATGCGTGCATACAACACACAGAGTTGAATTTGCATTTTGATAGAGCAGTTTGGAAACATTTTCTTGAAAAATCTGCAAGTGGATATTTGGAGCGATTTGAGGCCTATGCAAGGAATAGGAAATATCTCCACATAAACACTAGACAGAAGCATTCTCAGAACCTTCTGCATGATGAGTGCATTAAACTCACAGACGTGAACCTTCTTTTGATAGCGCAGTTTTGAAACACTCTTTCAGTAACATCTGAAGGTGGATATTTGGAGCGCTTTTAGGCCAATTTTGGAAAAAGAAATATAATCACATAAAAACTAGACAGAAGCATTCTCAGAAACTTCTTTGTGACAAGCGCATTCAACTCACAGACTTGAACTTTCCTTTTGACAGAACAGTTTTGAAACATTCCTTTTGTAGAATCTGCAAGTGTTTATTCGGAGGGCTTTGAGGCCTATGTTGGAAAAGGAAATATCTTCACATGAAAACTAGACAGAAGCATTCTCAGAAACTTCTTCGTGATGAGTGCATTCAACTCAGAGACTTGAAGCTTCCTTTTGAAAGAGGAGTTTTGAAACACTCTTTTCCTAGAATCTTCAAGTGGATTTATAGAGTGCTCTGCGGCCTCTGCTGGAAAAGGAATTCTCTTTCCATAAAAACTAGACAGAAGCATTCTCAGAAACTTCTTTGTGATGTGTGCATTGAAATCACAGATTTGAGCGTTTCTTTTGATAGAGAAGTTTTGAAACAATCTTTTAGGAGAGTCTTCAAGTGGATGTATGGAGTGCTTTGAGGCCTATGCTGGAAAAGGAAATATCTTCTCGTAGAAACTAGGCAAATCATTCTCAGAAAGGTCCCTGTGCATTCATCTCACAGAGTTTAAAATTCCTTTTGATAGAGCAGTTTTGAAACACTCTTTTTGTAGAATCTGCAAGTGGATATTTGGAGCGCTACGAGGCCTATGCTGCAAAATGATATATCGTTGAGTAAAAACTAGAAGGAAGCATTCTAAGAAACTTCTTTGTGAGGAGTGCATTCAACTCACAGAGTTGAATCTTCCTTTTGATTGACCCGTTTTGAAAGATTGAGTTTGCAGTATCCGCAAGTGGATATTTGGAGCACTTTGAGGCTTATGGTTGAAAAGGAAATATCTTCATATACAAACTAGACAGAAGCATTCTCAGAAACTTCTTTGTCATGTGGGGATTGAATTCACAGTGTTGAACATTCCGTTTCATGGAGCAGTTCTGAAACACACTATTTGTGGAAACTGCAAGTGGCTATCTGGTGCGATTGAGCCATCTAGTGGAAAAGGAAATACATACAGATGAAAACTAGATAGAACCATTCTCAGAAAATTCTTTCTGATGAGCGCATTCAACTCACAGACTTGAAGCTTCCTTTTCAGAGAGCAGTTTTGAAGCAATCATTTTGTAGAATCTGCAAGTGGATATTTGGAGCGCTTTTAGGCCAATGCTGGAAAAAGTAATATCTTCATATAAAAACTAGACAGAAACATTCTCAGAAACTTCTTTCTGACAAGTGCATTCAACTCACAGACTTGAAAGTTCCTTTTGATAGAACAGTTTTGAAACACTCCTTTTGTAGGATCTGGAAGTGTTTACTCGCAGCCCTTTGAGGCCTTTGCTGGGAAAGAAAATATCTTCAAATAAAAACTAGACAGAAGCATTCTCAGAAACTTATTTCTGATGAGTGCTTTCAACTCACACAGTTGAAGCTCCTTTTTCAGAGTTCAGTTGTGAAACACTCTTTTTGTAGAATCTACAAGTGGATATTTGGAGTGCTTTGAGTCCTATGGTGGGAAATGAAATATATTCACCTAAAAACTAGACAGAAGCATTCTCAGAAACTTCTTTGTGGTGAGTGAATTCTACTCACAGAGTTGAACCTTCCTTTTGATAGAACTGTTTTGAAACACTCCTTTTGTAGAATCTGCAAGTGGATATTTGGAGTGCTTTGAGTCCTATGCTGGGAGATGAAATATCTTCACCTAAAAACTAGACAGAAGCATTATCAGAAACTTCTTTGTGATGAGTGAATTCTACTCACAGAGTTGAACCTTCCTTTTGATAGAACAGTTTTGAAACACTCCTTTTGTAGAATCTGCAAGTGGATAATTGGAGCGCTTTGAGACCTATGCTGGAAAAGGAAATATCTTCACCTAAAAACATGACAGAAGTATTCTCAGAAACTTTTTTGATGTGCGCATTCAACTCACCTTGTTGAATCTTCCTTTGTATAGAGTAGTTTTGAAACACTCTTTTTCTAGAATCTGCAAGTGGATATTTGGAGTGCTAGGGGGCCAAGACTGGAAAAGGAAATATCTTCACATGGGAACAAGACGGAAGCAGTCTCAGAAACTTCCGTGTGCTTTATGCATTCAACTCACATAGTGGAATCTTCCTTTTGATAGTGCAGTTTTGAAACTCACCCTTTGTAGAATTTGCTAGTGGACGTTTATAGCGATTTTAGGCCTATGCTGGAAAAGGAAATATCTTCAAACGAAAACTAGACAGAATAATTCTCAGAAACTTCTTTGTGATGAGTGCATTCAACTCACAGACTTGAACCGTCCTTTAGAAAGAGCAGTTTTGAAACACTCTTTTTGTAGAAACTGCAAGTGGATATTTGGAGAGCTTCGAGTCCTATGCTGGGAAATGAAATATCTTCACCTAAAAATTAGACAGAAACATTCACAGCAACTTCTTTGCAATGCGTGCATTCAACTCACAGAGTTGAACCTGCCTTTTGATAGAGCAGTTAGGAAACACTCTTTTTGTAAAGTCTGCAAGTGGAAATTTGGAGCGATTTGAGGCGTATGCAAGGAAAAGGAAATATCTTCACATAAAAAATAGAAGCATTCTCAGAACCTTCTGTGTGATGAGTGCATTCACCTCACAGAGTTGAATTTTCCTTTTGATAGTGCAGTTTTGAACCACTCTTTCAGTACCATCTGAAGGTGGATATTTGGAGCGCTTTTAGGCCAATGCTGGAAAACGAAATATCATCACATAATAACTAGACAGAAGCATTCTCAGAAACTCCTGTGTGATGAGTGCATTCAGCTCACAGAGTTGAACGTTCCTATAGATAGAAAAGTATTGAAACACTCCTTTTGTAGAATCTGCAGGTGTTTATTCAGAGCGCTTTGAGGCCTATGTTGTAAAAGGAAATATCCTCACATAAAAACGAGACAGAAGCGTTCTCAGAAACTACTTTGTGATGAGTGAATTAAACTTACAGAGTTGAACCTACCAATTGATAGAGAAGTTTTGAAACACCCAATTTGTAGAATCTGCAAGTGAATATTTGGAGCGATTTGAGGCCTAGAGTACAAAAGGAAATACCTTCACATGAAAACTAGAGAGTAGAATTCTCAGAAACGACTATGTGATGAGTGCATTCAACTCACAGAGTTGAAACTTCCTTTTGATAGACCCGTTTTGAAACACTGTTTTTGCAGAATCCGCAAGTGGATATTTGGAGCTGTTTGAGACTCATGCTTGAAAAGCGAATATCTTCATATACAAACTAGACAGAAGTATTCTCAGAAACTTCTTTGTCATGTGGGGATTGAACTCACAGAGTTGAACATTCCTTTTCATGGAGCAGTTATGCAACACTCTTTTTGTGGAAACTGTAAGTGGATTTTTGGTGCGATTGCGGTATCTAGTGGAAAAGGAAACACATGCAGATGAATACTAGATAGAACCATTCTCAGAAACTTTTTTCCGATGAGTGTATTCAAATCACAGACTTGAACCTTCCTTTTGAAAGAGCAGTTATAAAACACTCTTTTTGTAGAATCTGCAAGTGGATATTTGGAGGGCTTTGAAGCCTATGCTGGGAAATGAAATATCTTCACCTAAATACTAGACAGAGGCATTCTAAGAAACTTCTGTGTGATGAGTGCATTCAACTCACAGACTTCAACGTTCCTTTTGATAGAACAGTTTTGAAACACTAGTTTTGTAGAATCTGCAAGTGTTTATTTGGAGCACTTTGAGGCCTATGTTGGAAAAGGAAATATCCTCACATAAAAACTAGACTGGAGAATTCTGAAAAATATATTCCTATTTGCGCATTCAACTCTCTGTGTTGAAACTTCCTTTGGATAGAGCAGTTTTGAAACACCTTTTTTCTAGAATCTGCAAATGGATATTTGGAGCGCTACGAGGCCTATGCTGCAAAATGATATATCGTTGAGTAAAAACTAGAAGGAAGCATTCTAAGAAACTTCTTTGTGAGGAGTGCATTCAACTCACAGAGCTGAATCTTCCTTTTGATTGACCCGTTTTGAAAGATTGAGTTTGCAGTATCCGCAAACATTCCTTTTGTAGAATTTGCTAGTGGATGTTTGGAGAGATTTTAGGCCTATGCTGGAAAAGGAAGTATCTTCAGATAAAAACTAGACAGAAGCATTCTCAGAAACTTCTTTGTGATGAGTGCATTCAAGTCACAGACTTGAACCGTCCTTTTGAAAGAGCAGTTTTGAAAAACGCTTTTTGTAGAATCTGCAGGTGGATATTTGCAAAAGGAATGTTTGAAAACTGCGATATCTAGGGAAGATTCCACTATGTGAGTTGAATGCATAAAGCACACGGAAGTTTCTGAGACTGCTTCCGTCTAGTTCTCATGTGAAGATATTTCCTTTTCTAGTGTTGGCCTTAAGTTTTTATGTGAATATACTTCCTTTTCCAGCCTAGGCCTCAAAACCCTCGAAATATCCACTTGCAGATTCTACAAAAAGGGTGTTTCAAAACTGCTCTATCAAAAGGAATATTCAACACTGTGAGTTGAATGCACCCATCACAAAGGAGTTTCTGAGAATGCTTCTGTCTATTTTTTATGGGAAGATATTTCCTTTTCCACCATACGTCTCAAAGCGCCCCAAATATGCACTTGCAGATTCTATAAAAAGTGTGTTTCAAAACTGCTCTGTCAAAAGGAAGGTTCAACTTTGTGATTTGAATGCAGAGTGCACAGGGTAGTTTCTGAGAAAGCTACTGTCTAGTTTTTATGTGAAGATATTTCCTTTTCTAATATAGGCCTCAAAGCTCTCCAAATATCCAACTGCGGATTCTACAGAAAAGTGTATCAAAACTGCTGTATGAAAAGGAAGTTTCTATTCTGTGAGTTGAACGCACTCATCAGAAAGAAGTTTCTGAGGATGCTTTTGTCTCGTTTTTATTTGAAGGTATTTACTTTTCAGGCATAGGCCTCAATGCGCTCCAATATCCACTTGCAGATACTATAATAATAGTGTTTCAAAACTGCTCTATCAAAAGGAAGGTTCAACTCTGTGAGTTTAATGCACAAAGCAGAGGGAAGTTTCTGAGAATGCTTATGACTGGTTTTTATGTGCAGAGATTTACTTTTCCAGCATAGGCCTCAAGGCCCTCCAAATATCCACTTATACTTTGTACAAAAAGGGTGTTTCAAAACTGCTCTATCAAAAGGAAAGTTAAACCCTGTGAGTTGAATGCATACATCACAAAGTAGTTTCTGAGAATGCTTCTGCCTAATTTTTATGTGAAGGTATTTCCTTTTCCAGCATATTCCTCAAATCAGTCCAAATATCCACTTGCAGGTTCTACAAAAAGTGTGTCCCCAAACTGCTTTATCAAAGGGAAGGCTCAAATCGGTGAGTTGAAAGCATACATTACAAAGAAATTTCTGAGAATACTGCTGTCTAGTTTTTATTTGAAGGTATTTCCTTTTCCAGCATATTCCTCAAATCAGTCCAAATATCCACTTGCAGATTCTAGTAAAGGAGTGTTTCAAAACTGCTCTATTAAAAGGAAGGTTCAACTCTGTGAGTTGAATGCACACATTACAAAGAAGTTTCTGAGAATGCTTCTGTCTAGTTTTTATGTGAAGATATTTCCCTTTCTATCATAGGTCTCAAATCAGTCCAAGTATCCGCTTGCAGATACTACAAAAAGAGTGTTTCAAAACTGCTCTATGAAAAGGAAGGTTCAACTCTGTGAGCTGAATGTGCTCATCACAAAGAAGTTTCTGAGATTGCTTTTGTTAGTTTTTATGTAAAGATATTTCCTTTTCCAACATAGGCCCCAAAGAGCTCCAAATATCCATCTGCCGATTCTACAAAAATAGTGGTTCAATACTGCTCTATGAAAAGGAAGGTTCAACTCTGTGAGTTGAATGCACACATCATAAAGAAGTTTCTGAGAATGCTTCTCTCTGGTTTTCATGTGAATATATTTCGTTTTCCGCTAGAGGCCGCAACTGCACCAAAATCCACCTTGCGTTTCTAAAAAAATAGTTTTTCAGAACTGCTCTAGGAAAAGAAAGGTTCACCTCTGTGAGTTGAATGCACATATCAGAAGTAACTTTCTGAGAATGCTGCTTTCTAATTTTTATGTGAATATATTTCCTTTTCCAGCATAGGCCTCAAAGCGCTACAAATATCCACTTGCAGGTTCTACAAAAAGAGCGTTTCAAACCAGGCCCATGAAAAGAAATGTTCAACTCTGTGAGTTGAATGCACACATCACAAAGAAGTTTGTGAGAATACGTCTGTCTCGTTTTTGTGTGAGGATATCCCGTTTCCAACGAATTCCTATAAGCTGTCCAATTATCTACTCGCAGATTCTGCAAAAAGAGTGTTTCAAAACTTCTCTGTCAAAAGGAGTGTTCAACACTGTGAGTTGAATGTACACACCACAAAGAAGTTTCAGAGAGCTCTTCTTTCTTTTTTTGTGTGAAGATATTTCCTTTTCCACCGTACGTCTCAAAGCACTCCAAATGTCCATTTGCAGATTCTAAAAAAAGAGTGTTTCAAAACAAGCCCATGAAAAGAAATGTTCAAATCAGTGAGTTGAATGTACACATCACAAAGGTGTTTGTGAGAATGCTTCTGTCTAGTTTTTGTGTGAGGATTTGCCGTTTCCAACGAATTCGTATAAGCGGTCCGAATATCTACTTGCAGATTCTACAAAAAGAGTGTTTCAAAATTTCTCTGTCAAAAGGAATATTCAACACTGTGAGTTGAATGCACACACCACAAAGAAGTTTCAGAGAACGCTTCTTTCTAGTTTTTATGTGAAGATATTTCCTTTTCCGCCACTCGCCTCAAATCGCTCCAAATGTCCATTTGCAGATTCTACAAAAAGACTGTTTTAAAACTGCTCTAACAAAACAAATGTTCCACTCTCTGAGTTGAATGCACACATCCCAAAGTAGTTTCCGAGAATGCTTCTTTCTAGGTTTTAAATGAAGATATTTCCTTTTCCGCCACATGCCTCAAAGCGCTCCAAATGTCCATTTGCAGATTCTACAAAAGGAGAGTTTCAAAACTGCTCTAACAAAACGAATATTCCACTCTCTGAGTTGAATGCACACATCACAAAGTAGTTTCCGAGAATGCTTCTTTCTAGGTTTTAAGTGAAGATATTTCCTTTCCCACCAGAGGCCTCAGATCTCTCCGAATGTCGAATTGCAGATTCTAGAAAAAGAAAGTTTCAAAACTGCGCTAACAAATGGAATGTTCAACTCTGTGATTTGAATGCAAACATCACAGAGTAGTTTCTGAGCATGCTTCTTTCTAGGTTTTATGAGAAGTTATTTCCTTTTCTACCACAGGTCTGAAAGCGTTCCAAATATCCACTTGCAGATTCTACAAAAAGAGTGTTTCAAAAGTTCTCTGTCAAAAGCAATGTTCAACTCTGTGAGTTGAATGCACACACCACAAAGAAGTTTCAGAGAATGCTTCTGCCTAGTTTTTATGTGAAGATACTTCGTTTTCAAGCATAGGCCTCAAAGCCCTCCAAATGTCCACTTGCAGATTCTACAAAAAGAGTGTTTCCAAAGTGGCCCATGAAAAGAACGGTTCAACTCTGTGAGTTGAATGCACACATCACGCAGAAGTTTGTGAGAATATTTGTCTAGTTTTTGTGTGAGGATATCCCGTTTCCAACGCATTCCTATAAGCGGTCCAAATATCTGTTTGCAGATTCTACAAAAAGAGTGTTTCAAATCTTCTCTATGAAAAGGAATATTCAACTCTGTGAGTTGAATGCACACACAACAAAGAAGTTTTACAGGATTCTTCTGCATAGTTTTTATGTGAAAATATTTCCTTTTCCACCACAGGCCCCAAGCCTTCCCAATGTCCACTTGCAGATTCCACAAAAAGAGTGTTTCAAAACTGTCCCGTGAAAGGAAATTTTCAACTCTGTGAGTTGAATGCTCACGTCACACAGAAGTTTGTGAGAATGCTTCTGAGTAGTTTTTGTGTGAGGATATACCGTTTCCAATGATTTCTTGTAGACGTTCCAAATATTCACTTACAGATTCTACAAAAGATTGTTTCGAAACTTCTCTGTCCAAAGGAATGTTTATCTCTGTAATTTGAATGCACACACCACAAAGAAGTTTCAGAGAATGCTTCTGTCCAGGTTTTATGTGAAGATATTTCCTTTATCACCACAGGCCTCAAAGCCCTCCAAATGTCCACTTACAGATTCTACGAAAAGAGTGTTTCAAAACTGACATATGAAAAGAAAGTTTCAACTCTGTTAGTTGAATGCAGACATCTCACAGCAGTTTGTATGAACGCTTCTGTCTAGTTTTTGTATGAGGTTATCCCTTTTCCAATGAATTCGTATAAGCGGTCCAAATATCCACTTTCAGATACTACAAAAAGAGTGTTTCAACACATCTCTGTCAAAAGGAATATTCAGCTCTGTGAGTTGAATGAACACACCACAAAGTAGTTTCAGAGAATGCTTCTGTCAAGATTTTATGTGAAGTTATTTCCCTTTCCACCAAAGGCCTTGAAGCGCTCCACATGTCCACTTACAGATACTAGAAAAAGATTGTTTCAACACTGCTGTTTGAAAAGAAAGGTTTAACTCTGTGAGTTGAATGCACATATCACAAAGTAGTTTGTTAGAATGCTTCTGTTTAGTTTTTAATGTGAGGACATCCCGTTTCCAACGAATTACTATAAGCGGTCAAAATATCCACTTGCAGATTCTACAGAAAGAGTGTTTGAAAATTGCTCTAACAAAAAGAATGTTCCACTCTCTGAGTAGAATGTTAATATGACAAAGTAGTTTCTGAGAATGCTTCTTTCTAGGTTTTATGTGAAGATATTTCGTTTTCCACCACAGGCCTGAAAGAAGTCGTAATATCCACTTGCAGATTCTACAAAAAGAGTGCTTCAAAAATTCTCTTTCAAAAGGAATGTTCAACTATGTGAGTTGAATGCACACACCATAAAGAAATTTCAGAGAATCCTTCTGCCTAATTTTTAGTTGAAGATATTTCGTTTTCAAGCATAGGCCCCAAAGCCCTCCAAATGTCCACTTGCAGATTCTACAAAAAGTGTGTTTCAAAACTGGCTCATGAAAACAAAGGTTCAACTCTTTGAGTTGAATGCACACATCACACAGAAGTTTGTGAGAATGCTTCTGTCTACTTTTTGTGTGAGGATATCCCTTTTCCATCGAATTCCAATAAGCGGTCTAAATATCCACTTGCAAATTCTACAAAAAGAGTGTTTCAAAACTTCTCTGTCAAAAGGAATGTTCAACTCTGTGAGTTGAATGCACAAACCACTTGGAAGTTTCAGAGGATGCTTCTGTTTAGTTTTTATGTGAAGATATTTACTTTTCCACCAAAGGCTTCAAAGTGCTCCAAATGTCCACTTGCAGATTCTGCAAAAATTGTGTTTCAAAACTGCTCTATCAAGGGAGAGGTTTAACTCTGTGAGTTGAATGCACACATCACAAAGAAGTTTGTGAGAATGCTTCTGTCTAGTTTTTAATGTGAGGATATCCCGTTTCCAACGAATTCCTCCAAGCGGTCCAAATATCCTCTTGCCGATTCTACAAAAAGAGTGTTTGAAAACTGCGGTAACAAAAGGAATGTTCCACTCTCTCAGTTCAATGCAAACATCACAAAGTGGTTTCTGAGAATTCCTCTTTCTAGGTTTTCTGTGAAAATATTTCCTTTTCCACCACTGGCCTCGGATCTCTCCAAATGTCCAATTGCAGATTCTACAAAAAGACTGTTTCAAAACTGCTCTAACAAAAGGAATGTTCTACTGTGTGAGTTGAATGCAAACATCACGGAGTAGTTTATGAGAATGCTTATTTCTAGGTTTTGTGCGAAGATATTTCCTTTTCCACCACAGGCCTGAAAGCAGTCCAAATATCCACTTGCAGATTCTACGACCAGCATGGCACATGTATACATATGTAACTTACCTGCACGTTGCGCACATGTACCATAGAGCCTAAAGTATAATAATAATAATAGTAATAATAACAAAAAATAAAAAATGAAATAAAAAAAAGAAACTTAAAAAAAAAAAGAGTGTTTCAAAACTTCTCTATCAAAAGAAATGTTCACCTCTGTGACTAGAATGCAGAAAGCACAGAGAAGTTTCTGAGAATGCTTCTGTCTAGTTTTAATGTGGAGATATTTCCTTTTCCACCACAAGCCCCAAAGACCTCCAAATGACCACTTGCAGATTCTGCAAAAACAGTGTTTCAAAACTGGCCCATGAAAAGAAAGGTTCAACTCTCTGAGTTGAATGCACACATTACACAGAAGTTTGTAAGAATGCGTCTGTCTAGTTTTTGTGTGAGGATATCCCGTTACTTACGAATTCCTATAAGCGGTCCAAACATCCCCTTGCAGATTCTACAAAAAGAGTGTTTCAAAGCTTCTCTATCAAAAGGAACATTCAGCTCTGTGAGTCGAATGCACACACTACAAAGACGTTTCAGAGAATGCTTTTGCCTAGTTATTATGTGAAGATATTTCCTTTTCCACCACAGGCCTCAAAGCCATCTAAATGTCCACTTACAGATACTACAAAAAGAGTGTTTCAAAACTGGCCCATGAAAAGAAAGGTTTAACTCTGTGAGTTGAACGCAAACATCACACAGAAGTTTGTGAGAATGCTTCTGTCTAGTTTTTGTGTGAGGATATCCGGTTTCCAAGGAATTCCTATAATCGGTCAAAATATCCACTTGCACATTCTACAAAAAGAGTGTTTCAAAACTTCTCTTTCAAAACTAAAGGTCAACTCTGTACGTTGAATGCACACACCACAAAGAAGATTGTGAGAATGCTTCTTTATAGGTTTTATGTGAAGATATTTCCTTTTCCACCACAGGCCTCAAAGCCCTCCAAATGTCCACTTGCAGATTCTAGAAAAAGAGTGTTTCAAATCTGCCCTATCAAAAGAAAGGTTCAACTCTGTGAGTTGAATACACACATCACAAAGAAGTTTTTGAGAATGCTTCTGTCTAGTTTTAATGTGAGGATATCCTGTTTCCAACGAATTCCTATAAGCGGTCAAAATATCCACTTGCAGATTGTACAAAACAAGTCTTTCAAAACTGCTCTATGAAAAGGAATGTTCCACTCTCTGAGTTGAATGCAAATATCACAAAGTAGTTTCTGAGGATCCTTTTTTCTAGGTTTTATATGAGGATATTTCCTTTTCCACCAGAGGCCTCGGAGCTCTCCAAATGTCCAATGGCAGATTCTACCAAAAGAGTGTTTCAAAACTTCTCTCTCAATAGGAATGTTCAACTCTGTGAGTGCAATGCACAAAGAAGTTTCAGAGAATGCTTCTTTCTAGTTTTTATGTGAAGATATTTCCTTTTCCACAACAGGTCTCAAAGCGCGCCAAATGTCCAATTGCAGATTCTACAGAAAGAGAGTTTCAAAACTGCTGTAACAAAAGGAATGTTCCACTCTGTGAGTTGAATGCACACATCACAAAGTAGTTTCTGAGAATGCTTCTTTCTTGGTTTTCTGTGAAGATATTTCCTTTTCAACCAGAGGCCTCAGAGCTCTCCGAATGTCCAATTGCAGATTCTACAAAAAGAGTGTCTCAAAACTGCTCTAACAAAAGAATGTTCAACTCTGTGAATTGAATGCAAACATCACAGAGTAGTTTCTGAGAATGCTTCTTTCTAGGTTTTATGTGAAGATATTTCCATTTCCACCAGAGGCCTGAAAGCAGTCCAAATATCCACTTGCGGATTCTACAAAAAGAGTCCCTCAAAACTTCTCTGTCAAAAGAAATGTTCAACTCTGTGAGTTGAATGCACACACCACCAAGTAGTTTCAGAGAATGCTTCTGCCTAGATTTTATGTGAAGATATTTCCTATTCCACCACAGGCCTCAAAGCCCTAAAAATATCCACTTGCAGATTCTACAAAAAGAGTGTTTCAAAAGTGGCACATGGAAAGAAAGGTTCAACTCTGTGAATTGAATGCAATCATCTCACTGAAGTTTGTGAGAATGCTTCTGTCTAGTTTTTCTGTGAGGATATCCGGTTTCCAATGAATTCCTATAAGTGGTCCAAATATCCACTTGCAGATTCTACAAAAAGGGTGTTTCAAAACTTGTCTGTCAAAAGGAATGTTCAAAAATGTGAGTTGAATGCACACACCACAAAGAAGTTTCAGAGAATGTTTCTGTCTACTTTTTATGTGAAGATATTACCTTTTCCACCACAGGCCTAAGAGCTCTCCAAATATCCGATTGCAGATTATACAAAAGGAGTGTGTCAAAACTGCTTTATCAAAAGGAATGTTCAACTGTGTGAGTTGAATGCACTCATCACAAAGAAGTTTCTGTGAATGCTTCTGTCTAGTTTTTGAGTGAGGATATCCTGTTTCCAACAAATTCGTATAAGCCGTCAAAATATCTACTTGTAGATTCTACAAAAAGAGTGTTTAAAACTTCTCTGTCAAAAGGAATGTTCAACACTGTGAGTTGAATGCACACACCACAAAGAAGTTTCAGAGAACTCTTCTTTCTAGTTTTTATGTGAAGATATTTCCTTTTCCACCACATGCCTCAAAGCGCTCCAAATGTCCATTTGCAGATTCTACAAACAGAGTGTGTCAAAACTGCTTTATCAAAAGGAATGTTCAACTCTGTGAGTTGAAGGCACTCATCACAAAGAAGTTTCTGTGAATTCTTCTGTCCAGTTTTTGAGTGGGGATATCCCGTTTCCAACGAATTCCTATAAGCCGTCCAAATATCTACTCGCAGACTCTACAAAAAGAGTGTTTCGAACAATGAGAACACATGGACACAGGAAGGGGAACATCACACTTCGGGGACTGTTGTGGGGTGGGGGGAGAGGGGAGGGATGGCACTGGGAGATATACCTAATGCTAGATGACGAGTTAGTGGGTGCAGCGCACCAGCATGGCACATGTATACATATGCAACTTACCTGCACATTGCGCACATGAACCATAAAACCTAAAGTATAATAATAATAATAATAAAAAAAGAGTGTTTCAAAACTTATCTGTCAAAAGGAATGTTCAACACTGTGAGTTGAATGCACACACCACAAAGAAGTTTCAGAGAATGCTTCCTTCTAGTTTTTATGTGAAGATACTCCTTTCCCACCACACGCCTCAAAGCGCTCCAAATGTCTATTTGCAGATTGTACGAAAAGAGTGTTTCAAAGCAGGCCCATGAAAAGAAATGTTCAACTCTGTGAGTTGAATGTACACATCACTAAGTAGTTTCTGAGAAAGCTTCTGTCTAGTTTTTGTGTGAGGATATCCCGTTTCCAACAAATTCCTATAAGCGGTCCAAATATCTGCTTGCAGATTCTACAAAAAGAGTGTTTCAAAACTTCTCTATCAAAAGGAATCTTCAACACTGTGAGTTGAATGCACACACCACAAAGAAATTTCAGAGAATGCTTCCTTCTAGTTTTTATGTGAAGATATTTCCTTTTCCACCACATGCCTCAAAGTGCTCCAAATGTCCATTTGCAGATACTACAAAAAAAGTTTTTCAAAACTGCTCTAACAAAACGAATGTTCCACTCTCTGAGTTTAATGCACACATCACAGACAAGTTTTTGAGAATACTTCAGTATAGTTTTTATGTGAAGACGTTTCTTTTTCCACCATGTGCCTCAAAAGGCTCCAATTATCCACTTTCATACTGTACAAAAAGTGTGTTTTAAAACGGCTCTATCAAAAGAAAGGTTGAACACTTTGAGTTGAATGCACACATCACATAGAAGGTTCTGAGAATGCTTCTGTCTAGTTTTTATGTGAAGATATTTCCTTTTCCAGCATAGGCCTCAAAGTGCTCCAAATATCCACTTACAGATTCTACAAAAGACGTGTTTCAAAACTGCTCTATCAAAAGGAAGGTTCAACTCTGTGAGTAGAATGCGCATGTCACATAGAAGTTTCTGAGAATGCTTCTGTCTAGTTTTCATCTGAATGTATTTCCTTTTCCACGAGAGGCCATAATGGCACCAAATATCCATTTGCCGTTTCCAACCAAGGAGTGTTTCAGAACTGCTCTGTGAAAAAGACTTTTCAACTCTTTGAGTTGAATGCACACATCAGAAAGAATTTTCTGAGAATGATGTTTTCTAGTTTTTATGTGAAGATATTTCCTTTTACATCATAGGTCTCAAAGATCTCCAAATATCCACTTGCAGAATCTACAATAAGAGTGTTTCAATACTACTATATCAAAAGGAAGTTTCCACTCTCTGGGTGGAAAGCACACATCACAGAGAAGTTTCTGAGAATGCTTCTGTCCAGTTTTTTTTTTTAAATTAAATTTAATTTAATTTAATTTTTTTAATTATTATTATTATTATACTTTACGTTTTATGGTACAAGTGCGCAACGTGCAGGTAAGTTACATATGTATACATGTGCCATGCTGGTGCACTGCACCCACTAACTCGTCACCTAGCATTAGGTATATCTCCCAATGCTATCCCTCCCCCTTCCCCCCACCCCACAACAGTCCCCAGAGTGTGATGTTCCCCTTCCTGTGTCCTTGTGTTCTCATTGTTCAATTCCCACCTATGAGTGAGAATATGCGGTGTTTGGTTTTTTGTTCTTGGAATAGTTTACTGAGAATGATGATTTCCAGTTTCATCCATGTCCCTACAAAGGACATGAACTCATCATTTTTTATGGCTGCATAGTATTCCATGGTGTATATGTGCCACATTTTGTTAATCCAGTCTATCATTGTTGGACATTTGGGTCAGTTCCAAGTCTTTGCTATTGTGAATAATGCCGCAATAAACATACATGTGCATGTGTCTTTATAGCAGCATGATTTATAGTCCTTTGGGTATATACCCAGTAATGGGATGGCTGGGTTGAATGGAATTTCTAGTTCTAGATCCCTGAGGAATCGCCACACTGACTTCCAGAAGGGTTGAACTAGTTTACAGTCCCACCAACAGTGTAAAAGTGTTCCTATATCTCCACATCCTCTCCAGCACCTATTTTTTCCAGACTTTTTAATGATTGCCATTCTAATTGGTGTGAGATGGTATCTTATTGTGGTTTTGATTTGCATTTCTCTGATGGCCAGTGATGGTGAGCATTTTTTCATGTGTTTTTTGGCTGCATAAAAGTCTTCTTTTGAGAAGTGTCAGTTCATGTCCTTCGCCCACCTTTTGATGGGGTTGTTTGTTTTTTTCTTGCAAATTTGTTGGAGTTCACTGTAGATTCTGGATATTAGCGTTTTGTCAGATGAGTAGGTTGCGAAAATTTTCTCCCATTTTGTAGGTTGCCTGTTCACACTGATGGTAGCTTCCTTTGCTGTGCAGAAGCTCTTTAGTTTGATTAGATCTCATTTGTCAATTTTGGCTTTTGTTGCCATTGCTTTTGGTGTTTTAGACATGAACTCCTTGCCCATGCCTATGTCCTGAATGGTAATGCCTAGGTTTTCTTCTAGGGTTTTTATGGTTTTAGGTCTAACATTTAAGTCTTTAATCCATCTTGAATTGATTTTTGTATAAGGTGTAAGGAAGGGTTCCAGTTTCAGCTTTCTACATATGGCTAGCCAGTTTTCCCAGCACCATTTATTAAATAGGGAATCCTTTCCCCATTTCCTGTTTTTGTGAGGATTGTTAAAGATCAGATAGTTGTAGATATGTGGAATTATTTCTGACAGCTCTGTTCTGTTCCATTGATCTATATCTCTGTTTTGGTACCAGTATCATGCTGTTTTGGTTACTGTAGCCTTGTAGTATAGTTTGAAGTCACGAAGTGTGATGCCTCCAGCTTTGTTCTTTTGGCTTAGGATTGACTTGGTGATGCGTGGTCTTTTTTGGTTCCATATGAACTTTAAAGTAGTTTTTTCCAATTCTGTGAAGAAAGTCATTGGTAGCTTGATGGGGATGGCATTGAATCTGTAAATTACCTTGGGAAGGATGGCCATTTTCACGATATTGATTCTCCCTACTCAGGAGCATGGAATTTTCTTCCATTTGTTTGTATCCTCTTTTATTTCGTTGAGCAGTGGTCTGTAGTTCTCCTTGAAGAGGTCCTTCACATCCCTTGTAAGTTGGATTCCTAGGTATTTTATTGTCTTTGAAGGAATTGTGAATGGGAGTTCACTCATGATTTGGCTCTCTGTTTGTCTGTTATTGATGTATAAGAATGCTTGTGATTTTTGTACATTGATTTTGTATCCTGAGACTTTGCTGAAGTTGCTTATCAGCTTAAGGAGATTTTGGGCTGAGACAATGGGGTTTTCTAGATATACTATCATGTCATCTGCAAACAGGGACAATTTGACTTCCTCTTTTCCTTATTGAATACGCTTGATTTCCTTCTCCTGCCTAATTGCCCTGGCCAGAACTGCCAACACTATGTTGAATAGAAGTGGTGAGAGAGAGCATCCCTGTCTTGTGCCAGTTTTCAAAGGGAATGCTTCCAGTTTTTGCCCATTCAGTATGATATTGTCTGTGGGATTGTCATAGATAGCTCTTATTATTTTGAGATACGTCCCATCAATACCTAATTTATTGAGAGATTTTAGCATGAAGCGTTGTTGATTTTTTTCAAAGGCCTTTTCTGCATCTATTGAGATAATCATGTGGTTTTTGTCTTTGGTTCTGTTTACATGCTGGATTACATTTATTGATTTGCGTATATTGAACCAGCCTTGCATCCGAGGGATGAAGCCCACTTGATCATGCTAGATAAGCTTTTTGATGTGCTGCTGGATTCTGTTTGCCAGTATTTTATTGAGGATTTTTGCATCAATGTTCATCAAGGATATTGGTCTAAAATTCCCTTTTTTGGTTGTGTCTCTGCCAGGCTTTGGTATCAGGATGATGCTGGCCTCATAAAATGAGTTAGGGAGGATTCCCTCTTTTTCTATTGATTGGAAGAGTTTCAGAAGGAATGGTACCAGCTCCTCCTTGTACCTCTGGTAGAATACTGCTGTGAACCCTTCTGGTCCGGGACTTTTTTTGGTTGGTAAGCTATTGATTAATGCCACAATTTCAGCTCCTGTTATTGGTCTATTCAGAGATTCAACTTCTTACTGGTTTAGTCTTGGGAGGGTGTATGTGTTGAGGAATTTATCCATTTCTTCTAGGTTTTCTAGTTTATTTGCATAGAGGTGTTTGTAATATTCTCTGATGGTAGTTTGTATTTCTGTGGGATCGGTGGTGATATTCCCTTTATCATTTTTTATTTCATCTATTTGATTCTTCTCTCTTTTTTTCTTTATTAATCTTGCTAGCGGTCTATCAATTTTGTTGATCCTTTCAAAAAACCAGCTCCTGGATTCATTTATTTTTTGAAGGGTTTTTTGTGTCTCTATTTCCTTCAGTTCTGCTCTGATTTTAGTTATTTCTTGCCTTCTGCTAGCTTTTGAATGTGTTTGCTCTTGCTTTTCTAGTTCTTTTAATTGTGATGTTAGGGTGTCAGTTTTGGATCTTTCCTGCTTTCTCTTATGGGCATTTAGTGCTATAAATTTCCCTCTACACACTGCTTTGAATGCATCCCAGAGATTCTGGTATGTTGTGTCTTGGTTCTCGTTGGTTTCAAAGAACATCTTTATTTCTGCCTTCATTTTGTTATGTACCCAGTAGTCATTAAGGAGCAAGTTGTTCAGTTTCCACATAGTTGAGTGGTTTTGAGTGAGATTCTTAATCCTGAGTTCTAGCTTGATTGCACTGTGATCTGAGAGATAGTTTGTTATAATTTCTGTTCTTTTACATTTATTGAGGAGAGCTTTACTTCCAAGTATGTGGTCAATTTTGGAATAGGTGTGGTGTGGTGCTGAAAAAAGTGTATATTCTGTTGATTTGAGGTGGAGAGTTCTGTAGATGTCTATTAGGTCTGTTTGGTGGAGAGCTGAGTTAAATTCCTGGGTATCCTTGTTGACTTTCTGTCTCGTTGATCTGTCTAATGTTGACAGTGGGGTGTTAAAGTCTCCCATTATTAATGTGTGGGAGTCTAAGTCTCTATTTAGGTCACTCAGGACTTGCTTTATGAATCTGGGTGCTCCTGTATTGGGTGCATATATATTTAGGATAGTTAGCTCTTCTTGTTGAATTAATCCCTTTACCATTATGTAATGGACTTCTTTGCCTCTTTTGATCTTTGTTGGTTTAAAGTCTGTTTTATCAGAGACTAGGATTGCAACTCCTGCCTTTTTTTGTTTTCCATTTGCTTGGTAGATCTTCCTCCGTCCTTTTATTTTGAGCCTATGTGTGTCTCTGCACGTGAGATGGGTTTCCTGAATACAGCACACTCATGGGTCTTGAGACTTTATCCAATTTGCCAGTCTGTGTCTTTTAATTTGAGCATTTAGTCCATTTACATTTAAAGTTCATATTGTTATGTGTGAATTTGATCCTGTCATTATGATGTTAGCTGGTTATTTTGCTCGTTAGTTGATGCAGTCTCTTCCTAGTCTCGATTATCTTTACATTTTGGTATGATTTTGCAGTGGCTGGTACCGGTTGTGACTTTCCATGTTTAGTGCTTCCTTCAGGAGCTCTTTTAGGGCAGGCCTGGTGGTGACAAAATCTCTCAGCATTTGCTTGTCTGTAAAGTATTTTATTTCTCTTTCACTTATGAAGCTTAGTTTGGCAGGATATGAAATTCTGGGTTGAAAATTCTTTTCTTTAAGAATGTTGAATATTGGCCCCCACTCTCTTCTGGCTTGTAGGGTTTCTGCCGAGAGATCCGCTGTTAGTCTGATGGGCTTCCCTTTGATGATAACCCGACCTTTCTCTCTGGCTGCCCTTAACATTTTTTCCTTCATTTCAACTTTGGTGAATCTGACAATTATGTTTCTTGGAGTTGCTCTTCTCGAGGAGTATCTTTGTGGCATTCTCTATGTTTCCTGAATCTGAATGTTGGCCTGCCTTGCTAGATTGGGGAAGTTCTCCTGGATAATATACTGCAGAGTGTTTTCCAACTTGATTCCATTCTCCCCGTCACTTTCACGTACACCAATCAGACGTAGATTTGGTCTTTTCACATAGTCCCACATTTCTTGGAGGCTTTGCTCGTTTGTTTTTATTCTTTTTTCTCTAAACTTCCCTTCTCACTTCATTTAATTCATTTCATCTTCCAGGGCTGATACCCTTTCTTCCATTTGATCGCGTCGGCTCCTGAGGCTTCTGCATTCTTCAAGTAGTTCTCGAGCCTTGGTTTTCAGCTCCATCAGCTCCTTTAAGCACTTCTCTGTATTGGTTATTCTAGTTATACATTCTTCTAAATTTTTTTCAAAGTTTTCAACTTCTTTGCGGTTGGTTTGAATATCCTCCCATAGCTCGGAGTAATTTGGTCTTCTGAAGCCTTCTTCTGTCAGCTTGTCAAAGTCATTCTCCGTCCAGCTTTGTTCCGTTGCTGGTGAGGAACTGCGTTCCTTTGGAGGAGGAAAGGTACTCTGCTTTTTAGAGTTTCCAGTTTTTCTGCTCTGTTTTTTCCTCATCTTTGTGGTTTTATCTACTTTTGGTCCTTAATGATGGTGATGTACAGATGGGTTTTTGGTGTGGATGTCCTTTCTGTTAGTTTTCCTTCTAACAGGCAGGACCCTCAGCTGCAGGTCTGTTGGAGTACCTGGCCGGCCGTGTGAGGTGTCAGTCTGCCCCTGCTGGTGTGTGCCTCCCAGTTAGGCTGCTAGGGGGTCAGGGGTCAGGGACCCACTTAAGGAGGCAGTCTGCCAGTTCTCAGATCTCCAGCTGCATGCTGGGAGAACCACTGCTCTCCTCAAAGCTGTCAGACAGGGACATTTAAGTCTTCAGAGGTTACTGCTGTCTTTTAGTTTGTCTGTGCCCTGCCCCCAGAGGTGGAGCCTACAGAGGCAGACAGGCCTGGTTGAGCTGTGGTGGGCTCCACCCAGTTCAAGCTTCCCTGCTGCTTTGTTTACCTAAGCGAGTCTGGGCAATGGCGGGAGCCCCTTCACCAGCCTCGCTGCCGACTTGCTGTTTGATCTCAGACTGCTGTGCTAGCAATCAGCGAGACTCCGTGGGCGTATGACCCTCTGAGCCAGGCGCGGGCTATACTCTCCTGGGGCACCATTTCCTAAGCCCGTCGGAAAAGCAGAGTATTCAGGTGGGAGTGGCCCTATTTTCCAGGTGCCGTCTGTCACCCCTGCAAAGGGAACTCCCTGAACCCTTGCGCTTCCTGAGTGAGGCAATGCCTCGCCCCTGCTTCGGCTGGCGCACGGTGCTCTCACCTACTGACCTGCGCCCACTGTCTGGCATTCCCTAGTGAGATGAACCCGGTACCTCAGATGGAAATGCAGAAATCACCCGTCTTCTCCGTCGCTCACGCTGGGAGCTGTAGACCAGAGCTGTTCCTATTGGGCTATCTTGGCTCCTCAAACCTCTCCAGTTTTTATGTGAAGATATTTTTCTTTTCCAGCATACGCTTCAAATTCTTCCAAGTATCCAATTGCAGATTCTACAAAAAGATTGTTTCAAAACTGCGCTATCAAAAGGAAAGTTCAACTCTGTGAGTTGAAAGAAAAAAGCCCTGGAAAGTTTCTGAGAATGCTTCTGTATAGTTTTTATGTGAAGATATTCCCTTTTCCAGCATAGGGCTCAAAGCACTGGAAGTATCCACTTGCAGATTCTACAAAATAAGTGTTATAAGAATACTCTACCAAAAGGAAGGTTCAGCTCTGTGAGTTGAATGCGCACATCACAAAGAAGTTTGTGAGAATGCTTCTGTTTATATTTTATGTGAAAATATTTCCTTTTCCAGCATAGGCCTCAAAGAACTGCAAATATCCACTTGGATATTCTACAAATGGTGTTTCAAACTGCTCAATCAAAAGGAAAGTCCAAATCTGTGTGTTGAATGCACACATCACAAAGTAGTTTGTGTGAATGCTTCTGTCTGGTTTAATGTGAAGATATTTCCTTTTCCATCAGGGCCTCAAAGCACTCCAAATATTCACTTGCGGATTCTACTAAAAGAGTGTTTCAAAACTGCTCTATCAAAAGAAAGT
The DNA here is from genome assembly GCF_028885655.2 of Pongo abelii. NCBI lineage: Eukaryota > Metazoa > Chordata > Mammalia > Primates > Hominidae > Pongo > Pongo abelii. The sequence continues at coordinate 19,453,184 of NC_072000.2, read as the reverse complement.
TTCAAATCTGTGAGTTGAATGCAGTCATCCAAAGTGGTTTCTGAGAATGCTTCTGTCTGGTTTTTAGTGAAGAGACTTCCTTTTCTAGCACAGGCCTCAGAGCTCTCCAAATATCCACTTGCAGATTCCACAAAAACTGTTTCAAATCTGCTCTATCAAAAGGAAGGTTGAAGTCTGTGACTGAATGCACACATCACATAAAAGTTTCTGAGAACGCTTCTGTCTAATTTTATGTGAAGATATTTTCTTTTCCAGCACAGGCCTGAAACCGCTCCAAATAGACACTTGCGGATTTTTCGAAAAGGGTGTTTCAAAACTGCTCTATCAAAGGGAGGGTTCAATTCTGTGAGTTGAATGTACTCATCACAGAGTAGTTCCTGAGAATGCTTCTGTCTAGTTTTTATGTGAAGATATTACCTTTTCCACTATAGGCTTCAAAGCGCTCCAAATATCCACTTCTAGATTCTACAAAAATAGTGTTTCAAAACTGCTCTATCAAAAGGAAGCTTTCAGCTCTGTGAGCAGAATGCACAAAGAAAGGGAAGTATTTAAGAATGATTCTGTCTAGTTTTAATTTGAAGATATTTCCTTTTCTATAGTAGGCCTCAAAGCGCTCCAAATATCCACTTGTAGATTGTACTAAAAGTGTGTTTCAAAACTGTTGTATCAAAATGAAGGTTCAACTCTGTGATTTGAATGCACGCATCACAAAGTAGTTTCTGAGAATGTCTCTGTCTAGTTTTTATGTGCATATATTTCCATTTACAGCCTAGGCCTCAAAGCGCTGGAAATATCCACTTGTAGATTCTACAGAAAGGGTGTTTCAAACTGCTCTATCAATAGGAACGTTCAAATATGTGAGTTGAATGCACTAATCCCAAAAAAGTGTCTGAGAATGCTTCTGTCTGGTTTTTATGTGAAGACAGTTCGTTTTTCAGCGTAGGCCTCAAATTACTCCAAATATCCAATTGTAGATTCTTCTAAAAGACTGTTGCAAAACTGCTTTACCAAAAGGAAGGTTTAACTCTGTGATTTGAATTCACACATCACAAAGAAGTTTCTGAGAATGCCTCTGTCTAGTTTCTATGTGAAAATACTTCCTTTTCCAGCACAGGCCTCAGAGCGCTCCAAATATCCACTTGCAGATTCCACAAAAACTGTTGTAAAACTGCTGTGTCAAAAGGAAGGTTGAAGTCTGTGAGCTGAATGCGCACATCACAGAGAAGTTTCTGAGAATGGTTCTGTCTAGATTTATGTGAAGATGTTTCCTTATCCAGCATAGGCCTCAAACCACTCCAAATATCTACTTGCGGATCCTACTAAAAGGGTTTCAAAACTGCTCTATCAAAGGGAAGGTTCAATTCTGTAAGTTGAATGCACTCATCACAAAGAAGTTTCTGAGAATGCGTCTGTCTAGTTTTTATGTGAAGATATTTCCTTTCCCAGCATAGGCCTCAAAGCGCTCCAAATATCCACTTGCAGATTCCACAAATGAGTGTTTCAATACTGCTATATCAAAAGGGAAGTTCAACTCTGTGAGTTGAATGCACACATTCTAAAGAAGTTTCTGAGAATGATTCTGTCTACTTTTTAAGGGAAGATATTTCCTTTTCAAGCATAGGACTCAAAACCCTCCAAATATCCACTTGCAGATCCTTCAAAAAGAGTGTGTCAAAACTGCTTTATGAAAAGTAACTTTCTACTCTGTGAGTTGAATTCACTAATCACAAAGAAGCTTCTGAGAATGCTTCTGTCTAGTTTTTATGTGAATATTTCCTTTTCCAGCATAGGCCTCAAAGCGCTCCAAATATCCCCTTGCAGATCCTACAAAAAGAGTGTTTCAAAACTGTTCTTTCAAAAAGAAGGTTCATCTCTCTGAGTTGAATGCACTTATCAGAAAGAAGTTTCTGAGAATGCTTCTCTCTAGTTTTTATGTGATGATATTTCCTTTTCCAGCGTAGGCCTCAAAGCCCAACAAATATCCAATTGCTGATTCTACAAAATGAGTGATTCAAACATACGCTATCAAAAGAAAAGTTCCATTCTGTGAGTTGAATGCATAAGGCACTGGGAAGTTTATGAGAATGCTTCTGTCTAGTTTTTATGTGAAGATATATCCTTTTCCAGGGTAGGTCTCAAAGCACAAAAAATATCCACTTGCAGATTCCACAAAAAGAGTGTTTCAAAACTGCGCTATCAAAAGGAAGGTTCAACTCTGTCAGTGCAGTGCATAAAGCACTGGGAAGTTTCTGAGAATGCTTCTGTCTAGTTTTTATGTGACTATATTTCCTTTTCCAGTGTTGGCCTCATACCACTCCAAATATCCAATTGCAGATTCTACTAAAAGAGTGTTTCAAAACTGCTATATCAAAAGGAAGGTTCACCTCTGTGAGTTGAATGTGCACATCACAAAGAAGTTTGTGAGAATGCTTTTGTATAGATTTTATATGAAGATATTTAATTTTCCACCGTAGGCCTCAAAGCCCTCCAAATATCCACTTGCAGATACTACAAAAAGAGTGTTTCCATACTGTTCTATAGAAAGGAAGGTTGAAGTCTGTGAGTTCAATGCACTCATCACAAAGTGGTTTCTGAGAATGCTTCTGTCTTGTTTTTGTGTGAAGATATTTCCTTTTCTGGAATACGCCACAAAGCGCTCCAAATATCCACTTCCAGATTCTACAAAAAGAGTGTTTCCAAGCTGCTCTATCAAAAGGAAGGTTCAACTCTGTGAGTAGAATGCACTCATCACAAAGAAGTTTCTGAAAATGCATTTTATAGTTTTCATCTGAATGTTTTTCCTTTTCCACTAGAGGCCGCAAACTCATCAAATATCCATTTGTCATTTCCACAAAAAGACTGTTGCGGAACTGCTCTATGAAAAGGAATGTTCAACTATGTGAGGTCAATCACCACATGACAAAGAAGTTTCTGAGAATGCTTCGGTATAGCTCTCATATGAAGACAATTCTTTTTCCAGCATAGGTCTCAAAGCGTTCCAAATATCCACTTGCAGATTGTACAAAAAGGGTGTTTCAAAACTGATCTATTAAAAGGAACGTTCAACTCTATGAGTTGAATGCAGACATAACAAAGAAGTTTCGGAGAATGGTTCTGTCTGATTTTTATGTGATGATATTTCCTTTTCCAGCATTGGCCTCAAAGCGCTCGAAATATCCTATTCCAGATTCTACAAAAAGAGTGTTTGAAAACTGCTCTGTCAAAAGGAATGTTCAACTCTGTGAGTTGAATGCGCAAATCACAAAAAATTTCTGGAATTTCTTCTGTCTAGTTTTTGTGTGAAGATATTTCCTTTTCCATCGTAATCCCCAAAGCACTCGAAATATCCACTTGGAGATTCTACAAAAAGAGTGTTTCAAAACAGCCCTATCAAAAGGAAGTTTCCAGTCTGTGTGTGGAATGCATAAAGCACAGAGTAGTTTCTGAGAATGCTTCTGTCTTGTTTCTATGTGAAGATATTTCCTTTTCCAGCATAGGCCTCAAAATTCTCCAAATATCCATTTGCAGTTTCTACAAAAAGAGTGTTTCAAAACTGCGCTATCAACAGGAAGGTTCCACTCTGTAAGTTGAATGCATAAAGCACAGGGAAGTTTCTAAGAATGCTTCTGACTAGTTTTTATGTGAATATATTTCCTTTTCCAGTGTGGGCCTCTTAGCGCTCCAAATATCCACTTGCGGATTCTACTGAAAGAGTGTTTGAAAACTGCTACATTAAAAGGAAGGTTCAACCTTGTGAATTGAATGTGCACATCACAAGAAATTTCTGAAAATGCTTCTGTCTAGTTTTTATGTGAAGATATTTCCTTTTCCGACATATGACTCAAAGAGTTCCAAATGTCGACTTGCATATTCTACAAAAAGCGTGTTTCAAAACTGTTCTATCAAAAGGAAGGTTCAACTCTATTAGTTGAAAGAACTCATCGCAAAGAGGTTTCTCAGAATACTTCTGTCTAGTTTTTATATGAAGATATTTCCGTTTCAGCGTAGGCCGCAAATCGCTCCAAATAAACACTTTCAGATTCCACAAAAAGAGTGTTTCACAAGTGTCCTATCAAAAGGAAGGTTCAACACTGTAAGTAAAATGCACTCATCACAAAGGAGTTTCTGAGAATGCTTCTGAATAGTTTTCATCTGAATATATTTCCTACTCCTCTAGAGGCCGCAATCGCACCAAATATCCACTTGCCGTTTCCACAAAATTTTTGTAGAACAGCTGTATGAAAAGGAATGTTCAACTCTGTGAGTTGAATGCACACATTACAAAGAAGTTTCTGGGAATGCTGCTTTCTAGATTTTATGTGAAGATATTTCCTTTTCCAGTGTAGGTCTAAAAGCACTAAAAATATCCACTTGCGATTCTACTAAAAGAGTGTTTCGAAACTGCTCTATCAAAAGGAAGCTTCAACTGTGTTAGTTTAATGCACTCAGCACAAAGAAGTTTCTGATAATGCTTCTGTCTAGTTTTTATTTGATGATATTTCCCTTTATAGCATTGGCCTCAAATCGGTCAAAATATCCACTTGCAGATTCTAAAAATAGAGTGTTTCAATGCTGCTCTATGAAACGGAAGTTTCAACACTTTGAGTTGAATGCCGTCATGACAAAGAAGTTTCTGAAAATTCTTCTGTCTAATTTTTTCGTGATGATATCTCCTTTTCCAGCATAGGCCTGGAAGCGCTCCAAATATCCAATTGCAGATTTTACAAAAAGATTGTTTCAAAACTGTTCTATCAAGGGGAAGGTTCAAGTCAGTGAGTGGAATGCACTCATCACAAAGAAGTTTCTGAGAATACTTCAGTATAGTTTTTATGTGAAGATATTTCCTTTTGCAGCATAGGCCTCAAAGCGCTGCAAAAATCCAATTGCAGATTCTAGAAAAAGAATTTTTCAAAACTGCTCTTTCAAAAGGAAGTTTCATGTCTGTGAGTTCAATGGGCAAATCCCAAAGAAGTTTCTGCGAATGCTTCAATCTACTTTTTATGTGAGGATATTTACTTTTCCAGCATAAGCCTCATGGCGCTCCAAATATCCACATGCAGATTCTACAGAAAGTTTGTTTCAAAACTGATCTAACAACAGGAAGGTTCAACACTGTGAGTTGAATGTGCAAAGTGCAGGGAACTTTATGAGAATGTTCTGTCTAGCTTTTTTCTGAAGATATTTCCTTTTCCACCACAGGCCCCAAAGCCCTACAAATATCCAGTTGCAGAAACTACAAAAAGAGTGTTTCCAAACTCTTCTATCAAAAGAAACATTCAGGTCCGTTAGTTGAATGCACTCAACACAAAGTAGTTTCTGAGAATGCTTCTGTCTAGTTTTTATGGATGATATTTCCTTTTCCGGCATAGGCCTCAAAGCGCTCTAAATATCCACTTGCAGATTCTACAAAAATGGTGTTTCAAAGCAGCTCTATCCAAAGGAAGTTTCAAGTCTGTGAGTTGAATGCACTCATCACAAAGAAGTTTCAGAGAATGCTTTTGTCTAGTTTTTACGTGACAATAATTCCTTTTCCAACATAGGACTCAAAGCACTCCAAATATTCAATTGCAGATTCTACAAAAAGTGTGTTTCAAAACTGCTCTATAAAAAGGAAAGTTCAACTCTGTGAGATGAATGCACACATCAGAAAGAAGTTTCTGAGAATGCTTCTGTCCTGTTTTTATGTGAAGATATTTCATTTCCAAGCATAGGCCTCAAAGAGCTCCAAATATCCACTTCTAGATTCTACAGAAAGAGTGTTTCAAAACTGCTCTATCAGCGAGAAGGTTCAACTCTGTGAATTGAATGCACAAAGCACTAGCAACTTTCTGAGAACGCTTCCGTCTAGTTTATATGTGAAGATATATCCTTTTCCAGGTTAGTCCTCAAAGCGCTCCAAATATCCACTTGGAGAATCTACAAAAACAGTGTTTCGAGAATGTGCTGTCAAGAGGCAGATTCAAATCTATGAGTTGAATTCATAAAGAACCGGGAAGTTTCTGAGAATGCTTCTGTTATTTTTTATGTGAAGATATTTCCTTTTCCAGCGTAGGTTTCAAAGCACTCCAAATATCCACTTGCAGATTCTACTAAAAGTGTGTTTCAGAAATTCTATATCTAAAGGAAGGTTCAACACTGTGAGCTGAATGCGTACATCACAAACAAGTTTTTAAGAATGCTTCTGCATTGTTTTTATGTGAAGATATTTAATTTTCCAGCATAGGCCTCATAGCCCTCCAAATATCCCCCAGCAGATTCTACAAAAAGAGTGCTTCCAAACTGTTCTATCAAAAGGAATGTTCAAGTCTGTGAGTTGAATGCACTCATCATAAAGTAGTTTCTGAGAATGCTTCTGTCTAGTTTTTATGTGATGATATTTCCTTTTCCAGCTTAGGCCTCAAAGAGCCCCAAATATACGCTTGCAGATTCTACGAAAAGAGTGTTTCAAAACTGCTGTATCAAAAGGAATGTTCATCTCTGTGAGTTGAATGCGCACATCACAAAAATTTCTGAGACTGCTTCTGTCCAGTTTTTATGTGAAGATACTTCCTTTTACAGCATAGGCCTCAAAGTGCTCCAAATATCCCCTTGCAGATACTACTAAAAGAGTGTTTCAAAACTTCTCTATGAAAAGGAAGATTCAAATCTCTGAGTGGAATGCACACATCACCAAGATGTTCCAAATAATGCTTCTGTCTAGTTTCTATGGGAAGATATTTCATTTCCCAACATAGACCTCAAAGTGCTAGAAATATCCACTTGCAGATTCTACAAAAAGAGTGTTTCAAAACTGCTCTATCAAACGGAAGGTTGAACTCTGTGATTTGAATGCAGGAAGCACAGGGAACTTTCTGAGGAAGCTTCTGTCGAGTTTTTACATGAAGATATTTCCTTTTCCAGCCTAGGCCTCAAAGCGCTCAAAATATCCTCTTCGAGAATCTACAAAAAGAGTGTTTCAAAACTGTTATATCAAAAGGAAGGTTCAACTGTGTGTGTTGAATGCACTCATCACAAAGAAGTTTCTGAGAATGCTTCCGTGTAGTTTTTACGTGAAGATATTTCCTTTTCCAGCATAAGCCTCAAAGCGCTCCAAATATCCACTTACAGATTCTACAAAAAGAGTGTTTCAAAACTGATCTATCAAAAGGAAGGTTCAACTCTGTGAGTTGAATGCACACATCACAAAGTAGTTTATGAGAATTCTTCTGTCTTTTTCTATGTGAAGATGTTTCCTTTTTCAGCATAGGACTCAAAATTCTCAATTATCTACTTGTGTATTCTCCAAAAAGAGTGTTGCAAACCTGCTCTATGAAAAGGAAATTTGAACTCTGTGAGTTGAATGCACAAACCACAGGGAAGTTTCTGAGGATGCTTCTCTCTAGTTTTTATGGGAAGATATTTCCCTTTCCAGTGTTGGCCTCATAGCACTGCTAATATCCAATTGCAGATTCTGCAAAAACACAGTTTCAAAACTGCTATATCAAAAAGAAGCTTCAACTCTGTGATTTGAATGCACGCATCACAAAGATGTTTCTGAGAATTCGTCTGTCTAGTTTTTATGTGAAGATATTTCCTTTTTTGCAGCATAGGTTTCAAAGCGTTCTAAATATCGACATGCAGATTCTACAAAAAGAATGTTTCAAAACTGCTCTTTCTAAAGGAATGTTCAAGTCTGTGAGTTGAATGCAATCATTACAAAGTAGTTTCTGAGAATGCTTCTGTGTAGTGTTTATAGGATGATATTTCCTTTTCCAGCTTAGGTCTCAAAGTGCTCCAAATATACACTCTGATATTCTACAAAAAGAGGGTTTCAAAACTGCTCTATCAAAAGGAATGTTCAACTGCGTGAGTTGATTGCGCATATCACAAAATGTTTCTGAGAATGCTTGTGTCTAGTTTTTATGGGAAGATACTTCCTTTTACAGCGTAGGGCTCAAATCGCTCCAAATATCCCCTTGCAGATTCTACTAAAAGAGTGTTTCAAAAGTGCTCTATGTAAAGGAAGATTCAACTCTCTTAGTTGAATGCACACATCACTGAGATATTCCTGAGAATGCTTCCGTCTAGTTTCTATGGGAAGATATTTCATTTCCCCACATAGACCTCAAAGCGCTCCAAATATCCACTTGTACATTCCACAAAAAGAGTGTTTCAAAACTGCTCTATCCAAGGGAATGTTGAACTCTCTGTATTGAATCAGGAAGCACAGGGAACTTTCTGAGAATGCTTCTGTGTAGTTTTTATGTGAAGATATTTCCTTTTCAAGCATAGGCCTCAAAGCGCTCAAAATATCCGCTTCGAGAATTTACAAAAAGCGTGTTTCAAAACTGTTATATCAAAAGGAAGGTTCAACTGTGTGATTTGAATGCACTCATCACAAAGAAGTTCCTGAGAATGCTTCTGTCTAGTTTTTACGTGAAGATATTTCCTTTTCCCGCATAAGCCTCAAAGCGCTCCAAATATCCACTTACAGATTCTGCAAAAAGAGTGTTTCAAAACTGCTCTATCAAAAGGAAGATTCCACTCTGTGAGTTGAATGCATAAAGCGCAGTGAAGTTTTTGAGAATGCTTCTGTCTACTTTTATATGAAGATATTTGCTTTTCCAGTGTAGGCCTCTTAGCACTCCAGATATCCACTTGGAGCTTCTACTAAAAGAGTGTTTCAAAACTGCTCTGTGAAAAGGAAGGTTCATCTCTGTGAGATAAATGGACACATCATGAAAAAGTTTCTGAGAATGCTTCTGTCTAGTTTTTATGTGAAGATGTTAACTTTTCCAGCATGGGCCTCAAACCACTCCAAATATCCGCTTGGAGAATCTACAAAAAGAGTGTTTCAAAACTGCTCTATCAAAAGGAAGATTCAACTCTGAGTTGAATGCACTCATCATAAAGAAATTTCTGAGAATGCTTCTGTCTAATTTTTATTGGATGGTATTTCATTTCCCAGGATAGGCCTCAAAGCACTCCAAATATGCACTTGCAGATTCTGCAAAAACAGTGTTTCAAGACTGCTCTGTCAAAAGGAAAGTTCACTTCTCTGAGTTGAATTCGTAAAGCACGGGGAAGTTTCTGAGAACGCTTCTGTCTAGTTTTTATGTGAATATATTTCCTTTTCCAGTGTAGGCCTCAAAGCACTCGAGATATCCACTTGCGATTCAAAAAAAAGACTGTTTCAAAACTGCTCTATCAAAAGGAAGGTTCAGCTCTGTGAGTTGAAGGCACTCATCACAAAGAAAGAAGTTTCTGAGAATGCTTCTCTTTAGTTTTTATGTGAAGATATTTCATTTCCCAACATAGACTTCAGGGCGCTCCAAATATCCACTTGTAGATTCTACAAAAAAAGTGTTTCAAAACTGCTATATCAAAAGGAATGTTGAAGCCTGTGAGTTGAATGCACAAAGCACAGGGATCTTTCTGAGATTGCTTCTGTCTAGTTTGTATGTGAAAATATTTCCTTTTCCAGTGTAGGCCTCAAAGCACTCAATATATCCACTTGTAGTTCGTACTTAAAGAGTGTTTCAAAACTGCTGTACCAAAAGGAAGATTCCAATCTGTGAGTTGAATGCATAAATCACAGTGAAGTTTCTGAGAATGCTTCTGTCTAGTTTTTATGTGAAGTTATTTCCTTTTCCAGTGAAGGTCTCAAAGCACTCCAAATATCCACTTGCAGATTCCAGTAAAAGAGTGTTTCAAAACTGCTCTATCAAAAGAAATGTTCAACTGTGTGAGTTGAATGCATACAACACAAAGCAGTTTCAGAGAACCCTTTTGTCTGGTTTTTATGTGAAGATATTCCCGTTTCCCGCAAACCCTTCAAAGAGCTCCAAATATCCTCTTGCAGATTGTGAAAAAACCCTGTTTCAAAACTGCTCTATCCAAGGGAAAGTTCAACTATGTTAGTTGAATGCACATATACTAAAGCTGTTTCTTAGAATGCTTCTGTCTAGTTTTTATGTGATGTTGCTTCCTTTTCCACCGTAGGCTTCAAAGCCCTCCTAATGAAACCTTGCAAATTCTACAAAAAGAGTGTTTCAAAAGTACTCTATTAAAAGAATGCTTCAACTCTGCGTTTTGAGTGCACACAACACAAAGCAGTTTCTGAGAATGCTTCTGTCTAGTTTTTATGTGAAGATATCCCCGTTTCCAACGAAGGCCTCAAATAGCTGCAAATATTCACTTGAAGATTCTGCAAAAAGACTCTTTCAAAACTTCTCCATCAAAAGGAAGGATGAACTCTGTGAGTTGAAGGCACACATCATAAAGAACTTTCAGAGAATGCTACTGTCTGGATTTTATGTGAAGATAATTCCTTTTCCAGCATAGGCCTCGAAGTGCTCCTAATGAACAATTGCAGATTCCACAAAAGGTGTGTTTCAAAACTGCTCTTACAAAAGAAGTGTTCAACTCTGTGAGTTGAATTCACACTACACAAAGCAGTTTCACAGAACGCTTCTGTAAAGTTTTTATGTGAAGGTATTCCCGTTTCCAACGAAGGTTTGAAAGTGCTCGAAATATCCATTTGCAGATACTGCAAAAACACCGCTTCAAAACTGCTCTATGAAAAGGAAGGTTCAAGTCCGTTAGTTGAATGCTCACATTACAAACTTGTTTCGGAGAATGCTTCTGTGTAGTTTCTGTGTGAAGATATTTCCTTTTCCACCATAGGCCTCAAAGTGCTCCAAATGAACAATTGCAGATTCTACAAAAAGGGTTTTTCAAAACTTCTCTATCAAAGGAAAGGTTCAACTCTGTGAGTTGAACACAAACATAACAAAGCAGTTTCTGAGAATGCTTCTGTCCGGTTTTTATGTGAAGATATTCCCGTTTCCAATGAAGGCCTCAAAGAGCTCCAAATATCCACTTGCAGATTCTGCAAAAAGACTCTTTCAAAACTGCTCCATGAAAAGGACGGTTCATTTATGTGAACTGAATGCACACATCATAAAGAAGTTTCAGAGAATGCTTCTGTCTAGATTTAATGTGAAGATATTTCCTTTTCCACCACAGGCCTCAAAGCGCACCAAATGAACCGTTGGAGATTCTACAAAAAGAGTGTTTCAGAACTGCTCTATCAAAAGAAACGTTCACTTCTGTGAGTTGAATGCATACAATACAAAGCAGCTTCAGAGAACACTTCCTACTAGTTTTTATGTGAAGACAGCCCCGTTTAAAACGAACGCTTCAAAGAGCTCCAAATATCCTCTTGCAAATTCTGCAAAAACCCTGTTTCAAAACTGCTCTATCCAAAGGAAAGTTTAACTCCCTTAGTTGAACGCACACATCAGAAAGGGGTTTCTTAGAATGCTTCTGTCTAGATTTTATGTGAAGTTGTTTCCTTTTCCACTGTAGGCTTCAAAGCGCTCCTAACGAACACTTGCAAATTCTTCAAAAAGAGTGTTTCATGTCCTTCGCCCACTTTTTGATGGGGTTGTTTGTTTTTTTCTTGTAAATTTGTTGGAGTTCATTGTAGATTCTGGATATTAGCCCTTTGTCAGATGAGTAGGTTGCGAAAATTTTCTCCCATTTGTAGGTTGCCTGTTCACTCTGATGGTAGTTTCTTTTGCTGTGCAGAAGCTCTTGAGTTTAATTAGATCCCATTTGTCAATTTTGGCTTTTGTTGCCATTGCTTTTGGTGTTTTAGACATGAAGTCCTTGCCCATGCCTATGTACTGAATGGTAATGCCTAGGTTTTCTTCTAGGGTTTTTATGGTTTTAGGTCTAACATTTAAGTCTTTAATCCATCTTGAATTGATTTTTGTATAAGGTGTAAGGAAGGGATCCAGTTTCAGCTTTCTACATATGGCTAGCCAGTTTTCCCAGCACCATTTATTAAATAGGGAATCCTTTCCCCATTTCTTGCTTTTGTCAGGTTTGTCAAAGATCAGATACTTGTAGATATGTGGCATTATTTCTGACGGCTCTGTTCTGTTCCATTGATCTATATCTCTGTTTTGGTACCAGTACCATGCTGTTTTGGTTACTGTAGCCTTGTAGTATAGTTTGAAGTCAGGTAGTGTGATGCCTCCAGCTTTGTTCTTTTGGCTTAGGATTGACTTGGCGATGCGGGCTTTTTTTTGGTTCCATATGAACTTTAAAGTAGTTTTTTCCAATTCTGTGAAGAAAGTCATTGGTAGCTTGATGGGGATGGCATTGAATCTGTAAATTACCTTGGGAAGGATGGCCATTTTCACGATATTGATTCTTCCTACCCATGAGCATGGAATGTTCTTCCATTTGACATGAACAGACACTTCTCAAAAGAAGACATTTATGCAGCCAAAAAACACATGAAAAAATGCTCACCATCACTGGCCATCAGAGAAATGCAAATCAAAACCACAATGAGATACCATCTCACACCAGTTAGAATGGCAATCATTAAAAAGTCAGGAAACAACAGGTGCTGGAGAGGATGTGGAGAAACAGGAACACTTTTACACTGTTGGTGGGACTGTAAACTAGTTCAGCCCTTGTGGAAGTCAGTGTGGCGATTCCTCAGGGATCTAGAACTAGAAATTCCATTCGACCCAGCCATCCCATTACTGGGTATATACCCAAAGGACTATAAATCATGCTGCTATAAAGACACATGCACACGTATGTTTATTGCCGCATTATTCACAATAGCAAAGACTTGGAACCAACCCAAATGTCCAACAATGATAGACTGGATTAAGAAAATGTGGCACATATACACCATGGAATACTATGCAGCCGTAAAAAATGATGAGTTCACGTCCTTTGTAGGGACATGGATGAAATTGGAAATCATCATTCTCAGTAAACTATCGCAAGAACAAAAAACCAAACACCGCATATTCTCACTCATAGGTGGGAATTGAACAATGAGAACACACGGACACAGGAAGGGGAACATCACACTCTGGGGACTGTTGTGGGGTGGGGGGAGGGGGGAGGGATAGCATTGGAAGATATACCTAATGCTAGATGACGAGTTGGTGGGTGCAGCGCACCAGCATGGCACATGTATACATATGTAACTTACCTGCACATTGCGCACATGTACCATAAAACCTAAAGTATAATAATAATAATAATAATAATAATAATAATAATAATAAAAGAGTGTTTCAAAAGTGCTCAATCAAAAGAAAGGTTTAACTCTGTGTGTCGAGTGCACACAACACACAGCAGTTTCTGAGAAGGCTGCTGTCTATTTTTTATGTGAAGATATTCACGTTTCCAAAGAAGGCCTCAAAGAGCTCCAAATATATACATACAGACCCTGCAAAAAGACTCTTTCAAAACTGCTCCATCAAAAGGAAGGATGAACTCTGTGAGTTGAAAGCACACATCATAAAGAACTTTCAGAGAATGCTTCTGTCTGTATTTTATGTGAAGTTATTCCCTTTTCCACAATAGGCCTCAAAGCGCTCCAAATGCACAATTGCAGATTCTACAAAAAGCGTGTTTCAAAACTCCTCTTTCAAAAGAAGAGTTCAACACTGTGAGTTGGATTCTCGCTACACAAAGTAGTTTCACAGAACGCTTCTATCTGGTTTTTATGTGAAGATATTCCCTTTTCCAAAGAAGGCCTGAAAGGGGTCCAAATATTCATTTGCAGATTCTGCAAAAACACTGTTTCAAAACTCCTCTATCAAAAGGAAGGTTGAACCCTGTGAGTTGAATGCACACATCATAATGATGTTTCTGAGGCTTCTATCTAGTTTTTATGTGAAGATAGTTCCTTTTCCACCATAGGCCTCTAAGCGCTCCAAATGAACACTTGCCGATTCTACAAAAAGGATGTTTCAAAACTGCTCTATCAAAGGAAAGTTTCAATTATGTGAGTTGAACACACACATTATAAAGTAGTTTCTGAGAATGCTTCTGTCCAGTTTTTATGTGAAGATATTCCCGTTTCTAACGAAGGCCTCAAAGAGCTCCAAATATCCACTTGCAGACACTACAAAAAGACTCTTTCAAAACTGCTCCATGAAAAGGAAAGTTCAACTCTGTGAGTTGAATGCACACATCATAAAGAAGTTTCAGAGAATTCTTCTCTCTAGATTTTATGTGAAGATATTTCTTTTTCCACCACAGGCCTCAAATCGCACCTAATGAACACTTGCAGATTCTACAAAAAGAGGGTTTCAAAACTCCTCTATCAAAAGAAAGATTCAACTCTGTTAGTTGAATGCATACAACAGAAAGCAGTTTCAGAGAACACTTCTGTCTAGTTTTTATAAGAAGATAGTCACTTTTCCAACGAACGCTTCAAAGAGCTCCGAATATCCACATGCAGGTTCTGCGAAAACACAGTTTCAGAACTGCTCTATCCAAAGGAATGTGCAGCTCTGTTAGTTGAATGCACACATCGTAAAGGCGTTTCTTAGAATGCTTCTGTCTAGTTATTATGTGGTGTTTCCTTTTCCACTGTAGGCTTCAAAGCGCTCCTAATGAACACTTGCAAATTCTACAAAAAGAGTGTTTCAAAACTCCCCTATCAAAAGAAAGATTCAACTCTGTTAGTTGAATGCATACAACAGAAAACAGTTTCAGAGACCACTTCTGTCTAGTTTTTATAACAATATAGTCGCGTTTCCAACGAACTCTTCATGGAGTTCCAAATATCCACATGCAGGTTCTGCAAAAACACAGTTTCAGAACTGCTCTATCCAAAGGAATGTGCAGCTCTGTTAGTTGAATGCACACATCATAAAGGTGTTTCTTAGAATGCTTCTGTCTAGTTTTTATGTGGTGTTTCCTTTTCCACCGTAGGCTTCAAAGCGCTCCTAATGAACACTTGCAAATTCTACAAAAAGAGTGTTTCAAAAGTGCTCTATCAAAAGAAAGGTTCAAGTTTGTGTGTTGATTGCTCACAACACAAAGCACTTACTGAGAATGCTTCTGTCTAGTTTTTATGTGAAGATTGTCCCCTTTCCAACGAAGGCCTCAAAGAGCTCCAAATATCCACTTGCAGATTCTGCAAAAAGTCTCTTTCAAAACTGCTCCATGAAAAGGAAGGTTAAACTCTGTGAGTTGAATGCACACATCATAACGACATTTCAGAGAATGCTTCTGTCTAGATTTTGTGTGAAGATATTTCCTTTTCCATTAAAGGACTGAAAGCGCACCTAATGAGCAGTTGCAGATTGTACAAAAAGAGTGTTTCAAAACTGCTCTATCAAAAGAAAGGTTCACCTCCGTGAGTAGAATGCATACAACACAAAGCAGTTTGAGAGAACACTTCTGTCTAGTTTTTATGTGAAGATAGTCGCGTTTCCAACGAACGCTTCAAAAAGCTCCAAATATTCTCTTGCAGATTCTGTAAAAACAGTGTTTCAAAACTGCTCTATCCAAAGGAAAGTTCAACTCTGTTAGTTGAATGCACACATCATAAAGTTGTTTCTTGGAATGCTTCTGTCCATTTTTTATTTGAAGTTGTTTCCTTTTCCACCCTAGGCTTCAAAGTGCTCCTAATGAACACCTGCAAACTCTACAAAAAGAGTGTTTCAAAAGTGCTTTATCAAAAGAAAGGTTCAACTCTGTGTGTCGAGTGCACACAACACAAGGTAGTTTCTGAGAATGCTTCTGTCTAGTTTTTATGCGAAGATATTCACGTTTCCAACGAAGGCCTCAAAGAGCTCCAAATATCACTTGCAGATTTGCAAAAAGACTATTTCAAAACAGCTCCATCAAAAGGAAGTTTGAACTTTTTGAGTTGAAAGCAGTCATCAAAAAGAACTTTCAGAGAATGCATCTGTCTGGATTTTATGTGAAGATATTTCCTTTTCCAGCATAGGACTCAAAGCGCTCCTAATGAACAATTGCAGATTCTACAAAAAGTGTTTCAAAACTGCTCTTTCAAAAGAAGTGTTCAACTCTGTGAGTTGGATTCACACTACACAAAGCTTTTACACAGAACTCTTCTGTCTAGTTTTTATGTGAAGATATTCCCGTTTCCAATGAACGCCTGAAAGAGCTCCAAATATCAACTTGCAGTTTCTGCAAAAAGACTCTTTCAAAACTGCTCTATGAAAAGGAAGGTTCAACTCTGTGAGTTCAGTGAACACATCATAAATATGTTTCTGAGAATGCTTCTGCCTAATTTGTAAGTGAAGCTATTTGTTTTCCACCATGGGTCTCAAAGCGTGCCTAACAGTTGCAGATTCTGCAAAATGAATGTTTCAAAACTGCTCTATCAAATTAAGATTCAACTCTGTGAGTTGAATGCATACAATACAAAGTTTCAGAGAACACTTCTGTCTAGTTTTATTTTGAAGCTATTTCCGTTTCCAACGAAGGCCTCAAGAGCTCCAAATATCCACTTTCAGATACTGCAAAAACACTGTTTCAAAACTGCTCTCTCAAAAGGAAAGCTTATTTCTCTGAGTTGAATACATACATCATAAAGTTGTTTCTGAGAATGCTTCTGTCTAGTTTTTATGTGAAGACATGTCCTTTTCCACAATAGGCCTCAAAGCGCTCCAAATGAACACTTGTAGATTCTACAAAAAGGGGGGTTTGAAAACTGCTCTATCGAAGGAAAGTTTCAATTCTGTGAGTTGAACGCACACATCAAAAAGCAGTTTCGGAGAATGCTTCTGTACAGTTTTTATGTGAAGATATTCTCGTTTCCAATGAACGCTTCAAAGAGCCCCAAATATCCTCTTGCAGATTCTGCAAAAACACTGTTTCAAAACTGCCCTATCGAAAGGAAACTTCAAATCTGTTGGTTGAATGGACACCTTATAAAGGTGTTTCTTAGAATGCTTCTGTCTAGTTTCTATGTGAAGTTGTTTCCATTTCCACCGTAGGCTTCAAAGCCCTCCTAATGAACACTTGCAAATTCTACAAAAAGAGTGTTTCAGAAGTGCTCTATCAAAAGAAAGGTTCAAATCTGTGTGTCGAGTGCACACAACACAAAGCAGTTTCTGAGAAGGCTTCTGTCTAGTTTTTATGTGAAGATATTCACGTTTCCAATGAATACCTCTAAGAGCTCCAATATACACTTGCATATCCTGCAAAAAGACTCTTTCAAAACTGCTCCATCAAAAGGAATGTTGAACTCTGTGAGTTGAAAGCACACATCATAAAGAACTTTCAGAGAATGCTTCAGTCTGGATTTTATGTGAAGATATTTCCTTTTCCACCCTAGGCCTCAAAGAGCTCGAAATGGTCAATTGCAGATTCTACAAAAAGGGTGTTTCAAAACTGGTCTATCAAAGGAAAGGTTCAACTCTGTGAGTTGAACACACAGATCACAAAGCAGTTTCTGGGAATGCTTCTGTCCAGTTTTTATGTGAAGATATTCCCTTTTCCAGTGAAAGCCTCAAAGAGCTCCAAATATCCACTTGCAGATTCTGCAAAAAGACTCTTTCCAAACTGCTCTATCAAAAGGAAGGTTGAACTCTGTGTTGAAAGCACACATCATAAAGAACTTTCAGAGAATGCTTCTGTCAGATTTTATCTGAAGATATTTCCTTGTCAACCATAGGCCTCAAAGTGCTCCTAATGAACAATTGCAGATTCTAGAAAGAGTATTTCAAACTGCTGTTTCAAAAGAAGTTTTCAACTCTATGAGTTGGATTCATGCTACACAAACCAGTTTCGCAGAATGCTTCTGTCTAGTTTTTATGTGAAGATATTACCGTTTCCAACGAAGGCCTGTAGGTGCTCCAAATATCCACTTGCAGATTCTGCAAATACACTGTTTCAAAGCTGCTCTATCAAAAGGAAGCTTCAACTCTGTGAGTTGAATGCACACATCATAAAGATGTTTCTGAGCATGCTTCTGTCTATTTTTTACTTGAAGCTATTTCCTTTTCCTTGATAGGCCTCAAAGCGCACCTAATGAACACTTGCAGATTCTATAAAAAGAGTGTTTCCAGACTGCTCTATCAAAAGAAAGATTCAACAGTGTGAGTTGAATGCATACAACACAAAGCAGTTTCAGAGAACACTTCTGTCTAGTTTTTTTCTGTGAGATATTCCCGTTTCCAATGAAGGCCTCAAAGAGCTACAAATATCCACCTGCAGATTCTACAAAAAGACTCTTTCAAAACTGCTCTGACAAAAGGAAGGCTTATCTCTGTGAGTTGAATGCACACATCATGAAGAAGTTTCAGACAATGCTTCTGTCTAGATTTTATGTGAAGATATTCCCTTTTCCACCATAGGCCTCAAAGCGTACCACATAAACACTTGCAGATTCTACAAAAAGAGTGTTTCAAAACTGTTCTATCAAAAGACAGATTCAACTCTGTGAGTTGAACGCATACAACACAAAGCAGTTTCAGAGAACACTTCTGTCAACTTTTTCTGTGAAGAAAACTGTTTCTCTTTCAAAACTGCTCCATGCAAAGGAAGATTCAACTCTGTGAGTTGGATGCACACATCGTAAAGAAGTTTCAGAGAATGCTTCTGTCTAGATTTTATGTGAAGATATTTCCTTTTCCACCATAGGCCTCAAAGCGCACCTAATGAACACTTGCGGATTCTACAAAAAGAATGTTTCAAAACTGTTCTATCGAAAGACAGATTCAACTCTGTAAGTTGAACGCATACAACACAAAGCTGTTTCAGAGAACACTTTTGTCTAGTTTTAATGTGAAGATTGTCCCGTTTCCAACGAAACCTTCAAAGAGCTCCTAATATCCACATGCAGTTTATGCAAAAACACTGTTTCAAAACTGCTCTATCCAAAGGAAAGTTCAACTCTGTTATCTGAATGCACCCATCAAAAAGTAGTTTCAGAGAATGCTTCTGTCTAGTTTTTAAGTGAAGTTGTTTCCTTTTCCACTGTAGGCTTCAAAGCGCTCCAAATGAAAAATTGCAAATACTACAAAAAGGGTGTTTAAAAAGTGGCGTATCAATAGAAAGGTTCAACTCTGTGTTGAGTGCACACAACACAAAGCAGTTTCTGAGAACACTTCTGTCTAGTTTTTATGTGAAAATATTCAGGTTTCCAACGAAGGCCTCAAGTATCCTCTTGCAGACTCTGCAAAAAGACTCTTTCAAAACTGCTCCATGAAAAGGAAGTTTGAACTCTCTGAGATGAATGCACACATCATAATGAAGTTTCAGAGAATGCTTCTGTGTAGATTTTATTTGAAGTTATTTCCTTTTTACACCATAGGCCTCAAAGTACAGAAAGTGAACACTTGCAAATCCTACAAAAATAGTGTTTCAAAACTGCTCTATCAAAAGGAAGATTCAACTCTGTGAGTTGAATGCATAGAACACAAAGCAATTCCAGAGAACACTTCTGTCTAGTTTTTTTTGTGAAGATATTCCCGTTTCCAATGAAGGTCTCAAGAGATCCAAATATCCACTTGCAGATTCTGCAAAAACACTGTTTCAAAACTGCTCTATCAAAAGGAAGGCCTATCTCTCTGTGTTGAATACACAGATCAAAAAGTTGTTTCTCAGAATGCTTCTGTCTAGTTTTTATGTGAAGATAGTTCCTTTTCCACCAAAGGCCTCAAAGCGCACCTAATGAACACTTGCAGAGTCTACAAAAAGAGTGTTTCAAAACTGCTCTATCAAAAGAAAGATTCAACTGTGTGAGTTGAATGCATACAATACAAAGCAGTTTCAGAGAACACTTCTGTCTACTTTTTTTGTGAAGATATGCCCGTTTCCAATGAAGGCCTCAAGAGCTCCAAATATCCACTTGCAGAATGTGCAAAAACATTGTTTCAAAACTGCTCTATGAAAAGGAATGCTTATCTGCCTGAGTTGTATGCACACATCATAAAGTTTTTTCTGAGAATGCTTCTGTCTAGTTTTTATGTGAAAATATTTCCTTTTCCACCATAGGCCTCAAAGCACTCCAAATGAACACTTGCAGATTCTACAAAAACGGTGATTCGAAACTTCTCTATCAGAGGAAAGGTCCACGTTTATGAGTTGAACACTCACATCACAAAACAATTTCTGAGATTGCCTCTGTACAGTTTTTATGTGAAGATATTCCCGTTTCCAATGAAGGTCTCAAAGAGCTCCAAATATCTTCTTGCAGATTCTGCAAAAAGGCTCTTTCAAAACTGCTGCATGAAACGGAAGTTTCAACACTGTTAGTTGAATGCACACGTCATAATGAAGTTTCAGAGAATGCTTCTGCCTAGATTTTATGTTAAGATATTTCCTTTTCCACCATAGGCCTCAAAGCCCACCAAATGAACACTTGCAGATTCTACAAAGAGTGTTTCAAAACTGGTTTATCGAAAGAAAGATTCAACTCCATGAGATGAATGCCTACAACACAAAGCTGGTTCAGAGCACACTTCTGTCTAGTTTTTTTGTGAAGATGTTCCCGTTGCCAACGAAGGCCTCAAGAGCTCCAAATATCCACTTGCAGATCCTGCAAAAATACAGTTTCAAAACTGCTCTATCAAAAGGAAGGATTACCTGTCTGAGTTGAATGCACACATCATAATGATGTTTCTGATAATGCTTCTGTCGTGTTTTTATGTGAAGATATTTCCTTTTCCACCAGAGGCCTCAAAGCGCTCCAAATGAACACCTGCGGATACTACAAAAATGGTGGTTCAAAACTGCTCTATCAAAGGAAATGTTCAACTCTGTCAGTTGAACACACACTTCACAATGCAGTTTCTTCGAAAGCTTTTGTCCAGTTTTTAAGTGAAGACAGTCCCGTTTCCAACGAAGGTCTCAAGGAGCCTCAAATATCCACTTGCAGATTCTACAAAAAGACTCTTTCAAAACTGCTCCGTGAAAAGGAAGGTTCAACTCTGTGAGTTGAATGCCCACATCATAAAGAAGTTTCAGACAATGCTTCAGTCTAGATTTTACGTGAAGAGATTTCCTTTTCCACAATAGGCCTCAAAGCGCTCCTAAAGAACAATTGCAGATTCTACAAAAAGAGGGTTTCCAAACTGCTCTTTCAAAGGAAGTGTTCAACCCTGTGAGTTGGATTCACACTACCCAAAGAAGCTTCACAGAATGCTTCTGTTTAGTTTTTACGTGAAGATAGTCCCTTTTCCAACGAAGGCTTGTAAGAGCTCCAAATATCCACTTGCAGATTCTGCAAAAACAGTGTTTCAAAACTGCTCTATCAAAAGGAAGGTTCAACTCTGTAAGTTGAATGTACGCATCATAAAGATGTTTCTGAGAATGCTTCTGTCTAGTGTTTATGTGAAGATATTTCCTTTTCACCATAGGTGTCAAAGCGCACCAAATGAAAACTTGCATATTCTACAAAATGAGTGCTTCAAGGCTGCTCTATCAAAACAAAGACGCATCTCCGTGAGTTGAATGCATACAACAAAGCAGTATCAGAAAACACTTCGGTCTAGTTTTTTGGTGAACATATTCCCGTTTCTAACGAAGGCCTCAAGAGTTCCAAATATTCACTTGCAGATTCTGCAAAAACACTGTTTAAAAACTGCTCTATCAAAAGGAAGGCTTATCTCTCTGAGTTGAATGCACAGATCATAAAGATGTTTGTGAGAATGCTTCTGTCTTGTTTTTATGTGAAGATATTTTCTTTTCCATCTTAGGCCTCAATGCTCTCCAAATGAACGCTTGCAGATTCTACAAAAGGGGTGTTTCTAAACTGCTCTATAAAGGAAAGTTCAACTCTGTGAGTTGAACTCACAAATGACAAAGCAGTTTGAGAATGCTTCTGTCCAGTTTTTATGTGAAGATATTCCCGTTTCCATCGAAGGCCTCAAAGAGCTCCAAATATCCACTTGTAGGTCCTGCAAAAAGACTCTTTCAAAACTGCTCCATCAAAGGGAAGTTTCACCTCTGTGAGTTGAATGCACATATCATAAAGAAGTTTCAGAGAATGCTTCTGTCTAGATTTTATGTGGAGATATGTCCTTTTCCACCATAGGCCTCAAAGCACACCTAATGAACACTTGCAGATTCTACAAAAAGAGGGTTTCCAAACTCCTCTACCAAAAGAAAGATTCAACTCTGTGGGTTGAATGGGTACAACATAAAGCAGTTTCAGAGAACAATTCTGTCTAGTTTTTATGTGAAGATTGTCCCGTTTCCAAAGAACGCTTCAAGGAGCTCCAAATATCCTCTTGCAGATTCTGCAAAAACACTGTTTCAAAACTGCTCTATGTAAAGGAAAGTTCAACTCTATTAGTTGAATGCACACATCATAAATTTGTTTCTTAGAATGCTTCTGTCTAGTTTTTATGTGAAGTTGTTTTCGCTTTCACTGTAGGCTTCAAAGGACTCTTAATGAACACTTGCTAATTCTACAAAAAGAGCGTTTCAAAAGTGCTCTATCAAAAGAAAGGTTCAACTGTGTGTGTTGAGTGCACACAACACACAGCAGTTTCTGAGAATGCTTCTGTCTAGTTTTTATGTGAAGATATTCACGTTTCCAATGAAGGCCTCGAAGAGCTCCAAATATCCACTTGCGGATTCCGCAAAAAGACTCTTTCAAAACTGCTCTTTCTAAAGGAAGGTTGAACTCTGTGAGATGAAATCACACATCATAAATAACTTTCAGAGAATGCTTCTGTGTGGATTTTATTCGAAGATATTACCTTTTACACCATAGGCCTCAAAGCGCTCCTAATGAAGAATTGCAGATTCTACAAAAAGAGTGTTTGAAAACTCCTCTTTCAAAAGAAGTGTTCAACTCTGTGAGTTGGATTCACCCTACAAAAGGCAGTTTCACAGAACGCTTCTGTGTAGTTTTTATTTGAAGTTATTCCCGTTTCTAACGAAGGCCTGTAAGAGCTCCAAAAATCCACTTGCGGTTTCTTCAAAAACACTGTTTGAAAACTGCTCCATCAAAAGGAAGGTTCAACTCTGTGAGTTGAATGCACACCTCTTAAAGATGATTCTGAGAATCGTTCTGTCCATTTTTTATGTGAAGATATTTCCTTTTCCACCATAGGCCTAAAAGCGCACCTTATGAACACTTGCTGATTCTACAAAAAGGGTGTTTCAAAACTGCTCTATCAAAGGAAAGTTTCAACTCTATGAGTTGAACACACACATCAGAAAGCAGTTTCTGAGAATGCTTCTGTCCAGTTTTTATGTGAAGATAGTCCCGTTTCCAAAGAATGCTTCAAAGAGCTCCAAATATCCTCTTGCAGATTCTGGAAATCACTGTTTCAAAACTACTCTATCCAAAGGAAAGTTCAACTCTGTTAGTTGAATGCACACATAATAAAATTGTTTCTTAGAATGCTTCCGTCTAGTTTTTATGTGAAATTGTTTCCTTTTCCACCGTTGGCTTCAAAGTGCTCCTAATGAACACTTGCAATTCTTCAAAAAGAGTGTTTCAAAAGTGCTCTATCAAAAGAAAATTTCAACTCTGTGTGTAGAGTGCATGCAACACAAAGCAGTTTCTGAGAATGCTTCTGTCTAGTTTTTATGTGAAGATATTCACGTTTCCAAAGAAGATCTCTAAGAGCTCCATATATCCACTTGCAGATTCTGCAAAAAGACCCTTTCATATCTGCTCCATCAAAAGGAAGGTTGAACTCTGTGAGTTGAAAGCACACATCATAAAAAGCTTTCTGAGAATGCTTCTGTCTGGATTTTATTTGAAGATATTTCCTTTTCCACTATAGGCCTCAAAGCGTTCCTAATGAACAATTGCAGATTCTGCAAAAAGAGTGTTTCAAAACTGCTCTTTCAAAAGAACTATTCAACTCTGCTAGTTGTTTACTTTTGAAGTTGTTTACTTTTCCACTGTAGGCTTCAAAGCGCTCCTAATGAACACTTGCAAATTCTACCAAAAGAGTGTTTTAGAAGTGCCCTACCAAAAGAAAGCTTTAACTTTGTTTGTAGACTGCACACAACACAAAGTAGTTTCTGAGAATGCTTCTGTCTAGTTTTTATGTGAAGATATTCACGTTTCTAACGAAGGCTTCAAAGAGCTCCAAATATCCACATGCAGAGTCTATAAAAAGAGTGTTTCCAAACTGCTCTTTCAAAAGGAAGGTTGAATTCTGCGAGTTGAAAACATACATAATAAATAACTTTCAGAGAATGCTTCTGTCTGGATTTTATGTGAAGATATTTCGTTTTCCACCATAGGTCTCACAGCACTCCCAATGAACAATTGCAGATTCTACAAAAAGAGTGATCCAAAACTGCTCTTTCAAAAGAAGTGTTCAACTCTGTGAGTTGGATTCACACAACACAAAGCAGTTTCACAGAACGCTTCGGTCTAGTTTTTATGTGAAGACATTCCCGTTTCCAATGAAGGCCTGAAAGACCTCCAAATATCCACTTGCAGATACTGCAAAAACACTGTGTGAAAACTGGTCTATGAAAAGGAACGTTTAACCCTGTGTGTTGAATGCACACATCATAAAGATGTTTCTGAGAATGCTTTTGTCTGGCTTTTATGTGAAGGTATTTCCTTTTGCACCATAGGCCTCAAAGTGCACCAGATGAACACTTGCAGATTCTACAAAAAGAGTGTTTCAAAACTGGTCTATCAAAAGAAAGATTCAACTCTGTGAGTTGAATGCATACAACACATAGCAGTTTCAGAGAACACTTCTGTCTAGTTTTTTTGTGAAGATATTCCCGTTTCCAATGATGGCCTCAAGAGCTCCAAATATCCACATGCAGATTCTGCAAAAACACTGTTTCAAAACTGCTGTATCAAAAGGATGGGTTATCTGTTGGAGTTGAAGGCACACATCATAAAGATGTTTCTGAGAATGCTTCTGTCTAGTTTTTATGTGTAGATATTTCCTTTTCCACCTTAGTCCTCAAAATGCTCCAAATGAACACTTGCAGATTCTACAAAAAGGGTGTTTCTAAACTACTCTAAAAGGAAACGTTCAACTCTGCGAGTTGAACACACACATCACAAAACAGTTTCTGAGAATGCTTCTGTCTAGTTTTTATGTGAAGATATTCCCGTATCCAACGAAGGCCTCAAAGATCTCCAAATATCCACTTGCAGATTCTACAAAAGCAGTGTTTCAAAACTGCTCTTTCAAAAGAAGTGGTCAACTGTGTGAGTTGGATTCACACTACACAAAGCAGTTTCAAAGAACGCTTCTGTCTAGTTTTTATGTGAAGGTATTCCCGTTTCCAATGAAGGCCTGAAAGAGCTCCAAATATACACTTGCAGACTCTGCAAAAACACTGTTTCAAAACTGGTCTATGAAAGAGAAGGCTGAACTCTGTGAGTTGAATGCACACATCATAAAGATGTTTCTGAAAATGCTTCTGACTTGGTTTTATGTGAAGATATTTCCTTTTCCAACATAGGCCTCAAAGCGCACATAATGAACACTTGCAGATTCTAAAAAAAAAGAGTTTTTCAAAACTGCTCAATCAAAAGAAAGGTTCACCTCTTTGATTTGAATGCATACATCACAAAGCAGTTTCAGAGAACACTTCTGTCTAGTTTTATGTGAAGATAGACCTGTTTCAAACGAACGCTTCAAAGACCTCCAAATATCCTCTTTCAGATTCCTCAAAAACACTGTTTCAAAACTGCTCTTTCCAAATGAAAGCTCAACTCTGTTATTTGAACGCACACATCATAAAGATGTTTCTTAGAATGCATCTGTCTAGCTTTTATCTGAAGTTGTTTCCTTTTCCACCGTAGGCTTCAAAGCACTCCAAATGAACACTTGCAAATTCAACAAAAAGAGTGTTTCAAAACTGCTCTTTCAAAAGAAGTGTTCAACACTGTGAGTTGGATTTACAGTATACAAAGCAGTTTCACAGAATGCTTCTGTCTAGTTTTTATGTGAAGATATTCACCTTTCCAACAAAGGCCTGAAAGAGCTCCAAATATCCACCTGCAGATTCTGTAAAAACACTGTTTCAAAACTGCTCCATCAAAAGGAACCTTGAATTCCGTGGGTTGAATGCACACATCGTAAAGATGTTTCAGAGAATGCTTCTATCTTGCTTTTATGGGAAGGTATTTCCTTTTGCAACATAGGCCTCAAAGCGCACATAATGAACACTTGCAATTCTACAAAAAGAGTGTTTCAAAACTGCTCTATGAAAAGAAAGGTTCACCTCTTTGATTTGAATGCATACAACACAAAGCAGTTTCAGAGAACTCTTCTATCTTGTTTTATGTGAAGATAGACCCGTTTCCAAAGAACGCTTCAAAGACCTCCAAATATCATCTTGCAGATTCTGAAAAGCAGTTTCAAAACTGCTCTTTCCAAAGGAGAGCTCAACTCTGTTAGTTGAATGCAGTCATCATAAAGGTGTTTCTTAGAAAGCATCTGTCTAGTTTTTATCTGAAGTTGTTTCCTTTTCCACTGTAGGCTTCAAAGCACTCCTAATGAACACTTGCAAATTCTACAAAAAGAGTGTTTCAAAAGTGTTCTATCAAAAGATAGGTTCAACTCTGTGTGTCAAGTGCACACAACACAAAGCAGTTTCTGAGAATGCTTCCATCTAGTTTTTATGTGAAGATATTCACGTTTCCAACGAAGGCCTCAAAGAGCTCCAAATATCCACTTGCAGATTCTACAAAAACAGTGCTTCAAAACTGCTCTTTCAAAAGAAGGTTGAACTCTGTATGTGGAAACTACACATCATAAAGCAGTTTCAGAGAATGCTTCTGTCTGTATTTCATGTGAAGATATTTCGTTTTCCACCATAGGCTTCGAAGCGCTCCTAATGAACAATTGCAGATTCTACAAAAAGAGTGTTTCAAAACTGCTCTTTCAAAAGAAGTGTTCAACTCTGTGAGTTGGATTCACACTAAACAAAGCTTTTTCACATAACTCTTCTGTCTAGTTTTTATGTGAAGATATTCCCGTTTCCAACGAACGCCTCAAAGAACTCCAAATATATACTTGCACATTCTGCAAAAACACTGTTTCAAAACTGCTGTAAGAAAAGGAAGGCTCATCTGTCTGAGTTGAATGCACACTTCATAAAGATGTTTCTCAGAATGCTTCTGTCTAGTTTTTATGTGAAGTTGTTTCCTTTTCCACCGAAGGCTTCAAAGGGCACCTAATGAACACTTGCAAATTCTACAAAAATAGTGTTTCAAAAGTGCTCTATCAAAAGAAAGGTTCAACTCTGTGTGTCAAGGGCACACAACACAAAGCAGTTTCTGAGAATGCTTCTGTCTAGTTTTTATGTGAAGATATTCACGTTTCCAAAGAACGCCTCTAAGAGCTACAAATATTCACTTGCAGATTCTATAAAAAGACTCTTTCAAATCTGCTCCATCAAAAGGAAGGTTGAACTCTGTGAGTTGAAAGCACAAATCATAAAGAACTTTCAGAGAATGCTTCTGTCTGGATTTTAAGTGAAGATATTGCGTTTTCCACCATAGGCCTCAAAGCGCTCCTAATGAACAGTTGCAGATTCTACAAAAAGAGTGATTCAAAACTGCTCTTTCAGAAGAAGTGTTCAATTCTGTGATTTGGATTCACGCTACACAAAGCAGTTTCACAGAGCGCTTCTGTCTAGTTTTTATGTGAAGATATTCAGCTTTCCAACGAAGGCCTGTAAGAGCCCCAAATATCCACTTGCAGGATTCTGCAAAAACAGTGTTTGAAAACTGCTCTATCGAAAGGAAGTTTCAACTCTGTGAGGTAAATCCACACATCATAACGAACTTTCAGAGAATGCTTCTGTCTAGTTTTTATGTGAAGATATTTTGTTTCCCACCATAGGCCTCAAAGCGCACCTAATGCACACTTGCAAATTCTACAAAAAAGTGTTTCAAAAGTGCTCTTTCAGAAGATATGTTCAACTCTGTGTGTCGAGTGCTCACAACACAAAGCAGTTTCTGAGAATGCTTCTCTCTGTTTTTTATGTGACGATATTCACGTTTCTAAATCAGGCCTTAAAGAACTCCAAGTATCCACTTGCAGATTCTGCAAAAAGACTCTTTCAAAACTGCTCCATGAAAAGGAAAGTTCAACTCTGTGAGTTGAATGCTCACGTTATGAAGAAGTTTCAGAGAATCTTCTGTCTAGATTCTATGTGAAGATATTTCCTTTTCCACCATAGGCCTCAAAGCGCACCTAATGAACACTTGCAAATTCTACAAAAAGAGTGTTTCAAAAGTGCTCTTTCAGAAGATAGGTTCAAGTCTGCGTGTCGAGTGCACACAATACAAAGCAGTTTCTGAGAATGTTTCTGTATAGTTTTTATGTGAAGTTATTCACGTTTCCAACGAAGGCCTCAAAGAGCTCCAAATATCCACTTGCAGATTCTGCAAAAAGACTCTTTCAAAACTGCTGCATGAAAAGGAAGGTTCAACTCTGTCAGTTGAATGCATACAACACCAAGCAGTTTCAGAGGACACTTCTGTCTAGTTTTTATGTGAAGATAGTCCCATTTCCAAAGAAAGCTTCAAAGAGCTGCAAATGCAGATTCTGCAAATCACTATTTCAAAACTGCTCTATCGAAAGGAAATTTCAAGTCTGTTAATTGAGTGCACACATTATAAATGTGTTTCTTAGAATGCTTCTGTCTAGTTTTTATGTGAAGTTGTTTCCTTCTCCATCGTAGGCTTCAAAGCACTCCAAATGAACACTTGCAAATTCTACAAAAAGAGTGTTTCAAAAGTGCTCTATCAAAAGAAAGGTTCAACTCTGACTGTCGAAAGTACACAACACAAAGGAGTTTCAGAGAATGCTTCTGTCTAGTATTTATGTGAAGATATTCACCTTTCCAACAAAGGCCTCAAAGAGTTCCAAATATCCACTTGAAGATTTTGCAAAAAGACGCTTTCAAAACTGCTCCATGAAGCGGAAGGTTGAACTCTGTGAGTAGAAAACACACATCATAAAGAACTTTCAGACAATTCTTCTGTCTGGATTTTATGTGAAGATATTTCCTTTTCCACCATAGACCTGAAAGCACTCCAAATGAACAATTGCAGATACTACAAAAAGAGTGTTTCAAAACTGCTCTTTCAAAAGAAGTGTTCAACTCTGTGAGATGGTTACAAACTGCCCAAAGCAGTTTCACAGAATGTTTCTGTCTAGTTTTTATGTGAAGATAGTCCCGTTTCCAGCAAAGGCCTGAAAGAGCTCCAAATATCCACTTGCAGATGCTGCAAAAACAGTTTCAAATCTGCTCTATCAAAAGGAAGGTTCAACTCTGTGAGTTGAATGCACACATCATAAAGATGTTTCTGAGAATGCTTCTGTCTAGTTTTTATGTGAAGGTATTTCCTTTTCCATCGTAGGCCTCAATGCACACCAAATGAACACTTGCAGATTCTACAAAAAGAGTGTTTCAAAACTGCTCTATCAAAAGAAAGATTCAACTGTGAGAGTTGAATGCATACAACACAAAGCAGTTTCAGAGAACACTTCTGTCTAGTTTTTTTTTGTGAAGACATTGGCGTTTCCAATGAAGGCCTCTAGAGCTCCAAATATCCTCTTGCAGATTCAACAAAAACACTGTTTCAAAACTGCTCTATCAAAAGGCATTCTTATCCATCTGAGTTGAAGGCACACATCATAAAGGTGTTTCTGAGAATGCTTGTGTCTAGTTTTTATGGGAAGATATTTCCTTTTCCACCATAGGCCTCAAAGTGCTCAAAATTAACACTTCCAGATCCTACAAAAAGGATGTTTCAAAACTGCTCTATCAAAGGACTGGTTCAACTCTGTGAGTTGAACACACACATTACAAAGCAGTTTCTGAGAATGTCTCTGTCCAGTATTTATGTGAAGATACTCCCGTTTCACACGAAGTCCTCAAAGAGCTCCAAATATCCACTTGCAGATTCTGCAAAATACCCTTTCAATACTGTTCCATGGAAAGGAAGGCTCAACTCTGTGAGTTGAATGCACACATCATAAAGAAATTTCAGAGAACGCTTCTGTCTAGATTTTATGTCAAGATATTTCCTTTTCTTACATAGGCCTCAAAGCACACAAAATGAACACCTGCAGATTCTATAAAAAGAGTGTTTCAAAACTGCTCTATCATAAGAAAGGTTCACTTCTGTTTGTTGAATGCATACAACAAAAAGCAGTTTCAGAGAACACTTCTGTCAAATTTTTATGTGAAGATCGTACCGTTTCCAAAGAACGCTTCAAAGAGCTCCAAATATCCTCTTACAGATTCCGCAAAAACACTGTTTCAAAACTGCTCTATCGAAAGGAAAGTTCAACTCTGTTAGTTGAATGCATACATCATAAATATATTTCCTGGAATGCCTCTGTCCAGTTGTTCTGTGAAGTTGTTCCCTTTTCCACCGTAGGCTTCAAACCGCTCTTAATGAACACTAGAAAATTCTACAAAAGGAGTGTCTCAAAAGTGCTCTATCCAAAGAAAGGTTCAACTCTGTGTGTTGAGTGCACCCAACACAAAGCAGTTTCTAAGAATACATCTGTCTAGTTTTTATGTGAAGATATTCACGTTTCCAACGAAGGCCTAAAAGAGCTCCAGATATCCACTTGCAGATTCTGCAAAAAGACTCTTTCTAAACTACTCCATCAAAAGGAAGGTTGAATTCTGTGAGTTGAAGGCACACATCATGAAGAACTTTCAGAGAATGCTTCCGTCTGGATTTTATTTGAGGATATTTCTTTTTCCACCATAGGCCTCAAAGCACCCTTAATGAACAATTGCAGATTCCACAAAAAGAGTGTTTCCAACCTGCTCTTTGAAAAGAAATGTTCAACTCTGTGAGTTGGATTCAACGTACACAAGGCAGTTTCACAGAACCCTTCTGTCAAATGTTCATGTGAAGATATTCCTGTTTCTAACAAAGGCTGAAAGAGCTCCAAATATCCACTTGCAGAGTCTATAAAAACACTGTTTCAAAACTGCTGTATCAAAAGGAAGGTTCAACACAGTGAGTTGAATGCACACATCATAAACATGTTTCTGAGAATGCTTCTGTATAGTTTCTATGTTAAGATATTTCCTTTTCCACCATAGACCTCAAAGCGCACCTAATGAACACAAGCAGATTCTACAAAAAGAGTGTTTCAAAACAGCTGTATCAAAAGAAAGATTGAACTCTGAGAGTTGAATGCATACAACACAAAGCAGTTTCAGAGAACACTTCTGTCTATTTTTTTTGTGAAGATATTCCCGTTTCCAATAAAGGCCTCAAGATCTCCAAATATCCACTTGCAGATTCTGCAAAAAGACGGTTTCAAAACTGCTCTATCAAAAGGAAGGCTTATCTTTCTGAGTTGAATGCACACATCATAAAGATGTTTCTGAGAATGCTTCTGTCTACTTTTTATGTGAAGATATTTCCTTTTCCACCATAGGCCACAAAGCGCACCTAATGAACACTTGCAGTTCCTATAAAAAGAGTGTTTCAAAAGGGATATATCAGAAGAAAGATTCAAGTCTCTGAGTTGAATGCATACAGCACAAAGCAGTTGCAGAGAACACTTCTCTCTGTTTTTTTGGTGAAGATTTTCCCGTTTCCAATGAAGGCTTCAAGAGCTCCAAATATCCACTTGCTGATCCTGCAAAAACTCTGTTTCAAAACTGCTCTATCAAAAGGAAGGCTAATCTGTCTGAGTTGAATGTGCACATCATAAAGTTGTTTCTGAGAATGCTTCTGTCTAGTTTTCATGTAAAGATATTTCCTTTTCCACGATAGGCCTCAACGCGCTCCAAATGAACACTTGCAGATTCTAAAAAAGGGCTTTCCAAAACTTCTCTATCAGAGGAAATGTTCAACTCTGTGAGTTGAACACACATATCACAAAGTAGTTCCTGAGAATGCTTCTGTCCAGTTTTTATGTGAAGATATTCCCGTTTCCAATGAAGGCCTTAAAGAGCTAAAAATATCCACTTGCAGATTCTGCAAAAAGACTCTTTCAAAACTGCGCTTTCAAAAGAAGAGTTCAAACCTGTGAGTTGGATTCACGCTACACAAAGCAGTTTCACAGGACGCTTCTATCAAATTTTTATGTGAAGATATTCCCGTTTCCAACGAAGGCCTCAAATAGCTCAAACTATCCACTTTCAGATCCTGCAAAAAGACTCTTACAAACTGCTCCATGAAAATGAAGGTTCAACTCTGTGACTTGAATGCACACAACATAAAGAAGTTTCAGAGAATGCTTCTGTCTAGATTTTATGCGAAGATATTTCCTTTTCCAACATAGGCCTCAAAGCGCTCCTAATGAACACTTGCAGATTCTACAAAAAGAATGTTTCAAAACTGCTCTATGAAAAGAAAGGTTCACCTATGTGAGTTGAATGCATACAACACAAAGTAGTTTCAGAAAACACTTCTGTCGAGTTTTTTGTGAAGATATTCCTGTTTCCAATGAAGGCCTCAAGACCTCCAAATATCCACTTGCAGATTCTGCAAAAAAACTTTTTCAAAACTGCTCAATCAAAAGGAAGGCTTATCTGTCTGAATTGAATGCACACATCATAAAGATGTTTCTGAGAATGCTTCTGTCTAGTTTTTATGTGAAGATATTTCCTTTTCCACCAAAGGCCTCAAAGTACACAAAATGAACTATTTCAGATTCTACAAGAAGAGTGTTTCAGAACTGCTCTATCAAAAGAAGTGTTCAACTCTGTGAGTTGTATTGACGCTACACAAAGAAGTTTCACAGAATCCTTCTGTCTAGTTTTTATTTGAAGATATTAACGTTTCTAACAAAGGCCTGTAAGAGCTCAAAATACCCACTTACAGATTCTGCAAAAACACTGTTTCAAAACTGCTCTATCAAAAGGAAGGCTTATCAGTCTGAGTTGAATGCACATATCATAAATTTGTTTCTGAGAATGCTTCTGTCTAGTTTTTATGTGAAGATATTTACTTTTCCACCATACGCCTTAAAGAGCTCTAAATGAACACTTGCAGATTCTACAAAAAGGGTGTATAAAAACTGCTATATCAAAGGAAATGTTCCATTCTGTGAGTTAAACACACACATCACAAAGCAGTTTCTGATAATGCTTCTGTCCAGGTTTTATGAGATGATATTCCCGTTTCCAATGATGGCTTCAAAGAGCTCCAAATATCCAGTTGAAGAATTTGCAAAAAGACTCTTTCAAAACTGCTCCATGAAAAGGAAGGTTCAACTCTGTGAGTTGAAAGCACACACCGTAAAGTTGTTTCTGAGAATGCTTCTGTCTAGTATTTATGTGAAGATATTTCCTTTTCCACCATAGGCCTCAAAGCGCAGCTAATGAATACTTGCAGATTCTACAAAAAGATTGTTTCAAAACTGCTCTATCAAAAGAAATATTCAACTCGTGAGTTGAGTGCATACAACACAAAGCAGTTTCAGAGAACACTTCTATCTAGTTTTTATTTGAAGAGAGTCCCTTTTCCAACGAACGCTTCAAAGACCTCTAAATATCCACATGCAGATCCTACAAAAACACTGTTTCAAAACTGCTCTATCCAAAGGAAGGTTCAACTCTGTTAGTTGAATGCACACATCATAAAGATGTTTCTTAGAATGCTTCTGTCTAGTTTTTATGTGAAGTTGTCTCCTTTTCCACCCTAGGCTTCAAAGCACTCTTAATGAACACTTGAAAATTCTACAAAAAGAGTGTTTTAAAAGTGCTCTATCAAAAGAAAGGTGCAACTCAGAGTTTTGAGTGCACACAGCACAAAGCAGTTTCTGAGAATGCTTCTGTCTAGTTGTTATATGAAGATATTCATGTTACCAACGAAGGCCTCAAAGAGCTCCAAATATCCGCTTGCAGATTCTATAAAAAGAGTGTTTCCAAACTGCTCTTTCAAAAGGAAGGTTTAACTCTGTGAGTTGAAAGCACACAGCATAAAGGAATTTCATAGAATGCTTCTGTCTGGATTTTATTAGAAGATATTTTGCTTTCCACCGTAAGCCTCAAAGGACTCTAAATGAGCAGTTGCAGATTCAACAAAAAGAGTGTATCAAAACTGCTCTTTCAAAAGAAGTGTTCAACTCTGTGAGTTGGATTCACACTACACAAAGCAGTTTCACAGAACGCTTATGTCTATTTTTTATGTGAAGATATTCCCGTTTCCAACGAAGGCCTGAAAGAGCTCCAAATATACACTTGCAGATTCTGCAAAAACACTGTGTCAAAATTGCACTATCAAAAGGCAGGCTTATATGTCTGAGTTGAATGCACACATCATAAAGATATTTCTGAGAAGGCTTCTGTCCAGTTTTTATGTGAACATAGTTCCTTTTCCACTATAGGCCTCAAAGCGCTCTAAATGAACACTTGCAGACTCTACAAAAGGGTGTTTCAAAACTGCTCTATCAAAGAAAAGGTTCAAGTCTGTGAGTTGAACACACACATCACAAAGCAGTTTCTGAGAATGCTTCTGTCTAGTTTTTATGTGAAGATATTTCCTTTTCCACCATAGGCCTCACAGCGCTCCTAATGAACACTTGCAGATTCTACAAAAATGTTGTTTCAAAACTGCTCTATCAAAAAGATTCAACTCTGTGAGTTGAGTGCATACAACACAAAGCAGATTCAGACAACATTTCTGTCTAGTTTTTATGTGAGGATAGTCCCATTTCCAATGAAAACTTCAAAGAGCTCCAAATATCCACATGCAGAACCTACACATACACTGTTTCAAAACTGCTGTATCCAAAGGAAGGTTAAACTCTGTTACTTGAATGCACACATAATAAAGATGTTTCTTAGAATGCTTCTGTCTAGTTTTTATGTGAAGTTGTCTGCTTTTCCACCCTAGGCTTCAAAGCACTCTTAATGAACACTTGCAAATTCTACAAAAAGAGTGTTTTAAAAGTGCTCTATCAAAGGAAAGGTTCACCTCAGTGTGTTGAGTGCACACAACACAAAGCAGTTTCTGAGAAAGCTTCTGTCTAGTTGTTATGTGAAGATATTCATGTTTCCAACGAAGGGCTCAAAGAGCTCAAATTATTAACTTGCAGATTCTATAAAAAGTGTGTTTCCAAAGAACGCCTCTAAGAGCTACAAATATTCACTTGCAAATTCTATAAAAAGACTCTTTCAAATCTGCTTCATCAAAAGGAAGGTTGAACTCTGTGAGTTGAAAGCACACATCATAAAGAACTCTCAGAGAAGGCTTCTGTCTAGATTATGTTTGAAGATATTTTGTTTTCTACCATAGGCCTCAAAGCGCTCCTAATGAACAATTGCAGATACTACAAAAAGAGTATATCAAAACTGCTCTTTCAAAAGAAGTGTTCAACTCTGTGAGGTGGATTCACACTACACAAAGCAGTTTCACAGAACGCTTCTGTCTATTTTTTATGTGAAGATATTCCCGTTTCCAACGAAGGCCTGAAAGAGCTCCAAATATATACTTGCAGATTCTGGAAAAACACTGTGTTAAAACTGCACTATCAAAAGGTAGGTTTATATGTCTGAGTTGAATGCACGTATCATAAATATGTTTCTGAGAAGGCTTCAGTCTAGTTTTTATGTGAACATAGTTCCTTTTCCACCCTAGGCCTCAAAGCGCTCTAAATGAACACTTGCAGAATCTACAAAAAGAGTGTTTCGAAACTGCTCTATCAAAGGAAAGGTTCAAGTCTGTGAGTTGAACACACACATCACAAAGCAGTTTCTGAGAATACTTCTGTCTAGTTTTTAAGTATAGATATTTCCTTTTCCACCATAGGTCTCAAAGCGCACCTAAAGAACACTTGCAGATTCTACAAAAAGAGTGTTTCAAAACTGCTCTATCAAAAGAAAGATTCAACTCTTTGAGGTGAATGCATACAACAGTAAGCAGTTTCAGAAAACACTTCTGTCTAGTTTTTTGTGAAGATATTCCCGTTTCCAACGAAGGCCTCAAGAGCTCCAAATATCCACTTGCAGATTCTGCAAAAACACTGTTTCAAAACTGCTCTATCAA
The DNA here is from genome assembly GCF_028885655.2 of Pongo abelii. Lineage (NCBI taxonomy): Eukaryota > Metazoa > Chordata > Mammalia > Primates > Hominidae > Pongo > Pongo abelii. The sequence goes on along the minus strand of NC_072000.2, from coordinate 19,417,459 downwards.
AAGGAAGGCTTATATGTCTGAGTTGAATGCACACATCATAAACTTGTTTCTGAGAATGCTTATGTCTAGTTTTTCCGTGAAGATATGTCCTTTTCCACCATAGGCCTCAAAGCGCTAGAAATGAACACTTGCAGATTGCATAAAAAGGGTGTTTCAAAACTGCTCTATCAAAGGAAAAGTTCAAATCTGTGAGTTAAACACAGACAAAGATATTTCCTTTTCCACCATAGGCCTCAAAGCACTCCTAATGAACAATGGCAGATTCTACAAAAAGAGTGTTTCAAAACTGCCCTATTAAAAGAATTGTTCAACTCTGTGAGTTGTATTCACGCTGCACAAAGCAGTTTCAAAGAATGCTTCTCTCTAATTTTTATGTGAAGATATTCCAGTTTCCAACAAAGGCCTGTAAGAGCTCCAAATATCCAATTGCAGATTGTGCAAAAACACTGTTTCCAAACTGCTCTATCGAAAGGAAGGCTTATCTGTCTGAGTTGAATGAAAACATCATAAAGATGTTTCTGAGAATGCTTCTGTCTAGTTTTTATGTGAAGATATTTCCTTTTCCACAATAGGCCTCAAAGCGCTCCAAATGAACACTTGCAGATTCTACAAAAAGGGTGTTTCAAAACTGCTCTATCAAAGGAAAGGTTCAACTCTATGAGTTGAACACACACATCACAAAGCAGTTTCTGATAATGCTTCTGTCCAGTTTTCATGTGATAAAATTCCCGTTTCCAATGAAGGCTTCAAAGAGCTCCAAATATCCACTTGCAGATTTTGCAAAAAGACTCTTTCAAAACTGCTCCATGAAAAGGAAGGTTCAACCCTGTGACTTGAATGAACACATCATAAAGATGTTTCTGAGAATGCTTCTCTCTAGTTTTTATGTGAAGATATTTCCTTTACCACCATAGGCCTCACAGCACACCAAATGAACACTTGCAGATTCTACAAAAAGAGTGTTTCAAAACTGCTCTATCAAAAGAAAGATTCAAATCTGTGAGTTGAGTGCATACAACACAAAGCAGTTTCAGTGAACACTTCTGTGTAGTTTTTATGTGAAGATAGTCCCGTTTCGAACGAACGCTTTAAAAAGCTCCAAATATCCACATGCAGATCCTTCAAAAACATTGTTTAAAAGGAAATATCATTGCATAAAAACTAGATGGAAGCATTCTCAGAAACCACTTTGTGATGAGTGCATTCAACTCACAGAGTTGAACCTTCCTTTTTATAGACCCGTTTTCAAACACTGATTTCGCAGAGTCCGCAAGTGGATATTTGGAGCTCTTTGAGTCTTAAGATGGAAAAGGAAATATCTTCATATAGAAACTAGACAGAAGCATTCTCAGAAAGTTCTGTGTCATGTGGGGATTGAACTCACAGAGTTAAACATTCCTTTTCATGGAGCAGTTCTGCAACACTATTTTTGTGGAAACTGCAAGTGGATATTTGATGCGATTGCGGCATCTAGTGGAAAAGGAAATACATACAGATGAAAAGTAGACAGAAGCATTCTCAGAAACTCCTTTGTGATTAGTGCATTCAACTCACAGACTTGAAGCTTCCTTTTGAAAGAGCAGTTTTGACACACTCTTTTTGAAGAATCTGCAAGTGGATTTATGGAGCGCTGTGAGGCCTATGCTGGAAAAGGAAACTTCTTCACATAAAAACTAGACAGAAGCATTCTCGAAACGTCTTTGGATGTGTGCATTGAACTCAAAGAGTTGAACCTTTCTTTTGATAGAGAAGTTTTGAAACACTCTTTTAGGAGAATCTTCAAGTGGATGTATGGAGTGCTTTGAGGCCTATGCTGGAAAAGGAAATAACTTCACGTAGAAACTAGACAAAAGGCATTCTCAGAAATTTCCCTGCGCTTTGTGCATTCAACTCACAGAGTTCAACCTTCCATTTGATAGAGCCGTTTTGAAACACTCCTTCTGTAGAATCTGCAAGTGGATATTTGGAGCGCTATGAGGCTTATCCTACAAAAGGAAATATCCTTGCATAAAAACTAGATGGAAGCATTCTCAGAAACTTCTTTGTGATGAGTGCATTCAACTCACAGAGTTGAACCTTCCTTTGGATAGACCAGTTTTGAAACACTGGTTTTGTAGGATCTGCAAGTGGATATTTCGAGCTCTTTGGGGCTTATGCTGGAAAAGGAAATATCTTCATATACAAACTAGACAGAAGCATTCTCAGAAACTTCTCTGTCATGTGGGGATTGAACTCACAGAGTTGAACATTCCTTTTCATGGAACAGTTCTGCAACACTCTATTTGTGGAAACTGCAAGTGGATATCTGGTGCGATTGCAGCATCTGGTGGAAAAGGAGATACATTCAGATGAAAACTAGATAGAACCGTTCTCAGAAACTCCTTTCTGGTGAGTGCATTCAACTCACAGACTTGAAGCTTCCTTTTCAAAGAGCAGTTTTGAAACGCTCTTTTTGTAGAATCTGCAAGTGAATATTTGGAGCGCTTTGAAGCCATTGCTGGGAAATGAAATATCTTCACCTGAAAACTAGACAGAAGCATTCTCAGAAACTTCTGTGTGATGGGTGCATTCAACTCACAGATGGGAAGCTTCCTTTCGATAGAACAGTTTTGAAACACTCATTTTGTAGAACCTGGAAGTGTTAATTTGGAGCGCTTTGAGGCCTATGTTGGAAAAGGAAATATCTTCACTTAAAAACTAGACAGAAGCATTCTCAGAAACTTCTTTGTGATGAGTGCATTATACTCACAGAGTTGAACATTGCTTTTGACCGAAGAGTTTTGAAACACTCTTTTTGTAGAATCTGCAAGTGGATATTTGGAGCGCTTTGAGGCCTATGCTGGAAAAGGAAATATCTTCATGTAAAAACTAGACAGAAGCATTCTCAGAAACTTTTTCTGATATGCACATTCAACTCACCGTGTTGAACCTTCCTTTAGATAGAGCAGTTTTGAAACACACATTTTCTAGAATCTGCAAGTGGATATTTGGAGTTTTAAGAGGTCACCACTGGAAAAAGAAATATCTTCACATGAGAACTAGACGGAAGCAGTCTCAGAAACTTCCGTGTGCTTTTTGCATTCAACTCACATAATGGAATCTTCCTTTTGAGAGCGCAGTTTTGAAACACTCCTTTTGTAGAATTTGGTAGTGGATGTTTGGAGCGATTTGAGGCCTATGCACGGAAAAGTAAGTATCTTCATATAAAAACTAGACAGAAGCATTCTCAGAAACTTATTTCTGATGAGTGCATTCTACTTACAGAGCTGAACGTTCCTTTTGATAAAACAGTTTTGAAACACTCCTTTTGTAGAATCTGCAACTGTTTATTCGGAGCGCTTCGAGGCCTATGTTGGAAAAGGAAATATCTTCACATAAAAACTAGACAGAAGCATGCTCAGAAACTTCTTTGTGATGAGCACATTCAACTCACAGAGTTGAGTCTACCAATTGATAGAGAAGTTTTGAAACACCCTTTTTGTAGTGTCTGCAATTGAATATTTAGAGCGATTTGGGGCCTATGCTGTAAATGGAAACATCTTCACATGAAAACTAGACAGAAGAATTTTCAGAAACGTCTTTGTGATGAATGCATTCAACTCACAGACTTGAAGATTCCTTTTGAAAGAGCAGTTTTGAAACACTCTTTTTGTAGAATCTACAAGTGGATATATGGAGCGCTTTGAGGCCTATGCTGTAAAAGGAAATCCCTTCACATAAAAACTAGACAGAAGCATTCTCAGAAACTTCTTTGTGATGTGTGCATTGAACTCACAGAGTTGAACCTTTCTTTTCATAGACAAGTTTTGAAACACTCTTTTAGTAGAATCTTCAAGTGGATGTATGGAGTGCTTTGAGCCCTATGCTGGAAAAGAAAATGTCTTCACGTAGAAACTAGACAAAAGCATTCTCTGAAAGTTCCCTGTGCTTTGTGCATTCAATTCACAGAGTTCAACCTTCCTATTGATAAAGCAGTTTTGAAACACTCTTGTTGAAGAATCTGCAGGTGGATAATTGGAGCTCTATGAGGCCTATGCTGCAAAAAGAAATATCACTGCATAAAAACTAGACGGAAGCATGCTCAGAAACTTCTTTGTGATGGGTGCATTCAACTCACAGAGTTGAACATTCCTTTTGATAGACCAGTTTTGATACACTGGTTTTGTAGGATCCGCAAGTGGGTATTTGGAGCTGTTTGAGGCTTATGCTGGGAAAGGAAATATCTTCATATACAAACTAGACAGAAGCATTCTCAGAAACTTCTAAGTTACGTGGGGATTGATCTCACATAGTTCAACATTCCTTTTCATGGAGCAGTTCTGCAACACTCTGTGGAAACTACAAGAGGATATCTGGTGCGATTGAGGCATCTAGTGGAAAAGAAAATACATTCAGATGAAAACTAGATAGAACCATTCTCAGAAACTTCTTTCTGATGAGTGCATTCAACTCACAGACTTGAAGCTTTCTTTTCAGAGAGCAGTTTTGAAACACTCTTTTTGTAGAATCTGCAAGTGGATATTTGGAGCGCTTTGAGGCCTATGCTCGGAAATGAAATATCTTCACCTCAAAATTAGAAAGAAGCATTCTCAGAAAGTTCTTTGTGATGAGTGCATTCTACTCACAGAGTTGAATCTTCCCATTTGACAGAACAGTTTAGAATCACTCTTTCTGTAGAATCTGCAAGTGGTTATTTGGAACGCTTTGAGGCCTATGATGGAAAAGGAAATATCTTCACATAAAAACAAGACAGAAGACTTCTGAGAAACTTTTTCTAATGTGCACAATCAACTCACCGATTTGAAACTTCCTTTTGATAGAGCAAATTTGAAAAACTCTTTTTCTAGAATCTGCAAGTGTATATTTGGAGTGCTAAGAGGCCAAGACTGGAAAAGCAAAGATCTTCACATGAGAACTAGACGGAAGCAGTGTCAGAAATTTCCGTGTTCCTTATTCATTCAACACACATAGTGGAATCTTCCTTTTGATAGCGCAGTTTTGAAACACTCCTTTTTTAGAATTTGCTAGCGGATGTTTGGAGTGATTTGAGGTCTATGCTGGAAAAGGAAATATCTTCATAAAAAAACTGGACAGAAGAATTCTCAGAACCTTCTGTGTGATGAGTGCAGTCAACTCACAGACTTGAACATTCGTTTTGATAGTGCAGTTTTGAACCACTCTTTCAGTACCATCTGAAGGTGGATATTTGGAGCACTTTTAGGCCAATGCTGGAAAACGAAATATCATCACGTAAAAGCTAGACAGAAGCATTCGCAGAAACTTCTTTGTGATGAGTGCATTGAATTCACAGACTTGAACGTTCCTTTAGATAGAAAAGTTTAGAAACGCTTCTTTTGTAGAATCTGCAAGTGTTTATTCGGAGCCCTTTGAGGACTATGTTTGAAAAGGAAATATCTTCACATAAAAACGAGACAGAAGCATTCTCAGAAACTTCTTTGTGATGAGTGAATTGAACTCACAGGGTTGAACCTACCAATTGATTGATACAGAAGTTTTGAAACACCCTTTTTGTAGAATCTGCAAGTGAGTGTTTGGAGCGATTAGAGGTCTAGACTGGAAATGGAAACATCTTCCCATGAAAACTAGACGGAAGAATTCTCAGAAACGCCTTTGTGATGAGTGCATTCAACTCAGAGGTTTGAACTGTCGTTTTGATAGACCAGTTTTGAAACACTGTTTTTGTAGAATCCGCAAGTGGTTATTTGGAGCTCTTTGAGGCTTATGCTGGAAAAGCAAATATCTTCATATACAAACTAGACAGAAGCATTCTCAGAATCTTCTTTGTCATGTGGAAATTGAACTCACAGTGTTGAACATTCCTTTTCATGGAGCAGTTCTGCAACACTGTCTTTGTGGAAACTGAAGTGGATATTTTGCGCGATTCCGGCATCTAGAGGAAAAGGAAATATATGCAGATGAAAACCAGATAGAACCATTCTCAGAAACTTCTTTCGGATGAGAGGGTTCATCTCACAGACTTGAACCTTCCTTTTGAAAGAGCAGTTTTGAAACACCCGTTTTGTAGAATCTGCAAGTGGATATTTGGAGCGCTTTGAGGCCTATGCTGGGAAAGGAATATCTTCACCTCAAAACTAGACAGAAGCATTCTCAGAAACTTCTGTGTGATGAGTGCATTCAACTCACAGACTTGAACCTTCCTTTTGATATAACAGTTTTGAAACACTCCTTTCGTAGAATCTGCAGGTGTTTATTTTGAGCGCTTTGAGGCATAGGTTGGAAAAGGAAATATCACATAAAAACTAGACTGAAGCATTCTGAGAAACCTCTTTGTGATGAGTGCATTCTACTCACAGAGTTGAACCTTCCTTTTGATAGAGCAGTTTTGAAACACTCTTTTTGTAGGATCTGTAAGTGGATATTTAGAGAGATTTGAAGCCTATTGTGGAAAAGGAATATCATCACGTAGAAACTAGACAAAAGCATTCTCAGAAAGATCCCTGTGCTTTTTGCATTCAACTCACAGAGTTCTACCTTCCTTTTGATAGAGGAGGTTTGAAACACTCTTTTTGTAGAATCTGCAAGTGGATATTTTGAGGGCTTTGAGGCCTATGCTGGGAAATGAAATATCTTCACCTAAAAACTACACAGAAGCATTCTCAGAAACTTCTGTGAGATGAGGACATTCAACTCACAGACTTGAACTTTCCTTTTGATAGAACAGTTTTGAAACACTCCTTTTGTAGAATCTACAAGTGTTTATCTGAGCACTTTAAGGCCTATGTTGGAAAAGGAAATATCTTCACATAAAAATTAGACAGAAGCACTCTCAGAAACTTCGTTGTGATCAGTGCATTGTACCACAGAGTTGAACCTTCTTTTTGATAGAACAGTTATGAAACACTGTTTTCGTAGAATCTGCAAGTGTGTATTTGGAGCGCTTTGAGGGCTATGATGGAAAAGGAAATATCTTCACATAAAAACTAGACAGAAGTATTCTCAGAAACTTTTTCTGATGTGCACTTTTAACTCACCGAGTTGAAACTTCCTTTTGATAGAGCAATTTTGAAACACTCTATTTCCAGAATCTGCAAGTGGATATTTGGATTACTAAGAAGCCAAAACTGGAAAAAGGAATATCTTCACATGAGAACTACACGGAAGCAGTCTCAGAAATTTCAGTGTGCCTTATGCATTCAACTCACATAGTGGAATCCTCCTTTTGATAGCGCAGTTTTGAAACACTTCTTTTGCAGAATTTGCTAGTGGATGTTTTGAGCGATTTGAGTCGTATACTGGAAAAGGAAATATCTTCACATAAAAAGTAGACAGAAGCATTCTCAGAAACTACTTTTTATGGGTGCATTCAACTCACAGACTTGAACCGTCCTTTTGAAAGACCAGTTTTGAAACACTCTTTTTGTAGAATCTGCAAGTGGATATTTGGAGCGCTTTTAGGCATATGCTTGGAAATGAAATATCTTCACCTAAAAACTAGACAGAAGCATTCACAAAAACTTCTTCGCGATGCGTGCTTTGAACTCACAGAGTTGAACCTGTCTTTTGATAAAGCAGTTTGGAAACACTCTTTTTTTAAAATCTGCAAGTGGATATTTGGAGCGATTTGAGGCCTATGGATATTTGGAGCGATTTGAGGCCTATGCAAGGAAAAGGAAATATCTTCACGTGAAAACTAGACAGAAGCATTCTCAGAACCTTCTGCGTGATGAGTGCATTCATCTAACAGACTTGAACCTTCCTTTTGATAGTGCAGTTTTGAAACACTCTTTCAGTACCCTCTGAAGGTAGATATTTGGAGCGCTTTTAGGCCAACGATGGAAAAAGAAGTATCACCACATAAAAACTAGACAGAGGCATTCTCAAAACTTTTTTGTGACGAGTGCATTCATCTCACAGACTTGAACGTTCCTTTTGATAGAACAGTTTTGAAACACTCCTTTTGTAGAATCTGCATGTGTTTATTCGGAGAACTTTGAGGCCTATGTTGGAAAAGGAAATATCTTCACATAAAATCTAGACAGAAGCATTCTCAGAAACTTATTTGTGATGAGTGTATTCAACTCACAGACGTGAAGATTCCTTTTGAAAGAGCAGTTTAGAAACACTCTTTTTGTAGAATCTGCAAGTGGATATATGGCGTGATTTGAGGCCTATGCTGGAAAACGAAATATCTTCACGTAGAAAGTAGACAAAAGCATTCTTAGAAAGTTTCCTGGGCTTTGTGCATTCAACTCACAGAGTTCAACCTTCCTTGTGATAGAGCAGCTTAGAAACACTCTTTTTTTAGAATCTGCAAGTGGATATTTGGAGCGCTATGAGGCCTATGCTGCAAAAGTTCATATCATTGCATAAAAACCAGATGGAAGCATTCTCAGAAACTTCTGTGTGATGAGTGCATTCAACTCTCACAGTTGAAACTTCCTTTTGATAGACCCGTTTTGAAACACTGATTTTGTAGATTCCGCAAGTGAATATTTGGAGCTCTTTGAGGCTTATGCTTGAAAAGGAAATATCTTCATATACAAACTAGACAGAAGTATTCTCATAAACTTCTTTGTCATGTGGGGACTGAACTCACAGTGTTGAACATTCCTTTTCATGGAGTAGTTCTGCAACACTCTTTTTGTGGAAACTGCAAGTGGATATTTGGTGCGATTGCGGCATCTAGTGTAAAAGGAAATACATGCAGATGAAAACTAGATAGAACCATTATCAGAAACTTCTTTCTGATGAGTGCATTCAACTCACAGACTTGAACCTTCCTTTTCAAAGAGCAGTTATGAAACACTCTTTTTGTAGAATCGGCAAGTGGATATTTGGAGCGCTCTGAGACCTATGTTGGGAAATGAAATCTCTTCAGCTAAAAACTAGACAGAAGCATTCTCAAAAACTTCTTTGTGATGCATGCATTGAATTCATAGAGTTGAACCTGACTTTTGATAGAGCAGTTTGGAAACACTCTTTTTGTAATTTCTGCAAGTGGATATTTGGAGCGATTTGAGGCCTATGCAAGGAAAAGGAAATATCTTCACATAAAAATTAGATAGAATAATTTTGAGAACCTTATCTGTGATGAGTGCATTCAACTCACAGACTTTAACCTTTCTTTTGATAGTGCAGTTTTGAAACACTCTTTAAGTACCATCTGAATGTGGGTATTTTTCGGGCTTTTAGGCCAATGTTGGAAAACGAAATATCATCACATAAAAACTAGACAGAAGCATTGTCAGAAACTTCTTTGTGATGAGTGCATTCAACTCACAAACATGAACGTTCCTTTTCATAGAACAGTTTTGAAACACTCTTTTTGTGGAATCTGCAAGTGTTTATTCGGAGCGCTTTCAGGCCTTTGATGGAAAAGGAAATATCTTCACATAAAAACTAGACAGAAGCATTCTCTGAAACGTCTTTCTGATGAGTGCATTCTACTCACAGAGCTGAAACTTCCTTTTGACAGAACAGTTTTGAAACACTCTTTTTGTAAAATCTGTAAGTGGATATTTGGAGTGCTTTAAGGCCTATGCTGGAAAAGGAAATCCCTTCACATAAAAACTAGACAGAAGCATTCTCAGAAACTTCTTTGTGATGTGTGCATTGAACTCACAGAGTTGAACCTTTCTTTTCATAGACAAGTTTTGAAACACTCTTTTAGTAAAATGTTCAAGTGGATGTATGGAGTGCTTTCAGCCCTATGCTGGAAAACGAAATATCTTCACGTAGAAACTAGACAAAATCATTCTCTGAAAGTTCCCTGTGTTTTGTGCATTCAATACACAGAGTTCAACATTCCTTTTGATAAAGCAGTCTTGAAACACTCTTGTTGAAGGATCTGCAAGTGGATAGTTGGTGCGCTATGAGGCCTGTGCTGCAAAAGGAAATATCATTTCATAAAAACTAGATGGAAGCATTCTCAGAAACTTCTTTGTGATGAGTGCATTCAACTCACAGAGTTGAACTTTCCTTTTGATACACCAGATTTGAAACACTGGTTTTGTAGAATCCGCAAGTGGGTATTTGGAGCTGTTTGAGGCTTATGCTGGGAAAGGAAATATCTTCATATACAAACTAGACAGAAGCATTCTCAGAAAATTCTATGTCATGTGGGGATTGAACTCACATAGTTGAACATTCCCTTTCATGGAGCTGTTCTGCAACACTCTATGTGTGGAAACTGCAAGTGGATATCTGGTGCGATTGAGGCATCTAGTGGAAAAGAAAATACATTCAGATGAAAACTAGATAGAACCATTCTCAGAAACTTCTTTCTGATAAGTGCATTCAACTCACAGACTTGAAGCTTTCTTTTCAGAGAGCAGTTTTGAAACACTCTTTTTGTAGAATCTGCAAGTGGATATTTGGAGCGCTTTGAGGCCTATGCTCGGAAATGAAATATCTTCACCTCAAAACTAGAAAGAAGCATTCTCAGAAAGTTCTTTGTGATGAGTGCATTCTACTCACAGAGTTGAATCTTCCATTTGATAGAACAGTTTAGAATCACTCTTTCTGTAGAATCTGCAAGTGGTTATTTGGAGCGCTTTGAGGCCTGTGATGGAAAAGGGAATATCTCCACATAAAAACTAGACAGAAGCATTCTCAGAAACTTTTTCTAATGTGCACATTCAACTCACCAAGTTGAAACTTCCTTTTGACAGAGCAAATTTGAAAAACTCTTTTTCTAGAATCTGCAAGTGTATATTTGGAGTGCTAAGAGGCCAAGACTGGAAAAGCAAAGATCTTCACATGAGAACTAGACGGAAGGAGTCTCAGAAATTTCCGTGTTCCTTATTCATTTAACTCACATAGTGGAATCTTCCTTTTGATAGCGCAGTTTTGAAACACTCCTTTTTTGGAATTTGCTAGCGGATGTTTGGAGTGATTTGAGGTCTATGCTGGAAAAGGAAATACCTTCACATAAAAACTAGACAGAAGAATTCTCAGAACCTTCTGCGTGATGAGTGCATTCAACTCACGGACTTGAACCGTCGTTTTGAAAGAGCAGTTTTGAAGCACTCTTTTTGTAGAATCTGCATGTGTATTATTGGAGCCCTTTGAGGCCTATGCTGGGAAATGAAATATCTTCACCTAAAAATTAGAGAGAAGCATTCACAGAAACTTCTTCACGATGCGTGCATTCAACTCACAGACTTGAACCTTCCTTTTGATAGAGCAGTTTAGAAACACTCTTTTTGTAAAATCTGCAAGTGTATATTTGGAGCGATTTGTGTCCTATGCAAGGAAAAGGAAATATCTTCACATAAAAACTAGACAGAAGCTTTCTCAGAACCTTCTGTGTGACGAGTGCATTCAACTCACAGACTTTAACCTTCCTTTTGATAGTGCAGTTTTGAAACAATCTTTCAGTACCATCTGAAAGTGGATATTTGGAGTGTTTTTAGGCCAATGTTGGAAAAAGAAATATTATCACATAAAAACTAGACAGAGGCATTCTCAGAATCTTGTTTGTTATGCGTGCATTCAACTCACAGGCTTGAACGTTCCTTTTGAGAGAACAGTTTTGAAACACTGCTTTTGTATAATCTGCAAGTGTTTATTCGGAGCGTTTTGAGGCCTATGTTGGAAAAGGATGTATCTTCACATAAAAAGTAGACAGAAGCATTCTCAGGAACTTCTTTGTGATGAGTGCATTCTACTCACAGAATTGAGCCTACCAATTGATAGAGAAATTTTCAAACACCCTTTTTGTAGAATCTGCAAGTGAATATTTGGAGTGATTTGAGGCCTACCCTGGAAATGCAAACATCTTCACATGAAAACTAGACAGAAGATTTCTCAGTAACCTCTTTGTGATGAGCGCATTCAACTCACAGGCTTGAAGCTTCCCTTTGAAAGAGGAGTTTTGAAACGCTCTTTGTGGAATCTGCCAGTGGATATATGGAGCGCTTTGAGGCCTATGCTGGAGAAGGAAATCTCTTCACATAAAAACTAGACAGAAGCATTCTCAGAAACTTCTTTTTGATGAGTGCCTTCAACTCACAGACTTGAACCGTCCTTTTGAAAGAGCAGTTTTGAAACACTCATTTTGTAGAATCTGCAAGTGGATATTTGCAGCGCTTTGAGGCCTACGCTGGGAAATGAAATATCTTCACCTAAAAACTAGACATTAGCATTCACAGAAACTTCTTCACGATGCGTGCTTTCAACTCACAGAGTTGAAAGTGCATTTTGATAGAGCAGTTTGGAAACATTCTTTTTTTAAAATCTGCAAGTGGTTATTTGGAGCGATTTGAGGCCTATGCAAGGAAAAGGAACTATCTTCACATAAAAACTAGACAGAAGCATTGTCATAACCTTCTGCGTGATGAGAGCATTTAAGTCACAGAATTGAACCTTCCTTTTGATAGAACAGTTTTGAACCACTCTTTCAGTACCATCTGAAGATGGATATTTGAAGCGCTTTTAGGCCAATGCTGGAAAACAAAATATCATCACATAAAAACTAGACAGAAGCATTTTCGGAAACTTCTTTGTGATGAGTGCATTTAACTCACGGACTTGAATGTTCCTATTGATAGAACAATTTTGAAACACTCGTTTTGTAGAATCTACAAGTGTTTATTCGAAGCGCTTTGAGGCCTATGTTGTAAAAGGAAATATCTTCACATAAAAATGAGACAGAAGCATTCTCAGAAACTTTTTTGTGATGAGTGCATTCAACTCACGGAGTTGAACCTACCAATTGGTAGAGAAATTTTGAAACCCCCTTTTCGTAGTATCTGCAACTGAATATTTGGAGCGATTTGAGGCCTAGGCTGGAAACGGAAATATCTTCCCATGAAAACTAGACTGAAGAATTCTCAGAAACGTCTTCGTGATGAGTGCATTCAACTCACAGACTTCAAACTTCCTTTTGAAGAACAGTTTTGTAACACTCTTATTGTAGAATCTGCCAGTGGATATATGGAGAGGCTTGAGGCCTATGCTGGAAAAGGAAGTCTCTTCACATAAAACTCGTTTTGTGTGAGTGTGTCCCATTTCCAAAGAATTCCTTTCAGTGGTTCAAATATCCTGTTGCAGATTCTACAGAAAGAGAGTTTCAAAACTTCTCTGTCAAAAGGAATGTTGAACTCAGTGAGTTGAATGCACACACCACAAAGAAGTTTCAGAGAATGATTCTGTCTAGTTTTTATGTGAAGATATTTCCTTCCCATCACAGGTCTCATAGCGCTCCAAATGTCCACTTGCAGATTCTAGGAAAACAGTGTTTCAAAACCGCTCTATCAAAAGAAACTTTCAGCTCTGTGAGATGAATGCAGACATCACACAGAAGTTTGTGAGAATGCTTCTGTCTGGTTTTTGTGTGAGGGTTTCCCATTTCCGAGGAATTCCTATAAGCGGTCCAAATATCCACTTGCAGATTCTACAAAAAGAGTGTTTCAAAACTTCTCTGTCAAAAGGAATGTTCAACTCTGTGAGTTGAATGCTCGCACCAAAAAGTAGTTTCAGCGAATGCTTCTGTCTACTTGTTATGTGAAGATACTTCCTTTTCCACAACAGGCCTCAATGTGCTCCAAATGTCCACTTGCAGATTGTAGAGAAGAGTGTTTCAAAACTGCTCTACCAAAAGAGAGGTTTAGATTTGTGAGTTGAAAACAAACATCACAAAGAGGTTTGTGAGAATGCTTCTGTCTCCTTTTTGTGTGAGGATGTCCTGTTCGCAACAAATTCCTGTAAGAGATCCAAATATCTACAGGCAGATTCTACAAAATGAGTGTTTCGAAACTGCCCTAACAAAAGGAATGTTCAACTCTGTGAGTTGAATGGAAACTTCACAGGGTAGGTCTAAGAATGCTTCCTTCCACGTTTTATATGAAGATATTTCCTTTTCCATCACAGGTCTCAAATCCCTCAAAATGTTCTCTTGCAGATTCTACAAAAAGAGTTTTTCAAAACTGGACCATAAAAAAAGGTTCAACTCTGAGAGTGGAATGCACACATCACACAGTAGTTTGTGAGAATGCTTCCATTTATTTTTTGTGTGAGGGTGTCGTTTTTCCAGTGAATTCCTGTAAACGGTCCAAATATCCACTTGCGGATTCTACAAAAAGAGATTTTCAAAACTTCTTTGTCAAAAGGAATGTTTAACTCTATAAGTTGAATGCAGACACCACAAAGAAGTTTCAGAGAATGCTTCTGTCTAGTTCTTATGTGAGGACATTTTCTCTCCATCACAGGCCTCAAAACGCTCCAAATGTCCACTTGCAGGTTCTAGAAAAAGAGTTTTTCAAAACCCCTCTTTCAAAAGAAAGGATCAGCTCTGTGAGTTGAATGCAGACATCACACAGAAGTTTGTGAGAATGCTTCTGTCTAGTTTTTGTGTGAGAGTGTACCATTTCCAACAAGTTCCTGTAAGTGGTCCAAATATCCACTATCAGATTCTACAAAAAGAGTGTTTCAAAAGTGCTCTAACAAAAGGAATGTTCAACTCTGTGAGTTGAATGCAAACATCACAGAGTAGTTTCTGAGAATGCTTCTTTCCAGGTTATATATGAAGATATTTCCTTTTTCATCACAGGCCTCAAAGCCCTCAAAATGTCCACTAGCATATTCTATAAAAAGTGTGTTTCAAAACTGGCGCATGAAAAGAAAGTTTCAATTCTGAGAGTGGAATGCACTCATCACACAGATGTTTGTGAGAATGCTTCTGTCTAGTTTTTGTGTGAGGGTGTCCCATTTCCAACGAATTCCTATTAGCGATCCAAATATCCACTTGTAGATTCTCTGAAAAGAGTGTTTCACAACTTCTGTGTCAAAAGGTATGTTTCAATCTGTGAGTTAAATGCACGCACCACAAAGAAGTTTCAGAGAATGCTTCTGTCTACTTGTTAGTGAAGATACTTCTTTTTCCACCACAGGCCTCAAAGCGCTCCAAATGTCCAATTGCAGAGTCTGGTAAAAGACTGTTTCAAAACTGCTCTAACAAAAGGAATTTTCAAATCTGTTAGTTAAATGCAAACATCACAGAGTAGTTTCTGAGAATGCTTCTTTCTAGGTTTTATGTGAAGATATTTCCTTTTCAATCACAGGCCTCAAAGCCCTCAAAATGTCCACTTGCAGATTCTACAAAAAGAGTGTTTCAAAACTGGCCCATGAAAGGAAAGGTTCAACTCTGAGAGTGGAATGCACACATCACACAGAAGTTTGTGAGAATGCTTCTGTCTAGTTTTTGTGTGAGTGTGTCCCATTTCCAACGAATTCCTATAAGGGATAAAAATATCCACTTGCAGATTCTACAAAAAGAGTGTTTCAAATCATCTTGGTCAAAAGAAATGTTCAACACTGTGAGTTGAATGCACAAACCACAAACATGTTTCAGAGAATGCTTCCGTCTAGTTTTCATGTGAACTTATTTCCTTTCCACCACAGGCCTGAAAGCCCTCAAAATATCCACTTGCAGTTTCCACAAAAAGAGTGTTTCAAAACTTCCCTATCAAAAGGAATGTTCAAATCTCTGAGTTGCATGCAGACACCACAAAGAAGTTTCGGAGAATGCTTCTGTCTAGTTTTTATGTGAATATATTTCCTTTCCACCACAGGCCTCAAAGAGCTCCAAATGTCCACTTTCAAATTCTAGAAAAAGAGTGTTTCAAAACTGCTCTATCAAAAGAAAAATTCACATCTGTCAGTTGAAAGCACACATCAGAAAGAAGTTTTTGAGAATGCTTCTGTCTCGTTTTTGTGTGAGGATGTCCCATTTCCAACAAATTCCTATAAGTGGTCCAAATATCCACATGTAGATTCTACAGAAGAGTGTTTCAAAACAGCTGTAATGAACGAATGTTTAACTCTGTCAGTTGAATGCACACAACACAAAGTTGTTTCTGAGAATGCTTCTTTCTAGGTTTTATGTGAAGATATTTCGTTTTCCACCACAGGCCTCTGAGCTCTCCAAATGTGCAGTTGCAGATTATACAAAAAGAGAGTTTCATGGCTGCTCTAACAAAAGGAATGTTCCACTCTGTGAGTAGAATGCAAACAACACAAAGTAGTTTCTGAGAGTGCTTCTTTCTGTGTTATATGTGAAGATATTTCCTTTTCGACAACAGGTCTCAAAGCTCTCCGAATGACCAATTGCATATACTGCAAAAAGAGTGTTTCAAAACTGCTCCATGAATAGAAACGTTAAACTCCGTGAGTTGAATGCACACTTCACAGAGAAGTTTGTGAGAATGCTTCTGTGAAGTTTTTGTGAGGGGGTGTCCCGTTTCCAACAAATTCGTATAAGTAGTCCAAATATCCACTTGCAGATTCTACAAAAAGAGTGTTTCAAAACTTCTCTGTCAAAAGCCATGTTCCACTCTGTGAGTTGAGTGCACACACCTCAAAGAAGTTTCAGAGAATGCTTCTGTCTAGTTTTTATATGTAGATATTTCCTTTATACCGCAGGCTTCAACGCACTCAAAATGTCCACTTGCAGATTCTAGAAAAAGAGTGTTTCAAAGCTGCTCTATGAAAAGAAAGGTTCAGCTCTGTGATTTGAATGCACACATAACACGGAAGTTTGTTAGAATACTTCTGTCTAGTTTTTGTGTGAGGGTGTCCTGTTTCCTACGGAGTACTATAAGCTGTCCAAATATCCACTTGCAGATTCTATAAAAAGAGTGTTTCAAATGTTCTCTATCAAAACGCGTGTTGAACTATGTGAGTTGAATGCACGCACCACAAAGAAGTTTCAGAGAATGCTTCTGTCTACTAGTTATGTGAAGATACTTCCTTTTCCACCACAGTCCTAGAAGCTCCCCACTTGTCCACTTGTAGATTCTAGAAACAGAGTGTTTCAAAACTGCTCTATCAAAAGAAAGGTTCACATCTGTGAGTTGAAGGCACACATCACAAAGAAGTTTGTGAGAATGCTTCTTTCTAGTTTTTTTGTGAGGATGTCCCTTTTCCAAAAAATTCTTATAAGTTGTCCAAATGTCCACATACAGATTCTACAAAAAGAGTGTTTCAAAACAGCTCTAACAAAAGGAAGGTTCAACTCGGTGAGTTGAATACACACATCACCTAGTAGTTTCTGAGAATGCTTCTTTGTAGGTTTTTTTGAAGATATTTCTTTTTCCACCACAGGCCACAGAGCTCTCCAATTGTCCAGTTGCAGATTAAACAAAAACAGTTTCATGGCTGCTCTAACAGAAGGAGTGTTCCACTGTGTGTGTTGAATGCAAACAACACAAAGCAGTTTCTGAGAATGCTTCTTTCTAGGTCATATGTGAAGATATTTCCTTTTCGACCACAGGCCACAAAGCTCTCCGAATGACCACTTGCATATATTGCAAAAAGAGTGTTTGAAACCCGCTCCATGAAAAGAAAGGTTAAACTCCATGAGTTGAGTGCATACATTGGAGAGAAGTTTGTGAGAATGCTTCTGTCTAGTTTTTATGTGAGGGTGTCCCGTTTCCAACGAATTCCTATAGGCGGTCAAAATATCCACTTGCAGATCCTACAAAAAGAGTGTTTCATATCTTCTCTGTCAAAAGGAATGTTCAAGCCTGTGAGTTGAATGCACACGCCACAAAGAAGTTTCAGAGAAAGTTTCTATCTAGTATTTAGGTGAAGATATTTCCTTTCCACCACAGGCCTCAAAGTGCTCCAAATGTCCACTTTCAGATTCTAGAAAAAGAGTGTTTCAAAACTCCTCTACCAAAAGAAAGTTTCAGCTCTGTGGGTTGAATGCACTCACCACAAAGAAGTTTCGGAGAATGCTTCTGTCTACTTGTTATGTGAAGATACTTCCTTTTCCACCACAGGCCTCAAAGTGCTCCAAATATCCTCTTGCAAATTCTAGAAAAAGAGTATTTCCAACTACTCTATCAAAAGAAATGTTCACATCTGCGAGTTGAAAGCACACATTAAAAAGAAGTTTGTGAGAATTGTTCTGTCTCGTTTTTCTGTGAGGATGTCCCGTTTCCAACAAATTCCTATAAGTGGACCAAATATCCACATGCAGTTTCTACAAAAAGAGTGTTTCAAAACTGCTCTAACAAAAGGAATATTCAACTCTGTGAGTTGAATGTACACGTCACAAAGTGGTTTCTGAGAATGCTTCTTTCTAGGTTTGATGTGAAGATATTTCGTTTTCTGCCTCAGGCCTCAGAGCTCTCTAAATTTCCAATTGCAGATTATCGTTTCATGGCTGCTCTAAGAAAAGGAGTGTTCCACTCTGTGAGTTGAATGCAAACATCACAGAGTAGTTTCTGAGAATGTTTCTTTCCAGGTTTATGTGAAGATATTGCCTTTTCCATCTCATGTTTCAAAGCCCTAAAAATTCCCACCTGCAGATTCTACAAACAGAGTGTTTAAAAACTGGCCCATGAAAAGGAAGTTTCAGCTCTGAGGGTTGAATGCACACATCACACAGAGGTTTGTGAGAATGCTTCTTTCTGGTTGTTGTGTGCGTGTGTCCCGTTTCCAACGAATTCCTTTAAGCCGTCTAAATATCCACTTGCAGATTCTACAAAAAGAGTATTTCAAAACTTCTCTGTCAAAAGGGATGTTCAACTCTGTGAGGTGAATGCAAACACCACAAAGGAGTTTCATAGAATACTTCTGTCTATGTTTTATGTGAAGATAATTCCTTTTCCACCAAAGGCCCCAAAGCGTTCCAAATGTCCACTTGCAGATTCTAGAAAATGAGTGTTTCAAAACTTGTCTATCAAAACAAATGTTCGACTCTGTGAGTTGAATGCACACATCACAAAGATGTTTCTGAGAATCCTTCTGTCTAGTTTTTATGCGAAGTTATTCCGTTTCCAAAGAATTCCTATAAGCTGTACAAATATCCACTTGCAGATTCTACAAAAAGAAGTTTCAAAACTGCTCTAACAAAAGGCATGTTCAACTCTGTGAGATGAATGCACACATCACAAAGTGGTTTCTGAGAATGCTTCTTCTTCTTTCTAGGTTTTATGTGAATATATTTCGTTTTCCACCACAGGCCACAGAGCTCTCCAAATGTCCAATTGCAGATTATACAAAAAGAGTGTTTCAAAGCTGCTCCATGAAAAGAAAAGTTAAACTCTCTGAGTTGAATGCACACGCCACACAGAAGTTTGTGAGAATGTTTCTGTCTAGTTTTTGTGTGAGGGTGTACCGTTTCCAACGAATTCCTATAAGCGGTCCAAATATCCACTTGCAGATTCTACAAAAAGAGTATTTCAAAACTTCTCTGTCAAAAGGAATGTTCCACTCTGTGAGTTGAATGCACACACCACAATGAAATTTCAGAGAATGCTTGTGTCTACTTTTTATATGAAGATACTTCCTTTCCACCACAGGCCTCAAAGCGCTCCAAATGTCCAAGTGCAGATTCTAGAAAAAGAGTGTTTCAAAGCTTCTCTTTGGAAAAGAAATGTTCGGCTCCATGAGGTGAATGCAAACATCACAAAGAAGTTTGTGAGAATGCTTCTGTCAATTTTTTTTGTGAGTGTGTCCTGTTTCCAACAAATTCTTGTATGTGGTCCAAATATGCACTTTCAGATTCTACAAAAAGAGTGTTTCAAAACTGCTCTAACAAAAGGAATGTTCAACTCTGTTAGTTTAATGCAAACATCACAGAGTAGTTCCTGAGAATGCTTCTTTCCAGGTTTTATGGTTTTATGTGAAGATATTCCCTTTCGCATCACAGGCCTCAAAGCCCTCAAAACTTCCACTTGCAGATCCTGCAAAAAGAGAGTTTCCAAACTGGCCCATGAAAAGAAAGTTTCAGCTCTGATAGTTGAATGCAACCATCACACAGAAGTTTGTGAGAATGCTTCTGTCTAGTTTTTCTGTGAGGGTGTCCCGTTTCCAACGAATTCCTATAAGCACTCCAAATATCCACCTGCAGATTCTACAGAAAGACTTCTCTGTCAAAAGGAACGTTGAACTCTGTGAGTTGAATGCATACACCACAACGAAGTTTCAGAGAATGCTTCTGTCTGGTTTTTATGTGAAGATATTTCCTTTCCACCACAGGCCTCAAAGCACTCCAAATACCCACTTGCAGATTCTAGAAAGGACTGCTTCAAAACTGCCCTATCAAAAGAAAGGTTCAGCTCTGTTAGTTGAATGCACACATCACACAGAAGTTTGTGAGAATGCTTCTGTCTAGATTTTTTTTGACGGTGTCCCGTTTCCAAGGAATTCCTATAAGCTGTCCAGGCAACCACTTGCAGATTCTCCAAAATGGGTGTTTCAGAACTTCTCTTTAAAAGGAAATTTTGAACTCTGTGAGTTGAATGCACACATCACAACGAAGTTTCAGAGAATGCTTCTGTCTACTTGTTATGTGAAGATAATTCCTTTTCAACCACAGGACTCAAAGTGTCCAAAATATCCACTTGCAGATTCTAGAAAAAGAGTGTTTCAAAACTGCTCTATCGAAACAAAGGTTCAGCTCTGTCAGTTGAATGCACACATCAGATAGAAGTTTGTGAGAATGCTTCTGTCTAGATTTTGTTTGAGGGTGTCCCGTTTCCAACCAACTCCTATAAGCCGTCCAAGTATCCACTTGCAAATTTACCAAAATTGGTGTTTCACAACTTCTCTATCAAAAGAAAGGTTCAGCTCTGTGAGCTGAATGCACACATCACAGAGAAGTTTCAGAGAATGCTTCTATCTAGTTTTTGTGTGAGGCTGTCCCGTTTCCAACGAATTCCTATATGCGGGCCAAATATAAACTTGCAGATTCTATAAAAAGAGTGTTTCAAAACTTCTCTGTCAAAAGGAATGTTCAACTCTGTGAGTTGAATGCACACATCACAAAGTAGTTTCAGAGAATGCTGCTGTCTACTTGTTATGTGAAGATACTTCCTTTTGCACCACAGGTGTCAAAGCGCTCCAAACGTCCACTTGCAGATTCTAGAAAAAGTGTTTTTCAAAACTACTCTATCAATAGAGAGGTTCACATCTGTGAGTTGAAAGCGCACATCACAAAGGAGTTTGTGAGAATGCTTCCGTCTCGTTTTTGTGTGAGGATGACCCATTTCCAACAAATTCCTATAAGTGGTCCAAATATCCACGTGCAGATCCTACAAAAAGAGTGTTTCAAAACTCTTTTAACAAAAGGAATCTTCAAGTCTGTGAGTTGAATGCACACATCAGAAAGTGGCTTCTGAGAATGCTTCTTCCTAGGTTTTATGTGAAGACATTTTTTTTTTTCACCACAGGCTTCAGAGCTCTCCAAACGTCCAATTGCAGATTATTCAAAAAGAATATTTCATGGCTGCTCTACCAAAAGGAATTTTCCACTTTGTGAGTTGAATGCAAACAACACAAAGTAGTTCCTGAGAATGCATCTTTGTAAGTTATACGTGAAGATATTTCCTTTTCGACCACAGGCCTCAAAACTCTCCGAATGACCACTTGCATATACTGCAAAAAGAATGTTTCAAAACTGCTCCATGAAAAGAAAGGTTAAACTCTTTGACTGGAATGCACACATCACAGAGAAGTTTTTGAGAATGCCTCTGTCTAGTTTTTGTGTGACGGTGTATAGTTTCCAACGAATTCCTCTAAGCGGTCCAAATTTCCACTTGTAGATTCTACAAAAGAGTGTTTCAAAACTTCTCTGTCAAAAGGAATGTTCAACTCTGCGAGTTGAATCCACACACCACAAAGAAGTTTGAGAGAATACTTCTGTCTAGTTTTTATATGAAGATATTTCCCTCCCACCACAGGCCTCAAAGGGCTCCAAATGTCTACTTGCAGATACTAGAAAAAGAGTGTTTCAAAACTGCTGTATCAAAAGAAAAGTTGAGCTCTGTGTGTTGAATGCAGACATCACACAGAAGTTTGTAAGAATGCTTCTGTCTAGTTTTCATGTGACGGTTTCCCGTTTCCAAAAAATTCCTATAAGGAGTTCAAAATCCACTTGCAGATTCCACCAAAAGAGTGTTTCAAAACGGTTCCATGAAAAGAAAGGTTAAACTCTGTGAGTTGAATGAACACATCACAGAGAAGATTGTGAGAATGCTTCTGTCTTGTTTTTGTTTGAGGGTGTCCCGTTTCCAATGAATTCCTGTAAGCGGTCCAAATTTCCACTTGCAGATTCTACAAAAAGAGTGTTTCAAAACTTCTCTGTCAAAAGGAATGTTCGACTATGTGAGTTGAATGCACACACCACAAAGAAATTTCAGAGAATGCTTCAGTCTAGTTTTTACGTGAAGATATTTCCTTTCCACCACAGGCCTCAAGACGCTCCAAATGTCCACTTGCAGATTCTAGAAAAAGAGTGTTTCAAAACTGCTCTATCAAAAGAATAGTTCAGCTCTGTGTGTTGAATGCACACATCACACAGAAGTTTGTGAGAATGTTTCTGTCTAGTTTTTGTGTGAGGGTGTCCCGTTTCCAATGAATTCGTATAAGCGGTCCAAATATCCAATTGCAGATTGTATAAAAAGAGTGTTTCAAAACTTCTCTGTCAAAAGGAATGTTCAGCTCTGTGAGTTGAATGCATGCACCACAAAGAAGTTTCAGAGAATGCTTCTGTCTACTTGTTATGTGAAAATACTATCTTTTCCACCACAGGCCTCAATGTGCTCCAAATGTCCACTTGCAGATTTTAGAAAAAGAGTGTTTCAAAATTGCTCTATCAAAAGAAAGTTTCTCATCCGTGTGGTGAAAGCACACATCACAAAGTAGTTTGTGAGAATACTTCTGTCTCGTTTTTGTGTGAGGATGTCCCATTTCCAACAAATTCCTTTAAGTGGTCCAGATATCCACATGCAGATTCTACAAAAACAGTGTTTCAAACTGCTCTAACAAAAGGAACGTTCAACTCTGTAATTTGAATGCACAGATCAAAAAGTGGTTTGTGAGATTGATTCTTTCTAGGTTTTATGTAAAGATATTTAGTTTTCAACCACAGTCCCCAAAGTGTTCCAATTGTCCTATTGCAGATTATACAAAAAGATTGTTTCAAAACTGCTCCCTGAAAAGAAAGGTTAAACACTGTGAGTTGAATGCACACTACAAAGAGAAGTTTGTGGGAATTCTTCTGTCTAGTTTTGGTGTGAGTGTGTCCCGTTTCCAACAAATTCGTAAAAGCGGTCCAAATTTCCAATTGCAGATCCTACAAAAAGAGTGCTTCAAAACTTCTCTGTCAAAAGGAATTTTCAACTCTGTGAGTTCAATGCGCACACCACAAAGAAGTTTCAGAGAATGCTTCTGTCTAGTTTTTATGTGAAGATATTTCCTTTCCCCCAGAGGCCTCAAAGCCCTCGAAATGTCCACTTGCAGATACTAGAAAGAGTGTTTCAAAACTGCTCTATCAAAAGAAATGTTCAGGTCTGTGACTTGAAAGCACATATCACAAACAAGTTTGTGAGAATGCTTGTGTCTCCTTTTTGTGTGAGGATGTCCCGTTTCCAACAAATTCCTATAAGTGGTCCAATTATCCACATGCAGATTCTACAAAAAGAGTGTTTCAAAACTGCCCTAACAAAAAGAATGTTCAACTCTGTGAGTTGAATGCACGCTTCAGAAAGTGGTTTCTGAGAATGCTTCTTTCTAGGTTTTATGTGAAGATATTTCGTTTTCCAACACAAGCCTCTGAGCTCTCCAAATTTCCAATTGTAGATTACACAAAAAGAGTTTTTCGTGGCTGCTCTATCAAAGGGAATGTTCCACTCTGTGAGTTGAATGCACACAACACAAAGTGGTTTCTGAGAATGCTTCTTTCTAGGTTATATGTGAAGATATTTCCATTTCGACCACAGGCCTCAAAGCTCTCAGAATGACCACTTGCATATACTGCAAAAAGAGTGTTTCAAGACTGCTCCATGAAAAGAAAGGTTAAACTCTGTGAGATGAATGCACACATCACAGAGAAGTTTGGGAGAATGCTTCTGTCTATTTTTTGTGTGAGGGTGTCCCTTTTCCAATGAATTCCTGTAAGCGGTCCAAATTTCCAATTGCAGATTCTACAAAAAGAGTGTTTCAAAACTTCTCTGTCAAAAGGGAGTTTTAACTCTGTGAGTTGAATGTAGACACCACAAAGAAGTTTCAAAGAATGCTTCTGTCTAGTTTTTATGTGAAGATATTTCCTTTTCACCACAGGCCTTAAGGCGCTCCAAATGTCCAGTTGCAGATTCTAGAAAAAGAGTGTTTGAAAACTGCTCTATCAAAAGAAAGGTTCAGCTCTGGGAGTTGAATACACGTATCATACAGAAGTTTGTGAGAATGCTTCTGTCTAGTTTTTGTGTGAGGGTGTTCTGTTTCCAATGAATTCCTATAAGCGGTCCAAATATCCACTTGCAGATCCTATAAAAAGAGTGTTTCAAAATTTCTCTGTCCAAAGGAACGTTCAGTTCTCTGAGTTGAATGCACGCACCACAAAGTATTTTCAGAGAATGATTTTGACTTGTTTTTATGTGAAGATACTTCCTTTTCCACCACAGGCCTCAAAGCACTGCAAATGTCCACTTGCAGATTCTAGAAAAAGAGTGTTTCAAAACTGGACTATCTAAAGAAAAGTTCACATCTGTGAGTTGAAAGCACACATTAGATAGAAGTTTTTGAGAGTGCTTCTGTCTCCTTTTTGTGTGAGGATGTCCCGTTTCCTACAAATTCCTATAAGTGGTCCAAATATCCACATGCAGGTTCTACAAGAAGAGTGTTTCAAAACTGCTCTAACAAAAGGAATGTTCGACTCTGTGAGCGGAATACACACAACACAATGTGGTTTCTGAGAATGCTTCTTTCTAGGTTTGATGTGAAGATATTCCGTGTTCCATCAGAGGCCTCAGAGCTCTCCAACTTTCCAATTGCAGATTACACAAACAGAGTGTTTCATGGCTGCTCTAACAAAAGGAATGTTCCACTCTGTGAGTTGAATTCAAACAACACAATGTAGTTTCTGAGAATGCTTCTTTCTGGGTTATATGTGAAGATATTTCCTTTTCGACCACAGGCCACAAACTCTCTGAATGACCAATTGCATATACTGCAAAAAGAGTGTTTCAAAATTTCTCCATGGAAAGCAAGGTTAAACTCTGTGAGTTGAATGCACACATCACAGAGAAGTTTGTGAGAATGCTTCTGTCTAGTTTTTGTGTGAGGGTGTCCCGTTTCCAACGAATTCCTGTTAGCGGTCCAAATATAAACTTTCAGATTCTACAAAAAGAGTGTTTCAAAGCTGCTCTAACAAAAGGAATGTTCAGCTCTGTGAGTTGAATGCAAACATCACAGAGTAGTTTCTGAGAATGCTTCTTTCCAGGTTTTTTGTCAAGATAATTCCTTTCCCATCACAGGCCTCATAGCCCTCAAAATTTCCACTTGCAGATTCTACAAAAAGAGTGTTTCAAAAGTGGCCCCTGAAAAGAAAGGTTCCACTCTGAGAGTTGAATGCACACATCACTAAGAAGTTTGTGAGAATTCTTCCGTCTAGTTTTTGTGTGAGGATGTCCCGTTTCCAACAAATTCCTATAGGTGGTCCAAATACCCACACGCAGATTCTACAAAAAGAGTGTTTCAATTCTGCCCTAAGAAAAGGAATGTTCAACTCTGTGAGTTGAATGCACGCATCACAAAGTGGTTTCTGAGAATGCTTCTTTCTAGGTTTCATGTGAAGATATTCCGTTTTCCACAAGAGGCCCCAGATCTCTCCAAATGTCCAGTTGCAGATTATACAGAAAGAGTGTTTCCTGGCTGCACTAACAAAAGGAATGTTCCGCTCTGTGAGTTGAATGCAAACAACACAACGAAGGTTATGAGAATGCTTCTCTCTACGTTATATGTGAAGATATTTCCTTTTCGACCACAGGCCTCAAAGCTCTCCGAATGACCACTTGCATATTCTGCAAAAAGAGTGTTTCAAATCTGCTCCATGAAAAGAAAGGTTAAAATATGTGAGTGGATTTAACACATCAGAGTGAAGTTTTTGAGAATGCTTCTGTCTAGTTTTTGTGTGAGCGTGTCCCGTTTCAAAAGAATTCAAATAAGTGGTCCAAATGTCCACTTACAGATTCTACAAGAAGAGTGTTTCAAAACTTCTCTCTCAAAAGCAATGTACAAATCTGTGAGTTGAATTCACGCACCACAAAGTACTTTCAGAGAATGCTTGTGTCTACTTGTTATGTCAAGATAGTTTCTTTTCCACCACAGGCCTCAAAGCATTCAAAATGTCAATGCAGATTCTAGAAAATGAGTGTTTCGAAACTGCTCTACCAAAAGAAATTTCACATCTGTGAGTTGAAAGCACACATTACAAAGAATGTTGTGAGAATGCTTCTGTCTCGTTTTAGTGTGAGGATGTCCCATTTCCAAGGAATTCCTATAAGCGGTCGAAATATCCACATGCAGATCCTACAAAAAGAGTCTTTCAAAGCTGCCCTAACAAAAGGAATGTTCAACTTTTTGAGATGAATGCACACATCACATAATGGTTTCTGAGAATACTTCTTTCTAGGTTTCATGTGAAGTTATTTTCTTTTCCAACACAGGCCTCAGTGCTCTCCAAAAGTCCAAATGCAGAATATACAAAAAGAGTGTTTCAAGGCTGCTCCAACAAAAGGAATGTTCCACTGTGAGTTGAATGCAAACAACACAAAGCAGTTTGTGAGAATGCTTCTTTCTAGGTTATATGTGAAGGTATTTCCTTTTTGACCACAGACCACAAAGCTCTCCAAATGACCAATTGCATATACTGCAAAAAGAGTGTTTCAAAACTGCTCCGTGAAAAGAAAGGTTAAACTCTGTGAGTTGAATGCACACATCACAGAGAAGTTTGTGAGAATACTTCTATCTAGTTTTTGTGTGAAGATATTTTCTTCTCCAGCATAGGCCTCAAATCGCTCCAATTATTCGCTTGCAGATTCCACAAAAAGAGTGTTTCAAAACTGTTCTATCAAAAGGAAGGTTCAACACTGTGAGTTGAATGCGGACATCACAGAGTAGTTTCTGAGAATGTTTCTGTCTAGTTTTTATATGAAGGTATTTTCTTTTACAGCATATGCCTCAAAGCGCTCCAAACATCCGCTTGCAGATACTACAAAATGCGTGTTTCAAAACTGTTCTAACAAAGGAAGGTTCAACTTCTTGAGTTGAATGCTCTAATCTCAGAGAAGCTTCTGAGAATGCTCCGCTCCTCTCTGGTTTTTATGTGAATATTTTTCCTTTTGTAGTATAGGCCTCAAAGCGCTGTAAATATCCACTGGCAGACTTCACAAGAAGAGTATTTCAAAACCACACTATCACAATAAAGGGTCAACTCTCTGAGTTGAAGGGATAAAGCACAAGGAAGATTATAAGAATGCTTCTGTCTAGTTTTTATGTAAAGATATATCCATTTCCATGGTAGGCCTCAAAGCAATGCAAATATGCACCTGTAGATAATACAAAAAGAGTGTTTCAAATCTGCTCTATCAAAAGGAAGGTTCAAGTATGTGAGTTGAATGCACTCATTATGAAGAAGTTTCTCAGAAATCTTCTGTCTAATTTTTATGGGAAGATATTTCGTATTCCAGCATAGGCCTCAAAGCGCTCCAAATATCCACTTGCAGATTCTACAGAAAGAGTGTTTCAAAACTGCTTTATGAAAGGAAGGTTCAAATCTGTGAGTTTAATGTGCACATCACAAAGATGTTTCTGAGAATGCTTCTGCATTGTTTTTATGTGAAGATATTAAATTTTCCAACATACGCCTCATAGCCCTCCAAATATCCCCCGGCAGATTCTACAAAAAGAGTGCTTCCCAACTGTTTTATCAAAAGGAAAGTTCAAGTCTGTGAGTTGAATGCACTCATCACAAAGTAGTTTCTAAGAATGCTTCTGCGTAGTTTTTATGTGATGATATTTCCTTTTCCAGCTTAGGTCTCAAAACGGTCAAAATATATACTTGCAGATTCTACAAAAAGAGTGTTTGAAAACTGCACTATCAAAAGGAATGTTCAACTCTGTGAGTTGAATGCGCACACATCACAAAAAGTTTCTGAGAATGCTTCTGTCTAGTTTTTATGTGAAGATACTTCCTTTTACAGCATAGGCCTCAAAGCACTCCAAATATCCACTTGCAGATTCTACTAAAAGAGTGTTTCAAAACTGCTCTATGAAAAGGAAGATTCAACTCTCTGACTTGAATGCACACATCCCCAAGGTGTTCCTGAAAATGCTTCTGTCTAGTTTCTATGGGAAGATATTTCACTTCCCAACATAGACCTCAAAGCACTCGAAATATCCACTTGCAGATTCTACAAAAAGAGTGTTTCAAAACTGCTCTATCAAAAGGAGGGTTGAACTCTGTGATTTGAATGCAGGAAGCACAGGGAAGTTTCTGAGAATGCTTCTGTCTAGTTTTTATGTGAAGATATTTCCTATTCCAGCCTAGGCCTCAAAGCGCTCAAAATATCCGCTTCGACAATCTACACAAAGAGTGTTTCAAAACTGTTATATCAAAAGGAAGGTTCAACTGTGTGATTTGAATGCAGTCATCAAAAAGAAGTTTCTGAGAATGCTTCTGTCTAGTTTTTACGTGAAGATATTTCCTTTTCCCGCATAAGCCTCAAAGCGCTCCAAATATCCACTTACAGATTCTACAAAAAGAGTGTTTCAAAACTGCTCTATCAAAAGGAAGTTTCAACTGTGTGAGTTGAATGCACACATCACAAAGTAATTTATGAGAATTCCTGTGTCTTGTTTTTGTGTGAAGATGTTTCCTTTTCCAGCATAGGACTCAAAATTCTCCAAATATCCACTTGCATATTCTCCAAAAAGAGTGTTGCAAATCTGCTCTAAGAAAAGGAAAGTTGAACTCTGTGAGTTGAATGCGCAAACCACAGGGAATTTTCTGAGAATGCTTCTGTCTAGTTTTTATGTGAAGATATTTCCTTTTCCAATGTTGGCCTCATAGCACTGCCAATATCCAGATGCAGTAGAATCATTTTGTAGAATGCAGATTCTACAAAAAGAGAGTTTCAAAACTGCTATATCAAAAGGAAAGTTTAACTCTGTGAGTTGAATGCGCACTTCACAAAAAGTTTCTGAGAATGCTTCTGTCTAGTTTTTATGCAAAGATGTTTCCTTTTTTCAGCGTAGGTTTCAAAGTGTTCTAAATATCGACATGCAGATTCAACAAAAAGAATGTTTCAAAACTGCTCTTTCTAAAGGAACGTTCAAGTCTGTGAGTTGAATGTAATCACCACAAAGAAGCTTCTGAGGATACTTCTGTCTAGTTTTTATGGGGAGATGTTTCCTTTTCCAACATATGCCTCGAAGCACTCCAAATATACACTTGCAGATTCTACAAAAAGTGTGTTTCAAAACTGCTCATGAAAAGGAAGGTTCAAGTCTGTGAGTTGAATGCACACATCACGAAGAAGTTTCTGAGTTTTCTTCTGTCTAGTTTTTTGGTGAAGATATTTCATTTCCCAGCATAGACCTGAAAGCGCTCCAAATATCCCCATGCGGATTCTACAAAAAGAGGGTTTCACAGCTGCTCTTTCGAAACGAAGGTTGAAGTCTGTGAGTTGAATACACTCAACAAAAGAAGCTTCTGAGAATGCTTCTGTCTAGTTTTTATGTGAAGATATTTCCTTTTCCATCAAACGCCTCAAATCGCTTCAAATATCCACTTGCAGATTCTACAAAAAGAGTGTTTAAAAACTGTTCTATAAAAGGAAGGTTCCACTCTGTGAGTAGAATGCGTAAGCACAGGGAAGTTTCTGAGAATGCTTCTGTCTAGTTTTTATATGAAGATATTTCCTTTTCCAGTGTTGGCCTCTTAGCACTCCAAATATCCACTTGCAGATTTAATTGAAAGAGTGTTTCAGAACTTCTCTATCAAAAAGAAATTTCAACTCTGTGAGTTGAATGCGCACATCACAAAGAAGTTTCAGAGAATGCTTCTGTCTAGTTATTATGTGAAGATATTTGCTTTTCTAGCCTAGGCCTCAAAGCGTTCCAAATATCGACTTGCAGATTCTACAAAAATAGTGTTTCAAAACTGTTCTATCAAAATGAAGTCTCCACTCTGTGAGTTGAATGTACTCATCAGAAAGAATTTTCTGAGAATACTTCCGTCCAGTTTTTATGTGAAGATATTTCCTTTTCCAGGCTAGTCCTCAAAGCGCTCCAACTATCCACTTGGAGAATCTACAAAAAGAGTGTTTCAGGAATGCACTCTCAAAAGGAGGGTTCAACTCTGTGAGTTGAATGCATAAAGAACTGTTAAGTTTCTGAGAATTCTTCTGTCTATTTTTTATGTGAAGATATTTCCTTTTCCAGAGTTGGCCTCATAGCACTCCAAATATCCACTTACACATTCTACTAAAAGACTATTTCAAACCTGCTATATCAGAAGGAAGGTTCAACACTGTGAGTTGAAAGCGCACATCACAAAGAAATTTCTGAAAATGCTTCTGTATTGTTTTTGTGTGAAGATATTTAATTTTCCAGCATAGGCCTCATAGCCCTCCAAATATCCCCCAGCAGATTCTACAAAAAGAGTGTTTCCCAACTGATCTATCAAAAGAAAGTTCAAGTCTGTGAGATGAATGCACTCATCACAAGGCAGTTTCTGAAAATGCTTCTGTGTAGTGTTTATGTGATGTTATTTCATTTTCCAGCTCAGGCCTCAAGGCTCTCCAAATATACACTTGCAGATTCTACAAAAAGAGGGTTTCAAAACTGCTCTATCAAAAGGAATGTTCAACTCTGTGAGTTGAATGCGCAC
Source organism: Pongo abelii (assembly GCF_028885655.2). Classification (NCBI taxonomy): domain Eukaryota; kingdom Metazoa; phylum Chordata; class Mammalia; order Primates; family Hominidae; genus Pongo; species Pongo abelii. Next base: position 19,386,795 of record NC_072000.2, on the reverse strand, counting down.
ATAACACAACTTTCTGAGAATGCTTCTGTCTGGTTTTATGTGAAGATACTTCCTTTTACAGCAGAGGCCTCAAAACACTCCAAATATCCCCTTGCAGATTCTACTAAAAGAGTGTTTCAAAACTGCTCTATGAAAAGGAAGATTCAACTCTCTGAGTTGAATGCACATATCACCAATATGTTCCTGAGAATGCTTCTGTGTACTTCTTATGGGAACATATTTCATTTCCCAACATAGATCTCAAATTGCCCCAAATATCCACTTGCAGATTCTACAAAAAGAGTGTTTCAAAACTGCTCTATAAAAAGGAACGTGGAACTCTGTGATTTGAATGCAGGAAGCACAGGGAACTTTTTGAGAGTGCTTCTGTCTAGTTTTAAGTGAAGATATTTCCTTTTCCAGCCTAGGCATTAAACCGCTCAAAATATCTGCTTCGAGAATCTACAAAAAGAGTGTTTCAAAACTGTTATATCAAAAGGAAGGTTCAACTGTGTGAGTTGAATGCACTCATCATAAAGAAGTTTCTGAGAATGCTTCTGTCAATTTTTTACGTGAAGATATTTCCTTTTCCAGCTTAAGCCTGAAAGCGCTCCAAATATCCACTTACAGATTCTTCAAAAAGAGTGTTTCAAAACTGCCCAATCAAAAGGAAGGTTCACCTCTGTGAGTTGAATGCACACATCACAAAGTGGTTTCTGAGAATTCTTCTGTCTTGTTTTAATGTGAAGATGTTTCCTTTCCCACCATAGGACTCAAAATTATACAAATATCAACTTGCGTATACTCCAAAAAGATTGTTACAAATCTGCTCTTTGAAAAGGAAAGTTGAAATCTGTGAGTTGAATGCACAAACCACAGGGAAGTTTCTGAGGATGCTTCTGTCTAGTTTTTATGTGAAGATATTTCCTTTTCCATTGTTGGCCTCATAGCACTCCGTATATCCAGTTTCAGATTCTACAAAAGAGAGTTTCAAAACTGCTATATCAAAAGGAAGGTTCAACTCGGTGATTTGAATGCACACATCACAAAGAAGTTTCTGAGAACACTTCTGTCCAATTTTTATGTGAAGATATTTCCTTTTCCAGGCTAGTCCTCAAAGCGCTCCAAATGTCCTCTTTGAGAATCTACACAAAGAGTGTTTGAAGAATGCGCTCTCAAAAGGAAGGTTCAACTCCATGAGTTGAATGCCTAAAGAACCGGGAAGTTTATGAGAATGCTTCTGTCTAGTTTTTATGTGAAGATATTTCCTTTTGCAAAGTATGTTTCATAGCACTCCAAATATCCACTTACAGATTCTACTGAAAGACTGTTTCAAAACTGCTGCATCAAAAAGAAGGTTCAATACTGTGAGTTGAATGTGCACATCACAATGAAGTTTCTGAAAATGATTCTGTATTGTTTTTATATGAAGATATTTAATTTTCCAGCATAGGCCTCATAGCCCTCCAAATATCCCACAGCAGATTCTACAAAAAGACTGCTTCCAAACTGTTCTATCAAAAGGAATGTTCAAGTCTGTGAGTTGAATGCACTCATCACAAAGTAGTTTCTGAGAATGCTTCTGTGTAGTTTTTATGTGATGATATTTCCTTTTCCACCTTAGGCCTCAAAGTGCTCCAAATATACGCTCTCAGATTCTACAAAAAGAGTGTTTCAATACTGCTCTATCAAAAGGAATGTTCAACTCTGTGAGTTGATTGCACGTTTCACAAAAAGTTTCTGAGAATGCTTGTGTCTGGTTTTTATGGGAAGATAATTCCTTTTACAACATTGGCCTCAAAGCGCTGCAAATATCCCCTTGCAGATTCTACTAAAAGAGTGTTTCAAAACTGCTCAATGAAAAGGAAGATTCAACTCTCTTAGTTGAATGCACACATCACCAAGTTGTTCCTGAGAATGCTTCTGTCTATTTTCTATTGGAAGATATTTCATTTCCCAACATAGACCTCAAAGCCCTCCAAATATCCACTTGAACATTCTACAAAAAGAGTTTTTCAAAACTGCTCTATCAAAAGGAGGGTTGAACTCTGTATTGAATGCAGGAGGCATAGGAAGCTTTCTGAGAATGCTTCTGTCTAGTTTTTATGTGAAGATATTTCCTTTTCCAGCCTAGGCCTCAATGCGCTCCAAATATCTGTTTCGAGAACCTACAAAAAGAGTGTTTCAAAACTGTTATATCAATAGGAAGGTTCAACTGTGTGAGTTGAATGTACTCATCACAAAGAAGTTTCTGAGAATGCTTCTGTCTAGTTTTTACGTGAAGATATTTCCTTTTCCCGCATAAGCCCCAAAGCGCTCCAAATATCCACTTGCAGATTCTACAAAAAGAGTGTTTCAAAACTGTTCTATCAAAATGAAGTCTCCACTCTGTGAGTTGAATGCACACATCCGAAAGAAGTTTCTGAGAATGCTTCTGTCTACTTTTTATATGAAGATGTTTGCTTTTCCAGTGTTGGCCTCTTAGCACTCCAGATATCCACTTGGAGATTCTACTAAAAGAGTGTTTCAAAACTGCTCTGTGAAAAGGAAGGTTCAACTGTTTGAGATGAATGGACACATCATGAAAAAGTTTCTGAGAATGCTTCTGTCTAGTTTTTATGTGAAGATGTTAACTTTTCCAGCATGGGCCTCAAAGCACTCCAAATATCCGCTTGGAGAATGTACAAAAAGAGTGTTTCAAAAGTGTTCTATCAAAAGGAAGGTTTAACTGTGTGAGTTGAATGCGCTCATCAGAATGAAGTTTCTGAGAATGCTTTTGTATGGTTTTCATCTGAATATATTTCTTTTTCCAAAGAAGGTCGCAATCGCACCAAATATCTACATGCCGTTTCCACAAAAAGAGTGTTACAGAACTGCTCTATGAAAAGGATTGTTCAACTCTGTGAGTTGAATGCACACGTCCCAAAGCAGTATATGGGAATGCTGCTTTCTAGTTTTTATGTGAAGATATTTGCTTTTTCAGCATAGGACTCAAAGCGCTAAAAATATCCACTTACAGATACTTCAAAAAGAGTGTTTCAAAACTGCAGTATCAAAAGGAAGGTTCAACTCTGGAAGTTGAATGCACACATTATCAGTTTCTGATAATGTTTCTGTGCGGTTTGTAAGTGAAGACATTTTCTTTTCCAGGATAGGCCTCACAGCACACCAAGTATCCACTTACAGATTCTACAGTAAGTGTGTTTCAAAACTGCTCTATCAAAAGGAAGATCCAACTCTGAGTTGAATGCACTCATCAACAAGAAATTTCTGAGAATGCTTCTGTCTAATTTTTATGTAATGATATTTCGTTTCCCAGGATAGGCCTCAAAGAGCTCCAAATATCCAATTGCATATTCTTCAAAAAGAGTGTTTCAAAACTGCTCTATGAAAAGGAAGTTTCAGGCCTGTGAGTTGAATGCACTCATCTCAAAATTTTTTGACAATGCTTCTGTCTAGTTTTTATGAGAAGATATTTTCTTTTCGAGCATAGGCCTCAAAGCGCTTCAAATATCCACTGGCAGATTCTACCAAAAGAGTGTTTGAAAACTTCTCTATCAAAAGGAAGGTTCAAGTCTGTAAGTTGAAAGTACACATGAAAAAGAAGTTTCTTCGAATGCTTCATTCTAGTTTTTATGTGAAGTTATTTCCCTTTCCAGCATAGGTCTCACAGCGCCCCAAATATCCACTTGCAGATTCTATAAAAACTGTGTTTCAAAACAGCTCTATGAAAAGGATGGTTTAACTCTGCGAGTTGAATGCACACATCAGGAAGAAGTTTCTGAGAATGCTTCTGTCTAGTTTTTATGTGAAAATATTTCCTTTTCCAACATAGGCCTCAAAGCGCTCCAAATAAACAATTGCGGATTCTACAAAAGGAGTGTTTCCAAACTGTTCTATGAAAAGGAACGCTCAAGTCTGTGAGTTGAATGCACTCATCACACAGAAGTTTCTGAGAATGCTTCTGTCTAGTTTTTAGGTGAAGATATTTCATTTCCCAGCATAGGCCTCAAACCCTCCAAATATCCACCTGCAGATTCTACAAAAAGAGTGTTTCAAACCTGCTCTATCAAAAGGAAGGTTGAACTTTGTAAGTTGAAGCACAGGGAACGTTCTGAGAATTCTTCTGACTAGTTTCTATTTGAAGATATTTCCTTTTCCCTTGTAGGACCCAAATCAATCCATATATCCATTTGGAGATTCTACTAAAAGAGTATCTCAAAACTGACCTATCAAAAGGAATGTTCGAGTCTGTGAGTTCAATGCACAAAACACAAAGAAGTTTCTGAGAATGCTTCTGTCTAGTTTTTATGTGAAGATATTTACTTTTCCAGCATAGACAACAAAGCGCTCCAAATATCCCCTTGCGGATTCTACAAAAAGAATGTCCCCAAACTGTTCTACCTACAGGAAGGCTCCACTCTGTGACTTGCATGCACTCATCACAAAGAAATTCTTGAGAATGTTCTTTCTAGATTTTATTTTATGATATCTCCTTTTCCAACATAATCTTCAAAGCTCTCCCAAAATCCACTTGCAGATTCTACAAAAAGAGTGTTTCAAAACTGCTCTATCAAAGGCAAGGTTCAACTCTGTGAGTTCAAAGCAAACATAATGAAGAAGTTTCTGGGAATGCTTCTGTCTAGTTTTTATGTGAATATATTTCATTTCCCAGCATATGCCACAAAACGTTCCAAACGTCCACTTGCAGATTCTACAAAAAGAGTGTTTGAAAACTGCTCTTTCAAAAGAAAGGTTCAAGTCTGCGTGTTGAATGCACTCGTCAAAAAGAAGTTTCTGAGAATTCTTCTGTCTAGTTTTTATGAGAAGATATTTCCTTTTCCAGCATAGGCCGCAAATCGCTCCAGATAACCACTTGCAGATTCTAGAAAAAGAATGTTTCAAAACTGTGCTATCAATAGGAAGTTTCCACTCTGTGAGTTGAATCCATAAATCACAGGAAAGTTTCTGAGAATGCTTCAGTCTAGTTTTTATGTGAACATATTTCCTTTTCCAGTGTTGGCCTGTTAGCACTGCATATATCCCTTGCAAATTCTACTAAAAGAGTGTTTCAACACTGCCATATGAAAAGGAAGGTTCAACTTTGTGAGTTCAATGCGCACATCACAAAGAAATTTCTGAGAATGCTTCTGTCTAGTTCTTATGTGAAGATATTTACTTTACAAACATAGGCCTAAAATCGTTCCAAATATCGACTTACAGATTCTACAAAAAGAGTGTTTCAAAACTGTTCTACCAAGAAGAAGGTTCCACTCTGTGAGTTGAATGCACTCATCACAAAGAAGTTTCTGGGAATGCTTCTGTCTAGTTTTTACGTGAAGGTGTTTCATTTTCCACCATAGGCCTCAAAGCGCTCCAAATATCCACTTGCAGATACTACAAAAAGTTTGTTTAAAACTGCGCAATGAAAAGGGAGGTTCAACTCTGTGAGCTGAATGCACACATCATGAAGAAGTATCTTAGAATGCTTCTGTCTGGTTTTTAGGAGAAGATATTTCATTTTCCAGCAAAGGCCTCAAAGAGCTCCATATATCCACTTGCAGATTCTACTAAAAGCGTGTTTCAAAATTGCTCTTTCAAAAAGAAGGTTCAATCCTGTCAGTTGAATGCACTCATCACAAGGAAGTTTTTGAGAATTCTTCCACCTAGTTTTTATGTGAAGGTATTTCCTTTCCCAGCATAATCCTCAAAGCACTCCAAATATCCACTTGCAGATTTTACAAAAGCGTGTTTAAAACTGCTCTATGAAAAGGAAATTTCAACTATGTTATTTGAATGCACACACCACGAAGAAGTTTCTGAGAATGCTTCTGTCTAGATTTTACGTGAAGATATTTCATTTCCTAGAATAGGCTTCAAAGCGTTCCAAATATCCACTTGCAGATTCTACAAAAAGTGTGTTTCACAAGTGCTCTTTCAAAAGGAAGTTTCAGGCCTGTGAGTTGAATGCACAAGGCACAGGGAACCTTCTGAGAATTATTCCGTCTAGTGTATATGTGAAGATATTTCCTTTTCCATTGCAGGCCTCAAATTACCCCATATATCCACTTGCAGATTCTACTAAAAGAGTGTTTCAAAACTGCTCTATCAAAAGAAATATTCAAATCTGTGGCTTGAATCCATACAACACAAAACAGTTTCAGAGAACACTTCTGTCTAGTTTTTTTGTGAAGATATACCGGTTTCCAGCGAAGGCCTCAAGAACTCCAAATATCCACTTGCAGATTCTGCAAAAACACTGTTTCAAAACTGCTCTATCAAAAGGATGTCTTATGTCTCTGAGTTGAATGCACACATCTGAAGATGTTTCTGATAATGCTTCTGTCTAGTTTTTATGTGAAGATAGCTCCTTTTCCACCATAGACCTCAATGTGCTCCAAATGAACAATTGCAGATTCTACAAAAAGGGTGTTTCAAAACTGCTCTTTCAAAAAAAGTGTCCAAATGCGTGAGTTGGATTCACACGTCACAAAGCAGTTTCTGAGAATGCTTCTGTCCAGTTTTTATGTGAAGATATTCCCGTTTCCAAAGAATGCCTCAAAGAGCTGCAAATATCCACTTGCAGATTTTGTAAAAAGACTCTTTCAAAACTGCTCCATGAAAAAGAAGGTTCAACTCTGTGAGTTGAATGCACACATCGTAAAGAAGTTTCAGAGAATGCTTCTGTCTTGTTTTTATGTGAAGATATTTCTTTTTCCACCATAGGCCTCAAAGCGCACATAATGAACACTTTCAGATTCTACAAAAAGAGTGTTTCAAAACTGCTCTATCAAAAGAAAGGTTCATCTCTGTGAGTTGAATGCATACAACACAAAGTAGTTTCGTCGAATGCTTCTGTCTAGTTTTTTTGTGAAGATAGTCCCGTTTCCAACAGACGCTTCAAAGAGCTCCAGATTTCCTCTTGTAGATTCTGCAAAAACACTGTTTCAAAACTGCTCTATTCAAAGAAAATTTCAAGTCTGTTAGTTGAATGCATAGATCATAAAGCTGTTTCTTGGAATGCTTCTGTCCAGTTTTTATGTGAAGTTGTTTCCTTTTCCACCATGGACTTCAAAGCGCTCCTAATGAACACTTGCAAATACTACAAAAAGAATGTTTCAAAATTGCTCTAACAAAAAAAAGGTTCAACTCTATGTGTTCAGTGCACACGACACAGAGTAGTTTCTGAGAATGCTTCTGTCTAGTTTTTATGTGAAGATATTCACGTTTCCAAAGAATGCCTCAAAGAGCTCCAAATGTCCACTTGCAGATTCTGCAAAAAGACTCTTTCAAAACTGCTCTATCAAAAGGAAGGTTGAACTCTGTGAGTTGAAAGCACACATCATAAAGTACTTTCAGAGAATGCTTCTGTCTGGATTTTATATGAAGATATTTCCTTTTCCACTATTGGCCTCGTAGCGCTCCGATTGAAAAATTGCAGGTTCTACAAAAAGAGGGCTTCAAAACTGCTCTTTGAAAAGAAGTGTTCAGCTCTGTGAGTTGGATACACACTATGCAAAGCTGTTTCACAGAATGCTTCTGTCTAATTTTTATGTGAAGATATTCCCGTTTCCAATGAACGCATCTAAGAGCTCCAAATGTCCACTTTCAGATTCTGCAAAACACTCTTTCAACAGTGCTCTATCAAAAGGAAGGTTCAACTCTGTGAGTTCAATGAATACATCTTAATGATGTTTCTGAGAATACTTCTGCGTAGATTTTATGTGATGATATTTGTTTTCCACCATAGGCCTCAAAGCACGCCTAATGAACACTTGCAGATACTACAAAAAGAGTGTTTCAAAACTGCTGTAGCAAAAGAAAGATTCAACCCTGTGAGTTGAATGCATACAACACAAAGTTTCAGAAAACACTTCTGGCTAGTTTTTTTGTGAAGATTTTCCCGTTTCCAACGAAGGCTTCAAGAGATCCAAATATCCACTTGCAGATTTTGTGAAAAGACTCTTTCAAAACTGCTCTGTCAAAACGAAGGCTTATCTCTCTGAGTTGAATGTACACATCATAATGGTGTTTCATAGAGTGCTTCTGTGTAGTTTTTATATGAAGATATTTCCTTTTCCAGCATAAGCCTCAAAGCGCTCCAAATGGAAAATTGCAGAGTCTACAAAAAGAGTGTTTCAAAACCGCTGTAACAAAGGAAAGGTTCACCTCTGTTAATTGGACACACACATCACAAAGCAGTTTGTGAGAATTCTTCTGTACAGTTTTTATGTGAAGATATTCCCGTTTACAATGACAGCCTCAAAGAGCACCAAATATCCATTTGCAGATTCTGGAAAAACACTCTTTCAAAACTGCTGCACGAAAAGGAAGGTTCAACTCTGTGAGTTGAATGCCAACATCATAAAGTAGTTTCAGGGAATGCTTCTGTCTAGATTTTATGTGAAGATATTTCCTTTTCCACCATAGGCCTCAAAGCGAACAAAATGAACACTTTCAGATTCTACAAAAAGAGTTTTTCAAAACTGCTCTACCTAAAAAAGATTCAACTCTGTGAGTTGAACACACACATCACAAAGCAGTTTCTCAGAATGCTTCTGTCCAGTTTTTATGTGAAGATAGTCCCGTTTCCAACGAATGCTTCAAAGAGGTCCAAATATTGACATGCAGATACTGCGAAAACACTGTTTCAAATCTACTCTAACAAAAGGAAGATTCAACCCTGTCAGTTGAAGGCACATATCATAAAGTTGTTTCCTAGAATGCTTCTATCTAGTTTCTATGTGAAGTTGTTTCCTTTTCCACCATAGGCTTCAAGCGCTCCTAATGAACACTTACAAAACCTACAAAAATAGTGTTTCAAAAGTGCTCAATCAAAAGAAATGTTCAACTCTGTGTGCACACAACACAAAGCAGTTTCTGAGAATGCTTCTGTCTAGTTATTATGTGAAGATATTCACTTTTCCAACGAAGGCCTCAAAGAGCTCCAAATATTCAGTTGCAGATTCTTTAAAAAGAGTGTTTCAAAACTGCTCTTTCAAAAGGAAGGTTGAACTCTGTGGGATGAAAGCACACATCATAAAGAACTTTCAGATAATGCTTCTGTCTGGATTTTATGTGAAGATATTTCCTTTTCCACCGTAGGCCTCAAAGCGCCCCCAATGAACAATTGCAGATTCTACAAAAAGAGTGTTTCAAAACTGCTCTTTCTAAAGAAGTGTTCAACTCTGGGAGTTGGATTCACGCTACACAAAGCAGTTTCACAGAACGCTTCTGTCTAGTTTTTATTTGAAGATATTCCCGTTTCCAACGAAGGCCTGGAAGAGTTCCATATATCCACTTGCAGATTCTGCAAATCACTGTTTCAAAACTGCTCTATCAAAAGGAAGGTAAAACACTGTGAGTTGAATGCACACATCATAAAGATGTTTCTGAGAATGCTTCTGTCTAGTTTTTACATGAAGATATTTCCTTTTCCACCATAGGGCTCAAAGCACACCAAATGAACGCTTGCAGATTCTTCAAAAAGGGTGTTTCAAAACTGCTGTATCAAAACAAAGATGCAACTCTGTGAGTTGAATGCATACAACACAAAGCAGTTTCAGAGAACACTTCAGTCTACTTTTTTGTTGAAGATATTCATGTTTCCAACGAAGGACTCAAGAGCTCCAAATATCCACTTGCAGGTTCTGCAAAAACACGGTTTCAAAACTGCTCTATCAAAAGGAAGGCTTGTCTGTCTGAGTTGAATGCACACATCATAAAGTTGTTTCTGAGAATGCTTTTGTCTAGTTGCTATGTGAAGATATTTCCTTTTCCACCATAGGCCTCAAATCCCTCCAAATGAACAGTTGCAGATTCTACAAAAAGGGTGTTTCAAAACTTCTGTATCCAAAGGAAGGTTCAACTCTTTGAGTTGAATGCATACAACACAAAGCAGTTTCAGAGAATGTTTCTGTCTAGTTTTTTTGTGAAGATATTCCCGTTTCCAGTGAAGGACTCAAAGAACTCCAAATATCCACTTGCAGATTCTGGAAAAAGACTCTTTCAAAACTGCTGCATGAAAAGGAAGGGTCAGGTCTGTGAGTTGAATGCAAACATCAAAAAGAAGTTTCAGAGAATGCTTCTGTCTAGATTTTATGTGAAGATATTTTCTTTTCCACCATAGGCCTTAAAGCGCACCAAATGAACAATTGCAGGTTCTAGAAAAAGAGTTTTTCAAAACTGCTTTATCTAAAGAAAGATTCAACTCTGTGAGTTGAGCACACACATTGCAGAACAGTTCCTCAGAATGCTTCTGTCCAGCTTTTATGTGAAGATAGTCCCGTTTCCAACGAACGTTTCAAAGGGCTCCAAATATCTACATGCAGATTCTGCCAAAACACTGTTTCAAAACTGTTCTATCCAAAGGAAGGTTGGACCTCGTCAGTTGAATGCACACGTCATTAAGTTGTTTCATAGAATACTTCTGTCTAGTTTCTATGTGAAGTTGTTTCCTTTTGCACAGTAGGCTCTAAAGCGCTCCTAATGAACACTTACAAAATCTACAAAAAGAGTGTTTCAAGAGTGCTCTGTCAAAAGAAAGTTTCAACTCTGCGTGTCAAGTGAAAACAACACAAAGCAGTTTCTGAGAATGCTTCTGTCTAGTTTTTATGTGAAGATATTCACGTTTCCAACGAAGGCCTCAAAGAGCTCCAAATATCCACTTGCAGATTTTTTAAAAAGAGTGGTTCAAAACTGCTCTTTGAAAAGGAAGGTTGAACTCTTTGTGTTGAAAGCCCACCTCATAAATAACTTTCAGAGAATGCTTCTGTCTGGATTTTATGTGAGGATATTTCCTTTTCCACCGTAGGCCCCAAAGTGCTCCCAATGAACAATTGCAGATACTGCAAAAAGAGTGTTTCAAAACTGCTCTTTCAAAGGAAGTGTTCAACTCTGTGAGTTGTATTCATGCTACACAAAGCAGTGTCACAGAACGCTTCTGTCTAGTTTTTATTTGAAGATATTCCCTTTTGCAACAAAGGCCTGTAAGAACTCAAAATACCCACTAGCAGATTCTGCAAAAATACTTTTTCAAAACTGCTGTATCAAAAGGAAGGTTCAACACTGAGAGTTGAATGCACACATCATAAAGATGTTTCTGAGAATGCTTCTGTCTAGTTTTTACGTGAAGATATTTCCTTTTCCACCATAGGTCTCAAAGCGCACCAAACGAAAACTTGCAGATTCTACAAAAAGAGTGTTTCAAAACTGCTCTATCAAAAGAAATATTCAACTCTGTGAGTTGAATGCATACAACACAAAGCAATTTCAGGACACACTTCTGTCTACTTTTTTGGTGAAGATATTCCCGTTTCCAAAGAAGGCCTCAAGAGCTCAAAATATCTCCTTGCAGATTCTGCAAAAACACTGTTTCAAAACTGGTCTATGAAAATGAAGGTTGAACTCTGTGAATTGAATTAACACATCATAAAGATGTTTTTGATAATGCTTCTGTCTAGTTTTTATGTGAAGATATTTCCTTTTCCACCATAGGCCTCAAAGTGCACCAGATGAACACTTGCAGATTCTACATAAAGAGTATTTCAAAACTGCTCTATCAAAAGAAAGATTCAACACTGTGAGTTGAATGCATACAACACAAAGCTGTTTCAGGGAAAACTTTCTATTTTTTTTGTGAAGATATTCCCATTTCCAACGATGGCCTCAAGAGCACCAAATATCCACTTGCAGATTCTGCAAAAACAGTGTTTCAAAACTGCTCTATCAAAAGGAAGGCTTGTCTGTCTGAGTTGAATGCACACATCATAAAGGTGTTTCTGAGAATGCTTCTGTCTACTTTTTATGTGAAGATATTTCTTTTCCACCATAGTCCTCAAAGTGCTCCAAATGAACACTTGCAGATTCTACAAAAAGTGTTTTTCTAAACTGCTCTATCAAAGAAAAGGTTCAACTCTGTGATTTGAACACACACATCCCAAAGCAGTTTCTGAGAATGCTTCTGTCTAGTTTTTATGTAAAGATATTCCCGTATGCAACGAAGGCCTCAAAGAGCTCCAAATATCCACTTGTAAATTCTATAAAAAGAGTGTTCCAAAACTGCTCTTTCAAAAGGAAATTTGAACTCAGTGAGTTGAAAACACACATAATAAAGAACTTTCAGAGAATGCTTCTGTCTGGATTTTATGTGAAGATATTTCGTTTTCAACCAAAGGCCTCAAAGCGCTCCCAATGAACAATTGCAGATTCTACAAAAAGAGTGTTTCAAAACTGCTCTTTTAAAAGAAGTGTTCAACTCTGTGAGTTGGATTCACACTACACAAAGCAGTTTCACAGAACGCTTCTGTCTAATTTTTATGTGAAGTCATTCTCGTTTCCAACGAAGGCTTGAAAGAGCTCCAAATATACACTTACAGATACTGCAAAAACACTGTCTCAAAACTGGTCTATGAAAGGGAAGGTTGAACTCTGTGAGTTGAACAAACACATCATAAAAATGTTTCTGAGAATGCTTCTGACTAGGTTTTATGTGAAGATATTTCCTTTTCCAACATAGGCCTCAAAGCGCACATAATGAACACTTGCAGATTCTACAAAGAGAGTGTTTCAAAATTGCTCTATCAAAAGAAAGGTTCACATTTTTTATTTGAATGCATACATCACAAAGCAGTTTCAGAGAACACTTCTGTCTACTTTATAGGTGAAGATAGTCCCATTTCGAACGAACGCTTGAAAGAGCCCCAAATATCCTCTTGCAGATTCTGCAAATGCATTGTTTCAAAACTGCTCTATCCAAAGGAACGTTCAAATCTGTTAGATGAATGCACACATCATAAAAGTGTTTCTTAGAATTCTTCTGTCTAGTTTTTATGTGAAGTTGTTTCCTTTTCCACTGTAGGCTTCAAAGCGCACCTAATGAACACTTGCAAATTCTACAAAAAGAGTGTTTCAAAAGTGCTCTATCAAAAGAAAGGCTCACATCTGTGCGTCGAGGACACACAATACAAAGCAGTTTCTGAGAATTCTTCTGTCTAGTTTTTATGTGAAGATATTCACTTTTCCAAAGAACGCCTCTAAGAGCTCCAAATATCCACTTGCAGATTCTATAAAAAGACTCTTTCAAATCTGCTCCAAGAAAAGGAAGCTTGAACCCTGTGAGTTGAACGCACACATTATAAAGAATTTTAAGAGAACGTTTCTGTCTGGATTTTAAGTGAAGATGTTGCGTTTTCCACCATAGGCCTCAAAGCACGCCTAATGAACAGTTGCAGATTCTACAAAAAGAGTGATTCAAAACTGCTCTTTCAAAAGAAGTGTTCAAATCTGTGAGTTGGATTCACAGTACACAAAGTAGTTTCATAGAACGCTTCTGTTTAGTTTTTTTGTGAAGATATTCCTGCTTCCAGAGAAGGCCTCAAGAGCTCCAAATATCCAATTGCAGATTCTGCAAAAACACTGTTTCAAAACTGCTCTGTCAATAGGAAGGCTTATCTGTCTTAGTTGAATGCACAGATCATAAAGATGTTTCTGAGAATGCTTCTGTCTAGTTTTTATGTGAAGATATTTCGTTTTCCACCATAGGCCTCAAAGCGCACTTAATGCACACTTGCAAATTCTACAAAAAGAGTGTTTCAAAAGTGCTCTTTCAGAAGATAGGTTCAACTCTGTGTGTCGAGTGCTCACAACAAAAAGCAGTTCCTGAGAATGCTTCTCTGTGGTTTTTATGTGAAGATATTCACGTTTCTAAAGCAGGCCTCAAAGAGATCTAAGTATCCACTTACAGATTCTGCAAAAAGACTCTTTCAAAACTGCTCCATGGAAAGGAAGTTTCAACCCTGTGTGTTGAGTGCTCACATTATAAAGAAGTTTCACAAAATGCTTCTGTCTAGATTTTATGTAAAGATATTTCCTTTTCCACCATAGGCCTCAAAGCGCACCTAATGAACACTTGCAAATTCTACAAAAAGAGTGTTTCAAAAGTGCTCTTTCAGAAGATAGGTTCAAATCTGCGTGTCGAGTGCACACAACACAAAACAGTTTCTGAGAATGCTTCTGTCTAGTTTTTATGTGAAGATATTCACGTTTACAACGAAGGCCTCAAAGAGCTCCAAATATCCACTTGCAGATTCTGCAAAAAGACTCTTTCAAAACTACTCCATGAAAAGGAAGGTTCAACTCTGTCAGTTGAATGCATACAACACCAAGCAGTTTCAGAGGACACTTCTGTCTAGTTTTTATGTGTAGATAGTCTCATTTCCAACGAAAGATTCAAAGAGCTCCAAATATCCTCTTGCAGATTCTGCAAAAACACTGTTTCAAAACTGCTCTATCGAAAGGAAATTTCAACTCTGTTAATTGAGTGCACACATTATAAACGTGTTTCTTAGAATGCTTCTGTCTAGTTTTTATGTGAAGTTTTTTCCTATTCCATTGTAGGCTTCAAAGCACTCCTAATGAACACTTGCAAATTCTACAAAAGAGTGTTTCAAAAATGCTCTATCAAAAGAAAGGTTCTACTCTGACTGTCGAAAATACACAACACAAAGCAGTTTCAGAGAATGCTTCTGTCTAGTTTTTATGTGAAGATATTCACGTTTCCAACGAAGGCCTCAAAGAGCTCCAAATGTCCAGTTGCAGATTTTATAAAAAGAGTGTTTCAAAACTGCTCTCTCCAAAGGAAGGTTGAACTCTGTAGGTTGAAAGCACACATCATAAAGAACTTACAGAGAATGCTTCTGTCTGGATTTTATGTGAAGATATTTCCTTTTCCGCCATAGGCCTCAAAGCGCTCCAAATGAAGAATTGCAGATACTACAAAAAGTGTGTTTCAAATCTGCTCCTTCAAAAGAAGTGTTCAACTCGGTGAGATGGTTACAAACTACACAAAACAGTTTCACAGAATGTTTCTATCTAGTTTTTATGTGAAGATAGTCCCGTTTCCAACGAAGGCCTGAAAGAGCTCCAAATATCCACTTGCTGATTCTGCAAAAACAAGGTTTCAAACCTGCTCTATCAAAAGGAAGGCTCAACTCTGTGAGTTGAATGCACACATCATAAAAATGTTTCTGAGAATGCTTTTGTCTAGTTTTTATGTGAAGATATTTCCTTTTCCACCATAGGCCTCAATGCACACCAAAGGATCACTTGCAGATTCTATAAAAAGAGTGTTTCAAAACTGCTCTATCAAAAGAAAGATTTAACTCTGAGAGTTGAATGCATACAACCCAAAGCAGTTTCAGAGAACACTTCTGTCAATTTTTTTTGTGAAGATATTCCCGTTTCCAACGAAGGCCTCAAGAGCTCCAAATATCCTCTTGCAGATTCAACAAAACTGCTGTATCAAAAGGCATTCTTATCTGTCAGAGTTGAAGGCACACATCGACACAAAGCAGTTTCACAGAACGCTTCTGTCTAGTTTTTATGAGAAGATATTCCCATTTCCAACGAAGTCCTGAAATAGCTACAAATATCACTTGCAGATTCTGCAAAAACACTTTCAAATCTGCTCTATCAAAAGGAAGGTTCAACTCTGTGAGTTGAGTGCACACATCATAAATGTGTTTCTGAGAATGCTTCTGTCTAGTTTTTATGTGAAGATATTTCTTTTTCCACCATAGGCCTCAAAGCGTACCAAATGACCACTTACAAATTCTACAAAATGAGTGTTTCAAAACTGCTCTATCTAAAGAAATATTCAACTCTGTGAGTTGAATGCATACAAAGCAAAGCAGTTTCAGAGAACACTTTGGTCCATTTTTTTCTAAAGATATTCCCATTTCCAACGAAGGCCTCAAGAGCTCCAAATATCCACTTGCAGATGCTGCAAAAACACTGTTTCAAAACTGCTCTTTCAAAAGGAAGTCTCATCTGTCTGTGTTGAATGCACACATCATAAAGGTTGTTTGAGAAAGCTTCTGTGCAATTTTTAGGTGAAGACATGTCCTTTTCCACCATAGGCCTCAAAGTGCTCTAAATGAACACTTGAAGATTCTTCAAAAAGGGTGTTTCAAAACTGCTCTATCAAAAGAAAGGTTCAACTGTGTGAGTTGAACACACACATCACAAAGCATTTTCTGAGAATGCTTCTGTCCAATTTTTATGTGAAGATATTCCCATTTCCTACGAAGGCCTCAAAGAGCTCCAGATATCCACTTGCAGATTCTGCAAAAACACTGTTTCAAAACTGCTCTATCTGAAGAAAGGTTCAACTCTGTTAGTTGAATGCACACATCATAAAGGTGTTTCTTAGAATGCTTCTGTCTAGTTTTTATGTGAAGTTGTTTCCTTTTCCACCGTAGGCTTCAAAGCGCTCCTAATGAACACTTGCAAATTCAATAAACAGAGTGTTTCAAAAGTGCTCTATCAAAAGAAAGCTTCAATTCTCTGTGCCGAGTGCACACAACACAAAGCAGTTTCTGAGAATGCATCTGTCTAGTTTTTATGTGAAGATATTCACCTTTCCAATGAAGGCCTGAAAGAGCTCCAAATATCCACTTGCAGATCCTATGAAAAGAGTCTTTCAAAACTGCTCTTTGAAATGGAAGCTTGAAGTCTGTGAGTTGAAAGCAGACATCATAAATAACTTTCAGAGAATGCTTCTGACTGGATTTTATGTGAAGATATTTTGTTTTCCACCATAGGCCTCTAAGTGCTCTTAATGAACAATTGCTGATTCTACAAAAACAGTGTTTCAAAACTGCTCTTTCAAAAGAAAAGTTCAACTCTGTGAGTTGGATTCACACTACACAAAGCAGTTTACCAGAACTCTTCTGTCGAGTTTTATGTGAAGAAATTCCCGTTTCCAACGAAGGACTGAAAGAGCTCCAAATATCCTCTTGCAGTTTCTGTAAAAACACTGCTTCAAAACTGCTCCATCAAAAGGAAAGTTGAACTCCGTAAGTTGAATGCACACATCGTAAAGATGTTTCAGAGAATGCTTCTATCTTATTTTTATGTGAAAGTATTTCCTTTTCCAACATAGATCTCAAAGCGCACCTAATGAACACTTGCAGATTCTACAAAAAGATTGTTTCAAAACTGCTCTATCAAAAGAAAGGTTCACCTGTTTGATTTGAATGAATACAACACAAAGCAGTTTCACAGATCTCTTCTATCTTGTTTTATGTGAAGAAAGACCTGTTTCCAATGAACGCTTCAAAGACCTCCAAATATCCTCTTGCAGATTCTGCAAAAACAGTTTCAAAACTGCACTTTCCAAAGGAAAGGTCAAGTCTGTTAGTTGAGTGCAGTCATCATAAAGGTGTTTCTTAGACTGCATCTGTCTAGTTTTTATCTGTAGTTGTTTCCTTTTCCACTGTAGGCTTCAAAGCGCTCCTAATGAACACTTGCAAATTCTACAAAAAGAGTGTTTCAAAAGTGTTCTATCAAAAGAAAGGTACAACTCTGTGTGTTGAGTGCACACTAAGCAAAGCAGTTTCTGAGAATGCTTTTGTCTAATTTTTGTGTGAAGATATTCACTTTTCCAACGAAGGCCTCAAAGAGCTCCAAATATTCACTTGCAGATTCTATAAAAAGAGTTTTTCAAAACTGCTCTTTCAAAAGGAAGGTTGAACTCTGTATGTTGAAAGTGCACATCATAAAGAAGTGTCAGATAATGCTTCTGTCTGTATTTTATGTGAAGATATTTCGTTTTCCACCATAGGCTTCAAAGCGCTCCTAATGAACAATTGCAGATTCTACAAAACGAGTGTTTCAAAACTGCTCCTTCAAAAGAAGTGTTCAACTCTGTGAGTTGGATTCACACTACACAAAGCCGTTTCACAGAATGCTTCTGTCTAGTTTTTATGTGAAGATATTCCTGTTTCCAATGAATGCCAGAAAGAACTCCAAATATACACTTGCAGACTCTTTGAAAACTGGTCTATGAAAAGGAAGGTTGAACTCTGTGAGTTGAATGCACACATCATAAAGTTGTTTCTGAGAATTCTTCTGTCTAGTTTTTATGTGAAGATATGTCCTTTTCCACCATAGGCCTCGAAGCGCTCCAAATGAACACTTGCAGATCCTACAAAAAGGGTGTTTCTTAACTGTTGTATGAAAGGAAGGGTTCAACTCTGTGAGTTGAGCACACACATCACAAATCATTTTCTGAGAATGCTTCTTTCCAGTTTTTATGTGAAGATATTCCCGTTTCCTACGAAGGCCTCAAAGAGCTCAAAATATCCACTGCCAGATTCTGCAAAAACACTCTTTCAAAACCCCTCCATGAAAAGGAAGTTTCATCTCTCTGAGTGGAATGCACACATCATAAAGAAGTTTGAGAGAATGCTTCTGTCTAGATTTTATGTGAAGGTATTTCCTTTTCCACCGTATGCCTCAAAGCGCACATTGTGAACACTTGCAGATTCTACAAAAACAGTTTTTCAAAACTGCTGTATCAAAAGAAAGGTTCACTTGTGTGAGTTGAATGCATACAACACATAGCAGTTTCAGAGAACACTTCTGTCTAGTTTTTATGTGAAGATAGTCCCTTTTCCAATGAACGCTTCAAAGAGCTCCAAATATCGCCTTGCAGATTCTGCAAAAACAGTGTTTCACAACTGCTCTATCCAAAGGAAAGATCAACTCAGTTAGTTGAATGCACACATTATAAACGTGTTTCTTAGAATGCTTGTGCCTAGTTTTTAAGTGAAGTTGCTTCCTTTTCCACAGTAGGCTTTGAAGCGCTCCAAATGAACACTTGCAAATTCTACAAAAAGAGTGTTTCAAAAGTGCTCTATCAAAACAAAGGTTCAACTCTGTTTGTGGAGCACACACAACACAAGGCAGTTTCTGATAATGCTTCTGTCTAGTTTTTTTGTGAAGGTATTCACGTTACCAATGAAGGCCTCAAAGAGCTCCAAATATCCACTTGCAGATTCTGCAAAAAGACTCTTTCAAAACCCGTCCATGAAAAGGAAGGTTCATCTCTCTGAGTTGAATTCACTCATCATAAAGAAGTTTGAGAGAATGCTTCTGTCTAGATTTTATATGAAGATATTTCCTTTTCCACCAAAGGCCTCAAAGCGCACATTGTGAACACTTGCAGATTCCACAAAAACAGTTTTTCAAAAGTGCTCTATCAAAAGAAAGGTTCACTTCTGTGAGTTGAATGTGTACAGCAGATAGCAGTTTCAGAAAACACTTCTGTCTAGTTTTTATGTGAAGATAGTCCCTTTTCCAACGAACGCTTCAAAGAACTCCAAATATCACCTTGCAGATTCTGCAAAAACAGTGTTTCACAACTGCTCTATCCAAAGGAAAGATCAACTCAGTTAGTTGAATTCACACATTATAAACGTGTTTCTTAGAATGCTTCTGTCTAGTTTTTACGTGAAGTTGTTTCCTTTTCCACCGTAGGCTTCGAAGCGCTTCTAATGAACACTTGCAAATTGTACCAAAACAGTGTTTCAAATGTGCTCTATGAAAACAAAGGTTCAAATCTGTGTGTCGAGTGCACACAACACAAGGCAGTTTCTGAGAATGCTTCTGTCTAGTTTTTTTGTGAAGGTATTCACATTTCCAATGAAGGCCTCAAATAGCTCCAAATATCCACTTGCAGATTCTGCAAAAAGACTCTTTCAAAACTGCTCCATCAAAACGAAGGTTGAACTCTATAAGTTGAAAGCACACATCATAAAGAACTTTCAGAGAATGCTTCTGTCTGGATTTTATGTGAAGATATTTCCTTTACCACCATAGGCCTCAAAGCGCTCCTAATGAACTATTGCAGATTCTACAAAAAGAGTGTTTCAAAACTGCTCTTTCAAAAGAAGTGTTCAAATCTGTGAGTTGGTTTCACATTACACAAAGCAGTTTCACAGAATGTTTCTGTCTAGTTTTTATTTGAAGATAGTCCCGTTTCCAACGAAAGCCTGAAAGAGCTCCAAATATACACTTGCAGATTCTGCAGAAACAGTGTTTCAGATCTGCTCCATCAAAAGGAATGTTCAACTCTGTGAGTTGAATGCACACATCATAAAGATGTTTCTGAGAATGTTTCTGTCTAGTTTTTATGTGAAGAAATTTCCTTGTCCACCATAGGACTCAAAGTGCTCCAAATGAATACTTGCAGAGTCTACAAAAAGGGTGTTTGAAAACTGCTCTATCAAACGAAAGATTCAATTCTGTGAGGTGAACACACACATCACAAAGCAGTTTCTGAGAATGCTTCTTTCCAGTTTTTATGTGAAGATATTCCCGTTTCCAAACAAGGCCTCAAAGAGCTCCAAATATCCCCTTGCCGATTCTGCAAAAAGACTCTTTCAATACTGCTCCATCAAAAGGATGTTTCAAATTTGTAAGTTGAATGCACACATCATAAAGCAGTTTCAGAGAATGCTTCTGTCTAGATTTTATGTGAAGATATTTCCTTTTCCACCGTAGGCCTCAAAGTGCACCAAATGAACACTTGCAACTTCTACGAAAGGAGTGTTTCAAAAGTGCTCTTTCAGAAGATAGGTTCAACTCTTTGTGTCGAGTGCACACAACACATAGTAGTTTCTGAGAATGCTTCTGCCTAGTTTTTCTGTGTGAGATATTCCCGTTTCCAATGAAGGCCTCAAGATCTCCAAATATCCACCTGCAGATTCTGCAAAAACACTGTTTCAAAACTGCTCTATCAAAAGGAAGGCTTATCTCCCTGATTTGAATGCACACATTGTAAAGATGTTTATGAGAATGCTTCTATCTAGTTTTTATATGAAGTTGTTTCCTTCTCCACCGTAGGCTTCAGAGCGCTCCTAATGAACACTTGCAAATACTTCAGAAAGTGAGTTTCAAAGCTGCTCTATCAAAAGAAAGTTTCACCTTTTTTATTTGAATGTACACACCACCAAGCTGTTTCAGAGAACACTTCTGTCTACTTTATATGTGAAGATAGTCCCGTTTCGAATGGACGCTTGATAGAAGCTGCAAATATACTCTTGCAGATTCTGCAAATGCATTGTTTCAAAACTGCTCTATCCAAAGGAACGTTCAACTCTGTTAGTTGAATGCACACATCATAAAGGTGTTTCTTAGAATGCTCCTCTCTACTTTTTATGTGAAGTTGTTTCCTTTTCCCCTGTAGGCTTCAAAGCACACAAAATGAACACTTGCAAATTTTACAAAAAGAGTGTTTCAAAAGTGCTCTATCAAAACAAAGGTTCAACTCTGTGTATCGAGGGCACACAACACAAAGCCGTTTCTGAGAATGCTTCTGTCTAGTTTTTATGTGAAGATATTCACGTTTCCAAAGAATGCCTCTAAGAGCTCCAAATATCCACTTGCAGATTCTATAAAAAGACTCTTTCAAATCTGCTCCATCAAAAGGAAGGATGGACTCTTTGAGTTGAATGCACACATCATAAAGAACTTTCAGAGAATGCTTCTGTTTGGATTTTAAGTGAAGATATTGCATTTTCCACCATAGGCCACAAAGCGCTCCTAATGAACAGTTGCAGATTCTACAAAAAGAGTGATTCGAAAGTGCTCTTTCAAAAGAAGTTTTCAAATCTGTGAGTTGGATTCACAGTACACAAAGAAGTTTCATAGAACGCTTCTGTCTTGTTTTTTTGTGAAGATATTCCTGCTTTCAATGAAGGCCTCAACAGCTCCAAATATCCAATTGCAGATTTTGCAAAAACACTGTTTCAAAACTGCTCCGTGAAAAGGAAGGCTTATCTGTCTTAGTTGAATGCACAGATCATAAAGATGTTTCTGAGAGTGCTTCTGTCTAATTTTTATGTGAAGATATTTCATTTTCCACCATAGGCCTCAAAGCGCATCTAATGCACACTTGCAAATTCTACAAAAAAGAGTGTTTGAAAAGTGCTCTTTCAGAAGATAGGTTCAATTCTGTGTGTCGAGTGCTGACAACACAAAGCAGTTTCTGAGAATGCTTCTCTCTGGTTTTTATGTGAAGATATTCAAGTTTCTAACGCAGCCCTTAAAGACCTCCAAGTATCCACTTACAGATTCTGCAAAGACACTGTTTCAAAACTGCTCTATCCAAAGGAAAGTTCAAATCGGCTAGTTGAATGCACACATCATAAAGTTGTTTCTTTGAATTCTTCTGTCTAATTTTTATGTGAAGTTGTTTCTTTTTCCACCATAGGCTTCAAAGCGCTCCTAAGGAACACATGCAAATTCTAGAAAAATAGTGTTCCAAAGTGCTCTCTCAAAAGAAAGGGTCAGCTCTGTGTGTTGAGAGCACACAAGGCAAAGCAGTTTCTGAGAATGCTTCTGTCTAGTTTTTATGTGAAGATATTCACGTTTCCAACGAAGGCCTCAAAGAGCTCCAAATATCCACTTGCAGATTCTGCAAAAAGACTCTTTCAAAACTGCTCCATGAAAAGGAAGGTTCAACTCTGTCAGTTGAATGCATACAACACCAAGCTGTTTCAGAGGACACTTCTGTCTAGTTTTTATGTGATGATAGTCCCATTTCCAACGAAAGCTTCAAAGAGCTCCAAATACCCTCTTGCAGATTGTGCAAAAACACTCTTTCAAAACTGCTCTATCCAAAGGAAATTTCAACTCTGTTAATTGAGTGCACACATTATAAACGTGTTTCTTAGAATGCTTTTGTCTAGTTTTTATGTGAAGTTGTTTCCTTTTCCATCATAGGCTTCAAAGTGCTCCTAATGAACACTTGCAAATTCTACAAAAAGAGTGCTTCAAAAGTGCTATATCAAAAGAAAGGTTCAGCTCTGACTGTCGAAGGTACACAACACAAAGAAGTTTCAGAGAATGCTTCTGTCTAATTTTTATGTGAAGATATTCACGTTTCCTACGGATGCCTCAAAGAGCTCCAAATATCCACTTGAAGATACTGCAAAAAGACTCTTTCAAAACTGTTCCATGAAACAGAAGGTTGAACTCTGTGAGTTGAAAGCACACATCATAAAGAACTTTCAGACAACTCTTCTGTCTGGATTTTATGTGAAGATATTTCCTTTTCCACTGTAGGCCTCAAAGCGCTCCTAATGAACAATTGCAGATTCTACAAAAAGAGTGTTTCAAATCTGCTCTTTTAAAAGAAGTATTCAACTCTCTGAGTTGGATTCACTCTACACAACTCAGTTTAACAGAACGATTCTGTCTAGCTTTTATGTGAAGATAGTCTCGTTTCCAACGAAGGCAAGAAAGAGCTCCAAATCAAACTGCTCTGTCAAAAGGAAGGTTCAACTGGGTGAGTTGAATGCTCACATCATAAAGGTGTTTCTGAGAATGCTTTGGTCTAGTTTTTATGTGAAGATAATTCCTTTTCCACCATAGGCCTCAAAGCGCTCCTAATGAACACTTGCATAGTCTACAAAAAGTGTGTTTCAAAACTGATCTATCAAAAGAAAGATTCAACTCTGTGAGTTGATTGCAAACAACACAAAGCAGTTTCAGATAACACTTCTGTCTACTTTTTTTGTGAAGATATTCCCGTTTCCAACGAAGGCCTCAAGCGCCCCAAATATCCACTTGCAGATTCTGCAAAGCACTGTTTCAAAACTGCTCTATCAAAAGGAAGGCTTATCTCTCTGAGTTGAATGCACTCATCATAAAGATGTTTCTTAGAATGCTTCTGTCTCGTTTTTATGTGAAGATATTTCCTTATCCACCATAGTCCTCAAAGCCCACCTAATGAACACTTGCAGATTCCACAAAAAGAGTGTTTCAAAACTGCTCTATCAAAAGAAAGATTCAACTCTGTGAGTTGAATGCATACAACACTTTAAAGCTGTTTCAGAGAACACCTCTGTCTAGTTTTTTAGAAGATATTCCAGTTTCCAACGAAGGCCTCAAGAGCTCCAAATATCCACTTGCAGATTCTGCAAAAACACTGTTTCAAAACTGCTCTATCAAAAGGAAGGCTTATCTGTCTGAGTTGAATGCACACATCATAAAGTTGTTTCTGAGAATGCTTCTTTCTAGATTTTATGGGAAGATATTTCCTTTTCTAGCATAGGCTTCAAAGCACACCTAATGAACACTTGCACATTCTACAAAAGAGTGTTTAAATACTGATCTATCTGAAAAAACATTCAACTCTGTGAGTTGAATGCATACAACACAAAGCAGGTTCAGAGAACACTTCTGTCTAGTTTTTATGTGAAAATAGTCCCTTTTCCAAGGAACGCTTCAAAAAGCTGCAAATATCCACATGCAGATTCTGCAAAAACACTGTTTCAAAACTGCTCTATCCAAAGGAAGATTTAACTCTGTTAGTTGAATGCACACATCGTAAAGTTGTTTCTTATTATGCTTCTGTCTAGTTTTTATGTGAAGTTCTTTCCTTTTCCACCGTAGGCTTGAAAGCGCTCCTAACGAACAGTTGTAAATTCTACAACAAGAGTGTTTCAAAAGTGCTGTATCAAAAGAAAGGTTCAACTCCATGTGTTGAGTGCATACAACACAAATCAGATTCTGAGAATGCTTTTGTCTACTTTTTATGTGAAGATATACACGTTTCCAACGAATGCCTCAAATAGCTCCAAATATCCACTTGCAAACACTATAAAAAGAATGTTTCGAAACTGCAATTTCAAAAGGAATGTTGAACTCTGTGAGTTGAAAGCACACATCAAAAATAACTTTCAGAGAATGCTTCTGTCTGGATTTTATGTGAAGATATTTCGTTTTCCAACACACGCCTCAAAGCGCCCCTAATGAACAATTGCAGATTGTAGAAAAAGAGAGTTCAAAACTGCTCTTTTAAAAGAAGTGTTCAACTCTGTGAGTTGGATTCACACGACACAAAGCAGTTTCACAGAATGCTTCTGCCTAGTTTTTATGTGAAGGTATTCCCATTTCCAAAAAGGCTGGAAAGAGCTCCAAATATCCACATAGAGATTCTGCAAAAACACTGTTTCAAAACTGCTGTATCAAAAGGAAGGTTCAACTCTGTGAGTTGAATGCACACATCATAAAGGTGTTTCTGAGAATGCTTCTGTCTAGTTTTTATGTGAAGATATTTTTTTTTCCACTATTTGCCTCAAAGCGCACCTAATGAACCCTTGGAGATTCTACAAAAAGAGTGTTTCAAAACTACTCAATCAAAAGAAAGATTCAACTCTGTGAGTTGAATGCATACAACACAAACCAGTTTCAGAGAACACTTCTGTCTAGTGTTTTTGTGAAGATATTCCCGTTTCCACCAAAGGCCTCAAGAGCTCCAAATATCCACTTGCAGATTCTGCAAAAATCCTTTTTCAATACTGCTCTATCAAAAGAAAGGCTTATCTGTCTGTGTTGAGTACACACATGTTATAGATATTCCTGAGAATGCCCCTGTCTATTTTTTATGTGTAGATACTTACTTTTCCACAATAGGCCTCAAAGCGCTCTGAATGAACACTTGCAGATTCTACAAAAAGGGTTTTTCAAAACTGCCCTATGAAAGGAAAAGTTCAAATCTGTGAGTTGAGCACACACATCACAAAGCAGTTTCTGAGAATGCTTCTGTCCAGTTTTTATGTGAAGATATTCCCGTTTCCAAAGAAGGCCTCAAAGAACTCCAAATATCCACTTACAGTTTTTGCAAAAAGACTCTTTCAAAACTGCTCCATGAAAATTAAGTTTCTATTTCTCCACATCCTCTTCAGCACCTGTTGTTTCCTGACTTTTTATTGATTGCCATTCTAGCTGGTGTGAGATGATATCTCATTGTGGCTTTGATTTGCATTTCTCTGACGGCCAGTGATGGTGAGCATTTTTTCATGTGTTTTTTGGCTGCATAAAAGTCTTATTTTGAGAAGTGTCTGTTAATGTCCTTCACCCACTTTTTGATGGAGTTGTTTATTTTTTTCTTTTAAATTTGTTGGCGTTCATTGTAGATTCTGGATATTAGCCCTTTGTCAGACGAGTAGGTTGCGAAAATTTTCTCCCATTTTGTAGGTTGTTTGTTGACTCTGATGGTAGTTTCTTTTGCTGTGCAGAAGCTCTTGAGTTTAATTAGATCCCATTTGTCAATTTTGGCTTTTGTTGCCATTGCTATTGGTGTTTTAGACATGAAGTCCTTGCCCATGCCTATGTCCTGAATGGTAATGCCTAGGTTTTCTTCTAGGGTTTTTATGGTTTTAGGTCTAACATTTAAGTCTTTAATCTATCTTGAATTGATTTTTGAATAAGGTGTAAGGAAGGGATCCAGTTTCAACTTTCTACATATGACTAGCCAGTTTTCCCAGCACCATTTATTAAATAGGGAATCCTGTCCCCATTGCTTGTTTTTCTCAGGTTTGTCAAAGATCAGATAGTTGTGGCTATGTGGCATTATTTCTGACGGCTCTGTTCTGTTCCATTGATCTATATCTCTGTTTTGGTACCAGTACCATGATGTTTTGGTTACCGTAGCCTTGTAGTATAGTTTGAAGTCAGGTAGTTTGATGCCTCCAGCTTTGTTCTTTTGGCTTAGGATTGACTTGGTGATGTGGACTCTTTTTTGGTTCCATATGAACTTTAAAGTAGTTTTTTCCAATTCTGTGAAGAAAGTCATTGGTAGGTTGATGGGGATGGCATTGAATCTGTAAATTACCTTGGGCAGTATGGTTTTTTCATGATATTGATTCTTCCTACCCATGAGCATGGAATGTTCTTCCATTTGTTTGTATCCTCTTTTATTTCCTTGAGCAGTGCCTTGTAGTTCTCCTGGAAGAGTTCCTTCACATCCCTTGTAAGTTGGATTCCTAGGTATTTTACTCTCTTTGAAGCAATTGTGAATGGGAGTTCACTCATAATTTGGCTCTCTGTTTGTCTGTTATTGATGTATAAGAATGCTTGTGATATTTGTACATTGATTTTGTATCCTGAGACTTTGCTGAAGTTGCTTATCAGCTTAAGGAGATTTTGGGCTGAGACAATGGGGTTTTCTCGATATACTATCATGTCATCTGCAAACAGGGAGAATTTGACTTCCTCTTTTCCTAATTGAATACCCTTGATTTCCTTCTCCTACCTAATTGCCCTGGCCAGAACTTCCAACACTATGTTGAATAGAAGTGGTGAGAGAGGGCATCCCTGTCTTGTGCCAGTTTTCAAAGGGAATGCTTCCAATTTTTGCCCATTCAGTATGATATGGGCTGTGGATTTGTCATAGATAGCTCTTATTATTTTGAGATATGTCCCATCAATACCTAATTTATTGAGAGTTTTTAGCATGAAGGGTTGTTGAATTTTGTCAAAGGCCTTTTCTGCATCTATTGAGATTATCAAGTGGTTTTTGTCTTTGGTTCTGTTTATAGGCTGGATTACATTTTTTGATTTGTGACTGTAAACTAGTTCAACCATTGTGGAAGTCAGTGTGGTGATTCCTCAGGGATCTAGAACTAGAAATTCCATTCGACCCAGCCATCCCATTACTGGGTATATACCCAAAGGACTATAAATCATGCTGCTATAAAGACACATGCACACGTATGTTTATTGTGGCATTATTCACAATAGCAAAGACTTGGAACCAACCCAAATGTCCCACAATGATAGACTGGATTAAGAAAATGTGGCTCATATACACCATGGAATACTATGCAGCCATAAAAAACGATGAGTTCATGTCCTTTGCAGGGACATGGATGAAATTGGAAATCATCATTCTGAGCAAACTTTCACAAGAACAAAAAACCAAACACCACATTTTCTCACTCATAGGTGGGAATTGAACAATGGGAACCCATGGACACAGGAAGGGGAACATCACACTCTGGGGACTGTTGTGGGGTGGGGGGAGAGAGGAGGGATAGCATTGGAAGATATACCTAATGCTGGATGAGGAGTTGGTGGGTGCAGCGCACCAGCATGGCACATGTATACATATGTAACTTACCTGCACATTGCACACATGTACCATAAAACCTAAAGTATAATGATAATAAATTAAAAAAAAACAACAACAGCACTGATCTGTAGGTTTTGGAATCCTAAAATTCACAGTCACTTCTCTATTATTAAAGCCCTGCCCTGCCCCTCCCTGACCCCAGTTCAATCCATCTATTTTCTTATTGCTCATATGTGAGGCATGATAAGATTGTTTGAATGGGCACTTGTTTTTTAATTTCTTATGCTTTCTCAGTGATTTCCAACACATAGCCTCAAACAAGTTATTTTCAGTGATTGCCTTACTCAGCAGGGGACTGCTCCCTTAACTTTTCTTACTCTCTTTTTGCACACTCGTTCATTCATTCATTCAAAAGTAAAATTGTGTCAGTTATATCTCAATAAAGCTGTTAAAAAAAAAAAACAAAAACAAGAAAAAAACAAAAAAAGGAAATGAAGTTTCAACTCTGTGAGTTGAATGGACACATCCTAAAGAAGTTGGAGAGAATGCTTCCATGTAGATTTTAAGAGAAGATTTTTGCTTTTCCACCATAGGACTCAAAGTGCACCTGATGAATAATTGCAGATTCTAAAAAAAGAGTGTTTCACAACTGATCTACCAAAAGAAAGATTCAACTCAGTGAGGTGGATGTATACCACACAAAGCAGTTTCAGAGAACGCTTGTGTGTAGTTTTTATGTGAAGATAGTCACGTTTCCAATGAACGCTTCAAAGAGCTCCAAATATCCTCTTGCAGATTCTGCAAAAACACTGTTCAAAAATGCTCTAAGAAAAGGAAGGTTCAACTCTGTTAGTTGAATGCCCACATCATAAAGGTGTTTCTTAGAATGCTTCTGTGTGGTTTTTATGTGAAGTTGTTTCCTTTTCCACCGTGGGGTTCAAAGCGCTCCTAATGAACACTTGCTAATTCTTCTAAAAGAGTGTTTCAAAAGTGCTCTACCAAAAGAAATGTACAACTCTGTGTGTCGAGTGCACACAACACAAAGCAGTTTGAGAGAATGCTTCTGTCTAGTTTTCATGTGAAGATATTCACGTTTCCAACAGAGGCCTCTAAGAGCTCCAAATATCTACCTGCAGATTTTGAAAAAGACCCTTTCAAAACTGCTCCATCAAAAGGAAGTTTGATCTCTGTGAGTTGAAAGCACACATCTAAAGAACTTTCAGAGAATGCTTCTGTCTGGATTTTATGTGAAGATATTTCCTTTTCCAAAATAGGCCTCAAAGCGCTCCTAATGAACAATTGCAAATTCTACAAAAAGAGTGTTTCAAAACTGCTCTTTCAAAAGAAGTGTTCAAATCTGTGAGTTGGATTGACACCACACAAAGCAGTTTCACAGAAAGCTTCTATCCAGTTTTTATGTGAAGATATTTCCTTTTCCAAAATAGGCCTCAAAGCGCACCTAATGAACACTTGCAAATTTTACAAAAAGAGGTTTCAAAACTGCTCTATCAAAAGAAGGGTTCACCACCTCTGTGAGTTGAATGTATACAACATAAAGCAGTTCCAGAGAACACTGCTGTCTATTTTGTATGTGAGGATAGTCCCGTTTCCAAAGAACGCTTCAAAGAGCTCCAAGTATCCTCTTGCAGATTCTGCAAAAACACTGTTTCAAAACAGCTCTATCCAAAGAAATATTCAACTCTGTTAGTGGAATGCTCACATCATAAAGATGTTTCTTAGAATGCTTCTGTCTAGTTTTTATGTGACGTTGTTTCCTTTCCCACAGTAGGCTTCAAAGCGCTCATAATGAACCCTTCCAAATTCTATAAAAAGAGTGTTTCAAAAGTGCTCTATCAAAAGAAAGTTTCAACTCTGTGTATTGAGTACACACAACAAAAAGCAGTTTCTGAGAATGCTTCTTTCTAGTTTTTATGTGAAGATATTCACCTTTCCAATGAAGACCTCAAAGAGCTCCAAATATCCACTTGCAGATCCTTTAAAAAAGAGTGTTTCAAAACTGCTCTTTCAAAAGGAAGGTTTAACTCTCTGAGTTGAAAGCACACATCATAAAGAACTTTCAGATACTGCTTCAGTCTAGATTTTATGTGAAGATATTTCGTTTTCCACCATAGGCCTCAAAGCACTTCTAATGAACAATTTCAGATTCTACAAAAAGAGTGTCTCAAAACTGCTCTTTCAAAAGCTGTGTTCAACACTGTGAGTTGGATTCACACCACACAAAGCAGTTTCACAGAACGCTTCTGTCTATTTTTATGTGAAGATATTCCCTTATCCAATGAAGGCCTGAAAGAGCTCCAAATATCCACTTGCAGATTCTGCAAAAAGACTCTCAAAACTGCTCTTTCAATAGGAAGGTTGAACTCTGTGAGTTGAAAGCACACATCATAAAGGAATTTCAGAAAATGCCTCTGTGTGGATTTTATGTGAAGATATTTCCTTTTCCACCATAGGCCTCACAGCGCTCCTAATGAACAATTGCAGATTCTACAAAAAGAGTGTCAAAACTGCTCTTTCAAAAGAAGTGTTCATCTCTGTGAGTTGGATTCACGCTACACAAAGCAGTTTCAAAGAACGCTTCTGTCTAGTTTTTATTTGAAGATATTCCCAATTCCAACGAAGGCCTGTAAGAGCTCCAAATATCCACTTGTGGATTCTTCAAAAACACTGTTTCAAATCTGCTTTATGAAAGGAAGGTTCAACTCTGTGTGTTTAATGTGCATATCATAAAGATGTTTCTGAGAATGCTTCTGTCTAGTTTTTATGTGAAGATATTTCCTTTTCTACCATAGGCCTCAAAGCGCTGCAAATGAACACTTGCAGATTGTACAAAAAGGGTGTTTCAAAAGTGCTCTATCAAAGGAAAAGTTGAACTCTGTGAGTTGAACACACACATCACAAAGCAGTTTCTGAGAATGCTGCTGTCCAGTTTTTATGCGAAGATATTCCCGCTTCCAAAGAAGGCCTCAAAAAGCTACAGATATCCACTTACAGATTCTGCAAAAAGACTCTTTCAAAACTGCTCCATAAAAAGGAAGGTTCAACTCTGTGAGTTGAATGCACACATCATAAAGAAGTTTCAGAGAATACTTCTGTCTAGATTGTATGTGAAAGTATTCCCATTTCCACCATAGGCCTCAAAGCGCACCTAATGAACACCTGCAGATTCTACAAAAAGAGTATTTCTAATCTGCTCTATCAAAAGAAATATTCAACTCTGTGAGTTGAATGCATCCAACGCAAAGCAGTTTAAGAGAACACTTCTGTCTAGTTTTTTGGTGAAGGTATTCCCGTTTCCAAAGTATGCCTGGAATAGCGCCAAATATCCACTTACAAATTCTGCAAAAACACTGTTTCAAAACTGCTCTATCAAAACGAAGTTTCAACCCTTTGACTTGAATGCACACACCATAAAGATGTTTCTGAGAATGCTTCTGTCTACTTTTTATGTGAAGATACTTCCTTTTCTACCGTAGACTTCAAAGCGCTCCAAATGAACACTAGCAGATACTACAAAAAGGGTGTTTCAAAACCACTTTATCAAAGGAAATCTTCAACTCTATTAGGTGAACACACAAATCACAAAGCACTATCTGAGAATGCTTCTGTCCAGTTTTTATGTCAAGATATTCCCGTTTCAAACGAAGTCCTCAAACAGTTCCAAATATCCACTTACAGATTCTGCAAAAAGACGCTTTCAAAACTGCTCCATAAAAGGGAAGGTTCATCTCTGTGAGTGGAATTCACACATCATAAAGAAGTTTTAGAGAATGCTTCTCTCTAGAGTTTATGTGAAGAGATTTGCTTTTCCACCACTGGCCTCAAAGTACTCCTAATGAACAATAGCAGATTCTACAAAAAGAGTGTTTTAAAACTGCTCTTTCAAAAGAAGTATTCAACTCTGTGAGTTGGATTCACACTACACAAAGCAGTTTCACAGAACGCCACAGTCTAGTTTTTATGTGAAGATAGTGCCATTTCCAATGAAGGCTTGCAAGAGCTCCAAATATCTACTTGCAGATTGTGCAAAAGCACTGTTTCAAAACTGCTCTATGAAAAGGAAGTTTCAAATCTGTGAGTTGAATGCACACATCTTAAAGATGTTTCAGAGAATACTTCTGTCTAGTTTTTATGTGAAGACATTTCCTTTTCACCATAGATCTCAAAGGGCACCAAATGAACACTTGCAGATTCTACAAAAAGGGTATTTCAAAACTGCTCTATCAAAAGAAAGATTGAATTCTGTGAGTTGAAAGCATACAACACAAAGCAGTTTCAGAGAACACTTCAGTCTTGTTTTCTGGTGAAGATATTCCCATTTCCAACGAAGGCCTCAAGAGCTCCAAATATCCACTTGCAGATTTTGCAAAAGCACTATTTCAAAACTGCTCAATCAAATGGAAGGCTTCTCTCTCTGAGTTGAATTCAGAGATCATAAAGTGTTTGTGAGAATGCTTCTGTCTAGTTTTTATTTGAAGATATTTCCTTTTCCACCATAGGCCTCAAGGCGCTCCAAATGAACGCTTGCAGGTTCTACAAAAAGGGTGTTTCAAAGCTGCCCTATGAAAGGAAAGTTTCAACACTGTGAGTTGAACACACACATCCAAAGCAGTTTCAGAGAACACTTCTGTTCAGTTTTTATGTGAAGTTATTCCCGTTTCCAACGAAGGCCTCAAAGAGCTTCAAATATCCACTTCTAGGTTCTTCAAAAAGACTCTTTCAAAACTGCTCCAAGAAAGGGTAGGTTCAACCCAGTGAGTTGAATGCACACATCATAAAGTAGTTTCAGAGAATGCTGCTGTTTAGATTTTATGTGAAGATATTTCCTTTTCCACCATAGGCCTGAAAGCGCACCTAATGAACACTTGCAGATCCTACAAAAAGAGTGTTTCCAAACTGCTCTATCAAAAGAAAGATTCAGCTCTGTGAGTTGAATGCATACAACATAAAGCAGTTTCAGAGAACACTTCTGTCTAGTTTTTATGTGAAGATAGTCCCGTTTCCAATGAACGCTTCAAAGAGATCCAAATATCCTCTTGCAGTTTCTGCAAAAACACAGTTTCAAAACTGCTCTATTGAAAGAAAAGTTCAATTCTGTTAGTTGAATGCACACATCATAAAGTTATTTCTTAGAATGCTTCTGTCTAGTTTTTATGTGAAGTTGTTTTCTTTTTCATCATAGGTTTCAAAGCTCTCCTAATGAACATTTGCAAATTCTACAAAAAGAGTGTTTCAAAAGAGATCTATCAAAAGAAAGGTTGAACTCTGTGTGTTGAGTGCACACAACAGAAAGCAGTTTCTGAGAATGCTTCTGTCTAGTTTTTATGTGAAGATATTCTCAGTTCCAATGAAGGCCTCAAAGAGCTCCAAATATCAACGTGCAGATTCTGCAAAAAGACTCTTTCAAAACTGCTCTTTCAAAAGGAAGGTTGAACTCTGTGAGTTGAAAGCACACATCATAAAGAACTTTCAGAGAATGCTTCTCTCTGGATTTTATGTGAAGATATTTCCTTTTCCACCATAGGATTCAAAGCGCTCCTAATAAACAATTGCATATTATACAAAAAGTGTGTTTCAAAACTGCCCTTTCAAAAGAAGTGTTCAACTCTGTGGGTTGGATTCACGCTACAGAAGGCAGTTTCACAGAAAGCTTCTGTCTAGTTTTTATGTGAAGATATTCCCGTTTCCAACGAAGGCCTGTAAGAGCTTCAAATATCCACTTGTGTATTGTGCAAAATCATTGTTTCAAAACTGCTCTATCAAAAGGAAGTTTCAACTCTGTGAGTTGAATGCGCACATCATAAAGATGTTTCTGAGAATGCTTCTGTCTAGTTTTTATGTGAAGATATTTCCTTTTCCACCACAGGCCTCAAAGCGCACCTAATGAACACTTGCAGATTCTACAAAAAGAGTGTTTCAAAACTGCTCAATGAAAAGAAAAATTCAAATCTGTGTGTTTAATGCATACAACACAAAGCAGTTTCAGAGAACACTTCGGTCTAGTTTTTTTGTGAGGATATTCCCGTTTCCAACGAAGGCTTCAAAGAGCTCGAAATATCCACTTGCAGATCCTGCATAAACACTGTTTCAAAACTGCTCTATCAAAAGGAAGGTCCAATTCCGTTGGTTGAATGCACACATCTTAAAGTGGTTTCTGAGAATGTTTCAGTCTAGTTTTTATGCAAAGATATTTCCTTTTCATCATAGGACTTAAAGCGCACCAAATGAAGACTTGCAGATTCTACAAATAGAGTGTTTCAAAACTGCTCTTTGAAAAGAAAGATTCAACTCTGTGAGTTGAATGCATACAACACAAAGCAGTTTCAGAGAACACTTCTGTCTAGTTTTTTTGTGAATATATTCCCGTTTCCAATGAAGACATCAAGAGCTCCTAATATCCACTTGCAGATTCTACAAAAACACTGTTTCCAAACTGCTCTATGAAAAGGAAGGTTCAAATCTCTGAGTTGAATGCACCCATCATAAAGGTGTTTCTGAGAGTGCATCTGTCTAGTTTTTATGTGAAGGTATTTCCTTTTCCACCATAGGCCTCCAAGCACTCCAAATGGACAGTTGGAGAGTTTATAAAAAGGGTGTTTCAAAACTGCTTTATCAAACGAAATGTTCAACTCTTTGAGTTGAACACACACATCAAAAAGCAGTTTCTGAAAATGCTGCTGTCTAGTTTTTATGTGAAGATATTCACGTTTTCAACAAAGGCCTCAAACACCTCCAAATATCCACTCGCAGGTTCTGCAAAAACATTCTTTCAAAACTGCTCCATGAAAGGGAAAGTTCAACTCTGTGAGTGGAATGCACATATCATAAAGAAGTTTCAGAGAATGCTTCTGTCTAGATTCAATGTGAAGATATTTATTTTTCGACCATAGGCCTCAAAGCGCACCTAATGAACACTGGCAGATTGTACAAAAAGAGTGTTTCCTAACTGCTCAATCAAAAGAAAGATTCAAATCTGTGAGTTGAATGCATACAACACAAAGCAGTTTCAGAGAACACTTCTGTGTATTTTTCTTGTGAATATATGCCCGTTTCCAACGAAGGCCTCAAGAGCTCCAAATATCTACTTGCAGTTTCTGCAAAACACTGTTTCAAAACTGCTCTATCCAAAGTAAGTTCAACTCTGTTACTTGAATGCACACATCATAAAGTTGTTTCTCAGAATGCTTTTGTCTATTTTTTATATGAAGATATTTCCTTTTCCACCATAGGCCTCAAAGCACACCAAAAGAACACTTTCAGATTCTACAAAAAGAGTGTTTCCAAACTGCTGTATCAAAAGAAAGATTCAACTCTGTGAGTTGAATGCATACAACACAAAGCAGTTTCAGAGAATATTTCTGTTTAGTTTTTTTGTGAAGATATTCCCGTTTCCAATGAAGGCCTCAAGAGCTCCAAATATACACTTGCAGATTCTGCAAAAACGCTGTTTCAAAACTGTTGTATCAAAAAGAAGCCTTATCTCTCTGAGTTGAATGCACACATCATAAAGATGTTTCTGAGAATGCTTCTGTCTAATTTTTATGTGAAGATATTTCCTTTTCCACCATAGGCCTCAAAGCGCACCTAACGAACACTTGCAGATCCTACAAAAAGAGTGTTTCAAAACCGCTATATCATAAGAAAGATTCAACTCTGTGAGTTGAAAGCATACAATGCAAAGCAGGTTCAGAGAACACATCTGTGTAGTTTTTATGTGAAGTTAGACCCGTTTCCAACATACGCTTCAAAGAGCTCCAAATGGCCACATGCAGATTCTGCAAAAAGTCTCTTTCAAACCTGCTCCATCAAAAGGAAGGTTGAACCCTGTGAGTTGAAAGTGCACATCATAAAGAACTTTCAGAGAATGCTTCTGTCTGGATTTTATGTGAAGATATCTCCTTTACAACCATAGGCCTCAAAGCGCTCCTAATGAACAATTGCAGATTCTACAAAAAGAGTGTTTCAAAACTGCTCTTTCAAAAGAAGTGTTCAACTCTGAGTTGGATTCAAACTACATAAAGCAGTTTCATAGAATGCTTCTGTCTAGTTTTTATGTGAAGATAGACCCATTTCCAATGAAGGCCTGCAAGAGCTCCAAATATCCACTTGCAGATTCTGCAAAAACACTTTTTCAAAACTTCTCAATCAAAAGGAAGGCTTGCCTCCCTAAGTTAAATGCATACATCACAAATATGTTTCTGAGAATGCTTCTGTCTAGTTTTTATGTGAAGATATTTCCTTTTCCACCATTGGCCTCAAAGCGCACCTAATGAACACTTGCAGATTCTACAAAAACAGTGTTTCCAAACTGCTCTATCAAAAGAAAGATTCAAGTCTGCGAGTTGAATGCATACAACACAAAGCACTTTCAGGGAATATTTCTGTCTAGTTTTGTTGTGAAGATATGCCCGTTTCAAATGAAAGCTGAAGAGCTCCAAATATCCACTTGCAGATTCTGCAAAAACACTGTTACAAAACTGCTCTATCAAAAGGAAGGCTTATCTGTCTGAGTTGAATGTCCACATCATAAAGTTGTTTCTGAGAATGCTTCTGTATATTTTTTATGTGAAGGTATTTCCGTTTCCACCATAGGCCTCAATGCGCTCCAAATGAACACTTGCAGATTCTACAAAAAGTGTGTTTCAAAGCTTCTCTATCAGAGGAAATGTTCAACTCTGTCAGTTGAACACACACATCACAAAGCAGTTTCTGTCAATGCTGCTGTCCAGTTTTTATGTGAAGATATTCCCGTTTCCAATGAAGGCCTCAAAAAGCTGCAAATACCCACTTGCAGATCCTGCAAAAAGACTCTTTGAGAACTGCTCAAAGAAAAGGAAGTTTAAACTCTGACAGTTGAATGCTCACATTGTAACGAAGTTTTAGAGAATGGTTCTGTCTAGATTTTATGTGAAGATATTTCCTTTTCCACCATTGGCCTCAAAGCGCACCCAATGAACACTTGCAGATCCTACAAAAAGAGTGGTTCAAAACTCATCTGGGAAAGACAAATTCAACTCTGTGAGTTGAACGCATGCAACAAAAAGCAGTTTCAGAGAACACTTCTGTCTAGTTTTTATGTGAAGATATTCCCGTTTCCAACAAAGGCCTCAAAGAGCTGCAAATATCCACTTGCAGATTTTGTAAAAAGACTCTTTCAAAAGTGCTCCATGAAAAAGAAGGTTCAACTCCGTGAGTTGAATGCACACATCGTAAAGAAGTTTCAGAGAATGCTTCTTTCTAGTTTTTATGTGAAGATATTTCCTTTTCCACCATAGGCCTCAAAGTGCACCTAATGAACACTTGCAGATTCTACAAAGAGTGTTTCAAAACTGCTCTATCAAAAGAAATGTTCACCTCTGTGAGTTAAATAAAAACAACACCAAGCAGTTTCAGAGAACACTTCTGTCCAGTTTTTATGTGAAGATTGTCCCGTTTTCAACAAACGCTTCAAAAGCTCCAAATTTCCTCTTGTAGATTCTGCAAAAACACTGTTTCAAAACTGCTCTATTCAAAGAAAAGTTCAAGTGTGTTACTTGAATGCACACATCATAAAGCTGTTTCTTAGAATGCTTCTGTCTAGTTTTTATGTGAGGTTGTTTCCTTTTCCACCGTCGACTTCAAAGCCCTCCTAATGAACAATTGCAAATACTACAAAAAGAGTGTTTCAAAAGTGCTCTATCAAAAGAAACGTTCAACTCTGTGTGTTGAGTGCGCACAACACACAGTAGTTTCTGAGAATGCTTCTGTCTAGTTTTTATGTGAAGATATTCACGTTTCCAATGAATGCCTGAAAGAGCTCAAAATGTCCACTTGCAGATTCCACAAAAAGACTCTTTCAAAACTGCTCCATCAAAAGGAAGGTTGAACTCTGTGGGTTGAAAGCACACATCATAAAGAACTTTCAGAGAATGCTTCTGTCTGGATTTTATGTGAAGATATTTCCTTTTCCACTATTGGTCTCATAGCGCTCCTATTGGACAATTGCAGATTCTACAAAAAGAGGGTTTCAAAACTGCTCTTTGAAAAGAAGTGTTCAGCTCTGTGAGTTGGATACACACTATGCAAAGCTGTTTCACAGAACGCTTCTGTCTAATTTTTATGTGAAGCTATTCCCGTTTCCAACGAACGCATCAAAGAGCTCCAAATATCCACTTGCAGATTCTGCAAAATACTCTTTAAAAAGTACTCTATCAAAAGGAAGTTTCAACTCTGTGAGTTCAATGAACACATCTTAATGATGTTTCTGAGAATGCTTCTGCCTAGTTTTTATGTGATGATAATTGTTTTCCACCTTAGGCCTCAAAGCGCACCTAATGAACACTTGAAGATTCTACAAAAAGAGTGTTTGAAAACTGCTCTATCAAAAGAAAGATTCAACCCTGTGAGTTGAATGCATACAACACAAAGTTTCAGAGAACACTTCTGTCTAGTTTTTTTCTGTGAGATATTCCCGTCTCCAGCGAAGGCCTCAAGAGATCCAAATATCCACTTGCAGATTCTGCAAAAAGACTCTTTCAAAACTGCTCTGCCAAAAGGAAGGCTTATCTCTCTGAGTTGAATGCACACATCATAAATGTGTTTCAGAGAGTGCTTCCGTATAGTTTTTATGTGAAGATATTTCCTTTTCCACCATAAGCCTGAAAGCACTGTAAATGAACACTTGTAGAGTCTACAAAAAGGGTGCTTCAAAACCGGTTTATCAAAGGAAAGGTTCACCTCTGTTAGTTGGACACACACATCACAAAGCAGTTTCTGAGAATTCTTCTGTACAGTTTTTATGTGAAGATATTCCTGTTTTCAATGAAGTCCTCAAAGAGCACCAAATATCCACTTGCAGATTCTGGAAAAAGACTCTTTCAAAACTGCTGCATGAAAAGGAAGGTTCAACTCTGTGAGTTGAATGCCAACATCATAAAGTAGTTTCAGGGAATGCTTCTATGTAGATTTTATGTGAAGATATTTCCTTTTCCACCATAGGCCTCAAAGCGCACCAAATGAACACTTGCAGATACTACAAAAATAGTTTTTCAAAACTGCTCTATCTAAAGAAAGATTCAACTCTGTGAGTTGAACACACATATCACAAAGAAGTTTCTCAGAATGCTTCTGTCCAGTTTTTATGTGAAGATAGTCCCGTTTCCAACGAATGCTTCAAAGAGCTCCAAATATCCACATGCAGATTCTGCCAAAACACTGTTTCAAAACGACTCTATCAAAAGGAAGATTCAACACTGTCAGTTGAATGCACACATCATAAAATTGTTTCTTAGAATGCTTCTGTCTAGTTTCTATGTGAAGTTGTTTCCTTTTCCACTGTAGGCATCAAGCGCTCCTAATGAACACTTACAAAACCTACAAAAAGAGTGTTTCAAAAGTGCTCTATGAAAAGAAACGTTC
Source organism: Pongo abelii (assembly GCF_028885655.2). Taxonomy (NCBI): domain Eukaryota; kingdom Metazoa; phylum Chordata; class Mammalia; order Primates; family Hominidae; genus Pongo; species Pongo abelii. Next base: position 19,347,695 of record NC_072000.2, on the reverse strand, counting down.
AACTCTGTGTGTTAAGTGTAGACAGCACAAAGCAGTTTCTGAGAATGCTTCTGTCTAGTTTTTATGTGAAGATAATAACGTTTCCAACGAAGGCCTCATAGAGCTCCAAATATCCAGTTGCAGATTCTTTAAAAAGAGTGTTTCAAAACTGCTCTTTCAAAAGGAAGGTTGAACTCTGTGAGTTGAAAGCACACATCATAAAGAACTTTCAGAGAATGCTTCTGTCTGGATTTTATGTGAAGATATTTCGTTTTCCCCCATAGGCCTCAAAGCAGTCCTAATGAACAATTGCAGATTCTACAAAAAGAGTGTTTCAAAACTGCTCTTTCAAAAGAAGTGTTCAACTCTGTGAGTTGGATTCACACTACACAAAGTAGTTTCACAGAACTTTTCTGTCTAGTTTTTATTTGAAGATATTCCCGTTTCCAAAGGCCTGTAAGAGCTCCAAATATCCACTTGCAGATTCTGCAAAAACACTGTTTCAAAACTATTTTATCAAAAGGAAGGTTGAACACTGTGAGTTGAATGCACACATCATAGAGTTGTTTCTGAGAATGCTTCTGTCTAGTTTTTACATGAAGATATTTCCTTTTCCACCATAGGTCCCTAAGAACACCAAATGAACACTTGCAGATTCTTCACAAAGTGTTTTTCAAAACTGCTCTATTGCAACTCTGTGAGTTGAATGCATAAAAAACAAAGAAATTTCAGAGAACACTTCAGTCTTCTCTTTTGTTGAAGATATTCATGTTTCCAACGAAGGACTCAAGAGCTCCAAATATCCACTTGCAGATTCTGTAAAAACTCTGTTTCAGAACTGTTCTATCAAAAGGAAGGCTTATCTGTCTGAGTTGAATGCACACATCATAAAGTTGTTTCTGAGAATGCTTCTGTCTATTTGTTATGTGAAGATATTTCCTTTTCCACCATAGACCTCAAAGCCCTCCAAATGAACACTTGTAGATTCTACAAAAAGGGTGTTTCAAAACTGCTCTATCCAAAGGAAGGTTCAACTCTGTTAGTTGAATGCATACAACACAAAGCAGTTTCAGAGAATGCTTCTGTCTAGTTTTTTTGTGAAGATATTCCCGTTTCCAGCGAAGGACTCAAAGAACCCCAAATATCCACTTGCAGATTCTGGAAAAAGACTCTTTCAAAACTGCTGCATGAAAAGGAAGGTTCAAGTCTGTAAGTTGAATGCAAACATCAAAAGGATGTTTCAGAGAATGCTTCTGTCTAGATTTTATGTGAAGATATTTTCTTTTCCACCATAGGCCTTAAAGCGCACCAAATGAACACTTGCAGGTTCTACAAGAAGAGTTTTTCAAAACTGCTCTACTAAAGAAAGATTCAACTCTGTGAGTTTAACACACACATTGCAAAGCTGTTCCTCAGAATGCTTCTGTCCAGTTTTCAAGTGAAGATATTCCCGTTTCCAATGAACGCTACAAAGAGCTCCAAATATCCACATGCAGATTCTGTCAAAACACTGTTTCAAAACTGCTCTACCCAAAGGAAGGTTCAACCCTGTCAGTTGAATGTACACATCATGAAGTTGTTTCTTAGAATGCTTCTGTCTAGTTTCTATGTGAATTTGTTTCCTTTTCCACAGTAGGCTCCAAAGCGCTCCTAATGAACACTTACAAAATCTACAAAAAGAGTGTTTCAAGAGTGCTCTGTCAAAAGAAAGGTTCAACTCTGTGTGTCAAGTGCACACAACACAAAGCAGTTTCTGAGAATGCTTCTGTCTAGTTTTTATGGGAAGATATTCACGTTTCCAACGAAGGCCTCAAAGAGTTCCAAATATCCACTTGCAGATATTTTAAAAAGAGTGTTTCAAAACTGCTCTTTCAAAAGGAAGGGTGAACTCTGTGATTTGAAAGCACACATCATAAATAACTTTCAGAGAATGCTTCTGTCTGGATTTTATGTGAAGATATTTCCTCTTCCACAATAGGCCTCAAAGCACTCCTAATAAACAATTGCTGATACTACAAAAAGAGTGTTTCAAAACTGCTCTTTCAAAAGAAGTGTTCAACTCTGTGGGTTGTATTCACGCTACAGAAAGCGGTTTCACAGAACGCTTCTGTCTACTTTTTATTTGAAGGTATTCCCTTTTACAATGATGGCCTGTAAGTTCTCCAAATATCCACTTGCAGATTCTGCAAAAGCACTGTTTCAAAACTGCTCCATCAAAAGGAAGTTTCAACATTGTGTGTTGAATGCACACATCATAAAGATGTTTCTGAGAATGCTTCTGTCTAGTATTTATGTGAAAATATTTCCTTTTCCACCATAGGTCTCAAAGCGCACCAAAGGAAAACTTTTAGATTCTACAAAAAGAGTGTTTCAAAACTGCTTTATCAAAAGAAAGATTCAACTCTGTGAGTTGAATGCATACAACACAAAGCAATTTCAGGGAACACTTCTGTCTACTTTTTTGGTGAAGATATTCCCGTTTCCAACGAAGGCCTCAAGAGCTCCAAATATCCCCTTGCAGATTCTGCAAAAACACTGTTTCAAAACTGCTCTATCAAAAGGAAGGCTTATCTGTCTGAGTTGAATGCACACATCATAAAGATTTTTCTGAGAATGCTTCTGTCCAGTTTTTATGTGAAGCTATTTCGTTTTCCACCATAGGCCTCAAAGCCTTCCAAATGAACGCTTGCAGATTCTACAAAAAGGGTGTTTCAAAACTGCTGTATACAAAGGAAAGTTCAACTCTGTTAGTTGTATGCCCTCATCATAAAGGTGTTTCTTAGAATGCTTCTGTCTAGTTTTTATGTAAAGTTGTTTCCTTTTACACCGTAGGCTTCAAAGCACTCCTAATGAACACTTGCAAATACTGGAAAAAGACACTTTCAAAACTTCTGCATGAAAAGGAAAGTTCAACTCTGTGTGTTGAATTCACACATCATACAGGTGTTTCTGAGAATTCTTCTGTCTAGGTTTCATGTGAAGATATTTTCCTCTCCACCGTAGGCCTCAATGCACTCCAAATGAACACTTGCAGAGTCTACAAAAAGGGTGCTGCAAAACGGCTCTATCAAAGGAAAGGTGCAACTCTGTGAGTTGAACACACACATCAGAAAGCAGTTTATGAGAACGCTTCTGTCCAGTTTTTATTTGAAGATATTCCCGTTTCCAACGAAGGCCTCAAAGAGCTGCAAGTATCCACTTGCAGATTTTGTAAAAAGACTCTTTCAAAACTGCTCCGTGAAAAAGAAGGTTCAACTCTGTGACTTGAATGCACACATCATAAAGAAGTTTCAGAGAATGCTTCTGTCTAGATTTTATGTGACGATATTTCCTTTTCCACTGTAGGCCTCAAAGCACACCTAATGAACACTTGCAGATTCTACAAAAAGAGTGGTACAAAACTGTTCTATCTAAAGACGGATTCAAATCTGTGAGTTGAACGCATACAACAGAAAGCAGTTTCAGAGAACACTTCTGTCTAGTTTTTATGTGAAGATAGTCCCGTTTCCAACGAACTCTTCAAAGAGCTCCAAATATCCACTTGCAGATTCTGCAAAAATATTGTTTCAAAATTGCTCTATCCAAAGGAATGTTCAACTCTGTTAATTGAATGCACACATCATAAAAAAGTTTCAGAGAATGCTTCTGTGTAGTTTTTATGTGAAGTTGTTTCCTTTTCCTCCATCGGCTTCTAAGTTCTCCCAATGAACACTTGCAAATTCTACAAAAAGAGTGTTTCAAAAGTGCTCTATCAAAACAAAGGTTGAGCTCTGTGTGTTGAGTGCACACAACACAAAGCAGTTTCTGAGAACACTTCTGTCTAGTTTTTATGTGAAGATATTCACGTTTCCAATGAATGCCTCAAAGAGGTCCATATGTCCAATTGCAGATTCCACAAAAAGACTCTTTAAAAACTGCTCCATCAAAAGGAAGTTTGAACTCTGTGAGTTGAAAGGTCACATCAGAAAGAATTTCAGAGAATGCTGCTGCCTGGATTTTATGTGAAGATATTTCCTTTTCCACTATTGGCCTCATAGCGCTCCTACTGAACAATTGCAGATTCTACAAAAAGAGGGTTTCAAAACTGCTCTTTGAAAAGAAGTGTTCAACTCTGTGAGTTGTTTTCACACTATGCAAAGCTGTTTCACAGAATGCTTCTGTCTAGTTTTTATTGAAGATAGTCCCGTTTCCAACGAAGGCCTGAAAAAGCTCCAAATATCCACCTGCAGATTCTGCAAAACACGGTTTCAAAACTGCTGTATCAAAAGGAAGGTTCAACTCTATGAGTTGAATGCACACGTCATAAAGATGTTTCTGAGAATGCTTCTGTGTGGTTTTTATGTGAAGATATTTCCTTTTCCACTATAGGACTCAAAGCGCTCCAAATGAACACTTGCAGAGTCTACAAAAAGGGTGCTTCAAAACTGCTCTATCAAACGAAAGATTCAACTCTGTGAGGTGAACACACACATCACAAAGCAGTTTGTGAGAATGCTTCTGTCCAGTTTTTATGAGAAGATATTCCCGTTTCCAATGAAGGCCTCAAAGAACTCCAAATATCCACTTGCATATTTGACAAAAAATCTCTTTCAAAACTGCTCCATGAAAAGGATGGTTCAACCCTGTGAGTTGAATGCACACATCATAAAGCAGTTTCAGAGAATGTTTCTGTCTAGATTTTATGTGAAGATATTTCCTTTTCCACCATAGGCCTCAAAGCGCACCTAATGAACACTTGCAAATTCTACCAAAAGAGTGTTTCAAAAGTGCTCTTTCAGAAGATAGGTTCAACTCTGTGTGTCGAGTGCACACAACACAAAGTAGTTTCTTAGAATGCTTCTGTGTAGTTTTTATGTGAAGATATTCACGTTTCCAATGAAAGCCTCAAAGAGCTCCAAATATCCACTTGCAGATTCCAAAAAAAGAGTGTTTCAAAACTGCTATTTCAAAAGGAATGGTGATTTCTGTGAGTTGAAAGCTCACATCATAAAGAACTTTCAGAGAATGTTTCCGTCTGGATTTTATGTGAAGATATTTCGTTTTCCACCATAGGCCTCAAAGCACTCCTAATGAACAATTGCAGATTCTGCAAAAAGAGTGTTTCAAAACTGGTCTTTCAAAAGAAGTGTTGAATTCTGTGAGTTGGATTCACACTACACAAAGCAGTTTCCCAGAACGCTTCTATCTAGCTTTTATGTGAAGATATTCCCGTTTCCAAAGAAGGCCTGAAAGAGCTGAAAATATCAGTTGCGGATTCTGCAAAAAGAGTGTTTCAAAACTGGTCTTTCAAAAGAAGTGTTGAATTCTGTGAGTTGGATTCACACTACACAAAGCAGTTTCCCAGAACGCTTCTATCTAGCTTTTATGTGAAGATATTCCCGTTTCCAAAGAAGGCCTGAAAGAGCTGAAAATATCAGTTGCGGATTCTGCAAAAACACTGTTTCAAAAGTGCTCTATCTAAAGGAGTGTTCAATTCTGTGAGTTGAATGCACACATCATAAAGATGATTCTGAGGATGCTTCTGTCTAGTTTTTATGTGAAGATATTGCCTTTTCCACCATAGAACTCAAAGCCAACCAAATGAACACTAGCAGATTCTACAAAAAGAGTGTTTCAAAACTGCTCTATGAAAAGAAATATTCAAATCTGTGAGTTGAATACATACAACAGAAAGCAGTTTCAGAGAACACTTCTGTCTAATTTTTTTGGGAAGATATTCCGGTTTCCAACGAAGGCCTCAAGAGCTCCAAATATCCATTGCAGATTCTGCAAAAGCACTGCTTCAAAACAACTCTATCAAAAGGAAGGCTTATCCCTCTGAGTTGAATACACACATCATAAAGATATTTCTGATAATGCTTCTGTCTAGTTTTTATGTGAAGATATTTCCTTTTCCATCATAGGCCTCAAAGTGCACCTAATGAACACTTGCAGGTTGTACAAAAAAGTGTTTCAGAACTGCTCTATCAAAAGAAAGATTCAACTCTGTGAGTTGAATGCATACAACACAAAGCAGTTTCAGAGAATATTTCTGTCTAGTTTTTATGTGAAGATATTCCCGTTTCCAACAAAGGCCTCAAGAGCTCAAAATATCCACTTGCAGATTCTGCAAAAACACTGTTTCAAAACTGCTCTATCCAAAGGAAGGTTTAACTCTGTTAGTTGAATGTACACATCATAAAGTTGTTTCTTAGTATGCTTCTGTCTAGTTTTTATGTGACGTTCTTTCCTTTTCCACAATAGGCTTGAAAGCGCCCCTAATGAACACTTGCAAATTCTACAACAAGAGTGTTTCTAAAGTACTGTTTCAAAAGAAAGGTTCAATTCCGTGTGCTGAGTGCACACAACACAAAGCAGAATGTGAGAATGCTTCTGTCTACTTTTTATGTGAAGATATTCACGTTTCCAACGAATGCCTCAAAGAGCTCCAAATATCCACTTGCAGACCCTATAAAAAGAGTGTTTCAAAACTGCTCTTTCAAAAGGAATGTTGAACTCTGTGAGTTGAAAGCACACATCCAAAATAACTTTCAGAGAATGCTTCTGTCTGGATTTTATGTGAAGATACTTCGTTTTACACCACAGGCCCCAAAGCGCTCCTAATGAACAATTGCAGATTGTAGAAAAAGAGGGTTTCAAAACTGCTCTTTTAAAAGAAGTGTTCAACTCTGTGAGTTGGATTCACACGACACAAAGCAGTTTCACAGAACGCTTCTGTCTAGTTTTTATGTGAAGATATTCCCGTTTCCAACGAAGGCCTGAAAGAGCTGCAAATATCACTTGCAGATTCTGCAATAACACTGATTCAAAACTACTCTATCAAAATGAAGGTTCAGCTCTGTGAGTTGAATGCACACATAATAAATGTGTTTCCGAGAATGCTTCTGTCTAGTTTTTATGTGAAGATAATCCGGTTTCCAATGAAGGCCTCAAAGAGCTGCCAATATCCACTTGCAGATTTTTCAAAAACACTATTTCAAAACTGCTCTATCAAAAGGAAGGTTCAATTCTGTGAGTTGAATGTACACATAATAAAGATGTTTCTGAGAATGCTTCTGTCTAGTTTTTATGTGAAGATATTTCTTTTTCCACCATAGGCCTCAAAGCGCACCTAATGAACACTTACAAATTCTACAAAATGAATGTTTCAAAAATACTCTATCTAAGGAAATATTCAGCCCTGTGAGTTGAATGTATACAACAAAAAGCAGTTTCAGAGAACACTTCGGTCTATTTTTTTGTGAAGATATGCCCGTTTCCAATGAAGGCCTCAAGAGCTCCAAATATCCACTTGCAGATTCTGCAAAAACACTCTTTCAAAACTTCTCTATCAAAAGGAAGTATCATCTGTTTGTATTGAATGCATACATCATAAAGATTGTTTGAGAAGTCTTCTGTGTAATTTTTAGGTGAAGATATTTCCTTTTCCACCATAAGCCTCAAAGTGCTCCAAATGAACATTTGAAGATTCTACAAAAAGGGTGTTTCAAACTGCTCTATCAAAAGAAAGGTTCAACACTGTGAGTTGAACACACACAACACAAAGCATTCTGAGAGAATGATTCTGTCCAGCTTTTATGTGAAGATATTTGCATTTCCTATGAAGGCCTCAAAGAGCTCCAAATATCCACTTGCAGATACTGCAAAAAGACTCTTTCAAAACTGCTCCATGAAAAGGAAGGTTCAACTCTGTGAGTTGAAAGCACACATCATAAAGAAGTTTCAGAGAATGCTTCTGTCTAGATTTTATGTGAAGATATTTCCTCTTCCACCATAGGCCTCAAAACGCACAGAATGAACACTTGCAGATTCTACAAAAAGTGTGTTTCAAAACCGTTCTAGCAAAGCTTCTGTCTAGTTTTAATGTGAAGTGGTTTCCTTTTCCACCGAATTCTTCAAATCACTCGTAATGTACACTTCCTAATTCTACAAAAGGAGTGTTTGAAAAGTGTTCTAACAAAAGAAAGGTTCAACTCTGTGTGTTGAATGCACACAACACAGAGCAGTTTTTGGAAATGCTGCTGTCTGGTTTTTATGTGAAGATATTCACGTTTCCAATGAAGGCCTCAAAGAGCTCCAAGTATCCACTTGCAGATTCTGCAAAAGACTCTTTCAAATCTGCTCCATCAAAAGGAAGGTTGAGCTGTCTGTGTTGAAAGCACACATCACAAGGAATTTCCAGAGAATGCCTCTGTCTGGATTTTCTGTGAAGACATTACCTTTTCCACCATAGGCCTCAAAGCGCACCTAATGTACAACTGCAGATTCTACAAAAAGAGTGTTTCGAAACTGCTCTTTCAAAAGAAGGGTTCAAATCTGTGCGTTGGATTCACACTACACAAAGCAGTTACACAGAACGCTTCTGTCTAGTTATTATGTGAAAATCTTAACGTTTACAACGAAGGCCTGAAAGAGCTCCAAATATCCACATGCAGATTCTGCAAAAACACTGTTTCAAAACTGCTATCAAAAGGAAGGTTCAACTCTCTGAGTTGAATGCACACATCATAAAGATGTTTCTGAGAATTCTTCTGTCTAGTTTTTATGTGAAGATATTTCCTTTTCCAACATACGCCTCAAAGCACACATAATGAACACTTGCAGATTCTACAAAAAGAGTGTTTCAAAACTGCTCAATCAAAAGAAAGATTTAACTCTGTGAGTTGAATGCATACAACACAAAGCAGTTTCAGAGAACACTTCTGTCTCGTTTTTTTGTGAAGATATTCCCGTTTCCAATGAAGGCATCAAGAGTTCCAAATATCCACTTGCAGATTGTGCAAAAATACTTTTTCAATACTGCTCTATCCAAAGAAAGGCTTATCTGACTGGGTTGAGTGCACACATCATATAGATGTTTCTGAGAATGCTTCTGTCAATTTTTTGTGTGAAAATACTTACTTTTCCACCATAGGCCTCAAAGTGCTGTGAATGAACACTTGCAGATTCTACAAAAAGGGTTCTTCAAAACTGCTCTGTCAATGGAAATGTTCAAATCGGTGAGTTGAACACACACATCACAAAGAAGTTTCTGAGGATGCTTCTGTCCAGTTTTTATGTGAAGATATTCCCGTTTCTAACGAAGGCCTCAAGAGCTCCAAATATCCACTTGCAGATTGTGCAAAAATACTTTTTCAATACTGCTATATCCAAATAAAGGCTTATCTGTCTGGGTTGAGTGCACACATCATATAGATGTTTCTGAGAATGCTTCTGTCAATTTTTTATGTGAAAATACTTACTTTTCCACCATAGACCTCAAAGCACTGTGAGTGAACACTTGCAGATTCTACAAAAAGGGTTTTTCAAAACTGCCCTGTCAAAGGAAATGTTCAAATCTGTGAGTTGAACACACACATCACAAAGAAGTTTCTGAGGATGCTTCTGTCCAGTTTTTATGTGAAGATATTCCCGTTTCCAAAGTCCTCAAAGAACTCCAAATATCCACTTGCATATTCGACAAAAAGACTCTTTCAAAACTGCTCCATGAAAAGGATGGTTCAACCCTGTGAGTTGAATGCACACATCATAAAGCAGTTTCAGAGAATGTTTCTGTCTAGTTTTTATGTGAAGATATTTCCTTTTCCACCATAGGCCTCAAAGCGCACCTAACGAACACTTGCAGTTTCTACAAAACAGTGTTTCAAAACTGATCTATCAAAAGAAATGTTCAACTCAGTGAGTTGAATGTATACCACAAAAAGCATTTACAGAGAACACTTCTGTCTAGGTTTTACGTGAAGATAGTCGGGTTTCCAACGAACGCTTCACAGAGCTCCAAATTTCCTCTTGCAGATTCTGCAAAAACACTGTTTCAAAAATGCTCTAAGAAAAGGAAGGTTCAACTCTGTTACTTGAATGCACACATCATAAAGGTGTTTCTTAGAATGCTTCTGTCTAGTTTTTATGTGAAGTTGTTTCCTTTTCCACCGTAGGCTTCAAAGCACTCCAAATGAACACTTGCAAATTCTACGAAAAGAATGTTTCAAAAGTGCTCTACCAAAAGAAAGGTTCAACTCAGTGTGTCGAGTGCCCACAACATAAAGCCGTTTCTGAGAATCCTTCTGTCTAGTTTTTATGTGAAGATATTCACGTTTCCAACGGAGGCCTCTAAGAGCTCCAAATATCCACCTGTAGATCCTGCAAAAAGACCCTTTCAAAATTGCTCCATCAAAAGGAAGTTTGAACTCTGTGAGTTGAAACCACACATCATAAAGAACTTTCAGAGAATGCTTCTGTCTGGATTTTATGTGAAGATATTTCCTTTTCCACAATAGGAATCAAAGTGCTCCTAAAGAACAATTGCAGATTCTACAGAAAGAGTGTTTCAAAACTGCTCTTTTAAAAGAAGTGTTCAAATGTGTGTGAGTTGGATTCACACTACACAAAGAAGTTTTACAGAATGCTTCTTTCTGGATTTATGTCAAGATATTCCCGTTTCTAACGAAGGCCTCAAAGAGCTCCAAATATCCACTTGCAGATCTTGCAAAAACACTCTTTCAAAACTGCTCTATCAAAAGAAAGGTTCAACTCGGTGAGTGCAATGCACACATCATAAAGATGTTTCTGAGAATGCTTCTGTCTAGTTTTTATGTGAAGATATTTCCTTTTCCACCATAGGCCTCAAAGCGAACAAAATGAAAGCATGCAAATTCTACAAAAAAGTGTTTCAAAACTGCTCTATCAAAAGAAAGATTCAACTCTGTGAGTTGAGTTCATAGAATACAAAGCAGTTTCAGAGAACACTTCTGTCTAGTTTTTTTGTGAAAATATTCCCATTTCCAACGAAGACCTCAAGAGCTCCAAATATCCACTTGCAGATTCTGCAAAAACAGTTTCAAAACTGCTGTATCAAAAGGAAGGCTTATCTCTCTGAGTTGTATGCACACAACATAAAGTTGTTTCTGAGAATGCTTCTGTCTAGTTTTTATGTGAAGATATTTCCTTTTCCACCATAAGCCTCAAAGCGCACCTAATGAACACTTGCAGATTCTACAAAAACAGTGTTTCAAAACTGCTCTATCAAAAGAAAGGTTCACCTCTGTGAGTTGAATGCATACAACACAAAACTGTTTCAGAGAACACTTCTGTCTAGTTTTTATGTGAAGATATCCCCGTTTCCAAAGAATGCTTCAAAGAGCTGCAAATATCCTCTTGCAGATTCTGCAAAACACTGTTTCAAAATCTGCTCTATCCGAAGGAATGGTCAACTTTGTTGGTTGAATGCACACATCATAAAGACTTTTCTGAGAATGCTTCTGGCTAGTTTTTATGTGAACTTGTTTCCTTTGCCACCTTAGGCTTCAAAGCACTCCTAATGAACACTTGCAAATTCTACAAAAAAGTGTTTCAAAAGTGCTCTAAGAAAGGAAAGGTTCAACTCAGTGTGTCGAGTGCAGACAACAGAAAGCACTTTCTGAGAATGCTTCTGTCTAGTTTTTATGTGAAGATATTCACGATTCCAACGAAGGCCTCTAAGAGCTCCAAATATCCACTTGTGGATTCTGCAAAAAGACTCTTTCAAATCTGCTCGATCCAAAGGAAGTATGAACTCTGTGAGTTGAAAGCACACATCATAAAGAACTTTCAGAGAATACTTCTGTCTGGATTTTATATGAAGATATTTCCTTTTCCACCATAGGACTCAAAGCGCTCCAAATGAACAATTGCAGATTCTACAAAAAGAGTGTTTGAAAACTGCCCTTTTAAAAGAAGAGTTCAACACTGTGAGTTGGTTTCATACTACACAAAGCAGTTTCACAGAACGGTTCTGTCTAATTTTTATGTGACGATATTCCAGTTTCCACCGAAGGCCTGAAACAGCTCCAAATATCCACTTGCAGATTCTGCAAAAACACTGTTTAAAAACTGCTCTATGAAAAGGAAGGTTCAACTCTGTGAGTTCAACGCACACGTCATAAAGTTGTTTCCGAGATTGCTTCTCTCTATATTTATGTGAAGATATTTCCTTTCAACCATAGGCCTCAAACTCACGTAGTGAACACTTTCAGATTCTACCAAAAGAGTGTTTCAAAACTGCTCTCTCAAAAGAAAGATTCAACTTTGTGAGTTGAATGCATACAACACAAAGTAGTTTCAGAGAAAACTTCTGTCTAGTTTTTTTGTGAAGATATTCCCGTTTCCAGTGAAGACCTCAAGAGCTCCAAATATCCACTTGTATACTCTGCAAAAACACTGTTTCAAAACTGTTCTATCAAAAAGAAGGCTTATCTCTCTGAGTTGAATGCACACATCTAAAGATGTTTCTGAGATTGCTACTGTCTAGTTTTTATGTGAAGATATTTCCTTTTACACCATAGGCCTCAAAGCTCTCCAAATGAACACTTGCAGATTCTACAAAAAGGGTGTTTTAAAACTGCTCTCCCAAAGGAAAGTTTCAAATTTGTGAGTTGAACACACACATCAAAAAGTAGTTTCTGAGAATGCTTTTGTCCAGCTTTTATGTAAAGTTATTCTCGTTTCCAACGAACGCTTCAAAGAGTTCCAAATATCAACTTGCAGATTCTGCAAAAAATACTCTTTCAAAACTGCTCCATGAAAAGGAAGGTTCAACTCTGTGAGCTGAATGCACACATCATAAAGAAGTTTCAGAGAATGCTTCTGTCTAGATTTTATGGAAGATATTTCCTTTTCCAACATAGGCCTCGAAGCCCACTGAATGAACACTTGCAGATTCTACAAAAAGAGTGTTTCAAAACTGCTCTATCAAAAGAAAGTTTCAACACTGTGCATTGAATGCAAACAACACAAAGCAGTTTTAGAGAACACTTCTGTCTAGTTTTTATGTGAAGATAGTCCCGTTTCCAATGAACGCTTAAAGAGCTCCAAATATCCACATGCAGATTCTGCAAATACATTGTTTCAAAACTGCTCTGTCAAATGGAAGGCTTATATGTCTGTGTTGAATGCATACATAATAAAGATGTTTCTGAGAATGCTTGTGTCTAGCTTTTATGTGAAGATATTTCCTTTTCCAACGTAGGCCTCAAAGCGCTCCTAATGAACACTTGCTGAGTCTACAAAAAGTGTGTTTCAAAACCACTCTATCAAAAGACAGATTCTACTCTGTGAGTTGAACGCATGCAACACAAAGCTGTTTCAGAGAACACTTCTGTCTAGTTTTTATGTGAAGATAGTCTCCTTTCCAACGAAGGCCTCAAAGAGCTCCAAATATCCACATGCAGATTCTGCAAAAACACTGTTTCAATACTGCTCTATCCAAAGGAAGGTTCCACACTGTTAGTTGAATGCACACATCATAGAGAAGTTTGAGAGAATTCTTCTGTCTAGTTTTTATATGAAGTTGTTTCGTTTTCCACCTTAGGCTTCAAAGTTCTCCTAATCAACACTTGCAAATTCTACAGAAAGAGTGTTTCAAAAGTGCTCTATCAAAAGAAAGTTTCCAATCTGTGTGTTGAGTGCACACAACAGAAAGCAGTTTCTAAGAACACTTCTGTCTAGTTTTTATGTGAAGATATTCAGGTTTCCAATGGAGGCCTCAAAGAGCTCCAAATATTCACATGCAGATTCGGTAAAAACACTGTTTCAAAACTGCTCTATCCAAAGCAACTTTCAACTCTTTTAGTTCAATGCATGCATCAACAAGCTGTTTCTTAGAATGCTTCTGTCTACTTTTTATGTGAAGTTGCTTCCTTTTCCACCGTAGGCTTCAAAGCGCTCCTAGTGGACAACTGCAGATTCTACAAAAAGTGTGTTTCAAAACTGCATTTTCAAAAGACGTGTTCAATTCTAAGTTGGTTTCACACTACACAAACCAGTTTCAGAGAATGCTTCTGTCCAATTTTTATGTGAAGATTGTCCCGTTTCCAACGAAGGCCTGTAAGAACTCCAAATATCCACTTGCAGATTCTACAAAAACACTCTTTCAAAACTGCTCTATCCAAAGGAATTTTCAACTCTGTTAGTGAAATGCACACATCATAAGGAAGTTTCAGAGAATGCTTCTGTCTAGTTTTTATGTGAAGTTGATTCCTTTTCCACCGTAGGCTTCAATGTGCTCCTAATGAAAACAAGCAAATTCTACAAAAAGAGTGTTTCAGAAGTGCTCTATCAAAAGAAAGGTTCAAATCTGTGTCTTGAGTGCACACACACAAAGCAGTTTCTGAGAATACTTCTGTCTAGTTTTTATGTGAAGATATTCACGTTTCCAATGAAGGCCTCAAAGAACTCAAAATATCCACTTGCAGATACTTTAAAAAGAGTGTTTCAAAACTGATCTTCCAAAAGGAAGTTTGAGCCCTGTGAGTTGCAAGCACACATCATAAAGAACTTTCAGAGAATGCTTCTGTCTGGATTTTATGTGAAGATATCTCGTTTCCCATCATAGGCCTCAAAGCGCTCCTAATGAACAATTGCAGATTCTCCAAAAAGTGTGTTTCAAAACTGCCCTTTCAAAAGGAGTGTTCAACTCTGTGAGTTGAACTCACACTACAAAAAGCAGTTTCACAGAACGCTTCTATCTAATTTTTATGTGAAAATAGTCCCGTTTCCAACAAAGGCCTGAAAGAGCTCCAGTTATCTACTTGCAGATTCTGCAAAAACAGTTTCAAAACTGCTCTATGAAAAGGAACGTTCAACTATGTGAGTTGAGTGCACACATCATAAAGGTGTTTCTGAGAATTCTTCTCTGTAGTTTTTATGTGAAGTTGTTTCCTTTTCCACCAAAGGCTTCAAATCGCTCGTAATGGACACTTGCTAATTCTACAAAAAGAGTGTTTCAAAAGTACTCTAACAAAAGAAAGGTTCAACTCTTTGTGTCCAGTGCACACAACAGAGAGCAATTTCTGGGAATGCTTCTGTCTAGTTTTGTTGGAAGATATTCACGTTTCCAATGAAGGCCTCAAAGAGCTCCAAATATCCACTTGCAGATTCTGCAAAAGGCTCTTTCAAATCTGCTCCATCAAAAGGAAGTTTGAACTGTCTGAGTTGAAAGCACACATAACAAAGAACTTTCAGAGAATGCTTCTGTCTCGATTTTATATGAAGATATTTCATTTTCCACCATAGGCCTCAAAGTGCTCCTAATGAACAGTTGCTGATTCTACAAAAAGAGTGTTTCAAAACTGCTCTTTCAAAAGACATGTTCAAATCTGTGCATTGGATTCACCATGCGCAAAGCAGTTTCACAGAACGCTTCTGTCTAGTTTTTATGTAAAGATAATCCCGTTTCCAAAAAGGCCAGAAAGAGCTCCAAATATCCAAATAGAGATTCTGCAAAAACACTGTTTCAAAACTGCTCTATCAAAAGGAAGGTTCAACTCTGTGAGTCGAATGCACACATCATAAAGATGTTTCTGAGAATGCTTCTGTCTAGTTTTTATGTGAAGATATTTCCTTTTCCACCATAGGCCTCAAAGTGAACCTAATGAACACTTGCAGATTCTACAAAAAGAGTGTTTCAAACCTGCTCAATCAAATGAAAGATTCAACTCTGTGAGTTGAATGCATACAACACAAAGCAGTTTCAGAGAAGAGTTCTGTGTAGTTTTTGTGTGAAGATATTCCCGTTTCCAATGAAGGCCTCAAGAGCTCCAAATATCCACTTGCAGACTCTGCAAAAATACTTTTTCAATACTGCTGTATCAAAAGAAAGGATTATCTGTCTGAGTTGAATGCACTCATCATAAAGATGTTTCTGAGAATCTCTCTGTCTAGTTTTTATGTGAAGATATTTTCTTCTCCACATAGGCCTCAAAGTGCTCCAAATGAACACTTGCAGATTCTATAAAAAGGGTGTTTCAAAACTGCTCTATCAAAGGAAAGCTTCAACTCTGTGCCTTGAACACAAATAACAAAGCAGTTTCTGGGAATGCTTCTGTCCAGTTTTTATGTGAAGATATTCCCGTTTCCACCGAAGGCCTCAAAGAGGTAAAAATATACACTTGCAGATTCTGCAAAAAGCCTCTTTCAAAACTGCTCCATGGAAAGGATGGTTCAACTCTGTTAGTTGAATGCAGACATCATAAAGTAGTTTCAGAGAATGCTTCTGTCTAGATTTTATGTGAAAATATTTCCTTTTCCACCATAGGCCTCAAAGCGCACCTAAAGAACACTGGCAAATTCTACTAAAAGAGTGTTTCAAAACTGCTCTATCAAAAGAAAGGTTCACCACCTCTGTGAGTTGAATGTATACAACACAAAGCCGTTCCAGAGAACACTTCTGTCTGTTTTTTATGTGACGATAGTCCCGTTTCCAACGAATGCTTCAAAGAACTCCAAGTATCCTCCTGCAGATTCTGCAAAAACACTGTTTCAAAACAGCTCTATCCAAAGAAAGGTTCAACTCTGTTCGTTAAATGCTCACATCATAAAGGTGTTTCTTAGAATGCTTCTGTCTAGTTTTTATGTGAAGTTGTTTCCTTTTCCACCGTAGGCTTCAAAGTACTCATAATGAACACTTCCAAATTCAACAAAAGGAGTGTTTCAAAATTGCTCTATCAAAAGAAAGTTTCAACTCTGTGTATTGAGTGCACACAACACAAAGCAGTTTCTGAGAATTCTTCTGTCTAATTTTTAAGTGAAGATATTCATGTTTCCAACGAAGGCCTCAAAGAGCTCCAAATATCCACTTGCAGATTCTTTAAAAGAGTGTTTCAAAACTGCTCTTTCAAAAGGAAGGTTGAACTCTGTGAGTTGAAAGCACACATCATAAATAACTTTCATAGACTGCTTTAGTCTAGATTTTATGTGAAGATATTTCGTTTTCCACCATAGGCCCCAAAGCGCTCCTAATGAACAATTGCAGATTCTACAAAAAGAGTGTGTCAAAACTGGTCTTTCAAAAGAACTGTTCAATTCTGTTAGTTGGATTCACGCAATGCAAAGCAGTTTCAAAGAACTCTTCTGTCTAGGTTTTATTTGAAGATATTCCCGATTCCAACAAAGGCCTGTAAGAGCTCCAAATATCCACTTGCGGATTCTGCAAAAACCTTGTGTCAAATCTGCTTTATCAAAGCAAGTTGCAACTCTGTGAGCTTAATGCGCATATCATAAAGATGTTTCTGAGAATGCTTCTGTCTTGTTTTTATGAGAAGATATTTCCTTTTCTACTATAGGCCTCAAAGCGCTCCAAATGAACACTTGCAGATTCTACAAAAAGGGTGTTTCAAAACTGCTCTATCAAAGGAAAGTTTCAACTTTGTGAGTTGAACACACACTTCACAAAGCAGTTTCTGAGAATTCTGCTGTCCAGTTTTTATGCGAAGATATTCCCGCTTCCAACGAAGGCCTCAAAGAGCTCCAAATATCCACTTAGAGATTCTGCAAAAAGACTCTTTCAAAACTGCTCCATGAAAAGGAAGGTTCAACTCTGTGAGTTGAATCCACACATCATAAAGAAGTTTCAGAGAATACTTCTGTCTAGATTGTATGTGAAGGTGTTTCTTTTTCACCATAGGCCTCAAAGTGCACCTAATGAACACCTGCAGATTCTACAAAAAGAGTATTTCCAAACTGCTCTATCAAAAGAAAGATTCATCTCTGTGAGTTTAATGCATACAACACAAAGCAGTTTCAGAGAACACTTCTGTCTAGTTTTTTTGTGAAGATATTCACGTTTCCAATGAATGCCTGTAAGAGCTCCAAATATCCACTTACAAATTCTGCAAAAACACTGTTTCAAAACTGCTCTATCAAAATGACGTTTCAACCCTGTGACTTCAATGCACACACCATAAAGATGTTTCTGAGAATGCTTCTGTCTACTTTTTATGTGAAGATACTTCCTTTTCTACCGTAGGCCTCAAAGTGCTCCAAATGAACACTAGCGGACACTACAAAAAGGGTGTTTCAAAATTGCTCTATCGAAAGAAATCTTCACCTCTGTCAGTTGAACACAAATATCACAAAGCACTATCTGAGAATGCTTCTGTCCGGTTTTTATGTCAAGATATTCCCGTTTCCAACGAAGTCCTCAAAGAGCTCCAAATATCCTCTTACAGATTCTGAAAAAAGACTCTTTCAAAACTGCTCTATGAAAAGGAAGGTTCAACCCTGTGAGTTGAATGC
The DNA here is from genome assembly GCF_028885655.2 of Pongo abelii. Classification (NCBI taxonomy): domain Eukaryota; kingdom Metazoa; phylum Chordata; class Mammalia; order Primates; family Hominidae; genus Pongo; species Pongo abelii. The sequence goes on along the minus strand of NC_072000.2, from coordinate 19,329,668 downwards.
ACACATCATAAAGAAGATTTAGAGAATGCTTCTCTCTAGATTTTATGTGAAGAGATTTGCTTTTCCACCATAGGCCTCAAAGCACTCCTAATGAAAAAGAGCAGATTCTACAAAAAGAGTGTTTTAAAACTGCTCTTTCAAAAGAAGTGTTCAACTCTGTGAGTTGGATTCACACTACACAACGCAGTTTCACAGAATGCCTCTGTCCAGTTTTTATGTGAAGATAGTCCCATTTCCAACGAAGGCTTGTAAGAGCTCCAAATATCCAATTGCAGATTCTGCAAAAACATGGTTTCAAAACTGCTCTATGAAAAGGAAGGTTCAACTCTGTGAGTTGAATGCACACATTTTAAAGATGTTTAGGACAATGCTTCTGTATATTTTTTATGTGAAGATATTTCCTTTTCACCATAGGTCTCAAAGTGCACCAAATGAACACTTGGAGATCCTACAAAAAGGGTATTTCAAAACTGCTCTATCAAAAGAAAGATTCAATTATGTGAGTTGAATGCATACAACACAAAGCAGTTTCAGAGAACACTTCGGTCTTGTTTTCTGGTGAAGATATTCCCGTTTCCAACGAAGGCCTCAAGAGCTCCAAATATCCACTGGCAGATTCTGCAAAGACACTGTTTCAAAACTGCTCTATCAAACGGAAGGCTTATCTCTCTGAGTTGAATGCACAGATCATAAAGATGTTTGTGAGAAGGCTTCTGTCTAGTTTTTATGTGAAGATATTTCCTATTCCACCATAGGCCTCAATGCACTAGAAATAAACGCTTGCAGGTTCTACAAAATGGTGTTTCAAAGCTGCCCTATGAAAGGAAAGCTTCAACACTGTGAGTTGAACACACACATCACAAAGCAGTTTCAGAGAACACTTCTGTTCAATTTTTATGTGAAGATATTCCCGTTTCCAACGAAGACCTCAAAGAGCTCCAAATATCCACTAGTAGGTTCTGCAAAAAGACTTATTCAAAACTGCTCCAACAAAGGGTAGGTTTAACCCAGTGAGTTGAATGCACACATCATAAAGTAGTTTCAGAGAATGCTGCTGTCTAGGTTTTATGTGAAGATATTTCCTTTTCCACCATAGGCCTCAAAGCGCACCTAAGGAACACTTGCAGATCCTACAAAAAGAGTGTTTCAAAACTGCTGTGTCAAAAGAAAGATTCAGCTCTGTGAGTTGAATGCATACAACATAAAGCAGTTTCAGGGAACACTTCTGTCTAGTTTTTATGTGAAGATAGTCCCGTTTCCAATGAACGCATCAAGGAGAGGAAAATATCCTCTTGCAGTTTCTGCAAAAACAGTTTCAAAACTGCTCTATCAAAAGGAAAGTTCAACTGTGTTAGTTGAATGCACACATTATAAAGGTTTTTCTTAGAATGCTTCTGTCTAGTTTTTATGTGAAGTTGTTTTCTTTTTCACCGTAAGTTTCAAAGCCCTCCTAATGAACACTTGCAAATTCAACAAAAAGAGTGTTTCAAAAGTGATCTATCAAAAGAAAGGTTGAAATCTGTGTGTTTAGTGCACACAACACAAAGCAGTTTCTGAGAATGCTTCTGTCTAGTTTTTATGTGAAGATATTCCGGTTTCCAACGTAGGCCTGAAAGAGCTCCAAATATCCACCTGCAGATTCTGCAAAAAGACTCTTTCAAAACTGCTGTTTCTATTGGAAGGTTGAACTCTGTGAGTTGAAAGCACACATTATAAAGTACTTTCAGAGAATTCTTCTGTGTGGATTTTATGTGAAGATATTTCCTTTTCCACCATAGGCCTCAAAGCGCTCCTAAGGAACAATTGCAGATTCTACAAAAAGAGTGTTTCAAAACTGCTCTTTCAAAAGAAGTGTTCAACTCTGTGAGTTGGATTCACGCTACAGAAGGCAGTTTCACAGAACGCTTCTCTGTAGTTTTTATGTCAAAGTATTCCCTTTTCCAAAGAATGCCTGTAAGAGCTGCAAATATTCACTTGCAGATTCTGCAAAAAACATTGTTTCAAAACCGCTCTATCAAAAGGAAGGTTCAACTCTGAAAGTTGAATGCGCACATCATAAAGATGTTTCTGACAATGCTTCTTTCTAGTTTTTATGTGAAGATATTTCCTTTTCCACCACAGGCCTGAAAGTGAACCTAATGAACACTTGCAGATTCTACAGAAAGAATGTTTCAAAACTGCTCTATCAAAAGAAAGATTCAACTCTGTGTGTTCAATGCATACAACACAAAGCAGTTTCAGAGAACACTTCAGTCTAGTTTTTTTGTGAAGGTATTCCCGTTTCCAACGAAGGCCTCAAAGAGCTCCAAATATCCACTTGCAGATCCTGTAAAAACACTGTTTCAAAACTGCTCTATCAAAAGGAAGGTCCAACTCTGTTGGTTGAATGCACACATCTTAAAGTTGTTTCTGAGAATGCTTCAGTCTAGTTTTTATGCGAAGATATTTGTTTTTCAGCATAGGTCTCAAAGTGCACCAAATGAACACTTGCAGATTATACAAAAAGAGTGTTTGAAACCTGCTCTATGAAAAGAAGGATTCAACTCTGTGAGTTGAATGGATACAACACAAGGCAGTTCCAGAGAACACTTCTGTCTAGTTTTTTTCTGAAGATAATCCCGTTTCCAACGAAGACCTCAAGAGATCCAAATATCCACTTGCAGATACTGCAAAAACACTGTTTCAAAACTGCTCTATGTAAAGGAAGGTTCAAATCTGTGAGTTGAATGCACCCATCATAAAGGTGTTTCTGAGAGTGCTTCTGTCTAGTTTTTATGTGAAGATATTTCCTTTTCCACCGTAGGCCTCCAAGCGTTCCAAATGAAAACTTGGAGATTTTATAAAAATGGTGTTTCAAAACTGCTCTATCAAAGGAAAGGTTGAACTCTGTGAGTAGAACTCACCCATGACAAAGCAGTTTCTGAGAATGCTGCTGTCTAGTTTTTATGTGAAGATATTCCCGTTTTCAGCAAAGGCCTCAAAGAATTCCAAATATCCACTTGCAGGTTCTGCAAAAAGATTTTTTCAAAACTGCTCCAATAAAGGGAATGTTCAACTCTGTGAGTGGAATGCACACATCATAAAGAAGTTTCAGAGAATGCTTCTGTCTAGATTCAGTGTGAAGATATTCATTTTTCGACCATAGGCCTCAAAGCACACCAAATGAACAATGGCAGATTCTACAAAAAGAGTGTTTCCAAACTGCTCTATCAAAGGAAAGATTCAAATCCGTGAGTTGAATGCACACAACACAAAGCAGTTTCAGAGAACACTTCTGTCTATTTTTTTTTGTGAATATATGCCCGTTTCCAATGAAGGCCTCAAGAGCTCCAAATATCTACTTGCAGATTCTGCAAAAACAGTGTTTCAAAACTGCTCTATCCAAGGTAAGGTTCAACTCTGTTAGTTGAATGCACATATCATAAAGTTGTTTCTCAGAATGCTTCTGTCTATTTTTTATGTGAAGATATTACCTTTTCCACCATAAGCCTCAAAGCACACCAAATGAACACTTGCAAATTCTACAAAAAGAGTGTTTCCAAACTGCTCTATCAAAAGAAAGATTCAACTCTTTGAGTTGAATGCATACAACACAAAGCAGTTTTAGAGAACATTTCTGTCTAGTTTTTTTGTGAAGATATTCCCGTTTCCAACGAAGGCCTCAAGAGCTCCAAATATACGCTTGCAGATTCTGTAAAAACGCTGTTTCAAAACCGCTCTATCAAAAGGAAGACTTATCTCTCTGAGTTGAATGCACACATCATAAAGATGTTTCTGAGAATGCTTCTGTCTAATTTTTATGTGAAGATATTTCCTTTTCCACCATAGGCCTCAAAGCGCACCTAGTGAACACTTGCAGATCCTACAAAAAGAGTGTTTCAAAACTGCCCTATCAAAAGAAAGATTCAGCTCTGCGAGTTGAAGGCATACAATGCAAAGCAGGTTCAGAGAACACTTCTGTGTAATTTTTATGTGAAGTTAGACCCGTTTCCAACGTTCGCTTCAAAGAGCTCCAAATGGCCACATGCAGATAGTGCAAAAAGACTCCTTCAAAACTGCTCCATCAAAAGGAAGGTTGAATTCTGTGAGTTGAAAGTGCATATCATAAAGAACTTTCAGAGAATGCTTCTGTCTGGATTTTATGTGAAGATATTCCCGTTTTCAGCAAAGGCCTCAAAGCGCTCCTAATGAACAATTTCAGATTCTACAAAAAGAGTGTTTCAAAACTGCTCTTTCAAAAGAAGTGTTCAACTCTTTGAGTTGGATTCAAACTACATAAAGCAGCTTCACAGAATTACTCTGTCTAGTTTTTATGTGAAGATAGACCCATTTCCAATGAAGGCCTGCAAAGCTCGAAATATCCACTTGCAGATTCTGCAAAATCACTTTTTCAAAACTTCTCAATCAAAAGGAAGGCTTGCATCTCTGAGTTAAATGCACACATCACAAATACGTTTCTGAGAATGCCTCTGTCTAGTTTTTTTGTGAAGATATTTCCTTTTCCACCATTGGCCTCAAAGCGCACCTAATGAACACTTGCACATTCTACATAAAGAGTGTTTCCAAACTGCTCTATCAAAAGAAAGATTCAAGTCTGTGAGTTGAATGCATACAACACAAAGCAGTTTCAGAGGACATTTCTGTCTAGTTTTTTTGTGAAGATATGCCCTTTTCAAATGAAGGCCTCAAGAGCTCCAAATATCCACTTGCAGATACTGCAAAATCATTGTTACAAAACTGCTCTATCAAAAGGAAGGCTTATCTGTCTGAGTTGAATTTCTACAACATAAAGTTGTTTCTGAGAATGCTTCTGTATATTTTTTATGTGAAGGTATTTCCTTTTCCACCATAGGCCTCAAAGTGCTCCAAATGAACACTTGCAGATTCCACAAATAGGGGTTTTCAAAGCTTCTCTATGAGATGAAAGGTTCAACTCTGTGAGTTGAACACACACGTCACAAAGAAGTTTCTGAGAATGCTGCTGTCCAGTTTTTATGTGGAGATAGTCCTGTTTCCAACGAACGCTTCAAAGAACTCCAAACATCCTCTTGCAGTTTCTGCAGAAACACTGTTCCAAAACTGCTCTATAAAAAGAAAAATTCAAATCTGTTAGTTGAATGCACCCATCATAAGAGTGTTTCTTAGAATGCTTCTGTCTAGTTTTTATGTGAAGTTGTTTCCTTTTCCACCATAGCCTTCAAAGCGCTCCAAATGAACACTTGTAAATTCTACAAAAAGAGTGTTTCAATAGTGCTCTATCAAAAAAAGGTTCAACTCGGTGTGTCAAGTGTACACAACAGAAGACAGTTTCTGAGAATTCTTCTGTCTAGTTTTTATGTGAAGATATTCACGTTTCCAACGAAGGCCTCTAAGAGTTCCAAATATCCACTTGCGGATTCTGCAAAAAGACTATTTCAAAACTGTTGCATCAAAAGGAAGGTTGAACTCTGTGAGTTGAAAGCACACATCATAAAGTACTTCCAGAGAATGATTCTGTCGGGATTTTATATGAAGATATTTCCTTTTCCACCATAGGCCTCAAAGCGCTCCCAAGGAACACATGCAGATTCTCCAAAAAGAGTGTTTCAAAACTACTCTTTCAAAAGAAGGGTTTAAGTCTGTGAGTTGGGTTCACACTACACAAAGCAGTTTTATGGAACGCTTCTGTCTAGTTGTTATGTGAAGATATTACCGTTTCCACCGAAGGCCTGAAACAGCTCCAAATATCCACTTGCATATTCTGCAAAAACACTGTTTCGAAACTGCTCTATCAAAATAAAGGTTCAACTCTGTGAGTTCAATACACACATCATAAAGTTGTTTCTGAGAATGCCTCTGTCTGGTTTTTATGTGAAGATATTTCCTTTTCCACCATAGGCCTCAAAGCTCACGTAATGAACAATTGCAGATTCTACAAAAAGAGTGCTTCAAAACTGCCCTCTCAAAAGAAAGTTTCAACTCTGTGAGTTGAATGCATACAACACAAAGCAGTTTCAGAGAACACTTCTGTCTAGTTTTTTTGCGAAGATATACCCGTTTCCAACGATGACCTGAAGAGCTCCAAATATCCAGTTGTGTGTTATACAAAAACACTGTTTCAAAACTGCTCTATATAAAGGAAGGCTTATCTGTCTGAGTTGAATGCACACATGATGAAGATGTTTCTAAGAATGCTACTGTCCAGTTTTTATGTCAAAATATTTCCTTTTACGCCATAGGTCTCAAAGCGCTCCAAATGAACACTTGCAGATTCTACAAAAAGAGTGTTTCAAAACTGCTCTCTCAAAGGAAAGGTTCAACTCTGTGAGTTGAACACACAAATCAAAAAGTAGTTTCTGATAATGCTTCTGTCCTGTTGTTATGGGAAGATATTCTCTTTTCCAACGAACGCCTCAAAGACCTCCAAATATCCACTTGCAGATTCTGCAAAAAGACTCTTTCAAAACTGCTCCATGAAAAGGAAGGTTCAACTCTGTGAGCTGAATGCACACATCATATAGAAGTTTCAGAGAATGCTTCTCTCTAGATTTTATGTGAAGATATTTCCTTTTCCAATATAGGCTTCAAAGCCCACCTAATGAACAATTGCAGATTCTATAAAAAGAGTGTTTCAAAACTGGTCTATCAAAAGAAACATTCAGCTCTGTGAGTTGAATGCATACAACATAAAGCAGTTTCAGGGAACACTTCTGTCTAGTTTTTATGTGAAGACAGTCCCGTTTCCAATGAACGCATCAAAGAGGGACAAATATCCTCTTGCAGTTTCTGCAAAAACAGTTTCAAAACTGCTCTATCCAAAGGAAAGTTCAACTCTGTTAGTTGAATGCACACATCATAAAGGTGTTTCTTAGAATGCTTCTGTCTAGTTTTTATGTGAAGTTGTTTCCTTTCTCACCGTAGGCTTCAAAGTGCTGTTAATGAACACTTGCAAATACTACAAAAAGAGTTTTTCAAATGTTCTCTATCAAAAGAAAAGTTCAACACTGTGTGTCCAGTGCACACAACACAAAGTAGCTTCTGAGCATGCTTCTGTCCAGTTTTAATGTGAAGATATTCACATTTCGAACGAAGGCCTCAAAGAGCTCCAAATATCCACTTGCAGATTCTACAAATAGTCTCTTTCAAAACTACTCCATCAAAAGAAACTTTGAACTCTGTGAGTTGAAATCACACATCATAAAGAAATTTCAGGGAACGCTTCTGTCTGGATTTGATGTGAACATATTTCCTTTTTCACCACAGGCCTCAATTCACACCTAATAAACACATGCAGATTCTACGAAAAGTGTGTTTCGAAACTACTCTTTCAAAAGAAGTGTTCAACTTAGTGAGCTGGATTCACAGTACACAAAGCAGTTTCACAGAACGCTTCTGTCTAGATTTTATGTGAAGATATTCCCGTTTCCAACGAAGGCCTGAAAGAGCCCCAAATATCCACTTGCAGTTTCTGCAAAAACACTGTTTCAAAACTGCGCTATCAAAAGGAAACTTCAAGTCTGTGATTTCAATGCACACATCGTGAAGTTGTTTCTGAGAATGCTTCTGTCTAGTTTTTATGTGAAGATATTTCCTTTTCCACCATAGGCCTCACAGCACACGTAATGTACACTTACAGATTGTACAAAAAGACTTTTTCAAAACTGCTCTATCAAAAGAAAAGTTCACCTCTGTGAGTTGAATGCATACAACACAAAGCAGTTTCAGAGAACACTTCTGTTTAGTTTTTATGTGACGATATCCCCGTTTCCAATGAATGCTTCAAAGAGCTGCAAGTATCCTCTTGCAGATTCTGCAGAACACCGTTGCAAAACTGCACTATCCAAAGGAAAGTTCAACTTTGTTAGTTGAATGCACACATCATAAAGTTGTCTCTTAGAATGCTTCTGTCAAGCTTTTATGTGAACTTGTTTCCTTTTCCGCTGTAGGCTTCAAAGCACTCCGAATGAACACTTGCAAATACTACAAAAAGAGTTTTTAAAAAGTGCTCTTTCAAAAGAAAGTTTCAACTCTGTGGGTTGAGTGCACACAACACAAAGCAGTTTCTGAGAATTCTTCTGTCTAGTTTTTATGTGAAGATATTCACGTTTCCAACGGAGGTATCAAAGAGCTCCATATAACCACTTGCAGATTCTGGAAAAAGATTCTTTCAAAACTCTCCCTGAAAAGGAAGTTTCAACTCTGTGAGCTGAATGCACCCATCATAAAGAAGCGTCAGAGAATGCTTCTGTCTAGATTTTATGTGAAGATATTTCTTTTTCCAACATTGGCCTCGAAGCCCACCTAATGAACACTTGCAGATTCTACAAAAAGAGCGTTTCAAAACTGCTTTATCAAAAGAAAGATTCGACTCTGAGTGTTGAATTCATACAACAATAAACAGTTTCAGAGAACACTTTTGTCTAGTTTTTATGTTAAGATAATCCAGTTTTGAACGAAAGCTTCAAAGAGCTCCAAATATCCTGTTGCATATTCTGCAAAAACACTGTTTCAAAAATGCTCTATCCAAAGGAAGATTCAACTCTGTTACTTGAATGCACACATCATTAAGGTGTTTGTTAGAATTCTTCTGACTAGTTTTTATGTGAAGTTGCTTCCTTTTCCACCGTAGGCTTCAAAGCACTCCTAATGAACACTTGCAAATGCTAGAAAAAGAATGTTTCAAAAGTGCTCTCTCAAAAGAAAGGTTCAACTCTTTCTGTCGAGTGCGCACAACACAAAGCAGTTTCTGAGAATGCTTCTGTCTAATTTTTATGTGAAGATATTCACGTTTCCAACGAAGGCCTCAAGGAGCTCCAGATATCCACTTGCAGCATCTGCAAAAATACTCTTTCAAAACTGCTCCATCAAAAGGAAGGTTGAACTCTGTGTGATGAAAGCACACATCATAAAGAACTTTCAGAGAATGCTTCCGTCTGGATGTTATGTGAAGATATTTCATTTTCCACCATAAGCCTCACAGCGCATCTAGTGAACAATTGCAGATTCCACAAGAAGAGTGTTTCAAAACTGCTATATCAAAAGAAGAGTTCACTTCTGAGGGTTAGATTCACACTACACAAAGCAGTTTCAGAGAACGTTTCTGCCTAGTTTTTATGTGAAGATATTCCCGTTTCCAAAATGAATGGAAAGAGCTCCAAATATCAACTTGCAGATTCTGCAAAAACACTGTTTAAAAACTCCTCTATGAAAAGGAAGGTTCAACTCTGTGAATTGAAAGCACACATCATAAAGAACTTTCAGATAATGCTTCTATCTGTGTTTTATATGAAGATATTTCCTTTTCCACAATAGGCCTCAAAGTATTCCTAATGAACAATTGTTCCTTTTCCAAAAGATTCTACAAAAAGAGTGTTTCAAAACTGCTTTTTGAAAAAGAAGTGTTCAAACCTGTGGGTTGGATTCACACCTCACAAAGCAGTTTCACAGAACGCTTCTGTCTAGTTTTTATGTGAAGATATTCCTGTTTCCAACGAAGGCCTCAAAGAGCTCCAAATATCCACTTGCAGATTCTGCAAAAACACTGTTTCAAAACTGCTCTTTCAAAAGGAAGGTTCAACCCTGTGAGTTGAATGCACACATCATAAAGCTGTTTCTGAGAATGATTCTGTCTAGTTTTCATGTGAAGGTATTTCCTTTTCCACCATAGGCCTCAAAGCGAACATAATGAACACCTGCAGATTCTACAAAAAGAGTGTTTCAAAACTGCTCTATAAAAAGAAAGATTCACCTCTGTGAATTGAATGCATACAACACAAAGCAGTTTCAGAGAACACTTCTGTCTAGTTTTTATGTGAAGATAGTCCCATTTCCAACGAACACTTCAAGGAGCGCCAAACATCCTCTTGCAATTTCTGCGAAAACACTGTTTCTAAACTGCTCTATGCAAAGGAAAGTTCAACTCTGTTAGTTGAATGCACACATCATAAATGTGTTTCTTAGAATGCTTCTGTCTAGTTTTTATGTGATGTTATTTCCTTTTCGACCATTGGCTTCAAAACGCTCCAAATGAACAGTTGCAAATTCCACAAAAAGAGTGTTTCAAAGGTGCTCTATCAAAAGAAAGGTTCAAATCGGTGTGTCGAGTGCACACAACAGAAAGAACTTTCTGAGAATGCTTCTGTCTAGTTTTTATGTGAAGATATTCACGATTCCAACGAAGGCCTCTAAGAGCTCCAAATATCCACTTGCGGATTCTGCAAAAAGACTCTTTCAAAACTGCTCCATCAAAAGGAAGGTTGAACTCTGTGAGTTGAAAGCACACATCTAAAGAACTTTCAGAGAATGCTTCAGTCAGGATTTTATATGAAGATATTTCCTTTTGCATCATAGGTCTCAAAGCACTCCAAATGAACAATTGCATATTCTACAAAAAGAGTGTTTGAAAACTGCTCTTTCAAAAGAAGTGTTCAACTCTGTGAGTTGGATTCACACTACACAAAGCAGTTTCACAGAACACTTCTGCCTAGTTTTTATGTGAAGACATTCCGGTGTCCACCGAAGGCCTGAAACAGCTCCAAATATCAACTTGCAGCTTCTGCAAAGACACTGTTTCAAAACTGCTCTATCAAAATAAAGGTTCAACTCTGTGAGTTCAATGCACGCATCATAAAGTTGTTTCTGAGAATGCTTCTCTCTAATTTTTATGTGAAGATATTTCCATTTCTACCATAGGCCTCAAACTCACGTAATGAACACTTGCAGATTCTACAAAAAGAGTGTTTCAAAACTGCTCTCTCAAAAGAAAGATTGAACTCTGTGAGTTGAATGCGTACAACACAGAGCAGTTTCACAGAACTCTTCTGTCTAGTTTTTTTGTGAAGATGATATTCCCGTTTCCAGTAAAGACGTCAAGAGCTCCAAATATCCAGTTGCATATTCAGCAAAAACACTGTTTCAAAAATATTCTATTAAAAGGAAGGCTTATCTCTCTCAGTTGAATGCACACATGTTAAAGATGTTTCTGAGAATGCTACTGTCTAGTTTTTATGTGAAGATATTTCCTTTCACGCCATAGGCCTCAAAGCGCTCCAAATGAACACTTGCAGATTCTACAAAAAGGGTGTTTCAAAACTGCTCTCTCAAAGGAAAGGTTCAACTCTGTGATTGAATACACACATCAGAAAGTAGTTTCTGAGAATGCTTCTGGCCAGTTTTTATGTAAAGATATTCTCGTTTCCAAGGAACGCCTCAAGAAGTTCCAAATATCCTCTTGCAGATTGTGCAAAAAGACTCTTTCAAAACTGCTCCAAGAAAGGGAAGGTTCAACTCTGTGAGCTGAATGCACACATCATAAAGAAGTTTCAGATAATGCTTCTGCCTAGATTTTATGTGAAGATATTTCCTTTTCCAACATATGCCTCAAAGCCCCCCTAATGAACACTTGCAGATTCTACAAAAAGAGTGTTTCAAAACTGCTTTATCAAAAGAAATATTCAACACTGTGAGTTGAATGCAAGCAACACAAAGCAGTTTCAGAGAACACTTCTGTCTAGTTTTATGTGAAGATAGTCCCGTTTCCAATGAATGCTTCAAAGAGCTCCAAATATCCACATGCAGATTCTGCAAAAACACTGTTTCAAAACTGCTCTATCAAATGGAAGGCTTTTCTGTATTTGTTGAATGCATACATAATAAAGATGTTTCTGAGAATGCTTGTGTCTAGTTTTTATATGAAGATATTTCCTTTTCCACCGTAGGCCTCAAAGCGCTCCAAATGAACACTTGCAGATTCTACAAAAAGGGTGTTTCAAAACCGCTCTATCGAAAGACAGATTCAACTCTGTGAGTTGAACGCATGCAACACAAAGAAGTTTCAGAGAACACTTCTGTCTAGTTTTTATGTGAAGATAGTCTCCTTTCCAACAAAGGCCTCAAAGAGCTCCAAATATCCACATGCAGATTCTGCAAATCACTGTTTCAAAACTGCTCTATCCACAGGAAGGTTCAACTCTGTTAGTTGAATGCACACATCATAAAGAAGTTTGAGAGAATGCTTCTGTCTAGTTTTTATGTGAAGTTGTTTCGTTTTCCACCTTATGCTTCAAAGTGCTCCTAATGAACACTTGCAAATTCTACAGAAAGAGTGTTTCAAAAGTGTTCTATCAAAAGAAAGTTTCCAATCTGTGTGTTGAGTGCACACAACAGAAAGCAGTTTCTAAAACACTTCTGTCTAGTTGTTATGTGAAGATATTCAGGTTTCCAATGGAGGCCTCAAAGAGCTCCAAATATCCTCTTGCAGATTCTGCAAAACGACTCTTTCAAAACTGCTCCATGAAAAGGAAGGTTGAACTTTTTGAATTGAATGCACACATCATAATGAAGTTTCAGAGAATGCTTCTGTCCAGATTTTATGTGAAGTTATTTCCTTTTTACACCATAGGCCTCAAAGCGCAGCAACGAACACCTGCAAATTCTACAAAAAGCGTGTTCCAAAACTGCTCTATGAAAAGAAAGATTCTACTCTGTGAGTTGAATTCATACAAAGCAAAGCTGGTTCAGAGAACATTTCTCTCTAGTTTTTATGTGAAGTTAGTCCCGTTTCCAACGAACGCTTCAAAGAGCTTCAAATATCCACATGCAGATTCTGTAAAAACACTGTTTCAAAACTGCACTATCCAAAGTAACGTTCAAATCTTTTAGTTGAATGCACGCGTCATCAAGGTGTTTCTCAGAATGTTTCTGTCTAGTTTTTATGTGAAGTTGTTTCCTTTTCCACCATAAGCTTCAAAGCGCTCCTACTGAATACTTGCAAATTCTACAAAAAGGGTGTTTCAAAAGTTCTCTATGAAAAGAAAGGTTCAACTCTGTGTGTTGAGTGCACACAACAGAAAGCAGTTTCCGAGAACAGTTCTGTCTAGTTTACATGTGAAGATATTCAGGTTTCCAACGAAGGCCTCACAGAGCTCAAAATATCCTCTTGCAGATTCTGCGAAAAGACTCTTTCAAAACTGCTCCATCAAATGGAAGGTTGAACTCTGTGAGATGAAAGCACACATCATAAAGAACTTTCAGAGAATGCTTCTGACTGGATTTTATGTGAAGATATCTCGTTTTCCACCATAGGCCTCAAAGCACACCTAATGAACAATTGCAGATTTTACAAAAAGCGTTTTTCAAAACTGCTCTTTCAAAAGAAGTGTTCAACTCTGTGAGTTGGATTCACACTACACAAAGCAGTTTCACAGAATGCTTCTATCTAGTTTTTATTTGAAGATAGTCCCGTTTCCAGCGAAAGCTTGAAAGAGCTGCAAATATACACATGCACATTCTGCAAAAACGCTGTTTCAAAACTGCTGTATCAAAAGGAAGGTTCAACTCAGTGAGTTGAATGCACAAATTAAAAAGATGTTTCTGAGAATGCTTCTGTCTAGTTTTTATTTGAAGATATTTCCTTTTCCTCCATAGGCCTCAAAGCGCACCTAATGAACACTTGCAGTTTTTACAAAAAGAGTGTTTCAAAACTGTTCTATTGAAAGACAGATTCAACTCTGTGAGTTGAACACATACAACAGAAAGCAGTTTCAAAGAACACTTCTGTCTAGTTTTTATGTGAAGATAGTCCCATTTCCAAGAAACCTTCAAAGGTCTCCAAATATCCACTTGCAGATTCTTCAAAAACACTCTTTCAAAACTGCTCTGTCCACAGGAAGTTTCAACTCTGTAAGTTGAATGCACACATCATAAAGAAGTTTCAGAGAATGCTTCTGTCTAGTTTTTATGTGAAGTTGTTTCCTTTTCCACCGTAGGGTTCAAAGCACTCCCTATGAACACTTGCAAATTCTACAAAAAGAGTGTTTCAAAACTGCTCTATCAAAAGAAAGATTCAACTCTGTGAGATGAATGGATACAACACAAAGCAGTTTCAGAGAACACTTCTGTCTAGTTTTTATGTGAAGTTAGTCCGGTTTCCAATGAACGCTTCCAAGAGCTTCAAATATCCACATGCAGATTTTGTAAAAACACTGTTTCAAAACTGCTTTATCCTAAGTAAAGTACAACTCTTTTAGTTGAATGCACGCATCATCAAGATGTTTCTTAGAATGCTTCTGTCTAGTTTTTACCTGAATTTGTTTCCTTTCCCACAGGAGGCTACAAAGCGCTCCTAATGAACTCCTGAAAATTCAACAAAAAGAGTGTTTCAAAAGTGACCTGTCAAAAGAAAGGTTCAACTCTGTGTGTTGAGTGCCCGTAACACAGAGCAGTTTCTGAGAACACTTCTGTGCAGTTTTTACGTGAAGATATTCACGTTTCCAACGAACCCTTCAAAGAGCTCCAAATATCCACATGCAGATTCTGCAAAAACACTGTTTCAAATCTGCTCTGTCAAAAGGAAGGTTCAACTCTCTTAGTTGAATACACACATCATAATGTAGTTTCGGAGAATGCTTCTGTCTAGATTTTATGTGAAGATATTTCCTTTTCCACCATAGGCCTCAAACCGCACATAATGAACAGTTGAAGATTCTACAAAAGGAGTGTTTCAAAACTGTTCTATTGAAAGACAGATTTACCTCTGTGAGTTGAACACATACAACCCAAAGCAGTTTCAGAGAAGACTTCTGTCTAGGTTTTAGGTGAAGATATTCAAGTTTCCAACGAAGGCCTCAAAGAGATTCAAATATCCACTTGGAGAATCTGCTAAAAGACTCTTTCAAAACTGCTCCATCAGAAGAAGGGTTGAATTCTGTGAGTTGAAAGCACACATCATAAAGAACTTTCAGAGAATGTTTGTGTCTGGATTTTATGTGAAGATGTTTCCTTTTCCAAAATTGGCATCAAAGCACACCTAATGAACAATTGCAGATTCTACAAAAGGAGTATTTCAAAATGCTCTTTCAAAAGAAGTGTTCAAATCTGTGAGTTTGATTCATGCTACACCAACCAGTTTCACAGAACACTTTTGTCTAGTATTTATGTGAAGATATTCCCGTTTCCAAGGAAGGCCTCTAAGAGCTACATATATCCACTTGCAGATCCTGCAAAAAGACTCTTTCAAAACTGCACCATTAAAAGGAAGGTTCAACTCTGTGAGTTGAATGCACACATCATAAGGAAGTTTCAGAGAATGCTTCTGTCTAGATTTTATGTGAAGTTATACCCTTTTCCATCATAGACCTCAAAGTGCACCAAATGAACACTTGCAGATACTACAAAGAGACTGTTTCAAAACCGTTCTATTGAAAGACAGATTCAACTCTGTGAGTCGAACGTGTACAACACAAAGCAGTTTCAGAGAACACTTCTGTCTACATTTTATGTGAAGATAGTCCCATTTCCAACAAACGCTTCAAAGAGCTCCATATATCCCCATGCAGATTCTGCAAAAACACTGTTTCAAAACTGCTCTATCCAAAGGAATGTTCAACTCTGTTAGTTGAATGCACTCATCATAAATGTGTTTCTCAGAATGGTTCTGTCTAGTTTTTATGTGAAGTTGTTTCCTTTTCCACTGTAGGCTTCAAGGCACTCCTAATGAACATTTGCAAATTCTACAAAAAGAGTGTTTCAAAAGTGCTCTATCAAAAGAAAGGTTCAACTCTGTGTGTTGAGTGCACACAACACAAAGCAGTTTCTGAGAACACTTCTGTCTAGTTTTTATGTGAAGATATTCACTTTTCCAACGAAGGTCTCAAGAGCTGCAAATATCCAGTTGCAGATACTGTGAAAAGACTCTTTCAAAACTGCTCCATCAATGGAAATGTTCAAGTCTCTGAGTTGAATGCACACATCTTAAAGAAGTTTCAGAGAATGCTTCTGTCTGAACTTCATGTGAAGATATTTCCTTTTCCACCATTGTCCTCAAAGGACACCTAATGAACACTTGCAGATTTTATAAAAAAAGTATTTCAAAACTGCTCTATCAAAAGAAAGATTCTGCTTCGTGAGTTGAATGCATACAACACAAAGCAGATTCAGAGAACACTTCTGTCTAGTTTTTATGTGAAGATAGTACAGTTTCCAACGTATGCCTCAAAGAGCTCCAAATATCCACATGCAGATTCTGCAGAAACACTCTTTCAAAACTGTTCAAACAAAGGAAGATTCAAATCTGTTAGTTAAATGCACACATCATAAAGCTGTTTCTTAGAATGCTTCCGTCTTGTTTTTATGTGACATTGTTTCCTTTTCCACCATGGGCTTCAATGTCCTCCAAATGAACACTTGCAAATTCTACAAAAGGAGTGTTTCAAAAGTGCTGTATCAAAAGAAATGTTCAACTCTGTTGATTGCACACAAAACAAAGAACTTTCTGAGAATACCTCTGTCTAGTTTTTATGTGAAGATATTCACGTTTCCAACGAAGGACTCAAAGAGCTCCAAATATACACTTGCAGATAATATAAAAAGAATGTTTCAAAACTGCTCTTTCAAAAGGAAGTTGAACTCCGTGAGTTGAAGGCACATATCACAAAGAACTTTCAGAGAATGCTTCTGTCTGGATTTTACGTGAAGATATTTCATTTTCCACCATAGGCCTCAAAGCGCTCCTAATGAACAATTGCAGATTCTACAAAAAGAGTGTTTCAAAATTGCTCTTTGAAAGGAAAGGTTCAACTCTGTGAGTTGAACACACAGATCACAAAGCAGTTTCTGCGAATGCTTCTGAACAGTTTTTATGTGAAGATATTCCTGTTTCCAATGAAGGCCTCGAAGAGCTCCAAATATATACCTGCAGATTCTGCAAAAAGACTCTTTCAAAACTGCTCTATCAAAAGGAAGGATGAACTCTGTGAGTTGAAAGCACACATCATAAAGAACTTTCAGAGAATGCTTCTGTCTGGATTTTATGTGAAGATAATTCCTTTTCCAACATAGGCCTCAAAGTGCTCCTAATGAAAAATTGTAGATTCTACAAATAATATTTCAAAACTACTCTTTCAAAAGAAGTGTTCAACTCTGTGAGTTGGATTCACACTAAACAAACCAGTTTCACAGAACGCTTCTGTCTAGTTTTTATTTGAAGATATTACCGTTTCCAATGACGGCCTGTAAGTGCTCCAAATATCCACTTGCAGATTCTGCAAAAACACTTTTTCAAAACTGCTCTAACAAAAGGAAGTTTCAACTCTGTGAGTTGAATGCACACCTCATAAAGATGTTTCTGAGAATGCTTCCATCTAGTTTTTATGTGAAGATATTTCCTTTTCCACGATAGACCTGAAAGCCCACCACGTGAACACTTTCAGATTGTAGAAAAAGAGTGTTTCAAAACTACTCCATCAAAAGAAAGATTCAATACTGTGAGGTGAAGGCATACAACACAAAGAAGTTTCTGAGAACACTTCTGTTTAGTTTTTTTGTGTGAGATATTCCCATTTCAAACGAATGCCTCAAGAACTCCAAATATCCACTTGCAGATTCTGCAAAAACAGTTTCAAAACTGCTCTATGAAAAGGAAGGATGATATCTCTGAGTTGAGTGCACACATCATAAAGATGTTTCTGAGAATGCTTCTGTCTATTTTTTATGTGAAGATATTTCCTTTTCCAACATAGGCCTCAAAGCGCTCCAAAAGAACACTTGCAGTTTCTAGTAAGGGTGTTTCAAAACTGTTTTATCAAGGGAAATGTTCAATTCTGTGATTTGAACACACACATCACAAAGCAGTTTTTGAGAGTGCTGCTGTCCAGTTTTTATGTGAGGATATTTCCGTTTCCAACAAAGCCTCAAAGAGCTAGAAATACCCACTTGCAGATCCTGCAAGAAGACTTTTTGAAAATTACACAAAGATAAGGAAGATTCAACTCTGTGAGTTGAATGCACACATCATTAAGAAGTATCAGAGAATGCTTCTGTCTAGATTTTATGTGAAGATACTTCCTTTTCCACCATAGGCCTCAAAGCGCACCTAATGAACACTTGCAGATTCTACAGAAAGAGTGTTTCAAAACTGTTCTATCGAAAGACAGATTGAATTCTCTGAGTCGAACGCATACAACAGTAAGAAGTTTCAGAGAACATTTCTGTCTAGTTTTTATGTGAAGATAGTCCCGTTTCCAAAGAACCCTTCAAAAGCTCCATATATCCCCATGCATATTCTGCAAAAACACTGTTTCAAAACTGCTCTATCCAAAGGAAGGTTCAACTCTGTTAGTTGAATGTAAACATCATAAAGAAGTTTCAGAGAATGCTTCTGTCTAGCTTTTATGTGAAGTTGTTTCCTTTTCCAACGTAGGTTTCAAAGTGCTCCTAATGAACACATGCAAATTCTACAAAAATAATGTTTCAAAAGTACTCTATCAAAAGAAAGGTTCAACTCTGAGTGTTGAGTGCACACAACACAAAGCAGTTTCTGTGAACACTTCTGTATAGTTTTTATGTGAAGATATTCACGTTTCCAACGAAGGTTTCAAAGAGCTCCAAATATCCACTTGGGGATCCTGCGAAAAGACTCCTTCAAAAGTGCTCCATAAAAAGGAAGGTTCAGCTTTCTGAGTTTAGTGCACACATCTTAAATCAGTTTCAGAGAATGCTTCTGCCTAGATTTTATATGAAGATATTTCGTTTTCCACCAAAGGCGTCAAAGCGCACCTAATGAACACTTGCAGATTCTACAAAAAGAGTGTTGCAAAACTGCTCTGTCAAAAGAAAGATTCAACTTTGTGAGTTGAATGCATACAACACAAAGCAGGTTCAGAGAACACTACCGTCAAGTTTTTATGGGAAGATAGTCCCGTTTCCAAATAACGCCTCAAAGAGCTCCAAATATCCAAATACAGATTCTGCAAAAACACTGTTTCAAAGCTGCTCAATCCAAAGGAAGATTGAACTCTGGTAGTTGAATGCATACATCATAAAGGTGTTTCTTAGAATGCTTCCGTGTAGTTTTTAAGTGAAGTTGTTTCCTTTTCCACCGTCGGCTTTAATGCGCTCCTAATGAAAACTTGCAAATTCTACAAAAAGGGTGTATCAAAAGCGCTGCATCAAAAGAAAGGTTCAACTCTGTGTGTTGAGTGCACACAACACAAAGAAGTTTCTGAGAATACCTCTGTCTAGTTTTCATGTGAAGATATTCACGTTTCCAACGAAGGCCTCAAAGAGCTCCAAATATCCACTTGCAGATTCTGTAAAAAGACTTTCAAAACTGCTCTATCAAAGGGAAGGTTGAACTCTGTGAGTTGAAAGCACACATCATAAAGAAGTTTCAGACAATGCTTCTGACTAGATTTTATGTGAAGATATTCTCTTTTCTACCAGAAGCCTCAAAGTGCTCCTAATGAACAATTGCAGATTCTACAAAGAGTATTTCAAAACTGCTTTTTCAAAAGAAGTGTTCAACTCTGTGGTTTGGGTTCACGGTACACAAACCAGTTTCACAGAATGCTTCTGTATATTTTTGATGTGAAGATATTCCCATTTCCAACGAAGGCCTGCAAGTGCTCCGAATATCAACTTGCAGATTCGGCAAAAACACTGTTTCAAAACTGCTCTATCAAAAGAAAGGTTCAACTCTGTGAGTTGAATGCCCCCATCATAAAGATGTTTGAGAGATTGCTTCTGTCTAGTTTTTATGTGAAGATACTTCCTTTTCACCATAGGCCTCAAAGTGCACCTAATGAACACTTGCAGATACTACAAAAAGAGTGTTTCAAAACTGTTCTATCGAAAGACAGATTCAAATCTGTGAGTCGAACGCATACAACACAAAGCAGTTTCAGAGAACATTTCTGTCTAGTTTTTATGTGAAGTGAGTCCCGTTTCCAAATGAACCCTTCAAAGAGCTCCATATATCCACAAGCAGATCCTGCAAAAACACAGTTTCAAAACTGCTGTATCCAAAGGAAGTTTCAACTCTGTTAGTGGAATGCACACATCATAAAGGTGGTTCATAGAATACTTAAGTCTAGTTTTTATGTGAAGTTGTTTCCTTTTCCACCATGGGCTTCAATGTGCTCCAAATGAACACTTGCAAATTCTACAAAAGGAGTGTCTCAAAAGTGCTGTATCAAAAGAAATGTTCACCTCTGTGTGTTGAGTGAACACAACACAAAGAAGTTTCTGAGAATACCTCTTTCTAGTTTTTATTTGAAGATATTAACTTTTCCAATGAAGACCTCAAAGAGCTTCAAATACCAACTCGCAGATAATATAAAAAGAGTGTTTCAAAACTTCTCTTTCAAAGGAAGGTTGAACTCTGTGAGTTGAAAGCACACATCATAAATAACTTTCAGAGAATGCTTCTGTCTGGATTTTATGTGAAGATACTTCCTTTTCCAACATAGGCCTCAAAGTGCTCCTAATGAACAATTGCACATTCTACAAAGAATATTTCAAAACTGCTCTTTCAAAAAAAGTTTTTCAACTCTGTGAGTTGGATTCACGCTACACAAACCAGTTTCACAGAATGCATCCATCTAGTTTTTATTTGAAGATGTTACCATTTCCAACGATGGCCTGTAAGTGCTCCAAATATCCACTTGCAGATTCTGGAAAAACACTGTTTCAAAACTGCTCTAAGAAAAAGAAGGTTCAACTCTGTGAGTTGAATGCACACATCAAAAAATTGTTTCTGAGAATGCTTCTGTCTAGTTTTTATGTGAAGATATTTCCTTTTCCACGATAGACCTCAAAGCACACCCCATGAACACTTGCAGATTCTACAAAAAAAGAGTGTTTCAAAACTGCTCTATCAAAAGAAAGATTCAACATTGTGAGTTGAAGGCATACAACACAAAGCAGTTTCTGAGAACACTTCTGTCTAGTTTTTTTGTGTGAGATATTCTGGTTTCCAACGAAGGCCTCAAGAGATCCAAATGTCCACTTGCATATTCCGCAAAAACACTGTTTCAAAACTGCTCTATCAAAAGGAAGGATTATCTCTCTGAGTTCAATGCACACATCATAAAGGTGTTTCTGAGAAACCTTCTGTCTGGTTTTTATATGAAGATATTTCCTTTTCCACCATAGGCCACAAAGCCCTCCAAAAGAAAACTTGCAGATTCTACAAAAAGGGTGTTTCAAAACTGTCCTATCAAGGGAAATGTTCAATTCTGTGGGTTGAAGACACACATCACAAAGCAGTTTCTGAGAATGCTGCTGTCCAGTATTTATGTGAAGATATTCCCGTTTCCAACGAAAGCCTGAAAGAGCTACAAATATCCACTTGCAGATTCTGCAAAATGACGCTTTGAAAACTGCTCCACGAAAAGGAAGTTTCAAGTCTGTGAGTTGAATGCACACATCGTAAAGAAGTTTCAGAGAATGCTTCTGTCTAGATTTTATGTGAAAGTATTTCCGTTTCCACCATTGGCCTCAAAGCATACCAAATGAACACTTGCAGATTCTACAAAAAGACTTTTTCAAAACTGTTCTATCAAAATACAGATTCAACTCTGGGTGACGAACGCATACAACAGAAAGTAGTTTCAGAGAACAATTCTGTCTAGTTTTATGTGAAGATTGTACCGTTTCCAACGAACGCTTCAAAGAGCTCCATATATCCACATGCATATTCTGCAAAAACACTGTTTCAGAACTGCTCAAACAATGGAAGATTCAACTCTGTTAGTTAAATGCACACATCATAAAGTTGTTTCTTAGAATGCTTCCGTCATGTTTTTATGTGACGTTGTTTCCTTTTCCAACGTGGGCTTCAATGCCCTCCAAATGAACACTTGGAAATTCTACAAAAGGAAAGTTTCAAAAGTGCTGTATCAAAGGAAAGGTTCAACTCTGTGTGTTGAGTGCACACAACACAAAGAAGTTTCTGAGAATACCTCTCTCTAGTTTTTATGTGAAGATATTCCTGTTTCCAACGAAGGCCTCAAAGAGCTCCAAATATCCACTTGCAGATAATATAAAAAGAATGTTTCAAAACTGCTCTTTCAAAAGGAAGGTTGAACTCTGTGAGTTGAAAGCACACATCATAAATAATTTTCAGAGAATTCTTCTGTCTGGATTTCATGTGAAGATATCTCCTTTTCCACCTTAGGCCTCAAAGCGCTCCTAATGAACAATTGCAGATTCTACAAAAAGAGTGTTTCAAAACTGCTCTTTCAAAGAAAAGATTCAACTCTGTGAGTTGAACACACACATTACAAAGAAGTTTGTGCAAATGCTTCTGTCCAGTTTTTATGTGAAGATATTCCTGTTTCCAATGAAGGCCTCAAAGAGCTCCAAATGTATGCTTGCAGATACTGCAAAAAGACTCTTTCAAAACTGCTCTATCAAAAGGACGGTTGAACTCTGAGTTGAAAGCACACATCATAAAGAACTTTTAGTGAATGCTTTTTTCTGGATTTTATGTGAAGATAATTCTCTTTCCAACATAGGCCTCAAAGTGCTCCTAATGAACAATTGCACATTCTACAAAGAATATTTCAAAACTGCTCTTTCAAAAGAAGTGTTCAACTCTGTGAGTTGGATTCACGCTACAGAAACCAGTTTCACAGACCGCTTCTGTCTAGCTTTTATTTGAAGATTTCACCATTTCCAATGACGGCCTGTAAGTCTCCAAATATCCAATTGCAGATTCTGCAAAAAAAACAATGTTTCAAAACTGCTCTAACAAAAGGAAAGTTCAACTCTATGAGTTGAATGCACACATCATAAAGATTTTTCTGAGAATGCTTCTGTCTAGTTTTATGTGAAGATATTTCCTTTCCCATGATAGAACTCAAAGCGCACCACATGAACACTTGCAGATTCTACAAAAAGAGTGTTTCAATACTGCTTTGTCAAAAGAAAGATTCAAAACTGTGAGTTGAAGGCATACAACATAAAGCAGTTTCTGGCAACACTTCTGTCTAGTTTTTTTGTGTGAGATATTCCCGTTTCCAACGAAGGCCTCAAGGGCTCCTAATATCCACTTGCAGATTCTGCAAAAATATTGTTTAAAAACCGCTGTATCAAAAGGAAAAATTATCTCTCTGAGTTGAATGCACACATTATAAAGATGTTTCTGAGAATGCTACTGTCTAGTTTTCATGTGAAGATATTACTTTTTCCACGATAGGCCTCAAAGTTCTCCAAAAGAACCCTTGCAGATTCTACTAAAGGCTGTTTCAAAACTGTTCTATCAAGGGAAATGTTCAACTCTGTGATTTGAA
The DNA here is from genome assembly GCF_028885655.2 of Pongo abelii. Taxonomy (NCBI): domain Eukaryota; kingdom Metazoa; phylum Chordata; class Mammalia; order Primates; family Hominidae; genus Pongo; species Pongo abelii. Next base: position 19,306,620 of record NC_072000.2, on the reverse strand, counting down.
GACACACATCACAAAGCAGTTTCTGAGAATGCTGCTGTCCAGTTTTTTTGTGAAGATATTCCCGTTTCCAAAGAAGGCCTCAAGAGCTCCAAATATCGACTTGCAGATTCTGCAAAAACACTGTTTCAAAACTGCTGTATCAAAAGGAAGGCTCAACTCTGTGATTTGAATGCACACATAACAAAGAATTTTCAGAGATTTCTTCAGCCTAGACTTAATGTGAAGATATTTCCTTTTCCACCATAGGCCTCAAAGCGCACCTAATGAACACATGCAGATTCTACAAAAAGAGTGTTTCAAAACTGTTCTATCGAAAGACAGATTCAACTCTGTGAGTCCAAAGCATACAACACAAAGCACTTTCAGAGAACACTTCTGTCCAGTTTTTATGTGAAGATAGTCCCGTTTCCAACCAACCCTTCAAAAAGCTCCATATATCCACATGCAGATTTTGCAAAAATACTGTTTCAAAACTGCTCTATCCAAAGGAAGTTTCAACTCTGTTAGTTGAATCCACACATCATAAAGTGGTTTCAGAGAATGCTTCTGTCTAGTTTTTATGTGAAGTTGTTTCCTTTTCCACCGTAGGCTTCAAAGCACTCCTAATGAACACTTGCAAATTCTACTAAAAGAATGTTGGAAAAATGCTCTATCAAAATAAAGGTTCAAATCAGTGTGTTGAGTGCACACAACACAAAGCAGTTTCTAAGAACACTTCTGTCTAGTTTTTATGTGAAGATATTCATGTTTCCAACGAAGCCTCCAAAGAGCTCCAAATATCCACTTGCAGATTCTGAGAAAAGAATCATTCAAAACTGCTCTATCAAACGGAATGTTGAACTCTGTGAGTTGAAAGCACACAACATAAAGAACTTTCAGAGAATGCTTCTGTCTGGATTTCATGGGAAGATATTTCCTTTTCCACCATAGGCCTCAATGTTCACCTAATGAACAATTGCAGATTCTACAAAGAGTATTTCAAAACTGCTTTTCAAAAGAAGTGTTCAACTCTGTGATTTGGATTCATGCTGCAAAAACCAGTTTCACAGACCTCTTCTGTCTAGTTTTTATGTGAAGATATTCCCGTTTCCAATGATGGCCTGTAAGTGCTCGAAATATCCACTTGCAGATTCTTCAAAAACACTGTTACAAAACTGCTCTATCAAAAGGAAGGTTCAACTCTGTGATTTGAATGCACACATCATAAAGAAGTTTCAGAGATTGCTTCTGTCTAGATTTATGTGAAGATATTTCCTTTTGCAAAACAGACCTCAAAGCACACCTAATGAACACTTGCAGATTCTACAAAAAGAGTGTTTCAAAACTGTTCTATCAAAAGACATATTCAACTCTGGGAGTCGAATGCATACAACACAAAGCAGTTTCAGAGAACACTTTGGTCTAGTTTTTTTGTGTGAGATATTTCCGTTTCCAATGAAGGCCTTAAAGAGCTCCAAATATCCAGTTGCAGACGCTATAAAAAGAGTGTTTCAAAACTGCTCTTTCAAAAGGAAGGTTTGACTCTGTGTGTTGAAAGCACTCATAATAAAGAAATTTCTGTCTGGATTTTATGTGATGATAGTCCCGTTTCCAAGGAAGACCTGAAACAGCTCCAAATATCCACTTGCAGATTCGGGAAAAGCACTGTTTCAAAACTGTTCTATCAAAAGGAAAGTTCAACTCTGTGAGTTGAGTGCACATATCATAAAGATGTTTCTGAGAATGCTTCTGTCTAGTTTTTATATGAAGATATTTCCTTTTCCACCATAGGCCCCAAAGCACTACAAATAAACAATTCCAGATTCTACAAAAAGGGTGTTTCAAAACTGCTCTATCAAAGGAAAGGTTCAACACTGTGAGTTGAACACACACAACACAAAGCAGTTTCTGCGAATGCTTCTGTCCACTTTTTATGTGAAGATATTCCCGTATCCATCGAAGGCCTCAATGAGCTACAAGTATCCACTTACAGATTTTATAAAAAGACTCCTCTTTCAAAACTCCTCTATCTAAAGGAAGGTTGAACTCTGTGTGTTGAAAGTGCACATCATAAAGTAATTTCAGAGAATGCTTCTGTCTGGAATTTATGTGAAGATATTTCCTTTTCCACCGTAGGCCTCAAAGGGCTCCTAATGAACAATTGCAGGTTCTAGAAAGAGTAATTCAAAACGGCTCTTTCAAAAGAAGTGTTCAACTGTGAGATGGATTTACGCTACACAAACCAGTTTCACAGAACGCTTCTGTATAGTTTTTATGTGAAGATATTCCCGTTTCCAACGAAGGCCTAAATGAGCTCCAAATATTCACTTGCAGATTCTACAAAAAGACTCTTTCAAAACTGCTGTATCAAAACGAAGGTTCAACTGTGTGAGTTGAATGCACACATCATAAAGATATTTCTAAGAATGCTTCTGTATGGTTTTTATGGGAAGATATTTCCTTTTCCACCAAAGGCCTCAAAGCCCTCCAAATGAACACTTGCAGATCCTACAAAAAGGGTGTTTCAAAACTGCTCTATCAATGGAAAAGTTCTACTGCATGAATTGAACACACACATCACAAAACAGTTTCACAGAATGCTTCTGTCCAGTTTCAATGTGAAGATATTCCCGTTTCCAATGAAGGCCTCAAAGAGCTCCAAATATCCACTTGCAGATACTTTGAAAAGAGTGATTCAAAACTGCTCTTTCAAAAGGAAGGTTGAACGCTGTGAGTTGAAAGCACACATCATAAAGAAATTTCAGAGACTGCTTCTGTCTGGATTTTATGAGAAGATCGTTCCTTTTCCACCACAGGCCTCAAAGCGCACCTAGTGGAGACAAGCAGATCCTACAAAAAGAGTGTTTCAAAACTGCTCTTTCAAAAGAAGTGTTCAAGTCTGTGATTTGGATTCACGCTACACAAATTAGTTTCACAGAACGCTTCTGTCTAGTTTTTAAGTGAACATATACAGCTTTCCAATGAAGGCCTGTAAGAGCCCCAAATATCCACTTGCAGATGCTGCAAAAACACTGTTTCAAAACTGCTCTATCAAAGGGAAGGTTCACCTCTGTGAGGTGAATCCACACATCATAAACATGTTTCTGATAATTCTTCTGTCTAGTTTTTATGTGACAATATTCCTTTTCCACCGTAGTACTCAAAGCGCTCCAAATGAACAGTTGCAGATTCTACAAAAAGGGGGTTTCAAAACTGTTCTATCAAAGGAAAGGTTCAACCCTGTGAGTTGAACACACAAATCACAAAGCAGTTTCTGAGAATGCTTCTGTCCAGTTTTTACGTGAATACATTCCCGTTTTCAATGAAGGCCTGAAAGAGATCCGTATATCCACTTGGAGATCCTGCAAAAATATTCTTTGAAAACTGCTCCACGAAAAGTAAAGTTGAACTCTGTGAGTTGAAAGCAGACATCCCAAAGGAGTTTCTGAGAACGTCTCTGTCTAGTTTTTATGTGAAGATATTTCCTTTTCCAGCATAGGCCTCAAAGCCCTCCAAATATCCGCTGGCAGATTCTACAAAAAGTGTGTTTCAAATCTGCTCTATAAAAAGGAAGGTTCAATTGTATGAGTTGAATGCACACATCACTAAGGAGTATCCGAGAATTCTTCTGTCTACTTTTCATGTGAAGATATTTCCTTTCCCATGCAAGACCTCCAAGCAATACCAATATCCACTTGCAGATACTACAAAAAGAGTGTTTGAAAACTGCTCTATCAAAAGGAAGGTTCAACTCTGTGGGTTGAATGCACACACAACAAACAAGTTTTGGAGAATGTTTCTGTGTAGTTTTCATGTGAAGATATTTCCTTTTCCATCATAGGCCTCAAAGAGCTCCAAATATCCACTTGCAGATTCTACAAAAAGAGTGTTTCAAAACTTCCCTATCCAAAGAAAGGTTCAACTCTGTTTGTTGAATGCACACATCACAAAGAAGTTTCTGAGAATGCATCTGTCTAGTTTTTATGTGAAGATATTTTCTTTTCCAGCACAGGCTTCAAAGTGCTCGAAATATCCACTTGCAGATACTATTAAAAGAGTGTTTTAAAACTGCTGTTTCAAAAGGAAGGTTCAACTCTGTAAGTTGAAAGCACTCATCACAAAGAAGTTTCTGAGAATGCTTCTGTCTAGTTTTTATGTGAAGATATTTCCTTTTCCAGCATAGGCCAAAAAGCGCTCGAAATATCCATTTGCAGATTCTACAAATAGAGTGTTTCAAAACAGCTCTAGCAAAAGGAAGGTTGACATCTGAGAGTTGAATGCACACATCACAAGGAAACTTCTGAGAACGCAACTGTCTAGTATTTATGTGAAGTTATATCCTTTTACAGCATAGGCCTCAAAATGCTGCAAATATCCACTTGCAGATTTTACAAAAAGAGTGTTTCAAAACTATTCTATCAAAAGGAAGGTTCAACTCTTTGAGTTTAATGCACACATCATAAAGTAGTTTCTGAGAATACTTCTGTCTAGTTTTTATGTGACGATATTTCCTTTTCCAGCATAGGCTTCAAATCGCTCCAAATATCCACTTGCAGATTCTACAAAAAGAGTGTTTCAAAGCTTCTCTATCAAAAGGAATGTTCAACTCTGTGAGTTGAATGCACACAAAACACAAAGAAGTTTCTGAGCATGCTTCTGTCTTGTTTTTATGTGAAGCTATTTCCTTTTCCAACTTGGGCACAAAAATGCTCCAAATATCCACTTGCAGATTCTACACAAACAGTGTTTCAAATCTTCTCTATCGATGGGAGGTTCAACTCGGTGATTTGAATGCACACATCATGGAGAAATTTCTGAGAATCCTTCTGTCTAGTTTTTATGTGAAGATATTTCCTTTTCCACCACAGGACTCAAAGCGCTCAAAATATCCACTTGCAGATACTAGGCAAAGAGTGTCTCAAAACTGTTCTATCAAAAGGAAGTTTCAACTTTGTGAGTTGAAAGCACAAATCACAAAGAAGCTTCTGAGAATGCTTCTGTCTAGTTTCTATGTGAAGATATTTCCTTTTCCAGCATAGGCCTAAAAACACTAGAAATATCCACTTGCAGATTCTACAAATAGAGTGTGTCAAAACTGCTCTATCAAAAGGAAGTTCAAGTCTGTGAGTTGAATGCACACATCACAAGGAAACTACTGGGAACACTTCTGTCTAGTTTTTAGGTGAAGATATTTCCTTTTCCAGCACAGGCTTCAAAGTGCTCCAAATATCGACTTGCAGATTCTGCAAAAAGAGTGTTTCAAATCTGCTCTATCCAAAGGAATGTTCAAGTCTGTTATTTGAGAGCACACATCACAAAGAAGTTTCTGAGAATTCTTCTGTCTAGTTTTTATGAGAAGGTATTTCTTTTTCCAGCACAGGCCTCAAAGTGCTCGAAATATCCACTTGCAGACACTACGAAAAGAGTTTTTCAAAACTGTTCTATGAAAAGGAAGTTTCACCTCTGTGTTTTGAATGCACGCATCACAAAGAAACTTTTGAGAATGCTTCTGACTAGTTTTTAAATAAAGATATTTCCTTTTCCGGCATATTGCTCAAAGCATTTCAAATATCCACTTACAGATTTTACAAAAAGTGTGTTTCAACATTGTTCTATCAAAAAAGGTTCAAGTCTCTGAGTTGAATGCACAAATCACAAAGAAGTTCCTCAGAATGCTTCTGTGTAGTATTTATCTGAAGATATTTGCATTTCCAGCATAGACCGCAAAGCATTGCAAGTATCCACTTTCAGATACTAGAAAAAGAGTGTTTCAAAACTCCTCTATCAAAAGCAAAGTTCATCTCTGTGACTTGAATGCATACATCACAAAGGAGTTTCTGAGAATGCTTCTGTCTAGTTTTTATGTGAAGGTATTTCCTTTTCCAGCATAGGCCTGAAAGCACTCCAAATATCCAATTGCAGACCCTACAAAAAAAGTGTTTCAAAGCTGCTCTATAAAAGGAAGATTCAACTCTGTGAGTTGAATGCACACATCATAAAGAAGTTTCTGAGAATGCTTCTGTCTAGTTTTCATGTGAAGATAGTTCCTTTTCCATCATAGGCCTCAAAGAGCTCCATGTATCCAATAGAAGATTCTACAAAAACAGTGTTTCAAAATTGCTCTATCAAAATCAATGTTAAACTCTGTGAGTTGAATGCACACATCACAAAGTGTTTCTGAGAATGTTTCTCTCTAGTATTTGTGTGAAAATATTACCTTTTCCATCATAGGCCTCAAAGCGCTCTAAATAGCCACATTCCAATTCTGAAAAAAGAGTGTTTAAAAACTGCACTATCAAAAGGAAGGTTCAACTCAGTGAGTTGAATGCATATATCACAAAGAAGTTTCTGAGAATGATTTTGTCTAGTTTTTATGTGAAGACATTTCCTCCACTGGCATAGGCCTCAAAGCGCTCCAAATATCCACTGGCAGATTCTACAAAAACAGTGTTTCAAAACTGGTCTATCAAAAGGAAGTTTCATCTCTGTAACTTGAATGCACACATCATAAAAAAGTTTCGGAGAATGCTTCTGTCTAGCTTTCATGTGAAGATATTTCCTTTTCCATCACAGGCCTCAAAGTGCTCCAAATATCCACTTGCAGACACTACAAAAATAGAGATTCAAAACTGCTCTATCAAGAGCAAGGTTTAACTCTGCGTGTTGAATGCACACATCAAAAAGAAGTTTCTGAGAATTCTTCTGTCTAGTTTTCATGTGAAGATAATTCCTTTTCCATCATAGGCCTAATAGCGCTCTAAATATCCATTTGCAGATTCTACAAAAAGAGTGTTTCAAAACTGCTCTATCAAAAGGAAGGTTGAATCATGTGAGGTGAATGCACACATCAGAAATAAGTTTCTGAGAGTGCTTCTGTCAAATTTTCATGTGAAGATATTTCCTTTCACATCATAGGCCTCAAAGCACTCCAAATATTCACTTTCAGATACTACAAAATGAGTGCTTCAAAACTGTTCTATCAAAAGGAAGTTTCACCTCTTTGAGTTGAATGCACACATCTCAGAGAAGTTTCTTAGAATGCTTCTGTCTATTTTTTATGTGAAACTATTTACTTTTCCATCATAGGCCACAAAGCGCTCCATTTATCCACTTGAAGATTCTACAAAAGGAGTGTTTCCAAACTGCTCTATCAAAGGAAGATTCAACTCTTTGATTTGAATGCACACATCATGGAGAAGTTTCTGAGAATGCTTCTGTATATTTTTTATGTGAAGATATTTCCTTTTCCAGCATAGGCCTCAAAGTGCTCCACATATCCACTTGCGGTTTCTACAAAAAGAGTGTTTCAAAACTGCTCTATCAAAAGGATGGTTTCGTTCTGTGAGTTTAATGCACACATCAGAACGAAGTTTCTGAGAATGCTTCTATCTGGATGTTATATGAAGATATTTCCTTTTACAGCATAGTCCTCGTAGCGTTGCAAATATCCACTTCCAGATTCTACAAAAAGAGTGTTTCAAAACTGCTCTATGTAAAGGAAGGTTAAACTCTGTGAGTTGAATGCACACATCACAAAGAAGCTTGTGAGAATGCTTCTGCCTGTTTTTCATGTGGAGATGTTTCCTTTTCCATCATAGGCCACAAAGCGCTCCAAATATCAACTTGCAGATTCGACAAAAAGAGTGTTTCAAAACTGCTTTATCAAAAGGAAGTTTCAACTCTGTGATTTGAATGCACACATCACTAAGAAGTTTATGTAATTCTTCTCTCTACTTTCTGTGTAAAGGTATTTCCTTTTCCAGCTTAGGCCTCTAAGCACTCCAAATATCCACTTGCTATTCTGCAAAAAGAGTGTTTCAATATTGCTCTATCAAAACAAAAGTTCAACCCTGTTATTTGAATTCGTACATCACAAAGATTTTTCTGAAATACTTCTGTCTACTTTTTGACTGAATGTATTTCCTTTTCCAGCTTAGGCCTCTAAGTGCTCCAAATATCCACTTGCAGATTCTACAAAAAGAGTGTTTCAAAACTGCTCTATCAAAAGGAATGTTCAACTCTGTGACTTGAATGCACATATTAAAAAGAAGTTCCTGAGAATGCATTTGTCTAGTTTTCATATGAAGATATATCCTTTTCCATCATAGGCCTCTGAACGCTCCAAATATCCACTTGCAGATTCTACAAATAGAGTGTTTCAAAACTGCTCTATCAAAAGGAAGGTTCAATTCTGTGAGTTGAACGCACACATCACAAAGAAATTTCTCAGAATTATTCTTTCTGGTTTTTATTTGAAGATACTACCTTTTCCTGGATAAACCTCACAGTGCTTCAAATAACCACTTGCAGATTCTACAAAAAGACTGTTTCCAAACTTATCTACCAAAAGGAAGATTCAACTCTGTGATTTGAATGCACACATCACAAAGATGTTTCTGAGAATGCTTGTGTACAGTTTTCATGTAAAAGAATTTCCTTTTCCGTCATAGGCATCAAAGAGCTCTAAATATCTACTAGCAGATTCTACAAAAGAGAGTCTCAAAACAGCTCTATCAAAACGAATGTTCCTCCCTGTGTGTTGAATGCACACATCACAAAGAAGCTTCTGAGAATGCTTATGTCTAGTTTTTCTTTGAAGATATTTCCTTTTGCAGCATAGGCCTCAAAGAACTCCAAATCCATTTGCAGATTCTACAAAAAGAGGGTTTCAAAACTGCTCTATCAAAAGGAAGGTTCAACTCTATGAGTTGAATTCACAGATTGCAAAGATATTTCTGAGAATGCTTCTGTCTAGTTTTCGTGTGAAGATATTTCCTTTTCCATCACAGGCCTCAAAGCGCTCCATATATCCACTTGCAGATTCTACAAAAACAGTGTTTCAAAACTGCTCTATCAAAAGGAAGTTCCAAGCCTGTGAGTTGAATGCATACAGCATGAAGGAATTTCTGAGAATGCTTCTGTCTAGTTTTTATTTGAAGATATTTACTTTTCCAGCATAGACCTCAAAGAGCTACAAATATCCACTTGCAGATTCTACAAAAACAGTGTTTCAAAAATGCTCTATGAAAAGAAGTTTCAACTCTGTGAGTTGAATGCACGAATTACAGAGAATTTTCTGAGAATGCTTATGTCTAGTTTTATTTGAAGATAATTCCTTTTCCAGAATAGGCCACAAAGTACTCCAATTTTCCAGTTGCAGATTTTACAAAAAGAGTATTTCTAACCTGCTCTACCAAAAGGAAGGTTCAACTCTGTGAATTGAATGCACACATAACAAAGTAGTTTCTGAGAATGCTTCTGCGTAGTTTTCATGTGAAGGTGTATCCTTTTCCATCATAGGCCTCAGAGAACTCCAAAGATACACTTGCAGATTCTACAAAAAGAGTGTTTCAAAACTGCTCTACGAAAGAAAGTTTCAACTCTGTGAATTGAATGCACACATCACAAAGGAGATTCTGAGAATGCTTCTGTGTAGTTTTCATGAGAAGATGTTTCATTTTTCCAGCATAGGCCTGAAAGCGCTCCAAATATCCACTTGCAGATTCTATAAAAAGAGTGTTTCAAAACTGCTCTATTAAAAGGAATGTTCAACTCTGTGAGTTAAATGTACACATAAATAAGAGGTTTCTGAGAATACTTCTGTCTAGTTTTTATATGAAGATGTTTCCTTTTCCAGCAAAGTCCTCAAAGCCCTGGATATATGAACTTGCAGATTCCATAAAAAGAGTTTATCAAAACTTCTCCATATAAAAGAAGGTTCAACTCTAGGAATTAAATACACACATAACAAAGTAGTTTCTGATAATGCTGCTGTCATTTTTTTTTTTTTTGAAGATATTTTCTTTTACAGTCTAGGCCACAAACTGCTCGAAATATCCACTTGCAGATTCTAAAAAATGAGTGTTTCAAAAGTGCTCTATCAAAAGAAAGGTTGAACTCTTTGAGTTGAAAGCTCACATCACAAAGAAATTTCTGAGAATGTTTCTGTCTAGTTTTTATTGGAAGATATTTCCTTTTCCAGCATAGGCCTCAAAGTGCTCCAAATATCCACTTGCAGATTCTATAAAAAGAGTGTTTCAAAACTGCTCTATTAAAAGGAATGTTCAACTCTGTGAGTTAAATGCACACATAAACAAGAGGTTTCTGATAACACTTCCGTCTAGTTTTTATGTGAAGATATTTCCTTTTCCAGCAAAGTCCTCAAAGCACTGGATATATGAACTTGCAGATTCCATAAAAAGAGTGTATTAAAACTTCTCCATATAAAAGAAGGTTCAACTCTAGGAAATAAATACGCACATAACAAAGTAGTTTCTGAGAATGCTACTGTCTTTTTTTTTTTTTTTTTTTGAAGATATTTTCTTTTCCAGTCTAGGCCTCAAACTGCTCGAAATATCCACTTGCAGATTCTAAAAAATGAGTGTTTCAAAAGTGCTCTATCAAAAGAAAGGTTGAACACTTTGAGTTGAAAGCTCACATCACAAAGATATTTCTGAGAATGTTTCTGTCTAGTTTTTATTTGAAGATATTTCCTTTTCCAGCTTAGGCCTCAAAGCGCTCCAAATATCCACTTGCAGATTCTACAAAAACTGTGTTTCAAAACTGCTCTATGAAAGGAAGTTTCAACTCCGTGAGTAAATGCACACATCACAGAGAAGTTTCTGAGGATGCTTTCGTCTAGTTTTTATATGAAGATATTTCCTTTTACAGCATAGGCCTGAAAGCGCTCCAAATATTCACTTGCACATTCTACAAAAAGACAGTTTCAAAACTTCTCTATCAAAAGGAAGGTTCAACTATGTGAATTGAATGCACACATGACAAAGTAATTTCTGCGAATGTTACAGTCTAGTTTTTATTTGAAGATAATTACTTTTCCAAGATAGACCTTAAAGTACTCCAAACATCCACTTGCAGATTCTCCAAAAAGAGGGTTTCAAAACTTCTCTATCAAAAGTGAGATTCAACTATGTGAGTTGAATGCACACATCACAAAGATGTTTCTGAGAATGGTATTGTCTAGTTTTTATTTGAAGATATTTCCTTTTCGAGCATAGGCCTCAAAGAGCTCCAAACAGTCACTTGCAAATTCTACAAAAACAATGTTTCAAAACTGCCCTATGAAAGGAAGGTTCAACTCTGTGGGTTGAATGCACACATCACAGAGAATGTTGTCAGAATGCTTCTGTCTAGTTTTTATGTGAAGATATTTCCTTTTCCAGCATAGGCCTCAAAGCTCTCCCAATATCAATTTGCAGATTCTACAAAAAGAGTGTTTCAAACCTGCTCTATCAAAAGGAAGGCTCAACTCTGTGAGTTGAATGCACACATTGCAAAAAAGTTTCCGAGAATGCTTCTGTCTAGTTTTTATGTGAAGATATATCCTTTTCCATCATAGGCCTCAAAGCCCTCCAAATACCCACTTGCAGATTATACCAAAAGAGTGTTTCAAAACCGTTCTATCATAAGGAAGGTTCAAATCTGTGAGTTCAATGCACACATCAAAAAGAAGTTTCTGAGAATGCTTCTGTCTAGTTTTCACGTGAAGTTATTTCCTTTTCCGTCATAGGCCTCAAAGCCCTCCAAATATCCACTTGCAGATTCTACAAAAAGAGTTTTTCAAAACTGCCCTATCAAAAGGAAAGTTCAACTCTGTGAGTTGAATGCACACATTACAAAGGCGTTTCTGAGAATGCTTCTGTCTAGTTTTTATGTGAAGATATTTCCTTTGCCATCATAGGCCTCAAAACACTGCAAATATCCACTTGCAGATTCTACAAAAAGAGTGTTTCAAAACTGCGCTATCGAAATGAGGGTTCAACTCTGTGAATTGAATACACACATCCCAAAGTAGTTTCTGAGAATGCTACTGTCCAGTTTTTTTGTGAAGATATTTCCTTTTCCAACATAGGCCTCAAAGTGCTTGAAATATCCACTAGCAGATTCTACAAAAACAGTGTTTCAAAACTGCTCACTCAAATGAAAGGTTCAACTCTGTGAGATAAATGCACACATCACAAACCAGTTTCTCAGAATTCTTCTGTGTAGTTTTTATGGGAAGATATTTCCTTTTACACCATAGGATCCAAAGTGGTCCAAATATCCTTTTGAAGACACCACAACAAGGGTGATTGAAAAATGCTCAATCAAATGAAAGGTTCAACACTGTGAGATGAATATACACATCACAAAGATGTTTCTCAGAGTTTTTCTGTGTAGTTTTTATTTGAAGACTTTACCTTTTCCACCATAGGCCTCAAAGAGCTCCAAATATCCACTTGCAGATACTACAAAAAGAATGTTTCAAACTGCTCAATCAAAAGAAATTTCAAATCAGTGAGGGGAATGCACACCTCACAAACACGTTTCCCATAATGCTTCTGTGTAGTTTTTATGTGAAAATCTCTCCTTTTCCACTGTAGGTCTCCAAGGGCTCCAAATATTCACTTGCAGATTGTACTAAAACGGTTATTCCAAAGTGCTCAATCAAAGCAAAGTTTCCACACTGTGAGATGAATGCACACACAAAAGAAAGTTTCTGAGAATGCTTCTGTGTAGTTTTTATGTGAAGATATATCCTTTTCCACAACAGGCTTCCAAGCACTCCATATATCCAATTGCACATTCTACAAAAAGAGTGTTTCCAAACTGCTGAATCAAAAGAGAGGTTCAAATCTATGAGATGAGTGCACACATAACAAAGAAGTTTCTCAGAATGGTTCCGTGCAGTTTTTACTTGTAGATATTTCCTTTTCCTCAATAAGTTTCCAAGGGCTCCAAATGTCCACGTGCAGATTCTACTAAAAGAGTTTTTCCCAATTGCTTAATCAAAAGACAGGTTCAACACTGTGAGATGAATGCACACATCACAAAAAAGTTCCTGAGAATGCTTCTGTGCAGTTTTTATGTGAAGATATTTCCTTTTCCGCAATAGGTCTCTAAGCCCTCCAAATATTCACTTGCAGACTCTACTAAAAGAGTGTTTCCAAACTGTTTAATCAAAAGAAACTTTCAACTCTGTGAGATGGATGCACACATCCAAAAGCAGTTTCTGAGAGTGTTTCTGTGTAGTTTTTATGTGAAGATATTTCGTTTTCCACAATAGGCCACAAACCACTCAAAATATCTACCTGCAGATTCTACAGAGAAGAGTGTTTGAAAACTGCTCAATCAAACGAAAAGTTCAACCCTGTGAGATGAATGCACACGTTACAAAGAAGTTTCTCAAAATGCTTATGCACAGTTTTTATGTGAAGATATTTACTTTTCTGCCATAGGCAGCAAAGTTCTCCTAATATCCACTTGCATATTTTACAAAAAGAGAGTTTCAAAACTGCTCTATGAAAAGATAGGTTCAACTCAGTGAGTTGAATGCACACATCACAAATAAGTTTCTCAGAATGCTTCTGTGTAGTTTTTATGTGAAGATATTTCCTTTTCCGCAATAGTCCTCCAAGGGCTCCAAATATGCACTTGCAGATATTTCTAAAGGATTGTTTCCAAACTGCTAAATCAAAAGAATGGTTCAACTCTGTGAGATGAATGAACTCATCATAAAGATGTTTCTGAGAATGTTTCTGTTAAGTTTTTATTTGAAGATATTTCCATTTCCACAATAGGCTTTAAAGCATTGCAAATATCCACATGCAGATACTACAAAAAGTGTGTTTCAAAACTCCTCAGTAAAACGAAAAGATCAAATTTGCGAGATAAATGCACACATCGCAAAGAAGTTTCTCAGAATTCTTCTGTGTAGTTTTTATATGAACACATTTCCTTTTCCATCATAGGCCGCAAAGGGCTTCAAATGTCCACTTCCATATTCTAAAAAAAGAGAGTTTCAAAACTGCTCTATCAAAAGTTGTGTTCAACTCTGTGAGGTGAATGTACACATCACAAAGAATTTTCTCAAAATGCTTCTGTGTAGTTTTTACGTTAAGATATTTCCTTTTCCACAATGGGCCACAAAGGGCCTTGCAGATTCTCCAAAAAGAGACGTTCAAAACTGCTCTATCAAAAGATAATTTGAGCTCTGCGAGTTGAGTGCATACACACAAAGAAGTTTCTAAGAATTCTTCTGGGTAGTTTTTATGTGAAGCTATTTCCTTCTCCGCAACAGGCCCCCAATGGCTCCAAATATCCACTTACAGATTGTACTAAAAGAGTGTTTCAAAACTGCTCTATCAAAAGATAGGTTCAACTCTGTGAGATGAATGCACACAAAACAAAGAACTTTCTGAGGATGTTTCTGTGTAGTTTTTATATGAAGATATTTCCTATTCCACCGTAGGCCTCAACGTGCTCCAAATATCCAATTGCAGATTCTACAAAAAGACTGTTTCCAATTCAACTCTGTGAGATGAATACACACATCACAAAGAAGATTCTCAGAATGCTTCTGGGAAATTTTTATGTGAAGATATTTCCTTTTCCACTATAGGTCTCAAAGTGCTCCAAATATCCACTCGGGGATTCTATGAAAAGGGTGTTTCAAAACAGCTCAACCAAGGGAAAGGTTCAACTCAGTGAGATGAACACACACACATTGCAAGCAAGTTTCTCACAATGCTTCTGTGTATTTTTAATGTGAAGATATTTCCTTTTCGGGCACAGGACACAAAGCACTCCAAATATTCACATGCAGATTCGACAAAAAGAGAGTTTCAAAACTGCTATATCAAAAGGAAAGTTCAACTCTGTGAGTTGAATGCACACATTACAAAGTAGTTTGTGACAAGGCTTCTGTTTAGTTTTTATTTGAAGATATTTCCTTCAAATAAAATATTTGAGGCACAGGCCTCAAAGCACTCCAAATATCAACTTGCAGATTCTACAAAAAGAGTGTGTCAAAACTGCCCTATCAAAAGGAAGGTTCAATTCTATGAGTTGAATGCACACATCACAGTATAGTTTCTGAGAATGTTTCTGTCTGCTGTTTATGTGAAGGTATTTCGTTTTGCAGCACTGGCCTGAAAGCGCTCTACATATCCACCTGTAGATTCTACAAAAAGAGTGTTTCAAAAATGCTCTACAAATGGAATGTTGAAATCTGCGAGTTGAATGCACACATCACAAAGTAGTTTTTCTGTGAAGATATTTCCTTTTTCAGCATAGGCCACAAAGCGCCCCAAATATGCACTTGCAGATTCTACAGAATGAGTATTTCAAAACTGCTCTATCAAAAGGATGATTGAACTTTATGAGTTGAATGCACACATGACAAAGAGGTTTCTGAGAATGCTTCTGTCTTCTTTTTGTGTGAAGATATTTCCTTTACCAGCATACGCCTCAAAGATCTCCAAATATCCACTTGCAGGTTTTACAAAAAGAGTGTTTCAAAACTGCTCTAACAAAGGAAAGCTCAACTTTGTGAGTTGAATGTACACATCACAAACAAGTTTCTGAGAACGCTTCTCTTTAGTTTTTCTGTGAAGATATTTCCTTTTCCAGCATAGGCCACAAATCTCTCCAAATATCTACTTGCAGATTCTACAAAAAGATTGTATCAAAACTGCTTTATGAAAAGCAATGTTCAACTCGGTGAGTTGAATGCCCACATCAAAAAGAAGTTTCTGAGAATGCTTCTGTCTAGTTTTTATGTGAAGATATTTCCTTTTCCTGCATAGGACGGAAAGCGATCCAAATATCCACTGGAAGATTCTACAAAAAGAGTGTTTAAAACTGCTCTCTCAAAAGGAAGGTTCACTTCTATGTGTTGAATGCACACATCACAATGATGTTTCTGAGAATGCTTCTGTCAAATTTTTATGTGAAGATATTTCCTTCTCCAGCATAGGCCTCAAAGCGCTCCAAATATCCTCTTGCAGATTGTACAAAAAGATTGTTTCAAAACTGCTCTATGAAAAGGAAAGTTCCACTCTGTGTGTTGAATACACATATCACAAAAAGTTTCTGAAAATGATTCTGTCTAGTTTTTATGTGAAGATATTTCCTTTTCCAGCATAGGACACAAAGCGCTCCAAATACTCACTTGCAGATTTGACAAAAAGAGTGTTTCAAACTGCTGTATCAAAAGGAAAGTTCAACTGTGTAAGGTGAATGCACACATCACAATGTAGTTTCTGAGAACATTTCTGTCTAGTTTTTATGTTAAGGTGTTTCCTTTTCCACCCCAGGCCTCATAATGCTCCAAATATCCACTTGCAGATTCTACAAAAAGAGTGTTTCAAAACTGCTATATGAAAAGGAAAGTTCAGCCCTGTGAGTTGAATGCCCTCATCACATAGTAGTTTATGAGAATGCTTCAGTCAGGTTTTTATGTGAATGTATTTCCTTTTCCAGCATAGGCCTCAAACCACTCCAAATATCCTCTTCTAGATTATACAAAAAGAGTGTTTCAAAACTGCTCTATCAAAAGGAAGGTTCAACTCTATGAGTTGAATGCACACATCAAAAAGTTGTTTCTGAGAACGCTTCTGTCTAGTTTTTTTGTGAAGATATTTCCTTTTCCAGCATACGCCTCAAAGAGCTGCAAATATCCACTTTCAGATTCTACAAAAAGAGTGTTTCAAAACTACTCTAATGAAAGGATTATTGAACTTTATGAGTTGAATGCACACATCACAAAGAAGCTTCTGAGAATGCTTCTGTCTACTTTTTCTATGAAGATATTTCCTTTTACAGTGTAGGCTTCACAGCGCTCATAATATCCACTTGCATACTTTATAAAAAGAGTGCTTCAAAACTGATCTATCAAAATGAAGGTCAACTCTGTGAGATGAATGCATTCATCACAAAGAAGTTTCTGAGAATCCTTCTGCATAGTTTTTACGTGAAGATATTTCCTTTTCCAGCATAGGTCTCAAAGCGCTCTAAATATCCACTTGGAGATTCTACAAACAGAGTGTTTGAAACTGCTCTATCAAAAGGAGGGTTCAACTCTGTGAGTTGAACGCACAGATCACAAATTAGTTTCTGCAAATGCTTCTGTTTAGTTGTTATGTGAATATATTTCCTTTTCCAGCATAGGCCTCAAAGCGCTCCAAATATCCACTTGCAGAATCCACAAAAAGAGTGGTTTAAAACTGCTCTATCAAGAGGAAGTTTCAACTCTGTGAAATGAATGCTCCCATTCCAGAGAAGTTTCTGAGAATGCTTCTGTCTAGTTTTTATGTGAAGACATTTCCTTTTTCACCATAGGCCTCAAAGCGCTCACAAGTATCCCTTTGCAGATTCTACAAGAACAGATGTTACAATCTGCTCAATGAAAATAAACATTTACCTCTGTGAGATGAATACACTCATCAGAAATCAATTTCACAGAAATCTTCTGTCTAGTTATTATGTGAAGATATTTCCTTTTTCACCATAGTCCTCAAAGCACTACAAATATCCCTTTGCAGATTCTACAGAAAGACTGTTTCCAAACTGCTCAATCAAAAGCAAGTTTCAACTCTGTGAGATGAATGCACACATCACAATGAAGTTTCTCAGAAATATTCTGTTTAGTTTTTATGTTAAGATATTTGTTTTCCACCATAGGCCTCAAAGCACTCACAAATATAGCTTTGCAGATCCTAGAAAAAGAATGTTTCCAATCTGCTCATCCAAAAGGAAGGTTCAAATCTGTGAGATGATTGCACTCATCACAAATAAATTTCTCAGAAACCTTCTGTTCAGTTTTTATGTGAAGATATTTCGTTTTTCACAACAGGCCCCAAACCTCTCACAAATATCCCATTGCAGATTCTGTAAGAACAGGGTTTCCAATCTGCTCAATGAACAGCAACTATTACCTCTGTGAGATGAATGCACACATCACAAAGCAATTTCTAAGAAAACTTCTGTCTAGTTTTTATGTGAAGGTATTTCTTTTTTCACCATAGGCCTCAAAATGCTCCATATTTCTCTTGGCAGATTCTACAAAAAGGTCGGTTTCAAAACTGCTCAGTCAAAAGAAAAGTTCTACTCTGTGAGATGAAAGCACACATCACAAAGATGTTTCTCAGAAATCTGTCTAGTTTTTATGTGAAGATATTTCTTTTTTCACCATAGGCCTCAAACCTCTCACAAACATCCCTTTGCAGATTCTACAAAAAGATTGTCTCTAAATTGCTCAACCAAAAGTAACTTTCAACTCTTTGAGATGAATGCACACATCACAAAAAAGTTTCTAAGAAAGCTTCTGTCTGGTTTTTATGTGAAGTTATTTCCGTTTTCCATATAAGCCTCAAAGCGCTCACAAATATTCCTTTGCAGATTCTACAAAAAGAGTGTCGCCAAACCACTCAAAGAAAGGTTCAGCTCTGTGAGATGAATGCACACATCACAAATAAGTTTCTCAGAAACCTTCTGTCTAGTTTTAAAGTGAAGATATTTCCTTTTTCACCACAAGCCTCAAAGGGCTCGTAAATATCCCCTTGCAGATCTTACAAAAAGGCCATTTCCAAACTGCTCCATCAAAAAAAATGTTCAACTCTGTGAGATGAATGCACACATCACAAAAAAAATTCTCAGAATCCTTCTGTCTACTTTTTATGTAAAGATATTTCCTAATTCACCATATGCCTCAAAGTGCTCACAAATATCCCTTTGCTGATTCTACAAGAATACAGTTTCCAATATGCTCAGTGAAAAGAAATGTTTACCTCTGTGAGATGAATGCACACATCACAAGTCAGTTTCTCAGAATCCTTCTGTCTAGTTTTTATATCAAGACATTTCCTTTTTCACCTTTGACCTCAAAGGCCTCACAAATAATCTTTTGCAGATACTACAAAAAGACTGTTTCCAAACTGCTCATTCAAAAGAAATTTTCAACTCTCTGAGATGATTGGCACATCACAAACAAGTTTCTCAGAAAGCTTCTGTCTACCTTTTATGTGAAGATATTTCCTTTTACACCATAGGCCTCAAAGCACTCACAGATAACCCTTTGCAGTTTCTACAAGAACAGAGGCTTCAATCTGCTCAATGAAAATAAACTTTTACCTCTGTGAGATGAATACACATCACAGATCAGTCTCTCCGAAACCATCTCTCTAGTTTATGTGAAGATATTTCCTTTTTCAACATAGGCCTCAAAGGGATCACAAATATCCCTTTGCAGATCCTACAAAAAGACTGTTTCCAAACTGCTCAATCAAAAGAAAGGTTCAACTCTGTGAGATGAATGTGCACATCTCATAAATGTTTCTTGGAAAGCTTCTGCCTAGTTTTTATGTGAAGATATTTCCTTTTTCAACATAGGCCTCAAATCGCTCAAAAATATCCCTTTGCAGATTGTACAAAAAGGCTGTTTCCAAACTGCTCAATCAAAAGTAATATTCAACTCTTTGAGATGAATGCACACATCACAAAGATGTTTCTCAGAATCCTTCTGTCTAGTTTTTATGTGAAGATATTTCCTTTGTCACAATGGGCCTCAAATCATTCCCATATATCTTTTTTCACATTCTTCAAGAACACAGATTCCAATATACTCAACAAAAAGAAACGTCTACTTCTGTGAGTTGAATGCACACATCACAAATCAGTTTCTCAGATAACTTCTGTATAGTTTTTATATGAATATATTTCCTTTTTCACCATAGGCATCAAAGGGCTCACAAATATCTCTTTGCAGATTCTACACAAATACTCTTTCCAAACTGCTCATTCAAAAGAAAGGTTCAAACCTCTGAGATGAATGCCCACATCACAAAGACTTTTCTTTGAAACCTTCTGTCTAGTTTTTATGTGAAGATACTTCCATTTTCAACATAGGCTTCAAAGAGCTCAAAAATATTCCTTTGACGCTTCTACAGAACAGAGTCTCCAATCAGCTAAATGAAAAGAAACGTTTATCTCTGTGAGATGAATGCACACATCACAAGGAAGTTCTTCAGAAATCTTCTGCCTAGTTTTTATATTATTATACTTCATATTTCAACATAGGCCTTCAAGCACTCACAAAAATCCGTCTGTAGAACCAAGAAAAAGACGGTCTCCAAACCTCACAATCAAAATACAGGTTCAACTGTGTGAGATGATTGCACACATCACAAATATTTTTCTCAGAAATCTTCTGTTTAGTTTTTATTTGAGGATGTTTCTTATTTCACCATAGGCCTCAAACTGCACAAATATCGCTTTTTGGATTCTACAGAAAGACTGATTCAAAACTGTTCAATCAAAAGAAAGGTTCAACTCTGAGAGAAGAATGCACACATCACAAAGAATTTTCTCAGAATGCTTCTGTCTCGTTTTTATGTGAAGATATTTCCGCTTTCAACATAGGCTGCAAAGTACTCAAAAGTATTCCTTTTAAGATTCTAAAAAAAGAATGGTCCCAAACTGCTCAATAAAAAGAAAGTTTCATCTCTGTGAGATGAATGCACACATCACAAAGAAGTTTCTCAGACAGCTTCTATCTAATTTTTATGTGAAGATATTTTCATTTTCACTATAGACATCAAAGTGCTCACAAATATCCCTTTGCAGATTGTGAAAAAAGACTGTTACCAAACTGCTCAATCAAAAGAAAGATTCAACTCTTTGAGATGAATGCACACATCACAAGGAAGTTTCTCAGACAGCCTCTGTCTCATTTTTATGTGAAGATATTTCCATTTTCAACATAGTCTCAAAGTGGTAACAAATATTCCTTTGCAATTTCTACAAAAAGTCTTTTCCCAAACTGCTCAATCAAAAGAAAAGTTCAACATTGTGAGATGAATGAACACATCAAAGAGAATTTTCTCAGAAACTTATGTCTAGTTTTAATGTGAAGTTATTTCCTTTTGCACCATAGACCTCAAAAGGGCTCAGAATTATCACTTTGCAGATTCTACAAAAAGACTCTTTCCAAACTGCTTATTCAAAACAAAGGTTCAACACTGTGAGATGAATGCACCCATCACAAAGAAGTTTCTCAGAAACCATCTGTCTAGTTTTTATGTGAAGATATTTCCTTTTTTGATGATAGGCCTCAAATTGCTCACAAATATCCCCTCGCAGATTCTACAGGAACAGAGGTTCCAATCTACTCTAATGTGAAATGAATACACACAGCAGAAATCAGTTTCTCAGAAACCTTCTGTCTAATTTTTATGTGAAGATATTTCCTTTTTCACCATAGTCCTCAAACAGTTCACAAACATACCTTTTCAGATCCTACAGAAAGACTGTGTCCAAACTGCTCAATCAAAGAAATGCTTAACTCTGTGAGATGAGTGCACACATCCCAAAGAAGTTTCTCAGAAACGTTCTGTCTAGTTTTTATGTGAAGATATTTCCTTTTTCCCATAGGCCTCAATCCACTCACAAATATAACCTGGGAGGTTCTACAAAAAGACTGTTTCCAAACTCCTCAGTCAAAACAAAGGTTCAACACTGTGAGATGAATGCACACATCACAAAGAAGGTTCTCAGAAAGCTTCTGTCTAGTTTTTATGTGAAGATATATCATTTTTCACCATAGGCCTCAAAGCGCTCCAAATATCCATCTGCAGATTCTACAAAAGGACTCTTTCCAAACTGCTCAATGAGAATAATGTTTCAACTCTGGGAGGTGAATGCAAGCATCACCAAGAAGTTTCTCAGAAATCTTCTGTCTAGTTTTTATTTGAAGATATTTCCTTTTTCACCATATACCTCAAAGGGCTCACAAATATCCCTTTACATATGCCACAAAAAGACGGTTTCCAAACTTCTCAATCAAAAGAAAGGTTCAACTCTGTGAGATGAAAGCACACATCACAAAGAAGTTTCTCAGAAAAGTTCTGTCTACTTTTTATGTGAATATATTTCCTTTATCACCATAGGCTTCAAAGTGCTCACAAATTTCCCTTTGCCGATCCTACAAAAAGACGGTTTACAAACTGCTCCATCAAAAGAAAGTTTCAACTCTGTGACATGAATGCAAAAATCACAAAAAAGTTTCTGAAAAAGCTTCTTTCTAGTTTTTATGTGAAGATATTTCCTTTTTCACCATAGGCCACAAAGGGCTCAGAAAGAGCCCTTTGCAGATTCTACAAAAAGACTATTTCCAAACTGCCCAAATCAAAAGAAAGTTTCAGCTGTTTGAGATGAATGCACACATTACAACGAAGTTTCTCAGAAAGCTTCTGTCAAGTTTTCATCTGAAGGTATTTCCTTTTTCACCACAGGCCTCAAAGGGTTCACAAATATCCCTTTACAGATTCTATAAAAGGATTGTATCCAAACTGCTCAATCAAAAGAAAGGTTCAACTCTGTGAGAGGAAAGCAAATGTCACAAACAAGTTTCTCAGAATGCTTCCGTCTAGTTTTTATGTGAAGATATTTGCTTTTTCTCCATAGGCCTCAAACCTCCCACAAATATTGCTTTGCAGATTTTACAAAAAGTCTGTTTTCACACTGCTCAATCAAAAGAAAGGTTCAACTCTGTGAGATGAATGCACACATTGAAAAGTAGCTTCTGAGAAAGGTTCTGCCTGATTTTTATTTGAGGATATTTCCTTTTTCACCATATGCCTCAAAGTGCTCCAAATATCCCTTTGCAGATTCTACAAAAGACTGTTTCCTAATTACTCAATAAAAAGCTAGGTCCAACTCTGTGGGATGAATGCACACATCACAAAGAAGTTTCTCAGAAAGCTTTTGTCTAGTTTTTATGTGAATGTATTTCCTTTTTCAACATAGGCCTAAACTGCTCCAAATATACTTTTGCAGATACCACAAAAAGACTGTTCCCATACTGCTCAATCAAAGGAAAGTTTCAACACTGTGAGATGAATGGACACATCACAAACAACTTTGTCAGAAAGGTTCTGTCTCGTTTTTATTTGAAGATATTTCTTTTTTCACCAAAGGCCCAAAATTGCTCCAAATATCCCTTTGCAGACACTACAAAAAAGACGTTTAAAAACCGTTCAATCAAAATAAAGGTTCAACTCTGTGAGATGAAAGCACAAATCACAAAGTAGTGTCTCAGAATGCTTTTATCTAGTTTTAATTTGAAGATATTTCCTTTTTCAACTTAGGCCTCAAAGGCCTCACAAATAGCCTTTTGCAGATACTACAAAAAGACGTTTCCAAACTGCTCATTCAAAGGAAAGTTTCAACTGTCTGAGATAAATGCCCAGATCACAAACAAGTTTCCCAGAAGGCTTCTGTCTACCTTTTATATGAAAATATTTCCTTTTTCACTGTAGGCCTCAAAGCGCTCACAAATATCCTTTTTCAGATTCTACAGAAAGACTGTTTCCAAACTCCTGAATCAAAAGAAAGGTTGAACTCTGTGAAATGACTGCACATATCAAAAAGATGTTTCTCGGAATGCTTCTGTCTAATTTTTACATGAAGATATTTCCTTTTTCACCATAGGCTTCCAAGCACTCACAAATATCCCTGTACAGATTCTACAGAAAGACTGTTTCCAAACTACTCAAAAAAAAGAAAGGTTCAACTCTCTGAGATGAATGCACAAGTCACAAAGCAGTTACTCAGAAAGCTTCTGTCTAGTTTTCATTTGAAGATATTTCCTTTTCCCCATAGGCCTCAAACCTCTCACAAATATTCCTTTGGAGATTCTACACAAAGAATATTCCAAAGTGCTCAATCAAAGGAAAGGTTCACCTCTGTGAGATGAATGCAAATATCACAAAGAAGTTTCTGAAAAAGCTTCTGTCTAGTTTTCATGTGAAGATATTTCCTTTTTCACCATAGGACTCAAACCGCTCACATATAGCCCCTTGCAGATTCTACAAAAAGACTGTTTCTAAACTGCTCAATCAAAAGCAAGCTTCAACTCTGTGAGATGAATGGGCACATCACAAAGAAGCTTCTCAGAAAGCTTCTGTCTGGTTTTTATGTGAAGATATTTCCCTTTTCACCATAGACCCCAAAGCATTCTCACTATCCACTTGCAGATTCTGCAAAAAGACTGTTTTCACACTGTTCAATCAAAAGAAAGTTTCAACTCTGTGAAATGAAAGCACACATCGAAAAGAAGTTTCTCAGAAAGCTTATGTCTAGTTTTTATTTGAAGATATTTCCTTTTTCACCACAGGCCTCAAAGGGCTCACAAATATCCCTTTGCAGATTCTACAAAAGTACTATTTCCAAACTGCTCAAAGGACAGGTTCAATTCTGTGGGATGAATGCACACATCCCAAAGAACTATCTCAGAAAGCTTCTGTCTAGTTTTTATGTAAAGATATTTCATTTTTCACCATAGGACTCAAAGTGCTCAAAAACATGCCTTTGAGGATTCTACAAAAAGAATATTTCCAAAATGCTCAATCAAAGGAAAAGTTCAATTCCGTGAGAAGAATGCAGATCAGAAAGAAGTTTCTCAGAAAGCTTCTGTGTAGATTTTATATGAAGATATTTCTTTTTTCACCATTGACTTCAAAGAACTCCAAATATCCCTTGGCATATTATACAAAAGACTATCTCCAAACTGCTCAATCAAAAGGAAAGTTCAACTCTTAGAGGTGAATGGACATATCACAAAGAAATTTCTGACAAAGCTTCCGTCTAGTTTTTATGTGAAGATATTTCCTTTTTAACCATAGGCCCCAAAGCCCTCCAAATATCCCTTGACAGATTCTAAAAAAAGACTGTTTCCAAACTGTTCAATCAAAAGAAAGATTCAACTCTGTGAGATGTAAGCACACATCACAAAGTAGTGTCTCAGAAAGCTTCTGTCTAGATTTTATTTGAAGTTATTTCCTTTTTCACCATAGGCCAAATATGGCTCAAAAATATCCCTTTCCAGATGATACAAAAAGACTGCTTCCAAACTGCTCAACCAAAAGAAAGGTTCACCTCTGTGAGATGAATGCACACATCAGAAAAGGGTTTATCAAAATGCTCCTGTACAGTTTTTATGGGAAGACATTTCCTTTTTCACCATAGGCCTCAAAGTGTTCACAAATATCCCTCTGCAGATTCCAGAGAAAGACTGTTGCCAAGCTCCTGAATCAAAAGGAAGGTTCAACTGTGTGAGATGAATGCATACATCAAAAAGACCTTTATCAAAATGCTTCTGCCTCGTTTTTATGTGAAGATATTTCCTTTTTCAATTTAGGCTTCCAATCGCTTACAAATATCTCTTTAGAGATGCTACAAAAACACTCTTTTCAAAAAGCTCAATCAAAAGAAATGCTCAACTCTGTGAGATGAATGCACAACCCCAAAGGAGTTTCTCAGAAAGCTTCTTTCTATTTTTTATGTGAAGATATTTCCTTTTTCACCATAGGCCTCAGAGTGCTCAAAAATATCTCTTTGCAGATTCTACAAAAAGAATATTTCCAAACTGCTCAATCAAAGAAAAAGTTCATCTCTATGAGAAGAATACACATCAGAAACAAGTTTTTCATAAAGCTTCTGTCTAGAGTTTATATGAAGATATTTCCTTTTTCACCATAGACTTCAAAGCACACCAAATATCCCTTGGAAGAGTATACAAAAAGACTGTTTCCAAACTGCTCAACGAAAAGAAAAGTTCAGCTCTGTGAGATGAATGGACACATCACAAAAAGTTTCTCACAAAGCATCTGTCCAGTTTTTATGTGAAGATATATCCTTTTTAAACATAGGCCCCAAAGACCTCCAAATATCTCTTGGCATATTCTAGAAAAAGACTTTCCAAATCGTTCAATCAAAAGAAAGGTTAAACTCTGTTAGATGAAAGCACACATCACAAAGAAGTGTCTCAGAAAGCTTCTGTCAAGTTTTTACGTGAAGATATTTCCTTTTTCACAATAGGCCTCAAAGCACTCCAAATATTGCTTTGCAGAATCTACAAAAGGACTGTTTCCATAATGCTCAATAAAAAGAATGTTTCATCTGTGAGATGAAAGCACACATCACAAAGAATTTTCTCAAAAAGCTTCTGTGTAGTTTTTATGTGAATTTATTTCCTTTTTCACTATAGGCCACAAATTGCTCACCAATATCCTCTTGCACATACTACAAAAAGACTGTTTCCAAACTGCTTAATCAAAAGAAAGCTTCACCTCTGGGCAATGATTGGACACATCCCAAAAAAGCTCTTTGGAAAGCTTCTGTCTGGTTTTTTGTGAAGATATTTCCTTTTTCACCATAGGCCCCAAAGTGTTCCCACTATCCATTTGCAGATTCTGCAAAAAGACTGTTTTCAAACTGCTCAATCAAAAGAGAGTTTCAACTCTGTGAGGTGAAAGCACACATCACCAAGAAGTTTCTCAGAATGCTTCTGTCTAGTTTTTATGTGAAGATACTTCCTTTTTCAGCATAGACCTCAGAGTGCTCAAAAATATTCCCTTGAAGTTTCTACAAAAAGAATATTTCCAAACTGCTCAATCAAAGAAAAAGTTCAACTCAGTGAGAAGAATGCACATCAGAAAGAAGCTTCTCAGAAAGCTTCTGTCTAAATTTTTTTTTCTTTTTTTTAATTTTATTATTATTATACTTTAAGTTTTTAGGTACATGTGCACAATGTACAGGTTAGTTACATATGAATACTTGTGCCATGATGGTGTGCTGCACCCATTAACTCGTCATTTAGTATTAGGTATATCTCCTAATGCTATCCCTCCACCATCCCCACACCCCACAACAGTCCCCAGAATGTGATGTTCCCCTTCCTGTGTCCTTGTGTTCTCATTGTTCAATTCCCTCCTATGAGTGAGAATATGCAGTGTTTGGTTTTTTTGCTCTTGTGATAGTTTACTGAGAATGATGATTTCCAATTTCATCCATGTCCCTACAAAGGACATGAACTCTTCATTTTTTATGGATGCATAGTATTCCATGGTGTATATGTGACACATTTTCTTAATCCAGTCTATCATTGTTGGACATTTGGGTTGGTTCCAAGTCTTTGCTATTGTGAATAGTGCCATAATAAATATATGTGTGCATGTGTCTTTATAGCAGCATGATTTATAATCCTTTGGGTATATACGCAGTAATGGGATAGCTGAGTCAAATGGTATTTCTAGTTCTAGATCCCTGAGGAATCACCACACTGACTTCCACAATGGTTGAATTAGTTTACAGTCCCACCAACCATGCAAAAGTGTTCCCATTTCTCCACATCCTCTCCAAACCTGTTGTTAAAATTTACATCCTAACATCACAATTAAAAGAACTAGAAAAGCAAGAGCAAAAACATTCAAAAGATGGCAGAAGGCTAGAAATAACTAAAGTCAGAGCAAAACTGAAGGAAATAGAGACACAAAAAAACCCTTCAAAAATTAATGAATCCAGGAGCTGGTTTTTTGAAAGGATCAACAAAATTGATAGACCGCTAGCAAGAATAATAAAGAAGAAAAGAGAGAAGAATCAAATAGACACAATAAAAAATGATAAAGGGATATCACCACTGATCCAACAGAAATACAAACTACCATAAGAGAATACTATAAACACCTCTACAGAAATAAACTAGAAAATCTAGAAGAAATGGATAAATTCCTCGACACATACACCCTCCCAAGACTAAACAAGGAAGAAGTTGAATCTCTGAATAGACCAATAACAAGCTCTGAAATTGTGGCAATAATCAATAGCTTACCAACCAAAGAGTCCAAGACGAGATGGATTCACAGCTGAATTCTACCAGAGGTACAAGGAGGAACTGGTACCATTCTTTCTGAAATGATTCCAATCAATAGAAAAAGAGGGAATCCTCCCTAACTCATTTTATGAGGCCAGCATCATCCTGATACCAAAGCTGGGAAGAGACACAACCAAAAAAGAGAATTTTAGACCAATATCCTTGATGAACATTGATGCAAAAATCCTCAATAAAATACTGGCAAACCGAATCCAGCAGCACATCAAAAAGCTTATCCACCATGATCAAGTGGGCTTCATCCCTGGGATGCAAGGCTGGTTCAATATATGCAAATCAATAAATGTAATCCAGTATATAAACAGAACCAAAGACAAAACCACATGATTATCTCAATAGACACAGAAAAGGCCTTTGACAAAATTCAACAACCCTTCATGCTAAAAACTCTCAATAAATTAGGTATTGATGGGACGTATCTCCAAATAATAAGAGCTATCTATGACAAACCCACAGCCAATATCATACTGAATGGGCAAAAACTGGAAGCATTCCCTTTGAAAACTGGCACAAGACAGGGATGCCCTCCCTCACCACTCCTATTCAACATAGTGTTGGAAGTTCTGGCCAGGGCAATTAGGCAGGGGAAGGAAATAAACAGTATTCAATTAGAAAAAAACGAAGTCAAATTGACCCTGTTTGCAGATGACATGACTGTATATCTAGAAAACCCCATTGTTTCAGCCCAAAATCTCCTTAAGCTGATAAGCAACTTCAGCAAAGTCTCAGGATACAAAATCAATGTACAAGAATCACAAGCATTCTTATAAACCAATAACAGACAAACTGAGAGTACTCCCATTCACAATTGCTTCAAAGAGAACAAAATACTGAGGAATCCAACTTACAAGGGACGTGAAGGACCTCTTCAAGGAGAAGTATAAACCACTGCTCAAGGAAATAAAAGAAGATACAAACAAATGGAAGAACATTCCATGCTCATGGGTAGGAAGAATTAATATCGTGAAAATGGCCACACAGTCCAAGGTAATTTATAGATTCAATGCCATCCCCATCAGGCTACCAATGACTTTCTTCACAGAATTGGAAAAAACTACTTTAAAGTTCATATGGAACCAAAAGAGCCCACATCGCCAAGTCAATCCTAAGCCAAAAGAACAAAGCTGGAGGCATCACACTACCTGACTTCAAACTATGCTACAAGGCTACAGTAACCAAAACAGCATGGTGCTGGTACCAAAACAGAGATATAGATAAATGGAACAGAACAGAGCCGTCAGAAATAATGCCATACATCTACAACTATCTGATCTTTGACAAACCTGACAAAAACAAGCAATGGGGAAAGGATTCCCTATTTAATAAATCGTGCTGGGAAAACTGGCTAGCCACATGTAGAAAGCTGAAATTGGATCCCTTCCTTACACCTTATACAAAAATAAATTCAAGATGGATTAAAGACTTAAACGTTAGACCTAATATCATAAAAATACTAGAAGAAAACCTAGGCATTACCATTCAGGACATAGGCATGGCAAGGACTGTCCAGATTTTATGTGAAGATATTTCCTTTTTTACTATAGACTTCAAAGCACTCCAAATATCCCTTGGCAGATTATATAAAAGACTATTTCCAAACTGCTCAATGAAAGAAAGGTTCAACTCTGTGAGATGAATGGACACATCACAAAGAAGTTTCTCACAAAGCATTTGTCTAGTTTTCACTTGAAGATATTTCCTTTTCCCCATAGGCCTCGAACCTCTCAAAAATATTCCTTTGGAGATTCTACAAAAGTGTGTTTCCAAACTGCTCAATCAAAGGAAAAGTTCAACTCTGTGAGATGAATGCCAACATCACAAAGAAGTTTCTGAAAAAGCTTCTGTCTAGTTTTTATGTGAAGATATTTCTTTTTTCACCATAGGACTGGAAATGCTCACATATATCCCCTTGCAGATTCTACAAAAAAGACTGTTTCCAAACTGCTCAACCAAAAGGAAGGTTGATCTCTGTGAGAAGAATGCACACATCACAAATAAGTTTCTAAGAAGCTTTTGACTAGTTTGAATGTGAAGATATTTCCTTTTTCAGCATAGGCTTCAGAGGACTCAAAAATATCCCTTTACAGATTCTACAAAAAGACTGTTTACAAACTTCTAAATCAAAAGAAAGGTTCAATTCTGTGAGATGAAAGCACACATCACAAAGAAGTGACTCAGAATGCTTCTGTCTAATTTTCATGTGAAGATATTTCCTTTTTCACCATAGGTCTCGAAGTGCTCAAAAATATCCCTTTGCAGATTCTACAAGAAAAGCATTTCCAATCTGCTCAATGAAAAGAAGGGTTTACTTCTGTGAGATGAATTCACACATCACCAATCAGTTTCTCAGAAACCTTCTGGCTACTTTTTATGTGAATATATATCCTTTTTCATCATAGTCCTCCAAGAGCTCACAAATATCCGTTTGCAGATTCTACAAAAAGACTTTTTCCAAACTGCTCCATCAAAAGAAAGGTTCAATTCTGTGAGATGAATGCACGCATCACAAAGAAATTCCTCAGAAACTTCTGTCTAGTTTTTATGTGAAGATATTTCCTTTTTAACCATAGGTCTCAACACACTCAAAAATATCCCTTTGTGGATTCTACAAAAGGACTGTTTCCAAACTGCTCAATCAAAAGAAAGTTTCAAACTCGGTGAGATGAATGCACATGTCACAAAGAAGTTTCTCTAAAAGCTTCTCTCTAGTTTTTATGTGAATATATTTCCTTCGACACCATGGCCCTCAAAGTACTCCGAATATCCATTTCCAGATTCTACAAAAATACTGTTTCCAAACTGCTCAATAAAAATTAACTTTCATCTCGGTGAGATGAATGCACACCTCACAAAGAAGTTTCTCGGACAGCTTCTGTCTAGTTTTTATGTGAAGATATTTCCTGTTTCACCGTAGGCCTCAAAGGGCTCAAAAATATCCCTTTGCAGATTCTACAAAAACACTGTTTCCAAACAGCTCAATTAAAAGAAAGGTTAAAGTTTGAGAGATGAATACACACATCACAAAGTAGTTTCTGAGAAACGTTCAGTATACTTTTTATGTGAAGGTATTTCCTTTTTCACCTTAGGCCTCAAAGCACTCACAAATATCCCTTTGCAGATTCTCCAAGAACAGAGTTTGCAATCTGCTCAATGAAAAGAAGTGTCTACCTCTGTGAGATGAATGCACACATCAGAAAGAAGTTTCTTAGAAATGTTCTTTGTAGTTTTTATGTGAAGTTATTTCGTTTTTCACAATAGGTCCCAACACTCACAGATATCCCCTTGCAAATTCTACAAGAACAGAGTTTCCAATCTGCTCAATGAAAAGAAGCATTTACCTCTGTGAGATAAATGCACACATCACAAGTCAGTTTCTCAGAAACCTCTCTAGTTTTTATGTGAATATATATCCTTTTTCACCATAGGCCTCCAATGGCTCGCTAATATCCCTTTGCAGTTTCTACAAAACGACTGCTTCCAAACTGCTCAATCAAAAGAAAGGTTCAACCCTGTGAGATGAATGAAAACATCCCAAAGTATATTCTCAGAAAACTCCTGTCTGGTTTTTATGTGAAGATATCTCCTTTTTCACCATAGGCCTCAACGGGCTCACAAATATCCCTTTGCAGAATCTACAAAAAGCCTTTTCCCAAACTGCTCATTCAAAAGAAAGGTTCAATTCTGTAAGATGAAATCACACATCACAAAGTAGTTTCTCAGAAACATTCTGTCTAGTTTTTATGGGATGATATTGCCTTTTTCACCACAGGCCTCAAACAGCTCACAAATATCCCTTTGGAGATTTTACAAAAGGACCATTTCCAAACTTCTAAATCAAAAGAAAGTTTCAACCCTGTGAGGTGAATGCACACATCACACATCACAGAGCAGTTTGTCAGAAAGCTTCTGTCTAGTTTTTATTTGAAGCTATTTTGTTTTTCATCACATGCCTCAAAGTGCTCCAAATATCCATTTGCAGATTCTACAAAATGTCTTTTTCCAAACTGCTCAATCCAAAGAAAGATTCAAGTCTCTGAGATAAAGCCCACATCACAAAGAAGTTTCTCAGAAAGCTTCTTCCTAGTTTTAATTTGAATATATTTCATTTTTCACCATTGGCCTCAAAGTGTTCACAGATATCCCTTTCATATTCTACAAAAAGACTGTTTACAAACTACTCAATCAAAAGAAAGGGTCAACTCTGTCAGATGAATGCACACATCACAAAAAGTTTCTTAGAAATTTTCTGTCTAATTTTTATGTGAGGATATTTCCTTTTTCACTATAGGCCTAAAAACACTCACAAATATCCCACTGCAGATTCTATAAAATATCACAAATATCCCACTGCAGATTCTACAAAAAGTCTCTTTCCAAAGTGCTTAATCAAAACAAAGGTATAACTCTGTGAGATGAAGGCACACATCACAAAGAAGTTTCTCAGAAAGCTTCTGTCTAGTTTTTATGTGAAGATATTTCCTTTTTCACCATAGGCCTCAAAGGGCTCAGAAATATCCCTTTGCAGATTCTCCAAGAACAGAGTTTCCAATCTGCTCAATTAAAAGAAAGCTTTCCTCTGTTAGATGAATGCACACATCACAAAGAATTTTCTCAGAAAGCTTCTGGCTGGTAGTTATGTGAGTATATATCCTTTTTCACCATAGTCGTGAAAGGGCTAAGAAGAAATATCCCTTTGCAGATTCTAAATAAGGACTGTTTCCAAACTGCTCAATTAAAAGAAAGTTTCAACGCTGTGAGATAAATGCACATATAAAAAAGAAGTTTCTCAGAAAGCTTCAGACTAGTTTTAATGTGAAGATATTTCCTTTTTCACCGTAGACCAAAAAGCTCTCACAAATATCCCTTTGCTGATTCTACAAAAGACTGTTTGCAAACTGCTCAATCAAAAGAAAGGTTCAACTCTGTGAGATGAATTCACACATCACAAAGAAGTTGTTAGGAAAGCTTCTCTCTAGTTTCTATGTCAAGATGTTTCCTTTTTCAACATAGGCCTTAGAGCACTCACAAATATCCCTCTGCAGATATTCCAAAAAGACTGTTTCCAAAATTCTCAATCAAAATAAATATTTAACTCTGTGAGATGAATGCACACATCACAAAGAAGTTTCTCAGAAAGATTCTGTGTAATTCTGATGTGAAGATATTTCCTTTTACAACATAGACCTTAAAAGGGATCAAAAATATCCCCTTGTAGATTCTACAAAAAGACTGTTTCTAAACTGCTCTATCAAAAGAAAGGTTCAACCCTGTGAGATGAATGTACACATCACAGAGAAGTTTCTCAGAATTCTTCTGTCTAGTTTTTATGTGAAGATATTTCCTTGTTCACCATATGCCTCAAAGTGATCACAAATATCCTTTTGCAGATTACAGAAGAACAGAGTTTCCAATCTGCTCAATGAAAAGAAACGTTTACCTCTGTGAGCTGAATGTGCACATCACAAAGCAGTTTCTCAGAAGAATTCTTTCTAGTTTTTATTTGAAGTTATTTCCTTTTCACCATAGGCGTCAAAGGGCTAACAAATATCCCTTTGCAGATTCTACAAAAAGATTGTTTCCAAACTGCTCAACCAAAAGAAACAATGAACTCTGTGAGATGAATGCACACATCACAAAGAAGTTTCTCAGAAAGCTTCTGTCTGGTTTTTATGTAAAGATATTTGCTTTTTCACCATAGGCCTCAAAGTGTTCAGAAATATCCCATTACAGATTCTACAAGAACACAGTTTCCAACCTGCTCAATGAAAATAAACCTTTACCTCCTTGAGATGAATGCACACATCACAAAGAAGTTTCTTAGAAAGCTTCTGTCTAGTGGTTGTGTGAAGATATTTCCTTTTTCACCATAGGCCTCAAACATCTCACAAATATCCCTTTGCAGATTCTCCAAAAAGACTGTTTCCAAACTGCTCAATCAAAAGAAAGGTTCAACTCTGAGGTGAATGCATACATCACAAAGAAGTTTCTCAGAAAGCATCTGTCTAATTTTTATGTGAACATATTTCCTTTTTCACCATAGTCTCTAAAGTGCTCTCAAGTATCCCTTTGCAGATTCCACAAAACGACAGTTTTGAAACTGCTCAATCAAAGGAAAGTTTCAACTCTGTGAGATGAATGTGCATATCACAAAGAAGTTTCTCTGAAAACTTCTGTCTAGTTTCAATGTGAAGATATTTCCTTTTTCACCATAGGCTTCAAACTGCTTATATTATCCATTGCAAATTCTACAAAAACACTGTTTCCAAACTGCTCAATCAAAAGAAAGGTTCAACTCCATGAGTTGATTGCCCACATCTCAAAGAAGTTTCTCAGAAACCTCCTTTCTAGTTTCTTTGTGAAGATATACCTTTTTAACCATAGGCCTCAAAACACCCAGAAATATCCCTTTGTATATTCTACAAGAAAAGAGTGTCCAATCTGCTAAATGAAGAGAATCCTTTCCCTCTGTGAGATGAATGCACATACCACAAAGAAGTTTCTCAGAAACCTTCTGTCTAGTTTTAATGTGAAGATATATTGTTTTTCACCATAGGCCTCAAAGGGCTCACAAACATCCCATTGCAATTTCTACAAAAAGACTGTTTCCAAACTGCTCCATCAAAAGAGAGATTCAGTTCTGTGAGATGAATGCACACATCACAGAGAAGTTTCTCAGGAAGTTTCTGTGTAGTTTTTATGTGAGGATATTTCCTTTTTCACAATAGGCCTCAATCTGCTCACAAATATCCCTTTGAAGATTCTATGAAAACACGGTTTCCAAACTGCTTAATCAAAGGAATGGTGCAACTCTGTTAGGTGAATGCACACATCACAAAGAAGTTTATCAGAATGTTTCTGTCTAGTTTTTATATGAGGATATTTCTTATCATAGACCTCAAAGTGCTCACAAATATCCCTTTGCAGAATCTACAAGAGCAGGGTTTCCAATCTGCTCAGTGAAATAAAACGTTTAACTCTATGAGATGAATGCACACTTCACAATGCAGTCTCTCAGAAATCTTCTGTCTAGTTTTTATGTGAAGATACTTCCCAAAGGGCTCAAAAATACCCCTTTGCAGATTCTACAAGAACAGATTTTCGAATCTGCTCAATGAAAAGAAACGTTTACATCTGTACAATGAATGCAGCAATCAGACAGTGGTTCCTCAGAAAACTTCTGTCTAGTTTTTATGTGAAGATTTTTCTTTTTCGCCATATTCCTGAAAGGGATCACAAATATCCCTTTGGAGATTCTACAAAAAGACTTTTTCCAAACTGCTCAATCAAACAAAATGTTCAACTCTGTGAGATGAATGCACACTTCACAAAGAAGTTTCTGAGAAAGATTCTGTTTAGTTTTTATGTGAAGATATTTTCCTTTTCACCATAAACCTCAAAGGGCTCACAAGTATCCCTTTGCAGATTCTACAAAAAGACTGTTTCCCAACTGCTCAATCAAAAGTCAGGTTCGACTCTGTCAGATGAAGGCACTTAAAACAAAGAAGTTTCTCAGACAGCTTCTATCTAGTTTTTACATGAAGATATTTCCTTTTTTACTATATGTCTCAAAGTGCTCACAAATATCCCTTTGCAGATAATAGAAGAACAGAGTTTCCAATCTGCTCAATGAAAAGAAACGTTTACCTCTGTGAGATGAATGCACGTTTCCCAAAGCAGATTTCCAGAAACCTTTTGTACAGTTTTTACGTGAAGTTATTTTCTTTTCACCATAGGCTACAAAGGGCTCAGAAATATCCTTTGCAGATTCTATAAAAAGACTGTTTCCAAACTGCTAAATCCAAAGAAACATTCAATTCTGTGTGATGTATACACACATCACAAAGAAGTTTCTCAAAACGTTTCTATCTAATATTTGTGTGAAGATATTTCCTTTTTCACCATGGGGCTAAAAGTGCTCACAAGTTTCCCACTGCAGATTCTACAAAAAGACTGTCCAAACTGCTCAATCAAAAGAAAGATTCAACTCTGTGAGATGAATGATAACAAAGGAATTGCTCAGAAAGCTTCTGTCTAGTTTTAACGTGAAGACGCTTCCTTTTTCACCATAGGCCTCAAACTGCTCACAAATATTCCTTTACAGATTGTACAAAAGACTGTTTCCAAACTGCTCATTCAAAAGAAAAGTTAAACTCTGAGATGAATGCACACATCATAAAGAAGTTTCTAGGAAAGCTTTTGTCTAGTTTCTATGTGAAGATATTTCCTTTTTTAACATAGGCCTCAAAGTACTCACAAATATCCCTCTGAGGATTCTACATAAAGACTGTTTCCAAACTGCTCAATCAAAAGAAATATTCAACTCTGTGAGATGAATGCACACATCACAAAGAAGTTTCTCATAAAGCTTCTGTCTAATTCTTATGTGAAAATATTTCCTTTTTCACCATAGACCTTAAAAGGGCTCAAAAATGTCCCTTTGCAGATTTTACAAAAAGACTCTTTCTAAAGTGCTCAATCAAAAGAAAGGTTCAACTCTGTGAGATGAATGCACACATCACAAAAAAGTTTTTCAAAACTCTTCTGTCTAGTTTTTCTGTGATAATATTTCCTTTTTCAACACAGGCTACAAAGTGGTCACAAATATACTGTCGCAGATTCCACGAAAAGACTGTTTTGAAACTGCTCAATCAATAGAATGGTTCAATTCTGTGAGATGAATGCACACATCAAAAAGAAATTTCTCAGAAAGCTTCTGTCTAAATTTTCTGTGAGGAAATTTCCTTTTCCTCCACAGGCCTCAAAGCTCTCACAAATATCCCTTTGCAGATTCTACAAAAAACAGAGTTCCCAATCTGCTCAATGAAAATAAACCTTTACCTCTGTGATATGAATACACATATCTCAAGGCAGTTTCTCAGAAACCTTCTGCCTAATTTTTATGTGAGTATATTTCCTTTTCACCATTGGCCTCAAACTGCTCAAAAATATACATTTGAAGATTCTATAAAAGGACTGTTTCCAAATTGCTCAAACAAAAGAATGGCTCAACTCCATGAGACGAAAGCACACATCACAAAGAAGTTTCCCTGAAAGCTTATGTCCAGTTTTTATGTGAAGATACTTCCTTTTTCACCATAGGCGTCAAAGTAGTCACAAATATCCCTTTGCAGAGGCTACAAAAAGACTGTTTTCAAACTGCTCAACCAAAAGAAAGTTTTAACTCTCTGAGATGAATGCACACATCACAAAGAAGTTTCTCAGAAACCTTCTGCTAGTTTTTATGTGAAGATATTTCCTTTTTCACCATTGGCCTCAAACCACTCACAAATATCCCTATGCAGATTCTGCAAAAAGACTGTTTCCAAACTGTTCAATCAAAAGAAAATTTCAACTCTCTGTGATGAAAGCACACATCCAAAGAAGGTTGTCAGAAAGCTTCTGTCTGTTTTTTATGTGAAGTTATTTCCTTTTTCAACATAGACCTCAAAAACCTCCAAATATCCCTTGGCAGATGATACAAAAAGACTGTTTCCAAACTTGCCAATCAAAAGAAAGGTTCAATTCTGTGAGAACAATGCACACATCACAAAGAGGTTTCTCAGAAAGCTTCTCTCTACATTTTATGTGAAGATATTTCCTTTTTCACCATAGGCCTCAAAGCAATCCAGATATCCCTCAGCAGATTCAGCAAGAACAGATTTTCCAATCTGCTCAAAGAAAAGAAAGGTTGATATTTGTTAGATGAATGCACACATCACAAATCAGTTTTTCAGAAATCTTCTGTCTTATTTTCATGTGAAGATATTACCTTTTTCACCAGAAGTCTCAAAGGGCAAGCAAACATCCCTTTGCATATTCCACAAAAAGAATGTTTGCAAACTCCTCAATCAAAAGAAATGCTCAACTCTGTGAGATGAATGCACATGTCACAAAGAAGCTTCTAAGAAAGATTCTGGCCAGTTTTGATGTGAAGCTATTTCCTTTTTCACCATAGGCCTCAAAACACTCACAAATATCCCTTTGCAGATAATACAAAAAGACTCTTTCCAAACTGCTAAATGAAAAGAAAGGTTCAGCTCAGTGAGATGAATGCACACATCACAAAGAAGTTTCTCAGAAACCTTCTCTTTAGTTTTTATGTGAAGATATTTCCTTTTTCATCATAGACCTCAAAGCTGTCACAATTATACCTTTGCAGATTCTACAAAAAGACTGTTTCCAAGCTGATCAATCAAAAGAAATATTCAACTCTTTGAGATGAATGCACACATCACAAAGAAGTTTCTAGGAAAGCTTTTGTCTAGTTTCTATGTGAAGATATTTCCTTTTTTAACATAGGCCTCAAAGTGCTCACAACTAACCTTTTGCAGATTCCACAAAAAGACTGTTTCCAAACTGCACAATCAAAAGAAAGGTTCAACATTGTGAGGTGAAAGCCTGCTTCAAAAGGAAGTTTCTCAGAATGCTTCTGTCTAATTTTCATGTGAAGATATTTCCTTTTCCACCATAGGCCTCAAACTGCTGAAAAATATCCCTTTGCAGATTCTACAAAAAGACTGTTTCCAAACTGCTCAATCAAAAGAAAGCTTCCACTCTGTGAGATGAATGCATACATCACAAAGAAGTTCCTCAGAATGTTTCTGTGTAGTTTTTATGTGAAGGTATTTCCTTTTTCACCATAGTCCACAAACTGCTCACAAATATCCGTTTGCAGATTCTACAAACAGACTGTTTCCAAACTGCTCAATCAATAGAATGGTTCAACTCCATGAGTTGAATGCACACATGAGAAATAAGTTACACAGAAAGCTTCTATACAGTTTTTATGTGAAGATAATTCCTTTCACCCTAGGCATCAAAATGCTACAGATATCCATTGGCAGATGACACAAAAAGACTGCTACAAAACTGCTCAATAAAAAGAAAGGCTCAAATTTGTGAGATGAATGCACACATCACAAAGAGGTTTCTCAGAAAGCGTCTGTCTAGTTTTTATGTAAAGATATTTACTCTTTCAACATAGGCCTTAAACCACTCAAAAATATCCCTCTGCAGATACTACAAAAGACTGTTTCCAAAATGCTCAATCAAAAGAAAGGTTCAACTCTGTGAGATGAATGTACACATCACAAAGATGTTTCTCAGAAAGCTTCTGTCTAGTTTTTATATGACAATATTTCCTTTTTCTCCATAGGCCTCAAAGCATTCCAAATATCTATTTAGTTATTCTACAAAAAGACTGTTTCCAAACTGTTCAATCAAAGGAAAGCTTCAACTCTGTGAGATGAAAGCACACATCACAAAGAAGTTTATCAGAAAGCTTCTGTCTAGTTTTCATTTGAAGATAATTCCTTTTGTCCCAATAGACCTCAAAGCGCTTAAAAATATCCTTTGGCAGATTCTACAAAAAGACTGTTTCCAAACTGCTCAAAGGAAAGGTTCAACTCTCTGAGATGAATGAACACAACTCAAAGAAGTTTCTCAAAAAGCTTCTGTCTAGTTTTTATGTGAATGTATTTCCTTTGACACCATAGGCCTCAAACCACTCACAAATATACCTTTGCAGATTTTACAAAAAGACTGTTTCCAAACTACTCAATCAAAAGAAAGGTTCAACTCTGTGAGATGAATGCACACATCACAAAGAAGTTTCCCAGAAACTTTGTTTACTTTTTATGTGAAGTTATTTCCTTTTTCACCATAGACCTCAAAGCACTCCGAATATCCATTTCCATATTCTACTAAAAGACTGTTTCCGAGCTGCTCAATCAAAAGAAAGTTTCAACTATCTGAGA
Organism: Pongo abelii; assembly: GCF_028885655.2. Lineage (NCBI taxonomy): Eukaryota > Metazoa > Chordata > Mammalia > Primates > Hominidae > Pongo > Pongo abelii. Next base: position 19,267,377 of record NC_072000.2, on the reverse strand, counting down.
TGAAAGCACACATCACAAAGCAGTTTTTCAGATTTCTCCAGCCTAGTTTTTGTGAAGATATTTCCTGGTTTACCATAGGCCTCAAAGAGCTCGCAAATAATCCTTTAAAGATCCTACAAAAAGACTGTTTCCAAATTGCTCAGTCAAAAGAAAGGTTCAACTGTGTGAGATGAATGCACACATAAGAAAGAAGTTTCTCAGAATGCCTCTGTCTAGTTTTTATGTGAAGATGTTTCCTGTTTCATCATAGTCCTCAATGGGCTAACAAATATCACTTTGCAGATTCTACAAAAAACTGTTTCAAACTACTCAATCCAAAGACAGGTTCAACTCTGTTAGATGAATGCACACATCAAAAAAGAGTTTCCCAGAAAGCTTCTGTCTGGTTTTTATGTGAAGATATAGCCTTTTTCACCATAGGGCTCAAAGTGCTCACAAATATCCATTGCAGATTCTACAAAAAGACTGTTTCCAACTGCTCAATCAAAAGAAACTTTCAACTGTGTGAGATGAATGCACACATCTCAAAAAGTTTCTCAGAAAGCTTCTTTCTAGTTTTTCTGTGAAGATATTTCCTTTTTCACCACAGGCCTCAAAGCACTCAAAAATATCCCTTTGCAGTTTCTTCAAAAACACTGTTTCCAAACTGCTCAATCAAAGGAAAGGTTCAACTCTCTGAGATGAATGAACACATCTCAAAGAAGTTTCTCAAAAAGCTTCTGTCCAGTTTTTATATGAAGATACTTCCTTTTTCACCATAGGCCTCAAATCGCTCACATATATCCCCTTGCAGATTCTACAAAAAGACTGTTTCCAAACTGCTCAAGCAAAAGAAAGATTCAACTCTGTGAGATGAATGCACACATCACAAAGAAGTTTCTTAGAAAGATTCTGTCTAGTTTTTATGTGAAGATATTTCCTTTTTCACCATAGGCCTCAAAGGGCTCACAAATATCTCTTTGCAGATTCTACAAAAAGACTGTTTCCAAACTGTTCAATCAAACCAAAGCTTCAAATGTGTGAGATGAATGCACACTTCCAGAGAAGTTTCTCAGAAAGCTTCCGTCTAGTTTTCTGTGAGTATATTTCCTTTTTCACCATACTCCTCAAAGCACTCCAAATATGCAATTGCAGATTCTACAAAAAGACTGTTTCCAAACTGCACAATCAAAAGAAGGTTTCAACTCTGTGAGATGAATGTTCACATCACAAAGAAGTTTCTCAGGAAATTTCTGTCTAGTTTTTATGTGAATATATTTCCTTTTTCACCATAGTGCACAAACCACTCACAAATATCTCTTTGTAGAGTCTACATAAAGACTGTTTCCAAACTGCTCAATCAACGGAAAGTTTCAATTCTCTGAGGTGAATGAACACATCACAAAGAAGTTTCTCAAACAGCTTCTGTCTAGTTTTTATGTGAATGTATTTCCTTTGACATAATAGGGTTCAAACCACTCACAAATATCCGTTTGCAGATTCTACAAAAAGACTGTTTAGAAACTGCTCAATCAAAGGAAAGTTTCAACTCTGTGAGATGAATGCACACATCACAAAGAAGTTTCTCAGAAAGCTTCTGTCTAGTTTTCATGTGAGGATATTTCCTTTTTCACCACAGCCCTCAAAGGCCTCCAAATATCCATTTAGAGATTCTACAAAAAGACTGTTTCCAAACTGTTCAATCAAAAGAAAGGTTCAACTCTGTGAGATAAATGCACACATCACAAAAATTTCTCAGAAAACTTCTGTCTAATTTTTATGTGAAGATAGATCCCTTTTCTCCATAGGCCTCAAACAGCTCACAAATATCCATTTGGTGGTTCTACAAAATGATTGTTTCCACACTGCTCAATCAAAAGAAAGTTTCAACTGGGTCAGATGAATGCACAGATCACAAGTAAGTTTCCCAGAAAGTTTCTGTCTAGTTTTTATGTGAAGATATTTCCTTTTTCACCATAGTACTCAAAGGGCTCAAAATTATCCCTTTATAGATTTTACAAAAAGATGGTTTCCAAACTTCTCAATGAAAAGAAAGGTACAACTCTGTGAGATGATAGCACAAATCACAAAGAAGTTACTCAGAAAGATTCTGACTAGTTTTTATGTGAAGACATTTCCTTTTTCACCATAGGCCTTAAAGCAGTCCGAATATCACTTGGCAGATTCTACAAAAAGACTGCTTCCAAACTGCTCAAAGAAAAGAAAGGTTCAACTCTGTGATATGAATGCACACATCCCAAGGAAGTTTCTCAGAAAGCTTCTGTCTAGTTTTGATATGAAGGTATTTCATTTTCCACCATAGGCTTCAAAGGGCTCACATAAATCCCTGTAAAGATTCTACAAAAAGACTGTTTCCAAACTGCACAATCAAAAGCAAGTTTCAGCTCTGTGAGATGAATACACACATCACAAGGAAGTTTCTCTGTAAGTTTTCATCTAGTTTTTATGTGAAGATATTTCCTTTTTCACCATAGGCCTCAAAGTGCTCCAAATATCCCTTTGCCAATTCTACAGAATGACTGTTTCCAAACTGCTCAATCAAAAGAAAGGTTCAACTCTGTGAGATGAATGCACACATCACAAAGAAGTTTCTCAGAAAGCTTCTGTCTAGTTTTTATGTGAATATATTTCCTTTTTCACCCTAGGCCTAAAAGCGGTCCAAATATCAATTGGCAGATTCTACAAAAAGACCTTTTCAAAAGTGCTCAATGAAAAGACAAGTTCACCAATGTGAGGTGAAATCACATACCACAAATAAGTTTCTAAGAATGCTTCTGTATACTTTTTATATGAAGATATTTCCTTTTTCACCATAAGCCTCAAAGCGCTCCAAATATCCCTTTGCAGGTTCTACAAAAAGACAGTTTCCAAACTGATGAATCAAAAGAAAGTTTCGACTGGGTGAGGTGACTGCACACATCACCAAGAAGTTTCTCAAACATCTTCTGTCTAGTTTTTATGTGAAGATATTTCGTTTTTCACCATAGGATTCAAAGCGCACCAAATATCCATTTGCCAATTCTTCAAAATGCTGTTTGCAAACTGCTCAATACATAGAAAGGTTCAACTGTTTGAAGTGAAAGCACACATCAAAAAGAAGTTTCTCAGAAAGCTTCTGTCTAGTTATTATTTGAAGATATTTCCTTTTTCACCATAGGCCTCAAGGGCTCACGAATATCACATTACAGATTCCTCATAAAGACTGTTTCCAAACTGCTCAATCAAAAGAAAGTTTCAACTCTGTGAAATGAATGCACACATCACAAAGAAGTTTCTCAGAAAGTTTCTGTCTAGGTTTCTGAGATGATAATTCTTTTTTCAGCATAGGCCTCAAAGCGCTCTCAACTAACCCTTTGCAGATTCTAGAAAAAGACTGTTTCCAAACTGTGCAATCAAAAGAAAGGTTCAACACTGTGAGGTGAAATCCTGCATCAAAAAGGAATTTCTCAGAATGCTTGTGTCTAGTTTTCACGTGAAGATATTTCCTTTTCCACCATAGTCCACAAATCGCTCACAAATATGCCTTTGCAGATTCTACAAAAAGAGTGCTTCCAAACTGCTCAATCAAAAGAAAGTTTTAACTCTGTGATATGAATGCAGACATCACAAAGAAGTTTCTCAGAAAGCTTCTGTCTGGTTTTTATGTGAAGATATTTCCTTTTTCGCCATAGGCCTCAAATTGCTCACAAATATCCCTTTGCAGATTGTACAACAAGATTTTTCCCAAACTCCTCAGTCAATGCAACGGTTTAACTCTGTGAAATTACTGCACAAAACACAAAAAAAATTACTCAGAAAGCTTCTGTCTAGGTTTTACGTGAAGATATTTCCTTTTACACCATATGCCTCAAACCACTCACAAATATCCCTTTGCAGATTCTAGAAGAACAGATTTTCCAATCTGCTCAAACACTAGAAACTTTTAACTCTTTGAGATGAATGCACGCATCACAAAGCTATTTCTTAGAAACCTTTTGTCTAGTTTTTATGTGAAGATATTTCGTTTTTCACCATAGGCCTCAAAGGGCTCACAAATATCCCCTTAAAGATTCTACAAAAGGACTGTTTCCAAACTACTCAATCAAAACAAAGGTCCAAATCTGTGAGATGGAAGCACAAATCACAAAGCAGTTTCTCAGAAACATTCTGTCAAATTTTTTGTAAAGATATTTCCTTATACAGGATAGGCCTCCAATGGCTAAAAAATATCCGTTTGCAGATTCCACAAAAAGTCTGTTTCCAAACAGCTCAATCAAAAGAAACGTTCAAATCTGAGAGATGAATGCACACGTCACAAAGAAGTTTCTTAGAAAGTTTCTGTCTAGTTTTTATGTGAAGATATTTCCTTTTTCAACATAGGCCTCAAAGTGCTCACAAATAACCCTTTGCAGATTCTACAACAGGATTGTTTCCAAACTGCTCAATCAAAAAAGAGGTTCAGAGGGCAAAGAGAGGAAATATTCAAATCCCAGTTCAGGTCAAAAGGGAAGAAAGCCTGGTGTTGAAAGAAATCCAAGAATGACTGAGTCTGCAACTCACTCCTTTCTGTAAAGTTTTCATGGCGTTTTACTTAAAATATTTACTCTTATGATGGTCAATAATATGAATAGTTATGCTTTGTAAGAGATTTATTCTTTACTTAAAATTAATGGATCGTTCTAAGTCATTATATGTTTAGTTGCTATAGTAAGATGATATGAAAGATTTGTTGCCTGTTAAATGTTTCTGGGATCTTTACTTTATTTCTATATTATGATCTGTGCTTCCAAAGTTGAGCTGTAATTTTATTGTTTATTCAAATGTAGAATAAAGCTTAAGTTTTGGGAGACAAATAAAAGCTAAAGTTTTCTTTTCAAAAAAAAAAAAAAAAAAAAAAAAAAAAAAAAAAAAAAAAAGAGGTTCAATTCTGTGAGATAAATGCACACATCACAAAGAAGTTTCTCAGAATTTTTCTGTCTAGTTTTTATGTGAAGATATTTCCTATTTCACCATAGGCCTCAAACTGCTCACAAATATCCCTATGCAGATTCTACAAGAACGGAGTTTCCAATCTGCTCAAGTAATAGAAAGGTTTACCTCTGTGAGTAAATGTGCACATCACAAGGCAGTTTCTCAGAAACCCTCTGTCTAGTTTTAATGTGAAGATATTTCTTTTTTCACTATAGGTCTCAAGGGGCTCACAAATATCCCTTTGCAGATTCTATAAAAAGAATGTTTCTGAACTACTCAATCAAAAGAGAGGTTCAAGTCTGAGATGAATGCACACATCACAAAGCATTTTCCAACAAAGCCTTTGTCTAGATTTTATGTGAAGATATTGCCTTTTACACCATAGGCCGCAAAGGGCTCACACATATCCCTTTGCTGATTCTACAAAAAGACTGTTTCTAAATGGCTCAATCAGCAGAAAAGTTCAAGTCTGTGAGATGAATGTACACATCACAGAGAAGTTTCTCAGAAAGCTTCTGTGTATTTTTTATGTGAAGATATTTCCTATTTCACCATAGGCCTCAAAATGCTCACAAGTATACATTTGCAGATTCTAAATGAAGACTGTTTCCAAACTGCTTAATCAAAAGAAAGGTTCAACCCGGTGAGATGAATGCATACATTACAAAGAAGTTCCTCAGAACGCTTTATCTAGGTTTTATGTGAAGATATTTTCTTTTTCACCATAGGCCTCAAAGTGCTCCCAAATATCCCTTTGCAGATTCTACAAAAAGACTGTTTCCAAACTGCTAAATCAAAAGAAAGATTCTACTCTGTTAGATGAATTCATACATCACAAAGCATTTTCTCAGAAAGCTTCTGTCTAGTTTTTTTTGTGAAGATATTTCCTTTTTCACCTTAGGCCTCAAAGGGCTCAGAAATAATCCTTTGCAGAGTCTACAAAAAGACTGTTCTGAACCTGCTCAATCAAAATAAACGTTTTAATCTGTGAGATAAATGCACACATAACAAACAGATTTCTCAGCAAACTTCTGTCTAGTTTTTATTTGAAGATATTTCCTTTTTCACCAAAGGCCTCAAATCGCTCTAAATATCCCTTGGAAGATTCTACAAAAAGTGTGCTTGGAAATGTCTCAAGCAAAAGAAAGGTTCAAGTCTGCGAGAGGAAAGCACACATCACAGAGAAGTTTATCAGAAAGCTTCTGTCTAGTTTTTATGTGAAGATATTTCCTTTTACACAATGGTCTTCAAACCAATCAAAAATATCCCTTTGCAGGTTTTGCAAAAAGACTGTTTCTCAACTGTTCCATCAAAAGAAAGTTTCAACTCCTTGAGATGAATGCATACATCACAAAGAAGTTTCTCAGAAAGCTTCTGTCTAGTTTTTATGTGATGATATTTCCCTTTTCTCCATAGGCCTCAAAGCACTCAGAAATATGCCTTTGTAAATTCTACAAGAAAAGAGTTTCCAACCTTCAAAATGAAAGGAAATGTTTATCTCTTTGAGATGAATGCACAAATCACAAAGGAGTTTCTCAGAAAGCTTCTATCTAGTTTTTATGTTAATATATTTCCTTTTTCACCATATGCCTCAAAGTGTTCAAAAATATCACTTTGCAGATTCTACAAAAGACTCTTTCCAAACTGCTCAAGCAAAAGAAAGATTTAACTCTGTCAGATGAATGCATCTATCACAAAGAAGTTTCTCAGAAAAATTCTGTCTTGTTTTTATGTGAAGATGTGTCATTTTTCACCATTCGGCCAAAGCATTCACAAATATCCCTTTGCAGATTCTACAAGAACTGATTTTCCACTCTACTCAATGAAAAGAATCATTTACATCTTTGAGTTGAATGCACACTTCACAAAGGAGTTTCTCAGAAACCTTCTCTCTAGATTTCATGTGATGGTATTTCATTTTTCACCATAGGCCTCAAAAGGCTCACAAATATCCCTTTGCAGAATCTACAAAAAGACTCTTTCCAAACTGCTCAATCAAAAGAAAGGTTCACCTCTGTGAGATGAATGGACATATCAGAAAGACGTTTCTCAGAAAGATTCTATCTAGTTTTTATGTGAAGATATTTCCTTTTTCATCATAGGTCTCAAATGGCTCACAAATATCCCTTTTCAGATTCTACAAAAAGACTGTTTCCAAACAGCTTAATGAAAAGACTGTTTCATCTCTTTGAGATGAATGCATGTAGCACAAAGAAGTTTCTCAGAAAGATTCTGTATAGTTCTATGTGAAGATATTGCCTTTTTCACCAGAGACCTCAAACTGCTGACAAATATCACTTTTGCACATTCTATAAAAAGACTGTATCAAAGCTGCTCAATGAAAAGAAAGGTTCAACTGTGTGAATCGAATGCACACATCACCAAGAAATTTCTCAGAAAGCTTCTGTCTAGGTTTTCTGTTTAGATATTTCATTTTTCACCGTAGGCTTCAAAGTGCTCCAAGTATCCCTTGGCAGATTCTACAAAAAGACTCTTTCCAAACTGTTCAATCAAAAGAAAGGTTCAACTCTGTTAGATGAAAGCATACATCACAAAGCAGTTTCTCAGAAACCTATCTGGTTTTTAGGTGAAGATATTTCCTTTCTCAGCATTGGCCTCACAGGGCTCACAAATATCCCTTTGCAGATTCCTCAAAAAGACTGTTTGCAAACTGCTCAGGCAATAGAAAGGTTTGCCTCTGTCAGATGAATGCACATGTAACAAAGAAATTGCTCAGAAAGCTTCTGTCTTGTTTTACTGTGAAGATATTTCATTTTTCACCACAAACCACAAAGCCCTCAAAAATATCCCTTTGCAGATTCTATAAGAACAGAGTTTCCTATCTGCTCAATGAAAAGAAATATTTACCCCTGTGAGATGAATGCACACATCACAAAGGAGTTTCTCAAAAACTTTCTGTCTAGATATTATGTGAAGATATTCTCTTTTTCATCATAGGCCTCAAAGTACTTCCACATATCCCTTTGCAGATTCCACAAAAAGACTGTTTCCAAACTGCTCAATCAAGTGAAAGTTTCAACTCTGTGAGATGAGTGCACACATCACAAAAAAGTTTCTCAGAAAACTTCTGTCTAGTTTTTATATAAAGGTATTTGCTTTTTCAACGTAGGCCTCAAAAACCTCACAAATATCCTTTTGCGGATACTGCGAAAAGACTGTTTCCAAAGTGCTATATCAAAAGAAAGTTTCAACTCTGTGAAATGAATGCACACATCCCAAAGAAGTTTCTCAGAAAGCTTCAGTCTACTTTTTATGTTAAGATAATTCATTTTTCACCATAGGCCTCAAACCGCTGACAAATATCCCTTTGCAGATCATACAAAAAAACTGAATCCAAACTGCTAAATCAAAAAAATTTCAACTCTGTGAGATGAATGCACACAACACAAAGCAGTTTCTCAGAAACCTTCTGTCTAGTTTTTATGTGAAGATGTTTCCTTTTTCACTGTAGGCCTCAACCCACTCAAAATTATCCCTCTGCAGATTCTACAAAAATACTGTTTCAAAATTGCTCAATCAAAAGCAAGGTTCAACTCTGGGAAATTAATTCACACATACCAAAGAAGTTTGTCCAACAGCTTCTGTCTAATTTTTATGTGAAGATATTTCCTTTTGCACCATAGGCCTCAAAGTGCTCTCAAATATCCCTTTTCATACTATAGAAGAACAGAGTTTACAATCTGCTCAATGAAAACAACTGTTTAACTCTGTGAGATGAATGCACACATCACAAAGATGTTTCTCAGAAAGCTTCTGTCTGGTTTTGGTGTGAAAATATTTCCTTTTTCACCATAGGCCACAAAGCACTCACAAATATTCCTTTACAGATTCTACTAGAACAAATTTTCCTGTCTTCTCAATGAAAAGAAAGGTTTACCTCTGTGAAATGAATGCTCACATCCCAAAGCAGTTTCTCAGAAACATTCTGTCTAGTTTTTATGTTAAGATATTTGCTTTTTCACCATATTCCTCAAAGGGCTCACAAATATCCCTTTGCAGATTCTACAAAAACACTGTTTCCAAACTTCTCAATGAAAAGGAGGTTTCAACTCTGTGAGATGAATTCATATATTACAAACAAGTTTCTCAGAAAGCTTCTGTCTAGTTTTGATGTGAAGATATTTCGTTTTTCACCATAGGCCTCTAACTTTTCACAAATTTCCCTTTGCAGATTCTAGAAAAAAGACTGCTTCCAATCTGCACAATCAAAAGAAAGTTTCAACTGTGTGAGATGAATGCACATATCACAATGAAGTTTCTCAGAAAGCTTCTGTCTAGTTTTATGTGAAGATATTTCCTTTTTCACCATTGGCCTCAAAGCACTCAAGAATATCCCTTTGCAGATTCTATAAAAATACTGTTTCCAAACTGATCAAGAAAAATAAATGTTCAACTTTGGGAGATGAATGCACACATCACAAAGAAGTTTCTCAGACAGCTTCTGTCTAGCTTTTATGTGAAGATATTTCTGTTTTCTCCATAGGCCTCCAATTGCTCACAAATATCCCTTTTCAGACTCTACAAGAACTGATTTTACAATCTTCTCAATGAAAACAAACGTTTACCTCTGTGACATGAATGCACACATCACAAAATATTTTCTCAGAATGCTTCTGTGTGGTTTATGTGTGAAGATATTTCCTTTTTCACCATAGGCCTCAAGGCGCTCCAAATATCCCTGTGTAGATTCTACAAAAAGACTGTTTTTGAACTACTCAATCAAAAGAAATGTTCAACTCTGTGAGAAGAATGCCCAGATCACAAAATGTTTCTCGGAAACCTTCTTTCTAGTTTTTATGTGAAGATATTTACTTTTTCAACGAATGCCTCAAAGCACTCACAAATATCCCTTTGCAGATTCTACAAAAAGACTGTTTCCCAACTCTTCAATCAAAGGAAATTTTCAACTCTGTGAGATGAATGTAGACATCAGAAAGCATTTCCTCAGAAAGCTTCTGTCTAGTTTTGTGTGAAGATATTTCCTTTTTCACCGTAGGCCTCAAAGTGCTCGCAAATGTCCCTTTGCAGATTCTTAAAGAACAGAGTTTCCAATCTGCTGACTGAAAAGAAACGTTTATCTCTGTGAGATGAATTGACACATCACAAATCAATTTCTCAGAAACCTGCCATCTAGTTTTTATGTGAAGATATTTCCTTTTTCACCTTAGGCCTCAAAGGTCTCACAAATATCCCTTTGCAGATTCTACAAAGAGACTGTTTCCAAACTGCTCAATCAAAAGTAATGTTCATTTCTGTGAAATGAGTACACACTTCACAAGGTAGTTTCTCAGAAACCTTCTGTCTAGGATTTATGTGAAGATACTTACTTTTTCGCCATAGGCCTCAAAGGGCTCACAAATATCCCTTTGCCAATTCCAAAGAAAGACTGTTTTCAAAAGGCTCAATCAAAAGGAAGGTTCATCTCTTTGAGATGAATAAACAAATCAAAGCAGTTTCTCAGAAATCTTCTGTTTAGTTTTGATTTGTAGATATTTCCTTTTTCACCATAGGCCTCAAAGTACTCAGAGATGTCACTTTGCAGATTCTACAGGAACAGTTTCCAATCTGCTGAATGAAAAGAAACGTTTACCTCTGTGAGATGAATGCACACATCACAAATCAGATTCTCAGAAACCTTCTGTCTAGTTGTTACGTGAAGATATTTCCTTTTTCACCGTAGGCCCCAAAGCGCTCCAAATATCCCTTGGCAGATTCTACAAAAAGACTATTTCCAAACTACTCAGTCAAAAGAGAGTTTCAAATCTGTGAAATGAAAGCACACAATACAAAGCAGTTTCTGAGAAACATTCTGTCTAGTTTTTATATGAAGGTATTTCCTTATTCAACATAGGCTTCAAAGGGCTCAAAAATATCCTTTTGCAGATTCTACAAAAAGACTATCTCCAAACAGCTCGATCAAAAGAAAGGTTAAACTCTGTGAGATGAACACACACATCACAAGAACTTTCTCAGAAAGTTTCTGTCCAGTTTTTATGTGAAGTTATTTCCTTCTTCAGCATAGGCCTCAAACTGCTCACAAATATCCCTTTGCAGATTCTACAAGAACAGAGTTTGTAATCTGCTCAATTAAAGGAAACATTTACCTCTGTGAGATGAATGCACACATCACAAAGCAGGTTCTCAGCAACCTTCTGTCTGGTTTTTATGAGAAGATATTTCCTTTTTCACCATAGGCCTCAAAGGGCTCACAAATATCCCTTTGCAGAGTCTATAAAAAGACTGTTTCCAAACTGTTCAATAAAAAGAAAGGTCGAACTCTGTGAGATAATTGCACACATCAAAAAGAAGTTTCACAGAAAACTCTGTCTAGTTTTTATGTGAAGATATTTTCTCTATCACCATAGGCCTCAACCCGTATACAAATATCCCTTAGCAGATTCTACAAAAAGACTGTTTCCAAACTGCTCAATCAAATGAAAGGTTCAACTCTTTGAGATGAGTGCACACATCACAAAGAAGTTTCTTAGAAAGCTTCTGTCTAGTTTTTATATAAAGGTATTTGCTTTTTCACCATAGGCCTCAAATGGCTCACCAATATCCTTTTGCAGATACTAAAAAAGACTGTTTCCAAAGTGCTCAATCAAAAGAAAGTTTCAACTCTGTGAGATGAATGTACACATCACAAAGACGTTTCTCAGAAATCTTCTATCTAGTTTTTATGTGAAGATAATTCTTTTTTCAAAATAGGCCTCTATCCACTGACAAATATCACTTTGCAGATTCTACAAAAAGACTGCATCCAAACTGCTCAACAAAAGAAAGTTTCAACTCTGTCAGATGAATGCACACAACCTAAAGCAGTTCCTCAGAAACTTTCTGTTTAGTTTTTATGTGAAGATGTTTCGTTTTTCAATATAGGCCTCAAATGACTTAAAAATATCCACTTGCATATTCTACAAAAATACTTTTTTGTAATTGCTCAATGAAAAGAAAAGTTCAATTCTTGGAGATGAATGCACACATTACAAAGAAGTTTCTCAGACAGCTTCTGTCTAGTTTTTATGCACAGATATTTCCTTTATCACCATAGGCCTCCAAGCGCTGAGAAATATCTCTTTTCAGACTCTACAAGAACAGAGTTTACAATCTGCTCAATGAACACAACCGTTTACCTCTGTGAGATGAATGCACACATCTCAAAGTAGTTTCTCAGAAAGCTTCTGCCTGGTTTGTGTGTGATGATATTTCCTTTTTCTCCATATGCCTCAAAGGGCTAAAAATATCCCTGTGTAGATTCTACAAAAAGACAGTTTCCGAACTGCTCAATCAAAAGTAAGGTTCAATGCTGTGAGATGCATGCACACATCACAAAGGAGTTTCTCAGAAACCTTCTGTCTGGTTTTTATGTTAAGATACTTCGTTTTTCACAGTAGGCCTCAAAGGGCTCCGAAATATCCTATTGTTGGTACTACAAAAGGACTGTTTCCAAACTGCTCAATCAGAAGAAAGGTTCTAATCTGTGAGTTGAATCACACATCACGAAGAAGTTTGTCAGAAAGATTCTTTCTGGTTTTTGTTTGAAGATATTTCCTTTTTCACCATAGGCCTCAAAGCCCTCACAAGTATCCCTTTGAAGATTCTACAAGAACAGAGTTTCCAATCTGCTCAATGAAAAGAAACATTTACCTCTGTGAGGTGAATGCACACATCACAAAGCAGTTTCTCAGAAACATTATATATAGATTTTATGTGAAGATATTTCCTTCTTTACCATATTCCTCAAAGGGCTCACAAATATCTCTTTGCAGATTCTACAAAAAGACTGTTTCCAGACAGCTCAATGATAAGAAATGTTCAACTCTGTGAGATGAATGCACACATTACAAACAAGTTTCTTAGAATGCTTCTGTCTAGTTTTGATGTGAAGATATTTCCTTTTTACCATAGGCCTCAAACTCCTTGCAAATATCCGTTTGCAGATTCTACAAAAATAGTGTTTCCAATCTGTGCAATCAAAAGAAAGATACAATTCTGTGAGATGAATGAACACATCACAAAGAAGTTTCTCAGAAAGCTTCTGTTTATTTTTTATGTGAAGATAATTCCTTTCTAACCATTGGCCACAAAGCGCTCACAAACATCCCTTGGCAGACTCTACAAGAACAGAGTTACCAATCTGTTCAATGAAAAGGAATGTTTACCTCTGTGAGATTAATGCATACATCACAAATCATTTTCCCAGAAACTTTCTGTCTAGTTTTTATGTGAAGATATACCTTTTTTCACCATAGGCCTCCAAGGGCTCACAAATAACCCTTTGCAGATTCTGCAAAAAGACTGCTTCGAAACTGCTCAATCAAAAGAAAGGTTTAACTCTGTGAGAGGAATGCACATATCACAAAGCAGTTTCTCAGAAACCTTCTGTCTAGTTTTTATGTGAAGATATTTCATTTCCCACCATAGGCCTCAAAGAGATCACAAATATCCCTTTGCATATTCTACAAGAACAAAGATCCCAATCTGCTCAATGACAAGAAACGTTTACCTCTGTGAGATGAATGCACACATCAAAAAGAAATTTCCCAGAATGCTTCTGTCTAGATTTGATGTCAAGATGTTTTCTTTTTCACCGTAGGCCTCAAACCGCTCAAAAAATATCCCTTTGCAGATTCTACAAAAAGACTGTTTGCAAACTGATCAATCAAAAGAAAGGTTCAACTCTGTGAGATGAATGCACAAATCACAAGGAAGTTTCTCAGAAAGCTTCTGTCTAGTTTTTCTGGGAAGATATTTTTCTTTCACCATTGGCCTCTAACCACTGAAAATTATCCCTTTGCAGTTACTACAAAAATATTATTTCCAAACTGCTCAATCAAAAGAAAGTTTCAACTCTGGGAGATGAGTGCACACATCACAAAGAAGTTTCTCAGACAGCTTTTGTCTAGTTTTTATGTGAAGATATTTCCTGTTTCACCATAGGCCTCAAAGCGCTCTCAAATATCCCTTTTCAGACCCTACAAGAACAGGATTTACAAGCTGCTTAATGAAAACAACCGTTTACCTCTGTGAGATGAATGCACACATCACAAAGGAGTTTCTCAGAAAGCTTCTGTGTGGTATTTGTGTGAAGGTATTTCCTTTTTCACCATATGCCTCAAAGTGCTACAAATATCCCTGTGCAGATTCTAGAAAAAGACTGTTTCTGAACTGCTTATTGAAAAGAAATGTTCAACGCTGTGAGATGAATGTACACATCTGAAAGCAGTTTCTCAGAAACTTTCTCTCTAGTTTTTATGTTAAGATATTTTATTTTTCACTATAGGCCTCAAAGTGCCCACAAATATTCCTTTGTGGATGCTACAAAAAGACTGTTCCAAACTGCTCAATCAAAAGAAATTTTCAACTCAGTGAGATAAATGCTCACATCAGAAATAAGTTTCTCAGAAAGCTTCTGTCTAATTTGTTTTAATTTTTTTAATTTTATTATTATTATACTTTAAGTTTTTGGGTACATGTGCACAGTGTGCAGGTTTGTTACATATGTATACATGTGCCATGTTGGTGTGCTACACCCTTTACCTCGTCATTTAACATTAGATTTATCTCCTGTTGCTATCCCTTCCCCTCTAATCCCACCCTACAACCATCCCCAGTGTGTGGTGTTCCCCTTCCTGTGTCCATGTGTTCTCATTGTTCAGTTCCCACCTATGAGTGAGAACATGTGGTGTTTCATTTTTTGTCCTAGAGATAGTTTGCTGAGAATGATGGTTTCCATTTTCATCCATGTTCCTAAGAAGACATGAACTCACCATTTTTTATGGCTGCATAGTGCTCCATGGTGTATATGTGCGACATTTTCTTAATCCAGTCTGTCATTTTTGGACATTTTGGGTTGGTTCCAAGTCTTTGCTATTGTGAATAGTGCTGCAGTAAACATACGTGTTCATGTGTCTTTATAGAAGCATGATTTATAATCCTTTGGGTATACATCCAGTAATGGGATGGCTGGGTCAAATGGTACTATTAGCTCTAGATCGCTGAGGAATCGCCACACTAACTTCCAGAATGACTGAACTAGTCTCACCCACAGTGTAAAAGTGTTTCTATTTCTCCACATCCTCTCCAGCAGCTGTTGTTTCCTGACTTTTTAATGATCGCCATTCTAACTGGTGTGAGATGGTATCTCATTGTGGTTTTGATTTGTATTTCTCTGATGGCCTGTGATGATGAGCATTTTTTCACGTGTTTTTTGGCTGCATAAATGTCTTCTTTTGAGAAGTGTGTGTTCATTTTCTTCACCCACTTTCTGATGGGGTTGTTTGTTTTTTTCTTGTAAATTTGTTGGAGTTCATTGTAGACTCTGGATATTAGCCCTTAGTCAGATGAGTAGATTGCAAAAATTTTCTCCCATTCTGTAGATTGCCTGTTCACTCTGATGGTAGTTTCTTTTGCTGTGCAGAAGCTCTTGAGTTTAATTAGATCCCATTTGTCAATTGTGGCTTTTGTTGCCATTGCTTTTGGTGTTTTAGAAATGAAGTTCTTTCCCATGCCTATGTCTTGAATGGTATTGCTTAGGTTTTCTTCTAGGGTTTTTATGGTTTTCAGTCTAACATTTAAGTCTTTAATTCATCTTGAATTAATTTTTTTATAAGGTGTAAGGAAGGGATCAAATTTCAGCTTTCTACATATGGCTAGCCAGTTTTCCCAGCACCATTTGTTAAATAGGGAATCCTTTCCCCATTGCTTGTTTTTGTCAGGTTTGTCAAAGATCAGATAGTTGTAGATATGCGGCATTATTTCTGAGGGATCTCTTCTGTTCCATTGATCTATATCCCTGTTTTGGTACCAGTACCATGCTGTTTTGGTTACTGTAGACTTGTAGTTTAGTTTGAGGTCAGGTAGTGTGATACCTCCGGCTGTGTTCTTTTGGCTTAGGATTGACTTGGTGTTGAGGGCTCTTTTTTGGTTCTATATGAACTTTAAGGTAGTTTTTTCCAATTCTGTGAAGAAAGTCATTGGTAGATCGATGGGGATAACATTGACTCTATAAATTACCTTGGGCAGCATGGCCATTTTCATGATATTGATTATTCCTACCCATGAGCATGGAATGTTCTTCTATTTTTTTGTATCCTCTTTTATTTCATTGAGCAGTGGTTTGTAGTTCTCCTTGAAGAGGTCCTTCACATCCCTTGTCAGTTGGATTCCTAGGTATTTTATTCTCTTTGAAGCAATTGTGAATGGAATTTCACTCATGATTTGGCTCTCTGTTTGTCTGTTATTGGTGTATAAGAATGCTTGTGATTTTTGTACATTGATTTTGTATCCTGAGACTTTGCTGAAATTGCTTATCAGCTTGAGGAGATTTTTGGGCTGAGACAATGGGATTTTCTAGATATACAATCATGTCATCTGCAAACAGGGACAATTTGACTTCCTCTTTTCCTAATTGAATACGCTTTATTTCCTTCTCTTGCCTGATTGCCCTGGCCAGAACTTCCAACATTATGTTGAATAGGAGTGGTGAGAGAGGGCATCCCTCTCTTGTACCAGTTTTCAAAAGGAATGCTTCCGGTTTTTGCCCATTCAGCATGATATTGGCTGTGGGCTTGTCATAAATAGCTTTTATTATTTTGAGATACGTCCCATCAATACCTAATTAATTGAGAGTTTTTAACATGAAGGGCTGTTGAATTTTGTCAAAGGCCTTTTCTACATCTATTGAGGAAATCATGTCGTTTTTGTCTTTGGTTCTGTTTATATGCTGGATTACATTCATTGATTTGCATATGTTGAACCAGTCTTGCATCCCAGGGATGAAGCCCACTTGATCATGGTGGATAAGCTTTTTGATGTGTTGCTGGATTCGGTTTGCCAGTATTTTATTGAGGATTTTTGCATTGATGTTCATCAGGAATATTGGTCTAAAATACTCTTTTTTGGTTGTGTCTCTGTGTGGCTTTGGTATCAGGATGATGCTGGCCTCATAAAATGGGTTAGGAAGCATTCCTTCGTTTTCTATCATTTGGAATAGTTTCAGAAGGAATGGTACCAGCTCCTCGTTGTACCTCTGGTAGAATTCGGCTGTGACTCTGTCTGGTCCAGAACTTTTTTTGGTTGGTAAGCTATTAATTATTTTCTCAATTTCAGAGCCTGTTATTGGTCTATTCAGAGATTCAACTTCTTCCTGGTTTAGTCTTGGGAGGGTGTATGTGTCGAGGAATTTATCCATTTCTTCTAGATTTTCTAGTTTATTTGCATAGAGGTGTTCATAGTATTCTCTGATTGTAGTTTGTATTTCTGTGGGATCGGTGGTGATATCCCCTTTATCATTTTTTATTGCATCTTTTTGATTCTTCTCTCTTTTCTTCTTTATTAGTCTTGCTAGCAGTCTATCAATTTTTATAATCTTTTCAAAAAACCCGCTCCTGTATTCATTGATTTTGTTCATGTGTTTCTGGCATCTCTATTTCCTTCAGTTCTACTCTGATCTTAGTTATTTCTTGCCTTCTGCTAGCTTTTGAATGTGTTTGCTCTTGCTTCTCAAGTTCTTTTAATTGTGATGTTAGGGTGTCAATTTTACATCTTTCCTGCTTTCTCTTGTGGGCATTTAGTGCTATAAATTTCTCTCTACACACTGCTTTGAATGTGTCCCAGAGATTCTGGTATGCTTTGTCTTTGTTTTCATTAGTTTCAAAGAACATCTTTATTTCTGCCTTCATTTTGTTATGTACCCAGTAGTCATTCAGGAGCAGGTTGTTCAGTTTCCATGTAGTTTAGCGGTTTTCAGTGAGTTTCTTAATCCTGAGTTCTAGTTTGACTGCACTGTGGTCTGAGAGACAGTTTGTTATGATTTCTATTCTTTTACATTTGCTGAGGAGTACTTTACCTCCAACTATGTGGTCAATTTGGGAATATGTGTGGTGTGGTGCTGAAAAGAATGTATATTCTGTTGATTTGGGGTGGAGAGTTCTGTAGATGTCTATTAGGTCCTCTTGGTGCAGAGCTGAGTTCAATTCCTGGGTATCCTTGTTAACTTTCTGTCTCGTTGATCAGTCTAATGTTGACAGTGAGATCTTAAAGTCTCCCATTATTATTGTGTGGGAGTCTAAGTCTCCTTCTAGGTCTCTAAGGAGTTGCTTTATGTATCTGGGTGCTCCTGTATTGGGTTCATATATGTTTAGGACAGTTAGCTCTTCTTGTTGAATTGATCCCTCTATCATTATGTAATGGCCTTCTTTGTCTCTTTTGATCTTTGTTGGTTTAAAGTCTGTTTTATCAGAGACTAGGATTGCAACCCCTGCCTTTTTTGTTTTCCATTTGCTTGGTAGGTCTTCCTACATCCCTTTATTTTGAGCCTATGTGTGTCTCTGCACATGAGATGGGTTTCCTGAATACAGCACACTGATGGGTCTTGAGTCTTTGTCCAATTTGGCAGTCTGTGTCTTAATTGGAGCATTTAGCCCATTTGCATTTAAGGTTAATATTGTTATGTGTGAATTTGATCCTGTCATTATGATATTAGGTGGTTGTTTTGCTCGTTAGTTGATGCAGTTTCTTCCTAGCCTTGATGGTCTTTACAATTTGGCATGTTTTTGCAGTAGTTGGTACCGATTGTTCCTTTCCATGTTTAGCGTTTCCTTCAGGAGCTCCTTTAGGGCAGGCCTGGTGGTGAAAAAATCTCTCAGCACTTGCTTGTCTGTAAAGTATTTTATTTCTCCTTCACTTATGAAGCTTAGTTTGCCTGGATATCAAATTCTGGGTTGAAAATTCTTTTCTTTAAGAATGTTGACTATTGACCCCCAGACTCTTCTGGCTTGTAGCCTTTCTGCCGAGAGAACAGCTGTTAGTCTGATGGGCTTCTCTTTGTGGGTAACCCGACCTTTGTCTCTGGCTGCCCTTAATATTTTTTCCTTCATTTCAGCTTTGGTGAATCTGACAATTATGTTTCCTGGAGTTGCTCTTCTTGAGGAGTATCTTTGTGGTTTTCTCTGTATTTCCTGAATTTTAATGTTGGCCTGCCTTGCTAGATTGGGGAAGTTCTCCTGGATAATATCCTGCAGAATGTTTTCCAACTTCACTCCATTCTCCCCGTCACTTTCCGGTACACCAGTCAGACGTAGATTCAGTCTTTTCACATAGTCCCATATTTCTTGGAGGCTTTTTTTGGTTTCTTTTTATTCTTTTTTCTCTAAACTTCTCTTTTCACTTCATTTCATTCATTTGATCTTCCATCACTGATACCCTTTCTTCCAGTAGATCGAATTGGCTACTGAGGCTTGTGCATTCATCACATAGTTCTCATGCCTTGGTTTTCAGCTCCATCAAGTCGTTTAGGGACTGCTCTGCACTTGTTATTCTAGTTAGCCATTCATCTAATTTTTTTTCAAGGTTTTTAACTTCTTTGCCATGGGTTTGAACTTCCTCCTTTAGCTTGGAGTAGTTTGATCGTATGAAGACTTCTTCTCTCAACTCGTCAAAGTCATTCTCCATCCAGCTTTGTTCCGTTGCTGGTGAGGAGCTCCATTCGTTTGGAGGAGGAGAGGCACTCTGATTTGTAGAGTTTTTCCAGTTCTTCTGCTCTGTTTTTTCCCCATCTTTGTGGTTTTATCTACATTTGGTCCTTGATGATGGTGATGTACAGCTAGGGTTTTGGTATGGGTGTCCTTTCTGTTTGTTAGTTTTCCTTCTAACAGTCGGGTCCTTCACCTGAAGGTCTGTTGGAGTCTGCTGGAGATCCACTCCAGACTCTGTTTTCCTGGGTGTCAGCAGCAGAGGCTGCAGAACAGCGGATATTGGTGAACAGCAAATGTTGCTGCCTGATCTTTCCTCTGGAAGTTTTGTCTCAGAGTTGTACCCGGCCATGTGAGATGTCAGTCTGCTCCTACTGGGAGTTGCCTCCCAGTTTGGCTACTCTGGGGTCAGGGACCAACTTGAGGAGGCAGTCTGTCCGTTCTCAGATCTCCAGCTGCATGCTGGGAGAATGACTACTATCTTCAAAGCTGTCAGACATGGACATTTAAGTCTGCAGAGGTTTCTACTGCCTTTTGTTTGGCTATGCCTTGCCCCCAGAGGTAGAGTCTACAGAGACAGGCAGGCCTTCTTGAGCTGTAGTGCACTCCCCCCTAGTTCAACCTTCCCAGCCGCTTTGTTTACTTACTCAAGCCTCAGCAATTGTGAGCGCCCCTCCCCCAGCCACCCTGCCACCTTGAAGTTTGGTCTCAGTCTGCTGTGCTAGCAATGAGCGAGGCTCCATGGGCATAGGGCCCTCTTAGCCATGCATGGGATATAATCTCCTGGTGTGCCATTTCCTAAAACCATTGGAAAAGCACAGTATTAGGGTGGGAGTGACCCGATTTTCCAGGTGCCATCTCTTACCCCTTTCTTTGACTAGGAAAGGGAATTCCCTGACCCCTTGTGCTTCCCAGGTGAGGTGATGCCTCGCTCTGCTTTGGCTTATGCTCAGTGCACTACACCTACTACCCTGCATGCACCATCTGACACTCTCCAGTGAGATGAAGCTGGTACCTCAGTTGGAAATGCAGAAATCACCCATCTTCTGCATTGCTCATGCTGGGAGCTGTGGACTAGACCTGTTCCTATTCAGCCCTCTGAAGATCAGCATTTGTGATAGTCTAGAGGGCTTCTGAGGCAAACAGGCAGCATCAGTCTTCAGCCACTAAACCAAGAAGATCTGGGAAGGAGTCAGTCAGAGAGCCTTGGGCCAGAGTTCCAGTTAATCTAGAAGTGGCTGCCAGGTTAGATGAACAGTCCGATTTTCAGTAGAGTCCCAACATAAAATTGGTGAGGTGTTCCTTGGGGTGGTCCGTCTGAGGACCCGAGGTCATAGGTGGATCTTTCTCATGTAGCAAATAGCTGGAGGACAGGGGGACTGACCTCCCAAGGGAGGTCTCCTGTTCCAAATCATGGCACTAAAATTTCACTCACATCCATGTGAAGAGACCACCAGTCTTTGTATGAGTAACAAGGCTGTTTATTTCACATGGGTGCAGGCAGGCTGAGTCTGAAATGAGAGTGACCCTGTTGTTTCTAGTTTTTGTCTCAGTTATTTCCTTTTTCACCGTAGGCTTCATGCACTCCCAAATATCCCTTCGCACATTCTTCAAAAACAGTGTTCCCAAACTGATCAATCAAAAGAAAATTTTAACTCTGTGAGATAAATGCACATATCACAAAGCAATTTCTCAAAGAGCTTCTTTCTAGTTTTTAACAGAAGATATTTCCTTTTTCACCATAGGGTTAATTGCACTTTCAAATATCCCATTGCAGATTCTCCAAACAGAGTTTCCAAACCGCTCAATCAAAAGAAAGATTTAAATCTGTGAGAAGAAGGTACACATCACAAAAGGGTTTCTCAGAAAGCTTATTTGTAGTTTTTATCCAAAGTTATTTCCTTTTTCACAATAGGCCTCAGTGTGTTACAAAATATCTCTGCAGATACTATAAAAAGAGTGTTTCCAAACTGCTCAATGAAAGAAATATTTACCTCTTTGAGATGAATGCACACATCAAAAAGCAGTGTCTCAGAAAGGTTCTTTCTAGTTTTTAATCTGGAGATATTTCCTTTTTCACCATAAGCCTCGACACATTCCAAAATAATTCTTCGCAGCCCCGTCCAAAAGGGTATTTCCAAATGACTCCATCAAAGGAAAGATTAAAACTGTGAAATGAAGGCACACATCACAAATCAGTGTCTCAGAAAGCTTCTTTCCAGTTTTTATCTGAAGATATTTCCTTTTTCACCCTAGGCCTCAATGCGCTCCCAAATATTCCTTCGCAGATTCTATAAAAACAGTGTTTCTGAACTGCTCCATCAAAAGAAGGATTTAACTCTGTGAGACAAATGCAGACATCAGAAATCAGTTTCTCATAATGCTTCTTTCCAGTTTTTATCTGAAGATATTTCCTTGTTCACCATAGGCCTTATTGTGCTTCCTAACATCGCTTCAGAGTTTATACAAAAACAATGTTTCCAAACTACTCATTCAAAAGAAAAGTTTAATTCTCTGAGATGAATGCATACATTACAAAATAGTTTCTAAAAAAGCTTCTGTCTAGTTTTTATCTGAAGATATTTACTTTTTCAACATAGGCCTCTCTGCACTCACAAATATCCCTTTGCAGATTCTACAAAAACAGTGTGTCCAAACTGCTCAATTGAAAGAAACCTTTAACTCTGTGAGAAGAATGCACACATCACAAAATTGTTTCTCAGAAAGATTCTTTCTAGTTTTTATCTGAAGTTATTTCCTTTTTCACCATAGGCTACGTGCACTGCCAATTATTCCTTAGCAGATTCTACAAAAACTGTATTTCTAAACTGATTAATCAAAAGAAAGTTTTAACTCTGTGAGATGAATGCACACATCACAAAGCACTTTTTCAAAAAGCTTCGTCTAGTTTTAATCACAAGATATTTTCTTTTTCACCCTAGGGTTCAATGCGCTCCAAAACATCCCTTTGCAGATTCTACAAAAACAGTGTATTCAAACTGCTAAATCAAAAGAAAAGTCTAACTCAGTTAGCTGAAAGCACACATCACAAAGCAGTTTCACAGAAAGCTTCTGTCTAGTTCTTCTCTGAAGAGATTTCCTTTCCAATATAGACTTCAATGCCCTCCCAAATATCTTTTGGAAGATTCTAGAAAAAACATTGTTTAAAAACTTCTCAATCAAAAAACAGGTTTAACTCTGCCAGTTGAATGCACACATCACAGAGCAGTTTCTCAAAAATCTTATTTCTAGTTTTTATCCGACAATAGTTCCTTTTACACCATAGGCTTTTTCACACTACCTAATATTGCTTCACAAATTTTGGAAAAAAAATGTTTCTATACTGTTCCATCAAAAGAAAGTTTTAAATCTGTGAGATGAATGCACACATTACCAAACAATTTCTGAAAAAAAGCTTCTTTCTCGTTTTTATCTGAAGATATTTCGTTTTTCACAATAGACTTCAATGTGCTCCCAAATATCCCTTCACAGATTCTGGAAAAACATTGTTTCCAAACTGAGCAATCAAAAGAAAGTTTTAACTCTGTGAGATGAAGGCACACATCCCAAAGAAGTTTCTCAGAAAGATTCAGTCTAGTTCTTCTCTGAAGATATTTCCTTTTCCACAGTAGGCCTCAATGCGCTCCCATATATCCCTTCACAGATTCTACAAAAACAGTGGTTCAATACGCTCAATCAAGAAACAGGTTTGACTCTGTGAGTTGTATGCACACATCACATAGTACTTTCTCAAAAATCTTCTTTCTACTTTTTATCTGAAGATATTTACTTTTTGACCATAGGCCTCAGTGTGCTCCCAAATATACCTTTGCAGATACTACAAAAACAGTGTTTCCAAACATCTCAAACAAAAGGAAGGTTTAACTCTGTGAGATGAATGCCTGTATCACAAAGCAGTTTCTCAGATAGTTTCTGTCTAGTTCTTCTCTGAAGTTATTTCCTTTTCTACTATAGGCCTCAATGCACTCCCAAATATCCTTTCACAGATTCTCTAAAATCAGTGTTTCCAAACTCTTCCATCAAAGGAAGCATTTAACTCTGTGAGATGAATGCACAGATTGGAACGCAGATTCTCATAATGCTTCTTTCCAGTTTTTATCTGAAGATTTTTCCTTTTTCACCTTTTTGCACTACATATGATCGCTTCACAGATTATACAAGAACAGTGATTCCAAACTGCTCAGTCAAAGGAAAGTTTAACTCTGCGAGATGAATGCATACATCACAAAGCAGTTTCTCAAAAAGCTCCTTTCTTGTTTTTCTCCAAAGTATACCTTTTTCCCAATAGACTTCAATGCACTTCTATACCTCCCTTCACAGATTCTACAAAAACAGTGTTTACACCATTAAATGAAAAGAAAGGTTTAACACAGTGAGTTGAATGCACGCTTCACAAAGCAGTATCTCAGAAAGCTTCTGCCTAGTTCTTCTCTGAAGATATTTCCTATTCCACCATAGACGTTAATGTGCTCCAAAATATCCCTTCACAGATTCTACAAAATTAGTGTTTCAAAACTGCTCAATAAAAAAACTGGTTTAACTCTGTGAGATGAATGCACTCATAACATAGCAGTTTCTCAGAAATCTTCTTTCTAGTTTTTATCCTAAGATATTTCCTTTTTCAACTTAGGCTTCAATTCACTCCCAGATATCCCTTTGCAGATTCTACAAAAACAGTGTTTCCAAACTGCTCAATACAAAAACGGGTTTAACTCTGAGAGAAGATTACACACATCAGAAAGCAGTTTCTCAGAAAGCTTCTTTCTAGTTTTCATCTGAAGTTATTTCCTTTTTCACCATAGGCCTCATATACTCCCAAATATCACTTGGCAGTTTCTTAAAAAAACAGTGTTTCTAAACTGCTCAATCAGAAAACAGGTTTGACCCTGTGAGATGAATGCACACATCACAAAGCCATTTCTCAAAAAGCTTCTTTCTAGTTTTTATCTGAAAATATTTCCCTTTTCACCCTAGGCTTCAATGCACTCCAAATATCCCTTTGCAGATTCTACAAAAACAGTGTTTTCAAAATGATCAATCAAAAGAAAGGTTGACCTCTGTGAGATGAATGCACTCATCAAAAACTAGTTTCTGAGATAGCTTCTGTCTAGTTCTTCTTTGAAGATATTTCCTTTTCCACCATAGGCCTCAAAGCGCTCTCATATATCCCTTCACATATTCTATAAAAACACTGTTTCTGAGCTGTTCCAACAGAAGGATTTAACTCTGTGAAATGAACACACACTTCAGAATGCAGCTTGTTATAATGCTTCTTTCCAGTTTTCATAAGATATTTCCTTGTTCATCATAGGCCTTTTAGCACTACTAAACATAGCTTCACAGATTATACAAATCAGCGTTTCCAAACTCCTCAGTCAAAAGAAAACTTTAATTCAATGATGTGAATGCATATATCACAACGCAGTTTACCAAAACCTTCTTTCTAGTTTTAATCCGAAGATAAGTCCTTTTTCGCCATACTCCTCAGTGTGCTCCCAAATATGCCTTAGCAGATTCTACAAAAACAGTTTTTCCAAACTTCTCAATCAAAAGAAACATTAACTCTGTAAGAAGAATGCACATATCACAAAGCTGTTTCTCAGAAAGCATCCTTGTAATTTTTATCCAAAGATATTTCCTTTTTCACCATAGGCTTCAAAGTGCTCCCAAATACACCATCGCAGATTCCACAAAAACAGTGTTTGCAAACTGTTCAGTAAAAAGCAAGTTTAACTCTGTGAGATGAATGCACACATAGCAGAATGTTCCTCAAAAATCTTCTTTCTTATGTTTATCTGAAGATATTTCCTTTTTCATCCTATGTGTCATTGTGCTCCCATTTGCAGATTCTACAAAAACAGTGTTTCTAAACTCCTCAATCAAAAGAAACATCTAACTCTGTGAGGAGAATGCACACATCACAATGCAGTTTCTCAGAAAGCTTCTTTCCAGTTTTTATTTGAAGATATTTACTTTTTCACCATAAGCCTCTTTGTGCTACTTAATATTACCTCACAGATTCTACAAAAACAGTGTTTTGAAGCTGCTCAATCAAAAAATAGGTTTAACTCTGTGAGTTGAATGCACACCTCACAAAGCAATTTCTCAAAATGCTTTTTTCTAGTTTTTACCCAAAGATATTTCCTTTTTCACCATAGGCCTCAGTGCACTCCCAAATATCCCTTTGCAGATTCTGCAAAAACAGTGTTTCCAAAATGCTCAATCAAAAGAATGGTTTAACTGTGTGACATGAATGTGCACATCACAAAGCAGTTTCTCAGATTGTCTCTTTCTAATTCCTCTCTGAAGCCATTTCCTTTTCCACCATAAGCCACAATGTGCTCCCAAATATCCCTTCACAGATCCTATAAAAACACGGTTTCCTAACTGTTCCATCAAAAGAAGGTTTTAACTCTGTGATGTGAGCACACACATCAGAAAGCAGTTCCTCATGACGCTTCTTTCTAGATTTTTTTCTGAAGATATTTCCTTGTTCACCACAGGCCTTTTTGCACTAACATCACTTCTCATATTATAAAAAAACAGTGTTTCTAAATGGATCAGTCAAAGGAAAAGTTTAACCCTGTGAGATGAAGGCATACATCACAAAGCAGTTTCTCAAAAACCTTCTTTCTACTTTTCTTCTGAAGATATTTGTTTTTCACCATAGACATAGTCCATGACTAAATATCCCTTTGCAGGTTCTACAAAAACGGTGTTTCCAAAGTGCTCAATCAAAAGAAACATTTAAATCTCTGAGAAGAATGCACACATCACAAAGCCATTTCTCAGAAACTTTCCTTCTTGTTTTTATCAGGAGTTATTTCCTTTTTCACTGTAGGTTTCAATGCACTCCCAAATATCCCTTCACAGATTCTACAAAAAAAGTGTTTCGAAAAGTCTCAATGAAAAGAATGTTTAAACTCTGTGAGATGAATGTAGATATTCTCAAAAAGTTTCTTTCTGGTTTTTCAAATGGCTCCATCAAACGAAAAACTTAGCACTGTTTAATGAATGCACACATCACAATGCAGTGTCTCAGAAAGCTTCTTTCCAGTTTTTATCTGAAGATATTTCCTTTTTCACCATAGACCTCTTTGTGCTACTTAATATCACTTCACAGATTATACAAAAACAGTGTTTCCAAAGTACTCCATCAAAAGAAAAGTTTAACTCTGTCAGATGAATGCACGCATCACAAAGCAGTTTCTCAAAAACCTTCTTTCTAGTTTTTATCAGAAGTTATTTTCTTTTTCATCATAGGCTTCAACATACTCCCAAATACTCCATCTCAGATTCTACAAAAACTGTTTTTGCAAATTGGTCAATAAAAAACAAGTTAAACTTGTGAGATGAATGCACTCATTGCAAGCAGTTTCTCAAAAAGCTTTTCTTATTATTATGCAAATATATTTCCGTTTTCACCCTGGGCTTCAAAGTGCTCCCAAATATACCTTTTCTGATTCTACAAAAACAGTGTTTCCAGTGATTCTACAAAAACAGTCAATCAATAGATATGTTTAACTCTGTGAGAAGAATACACAAATCACAAAGGAGTTTCTCAGAAAGCTTCTTTCCAGTTTTAATCTGAAGATATTTCCTTTTTCACCACAGGCCACTTTGTGCTACAAAATATAAATTTGCAGATTATAAAATAACAGTGTTTCCAAACTGCTCTATCAAAAGAAAGGTTTAGCTCTGTGAGATGAATGCACACATCACAAAGCAGTTTATCAAGAAACCTCTTTCTAGTTTTTATCTGAAGATATTTCCTTTTTCTCCATAGGCTTCAGAGAGCTCCCAAATATCCCTTCGCAGATTCTACAAAAACAGTGTTTCCAAAAGGCCCAACCAAAAGAAAGTTTAACTTTGTGAGATGAATGCTGACATAACAAAGCAGTGTATCAGAAAGCTTCTCTCTACTTCTTCTCTGACGATATTTCCTTTTCCACCACAGGCGTCAAAGCTCTGCCAAATATCCTTTCACATATTTTACAAAAACAGTGTTTCAAAATTGTTCCATTAGGAGAATGACTTAACTCTGTGAGATGAATGCACACATGAGAAAGCAGTATCTCATCACACTTCTTTCCATTTTTTGTCTGAAGATATTTGCTTTTTCATCATTGCTTTTGGAGCTACCTAATATTGCTTCACAGAATACACAAAAACAGTGTTTCCAAACTGCTTAGACAAATGAAATGTTTAACTATATGAGATGAATGCACACATCACTAAGAAGTTTGTCAAAAAGCTACTTTCTAGTTTTTTTCCAATGATATTTCCTTTTCCAACATAGGCCTAACAGTACTTTCAAATATCAGATTGCAGATTCTATGAAACAAATGTTTCAAAACTGCTCAATCAAAAGAAATGTATAAATCTGTGACAAGAATGCACACATAACAAAGTGGGTTGCCAGTAAGCTTTTTGTATTTTTTATCCGAATATATTTCCTTTTTCCCTGTATGCCTCAATGCGCTCCCAATTTTCCCTTCACAGATTCTATAAAAACAGTGTTTCCAAACTGTTTCATCAAAAGAAGGACTTAACTCTGTGAAATGAACACATACATTAGAAAGCAGTTTCTCATAACACTTCTTTCCAGTTTCTATCTGAAGATATTTCCATTTTCAGCACAGTCTTTTTTGTGCTACCTAGCATCACTTCGCAGATTACAAAGAAACAGTGTTTCCAAACTGCTCAATCAAAAAGCCATGTTTAATTCTGTGAGGTGAATGCACTCATCACAAAGCAGTTTCTCAAAAACTTCCTTCTAGTTTTTATCCAAAGATATTTCCTTTTCCACCATAGGCTTCATTGCGCTCTCAAATATCCCATTGCAGTTTCTACAAAACAGTGTTTCCAAACTCCTCAATCAAAAGAAAGTTTCAACTCCATGAGATGAATGCACACATCACAAAGAAGTTTCTCAGAAAGCTTCTGTCTAGTTTTTATGTGAAGATATTTCCTTTTTCAGCGTACGCCTCAGTGTGCTACAAAATATCCCTTTGCAGGTTCTATAAAACAGTGTTTAGGAACTGTTCCATCAAAAGAAGGATGTAACTCTGTGAGATGAACACACACATCAGAACCAGTTTTTCATAATGCTTCTTTCGAGTTTTTAACTGAAGATATTTCCTTGTTCACCATAGGCCTTTTTGCACTTCCTAACATCACTTCACAGATACTACAAAAACAGTATTTCCAAACTGTTCAATCAAAACAAAGGGTTAACTCTGAGAATTGAATGCACACGTCACAAAGGAGTTTCTCAAAAAGTTTCTTTCTAGTTTTTATCTGAAGTTATTTCCTTTTACACCAGAGGCCTCAGTGTGCTCCCAAATATACCATTGCAGATTCTATAAAAACAGTGTTTCCAAACTACTCAATCAAAAAATAGGTTTTGCTCTGTGAGTTCAATGCACATATCATAAAGCAGTTTCTCAAAAAGTTTCTTTCTAGTTTTTATCCGAAGATATTTACTTTTTCAACATAGGCCTCCTTGTGCTCCCCAATATACCTTTGTAGATTCTACAGAAACAGTATTTACAAACTGCTCAATTAAAAAACCCGTTTAACTCTGTGAGAAGAATACACACACCACAAAGTGGTACCTCAGAAATCTTCTTTGTAGTTTTTATCTGAAGTTATACCCTTTTTCACTATAGACCAAGTGCGCTTCCAAATATCCCTTCACAGAGTCTATAAAAACTGTGTTTCCAAGCTACTCAAACAATCGAATGGTTTAACTCTGTGAGATGAATGCAAACATCACAAAGCATTTTCTCATATTGCTGCTGTATAGTTCTTCTCTGAATTTATATCCTTTTCCACCATAGACCTCAATGCACTACCAAAAATACCTTTGCAGATACTTCAGAAACAGTGTTTCCAAACGGATCAATAAAATGAAAGTTTTAACTGTGTGAGAAGAATGCACACATCATTAAGCTATTTCTCAGAAAGACTCTCTGTATTTTTTATCAGAATATATTTCCTATTTCAACATAGGCCTCAATGATTTCAAAATTATCCCTGAACTCCAAAAAATATTTTCAGATATTCTACAAAAACACTGTTTTCAAACTTCTCAATGAAAAGGAAGATTTCACTCAGTGAGTTGAGTGAACTCATCACAAAGCAGTTTCTCAGAAAGCTTATTTCTTGTTTTTATCAAAAGATATTTCCTTTTCCACCATAGGTCTCAATCCGCTCCCAAGTATTGTGATGTAGATCCTACAACAACAGTGTTTCCAAATTGCTCAATCATAAGAAATCTTTAACTCTCAGAGATGACTGCACACATCACAAATCTGTTCACAGAAAGCTACTTATTTTTTTTTTATCTGGAGATAATTCCTTTTTCACCATAGGTTGCAACGTGCTCCCGAATATCCCTTCACAAATTCTACAAAAACAGTGTTTGCAAACTGATTAATCAAAAGAAAGCTTTACCTCTGTGAGATGAATCAAGCATCACAAAGAAGTTTCTCAGAAATCTTCTTTCTACTTCTTCTCTGTTGTTATTTCTTCTTTAAAAATAGGCCTCAATTGGATCACAAATATCCCTTCACAGATTCTACAAAAACAATGTTTAGAAACTGCTCAATCAAAAGAAATATTTCAATATGTGATTTAAACACACACATCACACAGCAGATTCTCAAAAATTTCTTTGTAGTTTTTATCTGAAGATACTTCCTTTTCCACCATATACCTCAATTTGCTCCCAAGGATGCCATTGCAGACACTACGAAAACAGTGTTTCAAAACTTCTCAAACAAAAGAAAGCTTTAACTCAGTGAGATGAATATACACAACACAAAGAATTTTCTCTAATAATTTATTTGTTGTTCTTCTCTGAAGATATTCCCTTTTCCACCATAGGCCTCAATGTGCTCCAAAATATCACTTTGCAGATTCTATAAAAGCAGTGATTCTGAACTGTTCCATCAAAAGAAGGATTTAACCTAGTAATGAAACGCACTCATCAGAAAGCAGTTTGTCATTACACTTCTTTCCTGTGTTTGAGAATATTTCCTTGTTTACCATAGGCCTTTTTGTGCTGCCTGACATTGCTTCACAGACTATATAAAAACAATGTTTCCAAACTGCTCAGTATAAAGGAAAGTTTACCTCTGTGAGATGAATGCATACATGTCAAAGCAGTTTCTCAAAGAGCTAATTTCTAGACTTTATACGAAGTTATTTGCTTTTTCACCATAAGCGTCAGTGCTTTCTGAAATATCCCTTCACAGATTCTACAAAAACAGTGTTTACAAACTAATCAATCAAAAGAAAGATTTAACTCTGTGAGATGAATGCCCTCATCACAATGCAGTTTCTCAAAAAGTTTTTTTCCATTTTTTATCTGAAGATATTTCCCTTTTCACTTTTAGCTTCAATGTGCTTCCAAATATCCCATCGCAGATTCTACAAAAAGAGGGTTTCCAAGCTCCTCATTCAAAAAACAGGTTTAACTCTGAATTTAACACACCCATCACAAAGATGTTTCTTAAAAGTTTATTTCTAGTTTTTATCCAAAGATGTTTCTTTTTTTGGCATAGGCCTAAGTGCACTCCCAAATATAGCTTTGCAGATACTACAAAAACAGTGTTTACAAACTACTCAATCAAAAGAAAGTTTTATCTCTGTGAGACGAATGCACACATCACAAAGCAGTTTCTCAGATAGCTTCTGCATTGTTTTTCTCTAAAGATATTTCCTTTGCCATCATAGGCCTCAATGCTCTTCCAAATATCTCTTCACAGATTCTGTAAAAACAGTGTTTGCAAATTTTCCATCAAAACAAGGATTTAACTCTGTGAGATGAACACACACTTTTAAAAGCAGTTTCTCATAATGCATCTTTCCTGTTTTTATCTGAAGATATTTCCTTGATGACCATAAGATTTTTGTGCTACCTAACATCACTTCGCAGATTATACAAAAACAGTGTTTTGAATTGGTTCAGTAAAAATTGAAGTTTAACTCTGATATGAATGCGTACATCACAAATCAGTTTCTCAAAAAGCTTCTTTCTAGTTCTTATTTGAAGATATTTCCTTTTTCAGCATAGGAATCTGTGTGTTCCAAAATATCCTTTTGCAGATCTATAAAAAGAGTGTTTCCAAACTGCTCAATCAAAAGAAACGTTTAATTCTGTGATAAGAATGCACTCATCACACGGTGGTTCCTCAGAAACATTCTTTCTAGTTTTTAATCTGAAGTTATTTCCTTTTTCATGATAGGCTTCATGAACTCCCAAATATCCTTTCACAGATTCTACAAAAACAGTGCTTCCAATCTAATCAATCAAAAGAAAGGTTTATCTCTGTAAGGTGAATCCACACATCACAGAGTGGTTTGAAGAAAAGTCTCTTTCTAGTTTTTATATGAAGATATGTTCTTTTTCACCTTAGGTTTTTTTACACTACCAAATATCACTTCACAGATTTTGCAAAAACCGTGTTTCCAAACTGCTCAGTCAAAACAAATGTTTAACTATGTGACATGAGTGCACATGTCACAAAGCAGTTTCTCAGAAAGATTCTGTCTAGTTATTCTCTGAAATTATTTCCTTTTCCTTCATAAGCCTAACTTCAATCCCAAATATTCCTTCACAGACTCTACAAATACAGTGTTTCCAAACTGTTTCTGTTGAAAGAAGGATGTAATTCTGTGAGATGAATGCACACATTAGAAAGCAGTTTATCATAATGCTCCTTTCCAGTTTTTATCTGAAGATATTTCCTTTTTGACCTTAGGCTTTTTTGTGCTACCTAGTATCACTTCACAGATTTTTCAAAAACTGTGATTCCTAACTGCTCAGTCAAAGGAAAGGTTTAACTCTGTGACAAGAATGCAGACATCACAAAGCAGTTTTTCAAAAGCCTTCTTTCTAGTTTTAATCAAAAGATATTTCTTTTATCACCATAGGCGTCAATGTGCTCCCAAATATCACTTCACAGATTCTACAAAAACAGTGTCTCCAAACTGCTCAATCCAAAAACAAGTTTAACTCTGTGAGTTGAATGCAAAAATCACAAAGCAGTTTCTGAAAAATCTTTGTAGCTTTTATCGGAAGATATTTCCTTTTTCACCATAGGCCACATACACTCCAAAATATCCGTTCTCAGATGCTACAAAAACAGTGTTTCCACGCTTCTCAATGAAAAGAAAGTTTTAAATCAGTAAGATGAATACACACATCCCGAAGCAGTTTCTCTAAAAGCTTCTTTCTAGTTTTTATGTGAAGATATTTCCTTTTTCACCAAAGGCATTAATGTGCTCAAAATATCTCATTGCAGATTCTACAAAACAGAGTTTCCAAACTGCTCAATCAAAAGAGAGGTTGAACACTGTGAGATGAATGCACACATCACAAAGCAGATTCTTGGAAAGCTTCCATCTTGTTCTTCTCTGAAGATATTTCCTTTCCATAGGCCTCTATGCACTCCCAAATATCCCTTCCCAAATTCTACAAAAACAGAGTTCCCCAACTGTTCCATCAAAAGAAGTATGTAACTCTGTGAGATGAATGCACACATCAGAAAGCAGTTTCTCATTATGCTTACTTCCAGTATTTATCTTAAGATAATTTCTTGTTCACCATAGGCCTTTTAGCACCACTGAAGATCACTTTACAGATTATACAGAAACAATGTTTCCAAACTGCTCAGTCAAAAGAAAATTTTAACTCTGTGAGATGAGTGCATACATCACACAGCAGTTTCTCAAAGAGCTTCTTTCTAGTTTTTAATCCAAAGATATTTCCTTTTCCACCATAGACCTCATGCACTCCAAAATATCCCTTTGCAGATTTTACAAAAACAGTGTTTCCAAGCTTCTCAATCAAAAGAAACGTTTATCTCTGTAAGAATAATGCACACATCACAAAGCAGTTTCTGATAAATCTTCTTTCTTGTTTTTTTCTGAAGTTGTTTCCTTTTTCACCATAGACCTCATGCACTCCCAAGTATCCCTTCAGAGATTCTACAAAAACAGTGTTCTCAAACTGCTCAATCAAAATAAACTTTTAATTCTGTGAGAAGAATGCACATATCACAAAGTAGTTTCTCATAAAGCATCTTTCTTGTTTTTATCTGAAGTTGTTTCCTTTTTCACCATAGGCCTCATGTGCTCCCAATTATCCCTTCTCAGATACTACAAAAACAGTGTTTCCAAACTGCTCAATCAAAAGAAAGGTTGAACTCTGTCAGATGAATTCACACATCACAAAGCAGTATCTCACATAGTTTCTGTCTATTTCTTCTCTTAAGGTATTTCCTTTTCCACCATAGGCTTCAATGCACTCAAAAATATCCCTTTGCAGATTATATAAATCAGTGTTTCCATACTGTTCCATCAAAAGAAGCATTTAACCCTATGAGATGAATGCAGACATCACAAAGCAGTTTCTCATATCCCTTCTTTCCAGTTTTAATCTGAAGATACTTCCTTGTTCACCATAGGCCTTTTTGCACTACTGAAAATCACTTTGCAAATTATACAAAAAGAGTATTTAAAAACTTCTCAGACAAAAGAAATTTTAACTCTGTGAGATGAATGCACACATCATAAAGCCGTTTCTCAAAAAGCTTCTTTCTACTTTTTGTCTGAAGCTATTTCGTTTTTCACGATACTCCCCATGAGCTAAAAAATATCACTTCGCAGATTCTACAAACACAGCGTTTCCAAAGTGCTCAATCAAAAGAAACGTTTAACTCTGTGAGATGAATGCACTCATCACCAAGAAGTTTCTCAAAAAGCTTCTTTCTAGTTTTCATCTGAAGATATTTCCTTTTTCACCATAGGCTTCAATGGACTCCCAAATATCCCTTCACAGATTGTACAAAAACTGTGTTTCCAAACTTCGCAATCAAAAGAAAGGTTTAACTCTGTGAGATGAATGCACACATCACAAAGCAGTTTCACAGAATGATTCTTTCTAGTTTTTATCTGAAGTTATTTCCTTTTTCACTATAGGTATCATATGCTCCCTAATATCCCATCGCAGAATTTCCAAACTGATCAATCAAAAGAAAGGTTTAACTCTGTGAGATGAATGCACACATCACCAGGCAGTTTCTCAAAAAGCTTCTTCCTAGTTTTTATCTGAAGATATTACCTTTTTCATCATAGGCCTCATGTGCTCCAAAATATCCCTACATAGTTTGTACAAAAACAGTTTTACCCATCTGCCCTATTGAAAGAAAGGCTTAATACTGTGAGATGAATGCACACATCATGAAGCGTTTTCTCAGAAAGCTTCTTTCTAGTTTTTATCGGAAGTTAATCTTTTTCACCAGAGGCCACGTTTGCTCCCAAATATCCCATCGCCAATTCTACAAGTATTTTGAAATTGATCAATCAAAACCAATGGTTTATCTCTGTCCGATGAATCCACACATCACAAAGCAGTTTCTCAAAAATCTTCTTTCTAATTTTTAATCCGAAATTATTTCCTTTTTCACCTTAGGCTTCAATGCGCTCCCAAATATGCCTTCACGGATTTTACAAAAACAGTGTTTCCAAAGTGGTCTATCAAAAGAAAGGTTCAACTCTTCTAGATGAATGCACACATCAATAGGAGTTTCTCACAAAGCTTCTGTCTAGTTCTTCTCTGAAGATATTTCCTATTCCACCTTAGGCCTCAATGCACTCCAAAGTATCCCTTCGCAGATTGTACAAACACAGTGCTTCCAAACTCTTCCATCAAAAGCAGTACTTAACTCTGTGAGATGAATGCACACATCAGAAAGCAGTTTCTCATAAAGCTTCTTTCCAGTTTTTATCTGAAGATATTTCCTTTTTCACAATAGGCTTTTAGGTGCTACATAAGATCACTTCACCTATTTTGCCAAAACATTGTTTCAAACAGCTCAATCACAAAAAGATTTAACAGTATGA
Organism: Pongo abelii; assembly: GCF_028885655.2. Lineage (NCBI taxonomy): Eukaryota > Metazoa > Chordata > Mammalia > Primates > Hominidae > Pongo > Pongo abelii. The sequence goes on along the minus strand of NC_072000.2, from coordinate 19,231,996 downwards.
GAAGAGTGCACACACACAAAGCAGTTTCTCAAAAAGATTCTTCGTAGTTTTTATCCAAAGATAATTCGTTTGTCATCATGGGCTTCCATGTGAGCCAAAATATCCCATTCTAGATTCTAAAAAAACAGTGACTCCAAACTGCTCAATGAAAAAAAAAAGATTAACTCTGTGAGTTGAATGCACACATCACAGAGCAGTCTCTTAAAACGCTTCTTTCTGGTTTTTATTCAAAGATATTTCCTTTTTCTCCATAGGCTTCTTGTGCTCCCAAATATCCCTTCATATAGTCTACAAATACTGTTTCCAAAATGATCACAAAAAGAAAGTATTAACTCTGTGAGATGAATGCACATATCACAAAGTAGTTTCTGAAAAAGATTCTTTCTACTTTTTATCCAAAGATATTTCCTTTTTCACCATAGGCTTCAATGTGCTCCCAAATATGCCTTCGTGGATTCTAAAAAAGCAGTGTTTCCAAAGTGCTCAATCAAAAGAAAGCTTTAACTCAGTGAGAGGTATTCAGATTGCACAAACCAGTTTCTCAGAAAGCTTCTGTCTAATTTTCTCTGAAGATATTTCGTTTTACAACATAGGCCTCAATGCACTCCCAAGTATCCCTACACAGATTCCTCAAAAACAGTGTTTCCAAACTGTTCCATTAAAAGTGGGACTTAGCTCTGTGAGATGAATGCACATATCAAAAAAGCAGTTTCTCATAACACTTCTTTCCAGTTTTTATCTGAAGATATTTCTTTTTTCACCATAGTGTTTTCTGCATTACCTGATGTTGCTTCGCAGATTTTGCAAAAACAGTTTTTCCAAACTGCACCATCAAAAGGAAGGTTTAACTCTGGAAGATGAATGCACACATCACACAGCACTTTCTCAAAAAGTTTCTTTCTGTTTTTTATCCTAAGATATTTCCTTTATCACTGTAGACTTCAAAGCATTCCCAAATATCCTGTCATTGATTCTACAAAGCAGTGTTTCCAAACTGCTCAATCAAAAAACAAGTTTAACTCTCTGAGTTGAATGCACATATCAAAAAACAATTTCCCAAAAACCTTCTTTCCTGTTTTTATCTGAAGATATTTCCTTTTTCACCATAAACCACAGTGCACTCCCAAATATACCATAGCAGATTCTACAGAAACAGTGTTTCAAAACTGCTCAATCAACAGAAAGGTTTAACTCTGTGTGATGAATGCACACATCACAAAGCAGTTTCACAGATAGCTTCTGTCTAGTTCTTCTCTGAAGATATTTCCTTTTCCAAAGTAGGGATCTATACACTCAAATATCCCTTCACAGATTCTAAAAAAATGTTTCCAAACTGTTCCATCAAAAGAAGGACTTAACTCTGTGAGAAGAATGCACACATCACAAAGACGTTTCTCAGAAAGCTTCTTTCAATTTTTTATCTGAAGATATTTCCTTTTTCACCGTAGTCCTCATTTGCTCCTAAATATCCCTTTGCAGATTGTACAGAAACAGTGTTTCCAAACTGCACAATCTAAAGAAAGTTTTAACTCTGTGAGATGAATGAACACTCACAAAGCAGTTTCTCACAAAGATTATTTCTAATTTTTATCTGAAGTTATTTTCTTATTCAGCATAGAAGTCGTGTGAACCCAAATATCCCTTCACAGCTTGTATGTGTATTTGAAACTGATCAATCAAAAGAAAGTTTTAACTCTGTCAGATGAATCTACACATCACAAAACAGTTTCTCAAAAAGCTTCTTTCTAGTTTTTATCTGAAGATATTTCCTTTTTCACCATAGGCTTCAATGCGCTCTGAAGTATGCTTCAATGTGCTCTGAAGTATGCTTCACAGATTCTATGAAAACAGTGTTTCCAAACTGCTCAGTCAAAAGAAAGTTTAACTCTGTGAGATGAATGTACACATCACAAAACAGTTTCTTAAAAAGTGTCTTTCTAGATTTTATCCAAAGATGTTTTCTTTTTCAATTTATGATGCAATGCATTCCCACATATGCCTTCACAGATTCTACCAAAACAGTGTTTCCAATCTGCTCAATCAAAAGAAATTTTTAGCTCTGTGAGATGAATGCACACATCACAAAGCAGCTTGTAAGAAAGTTTCTGTCTCATTCTTCTCTGAAGATACTTCATTGTCCACCACAGGCCTCAATGCACTCCCAAATATCCCTTTGCAGATTCTACAAAAACAGTGTTTCCAAGCTGTTCCATCAAAAGAAGGACTTAACTCTGTGAGATGAACACAGACATCATAAAGTAGTTTCTCATAATGCATCTTTCCAGTTTTTATCCGAATATATTTCCTTGTTCACCATAGGCCTTTTCACACTACCTAGCATTGCTTTGCAGATTATACAAAAACAGTGTTTCTAAACTGCTCAGTCAAAAGAAATGTTTAACTCTGTGAGATGAATGCATATATCAAAGCAGTTTCTCAAAAAACTGAATGCTACTTTTTATATAAAGATATTTCCTTTTTCACTATAGGCATCAGTGTGCTCCCAAATAGCCAATTGCAGATTCTGTAAAAACAGTGTTTCCAAACTGCTCAATCAAAAGAAACGTTTATCTCCATGAGAAGAATGCACACATCACAAAGCAGCTTGTAAGAAAGCTTCTTTCTATTTTTTATCTGAAGTTATTTCCTTTTTCACCCTAGGCCACATGCTCTCCCAAATATACCTTCGCAGATTCTCAAAAACAGTGTATCTATACTGATCTATCAAGAGAAATGTTTACCTCTGTGAGATGAATGCACACTTCATAATGCAGTTTCTCAGATAGCTTCTATCTAGTTATCCTCTGACAATATTTCCTTTTCCAAAATAGACTTCAATGCACTCGCAAATATGCTTTTGCAGATTCTATAAAAACAGTGTTTCTGAACTGTTCCATCAAAAGAGTGATTTAACTCTGAGATGAATGCACACATCAGAAAGCTGTTTCCCATAACGCTTCTTTCCCGTTTTTATGTGAAGATATTTCCTTGTTCACCATAAGCTTTTTTGTGCTACCAAATATTGCATCACAGATTTTGAAAAAACATTGTTTCCAAAATGCTTAGTCAAAAGAAAGGTTTAACTCTGTGAGATGAATCCACACATCACAAAGCAGTTTCTCAAAAGCTTCTTTCTAGTTTTTATCCCAAGATATTTCCTTTGTCACCATAGGCTTCAATGCACTCCCAAATATCCCATCGTGATTCTACAGAAAAAGGGTGTCTAACTGCTCAATCAAAAAACAGGTTTAACGTCATCTGTTGAAGGCCCACATCACAAAGCAGTTTATAAAAAGCTTTTCTCTATTTTTTCCGAAGATATTTTCTTTTTCACCATAGGCCTCTGTGGCTCCCAAATATACCTTTGTAGATTCTAGAAAAACAGTGTTCTCAAACTGCTCATTCAAAAGATTTAACTCTGTAAGATGAATGCACACACCACAAGGCAGTTTCTCAGATAACTTCTTTCTAGTTTTTATCTGATGTTATTTACTTTTTCACAATAGGCCTCATGCACTCCCAAATATCCCTTTGCAGATTCCACAAAAGCAGTGTTTCCAAAGTGATCAGTCAAAAATCAGGTTTAACTCTGTGAGATGAATGCAGACGTCACAAAGCCATTTCTCAAAAATCATCTTTCTATTTTTTAACAGAATATATTTCCTTTTTCACCATAGGCATCACTGCACTGCCAAGTATGCCTTTGCAGATTGTGCAAAAACAGTGTGTCCAAAGTGCTCAATCAAAAAAAAAAGTTTAACTCTGTAAGAGGAATGCACACATCACAAAGCAGTTTCTCAGAATGCTTCTTTCTAGTTTTATCTGAAGTTATTTCCTTTTTCATCTTAGGCCTCGAATCCTCCCAACTTCGCAGTTTCTACAAAATAGTTTTTCCAAACTCATTAATCAAAAGAGTGTTGTAACTCTGTGAGATGAATGCACACATCACAAAGCAGTTTCTCAAAAACCTTCTTTCTACTTTTTATCTGAAGATATTTCTTTTTTCAACCTAGGCTTCAATGCATTCCCAAATATCCCTTTGCAAATTCTACAAAATAGTGTTTCCAAACTGGTCTATCAAATGAAAGGTTTAACTCTGTTAGTTGAATGTACACATGACAAAGCAATTTCTCTGAAAGATTCTGTATCGTCCTTCTCTGAAGATATTTCCTTTTCCACCATAGGCAACAATGCACTCCAAAATATCCCTTCACTGATTCTACAAAAACAGTGTTTCCAAATTGTTCCATCAACAGAAGGATTTAACTCTGTGTGATGAGCACACACATCAGAAAGCAGTTCTTCCTAACACTTCTTTCTAGTTTTTATATGAACATATTTCCTTTTTCAACATAGGCTTTTTATGCTACCTAGTATACCTTCACAGATTTTGCAAAAACAGTGTTTCCAACATGCTAACTCAAAAGTAACATTTAACTGTTTGAGATGAATGCACACATTAGAAAGCAGTTTCTCAAAAAGCTTCTTTCTAGTTTTTATCCGAAGCTATTTCCTTTTTCATCATAGGCTTCAAAGAGCTCACAAATATCCCTTTGCAGATTCTACAAAAACAGTGTTTCCAAACTGCTCAATCAAAAGAAAGTTTTAACTCTGTGAGAGGAATGCACACATCACAAGCAGTTTCTCAGCCAGCTTCTGTCTAGTTCTTCTGTGAAGATATTTCTTTTTAAACCATAGGTGTGAATGTGCTCCCGAATATCCCTTTGCAGGTTCTACAAAAACTGTGTTTCCAAACAGCTCGATCAAAAAACAACTTTAACTCTGTGAGTTGAATGCACACATCACAAAACAGTTTCTCAAAAATTTTATTTATGGTTTTTACCCGAATATATTTCCTTTTTCACCATAGTCTTTTGGGAGCTCCTAAATATACCTTTTCAGATTCTACAAAAACAGTGTTTCAAAACTGCTCAATCAAAGTAAGGTTTAACTCTGTGAGACGAATGCACACATCACAAAGCAGTTTCACAAAAAGGGTCTTTCTAGTTTTTATCCGAAGGTATTCCCTTTTTCACCATAGGATTCAACGTGCTCCCAAATATCCTTTTGCAGATTCTACAAAAACAGTGTTTACAAACTGCTCAGTCAAAAGACAGGTTTAACCCTGTGAGATGAATGCATACATCATAAAGCAGTTTTTCAAGAACCTTCTTTCTAGTTTTTGTCTGAAGACATTCCCTTTTTCACCATAAACATCACTGTGCTCCCAAATATCCTTTTGCAAATTCTAAAAAAAGCAATGTTTCCAAGCTCCTCAATCAAAAGAAAGGTTTAATTCTGTGAGGAGAATGCACACATCACAAAGCAGTTTCTCAGAAAGCTTCTTTCTAGTTTTTATCTGACATCATTTCCTTTTTCAACATAGGCCTCATGTGCTCCCAATTATCCCTTCACAGATTATATAAAACAGTGTTTCCAAACTGGTCAACCAAAAGAAAGTTTTAACTCTGTGAGATAAATGTACACTTCACCCAGCACTTTCTCAAAAGAATCTGTCCCTTTCTTTTCTGAAGATATTTCATTTTCCAACATAGGCCTCCATGCACTCCCAAATATCTCTTTACATATTCTACAATAACAGTGTTTCCAAACTGTTAGATCAAAAGAAGGACTTAACTCTGTGAGATGAACACACACATCAGAAACAACTTTCTCATAACAGTTATTCCCTGTTTTTGTCCAAAGATATTTTCTTTTTCACCATAAGCTTCAATGCACTCCCAAATAGCCCTTTGAAGATTCTACAATGATATTTTTTCCAAACTGCTCAATCAAAGAAAGTTTTAACTCTGTGAGATGAATGCACACATCACAAAGCAGTTTCTCAGATACATTGTCTCTATTGCTTCTCTGAAGTTATTTCCTTTTTCACTATAGGACATTTTGTGCTATCTAAATTTGCTTCACAGATTATGCAAAGACAGTGTCCAAACTGCCTAAGAAAAAGAAAGGTTTAACTCTGTGAGAAGAATGCATACATCACAAAGTGGTTTCTCAGAAAGGTTCTTTCTAGTTTTTCTTAGAAGTTATTTCCTTTTCCACCATAGGCCTCGTGCGCTCCCAAATATCTCTCCACAGATTCTACAAAAACAGTGTTTTCAAACTGATCAATCAATAGAAAATTTTAAATCTGTGAGATGAATGTGCACATCACAAAGCAGTTTCTCAAAAACTTTCTTTCTACTTTTTATCCAAAGACAGTTGCTTTTTCTCCATAGGCTTCAATGTGCTCCCAAGTATCTCTTCTCAGATTGTACAAAACAGTGTTTCCAAAATGCTCAATCAAAAGAAAGGTTTAACTCTGTTAGCTGAATGTAAACATCAGAAAGCTGTTTCTCAGAAAGATTCTGTCTAGTTCTTCTGTGAACTTATTTCTTTTTCCCCCATAGGCCTCAATGCATTCCCAAATATCCCTTCTCAGATTCTACAAAAACAGTGTTTCCAAACTGTTCCAAAAAAGAACTTAACTCTGTGAGATTAGCACACTGAAATCAGTTTCTCACCATGCTTCTTTCCATTTTTTATCTGAATATATTTCCTAGTTCACCATTGGCTTTTCTGTGATAACTTATAACACTTCACAAATTTGGCAAAAACAGTGTTTCCAAACTGTTCAGTCAAAAGAAAGTTTAATTCTGTGAGATGAATGTGCACATCACAAACAGTTTCTCTTAAACTTCTTTCTAGTTTTCATCTAAAGATATTTCGCTTATCACCATAGGCTTCCATGACCTTCCAAATATCCCACTGCAGATTCTAAAACAACAGTGTTTCCAAACTACTAAATCAAAAGAAATCTTTAACTCTGTGATTTGAATGCCCACATCACAGAGCAGTTTCTCAGAAATCTTCCTTCTAGTTTTTATCTGAAAACTTTTACTTTTTCACTATAGGCCACGTGCACTCATGAATATCCCTTCGCAGATACTACAAAACCAGTGTTTCTGAACTGATCAATAAAAAGAAAGCTTTAACTCTGGTAAATTAATGCACACTTCACAAAGAAGTTTCTCATAAAGCTTCTTTCTAGTTTTTATCTGGAGATATTTCCTTTTCAACTATAGGCCTCAAGGCACTCCCAAATGTCCATTCGCAGATACTATAAAAACACTGTTTCCAAACTGTTCTGCCAAAAGAATGATTTAACTCTGTGAGATGAATGCACACATCACAAAGCAGTTTCTCTGAAAGCTTCCTTCCAGTTTTTATCCAAAGATATTTCCTTTTTCACCATAGGCCTCATGCACTCCCAAATATCCCTTTGCAGATTCTACAAAACAGTGTTTCCAAACTGTTCCATCAAAAGGATGACATAACTCTGTGTAATGAATGCACACATTGGAAAGCAGTTTCTCTTAACGCTTGTTTCCAGTTTTTATCTGAGGATACTTCCTTTTTCACCATAGGGTTTTTGTACTACCTAATGTCTTCTTGTAGATTTTGCAAAAACAGGGCTTCCAAGCTGCCCAGTCAAATAAAGTTTTAGCACTATGAGATGAAGGCACATATCAGGAAGCAGTCTCTTAGAAAGATTCTTTCTTGTTTTTATCTGAAGACATTTACTGTATCACTATAGGCTTCAATGCCCTCTGAAATATCCCATCGCAGATCCTACAAAAACAGTGTTTCTGAAATGCTCAATCAAAAGGTTTAACTCTGTGAGATGAATGCACACATCACAAAGCAGTTTCTCACATAGCTTCTGTCTAGTTCTTCTCAGAAGATATTCCCTTTCCACCGTAAGTCTCAATGCACTCCCAAATATCCCTTCACAGATTCTATAATGACAGTGTTTCCAAACTGTTTCAGCAAAAGAATGATTTAACTCTGTGAGATGAATACACACATCAGAAAACAGTTTCTCACAACAGTTCCTTCCAGTCTATATCAGAAGTTATTGCCTTGTTCACCGAAGGCCTTTTTGTGCTACAAAACTTCACTTCGCAGATTATACGGAATCAGGGTTTCCAAAATATTCCATCAAAAGAAATACTTAACTCTGTGAGATGAATGCACACATCAGAAAGCAGTTTCTCAAAATGGTCCTTTCCAGTTTTTATCTGAAGATATTTCCTTTTTCACCAAAGGCTTTTTTGTGCTAGCTAATATCACTTCACAGATTTTGCAAAAACAGTGTTTCCAAACTGCTCAGTCGAAAGAAAAGTTTATCTCTGTGAGTCAAACTCACCCATCACAAAGTAGTTTCTCAAAAAATTTCTTCTAGTTTTTGTCCAAAGATATTTCCTTTTTCACCATAGTCCTCAGTGTGCTCCCAAATATAACTTTGAAGATTCTTCAAAAACAGGTTTTCCAAAGGGCTCAATCAAAAGAGAGGTTTAACTCTGAGAGATGAGGGCAGACATCACAAAGCAGTTTCTCAATAGGATTTTCTCTAGTATTTACTGAATATAATTCCTTTTTCACCATAGGCTTCAATGCGATCCAATATATGGCTTCTCAGATTCTACAAAAACTGTGTTTCCATAGTGCCCAATCAACATAAAGGTTTAACTTTGTGAGATGAGTGTGCACATCACAAAGCAGTTTCTCAGCTAGCTGCTGTCTATTCCTTCTCTGAAGATATTTCCTTTTCCACCTTAGGCCTCAATGCACTCCCAAATATCCTTTCAAATATTTTATAACAACAGTGTTTCAGAACTGTTCCATCAAAGGAAGGATTTAACTCTGTGAGATGAATGCACACATCAGAAGGCAGTTTCTCATAACACATCTTCCCAGTTTTTATTGGAAGATATTTCCTTGTTTACCAAAGACCTTTTTGTGCTACCAAACATTGCTTGGCAGATTATACAAAAACAGGGTTTCCAAACTACTCAGTCAAAAGAAAAGTTTAACTCAGTGAGGTGAATGCATATATCACAAAACAGTTTAACAAAAAGCTTCTTTGCAGTTTTTGTCTGAAGATATCTCTTTTTTAACCATAGTCATCAGTGCACTCCAAAATATCCCTTTGCAGATACAAAAAAAACAACAGGGTTTCCACTGCTCAATCAAAGGAAATGTTTACCTGTGTAAGAAGAATACACATATCACAAAGTAGTTTTTCAAAAAGCTTCTTTGTAGTTTTTATCCGCAGATATTTCCTTTTTCATCATAGGCTTCAATGCGCTCCCAGATATCCCTTTGCAGATGCTACAAAAACAGTGTTTCCAAACTGCTCAATAAAAAGCAAGTTTTAACTCTGTGAGATGAATGCATACACTGCAATGCAGTTTCTCAGAAAGTTTCTGTCTAGTTCTTCTATGACGATATTTCCTTTTCCACCATAGGCCTTAATGTGCTGTGAAATATCCTACGCACATTCTACAGAAACACTGTTTCCAAACTTCCATGAAAAGAAGGACTTAACTCTGTGAGATTAATGCACACATCAGAAAACCATTTCTCATAACACTTCTTTCCATGTTTTGTCTGAAGATGTTCCCTTTTTCACCATAGGCTTTTTTACATTAAATAATATCACTTCAGAGATTTTGTAAAACAGTGTTTCCAAACTGCTCAGTGAAAAAAACGTTTTACTCTGTCAGATAAATTTACAGATCACAAAGCAGTTTCTCAAAAAGCTTCTTTCTAGTTTTCATCCAAAGATATTTCCTTCATCACCATACGGTTCACTGTGTGCCTAAATATCACATCTCAGATTCTACAAAAACACTGTTTCCAAACTGCTCAATCAAAAAACAGGTTTAACTCTGTGATTTGAATGCACACATCACAAAGCAGTTTCTCAAAAAACTCCTTTCCATTTTTTATCCGAAGATATTTCCTTTTTCACCATAGGCCTCATATGCTGCCAAATATCCTGTTGCAGATTCTACAAAAACAGAGTTTCCAAACTGATCAATCAAAAGAAAGATTTCACTCTGTGAGATGAATGCACACATCACAAAGTGCTTTCTCAAAAAGCTTCTTTCTAGTTTTTATCCGAAGATATTTCCTTTTTCACCATAGGCATCAATGTTCTCCCAAATATGCCTTTGCATATTCTACAAAAACAGGGTTTCCAAACTGCTCAATCAAAAGTAAGGTTTAACTCTGTGAGAAGAATGCACAAATCACAAAGCAGGGTCTCAGAAAGCTTCTATCTACTTCTTCTCTGAAGATAATTCCTTTTCCACCATAGTCTTAATGCCTTCCCAAAGATATCTTCACAGATTGTATAAAAACAGTGTTTCTAAACTGTTCCATAAGAAGAAGGACTTAACTCCGTGAGATGGACACACACATCACAAAGCAGTTTCTCAGAAAGCTTCTTTCTAGATTTATCTGAAGGTATTTCCTTTTTCAACATAGTCCTCATGAGCTCCCAGATATCCTTTCGAATATTCTACAAAAAGAGTGTTCCCAAACTGATCAATCCAAAGAAAGGCTTATCTCTGTTAGATGAATGTACACATTAGAAAGCAGTTTCTCACAAAACTGCTTCCTAATTTTTATCCAAAGATATTTTCTTTTTCACCACAGGCTTCAGTGTGTTCCCAAATATCCCTTCGCAGATTCTACAAAGACAGTGTTTCCAAACTACTCAATCAAAAGAAATGTTTAAGTCTGTGAGATCAATGCACACATCACAAAGCAGTTTCTCATAAGGAATCTCTCTCGTTCTTCACTGATCATATTCCCTTTTCCACTATAGGCCTCAATGCACTCCAAAATATCTCTTTGCACATTCTACAAAAACAATGTTTCCAAACTGTTCCATCCAAAAAAGGACTTAACTCTCTGAGATGAATGCACCCATCAGAAAGCAGTTTCTCATAACTCTTCTTTACAGTTTTTAGCTGAAGATATTTACTTTTTAACCACAGGTTTCTTTTGGGTAAATAATATCACTCGCAGATTTTGCAAAAACAGTGTTTCAAACTGTTCACTCAAAGGAAAGATTTAACTCTCTGAGTTGAACATACACGTCACAAAGTAATTTCTCAAAACGTTCTTTCTCTTTTTTTTCTGAAGATATTTCCTTTTTCACCATAGGCCTCAGGGTGCTCCAAAATATACCTTTGCAGTTTCAACAAAAACAGTGTTTCCAAACTGATCAATCAAAGAAAGTTTTAACTCTGTGAGATGAATGCACGCATCACAAAGCAGTTTTTCAAAAATTCTCTTTTTAGTTTTTATGTGAACATATTTACTTTCTCACTCTAAGCCTCAGAGTGCTACCAATTATCCCTTTCCAGATTCTACAAATACATTGTTTGCAAACTGCTCAATCAAAAGGAATGCTTACCTCTGTGAGATGAATGCACACATTACAAATCAATTTATCAGAAAGCTTATGTCTAGTTCTTCTCTGAAGATATTTCCTTTTCCACCATCAGCCTCAATGTGCTCCCAGATATCCCTTCACAGATTCTACAAAAACAGTGTTTTGAAATTGTTCCATCAAAATAAGGACTTAGGTCTGCAAGACAAACACACACTTCAGAAAGTAATTGCTCATATCGCTTCTTTCCAGTCTTTATCTGAAGGTACTTACTTTTTCACTATATGTTTTTCTGCGCTACCTAATTTTGTTTCACAGATGTTGCAAAAAGAGTGTTTCCAAAATGCTCAGTCAAAAGAATGGTTTAACTCTGTGAGATGAATGCACACATCACAAATTAGTTTCTCAAAATGGTTCTTTCTAGTTTTTATCCAAAGATATTTCCTTTTTCACCATAGGCTTCAATGCGCTGCAAGTATCCTTTCACAGATTCTACAAAAACAGTGTTTCCAAATTCTCAATCAAAATAAAGATTTGATTCTGTGAGATGAACCCACACATCAGAAAGCAGTTTCTTGTAACACTTTTTTCCAGTTTTTATCTGAAGAAATTTCCTTTCTCACCATAGGCCTTTTTGCACTATGAAACGGTGCTTCACAGATTATATAAAATAGTATTTCCAAATTGCTCAGTCAAAAGAAAAGTTTAACTCTGTGAGATGAATGCATACATCACAAACCAGTTCCTCAGAAAGCTTCTTCCTAGTTTTTATCTGAAGATAATTCCTTTATCATTATAGGCTTCATTGTGCTCCCAAGTAACCCTTTGCAGATACTACAGAAACAGTATTTCCAAACAGATCAATCAAAAGAAACATAACTCTCTGAGAAGAATGCACACATCACAACGCTGTTTCTCAGAAAGCTTCTTTCTAGTTTTCATCTGAAGTTATTTCCTCTTGCACCCTAAGCCTCCTGTGCTCTCTAGTAACACTTTGCACATACTACAATAACAGTGTTACCAAACTGATCAATGAGAAGAAAGGTTTAAATCTTTCAGATGAATGCACCCATCACAAGGCAGTGTCTTTGAATGATTCAGTCTATTTCTTCTCTGAAGATATTTCCTTTTCCACCATAGGCCTCAGTGCACTTCCAAATATACCTTTTCAGATTGTACAAAAACAGTTTTTCCTAACTGCTCAATCTAAAGAAATGTTTAACTCTGTGAGATGAATGCACACTTCACAAAGCAGTTTCTCAGACAGTTTCTGTCTAGTTCTTTTCTGAAAATATTTCCTTTTTCCACTATAGGCCTCAATGCGTTCCCAAATATCCCTTCGCAGATTCTATAAAAACATTATTTCCAAACTGTTCCATCAAAAGGATTTAACTTTGTGAGATGAATGCACAATTCAGAAAGCAGTTTCTCATAAAGCTTCTTTCCAGTCTTTATCTGAAGATATTTCCTTGTTCACCATACGTCTTTTTGTGCTACAAAATATAGCTTCTAAGATTACACAAAAACAGTTTTTCCAAACTGGTCTGTCAAAAGAAATGTTTAGCTCTGTTACATGAATGCACACATCACAAAGCAGTTTCTCAAAAAGCTTCTTTCTAGTTTTTATCTGAAGTTATTTTCTTTATTGCCATAGGCTTCAAAGCGCTCCATAATATCCCATCACAGATTCTACAAAAACAGTGTTTCTAAACTGCTAAATTAAAAAACAGGTTTAACTCTGTGAGTTGAATGCATTCATGAGAAAGCAGTTTCTCAAAACACATCTTGCCTAGTTCTTATCCGAAGATATTTCTTTTTTCACCATAGGCCTCAGTGCACTCCCAAATATTGCTTTGCAGATTGTACAAAAACAGGGTTTCCACACTGCTCAATCAAAACAAAAGTTTAACTCTGTGAGATGAATGCACACATCAAAAAGCAGTTTCTCAGAAAACTTATGTCTCATTCTTCTCTGAAGTTATTTCCTTTGCCACCATAAGCCTCAATGAACTCCCAAATATCCCTTTGCAGATTCTACAAAAACAGTGTTTCCAAACAGTTCCATTATAAGAAGGAATTAACTCTGTGAGATGAATGCACACATCTGAATGCAGTTTCTCATAACGTTCTTTCCAGTTTTTGTCTGAAGATAGTTCCTTCTTCACCACAGGGTTTTTTGTGCTACCTAATATCGCTTCACAGATTTTGCAAAAACAGTGTTTCCAAACTGCTCAGTCAAAATAAAGGCTTAACTCTGTGAGATGAATGCACAAATCACAAAGCAGTTTATCAAAAATCTTATTTCTAGTTTTCATCCTAATATATTTCCTTTTCCAACATAGGCTTCCATGCGCTCCCAAATATCCCTTTGCAGATTCTACAAAATCGTTATTTCCAAACTGCTCCTTCAAAACATAGGTTTAACTCTGTGAGATGAATGCACACTTCACAAAAGAGTCCCTAAGAAAGCTTCTGTCTAGTTCTTCTCTGAAGATATTTCCTTTTCCACCATAGGCCTCAATGTGCTCCCAAAGATACCTTAGCAGATTCTACAAAAAGAGTGTTTCCAAACTGTTCCATCAAAAGAAGGACTTAACACTGTGAGATGAATGCACACATCAGAAAGCTATTTCTAATAAAGCTTCTTTCCAGTTTTTATGTGAAGATATTTCCTGGTTCACCATATGTTTTTTTGTGCTACATAATACCGTTTCTCAGATTTTGCAAAAACAGTGTTTCCAAACTGCTCCATCAATAAAAAAAGTTATAACTCAATGCCCACATCACAAAGCAGTTACTCCAAAAACTTCTCTCTAGTTTAAATCTGAAGGTATTTTATTTTCCACCATAGACCTAACTGTGCTTTCAAATATCCCATTGCAGATTATACAAAATCAGTGAGTCCAAACTGCTCAATAATAAAAACTTATTTAACTCTGTGAGTAGAACACACACATCACAAAGCAATTTCTCAGATAGCTTCTTTCTAGATTTTATCCAAAGATATTTCCCTGTTCACCATAGGTATCACTGTGATCACAAATATCCCTTTGCAGATTCTTCAAAAACAGTGTTTCCAATCTACTCAATGAAAAGAAACGTTTAACTCTGTGAGAAGGATGCACACACCACAAAGTGATTTCTCAGAAAGCTTCTTTCTATTTTTTATCTGAAGTTATTTCCTTCTTCACCATAGGTCTCGAATGCTCCCAAATATCCCTTTGCAGATCCTACAGAAACAGTATTTCCAACCTGTTCAATCAAAAGAAAGGTTTGAGTCTGTGAGATGAAAGCACACATCACAAAGCAGTTTCTCAAAAAGCTTCTAGTTCTTCACTGAAGATATTTTCTTTTCCACAATAGTCCTCAATGCACTCGTAAATATACCTTCACAGATTCTTCAAAAACAGTGTTTCCAAACTGTTAAATCAAAAGAAGGACTTAACCCTGTGAGATGAACACACACATCAGAAAGCTGTTTCTCATAACAATTCTTTCCAGTTTTATCTAAAGATATTTCCTTGTTCACTATATGCTTTTCTGTGCTATCTAATATCACTTTGCAGATTTTGCAAAAACAGTGTTTCCAAACTGCCCCATGAATAAAAAGGTTTAACTCTGTGAGATGAATGCACACATTACAAATAAATTTCTCTAAAAGCTTCTGTCTAGTTCTTCTCAGAAGTCATTTCTTTTCCACAACAGGTCTCAATGTGCTCCCAACTATACCTTCGCAGATTCTACAAAAACAGTGTTTCCAAACTGTTCCATCAAAAGAGAACTTAACCCTCTGTGATGAATGCACACATCAGAAAGCTGTTTCTCCTAACGCTTCTTTCCAGTTTTTATCTGAAGATATTTCCTTGTTCACAATAGGCTTTTTTGTGCTGCTTTATATCACTTCTTAGATTTTGCAAAAACAGTGTTTTCCAAACTGCTCCATCATTAAAAATGTTTAACTCTTTGAGATCAATTCACACATCACAAAGCAGTTACTGAAAATCATCTTTCTAGTTTATATCTGAAGATCTTTCCTTTTCCACCATAGGCCTTACTGCGCTTTCAAACATCCAATTGCAGGTTCTACAAAAACAGTTTCCCTAAACTGTTCAATCAAAAAAGAGGTTTAACTCTCTGAGTTGAATACACACATCACAAAGCAGTTTCTCAAAAATCTTCTTTCTAGTTTTTATCCAAGCATATTTCCTTTTTCACCATAGTCATCTGTGCCTTCCAAACTATCCCTTTGCAGATTCCATAAAAACAGTGTTTCCAAACTGCTCACTCAAAAGAAACGTTTAACTATGTGAGAAGAATGCACTCATCACAAAGCGGTTTGGCAGAAAGCTTCTTTCTAGTTTTAATCTGAAGTTATTTCCTTTTTCACCATAGGTATGCCTCAAACGCTCCAAATATCCCTTTGCAGATTCTGCAAAAACAGTGTCTCCAAACTGCTCAATCAAAGGAAAGATTTAACTGTGTGGGATGAATACACACATTACACAGCAGTTTATCAGAAATCTTCTGTCTAGATCTTCTCTGTAGATATTTCCTTTTGCACCATAGGTCTCAATGGGCTCTCAAATATCTCTTTGCAGATTCAATAAAAACAGCATTTCCAAACTGTTCCATTGAAAGAATAATTTAACTCTGTGAGATGAACGCACATATCAGAAAGCAGTTTCTCATAACTCTTTTTTCCAGTTTTTATCTGAAGATATTTCCTTTTTCAGCATAGGCTTTTTTGCGCTACCTAAAATCACTTCACAGATTTTGCAGAAACAGTGTTTCCTAACTGCTCAGTCAAAAGAAAGGTTTAACTCTGTGAGTTGAATGCACACATCAGAAAACAGTTTCTCAAAAAACTTATTTCTAGTGTTTATCCTAAGATATTTCCTTTTTCAGCATAGGCCTCAGTGAGCTCCCTAATATGCCTTTGCTGATCCTACAAAAACAGTGTTTCCAAACTGCCCAATGAAAAGAAAGGTTTATCTCTGTGACATGAATGCACACATCAGAAAGCAATTTCTCAGATAGCTTCTCTCTAGTTCTTCTCAATGATATTTCCTTTTTCACCCTAGGCCTTAATGCTATCCTAAATATCCCTTCCAGATTCAATAAAAACAGTGTTTCTGAACTGTTCTTTTTAAAGAAGGATATAACTCTGAGAGATGGACACACACATCAGAAAGCAGTTTCTCATAATGCTTCTTTCCAGTTTTTATCTGAAGATATTTCCCTGTTCAACATAGGCCATTTTGTACCACATAACATAGCTTCAAAAATTATACAAAAACTGTGTTTTCAAACTGCTTAGTGAAAAGAAAATTTTAACTCTGTGAGATGAACGCATACATCACAAAGCAGTTTCAAAAAGCTGCTTTCTAGTTTTTATCCAAAGATATTTCCTTGTTTAACAATAGGCCTCAGGGCACTCCCAAATATCCTGTGGCAGATTCTACAAAAGCAGTGTTTCCAAACTTATCAATGAAAAGAAAGTTTTAACTCTGTGAGAAGAATACACACATCACAGAGCATTATTTCAGAGAGTTTCTTTATAGTTTTTATCCGAAGATGTTTCATTTTTCACTGTAGACTTAAATGTGCTCCCAAATATCCCTTTGCAGATTCTACAAAAAAAGGGTTTCCAAACTGCTCAGTCAAAAGAAAGTTTTAACTTTTTGAGGTGAATGCACACATCACAAAGCAGGTTCTAAAAAAACTTCTTTTTAGTTTTTATCCAAACATATTTTCTTTTTCACCATAGGCCAAACTGCACTTTCAAATATCCCATTGAAGAATCTACAAAAACAGATTTTCCAAACTCCTTAATCAAAAGAAAGGTTTAAATCTGTGAGAAGAATGTGCACATCACAAAGCAGTTTCCCAAAAACCTTCTTTGTAGTTTTTACCCGAAGTTTTTTCCTTTTCCACCATCGGGTGAATGCAATCACAAATATCCCTGGCAGATTCTGCCAAAATAGTGTTTCCAAACTGCTCAATCAGAAGAAAGCTTGAACTCTGTTAGATGAATGCACACATCAAAAAGCAGGTTCTTTGGAAGGCTCTTTCTAGGTTTTATCTGGATGTATTTCCTTTTTCACCATAGACCTCAATGCTCTCCCAAATAACTCTTTGCAGATGCTGCTAAAAGGGCTTTTCCAAACGGCTGCATTAAAGTAAAGATTTAACATGTGAAATGAATGTGCACATCACAAATCAGTGTCTCAGAAAGCTTCTTTCGAGTTTTTATGCAAAGATATTTCCTTTTTCAACATAGGCCTGTTTACACTACATAATATCATTTCTCAAGTTTTACAAAAACATTGTTTCCAAACTGCTCTATCAAAAGAAAGGCTTAACTCGGTGAGATTAATGCACACATCAGAAAGCAGTTTCTCAAAAACTTCCTTCTAGTTTTTGATCTGAAGATATTTCCTTTTTCAACTTAGGCTTCAATGCATCCCAAATATACCTTCACAGATTCTACAAAAACAGTGTTTCCAAACTGTTCAATCAAGAAGGACATAACTCTGTGAGATGAATGCACACATCAGAAAGCAGTTGCTCATAACAATTCTTTCCATTTTTTTTTTCTGAAGATATTTCACTTTTCACCATAGGCTTTTTTGCGCTACCTCATATCACTTCACAGATTATACAAAAACAGTGTTTCCAAACTGCTCAGTAAAAAAGAAAGGCTAAACAATGTGAGATGAATTGGCACATCACAAAGTAGTTTCCC
Source organism: Pongo abelii (assembly GCF_028885655.2). NCBI lineage: Eukaryota > Metazoa > Chordata > Mammalia > Primates > Hominidae > Pongo > Pongo abelii. The sequence continues at coordinate 19,214,003 of NC_072000.2, read as the reverse complement.
ACAAAGCTTCTTTCTAGTTTTTATCCAAAGATGTTTCCTTTTCACCATAAGCTTCAATGCATTCCCAAATATCCCTTCGCAGATTCTGCACAGAAAAAAGTGTTTCCAAACTGTTCAATCAAAAGAAAAGTTTAAATCTGTGAGAGGAATGCATATATCACTAAGCAGTTTCTCAGAAATCTTCTATTTTTTCTTTGAAGATAGTTCTTTTTCCACCATATGCCTCAATGCAATCCCAAATATCCCTTTGCAGATTCTACAAAAAAAGTGTTTCCAAACTGTTTCATCAAAAGAAGGAGTTAATTCTGTCAGATGAATGCACACATCAGAAAGCAGATTCTCAACGCTTCTTTCCAATTTGTGTTTGAAGACATTACCTTTAACAACATAGTCATTTTTGTGCTAATATCACATCACAGATTATACAAAAAAAAAAGTGTTTCCAAACTGCTCAGTCAAAAGGAAGGTTTAACTCTGTGAGATGAATTCAGACATCACAAAGCAGTTGCTCAAAAAACTTCTTTCTTGTTTATATCTGAAGATATTTCCCTTTTCACCATAGGCCAAACTGTGCTTTAAAATATTCCATTACAGATTCTACACAAACAGTGTTTCCAAATTACTCAATCAAAAAGCAGTTTTACCTCTGTGAGTTGAACACACACCTCACAAAGCAGTTTCTCAAAAAGCTTCTTTCTAGTTTTTATATGAAGATATTTCTTTTTTTCACCAAGGCATCAGTGTGCTCCCAAATATCCCTTTGCAGATTCTACACAAACAATGTTCCCAAGCTGCTCAATCAAAAGAAAAGTTTAACACTGTGAGAAGAACGCACACATCACAAAGCGTTTTCTCAGAAAACGTCCTTCTTGTTTTTATCAGAAGTTATTTCTTTTTCACCATAGTCCTCATATGCTCCAAAATGACCCTTCACAGATTCTACAAAAAGAGTGACTCCAAACTGGTCAATCAAAAGAAAGGCTTACCTCTGTGAGATGAAAGCACACATCACAAAGCAATTTCTCAAAAAGCTTCTTTCTAGTTTTCGTCGGAAGATATTTCCTTTTTCACCATAAACTTCAAAGCGCTCCCACATATCCCTTCACAGATTCCACCGAAAAACAGTGTTTCCAAACTGCTCACTAAAAAGAAAGATTTAACTCTGTGCCATGAATTCACACATAAACAGCAATTTCTCAGATAGCTTCTCTCTAATTCTCTGAAGGTATTTCCTTTGTCACCCTAGGCCTCAATATGCTTGTAATATTCCCTTGCAGATTGTATAAAAACAGTGTTTCTGAACTGTCTCATTAAAACAAGTATTTAACTCTGTGAGATGTATGCATACATCACAAGGAAGCTTCTCAGATAGCTTCTGTCTAGTTCTTCTCTGAAGATATTTCCTTTTCCAACATAGGCCTCAATGGGGTCAAAAAAATATCGCTTCACTGATTGCACAAAATGAGTGTCTCTGAACTGTTCCATCAAAAGAAGGATTTTACTCTGTGAGATGAATGCCCACTTCAGAAAGCAGTTTCTCATAATGTTTGTTTCCTGTTTTTATCTGGAGATATTTCCTTTTTCACCATAGGTGTTTTCATGGTAATTAACATTGCTTTGCAGAGTATACAAAAACAGTGCTTCCAAACTGCTCAGTCAAAATAATTGTTTAACTCTGTGAGATGAATGCATACAGCACAAAGCAGTTTTATGAAAAAGCTTCTTTCTAGTTTTTATCTGAAGATATTTCCATTTCAACATAGGCTTCAGTGCACTTCCAAATATCCCTTTGAAGATTCTACAAAAAGAGTGTATCCAAACTATGCCATCAAAAGAAGGATGCAACTCTGTGAGATGAATGCACACATCAGAAAGCAGTTTCTCATAATGCTTCCTTCCAGTTTTTTTTTTAATTTTTTTCTTTATTATTACTATTATACTTTAGGCTCTATGGTACACGTGCACAATGTGCAGGTAAGTTACATATGTACACCTGTGCCATGCTAGTGTGCTGCACCCACCAACTCGTCATCTAGCATTAGGTATGTCTCCCAATGCTATCCCTCCCCCTTCCCCTCACCCCACAACAGTCCCCGAAGTGTGATGTTCCCCTTCCTGTGTCCATGTGTTCTCATTGTTCAATTCCCACCTATGAGTGAGAATATGTGGTGTTTGGTTTTTTTGTTCTTGTGATAGTTTACTGAGAATGATGATTTCCAATTTCATCCATGTCCCTACAAAGGACATGAACTCATCATTTTTTATGGCTGCATAGTATTCCATGGTGTATATGTGCCACATTTTCTTAATCCAGTCTATCATTGTTGGACATTTGGGTTGGTTCCAAGTCTTTGCTATTGTGAATAATGCTGCAATAAACATAAGTGTGCATGTGTCTTTATAGCAGCACGATTTATATTTCCTTTAAAAACATAAGCATTTTTGAGGTAAATAATATTGCTTTGCAGATTATACAAAATCAGTGTTTTGATACTCCTCAATCAACATAAAGGTTTAACTGTGTGACAAATATGTACACATCACTAAGCAGTTTCTCTGAAAGCTTTTGCCTCGTTCTTCTCTGAAGATATTTCCTTTTCCACCATAGGCCTCAATGTGCTCCCAAATATCCCTTCACAGATTCTACACAGTGTTTCCAAACTGTTCAATGAAAAGAAGGACTGAACTCTATGGGAGGAATGCACACATCAGAAGGCAGTATCTCATAATGCTTCCTTCCAGTTTTTATCTGAAGATATTTCCTTTTTCATCATATTCTTTTTTTGCATTACCTAATATCACTTTGCAGATTTTGCAAACACAGTGTTTCCAAACTGCTCAATCAAAAGAAACGTTTAATTTTGTCAGAAAAATTCACTCATCACAAAGCAGTTTCTAAGGTAGCTTCTCTCTAGTTCTTCTCTAAAGGTATTTCCTTCTCAACATAGCACTCAGTACACTCCCAAATATACCTTTGCAGATTTACCAAAACAGTGTTTCCAAACTGCTCAATCAAAAGAAACGTTTAATTTTGTCAGAAAAATTTACTCATCACAAAGCAGTTTCTAAGGTAGCTTCTCCCTAGTTCTTCTCTAAAGGTATTTCCTTCTCACCATAGCACTCAGTACACTCCCAAATATCCCTTCTCAGCTTCTATAAAAACAGTGGTTCTGAACTGTTCCATCAAAAGAAGGATTTAACTCTGTGAAATGAACCCACACATCAGAAACCTGTTTCTCATAACACCTCTTTCCAGGTTTTTAATTAATTAATTAATTTATTTATTTATTTATTTATTTATTTATTTATTTATTTATTTGTTTGTTTATTTATTTCTCCCCCCTCCCCCCACCCCACAACAGTCCCCGAAGTGTGATGTTCCCCTTTCTGTGTCCATGTGTTCTCATTGTTCAATTCCCACCTATGAGTGAGAATATGCGGTGTTTGGTTTTTTGTTCTTGTGATAGTTTACCGAGAATGATGATTTCCAATTTCATCCATGTCCCTACAAAGGAGGTGAACTCATCATTTTTTATGGCTGCATAGTATTCCATGGTGTATATGTGCCACATTTTCTTAATCCAGTCTATCATTGTTGGACATTTGGGTTGGTTCCAAGTCTTTGCTATTGTGAATAATGCTGCAATAAACATACGTGTGCATGTGTCTTTATAGCAGCACGATTTACAGTCCTTTGGGTATATACCCAGTAATGGCATGGCTGGGTCAAATGGAATTTCTAGTTCTAGATCCCTGAGGAATCGCCACACTGACTTCCACAAGGGTTGAACTAGTTTACAGTCCCACCAACATATTTCCTTGTTCACCATAGGCCATTTTGCACTACATAACATCACTTCATAGATTATACAAAACTGTTTCCAAACTGCTCACTCAGAAAAAAGATCTAACTCTGTGAGATGAATGCATACATTATGAAGCAGTTTCTTAGAAACTTCAGTCTTGTTCATCCCTGAAGATATTTCCTTTATCACAATAGGCTTCAATGCAATCCCAAATATCAAGTTGCAGATCCTTCAAAAACAGTTTTTCCAATCTACTCAATCAAAACACAGGTTTAACTCTCAGAATTCAATGCACTCGTTGCAAAGCATTTTCTCAAAAAGCTTTTTTGTAGTTTTTACTGAAGATATTTCCTTTTTCACCATAGGCCTCAGTGCACTCCAAAATATACCTTTGCAGATTCTACAAAAACAGTGTTTCCAAACTGCTACATCAAAAGAAAGGTTTTACTCTGAGATGAATGCACATGTCAGAAAGAAGTTTCTCATGATGGTTATTTCCTGTGTTTATATGAAGATATTTCCTGGTTCACCATAGTCTTTTTGCACTACCTAATATCGCTTTGCAGATTCTACAAAAACAGTGTTTCCAAACTGCTGAGTCAAAAGAAAGGTTTAACTCTGTGAGATGAATGCACACACCACAAAGCAGTTTATCAAAAAGCTTCTTTATGCTTTTTATCTGAAGATATTTGCTTTATCACCATAAGCTTCAATGTGCTTGCAAATATCCCGTTGCAGATTCTACAAAAACAGTTTTCTAAACTGCTTAATGAAACAACAGTTTTAACTCTGTGAATTGAACCCACACATCACAAAGCAGTTTCTCAAAAAGCTTCTTTCTAGTTTTTATCTGAAGGTGTTTCCTTTTTCACCATAGGCCTCAGTGCACTCCCAAATATCCTGTCGCAGATTCTACAAAAACAGTGTTTCCAAATGGCTCAATCTAAAACAAAGTTTAACTGTGAGTTGAACGTGCACATCACAAAGCAGTTTCTCAAAAGAGTTCTTTCTAATTTTTATCCAAAATATTTCTTTTTACAGTATAGCCCTAAATGCACTCCCAAATATACTGTTGTGGATTCTACAAAAACAGTGTTTGCTAACTGCTCAATCAAAAGAAAGGTTTTGCTCTGTGAGATGAATGCACACATCACAAAGCCATTTCTCAGATAGCTTCTGTCAAGTTCTTCTCTGAAGACATTTCCTTTTCCACCACAGGCCTCAATGTGCTCCCAAATATCCCTCTGCATATTCTATAAACACAGTGTTTCCCCACTGATCCATCTAAAGAAGGGTTTATCTCTGGGAGATTAATACCCACATCAGAAAGCAGTTTCTCATAACGCCTCTTTCTGATTTTTATCTGAATATAATTACAAGCTCACATAGGCCTTTTTGCGCTACCTAACAACGCTTTGCAGATTATATAAAAACAGTGTTTCCAAACTACTAAGCCAAAGGAAAATTTTAACTCATGAGATGAACATGTACATCAGGAAGCAGTTTCTCAGAAAGCTTCTTTCTAGTTTTTATCCGAAGATTTTTCCTTTTTCACCTTAGTCAGCTGTAAGCTCCCAATCATCCCATTGCAGATTCTATAAAAACTGTGTTTCCAAGTTGCCCAATCAAAAGAAACATTTAAGACTGTGAGAAGAATGCACACATCACAGAGCGGTTTCTCAAAAAGCTTCTTTCTAATATTTATCTGAAGCTATTTCCTTTTTCAACAAAGGACCCATGCACTCCCAAATATCCATTTGTAGATTCTACAAAAACAGTGTTTCCAAACTGATCATTCAAAAGAAAAGTTTAACTTTGAGAGACGAATGCACACATCACAAAGCAGTTTCCCGAAAACCTTCCCACGAGTTTTTATCTGGAGTTATTTCCTTTTTCACCATAGGCTTCAATGTGCTCCCAAATATCCCTTAGCAGATTCTACAAAAACAGTGCTTACAAACTGGTCAATCAAAAGAAAGTTTTAACTCTGTGAGATGAATGCACCAATCACAAAGCAGTTTCTCAGAAAGTTTCTGTCTAGTTCTTCTCTAAAGTTATTTCCTTTTCCAGCATAGGCCTCAATGCACTCCCAATTATCCCATCACAGATCCTGTGAAAACAGTGTTTCCAAACTCTTCCATCAAAAGAAGGATTTCACTCTGTGAGATGAATGCACTTATCAGAAAGCAATTACTTATAATGCTTCTTTCCAGTTTTTATCTGAAGATATTTCCTTCTTCACCATAGGCCTTTTTGCACTACAAAACATCATTTCACAGATTATACAGAAAGTGTTTCCAAGCTGCTTAGTCAAAAGAAAAGTGTAAATCTGTGATAGGAATGTATCAATCACAAAACAGTTTCTCAAAATGCTTCTTTCTAGTTTTGATTCAAAGATATTTCCTTTTTCACCATAGACATCAGTGTGCTCCCAATTACTCCTTGCAGATTCCACAAAAACAGTGTTTCCAAGCTGGGCAATCAAAAGAAATGTTTAACTCTGAGAGATGAATGCACGCATCACAAAGCAGTTTCTCAAAAGCTTCTTTCTTGTTTTTATCCATAGATATTTACTTTTTCACCAAAGGCTTCAATGCTATCCCAAGTATCCCTTTGCAGATTATACTAAAACAGTGTTTCCAAACTGCTAAATCAAAAGAAAGGTTTAACTCTGTGAGATTAATGCACACGTCACAAAGAAGAATCTCAGAAAGCTTCTGTCTAGTTCTACTCTGAAAGTATTTCCTTTTCCACTATAGGCCTCAATGCAGTCCCAAATATCCCTTCACAGATTGTACACAGTTTTCCAAATTGTACCATCCAAAGAAGGACTTAACTCAGTGAGATGAACGCACAGTCAGAAACCAGTTTCTCATAATGCTTCTTTCCAGCTTTTATCTGAAGGTATTTCATGATTCACCATAGGGTTTTTTATACTACGAAATATGGCTCCACAGATTTTGCAAAAACAGTGTTTCCATACTGTTCAGTCAAAAGTAAGGTTGAACTCTGTGAGATGAATGCACGCATCACAAAGCAGATTCCCAAAAAGCTTCTTTCTAGTTTTTTTGAAGGTATTTCCTTTATCACCATATGTTTCAATGCACTCCAAAATATCCCATCACAGATTCTACAAAAACAGTGTTTCGAAACTGCTCAGTCAAAAACAGGCTTAATTCTGTGAGTTGAATGCACACATCACAAAATAGTTTCTCAAAATGATTCTCCCTAGTTTTTATCTGAAGATATTTCCTTTTTCACCAAAGGCCTCAGTGTGCTCTCAAATATCCTCTTGCAGATTCTACAAAAAGAGTGTTTCCAAACTGCCCAGTTAAAAGAAAGGTTTAACTCTGTGAGATGAAGGAACACATAACAAGGCAATTTCTCAGATAGTTACTGTCTAGTTCGTCTCTGAAGATATTTTCTTTAACACCTTAGGCCTCAATGCATTCTCAAATATCCCTTCACAGATTCTATAAAAACAATGTTTCTGAACTGTTCCATCAAAAGAAGGATTCAACTCTGTGAGATGAAGGCATGAATCACAAAGCTTTTTGTCAAAAAGCATATTTGTAGTTTTTATCTGAATATGTTTCCTGTTTCATCATGGACATCAGTCTGCTCCAAAATATCCCTTTACAGATTCCACACAAAAAAACAGTGTTTCAAACTGTTCAATAATAAAAAAAATGTTTACCTCTCTGAGAAGAATGCACACATCACAAAGCAGTTTTTCAGAAAGCTTCTTTCTACTTTTTAACTGATGTTATATCCTTTTTTAAGATAGGATTCTTGCGCTCTCAAATATCACTTTGCAGATTCTACAGAAACAGTGTTTCCAAACTACACAATCAAAAGAAATGTTTAACTCTGTAAGACAAAGGCACATATCACAAAGTAGTTTCTTAGAAAGCTACTCTCTTGTTCTCTGAAGTTATTATCTTTTCCACCATAGTCCTCAATGCACTCCCAAATATCTCTTTGCAAATTCTACAAAAACTGTGTTTCCAAACTGTTTCATCAAAACAAGGACATAACTGTCTGAGGTGAACACACACATCAGAAAGCATTCTCTCATAACGCTTCTCTCCAGTTTTTATCTGAAGATATTTCCTTGTTGACCATAGGAGATTTGGCACTAACTAATATCACTTCTCAGATTTTGCAAAAACAATGTTTCCAAATTTCTCAGTCAAAATAAAGGTTTAACTCTGTGAGATGAATGCATACATCATGAAGCAGTTTCTCAAAAAGTTTCTTCCTAGTTTTTATCTGAAGATATTTCTTTTTTCACCCTAGGCCTCAATGCACTCCTAAATATCCCTTCACAGATTCTACAAAAACAGTTTCCAAACTGCTCAATCAAAAGAAAAGTTTAACTCTTTGAGATGAATGCACACACCTCAAAGCAGTTCCTCTCATCACTTCTGTCTAGTTCTTCTCTGAGGCTATTTCCTTTTCCACCATCAGCTTCAATGCGCTTCCAAATATCCCTTCACAGATTTTACAAAAACAGTGTTTCCATACTGCTCTATCAAAAGAAAGTTTTAACTCTGTGAGATGAATGCACACACCAAAAAGCAGTTCCTCCAATAGCTTCTGTCAAGTTCTTCACTGAAGTTATTTCCTTTTCCACCTTAGGCCTCAATGCAATCCCAAATATCCCTTTGCATATTCTACAAAAACAGTGTTTCCAGACTGTTCCATCAAAAGAAGGACTTAACTGTGTGAGATGAATGCAAATATCAGAAAGCAGTTTCTCATAATGCTTCTTTCAAGTTTTTATCTGAAGGTATATCTTTTTCCAGCATAGGCTTTTTAGTGCTACCTAATATCTCTCCACTGATTACAGAAAAACAGTTTTTCAAAACTGATCAATCAATAGAATGGTTTAATTCTGTGACAGGAATGCATACATCACAAAGCAGTTTCTCAAAAAGCTTATTTCTAGTTTTTATCCCAATACATTTCCTTTTTCACCATAGGCCTAACTGTGATTTCAAATATCCCATTGCAAATTCTCCAATAACATTTTTTCCAAGCTGCTCAATCAAAGGAAAGAATTAAATCTGTGAGAAGAATGCACATTCCAGAAAGCAGTTTCTCAGAAAGTTTCTTTGTAGTTTTTATCCGAAGTTATTTTCTTTTTCACCATACAGTCTGTGCACTGCCAAATATCCCTTTGCAGATTCTGCCAAAACAGTGTTTCCAAACTGCTCAATAAAAAGAAAGGGTTCCCAAATAGAGCTTTGCAGATTCCACAAAAACAGCACTTCCAAAAAGTCTAGTTCTTCTTTGAAGATATTGTTTTTCCACGACAGGCCTGAAAGTGCTACCAGATATACCTTCATAGATTCTATAAAAACATTGGTATCAAGCTTTTCCTTCAAAAGAAAGACTTAACTCTGTGAGATGAATGCTTATATTAGAAAGTAGTTTCTCATAATGCTTCGTTCCAGTTTTTATCTGAAGATACTTCCTTGCTCACCATGGGCCATTTCATGATTTATAACATTGCTTTGAAGATTAAATGAAAACAGTGTTTCCAAACTGCTCAGTCAAAAGAAAAGTTTAGCTCAGTGAGATGAATGCATATAAATCAAAGCAGTTTGTCAAAAAGCTTCTTTCTAGTTTTTAATCTGAAGATATTTTGTTTTTCACAATAGGCATCAGTGCACTCCCAAATATCCCTTTGGAGATTCCACAAAAAAAGTGTCTACAAACTCTTCAATCAAAAGAAACATTTAACCCTTTGAGAAGAATGAACACATCCTAAAGTGGTTTCTCAGAAACTTTCTTTCTAGTTTTTATCTGAAATTATTTCTTTTTTCACCATAGGCTGCATGCACTCTCAATGTCCCTTCACAGATTCTACAAAAACAGTGTTTCCAAACTGCTAAATCAAAAAAAGGTTTAACTCTGTGAGATGAATACACATATCACAAAGCAGTTTCTTAAAAACTTCTTTCTAGTTTTTAACTGAAGATATTTTCTTTTTCACCATAGGCTTCCATGTGTTCCCAAATATCCATTCACAGATACTACAAAAGCAATGTTTCCTAATATCTCAATCAAAAGAAAGGTTTACCTCTGTGAGAGGAAAGCACACATCCCAAAGCAGTATCTCTGAAAGCTTCTGTGAAGCTCTTCCTTAAAGATATTTCCTTTTCTGCCGTAGGCCTCAAAGTGATGCCAGATATTGCTTCACAGATTCAAAAAAAAAGAAAAAAAAACCAGTGTTTCCAAACGGTTCCATCTAAAGACGGATTTATGTCTGTGAGATGAATGCACACATCAGAAAGCAGTTTGTCAGAACGCTTGTTTGCAGTTTTCATCTGATGTTATTTCCTTTTTCACCATAGTTTTTTTTGCACTAACAAATATTGCTTGACAGATTTTGCAAAAACACTGTTTCAAAACTGCTCAGTAAAAGGAAAGGTTGAACTCTGTGAGAAGAATGCACACATCACAAAGAGGTTTCTCAGAAAGCTTCATTCTATTTTTTATCTGAAGGTATTTCCTTTTTCACTGTAGGCTTTTTTGCACTACCTCATATTGCTTCACAGATTTTGTATAAACAGGGTTTCCAAACTGCTCAAAGAAAGGTTTATCTCTCTCAGATGAATGTACACATCACAAAGCAGATTCTCAAAAATCTTCTTTCTAGTTTTCATCTGGAGATATTTCCGTTTTCACCATAGGCCTCAGGGCCAACCCAAATATACCTTCGCAGATTCTAAAAAAATTGTTTCCAAACTGCTCAATCAAAAGAAAGGTTTAACTCTATGAGGGAATGCACGCATCACAAAGCAGTTTCCTCACACAGCTTCTGTCTGGTTCTTCTCTGAAGATATTCCCTTTTCCACCATAGGCCTCAATGCCCTACAAAAATCTCTTCTCAGATTTTATAGAAAGAGTGTTTCTGAAATGTTCCATCAAAAGAAAGATATAACTCTGTGAGATTAATGCAAACTTCAGAAAGCAGATTCTGATAATGCTTCTTTCCAGTTTTTTTCTGAAGATATTTCCTTGTTCACCCTAAGCCTTTGTGCACAACCTAACAATGTTTCACAGATTATACAAAAACAGTGTTTCCAAACTGCTCGGTAAAATGTAAAGCTTAACTCTGTGAGGTGAATGCATACATCACAAAGAAGTTTCTAAAGAGCTTCTTTCTATATTTTATCCGAAGATATTTCATTTTTTTACCATAGGCATAAGTCTGCTCCCAAATATATATTTGCAGATTCTATGTAAACAGTGTTTCCAAACTGCTCAATCCAAAGACACTTTTAATTCTTTGAGAAGAATGCACACATCACAAAGCCGTTTCTCAGAAATCTTCATTCTAGTTTCTATCACCATATGTGTCAAGGCACTCCCAAAAAAAACTTTCTAATTTTTATCCAAAGATATTTCCTTTGTCACCATAGGCATCAGAGCGCTCCCAAATATCCCATCACACATTCTACAAAAACAGTGTTTCCAAACTGCTCAATGAAAAAACACGTTTAACTCTGTGAGATGAATGCACACATCACAAAGCAGTTTCTCTAAAAGCTTCTTTCTAGTTTTTGTCCAAAGATATTTCCTTTATCGCCATAGGCATCAGTGCTTTCCAAAATATCTTGTTGTAGATTCTATAAAAACAGTGTTTCTGAAATGTTCCATCAAAAGAAGAATTTAACTCTGTAAGATGAATGCACACATCTGAACACAGTTTCTTGTAATGCTTCTTTCCAATTTTTATCTGAAGATATTTCCTTTTTCACCATAAGCTTTTTTCTTCTATATAATATAGCTCCTCAGGTTTTGCAAAAACAGTGTTTCCAAACTGCTCAGTCAAAAGAGAGGTTTAACTCTGTGAGATGAATGCATGCCTCATGAAGCAGTTTCTTAGAAAGCTTCTTTCTAGTTGCTATCCAAAGATATTTCCATTATCACCATAGGCTTTAATGCACTCTAAAGTGTCCCATTGCAGATTCTACAAAAACAGTGTTTCCATCTACTCAATCAAAAAACAGGTTTAACTCTGTGATTTGAATGCACACATCACAAAGCAGTTTCTCAAAAAGCTTCTTTTTATTTTTTATCTGAAGATATTTCCTTTTTCTCCATAGGCCTCAGTGCACTCCAAAATATACCTTTGCAGATTCTAGAAAAACAGTGTTACCAAACTGCTCAATCAAAAGAAAGTTTTTACTCTGTGAGATGAATGCACACATTACAAACCAGTTTCTCAGATGCCTTCTGTCTAGTTTTTCTCTGAAGTTATTTCTTTTTCAACCATAGGGTTCAATGCACTCCTGAATATCCCTTTGCAGATTCTACAAATCAGTGTTTCTGAACTGTTCCATCAAAGGAATGATTTAGCTCTGAGATATGAAAGTGCATATCAGAAAGCAGTTTCTCATAAGCTTCTTTCCAGTTTTTATCTAAAAGTATGTCTTTGTTCACCATAGGCCTTTTTCTGCTACCTAACATCCCTTCACAGATTATACAAAAACAGTGTTTCCAAACTGCTCAGTCAAAAGAAAAGTTTAATTTTTTGAGGTGAATGGATGTATGACAAAGGAGTTTTATAAAGGGCTTCCTTCTAGTTTTTATCCTAAGATATTTCCTTTTTCAGCACAGGCATCACTGTGCTCCCAAATATCCCTTTGCAGATTCAACAAAAACAGGGTTTCCAAACTGCTCAAACAAAATAAACTTTTAACTCTGTAAGAAGAATGCATACATCACAAAGCTGTTTATCAGAAAGTTTCCTTCTAGTTTTCATCTGAAGGTATTTCTTTATCACCATATGTGTCAAGGCATTCGCAAATATTCCATCACAGATTCTACAAAAACAGAGTTTCCAAACTGCTCAATGAAAAAACACGTTTAACTCTGTGAGATGAATGCACACATTGCAAAGCAGTTTCTCTGAAAGCATCTTTCTAGTTTTTATCCAAAGATATTTCCTTTGTCACCATAGGCATCAGAGTGCTCCCAAATATGCCATCACACATTCTACAAAAACAGTGTTTCCAAACTGCTCAATCAAAAGAAAGTTTTAGCATGATTAGATGAATGCAAATGTCACAAAGCTGTTTATCAGAAAGATTCTGTCTAATTCTTCTCTGAAGATACTTCTGTTCCCACCCATGGACTCAATGCGTTACCAAATATCCCTTCTCAGATTTCTACAAAAACAGTGCTTCCAAACTGTTCCCTCAAAAGGACTTAACTGTGAGGTGACCACACACATCAAAAAGCATTTTCTCATAACGTTTCCTTCCAGTTTTTATCTGAAGATATTTCCTTGTTCTCCATAGGCTTTTTTGTGCTACCTAATATTGCTTTGCTGATTTTGCAAAAAGAGTATTTCCAAACTACACTGTCAAAAAAAGTTTTAACTCTGTGAGGTGAATGCACACATCACAAAACATTTTCTCAAAAAGCTTCTTTGTAATTTTTATCCAAAGATATTTCTATTTTCACGATTGGCTTCTTTGTGCTCTGAAATATCCCACCACATACTCTACAAGAACAGTGTTTCTAAACTGCTCAATCAAAAGAAAGGTTTAACTCTGTGAGATGAATGCTAACATCACAAAGCAGTTTCTCAAAAAGCTTCTATCTAGCTGTTATCGGTAGATATTTCCTTTATCACCATAGGCTTCAATGTGCTGCAAATATCCCATCATATATTCTACAAAATCAGTGTTTCCAAACCAATAAATCCAAAAACAGGTTTAATTCTGTGAGTTCATTGCACGCTTCACAAAGCAGTTTCTCAGATAGCTTCGTCTAGTTCTTCTCTGAAGATATTGCCTTTTCCACCATAGGCTTCAATGCAATCACAAATTTCCTATTGCAAATTCCACAAAAACAGTGTTTCAAAACTGTTCCAAAAAAGAAGGGCTTAACTTTGTGAGATGAATGCACACATCAGAATGCAGTTTCTCACAACCATTCTTTCCAGTTTTCATCTGAAGATATTTCCCTGTTCACCATAGGCCTTTTGGTGCTACCAAATATTGCTAAGCAGATTTTGCAAAAACGGTGTTTCCACACTGCTCAATGAAAAGAAAGCCTAACTCTATGAGATGAATGCACACATCACAAAGCAGTTTCTCAGAAAGTTTCTGTGTAGTTCTTTGCAGATATTTCTTTTTACACCATAGCCCTCACTGCACTCCCAAATATCCTTCACAGATTCTACAAAAACACTATTTTCAAACTGCTCAATCAAAAGAAAGGTTTAATTTTGTGAGATGAATGCACACATCGCAAAGCAGTTTCTCAGAAGGCTTCTGTCTAGCTCTTCTCTGAAGATATTTCCTTTTCTACCTTAGGCCTCAATGCATTCCTAAATACCCCCTCACAGATTCTACAAAAACACTGTTTCCAAACTTTTCCATCAAAAGAATGACTTACCTCTTTAGATGAAAACATACATCAGGAAGCAGTTTCTCATAACGCTTCTTTCCAGTTTTTATCTGAAGATATTTCCCTGTTCACCATAGGCCTTTTTGCACTACTAAACATTGCTTCACAGATTATACAAAAAGAGAGATTCCAAACTGCTCAGTCAAAAGAAAAGTTGGACTCTGTGAGATGAATGCATACATAACAAAGCAGTTGCTCAAAAAGCTTCTTTCTAGTTTTTATCTGAAGATATTTCCTTTTTCGCCATAGTCATCAGTGGGCTCACAAATATCCCTTTGTAGATTCTACAATAACAGTGTTTCCAAATTGCTGAATCAAAAAAACTAAACGTTTAACTCTGTAAGAAGAATGCATATATCACAAATTAGTCTCACAAATAGATTCTTTGTAGTTTTTATCTGAAGTTATTTCCTTTTTCACCATAGTCCTTGTGTGTTCCCAAATATCCCTTCTCAGATTCTAAAAAAAACAGTGCTTCTAAACTGATCAATAAATAGAAAGGTTTAACTCTGTGAGATGAATGCACACATCACAAAGCTGTTTCTCAAAAAGTTACTTTCTAGTTGTTATCTGAAGATGTTTCCTTTTTCACCATAGGCCTCAGTGTGCTCTGAAATATACCTCTGCAGATTCTACAAAAACAGTGTTTCAAACTGCTCCAACAAAAAAGAGGTTTAACTCTGTGAGATGAATGCACATATCATGAAGCAGTTTCTCAGAAAGCTTCTGTCTAATTCTTCTCTGAACTTACTTCCTTTTCCAGTATTGGCCTCAATGCACTCCCAATTATCCCTTCACAGATTCTATTAAAACAGCATTTCCAATCTGTTAAAGAATGAGTTCTGTGATATGAATGCACACATCAGAAAGCATTTTTTCATAACACTTCTTTCCAGTTTTTATCTGAAGATATTTAGCTGTTCACCATAGGCCTTTTTGCACTACTTAACATTGCTTTGCTGATTATACAAAAACAGTGTTTCCAAACTGTTCAGTGAAAAGAAATATTTAACTCTATGAGATGAATGCATACATCACAAAGGGTTTTCTCAAGAAGCTTCTTTCTAGGTTTTATCTGAAGATATTTCCTTTTTCACCAGTCATCAGTGCGCTCCCAAATATCGTTTTCCAGATTCTACAAAAACAGTGTCTCCAAATTGCTCAATAAAAGAAACGTTTACCTCTGTGAGTAGAATGCCCCCATCACAAAGCGGTTAGTCAGAAAGTTTCTTTGTAATTTTTATCTGAAGTTACTTCGTTTTTCACCATAGGACTCACGGGTTCCCAAATATATTCCTTTGCAGACTCTACATAAAAATTGCTGCCAAACTGACATTTCAATAGAAAGTTTTAAATCAGTGAGGTGAATGTACACATCACAAAGTAGTTTCACAAAATGCTTCTTTCTAGTTTTCATCTGAAGACATTTCCTTTTTCACCATAGGCCTTTTTGAGCTACCTATCATAGCTTCGCAAATTGTACAACAATGGTGTTCCCAAACTGCTCAGTCAAAGGAAAAGTTTAACTCTGGGAGATGAATGGATACACCACAAAGCAGTTTTTCGAAGGACTTCTTTCTATTTTTTATCCAAAGATATTTCCTTTTTTATCATAGGCATTAGTACACTCCCAAATATCCCTTTGTAGATTTTACAAAAACAGTGTTTCCAAACTGCTCAATGAAAAGAAAGATTGAGCTCAGTGACAAGAATGCACACATCACAAAGAAGTTCCTCAGAAAGCTCCTTTCAATTATTTATTTGAATTTATTTCCTTTTTTACCATAGGCCTCGTGCACTCCCAAATATCCCTTCGCAGATTCTACAAAAACAGTGATTCCAAACTGTTCGATCAAAAGAAACGTTTAACTCTGTAAGATGAATGAACATCTTACAAAGCAGGTTCTCAAAAAGCTTCTTTCTGATTTTTATCCACAGATATTTCCTTTTTCACCATAGCCTTCAATGCACTCCCAAATATTCCTTCACAGATTCTACAAAAACTGTGTTTCCAAACAACTCAATCAAAAGAAAGGTTTAAATCTGTGAGATGAATGCAAACATCATAAAGCAGTTTCACAGATAGCTTCTGTCTAGTTCTCTGCAGATATTTCCTTTTCCACCTTAGGCCTCAATGTGCTCCCAAATATCACTTTGCAGATCCTAAAAAAGCAGTGTTTTTAAACTGCTCCATCAAAAGAAGGACTAAATTCTGTGAGATGAACGCACACATCAGAAAACAGTTTCTCTTAACGTTTCTTCCAGTTTTTATCTGAAGGTATTTACTTTTTCACGTAGGGTTTTTTGTGCTACAAAATATCGCCTTGCAGATTTTGCAGAAACAGTGTTTCCAAACAGCTCAGTGAAAAGACAGTTTTAACTCTGTGAGATGAATGCAAACATCACAAAGAATTTTCTCAACAAGCTTCTTTCTAGTTTTTATCTGAAGGTATTTCCTTTGTTACCATAGGCTTCAATGTGCCTCCAGATATCCCATCGCAGATTCTACAAAAACCGTGTTTCCAAACTGCTCAATCAAAAAACAGGTTTAACTCTGAGTTGAACGCACAATTCACAAAGCCATTTCTCAAAAAGCTTCTTTCTAGTTTTTATCTGTAAATATTTCCTTTTTCACCTTAGGCCTCAGTGTGCTCCCAATTATATCTTTGCAGATTCTCAAAAACAGTTTTTCTGAACTGCTCAATCAATAGAAAGGTTTAACTCTTTGAGATTAATGCACACATCACAAAGCAGTTTCTCAGATAGCTTCTGTTCAGTTCTCTGAATATATTTCGTTTTCCACCATAGGCCTCAATCCACTCCCCAAATACCTTAACAGATCCTGTAAAAACAGTGTTTCTGAACTGTTCAATGAAAAGAAGAGTTTAGCTCTCTGATTTGAATGCATACATTAGAAAGCATTTTCTCAAAATGCTTCTTTCCAGTTTTTATCTGAAGATATTTCATTTTCAACGTTTTCCTTTCTGGGCTACCCAACATCACTTTGCAGATTATACAGAAACAGTGTTTCCAAACTTTGCAGTCAAAAGAAAATTTTAACTCTGTGAGATGAATGCATACATCACAAAGCAGTTTTTCAAAAAGCTTCATTCTAGTTTATATCCAAAGATATTTCCTTTTTCTCCATAGGCACCAGTGCACTCCCAAATATCCCTTTGCAGATTCTAGAAAAACAACTTTTCCAAACTGTTCAATCAAAAGAAACGTTTAACTCTGTGATAAGAATGCACACAACACAAAGCTGCCTCACATAAAGCTGCTTTCTAGTTTTAATCTGAGGTTATTTCCTTTTTCATCTTAGTCCTGGTGCACTCCCAAATACCACTTTGTAGATTTTAGAAGTGTTTCCAAAATGCTCAATTATAAGAGATTCTACAAAAACAGTGTTTCCAAACTGCTCAATGATAAGAAACATTTAGCTCTGTGAGAAGAATGCACACATCACAAAGCGGTTTCTCAGAATGCTTCTTTCAAGTTTTATTGAAGTTATTTCCTTTTTGAACATAGGCTTTGAGTGCTCCAAAGTATCCCATCGCAGATTCTGTAAAACCAGTGTTTGCAAATTGATCAATCAACCACAAGTTTTAACTCTGTGAGATGAATGCACACTTCACAAAGCAATTTCTCAAAAAGTTTCTTTCCAGTTTTTATCCAAAGATATTTCCGTTTTCACCATAGCCTTCAATATCGCTCCAAAATAGCCCACCACAATTATACAAAAACAGTGTTTCCAAACTGGTCAATCAAAAGAAAGTTTTAAATCTGTAAGATGAATGGAAGTGTCACAAAGCAGTTTCTCAGGTAACTTCTGTATAGTTTTTCTCTGAAGATATTTGCTTTTCAACCACTGGACTCAATGTGCTCTTCAATATCCCTTTGCAGATTCTATAAAAACAGTGTTTCTGAACTGTTCCATCAAAAGATGGATTTAACTCTCTGAGTTGCACACACACATCAGAAACAAGTTTCTCATATGCTTCCCTCCAGTTTTTATCTGAAGATATTTCCTTGTTCACCATAGGCCTTTTTGCATGACCCAACATCACTTCAAAGATTATACACAAACAATGTTTCCAAATTGCTCAGTAAAAGTTTAGCTCTTTGAGATGAATGCATTCATCACAGAGCAATTTCTCAAACAGCTTCTTTCTGGTTTTTATGTGAATATATTTCTTTTTTCACCCTGAGCATCAGTGTGCTCCCAAATATTACTTTGCAGATTCTACAAAAACTATGTTTCCACACTGCTCAATTAAAAGAAACGTTTAACAATGAGAAGATTGCACACATCACAAAGGGAATTCTCAGAGAGATTCTTTTTAGTTTTTATCTGAAGTTGTTTCCTTTTGCACCACAGGCCTCATGCACTCCCAAATATCCCTTTGCAGATTCCACAGAAACAGTGTTTCCAAACTGATGAATCAACAGAACAGTTTAACTCTGTGTGATGAAGTCTCACATCACAAAGCAGCTTCTCAGAAAGCATCTTTCTAGTTCTGCTCTGAAGACATTTCTTTTTCCACCATAGGCCTCAATACACTGCAAAATTTTCCTTTGCAGATTCTACAAAAAGAGTGTTTCTGAAATGTTCCATCAAAGAAGGACTTCATTCTTTGAGATGAATGCACACATCAGAAATCAATTTCTCATAACACTTCTTTCCAGTTTTTATCTGAAGATATTTCCTTTACCACAATTGGCCTCAATGCACTCCCAAATATCCATTGGCAGATTCTATAAAGACAGCCTTTGCAAACTCTTCCAAAAAAGAAGGATTGAACTCTGTGAGATAGACACACATATCAGAAAGCAGTTTCTCATAAGGCTTCTTTCAAGTTTTTATTAGAAGATATTTCTTGTTCAAAATTGTTCTTTTTTCAATGCCTAACATGGCTTCAGATGTTATACAAAATGAGTTTCCAAACTGTTCAGTCAAAGGAAAAGTTTAACTTTGTGAGATGAATGCATACATCACAAAGCAGTTTCTCAAAGACCATCATTTTAATTTTTATCTGAAAATATTTCCTTTAAAACCATA
This sequence comes from Pongo abelii, assembly GCF_028885655.2. Lineage (NCBI taxonomy): Eukaryota > Metazoa > Chordata > Mammalia > Primates > Hominidae > Pongo > Pongo abelii. The sequence goes on along the minus strand of NC_072000.2, from coordinate 19,194,704 downwards.
GGCTAAAGTGCACTCTCAAATATCCCTTTGCAGATTCGCCAAAAACAGTGTTTCCAAACTGCTCAATCAAGGCAAACGTTTAACTCTGTAGAAGAATTCACACATCAGAAAGCAGTTTCTCAGAAAGCTTCTTTCTACTTTTTATCTGGAGTTATTTCCTTTTTCACCTTAGACCTCTTGCATTCCCAAATATCCCTTTGCAGATTCTACAAGTGTTTCCAAATTGAGCAATTAAAAGAAAGGTTTAACTCTGTAAGCTGAATGCACACATCACAATGCAGTTTCTCAAATAACTTCTTTCCACTTTTTATCTGAAGATATTTCCTTTTTTACCTTTTTCACCCTAGGCTTCAATGCGATCCAAAATATCCCTTTGCAGATTCTACAAACACAGTGTTTCCAAACTACTCAATCAAAAGAAAACTTTACATCTGTGAGATGAATGCACACATCACAAAGAAGTTTCTCAAAAAATTTTTGTCTAGTTTTTATCTGAGGATATATCCTTTTCAACCCAAGGCCTCCATGCACTCCCAAATATCTCTCCACAGAGTCTATAAAAACAGTTTTGCAAAACTGCTCAAAGGAAAGGCTTAACTCTGGGAGATGCATGGACACTTCACAAAGAAGTTTCTCAGAAAGCTTCTTTCTGGTTCTTCTCTGATGATATTTCCTTTTTCACCATAGGCCAGAAATCACTCCCAAATATCCCATTGCAGAATCCACACAAACAGTGTTTCCAAACTGCGCAATGAAAAGAAAGTTTTAACTTTGTGAGATGAATGCACACATCAGAAATCAGTTTCTCATAATGCTTCTTTCCAGTTCTTATCTGAAGATATTCCCTTGTTCACAATTGGCCTTTTTGCCCTTCATTACATCACTCTGCAGATGATACAAAAACAGTGTTTCCAAACTGCTCAGTCAGAAGGCAAGTTTAAATCTGTGACATAAATGCATACATAACAAAGCAGTTTCTCAAAAAGCTTCTTTTTAGTTTTTATCCAAAGATATTTCTTTTTCACCATAGGCTTCAATGTGCTCTCAAATATCCCATTGCAGATTCTACAAAAGCAGTGTTTCAAAACTGCTCAGTGAAAAAACAGGTTTAACTCTGTGAGATGAACACACACATAAAAAAGCAGTTTATAAAAAGTTTCCTTGTAGTTTTTTACTGAATGTATTTCTTTTATCATGATATGCCACAATGTGCTCCCAAATATGCCTTTGCATATTCTACAAAATCAGTGTTACCAAACTGCTCTATCAATAGAAAGATCTAGCTCTCCAAGAAGAATGCAAACACTACAGAGCAGGTTCTCAGAAAGCTTCCCTCTAGTTTTTTCAGAAGATATTTCCTTTTCAACATAGGACTTTGTGTGCTCAAAACTATCCCTGCGCTCCCAAATATCCCTTCGCAGATTCTACAAAAACAGTGTTTCCAAAGAGACCAATCAAAGGAAAGGTTTAACTCTGTGAGATGAATTCACACATCACAAAACAATTTCTCGGAAAGCTTCCGACCAGTTCTTCTCTGAAGATATTTCCTTTTCCACCGTAGGCCTTAATGTGCTCTCAAATATCCCTTCACTGATTCCATAAAAACAGTGTTTCCCAACTTTTCCATCAAAAGTAGGATTTAACTCCATGAGTTGAATGCAAACATCAGAAATCAGTTTCTCGTAATGTTTCTTTCCAGTTTTCATCTGAAGATATTTCCTTCTTCACCAGAGGCCCTTTTGTGCTTCCTAACATTGCTTTGCAGATTATACAAAAACGGTGTTTCCAAACTGCTCAGTCAAAAGAAAAGTTTAACTCAGTGACATGAATGCAAACGTCACAAAGCAGTTTCCAAAAAATCTTCTTTCTAGTTTTTATCCAAAGATATTTACTTTCTCACCATAGGCCTCAGTGCACACCAAATATACCTTTGCAGAGTCTACTAAAACATTGTTTCCAAACTACTCAATCAAAACAAAGGTTTAACCCTGTCAGATGAATGCACACATACCAAAGCAGTTTCTCAGATAGCTTCTATCTAGTTGTTCTCTGAAGATATTTCCTTTTCCACCACAGGCCTCAATGCACTCCCAAATATCCCTATGCAGATTCATAAAAACAATGTTTCTGAACTGTTCCATCAAAAGAAGGCTTTAATTCTGTGATGTAAGTGCACACATCAGAAAGCACTTTCTCATAACGCTTCTCTCGAATTTTTATATGAAGATATCTCCTTGTTCACCATAGACCTTTTTGCGCTAACATTGCTTCATAGATTATAAAAAACAGGGTTTCCAAAATGCTCAGCCAAAGGAAAGTTTAACTCTGTGAGGTGAATGCATACATAACAAAGCAGTTTCTCAGAAAGCTTCTTTCTAATTTTACTCTGAAGATATTTCCTTTTTCACCATAGGCATCAGTGTGCTACTAAATATCCCTTTGCAGATTCTACAAAAATAGTGCTTCCAAACTACTCTATTAAAAGAAATGCGTAACTCTGTGAGAAGATTGCACACAACACAAAGCAGTTTCTCAGAAAGCTTCTTTTTAGTTTATATCAGAAATTATCTCCTTTTTCAACATAGGCTTCACTGGGCTCCCAAATATCCCTTCACAGATTTTAAAAAAACTGTTTCCAAACTGCTCAATCAAAAGAAACTTATGACTCTGAGATGAATGCACACATCCCAAAGCAGTTTTTCAGAAAGATTCTGTCTAGTTCTTCTCTGAAGATATTTCCCTTTCCACCCTAAGCCTCAATGCGCTTCTAAATTTCCCTTCACACATTCTACAAAAACAGTGTTTCCAAACTGTTCCATCAAAAGAAGGACTTAACTCTGTGAGATGAACGCATACCTCAGAAAGCAGTTTCACATAATGCTTCTTCCAGTTTTTACCTGAGGATATTTACTTGATCACCATAGGCCTTTTTTGCGCCACCTAACATCCCTTTGCAGATTATATGAAAACAGTGTTTGCAAACTGCTCAATCAAAAGAAAGGTTAAACTGTGTGAGATGAATGCACACATCAGAAAGGAGTTTCTCCAAAAGCTTCTTTCTAGTTTTTATCTGAAATTATTTCCTTTTTCACCATTGTCTTCAAGGCACTCCCAAATATCCCTTCATGGATTCTACAAAAACTGTGTCTCCAAATTGCTCAGAAAAAGAAAGGATGAACTCTGTTGACTCAATTCACACATCACAAAGCAGTTTCTTAAAAATCTTCTTTCTGGTTTTTATCTGAAGACAGTTCCTTTTTCACCATAGAAATAGTTCGCTTGCAAATATCCCTGAGCAGATTCTACAAAAACAGTGTTTCCAAACTGCTCTATCAAAAGAAAGGTATAACTCCATGAGATGAATTCACAAATCCCAAATCAGTTTCTCAGAAAGTTTCTGTCTAGTTCTTCAATGGAGATAATTCCTTTTCATCTTTAGGCCTCATTGCACTCCCAAATATCCCTTCACAGATTTTCCAAAAACAGTGTTTCCAAGCTGTCCCATCAAAAGAAGGACTTAACCTTGTGAGATGAATGCACACATCAAAAAGCAATTCCTCATAACAGTTCTTTTAAGTTTTTAACTGAAGATATTTCCTTGTTCACCAAACGCCTTTTACCCCTACCTAACATCTTGTCACTTATCACAGAAAAACAGTTTTTCCAAACTGCTTAGTCAAAAGAAAAGTCTAACTCTGTGACATAAATGCATAAATCACAAAGCAGTTTCTCAAAATATTGCTTTGTAGTTTTTATCCGAAGATATTTCCTTTTTCACCATAGGCATCAGAGCACTCCAAAATATCCCTTTGCAGATTCCACCAAAACAGTGTTTCCAAACTGCTCAATCAAAAGTAACGTTTAAATCTGTGAGAAGAATGCACGCATCACAAAACGGTTTCACAGAAAGCTTCTTTAGGGTTTTTATCTGAAGTTATTTCCTTTTTCACCATAGGCCTTGTGTGCTCCCAAATATCCCTTTGCAGAATGTATAAAAACTTTGTTTCCAAACTGATTAATCCAAATAAAGGTATATCTCTCTGAGATGAATGCATACATCTCAAAGCAGCTTCTCAAATAGGTTATTTCTAGTTTTTATCTGAAGATATTTCCTTTTTCACCATACACCACGTGCACTCCCAAATATTCAAGCACAGATCCTACAAAAACAGTGTTTCCAAACTGCTCAATAAAAAGAAAGGTTTAACTCTGTGAGATTAATGCATACATCACAAAGCAATTTCTCAGAAAGCATCTGTCTAGTCTTCTATGAAGGTAATTCCTTTTTAACCATAGGCTTCAATGCACTCCCAAATATCTCTTTGCAGATTCTAAAAAAACAATGTTTCCAAACTGTTCCATCAAACGAAGGACTTAACTCTGTGAAATGAACACACACATGAGAAAGCAGTTTCTCATAATGCTTCTTTCCAATTTTCTTCTGAAGATAATTCCTTGTTCACAATAGGCTTTTCTACACTATCTGATATCGCTTCACAAAATTTGCAAAAACACTATTTCCAAAGAGCTCATTTTGGAAAAAAAGTTTTAACTCTGTGATGTGAATGCACACATCACAAAGCAGTTTCTCCAAGAGCTTCTTTCTACTTTTTTCCAAAGATATTTCATTTATCACCATAGGCTTCAATGAACTCCCAAATATTCTGTCGCAGATTCTACAAAAACAGTGTTTCCAACCTGCTCAATCAAAAAAAAACAGGTTTAACTCTGTGAGTGTGACATATCATCAAAAGGAATTTCCTCAGAAACCTTCTTTCTAGTTTTTATCCAAAGAAATTTCCTTTTTCACCACAGGCCTTGTGTACTCCAAAATATCCCTTTGCAGATTCTGCAAAAACAGTTATTCCAAACTGCCCAATGAAAAGAAAGTTTAACTGTGTGAGACGAATGGACACATCATGTAGCAGCTTCTCAAAAATCTTCTTTCTAGTTTTTATTCGAAGATATTTCCTTTTTCACCATAGGCTTCAATGCACTCCCAAATATATATTCACAGATTCTACAAAAAAAGTGTTTCCAAACTGCTCAAAGAAAATAAAAGTTTAACTCAGTGAGATGAAAGGTTTAATTCACTGAGATGAACGGAGATCTCACAAAGCAGTTCCTTAGAGAGCTCAGAGAGCTTCTGTCTAGCTCTTCTCTGATGATATTTCCTTTTATACCATAGACCTCAAAATGTTCCCAAATATCCGTTTGTGGAATCTTTAAATACTGACTTAGCGAACTCTTCGATCCAAAGTAAGATTTAAGTCTGTGAGATGAATGCAGACATCAGAAAGCAGTTTCTCACATCATTTCTTTTTTTTCTTTTTTTGAGACAGAATCTCTCTCTGTCGCCCAGGCTGGGGTGCAGTGGTGTAATCTTGGCTCACTGCAAGCTCCACCTCCTGGGATCATGCCATTCTCCTGCCTCAGCCTCCCGAGTAGCTGGGACTACAGGTGCCCACCACCACACCCAGCTAATTTTTTGTGTTTTTAGTAGAGATGGGGTTTCACTGTCTCACATCGTTTCTTTCCAATTTTTATCTTAAGATAATTCCTTGTTTACCATAGGCGTTTTGAGCTACCTGACATCACTTAGCAGATTCTATAAAACCAGTGTTTCCAAACTGTTCAATCAAAAGAAACGTTTATCTGTGTGAGAAGAATGCACACATCATATAACGGTTTCTCAGAAAGCTTCTTTCTACTTTTAATCGGAATTTATTTCCTTTATCAGCATAGGCTTTGTACACTCTGAAATATCCATTTGCAGATTCTACAAAAACTGTTTCCAAACTGATCAACCAAAGGCAAGGTTTAACTCTGTGAGGTGAATGCAAACATCACAAAGCAGTTTATCAAAAAGCTTCTTTCTAGTTTTTATGTGAAGATATTTCCTTTTTCACCATAGGCTTAAATGCACTCTCAAATATCCCTTCACAGATTCTACAAAAAAAGTGCTTCCAAACTGCTGAATCAAAAGAAAGGTTTAATTCTGTGAGATGATTGCACATCACAAAGCAGTTTCTCTGAAAGCTTCTGCCTAGTTTTTCTCTGAAGATATTTCCTTTTCCACCATAGGCTTCAACGAGTTCCAAAATATCTCTTCATAGATTCTACAAAAACAGTTTTTCCAAACTGCTCAATCAGAAAAAGGTTTTACCACTGTAAAATGAGTACAACTATCACAAAGAGGTTTCTCAAAAAACTTCTTTCTAGTTTTTATCCTAAGATATTTCCTTTATCACCATAGGCTTCAATGTGCTCCCAAATATCCCGTAGCAGATTCTACAAAAACAGTGTGTGCAAACTGCTCAATCAAAAAACAGGTTTAACTCTGTGAATTGAATACATGCATCACAAAGCAATTTCTCAAAAAGCTTCTTTGTGGTTTTTAATCCATAGATATTTCCTTTTTCACCATATGCCTCAGTGCACTCCAAAATTTACCTTTGCAGATTCTACAAAAACAATGTTTCCAAACTGCTCCATCAAAAGAAAGGTTTAACTCTGTGAGATGTATGCCCCCATCACAAAGCAGTTTCTCTGATAGCTTCTGTCTAGTTCTTCTCTGAATCTATTTCCTTTTCCACTGTAAGCCTCAATGCGCTCCCAAATGTCCCTTCACAGTTTCTCTAAAAATAGTTTCCAAACTATTTCATCTAAAGAAAGATTTAACTCTGTGAGATGAATGCACACCTCAGAAAGCAGTGTCTCATAACCTTTCCTTCAGTTTTTCTCCTAAGACATAGTATCGCTTCAGAGATTTTGCAAATACAGTGTTTCCAAATCGTTCAATCAAAATAAAGGCTTAATTCTATGAGATGAATGCACACATCACAAAGCAGTTTCTCAGAAAGCTTCTTCCTAGATTTTATCTGAAGATATTTCCTTTTTCACAATAGTCTTCAATGCACTCCCAAATATACCTTTGCAGATTCTATAAAAACAGTGTTTCCAAACTGCTCAATAAAAAGAAAGTTTTAACTCTGTGAGATGAATGGATACATCACAAAGCAGTTTCACAGAAAGCTTCTGGTTAGTTCTTCTCTGAAGATATTTCCTTTTCCATCATAAGCCTAGGTTTGCTACCAAATATCCCTTCGCTGATTCTACATAAACAGTGTTTCCAAACTGTTCCATTAAAAGGAGGACTTAACTCTTAGAGGTGAATGCACACATCAGAAAGTTATTTATCATAACGCTTCTTTCTATTTTTTATCTAAAGTTATTTCCTTTTTCACCATAGGCTTTTTTGCGTTACCTAATATCCTGTCACATATTTTACAAAAACAGTGTCACCAAACTGATCAATCAAAAGAAAGGTTTAACTCTGTGAGTGAATACAAATCACAAACCAGTTTCTCAAAAGGATCCTTTCCAGTTTTAATCCTAAGATATTTCTTTATCACCCACCATAGGCTTAAATGCGCTCCTAAATAGCCAGTCACAGATTCTACAAAAACAGTGTTTCCAAACTGCACAATCAAAAAACAGATTTAATTCTATGAGTTGAATTCACACATATCAAAGCAGTTTCTCAAAAATATTTTTCTACTTTTTATATGAATATATTTTTTTCACCATAGGCTTCAGTGTGGTCCCAAATATACCTTTGCAAATTCTGCAATAACAGTGTTTCCAAACTGATCAATCAAAAGAAAGGTTTAACTCTGTGAGATGAATGCAATTCACATAATAAAGCAATTTCGCAGATAGTTTCTCTCTAGTTCTTCTCTGAAGATATGTCCTTTTCCACCATAGACCTCAATGTGCTCCCAGTTATCCCTTTGCAGATTCTATGAAAACAGTGATTCCAAACTGTTCAATCAGTAGGAAGATTTAACTCTGTGAGGTGAACTTACACATCAGAAAGCAGTTTCTCATAAATCTTCTTTCTAGTTTTTATCTTAAGATATTTACTTGTTTACCAGAGGCCTTTCGGCACTACCTAGCATTGCTTCCCAGATTATACAAACACACTGTTTGCAAACAGCTGAGTTAAAACAAAAGTTTAACACTGTGAGATGAATGCATGCATCATAAAGCAGTTTCTCAAAAAGCTTCTTTCTAGTTTTTATCCAAAGATATGTCCTTTATCACCATAGACTTCAATGCGCTCCCAAATATCACGTCACAGATTGTACAAAAACACTATCTCCAATCTGCTCAATCAAATAACAGATTTAACTTGGTGAGTTGAACGCACACATAGCAAAGCAGTTTCTCTGATATCTTCTGTCTACTTCTTCTCTGAGAATATTTCCTTTTCCACCATAGGCCTCAATGCACTCCCAAATATCCCTTTGCAGACCCTGTAAAAACAGTGTTGCTCTACTGTTCCATTAAAACAAGGATTTAATTATGTGAGATGAATGCATACATCACAAAGCAGTTTCTCATAACGCTTCTTTAGAGTTTTTACATGAAGACATTTCCTTATTCACCACAGGCCTTTTTGTGATACCTATAATTGCTTCGTAGATTATATAAAAACAATCTTGCCAAAACGCTCAATCAAAAGAAAAGTTTAAGTCTGTGAGATGAATGCTTACCTGACAAAGTAGTTCCTCAAAAAGCTTCTTTCTAGTTTTTATCCAAAGATATTTCCATTTCACCATAGTCATCAGTGTGGTCCAAAATACCCCTTTGCAGATTCTACAAAAACAGTGTTTCCAAACTGCTGAGTACAAAAACAGGTTTAACTCTGTGAGTTGAATGTACACATCCCAGAGCCGTTTCTCCAAAATGTTCTTTCTAGCTTTTATCCAAAGGTATTTCCTTTTCCATCATCAGGCTTGATGAGCTCCCAAATATCCCTTTGTGTATTTTATAAAAACAGTGTTGCCAAATAGTTCCATCAAAAGAAGGATTTAACACTGTGAGATGAACGCACTCATCAGAAAGCAGTTTCTCATAATGCTTCTTTCCAGTTTTTAGGTGAAGATATTTCCTTGTTCACCATAGGACTTTTTGCACTATCCAATATTGCTTCACAGATTACAGAAAAACAGTGTTTCCAAAGTGCTAGGTCAAAAGAAAAGTTTAACTGTGTGAGATGAATGCATACATCACAAAGCAGTTTCTCAAAGAGCTTCTTTCTAGTTTTTTTCCGAAGATATTTCATTTTTCACCGTAGGCATCAGTGCATTCCCCAATATCCCTTTGCAGATTCTACAAAAAGAGGGTTTCCAAATTGCTCAATCAAAAGAAAGGTTTATCCCCGTGAGAAGAATGCACATGTCATAAAGCAGTTTCTCAGAAAGCTCTTTCTAGTTTTCATGGGAAGTTATTTCCTTTTTCACCATAGGCCTCATGCGAGCCAAATATCCCTTCACAGATTCTACAAAAACATTGTTTCCAAACTGATCAATCTAAATAAAGGTTTACCTCTGTGAGATGAATGCACACTTCATAAAGCAGTTTCTCAAAAAGCTTCTTTCTTCTTTTTATCTGAAGATATTTGCTTTTATCACCCTAGGATTCAATGAACTCCCAAATATGCCTTCTCTGATTCTACATAAACAGTTTTTCCAAACTGCTCAAATAAAAGAAAGATTTAAATCTGTGAGAAGAATACACACATCAGAAAGCAGTTTCTCAGAAACCTTCTATCTAGTTCTTCTCTGAAGATATTTCCTTTCCACCATAGGCCTCAGTGTGTTCCCAAATATCCCTTCACAGATCCTACAAAAACAGTTTTTCCAAACTGTTCCATCAAAAGAATGACTTAAATCTGTGTGATGAACACGCACTTCAGAAAGCAGTTTTTGATAACGCTTCTTTTCAGTTTTTATCTGAAGATATTTTATTTTTCACCATAGGCTTTTTTGCACTACCTAATATCACTTCGCAGGTTTGCAAAAACAGTGTTTCCAAACTGCTCAGTCTAAATAAATGTTTAAATTTGTGAGATGAATACACACATCACAAAGATGTTTCTCAAAAAGCTTCTTTCTAGTTTTTATCCAAAAATGTTTCCTTTTTCACCATAGGCTTCAATGTAGTCCCAAATATCCCGTCACAGATTCTACAAAAACACTGTTTCCATTCTTCTCAATTGATCAAGTTTAACTCGGTCAGTTGAACACACACATCATAAAGCAATTTCTCAAAAAGCTTCTTCTTAGTTTTTATCCGAAGATATTACCTTTTTCACGATAACCCCTAGTGAGCTTCCAAATATCCCATCACAGATACTTCATACGCAGTGTTTCCATACTGCTCAATCAAAAAATAGATTTAACTCTGAGTTGAATGCACACTATACAAAAGTGATTTCTCAAAAATCTTCTTTCGAATTTTTATCCAAACATTTCCCTTTTCATTATGGGCCTCATGAGCTCCAAAATATCATTTTGCAGATTCTACAAAAAAAGTGTTTCCAAACTGATCAATGGAAACATTGGTTTAACTCTGTGAGATGAATGCATGCTTTGCAAAGCAGTTTCTGAAGAAGCTTCTTTCTAGTTTTAATCTGAAGATATTTGCTTTATCACCATGTGGTTCAATGAGCTCCCAAGTATCCCTTTGCAGACACTATATAAACAGTGTTTCCGAACTGTTCCTTCAAAGAAGGATTTATCTCAGTGAGATGAATGTACACATCAGAAAGCAGTTTCTCATAACGCTTCTTTCCAGTTTTTATCAGTAGGTATTTCCTTGTTCAGAAGAGGCCTTTTTGAGCTACCTAACATCGCTTTGCAGATTAAACAAAATCAGTGTTTCCAAATTGCTCTGTGAAAATAAAAAATTATCTCTGTGAGATGAATGCAAAAATAAGGAAGCAGTTTCTCAAAAAGATTCTTTCTAGTTTTTACCCAAAGATATTTCCTTTTTCACCATAGGCTTCAATGCACTCCCAAATAGCCCATCGCAGATTGTACAAAAACAGCATTTCAAAACTGCTCAAAGAAAAAAAAATTCAAATTTATGTGTTGAATGCACACTTCACAAAACAGTTTCTCTAAAAGCTTCTTTCTAGTTTTTATCCAAAGATATTTCGCATTTCACCATAGGCCTCAGTGCACTCCCAAATATACATTTGCAGATTCTACAAAAATAGTGTTTACAAACTGATCAATCAAAAGAAACTTTTAACTCTGTGAGACGAATGCACACATCTCAAAGCAGTTTCTCAAATGGCTTCTTTCTAGTTTTTCTCTGAAAATATTTCCATTTTCACCATAGGCTTCAAGGCGCTCCCAAGTATCCCTTCACAGATTCTACAAAAACAGTGATTCCAAACTGTTCTATGAAAGAAGGATGTATCACTGTGAGATGAATGCACACATCTGAAACCAGTTTCTGCTAACAATTCTCTCCAGTTTTTAACTGAAGATATTTTCTTTTTCACCATAGGCTTATTGTACAACCTTGTATCGCTTCACAGATTTTGCAAAAAGAGTGTTTCCAAGCTGCTCATTCAAAAGAAAGGTTTTACTTTGTGAGATGAATGCACACATCACAAAGTGGTTTCTCAAAAACTTCTTTCTAGTTTTTATCTGAAGATATTTTCTTTTTCACCATAAGCTTCAGTAAGCTCTCAAGTATCCCTTTGAAGATTCTACAAAAACAGTTTTTCCAAACTGCTCAATTCAAAAGAAAGGTTTAACTCTGTAAGATGAATACACACATCAAAAAGCAGTTTCTCAGAAAGCTTCTATCTAGTTCTTTTCTGAAGATATTTCTTTTCCCACGAGAGGCCTCAATGCGCTCCCAAATATCACTTCATAGATTCAATGAAAAGAGTGTTTCTGAATTGTTCCATCAAAAGAAGGACTTAACACTGTGGGATAAATGCACACATCAGAAATCAGTTTCTGTAACACTTCTCTCCAGTTTTCATCTGAAGATATTCCCTTGTTCATCATAGGCTATTCTGTGCTACCTAACATCACTTCACAGATTTTCAAAAACAGTGTTTCCAAACTGCTCAACAAAAAGAATGGTTTAACTCTCTGAGATGAATGCAGATATCACAAAGCAGTTTCTCAGAAACCTTCTTACTTGTTTTAATGTGAAGGTATTTCCTTTTTCACTATAAGGCTTCATTATGCTCCTAAATATGCCTTCAAAGTTTTTACAAAACCCTTGTTTCCAAACTGCTCAATCAAACGAAAGGTTTAACTCTATGTGATGAATGCACACATTAGAAAGCAGTTTCTCTGAAAACTTCTGTCTAGTTCTTCTCTAAAGATATTTCCTTTTCCACAGTAGGCCTTGATGCACTCCCAATATCCCTTCACAGATTCTACAAAAACAGTGTTTCCAAACTGTGCCATCAGAAGAAGGATTTAACACTGTGAGATGAATGCACACTTCAGAAAGCAGTTTCTCATAACTCTTCTTTCCAGTTTTTATCTGACAGTATTGTGTTGTTCACCATAGGCCTTTTTGTGCTAAAAATTTCACTTCACAGATTCAACAAAAACAGTATTTCCAAACTGCTCAATCAAAAAGCATGTTTAACTCTGTGAGATGAATGCACACCTCATAAAGCAGTTTCTCAAAAAATTTCTTTCTAATTTACATATGAAGATATTTTATTTTTCACCTTAGAACTAACTGTCCTTTAAATATCACTTTGTTGATTCTACAAAAACAGTGTTTCCGAACTGCGCAATTAAAAGAAACTTTTAACTCTGTGAGAAGAATGCACACATCACAAAGTGGTATTTCAGAAAACTTCTTTCTAGACTTTACCCAAAGACATTTCTTTTTTCATCATAGTCTTCAATGCATTCCCAAATATCAATTCGTAGATTCTACAAAAAGAGTGTTTCAAAACTTAATCGAAAAACAGGTTTGAATCTGTGAATTGTATGCACACACACTCATAGGGGTTTCTCAAAAGTCTTATTTCTAGTTTTTATCTGAAGATATTTTCTTCTTCATCATAGACCTCTGTGCACTCCCAAATATTCTTTTGCAGATTCTACAAAAATAGTGTTTCAGAACTTCTCAATCAAAAGAAAATTGAACTCTGTGAGATGAATGCACACATCACAAACCAGTTTCTCAGATAGTTTGTGTCTAGTTCTTCTCTGAAGTTATTTCCTTTTCCACTACAGGCCTCAATACACTCCCAAATACCCTTCACAGATTCTCTAAAACCGTGTTTCCAAACTCTTCCATCAAAAGACACATTTAACTCTGTGAGATGAACTCACATACAATGCAGTTTCTCAACACTTCTTTCCAGTTTTTATCTGAAGATATTTCCTTGTTCACCTTAGGCCTTTTTGCACTACCTAACATCACTTCACAGATTATGCAGAAACAGTGCTTCCAAACTGCTCAGTCAAAAGAAAAGTTTATCTCTTTGAGATGAATGCATACATCACAAAGCAGTTTCCCAAAACCTTCTTTCTAGTTGTTATCTGAAGTTATTTCCTTTTTCACCATAGTACTCAGTGTGCTCTCAAATGTCACTTCAAAGATTCTACGAAAAAAGTGTTTCCAAGCTGCTCAATGAAATTTAACTCTGTGAGATGACTGCACACATCACAAAGCAGTTTTTCAGAAAGCTGCTCTCTAGTTCTTCTCTGAAGGTATTATCTTTTCCAACATAGGACTAAATGTGCTCCAAAATATCCAATCACAGATTCTACAAAAACAATGTTTCCAAACAGTTCCATCAAAAGTAGGAATTAACCCAGTGAGATGTAAGCATACATCAGTAAGCAGTTTCTCATAATGCTTCTTTCCAGATTTTATCTGAAGATAATTCCTTGTTTACCATAGGCCTATATGCGTTGTCTAACATCACTTTGCAGATTATACAAAAACAGTGTTTCCTAACTGCTCCATCAAAAGAAAGGTTTAACTCGGTGAGATGAATGCACGCTTCATGAAACACTTTCTCAGAAAGGAACTTTCTAGTTTTTATGCAAAGATATTTCTTTTTTCACCATTGGCTTCAAAGCAGTCCCAAATATCCCTTCGCAGATTCTACAAAAACAGTATTTCCAAACTGCTCAATCAAAAGAAATGTTTAACTCTGTTAGTTGAATGCACACATCACAAAGCAGTTTCTCTGAAAGCTTCTGTCTAATTATTCTCTGAAGATACTTCCTTTTCCACTATAGGCCTCAATGTGCTCCCAAATATCCCCTCACAGATACAACAAAAACAGTGTTTCCAAACTGTTCCATCAAAAGAAGGAATTAACTCTGTGAGGTGAATGCACAAATCATAAAGCAGTTTCTCATAACGTTTCTCTCCACTTTTTATGTGAAGATATTTCCTTTTTCACCATAGGCTTTTTTGCTCTACCTAATATCGCTTCACAGATTTCACAAAAACAGTGTTTTCAAACTGCTCCATCAAAAGAAAGGTTTAACTCTGTGAGATGAATGCACACATGACAAAGCAGTCTGAGATAGCTTCTGTCTAGTTCTTCTCTGAAGATATTTCCTTTTCCTCCAAATGCCTCAATGCACTCCCAAATATCCCTTCACAGAATCTATAAAAAGAGTGTTTAAGAACTCATCCCTCTAAAGAAGGATTTAACTCTGTGAGATGAACACACACATCAGAAAGCAGTTTGTCATAACGCTTCTTTCCATTTTTAATCTGAAGATATTTCCTTCTGCACCATAGGCCTTTTTGCACTACCTAACATCACTTTGCAGATTATTGAGAAACAGTGTTTCCAAACTGCTCAGTCAAAAGAAAAGTTCAAATCTGTGAGATGAATGCATACATTACAAATCAGTTTCTCAAAAAAGTCTTTCTAGTTTTTATCTGAAGATAGTTCGTTTTTCACCATAGACATAGTGTGCTCCAAAATATCCCTTTGAGATTCTAAAACAACAGTGTTTCCAAACTGCTCAATCAAAAGATACATTAAAATCTGTGAGAAGAATGCACACATCATAGAACCATTTCTCAAAATCATTCTTTGTTGTTTTTATCTGAAGTTATTTCCTACTTTATATTTGGCCTCATGCCTTCCCAAATATCCCTCTGCAGATTCTTGAAAAACAGTGTTTCCAAGCTGATCAATCAAAAGAAAGGTTTAATTATGTGAGTTGAATACACACATTACAAAGCAGTTTCTCAGGAACTTCTTTCTAGCTTTATCTGGAGATATTTCCTTTTTCACCATAGGCCATAATGTGCTCCCAAATAACCCTTCACAGATTCTGCCAAAATGGTGTTTCCAAACGGCTTCCTCAAAGGAAAAATTGAACACTGCAAAATGAATGCACACATCACAAATATGTGTCTCAGACAGTTTCATTCCATTCCAGTTTTTGTCTGAAGTTATTTCCTTTTTCAACATATTATTATTTGTGCTATCTAATATCACTTTGCAGATTATACAAAAACAGTATTTCCAATGTGCTCTATCAAAAGAAAGATTTAACTCTGTGAGATGAATGCACACATCACAAAGCAGTTTCTCAAAAATCTTCTTTCTTGTTTTTATCCGAAGTTATTTCCTTTTTCCCCATAGGCTTCAATGTGCTCCCAAATACACCATCGCAGATTCAACAAAAACAGTGTTTGCAAACTGCTCTATCAAAAGAAAGGTTTATCTCTGTGAGATGAATGCACACATAACAAACAGTTACTTAGAAAGCCTCTTTCTAGATTTTATCCGAAAATATTTCCTTTTCCACCGTAGACTTCAATGAGCTCCCAAATATCCCTATGCAGATTCTACAAAAACAGTGTTTTCAAAAGGCTCAATCCAAAGAAAGATTGAACTCTGTGAGATAAATGAAGACATCACAAAACAGTTTCTCAGAAAGCTTCTGTCTAGTTCTTCTCTGGCAATATTTCCTTTTCCACCATAGGTGTCAATGTGCTGCCAAATATCCCTTTGCAGTTTGTATAAAAATACTGTTTCCAAAGTTTTCCATCAAAAGGCCTTAACTCTGTGAGATGAATGCACACATCAGAAAGCAGTTTCTCCTAATACTTTTTTCCAGTTTTTTACTGAAGATATTTCCTTTTTCATCATAGGCTTTTTTGAGCTACCTAACATCACTTCGCAGATTACACAAACACAGTGTTTCCAAACTGCTCAGTCCAATGGAATGTTTACCTCTGTGAGATGAATGCACACATCACAAACTCGTTTCTCAAAAAGTTTCTTTCTAGTTTTTATCCGAACACATTTCCTTTTTCCCATAGGTGTAACTGTGCTTTCAACTATCCCTTTGCAGATTCTACAAAAACAGTGTTTCCAAACTGCTCCATTGAAAGAAAGTTTTAAATCTGTGGCAAGAATGCACACATCCCAAAGTAGTTTCTCAGAAAGATATTGTATTTTTTATCTGAATTAGTTCCCTTTTCACCATAAGCCTCTGGGCGCTCCCAAATATCCCTTCACAGATTCTACAAAAACAGTGTTTCCAAACAATTCGACCAAAAGTAAGGTTTTACTCTGTGAAATGAATGCACACATCTTGAAGCAGTTTCTCAGAAAGCTTCTGTCTAGTTTTTTGTCTTGAGATGTATCCTCTCTCAACTCAGGCCTCAATTGGCTCCCAAATATCCCTTAGCAGATTCCACCAAAATTATGTTTCCAAATGGCTTAAACAAAGGAAAGATTATCTCAATAGATGCAGAAAAGGCCTTTGACAAAATTCAACAACCCTTCATGCTAAAAACTCTCAAGAAATTAGGTATTGATGGGACGTATCTCAAAATAATAAGAGCTATTTATGACAAACCCACCGCCAATATCATACTGAATGGGCAAAAACTGGAAGCATTCCCTTTGAAAACTGGCACAAAAGAGGGATGCCCTCTTTCACCACTTCTATTCAACATAGTGTTGGAAGTTCTGGCCAGGGCAATTAGGCAAGAGAAGGAAATCAAGGGTATTCAATTAGGAAAAGAGGAAGTCAAATTGTCCCTGTTTGCAGATGACATGATAGTATATCTAGAAAACCCCATTGTCTCAGCCCAAAATCTCCTTCAGCTGATAAGCAACTTCAGCAAAGTCTCAGGATACAAAATCAATGTACAAAAATCACAAGCATTCTTATACATCAATAACAGACAAACAGAGAGCCAAATCATGAGTGAACTCCCATTCACAATTGCTTCAAAGAGAATAAAATACCTAGGTATCCAACTTACAAGGGATGTGAAAGACCTCTTCAAGGAGAACTACAAACCACTGCTCAAGGAAATAAAAGAGGATACAAACAAATGGAAGAACATTCCATGCTCATGGGTAGGAAGAATCAATATCATGAAAATGGCCATCCTTCCCAAGGTAATTTACAGATTCAATGCCATCCGCATCAAGTTACCAATGACTTTCTTCACAGAATTGGAAAAAACTACTTTAAAGTTCATATGGAACCAAAAAAGAGCCCGCATTGCCAAGTCAATCCTAAGCCAAAAGAACAAAGCTGGAGGCATCACGCTACCTGACTTCAAACTATACTACAAGGCTACAGTAACCATAACAGCATGGTACTGGTACCAAAACAGAGATATAGATCAATGGAACAGAACAGAGCCGTCAGAAATAATGCCACATGTCTACAACTATCTGATCTTTGACAAACCTGACAAAAACAAGAAATGGGGAAAGGATTCCCTATTTAATAAATGGTGCT
Source organism: Pongo abelii (assembly GCF_028885655.2). NCBI lineage: Eukaryota > Metazoa > Chordata > Mammalia > Primates > Hominidae > Pongo > Pongo abelii. The sequence continues at coordinate 19,177,113 of NC_072000.2, read as the reverse complement.
GGGAAAACTGGCTAGCCATATGTAGAAAGCTGAAACTGGATCCCTTCCTTACACCTTATACAAAAATTAAGTCAAGATGGATTAAAGACTTAAATGTTAGACCTAAAACCATAAAAACCCTAGAAGAAAACCTAGGCAATACCATTCAGGACATAGGCATGGGCAAGGACTTCATGTCTAAAACACCAAAAGCAATGGCAACAAAAGCCAAAATTGACAAATGGGATCTAATTAAACTAAAGAGCTTCTGCACAGCAAAGGAAACTACCATCAGAGTGAACAGGCAACCTACAAAATGGGAGAAAATTTTCACAACCTACTCATCTGACAAAGGGCTAATTTCCAGAATCTACAATGAACTCCAACAAATTTACAAGAAAAAAACAAACAACCCCATCAAAAAGTGGGCAAAGGACATGAATAGACACTTCTCAAAAGAAGACATTTATGCAGCCAAAAAACACCTGAAAAAATGCTCACCATCACTGGCCATCAGAGAAATGCAAATCAAAACCACAATGAGATACCATCTCACACCAGTTAGAATGGCAATCATTAAAAAGTCAGGAAACAACAGGTGCTGGAGAGGATGTGGAGAAATAGGAACACTTTTACACTGTTGGTGGGACTGTAAACTAGTTCAACCCTTGTGGAAGTCAGTGTGGCGATTCCTCAGGGATCTAGAACTAGAAATTCCATGCGACCCAGCCATCCCATTACTGGGTATATACCCAAAGGACTATAAATCATGCTGCTATAAAGACACATGCACACGTATGTTTATTGCGGCATTATTCACAATAGCAAAGACTTGGAACCAACCCAAATGTCCAACAATGATAGACTGGATTAAGAAAATGTGGCACATATACACCATGGAATACTATGCAGCCATAAAAAATGATGAGTTCACGTCCTTTGTAGGGACATGGATGAAATTGGAAATCATCATTCTCAGTAAACTATCGCAAGAACAAAAAACCAAACACCGCATATTCTCGCTCATAGGTGGGAATTGAACAATGAGAACACATGGATACAGGAAGGGGAACATCACACTTCGGGGACTGTTGTGGGGTGGGGGGAGGGGGGAGGGATAGCATTGGGAGATATACCTAATGCTAGATGACGAGTTGGTGGGTGCAGCGCACCAGCATGGCACATGTATACATATGTAACTTACCTGCACGTTGCGCACATGTACCATACAGCCTAAAGTATAATAATAATAATAATAATAATAATAAAAAGAAAAGAAAAAAAAAACAAAGGAAAGATTTAACACTTTGTAATGAATGAAGACATAACATATCAGTGTCTCAGAAAGGTTCTTTCCAGCTTGTATCTGATATTTCCTTTTTCACCACAGGCCTCTTTACGCTACCTAATATCACTTCACAGATTATACAAAAACAGTGTTTCCAAACTGCTCTATCAAAAGAAAGGTTTACCTCTGTGATATGAACACACACATCACAAAGCAGTTTCTCAAAAAGCTTCCTTCTAGTTTTCATCCGAAGATATTTCCTTTATCACCATATGCTTCAATACGCTCCCAAATATCCCATTGCAGATTCTACAAATACAGTGTTACCAATCGGCTCAATAAAAAACAGGTTTAACTCTGTTATTTCAGTGCACATATCACAAAGCAGTTTCTCAAAAAGCTTCTTTCTAGTTTTTATCTGAAGATATTTCCTTGATCACCATATGCTTGTATACTTTCCCAAATATCCCATTGCAGATTCTACAAGAACAGTGTTACCAATCTGCTCAATAAAATAAAGGTTTAACTCTATGATTTGAGTGCACATATCACAAAGTAGTTTCTCAAAAAGCTTCTTTCTAGTTTTTATCCTAAGATATTTCCTTGTTCACCATAGGACTCAGTGCTATATACCTTTGCAGAATCTACAAAAACAGTGTTTCCAAACTGCTCAATCAAAAGAAAAGTTTAACTCTGTGAGATGAATGCACATGTCACAAAGCAGTTTCTCAGATAGCTTCTGCCTAGTTCTTCTCTGAAATTATTTCCTTTTCCACCATAGGCCTCAAAGCACTCCCAAATATCAATTAGCAGATTCTAAAAGAAAACAGCGTTTCTGAACTATTACATCAAAAGAAGAATTGAAATCTGTGAGATGAATGCACTCATCACAAAGCAGTTTCTCATAGCGCTTCTTTCCAGGTTTATCTGAAGATATTTCCTTGTTCACAGCAGGCCTTTTGGCACTACAAATCATTACATCATGCATTATACAAAATCAGTGTTTCCAAACTGTTCAATCAAAAGAAAAGTTTAACTCTATAAAATGAAAGCATAACTCACAAAGCAGTTTCTCAAAAACTTCTTTCTAGTTTTTATGTGAAGATATTTCCTTTTTTGCCATAGACAAAGTGCGCTCCCAAATATGCACTCCCAAATATCCCAAATATTGCAGATTCTACAAAAACAGTGTTTCCAAACTGCTCAATCGAAAGAACCTTTTAGGTCTGTGATAAGAATGCACACGTTGCAAAGATGTTTGTCAGGAAACTGCTTTTTAGTTTTTATTGAATGTTATTTCCTTTTTTACCATAGGCCTCTTGTGCTCCCAAATATCCCTTCACAAATTCTTCAAAAACAGTGTTTCCAAACTGATTAATCAGAAGAAACCTTTAACTCTTTGAGATGAGTGCACACATCACAAAGCAGTTTCTCATAAAGCTTCTTTCTTTTTTTAATCTGGAGATATTTCCTTTTTCATTATAGGCCTCAATGTGCTCCCAAATAACCCTTCACAGATTCTGCCAAAAGGGTGTTTCCAAACGGTTCAATTGAAGGAAAGTTTAACACTATGAAATGAATGCACGCATCACAAATCAGTGTCTCAGAAAGCTCCATTACAGTTTTTGTCTAACGTTATTTCCTTTTTCAAAATAGGCCTCTTTGCACTACCTAATATCACTTTGCAGATTGTACAAATACAGTGTTTCCAATCTGCTCTGTCAAAAGAAAGGTTTAACTCTCAGATGAATAGACACATCACAAAGCAGTTTCTCAAAAAGCTTCTTTCTACTTTTTATCTGAAGTTATTTTGTTTTTCAGCATAGGCTTCAATGCACTCAAAATACTCCATCACAGATTCCACAAAAACAGTGTTTGCAAACTGTTCAATAAAAAGCAAGTTTAACTCCATGAGATGAACGCACATATAGCACCCAGTTTCTCAGAAATCTTCTATTTCATTTTTATCTGAAGATATTTCCTTATTCATCCTAGGCCTCAATTCACTCCCAAATAAACATTTTCAGATTCTACATAAACAGTATTTGCAAACTTCTCAATCAAAAGAAACGTCTAACTCTGTGAGGAGAATGAACACATCATCACAAAGCAGTTTCTCAAAAAGATTTTCTAGTATTAAATCAAAGATATTTCCTTTTTCACCATAGGCCTCAGTGTGCTCCCAAATATCCCTTTGCAGATCCTGCAAAAACAGTGTTTCCAAAATACTCAATCAAAAAAGAAGTTTAAGTCTGTGACATGAATGCACACATCACAAAGCAGTCTCTCAGGTTGTTTCTGTCTAGTTCCTCTCTGAAGATATTGCCTTTTCCACCATAAGCCACATTGTGCTCCCAAATATCCCTTCACAGTTTCTATAAAAACAGTGTTTCTGAACTGTTCCATCAAAAGAAAGTTTTAACTCTGTGATGTGAGTGCCTACATCACAAAGCAGTTTCTCATGACGCTTCTTTCCAGGACATATCTGAAGATATTTCCTTGTTCACCATAGGCCTTTTTGCACCAACATCACTTTGCATATTATAAAAAAAAATGTTTCTAAATGGATCTGTCAAAAGAAAAGTTCAACTCTGTGACCTGAATGCATACATCACAAAGCATTTTCTAAAAAAGCTTCTTTCTACTTTTTATCTGAAGATATTTGTTTTTCACCATAGACACTGTGCGAGTAAAATATCCCTTTGCAGATTCTACAAAAACAGTGTTTCCCAACTGCTCAATCAAAAGAAACTTTTAAATCTGTAAGAAGAATGCACACATCACAAAGCCGTTTCCAAGAAACATTCTTTTTATCTGAAGTTATTTCCTTCTTGACCACAGGCCTTGTGCGCTCCCAAATATCCCTTCATAGATTCTACAAAAACAGTGTTTACAAACTGATCAATCACAAAATAGATTGAACTATGTGAGATGAATGCACACATCACAAAGCAGTTTCTCTGAAAGTTTCTTTCTGGTTTTAACCTGGAGATATTGCCTTTTTCACTGTAAGCCTCAATGCACCCCAAAATAAACCTTTGCATATTCTGCCAAAGGGTTGCTTCCAAATGGCTCCATCAAATGAAAACTTTAACAGTGTTAAATTAATGCACACATCACAAATCAGTGTCTCAGAAAGCTCCTATCCAGTTTTTATCTGAAGATATTTCCTTTTTCACTGTAGCCCACTTTTCACTACTTAATATCACTTAGCAGATTAGATAAAAAGAGTGTTTCCAAACTTCTCTATCAAAAGAAAGGTTTAAATCTGTGAGATGAATGCACACATCACAAAGCAGTTTCTCATAACGTTTCTTTGTAGTTTTTATCTGAAGATATTTCCTTTTTCACTGTAGGGTTCAATGTGCACCCAAATATCCCTTCACAGATTCTACAAAAAAAAATTTTTCCAAAAGTCTCAATGAGAAGAAAGCTTGAACTCTGTCAGATGAATGCAGATATCACAAAGTAGTTGCAGAAAGCTACTGTCTAGTTCTTCTCTGATGATATTTCCTTTTCCACAATAGGACTCAATGTGCTACCAAATAGCCCTTTGCAGATCCTACAAAAACAGTGTTTCCAAAGTGTTCCATCAAAAGAAGGACTTAACTCTATGAGATGAATGCACACATCAGAAACCAGTTCCTCATAACGATTTTTTTCCAGTTTTTAACAAAAGATATTTCCTTTTTCATTATAGGCTTTCTTAGGCTACAAAATATCACTTTTCTGATTACACAAAAACAGTATTTCCAAACTGCTTAGTCAAATGAAAGGTTTAATTCTGTGAGATTAATGCACACATCATAAAGCAGTTTCTCAAAAATTTCTTTCTAGTTTTTACTTGAAGTTAATTCTTTTTTCACCATAGGTTACTGTGAACTCTGAAATACACCATCTCAAATTCTACAAAAACAGTGTTTGCAAATTGGCCGATAAAAAAGATGTTTAACACTGTGAAATGAACACACTCATTACAAGCAGTTTCTCAAAAAGATTTTCTTATTTTTATCTGAAGATATTTCCCTTTTCATCCTAGTTCTCAATGTGCTCCCGAATATACCTTTGCTGATTCTACTAAAACAGTGTTTTCAAACTCCTCAATCAATAGATATTTTTAACTCTGTGAGAAGAACGCACACATCACAAAACTGTTTCTCAGAAAGCTTCTTTCCAATTTTAATCTGAATATATTTCCTTTTTCACCATAGGCCTATTTCACTAGATAATATTGCAGATAATACAAAAACAGTGTTTCCAAACTGCTCAATCAAAAGAAAGGTTTAACTCTGTGAGATTAATGCAGACATCACAAAGCAGTTTCTCAGAAAGTTTCTGTCTAGTTCTTCTCTGATATTTGGCCTTAATGTGCTGGCAAATATCCCTTCACAGATTTTTCAGAAACAGTGTTTCCAAAGTGTTCCATTGAAAGAACACTTAACTCTGTGAGATGAAGAGACACATGAGAAAGCAGTATTTCATAAGGCTTGTTTCCAGTTTTTATGTGAAGATATTGTCTTTTTCATCATAGGCTTTTTGAGGTACCTAATATTGCTTCGCAGATTACACAAAAACAGTGTTTCCAAACTGCTCAGTCAAATGAAATGTTTAATTCTGTGAGATGAATGTACACATCACAAAGAAGTTAATCATAAAACTGCTTTCTAGTTTTTACCCAATGATATTTCCTTTTTTAACGTAGGCCTAACAGCACTTTCAAATATCTGATTGCAGACTCCATAAAAACAGTATTTCAAAACTGCTCAATCAAAAGAAATGTTTAAATCTGTGACAAGAAGGCACACTTCACAAAGTGGTTTCTCAGAAAGCTTTTTGTATTTGTTATCTGAAGTTATTTTATTTTTCCCAGTAGGCCTCAATGCACTCCCAAATATCCCTTCACAGATTCTATAAAAACAGTGTTTCCAAACTGTTCCATCAAAAGAAGGATGTAACTCTGTGAGATGGATGCACACTATAGAAAACAGTTTCTCAAAACTCTTCTCTCCAGGTTCTATCTGAAGATATTTCCTTTTTCAGCACAGGCCTTTTCTGCTACCTAGCATCACTTCACAGATTATGCAAAAACAGTGTTTCCAAACTGCTCAATCAAAAGTCACGTTTCACTCTGTCAGATGAATGCACATATCACAAAGCAGTTTCTTTAAAAGCTTCTTTCTAGTTTTTATATGAAGTTATTTCCTTTTTCACCATAGGTCATGTGTGCTGCCAAATATCCCTTCGCAGATTCTACAAAAACTGTGTTTCCAAATGGATCTATCAAAAGAAAGGTTTAAATCTGTGAGATGAATGTGCACATCACCAAGTAGTTTCTCAAAAAACTTGTTTCTACTTTTTATGCAAAGATATTTACTTTTTCACCCTAGGCTTCAATGCCCTCCCAAATATCACATTGCAGACTCTTCAAAAACATTGTTTCCAAACTGATTAAAAAAAAGAAAGGTTTAACTCTGAGAGATGAATGTAGACATCACAAAGCAGCTTCTCAGAAAGCTTCTGTCTAGTTTTTCTCTGAAGATATTTCCTTTTCCACCACAGGCCTCAATGAGCTCCCAAATATCCCTATGAAGATTCCATAAAAACTTGTTTCCCAACCATTCCATTAAAAGAAGGACTTAAATCTGTGAGACGAATGCACACCTCAGAAAGCAGTTTCTCATAACGCTTCTTCCAGTTTTTATCTGAAGATAATTCCTTGTTCACCATAGACTTTTATGTGCTGCCAAATATCACTTTGTAGATTTTGCAAAAAGAATGTTTCCTAACTGCTCAGTCCAAAGAAATGTTTAGCCCTGTGAGATGAACAGACATTTCACAAAGCAGTTTATCAAAAAAGCTTCTTTCTAGTTTTTATCCTAAGATATTTCCTTTTTCACCACAAACCTCAGTGTGCTCCCAAATATCCCTTCACAGATTCTACAAAAGCAGTGTTTCCAAACTGCTCAATCAAAAGAAATATTTAAGTCTGTGAGATGAATCCACACATCACAAAGCAGTTTCTCAGAAAGTTTCTGTCTAGTTCCTCTCTAAAGATATTTCCTTTTCCAAAATAGGCCTCAATGCACTCCCAAATCTCCCATTGCAGATTCTACAAAAACAGTGTTTCCAAACTGCTCAATCAAAAAACAAATTTAAGTCTGTGAGATGAATATAAACATCACAAAGCAGTTTCTAAAAAAGCTTCTTTCTAGATTTTATCTGAATATATTTCCTTTTTCACCATAGGCTTCAATGATCTCCCAAATATTCCATCACAGTTTCTACAAAAATAGTGTTTCCAAACTGCTCAAGCAAAAGAAAGTTTTAACTCTGTGAGATGAATGCACACCTCACTAAGCAGTTTCAAAGAAATCTTCTGTCTAGTTCTTCTCTGAAGATAATTTCTTTTCCACCAAGACCTCAATGCACTCGCAAATACTCTTTTGCAGAGTCTACAAAAACCGTTTTCAAACTGTTCCATCAAAAAAACGACTTAACTCTGTGAGATGAATGCACACATCAGCAGGCAGTTTCTCATAACGCTTCTTTCTAGTTTATATCTGAAGATATTTCCTTCTTCTCCATAGGCGTCAATGCGCTCCCAAATATCCCTTCTCAGATTCTACAAAAACAGTGATTCCAAACTTCTCAAAAAAAATAAACGTTTACCCGTGTTGACTGAATTCACACATCACAAATCAGTCTCACAAAAATGTTCTTTATAGTTTTTATCTGGAGATATTTCCTGTTTCACCATAGGCCTCAATTTGCTCTAAAATAACCCTTTACAGATTCTGCCAAAAAAGGTGTTTCCAAAGGGCTCCATCAAACGAAAAATTTAACAGTGTTAAATAAATGTACACATCAGAAGGCAGTTTCTCAGAATGCTTCTTTACAGTTTTTATCTGAAGATATTTCCTTTTTTACCATAGGCTTCTTTGCATTACTTAATATCCCTTCACAGATTGTACAAAAACGGTGTTTCCAAGCTCTTCCATTAAAAGAAGTACTTAACTCTGTGAGGTGAACACACACATCTGAAAGCAGTTTCTCATAATGCTTCTTTCCAGTTTTAATCTGAAGATATTCCCTTTTTCATCATAGGCTTTTTGAGCTACTTTATATTGCTTCACAGGCTACTCAAAAACAGTGTTTCCAAACTGTTCCATCAAATGAAAGGTTTAACTCTGTGAGACAAATGCACGCATCACAAAGCAGTTTCTCAAAAAAACTTCTTTCTAGTTTTTATCCAAAGATTTTTCCTTTTTCACCATAGGCCTAACTACACTTTCAAATATCCAACTGCAGATTCGACATAAACAGTGTTTCCAAGCTGCTCAATTAGCAGCCACTTTTAACTTTGTGAGATGAATGCACACATCACAAAGCAGTTTCTGAAAAAGCTTCTTTCTAGTTTTTATCTGAAGCTATTTCCTTTATTACCATAGGCTTCAATGAGCTCCAAAAATCCCATCACAGATTCTACAGAAACAGTGTTTCCAAACTCCTCAATCAAAAAATAGGTTTAACTCTGTGAGCTGAATGGACACTTCACAAATCAGTTTTTCTGAAAGCTTTTTCTAGTTTTTACCCAAAGAAATTTACTTTTTCACATAGGCCTCAGTGCACTCTAAAAATATCCCTTTACAGATTCTACAAAAACAGTGATTCCAAACTTCTCTACCAAAAGTAAGCTTTAACTCTGTAAGGCAGATGCACACATCACAAAGCAGTTTCACAGATTGCTTCTGTGTAGTTCTTCTCTCAAGATATTAATTTTTCCACTATAAACCTCAATGTGCTCCCAAATATCCCTTCACAGATGGTATAAAAACAGTGTTTCTGAACTATTCCATCAAAAGAAGACATTAACTCTTTGATATGAACACACACATACGAAAGCAGTTTCTCATAATGCTTCTCTCCATTTTTTTATGAAGATATTTCCTTATTCACTATATGCCTTTTTGTGCTAACATCGCTTCACAGATTCTACAAAAACAGTATTTCCAAACTGATCATCAAAAGAACTTTTTAACTCTGTGAGATGAAAGCACACATCACGAAGCAGTTTTTCAGAAAGCTTCTGACTAGTTCTCTGAAGATATTTCCTTTCCACCATAGGCCTCAAAGCACTCCCAAATATCCCTTCACAGATTCCACAAAAGCAGTGTTCCCAAACAGTTCCATCAAAAGAAAGTTTTAAATTTGTGTGATGAATGCACACATCACAAAGTAGTTTCTCAGAAAGCTTCTGTCTAATTTTTTTCTGAAAATATTTCCTTTTCTACCCTAGGCCTCAGTACACTCTGAAATATACCTAGCAGATTCTACACAAACAGTGTTTCCAAACTGTTCCATCAAAGGAATGACTTAATTCTGTGAGAGAAACTCACATATCAGAGAGCAGTTTCTCATAAAGCTCTTTTCCAGTTTTTATCTGAAGATATTTCCTTGTTCACCATAGGCCTTTTGGCACTACCTAACATCACTTTGCAGAATATACAAAAACAATGTTTCCAAACTTCTCAGTCAAAAGAAAAGTTTAAATCTTTGAGATGAATGCACACATCACAATGCAGTTTCTCAAAGAGTTTCTTTCTAGTTTTTCTCTGAAGATATTTCCTTTTTCACCATAGGCATCAGTATGCTCCCAAATACCCCTTTATGGATTCTACAAAAAGAGTGTTTCCAAACTGCTCAATCAAAAGACTTGTTTAACACTGTGAGAAGAATGCACACATCACAAATCAGTTCCTCTTAAAACTTCTTTTTTTTAAAATCTGTGTTATTTACTTTTTCAACATAGGCCTTGTGAGTTCCCAAATATTGCTTCAGAGATTCAACAAAAACAGTGTTTCCAAACTGATCAATCAAAAGAAACTTTTAATTCTATGAGAAGAATGCACACATCACAAAACAGTTTCTCATATAGCTTCTATCTATTTCTTCTTTGAAGATATTTCCTTTTCCAACATAGGCTTTTATAATTTACCTAATATCGCTTCACAGATTATACAAAAGCAGTTTCCAAACTCCTCATTCAAAAGGGAAGTTTAACTCTGTGAGATGAATGGAAACATCACAAAGCAATTTCTCAAAAAGTTCTTTCTAGTTTTTATCCGAATATATTTCCTTTTTCACAATAGGCCTAAATGTGCTTTCAAATATCCCATTGCAGATTCTACAAAAATAGTGTTTCCAAACTGCTCAGTCAAAATAAATGTTTAAATGTTTGAGAAGAATGGACACATTACAAAGTGGGTTTTCAGAAATCTTCTTTGTAGTCTTTATCCAAAGTTATTTGCTTTTTCACCATAGGCCTCAATGTGCTCCCAGATATCCTTTCACAGATTCTACAAAAACAGTGTTTCCAAACTGAACAATCAAAAGATAGTTTTAACCCTATGAGATGAATGCACACATCACAAAGCAGTTTCTCAGAAAGCTTCTGTCTACTTTTTCTCTGAAGATATTTCCTTATCCACTATTGGCCTCAATGCGCTCCCAAATATCCATTCGCATATTCTACAAAAGCACTGCTTCCAAACAACTCTGTGAGTTGAACCCACATGTCACAAAGCTGTTTCTCAGAAAGCTTCTTTCTAATTTTTATCCGAATATAATTTTTTTCATCACAGGCCTCAATGTGCTCACAAATATCCCTTCACAGATTCTACAAAAACAGTGTTTCCAAACTATTCTATCAAAAGTAGGACTTAACTCTGCGAGTTAAATGCACACATCAGAAAGCAGTTTCTTTCTCATAACGCTTCTTTCCAGTTTTTATCTGAAGTTATTTCCTTTTTCACCATAGGTTTATTTGTGCTACCTAATATCACTTCACAGATTTCACAAAAACAGTGTTTCCAAATTGCACAGTCAAAAGAAAAGTTGGACTTTGTGAGATGAATGAATACATCACTAAGCATTTTCTGAAAAAGCTTCTTTCTAGTTTTTTCCTGAAGTTATTTCCTTTTTCACCATAGGCTTTGTGTGCTGCCAAATGTCCCTTTGCAGACTCAAGAAAAACAGTGTTTTGAAACTGCCTAATCAAAAGAAAGGGTTAACTCTGTGAGATGAATGCAGATATCACAAAGCTGTTTCTCAGAAAGCTTCTTTCTAATTTTTGTCTTGAGATAATTCCTTTTCCACATAGGCCACATTGCACTCCTAAATAACCCTTCTCAGGTTCTGTAAAAAGTGTGTTTAAAAATGACACCATTAAAGGAAAAATTTGTCACTGAGAAATGAATGCATATCTCACAAATCAGTGTCTCAGAAAGCTTCTTTGCAGTTTTAATCTGAAGATATTTCCTTTTCCACCATAGGCCTCAATGTGCTCCGAAATATCCCTTTATAGATTCTATAAAAACTGTGTCTCTGAACTGTTCCATCAAAAGGACTTTACTCTGTGAGATGCATGCACTCATTAGAAAGCAGGTTCTTATGTTAAATGACGAGTTACTGGGTGCAGCACACCAACATGGCACATGTACATATAAGTAAATAACCTGCTCTTTGTGCACATGCACCCTAAAACTTAAATTACAATAAAAAAAAGTATAAAAAAAGAAAGCAGTTTCTCACAACCCTTATTTCCAGTACTTACCTGAAGATATTTCCTTTTTCAGCTTAGGCCTTTTTGCACTACTTAGAATCAGTTCACAGATTACACAAAAACAGTGTTTCCAAACTGCTCAAACAAAAGCCGCATTTAAGTTTGTGAGATTAATGCACAGTCAAAGAGTAGTTTCTCAAAATGATTCTTCGTGGTTTTTATCCAAAGCTATTTCCTTTAACACCATAGGCTTCAATGCACTTCCAAATATCCCATTGTAGATTTTACAAAAACAGTGTTTCCAAACTACTTAAACAAAAAATAAATTTAACACTGTAGTTTAACATACACCTCACAAAGCAGTTTCACAAAACTTTTTTCTAGTTTTTACCTGAATATATTTCTTTTTTCACCATAGGCCTCATTGCACTTCCAAATATCCCTTTGCAGATTCTGTGAAAACTGTGTTTCCAAAATGCTCAATCAAGAGAAAGTTTTAACTCTGTGAGATGAATGCACACATCACAAAGCAGTTTGTCAGATAGTTTCTGTCTAGTTCTTCTCTGCAGATTCTTCCTTTCAAACCATAAGCCTCAATGCACTCCCAAATATCCTTTCACACATTCTATAAAAACAGTGTTTCTGAACTGTTCCATCAAAAGAAACTTTTAACTCTGTGATGTGAATTCACACATCAGAAAGCAGTTTCTCATAACTCTTCTTTCCAGTTTTTTTCTGAAGTTATTTCTTTATTCACCATAGGCCTTTTTGCACTAACATCACTTTATAGATTGTCCAAAAACAGTGTTTCCAAACTGCTCTGTCAAAAGAAAAATGTAACACTGTGAGATGATTGCATGTATCACCAAGCAGTTTTTCAAAAACTTTTTTCTAGTTTTTATCCGAAGATATTTCCTTTTTCACCATAGACATAGTGTGCTCTCAAATATCCCTTTGCAGATTCTACAAAAACAGTGTTTCCAAACTGCTCAATCAAAAGAAAAGTTTAACTCTGTGAGAAGAATGCACAGACCACAAAGCGGCTTCTCAGAAACCTTCCTTCTACTTTTTATCTGATGGTATTTTTTCCTTTTTTCACCTTAGAACTCATGCGCTCCCAAATATCCCTTCATATATTTTACAAAAACAGAGTTTCCAAACTGATCTATCAAAAGAAATGTGTAACCCTGTGAGATGAATGCACACTTCACAAATCAGTTTCTCAAAAATCTTCTTTTTAGTTTTTATCTGAAGAAATATCTTTTATCACCAGTCTTCAATGCCTTCCCAAGTATCCCATTGCAGATTCTACAAAAACAGTTTTTCCAAACTGCTCAATCAAAAGAAAGGGGTAACTCTGTGAATTGAATGCACACATCACAAAGCTGTTTCTCAGAAAGCTTCTTTCTAGTTTTAATGTGAAAATATTTAGTTTTTCACCATAAGCCTCAGTGCATTCCCAAATATACCTTTGAAGATACTACAAAAACAGTGTTTCCAAACTGCTTAATCAAAAGAAAGGTTCAACTATATCAGATGAATGCACATATCACAGAGAAATTTCTCAGAAACTTTCTGTCTAGTTTTTATATGAAGATATTTCCTTTTTCACCATAGGCCTCGGTGCACTCCCAAATATACGTTTGCAGATTCTACAAAAACAGTGTTTCCAAAGTCCTCAATCAAAAGAAGGTTTAACTGTGTGAGATGAATGCACACATCACAAAGTAGCTTCTCAGAAAGCTTCTTTCTAGTTTTAATCTGGAGATATTACCTTTTTCACCATATGCTTCAATGCGCTCCCAAATAACCCTTCGTAGATTCTGCCAAAAGTGTGTTTCCAAACTGTGCCATGAAGGAAAAGATTTAAAACAGTGAAATCTATGCACACATCAGAAATAAGTGACTCAGAAAACTTTTTCCAGTTTTTATCTGTAGATATTTCCTATTTCACAATAGGCCTCTTTCTGCTACCTAATATCACTTTGCAGATTATACAAAAACAGTGTTTCCAAACTGTTCTATCAAACTAAAGGCTTAACTCTGTGAGATGAATGCACATATCAGAAAGCAGTTTCTCCAAATGCTTCATTATAGTTTTTATCTTAAGATATTTACCTTTTAACTATAGGTTTCAATATGCTGCCAAATACGTCTGCAGATTCTTCCAAAACAGTGTTTCCAAACTGTTCAATCAAAAGAAAGGTTTAACTCTGTGAGATGAGTGCTCACAACACAAAGAAGTTTCTCAGAACCCTTCTGTCTAGTTCTTCTCTGAAGATATTTCCTTTTCCAACATAGGCCTCAATGATGTCTCAAATATCCCTTCACAGATTCTACAAAGACAGTTTTTCTAAAATGTAACATCAAAAGAAGGACTTAACACTGTGAGATGAGTGTACACATCAAAAGGCAGTTTCTCATAACGCTTCTTTTCAGTTTTTATTTTTAAATATTTCGTTTTTCACCATAGGCTTTTTTATGCTACCTAATATTGCTTCACAGATTTTGCAAAAACAGTGTTTCCAAACTGCTCAGCCAAAAGAAAGGTTTAACTCTGTAAGATGAATGCACACATCACAGAGCAGTTTCTTAAAAAACTTCTTTCTAGTTTTTATCCCAGGATATTTCTTTTATCACCATTGAGTTCATTGTGCTCCCAAATATCCCATAGCAGATTCTAAAAAAACAGAGTTTCCAAACGGCTCAATCAAAAAACCGTTTTAACTCTGTGAGTTGAATGCATACAGCACAAACCAGTTTCTCAAAAAGGTGCTTTGTAGTTTTTATCTGAAGATACATCCTTTTTCAGCATAGGCCACATGTGTTCCCAAATATCACTTCTCAGATTCTACAAAAACAGTGTTTATGAACTGCTCAATAAACACAAAGGTTTAAATCTGTGAGATGAATGCAAACAGCATACAGCAGTTTCTCAAAAGGATTCTTTCTAGTTTTTATCTGAAGATATTTCCTTTTTCACCATAGCCTTCAATGCGCTCCCAAATATGCCTTCCCAGCTTCTTCAAAAACAGCAATTCCAAACTGCTCAATGAAAAGAAAAGTTTAACTCTGTGAGATGAATGAACTCATCACAAAGCAGTTTCTTAGAAAATTTCTGTCTAGTTCTTTTATGAAGATTTTTCCTTTTCCACCATTGGCCTAAATGCACTCTGAAATATCCCCTCACAGATTCTATAAAATGAGTGTTTTGAAACTGTTCCATCAAAAGAAGGATTTAACCCTGTGAGATGGATTCACACATCAGAAAGCAGTTTCTCATAATGCTTCTTTGCAGTTTTTATCTGAAGATATTTCCTTGTTCACCATAGGCCTTTTTGCACTACGTGACATCTCTTCACAAATTATAGTAAAACAGTGTTTGCAAACTGCTCAGTCAAAAGAAAAGTTTAACTCTGTGAGATGAATGCATACTTCCCAACGCAGTTTCTCCAAAAGCTAGTTTTTAATCCAAAGATATTTCACTCATCACTGTTGGCATCAGTGAATTTAAATATCCCTTTGAAATTTCTACAAAAACAGTTTCTCCAAACTGCTCAATCATAAGAATGGTTTAACTCTGTGAGAAGAATGCACACCTCACAAAAAGCGTCTTTCTAGTTTTTATCTGAAGTTATTTCCTTTTTCACAGTAGGCCTCATGCACTCCCAAATATCCCTTTGCAGATTCTATAAAAAGATGGTTTCCCAAATGATTAATCAAAAGAAATATGTATCTCTGTGAGATGAATGCATACATCACAAAACAGTTTCTCAAAAAGCTCCTTTCAAGTTTTTATCAGAAGATATTTCCTTTTTCACCATAGGCTTTAAATGTGCTCCCAAATATTCCTTCACAGATTCTACAAAAACAGTGTTTCCAAACTGCTCAGTTAAAAGAAACTGTTAACAACTCTGTAAGATGAATGCACACATCATAAAGCAGTTTCTTTGAAAGCGTCTGTTTATTTCTTCTCTGAAGATATTTCCATTTCCAATGTAGGACTCAAAGCACTCCCAAATACGCCTTCACAGCTTCTACAAAAACTGTGTTTCCAAACTGATCAATCAAAAAACAGGTTTAACTCTTTGAATTTAATGCATACATCACAAATCAGTTTCTCAAAAAAATTATTTCTAGTTTTTATCCACAGATATTTCCTTTTTCAACATAGGCCTCAATGTGGTCCCAAATACACCTTTGCAGATTCTACAAAAACAGTGTTTCCAGACTGCTCAATCAACCAAAAGGTTTAACACTGTGATATGAATGCACACATCACAAAGAAGCTTCTCTGAGAGCTTCCGTCTTGTTCTTCTCTGAAGATATTTCCTTTTCCATCATAGGCCTCACTTCGCTCCCAAATATCCCTTTGCACATTCTACAAAAACAGTGTTTCCAAACTGTTCCATCAAAAGAGGACTTAACTCTATGAGATGAATGCACACATCAGAGAGCAGTTTCTCATAACGATTCTTTCCAGTTTCTATCTGAAGATATTTACTTTTTCACCACAGGCTTTTTTGCACTACCAAATATAGCTTCACAAATTTTCCAAAAACAGTGTTTCCAAACTGCTGAGTGGAAAGAAAGATTTAACTCTGTGAGATGAATGCATACATCACAACACAGTTTCTCAGAGAGCTTTTGTCTAGATTTAATCTGAAGGTATTTCCTTTTTCACCGTAGGCATCAGTGCACTCCCAAATATCCTTTGCACATTCTAGAAAAACAGTATTTCCAAACTGCTCCGTGAAATACAGGTTTAACTCCGTGGGTTGAATGCACATATCACAAAGAAGTTTCTCAAAACGCTTCATTATAGTTTTCATCCTAAGATATTTCCTTTTTCACCATGGGCCTCAGTGTGCTCCAAAATATCCCTCTAGAGATTCTCTAAAAATAGTGTTTCCAAACTTCTCATTCAAAAGAAACATTTACCTTTGTAAGAAGAATTCACACATCACAAAGCAGTTTCTCAGAAATCTTTCTAGTTTTTATCTGAAGTTATTTCCTTTTTCACAACAGGCCTTGTGCACTCCCAAATATCCCTTCCCAGATGCTACAAATACAGTGTTTCCAAACTGATCAATCAAAAAAAAGGTTTAACTGTGAGATGAATGCACACAGCACAAAGCAATTTCTTCAAAAGCTTCTTTCTAGTTTTTATCCAAAGATGTTTCCTTTTTCACCATAGGTCTCAGTGAGCTCCCAAATATACCTTTGCAGATTCTACAAAAACATTGTTTTCAAACTGCTCAATCAAAAAATTAGTTTATCTCTGTGAATTGAATGCATGGCACAAAGCGGTTCCTAGAAAGCTTCTTTCCTGTTTTTATCAGAAGATATTTACTTTTTCACCATAGGCATAAATGTGCTTCCAAATATCCCTTCAGAAATACTACAAAAACAGTGTTTCCAAAGTGCTCAATCAAAAGAAAGGTTTAACTCTGTGAGATGAATTCACACATCACAAAGCAGTTTCTCAGAAAGCTTCTGTTTAGTTCTTCTCTGAAGATATTCCCTTTTCCACCATCGGCTTCAATGGGCTCCCAAAAATCCCTTCGCAGATCCTATACAAACAGTGTTTCCTAAAGGTTCCATCAAAAGAGTAATTTTAACTCTCTACGTTGAACACACACATTGGAAAGCAGTTTCTCATAATGCTTCTTTCCAATCTTTATCTGAAGATACTTCCTTGTTCACCATAGGCCTTATTGTGCTACCTAACATCACTTTGCAGATTATACAAAAACAGTGCTTCCAAACTGTTCAGTCAGTAGAAAAGTTTAACTATTTGAAATTAATGCTTACACCACAAAGCTGTTTCTCCAAAAGCTCTTTCTAGTTTTTATCCAAAGATATTTCCTTTTTTACTATAGACCTCAATGCTCTCTCAAATATTCCATTGAAGATTCAACATAAACAGTGTTTGCAAACTGTTACATCAAAAAAGGACTTATCTTTGTGAGATGAAAGCACATATCACAAAGCACTTTCTCATAACACTTCTTTCCACTTTTTATCTGAAGATATTTTCTTTTTCACCATAGGCTTTTTCACACTGCATAATATCACTTCACAGATTTTGCAAAAACAGTGTTCCCATAAAAGAAAGGTGTAGCTCTGTGAGATGAATGCACACATCACAAAGTAGTTTCACAAAAAGATTCTTTCTAGTTTTTATCAGAAGTTACTTCCTTTGTCACCATAGTCTTCCATGCATACCCAAATGTCCTGTTGCAGAATCTACCAAAACAGTGTGTCCAAATGGCTCAATCAAAAAACAGGTTTAACTTTGTGAGTTGAATGCACACATCACAAAGCAGTTTCTCAAAAAGCTTCTTTATACTTTTTATCTGAAGTAAATTCCTTTTTCTCCATAGGCGACAGTGTGCTCCTAAGCATTCCATCACAGATTCTACAAATACAGTGTTTCTAAACAGCTCAATAAAAATAAAGGTTAAAATCTATGAGGTGAATGCACACATCACACAGCAGTTTCTCATAAAGATTCTGTCTAGTTCTTTTCTGAAGATATTCCTTTTTCCACCATAGGCCTCAGCATGCCCCCAATTATCCCTTCACAGGTTCTATTAAAACAGTGTTTCTGAACTGTTCCATCAAAAGAAGGATATAACTCTATGAGATGAAGGCACACATCAGAAAGCAGTATCTCATAACCCTTCTTTCCAGTTTTTATCTGAAGGTATTTCCTTGGTTACCATAGGCCTTTTTGCACTACCTAACATCACTTCACCGATTATCCAAAACAGTGTTTCCAAACTGCTCAGTCAAAAGAAAAGTTTAACTCTATGAGATGAATGCATAAATCACAAAGCTGTTTCTGAAGAATCTTCATTCTCATTTTTATCGGAAGATATTTCTTTCATCACCATAGGCTTCAATGTGCTCCCAAATATCCCATCATAGATTCTATAAAAACAGTGTTTCCAAACTGCTCAATCAAAAAACCATTTTACCTCTGTGTTGAGCCCACACATCACAAAGCAGTTTCTCAAAAAGCTTCCTTCTAGTTTTTATCCAAAGATACATCCTTTTTCACCATAGGCCTCAATGTGCTCCATATTTCCTTGGAATATTCTACAAAAAAAGTGATTCCAAACTGTTCCATCAAAAGAAGGACTTAACTCTCTAAGATGAACACACACATCAGAAAGCAGTTTCTCCTAACGTTTCCTTCCAGATTTTAAGTGAAGATGTTTCCTTTCTCACCATAGGCTTTTTTGCACAACTGAACATCGCTTAGCAGATTTAGCAAAAACAGTGTTTCCAAACTGCTCCATCAAAAGAAAGGTTTAACTCTGTGAGATGAACGCACACATCACAAAGCAGTTTCTCAGATAGCTTCTGTCTAGTTCTTCTCTGAAGATATTCTGTTTTCCACCTTAGGGCTTCTATGTGCTCCCAAATATCCCTTTGCAGATCCTATAAAAACAGTGTTTCCAAAAGGTTCCATCAAAAGAAAGACCTAACACTCTGAGCTGAATGCACACATCAGAAAGCAGTTTATCATAACCCTTCTTTCCAGTTTTTATTTGAAGATGTTTTCTGGTTCACCATAGGCCTTTTTGCACTACCTAACATTGCTTTGGACATTTGGAAAAAAACAGTGTTTCCAAAGAGCTCTGTCAATAAAAAAGTTTAACTCTTTGAGAATAATGCAGACATTACAAAGATGTTTCTCAAAAAGCTTCTTTCTAGTTTTTATCCTAAGATATTACCTTTCTCACTGTAGGCCTCAAGGCACTCCCAAATACCTCACTGCAAATTCTACAAAAACAGTGTTTCCAAACTGCTCATTCAAAAAACAGTTTTATCTTTATGAGTTGAACACATACATCCAAAGCAGTTTCTCAAAAAGATTCTTTTTAGTTTTAATCTGAAGATATTTCCTTTTTCACCATAGGATTTTTGACACTACCTATCACTTCACAGAATTTGCACATACAGTGTTTCCATACTGCTCATTCAAAAGAAAGGCTTAACTCTGTGAGACAAATGTGCACATCAGAAAGCAATTTCTCATAACACTTCTTTCTAGTTTTTATCTGAAGTTCCTTCATTTCTCACCATGGGCTTCAAGGCATACCAAAATATCCCATCTCAGATTCTACCAAAACAGGGTGTCCAAACTGCTGTATCAAAAAACAGGTTTATCTCTGAGAGTTGAATGCACACATCACAAAGCAGTTTCTCAAAAAGCTTCTTTATACTTTTTATCCAAAGTAATTTCCTTTTTTCACCATAGGTCTCAGTGTGCTCCGAAATAGTCTGTTGCAGATTCTACTAGTACAGTCTTCTAAACAGCTCAATCAAAAGAAAGATTTAACTCTGTGAGATGAATGCAGACATCACACAGCAGTTTCTCAGAAAGCTTCTGTCTAGTTCTTCTTTGAAGTTATTTCCTTTTCCACTGCAGGTCTCAATGTGCTCCCAAATGTTCCTTTGCAGATCTTCTAAAAACATTGTTTCTCAGCTGTTCTTTCAAAAGAAGGATTTAACTCTGAGAACTGAATGCACACATCAGAAAGTAGTTTCTCATAATGCTTCTTTCCAGTTTTTATCTGAAGATATTTCCACTTTCAACAGAGGCCTCTTTGTACTCATTATCACTTTGCAGATTATACAAAACAGTATTTCCAAATGTCTCTATCAACAGAAAGGATTAACTCTGTGAGATTAATGCACACATCACAGTGCAGTTTCTCAAAAAGCTTATTTCCGGTTTTTATCTGAAGATATTTCCTTTATCACCTTAGACTTCAATACACTTCCAAATATCCCATCACAGATTCTACAAAAACAGTGTTTCCAAACTGCTGAACCAAAAAACAGGCTTAACTCTGTGAGACGAATGCACACATCAGAAAGCAGTTTCTCAGAAAGCTTCTTTCTGCTTTTTATCCGAAGATATTTCCTTTTTCACCTTAAGCCTCAGTGTGCTCCCAAATATACCTTTGTAGAATCTACAAAACCAGTGTTTCCAAAATGCTCAATCAAAAGAAAGGTTTAACTCTATGAGATGAATGCACTCATCATAAAGCAGTTTCTAAGATAGCTTCTGTCTAGTTCTTCTCTGAAGATATATCCTTTTCCACCATAGGCCTCAATGCACTCCCAAATATCACATCGCAGATGCCATAAAAACAGGGTTTGTGAACTGCTCCATCAAAAGAAGGATTTAAATCTGTGAGATGAACACACACATCAGAAAGCAGTTTCTCATAAAGCTTCTTTCCAGTTTTTATCTGAAGATATTTCCTTGTTCACCACAGACATTTTGTGCTACCACACATGGCTTCACAGGTTACACAAAAACAGTGTTTCCAAACTGCACCATAGACTTCAGTGTGCCCCCACATATCCCTTTGCAGATTCTACAAAAACAGTGTTTCCAAACTACTAAATGAAAAGAAAAGTTTAACTCTATAAGAACAATGCACACATCACAAAGTTGTTTCTCAGAAAGCTGCTTTCTAGTTTTTATCTGAAGTTATTCCATTTTTAACCTTAGGCCTTGTGCACTCCCAAATATCCCCTCACATATTATACAAAAACAGTGTTTCCAAAGTGATCACTCAAAGAATTGTTTAACCCTGTTATATGCATGCAAACATCAGAAAGCAGTTTCTCAAAAAGCTTCTTCCTAGTTTTTGTCTGAAGATATTTCCTTTATCACCATAGGCATAAGTGTGCTCCAAAATATCCCTTTGCAGATCCTACATAAGCAGTGTTTCCAAACTATTCAATTAAAAGAAACTTTTAACTCTATGAGAAGAATGCACACATCACAAAGCGGTTTCTCAGAAAGCTGTTTCTAGTTTTATCTGAAGTTACTTCCTTTTTCACCTTTGGCCTTGTGTGCACCAATATCTCCCATTGCAGATACTACAGAAACAGTGTTTCAAAACTGTTCAATCAAAATAAAGGTTTAACTGTGTGAGATAAATGCACACATCACAGAGAAGTTTCTCAGAATGCTTCTGTCTACTTTTTATCTGGAGATATTTCCTTTTTTATCATAGGCCTCAGTGGTCTCCCAAATAACCCTTTGCAGATACTTCCAAATGGGTGCTTCCAAAGGCTCCATCAAAGGAAAACTTTAATTCTCTGAAATGAATGCACACATCACAAATCAGTGACTCAGATAGCTTCATTCAAGTTTTTATCTGAAGATGTTTTCTTTTTCACTATAGGCCTCTTTGTGCTACCCAATATCACTTCACAGATTAAACAAAAACAGTTTCCAAACTGCTCTGTCAAAATAACAGTTTAACTTTGTGTGATGAATTCACACATCACAAAGCAGTTTCTCAAAAAGCTTTTTTGTAGTTTTTATCCAAAGATATTTCCTTTATCACCATAGGCTTCAATGTGCTCCCAAATATCCTGTCGTAGATTCTACAAAAACAGTGTTTCCAAATTCCTCAATCAAAAGAAACTTTTAACTCTGTGAGAAGAATGCACACATCACAAAGCAGTTTCTCATAAAGCTTCTTTCTAGTATTTATCTGACTTTATTTCCTTTTTCATAATAGGCCTCTTGTGCTCCCAAATATCCCTTCACAGATTCTATCATAACAGTGTTTCCAAACTGCTCAATCAAAAGAAAGGTTTAACTCCTTGTGGTGAATGCACACATCACAAAGGAGTTACTCAGAAAGCTTCTTTCTAGTTTTTATCTGGAGATATTTCCTCTTTCACTGTAAGCCTCAAAGTGCTCCAAAATAAACCTTCACAGATTCTGCCAAAAGGGTGTTTCCAAAGGCTCCATCAAAGGAAAGATTAACACTGTGAAGTGAATGCACATATTACAAATCAGTGTCTTAGAAAGATTTTTTTCCCGTATTTATCTGAAGATATTTCTTTTTTCACCATAGGCTTCTTTTCGCTAGTAAATATCACCTGGCAGATTAAGCAAAAACTGTGTTTTCAAACTTCTCTATTTGAAGAAAGGTTTAACTCTGTGAGATGAATGCACACATCACAAAGCAGTTTCTCAAAAAGACTATTTCTAGTTTTTGTCAGAAGATATTTCCTTGATCACCATAGGCTTCAATGTGCTCCAAAATATGCCATCACATATTCTACAAAAACAGAGTTTCCAAACTGGCCAATGAAAAAACGTATTTAACTCAGAGAGTTGAATGCATATATCACAAAGCCATTTATCAAAAAGCTTCTTTCTTGTTTTTATTTGAAGATATTTCCTTTTTCAGCATAGGCATCAGTGCACTCCCAAATATACGTTTGCAGATTCTACAAAAAGAGTGTCAACAAACTGCTCAATCAAAAGCAAGGTTAACTCTGTGAGATGAATGCATACAACACAAAGCAGTTTCTCAGAGAGCTGCTGACTAGGTCTTCTCTGAAGATATTTCCTTTTCTACTGCAGGCCTCAGTATGCTCCTGAATATTCCTTTGCAGATCCTATAAAAACAGTGTTTCTGAACTGTTCCATCAAAAGAAGGCGTTAGTTCTGTGAGATGAATAGACACATGAGAAAGCAGTTTCTCATAACGCTTCTTTCCAGTATTTATCTAAAGACATATCCTTGTTCACTGTAGGCCTTTTTGTGCCACCTAAGGTCGCTTTGCAAATTATAAAAACACAGATTTTCCAAATTGCTCAGTCAAAACAAAAGTTTAACTCTGGAAGATGAATGCACACATCACAAAGTAGTTTCTCAGAAAGCTTCTTACTAGATTGTATCAGAATATATTTCCTTTCTCACCATAGGCTTCAAGGCACATCCAAATATCCCTTCACAGATTCTAAAAACACAGCATTTCCAAACTGCTCAATCAAAGACTTCTTTAATTCATGAGATGAAAGCACTGACCAAAAAACAGTTTCTAACAAGGCTCCTTTCTAGTATTTATGTGAGGATATTTCCCTTTTCACCATAGGCCTCAAAGCACTAACAAGTATCAATTTGCATATTCTACAAAAACAGGGGTTCCAAACTGCCCAATGGAAAGAAAGGTTCAACTCTGTTAGAGGAATGCACACATCACAAAGCAGTTTCTCAGAAATCTTCTCTCTAGTTTTTATCAGAAGATATTTCCTATTTCACCATAGGCCTCAAGGCAAATCCTAATATCCCTTCACAGATTCCACAAACACTGTGTTTTCAAACTGTTCAATCAAAAAAATGGTTCTTATGTGAAGTTAATTCCCGTTTCACTATAGGCCTCAAAGCACTCCCAAATATCCCTTTGCAGGTTCTACAAAATAGTGTTTCAAAAAGGCTCAATCAAAACAAAGTTTCAGCTCTGTGAAATGAATGCACACATCACAAAGAAGTTTCTCAGAAATCTTCTGTCTAGTTTTTATGTGAAGATATTTCCTTTTTCACCATAGGCCTCAAAGCACTCATAAATATCCCTTTGCAGATTCGACAAGAAGAGAGTTTCCAATCTGCTCAATGAAAAGAAACGTTTACCTCTGTGAGATGAATGCACGCATCACAAAGCAGTTTCTCAGAAAGCTTCTTTCTAGTTTGTATCAGAAGATATTTCCTTTTTCACCACAGGCCTCCAAGCAAATCCAAATATCCCTTCACAGATTCTACAAACACCATGTTGCCAAACTGCTCAATGAAAACCATTTGTTAAATTCTCTGAGGTGTATGCACACATCACAAAGCAGTTTCTCAGAAACTTTCTTTCTAGTTTGTGTCTTAAGATATTTCGTTTTACACCATAGGCCTCAATGCACTCTGAAATCTCATTTTGCTGATTATAGAAGAACAGTTTCCAAACTGTTCAATGAAAAGAAATGTTTAACCCTGTGAGATGAATGCACAGATCACAAAGTAGTTTCCAACAAACCTCCTTTCTAGTTTTTATGTGATGATATTTCCTTTTCACCGTAGGCCTCAAAGTGCTCACAAATATCCATTTGCAGATCCTGGGAAAACAGTAGTTCCAAACTGGTCAATCAAAAGCGTGGTTCAACTCTGTTAGAGGAATGCACACATCACAAAGCCGTTTCTCAGAAAGCTTCTGTCTAGATATTATGTGAAGATATTTCCTTTATCACCAGAGGCCTCAAAGCATTCTGAAATGCCCCTTTTCAGATTCTACAGAAGCAGTGTTACCAAAATGCTCAATCAATCAAAAGAAAGTTTTAACTCCGTGAGATCAATGCACATATCACAAAGCAGATTCTCTGAAAGTTCCTTTCTAGTTTTTACATGAGGATATTTTGTTTTTCACCATAAGACTCAAATGGCTCAAAAAATATCCCTTTGTGGATTTTAAAAAAACAGTGTTCTCAAAGTGCTCAATGAAAAGAATGGTTCAACTCTGTGAGATGAATGCACACATCCAAAGCAGTTTCTCAGAAAGCTTCTGTCTAGTTTGTATCGGAAGGTATTTCCTTTTTCACTGTAGACCTACATGTGAATCTAAATATCCCTTTGCAGTTTCCACAAACACTGAGTTTCCAAACTGCTCAATCAAAAGAATGGTTAAACCCTGTGAGATGAATGCACACTCTGCAAAGCAGTTTTTCAGAAAGCTTCTGTCTAGTTTGTATCAGAAGATATTTCCTTTGTCAATGTAAGTCTCAAGGCAAATCCAAATATCTCTTTGCAGATTCTACAAACACTGTGTTTCCACACTGCTCAATCAAGAGTATAGTTTATCTCAGTGAGACCAATGCACAGATCACAAAGCAGTTTCTCAGAAAGATATTTTCTAGTTTTTATGTTAGGATATTTCCTTTATCACCATAGGCCTCAAAACGCTCACAATTATCCATTTACCGAGTCTAGAAAAATAGTGGTTCCAAACTGCTCAATCTCAAAATGGTTCAACTCTGTTAGAGGAATGCACACATTACAAAGCCATTTCTCAGAAAGCTTCTGTCAAGTTTTTATGTGGAGATATTTCATTTTTCACTGTAGGCCTCAACACACTCCCAAATATCCCTTTGCAGATTCTACAAAAACAGTTTCCAAAATGCTCAATCAAAGGAAAGTTTTAACTCTGTGAGATGAATGCACATATCACAAAGCAGTTTCTCAGAAATGTCCTGTCTAGTTTTTATTTGAGGATGTTTCCTTTTTCACCATAAGTCTCAAAGGGCTCCAAAATATCCATTTGCAGATTCTACAAAAACAGTGGTTCTAAACTGGTCAATCAGAAGAGATGAATGCACACATCACAAAGCAGTGTCTCAGAAAACTTCTGTCTAGTTTTTATCAGAAGGTATTTCCTTTTTCACTGCAGACCTACATAGGAATCTAAATATTCCTTCGTAGTTTCTACAAACACTGAGTTTCCAAACTGCTCAATGAAAAGAATGGTTAAACTCTGTGAGATGAATGCACACTTCACAAAGCAGTTTCTCAGAAAGATTCTGTCTAGTTTCTATTGGAAGATATTTTCTTTTTCACCATAGGCCTCAAAGTGCTCACAAATATCCCTTCTCAGATTCTACAAACACTGTGTTTCCAAACTGCTCTATCAAAAGAATGGTTCAACTCTGATAGAGGAGTGCACAGGTCACAAAGCAGTTTCTAAGAAAGCTCCTTTCTTGTTTTTATGTGAGGATATTTCCTTTTTCGCCATAAGCCTCAAAGCGCTCCCAAATATCCATTTGCAGATTCTACAAAAACAGTGTTTCCAAAATGCTCACTCAAAAGAAAGCTTTAACTCTCTGAGATGAATGCACATATCACAAAGCAATTTCTCAGAAAGCTCCTTTCTAGTTTTTATGTGAGGATATTTCCTTTTTCAACATAAGACTCAAAGGGCTCCAAAATATCCCTTTGCAGATTCTACAAAAATAGTGGTTCCAAACTGCTCAATCAAAAGTATGGTTCAACTCTGTGAGATGAATGCACACATCACAAAGCAGTTTCTCAGAAACTCTCTTTCTAGTTTGTATCGGAAGATATTTCATTTTCATCACATGCCTCCAGGAGAGCCCAAGTAACCCTTCGCAGATTCTACAACGTGTTTTCAAACTATTCAATGAAAACAATGGCTAAACTCTGTGAGATGAATGCACACTTCTCAAAGCAGTTTCTCAGAAACTTTCTTTCTAGTTTATATCTTAAGATACTTCCTTTTTCACCGTAAGCCTCAATGCACTCCTAAATATCCTTTTGAAGATTCTGGAAGAATAGAGTTTCCAAACTGCCCAATGAAAAGAAACGTGTAACTCTGTGAGGTGAATGCACACATCACAAAGCAGTTTCTCAGAAAGTTTCTGTCTAGTTTTTACCAAAAGATATTTCCTTTTCACCATAGACTTCAAAGCACTCACAAATATCCCTTCAAAGATTCTACAAACACTGAGTTTCCAAACGGTCCTATCAGAAGAATGGTTCAACTCTTTTAGAGGAATGAACAGATCACAAAGCACTTTCTAAGAAAGCTCCTTTCTAGGTTTATGTGACGATATTTGCTTTTTTCACCACAGTACTCAATGTACTCCCAAGTATCCCTTTGCAGATTTTAGAAGTACAGAGTTTCCAAACTGTTAAATGAAAAGAAATGTTTAACTCTGTGAGATGAATTCACACATCACAAAGCAGTTTCTCAAAAAGCTTCTGTCTAGTCTGTATCAGGAGATATTTCCTTTGTCAGCGTAGGCCCCAAGGCAAATCCAAATATCCCTTCGCAGATTCTACAAACACTGTTTTTCCAAGCTGCTCCATAAAAGGAATCATTTAACAATGTGATATGAAGGCACAGATCACAAAGCAGTTTCTAAGAAAGCTCCTTTCTAATTTTTATGTGAGGATATTTCCTTTTTCACCATAAGCCTCAAAGGGCTCCAAAATATCCCTTTGCAGATTCCACAAAAACAGTGGTTCCAAACTGGTCAATGAAAGTAATGGTTCAACTCTGTGAGATGAATGCCCACATCACAAAGCAGTGTCTCAGAAAGCTTCTGTCTAGTTTATATCAGAAGGTATTTCCTTTTTCACCGTAGGCCTACAATCGAGTCCACAAATCACTTCCAGATTCTACAAAAACTATTTCCAAACTGCTCAATCAAAAGAATCATTAAAATCTGTCAGCTGATTGCACACATCACAAAGCAGTTTCTCAGAAATATTCTCTCTAGTTTGTATCAGAAGATATTTCCTTTTTCACAATAGGCCTCAATGCACTCCCAAGTATCCCTTTGCAGATTCAAGAGGAACAGAGTTTCCAAACTGCTCAATGAAAAGAAACGTTTTACTCTGTGAGGTGAATGCGCACATCACAATGCAGTTTCTCAGAAACCTTCTGTCTAGTTTGTATCAGAAGATATTTCCTTTTTCACCATAGGCCTCAAAGCACTCACAAATGTCCCTTTGCAGATTCTGCAAACACTATGTTTTCAAACTGCTCTATGAAAAAGAATGATTCAACTCTGTTAGAGGAATGCACAGATCACAAAGCAGTTTCTAAGAAAGCTCATTTATTGTGTTTATGTGAGGAAATTTAGTTTTTTGCCATAGGCCTCAATGCGCTCCCAAATATCCCTTTGCAGATTCTACAAAAACAATGTTTCCAAAATGCTTAATTAAAAGAAAGTTTTAACTCTGTGAGATGAATGCACATATTACAAAGCAGTTTGTCAGAAAGCTCCTTCCAAGTTTTTATGTGAGGATATTTCCTTTTTCACCATAAGACTCAAAGGGCTCCAAAATATCAATTTGCAGATTCTACAAAAACAGTGGTTCCAAACTTCCCAATCAAAAGAATGGTTCAAATCTGTGAGATGAATGCGCTCATCACAAAGCTCTTTCTCAGAAACCTTCTGTGTAGTTAGTAGTGGAAGATATTTCCTTTTTCACCATAGGCCTCTATGCACTCCTAAATACCACTTCTCAGATTGTACAAACACTGTGTTTCATAACTGCTTAATCAAAAGTGTAGTTTAAATCTGTTAGGTGAATGTTCATATCACAAAGCAGTTTCTCAGAAACTTTCTTTCTAGTTTGTATCAGAAGTTATCCTTTTTCCCCATAGCCCTCAAAGCAGTCCCAAATACGCTCCCACATATCCCTTGGAAGATTCTACAAAAACAGTGTTTCCAAACTGATCAGTCAAAAAAAAGTTTTAATTCTGTGAGATGAATGCACATATCACTAAGCAGTTTCTCAGAAAGTTTTTTTCCAGTTTCTATCAGAAGATATTTCCTTTTTCACCATAAGACTCAAAGGGCTCCAAAGTATCCCTTTGCAGAAATTACAGAAACAGTGACTCCAAACTGCTCAATGAAAAGAACTGCTCAACTCTTATGAGATGAATGCACACATCATAAGACCGTTTCTCAGAAAGCTTATGTGCAGTTTGCATCGGAAGATATTTCCTTTTTCACCATAGGCTTCAAGGCACTACCAAATATCCCTTCACAGATTCTACAAACTCTGTGCTTCCAAACTGCTCAATCAAATGAATGGTTTAACTCTCTGAGATGAGTGCACACATCACAAAGCAGTTTCTCAGAAACTTTCTTTCTAGTTTTTATTTGGAGATATTTCCTTTTTCTCCATAGATCTCAATGGGCTCCCAAATATTCCTTTGCAGATTGCAGAAAAATAGTTTTTCCAAACTGCTCAATCAGAAGAAATATTTTACTCTGTGGGATGAATGGACACAACACAAAGTAGTTCTCAGAAATCTTCTTTCCAATTTTTATATGAAGTCATTTCCTTTTTCATCTTAAAACTCAAAGGACACCAAAATAGCCCTTCGCACATTCTACAAAAAGACTGTTTCCAAATTGCTCAATTGAAAGAATGGTTTAACTCTGTGAGATGAATGCACACATGACAAAGCCATTTCTCAGAAAGCTTCTTTCTAGTTTTTATGTGAGGATATTCCCTTTTTCAACACAGACCTCAATGCACTCCCAAATATTCCTTTGCAGATTCTACAAAAACGGTGTTTCCAGACTGCTCAATCAATAGAAAGTTTTAACTCTGTGAGATACATGCACATATCACATAGCAGTTTCTCAGAAGGATCCTTTCTAGTTTTTATGTGAGTATATTTCCTTTTTCACAATGAGACTAAAAGGGCTCCAAAATATCCCTTTGCAGATTCTACAAAAACAGTGGTTACAAACTGCTCAATCAAAAGAATGGTTCAACTCAACTCTGTGATGTGAATGCACACATCACAAAGCTCTTTCTCAGAAACCATCTGTCTAGTTTGTATCAGAAGATATTTTCTTTTTCACCACAGGCCTCAATGCTCTCTCAAATATCTCTTCACAGATTCTACAAACACTGTATTTCAAAATTGTTCAATCAAAAGAATGGTTTAACTCTGTGAGATAAATGTACACATCACAAAGCAGTTTCTCAGCAACTTTCTTTCTAGTTTTTATCAGAATATATTTCCTTTTACAACATAGGCCTCAAAGCGCTCCCAAATATCCCTTTGCAGATTCTAGAAAAACAGTCTTTCCAAACTGCTCAATGAAAACAAACGTTTAACACTGTGAGATGAATACACACATCACACAGCAGTGTATCAGAAATCTTCTGTCTAGTTTGTATCTGAAGATATTTCCTTTTTCACACTAGGTCTTAATGAGCTCCCAAATATCCCTTCATGAATTCTGCAAAACTTTGTTTCAAAACTGCTCAATCAAAAGAACGATTTCACTCTGTGAGATGAATGCACACGTCATGAAGAAGTTTCTCAGAATCTTTCTTTCTGGTTTGTATCAGAAGATATTTCCAATTTCAACATAGGCCCCAAAGTGCTCCCAAATATCCTTTTGCAGATTGTAGAAAAACAGTTTTTCCAAACGGCTCAATCAGAAGAAATATTTTACTCTGAGAGATGAATGGACACAACACACAGCAGTTTCTCAGAAAGCTTCCTTCTAATTTTTATGTGAAGTTATTTCCTTTTTCATCTTAAGACTCCAAGGACACCCCAATATAACTCCTCATATTCTACAAAAAGAATGTTTCAAAATTGCTCAATCAAAAGAATGGTTTAGCTCTGTGAGATGAATGCACACATCACAAAGCAGTTTCTCAGAATGCTCTATTCTGTTTTTTTTCTTTTATTATTATTATTATACTTTAGGCTCTATGGTACATGTGCACAATGTACAGGTAAGTTACATATGTATACATGTGCCATGCTGGTGCACTGCACCCACCAACTCATCATCTAGCATTAGGTATATCTCCCAATGCTATCCCTCACCCCTCCCCCCACCCCACAACAGTCCCCGAAGTGTGATGTTCACTTTTTCACCACTGGCATCGATGTTCTCCCAAATATCCCTTCACAGCTTCTATAAAAACTGTGTTTCCAAACTGCTCAATCAAAATAAATGTTTCACTCTATGAGATGAATGCACATATCACAAAGCAGTTTCTCAGAAACTTTCTTTCCAGTTTGTATTGGAAGATAATTCCTTTTTCGCCATAGGCCTCACTGTACTCCCATATATCCTTTGGCAGATTCTTCAAAAACTGTGATTCCAAACTGCTCAATCAAAGAAAGGTTTAACTTTGTGATTTGAATGCACATATCAGGAAGCAGTTTCTCAGAAAACTTCTTTCTAGTTTTTATGTGAAGGTATTTCCTTTTTCACCATAGATCTCAATGTGTTCCCAAATATCCCTTTGCAGATTCTACAAACACTATGTTTCCCCACTGCTCAATCAAAAGAATGTTTTCACTCTGTGATGAATGCACACATCGCAAAGCAGTTTCTCAGAAACTTTCTTTCTAGTTTGTATCAGAAGATATTTCCTTTTTCATGATAGGCCTTAATGTGCTCCCAAATACCCTTTGCAGATTCTAGAAAAAGTCTTTCCAAACTACTCGAAGAAAATAAACTTTTAAGTCTGTGAGATGAATGCACACATCATAAAGTAATATTTCAGAAATCTTCTGTCTAGTTTCTATCTGAAGATATTTCCTTTCTCACCATAGGCTTAAATGCGCTCCCAATTATCCCTTCACAGATTCTGCAAAAATTGTGTTTCCAAACTGCTCAATCAAAAGAATGGTTGAACTGTGTGAGAGGAATGCACACATCAAAAATCATTCTCTCAGAAACTTTCTTTCTAGTTTGTATCGGAAGATATTTCCTTTTTCACCCTAGGCCTAAATGTGCTCCAAAATATCCCTTTGCAGATTGTAGAAAAAGAATTTTTCCAAATTGCTCAATCAAAAGAAATGTTTAACTCTATGAGATGAATGGACACAACACAGAGCAGTTTCTCAGAAAGGTTCTTTCCAATTTATATGTGAAGGTACTTCCTGTTTCAACTTTAGACTCAAGCTACTCCCCAGTATCCCTTGGCAGATTCTACAAAAAGATTGTTTCTAAATTGCTCAATCAAAAGAATGGTTTAGTTTCGTGAGATGAATGCACACATCACAAAGCAGTTTCTCAGAAACTTTCTTTCTAGTTTTTATTGGAAGGTATTTCCTTTTTCTCTATAAGCCTCAATGCCCTCCCAAATATCCCTTTGCAGACTATAGAAAAACGGTTTTTCCAAACTACTCAATCAAAAGAAATGTTTAACTCTGTGAGATGAATAGACAAAACACACAGCAGTTTCTCAGAGAGCTTCTTTCTAGTTTTTATGTGAAGATATTTCCTTTTTCACCATAGGCATCAATGCGCTCCCAAATAACCATTTGCAGATTCTACAAAAGCAGAGTTTATAAAAGCTCAATCAAAAAACAGGTTTAGCTTTGTGAGATAAATGCACATATCACAAAGCAGTTTCTCAGAAAGCTTCTTTCTAGTTTTTTGTGAGGCTATTTCCTTTTTCACCATAGGCCTCAATACACTGCCAAATATCCCTTCAAAGATTTTACAAAAACAGTGTTTCCAAACCGCTCAATCAAAGGAAAGATTTAACTTTGTGAGATGAATGCACATATCACAAAGCCATTTCTCAATAAGCTTCTCACTAGTTTTTATGTGAAGATATATCTTTTTTCACAGTAAGACACAAAGGGCTCCAAAATATCCCTTTGCAAATTCTACAAAAACAGTGTTTCCAAATGGCTCAATCAAAAGATTTAACTCTGTGAGATGAATGCACACATCACAAGAAATTTCTCAGAAACTTTATTTTTAGTTTCTATCAGAAGATATTTCCTTTTTCACTGTAAGACTCAAAGGGCTCCAAAATATTCTTTTGCATATTCTACATAAACAGTGGTTCCAAACTGCTCAATGTAAACGAAAGTTTAACTCTGTGAAATGAATGCACACATCACAAAGCAGTTTCTCATAAACTTTCTTTCTAGTTTGTATCAGAAGATATATCCTTTTTTACCGTAGGCTTCAATGTACTCCCAAATATCCCTATGCAGATTGTATAAAAACGGTTTTTCCAAACTGCTCAATCAAAAAAAAAAAATGTTTAACTCTGTCAGATGAATGGACGCAACACAGAGCAGTTTCTCAGAAAGCTTCCTTCTAGTTTTTATTGAGGATATTTCCTTTTTCACCATAAGACTCAAAGGGCTCCAAATTATCCCTTTGCAGATTCTACAAAAACAGTGGTTCCCAACTGCTCAATCAAAAGGATAGTTTAAATCTGTGAGAAGAGTGCATACATCACAAAGCAGTTTCTCAGAAAGCTTTTCTCTAGTTTGTATCGGAAAATATTCCCTTTTTCACCATAGGCCTCAATGCACTCCCTAATATCCCTTCGCAGATTCTACAAACACTGTGTTTCCAAACTGCTCAATCAAAAGAATGATTTAGCTCTGTGAGATGAATGCACAAATCACAAAGCAGTTTCTCAGAAACTTTCTTTCTAGTTTGTATAGGAAGATATTTCCTGTTTCATCATAGGCCTCAATGTGCTCCCAAATATCCCTTTGCAGATTCTAGAAAAAGAGTCTTTTGAAACTGCTCTATGAAAAGAAACATTTAACTCTGTGAGATGAATGCACACATCACAAAGCAGTATATCAGAAATCTTCTGTCTAGTTTGTATCTGAATATATTTCCTTTTTCACCATACGCCTCAATGCACTCACAAATAACCCTTCACAGATTCTGCAAAAACTGTGTTTCCAAATTGCTCAATCAAAAGAATTGTTTCACTCTGTGAGATGAATGCACAAATCACAAAGCAAGTTCTCAGAAAGTTTCTTTCTAGTTTGCATCTGTAGATATTTCCTTTTTCACCATAGGCCTCAATGTGCTCCCAAATGTCCCTTAGCAGATTGTAGAGGAACAGTTTTTCCAAGCTGCTCAATCAAAAGAAGCATTTAAACCTGTGAGATGAATGGACACAACATACAGCAGTTTCTCAGAAAGCTTCTTTCTAATTTTTATGTGAAGTTATTTCCTTTTTCATCTTTAGACTCAAAGGACTCCCGAATATCCTTTTGAAGATTCTACAAAAAGAGTGTTTCCAAATTGCTCAATCAAAAGAATGGTTTAGCTCTGTAAGATGAATGTGCACATCACAAAGCAGTTTCTCAGAGACTTGCTTTCTAGTTTGTATTGGAAAATATTTTCTTTTTCTCCATAGGCCTTAATGCACTCCCAAATATCCCTTTAAAGATTGTAGAAAAACAGTGTATCCACACTACTCCAACAAAAGAAATGTTTAACTCTGTAAGATGAATGGACATAACACAAAGCAGTTTCTCAGAATGATTATTTCTAGTTTTTATATGAAGATATTTCCTTTTTCACCATAGGCCTCAAAGCGCTCCCACATATCACTTTGCAAATTCTACGAAAACAGTGTTTCCAAACTGCTCAATCAAAAGAAAGTTTTATCTCTTTGAGATGAATGCACGTACCACAAATCAGCTTCTCAGAAAGATTCTTTCTAGTTTTTATGTGAGGATATTTCCTTTTTCACCATAAGATTCAAAGGGCTCCAAGACTTCCCTTTGCAGATTCTACAAAAACACTGGTTCGAAACTGCTCAATCAAAAGAATGGTTCAACTCCTTGAGATGAATGCACACATCATAAAGCAGTTTCTCAGAAAGCTTCTATCTAATTTGTATTGGAAGATATTTCATTTTTCACCCTAGGCCTCAATGTGAATCCAAATATCCCTTCGCAGATTCTACAAACACTTTGTTTCCAAACTTCTCCACCATTAGAAAGGTTTAATTCTATGAGATAAATGCACATATCACTAAACAGTTTATCAGAAATCTTGTGTCTAGTTTGTATCAGAAGATATTTCCTTTTTCACATGGGCCTCAATGCACTCCCAAATATCCCTTTGAAATTTCTACAAAAACAGTTTCTCCAAACTGCTCAATCACAAGAATGGTTTAACTCTGTGCGATGAATGTGCACATCACAAAGCAGTTTCTCAGAATGATTCCGTCTAGTTTGTATCTGAAGATATATTCTTTTTCACCATAGGCCTCAAAGCACTCCAAAATATCCCTTCACAGATTCTACAAAAACAGTTTTTCTAAACTGCTCAATCAAAAGAATGGTTTAACTCTATAACACGTATGCACATTTCACAAAGCAGTTTCAGAGAAATCTTCCCTCTAGTTTGTGTCTTAATATGTTTCCTTTTTCACCATAGGCCTCCAGTGACTCCCTAATATCCCTTCGCAGTTTCTACCAAAACAGTGTTAGAAACTGCTCAATCACAAGAAAGGTTTAACTCTCTGAGATGAGTGCACACATAACAAAGTGTTTTAGAGAAAGCTTCTTTCTAGTTCTTATTGGAAGATATTTCCTTTTTCACCTGAGGCCTCAATGTGATCCCAAATATCCATTTGTATATCCTACAAAAACAGAGTTTCCAAACTGCTCAATCAAAAGAAGGATTTAACTCTGTGAGATGAATGTACACATCTCAAAGCAATTTCTCAGAAAGGTTCTTTCTAGTTTTTATGTTAAGGTATTTCCTTTTTCACCATAAGACTCAATTTTCTCTGAATTATCCCTTTGCAGGTTCTAAAAAAAGAGTGCTTACAAACTGCTTTATCAAAAGAAAGGTTGAAATCTCTGAGATGAATGCACACATCACAAAACAGTCTCGCAGAAAGATTCTTTCTATTTTTTATATGAAGAACATTTATTTTACACCATAAGACTCCATGGGCTCCCAGATATCTCTTTGCAGATTCTACAAAAATAAAATTTCCAAACTGCTCAATCAAAAGAATGGTTTTACTCTGTGAGATGAATGCACACATCACAAAGCACTTTCTCAGAAAGCTTCTGTCTATTTTGTATCTGAAGATATTTCTTTTTTCACAACAGGCCTCAATGTGCTCCCAAATATCACTTCACAGATTCTACAAAAACTGGGTTTCGAAAGTACTTAATCAAAAGAATGGTTTAACTCTGGGAGATGAATGCACACATCACAAAGCAGTTTCAGAGAAAGCTTCTTTCTAGTTTGTATCTGAAGATATTTCCTTGTTCATCTTAGGGCTTAAAGCTCTGTGAAATATCCATTTGCAGATTCTAGAAAAACAGTCTTTCCAAACTGCTTGGTCCAATAAAGGTTTAACTAAGTGAGATGAATGCACACATCACAAAGCAGTTTATCAGAAAACTTCTTTCCAGTTTTTATATGAAGATACTACCTTTCTCACCTTAAGATTCAATAGGCTACCAAAAATCCCTTTGCAGATTCTACACAAACAGTATTTCCAAACTACTCAATCAAAAGAATGGTTTAACTCTATGAGACAAATGCACACATTACAAAGCACTTTCTCAGAATGCTTCTGTCTAGTTTGTATCTGAAGATATTTCGTTTTTCACCATAGACCTCAATGCACTCCCAAATATCCACTTGCAGATTCTAGAAAAACCGTGTTTCCAAACTGCTCAATCAAATTCATGATATATCTCCATAAGATGAATGTACACAGCACAAAGTAGTTTCTCAGAAACTTTCTTTCTAGTTTTTATGTGAAGATGTTACCTTTTAACCATAATAATCAATGGCCTCCCAAATAACCCTTTGCAGATACTACAAAAACAGTGTTTCCAAACTGTTCAATTCAAAGAAAATTTAACTCTATGAGATGAATGCACACATCACAAAGGATATTCTGAGAACGTTTCTTTGTAGTTTTTATCTGACGATATTTCCTTTTTCACCAAAGGCTTCAGGGAGCTTGCAAATATCCCTTCAGAAATTCTAGAAAAGCAGTGTTAGAATCTGATCAATCACAAGAAAAGTTTGACTCTGTGAGATGAATGCAAACATCTGAAAGAAGTTTCTCAGTAAGCTTCTCTATACTTTTTATGTGAAGGTATTTCCTTTTTTACCATAAGAATCAATGGGCTCCCAAATATCTCTTTGCAGATTCTACAACAACAGTGATTCCAAACTGCTTAATCAAAAGCAAATTTAACTCTGTGAGATGAATGCACACATCACAAAGCAGTTCCTCAGAAAGTTTCTTTCTAGTTTGCATCTGAAGATATTTTCTTTTTCACCATAGGCTTGAAGGTGTCCCTAAATATCCCTTTACAGATTCTAGAAAAACAGTCTTTCCAAACTGCTCAATCAAAGAAAGGTGTAATTCAGTGAGATGAATGCACACATCAGGAAGAAGTTTCTCAAAAAACTTCTATCTAGTTTGTATCTGAATATATTTCCTTTTTCTCCATATTCCTCAACACGCTCCAAAATATCCCTTTGCAGATTTCACAAAAACAATGTTTCCAATCTCCTCAATCAAAAGAAATGTTTGACTCTGTGAGATAAGTGCACACATCACAAAGCAGTTTCTCAGAAATCTTCTTTATATTTTTTCTCTGAGTATATTTTTTCTTCACCATAGGCCTCAATGTGCTCCCAAATATTCCTTCACAGATTCTACAAAAACAGTGTTTCCAAACTGCTGAATCAAAAGAAAGGTTTAACTCTGTCAGATGAATGCACACGTTACATAGCAGTTTCTCAGAAAGCTTCTTTCTAGTTTTTATCTGAAGATATTTCCTTTTTCACCATAGGCCTCAATGTGCTCTCAAATATCTCTTCGCAGATTCTACAGTAACAGATTTCAAAATGCTCAACCAAAAAAGGTTTAATTCTGTGAGACGGATGCACTAGCCACAAAGCAGTTTCTCAGAAAGCTTCACCTTAGTTTTTATCTGAAATGATTTACTTTTTC
Organism: Pongo abelii; assembly: GCF_028885655.2. NCBI lineage: Eukaryota > Metazoa > Chordata > Mammalia > Primates > Hominidae > Pongo > Pongo abelii. The sequence goes on along the minus strand of NC_072000.2, from coordinate 19,139,175 downwards.
ACCATAGGCCTCAATGTGCCCCAAAATATCCCTTTGCAGATTCTACAAAAACAGTGTTGCCAAACTGTTTAATCAAAAGAAATATTAATTCTGTGAGATGAATGCACTCATTGAAGTGCAGTTTTCCAGAAACCTTCTTCTAGTTTTTGTTTGAGGATATTTCCTTTTTTACCATTGGCGAGAACGCATTCCCTAATATCCCTTCACAGATTCTACAAAAACAGTGTTTCCAAACTGCTCAGTCAAAATAAAGGTTTGGATAAACATCATTGAGATGAATGCACACATCACAAAGCAGTTTCTCAGAAAGCTTCTTTCTAGTTTTTATCTGAAGATATTTTATTTTTCACTGTAGGCACAATGCACCCCAAGTATCCTTTAGCAGATTCTACAAAAACAGTGTTTCCAAACTGCTGAATGAAAAGAAGGGTGTAACTCTGTGAGATGAATGCACCCATCAGTAATCAGTATCTTGCAACGCTTCTTCCTAGTTTTTATCTGAAGGTGTTTCCTTTATCACTACAGGCCTCAATGCATTCCCAAATATCGCTTCGAAGAATCTGCAAAAACATTGTTTCCAAACTGCTCAATCAAAAGAAAGACTTAACTGTATGTGATTAATACTCACATCACAAAGCAGTTTCTCAGAAAGCTTTTTCTAGTTTTTATCTGAGTACTTTTCCTTTTTCACAAGAAGCCTCAATGTGCTCCAAAATATCCCTTTGCAGATTCTTCAAAACCAGTGTTTCCAAATGGCTCAATTAAAGAAATTTTAACTTTGTGAGGTGAATGCACACGTCACAAAGCAGTGTCTCAGAAAGCTTCCTTCTAGTTGTTTTCTAAGCATGTTTTATTTTCACCAAAGGACAAACTGTGCTCCCAAATATCCCTGTGCAGATACTACAAAACACTATTTCCAAACTGTTCAATCAAAAGAAAGGTTTAACACTGTGAGATGAATGCACACATCACAAAGAAGTTTCTCAGAAAGCTACTTTCTAGTTTGTATCTTAAGATATTTCCTTTTTCACCAGAGGCCTCAATGCTCTCCCAAATAAAGCTTTGCAGACTCTTCAAAAAGAGTGTTTCCAAACTGTACAATCAAAAGCATGGTTTAACTCTGTGAGATGAATGCCCACATCACAAAGCACTATCTCAGAAAGCTTCTTGCTGTCTTTTATCTGAAGATATTTCCTTTTTCACCATAGTCCTCAATGCACTCCAAAATATCCCTTCACTGATCCTATAAAAACTGTATTTCCAAAGTGCTCTATAAAAGGAAAGGTTTAACTCTGTGAGATGAATGCACACAACAAAATGCAGTTTTTCAGAAAGCTTCTTTCTGGTTTTTATCTGAGGATATTTCCTTTTTCTCTGGAGGCCTCAATGCACTCCCAAATATAGCTTTGCAGATTCTTCAAAAAGAGTCGTTCCAAACTGTACAATCAAAAGCATGGTGTAACTCTGTGAGATGAAAGCACACATCACAAAGCGATGTCTCCAAGAGGTTCTTTAATTTTTTATCTGAAGATATTTCATTTTTCACAATAGGCCTCAATGCGCTCCCAAATACCCCATGGCCGTTTCCACAAAAACACTATTTCCAAAATGTGCAATAAAAAATAAACGTTTTAACACTGTGAGATGAATGCACACATCACCAAGCAATTTCTCAGACAGCTTCTTTCTAGTATTTATCTGAAGATATTTCCTTTTTCATCATAGGTCTCAATGCACTCCAAATATCCTTTTGCAGATTCTGTAAAAACTGTGTTTCCAAGGTGCTCAATCAAAAGAATGGTTTAACTCTGTGAGATGAATGAACACATCACAAAGCAGTTTCTCAGAAGGCTTCTTTCTAATTTTTATCTAAGGATATTTCCTTCTTCACCATAGGCCTCAATGCACTTGCAAATATCCCTTGGCAGATTCTACAAAAATAGTGTTTCCAATCTGCTCCACCAAAAGAAACGTTTGAGTCTGTGAGATGAATGCACATATCACAAAGCAATATCTCAGAAAGCTTCCTTCTAGTGTTTATCTGAAGATGTTTCCTTTTTCACATAGGCCTCAATGCACTCCCAAATATATCTTCACAGAGTCTTCAAAAACAGTGTTTCCAAACAGCACAATCAAAATAATGGTTTAACTATCTGAGATGTATGCCCATAATACAAAGCACTATCTCAGAAAGTTTCTTTCTGTTTTTTACCTGAAGATATTTCCTTTTTCACCATAGACCTCAATGTGCTCCAAATATCCCTTCGCTGACCCTACAAGAACTCTGTTTCCAAAGTGCTCTATAAAAGGAAAGTTTAACTCTGTGAGATGAATGCACACAACAAAATGCAGTTTTTCAGAAAGCTTCTTTCTGGATTTTATCTGAGGATATTTCCTTTTTCACCACAGGCCTCAGTGCACTCCGAAATATCCTTTCACAGATATTATAAAAACAGTGTTTCCAAACTGCTCAATCAAAAGAAGAGTGTAACTGTATGAGATGAATGCAGACATCACAAAGCAGTTTTTCAGAGAGCTTCTTTCTAGTTTTTATGTGTAGATATTACCTTTTTCACCATATGTCTCAATACACTCCTAAATATCCGTTTGCAGATTGTACAGAAACAGTGTTTCCAAACTGGTCAATCAAAAGACAGGTGAAATTCTTTGAGATGAATCACACATCAAAAAGCAGTTTCTCAGAAAGCTTCTTTCTAGTTTTTATCCGAGGATATTTCCTTTTTTTACCATAGACCTCAATGCACTCCTAAATATTCCTTCGCAGATTCTACAAAAACAGTGTTTCCAAACTGCTCAAAGAAAAGAAAGATTTAACTCTGTGAGATGAATGTGTACATCCCAAAGCAGTTTCTCAGAAAGCTTCTTTTTTTTTTTTTTTTTTTTGAGCATATTTCCTTTTTCAGCACTGGCCTCATAGCATTCACAAATATACCTGTGCTGCCAAATATCCCTTTGCAGCTTCTACCAAACAGTGATTCCATACTGCTAAATCAAAAGAAAGGTTTAACTCTGTGAGATGAATGCACACATCACAAAGCCGTGTCTCCAAGTTCTTTCAGTTTTTATCTGAAGGTATTTCATTTTTCACCTGAGGCCTCAATACGCTCCCAAATATCCCATGGCAGCTTCCACAAAAACACCGTTTCCAAACTGTGCAATAAAAAAAAGATGTTAAACTCTGAGAGATAAATGCCCACTTCACAAAGCAGTTTCTCAGAAAGCTTCTTTCTATTTTTTTCTGAAGATTTTTCCTTTTTCATCATAGGCCTCAATGCACTCCAAATATACCCTTGCAGATTCTATAAAAACTGTGTTTCCAAAGTGCTCAATCAAAAGAATGGTTTAACTCTGTGAGATGAATACACACATCACAAAGCAGTTTCTCAGAAAGCTTGTTTCTAATTTTTATCTGAGCATATTTCCTTTTTCACCGTAGACCTCAGTATGCTCACAAATATCCCTTCACAGATTCTACAAAAATAGTGTTTGCAAGCTGCTCAATCAAAAGGAAGGTTTAACTATTTGAGTTGAATGCACTCATCACAAAGCCGTTGCTCAGAATGCTTCTTTCTAGTTTTTTCTGAAGATATTTCCTTTTTTACCATAGGCCTTAATGTGTTCCCAATTATCCCTTCACAGATTCCACAAAAACAATATTTCCAAACTGCTCAATGGAAAGAAAGAAGTAACTCCGTGAGCTGAATGCACACGTTAAAAAGAAGTTTCTCAGAGATCTTCTTTCTCGTTTTTATCTGAGGATATTTACTTTTTCACCACAGGCCTAAATGCATTCCCAAATATCCCTTCCCAGATTCTACAAAAACAATGTTTCCAAACTGCTGAATCAAAGGACAGCTTTAACTCTGAGATGAATGCACACATCAGAAAGTAGTTTCTCAGAAAGCTTGTTTCGAGTTTTTATCAGAAGATATTTCATTTTTCACTGTAGGCTTCAATGTGCTCCCAAATATCCATTGGCAGATTCTACAAAAACTGTGTTTTCAAACTGCTCAACCAAAATCAAGGTTTAACTCTATGAGATGAATGCACACATCACAAAAGCAGTTTCTCAGAAATCTTCTTTCTTGTTTTTATCTGAAGATACATCCTGTTTACCATACGCCTCAATGCACTCCCAGATATCGCTTCTTAGGTTCTACAAAAACAGTCTTTCCAAACTTCTCAATCAAAAGAAAGGTTCAACACTGTGATATGAATGTACACATCACAAAGCACTTTCTTAGAAAGCTTCTTTCTAGTTTTTATGTGAAGATATTTCCTTTTTCACCATAGGCCTCTATGCATTCCCAAATATCCCTTTGCAGATTCTGCAAAAACAGTGTTTCCATATATCTCGATCAAAATAAAGCTTTAACTCTGTGAGGGGAATGCTGACATCTCAAAGCAGTGTCTCAGAAAGATTTTTCTAATTTTTATCTGAGGATATTTCCTTTTTCACCACAGCCCTCAATGTGCTCCCAAATATCCTTTTGCAGATGGTACAAAAACAGTGTTTCCAAACCGCTCAATGAAAAGAAATGTGTAACTCTGTGAGATTAATGCATTCATCACAAAGCAGTTTCTCAGAAAGCTTTTTTCTAGTTTTTATCTGAGGACATTTCCTTTTTCACCATAGACCTCAATGTGCTCCCAAATATACCTTCCCAGATTCTACAAAAACTGTGTTTCCAAACTGATGAATCAAAACAAGATTTTAACTCTCTTAGATGAATCCACACATCAAAAAGCAGTTTGTGATAAAGCTTCTTTCTAGTTTTTGTCTGAAGATATTTCCTTTTACACCATAGGCTTCAATGCCCTCCAAAATAACCCTTCCTGGATTCTACAAAAACAATGTTTCCAAACTGCTCCATCAAAAGAAAGACTTACCTCTGTGAGATGAATGCACACATCACAAAGCAGTGTCTCAGAAAGCATCTTTCTAATTTTTATCTGAAGATATTTCCTTTTTCACCATAGGCCTCAATGAGCCCCTAAACATCCCTTAGCAGATTCTACTAAAACAGTGTTTCCAAACTGCTCTATCAAAGGAAAGGTGTAACTGTGAGATTAATGAACACCTTACTAAGCATTTTATCTGAAAGCTTCTTTCAAGTCTTTATCTGAAGATATTTTCTTTTTCACCATAGGCCTCAATGCACTCCCAAATATCTCTTCCCATCTTCTACAAAAATGGTGGGCCTGAGGGATTCCGTGGGCATGAACTAGTAATGCCCAGGGTCCTTTTTGCCCTGTGCATGCATAGTGGGGAGACACTTTTGACTTTGGGGGTCCTATGCTGCACTGTTACTGTTTTCCTTCCATGCCAGAGGTTCCTCCACTTCCCCTTTCAAGTCTTCCTGTCTCCTTGGGCTGGACCACATGGGCCCGATGCGCTTCATGGTCATGAACCAGGGATGCCCACGGTCCCTTGGGCCTGCGTATTTGTGGTTGTGATCGCTTTCGCCGGTTGTGGGGGACTTCTGCCATAAACTTTCTGTTTTCCTTCCACACCACAGGTGCCTCGACCTCCCCTTTCAAGCCTTCCTGCCCCCTTGGATTGGTCCCTGCATTCCCGAGGAGCACCATGGGCATGAACCAGAGAATACCAGGGTCCCCTGGGCCCTGCCTATGTAAGATTGAGAGGCACTTTCTCCCGTGGGATGGGACCTCTGCTGCGCCATTTCTGTTTTCCTTCCACACTACAGGTGCCTCGACCTCCCTTTTCAAGAATTCCTGCCGCCTTGGACTAGCCCCTGTGGTCCCGAGTCCCTCCGTTTGCAAGAACCAGGGATGGAAATTGTCCCCTGGGTCCCATGCATGTGCGGTGGGGAGACCCTTTTCCCCTTGGGGGGAGACCTCTGCTGCACCATTTCTGTTTTCCTTCCACAGCACAGGGTGCCTCAACCTCCCCTATCAAACCTATCTGCCACCTTAGTCTGGATCACGTGGTCCTGAGGCTGTCTGTGGGCATGAACGAGGGAATTCCAGGGTCCCCTGGGCCCCAGGCATTTGCAGTGGGGAGTCACTTTCGCCCTTGGGGGGAACCTCTGCCTCACCGTTTGTGTTTTCCTTCCACACCATAAGTGCCTCAACCTCCCCATTCAAGCCTTCCTGCTGCCTTGGGATGAGCTCCGTGGGCCTGAGGTGCTCCACTGATGCGAACCTGGGACAACCAGGATCCACTAACCCCCATGCATACATAATGTGAAGACACTTTCATCCATAGCAGGAAACCTCTGCCTTGCCTTTGGTGTTTTCCTTCCACTACACTGGTGCCTCCACCTCCCCTTTCAAGCCTTCCTGCCACCTTGGGCTGGTTCCTGTGGACCTGAGGTGCTCTGTGGGCATGAAACAGGGACACCCAGGGTCCCCTGGACCCTGAGCATGTGCAGTGGGGAGGCAATTTCGCCCATGGGGGTGACTTCTGCCTCACCATTTGTTATTTCCTTCCACAACACGGGTGCCTCCACCTCCACTCTCAGGCCTTCCTGATGTTTTGGGCTGGCCCTTGTGGGTCCAAGGCGCTCCGTGGGCATGAACCAGGAATGAACACAATCTCCTAGGCCCTATGCATGTGCAGATAGGGAGGCACTTTCACCTCTTGGTGGGGACCACTGCCTCTCCATTTGGGTTTTCCTTCCACAAAACAGTTGCGTCCACCTCCCCTTTTAAGCCTTCCTGCTGCATTGGGCTTGCCCCCTTGTGCCCGAGGTGCACGACCCCTGGGCATGATCCAGGTACACCCAGGGTTCGTTGGGCCCTACGGATGCGTGGTGGGGAGACACTTTCACCTATGGGGAGGAACCTCTGCCTCGCCATTTGTTTTCCTTCCACAACACAGATGACTCCACTTCCCAGTTCAAGACTTCCTGCCACCTTGGGCTGGTCCCTGTGGGCGTGAGGCACTCTATGTGTGTGAACCAGGCATGCCCAGGGTCCTCTGGCCCCACACATGTGCAGAGGAAAGGCACTTTCGCCCAGGTGCGTGGACCTCAGCCTCGTCATTTGTGTTTTCCTTTCACAACACAAGTGCCTTCAGCTCCCCTTTCAACCCTTCCTGCTGCCTGGTCTGGCCCCTGGGGGACCAAGGTGCTCCACTTATATGAGCCAGGGAGGCCCAGGGTCCCCTGCACCCCACGCTTGTGCAGTAGGGAGGCACTTCCCCCTGATGAGTGACCTCTGCCTCGCCATTTCTGTTTTCCTTCCACAACACAGGTGCCTCTACCTCCCATTTCAAGACTTCCTCCCACCTTGGGCTGGCCCCTGTGGGCCCGAAGTTCTCTGTGGGAACAAACCAGGGATGCCCAGGATACCCTTGGCTCCAAACATGCGTGGTGGGGAGGCACTTCCGCCCGTGGGTGGGTAGCTCTGCCACGCTGTTTGCGTTTTCTTCCACAACATAGGAGTCTCCACCTCCAATTTCATGCCTTCCTGCCACCTTGAGCTGGCCCCTGTGGGCAAGAGACACTCTGTGCACATGAACCTTGGATAGCCAGGGTTCTCGGGACCTTGCACATGTGTGGTGGGGAAGCACTTTTGCCCGTGGGGGCGACCTCTGCCTCGCCATTTGTGTTTTCCTTCCACAACTCAGGTGCCTCTACCTCACATTTCAAGACTTCCTGCCTCCTTGGGCTGGCCTCTTGGGCCTGAGGCCCTCCGTGGGCATGAACCAGGGACAACTAGGGTCCCCTGGGCCCCACACATGCGCAGTAGGGAGGAACTTTCTCTTGTTGGGGGTGGGCTCTGTCTCACCCTTTGTGTTTTCCTTTCACAACACAGGTGCTTCCACCTCCCGTTTCAAGCATTACTGCTGTCTTGGGCTGGCCCCCGTGGGCCCAAGGCACTGCATGGGCATGATCCAGGAATGCTCTTTGTAACCTGGGCCCCATGCAAGAGAGGCGGTAGGCACATTTGCCCGTCGGGAGGGACCTCTGCCTCACCGTTTGTGTTTTCCTTCCACAACATGGGTTCCTCCTCCTCCCTTTCAAGCTTTCTTGCCGATTTGGTTGGGCCTCCGTGGGCCCGAGGCACTCTGTTGACATGAAGCAGCAATGTCCAGGGTCCCTGGGCCCTTCACAAGCGTGGTGGATAGGCACTTTCTCCAGTGAGGAGACCTCTGCCTCGCCATTTGTGTTTTCCTTCCGCAACACGGGTGCCTCCACCTCCCTAATTCAAGCTTTCATGCCGTCTTGGGCTGGCCCCTGTGGCCGAAAGGCGTTACGTGGGTGTGAACCAGGGAAACCCAGGGTCCCTTGGGCTCCATGCATGCACAGTGGGGAGGCACTTTCGCCCATGGTGGGGGACCTCTACCTCTCCGTTTGTGTTTCCATTCAACAACACGGGTGGCTCCACATCCCCTTTCAAGCCTACCTCTCCCCTTGGGCTGGCCCCGGGGGCCTGAATACCTCCTAGGGCATGAACCAGGGATGCCCAGTGTCCCTTGGGCCCTGCGCATGTGCAGCTGGGAGACCCTTTTGCCCGTGGGAGGGAAACTCTGCCTCGCCGTTAGTTTTCCTTCCACAGCATAGGTGCTTCAACCTCCCATTTCAAGGTTTCCTGCCGTCTTGGCCTTGCTCCTGTGGGCCTGACGCGCTGTGTGGGTGTGAACCAGGGACCCCCAGGGTCCCCTGAGCCCTGTGCATGCACGGCGGGGAGGCACTTTCACCCATGGGGGGGAACTCTGTCTCTCCGTTTGTGTTTTCCTTCCACAACAGAGGGGCCTCAACGTTCCCATTCAAGAGTTCCTGCCGCATTAGGCTGGCCCTCGTGGGCAAGTGGAACTCCATAGGTGCAAATCAGGGATGCCCAGGGTTCCCTGGGCCCTGTGCATGTGCCATGGGAAGGCACTTGAGCCCGTGAGGTGGAGCATCTGCCGTGCTGTTTTTGTTTTTTTTCCACAACACAGGTGCCTCCACCTTCCATTTCAAGACTTCCTGCCTCCTTGGTCTTGTCCCCGGGGAGCAGAGCACTCGGGGGTGTGAAGCAGGGTCACCCAAGGTCCCGTGGGCCCCACGCATGTGCAGTTGGGAGATAATTTCGCCGTGGGGTGGGGACCTCTGCGTCACTATTTGTGTTTTCTTTCTACAACACAAGTGCTTCCACTTCCATTATCAAGATTTCCTGCCACCTTTGGCTGGCCCCCGTTCGCCTGAGGCACTCCGTGGGCATAATTGAGGGACTCCCAGGGGCCCCTAGGCCCTGCACATGCGCGGTGGGTAGGCTTTTGCCAGTGGAGGGGGACCTCTACCTCGCTGTTTGTGTTTTTCTTCCACACAACGGATGCCTCAACTTCTCATTTCAAGCGTTAATGCCACCTTGCCTTGTTCCATGTGGGCCCGAGGTGCTCTGTAGGTGTGACCAAGGGACGCCTGGGGTCCCCTGAGCCCCACGAATGTGCAGTGTGAAGGCACCTTTGCCCATGGAGGGGGATTTCTGCCATGCCGTTTGTGTTTCCGTTCCACAAATCGGGTGCCTCCACCTCCCATTTCAAGATTTCCTGCCGCCTTGGGCTGGCTGCTGTGGGCTGATGCTCTCCGTAGGCACGAACCAGGGACGCCTAGATTCCCCTGAGTCCCATGCATTTGCGGTGTGGAAGCACTTTCCCCCGTTGGGGGAGACATCTGCCTCGCTGTTTGTGTTTGCATTCTACAACACGGGTTCCTCCACCTCCCCTTTCAAGCATTCCTGCCACCTTGGGCTGGCCACCATGGGCCCAAGAACCAGGTGCATGTGAACGAGGGATGTCCCGGGTTCCCTGGGCACCAAGTATGCACTCTGTGGAGGCAACTTCGCACGTGTGGTGGGACCACTGCCTCACTCTTTGTGTTTGCATTCCAAAACACGGGTGCCTCCACCTCCCCTTTCAAGTCTACTTGCCCCCTTGGGCTGACCCTTGGGGTGTGAGGACCTCCGTTTGCACAAACCAGGGATACCCAGGCTCCTCTGGGCCCCACACATGTGTGGTGCAGAGGCACTTTCGCCTGTGGGAGGGAACCTCTGCTCCGCCGTTCGTGTTTTCCTTCCACAACACACTTGCCACCAACTCCCATTTTAAGGTTTCCTGCAGCCTTGGGCTGGCCCCCATTGGCCCGAGGTTCTCTGTGGGTGCAAACCGGTAAAGCCCAAGGTCTCCTGGGTCCCACACATGCGCGTTAAGATGGAACTTTCTTCCGGGGGGCAGACCTCTACCACGCCATTTGTGTTTTCCTTCCACTCCACCAGTGCCTCCACCTCCACTTTCAAGCCTTCCTGCCACCTTGGGTTGGCACCCTTGGGTGGAGACACTCTGTCAGTGTGAACCAGGGATGCCCTTGGTCCCCTAGACCCCGCTCATGCACAGTGGGAAACACTTTTGCCCTTGTGTGGGGACTTCCGTCTTGCCGTTTTTGTTTTCCTTCCACAACATGGGAGCCTCCACATCCCCTTTCAAGCCTTCCTGCCTCTCTGGGCTGGCCCCCGTCTGCCTTAGGCACTCTGTGGGCATGAGCAAGGGAAGCCCAGGGTCCCCTGGACCCCACACATGCACGTTGCGGAAGCACTTTCACCCGTGGGGGAGACATCTCCTTTGCCATTTGTGTTTCCCTTTCACAACACAGGAGCCTCCACCTCCCCTTTCAAGCTTCCTGCGCCCTGGGCTGGCCCCCTGGGATGAAGCGCTCCATGGGCCTGAACCAGGAATGCCCAGGGTCCCCTCGGCCCCATGCATGAGCGGTGGGTAGGCATTTTCATCTGTGGAGTGGGACCTCTGCATCGCCGTTTGTGTTTTCCTTCCACAACACAGGCGCTTCCACCTCCCATTTAAATACTTCCTGCAGCCTTGTGCTGGACGCTGTGTGTCTGAGATGCTCCGTGGGCACGAATCAGGGACATCAAGAATCCCCTGGATGCCACGCTTGTGCAGCAGGGTGGCACCTTCGCCATTGGTAAGGAGTTTGCTGCACCGTTTTTTTTCCTTCCACAACATGAGTGCCTCCACCTTCCCTTTCAAGCCTTCCTGCCAACTTGGGCTGCCCACCATGGGCTCGAGGCACTCCCTTGGCATGAACTAGGGATGCCCAAGGTCCTCTTGGCTTCACGCAAGTGCGGTGGGATGGCACTTTCCCCACAGGGGGGAAATGCCTCGCCGTTTGTGTGTTACTTCCATTCCACAGATGCCCCCACCACCCTTTCAAGCATTCCTGCCGCCTTGGGATGGCCACCATGGGCTTGAGGCGCCCCGTGAGCAGGAACTAAGGATGCCCAGGGTCCCCTGGGCCCCACCAATGAGCGGAGGGGAGGCACTTTCACCCGTGGGGGGGTCCATTGCCGTGCCTCTTGTGTTTTCCTTCCACCACACTGGTGCCTCCACCACCCCTTTCAAGAATTCCTGCCACTTTGGGTTGGCCCCCGTTGGCCTGAGATGCTATGTGGGCATGAACCATGAAAGCCCCGGGTCCACTGGGCCCTGCACAAGCACAGTGCGGATTCACTTTTGCTCATGGGTGGGAATCTCTGCCTCGCTGTTTGTGTTTTCCTTCCCCAACCCAAGTGCCTCCAACTCTCCTTGCAAATCTTTCTGCCATGGGTTTCATTCATGGGATGATGTACTCTGTAGCCATTTTCCAGGGACGCCCAGGGTTCCCTGGGCCCCACGCATGTGCAGTGGGGAGGCAATTTCACCCGTGGGGACGAAACTCTGCCTTGCCATTTGTGTTTTCCTTCCACAACCCAGGTGCCTCCACCTCCCATTTCAAGTCTTCCTGTCGCCTTTGGCTGGCCCCCGTGAGCATAGGCACTCCGTCGACGCATACCAGGGATGGTCAGTGTACCCTGGGTCCCGCCCATGCGTGGTGTTGAGGCACTTCCTCCCGACAGGGAGAACTTTGCCTCACTGTTTGTCTTTTCCTTCCACAACACTGGTGCCTCCACCTCCCAATTCAAGCCTTCCTGCCATCTTGGGCTGGCCCCTGAGGGCCCAAGGAGCTCTGTCCACACGAACCAGGGATGCCCAAGGTCCCCTAGGCCCCATGCATGCACGGTGGGGGGCACTCTCTCTCGTGGTGAGGGACCTCTGCCTCTCCATTTGTGTTTTCCTTCCACAACACAGATGCCTCCACCTCCCCTTTCAAGCTTTCTTTCCGCCTTTGGCTGCCCCCCTTTGGCCCCAGATGCTCCGTGTGCATGAACTAGGGACCCTCATGTTCCCCTGGCCTCGCACATGCATGGTGAGGAGGTCTTTTTGCCCGTGGTGGGAGACCTGTGCCTCGCCGTTTGTTTTCCTTTCACAACATAGTAGCCTCCACTTCCCCATTCAAGCCTTCCTGCCACCTTTGCCTGGCTCCCGTGGGCTTGAGGCACTCTGTGAGCATGAACCAGGAATGCCCTGCATCCCCTGGGTCTCAGTATGTGCGGTGGGGGGCACTTTCCCCCATGGGGTGGGACCTTTGCCACACCGTTTGTGTTTTCCTTCCACACCACAGATGCCTCGAGCTCCACTTTCAAGATTTCCCGCTGCCTTGGGCTGGGCCACGTGGGCCGAGGCACTCTGAGGGCATGAAATAAAGACGCCCATGGTTGCCTTGGCCCTGTGCATGTGCAGTGGGGAGGTACTTTCGCCCGTGGGGGGGACCTCTGCCTTGCTGTTTATGTTCTCCTTCCACAACACAGGTGCTTCCACCTCTCCTTTCAAGCATTCCTGCCACTTTCGGCTGGCCCTCGAGGGCCGAGGTGTTCTGTGGGCACGTTCCAGGTATGCCCAGTGTCTCCTGGGCCCCAAGCATGCGCGATGGGGAGGCACTTACCCCGCAGGGGGAAGCTAGGCCTTGCCATTTCTGTTTTCCTTCCACAACACAGGGGCCTCCACTTCCCATTTCGAGCCTTCTTGCCACCTTGGGCTGCCACCGTGGGCTCGAGGCGCTCCGTGGGCGGGAACTAGAAACGCCCAGGGTCCCTTGGGCCCCACCCATGCGTCGAGGGGGTGCACTTTCACCTGTTGAGGGGACCATTGCCACACCACTTGTGTTTTCCTTCCACCACGCTGGTCCCTCCACCACACCTTTCAAGCATTCCTGCCGCCTTCTGCTGGACCCCGTTGGCCCGAGGCACTCCGTGGGCATGAACCAGGGATGCTCAGGGTCCATTGGGCCTTATGCATGGGTGGTGGGGGTTCACTTTCCCCCGTGGTTGTGGACCTCTGCCTCGCTGTTTGTGTTTTCCTTCCCCAACCCTGGTGCCTCCACCTGCTCTTGCAAGGCTTCCTGCCGCCTTGGGCTAGCCTCCGTGGGCAGAGGCGCTCTGTGGGTGCATACCAGGGATGGTCAGTGTACCCTGGGCCCTGCCCATGCACGGTATCGAGGCACATCTTCCCGACGGGGGGACCTCTGCCTTGCCGTTTATGTTTTCCTTCCACAACACAGGTGCCTCCACCTCCCCTCACAAGCCTTCTTGACGCCTTGCGATGGCCCCCTTTGGCCCCTGGGCCTCTCCCATGCACGGGAACTTTGGCTGTGCCTTTTTTGTCCTTCCACAGCACACATGTGCCTCAACCTCCGCTTTCAAGCCTTCCTGCCGCTTTAGGCTGCCCCCCGTGGCCCCGAGGCCCTCCATGGGCATGAACCAGGGACGCCCATGATCTCGTTCGTGGAGGGTACCTCTGCCGAGCAGATTTTTTTCTTCCATACCACACAGGTGCTTCGACTTCCCCTTTGAAGATTTACTGCCGCTTTGAGATGCCCCCTTGGGCCTGAGACACTCTGTGGGCATGAAGCATGGAAACCCACAATCCGCCACACAAGTGGGGTTGGGAGGCAGTGTCTCCCGTCAGGGAGACATCAGCTGCGCCCTTTTTTTCCTTTCCACACCACACAGGTGCCTCGACCTCCTCTTTCAAGGCTTCCTTCCGTTTTGGGCTGCCGAATGGGCCTGAGAATGGCCCTGTGCGTGTGAACCAGGGAAGCCCAGGATCCCTTGAGCCCTGTGCATGCGTGGTTGGGAGGCAATTTCACCCGTGGTGGAGACTTCTGCTGTGCCGTTTTTTTCCTTCTACACCACACAGATGACTTGACCTCCCATTTCATACATTCCTGCCGCTTTGGGCTGCACCCTGTGGGCCTGAAACCCTCCATCCTCACGAATCAGGGATGCCCAGGATGCTGTGGGACCCACGTATGCGTGGTTGAGAGGCTTGTTCGTTTTTCGGGGGGACTTCTGCCGTGCTGTTTTGTTTTTTTCCTTTCACAGCACAGGTGCCTCGACCTCACATTTCTTTTTTTTTCTCTAACTTTATTATATGAATACAGTATATAGTAAATATAACATATAAAATGTGTTCATTAATTGTTTATACTATTGGTCAACAGTAGGCTAATAGTAGTTAAGTTTTGAGGAGTCAACAGTTACACATAGAGTTGACTGTGTTAGGTCAGTGCTCCAACTCCCATGTTGTTCAAGTTTCTTTTTTTAAATTTTATTTTATTATTATTATACTTTAAGTTTTAGGGTACATGTGCACAATATGCATGTTAGTTACACATGTATACATGTGCCATGCTGGTGTGCTGCACTCATTAACTCGTCATTATTTAGCATTAGGTATATCTCCTAATGCTATCCCTTCCCCCTCTCCGCACCCCACAACAGTACCCAGACTGTGATGTTCCCCTTCCTGTGTCCATGTGTTCTTATTGTACAATCCCCACCTCTGAGTGAGAATATGTGGTGTTTGGTTTTTTGTTCTTGTGATAATTTACAGAGAATGATGATTTCCAATTTCATCCATGTCCCTACAAAGGACATGAACTCATCATTTTTTATGGCTGCATAGTATTCCACGGTGTATATTTGCCACATTTTCTTAATCCAATCTATCATTGATGGACATTTGGGTTGGTTCCAAGTCTTTGCTATTGTGAATAGTGCTGCAGTAAACATAAGTGTGCATGTGTCTTTACATCAGCATGATTTATAGTCCTTTGGGTATATACCCAGTAATGGGATGGCTGGGTCAAATGGTATTTCTAGTTCTAGATCCCTGAGGAATCGCCACACTGACTTCCACAAGGGTTGAACTAGTTTACAGTCCCACCAACAGTATCAAAGTGTTCCTATTTCTCCACATCCTCTCCAGCACCTGTTGTTTCCTGACTTTTTAATGATTCCCATTCTAACTGGTGTGAGATGGTATCACATTCTTGTTTTGATTTGCATTTCTCTGATGGCCAGTGATGGTGAGCATTTTTTCATGTGTTTTTTGGCTCGTAAATGTCTTCTTTTGAGAAGGGTCTGTTCATATCCTTTGCCTACTTTTTGATGGGTTTTTTTGTTATTTCTTGCCCGGTGTTCCGTCCGGCGAGTGACCCCCTCTGCCACGAGTTGGCTACCCACCTGCTCCCGTGCCGAGTCGCGACCGGTGTCGACCTCACATTTCATACTTTTCTGCCACTTTCGGCTGTCCCCTGTGGGCATGGGACATTCTGTGGGCATGAACCAGGGACACCCAGGATACCCTGGGACCCGCGCATGCATGGATGGGAGGCAGTTTCTCCCATGGTGGGGACTTCTGCTGAGCAGTTTGTTTTTTCTTTAAATACCACACAGGTGCCGTGACCTCCTCCCCTTTCAAGCTTTCCTTCCGATTTGGGAAGAAGGGGCCTGAATGGGCCTGAGACGCCCTGTGAATGTGAACCAGGGAAGCTGAGGATCCCCTGGCCACGCGAATGAGTGGTTGGGAGGCAGTTTCACCCATCGTGGGGACCTCTGCCACGCCTTTATTTTTTCCTTCCACATCACACGGGTGCCTCGACCTCCCCTTTCAAGTCTTCCTGCCGCTTTGGCCTGACTCCAGTGGGCCAAAGACTCTCCATGGGCTTGAACCAGGGAGGCCCAGGATCCTTTAGGTCCCGAGCGTGCGCGGTGTGGAGGCACTTTCGCCCGTGATGGGCGAACCTCTGCCTCGCCCTTTGTTTTTTTCCCTCCGCAATACAGATGCCTTCACCTCCACTTTCAAGCCTTCCTGCCACCTTGGGCTGATCCTGTGAGCCCGAGGAGCACTGTGCGTGCAAACCAGGGACCGTAAGATTTCCCTGGGCCCCACACAGGCACGGTGGGGAAGTTCTTTCACCTGTTGGGGAGGACCACTTATTCACCTTTTGTGTTTTCCTTCCACAACACAGGTGACTCCACTTGCCCTTTCAAGTCTTCCTTCCACCTTGGGCTGACCCCGTGAGCCCAAGCCACTTCATGGCTGCTACCCAGGGATACCCATGGTCCCTTGTGCCACACACCAGCACTGTTGAGGGCCACTTTCGCCCACGAAGGAACATCTGCCATGCAGTATTTTTTCCTTCCTCACCACACAGGTGCCTTGACCTCCCCTTTCAAGACTTCCTGCGCTTTAGGCTGTACCCCGTGGGGATGAGATGCTCCGTGGGTATGAATCAGGGCTGCACGGGATCCCCTGCACCCAGCACATGTGCGGCTGGGAGGCACATTAGCCAGTGGGGGGACTTCTGCCACGCCGTATTTTGTTCCTTCCTCACCACACAAGTGCCTTGACCTCCCATTTCAAGCTTTCCTGCTGCTTTGGTCTGCCCTCTGTGGGCTTGAGATGCCCTGTGGGTGTGAACAAGGCATGCCCAGGATCCCGTGTTCCCCACACAGACGTTGTTGGGAGGCAGTTTCTCCCGTGGGGGGCACTTCTATGGCACCGTTTTTTTTTTTTCTTTCCACACAGGTGCCTCGACCTCTGCTTTCAAGTTTCCTGTCGTTTTCAGCTGCCCCCGTGGTCCCAAGACTTTGAGTGTGTGCGAACCAGGGATGCTCAGAATCCCCTGGGCCCCACGCATGCGTGGTTGCGAGGCACTTTTGCCTCTGGGGGAACCTCGGCCACACCATTTTTTTTCCTTTCACCACCTCACAAGTACCTCGACTGCTGCTTTCAAGCATTTCTGCCGCTTTAGCCTTGTGGGCCTGAGACACCCTGTGGGTGTGAGCCAGGGAAGCCTGGGATCCCCTGGGCCCCACGTATGTGCGGTTGGGATTAATTTTCGCCTGTGGGGGGACATCTGCTCCACCGTATTTTTTTCCTTTCACAACACAGATGTGCCTCTACCTCACCTTTCAAGCGTTCCTGCCGCTTTGGGCTGCGCCACGTGAGGTATAAATGCTCCGTGCTTGTGAATCCATGACTTCTGGATCCCCTGGGGCACGTGTATGGGTGGTTGGAAGGCACTTTCGTCTTTGGGGGTACCTCTGCCACGCCATTTTCTTTCCTTCCACACCACACAGGTGCCTCGAACTCCCCTTTCAAGACTTCCTGCAGCTTTGGGCTGCCCCACGTGAGCACAAAACACTCCATTGGCATGAATCAGGGATGCTCAGGATCCCCTACACCCTGTGCATGCGTGATGGGGAGGCTCTTTCGCCCCTGGGGTGGGATCTCTGCCTTGCTGTTTATTTTTTCCTTCCACAACACAGGTGCCTCCACATCCTCTTTCAAGACTTCATGCCACCTTGGGCTGGCCCCGTAGGGCCGAGGTGCATGCTGGGTGCAAAACTTGGAACCCCAGTGTCCCCTGGGCACCAGGCATGTGCAGTGGGGAGGCCCTTTTTCCCGTTGTGGGAGACCTCTGATTTGTCATTTGTGTTTAACTTCTGCAAAACAGGTGACTCCACCTCCCCTTTCAAGACTTCCTGCCACTTTAGGCTGGACCCCTTAGCCTGAGGCACTCCTTGGGCACAGATAAGGGACGCCCAGGGTCCCCTGGGCCCTGTTCATGTGCAGTGGGGAGGCACTGTGGCCCGTGTGGGGGGACCTCTGCCTCGCCGTTTGTGTTTTCCTTTCACAACACTGGTGCGTGCACCTCCCCTTTCAAGCCTTCCTGCTGCCTTCAGCTGGCCCCTGTGGGCCAAGGCCCTCCGTGGGTGAGAAACTGGGAAGCCCAGGATACCAGGGCTTCAGGCATGCACTGCTGGGGGACATTTTCACCCGTGGGGGACCTCTGCTGAGCCGTTTGTGTTTTCCTTTCACAACACTGGAGCTTGCACCTCCCTTTTCAAGCCTTCCCGCGGCTTTAGGCTGCCCCCTGTGAGCCCGAGACGCTCCGTGGGGGTGAAACAAAGATGCCCAGGACCCTCTGTGCTCCACGTATGCGCAGTTGGGAGACACTTTCGTCTGTGTAGGGAAGTCTGCCGCTCTGTATTTTTTTCCTTCCACACTGCACAAGTGCTTCCACTTCCCCTTTCAAGACCCTGCAGCTTTGGGCTGCCCCTGCGTCCCCGAGGCTCTCCGTGGGTGCAAAACAGGGATCCCTAGTAACCCGTGGGACCCTCACATGTGCGATTGGGAAGCACTTTCAGACTTGGGGCGACCTCTGACATGCCGATTTTTAACTTTCAAACCCCCAATGTGCCTCAACCTCCCTTTCAAGCCTTCCTGTCGCTTTGGGCTACCCCCGTGGTGCCCCGAGGCACTCTGTGGGCACAATACAGGGATGCCCATTATCTCCTGGGCCCCGTGCATTCGCGGTTGGCAGGCACTTTTGCCTGTGGGTGGCACCTCGGCCGCGACTTTCTTTTCCTTCCACACAACACAGGTGCCTCGAACTCTCCTTTCAAGATTTCCTGACACTTTGGGCTTCTCCCTGTGGGCCAGAGACACCCTGTGGGCGCGACCCACGGAAGCCCAGGATACCCTGGGCCCCAGGCATTCACTGTTGGGAGGTACTTTGGCCTTTGGGGTGGACCTCGGCCGGGCCGTATTTTTTTTCTTCCACACCACAAAGGTGCCTCAGCTTCCCCTTTCAAGACCTTCTGCTGCTTTAGGCTGCCCCTGTGGGCCCGCAGTGCTCCAAGGGCGTCAACCAGGGATGGCCAGGATCCTCAGGGTCCTGAGCATTCACCGTTGGGAGGCACTTTCCTCGGTGGGGGCTACCTCCACCATGCCATTTTTTTTTCTTCCACACCACACAGGTGACTCGACCTCCATTTTTCATGCCTTCCTATCGCTTTGGACTGCACCCCGTGGACCTGAATCACTCCATGAGTGTGAATTAGGGATGCCCAGCATCTCCTGGGCCCCACACATGCGTGGTTGAGAGGCATTTTCGTCTTTGGCAGGGACCTCTGCCATGCAACTTTGTTTTCCTTCCACAACAAACAGATGCCTCCACCTCCCATTTCAATCCTTCCTGCCGCTTTGGGTTGCCCCCTGTGGGCCTGAGATGCTCCTTGCATGTGAATCAGGGACACCCAGGATTCCCTGCTACCCACGCATGTATGGTTTGGAGTCACTTTCATCCGTGAGAGGAATCTATGAAGCGACGTTTTTTTTCCTAGCATACCACCCAGGTGCCTCGACTTCCTTTTGACACCTTACTGCCACTTTTAGCTGCTCCCTGTGGGCCTGAGACATGCTGTGGCATGAAGCAGGGACACCCAGGATCCCCTGGACCCCGCACATGTGCTGTTGGGAGCACTTTCGCCCTTGGTGGGGACCTCTGTCATGCTGGTTTTTTTTCCTTCCACACCACACAAGTGCCTCAACCTCACCTTTCAAGCTTTCATGCAGCTCAGACTGTCCCCTGTGGGCCCAAGACGCTCTTGGGCCTCAACCAGGGATGCCCACAATCCCCTGGGCACAGTGAATGCGTGGTTGCGGGCACTTTCGCCTGCTGGGGGGACCTCAGCTACTCCATTTTTTCTTCCTTCCACAACACACGGGGGACTCGACTTCCCATTTCAATCATTCCTGCTGCCTTGGTCTCACCCCTTTGGGCCTGAGACAATTCGTGGGTGTGAACCAGGGAAGCCCAGGATCTCCTCAGTCCCACGCATGCGCGGTTGGGAAGCACTTTTGCCCTTAGGGGGACCTCTGCCGCGCCGTTTTTTTTAACCTTCCATACCACACAGGTGGCTCGACTTTCCCTTTCAAGCGTTACTTCCGCTTTGATCTTCCCCGCGTGGGCCTGAGACACTCAGTCAATGCAAAGCAGGGACACTCAAGATCCCCTGGGCCCCTTGAATGAGCGGTCGGGAGCCACTTTCTCCAGTGGTGGGACCTCTGCTGCAGCGTTTTGTTTTTTTTGTTTTTTTCCTTCTCACCACACAGGTGTCTCGACCTCACATTTCAAGACTTCCTGCCACTTTGGGATGACCCTGTGAGCTTGAGACCCTCCGTCAATGTGAAACAGGGATGCCCAGGAGTCCCTGGTCCCCCTCGCATACGCGGTTTGGAGGCACTTTCGCCCGTGGGGGGACCTCTGCCATGCCATTTTATGTTCCTTCCATCCCCTTCCGAGCCTTCCTGCAGCTTCGGGCTGACCCCCATGGGGATGAGATGCTCTATGGGCATGAATCAGGGATGCCCAGGATCCCCTGCACCCTGCACATGCACAGGTGGGAGACACTTTCGCCCGTGAGGGGAACTTTGCCATGCCATATTTTGTTCCTTCCACACCACAGAGGTGCCTTGACCTCCCATTTCAAGACTTCCTGCTGCTTTGGGCTGCCCCCTGTAGGACTGAAATGCTCTATGGGTGTGAACCAGGGATGCCTAGGATCCCCTGGGTCCCATGCAAGCGCGGTTGAGAGGAACTTTCGTCTTTGGGGGGAGGACGTCTGCCACGCCATTTTGTTTTCCTTCCACAACAAACAGGTGCCTCGACCTCCCATTTCAAGCCTTCCTGCTCCTTTGAGCTACCCCTTGTGGGCCCGCGACGCTCCATGCACAAGAATCAGGGGGAATGCCTAGGGTCCCCTGGGACCCTCGCCATCACGGTTGGGAGACACTTTCGCCCTTGGGGGAAACCTCTGCCGTGCCGTGTTTTTTTCCTTTCAAACCACAAAAGTGCCTCAACCTCCCCTTTCCAGACTTTCTGCCACTTTGGGCTACCCCTGTGGGCCTGAGATGCTCTGTGGGCACCAAACAGTGAGTCCCAATAGCCCCTGGGCCCCGCGCATGAGCAGTTGAGAGGCACTTTCGCTGGTGGGCCAGACCTCTGCCGTGCTGTTTTCTTTTCCTTCCTAACCACACAGGTGCCTCAACCTCCCTTTTCAAGCGTTTCTGCTGCTTTGGGCTGCCCCCCATGGGCAAGAGATGCTCCATGGGCATGAAGCAGGGATGCCAAGGATCCCCTGGGCACCACATGTGGGTGGTGGGAGGCACTTTTGCCCGTCAGGGGGAACCTCTGTCTTGCCATTTGTGTTTTCCTTTCACAACACTGGAGCCTGCACCTCCATTTTCTAGCCTTCCTGCCGCCTAGGGCTGGCTCCCGTGGGCCGAGGCAGTCCTTGGGTGAGAACCCGGGACACCCAGGATCCTCAGGTCTCCACACATTTGTGGTTGGGTGGCACTTTCGCCCGTGGGGTACCTCTGCTGAAAGTTTTTTTTTTCCTCACCACACAAGTGCCTCGATCTCCCCTTTCAAGCATTCCTGACGCTTTGGGCTGCCCCCTGTGTGCCTGAGACGCTACGTGCACATTAAACAAAGATTCCCAGAATCCCCTGGCTCCCAGGTTGCGTGGTTGGGAGGCACTTTCGCCTATTGGGGGACGTCTGTTGCACCGTATTTTTTTCCTTCCACTTCACACAGGTGCCTCCACTTCCCCTTTCAAAACTTCCTGCCGCTTTGGGATGCCCCCTTGGCCCTGAAACACTCCATGGGTGTGAAGCAGGGATGCCTAGTATCCCCTGGGCCTTGCGCATGTGCGGTTGGGGGTATTTTTGCCCGTTGTGGGGGCCATGCCATTTTTTTTTCCTTCCACAACACACAGGTGCCTCGACCTCCCCATTCAAGAATTCCTGCTGCTTTGGGCTGTCCCACTTTGGCCCAATACGCTTTGTGGGCATGAACCAGGGAAGCCCAGCATCCCCAGGTCCCCATGAATGCATGGTTGGTAGGCACTTTCTCCCTTTGGGGGGACCTCTGATGCATCATTTTTTTTTCCTTCCACACAACACAGATTCCTTGAACTCCCATTTCAATCCTTCTTGCCAGTTTGGGTTGCCCCCTGTGGGCCCGAGACGCACCGTGGGCATGAACCAGGGCCGTGCAGGATTCCCTGGGCCCTGCGCATGCAGGCTTTGGAGGCACTTTAGCCCGTGGGGGGACCTCTGCTGCGTCGGATTTTTTTCCTTGCATACTACACAGGTGGCTGGACTTCCCATTTGCAGACTTCCTGCTGCTTTGAGCTTCCCTCAATGTCCCCAAGACACTCTCTGGGTATGAAACAGGGACGCCCAGGATCCCCAGGGCAATGTGCATGCGTAGTTTGGAGGCACTGTCGTCTTTAGGGAGGACTTATGCCACGCCATTTTTTTTTCCTTACACAACACTCAGTTGCCTCAACCTCCAATTTCAAGATTTCCTGCGGCATTGGCTGCCCCCTGTGGACCCGAGACGCCCTGGGTGCATGAATCAGGGATGTCCAGGATCCCCTGGGTCCCGTGCATGCTCGTTTGGGAGGCACTTTTACCAGTGGGGGGGACCACGGCCGCTCCTTTTTTTATCCTTCCACACCACACAGATGCCACAATCTCCCCTTTCAAGCTTTCTTGCTGCCTTAGGCTGCCCCCGTGGGCCAAAGACACTCCATAGGCATGAGCTAGGGATGCCCAATATCCCCTGGGCCCTGCTCATGCGCCATTGGGCGGCACTTTCACCCTTGGGGGGGCCTCAGCTGCGCCGTTTTTTTTTTTCTCTTCCACACCACACAGATGACTCGACCTCCTATTTCAAGCATTCTTGCCACTTTGGGCTGCCCCTCCTGGGCCTGAAATGCTCCAAGATCATGAACCAGGGATGTGCAGAATCCACTGGGCCCCATGCATGTGCGGTTGAGAGGCACATTCGTCTTTGCTGGCGACCTCTGCTGCGCCATTTTGTTTTTCTTCCACAACAAACAGCTGACTCGACCTCCCATTTCAAGACTTTCTGCCACTTTGAGCTGCCCCCGGTGAGCCCAAGACGCTCTGTGGGTGGAAAGAGGGATTCTCAGGAACCCCTCGGTCCTGTGCATGCTCGTTTGGGAGGCACTTTCGCCGGTGGGGGATCTTTGCTGTGCCGTAATTTTTTCCTCCCACAATTCACAGGTGCCTCGACCTCCCCTTTCAAGCATTTCTGCTGCTTTGGCCTGCATTACGTGGGCGCCAGACGTACTTTGGCTGTGAACCAGGGACGACCAGGATCCCCTGGGCCCCACACATGCGCGTTTGACACTCACTTTCGTCCGTGGGCGGGACCTTCGCTGTGCCATTTTCTTTTCCTTCCTAACCACACAGATGCCTCGACCTCCCTTTTGAAGACTTCCTGCTGCTTTGTGCTGCCCCCCGTGGGCATGAGATGCTGCTGGGCATGATCCACTGATGCCCAGGATCAGCTGTGCTGCACACACGCGCTGTTTGGAGGCACTTTCACCCGTGGGGGGACTTCTGCCATGCTGTATTTTGTTCCTTCCACACCACACAGGTGCCTCGACCTCTCGTTTCAAGCATTCCTGCAGATTTGGGCTGCCCCCAGTGGGCCTGAGATGCTCCGTTGGTAAGAACAAGGGAAGCCCAGGATCCTGTGGGCCGCGTACATGCACGGTTGTGAGGCAATTTCTCCCATGGAGGGGGGACTTCTGCCATGCCATTTTTTTTTCACACCACAATGGTACATCGACCTCCCCTTTCAAGACTTCCTGCTGTTTTTGGCTGCCCCCCGTGGACCTGAGACTCTGTGTTTTTGTGAAACAGGGACCCCCAGGATCCCGTGGACCCCACACATGGGCGGTTGGGAGGCAATTTTGCCTGTGTGGGGGACCTTGGCCGCGCTGTTTTTTTTTCTTTCACCACCACACAAGTGCCTTGACCTCTGCTTTCAAGACTTCCTGCCGCTTTGGGCTGCTCCATCTGGGCCCAAGACGCCCTGTGGGTGTGAAATTGGGACACCCAGGATCCCCTAGGCACTGCGCATATGCTGTGAGGAGGCACTTTCACCCGTTTGGGGTGGACCTATGCCTTGCCGTTTGTTTTATCCTTCCACAGCACTGGTAACTCGACCTCCTATTTCAGGCCTTCCTGCCACATTGGGCTGGTCCCCGTGGGTCTGAGGGGCTCTGTGGGTGTGAATCAGGGATCCCTGTGTCCCCTGGGCCCCACTCATGCACGGTGGGGAGGCTTTTTCACCCGTTGTGGGGGAATTCTTATTCGCCATTTGTGTTTTCCTTCCACAACACAGGTGACTCCACCTCCCCTTTCAAGACTTCCTGTTGTCTTAGGGTGACCCTGTTGGCCCGAGCCCCTCCATGGGTGCTAACCAGGGATGTCCAGGGTACCCTGGGTCCCATGCTTTTGCAGTGGGGAGGCACTTCGCCCATTGTGGGGAACCTCTGCTGTGCCATTTCTGTTTTTCTTCCACAACACAGGTGCCCCACCTCCCCTTTCAAGGCTTCCTGCTGCCTTGGGCTGGACCCCATGGGCCCGAGGCACACCTTGGGCACAGATCTGGGATGTTCAGAATCCCCTGAGGCCCTCGCATGTGCAGTGGGGTGGCACTTTGGCCCTTGTTGGGGGACCTCTGCCTTGCCGTTTGTGTTTTCCTTTCACAACACTGGAGCCTGCAGCTTCCCTTTCAAGACTTCCTACTGTACTGGGCTGGCAGCCATGGGCCAAGGCGCTCCGTGGGTACAATCTGGGACACCCAGGAACCCCAGGGCTCCACACATTCACGGTTAGGTGGCACTTTCCCCCTTGGGGGACCTCTGCTGCTCCGTTTTTTTTTTTCTTCCTCACCACACAGGTGCTCGACCGCTCATTTCAAGCCTTCCTGCCGCTTTGGGCTGCCCGCTGTGGGCCCGAGATGCTCTGTCAGTGTTTAATAAAGATGCCTAGTATCCCCTGGGCCCCACGTATGCGCGGTTTGGAGGCACTTTCGCCTGTGGGAGAACGTCTACCGCACCATATGTTTTTCCTTCCACACCACACGGGTGCCTCAACTTCCTCTTTAAGCCTTCCTGCTGTTTTGGGTTGTCCCCTGTAGGCCTGAGATGCTCTGTGGGCATAAATCAGGAATGCCCAGGATGCCCTGGCCCCATGTGTGCACAGTTGGGAGGCACTTTCCCCCATGGGGTGACTTCTGCCATGGCATTATTTTTTCCTTCCACACCACACAAGCACCTAGTCCTTCCATTTCAAGACTTCCTGCCGCTTTGGGCTGCCACCAGTGGGCCCGAGATGCTCCGTAGGCCTCAAGCAGGGAAGCCCAGGATCCCCTGGGCCCTGTACATGCGCGATTTGGAGGACTTTCACCCATGCAGGGGACCTCTGGCACCCCATTTTTTTTTCCTTCACACCAGACAGGTGCCTCGACCTTGGTTTTCAAGCCTTCTTGTCTCTTGGGGTTGTCCCCCATGGGCCTGAGATGCTCCTTGGACCTGAATCAGGGATGCCCACAATCCCCTGGGTGCAGTGAATGCACAGTTGGGTGGCACTGTCGCCCATGGGAGGACCTCTGCAACACCATTTTTTTCCTTCCAAACCACACAAGTGTCTTGACTTCCCCTTTCAAGACTTACTTCCGCTTTGATCTGCCCCTGTGGACCTGAGACACTCCTTGAACATGAAGCAGGGACACTCAGGATCCCCCAGGCTCCATGAATGAGTGGTTGGGAGGCACTTTCTCCTTTGGGGGTACCTCTGCCCTGGAGTTTTTTTCCTTTCACAACACCCAAGTGCCTCGACCTCCCATTTCAAGGCTTCCTGCCACTTTGGGCTGCCCCCCGTGGGCATGATACACTTTAAGCTGGAAGCAGGGACACCCAGGATCCCCTGGTCCCCACGCATGTGTTGGCGAGAGGCACTTTAGACTTTGTTGGGGACCTATGTCTCATCATTTTTCTTTTCCTTTCACAACACACAAGTGCCTCGACCTCCCGTTTGAAACCTTACTGCTCCTTTAGGCTGCACCCCATGGGCACGAGATGCTATGTGGGCATGAACCAGGGACCCCCAAGATCCCTTGGGCTCCATGCATGCATGGCTGGGAGGCAGTTTCTCCTGTGGAGGGGAAGTCTGCCATACCATTATTTTTTTCTTTCCATACCATACAGGTGCCTTGATCTCCGCTTACAAGACTCTCTTCCACTATGGACTGCCCGCGTGGGCCTGAGACGCCCTGTGCGTGCACACCAGGGAAGCCCAGGATCCCCTGGGAAACGCACATGTGCAGTTGGGAGGCAGTTTCTCCCGTGGTGGGGACATCTGCTGTGCCATTTTTATTCCTTCCACATCACACAGATGCCTTGACTTCCCCTTTCAAGCCGTAATTCCGCTTTGATGTGCCCCCTGTGGGCCTGAGACCCTCCATGAACATGAACAGGGACAAGCAGGATCCCCTGGGCCTCGCAAATGAGTGGTTGAGAGGTACTTTCTACCTTGAAGGGATCTCTGCCCAGGCATTTTTTTTTTCCCTTCACACCACACAAGTGCCTTGACTTTCCCTTTCAAGCCTTTCTGCTGCTTTGGGCTGCTCCTCATGGGCTCGAGACACTCTGAGCGTGGAAAGCAGGGAAGCCCAGGAGCCTCTGGGCCCTGTGCATGCACGGTTGAGGGCTATTTAACCAGTGGGGAGGACCTCTGCTCTGCCTTTTTTTCTCCTTCCACACCACACAGGTGCCTCGACCTCCATTTTGAAGACGTCCTGCTGCTTTGGTCTACCACTATGTCCCCAAGACACTCCGTAGTGTGAAACAGGGACGCCCAGGATCCCCAGGGCCCATGCATGCATGGTTAGGAGGTACTTTCGCCTTTAGGGAGGACCTGTGCTGTGCCATTTTTTTTCCTCTCACAACACTCAGGTGCCTTGACCGCCAATTTCAAGCATTCCTGCCGCCTTGGCTGCCCCCCGTGGGCCCGAGAAGCTCTGTAGGTCCGAATCAGGGACGTCCAGGATACACTGGGCCCTGTGCATGTTAGTTTGGGAGGCACTTTCGCCCTTGGGTGGGACCTCGGCTGCGCTGTTTTTTTTTCCTTCCACATCACACAGATGACTCGGCCTCCCATTTCAAGCCTTCCTGCTGCTTTGGGCTGCCCCCCATGGGCCTGAAACGCTCCATGATAGCGAACCAGGCATGTGAGTGATCCCCTGGGTCCCATGGATGCGTGATTGAGAGGCACTTTCATCTTTGCGGGGGACCTCTGCCAAGCTATTTTGTTTTCCTTTCACAACAAACAGATGCCTTGACCTCCCATTTCAAGCCTTTCTGCTGCTTTCTGCTGCCGCCTGTGGGCCTGAGACGCTCCTTACACAAGTACCAGGGATGCCTGGGATCCCCTGGGACCCTAGCATGCGTGGTTGGGAAGCACTTTTGTCCTTGGATGGGGCCTCTGCCGCACCGTGTTTTTTTCCTTTCAAACCACAAATGTGCCTCGACCTCCCTTTTCAAGCCTTCCTGTTTCTTTGGGCTGCCCCCTGTGGGCCTGAGATGCTCTGTGAGCATGAAATAGGGATGCCCAGTATCCCCTGGGACTGGCACATGTGCAGTAGGGAGGTACATTTGCCCGTGGAGGGGACTTCTGCCGCGACGGTTTTTTTTTTCCTCCACACCACACGCGTGCGTCGACCTCCCCCATTCAAGCCTTCCTGCCGCTTTGGGCTGCCCCTCTTTGGCCCGACACGCTTTGTGGGTGCAAACTAGGGAATCCCAGGATCCCCATGGCACCACGTATGTGTGGTTGGGGGGTGATTTTCCCCATTGGGGGTCCTCTGCTGGGCCATTTTTTTTTCCTTCCACACCACCCAGATGCCTCGATCTCCCTTTTCAATCTTTTCTGCTGCTTTGGGTTGCCTCCGTGGGCCCAAGATGGTCCGTGGGCATGAAACAGGGATGCCCAGGATTCCCTGGGACCCGCACATACACAGTTGGGATGTGCACATGCACACTTTCACTGTTGGGGGTACCTCTGCCACTATGTTTTTTTGTCCTTCCATACCACACAGGGGCCTCGGCTTCCCCTTTCAAGACTTTCTGCTGCTTTCAGCTGCATCCCCTGGGCCTGAGACACGCCGTGGGCACGAAGCAGGGATGTCCAGGATCCCATGAGCCTCACGCATGCATGGTTGGGAGGCACTTTCGCCCTTGTGAAGACCTCTGCTGTGGCGTTGTTTTTCCTTCCACATCACACAAGTGCCTCATCCTCTCCTTTCAAGTCTTCCTGCCACATTGGGGCTCCATCCATGGGCCCGAGATGCTCCCTGGCTGGGTGCCAACCAGGGATGCAAAGGATCCCCTGGGCCCCACACATGCGAGGTTGGGAGCACTTTTGCCCGTGGGGGGCACCACTGGCGTGCCATTTTTTTTTCTTCCACACCACACAGGTGCCTCGACCTCCCCTTTCAAGTCTTCCTGCCACATTGGGCTGTCCCCCATGAGTCCGAGATGCTCTGAATGTGCCAAGCAAGGAAGCCCAGGCTGCCCTGGGCCACACGCATGCGCGGTTGGGGGCTATTTCGCCAATGGGGAGGACCTCTGCTGTGCCTCCACTAACCTTTTGAAGACTTTCTACTGCTTTGGGCTTCCCCCATGTCCCCAATACGCCCTGTGGGTGTGAAACAAGGACACTCAGGATCCCCTGGGACCCACACATGCACAGCTGAGAGCCCACTTTCATCTTTGGGGGGGACCTCTGCCACTCCATTTTGTTTTCCTTCCCCAAAAACAAAGTGCTTCGACCTCCCATTTCTTTCCTGCCGCTTTAAGCTGCCCCCCACAATGGGCCCGAGACACTCTGTGCACAAGAAACAGGGACACCTAGGATCCCCTGAGACCCACGCACGACTGGTTGGGAGGCACTTTCGCCCTTGGGGGGGACCTCTGCCGCACCGTGTTTTTTTCTTTGAAACCACATAGGTGCTTCTACCTCCCCTTTCGAGTCTTCCTGCCGCTTGGGCTGCCTGCTGTGGGCCTGAGACACTCTGTGGGCCTGTAACAGGGTTGCCCAGTATCCTCTGGCCCCTATGCATGTACACCTGGGAGGTACTTTTGTCCTTGGGGGGGACCTCTGCCGCGCCGTTTTTTTTTTTCCTTACACACCACACAGGTGCCTCGACCTCTAATTTGAAGCATTCCTGCTGCTTTGGGCTGCTGCCCATGTCCACAATACGCTCCATGGATGTGAAACAGGGATGCCCAGGATCCCCAGGGCCCCACGCATGCGCGGTTGGGAGGCACTTTCTCCTTTAGGGTGGACCTATGCCACGCCATTTTTTTCCTTCAGCAACACTCAGGTACCTCGACCTCCAATTTCAAGATTTCCTCCCACTTAGGGCTGCCCCCACTGTGCCCGAGATGCTCTGGGTGCACGAATCAGGGATGCCCAGGATTTCCTGGTCCCCATGCATGCACGGATGAGAGGCACATTCGCCTTGGTGGGGACTTATGCTGCATGATTTTTTTCCTTCCACAACACACAGATGCCTCAACCTCCCCTTTGAAATATTCCTGCCATTTTGTGCAGTCCCCCGTGGGCCCAAGACACTCTGGATGCATGAACTAGGGACAACCAGGATCCCCTGTGCCCTGCACATGCTCATTTGGGAGGCACCTTCCCCCGTGGGGTGACCTCGGCTGCACCGTTGTTTTGACCTTCCACACCACACAGGTGCCTCAACATCCCCCTTCAAGACTTCCTGCTGCTTTAGGTTGCCCCCGTGGGCCCTAGGCCTTCCATGGGCATGAAACAGAGAAGCCCAGGATTCCCTGGGCCCTCCACATTTGCGATTGGGAGGCACTTTGTTCCGTGGGGGAGGCCTCTGCCACGCCGTTTTTTCTTTTCCTTCCACACCACACAGGTGACTTGACCTCCCTTTTCAAGCCTTCCTCGCACTTTGGGCTGCTGACTGTGGGCCTGAAACGCTCCATGGACGAGAACCAGGGATGCCTAGGATCACCTGGGTCCCATGGATGTGAGTTTGAGAGGCACTTTCATCTTTGGGGGGGGGACCTCCGCCACGCCATTTTGTTTTCCTACCACAACGAACAGGTGCCAGGTGACTCGACCTCCCATTTCAAGCCTTCCTGAAACTTTGGGCTGCCCCCCTTTGCCACAATAGTCTTTGTGGATGTGAACCAGGGAGGCCCAGGATCCCCACGTTCCCATGCATGCATGGTTGGGAGGCACTTTCTCCCATTGGAGGGTACCTCTGTCTCGCCGTTGTTTTTTCCTTCCCCAACACACGTGACTCCACCTCCTATTTCAAGCCTTCCTGCCGCCTTGGGATGGTCCCCGTGGGTCTGAGGCACTCCGTGGGTGCGAACCAGGGACCCCCCGTGTTCCCTGGGCCCCACGCATGTGCAGTGGGGAGGCTCTTTCACCAGTTGGGGAGGACCTCTGATTCGCCATTTGTGTTTTCCTTCCACAACACATGTGACTCCACCTCCCATTTCAAGACTTCCTGCCTCCTTAGGCTGACCCCGTGGGCCCAAGCCACTGCATGGGTGCTAACCAGGGATGCCCAGAGTCCCCTGGGCCCCGCACATGCGCGGTAGGGAGGCATTTTCGCCCACTGGGGGGACCTCTGCTGTACCATATGTTTTCCTTCCACAACACAGGTGCCTCCACCTCCCTTTTCAAGGCTTCCTGCCGCCTTGGGCTGGATCCCATGGGCCCAAGGCACTATTTGGGCATGGATCAGGGACACGCAGAGTCCCCTAGGCCCTGCACATGTGCGGTGGGGAGGCACTTTTGCCCGTGTTAGGGGACCTCTGTCTCATCTTTTGTGTTTTCCTTTGACAAGACTGGAGCCTGGACCTCCCCTTTCAAGCCTTCCTGTATCTTTGGGCTGGCCCCTGTGGGCAAGAGATGCTCCGTGGGCACGAAAGAGTTATGCCCAGGATCCCCAGAGCTCCGCACATGTTCGGTTGGGTGGCACTGTTGCCCATGGGTGGGACCTCTGCTGGGACATTTTTTGTCCTTCCATATCACACAGGTGCCTCGACTTCCCCTTTGAAGGCTTACTGCCGCTTTGAGCTGACCCCAGTAGGCCCGAGACACTCTGTGGGCGTGAAGCAGGGACACCCAGGATCCCGTGGGCCCTGTGCATGCACGGTTGGGAGGCACTTTCTCCCGTGGGGGGACCTCGGCTGAGGCGTTTATTTTTCCTTCCATACCACACAAGTGCTCGTCCTCCCTTTCAAGCATTCCTGCCACTTTGGGCTGCCACATGTGGGCCCAAGACGCTCCGTGGGTGATAACCAGGGATGCCCAGGATCCCCAGGGCCCTGAACTTGGGCAGTTGGAAGCAGTTTCCCACGTGGGGGGTCATCTGGTGTGCCGTATTTTTTTCCTTCCACACAACACAGGTGCCTCGACATCACCTTTCAAGGCTTCCTGCCGCTTGGGGCTGTTCGCTGTGGGCCCAAGATGCTCCTTCGGCCAGAACAAGGATGTCCACAATCCTCTGAGTGCAGTGAATGTGCGTTTGGGAGGCACTTTCACCCGTTTTGGAGACCTCTGTGGCTCCGTGTTTTTTTTTCCTTCTATAACACTCGGGTGCCTCGACTTCCAATCGCAAGCCTCCCTGCAGCTTTGGGCTGCCCCCGTGGGCTGGAGATGCTCTGTAGGCAAGAACCAGGGACGTCCTGGATCCCCTGGGCCCCATGCATGTGCAGATGGGAACTATCACCTTTGGTGGGGACATATGCCACGTCATATTTTTTCCTTCCACAACACACAGGTGCCTCGACCTCCAATTTCAAGTCTCCCTGACGCTTTGAGCTACCTCCCGTGGGCCCGAGATGCTCTGTAAGCATGTACCAGGGATGCCAAGGATCCCCTGGGACCCTTACATGAGTGGTTGGGAGACACTTTCGTCCTTGAGGGAGACCTCTGCTGCGCTGTGTTTTACTCATTTCAAACCACAAAGGTGCCTCGACTTCCCATTTCACACCATTCTGCTGCTTTGGGCTACCCCCCGTGGCCCCAAGATGCTCCATAGGTGAAAGACAGAGATTCTCATTATCTCCTGGCCCCACGCATGTACACTTGGGAGGAACTTCTGCCAGTGGGGGGAATTCTGCCACCCCATTTTTTTTCTGTCCACACCACACAGGTGCCTCGACCTCCTCTTTCAAGACTTCCTGCCTTTTTGGGCTGCAACACTTGGGCCCGAGACGCTCTGTGGGCACAAATCAGGGAACCCCAGGGTCCTCTTGGACCAGCACATGCGCGGATGATAAACACTTTGGCCTGTGGGGGGGACCTCAGCAGCGACAAGTTTTTTCCTTCCACAATACACAGGTGCCTCGACCTCCCCTTTCAAAATTTCCTGCCGCTTTGGGCTTCTCCCACGGGGCCTGAGACGCCCTGTGGGTACAAAGCATGGACGTCCATGATCCCCTGTGCCCCAGACATATGCAGTTGTGCATCACTTTGGTCGTGGAGGGGACCTTGGCTGCGCCATTTTTTTTTTCCTTCCAAACCACACAGGTGACTGGATGTCCTTTTTCAAGCCTTCCTGAGGCTTTGGGCTGCCTCTGTGGGCCTGAAACCCTCCATGGGAGTGAAGCAAGTATGCCCAGGAGCCCCTGGGCCCCACGCATGCACAGTTGAGAGGCACTTTCGACCGGGGGGGGGGACCTCTGCCACGCCGTTTTGTTTTCCTTCCACATCACACAGGTACCTCGACCTCCCTTTACAAGATTTGTGTCACTTTGGGCTGCCCCTGGTGGGCCTGAGACAAACGGTGGGCAAGAAACAGAAATGCCAAGGATCCCCTGGGCTCTATGCTTGCGCAGTTGGGAGGCACTTTCTCCCCTGGGGGTACCTCTGTCGCACCGTATTTTTTTCTTTCCTCACTATACAGGTGCCTCGACCTCACTTTGCAAGCTTTCCTGCCACTTTGGGCTGCCCCCCGTTGGCCCAACACTCTCCATGGGCATGAACCAGGGATGCCCAGGATCACCTAGGCCCTGAGTATGTGCTGTGGGGAGGCATTTTCGCCCACGGGTGGCAGACATCTGCCTCGCCATTTGTTTTTACCCTCCACAACAGAGGTGCCTTCACCTACTCTTTCAAGCATTCCTGCCGCCTTGGGCTGGCCCCCGTAGGGCCGAGGTTCTCTGTGGGTGTGAACCAGGGACCACAGGGTCCCCTGGGCCCACACATGCACAGTGGGGAGGCTCTTTAACCCGTGGGGTGCACCATTGATTTACCATTTGTGTTTTTCTTCCACAACACAGGTGACTCCACCTCCCCTTTCAAGTCTTCCTGCCACCTTCGGCTGACCCCGTGGGCCCAAGCTGCTCCATGGGTGGTACCCAGAGAAACCCATGGTCCCCGGTGCCCCACACCTGTGCTGTTGGGAATCACTTTCGCCCGTGGGGGGGACATCTGCTGCGCTGTTTTTATTCCTTCCTCGTCACACAGGTGCCTCAACCTCCCCTTTCAAGCTTTCCTCCTGCTTTTGGCTGCACTCTATTGGCCCCAGATGCTCCATGGGCATGAACCAGGGATGCACAAGAAACCCTGGGCCCCACGCATGCACCGTTGGAGGGCCCTTTCTCCTTTGTGGGACCTCTGCCACGCCACATTTATTTTCTTCCACACCACACAGGTGCCTCGACCTTCTCTTTCAAGCTTCCTGCTGATTTTGGCTGCACCCGGTGGACTTGAGACGCTCCGTGGGCATGAACCGGGGATGCCTAGGATACCCTGGGCCCCACGCTGGGTGATTGGGAGGCACTTTCGCGTGTAGGGGGACATCTGCCACGTAGTATTTTTTTCCTTCCTCCCCACACAGGTGCCTCGACTTCCCCTTTCAAAACTTCCTGGCACTTTGGGCTGCCCCCATGGCCCTGAGATGCTCCGTGCTTGTGAAACAGGGATGCCTAGTATCCCCAGGGACCCACGCATGTGCCGTTACGAGGTACTTCTGCCCTTAGTGGGGACCTCTGCCGCACCGGGGTTTTTTTCCTTCCACACCACTCAGGTGCCTTGACCTCCCCTTCAAGCCTTCCTGCCGCTTTGGGCTGCCCCCCTTTTGCCTGATTTGCTTTGTGGCCACAAACCAAGGAAGCCCCGGATCTCGAGTGCCATGCGCATGCATGGTTAGGAGGCAGTTTAACCGTTTAAGGGACCTCTGCCATGCCGTTTTTTTTTCCTTCCACACCACACAGATGCTTCGAACTCCCCTTTCTCTCCTTCCTGCGGCTTTGGTTTGACCTCTGTAGGCCCGAGACGCTCCGTGTGCATAAAGCAGCAATGCCCAGGATTTCCTGGGACCCACACATGCATGGTTGGGGTTACTTTCCCCCGTCGGTGGACCTCTGCCACAGTGTTTTATTGTCCTATCATACCACACAAGTTCCTAGACTTCCCTTTTGAAGTCTTACTTCCACTTTGATCTGCCTCCCATGGGCCTGAGACCTTCCGTGAATGCAAACAGGGAGAGACAGGATTCCCTGGACACAGCGAATGAGCGGTTGGGAGGCACATTCTCCCTTGGAGGACCTCTATCTATGTGTTTTCTTTTTCCTTCCACACCACACACTTGCCTCGACCTCCCAATTCAGGCCTTCCTGCCGCTTTGGGCTGCCCCCCTTTGGCCTGATATGCTTTGTGGTCATGAACCAGGGAAGCCCAGGATCCCCAGGTCCCCAAACATGCCTGGTTGGGAGGCACTTTTGCCTATTGGGGCACCTCTGCCCCGTCGTTTTTTTTTTTTCTTACAAAACACACAGATGCCCCCACCTCACTTTTCAATCCTTCCTACCACTTTGGGTTGCCCCCTGTGGGCTCGAGATGCTCCGTGGCACAAATCATGAACGCCCAGATACCCTGAGACCCGTGCTTGTGCGGTTGGAAGTCACTTTCGCCTGTGTGGGCATCCTCTGCTGCGACTTTTTTGTCCTTCCGTACCACACAGGTGCCTCGACTTCCCCTTTGAATCCTTACTGCCACTTTGACCTGCCCCCCGTGTGCCTGAGACGCTCTGTGGATATGAAGCATGGAAGCCCAGGAAGCCCTGGGCACCTCACATGCGCGGTTGGGAGCACATTTGCCTATGGTGGGGATCTATGGTGCGCCGTTTTTTTTTTCCCTCCACACTACACAGGTGCCTCGACCTCACCTTTCAAGCTTTCCTGCTGCTTGGGGCTGTCCCCCATGGGCCCGAGACACTCCTTGCGCCTGATCCAGGGATGCCTACAATACCCTGGGTATGGTGAATGTGCGTTTGGGAGGCTCTTTCACCCGTGGGGGGACCTCTGCTGCGCCATATTTTTTTCCTTCCATACCACACAGGTGACTCAACTTCCCCTTTCAAGCTTTACTTCCGCTTTGATCTGCCCCCCCATTAGCCTGAGACACTCTATGAACTTGAAGCAGAGAGACACAGGATGCACTGGGCCCTGTGAATCAGTGGTTGGGAGGCACTTTCTCCCATTGCGGGACATCTGCCGAGCGTTTTTTTTTCCTTTCACACCACACAAGTGCCTCGACCTCCCCTTTCAAGACTTCATGCCGCTTTGGGCTGCCCAACGTGAGCCTGAGTTGCTCCAAGAGTGCCAACCAGGGAAGCCCAGGATCCCCTGCACCCAGGCCATGTGCAGTGGGGGCTACTCCGCCCGTGGGGAGGACCTCGGCTGTGCCTTTTTCTTTCCTTCCACACCACACAGGTGAATCTACCTCCCTTTTGAAGACTTCCTGCTGCTTTGGGCTTCCCCAAATTTCCCCAACACGCTATGTGAGTGTGAAACAGTGACGCCCAGGATCCCCAGAGCCATGTGCATGCGCAGTTCAGAGGCATTTTCGCCTTTAGGGAGGACCTATGTCATGCCATTTTTTTTTTCCTTCCACAGAACTCAGGTGCCTCGACTTCCCATTTGAAGACTTACTGCCACTTTGAGCTGCTCCCCGTGGACCTGTGACACTCTATGGGCATGGAGCAGGGATGGGAGGATCACCTGGGTCCCACACATGTGCGGGTGAGGGGCATTTTCGCCTTTGGTGGGGACCTAAGCTGCGTCTTTTTTTCCTTCCAGAACACACGGGTGCCTCGTCCTCCTCTTTCAAACCTTCCTGCCGCTTTGGGCAGCAACCTATGGGCCCGAGAACTCTTGGTGCATGAACCAGGGATGCCCAGGATCCTCTGGGCCCTGCACACGCTCATTTGGGGGACACATTCGCCCATGGGGGAGACCTCTGCCTCACCGTTTTTTTTTTTTCCTTTCACACCACACAGGTGTCTCGACCTCCCCTTTCAAGCCTTCCTGCCGCTTTAGGCTGTCCCCCGTAAGCATGAGAAGCTCTGGGGGCTTCCAGGATGCCCAGGATCCCTTGGTTGTCACGCATGTGCAGTTAGGAGGCACTTTCGTCCGTGGGAGGACCTCTGTCGTGCCGTTTTTTTTTTTTCCTTCCACATCACATAG
Organism: Pongo abelii; assembly: GCF_028885655.2. Lineage (NCBI taxonomy): Eukaryota > Metazoa > Chordata > Mammalia > Primates > Hominidae > Pongo > Pongo abelii. Next base: position 19,102,770 of record NC_072000.2, on the reverse strand, counting down.
GTGACTCGACCTCCCATTTCAAGCTTCCTGCCGCTTTGGACTGCCCCGCATGGACCTGAAACACTCCAAGCCTGGGAAACAGAGATGCCCAGGATCCCCTGGACCCGATGGATGTGCGGTTGAGGGCACTTTCATCTTTAGGGGAGACCTCTACCACGCCATTTTGTTTTCCTTCCACCACAAACAGCTGCCTCGACCTCCCATTTCAAGCTTTTCTGCCGCTTTGAGGTGCCCCCCATGGGCCTGAGATGCTCCATGTGCAAGAACCAGGGACGCCTAGGATCCCCAGCGACCCTTGCATGTGCAGTTGGAAGGCACTTTCGCCCTTGGGGGAGACCTCTGCCGCACCATGTTTTTTTCCTTTCAAACCACAAAGATGCCTCGACCTCCACTTTCAAGACTTCCTACAGCTGTGGGTTGCCACAGTGTGCTCGAGATGCTCTAGGGGAGCAAAACAAGGATGCCCAGTATCTTCTGGGCCCCACACATACGTGGTTGGGAGGTACTCTTGCCCGTGGAGGGGGGGACCTGAGCCAGGCCATTTTTTTTTCCTTCCACACCACACAGGTGCCCCGATCACCCCATCCAAGCCTTCCTGCCACTTTGGGCTTCCCCCCTTTTGGCATGATATGCTTTGTGGGCGTGAACCAGGGAAGCCCTGGATCCAGAGGTCCCCACGCATGCATGGTTAGCAGGAACTTCCGCCCATTGGGGGACCTCTGCTGTGCCTTTTTTTTTCTTTCCACACCAAACAGATGCCTCAATCTGCCCTTTCAATAATTCCTGCCGCTTTGGGATGCCCCACGTGGGCCCGAGACACTACGTAGACAAGAACCAGGGAAGCCCAGGATCCCTGCGTCCAGTACATGCGTGGTTTAGAGGCACTTTCACCTTCAGGGGGACATATGCCCTGCCATTTTTTTTCCTTCCACAACACTCACGTGCCTCGACCTCCAATTTCAAGCTTTCCTGCCACTTTGGGATGCCCCACTTGGGCCTCAAATGCTCTGTAGGCATGAACCTGAGAAGCCCAGGATCCCCTTGGCCCCACGCCTGCACAGGGACAGGCACTTTCACCTGTGGGGGGATCTCTGCTGCACCTTTTTTTTTTCCTTTCCACCACACAGTTGCCTCGACCTCCCCTTTCAAGTCTTCCTGCCACTTTGGGCTGCCCCCTTGGGGATGAGACACTCTGTGGGCATGAACCAGAGATGTCCAGGATTCCCTGTGCCCTCACATGCATGTTTGGGAGGCACCTTCGCCCGTGGCAGGACCTCTGCCACGCTGTATTTGGTATTTCCGCACCACATAGGTGCCTCGACCTCCCCTTTCAAGCCTTCCTGCCGCTTTCGGCTGCTTCCAGAGGGCCCGAGACTCTGCGTGGGTCTGAATCAGGGAAGCCCAGAATCCCATGGGCCCCGCGCATGAGCAGCACTTTTGACTTTGGGGGGGACCCTGGTGCGCCATTTTATTTTTTTTGCTTTCACCACCACACAAGTGCCTCGACCTCCGCTTTCAAGCATTTCTGCCTCTTTGGCCTGCCCCCTGTGAACCAGGACTGAGATGCCCTGTGGGTGTGAACCAGAGAAGCCCAGGATCCCCTGGGCCCCCTGTATGCGGGGTTGGGAAGTAGTTTCGCCTGTGGTGGGAATTCTGCCGTGTCGTATTTGTTTCCTTGCACACAAGAGAGGTGCCTCGACTTCCTCTTTCAATATTTCCTGCCACTTTGGGCTGTCCTTCGTGGGCCTCAGACTTTCCGTAGGTGTCAAGCAGTGATGGCCAGATCCCCTGGGACACATGCATGTGCGGTTGGGAGGCCCTTTCTCTCCTGGGAGTACCTCTGCCATGTCGTTTCTTTCCTTCCACACAACATAGGTGCCTCAACCTCCCCATTCAAGCCTTCCTGCCGCTTTGGGCTGCCCCACGTGGGCCCGAGACCCTATGTCGGCATGAACTAGGGATGCCCAGGATCCCCTACACCTCACGTGTGCACGTTGGGGAGGCACTTTGGCCCGTGGTTTGGGACCTCTCCCTCGCCGTTTGTTTTTTCCTTCCACAACACAGGTGGAAGGAAAAAAGACCTCACCTTTCAAGAATTTCTGCCACCTTGGGCTGACCCTGGCCTGAGCCACTCCATGGGTGCTACCCAGGGATGCCCGGGGTCCTCTGGGCCCTGCGCATGTGTGGTGGGAAGTCACTTTCACCCATTGCAGGGGACCTCTGCGGCACCGTAGGTGTTTTCCTTTGACAACACAGGTGACTTCACCTCTTCCTGCCGCCCTGGGCTGGACACCATGGGCACGAGGCACTCCTTGGGCACACATCAGGGATGCCTAGAGTCCCCTAGGCCCTGTGCATGCATGGTGTGGAGACACTTTTACCCATGTGGTTGGTCCTCTGACTCGCCGTTTGTGTTTTCTTTTCACAACACTGGAGCCTGTACCTCCCCTTTCAAGAATTCCTGCCCCCTTGGCCTGGCCCCCGTGGGCCGAAGTGCTCTGTGTGCGAGAACCTGGGATGCCCCGGATCCCCAGGTATCCAGGCATGCCAGGTTGGGCACTTTCACCCATGGGGGACCTCTGCTGCGCCGTATTTTTTTCTTCCTCACCACCCAAGTGCCTTGGCCTCCCGTTTCAAACCTTCTTGCCACTTCAGGCCGTCCCCTGTGGGCCCGAGATGCTCCATGGGCATGTACTGAAGATACTCATGCACCCCTGGGCCCCGCATATGTGCGGTTGGGAGGCACTTTCGTCTGTGGGGGGACTTCTGCCATGCTATATTTTTTTCCTTCCACACCACACAGGCTCCTCGACTTCCCCTTTCAAGCATTCCTGCCGCTTTGGGCTGCCCCCTATGGGTCTGAGACACTTCGTGGGCATGGAGCAGTGATGCCCCACATCCCCTGGGCCAATCACATTCACTGTTCAGAGGCATTTTGGCCCATGGGGGTACTTCTGACATGCTATTTTTTTCCTTCCAAACCACACAGGTGACTCCACCTCCTATTTCAAAACTTCCTTCGGTTTGGACAGCTCTCCGTGGGCCTGAGACACTCCGTAGGCAAGAACCAAGGATGCGGAGCATCCACTGGGCCCCACACATGTGTGGGTGAGAGGTACTTTCACCTTTGGGGGGACCTATGCTGTGTCATTTTTTTTTCCTTCCACAACACACAGGTGACTTGACCTCCAGTTTCAAGCCTTCCTGCCAATTTATTCTGCTCCCCCAGGCCTGAAACTCTCTGGGTGCACAAACCAGGGATGCCTAGTATGCCCTGGGCACTACGAATGCTCGATTGGGTGGCATTTCGCCCATGGGGGGGACCCCTGCTGCATCTTTTTTTTCCTTTCACACCACAGAGGTGCCTCAATCTTCCCTTTCAAGCCTTCCTGCTGCTTTTGCCTGGCCCCTGTGGTTCCCACATGCTCCAATGGCATGAATCAGGGATGCCCAGTATCCCCTGTGACCCGCTCTTGCACAGTTGGGAAGCACTTTCTCCGGTAGGTGGGACCTCTGCTGTGCCATTTTGCTTTCCTTCCTAACCACAAAGGTGACTTGACTTCCCATTTCAAGCCTTCCTACCGATTTGGGCTGCCCTATGTGGGCCCGAGATGCCTCGTGGGTGTGAAAAAGGAGTCCCTTATGCCACACGCATGCTCATTGGGGAAACACTTTCTCCCGTGGTGTGGGACCTGTACCTCACCGTTTGTTTTTTCCTTCCACAACACAGGTGTCTCCACCTCCTCTTTCAAGCCTTCCTGCTGCCTTGGGCTGGCCCCTGTTGGACCGAGGCACTCCCTGGCAGTGTAAAAGGGACCTCAGTGTCCCCTGGTCCCCAAGCATGCACAGTGGGGAGGCTCTTTCACCGGTTGCAGGGGACGTCTTATTCACCATTTGTGTTTTTCTTCCACAACACAGGTGACTCCACCTCCCATTTCAAGACTTCCTGCCGCCTTGGGCTGACCTCTTGGGCCCAAGCCACTCCATGGATGCTAAACAGGTAAGCCGTGGGTCCCCTGGGCCCCGCACGTGCACCATAGGGAGGCACATTCGCCAGTGGGGGGGACTTCTGCCTCGCTATTTGTGTTTTCCTTCCACAACACAGGTGCCTCCACCTCCCCTTTCAAGGTTTCCTGCCACCTTGGGCTGGACCCCGTGGGCCCGAGGCACTCCTTGGGCATGGAATAGGGATGCTCAGAGTCCCCTGGGTCCCATGCATGCGTGGTGGGGAGGCACTTTCTCCCATGTGGGGGGACGTCTGACTTGCCGTTTGTGTCTTCCTTTCACAACACTGGAGCCTGCACCTCCCATTTCAAGCCTTCCTGCCGCCTTGGGCTGCCCTGTGGGCTATAACCCTCCGTGTGCAAAAACCTGGGGTGCCCAGCATCCCTAGGGCTCTGGACATGTGGCATTGGGAGCCACTTTCGCCTGTTGGGGACCTCTGTTGCCCCCCTTTTTTTTTGTTCCTCACCAAACAGGTGACTCGACCTCCCCTTTCAAGACTTCCTGCCGCTTTGGGCTGCCCCCTGTGGGTCTGAGACACTCCGTGGGCTGGAAACAAAAATGCACAGGAACCACTGGGCCCTGTGTATGCGCGAATGGGAGGCACTTTCATCTGTGGGGGGAGGTCTGCCGTGCCATACTTTTTTCCTTCCACACCACACAGGTGCCTCCACCTCCTATTTCAAATCTTCCTCCTATTTGGACAGCCCCCCATGTGCCTGAGACACTCCGTAGGAATGAAGCAGGGACAACCAGGATCCCTTGGGCCCTGCCCATGCGTGGTTGAGAGGCACTTTTGCCTTAAAGGGGACGTATGACATGACATTTTTTTCCTTCCACAACACTCAGGTACCTCCACCCCAAAATTCAAGACTTCCTGCTCCTGGGATGCCCCCCATGGGCCCGAGACACTCCGTGGACATGAACCAGGGAAGGCCAGGATCCCGTGGTCCCTGGGCATTCGTGGGTGAGAGGCACTTTTGCCTTTGGGTGGGACTTAGGCTGCATCACTTTTTTTTCTTCCACAACACACAAGTGCTTCAACCTTCACTTTCAAGTTTTACTACTGCTTTGGGCTGTCCCCCGTTGTTCCAGGACACTCTGGGTGTACGGACCAGGGAAGCCCAGGATGCCCTCATCCCCGGGAATATTCGTTTGTGAGGCACTTTCACCCTTAGGTGGGACCTCTGCTTCGCATTTTTTTTTTTTTTTTCCTTTCACAAAACACAGAAGCCTCTACCTCCCCTTTCAAGTTTTCCTGCCACTTTGGTCTGCCCCTAGTGGTCCTGAGATGCTCCGTGGGCATGAACAAGGGATGCCCAGGATCCTGTGGGGGCACCTGCATGCGCGGTTGGGAAGCAGTTTCTCCCATTGGGTGGGACTCTTGCAGCTCCATTTTTCATTTTTTCACATCACACATGTGCCTCGACCTCCCTTTTCAAGATTTCCTGCCGCTTTTGGCTGCCACCTGTGGGCTCAAGACTCTGCGTGAGTGCAAACCAGGGACTCCCAGTATCAAGTGGACCACGTACATGTTCATTTGGGAGGCACTTTCGCCCGTGGGGGACCACTGCCTGCTGTATTTTGTTCCTTCCACACCACACAGGTGCCTCGATCTCCCCTTTCAAATCTTCCTGCAGCTTTGGGGTGCCCCTGGTTGGCCTGAGATGCTCCATCAGCATGAACAAGGGATGTCCAGGATCCCATGGGGGGACCTCTGCAGTGCCATATTTTTTTTCTTCAACACTACACAGGTGCCTGGACCACACATTTTAATCCTCACTGTCGCTTTGAGCTGCCCCCCATGGGACTGAGACACTCTGTGGGCGTGAAACAGGAAAGCCCAGGATCCCCTGGGCCCTGCACATGCGCGATTGGTAGGCATTTTATCCCATGGGGGGACCTCTGCCACGACGATATTTTTATTTCCACACCACACAAGTGCATCGTCCCTCCTTTTCAAGTCTTCCTGCCATTTTGGGCTGCCACCCGTGGGCACGAGGTGGTGCGTGGGCACCAACCAGGGATGCCCAGGATTCTGGCGGCCCCCCACATGCGCACTTGGGAGTCACTTTCTCCCATGGGGGAACCTCTGTCATGCCGTTTTTTTTCCTTCTGCACCACACAGATGTCTCGACCTCGCTTTTCAAGCCTTCCTGCCACTTTCGATTGCCCCTTCTGGGCCCACGATGCTCCGTGAATGCGAACCAGGGAAGCCCAGGATTCCTTGTGATTCCTGCATGCATGGTAGGGAGGCACTTTTACCTGTGGGGATATTTATGCTGCTACTTTTTTTGTTTTTCCATGTGACACAGATGCCTCGACTTCCCCTTTGAAGTCTTACTGCTGCTTTGAGCTGCCGCCTGTGGGCCTGAGACACTCTGTTGGTGTGAAGCAGGGAAGCCCAGGATCCCTTCAGCCCTGCGCATTGTGTGGTTGGGAGGCACTTTCGCCCGCTGGGGAAACTCTGGTGAACCATTTTTTTTTTCCTTCCACACCACACAGGTGCCTCGACCTCACCTTTCAAGTCTCCCTGCCGCTTGGGGGCTGTCCCACGTGGGCCTGAGACACTCCTTGGGCCTGAACAAGGGATGTCCACAATCCCCTGGGTGCAGTGAAAACGTGGTTAGGAGGCACTTTTGCCCTTTAGGGGGACCTCTGCGTCTCCGTTTTTTTTTTTTTCCTTCCACAGCACACATGGGCCTCAACCTCCCATTTCAAGCGTTCCTGCCTCCTTGGGCCTGAGACACTTAGTGGGTATGAACCAGGGAAGCCCAGGAGCCCCTGGGCCCCGCGCATGCGTGGTTGGGAGGCAATTTCGCTGCTGGGAGGAGCTTTGCCATGCTTTTTTTTTTTCCTTCCATACAACACAAGTGCCTCTACTTCCCCTTTCAAGCATTACTTCATCTTTGAACTGCCTCCCGTGGGCCTGAGACACTCCGTGAACGTGAAAAGGGACATGCAGGATCCCCTGGGCCCCGCAAATGAGTGGTTGGGATGCACTTTCGCCCTTGGGGGGACCTCTGCCACATGTATTTTGTTCCTTAAACACCACACAGGTGCCTCGACCTCTCCTTTCCAGACTTCCTGCCACTTTGGGCTTCCCCCCAAGGGACTGAGACGCTCTGTGGGTGCAAAGGAGGGACGCCCAGGATCCCGTGTTCCCCAAGCATGCGTGGTGGGCAGGCAGTTTCTCCCGTTGGGGGAACTTCTGCTGCGCCGTTTTTTTTTTCCTTTCACACCACACTATTGCCTCGACCTCCCGTTTCAAGACTTCCTGGCACTTAGGGCTGACTCCCGTGGACCCAAGACACTCTGAGGGTGCCATCCACGGAAGCCCAGTATCCCCTGGGACTGTGCATGCGCGGTTGGGGGCTATTTTGCTCGTGGGGAGGACCTCTGCTGTGACTATTTTTTCCTTCCACACCACACAGGTGCCTCGACCTGTCCTCTGCAACCTTCCTACTGGTTTGCGCTGCCCCCCATGTCCCCAAGGTGTTCCATGGATGTGAAAGAGGGACACCCAAGATCCCCAAGGCCCGGTGTATGAGCAGTTAGGAGGCATTTTCACCTTTAGGGAGGACCTATTCTTTGCCCTTTTTTTCCTTCCACAACACTCAGGTACCTTGACCTCCAATTTCAAAACTTCCTGCCCCTTTGGGCAGTCCCCCGTGGGCCCAAGATGCTCTGGGTGCGTGAACCAGGGATTCTCCTGATCCCCTGGGCCCCACGCGTGCTCTTTTAGGAGGCACTTTAGCCTGTGGCGGGAACCTTGGCTGCGCCGTTTTCTGGTCCTTCCACACTACACAAGTGCCTCAACCTCCCTTTTCATGCCTTCCTGCCGCTTTGGGCTGCCCCCCATGGGCCCGAGACACTCCATGGGCGTGTGCCAAGGATGCCAAGTATCCTCTCGTCCCCGCGCATGCTCGTTTTGGAAGCACTTTCGCCCGTGGGGGATCTCTGCTGTGCCGTTTTCTTTCCTTTCCACTACACAGGTGCCTCGACCTCCCCTTTCAAAACTTCCAGGCACTTTGGGCTGCCCCCGTGGCGATGAGACACTCTGTGGGTATGAATCATGAACTCCCAGGATCCCCTTTGCCCCTCACATGCGCGGTTGGGAGGCACTTTCGCCCGTGGGGGGACCTCTTCCATACTGCATTTTGTTCCTTCCACATGACACAGGTGACTCGACCTCCCCTTTCAAGACTTCCTGTCGTTTTGGGCTGCCCCCGTGGGACTGAGATGCTCCTTGGGCACGAACAAGGGACTCCCAGGATCACCTGTTCCCCACGGATGTGCAGTTGGAGGCAGTTTTTCCCGTGGTGGGGACATCTGCCACATCGTTTTTTTTCCCACACCACACAGGTGCCTCAAACTCTGATTCCAAGACTTCCTGCGTCTTTGGGCTGCCCCCTTGGGCCCGAGATGCTCCGTGGTCATGAATCATGGACCCCCAGGATCTTCTGAAACCTGTGCATGTGCGATTGATAGGCACTTTTGCCTGTGGGGGGGACCTCGGCTGTAAGGTTTTTTTTCCTTTCACACCACACAGGTGCCTCGACCTCCTCTTTCCAGCCTTCCTGCCGCTTTGGGTTTCTCACCATGGGCCCGAGACGCCCTGTGGGCGTGAGCCAGAGACGGCTTTGATCCCCTGGGCCCCAGGCATGCACAGTTTGGAGGCACTTTGGCCCGTGGGTGGTACCTCGGCTGTGCCATTTTTTTGTCCTTCCTCACCACACAGGTGCCTCAACTTCCCCTTTCAAGCATTCCTGCCGCCTTAGGCTGCCCCCCGTGGGCCTGATGGACTCCATGGGCATGAACCAGGGACACCCATGATCCCCTGGGCCCCATGCATGCACGGTTTGGAGGCACTTTCTTCCATTGTGGAGACTTCTGCCACGCCATTTTTGTTTTCTACCACAACACACAAATGTCTCGACCTCCTCTTTCAAGCCTTCCTGCCGCTTTGAGTTTCTCCCCATGGGCCACACACTTCCTGTGGGCATGAGCCACAGACATCCAGGATCCCCTGGGTCCCAGGCTTGCGTGGTTGGGAGGCACTTTGGCCCGCGTGGGGGACCTCAGCCCTGCCATTTTTTTGTCCTTCCACAGCACAAAGGTGACTCGACCTCCCTTTTCTAGACTTCTGCCCTTTCGGACTGCCCCCGTGGGCCTGAGACTTTCCATGGGCATGAAGGTGGGATGCCCACGATCCAGTGGGACCCTGGCTTACGTGGTTGGGAGGGACTTTTTGCCCTTGGGGGGGACCTCTGCAGTGCCATGTTTTTTTTTCCTTTCAAACCACAAAGGTGCGTCAACCTCCCCTTTCAGGCTTTCCTACCACTTTGGGCTGAACCCCATGGCCCCAAGACGCTTCATGGGTGTGAAACAGGAATGCACAGCATTACCTGGGACCTGTGCATGGGCGTTTGGGAGGTACTTTTGTCCGTGGGGGGACCTCTTTCCCGCCGTATTTCTTTTCTTCCAAACCACACAGGTGCCTCGACCTCCCCTTTCAAGCTTCCTGCCACTTTGGGCTGCCCACCTTTGGCCTGATACATATTGAGGGCATGAACAAGGGAAGGCCAGGACCCCCAGGACCCCACGCATGCGTGGCTGAGGGGCACTTTCTCCCGTTCGGGGACCTCTGCCGCAACGATTTTGTCCTTCCATACCACACAAGTGCCACGACTTCCCCTTTGAAGCCATACTGCCTCTTTAAGTTGCCCCCCATGGGCCTCAGACACTCTGTGGGTGTGAAGCAGGGAAGACCAGGATCCTCTGGGCCCTTCGCATGTGTGGTTGGCAGGCAGTTTAGCCCATGGGGAGACCTTGGCCGCGGTGTTTTCTTCCTTCCACACGACACTAGTGCCTTATCTTACAATTTCAACTCTCCTGCCTCTTTGAGCTGCCACCCGTGGGCCCAAGACACTCCATGGGAACCATCCAGGGAAGCCCAGGATCCCCTGGGCCCCACACATGCGCGGTTGGTAGCACTTTTGCCCGTGGGGGGCACCTCTAGCACGCCATTTTTTTTTTTTCGTTCACATCACACAGGTGCCTTGACCTCACACTTCAAGCCTTCCTGCTGCTTGGGTCTGTCCCCGTGTGCCGGAAATACTCCTTGGGCCTGAAGGAGGGTTGTCGACAATCCACTGGGTGCAGAGAATGCGTGGTTGGGAGACACTTTGGCCCGTGTAGGGGACCTCTGCCGCGACGTTTATTTGTCCTTCCACACCATACAGGTGCCTCGACCTCCACTTTCTGCCGCTTTTGGCTGCCGCCAGTGGGCCCGAGACGCACCATGCACGTGAAACAGAAATGCCAGTTATCCCATGGGCCCCAAGCATGCACGTTTGGGAAACACTTTTGCCCGTGGGGGGAGACCTCTGTTGCGCCGTATTTTTTCCTTCCTCTCCACACAGGTTCATAGCCCTCACTTTCAAAGCCTTCCTGCTGCTTTAGACTGCCCCCCGTCGGCCCAAGTCTCTCCATGGGTGTGAGCCAGTGATGCCCAGGATCCCCCTAGGACCCGCGTATGTGCATTGGGGAGGCACTTTCGCCCGTGGTCGGTGGACCTCTGCCATACTGTTTGTTTTTTCCCTCCACAACACAGGTGCCTTAACCTCCTCTTTCAAGCCTTCCTGCTGCCTTGGGCTGGCCTTCGTGGGCCTGAGGTGCTCCGTGAGCATGAATTAGGGACCCCAAGTGTCCCCTGGTCCCACACATGCACGGTGGGGAGGCTCTTTCACCCGTGGGATGGGACCTCTGAATCGCCATTTCTGTTTTCCTTCCACAACATAGGTGGCTCCACCTCCCCTTTCAAGTTTTCCTGCCGCCTTGGGCTGACCCTGTGGGCCCGAGCTGCTCCATGGGTGCTACCCAGGTATGCCCATGGTCCCCTATGCCCCATACATGCACTGTTGGGATGCACTTTCGCCCGTGGGTGGAAATCTGCTGCACTGTTTTCTTTCCTTCCTCACCGCTCAGGTGTCTGGACTTCCCCTTTCAAGGCTTCCTGAAGCTTTGGGCTACCCCCCATGGGCATGAGATGTTCTGTGGGTATGAAACAGGGATGCCCAAGATCCGCTGGGTCCTGGGCATGTGAGGATGGGAGGCATTGTCTCTCCCGGGGGGCACCTCTGCTGCTCCTTTTTTTTCTGTCCACACCACACAGGTGCCTCGACCTCCCATTTCAAACATTCCTTCTGTTTTGGGCCCCCCATCTGTGCCTGAGACGCCCTGTTAACATGAACCAGGGAAGCCCGGGATCTCCTGAGCCCTGTGCCTGTGTGGTTGGGAGGCAGTTTCACCCGTGGTGGGGACCCCTGCCACGACGTTTTTTCTCTCCTTCCACACCACACAGATGGCTCGAATTCATTTCAACCTTTTCTGCCTCTTTGGGCTGCCCTCCATGGGCCTGAAACGCTCCATGGGCATGAAACAGGGATGGCCAGGATCCCCTGGCCCCTATGCATGCGCGTTTTCAAGGCGCTTTGGCCCGTATTGAGGACTTCAGTCGCGCCATTTTGTTTTCCTTCCAGAACAATCTGGTGCCTAGACCTAACATTTCAACCCATCCTGCTGCTTTCAGCTGCCCTCTGTGGGCCCGAGACACTCTGTGAACAGGAACAGGGATGCCTAGGTCCCTGGGACCCTCGCATGCGCGGTTGGCAAGCACTTTTTGCCCTTGGGGTGACCTCTGCCGCATCGTGTTTTTTTCCTTGCAAACCACAAAGGTGCCTCGACCTCCCCTTTCAAGGCTTCCTGCTGCTTTGGGCTGTCTCTGGTCTCCCTAAGACTCTGCGCTGGCATGAAACAGGGAGGCCCATTAGCCCCTGGGCCCCACGCATGCGTGGTTGGGAGGTACCTTTGCCCGTGGGAGGACTTCTGCCGCAACATTTTTTTTTCCTTTCACACCACACAGGTGCCTCGACCTCACCTTTCAAGCTTTCCTGCTGATTTGGGCTGCCCTCCTTGGGCCCTAGACGCTCCATGGGCGCAAATCAGGGAACCCCAGGATCCCTAGGGCCCTCTGCATGCGGGGTTGATAGGCACTTTTGCCTGCAAGAGGTACCTCGGCTGTGACGATTTCTTTTCCTTTGACACCACACAGATTCCTCGACCTCCCCTTTCAAAACTTCCTGAAGCTTTGGGTTGCCCCCTGTGGGCCCGAGATGCTCCTTCGGTATGAAACAGGGTCATTCAGGATGCTCTGGGACTCGCACTTCATGGTTGGGAGTCACTTTGGCCCGTGGGGGAGACCTCTGCCATGACGTTTTATTGTCCTTCCACACAACACAGTTGCCTCGACTTCCCCTTTGAAGACTTACTGCCACTTTGAGCTGCCCCCCGTGGGCCTGAAACACTCTGTGTGTGTGAAGCATGGAGAGCCAGGATCCCCTGGGCCCCGTGCATGTGCAGTTTGGAGGCAATTTCGCCAGTGTTGGGATCTCTCTCGCAGTGTCTTTTTACCTTCCAAGCCACACACGTGGCTCTTCCTCCCCTTTCAAGCCTTCCTGTGACTTTGGGCTACCACCCATGGACCCGAGACGCTCCATGGGCATCCATCAAGGGCGCACAGTATCCCGTGGGCCCTGCACATGTGTAATTGGGAGCATTTTCGCCATTTGGGGGTAACTCTGGTGCACCTTTTTTTTTTGCTTCCACAACACACAGCTGCGTCGACCTCACATTTCAAGCCTTCCTGCTGCTTGGGACTGTCCCCTGTGAGCCTGAGACACTCCCAGCGTGCCAAACCGGTGAGCCCAGGATCCGTTGGGCCACCCGCATGAGTGAGAGGGGGCTAGTTCGCCAGTGGAGAGCACCGCTGTTGTGCCATTTTTTTCCTTCCAAACCACACAGGTGCCTCGACCTTCCCTTTGAAGACTTCCTGCTGCTTTGGGCTTCCAACCATGGCCCCAAGATGCTCCTTGGGTGTGAAACAGAGAAGCCCAGGATCCTCAGGGCCCCATGTATGGGGGATTAGGGGCACATTCGACTTTAGGAAGGACCTATGCCAAGCCATTTTTTTTCGTTCCACAGCACTCACGAGCTTCGATCTCCCCTTTCAAGCCTTCCTGACACTTTAGACTGCCCCTCATGGGCATCAGATGCTGTGTGGGCATTAAACAGGGATGCCGAGGATCCCCTGGGCCCTACACATGTGTGCTTGGGAGGCACTTCCGTCTGTTAGGGGGACCCTGCTGTGCCATTTTTTTTTCCTTCCATGCCACAGTGAGTCAACCACCCATTTCAAGTCTTCCTGCCGCTTTGGGCTGCCTCTCATGGGCCTGAAACACTCCGTGGGTGTGAACCAGGGATGCCCAGGATGCCTTGGCCCCACGTATGTGCGGTTGAGAGGCACTTTCATCTTTGGGGGGAACCTCTGCCACGCCATTTTGTTTTCCTTCCACAACAAACAGCTGCGTCCACCTCCCCTTTCAAGCCTTCCTGCTGGTTTGGGCTGCCCTACTTGAGCTCGAGATGCCCCATGGATGTGAACTAGGGACACCCAGGATACCCTGGGCCCCATGCAGGCTCCTTTGGGAGGCACTTTCTCCCATAAGGGTCCTCTGCTGTGCTGTTTTTTTTTTTTTTTCCTTTCCACCACACAGGTCCCTCGACCTCTGATTTCAAGCCTTCCTGCCGCTTTGGGCTGCACCCCTTGGGCATGACATGCTCTGTGGGCATGAACTAGGGATGCCCAGGATCTCCTGGGCCCCACGCATGTGCGGTTTGGAGGCACTTTCTCCCGTGATGGGAACTTCTGCTGTGCCATATATTTTTTCTTTCCACACCACATAGGTGCCTCAACCTAAGGTTTCAAGGCTTCCTTCCGCTTTGGGTTGCCCACGTGGGCCTGAGATGCCCTGTGCACACGAACCAGGGAAGCCCAGGGTCACCTGGGCCCTGGGCATGCGTGGTTGGGAGGCAGTTTCACCCTTGGTGGGGACCTCTACCGCATCGTTTTTTAATTTCTTCCACACCACATAGGTGCCTCGAACTCCCCTTTCAAGCCTTCCTGCCGCTTTGGCCTGCCCCCCATCATCCCCATACGCTCTGTGTGTGTGAATCAGGGAAGCCCAGTATCCCCTGGGCCCCACCCATGCGCGGTTGGAAAGCAATTTCTCCAGTGGGCGGGACCTCTGCTACACCGTATTCTTATCCTTCCTAACCAGACAGGTGACTCGACATCTCAATTCAAGACTTCCTGCCGCATTGGGCTGCCCCGTGTGGGCTCAAGATACTCTGTGGGCATGAAGTAGGAACACCGAGGATCCCCTGGTCCCTGCACATGTGCAGTTGGACGGCACTTTCTTCTGTGAGGGGACTTATGCTGCTCTGTATTTTTTTCCTTCCACACCAAACAGGTGTCTCAACTTCCCCTTTCACAAATTCCTGCCGATGTGGGTTGCCCCCCGTGGGCCTGAGATGCTCCTTGGGCACAAACAAGGGACTCCCAGGATCCCATGGGCCTTGCACATGCGTGGTTGGCAGGCAGTTTCTCCCGTGGGAGGGATTTCTGCCACGTCTTTTTTTTTCCTTCCACACCACACAGTACCTCTACCTCCCCTTTCAAGACTTCCTACCGCTTTGGGCTGCCCCATGTGGGCCGAAGATGCTCCCTAGGCGTGAACCAGGGATGCCCATGATCCCCTACATCTCATGCATGTGGGATGTGGAGGCACTTTCGCCCGTGGGGTCAGACATCTACCTCGACCTTTGTTTTCCCTTCTACAACACAGTTGCCTCCACCTCCTCTTTCTAGCCTTCCTGCCACCTTGAGCTGGCCCCTATAAGCCCGAGGTGCTCCCTGGGTGTGAAACAGGGACCACTAGGGTCCCCTGGGCCCCACACATATGCAGTGCAGGGGCTCTTTCACCCATTTTTGGGAACCTCTGATTCACAATTTGTGTTTTCCTTCCACAACACAGGTGACTCCAAGTCCAAATTCAAGACTTCCTGGGGCCTTAGGCTGACCCCGTGGGCCCGAGCCCCTCCATGGATGCTAACCAGGGATGGCCAGTGTCCCCTTGGCGCTGCACTTTCACGGTGGGGAGGCACTTTCCCCCGATGTGGGGAACCTCTTTGGCGCCATTTGTGTTTTCCTTCCACAACACACGTGCATACACTTCCCCTTTCAAGGCTTCCTGCCACCTTGGGCTGGACCCCGTGGGCCAGAAGCACTCCTTGAGCATGATCAGGGATGTCCAGAGTCCCCTTGGCCCTGCACATGTGTGGTGGGGAGGCACTTTCGCCTGTGTGGGGGGACTTCTGCCTTGCCAAGACTCTCCAAGTGTGCTAACCAGTAAAGCCGAGCATCCCCTGGGCCCTGCAGCAGTGCTGTTGGGGATTATTTCTCCCATGGAGAGGACCTGTGCTGTGCCTTTTTTCCTTCCACACCACACAGGTGCCTCAACCTCACCTTTCAAACCTTCCTGCTGCTCTAGATTGCCCCTCATGGGCCCAATGCACTCCATGGACATGAACAAGGGATGTCCAGGGTCCCCTAGGCCCCATGCATGTGCAGTTGGGAGGCACTTTCATCCATGGGGAGGACCTCTGTTGTGCCTTTTTTTCCTTCCACACCACACAGGTGCCTCAACCTTCCCTTTGAAGTCTTCCTGATGTTTTAGGCTGCCCCCATGTCCCCAAGACGCACTGTGGGTGTGAAACAGGGACACCCAGGATGCCCAGGGTCCAGTGCATGAGTGGTTAGGAAGCACTTTCGACTTTAGGGAAGACCTATGCCATGCTATTTTTTTTTGTTTCCACAGCACTCAGATGCATCGACCTCCAATTTCAAGACTTCCTGCTGCTTTGGGCTGCCCCCCGTGGGCCCAAGATGCTCTGTAGGCATGCCCGTGAGGGGACATCTGCCGTGCCATTTTGTTTTCCTTCCACACCACACAGGTGCCTCGACTTCCCCTTTCAAGCATTCCTGCCGCTTTTGGCTTTCCCCCATGGGCCCGAGATGCACCGTCGGTGTGAATCAGAAAAGCCAAGGAGACCCTGGGCCCCGCACATGCGTGATTGGGAGGCACTTTCGCCTGCGGTGAGGACCTCTGTTGCACTGTATCTTTTACCTTCCTCAGCACACAGGTGCCTCGACCTCGCTTTCCAAGCCTTCCTGCCACTTTGGGCTGCCCCCCGTGGGCGCAAGACTCTCCATGGGCATGAATCAGGGATGACTAGGATCCCCTAGTCCCAATGCATGAGCGGTGGAGAGGCACTTTTGCCTGTGGGGGGCGGACCTCTGCCTAGCCATTAGTTTTGTCGCTCTACAAGGTAGGTGCATTCACCTCCTCCTTGAAGCCTTCCTGTTGCCTTGGGCTGTGCCTTGTGGGCCCGACGTGCTCTGTGGGTGCAAGCCAGGGATGCCCAGTGTCCCCTGGGCCCCACGCATGCGCGGTGGGGAGGCTCTTTCACCCTTCGTGGGGGAACGTGTGATTCGCCTTTTGCGTTTTCCTTCCACAACACAGGTAACGCCACCTCCCATTTCAACACTTCCTGATGCCGTGGGCTGATCCCGTGGGCCTGAGCCCCTCCATGGGTGCCACCCAGGGAAGCCCATGGTCCCTAGTGCCCCACACACGCCCTGCTGGGAGGCACCATGGCCCACTGGGGGGACCTCTGCTGCACCGTTTTTCTTTCCTTGCACACCACAGTGGTAACTCGACCTCCTCATCCAAGCATTCCTGCCGCTTTGGGCTGCTCCCCTTTGGCCCGATACATTTGTGGGTGTGGATCAGGAGAGCACAAGTTCCCTAGGGCCCCATGCATGCGTGTTTGGGAGGCACTTTCACCGCTTTGGGGACCTGTGCCTCGCTGTTTTTTGTTTTTTTTTCCACACCACCCATGACTCGACCTCTCTTTTCAAGCCTCCCTGCAACTTTTGGCTGCAACTCATGGGCCAGAGACGTTCCATGGGCACCAACCAGTGACGCCCAGGATTTTCTGGGCCATGCACATGTACCTTTGGGATGAATTTCGCTTATGGGGGGGGGGGACCTGGAGTGCCGTTTTTTTTTCCTTCCACACCACACAGGTGCCTCGACCTCTCCTTTCAAGCCTTCCTGCCACTTTGGGCTGTCCCCCAAGGGCCCAAAATGATCCTTGGGCTTGACCCAGTGATGCCCCTAATCCCCCTGGGTGCAGTGAATGTGCAGTTGGGAAACTTTCACCCTTTTTGGGGACATCTGCTGCTCCGTTTTTTCGTTCCTTCCACAACACACAGGGACCTTGACCTCCCCTTTCAAGATTTCCTGCCACTTTGGGCTGCCCCCCGTGGGGCCGAGATGCTCCAAGGGTGCCAACCAGGGGAACCCAGGATCCCTTGGGCCATGCGCTTGCATGGCTTGGGGCTATTTTGTCTGTGAGGAGGACCTCTGCTGTGCCTTTTTTTCCATTCCACACCACATAGGTGCCTCGACCTCCCCTTTGAAGTCTTCCTGCTGTTTTGGGCTGCCCGCATGTCCCCAAGATGTTCTGTGGCTGTGAATCAATGGCGCCCAGGATCCCCAGGGCCCCATACATTCACAGTTAGGAGGCACTATCGCCTTTAGTGAGGACCTAGGCAAAGCCATTTTTTTTTTTTATTCCACAACACACAGGTGTCTCAACCTCCAATTTCAAGACCTCCTGCCAATTTGGGCTGTCCCCATGGGCCTGAGATGCTCTGGGTGCATGAATCAGGGATTCCTAGGATACCTGGGCCCTGTGCATGCTCGTTTGGGAGGCACTTTCGCCTGTGGGGTGGACCTCGGCCGCGCCGTTTTTTTGTCCTTCCACACCACATAGGTGTCTCAACCTCGCCATTCAAGCATTCCTGCCACTTTAGGGAGAACCTGTGGGCCCGAGACCCTCCACGGGCATGAACCAGGGATACCGAGGATCCCCCGAGTTTCACACATGCATGGTGGAACCAGGGATACCGAGGATCCCCCTAGTTTCACGCATGCATTTTCTTCCATGGGGGGGACCTTTGCCGAATCATTTTTTTTCCTTCCACACCACTCAGATGACTCGACCTCTCATTTCAAGCCTTCCTTCCTCTTTGGGATGCCCCCTCTGGGCCTGAGATGCTCCATGGGAGTGAAAAAGGGATGCCCAGGATCCTCTGGGCCTCACACACGCACGGTTGAGAGGCACTTTCGTCTTTCAGGGGGACCTCTGCCATGCTATTTTGTTTTCCTTTCACATCAAACGGGTGTTTCGACCTCACATTTCAAGCCTTCCTGCCTCTTTGAGCTGCCACTTGTGGTCCCGAGATGCTCTGTGCCCAAGAACCAGGGAAACCTAGGATCCCCTGGGACCCCCGTCTGCGCGTTTGGGTGGCAATTTCGCCCTTGGGGGGAAACTATGCAGCTCCATGTTCTTTTCCTTTCAAACCACAAAAGTGGCTCGACTTCCCCTCTCAAGCCTTCCTGCCGCTTTGGGCTGTCCCTTGTGGTCCCGAGACACTGAATGGGCATAAACAGGGATGCCCAGTATCCTTTGGGCCCCACGCATGCACGGTTGGGAGGCACTTTTACCCGTGGGGGACTTCTGATGTGCCATTTTTTTTCAGTCTACACCACACAGGTACCTCGACCTCGCCTTTCAAGCCTTCCTGCCTATTTGGGCTGCCCTCCTTGGGCTTAAGTTGCTCCGTGGGCATGAATCAGGTAACCCCAGGATCCTCTGGGATCCGCACATACGTGGTTGATAGGCAATTTTGCCTGTCGCGGGGACCTCGGCCGTGCCATTTTTTTGTCCTTCCGTACCACACAGGCACCTCGACTGCCCCCTTGAAGCATTGCTGCCGCTTTGAGCTGCCTCCAGTGGGCCTGAGACACCCTGTGGACTTGAAGCAGGGAAGCCCAGGATCCCCTGGGCCCTGCACATGCACGGTTAGGAGGCACGTTCGCCTTTAGTGAGGACCTATGCCACGACATTTTTTTTCCTGACACAGCACTCATGTGCCTCGACCTCCAATTTCAAATCTTCCTGCCACTTTGGGCTAGGCCCCGTGGGCCCTAGATGCTTTGTAGGCATAAACCAGGGATGCCTAGGATTGCATGGGCCCCACGCATGCACGGGTGAGAGGCACATTCACCTTTGGTAGGGAACTATGCCTTGTCATTTTTTTCTCCTTCCACAACAGACAGGTGACTTGACCTCCCCTTTCAAAATTTCCTGCCGCTTTGGGCAGATGCTATGGGCCCAAGACGCTCTGGTGCATGATGCAGGGATGTGCAGGATCCCCTGGGACCCATGCATGCTCATTTAGGAGGCACTTTTGCTCATGGGACAGACCTCGGCCGTACCATTTTTTTGTCCATCTGCACCACATAGGTGCCTCCACTTCCCTTTTCAAGCCTTCTTGCCGCTTTAGGCTTCACCCCACTGGCCTGAGGCTCTCCATGGGCGTGTATCAGCGATGTCAGGTACCCCCTGGGCCATACACATGCACTGTTGGCAGGCACTTTCTTCCGTGAGGGGGGACCTCTGCTGCGCCATTTGTTTTTCTTTCACACCACACAGCTGACTCTACCTCCCTTTTCAAGCCTTCCTGCCACTTTGGGTTGCTCCCCATGGGCCTGAACCGCTCCATGGGCATCAACCAAGGATGCCCAGGATTGCCTGGGCACAACACATGCACAGTTGGGAGGCACTTTCGCCCATAAGGACAACTCTGCCATGGCGTATTTAGCTCTTTCCACACCAAACTAGTGCCTCTACCTCCCCTTTCATGCATTCCTTCCACTTTGGGCTGCCCAATGTTGGCCCAAGACTCTGCATAAGTGTGAACCAGGAATGCCCAGGATCCCCTGGGCCCTGTGTGGTGAGGAAGGAAATCACAAGTAGCGAATCATGCTCCCTGCCACACATGTGTGGCGCTCCAGAGACTTTGGGGGTCCCTTGTTCATACGCATGCAGCACCTCGGACCCAAGGGTGCCTGCCCAAGGTGGCAGGAAGGCTTGAAAGAGGAGGTGAAAGCACCATTGTTGTGGAGGGAAAAAACAAATGATGAGGGAGAAGTTTGCACCCCATGGGCAAAAGTGCCTCCCCACTCAGCATGCACAGGGCTTAGGGGATCCTGGACATCCCTGGTTCACGCCTACAGAGAGACTTGGGCCCACAGAGAGACTTGGGCCCACAGGAAGCAGCCCAAAGCGGCAGGAAGGCTTGGAAAGTGAGATCAAGGCATCTGTGTGGTGAGGAAGGAAAAAAATACAGCGTGACAGAGGTCTACACCACGGGTGAAAGTATCTCCCAACCACACATGCTCAGGGCCCAGGGGATCTTTGGCATTTCTGCTTCACACCCACAGTGCGTCTCAGGCCCAAGGGTGGCAACCCAAAGTGGCAGGAAGGCTTGAAATGGGAGGTCGAGGCACCTGTGTGGTGTGGCAGGAAACAAAACAGTGCAGCAGAGGTCCCACCACGGGTGAAAGTGCCTCCCAACCACTCATGTGTGGGGCCCAGGTGTTCCTGGGCATCCCTGGATCACACCCTCACCGTGTCTTGGGCCCATGGGGGGCAACTCAAAGCCACAGGAAGGCTTGAAATTGGAGTTTCAGTCACCTGGGTCCTGAGGAAGGGAAAAGAAATGGCACAGGAGATGTCCCCCCATGGGCGAAAGTGCCTCCCAAAAGCACATGCATGTTGCCCAAGGGATCTTGAGCATCCTTGGTTGACGCCCATGGAGTGTTGGAGGCCCATGGGGGGCAGCCCAAAGTGGCAGGAAGCCTGAAAATGGAGGTCGAGTCACCTGTGTGGTGTGGAAGGACCAAAAAAAAGGCAAGGCCAACATCTGTCCCATGGGCAAAAGTGCCTCCCAAACGAGCATGTGTGGAAGCCAGGCGATCCTGGGCATCCCTGGTCATGCACCCGGAGGGTCTCAGGCCCACGGCGGCTGCCCAAAGCAGCACGAAGGTTTGACAAAACGGCACAGCAGACGTCCCCACACGGGCCAAAGTGCCTCTGAACTGTACATGCGTAGGTCCCTGGAGTTCCTGGGCATCCCTAATTCACCCACACGGAGTGTCTTGAGCACAAGGGGGCAGCACAAAGCGGCAGGAAGGCTTGAAATTGGAGGTCAAGACACCTGAGTTTTGTGGAAGGAAAAAAAAATGGCGCAGCATAGGTCCCACTTAAGGCAAAATTGCGTCTCAACTGTGAATGCGTGGCACCCAGGGGATCCTGGGCATCCCTAGTTTGTGCCTATGGAATGTCTTGGGCTCACAGCGGGCTGTTCAAATCAGAGGAAGTCTTGAACTAGGAGGTGGAGGCACCTGTGTGGTGTGGAAATAAAAAAATCAGCAAAGCAGAAGTACCCCCAGGGTTGAAAGTGCCCCCCCAACCACTTATGTGCTTGGCCCAGGGGATCTGGGGCATCACTTTTCATGCCCACGGAGCATCTTGGACCCACTGGGGGCAGCCCAAAGTGCCAGGAAGTCTTCAAATGGGAAATCGAGGCCCCTGTGTGGTGTGCAAGGAAAAAAATACGGTACGGCAGACTTCCCCCCAGAGGCGAAAGTATCTCCCAATTGCACATACACAGGGTGCAGGTAATCCTAGGGTTGCCTGGTTGGCACCCACAGGGCGTCTCAGGCCCACAGGGGTCAGGTTAAAGTGACCGAAATGCTAGAAAGTGGAGATCGAGACACTTATGTCATTGTGAAAGGAAAAAAAAAGGCGCGGCCAATGTCCCCCCCACAGACAAAAATGCCTCCCAACCACGCATGCACAGGGCCCAGGGGATCCTTGGCATCCCGGTTCACAGCCATGCAGAGTCTCAGGCCCACAGGGGGAAGCCGAACGTGACAAGAAGTCTTGAAAGGGGAGGTCGAGGCACCTGTGTGATGTGAAAGGAAATAAAAACGGCACGGCCGAAGTACCCCGACGGGCGAAAGTGCCTCCCAACAGTGCATGTGTGGGGCACAAGGGACCGTGGCCATCCCTGCATAGCATCCACACTGTGACTGGTGCCCACAAGGTCAGCCCAAGGCGGGAGGAAGACTTGAAATGGAAGGTCGAGGCACCTGTGTTGTGGAAGGAAAACACAAATGGCGAATCAGAGATCAACCCCCATGGGTGAAAGAGCCTCCCCACAGCGTATGCGTGGGGCCCAGGGGACACTTGGGGTGCTTGGTTCACACCTACGGGGTGCCTTGGGACCACGGGGGCCAGCCCAAGGTGGCAGGAAGACTTGAGAAAGGAGGTGAAGTCACCTGCATTGCGGAGGGAAAAACCAAACGGCGAGCCAAAGTTCTGCCCCTAAGGGCGGAAATGCCTCCCCACCGTGCACGTGTGGGGCCTAGGGGATATTGAGCATCCCTGATTCATGCCCACGGAGAGTCTTGGGCCCACGAGGGACAGCCCAAAGCCACAGGAAAGCTTGAAAATGGAGGTGGAATCACCTGTGTGGTTAGGAAGGAAAAGAGAATGGCACTACAAAGGTCCCGCCCACCGGCAAAAGGGCCTCACATGCACGCAAGCGCAGGGTCCAGGGGATATTGGGCTTACCTGATTTGTGCCCACGGAGTATCTGGGGAACACGCAGGGCAGACCAAAGTGGCAGGAAGGCTTGAAAGGGGAGGTTGAGGCATCAGTGTGACGTGGAAGGAAAAAAATCTTCGTGGCAGAAGTCCCCACCACGGGTGAAACTGTCTCCCAACCGCGCATGCGCAGGGCCCAGGGAATCCTGAGCTTCCCTGGTTCGTGCACACAGGGCATCTCAGTCCCGCACGGGCAGCCCAAAGCAGAAGGAAGGCTTGAAAGCGGAGGTCGAGGCGCCCGGGTGGTGTGGAAAGAAAAAACAAACAGCATGGCAGAAGTCCCTCCCACGGAAGAAACTGCCTCTGAACCGTGCGTGCGTGTGGCCCAGGGGATCCTCTGTGTCCCTGGTTCGTGCTCACAGAGCTTCTCATGCCCAAGAGGGACAGGCCAAAGTGGCAGGAAGGCTTGAACTGTCGAGACACCTGTGTTGTGAAAGGAAAAAAAAAACAAAAAACTGCAGAATAGGTTCCCATAGGGAAGAAATTCCCTTCCAAACAATCATGTGCTGGGCCCAGGGTGTCCTGTGTCCCTGCTTCACCTTCATGGAGTGTCTCAGGGATATGGGGGGCAGATCAAAGCCGAAGTAAGGCTTGAAAGTGGAAGTCATGGCACCTGTGTGGTGTGGAAGGAAAAAAATGGCGCAGCATAGGTCCCCCTTAAGGCGAAAGTGCCTCTCAACCGCACATGCCTGGAGCCCAGGGGATACTGGGCATTCCTAGTTCATGACTACGGAATGTCTCTGGCCCACAAGGGGCTGTCCATATCGGAGGAAGTCTTCATCTAGGAGGTGGAGGCACCTGTGTGGTGTGGAATGAAAAAAAAAAAAAACAGGGGCAGAAGTACCCCCAGGGGCGAAAGTGCCTCCCGACTGCGTATGTGCATGGCCCAGGGCACCTGGTGCATCACTGATTCACGCCCATGGAGCATCTTGGACCCACAGGGGACAGCCCAAAGAGGCAGGAATTCTTGAAATGGGAAGTCGAGACACCTGTGTGGTGTGGAAGGACAAAAAAATGGTGCCGCAGAGGTCCCCGCACACAGGTGAAAGTGCTCCCAAAAGCGCATGTGTGGGGCCCAGGGGATCCTGGGCATCACTGATTCATGCCCACAGAGTGTCTCAGGCCCATGAGGGGCAGCTCAAAGTGGCAGTAAGGCTTCAAAGTAGAAATCGAGGCAACTGTGGAGTATGGAAAAACAAAAAAAACTCACGGCATATATCCCACCGATGGGGGAAAATGATTCCCAACCGCGCATGTGGGGATCCCAAGGAATGCTTGGCATCCCTGACTCATGCCCACTGAGTATCATGGGCCCATAAAGGGCAACCCAAAGAGGCAGGAAGGCTTGAAAGGGGAGGTCGAGGCATCTATGTGGTGTAGAAGGAAAAAAATGGTGTCTCAGAGGTCCCGCCATGGGCGAAAGTGCCTTCCAACACACACGTGTGGGGCCCAGGGAATCCTTGGTCTTTCTGGTCCACACCCACGTAGACTCTCGAGCACACGGGGTGGCAGCCCAAAACAACAGGAAGGCTTGAAATGGGAGGTCGAGTCACCTGGGTCTTGAGAAAGGGAAAAAAACAGCATGGCTGATGTCCCTCCAAGGGCGAAAGAGGCCCCAACCATGCATGTGCAGGGATCAGGAGAACCTCAGAGTCCTTGCTTTGTGCCCACTGAGAGTCTTGGTCCCACGTGTGACAGCCCAAAGCAGCAGGAAGTCTTGAAAAGGGAGGTCGAGTCAACTATTTGGTGAAGAAAGAAAAGAAAATGGTGTGGCAGAGGCCCCGCCCATGGGCGAATGTGCCTCCCCACCGTGCATGCGCATTTCCGATGGTGTCCGGGCTGTCCCTGGTTCATGCTGACAGTGTCTCAGGTCCAGCGGGGGCAGCCCAAAGTGGCAGGAAAGCTTGAAAGGGGAGGTCGAGGCATGTGTGATGTGGAAGGAAAAAAAGGGCGAGGCCGAGGTCCCCCCAAAGGCGATAGTGCCTCCCAACAGTGCATGTGTAGGGCACAAGCGACCATGGACAACCCTGGGTAGCACCCATGGAGCAGCTTGGGCCCACAGAGTCAGCCCAAGAGCCGCAGGAAGGCTTGAAAGTGTCGGTGAAGTCACCTGTATAGTGGAAGGAAAACGGAAATGGTGAATCAGACGTAACCCCACGGGTGAAAGAGCCTCCCCATTGCCCATGCCTGGGGCCCAGGGAACCTTGAGCACCCCTGGTTCACACCCACAGTGCGCCTTGGGCACACGAGGGCCAGGCCAATGTGGCTGGAAGTCTAGAATGAGGAGGTGAAGGCACCTATGTTGTGGAGAAAAAAAACAAATGGGTAGGTAGAGGTCCGCCCCCCATGGGCGAAAGTGCCTGCCCACCACATTTGCGCGGGCCTTGGGATCCTGAGCATCCCTGATTGGCATCCCTGGAGCATCTCGGGCTCACAGAGGTCAGCCCAAAGCGCCATGAAGTCTTGAAAGTGGAGGTAGAGGCACTTGAGTGGTGTGGAAGGAAAAAAAAAAATGGCACGGCAGAGGTCTTCCGTACGGATGACAGTGCATGCCAACCGTGCATGCGTGGGGCCCAGGGGATCCAGGGTGTCCCTGGTTCATGCGCATGGAGCTCCTCTTGCCCACAGGGGGCAGAATAAAGCAGCAGGAAGACTTGAAACAGGAGGTTGAGGCCCCTGTGTGTTGTGGAAAGAAACAAAAAAGCATAGCTGCAAACGTCCTCACAGCAGGCGAAATTGCCTCCCAACCTCACATTCACTGCACACAGGCCATCAAGGGCATCGCTGATTCAGAGGCAAGGAGTGTCTCAGGCCCACGGGGGACAGCCCCAAGCGGCAGGAAAGCTTGGAAGGTGAGGTCGAGGCACCTGTGTGGAGTGAAAGGAAAAAAACACGTTGCCCCAGAGGTCCCCAGCACTGTCGAAAGTGCTCCCAACCGTGCATGTGCATGGCCCAGGGGAACTTGGGTGTCCTTGCTTCATGTCCATAGAGTGGCTCAGGCCAACAGTGGGTGGCTCAAAGCGGCAGTAGTGCTTCAAAGGGAAGTCAAAGCACCAGTGTGGTCTGGGAGGACAAAAAACCGTCGCGGCAGAGGCTCCCCAAAATGGCTCCAAACGGCATATGCGCGGGCCCTGGGGGATCTGGGGCATCCCTGTTATGCACCCATGGAGCATCTCAGGCCCACAAAGGGCAATCCAAAGCGGCAGGAAGGATTGAAAGGGGAAATCGAGGCATCTGTGTGGTGTGGAAGGAAGAAAAACATCACAGCACAGATCCCCCAATGGGCGAAAGTGTCTCCCAACCACGAGTTCATGGGGCCCTGGGTATCCTGGGCTTCCCTGGTTCACCCCCTCAAAGTGATTTGGGAAAAAGAAGGGCTTCCCAAAGCGGCAGGAAGGCTTGAATGGGGAGGTTAGGGCACCTGTGTCCTGTGGAATGAAAAAAAGGCGCGACAGATGTCCCCCCGACATGCAAAAGTACCCCCCAACCACGCATGCGTGGGGCCCAAGGGATAATGGGCATCCCTGTTTCGTGCCCACGGGACATCTCAGGCCCACTGGGGGCAGCACAAAGTGGCAGGAAGGCTTGAAAGGGGAGGTGGAAGCACCTTTGTGGTTTGAAAGGAAAAAAAACATGGTGCGGCAGAGGTCCCCACCAAGGGCGAAAGTGCCTCACAACTGCACATGCGAGGGTCCCAAGAGATCCTAGGCCTCCTTGTTTCTTGCACACGGAGTGTCTCAGGCCCACAGGGGGCAGCTCAAAGCGGCAGGAAGGCTTAAAATTTGAGGTCGAGGTAATAGAAGGAAAACAAAATGTTGTGGCAGAGGTCCCCCCCCCAAAGAAGAAAGTGCGTCTCAACTGTGCATGTGTGGGACCCACGGGATCCTGGGCATCCCTGGTTCATGCCAAAGGAGGGTTTTGGGCCCTCAGAGGGAAGCCCAAAGCTGCAGGAAGTCTTGAAAGGGGAGGTCGAGGCAACTTTGTGATGTGGAAGGAAGACAAAACTGGGCGGCAGAGGTCCCACCACGGGCGAAAGTGCCTCCCAGCCGCACATGCATGGGGGTGCCCCAGGTTGATGCCCACAGAATGCCTTGGGCCCACAGGGGCAGCCTAAAGCAGCAGGAAACCTTGAAATGGGAGGTCAAGAGACCTTTGCGGTGTGAAAGGAAAAAAAGTTTGGCGTGGCAGATGTCCCCACAACGGGCGAAAGTGCCAACCATATGAGCATGCGTGAGGCGCAGGGGATCCTCAGTGTCCCTGCTTTGTGCACCCAGCGCATCTCAGGCCCACGAGGGACTGCCCTAAGCATCAGGAGTGCTTGGAATTGGAGGTTGATGCACCTGAGTGTTGTGGAAGGAAAAAAAAAAACGGTGTGGCATAGGTCCTCCCTGAAAGCGAAGTGCCCCAGAACAACAAACGCATGGGGCACTGGGGATCCTGGGTGTCTCTGTTTTACACCCAGAGAGCATCTTGGGGATATGGGGTGAAGCCCAAAGCAGCAGGAAGGCTTCAAGGGGGAGGTAGAGGCACCTGTGTGGTGTGGAAGGAATAAAATGGCACAGCAGTGGTCCTCTCCAAGGTCAAAATAGCCCCCAACTGTGCATGCGTAGGGCCCAAGGGCTCCTGGGCTGCCCTGGTTGGCACCTCAGATCATCTCTGGCTCACGGAGGGCAGCCCAAAGCAGCAGGAAGCCTTGAAAGAAGAGGTCAAGGCAGTTGTGCTGTGTGAAAGGAAAAAAAAATGCAGCAGCAGAGGTCCCCCTACAGGAGAAAGTGCCTCACAACTGCTCATTCACGGGGTCCAGAAAATTCTGCGTGTCCCTACTTCGTGTTCACGGAGTGCCTCAGGCCCATGGAGGGTAGAGAAAGTGGAAGTAAGGCTTGAAAGCGGAAGTCGAAACATATGTGTTGTAAGGAAAGATAAAAAACGAGGCTGCAGAAGTGCTCCCACGGGCGAAAGTGCCTCCCAACAGTGCATGCACAGAGCCCAGGGAATCCTGGGCTTCCCTGGCTCATGCCCTCTAAGCCTCTCCAGCACAGTGGGTCAGCCCAAGGTGACAAGAATGCTTGAAAGGGGAGGTCGAGGCCCCTGTGTTTTGTGGAATAAAAAACCATGGAGCTACAGAGGTCCCACCAACGGGCGAAAGTGCCTCCCAACTGTACAAGAACTACCCCCAGGGGATTGTGGGTATCCCTGTTCAGGCCCAAGGAGCATCTCGGGCCCACAGGGGACAGTCCAAAATGGCAGGAATGCATGAAAGGGAAGGTCGGGGTACCTGTGTGGTGTGGAAGGAAATAAATATGGAATGGCGGAAGTCCCCCCAAGGGCGAAAGTACCTCCCAACTGTGCATGCGCTGGGTCCAGGGTTTCCTGTGCATCCCTAGTTCACACCCACGGTGCATCTCGTGGCCATCGGGGGCAGCCCAAAGTGGCAGGAAGGCTTGCAACGGGAGGTCGAGGCACCTCTGTGGTGTTGAAGGAAAAAAAATGCAAGGCAGAGGTCCTCCTCCACGGGCGAAAGTGCTCCCAAACGTGCATGCGCCAGGCTCAGGAGATCCTGGGTGTCCCTGGTTGGCATGTACGGTGCATCTCTGTCCCACGGGAGCAGACCAAAACGTCAGGAAGGCTTTAAAATACAGGTCGAGGCACCAGTGTGGAATGGAAGGAAATAAAAAACGGCGCAGGAAGGATCCCACACATGGGCAAAATTGCCTCCCACCACACATACGCAGGGCCCAGGGTATATGAAGCATCCTCCTTTGTGCCCATGTTGCATCTCGGACCCATGGGGGGCAGCCCAAAGTGTCAGGAAGTCTTGAAAGAGGAGGTCGAAGTACTTGTGTGGTGTCAAATGAAAAAAAAAAAGTCCAAGGCAGAGGTCCCCCAACGGGATAAAGTGCCTCCCAACTGCTCATTCACGGGGCCCAGGGGATCCTGCTTGTCCCTGCTTGCCTTCATGGAGTGTTTCAAGCCCACAGCGGGCAGATCAAAGCAGAAGTTAGGCTTCAGAGGGGAAGTCGAAGCACTTGTGTCATATGGAAAAAAATAACGGTGCAGCAGAGGTTCCCCAACGGGTGAAAATGCCTCTGAACCACGCGTGTGCAGAGCCCTGGGTATCCTCCTCTTCCCTGGTTCATGCCCACAAGGTGTATCGGGCCAAACGGGGGCAGCCCAAAGCGACAGGAAGGCTTGAATGGGAAGGAAGAGGCACCAGTGTGGTGTGGAAGGAAAAAAAACGGCGCGGCAGAGGTCCCCCCCACGGGCAAAAGTACCTTCTAACCATGCATGCACAGGTCCTAGGGTTTCCTGGGCATCGCAGTTTCACATCCAAGGAGGGTCTCAGGGCCACAGGGGCAACCTAAAGTGGCAGGAATACTGGAAAGGGGAAGTCGAGTCACATGTGTGGTGTGGAAAAATAATAATGGAGCGGAAGAAGTCCCCTCCACGGGAGAAACTGCCTCCCATCCACGCATGCGTGGGGCTCACGGGATCCTGAGCATCCCTTGTTCACTCCCATGGAGCATCTCAGGCCCACGGGGGCCAGCCTAAAGTGGCAGGAAGGCTTGATTGAAAGGGGAGGTAGAGGCACCTGTGTGGTGTGTAGGGAAAAAAATACAATGTGGCAGAATTGCCCCACGGGCGAAATTGCCTTCCAACCGTGCATGCACCGGGCCCAGTGTACCCTGGGTGTCCCTAGTTCACACCAATGGAGCATCTCAGGCCTACGGAGAGCAGCGCAAAGCGGCAGGAACGCTTGAAAGGGGAGGTCGAGGCACCTATGACGTGTGAAAGGAAAAAAGAAACGGCGCAGCGGGGGTCCCACCAAAGACGAAAGTGCTTCCCAAATCAGCATGTGTGGGGCCCAGGACATCCTGGGCATCCTTGATTCATGCACCCAAGGTGTCTCGGGCCCATGGGGGTAGCCCAAAGCGGCAGGAAGTCATGAAATTGGAGGCCGAGGCACCTGAGTGTTGTGGAAGGAAAAAAGAAACCACGGCAAAGTTCCCCCTTAAGGCGAAAGTGCCTCTCAACCACACACGAGAGGGGCCCAGGGCATCTGGTTGTCCCTGGTTCATGCCTAAGGAGTGGCTCGGCCTCGCAGGGGGCTGTCCAAATCGGAGGAAGCTTTGAAATAGGAGGTGGAGACACCTATGGAGTGTGGAAGGAAAAAAAAAATACAGAGCGGCAGAAGTACCCCAAAGGGTGATAGTGCCTCCCAACGTCATATGTGCATGGCCCAGGGGATCCGCGTCATCCCTGATTCATGCACATGAAGTGTCTTGGGCCCAGAGGGGTCAGCCTAAAGCGGCAGGAAATCTTGAAAGGGGAAGTTGAGGCACCTGTGTGGTGTGGAAGGAAAAAAATACAGCATGGCAGACGTCCCCCCACAGACGAAATTGCCTCCCATCTGTGCATATACGGGGCTCAGGGGTTACTGGGAGTCTTTGGGTCACACCCAAGGAGCATCTCAGGACCACACGGTGAGCCCAAAGTGGCAGGAAGGCTTGAAAGGGGAGGTTGAGGCACCTGTGTGGTGAGGAAGAAAAATAAAATGGCACAGCAGAGGACCCCCACGGGAGAAAGTACCTCCCAAGCCTACATGCATGGAGCCTTGGGGATCCTGGGCATGCCAGGTTCTCACACACGGAGTGCTTCAGCCCACAGGGGCCAGCCCAAGGCAGCAGGAAGGCTTGAAAGGGGAGGTGCAGGCTCCAGTGTTGTGAAAAGAAAACATAAACGGAGAGGCAGAAGTCCCCCCAACATGGGGGAAAGTGCCACTTCTCTGCACCTGCCTGGGGCCCAGAGGACCCTGGGGGTCCCATTTTCACCCCCAGGGAGCACCAAGGGCACACGGGGTCCAGCCCAAGGTGACAGGAAAGCTTGAAAGAGGAGGTGGAGGCACCTGTGTTGTGGAAGGTAAAAACAAATGGCGAAGCAGAGGTCCCACCCCAAGGGCTAAAGTGCCTCCCCAATACACACGTGTGGGGTGTAGGGGATCCTAGTGGTACCTGGTTAAGTCCATGGAGTGTCTCGGGCCCACGTGGGGCAGACCAAAACTGCAGGAATTCTTGAAAGGGGAGGTCGAGGCACCTGTGTGGTGTGGAAAGAAAAAAAAAAGGCAGGGCAGGCAGTGATACCACCAGGGGAGAAACTGCCTCCCAACTGTGTGTGCATGTTGCCCGGTGGATCTGGGGCATCACTGATTCATGCCCATGGAGCATCTCATCCCCACACAAAGCAGCCCAAAGTGGCAGAAATCCTTGAAATGGGAGGTTGAGGCACCTGTGTGGCATGGAAGGAAAAATAAAATGGCGCGACAGAGGTCCCCCCACGGCCTCCAAAATGAGCATGCACAGGGCTGAGGGTATCCTGTGCATCTCTGGTTCTCACGCACGGAGCTTGGGGGTCCCACGGGAGGCAGCCGAAAGTGTCAGGAAGGCTTCAAAGGGAAGGTGGAGTCACCTGTGTGGTGTGGAAGGAAGTAAACACGGCACGGCAGAGGTCCCTCCACTGGCAAAAGTGCTTTCCTACCTCTCATGCGTGGGGCCCAGGGTTTCCTGAGTGTCCCTGGTTCACAACTACGGAGCGTCTCTGGCCAAAGAGGTGAAGCCCAAAGAGGCAGGAAGGCTTGATAGCGGAGGTCGAGGCACCTGTGTGGTGAGGAAGAAAAACACGGTGGGGCACATGACCCCCAAAGGCGAAAGTGCCTCCCAACAGTGCATGTGCGGGGCACAGGGGAACATGGGCATCCCTGGGTAGCACCCATGGAGAGACTCACGCTCACGCATCAGCCAAAGGTGGCAGGAACACTTTAAAGGGGAAGTCGAGTCACCTGTTTTGTGGAAGGAAAGGAAAAATGGCGAAACAGAGGTCCCCCCCAATGGGCTAAAGAGTCTCACCACTGCAAATGCGTAGGGCCCAGGGGACACGGGGGGTCCCTGCTTCCCACTCACGCAGGGCATGGGGCACACGGGGGCCAGCCCAAGGAGACTGGAAGGCTTGAATGAGGAGGTGGAAGTCAGCTGTGTTGTGGAGCGAAAAAACAAAAGGCGAGGCAGAGCTCCGCTCCCCACGAGCAAAAGTGCTTCACCACCGTACATGTGCGGGCCTGAGGGGAACTTGTGCATCCCTGGTTCACGCCTACCGGGAGTCTTGGGCCCATGAGGGGCAGCCTAAAGCGGCAGGAAGGCTTGGAAAATGAGGTCGAGGAAACTGTGTGCTGAGGAAGGAAAAAATTACGGTTCAACAGAGGTTCCCCAAACAGGTGAAAGTGCCTCCTAACTGCGCATGCCCAGGGCCCAGGGTATCCTTGGCATTTCTGTTTCATGCCCACTTTGTGTCTCGGGCCCATGGGAGGCAGCCCAAAACGGCAGGAAATCTTGAAAGGGGAGGTCGAGGCACCTGTGTGGTGAAGAAGGAAAAAAAAGCGGCACAGCAGATGTCCCTTCACCGACGAAAGTGCTTTCCAACTGCAAACGCGTGGGGCCCAGAGGATCCTCGGCATCCCTGATTTGTGCCCATGGAGAATCTCGTTCCCATGGGGGGCAGCTCAAAGCGGCAGGAATGCTTGAAAGGGGAGGTCGATTCACCTGTGTGGTTAGGAATGAAAAGGAAACTGCAGGGCAGAGGTCATGCTCGTAGGGGAAAGTGCCTCCCAACCGCATATTTGCGGGGCCCAGGGGATATTGGACGTCCCTGATTCGCACCCACAGAGTGTCTGGGGCCCACAAGGGGCAGGCCAAAGCAGCAGGAAGGCATAAAACTGGAGGTAGAGGCCACTGTGTGTTGTGGAAGGAAAAAAATACGGCGTGGCCGAGGTGTCCCTCCGTGAGGAAGTTGTGAAACTCCCTCACAACCACACATGCGTGGGGCCCACGGTATCCTGGGCTTCCCTGATTCACACGCACAGAGCATCTCATGCCCACGCACACAGCCCAAAGCGGAAGGAAGTCTTGAAAGGGAAGGTCATGGCACCTGTGTAGTGTTTAAAGAAAAAACAAATGGTGGGGCAGAAACCCCCCCACGGGAGAAAATGCCTCCCAACCGTGCATGTGCAGGCCCTAGGGGATGCTGGTGGTCCCTGATTCATGCCCACAGATGGTCTCATGCCCACGGGGGCAGCCCAAAGTGGAGGGAAAGCTTGAAAGGTGAGGTCAAGACACCTGTGTTGTGAAAGGAAAAAAAGAAAGCATGGCAGAGGTCCACCCCATGGGCAAAAGTGCCTCCCAAACGACCATGCTTAGGACCCGGGGTATCCTGGGCATCCCTGGTTCGTGCACCCAGAGCATCTCGGGCCCACGTGGGGCTGCCCAAAGTGGCAGTAAGGTTTGAAAGCGGAGGTCGAGGCACCTGTGTGTTGTGCAAGGGAAAAAAAATGACAGCATAGGTCCCAACTAAAGGGGAAAGTGCCTCCCACTCGTGCTTTTGCGGGATGCAGGAGATCCTGAGCTTCCCTGGTTTGTGCTCACAGGGCATCTCGGGCCCACGGTGGGCAACCCAAAGCGGCAGAAATGCTTGAAAAGGGAGGTCGAGGCATTTGTGTGGTGTGAAAGGAAAAAAAAAGCGCCGCGGCAGAGGTCCCCTCAAGGGAGAAACTGCCTTCCAACTGCTCATTCAAAATGCTCAGGGGATCCTGCTTGTCCCTGCTTCATGTTCACAGAGTGTCTGAGGCCCCCGGGGGGCAGATCAAAACATAAATAAGACTTGAAAGGGGAAGTCGAGGCAACTGTGTGGTATGGAGGGAAAAAAATGGCAAGGCAGAGGTCCCCCCACGGGTGAAAGTGCCTCCCAACTGCTCATGTTGGGGCGCAGGGGATCCTGGGCTTCCCTGGTTCACGCCCACGAAGTGTCTCGGGCCCAACGGGGGTAGCCCAAGTGGGCAGGAATGCCTGAGAAGGGAGGTCGAGGCCCCTGTGTGTTGTGGAAGGAAAAATAATGGAGCCACAGATGTACCTCCAACGGGTGAAAGTGCCTCCCAACCGCACATTCAGTGAGCCGCCTGGATTCTGTGCCTCCTTGGATCAGGCTGAAGGAGAGTCTCGGGACCATGGGGGACAGCCGAAAGAGGCAGGAAATTTTAAAAAGTGATGTCGAGGCCCCTGTGCGGTGTGGATGAATAAAAATACAGCGCCCAAGAGGTCTCCCCCACAGGGAAAGTGTTACCAACCGCACATATGTGGGGCCCAGGGGATCCTGTGCGACCCTGCTTCATGCCTAGAGAGTGTCTCAGGCCCACGGGGGCCAGCTCAAAGCAGCAGTAAGTCTTCAAAGGGGAAGTCTAAGCACCTGTTTGGTACAGAAGGACAAAAAGTCACAGCAGAAGTTCCCCCCACAGGTGAAAGTGACTCCCTACTGGGCATGCGTGGGTTCCAGTGAATCCTGAGCACTCCTTGTTCACGCCCATGGAGAATTTGGGGCCCACAGGAGACAAGCCAAAGCGGCAGGAAGGATTGAAATGGGAGGTCGAGTGATCTGTGTGGTGTGGAAGGGAAAAAAAGAAACAGCACAGCAGATGTCCCATACGCGTGAATCTGCCTCCCAACCACACAAGCATGGGGCCCCGGAGATCCTGGGTTTCCCTGTTTCGCACCCACAAAGTGTATCGGGCCAAAGGTGGGCAGCCCAAAGCAACAGAAACGCTTTAATGGGTAGGTCGTGGCACCTGGGTGGTGCGGAAGGAAAAAAGAAACGGCAAGACAGAGTTTCCCCACAAGGGCAAAAGTAACTCCCAACCGTGAATGTGTGGGGCCCAGAGGACACTGGGCATCCCTGTTTCTCACCCACAGAGCGTCTCGGGGCCATGGGGGCAGCCTAAAGTGGCAGGAAGCCTTGAAAGGGGAGGTTGAGGCGCCTGTGCGGTGTGGAAAGACAAAAAAATGGCGCGGCTGATATCCGCCCCACGAGCAAAAGTGCCTCCAAAAAGAGCATTCTTGGGGCTCAGGGGATCCTGGGCATCCCTTATTCATGCCTATAGAATGTCGTGAGCCCATGGCAGCTGCCCAAAGCGGCAGGAACGTGAAAGTGGAGGTCGAGGCACCTGTGTGTTGTGGAAGGAAAAATACATGGCGTGGCATAGGTCCTCCCTAAATGATAAAGCGCCTCCTAACCACGCATGCATGAGACCCTGGGGCTCCCGGGCTTCCCCGTTTCAAACCCACGGAACATCTTTTGGTTATGGGGGGAAGCCCAAAGCAGCAGAATGGCTTCAAACGGGAGATAGAGGCACCTGTGTGATGTGGAAGGAAAAATAAACGGCACAGCAGAGGTCCTAACTACAGGCGAAATAGCCCCCATCCGCACATGCGCGGGGTCCAGGTGATCCTGGGCTACCCTGGTTGGCACCTTGGAGCATCTCAGGCTCATGGTGGGCAGTCTAAATCGACAGGAAGGCTTGAAATGGGAGATCAAGGCACTGGAGTGGTGTGAAAGGGAAAAAAATAACGTCGTGACAGAGGTCCACCTGCGGGAGAAAGTGCCTCCCAACTGCTCATTCGTGAGGTTCAGTGGATCCTGTGTGTCCCTGCTTCACATTCACGGAGTATCTCAGGAGCACGGTGTCAGCCCAAGGCGGCAGGAAGGCTTGAAAAGGGTGGTGGAATCACCTGTGTTTTGGAAGGAAAACACAAATGGCGAATCAGAAGTCCTCCCCACGGATGAAGGAACCTCCCCACCGTGCTGGTGTGGGGCACAGAGGACCCTGGGGGTCCCTGGTTCTCACGCATGGAGTGCCTCGGGCCCATGGGGACAAGGACAAGGGGGCATGAAGGCTTGAAAGAGGAGGTGAAGGCATCTGTGTTGTGGAGGGGAAAAGCAAATAACGAGACAAATGCCCGCCCCCACGGGCCAAAGTGCTTCCCCACCGCACATGCGTGGGGCATGGGGATCCTGGAATCACTAGTTCACATGCACAGAGAGTCTTGGGTCCATGGGGGTCAGCCCAAAGCCGAAGGAAAGCTTAAAATGGGAGGTCGAGTCACCTGGGTCTTGAGGAAGGAAAAAAATGGCGTGGCAGATGTCCCCCCACGGGTGAAAGTACGTTCCAACCACTCGTGTGTGGGGCACAGGTGGTCCTGGGCATCCCTGGTTCATGCCCATAGAGCGTCTCATGCCCACAGGGCAGCCCAGAGTGGAAGGACGTCTTGAAAGGGGGGGTAGAGACACCTGTGTGGTGGAAATGAAAGAAAAAATGGTGCGGCAGAGGACCCCCTCAGGCGAATGTGCCTCCCAAACGAGCATGCACAGGTACCAGGCTATCCTTGGTGTCTCTAGTTCTCACACAGGGAGTGTCTCATAACCACGTGGGGCAGCCCAAAGCGGCAAAAAGTCTTGAAAGGGGAGGTCGAGTCACCTTGTGGTTAGGAAGGAAAAGAAAATGCCGTGGCAGAGGTCCCGACCACCAGCGAAAGTGCCTCCCAACTGCTCATGCTTGGGGCCCAGGGTACAGTGGGCATCCCTGATTCGCACCCACGATGTGTCTGGGGCCCACACAGTGCAGGCCAATGCGGCAGGAAGGCTTGAAAGGGGACGTCGAGGCACCTGTGTGTTGTGGAAGGAAAAAAAAAATGGCTCACAGAGGTCCCCACCACAGATGAAACTGCGTCCCAACTGCACATGCGTGAGGCCCAGGGGATCCTGAGCTTCCCTGGTTCATGCACACCGGGCGACTCAGGCCCAAGCAGGCAGCCCATAGGGGAAGGAAGTCTTGATATGGGAGGTTGAGGGGCTTGTGTGGTGTTAAAGGAAAAAGAAACGGCGTGGTATATGTTCCCCCACGGGAGAAAGTGCCTCACGACCTCTCATTTGCGGGGCCTAGGGGATCCTGCGTGTCCCTCTTTCACGTTCATGGAGTGTCGCAGCCCACCGGGGGCAGATCGAAGCAGAAGTAAGACTTGAAAGGGGAAGTCGGGGCACCTGTCTTTTACGGAAGGAAAAAAAAGTGGCACAGCAGAGGTCCCTCCAAGGGCGAACGTGCCTCCCAACCACACATGCTTCGGGCCCAGGGGATCCTGGGCTTCCCTGGTTCGTGCCCACGAAGCGTCTCAGGCCCAATGGGGCAGCCCAAGGTGGCACGAATGCTTGAAATTGGAGGTCGAGTCCCCTGTGTGTTGTGAGAGGAAAATAAAAACGGAACCACAGAGGTCCCCACAATGAGCAAAAGTGCCTCCCAAGCGCGCATTCATTGTGTGCAT
Organism: Pongo abelii; assembly: GCF_028885655.2. Taxonomy (NCBI): domain Eukaryota; kingdom Metazoa; phylum Chordata; class Mammalia; order Primates; family Hominidae; genus Pongo; species Pongo abelii. Next base: position 19,066,031 of record NC_072000.2, on the reverse strand, counting down.
CCCTGCTTCAGGCCCAAGCCGTGTCTTAGGCCCAAGGGGAACAGCCCCAAGTGGCAGGAAGATTTGAAATGTGAGGTGGAGACACCTGTGTGGTGTAGAAGGAAAAAAAAAAAAAAACGGTGCAACAGAGGACCCAACAAGGGGGAAAGCGCTCCCAACCACGTATATGTGGGGTCCAGGGGATCCTAGGTATCCCTGCTTCATGCCCTGTTTCACGCTGACAGAGCATCTCAGGTCCACTGGGGGCAGCCCAAAGCGGCAGGGAAGCTTGAAGTCAGAGGTCGAGGCACTTGTGTGGTGGTGAAAGGCAAAAAAAAAAACCGGTGTGGCCGAGTTCACCTCCACAGGAAATAATGTCTTGCAGCCACGCATGCACAGGGCTCAGGGTATCCTTGGCGTTCCTGTATTGCACCCGCGCAGTCTCGGGCACATGGAGGCAGCCAAAAGAGGCAGGAAGGCTTGAAATGGGAGCTCGAGGCACCTGTGTGGTGTAGAAAAAAAAATCCTTGGTTCATGCCTACGGAGCTTCTCGGACTGACAGCGGGGGCAACCCAATGTGGCAGGAAAGCTTGAAATTGGAGTTCAAGTCATCTGAGTGTTGCAGAAGGAAAAAAAACTGTCATGGAATAGGTACCCCTTAAGGCGAAAGTGCCCCTCATCTGTGAATGTGCTTGGCCCAGGGGATCCTGGGTGTCCCTGGTTCCTGCAATACGGAGTGTCTCAGGCCAACAAGGGGCTGTCCAAGTTGAAGGAAGTCTTGAAATAGGAGGTGGAGGCACCTGTGTGGTGTGGAAGGAAAAAAGAAACAGCTTGCCAGAAGTGTCCCCAGGGGTGAAATTGCCTGACAACCGCACATGTGAGTGACCCAGTGGATATGAGGCATTGATGGTTCACGCCCACGCAGCATCTTGGACATGGGGGCAGTGCAAATCAGCAGGAAGCCTTGAAAGGGGAAGTCGTAGCACCTGTGTGGTGTGGAAGGAAAAAAATACGGCTCGTCAGAAGTCCCTCCACAGAAGAAAGTGCCCCCAACCACGTACATGCGGGGCCCAGGGGTGCCTGAGCATCTTGGTTCACACCCACGGATAGTCTCGCGCCCACAGGCGGTAGCCCAAAGTGGCAAGAAGACTTAAAAGTGGTGTTCGAGACACCTGTGTAGGAAGAAAAAAAAAAAAAAAACAGCACACCAGAGGTCCCCCACTGGTGAAATTGCCTCCCATCCCTGCGTGTGCAGAGCCCTGGAGATCCAGGGCATCCCAGGTTCTCGCTCATGGAGTGCCTCAACCCACAGGGGCCAGACCAAGGTGGCAGAAGGGCTTGAAAGGGGAGGCGCAGGCTCCAGTGTTGTGAAAGGAAAACACAAACTGCGAGACATAGGCACCCCCACAAGGGCGAAAGTGCCGTCCCACCGTACATGTGCAGGGCCCAGGAGACTCTGGGCATCCCTGATCCGTGCCCAAGGAGTGCCTCAGGCCCAAGGGGTCAGCCCAAGGTGGCAGAAATTCTTGAAAGGGGAGGTGGAGTCACCTGTGTTGTGGAAGGAAAACACAAGTGGTGAATCAGAAGTCCCCATGAACGGGCAAAAGTGCCTTCCAACCACACATTTGCAGGGCCCTGGAGATCCTGCGTTTCCCTGTTTCACGCCCATGGAGCACCTCTGGCCTACGGGGGACAACCCAAAGTGGCAGGAAGGCTTGAAAGGGGAGGTTGAGGCACCTTTGTGGTTTGAAAGGAAAAAACATGGCGTGGCAGGGGTCCCCCCCAAGGGTGGAAGGGCCTCCCAACCGCGCATGCGAGGGTCCCAGGTGATCCTAGGCATCCGTGGTTCTTGGGCACAGAGCATCTGAGGCCAATGTGGAGCAGCTCAAAGCGGCAGCAATGCTTCAAATGGGAGGTTGAGGCACCTGTTTGTTTTAGAAGGAAAACAAAATGGAGTGGTAGAGGTCCCCCCCAAAGAAGAAAGTGCCTTTCAACCATGAATGCCTGGGGACCAGGGGATCCTGGGTACCCCTGGTTCGCACCCATGGAGGGTTTTAGGCCCACGAAAGGCAGCCCAAAGCGGCAGGTAGTCTTGAAATGGGAGGTCGAGTCACCTGTGTGGTGTGGAAGGAAAGAAAAAATGGCACGACAGAGGTCCCCCACACGGACGAAAGTGCCTCCCAACTGCACATGCGTGGGGCCCAGGGAATCCTGGGCACCCCTGGTTCATGCCCACAAAGTGTTTCATGCCCACGGGGGGCAGTCTAAAGTGGCAGGAAGTCTTGAAAGGGGAGGTCGAAGCTCGTGGGTGTTGTGGAAGGAAAAAAATTCGCGTGGCATAGGTCCCTCCTTAAGGCGAAAGTGCCTCATAATCCCCCATGCACGGGGCCCTGGGGATCCTGGGCATCTCTTTTTCACACCCACGGAGCGTCTTGGGGACGTGGGGGGAAACCCAAAGCAGCAGGAAGGCTTCAAAGTGGAGGTCGAGGCACCTGTGTGGTTTGGAAGCAAAAAGTGGCACAAGAGCAGTGCTCCCCACAGGCGAAATAGCCCCCACCCTCGCATGCGCAGGGCCCAGGGGATCCTGGGCTTCCCTGGTTGGCCGGCTGGGAGCTTCTTGGGCTCACAGGGTGCAGCCCAAAGCGGCAGGCATCTTTGAAAAGGGAGGTCGAGGCACTTGTGTGGTGTGAAACAAAAAAAGACGCCACAGCAGAGGTCCCCCTATGGGAGAAAGTGCCTCCTAAGAGCTCATTCGCGGGGCCCAGGTGATCCTGCGTGTCCCTGTTTCACATTCAAGGAGTGTCTCAGGTCCAAAATGTGCAGATCAAAGCGGAAGTAAGGCTTGAATGGGGAAGTCAAGGCATCTGTGCGGTATGGAAGGAAAAAAAAATGACGGGGCACAGTTTCCCCCTCGGGCGAAAGTGCCTCACAAATACTCTTGCATAGGGTCCAGGGGAGCCTGGAGTTCCCAGATTCATGGCCACAAAGCGACTCGTCCCCAAGGGGGGCAGCTTAATGAGGCAGGAATTCTTGAAAGGGGAGGTTGAGACCCCTGTGTGTTGTGGGAGAAAAAAAAAAAAGGAGCCCAGAGGTCCCCCGAAAGGGAGAAAGTGCCTCCCAACCACACATTCACTGCACCAAGGGGATTATGGGCATCCCTGGTTCAGGTCCATGGAAAGTCTCATGCCCACGGTGGACAGCACAAAGTGGCAGGAACGTTTGAAAAATGAGGTCGAGTCACCTGTGTGGCGTGAAAGAAAGAAAAGCAGCACACCAGAGGTCTCCACCACAGGCGAAAGTTATCCCAACAGCGCAAGTGCCAGGCACACGGTATCCAGGCCATCCCTCCTTCATGCCCACAGGATGTCTCGGGCCCACGGGGGGCTGCCCAAAGCGGCAGGACGCTTTGAAAGAGGAGGTCGAGGCACCTGTGTGTTGCGGAAGGGGGAAAAAAAATGGTGCACCAGAGGTGCCCACCAAATGCAAATGTGCCTCTCACCCAAGCAAGCGTGGGGCCCAGGGAATCCTGTTTGTCTCTGGTTCACGCCCACGGAGCTTCTGGGGCCCATGGGAGCAACCCAAAGCGGCAGGGAAGATTGAAAGTGGAGATCGAGGTATCTGTGTGGTATGGAAGGAAAAGAAAAAGGCACGGCAGAGGTACCCCAAGGGGTGAGAGTGCTCCCAATCGCGCATGCGCTGGTCACAGGAGCTACTGGGTGTCCCTGGTTGATGCCCATGTAGTGTCTCTGGCCCATGGGGGACAGCCAAAAATGGCAGGAATACTTCAAAGGGGAGCTCGAGGCACCAGTGTGGAGTAGAAGGAAATAAAAAAATGGCATGTGAGAGATGCCACTCTCGGGCGAAATTGCCTCCAACCACGCATTCTTGGGGCCCAGGGTATCCTGGGCATCCCTCCTTCATGCCCATATAGCGTCTCGGGCCCACGGGGGGCAGCCCAAAGCGACAAGAAGCCTTGAAAATGGAGGTCGATTCACCTGTGTTGCGTTGAAGGAAAAAAAAAAAACATGGCACGACAGAGGTTTCACCCACTGATGAAAGTGCCTACCACTCTCGCATGCATGAGGCCCTGGGAATTCTGGGAATCCCTGTTTCTTGACCTTCGAGCATCTCAGGGTCACGGGGGCCAGCCCAAGGTGGCAGGAAGACTTGAAAGGGGAGGAGGCACCTCTGCTGTGGAAGGAAAACACAAATGCCGAGGCAGAGGTCCTGCCCAATGGCAAAAGTACCTATGCACCGTGAATGTACAGGGCCCAGGGGACTTTGGGCGTCCCTGATTCATGCCCACGGAGCACTTCAGGCCCTAGGGGGCCAGCTCAAGGAGTCAGGAATGCTTGAAAGAGGAGGTGGAGGCACCTGTGTTATAGAAGGAAAAACCAAATGGCGATGCAGAGGTTCCCCCCACACAGGAGAAAATGCATCCCAACTGCACATGCATGGGGTCTAGGGGATCCTGGGCGTCCCTCGTTCGTGCTCACAGAGTGACTCGGGCCCACGTGGGGCAGCACAAAGGGGCAGGAATCCTTGAAAGCAGAGATGCAGGCACTTGTGTGGTGGTGAAAGGAAAAAAAATGGCTCGGCCAGGTCCCCCAGACATGCAAAACTGCCTCCCAACCACGGATATGTGGGGCCCAGGGGATCCTTGGCATCCCTGGTTTGCACCCTCGCAGAGTCTCAGGCCCATGGAGGGCAGACAAAAGTGGCAAGTAGTCTTGAAAAGGGAGGTCTAGGCACCTGAGTGGTGGAAAGGTAAAAACAAAAAACAAAAAAAAAAAAACAGCACGGCAGAGGTCCACCCACAGGCGAAACTGCCTCCTAAAAGAGCATGCACAAAGCCAAGGGGACTTTGACCATCACTGTTTCACGCCCAAGGGGCGTCTCATGCCCAGACGGGACACGCTAAAGCAGCAGGAATTCTTGAAAGGGAGGGTTGAGGCGAGTGTGTGCTATGGAAGTAAATAAATATGCCGTGGCAGATGTCCCCCCACGGGCGAAAATGCCTCCCAACTGCGCATGCGTGGAGCCCAGGGTTTTCTGGGAGTCCCTGGTTCACACTCACAGAGTATCTCGGGCCCACAGGGGGCAGACCAAAGTGGCAGGAAGGCTTGAAAGGGGAGGTTGAGGCACCTGTGTGTTGTGGAACGAAAAAAATGGCGCAACATAGGTCCCCCGTAAAGGCGAAAGTGCCTCTCAACCGCGCATGTGCAGATCCCAGGGGATACTGGGCATCCCTAGTTCATACCTACGGAGTGACTCGAGCCCACGGGGCGCAGTCCAAATCGGAGAAAGGCTTGAAATAAAAGGTGGAAGCACCTATGTGGTGTAGAAGGAAAAAAAAAAAAAACAAAAAAAGGCCTGGCAGAGGTCCCCCCCACGGGTGAAAGTGCCCCCTATCCACGGATGCGCGGGTCCCAGAGCATCCGGGGCATCACTTATTCTTGCCCATGGAGAGTTTCAGGCCAACGGGAGCATCCCAAAGCGGCAAGAAGGCTTGAAAAGGGAGGTCGAGGCACCTGCAAGGTGTGGAAGGAAAAAAGAACCGCATGGCAGAGGTACGTCCAGGGGAGAAAGTGCCTCCGAAACACGCATGCCCATGGCCCAGGGGATCTGCGGCATCACTGCTTCATGCCCAAGGAGAGCCTCAGGCCCATGGGGTGGCAGCCCAAAGCAACAGGAATTCTTGAAAGGGGAAGTCGAGGAACCTGTGTGGTGTGGAAGAAAAAAATATGGTGTGGCAGACGTCCCCCCACAGGAGAAAGTCCCTCCCCACTATGCATATGTGGAGCCCAGGGGATCCTGGGCATCCTTGTTTCACACTAACGGAGCATCTCGAGCCCACAGGGGGCATCCCAAAGCAGCAGAAATGTTTGAAAGGTGAGTTCAAGGCACCTGTGTGTTGAGGAGGAAAAAACAAACGGAACATCAGAGGTCCCCAAGAGTGAAAGTGCGACCCAACTGCGCATGCTTGGAGACCTGGGGATCCTGGTTTTCCCAAGTTCTCATCCATGGAGTGCCTTGGCCCATGGGGGCCAGCCCAAGGTGGCAGGAAGGCTTGAATTTGGAGGTGCAGGCTCCAGTGCTGTTAAAAGAAAACAAAACCGGCAAGGCACAGGCTCCCCCACCAACTGGCAAAAGTGTCTCCCCACTGCACATGCGCAAGGCCAAGGGGACCCTGGTCATCCCTGGTTAGCACCCATGGAGTGGCTCGGAGCCACGGGGTCAGCATAAGGCAGCAGGAAGTCTTGAAATGGGAGGTGTAGTCACCTGTGTTGTGGAAGGAAAACACAAATGGTGAATCAGAGATCTCCCAAACGGGTGGTGGCGCCTCCCCACCATGCATGCATGGGTCCCAGGAACCCTGCAGGTCCCTTTTTCGCACCCATGGTGTGCCTCAAACCCACGGGGACCAGCCGAAGATGGCAGGAAGTCTTGAAATAGGAGGTTCCTGTGTTGTGGAAGGAAAAAACAAACGGCGGGGCAGAGGTTCCCCCCGCCGCAACGTGGGAAAGTGCATCTCCACCAGGCATGCACGGGGTCTACGGGATCCCGAGCATCCCTGGTTCATGCCCACACAGCGTCTCAGCCCCACGTGGAGTAGCCCAAAGCGGCAGGAAAGCTTGAAAGCGGAGGTTGAGACATTGTGTGGTGGTGAAAGTAAAAAAAAAACGGCACGGCCAAAGTCCCCACCACAGGCAAAAAGCCTCCCAACCACGCATGTGCTGGGCCCAGGGGATCCTGGGCTTCCCTCGTTCACAACAACTCAGAGTCTCAGGCCCACGGGGGGGCAGCCGAAAGCGGCAGGTAGTCTTGAAAGGAGAGGTCCAGGCACCAGTGTGGTGTGGAAAAAAATGGCACTCAGAATTCCCCCCCACGGGAGAAACTGCCTCCCAACCGCACATGCGCATGGCCCATGGGATCCAGTGCGTCCCTTGTTCATGCCCACGGAGCATTTCAGGCCCAAGGGGGACAGCCCAAATCTGCAGGAAGGCTTGAAAGGGGAGATCAAGGCACCTGTGTCTTGGAAACGAAAAGAAAACTGGGTGGCAGAGGTCCACCCACGGGTGAAATTGCCTACCAAACGAGCATGAGCGGGGCCCAGGGTTTCCTGGGAATTCCTGGTTCACGCCCATGGAGTGTCTCAGGCCCATGGGGTGCAGGTAAAAGCAGCAGGAAGGTTTGAAAGGGGAGGTCGAGGCACCTGTATGGCTAGGAAGGAAAAGAAAATGGCGTGGCAGAGGTCTCGCCCACAGGTGAAAGCTCCTCCCAACCGTGCATGTGTGGGGACCAGGGGATCCTCAGCGTCCGTGGTTCATGTCCACGGTGCATCTGGGGCCCACGAGGGGCAGGCCAAAGCAGGAGGAAGGCTTGAAAGGGAAGGTCGAGGCACCAGTGTGGTGAGGAAGGAAAAAAAAACGGTGTGGCAGATGTGCCCCCACAGGCAAAAGCGCTTCCAACTACGCCGCCGTGGGGCACAGGGGACCATGGGCATCCCTGTGTAGCACCATGGAGTGGCTAGGGCCAACGGGGTCAGTCCAAAGTGGCAGGAAGTTTTGAAAGAGGAGGTGAAGTCACCTGTGTTCTGGAAAGAAAAAACGAATGGCGAGGCAGATGTCCGCCCTCAACAGGCAAAGTGCCTCCCCACCGTGCATGTGTGGGGCCTAGGGGATCCTGGGCATGCCTGGTTCAGACCCTCAGAGAGCCTTGTGCCCAAGGGGTGCATCTGAAAAAAGCTGAAAGGCTTGAAATTCAAGGTTGAATCACCTGAGTGTTGTGGAAGGAAAAATAAATGGCCCGGAATAGGTCCCCCTTAAGGCGAAAGTGCCTCTCAACCGCGTATGCCCGGGTCCCAGGCGATCCTGGGCATCCCTGACTTGTGCCTGCGGAATGTCTCATGCCCACAGTGGGGTTTCCAAATCGGAGGAAGGCTTGAAATAGGAGGTGTAGGTACTTGTGTGGTGTGGAAGAAAAACAAACCAGCGTGGCAGAAGTAGTCCCAGGCGCGAAAGTTCCTCCCAACTGCACATGTGCGTGGCCCAGGTGATGCAGGGCGTCGCTGGTTCATTCCCCCGGAGCATCTCGGGCCCAGGGGTGGCAGCACAAAGTGGCAGGAAGGCTTGAAAGGGGAAGTCGAGGCACCTGTGTGATGTGGAAGGAAAAAAAACACGGCGGAGCAACGTCCCCCCAAAGACGAAAATGTCTCCCAACTGGGCATACGCGAGGCCCAGGGGTTATTGGGCATCTTTATTTCATGCCCATGGAGCATCTCACGCCCACAGAGGGTAGCCCAAAGCGGCAAGAAGACACAGGTGATTCCACCTCCCCTTTCAAGACTTCCTGCCTCCTTGTGCTGACCCCATGGGCCCGAACCACTCCATGGGTGCTAAACAGGCATGCCCAAAGTCCCCTGGGCCCCCTGCATTCACGGTGGGGAGGCACTTTCGCCCTTGGGGGGAACTCTGCCTCGTTGTTTATGTTTTCCTTCCACAACACAGGTGCCTCCACCTCCGCTTTCGAGGCTTCCTGCCACCTTGGACTGGACCCCGTGGGCCCAAGGCACTCCTTGGCCATGGAACTAGGATGCCCAGAGTCCCCTGAGCCCCTTGCATGTGAGATGGGGAGGCACTTTCTCCCGTGTTGGGGGGACCTGTGCCTCACTGTTTGTGTTTCCCTTTCACAACATTGGAGCCTGCACCTCCCATTTCAAGCCTTCCTGCCGCTTTGGGTTTGCACCTGTGGGCCAAAGCTTTCCATGAGTGAGAACCTGGGATGCCCCAGATCCCCAGGGCTCTGCGCATACACGGTTGGGAGGCACTTTGGTCTGTGGAGGGACGTCTGCCGTGCTGTATTTTTTCCCTTCCACACCACAGAGGTGCCTCGACTTCACCTTTCAGGCATTCCTGACGCTTTGGGCTACCCCCTCTGGCACGAGACGCTTTTTAGGCGTGAACCAGTGATATCCCTGATCCCCTGGGCGACGGACATGCATGGATGGGAGGCATTTTCACCCCTGCTTGTACTTCTGCCAAGCCGTTTTTTTTTTTTTTTTTCCTTCCACACCACACAGGTGCCCCCACCTCCTACTTCCACACTTCCTCGGATTTAGACAGACACCCGTGGTCCTGAGACACTCCGTAGGCACGAATCAGGGATGCCCAGGATACCCTGGCCCTGCACATGCGCGGTTGAGATGCACTTTCGCCTTTAGTGGGACCTATGCCGTGCCATTTTTTTTTTTTTTTTTTTTTTACCTTCCACAACACTGAGGTGCCTCGACCTCCAATTTCAAGCCTTCCTGCCGCCTTGGGATGCTCCCCATAGGCTCAAAACACTCCGTAGGCAGGAACCAGGGATGTCCAGGGTCCCCTGGGCTGTGCGAATATGCAGTTAAAAGGCATTTTCGGCTTTGATGGGGACCAATGCCGCTTCATTTATTCTTTCTTCCACAACACACAAGTGCCTCTACCTCCCCTTTCAAATTTCCTGCAGCTTTGGGCTGCCCCCGTGGGCCTGAGATGCTCTGGGTGCATGAATCAGGGAGGCCCAGGATGCCCTGGGCCCCCAGCATGCTCGTTTGGGGGGTACTTTCGCCTGGGGGGGACCTCTGCTGTGTCATTTTTTTTCCTTTCACACCACACAGGTGCCTCCACCTCCCCTTTGAAGACTTCCTGCCGCTTTGGGCTGCCCCCAGTGGGCCCGAGATGATCGATGGGTGTGAACTAGGGACAGTGCGGATACCCTGGGCCCCATGAAAGCTCGTTTGGAAGGCACTTTCACTCTTGGTGGTCCTCTGCCGCAGCGTTTTTTTTTCCTTTCCACCACACAGGTGCCTCGACCTCCCATTTCAAGCCTTTCTGCCGCTTTGGGCTGCACCCCTTGGGTATAAGATGCTCTGTGGGCATGAACGAGGGATACCCAGGATCCCCTAGGCCCCACTCATGCATGGTTGGGAGGAAGTTTCTCCCGTGGGTTGGACTTCTGACGCGAAGTTTTTTTTGTTTGTTTGTTTGCACACCACACAGGAGCCTCAACCTGTGAAGGAAGTTTCAAGACTTCCTTCCGCTTTGCGCTGCCCGCGTGGGCCTGAGGTACCCTGTACACGTGAACTAGGAAAGCCCATGATCCCCTGGGCCCTATACGTGCCTGGTTGGGAGGGATTTTCGCCCGTGGGGGGACCTCTGATGCGTTATTTTTTTATTCCTTCCCCACCACATAGGTGTCTCAAACTAACTTTTCAAGAATTCCTGCCGCTTTGCACTGCCACCCGTGGGCATGAGATGGTGCATTGGTGCCAACAAGGGAGGCCCAGGGTCCCTGAAGCCCTGCTCGTGCATGGTTGGGAAGCACTTTCACTTGTGGTGGGGAGCTCTATTACGCCTTAGTTTTTTTCCTTCCTCGCCACATATGTGCCTCGACCTGTTTCCAAGACATCCTACCCCTTTGGACTGCCCCCCGTGGGCCCAAGACTATCCGTGAGCATGAATCAGGGATGCCCAGGATCCCCTATGCCACGTGCAAGCGTGGTGGGGAGGCATTCTCCCCCGTGGAGCAGACGTTTTCCTCGCAATTTGTTTTTTCCCTGTACAACACAGGTGCCTTTACCTCGTCTTTTAAGCCCTCCTACCACCTTGAGCTGGCCCTCGTGGGCCCGAGGCACTTCGTGGGTGTGAACCAGGGACACCCATGGTCCTCTGGGCACCATGCACGCGCGGTTAGGAGGCTCTTTCACCCGTTGGGGGGGACCTCTGAGTTGTCATTTGTGTTTTCCTTCCACAACACAGGTGACTCCACCTCCACTTTGAAGTCTTCCTGCCGCCTTGGGCTGACCCCATGGGCCCAAGCCACTCCATGGGTGCTGCTCAGGGATGCCATGGTCCCCTGTGCCCCACACACACGTGGTTGGAAGGCACTTTATCCCATGGGGGGACATCTGCCCCACTGTTTTTTTTCCTCCGTGGGCGTGAACCAGGGATGCCCAGGATCCCCGTGTCGCCGTGCATGCTCATTTGGGAGGCACTTTCATCCGTTGGGGGACCTCTACCATGCCGTATTTTGTTCCTTCCACATCACACAGGTGACTCGACCTCCCTTTTCAAGATTTCCTGCCGCTTTGGAATGCCCCCCATGGGCCTGAGACACTCTGTAGGTGAGAATAAGGGATGCCCAGGATCCCATTGGCCCTGCTCATTCGCAGTTGAGAGGCAGTTTCTCCCTTGGGGGGGGGGTCTTCTGAAGTGCCATTTTTTTTTCCACACCACACATTTTCCTCGACCTCCCCTTTCAAGAATTCCTGCCACTTTTGGCTGCCCCCTATGGGCCCGAGACTCTGTGTCGGTGTGAAACGGGGTATCCAGGATTTGCCTCGGACTTGTGTGTGCACGACTGGGAGGCACTTTTGCCCGTGGTTGGGACCTCTGTCGCGAAGTACTTTTTTCCTTACTCACCACACAGGTGCCTCAACCTCACTTCCAAGCCTTCCTGCTACTTTTGGCTGCTCCCTGTGAGCCTCAGAATCTGCGTCCTATGAACCTGGGACGCCCAGGATCCCCTGGGCCTGTCGCAAGTGCGGTTGGGAGGCACTTTTGCTGTGGGAGGGGGATGTCGGCCGTGCTGTTTGTCTTTCCTTTCACCACCACACAAGTGCCTCAACCTCCACTTTCAAGCATTTCTGCCACTTTGGTCTGTGCCTTGTGGGCTTGAGACGCCTGTGGGTGCGAAACAGGGAATCCCAGGATTCCCTGGGCCCTGCTTTTGTGTGGTTGGGAGGCACTTTCGCCTGTTGGGGGACGTCTGCAGCACCGTACTTTTTTCCTTGCACACCACACAAGTGCCTCGACTTCCCCTTTCAAGACTTCCTGCCCCTTTGGGCTGCCCACATGGGCCCGAGACGTTACTTGGGCATGAAGCAGTGATGCCCCGGATCCCATGGGCCATGCATATATGCGGCTGGGAGACAGTTTCGCACCTTGGGTAACACTGCCATGCCGTTTTTTTTCCTTCCACATGACACAGGTGCCTCGACCTCCCCTTTCAAGCCTTCCTGATGCTTTGAGTTGCCCCACGTTGGCACTAGACGCTCTCTGGGCATGAACTGGGGACACCCAGGAGCCCCTCCACCCTGCGCATGTGCATTGGGGAGCCACTATCGCCCCCGTGGGGTGGGACCTATGCATTGCCATTTGTTTTTTCCTTCCACAGCACAGGTGCCTACACCTCCTCTTTCAAGCCTTCCTCCCACCTTGGGCTGGCCGCTGAAGGCCCGAGACCCTCTCTGCGTGTGAAACAAGGAACCACAGGATACGCTGGGCCCCACGCATGCGAGGTTGGGTGGCTATTTCTCCCGTTGTGGGGGAACTATGATTCGCCATTTATGTTTTTCTTCCACAACACAGGTAACTCCATCTCACCTTTGAAGACTTCCTGCCTCCTTGTGGTGACCCTGTGGGCCCGAGCCACTCCGTGGGTGCTAACCAGTGATGCCCAAACTCCCTTGGGCCCCATGCATGCGCTGTGGGGAGGCACTTTCGCCCATGGGTGGGGACCTCTGCCTCTCCATTTGTTTTCCTTCCACAACACAGGTGGTTCCACCTACCATTTGAAGGCTTCCTGCCGCCTTTGGTAGGACCACGCAGGCCCGAGGCACTCCTTGGGCATGGAACAGGGACACCCAGATTCCCCTGGGTCCCATGCATGCACAGTTGGTAGGCATTTTCGCCCATATTTGGGGGAAAATTGCCTTCCCGTTTGTGTTTTCCTTTCTCAACTCTGGAGCCTGCACCTCCCCATTCAACACTTCCCACCGCCTGGGGCTAGCCGCTGTGGACCGAAGCACTCCGTGTGTGAGAACCTGGGAATCCCAGGATCCCCACGGCTCCAGGCATGTGCTGTTGGGAAGCACTTTCATCTGTTGGGTGATGTCTGCCGCGCCGTATTTTTTTCTTTCCACACCACACAGGAGCCACTACTTCCCCTTTCAAGCATTCCTGCCGCTTTGGGCTGCCCCCTCTGGCACGAGACGCTTTGTGGGCATGAACCAGTGATGCCCCAGATACTCTGAGCCAAGCACCTGCGTGGTTGGGAGGCATTTTCGCCCCTGGGGGTACTTTTGCCACACCGTTTTTTTCTCTTCCACACCACTCTGGTGCCTCCACCTCCTATTTCAAGACTTCCTCCGATTTTGACAGCCCACTGTGGGCCCGAGACACTCCATGGCCATGAAACAGGGATGCCCAGGATCCCTTGTGCCTCGCACATATGCGGTTGGGAGGCACTTTCGCCCTTGGGGGGGACCTCTGCCACGCCGTATTTTGTTCCTTCCACCCCACACGGATGACTCGACCTCCCATTTCAAGCCTTCCAGCTGCTTTGGGTGTCTCCCCTTGGGCCTGAGACACCTTGTTGGAGGAAACCACAGATGCCCAGGTTCCCCTGGGCCCCAGGCATGTGCAATTGCTATGGATTTTGGCCCATTGTGGGGGACCTCGGCTGCACAGTTTTTTCGTCCTCCCGCGGAACACAGGTGCCTCAACCTACCGTTTCAAGCCTTCCTGCCGCTTTAGGCTGCCCGCTTGTGGGCCCAAGGCACTCCAGCGGCATGAACCAGTGGCGCCTAGGATCCTCTGGGCCCTGTGCATGCACGGTTTGGAGGCACTTTCTTCCGTGGGGAGCCTTTGCCGTGCCATTTTTTTTCCTTCCACACCAAGCAGGTGACTCTACCTCCCTTTTCAAGCCTTCCTGTCGCTTTGGGCTGCTCCCCGTGGGCCTGAAACCCTCCATGGGCATGAAGCAGGGATGTCCATGTTCTGCTGGATCCCATGCATGTGTGGTTGAGAGGCACTTTCGTCTTAGGGGGAACCTCTGCCACGCCATTTTCTTTTCATTCCACAACAAACATTTGCCTCGACTTCCCCTTTCAAGCCTTACTTATGCTTTGATCTGCCCTCTGTGAGCCTAAGACACTCTGTGAATGCGAAGCAGGGACATGCAAGATCCCCTGGGACCCTGGCATGAGCGATTGGGAGGCACTTTCCCCTTTGGGGGGACCTCTGCCATGCCATGTTTTTCTTTTTCTTCCACACCACACAGGTGCCTCAACCTCCCCATTCAAGACTTCCTGCCGCTTTGGGCTGCCCCCTTTTGGCCTGATATGCTTTGTGGGCACGAATCAGGAAAGTCCAGGATCCCCAGACTTGCGGGCATGCGTGGTTGGAGACACTTTCGCACCTTGTTGGACCTTTGCTGTGCCAATTTTTTTTCCTTCCACACCACACAGATGCCTCGGCTTCCCCTTTCAACCCTTACTGCCACTTTGAGTTGCACCCCGTGGACCTACGACGCTCTCTGGGCGTGAAGCAAGGATGCCCAGAATTCTCTGCACCTCTGGCATGCCCAGTTGGCAGGCACTTTCGCCCGTGGGGGGACATCTGCCGCACCATTTTTTTTTCCTTTCACACCACATAAGTGTCTCATCCTCCCATTACAAGCTTTCCTGCCGCTTTGGGCTGCCACCCATGAGCCCAAGATGCTCCAAGGGCAAAAATCAGGGACCAGGAACCCCTGGGTCCCGCACATCTGCCATTGGGAGCACTTTCCCTCATGGGGGGCACCTCTGGCGCACCGTTTTTTTTTTTTTTTATTCCATACCTCTCAGGTGCCTCGACTTTTTCTTTCAAGGCTTATTTATGCTTTTATCTCCCCACATGAGCCTGAGACACTCCGAGAAAGTGAAGCAGGGACACGCAGGATTCCCTGGGTCCCGCAAATGAGTGGTTGGGAGGAACTTTCTCCCGTGTGGGGACCTCTGCCACAGCATATTTTTTTTCCTTTCACACCACACAAGTACCTCGACCTCCCCTTTCAAGGATTCTTGCCGCTTTGGGCTGCCCTCCGTGGAGCCAAGAAACTCTGTATGCAAGAAAAAGGGATAACCAGGATCCCCTGGGCCACACACTTGCGCGGTTGGGGGCCTATTTCGCCCATGGGGAGGACCTCTGCTATGCCTTTTTTCTTCCTTCCACACCATACAGTTTCCTCGACCTCTAATTTGAAGGCTTCCTGCTGCTTTGGGCTTCTCCCCATTTCCCCAAGACACTCCTTGGGTGTCAAACAGGGACGCCCACGATCCCCAGGGCCCCTTGTATGCGCTTTTAGGAGGCACTTTCGCCTTCAGGGAGGACGTATGCCACGCCATTTTTTTTTCCACAACACTAAGGTCCCTCGACCTCCAATTTCAAGCAATACTGCTGCCTTGGGCTGCCCCCTGTGGGCCCGAGATGCTCTGTAGGCACGAAGCAGGGAAGCCCAGGATCTCCTAGGCCCCGTGCATGCAGGGGTGAGAGGCACATTCGCATTTGGGGGTACTATGCCGCTTCACTTTTTTTCCTTCGACAACACACAGGTGTCTTGAAGACCTCCCTTTCAAACCTTCCTGCCGCTTTGGCAGCCCCCCGTGGGTCTGAGATGCTCTGGGTACACAAACCAGAGAGTCTCAGGATTCCCTGGGCCCTGCACATGTGCTGTTGTGAGGCACTTTCGCCCATGGGGGGACATCTGCCAACCCACTTTTTTTTCCTTCCTCACCACACCAGTGACTCAACCTTCCCTTTCAAGCCTTCCTGTCACTTTGGGCTGCCCCCCATGACCCCAAGACAGTCCGTGGGTGTGAACTAGGGATGCCAAGGATCCCCTTGGCCCCACGCATGCTTGTTTGGGAGGCACTTTCTCCTGTGGGGGGGACCTCTGCCGTGACATTTTTTTCCACCACATAGGTGCCTTGACCTCTCCTTTCACGCCTTCTTGCCATTTTGGGCTGACCCCATCGGGATAAGATGATCTCTGGGCACGAATCAGGGCTGCCGAAGATCCACTGCACCCTGTAGCCTGGAGACTATGAATGGGCGAGAACAAGGGATGCCCAGAATTCCCTGGGCCCCACGATGCACGTCTGGGAGGCACTTTTTCCTGTTGAGGGAACTTAGCTGCGCTGTTTTTTGTTCTTTCACCACCACACAAATGCCTGGATGTCTGCTGCTCCGCCATTTTTTTTTCTTCCTCACCACACAGGTGCCTCAACCTCCCTTTTCAAGCCTTCTGGCCGCTTTGGGCTGCCCCTTGTGGACCCGAGGGGCTCCTTGGACATGAAAGGAAGATGCCCAGGACCCCCTGGGCCTCACATTTTGCGTTTGGAAGGCACTTTCGCCTGTGGGAGGACGTGTGCCACACTGTATTTTTTTCCTTCCACACCACATAGGTGCCTCTATTTCCCCTTTCAATACTTCCTGCCACTTTGGGCTACCTCTGTGGCCCTGAGATGCTCTGTGGGTGTGAAACAGGGATGTCCAGTATACCCTGGGACCCATGCATGCACGGTTGGAAGCACTTTTGCCCATGCGAAGGACCTCTCGCGTGCAGTTTTTTTATCCTTCCACACCACACAGGTGCCTCTACCTCACCTTTCAAGCCTTCCTGCCACCTGGAGCTGTCCCCCGTGGGCCCGAGACACTCCTTGGGCCCGAAAAAGGGATGCCTACGATTGCCGGGTGCAGTGAATGCGTGGTTGGGAGGCACTTTCGCCACTGGGGGGGACCTCCTCTGAGCTGTGTTTTTTTCCTTTCAAACAACAAAGGTGCCTCGACCTCCCCTTTCAAGCTTACCTGCCGCCTTGTACTATCCCACTTGGGCCTGAAACCCTTCGTGGGCTTGAACCACCGAAGTCCAGGATCCCCAGGGCCCTCTGTGTGCATGCTCTGGATGCAGTTTCGCCCTATGGGGGAACTTCTGTCTCGCCATATTTTTTCCTTCCTCACCAAACAGGTGCCTCGACCTCACTTTCCAAGACTTCCTGTCACTATGGGCTATCCCCCACGGGCCCAAAACTCTCCATGTGCATGAACTGTGGATGTCCAGGATTTCCTCAGCCCTGTGCATGTACGTTGGTGAGGCACTTTCACCCATGGGGGTACCTCTGCCTCACCGTTTTGTTTTTTTTTTAAACTCCACAACACAGGTGTCTTCACCTCCTCTTTCAAGTCTTCCTGCCACCTTGGGCTGGACCCGTGTGCCCGATATCCTCTGGGGGTGTGAACTGGGGACCCCCAGGGTCTCCTGTGCCTCATGCACGCATGGTGGGGAGTCTCTTTCACCCTTTGGTGGGCACTGATTCATGATTTGTGTTTTTCTTCCATAACACAGGTGACTCCACTTCCCCTTTCAAGATTTCTTGCCACCTTGAGTTGACTCCGTGGGCCAGAGACACTGCATGGGTCCTATCCAGGGATGCCCATGGTCCCCTGTGCCCCACACACGTGCTGTTGTGAGACACTTTTGCCCGCGGGTGGCATCTGCTGCACAGTTTTTTTCCCTTCCTCAACACATAAGTGCCTCGACCTACACTTTCAAACCTTCCTGCCGGTTTGGGCTGCACCGCTTTGGCCTGAGACCTCCAAGGGCATGAACCAGAGAAGCCCAGGAAACCACACATGCACAGTTGGAGGCACTTGCCCTCCTGGGCCGACCTCTGCCGCGCCATTTTTTTTTCTTTCCATCACACAGGTGTCTTGACTTCCCCATTCAATGTTTTCTGCCTCTTTGGGCTGCCACCTGTGGGGATGAGATGCACTTTGGGCATGAAACAGGGACGCTAGAATCCCCTGCACCCAGCACATGCATGGCTGGTTGGCACTTTCACCCGTAGGGGGATCTCTGCCACGCTGTATTTTGCTCCTTCCCCACCACACAGATACCTCAACCACCCCATTCAATCCTTCCTGACGCTTTGGGTTGTCCCTTGTGTTCCCGAGATGCTCCAAGGACACGAATCAGAGAAGACTAGGATTCTCTGAGACCTGCGCATATGCGGTTGGGAGGCATTTTTGCCTGTGTGGAGACCTCAGCCACGCCGTTTTTTTCCTTTCACCACCACACAAGTGCCTCGATCTCTGCTTTCAAGACTTCTTGCCAGTTTGGCCTATCCGCAGTGGACTTGAGACGCTCTGTCAGCGTGAAACAGGGACACCTAGGATCCCATCGGCACCATGCATGCTCAGTTGGGAGGCACGTTCGCCCATGGGCGGGACCTCTGCTGCTCCATTTTCTTTTCCTTCCTCACCACACAGGTGACGCGACCTCCCCTTTCAAGCCTTCCTGCCACTTTGCGCTGCCCTGAGTGGGCCCATGAAACTCCATGAGAATGAAAAAGGGACTATGAGGATCCCTTGGGCCATGCACATGCACGATTGGGAGACACTTTGCCCATGTGGTGACTACTGCCGTGCCATTTTTTTTCCTTAAACACCACACGGGTGCCTCGACCTCCCCTTTCAAACCTTCCTGCCACTTTGGTTTGCCCCCGTAGGCCTGAGATGCTCTGTGGTCATGAACCAGGGATGCCCAGTATTCCCTGGGACCCACGCATACTTGGTTGGGAGTCACTTTTGCCCGGGGGGGGTGACCTCGGCAATGACGTTTTTTTTTTCCTTCCACACCACACAGGTGACTTGACCTCCCCTTACAAGCATTCCTGCTGCTTTCAGCTGCACCCCGTGGGCCTGAGACACTCTGTGGGTGTGAAGCAGGGACACCCAGGATCCCCAGGGCCATGCGCATGAGCAGTTGGATGGCACTTTTGCCCCTTAGGGGACCTCGTCCTTGCCGTTTTTTGTTTCCTTTCCACCACACAGGTGCGTCGACCTCCCAATTCAAGACTACCTGCTGCTTTAGGTTGCCTCTTGTGGGCCTGAAATGATGGGTGTGAAACAGGGATGTCCATGTTCTCCTGGGCTTCATGCATGCAAGTTTTAGAGCCACTTTCCTCTTTGGGGGTGATCTCTGCCATACAATTATGTTTTCCTTCCACAACTAACAGGTTCCTCGAACTCCCATTTCAAGCCTTCCTGCCCCTTTTAGCTGCCCCCCGTGGGCCCAACACACTCTGTGTGCAAGAACCAGAGATGCCTAGGATCCCATGGGAACCTCACATGCACAGTTGGGAGGCACTTTTGCCCTTGGGGGAAACCTCTGCCAAAGCAGGTTTTTTCCTTTCAAACCACAAAATGCCTCGACCTCCATTTTCAAGACTACAGGCAACTTTGCATTGCCTCCCTTGGGCCCTAGATGCTCCATGGGCACGAGTCAGGGAACATCAAGATCCTCTAGGTCCCGCGCATGTGTGGTTGTTGGGCACTTTTTCCTGTGGGGGAACCACAGCCCCGACATTTTTTTTTTTCTCTTCTGCCCCACACAGGTACCTCGACGTCCTTTTTCAAGCCTCCCTGCTTCTTTGGGTTTCTGCCCGTGGGCCTGAGACACCCTTTGTGAGCAAACCACAGGTGTCTATGATCCCCTGGGCTGCAGGCAAGTGCAGTTGGGAGGGACTTTGACCCGCGTGGGGGACCTCAGCAGCGCTGCTTTTTTGTCCTTCCACAAAACACAGGTGCCTCAACCTCCACTTTCAAGCCTTCCTGCAGCTTTGGGCTGCCCCCTGTGGGCCTGAAATGAGCCTTGGGTGGGAAACATGGATGATCAGGATCTCCTGGGCCCTGCGCATGCATGGTTTGGAGGTACTTTCTTCCATAGGGGGGACCTCTGCTGTGCCTTTTTTTTTCTTCCACACCACACAGTTGACTCGACCTCCCATTTCAAGACTTCCTGCCGCATTGGGCTGCCCCCAGTGGTCCCGAGATGCTCTGTGCACAAGAAGCAGGGATACCTAGGATCCCCTGGGACCCTTCCATGCGAGATTGGCAGGGAATTTCACCTTTGGGGTGGACCTCTGCCGCGCCATGTTTTTTTTCTTCCACACCATACAGGTGCCTTGACCTCCCCATTCAAACCTTCCTGCCGCTTTGGGTTGCAGCCCGTTCGCCCGAGATGCTCCATGGGCGTGAAACAGAGATACCCAGGAAATAGCGCATGCATGGTTGGAAGGCACTTGCGCCTATGGGGGGACATCTGTCACGCTGTTTTGTTTTTTTTTTCCCCTTTCCACCACAAAAGTGCCTTGACATCCCCTGTCAAGACTTCCTGCCACTTTGGGCTGCCACCCATGGGGATGAGATGCTCTGTGGGCACGTAAAAGGGACTCTGAATATGCCCTGCTTCCCACCCATGCGTGGTTGGGCGACACTTTCATCCGTGGAGGGGATCTCTGCCATGCCGTATTTTGCTCCTTCCACACCACACAGAAGCCTCGTCCTCCCCATTCAATCCTTCCTGCTGCTTTGGGTTGCCCCCTGTGTGCCCGAGATGCTCCGTGGATGTGAACCACAGATGCCTAAGATTCTCTGGGACCTGCACATGCGTGGCTGGGAGGCATTTTCACCCGTGGGGTGACCTCGGCCGTACCATTTCTTTTTTTCCTTCCCCCAGTGGGCTGGAGATGCTCCATGGGCTTGAACCTGAGATGTCCAGGAACCTCTTGGACGCAGCATGCTCGTTTTTGAGGCACTTTGGCCCATGGAGAGACCTCTGCCGCACCTTTATTTTTTTTCCTTTCGTCCACACAGGTGCATCGACCTCACCTTTCAAGACTTCCTGCTGCTTTGGGCTGCCCCCTGTCGGGATGAGACCCTCTGTGTGCATGAAACAGGGACGCCCAGGATCCCCTCTGTCCCACACATGTGAGGTTTGGAGGCACTTTCACCCATCGGGAGATCTCTACCATACCATATTTTGTTCCCTCCACACCACACAGGTGCCTCTACCTCCCTTTTCAAGCCTTCCTGCCGCTTTGAGCTGCCCCACGTTGGCCTGAGATGCTCTGTGGGCGTGGACCAGGTACACCCAGGATCCGCTTACCCCGCGCTTGCACGGTGGGTAAACACTTTTGCCCGTGTGGTGGGAGGGACGTCTGCCTCACTGTTTGTGTTTTCCTTTCACAACACTGGAGCCTGCACCTACCTTTTCAAGCCTTCCTGTCGCCTTGGGCTGGCCCTGTGGCCGAGGCGATCAGTGGGCGAGAACCTGGTACACCCAGGATCCCCAGGACTCTGCATGTGGGGTTGGGAGGCACTTTTGCCCGTGGGGACCTCTGCTGTGCCTTTTTTTTTTTTTTCCTCCTCACCACACAGGTGCTACGAACTCCCCTTTCAAGCGTTCCTACCGCTTTGGGCTGCCCCCTGTGTGCCCAAGACGCTGTGTGGGCATGAACCAAAGATGCCCACGAACACCTGGGCCCCGCATATGTGCGGTTGGGAGGCACTTTCGTCTGTGTGGGGACGTCTACCATGCCGTATTTTTTTTTCCTTCCACACCAAACAGGTGCCTTGACTTCCCCTTTCAAGCCTTCCTGCCACTTTGGGCTGCCACCTCCGGGTCCAAGATGCTCTGTGGGCAAGAATGAGTGATGCCCCGGATCCCGTGGGCCACGCACATGTGCTATTGGAAGGAACTTTCTCCCCTGCGGGTTCTTCTGCCACACTGTTTTTTTTTTCATTCCACACCACACTGGTGCCTTCACCTCCTATTTCAAGCCTCCCTCCGATTTGGACAATCCTTCGTGGGCCCGAGACACTCCGCAGGCATGAACCAGCGATGCCCATGATCCCCTGGGACCCACACATGCGTGGTTGAGCGGCACTTTCACCTTAAGGGGGACCAATGCCTCGCCATTTTTTTTCCTTCCATAACAGGTGATTCAACGTCAAATGTCAAGGCTTCCTGCCACTTTGGGATGCCCCCTGTGGATCGGAGACACTCTGTAGGCATGCATCAGGGATGCCCAGGATCCCCTGAGAACCGTGCATGTGCTAGTGAGAGGCACTTTCCCCTTTGGGGGGAATCTATGCAGCGTAATTTTTTTTCTTCCACAACACACTGGTGCCTCGACCTTCCCTTTCAAGTTTTCCTGCCGATTTGGGCTGCCCTCCAACGGCCCTAGACACTCTGGGCCCCGTGCGTTCTTGTTTGGGAGGCACTTTGGCTCATGGGGGAGACCACAGCTGCGTCGTTTTTTTATCCTTTCACACTAAACAGGTGCCTCGACCTCCACTTTCAAGCCTTCCTGCCTCTGCACTACCCCCATGGGCCCGAAACTCTCCATGGGCGTGAACTACAGAGAACCAGGATACTCTGGGCCCCGCAGTTTCTCGTTTTGGAGGCGCTTTCACCCGTGGGGGTCCGCAGCCTCATCTTTTTTTCCTTTCACACCACACAAGTGCCTCGACCTCCCCTTTCAATGATTCCTGACGCTTTGTGCTGCCCCCTGTGGGCCCAAGACCCTATGTAGGCAAGAACCAGGGATGCCGAGGATCCCCCGGACACGCGCATGTGTGGTTGGGGACCATTTCGCCTGTCGGGAGGACCTCCGCTGTGCCTTTTTTTCCTTCCACACCACACAGAAGCCTTGATCTCTAATTTGAGGACTTCCTGATGCTTAGGGCTTCCCCTCAAGTCCCCAAGACCCCCTGTGGATGTGAAACACGGACACTCAGGATCACCATGGCCCCATGCATGTGCGGTTCAGAGGCACTTTCGCCTTTAGGGATGAACTATGCCACGTAATATTTTTCCTTCCAAAATACACAGGTGCCTCAACCTCCAATTTCAAGCCTTCCTGCGGCTTTGGGCTACTCTCCGTTGGCCCAAGATGCTCTGTAGGCATGAACCAAGGACGTCCAGTATCCCCTGGGCCCCACACATGCACAGGTGAGAGGCACAATAGCCTTTGGTGAGGACCTGTGCCGCATCATTTTTTTTCCTTCCACAACACACAGGAGCCTCGACCTCCCCTTTCAAACCTTCCTGCCGTTTTGGGCAGCCCCCCGTGGGACACAGATGCTCTGGGTTCATGAAACTGGGAGGCCCAGGATCCCCTGCGCCCCACACTTGCTCGTTTGGGAGGCACTTTCGCTAGTGGGTGGGTCCTATGCTGTGCCTTTTTTTTTTCTTTCACAACACAGCTGTCTCGAACTCACCTTTCAAGATTTCCTGCCCCTTTGGGCTCCCCCTCATGGGCGTTAATGCTCTGTGCGCGTGAACTAGGTATACCCAGGATCCCTTGCGCCCCAGGTATGCACGGTTGGGGGGAAGCTTTTCCCTTGGGGGGCAGTTCTGCCATGCCGTTTGTTTTTTCTTTCCACACCACACAGGTGCCTCTACCTCCCTTTTCAAGACTTCCTTCTGCTTTGGGCTGCTGGCTTGGGCCTGAGACGCCCTGTGCACATGAACCAGGGAAGCCCAGGATCCCCTGGGCCCCAAGAATGTGCAGTTGGGAGACATTTTCAGCCATGGTGGGGACCTCGGCCGAGCGGTTTTTCTTTCCTTCCACATCACACAAGTGCCTCAACCTCTCCTTTCAAGCCTTCCTGCCTCTTTGGGCTGTCCCCCATGGGCCCCAGACACTCCATGGGCATGAATCAAGGATGCCCAATGTCCCCTCGGTCCCGCGCATGTGCGGTTGGGAGGGACTTTCGCCTGTGGGGGGTCGTATTTTTTTCCTTACACACCATACGGTGCTTCGACTTCCCATTTCAAACATTCCTGCCGTTTTGGGCTGCCCCCCGTGGGCCTAAGATGCTCTGTGAGCATGAGCTAAGGACACGCAGGACACCCTAGGCACCACACATGCTCGTTTGGGAAGCACCTTCACCCGTGGGGGTCCTCTGCCGCGCCGCTTTTTTTTCCTTTCTGCCACACAGGTTCCTTGACCTCCCATTTCAAGCAGTCCTGCCACTTTGGGCTGCCCCCTGTCAGCATGAGATGCTCTGTGGGCATGAACCAGGGATGTCAAGGATCCCCTGTGCCCTGCGCATGCGCGGTTGGGAGGCGTTTTCCCCGTGGTTTAACATCTGCCACGCCATTTTTTTTTAACCTTCCTCATGACACAGCTGACTCAACCTCCCATTTCAAGCCTTCCTCCCGCTTTGGATTGTCCCCTATGGGCCCTAGACGCTCCGAGATCGTGAATCAGGGAAGCCCAGGAACCCCTGGGCCCCACGCATGTGCGGTTGGGAGGCACTTTCGCCCATGGAGGGATCTCTGTCGCGCCGTATTTTTGTCCTTCTACACAGCACAAGTTCCTCGACCTCCCCTTGCAAGCCTTCCTGACGCTTTTGCATGCCACCTGTGGGCCTCAGACGCCCCATGGGCACAAAACAGGGATGCCCAGGATACCCTGGGCCCCACACATGAGTCGTTGGGGGACACTATCGCCCGTAGGCGGGACCTCAGCTGCACCATTTTCTTTTCTTTCCTAACCACACAGGTGCGTTGACCTCCCCTTTTAAACCTTCTTGCCTCTTTGGGCTGCACGCCATGGGCCCAAGATGCTCCGTGGCCAGGAATCAGGGATTCCCAGGAAACCCTGGGCTGCATGCATGCTCGTTTGGGAGTCACTATCACCCGTGGTGGGACGTCTGCCACACCGTATTTATTTCCTTCCACACCACACAGGTGCATCGACCCTTTCAAACCTTCCTGCTGCTTTGGGCTGCTCCCTGTGGGCCCGAGATACTCCGTATGTGTGAACTAGGGATGCTCAGGATTCCCTCCACCCTTCATATGTTCGTTTGGAAAGCACTTTTGCCAGTGGGGGGACCTATTCAGCGCTGTTATTTTTTTCGTTTCCAACAAATAGTTGTCTCAACCGCCCCTTTCAAGGCTTCCTGCTGCTTTGGGCTGGACCCGAGGGTATGAGATACCCTGTGGGCATGAACCAGGGATGCCCAGGATCCCCTGCACCCTGCACATGTGTGGTTGGGAGGCACTTTCGCCCATGGGGGATATCTGCCATTCTGTGTTTTGTTCCTTCCACACCACACAGGTCCCTTGACCTCCCCTTTCAAGCCCTCTTGCCACTTTGGGCTTCCTCCCGTGGACCTGGGATGCTCGGTGGGCATGAACAAGGGACTCCCAGGGTCCCTTGGGCCCCACGCATGAGCGGTTGTGGGACATTTTCTCCCAAGGGCGGGAGTTCGGCTGTGCCTTTTTATTTCCACAACACACTTGTGCCTCGAACTGCGTTTTGAAGACATCCTGCCACTTTAGGCTTCCCCCTGTGGGCCCGAGACTCCGTGTTGGTGTGAACCACGGATGCCCAAGATCCCCTGAGCCCTGCACATGCACTGTTGTGAGACACTTTAGCGTTTTGGTGGGATCTTGGCTGTACCGTTTTTATTTCCTTTCACCAGCACACATGTGCCTCGACCTCTGCTTTCATTCCCTCCTGCCCCTTTGGGCTGGTCACCTTGGACACGAGGTGCTCCCTGCATGTGAACCAAGGAACCCCAGGGTCCCCTGGGTCCCAGGCATGTTTGGTTGGGAGGCTGTTTGGCCCACTGGGGGAGATCTCTGATTCACCATTAGTGTTTTCCTTCCACAACACAGGTGATTCCACTTCCCATTTCAAGGCTTCCTGTCGCCTTAGGCTGACCCCATGGGCCTAAGCCACTATATGGGTGCTAACCAGGTATGCCCAGGTTCCCCTGGGCCTTGCACAAGTGTGGAGGGGAAGCACTTTCACCTGTTTAGGGGAACCTCTGCCATGTAATTTGTGCTTTCCTTCCACAACACAGGTGACTTAACTTCCTCTTTCAAGATTTCCTGCCACCTTGGGCTGGACCCCGTGGGCCCAAGGCACTCTTTTGGCGTGGATGAGGTAAGTTCAGGATCCCCTGGGCCCTGTGCATGTGCGGTGGTCATCCACTTTCGCCCATGTGGGGGCACCTCTGCCTTACCGTTTGTGTTTTCTTTTCACACGAGTGGAGCCTGCACTTCCCCTTTCAAGACTTCCTGCCGCCTTGGGCTGGCCCCCGTTGACAAAGGCTCTCCGTTGGTGAGAACCTGGGAACCAAAGGGTCCCCACGGACCCATGCATACATGGTTGAGAGGCACACTCGCTCGTGGGGGATCTCTATTCTGCCGGGTTTTTTTTTCTTCCTCACCACACAGGTGCCTCGACCTCCCGTTTCAAACATTCCTGCTGCTTTGGACTGTACCCTATGAGCCTGAAATGCTCCGTGTGAAACAAAGATGCCCAGGATCCCCTGGGCTCCACATATGTGCAGTGGGTAGGTACTTTCGCCTGTGGGAGGACGTGTGCTGCACCGTATTTTTTTCCTTCTGCTCCACACAGGTGCCTCTGCTTCCCTTTTCAAGCCTTCCTGCTCCTTTGGGCTGCCCCCCTGGACCCAAAACACTCTTAGGGAGTGAAGCACCGATGCCCCAGATCCTCTAGGCCTAGCGCATGCGCGTTTGGGAGGCACTTTGGCCCCTGGGCGTACTTCTGCCATACTGTTTTTTTTCCTTCTGCACCACGCAGGTGCCTCGAACTCCCCTTTCAAGCTTTCCTGCCTCTTTGGTCTGCCCACCATTGGCGTGAAACACTCTGTGGGCATCAAGGAGGGATGCCCCAGATGCCCTGGGCCCCGCGCTTATGTGGTTGTGGGTCACTTTCGCCCGTTGGGGGGACATCTGCTGTGCCATTTGTTTTCCTTCTACACCACGTAAGTGCTTCCACCTCTTATTTCAAGGCTTCCTCTGATTTGGACTTTCCCTATGGGCCCAAGACACTCTATAGGCAGGAACCAGGGATGCCCAGCATCCCCTAGGATCTCCACAGGTGTGGTTGAGAGGCACTTTCTCCTTTACAGGGGACCTATGCTGCGCCATTTTTTTCCTTCCACAACACTCAGGTAACTCGACCTCTGCTTTCAAGCCTTCCTGCTGCTTTGGGCTGCACCCTGTGGACTCGAGACGCTCCATGGGTGTGAAACAGGCTTCCCAGAAAAAGCTGGGCCCCACGCATGAGCAGTTGGGAGGCACTTTTTCCCTTGGGGCGACCTCTGCTGTGCCATATTTATTTCCTTCCACACCATGCAGGCTCCTCGACCCTCCCTTTCAAAACTTCCAGCGGCTTTGGTCTGGCCCCTGTGGGCCCGAGACACCTCTTGGGCATAAATCAAGGATTCCCAGGATCCCCTGGGGCCTGCACATGCTCGTTTAGGTGGCACGTTCGCCAGTGGGGGGACGTATGCCGTGCCATTTGTTTTTTCCTTTGCACCACACAAGTGACTCGACCTGCCCTTTCAAGACTTCCTGCCGCTTTCCTCTGTCCCCCATGGGCCCAAGACTCTGCGTGGGCACAAAGCACGGAGGCCCAGGATCCCCTGGGCCCCATGCATCTGCGGTTGAGAGTCACTTTTTCCTGTGGGGCAGACCTCGCCACACCATGTTTTTTTCCTTCCATCACCACACAAGTGCCTCAATCTCTGGTTTCCAGCTTTCCTGCCACTTTAGGCTGCCTCCTATGGGCATGAGATGCTCTGTGGGCATGAACAAGGGACACCCAGGATACCCTGGTCCCCGTGTATGTGCGGTTGTGAGCCATTTTCGTCCATTGGGGGGACCTCTGTCACACTCTATTTTTTCCTTCCACACCACACAGGTGACTCGACCTCCCATTTCAAGTCTTCCTGCTCGTTTGGGCTTCCTTCCAAAGGCCTGAAATGCTCCATGGGCGTGAGTGAGGGATGCCCAGGATCCCCTGCATCCCACACATGTGCAGTTCAGAGGCACTTTCATCTTTGGGGGAACCTCTGCCATGCCAATTTTTTTCCTTCCCCAAAACTCAGGTGCCTCCACCTCCAATTTCAAGCATTCCTGCCAGTTTGGGCTGCTTCCCGTAGGCCCGAGACGCTCCGTAGACACTAACCAAGTATGCTCCAACCCCCCTGGGCCCCGCACATGTGCAGATGAGAGGCACTTTGGCCTTTGGTGGGGACTTATGACACGTCATTTTTTTTCTTTCCACAACACACATGTGCCTTGACCTCCCCTTTCAAGCCTTCCTGCTGCTTTGGGCTGCCCCATGTGGGCACGAGACCCTCCGTGGGCATGAATCAGGGACACCCAGGATCCCCTATGCCCCACACATGCGCAGTGGGGAGGCACTTTCTCCCATAGGGTGGGACTTCTGCCTCGCCATTTGTTTCTTCCTTCCATAACACAGGTGTTTCCACCTCTTCTTTCAAGACATCCTGCCGCCTTGGGCTGGAACATGTGTGGCTGAAGTGCACCCTCGGTGTGAAACAGGGACCCCAGGGCCCCCAGGGCCCAAGCATGAGCAATTGGGAGGCTCTTTCCCCCATTGCAGGGACCTCTGATTCACCACGTGTTTTCCTTCCACAACAAAGGTGACTCCACCTCCCGTTTCAATAAATCCTGCTGCCTTGGACTGATGCCATGGGCCCGAAACGCTCCATGGATGCTAACCAGGGATGCCCAGGGATGCCTGTGGTAGGGGGAACTCTGGGGCACCGTTTGTGTTTTCCTTACACAACACAGGTGCCTCCACTTCCCCTTTAAAGGCTTCCTGCCACCTTGGGCTGGACCCCATGGGCCCAAGGCACTCCTTGGGCATGGATCGGGGATGCCAAGAGTCCCCTGGGCCCTGCACATGCCAGTGGGGAGGAACTTTTGCCACAGTTGGGAGGCGTCTGCCTCGTTCTTTGTGTTTTCCTTTCCTAACAGAGGAGTCTGCACCTCCCATTTCAAGCCTTCCAGCCACTTTGGGCTGGCCCCCGTGGGCGGAGGTGTTCCGGGGTTGAGAACCTGGGATGCCCAGTGGGAGACACTTTCCCCTGTGTGGGACCTCTGCGTTACCATATTTTTTCCTTTCACATCACATATGTGCCTCAACCTCCCCTTTCAAGCCTTGCTGCTGCTTTTGGCTGCTCCATGTGGGACCCAGACCCTCTATAGACATGAACTAGGGACACCCAGGTTACCCTGGGCCTCGCGCATGCTCGTTTGGGGGCACATTCCCCCGTGAGGGTCCTCTGCTTTGCCATTTTTTTTTTTTCCTTTCCACCACACAGGTTCCTCGACCTCCCCTTTCAAGCCTTCCTGCCGATTTGGGCTGCTCCCTGTGGGCATCAGATGCTTTGAGGGCATGAACCAGGGACTCCCAGGATCCCCTGTGCCCTGCACATGCGAGGCTCGAAGATACTTTGGCCGGTGGATGCAACTCTGCCGCACAATATTTTGTTCCTTCCACACCACAGAGGTGCCTTGACCTCCCTTTTCAAGCCTTCCTTTCTCTTTGGGCTGCCCCCTTTGGGCCTGAGATGCTCTGTGGATGCAAACTAGGGAGGCCCAGGATCCCATGGGTCCCTCACATGCGCGGTTGGGAGGCATTTTCTCCCATGGGAGGGACTTCAGTCACGCCATTTTTTTTCCTCACCACACAGGTGCCTCGAACTCCCATTTCAAACATTCCTGTTGCTTTTGGCTGCAACCTGTAGGCCTGGAACTCGAGTGGGTGCAATTGAGGGATGCCCAGGATTCCCTGGGCCCTGTGCATGCACGGTTGTGAGGCATTTTTGCCTCTGGGGGGAACTTGGCTGCACCATTTTTTTTTTCCTTTCACCACCACACAAGTGCCTCGAACTCCGCTTTCAAGCTCTCCTGATGCTTTAGGCTGGCCCCAGTCTACTTAAGATGCTCTGTTGATGCGAACCAGAGATGCCCAGGATCCAGTTGGCAATGCCTCTGCGTGGTTGGGAGGCACTTTTGCCAGTGGGAGGGACCTCTGCCGTGCCATTTTATTTTCCTTCCTGACCTCACAGGTGACTCGACCTCCCCTTTCAAGATTTCCTGCTGCTTTGGGCTGCCCCTTATGGGCTCGAGATGCTCCGTGGGTGTGAATCAGGGAAGCCCAGGGACCCCTGGGCCCTGCACATGCGCGGTTGGGTGGCACTTTTGTCCGTGGGGGGACATCTGCCGCGCCTTTTTTTTTCCCTTCCTCAAGACCCAGTTGCATCTTCCACCCTTTCGAAATCTTCCTGCTGCTTTGGGCTTCCCCTCACGTCGCCAAGACGCTCCATGGGTGTGAAACAGGGATCCCCAGGATCCCAAGTGCCCCATGCATGCCCGATTAGAAGGCACTTTCCCCTTTAGGGAGGACCTATGCCGTTCCATTTTTTTTTCCTCCTGCAAGTCTCAGGTGCCTTGATCTCCAATTTGAAGCCTTCCTGCTGCTTTGGGCTGCCCCGTGCGGGCCCGAGACGCTCAGTAGGCACGAACCAGAGATGGCTATGATCCCCTGGTCCCCACGCATGCGCGGGTGACAGGCACATTCGCCTTTGGTGGTGACCTATGTCACGTCATTTCTTTTTCCTTCCACAACACACAGGTACCTTGACCTCCCCTTTCAAAATTACCTGCTGCTTTGGACAGCCCCCCCGTGAGCCTGAAAAGCTCTGGGTGCATGAAGCAGGAACACCGAGGATCCCCTGGACCCAGTGCATGTTCGTTTTGGAGGCATTTTCGTCTGAGGTGCAGACCTCCGCCACGCCGTTTTTTTTTTTCCTTCCACACCACACTGGTGCCTAAACCTCCCCTTTCTAGACTTCCTGCGGCTTTAGGCTGCCAACGTGTGCCCGAAGCGCTCCATGGGCATGAATCAGGGATGCTCAGGATCCCTTGAGCCCTGCACATGTGCGGTTGGGAGGCATTTTTGTCTGTGTGGGGACCTCTCCCACACCGTTTTTTTTCTTCCACGCCACACAGGTGATTCGACCTCCCATTTTAAGCCTTCCTGCCACTTTGGGCTACCCGCTGTGCTTCTGAAATGCTCCATGTGGGTGAACCAGGGATGCCTAGGATCCCCTGGGCCCCACAAATGCGTGGTTGAAAGGCACTTTTGTCTTTGGGGGGGACCGCTGCCACTCCATTTTGTTTTTTCTTCCACAACAAACAGGTGCCTCGAAATCCCATTTCAAGCCTTCCAGCTGCTTTAAGCTGCCCCCCGAGGGAACAAGACGGTCTGTGCACAGGAACCAAGGAGGCCTAGGAAGCCCTGAGACCTTCGCATGTGCAGTTGGGAGGGACTTTCGCCCTTAGAGGGGACCTCAGCCGTGCTGTGTTTTTTTCCTTTCGAACCGCAGAGTTACTTTACCTCCCCTTTTCAAGCCTTCCTGCCACTGTGGGCTGCCCCCCGTTGGCCAAAGATGCCCTGTGGGCATGAAACAGGGATGCCCAGTATTCCCTGGGACCCACGCATGCGAGGTTGGGGGATACTTTGCCCGTGGGAGGGACCTCTGCTGCGCCGATTTTTTTTTCCACACCACACAGGTGTCTCGACCTCCCCATTCAAGCATTCCTGCTGCTTTGGGCTGTCCCCGTTTGCTCCGACATGCCTTGTGGGCGTGAACCAGGGAAGCCCAGGATCTCCAGGGCCCCAGTCATGCTCGGTTGGGAGTCAGTTTTGCGCATGGGGGGAACCTCTGCCACGAAATTTTTGTCCTTGCATACCATACAGGTGCCTCGACTTCCCCTTTGAAGAGAACTGCCACTTTGAGCTGTCCCCCATGGGCCTCAGACACTCTGAGGGTGTGAATCAGGGATGCCCAGGATACCCTGGGACCCACACATGAGCGGTTGGGAGCACTTTCACCCGTGGTGGGGACCACTGGTGTGCCGTTTATTTTTCCTTTCACACCACACAGGTGCCTCGACCTCACATTTCAAGACTTCCTGCCACTTGGGACTGTCCCTCTTGGGCCCAAGATGCTGGTTGGGCCTGAACCAGGCATGCCCACAATACCCTGGGTGCAGTGAATATGCGGTTGGGAGGCACTTTCGCCTGTTGGGGAACCTCTGCTGCTCCATTTTTTTCGTCTCACAACACACAGGGGACTCGACCTCCCCTTTCAAGCATTCCTGCTGCCTTGGGCTACACCCCTTGGGCCCAAGACGCTTCCTGGGTGCGAATCAGGGAAGCCCAGCACCCCCCAGGTCCCGTCATGCGCAGTTGGGAGGCTCTTTTGGCTGCGGGGAGAACTCTGCCTCGCCATTTTTTTTCCTTCCATACCACACAGGTGTCTCGATTTCCCCTTTCAAGCCTTGCTTCTCTCTGATCTGCCTCCACTGGGCCTGAGACACCCAGTAAATGTGAAGCAGGGGCACGCAGGATACCCTGGGCCCCGAGAGTGAGCAGATGGGAGGCACTTTTTCCTGTGCGGGGACATCTGCTGTGGCATTTTTTTTTTCCTTTCACAGCACACTAGTGCCTCCACCTCCCTTTTCAAGATTTCATGCTGCTTTGGGCTTCCTCCCGTGAGTCCGAGACACTCCAAAGGTGTGAACCAGGGAAGCCCAGGACCCCCTGGACCCCATGCATGAGCGGGTGAGAGGCACATTCGCCTTTGGTGATGACCTATGCCATGTCATTTTTTTTTCTTCCACAACACACAGGCGCATCGACCTCACCTTGGAAACATTCCTGCCGTTTTGGTCTGCCCCTCGTGGTCCTGAGACATTCTGGGTGCATGAACCAGTGATGCCCATGATCCCCTGGATGGACTGCGTGCTCGTTTGGAGGCACTGTTGCCCGTGGGGCGGAACTTGTATGCGCCGTTTTTTTGTCCTTCCACACCACACAGGTGCCTCAATCTCCTTTTAAAAGACTTCCTGCCGCTTTAGACTGCCACCTGTGTGCCTGAGGTGCTGCATTGACATGAACCAGGGATGCTCAGGATTCCTTGGGCCTGGCGTATGTGCAGTTGGGAGTCACTTTCTTCCATGGTTGGGACCTCGGCCGCGCCTTTTTTTTTTTTTTTCTCTTCCGCACTACACGGTTGAGTCGACCTCCCATTTCAAGCCTTCTTTCCACTTTGGGCTGCTCCCTGTCGGCATGAAACCCTCTATGGACTTTAACCAGGGATACCTAGGATCCCCTGGGCCCCATGCATGCACGGTTTTGAGGCACTTTCGACTTTGGGGGGGACCTCTGCCACACCATTTTGTTTTCCTTCCACAACAAACAGGTGCCTCTGCCTCAGATTTCAAGCCTTCCTGGCACTTGGAGCTGCCCCCTGTGGGCCTGGTATGCTCTGTGTGCAAGAACCAGGGATGCCTAGGCTCCTCTGGGACCCTCACATGCTTGGTTGGGAGGCACTTTCTCCCACTGTGGAGACCTCTTTGGCTCCGTTTTTTCCTTCCATGACACACAGGGGCCTCGACCTCCCATTTCAAGCGTTTCTGCCTCATTGGCCTGCCCTACTTGGGCCCGAGATGCTTCTTGGGCGTGAATTGCAGAAGCCCAGCATCCGCTGGAACCCGTGAATGCACGGTTGGGAGGCACTTTCGCCCATAGGGGGACCAGTGCCGCACCATTTTTTTCCTTCCATACCACACAGGTGCCACAACTTCCTTGTTCGAGCCTTACTTCTGCTTTGATCTGCCCCCCCAAACTCCTGAGACACTACATAAACATGAAGCAGAGACTCACAGGATACACTGGGCCCTGCAAATGAGTGGTTGGGATGCACTCTGTCACGTTGGGGGACCTCTGCTGCGGAGTTTTTTTTTCCTTTCACCACACAAGTGCTTGACCTCCCTTTCAATGATTCCTGCCACTTTGGGCTGCCCTTCGTGGACTTAAGACCCTCTGTGGGCATGAAACAGGGAAGCCGAGGAGCCCTTGGGCCCCTCGCACTTGCAGTTCGGGGCTATTTTGCCCATGGGGAGACCTCTGCTGTGCCTTTTTTTTTTCCTTCCACACCACACAGGTGCGTTGACCTCTTATTTGAAGGCTTCCTGCTGCTTTGAGCTGCCCTCCATGGGCCCCAGACACTGTGAAGGCATGAAACAAGGACGTCCAGTATCCTCTGGTCCCTATGCATGCGTGGGTGAGAGGCAGATTCGTCTTTTTGGGGGACCTATGACACATCATTTTTTCCTTCCACAACACACAGGTGCCTAGGCATTCTTTTCAAACCGTCCTACCTCTTTGGACGGCACCCCTTGGGCCTGAGATGCTCTGGGTGCACGAACCAAGTAGGCCCAGGATACCCTGGGCCCCGTGCATGCTCGTTTGGCAGGGACTTTCGTCCGTGTGGGGGACCTCTGCCGCACCATTTTTTTTCCTTTCACAACACATGTGTCTCGACCTCACTATTCAAGCCTTCCTGCCTGTTTGGGCTGGCCCTCATCAGCATGAGATGTTCTGTGGGCAAGAACAAGGGATACCCAGGATCCCCTGGTCCCTGCGCATGCACGGTTGGGAGGCAGTGTATCCCGTGAGGGGAACTTCTGTCACGCCATTTGTTTTTTTCTTTCCACACCACTCAGGTTCCTCCACCTCCCCTTTCAAGGCTTCTTGCAGCCTTCGGTTAGACCCTGTGGGCCCGAGGCACTCCTGGGGCACTGCTCAGGAATGACCAGAGTCCCCTGGGTCCCTAAGCATGTGCTTTGGGTAGGCACTTTCTCCTGTGTGTGGGGACTTCTCCCTTACCATTTGTGTTTTCCTTTCACAACACTGGAGACGGCCCCTTCCCTTTGGAGACTTCCTGCCATGTTGGGCTGGCCCTCATGGGCCAAGGAGCTCTGTAGGTGAGAACCTGGGATGCCAAGGATCCCCAGGGCTCCACGCCTGCGGATTTGGTGGTACTTTGGCACTTGGGGGACCTCTGCTACTCCTTTTCTTTTTCTTCCTCAACGCACAGGTACCTAGAAGTCCCCTTTCAAGCCTTCCTGCCTTTTTGGGCTGCACCCTGTGGGCACGAGATGCTCCGTGTTCATGAATGAGGGATGCCTAGGATTCCCTAGGACCTGCACATGCATGGTTGGGAGTCATTTTCGCCCCTGGGGGGAACCTTTGCAGCGACTGTATTTTTCCTTTCATACAACACAGGTGCCTCGACTTCCACTTTGAAGCCTTACTGCCGCTTTCAGCTACCCCCTTTGGGCCTCAGGCACTCTCTGGCCATGAAGCAGGGATGACCAGTATTCCCTGGGCAATGCGCATGCGCCGGTGAGAGGCACTTTCGCCTTTGGTGGGGACATAAGCCATCATTTTTTTTCCTTCCCAAACACACAGGGACCTCTTTTTCCCCTTTCAAACATTCCTGCCACTTTGGGCAGCCCCCGTGGGCCCGAGACGCTCTGGGTGCATGAAACAGGGATGCCCAGGATCCACTGTGCCCCATGCTTGCTCATTTTGGAGACACTTTAACCTGTGGGGGGATCTCTGCAGTGCTGTTTTCTTTTTTCTTTCACAACACAGGAGTCTTGAACTCACCTTTCAAGCATTCCTGCAGCTTTGGGCTGCCCCTCGTGGGCATGAGATGCTCTGTGTGCATGAACCAGGGACATCCAGGATCCCCTGCGACCCGGGCATGCATGGTTGGGAGGCAGTTTCTCTCCTGGGGGGGACTTCTGCCATGCCATTTGTTTTCCTTTAAACACCACACAGGGGTCTCGACCTCCGCTTTCAAGACTTTATTCCACTTTAGGCTGCCCGCATGGGGCTGAGACGCCCTCTGAGTGCGAATCAGGGATGCCAAACATTCCCCTGGGCCCTGCTCATGCGCAGTTGAGAGGAACTTTTGCTGGTGTATGAGACCTTTTCCACGCTGTTATCTTTTCATTCCTAAAAACACAGGTAACTTGACCTCCCCTTTCAAGCCTTCCTGCAGCTTTGGGCTACCCCCCGTGTGTCCAAGATGCACCGTAGTTGGGAACCAGAAACAAGGATCCCCTGGGCCCTGCGCATGCGCGGATGGGAGGCACTTTAGCCTGTGGTTGGAATTCTATCATGCTGTATTTTTTTCCTGGGTGCAAAGCAGGGACTCATAGGGTCTCCTGGACCCCATGCATGGGGAGGCTCTTTTGCTTGTTGGTTGGGGGGGAACCTCTGATTCGCCATTTGTGTTTTCCTTCCACAGCATAGGGGACTCCATCTCCACTTTCCAGCCTTCCTGCCGCCTTGGGCTGACCCTGTGGGCCTGAGCCACTCCATGGGTGCTACTAAGGGATACCCGTGGTTCCCGGTGCCCCACACACGCACTGTTGGGAGGCACTTCCGCCCGTGGGGAACATCTGCCACACCGTTGTTTTTCTTTTCTCACCACACGCATGCCTCGAACTCCCCTTTCAAGGCTTCCTGACGCTTTGGGCTGCACCCAGTTGGCCCAAAACACTCCGTGGGCGTGAACCCGGAATGCCCAGGATCCCCACAGTCCCCAGTATTGTCGTTTGGGAGGCACTTTCGCCTCTGGGTGGACGTCTGCTGTGACATTTTTTTCCTTTCCACCACACAGGTGCCTCGACCTCCCCTTTCAAGCATTCCTGCCACTTTGGGCTGCCCCCAGGGGGATCAGACGTTCTCCAGGCATGCAACAGGGATGTCCAGTTTCCCCTGCACCTTGCAAGTGCGTGGTTGGGGGTACTTTCGCCCATGGGGGCACTCTACCATGACGTATTTTGTTCCTACACACCACACAGGTGCCTCGACTTCCCCTTTCAAGACTTCCTTCTGCTTTGGGCTGCCCCTGTGGGTCTGAGATGCTCCGTGTGTGCAAACAAGGGATCCCCAGCATCCCCCGGGCCCTGTGCATGCGAGTTTGTGGGCAGGTTCTCCTGTGTGGTGACTTCTGCCTTGCCACTTTTTTCCCAAACTACACAGGTGTTTCGACCTCCCCTTTCAAGCCTGCCTGCCGCTTTCGGCTGCTCACTGTGAGCCCGAGAGTCTGAGTGGGTGTGAGTCATGAATGTCCAGGATCACCTGGGACATGCACCTGTGTGGTTTGAAGGCATTTTCCCCATAGGGGGACCTCGGCCGTGCCATTTTTTTTTCTTTCCCACCATACAACAGCCTCAACCTCCGTTTTCAAGCATTTCTGACTTTTAGCCTGCTCCCTGTGGGCCTGAGATGCCCTGTGGGTGTGAACAAGGGAAGCGCTGGACCCCCTCAGCCCCACGTATGAGCGGTTGGGAGGCAGTTTTGCCTGTGGGGGGAATTCTGCCTCGCTGTATTTTTTCCTTGCACACCACACAGGTGCCTCGACTTCCCCTTTCAAGATTTCCTGCCGTTTTGGACTGCCCAACTTGGGCCCGAAATAATCTGTGGTGTGAACAGGGATACCCGGGATCTGTTGGGCCATGCGCATATTCAGTTGGGCGGCTGTTTCGCACCTGGGGGTATGCCATGCCTTTTTTTCCTTCCACACCACACAGGTGCCTCGACCTTCCCTTTCGAGACTTCTTGCCATTTTAGGCTGCCCTGCAAGGGCCCGAGACACTCTGTGGGTATGACCAAGGATGCCCAGGATCACCTACACCCCACACATGTGCTTTGGGGAGGCACTTTCCCCTGTGGGGTGGGACCTCTGCCTTGCCATTTGTTTTTTTCTTCCACAACACAGTTGCCTCCACCTCCTCTTTCCTACCTTCCTGCCACCTTTGGCTGGACTCCATGGGCCAGCAGCACTCCTGGGTGTGAAACAGGGAACCCCAGGGTCTTCTGGGCCCCATCCATGCATGGTGGGGAGGCTTCTCTGCCCGTCGGTTGGGACCTCTTATTCGCCATTTGTGTTTTTCTTCCACAACACATGTGACTCCACCTCCCCTTTCAAGATTCCCTGCCGCCTTGGGCTGACCCTGTAGGCCCGAGTCGCTCCATGAGTGCTATCCAGGGATGCCCAGGGTCCCCTGGGCCCCACGAATGCTTGGTGGGGAGACACTTTCACCCGTGGTGGGACCTCTGCCTCCCCATTTGTGTTTTCCTTCCACAACACAGATGAATCCACATCCCCTTTCAAGGCTTCCTGCTGCCTTGGGCTAGCCCCTGTGGACCGAAGCCCTCTGTGTGCATGAACCTGGGATGCCCAGGATCCCCAGACCTCTGCGCATGCAGGGTTGGGAGGCACTTTTGCCAGTGGCGGACTTCTGCTGCACCATTTTTTTCTTCCTCACCACACGGGTTTATCGACCTCCCCTTTCAAGCCTTCCTGCTGGTATGGGCTGCCTCCTGTGGGCCCAAGACTCTCTGTGTGTGAATCACAGATGGCCAGGAAACCCTGGGCCCTGCTTATGCACCATTGTGAGGCACTTCCATCTGTGGAGGGACGTATGCCACACAGTATTTTTTTTTCTTCCACAACACACAGGTGCCTCGACTTCCACTTTCAAGCATTCCTGCTGCTTTGGGCTGACCCCTCTGGCCAAAAGAAAGACTCTTCGTGAGCATGAATCAGGGATGCCCTGGATCCCCTGGGCCATGCACATGCGAGATTGCGAGGCACTTTTGCCCTTTAGGGTAATTCTGCCATGCTGTTTTTTTTCCTTCCACACCACACAGGTGCCTCCACCTTCTGTTTCAAAACTTCCTCTGATTTGGACAGCTCCTCGTGGGCCCAAGCCCCTCTGTAGGCATGAACCAGGGATGCCCAGGATCTCCTGGGTCCCGTGCGTGCGCAGTTGAGAGGCACTTTCGCCTTAAGGGGGAACTACGCCACGATTTTTTTCCTTCCACAATACTCATGTGCCTCAACCTCCAATTTCAAGGCTTCCTGCTGCCTTGGGGATGCCCCCTGTGGGCTCATGATGCTCCATAGGCATGAAGCAGGGACACCCAGGATCCCCTGGGTTCTGCCCATGAAAGAGTGAGAGGCCCCTTTGCATTCTGGGGGAACCTATGCCACGTCATTTTTTTTCCATCCACAACACACAGGTGCCTCGACCTCCCCTTTCAATACTTCCTGCCACTTTGGGCTGCCTCCGTGGGCTCAGAACGCTCTGGGCATGAATCAGGGATGCCCAGGATATTCTGGGCCCTGAGCATGCTCATATGCGGGGCACTTTTGCCCTTGACAGGGACATCTGCTGTGCCAATATTTTTTCCTTTGACACCTCTCAGCCGCCTCAACCTCTCTTTTCAAGCCTTCCTGCTGCTTTAGGCTGCACCCTGTGGGCCTGAGATTCTCCATGGGTGTGAACTAGGGACATCCAGGATATCCTAGGCCCCATGCATGCTCGTGGGGAGGTACTTTCTCCTGTGGGAGTCCATTAATTTTTCCCTTTCCACCACAAAGTTGCCTCGACCTCCCCTTTCAAGACTTCCTGCCGCTTTGGGCTGCCACCTGTGGGTGAGAAACACCCCAAGGGTGTGAACTAGGGATGCCCAGGGTCCCCTGTGACCCACACATTCAGAGGCTTGAAAAGGGAGGTCGAGGCACCTGTGTGGTGTGAAAGGAAAAAACCCGGTGCAGCAGAGGTCTCCCCACAGGAGAAAGTGCCTCTCAAACGAACAAGCATGGGGACCAGGCCATCCTGGGTGTCCCTGGTTCACTCCCACAGAGCCTCTCGGGCCAACAGGGTGCAGCCCAGAGCAGAAGGAAGTCTTGAAAGAGGAGGTTGAGGAACCTGTGTGGTGAGGAAGGAAAAAATATGGTGAGACACATGCCCCTCAAGCACTAAAGTGCCTCCCAACAGCTCGTGTTCAGGGAACAGGGGAACATGGGCATCTCTGGGTAGCACCCATGGAGCA
The DNA here is from genome assembly GCF_028885655.2 of Pongo abelii. Lineage (NCBI taxonomy): Eukaryota > Metazoa > Chordata > Mammalia > Primates > Hominidae > Pongo > Pongo abelii. Next base: position 19,026,772 of record NC_072000.2, on the reverse strand, counting down.
GCTTTGGCCCACGGGTTCAGCCCAAGGAGGCAGGAAGGCTTGAAAGGGCAATTGGAGTCACCTGTATTATGGGAGGAAAACACAAATGGCGAATAAGAGGTCCCCCATCACGGGTGGAAGAGCCTCCTCACCATGCATGCACAGGTCTCAGGGAATCCTGGGTTTTCCTGGTTTGTGGCTACAGAGCATCTTCGGCCCACAGGGGGCAACCAAATGCAGCAGGAAAGATTGAAAGGGGAGGTCAAGGCATCTGTGTGGTGTGGAAGGAAAGAAAACCGGCACGGCAGAAGTCCCCAAATGGGTGAAAGTGCCACACAACCATGCATGCACAGGGCCCTGGGATAGTGGGCTTCCCTGGTTCACACCCACAAATCGTATCAGGCCAAAGGGGATCAGCCTAAAGCATCTGGAAGTCTTGAATTGGGAGGTCGAGGCACCTGTATGGTGTGGAAGGAAAAAAATGGCACAGCAGATTTCCCTCCCATGGGCAAAAGTACCTCGCAACCACGCATGCTTGGGGCCCAGACGATAGTGGACTTCCCCATTTCATGCTCACGAAGCATCTCGGGGCCACGGGGGGCATTGCAAAGTGGCAGGAAGGCTTGAAAGGGGAGGCCGAGGGACCTTTGTGGTTTTAAAGGAAAAAAACACGGCTTGACAGTGGTCCTCCCCACGGATGAACGTGCCCCCCAACCACGCATTCGGGGGTCCCAGGGGATCCTGGGCATCCCTGGTACTTGCACCTAGAGCGTCTTGGGCCAACTGTGGGGTGCCCAAAGCTGCAGGAATGTTTGAAAGGGGAGGTCGAGGCACTTGTGTTTTGTGGAAGGGAAAAAAAAATGAGGCGGAATACATCCTCCCTACAGGCGGAAGTGCCTCCTAATCATGCTTGCACGGGGCCTTGGGGATCTTGAGCATCCTTGTTTCACACTGATGGAACGTCCTTGGGACATGAGGGGCAGCCCAAAACAGCAGGAAGTCTTCAAATGGTGGGGGAGGTCGAGACACCTGTGTGGTATGGGAGGGGAAAAAAGGCACAGCAGAGGTCCTCCCCATGGGTGAAATAGCCCCCAACCGTGCATGCGCGGGGTCAGGGCATCCTGGGCTTCCCTGGTTTGCAGCCTCTGTGTCTCGGGCCCACGAGTGGCAGTCTAAAGGAGCAGAAAGGCTTGAAAGGGGATTGCGAGGCACTAGTGTGGTATGGAAGGAAAATCAACAACGCAGAAGAGGTCCCCACACGGGCGAAAGTCTCTCCCAACTGTGCATGTGATAGGCCCAGGGTATCCTGGGGTTCACTGATTCGTCCCCACGGAGCATCTCGGGCCCAAAGGGGGAAGCCCAAAGAGGCAGGAAGGCTTGAAAGGCGAGGTGGAGTTACCTGTGTGGTGTGGAAGGAAAAAATGCCACATCTGAAGTTACACCACGGGTAAACGTGCCTCCTAACTGCGCTTTTGCAGGGCCCAAGGGATACTGGGCCTCCCTGTTTCATGCCCATTCAGCATCTCGGGTCTAGGGGGTGCAGTCCAAAGCTTCAGGAAGGCTTGAAAGGGGAGTTCGAGGCACTTTGGTGGTTTCAAAGGGAAAATACACGGCATGGCAGAGGTCCCCCCCAAGGGCAAAAGTGCCTCCCAACCACTCATACCAACATCCCAGGGGATCCTACACATCCCTGGTACTTGGGCACAGAGTGTCTCAGATCCATGGGGTGCAGCTCAAAGCAGCAGGAATGTTTGAAATGGGAGGCCGAGGCACAAGTTTGTTGTAAAAGGAAAACAAAATGGCGTGGCTGAGGTCCCCTTCAAAGACGAAAGTGCCTCTCAACCGTGCATGTGTGGGGCCCGTGGGATCCTGGGCATCCCTGGTTCGCACCCATGAGTGTTTCAGGCCGACAAGGGGCATCTCAAAGCGGAAGGAAGGCTTGAAATGGGAGGTCCAGTCATCTGTGGTGTGGAAGGGAAAAAAAACAGTGCGGCAGAGATCTCCCCACGGACGACAGTGCCTCCCAACCGCTCATGCGTGGGGCCCAGAGGATCCTGGGAGTCCCTGGTTCATGCACCCAGAGTGTCTTGGGCCTACTGTGGGCTGCCCAAAGCGGCTGGAATGTTAGGAATGGGAGGTTGAGGCACCTGTGTTTAGTAGAAGGAAAAAAATGACATGGAATGGGTCCTACCTACAGTCGAAAGCCCATCCAAACTGCACATGCATGGGGCCCTGGGGATCCTAGGCATTCTTGTTTCACACCCACGGAGCATCTTTGGGACATGCGGGTCAGTCCAAAGCAGCAGGAAGCCTTCAAAGGGGAGGTTAAGTCACCTGTGTTGTTCGGAAGGAACAAAATACAGCGTGGCAGAGGTCCACCACAGGCGAAAGTGCCTCCCATCTGCGAATGTGTGGGGCCCAGGGGATCCTTGGCGTCCTTGTCGTATGTGCACAGAGGGTCTCATACCCACGGGGTGCAGCCAAAAGCGTCAGGAAGGCTTGAAAACGTAGGTCAAGGCACTACTGTGGTGACAAGGAAAAAATGGTGTGGCAGAAGTCCCTCCACGGGCGAAAGAATCTCCACACAGCAATGCACTGGGCCCAGAGGACACTGGGCATCCCTGGTTAGCACGCTTGGAGCAGCTCGGGCCCATGGGATCAGCCTAAGGCGGCAGGAAATCTTGAAATGGGAGGCGGAGTCACCTGTGTTGTGGAAGGAATACACAAATGGCGAATCACAGGTCCCCTTCAACAAGGGAAAGAGCCTCTCCACCTTGAATGTGTGGTGTCCAGGGCACCCTGGAAGTCCCTGGTTCACACCACAGAGAGCCTCAGACTTACGGGGACACGTCCAAGGTGACAGGAAGTCTTGAAATAGGAGGTGGAGGAACCTGTGTTGTGGAAAAAAAATAAATGGGAAAGCAGAAGTCAGCCCCCCACCAGCGAAAGGGCCCACCCACCACGCATTCTCAGGGCCTAGGGGATACTGGGCATCTCTGGTTCATTCTCAAAGAGAGTCTTGGGCCCATGGGGGCCAGCCCAAAGCGGCAGGAATTCTTGGGATGTAAGGTCGAGGCACCTGTGTGGTGAGGAAGGAAAAACATACGAGGCGATAGACTGTCCCCCCATGGGCGAAAGTATCTCCCAACCTCATGTGTCTGGCCCAGGTGCTCTTGGAATTTCTGATTCATGCCCACGGTGCATCTCGGGCCCATGACAGGCAACCCAAAGCAGCAGGAATGCATGAAAGGGGAGGTCGAGGCACCTGTGTGGTGTGGAAGGAAAACAAAATGGTGCATCAGAGGTCCCAACACGGGTGAAAGTGCGGCCCAGCTGCACAATCGCGGGGCCTAGGCGTTCCTGCATGTCCCCATTTCACACTCACGGAGAGTCTTGAGCCCAAGGGGGGCAACCCAAAGCGGCAGGAAACCTTGAAATGGGAGGTCGAGTCACCTGGGTCTTGAGGAAGGGAAAATAGCAGTGTGGCAGAGATCCCCCCACGGGAGAAAGTGCCTCCCAACCACACATTCGTGGGGCCTAGGGGTTCCTGGTCATCCCTGGTTGTTGCCCACAGAGTCTCAAGCCCACGGGGGGCAACCGAAAGTGGCAGGAATTCTTGAAATGGGAGGACAAGTCACCTGAGTCTTGAGGAAGGAAAAAAAATGTCGTGGCAGATGTCCCCCATGGGGGAAAGTGCCTCAGAACCGCGCATATATGGGGCACAGGTGATCCTGGGCATCTCTGGTTCATGCCCACGGAGCATCTCACGCCCACGGGGCAGCCCAAAGCAGCAGGAAGGCTTGAAAGGGGAGGTCGAGTCAACTGTGTGCTGTGTAAGGAAAAAAAATAGCACAGCATATGTCCCCCCACAGGCAAAAGTGCCTTCCGACCACGCATACATGGGCCCAGAGGTTACTAGGCATCTTTGATTCACGAACAAGGAGCATCTCGTGCCCAAAGGTGGCAGCCCAAAGTGGCAGGAAAGTTTGAAACAGTAGTCAAGGCACCTATGTGGTGAGGAAGAAAAAAAAAAAAAACGGATCAGCAGAGGTCCCCCACGGCTACAGTCCCTCCCAATCCCACATGAGCATAGCTATTGGGACCCTGGGCAACCCAAGTTCTCGCCCACAGAAGGTGTCGGCCCACAGGGACAATTCAAGGCGGGAAGAAGGCTTAAAAGTGGAGTTGCAGGCGCCAGTGTTGTGAAAGGAAAACACAAATGGCGAGACTGAGGCCCACTCCCAGGGCGAAAGTACCTTCCAACCACGCATGCACAGGGCCCACAGGGTCACCCCAAGTCGGCAGGAAGTCTTGAAATGGGTGGTGGAGTCACCTGTGTTGTGGGAGGAAAACAAATGGCAATTCAGCAGTCACCCCAACGGGAGAAAGAGACTCCCCACCACGCATGCATGGGGACCAGTGGACCCTGGGGGTCCCTGTTTCACACCCAATTAGTGCCTTTGGCCCACGGGGGCCAGCCGAAGGCATCAGGAAGGCTTGAAAGAGGAGGTGGAGGCACCTGTGTTGTGGAAGGAAAAAACAAACGGCAAGGCAGAGGTCCAAACCCACGGGCGAAAGTGCCTCTCCACTATGCATGTGCGGGGCATTGGGGATACTAGGTATCCCTGGCTCACGCCCACAGAGCGTCTCGGGCACACATGGGCCCCCCAAGTCGGTAGGAAGTCTTGAAAGGGGAGGTAGAGGCACCCGTGTGATGTGGAAGGAAAACAAAACGCCAAGTCAGAGGCCCCCACACGTGGGCGAAAATGTCTCTCTACCATGCATGCGTGGGGCCCAGGGGACTCTGGGCATCCCTGATCCATGCCCAAGTAGTGCCTTGGGACCACGGGGTCCAACCCAAGGTGGCAGGAATCCTTGAAAGGGGAGGTGGAGGCACCTGTGTTGTAGAAGGAAAACACACGGCACCACAGAGTTCCCCCCAACACGGGCAAAAGTGCCTCACCACCACACATGCATGGGACATATGGGCCCTGGGTATCCCTAGGTAGCACCCATGGAGTTGCTCCCACCCGTGGGTTCAGCCCAAGGCGGCAGGAAGTCTTGAAATGGGAGGTGGAGTCCCCTGTGTTGTGGAAGGAAAACAGAAATAGTGAATCAGAGGTACCCCCAAATGGGTGAAAAAGCCTCCTGACCGCACATGCGTGGGTCCCAGAGGACCCTGGATGTTGCTGTTTCACACCCAGTTAATGCCTTGGTCCCATGGGGGCCAGGCCAAGGCGGCAGGAAGGCTTGAAAGAAGAGGTGGAGGCACTTGTGTTGTGGAAGAAAATAACAAACCATGAGGCAGAGTTCGCACTCCACGGGCGAAAGTGCTTCTCTGCCACACATGTGTGGGGCGTAAAGGATGCTGGACATCCCGGATTCATACCCACGGAACGTCTCAGGCCCACATGAGCTGGCCAAAGTGGCAGGAAGACTTGAAAGTGGAGGTAGAGGCACCTGTGTGGTGTTGATGGGAAAAAAGTGGTGCAGCAGAAGTCCCCCAAGGGAGAAACTGCCTCGCAACCTTGCATGTTCAGGGCACATGGGATGCTGGGCATCCCTTGTTCGTGCCCACAGAGCGTCTCACACCCACGGTGGCAGCCTAAATTGGTAGGAAGGCTTGAAACGGAAGGTTGAGTCCCCTGTGTGTTGTGGAAGGAAAAAAAGAAGCAGAGCTGCAGAGGTCTCCACAATGGGTGAAAGTGTCTCCCAACCGCATATTCACTGCACCCAGGGGGTTGTGTGCATCCCAGTTTCAGGCCCAAGGTTTGTCTCAAGCCCAAGGGGGCAGCCACAAGCGGCAGGAAGGCTTGAAATGTGAGGTCGAGGCACCTGTGTGGAGTGGAAGGAAAAAAAAACGGTGCGTCAGTGGTCCCCACCACTGGCGAAAGTGCTCCCAACTGTGCATATGTGTGGCCCAAGGGATCCTGGTCTTCCCTGTTTCATGCACACAGAGTGTCTCAGGCCCCCACGGGGCAGATAAAAGAGGCAGTAAGTTTTCAAAGGGAAGTCAAGGCACCTGTGTAGTATGGAAGGACAAAAAATCGCGGCAGAGGTTCCACCAACGGGCGAAAGTGACTCCTAACCGCACATGCGTGGGTCCCAGGGAATCCTGGGCATCCCTGGTTCGTGTTCACAGAGCATCTCGGGCCCACAGGAGGCAACCCAAAGCGACAGAAAGGCTAGAAAAGGGAGGTCAAAGCTTCTGTGTGGTGTGGAAGGAAAAAAAATGGTCCGGCAGAGGTCACCCTTCAGGCAAAAGTGCCTCCCAAATACGCATGCACGGGGACCTGGGGATAGTGCGCTACTGTGATTCACACCAACAAATTGTATCAGGCCAAAGTGTGGTAGCCCAAAGCTGTAGGAAGTCTTAAATGGGGAAGTCTTGGCACCTGTGTGGTGTGGAAGGAAAAAAACGGAGAGGAAGAGGTCCCCCACGCATGGGCAAGAGTACCCCCAAACAGTGCATGTGTGGGTCCCAGGGGATAATGGGCTTCCCTCTTTCATAGCCAGGGAGCATCTCGGGCCCACGGGTTCAGCCCAAATTGGCAGCAAGGCTTGAAAGTGGAGGCCGAGGCACCTTTTTGGTTTGAAAGGAAAAAAAAACAAGGCGTAGCAGAGGTCCCTGGGAAGGGCAAAAATTCCTCCCAACCGTGAATGCGAGGTTCCCAGGACATCCTAGGCCTCCTCGGTTCTTGCACACTGGTGTCTCAGGCCCATGGGGGGCAGCCCAAAGTGGCAGGAAGGCTTGAAATGGGAGGTCGAGTCACCTATGTGGTGTGGAAGGAGAAAAAAAAACCTGGCACTACAGATGTCCACCCCAGGGACGAAAGTGCATCCCAACCACACACGCATGTGTGAGTCTCTGGTTCATGCCCATGCAGTGCCTTGGGTCCACCGGGGGGCAACCTAAAGTGGCAGGAAGTCTTGAAAGGGGAGGTAGGGACACCTGTGAGGTGTGGAAGGACAAGAAAATGGCATGACCAAGATCCGCCCCACGGGGGAAAGTGCCTTCCAAACAAGCATGCACAGGGCCCAGGGGATCCTGGGCATCCCTGATTCATTCACCCAGAGCATGTCGGGCCCACAGAGGACTGCTCAAAGCAGCAAGAATATTTTAAAGGAGAGGTCGATGCACCTGTGTGTAGTGGAAAGAAAAAAAAATGGCCCAGCAGGGGTGCCTCCACGGGCAAAAGTACCTCCCGATAGCGCATGCCTGGGGCCCCGGGTGTCCTGGGCTTCCATGCTTCATGCCCACAAGTCATCTCAAGTCCACAGGGAGAAGCCAAAAGTGGCAGGAAGGCTTCTAAGGGGAGGTTGAGGCACCCTTGTGGCATTGAAGGAAAAAAATCGTCGCAGCCGAGGTCCCCGTGACAGGCAAAAGTGCCCATAAACCGCCCATGTGCTTGTCCTAGGGGATCCTGGAGTTTCCTGATTCGTGTCCACGGAGCATCTCGGGCCCAAGGGGTGCAGCCTAAAGCAGCAGGAAGGTTTGAAAGGCGAGGTCAAGGCACCTGTGTGCTGCCACAGAAAAAAAAAGGCACTGCACAAGTCCCTCTAAGGACAAAAGAGCCTCCCAGCCGTGCATGTGCAGGGCCCAGGGGATAATGCACATCCCTGTTTTGTGCCCACGGAGTGTCTTGGGGCCACGGGGCCAGCCCAAAGCAGCAAGAAGTCTTCAAAGGAAAAATCGCGATGTGTCAGAGGTATCCCTAAGGGTGAAGTGCCTCCCAACCACGCATGTGAGGCTCTCAGGGGATCCTAGACATCCCTGATTGTTGCAAACGGGGCATCTCGGGCCCTCAGGTGGCAGCTCAAAGCGGAAGGAAGGCTTGAAATGGGAAGTCAAGGCACCTGTGTGTTCTGGAAGGAAAAAAAAATGACTCGCCATAGGTCCTCACCAAAGGTGAAAATGCCTCTCACCTGCACATGTGCAGGGCCCAGACGATACTAGGCATCTCTGCTTCATGCCTACAGTGTGTGTCTTGGGCCCACTGGGACCAGCCCAATATGGCATTATTCTTTGAAAAGGGAGGTCGAGTCACTTGAGTGGCGTGAAAGGAAGAAAAAATAAATGCCACGGCAGAGGTCCCCCCACGGGCAAATGTGCCTCCCAACCGCGCATGCACAGGGGCCAGGGGATCCTCGGCTCCCTTGATTCGTGCACACGAAGTGTCTCGGGACCAAAGGGGCAGCCCAACGCGTCAGGAATGCTTGAAAGGGGAGGTCGAGGACCCTGTGTGTTGTGAGAGGAAAAAAAAAAAAAAAACAGGGGCGCAGAGGTTCCACGCAACGGGTGAAAGTGCCTGCCAACCGCGCATTCACTGCACCCAAGGTATTGTGGGCATACAGGGTTTAGGCACAAGGAGCAACTCGGGCCGATGGGGGCCAGCTCCAAGCTGCAAGAAGGTTTGAAAGGGGAGGTCGAGGCACTTGTGTGGCATGAAAGGAAAAAAAATGGCGCGCCAGAGGTCCCCACCACAGGCGAAAGTGCTCCCAACCTCTCATGTGCGAGGCCCAGGGGATCCTGGGCGTCCCTGCTTCATGCCCACAGAATGTCTGAGGCCCACAGAGGCTAGCTCAAAGCGGCAGTAAGGCTTCAAAGGGGAAGTCCAGGCACCTGTGTGGCATGGAAGGAAAAAAAAAAGTCGCAGCAGAGGTTCCCCTACAGGTGAAAGTGACTCCCAACTGCACATAAGCAGGCCCAGGACATCCTGGGTGTCCGTGATTCACACCGACGGAGAACGTCGGGCCCACAGGGGGCGACCCAAGCAGCAGGAAGTATTGAAAGGGGAGGTCGAGGCATCTGTGTGGTGTGGAAGAAAAAAAATCGGCACGGCAGAGGTTCCCCAACGGAAGAAAGTGCCTCCCAACCAAGCATGCTTGGGGCCCTGGATATCCTGGGCTTCCGTGCTTTGGGCCCAACAAGTGTATCTGGCTAAAGAAGGGCAGGCCAAAGCTGCAGGAAAGCTTGAATGGGGAGGTCGAGGCACCTGTGTGGTGTGGAAGGAAAAAAAAACGGAGTGACAGAGGTCCAGCCCACAAGCAAAAGTACCTCCCGACCCCACATGCGTGGATCCCAGGGGATACTAGGCGCCCCTGTTTGATGCCCTTGGAGCGTCTCAGGCCCACAGGGGCAGCCCAAAGCAGCAGGAAGTCTTGAAAAGGGAGGTCAAGGCACCTGTGTGGTGTGGAAGGAACAAAATATGGCACAGCAGAGGTCTGTCACAGGTGAAAGTGCCTCCCAAACGAGCATGCATGGGGATGAGGGACTCCTGGGCGTCCTTGATTCATATCCATGGAGCCTCTCAGAACGACGGGGGGCATCCCAAAATGGCAGGAATGCCTGAAATGGAAGGTGAGGCAGCTATGTGGTGTGGAAGGAAATAAATACGGTGCAGCAGAGGTCCCCCATAGGCGAAAGTGCCTCTCAACCACACATGGGCAGGGCCCAGGGGATCCTGTGTGTCCCTGGTTCATGCCCACAGAGCATATCATGCCCACGAGGGGCAGCCCAAAGGAGCAGAAAGGCTTGAAAGGTGAGGTCGAGACACCTGTGTTGTGAAAGGAAAAAAGTCGGCGTGAACCCAGAGCATTGGGACCACAGGGGGCTGGCCAAAGTGGCAGGAAGGTTTGAAATCGGAGGTCAAGACACCTGTGTGTTGTGGAAGGAAAAAAAAATGACACGGCATAGGTCCACAACCGAGGTGAATGTCCCTCTTTCCCAAGTAGATGCACAGCCAGGGGATAGTAGGCATCCTTGGTTCATGCCTACAGAGCGTCTCGGGCCAAAGGAGGACAGCCCAAAGCCACAGGAAGACTTGAAATTGGAGGTCAAGGCAACTATATGGTGGAAAGGAAAAAAAAAAAAAAAAGCGGCAGAGCAGATTCCCCCCAACGGGCGAATGTGCCACTCACCCTCGAATGAGCAGGTCCCAGGGGATTCTGGGCATCCCTGGTTCACGGCTATGGAGCATGGTCCACATAGGGCAGCCCGACGCTGTAAGAATGCTTGAAATGGGAGGTCGAGGCACCTGTGTGGTATGGAAGGAAAAAAAAATGGTGCAGCAGATGTCACCCCACGGGAGAAACTGCCTCCCAACTATGCTTGTGTGGGGTCCAAGGTATCCTGGGTCTCCATTATTCATGCCCACAGAACATCTCAGGCCCACAGGGGCATCCCAAAGCTGCAGGAATGCTTGAAAGGGGAGTTCAAGGCACTTGTGTGCTGTGGAAGGAAAAGAAACGGTGCAGCAGAGGTACCCCCAGAGACGAAAGTGCCTCCCAACCGTGCATGAGCATGACCCACGGGATCCAGGGCATCACTGGTACACACCATGGAGGATCTCGGGCACGCGGGGGCAGCCCAAAGCGGCAGGAAGGCTTGAGAGGGGAAATCAAGGTACCTCTGTGGTGTGGAAAGAAAAAAATATGGCACAGCAGATGTCCCCCTCAGGCGAAAGTGCCTCCAAGCCACACATATGTGGGACTCATGGGTTCTTGGGCATCCCTTTTTCACACCCACGGAGTGTCTCAGGCCCACGGGGGGCAACCCAAAGCGGCAGGAATTCTTGAAAGGGGAGGTCGAGGCACCTGTGTGATGTGGAAGGAACAAAAAACGGCACGGCAGAGGTTCCCCCACTGGCGGAAGTCCCTCCCAAATGAGCACCCGCAGGGCTCAGGGGATACTGGGCATCCCTGATTCATGCATCCAGAGCATCTCGGTCCCATGAGGGGCTGCCCAAAGCTGCATGAAGGTTTGAAAGGGGAGGTCGAGGTACCTTTGTGTTGTGGAAGGAAAAAAAATAATGTGGCATAGGTCCCCACCAAATGCGAAAGTGCCTCTCACTCACATGGGAGAGGAGCCCAGGGGATTCTGGGCATCCCGCCTTGTGCCTACAGTGTGACTCAGGCCCAAGGGGGACAGCCCAACGTGGCAGGAAGGCTTGAAATTGGTGGCCAAGGCACCTGAGTGTTGTGGAAGGAAAACACACGGCAGAGGTCCCTCGCAACTGGTGAAAGAGCCCCCCCACCGCGCATGTGCAGGGGGCAGGGGACCCTGGTTATCCCTTCTTAGCACCCATGGAGTGGCTTAAGCCCATGGGTTCAATCTAAGGCGGCAGGAAGTCTTGAAATGGGAGGTGTGTTGTGGAAGGAAAATACAAATGGCGAATCAGAGGTATCCCCAAGCAGCGAAAGAGCCTCCCCACTGCACATGCATGGGACCCAGGGGAAACTGGGTTCCCTGCTTCACACCCCGGGATCCACGGGTACCAGCCCAAGGCGGCAGGAAAGTTTGAAAGAGGAAGTGGAGGCACCTGTTTTGTGGAAGGAAAAAACAACTGGCGAGGCAGAAGTCTCCACTCACGGGTGAAAGTGAATCCCCACCGCACACACCCACAGTGCGTATCAGGCCCACGTTGAGCAGCCAAAAGTGGCAGGAAAGCTCGAAAGTGCAAATTGAGGCACTTGTGTGGTGGTGAAAGTAAAAAAAAAAAAACAAAAAAAAACGGCTCGGCCGAGTTCTTCCCTAAAGTCAAAAGTGCCTCCCAACCGCGCATGTGTGGGGCCCAGAGGATCCTGTATGTCCCTCGTTCACACCCATGCAGAATCTCGGGCCCATGGGGGCAACCGAAAGTGGCAGGAAGTCTTGAAAGGGGAGGTCGAGGCAATACTGTTGTGTGGAAAAAAAATGGCGTAGTGGAAGTCCCCACCATCGGAGAAACTGCATCCCAAACGCGCATGTGCAGGGCCCACGGGATCCTGCACATCACTTGTTTGTGCCCAGGGAGCATCTCAGACCCATGGAGGGCAGCCCAAATCTGCAAGAAGTCTTCAAAGGGGAGGTCGAGGCAACTGTGTGATGAGGAAGGGAAAAAATTGTTGTGGCAGATGTACCCCCACGGGCGAAAATGTTTCCCAACAGCATGTCTGTGGGGCACAGGGTACCATGGGCATCCCTGCGTAGCATCCATGGAGTGGCTTGGGCACACGGGGTCATCCCATGGCGGCAGGAAGTCTTGAAAGGGGAGGTAGATGCACCTGTTTTTGTGGAAGGAAAAAAAAAATGAAGCGACATACTACTTCTCCCCAAAGGCAAAGTTACCTCTAAGTCGCTCATGCACGAGGCCCAGGGAATACTGAAAATTCCTGGTTCCGGCCTACAGAGCAACTCGGGCACGTGGGGGTGGTCCAAATAAGAGGAAGGCTTAAAATAGGAGGTGGAGGCACCTGTGTGGTGTGGAAGGAAAAAAAAACAGGGTGGCAGATGTACCCCCAGGGGCCAAAGTGCCTCCCAATCGTGCATGTGCATGGCCCAGGTGATCAGGGGCATCATTAGTTCACACCAGTGGGGCATCTCAGGCCCAGGTGGGGCAACACAAAGCAGCAGGAAGGCTTGAAAGGATTAGTCGAGGCACCTATGTTGTGTGGAAGGAAAAAAATAACGTGCAGCAGATTTTTCCCCACGGAAGAAAGTGCCTCCCAACTGTGCATATGTGTGGTGCAGGGTTCCCTGGGCATCTTTGGTTCATGCCCACTGAGCTTCTCAGACCCAGAGGGGGCAGCCCAAAGTGGAAGAAAGGCCTGGAAGGGGAGGTCGAGGCACCTGTGTGGTGAGGAAGAAAAAAAGGCACAGCAGAGGTCCCTCATGGGCGAATATGCCTCCCAACCCCACATGCGCGTATCCCTGGGGATCCTGGGCTTCCCAGGTTCTCACCCACAGAGTGCCTTGGCCCACAGTGGCCAGCCCAAGGTGGCAGGAATGCTTGAAAAGGGAGGCGCAGGCTCCAGTCTTGTGAATGGAAAACACAAACGGCAAGACAGAAGTCACCACCAGAAGGGCGAAAGTGCCTCTCGACCACACACGCGTGGGGCCCAGAGGACTCTACGTGTCCCTGATCCATGCCCAAGGAGTGCCTCGGGCCCTCGGCGTCCAGCCCAAGGCAGCAGGAAGCCTTGAAATTGGAGGTGGAGACAACTGTGATGTGGAAGAAAAACACAAATGGTGCGACAGAGGTCCCCCACTATGGGCAAAAGTGCCTCCCCACCACACATGTGGGGGGCCAATGGGACCCTGGGCATCCCTGGTTAGCACTCATGGAGTGACTCGGGCCCACGGAGTCAGCCCAAGATGGCAGGAACTCTTGAAAGGGGAGGTGGAGTCACCTTTGCTGTGGAAGGAAAACACAAATGGCGAATCAGAGGTCCCCACCACAATGGGCGAATGAGCCTCCCCACCGTGCATGCGTGAGTCCCTGGTGACCATGGTCTCCCTGTTTCACACCCAGGGAGGGCTTCGGGCCCACGGGGGCCAGCACAAGGAGGCAGGAATGCTTGAAAGGGGACATCGAGGACTCTGTGTGTTGTGGAAGAACAACAACAACAAAGAAAAACAGAGCTGTAGAGGTAGCCCCAACGGGAGAAAGTCCGCCCACAACCGTGCATTCACTGCAACCAGGGGATTGTGGGCATCCCTGATTCAGGCTCAAGGGGCATCTCTGGCCCATGGGGGACAGCCCCAAGTGGCAGAAAGACTTGAAAGGTGAGGTCGAGGCATCTCTGTGGTGTGGAAGGATAAAAAAAGGCATGCCAGAGGTTCCCACCATGGGTGAAAGTGCTTCCAATCACGCATGTGCTGTCCCCAAGGGATACTGGGCATCCCTGTTTCACACTTACAGAGCGTCTCAGGGCCACCGGGGTAGCCCAAAGCAGCAGGAAGTCTTGAAAGGGGAATTGGTGGCACCTGTGTGCTTTGGAAGGAGAAAAATATGGCGCGACAGACGTCCCCCACAGGGGAAAGTGCCTCCCAACCATATAACGCAGGACCCAGGGTATCCTGGGCATCTTTGTTTCATGTCCAAGGAGCGTCTCAGGCCTACTAGAGGCAGCGCAAAGCGACAGGAATGCTTGAAAAGGGAAGTCGTCACCTGTGTGGTGATGAAGAAAAAACTGGCAGAGCAGAGGTCCCCCACGGGCGAAAGGGTCACTCAACCGTGAATGCATGGAGCGCTGAGGATCCTGTGCATCCCAGGTTCTCACCCATGGAGCGCCTTGACCCTCAGGGGCCAGCCCAAGGCAGCAGGAAGGCTTGAAAGGGGAACTGCAGGCTCCAGTGTTATGAAAGGAAACACAAATTGTGAGGCAGAGGTCCCCCAACATGGGCGAAAATGCCTCCCCACCACACATGCGTGGGGCCCAGGGTATTCTGGACATTCTTGATCCATGCCCAAGGAGTGCCTCGGGCTACAGGGTCCAACCCAAGGCGGTAGGAAGCCTTGAAACGGGAGGTGGATGTCCCTGTGTTGTGGAAGGAAAACAAAAATGACGTGGCAGAGGTCCCCCCAACAGGTGAAACAGCCTCCCCATGGTACAACTGTGGGGCACAGGGGACCCTTGGCATCCCTGGTTAGCACCCATTGAGCCACTCGCGCCCACGGGGTCAGCCTAAGTCTGCAGGAAGTTTTGAATTGGGAGCTGTAGTCACCATTGTTGTGGAAGGAAAACACAAATGGTGAATCAGAGGTCTCCCACAATGGGTGAAAGAGCCTCCCTACCGTGCATGTGTGGGAACCAGGGCTAGCTGGGTTTCCCTGATTCACACCCACGGTGCGCTTCTGGCCTACAGGGGTAAGTCCTAGGCGACAGGAAGGCTTTAAAGGGGATGTGTAGACCCCTGTGTTGTGGAAGGAAAAAACAAATGGTGAGGCAGAGTTCCCACCCCACGGGAGCAAGTGACTCACCACTGATCATGCGCAGGGTGTAGGGGATCCTGAGCATCCCTGATTCATGCCCACGGAGCATCTCAGGACAACTTGGGGCAGCCCAAAGAGGCAGGAAGCGTTGAAAGGGGAGGTAGGGGCACCTGTGTAGTGTGGTAGGATAAAAAATGGCACGGCAGAAGTCCACCCCCCACGAGAGAAAGTGCTCACCAGCTGCACAAATGTGTGGCCCACGGGATCCTGCACTTCCCTTTTTCACGCCCATGGAGGGACTCAACCCCACGGGGGAAGCGCAAACCTGCAGGAAGTCCTGAAAGGGGAGTTCAAGGGAACTCTGTGGTGTGGAAGGAAAAAAAACAGCCTCAGCACAGGTCACCCCAGAGGTGAAAGTGCCTCCCAACAGCACATGTATTTAGCACAGGGGATCCAGAAAATCACTAGTTCGCATTCATGGAGCGTCTCAGATCCAGGGGTGCAGCCCAAAGTGGCAGGAAAGCTTGAAAGGGGAAGTCGAGGTACCTGTGTGGTGTGGAAGGAAAAAAATACGGTGGGGCAGACGTCCCCCCACGGGCGAAATTGCCTCCCAACCACACGTACCTGTGGCACAGGGGATCATGAGCTTCCCTGGTTCCCACCCACAGGGCATCTCAGGCTCACAGGGGGCAGGCTAATACAGCAGAAATGCTTGAAAGCAGAGGTAGAGGCACTTGTGTGGTGGTGAAAGAAAAAAAGATGGCGCAGCCGAGGTCCCTCCCACAGGCAAAAGTTCCTCCCAACCGCCCATACATGGGGCCCAGGGGATCCTGGGTATCCTTGATTCACACTCACAGAGAGTCCCGGTCCCACGGCAGGCAGCCAAAAGTGTCAGGAAGACTTGAAAGGAGAGGTAGAGTCACCTGTGTGATGTGGGAAAAAAAAAAATCGATGCGGCAGAAGTCCCCCCACGGGAGAAACTGCCTCCCAAACGAGCAAGTGCAGGGCCAAGAGCATCCTTGGCATCCCTGGTTCATGCCAATGGACCATCTGCGGGTCACGGGGGGTAGCCCAAAGTGGCAGGAAGGCTTGAAAGGAAAGATCGAGGCACCTGTGTGGTGAGGAAGGAAAACAAACAGCACGGCAGATGTCCCCCCATAAGGGAAAGTGCCTCCCAACCGCACATGCGTGGGGCCCAGGGGAAAATGGGCATCCCTGGTTCATGCCCATGGAGCACCTCAGGCCCACGGGGGCAAACTAAAGCGGCAGGAAATCTTGAAAGGGGAGGTTGAGGCACCTGTGTGGTGTGGAAGGACAAAACAATGGCGCCACCGAGGTCCCCCACATGGGCAAAAGTGCCTCACAAACGAGAAAGCGCAGGACCCAGAGTATCCTGGACATCCAAGTTTCAAGCACCCCTAGCATCTTGGGCCCACGTAGGGCTGCCCAAAGAAGCAGGAATCTTTGAAAGCAGAGGTCGAGGCTCCTGTGTGTTGTGGAAGGAAAGAAATGACTTGGCATAGGTCTCCCCGAAAGGCGAATGTGCCTCTCACCCTCACATGCGCAGGGCCCACGAGATCCTGGGTATCCCTGCTTCATGCCTACATAGCGTCTTGGGCTCACAGGGGGCAGCCCAAAGTGACAGGAAAGCTCGAAATTGGAGGTCGAGGCACCTGAGTGTTGTGGAAGAAAAAAAATCAACTTGGCATACATCCTCCCTAAAAGCAAAAGTGCCTCCTAACCACGCATGCATGGGGCCCTGGGGATTATGGGTATCCCTGTTTCACACCCACGGAGCATCTTGTGGACAGGGGTGAAGCCCAAAGCAGCAGAATGGCTTCAAATTTGAGGTCGAGGAACCTGTGTGGTGTGGAAGGGAAAAAAAGGCGCAGCAGAGGTCTTCCTCACGGGTGAAATTGGTCCCAACCGCGCATTCTTGGGGCCCAGGGGATCCTAGGCATCCCTGATTCGTGTCTATAGAGCGTCTCGGACCCCAGGGGCAGCCCAAAGCGGCAGAAATCCTTGAAAGGAGAGGTCGAGGCACCTTTGTGGTTTGTAAGGAAAAAAACACGGCCCGGCAAAGTTCCCCCCAAGAGCGAAAGTGCCTCCCAACCAGGCATGTGAGGATCCCAGGCGACGTTAGGCATCCCTGATTCTTGCCCACGGTTCACCTCGGGCCCACGGGGGCCAGCCCAAGGCGGCAGGAAGGCTCAAAAGGGGAGGTCGACACACCTGTGTGGTTAGGAAGAAAAAGAAAATGGCACAGAAGAGGTCCTGCACATGGGCGATAGTGCCTCCAAACCGCGCATGTGTGGGGCCCCGGAGATCCTGGGCATCCCTGGTTCATGCTCACGGAGCATCTGAGGCCCACGTGGGACAGGCCAAAGGGGCAGGAAGGATTGAAAGGGGAGGTAGAGGCACTTGTCTGGTGTAGAAGGAAGAAAATACGACGTGGCAGAGATCCCTCCGCGGGCGAAAGTGCCTCCCACCCGCGCATGCGTGGGGCCCAGGGCTTCCTGGCAGCCCTGGTTCACAGACTCAGAGCTTCTGGGGCCCACGGGGGATATCCCAAAGCGGCAGGAAGGCTTGAAATGGGAAGTTGAGTCACCTGTGTGATGAGGAAAGCAAAAAAAGGCAGGGTAGATGTCCCCACACAGGGCAAAATGTCTCCCAGCCACGCATGCATAGGGACCAGGGGATCCTCATCATCCCTGCTTCATGCCCACAGAGTGTCTCAGGCCCACGCAGGACAGCCCAAAGGAGAAGGAAGGCTTGAAAGGGGAGGTTGAGTCATCTGTGTGGTGTGGAAGAAAAATAAAATGGCATGGCAGAGATCCCTTCCACGAGCGAAAGGGCTTCCCAACTGCACATGCTTGTGGCCCAGGGGATCTGGAGCATCCAGGGTCCACTCCCAAAAAGTGTCTCGGGCCCATGTGGGGCAGCCTAAAGAGGCAGGAAAGCATGAAAGGGAAAGCCGAGGCACCTGTGTGGTGTGGAAGGCAAAAAATACTGCGTGGCAGACCTCCTCCCACAGATGAAAGTGCCTCCCAACCATGCATACCTGGAGCACAGGGGTCCCTAGGCATCTTTGATTCATGCCCACGGAGCTTCTCAGACCCACAAGGAGCAGCCCGAAGCGGCAGGAAGGCTTGACAGTGGAGAACGACCCACCTGTGTGGGGAGGAAGAAAAAAAGGCAAAGCAGAGGCCCCCACGGGCGAACGTGCCTCCCAACCCCGCATGCCCAGGGCCTTGGAGATCCTGGGTGTCCCAGGTTCTTGCCCATGGAGGGCTTCCACCCACGGGTACCAGCCCAAGGCAGCAGGAATTCTTGAAAGGGGAGCTGCAGGCTCCAGTGTTGTGATAGCAAAATACAAACAGCAAGACAGATGTCCACCCCACACGGGCGAATGTGCTGCCCCACCGCACATGCGCAGACCCTACGGGACTGTGACATCCCTGATCCGTGCCCAAGGAGTGCCTCGGACCCACAGGGTCCAGCCTAAGGCGACAGGAAGCCTTGAAACGGGAGGCAGAGGCACCTGTGTTGTGAAAGGAAAACATAAATGGCGTGGCAGAGGTCCACCACCTCGGGCGAAACTGCCACCCTACTGTGCATGTGTTGGGGCCACGGGACCCTGGGGGTCCCTGTTTCACATCCAGTTGGTGCCTCTGGCTCAAGGGGGCCATCCCAAGGCAGCAGGAAGGCTTGAAATAGGAGGTGGAGGCACCTGTGTTGTGGAAGGAAAAAGAAACAGGGAGGCAGAGGTCCCCCCATACGGGCGAAAGTGTCTCCCCACTGCACATGCTTGGGGTGGAGGGGATCCTGCACCTCCGTGAGTCATGCCCACAGAGCATCTCAATCCCACATGGGGCAGCCCAACGTGACAAGAAAGCTTGAAATGGGAGGTAGAGACACCAGTGTGGTGTGTAATGATTAAAAAAAACTGCACGGCAGAGGTCCCCACCACGGGGGAAAGTGCCTCCCAATTGCCCATGCACTAGGCCCAGGGGATCCTGGGTGTCCCTAGTTAACGCCCGTGGAGCAACTCCAGCCCACGGGCGACAGCTCAAAGAGGCAGGAAACCTGGAAATGGGAGGTCAAGGCAGTTGTGTGGTGTGAAAGGAAAAAAAAAAAACGCCGCTACAGGGGTCCCCCCACTAGAGAAAGTGCCTCCCAACCGCTCATTCACAGGATCGAGGGGATCCTGCGTCTCCTTGCTTCGTGCCCATGGAGTGTCTCAGGCAGACGGTGGGCAGATAAAAACAGAAGTGAGCCTTGAAAGGGTAAGTCCAGGCATCAGAGTGGTATGGAAGGAAAAAAAAAAGACATGGCAGAGGTTTCCCCAAGGGCTAAATTGTCTCACAACCATGCATGTGTGGGGCCCAGGGGATCCTAGGCTTCCCTGGTTCTCAACAATGAAATGTCTCGGGCCCAAGGAGGGCAGGACAAAGTGGCAGGAAGTCTTGAAAAGGGAGGTCGAGGCACCTGTGCAGGGCGGCAGGAAAAAAAATGGTGCAGCAGAGATCCACCGCACAGGTGAAAGTGCATCGCAACCACGCATGTGCAGGGCCCAAGGGATCCTGGGTACCCCTGCTTCATGGCAAGGGAGCATCTCAGGCCCACTTGTGGCAGCCCAAAGCTGCAGGATGGCTTGAATGGAGCTTCGAAGCACCCATGTGGTGTGGAAGGAAACAAAAATTGTGCAGCAGTGGTGCCCCCCAAGGCGAATATGCCTCCTGAATGCGCATATGTGGGGCCCACGGGATCCCCCGCATCCATGATTTGTGGCCACGGAACATCTCGACCCCACAGGTGGCAGCCCAAAGCAGCAGGGAGGAGTGAAAAGGGAGGACCAGGCACTTGTGTGGCCATGGCATAACGCCATGGCAAAGGTCCCCCAACGGACGAAAATGCCTCTGACCTGAGCATGTGCAGGGCCCACAGAAGCTGGGTTTTCCTGCGTCACACCCACAGAGTGTCACAGGCCCATGGGGAGCAGATCAAAGAGACAGTAACGCTTCAAAGGGGAAGTCGAGGCACCTGTGTGGTATGGAAGGACAAAAAATGTCCTGGCAGAGGTCCCCACCACTGGAGAAAGTGACTGCAAACCATGAACGTGCACGTTTTAGGGAATCCTGGGTGTCCCTGAATCGTGTCCACGGAGCATCTCGGGCCCACAGGGGGCAACCCAAAGAGGCAGGAAGGCTTGAAAGGGGAGATCTAGACATCTGTGTTGTGTGGAAGGAAAAAAAGGTGTGGCAGAGGTACCCACCGTGGGCAAAAGTGCTCCCAACCGTGCATGCACGGGGCCCAGGGGATTCTGGGCATCCATGATTCATGCCCACGGAGTGTCTCTGGCCCATGGGGTGCAGGCAAAAACGGCAGGAAGTATTCAAAATGGAGGTCGAGACACCAATGTGGAGTGGAAGGAAAATAAAAATTGCACGGGACAGATCCCACGCACAAGCGAAATTGCCTCCCAATCACACATGTGCTGGGCCTAGAGTATCCTAGGTGTAGCTTCTTCATGCCCACGTGGCATCTCAGGCCCACAGGAGCAGCCTAATGTGACTGGAGGGCTTGAAATTGGAGGTCGAGGCACCTGTGTTTTGTTGAAGTGAAAAAATATGGTGCGGCAGAGGTTTCCCCATGGGCAAAAGTGACTTGCACCAGCGCATGCGTGGGGCCCTTGGAATCCTGGGCATCCCTGTTTCTTGACCGCAGAGTATCTCGGGGCCACGGGGCCAACTCAAGACGGCAAGAAGACTTGAAAGGGGAGGGGGAGGCACCTGTGTTGTGGAGGGAAAACAAATGTCGAGACAGAGATGCCCCCCACCAGGGGCAAAAGTACCTCCAGAACCCTCATGCGTGGCACCTAGGGGACTTTGGGCATCCCTTTTTCGTGCCCACAGAGTGCCTTGGGCCCACTGGGGCCATCCCAAAGCGGCAGGAATGCTTGAAAGGGTAGGTGGAGGCACCTGTGTTGTGCAAGGGAAAAACAAATGGCGAGGCAGAGATCCCCCATCCACGGACAAAAATGTCTCAACACTGCACATGCATGGGGCCCACAGCACCCTGGGCGTCCCTGGTTCATGCCCATGGAGCGTCTTGGGCCCACGGGGAGCAGCCCAAAGCGGCAGGAAGGCTTGAAATGGGAGGCCGATGCACCTGTATGGTATGGAAAGAAAAAAAAATGGCGTGGCACAGGTCCCCTCACGGGCAAAAGTGCCTCACAACCACGCATGCATGGGGCCCAGGGGATCCTCGGTGTCCCTGTTTCATGCACCCACAGCGTCTCAGGCCCAAGGGGGGCTTCCCAAAGCGGCAGGAAGTTTTGAAAGTGTAGGTCGAGGCACCTGTGTGTTGTGGAAGGAAAAAAAATGACGCAGCATATGTCCCCATCAAAGGTGAATATGCCTCTCACCCGCGCATTGGTGGGGCCCAGGGAATACTGGACGTCCTTGATTCATGCCTTCAGAGCATCTCGGGCCCACGGAGGACAGCCCAAAGCAGCAGGAAACCTTGACATTGGAGGTCGAGGCACCTGGGTGTTGTGGAAGGAAAAAAACAACGGCGAGGCCTAGTTCCTCCCTAAAGGTGAAATTGCCTCCGAACCCCATATGCATGGGGCCCAGGGGATCCTTTGTGTCCCTATTTCGCTTCCACGGAGCATCTTGGTGACATGGGGGAAAGCCAAAAGCAGCAGAAAACCTTCAATTTAGACGTCGAGGCACCTGTGTGGAGTGGAATGAACAAAAAAAGCACAGCAGAGGTCCTCACCAAGGGGAAAATAGCCCCCAAATGCACTTCCGTGGAGCCCAGGGAATCCTTGGCATTAGTGCTTCATGCCTACAGAGGGTCTTGGGCCCAAGGTGGGCAGCTGAAAGTCGCAGGAATCCCTGAAAGGGGAGGTGGAGGCACTTCTGTGGTGTGAAAGGACAAAAAAAAAAAAAAAAAAAAAACGCTGCGGGAGAGGTCCCCTTTGGGGAGAAAGTGCCTCCCACCCATTCATTCACGGGATCCAGGGGATCCTTAGTATCCCTGTTTCACATTCAAGGAGTGTCTCAGGCCCACGGGGGGCAGATCAAAGTGGAAGTAAGGTTTGAAAGGGGAAGTGGAGTCACCTGTGTGGTATGGAAGAAAAAAAAACCTGCATGGTAGAAGGCCCGCCACGGGCGTAAGCACCTCCAAACCACATACGCGTGGTGTCCAGGTGATCCTGTGGTTCCATAATTCATGCCTACGGAACATCTCAGGCCAATGGGGGCAGCCCAAAGAGGCCGGAATTCTTGAAAAGGGAGGTCGAGGCCCCTGTGTTTTGTGGGAGGAAAAATAAACCAAGTCACATAAGTCCCCCCAACACGCGAAAGTGCCTCCCAACCATGATTTCACTACACCCGGGGATTGTAGGCATCACTGTTTGAGGCACAAGGAGCATCTCAGGCCCATGGAGGCAGCCTCAAGAAGGCAGGAAGCCTTGAAAGGGGAGGTGGAGGCACATGTGTAGGGAAGGAAAAAACAAACAGCACGGCAGAGGTCCCCCACAACGGACAAAAGAGCCTCCTCACTGAGAATGCTTGGGGCCCAGGGGACCCTGGGGGTCCCTGTTTCACCCCCATGGAGTGCCTTGGACCCACGGGGACCAGCCTAAGGCGGCAGGAAAGCTTGAAATAGGAGGTGGAGTCACCTGTGTTGTGGAAGAAAAAAACAAAAAGTGAAGCAGACATCCCAACCCACGGGTGAAAGTGCATCCCCACTGTGCATGTGCAGGGCCTAGGGGAACCTGGGCTTCCCTGGTTCACAAATAAGGAGGGTATCCTGCCCATGTGGAGCAGCCCAAAGCAGCAGGAATTCTTGAAAGTGGAGGTCGAGGCACTTGTGTAGTGGTGGAAGTAAAAGAAACAGCACGGCCAAGGTCCCTCCACAGGCAAAAGTGCCTCCCAACTGTGCA
This sequence comes from Pongo abelii, assembly GCF_028885655.2. NCBI lineage: Eukaryota > Metazoa > Chordata > Mammalia > Primates > Hominidae > Pongo > Pongo abelii. Next base: position 19,004,143 of record NC_072000.2, on the reverse strand, counting down.
TGTGTGGGGTTTAGGGGCTCCTGGGAGTCCCTGGATCATGTCCACGGGGATTCTCAAGCCCACATGGGGCAGCCCAAAGCGGCAGGAAAGTTTGAAATGGGAGATACAAGCACCTGTGTAGTGTGGAAGAAATAAAAACGGTGTGGCCAAAGTCTCCCCCATGGGAGAAACTGCCTCCCAACCACACATGCCTGGTGCCCACGGGAACCTGGGCTTCCCTTGTTCGTGCCCACGGAGGGTCTCAGGCCCACGGGGGTCAGCTCAAAGCGGCAGGAAGGCTTGAAAGAGGAGGTTGAGACATCTGTGTAATGTGGAAGGAACAAAATACGGCATAGCAGAGGTCCCCCACAGGTGAAAGCGCCTCCCAACCATGCATGTGCGGGGCACAGGGTATCCTGGGCATCCCTGTTTCAGGCCCACAGAGTGTCTCATCCCCACAGTGGCCAGCCCAAACTGTCAGGAAGACTTGAAATGGCAGGTCGAGGAACCTGTGTGGTGGAAAGGAAAAAAAGTGGTGTGGCAGAGTTCCCCTCATGGGCGAATGTGTCTCCCAAAGGAGCGTGTGCTGGACCAAGGGAATCCTGGTCATCCCTGGTTCATGCCCATGGAGGATGTTGGGCCCACAGGGGCAGCCAAAAGTGGTAGGAAGACTTGAAAGGGAAAGTTAAGGCACCCGTGAGGTGTGGAAGGAAATAAATATGGTGCAGCAGAGGTCCACCCACGGGTGAAAGTGCCTTCCAAATGATCACGTGCGGGGCCCAGGGCATCCTGGGTGTCCCTCTTTCATGCCCATGGAGGGCCTCGGTCCCACATGGGGCAGCCCAAAACGGCAGGAAGGCTTGAAAGGGGAGGTAGAGACACATGTGTTTTGGAAGGAAAACACAAATGACCCATCAGAGCTTCCCAAAGCGATGATTGAAAGAGCCACCACACTGTGCGTGTGTGGGGCCCTGGAGAATTTGGGAGTCCCTGGTTCACATGTGAGGAGTGCTTCAGGCCCACAGGGGCCTGCCCAAGGTGGCAGGAAGGCTTGAAAGAGGAGGTGAAGGCCCCTGTGTTGTGGAGGGAATATACAAGGCTTCAAAGGGAAGGTCCAGGTACCCATGTGATGTGGAAGGAAATAAATACGACGAGGCAGAGGTCCCCCCACGGGCGAAAGTGCCTCCCAGCCGCGCACACTCGGGGCCCAGGGCATCCTTGGCATTTCTGGTTCACACACACGGTGTATCTCGGGCCCATAGTTGCCAGCCCAAAGTGGTAGGAAACATTGAAAGGGGAGGTCGAGGCACCTGTGTGGTGTGGAAGGAAAACAAAACGGCATGGTAGAGGTCCCCTCACAGCGAAAATATCTCCCAACCGCTCATGCGTGGGGCCCAGAGATTCCTGGGTATCCCTGATTCACACCCATGGAGCGTCTGGAGCCCACGGGGGGGGAACCCAAAGTGGCAGGAAGGCTTGAAATAGGAAGTCGAGTCATCTGGGTCTTTAGAAAGGGAAAAAAAATGGCGCAGCAGATGTCCTGACACAGGGGAAAGTGCCTCTCAACCGCTCATGTGTGGGGCCCAGGGGATTCTCAGAGTCCCTGCTTCATGCCCACGGAGTGTCTGGGCCCAGGCGGGACAGCCCAAAGCGGCAGGAAGGCTTTAAAGGGGAGTTCCAGCCACCTGTGTACTGAGGAAGGAAAAGAAAATGGCGCAGCAGAGGTCCCGCCCACAGGTGAAAGTGCCACCGAAACGCGCATGCTAACGGGATGCTGGCCGCCCCTGTTTTGCACCAACAGAGTGTCTCATGTCCACTGTGGGCAGCCCAAAGCGGCAGGAAATCTTGAAAGCGGAGGTCGAGGCACTTTTGCTGTGTTAAAAGAAAAAAAAAAAACGGCGTGGCCGCGGTCCCCCCCTCAGGCAAAAATGCCTCACAACAGCGCATGTGTGGGGCTCAGGGTATCCTGGGCATCCCTGGTTCACAACCACACAGAGTCTCAGGCCAACCGGGGACGGCCCAAAGTGGAAGGAATGCTTCAAAGGGGAGGTCGAAGAAACTGTGTTGTGTGGTAGGAAAAAAATACGCCATGGCAGAGTTGTCCCCACGGGCGATAAGGCCTCCCGACCGTGCATGTTTGGGGCATAGGAGATCCTGGGTGTCCCTGGTTAATTCCTGCAGAGCATCTCATGCTCACAGGGGGCGGCCCAAAGTGGAAGAAAGGCTTGAAATGGGAGGTCGAGGCACCTGTTTGTTGTGGAAGGAAAACAAAATGGTGTGGCAGAGGCCCCAGCAAAGACGGAAGTGTCTCTCAACCGCGCATGTGTGGGGCCCATGGGATCCTGGGCATTCCTGGTTCATGCCCATGGAGTGTTTCAGGACCACAGGGGGCAGCCCAAAGCGGCAGGAAGGTTTCAAATGGGAGATAGAGTCATCTGTGTGTGTGGAAGGAAAAAATAAACTGCGCCGCAGAGGCCCCACCCAACGGCCGAAAGTGCCTCCCAACCGCGAATGTGCAGGGCCCAGGGGATCCTGGGTGTCCTGGGTTCATGCCCATGTAGTGCCTTGGGCCCACAAGGGGCAGGCTAAATCGGCAGGAAGTCTTGAAATGGGAGGTTGAGGAACCTGTGTGGTGTGGAAGGACAAAAAAATGGCACGGCAGAGGTCCTCCCCAAGGGCCAAAGTGTCTCCGAAACGAGCATGTGTGGGTCCCAGGGGATCCTGGGCATCCCTGATTCCTGGACCCAGAGCATCTCCAGAACACGGCGGGCTGACCAAAGCAGCAGGAGTGTTTGAAAGGGGAGGTCGAGGCACTTGTGTGTTGTGGAAGTAAAAAAAAAATGATGTGACATATGTCCCCACCAAAGGCGAAAGTGCCTCTCACTGGCACATGTGCAGGGACCAAGGGATGCGGGAAGTCCCTGGTTCAGGCCTACACAGCGTCTCAGGCCCATGGGGGGCAGCCTAAAGCTCCAGGAAGGCTTAAAACTGAAGGTAGAGTCACCTGAGTGCTGTGGAAGGAAAAAAAATGGGGCAGCATAGGTCCTCCCTTAAGTTGAAAGTGCCTCCTAACCACACATACACTGGGCCCTGGGCATCCTGGGCTTCCCTTTTTCACACCAATGGAGCATCTTGGGGACATGGGGGGTAACCTAAAGCAGCACGAAGGCTTCAAAGGGGAGGTCAAGGTACCTGTGTGGTGTGGAAGGAAAAAAATAGGCACAGCAGAGGTCCTCCCCAAGGGTGAAATAGCTCCAATCAGCACAGGCGCTGGGCCCAGGGGATGCTCAGCTTCCTGCTTTGCACCCTCGGAGCATCTCAGGCCCACGGCGGGAGCCCAAAGCGGCAGGAAGTCTTGAAAGGAGAGGTCGAGGCACTTGTGTGGTGTGAAGGGAAAAATAACTCCGCGGCATAGGGCCCCTACTAGAGAATGTGCCTCCCAACCACTCATGTACGGGGCCAAGGGCATCCTGTGTGTCCCTGTTTACGTTCACAGAGTGTCTCAGGCCCACAGGGCAGATCAAAGCGGAAGTAAGTCTTCAAAAGGGAAGTTGAAGCACCAGTGTCATATGGAAGGACAAAAAAAATCACGGCAGAGGTCACCCCCACGGGCGAAGGTGATGACCAACCATGCATGCGTGGGTCCCAGGGAAACCTGGACTTCCCTGGTTCATGCCAATAAAGGGTATTGGGCCAAAGTGGGCAGCCCAAATTGGCAGGAACTCTTGAATGGGGAGGTCGAGACAACTGTGTGGTATGGAAGGACAAAAAACGGGGTGGCAGATGTCTCCCCCATGGGCAAAAGTGCCTCTCAACCGTGCATGCACTGGACCCTGGGGATACTAGGCATCCCTGTTTCGCACCCATGGAGTGTCTTGGGCCAAAGGGGGCAAGCCCAAAGAGGCAAGAAATTTTGAAATGGGAGATAGAGGCACCTGTGTGGTGAAGAAGAAAAAAAACGGCACAGCAGATGTCCCCACAGGAAAAAGTGCCATCCAACCCCACAAGTGTAGAGCCCTGGGGATCCTGGGCATCACAGGTTCTCACCCACAGAGTGCCTTGGCCTATGAAGGCCAACCCACTGTGGCAGGAATGCTTGAAAGGGGAGGTGCAGGATCCAGTGTTGGGAAAAGAAAACACAAACGGCGAGACAGAGGTACTTCAACACGGGCAAAAGTTCCTCCCCACTGCACATGCGTTGGGCCCAGGGGACTCTGGGCATCACTAGTCTGTGCTCAATGAGTGCGTCAAGCCCACAGGTTCCAGCCCAAGGCGGCAGGAAGCCTTGAAAGGGGAAGTGGAAGCACCGGTGTTGTGGAAGGAAAACAAAAATGGCGCCGAAGAGGTCCCCAACAACGGGCGAAAGTGCCCCCCACCATGCAAGCACAGGTCCCAGGGAATCTGGGCATCCCTGCATAGCACCCATGGAGTGGCTTGGGCCCACGGGGTCAACCTAGGGAGGCAGGAAATCTTGAAATAGGAGGTGAAGTCACCTGTGTTGTGGAAGGAAAACGCTAATGGCGAATCAGAGCTTCCCCACAAAAGGCGAAAGATCCTACCCACTGCACAAACGTGGGGTCCAGGAGACCCTGGGTATCCCTGTTTCAGAAACAGTGAGGGCCTCAGGTCTACAGGGACCAGCCCAAGACGGCAGGAAGGCTTGAAAGAGGAGGTGGAGGCAACTGTATTGTGGAAGGAAAAAACAAACGTCAAGGCACAGGTCTGACACCACAGCCAAAAGTGCCTCCAAACTGAGCATGCGCAGGGCGTAGGGGATCCGAGCATCCCTGATTCACACCCATGGAGCATCTTGGGCCCAGGTGGGGCAGCCCAAAGCAGCAGGATGGCTTGAAAGGGGAGGTAGAGGCACCTGTGTGGTGTGGAATGAAAAAGAAATGGCACGGCAGGAGTCTCTTCCACGAGAGAAAATGTCTGCCAACCACGCATGAGCTAGGCCCACGAGTTCCTGGGCATCCCTGGTTCATGTCCATGGAGTGTCTCAGGCCCACCAGGACAACCCAAAATGGCAGGAAAGCTTGACATAGGAAGTCGAGGCTCCTGTTTGGTGTGGAAGGATAAAAAATACGGCATGGCTGATGTCCCCCCACAGGCGAAAGTGTCTCCCATCCGCGGATACGCGGGGTCCAGGAGATCCGGAGTTTCCCTGGTTCATGACCACCAGGCGCCTCAGGCCCACAGGGGCCATGTGAAAGTGGTATAAATGCTTGAAAGCAGAGGTCGAAGCAATTGTTCGGTAATGCAAGGAAAAAAATGGCGTGGCCGAGGTCCCCCCTCAAGCCAAAGTGCCTCTGAACCACGTGCGTGAGGGGCCCTGAGGATCCTGGACATCCCTGTTTTACATCCACGCAGAGTCTCGGGCCCACGGGGAGCAGCCGAAAACGGCTGGAAACGTTGAAAGGAGACATCGAGGAACCTGTGTGGTGTGGAAAAAATATCGGCATAGCAGGAGTCCACCCAACGGGAGAAATGCCTCCCACCTGCACATGGATGGTGCCCACGCTATCCTGGGCATTCCTTGTTTGTGCCACGGAGAGAATCAGGCCCATGGGTGGCAGCCAAAAGTGAAAGGAATTCTTGAAATGGGAGGTCGAGGCACCTGTGCGGTGTGGAAGGAAAAAAATACGATGTGGCAGAGGTCCCCCCACGGGCAAAGGTGACTCCTAAACACGCATTTGTGAGGATCAGGGGATCATGGGCATCCCTGGTTCATGCCCACCAAGAGTGTCATCTCCATGGGGGCAGCCCATATTGGCCGGAAGTCTTGAAATGGGAGGTCCAGGCACCTCTATGGTGGAAAGGAAAAAAAAACGGTGCTGTAGAGGTCCCGGCAGGGGCGAAAGTGCTTCTCAATCGAGCATGCATTGGGCCAAGGGGATCCCGGGCATCCCTAGTTCATGCTGATGGAGCGTCTCGGGGACATGGGGGGCAGCCAAAAGTGCCAGGAAGGCGTGAAATGGAAGGTTGAGGCACCTGTGTGGCATGGAAGGAAATAAACACAGCATGGCAGAGGTCCCACCACGGGCGGAAGTATCTCCCAACCGTTCATGCATGGGGCCCATGGTTTCCTGTGCATCCCTGATTCATGCCCACAGAGCATCTCGGGCCAACGAGGTGCAGCCCAAAGTGGCAGGAAAGCTTGAAATTGGAGGTCGAGGTACCTGTGTGGTGTGGAGGAAAAAAAATGGCATGGCAGAAGTCTCCCCACCAGCAAAAGTGCCTCTCAACCGCACATGCATGGGACCCATAGGATACTGCACATCCCTGATTCAAGCCCACGGACCATCTTGGGGCCAAAGGGGAGAGCCCAAAGCGGCAGGAAGTCTTGAAAGTGGAGGTCAAGGCACCTTTGTGGTTTGAAAGGAAAAAATCTCGGCCTGGCAATGGTCCACACCAAGGGTGAAAGCACCTCCCAACCGCACATGCAAGCGTCCCAGGGGATCATAGGCATCCATGGTTCTTGTTCACGGATCTACTTGGGACCACGTGGGGCAGCTCAAAGCAGCAGGAAGGCTTGAAATGGGAGGTCGAGGCATCTGTTTGTTGTGGAAGGAAAATAAAATAAAATGGCATGGCAGAGGTCCCCCCCAAGACGAAAGTGCCTCTCAACTGTGCATGTGTGGGGCACAGGGGATCCTGGGTATCCATGTTTCATGCCCATGGAGAGTTTCAGGTCCACGGGGGCAGCCCAAACGGGCAAGAAGGCTTGAAAGGCGAGGTCGAGTCACCTCTGTAGTGTGGAAGGAAATAAAACAGCACGGCAGAGGTCGGTCCCACAGCGGGCAACAATGCCTCACAACCACGCATGCAAGGGGCCCTAGGGATCATAGGCCTCCCAGGTTTGCATCCACAAAGCTTATCGGGCCAAAGGGGAGCAGCACAAATCGGAAGGTAAGCTTGAATGGGGAGGTCGAGGCACCTGCCTGGTGTGGGAGGAAAAAAAACGGCACAGCCGACGTTCCCCGCAGGGGCAAAATTACCTCGCAACTGCCCATGCATTGGGCCTAGGGGATCCTGGGCATCCCTGCTTCATGCCCATGGAGCGCTTCAGGCCCATGGTAGGCAGCCCAAAGCGGCAGGAAGGCTAGAAAAGGGAGGTCGAGTCACCTTTTTGGTGTGGAAGGAAAAAAAAAGGCACAGCAGAGGTCCCTCCCACGGAAGAAAGTGCCTCACAACTGTGCATGCATGGGGGCTAGGAGTTCCTGAGTGTCCCTGATTCATGCTGATGGACAGCCTCGGGCCCACGGGGGGCAGCCTAAAGCAGCAGGAAGTCTTGAAAAGGGAGGTTGAGGCAACTCTGTGGTGTGGAAGGACAAAAAATGGCACAGACGAGGTCCCCACCACAGGCCAAATTGCCTCCCAATCACGCATGCATGGTGCCTATGGGAATTCTGGTCATCCATGGTTTGGGAACACAGGGTGTCTTGGGCCCATGGGGATAAACCCAAAGCGGCAGGAAGACTTGAAAGGAGAGGTCGAGGTACCTGTGTGGTATGGAAGGAAAAAAGACGTCGTGGCCGAGGTCCCCCTCACAGGCAAAAGTGCCTATAAACCACGCATGGGTGCATCCCAGAGCATCCTAGGGTTCCCTGATTCATGCCGCTGGAGCATCTCAGGCCCAAGGGGGGGAAGGTCAAAGAGGCAGGAAGGCTTGAAAGGCAAGATCGAGGTGCCTGTGGGGTGTGGAAAATAATGGCCCATCAGAAGTCCCCCCATGGGCAAAAGTGCCTCAAAACCTTGCATGTGTGGGGACCAAAGGATACTGGGCATCCCTGTTTCACATGCAAGCAGCATCTCAGGTCCACGGGGGACAGCCTAAAACAGGATGTCGAGGCAACTTTGTGGTTTGAAAGAAAAAAATCACGGCGCTGAAGAGGTCCCCAACAAGGGTGAAAGTGGCTCCAAGCTGCGCATGCGAGTGGCCCAGGGGATCCTAGGCATCCCTGGTTCTTGGGCACAGAGTGTCTAGTGCCCACGGGGGACGGCTCAAAGAGGCAGGACGGCTTGAAATAGGAGATTGAGGCACCAGTGTATTTTGAAAGGAAAACAAAATGGTGTGGCAGAGGTCCCCCCGAAGAGGAAAGTCCCTGTCAACTGCACATGCACAGGGCCCAGGGTATCATGTGAATCCCTGGTTCACGCCCATGGAGGATTTCAGGCACACAGGTGGCATCCCAAAACGGAAGGAATGCTTAAAATGCGAGGTGGAGTCATTTGTGTGGTGTGGAAGGAAACAAAAAAAGGTTTGACAGAGATCCATCCCACAGAGGAAAGTGTGCCCCAATCGTGCATGCGTGGGGCCCAGAGGATCCTGCAAGTCCCTGGCTCATGCCCCTGGAGGAACTCGGGCCCACAGGGGGCAGCCTAAAGCAGCAGGAATGCTTGAAATAGGAGGTTGAGGCATATGTGGTGTGGAAAGACAAAAAAATGGCACAGCCGAGGTCCGCCCCACCGGCGAAAGTGTCTCCCAAACGAGCATGTGCGGGACCCAGGGGATCCTGAGTGACCCTGGCTCATGCACCCAGAGCATCTTGGCCCGGCAAGGGGCTGCTCAAAGAGGCAGGAATATTTGAAATGGGAGGTCGAGGCACCTGTGTTTTGTGGAAGGAAAAAAATTGCGCTGCATAGGTCCCCACCAAAAGCGAGTATGCCTCTCACCCGAGCATGCGTGTGGCCCAGGGGATCCTGAGCATCCCTGTTTCATGTCTACAGAGCATCTCGGGCCCATGGCAGCAGCCCAAATCAGCAGGAAGACTTTATATTGGAGGTCGAGGCACCTGAGTGCTGTGGAAGGAAAAAAATTGCGTGGCATAGGTCTCCCTAAAGGCGAAACTGCCTCCTAACCGTGCATGCATGTGGCCCAGGTGATACTGGGCATCTCCGTTTCACAGCCATGGAGTGTCTTGGGGACATGGGGGGAAGCCCAAAGCAGCAGGAAGTCTTCAAAGGGGAGGTCGACGCACCTGTGTGGTGTGGAAGGAAAAAAAAGGAATAGCAGGGTCCTCCACACGGGTGAAATAGTCCCCAACCGTGCATGCGTGGAGCCCAGGGGATCCTGGGATTCCCTGGGTGGCACCCTCTGAGTGTCTCTTGCTCACGGGTTCAGCCCAAAGCAGGCATGAAGGCTTGAAAGTGGAGGTGGAGGCACTTGTGTGGTGTGAAAAGAAGCAAAGATGCTACAGCAGAGGTCCCACCACGGGAGAAAGTGCCTCGAAACTGCTCATTCACAGGGCCCAGGGGATCCTGCTTTTCCCTGCTTTGCATTCACGGAGTGTCTCAGACGAGCGGGGTTCAAATCAAAGCCAAAATAAGGCTTGAAAAGGGAAGTCGAGGCACATGTGTGTTATGGAAGGAAAGAAAACTGCCTTGGCAGCAGTCCAACCACGGGCGAAAGTTCCTCCAAACCGCCCATGTGCAGGGCCCAGGGGATCCTGGGTTTCCGTGGTTTGCACCCACGAAGAGTCTCGGGTCCAAGGCGGGCAGCTCAAGTTGGCAAGAATGCCTCAAATGGGAGGTCGAATCCCCTGAGTGTTGTGAGAGAAAAAAAAACGAAGCAGCACAGGTCCCCCCAAAGGGAGAAGGTGCCTACCAACCGTGCATTCACTGCACCCATGGGATTGGGTGCATCCCAAGTTCAGGTGCAAGGAGCATCTCCGGCCCACGGGGGACAGCCCCAAGAGGCAGGAAGTCTTGAAAGGGGAGGTATATGCACCTGTGTGGTGTGGAAGGACATAATATGGCACGGCTGAGTACCCTCCACAGGCCAAAGTGCCCCCCAACTGCACACGCCTAGTGCTCAGGGGATCCTGATCATCCATGGTTCATGCCACAGGGCTTCTCGTGCCCACAGGGAGAAACCCAAAGCAGCAGGACAACTTGAAAGGGGAGGTCGAGGCACCTGTGTGGTGTCGAAGGAAAAAAAAGTCACGGCTGAGGTCTCCCCCATGGGAAAATGTGCCCATTTACCGCACCTGCGTGGGGCCCCGGAGATGAAGGGCATCTCTGGTTCACACACACAGGGTTCTGAGGCGAACACGGACAGCCCAAAACAGAAGGAAGGCTAGAAAGGGGAGGCCGAGGCACTGGAGTGGTATGGAAAGGAAAAAAATCATGGCGTGGCAGAAGTCCTCCCAACAGGAAATCTGCCTCCCAACCATTCTTATGTGGGGCCCAGGGGTTCCTGGGTGTCCCTGGCTCATGCCCACAGAGCGTCTCATACCCACAGGGGTTAGCCCAAAGCTGCAGAAAGGCTTGAAATGGAGGTCGAGACACCTGTGTGGTTTGTAAGAAAAAAAAACGATGCGGCATAAGTTCCCCCACGAGAGAAAGTGCCTCCCAACCACGCATGCCTGGGGCTCAGGGCTTCCTGGGCGTCCCTGGTTCGTGCAGCCAGACTGTGTCGGGCCCACAGGTTGCTGCCCAAAACGGCAGGAAAATTTGAAAGAGGAGATCGAGGCACCTGTGTGTTGTGGAAGGAAAAAAAATGACGCGGAATAAGTCCCCACCAAAAGGGAATGTGCCTCTCACCTGTGCATGTGCAGGGCACAGGTGATCCTGGTTGTCCCTGGTTCTTGCCTACAGAGAGACTCGGGCCCACGAGGGGCAGCCCAAAGCCGCAGGAAGGCTTGTAATGGGAGTTCGAGGCACTTGTGTGTTGTCAAAGGAAAAAAATAGCCGTGGTGGGGGTCCCCCTACGGGCAAAATTGCCTCCCAAAAGCACATGCAATGGGGTCATGGGATCCGGGACTTCACTGGTTCGTGCCCATGAAGTGTCTTGGGCCTAAGAAGGGCAGCCCAAGGCGGCAGATTTGCTTGAAAGGGGAGGACGAGGACGCTGTGTGTTCTTGAAGGAAAAAAAGAAAACGGAGCCGCAGGGGTCGCCCCAACGGGGGAATGTGCCTCCCAACCGCGCATTCACTGCACCCAGTGGATTGTGGACATCCGAGGTTCAGACCCAAGGAGCGTCTCTGGCCAATGGGGGACAGCCCCAAGTGGCAGGAAGGCTTGAAAGGTGAGGTCGAGGCACCTGTGTGGTGTGGATGGAAAATAAACCAGTGTGCCAGAGTTCCCCACCAAAGGTGAAAGTGTTCCCAACCGTGGATTTGCGGGTCCCAGGGTATACTGGGCATCGCTATTGCATGCCCACAGAGAGTCTTGGGCCCATGGGGGCAACCCAAAGTGGCAGGAAAGCTTGAAATGGGAGGTCAACTCACTTGTGTGTAGTGGAAGGAAGAAAAACCGGCGCGGTAGACGTCCCACCCATGGAAGAAAGTGCCTCCCAACCGTGCATGCATGAGGTGCAGGGGATTCTGGGCATCACTGATTCATGCCCATGGAGTGTCTCGGGCCCACAGGGGAAAAACTACAGTGGCAAGAATGCTTGAAAGGGGAGGTTGAGGCACCTATGCGGTATGGAAGGACAAAAAAACGGCCACGTTCCACCTCACGGGCTACAATGCCTCCCATACAAGAATGTGCAGGGCCCAGGGGATCCTGGGCGTCTCTGGTTCGTGCACCCAGAGCGTCTTGGACCCAAGAGGTGCAGCCCAAATCGACAGGAAGGCTTGAAATTGGAGGTCGTGGCTCCTGAGTGTTGTGGAAGTAAAAAAAAAATGGCACAGCGTAGGTCCTCCCTAAATGCGAAAGTGCCTCCTAACCGCGCATCACCAGGGCCTTGGGGATCCTGGGGGTGCTTGTTTCACAACCAGGGAGCATCTTGGGAACATGTAGGACAGCCAAAAGCAGCAGGAAGTCTTCAAATTGGAGGTCGAGGCACCTGTGTGGTGTGGAAGGGAAATATTAGGCACAGCAGAGGTCCTCCCCACGGGCGTAATAGCCCCCAGCTGCGCATGTGCAGGGCCCAAAGGATCCTGGGCTTCCCTTGTTGGCATCCTCAGAGCATCTCAGGCCCATGGGGGAAAGCCCAAATCGACAGGAAATCTTGAAAGTGGAGGTCGAGGCCCCTGTGTGTTGTGGAAGGAACAAAAAACGGAGAAGCAGAGGTCCCCCCAGTGGGAGAAAATGCCTCACAACCGCGCATTTACTGCACTCAGCGTGATTGGGGGCATCCCTGGTTCAGGCCGTAGGAGAGTCTAGGGCCCACGGGGGACAGCACAAAGCAGCAGGAAGGCTTGAATGGGGTGGTCGAAGCAACTGTGTAGTGTGGAAAGAAAAAAAACCGGCGCAGCAGAGATTCCCCCCACGGGCGATATTGCCTCCCAACAGTGCATGTGCAGGACACAAGAGACCATGGGCATCCCTGGGTAGCACCCACAGAGCGGTTCGGGCCCACGGGTCAGCCCAAGGTGGCAGGAAGTCTTGAAAGGGTAGGTGGAGTCACGTGTGTTGTGGAAGGAAAACACAAATGGCGTTTCAGATGTCCCCCCCCCCGGGTGAAAGAGCCTCCCCAACGGGCATGTGTGGGGCCCAGGGGAATCTGAGTGTCCCTGGTTCACACCCGTTGAGCACCTCGGGCGCACAGGGGCTAGCCAAAGGCGGCAGGAAGGCTTGAAACAGGAGGTGAAGGCACCTGTGATGTGGAGGGGAAAAAGAAATGGCGAGGGAGAGGCCCGCCCCTTAAGGGAGAAAGTGGTCCCATACCGTGAATGTGCAGGGCCTATGGGATCTTGGCTACCCCTGGTTCATGCCCGCAGAGAGTCTTGGGCCCATGGGCGGCAGCCCAAAGCGTCAGGAATGCTAGAATGCGGAGATCAAGGCCCCTGTATTGTGTGGAAGGAAAACAAAACGACTCAGCAGAGGTTCCCCCACGAGAGAAAGTGCCTCCCAACCGCGCATGCGTGGGGCCCAGAAATTCCTGAGCTTCCCTGTTTCACATCCACGGAGAGTCTCGAGCCTACGGGGGCAGCCCAATGTGGCAGGAAGTCTTGAAATGGGAGGTCGACTCACTTGGGTCTTGAGGAAGGGAAAAATAACGGCGTGGCAGAATTCCCCTCACAAGCAAAATGCCTCTCAAATGCGCATGCACAGGGCCGAACGGAACCTCAGAGTCCCTGCTTCATGCCTACAGAGCATCTCTGGTGACACGGGACAGCCCAAAGTGGCAGGAATTCTTGAAATGTGAGGTAGAGACACCTGTGTGGTGTGGAAGGAAAACAAAATGGCAAGGCAGATGTCCCTCAAAAGGGGGGAAAATGCCTCCCAACCATGAATGGGCAGGGCCCAGGGGACTCTGGGAATCCCTGATCTGTGCCCAAGTAGGGCCTCGGACCCACTTTGTCCTGCCCAAGGCGGCAGGAAGCCTTGAAAGGGGAGGTGGAGGCACCTGTGTTGTTGAAGGAAAACACGAACGGTGTAGCAGAGGTCACCCACCACAGGCGAAAGTGCCTCTCAACTGCACATGTGTGAGGCCTAGAGGATCCTGGGCATCCCTGTTTCCCGCCCATGGAGATTTCTGGGCTCAACAGGGGAATCCCAATGCAGAAGGAAGACTTGAAATGGGAGACTGAATCATCTGTGTGGTGTGGAAGGAAAAAAAATACGGTGCGGCAGAGGTCTCCCCAATGGACGAAAGTGCCTCCCAATCTTGCATGCGCAGGGCCCAGGGGATCCTGGGCGTCCTTGGTTCATGTCCATGGAGTATCTAGGGCCCACAAGTGGTAGGCTAAAGGGGCAGTAATGCTTGAAAGGGGAAGTTGAGGCACCTATGTGATGTGGAAGGACAAAAAAATGGCATGGCCGAGGTCTACCCCACGGGTGAAAGTGCCTCCCAAATGAGCATGCACAGGGCCCACGGGATCCTGGGCATCCCTGTTCCATGCACCCAGAGCATCTCAGCCCCACAAGGGGCTGCCCAAAGCCGCAGGAATGTTCTAAAGGGGAGGTTGAGGCACCTGTGTTTTGTGGAAGGAAAAAAATGACGCAGAGTAGGTCCACAGCAAAGGCCACGATGTCTCCCACCTGTGCATGTGCGGGGCCTTGGGGATACTGGGAGTCTCTGGTTCATGCCTACAGAGCGTTCATGCCCCCCAAGGGGAAGCCCAAATCGCAGGAAGGCTTAAAATTGGAGGTCAAGCCACCTGAGTGTTGTTGAAAAAAAAAATGGCATGGCATAGGTCCTCCTCCCTAAAGGTGAACGTGTCTCATAACTACACATCCACGGGGTCCTGTGAATCCTGGACGTCCTTGTTTCAAACTCACAGAGCGTCTTGGGGACAGGTGGGGCAGCCCAAAGCATCAGGAACTCTTCAAAGGGGAGGCTGAGTCACCTGTGTGGTGTGGAAGGGAAAAAAAGGCACAGGGTTGGCACCCTCGGGCATCTCGAGCCCATGGAGGGCAGCCCAAAGAGGCAGGAAATCTTGAACGAAGAGGTCAAGGCCCCTGTATGTTGTGGAAGGAACAAGAAACGGAGCAGCAGAGGAACCCCCAACGGGTGAAAGTGGCTCTCAACCATGCATTCACTGCACCAAGGTGATTGGGGGTATCCTTGTTTCAGGCCCGAGGAGCATCTTGGGTCCACAGGGGCAGCCCCAAAGTGCAGGAAGGCTTGAAATGTGAGGTCGAGGCAACTGTGTGGCGTAGAAGGTAAAAAACGGCACACCAGATGTCCCCCCAACAGGCGAAAGTGCTCCCAACTGCACATGTGCAGGGAACCCTGGGTATCCTTGATTGGCACTTGCAGAGCGTTTCGGACCCACGAGAGGCAGCCAAAAGTGGCAGAAGGCTTGAAAGGGGAGGACAAGGCACTTGCGTGGTCTGGAAGGAAAAAAACTGATGCTGCAGAGGTCCCCCCATGGGCGAAAGTGCCTCACAACCTCGCATGCGTGGGTCCCAGGGCATCATGGGCGTCTGTCCGTCACACTCACACAGTGTCTTAAGCCCACGGAAGGCAGCTCAAAGCAGCAGTAAGGCTTCAAAGGGGAAATCGAGGCACCTGTGTGGTATGGAAGGGCAAAAATAGTCTCGGCTGAAATCCCCCCCACAGGCGAAACTGACTCCAAATCGCGCAGGGGCGGGTCACAGAGAATCCTGGCCTCCCTGATTCGTGCCCACGGAGCATCTCGGGCCCAAAGGGGACAATCCAAAGCGACAGGGAGGCTTGAAAAGGGAGGTTGAGGCTTGTGTGGTGTGGAAGGAAAGAAAAAAGGCACCGCAAATTTCCCCCCCAACGGGCAATAGTGCCTCTCAACTGCCTGTGCAGGGCACAAGAGATCATGGGCATCCCTGGGTAGCACCCGTGGAGTGGCTCGGGCCCAAGGGGTCAGCCCAAGGCGGCAGGAAGTCTTGAAAGGGGAGGTGGAGTCCCCTGTGTAGTGGAAGGAATACACAAGTGGCGAATCAGGCGTCGTGCCCCGGGTGAAAGAGCCTCCCCACCGTGCATTTATGGGGCCTAGGGGTTCCCTGTTTCACACCCACGGAGTGCCTCCGGCCCAGGAGGGCCAGCCCAAGGCAACAGGAAGGCTTGAAAGAGGAGGTGAATGCACCTGTTGTGGAGGGAAAAAACAAATGGCTAGGCAGATGTCCGCCCCCCACGGGCGAAAGTGCCTGCCCATCGTGCATGCTCGGGGCCTCAGGGATCCTGGTCACCCCTGGTTAATGCCCACGGAGAGTCTTGGGCCCACGGGGTGTAGTCCAAAGCTGCAGGAAGGCTTGGAATGCGAGGTCGAGGCCCCTGTGTGGTGAGGAAGGAAAAATATGTGGCGCGACAGAGGTCCCCACCACCGGAGAAACTGCCTCCCAACCGCGCATGTGTGGGGCCCAAGGCATCCTCGGAATTTCTGCTTCACACCCACTGTGCGTTTCGGGCCCACGGGGGACAGCCCAAAGAGGCAGGAAGGCTTGAAACTGGAGGTCGAGGCACCTGTGTGGTGTGGGGAAAAAAAAAAAAAAAAGGGCACACCTGAAGTCTTCCCCGCTGGAGAAACTGCCCCCCAACCGCGCATGGGCAGTGTATTATTCGCCCCCATGTGCATGAACCAGGGATGCCCCGGATCCCCTGGGCCATGCACATGTGCAATTAGGGGCACTTTTGCCCGTAGGGACAACTCTGCCATGGCGTAATTTGTTCCTTCCACACCACACAGGTGCCTCGACCTCCCCTTTCAAGCCGTCCTTCTGCTTTGGGCTGCCCCCTGTGGGGCCATGACTCTGCGTGGGTGTGAGGCCAGGGATGCCCAGGATCCCCTGGGATCCACGCGTGTGTGGCTGGGAGGCATTTTTGCCTGTGTTGGGGACCTTGGCCCCGCCGTATTTTTTTCCTTTCACCACCACTCAAGTGCCTCAACCTCTGCTTTCAAAGTTTCCTGCCCCTTTGGGCTGCCCCCACTGGACCTGAGAAGCTCTGTTGGTGCGAACCAAGGACGCCCAAGATCCTGCTGGCACCGCGCATGCGCGGTTGGGAGGCATTTTCGCCCATGGGCAAGACCTTTGCCGCGCGATTTCCTTTTACTTCCCAAGCACTCAGGTGACTCAACCTCCAATTTCAAGCCTTAATGCCGCTTTGGACTGTCCCGATTGGGCCGGAGACGCTTCCTGGTCACGAAGCAGGGACTCTGATGAGCCCCTGTGCCCCACGCATGTGCGGTTGGAAGGCCCTTTCCCCCATGGGGGGACATCTGTTGCGCCATTTTTATTCCCTTCCTCAAGACCCAGGTGATTCGACTTCCCATTTCAAGGCTTCCTGACGGTTTGGGCTGCCCCCGTGGGCTCGAGACGCTCCATAGGTGTTAATCAGGGATGCCCAGGTAACCCTGGTGCCCTTGCATATGCGGTGGGAAGGCACTTTGGCCCGTGGGGGGTGCACTTCTACCTCGCCATTTGTTTTTTCCCTCCATAACACAGGTGCCTTCACCTCCTGTTTCAAGCCTTCCTGCCACCTTGGGCTGACCCCGTGGGCCTGAGCTGCTCCATGGGTGTTACCCAGGGATGCCCATGGTCCCCTGTCCCCCACACCTGCGCTGTTGTGAGGCACTTTCGCCCGTTGGGGGATATCTATCTCACCTATTTTTTTCCTTCCTCACCACACAGGTGCCTCGACCTCCCTTTTCAAGACTTCCTGCCACTTTGGCCTGCCTCCGTGGGCCCCATATGCTCAGTGGACATGAACCACGGACACCCAGGATCCACTGGACTCCACACATGAGCGGTTGGGAGGCACTTTCACCCGTGGGTTGTACCTCTGCACGCCATTTTCTTTTCCTTCCTAACCACAAAGGTGCCTTGACCTCCCCTTTCAAGGTTTGACCTCCCCTTTCAAGCCTTCCTGCCGCTTTGGCCTACATTCCGTGGGCCAGACACCCCCCAGAGCATGAGCCAGGAACGCCCAGAAATCCCTGGGCCCCGCGCATGCTCGTTTGGGAGGCACTTTTGCCCGTGGGGGGATATCTGCCTCACCATTTTTTTTTCCTTTCCACCACACAGGTGCCTTGAACTCCACTTTCAAGCCTTCCTGCCACTTTGGGCTGCCCCCCATGGGCATGAGATACTCTGGGGGCATGAATCAGGGATACCCATGATCACCTGCACCCCGCACTTGTGCGATTGTGAATCACTTTCACCCAGGGGGCACCTCTGCCTCTCCGTATTTTGTTCCTTCCACACCACACAGTTTCCTCTACCTCCCTTTCAAGCCTTCCTGCAGATTTGGGCTGCCCTCTGTTGGCCTGAGATGCTCTGTGGGCACGAGTAAGGGATATCAAGGATCCCTAGGACCCCGCACATGCACGGTTGGGTGGCAGTTTCTCCCGTAGGGGGGACTTATACCATGACATTTTTTTCCACACAATACTAGTGCCTCGACCTCCCCTTTCAAGAATTCTTGCTGCTTTCGGCTGCCCCCTGTGCGCCCAAGACACTCCATTGGCATGAACCAGGGATGACCAGGATCCCCTGGGACCTGCCTATGTGCAGTGAGAGGCACTTTCGCCTTTGGGGGGGACATATGCTGCATCACTTTTTTGTTCCTTCCAGAACACACAGGTGGGTCGACCTCCACTTTTAAGCCTTCCTGTCACTTTTGGCTGCCCCCAGTGGGCTCGAGATGCTCTGGGTGCATGAAACAGGGATGCCCAGGATGACCTGGGCCCGCGCATGCTCATTTGGGAAACACTTTCGCCCTTGGGGCGGACCTCTGCGGCGCCGTTTATTTTCCTTTCACAACACACAAGTGCCTCGACCTCCCATTTCAAGCCTTCCTGCTGCTTTAGGCTGCCCTATGTGGCCCCGAGATGCTCTATGGGTGTAAACTAGGGACACCCAGAATACACTGAGCCCCACGCATCCTCGTTTGGGAGGCATTTTCGCCCCTGGGGCTTCTCTGCAGCGTGGTTTTTTTCTTTTCCTTTCCACCACACGTGTCTCAACTTCCCTTTTCAAGACTTCCTGCCACTTTGGGCTGGCCTCTTGGGCATGAGATGCTCTGTGAGCATGAACGAGGGATGCCCAGGATCCCCTGTCCCCTGCACATGTGCGGTTGGGTGGAAGTTTTGCCCGTGAGGGTACCTCTGCCAAGCCATATTTTGCTCCTTCCACACTTCCACACCACATAAGTCATTCCACCTTCCCTTTCAGGGCTTCCTGCTGCCTTTGCCTGCCCCCCATCTGCCCAAGACTCTGTAGGGATGTGAGCCAGGGACACCGTGGATCCCATTGGCACTAAGCATGTGCAGTTGGGAGGCAATTTCTCCCGTGGGCAGGACCTCTGCCGTGCCATTTTCTTTCCTTCCTCACCACACAGGTGACCCGACCTCCCTTCTCAAGACTTCCTGCCGCTTTAGGCAGTGCCACATGGGCCCGAGACAGTCTTTGGGCATGAAGCAGGGACTCTGAGAATCCCCTTGGTCCCGAGCATGTGTGGTTGGGAGGCACTTCCGCCTGTGTGGGAGATCTCTGTTGCGTCGTCTTTTCTTCCTTCCTCACCACACAGGTGCCTCGACCTCACTTTCCAAACAATCGTGCCATTTTGGGCTGCCCCCCGGGGTACAAGACTCTCTGTGGGCATGAACCAGGGATGCTCAGGATCCTCTAGGCCCCGTGCATGCGCAGTGGGGAGGCACTTTCCTCCGTGGGCGGCGAAACCTCTGCCTTGCCGTTTTTTTCCCTCCACAATACCCGTGCCTTCACCTCCTCTTTCAAGCCTTCCTGCCGCCTTGGGCTGGCCCCCGTTGGTCCAAGGCTCTCCGTGGGTGGAAACCAAGGACCCCCCCCTGGGTCCCTTGGACCCCACTCATGCGCGGTGGGGAGGCTCTTTTGCCCGTGGGGCGGGACCTCTGATTAGCCATTTGTGTTCTCCTTACACAACACAGGTGACTCCACCTCCCCTTTCAAGACTTACTGCCACCTTGGGCTGATCTCTTGGGCCCAAGCCACTCCATGGGTGCTACCTAGAGTTGCCCATGGTCCCCTGTGTTTGGCACACTCGCTGTTCGGAGACACTTTCACCCGTGGGGGACATCTGCCACACCGTTTTATTTTCCTTCCTCACCACACAGATGCCTCGACCCCCCTTACAAACCTTCCTGCCGTTTTGTGCTGCACCCCGTCGGCCTGAGATGACCCGTGGGCATAAACCACTGTCACGCAGGAAACCCTGGGTCCCTCACATGTGAGGGTGAGAGGCACTTTGTCCCGTGTGGGGACATCTGCTGCACCATATTTATTTCATTCCACACCACACAGGGGCCTGGACTTCCTATTTCAAGACTTCCTGCAGTTTTGGGCTGCCCCCCGTGGGCCTGAGGTGCTCCATGGGCATGAGCAAGGGATGCCCAGGATCCCGTCATCTGCACGCATGTGTGGTTGGGAGGCAGTTTCTCCCGTGGGGAGGACTTCTTTCATACCTTTTTCTTTTTCACACCACTGACGTACTTCTACATCCCCTTATAGGCTTTCCTGCCACTTTGGGCTGCCCTCTGTGGCGCAGAGATGCTCCATGGGTGCGAACTAGGGACACCCAGAATACACTGGGCCTTGGGCATGCTCATTTGGGAGGCACTTTCGTCTGCGGGGGTTCTCTGCAGCGCAGTTTTTTTATTTTCCTTTCCACCACACAGGTGGGTCGACTTCCCCTTTCAAGCTTTCCTGCCGCTTCGGGTTGCCCCCACTGGGCATGAAATGCTCTGTGAGCCTGAACCAGGGACGCCCAGGATCCCATGTGCCCTGCATATGCGCAGTTGGGAGGCACTTTTGCCAGTGGTGGTAACTCTGCCACGCCATATTTTCTTCCTTCCACACCACATGGGTGCCTCGACCTTCCATTTCAAGGCTTCCTGCCGCCTTCGGCTGCCCCCTGTATGTCCAATACCCTGTAGGGGTGTCAAGAGGGGACACCTAGGATCCCGTTGGCACCAAGCATGCGCAGTGCGGAGGACTTTTGAGCGTGGGCAGGACCTCTGCCGCCCCATTTTTTTTTCCTTCCACACCACACAGGTGACTCGACCTCCTCTTTCAAGCCTCCCTACCGCTTTGGGCTGTGCCGCGTGGGCCCAACATGCTCCATGGCAACAAAGAAGGGACCCTGAGGATTCCCTGAGCCCCACTCATGCGTGGTTAGGAGGCACTTTGGCCCGTGTGGGGGACCTCTGCCCTGCCGTATTTTTTTCCTTCCTCACCACACAGGTGCCTCGGCCTCACTTTCCAAGCAATCCTGCCGTTTTGGGCTGCCCCCCGTGGACCCAAGTCTCTCTGTGGGCATAAATCAGGGATGCCCAGGGTCCCCTAGGCCCCTCGCATTCTCGTTGGGGGGGAAGTTTCGCCCCTGTGGGGGGGACCTCTGCTTCGCCGTTTGTGTTTTCCTTCCACAACACAGGTGCCTCCATGTCCCATTTGAGGCTTCCTGCTGCCTTGGGCTGGACCCCGTGGGGACGAGACACTCCTTGGCTACAGACCAGGGATGCTCAGAGGCCCCTGGGCTCCATGCATATGCGGTGTGGAGACAATTTCGCTAGAGTCTGGGGGACCTCTGCCTTGCCGTTTGTGTTTTCCTTTCACAACACTGGAGCCTGTACCTCCACTTTCAAGCATTCCTGCCACCTTGGGTTGGCCCCCGTGGGCTGAAGCGCTCCGTGGGCGATAACGTGGGATGTGCAGGATCCCCAGTGCTCTGTACACGAGGAGTTGGGAGGCACTTTCGCCCGTGGGGGAACTCTGCTGCGCCATTTCTTTTTACTTCCTCACCACACAAGTGACTCAACCTCCCCTTTCAAGCCTTCTTACTGCTTTGAACTGTTCCCCTTTGGCCTGATATGCTTTGTGGGCATGAACCAGGGAAGCCCAGGATCACCAGGGCTCCACGAATGCGTGGTTGGTAGGCACTTTCGCCCTTTGGGGGACCTCTGCCACGCCATATTTTTTTCCTTCCACACCACGCAGTGCCTCGACCTCCCCTTTCAATCACTCCTGCCACTTTTGGTTGACCCTTGTGGGCCCCAGATGCTCTTTTGTTGCAAATCAAGGATGCCGAGGATCCCCTGGGCACCGCACATGAGTGGTTTTGAGCACTTTCACCCGTGGAAGGGACATCTGTCTCACTGTTTTTTTGTCCTTCCACACCACACAGGTGCATCGACCTCACATTTCAAGATTTCCTGCCACTTGGGGCTGTCTCCCATAGGCGAGAGGCAACTCTTAGGCCTGAACCAAGGATGCACACAATCCCCTGGGTGCAGTGAATGCACGGTTGGGCGGCACTTTTGTCCGTTGGGGGGACCTCCGAGTCTCCGTTTTTTTGGTTCTTTCCACAACACACAGGGGCCTTGACCTCCCATTTCAAGAAGTTCTGCCGCCTTGGGCTGCCCACTTTGGGCCCAAGACAGTTCAATGGGCGTGAACCAGGTAAGCCGAGTATCCCATGGTCCCCACGCATGCGCGGTAGGGAGGCAGTGTCTCCCATCAGGGGGACTTCTGCCCCATCGTTTTTTTTCTTTCCACACCACACAGTTGCCTCGACCTCCACTTTCAAGCTTTCCTTCCGCTTTGGGCTGCACCCCGTTGGCCCAGGACACTTCGTGGGTGTGAATCAGGGATGGCCAGGAAACACTGAGCCCTGCACATGCACCGTTGGTAGGCAACTTCGCCCATGGAGAGCCCTCTGCCGCGCTGTATTTATTTCCTTCCACACCACACAGGTGTCTCGAACTTCCCTTTCAAACATTTCTGCCGGTTTCCGCTGCCCCCTGTGTGCCCCAGGCTCTGCATTGGTGTGAAGCAGGGATGCCCAGGCACCCCTTGGCCATGCACATGAGTGTTTGGTAGGAAATTTTGCCTGTGGAGGGGACCACGGCTGTTTCGTTTTTTTTTTTCCTTTCACCACCACACAAGTGCCTCAACCTCCACTTTCAAGCATTTGTAGCGCTTCAACCTGCCCGCTGTGGGCCTGAGACACCCTGTGGGCATGAACCAGGGAAGCCCAGGATATCCTGGGCCCTGGGCCCTACATATTCGCGATCGGGAGGCACTTTCTCCTTTGGGGGGACTTCTGCCACACCGTATTTTTTTCCTTTCACAGCACACAGGTGCCTCGACTTCCCCTTTCAAGCCTTCCTGCCGCTTTGGGCTGCCCCCCTTGGACCTGACAGTTTCCGGTGGTGTGAGCCAGTGATGCCCCGGATCCCCTGGGACAGGCTCATGCGTGGTTAGGAGGCACTTTAGCCCCTGGGGGTATCACTGATGTGCCATTTTTATTTCCATCCACACCACACAGGTGCCGCGAACTCCCATTTCAAGATTTCCTGCAGCTTTGTGCTCCACACCGTGATCCTGAGATGCTCCGTGGGTGTGAACAAGGGATGTCCAGGATCCCGTGGGCCCCACGCATACGCGTTTGGGAGGCAGTTTCTTCTGTGGGGTGACTCCTGCCGCGTCATTTTTTTTTCCTTCCACACCACAGAGGTGCCTCTACCTCCCCTTTTAAGCCTTCCTGCAGCCTTGGGCTGGCCCCTGTGGGCCCGAGGTGCTCCCTGGGTGTGAAACAGGGACACCCAGGGTCCCCTGGGCCCCACGCATGTGTGGTGGGGAGGCTCTTTTGCCCGATGTCGGGGCATCTGGTTCGCCATTTGTGTTTTCCTTCCACAATACAGGTGACTCCGCCTTCCTTTCAAGACTTCCTGCCACCTTGGTCTGACCCCGTGGGCCCTTGCTGCTCGATGGGTGCTAACCACGGATACCTAGGGTCCCCTGGGCCCTGTACATGTGCGGTTGGAAGGCACTTTCTCCCGTGGGAGGACCTCTGCCACGCCATTTTATTTTCCTTCCACACCACACAGGTACCTCGACCTCCCATTACAAGACTTCCTGCTGCTTTGGGCTGCCCTCATGGGCCCAAGATGCTCAGTGGGTGTGATCCAGCAATGCCCTGGATCCCCTAGGCCATGCACATGTGCGGTTGGGAGGCACTTTTGTCCCTGTGGGTAATTCTGCCACTCTGCTTTTTTTTTTCCTTCCACACCAAACAGCCGCCTCCATCTTCTATTTTGAGTCTTCCTCCAATATGGACAGATCCCCGTGAGCCTGAGACATTCTGTACACATAAATGAGGGTTGCCCAGGATCTCCTGGGCCCCACGCATGCATGGTTGAGAGGCACTTTCACCTTAAGGGGGAACTATGCCACGCCATTTCTTTTCCTTCCACCACACACAGGAGCCTCTACCTCCCCTTTCAAACCTTCCTGCTGCTTTGGGCTGCCCCGGTGGGCCCGAGATGCTCTGAATGCATGAACCTGAGATTCCCATGAAGCCCTGGGTCATGTGTATGCTCATTTGGGACGCACTTTCGCCCATGTGGGGGACCTCTGCTTCATCATTTTTTTTCCTTTCACACCACACAGGTCTCTCGACATCCCCTTTCAAGACTTCCTGCTGCTTTGAGCTGCCCTTGTGGGCATGAAATCCTCGGTGCAAATGAAACCAGGACGCCAAGGATCCCCTGCGCCTCGCACACGCTCAGTTGGGAGGTACTTTAGCCTGTGGGGACAACTCTGCCAAGCTGTATTCTGTTCCACATCACACAGGTGCCTCGGCCTCCCCTTTCAAGCATTGCTTCCGCTTTAGGCTGCCACCCTTGGGACTGCGACACTCTGTGGGTGGGAACAAGGGACGCCAAGGATCCCATGGACCCTGCGCATGTGCGGTTGGGAGGCAGTTTCTCCCATGCCATTTTTTTTCAACACCACACAGATGCCTCGACATCCTCTTTCAAGTTTTCATGCTGCTTTCTGATTACCCCATCGGCCCAAGAGTCTGCGTGGTGTGAACCAGGGAAGCACAGGATCGCCTGGGCCCCACGCATGCACAGTTGGGAGTCATTTTTGCCTGTGGGGGGACCTCGGCCGCACCGGTTTTTTTTTTTTTTTTTTTTTCCTTTCACCACTACAGAGGTGCCTCGACCTCCACTCTCAAGCATTTCTGCCTCTTTGGCCTGCCCCCTCTGTGCCTGAGACGACTTGTGTGCACGAACCAGGGATGCCCAGGATCCCCTGGGCCCCATGTATGCGTGGGTGGAAGGAACTTTCGCCCTTGCATGGGACCTCTGCCACGCCATATATTTTTCCTTGCACACCACTCAGGTGCCTGGATTTCCCCTTTCAAGGCTTCCTGCCACTTTGGGTTGCCCCTGTGAGCCGGAGACCCCCCATGGGCATGAACCAGTGACGCCCATGGTCCCCTGGGCCCTGCTCATGCACTGCTGGGAGACACGTTCGCCCGTGGGGGGACATCTGCAGCACCGTTTTTTTTCCTTCCTCTACACAGGTGCCTCAACCTCCCATTTCAAGCCTTCCTGCTGCTTTTGGCTGTCCCCTGTGGGCCTGAGACACTCAGTGAGTGTGAACAAGGGAAACCCAGCATCCCGTGGGCCCCACACATGCGTGGTAGTGAGGCAGTTTCTCCCTTCTGGTGGACTTCTGCCATGCCATTTTTTTTTTAACACATTACACTGGTGCCTCGAACTCCCCTTTCAAGCCTTCCTGCCGCTTTTTGCTGCCCCTTGTGGGCCCGAGACCCTGCGTTTGTGTGAACCAGGGAAGCCCAGGATCCCCTGGACTTGGAGCATGCACGGTTGGGCGGCACATTTTCCCGTGGTGGGGAGCTAGGCCACGTCTTTTTTTAACTTCCACCACCACACAAGTGCCTAGACCTCTACTTTCAAAATTTCCTGCCGCATTGGACTGCTCCACGTGGGTCCGAGACACTTGGTGGGCATTAATCAGGTATGCCCAGGATCCCCTACACCCTGCGCAGGCATGGTGGGGATGCACTTTTGCCCGTGGGTTGGGGGGTCCTCTGCCTCCTCTTTTGTTTTATTCTTCCACAAAACAGGTGCCTCCACCTCCTATTTCAAGTCTTCCTGCCGCGTTGGACTGATCCTCGTGGGTCTGAGGTGCTCCGTGCGTGAGAACCAGGGAGGCCCAGCGTCCCCTAGGCCCCATGCATGTGCGGTTGGGAGGCTTCCTCATGCATAGTGGGGGACTTCTGATTCGCCATTTGTGTTTTCCTTACACAACACAGGTGACTCCACCTCTCATTTCATGACTTCCTACCGCTTTAGGCTTGACCCCTTGGGCATGAGACCCTCCGTGGATGTTAACCAGGGATGCCAATTGTCCCCTGGGCCCCACACTTGTGTGGTGGGGGAGCACTTTCGCCCATTAGAAGGGACCTCTGCCATGCCATTTGTCTTTTCCTTCCACAGCAGAGGCTCCTCCACCTCCCATTTCGAGGCTTCCTGCTGCCTTGAACTGGACCCCATGGGCCTGAGGCACTCCTTGGGCATGGACCAGGGATGCCCAGAGTCCCCTGGGTCCCACACATGTGCGGTGGGGGAGGCAATTTCGCCTGTGTAGGGGTACCTCTCCCTCGCCATTTGTGTTTTCCTTTCACAACACTGGAGCCTGCACCTCCCCATTCAAGCCTTCCTGCTGTTTTGGGCTGCCCCCCTTTAGCCTGATGCGCTATGTGGGTGGAAACCAGGGAAGATCTCCAGGGCTCCACGCATGCGTGGTTCGGAGGCACTTTCGCCCATTTGGGGACCTCTGCTGAGCCATTATTTTTTTCCTTCCACACCACACAGATGCCTGGACCTCCCCTTTCAAGCCTTCCTGCAGCTTTGGGTTGCCACCTATGGGCCTGAGATGTTCCGATAATGCAAAGCAGGGGCACGCAGGACCCCCTGGGCCCCGCGAATGAGCAGTTGGGGGGCACTTTCTCCCATAGCGGGACCTCTGCTGTGGCGTTTTCTTTTCCCTTTCACACCACACAAGTGCCTCGATCTCCCTTTATAAGACTTCATGCCACTTTAAGCTGCCTCCCATGAGCCCAAGATTCTCTGAGCATGCCAAGCAGGGAAGCCCAGAATCATCTGGGTCCCACGAATGCATGGTTGGTGGCTGTTTCGCCCGTGGGTAGGATCTCTGCTGTTTCTTTTTTTCCTTTCACACAACGCAGGTGCCTCTACCTCCCCTTTGAAGACTTCCTCTGCTTTGGGCTTCCCCACAAGTCCCCAAGAAGCTCCGTGAGTGTGAAACAGGGAGGCCCAGGATACCCTAGGCCTTGTGCATGCGGGGTTAGGAGGCAGTTTCGCCTTTAAGGAGGACATATGCTGAGCCATTTCTGTTTCCTTCCACAACACTCAGGTGCCTCGACTTCCAATTTTAAGCCTTCCTGCAGCTTTGGGCTGTCCCCTGTGGGCCTGAGTCGCTCTGTAGGCATGAAACAGGGAAGTCCAGTATCCCCTGGGCCCCGTTCATGCATGGGTGAGAGGCACATTCGCCTTTGGTGTGGAGATGTTCCTTCCACAACACACAGGTGCCTCGACCTCCCATTTCAAAATTTCCTGCGGCTTTGGGCAGCCCCCCATGGG
Organism: Pongo abelii; assembly: GCF_028885655.2. Classification (NCBI taxonomy): domain Eukaryota; kingdom Metazoa; phylum Chordata; class Mammalia; order Primates; family Hominidae; genus Pongo; species Pongo abelii. The sequence goes on along the minus strand of NC_072000.2, from coordinate 18,977,339 downwards.
CCCGAGATGATGTGGTGGCATGAATTAGGGGCGTCCAGGATCCCCTGGGCCCCACACATGCTCGTTTGGGAGGCACTTTGGCAGGTAGGGCGGACCTCGGCCGCGCAGTTTTTTTCTCCTTCCACACCACAGTGGTGCCTCAACCACCCCATTCAAGGCTTCCTGCCACTTCAGGCTTCCCCCTGTGAGCCCGAGGTGCTTCATGTGCATGAAGTAGGGATGCCCAGGATCCCCTGGGCCCATCACATGTGCAGCTGGGAGGCACATTCGTCCGTGAGGGGGACCTCTGATGCGCTGTTTTTTTTTTTTTTCCTTCCACACCACACAGATGACTCGACCTCCCATTTCAAGTCTTCCTGCCTCTTTGGGCTGCCCCTCATTGGCTCAAAACGCTCAAGGGGCACAACCAGGGACGCCCAGGATCCCCTGGGCCCCACGCATGCATGGTTGAGAGGCACTTTCGTCTTTGGGGTGGACCTCTGCCACGCCATTTTGTTTTCCTTGCAAAACAAACAGGTGCCTTGACTTTCCTTTGAAGTCTTAGGGCCGCTTTGAACTGCCCCCCGTGGGCATAAGACACTCGGTGGGCATAAAGCAGGCATGTCCAGGATCCACTGGGCCACACACATGCACGGATGGAGCACTTTCTTTCGTGGTGGGGACCTCTGGCCTGCCATGTTTTTTTGCTTCCACTCCACTCAGGTACCTCTATCTCACCTTTGAAGACTTCCTGCCACTTTGGACTGTCCACCGTGGGCCCAAGATACTCCTTGGGCCTGAATCAGGATGCACACAACACCCTGGGTGCAGTGAATGCGAGGTTGGCATGCACATTCGCCCTTTGGGGATACCTCTGTGGCTTCTTTTTTTTTTCCTTCCACAACACACAGGGGTCTCGACCTCCCCTTTCAAGCATTGCCTCCGTCTTGGGCTGCCCCCTTTGTACCTGAGATGCTTCATGGGCATGAACCAGGGAAGTGCAGGATCTGCAGGGCCCCTAGCATGTGTGGTTGGGGGGCACTTTCCCTTTTGGGGGACTTCCGCTGCACTTTTTTTTCTCCCTTCCACACCACACAGATGCCTCGATCCCCTTTTTCAATAATTCCTGCCGCTTTGGGTTGCCCCTGGGCCCAAGATGCTCTGTGGGCAGGAATCAGGGACACCCAGCATTCTCTGGGACCCACGCATGTGTAGTTGGGAGTCACTTTAGCTCTTGAGGGGAACCTACGTTGTGACGTTTTTGTGTCCTTCCATACCACACAGGTGTCTCGACTTCTCATTTGAAGCCTTACTGTCGCTTTGAGCTGCCTCCTGTAGGCCTGAGACACTGTGTGGTTGTGAAGCAAGGACACCCAGGATCCCCTGGGTCTGGCACATGCACGGTAGGGAGCACTTTCGCCAGTAGTGGGGACCGCTGGTGTGCTGTTTTTTTTGTTTTTCCTTCCACACCACACAGGTGCCTCGACCTCACATTTCAAGCCTTCCTGCCACCTGGGGCTGTCTCTCATGGGCCCAACACACTCTTAGGGCCTGAACCGGGGATGCCCACAATTCCCCAGGCACAGTGCATGTGCGGTTGGGAGGCACTTTCACCCACTGGGGGGACCTCTGTGGCTTCGTTTTATTTTTCCTTCCGCAACACACAGGGTCCTCGACCTCCCCTTTCAAGAATTCCTGCCGCCTTGGGCTGCCGCCTTGGGGCTAAGACCCTTCATGGGTGCGAACAAGGGAAGCCCGGGATCACCTGGGCCCTGCGCATGCATGGTTGGGAAGTACGTCTGCCCATGGGGGGAATTCTGCCGTGCCGTTTTTTTTCCTTACATACCACACAGGTGCCACAACGTTCCCTTTCAAGTTTTACTCCTGCTTTCATCTTCCCCCCGCCATGGGCCTGAGACACTCCGTGAACATGAAGCAGGGACACGCAGGATCTCCTGGGACCCTCCTGAGCTGTTGGGCGGCACTTTTTCTCGTGGGGGGACCTCTGCTGCAGCGTTTTTTTTTTTTTCTTTCACACCACACAAGTGCCTCGACCTCCCCTTTCAAGACTTCCTGCCACTTTGTGCTGTCCCCTGTGGGCCCAAGAAACTCTGTAGGCATGAATCAGTGACTCACATTATCCTCTGGGCCCTGTGCTTCACTTTTGGGAGGCACTTTCGCCCGAAGGGGGGACCTCTGCCACGCCATTTTTTTTTTTAATGTTCACAACACAGGTGTACTGATCTCACATTTTGAGCCTTTCTGCCGCTTTGGGCTGCCCCTGGTGGGCAAGAAACGCCCTGTGGGTATGAACCAGGGACACCCAGGATCCCCTGAGTCTGGTGCATGCACAGTTGGGAGGCAGTGTCCCCCGTGGTGGGGACTTCTGCTGCAGCGTTTGTTTTTTCTTTCCACAACTCACAGGTGCCTCAACCTAAATTTTCAAGTCTTGCTTCCGCTTTGATCTTCCCAGGTGGGCCTGAGAAACCCTGTGCCCATGAAGTGGGGAAGCCCAGGATCCCCTGGACTCTAAGCATGTGCCTTTGGGATGCAGTTTCACCCGTAGTGAGGACCTGTGCCCCATAGTGTTTTCTTTCCTTCCACATCCCACAGTTGCCACAACCTCCCATTTCAAGCCTTCCTGCCGCTTTGAACTGCCCCCCCTTGGGCCTCAGACACTCCATAGGCACGAATCAGGGGCGCCCAATATCCCCTGGCCCCTGTGCATACGAGGTTGGGAGGCACTTTCGTCAGTGGGCTGGACCTCTGCTGCGCCATTTTCCTCTCATTCCTAACCACACAGTGACTCGACCTCCCATTTCAAGCCTTCCTGCCAATTGGCAGTGTCCCCCGTGGGCAAGAGAAGTTCCGTGGCATGAAGCAGGGATGCCAAGGATCCACTGGGCCCCGAGCATGAGCATTTGGAAGGCACTTTTGCCCATGGGGGGACATGTGCTGCGCCACTTTTTTTTCCTTCCTCATCACACAGGTGCCATGACCTCCCCTTTCAAGATTTCCTGCCGCTTGGGACTGCCCCAGGTGGGTCTGAGATGCTCCTTGGGCACGATACAGGAAGTCTGAGGATCCCGTGGGCCCTGCCCATGAGCATTTGGGTGGCAGTTTCCCCCATGGGGGGCAGACTTCTTCGCCATTTGTTTTTCCCCTCCACAACACTGGTGCCTTCACCTCCTCCTTCAAGCATTTCTGCCGCCTTGAGCAGGCTCCCGTGGGCCTGAGGGGCTCCGTGGTTGTGAATCAGGGACCCCCATGGTCCCCTGGGCTCAAGGCATGCGCAGTGGAGAGGCTCTTTCCCCAGTGGTGGGGGGACCTCTGATTCACCATTTGTGTTTTCCTTCCACAACACAGGTGCCTCTACCTCCCATTGCAAGCCTTCCTGCCGCTTTGGGCCGCCCCCATGGGTCAAGGAGATCCATAAGTGTGAATTAGGGACATTCAGGATACACTGGGCTCCATGCAGTCTCGTTTGGGAGGCACTTTCACCAGTGGGGGTCCTCTGCCACGCCGTTGTTTTTTTTTTTTTCCTTTCCATCATACAGGTGACTTGACCTCCTATTTCATGCTTTCCTGCTGCTTTGGGCTGCACCCCTTGGGCATGAGATGCTCTGTGGGCATGAACTAGGGATGGCCAGGATCCTCTGGGCCCCACGCATGTGCCGTTCAGAGGTAGTATCTCGCGTGGGGGGGACATCGGCCGCACCGTATTTTTTTTCTTTTCACACCACACAGGTGCCTCGACCTCTGGCTTCAAGCCTTCCTTCTGCTTTGAGTTGCCCGTATGGGCCTCAGGCGCCCTATGCAATCCAACCAGGGAAGCCCAGGATCCCCTGGGCCCAGCAAATGCTCAGTTGGAAGGCAGTTTCACCCTTGTTGGGACCTGTACCACGTCATTTTTTAATTTCTTCCACACCACACAGGTGCCTCAACCTCCCCTTTCAAGACTTCCTGCCACATTGGCCTGCGCCCCTTCACCCCCAGACGCTCTGTGGGTGCGAATCAGGGACACCCAGTATCCCCTGGGCCCCACGCATGCGCGGTTGGGAAGCGATTTCGACGGTGGGCAGGACTTCTGTCGCGCCATTTTCTTTTCCTTCCTGACCACACGGGTGACTCAACTTCCCTTTTCAAGACTTCCTGCCACTTTCAGCTGCCCAGTGTGGGCACAAGACGCTCCGTGAGCATGAAGCAGGGAGAGGGAGGATCCTCTGGGCCCCTCGCCTGCGCAGTTGGAAGTCACATTCACCCATGTGGGGAGATCTGCCCCGCTGCTTTTTTTCCCTCCTCACCACACATTTGCTTGGACCTCCCCTTTCAAGCCTTCCTGCCGCTTTGGACTTCCCCCCGTGGGACGCAGACACTCTGTTGGTTCAAACCAGGGACGCCCAGTAGACCCTGGGCAACATGCATGCGTGGTTGGGAGGAACTTTCACCAGTGGGTGGGACTTCTTCTGACCCGTTTTCTTTTCATATCTAACCGCACAGTGACTCGACCTCCAATTTCAAGCATTCGTGAAGCTTTGGGCTCTACCCCATGGGACCAAGACACTCTGTAGGCATGAACCAGGGGTGCCCGGGATCCCCAGAGCCCTGCACATGGGTGGGGAAGAGCAGCATTCGCCTTTGTTGGGACCTATGCTGCATCGTTTTTTTTTTCCTTCCACAACACACAAGTGCCTCGCCCTCCCCTTTCAAGCTTTCCTGACACTTTGGGAAGCCCTCTGTGGGCCCAAGACTCTCTGAGTGCATGATCCAGGGATGCCCAGGATCCCCTGGGCCCTGTGTATGCTCTTTTGAGAGGGTCTTTCGTCCGTGAGGGGGAACTTGGCCGCGTCGTTTCTTTGTCCTTCCACCCCACACCGTTGCCTCAACCTCCCATTTCAAGCCCTCCTGCCACTTTAGCCTTCCCCCCTTGGGCCCAAGGCACTTCTTGGGCATGAACCAGGGATGCCCATGATCCACTGGTCCCTGTGCATGTGCAGTTGGGAGGCACTTTCGTCAGTGGTGGGGACTTCTGCTGTGCGGGTTTTTTTTTCCTTCCACATCACACAGGTGACTCAAGATCCCAATTCAAGCTTTCCTGCTGCTTTGGGCTGCCCCCCTTGGGCCTGAAATGCTCCATGGGTGCGAACCAAGGACACCCAGGATGCGCTGGGCCCCAAGCATGTACGGTTGACAAGCACTTTCGTCTTTGTGAGGGGGAAATCTGCCATACCATTTCATTTTCCTTCCAGAATAAACAGGTGCCTCGACCTCCCATTTCAAGCCATCCTACTGCTTTGAGCTGTATCCAGTGGGCCTGAGACCCTCCGTGTACAAGAACCAGGAACTCCTAGGATCCCCTAGGACCCTCTCCTGTGCGGTTGGGAGGCACTTTCACCCTTGCCGGGGACTTCTGTCTCGCCATGATTTTTTACTTTCAAACCACAAAGGTGCCTTGACCTCCCTTTCAAGGCTTTCTGCTGCAGTGGGCTGCCCCCTGTGGGCCTGAGACGCTCCGTGGGCATGAAACAGGAATGCCCAGTATTCGCTGTGACCCGTGCATGTACAGTTGGGAGGTACTTCTGCCCGTCGGGGGGACCTCTGTGGCTCCGTTTTTTTTTTCCTTCCACAAAACACAGGGGCCTCGACCTCCCTTTTCAAGCATTCCTGCCGCCTTGGGCTGCCCCCCTGGGCTCGAGCCGCTTCATCGTCTGCCGGACGTTTTTTTTCCTTCTTCACCACACAGGTGCCTCGACCTCCCCTTTGAAGCCTTCCTGCCACTTTGGTCTGCACTCCGTTGGCAAGAGATTCTCCATGGGTGTAAACCAGGGATGCTCAAGAAGCACTTGGCCCCATGCATGCACGGTTGGGAGGGCCTTTTGCCCATGCAGTACCTCTAACGCACCATATTCATTTCCTTCCACACCACACGGGTCCCTCAACCTTCCCTTTCAAGGCTTCCTGCCACTTTGGGCTGCCCACCGTGCACCCGAGTCACTCCGTGGGCATGAACCAGGGATGCCCAGTATCCCCTGGGCCCTACACATGCTCGTTAGGGAGACAACTTCGCCCGTGGGGGGACCTCTGCCGTGCTGTTTTTTTTTCCTTTCCACCACACTGGTGCCTCAACCTGCCATTTCAAGCTTTCCTGCCACTTTGAGCTGGCTCCCGAGTGGATGAGACACTCTGAGGGCCTGAAAGAGAGACACCCAGAATCCCCTTCACCCTGTACATGAGCGGTTGAGAGGCACTTTCACCCGTGGGGGGACAACTGCCACGCTGTATTTTGTTCCTTCCACACCACACAGGTGTCTCGACCCCCTCTTTAAAGCCTTCCTGCTGCTTTGGGCTGCCCTCTGTGGGCCTGAGACACTGTGAGCATAAACAAGGGACGCCCAGGATCCCGTGGGCCCCTCACATGCACAGTTGGTAGGCATTTTCTCCTGTGGGGGAGACTTCTGCTTCCCCGTTTTTTTATTCCCTTCCACACCACACAGGTGCCTATACCTTCCATTTCAACCTTTCCTGCCACTTAGGGCTGCCCCATATCTGCCCGAGATACTCTGTGGGAATCAAACAGGGACTCCCAGATCCCCTACACCCCGTGTAGGCGCGATTGGGGGGCACTTTTGCCTGTGGTGGGGACCTCGTCGGCACCATATTTTTTGTTACTTTCACCACCACACAAGTGCCTTGACCTCCGCATTCAAGACTTCCTGCTGCTTTGGGTTGCTCCACATGGGCCTGAGACATTCCGTGGGCAGAGAAATGCCCAGGATCCCCTAAGCCCCACGCATGCCTGGTGGGGATGCACCTTCGCCCCGGAGTGGGGGGGAACCTCTGCCTCACCGTTTGTTTTTTTCTTCCACAACACAGTTGCTTCCACCTCCTAATTCAAGCCTTGCTGCCACCTTGGGCTGGTTCCCGTGGGTCCAAGGCACTCCTTGGTTGCGAACGAAGGACCCCTAGGGTCCCTTGGGTCCCAAGCATGTGCAGTGGGGAGACTCTTTCACCCTTTTGGGGCGACCTCGGTTTTGCCATTTGAGTTTTCCTTCCACAACACAGCTGACTCCATCTCCCATTTCAAGACTTCCTGCCACCTTAGGCTGACCCCTTGGGCCCAAACCACTCCATGGGTGCTAACCAGGATGCCCAGGGTCACCTGGGCCCCACACACACGTGGCAGGGAGGCACTTAAGCCCGCTGGGGGGTCCCCTGCTTTGCCGTTTGTGTTTTCATTCCACAACAACGGTGCCTCCACCTCCTCTTTCAGGGCTTCCAGCCTCCTTGGGCTGGACACTGTGGGTCCGAGGCACTCCTTGGGAATGGATCAGGGACACTGGGAGTCCCTGGGCCCTGGGCATGTGTGGTGTGGGGGCACTTTCGCCCATGTTGGGGACCTCTGCCTCGCTGTATGTGTTTTACTTTCACAACGCTGGAGACTGCACCTCCCCTTTCAAGCCTTCCTGTCAACTTGGGCCAGCCACCGTGTGCCAAAGCCCTCCGTGGGTGAGAACCTGGGATGCCCAGGATCCCCAGGGCTCCAAGCATGTGTGGTTGGGTCGCAATTTCGCACGTTGGGGACCTCTGATCTGCCGTTTTTTTTTCTTCCTCACCACACAGGTGGCTTGACCTCCGCTTTCAAGACTTCCTGCCACTTTGGGCTGCCCCCCTTGGGCCTGAGATGCTCTGTGGGCACGGATCAGGGAATCCCAAGATCCTCTTGGACCCACGCATGCGTGGTTGACAGGCACTTTTGCCAGTGTGGGGGACCTCGGCTGCAACTCTTTTTTCCTTCCACACTGCACAGGTTCCTCAAACTCCCCTTTCAAGCCTTGCTGTCACTTTAGGCTATGACCTGTGGGCCCAAGGCTCTGGGTGGGCAGGAATCAAAAATGCCCAGGAACCACTGGGCCCTGCCTATTTGTGGCTGAGAGACATTTTCATCTGTGGGGGGACGTCTGACATGCAGTATTTTTTTTTTTTTTCATTTCATTCCACACAGGTGCCTTGACTTCCTCTTTCAAGCATTCCTGCTGCTTTGGGCTGCCCCCTCTGGGCCCGAGACATTCCCTGTGCCTGAACCAGTGATGCACCAGATCACCTGGGCCACGCACGTTTGCGGTTAGGAGGCACTTTTGTCCCTAGGCATAATTCTGCCACCCTGTTTTTTTTGCTTCCACACGACTCTGGTGCCTCCACCTCCTATTTCAAAACTTCTTCTGATTTAGGCAGACCCCGTGGGCCTGAGATCCTACGTAGGTATGAGCCAGGTATGCCAAGGATCCCCTGGGCCCTGCAAATGCATGGTTGAGAGGCACTTTCACCTTAAGGGGGACCTATGCCTCGCCATTTTTTTCCTTCCACAACACACAGGTCCCTCGACCTCCCCTTTCAAAACTTCCTACCGATTTGTGTCGTCCCCCATGGGCCCAAATGCTCTGGGTGCATGAAGCAGGGATACCCAGAATCCCTATGGCCCCATGCATGCCCGATTTGGAGATACTTTTGCCCATAGGGGGATCTCTAATTAACCTTTTTTTTTTCCTTGCTCACCGCCCAGATGCCTCAACTTACCCTTTCAAGCATTCCTGCCACTTTGGGCTGCCCCACTTGGTCCTGACAGGCTCTGTGGGCCTGACTCAGGGAACTCTAGGATCCTCTGGAACCCGCGCATGCACGGATGACAGGCACTTTTCTCTGTTGGGGGGACCTCGGCTGCGACTTTTTTCCCCTTCCAAAACACACAGGTAACTCGACCTCCACTTTCAAGGCTTCGAGCCACATTCACCTTCTCCCCTGGGCCCGAGACGCCCTGTGGGCGGTAACCATGGGCACCCAAGAGCCCCAGGCCCAGGCATGTGCGGTTGGGAGGCATTTTCGCCCATGGGGGAGACTTCGGTCTTGCCGTTTTTTTGTCCTTCAACACCACACAGGTGCCTCAACCTCCCTTTTCAAGCCTTCCTGCAACTTTAGGCTGCCCCCAACCGGTGGGCGTGAGGCACTCCATGGGCATAAACCATGAATACCCAGGATACCCTGCACCCTGTGCATGCACGGTTGGGATGCCCTTTCTTCCTTGGGGTGGACCTCTGCCATGCCGTTTTATTTTCCTTCCAAACCACACAGGTGTCTTGGCCTCCCTTTTCAAGACTTTCTGCTGCTTTGGGCTGCTGGCCGTGGGACTGAAACCATCCATGTGCATGAAGCATGGATGCCTAGGATCCCCTGGACCCCAAGCATGTGCGGTTGAGAGACACTTTCATCTTTAGGTGGGACCTCTGCCACGCCATTTTGTGTCCCTTCCACCACAAACACGTGCCTCGAACTCCCAATTCAAGCCTTCCTGCTGCTTTAAGCTGCCCTCTCTGCGCCCGAGACACTCCATCCACAAGATCCAGTGAAGCCTAGGTTCCTCTGGGACACTCGCATGCACGGTTGGGAGGCACTTTCGTCCTTGGGGGAGACCTCTGCCGCGCTGTGTTTTTTTAGTTTCAAACCACAAAGGTGCCTGGACCTCCCCTTTCAAGCTTTCCTGCCTCTTTGAGCTTTCCCCCATGGCCCCGAGATGCTCTGTTGCTATGAAACAGGGAAGCCCAGGACCTCCAGGGACCCCAGCATGCGTGGTTGGGAGGTAATATCACCCATGGTGGGGACCTCTGTGGCGCCTTTTTTTTTTCCCCTTCCACATCACACAGATGCCACGACCTCCCTTTTGAAGCCTTCCTGCGGCTTTGGGTGGCCCCCTCTAGGCCCAAGACACTCCTTGGGCCTGAAGCAGGGATGCTCACAAGCCCCTGGGCACAGTGAATGTGGGGATGGGAGGCACTTTCACGCGTTGGGGGGACCTCTGCCTTTCGGTTTTGTTTTTCTTCCACAACACACAGGGGCCTCAACCTCCCATTTTAAGCATTCCTGCTGCCTTGGGCTGCCCCCCTAGGACCTGAGACGCTTCAGAGGCATGAAGCAGGGAAGCCCTGGATCCCCTAGGCCCCACGCACGCGCGGTTGGAAGGCACTTTCGCCCGTGGGGGGACTTCTGCAGTGCCATTTTTTTTCCTTCCATACCACACAGGTGTCTCCAGTTCCCCTTTCAAGGCTTACTTCAACTTTTATTTGCTCCCCATGGGGCTGAGACCCTCGTGAATGTGAAGCAGGGACACGCAGGATCCCCCGGGCCCCACAAATGAGTGGTTTGGGGGTACTTTCTCATGTAGGGGGATGTCAACTGTGGCTTTTTTTTTTCCTTTCACACCACACGAGTGCCTCGAACTCCTCTTTCAAGACTTCCTATCGCTTTTGGCTTCACCCCGTGAGCCCAAGTCGTTCCGAGGGTGCCAAACAGGGAAGTCCAGGATCCCCTGGGCCCCACCCATATGTAGGTCGGGGCTATTTCCCCCATGGAGAGGACCTCTGCTGTGACATTTTTTTCCTTCCAAACCACACAGGTCCCTGAAACTTCCCTTTGAAGACTTTCTGCTGCTTTGGGCTTCCCCCATGGCCCAAAGCACTCCGTGGGTGTGAAAGAGAGATGACCAACAACCCCAGAGCCCCATGCTTGTGGGGTTAGGGGGCACTTTTGTCTTTAGGAAATACCTATACCACGCCATTTTTTTTTTTCATTTCACAATATTCAGGTGCGTTGACTTCCAATTTCAAGATTTACTGCCTCTTTGGGCTGCCCCCCTTGGACCCAATCCGCTCTGGGTGCATGAACCATGAATCACCAGGATCCCTGGGGCTCTGAGCATGCTCGTTTGGGAGGCACTTTAGCCCATCGAGCAGACATTGGCCACGTCATTTGTTTGTCCTTCTACACCACACAGGTGTATCAACCTCCCTTTTCAAGTCTTCCTGTTGCTTTTGGCTGTCCCCCGTGGGCCCGCGATGCTTGATGGGCAGGATCCGGGGATGCCCAGGATCGCCAGGGCCCTATGCATATGGGCTTGGGCAGCACGTTCGTCCATCAAAAGGACCTTTGCCGTGCCGTCTTTTTTTCTTCCACACCACACAGCTGTCTCGACCTCCCATTTCAAGTCCACCTGCCACTTTGGACTGGCCCCTGTCAGCCTGTAACACTCCGTGGGCATGAACCAGGGCTGCCCAAGATCCCCTGGGCCCCATGCATGTGTGGATTAGAGGAACTTTCGTCTTTGGTGGGACCTCTGCCACGTCATTACTTTTTCCTTTCACAACAAACAGGTACCTCGACCTCCCATTTCAAGCCTTCTTCCCTCTTTGAGCTGCCCCACATGGGCCCCAAACACTCCCTGCACAAGAACCAGAAACGCCTAGAATCCTCTGGGCCCTGGCATGCGTGATTAGGAGGTACTTTTGCCCGTAGGGGGGACCTTTGCGACGCCGTTTTTTTTTTTTTTTCCTTCCAAGCCAACCAGGTGCTTCGACCTCCCCATTCAAGCCTTCCTTCCGCTTTGGGATGACCACCTTTGGCCCAACACGCTTTGTGGGCACTAATCAGGGTAGACCAGGATCTCCAGGTCCCACGCTTTTGGGGTTGCAGGGCACTTTTGCCAGTTGGGGGACCTCTGCCACGCCAATTTTTTTTCCTTCCACACCACACAGATGTCTCAACCTCCCCTTTCAAGCCTTCCTGCCGCTTTGGGCTGCACTATGTGGGCTCGAGACACTCTGTGGGAGAGAAGTAGCTCCTACACCCCTCGGATGCGCAGTGGGAAGGCACTTTGGTCCGTGGTGTGGGTCTTCTACCTCGCCCTTTGCTTTTTCCTTCCAAAACACATGTGCCTCCACCTCCTACTTCAAGCCTTCCTGCCCCCTTGGGCTGTTGGCCGTGGGCCAGAGGCACTCCCTGAGTGGAAAACAGGGACCCCCAGGGTCCCATAGGCCCCATGCATGCACGGTGGGGAGGTTCTTTCGCCCGTTCAGGGGACTTCTGATTCGCCACTTGTCTTTTCCTTCCACAACACAGGTGACTCCACCTCCCCTTTCAAGACTTCCTGCCACCTTAGGCTAACCCTGTGGGCCTGAGCTGCTCTATAGATGCTAATCAGGGATACCCAGGGTCCCCTTGGCCCCATGTACGTGTGTTTGGGAGGCACGTTCCCCGTGGGGGAGAAGTTTGTGGCACTTTTTGTCTTTTCCTTCCGCAACACAGATGACTCCACGTCCACCTCCAAGGTTTTCTGCCAAATTTGGCTGGACCCTGTGGGTCCGAGGCTCTCCTTGCACACGGATCAGGGACGCCCAGAGTCCCCTGGGCCCTATGCATGTGGGGTGGGTTAGCACTTTCGCTCATGTCGTGGGGCTTCTGCCTCGCCCTTTTTGTGAATTTTTTTCACAACACTGGAGCCTACACCACTCATTTCAAGGGTTTCTGCAGCTTTAGGATGGACCCCGTGTGCTGGGGCACTCCGTGGGCTAGAACGTGGCATGGCCAGGACCCCGAGGGCTCCACATATACGGAATTGGGAGGCATTTTCACCCGAGGGAGACCTCTGCTGCACTGTTTATTTTTTCCTTTCACGCCACACATGGGCCTCGACGTCCCATTTCAAGACTTCCTGCCAGGTTGGGCGGCCCCCCATGGGCCAGAGACTCTCCATGTCCATGAACTAGGGACATCCAGGATACTCTGGGCCCACACATGCTCATTTGGGGGTCACATTTACCCGTGGGGGTCCTCTACCGTGCCTTCTTTTCCTTTCCACCACACAAACGCCTCGACCTCCTCTTTTAAACCTTCCTGCCACTTTGGGCTGCCCCCCATGGGCATGAGATGCTCTGTGGGCATGAATCAGGGATACCCAGTATCCATTCTGCCTCACCCATGCACGGTTGGGAGGCACTTTCGCCCGTGGGGGAAACACTGCCACACAGTATTTTGTTCTTTCCACACCACACAGTTGCCACGACCTCCCCTTTCAAGACTTCCTTCCCATTTGGGATGCCCAAATGGGCCTGAGATGCATTGTGGGGGTGAACAGAGGACGCCCAGGATCCCCTGGGACCCATGCATGCGCGGGTGGGAGGCAGTTTCTCCTATGGGGGGGACTTCGTCCATGCCATTTTTTTTCCACACCACACAGGTGCCTCAACCTCCCCTTTCAAGACTTCCTGCCGCTTTTGGCTGCCTCCCGTGGGGCCGTGACTCTATCTGGGTGTGAATCAGAGACCCCCAGGATCCCCTGGAGCCCGTGCATTTGTGGTTGGGAGGTATTTCGCCTGTGGGGGTGCCCTGGGCTACGCAGTTTTTTTCTTTTCCTTTCACCACCACAGAAGTGCCTCGACCTCCGCTTTCAAGTTTTCCTGCCACTTTGGGCTGACCCAGTGGACCTGAGATGCTCTGTCAGCATGAACCAGGGACACCCAGGATCCCGCTGGCAACGTGCAAGCTCGGTTGGGAGGCACTTTTGACAGTGGGCGGGAACTCTGCTCCTCCATTTTCTTTTCCTTACTCACCACACAGTTGCCTCCACTTCCTATTTAAAGACCTCCTCCGATTTGGACAGCCCCGCATGGGCCCCAGACACTCCATAGGCATGAACCAGGGACAGCCAGGATCCCCTGGGCCCTGTGCATGTGCGGTTGCGAGGCACTTTCACCTTAATGTGGATCTATGCTGCAGCATTTTTTTTCCTTCCTCACCACACAGGTGCCTCGACCTCATTTTCCAAGCCTTCCTGTCACTTTGAGCTGCCCCCTGTGGGCTCAAGACTCCCCGTGGGCATGAATCCGGGATGCCCATGATCCCCTAGGTCCCGCTCATGCACGGTGGGGAGGCACTTTCTCCTGTTAGGGGCAGACCTCTGCCTCGCCGTTTCTTTATTTCCTCCATGACACAGGTGACTTCGCCTCTTCTTTCAAGCCATCCTGCCGCCTTGGGGTGGCCCCGGTGTGCACGAGGTGCCCCGTGGGTGTGAACCAGAGATCTCCAGGGTCCCTTAGGCCCCACGCATGTGTAGTGGTGCAGCTCCTTCACCTTTTGGCAGGGACCGCCGATTCGCCATTTGTGTTTTCCTTCCACAACACAGGTGACTCTAACGCCCCTTTAAAAACTTCCTGACGCCTAGCGGTGTTCACGTGTGCCCAAGCTGCTCCATGGGTACTACCCAGGGATACCCATGGTCTGCTGTGCCCCACATCCACATTGTTGGGAGGCACTTCCGCCCGTTGGGGCATCTTCCGCCACGTTTTTACCTTCCTCACCACACAGGTGCCTCGACCTCCCTTTTCAATAATTCCTGCCACTTTTGGCTGCACCCAGTTGGCCCAAGATGTTCTGTGCGTGTAAATAAGGAAAGCCCAGGAAACCCTAGGCCCCACGCATGCGCTGTTGGGGGGCACCTTCGCCCGTTGGAGGAGCTCTGCAGCGCCATATTTATTGCCTTCCACAACACACAGGTGCCTCGATCTTCGCTTTCAAGACTTCCTGCCACTTTTGGCTGCACCCCGTGGGCTAGAAACGCTACTGTGTGTAAACCAGGGATATCCAGGATCCCCTTGGCCCAGCGAATGTTTGTTTGGAAAGAACTTTCGCCCGTGGGGGGATAGCTGCTGGTCCGTTTTTTTTTTTTTTTTCCTTTCCACCGCACAGGTGCCTCGACCTCCCATTTCAAGCATTCCTGCTTCTTTGGGCTGCCTCCTGTCGGGATGAGATGCTCTATCAGCATGAACCAGGGATGCACAGGATCACCTGTGCCCCACATATGCGTGGCTGGGAGGTACTCTCGCCCATCGGGGACCTCGGCGATGCCGTATTTTGTTCATTCCACACCACACAGGTGTCTCGACCGCCACTTTCAAGTCTTCCTCCCGCTTTCAGCTGCCCCCTGTAGGCCTGAAACACTCCCTGGGCACAAACAAGGGACAGCCAGGGTCCTGTGGGACCTTCACATGCACGGTTGGGAGGCAGTTTTTCCCATAGTGGGGACTTCTGCCGTTCCGTTTTTTCCACACCACACAGGTGCCTCTAACTCTCCTTTCAAGATTTCCTGCTGCTTTAGGCTGCCCCCACTTGGCCCGAGGCTAGCAACGGGCTGCCGCCACTTGGCCCGAGGCTAGCAATGGGAATGAGCCACGAAAGCTCAGGATCCCGTGGGCCTGGCCCATGCACCGTTGGGAGGCACTTTCGTCGGGGGGCCCTGTGCCATGCTGTTATTTTTTTCCTTCCACACCACACAGATGACTCGACCTCCCATTTCAAGCTTTCCTGCCAATTTGGGCTGCCCCCATTAGCCTGAAATGCTCCATGAGTGTGAACCAGGTATATGCAGGTTCCCCTGGGCCCCACAAATGCATGGTTGAGACTCACTTTGTCTTTGCAGGGGACCTCTGCCACGCCATTTTTTTTTCCTTCCACAACAATCAGTTGCTTAGTTATCCCATTTCAACACTTCCGGCCACTTTGAGCTGCCCCCATGGACCCGAGATGCTCCAGATGCAAGAAACAGGGACACCTAGAATCCCCCGGGACCCTCACATGAGCGGTTGGAAAGCGTTTTTGTCCTTAGTGGGGGGCCTCTTCCCCATGGCGTTTTTTTCTTTTGAAACCGCAAAGTTACCTCGACCTCCCCATTCAAGACTTTCTGATGCTTTGAGTTCCCTCCATGGCCCTGAGATGCTTCCTGGGCATCAAACAGGAATGCCCATTATCCCCTGGACCCCAAGCATGCACAGTTGGGAGGCAATTTTGTCCGTGGGGGGACTTCTACCGTACCATTTTTTTCCTTAAAAGCCCCACAGGTGTTTCGACCTCCCCTTTCAAGCCTTCCTAACGTTTTGGGCTGCTCCCCTTGGGCCTGAGTTGCTCCGTGGGTATGAAGCAGGGAATCCCAGGATGCTCTGAGACCCGCGAATGCACGGCTGATGGGCGTTTTTGCCTGTGGGGGTGACCTCAGCCACAACTTTTTTTTGCTTCCACACCACACAGGTGCTTCAACCTCCCTTTACAAGTGTTCCTGCTGTTTTGGGTTGACACTGTGGGCCAGACGCACTCTGTCGATATGAAAAAAGAGTGCCCTATATCCTCTGCAACCCGTGCATGTGCGATTGAGAGGAACTTTCATCTTTGCGGAGCTGTATTTTTTTTTTTCCTTTCACACCACGTAGGTGTCTCGACCTCCATTTCACGCTTTCCTCCCTGTTTGGGCTTCCCCCAGTGGGCCCGAGACGCACCGTGGGATCGACTGCATCCGGTGCCACGGATCCACTGCACCCCGCGCATGCGTGGTTGGGAGACATTTTCGCCCGTGGGGGAGACCTCTGTCATGCCATATTTTTCCTTCCTCACCACACAGGTGACTCGACCTCACTTTCCAAGCCTTCCTGCCGCTTTGTGCTGCCCCCCGTGTGCCCAAGACTCTCAGTGGGCATGAACCAGGGAAGCCCTGGATCCCCTAAGCCCCGTGCATGCACGGTGGGGAGGCATTTTTGCCCGTGAGGGGCGGATTTCTGCCTCGCCATTTTTTTTTTCCCTCCACAAAACAGGTGGATTCACCTACATTTTTAAGCCTTCCTGCCAGCTTGGGCAGTCCCTCTTGTGCCAAGGCACACCATGGGTGTGAACCAGGGACCCCAGGGTCAACTGGGCCCCATGCATGCGTGATGGGGAGGCTCTTTCACCCAGTGCGGGACATCTGATTCACCGTTTGTGTTTTCCTTCCACAACACAGGTGACTTCACCTACCCTTTCAAGGCTTACTCCCGCCTTAGACTGACCCAGTGGGCCTGAGCTGCTCCATGGGTGCTGTCCAGGGATGCCCATGGTCCCTTGTACCCCACACATGCACTGTTGGGAGGCACTATCACCAGTGGGTGGGAACTCTGCTGCTTTTTTTTTTTTTTTTTTTCCTTCCGCACCACACAGGTGTCTTGACTTCCCCATTCAAGCTTTCCTGCCACTTTAGGCTGCCCCCGTTTGAACCGATACACTTTGTGGGCATGAATCAGGGAAGCCCAAGTTCCCCAGGGACCCGAGTATACATGGTTGGGAGGCACATTCGCCCGCTGGGGGACCTGTGCCGCATCATTTTTGTCCTTCCACACCACACATGTCTCGACCTCCCATTTCAAGCCTTCCTGCCACTTTGCGTTGTCCCCTGTGGGCCTGAGATACTCTGTGGGCATGAATCAGGGATGCACAGGATTCCCTGGGACCCACACATGCGTGATTGGGAGTCACTGTCACCCGTGGGGGAGATCTCTGCTGTGATACTTTTTTGTCCTTCCATACCTCACAGGTGCCTTGACTTACACTTTGAAGCCTTACTGCCGCTTTGAGCTGACCTCCGTTGGTGTGAAACACTGTGTGAGTGTGCAGGATGGACTCAGAGGATTCCCTGGGCCACACGCATGCACGGTTGAGAGGCACTTTTGCTCTTAAGGGGACCTTTGTGATGTCTTTTTATTTCCTTCCACACCACACAAGCACCTCTTCTTCCCTTTTCAAGCCTTCCTGCCACTTTGGGCTGCCACTTCTGGGCTTCAGACACTCCATGGGCACCAAAAATGGATGCCCAGGATTATCTGGGTCTTGCAAATGAGCAGTTGGGAGAACTTTCCTCCGTGGGGGGGTACTCTGGGGTGCCATTTTTTTTTCTTCCCTGCCACACAGGTGCCTTGTCCTCACTTTTCAAGCCTTGCCGCTTTGGGCTGTCCACTGTGGGCCTGAGATGCTCCTTGGGCCTGAACTACTGATGCCCCCAATCACCTCAGTGGAGTGAATGCACGGTTGGGAGGCCCTATCACCCACTGAGGGGACCTATGCTGCTCCGTTTTTTGTTCCTTCCACAACACACAGGGGCCTCGACCACATTTTCAAGATTTCCTGCCACTTTGGGCTGCCACCCGTGGGAAAAAGATGCTCTGTGGGTATGAAGCAGGGACACCGATGATGACCTGGGCCCCACACATGCACAGTTAGAAGGCAATTTCGCCCGTGGAGGTACATCTGCCACACCACTTTTTTTTCCTTCCTCACCACACATGTGCCTCAACCTCCCCTTTCAAGAATTCCTGACACTTTGGGCTGTCCTCCATGGGCGTGAGACGCTCTGTGAGCATGAACCACGGACACCCAGGAACCTCTGGGCACCATGTATGAGCAGATGGGTTGCACTTTCGCCCGTGGGGGGACCTCTGCCACGTCGTTTTGTTTTCCTTCCACACCACCCAGGTGCCTGGACCTACTCTTTCAACTCTCCTGCAGCTTTGGGCTGCCCCGTGTGGGCAAGAGATGCACCATGGGCAAGAATCAGAAACGCCAATGATCCCCTGGGACCTATGCATGCACAGTTGGGAGGCACTTTCGCCCATTGGGGAGACTTCTGTCGTGATGTATTTTTTCCTTCCTCACCACACAGGTGTCTTGACCTCACTTTCCAAGCCTTCCTGCCCCTGTGGGCTGCCCCCTGTTGGCCCAAGATGCTCTGTGGGTGTGAAAAAAAATACCCAGGAATGCCTGGGCCCTGCATATGTTGGGTAAAGAGGTGCTTTCCTCTGTGATGGGACATCTGCTGTGCTGTATTTTTTTTCCTTCCACAACACACAGGTGCCTCAACTTCCCCTTTCAATACTTCCTGCCGCTTTGGGCTGCCCCCCCGGGTCCAAGATGTTGTGTAGGCATGAAGGAGCGATCCCCTGGATCCCCTGGGCCACGCACATGTGGGGATGGGAGGCACTTTTGCCCCTGGGGGTACTTCGGCCACGCAGTTTTATTTTTCCTTCCACACCACACAGGTGTCTCCACCTCCTATTTCAAGACTTCCTCCGATTTGGACAGCCCCCCATGGGCCTGAGACACTCCATAGGCACGAGCCAGGGACCCTTAGGGGCCCCTGTGCCCTGTGCATGCACAGTTGACAGGCACTTTCGCCTTAAGGGGGAACTCTGCCAAGATATATTTTTTTTTTTTGTTTCACAACACTCTGGTGCCTCGACCTCCAATTTCAAGCCTTCCTGCTGCTTTTGTATGCCCCCCGTGCGCCCAAGAAGCTTTTTAGGCATGAACCAGTGATTCCCAGGATCCACTGGACCCCATCCATTCGCGGGTGAGAGGCACTTTCGCCTTTGGGAGGGACCTATGCTGCATAATTTTTTTCCTTATACAACACAGTGGTGCGTCGACCTCCCCTTTCAAGCCTTCCTCCCACTTTGGGTTGCCCCCCCGTAGGCATGAGATGCTCTGGGCTCATGAATCATGGATGTGCAGGATGCCCAGGGCCTGGCACATCCTCGTTTGGGAGGCACTTTCACCCATGGGGGTAACCTCTACTGTGCCTTTTTTTTTTCCTTTCACACCACACAGTTGTCTCGACCTCCCGTTTCAAGGATTCCTGCCACTTTGGGCTGGCCACAATGGGCCCAAGACGCTCCATGGGCGTGAACTAGAGACACCCAGGATACCCTTGGCTCCATGTATGCTAATTTGGGGGACACTTTCTCCCGTGGGGGTCCTCTGCCGCACAGTTTTTTTTTCTTTACACCACATTGATGCCTCGACCTCCCCTTTCAAGCCTTGCTGTCGCTTTGGGCTGCTCACCCTTGGGCATGAGATTCTCTGTGGGCATGAACCAGGGATGCCCAGGATCCCCTGTGCCACACACATGCACGGTTGTGGGAACTTTCTCCCGTGGGGTAACTCTGAAACGACATATTTCTTTCCTTCCACACCACACAGTTACGTCGACCTCCTCTTTCAAGCCTTCTGTCCACTTTGGGCTGCCCCCGGTGGACCTGAGACACTCCGTGGGTATGAACATGGGAATCCCAGGATCCTGTGGGCCCTGCCTATGCACAGTTTTGAAGTAGTTTCTCCCCTGAGGGGGAGTTCTGCCCCACCGTTTTTTTTTTTCCAAACCACACAGGTGCCTTGACCTTCCCTTTCAAGGCTTCCTGACGTTTTTGCCTGTCCCCCGTTGGCCCGAGACTCTGCATAGGTGTGAACCAGGGATGCCCAGGATCCCCTGGGCCCCCGCACATGCACAATGGGGAGGCACTTTCTCCCCTGTTGAGTGGCCTCTAACTCGCCATTTGTGTTTTCCTTTCACAACACCGGACCCTGCACCAGGAAAGCTTGAAAACGGATGTCGAGACACTTCTGTGGTGGTGAAAGGAAAAAATAAAAGGCTCGGCCAAAGTCCCCCCCACAAGCAAAAATGTCTCCCAACCATGCATGTGTGGGACCCAGGGGAATCCCGGACTTCCCTGGTTCACAGCCATGCAGCGTCTCTTGCCCATGGGGACAGGCAAAAGCTGTAGGAAGGCTTGAAAGGGAAGGTGGAGGCACCTGTGTGGAGTGGAAAAAAAATTGCACAGCTGAAGTCCCTGCCACAAGAGAGACTGCCTCCCAACTGCCCATTGGCAGTGCCCACAGGATCCTGGGTGTCCCTTATTCTAAACCATGGAGCGTCTAAGGCCCATGAGGGGCAGCCCAAAGTGGAAAGAGGGCTTGAAAGAGGAGGTTGAGGTACCTGTGTCGTGTGGAATGAACAAAATACGGCAGGCGAAAGTGCCTCCCAACTGCTTATGTGTGGGGAACAGTGGATCCTGGACATCCCTGGTTCATGCCCACAGAGTATCTCATGCCCAGGGGGTGTAGCCTGAAGCCGCAGGAAGGCTTGAGATGGGAGGTGGAGGCACCTGTGTGTTGTGGAAGGGGAAAAAAAAGGCACAGCAGAGGTTCTCCCCATGGGCGAAATAGACCCCAACTGCGCACGCGTGGGGCCCAGAAGATCCTGGCTTTCCCTGTTTGGTGCCCTCAGAGCATCTCTGGCCCATGAGGGGCAGCCCAAAGTGGCAGGAAACCTTGAATGGGGTGGTCGAGGCCCCTGTGTGTTGTGGAAGTAACAAAAAAACAGAGAGCAGCAGAGGTCCCCCCACTGGGTGAAAGTGACTCCCAACCACGAAATTCCTGCACCCAGGGGATTGGGGCATTGCTGGTTCAGGCCCAAGGAGCATTTCATGCCCATAGGGTACAGCCCCAAGTGGCAGGAAAACTTGAAATATGAGGTCGAGGCACCTGTGGGGAATGGAAGGAAAAAAAAACGGGGCGCCACAGATCCCCCCCAACAGGCGAAAGTGCTCCCAACCGCACATGTGCAGGGCCCAGGGAATTCTGGCATCCTTGTTTGGCGCTGAAGGAGCATCTCAGGCGAAGAGTGGCAGCCAAAAGTGGCAGGACGTTTGAAAGGGGAGGAAGAGGCACTTGTGTGGTTAGGAAGGAAAAAAAATGACACGGTAGAGATCCCCCCACGGGCGAAAGGGCCTCTCAAATGCACATGTGCGGGTTGCAGGGCGTCCTCCCACAGGCAAACTTGCCTATCAACCATGCATGCGTGGAGCCCTGGGTATCCTGGGGTTCCCTGATTCATGCCCATGGAGAATTTTGGGTCCAAAGAGTGTAGCCCAAAGCGGCAGGAATGCTTCAAAGGTGAGGTCGAGGCACCTGTGTGGTTTGGAAGGAAAAAGAAATGGCACAGTAGAAGTCCCCCACGGGCAAAAGTACCTCCCAACCGCACATGTGAAGGTCCCAGGGGATACTGGGCATGCCTGTTTCACACGCTCGGAGAGTCTTGCCGATGGGGGGGCATACCAAAGCAGCAGGAACTGTTGAAAAGGGAGGTCGAGGCACCGTTGTGGTTTGAAAGGAAGAAAACACGACGTGGCAGAGGTCCGTCCCAAGGCTGAAATTTCTTCCCAACTGCACATGTGAGGGCCCCACGGGATCCTAGGCCTCCCTGAATCTTGCACACGAAGCATCTTGTGCCCACCGGGGGCAGCTCAAAGCAGGCAGGAAGTCTTGAAATGGGAAGTCGAGGCACCAGTTTGTTGTGGAAGTAAAAGAAAATGGCATGGCCAACGTCCCCAACGTAGGCCAAAGTCCTCAACTGCACATACACAGGGCTCAGGAGATCCTGAGCTTTTCTGGTTCATGTGCATAGGGCATCTCATGCACACACAGGGAGCCCAAAGTGGAAGGAAGTCTTGAAAGAGGAGGTCGAGGCACCTGTGTGGTGTGGAAAGGAAAAAAAAAAAACGGCGCTGCAGAAGTCCCCTACATGGGAGACACTGCCTCTCAACCGTGCATGTGCAGGGCCCAGAGTATCCTGGTTGTCCCTGGTTCAGGCCCACAGAGCGTCTCATGCCCACCTGGGGTAGCCCAAAGTGGCAGGAAGGCTAGAATGGGGAGGTCAAGACACCCGTGTGGTGTGAAGGAAAAAAAAAAAAAAAAAAAAAACGCCACTGCAGAGATCCCCCTACCGGGTAAACGGCCTCTCAACCACTCGTTCACAGGACTAAGGGTGTCCTGCGTGTCCCTGCTTCATGTTCACGGAGTGTCTCAGGCGCATGGGGAGCAGATCAAAGCAGAAGTAAGGCTTGAAAGGGTAAGTCAAGGCGTCTGTGTAGTATGGAAGAAAAAGAGCATGTCAGAGGTCTCCCCACGGGCGAAAGTGTCTCACTACCGTGCATGACCGGGGTGAGGGGATCCTAGGCTTCCCTGGTTTGCACCCCCGAAGCGTCTCGGTCCCAAGCAGGGCAGCCCAAGCCTGCAGGAATTCTTGAAATGGGAGGTCAAGGCCCCTCTGTGTTGTAGAAGGAAAATAATTGGAGCCACAGAGGTCCCCCCAACTGGCGAAAGTGCCTCTCAACTGCACATTCACTGCACCCAGGGGATTGTTGGCATCCCTGATTCAGGCCCAAGTAGCATCTCGGGCCCAGGGGGACAACCTCAAGCGGCAGGAAGGCTTAAAATGTGAGATCCAGGCACCTGTATGGTGTGGAAGGGAAAAAAACTGCACGCCAGAGGTTTCCCCCCGGGGGAGAAAGTGCTCCCATCCACGCATGTGCAGGGCCCAGGGGATCCTGGGCATCCCAGCTTGGTGAACACGGATCATCTCGGCCCACAATGGACAGCCCAAAGCGGAAGGAAGGCTAGAAATTGGAGGTCGAGGCACCTGTGTGGTGTGGAAGGAAAACAAACTGGCACAGCCGATGTCCCCTCACGGGAAAAGGTGTCTCCCAACTGCGCATGCCTGGGGCCCAATTGACACTGGGCATCTGTGGTTCGTGCCCACAGGGCTTCTCGAGCCCATGGGGAGAAACTCAAAGCGGCAGGAAGGCTTGAAAGAGGAAGTCGAGACACCTGTGTGTTGCAGAAGAAAACAAAAGCGGCTCAGCAGTGGTCCCCCGCACGGAAGAAAGTGCCTTCAAAACGTGCTTGCATGGGGCCCAGGGCATCCTGGGCGTCCTTTGTTAATGCCCATGGAGTGCCTCAGGCCCATGTGGGACAGCCTAAAGTGGCAGGAATGCTTGAAAGGGGAGGTTGAGGCACTTGTGTGGTATGAAAGGAAAAAAAAAAACTCCAAGTCAGAGGTCCCCCTACTGGAGTTAGTGCCTCCCAAAAGCCTATTACAGGGGGCCCAGGGGATCCTGTGTGTTCCTACTTCACAATCACGGAGTGTCTCAGTCCCACAGGGCACAGATAAAAGTGGAATAAGACTTGAAATGGGAAGTCGGGGCAACTGTGTGGTATGGAAGGAAAAAGAAATGGCGTGGCAGAGGCCCGCCCACGGGCAAAAGTGCCTCCAAATCGCGCATGCACGGGGCCCAGGGCATGCTGTGCTTCCCTGATTCTCACCCACGGAGTGCCTCTACCCACTGGGGCCAGCCGAAGGCAGCAGGAAGGTTTGAAAGGGGAGTTACAGTCTCCAGTGTTGTGAAAGGAAAACACAAACGGCGAGGCAGAGGTCACCCCCACACGGGTGAAAGAGTTTTCCAACCACTCATACACAGGGCCCAGGGGAGTCTGGGCATCCCTGATCCATGCCCAAGGAGTGCCCAGGGCCCACAGGGTCCAGCCCTAGGCGGCAGGAAGTCTTGAAATTACAGGTGAAGGCACCTGGGTTGCGGAAGAAAAACACAAATTGTGCAGCAGAGGCCCCCCACAACGGTCAAAAGTGCCTCCCCACCACTCATCTGTGGGTCCAAGGGGACCTTGGGCAACCATGGTTAACCATGGAGGGACTCGGACCCACGGAATCAGCTCAAGAAGGCAGGAAGTCATGAAAGGAGAGGTGCAGTCACCTTTGTTGTGGAAGGAAAACACAAATGGCGAATCAGAGGCACCCCCCAAAGGGAGAAAGAGCCTCCTCACTGTGCATGCTTGGGGCCCACGAGGGCCAGTCCAAGGCTGCAGGAAAGCTTGAAAGAATATGTGGAGGCATCTGTGATGCAGAAGGAAAACAAATGGCGAGGCAGAGGTCCCATTCCATGGGCAAAAGTGCCTCCCCACCGCACAGGCATGGGGCCCACGAGATCCTGGGCATCCCTTCTTTGCAAACACAGAGCATCTCACGCCCACTGAGGGCAGCCCAAAGCGGCAGGAAGGCTTCAAAGAGGAGGTCGAGGCACCTGTGTGATGTGGAAGAAAAAAAAATGGCCCAGGAAAGGTACCCCCAGGGGCGGAAGTGCCTCCCAACCGCACATGAGCATGGCCCAGAGGACACGGGGAATCACTGGTTCATGCCCATGGAGAGTCTCAGGCCCAAGGGCGGTAGCTCAAAGCGGCAGGAAGGCTTGAAAGGGGAAGTCAAGACACCTGTGTGGTGTGGAAGGAAAAAAATATGGTGCAGTAGACGTCCCTGCACAGGCGAAAGTGCTTCCCAACCATGCGTATGGAGGGCCTGGGGGATCCTGGTCTTCCCAGGTTTGCACCCACAGGGCATCTCAGGCCCATAGAGGGCAGGCCAAAGCAGCAGAAATTCTTGAAAGCAGACATTGAGGCACTTGTATGGTGGTGAAACAAAAAAAAAAATATCTCTTTCGAGGTCCCCTCCACGGGTGAAACTGCCTCCCAGCCACGCATGTGCAGGGCCCAGGGGATCCTGGGCTTCCCTGGTTCACAAGAACAGGGCTTCAGAGGCCCACACGGGCAGCCCAAAGCAGAAGGAAGTCTTGAAAGGGGAAGTCGAGGCACCTAGGTGGTATGGAAGGACAAAAATTTGCAGCTTAGGTTCCCCACACGGGCGAAAGTGACTCCCAAGCGTGCATGCGTGGGTCCCAGGGGATCCTCGGCATCCCTGCTTCACACACACAGTGTGTCTTAGGCCCACGGGGGGCAGCTGAAAGTGACAGTAAGTCTTCAAACGGGAGGTCGAGGAAACTGTGTTGTGTGGAAAGAAGAAAAAAAAGCGCAGACGAGGTCCACCCCACAGGCAAAAGTGCCTATCAACCACCCATGCTTGGGTCTCAGAGGATCTTGCGGTTTCCTGAGTCATACTCAAGGAGCATCTCAGGCCTAAGGGGTGCAGCCCAAAGCGGAAGGAAGGCTTGAAAGGATAGGTCGAGGCACCTGTGTGGAGTTTAAGGGGAAAAAATGGCATGGCAGAAGTCCCACCATGGGCAAAAGTGTCTCCCAACTATGCATGTACAGGGCCCAGGGTATAATAGGCTTCCCTGTTTCATGCCCACGAAGCATCTGGGGGCCACGAGGGGCAGCCCAACGCATCAAGAAGGCTTGAAATGTGAGGTCGAGTCACATGTGTGGTTTGAAAGCGAAAAAAAACACTGTATGGCAGAGGTCCCCCCAAGGATGAAAGTGCTTCCCAACAGCGCAATCGAGGGTCCCAGGAGATCCTCGGGATCCCTGGTTCTTGCCTTCAGAGCATCTCGGGCCCACGTGGGGCAGCTCAAAGAGGCAGGAACGGTTGAAATGGGAGGTCGAGGCACCTATTTGTTGTGGAAGGAAAACAAAATGAAGTGACAGAAGTCCCCCGCAAAGACGAATGTGCTTCTCAAGTGCACATGAGTGGGGCCCAGGGTATCCCTCACATCACTGTTTCATACTCATGGAGAGTTTCAGGCCCACGGGGGCAGCCCAAAGCAACAGGAAGGCTTGAAAGGGGAGGTCGAGGCACCTGTGTGTTGTGGAAGGAAAAAAAATGATGCGGCATAGGTCCCCACCAAATGCGAAAGTGCTTCTCACCTGTGCATTTGCAGGGTCCAGGAGATAATAGACTTCCCCAATTCATGCCTACAGAGCATCTCGGGCCCACAGGGGGCAGTCCAAAGTGGCAGGAAAGCTTGAAATGGGAGGTCGAGACACCAGTTTGTTGTGGAAGGAAAACAAAATGGCGTGGCAGAAGTCTCCCCCAAAGACGAATGTGCCTTTCCACCGCACATGCTTGGAGCCCAGGGGATCATGGGCATCCCTGCTTCTCTCCCATGGAGAGTTTCAGGCCCAAGGGGTGCAGCCCAAAGCAGCAGGAAATGTTGAAAAGGGAGGTTGAGTCACCAGTGTGGTGTGGAAGGACAAAAAAATGGGGCGGCCGAGGTCCCGCACCCGGGCCAAAGTTTCTCCCAACCATACATGCTTGGGGCTGAGAGGATCCTGTGCATCTGTGTTTCACGCCCACAGGGCGTCTTGGGCCCACGCGGAGAAACCCAAACCATCAGGAAGGCTTGAAAGAGGAGGTCGAGGCACTTGAGTGTTGTGGAAGGAAAAAAAAATGGTGTGGCATATGTCCTCCCTAAAGACGAGAGTGCCTCCTAACCGTGCATGCACAGGGCTCTAGAGATCCTGTGTGTCCCTGTTTCACACCCAAGTGGACAAGGGGGCAGCTCAAAGCAGCAGGAATGTTTCAAAGTCGAGAGGCACCTGTGTGGTGTGGAAGGAAAAAAAAAGGCACAGCAGTGGTCCTCCCCACGAGCGAAGTGACCCCTAATTGTGCATGCGCGAGGCCCAGGGGATCCTAAGCTTCCCTGGTTGCCACCCTCAGAGCATCTCGGGGCCACAGGGGACAGCACAAAATGGCAGGAGTTCTTGACAGGGGAGGTAGATGCTCCTGTTTGTTGTGGAAGGAAAAAAAAAACGGTGACACAGAGGTACCCCCAATGGGTGGAAGTGCCTCCTAACCACACATTCACTGTGCCCAGAGCATTAGGAGAATCCCTAGATCAGGACCAAGGAGTGTCTTGGGCCCACAGGGGACAGTACCAAGTGGCAGGAAGGCTTGAAAGGTGAGGTCGAGGCACCTGTGTGGTGTGAAAGGAAAAAAATCTGTGCACCAGAGGTCCCCCCTCACGGGCAAAAGTGCCTCTCTCCCACCCAGGGTATCCTGAGTGTCCCTGCTTCCTGCCCAGAGTGTCTCAGGCCCAAGGTGAGCAGCTCAATGCAGCAGTAAGTGTTCAAAGGCAAAGTCGAGGCAACTTTGTGGTGTGGAAAAACAAACAAAAAAAAAACGTGGCGGTAGAGATCCTCTGCACCGGCGAACTTGACTCCCAGTCGCACATGCGTGGATCTCAAGGAATTCTGGGCATCCCTGGTTCATGCCCATGGAGCATCGTGGGCCCATATGGGGAAAAGCAAAGTGGCAGGAAGACTTAAAAGTGGAGATCGAGGCATCTGTGTGGTGCGGAAGGAAAAATAAAGGGCGTGGCAGATGTCCCCACACGGGTGAAAGTGCCTCCCAACCGTGCATGTGTCGGGCCCAGGGGATCCTGGGATTCCCTGGTTTGCACCCACGAAGGGTCTCAGGCCCAAGGGGGGCAGGCCAAGGTGACAGGAATGCTTGAAAGGGGAGGTCGAGGCCCCTGTGTGTTGTGGAAGGAAATAAAATAAGGACCCACAGAGGTCCCCCCAAAGGGGGTAAAGGGCCTACAAACCGCAATTTCACTACACCCAGGGGATTGTGGGCATCCCTGGTTCAGGACCAAGGTGTCTCTTGGGCCCACGGGGGGGCAGCTCCAAGTGTCAGGAAGTCTTCAAATGTGGGGTAGAGTCACCAGTGTGGTGTGGAAGGACAAAAAAATGGCGCGGCCGATGTCCCGCCCACGGCCAGAGTGTCTCCCAACTGTGCATGCCTGGGGCCGAGGGGATCCTGGGCATCTGTGTTTCACGCCCACAGGGTGTCTCAGGCCCACGGGGAGAAACTCAAAGCACACACGGGGGACAGCCAAAAGTGGCAAGAATCCTTGACAGGGGAGGTAGACGCACTTGTGTGGTGTGAAAGGAGAAAAAACACTCCAAGGCAGAGGTCCCATCACGGGAGAAAGTGCCTCCCAGCTACTCATTCTCGGGGCTCAGGGCATCCTACATGTCTCTGCTTCACATTCATGGAGTGTCTCCGGCCCACGGGGCCAGATCAAAGCAGAAGTAAGTCTTGAAAGGGGAAGTCGAGGCACCAGTGTGGTGTGGAAGGAAAAAAAAAACCGTGCTGCAGAGGCACACCAATGGACAAAAGTGCCACCCAACCATTCATCCACGGGTCTCGGGGGATCCTGGGCTTCACTGATTAGTGCTCACGAAGCGTCTCGGGCCCAAGGAGGGCAGCCCAGGGAGGTAGGAATGTTTGAAAGGAGAGGTTGATTCACCTGTGTGTTGTGGAAGGAAAAAAAACGGTGAAGCAGAGGTCCCCCAAACGAGTGAAAGTGCCTCCAACTGCACATACACAAGGCCCAGGGGAGTCTGGGCATCCCTTTTTCATGGCCATGGAGCACTTCCGGCTCACGGGGGCACCCTAAGCCGTCAGGAAGTCTTGAAAGGGGAGGTTGCGGCACCTGTGTAGTGTGGAAAGACAAAAAAACAGTGTGGCCGAGTTTCCCACCATGGGCGAAGAGGCCTCCCAAAGGAGCATGTGTGTGGCCCAGCAGATCCTGGGCATCCCTGTTTCATGCACTCAGAGAGTCTCGGGCCCACGGGGGGCTGCCCAAAGAGGCACGAAAATTTGAAATTGGAGGTCGAGGCAACTGTGTGTTGTGGTAGGAAAAAAATGTGACACGGCATAGATCCCCACCTAAGGCGAATGTGCCTCTTGCCCTCGCATGCACAGGGCCCAGGGGATACTGGGCATCCTTGTTTCATGCCTACATACTGTCTCGGGGCTATAGGGGGCAGCCCAAAGCTGCAGGAAGGCTTAATATTGGAAGTCAAGACAACTGAGTGTTGTGGAAAGAAAAAGAAATGGTGAGGCATAGGTCCCTCCTAAACACGAAAGTGTGTCCTAAAACTGCATGCACAGTGCCCTGGGGATCCTGGGCATCTCCATTTCACAACCACGGAGAGTCTTGGGGACATGGGGGGAAGCCAAAAGCAGCAGGAAACCTTCAAAGGGGAGGTCGAGGCACCTGTGTGGTGTGGAAGGAAAAAAGTGGCACAGCAGACGTCCTCCCCACGGGTGAAATAGCACCAACCGATGCAGGCATGGGGCCCAAGGGATCCTGAGCTTCCCTGCTTGCCACCCTTAGAGTGTCTCGGGCTCACAGGATGCAGCCCAAAGCGGCAGGAAGGCTTGAAAGGGGAGGGCGAGGCACTTGTGTGTTGTGAAAGGAAAAAAAATATGCCGTGGCAGAGGTCCCTCTACGTTAGAAAGCGGCTCCTAACTGCTCATTCGCAGGGACCAGGGGATCCTGAGTGTCCCCAGTTCGCCTTCAAGGAGTGTCTCAGGCCCGTGGGGGGCAGATAAAAGTGGAAGTGAGGCTTGACAGGGGAAGTCGAGACACCTGTGTCGTATGGAAGGATAAAAAACAGCGAGGCAGAGGTCCGCCCAACGGGCGAAAGTGCCTCCCAAACGAGCATGCATGGGGCCCAGGGACTCCTGGGCATCCCTGCTTTATGCACCCAGAGCGTCTTGGGCCCATGGCAGACTGCTCAAAATGGTAGGAAAGTTTGAAAGGGGAGGTGGAGGCACCTGTGTGTTGCGGAAGGAAAAAACAATGACAAGGCATATGTCTCCACCAAAGGCAAATGTGCCTCTCACCCACACATGCTCGGAGCCCAGGTGATCCTGGGCGCCCCTGGTTCATGCCTACAGAGCAACTCTTTCCCACGGGGGGCAGCCTAAAGTGGCAGGAAGTCTTGAAATTGGAGGTCGAGGAAACTTCAGTGTATTGGAAGGCCGCCCTAAAGGCGAAAGTGCCTAATAACCGCGCATGCATGGGGCTGTGGGGATATTGGGCATCCCTGATTGGCGCCCTCAGAGCATCTGGAACCCACAGGAGGCAAAGCAAACGGTAGGAGACCTTGAAATGAGAGGTCGAGGTCCCTGTTTGTTATGGAAGGAACAAAAAACGAAGCAGCAGAGGTCCCCCAAACGAGTGCAATTGCCTCCCAGCTGTGCGTTCACTGCACCCAGGAGATTGTGGGCATCTCTGTTTCACGCTGAAGGAGCGTCTCGAGCCCACAGGGGGCAGCCCAAAGCTTCAGGAAGGCTTGAAAGGTGAGGTGGAGGCACCTGTGTCAAATGGAAGGAAAAAAAACAGCACGCCCAAGTTCCCCCCCACGGGCGAAAGTGCCTCCCAACAGCACAGGTGTGAGACACAGGGGACCATGGGCATCCCTGAGTAGCATGCACAGAGTGCCTCAGGCCCACAGGGGCCAGCCCAAGGCGGCAGAAATGCTTGAAAGAGGAGGTGAAGGTAAATGAGTTGTGGAGGGAAAAAACAAATGACGAGGCAGAGGTCTGCCCCATGGGCGGAAGTGCCGCCCCACCGTTCATGCGTGGGGCCTAGGGCATTCTGGGCATCCCCACTTCATGCCCAAGGAGAGTCTCTGGCCAACTGTGGCAGCCCAAAGCGGCAAGAAAGCTTGGAACGAGAGGTCGAGGCACCTGTGTGGTAAGGGAGTAAAAAAATAACGAGGGACAGTGTTCCCCCAGCGGGTGAAAGTGCTTCCCAACCGCACATGCACAGGGCCCAGGGGATCCTTGGCATTTCTGATTCATGCCCAGAGTGCATCTCTGGCCCACGAGGGGCAGCCAGAAGTGGCAGGAAGGCTTGAAAGGTGAGATCGAGGCACCTGTGTAATGTGGAAGGAAAACGAAACTTCACAGCACAGGTCCCACCATGGGCGAAAGTGCCTCCCACCCTTGCACGTGCAGGGCCCAGGGGTTCCTGAGCTTCCTTGTTTCATGCCCACGGAGCATTCCAAGCCCACAGGGGGCAGCCCAAAGCGGCAGGAAGGCTTGAATGGGGAGGTCGAGGAACATCTAGAAAGAGGAATGGAAGAAAAGCGGTATGGCAGATGTCCCCCCACTGGCGAAAGTGCCTTCCAACCTCGCATGTACAGGGCCCAGGGGATCCTAGGTGTCTCCGGTTCATGTACACGGAATGTCTCTTGTCCATGGGGAGCAGCTGAAAGTGGCAGGAAGACGTGAAAGGGGAGGTCGAGTCACATGTTTGATTAGGAAGGAAAAGAAATTGGCACGGCAGATGTCCCGCCCAATGGCGAAAGTGCTTCCCAACCGCGCATATACGGGCCCCAAGGGATACTGGGCATCCCTGATTCGCACCTTCGGAGGGTCTGACGATCACATGGGGCAAGCCAAAGCGGCAGGAGAGCTACAAAGTGGACGTCGAGGCACATGGGAGGTGTGGGAAAAAAAATAACGGCGTGGCAGTGTTCCCCACCACGGAAGAAACTGCCTCCCAATCGCGCATGCTGGCGGCCCAGGGGATTCTGGGAATCCCTGGTTCATGCCCACAGAGCATCTCATGCCCAAGGGGCACAGCCCAAAGCGGTAGAAATTCTTGAAAGGGGAGGTCGAGGTACCTGTCTGGTGGAAAGGAATAAAAAGGCATGGCAGAGGACCCCACGGGCGAAAGTGCCTACCTATACGAGCATACGAGGGGCCCAGGGCATGCTGGGCATCCCTGTTTCATACACCCAGAGTGTCTTGGGCCCTGGGGGACAGAACAAAGTGGTAGGAAGGCTTGAAAGCGGAGGTTGAGGTCCCTGTGTTTTGCGGAAGGAAAAAAAAATTGATGCAGCATAGGTCCCCACAAAGGCAAAAGTGTCTGTCACCCTCACGTGCGCTGGGCCCAGGGGATCCTGATCCTCCCTGGTTCATGCCTACAGAGTGTCTTGGGCCCACACGGGGCTGTCCAAATTGGAGGAAGTTTAGAAATAGGAAGTGGAGGCACCTGTGTGATGTGGAAGGAAAAAAAAACAGTATGGCAGAAGTACCCGCAGCGGCAATAGTGCCTCCCAACCGTGCATGTGCATGGCCCAGGGGATCCAGGACATCGCTGGTTCTTGCCTATGAAGCATGCTGCCTCCCCAGCTTGCACGCACAGGGTGTAAGGGATCCTGGGTGTCCCTGGTTCATGCTCACGGGGCATCTTGGGCCCACGTGGGGCAGCCCAAAGCGACAGGAAGGCATGAAAAGGGAGGTTGATGCACCTGTGTAGTGTGGAAGCAAAAAAAAATGGCATGACAGAGGTACCCCCATGGGAGAAAGTACATCCCAGCCACACATGCGTGTGGTCCAGAGGACCTGAGGCATCACTGGTTCACACACACAGAGCATCTCGGACCCACAGGGGACAGCCCAAAGTGGAAAGAAGGCATGAAACGGAAGTCGAGGCATCTGTGTGGTGTGCAAGAAAAAAAATGTGGTGTGGCAGACGTCCCTCACAGGTGAAACTGCCTCCCAACCACGCAAACTTGGGTCCCAGGGAATCCTGGGCTTCCCTGGTTCATGCCCACAGGGCATCTCAGTACCACAGGGGGCAGGCCAAAGCAGCAGAAATGCTTGAAAGCAGAGATTGAGACCTTTGTGTGGTCTCACGGCTGAGGAACCCCTACAGGAAAAAATGTCTCCCAAACGCTCATGTGCAGGGCCCAGGGGATCCTGGGCACCCCTGATTTGCACCCACACAGAATCTCGGGCCCACTGGAAACAGCTGTAAGCCAGAAGAAGCCTTGAAATAGGAGGTAGAGGTACCTGTGTGGTGTGAAACTATCAAAATATGGTGTGGCAGAGGTCCGCCACGGGCGATAATGCCTCCCAACCATGCATGTGCTGGGCAAAGGGAATCCTGGGCGTCCCTGGTTCATGCCCACAGAGCATCTCATCCCAACAGGGGACAGCAAAAAGCAGAAGGAAGTCTTGAAAGACAGGTCGAGGCACCCATGTGGTTGAAAGGAAAAAAAAAATGGCATGGCAGAGGTCCCCTCATGGGTGAAAGTGCCTCTGCCTGCACATGCGCGGGGCCCAGTGGATACTGGGCAACCCTGGTTGGTGCCTACAGAGCGTCTCGGGCCTACAGGGGTCATCTCAAAGTGTCAGGAAGGCTTGAAATTGGAAGTTGAGGCATCTGAGTGTTGTGTAAGAAAAAAAAAAAACGGAGTGACATAGGTCTCCTTAAGGTGAAAGTGCCCTAAACTGCACGTGAACAGGGCCCAGGGATTCTGGGGCGTCCATGGCTCGCGCCTACAGAGTGTCTGAGGCCCACACGGGGCTATCCAAATAGGAGAAAATTTTGAAATTGGAGGTGGAGGCACTTGTGTGGTGAGTATGGAAAAAAAAACAGTGAGGCAGAAATACCCCCAGGGGTGAAAATGCTTCCTAACCTCGCATGTGTGTGGCTCAGGGGATTTGGGCATCACTGTTTCATGGCCACGAACTGTCTCAGGTGAGAGGGGACAGCCAAAAGCGGCACAGATGCTTAAAAGGGGAAGTCGAGGCACCTGTGTGGTGTGGATGGAAAAAAATATGGCACAGCACACGTCCGTCTGCAGACGAAAGTGCCTCCCAACCACGCATATGCTGGGCCCAGTGGTTCCTGGTCATCTTCGGTTCACACACATGGAGGGTATCGGGCCCACAGGGTGCAGCCCAAAGTGGCAGGAAGGCTTGAAAGAGGAGGTCAAAGCAACTGTGTCGTGAGGAAGAAAAAAAATGGCACAGCATAGGTCCCCCCCACAGGAGAAACTGCCTCCAAACCCCATATGTGCAAAGGCCAGGGGATCCTGGGCTTCCCAAGTTCCCACAAGGAGAGCTTCCACTCACGGGGACCAGCCCAGGGCGGCAGGAAGACTTGAAAGGGGAGGTGAGGCTCCAGTGTTGTGAAAGGAAAACACAAATGGCGAGACAGAGGTCCCCCCAACATTCGTGAAAGTGCCCCCCCACCACGCAAGTGATGGGCCCAGGGGACTCTGAGCATCCCTATTCTGTGCCCAAGGAGTGCCTCGGTTCCATGGGGTCCAACACAAAACAGCAGGAATC
This sequence comes from Pongo abelii, assembly GCF_028885655.2. Lineage (NCBI taxonomy): Eukaryota > Metazoa > Chordata > Mammalia > Primates > Hominidae > Pongo > Pongo abelii. Next base: position 18,943,384 of record NC_072000.2, on the reverse strand, counting down.
CTTGAAAAGGGAGGTGGAGGCAACTGTGTTGTGGAAGGAAAACACAAAAGGCAAGGCAGAGGTCTCTCCGCATAGGCCAAAGTGCCGCCCCACCACGCATACTTGGGGCCTAGGGTTAGCACACATGCGCTAGGAATCCCTAGGAATCCCTGGTTAGCACCCATGTGGCGGCTCAGGCCCACAAGGTCAGCCAAAGGCGGCAGGAAGTCTTTTAAGGGGAAGTTGTCACCTTTGTTGTGGAAGGAAAACACAAATGGCGAATCAGCAGTCCCCCTCAAACAGGCGAAAGAGACTCCCTAGCACACATGTGTGGGGCCTAGGGGAAGCTGAGGGTCCCTGTTTTGCACCCCAAGGAGTGTGTCCTGCCCACAGGGGCCAGCCCAAGGCGGGAGGAATTCTTGAAAGAAGAGGTGTAGGCACCTGTGTTGTAGAAAGAAAAAACAAACGGCGAGGCAGAGGTCCCACCCTATGGGTGAAAGTGTCACCCCAACGCGCATGTGCCTGCTGTAGTGGTTCCTGGGCATCCCTGGTTCATGCCCACGGAACATCTCAGGCCCACGTGGGGCAGCCCAAAGCGGCAGAAAGGCTTGAAAGTGTAGGTCGAGGCACCTGTGTGGTGTGGAAGGAAAAAAAAAAGGCATGGCAGAGGTACCCCCATGGGCAAAAGTGCCTCCCAACAGCTCAAGTGCGTGGCCCAGGGGATCTGAGGCATCACTGATTCACGCCCATGGAGTCTTTCGGGCCCATGGGGGGCAGCCCAAAGTGGCAGGAAGGCTTGAAAAGGGAAGTCAAGGCACCTGTGTGGTGTGGGAGGAAAAAAATACAGCTCGGCAGACTTCCCACCACAGGTGAAAGTGCCTCCCAACTGCACATACGCAGGGAAAAGGGGATCCTGGGCTTCCCTGTTTTGCACCCACAGGGCATCTCAGGCCCACACTGGGCAGACCAAGGCGGAAGAAATGCTTGAAAGCAGAGGTCGAGGCACTTGTGTGGAGGTGAAAGAAAGAAAAAACGGAGGGGCCGAGGCACCCCCACAGCCAAAGTGCCTGCCAACTGCTCATGTGCGAGGCACAGGGGATCCTGCCTGTCCCTGGTTCGCACCCATGCAGTCTCGGGACCACGGGAGCAGCTGACAGTGGCAGGATTGAAAGGGGGAGGTTGAGGCACATGTGTGTTGTGGGAAAAAAATACGGCGAGGCAGATGTCACCCCTACGGGAGAAACTGCTACGGGAGAAACTGCTCCTTAACCACGCATGCACAGGGCCCAGTGGATCTTGGGCATCCCTTGTTCGCACCCATGGAGAGTCTCAGGCCCACGGGGTGCAGTCCAAAGTGACAGGAATGCTTGAAAGGGGAGGTTGAGGCACCTGTGTGGTGTGGAAGGAACAAAATATGGCGTGGCAGCGGTCCCTCCCTGGGCGAAATTGCTTCCCACACGAGCATGCTGAGGGCCAAGGGGATCCTCTGCATCCCTGTTCCATGTCTACGGAGTGCCTTGGGCCCACAGGTGGCAGCTGAAAGCGGCAGGAAGGCTTGGAATGGGAGGTCGAGGCATATGTGCGGTGTGGGGAAAAAAATGGCTTGGCAGAAGTGAGCACCACGGGAGAAACAGCCTCCCAAGAGTGCATGCTCAGGGCTGAGGCCATCCTGGGTATCCCTGGTTAACACCCACGGAGCGTCTCATGCCCACGGGTGACAGCCCAAAGCCTCAGGAAGGCTTGAAAGGAGAGGTCGAGTCTCCTGTGTGGTTAGGAAGGAAAAGAAAATGGTGGGGCAGAGGACAGGCCCACCTTCGAAAGTGCTTAACAACCGCACATGAGTGAGGCCCAGGGCATACTACTCAACCCTGTTTCATGACCTCGAAACGTGTGGGGATGACAGGAGGCAGGCCAAAGCGGCAGGAAGGCTTGAAAGTGGAGGTCGAAGTACCTGTGTGATGTGGAAAATAATAAAAACGTTGCAACAGAAGTTCCCCCCCGCCCCCACGGGATAAACTGCCTCCGAACTGCGCATGCATGGGATCCAGGGCATCCTGGGCATCCCTGGTTCGTGCCGACAGAGCATCTCATGCCCATTGTGGGCAGCCCAAAGCGTCAGCAAGGCTTGAAAGGGGAGGTTGAGGCACCTGTGTGGTGTGAAATTAAAAAAAAATGGCGAAGCAGAGGTTCCCCCCATGGGCGAAAGTGCCTGCCAAATGAGGATTCGAGGGGCCCAGAGTCCATGGTTCACACCCACAGGGCTTCTTGGGCCCATGGGGAGAAGCCCAGACCGGCAGGAAATCTTAAAATGGGAGGTCGAAGCACCTATGTGGTATGGAAGGAAAAAAACGTTGCGGCCGAGGTCCCCCCACAGGCAAAAGTGACTATCAACCGCGCATGCGCGGGTCCCAGAGCATTCCAGGCTTCCCTGATTCATGCCCACAGAGCATCTTGGGCCCAAGGGGTGCATCCAAAAGCGGCAGGAATTCTTGAAAGGCGAGGTCGCGGTACCTGTGTGGGGTGGAAGGAAAAAAATGGGCGCATCAGAAGTCCCCCCACGGGTAAATGTGCCTCCCAAGTGCGCATGTGCGTGGCGCAAGGGATACTGGGCATCCTTGTTTCACACCCACACAGCATCTCAGGGCCATGGGGGACAGCCCAAAGCAACAGGAAGGCTTGAAAGCGGAGGTCGAGGCACTTTTGTGGTTTGAAAGGAAAAAAACACGGCGGCGTGGCAGAGGTCCCCCCGAAAGGCTAAAGTGCCTCCCAACTGTGCATGTGAGGGTCCCAGATGTTCCTAGGCATCCCTGGCTCTTTGGCACAAAGCGTCTTGGGCCTACAGGGGGCAGCTCAACGCTGCAGGAAGGCTTGAAATCAGAGGTTGAGGCACTATTTTGTTGTGAAAGGAAAACAAAATGCTGTGGCAGAGGTCTCCACCAAAGAGGAAAGTGCCTCCCAACCGCACATGCATGGGGCCCATGGGACCTGGGGCATCCCTGGTTCAAGCCTACGAAGAGTCTTGGGCCCATGGGATGCAGCCCTAAGCGACAGGAAATCTTTGAAAGTGAGGTCGAGGCACCCGTGGGTGAGGAAGGAATAAACTACAGCGCAACTGATTTCCCCCAACGGGCAAAAGTCCCTCCCAACTGGGCATGTGTGGGGCCCAAGGGATCCTGGTCATGCCTTGTTTGCACCCACGGAGCGTCTGAAGCCCATAGGGGACAGCCGAATGCGGAAGGTTTGAAAGGGGAGGTCGAGTCACATGTGTGGTATGGAAGGGACAGGGACAAAATACGGCATGGCAGAGAGGTCCCCATGGGCAAAAATGACTCCCAACCGCACATGCCTGGGACACAAGGGATCACTTGCGTCCCTGATTCATGCGCACAGAGCATCTCATGCCCACAGTGGGCAGCCCAAAGTGGCAGGAAAGCTTGAAAGTGGAGGTCGAGGAACCTGTGTGGTGGAAAGGAAAAAAAAAACGGCAAGAGAGAGGACCCCCACGGGAGAAAGTCCCTCCCAAACGAGCATGCGTGATGCCCAGGGTATCCTGGATTTCCTTAGTTCACACCTATGGTGCATCTCGGGCCCACAGGATGCAGCCCAAAGCGGCAGGAATGCTTGAAATGGGAAGTCGAGGCAGGCACCTGTGTGGTGCGAAAAGAAAAAAAAAAGGCACAGCATAGGTTCCCCAGACGGGCGAAAGTGCCTCTAAAAGAGCATGCATGGGGCCCAGGACATCATGTGCAACCCTGTTTCAGGCCCATGGATCACCTGGGCCAACGGGGCGGGGTGGGGGGGGGCAGCCTAAAGCATCAGGAAGGATTGAAAGGAGAGATTGAGGCACCAATGTGGTTTGGAACGACAATAAAAAAGGCATGGCCGAGGTCCCCACCGCGGGTGAAAGTGCCTCCAAAACGAGCATGGGCTGGGCCCAGAGGATCCTGATTTTCCCTGGTTCGTGCACCCAGAGTGTCTCGGGCCCACGGGCGGCTGCCCAAAGTGGCAGGAAGGTTTGAAAGGGGAAGTCGAGTCACCTATGTGTTGTGGAAGGAAAAAAAATGAGTCGGCATAGGTCCCCACCAAAGGCGAATGTGCCTCTCGCCCGTGCATGTGTGGGGCCCAGGGTATCCTAGGAGTCCCTGGTTCATGCCTACGGAGTGCCTCATGCCCACGAGGGGCATCCCAAAGCAGCAGCAAGGCTTGAAGTTGGAGGTGGAGGCACCTGAGTGTCATGGAAGAAAAAAAATGTCACAGCATAAGTCCTTGCTAAAGGGAAAAGTGCCACCTAACCCGGCATGCACAGGGCCCTGGTGATCCTGATCTCTGTTTCACACCAATGGAGTGACTTGGGGACACAGGGAGTAGACTAAAACAGCAGTAAGGCTTCAAAAGGGAGGTCAAGGCACCTGTGTGGTGTGGAAGGAAAAAAAATGGCGCAGAAGAGCCCCCATCTATGAAATAGCCCCCATTCGCGGGTTCCAGGGGATCCTGAGCTTCCCTGGTTGGCTCCCTTGGAGCATCTCAGGCTTACATGGGGCAGCCCAAAGTGGCAGGAAGTCTTGAAAACGGAGGTCGAGGCACCTGTGCGGTGCTGAAGGAAAGCAAAATGGCACGGCAGAGGTCCCCTCGACATCACCTCCCAACCATGCATCCGCGGGGCCCAGGGGATACTCGGCGTCCCTTTTTCGTGCCCATGGAGCATCTCGTGCCCACGGGGTGCAGCCCTTAGCGACAGTAAGGCTTGAAAGAGGAGGTCGAGTCACTGTGTGGTTAGGAATGGAAAGAAAATGGCCTAGCAGAAGTCCCGCCCACCAGCGAAAGTGCCTCCCAATCGCGCATGTGTGAGGACCAGGAGCTATTGGGCATCCCTGATTCGTGCCCCTGGATTGTCTGGGGCCCATGGCGCAAGGCAAAGCCCCAGGAAGGCTAGAAAGGGGAGGTCGAGACAACTGTGTGGTGTGCAAAGTAAAAACAAACGGCGCAGAAGAAGTTCCCACCACGGGAGGAACTGCCTCCCAACCATGCATACGTGGGGCCCAGGGGATCCTGGACATCCCTGGTTCATGCCCACAGAGCGTCTCATCCCCAGGAGGTGCAGTCCAAAGTGGCAGGAAAGCTTGAAATTGGAGGTCGAGGCACCTGTGTGTTATGGAAGTAAAAAAAAATGACGTGGCATAGGTCCCCACCAAAGGCGAAAGTGCCTCTCACCTGCACTTGTGCGGGGCCCAGGGGATCCTGGGCATCCCTGGTTCATGCCTTCAGAGCTTCTCGGGCTCACAGTGGGCAGCCCAAAGTGGCAGAAAGGCTTGAAAGTGGAGGTCAAGGAACCTGTGTGGTGTGGAAAGAAAAAACAAATGGCGTGGCAGAAGTCCTCCCCATGGGAGAAACTGCCTCTTATCCGCGCTTGCGTGGGGCCAGGGGACCCAGGGCTTCCCTGGTTCATGCCTACGGAGTGTCTCAGACCCACAGGGGGCAGATCAAGGCGGCAGGAAAACTTGAAAGGGGAGATCGAGGCCCCCAGTGTTGTGGAAGGAAAAAAAACGGAGCCGCAGAGGTCCTCCAAAAGGGGAAAAGTGTCTCAAAACTGTGCACACACTACACCCAGGGTATTGTGGGCATCCCTGCTTCAGGCATAAGGAGCATGTCGGGCCCATGGAGGGCAGCTCCAAGCAGAAAGAAGGCATGAAAGGTGAGGTCGAGGTACCTCTGTGGTGTGGAAGGAAAAAAAAAACCGTGTGCCAGAGGTCCCCACCACGGGTGAAAGTGCTCCCAAGCGCCCATGTGCGGTGCCTAGAGGGAAACTGGGCAACCCTGCTTCATACTCAGAGTGTCTCAGGCCCACGTGGGGCAGCTCAAAGCGGAAGTAAGGCTTCAAAGGAGAAGTCGAGGTATCTGTGTAGTGTGGAAGGAAAAGAAAACGGCGCGGCTGAGGTCCCCCAGTGGGCAAAAGTGCCTCCCAACCACGAATGAGCGGGAACCCGGGGATCCTGGGCTTCACTGACTCACACCCACAAAGCACATCGGACCAAAGAGGGACAGCCCAGAGTGGCAGGAAGTCTTCAATGTGGAAGAAAAAAAAATGGCACACCAGATTTCCCTACCATGGTGAACATGCTCCCAACCATGCATGTGCGGAGCCCACGGGATATTGGGCGTCCCTGCTTCATGCCCACAGAGTGTCTCAGGCCCACGGGGGGCAGCTCTAACTGGCAATAACTCTAAAAATGGGAAGTTGAGGCACCTGTGTGATATGGAAAGACAAGAGGTTCCCCCGGAGTGCAATGGTGACTCACAACAGCGCATGCGCTGTTCCCAGGAAATCCTAGTCGTTTCTGGTTCATGACCACGGAGCATCTCGTGCCCATAGTGGGCAACCCAAAGCGGCAATAAGGATATAAAGGGGAGGTCGAGGCATCTGTGTGGTGTGGAAGGAAAAAAAATGGTGCAGCATAGGTCCCCCAATGTGAGAATCTGCTTCCCAACCATACATGCGTGGGGCCCTGGGGATCCTGGGCTTCCCTGGTTCATGCCCACAAATAATACCAGGCCAAAGGGGGGCAAACCAAAGCGGCAGGAAGCCTTGAATGGGGTGGTCGAGTCACTTGTGTGTTCTGGAAGGAAAAAAAAAACGACCAGGCAGATGTCTCCCCAAAGGCAAAAATACCTCTGATCCGCACATGCATAGACCCAGAGGATACAGGGCATCAATGTTTCACACTCACAGAGTGTCTTGGGCCCACGGGGAGCAGCCCAAAACTACAGGAAGACTTGAAAGAGGAGGTCGAGGCACCTTTGTGGTTTGAAAGGAAAAAATCACAGCACCGCAGAGGAACCCCCCAAGGGCGAAAGTGCCTCCCAACTGCACATGTGAGGGTCCCAGGGGATTCTAGGCATCCCTGGATCTTGTGTTTGGAGCATCTCGGGCCCACGGTGGGGATCTCAAAATCACAGGAATGCTTGAAGTGGGAGGTCGAGGCACCTGGTTGTTGTGGAAGGAAAATAAAATGGCGTGGCAGAGGTCCCCGCCAAAGACGAAAGTGCCTCCGAAACGTGCATGCCTGGGGCCCAGGGGATCTTACCCATCCCTGGTTCACACCCGTGGAACATTTCAAGCCCACGGGGAGCAGCTCAAATAGACAGGAAGGCTTGAATTTGGAAGTCGAGGTACCTGAGTGTTGTGGAAGGAAAAAAAAATGGCGTGGCATAGGTCCTCCCTAAAGGCGAAAATACCTCCTAACTGCACATGCACAGGGACCTGGGGATCCTGGGCATCTCTGTTTCCCACCCAAGGAGCATCCTGGGGACATGGGGGGAAGCCTAAAGCAGTAGGAATGCTTCAAATTAGACGTCGAGGCACCTTCTTGCTGTGGAAGAAAAAGAATGGCACAGCAGAGGTCCTACCCATGGGCAAAATAGCCCCCAACTGCGCATGCGCAGGGCCCAGGGCATCCTGGGCATCCCTGGTTCATGCATACAGAGCATCTTGGGTCCATGGGGTGAAGCTCAAAGCAGCAGGAATCCTTGAAAGGAAGCGGTCAAGGCAGTTGTGTGGTATAAAAGGAAAAAGAAAACGCAGCAGGAATGGTTCCTCCACGGGAGAAAGTGCCACCAAAGTGCTCATTCACGGGGCCCAGGGCATCCTGCGTGTCCCTCCTTCACGTTTACAGAGTGTCTCAGGTGCATGGTGGGCAGACCAAAGTGAAAGTAATGCTTGAAAGAGGAAGTCGTGGCACCTGTGTGGTATGGAAGGAAAAAAAAAGCAGCGTGGCAGAGGATCCCCTACAGGAGAAAGTGCCTCCTAACCGTGCATGCTCGGGGTCCAGGGGATACTAGTCTTCCCTGGTTCATGCCCATGCAACATCTCGAGCCCAAATAGGGCAGCCCAATGTGGCAGGGATGCTTGAAATGGGAGGTCGAGTCCGCTGTGTCTTATGGAAGGAAAAAAAGTGACGCAGCATAGGTCCCCATCAAAGGCGAAAGTGCCTCTCACCTGCACATGTGTGGGGCCCAGGGGATCCTGGGCATCCCTCGTTCATGCCTATAGAGCTTCTCGGGCTCATGTGGGGCAGCCCAAAGCGGCAGGAAGTCTTGAAATGAGAGATTGAGACACCTGTGTGGTGAGGAAGGAAAAAAAAATGGCGAAACAGAGGTCCGCCATGGGCGAAAGTGCCTCCCAACCCCGCATAGGTGGAGACCTGTAGATGCTGGACATCCCAGGTTTTCACCAACGGTTTGCCTCGGTCCACGGGGCCACCCCAAGGCGGCAGAAAGGCTTGAAAGGGGAGGTGAAGGCTCCAGTGTTGTGAAAGGGAAACAAAAACGGTGAGGAAGAGACCCCCCCACTGCACATACGCAGGGCCCCGGGAATTCTGGGCATTACTGATCTGTGCCCAAGGAGTGCCTTGGGCCCACGGGGTCCAGCCCAAGGAGGCAGGAAGCCTTGAAAATGGACGTGGAGGCACCTGTGTTGTGGAAGGAAAACACAAGGGGTGAGGCAGAGGTCCCCCCCAAGGGCGAAAGTGTTGCCCCACCACGCATGCACGGGTCCTAGGGGACCCAAGTCATCCCTGACTAGCACCCATTGGGGGGCTGGGGCCCAAGGGGTCAGCCCAAGGCGGCATGAATTCTTGAAATAGGAGGTGGAGTCACCTGTATTGTGGAAGGAAAACACAAATGGTGATTCAGAGGTCCCCGGCACAGGGTGAAAGATACTCCCCACCATGCATGAGTGGCCCAGAGCCCCTGGGTGTCCCTGTTTTGCACCGAGGGAAGCACCTTGGGACCATGGGAACCAGTCCAAGGCAGCAGGAAGGCTTGAAGGAGGAAGTGAAGTCATCTGTGTTGTGGAAGGGAAAAACAAACGGTAAGTCAGAGGTCCCACATCACAGGGGAAAGTGCTTCCCCACTGTGCATGTGCATGGCATAGTGCATCCTGGCCATCCTGGGTTCATGCTCAGGGAGTGTCTCATGCCCACATGTGGCAGCCCAAAGCGGCAGGAAGGCTTGAAAGGGGAGGTAGAGGTACCTGTGTGGTCTGGAAGGAAAAAAAAAAAAAAAAGCGCTGTAGAAGTCCCCCACACGGGAGAAACTGCCTCACAATCGCTAATGTGTAGGGTCAAAGGGATCCTTGGCATCCCTTGTTCACACCCACGGAATATCACCAAAGCGGCAGGAAGACTTGAAAGGGTAAGTCGAAGCACCTGTGTGGTGTGGAAGGGGACCTCCACATACACAATTTCAAGGTGACCACAGGGCATCTCATACCCACGGCGGGCAGCCCAAAGCAGCAGGAATGCTTGAAAGGGGAGGTCGAGGCACCTGTGTGGTGCAGAAGGAAAACAAAACAAAGTGGTGCGGCATAGGTCCCCCTACAGGCATAAGTGCTTCCCAACAGTGCATTCCTGGGGCCCAGAAGTTCCTGCACATCCCTGGTTCACGCCCCCGGAGTTTCTCCAGCCCACGGGCGACAGCCCAAAGAGTCAGGAAGCGTTGAAATGGTAGGTCAAGGCACATGTGTGGTGAGGAAGGAAAAAAAAAGTGGCACGGCAGATATCCCATCCGCCGGCAGAACTGGTTTCCAACCACACATGCGCGGGGTCCAGGGGTTACTGGGTGCCCCTGATTGATACCCACGGAGGGTCTCATCCCCACTGGGGGCAGCCCAAAGCGGCAGGAAGGCTTGAAATGGGAGGTCGAGGCACATGTGTGCTGAGAAAGGAAAAAAAAAATCCGCGCAGCACATGTACCCACAAGGGGGAAGTTACCTTCTAGCTATGCATGCGTAGGGCCCAGGGGATCGTTGTTGTCCCTGCTTCATACCCACGGAGCGTTTCATGACCACGGGGGGTAGCCCAAAGCTGCAGGAAGGCTTGAAAGGGGAGGTCGAAGCACCTGTGTGGTATGGCAGGAAAAAAAATAAAAAACGGTGCGGCCGAGTTCCCACCACAGGTGAAAGTGCCTCCCAACCGCACATGTGTGGGGCCCAGGGGATCCTGGGATTCCCTGCTTTGAACCCACGAACGATCTTGGGCCCAAGGGGGGCAGCCAAAGGCGGGAGGATTGATTGAAAGGGGAGGTGGAGGCCCCAGTGTGTTGTGGAAGGAGAAAAAAAAGGAGCCACAGAGGGTCCACCAACGGGCAAAAGTGCCTAACAATCGAGCATTCACTGCACCCAGGGCATTATGGGCATCCCTGATTCAGGCCAAAGGAGCGTCTCACGCCCACGGGGGACAGCCCCAAGTGCAGGAAGGCTTGAAAGGTAAGGTCCAGGCACCTGTGTGGTGTGTAAGGGGGGAAAAAAAAAAAAAACCGGCATGCCAGAGGTCCCCAACATGGGCAAAAGTGCTACCAACCATGCATGTGCAGGGCCCATGGGATCCTGGGCATCCCTGCTTCGTGCCTACAGAGTGTCTCAGTCCCACGGGGGGGGCAGCTCAAAGCGGCAGTGAGGCTTAAAAGGGAAGCCAAGGCACCTGTGTGGTATGGAAGGACAAAAAAGTCACAGCAGAGGTTCCCCCCCAGGCAAAAGTGACTCCCAACCGCACATGTGCGGGTCCCAGGGAACCCTGGGAATCCCTGTTTCATGGTCACAGAGCATCTTGGGCCTACAGGTGACAAGACAAAGCAGCAGGAAGGATTCAAAGGGGAGGTCGAGGCATCTGTGTGGTGTGGGAGGAAAATAATGGCGCGGCAGAGGTTCCCCAACGTGCAAAAGTGCCCCCAAACCCTGCATACGTGGGGCCCTGGGGATCATGGGTTTCACTGTTTCACACGCATGAAGCATCTCGGGCCCAAGGGGGGCAGCCCAAGGTGGCAGGAATGCTTGAAAGGGGAGGTCGAGGCCCCTGTGTATTGTGGAAGGAAAGAAAACGGGGCCACAGAGCTCTCCCAAATGGACGAAAGTGCCTCTCAACGGAGCATTCACTGCACTGAGAGTACTGTGGGCATCCCTGATTCAGGCCCAAGGAGCATCTTGGGCCCAGAGGGGACAGCCCGAAGTGGCAGGAAGTCTTGAAAAGTGAGGTCGAGGCACCTGTGTGGTGTGGAAGGAAAAACAATGGCATGCCAGGGGTCCCCAGCATGGGCAATTTTCCCCCAACTGCGCATGTGCTGGGTCCAGGGGATCCTGGACGTCCCTACTTCATGCCCACAGAGTGTATCAGCACATGGGGGCAGCTCAAAGCGGCAGTAAGCCTTCAAAGGAGAAATCGAGGCACCTGTGACTTATGGAAGGACAAAAAACAACGTTGTGGCAGAGGTTACCCCGAGGAGAAAGTGACTCCCAATCGCCCATGCATAGGTCCCAGAGAATCCAGGGCATCCCTGTTTCACACCCATGGAGTATCTCGTTCCCACAGGGGGCAAACCAAAGAGGCAAGAATGATTGAAAGATGAGGTCAAGGCATCTGTGTGATGTGAAAGAAAAAAAATGGTGCTTCAGAGATCCCCCAGTGGGTGAATCTGCCTCTGAACCACGCATGTGCAGGGCCTGGGGATCCTGGGCTTCCCTGCTTCATGCCCACAAAGCATATCGGGTCAAAGGGGGGCAGCCCAAAGTGGCAGGAAGGCTTGAATGGGGAGGTCGAGGCCGCAACGTACTGCTTATGCTCAGGGGTCTCAGGGTCCCTGGGGTCTGGAGTTCATGGCCCAGGGTGGCAAGGCCCCACGGGGAGAGTCCCAACGAGGCAGGAAGATCTGCAAAGGGAGTCCAAAACACCGGTGCATGCATAAACCACAGGGCGACACAGTGCAGAGGCGGGGACACAGGCCGCCACGTGCCGCAGATGCTTGGGGTCCCGAGGTTTCTGGGGTCCCTGCTTCTAGCCTGTCTGGAGCGTAGGCTACACAGGGAGGATCCCAACGTGGCAAGGAGGCCTGCAAGAAGAGGCCGAGGCACCAGTGCAAGCAAAAACCACACAGTGATTCAGTGCAGTTGGCGGGGACTCTGGCCGCATTGTGCCATGCATGCTTGTGGTCCTGGGATTTCTGGGGTCCTACTTCTAGCCCCTCTGATGGGTAGGACCCCTGGGGTGGGTCCCAACGCAGCAGGGAGGCCCGAAAGGGGAGGCCAAAGCACCAGTACAGCACAAACCACATAACTATTCAGGGCAGGGGACAGGGAATCTGGATGCAAAGTGCTGTGTATGCTCAGGGTTTCAGGGGTCCCTGTCGTCCAGAGTTCATGGCCCAGGGGCGGCTGATTCCAGTGGGAAGGGTCCCAATGCGGCAGGGAGAACTGCAAGGGGAGGCCAAGGCATCAGTGCAAGCACAAACCACATGGAGATTCAGTGCTGGGGACGGGGAATCTGGCCTCCCCGTGCTGCACAAGCTCGCTGTCTTGGGGTCCCTGTGGTCTCAGGTTCACATCCCAGGGGCGGCTGGGGCCCCCGGGGAGGGTCCTAAAGTTCCTGGGATACTTACAAGGGGAGGCTGAGGCACTGGTGAAAGAACAAAATACACAGCAATTCATTGCGGGTTTCAGGGACTCTCGCTGCAACCTGCTGCACATGCTCAGGTTGTCAGGTTTCCTGGGGTCTGGCATTCATGGCACAGTGGTGGCTGGGCCCCGCGGAAACGCTCAATGTCACAGAGAGGCCTGCAAGGGGTGGCCGAGGCACTGGTACAATCAGAAACCACAGGGTGATTCACTACAGGGGGCAGGGACCCTGGCCTTCCCGTCCTGCACATTCTCGGGGTCCTGCGGTTTCTGGGCTCCCAGCTTCTAGCCCTTCTGGCAGGTTGGCCCAGCGTGGAGGGTCCCAACATGGCAGGGAGGCCTGTAAGGGGAGGCTGATGCAACGGCGCAAGCACAAGCCACACAGCGATTCAATGCAGGGTTTGGGGACACTGGCCGCCACCTGCCACGCATGCTCGGGATCCCCAGGTTTCCGGGGTCCAGGATTCATGGGCTGGGGGAGCTGGGCCCCGCCGGCAGTTTCCCAATGAGGCAGAGAGGCCTGCAAGGGGACTCTGAGGCACCGATGAAAGCACAAACCACACAGCGATTCAGTGCAGGGGTCAGGGACTCTAGTATCCCCGTGCTGCACAGGCTTAGGGTCCTGGGGCTTCTGGAGTCCCTGCTTTTATACCCTCTGGCGGGTAGGCCCCGCAGAGAGGATCCTAACGAGTCAGGGAGGATCCTAACCCATCAGGGAGGACAAAAGGGGAGGCAAAGGCAGCTATGTAAGCACAAACCACACGATGATTCAGTGCATGGGTCGGGTACTATGACTGCAAAGTGCTGCGCATGCTCTAGTCCCTCTGATGGGTAGGCCCTGCGGGGAGTGTCCCAACGTGGCAGGAAGGCCTTCAAGGGGAGGCAGAGGCACTAGTGCAAGCACAAACCACATGGCAATTCTGTGCAGGGATCGGGGATTCTGGCACCGTGCCATGCATACTCGGAGTCCCGGGTTTTCTTGGGTCCCTGCTTATAGACCCTTTGGCTGGTAGGCCTTGCGGGGAGGGTCCCAATGGGGTAGGGAATCCTGCAAGCAGAAGACTAGGAACCGGTGCAAACACAAACCACACAATGATTCAATGCAGTGGTCGGGGTTCTGGCCACCCTGTGCCATGAATACTTGAGGTCCTGGGGTTTCTAGGTCCCCTGCTTCTAGCCCTTTTGGTGGGTAGGCACCGTGGAGCGGGTCCCATTGCAGCAGGGAGGACTGCAATGTGAGGCCGAGGCACCGGTGGAAGCACAAACCATACGGTGATTCTGTGCTGGGGTTGCGGACTCTGGCCCCAACATGCTGTGCATGCTCGGGGTCTCGGAGTCCCTGGGGTCTGGGGTTCGTGGCCCACGGTGGCTGTGCCAAGCAGGGAGGGTGCCAACAAGACAGGGAGCCCTGCAAGGGGATGCCGAGGCAAGAGGGAAGCACAAACCACATGGTGATTCAGTGCAGGTGGTGGGGACTCTGGCTATCCTGTCCCTCTCATGGTCAGGGTCCCAGGATATCTGGGGTCCCTGCTTCTAGCACCTCTGTCGGGTAGGCCCCATGGGGAGGGTCCCAACAGGACTGGGGGCCTGCAATGGGAGGCCGAGTTACCAGTGAATGCACAAATCTCAGCGATTCAGTGCAGGGGGTGATGATTCTGGCTGCCCCATGCTGCAGAACATGCTCAGGGTCGCAGAGTTTCTGGGGTCCATGCTTCTGCCCCCAGTGTTGGCTAGGCCCCACGGGGAGGGTCCCACGTGGCAGGGAGGCCTGCAAGGGGAGGCCAAGTCACCAGTGCAAGCACAAACCACATGGCAATTCACTGCAGTGGTCAGGGATTCTGACCGCCCCGTGCCATGCATGTTCATGCTCCCTTGGTTTTTGGGGTACCTGCTTTTACCCACTCTGGTGGGTAGACTCCACGGAGAGAGTCTCAATGCAGCAGGGAGGCCTGCAAGGTGAGGCTGCAGTACCTTTGCAAGCACAAATCACATGGCGATTCAGTACATTGGTCAGGGACTCTGGCCACAAGGTGCTCTGCATGCTCAGGGTCTTGGGGTCCCTGGGGTATGCGCTTCATGCAGCAGGGGAAGGTGGTCACTGCGGGGAGGGTCCCAACGTGGCAGGGAGACCTGCAAGTGGAGGCGGAGGCAATGGTGCAAGCACAAACCACACGGGAATTCAGTGAAGGAAGCGGGGACTCTGGCCACCCCTGCCACGCATGATCAGGGTCCCTGGGTTTTTGGGGTCCCTCCTTCTAGACCCTTTGGCAGGTAGGCATGGCGATAAGGCTCCCAAAGTGTCAGCAAGGCCTGCAAGTGGAGGCTGAGGCAATGGTGCAAGCACAAACCACACAGCAATGCAGTGCAGGGTGCGGGGAGTCTGACCGACCCTTGCCACTCATGCTCAGGGTCCCTTGTTTCTGGGGTCCCTGCTTCTAGCCCCTCCGGTGGGTAGGCCCTGCGGGGAGGGTCCCAGTGCAGCAGGGAGGCCAGCAAAGGGAGGCCTCCCGAGCATACTCAGGATCACGTGGTTTCTCAGGTCCCTGCTTCTAGCCCTTCAGGCAGATAGGCCCCACGGCGAGGGTCCAAACATGGCAGGGATCCCTACAAGGGGAGACTGAGGCACTGGTGCAAGCACAAACCAGATGGCAATTCAGTGCATTCGATGGGGACTCTGGCTGCCATATGCCATGAATGCTCAGGATCCGGTGGTATCTGGAGTCCCTTCTTCTAGACCCACTTGCTGGTAGGCCATGCTAGGAGGGTCCCAACGCAGCAGGGAGGCCTGCAAGTGGAGGCTGAGGCAACGGTGAAAACACAAATCACATGGCAATTCAGTGGAGGGGGCGGGGACTCTGGCTGCAAAGTACTGTGCATGTTCAGGGTCTCAGGGTAACTGTGGTCCAGGCTTCATGGCCCAAGGGTGGCTGGGTCCCACAGGGAGTGTCCCAATGCAGCAGGGATGCCTGAAATCGGAGGCCAAGGCACTGGTGCAAGCACAAACCACATAGTGATTCAGTGAAGCGGGCTGGGACTCTGGCCTCACTGAGCCGCACTTGCTGAGGGTCCTGGGGTTTCTGGGGTCCCTGCTTCTAATCCCTCTGTCGGGTAGGCCATGCCCGGAGGGTCCAAAAGCTGCAATGAGGCCTGCAAGAGGAGGCCGAGTCACCGGTGCAAGCACAAACCACACGGCCATTCAGTGCAGTGTTTGGGGAATCTGGCCACAACATGCTGCGCATGCTCAGGGTCTTGGCATACCTGGGGTATGTGGTTCGTAGCCCAGGGGTGGCTGGGCCATGCAGTGAGAGTCCCAACACGGCAGGGAGGCCTGCAAGGGGAGGCCAAGGCACCAGTGCAAGCACAAACCACACGGTGATTCAGTGCACTGGGCGAGGACTCTGGCCACCACAAGCGACACATACTCAAGGTCCTGCGGTTTCTGTGGTCCCTGCTTCTAGCCCCTCTGTCGGGTAGGCCACGCTGGGAAGGTCGCTACAGGGCAGGGAGGCCTGCAAGACAGGGCTGTGGCAATGGTGCAAGCACACAACACATGACGATTCAGTGCAGGGGTCGGGGACTCTGACCACAACGTGCTGCACATGCTCGGGGTCTTGCAGTCCCTGGGTTCCAAGTTCACTGAACAGGACTGGCTCTGCCCTTCTAGGAGGGGGGCAACGTGGCAGGAAGGCCTGCAAGGGGAGGCCGAGGCACAGTTGCAAGCACAAACTACAGGGCGATTCAGTGCAGGGGTCGGGGACTCCAGCCTCAACGTGCTGCATATGCTCAGGGTCTCAGGTACCTGGGGTATGGGGTTCATAGCTGGGCCCCACGGGGAGGGTCCAAACGAGGTAGGGAGGCCTGCAATGGGAGGCAAAAGCACCGATTCAAGCACAAACCACACGACAATTCATTGCAGGGGGTGGAGATTCTGGCCGCCCAGCACCGCGCATGCTCTGGGTCCTGGGGTTTCTGGGGTCTCTGATTCTAGCACCTGTAGTGGGTAGACCGTGCGGGGAGGTTCCCAACGTGGCAGTGAACTCTGCAAGTGGAGGCTGATGCACTGGTACAAGCACAAACCACACGGCAATTCAGTGCAGGGGTCACAGAAAATGGCCACACCTTGCTGCACATATTCAGTCTCCCGGGGTTTCCGGGGTCCCTGCTTTAAGAACCTCTGGTGGGTAGGCCCCGCGGGGAGGGTACCAACTCGGCAGGGAAGCCTGCAAGGGGTGGCTGAGGCTCCAGTGCAAGGACAAAATATATGGCGATTCAGTGCAGGTGTCGGGGACTCTGGCCACAAGGTGCTGTGCATGCTAGGTGTCTCAGGGTCTCTGGGGTCCAGGATTCGTGGATCAGAATCAGCTGGGCCCAGTAGGGAGGGTTCCAACGTTGCACAGAGGCGTGCATGGGGAGGCCGAGGTACCAGTGCAAGCACAAACCACACGGTGATTCAGTGCTGGGGGTGGGAATTCTGGCATAACTGTGCCGCGCATGCTTGGGATCCTGAGGTTCTGGGGTCCCTGTTTATAGTCCCGGTGGCAGGCAGGCCTAGCGGGGATGATCCCAATGGACCAGGGAGGCCTGCAACGAGAGGCCGAGGCACCAGTGCAAGCACAAACCACATGGTAATTCAGTGCATGGGGCGGGGAATCTGGCCTCCCCGTGCTGCACAAGCTCAGGGTGCTGGGGTCCCTGGGGTCTCAGGTTCGTGGCCTAGGGGCAGCTGGGGCCTGTGGTGAGGGTCCCAACGAGGCAGAGAGGCCTGCCAGGGGAGGCCGAAACACTGCTGAAAGCACAAAACACAAGGCAATTCAGTGCAGGGCTCAGGTACTCTGGCCACAATGTGCTGTGCATGTTTGGGGTCTCAGGGTAACTGGGGCCCAGGTTCGCAGCCCACAGCAAGCTGGGTCCTGTGGGGAGGGTCTCAACTGGGCAGGGAGGCCTGCAAGTGGAGTCCAAGGCACCGGTGGAAACACAAGTCTCAAGGCAATTCACTGCAGGGGGCGGGGATTCTGGCCTCCCCATGCCACAAATTCTGGGGGTCCCATGGTTTCTCGGGTCCCTGCTTCTAACCCTTCTGGTGGGTTGGCCCAGTGTGGAGGGCCCCAACACGGCAAGGAGACCTGCAAGTGGAGGCCAAGACACCAGTGCAAGAACAAACACATGGCAATTCAGTGCAGGGGTCAGGGACACTGGCCGCCCCATGCCACACATGCTCAGCATCCGCAGCGTCCATGGGCTCTGGGGTTCATGGGCCATGGGTGGCTGGGCCCCGCGGGGAGGGTCCCAAAGCGGCAAGGAGGTCTGCAAGGGGAGGCCAAAGCACCATTGCAAACACAAACCACACAGCGTTTCAGTGAAGGGCTCAGGGAATCTGGCCGCAAATGTGCTGCACGTGCTCGGGGTGTTGGGGTCTCTGGGTTCTGGGGTTCACAGCTGAGGGGCGCTAGGCCCCGCGGTGAGGGTCCCAACACGGCAGGAAGTCAGGCAAGTTGAGGCCGAGGCACCGGTGCAAGCACAAATCACACGGCGAATCAGTGCATGGGCTGGGGACACATGCCGCACCATGCCGCCCATATTCAGGGTCCCAGGGTTACTGGAGTCCCTGCTTCTAGCCGCTCTGGAGGGTAGGCCCTGTGGGGTGGGTCCCAACGTGGCAGGGAGGCCTGCAAGTAAAGGCCGAGGCACCTTTCCAAGCACAAACCACATGGCGATTCAGTGCAGTGGTCGGGGACTCTGGCCTACCTGTGCTGCATATGCTCGGGTTCCCGGGGTCCCTGTGATCTGGGGTTCATGGCCCAAGGGTGGCTGGGCCCTGCAGGGAAGGTCCCAAAGCTACAGGGAGGCCTGCAAAGTGTGGCCATGGCAGTTGTGCAATCTCAAACCACACGACGATTGAGTGAGGGGACGGGACACTGGCCGCACCGTCACACACATTCTCAGTGTCCCCGGGGTTCTGGGGTACCTGCTTCAAGCCCCTCTGGCAGGTAGTCACCACGGGAAGGATTCCAATGCGACAGGGATTCCTGCAATTTGAGACCAAGTCACCAGTGCAAGCATAAACCACAGGGCAATTCAATGCAGGAGACGGGGACTCTGGTCGCCTGTGCCATGCATGCTTGGTGTCATGGACTTTCTGAGGTCCCTTCTTCTAGCCCGTCTGGTGAGTAAGCCCCACATGTAGGGTCCCAAAGTGGCAGGAATGCCTGCAATGGGAGGACAAGTCACCGGTGCAATCACAAACCACATGGCCATTCCGTGCATGGGACAGGGACTTGGCTGCCCATGCCACACATGCTTGGGTTGAAGGGGTTTCTGAGGTCCCTTCTTCTATCCCCTCTGGCAGGTAGGCCCTGTGGGGAGGGTCCCAACCCGGAAGGGAGGCCTGCATGGGGAGATCTAGGGACTGGTGCAAGCACAAACCACAGGGCAATTCAGTGAAGGGGACAGGGAAACTGGCCTCACCATGCCATGCATGCTCAGGGTCCTGGAGTTTCTGGGTTCCCTGCTTTTATCCCCTCTGGTAGGTAGGCCGCGAAGGGAGGTTCCCAACGCGGTAGGAAGGCCTGCAAGAGGGGGGCAAGGCTGCAGGGCAAGCACAAACCACATGGCGATTCAGTGCACAGGACGGGGATTCTAGCCGCACAGTGCTGTGAATGCTAGGCATCCTGGGGTCCCTTGGGACCTGGGTTCGCGGCCTAGGGGCGTCTGGGTCCCACGGGGAGTGTCCCAACATGTCAGGGAGACCTGCAAGTCTACACTGAGGCACCACTGTGAGCACAAATCATGCGGTGATTCAGTGCAGTGGACGGGGACTCTGGACCCCTGTGCCGCACATGCTTGGGGTCACTGAGTTTCTGGGGTCCCTTCTTGTAGCCCCTCTGGCGGGAAGACCCTGCAGAGAGGGTCCCAACGCGGCAGGGAGACCTGCAAGGGGAGGCCGAGGCAATGGTGCAAGCACAAACCACACGAAGTTTCAGTGCAGGGGACAAGGATTCTGGCTGATGCATGCTGAGCATGATTGGGGTCCTGGGGTCCTTCGGGACCGGGGTTAGCAGCCTAGGGGCGGATGGCCTTCGTGGGGAGGGTCTCAACGCGGCAGAGAGGCCTGCAAGTGGAGGCTGAGGCACTGGTGCATGCTCAAACCACACAGAAGTACAGTGCAGGGAACGGGGACTCTGTCTGCCACTTGCTGTGCATGCTCATGGTCCTGGGGTTTCTGGAGTACCTGCTTTTAGCCCCTCTGGTGGGTAGTCCCCTCAGGCAGGGTCCCAACGCCTCAGGGAGGCCTGCAAATGGAGGCCAAGGCACTGCTACAAGCACAACCCACACGGCTTTTCAGTGCAGGGTTTGAGGACTCTGGCCGACACGTGCTGCACATGCATGGGATCCCGGGGTTCCTCAGATCCAGGGTTCATGGCCCAGGGGTGGCTGGGTCCTGTGGGGAGGGTCCCACAATGGCAGAGAGGACTGCAATGGGAGACTGAGGCACTGGTGCAATCACAAAACACGGAAATTCGGCGCAGGGGACAGGGACTCTGGTCACCCTGTGCTGTGCATGCTTGGGGTCCTGGTGTGCCTGTGGAACGGTGTTCACGGCCAAGGGGGGGATGGGCCATGCTGGGAGGGTCCCAGCACGGCAGGGAGGCATGCAAGGGGAGACTGAGGAACCGGTGTAATCACAAACCACATGGCAATTCATTTCAGGTAATGGGGACTTTTGCCGCCTCATGTCATGCATACTTGGGGTACTGGGGTTTTTGGGGCCCCTGCTTCTAGCACCTCTGTCCTGTAGGCCCCGCGGGAAGGGTCCCAACGTGGCAGGGAGGCCTGTAAGGGGAAGCCAAGGCACTGGTGCAAGCAGAAACCACATGGCGATTCAGTGCAGGAGATGGTGACCCTGGCCGCCCCGTGCTGTGCATGCTCAGGGTCCCACGGTCACAGGGGACCGGAGTTCATGGACTAGGGACCGATGAGCCCCGCGGGGAAGGCCCCACAGCGGCTGGGAGGCCTGCAAAGGGAGGTCAAGGCACTGGAACAAGCACAAACCACATGGAAATTTAGTGCGGAGGTTGGGGACTCTGGTCGCCTCATGCACATGCTCGGGGTCCTGGGGTCCCTAGGGTCTGGGGTTCGCAGCCCAGAAGCAGCTGGGCACCACGGGGAGGGCCTCAATGCAGAAGGGACGCCTGCAAGGGAGGCCGAGATATCCGTGCAAGCACAAAATCACGGCGATTCAGTGCAGGGTACGTGCACTCTGGCCACCCTGGGCCACGCATGCTCCAGGTCACAGGGTTTCTGAGGTCCTTGTTTCTAGCCCCTGTGGTGGGTAGGCCCCGCTTGAAGATCCGAATGCTGCAAGGAGGCCTGCAAGTGGAGGCAGAGGCACCAGTGCAAGCACAAATCATGGTAATTCAGTGCAGTGGACAGAGACACTGGCCGCCCTCTGCTGCACATGCTCGGGATCCAGGGGTCCCTGGCGATGGGGATTCACAGCCCAGAGTTGGCTGAGCCCCATGGGGAGGGTCCCAGCGTGGCAGGAAGGCCTGCCAGGGCAGGCCTAGGCACCGGTGCAAACACAAACAACACACCAATTTAGTACAGGGGACGGGATTCTGGCCGCACTGTGCCGCACTTGCTTGGGGTCATGGAGTTTCTGGGGCCCCTGTTTCTAGCCCCTGTTGCCAGTAGGCCCCGCGGGGAGGCTCCCAACGCGGCAGGGAGGTCTGCAAGGGGAGGCTGAGGCACCGGTGCAAGCACAAAGAACACATCAATTCAGTTCGTGGGTGAGGGACTCTGGCGTATCCATGCTGCACATGTTCAGGGTCCTGGGATCCCTGAGATCTGGGGTTCAAGGCCCTTGGGCGGCTAGGCACTGCGGGGATGGTCCCAACATGGCAGGGAGGCCTTCAAATGGAGGCAGAGACACTGGTGCAAGTAAAAACCACATGGAGATTCAGTGCAGGGAACGGGGAAACTGGCCGCCCCGTACTGCACATGCTAAGGGTCACTTCGTTTTTGGATTCCCTGTTTCTACTCTGTCTAGCTCTAAGGCCCCGCGGTGAGGGCCCAAACGCGTCAGGGAGGCCAAAAAGGGAGGCCGAGGCCCCAATGCAAGCAGAAACTACACAGTGATTCTGAGCAGGGGTCGGGGATGCTGGCTGCCCCATACCACCCATGATCTGTGTCACAGGGTTGCTGGGGTCCCTGATTCTTGCCCCTCTGGTGGATAGGCCCTGCTGGGAGGGCCCCACGTGGCAGGTGACATGCAAGGGGAGGCCGAGGCACCGGTGCAAGCACAAACCACATGGTGTTTCAGTGCAGGGGACAGGGACACTGGCCACCCCATGCCATTCCTGCTCAGGGTCACAGGGTTTCTGGAGAGCCTGCTACTCGTCCTTCAGGTGGGTAGGCCCCAGGGGGAGCGTCCCAATGTGGCAGGGAGGCCTGCAAGGGGAGGCCAAGGCACCGGTGCAAGCAGAAACCACACAGCAATCCAGTGCAGGTGTTGGGGCTCTGACTGCACCATGTCGCAAATGTTCGGGGTTAAGGGGATTTTAAGGTCCCTGTTCCTAGACACTTTGGGGGTTAGTCCCCGCTGTGAGGGTCCCAAAGCGGCAGGGAGGCCTGCAATGGGAGGCCGAGGCTCCAGTGCAAGCACAAACCATATGATGATTCAGTGCAACGGACAGGGCCACTGGCCACACCGTGCCAAGCATGGTCATGGTCATGGGGTGTCTGGCGTCCCTGCTTCTAAGCCCTCTGTCCGGCAGGCCCTGCAGGGAAGGTTCCAACGTGGCTGGGAGGCCTGCAAGGGGAGGCTGAGGCACCAGTGTAAGTACAAACCACAAGGCGATTCAGTGCAGGTGACGAGGACTCTGACTGACCCGTGCTGCACATGCTCCTGTTCCTGGTGTCCCTGGGGAGCGAGATTCGCAGACCAGGTGTGGCTGGGCCCTACGGGAAGGGTCCCAACGCGGCAGGGAGGCCTGCAATTGGAAGCCGAGGCACCTGTGCAAGCACAAAGCATACGGTGATTCAGTGCAGTAGACGGGATACTGGCCACACCGTGCTGTGCATGCTTGGGGTCCTGGGGTCCCTGGAGTCTAGGTTATCAGTGCAGGCATGGCTGGGATCCACTAGGAGGGTCCCAACATGGCAGGGATGCCTGCAATGGGAGGCAGGGGCACCGGTACAAGAACAAACCACACAACGATTCAGTGCAGGAGATGGGATTCTGGCTGCAACATGCCGTGCATGCTCAGGGTGCCAGGGTTTCTGGGGTCCCTGCTTCTAGCCCCTCTTGCAGGTAGGCCCCAAGGGGAGGGTCCCAACGCCTCAGGGAGGTATGCAAGCAGAGGCCAACGCACCAGTGCAAGCACAAAGCACACAGCGATTTATTGCAGGGGTTGGGGATTCTGGCCGCCCCATGCCACGAATGCTCAGGGTCTTGGGGTTTCTAGGGTACTGCTTCTAGCCCGACTATCAGGCAGGCCCTGCGGGGATGGCCTCAACACAGCAGGTAAGCCTGCAAGGGGAGGCTGAGGCACTAGTGCATGAACAAACCACACAGCAACTCAGTGCCTGGGTAGGGGCTCTGGCCTCTCCATGCTGCACATGGTTGGGAACCCGGGGTCCCAGGGGTCCGGGTTTCATGGCCCAGGGGCAGCTGGGCCCCATGGGGGTGGTCCCAATGTGATGGAGAGGCCTGCATGGAGAAGCCGTGTCACCAGTGCAAGCACAAACCACACGGCAATTCAATGCAGGGGACAAGACTCTGGCCACCCCATGCCATGCATGCTCAGAGTGCCAGGTTTTCTGGGATCCCTTCTTCTAGCCCCTCTGGCAGATAGGCCCCAAGGGGTGGGTCCCAATGCAACATTGAGGCCTTCAAGGGGAGGCCAAGTTACTAGTGCAAGCACAAACCACACAGTGACTCATTGCAGGGGTCGGGGACTCTGGCCGACCTGTTCGCACATGATCAGCATCCTGGGGTCCCTGGGGGCTGGGGATCATGGCCTAGGGGTGGCTTGGACCTGCGAGGAGGGGCCAAACGTGGCAAGGAGTCCTGCAAGTGGAGGTCGATTTAACGGGCCAAGCAGAAACCAAATGGTGATTCAGTGCAGCAGACGGGAAATCTGACCTCTCTATACCACGCATACTCGGGGTCTTGTGGTTTCTGGGGTCGCTATTTCTAGACCCTCTGGCAGTTAGGCCCGGCGGGGAGGGTTCCAGCGTGGCAGGGAGGCCTGCAAGGTGGGTGGAAGCACCTGTGTGAGGACAAATCGCACAGCAATTCAGTGCAGGGCTTGGGGACTCTGGCCAACCCGAGCAGCAAATGGTCGGGATCCCAGGTTCCCTGGAGTCCAGGGCTCGTGGCCCAGGGGTGGCTGGGACCCACGGGGAGGGTCTGAATGCAGCAGGGAGGGAGGCCTGCATGTGGAGGCCAAGGCACCAGAGCAAGCACAAACCACACGGTGATTCAGTGCAGGGGACAGGGACTCTTGCAGACCCGTGCCATGCATGCTCGGGGTCACGGGGTTTCTGGGGTCCCTGTTTCTAGCCTCTCTGGTGGTGAGGCCCTGTGGAGAGTTTCCCAGCGTGGCTGGGAGGCCTGCAAGTGGAGGCCGAGGCACCGGTGCAAGCACAAACCACATGGCGATTCTGTGAATTGATCAGGAACTCTGGCCGCCCCGTGCCTCACATGCTCAGGGTCGTGGGGTATTTGGGGTCCCTACTTCTAGACCCTCTGATGGGTAAACCCTGCAGGGAGGATCCCAATGCGGCGGGGAGGCTTTTAAGGGGAGGCTGAGCACTGGTGCAAGCACATACCACATGGAAATTCTGTGCAGGGGACGGGTACCCTTACCTCTCCATGCCACGCATGCTCCAGGTCATGGGGTTTCTGGGGTCCCTGTTTCTAGACCCTCTGGTGACTAAGCCCCGCAGGGAGGGTCCCAATGCGGCAACTAGGCCTGCCAGGGAGGCTGAGGCACCAGTGCAAGCACAAACCACAAGGTGATTCAATGCAGGGACAGAGACCCTGGCCGTCCTCTTCTGTGCATGCTCGTGGTCTTGGGGTTTCTGGGATCCCTGCTTCTAGTCTATCTGATGGGTAGGCCCTGCAGGGAGCGTTCCAAAGAGGCAGGGAGGCCTGCAAGGAGAGGCCAGGGCACCAGTGCAAACACAAACAACACAGAGATTCAGTGCAGGGGTCGGGGACTCTGCCCGCCCTGTGCTGTGCATGCTTGGGGTCCTGGGGTCCATAGGAACTGGGGTGCGCAGCCCAGGGGTGACTGGGACCTGCCAGGAGGGTCCCATCGTGGCAGGGAGGCCTGCGAGGGGAGGACAAGACACCAGTGCAAGTAGAAATCACACGGCGATTCAGTGCAGGAGATGGGACTCTGGCCGCCCTATGCCATGCATACTCGGGGTCTCAGGGTTCCTGGGGTCCCCGGTTCTCACCCCTCTGGCAGGTAAGCACCAAGGGGAGGGTCCCAATGCGTCAGGGAGACCTGTAAGGTGAGGCTGAGGCAACAGTGTAAGCACAAACCACACGGTGATTCATTGCATGGTTCGGGGACTCTGGCCGACCTGTGCTATGCATGTTCAGGGTGTTGGGGTCCGTGGAGTCCGGGGTTGGCAGCCCAGGGGCGGCTGGGCCCCACGGGGAGGGTCCCAAAGTGGCACGGAGGCCTGCAAGTGGAGGCCATGACACCAGTGCGAGCAAAAACCACACGGAGATTCAGTGCAGGGGACGGGGACTTTGGCCGCCCCATGCCAGGCATGCTCAAGGTCACGGGGTTACTGGGGTCCCTGTTTCTAGCCCTTCTGGTGGTGTGGCCCCACGGGAGGGTCCCAACATCGTAGGGAGGCCTGCAAGGGGAGTTCGAGACATCAGTGCAAGCATAAACCACATGGCAATTCAGTGCAGGAGACGGGGACTCTGTCCACCACGTGCCATGCATACTCGTAGTCAAGGGCTTCCTGGGGACCAGAGTTCATGGCCCAGGGGTGGAAGGGCCCAGCGGACAGTGTCACAACGTGGCAGGGATGCCTGCAAGGGGAGGTCATGGCACTGTTGCTAGCACAAACCACTCGATGATTCAGTGCAGGAGATGGGGACTTTGTCTGCCCTATGCTGCACATTCTTGGGGTCACGAGGTTTTTGAGGTCCTTTTTCTATCCTTTCTGGCGGTTATGCACTGCAGGGAATGTCCCAACGTTTCAGGGAAGCCTGCAAGTGGAGGCCAAGGAAGCAGTGCAAGCACAAACCACACAGCAATTCAGTGCAGCAGATGAGGACTCTGGCCGCCCCCCGCCACGAATGCTTGGGTCCGTGGGTTTCTGGGATACCTGCTTCTAGCCCCTCTGGTGGGTAGGCCTTGCGGGAATGGTCCCAACATGGCAGGGAGGCCTGCAAGTGGAGGTCGAGGCACCGGTGCAAGCACAAACCACACAGCGATTCAGTGCAAGGGATGCAGACTCTGTCCGGCACGTGCTGCACATGCTCGGGATCAAGGGGTTTTTGAGGTCCTTTTTCTATCCCCTCTGGCGGTTACGCACCACAGGGAATGTTCGAAAGCATCAGGGAGGCCTGCAAGTGGAGGGAGAGGCACCAGCGCAAGCACAAACCACAGGGCGATTCAGCGCAGCTAATGGGGACTCTGGCTGCCCTGTGCCGTGAATTATCGGGGTCCCTGGGTTTCTGGGGTACCTACTTCTAGCCCTTCTGGTGGGTAGGCCCTACAGGAAGGGTTCTAATGTGGAAAGGAGGCCTGCAAGAGGAGGCCAAGGCAACTGTGCAAGCACAAACCACATGGCTATTCAGTGCAGGAGACCTGACTCCGGCAACTCCGTGCCACGGATGCTTGGGGTCCCGGGTTTTCTGGGTACCTGCTTCTAGCCTCTCTGGTGGATAGGCCCCAAGGGGAGGGTCCCAAAGTGGCAGGGAGGCCTGCAAGTGGAGGCCGAGGCACTGTTGCAAGCCCAAACCGCAGGGCGATTTGATGCAGAGGTTGGGGTCTCTGGCCGAACCATGCTGCACTTACTCCCCATCCTGGGGACCCTGTGGTTCCTGTGGTTCCTGGCCCAGGAGTGGCTGGGCCCCATGGGCAGTTTCCCAACCTGGCATGGAGGTCTGCAATGGGAGGCCAAAGCACAGGTGCAAGCACAAACAACACAGCAATTCATCGCAGGTGACGGGGATTATGGCTACACCGTGCCAGGCATGCTCGGGGCCACAGGGTTTCTGGGACCCCTTTATGTAGACCCGCTGGCTGGTAGGCCCCGCAGTTAGGGTCCCAACGCAGCAGGGAGGCCTGCTAAGGGAGGCCACGGCACCAGTGCAAGCACAAACCAGACGGCGATTAATGGCAGGGGTCGGGGACTCTCGCTGATTCGTGCTGCACTTGGTCAGGGTTCTGGGATCCCTGAGGTCCAGGGTTCATGACCCAGGTGTGGCTGGACCCCACAGGGAGGGTCCTATCACGAAGGGAGACCTAAAAAGGGAGGCCTTGGTATCGGTGCAAGCACAAACCACATGACGAAACAGTGCAACGGCCGGAGACTCTGGCCGCACCGTGACGTGAATGCTCGGGGTTGTAGGGTTTCTGGGTTCCCAGCTTCTAGCCCTTCTTGCAGGTAGGCCACTCGGGAAGGGTCTCAATGCGGCAGGGAGGCCTGTAAGGGGAGGCTGAGGCAGCAGAGCAAGCAGAAACCACACTGATTCAGTGCAGGGACTTGGACTCTGGCTGCCCTGTGCCGTGTATGTTTGGGGTCAAGGAGTTTCTGGGGTCCCTGTTTTCATCCCCTCTGTCAGTTAGACCCCACGGGGAGGGTACCAACGTTGCAGGGAGGCCTGCCAGGGGAGGCAGAGGCAAAGGCGCAAGCACAAACCACACGACCATTCAATGCAGGGGTGGGGAATGTGGCCGCCCCGTGCTGTGTATGTTCGGAGTGCTGGGGTCCCTGGGGTCCATGTTTCATGGCCCAGTGGTGGCTGGGCCCCTCAGGGAAGGATCCAATATGGCAGTGAGGCCTGCAAATGGTGGCCGAGGCACCAGTGCAGGTACAAAACACATGGCGATTCAGTGCAGGGGATGGGGACTCTGTTTACCCTGTTCTGTGCATGCTTGGGGGCCCGGGGTCACTGGGGAATGGGGTTGGCAGCCCAGGGGTGGATGGGCCCCGCGAGCAGGGTCTCAATGCGGCAGGGATGCCTGCAAGTGGAGGCCAAGGCAGTGTTGCAAACAAGTCACACGGCAATTCAGTGCAGAGGACGGGGACTCTGTATGTCCCTTCCCACATATGTTCGGGGTCACGGGGTTTTCAAGGTCCTTTTTTTATCCCCTCTGGTGGTTACACCCCACAGGGAAGATCCCAATGCGTCAGGGAGGCCTGCAAGGGGAGACCAATGCACTGGTGCAAGCACAAAACACACAGTGTTTCAATGCAGGGGAAGGAGACCCTGGCTACCCATGCTGCGCATGTTAGGGGTCCCGGGGTTTCTGGAGTCCCTGCTTCTAGCCCCTCTGGCAGGTGGGCCCCAAGGTGAGGCAGCGAGGCCTGCAAGGAGAATTCGAGGCACCCGTGCAAGCACAAACCACACAGTGATACATTACAGGGGTCGGGTACTCTGGCGTACTAGTGCTGTGCATGGTTGGGGTCAGGGGCTCACTGGGGTCTGTGGTTCACATTTCAGGGGCGGCTGGGCCCACTGGGAGGGTCCCAACACGGCCGGGAGGCCGGCAAGGGGAGACCAAGTTGCCGGTGCAAGCACAAACCACACAGTGATTTATTGCACAGGATAGGACACTTGCCGCCGCATGCCACTTATGCTGGCAATCGCTTGGTTTCTGGTGTGCCTGCTTCTAGCCTCTCAGGTGGGTAGGCCCCAAAGGGGCAGTCACAACGCAGGAGGCAGTCCTGCAAGGGGAGGCCGAGGCATTTGTGCAAGCACAAACAACACAGCAATTCACTGCAGTGTTCGGAGACTCTGGCCACCCCGTGCTGTGCATGCTTAGGGTCCTGGGGTCTCTGGGGTCCGGGATTCACAGCCCAGGGTAGGCTAGGCCTCGCGGGGAGGGTCCCAATATGGCAGGGCGCCCTGCAATGGGAGGCTGAGGCACCGGTGCAAGCAAAAAGCACACGGTGATTCAGTGCGGGGACGGGGACTCTGGCCACCCCGTGCCACTCATGCTCTGGATTCTGGGGTCCCTGAGGACCGGGGTTGGCATTACAGGTGTGACTGGGTCCCGCTTGGAGAGTCCCAACGGTGCAGGGAGGTCTGCAAGTGGAGGCCAAGACACCATTCCAAGCACAAAACACACGGTGATTCGGTGCAGGAGAAGGGACGCTGGCCGCACCCTGACGCTCATCTTAGGGGCCTCGGGGTTTCTAGGTCCCTTATTCTAGCCCCTCTGGGGGTTAGACTCCTCGAGCAGGGTCACAATATGGCAGGGAGGTCTGCAAGTGGAGGCTGTGGCAACGCTGTAAGCACAAACAACACAGCGATTCATTGCAGGGGTCGGGGAGTCTGGCCAAACCTTGCTGTGCATGGTCTGGGTCCTCGATTCCCTGGGGTCCGGGTTTCATGGCCCAGGGAAGGCTAGGTCCCACAGGGAGGGTCCCAACGTGAAAATGAGGCCTGCATTAGGAGGCCGAGGCACTGGAGCAAGCACAAACCACATGGCAATTCGGTGCAGTGGACGGGGACTCTGGCTGCCCTGTACTGCACACGCTTGGGGATCCGGGGTCCTTGGGGTCTGGGGTTTGTGGCCCAGGGTTGGCTAGGCCCCGCAGGGAGGGTCCCAAGGTGGCAGGGAGACCTGCAAGTGGAGGCAGAGGCACAGGGGCAAGCCAAACCACACGGCAACTCAATGCATTAGACAGGACTCTGGTGGCCCCATGTCGCACATGCTCGGGGTGGCAGGGTTTCTGGGGCCCCTGCTTCTAGCCCCTCTGGTGGATAGGCCCTGTGGAGAAGGTCCCAATGCCACAAGGCCTGCAAGGGGAGGCGATGCAATGGAGCAAGCCCAAACCACACAGCCATTCAGTGCAGAGGACGTGGACTCTGGCTGTCCCTTGCCACACATGCTTGGGGTCAATGGGTTTCTGGAGTTCCCTTTTCTAGCCCCTCTGGCCGTTAGACCCTGCTGGAAGGGTCCCAACATGGCAGGGAGGCCTGCCAGTGGAGGTAGAAGCAACAATGCAAGCATAAACCACATGGTGATTCAATGCAAGAGCGGGGACCAGGGCCGCACTGTGCTGCATATGTTCAGGGTGCTGGGGTTCCCGGGGTCTCTCTTTCATGGAACAGGGGTGGCTGGGCTGAGCCGGGAGGGTCCCAACGTGACTGAGGCCTGCAATGGGAGGCTGAGACACCAGTTCAAGCACAAACCACACAGCAATTCAGTGCAGGGTACGGGGACTCTGGCCATCTCATGCTGTGCATGCTCAGGGTCCCGGGGACACTGAGGACAGAGATTCATGGCCAGGGTCTGATGGGCCCCAAGGACAGGGTCTCATTTGCAGGGAAGCATGCAAATGGAGGCCAAGGAACCGTTGCAAGCACAAATGACATGATGATTCAATGAGGGGGCAGGACTCTCTACACCCCGTCCCGCACATGCTCTGGGTCACGGAGTTTTCTAGGTCCTTTATCTAGCTGCTCTCATGCAAGTGGAGGCCGAGGCACTGTTGGAACCACAAAGCACATGGTGATTCAGTGCAGGGTTCGGGGACTCTTACCAACCCATGCTGTGCGTACTCAGGGTCCTGGGGTCCCTCAGTCCAGGATTGGAGGTCCAGCGGTTGCTGGGCCCCACTTGCAGTGTCCCAATGTGGCAGGGAGGACTGCAAAGGGAGGCCAAGGCACCAGTGCAAGCACAAACTACACGGTGATTCATTGCAGAGAGCGGGGACTCTGGCCGCCAAGTGCTGTGCATGGTCGGGCCCCAGGGTTTCTCAGGTCCTTGCTTCTAGGCCCTCTGGCGGGTAGGCCCCATGAGGAGGGTCCCAGCGTGGCAGAGAAGCCTGCAAAGGGATGCCGAGTCACTGGTGCAAGCACAAACCACAAGGTGATTCAGTGCAGTTGTCGGGGACTCTGGCCACACCATGCCATACATGCTTGGAGTCCCAGGGTTTCTGGGGTCCCTGCTTCTAGCCTCTCTGGCGTGTAGGCCCCGTTGGGAGGGTCCCAACCAGGCAGAGAGGCCTGCAAGAGGAAGCATAGGCACCTGTGCAAGCACAAACCGCATGGCTATTCAGTGCAGGCTTCAGGGAATCTGGCTGCCTCATGCTGCACATGCAGCCCCTCTGGTGTGTAGGCCGTGCTCGGAGGTATCCAATGTGGCAAGGAGGCCTGGAAGTGGAGGCCGAGGCAACAGTGCAAGCACAAACAACACAGAGATTCAGTGTAGGGGTCATGGACACTGACCAAACTGTGCCGTTCATGCCTGGGGTCCCCAGGTTCCTGGGGTAAGGCATTCATGTACAAGGGGCGGCTGGGGCCGTGGGGAGTGTCTGAACACAGCATGAAGGCCTGCAAAGGGAGGCTGATGCACCGGTGCAAGCAGAAAGCACACGGCGATTCAGTGCAGGGGTTGGGGACACTCGCCACCCCATGCCACACATGCTTGGGATCCCAGGGTTTCTGGGGTCCCTGCTTCTAGCCCCTCTGGAGGGTAGGTCCGGGGGTAGAGTCTCAAGGTGGCAGGGAGCCCTGCAAGTGGAGGCCTAGGCACCAGCTCCAGCACAAATCACTCGGCAATTCATTGCAGGGTTAGGGAACTCTGGCCATAATGTGCTGTGCATGATCGGGGTCTTGTTTTCCCTCGGGTCCAGGGTTCATGGCCTAGGGATGGTTGGGCCATGCAAGGAGGGTCATAATGTGGCAGGGAGACCAGCAAGGGGAGGCTGAGGCTCTGGTGCAAACACAAACTACACAGCAATTCATTGCAGGGGGCGGGGACTAAGGCCATCCCGTGCTGCACATGCTTGGGTTCCCAGGGTTTCTGGGGTCCTTGCTTCTAGTCCCTCTGGCATGTTGGCCCTGCAGGGAGGGTCTCCACACGACAGGTAGGCCTGCAAAAGGAGGCCGAGGTACTGGTGCAAGCACAAACAGCACAGCAATTCAGTGCAGGGGTCAGGGTCTCTGGCTGCCCCATGCTGCACCTGCTCAGAGCCTCGGGGAACCTGGGGTCCTTGCTTCTAGCCGCTCTGGAGTGTAGACCCTACAGGGAGGGTCCCAAAGTGGCATGGAGGCCTGCAAGGGGAGGCCGAGGTAGTGGTGCAAGCACAAATCACACGGTGATTTGTTGCAGGGGTCAGCAACGCGAGCTGCCCTGTGCCACATATGCTCGGGTTCCCAGGGCTTCTGAGGTCCCTTCTTCTAGCCCCTCTGGTGTGTAGGCCCCGTGGAGAGGGGGCCAACCTGGCAGGGAGGCCAGCATGGGGAGACCAAGGCACAGGGGCAAGCACAAACCACACGGCAATTCAGTGCAGGGTTTGGGGACTCTGGCCACACTGTGCTGCACATGCTTGGGGTCTGGGTGTCCCAGGTTTTGGGGTCCATGGCTCAGGGATGGCTGGTCCCCGGGGGGAGGATTCCTACTCAGCAGGGAGGACTGCAAGTGGATGCCAAGGCACTTGCATTGGTACAAGCACAAAACACATGGCTATTCAGTGCAGGGTTCGGGGAGAGTGGCTGCCCAGTGCTGCATATGCTTTCAGTCCCGGGGTTTCTGGGGTCAGTGCTTGTAGACACTCTGTCGGGTAGACCCCTCGAGGAGGGTCCCAACATGGCAAGGAGGCCTGCAAGGGGAGACCAAGGCACCAGTGCAAGCAGAAACCACACGGTGATTCAGTGCAGGGGTTGGGGATTCTGGCTGCCCTGTGCTGTGCATGCTTGGCGTCCAGAGGTCCCTTGGTCCTGGGTTCACGTCCCAGGGGCAGCTGGGACCCGCAGGGAGGGTTCAAACGCGGCAGGGAGACCTACAAGGGGAGGTTGAGGCACCATTAAAATGAGAAACCACACGGCAATTCAGTCCAGTGGTTGGGGACAGTGGCTGCCAAGTGCTGCGCAAGCTCGGGGTCCTGGAGTCCCTGGGGTCCCTGCTTCTAGGCCCCTTGGCCTGTAGGCCCCACGGGGAGGGTCCCAACGTGGCAAGGAGGCCTGCAAGTGAAGGCCAAGGCACGAGTGCAAGCACAAACCTCACGGCAATTCAGTGAAGGGTTAGGGAACTCTGGTCACCCTGAGCCATGCACGATCGGGATCCCGGCGTTTCTTGGGTCCCTCCTTCTAGCCCCTCTGGCAGGTAGACCCTATGCAGGTTTGTGCAAGCACAAACCACCCGGTTAGTGAGAGCCCTGTTCGGGTACCATGGCTGCCCCATGCCATGCATGCTTGGGGGCCCGGGGTCCCTGGGGTGTGGAGTTCTTGGCCCCAGGGTGGCTGGGCGGCTAGGTGAGGGTACCAACGCCCCAGGTAGACCTGAAAGGGGAAGCCAAGGCATGGGCGCAAGCAGAAGCCACCCGGTGAGGCGGGGCAGAGGTCAGGGTCCGTGGCCACCATGTGCAGCGCGTGCTCGGGGACCTGGCACCCTGTATTCCAGGGATTGTGGCGCCAGCGTGGCTAGGCCTCTGGGGAGGGTCCCAAAATGGCAGGGAGGTCTGTAAGGGGAGGCCGACGCACGGGTGCAAGCACAAACAACCCGGCAATCAGAGCACGGTTCAGGGCCCTTGGCCACCACGTGCCATGCATGTTTAGGGGCCCACGATCCCTGGGTTCACAGCTTCGCACCACTCTGGCGGCTGGGCCCTGCAGGGAGGGTCCCAATGCAGCAGGGAGGCCTACAAGGGGAAGCAGAGGCACCAGCGCAAGCGCAAACCACCGGGAGAGTCAGAGCAGGAGTCTGGGCCCCCGGTCGATAAGTGCCTGGCATGCTCAGTGTCCCGGGGTCCCTCGGGTCTGGGGTTCATGGGCCCAGGGAAGCTGGGCTCCACAGTGAGTTCCAAAGTGGCAGGGATGCCTGCAGGGGAGGCTGAGGCAATGATGCAGGCACAAACCAGCCAGTGAGTCAGAGCAGGTTCGAGACCCCTGGCCACCCCATGGCCCTCATGCTCCTGGTCCTTGGGTCCCTGGTGTCCCAGCTTTGCAACCTTCTGGCAGATGAACCCAGCAGGGAGGGTCCCAACATGGCAGGGAGACCTGCATGGGGAGGCCAAGGCACCGGTGCAAGCACAACCCACATGGCAAGTAAGAGCAGGGGTTGAGGACCGTGGCCGCCACCTGCTATGCATGCGCATGGCCCCAGGGTCACTGGCATCCACCATTCCTGGCCCTGGGGAGGCTTGGATCTGTGCGGAGGGTCCCAACGTGGTAAGGAGGCTTGCAAGGGGATTCCAATGCAAGAGTGCAAGCATAAACAACCTGGTGAGTCAGAGCAGGATTCGGGGCAACTGGCCATGCCGTGCCATGCATGCTCGGGGTCCTGGGGTCCCCAGTGTCCCGTCTTCATGCCCCTCTGGCATCTGGGACCCACGGGCAGGGCTCCAATGCGGCAGGGAGGCCTGCAAGGGGAGGCTGAGGCACTGGTGTAAGCACAAAAATGTGGCGAGTCACAGCAGGAGTCTGGACTCCTGGCCACACTGTGCCACACATGCTTGGGGTTCTGGGGTCCCTGGGGTCGAGGGTCATGGCCTCGGGACCATTGGGCCTTGCAAAGAGTGTCCCAATGTGGCAGGGAAGCCCACAAGGGGAGGAGGAGTCCCCGGTGCAAGCGCAAACCCCATGGCGAGTCACAGCAGGGATCAGGGCCTCTGTCTGTCCCGTGCCATGCCTGCTTGTGGTCTGGGGACCCTGGGGCCGGGGATCATGGTCTTATTGTGGCTGGGCCTTGCAGGGAGGGTCCCAATGCAGCAGTGCTGCTTTCAAGAAAGTGGAGGCCAAGGCACCGGTACAAGCACAAACCAGCCAGAGAGGAAGAGCAGGGGTCAGGGCCCCTGGCCTCCCCGTGAAGCACATGCTTGGTTTCCCATGGTCCTTAGGGTCCCAGTTTTGCGACCCTCCAGTG
This sequence comes from Pongo abelii, assembly GCF_028885655.2. Lineage (NCBI taxonomy): Eukaryota > Metazoa > Chordata > Mammalia > Primates > Hominidae > Pongo > Pongo abelii. The sequence continues at coordinate 18,908,890 of NC_072000.2, read as the reverse complement.
GCTGGGCCCCACAGTGATGGTCCCAACGTGGCAGGGAGGCCTGCAATGGGAGGCGAATGTACCAGTTCAAGCACAAACAAGCGGTGAGTCAGCTACAGTCGGGGCTCCTGGCCGACACGTGCAGTGCATGCTCGGGGTACCCGGCGTCTCGGCTTCATATCCCTCTGGCAGCTGGGCCCCCTGGTGAAGGCCCCAACATGGCATGGAGGCCTGCATGAGGAGGCTGAGGAACCGGTGCAAGCACAAAAAACCCGTTGAGGCAGAGTAGGGGTCGGGACACCTGGCCGCCCCATGCCTGACATGCTCAAGGTCCTGGGGTCCCTCGGATCCAGCTTCAAACCCATCTGATGGCTATGCCCCGCTGGGAGGGTCCCAATAGAGCAGGGAGGTCTGCAACGGGAGGCCAAGGTACCGGTGCAAGCACAAACCACCTGACATGTCACACCTGGGTTCGGGGCACCTGGCCGCACCATGTCGTCCATGCTTGGGGTCCCAAGGAACCTGTGGTCACGGTGTTGTGCCTCTCTGGTGGCTGGGCCCATCAGGGAGGGTCCCAATGTGGCAGGGAGGCCTGCAAGGAGAAGCTAAGGCACCAGTGAAAACACAAATCAGCTGGAGAGTCAGAGCAGGGATCGGGGCCCCTAGCCACCCCGTGCCGCCCATTCTCAGGGTCCCAGGGTCCCTGGGGTCTGGCATTTATGGCCCTGGAGCAACCTGACCCTGCGTGAGTGTCCCAACACAGCACAGAGGCCTGCAAGCAGAGGCCAAGGCACCAGTGCCAGCACAAAACACCCTGCGAGGCAGAGCAGGGTTCTGGGACCCTGGCCACCCCGTGCTATGCATTTTCTGGGGCCCACGGTCCCTGATGTCCTGGATACACTCCCCTCTGGCAGCTAGGCCATGGGGAGAGGGTCCCAACACGGCAGGGAGGCCTGCAACTGGAGGCCGAGGCACAGGTGCAAGCACAAACCACATGGCGAGGCAGAGCAGGGTCAGGGCACCAGGCCACAAAATACCATGCATGCTCAGGGTCCTGAGGTCCCTGGAGTCCTAGCTTCATGCACCTCTGGCAGCTGGGCCTCGTGGTGGGGGTCCCCACGCGGCAGAGAGACCTGCAAGGGGAGGTCGAGGCATCAGTGTAAGCACAAACTAGCTGATGGGGCAGAGCACGGTTTGGAGCCCTTATTGTCCCGTGTCATGCATTTTCAGGGTCCCAGGGTTCCTGTGGTCCTGGCTTCATGGCCCTCTGGCAGCTGGGCCCCACGGTGAGGGTCTCAACATGACAGGAAGTCCTGCAAGGGGAGGCCGAGGCACCAGTGCAAGCACAAACCAGCCGGCAAGTCAGAGCAGGGGTCAGGGACCCTGGCCGCACCGTGCTGCAAATGCTTGGGGTTCCTGGGCACCGGAGTTCACAGCCCTGGGGCAGCAGGACCCCACAGGGAGGATCCCAACATGGCAAGGAGGCCTACAATGGGAGGACAAGGCATCTGTGCAAACACAAAAAACAGGGCAAGTCTGAGCAGGAGTCTGGTTTCTTGGCCTCCGGGTACCACGCATGCTCAACATACTGGTGTCCCTGGCTTCTGGGCTTCATGGCCCCAGGATGGCTGGGCCCAGCAATGAGGGCCCCAACATGGCAGGGAAGCCCACAATGGGAGGCTGAGGCATCAGTGTAAGCACAAACCACCCGGCGAGGCAGAGCAGGGGTTGGGGCCACTGGCTGCCCCATGCTGCACATTCTCAGGGTCCCAGGGTCCCTGGGGTACTGGCTTCATACCCCGCTGACAGCTGGCCTTGCAGTGACGTTCCCAACGAGGCAGGGAGGACAGCAAGGGGAAGCCGAGGCACCCACGCAGGCACAAACTACCCAGCGAGGCAGAGCAGGGGTTGGGGCACCTGGCCGCCCCATGCTGTGCCTTCACATGGTCCCTGTTTTGTGCCATTCTGGCAGCCAGTCCCCACAAAGAGTGTCCCAATGCATCAGGGAGGCCTGCAAAGGGAAGCCAAGGCACTGGTGCAAGCACAAGCAACCAACAAATCAGAGCAGGAGTCAGGGCTCCTGGCCGTCCCATGCCACTTATGCTTGGTTTCTAGGGTCCCTGGGGCCCGGGGTTCATGGCCCCATGGAGGCTCCGCCCTGTGGTGAGGGTCCCAACGTGGCAGGGAGGCTTGCAAGGGTAGGCTGAGGCACAGGTGCAAGCACAAACCACCTGGTGAGTCACAGCCAGGGTCGGGGACCCTAGCCGCCCTCTGCCACACATGTTCTCGGTCCCTGTGGTCTGCAGTTCATGGCCCCGGGTCGGCTGGGCCCCACAGAGAGTGTCCCAACCCAACAGGGATGCTTGCAATGGGAGGTCAAGCCACCAGTACAAGCATGAAGAAGCGGCAAGTCAGAGCAGGAGATGGGGCTCCTGGCCACCCCTTGCCACACATGCTCAGAATCATGGGGTCCTTGGGGACCAGCAATCACCACCCCAGTGCTCCTGGGCCTCAGGGTTAGGATCCCAAGGCATCAGAGACACCTGCAAGGGGAGGCCAAGGCACTAGTGCAAGCACAAACCACCCGGCTAGTCACAGCAGGTGTCAGGGCTCCTGGCCGCCCTGGGCCACACATGCTCAGGGTCCAGGGGTCCCTGGGGTCCTGCCATCACTCCCCTCTGGCAGCTGAACCCCACAGTGAGGGTCTCAACATAACAGAGAGGCCTGCAAGGGGAGGCCGAGGTACCAGTGTAAGCCCAAACCAGCAAGAGAGGCAGAGCAGGGGTCACAACCCCTGGTCGCCCAGTGCCGCGTATGCTCAGGGTCCCGGGGTTCCTGTAGTCCTGGTTTCATTGCCTTCTGTCAGCTAGGCCACGTGGTGAGGGTCCCAAAGTGACAGGGAGGCCTACAAGTGGAGGCCGAAGCACTGGTGAAAACACAACCCAGCCGGCGAGTCAGAGCAGGTGTTGTGGTCCCTGGATGCCTGGTTCCTCACATGCTTGGGGTCCCGGGGTCCCTGAGTTCTGGGGATTGTTGGTGTGGAAGGAAAAAAAGGTGCAGCAGAGGTCGACACCATAGACAAAAGTGCCTCCCAACTGAACATGCATGGGCCTCAGGGGATCCTGGGCCTACCTAGTTCATACCTATGGAGGGCCATGGGCCCAAGGGGTGCAGCCTAAAGTGGCAGGAAGTCTTGAAAGGGGAGGTTGGGGCACCTGTGCGGTGTGGAAGGACACAAAAAGGGCACGGCCAAGGTTCACCCCACGGGTGAAAGTGCCTACCAGCCGTACAGGTGCAGGGCTCAGGGGAACATCAGAGTCCCTTTTTTGTGCCCACAGAGCATCTCCAACCCACGCAAGACAGCCCAAAGCAGCAGGAAGGCTTTAAAGGAGAGGTCCAGGCATTTCTGTGGTGAGAAAGGCAAAAAAAAAAAAAAAAAAAAAAGCCACTGCAGAGGTCCTCCAATGGGAGAAAATGCCTCTCAATCGCTCATTTGCAGGGCCCTGGGGATCCTGCGTGCCACTGCTTCACGTTCATGGAGTGTCTCAGGCCCACGGGGAGCAGTTCAAAGTGGAAGTAAGGCTTTAAAGGGGAGGTCGAGGTACCTGTGTGCTATAGAAGGAAAAAAAACGGCACAGCAGAGGTCTCCATCGGGCAAAAGTGCCTCCCAACCACGAATACGCTGGGCCCAGGGTATCCTGGACTTCCCCGTTTCATGCCCATGAAACATCTTCGGCAGAAAGAGGGCAGCCCAAGGTGGCAGGAGTGCTTGAAAAAAGAGGTCAAGGCCCCTGTGTCTTGCGGAAGGAAAAAAAAAAAACAGAGCCACAGAGGTCTCCCCAATGGGTGAAAGTGCCTCCCAGCCGTGCATTCACTGTGCCTCAGGGATCATAGGCATCCCTGGTTCAGGCCCAAGGAGCGTCTTGGGCCCATGGGGGAAAGCCTAAATCGGCAGGAAGGCTTGAAAGGGGACTTGAGGCACCTGTGTTGTGTGGAAGGACAAAAAAAACAGCACGGCCGAGGCCCACCGCATGGGCGAAAGTGTCTCCCAAATGACAATGTGCAGGGCCTAGGGCGTCCTAGGCGTCCCTGGTTCATGCACCCAGAGCTTCTCGGGCCCACGGGGGACTACCCAAGGTGACAGGAGTGTTTGAAAGGGGCAGTCCATGCACCTGTGTGTTCTGGAAGGAAAAAAAAATGACGTGGCATAGGTCCCCAACATAGACGAATGTGTCTCTCACCTGCACATGTGCAGGGCCCAGGAGATACTGGGTGCCCCTGGTTCGTGACTACAGAGTGTCTCTGGCCCATGGTGGGCAGTCCAAAGTGGAAGGAAATCTTGAAATTGGAGGTCAAGGTACCTGAGTCTTGTGGAAGGAAAAGAAAATGGCACAGCATAAGTCCTCCCTAAAGGCGAAATTGCCTCCTAACTGTGCATAAATGGGGCTCTGGGGATCCTGGGATTCTCTGTTTCAGACCCATGGAGCATCTTGGGGACATGAGAGAAGATCAAAGCAGCAGGAAGGCTTCAAATGTGGGGTAGAGGCACCTGGGTCTTGAGGAAGGGAAAAAAATGGCATGGCACATGTCTCCCAATGGGCAAAATTGACTCACAACCACGCATGTGTGGGGCCCGTGTTTCATGCCCACAGAGCGACTCGAGCCCATGGGGGGTGGCCAAAAGTGGCAGGAAAAGTTGGAACTTGGGCATCCCTGATTCACGGCCACGGAGCGTTTCGGGCCCACATGGGGCAGCCCAAAGCGGCAGGAAGGCTTGAAAGTGGAGGTTGAGACACTTGTGTGGTGGTGAAAGTAAAAAACAATGGCACAGCTGAGGTCCCTCCCACAGGCAAAAGTGTCTCCCAACCACGCATGTGTGGGGCCCAGGGGATCATGGGCATCCCTGTTTCACAACAAGTCAGAGTCTCTGGCCAATGGGGGGCAGCCCAAAGCCCCAGGAAATCATGAAATGGGAGGTCGAGTCATCTGTGTGGTGTGGAAGGATAAAAAAACGGCACGGCAGAGATCCCCACCACTGGTGAAACTGCCTCCCAAACATGCATGCTTGGGGCTCAAGGGATCCTGGGCTTCCCTGGTTCATGTGCACAAGACGTCTCATGCCCACACGGGCAGCCCAAAGCAGAAGGAAGTCTTGAAAGGGGAGGTCGAGGGACCTGTGCTGTGTGGAAAGAAAAAAAAAAAATACAGTGAGGCAGAAGTCCCCACCACGAGAGACACTGCCTCCCAACAGCACATGTGCACGGCCCAGGGGATCCTGGGCATCCCTGGTTGATGCCCACAGAGCATCTCATGCCCACAGAGGGTAGCCCAAAGCTGCAGGAAGCCTTGAAATGAGAGGTCGAGACACCGGTGTGGTGTGAAACGAAAAAAAATAAGGCGAGGCAGAGGTCCCCTCAACGGACGAAAGTGCCTCAAAAACGAACATGCACAGGGCCCAGGGTGCCCTGGACATCCCTGAATTATGCATCAGAGACTCTTGGCCCCATGGGGGGCTACGCAAAGAGGCAGGAAAATTTGAAAGGGAAGGTTGAGGTACCTGTGTGTTGTGGAAGTTAAAAAAATATTAAGTGGAATAGGTCCCTACCAAAGGCGAAAGTGCCTCACACCCAAGCAGGCATGGGGCCCAGGGGATCCTTGGCATCCCTGATTCGTACCTAAAGAGTGTATCGGGCCCACGGGGGGCAGTCCAAAGGGGCGGGAACGATTGAATAGGGAGGTTGAGGCATCTGTGTGGTGTGGAAGGAAAAAAAAAAACTGCACGGCAGAGGTCCCCCCATAGGGAAAAATTACTCCAAAAAGCGCATGCACAGGGTTCAGGGGATCCTGGGTGTCCCTTGTTCAAACAGACACAGTGTCTCGGGTCCATGAGGGGCAGCCAAAAGCGGCAGGAAGTCTTGAAAGGGGAGATAGAGGCACCTGTGTGGTGTGGAAAATAAAACGGAGCGACAGAAGTTCCCCCCCACGGGAGAAACTGCCTCACAACATCTCATGCATGGGGTCCAAGGGATCTGGGTCATGTCTTGTTTGCACACACGGAGAGTTTCAGGCCCATGGGGGGCAACCCAAAGTGGAAAAAAGGCTTTAAAGGGTAGTTCGGAGCAACTGTGTGGTGTGGAAGGAACAATATACAGCGTGCAGAGATGTCCCCACGAGCGAAAGTGCGACCCAGCCGCGCATGCACAGGGCCCAGACGATCCTGGGCTTCCCTGGATTGCAGCCACTAAGTGTCTCGGGCCCAAAAAGGGCAGGCCAAGGCGACAGAAATGCTAGAAAGGGAAGGTCGGGGCCCCTGTGTGTTGCGGAAGGAAAAAAAAACGAAGCCACAGAGGTCCCCCCAATGGGTGAAAGTGCCTCCCAACCATGCATTCATTGCACCCAGGGGATTGGGGGCATCCCTGCTTCAGGCCCAAGGAGTACATTGGGCACAGGAGTGGCAGCCGGAAGTGGCAGGAAGGCTTGAAAAGTTAGGTCGAGGCACCTATGTTGTGTGGAAGGAAGAAAAACGCCACGACACAGGTTCCCGCCATGGGTGAAAGTGCCTCCGAACCGCCCGTGTAAGGGGCCAAAGGGATCATGGGTGTCCCTGCTTCATGTCCAGAGAGTGTCTGAGGCTGAGGGGGGGTAACTCAAAGAGGCAGTAAGCCTTCAAAGGGGAAGTTGAGGCAACTTTGTGGTATGGAAGGACAAAAATGTCGCAGCAGAAGCCCCCCAGTGGGCGTGAGTTTCTTCCAATCATGCATGCGTGGGACCTGGGGATCCTGGGCTTCCCTGGTTCATGCCCACAAAACATACCACACCAAAGTGGCACAACCCAAAGCAGCAGGAATACTTCGATGGGGAGGTTGAGGTACCTGTGTGGTTTGGAAGAAAAGAAAAATGGTGTGAGAGACCTCCCCCCTATGGGCAAAAGTACCTCCCAACCGCGCATGTGTGGTTCCCAGGTAATACTGGGTAGTCCTATTTCGCGTCCACGGAGCATCTCGGGACCACAGAGTTCAGTCCAAAGCGGCAGGAAACTTGAAAGGGGAGGTCAAGACACCTTTGTGGTATGAAAGGAAAAAAACATGGCGTGGCAGAGGTCCACCCCTAGGGCGAAAGTCCTGCCCAACCATGCATGTGAGGGTCCCAGGAGATACTAGGCATCCCTGGTTCTTGCTCACAGAGCACCTTGGTCTCACGGAGGGCAGCTCAAAGCAGCAGGAAGGCTTGAAATGCGAGGTTGAGACACCAGTTTGTTGCAGAGGGAAAACAAAATGGGTGGTAGAGGTATCCCCCAAAGAGGAATGTGCCTCTCCACCATGCATGCTTGGAGCCTAGGGGATTCTGGGCATCCCTGGTTCATGCTCATGGAGAGTTTCAGGGCCACAGGGGACAGCCCAAAAAGGCAGGAAATCTTGAAAAGGAAGGACGAGGCACCTGTGTGGTGTGGAAGGCCAAAAAAACGGTGTGGCTGAGGTCCCCGCCACGGGCCAAAGTGTCTCCCAACTGCATATGCCTGGGGCCCAGGGTTCGTGCCCACAGGGCATGTCAGGCCCATGGGGAGAAAACCAAAGTGGCAGGAAGGCTTGAAAGAGGAGGTCCAGGCACCTGTTTCTTGTGGAAGAAAAAAAATGGTAGGGCAGTGGTCTCCCCCTGGGAAGACATTGCTTCCAAACCATGCATGTGTGGGGCTCAGGGGATCCTGAGCGCCCCTGGTTCATGCCCACTCAGTGCCTTGGGCACATAGGGTGCAGCCTAAAGCAGCAGGAAGGCTTGAAAGGGGAGGTCACGGCACCCCTGTGGTGAGGAAGGAAAAAATAAAGTGCGGCAGATGACCCCACGGGCAAAAGTACCTCCCAACAGCGCATGTACTGGGTACAGGGGACCATAGGTATCTGTGGGTACCACCCATGGAGTGGCTGTGGTCCACGGGGTCAACCCAAGGCAGTAGGAACTCTTGAAATGGGAAGTGGAGTCACCTGTGTTGTGGAAGGAAAACACAAATGGCCAGTCAGTGGTTCCCCCTCACTGGTGAAAGAGCCATCCCATCACACATCCATGGGGCCCAGCAGATCCTGGGGTCCGTGTTTCACACCCACAGAGCTCCTTGGGCCCACAGGGTCTGGCCCAAGGTGGCAGGAAGCCTTGAAAGAGGTGAAGGCACCTGTGTTGTGGAGGGAAAAAACAAACGGCAAGGAAGAGGTCCGCACCCCACAGGTGAATGTGCCTCACCACCGTACATGCACAGGGCCGAGGGGATCCTAAGCAACCCTGGTTTACGCCCACAGAGAGTATTCGGCCCACACCGGACAGCCCAAAGTGGCAGGAATACATGGAAAGTGAGGTCGAGGCACCTGTGTGGTGAGGAAGAAAAAAAATACTGCGTGACAGAGGTCCAACCCACGGGAGAAAGTGTCTCTGAAAAGCACATGCGTGGGGCCCAGGGGATCCTTGGCATTTCTGGTTCATGCCCATGGTGCGTCTCATTCCCATGGAGTCAGTCCAAAGCGGCAGGAAGGCTTGAAAGGTGAGGTCAAGGCAGCTATGTGATGTGGAAGGAATAAAAAGCAGCTCAGCAGATATCCCTCACAGGCGAAAGTGCCTTCCAACCGCGCATGCTGAGGGTCCAGGGGATACTTGGCATCCCTACTTCATGCCCACGGAGCATCTCATTCCCTTGGGGGGCAGCCCAAAGTGGCAGGAAGGCTTAAAGGGGAGGTCGAGTCACCTGTGTGGTTAGGAATGAAAATAAAATGGTGTGGCAGAGGTCCCGCCCACTGGCAAAAGTGTCTCCCAACCGCACATGCGTGGGGTCCAGGAGATATTGGGGGTCCCTCATTTGCACCCAGGGCATGACTTGGGCTCACGGGGGGCAGGCTAAAGTGGCAGGAAGTCTTGAAAGGGTAAGTCAAGGCACCTGTGTGATGTGGAAGCAGAAATACCTGGGGCAACAGAGGTCTCCACCAGGGGTAAAACTGCCTCCCAACCGTGCATGCACAGGGCCCAGGGGATCCTGGGCTTCCCTGGTTCGCATGCACAGGTCGTATCAAGCCCACGCAGGCTGCCCAAAGCGGAAGGAAGGCTTGAAATGGGATGTCAAGGAACCTGTGTGGTGTTTAAAGAAAAAAAAAGGTGTGGCAGAAGTCAACCACAAGGGATAAACTGTCTCCCAACCATGCATGCGTGGGTCCCAGGGGATCCTGCGTGTCCCTGTTTCATGCCCACGGAGAATCTCATACCCACGGGGGGAAACCCGAAGTGGCAAGAAAGCTTGAAAGGTGAGGTTGAGACACACGTGTTGTGAAAGCAAAAAAAAAAAAAAAAGTACTGTAGAGGTCCAAACCACGGGTAAAAGTGCCTCCCAAACGAGCAGGTGGCATCCCCGGTTTGTGCACTCAGAGAGTCTTGGGCCCACAGGGGGCAGTCCAAAGCAGCACAAATGTTTCAAAGTGGTGGTCGAGGCACCTGTGTGTTGTGGAAGGAAAAAAAAAATGACGCAGCATAGGTCCCCACCAAAGGCAAAAGTACCTCTCACCCGCATTTGTGCAGGGCCCAGGGTATCATGGGCATCCCTGGTTCGTGCCTACAGAGCATCTCGGGCACACAGTGGGTAGCCCAAAGTGGCAGGAAGACTTGAAAGGGGAGGTCGAAGCACTTGTGTGGTGCGAAAGGAAAAAAGAAGCTGCAGTAGAAGTCGTCCCACGGAGACAGTGCATCCCAACTGCCCATTCCTGGAGCCCAGGGAATCCTGCATATCCCTGATTCATGTTAGCAGAGTATATGAAGCCAAGGGGGGCAGACCACAGCGTAAGGCTTAAAAGGGGTAGTAGAAGAACATGTGTGGTATGGAAGGAAAAAAAATGGCATGGCCGAGGTTCCCCCACGGGCGAAAGTACCTGCCAACTGAGCATTCCAGGGGCTCAGGGGATCCTGGGCTTCTCTGATTCACACCCACGAAGCATCTCGGGCCCAAAGGGGGTAGCCCAAGGTGGCAGGAATGCTTGAAAGGGGAGGTCAAGGCCCCTGAGGGTGGTGGAAGAAAATAAAGGTGTCACAGAGGTCCTAACTAAGGGCGAAAGTGGCACCCAACCATGCATTCACTGCACCCAGGGTATTGTAGGCGTCACTGTTTCAGGCCCGTGGAGCATCTCAGACCCACAGGGGACAGCCCCAAGCCTCAGGAAGGCTTGAAAAGTGAGGTTGAGGCACCTTTGCGATGTGGAAGGAAAAATAAAACGGCGGGACACAGGTCCCCCCATGGACTAAAGTGACTCCTAACCATGCATGTGCGGGTCCCAGGGAATTCTAGGCATCCCTGGTTCATGCACCCAGAGCATCTTGGGCCCATGGGAGGTGTGCCCAAAGCTGCAAGAAGGGTTGAAAGGGGAGGTCAATGCACCTGTGTGTTGTGGAAGGAAAAAAAAGGACACGGCATAGGTCCACCTAAAGACTAAATTGCCTCTCAACCGTGTATGCGTGGAGCCCAGCGGATCCTTGGCATCCCAGGTTCATGCCTGCAGAGTGTTTCGGGCCCACGGGGGGCTGTCCAAATCGGAGGAAGTTTGAAATAAAAGGTCAAGGCACCCGTGTGGTGTGGAAGGAAAAAATAGCAGAGCAGCATAAGTACCCACAGGGCTGAACGTGCCTCCCAATTATGCATGTGTGTGGCCCAGGGCATCTGGTGCATCCCTGGTTCATGCACGTGAAGTGGTTTGGGCCCAGAGGGGGAAGCACAAAGCGGCAGGAATGCTTGAAAGGGGAAGTCGAGGCACCTGTGTAGAGTGGAAGGAAAAAAATGCAGCATGGCAGACGTCCACCACAGACAAAACTGCCTCCCAACTGCGCATACGTGGGGTACATGGGTTCCTGTACATCTTAGGTTCACTCCCACGGTGCGTCTCGGGCCCACCGGGGGCAGCCCAAAGTGGCAGGAAGTCTTGAAAGGGGAAGTCAAGGCTCCTGTGTGGTGAGGAAGAAAAAAGAAATGGCACAACAGAGGTTCCCCAAAAGCGAAAGTACCTCCCAAGCCTGCATGTGCAGAGCACTGGGGATCCTTGGTGTCCCAGGTTCTCACCCACATAATGTCTCGGCCCACAGGGGCCATCCCAAGGTGGCAGGAAGGCTTGAAAAGGGAGGTGCAGGCTCCAGTGTTACGAAAGGAAAACACTAACGAAAAGGCAGAGGTCCCCCTAACACGGCTGAAAGTGCCTTCCCACCAAACATGCGTGGGGCCTAGAGGAATCTGAGTGTCCCTGATCTGTGCACAAGGAGTGTCTCAGTCCTACTGGGTCCAGCTCAAGGCAATAAGAAGCCTTGATATGGGAGGTGGAGTCACCTCTGTGGTGGAGGGAAAGCACAAACGATGAGGCAGAGGTCCCACACCACGGGAGAAAGTGCCTCCCCACCACAAATGCGTGGGGTCTAGGGACACTGGGCATCCCTGTTTAGCACGATGGAGGGGCTCGGGCCCATGGGATGAGCCCAAGGCGGCAGAAAGTCTTGAAAGGGGCGGTGGAGTCATATTTGTTGTGGAAGGAAAACACAAATGGTGAATCAGAGGTCATCCCCAAAGGGCGAAAGAGCCTCCCCAACATGCATGCCTGGTGCATAGGGGTTCTTGGGCATCCCTGGTTCATGCCCACATAGTGTCACCACCCACTTGGGGCAGCCTGAAGTGGCAGGAAGTTTTGAAAGGGGTTGTCCAGGCACCTGTGTGGCGTGGAAAGCAATAAATACTGTACAGCAGAGGTCCCTACTCGGGCGAAAGTGCCTCCCAACCAAACATGTGTGGGGCCCACGGTTTCGGGGGCATCCGTGATTCACGCCCATGGTGTGCCTAGGGCCAACGGGGTGCAGCCCAAAGCGGCAGGAAGGATTGAAAGGGGAGGTTGAGGCACCTGTATGGTGAGAAGGAGAAGAAACGGTGAGGCAGATGTCCCCCAAGGGCGAAAGTGTCACCCAAAAGCACGTGTGAAATGCAGAGGGGACCATGGGCATCCCTGGGTAGCACTCATGGAGTGGATCAGGCCCACGGGGTCAACCCAAGGTGGCAGGAAGACAGGAAAGGGGAGGTGGAATCACTTGAGTTGTGGGAGGAAAACACAAGTGGTGAATCAGTGGTCCCCCCCACGGGTGAAAGAGCCTCCCCACCACACATGCGTGGAGGCCAGGTGACCCTGTGTTTCCCTGGATCATAGCCATGGAGCGCCTAGGGCTAATGGCGGCTAGCCCAAGGCGTCAGAAATGCTAGAAACAGGAGGTGGTGAATGCACCTGTGTTGTGGAGGGAACAAACAAACCGCGAGGCAGATGACCGCTCCCCACCAGCGAAAGAGCCTCCCCACCATGCATGACCAGGGCCTAGAGTATCCAGAGCATCCCTGGTTCATGCCCATGGAGAGTTTTCAGCGCAGGGGAGCAACGAAAAGTGGCAGGAAAGCTTGGAAAGTGGGGTCGAGGCACCTGTGTGGTCAGGAAGGAAAAAAATACGGCGCGAAAGACATTCCCTCTAAGGGTGAAAGTGCCTCCAAACTGTGCATGCACAGGGCCCAGGGGATCCTTGGAGTTTCTGTTTAAAACCTGCGATGCATCTTGGGCCCACGGGGGTAGCTTTTAGTGGGAGGTCGAGGCACCTTTGTGGTGAAGAAAGAAAAAAAATTGGAGCAGCAAATGTTCCCCCATGGGTGAAAGTGCCTTCCAACCGTGCATGCGTGGGGCCCAGAGGATCCTCAGCGGCCCTGCTTTGTGTCCACGGAGCATCTCGTTCCCACGCGGGGCAGCCCAAAGCGGCAGGAAAGGTTGAAAGGGGAAGTCGAGTCAACTGCGTGTTTAGGAAGGAAAAGAAAACGCCAGGACAGAGGTCCTGCCCACCGGCCAAAGTGCCTCCCAAACACGCATGCGTGGGAACCAGAAGATATTGGGCATCCGTGATTCGCACCACAGAGTGTCTGGGGTCCAAGGGGCAGGCCAAAGTGTCAGGGAGTCTTCAAAGGGGAGGTCGACGCACCTGTGTGAAGTGGAATGAAAAAAAACCCTGGCGTGACAGTGGTCCTCACCACGGGTGAAACTGCCTCCGAACCCACATGCGTGGGACCCAGAGGATAATGGGCTTCCCTGGTTCACACACACAGGGTGTCTCAGGCCCACACACGCAGCCCAAAGCGGAAGGAAGCCTTGAAAGGGGAGGTCGAGGCACCTGTGTGGTGTATAAAGAGAAAACAAATGGCCCAGCAGAAGTCCCCCAACGAGAGAAACTGCCTCTCAACCATACAGGCGCGGGTTCCAGGGGATCCTGGGTGTCCCTGATTCATGCTGCAGAGCGTCTAATGCCCACGGTAGGCAGCCCAAAGCGGCAGGAAGGCTTGAAATATGAGGTTGAGACACCTGTGTTGTGAAAAGGAAAAAAAAAAAAAAAAACAGCGCGGCAGAGGCCCCACGAAGGGCGAAAGTGCCTCCCAAACGAGCATTCGCAGGGCCCATGTGATCATGGGCTTCCCTCTTTCATGAACCCAGGGCATCTTGGGCCCAGGGGACGCTGCCCAAAGGGGCAGGAATGGTTGAAATGGGAGATCGAGGAACCTTTGTATTGTGAAAGGAAAGAAAAAATGAAGAGGCATACATCCCCACCAAAGGCGAAAGTGCCTCTCACCCACATTTGCGTGGAGCCCAGGGAATCCTGGGCATCCCTGATTCGTGCCTACAGAGCATCTCAGGGGCACGGGGAGCAGCCCAAAGCGGCAGGAAAGCTTGAAAGGGGCGGTCACAGCACTTGTGTTCTGTGAAGGGAAATAAAAATGCCAGGGCAGAGCTCCCCCATGGGAGAAAGTGCCTCCCAAACGCTCATTCCTGGGGCCCAGGGGATCCCGAGTATCCCTGCTTCGCTTTCACAGAGTGCCTCAGGCCCATGGTAGGCAGATCAGAGCGTAAGCCTTCAAAGGGGAATTTGAGGCACCTGTGTGGTATGGAAGCAGAAAAAAAAGGCACTGCACAGGTCGCCCCAAGGGCGAAAGTGCCTCCCAACCGTGCATGCGTGGGGCCCAGGGAATCCTGGGCTTCCCTGTTTCACAACCACCAAGTGTCTAGGGCCCAAGGGGGGCAGCCCAAGGCGGCAGGAATGCTTCAAAGGGGAGATTGATGTCCCTGTGTGTTGGGGAAAGAAAAAAAAAAAAAACGGAGCCGCAGAGGTCCCCACAACGGGCGAAAGTGCCTCCCAACCGTGCATTCACTGCACCCAGGGGATTGTAGGCATCCCTGGCTCAGGCCCAAGGAGTGACTCAGGTGCACAGGCAACAGCCCCAAACAGCAGGAAGTCTTGAAAAGTGAGGTCGAGGCACCTGTGTACTGTGGAATGGAAAAAGAAACAACCATCCAGAGGACCCCTCCACGGGCGAAAGTTCTCCCAACTGTGCATGAACGCATCCCTGGGGATACATCTCATTCCTGTTGCATGCCCACAGAGTGCCTCAGGGCCATGGAGGCAGCCCAAAGAGTCAGGAAGTCTTGAAAGGGGAAGTAGAGGCACCAGTGTTGTGTGGAAGGAAAAAAATACGGCGTGACTGACGTTCCCCCACAGGAGAAAGTGCCTCCCAACCACACAACGCGGAGCCTAGCAGATCCTGGGGATCTATGTTTAAAGTCCATGGAGCTTCTCAGGCCCACAGGGGGCAGTTGAAAGCAGCAGAAATTATTGAAACAGAAGGTCAAGACACCTGTGTGGTTAGGAAGGAAAAAAAGAGCACATCAGAGGTCCCCAACGGGTGAAACTGCCACCCAACTGCTAATGTGTGGAGCCCTGGGGATACTGCGCTTCCCACGTTCTCACCCAAGGAGGGCCTCGGCCTATGCGGGCCAGTGCAAGGCGGAAGGAAGGCTTGAAAGGGGAGGTACAGGCACCAGTGTTGTGAAAGGAAAACACAAACATCTAGGCAGAGATACAGAGGTCCCCCTACACGGGCGAAAGTGCCTCCCCAATGCACATGTGTGGGACCCACGGGACTCAGGGCATCCCTGATCCATGCCCAAGGAGTGCCTCAGGCTACAGGGTCCAGCCCAAGGACGTAGGAAGTCTTAAAATGGGAGGTGGACTCACCTGTGTTGTAGAAGGAAAACACAAATTGTGAACCAGAGGTCCCCCACAACAGGCGAAAGAGCCTCTCCATCGCACATGCTTGTGTCCCAGGGGACCCTGGGTGTAACTTTTTTTGCACCCAGGGACCACCTCGCGCCTATGGGGGACAGGACAAGACGACAGGAAGGCCCGACAGAGGATGTGGAAGCACCTGTGTTGTTGAAGGAAAAACAAAGGACGAGGCAGAGGTAGCATCCCATGGGCGAAAGTGCCTACCCGCTGTGCACATGCAGGGCATACGGGATCCCAAGCATTCCTGGTTCATGCCCACGGAGTGTCTCGGGCCCACGTGGGGCAGCTCAAAGCGGCAGGAAGTCTTGAAAGGGGAGGTAGAGACACTTGTGTGGTGGTGAAAGGAAAAAGACAGTGAGGCCGAGGTCCCCCTGACAGGAAAAAGTGCATCCCAACGGTGCATGCATGGGGCCCAGCAGATCCTGGGCATCCCTGGTTCGCACCTATGCAGAGTCTTGGGCCCACAGGGGACAGCCAAAAGTGGCAGGAAGGCTTGAAAAGGGAGGTAGAGGCATCTGTGTGGTGTGGAAAAAAAAAAACGGTGTGGCAGAAGTCCCCCACCACGGGAGAAACTGCCTCCCAACTGCACGTGTACGGGGAACACGGGATCCTTTATGTCCCTTCTTCACACCCACGGAGCGTCTCAGGCCCACAGGGGGCAGCCCAAAGTGGAAGGAAGTCTTGAAATGAGAGGTCGACGCACCTGTTTGTTGTGGAAGTAAAACAAAATGGCATGGCAGAGGTCTCCCCCAAGGAAGAAAGTGCCTCTCAACCACGCATGTGTGGGTCCCAGAGGATCCTCTGCATGGCAGGTTGGCACCCATGGAGCATTTCAGGCCCACAGGGGGCAGCCCAAAGCGGCAGGAAGACTTGAAATGGGAGATTGTGGCACCTGTGTGGTGTGGAAGGAACAAAATATGACGTGGTAGAGGTCCCTCATGGACGAAAGTGTCTCCCACCTGTGTATGTGCTGGGTGCAGGGGACCCTAGGTGTCCCTGATTCATGCCCACAGAGAGTCTTTTCCCTACAGGGGGCATCGAGGGCCCAGAGGGGGCAACCCAAAGCGGCAGGAAGGCTTGAAAGGGGAGGTCGAGGCATCTGTGTGGTGGGGAAGGAAAAAAAATAATGGCTCAGCAGAGGTCCCACAACGGGTGAAAGAGCCTCACAACCACGAGTGCACAGAACCCTGGGGATCCTGGGCTTCCCTGGTTGACACCCACAAAGTATATCGGGCCCACAGGGGGCAGCCCAAAGCCGCAGGAAGTCTTGTATGGGGAGGTTGAGGCACCTGTGTGGAGTGGAAGGACAAAACAATGGCACAGCCGAGGTCGCCCCCATGGGCGAAAGTGTCTCCCAAACGAGCATGTGTGGGTCCCAGATGATCCTGGGCGTCCCTGGTTCAGGCACTCAGAGCATCGTGGGCAAACACGGCACTGCTCAAAGCGTTAAGAAGCTTCGAAAGGGGAAATCGAGGCACCTGTGTGGTATAGAAGGAAAAAAAAACAGAGCCGCAGAGTTCCCCACAGCGGGCAAAAGTGGCTTCCAACCAGGCATGTGCGGGGCCTATGGCATTCCGGGCTTCCCTGATTCACACCCACGAAGCATGTCGGTCCCAAGTGGTCCAGCACAAGGCGGCAGGAATGCTTGAAATGGGAGGTCTAGGGCCCTTTGTATTGTGGAAGGAGAAAAAAAAAAACGGAGCCGTATAGGTCCCCCCAGCGGGCAAAAGTGGCTACCAAACGTGCATTCACTGTGCCCAGGGGATTGTGGGCATCCCTGCTTCAGGCCCAAGGAGAGTGTTGGGCACACAGGGGACAGCCCCAAGTGGCACGAAGTCTTGAAAGGTGAGGTCGAGACACCTGTGTGGTGTGGAAGGAGAAAAAAAAAAACAGCACAACAGAGGCCCTCCAAACGGGCAAAAGTGCACCCAACCACACATGTGCAGGGCCCTGGGGATCCTGGGTGTCCCTGGTAGTCACCCACGAGCGTGTCGTGCCCACTGTTTGCAGCCCAAAGTGGCAAGTTTTGAAAGCGGAGGACGAGGCACTTGGGAAGGAAAAAAAAAAAAAAAAGCCCAGGCAGAGTTCCCATAACGGGTGACACTGCCCACCAACTGCATATGCGCGTGGCCCAGGGGATCCTGAGCATCCCTGCTTCAGGCCTACAGAGTGTCTCAGGCCTATGGGGAGGCAGCTTAAAGCGGCAGTAACGCTTCAAAGGGGAAGCCGAGACACTGTGTTGTGTGGAAGGACAAAAAAAGTCATGGCAGAGATCCCCCCCATGGGCGAAAGTGACTCTCAACCACTCATGCGCGGGTCCTAAGGTATCATGGACGTCCCTGGTTCACGGCCACGGAGCATCGCGGGCCCACATGGGGCAACCCAATGTGGCAGCAAGGCTTGAAAGGGGAGGTTGAGGCATCTGTGTGGTGCAGAATGAAGAAAAAAAAAAAGGAAGAGCAGAGGTCCCCAAGTGGGAGAAATTGCCTCCCAATCACTCATGCGTGGGGCCCTTGGGATCCTGGGATTCCCTGGTTCATGCCCACAAAGTATATCATGCCAAAGGGGGGCAGCCCAAAGAGGCACGAAGGCTTGAAAGAGGAGGTCGAGGCATCTGTGTGGTTCAGAAGCCAAAAAAACAAACAAACAAACAAAAAAAACAGTGCAGCAGAGGTTCCCCCCGACAGGCGAAAATCCCTCCCAAACGAGCATTCGTGGGGCCGAGGGGATGCTGGGTGTCCCAGGTTCATGCACCCAGAGGGTCTCGGGCCCATGGGGGTCAGACCAAAGAGGCAGGAAGGCTTGAAACGGGAGGTCGAGGCACCTGTGTGCTGTGGAAGGACAAAAAATATGACGCAGCGTGGGTCCCCCAGAAAGGTGAAAATGCCTCTCACCTGTGCCTGCGTGGGGCCCAGGGGATCCTGGGCATCCCTGGTTTCTGCCTACAGAGTGTCTCGGGCACACAGGGGGCTGTCCAAATCGGAGGAAGTTTTGAAATAGGAGGTGGAAGCACCTGTGTGGTGTGGAAGAAAAAAAAATCAGCGTGGCAAAAGTACCCCCAGGGGTGAAAGTGCCTCCCAACCGCGCATGTGCATGGCCCAGGGGATCCGGGGTCCCACTGTTTCATGCCCACGAAGTGTCTCGGGCCCAGAGTGGGCAGCCCAAAGCGGCAGGAACGCTTGAAAGGGAAAGTCGAGGCACCTGTGTGATGTAGAAGGAAAAAAATACAGTGCGGCAGACGTCCCACCACAGACGAAAGTGTCTCCAAAGCATGCATACGTGGGACCCAGGTGTTTCTGGGCATCTTCACTTCATGGGCACGGAATGTCTCGGGCCCACAGGGGGCAGCCCAAAGCGGCAAGAAGGCTTGAATGAGGACGTGGAGGCACCTGTGTGGTGAGGAAGGGAAAAAAGAACGGCGCAGCAGAGGACCCCACGGGCGAAAGTGCCTTCCAACCCCGCATGCGTGGAGTCCTGGGTATCCTGGGCATCCTAGGTTCTCACACATGGAGTGCTTCGGCCCACGGGGCCCAGCCTCAGGTAACAGGAAGGCTTGAAAGGGGAGGTGCAGGCTCGTGTTGTGAAAGGAAAACAAACGGTGTGGCAGAGGTCCCCACAAAACGGGCGAAAGTGCCTTCCCACCGCGCATGCAAGGGGCCCAGGGGACTCTGGGCATCCCTGATGTGTGCCCAAGGAGTGCCTCGGGCCCATGTGGTCCATCCCAAGGCGGCAGGAAGCCTTGAAAGTGGAGGTAGAGGCAGCTTTTGGTAGGAAAACACAAATGGCGAGACAGAGGTCTCCCCCAAAGGGGGAAAGTGCCTCCCCACCGCGCATGTGCAGGGTCCAGGGGACCTGGGAATCTCTGCAAATCACCCGTGGAGCCTCTCCGGCCCAAGGGGTTAGTCCAAGGTGGCAGGAAGTCTTGAATGGGGAGGTGGAATCAGCTGTGTTATGGAAGGAGAAAACAAACGACGAGGCAGAGGTCCCACCACGCGGGCGAACGTGCCTCCCCAACATGCAAGCACAAGGTGTAGGGGATACTGGGCATGCCTGGTTTTCGCCCATGGAGCATCTCAGGCACAGGTGGGACAGGCCAAAGTGGCAGGGTTGCTTGAAAGTGGAGGTCGAGGGACCTGTGTGGTGTGGAAGGAAAAAAATGGCAAGGCAGAGGTACCCCCAGGGGCAAAAGTGCCTCCCAGCAGCGCATGCACGTGGCCCAGAGTCCCGGCGCATCACAGGTTCATGCCCACGGAGCATCTCAGACCCAAGGGAGGCAACACAAAGCGGCAGGAAGGCCTGAAAGGGGAAGCCCAGGCAACTGTGTGGTGTGCAAGGAAAAAACTATGGTGGGTCAGATGTCCCCACACAGGAGAAAGTGCCCCCCAACCGAACATACACGAGGCCCAGGGGATCCTGGGCTTCCCTGATTCATGCCCGGAGGGCACCTCAGGCCCACAGGGGTCAGTCCAAAGCAGCAGAAATGATTGAAAGCGGAGGGAGAGGCATTTGTGTGGTGGTGAAAGGAAAAACAAACAAAAAAAATGGACGGCCGAGGTCCCCCACAAAGGCAAAAGTGATTCCCAACCGCACATGCGCGGGGCCCAGGGAATACTGGGCGTCCCTGATTCGGACCCATGGAGAGTCTCGGGCCCACGGGAAGCAGGCAAAAGTGGCAGGAAGGCTTGAAAGGGGAGGTCGAGGCACCTGTGTGGTGTGGAAGGAACATAATACGGCATGGCAGAGGTCCCACCACGGGCAAAAGTGCCTCCCAAACGAGCATGCTCAGGGCCAATGGGATCCTGGGAATCCCTGATTCATGCCCACGGATCATCTCGGGCTCACGTGGGCAGCCCAAAGTGGCAGAAATTCATGAAAGGGAAGGTGGAGGCACATGTGGTGTGGAAGGAAATAAATATGGCATGGCAGAGGTCACCACATGGGCGAAAGTGCTTCCCAAGCTCACATGTGCAGAGCCCAGGGTTTACTGGGTGACTCTGATTCATCCCACGGAGCGTCTCGGGCCAACGGAGTGCAGCCCAAAGCGGCAGGAAGGCTTGAAAGGGGAGGTCAAGGAACCTGTGTAGTAGGAAGGAAAAAAATCTGTGTGGCAGACATCCCCCCACGGTCGAGAGTGCCTCCCAACAGCGCGTTTCAGAGGTACAGGGGACGATGGGCATCCCTGGGTAGCACCCATGAAGCAGCTCAAGCCCACGGAGTCAGCCCAAGGTGGCAGGAAGGCTTGAAAGGGGAGGTGGAGTCACCTGTGTTGTGGAAGGAAAACACAAATGGTTAATCAGAGATCCACGACCACGGGTGAAATAGCCTCCCCACCGCGCATGGGAAGGACCCAGGGGACCCTGAGTGTCCCTGTTTCACACCCACGGAGCGCCATGGGCCCACATGGACCAGCCCAAGGAGGCAGGAAGACTTGAAAGAGGAGGTGAAGTCACCTGTGTTGTAGAGGGAAAAAAATGGCGAGGCAGGGTTCTGCCCACCACGGGCGAAAGTGCCTCCCCACCGCACGTGCGCGGGGCCTAGGGGATCCTGGGCATCCCTGGTTCATGCCCACAGAGCATTTCATGCCCAAGGCGGGCAGCCCAAAGCAGCAGGAAGGCTTGAAAGGGGAGGTCAAGTCATCTGTGTGCTGGAATGGAAAAAAAAAAAAAAACCCGGCAGGGCAGAAGACCCCCAAGGGCGAAAGTACCTCCTAAAGGAGCATGCACGGGGCCCAGGGTATCCTGGATGTCCCTAGTTCATGCCTATGGAGCTTGTTGGGCCCAGGAGGGGCTGTATTCTGTTCCTTCCACATCACACAGGGCCTCTACCTCACATTTCAAGCCTTCCTGACGCTTTGGGCTGCCCCCTGTGGGGCTGAGATTCTCTGTAAGCCTGAACAAGGGATGCCCAGGATCCTGTGGGCCCCGAGCTTGTGGAGTTGGGAGGCAGTTTCTCCCGTGGGGAGGACTTCTGCAGCAACTTTTTTTTTTTTCCATACCACACAGGTGCTTGAGCCTCCCCTTTCAAGCCTTTCTGCCACAGTCGGCTGCTCCCCCTGGGACCGAGACTCTCCGTGGGTGAGAACCAGGGAAGCCCAGGATGCCCTGGGCCTCGCGCATGTGCGGTTGGGAGGCACTTTTACCTGTGGGGTGAACCTCGGCTGCACCTTTTTTTTTCTTTCACCACCACAGAAGTGCCTAGACCTTCGCTTTCAAGCATTTATGCCGCTTTGGTTTGCCCCCTGTGGGCCTGAGACGCCCTGTGGGCATGAATCATGGAAGCCCAGGATCCGTTTCGCACTGCGCATGCTTTTTTGAGAGGCACTTTCACCCGTGGGGGTCCTCTGCTGCTCCGTATTTTTTTCCTTGCACACCACACAGGTGTCTCAACTTTCCGTTTCAATCCTTCCTGCCGCATTGAGCTGCCCCCCGTGGGACGCACATGCTCCGTGGGCATGAACCAGTGATGCCCCTGATCCCCTGGGCCATGTGCATGTGTGGTTGGGAGGCATTTTCTCCCCTGGGGTTACCTCTGCCGTGCCGTTTTTTTCCTTCCACAAAACAGGTGCCTCCACCTCCCCTTTCAAAGCTTCCAGACACCTTAAGCTGACCCCGTGGGCCTGACCTGATGAATGGATGCTAACCAGGGATAGCCAGGATCCCCTGGTTCCTGCGCTTTCGCGGTGAGGAGGCACTTTCGCCCATAGGGGTGGACCTATGCGGCACCGTTTGTGTTTTTCTTCCAGAACACACGTGCCTCTACTTCCACTTTTAAGGCTTCCTGCCGCCTTGGGCTGGAATTCTGGGGCCTGAGACACTCCTTGGTCGCAGATCAGGGATGTTCAGAGACCTCTGCGCCCTGCACATGCACAGTAGGGAGGCATTTTTGCCCGTGTGGGGGTGACCTCTTCCTTGCCCTTTTGTGTTCTCCTTTCACAACACTGGAGCCTGCACCTTCCTTTTCAAGCTTTCCTGCCACTTCGGCTGGCCTCTGTGGGCCGAGGCTCTTCGTTGGCCACAAAATGGGACACCCAGGATCCCCGGGGCTCTGCACATGTGGGGTTGGGAGTCAATTTTGCCCGTGGTGAACCTCTGCTGTGACTTTTTTTTCTTCCTCACCATACAGGAGCCTCGACCTCCCCTTTCAAGCCTTCCTGCGGCTTTGGGCTGCACCCTGTGGGCCTGAGATGCTCCGTGGGCGTGAAACAAAGATTCCCAACAACACTGGGCCTCGCGTATGCCCAGTTTGGAGACATATTCATCTGTGGGGGGACGTCTGCCGCACTGTATTTTTTTCCTTCCACATCACACAGGTGCCTCGACTTCCCCTTTCAAACTTTCCTGCCACTTTGCCCTGCAACTCCTGGGCCCAAGATGCTCCGTGGGCATGAAACAGCGATACCCTGGATCCCCTGGGCCATGCACATACGCAGTTGGGAGGCACTTTCGCCCCTGAGAGTACTTCTGCCATGCTTTTTTTTTTTTTCTTCCACACCACACAGGTACCTCCACCTCCTATTTCAAGCCTTCCTCCGATTTGGAAATCCCCCCGTGGGCCTGAGACATTCCGTAGGCATGAACCAGGGGTACCAAAGATCGCCTGGGCCCCGTGCATGCATGGTTGAGAGGCAGTTTCGCCTTAAGGGGGACCTATTCTGGGCCATATTTTTTCCTTCCACAACACTCAGCTGATTCAACCTCCAATTTCAAGCCTTCCTGCCCCTTTTGGATGCCCCCCGTGGGCCCAAGATACTCCATAGGCATGAACCAGTGATGCCCGGGATTCCCTTGGCGTCATGCATGCACAGGTGAGAGGCCCTTTCGCCTTTAGGTGGGACCTATGCCACGTCATTTTTTTCCCTTCCACAACACACAGGTGCCTCGTCCTCCCTTTCAAGCCTTTCTGCCGCTTTGGGCTTCCCCCTGTGGTCCCAAGATGCTCGGAGTGCAAGAACCAGGGGCCCCTAGGATGCCCAGGGTCCCACGCAAGCTCGCTTGGGAGGCACTTTCGCCCATTGGGAGGACCTCTGCTGTGCCGTATTTTTTTCCTTTCACACCAAACAGGTGCCTTGACCTCTCCTTTCAAGCCTTCCTCTCACTTTGGGCTGCCCCCTGTGGGCCAAAGACCCTCTGTGGGCCTGAACCAGGGATGCCCAGCATCTCCTAGGCCCCACGCAAGCGTGGTGGCTAGGCACTTTGACTGTCGTGGGGACTTCAGCCATGCCTTTTTTTTCACTTTCACCACCACACAATGTCTCAACCTCAGCTTTCAAGCCTTCCTGCTGCTTTGGGCTGCTCTACGTGGGCCTGAGATGCTGTGTGGGCATGAACCAGGGACTCCCAGGATCCCCTACACCCCATGCATGCACGGTGGGGATGCTCTGTCCCCCGTGGGGTGGGGGGGAACTCTGCCTCGCTGTTAGTTTTTTCCTTCCATAACGCAGGTGCCTCCCCCTCGTATCAAGCTTTCCTCCCACCTTAGGCTGGCTCCCGTGGGTTCGAGGCACCCCCTGGGTGCGAAACAGGGACCCCAAGGCTCCCTGAGCCCCATGCATGCATGGTGGGGAGGCTCTGTTGCCCGTTGTGGGGGTCCTCTGATTCGCCATTTGTTTTCCTTCCACAACACAGGCAACTCCACCTCCTATTTCAAGAATTCCTGCCCCTTAGGCTGACCCTGTGGGCCCAAGCCGCTCCATGTGTGCTTTGGCCTGGACCCTGTGGGCCTGAGACGCTCTCTAGGCATAAAACAGGGACGTCCAGGATCCTCTGGACCCCTCACATGCCCAAGTGAGTGGCACTTTCGCCTTTGGTGGGGACCTAAGCCCAGTCATTTTTTTTTCCTTCCACAACACACAGGTGCCTCGACCTCCCATTTCAAACTTTCATGCCGCTTTTTGTAGCCCCTCATGGGCACGAGATGCTCTGGATGCACGAACGAAGCACTCCCTGGATCCCCTTGTCCCAGCGCATGCTCTTTTGGGAGTCACTTTCTCCCATGGGGCAGACCTCAGTCATGCCATTTTTTGTCCTTCCACACCACACAGGAGCCTCAACCTCCCATTTCAAGACTTCCTGCCACTTTAGGATTCCCCCCCAGGCCCAAGGTACTCCATGGGCATGAGCCATCGATGCCCAGGATCCCCGAGACCCTCGCGTGTGAGGTTGGGAGACACGTTCCCCTTTGAGGGAAACCTCTGGGTGCTGTGGGTTTTTTTTCTTTCAAACCACAAAGATGCCTTGACCTCCCCTTTCAAGCGTTCCTGCTGCTTTGGCCTTCCCCCCGTGGGCAGCAGATACTCTGTGGGCATGAACCAGGGATGCCCAGGATCCCTTGGGCCCTGAACATGCGTGATTTGGAGGCACTATCACGCGTGGGAGGGTTCTTTGCCCCGCCATTTTCTTTTCCTTCCTAATCCCACACACCACACAGATGCCTCGACCTCCATTTTCAATCTTTCCTGCCGCTTTTCATTGCCCCTGTGGGCCCGAGAAGCTCCGTAGGCATGAACCAGAGACACCCTGGATTCCCTGGGCCCCTCGCAGGCACCGGTGAGAGTCACATTTGCCTTTGGTGGGGACCTCTGGCACACCATTTTTTTTTCCCTTCCACAACACACGTGCCTCGACCTCACTTTTCAAACCTTCCTGCCGCTTGGTGCTGTCCACCATGGGCCGGAGATGCTCTTTGGGCCTGAACCAGGGAAGCCTACAATCCCCTTGTCACAGTGAATGCACGGTTGGGAGGCACTTTCGACCGTTGGGGGGACCTCTGCGGCTCCGTTTTTTTTTCCTCCCACAACACAGAGGTGCCTCGACCTCCCCTTTCAAGCATTCCTGCCTCCTTGGGCTGACCCCCTTAGGCCCGAGACACTTCATGGGCATGAATCAGGGAAGACCAGGAGCCCCTGGGCCCCACGCATGCGCAGTTGGGAGACACTATCGTCAGAAGGGGGACCTCCGCCCCGCCTTTTTTTTTCCTTCCACACCGCACAGACTCCTCGAATTACCCGTTCTAGCCTCAATTCCGCTTTGATCTACCCTTTTTGGGCCTGAGGCATTCCGTGAATTCAAAGCAGGGACACGCAGGATCCCCGGGGCCCCACGAATAAGCATTTGGGAGGTACTTTCTCCCGCGGCGTTTTTTGTTTTTTTGTTTTTTTTCATTTCACACCACACAAGTGCCTCGACCTGCCCTTTCAAGCCTTTCTGCCGCTTTTGGCTGCCCCTCGGGAGCCCGGGAAGCTCCCAGCATGCCAACAAGGGAAACCAGGATCGGCTTGGCCCCTAGCATGTGCGACTGGGGGCTATTTCGCCCGTGGGGAGCACGGCTGCTGTGCCATTTTTTCCTTCCAAACCATACCGGTCCCTCGACCTCCCCTTTGAAGCCTTCCTGCTGCTTTGGGCTTCCCCCACATGTTCCCAGGAAGCTCTGTGGTTGTGAAACAGAGATGCCCAGCATCCCCAGGAACCCGTGCATGGGAGGTTAGGAGGCACTTTCGCCTTAAGGAAGGACCAATGCCACGCCATTTTTTTTTCCTTCCACAACCCTCAGTTGCCTCGACCTGCCCTTTCAAGCCTTCCTGCCACTTTAGACTGCCCCCTTGGGCATGAGACAGTCTGTGCGTATGAACCAGGGATGCCCAGGATCCCCTGGGCCCCGCGCATGTGCAGCAGGCACTTTTGTCCGTGGGGGGACCTCTGTTGGCTCGTTTTTTTTTCCTTCCACACCACACCCATGACTCGACCTCCTATTTCAAGCCTTCCTGCCAATTTAGGCTGTCACTAGTGGTCCTGAAATGCTCCATGGGTGTGAACCACTGAAGTCCAGGAACCTCCGGGGCCCCGCGCATCCGCGGTTGAGAGGCACTTCCGTCTTTGGGGGGGATCTCTGCCATGCCATTTTGTTTCCCTTACACAACAAACAGGTGCTTCAACCTCCCATTTCAAGCATTCCTGCCTCTTTGACCTGCTCTGCGTCGGCCTGAGATGCTCTTTTCCCATGAACCAGAGACGCCTAGGATCACCTGGGTCCCCAGAATGCATGGTTGAGAGGCTGTTTCGCCCTTGGGCCATACGTCTGCTATGCTCCGTTTTTTTCCTTTCAAACCACAAAGGTGTCTCAGACTCCCCTTTCAAGCCTTCCTGCCGCTGTGGACTGTCCCCCATGGGCCTGAGACGCTCCATAGACTTGAAACAGGGAAACCAAGGATCCCCAGGGCCTCATGCATGCGTGGTTGGGAGGCACTTTCGCCCTTTAGTGAGGACCTCTGATTAGCCATTTGTATTTTCCTTCCACAACACAGGTGACTCCACCTCTCCTTTCAAGAATTCCTGCCGCCTTGGGCTGACCCCGTGGGCCCGAAGCATTCCTTGGGCACGGATCAGGGATGCCCAGAGTCCCCTGGGCTTTGCACATGTGCGGTGTGGAGGCACTTTCGCCCCTGTGGGGGGGCCTCTGCCTCGCAGTTTGTGTTTTCCTCACACAACACTGGAGCCCACACCTCCCCTTTCAAGCCCTCCTGCCACCTTGCTTTGGCCCCTGTGGACTGAGGTGCTCTCTGGGTTAGAACCTGGGATGCCTTGGATCCCCAGGCCTCCACACATGTGGGGATGGGAAGGACTTTCTCCCGAGGGGGACCTCTGCTGTGCTGTTTTTTTTTTCTTCCTCCCCACACAGGTGACTCCACGACCACTTTTAAGACTTCCTGCCCTTTTGGACTGTTCCCTGTGGGCCGGAGACCCTCCATGGGCATGAATCAAAGATGCCCAGGAACGCCTGGTCCCTGCGTATGTGTGGTTTATGGGCAATTTCGTCTTCGGGGGTAGGTCTGCTGCACCATATTTTTTTACTTCCACACCACACAGGTGCCTTGACATCCCATTTCTAGCCTTCCTGCTGCTTTGCACTGCCCCCCAACCCCCGTGCCCAAGATGCTCCTTGGGCTTCAACCATTGATGCCTTATATCTGCTGGGTCATGCACATGTGTGGTTGGGAGGCACTTTCGCCCCTGGGGTTACTTCGGCTATGCTGTTTTTTTTTTCCTTCCACAACACACAGGTGCCTCCACCTCCTATTTCAAGCTTTCCTTCTGCTTTGGGATGCTCCCAGTGGACCTGGGATGCTCTGTCGGCACGAAACAGGGCGTGAAGCAAGGACTCTGAGGATTTCCTGGGCCCCACACATGCCTGGTTAGGAGCACTTTCGCCCGTGGTGGGGGCCTCTGGAGCGCCATTGTTTTTTCCTTCTACATCACACGGGTGCCTTACCCTCACATTTCAAGCCTTCCTTCTGCTTGGGTTTGTCCCACTTGGGCCTGAGACGCTGCTTCACTCCGAAACAGGTAGGCACACAATGCCCTGGGTGTAGGGAATTCGTGCTTGGGAGGCACTTTTGCCCATTGTGGGGACCTTTGCGGCTCCATTTTGATTTTCCTCCCACAACACACAGGCTACTCGAACTCTCCTTTCAAGCATTCCTGCCTCCTTGGGCTGCCCCCTGCTTGGGCCCAAGACACTTCATGGTCATGAACCAGGGAAGCCCAGGATCCCCTGGGCCTAACGCATGTGTGGTTGGGCGGCACTTTCGCCGGTGGGGAGACCTCTGCCATGCCATTTTTTTTCCTTCCATGACACACAGGTACTCCGACTTCCCCTTTCAAGCCTTACTTCTGCTTTGATCTGCCCCCGGTTGGCCTGAGACACTCCGTGAATGTGAAACGAGGACACACAGAATCCCCTAGGCCCCGCGAATGAGCAATTTGGAGGCACTTTTTCCCGTGGGAGGACATCTGCCACGCTGTTTTTTTTTTTTTCCTTTCACACCACACAAGTGCCTCGACCTCTCATTTCAAGACTTCCTTCTGCTTTCAGCTGCCCGCGTGGGCCTGAGATGCCCTGTGTGCACAAACCAGGGAAGCTCAGGATCCCCTGGGCCCCACACACGTGCAGTTGGGATGCAGTTTCACCTGTGGTGGGGACCTCCGCGAACCGTATTTTTTTCCTTCCACATCACACAGGTGCCTCGACCTCCCCTTTCAAGACTTCCAGCCACTTTGGCCTTCCCGTGTGGGCCCCAGACACCCGTGGGTGCGAATCAGGGATGCCTAGTATCACCTGGCCCCACACATGCACAGTTTGGAGGCACTTTCGCTGGTGGTTGGGACCTCTGCTGTGGCATTTTCTTTTTGTTCCTAACCACACAGTGACTCGACCTCCCCTTTCAAGCCTTCCTGCCACTTTGGGCTGCCCCCTGTGGGCAGCAGACACTCCTTGGGTGAGAACTAGGGACACCCAGGATACCCTGGTCCCCAAGCATGCCCGTTTGGGAAGCACATACGCCTGTGGGGGTCCTCTTCCATACCGTTTGTTTTTCCTTTCCACCACACAGGTGCCTCTACCTCCCCTTTGAAGACTTCCTGCCACTCTGGGCTTTCCCCTATGGGCATGAGATGCTCTGTGTGCATGAAACATTGACACCCATGATCACCTGTGCCCTGCACATGCGTGGTTGGGAGGCACTTTCGCCTGTGGGGGGATATCTGTCATGCTATTTTTTCCCTTCCTCAAGACCCACATGACTCAACTTCCAATTTCAAGTTTTCTTGCCGCTTTGGGCTGCCCTCCGAGGGCCCAAGACTCTCCGTGCACATGAACTAGGGATTCCAGTATCCCCTAGGCCCCACGCATGCGTGGTGGGGAGGCAATTTCGCCCATGGTGGGCGGAACTCTGCCTCGTCATTTGCTTTTTCCCTCCTCTACACAGGTGGCTTCACCTCCTCTTTCAAGCATTCACGCCCCATTGGCCTGGCCCCCACTGGCCCCAGGCACTCCATGGGTGAGAATCAGGGACCCCTAGGGTTCCCTGGGCGCCACACCTGAGCGGTGGGGAGGCTTCTTCACCCGTTGGGGAGGACTTCTGATTCGCCATTTGTGTTTTCCTTCCACAACACAGGTGACTCCACTACCCCTTTCAAGACTTCCTGCCGCCTTGGGCTGACCCTGTGGGTCCAAGCCACTGCTTGGGTGTTACCTAGGGATGCCCATGGCACTGTTAGGAGATACTATCACCCGAGGAGGGACATCTGCCACACCATTTTTTTCCCCTCACCACAAAGTTGCCTCGACCTCCCCTTTCAAGCCTTTCTGCAGTTTTGGGCTGCAACCCACGGGCCAAGAAATGAATCAGGGCTGCCCAGAATCCCCTGGGCCCTGCACATGTGTTGTTGTGAGGAACTTCTACCTGTAGGGGGGACCTCGGCCGTGCCATTTCTTTCCTTTCACACCACACAAGTGCCTCGACCTCCCATTTCAAGACTTTCTTCTACTTTCGGCTGCCCGTGTGGGCCTGAGACGCTCTGTGTGCATGAACCAGGGAAGCTCAGGATCCCCTGGGACGCACACATGAGTGGTTGGGATGCAGTTTCACCTGTGGTGGGGACCTCTGCTAACCGTTTTTTTTTCCTTCCACATCACATAGGTGCCACGACCTCCCCGTTCAAGTGCATTTTCAGGGCACATGGTACCATGGGCATCCCTAGGTGTCACCCATGGAGTCACTTGGGCCCACAGGGTCAGCCCAAAGCGGCAGCAAGACTTGAAAGCGGTAGTAGAGTCACCTGTATTGTGGAAGAAAAACACAAATGGCGAATCAGAAGTCCTCCCCAACAGGTAAAGGAGCCTCCCCATCACTCAGGTGTGGGGCCCAGAGTACCCTGGGGGTCCCTGGTTCTCACCCATGGAGTGCCTGGGGCCCCTGGGGGCCAGGCCAAGGGGGTGTGAATGCTTGAAAGAGGATGTGCCGCTTTGGCCTGCCCTGTGTGGGCCCCAGACACCCATGGGTGCGAATCAGGGATACCCAATATCCCCTGGGCCCCACGCATGTGCAGTTTGGAGGCACTTTTGCTGGTGGTCGGGACCTCTGCTACGGCATTTTCTTTTCATTCCTAACCACGCAGTGACTCGACCTCCCCTTTCAAGCCTTCCTGCCACTTTGGGCTGCCCCCTTTGGGCATGAGACACCCTCTGGGTGAGAACTAGAGACACCCAGGATATCCTGATCCCCAAGCATGCCCGTTTGGGAGGCACATACACCTGTGGGGGTCCTCTGCCATGACATTTTTTTTCCTTTCCACCACACCGGTGCTTCTACCTCCCCTTTCAAGTCTTCCTGCCACACTGGGCTGTCCCCTGTGGGCATGAGATGCTCTGTGTGCATGATACAGGGACACTCATGATTACTTGTGTCCTGCATATGCGTGGTTGGGAGGCACTTTCGCCCTTGGAGAGACATCTGCTGTGCCATCTTTTTCTCTTCCTCAAGACCCAGGTGACACGACCTCAATTTCAAGTTACCTGCCACTTTGGGCTGTCCCCCGAGGGCTCAAGACTCTCTGTGCGCATGAACTAGGGATTCCAGGATCCCCTAGGCCCCACAGGTGGGTGGTGGGGAGGCACTTTCACCCACGGGGGCGGAACTCTGCCTCGTCGTTTGCTTTTTCCCTCCACTACACAGGTGCCTTCACCTCCTCTTTCAAGCATTCACACCCCGTTGGCCTGGTCCCCATGGGCCCCAGGCACTCCATGGGTGAGAACCAGGCACCCCTAGGGCCATCTAGGCCCCACACCTGAGCGATGGGGAGGCTCCTTTACCTGTTGGGGAGGACTTCTGATTCGCCATTTGTGTTTTCCTTCCACAACACAGGTGACTCCACTACCGATTTCAAGTCATGCTGCAGCTTTGGGCTGACCTTGTGGGCCCAGGCGACTCCATGGGTGATACCTAGGGTTGCCCATGGTACCCTGTGCTCTGAAAATGCACTGTTGGGAGACACTATCACCCGTGGAGGGACATCCGCTTCACCATTTTTCTTTTCCTCACCACACGGGTGCCTCGAACTCCCCATTCAAGACTTTCTGCCGTTTAGGGCTGCAACTAAGGGGCCAAGATGCTCCAGGAAAGTGAATCAGGGCTGCCCAGAATCCCCTGGGCCCTGCGCATGTGCGGTTGGGAGGCACTTCTGCCTGTGGGGGGGACCTCGACTGTGCCTTTTTTTCCTTTCACCACCACACAAGTGTCTCGACCTCCGCTTTCAAGAATTTCTGTGGGTCTGTCCCCCTGTGGGTCTGAGACGCCCTGTGGGCACGAATCAGGGAAGCCCAGGATCCCCTGGATCCCACATATTCGCTGTTGGGAGGCAATTTCTCCCGTTTTGGGACCTCTGCCACACCGGTTTTTTTTTTTCTTTTCATACCTCAAAGGTGCCTCGACTTCCCCTTTCATGCCTCACTTCCGCTTTGATCTGATGGCGTGGGACTGACACTCCATGAATGCAAAGCAGGGACCCACAGGATCCCCTGGGCCACGAGAATGAGAGGTTGGGAGGCACTTTCTCCTGTAGGTGGACCTCTGCAGTGACATTTTTTCTTCTTTCACACCACACAAGTGCCTCGACCTCCCATTTCAAGACTTCCTGCTGATTTGGGCTGCCCCCCGTGAGCCCAAGACGCTCTGAGAGTGCCAACCAGGGAAAACAAGGATCCCCTGGGGCCCATGCATGTGCTGATGGGGGCTATTTCTCCCGTGGGTAGGACCTCGGCTGTGACTTTTTTTTTTCTTCCACACCACACTGGTGCCTCTACCTCCCGTTTAAAGCCTTTCTGCTGCTTTGGGCTACCCACATGTCCAGAAGATGCTCCGTGGGTGTGAAGCAGGAAAGGCCAGGATCCCCAGGGCCCCAGGCATGCGTGGTTAGGAGGCCCTTTCGCCTTTAAGGACGACCTATGCCATGCCATATTTTTTCCTTCCACAAAACACAGGTGCCTCGACCTCCCATTTGAAACTTTCCTGCCACTTTGGGCAGCCGCCGTGGGCCCTAGGCACTCTGTAGCCACAAATCAGGGATGCCTAGGATCCCCTGGGCTCCACGCATGCTCGTTTTGGAGGCATTATTGCCCGTGGGGCGGACCTCGGCCGCACACTTTTTTTGTCCTTCCACACAGCACAAACGTGTCATCCTCCCCTTTCAAGCCTTCCTGCCACTTTACATTGCCCCTTCAAACCACAATGGTGCCTCAACCTCCAATTTCAAGACTTCCTGCCACTTTGGGCTGCCCCCGAGGCCCCAAGACACTCTAGGCCCGAAACAGGGATGCCCAGTATACCCTGGGCCCCACACATGTGAGGTCAGGATGTACTTTTGCCCTTGGGGGGAGACCTTCCACACCACACAGGTTCCTCAACATCACCATTGAAGCCTCTCTGCAGGTTTGGGCTGCTACCCTTTGGCCCAGTACTCTTTGTGGGTGTCAGTCCTTGAAGCCAAGGATCCCCAGGGCCATGCACATGTGTGATTTGGAGGCTTTTCTCCCGCTGGGGGACCTCAACCACGCTGTTTTCTTTTTTTCCTTCCACACCACACAGATGCCTCGACCTCCAAATTCAATCCTTCCTGCCACGATGGGTTGGCCCCTGTGGGCCCGAGATGCTCTGTGGGTGCAAACCAGTGATGCCCAGAATTCCCTGGGATCCTCGCATGCACGGTTGGGAGTCACTTTTGCCCATGGGGTGATCCTATGACGTGACCTTTTTTCTCCTTCCATAGCACACAGGTGCCTCGACTTCCCCTTTGAAAACTTACTGCCACTTTGAGCTGACCCCGTGGGTCAGATGCACTCTGTGGGTGTGGAGCAGGGAAGCCCAGGATCACCTGGGCACCACGCTTGCACTCTTGGGAGCACTTTCGCCTGTGGTGGGGACCTCCGGCGCGCCTTTTTTTTTTTTCCTTCCACAATACGCGGGTGCCTCGACCTCACCTTTCAAGCCTTCCTGCTGCTTGAAGCTGTCCCCCGTGTGCCCGAGACACTCCTTGGGCCTGAAGCAGTGTTGCCCACTATCCCTTGGTGTAGTGTATGCACGGTTGGGAGGCACTTTCGCCTGTTGGGGGGACCTCTGCATCTCCGTTTTTTTTTTCCTCCACAATACACAGGGACCTCGATCTCCCCTTTCAAGCATCCTTGCCGCCTTGGTCTTCCCCCCCTCCCCCCCATGGGACTGAGACACTCTGTGGCTGCGAACCAGGGAAGCCCGTGATCCCCTGGGCCCCACACAAGCGCGTTTAAGTTTCAGTTTCTCCGGTGAGGGGGACTTCTGCAAAGCCATTTGTTTTTTCTTTCCACACCACACAGGTGCTTTGACCTCCCCTTTCAAGCCTTCTTGCCGCTTTGGGCTGCCGCCTGTGGGGCCAAGACGCTCTGTAGACATGAACCAGGGACTCCCAGGATCCCCTGGGCCCCACGCATGAGCAGGTGAGAGGCACTTTCGTGTTCGGTGGGGATCTTTGCCACATCATTTTTTTTTCCTGCAACACACAGGTGCCTTGACCTCCCCTTTCAAGCTTTCGTGCCGCTTGGGGCTGCCCCCTGTGGGCCCGAGATGCTCTGGGTGCACGAATCAGTGATTCCCAGTTTGCCCTGGATCCTGTGTATTCTCGTTTAGAAGGCACTTTCGCCCGTGGGGGCGAACTTTGCTGCGCTGTTCTTTTTTCCATTCACATAAAACACAGGTTCCTAGACTTCCCATTTCAAGCATTCTTGCCGCTTTTTGCTGCTCCCTGTGGGCATGAGATGCTCTATGGGCATGACATAGGGAGGCTCAGGATCCCCTGTGCCCAGACATGCACGGCTTGGGGGTACTTTCGCCCTTGGGGATAACTCTGCCATGGCGTATTTTGTTCCTTCCACAACACGTAGGTGTCTCGACCTCCCATTTGAAATATTCCTTCCATTTTGGGCTGGCACCCTTTGGCCCGAGACTGCGTGGCTGTGAACCAGAGATGCCCAGGAGCCCCTGGGGCCCACACATGCAAGGTTGGGAGGCACTTTCTCCTCTGGGAGGGAACTCTGCTGAGCCATTTTCTTTTCCTTCCTCACCACACAGGTGACTCGACCTCCCCTTTCAAGCCTTCCTGCCGCTTTGGACTGTCCTGAGTGGACCCGAGGTGCTCCGTGGCATGAAGCAGGGTCTCTCAGGATCCCCTGTGCCCTGTGCATGCACGGATGGGAGGCCGTTTCCCCCACGGGGGGACATCTGCCAAGCCGTTTTTTTCCCTTCCTCAAGATCCAGGTGACTTGACCTCACATTTCAAACCTTCCTGCTGCTTTGGGCTGCCACCCCGTGGGCTCAAGACGTTCAGTGGGTGCCAACCAGGGATGCCCAGGAATCCCTGGTCCCCAGGCATGTGCAGTTGGGAGGCACTTTCGTCCGTGGGGGAGACCTCTGTCAAGCCGTATTTTTTTCCGTCCTCATCACAGAGGGGCCTCGATCACAATTTCCAAGACTTCCTGCCGTTTTGGGCTGCCACCTGTGGGCCCAAGACTCTCCGTGGGCATGAACCAGGGATGCCTAGGATGCACTAGGCCCTGGGCATGTGCAGTGGAGAGGCACTTTCGCCCATGGAGGGCAGACATCTTCCAAGCCCTTTGTTTTTTCCCTGCACAACACTGGTACCTTCACCTCCTCTTTCAAGCCTTCCTGTCACCTTGGGCAGTCCCCCATGTGCCCGAGCACTGCGTAGGTGTGAACCAGGGACGCGCGGTGTTCACTGGGCCTCAGGCATGTGCAGTGGGGAGGGTCTTTAATCCGTGGGGGTACCAATGATTCACTGTTTGTGTTTTCCTTCCACAACACAGATGCCTCGACCTCCCCTTTCAAGCATTACTGCCACGTTTGGCTGCCCCCATGGGCTCAAGACGCTCCATGGGCAAGAACTAGGGACACCCAGGATACCCTGGGCCCCACACAGGCTCGGTTAGGAGGCACTTTCGCCCGTAGGGGTCCTCTGCTGCACCGTTTTTTCCCTTTCCACCACATAGGTGCCTCGACCTCCCTTTTAAAGCCTTCCTACCGCTTTGGGCTGCACCCTTTGGGCATGACATGCTCTGTTGGCATGAACCAGGGATGCCCAGGATCCTGTGGGCCCCACACATGCAAGCTTGGGCGGCAGTTTCTCCCGTTGGGGGACGTCTGCCATGCCATTTTTTTTTAAATTTCCACTTCACACAGCTGCCTCGACCTCCAGTTTCAAGACTTCCTTCCGCTTTGAATTGCCCTCGTGGGCCTGAGGTACCCTGTGCACACGAACCAGGGAAGCCCAGTGTCCCATGGGCCCCAACATGCACGATGCAAGGCAGTTTCGCCTGGGGGGACCTCTGCAGCACCGTTTTGTTTTCCTTCCACACCTCACGGGTGCCTCAACCTCCGATTTCAAGCCTTTCTGTCGCTTTGAACTGCCACCTGTGGGCCCCAGACACACCATGGGTGTGAATCAGAAATGCCAAGGATCCTCTGGGCCCCGTGCATTTGCGATTGGGAGGCACTTTCGCCCGTGGTGGCAATTCTGCCACACTGTATTTTTTTCCTTCCACACCACACAGGTGCCTCGACTTCCCCTTTCAGGCCTTTCACTTGGGAATGCCCCCCGTGGGCTTGAGATGCTACGTGATTGCGAACAAGGGACGCCCAGGATACCGTTGGCCCAGCGAATGCACGGTTAGGAAGCAGTTTCTCCTTTGGGGGGATACTTCGGCTGCGCCGTTTTTTTTCCACACCACACAGGTGTCTCAACCTCCCTTTTCAAGCCTTCCTGCCGCTTTCAGCTGCCCCCCGTGGCACAAGGCTCTGGGTGGGTGTGAAGCAGGGAAGCCCAGGATACCCTGGGACCCGCGCATGCACAGATGGGAGGCATTTAGCTTGTAGGGGGTACTTCAGCCACGTCGGGTTTTTTTTTGTTTTTTTTTTTTTGTTTTTTGCTTTCACCACCACACAAGTGCTTCGACCTACATTTTCAAGCTTTCCTGCCACTTTGGGCTGCCCGCATTGGAACTGAGACGCTCTGTTGTCACGAAACAGCAAAGCCCAGGATCCCATTGGCAACCCGCATGCGTAGTTGGGAGGCACTTTCGCCCGTGGTGGTGTCTTCTTCTGCTCCATTTTCTTTTCCTTCCTCAACAAACAGGTGACTCGACCTCCCGTTTCAAGCCTTCCTGCTGCTTTGGGCTGCTCCCCGTGGTCCCGAGACACTCCGTGTGCAAGAGTCAAGGAGGCTTAGGATCCCCTGGGACCCTCGCATGAGAAGTTTGGAGGTACTTTCGCCCTTGGGGCGGAACTCTGCCACGCCGTGTTTTTTAACTTCGAAACCACAAAGGTGCCTCGACCTCCCTTTTCAAGACTTCCTGCCGCTATGGGCTGCACCACTGTGGGGCTGAGACGCTCCATGGTGTGAAACAGGTATGCCATTTAACCCCCAGGCCCCAACCATGCGCGGTTGGGGTGTACTTTTGCCCATGCGGGGGACCTCAGTCTCCCCGTTTTTTTCCTACCACACCACAGAGGTGCCTCGACGTCCCCATTCAAGCCTTCCTGCAGCTTTGGGCTGCCCTCCTTTGGCACGAAACACTTTGTGCACATGAACCAGGGATGCCCAGGATTCCTTGGGACCCATGCATGCACGGTTGGGAGTCACTTTTGCCTGTAGGGGGAACCTCAGTCATGACGTCTTTTTGTCCTTCCATATCACAAAGTTGCCTTCACTTCCAATTGAAGGCTTACTGCCACTTGGAGCTGCCACCTTTGGGAGTGAGACACTCTGTGGGTGTCAAGCAGGGACGCCCAGGATCCCCGGGGCCATGCACATGCACGGTTGGGTGCACTTTTGCACTTTGCGGGTACCTTTGCTGCTCCGCTTTTTTTTTCCTTCCAAAACACACAAGGGCCCCAACCTTATATTTCAAGCTTTCCTGTCGCTTTAGACTGCCCCCTGTGGGCCTCAGAGGCTCCGTGGACATGAACAAGGGATGCCTAGGATCCCGAGGGCGCCGCACATGCGCGGTTT
This sequence comes from Pongo abelii, assembly GCF_028885655.2. NCBI lineage: Eukaryota > Metazoa > Chordata > Mammalia > Primates > Hominidae > Pongo > Pongo abelii. Next base: position 18,871,889 of record NC_072000.2, on the reverse strand, counting down.
GGAGGCAGTTTCTCCCATGTGGGGGAATTCTGTTGCGCCTTTTTTTTTTTCCTTCCACACCACACAGGTGCCTCTACCTCCTGTTTCAAGGATTCCAGCCACTTTGGGCGGCACCATGTGGGTCCCAGCCACTCCGTGGGCATGCACCAGGGATGTTCGCCATCCCCTATGCCCCACACATGCGCGGTGGGGAGACACTTTCGCCCGTGGGGTGGGAACTCTGCCTCATCGTTTGTTTTTTCCTTCCACAACAGGTGCGTCCACCTCCTCTTGGAAGCCTTCCTGCCGCCATGGGCTGGCCCTTGTGGGCCCGAGGCACTCCTTGGTTTTGAACCAGGGACCTCCAGTGTCCCCTGGGCCCCACGCATGCTCGGTGGGGAGGATCTTTCATCTGGGGGGGACGTTGGACTCGCCATTTGTCTTTTCCTTCCACAACACAGGTGACTCCACCTACCCTTCAAGTTTTCCTGCTGCCTTGGGCTGACTCCGTTGGCCCAAGCCGCTCCATGGGTGCTACCAAAGGATGCCCGTGGTACCTTGTGTCCCACAAATGCACTGTTGGAAGGTACTATTGCCCGTGGGGGAGATCTCTGCTGCGAAGTATTTTTTCCTTACACTCCACACAGTTGTGTCTGCCTCCCCATTCAAGCTTTCAGGACGCTTTGGGCTGTCCCCCTTTGGCCTGATACGCTTTGTGGGCATGAACCAGGGAAGCCCATGTTCCCCAGGGCCCTGTGCATGTGTGGTTGGGAGGAACTTTGGCCCGTTGGGGTACCTGTGTGGCGCCGTTTTTTTTTTCTTCCAAACCACACATGCCTCGAACTCCCTTTTCAAGCCTTTCTACCGCTTTGTATTGTCCCCTGTAGGCCCGAGGTGATCCGTGCACGTTAACCAGGGATGCCCAGGATTCCCTGGGACCTGAGCATGCGTGACTGGGAGTCAGTTTCACCCATGGGGTGATCTCTGCCGCAACTTTTTTTGTCCTTCCATACCACACAGGTGCCTCGACTTCCTCTTTGAAGACTTATTACCTCTTTGAGCTTCCGTTCATGGGCTTGAGACACCCTGTAAGTGTGAAGGAAGGATGCACAGGATCTCCTGGTTCCCACACATGCATGCTTGGGAGGCACTTTCCTCTTTGGGGGGACGTCTGTTACGCCATTTTGTTTTCTTTCCACAAAAAACAGGTGCCTAGATCTCCCATTTCAAGTCTTCCTGCCAGTTTGAGCTGCCCCCCATGGGCCCGAGTCACTCCATGCGCAAAAACCAGGGATGCCTAAGACGGCCTGGTACCCTCGCACGAACGATCAGAGGCACTTTCGCTCTTGGGGGGGACATATGCCCTGCCGTGTTTCTTTCCTTTCAAACCACAAAAGTTCCTTGACTTCACCTTTCAAGCTTTCCTGCCGCTTTGGGCTGTACCCTGTGGCCGCAAGACCGCTCCGTGGTCATGAAACATTGAAGTGCAGTATCCCCTGGGCCCTGGGCATCGTCAGTAGGGAGGACTTTTGCCTGTGGGGGGACTTTTGCCATGCCATTTTTTTTCCTTCCACACCACACACCACACACAACCTCCCTTTTCAAGCTTTCCTGCAGCTTTGGGCTACACCACGTTCGTCTGAGACCTGCCGTGGGCATGTACCAGGGTCACACAGGAAAAAATGGGCCCCATGCATGAACAATTGGAAGGCACATTCACCCGTGGTGGGACCTCTGCCGCGCTGTATTTACTGCCTTCCACACCGCACAGGTGCCTCAACCTACCATTTCAAGCCTTCTTGCCACTTTTGGCTTCCTCTCCTGGGCCCGAGATGCTCCGTGGGCATGAACCAGGGTCTCCCAGGATTCCCTGCACCTTGCACTTGTGCAGTTGGGAGGCACTTTTGCCCATGCGGGGACCTCTGCCACGATGTATTTTGTTCCTTCCATACCACACAGATTCCTCGACCTCCCTTTTCAAGCTTTCCTGCTGTTTTGGGCTGCCCCCGTGGGCTTGAGATGCTCCGTGGGTGCGAACAAGGGACTCCAAGGATCCCGTGGGCACCACACATGTGCATTTGGGAGGAAATTTTGCCTGTGGGTGGGACCTTCCGGAGCCCATTTTTTTTCCCTTTCACCACCACACAAGTGCCTTGATCTCTGCTTTCAAGCCTTCCTGCCCCTTTGTGCTGCCCCACTTGGGCCCGAGACCTTCCGTGGGAGTGAACCAGAGATGCCCAGAATCCCCTAAGCCCAGCGCATGCGCGGTGGGGAGCCACTTTCTCCTGCTGGGGGGGACCTCTGCATGGCCATTTGTTGTTTCCTTCCACAACACAGGTGCCTCCACTTCCTCTTTCAAGCCTTCCAGCGGCCTTGAGCTGGCCCCCTTGGGCCCGAGGCACTCCATGGGAATGAATCTGGGATGCCCATGGTCCTTGGGCCATGCGCATGCACAGTAGGGGGGCATTTTCACCCGTGAGGTGGACTTCTGCCTCACCATTTGTGTTTTCCTCCACGACATGGGGGCCTCTACCTCCCCTTTCAAGACTTTTTGCCACCCTGGGCTACCCCCATGGGCCCAAGGCGCTCCATGGGTGTGAACCAGGGACACTCAGGGTCTCCTGGGCCCCATGCATGAGCGTTCTGGAGGTACTTTCTTCCGTAGGGCGGTACTTCTGCTTCATCGTTTGTGTTTTCCTTCCACAACACACTTGCCTCCACCTCCCCTTTCAAGATTTCCTGCCGCCTTGGGCTGGCCCCCGTGGCCCTGAGATGCTCTGCAGGCATGAAACTGGGATGCCCAGGATTCCCAGGATCTCATCCATGAGCTGGTGGGAGGCATTTTCGCCCGTGGGGGAACCTCTGCTGTGCCATTTTTTTCCTTCAGCACAACACAGGTCAATCGACCTCCACTTTCATGGTTTCTTGTTGCTTTAGCCTGCTCCCCGTGGGCCTGAGACGCTACAGGGGCATGAAGGACAGATGCCCAGGATACCCTGAGCCCCAAGCATGCGTGTTTGGAGGCAGTTTAGACCGAGCCTGTGATCTCTACTGAGCCATTTTTATTTCCTTCTACTCCACGTTGGTGCCTCAAACCCCTTTGAAGGCTTCCTGCCGTTTTTGGCTGCCCCCAGTGGGCCAGAAACACTCCATTGGTGGCAATCAGGGACACTCAGGATTCCCTGTGTCCCACGCATGCACGTGGGAGGACTTTCACCCGTTGGGGGACCTCTGCCATGCCTTTTTTTTTCCTTCCACACCACACTAATGCCAAGACCTCCCCATTCAAGCATTCCTGCCACTTTGGGGTGCCCACCTTTGGCAAGATATGCTTTGTGGGCATGGATCAGGGAAGCCCAGGATCTCCACGTCCCCACGCATGCGTGCTTCGGCAGCACTTTCGCCCACTGGGGGACCTCTGTCACGCCATTTTTTTTTCCCTTCGACACCACACAGATGCCTCGACCTCCCGTTTAACTCCTTCCTGCCGCTTTGGGTTGCCCCCTGTGGGCCTGAGATGCTCCTTGGCCATGAACCAAGGACACCCAGGATTCCCTGCGACCCCCGCATACACGGTGGGGAGTCACTTTCGCCCGTGGAAGGGCCTCTGCCGCGTTGATGTTTTTTTCCTCCCACAACACACAGGGTCTCGACCTCCCCTCAAGCATTCCTGCCATCTTGGGCTGCCCCCCACTTGGGTGCAAGACGCTTCGCGGGCTTGAATCAGGGAAGCCCAGGATCCCATGGGCCCCGCGCATGTGCAGTTGGTGGGACTTTTTCCCGGAGGGGGAACTTCTGCACCGCCGTTTTTTTTTCCTTCAATATCACACAGGTGCCTTGAATTCCCATTTCAAGCTTTACTTCCGCTTTGATTTTTCCCAGTGGACCTGAGACACTCCGTGAATACAAAGCAGGGAGACACAGGATGCCCTGGGCCCAGTGAATGTGCTGTTGGGAGGCACTTTCTTCCGTGGCGGGACCTCTGTCGCAGCGTTTTTTTTTTTTTTTCTTTCACACCACACAAGTGCCTCAGCCTCCCATTTCAAGACTTAATGCCGCTTTGGGCTGCCTCCTGTGAAACCAAGACAGCTGAGCGTGCCAACTGGGGAAGCCCAGGATCCTCTGGGCCCCATGCATGCATGGTTGGGGGCTATGTCCCTCGTGGGGAGGACCTCTGCTGTGCCTTTTTTTTCTTCCAAACCACACATGTCCCTCTACCTCCACTTCAACGCCTTCCTGCTGCTTTGGCCTTCCCCCCATGTCCCCAAGATGCTCCGTGGGTGTGAAACAAGGATGCCCAGGATCCCCAGGGCCCTGTGCATGTGCAGTTAGGAGGCATTATTGCCTTTAAGGAGGACCTATGCCACGCCATATTTTTTTTCCTTCCACAGCACTCAAGTGCCTCAGCCTCCAATTTCAAGCCTTCCTGTCGCTTTGCGCTACCCCCTGTGGGCCCGAGACGCTCTGCAGCCATGAACCCAGAGGCTCTCAAGACCACCTGGGACCCGCACATGCATGGGCGAGAGGCACATTCGCCTTTTTTGGGACCTATGCTGTGTCATTTTTTTTTTCCTTCCACAACACACAGGTGCTTTGACCTCCACTTTAAAATCTTCCTGTCGCTTTGGGCAGCCCCTTGTGGGCCCAAGACACTCTGGTTGCATGAACCAGGGATGCCGAGGATCCCCTGGACCCCTCACATGCTCCTTTGGGAGACTCTTTCGCCTGTGGTGTGGATCTTGGCCTTGCATTTTTTTGTCCTTCCACACCACATAGGTGCCTCAACCACCCCTTTAAAGACTTCCTGCCACTTTTGGCTGCCCCCTGTCGGCTTGAGGCCCTGCATGGGCATGAAGCGGGGATGCCCAGGATCCCCTGAGACAGGTGCATATGTGGTTGAGAGTCACATTCATCCGTGGGGGAGACCTCTGCCGCGCCGCTTTTTTCTTTTCACACCACACAGGTGATTCGACCTCCCCTTTCAAGGCTTCCTGCCACTTTCGGCTGCCCCCTGTCCGCCTGAAATCCTTCATTCGCGTGAACCAGGGATACCCAGGATCCCCTGGACCCCAAGTGTTTGAGGTTAAGTGGCACTTTCGTCTTTGGACGGGACCTCTGCCATGCCATTTTTTTTTTCCTTCCACAGCACTCAGGTGCCTCGACCTGCAATTTCAAGCCTTCCTGCCTCTTTGAGCTGCCCCCAGTGGGCTTGGGACGCTCTGTGTGCAAGAACCAGGGATGCGTAGGATCACATGGGACCCTCGCATGCGCAGGTGGGAGGCACTTTCGCCCTTGGTGGGGACCTCTGCTGCGCCATGTTTTTTTTCCTTTCAAACCACAAAAGTGTCTCGACCTCCCCTTTCAAGGCTTCCTGCCACTTTGGGATGCCCACCATGGTCCCAAGACACTGCGTGGGTATGAAACAGGCAGGCCTATTATCCTCTGGCCCCAATACTTGCACGGTTGGGGGTACTTTTGCCCAGTGGGGGGACCTCTGCAGTGCCATTTTTTTTTCCTTCCACACCACGCAAGTGCCTCGACCTCCCCATTCAGGCCTTCCTGCTGATTTGGGCTGCCCCTCCTTGGCTGGATATACTTTGTGGACATGAACTAGGGAAGTTCAGGGCCCTCAGTTACCAGCGCATGCATGGTTGGGAGGCACTTTCACTTGTTGGGGGAGATATGCACTGCTGTATTTTTTTCCTTTCTCTCCACACAGGTGCCTCGATTTCCCCTTTCATGCCTTCCTGCCACTTTGGGCTGCCCCTGGTGGGCCTGAGATGCTTTGTGGTCATGAACCAATGATGCCTGGTATCCCCTGGGCCACACGCATGCGCAGTTCAGTGGCAATTTCTCCCCTGGTTATACCTCTGCTGCACCGTTTTTTTGCCTTCCACTCCACACAGGTGCCTCGACCTCCCCTTTCAAGGCTTTTACAGCATTGGGCTGCTGCTGGCGGTCCTGAAACATGCCGTGCTTGTGAACAAGTGACTTCCAGGATCCCATGGGTCCCATGCATGCATGGTGGCGAGGCACTTTTGCCCGTTTGCTGGGACATCTGCCTCGCCATTTGTTTTTTCCTTCCACATCACAGGTGCCTCCACATCCTCTTTCAAGCCTTCCTGCCTCCTTGGGCTGGACTCCATGGGCCTGAGGTGCTCCCTGTTTGTGAAACAGGGACCCCCAGCGTCCCCTGGGACTCAGGTGCAGAGGGGAGCTCTTTCGACCATTGTGGAGGGCCTCTGATTCGCCCTTTGTGCTTTCCGTCCACCACAAAAGTGACTAAACCTCCCCTTTCAAGAGTTCCTGTGGGCTCATGCTGACCCCGTGGGCCCGAGCCACTCCATGCGTGCTAACCAGGGATGTCCAGGGTCCCCTTGGCCTTGTGTATTTGCAGTGGGGAGGCACGTCCACCCATTGTGAGGGACTTCTGTGATACCGTTTGTATTTTTCTTCCATAACACAGATGTCTCCATCTTCCCTTTAAAGGCTCCCGGCCACCTTGGGCTGGACCTGAGGCATTCCTTGGGCATGGACCAGGGATGCTGAGAGTCCCCTGGGCCCTGTGCATGCGTGGTGGGGAGGCACTTTTGCCCGTGTGGGGATGAACTCTGCCTCGCCATTTGTGTTTTCCTTTAACAACACTGGAGCCTGCACCTTCACTTTCAAGCCTTCCTGCCACCTTGAACTGGCCCCCGTGTGCCAAGGCACTCCGTAGGTGAGAACCTGGGACACCCAGAATCCTCAGGACTTCGGACATGTGGGGTTAGGAGGCACTTTCGACCCTGGGGGAACTCTACTGTGCCTTTTTTTTTTTCTTCTTCACCACACAGGTGCCTCGACCTCCCTTTCCAAGGCTTCCTGCCTCTTTGGGCTGCCCCTGTGGGCCCAAGACTCTCTGTGGGCATGAACCAAAAATGCACAGGAAACTCTGGGCCCTGTGTATTTGCGATTGGGAGGCACTTACGTCTGTAGGGGCACATTTGCCAAGCCATATTTTTTTCCTTCCACACTGCACAGGTGCCTTGACTTCGGTATTCAAGCCTTCCTGCCACTTTTGGCTTCCCCACGTGGGCCTGAGATGCTCTGTGGTTGCGAACAAGGGATGCCCAGGATCCCATGGGCCTTGTGCATGTGTGGTTGGGAGGCAGTTTGTCCTGTTGGGGGAACTTCTGCCATGCCATTTTATTTTATTTTTTTTCACACCACACAGGTGCTTCAACCTCCCCTTTCCATTCTTCCTTCTGCTTTCGGCTGCTCCCCGTGGGCCCGAGACTCTGAGTGGGTGTGAACTAGGGACACCCAGGAACCCCTGGGTCCCACGCATGCGCGATTGCATGGGACTTTTGCCTGTGGCTGGGACCTTGGCCGCGCCATTTTTTGTTTTCCTTTCACCACCACACAATGCCTTGACCTCCATTATCAAACATTTCTGCCCGTTTACCCTGATCCCTGTGGGCCTGAGGCTCCCTGTGGGCATGAACCAGGGTAACCCAGGATCCCCTGGGTCCCGTGTGTCCTCGGTTGGTAGGCAGTTTCACCCGTGCTCGGACCTCTTCCACGCCAGATTTTTTTCCTTCCACACCACACAGATGCCTCGACTTCCGCTTTCTATCCTTACTTCCACTTTGATCTGACCCCGTGGGCCTGAAACACTCCGGCCTGAAACACTCCATAAGTGCGAAACAGTGACACACAGGATCCCCTGGGCCCCAAGAATGAGCAATTGAGAGGCACTTTCTCCTGTAGACGGACCTCTGCCGCAGCGTTTTTTTTTCTTTCGTAAGACACAAGGGCTTCAACCTCCCTTTCAAGATTTCCTGCCACTTCGGGCTGCCCCTCTTGGGCCTCAAATGCTCCAAGCATGCCAAGTAGGGAAGCCCAGGATCCCCTTGGCCCCACGCATGCACGGTTGGGGACCATTTTGCCTGTGGGAAGGACTTCTGCTGTGCCTTTTTTTTTACCTTCCACACCACACAGGTGCCTCAGTCTCCCCTTTGAAGAATTCCTGCTGCTTTAGGCTGCCCCGAATATCCCCAAGATGCTCTGTGGTGTGAGTAAGGATGCCCAGGATCCCCAGGGCCCTGTGCACGCCCAGTTAGGAGGCACTTTTGCCTTTAGGAAGTACCTATGGTGTCCCATTTTTTTTTCCTTCCACAACACTCAGGTGCCTCGACTTCCAAATTCTAGTCTTCCTGCGGATTTGAGCTTCCCACTGTGGGCCCAAGACACTCTGTAGTTTCAAACCAGGGATGCCCAGGATCCCCTGGGCCCCACGCATGCACGGTTGAGGGGCACATTTGCATTTGGTGGGGAGATATGCCACGTAATTTTTTTTTCCTTCCAAAAAACACAGGTGACTCAACCTCCCCTTTAAAACCTTCCTGCCATTTTGGGCAGCCCCTCGTGGGCCCGAGGCACTTGGGTGCATGAACCAGTGGCCCAGGATGCCCTGGGTCCTGCACATGCTCGTTTGGGAAGCACTTTTGCCCGTGGAGCGGACCTCGGCCATGCCATTTTTTTGTCCTTCCACACGATATAAGTGCCTCAACCTCCCCTTTCAAACCTTCCTGCCGCTTTAGGATGCCCCGCGTGGGCCAGAGATGCTCCATGGGCATGAACCAAGTATGCCCGGGATCACCTGGGCCCGTGCATGCGTGGTTGGGAGCACTATCGCCCGTGGTGGGGACCTCTGCCACACCGTTTTTCTTTTCCTTCCACACCACACAGATGATTCGATCTCCCATTTCAAGCCATCCTTCCGCTTTGGGATGCCCCCCGTGGACCTGAGACACTCTGTGGGTGCGAAAAAGGGAAGCCCAGGATTCCGTGGGCCCTGCAAATGTGCAGTTGGGTGACACTTTCTCCCGTGGGCTGGACTTCTGCCAAGTGTTTTTTTTTTTTCCTTCTGCACCACACAGTTGCCTGGACCTCCTATTTCAACATTACCTGCTGCTTTGGGCTCCCCATTGTGGGCCCGAGACGCTCCATGGGCGTAAACCACAGAGGCCCAGGATCCCCCATGCTCCACGCATGTTCGATTGGGAGGCATTTTTACCTGTGGGGGTGACCTCGGCCTCTCCTTTTTCCTTTTACTTTCACCACCACACATATGCCATGACCTTCGTTTCAAGACTTCCTGACGCTTTGGCCTGCTCCACTTGGGCCCGAGACACTATATGGGCATGAATCAGGGATGCCCAGGATCCCCTGGGCCCCAAGCATGTGCGATGGGGAGGCTCTTTCAACTCTGATTCGCCATTTGTGTTTTCCTTCCACAACACAGATGCCTCCACCTCATGTTTCACCTCTTCCTGCAGCCTTGGCCTGGGTCCCGTGGGCCCAAGCCACACTTTGGGTATGGATCAGGGACGCCGAGAGACCCTTGGGCCCCGTACAGGTGTGCTGGGGAGGCACTCTCGCCCGTATGCGGGGAACTCTGCCTCGCCATTTGTGTTTCCTTTCAGAACATTGGAGCCTTCACCTCCTCTTTCAAGCCTTCCTTTTCTCCTTTGGCTGGACCCCATGGGCCGAGGTGCTCCTTGGTTGACAAACTGGGATGCCCAGATCCCCAGGGTTCCATGCAGGTGTGGTTGGGTGTCACTTTCACCCGTGGGGGACCTCTGCTGAGTCTTTTTTTTTTCCTCACCGCACAGGTTCCTCCAGCACCCCTTTCAAGATTCCTGGCTCTTTGGGCTGCCCCCCTTGGGCCTGAGATGCCCCATGGGCATGAATCAAGGAACTCCAGGATCCTCTGAGGCCCATGCATGTGCAGTTGATAGGCACTCTTGACTATGTGGGGGACCTCAGCCACTCCTTTTCTTTTTCCTTCCACACCAAATAGGTGCCTCAACCTCCCCTTTCAAACCTTCCTGCCGCTTTAGTCTCCCACCCGTGGGCCTGAGTCTCTCCATGGGCATGAACCAGGGATGCCCAGGATCCCCTTGGCCCCATGCATGCACAGTGGAGAGGTACTTTCTCCCGTGGGTGGGACCTGTGTTGCGCCATTTTTTTTTCCTTCCATGCCACACAGGTGATTCGACCTCCCTTTTCAAGCCTTCCTGCCATTTTGGGCTGTCTCCCATGGGCCTGATATGCTCCATGGGCATGAATGAGGGATGCCCAGGATCGCCTGGGACCCACACATGCATGGCTGAGAGGTACTTTCGTCTTTGGGGTTGACCTCTGCCATGCCATTTTATTATACTTCCACAAAAAACAGGTGCCTCAACCTCCCATTTCAAGCCTTCCTACCATTTTGAGCTGCACCCTGTGGGCCTAAGATGCTCCGTATGAAAGAACCAGGGACACCTAAGATCCTCTGGGACCTTCACATGTGCAGTTGGGTGGCACTTTGACCCTTGTGGGGGACCTCTGCCATGCCGTGTTTTTTCCTTTCAAACCACAAAAGTGACTCGCCCTCCCGTTTCAAGCCTTCCTGACACTTTGGGCTGTCCCCCTTGGGCCAGAGATGCTCCATGGGCTTGAAACAGGGATGCCCAGTGTCCCTTGGGTACTGCGCATGTGTGGTTGGGAAACAATTTTGTCCCTGCGGGGGACCTCTGCCATGCCGTTTTTTGTTCCTTGCACACCACGCAGGTGCCTCGACCTCCCCATTCAAGCCTTCCTGCCTCTTTGGTTTGCCCCCCCCCCCTTTGGCCCGATACGCTTGGTGGGCATGAAACAGGGTAGGCGGTAGGCCAGGATCTCCAGGGCCCTACGCATGAATGATTGAGAGGCACTTTTTCCTGTCGGGGGACCTCTGCTGCACCGTTTCTTTTTTTCTTTTCCTTCCACACCACCAGATACCTCGACCTCTCATTTCAATCCTTCCTGCCACTTTGGGTTGCCCAGTGTGGGCCCAAGATGCTCCATGCACGTGAACCAGGGATGCCTAGGATTCCCCAAGATGCTTTGTGGACAGGAAACAGGGATGCCCAGTATCCCCTGGACACCACGCATGCGCAGTTGGGAAGTAATTTTGCCCATGCGGGTCCTCTGCCATGCCATTTTTTGTTCCTTCCACACCACACAGTTGCCTCGGCCTCCCCATTCAAGCCTTCCTGCCACTTTGGGTTGCCCCACTTTGGCCCGATACGCTTGGTGGGCATGAACCAGGGAGGCCCAGGATCCCCAGGGCCGCACACATGCGTGGTTGAGAGGTGCTTTCACCCGTTGGGGGACCTCTGCCGCATCTTTTTTTTTTCCTTACACACCACACAGGTCTCTCGACCTCCAATTCAAGACTTCCTGCCGCTTTGGGCTACCCCCTGTGGGTATGAGACACTCTATGGGCATGAACCACGGATGACCAGAATCCCTTGGGCCCTGGGCATGCGCGGTTGAGAGGCAGTGTTTCCCGTTGAGGGGACTTCTGCCGCACCGTTTTGTTTTTCTTTGCACACCACACAGGTGCCTCGACCTCTACTTTCAAGCCTTCCTTCTTCTTTGGGCTTTCCGTGTGGGCTTGAGACGCCCTGTGGACATGAACCAGGAATACCTTGTATGACCTGCGCACCGTGCATGCGCAGTTGGGATGCACTCTTGCCCGTGGGGGAATTTCTGCTGCACCATTTTTTTTCCTTCCACACCACAGAGGTGCGGTGCCTCAACGTCCTCTTTCAAGCCTTCCTGCCACTTTCAGCTACCCACCCTATATGGTCCGTGGGCACGAATGAGGGAACCCCAGAATCCTTTGGCACCCGCGCATGCATGGTTGATAGGCAGATTTGCCTGTGGTGGGGATCTCAGCAGCGGTTTTTTTGCTTCCACACCACATAGGTGTCTAGACCTCCCCTTTCAAGCCTTCCTGCTACTTTAGGATTCTCTCCGTGGGCCCAAGACTCTCTGTGGCATGAACCACTGATGACCAGGATCCCCTGTGCTCCAGGCATGTGAGGGTGGGGGGCACTTACGCCGGAGGTGTGGGGACCTTGTTGGCACTGTATTTTGTCTTTTCACACCACACTTGTGCCTCTACCTCCCAATTCAAGCCTTCCTGCCGCTTTAGGCTGGCTCCCATGGGCCCAAGTCACTCCATAGACATGAACCAGGGAAACCCAGGATCCCCTAGGCCCCACGCATGCAAGGTTAGGAGGCACTTTCTTCCATGGGGGGGACCTCGGCAACGCCATGTTTTTTTTCCTTCCACACCACACAGGTGTCTAGACCTCCCCACTGAAGCTGTCCTGCCGCTTTGGGTTGCCACACGTGGGCCTGAGGTGCTCTGTCACATTAAGCAGGGATGCCCAGGATCCCCTGAGCCTGGCGCTTGCCGGGTTGGGAGGCATTTGCACCTGTACGGGGAAGTCTCTCCCGTGCCATTTTTTCCCTACTGCTCCTTACGGGTGACTCGACCTCCCCTTTCAAGCTTTCCTACCGTTTTTGGCTGCCCCCCTAGGGCTCGAGACCTTCGTGGTGCCAACCAGGGAAGCCTAGGATTCACTGAGCCCCATACATGCACGCTTGTGAGACACTGTTTCCTGTGCGGGCACCTCTGCCACGCCTTTTTTTTCCTTCCATACCACACGGATTCTTCGACTTACTTTTTCAAGTCTTACTTCCGTTTTGATCTGCCTGCCATGTGCCTGAGACACTCTGTGAATGCAAAGTAGGGACTCTCAGGATCACCTGTGTCCCGTGAATGAGCGGTTGGGAGGCACTTTCTCCCTTGGAGGGACCTCTGCAACAGCGTTTTTTTTTTTTTTCCTTTCACACTACACAAGTGCCTCAACCTCCCATTTCAAGCCTTTCTGTCTCTTTGGGCTACCCCCTTGGGCCCGAGATGTTCCATGGGCATTATCTAGGGACACCCAGGATACCCTGGGCCCAGCGCATGCACGGTTGGGAGGCACTTTCGCTTGTGGGCGGGACCTCTGCTGCACCATTTTCTTTTTCTTCCTCACCACTCAGGTGACTTGACCTCCGCTTTCAAGCCTTCCTGACACTTTGGGCTGTCCTGGGTGTCCCCAACATGCTCCATGGGCACGGAGCAGGGAAGCTGAGTATCCCCTGGGCCCTGTGCATGCGCGATTGGGAGCTAATTTCCCCCGTGGGGGGACATCTGCCCTGGAGGGTTTTTTTGCCTTCCTCATCACACAGGTGACTCAACATTCCATTTCAAGGATTTCTGCCTTTGGGCTGAACCAGGTACTCGCTGGAACCCTTGGGCCCCAGACATGCGTGGTTGGGAGGCACTTTCGCCAGTGGAGGGATCTCAGCTGCTCCATATGTTTTTACTTCTACACCACACAAGTGCCTCGACCTTCCCTTTCAAGTCTTCCTGCTGCTTTGGCCTGCCCCCCGTGTGCCCCAGATGCTCTGTGAGCATGAAACACGGAAGTCCAGGATTCCCTGTGCCTCCCACCTACGTGGTTGGGAGGCACTATCGCCCGTGGGCGGTACCTCTGTGTGCCATTTTCTTTTCATTCCTAACCACACAGTTGCATCGACCTCCCCTTTCAAGCCTCCCTGCCGCTTTGGGCTGCCCTCCATGGGCCCGAGATGCTCTGTGGGCGTGAACCAGGAATTCCCAGGAAACCCGGGGCCCCATGCATGCATGGCTGGGAGGCATTTTCGCCTGTGGGGAGGAGTCTGCCATGCCATATTTATTTCCTTCCACACAACATATGTGCCTCGACCTTCCCTTTCAAGACTTCCTGCCTCTTTGGGCTGCCCCCCGTGGGCCAGAGACACTCCGTGGGCATGAACCAGGGACGCCCAGGATCCCCTGGGCCCCACACCTGCTCGTTTGGGAGGCACTTTCGCCCATGGTGGGACCTCTACGGTGCCGTATTTTTTCCTTTCCACCAAACAAGTTCCTCAGCCTCCCCTTTGAAGAATTCCTTTCGCTTTTGACTGCCCCCCATGGGTATAAGACCCCCTGTGGGCATTAACCAGGGAGGCCCAGGATCCCCTGCACCCTGCACATGCATGGCCGGGAGGCACTTTCACCCATGGGGGACCTCTGCCATGCCATAATTTTTTCTTTCCACACTACACAGGTGCCTCGACCTCCCATTTCATGCCTTCCTGCCACATTGGGCTTCCACCCGTGTCCAGATGATGCTCTGTGGGTATGTAACAGGGACACCCAGGTTATCCAGGGCCTGGTGCATGCACAGTTAGGAGGCACTTTCGCCTTTAGGGAGGACCTATGTTGCATATCCTTGGTTCGTGCACCCAGAGCATCTCAGTCCAAAGAAGCAGAAAAATTTGAAAAGGTAGGTCGAGGCACCTTTGTGTTGTGGAATGAAAAGAAATGAGGAAGCTTAGGTCCCTAACGAAGGTGAATGTCCATTGCGCCCCCTCATGTGTGGGGCCCTGGGCATCCTGGGCGCCTCTCGTTCATGCCTACAGAGTGTCTCAGGCCCACAGAGAGCAGCCCAAAACCGTAGGAAGTCTTGAAATATGATTTCAAGGCACCTTAGTGTTGTGAAAGAAAAAAACTGATGCAGCATAGGTCCTCACTAAAGGGGAAAATGCCTCCAACCACACATGCATGGGGTCCTGGTGATCCTGGGCTTCCCTGTTTCTCACCCACGGAGCATCCTGGGGACATGGGGGGAAGCCCAAAGCAGCAGGAAGGCTTCAAATGGGAGGTAGAGCCACCTGTGTGCTGTGGAAGGAAAAAAAAAAGGCACAGCCGAGGTCCTCCCCACAGGGAAAATATCCCCCTACCATGCATGTTCAAGGCCCAGGGGATCGTGGGCTTCCCTGGCTTGCTCCCTCGGATCATCTCAGGATCACGGGGGGCAGCCCAAAGCAGCATGAATGCTTGAAAGCGGAGGTCGAGGTACTTGTGTGGTGTGAAAGGAAAAAAAAAAACGCCCCGGCAGAGGTCCTGCCAGCAGAGAAAGTGCCTCCAAACCTCTCATTCGCGGGACCCAGGGAATCCTGCATCTCCCTGCTTCTCTTTCAAGGAGTGTCTGAGGCCCACAGGGAGCAAATCAAAGCAGAAGTAAGGCTTGAAAAGGGAAATCGAGGCACTTGTGTGGTATGGAAAGAAAAAACTGGCGCAGCAGAGGTCCTCCCCAACGGGCGAAAGTGCCTCCCAACCACGCATGTGCAGGGCCCCTGTGATCCTTGGCATTTATGGTTCACACACACGGTGCATCTCAGGCACACAGCGGGAAGCCCAAATAAGCAGGAATGCTTGAAATGGGAAGTTGAGGCACCTGTGTGGTGTGGAAGTAAAACAAAACGGTGCAGCATAGGTCACCCTATGGGCGAAAGTGCCTCCCAACTGCACATGAGTGGGCCCCAGTGGAAACTGAGAGGCCCTGCTTTGTGCCCACGGAGACTCTGAGGCCCACTCGGGAAAGCCCAAAGGGGCAGGAAGGCTTGAAAAGGGAGGTCGAGTCACCTGTTTGGTGAAGAAGGAAAAGAAAATTGCGTGGCAAAGGTCCCGCCCACGGGTGAAGGTGCCTCCCAACTGCACATGTGCATTGCAAACAGGATTCTGGGATCCCTGCTTCACACTAACAGAGTGTCTCAGGTCCACTGAGGGCAGCCCAAAGCAGCAGGAAAGCTTGAAAATGGAGGTCGAGGCATGTGTGGTGGTGAAAGGAAAAATAAACTGCACAGCAGAGGTCCCCCCCACAAGCAAAAATGCCTCCCAATTGCACATGCGTGGGTCCCAGGCGATCCTGGTCTTCCCTGTTTCACAACCTTGCATAGTCTCGTGTGCACGAGGGGCAGCAAAAACCAGCAGGAAGGCTGAAATGGGAAGTCAAGGCACTTGTGTGGTGTGAAAAAGAAAACGGCGCAGCTGAAGTACCCCCCCAAGGGAGAAACTGCCTTCCAACCGCATATGCTCATGGCCCACTGGATCCTGGGCATCGCTTGTTCACAACCCTGGGGCGTCTGGGGCCCACGGAAGCCAACCCAAAGTGGATGGAAGTCTTGAAAGGGGAGATCGAGTCACCTCTGTGGTGTGGAATGAACAAAACACGGCGTGGCAGAATTACCACACTGGGAAAAGTGTCTCCCAACCGTGCATGTATGCATCATGGAGGATACTGGGCATCCCTGTTTCATGCCCACAGAGCAGCTCATGCCCATGGAGGGCAGCTCGATGCAGCAGGAAAGCTTGAAAATTGAGATAGAGACACCTGTGCAGTGGAAAGGAAAAAAAATGGCACAGCAGAGGACCCCCACGGGCGAATGTGCCTTCCAATAGAGCATGCACAGGCTCCAGGGTATCCTGGGTGTCCCTAGTTTGCATACATGGAACTTCTTGGGCCCACAATTGGCAGCCCAAACCAGCAGGACGGCTTGAAATGCGAGGTCAAGACACCTGCTTGTTGTGGAAGGCAAACAAAATTACGTGAAAGAGGTCCCCTTGAAAGACGAAAGAGCCCCTCAGTCTCGCATGCCTGTGTCTGAGGGGATCCTGGACATCCCTGATTCACACCTATGGAGCGTTTCAGGCACACAGGGAGCAGCCCAAAGCGACAGAAATGCTTGACATAGGAGGTCAAGTCACCCGCGTGGTGTGGAAGGAAAAAAATGTCTCGGCAGAGGTCTCCCCCCACGAACGAAAGTGCCTCCCGACTGCAAATGCATGGGGCCCAAGGGATCCTGGACATCCCTGATTCATGCCCATGGGGTGCCTCGGGCCCATGAGCGGCAGCCTAAAGGGGCAGGAAAACTTGAATGGGAAGGTTGAGGCACCTGTGTGGTGTGGAAGGATAAAAAAATGGCGTGGCTGAGGTCACCCCCATGGGCGAAAGTGCCTTCCAAACGAGCATGTGTGGGACCCAGGGCATCTGTGGCATCCCTGATTCATGCAACGAGAGCATCTTGGGCCCACAGAGGGCTGCCCAAAGCGGCAAGAATGTTTGAAAGGGCAGGTTGAGGCATCTGTGTGTTGTGGAAGGAAAAAAAAATGACATGGCATAGGTCCCCACCAATGGCGAAAGTTCCTCTCACACCCACATGCGTGGGGCCTAGGGGATCCCAGGCATCCCTGATTCATGCCTACAGAGCATCCTGCACCCACGGGGTCAGCCCAAATCGACAGGAAGGCTTGAAATTGGAGGTCGAGGCACCAGAGTGTTGTGGAAGGAAAAAAAATGGCACGGAATAGGTCTTCACTAAAGGAGAAAGCATGCACGGGGCCGAGAGGATCCTGAGCATCCCTGGTTCACACCCACACAGAATCTCGAGCCAATGCGGGGGCAGCCCAAAGTGACAGGAATGCTTTAAAGGGGAGGTCGAGGCACCTCTGTGGTGAGGAAGGAAAAAAAAAACTGTGTGGCAGATGCTGCCTGCAGGCTAAAGTGCCTCCCAACAGCCCATGTGCGGGGAACAGGGGACCATGGGCATCAATGGGTAGGACCCAGGGAAGAGCTTGGTCCCACGGGGTCAGAGAAAGGCAGCAGGAAGACTTGAAAGGGGAAGTGGAGTCGCCAGTGTTGTAGAAGGAAAACACAAATGGCGGCTCAGAGAGCTCCCCACCACAGGTGAAAGAGCCTCCCCACTGCACATGTGCGGGGACCAGGGGATACTGAGATTTCCTGATTTGCATCCACAGAGCTTCTGGGGACCACGGAGGACCAAAGCGGCAGGTAGGTTTGAAAGGGGAGGTCGAGGCAGAAGAGTGTTGTGGAAAGAGAAAAAAAGGAGCGGCAGAGATCCCCCCCAACCACTGGCGAAAGTGTCTCATAAACTACCATGCACAGGTGCCAGGGTACCATGTGTGTCTCTTGTTCTTGCACCACAGGGGACTTCGCAAAGAGACAGGAATGTTTGAAAGGGGAGATCTTGGCACCAGTGTGTTGTGGAAGGAAAAAAAAATGACGCGGCATAAGTCCCCATGAAAGGTGAAAGTGGCTCTCACCCTTGCATGTGCGGGGCCCAGGGGATCCTAAGAGTCCCTGATTGGTGCCTACAGAGCATCTCAGGCCCACGGGAGGCAGCGCAGAATGGCAGGAATACTTGAATTGGGAGGTGTAGGCACCTGTGTGGTTAGAAAGGAAATAAAATGCCGCAGCAGAGGTCCCCCAGCGGGGGAAAGTACCTCCCAACCTCTCATTTTCGTGGCCCAGGGGATCCTGCATGTCCCTGCTTCATATTCACGGAGTGTCTAATGCCCACCGGGGCTGTTCAAAGCATAAGTAACTCTTGAAAGGGGAAGTCGAGGCAACTGTGTGGTATGGAGGGAAAAAAATGGCGTGGCAGAAGTCCCCCCACGGGCAACACTGCGTCCCAACTGCGAATGCGAGGGGCCCAGGGGATACTGGGCATCCCTATTTTGCACCCTCAAATCATCTCGGGCCCACGGAGGGCAGCCCAAAGCGGCAGGAATGCTTGAACAGGGAAGTCGAGGCACCTTTGTGGTTGGCAAGGAAAAACACACGGCGCGATAGGGTTTGCCCCAATGGCGAAAGTGCCTCCCAACAGCACCTGCCAGGGCCCCAGGGGATCCTAGGAGCGCCTCGGGCCCACGTGTGGCAGCTCAAAGCAGCAGGAAGGTTTGAAATCGGAGGCCAAGTCACCCGTTTGTTGTGGAAGGCAAACAAAATTGCGTGGCTGAGGTCCCCCTCAAAAAAAAGAGTGCCTCTCAACTGCACATGCCTGGGGCCCAGGGGTTCCTAAGAATTACTGCTTAGCACCCATGAAGCATCTCTGGCCCAAGTGGGGGCAGCTCAAGGCAGCAGGAATTCTAGAAACGGGAGGTCGAGGCCCCTGTGTGTTGTGGAAGGAAAAAAAAAATACGGAGCCCCAGAGGTCCCCCCAATGGGCGAAAGTGCCTCCAAATAGCGCATTCACTGCACCCAGGGGACTGTGGGCTTCCCTCCTTCAGGACCAGGGAGGGTCTGGGACCCAAGGGGGACAGCCCCAAGTGGCAGGAAGGCTTGAAAGGTGAGGTCCAGGCACCTGTGTGGTTTGAAGGGAAAAAAAATTGGCACGACAGAGGTGCCCCCCACAGGCGAACGTGCCTCGAAACACGCATGTGCGGGGACTAGGTGATCCTGGGCACCTCTGTTTGGCGCCCATGGAGAGTCTCGGGTCCACCAGCGGCAGCCCGAAGTGACAGGAATCCTTGAAATGGGAGTATGAGGCCCTTGTGTGTTGTGGAAGGAAAAAAAAAAAAAAACAACGCCGTCGCACAGGTCGCCCCACGGGCGAAAGTGCCTCCCAACTGTGCATGTGAGGGGCCTAGGGGATCCTGGGCGTCACTGCTTCACACCCACGGAGAGTCTGAGGCCCAGGGGGGGCAAGTCAAAGAGGCAGTAAGTCTTCAAAGGGGAAGTCAACGCACATGTGTGGTATGGAAGGACTAAAAAACGTCGCAGCAGAGGACCCCCTCACTGGCGAAAGTGACTCCCCACAGTGCATGCGAGGGACCCAGGGAATCCTTGGCATCCCTGGCTAATGCCCACGGAGCATCTCGGGCCCAGAGGGGGCAATACAAAGCAGCAGGTAGTCTTGAAAGTGGAGGTCGAAGCACCTGTGTATTGTGGAAGAAAGAAAATATGGCACCACAGATGTCCCCCTGAAGGGCAAAACTACCTCCCAACCGTGCATGCACAGGTCTCAGGTGATACTGGGTACTCCTTTTTCATGCCCAAGGAGCATCTTGGGGCCACGGGGGGCAGCACAATGCGGCACAGAGGCTTGAAAGGGGAGATCGAGGCACCTTTGTGGTTTGAAAGGAAAAAAATATGGCGTGGCAGAGGCCCCCCCAAGGGCGAACGTGCCTCACATCCATGCATTCGAAGGTCCCGGGGGATACTAGACGTCCCTCATTCTTTTGCATGAAGCATCTCGGGCCAATGGAGGGCAGTTCAAAGCTGCGGGAAGGCTTAAAATGTGAGGTCGAGGCACCTGTTGTGGAAGGAAAAAAAAATGGCGTGGCAGAGTCCCCCCAAAAGACGAAAGTACCTCTCAACCACACATGGTTGGGGCCCATGGGATCCTGGGCATCCCTGGTTCATGCCTATGGAGATTTTCAGGCCCACAGAGGCAACCCAAAGCAGCAGGAAGGCTTGAAAAGGGATTTCGAGTCGCCTGTGTGGTGTGGAAGGAAAATAAAACGGCTCTGCCAAAGTCCCCCCAATGGGCCAAAGTGCCTGCCAACCGTGCATGCTTGGGGCACAGGGGATCCTGGGCTTCTGTAATTCGTGCCCACAGGGCATCTCGGGCCCATGGGGAGAAACCCAAAGCAGCAGGAAGGCTTGAAAGAAGACGTCGAGACACCTGTGTGGTGTGGAAGGAAAAAGAAACTGTGGCCGAGGTCACCCACAGAGGCATAAGTGCCTAACAACCTCGCATTCGGGGGTCCCAGAGGTTCCTGTGGTTCCCTGATTCATGCCCAAGTAGAATCTCAGGCCTAAGGGGGACAGCCCAAAGCGACAGGAACGCTTGAAATGGGAGGTCGAGGCACCTGAGTGCTGTGGAAGGAAAAAAAATGGCCTAGCAGAATTCTCCTCACGGGCCAAGGTGCCTCCCTACCGCGCATGCACGGGGCCCAGTAGATATTGGGCATCCTTGTTTCACACTCACGTAGTGTCTCAGGCCCACGGGGGGCAGCCAAAAGCTCCAGGAAGTCTTGAAATTGGAGGTAAAGACACCTGAGTACTGTGAAAGGAAAAAAAAAAAATGGCAAGACATAGGTCCTCCCTAAAGGTGAAAGTGCCTGCGAACCACACATGCAAAGGGACCTCAGGATCCTGGATGTCCCTGTTTCACAGCCACGGAGGGTCTTGAAGATATGGGGGGCAGCCCAAAGCAGCAGGTAGCCTTCAAAGTGAAGGTCGAAGCACCTGTGTGGTGTGGAAGGAAAAAAAGAAAGGCACAGCAGAGGTCCTCCCCATGGGCTAAATAGCCCCCAATCATGCATGTGTGAGGCCCAGGGGATCCTGGGCTTCCCTGCATGGCACCATCAGAGTACCTCAGGCCCGCAGCAGGCAGCTCAAAGTGGTAGGAATCTTTGAAAGGGGATGTTGAGGCACTTTGGTGTGAAAGGAAAAAAAAACAACGCCACGGCAGAGGCCCACCCACGGGAGAAAGTGCCTCCCAATCGCTCATTCGAAGGGCCAAGGGTATCTTGCGAGTCCCTGTTCACATTTACAGAGTGTCTCCAACCCATGGGGGGGCAGTTCAAAGCGGAAGTAATGCTTAAAATGGGTAGTCGAGGCACCTGTGTGGTATGGAAGGAAAAAAAAGTCACCCCACGGGAGAAAGTGCCTCCCAATCGCACATGTGCATCACAAGTACATTCTGGGCTTCACTGGTTCATGCCCACGAAGTATCTCGGGCCTAAGGTGGGAAGCTCAAGGTAGCAGGAATGCTTGAAAGGGGATGTCGAGGCCGCTGTTTATTGTGGAAGAAAAATATAAAGGAAGCAACAGAGGTCCCGCCAATGGACAAAAGTTCCTCCCAAGCGCATATTCACTTCACCGAAGGGATTGTGGGCATCCCTGGTTCGGGCCCAAGCAGCGTCTCAGGCCCACGGTGGACAGCCCCAAGCGGCAGGAAGACTTGAAAGGTGAGGTCGAGGCACCTGTGTGGTGTGGAAGGAAAAAATACGGTGCACCAGATGTCCACCCCATGGGCAAAAATATTCCCAATCACACATGTGCAGGGCCCCAGGGATTCTGGGCATCCCTGGTTGTGCCCACGGGGCGTCTTGGACCCATGGGTGGCAGCCCAAAGCAGCAGCAAGGCTTGAAAGGGGAGGACGAGGCACTTGTGTGTTGTGGAAGGAAAAAAAATGCCAAGGCAGAGGTCCCCCGACGGACCAAAGTGCCTCCCAACCGTGCATGCTCGGGGCACAGGGGATCCTGGACATCCCTTCTTCATGCCCACAGAATGTCTCAGGCCCACTGGGAGCTGCTTAAAGCGACAGTAAGACTTCAAAGGGGAAGTAGAGGCACCTGTGCGGTATGGAAGGACAGAAAACGTCATGGCAGAGGTCCCACACACGGGTGAAAGTGACTCCCTACCATGCATGTGAGGGTCCCAGGGAATCCTTGGCATCCCTTGTTCATGCCCACAGGGCATCTCATGCCCACAGGTGGCTACCCAAAGAGGCAGGAAGGTTTGAAAGGGAAGGTCTAGGCACATGTGTGATGCAGAAGGAAAAAAAAAAACAGTGGGGCAGAGGTCCCCCAGTGGCCGAAAGTGCCTCCCAACCACACATGCATGGGGCTGTCGGAATCATGGGCTTCCCTGGTTCATGAACACAAAGTGTTTCGGGCCAAATGGGTGCATCCCAGTGAGGCAGGAAAACTTGAAAGGGGAGGTCAAGGCACCTGTGTGTTGAAGAAGTAAAAAAAATATGGTGCGGCAGAGGTCCTCCCAACTGGCAAAAGTACCTCACAACCGTGCATGCATAGGGCGCATGCGATCCTGGGTGTCCCTTGTTCACACCCACGGAGTGTCTCAGGCCCAAGGGGTGCAGCCCAAAGCTGAAGGAAGGCTTGAAAAGGGAGGTCAACGTACCTGTGTGGTACGGACAGAACAAAATACGGCGTGGCTCAGTTACCCCCACGGGCGAAAGTGTCTCCCAACCGCTCATGTGAGGGGCACAGAGGATTTTGGGATTCCCTGATTTGAGCCCAGGGAGTGTCTCGGGCCCAATGGGGGCAGCCCAAACTGGAAGGAAGGATTGAAATAGGAGGTAGAGCCCCCTGTGTGGTGTGGAAGGAAAAAAAAATGGCGTGGCAGAAGTTCCCCCAAGGGCAAAAGGGCCTCCCAACCGTGCATGCGCTGGTCCAGGGGATCCTGGGCATCCCTGTTTCTCAGCCACGGAGCATCTCGGGCCAATGGGGGGCAGCCCAAAGTGACAAGAAAGCTTGAAAGGGGAGGTCGAGGAGCCTTTGTGGTTTGAAAGGAAAAAAAAAAACATGGAACGGCAGAGGTTTACCCCACGGGCGAATGTGCCTCCCAATAGCACATGCAAGGGTCTCAGGGGATCCTAGGCTTCCCTGGTTCCCGGGCACAGAGAATCTCGGGCCCATGCAAGGCAGCTAAAAGCAGCAGGAAGGTTTGAAATGGGAGGTCAAGGCCCCTGTTTGTTGCGGAAGGAAAACAAAATGGCATGGCAGATGTCTCTCCCAAAGACAAAAGTGCATCTGAATGCAGGGGGCACAGGCATCCTAGGCGTCCCTTGTTCACACCCATGGAGTGTTTCAGGCCCACAGGGGGCAGCCCAAAGCGGCTTGAAGGCTTGAAAAAGGAAGTAGAGGCACCTGTGTGTTGTGAAAGGAAAAAAAAATGGCGCGGCAGAGGTCACCTCGATGAAAGTGCCTCCGAAATGAGTATGTGTGGATCCCAGGAGATAATGGATGTCTCCATTTCACACCCACGGAGCATCTCAGGACCGCAGGGGGCAGCCCAAAGGTGCAGGAATGCTTGAAAGAAGTTGAGGCACGTGTGTGGTGTGGAAAGAAGAAAATACGGAGCGGCAGACATCCCCCCACAGGCAAAAGTGCCTCCAACCGCAGTTGAGTGGAGCCCTGGGGATCCTGGGTGTCCCAGGTTCTCACTTACGGAGCTCCTCCACCCAAGGGGCTAGCCCAAGGTGGCAGGAAGTCTTCAAAGAGAAGGTGAATGTCCAGTGTTTTGAAAGGAGAACACAAACGAGAAGGCAGAGGTCCCCCAATATTGGCGAATGTGCCTCCCCAATGCACATGCGCAGGGCCCAGGGGACTCTGGGCATCCCTGGTCCGTGCTCAAGGAGTGTCCTGGGCCCAAGGGGTCCAGCCCAAGGAGGCAGGAAGCCTTGAAAGGGGAGGTGGAGCCACTTGTGTTGTGGAAGGGAAGCACAAATGGCACAGCAGAGGTCCTCCACAATGGGTGAAAGTGCCTCCCTACCATGCATGTGCAGGGCCCAGGGGACCCTGGTAATCCCTGGTTAGCACCCATGCAGCGATTTGGGCCCACAGCGTCAGCCTAAGGCAGCAGGAAATCTTGAAATGGGAGGTGGAGCCACCTGTGTTGTGGAAGGAAAACACAAATGTTGAACCAGAGGTCCACCCCAACAGGCGAAAGAGCCTCCCAACCGCATATGCGTGGGACCCAGGGTACCCTAAGCATCCCTGTTTTGCACCCAAGGAGATCCTCGGACCCACAGGGACCAGCCCAATGCGGCAGGAAGGCTTGAAAGAGGAGGTGGAGACACCTATATTGTGGAAGGATAAAACAAACTGTGAGGTAGAGGTTCCAAACCACGGGGGAAAGTGCCTCCCCACCATGCATGCACGGGCCCTAGGGGATCCTGGGCATCTCTGGTTCACACCTACAGAGCATCTCTGGCCCAGGTGGAGCAGCCCAAAAGGGCAGGAAGTCTTGAAAGCGGAGGTCAAGGCATTTGTGTGGTTGTGAAAGGAAAAAAAATGGCGTGGCTCAGGTCCCCTACACAGGCAAAAGAGACTCCCAACCGCTAAAGTGCAGGGCCCAGAGGACCCTAGGGGTCCCTGATTCACACCAGCAGAGAGTCTCGGACCTACGGGGGGCAGCCGAACGCGGCAGGAAGTCTTGAAAGGGGAGGGCCAGGCACCAGTGTAGTGTTGAAAAAAATGGCGCGGCAGAAGTCTCCCCCACGGGAAAAACTGCCTCACAACTGCACATGTGTGGGGCCCAGGGATACTGGGCATCCCTTGTTCATGCCAAAGGAGCATCTCAGGCCCAGGGTCCACAGCCAAAATCTGCAGGAAGGCTTGAAATGGGAGGTCGAGGCACCTGTGTGTTGTGGAAGAAACAAAATATGGAGAGACAGAGGTTCCCCCACGGGCGAAAGTGCCTCCCAACCATGCATGTGCAGGGAGCAGTTGATCCGTGATGTCATTTTTTCATGCCCACCGAGCATCTTATACCAATTGGGGGCAGCACAAAGTGGCAGGAATGCTGGAAAGGGGAGGTGGAGGCACCTGTGCGGGGAAAAGGAAATAAAAAAGGCATGGCAGAGATCCCCCCACGGGTGAAAGTACCTCCCAACCGCGCATGTGCGGGGCATAGGGTATCCTGCGCATCCCTGATTCATGCCCACGGAGCGCCTGGGGGCCACGGGGTGCAGACCAAACCAGAAATGGCACGTCAGACATCCTGACCACAGGCGAAAGTGCTCCCAACCGCACATGTGCAGGTCCTAGGGAATCCTAGGGATCCCTGCTTCACTTCCACAGAGTGTCTTAGGCCCACAGAGGGCAGCACAAAACGGCAGTAAAACTTCACAGAAGTCGTGGCCCCTGTGTGGTATGGAAGGACAAAAAAAGGTCACGGCAGTTTCCCTCCATGGGCAAAAGTGGCTCCCAGCCGCACATGCACGGGTCCCAGGGAATCCTTGGCATCCCTGGTTTGCACCCTCCGAGCATCTCCAGCGCACAGAGGGCAACTCAAACAAGTAGGAAAGGTTGAAAGAGGAGGTAGAGGCATCTGTGTCGTGTGGAAGGGAAAAAAAAAACGGTGCGGGCAGCAGAGGTCCCCCAACAGGCGTAAGTGTCTCCCAACCATGCATGCCTGGGGCCCTGGATATCCTCAGCTTCCCTGGTTCACGCTCACAAAGAGAGTCGTGCCAAAGGGGCAACTGAAAGTGGCAGGAAGCATTGAAAGGGGAAGTCGATGCACCTGTGAGGCGTTGATGGCAAAAAATACAGCGCAGCAGAGATCCACCACAGAACAAAGTGCCTCCCAATTGCACATACGCAGGATCCAGGGCTTCCTGTGCATATTTGATTCACACTCACGAGCGTCTTGGGCCCACAGAGGTCAGCCAAAAGTGGCAGGAAGCCTTGAAAGGGGAGGTCGAGGCACCTGTGTGGTGAGGAAGGAAAAAGAAATGGCGAAGCAGAGGTTCCCCTACGGGCGAAAGTGCCTCCCAACTCTGCATGCATGGAGCACTGGGGATCCTGGACATCCCAGGATCTCACCCACGGAGGCCCTCTGCCCACTGGGGCCAGCCCAAAGCTGCAGGAAGTCTTGAAAGGGGAGGTGCAGGCATCAGTGTTGTGAAAGAAAAACACAAACGGCAAGGCAGACGTTCCCACCACACGGGCGAAAGGGCCTACCCACCACACATGCGTGGGGCCCAGGATAATCTGCCAACCCTGATGCATGTGCAGAGTGCCTCAGGCCCACAGGGTCCAGCCCAAGGCTGCAGGAAGCCTTGAAAGGGGAGGTGGAGGCACCTGTGTTGTGGAAGGCAAACACAAATGGCAAGGCAGACATTCCCACAAAGGCTGAAATTGCCTCCCCACACACATGCACGGGGCCTAGAGGACACTGGGCATCCCTGGTTAGCATCCACGGAGAGGCTCAGGGCCACGTGTTCAGCCCAAGGTGGCAAGAAGTCTTGAAAGAGGAGGTGGAGGCACCTGTGTTGTGGAAAAAATAAACAAACGGCAAGGCAGAGGTTTCACACCACGGGCAAAAGTGCCTCCCCACCATGCATTCCGAGGGTGTAGGGGATCCTGGGCATCCCTGGTTCATGCTCACGGAGTGTCCTGGGCCCACGTTGGGCAGCCCAAAGTGGCAGGAAGGCTTGAGAGCAGAGGTAGAGACACCAGTGTGGTGGGGTAAAAAAAACGGCGTGGCAGAAGTTCCCCCCACGGGAGAAACTGCCACCCAACCACGCATGCGAGGGCCCCAGGGGATCCTAGGTGTCCCAGGTTCTTGTGCATGGAGCATCTCAGGCCCACATGTGGCAGCTCAAAGCAGCAGGAAGGCTTGAAATCAGAGGTTGAGGCACTGGTTTATTGTGGAAGGAAAAAAAATTGCATGGCTGAGGTACCCCCAAAGAAGAAAGTGATTCCCTGCCACGCATGCATGGGGCCTAGGGGATACTCGGCTTCCCTGGTTGACACGGCCGGCAGCCCAAAGCAGCAGGAATGCTTGGAAAGTGAGGTTGAGGCACCTATGTGTTGAGGAAGGAACAAAATACAGCACGACAGAGGTTGCCCCCGCATTTCTGATTCATGCCCACAGTGCGTCTCGGGCCCACAGGGGGCAGCCCAAAGCGGCAGGAAAGCTTGAAAGGGGAGGTGGAGGCAACTCTGTGGTGTGGAAGAAAAAAAAACGGCATAGCAAAAGTCCCCCATGGGCAAAAGTGACTCCCAGGTGTGCATGCGTGGAGCCCAGAGTTTCCTGGGCATCCCTGGTTCACGCTCAGGGAGCTTCTCGAGCCCACGTAGGGCAGCACAAAGTGGCAGGAAGGCTTGAAATGCGAGGTCGGAAGAAGGGAAAAAAAACGGCGCAGTAGACGTCCCCCCACTGGCAAAAGTGCCTCCCAACAGCTCATGCTTGGGGCCCAGGGGATCCTCAGAATCCCTGTTTCTTGCCCACGGATCATCTCAGTCCCACGTGGCACAGCCCAAAGAGGCAGGAAGGCTTGAAAGGTGAGGTCCAGGCAAATGTGTGGTGTGAAGGAAAAAAAAAGTGGTGCACCAGAAGTGCCCCCCACGGGTGAAATTTCTTCCAACCACACATGTAAGGGACCCACGGGATCCTCGGCTTCCCTGGTTGTCGCCCATGGAGCATCTCGGGCCCACGGGTGGCAGCCCAAAGCGGCAGGAAGGCTTGAAATGAAAGGATGAGGCACTTGTGTCGAGTGGAAGGAAAAAAAAACTCTGCGACAGAGGTCCCCACATGGGCGAAAGTGCCTCACAACTATGCATGCGAGGGGCCCATGAAATCTAAGGAGTCTCTGCTTCATGCCCACAGTGTGTCTGAGTCCCACGGGGGTAACTCAAAGAGGCAGTAAGTCTTCAAAGGAGAAGTCAAAGCACCTGTGCTGTATGTAAGGACAAAAAAACGTCGGGGCAGAGGCCCTCCAACAGGTGAAAGTGCCTCCCAACCACAGATGCATGGGGCCTTGGGGATCCTGGGCTTCTCTGCTTCAATCCCACAAACGTTTTGGGCCAAAGTGGCGCAGCCCAAAACGGCAGGAAGGCTTGAATGGGGCGGTGGAGGCACCTGTGTGGTTTGGAAGAAAAGAAAACAGCACGGCAGAAGTCCCACCGCAACGGGCAAAAGTAACTCCCGACCGCACATGCACAGGTCCCAGGTAATACTGGGCATTCCTGTTTCAAGCCACGGAGCATCTCGGGGCCACGGGTTTCAGCCCAAAGTGGCAGGAAGTCTTGAAAGTGGAGATCGAGGCATCTTTGTGGTTTGAAAGGAAAAAAAAAACATGGCGTGGCGGAAGTTCCCCCCAAGGGCAAAAGTCCCTCCCAACCGTGCATGCTATGGTCCCAGAGTATCCTAGACGTGCCTCATTCTTGCACATGGAGCATCTCGGGGCCACAGGGGCAGCTCAAAGCAGCAGGAAGTCTTGAAATGGGAGGTTGAGGCACCTGTTTATTGTGAAAGGAAAACAAAATGGTGTGGCACAGTTCTCCCCCACGGAAAAAAGTGCCTCCAAACCGTGCATGTGGGGTGCCCAGGTTATCCTGGGCATCCCTGGTTCATGTCTCTTGAGAGCCTCGGGCCCCAGGGGGGCAGCCTAAAGCAGAAGGAAGCCTTGAACAGGGAGATCGAGGCACCTGTGTGGTGTGAAAGGAAAAAAAAAAGGCGTAGAAGAGGTCCCCACCACGGGAATAAGTGCCTCCTTAACAAGCATGCATGGGGTCCACAGCATCCTGAGCATCCCTGTTTCATTCATGCAGAGCATCTCTGGTCCACAGGGGGCAGCCCAAAGCGGCAGGAATTCTTGAAACGGGAGGTCGAGACACCTATCTGTTGTGGAAGGAAAAAAAAATGGCGTGGCATTGGTCCCCCTTAAGGCGAAAGTGCCTCTTAACTGCCCATGCGTGAGGCCCAGGGGATCCTGAGCATCCTGGTTCATGCCTACAGTGTGTCCCGGGCCCATGGGGGCTGTCAAAATTGGAGGGAGTCTTGAAATAGGAGGTGGAGGCACCTGTGTGGTGTGGAAGGAAAAAAAATGCATGGCAGAAGTACACCCTGGGGTGAAAGTGCCTCCCAACCACACATGTTCATGGCCCATGTAATCCAGCCCATTGCTAGTTCATGCTCACGGAAAGTCTCGGGCCCAGAGGAGGCAGCCCAAAGCGGCATTAAGCCTTGAAAGGGGAAGTCAAGTCACCTGTGTGGTGTGGAAGGAAAAAAATATGGCAAGGCAGACATTCCTCCACAGAAGAAAGTGCCTCCCACCCGCGCATAGGCGGGGCCCAGGGGTTCTGGGCCTCTTTGGTTCATGCCCACAGAGCACCTTGGGCCCAAAGGGGAAGCACAAAGTGGCAGGAAAACCTGAAAGGGGAGGTCCAGGCACATGTGTGGTGAGGAAGAAAAAAAAGGCGGCACAGCAGAGGTCATGCAAGGGCGAAATTGCCTCACAAACCCACATAGGTGGAGCCCTGGTGATTCTGGCCATCCCAGGTTCTCGCCCACGGAGCATCTCAGCCCACCGTGGCAATCAAACTCAGCAACAAGGCTTGAAAGGGAAGGTGCAGGCTCCAGTGTTGTGAAAGGGAAACATAAACAGCAAGCAGAAGCCCCCCACGAGGGCAAAAGTGCTTCCCCATCATGCATGCGTGGGGCCCAGGGGAATCTGGTGGCATCCATGATTGGAGCCCAAGGACTGCCTCGGGCCCACGGGGTCCAGCGCAAGGCGACAGAAACCTTGAAAGGGGAGGTGGAGGCACCTGTGTTGTGGAAGGCAAACACAAACGGCACTGCAGAGTTCCCCAACCATGGGCGAAAGTGCCACCCCAACGCGCATGCGCAGGGCCCAGGGGACTTTAGGCATCCCTAGTTAGCACACTTGGAGCAGCTCAGACGCCCAGGGTCAGCCCAAGGAGGCAGGTAGTTTTGAAATGAGAGGTGTAGTCACCTGTGTTGTGGAAAGAAAACACAAATGGCGAATCAGAGGTCCCCCACAACGGGCGAAAGTACCTCCCCACCGCGCATGTGCAGGGCATAGGGGATCCTGAGGATCCATGGTTCATGCCTGGGGAGGCTCTCGGGCCCACATGGGGCAGCCCAAAGCTGCAGGAAGGCTTGAAAGGGGAAGTAGAGACATCTGTGTGGTGTGGAAGGAAAAAAAAATGGTGTGGCAGAAGTCCTACCCAGGGGAGAAACTGCCTACCAACTGCGCACGCACAGGGCCCACAGGATCCTGGTCATCCCTTCTTCGGGCCCACGGAGCATATCAGGCCCACGGGGGGCAGCTCAAAGCTGCAGGAAGGCTTGAATGAGGAGGTCAAGACACCTGTGTGGTGTGGAAGGAAGAAAATACGTCATGGCAGAGGTCCCCTCACGGGTGAAAGTGCGTCGTAACTGCACATGTGTGGGGCCCAGGGGATCCTGCGCATCCCTGTTTCATGCCCACAGAGCGTCTCATCACCATGGGATGCAGCCGAAAGTATCAGGAAGTCTTGAAAGGGGTCCTTGAGGCACCAGTGTGGTGGAAAGAAAAAAAAAAGGCACAGCAGAGGTCCCTCCATGGGTGAAAGTGTCTCCCAAACGAGCATGCATGGGGCCAAGGAGATCCTGGGCATCCCTGGTTCACACCCACAGAGCATCTCGGGCTCACGGGCAACTGCGTTAAGTGGCAGGAAGCCTTGAAAGGGAAGGTCGAGGCACCTGTGTGGTGTGCAAGGAAATTAATATGGTACCTCCCAACCGCACATGCGGGGGAACCAGGTGATACTGGTCACCCCGGTTTTGCACACACGGAGCATCTTGGGGCAAAGGGTGACAGCCCAAAGCGGCAGGTAGACTTGAAAGTAGAAGTTGAGACACCTGTGTGGTGTGGAAGGAAAAAAATACTGCACGGCAGACGTCCCCACCCAGGTGAAAGTGCCTCCTAACCATGCATACACGGGTCCCAGGCGATCCTGGCAATCTTTCTTTCTCGCCCAGGGAGTGCCTAGGGCCCACAGGTGGCAGCCCAACATGGGAGGAAGGCTTGAAAGGGGAGGTCGAGGCACCTGTGTGGGGAGAAAGAAAAAAGTGGCACATCAGAGATCCTCCATGGGTGAAAGCGCCAACCAGCCAAACATGCGTGGAGCCCTTGGGATCCTGGGCATCCTAGGTTCTTACCTACAGAGAGCCTCGGCCAACGGGGGTCAGCCCAACGCGGAAAGAATTCTTGAAAGGGGAAGTGCAGGCTACAGTGTTGTGAATGGAAAACAAAAATGGAGAGGCAGAGATCCCCCCACATGGGCGATCATGCCTCCCACCACATATGCGTGGGGCCCACAGTACTCTAGGCCTCCTTGATCTGTGCCAAAGGAGTCCAGCCCAAGGCTGCAGGAAGCCTTGAAAAGGTAGGTGGCGGCACCTGTGTTGTGGAAGGAAAACACAAAAGGCAGGGCAGAGTTCCCCCGCAACGGATGAAAGTGGCCCCTAACGCACAAGTCTGGGGACCAGGGGCCCCTGGGCAACCCTGGTTAGCACCCATGGAGCGGCTTAGACCCATGGGGTCAGCCTATGGCTGCAGGAAGTCTTCAAATGGAAGATGGTGTCATCTGTGTGTTGGAAGGAAAACACAAATTTCGAATCAGATGACCCCCTCAGCGGGCGAAAAAGCCTGTACACTGTGAATGCGTGGGGCCTAGAGGACACTGGGGGTCACTGTTTCACGTCCACAGAGCACCTCGGACCCACAGGGGCCAGCCCAAGGCGGCAGGAAGGCTTGCAATAGGAGGAGAACGCACCTGTGTTGTGGAAGAAAAAAACAAACGGCGAGGCAAAGGTCCAACCCCCCGGTGAAAGTGCCTCACCACCGCGCATGCACGGGGCCTAGGGGATCTTGGCCATCCCTGATTCATTCCCACAGAGGGTCTTTGGCTCACAGGGGCACCCCAAAGGGGCAGGAAGTCTTGGAAAGTGAGGTCGAGGTACATGTGTGGTGAGGAAGGAAAAAAATACAGCATGATAGACGACCCCCCATGGGTGAAACTCCCTCCCAACAGCGCATGCCCCTGGCCCAAGGGATCCTTGGCATTTCTGGTTCATGCCCACCGTGTGTCTCAGGCACACAGGGGACAGTCCAAAGCGGCAGGAAAGCTTGAAAGGTGAGGTTGAGGCACCTGCGTGGTGGGGAAGGAAATCAAAATGGCGCAGCAGAAGTCCCCCCATGGGCGAAAGTGCCTCCAACCGCGCATTTGTGGGGCCCAGGGGTTCCTGGGCATCCCTGATTCACGTCCACGGAGAGTCTCGAGTCCATGGGGTGCCACCCAAAGCGTCAGAAAAGCTTGCAATGGGAGGTTGAATCGCTTGGGTCTTGAGGAAGGGAAAAAAAATGGCGTTACATAGGTTACACCATGGGCGAAAGTACCTCCCAATCACACATGTGCAGGGCACAAGGGATCCTGGGCTTCCCTATTTCATGCCCACAGAGCATCTCACGCCCACAGGGGGCAGCCCAAAGCGGCAGGAAGGATTGAAAGGGGAGGATGAGACACCTGTGTTTTGGAAAGTTAACAAAAACGACATGGCAGAGGACCCCCACAGGCGAATGTGCTTCCCAAACGAGCATGTGAGGGGTCCAGGTTATCACAGGTGTCTCTAGATTGCACCCTTGGGGCATCTTGGGCCCACAGGGGGCAGCCCAAAGCGTCAGGAAGGCTTGAAAGGCGAGGTCGAAGCACCTGTGTGGTGTGAAAGGAAAAAAACAGTTGCAGCAGAGGTTGCTCCCCCTGAGAGAAAGTGCCTCAAGCAAGAGCATGGGCAGGGCTCAGGACATCCTGGGCATCCCTGGTTCATCACCCAGAGGGTCTCGGGCCCACGGGGTCAGCCCAAAGCAGAAGGAAGTCTTGAAACGGGAGGTTGAGGCACCTGGTTATTGTGGAAGAAAAAATGACGCAGCATAGGACCCTCTTAAGGGGAAAATGCCTCTCAACTGCGTATGTGCGGGGCCCAGGGGATCCTGGGCATCCCTGGTTCGTGCTTACAGAGTGTCTCGGGCCCACGGGGTGCTGTCTAAATCAAGGGAAATCTTGAAATAAGATGTGGAGGCACCTGTGTGGTGTGGAAGAAAAAAAAAACAGCAGGGCAGAAATACCCCCAGGGACGAAAGAAAAAAAATACTGCGCGGCAGACGTCCCCCTACAGAGGAAAGTGCCTCTCAACCTCACAAACGCAGTGTCCAGGGGTTCCTGGGCATCTTTGATTCACAAACACGCAGCATTTTGGGCACAGAGGGGGCAGCCCAATGTGGCAAGAATGCTTGAAAGGGGAGGTCGAGTCACCTGTGTGGTGAGGAAGAAAAAAAAAGGCACAGCAGAGTCCCCCACGGGAGAGAGTGCCTCCCAACCCCACATGCGTGGAGCCCTGGGGATCCTGAGTGTCCCAGGTTCTTGTCTATGGAGGGCCTCGGCCCATGGGGGCCAGCCCAGGGTGGCAGGAAGGCTTGAAAGGGGAAGTGCAGGCTCTAGTGTTGTGAAAGGGAAGCAAATGGTGAGGCAGAGGCCACCCGACAGGGGTGAACGTGCCTCCACACCACACATGCACTGGGGCCAGGAGACTCTGGGCATCTCTGATCCGTGCCCAAGGAGTGCCTTGGGCCCACGGGGTCCAGCCAAAGTAGGCAGGAAGCCTTGAAAGGGGAGGTGGAGACACCTGTGTTGTGAAAGGAAAACACGAGAGGCGCCGCAAAGGTCCCCCTTCACGGGCGAAAAAGCCTCCCCACCATGCATGCCTGGGGTGCAGGGGACCCTGGGCATCCCTGGTTAGCACCCATGGAACAGCTCAGGCCGAAGGGGCCCAGCCCAAGGCGTCAGGAAGGCTTGAAAGGGGATGTGGAGGCAGCTGTGTTGCAGAAAGAAAAAACAAACCGTGAGGCAGAGGTCCCATCTCAAGGGCGAAAGTGCCTCCCCACTGCACATGAGCAGCATGTAGGGGAAGCTGAGCATCTCTGGTTCATGCCCACTGAGTGACTCGGGCCCTCATGTGCCCCCCAAAGTGGCAGGAAGTCTTGAAATGGGAGGTAGAGGCACCTGTGAGGTATGGAAGGAAGAAAAAACGGCGAGGCAGAAGTCCCCCCATGGGAGGAACTGCCTCCCAACCGTGCATTTGCAGGGCACACAGAATGCTGGACATCCCTTGTTCGCACACGTGGAGAGTCTCAGGCCCAAGGGGACAGCCTAAAGTGGCAGAAAGTCTTGAAACAGAAGGTTGAGTCCCCTCTGTGTTGTGGAAGGAAAAGAAAAGCAGAGCCGCAGACGTCCCCCCAGTGGGCGAAAGTGCCCCCAACCACGCATTCACTGCACCCAGGGTATTGTGGGCATCTATGGTTCAGGCAAAAGGAGGGTCTGGGGCCCACGGGGCACAGCCCCAAGCAGCAGGAATGTTTGAAAGGTGAGATTGAGTCACCTGTGTTGTGTGGAAGCAAAAAAAAAAACGGCGCACCAGAGGTCCCCACCATGGGCGAA
Organism: Pongo abelii; assembly: GCF_028885655.2. Taxonomy (NCBI): domain Eukaryota; kingdom Metazoa; phylum Chordata; class Mammalia; order Primates; family Hominidae; genus Pongo; species Pongo abelii. The sequence continues at coordinate 18,837,567 of NC_072000.2, read as the reverse complement.
ACTGCTCGAAACCGTACATGTGCAGGCCAAGGGGATCCTGTGCGTCCCTGCTTCATGCCAACAGAGTGTCTCAGGCCCACAGAGGGTAGCTCACAGCAACAGAAAGATTTCAAAAGAGAAGTCGAGGTACCTGTGTGGTATGGAAGACAAAAATCGTCGCAGCAGAGGTTCCCCCACAGGCGAAAGTGACTCCCAACTGCGCATGCACATGTCTAGGTAATCCTGGGTGTCCCTGGTTCACACCCATGGAGTACCTTGGGCCCACAGGGGGCAACCCAAAGGAGCAGGAAGGATTGAAAGGGGAGGTCGAGGCATCTGTGTGGTGTGGAGGGAGAAAAAAATGGTGTGGCAGAAGTCCCCCAGTGGGCGAAGGTGTCTCCCAACTACGCAAGTGCAGGGCCCTGGATATCCTGGGATTCCGATTCGAGCACAAAAAGCGTATGGGGCCAAAGGGGGCAGCCCAAAGTGGCAGGAAGCCTTGAATGGAAGGAAAAAAAAAAATGGCACGGCAGAGGTCCACCCCACGGGCAAAAGCATCTCTCAACCTCCGTATGCGTGGGTCCCAGGGGATCCTGGGGATCCCTGTTTCGTGCCCACAGAGCATGTCAGGCCCACGAGGGGCAGCCCAAAGCTGCAGGAAGGCTCGAAATGGGAGGTCGAGGCACCTTCGTTGTTTGAACAGAAAAAAACATTATGAGGCAGAGGTCCCCCCCAAGGGCGAAAGTGCCTCCCAACTGCGTATGTGGGGGTCCCAGGGGATCCTAAGCATCGCTGGTTCTTGTCCTTCCATACCACTCAGGTGCTTCGACTTCCCCTTTAAAGACTACTTCCTCTGTTCTGTCCCCAGTGGGCCTGAGACACTACATGAATGCAAAGCAGGGACACGCAGGACCCCCTGGGCCCCGCGATTGTGTGGCTCGGGGGCACCTTTGCCTGCTGGAGGGACCTCTGCTGCTCTATTTTTTTTCTTCCCACAACACACAGGAAACTCGACCTCCTCTTTCAAGCATTCCTGCCGCCTTTGGCTGCCCCCGTTGGGCCCCAGAAGCTTCGTGGGCACGAACCAGGGAAGCCCAGGATCCCCTGGGCCCCATGCTTGCACGGTTTGGAGGCACTGTCGCCCATGGGGGGACCTCTGTTGAGGCCGGTTTTTTTTTCACAAGAAACTGGGGCCTCCACCTCCCATTTCAAGCCTTCCTTCCATTTTGAGCTGATCCCCATGGGCTGATCCCCTTGAAAGGGGAGGTCAAGGCACATGTGTGCTGTGAAAGGAAAAAAAATGTCACGGCAGAGGTCCATGCCATGGGCAAAATTATCTCCCAACCCTGCATGCGCTGGCCCCAGGGGACATTGGGCATCCCTGTTTCATGCCAGCACAGCATCTCAGGCCCACGGGGGGGCAGCCCAAAGCTGCAGGAAGGCTTGAAAGGGGAGGTCGAGGCACCTTGGTGTGAAAGGAAAAAAATACGGCGTGGCAGACGTCCTCCCCAAGAGCAAAAGTGCATCCCAACCACGCATGGGAGGGTAAGAGGGGACCAAATGTTTCCCTGGTTCTTGCACACAGAGCTACTCAGACCCACAGAGGGCAGCCCAAAGTGGCAGGAAGTCTTGAAATGGGAGGTCGAGACACCTGTTTGTAGTGGAAGGAAAACAAAATGGTGTGGCAGAGGTCCCCCCCAATAACGAAAGTGCCTCTCAACAGCGCATTTGTGGGGCCCAGGGGATCCTGGGCATCCCATGTTCACGTCTATGAAGCGTTTCAGGCCCACGGGGGGCAACCCAAGGCTGCAGGAAGGCTTGAAAGAGGAGGTCGAAGCACCTATGTGCTGTGGAAGGAACAAAATACGGCATGGCAGAAGTCCCGCTCACGGAAGACTCTGCCTCCCAACCGCGCACATGTGGGTCAGAAGGGATCCTGGGTGTCCCTGATTCATGCCCACAAAGTGTCTTATGCCCACGGGGTGTAGCCCAAAGCAGCAAGAATGCTTGAAAGAGGAAGTCAAGACACCAGTGTGCTGGAAAAGAAAAAAAAAATGAAGCAGCAGAAGTCCCTCCCAACGGGTGAATATGCCTCCCAAACGAGCATTCGTGGGGTCCATGGCATCCTGGGCATCCCTAGTTCATTCACCCAGCGTGTCTTGGGCCCACGGAGGGCATCCCAAAGCAGCAGGAAGCCTTGAAAGTGGAGATCAATGCACCTGTGTGAGGAGGAAGGAAAAAAAATGGTGTGGCACAGGTCCCTCCTAAAGCTAGTGTCTCTCAAATGTGCATGCATGGGGCCCAGGGTATCCTGGACTTCCTGGTTCCTACCTACAAAGTGTCTTGGGCCCATGGGGGGGCTTTTCAAATCGGGAGATGGCTTGAAATAGGAGGTGGAGGCACCTCTGTGGTGTGGAAGGGAAAAAAAAAAAAAACAGCGTGGCAAAAGTACCCATTGGGGCGAAAGTGCCTCCCAACCGCGCATGTGCGTGGCCCAGGGGATCCGGGGCATCACTGTTTTATGGTCACGTAGCATCTCGGTCCCAATGGGGGCAGACAAAAGCGGAATTAATCTTGAAAGGGGAAGTCGAGGCACCTGTGTGCTGTGGAAGTATAAAAAATACAGCACAGCAGACGTCCTCCTACAGAGGAAAGTGCCTCCCCACCGCACATGAGGGGGATCCAGGGGACTCTGTGCATCCCTGATCCTTACCCATGGAGTGCCTCAGGGCCACGGGGTCCAGCCCAAGGTGGCGGGAAGCCTTGAAACGGGAAGTGAAGTCACCTCTGTTGTGGAAAGAAAACACAAACGGCGAGGCAGAGGTCCCACCCCAAGGGTGAAAGTGCTTCCCCACCATGCATGCGAGTGGACGAGGGGACTCTGGGCATCGCTGGTTAGCACCCATGGAAGGGCTCGGTCAGCCCAAGGCAGCAGGGAGTATTGAAAGAGGAGGTGGAGGCATCTGGGTTGTGGAAGAAAAAAACAAATGGTGAGGCAGAGGTCCCACCCAGGGGGCAAAAGTGCCTCCCCACTGCACATTAGTGGGTGTTAGAGGATCCTGTGAGTATCTGGTTCATGCCCACAGACTCTCGGGCCACGTGGGGCAGCCAAAGATGCAGGAAAGCTTGAAAGGGGAGGTCAAGGCATCTGTGAGGTGTGAAAGGAAAAAAAATGGTGCAGCAGAGGTCCCACCCAAGGGCGAAGTGCCTCCCAAATGAGAATGCGTGGGGCCCAAGGCATCCTGGGCATCCCTGATTCATGCACCCAGACTGTCTCAGGCCCATGGGGGACAGCAAAAAGAGGCAGGAAGGCTTGAAATTGGAGGTCAAGGCACCTGAGTGTTTTGGAAGGGAAAAAAAATCGTGGCATAGTTCCCCCTAAAGAGAAAGTGTCTGTCAACAGCGCGTGTGTGGGGTGCAGGGGTTTTCCTGGGCATCCCTGGTTCATGCCTACAGAGTGTCTCGGGCCCACATGGAGTTGTCCAAATCGGAGGGAGTTTTGAAATAGGAGGTGGAGGCACCTATGTGGGGTGGGAAAAAAAAAACAGCATGGCAGAATTACCCCAAGGGGCGAAAGTGTCTCCCAAACATGCATGTGCATGGACCAGGTGATCCGGGGCATCCCTGGTTCATGCACAAGAAGCATCTCGGGCCCAGAGGGGTCAGCCCAAACTGGCAGGAATGCTTGAAATGGGAAGTCGAGGCACCTGTGTGGTGTGGAAGGAAGAAAATACGGTGCGGCAGACATCCCCCCACAGAGGAAAGTGCCTCCATCTGCGCATACGCCAGGTCCAGGGGTTCCTGGTCATGTTTGATTCATGCCCACGGACAGTATTGGCCTCACGAGGGGTAGCCCAAAGCGGCAGGAAGGCTTGAAAGGGGAGGTCGAGGCACTTGTGTGGTGAGGAAGAAAAAAAAAGATGCAGCAGAAGTTCCCCACGGGCAAGAGTGTATCCCAACCACCCATACGTAGAGAGCCGGGGATCCTGGTCATCCCAGATTCTTGCACAAAGAGCACTTCAGCCCATGGGACAAGCCCAAGGAGGGAGGAAGGCTTGAAAGGGGAGATGCTGGCTCCAATGTTGTGAAAGGAAAACACAAAGGGCAAGGGAGATGTCCCTCCCACACTGGCGAAAGTGCCTCCCCACTGTGCATTCACGGAGCCCAGGGGACTCTGGGCTTCCCCGAGCAGTGCCCAAGGAGTGATTTCAGCACACGATGTCCAGCCCAAGGTGTCAGGAAGCCTTAAAAGGGGAGGTGGAGGCACCTGTGTGGTGGAAGAGAAACAAATGGCGAGGCAGAGGTCGCTTTGAGGCCTATGCTGGGAAATGAAATATCTTCATCTAAAAACTAGACAGAAGTATACTCAGAAACTTCTGTGTGATGAGTGCATTCAACTCACAGACTTGAACGCTCCTTTTGAAAGAGCAGTTAGGAAACACTCTTTTTGTAGAATCTGCAAGTGGACATTTGGAGCGCTTTGAGGCCAATTCTGGAAAAGGAAATATCTTCACATAAAACTAGACAGAAGCATTCTCAGAACTTCTTTGTGATGAGTGCATTCAACTCACAGACTTGAACCTTTCCTTTGAAAGAGCAGTTTTGAAACATTCTTTTTGTAGAATCTGCTAGTGTATATTTGGAGCGCAGTGAGGCCTATGCTGGGAAATGAAATATCTTCACCTAAAAACTAGACAGAAGGATTCTCAGAAACTACTGTGTGAGGAGTGCATTCAACTCACAGACTTGAACGTTCCTTTTGATAGAACAGTTTTGAAACACTCCTTTTGTAGAATCTGCAAGTGTTTATTTCGAGCGCTTTGGGGTCTATGCTGGAAAAGGAAATATCTTCACATAAAAACTAGACAGAAGCATTCTCAGAAACGTCTTTGTGAAGAGTGCATTCAACTCACAGACTTGAACCTTCCTTTCGAAAGAGCAGTTTTGAAACACTCTTTTTGTAGAATCTGCAAGTGTTTATTTAGAGTGCTTTGAGGCCTATGCTGGAAATGGAAATATCTTCACATAACAACTAGACACAAACATTCTCAGAAACTTCTATGTGATGAGTGCATTCAACTCACAGACTTGAATATTCCTTTTGAAACAGCAGTTTTGAAACACTCTTTTTGTAGAATCTGCAAGTGGATATTTGGAGAGCTTTGAGGCCCATGCTGGGAAAAGGAATATCTTCACCTAAAAACTAGACAGAAGCATTCTCAGAAACTTCTTTGTGATGAGTGCATTCAACTCACAGACTTGAACGTTCGTTTTGAAAGAGAAGTTTTGAAACATTCTTTTTGTAGAATCTGCAAGTGGATATTTGGAGAGCTTTGAGGCCTATGCTGGGAAAAGGAAGATCTTAACCTAAAAACTAGACAGAAGCATTCTCAGAAACTTCTGTGTGATGAGTGCATTTAACTCACAGATTTGAGCGTTCCTTTTCATAGAAGAGTTTGGAAACACTCCTTTTGTAGAATCTGCAAGTGTTTATTTGGAGTGCATTGAGGCCTATGCTGGAAAAGGAAATGTCTTCACATAAAAGCTAGACAGAAGCATTCTCAGAATCTTGTTTGTGGTGACTGCATTCATGTCACAGAGTTAAACCTTCTTTTTGATAGAAGAGTTTTGAAACTCTCTTTTTGTAGAATCTGCAAGTGAATATTTGGAGTTGTTTGAGGCCAATGCTGGAAAAGGAAATATCTTCACATAAAAACTAGACAGAAGCATTCTCAGACACTTCTTTGTGATGAGTGCATTCAACTCTCAGACTTGAACCTTTCTTTTGAAAGAGCAGTTTTGAAACACTCTTTCTGTAGAATCTGCTAGTGTATATTTGGAGCGCACGGAGGGCTATGCTGGGAAATGAAATACCTTCACGTAAAAACTAGACAGAAGGATTCTCAGAAACTACTGTGTGATGAGTGCATTCAACCCACAGACTTGAAAGTTCCTTTTGATAGAATAGTTTTGAAACACTCTTTTTGTAGAATCTGCAAGTGTTTATTTCGAGCGCTTTGAGGCCTATGCTGGAAAAGGAAATATCTTCACAAAAAAACTAGACAGAAGCATTCTCAGAAACTTCCTTGTGTTGAGTGCATTCAACTCACAGACTTGAACGTTCCTTTTAAAAGAGCAGTTTTGAAACACTCTTTTTGTAGAATCTGCAAGTGGATATTTGGAGCGCTTTGAGACCTATGCTGGGAAAAGAAATATCTTCACCTAAAAACTAGACAGAAGCATTCTCATAAACTACTGTGTGATGAGTGCATTCAACTCACAGACTTAAAAGTTCCTTTTGATAGAACAGTTTTGAAACACTTCTTTTGTAGAATCTGCAAGTGTTTATTTCGAGCGCTTTTGGGCCTATGATGGAAAAGGAAATATCTTCACATAGCAACGAGACAGAAGCATTCTCAGAAACTTCTTTGTGACGAGTGCATTCAACTGATAGACTTGAACGTTCCTTTGAAAGAGCAGTTTGGAAACACTCTTTTTGTAGAATCTGCAAGTGTTTATTTAGAGCGATTTGAGGCCTATGCTGGAAATGGAAATATCTTCACATAACAACTAGACACAAACATTCTAAGAAACTTCTTTGTGATGAGTGTATTCACCTCACAGACTTGAACTTTCCTTTTCAAAGAGCAGTTTTGAAACACTCTTTTTGTAGAATCTGCACGTGGATATTTGGAGAGCTTTGAGGCCCATGCTGGGAAAAGGAATATCTTAAACTAAAAACTAGACAGAAGCATTCTCAGAAACTTCTGTGTGATGAGTGCATTCAACTCACAGACTTGAGCGTTCCTTTTCATAGAAGAGTATGGAAACACTCCTTTTATAGGATCTGCAAGTGTTTATTTGGAGCGCTTTGAGGCCTAGGCTGGAAACGGAAATATCTTCACATAAAAGCTAGACAGAAGCATTCTCAGAATCTTGTTTGTGATGACTGCATTCTTGTCACAGTGTTAAACCTTCTTTTTGATAGAAGAGATTTGAAACGCTCTTTTTGTAGAATCTGCAAGTGGATATTTGGATGTGTTTGAGGCCAATGCTGGAAAAGGAAATATCTTCACATAAAAATTAGACAGAAGCATTCTCAAAAACTTCTTTGTGATGAATGCATTCAACTCACAGACTTGAACCTTCCTTTTGAAAGAGGAGTTTTGAAACACTCTTTTTGTACCATCTGCAAGTGGATATTTGGAGCACCTTGAAGCCTATGTTGGGAAATGAAATATCTTCACCTAAAAACTAGACAGAAATATTCTCAGAAACTTCTCTTTGATGAGAGCATTGAACTCACAGACTTGAACGTTCCTTTTGAAAAAGCAGTTTTGAAACACTCTTTTTGTAGAATCTGCAAGGGGATATTTGGAGCGCTTTGAGGCCTATGCTGGGAAAAGGAATATCTTCACCTAAAAACCAGACAGAAGCATTCTCAGAAACTTCTGCGTGACAAGTGCATTGAACTCACAGACTTGAGCATTCCTTTTCATAGAACAGTTTGGAAACACTCCTTTTGTAGAATCTGCAAGGGTATATTTAGAGCGCACTGAGGCCTATGCTGGGAAATGAAATATCTTCACCTAAAAACCAGACAGAAGTATTCTCAGAAACTACTGTGTGATGAGTGCATTCAACTCACAGACTCGAAAGTTCCTTTTCATAGAACAGTTTTGAAAAATTCTTTTGTAGAATCTGCAAGTGTTTATTTCCAACGCTTTGTGGCCTATGCTGGAAAAGGGAATATCTTCACATAACAACTAGACAGAAGCATTCTCAGAAACTTCTGTGTGATAAGTGCATTCAACTCACAGACTTGAGCATTCCTTTTCACAGAACAGTTTGGAAACACTCCTTTTGTAGAATCTGCAAGTGTTTATTTAGAGCGCTTTGAGGCCTATGCTGGGAAAGGAAATATCTTCACATAAAAACTAGACTGAAGCATTCTCAGAATCTTGTTTGTGATGACTGCATTCTACTCGCAGAGTTGAACCTTGTTTTCGATAGAAGAGCTTTGAAACTCTCTTTTTGTAGAATCTGTAAGGGGATATTTGGAGCTGTTCGAGCCCATTCTGGAAAATGAAATATTTTCACATAAAAACTAGACAGAAGCATTCTCAGAAACTTTTTGTGATGGGTGCGTTCAACTCACAGACTTGAACCTTTCTTTTGAAAGAGCAGTTTTGAAACACTGTTTTTGTAGAATATTCTAGTGTGTATTTGGAGCGCACTGAGGCCTATGCTGAGAAATGAAATATCTTCACCTAAAAACTAGACAGAAGGATTCTCAGAAACTATTGTGTGATGAGTGCATTCAACTCACAGACTTGAACGTTCCTTTTGATAGAACAGTTTTGAAACACTCCTTTTGCAGAATCTGCAGGTGTTTATTTAGAGCGCTTTGTGGCCTATGCTGGAAAAGGAAATGTCTTCACATAACAACTAGACAGAAGCATTCTCAGAAACTTCTTTGTGACAAGTTCATTCAACTCACAGACTTGAACGTTCCTTTTGAAAGAGCAGTTTTGAAACACTCTTTTTGTACAATATGCAAGTGTTTATTTAGAGTGCTTTGAGGCCTATGCTGGAAATGGAAATATCTTCTCATAACAAGTAGACACAAACATTCTCAGAAACTTCTGTGTGATGAGTGCATTCAACTCACAGACTTGAGCGTTCCTTTTCATGGAACAGTTTGGAAACCCTCCTTTTGTAGAATCTGCAAGTGTTTATTTGGAGCTCTTTGAGGCCTATGCTGGAAAAGGAAATATCTTCACATAAAAACTAGACAGAAGCATTCCCAGAAACGTCTTTGTGATGACTGCGTTCAACTCACAGACTTGAACCTTTCTTTTGAAAGAGCAGTTTTGAAACACTCTTTTTGTAGAATCTACTAGTGTATATTCGGAGCGCACGGAGGCCTATGCTGGGAAATGAAATATCTCCACCTAAAACTAGACAGAAGGATTCTCAGAAACCACTGTGTGATGAGTGCATTCAACTCACAGACTTGAACGTTCCTTTTGATAGAACAGTTTTGAAACACTCGTTTTGTAGAATCTGCAAGTATTTATTTTGAGCGCTTTGAGGCCTATGCTGGAAAAGGAAATATCTTCACATAAAAACTAGACAGAAACATTCTCAGAAACTTCCTTGTGTTGAGTGCATTCAACTCACAGAGTTGAAACTGACTTTTGATAGAGTAATTTGGAAACACTCTTTTTGTAATTTCTGCAAGGGGATAGTTGGAGCGACTGCGGCATCTAGTGGGAAAGGAAATACATGCAGATGAAAACTAGATAGAACCATTCTCAGAAACCTCCTTCGGAGGAGTGAATTCAACTCACAGACTTGAACGTTCCTCTTTAAAGAGCAGTTTTGAAACACTCTTTCTGTAGAATCTGCAAGAGGATATTTGGAGTGCTCTCAGGTCTATGCTGGAAAAGGAAATATGTTCACGTAAGAACTAGACAGAAGCATTCTCAGAAACCTCTGTGTGATTAGTCCATTCAACTCACAGACACGAACGTTCCTTTTGATATAACAGTTTTGTAACACTCCTTTTGTAAAATCTGCAAGTGTTTATTTGGAGGGCTTTGAGGCCTACGCTGGAAAAGGAAATATCTTCACATAAGAACTAGACAGAAGCATTCTCAGAAACTTCTTCATAATGAGAGCTTTCAACTCACAGACTTGAACGTTCCTTTTGATACAACAGTTTGTAAACACTCCTTTTGTAGAATCTGCAACTGTTTATTCGGAGCGCTTTGAGGATTACGCTGGAAAAGGAAATATCTTCACATAACAACTAGACAGAATCATTCTCAGAAACTTCTTTGCGATGAGTGCATTCAACACACAGACTTGAACCTTTCTTTTGAAAGAGCAGTTTTGAAACACTCTTTTGTAGAATCTGCTAGTGTATATTTGGAGCGCACTGAGGCCTATGCTGGGAAATGAAATATCTTCACCTAAAAACTAGACAGAAGGATTCTCAGAAACAACTGTGTGATGAGTGCATTCAACTCACAGACTTGAACCTTCCTTTAGAAAGAGGAGTTTTGAAACACTCTTTTTGTACAATCTGCAAGTGGATATTTGGAGCGCCTTGAAGCCTATGCTGGGAAATGAAATATCTTCAGCTAAAAACTAGACAGAAGCATTCTCAGAAACTTCTTTGCGATGCGTGCATTCAACTCACAGAGTTGAAACTGACTTCTGATTGTGTAGTTTGGAAACACTCTTTTAGTAATTTCTGCAAGAGGATATTTGGAGCGACTGCGGCATCTAGTGGAAAAGGAAATACATGCAGATGAAAACTAGATAGAACCATTCTCAGAAACCTCCTTCTGAGGAGTGAGTTCAACTCACAGACTTGAAAGTTCCTCTTGAAAGAGCAGTTTTGAAACACTCTTTCTGTAGAATATGCAAGTGGATATTTGGAGCGCTCTCAGGTCTGTGCTGGAAAAGGAAATATCTTCACATAAGAACTAGACAGAAGCATTCTCAGAAACTTCTGTGTGACGAGCGCATTCAACTCACAGACACGAACGTTCCTTTTGATAAAACAGTTTTGTAACACTCCTTTTGTAATATCTGCAAGTGTTTATTTGGAGGGCTTTGAGGCCTACGCTGGAAAAGGAAATATCTTCACATAAGAACTAGACAGAAGCATTCTCAGAAACTTCTTCATGATGAGAGCTTCCAACTCACAGACTTGAACGTTCCTTTTGATACAACAGTTTGGAAACACTCCTTTTATAGAATCTGCAACTGTCTATTCGGAGGGCTTTGAGGCATATGCTGGAAAACGAAATATCTTCACATAACACCTAGACAGAAGCATTGTCAGAAACTTCTTTGCCATGAGTGCATTCAACTCACAGACTTGAACGTTCCTTTTGAAAGAGCAGTTTTGAAACACTCTGTTTGTAGGATCAGCAAGTGGATATTTGGAGCACTTTGAGGCCTGTGCTGGGAAATGTCGTATCTTCACGTAAAAACTAGACAGAAGTATTCTCAGAAACTTCTGTGTGATGAGTGCATTCAACTCACAGACTTGAACGTTCCCGTTGAAACAGCAGTTTTGAAACACTCTTTTTGTAGAATCTGCAAGTGGATATTTGGAGCGCTTTGAGGCCTATGCCGGGAAAAGGAATATCTTCAAATAAAAACTAGACAGAAGCATTCTCAGAAACTTCTGCGTGATAAGTGCATTGAACTCACAGACTTGAGCATTCCTTTTCATAGAACAGTTTGGAAACACTCCTTTTGTAGAATCTGCAAGTGTTTATTTGGAGCGCTTTGAGGCCTATGCTGGAAAAGGGAATATCTTCACATAAAAATTAGACAGAAGCATTCTCAGAATCTTGTTTGTGACGACTGCATTCTACTCACAGGGGTGAACCTTCTTTTCGATAGAAGAGTTTTGAAACTCTCTTTTAGTAGAATCTGCAAGGGGATATTTGGAGCTGTTTGAGGCCAATTCTGGAAAATGAAATATCTTCACATAAAAACTAGACAGAAGCATTCTCAGCAACTTCTTTGTGATGAGTGCATTCAACTCAAAGACTTGAACCTTTCTTTTGAAAGAGCAGTTTTGAAACACTCTTTTTGTAGAATCTGCTAGTGTATATTTGGAGCACACTGAGGCCTATGCTGGGAAAGGGAATATCTTCACCTAAAAACTAGACAGAAGCATTCTCAGAAACTACTCTGTGATGAGTGCATTCAACTCACAGACTTGAACGTTCGTTTTGATAGAACAGTTTTGAAACACTCCTTTTCTAGAATCTGCAAGTGTTTATTTTGAGCGCTTTGTGGCCAATGCTGGAAAACGAAATATCTTCACATAAAAACTAGACAGAAGCATTCTCAGAAACTTCTTTGTGTCAAGTGCATTCAACTCACAGACTTGAACGTTCCTTTTGAAAGAGCAGTTTTGAAACACTCTTTTTGTAGTATCTGCAAGTGTTTATTTAGAGCGCTTTGAGGCCTATGCTGGAAATGGAAATATCTTCGCATAACAAGTAGACACAAACATTCTCAGAAACTTCTTTGTGATGAGTGCATTCAACTCACAGACTTGAACGTTCCTCTTGAAAAAGCAGTTTTGAAGCACTCTTTTTGTAGAATCTGCAAGTGGATATTTGGAGAGTTTTGAGGCCTATGCTGGGAAAAGGAATATCTTCAGCTAAAAACAAGACAGAAGCATTCTCAGAAACTTCTATGTGATGAGTGCATTCAACTCACAGACTTGAGCGTTCCTTTTCATAGAACAGTTTGGAAACACTCGTTTTGCAGATTTTGCAAGTGTTTATTTAGAGCGCTTTGAGGCCTATGCAAGAAATGGAAATATCTTCACATAACAAGTAGACACAAACATTCTCAGAAACTTCTTTGTGATGAGTGCATTCAACTCACAGACTTGAACGTTCCTTTTGAAAGAGCAGTTTTGAAACACTCTTTTTGTAGAATCTGCAAGTGGATATTGGGAGAGCTTTGTGGCCTATGATGGGAAAAGTAATATCTTCACCGAAAAACTAGACAGAAGCATTCTCAGAAACTTCTGTGTGATGAGTGCATTCAACTCACAGACTTGAGCATTCCTTTTCATCGAACAGTTTGGAAACCCTCCTTTTGTAGAATCTGCAAGTGTTCATTTGGAGCGCTTTGAGGCCTATGCTGGAAAAGGAAATATCTTCACATAAAAACTAGACTGAAGCATTCTCAGAATCTTGTTTGTGATGACTGCATTCTACTCATAGAGTTGAACCTTCTTTTCGATAGAAGAGTTTTGAAACTCTCTTTTTGTAGAATCTGCAAGTGGATATTTTGAGTTGTTGGAGGCCAATGCTGGAAAAGGAAATATCTTCACATAAAAACTAGACAGAAGCATTCTCAGAAACGTCTTTGTGATGACTGCATTCAACTCACAGACTTGAAAGATTCTTTTGAAAGAGGAGTTTTGAAACACTCTTTTTGTAGAATCTGCTAGTGTATATTTGGAGCACACAGAGGCCTATGCTGGGAAATGAAATATCTTCACCTAAAAACTAGACAGAATGATTTTCAGAAACTACTGTGTGATGAGTGCATTCAACTCACAGACTTGAACGTTCCTTTTGATAGAACAGTTTTGAAACACTCCTTTTGTAGAATCTGCAAGTGTTTATTTCGTGCGCTTTGAGGCCTATGCTGGAAAAGGAAATATTTTCACATAAAAACTAGACAGAAGCATTCTCAGAAACTTCCTTGTGTTGAGTGCATTCAACTCACAGAGTTGAAACTGACATTTGATAGAGTAGTTTGGAAACACTTTTTTTGTAATTTCTGCTAGGGGATAGTTGGAGCGACTGCGGCATCTAGTGGAAAAGGAAATACATGCAGATGAAAATTACATAGAACTATTCTCAGAAACCTCCTTCTGAGGAGTGAGTTCAACTCACAGACTTGAACGTTCCTCTTGAAAGAGCAGTTTTGAAACACTCTTTTTGTGGAATCTGTAAGTGGATATTTGGAGCGCTCTCAGGTCTACGCTGGAAAAGGAAATAGCTTCACAGAAGAACTAGACAGAAGCATTCTCCGAAACTTCTGTGTGACGTGTGCATTCAACTCACAGACACGAACGTTACTTTTGATATAACAGTTTTGTAACACTCCTTTTGTAATATCTGAATGTGTTTATTTGGAGGGCTTTGAGGCCTACGCTGGAAAAGGAAATATCTTCACATAAGAACTAGACAGAAGCATTCTCAGAAACTTCTTCGTGATGAGAGCTTTCAACTCACAGACTTGAACGTTCCTTTTGATACAACAGTTTGGAAACACTCCTTTTATAGAATCTGCAACTGTTTATTCGGAGCGCTTTGAGGCTTACGCTGGAAAACGAAATATCTTCACATAACAACTAGATAGAAGCATTCTCAGAAACCTCTTTGCGATGCGTGCATTCAACACACAGACTTGAACCTTTCTTTTGAAAGAGTAGTTTTGAAACACTCTTTTGTAGAATCTGCTAGTGTATATTTGGAGCGCACTGTGGCCTACGCTGGGAAATGAAATATCTTCACCTAAAAACTAGACAGAAGGATTCTCAGAAACAACTGTGTGATGAGTGCATTCAACGCACAGACTTTAACCTTCCTTTTGAAAGAGGAGTTTTGAAACACTCTTTTTGTACAATCTGCAAGTGGATATTTGGAGCGCCTTGAAGCCTATGCTGGGAAATGAAATATCTTCAGCTAGAAACTAGACAGAAGCATTCTCAGAAACTTCTTTGCGATGCATGCATTCAACTCACAGAGTTGAGACTGACTTTTGATAGAGTAGTTTGTAAACACTCTTTTTGTAATTTCTGCAAGTGGATATTTTTAGCGACTGCGGCATCTAGTGGAAAAGGAAATACATGCAGATGAAAACTACATAGAACCATTCTCAGAAACCTCCTTTTGAGGAGTGAGTTCAACTCACAGACTTGAACGTTCCTCTTGAAAGAGCAGTTTTGAAACACTCTTTTTGTAGAATCTGCAAGTGGATATTTGGAGCACTCTCAGGTCTATGCTGGAAAAGGAAATAGCTTCATATAAGAACTAGACAGAAGCATTCTCAGAAACTTCTGTGTGACGAGTGCATTCAACTCACAGACACGAACGTTCCTTTTGAGATAACAGTTTCGTAACACTGCTTTTGTAAAATCTGCAAGTGTTTATTTGGAGGGCTTTGAGGCCTAAGCTGGAAAAGGAAATATCTTCACATAAGAACTAGACAGAAGCATTCTCAGAAACTTCTTCATGATGAGAGCTTTCAACTCACAGACTTGAACGTTCCTTTTGATACAGAGGTTTGGAAACACTCCTTTTATAGAACCTGCAACTGATTATTCGGAGGGCTTTGAGGCATATGCTGGAAAAGGAAATATCTTCACATAAAAACTAGACAGAAGCATTCTCAGAAACTTCTTTGCGATGAGTGCATTCAACTCACAGACTTGAACGTTCCTTTTGAAAGAGCAGTTTTGAAACACTCTTTTGTAGAATCTGCTAGTGTATATTTGGAGCGCACTGAGGCCTATGCTGGGAAATGAAATATCTTCACCTAAAAACTAGACAGAAGGATTCTCAGAAACAACTGTGTGATGAGTGCAGTCAACTCACAGACTTGAACCTTCCTTTAGAAAGAGGAGTTTTGAAACACTCTTTTTGTACAATCTGCAAGTGGATATTTGGAGCGCCTTGAAGCCTATGCTGGGAAATGAAATATCTTCAGCTAAAAACTAGACAGAAGCATTCTCAGAAACTTCTTTGCGATGCGTGCATTCAACTCACAGAGTTGAAACTGACTTCTGATTGTGTAGTTTGGAAACACTCTTTTAGTAATTTCTGCAAGAGGATATTTGGAGCGACTGCGGCATCTAGTGGAAAAGGAAATACATGCAGATGAAAACTAGATAGAACCATTCTCAGAAACCTCCTTCTGAGGAGTGAGTTCAACTCACAGACTTGAAAGTTCCTCTTGAAAGAGCAGTTTTGAAACACTCTTTCTGTAGAATATGCAAGTGGATATTTGGAGCGCTCTCAGGTCTGTGCTGGAAAAGGAAATATCTTCACATAAGAACTAGACAGAAGCATTCTCAGAAACTTCTGTGTGACGAGTGCATTCAACTCACAGACACGAACGTTCCTTTTGATAAAACAGTTTTGTAACACTCCTTTTGTAATATCTGCAAGTGTTTATTTGGAGGGCTTTGAGGCCTACGCTGGAAAAGGAAATATCTTCACATAAGAACTAGACAGAAGCATTCTCAGAAACTTCTTCATGATGAGAGCTTCCAACTCACAGACTTGAACGTTCCTTTTGATACAACAGTTTGGAAACACTCCTTTTATAGAATCTGCAACTGTCTATTCGGAGGGCTTTGAGGCATATGCTGGAAAACGAAATATCTTCACATAACAACTAGACAGAAGCATTGTCAGAAACTTCTTTGCCATGAGTGCATTCAACTCACAGACTTGAACGTTCCTTTTGAAAGAGCAGTTTTGAAACACTCTGTTTGTAGGATCAGCAAGTGGATATTTGGAGCACTTTGAGGCCTGTGCTGGGAAATGTCGTATCTTCACGTAAAAACTAGACAGAAGTATTCTCAGAAACTTCTGTGTGATGAGTGCATTCAACTCACAGACTTGAACGTTCCCGTTGAAACAGCAGTTTTGAAACACTCTTTTTGTAGAATCTGCAAGTGGATATTTGGAGCGCTTTGAGGCCTATGCCGGGAAAAGGAATATCTTCAAATAAAAACTAGACAGAAGCATTCTCAGAAACTTCTGCGTGATAAGTGCATTGAACTCACAGACTTGAGCATTCCTTTTCATAGAACAGTTTGGAAACACTCCTTTTGTAGAATCTGCAAGTGTTTATTTGGAGCGCTTTGAGGCCTATGCTGGAAAAGGGAATATCTTCACATAAAAATTAGACAGAAGCATTCTCAGAATCTTGTTTGTGACGACTGCATTCTACTCACAGGGGTGAACCTTCTTTTCGATAGAAGAGTTTTGAAACTCTCTTTTAGTAGAATCTGCAAGGGGATATTTGGAGCTGTTTGAGGCCAATTCTGGAAAATGAAATATCTTCACATAAAAACTAGACAGAAGCATTCTCAGCAACTTCTTTGTGATGAGTGCATTCAACTCAAAGACTTGAACCTTTCTTTTGAAAGAGCAGTTTTGAAACACTCTTTTTGTAGAATCTGCTAGTGTATATTTGGAGCACACTGAGGCCTATGCTGGGAAAGGGAATATCTTCACCTAAAAACTAGACAGAAGCATTCTCAGAAACTACTCTGTGATGAGTGCATTCAACTCACAGACTTGAACGTTCGTTTTGATAGAACAGTTTTGAAACACTCCTTTTCTAGAATCTGCAAGTGTTTATTTTGAGCGCTTTGTGGCCAATGCTGGAAAACGAAATATCTTCACATAAAAACTAGACAGAAGCATTCTCAGAAACTTCTTTGTGTCAAGTGCATTCAACTCACAGACTTGAACGTTCCTTTTGAAAGAGCAGTTTTGAAACACTCTTTTTGTAGTATCTGCAAGTGTTTATTTAGAGCGCTTTGAGGCCTATGCTGGAAATGGAAATATCTTCGCATAACAAGTAGACACAAACATTCTCAGAAACTTCTTTGTGATGAGTGCATTCAACTCACAGACTTGAACGTTCCTCTTGAAAAAGCAGTTTTGAAGCACTCTTTTTGTAGAATCTGCAAGTGGATATTTGGAGAGTTTTGAGGCCTATGCTGGGAAAAGGAATATCTTCAGCTAAAAACAAGACAGAAGCATTCTCAGAAACTTCTATGTGATGAGTGCATTCAACTCACAGACTTGAGCGTTCCTTTTCATAGAACAGTTTGGAAACACTCGTTTTGTAGATTTTGCAAGTGTTTATTTAGAGCGCTTTGAGGCCTATGCAAGAAATGGAAATATCTTCACATAACAAGTAGACACAAACATTCTCAGAAACTTCTTTGTGATGAGTGCATTCAACTCACAGACTTGAACGTTCCTTTTGAAAGAGCAGTTTTGAAACACTCTTTTTGTAGAATCTGCAAGTGGATATTGGGAGAGCTTTGTGGCCTATGATGGGAAAAGTAATATCTTCACCGAAAAACTAGACAGAAGCATTCTCAGAAACTTCTGTGTGATGAGTGCATTCAACTCACAGACTTGAGCATTCCTTTTCATCGAACAGTTTGGAAACCCTCCTTTTGTAGAATCTGCAAGTGTTCATTTGGAGCGCTTTGAGGCCTATGCTGGAAAAGGAAATATCTTCACATAAAAACTAGACTGAAGCATTCTCAGAATCTTGTTTGTGATGACTGCATTCTACTCATAGAGTTGAACCTTCTTTTCGATAGAAGAGTTTTGAAACTCTCTTTTTGTAGAATCTGCAAGTGGATATTTTGAGTTGTTGGAGGCCAATGCTGGAAAAGGAAATATCTTCACATAAAAACTAGACAGAAGCATTCTCAGAAACGTCTTTGTGATGACTGCATTCAACTCACAGACTTGAAAGATTCTTTTGAAAGAGGAGTTTTGAAACACTCTTTTTGTAGAATCTGCTAGTGTATATTTGGAGCACACAGAGGCCTATGCTGGGAAATGAAATATCTTCACCTAAAAACTAGACAGAATGATTTTCAGAAACTACTGTGTGATGAGTGCATTCAACTCACAGACTTGAACGTTCCTTTTGATAGAACAGTTTTGAAACACTCCTTTTGTAGAATCTGCAAGTGTTTATTTCGTGCGCTTTGAGGCCTATGCTGGAAAAGGAAATATTTTCACATAAAAACTAGACAGAAGCATTCTCAGAAACTTCCTTGTGTTGAGTGCATTCAACTCACAGAGTTGAAACTGACATTTGATAGAGTAGTTTGGAAACACTTTTTTTGTAATTTCTGCTAGGGGATAGTTGGAGCGACTGCGGCATCTAGTGGAAAAGGAAATACATGCAGATGAAAATTACATAGAACTATTCTCAGAAACCTCCTTCTGAGGAGTGAGTTCAACTCACAGACTTGAACGTTCCTCTTGAAAGAGCAGTTTTGAAACACTCTTTTTGTGGAATCTGTAAGTGGATATTTGGAGCGCTCTCAGGTCTACGCTGGAAAAGGAAATAGCTTCACAGAAGAACTAGACAGAAGCATTCTCCGAAACTTCTGTGTGACGTGTGCATTCAACTCACAGACACGAACGTTACTTTTGATATAACAGTTTTGTAACACTCCTTTTGTAATATCTGAATGTGTTTATTTGGAGGGCTTTGAGGCCTACGCTGGAAAAGGAAATATCTTCACATAAGAACTAGACAGAAGCATTCTCAGAAACTTCTTCGTGATGAGAGCTTTCAACTCACAGACTTGAACGTTCCTTTTGATACAACAGTTTGGAAACACTCCTTTTATAGAATCTGCAACTGTTTATTCGGAGCGCTTTGAGGCTTACGCTGGAAAACGAAATATCTTCACATAACAACTAGATAGAAGCATTCTCAGAAACCTCTTTGCGATGCGTGCATTCAACACACAGACTTGAACCTTTCTTTTGAAAGAGTAGTTTTGAAACACTCTTTTGTAGAATCTGCTAGTGTATATTTGGAGCGCACTGTGGCCTACGCTGGGAAATGAAATATCTTCACCTAAAAACTAGACAGAAGGATTCTCAGAAACAACTGTGTGATGAGTGCATTCAACGCACAGACTTTAACCTTCCTTTTGAAAGAGGAGTTTTGAAACACTCTTTTTGTACAATCTGCAAGTGGATATTTGGAGCGCCTTGAAGCCTATGCTGGGAAATGAAATATCTTCAGCTAGAAACTAGACAGAAGCATTCTCAGAAACTTCTTTGCGATGCATGCATTCAACTCACAGAGTTGAGACTGACTTTTGATAGAGTAGTTTGTAAACACTCTTTTTGTAATTTCTGCAAGTGGATATTTTTAGCGACTGCGGCATCTAGTGGAAAAGGAAATACATGCAGATGAAAACTACATAGAACCATTCTCAGAAACCTCCTTTTGAGGAGTGAGTTCAACTCACAGACTTGAACGTTCCTCTTGAAAGAGCAGTTTTGAAACACTCTTTTTGTAGAATCTGCAAGTGGATATTTGGAGCGCTCTCAGGTCTATGCTGGAAAAGGAAATAGCTTCATATAAGAACTAGACAGAAGCATTCTCAGAAACTTCTGTGTGACGAGTGCATTCAACTCACAGACACGAACGTTCCTTTTGAGATAACAGTTTCGTAACACTGCTTTTGTAAAATCTGCAAGTGTTTATTTGGAGGGCTTTGAGGCCTAAGCTGGAAAAGGAAATATCTTCACATAAGAACTAGACAGAAGCATTCTCAGAAACTTCTTCATGATGAGAGCTTTCAACTCACAGACTTGAACGTTCCTTTTGATACAGAGGTTTGGAAACACTCCTTTTATAGAACCTGCAACTGATTATTCGGAGGGCTTTGAGGCATATGCTGGAAAAGGAAATATCTTCACATAAAAACTAGACAGAAGCATTCTCAGAAACTTCTTTGCGATGAGTGCATTCAACTCACAGACTTGAACGTTCCTTTTGAAAGAGCAGTTTTCAAACACAGTTTCTGTAGAATCTGGAAGAGGATATTTGGAGCGCTTTTAGGCCTATGCGGGGAAAAGGAATATCTTCACCTAAAAACTAGACAGAGGCATTCTCAGAAACTTCTGTGTGATGAGTGCATTCAACTCATAGACTTGAGCATTCCTTTTCATAGAACAGTTTGGAAACACTCCTTTTGTAGAAACTTCAAGTGTTTATTTGGAGCGCTTTGAGGCCTATGCTGGAAAAGGAAATATCTTCACATAACAACTAGACAGAAGCATTCTCAGAAACTTCTTTGCGATGAGTGCATTCAACTCACAGACTTGAACGTTCTTTTTGAAAGAGCAGTTTTGAAACACTCTGTTTGTAGAAACTGCAAGTGGATATTTGGAGCGCTTTGATGCCTATGCTGGGAAATGAAATATCTTCACCTTCAAACTAGACAGAAGTATTCTCAGAAACTTCTTTGTGATGAGTGCATTGAAACCACAGACTTGAACGTTCCTTTTGAAAGAACAGTTTTGAAACACTCTTTTTGTAGAATCTGCAAGAGGATATTTGGAGCGCTTTGTGGCCTATGCTGGGAAAAGGAATATCTTCAACTAAGATCTAGACAGAAGCATTCTCAGAAACTTCTGTGTGATGAGTGCATTCAACTCACAGACTTGAGCATTCCTTTTCATAGAACAGTTTGGAAACACTCCTTTTGTAGAATCCGCAAGTGTTTATTTGGAGCGCTTTGAGGCCTATGCTGGAAAAGGAAATATCTTCACATAAAAACTAGGCAGAAGCATTCTCAGAATCTTGTCTGTGATGACTGCATTCTACTCACAGATTTGAACCTTCTTTTCGAAAGAAGAGTTTTGAAACTCTATTTTTGTAGAATCTGCAAGTGGATATTTGGAGCTGTTTGAGGCCAATTCTGGAAAAGGATATATCTTCATATAAAAACTTGACAGAAGCATTCTCAGAAACTTCTTTGTGTTGAGTGCATTCAACTCACAGACTTGAATCTTTTTTTTGAAAGAGCAGTTTTGAAAAGCTCTTTTTGTAGAATCTGCTAGTGTATATTTGGAGCGCACTGAGGCCTATGCTGGGAAATGAAATATCTTCACCTAAAAACAAGACAGAAGCATTCTCAGAAACTTCTGTGTGATGAGTGTGTTCAACTCACAGACTTGAAGTTTCCTTTTGATAGAACGGTTTTGAAACACTCCTTTTGTAGAATCTGCAAGTGTTTATTTCGAGCGCTTTGTTGCCAATGATGGAAAAGGAAATATCTTCACATAACAACTAGACAGAAGCATTCTCAGAAACTAGTTTGTGACGGGTGCATTCAACTGACAGACTTGAACGTTCCTTTTGAAAGAGCAGTTTTGAAACACTCTTTTTGTAGAATCTGCAAGTGGATATTTGGAGAGCTTTGAGGCCTATGCTGGGAAAGAGAATATTTCACCTAAAAACTAGACAGAAGCATTCTCATAAACTTCTGTGTGATGAGTGCATTCAACTCACCGACATGAGCGTTCGTTTTCTTAGAACGGTTTGGAAACACTCCTTTTCTAGAATCTGCAAGTGTTTATTTGGAGCGCTTAGCGGCCTATGCAGGAAATGGAAATATCTTCACATAACAACTAGAAACAAACATTCTCAGAAACTTGTTTGTGATGACTGCATTCTACTCACAGAGTTGAACCTTCTTTTCAATAGAAGAGTTTTGAAACTCTCTTTTGTAGAATCTGCAAGTGGATATTTGGAGCTGTTTGAGGCCCATTCATGAAAAGGAAATAACTTCACATAAATACTAGACAGAAGCATTCTCAGAAACTTATTTGTGATGAGTGCATTCAACTCACAGACGTGAAACTCTCTTTTGAAAGAGCAGTTTTGAAATACTCTTTTTGTAGAATCTGCTAGTGTATATTTGGAGCGCACAGAGGCCTATGCTGAGAAATGAAATATCTTCACCTAAAAACTAAACAGAAGCATTCTCAGAAACTTCTGTGTGATGAGTGCATTCAACTCACGGACTTGAACGTTCCTTTTGATAGAACAGTCTTGAAACACTCCTTCTGTAGAATCTGCAAGTGTGTATTTCGAGCGTTTTGGGGCCTATGATGGAAAAGGAAATATCTTCACATAACAACTAGACAGAAGCATTCTCAGAAACTTCTGTGTGATGAGTGCATTCAACTCACGGACTTGAACGTTCCTTTTGATAGAACAGTCTTGAAACACTCCTTCTGTAGAATCTGCAAGTGTTTATTTCGAGCGTTTTGGGGCCTATGATGGAAAAGGAAATATCTTCACATAACAACTAGACAGAAGCATTCTCAGAAACTTCTTTATGATGAGTGCATTCTACTCACAGAGTTGAACCTTCTTTTTGATAAAAGAGTTTTGAAACTCTCTTTTTGTAGAATCTTCTAGTGGATATTAAGTGCGATTGCGGCATCTAGTGGAAAAGGAAATACATGCAGATGAAAACTAGATAGAACCATTCTCAGAAACCACTTTCTGAGGACTGCGTTCAAGTCACAGACTTGAAGGTTCCTTTTGAAAGAGCAGTTTTGAAACACTCTTTTTGTAGAATCTGCAAGTGGATATTTGGAGCGTATTGTGGCCTGTGCTTGAAAATGAAATATCTTCATCTAAAAACTAGACAGAAGCATTCTCATTAACTTCTGTGTGATTAGTGCATTCAACTCACAGACATGAACGTTCCTTTGAATATAACAGTTTTTTAACACTCCTTTTGTAGAATCTGCAAGTGTTTATTTGGAGCGCTTTGAGGCCTATGCTGGAAAAGGAAATAACTTCACCTAAGAACTAGATGGAAGCATTCTCAGAAACTTCTTGGTGATGAGTGCATTCAACTCACCGAGTTGAAAACTCCTTTCAAAAGAGCAGTTTTGAAAGACACTTTTTGTGGAATCTGCAAGTGAATATATGGAGTGCTTTGAGGCCTATGCTGGGAAAAGAAATATTTTCACCTAAAAACTAGACAGAAGCATTCTCAGAAACTTCTGTGTGATGAGTGCATTCAACTCACATACATGAAACGTTCTTTCTGATGGAACAGTTTGGAAACATTCCTTTTGTAGCATCTGCAAGTGTTTATTTGGAGTGCTTTGAAGCCTATGCTAGAAAAGGAAATATCTTCACATAAAAACTAGACAGAAGCATTCTCAGAAACTTCTTTATGATGAGTGCATTCTACTCACAGAGTTGAACCTTCTTTTTGATAGAAGACGTTTGAAACTCTCTTTTTGTAGAATCTGCAAGTGTTTATTTCGAGCTGTTTGAGGCATCTGCTGGTAAAGGATATATCTTTACATAACAAGTAGAGAGAAGCATTCTCAGAAATTTCTTCGTGATGAGTGCTTTCATCTCACAGACTTGAACTTTCCTTTTGAAAGAGCAGCTTTGAAACACTCTTTTGGTAGAATATCTTAATGTATATTTGGAGCGATCTGCGGCCTATTCTGGGAAACGTAATATCTTCACCTAAAAACTAGACAGAAGGATTCTCAGAAACTTCTGTGTGATGAGTGCATTCAACTCACAGACTTGATCGTTCCTTTTGATAGAACAATTTTGAAACACTCCTTTTGTAGAATCTGCAAGTGTTTATTTCGAGCGCTGTGAGGTGTATGCTGGAAAAGGAAATATCCTCACGTAACAACTAGACAGAAGCATTCTCAGAAACTTCTTTGTGATGAGTGCATTCAACTCACAGACTTGAACCTTCCTTTTGAAAGAGAAGTTTTGTAACAATCTTTTTCTAGAATCTGCAAGTGATTATTTGGAGCGCTGTGAGGCCTATGTTGGAAAAGGAAGTATCTTCCTATCAAAACTTGACAGAAGCATTCTCAGAAACTTGTTTGTGATGAGTGCTTTCAACTCACAGACTTGAACCTTCCTTTTGAAAGAGGAGTTCTGAAACACTCTTTTTCTACAATCTGCAAGTGTATATTTGGAACGCTCTGAGGCCTATGCTGGGAAATGAAATAACTTCTGCTAAAAACTAGAAAGAAGCATTCTCAGAAACTTCTTTTTGATGTGTGCATTCAACTCACAGTGTTGAAACCGACTTTTGATAGAGTAGTTTGGAAACAATCTGTTTGTAATTTCTATAAGAGTGTATTTTGGGTGATTGCGGCATCTATTGGAAAAGGAAATACAAGCAAATGAAAACTAGATAGAACAATTCTCAGAAAACACTTTCTGATGATTGCGTTCAAGTCACAGACTTGAACGTTCGTTTTGAAAGAGCAGTTTTGAAACACTCTTTTTGTAGAATCTGCAAGAGGATATTTGGAGCGCGTTGAATCCTATGCTTGGAAATGAAATATCTTCACCTAAAAACTAGACAGAAGTATTCTCAGAAACTTCTGTGTGATTAGCGCATTCAACTCACTGACATGAACGTTCCTTTGGATAAAACAATTTTGTAACAATCATTTTGCAGAATCTGCAAGTGTTTATTTGGAGCGCTTTGAGACCTATGCTGGAAAAGGAAATATCTTCACATAAGAGCTAGACAGAAACATTCTGAGAAATTTCTTTGTGATGAGTGCATTCTACTCACAGAGTTGAACCTTCTTTTGATAGAAGAGTTTTGAAACTGTCTTTTTGTAGAATCTGCAAGTGTTTATTTTGAGCGCTTTGAGGCCTATGCTGGAAAAGGAAATAACTTCACATAACAACTAGACAGAAGCATTCTCAGAAACTTCTGTGTGATGAGTGCATTCAACTCACAGACATGAAACTTCCTTTTGAAAGAGCAATTTTGAAACACTCTTTTTGTAGAATCTGCAAGTGGATATTTAGAGCAATTTGAGGCCTACGCTGGGAAATGAAATATCTTCACCTAAAAACTAGACAGAATCATTCTCAGAAACGTCTGTGTAATGACTGCATTCAACTCAGAGACTTGAACGTTCCTTTTGATAGACCAGTTTTGAAACACTCCTTTTGTAGAATCTGCAAGTGTTTATTTGGAGCGCTTTGAGGCCTAAGTTGGAAAAGGAAGTATCTTCGTATAAAAACTAGACAGAAGCATTCTCAGAAACTTGTTTGGGATGAGTGCATTCAACTCACAGACTTGAACCTTCCTTTTGAACGAGGAGTTTTGAAACACTCTTTTTGTACATTCTGCAAGTGGATATTTGGAGCGCTCTGAGGCCTATGCTGCGAAATGAAATATCTCCAGCTAAAAACTAGACAGAAGCATTCTGAGAAACTCCTTGGCAATGCGTGCATTCAACTCACAGAATTGAAACTGACTTTTGATAGAGTAGTTCGGAAACACTCTTTTTGTAATTTCTGCAAGTGGATATTTGGGGCGATTGCGGCATCTAGTGGAAAAGGAAATACATGCAGATGAAAACTAGATAGAACCATTCTCAGAAACCTCTTCCTGATGAGTGCGTTCAACTCGCAGACTTGAAACTTCCTTTTGAAAGAGCAGTTTTGAAAGTCTCTTTTTGTCGAATCTGCAAGTGGATATTTGGAGCGCTTTGAGGCCTATGTTGGGAAAAGGAATATCTTCACCTAAAAACTAGACAGAAGCATTCTCAGAAACTTCTGTGTGATGAGTGCATTAAACTCACAGACTTGAAAGTTCCTTTTGATAGAACAGTTTTGAGACACTTCTTTTGAAGAATCTGCAAGTGTTTATTTCGAGTGCTTTGAGGCCTATGCTGGAAAAGGAAATGTCTTCACATAACAACTAGACAGAAGCATACTCAGAAACATGTTTGTGATGAGTGTATTCTACTCACAGAGTTGAACCTCCTTTTTGATAGAAGAGTGTTGAAACTCTCTTTTTCTAGAATCTGGAAGAGGATATTTGGAGGTGCTTGAGACAATGGCTGGAAAAGCAAATATCTTCACATAAAAACTAGACAGAAGCATTCTCAGAAACATCTTTGTGATGAGTACATTCAACTCACAGACTTAACATTTCTTTTGAAAGTGCAGTTTTGAAATACTCTTTTTGTAGAATATGCTAGTGTATATTTGGTGCGCTCTGAGGCCTATGCTGGGTAATGAAATATCTTCATCTAAAAACTAGATGGAATCATTCTCAGAAACTTCTGTGTGATGTGTGCATTTAACTCACCGACCTGAACGTTCCTTTTGGTAGAATAGTATTGAAACACTCCTTTTGTAGAATCTGCAAGTGTTTTTTTCGAGCGCGTTGAGGCCTATGCTGGAAAAGGAAATATCTTCATGTAACAACTAAACAGAAGGATTCTCAGAAACTTCTTTGTGATGAGTGCATTCAACTTACAGACTTGAAAGCCCCTTTTGAAAGAGCAGTTTTGCAACGCTGTTTTTGTAGAATCGGCAAGTGGATATTTGGAGAGTTTTGAGGCCTATGCTGGGAAAAGAAATATCTTCACCTAGAAACTAGACAGAAGCATTCTCAGAAACTTCTTTGTGATGTGTGCATTCAACTCACAGACTTGAGCGAACCATTTGGTAGAACAGTTTGGACACACTCCTTTTGTAGAATCTGCAAGTGTTTATTTAGAGCGCTCTGAGGCCTATGCTGGCAAAAGAAATATCTCCAGCTAAAAAGCAGACAAAAACGTTCTCAGAAACTTACTTGCAATGCGTGCTTTCAACTCCCAGAGTTGAAAATGACTTTTGATGGAGTAGTTTGGAAACACTCTTTTTGTAATTTCTGCAAGTGGATATTTGGAGAGATTGTGGCATCTAGTGCAACAGGAAATACATGCAGATGAAAACTAGATAGAACCATTCTCAGAAACCTCTTTCTGATGAGTGTGTTCAACTCACAGACTTGAACATTCCTTTTGAAAGAGCAGTTTTGAAACACTGTTTTTGTAGAATCTGCAAGGGATATTTGTAGCGCTTTTGAGGCCTATGCTGGGAAAAGAAATATCTTCACCTACAAACTAGACGGAAGCATTCTCAGAAACTTCTTTGTGATTAGTGCATTCAACTCACAGACTTGAGCGATCCTTTTGGTAGAACAGTTTGGACACACTCCTTTGGTAGAATCTGCAAGTGTTTATTTAGAGCGCTCTGCGGCCTATGCTGGGAAAAGGAATATCTCCAGCTAAAAAGCAGACAGAAACGTTCTCAGAAACTTACTTGCAATGCGTGCATTCAACTCCCAGAGTTGAAAATGACTTTTGATGGAGTAGTTTGGAAACACTCTTTTTGTAATTTCTGCAAGTGGATATTTGGAGCGATTGTGGCATCTAGTGCAACAGGAAATACATGCAGATGAAAACTAGATAGAACCATTCTCAGAAACCTCGTTCTGATGAGTTTGTTCAACTCACAGACTTGAACACTCCTTTTGAAAGAGCAGTTTTGAAATACTCTTTTTGTAGAATCTGCAAGTGGATATTTGGAGCGCTCTGAGGACTATGCTGGAAAAAGAAATATCTTCACATAAGAACTAGACAGAAGCATTCTCAGAAACTTCTTTGTGATGAGTGCATTCAACTCACAGACTTGAAACTTCCTTTTGAAAGAGCATTTTGAAACACTCTTTTTGTAGAATCGGCAAGTGGATATTTGGAGCGCTTTCAGGCCTATGCTGGGTAAAGAAATATCTTCACCTAAAACTAGACGGAAGAATTCTAAGAAACTTCTGTGTGATGAGTGCATTCAACTCACGGACTTGAACGTTCCTTTTGCTAGAACAGGTTGGAAACACTCCTTTTGTAGAATCTGCAAGTGTTTATTTGTAGCGCTTTGAGGCCTATGCTGGAAAAGGAAATATCTTCTCATAAAAACTAGATAGAAGGATTCTCAGAAACATTTTTGTGATGAGTGCATTCAACACACAGACTTGAACATTTCTTTTCAAAAAGCAGTTTTGAAACACTCTTTTTGTAGAATCTGCTAATGTATATTTGGAGCGATCTGAGGCCTATTCTGGGAAACAAAATATCTTCACATAACAACTAGACAGAAGCATACTCAGAAACTACTTTGTGATGAGTGCATTCAACTCACAGATTTTGACGTTCATTTTGAAAGAGCAGTTTTGAAACACTCTTTTTGTAAAATCTGCAAGTGGATATTTGGAGCGCTTTTTGGCCAATGATGGGAAAAGAAATATCTTCACCTAAAAGCTAGACAGAAGCATTCTCAGAAACTTCTGTGTGATGAGTGCATTCAACTCACAGACTTGAACGTTCCTTTTGATAGAAGAGTTTGGAAACACTCCTTTGGTAGAATGTGCAAGTGTTTATTTAGTGCGCTTTGAGGCCTGTGCCGGAAAAGGAAATATCTTCACATAATAACTAGACAGAAGCATTCTCAGAAACTTCTTCGTGATGAGTGCATTCAACTCACAGACTTGAAGTTTCCTTTTGAAAGAGCAGTTTTGAAACACTCTTTTTGTAGAATCTGCAAGTGGATATTTGGAGCGCTTTGAGGCCTATGTTGGGAAAAGGAATATCTTCACCTAAAAACTAGACAGAAGCATTCTCAGAAACTTCTGTGTGATGAGTGCATTAAACTCACAGACTTGAAAGTTCCTTTTGATAGAACAGTTTTGAGACACTTCTTTTGAAGAATCTGCAAGTGTTTATTTCGAGGGCTTTGAGGCCTATGCTGGAAAAGGAAATGTCTTCACATAACCACTAGACAGAAGCATACTCAGAAACTTGTTTGTGATGAGTGTATTCTACTCACAGAGTTGAACCTCCTTTTTGATAGAAGAGTGTTGAAACTCTCTTTTTCTAGAATCTGGAAGAGGATATTTGGAGGTGCTTGAGACCATGGCTGGTAAAGCAAACATCTTCTCATAAAAACTAGACAGAAGCATTTTCAGAAACATCTTTGTGATGAGTACATTCAACTCACAGACTTGAACATTTCTTTTGAAAGTGCAGTTTTGAAATACTCTTTTTGTAGAATCTGCTAGTGTATATTTGGTGCACTCTGAGGCCTATGCTGGGTAATGAAATATCTTCACCTAAAAACTAGACGGAAGCATTCTCAGAAACTTCTGTGTGATGTGTGCATTTAACTCACAGACCTGAACGTTCCTTTTGGTAGAACAGTTTTGAAACACTCCTTTTGTAAAATCTGCAAGTGTTTATTTCGAGCGCGTTGAGGCCTATGCTGGAAAAGGAAATATCTTCATATAACAACTAGACAGAAGCATTCTCAGAAACTTCTTTGTGATGAGTGCATTCAACTCACAGACTTGAAAGCTCCTTTTGAAAGAGCAGTTTTGAAACACTGTTTTTGTAGAATCTGCAAGTGGATATTTGGAGCGTTTTGAGGCCTATGCTGGGAAAAGAAATATCTTCACCTAAAAGCTAGACAAAAGCATTCTCAGAAACTTCTGTGTGATGAGGGCATTCAACTCACAGACTTGAACGTTCCTTTTGATAGAAGAGTTTGGAAACACTCCTTTGGTAGAATCTGCAAGTGTTTATTTAGAGCGCTTTGAGGCCTGTGCTGGAAAAGGAAATATCTTCACATAACAACTAGACAGAAGCATTCTCAGAAACTTCTACGTGATGAGTGCATTCAACTCAGAGACTTGAACATTCCTTTTGAAAGAGCAGTTTTGAAACACTCTTTTTGTAGAATCTGCAAGGGATATTTGTAGCGCTTTGAGGCCTATGCTGGGAAAAGAAATATCTTCACCTACAAACTAGACGGAAGCATTCTCAGAAACTTCTTTGTGATGAGTGCATTCAACTCACAGACTTGAGCGATCCTTTTGGTAGAACAGTTTGGACACACTCCTTTTGTAGAATCTGCAAGTTGTTTATTTAGAGCGCTCTGAGGCCCATGCTTGGAAAAGAAATATCTCCAGCTAAAAAGCAGACAGAAACGCTCTCAGAAACGTACTTGCCATGCGTGCATTCAACTCCCAGAGTTGAAAATGACTTTTGATGGAGTAGTTTGGAAACACTCTTTTTGTAATTTCTGCAAGTGAATATTTGGAGCGATTGCGGCATCTAGTGCAACAGGAAATACATGCAGATGAAAACTAGATAGAACCATTCTCAGAAACCTCTTTCTGATGAGTGTGTTCAACCCACAGACTTGAACATTCCTTTTGAAAGAGCAGTTTTGAAATAGTCTTTTTGTAGAATCTGCCAGTGGATATTTGGAGGGCTCTGAGGCCTATGCTGGAAAAAGGAATATCTTCACATAAGAACTAGACAGAAGCATTCTCAGAAACTTCTTTTTGATGAGTGCATTCAACTCACAGACTTGAAACTTCCTTTTGAAAGATCATTTTGAAACACTCTTTTTGTAGAATCTGCAAGTGGATATTTGGAGCGCTTTCAGGCCAATGCTGGGTAAAGAAATATCTTCACCTAAACCTAGACGGAAGAATTCTAAGAAACTTCTGTGTCATGAGTGCATTCAACTCACGGACTTGAACGTTCCTTTTGCTAGAACAGTTTGGAAACACTCCTTTTGTAGAATCTGCAAGTGTTTATTTGTAGCGCTTTGAGGCCTATGTTGGAAAAGGAAATATCTTCCTATAAAAAATAGATAGAAGGATTCTCAGAAACATATTTGTGATGAGTGCATTCAACACACAGACTTGAACATTTGTTTTGAAAAAGCAGTTTCGAAACACTCTTTTTGTAGAATCTGCTAATGTATATTTGGAGCGACCTGAGGCCTATTCAGGGAAACAAAATATCTTCACCTAAAAACTAGACAGAAGGATTCTCAGAAACTACTGTGTGATGAGTTCATTCAGCTCACAGACTTGAACGTTCCTTTTGATAGAAGAGTTTGGAAACACTCCTTTGGTAGAATCTGCAAGTGTTTATTTAGTGCGCTTTGAGGCCTGTGCTGGAAAAGGAAATATCTTCACATAATAACTACACAGAAACATTCTCAGAAACCTCTTCATGATGAGTGCATTCAACTCACAGACTTGAAGTTTCCTTTTGAAAGAGCAGTTTTGAAACACTCTTTTTGTAGAATCTGCAAGTGGATATTTGGAGCGCTTTGAGGCCTATGTTGGGAAAAGGAATATCTTCACCTAAAAACTAGACAGAAGCATTCTCAGAAACTTCTGTGTGATGAGTGCATTAAACTCACAGACTTGAAAGTTCCTTTTGATAGAACAGTTTTGAGACACTTCTTTTGAAGAATCTGCAAGTGTTTATTTCGAGGGCTTTGGGGCCTATGCTGGAAAAGGAAATGTCTTCACATATCAACTAGACAGAAGCATTCTCAGAAACTTGTTTGTGATGAGTGTATTCTACTCACAGAGTTGAACCTCCTTTTTGATAGAAGAGTGTTGAAACTCTCTTTTTCTAGAATCTGGAAGAAGATATTTGGAGGTGCTTGAGACCATGGCTGGAAAAGGAAACATCTTCACATAAAAACTAGACAGAAGCATTCTCAGAAACATCTTTGTGATGAGTACATTCAACTCACAGACTTGAACATTTCTTTTGAAAGTGCAGTTTTGAAATACTCTTTTTGTAGAATCTGCTAGTGTATATTTGGTGCACTCTGAGGCCTATGCTGGGTAATGAAATATCTTCACCTAAAAACTAGACGGAAGCATTCTCAGAAACTTCTGTGTGATGTGTGCATTTAACTCACAGACCTGAACGTTCCTTTTGGTAGAATAGTTTTGAAACACTCCTTTTGTAGAATCTGCAAGTGTTTATTTCGAACGCGTTGAGGCCTATGCTGGAAAAGGAAATACCTTCATATAACAACTAGACAGAAGCATTCTCAGAAACTTCTTTGTGATGAGTGCATTCAACTCACAGACTTGAAAGCTCCTTTTGAAAGAGCAGTTTTGAAACACTGTTTTTGTAGAATCTGCAAGTGGATATTTGGAGCGTTTTGAGGCCTATGCTGGGAAAAGAAATATCTTCACCTAAAAACTAGACAAAAGCATTCTCAGAAACTTCTGTGTGATGAGTGCATTCAACTCACAGACTTGAACGTTCCTTTTGATAGAAGAGTTTGGAAACACTCCTTTGGTAGAATCTGCAAGTGTTTATTTAGAGCACTTTGAGGCCTGTGCTGGAAAAGGAAATATCTTCACATAACAACTAGACAGAAGCATTCTCAGAAACTTCTACGTGATGAGTGCATTCAACTCACAGACTTGAACATTCCTTTTGAAAGAGCAGTTTTGAAACACTCTTTTTGTAGAATCTGCAAGGGATATTTTTAGCGCTTTGAGGCCTATGCTTGGAAAAGAAATATCTTCACCTACAAACTAGACGGAAGCATTCTCAGAAACTTCTTTGTGATGAGTGCATTCAACTCACAGACTTGAGCGATCCTTTTGGTAGAACAGTTTGGACACACTCCTTTTGTAGAATCTGCAAGTGTTTATTTAGAGCGCTCTGAGGCCCATGCTGGGAAAAGAATTATCTCCAGCTAAAAAGCAGACAGAAACGTTCTCAGAAACGTACTTGCAATGCGTGCATTCAACTCCCAGAGTTGAAAATGACTTTTGATGGTGTAGTTTGGAAACACTCTTTTTGTAATTTCTGCAAGTGGATATTTGGAGCGATTGCGGCATCTAGTGCAACAGGAAATACATGCAGATGAAAACTAGATAGAACCATTCTCAGAAACCTCTTTCTGATGAGTGTGTTCAACTCACAGACTTGAACATTCCTTTTGAAAGAGCAGTTTTGAAATAGTCTTTTTGTAGAATCTGCAAGTGGATATTTGGAGCGCTTTCAGGCCAATGCTGGGTAAAGAAGTATCTTCACCTAAAACTAGACAGAAGAATTCTAAGAAACTTCTGTGTGATGAGTGCATTCAACTCACGGACTTGAACGTTCCCTTTGCTAGAACAGTTTGGAAACACTCCTTTTGTAGAATCTGCAAGTATTTGTAGCGCTTTGAGGCCTATGCTGGAAAAGGAAATATCTTCCTATAAAAATTAGATAGAAGGATTCTCAGAAACATCTTTGTGATGAGTGCATTCAACACACAGACTTGAACATTTCTTTTTAAAAAGCAGTTTTGAAACACACTTTTTGTAGAATCTGCTAATGTATATTTGGAGCGATCCGAGGCCTATTCTGGGAAACAAAATATCTTCGCCTAAAAACTCGACAGAAGGATTCTCAGAAACTACTGTGTGATGAGTGCATTCAACTCACAGACTTGAACGTTCCTTTTGATAGAAGAGTTTGGAAACACTTCTTTCGTAGAATCTGCAAGTGTTTATTTAGAGCGATTTGAGGCCTGTGCTGGAAAAGGAAATATCTTCACATAAAAACTAGACAGAAGCATTCTCAGAAACCTCTTCATGATGAGTGCATTCAACTCACAGACTTGAAGTTTCCTTTTGAAAGAGCAGTTTTGAAACACTCTTTTTGTAGAATCTGCAAGTGGATATTTGGAGCGCTTTGAGGCCTAGGTTGGGAAAAGGAATATCTTCACCTAAAAACTAGACAGAAGCATTCTCAGAAACTTCTGTGTGATGAGTGCATTAAACTCACAGACTTGAAAGTTCCTTTTGATAGAACAGTTTTGAGACACTTCTTTTGAAGAATCTGCAAGTGTTTATTTTGAGGGCTTTGAGGCCTATGCTGGAAAAGGAAATATCTTCACATAACAACTAGACAGAAGCATACTCAGAAACTACTTTGTGATGAGTGCATTCAACTCACAGACTTTGACGTTCATTTTGAAAGAGCAGTTTTGAAACACTCTTTTTGTAGAATCTGCAAGTGGATATTTGGAGCGCTTTGTGGCCAATCATGGGAAAAGAAATATCTTCACCTAAAAACTAGACAGAAGCATTCTCAGAAACTTCTGTGTGATGAGTTCATTCAACTCACAGGCTTGAACGTTCCTTTTGATAGAAGAGTTTGGAAACACTCCTTTGGTAGAATCTGCAAGTGTTTATTTAGTGTGCTTTGAGGCCTGTGTTGGAAAAGGAAA
The DNA here is from genome assembly GCF_028885655.2 of Pongo abelii. Taxonomy (NCBI): domain Eukaryota; kingdom Metazoa; phylum Chordata; class Mammalia; order Primates; family Hominidae; genus Pongo; species Pongo abelii. The sequence continues at coordinate 18,803,538 of NC_072000.2, read as the reverse complement.
TATCTTCACATAATAACTAGACAGAAGCATTCTCAGAAACCTCTTCGTGATGAGTGCATTCAACTCACAGACTTGAGGTTTCTTTTTGAAAGAGTAGTTTTGAAACACTCCTTTTGTAGAATCTGCAAGTGGATATTTGGAGCGCTTTGAGGCCTATGTTGGGAAAAGGATTATCTTCACCTAAAAACTAGACAGAAGCATTCTCAGAAACTTCTTTGTGATGAGTGCATTCAACTCACAGACTTGAAGCTTCCTTTTGAAAGAGCATTTTGAAACACTCTTTTTGTAGAATCTGCAAGTGGATATTTGGAGCACTTTCAGGCCTATGCTGGGTAAAGAAATATCTTCACCTAAAAACTAGACAGAAGCATTCTCAGAAACTTCTGTGTGATGAGTGCATTCAACTCACGGACTTGAACGTTCCTTTTGCTAGAACAGTTTGGAAACACTCCTTTTGTAGAATCTGCAAGTGTTTATTTCGAGGGCTTTGAGGCCTATGCTGGAAAAGGAAATATCTTCACATAACAACTAGACAGAAGCATACTCAGAAACTTGTTTGTGATGAGTGTATTCTACTCACAGAGTTGAACCTCCTTTTTGATAGAAGAGTGTTGAAACTCTCTTTTTCTAGAATCTGGAAGAGGATATTTGGAGGTGTTTGGGACCATGGGTGGAAAAGCAAACATCTTCACATAAAAACTAGACAGAAGCATTCTCAGAAACATCTTTGTGATGAGTGCATTCAACTCACATACTTGAACATTTCTTTTGAAAGTGCAGTTTTGAAATACCCTTTTTGTAGAATCTTCTAGTGTATATTTGGTGCGCTCTGAGGCCTATGCTGGGTAATGAAATATCTTCACCTAAAAACTAGACGGAAGCATTCTCAGAAACTTCTGTGTGATGTGTGCATTTAACTCACAGACCTGAACGTTCCTTTTGGTAGAACAGTTTTGAAACACTCCTTTTGTAGAATCTGCAAGTGTTTATTTCGAACGCGTTGAGGCCTATGCTGGAAAAGGAGATATCTTCATATAACAACTAGACAGAAGCATTCTCAGAAACTTCTTTGTGATGAGTGCATTCTACTCAGAGACTTGAAAGCTCCTTTTGAAAGAGCAGTTTTGAAACACAGTTTTTGTAGAATCTGCAAGTGGATATTTGGAGCGTTTTGAGGCCTATGCTGGGAAAAGAGATATCTTCACCTAAAAACTAGACAAAAGCATTCTCAGAAACATCTGTGTGATAAGTGCACTCAACTCACAGACTTGAACGTTCCTTTTGATAGAACAGTTTTGAAGCTCTCCTTTTGTAGAATCTGCATGGTTTATTTGGAGCGCTTTGAGGACTATGTTGGAAATGGAAATATCTACATATAAAAAGTAGACAGAAGCATTTTCAGAAACTTCTTTGTGATATCTGCATTCAACTCACAGACTTGAACTTTCCTTTTGAAGAGCAGTTTTGAAACACTCTTTTTGAAGATTCTGCAAGTGGATATTGGGAGCGCTCTGAGGCCTATGCTGGGAAATGAAATATCTTCACCTAAAACTAGACAGAAGCAACCTCAGAAACTTCTGTGTGATGAGTGCATTCAACTCACATACTTGAACGTTCCTTTTGATAGAACAATTTTGAAACACTCCTTTTGTAGAATCTTCAAGTGTTTACTTGGAATGCTTTGAGGCCTATGCTGGAAAAGGAAATATCTTCACATAAGAACTAGACAGAAGCATTCTCAGAAACTTCTTTGTGATGAGCACATTCTACTGACAGATCTGAACGTTGTTTTTGATAGAAGAGTTTTGAAACTCTCTTTTTGTAGAATCTGCAAGTGGATATTTGGAACACTTTAACCTATTCTGGAAAAGGAAATATCTTCACATGAAAGCTAGACAGAAGCATTCTCAGAAACTTCTGTATGATGAGTGCATTCAACTCACAGACTTGGAATTTCCTTTTGACAGATGAGTTTTGCAGCCCTCCTTTTGTAGAATCTGCAAGTGTTTACTCGGAGGGCTTTGAGGCCTATCAGGAAAGGAAAATATCTTCACATTAGAATTTGACAGAAACATTCTCAGAAGCTTCTTTGTGATGAGTGCCTTCAAGTAACAGACTTGAACCTTCCTTTTTAAAGAGCAGTTTTGAGACACTGTTTTTGTAGAATCTGCAAGTGGATATTTGGAGCGCTTTGAGGCCTATGCTGGGAAATGAAATATCGTCACCTATAAACTAGGCAGAAGCATTCTCAGAAACTTCTGTGTGATGAGTGCTTTCAACTCACAGACTTGAACGTTACTTTTGAAAGAGCAGTTTTGAAACACTCCTTCAGTAGATTCTGCAAGTGGATATTTGAAGTGTTAAGAGGCCAAATCTGGAAAAGGAAATGTCTTCTCTTAGAAACAAGACAGAAGCATTCTCACAAACTTCCCTCTGCTTTATGCATTCAACTCACAGAGTGGAAATTTCCTTTTTATAGCACAGTTTTGAAACACACTTCTTTTTGTAGAATCTGCAATTGGATGTTTGGAGCACTTTGAGGCCTATGTTGGAAAAGGAAACATCTTCACATAAAAACTAGACAGAAGCATTCATAGAAACTTCTTTGTGATGACTGCATTCAACTCACAGAGTTAAACCTTTCTTTTGATAGAGCAGTTTTGAAGCACCCTGTTTGTAGGATCTGCAAGTGAATATTTGGAGCGATTTGAGGCCTACAGTGGAAAAAGAAATATCTTCACATAAAAACTAGACAGAAGCATTCTTAGAAACTTCTTTGTCATGAGTGCATTCAACTCACAGACTTGAACCTTCCTTTAGAAAGAGCAGTTTTGAAACACTCTTTTTGTAGAATCTGCATGTGGATGTTTGGAGCTCTTTGAAGCCTATGCTTGGAAATGAAATATCTTCACATAAAAACTAGATGGAAGCATTCTCAGAAACTTCTTCATGATGTGTGTATTGAACTCACAGAGATGAACCTTCCTTTTGATAGTGCAGCTCTGAAACACTCTTTTTGTAGGATCTGCCAGTTGATAATTGGAGCGCTTTGAGGCCTATGCTGGAGAAGGAAATATTCACATAAAAACTAGACAGAATCATTCTCAGAAACTTTTTTGTGATTTGCACATTCATCTCACAGAGTTGAAACTTCCTTTTCATAGAGCAGTTTTGAAACACTCTTTTAGTCGAATCGGAAGTGGATATTTTGAGTGCTTTGAGGCCTACACTGGAAATGGAAATATCTTCACATAAAAACTAGACAGAAGCATTCTCAGAAACTTCCCTGTTCTTTATGCATTCAACTCACAGTGTGGAACCTGCCTTTTGATAGCGCAGTTTTGAATCACTCTTTTTGTAGAATCTGCAAGTGGATATTTGGTGAGCTTTGAGGCTTATGCTAGAAAAGGATATAACTTCACATAAAAATTAGATTGACTCATTCTCAGAAACTCCTTTGTGATGTGTGCATTCAGCTCACAGACTTGTAACTTCCTTTTGATAGAGCAGTTTTGGGACACTGTATTTGTAGAATCTTCAAGTAGATATTTGTTGCGCGTTGAGGCCTCTGCTGGAAAAGGAAATATCTTCACATAAAACTAGACAGAAGCAGTCTAAGAAACTTCTTTGTGATGAGTGCATTCAACTCACAGAGTTGAACCTTCCTTTTGATACAGCAGTTTTGAAACACTCTTTTTGTAGAAGCAGCAAGTGAATATTTGGGGCGCTTTGAGGCCTATTCTGGAAAAGGAAATATCTTCACATGAAAATTAGACAGAAGCATTCTCAGAAACTTGTTTGTGATGACTGCATTCAACTCACTTACTTGAACCTTCCTTTTGAAAGAGCAGTTTTAAAACACTCTTTTTGTAGAATCTGCAATTGTATATTTGTAGTGCTTTGAGGCCTATGCTGGAATAGGAAATATCTTCACATAAAAAGTAGACAGAAGCAAACTCAGAAACTTCTCTTCGATGAGTGCCTTCAAATCACAGAGTTGAACCTTACTTTTGATAGAACAGTTTTGAAACTCTCTTTTTGTAGAATCTGCAGTGGATATTTGGAACGCTTTGAGGCCTATGCTGGAAACGTAAATATCTTCACATAAAAACTAGACAGAAGAATTCTCAGAAACTTCTCTGTGATGTGTGCATTCAACTCAGAGTTGAATCTTCCTTTTGATATAGCAGTTTTGAAACACTCTTTTAGTAGAATCTGCAAATGTATATTTGGAGTGCTGTGTTGCCAGTACTGGAAAAGGAAATATCTTCACATAAAAACTAGACAGAAGAATTCTCAGAACCTCCCCTGTGCTTTGGGCATTTACCTCACCGAGTTACACCTTCCTTTTGATAGAGCAGTTTTGAAACTCTCTTTTTGTATAATCTGTAAGTGAATATTTTTAGCGCTTTGAGCCCTATGCTGGAAAAGGGAATACCTTCACATAAAGCTAGACAGAAGCATTCTCAGAAACTTCTTTATGAAGAGTGCATTCATCTCACACAGTTGAACCTTCCTTTTGATAGAGCTGTAAGTGGCAGGAAATCTTGAAATGGGAGGTCAAGGCCCCTGTGTTTTGTGGAAAGAACGAGAACACGGAGAAGCAGATGTCCCCAAAAACGTTGAAAGTTTCCCAAGTGCACATTCACTGCACCCAGAGGGATTAGGGGTATCACTAGGTCAAGCCCAACGATCGGTTTGGGCCCTTTGGGGACAGCCCAAATTGGCAGGAATGCTTGAAATGAGAGGTTGACGCACCTGTGTTGTGTGGAAGGAAATAAAATGACACTCCTAGTCCCCCCCACCCCATAAGCGAAATTCTTCCCAAAGGCATATGTACATGGCCCAGGGAATCCTGGGCGTCACTGGTTGGTGCCCACCGAACGTCTCTGGCCCATGAGTTGAAGCCAAAATTTGCAGGGAGGCTTGAAAAGAGAGGTTGAGGCATGTGTGGTGTGGGTAAAAAATAAAATAAAATAACGGCGAGGCACAGGTCCGCAAATTGGCTAAAGTAACTCCCAAACATGCATGCATGGGGCCCTGGGGAACTTGTGCTCTCCTGATCCACACCCACAAATATATCAGGCCAAAGGGGAGCAGCCCGAAGCGACAGGAATGCTTGAATGAGGAGGTCGGGGCACCACTGTGGTGTGCAAGGAGAGAAAAACAATGTGGCAGAAGTCCCCCCAGTGGGCCATGTTACCTCCCAGCAGTGCATGTGTGGGCCAGTAGGGACCATGGGCATCCCTGGGTAGTACCCATGGAGCGGCTCAGTCCCACGGGGTCAGCCCACGGCATCAGGAATTGTTGGAATGGGAGGTGGAGTTACCTGTGTTGTGGAAGTAAAACGCAAAAGGCGAATCAGACGTTCCCCCACGAAGGGTGAAAAAGCCTCCCCACCGCGCATGCGTGGGGCCCAGGGAACACTGGGCATCACTGGCTTGCACCCACGGAGCGCCTCGGGCCCACAGGGCACAGCCCAAGGCGACAGGAAGGCTTGAAAGAGGAGGTGAATGCACCTACCTTGTAGAGCGACAAAACTAATGACTAGGCAGAGGTCCGCCCCCCACAGGCGAAAGTGCCTCTCCACCGCTCATGCACAGGGACTAGGGGATCCTAGTCATCCCTGATTCATGCCTACGGAGAGTCTTGTGCCCACGGGGGGCTGTCCAAAGTGGCAGGAATGCTTGGAAACGAGGTCGAGGCACCTGTGTGGTGAGGAAGGAAAAAGATACAGTGCAACAGAGGTCCTCACCACAGGCGAAAGTGCCTCCCAATCACGCATGCGCGGGGCCCAGGGTCTCCTTGGCTTTTCTGATTCACACCCACGGTGCATCTCGGGCCCATGGGGGAAAGCCCAAAGCGGCAGGAATGCTTGAAATGGGAAGTTGAGGCACCTGTGTGGTGTGGAAGGAAAACAAAATGGCGCAGCAGAGGTCCCCTCATGGGCATGCCTACAGAGCGTCTCGGGCCCACGGGAGGCTGCCCAAAGCAGCAGGAAGTCTTGAAATTGGAGGTCGAGGCACCTGAGTGCTGTGGAAACAAAAAAGTATCGTGGCATAGGTCTTCCCTAAAGTCAAAAGTGCCTCCTAACCACTCATGCACTGGACCCTGGGCATCCGGGGACTCCCTGTTTCAAACCCACAGTGCGTCTTGGGGACATGGGGGCAGCCTAAAACAGCAGGAAGACTTCAAAGGGAAGGTTGAGGCACCTGTGTGGTGTGGAAGGAAAAAAAGGCACAACAGAGGTCCTTCCCATGGATGAAAGTGCCCCCCAACTGCGCATGCATGGGGCCCAGGGGATCCTGGACATCCCTTGTTCATGTCCATGGAGTGCCTTGGGCACATGAGGGGCAACCTAAAGCAGCAGGAAGGTTTGAAAGGTGAGGTCGATGCACCTGTGTGGTGTGGAAGTGAAAAAAAGGCACAGCACAGGTCCTCTCCATGGGAGAAATAATCCCCAACAGCACTGGTGCAGGGCCCAGGGAATGCTCGGCTTTCCTGGTTGGCACCCTTGGATCATATTGGCAAGGCAGAGGTCCCCCCACACGGGCGAAATTGCCTCCCCACCACACATGTGCAGGGCCAAGGGGACTCTGGACATCCCTGATCGTGCTCAAGGAGTGCTTCGGGCCCACGGTGTCCAGCCCAAGTTGGCAGGAAGCCTTGAAAGGGGAAGTGTATGCTCCTGTGTTGTGGAAGGAAAACACAAATGGCGCCAAAGAGGTTCCCCACATCAGGTGAAAGTGCCTCCCCACCGTGAAAGTGCAGGGCCAAGGGGACACTGGCCATCCCTGGTTAGCACCCATGGAGGGGCTCGGGCCCACGGGGTCAGCCTAAGGCCCCAGGAAGTCTTAAAATTGGACTTGGAGTCACCTGTGTTGTGGAAGGAAAACACAAATGGTGAATCAGAGGTCCCCAAAAATGGGTGAAAGAGCCCCCGCACCGCTTATGTGTGGGGCCCAGTGGACCCTAGTGGTCCCTGTTTCACACCCAGGGATCGCCTTGGGCTTATAGGGGCCAGCCCAAGGTAGCAGGAAGGCTTGAAAGAGGAGGTGGAGGCAACTGTGTTGTAGAAGGGAAAACAAAGGTCGAGGTAGAGGTCTGACCCCACGGGCGAAAGTGCCTCCACATCCCACATGCATGAGATGTAGGGGATCATGGGCATCCCTGGTTCATGCCTAGGGAGCATCTTCGGCCCACATGGGGCAGCCCAAAGTGGTTGGAAGGCTTGAAAGGGGAGGTAGAGGTACCTGTGTGGTGTGGAAGGAAAAAAAAGACGTGGCAGAAGTCCCTCCCACGGGAGAAAATGCCTGCCAACCACGCATGTTCAAGGACAATGGGATCCTGGGAGTTCCTTGTTTGTGCCCAAGGAGCATCTCAGGCCTATGGGGGGCAACCCACATCGGCAGGAATTTGTGAAAGGGGAAGTTGAGGCACCTGTTTGGTGTGGAAGGAAAAAAATCCAGAGCAGCATAAGTCCCCTCACAGAAGAAAGTGCCGTCCAACCGCGCATGTGCAGGGACCACGGGATCCTCGGTGTCCCTACTTCATGCCCACAGAGTATCTTGAGCCCACACGGGGCAGCCCAATGCGGCAGGAATTCGTGAACTGGGATGTCGAGTCACCTGTCTGGTTAGGAAGGATAAGAATACGGTGTAGCAGAGGTCCCGCCCACTGGAGAAATTGCTTTCCAACCGCGTATGGGTGGGACCTAGGGGATACTGGGCTTCCCTGATTCGCACCCACAGAGCATATGGGGATGATGGAAGGCAGTCCAAAGCGGCAGGAAGGCTTGAAAGGGGAGTTCGAGGCACCTATGTGGTGTGGAAGAAATTAAGAAACGATGCGGTAGAGGTCCCCACCAAGGGTGAAACTGCCTCCCAACCATGCATGCCCAGGGCCCAGGTGACCCTGGGCTTCCCTGGTTCGTGTGTACAGGGCGTCTCAGGCCCACGCGGGCAACCCAAAGCGGAAGGAAGCCTTGAAACCTTAGGTTGAGGCACCTATGTGGTTTGGAAAGAAAAAATATACGGCACAGCAGAAGTTCCCATGACAGGAGAAAGCGCCTCCAAACCGCACATGCGTGGGGCCCAGGAGATCCTGGGCATCCCTTGTTCATGCTCATGGAGAATCTCAGGCCAACCAGGGGCACCCTAAAGCTGCAGGAAGATTTGAAAGTGGAGGTCGAGGCACCTGTGTGGTGTGGAAGGAAAAAAACACAGCATGGCAGTGGTCCCCCATGGGCGAAAGTGCCTCCCAAATGAACATGCACGTGGTCCACTTGATACTGGGAGTCCCTGGTTTGCACTCACGCAGAGTCTCAAACCCACAGGGGGCAGCCAAAAGCGGCAGGTAGTCTTGAAAAGGGAGGTCGAGTCGTCTGTGTGGTGTGAAAAAATGATAAACGGAGCTGCAAGAGTCCCACCCAATGGGAGAAACTGCCTCCCAACCGGGCATGCAAGTGCCTCCACGGGATCCTGGGTATCACTTGTTCACACCCATGGAGCATCTCAGGACCACGAGGGCCAGACCAAAGTGGCAGGAAGACTTGAAAGGGGCGGTCGAGGCTTCTGTGTTGTGTGAAAGGAAAAAAAAATGCTAAGCAGAGGTCCCACCTATGGACGAAAGTGCTTCACAAACGAATATTCCCGAGGATGAGGGCATCCTGGGCTTCGCTGGTCCATACACCCAGAGCGTCCCGGATCCACGGGGGGCAGCCCAAAGCAGTAGGAAAGCTTGAAAGTGAAGGTTGAAGCACTTGTGTGTTGTGGAAGAAAAAAAAGTGATGCGGCCTAAGTCCCACCCAAAGGCGAAAGTGCCTCTCACCCACGCATGTGCAGAGCCCACGGAATCCTGGCCTTCGCTGGTTCGTGCCTACGGAGTGTCTCGGGCCCATGGGGGGCATCCCAGGAGCAGGAGGTCTTGAATTTTGTGGTCGAGGTACCTGAGTGTTGTGGAAGGAAAAAAATGGCATGGCATACGTCCCCTTTAAGACAAAAGTGCCTCTCAACCACGCATGGGCAGGGCCCAAGGGATCCTGGGTGTCCCTGCTTCATGCCTAAATAGTGTCTTGCGCCCATGGGGGGCTGTCCAAATAGGAGGAAGATTTGAAATAGGAGGTGGAGGCACCTGTGTGGTGTGGAAGGAAAAAAGTATGGCGCGGCAGACCTCCCCCCACAGATGAAAGTGCCTCCCAGTCGCGCATACACAGGGCCCAGTGGTTCCTGTGCATTTTTGTTTCCAGACCACAGAGCGTCTCCGACCCACAAGGGGCAGCCCAAAGCGGCAGGAAGTCTTGAAAGGGGAGGTCGAGTCACCTGTTTGGTGAGGAAAAAAAAAATAAAGGGCTGCAGAGGTCCCCAACGGGTTAAAGTGGCTCCCAACGCCACATGTCCAGAGCCCTAGGGATGCTGGGCACCCCAGGTTTTTGCACACGGAGGGTTTTAGCCCATGGGGCAGCCCAAGGCGGCAGGAAGGCTTGAAATGGGAGGTGCAGGCTCCAGTGTTGTGAAAGGAAAACACAAAAGGCAAGGCAGGCGTTCCCCCACACGGGAGAAAGTGCCTACTCACCACGCATGCATAGGACCCAGGGGACTCTGGGAGTCCCTATTCCGTGCCCAAGGTGTGCTTCGGGCCCACGGGTTCCAGCCCAAGGTGGCAGGAAGCCTTGAAAGGGGAGGTGGAGGCGCCTGTGTTGTGGAAGGAAAACACAAATAGCAAGGCAGAGGTCACCCCGACTGGCGAATGTGCCTCCCTACAGCACATGCTCGGGGCCCAGGGGACCCAGGGCTTACCTGTTTACCATCCATGGAGTGGCTTGGGCCCAAGAGGTCAGCCCAAGGTGGCAGGAATTCTTGAAATGGGAGGTGGAGTCACTTGTGCTGTGGAAGAAAAACACAAATGGTGAATAAGAGGTCCCCCGCAACCGGCGAAAGAGCCTCCCGACTGTGCATGCATGGGGACCAGGGGACACTGAGGTCCCTTTTACTCTGCCAGGGAGTGCCTCGGTCCAACGGGGGCCAGCCCAAGGCAGCAGGAAGACTTGAAAGAGGAGGTGGAGACACCTGTGTTGTGGAAGGAAAAAACAAACGGTGAGGTAGAGGTCTCACACCATGGGAGAAAGTGTCTCCCCAATGCGCATGCGTATGGCATAAGGGATTCCTGTTTCACCCCCACGGGGCATCTCGGGCCCACGTCGGGCAGCCCAAAGCGGTAGGAAGGCATGAAATGGGAAGTCGAGTCACCTGTGTGTTTAGGAAAGAAAACAAAATGGCGCAGCAGAGGTCCCGCCCACTGGCGAAAGTGCTTCCCAACTGTGCAAGAGCGGGTCACAGAGGATACTAGGCATCCCTGATTCATGCCGTCGGAGCATCTGGGGACCACAGGGGCCAGGCAAAAGCAGCAGGAAGGCTTGAAAGTGGAGATTGAGGCAACTCTGTGGTGTGAAAGGAAAAAAAAACGACGCAGCAGAGGTCCTCCCCACGGGCGAAAGTGCCTCCGAATCGCGCATTCGTAGTGCCCAGGGCATCCTAGGCATCCCTGGTTTGTGCATCCAGAGAGTTTCGGGCCTGGGGGCACAGAACAATTTGGCAGGAAGGCTTGAAACTGGAGGTCGAGGCACCTGTGTGTTGTGGAAGGAAAAAAAATGACACAGCATAGGTCCCCCCAAAGGCGAAAGTACCTCTCATCCACACATACGCGGGGCCCACTGGATGCTCCGTGTCCTTTGTTCTTGCCTACGGAGTGTCTGGGGCCCACGGGGAGCTGTTCAAACCTAAGGAAGTTTTGAAATAGGAGGTGGAGTCACCTGTGTGGTTTGGAAGGAAAAAAATAGCGTGTCAGAAGTACCCCCATGGGCCAAAATGCCTCTGAACTGTGCATGTGAGTGGCCCAGGGGATCTGGGGCATCACTGGTCCATACCCACGAAGTGTCTCAGACCCATAGGGGGCAGCCCAAAGCGGCAGGAATGCTTGAAAGGGGAAGTCGAGGAGCCTGTGTGGAGTGGAAGGAAACAAATATAGCACGGCAGAAGTCCCCCCACAGATGAAAGTGCCTCCCAACCGCACATACACGGGGCCCAGGGGTGCATGGGTATCTTCAGTACATGCTCATGGAGCATCTCGGGCCCACAGGGGATGGCCTGAAGTGGCAAGGTTTGAAACGGGAGGCCAAGGCACTTAGGTGGTGAGGAAGAAAAAAGAAAAACGGCGCAGCAGAGGTCCCCCATGGGTGAAAGTGCCTAACAACCCAGCATGCCTGGAGCCCTGAGGATCCGGGGCATCCCAGGTTCTCGCACACAGAGCTCTTCAGCCCACGGGGGCCAGGCCAAGGGGGCAGGAAGTCTTGAAAGGGGAGGTACAGGCTCCAGTGTTGTGAAAAGAAAACACAAACGGCAAGGCAGAGGACCAACCACATGGGTGAAAGTGTCTCCACACCATGCATGCGCAGGGCCTAGGGGACTCTAGGCATCCCTGATGTGTGCCCAAGGAGTGCCTCGTGCCCATGGGGTCCAGCCCAAGGCGGCAGGAAGAGGTGAAGTCACCTGTGTTGTCGAAGGAAAACACATACGGTGCCTCAGAGGTCCCCTGCAATGGGTGAAAGTGACTTCCCAACACACATGCGCGGGGCCCAGGGGACCCCGGGCATCCCTGGGTAGCACCCATGGAGTGGTCAGGCCAGGGTCAGCCCAAGTTGGCAGAAGGTCTTGAAAGGTGAGGTGGAGTCACCTGTGTTGTGGAAGGAAAAAACAAACGGTGAGGGAGAGGTCCCAAACCACAGGCCAAAGTGCCTCCCGAATGTGAACACGTGAGGTGTAGGGGATCCTGAGCATCCCTATTTCATGCCGACATAGGGTCTTGGGCCCACGTGGGGCAGACCAAAGCGGCAGGAAGGATTGAATGGGGAGGTCGAGGCACCTGTGTTGTGTGGGAGGAAAGAAACGGCATGGCAGAAGTACCCCCAGGGGAGAAAGTGCCGCCCAACCGCACATGCACGTGTCCCAGGGGATCTGGCCATCACTGCTTGACACCTACGGAACATCTCAGGCCCACAAGGGACAGCCCAAAGCGGCAGGAAAGCTTGAAAGGGGAAGTCGAGGCACCTCTGTGGTGTGCAAGGAAAGAAATACGGCACAGCAGAATTCCCACCACAGGCGAAACTACTTCCCAACCCCTCATACACGGGGCCCAGGGGATCCTGGGCTTCCCTGGTTCACACCCACAGGGCGTCTCAGTCCCACAGGGGGCAGGCCAAAGAGGCAGAAATGCTTGAAAGCGGAGGTCGAGGCACTTGTGTGGTGGTGAAAGCAAAAAAAAAAAAAAAAAATGGCGCGACAGGTTCCCCCCCACAGTCAAAAGTGCTGCTTGTGCGCGGGTCCCATGGGATTCTTGGCTTCCCTGATTCAGACCCACGCGGAGTCTCGGGCCCTCTGGAAGCAGCCGAAAGCGGCAGGAAGGCTTGAAAGGGGAGGTTGAGGCACCTATGTGGTGTGGAAAGACCAAATACAGCGTGGTAGACGTCTTGCCACGGGCGAAGGTGCCTCCCAACCATGCATGTGAGGTCACAGGGGATCCTGGACATACCTGGTTCATGCCCACAGAGTGTCTCATCCCCAAGGGGGCAGCCCAAAGTGGCAGGAAGGCTTGAAAGGGGAGGTCGAGGCAACTGTGTGGTGGAAAGGAAAAAAAAAGGTGCAGCAGTGGTCGGCGCACGGGTGAAAGTGCCTGCCCCTGTGCATGCATGGGGCCGAGGGGATCCTGGGCTTCCCTGGTTCATGCCTACGGAGCATTTCAGGCCCAAGTGGGGCATCCCAAAGTGGCAGGAAGGCTTGAAATTGGAGGTCGAGGCACGTGAGTGTTTTGGAAGGAAAAAAAATGGCAGGGCATATGTCCCCCTGAGGTGAAAGTGCCTCTAAACCACGCATGCACTGGACCCAGGGGATCCTGGGCTTCCCTGGTTCGTGCCTACGTAGTGTCTCGGGCCCACAGGGGGCATCCCAAAGAGGCAGGAATTATTGAAAGGGCAGATTGAGGCATCTGTTTGGTGTGGAAAGAAAAAAAAAAGGCGCAGCAAAGTTCCCCCAATGGGCGGAAGTTCCTGCTAACCACGCATGCGTGGGGACCTGTGGATCCACGGCTTCCCTGGTTCACGCCCACAAAGCATATCATGCCAAAAGGGGGGAAGCCCAAAGCGACAGGAGGGCTTGAATGAGGAGATCGGGGCACCTGTGTGGTGTGGAAGGAAAAAAAACGGTGCGGCAGACGTCCTTCCCCCACGGGCAAGAGTATCTCCCAACCACGTATGTGTGGGGCCCAGAAGATACTGGGCATCCTTGTTTTGCTCTCCCGGAGCATCTCGGGCACACAGTGGCAACCCACAGCTGTAGGAAGGGTTGAAAGTGGAGGTCGAGGCATCTTTGTGGTTTGAAAGGAAAAAATACATGGCGCGGCAGAGGTCTCCCCCAAGGGCAAAAGTGCCTCCCAACTGCACATGCGAGGGTCCCTGGGGATCCTAGGCATCCCTGGTTCTTGCACATGGAACATCTCAGGCCCACGGGGGGCAGCTCAAAGCAGCAGGAAAGCTTGAAATGGGAGGTCGAGGCAGCTGTTTGTGGTGGAAGGAAAACAAAATGGCGTGGTAGAGGTCCCCCCCAAAGATGAAAGTGCTTCTCAACCGCACATCCATGGGGTCCAGGGGATCCTGGGCCTCTCTGGTTCCCAGGCTTGGAGTGTTTCAGGTCCATGGGGGGCAGTCCAAAGCGGCAGGAAGCTTGAAATGGGAGGTCGAGTCACCTGTGTGGTGTGGAAGAAAAAAAAGGCACGACAGAGGTCCTCCCACGGACGAAAGTGCCTCGTAACTGCACATGTGTGGCACCCAAGGGATCCTGGGCATCCTGGAAGCTCCCAGAGCGTCTCATGCCCACAGGGGGCAGCCTAAAGCGGCAGGAAGGCTTGAAAGGAGAGGTTGAGACACCTGTGTGGTGTGAAAGGAAAAAAAAAAAGGTGTGGTGGAGGTCTCCCCCATGGGCGAAAATGCCCCCCAAACGAGCGTGTGCAGGACCCAGAGGATCCTGGGCATCCCTGATTCATGCACCAAGAGTGTCTCGGGCCCATAGATTGCTGCCCAAAGCGGCGGGAAGGTTTGAAAGGGGAGGACGAGGCACCCATCTGTTGTGGAAGGAAAAAAAAGATGCAGCATAGGTCCACACCAAAGGCGAAAATGTCTCTCACCCGCACATGTGTGGGACCCAGGTGATCCTCCTATTCCTGCTTCATGCCCACAGAGTGTCACAGGTCCACGGGGAGCAGCTCAAAGTGTCAGTAAGTCTTCAAATGGGAAGTTGAGGCACCTGAGTGTTGCGGAAGGAAAAAGAAAATGGCACGACATAGGTCCTCCCTAAAGGCGAAAATGCCTCTGAACCGCGCATGCACAGGACTCTGGGAATCCTGGGCATCACTGTTTCATACTCACAGAGCGTGTTGGGGAAATTCGGGGAAGCCCAAAGCAGCAGGAGGGCTTCAAAAGGGAGGTAGACGCACCTGTGTGGTGTGGAAAGAAAAAAAAAAGGCACAGCCGAGGTCCTCCCCACGGGCGAAGTAGCCCCCACTGCACATGGCCTGGGTGCAGGGGATCCTGGGCTCCCCTGGTTGGCACCCTTGGAGCATCTCGGGCTCACGTTGGGCAGCCCAAAGCGGCATGAAGACTTGAAAGGGGAGGTCCAGGCACTTGTGTGGTGTGAAAGGGAAAAAATAAAATGCTCGGCAGATGTCCCGCAATGGGAGAAAATGCCTCCCAACCACTGATTCGCAGGGCCCAGGGCATCCTGTGTCTCTCTGCTTCAAGTTCATGGAGTGTCTCATGCTAATGGAAGGCAGATCAAAGCGGAAGTAAAGCTTCAAAGGGGAAGTTGAGTCACCTGTGTGGTATGGAAGGAAAAATGTATGGCACAGCAGAGGTTCCCCCACGGGTGAAAGTGCCTCCCAAACGCACATTCACCACACCCAGGGTATTGTAGGCATCCCTGGATCAGGCACAAGCAGTGTCTCAGGCCCATGGGGGACAGCCCCAAGCAGCAGGAAAGCTTGAAAGGTGAGGTCGAGGCACGTGTGTGGTGTGGAAAGGAAAAAAAAGGCACACCATATGTCCCCACAATGGGCGAAAGTGCTCCCAACCGCCCATGAGAGGTGCCCAGGGGATCCTGGGCTTCCCTGCTTCATGTCCACAGAGTGTCTCAGGCACAGGGGGGCAAGTCAAAGTGGCAGTAAGGATTCAAAGCGGAAGTCGAGGCACCTGTGTGATATGGAAGGACAAAAATGTCGCAGCAGAGGATGACCACACAGGCGAAAGTGACTCCCAACAGCGCAAGCGTGGGTCTCAGGGTATCTGGGCGTTCCTGATTTGGGCCACGGAGCACCTCGAGACCACAGGGGGCAACCCAAAGTGGTAGGAAGGATTGAAAAGTGAGGTGGAGGCATCTGTGTGTTTTTGTAAGAAAAAAAAAAAAAAACGACCGGGCAGAGGTGCCCCAGTTGGCGAAAGTGCCTCCCAACCACGCATGCTTGGGGACCTGGGGATCCTGGGCTTCCCTGGTTCACGACCGCAAAGCATATCAGGCCAAAGGAGGGCAGCCCAAAGCAGCAGGAAGTCCTGAATGGGGAGGTCGAGGAACGTGTGTGGTGTGGAAGGAAAAAAAAACCACATCGATAGAGGTCCTCCAAGGGAGAATGTGCCTCCCAACCGCTCATTTGCTGGGCCCAGGGAATACTGTCTCTCCATGTTCGCATTCACTGAAGGTCTCAGGCCCATGGGAAGCAGATCAAAGTGGAAGTAAGGCTTCAAAAGGGAAGTCTACGAACTTGTGTGGTATGATAGGACAAAAAAACACCAAGGCAGAGGTCCACCGACGGGAGAAAGTAACCCCAACCACGCATGTGTGGGTCCCAGGAAATCCTGGGCATTGCTGCTTTATGCACACGGAGCATCTCGGGCCCACAGGGCTCAAACCAAAGCCGCAGGAAGGAGAGAAAGGGGAGGTCGAGGCATCTGCCTGGTGTGGAAGAAAAAAAAAAAAAACGGCACGGCAGAGCTCCCTTAAAGGGCGAAACTGCCTCCTAACCACGCATGCGCGTGGCACTCGAGATCCAGGGCTTCCCTGGTTTGTGGCCACAAAGCATATCAGGCAAAAGGGGGGCAGCCCAAAGCGGCAGGAAGGCTCGAATGGGGAAGTCGAGGCACCTGAGTGGTGTGGAAGGAAAAAAACCCCGGTGCGGCAGAGGTCCCCATCAAGGGCAGAAGTACCTCCTAGCGGCACATGCGTGGGTCCCTGGGGATACTAGGCATCCCTGTTTCACACTCACGGAGAATCTCAGGGCCACAGGGGCAGCCCAAAGTGGCAGGAAGTTTTGAAAGGGGAAGTGGAGGCACCTGTGTGGTGAGGAAGGAAAAAACTACGACGTGGCAGATGTTCCCCTACACGCGAAGTGCCTCCCAATTGCCCAGCATGGGGCCCAGGGTATCCTGGGCATCCCCTGTTCATGTCCACGGAGTGTCTCAAACCCACGAGGGGCAGCCAAAAGCAGCAGGAAATCTTGAAAGCGAAGGTCAAGGCACCTGTGTGGTGTGGAATGAAATAAATGCGGCGTGGCAGAGGTCCCGCAAAGGCGAAAGGGCCCCCCAATTGCACATGCGTGAGGCCCAGGGTTTCTTGTGCATCCCTGGTTCATGACCGTGGAGCATCTGGGGCCAACGGAGTGTAGCCAAAAGCGGCAGGAAAGCTTGAAAGGGGAGGTGGAGGCACCAGTGTGGTGAGGAAGGAATAAAAATGGCGCAGCAGATGTCGCCCCACGGGCGAAAGTGATTCCCAACAGCGCAGGTGTGGGCAACCGGGGACCATGGGTTTCCCTGGGTACCATCCATGGAGCAGCTTGGGCCCATGGGGTCAACCGAAGGTGGCAGGAAGACTTGAAAGGGGAGGTGGAGTCACCTGTGTTGTGGAAGGAAAACACAAATGGCGAATCAATGGTGCAACCCACGTTTTAAAGAGCCTCCCCACCACGCATGTGTGGGGCCCAGGGGACCCTGGGGTCCCTGGTTCACACCTACAGAGCACCTCGGCCCTACGGGGGCCAGCCCAAGGCGGCAGGAACGCTTGAAAGAGTAGGTGAAGGCACCTCTGTTGTGGAGGGAAAAAACAAATGGCGAGGCAGACGTCTGCCACCCGCTGGCGAAAGTGCCTCCCCACAGCACATGCTCAGGGCCTAGGGGATCCTGGGCATCCCTGGTTCATGCCCCCGGAGAGTGTTGGGCCAACGGGGGCAGCCCAAAGTGGCAGGAAGTCTTGGAAAGTGAGATCGAGGCACCTGTGTAGTGAGGAAAGAAAAAAATACGGCGCCACAGAGGTCCCCCCAGGGGCCAAAATGCCTCCCAACTGCGCAAGCATAGAGCCCAGGGGATCCTTGGCATTTCTGTTTCTTGCCCACCGTTTGTCTCAGGCCCACGAGGGGCAGCGCAAAGCGACACGAAAGCTTGAGATGGGAAGTCGGGGTACCTGTGTGATGTGGAAGGAAAACAAAACGGTGTGGCATGGGTCTCCCCCCAGTCGAAAGTGCCTCTCAACTGCACATGCATGGGGCCCAGGGGCTCCTGGGCATACTTGCTTCACTCTCATGGAGGGTTTCAGGCCCACAGGGGCAGCCCAAAGCCTCAGGAAGGCTTGAAAAAAAGGACATCCAGTCACCGTGTGGTTTGGAAGGAAAAAAAAAATGGCGCAGCCGAGGTCCCCTCCACGGCCAAAATGACGCCCAACCGCACATGTCCGGGGCACAGGGGATCCTGGACGTCCATGCTTTGTACCCACAGGGCATCTCAGGTCCCGCGGGAGAAGCCCAAAGCGGCAGGAAGTTTTGAAATGGGAGGTCGAGGCACCTGTGTATTGTGGAAGGAAAAAAAAAATGTCGCGGCTGAGGTCCCCCCCACAGGCCAAAGTATTTATCATCCGCGCATGTGCTTGTCCAAGAAGACCCTGGGGTTCCCTGATTTGTGCCCACAGAGCGTCTCGGGCCCAAGTGTTGCAGCCCCAAACGGCAGGAAGTCTTGAAAGAGGAGGTAAAAGCACCTATGTGATGTGGACAGAAAAAAAATGGGGTGGCAGAAGTCCCCCCACTGGCAGAAGTTCCTCCCAAGTGTACATGCGTGGGGCCAGGAGATAGTGGGAATCTCTGTCTTTCACCTACGGACCATCTTGGGGCCACGGTGGGTAGCCAAGAGCAGCAGGAAGGCGTGAAATAGGAAGTCGAGGCAACTTTGTGGTTTGAAATAAGTAAAACACAGCGCGGCAGAGGTCCCCCCCAAGGAGGAAAGTGCCTCCCAAACACTCATGTAAGGGTCCCAGAGGATCCTAGGCATCCCTGGTTCATGCTTACAGAGCATCTCGGGCCCACGGGGGGTAGCTCAAAGCGTCAGGGAGACTTGAAATTGGAGGTCGAGGCACCTGTGTGTTGTGGAAGGAAAAAAAATGACGTGGCATATGTCCCCACCAAAGGTGATAGTTCCCACCTGCACATGCATTGCGGCCCAGGAGATCCAGGACTTCCCTGGTTCTTGCCTACAGAGCATCTCTGGCCCACGGGGGACAGCCCAAAGCTGCAGGGAGGCTTGCGATTGGAAGTCGAGGCACCTGAGTGTTATGGAAGGGGAAAAAAAAAAAAAAGGAGCCACAGAGGTCCCCAAAACGGGCGAAAATGTCTCCCAAACGCACATTCACTGCACTCAGGGTATTGTGGACATCCTTGTTCTGGCCCAAGAAGCATCTTGGGCCCACAGCAAACAGTCCGAAGCACAGGAAGGCTTGAAAGGTGATGTCGAGGCACCTGTGTTCTGTGGAAGGAAAAAAAAACGGCACACCAGATAACCCCCCACAGGGGAAACTGCTTCCAACCGCGCAAGTTCAGGGCCCTGGGGATCCTGGGCATCCCTGGTTGTCACCCATGGAGCATCTCGGGCCCACGGATGGCAACCCAAAATGGCAGGAATGCTTGAAAGGGAGGACGAGCACTTTTGTGGTATGGAAGGAAAAATAAACGCCACAGCAGAGGTCCCCCCACAGGAGAAAGTGCCTCCCAACCGTGCATGTGCAGGGCCCACGGGATCCTGGGTGTCCCTGCTTCACGCCCACAGAGTGTCTCAGGCTTACTGGGGGCAGCTCAAAGCGGCAGTAAGGCTTCAAAGGGGAAGTCGAGGCACCTGTGTGATATGGAAGGACAAAAAATGTCCCAGCAGAGGTCCCACCCATGGGCGAAAGTGCCACCCAACCGAGCATGTGTGGAGCCCTGGGGATCCTGGGCATACCTAGTTCGTGCCCACGGAGCATCTCATGTCCACGGGGGCCAGCCCAAAACGACAGGAAGTCTTGAAAGGGGAGGTGAAGACTCCAGTCTCGTCAAAGGAAAACACAAAAGGCGAGACAGAGGTCCCCCAACACGGGCAAAAGTGCCTCCCCACCGCACATGTGAAGGGCCTAGGGGACTCTGGGTGTCCCTGATCCATGCCCAAATAGTGCCTTGGGCCCATGGGATCCAGCCCAAGGCGGCAGGAAGCCTTGAAAAGGAAGGTGGAGGCACCTGTGTTGCGGAAGGAAAACACATGGCACAGCAGAGGTCCCCCCAGTAGGCGAAAACGGCTCCCTACCACGCATGTGCGGGGCCCAGGGGACTCTGGGCATCCCTGGTTAGCACCCATGCAGTGGCTTGGGCCCACGGGGTCTGCCTAAGGCGGCAGTAAGTCTTGAAATGGGAGGTGGAGTCACATGTGTTGTGGAAGGAAAACACAAATGGCGAATCAGAGGTCCTCCCCAACTGGTGAAAGAGCCTCCCCACTGCACATGCGTGGGGCCCAGGGCACACAGGGGGTCCCTTGTTCGCACCCACTGAGTGCCTCAGACCCACGGGGACCATCCCAAGGCGGCAGGAAGGCTTGAAATAGGAGGTGGAGTCACGTGTGTTTTGGAAGGAAAAAACAACGGCGAGGCAGAGGTATCCCCCAATGGGAGAAAGTGTCTCCCAACCATGCATGCATGGGAACTTGGGAATCCTGGGCTTCCCTGGTTCACATCCACAAAGACTTTTGTGGCAAAGGGGGGTAGCCCAAAGCTTCAGGAAGGCTTGAAATGGGAGGTCGAGTCACCTGGCACCTGTTCGTTGTGGTAGGAAAACAAAATGGCGTGGCGGATGTTCCCCTCAAAGATGAAAGTGCCTCTCAACCTCACATGCATGGGACCCAGGGGATCCTATGCATCCCTGGTTCGCGCCCATGGAGAGTTTCAGGCCCACAGTCAGCAGCCCAAAGCAGGAGGAAAGCTTGAAAAGGGAGGTCAAATCACCTGTGTGGTGTGGAAGGAAAAGAAAAAACGGCTTGGCCGAGGCCTCCCCCGCGGAACAAAGTGCCTCCCAACCGCAAATGTGGAGGGTCCAGAGAATCCTTGGCTTCCCTTTTTCATGCCCATGGAAGGCCTAGGGCCCACGAGGGCAACCTAAAGCGGCAGGAAGTCTTGAAGGGGGAGGTTGAGGCACCTGTGTGGTGTGGAAGGTCAAAACAACAGTGCAGCCGAGGTCCCCCCACGGGGAAAAGTGCTTCCCAAATGAGCATGCGCAGGGCCCAGGGGATCTTTGTTGTCCCTAGTTCATGCACCGAGAATGTCTCGGGCCCACAGGGGACTGCACAAAGTGGCAGGAATGTTTCAAAGGGGAGGCTGAGGCACCTGTGTGTTGTGGAAGGAAAAAAAATCATGCGGCATAAGTCTCCACCAAGGAGAATGTGCCTCTCATCGATGCATTCATGGGGACAAGGAAATCCTGGGCATCCCTGATTCGTGCACACAGAGCATCTCGGGCACAGAGGGGGGCAGCCCAAAGTGGGAGGAAATCTTGAAATTGGAGGTCGAGGTACCTGAGTGTTGCGGAAGGAAAAAAAATGGCGTGGCATAGGTCCTCCCTAAAGGAGAAAGTGCCTCTTAACTGCACATGCGTGGGGCCCTGGGGGATCCTGGGCATCCGTGTTTCACATTCATGGAGCGTACTGTGGACATGGGCAGAAGCCCAAAGCAGCAGGAATGCTTCAAATTAGAGGTCGAGGCAACTGTGTGGTGTGTAAGGAAAAAAAAAAAAAAAAACGGCGCGGCAGAGGTCCCCCCCAAGGACAAAAGTACCTCCCAACTGCACATGCGTAGGGGCCAGAGGACACTGGGCATCCCTGTTAAAGGCCCACAGAGTGTCTCGGGCCCACAGCGGGCAGCCCAAAGCAGCAGGAAGTCTTGAAAGGGGAGGTCGAAGCACCTATGTGGTTTCAAAGAAAAAAACACGGCGCGGCAGAAATCCCCCCCAAGAGCGAAAGTGCCTCCCAACCTGTCGTGCGTGGGTCTCAGGGGATCCTAGGCATCCCTGGTTCTTGTGCACAGAGTGTCTCGGGCCCATGGGGGGCAGCTTAAAGCGGCAGGAAAGCTTGAAATGGGAGGTCGAAGCACTTCGTTTTTGTGGAAGGAAAACAAAATGGAGTGGCAGAGGTCCCCCCCAAAGATGAAAGTGGGCTCTCAGCTGTGCATGCGTGCGTCCCAGGGGATCCTGGGTGTCCTTGTTTCACACCCACAGGGTGTACTGGGGACATGAGGGAAGCCTAAACCAGCAGGAAGTCTTCAAAAGGTTAGTGGAGGCACAGCAGAGGTCCTCCCCATTGGCGAAATAGCCCCCAACCACGCATGCCTGTGGCGCAGGGCAGCCTGGGCTTCCTTGCTTGGCACATTCAGAGCATCTCGGACTCACGGGGGACAGCCCAATGTGGCAGGAAGGCTTGAAAGGGGAGGTCGAGCCACCTGTGTGGTGTGGAAGGAAAAAAAACGCCACAGCAGAGGTCCTCACAAGGGCGAAAGTGCCTCCCAACCACGCATGCGTGGGGCTCAAGGTATCCTGGACATCCCTGCTTCATGCCCACAGCGTGTCTCAGGCCCAGGGGGTGCAGCTGAAAGCGGCAGTATGTCTTCAAAGGGGAAACCGAGGCCACTGTGTGGTATGGAAGGACAAAAAAAGTAGTGGCAGAGGTACCCCCACCGGTGAAAGTGTGCATGTGCACATCCCAACTGTGTATGTGCGGGTCCCAGGGAATCCTGGGCATCCCTGATTCATGCCCACGGACCATCTTGGGACCACAGCGGGCAACCCAAAGCAGCAGAAAAGATTGAAAATGGAGATCGAGGCATCTGTGTGGTGTGGAAGGAAAAAAAAAAATGGCCCAGCAGACGTCCCCCAATGGGGGAAAGCACCCCCCAACCACACATACCTGGTGCCATGGGGATCCTGGGATTCCCTAGTTTGCACCCACAAAGCGCGTCAGGCCAAAGGGGGGCAGCCCAAAGCGGCAGGAAGGCTTGAATGGGGATGTGGAGGCACGCGTGTGTTGTGGAAGACTCCCTACTGCACATGCGCCAGTCCCAGGGGATACTGGGCATCCCTATTTCATGCTCACGGAGCATTTCAGGTCCACAGGGGGCAGCCCAAAGAAACAGGAAGGCTTGAAAAGGGAGGTCAAGGCACATTTGTGGTTTGAAAGGAAAAAACACGGTGCGGCAGAGGTCCCATCCAAGGACAAAAGTGTTTCCCAACCACGCACGCTAGGGTCCCAGGGGATCCCAGGCATCCCTGGTACTTGTGCAAGGAGCATCTCAGGCCCACGGGCGGCAGCTGAAAACAGCAGAAAGGCTTGAAATAGGAGGTCAAGGAATCTGTTTGTTGTGAAAGGAAAACAAAACGGCTTGGCAGAGGTCCCCCGCAAAGATGAAAGTGCCTCTCAATCGGGCATCCATGGGACCGAGAGGATCATGCACATCCCTGGTTCGCTATCATGGAGCATTTCAGGCCCACGGGGGGGCAGCCCAAAGCAGCAGGAAGGCTTGAAATGGGAGGCCAAGTCATCTGTGTGGTGTGGAAGGAAAAAAAAAAACGGCACAGCCGAGGTCCCGCCCACGGGCGAAAGTGCCTCCCAAACTAACATGCACAGGGCCCAGTGTATCCTGGACGTCCCTGATTCGGACCTACAGAGCGTCTCGGGCCCACGGGGGCAGCCGAGGCGGCAGGAATGCTTGAATTTGTAGGTCAAGGCACCTGAGTTTTGTGGAAGGAAAAAAAATGGCTCAGCACAGGTCCTCCCTAAAGGCGAAAGTACCTCCTAACCATGCATGCATGGGCCCTGGGGATCCTGGGAGTCCCTGTTTCATACCACGGAGAGTCTTGGGGACATGGTGGCAGCCCAAAGCAGCAGGAAGTCTTCAAAATTGAGGTCGAGACACCTGTGTGGTGTGGAAGGAAAAAAAAGGCACAGCAGAGGTCCTCCCCACTGGTGAAATAGCCCTCAACTGCACATGCGCAGGGCCCAGAAGCTCCTGGGCTTCCCTGCTTTCCACCCTCAGAGTGTCTCGAGCGCATGAGGAGCAGCCCAAAGCAACAGAAAGTCTTGAAAGGGAAAGTCCAGGCACTTGTGTGGTGTGAAGGGAAAAAAAATGCCACAGCAGAGGTCCCCCCAAGGGAGAAAGTGCCTCCCAACCACTCATTCGCGGGGCCCAGGGGATCCTGTGTGTCCCTGTTCACATTCATGGAGTGTCTCAGGCCTACGGGGGAAGATCAAAGCGGAAGTGAGGCTTGAAAGGGGAAGTCAAAGCATCTGTGTGGTGTGGAAGGGATAAAAATGGGGCAGCAGATGGCCCCACCACGGGTGAAACTGCCTCCCAACTGCACATGTGCATTGCCCAGGGGATCCTGGGCTTCCCTGGTGTGCACGCACAGGGCGTCTCACGCCCACGCGGGCAGTCCATAGTGGAAGAGAGTCTTGTAAGGGGAGATCAAGGCACCTGTATGGTATGGAAAGAAAAAAATAATGGCATGGTAGACTTCCCCCCAACAGGAGAAACTGCCTCCCAGCCAGGCATGCATGAGGCCCAAGGGATCTTGGTCGTCCCTGGTTCGTGCCCACATAGTGTCTCATGCCCATGGGGTGCAGCCCAAAGGAGCAGTAAGGTTTCAAAGGGGAGGTCGAGGCACTTGTGTGTTGTGAAAGGAAAAGAAAAATGATGAGACCTAGGTCCCCAACAAAGGATAAATTGCCTCTTGCCCGCACATGCGTGGGGCCCAGGAGATCCTGGGTGTTCCTGGTTCGAGCTTAAAGAGTGTATCGTGCCCATGGGGGGCAGCTCAAAGTGGCAGGAATGCTTGAAATGGGAGGTCGAGGCACTTGGGTGTTGTGAAAGGAAAAAAAAAAAACGCCAGGGTATAGGTACCCCCAAAGGAGAAAGTGCCTCCCAACCACTCATTCATGAAGCCTGGGGAATCCTGAGTGTCCCTGCTTCATGTTCACGGAGTGTCTCAGGCCCACAGGGGCAGATCAAAGCGGAAGTAAGTCTAGAAAGGGGAAGTCAAGACACCTGTGTGGTTTGGAAGGAAAAAAAATGGTGTTGCAGAGGTCCTCCCACGGGCGACAGTGCCACCCAACTGTGCATTCACTGCACCCAGGGGATTGTGGGCATCCCTGATTCAGGCCCAAGGAGCATCTCAGGCCCATGGGGGAAAACCCCAAGAGACAAGAATTCTTGAAAAGTGAGGTCGAGGCTCCTGTCTGGTGTGAGGGAAAAAAAAATGGCTTGCAAGAGGTCCCCTGCATGGGCGAAAGTCCTCCCAATCGCACATGTACAGGGCCCAGGGGATCCTGGGCTTCGCTGCTTGAGGCCTACGGAGCGTCTCAGGCCAACTGGTGGCAGCCCAAAGCGGCAGGAAGTCTTGAAATGGAAGGACAAGGCACTTGTGTGGCGTGGAAGGAAAAAATAATGCCATGGCAGAGGTCCCCCCATGGGCGAAAGTGCCTCCAAACTGCATGCGTGGGGCCAGGGCATCCTGGGCATCCCTGATTCATGCCCCCAGAGCATCTCGGGCCCACAGGGGACAACCCAAAACAGCAGGAAGGGTTAAAGTGGTAGTTGAGGCACCTGTGTGGCGTGGAAGGAAAAACATATGGTGCGGTAGACGTTCCCCCACAGGCGAAAGTGCCTCCCAACTGCGCATACGTGGAGCCCAGGGGATACTAGGCATCTTTGTTAAACACTGACAGAGCGTCTCGGGACCACAGGGGGCAGCCCATAGCGGCAGGAAGGCTTGAAATGCGAGGTTGAGACACCTGTGTGGTGTGAAGGAAAAAAAAAAAACGCTGCAGCAGAGGTCCCCCATGGGGGAAAGTGCCACCCAACCGTGAATGCGTGGAGCGCTGGTGTTCCTGGGTGTCCCAGATTGTACCCATGGAGCTCCTCGGCCCATGGCTGCCAGCCCAGTGTGGTAGGAAGGCTTGCAAGGGAAGCTGCAGGCTCCAGTGTTGTGAAAGGAAAACACAAACGGCGAGGCAGAGGTCCCTCAACAAGGGCCAAACTGCCTCCACACCACACATGCGAGGACCTCAGGGGATTCTAAGCATCCCAGATCTGTGCCCAAGGAGTGCCTCAGGCCCATGGGTTCCAGCCCAGGGAGGCAGGAAGCCTTGAAAGGGGAGGTGGAGGCACCTGTGTTGTGGAAGAAAAACAGAAATGGCGCAGCAGAAGTTCCCCACAATGGGCCAAGTGCCTCCCCACTGCAAAAGCATGGGACCCAGGGGACCCTGGGCATCCCTGGTTAGCACCCATAGAGCTGCTCGGGCCCAGAGGGTCAGCCTAAGGCAACGGGAAGTCTTGAAAGGGGAGATGGAGTCACCTGTGTTGTGGAAGGAAAACACAAATGGCAAATCAGAGTTCCCCCACAACGGGTGAAAAAGCCTCCCCACCATGCATGCGTGGGGCCCAGGGACCCAGGGATCCCTGATTCACACCCACGGAGCCCCTCAGACACACGGGGACCAGCCCAATGTGGCAGGAAGGCCTGAAATAGGAGGTCGAAGTACCTGTGTTGTGGAAGGATAAAACAAACTGCGAGGCATAGGTCCACCGCAAACGGGTGAAAGTGCCTCGCCATAGCACATGCGCAGTGCCTAGGGGATCCTGGGTGTCCCTGTTTCACGCCCACAGAGCGACTTGGGCCCAGGTG
The DNA here is from genome assembly GCF_028885655.2 of Pongo abelii. Taxonomy (NCBI): domain Eukaryota; kingdom Metazoa; phylum Chordata; class Mammalia; order Primates; family Hominidae; genus Pongo; species Pongo abelii. The sequence continues at coordinate 18,777,438 of NC_072000.2, read as the reverse complement.
GAGCAGCCCAAAGCGGCAGGAAGGCTTGAAAGCAGAGATCGAGGCACTTGTGTGGTGGTGAAAGAAAAAAAAAAACAACGCGGCCAAGGTCCCCCACACAGGAAAAGTTGCCTCCCAACCGCTCATGTGTGGGGTCCAGGAGATCCTGGGGGTCCCTGTTTCACAACAACACAGAGTCTCGGGACCACGGGGGGCAGCCAAAAGCAGCAGGAATCCTTGAAATGGGAGGTCGATGTAACAGTGTGGTGTGAAAAAAAACATGGCGTGGCAGAAGTCCCCCCCATGGGAGAAATTGCCTCACAACCGTGCATCTACTCGGCCCACGGGATCATGGGCTTCCCTTGTTCATGCCAACGGAGCATCTCAGGCCCACTGAGGACAGCCCAAATCTGCAGGAATGCTTGAAACGGGAGGTCGAGGCACCTGTGTGGTGTGGAAGGAACAAAATACGGCATGGCAGAAGTCCCCCCACGGGTGAAAGTGCCTCCAAACAGCGCATGTGTGCAGCACAGCTGATCCTGGGCATCAGTGGATCATGCCCAGCAGCATCTCATGCCCACGGGGGGGCAGCACAAAGCGGCAGGAAGGCTTCAAAAGGGAGGTCGAGGCATCTGTGTGGTTAGGAAGGAAAAGAAAATGGGGCAGCAGAGGTCCCGCCCACGGGCGACAGTGAGTGTCAAACGTGCATGTGCGGGGCCCAGGGGATCCTGGTCGTCCCTGGTTCACACCCAAAGTCTGTCTGGCGCCCACGTAGTGCAGGCCAAAGCAGCAGGAAGGCTTGAAAGGGGAGGTCTAGGCACCTGTGAGTTGTGGAAGTAAAAAATTACGGCACAGCAAAGATCCCCCACCGGCGAAAGTACCGCCCAAACGAGCATGCACAGGACCGAGGGGTTCCTGGGAATCCCTCTTTCACACCCACGGATCATCTCGGGCCCACCGGGGGCAGCTCAAAGTGGCAGAAATGCTTGAAATGGGAGGTCGAGGCACCTGTTTGTTGCAAAAGAAAAACAAAATGGCACGGCAGAGGTCTCCAGCAAAGACGAATGTGCCTCTCAACCACACATGCATGGGGCCCAGTGGATCCTGCACATCCCTGGTTCATGATCATGGCGCATTTCAGGCCCACAAGAGGCAGCCCAAAGTGGCAAGAAGGCTTGAAATGGGAGGACGAGTCATCTGTGTGGTGTGGAAGAGAAAAAAAAAAGGCACAGCTGAGGCCCCTCCAAGGGTGAAAGTGCCTCCCAACGGTGCATGAGCAGGGCCCAGGGGATACTGGGCATCCCTGGCTCATGCCTATGGAGTGCCTTTGGCCCACGGGGGCAGTCTAAGGCAGCAAGAAAGCTTGAAAGGGGAGATTGTGGCACCGGTGTGGTGCGGAAGGACAAAAAAAGGAGAGGCCATGGTCCCCCCCCACCGGCAAAAGTGCCTACCAAATGAGCATGCACAGGGCCCACGGGATCCTGGACATCCCTGGTTCATGCACCCAGGGCGTCTCGGGCCCACAGGGGGCAGTCAACGCCGCAGGAAGTCTTGAAACCGGAGGTTGAGGCAACTGAGTGTTGTGTAAGGAAAAAAAATGGCGTGGCGTAAGTCCTCCCTAAAGGCGACAGTGCCTCCAAACTACGCATGCACATTGCCCTGGAGATCCTGGGCGTCCCTGTTTCACACCCAGAGAGTGTCTTGCGGACGTGGAGGGAAGCCCAAAGCAGCAGGAAAGCTGCAAATGGGAAGTCGAGGCAACTGTGTAGTATGCAAGGAAAAAAAACGGCGCAGCAGAGGTCCCCCCACGGGCTAAAGTGCCTCCAAAGCCTGCATGCGCAGGGCCCAGGGAATCCTGCGTGTCCCTGGTTCGTGCCCACGGTGCGTCTCGGGCCCACAGGGGGCAACCCAAACTGGCAAGAAGGATTGAAATGGGAGGTCGAGGAATCTGTGTTGTGTGGAAGGAAAGAAAAATGACGCATCAGAGGTCCCCCAACGGGAGAAAGTGCCTACCAACCACGCATTCATGGGGACCTGGGGATGATGGGCTTCCCTGGTTCACGCCCACAAAGCGTATTGGGCCAATGTGGGGCAGCCCAAAGCAGCAGGAATTCTTGAATGGGGAGGTCGAGGCACCTGTGTGTTGTGGAAGGAAAAAAAAATGGCATGGCCCCCACAACGGGCAAAATTACCCCCAACCACACATGCGTGAGGCCCAGGGGATACTAGGCATCCCTGCTTCACACCCATGGAGTGTTTCAGGGCCAAAGCGGCATCCCAAAGCGGCAGAAAGGTGGAAGCGGCAGGAAGGGGAAGTGGAGGCACCTGTGTGAAGTGGAAGGAAAAAAAATACGGTGCAGCAGACGTCCCCCAATAGGCAAAAGTGTCTCCCAACCACGCAACCTGGGAGCTAGGGGATTCTGGGAATCTTTGTTTAATGCGCACGTAGTGTCTCAGGCACACAGGGGGCAGCCCAAAGCGGCAGGAAGGCTTGAAAGGGAAGACTGAGACACCTGTGTGGTGAGGGAAAAAAAAAAACACGAAGCAGAGGTACCCCACGGGCGAAAGTGCCACCCAACCGCAAATGTGTGGAGACCTGAGGATCCTGGGTGTCCCAGATTCTCACCCAAGGAGTGCCTCGGCCCACGGGAGCCAGCCCTAGGCAGCAGGAAGGCTAGAAAATGGAGGTGCAGGCTCCAGTGTTGTGAAAGGAAAACACAAATGGCAAGACAGAGGTTTCCCCTGACGGGCAAAAGTGCCTCCCACCACCCATATGTGGTGCCCAGGGGATCCTTGGCATCCCTGCTTCATGCCCACGGAGCGTCTCTTGCCCATGGGGGGCAGCCCAAAGCAGCAGAAACGCTTGAAAGGGGAGGTTGAGGCACCTGTGTGGTTAGGAAGGAAAAGAAAACAGCACGGCAGAGGTCCGGCCCACCCGCGAAAGTGCCTCTCAACTGCTCATGCGCGGGGCCCACGGGCTATTGGGACTCACTGTTTGATGCCCACGGAGCATCTCAGGCCCACAGGGGTAGCCCAAAGTGGCAGAAAGTCTGGAAAGGGGAGGTCGAGGCACTTTTGCGGTTTGAAAGGAAAAAAACACGGCACGGCAGACGTTTCCCCCAAGGGCGAAAGTGTCTCCCAACCGCGACGGCGCGGGTCCCAGGGGACCCTAGGCATCCCCCTGATTCTTGTGCATGGAGCGTCGCGGGCCCACAAGTGGTAGCTCAAAGCAGCAGGAAGGATTGAAATGGGAGGTCGAGGCACCTGTTTGTAGTGGAAGGAAAACAAAATGGCGTGGCAGACGTCCTCCCCCCAAAGACGAAAGTTCCTCTCAACCGCGCTTGCATGGGGCCCAGGGGATCCTAGGCATCCCTGCTTCACACCCATAGAGCATTTCAGGCCCACAGGAGCAGCCCAAAGCGGCAGGAAGTCTTGAAATGGGAGGTCAAGGCAACTCTGTGGTGTGGAAGGAACAAAATACGACGTGGCAGAGGTCCCCTCACGGGCGAAAGTGTCTCCCACCCGTGCATGTGCAGGGTGCGGGGTATCCTGGGCATCCCTGGTTCACGCACATACAGCATCTCATCCCCACGGGGGTCAGCCCAAAGCAGCAGGAAGGCTCGGAAGGGGATGGAAGGAATATAAAACGGCATGGCAGAGGTCCCTCCACGGGCGAAAGTGCCTCCAAACCGCGTATGCGTGGGGGACCAGGGACTCCTGGGCATCCCTGTTTCACATCGACGGAGGGTCTCAAGCTCACAGGGTCAGCCCAAAGTGGCAGGAAGGCTTGAAATGTGAGGTCGAGACACCTGTGTGGTGTGAAGGAAAAAAAAAAAACGCTGCAGCAGAGGTCCCACCACTGGAGAAAGTGGCTCCCAACCGCTCATTCGCGGGGCCCAGGGGATCTTGCATGTCCCTGCTTTGCATTGACCGAGTGTCTCAGGCCCACGCGGGGAAGATCAAAGCGGAAGTAACGCTTGAAAGGGAAAGTCGAGGCACCTGTGTGGTATGGAAGGTTAAAAAAAAAAAACGGCAGGGCAGAGGTTCCCCCAAGGGCAAAAGTGCCTCCCAACCGCGCATGCCTGGGATTGAGGAGATCCTGGGCTTCCCTGGTTCGCACCCACGAATTGTCTCGGGCCCAAGGGGGTGAGACAAAGGCAGCAGGAATGCTTGAAAGGGGAGGTCGAGTCCCCCGTGTGTTGTGGAAGGAAGAAAAACTGTAGCCGCTGAGGTCCCCCCAACGGGCAAAAGTGCCCCCAACCATGCATTCACTGTGCCCAGGGGATTGTGGGCATCCCTGGTTGAGGCCCAAGGAGCGTCTTGGACCCACAGGGGACAGCCCCGAGCTGCGTGAAGGCTTGAAAGGTGAGGTTGAGGCACTTGTGTGGTGTGGAAGGAAAAAAAAACAGCGTGACAGAGGTCCCCACCAAGGGCGAAAGTGCTCCCAACAGCATATGTGCGGGGTCCAGGGGATCCTGGGTGTCCCTGCTTCATGCCACAGCATGTCTCAGGCCCACAGGGAGCAGCTAAAAGTGGCAGTAAGGTGTCAAAAGGAAGTCGAGGCACCTGAGTGGTATGCTAGGAAAAAAAACTCGCTTCATAGATTCCTCTCACGGGCGAAAGTGACTCCAAACCATAAATGCGTGGATAGCAGGGAATGCTGGGCGTCCCTGATTCACACGCAAGGAGCATCTCGGGCCCACAGCGGGCAACCCAAAGCGGCAGGAAGGATTGAAGTGGGAGGTGGAGGCATCTGTTTGTTGTGGAAGGAAAAAAAAATTGCATGGCAGATGTCCCTGCCAAAGACGAAAATGCCCTCAACCACGCATGTGTGGGGTGCAGGGGATGCTGAGCATCCCTAATTCACAGGCATGGAGTGATTCAGGTCCACGGGGTGCAGTCCAAAGCCGTAGGAAGGCATGAAAATGGAGGTCTAGTCACCTGTGTGGTGTGGAAGAATAAAAAACGGCATGGCGGAGGTACCCCCCACGGAGGAAAGTGCCCCCCAACGGTGAATGCTGAGGACCCTGGGGATCCTGGCCATCCCTGCTTGATGACCTTGGAGCACTGCCGGCCCACAGGGGCAGCCTAAAGCAGCAGGAGGTCTTGAAAGGTGAAGCTGAGGCACTTTTGTGGTGTGGAAGAAAAAAAAACGGCCCGGCCGAGGTCCACCCCACAGGCCAAAGTACCTCCCAACAGTGAATGCCTGGGGCCCAGGGTATCCTGGGGTTCCGTGGGTCGCGCCCACAGGGCGTCTCTGGCCCACAGGGAGAAACCCAAAGCGTCAGGAAAGCTCGAAAGGGGAGGTCGAGGCGCCTGTGTTGTGTGGAAGGAAAAAAAAGTCACGGCCAAGGTCCCACCCACAGGCAAAAGTGCCTGCCAACCACGCATGTGCAGGACCCAAGAGATAATGGGCATCCCTGTATTGTGCCCACAGAGTGCCTCAGGGCACCACGGGGGATAGCCCAAAGCGACAGGAAGGCTTGAAAGTGAGTCGAGGCACCTTTGGGGTTTGAAAGTTAAAAATCGGCATGGCAGAGGTGGCCCCAAGGCTGAAAGTGCTTCCCAACCGCACATTTGAGGGTTCCACAGGATACTAGGGATCCCTGTTTTGCACCCACGGAGCGCCTTGGGGACACAGGGGCAGCCCAAAGTGGCAGGAAGTCTTGAAAGGGGAAGTGGAAGCACTTGTGTGTTGTGGAAGGAAAAAAATACGGAGCGGCAGACTTCCCTACACAGACGAAAGTGTCTCCCAACCGCGTATACTTGGGGGCCAGAGGGTCCTGGATATCTTTATTTCACTCCCACTGAGCGTCTCGGGCCCACAGGGAGCAGCCTAAAGCTGCAGGAAGGCTTGAAAAGGGAGGTGCAAGCTCCAGTGTTGTGAAAGGAAAACACAAACGGCGCAGCAGAGGTCCCCCACGGGCGAAAATGTCCCCCAACCGTGCATGCTTGAAGCCCTGGTACCCTGAGCTTCCCAGTTTCTCACCCACGGAGTGTCTTGGCCCACAGGGGCCAGCCAAAAGCAGCAGGAAGGCTTGAAAGGGGAGGTGCACGCACCAGTGTTGTGAAAGGAAAACACAAATGGCGAGACAGAGGACCCCCCCCCACACGGGGAAAGTGCCTCCCCACTGCACAAGCACAGGGCCCAGGGGACTCTGGGTGTTCCTGGTCTGTGCCCAACGAGTGCCTCAAGCTAAGGGGTCCAGCCCAAAGTGGCAGGAATTCTTGAAAGGGGAGGTGGAGTCACCTGTTTTGCAGAAGTAAAACACAAATGACGAATCAGAGGTCCCCCACAACGGGCAAAAGTGCCTCCCCACCGCACATGCCTGGGGCCCAGGCGACACTGGGGTTCCAAGTTTTGCACCCAGCGTGCGCCTCGGCCCTACAGGGGCCAGCCCAAGGTGGCATGAAGTCTTGAAAGAGGATGTGGAGGCACCTGTGTTGTGGAAGGAAAAAACAAACAGCGAGGCAGAGATCCCACCCCAGGGGCTAAAGAGCCTCCCCGCCGCGCATGCACAGGGTGTAGGGGATCCTAAGCATCCCTGATTCATGCCCACGGAGTGTTTTGGGCTCACGTGGGGCAGCCCAAAGCTGCAGGAAGTCTTGAAAGGGGAGGTCGAGGCACCTGTGTGGTGTGGAAGGAAAGAAAACGACGTGGCAGAGGTACCCCCAAAGACGAAAGTGCCTTCCAACCACCCGTACATATGCCCCAGGGGATCCAGACGTCACGGATTCACACGCACGGAGCATTTATAGCTCACGCTGCCCAGGCCAAAGTGGCAGGAACGCTTGAAAGCTGAAGTAGAGGCACCTCTGTGGATTGAAAGGAAAAAATATGGTGGAGCCGATGTCCCCCCACAGGCGAAAGTTCCTCCCAACCGCGCATACGTGGGGCCCAGGGGATCCCAGGCTTCCCTGGCTCACGCCCACAGGGTGTCTCAGGCCCACAGGGGACAGGCTAAAGCGGCAGAAATGCTTGAAAGCGGCAGTCGAGGTACTTGTGAGGTGGTGAAAGGAAAAAAAAATGGCGTGGCCGAGGTCCCCCCACAGGCTAAAGTGCCTCCCAACCACGCATGTGTGGGGCCCAGGGGATTCTGGGCATCCCTGGTTCACACACACTCAAAGTCTTGGGACCACGGGGGCACCTGAAAACGACAGGAAACTTGAAAGGAGAGGTCGAGGCACCTGTATGGAAAGAAAAAAAACCGGTGCCACAGAAGTGCTCCCCACGGGAGAAACTGCCTCCCAACAACGTCTGTGAGGGGAACACGGGATCCTGGGCAAGCCTTGTTCACACCCACGGAGCATCTCAAGCCCACAGAGGGCAGACCAAAGCAGCATAAAAGCTTCAAATGGGAGGTCGAGGCACTTGTGTGGTGAGGAAGGAACAAAATATGGAATGGCAGAGGTCCCCCCACTGGCTAATGTGCCTCCCTACCGCACATGTGCAGGGTGCAGGAGACCCCGTGCATCCCTGATTCATACCCACGGAGTGTCTCATCCCCATGGGGTACGTTCCAAAGCGCAGGAAGTCTTGAAAGGGGAGGTCAAGGCACCTGTGTGGTGAGGAAGGAAAAAATACTGCACTGCAGATGTTCCTTCATGGGCGAAAGTGGCTCCCAATAGTGCTGGTGTGTGGCACAAGGGACCATGGGTATCCCTGGGTAGCAGCCATGAAGTGGCTTGGGCCCACGGGGTCAGCCCAAGGCGGAAGGAAGACTTGAAAGGGCAGGTGGAGTCACCTGTGTTGTGGAAGGAAAACACAAAGGCGAATAAGTGGTCCTCCCCAACAGGTGAAAGAACTTCCCCACCTTGCATGTGTGGGGCCCAGGGGACTCTTGCGGTCCCTGGTTTGCACGCACAGTGCTCCTCGGGCTCACAGTGTCAGCCCAAGGCGGCAGGAAGGCTTGAAAGTGGAGGTGAAGGCATCTATGTTGTGGAGGGAAAAAAACAAAGGGCAAGGCAGGGGTTCGCCCACCACGGGCGAAAGTGCCTCCACACCGCACATGAGCGGGACCTAAGGGATCCTGGGCCTCCCTGGTTCAAGCCCACGGAGAGTCTTTGGCCCACTGGAGTCAGGCCAAAGTGGCAGGAAGGCTTGAAAGGGGAGGTCGAGGCACCCGTGTGATGTGGAAGGAAAAAATAATGGCATCGCAGAGGTCCCCACGACAGGTGAAATTGCCTCCCAACCGCACATGTGCATGGCCGGGGGATCCTCGGCTTCCCTGGTTCACACTCAGAGGGCGTCTCAGGCCCATTCAGGCCCCTTCCTTCCAAATCGGAAGGAAGGCTTGAAAGGGGAGGTCGAGGCACCTGTGTGGTATTTAAAGAAAAAGCAAACGGCTCAGCAGAAGTCCCCACCATGGGATAAACTGCCTCCCAACTGCATGCGCGGGTCCCAGGGTATCCTGGGTGTCCCTGGTTCATGCCCACAGAATGTCTCTTGCCCACAGGGGACAGTGAAAAGTGGCAGAAAAGTATGAAATGTGAGGTCGACACTGGTCGCGACTCAGCACGGGAGTGGGTGGGGAGCCGACTCCTGGCAGAGGGGGTCACTCACTGGATGGAACACCGGGGAAGAAAAAAACAAACAACCCCATCAAAAAGTGGGCAAAGGATACGAACAGACACTTCTCAAAAGAAGACATTTATGAGCCAAAAAACACATGAAAAAATGCTCACCATCACTGGCCATCAGAGAAATGCAAATCAAAACCACAATGAGATACCATCTCACACCAGTTAGAATGGTAATCATTGAAAAGTCAGGAAACAACAGGTGCTGGAGAGGATGTGGAGAAATAGGAACACCTGGTGGGACTGTAAACTAGTTCAACCATCGTGGAAGTCAGTGTGGCGATTCCTCAGGGATCTAGAACTACAAATACCATTTGACCCAGCCATCCCATTACTGGGTATATACCCAAAGGACTATAAATCATGCAGCTATAAAGACACATGCACATGTATGTTTATTGCAGCACTATTCACAATAGCAAAGACTTGAAACCAACCCAAATGTCCATCAATGATAGATTGGATTAAGAAAATGTGGCACATATACACCATGGAATAGTATGCAGCCATAAAAAAATGATGAGTTCATGTCCTTTGTAGAGACATGGATGAAATTGGAAATCATCATTCTCAGTAAACTCTCGCAAGAATGAAAAACCAAAAACCACATATTCTCACTCATAGGTGGGAATTGAACAATAAGAACACATGGACACAGGAAGGGGAACATCACACTCTGGGTACTGTTGTGGGGTGGGGGTAGGGGTAAGGGATAGCTTTAGGAGATATACCTAATGCTAAATAATGACGAGTTAATGGGTGCAGCACACCAGCATGGCACATGTATACATATGTAACTAACATTCACATTGTGCACATGTACCCTAAAACTTAAAGTATAATAATAATAAAATAAAATAAAAAAAAGAAACTTGAACAACACGGGAGTTAGGGGCACTGACCTAACACAGTCAAATCTATGTGTAACTGTTGACTCCTCAAAACTTAACTACTAATAGCCTACTGTTGACCAATAGCACAAGCAATTAATGAACACATTTTATATCTTTTATGTACTATATACTGTATTCATATAATAAAGTTAGAGAAAAATTAAAAAGAAATGTGAGGTCGAGGCACCTGCGCTGTGAAAGGAAAAAAACAAAACAGCACGGCAGAGGTCCCCCCGAAAAACGAACAAGCCTCTCAACCACGCATACGTGGGTCCCAGGGCACCCTGGGCACCCCCGATTCGTGACGATGGAGCGTTTCAGGCCCACAGGGTGCAGCCCAAAGCGGCAGAAATGTATGAAATGGGAGGTCAAGTCATCTGTGTGGTGTAGAAGGAAAAAAAACGGCACAGCAGAGGTCCCTACCACGGGTGAAATTGCCTCCCAACCACGCATGCACAGGGCTCAGGGGATTCTGGGCTTCCCTGGTTCACACGCACAGGGCCATTCTCAGGCCCATTCGGGCAGCCCAAAACGGAAGGAAGCCTTCAAAGAGGAGGTCGAGGCACCTGTGTGGTGTGGAAAGGAAAAAAAAGGGCGCAGCCAATGTCTCCCAACACCGCTTGTGTGGGGGATTGTGGGTTTCCCTGCTTCATGCCCACAGAGTGTCTCAGGCCCAAGGGGGGCAGCTCAAAGAGGCAGTAATTCTTCAAAGGGGAAGTCGAGGCACCTGTGTGGTATGGAAGAAAAAAACCGGCCGGCAGAAGTACCCCCCACGAACGAGATCCTGGGCGTCCCTGGTTCATGCCCATGGAGCACCTCGGGGCCACGGGGGGCAGCCTAACGCGGCAGGAAGGCTTGAAAGGGGAGATTGAGGCACATGTGTGCTGTGGAAGGATAAAAAAGACACAGCCAAAGTTCCCGTGCATGGGAGCGGCCCAGGGGCCAAAGGGGGCCATCCCAAGGCGTCAAGAAGTCTTGTAAGGGGAGGTGGAGGCACCTGTGTTGTGGAAGGAAAACACAAACGGCAAGCAGAAGTCACCCCGTCGGGAAGATATGCCTCGACACCGTGCATGGGCAGGGCCCAGGGTACACTGACTATCCCTGGTATGCACCTACAGAGCGCCTCTGCCCACGGAGGCTATCCCAAGGCGGCAGGAAGCCTTGCAAGGGCAGGTGGAGGCACCAGGGTTGGGGAAGGAAAACACAAACGGCGAGGCAGAGGTCCCCAACCACGGGTGAAAGTGAACCCCCACCGTGCATGCACAAGGCCCAGTGGACCCTGAGCATCCCTGGTTCATGCCCACAGAGCACCTCGGGCCAACGGGGGCCAGCAGAAGGCGGCAGGAATGCTTGAAAGGTGTGGTGGAGGGACCAGTGTGGTGGAAGGAAAACACAAGTGGCGTGGCAATGGTCCCCCCAACAGGTGAAAGTGCCACCTCTCGAGGCATGGGTGGGACCCAAGGGACCCTGGGCGTTTCTAGTTCCTGCCCACAGAGTGCCTCGAGCCCATGGTGGCAGCCGAAGGTGGCAAGAATGCTTGAAATGGGAAGTGGAGGCCCCTGTGTTATGGAAGGAAAACAGAAATGGCAAGGCCTAGGTTCCCGCCGCGGGGTAAGTGCCTCCCCATCGCACATGCTTGGGGCCCAGGAGGCACTGGGCATACCTGGAACGTGCCCACAGAGCACCTCGGCCCTCGAGGGTCAGCCCAAGTTGGCAGGAATGCTTGAAAGGAGAAGTGGAAGCACCTGTGTTGTGGAAGGAGAACACAAACAGGGAGGCAGAGGTCCCCCCTACGGGCGAAAGTACCTCCCCACTGCACATTTGCAGGGGCAAGGCAACCATGGGCGTCCTTGTTTTGTGCCCTTAGAGTGCCTAGGCCCACATGGCCCAGCCCAAGGCAGCGGGAAATCTTGAAACTGGAGTTCGAGGCACCTGTGGTGTGGAAGGAAAACACAAACGGTGTGGCAAAGTTTCCTCCCCATGGGGGAAAGTGCTCCCCACCGCACATTCTGGGACCCAGGGGATGCAGGGCATTTCTGGTTCATGCTCACAGAGTGCCTCAAGCCCACGGGAGCCAGCCAAATGCGGCAGGAAGGCTTGAATGGGGAAGTGGAGGCAACTATGTTGTGGAAGGAAAACATAAATGGCGAGGCACAGGTCTCCCACCACGGGCAAAAGGGCCTCCCCACCGTGCATGTGCGAGGCCAGAGGAATCTGGGGGTCCCTGATTCATGCACACGGAACACCTGGGGCCAAAGGGGGCCAGCCAAAGGCGGCAAGAAAGCTTGAAAGGGGAGGTGGAGGCATCTGTGTTGTGGAAGGAAAACACAAATGGAGAGGCAAAGGTCCCCCACCATGAGAGAGAGTGCCCCCCCACCACGCATGCACGGGGCCTAGGGGACCTTGAGCATCTCTGATTCTTGCGGACGGAGATCCTTGGGCCCCCAGGGGCCAGCCCAAGATGGCAGGAAGGTTTGAAATGGGAGGTGGAGGCACCAGTGTTGTGGAAGGAAAAGACAAACAGTGAGGCAAAGGTCCCCCTGTCGGGAGAAAGTGCCCTGACACCACGCATGGGCAGGACCCAGGGTACACTGACCATCCCTGGTATGCGCCCACGGAGTGCCTTTGCTCACGAGGGCCAGCCAAAGTCGGCAGGAAGACTTGAAATGGGAGGTCGAGGCACCTGGGTTGTCTAAGGAAAACACAAATGGCAAGGCAGAGTTTCGTCCCCACAGGTGAAATTGCCTCCCCACTGCACATGCGTTGGGCCCAGGAGACCCTGGGCGTCACTGGAAAATGGCTACAGAGTGCCTCAACCCACAGAGGCCAGCCCAAGGCGACAGAAAGGTTTGCAAGGAGAGGTGGAGGCACTTGGGTTGGGGAAGGAAAACACAAACAGCGAGGCAGAGATTCCCAGCCATGGGCAAAAGCGAATCCGCACCGTGATTGTGCAGGGCCCAGTGGACCCGGGGCTTTCATGATTCCTGCCCACATAGCACCTCAGGCCAACGGGGGCCTGCCCAAAGTGGCAGGAATGCTTGAAAGGGGTGGTGGAGACACCAGTGTGGTGGAAGGAAAACACAAGAGGCACGGCAATGGACCCCCCCCCACGGGTGAAAGTGCCTCCCCTCCGCGCATGGGTGGGGCCTAGGGGACCCTGGGCATCCCTAGTTCCTGCCCACGGGGCGCCTCAAGCCCACGGTGGCCATCCCAAGGCGGCAGGAATGCTTGAAAGGGTGGTGGAGGCATCTGTGGAATGGAAGTAACACACAAACGGCAAGGCATTTTCCCCCTGTGGGGAAAGTGCCATCCCACCGCACTTGCGTGAAGCCAAGGGGAACTTGGGCATCCCTGGTTCGTGCCAAGGGAGTGCCTCGGGCCCACGGTGGGCAGCCCAAGTTGGCAGGAAGGCTTAGAAGGGGAGGTGGAGGCACTCATGTTGTGGAAGGAAAACACAAACTGTGCGGCAAACCTCCTCACCAATGACGAAAGTGCCACCCTGCTGCACAAGCGTGGGGTCCAGGGGACCCTTGGTGTCCCTGATTCGTGCCCACGGAGCATCTCAGACACACAGGGTCCAGCACAAGGCTGCAGGAAGGGTTGAAATGGGAGGTGGAAGCATCAGTGTTGTGGAAGGAAAACACAAATGGCGATGCAGAGGTCCTACTCCACAGATGAAAATGCCTACCCACCACTCATGCATGGGGCCGAGGGGACACTGGGCGTTCCTGGTTCAGGCCCATGGAGCCCTTCAGCCCAGGGGGCCAGCCCAAGGCGCAGGAAGGCTTGAAAGGGGAGGTGGAGGCACCTGTGTTGTGAAAGGAAAACACAAATGGTGAGGGAGAGGTCTCCCTCACAGGTGAAAGTGCCTCCCCACCGTGCATGCGTGGGGTCCAGGGGACTCTGGACTTCCCTTGCTCATGCCCACAGAGTGCCTAAGGCAGACGGGTGCCAGCCCAGGGAGGCAGGAAGGCTTGAAAGGGGTTGTGGAGGCTCCCATGTTGTGGAAGGAAAACAAAAACGGCAAGGCAGAAGTCCTCACCCATGGGCAAAAGTGTCTTCCCACTGTGCATGAGCAGGGCCCAGGGGACCAAGGGCATCCCTGGTTCACACTGACGGTGTCTCAACCCACGGATGCCAACCCAAGGTGGCAGGAAGTCTTGAAAGTGGAGGTGGAGGCACTGGTGGTGTGGAAGGAAAACACAAATGGCGTGGCAGAGGTATGCCCCCCGAACGAAAGTGCCATCTTAACTCATATGCGTGGGAACCAGGAGACCTTGGGCTTCACTGGTTTGCACCCACAGAGAGCCTCGGGCTAATGGGGGCCAGCCCAAGGCGCAGGAAGCCTTAAAATTGGAGTTGGTGGCAAGTGTGTTGTGGAAGGAAAACACGAATGGCGGAGCAGAGGTTCCCTCCCACGGGCGAAAGTGCCTCCGCACCACACATGTGTGGGGCCCAGAGGAGGCTGGGTGTCCCTGGTTTGTGCAAATGGAACTCCTCACACCCCAAGGGTCAGCCCACGGGGGCAAGTAGACTTGAAAGGGGAGGTGGAGGCACCCGTGTTTTGGAATGCAAACACAAAGAGTGAGGCAGTGGTCCCACCCCAGGTGCGAAGTTGCCTCCCCAGAGTGCATACATGGTGCCCAGGGAACACTGGGCATCCCTTATTCACATGCACGTGGTTCTTGGGCCCATGGTGGCCAGCCCAAGGTGGCAGGAATGCTTGAAAGGGGAGGTGGAGGCACCCGTGTTGTAGAATGCGAACACAAACGGCGAGGCAGATGTCTCCCCCAACGGGTGAAAGTGCTTCCACTCTGCAAATGCGTGGGATTCAGGGGAATCTAGGCGTCACTGGTTCGTGCCTATGGAGAGCATCAGCCCACAGCAGCCAGCCCAAGGCGGCAGGAAAGCTTGAAATGGGAGGTGGAGGCACCGGATTTGTGGAAAGAAAACACAAACGGCATGGCAGAGATCCCCCTCCACGGGCGAAGGTGCCTTCACACTGCAATTCGTGTGGCTCAGGGGACGCTAGGCGTCCCTTGGTCGCACCTACAGAGCACCTCGGGCCCACATGGGCGGCAAGGTGGCATTAACGCTTGAAATGAGAAGTTGAGGCGCCCGTTGTGTGGAAGAAAAACACAAACAGCGAGGTAGAGGTCCCCCTCCACTGGCGAAAGCCTACCCACCGCGCACGTGCAGGGCCTAGGGGCCCTTGGGCGTCCCTCAGTCATGCCCACGGAGTGCCTCAGGCCAACACGGTCCAGCCAAAGGTGGCAGGAAATCTTGATAATGGAAGTGGAGGCACTTGTGTTGTAGAAAGAAAACACAAATAGTGAGGCAGAGGTCCCCACCCCCCAGCGAAAGTATCTCCCAACTGCACATGCGTGGGGCCCACGAGATCTTGGGTGACCCTGCTTCACACCCCCGAGCGCCTTGCTCCCCCGGACCAGAACAAGGAGGCAGGAAGGCTTGAAATGGGAGGTGGAGGCACCTGTGTTGTGGAAAAAAACAAAAACAGCGTGGCAGATGTTCCACATCACGAGCGCAAGTGCCTTCCCGTGGCACATGCACAGGGCCCAGGGAACCCTAGGCATCCCTGATTTGCACCCACGGAGTGCCACGGGCCCACAGGGGCCAGCCTAATGCGGCAGGAAGGCTTGAATGGTGACGTTGAGGCCCCTCTGTTGTGGAAGGAAAACACAAACGGAGAGGTAGAGGTCCCACCATGGGTGAAAGTGCCCCCCCGCCGTGCATGCACAGGGCTCAGGGGACCCTGGGGGTCCCTGGATCACACCCACTCAGCACGTCGGGCCCAAGGGAGCAAGGCCAAGGCGGCAAGAAACCTTGAAATGGGAGGTTGAAGCACCCATACTGTGGAAGGAAAACAAACGGCGAGGCAGAGTTTCCCTCCCACAGGCAAAAGGGTCTCCCAACTGCACATGTGCAGGGCCTACGGGACATTGAGCATCCCTGGTTCATGCCCTAGGAGGTATTCAGGCCCCTGGGGCCAGCCCAAGGGGGGAGGTAGGCTTGAAAGGGGAGGTGGAGGCACCCGTGTGGTTGAATGAAAACACAAAACAGAGAGGTAGAGGTCCCCTGCCATGGGCGAAAGTGCCTCCCCACTGTGCATGCATGGAGCCCAAGAGACCCTTGGTATCCCTGGCTCACACCCACGTAACACCTTTGGGCCACAGGGGCCAGCCCAAGACGGCAGGAAGGCTTGAATTAGGGAAGTGGAGGCACCCGTGTTGTGGAAGGAAAACACAAACGGCGAGGCAGAGGTACCCCCACGGGAGAAAGTGCCTATCCACCGCACATGTGAAGGGCCCAGAGACGCTGGACATTGCTGCTTTATGCCAACAGAGTGCCTTGGGCCCACAGGGGCCCAAACAAATCGGCAGGAAAGCTTGAAAGGGAGGAGGAGGCACCCATGTTGTGGAAGGAAAACACAAACGGTGAGGCAGAGGTCCCCCCCAACGGGCAAATGTGCCTACCCCCGCTCTTGCATGGGGCCCAGGGTACAAGGAGCATTCCTGGATCATGCCCATGGGGTGCCTTGGGCCTGCGGGGACCAGCCCAAGGCGGCAGTAATGCTTGAAACGGAAGGTGGAAGCACCTGTGTTGTGAAAGGAAAACACAAAGGGTAAGAGAGAGAGCTCACCCCTAACAAGAGAACGTTCCTCCCTACCGTGCATGCGTGGGGCCCAGGGGACCCTAGTTGTCCCTGGTTCATGACCACGGAGGGCCTCAGGACCAAGGGACCATCCCAAGGAGGCAGGAAGGCTTGAAATGGGAGGTAGAGGCACATGAGGTGTGGAAGGAAAACACGAACGGCGAGGCAGAGGTAGCCGCCACGGGCTAAAGTGCTTCCCCACCACATATGCACAAGGCCCAGAGAACCCTGGCTATCCAAGGTTCATGTGCACGGAGTGTCTCTTGCCCACAGGGGCCAGCCCAAGGTGGCAGGAAGGCATGAAATTGGAGGTGGAGGCTCCTGTGTTGTGGAAGAAAACGCAAACAGTGTGGCAGAGCTACCCACCCACAGGCGGAAGTGCCTTCCCACCACGCATGTTTGGAGCCAAGGGTATACTGGGCATCCACTGAGAACTTCGGGCCAACAGGGGCCAGCCCAAGGTGGCAGGAAGGCTTGAAAGGGGAGGTAGAGGCACCTGTGTTGTGGAAGGAAAACACAAACGGTAATGCAGAGGTCCCCAACGCAGTGAAAATGCCTCCCCACCAAGCATGTTCAGGGCTCTGCATACCCTCAGCATCCCTGGCTCACCACCACGGAGTGCCTCGGCCCAACCGGGGCCAGCCCAAGGCGGCAGGAAGGCTTGTTTGGGAGGTGGAGGCACCTGTGGTGTAAAAGAAAAACACACATGTCGAGGCAGATATCCCCTCCCAAGAACGAAAGTGCCTTCTCACTGCACATGTGCAGAGCACAGGAGACCCTGGGAATCCCCAGTTCACATTCACAGAGTGCCTCGGGCCCACTGGGGCCAGCCCAAGGCAGCAGGAAGCCTTGAAAATGTAGGTCAAGGCACCCATGTTGTGAAAGGAAAACACAAATCACGAGACATAGGTCCCATGCCACGGATGAAAGTGCATCACCACCACGCATGTGCAGGGACAAGTGGACCCTGGGCATCCCTGGTTCATGCTGACGGACTGCCTTGGGCCCACGGGGAAAGGACAAGTCGGCAGGAAATCTTGAAAGAGGAGGTGGAGTCACCTGTGTTGTGGAAGGAAAACACAAGCTGCGAGCAGAGGTCCCCACCCACGGGCGAAAATGAATCCCCATCATGCATGAGTAGGACCTAGTGGACCCTGGGCATCCCTGATTTATGCCCACAGAGCACTTCAGGCCCACAGGGGCCATTCCAAGGTGACAGGAATGCTTGAAAGCGGTGGTGGAGGCACGCGTGTTTTGGAAGGAAAACACAAATGACGAGGCAGAGGTCCCCCTCCACTGGTGAAAGTGCCTCCCCACAGCACATGCCCAGGGCCTAGGAGACCGTGGGCATCCCTGGTTCGCATCCACAGAGCGTCTCAAGCTCATGGTGACAAGCTCAAGGTGGCAGGAATGCTTGAAAGGGGAGGTTGAGGCACCTGTGGTGTGGAGGTAAAACACAAATGGCACTAAAATACTCCCCCCACACAGTCAAAAGTGCCTCCACACCGAGTATGTGCAGGGCCTAGGGGACGATGCGCCTCTCTGTTTCACACACACGGAGTGCCTTCTGCCCACAGGGGCCAGCCCAAGGCGATAGGAAGGCTTGAAATGGGAGGTGGAGACACCTGTGTTGTGGAAGGAAAACACAAATGGCATGGAGAGGTCCTCCCCACGGGTGAAAGTGCCTCCCCACCGCGCATGCGTGGGGCCCAGGGGACCCTGTGTGTCCCTAGTTCATGCCCACGGAGAGCCTCAGGCCCATGGGGGCCAGACCAAAGTGGAAGGAAGCCTTGAAAGGGGAGGTGGAGGCACCCATGTTGGGGAAGGAACACAAAAATGGCATGGAAGAGGTTCCCCCCATGGGCAAAAGTGCCACCCCACTGCGCATGCCTGGGGCCCAGGGGAAACTGGGTGTCCCTGATTCTTGCCCACACAGCACCTGGGGCCCATGGGGGCCAGTCCAAGGAGGCAGGAATCTTTGAAAGGGGAGGTAGAGGCACCCGTGTTGTGGAAGGAAAACCTAAATGGCATGAAAGAGGTCTCCCTCCATGGGCAAAAATGGCTCCCCACCACACATGCCTGGGGCCCAGGGGACCCTGGGCATCCCTGGTTCAGGCCCACAGAGGGCCTCGGCCCATATGGACCAGTCAAAGTGCTGCCCAACTGCATATGAGTGGGACCCAGAGGAACCTGAGACTCCCTGGTTCATGGCCACGGGGTGCCTTGGGCCCACGAGGGCCAGCCCAAGGCAGCAGGAAAGCTCGAAAGGGGAGATGGAGGCACCCGAGTTGTGGAAGTAAAACACAAATGGTGAGGCAGAGGTCACCCTCCACGGGCAAATGTGCCTACCCCCTGCACATGCGCATGGCCCAGGGGACACGGGGGTCCCTGCTTCATGCCCACAGAGCCTCAGGCCCACGGGGGATATTCCAAGGCAGCAGGAAGGCTTGAAACGGGATGGTGGAGGCCAGACACAGAGGTCCCCCACCACGGGTGAAAGTGCCTTCCCACTGCACATGCACAGAGTCTAGGGGATCCCTAGTGACCCTCGTTCATGACCCTTGGAGCGCTTCAGGCCCACGGGTCCATACCAAGTTGGCAGGAAAGATTCAAAGGGGAGGTGGAGGCACCTGTGTTGTACAAGTTAAAATGAAAGGCAAGACAGGGGTCCCCACACCACAGGCGAAAGTGCCTCCCCACCGTGCATGTGAGGGGCCCAGGGGACCCTGGAATTCCCCGGTTCATGTCGACGGAATGCCTCGGGAACATGGGGGCCTGCCCAAGGCGGCAGGGAGGCTTGAACGGGATGATGGAGGCACCCGGGTTGTGGAAGGAAAACACAAATGGCGAGGCAGAGGTCCTCCCACCAAGGGCGAAATTGCCTCCCCACTGTGCATGCACAGGGCCCAGGGGACCCTGGGTTTCCCTGGATTGTGCCCACGGATTGCCTTGGGCAGAATGGGGTCAGCCCAATGCAGCAGGAAGGCTTGAAATGGGAAGTGGAAGCACACCTGTTGTGGAATAAAGACAAACGGTGAAACAGAGGTCCCTCCCACGGGCTAAAGTGCCTCCACACCAGAAGTACCTGGGGCCCAGGGCACCCAGGGCATACCTGGTTCACTCCCATGGAGTGCCTTGGGCCTGGGGGGCCAGTCCAAGGTGGGAGGAAGGCTTGAAATGGGAGGTAGAGGCACCTGTGTTGTGGAAGGAAAACACAAATGGCGTGGCAGAGGTCACGCATGGGGGGGATGTGCCTCCCCACTGCGCAAGCGTGGGGTGCAGGGGACCCTGGGCCTCCCTGGCTGATACCCATGGAGCACCTTGGTCCCACAGGGGCCAGACCAAGGCGGCAGGAATGGTTGTAAGGGGAGCTGAAGGCACCTGTGTTGTGAAAGGAAAACACAAATGATGAGGCTGAGGTCCACGCACCTGGGCGAAAGTGCCTTTCCTCTGCACCTGTGTGGGGCCCAGAGGACCCTGGGCGTGCCTGGTTCACACACACAGAGCGCCTCAGGCCCACGGGGGCCAGCCCAAGGTGGCAGGAACTCTTGAAATGGGAAGTGGAGTCATCTGTGTTGTGGAAGGAAAACAAATGGCGAGGCACAGTTTCCTCCCCATAGCGAAAGTGCCTCCCCACCACGCATGCATAGGGCCCAACGAACCCTGGGTGTACCTGGATCATGCCCAGGGATCACGCACCTCAGGCACAAGGCGGCCAGCCCAATGCAGCAGGAAGGCTTGATAGGGGAGGTGGAGGCAACTGTTTTGTGGAAGGAAAACCCAAATGGAGAGGCAGTGGTCCCCGCCAATGGGTGAAAGTGCCTCCCTATCTGCACATGCACAGGGCCTAGGGGATTGTGTTCATCCCTGGTTCATGCCCACGGAGTGCCTTGGATCCACGAGGGCCAGCCCAAAGCAGCAGGAAGGCCTGAAAGTGGAGGTGGAAGCACCCGTGTTGTGGAAGGAAATAACAAACGGTGAGGCAAAGGTCACCCCCATGGGCGAAATTGCCTCACCACTGCACATGCTCAGGGTCCAGGGGACCCTGGGCGTCCCTGTTCATGCCCACAAGCACCTCAGGCCCACAAGAACCAGCCCAAGGTGGCAGGAAGGCTTGAAATGGGAGGTGGAGGCACCAACCAGTGTAGTGGAAGGAAAACACCAAAGGCAAGGCAGAGGTTTCCTGCTATGGATGAAAGTGTCTTCACATTGTGCATGCAAGGGGCTTAGTGGATCCTGGTTGTCCCAGGTTCGCACCAATGGAGCACCTCAGGCCCACGGAGCTCATCCCAAGGCAGCAGGAAGGCTTGAATGGGGAGGTTGAGGCACCTATGGTGTGGAAGGAAAACACAAACGATGAGGCAGAGGTCCCCCCCAAGGGCGAAGATGACTCCCCACTGCAAACGCATGGGGCCCAGGGGACCCTGGACTTCCCTCGTTCATGCCCACAGACAGCCTCAGGACCACGTGATCCAGCCTAAGGTGGCAGATAGGCTTGATAGGGGAGGTTGAGGCACACTGTGCTGTGGAAGGAAAAAAGAAACGGTGCAGCAGAGGTCTCCCTCCAAGGGGAAAATGGTCTCCCCACCACACACGCAGGGAACCCAGGGGACCATTTCCATCCCTGGTTCTTGCAAACGGAGGGACTCGGGCCCACAGGGGCTAGCCCAAGGTGGCAGGAAGGCTTGAAAAGGGAGGTCGAGGCACCTGTAGTGTGGAAGGAAAACAGAAAGAGTGCAGCAGAGGTCCCATCCCACTGGAGAAAGTGCCTCCCAATCTCACATAGGCAGGGCCCAGGGGACCCTGGTAGTCCCTGGTTCATGCCCATGGAGCTCCTCGGGAATGCAGGATCAACCCTAGGGGGCAGGAAGGCTTGAAAGGGGAGGTCGAGGCACCTGTGGTGTGGAAGGAAAACAGAAAGGGTATGGCAGAAGTCCCCCACAACCGGCGAAAGTGATCACAACCACAAATATGCAGGCCCAAGGGACACTGAGCATCCCTGGTTCATGACCACGAAGCACATCGGGCCCACGTGGGCCAGCCCAAGGCGACAGGAAAACTTGAAAGGGGAAGTGGAGGAACCTCTGGCATGGAAGGAAAACAGTAACGGTGCAGCATAGGACCCCCAAAGTCAAAAGTGTCTTCCCACCATGCATGCACAGGGATAAAAGGACCCTGGGCATTACTAGTTCGTGCCCACGGAGCCCCTCAGGCCCACTATTTTTGTAGAAGATGGGAAGAGATATTTGGGAGTGCATTGAGGCCTATGGTGAAAAAGAAAATATCTTCAGATAAAAACTTGAAAGAAGCTTTCAGATAAAATGCTTACTAAGGTGTTCATTAATCTCACAGTTACACCTTTCCTTTGATTGAGCAGTTTGGAAACACTGTTTTAGTAGAATCTGCTAAGGGATGTTCGGGGGCTCATTGAGGCCTATGGTGAAAAAGGAAATATCTTCAGATAAAAATTAGAAAGAAGTTTTCTGAGACACTGCTTTGTGATGTGTGCATTCATCTCACAGAGGTAAGTCTTTCTTTTGATGGAGCAGTTTGGAAACATTGTTTTTGTAGAATCCAGAAGGAGTTATTTTGGAGGGCATTGAGGCCTATGGTGTAAAAGGAAATATCTTCAGACAAAAACTAGAAAGAAGCTTTATCACAAACTGCTTTGTGATGTGTGGATTCATCTCAGAGAGTTAAAATCTTGTTTTGATTCATCAGTTTGGAAACACTGTTTTTGTAGAATCTGGGAAGGGACATTTGGGAGCACATTGAGGTCTTTGGTGAAAAAGGAAATGTCCTCAGATAAAAACTAGAAAAAAGCTTTCTGAGAAACTGCTTTGTGATGAATGCATTCATCTCACAGAGTTACACATTTCATTTCATTGAGTGGTTTGGAAACACTGTTTTTGTACAATCTGCGAAGGGATATTTGGGAGTGCATTGAGGGCTGTGGTGAAAAAGGAAATATCCTCAGATAAAAATTAGAAAAATCTTTCTGAGACACTGCTTTGAGATGTCAGCATTCCTCTCACAGAGTTAAAGCTTTATTTTGATCGAGATATATGGAAACACTGTTTTTGCAGAATCTGCAAAGGGATATTTGGGAATGCATAGAGGCCTATGGTGAAAAAGGAAATATCTTCACATAAAAACTAGAAATAAGCTTTCTAAGAAACTGCTTTGTGATGTGTACATTCATATCGCAGTGTTGAACCTGTCTTTTGATTGAGAAGTTTGGAAAGACTGTTTTTGTAGAACCTAAGAAGGGATATCTGGGAGTGCATTGAGGCATATGTTAAACAGGATATATCTTCAGATAAAAACAAGAAAGAAGATTTCTGAGAAACTGCTTTTGTGATGTGTGTATTCATCTCATAGAGTTAAACCTTGATTTTGGTTGAGCAGTTTGGAAACACAGTTTTTGTAGAATCTGCCAATGGATATTTGGGAGTACATTGAAGCCTACAGTGAAAAATGAAATATCTTCTGATAAAAACTCGAAACAAGCTTTCTGAGAAACTACTTTCTGATGTGTGCATTCATCTCAGAGTTAAAGCCATCCTTTGATTCAGCAGTTTGGAAACACTGTTTTTGTGGAATCTGAGAAGGGATATTTGGGAATGCATTTAGGCCTGTAGTGAAAAAGTAAATATCCTTAGATAAAAACGAGAAAGAAGCTCTCTGAGAAACTTCTTTTTAACGTGTGCATTCATCTCACGGAGTTACTTCTTTCTTTCCATTGAGCAGTTTGGAAATATTGTTTTTGTGGAATCTGTGAAGGGATAATTGGGAACACATTAAGGCCTATGGTAAAAAAGGAAATATCTTCAGAAAAAACTAGAAAGAAGCATTCTGAGCAACTGCTTTGTGATGTGTGCATTCAACTCAAATAGTTAAACCTTCCTTTTGATTGAGCAGCTTGCAAACACTATTTTTGTAGAATCCGTGAAGAGATATTTGTGAGCACATTGAGGTCTATGGTGAAAAAGGAAATATGCTCAGATAAAAATTAGAAACAAGCTTTCTGAGAAACTGCTTTGTGATGTATGTATTCATCTCACAGAGTTAAACCATTCTTTTGATTGAGCATTTTGGAAACACAGTTTTTATAGAAACTGCAAGGGGATATTTAGAGCTCATTGAGGCCTATGATGAAAAAGGAAAAATCTTCAGAAAAAAATAGAAAGAAGGTTTCTGAGAAACTGCTTTGTGAAGTGGACATTTATCTTTCAGAGTTTAACTTTTTTTTTTTTTATTGCACAGTTTGGAAACGGTGTTTTTGTGGAACCGGCCATGGGATATTTGGGAGTGCATTGAGGCCTCAGGTGAAAAATGAAATACCTTCAGATAAAAACTAAAAGAACCTGTTGGAGACACGGCTTTGTGATGTGTGCATTCATCTCACAGAGTTAAACCTTTCTTTTGATTTAGCAGTATGGAATCACTGTTTTGTAGAAGCTGCAAAGGGATATTTGGCAGCACAGGTATATTTGTGAATGCTATGAGGCCACGGCTAAAAAAGGAAATATGCTCAAAAAAAAAAAAAAAGAAAGAAAGAAGCTTTCTGAGAAACTGCTTTGTGATATACACATTCATCTCACAGAGTTAAATCTTTCTTTTGTTTGAGCAGTTTGGAAACACTGATTTTGTAGAATCTGCGAAGGGATATTTAGGAGTGCATTGAGGCCTATGGTAAAAAAAGGAAATATCCTTGGATAAAAACTAGAAAGAAGCTTTCTGAGAAACTGCTTTTCGATGTGTGATTCATCTCAAAGAGTTTCACGTGTCTTTTGATTGACTAGTTTGGAAACACTGTTTCTGTACAATCTGCGAATTGATATTTAGGAATGTATTGAGGCATATGGTGAAAAAGGTAATATCTACACATAAAAACTAGAAAGAAGCTCTATGAAAAACTGCTTTGTGATGTCTGCATTCATCTCATACGTTATGCTCTTCTTTTGATTGAGCAGTTTGGAAACATTGTTTTTATAGTATCTGTGAAAGGATATTTCGGAGTGCACTGAGGCCTGTGGTGAAAAAGGAAATATCCTCAGATAAAATCCATAAAGAAGCTTTCTGAAAAACTGCATTTTGTTGTGTGCATTCATCTCACAGAGTTAAACTTTCCTTTTATAGAGCACTTTGGAAACAGTTTTTGTAGGGTCAGCGAAGGGATATTTGGAGCACATTGAAGCCTATGGTGAAAAAGGAAATATCTTCAGATAAAAAACAGAAAGAAACTTTCTAAGATAGTGCGTTGTTTTGTGGGCATACATCTCAGATAGTTAAACCATTATTTTGATTGTGTTTTTTGGAAACACTGTTTTTGAAGACTCTGTGAAGATATATTTGGGAGTGCATTAAGGCCTATGTGAAAAAGGATGTATCTTCAGATAAACACTAGAAGGAAGCTTTCTGAGATATTGCTTTGTGATATGTGAATCCATCTCACAGACTCAAACGTTTCTTTTGATGGAGCAGATTGGAAACACTGTTTTTGTAGAATCTGCCAAGGGATATTTGCAAGTGCATTGAGGCCTATGGTGAAGAAGGAAATATCCTTAGATAAAAATTAGAAAGAAGTTTTCTGAGAAACTGCTTTGTGATGTGTCCATTCATCTCACAGAGTTAAACCTTCTTTTGATTGAGCACTTTGGAAACACCGTTTTTATAGAATCTGCAAAAGGAGATTTGGTGTGCATTGAGACCTATGATGAAAAAGGAAATATCTTCAGATAAATACTAGAAAGAAGCTGTCTGAGAAATTGCTTGGTGGTGTGTGCATTAATCTCTCAGTGTTAAAAAGTTTTTTTTATTGCACATTTTGGAAACAGTGCTTTTGTGGAAACTGCCATGGGATATTTGGAAACGCATTGAGTCCTATGGTGAAAATGAAATATCTTCAGATAAAAAATTAAAGAACCTCTTGGAGACATGGCTTTGTGATGTGTGCCTTCATCTCACAGAGTTACACCATGCTTTTGATAGTACAGTTTGGAACCACCCTTTTTGAAGAATCTGCAAAGCTATATTTGGGAGTGCATTGAGGCCTCTAGAGAAAAAGGAAATATCCTCAGATAAAAACCAGAAAGAAGCTTTCTGAAAAACTGCATTTTGTTGTGTGCATTCATCTCACAGAGTTAAACCTTTCCTTTTATAGAGCACTTTGGAAATACAGTTTTTATAGGATCAGTGAAGGGGTATTTTGGAGTGCATTGAGGCCTATGGTGAAAAAGGAAATATCTTCAGATAAAAGACAGCAAGAAGCTTTCTGAGATAGTGCTTTGTGATTTGGGCATTCATCTCACAGAGTTAAACCATGCTTTTGATTGTACAGTTTGGAAACACTGTTTTTGAAGAGGCTACAAAGCTTTATTTGGGATAGCATTGAGGCCTCTGGTGAAAAAGGAAATATCTTAAGATACAAACTAGAAAGTAGCTTTCTGAGAAACTCCTTTGTGATGTGTGCATTCATCTCGCAGTGTTAAACCTTTCTTTTGATTGAGCAGTTTGGAAATAGTGTTTTGTAGTATCTGCACAGGGATATTTGGGAGCACAGTTTGTCCTTTGGTGAAAATAAAACATGCTCAGAAAACAACTAGAAGGAAGCTTTCTGAGGCACTGCTTTGTGACGTGTGCATTCACCTCACAAAGTTAAAATTTCTTTAATTGAGCCATTTGGAAACACTGGTTTTGAAGAATCTGCAAAGGGATATTTTGGAGCACATTGAGGCCTCCGGTGAAAAAGGAAAAGTACTCAGATGAAAACTAGAAAAATCTTTCTGAGAAACTGCTTTGTGATGTGAGCATTAATCACATAGTTAAGTCTTTCTTTTGATTGATCAGTTTGGAAACATTGTTTTTGCAGATTCTTTGAAGTGATATTTGGGAATGCATTGAGGCCTGTAGTGATAAAGGAAACAACTTCAGATAAAAACTAGAAAGAAGCTTTGCAAGACACTGATTTCTGATGGGTGCATTCATCTCACAGAGTTACACCCTTCTTATCATTCAGCAGTTTGGAAACACTGTTTTTGTAGAATCTGCCAAAGGATATTTGGGGTGCATTGTGCCTACAGTGAAAAATAAAATATCTTCAGATAAAAACTAGAAAGAAGCTTTCTGAGAAACTGCTTTGTGATGTGTGCATTCATCTCAAAGTTGTTTGTCCAAACCTTTATTTTGATTGAGCAGTTTGGAAACACTGTTTTTGTAGAACCTGTGAAGGGATATTAGGGAATGCATTCTGGCCAATGGTAAAAAAGGAAATATCCTCAGACAAAAACTAGAAGAAGGTTTCTGGAAAACTGCACTTTAATGAGTGCATTCATCTCACAGACTTAATATTTCTTTTGATTATACAGTTTGGCAACACTGTTTTTGTGGAATCTGCGAAGGGATATTTTGGGGCACATTGAGGCCTATGGTGAAAAAGTAAATCATTTCAGATAAAAACTAAAGTGAAGCTTTCTGAGAAACTGCTTTGTGATGAGTGCATCCGTCTCACAGAGTTGAACCTTTTTTTGGTTGAGCATTTTGGAATCTGTTACTGTAGAATCTGCGAAGAGATATTTGAGAGCACATTGAGGCCTATGGTGAAAAAGGAAATATCTTCAGATAAAAACTAGAAAGAAGCTTTCTGAGAAACTGCTATTTAACGTGTGCATTCATCTGACAGAGTTAAACCTTTCTTTTGATTCAGCAGTTTGGAAACACTGTTTTTGTAGAATCTGTGAAGGAATATTTGGGAGCACATTGAGGCCTATGGGGAAAAAAATATATACTCAGAGAAAAAAATATGAAGAAGATTTCTGAAAAACTGCTTTGTGATGTGTGCACTCATCTCACAGAGTTAAACCTTTCTTTTGATTGAGGAGATTGGAAACATTGTTTGTGTGAAATCTGCAAAGGGATATTTTGGAGCATATTGAGGCCTATGGTGAAAAAGGAAATATATTCAGATACAAACTAGATAGAAGTTTTCTGAGAAACTGTTTCCTGATGTGTGCATTCATCTCACTGAATTACACCTTTGTTTGATTGAGCAGTTTGGAAAGACTGTTTTTCTAGAATCTGTAAAGGGATATTTAGGGACACCTTCAAGCCTACGGTGAAAAAGAAAATATCTTCAGATACAAACTAGAAAGAAACTTTCTGAGGAACTGCTTTGTGATGTGTGCATTCATCTCACAGAGTTAAACTTTGCTTTTGATTAAGCAGTTTGGAATCACTGTTGTTGTAGAATCTGCAAAGGGATATTTGGGAGCCCATTGATTCTTATGGTAAAAAAGGAAATACCTTCACATAAAAAAATTATAGAGAAGCTTACTGAGAAACTGCTTTGAGATGTTTGCATTCACCTCACAGAGTTAAACTTTTCTTGTGATTGATCAGATTCTAACACCGCTTTTCTAGAATATCTGAAGGGATATTTGCGAGCTCCCTGAAGCCTATGGTGAAAAAGGAAATATCATCAGATAAAAACTACAAAGAAACGTTCTGAGAATATTCTTTGTGATGTGTGCATTCATCTCACAGAGTGAAATTTTCTTTTGATTGAACAGTTTGGAAACACTGTTTCTGTAGTATCTGCAAAGGGTTATTTGGGAGGCCATTGATTTTTATGGTTAAAAGGTAACATCTTCACATAAAAACCAGAAAGAAAGTTTCTGAGAAACTGCTTTGTGATGTGTACATTCATCTTACAGAGATATACCAAGAATTTGATTGAGCAGTTTGGAAACACGGTTTTTCTAGAATCTGCAAGGGGGATATTTGGGAGTGCATTGAGGTCTATGGTGGAAAAAGAAATATCTTCAGATACAGACTAGACAGAAGCATTCTGAGAAAGTGCTTTGTAATGTGTGCATTCGTCTCACAGATTTAAACCATTCTTTTGATTGATTAGTTTGGAAATACTGTTTGTGTAGAATCTGCAAAGGGATTTTTGGTAGCCCATTGAGTCTTAAGGTGAGAAAGGTAGTATCTGAATATAAAAACTGGAAAGAATTTTTCTGATAAACTGCTTTGTGATGTGTGCATTCATCTCACTTAGTTAAACTTTTATTGGACTGAGCAGTTTAGAAAGACTGTTTTTCTAGAATCTGCAAATGGATATTTCACAGAGCATTAAGCCCTAAGGTGAACAAGGAAATATCTTCAGATAAAAACTAGAAAGAAGCTTTCTCTGAAACTGCTTTGTGATGTGTGCATTCATCTCCCAGAGTTAAACCATTATTTTGATTAAGTAGTTTGTAAACCCTGTTTTTGTAGAATCTGTGAAGGGATATTTGGGAGCACATTGAGGCCTGTTGTGAAAAAAGAAATATCTTCAGATACAAAATAGACAGAAGCTTTCTGAGAAAGTGCTTTGTGATGTGTACATTCATCTCACAGAGTAAAACCATTCTTTAGATTGAGCAGTTTGGAAACACATTTTTGTAGAATCTGCAAAAGGATATTTAGGAGCACCTGGAGTCTTATGGTGAAAAAGAAATTTTCTTCATATAAAAAATAGAAAGAAGCTTTCTGTGAGACTGTTTTGTGATGTGTGCATTCATCTCAGAGATTTCAACCTTTCTTTTGATAAAGCAGTTTGTAAGCACTCTTTTTTTAGAACCTGCAAAGGGATATTTCAGAGAAAATTGAGTCTTATATTGAAAAAGGGAATACCTTCACATAAAAACTAGAAAGAACCCTTCTGAGAAACATCATTGGGATGTGTACATTCATCTCACAGAGTTAAATCCTTCTTTTGATTGAGCAGTTTGGAAACACTGTTTTTGTAGAATATACTAATGGATATTTGGGATCGCATTGAGGCCTCAGGTGAAAAAGAAAATATCTTCCAATAAGAACTAGAAAGAAGCTTTCTCTAAAACACTTTGTTATGTGTGCACTCATCTCAGAGAGTTAAACCTTTCTTGTGATTGAGCAGTTTCTAACACTGTTTTGGTAGAAACTGCAAAGGGATATTAGGGAGTCACTGGAGGCCTATGGTGAAAAAGGAAATATATTAAGACACAAACTAGTGGGAAGTTTTCTCTGAAACTGCTTTGTGAAGTGTGCATACATGTTATAGAGTTAAACCATTCTTTTGATTGAGCAGTTTGGAAAAACTGTTTTTGTAGAATCTGCAAAGGGATATTTGGGAGTGCATTGAGGCCTATGGTGAAAAAGAATATATCTTCAGATACAAATTAGACAGAATCATTCTGAGAAACTGCTTTGTGATGTGTACATTCATTTCACAGAGTTAAACCATTCTTATGATTGAGCAGTTTGGAGAAAATGTTTTTGTGGAAATTTCAAAGGGATATTTGGGAGTGCATTGAGGCCTACGGTGAAAAAGGAAATAATCTTCCAATACAAATTAGACACAAGATTTCTGATAAACTGTTTAGTGATATGTGCATTTATTTCATAGAATTATACCTTTCTATTGATGGAGAAGTTTGGAAACAAAGTTTTTGTAGAATCTGTGAAGGGATATTTGGATTCACATTGAGGTCTAGGGTGAAAAATGAAATATCTTCCAATACAAATTAGATAAAAGTTTTCTGAGAAACTGCTTTATGATGTCTGCATTCATCTCAAGGAGTTGAACCATTCTTTTGATTGAGCAGTTTCGAACCAGTGTTTTTGTAGAATCTGCAAAGGGAAGTCTTGGAGCCGTTTGAATCTTATGGTGAAAAAGGAAATATCCTCACATAAAAACTAGAAAGAATCTTTCTGAGAAGCTGATTTGTGATACGTGCATTCATCTCAAAGAGATAAAACTTTCTTTTGATTGAGTAGTTTGGAAACACTGTTTTCGTAGAATTTGCAAAGTGATATGTGGGAGCTCTTTGAGGCCTATGGTGAAAAAGGAAATATCTTCACATAAAAACTAGAAACAATCATTCTGAGAAACTGCTTTGTGTTATGTCCATTCATCTTACACAGTTAAACATTTCTTTTGATTGAGTAGTGTGGATACACTGTTTTTCTACAATCTTTAAAGGGATATTTGGGAGTGCATTAAGGCCTATGGAGAAAAAGAAAATATTTTCCAATACAAACTAGAAAGCAAGCCTCTGAGAAACTGCTTTGTGATGTGCGCATTCATCTCACAGAGCTAAACCATTCTTTTGATTGAGCAATTTGGAAACACTCTTTTGTAGAGTCTGCAAAAGGATATTCCGGAGTCCTTTGAGTCTAAAGATGAAAAAGGAAATACCTTCACATAAAAATTAGAAAGAAGCTTTCTGAGAAACTTCTGTATGTTGTGTCCATTCATCTCACAGATTTAAACACTTCTTTTGATTGAGCAGTTTGGAAAAATTGTTTCTTTACAATCTGCTAAGGGACATTTGGGAGCACATTGAGGCCCATGGTGAAAAAGGAAATATCTACATATGCAAACTAGAAAGAAACTTTCTGAGAACCTGCTTTGTAATTTGTGCATTCATCTCACAGAGTGAAACAATTCTTTTGATTAAGCAATTTGGAAACACAGTTTTTGCAGAATCTGTGAAGGGTTATTTGTGAGTGCATTGAGGCCTATGGTGAAAAAGGAAATATATTCAGATACAAACTAGACAGAAGATTTCTGATATACTGCTTTGTGATGTGTGCATTCATCTCACAGAGTTAAATGTTTCTTTTCATAGAGCAGTTTCAAAAGACTCTTTTTCTAGAATCTGCAAAGGGATATTTGGGAGCACATTGAGGCCTATGGTTAAACAGGAAATATCTTCCGATACAAACTAGAAAGAAAGTTTCTGAGAAACTGCTTTGTGATATGTGCATTCATCTCACAGAGTTAAACCATTCTTTTGATTGATCAGTTTGGAAACACAGTGTTTGTAGAATCTGCGAAGGGATATTTGGTAGTGCATTGAGGCCTATGGTGAAAAAGGGAATATTTTCCGATAAAAACTAGAGAAAAGCTTTCTGAAAAACTGCTTTGTGATGTATGCATTCTTCTCACAGATTTAAACTATCCTTTTGATTGAGCAGTTGGGAGCCACTATTTTTGTAAAATCTGCAAAGGGATAATTTGGAGCCCTTTAGGTCTTATGGTGAAAAAGGAAATATCCTCAATAAAAACTAGAAGGAAGCTTTCTGAGAAACCGCTATGTGTTGCATCGATTCATCTGACAGAGTTAAACATTTTTTTTGATTGCGTAGTTTGGAAAACCGTTTTTATACAATCTGCATAGGGATATTTGGGAGTGCATTAAAGCCTATGGTGAAAAAGGATATATCTTCTGATACAAACTAGAAAGAAAGTTTCTGAGAAACTGCTTTGTGATGTGTGCATTCATTTCACAGAGTTAAACTTTCATTTACATTGAGCAGTTTGGAACCACTGTTTATGTAGAATATGCAAAAGAATATTTTGGAGCCCTTTGAGTCTTATGGTGAAAAAGGAAATATCTTCTGATAGAAACTACAAATAAAGTTTCTGAGAAATTTCTTGTGATGTTTGCATTCATCTCACAGAGTTAAATCTTTTGATTGAGCCATTTGGAAACACTGTTTTTGTAGAATTTGCAAAGGGATATTTTGGAGCCCTTTGTGTCTTACTGTGAAAAAAGATATATCTTCACATAAAAACTAGTAAGAAGCTTATTGAGAAATGGATTTGTGATATGTGCATTCATCTCACAAAGTTAAACCTTGTTTTGATTGAGCGGTTTGGAAACACTGTTTTTGTAAAATCTTCGAAGGGATATTTGGCAGTGTATTGAGGCCTATGGTGAAAAAGGAAATACCCTCACAAAAAACTAGAAAGAAGCTTTCTGAGAAACTGCTTTGTGATATGTGCATTTATCCCACAAAGCTAAACCTGTTTTTTGATTGAGCTTTTATAAACACTGCTTTTGTAGAATCCGCAAATGGTTATTTGGGAGCGCATTGATGCCTATGGTGAAAAAGGAAATATCTTCACATAAAAACTAGAAAGAAGCTCAATGAGAAACTGCTGTGTGTTTTGTCTATTCATCTCACAGAGTTAAACATTTCTTTTGATTGAGTAGTTTGGAAAACCTTTTTTCTATAGTCTGCAAAGGGATATTTGGCAGGGCATTGAGGCTTATGGAGAAAAAGGAAATACCTTCCAATACAAACTAGAAAGAAAGTTTCTGAGAAACTGCTTTGTGATGTGTGCACTCATCTCACGAAACTAAACAATTCTTTTGATTGAGTAATTTAGAAACAATCTTTTTGTAGAATCTGCCAAGGGATACTGGGGAGTAGCTTGAGTCTAAAGTTGAAACAGGAAATACCTTCACATATAAATTAGAAAGAACCTTTCTGAGAAATTGCTCTGTGTTGTGTCCATTAATCTCATAGAGTTAAATATTTCTTTTGATTGAGCAATTTGGAAAAACTCTTTTTCTGCAATCTGCAAAGGGATATTTTGGAGCGCATTTAGGCCTAGGGTGAAAAAGGAAATATCTTCCAAAACAAACTAGAAAGAAAGTTTCTGAGAGAATGATTTGTGATATGTGCATTCCTCTCACAGAGTGCAACCATTCTTTTGATTGAGCAGTTTGGAAACACGATTTTTTCAGAATCTGTGAAGGGATAATTGGGAGCGCATTTAAGCCTATGGTGAAAAAGGAAGTATCTTCAGATAGAAACTAGACAGAAGATTTCTGAAATACTACTTTATGATGTGTGCATTCATCTCACAGACTTAAAAGTTTATTTTCATTGAGCAGTTTGGAAAGACTGTTTTTCTAGAATCTGTAAAGTGTATTTGGGAGCACATTAAGGCCTATCATGAAAAAGGAAATATCTTCTGATACAAACTAGAAAGAAAGTTTCTGAGAAACTGCTTTGTGATGTGTGCATTCATTACAGAGTGAAAACATTCTTTTGATTGAGCAGTGGGGAAACATAGTGTTTGTAGAATCTGCAAAGGGATATTTGGGAACACATTGAGGTCTATGGTGAAAAATGAAATACCTTCACATAAAAACTAGAAAGAAGCTTTCTGAGAAACTGCTTCCTGATATGCACATTCAATTCACAAACTTAAACCTTTCTTTGATTGAGCAGTTTGGAATCACAGTTTTTGAAGAATCTGCCAAAGGATATATGGGAGTACAGTGAGGCCTATGGCAAAAAAGGAATTATCTTCCAATATAAACTAGAAAGAAAGTTTCTGAGAAACTGCTTTGTGATATGTGCATTCATCTCATAGAGTGAAACATTTATTTTGATTGAGCAGTTTGGAAACACAGTTTTTACAGAATCTGTGAAGGGATATTTGGGAGAACATCGATGCCTATGGTGAAAAAGTAAATATCCTCAATAAAAACCAGAAAAGAGCATTCTGAGAAACTGCTTTGTGATGTGTGCATTCATTTCACAGAGCTAAACCATTCTTTTGATTGAGCAATTTTGAAACATTCTTTTTGTAGAATATGAGGAGGGATATTGGGGTGTCCTTGGAGTCTTAAGATGAAAAAGGAAATAACTTCACATAAAAATTAGAAAGAAGCTTTCTGAGAAACTGCTGTGTGTTGTGTCCATTCATCTCTCAGAGTAAAATATTTCTTCTGATTGAGCACTTTGGAAAAACTGTTTTTCTACAATCTGCAAAAGGATATTTGGGAGCACTTTGGGGCCTATGTTGAAATTGGAAATATCTTCTGATACAAACCAGAAAGAAAGATTCTGAGAAACTGCTTCATGACGTGTGCATTCATCTCACAGAGTGAAATCATTCTTTTGATGGAGCAGTTTGGAAACAAAGTTTTGCAGAATTCGTGAAGGGATATTTGGGAGCTCATTAAGACCTAGTGTGAAAAAGGAAATATCTTCAGATACAAACTAGACAGAAGATTTCTGATACACTGCTTTGTGATGTGTGTATTCATCTCACAGTGTTAAACGTTTGTTTTCATTGAGCAGTTTGGAAAGACTGTTTTTCTAGAATCTGCAAAGGGATATTTGGGAGCGCTTTGAGGCCTATGTTGTAAAAGGAAATATATTCTGATAAAAACTAGAAAGAAAGTTGCTCAGAAACTGCTTTGTGATGTGTGCATTTATCTCACAGAGTTAAACCATTCTTTTGATTGAACAATTTTGAAACAGTGTTTGTAGAATCTGTGAAGGGATATTTGAGAGAGCATTGAGGCCTGTGGTGAAAAAGGAAATATCTTCTGATACAAACTAGACAGATGGTTTCTGAGAAAGAGCTTTGTGATGTGTGCATTCACATCACAGAGTTGAGTTGAACCATTCTTTTGATTGAGCTGTTTGTAACCACTGTTTTTTGTAGAATCTGCAAAGGAATATTTTGGAGCCCTTTTAGTCTCATTGTGAAAAAGGAAATATACTCACATAAAACCCAGAAAGGATCATTCTGAGAAACTGCTATGTGATATGTGCATGTATCACAGTTAAAACTTTCTATTGATTGAGCAATTTGGAAACACCGTTTTTGTAGAATCCGCAAAGGAATATTTGGGAGTGCATTGAGGTCTATGTTGAAAAAGGAAATATCCTCACATAAAAACGAGAAAGAAGCTTTCTGAGAAACGGCTTTGTCATGTGTGCATTCATCTCACAGAGTTAAACCATTCTTTCAATTGAGCAATTTGGAAACACTCTTTTTGTAGAATGTGCGAAGGGCTATTTTGGTGTCCTTTGAGTTTTAAGATGAAAAAGGAAATAACTTCATATAAAAATGGGAAAGAAACTTTCTGAGAAACTACTTTGTATTGTGTCCATTCATCCCACAGAGTAAAATATTTCTTCTGATTGAACAGTTTGGAAAAACTGGTTTTCTGCAATCTGCAAAGGAATATTTGGGAGCCCATTGAGATCTATGGAGAAAAAGGAAATATCTCCAAATAAAAACTAGAAAGAAAGTTTCTGAGAAACTGCTTTGTGATGAGTGCATTCATCTCACAGATTTAAACCATTCGTTTGATTGAGCAGTTTGGAAACACAGTGTTTGTAGAATCTGCGAAGGGATATTTGGTAGTGCCTTGAAGCCTATGGTGAAAAAGGAAATATCTTCCAATGCAAACTGCACAGAAGCTTTCTGAGAAACTGTCTATTATGTGTGCATTCATCTCATAAGAGTTGAGCTGTTCTTTTCATTGAGCAGTTTGGAGTCACTGTTTTTGTAATTTCTGCAAAGGGATACTTTGGAGCCCTTTGAGTCTTATGGTGAAAAAGGAAATATCTTCTGATAGAAACTGGAAAAAAACTTTCTGAGAAACTGCTTTGTGATATGTGCATTCAGCTCACAGAATTAAAATTTCTTTTGACTGATCAGTTTGGAAACACTGTTTTTGTAGAATCTTCCAAGGGATACGTGGGAGCATATTTGGGACTGCTTTGAGGGCTATGGTGAAAAAGGAAATAACTTCTGATACAAACTAGAAAGAAAGTTTCTGAGAAACTGCTTTGTGATATGAACATTCACCTAACAGGTTTAAACTACACTTTTGATTAAGCAGTTTGGAAACACAGTGTTTGTACAATCTGAGAAGGGGTATTTAGGAGTGCATTGAGGCCTACGGTGAAAAAGGACCTATCTTCCGCTACTAACTACACAGAAGGTTTCTGAGAAAGAGTTTTGTGATGAGTGCATTCATCTCACAGAGTTGAACCATTCTTTTGATTGGGAAGTTTGGAACCACTGTTTTTGTAGAATCTGCAAATTGATATTTTGGAGCCCTTTGAGTCTTATGGTGAAAAAAGAAATATCCTCACATAAAAACTTGGAAGGAGGTTTCTGACAAACTGTAATATGTGTATTCATCTCACAGAGTTAAAACTTTCTTTTAATTAAGCATTTTGGAAACACTGTTTTTGTAGAATCTGCAAAGGGATATTTGGGAACGCATTGAGGCCTATGGCAAAAAACAAAATTTCCTCACACAAAAACAAGAAATGAGCTTTCTTAGAAACTGCTCTGTGATCTGTGCATTCCTCTAACAGAGTTGAATCATTCTTTTTCATAGAGCAGTTTGAAAACATAGTGTTTGCAGAATCTGTGAAGGGACATTTGTGAGTGCTTTGAGGCCTATGGTGAAAAAGGAAATATCTTCTGATACAAACTAGACAGAAGGTTTCTGAGAAACTGCATTGTGATGTGCGCATTCACCTCACAGAGTAAAATGTGTCTTTTCATTGAGCAGTTTGGAAACTCTGTTCTTCTTGAATCTGCAAATGGATACTTGGGAGTGCATTGAGGCCTATTGTGAAAAAGGAAATATCTTCTGATACAAACTAGATGGAATATTTCTGAGAAACTGATTTGTGATGTGTGCAATCAGCTCACAGATTTTAATGATTCTTTTGATTCAGCAGTTTGGAAATAGTTTTTGTAGAATCTGGAAGTGATATGTGGACTCAATTGTAGGCCTATCGTGAAAAAGGAAATACCTTCTGATATAAACTAGACAGAAGCTTTCTGAGACACTGCTTTGTGATGTGGTCATTCATCTCACAGAGTTGAACCATTATTTTCATTGACCAGTTTGGAACCACTGTTTTTGTGGAATCTGCAAAGGGATATTTTGGAGCCCTTTGAGGCTTATGGTGAAAAAGGAAATATCCTCACGTAAAAACTAGAAAGGAGCTTTCTTAGAAACTGCTTTGTGATCTGTGCCTTCATGTCACCTTATTAAATGGTTCCTTTTATGGAGCAGCTTGGAAAACAGTGTTTGTAGAATCTGCGAAGGGATATTTGGATTTGCCTTGAGGCCTATGCTGACAAAGGAAATATCTCCTGATACAGACTAGACAGAAGCTTTTTGAGAAACTACTTTGTGATGTTTGAATTCATCTCACAGAGGTAAACGTTTCTTTTCATTTAACAGTTTGGAAACTCTGTACTTCTAAAATCTGCAAAGTGATACTTGGGAACATTGAGTACGATGGCAAAAAAAGCAAATATCTTCACATAAACCTAGAAAGGAGCTTTCTTAGAAACTGCTTTGTGATCTGTGCATTCCTCTAAAAGAGTTGAACCATTCTTCTGATAGGGCCTTTTGGAAACACAGTGTTTGTAGAATCTTTGAAGGGATATTTGTGAGTGCTTTGAAGTCTATGGTGAAAAAAGAAATATCTTTTGGTAAAAACTAGACAGAAACTTTCTGAGAAACTGCTTTGTGATGTGTGCATTCACCTCACAGAGTTACACGTTTCTTTTCATTGGGCAGTTTGGAAACTCTATTCTTCTAGCATCTTCAAAAGGATATTTAGGAGTGCATCTAGGCTTATGGTGAAAAAGGAAGTATCTTAAGATACAAACTAGAAAGAATGTTTCTGAGAAACTGCTTTTTGATGTTGCATTCATCTCACAGAGTTTAGCCATTTTTTCATTGAACAGTTTGAAAACACGTTGTAGAATCTGCGAAGGGATACTTGGACTCTCCTGGAGGCCTGTGATGAAAATGAAATATCTTCTGATACAAACTAGAAAGAAGGTTTCTGAGAAACTGCTTTGTGATGTGTGCATTCATCTCACAAAGTTGAACCATACTTTTGATTGAGCAGTTCGGAACCACTATTTTTGTAGAATCTGCAAAGGGATATTTTGGAGCCCTTTGAGTCTTATGTTGAAAAAGGAAATATTCTCACATAAAAACTAGAAAGGAGCTTTCTGAGAAACTGCTTTGTGATATGTGCATTCATCTCAGAGAGTTAAAGCTTTCTTTTGAGTGAGCATTTTGGAAACACTGTTTTTGTAGAATCTGCAAATGGATATTTGGGTGCGCTTTGAGGCTTATGGTGAAAAAGGAAATATCCTCACATAAAAACAAGAAAGGAGCTTTCTTAGAAACTGCTTTGTGACCTATGCATTCCTCTATCAGAGTTGAACCATTCTTTTGATACAGCAGTTTGGAAACACAGTGTTTGTAGAATCTGAGAAGGGATATTTTGAACACTTTGAGGCCTAT
The DNA here is from genome assembly GCF_028885655.2 of Pongo abelii. NCBI lineage: Eukaryota > Metazoa > Chordata > Mammalia > Primates > Hominidae > Pongo > Pongo abelii. The sequence continues at coordinate 18,739,390 of NC_072000.2, read as the reverse complement.
GGTGAAAAAGGAAATATCTTCCAATAGAAACTAGACAGAATCTTTCTGAGAAACTGCTTTGTGAAGTGTGCATTCATCTCACAGAGTTTAACCATTCTTTTCATTGAGTAGTTTGGAAACTCAGTGTTTGTAGAAACTATGAAGGAATATTTAGATTCCCATGTAGGTCTGCAGTGAAAAAGGAAATACCTTCTGATAAAAACTAGACAGAAGCTTTCTGAGACACTGCTTTGTGATGTGTGCATTCATCTCACAGACTTGAACCATTCTTCTGATTGACAAGTTTAGAACCACTGTTTTTGTAGAATCTGCAAAGGGATATTTTGGAGCCCTTTGAGTCTTATGGTGAAAAAGGAAATATCCTCAAATAAAAATTAGAAAGGACATTTCTGAGAAACTGCTTTGTGTTATGTGCATTCATCTCACAGAGTTAAAACTTTCCTTTGATTGAGCATTTTGGAAACTTTTTTTGTTGAATCTGCAAAGGGATATTTGGGAGTCTGTTGAGGCCTACAGTGAAAAATGAAATATCTCCACATAAAAACTTGACAGAAGCTTTCTGAGAAATGGCTTTGTGATGTGTGCATTCCTCTAACAGAGTTGAACAATTTTGAGATTGAGCAGTTTGGAATCACTATTTTTCTAGACTCGGTAAATGGATAATTGTGAGCGTTTTGAGGCCTATGGTGAAAAAGGAAATATCCTAACATACAAACTAGAAAATATCTTTCTGAGAAACTGCTTTGGGATCTGTGCATTCGTCTCACTGAGATAAACTCTACTCTTGATTGAGCAGTCTGGAAACACAGTGTTTGTAGAATCTGCAAAGGGATATTTGGATTCGCCTTGAGGCTTACATTGACAAAGGAAGTATCTTCTGATACAAACTAAACAGAAGCTTTCTGAAAAACTGCTTTGCAGAGTGTACATTCATCTCACAGGATTTAACCATTCTTTTGATTGAGCAGTTTGGAAACTCAGTGTTTGTGGAAACTGCAAAGGGATATTTAGATTCACATGAAGGCCTACAGTGAAAAAGGAAATACCTTCCGATACAAACCAGACAGAAGCTTTCTGAGAAACTGCTTTGTGATGTGTGCATTCATCTCACAAAGTTGAACCATTCTTTTCATTGAGCACTTTGAGAACACTGTTTTTCTAAAATCCACAAAGGGATATTTTTTGAGCCATTTGAGTCTTATGGTGAAAAACGAAATAGCCTCATGTAAAAACTAGAAAGGAACTTTCTGAGAATCTGCTTTGTGATATGTGCATTGATCTCACGGAGTTAAAACTTTCTTTTGATTGAGCATTTTGGTAACACTGCTTCTGTAGAATCTGAAAAGGGGCATTTCAGAATGCTTTGAGGCCTTTGGTGATAAAGGAAATTTCTTCACATAATATCTAGGCAGAAGCTTTCTGAGAAACGGCTTTGTGATGTGTGCATTCCTCTAACAGAGTTGAACCATGCTTTTGATTGACCAGTTTGGAACTACTGTTTTTCTAGGATCTGCAAATGGATATTTTTGAGCACTTTGAGGCCTACGGTGAAAAGGAAATATCATCACATAAAAACTAGAAAGGAGGTTTGTTGGAAACTACTTTGTGATCTGTGCATTCATCTCACAGGGTTAAACATTTCTTTTCATTGAGCAGTTTGGAAAGTGTTCTTCTATAATCAGCAAAGTGAGACTTCAGAGTGCATTGAGGCCTATGGTTTAAAAGGAAATATCTTGAGACACAAACTAGAAAGAAAGTTTCTGAGAAATTGCTTTGTGATGTGTGCATACACCTCAGAGAATTTAACAACAGTTTTCATTAAGCAGTTTGGCAACACGCTGTTTGTAGAATCTGTGAAGGGATATTTGGATTTGCTTGGAGGCCTGTGGTGAAAAAGGAAATATCTTCTGACACAAACTAGAAAGAAGCTTTCTGAGAAACTGCTTTGTGATGTGTGCATTCATCTCACAGAGGTAAACGTTTCTTTTCATTGAGCAGATTGGAAACTCTCTTCTTGTCGAATCTGCAAAGGGATATTTATGAGTGCTTTGAGGCCTGTGGTGAAAAAGGAAATATCTTCACATAAAAACTAGACAGAAGATTACTGAGAAACTTCTTTGTGATGTGTGCATTCATTTAACAGAGTTGAAACTTTGTTTTGATTGAGCCTTTTGGAAACACTTTTTTTGTAGAATCTGCAAGGGGATATTTGGGAGTGCTTTGAGGCCTATAGTGAAATGGGAATTAACTTCACATAAGAACCATTGTTTTGATTGAACAGTTTGAAAACACAATGTTTGTGGAATCTGTGAAGGGATATTAGGATTTGCCTTGAGGCCTACGGTGAACTAGGAAATATCTTCTGATAAAAACTAGACAGAAGATTTCTGAGGAACTGCTTTGTGATGTGTGCATTCCTCTAACAGAGTTGAACCTTTCTTTCCATTGTGAAGTTTGGAACCCTTGTTTTTGTAGAATATGCAAATTGATATTTGTGAGTGCTTTGAGGCCTATGGTGAAAAGGGAAATATCCTCACATAAATACTAGAAAGGAGCTTTGTTAGAAACTGTTTTGTGGTCAGTGTGTTCATCTCACTGAGTTAAAGAACTTTTTTGATTGAGCAGTTTGGAAATGCAGTGTTTTTAGAATCTGTGAAGGGATATTTGGATGTGCCTTGAAGCCTATGGTGAGAAAGGAAATATCTTCTGATACAATCTAGTAAGAAGCTTTCTGATAAACTGCTTTGTGATGTGTGCATTCATCTTACAGAGTTAAACTTTTTTTTCACTGAGCAATTTGGAAAAGCTGGTTTTTTTTTTATAATTTGCAAAGTGATGTTAGGTGGCACAAAAAGGCCTATTGTGAACAAGAAACTGCTTTTTCATGTGTCCATTCATCTCACAGAACTAACTCCTTCTTTTGATGGAACAGTTCAGAAGCACTGTTTTTATAGGATCTGCAAAGGAATATTTGGGAGCATACTGAGGCCTGTGGTGGAAAAGAAAATATCTTCAGATAAGACCTAGTCAGCAGCTCTCTGAGAAACTGCTTCGTGTTGTATGCATTCATCTCACAGAGTTAACTTTGCTTTTGATTGAGCAGTTTGTTAACACTCTTTTCGTAGAATCTGCAAACGTATATTTGGGAGTGCACTGATGCCTATGCTGAAAAAGGAAATATCTTCAAATAAAAACAAGAAAGAAGCTTTTTGATAAAAGGCTTTGTAATATATGAATTCAACTCTCTGAGTTAAATGTGTTTTTTGATTGACTGGTTTGGAAACACTGTTTTTGTAGAATACGTGATGGCATATTTGGGAGCACATTGAAGCCTATGGTGATCAAGGAAATATCTTTGGATAAAAACTAGAAAGAATCTTTTTGAGAAACTGCTTTGTGATGTGTGCATTCATCTCACAGAGTTAAACCTTTCTTCAAATAGAGAAGTTTGAAAACACAGTTTTTGCTTAACTTGCCAGGTGATATTTACTAGCAAAAAGAAGCCTATGGTAAAAAAAGAAATATCTTCAGATAAATAAAGGAAAGAAGTTTTCTAAGACACTGATTTGTAATATGTGCATTCATTTTACAGTGTTAATCTTTCCTTTGATGGAGCCGTTTGGAAACACCCTTTTGGCAGAATCTGTGAAGGATTATTTTGGAGCACTTTGAGGTTTACAGTGAAAGAGGAAATATCTCCAGATAAAAACTAGCAAGAAGCTTTCTGAGTAACTCCTTTGTGATGTGTGCATCCACCACAAGGTGTTAAACCTTTCTTTTGATTGAGCAGTTTGGAAACACTGTTATGATAGAATCTGCAAAGGGATATTTGGGAGCACACGAGGCCTATGATGAACAAGGAAATAAAGTCAGATGAATACTAGAAAGAAGCTTTATGAGAAACTGCTTTGTGATGTGTGCATTCTTCTCACAGAGTTAAACGTTTCTTTTGATTGAGCAATTTGGAAACACTGTTTTTGTAGAATCTATGACAGGATATTTGGGAGCACATTGAAGACTATGGTGATAAAGGAAATATCTTCTGATAAAAACTACATAAAAGCTTTTTGAGAAACTGCTTTGTGATGTGTGCATTCATTGCACAAAGTTAAACTGTTATTTTGATAGAGCAGTTTGGAAACACTGTTTTTGTATAATCTGCGACGTGATATTGGGTAGCACAAAGAGGCCTATAGTGAAAAAGGAAACATCTTCAGATAAAAACTGGAATGAAGATATCTGAGTCACTGATTTGTGATGTGTGCATTCATTTCAGAGTATTAAGTTTTCCTTTGATGGAGCCTTTGGAAGCACTCATTTGTAAGTATCTGCAAAGGGTTATTTGGGATCCCATTGAGGCCTACAGTGAAAAAGGAAATATCTCCAGATGAAAAGTAGACAGAAGCATTCTGAGAAACTTCTCTGTGATATGTGCATTTATCTCACAGAGTTAAATCTTTCTTTCAGTTGAACAGTTTTGATACACTGTTTCTGTAGTATCTGCAATGAGAGATTTGGGTGCACACGAGGCCAAAGGTGAAAAAGGAAATAACTTCAGATAAAAACTAGAAACAGCTTTCTGAGAAACCACTTTGTGATGTGTGCATTCTTCTCATAGAGTTAAAAGTTTCTTTTAATTGAGTAGTTTGGAAACACTGTTTATGTAGAATCTGCAAAGGGATATTTTGGAGCCCACTTATGCCTATGGTGATAAAGGAAATATCTTCAGATAAAAACTAGGAAGAAGCTTTTTGAGAAACTGCTTTCTGATGTCTGCGTTCATATAACAGAGTTAAACCTTTCTTTGAATGATCACTTTGGAAACACTGTTTTTGTATAATGTGTGAGGGGATATTTGGGAGTGCACAAGGCCAAAGTTTAAAAAGGGAATCACTTCAGATAAAAAATAGAAAGCAGCTTTCTGAGAAACTGCTTTGTGATGTGTGCATTCTTCTCATAGAGTTAAACTTTTCTTTTCTTTGAGTAGTTTGGAAACACTGTTTTTGTAGAATCTGCAAAGGGATATATGGGTGCACACCGAAGTCTATGGTGCAGTTTGGAAACACCGTTTTTGTGTAATCTGTGAAGCCATGTGAGGTAGCATAAAATGTCTGTGGTGAACAAGGAAATATCTTCAGATAAAAACTGGAAAGAAGCTTTATGAGAAACCACTTTCTGATGTGTGTGTTCATCTCACAGATTTAAATCCTTCTTTTGATGGAGCAGTTCACAAACACTGTTTTTATGGAATCTGTGACGTGATATTTGGGAGCGCATTGAGGTCTATGGTGGAAAAGGATATATCTTCAGAGAAGAACTAGACAGAAGCTATCTTGGAAACTGCTTTGTGATGAGTGCATTCATCTCATAGAGTTAAACCTTTCTTTTGATTGAGCATTTTGGAAACACTGGTTTTGTAGAATCTACAAAGGTATATTTGGGAGCGCACTGAGGCTTAAGGTGAAAAAGGAAATATCTTCGGATAAAAAGCAGAAAGAAGCTTTCTGAGAAACTGCTTTCTGATGTGTGCATTCATCTCACAGAGTTAAGCCTGTTTTTTGATTCAACAGTTTGGAAGCACTGTTTTTGTAGAATCTGTGATGGGATATTTGGAAGTGCATTGAAGTCTACGGTGATAAAGGAAATATCTTCAGATAAAAACTGGAAATAAGCTTTCTGAGAAACTGCTTTGTGATGTGTGCATTCATCTCACAGAGTTAATCCTTTCTGTTGATGGAGAAATTTGGAAACACTGTTTTGTGTAATCTGCAAAGTGATAGTAAGGAGTACAAAGAGGCCTCTATTGAAAGTGGAAATATCTTCAGATAAAAACTGGAAAGAAGCATTATGAGAAACTACTTTCTGATGTGTGCATTCATTTATCAGAGTTAAATCCTTCTTTTGAAAGAACAACTGAGAAACACTGTTTTTAGAAGATCTGCAAAGAAATATTTGGGAGCACATTGAGAGCTGCAGTGGAAAAGGAAATAACTTCAAAGAAGAACTAGACAGAAGCTTTCTGAGAAACAGCTGTGTGATGTCTGCATTCATCTCACAGAGTTAAACCTTTCTTTTGATTGAGCTGTTTAGAAGCACCGTACTTGCAGAATCTGCAACAGACTATTTCAGAGCATACTGAGACCTATGGTGAAAAAAGGAAATTGCTTTAGATAAAAAGTTTAAAGAAGCTTTTTGAGAAACTGCTTTGTGATGTGTGCATTCAACTCTCAGAGATAAACCTGTTTTTTGATACAGCAGTTTGGACACCATTTTTTGATAGAATCTAAGATGGGATATTTGGGTACGCATTGAAGCCTATGGTGAGAATGAAGAAACTTCGGATAAAAACTAGAAAGAAGTGTTATGAGAAATTGCTTTCTGATGTGTGCGTTTGTCTCATGGAGTTAAGATTTTCTTTTGAACGAGCAGTATGGAAACACTGTATGTGCAAACTCTGTGAAGTGATATTTGGTAGAGTGAAAAAGCCTATGGTGAAAAAGGAAATATCTTCAGATAAAAACTAGAAAGAATCTTTTTGAGAAACTGCTTTGTGATGTATGTGTTCAACTCATAGAGAGAAAACTGTTTTTTTAATGAGCAGTTTGGAAACACTGCTTTTGTAGAATTTGCAATGAGGTATTTGGGAGTGCCTTGAGGCCTACAGTGAGAAAGGAAATATCCTAGGATAAAAACTAGAAAGAAGCTTTTTGAGAAACATCTTTGTAATTTCTCATTAATCTCAAAGAGTTAAACTTTTTTATTGACTGAACTGTTTGGAAACACTGTTTTTTCCAAGTCTCCGAAGCAATGTTTGGTAGTGCAAAAAGGCCTATGGTAAACAAGAAAATATCTTCAAATAAAAACTGGAAAGAAGGGTTATGAGAAACTACTTTCTGATGTGTGCATTCAGCTCAGAGTGTTAGGTCTTTCTTTTGATGGAACCTTTTGGAAACACTGTTTTTATAGGATCTGCAAAGGGATATTTGGGAGCACATAGAAGCCTAAGGTGGAAAACAGAATATCTTCAGAGAAGAACTAGACAGAAGCTATCTGAGAACTGCTTTGTGATGTGTGCATTCATCTCACAGAGATAAACCTTTCTTTTGATGGAGCAGGTTGGAAACACTGTTTTTGCTAAATCTGCTAAGCGATATTCAGTTGTGCAAAAAAGCCTATGGTGAGAAAGGAAATATCTTCAGATAAAATCTGGAAGGAAACGTTATGAGAAACTGCTTTCTGATGTGTGTGTTCATCTAACAGAGTTAAGTCCTTCTTTTGATGGAACAGTTTGGAATCACTTTTTTTGTAGAATATTCCAAGGAAATTTGGAGCGCATTGAGGCCTATGGTGAAAAAGGATGTATCTTTGGATAAAAACTAGAAGGAAGCTTTTTGAGAAACTGCTTTGTGATGTGTGGGCTCAACACAGAGGTAAAATGGTTTTTTGATTGAGCACTTTGGAAACACTCTTTTTATAGAATCTATGATGGGATATTTGGGAGCACCTTGAAGCCTATCGTGATAAAGGAAATATCTTCAGATAAAAATGAGAATGAAGCTTTTTCAGAAACAACTTTGTGATATATGCATTCATCTCATAGAGTTAAACTTTTCTTTTGACTGAGCAGTTTGGAAACACGGTTTTGGATAATTAGTGAAGTGATGTTAGGTAGTGCAAAAAGGCCTATGGTAACCAAGGAAATACCTTCAGATAAAAACTGGAAAGAAGCGTTATGAGATACTGCTTTCTGATGTGTGCCTTCATCTCATAGAGTTATATCCTTCTTTGGATGGAACAATTCAGAAACACTGTTTTAATAGAACCTGTGAAGGGATAATTGGGGGCATGCTGAGGGCTATGGTGGAAAAAGCAATATCTTCAGAAAAGAACTAGACAGAAGCTTTCTGAGAAACTGCTGTGTGATATGTGCATTCACCTCATAGAGTTTAACCTTTATTTTTATTGAGCTGTTTAGAAACACTGTATTTGTAGAATCTGTGATGAAATGCTTGGGAGCACACTCTCACCTATGGAGAAAAAAGGAATTTACCTCAGATAAAAAGTATAAAGAAGCTTTTTGAGAAACTATTTTGTGATGTGTGTGTTCAACTCACAGAGTTAAACCAGTTTTTTGATTGAGTAGTTTGGACACACTGTTTTGGTGGATTCTGCAACAGGACATTTGGGTACACATAGAAGACTATGGTGATAAAGGAACTAACTTCTGATAAAAACTAGATAGAATCTTTTTGTGAAACTACTTTGTCATGTGGGCACTCACCTCACAGAGTTACACCTTTCTTTTATGGAAACACTGTTTTTGCAAAATCTGTGAGCGATATTAAGCAGTGTGAAAAAGCCTATGGTGAAAAAGAAAATATCTTCAGATAAAAAGTGGAAAGAAGCGTTATGAGAAACTGCTTTGTGATACGTGCTTTCATCTCACAGAGATAAGTCCTTTTTTGATGTAACAGTTTGGAAACACTTTTTCTGTTGAATCTGCAATGGAATATTTAAGAGAGCATTGAGGCCTACAGTGAAAAAGGAAATATCTTTGGATAAAAACTAGAAAGAGCTTTTGGAGAAACAGCTTTGTGATGTGAGCATTAATTTCAAAGAGTTAAACTTTTCTATTGACTGAACAGTTTGGAAACACTGTTTTTGTATAATCTGCAAAGCAATGTTAGGTAGTGCAATAAGGTCTATGGTGAACAAGGAAGTATCTTCAGCTAAAGATTGTAAAGAAGCATTATGAGAAACTGTTTTCCAATGTATGTGTTAAACCTAGAGAGTTAAAATCTTTCTTTTGATGGAACCTTTAGGAAACACTGTTTTTATAGGAACTGTGAAGGGATTTTTGGGAGCGCATTGAAGCTGATGGTGGAAAAGGGAATATCTTCAGAGAAGAACTAGACAGAAGCTTTCTGAGAAACTCATTTGTGATGTGTGCATTCATCACATAGAGTTAAAGCTTTCTTTTGATTGAGCACTTTGGAAACACTGTTTTTGTAGTATTTCTGAAGGGATATTTTGGAGCACATTTATGCCTATGGTGAAAAAGTAAATATCTTCTGATAAAAACAGGAAAGAAGGTTTTTAGGAACTGCTTTGTGTCCTGCATTCAATTCACAGAGATAAACCAGTTTTTTTATTGAGCAGGTTGGAAATAATGTTTTTGTAGAATCTGCAAAGGTATATTTGGGAGCGCACTGAGACCTATGCTGAAAAAGGAAACATCTTTCGATAAAAACTAGAAAGAAGCTTTTGAAGAAATTGCTGTGTGCTATGTGCATTCGTCTCACAGTTAAACCTTTCTTTTGATTGATCAGTTTGGAAACACTGTATTTGTAGCATCTGTGAAGGGATATTTGAGAGCGCACAAGGCCTATTGTGAAAAAGGAAATAACTTCAGATAAAAACTAGAAAGAAGGTTTCTGAGAAACCGCTTTGTGATGTGTGAATTATTCTCACAAAGGTAAATGTTTCTTTTGAATGAGCAGTTTGGAAACACTATTTTTGGAGAATCTCTAGAGGGATATTTTGGAGCACACTGAGGCCCACGGTGAAAAAGGAAATATCTTTGGATAAAAACTATAATGAAGCATTTTGAGAAACATCTTTGTGATGTGTGCATTCAACTCACAGAGTTAAACCTGTGTTTGATGGAGCAGTTTGGAAACACTGTTTTTCTAGAATATGCAAAGGATATTTGGGAGTGCACTGATGCCTATGGTGAAAAAGGAAATATCTTCAGATTAAATCTAGAAAGAAGCTCTCTGAGAAATTGCGTTGTGATGTATGCATTCATCTCACAGAGTTAAACCTTTCTTTCCACTCAGTTGTTTGGAAACACTGTTTTTGGAAAATTTGTGAAGCTATATTAGGTAGTGCAAAAAAGCCTGTGGTGAAAAAGTAAATATCTTCAGATAGAAACTGGAAAGAATCGTTATGAGAAACTGCTCTCTGATGTGTGCATTCATCTCATAGAGTCAAGTCCTCTTTTGATGGAACAGTTTGGAAACACTGTTTTTGCAGAATGTGCAAAGGGATATTTGGGAGCGCAGTGAGGCTTACGATGGAAAAGGAAACATCTTCAGAGAAGAACTAGACGGAAGCTCTCAGAGAAGCTTCTTTGTGATGTGTGCATTCATATCACAGTGTTAAACCTTTTGGTTGATTGAGCAGTCTGGAAACACTGTTTTTATAGAATCTGCAAAGGTGTATTTGGGACCATATTGGGGCCTATGTTGAAAAAGGAAATATCTGTGGATGAAAACTAGAAAGAATTTTTTTTGAGAAACTGCTTTGTGATGTGTACATTCAATTCAAAGAGTTAAATCTGTTTTTTGATTGATCAGTTTGGAAACACAGTTTTTGTAGAAGCTGTGAAGGCACATTTGGGAGTGCTTTGAGTCCTACATTGGAAAAGGAAATATCTTCAGAGAAGAAATAAGCAGACACTTTCAAAGAAACTGCTTTATGATGTGTGCCTTCATCTTACAGAGTTAACAGTTTCTTTTAATAGAGCAGCTTGGAAACACTGTTTTTATAGAACCTGTGAAGGAATATCTGGGAGCATATCTCTTTTTGTAGAACCTGCAAAGGAATATTTGGGAGCACATTTAAGCCTATGGTGAAAAAGGAAATATCTTCTGATAAAAACTAGAAAGGAGCTTTTTGAGAAACTGTTTTGTGATGTGTGCATTCATCTCACAGAGATACATATTTCTTTTGATTGATCATTTGGGAAATCATCTTTTTATACAATCTGCAAAGGGATATTTGGGAGTGCATGAGGCCTATGGTGAAAAAGGAAATAACTTCAGATAAAAACTAGAGAGATGCTTTTTGTGAGGCATGCATTCTTCTCACAGAGGTAAGCATTTCTTTTGATTGAGGAGTTTGGAAACACTGTTTTTGTAGAATTGGCAAAGGGATATTTAAATGCACTGATGCCAACAGTGATGAATGAAATATCTGGATTAAAAACTAGCTTTTGGAGAAACTGCTTTGGGAAGTATGCACTCATCTCACAGAGTTAAACTTTTCTTTTGACTGAGCAGTTTGCAAACACTATTTTACTATAATTTGTGAATAGATGTCACGCAGTGCAAAAAGGCCTATGGTGAACAAGGATATATCTTCAGATAAAAACTGCAAAGAAGCATTATGAGAAACTGCTTTCTGATGTGTGAATTCATCTCACAGGGTTAAATCCTTCTTTTGATGGAACAGTTTCAAAACTCTCGTTTTATAGAATCTGTGAGGGGATATTTCGGAGCGCATTTAGGCCAATGGTGGAAAAGGAAAAATCTTCAAAAAAGAACTAGACAGAAATTTTCTAAGAAACTGCTTTGTGATGAGTTCATTCATCTCACAGAGTTAAACTTTTCTTTTCATTGAGCAGTTTGGAAACACTGTTTTTGAAGAAGCTGGGAAGGCATATTTGGGAGCGCATTGAATGCTATAGTGAAAAAGGAAATATCTTCAGATAAAAACTAGAAAGAATCCTTTTGAGAAACTGCTGTATGATGTGTGCATTCATCTCACAGATTTAAAACTTTGTGTTTATTGAGCAGTTCATAAACACTGTTTTTGTAGAATCTGAGAAGGGATATTTGAGAGCACATGTGGCCTATGGTGAAAAAGGTAGTACCTTCAGATAAAAACTAAAAAGCACCTTTTTGAGAAACTGGTTTGTGCTGTATTCATTCAACTCACAGAGTTAAAACGGTTTTTTGATTGAGCCGTTTGGAAACACTGTTTTTTTAGAATCCGCTATGGGATATTTGGGAGCACAATGAACTCAATGGTGATAAAAGAAATATCCTCGGATAAAAACTAGAAAGAAGTTTTTTGAGAAACTGCTCTGTGATGTGTGCATTCATCTTACAGAGTTAAACCTTTTTTTTTTGACTGAGCAGTTTGGAAACACTGTTTTTGCAAAATCTGTGAAGCAATATTAGGTAGCACAAAAAAACCTATGGTGAAAAACGAAATATTTTCAAATAAAAACTGAAAAGAAGCGTTATGAGAAACTGCTTTTTGACGTGTATGCTCATCTCACAGTGTTAAGTTCTTCTTTTAATGTTACATTTTAAAAAAACTGTCTTTGTAGAATCTGTGAAGGGATATTTGGGACATCATTGAGGCCTATGGTGGAAAAGGAAATATCTTCAGAGAAGAACTAGACAGAAGGGTTCTGAGAAACTTCTTTGTGTTGTGAGCACTCATCTCACAGAGTTAAACCTTTCTTTTGATTGAAGAGTTTGGAAACACTGTTTTGGAAGAATCTACAAAGACATATTTGGCAGCATATTGAAACCTATAGTTAAAAGGTAAATATCTTAAGATAAAAACTAGAATGAAGCATTTGGAGAAACTGCTTTCTGATATGTGCATTCATCTCACAGAGTTAAGCCTTTAGTTTGATAGAACAGTTTGGAAACACTGTTTTTGTATAATCTGCAAAGTGATATTCGGTAGCAGAAAGAGGCCTATTGTGAAATAGGAAATATCTACAGATAAAAACAGGAAAGAGTTTTCTGAGACACTTATTTCTGATGTGTGCATAGATTTCACTGTTTTAAATCTTTCCCTTCATGGCACAGTTTGGAAACACACTTTTGGCAGAATCTACGAAGGGTTATCTGGGAGCTCATTGAGGCATACGGTGAAAAAGGTAATATCTCCAGATTAAAATAGAAAGAAGTTTTCTGAGAAGCTACTTTGTGATGTGTGCATTCATCTCACAGAGTTAAACTTTTCTTTTGATTGAGCAGTTTGGAAACACTGTTTTTGTAGAATCTGCAAAGGGATATTTGAGAGCACACTATGTCTACGGTGAAAAAGGAAATATCTTTGGATAAAAACTAGAAAAAAGTTTTTGAAAAACTGCTTTGGATGTATGCATTCATCTCACAGTGTTACATTTTTCTTTTGACAGAGCAGTTTGGAGACACTGTTTTTGGACAATCTATGAAGCGATGTTGGTGCAAAAAGGCCTACGGTGAATAAAGAAATAACTTCAGAAAAAACTGGAAAGAAGAGTTATGAGAAACTGCTTTCTGATGTGTGCATTCACATCATAGAGAGTTAAAACCTCCTTTTGATGGAAGAGTTTGGAAACACAGTTTTTGTAGAATGTGTGAAAGGATATTTGGGAGTGCATTGAGGCTTATGGTTTGAAAGGAAGAGTCTGCAGAGAAGAACTAGACAGAAACTGTCTGACAAACTGCTTTGTGATGTGTGCATTCATCTCACAGAGTTAAAACTTTCTCTTGATTGAGCATTTTGGAAACACAGTTTTCACAGAATCTGCAAAGGGATATTTGGAAGTGCAAGGAGGCCTATGGTGAAAAAAGAAATATATTCGGGTAAAACCAGAAAAAAGTTTTGTGAAGCTGCTTTGTGAGGGGTACATTAAACTACAGTGTTAAATTTATTTTTTGTTTAAGTAGTTTGGAAACACTGTTTTTGTAAAATCTACAATGGGATATTTGGGAGTGCATTGAAGCCTATGGTAATAAAGGAAATATCTTCAGATAAAAACTACAAAGAATCATTTTGAGAAACTACTCTTTGATTGTGCATTCATCTCACAAAGTTAATTGCAGGCTTTGTTTGAGCAGTTTGGAAACACTGTTTTTGTGTAATGTGTGAAGTGATTCTAAGTAGTGCATAAAGGCCTAAGCTGAAAAAGGAAATATCTTCAGGTAAGAACTGGAAAGAAGTGTTATGAGAAACTGATTTCTTTTTTTATACATTTTTTATTGTAATTTAACTTTTAGGGTGCATGTGCACAACGAGCAGGTTATTTACTTATATACACATGTGCCATGTTGGTGTGCTGCACCCAGTAACTCATCATTTAACATAAGAAACTGCTTTCTAATGAGTGCATGCATCTCACAGAGTAAAGTCCTTTTGATAGAACACTTCAGAGACACAGTTTTTATAGAATCCATGAAGGGATATTTGGGAGCACATTGAGGCCTATGGTGGAAAAGGAAATATCTTCAGATTAAAACTGCAAAGAAGCTTTCTGAGACACTGATTTGTGAGATATGCATTCATTTCTCAGTGACAAATTTTTCCTTTAATGGTGCCGTTTTTAACACACTTTTTAAAGAACCTGAGAAGGGTTATTTAGGAGTGCAATGAGGCCTATGTGGAAAAGGAATTATCTCAAGACAAAAATTAGAAGGAAGCTTTCTGAGAAACAGCTTTTTGATGTCTACATTCATCTCACAGAGTTAACCCTTTCTTTTGATTGGGCAGTTTCAAAACACCGTTTTTCTTGAGTCTGCAAAAGGACATTTGGCAGCACACAAAGCCTATGGTGAAAAACGAAATAACTTCAGGAAAAAAATAGAAAGAAGCTTTTTGAGAAAATGCCTAGTGATGTATTCATTCATCTCACAGAGTTAAACTTTTCTTTTGACTGTGCCATTTGGAAACACTGTTTTTGCAAAATCTGTGAAGTGATATTAGGTAGCACAAATAAACCTATGGTGAAAAAGGAAATAACTTCAGAAAAAAACTGGAAAGAAGCATTATGAGAAAGAAACTGCTTTCTGATGTGTGCATTTAACTCGCAGAGTTAAGTCCTACATTTGATGGAATAGTTTGGAAACACTGTTTTTGTAGAATCTGTGAAGGGATATTTGGGAGCACATTGAGGCCTGTGATGAAAAAGGAATTATATTCGGATAAAAATTAGAAAGAAGCTTTCTGAGAAACTGCTTTGTGACATGTGGGTTCAACTCACAGAGTTGTTTGGAAGCAGTGCTTTTGTAAAATATGCGAATGGATATTTGGGAGTTCATTGAGGCCAATGGTGGAAAAGGAAATATCTTCAGAGAAAAAGTAGAAACTTTCTGAGAAACTGCTTTGTGATGTGTGCATTCATCACATAGGGTTAAAACTTTCTTTTGATTGTTCAGTTTGGAAACACTGTTTTTGTAGAATCTGTGAAAGGATATCTGGGAGCACATTGAGGCCTATGGTGAAAAAGCAAATAACTTCGGATAAAGACTACAAAGAAGATTTCTGAAAATCCACTTTGTAATGTGTCCATTCTTCTCAAACATTTAAACATTTATTTTAACTGAGCAGTTTGGAAACACTATTTTTGTAGCATCTGCAATGGGATATTTGAAAGCACAGTTAGGCCTATGGTGAAAAAGGAAATATATTTGTATAAAAACTAGAAAGAAGTTCTTGAGAAATTGCTTTGTGATGTGTCCATTCATCTCACAGAGTTAAACTACCCTTTTGAATGAGGAGTTTGGAAACACTGCTTTTGTGTAATCTGTGAAGCAATATTAGGTAAATTATAAAAGCCTATGGTGGAAAAGGAAATAACTTCAGAGAAGAAATAGATAGAAGCTATATGACAAACTGTTTTTTGATGTGTGGATTATTCTCATAGAATTAAAAGTTTCTTTTCATTGGTCAGTTTGGAAACACTGTTTTTGTAGAATCTGTGAAGGGATATTTGGGAACTCACAAGGCCTATGTGGAAAAAGTAAATAACGAAAATTAAAAAAAAAGAAGTTTTACAAGGAACTGATTGGTGATGTGTGCATTCTTCTCACAGTGTTAAACATGTCTTTTGAATGAGCAGTTTGGAAACACCCTTTTTGTAAAATCTGTAAAGGGGTATTTGGGAGCATACTGATGCCTATGGTGAAAAAGGAAATATCTTCAGAGAAAAACTAGAAAGAAGCTCTTTGAGAAACTGCATTGTGATGTGTGCATTTATCTCAAAGATTTAAACTTTTCTTTTGACTCAGCAGTTTGGAAACATTGTTTTTGTATATTCTGCAAAACGATGTTAGGTAGCACCAAAAGGCCTATGGTGAACAAGGAAATATCTTCAGATAAAAACTGGGAAAGAGCTTTATGAGAAACTGCTCTCTGATGTGTGAGTTTCTCTCACAGAATTCAGTCATTCCTTTGATGGAACAGTTTGGAAACACTGTTTTTGTAGAATCTGCTAGGTATATTTCAGAGTGCACTGAGGCCTAGGGTAGAAAAGGAAATATTTTCAGAAAAAAATTAGACAGAAGCTTTCTGAGAAACTACTTTGTGATGTGTGCATTCATCACACAGAATTAAAACTTTCTTTTGATAGAACCATTTGGAAACACTGCTTTTGTAGAATCTGTGAAGTGATATTTGGGAGTGCTTTGAGGCCTATGGTGGAAAAGAAATATCTTCAGAGAAGAATTAATCAGAATCTTTCTGAAAAACTGCTTTGTGATGTGTTCATTCATCTCACAGAGCTAAAAAGTTATTTTGACTGATCAGTTTGGAAATACTGTTTTTGTACAATCTGTGAAGCGATGTTAGCACAAAAAGGCATATAGTGAATAAGGAAATATCTTCATAAAAAATGGAGAGAAGCATTATGAGAAACTGCTTTCGAATGTGTGTGTTCACATCAAAGAGTTAATGCCTTCTTTTGATGGAATAGTTCACAAACACTGTTTTTATACCATCTGTGAAGGGATATTTGGGAGCGCATTGAGGATGATGGTGGAAAAATTAATATCTTGAGAGAAGAACTACACAGAATCAATCTGTGAAACTGCTTTGTGATGTGTGCATCTGCCTTACAGAGTAAAACTTACTTTTGATAGATCAGTTTGGAAACACTGTTTTTGTGGAATCTGTAAAGTGATATTTTTGGAGTGCACTGAAGCCTATGTGAAAAAGGAAATTTCTTTGGTTAAAAACTAGAAAAAGCTTTTTGAAAAACTGATTTGTGAGGTGTCCATTCAGCTCACAGAGTTAAACCTATTTTTTGATTGAGGAGTTTGGAAACACTGTTTCTGTAGAATCTGTGATGGGATTTTTGGAGCTCATTGAAGCCTATGGTAATAAAGGAAATAGCTTCAGATAAAAACTAGAAGGAAGCTTCTTCAGAAACTGCTTTGTGATGTGTGCATTCATCTCACAAAGCTAAAAGTGGCTGCTCTTTGAGAATCTTGGAAACAATCTTTATGTAGAATCTGCAATTGGATATTTGAAAGTGCAGTTAGGCCTATGGTGAAAAAGGAAAAATCTTTGGATAAAAACTAGAAAGAAGTTTTTTGAGAAACTGCTTTGTGACGTGTGCATTTGTCTCACAGAGTTAAACCTTTCACTTGATGGAACAGTTTGGAAACACTGTTTTTGAGTAACCTGTGAAGCAATATAAAGTAGCTCAAAAAGCCTATGATGAAAAAGGAACTATCTTCAGATTAAAACTGGAAAGAAGGGATATGAGAAACTGCTTTAAGATGTGTGCATTCACCTCACAGAGTTAAGTCCTTCTTTTAATGGAAGAGTTTGGAAACACTGTTTTTGTACAATCTGTGAAGGGATATTAAGTAATGCAAAGAAGCCTATGGTAAAAAAGGAAATATCTTCAGATAAAAACTGTAAAGAAGCTTTCTGAGAAACTGCCTTGTGATGTGTACTTTTATTTAATACTGTTAAATTTTTCCTTTGATGGAGCCCTTTGGAAATACCTTTTTTGGCAGAATCTGTAAAGGGTTATTTTAGAGCAAATTGAGGCCTATGGTGAAACAGGAAATATCTCAAGATAAAAACTATAAAGAACCTTTTTGTGAGACTGATTTGTGATGTGTGAATTCAGTCAACATGGGTAAACGTTTATTTTTTTGAGAAGTTTGGAAACACTGTTCTTGTAGAATCTGAGAAGGGACATTTGGGAGCACATTGAAGCCTATGGTGAAGAAGGAAATATCTTCAGATATAAACTAGAAAGAAGCATTATGAGAAACTGCCTGCTGATGTGTGCATTCATCTCACAGAGTTAAGTCCTTTTTTTGATGGAACAGTTTGAAAACTGTTTTTGTAGAACCTGCAAAAGAATATTTGGGAGTGCATTGAGGTCTTGGTGCAAAAGAAATTATCTTCAGAGAAGAACTAGACAGAAGCTTTCTTTGAAACTGCTTAGTGAGGTGTGCATTCATCTCACAGAGTTAAACCTTTCTTTTGCTTGAGCAGTCTGGAAACACTATTTTTGTAGAATCTGTGATGGAATATTTGGGGATCATTGAAGCCTATGGTGAAAAAGTAAATATATTCAGATAAAATCTAGAAAGAAGATTTTTTAGAAACTGCTTTGTGTTGTTTATATTCACCTCACACACTTAAACTTGTTTTTTGATTGAGCAGTTTGGAAACACTGTTTTTGTAGGCTCTGCAATCGGAGATTTGGGAGTGCATTGAGGCCTATGTTGGAAAAGGAAACATCTTTACAGAGGAACCAGACAGAAACTTTCTGAGAAACTGCTTTGTGACGTGTGGATTCATCTCACAGAGTTAAACATTTCTTTTGATTGAGCATTTTGGAAACACTGTTTTTGTAGAATCTGTGAAGGGATATTTGGGAGCACACTGAGGTTTATGGTGAAAAAGGAAATATCTTAGGATAAAAACTAGAAAGAAGCTTTTTTGATAAACTGTTTTGTGAAATGTCTGTTCATCTCACAGAGCTAAACATTTCTTTCAGCTGAGCAGTTAGGAACCATTCTTTTTGCAAAATCTACAAAATGATGTTTGGCAGCACATAAAAGCCTATGGTGAACAAGGAATTATCTTCTGACAAAAACTGGAAGAAGCGTTATGAGAAACTGCTTTCTGAGGTGTGCATTCATCTCACAGATTTAAGTCCTTCTTTTAATGGAACAGTTGGGAAACAAGTTTTTATGGAATCTTTGTAGGGATATTTTGGAGTGCATTGAGGCCTGTGGTGGAAAAGGAAATATCTTCCGAGAAAAACTAGACAGAAGTTTTCTGAGAAACTGCTTTGTGATGTCTGCATACATCTCACAGAGTTAAACCTTTCTTTTGTTTAATCAGTTTGGAAACAATGTTTTTGTAGAATCTGCGAAGAGATATTTGGGAGCGCATTGAAACCTGGGGTGAAAAAGTAGATATTTCCTTTTTTACCATAGGCTTCTTTGCATTACTTAATATCCCTTCATAGATTGTACAAAAACAGAGTTTCCAAACTCTTCCATTAAAAGAAGGACTTAACTCTGTGAGGTGAATGCACACATCTGAAAGCAGATTCTCATAACACTTCTTTCCAGTTTTAATCTGAAGATATTTCCTTTTTCATCATAGGCTTTTTGAGCTACTTTATATTGCTTCACAGGTTACTCAAAAACAGTGTTTCCAAACTGTTCCATCAAATGAAAGGTTTAACTCTGTGAGACGAATGCACACCTCACAAAGCAGTTTCTCAAAAAGCTTCTTTCCACTTTTTATCCAAAGATTTTGGATAAAAACTAGAAAGAAGTTTTTTGAGAAACTGCTTTGTGAGGTGTGCATTCATCTCAGAGTTAAACCTTTCTTTTGATAGATCCTTTTGGAAACACAGTTTTTGTAGAATCTGTGAAGCGATATTTGGCAGCACACATGACCTATGGTGAAAAAGGGAATAACTTCATATAAAAACTAGAAAGAAGCTTTTTAAGAAACTGCTTTGTGATATGTGCATTCATCTCACAGAGTGAAACGTGACCTTTGATTGAGCAGTTTGGAAACACTGTTTTTGCATAATCTGTGAAGTGATGCTAGGTAGCAGAAAAGGCCTGTGCTGAAAAAGGAAATATCTTCAGATAGAACCTGGAGAGAAGCGTTTTGAGAAACTGTTTTCTATAGTTGCATCTATCTCACAGAGTTATGTCCTTCTTTTGATGGAACAGTTTGAAAACACTGTTTTTATAGAATATGTGAAGGGATATTTGGGAGTGCATTGAGGCATACTGGGAAAAATAAAAAAACGTCAGATAAAAAATACAAAAAGCTTTCTGAGAAACCACTTTGTGAAGTGTGCCTTCTTGTCACAGATTTAAACATTTCTTTTGATTGAGCAGTTTTGAAATACTGTTTTTATAGAATCTGCAATCAGATATTTGAAAGTGCTGTTAGGCCTACGTTAAAAAAGGAAATATCTTTGGATAAAAAGTAGACAGCAGCTTTATGATTAACTTCTTTGTGATGTGTGCATTCATCTCACAGAATTAAACATTTCATTTGACTGGAGCAGTTTGGAAACACTGTTTTTGTGTAATCTGCGAAGCAATAGTAGGTACCTCAAAAAGCCTATGATGAAAAAGGCAATATCTTCAGATAAAAACTGGAAAGAAGCCTTATGAAATACTGCTTTCTCATGTGTCTCTTCATCTCACAGAGTTAAGTGTTCATGTAATGGAACACTTTGGAAACACTGTTTCTGAAAAATCTGTGAAGGGATATTTGCCAGCACATTAAGGCCAATGGTGGAAAAGGAAATATCATCAGAGAAGAACTAGACAGAAAGTTTCTGAGAAACTGCTTTGTGATGTCTGCATTAATCTCACAGAGTTAAACCTTTCTTTTGATTGAGCAGTTTGGAAACACTGCTTTTGTATTATCTGCAATATTATATTATGTAGTGAAATATGTCTATGGTGAAAAAGGAAATATCTTCAGATTAAAATTGGAAAGAAGCTTTCTGAGAAACAGTTTTGTGATGTGTGCATTCTTCTCACAGAGTTAAAAATATCTATTGATTGAGGAGTTTGAAAACACTGTTTTAGTAGAATCAGCAAAGGTATATTCGGTAGCACTTTGAGAACTAAGATGAAAAAGGAAATGTCTTCAGATAAAAATAAGAAAATCTTTTTGAGAAACTGCTTGTAATGAGTGTGTTCATTTCACAGTGTTAAACTTCTTTTTTATCAGCCAGTTTGCAAGCACTGTTTTTGTAGAATTTGAGATGGTGTATTTCAGAGTGCATAGTAACCTATGGTGAAAAAGGAATTAACTTCAAATAAAAACTAGAAAGAAGTTTTTGAGAAACTGCTTTATGATGTGTGCATTAATCTCACAGAATTAAACCTTTCATTTGACTGAGCAGTTTGGAAACGCTGTTTTTGTGTAATCTGAAAAGTGATATTTTGTACCCCAAGAAAGCCTATAATGAAAAACGAAATATCTTTTGTTAAAAACTGAAAAAAAATCGTTATGAGGAACTGCTTTCTGATATGTGCATTCATCTCATAAAGTTAAGTCCTTCTTTTGATGGAACACTTTGGAAACACTGTTTTTGTAGAATCTGCAAAGGGATATTTGGTAGCCTTTTGAGTCCTATTGTGGAAAAGGAAATTTCATCAGAGAAGAACTAGACAGAAGCTTTCTGAAACTACTTTGTGATGTCTGCATTCATCTGACAGCATTCAAACTGTCTTCTCATTGAGACTTTTGGAAAATTTTTTTTTTGTAGAGTCTGTGAAGGGATATTCGGGTGTGCATTAAACCCTACAGTGAAAAGGAAATATCTTCAGATAAAAACTAGAAAGAAACGTTATGAGAAACTGCTTTGTGATGTGTGCATTCACCTCAAAGATTTAAACCTTTCTGTTGATACAGAAGTTTGGAAACACTCTTTTTGTCTAATCTGCTAAGTGATATTAAGTAGCGAAAAGAGGCCTACAGTGAAAAAGGAAATATCTTCAGATAAAAACTGGATAGGAGCTTTCTGAGACACAGATTTGTGATGTGTGCATTCATTTAACACTGTTAAAGTTTTCATTTGATGGAGCCACTTGGAAACAACCCTTTGGCAGAATCTGCAAAGGGTTATTTTGGGGTACATTGAGGCTTACAGTGAAAAAGGAAATATCTCCAGGTTAAAACCAGAAAGAAACTTTCAGAGAAACAGCTTTGTGATGTGTGCATTCATCTCACATAGTTCAATCTATTTTTTGATTGATCAGTTTGTAAACATTGTTTTTGTAGAATCTATGAAGGGATATTTGGGAGCGCATGAGGCCTATGGTCAAGAAGGAAATAACTTCAGATAAAAAGAATGTTTCTTGGAAATGGCTTTGTGATGTGTGCATTCTTCTTATAGATTTAAAAGCTTCTTTTGATTGAGCATTGGGAAACACTGTTTTTGTAGAGTCTGCAAAGGGATATTTTACTTGCACAGTGTCTATGGTGAAAAAATATCTTCAGATAAAAAGTAGAAAGAAGCTTTTTTGAGAAAATGCTTTGTGATGTATGCATTTGGGTTACAGAGTTAAACTTTTCTTTTGACAGATCTATTTAGAAACGCTGTTTTTTTTTATAATATGCAAAGGATGTTAGTGCAAAAAGGCCTATGGTGAACAAGGAAATATCTTCAGATATGTCCTGGAAAGAAGCGTCATGAGAAACTGCTTTCTGATGTAGGCACTCACATCACAGAGTTAAAACTTTCTTTTGATGGAACAGTTCAGAAACACTGTTTTTATAGAATCTGTGAAGGGATATTTGGGAGCACAATGTGGCTTATGGTGGAAAAGGCAATATCTTCAGAGAGGAACTAGACAGAAACAACCTGAGAAACTGCTTTGTGATGTGTGCATTCATGCCACAGACTTAAACTTTTTTTTTGATTGAGTATTTTGGAAACACTGTTTTTGCAGTATCTGAAAAGGGATATTTGGGAGTGCACTGAGGCTTATGGTGAAAAAGGAAATATCTTTGGTTTAACACTAGAAAATCTTTTTGAGAAACTGCTTTGTGATGTGTGCATTCTCCTCACAGAGTTAGACATTTCTTTTGATTGAGGAGTTTGCAAACACTGTTTATGAAGAATCTGAAAATATTTATTTGGGAGTGAATTGAGGCCTAGGATGAATAAGGAAATATCTTCAGATAAAAATAAAAAAGAAGATTTTTGAGAAACTGGGTGCTATATGTGCATTCATCTCACAGAGTTAAACTTCCTTTTTATTGAACAGTTTGCAAACACTGTTTTTGTGGAATCTGTGATGAAGTATTTTGAGTGCATTGAAGCCTATGCTGAAAAACGAAATAACTTCAGATAAAAAGTAGAAAGAAGCTTTTTGAGAAACTGCTTTGTGATGTGTCTATTCATCTGAGAGTTAAACCTTTCTTTTGACAGAGCAGATTGGAAACACTGTATTTGTATAATCTGCAAAGTGATATTAGGTAGCACAAAGAGGCATATTTTGAAAAAGGAAATAATGTTAGACAAAAACTGGAATGGAGCTTTCTGAGACACTGATTTGTGATGTGTGAATTCATTTCACTGTGTTAAACTTTCCTTCAATTGAACCGTTTGGAAACACCCTTTTGGCAGAATCTGTGAAGGGTTATTTGGGAGCACATTGAGGCCTATGATGAAAAAGGAAATATCTACAGATTAAAAAAAGAAAGAAGCTTTCTGAGAAACTGCTTTGTGATGTGTGCATTCATCTCAAAGAGTAAAACGTTTCTTCTGATTAATCAGTTTGGAAACACTGTTTTTGAAGAATCTGTGAAGGGATATTTGGGAGCACAGGAGGCCTATGGTAAAAAAGGAAATAACTTTCAATAAAAACTAAAAAGAAGTTTTCTGACAAACATCTTTGTGATATGTGCATTCTTATCACAGACCTAAAAGTTTCTTTTGATTGAGCAGTTTGGAAACACTGTTTTTGTAGAATCTGCAATATTTGGGATATTTAGGAGTGCACTTTTTCTATGGCAAAAAAGGAAATATCTTCACATAAAAACTAGAAAGAAATTTTTGAGAAACTGCTTTGTGAGTAATGCTTTCATCTTACAGAGTTAAACTTTTCTTTTGACTGAACAGTTTGGAAACACTGACTTTGTATAATGCATGATGTGATGATTTGCAGTGCCAAAAGGTCTGCTGTGAACAAGGAAATATCTTCAGATAAAAGCTGGAAAGTAGCATTATGAGAAACTGCTTTGTGATGAGTGCATTCATCTCACAGATTTCAATTCTTTTGATGTAATAGTTCAGAAACACTGTTTTTTTTTAGAATCTGCTAATTGATATTTGGGAGTGGTTTGAGGCCTATGGTGGAAAAGGAAATAGTTTCAGAGAAGAACTAGGCAGAAGCTATCTGAGAATCTGCTTTGTGATGTGTGCATTCATCTCACAGAGTTAAACTTTTCTTTTGATTGAGCAGTTTGGAAACACTGTTCTTGTAGATTCTGCAAAGGTATATAGCACTGAGTCCTATGGTGAACAAGGAAATATCTTAGGATAAAAACTAGATATAAGCTTTTTGAGAAACTACTTTGTGATATGTGCACTCAAATCATAGAGTTAAATCTGTATTTCATTGAGCAGATTGGTAACACTGTTCTTGTAGAATCTGCAATGGGATATTTGGGAATGTATAGAAGCATATGGTGATCAAGGAAGTAAATTCAGATAAAAACTAGAAAGAAGCTTTTTGAGAAACTGCTTTGTGATATGTGCACTGAAATAACAGAGTTAAACCTGTTTTTTTATTGAGTCAATTTATTTGTAGAATCTGCAGTGGGATATTTGGGAGCGTATTGAAGCATATGGTGATAAAGGAAATATCTTCGGATGAAAACTAGAAGGAAGTTTTTGAGAAACTGCTTTGTGATGTGTGTGTTCATCTCACAGAGGTAAACCTTTCTTTTGATAGAGCAGTTTGGAAACACTGTTTTTGTATAATCTGTGAAGTGATATTAGGTAGTGTAAAGAGGCCTGTGGTGAAAAAGGAAGTATCAGATAAAAGCTGGAAAGAACCTTTCTGAGGCACTGATATGTTATGTCTTCATTCATTACAATGTGTTAAATCCTTCCTTTGTTGAAGCCATTTGGAAACATAATTTTGGTAGAATCTGCTAAGGGATATTTGGGAGCCAATTGAGGCCTGAGTTGAGAGAGGAAACATCTCAAGACAAAAAACTAGACAGAAGCTTTCTGACAAACTGCTTCAAGATGTGTGCATTCATTTCACAGAGTAAAACCTTACTTTTGGTTGAAGAGTTTGGAAACACTGTTTTTGTAGAATCTGTGAAGGGATATTTGGGAGCGCCCAGAGGCTTATGGTGAAAAAGGAAATAATTCAGATAAAAAATACAATATCTTTCTGAGAAACCTCTTTGGGATGTGTACATTCTTGCCACAGATTTAAAACTTTCTTTCAATGGAGCAGTTTGGAAACACTGTTTTTGTAGAATCTGCAAAGGGATATTTGAAAGTACAGTTACACCTATGGGGAAAAAGGAAATGTGTTCAGATAAAAACTAGAAAGAAACTTTTTGAGAAACGAGTTTGTGATGTGTGCATTCATCTCACAGAGTTAAACATTTCATTTTGACTGAGCAGTTTGGAAACACTGTTTTTGTGTAATCTGCGAAGTGATATTAGGTAGCTCAAAAATGCCTATGATGAAAAAGGAAATATCTTCAGTAAAAAACTGGAAAAAAGTGTTAGGAGAAACTGCTTTCTGATGTGTGCATTCATCTCACAGAGTTAAGGCCTTTTGATGGAAAACTTTGGAAACAATATTTTTATACAAACTGTGAAGGGATATTTGGCAGCACGTTGACACCTATGGTGGAAAAGGAAATATTGTCAGAGAAGCACTAGACAGAAGCTTTCTGAGAAACCGCTTTGTGATATCTTCATTTATCTCACAGAGTTCAATCTTTCTTTGGATTGAGCCTTTTGGAAACACTGTTTTTGTAGAATCTGCATAAGGATATTTGGGAGCTCATTGAAGCCTATGGTGGAAAAGGAAATATCTTTGGATAAAATCTAGAAAGAGGCTTTCTAAGTAACTATTTGTTATGTGTGCATTCATCTCACAGAGATAAACCTTTCTTTTGATAGAGCAGTTTGCAAACACTGTTTTTGTTGAATCTGCGATGGTGTATTTGGGAGCACATTGAAGCCTATGGTGAAAAAGGAAATAACTTCGGATAAAAACAAGAAAGAAGCTTTTTGAGAAACTGCTTTGCGATGTGTGGATTCATCTCACAGAGTTAAACCTTTCTTTTGATAGAGCACATTGGAAATACTGTTTTTGTATAATCTGCAAAGTGATATTAGGTAGCACAAAGAATAATAGGTTGAAAAAGGAAATAGCTTCAGACAAAAACTGGAATGGAATGAAACTTTCTGAGACACATATTTGTGATGTGTGCATTCATTTTGCAGTGCTCAATTTTTCCTCTGAGGAAGCCATTTGGAAACACCATTTTGGCAGAATCTGTGAAGGGTTATTTGGGAGCACATTATGGCCTACAGTGAAAAAGGAAATATCTCCAGATAAAAACTAGAAAGAAGTTTCTGAGAAACGGTGTTGTAATGTGCACATTCAACTCACATAGTTAAGCTTTTCTTTTGATTGATCAGCTTGGAAACACTGTTTTTCAAGAATCTGCAGAGGGATATTTGGGAAGGCACGAGGCCAAAGGTAAAGTAGGAAATAACTTCAGGTAAAAACAACAAAGAATGATTTTGAGAAATGGTTCTATGATGTGTGCATTCTTCTCACAGATTTTAATGTATCTTTTGATTGAGCAGTTTGGAAACACTGTTGTTTTAGAATCTCAAAGAGATATTTTGGAGCACACTATGTCTATGGTGAAAAACGAACTATCTTCAGATAAAAACTAGAAAGACGTTTTTTGAGAAACTGATTTGTGATGTATGCATTCATCTCACAGATTTAAACTTTTCTTTTGACTGAGCAGTTTGGAAACACTGTTTCTCAATAATCTGCAAAGTGATGTTAAGTAGCACAAAAAGGCCTATGGTGAAGAAGGAAATATCTTCAGATTAAAAATGGAAAGAAGTGTTATGACAAACTTCTTTCTGGTGTGTGTGTTCATCTCACAGAGTTAAATCCTTCTTTAGAGGGATCAGTTCTTAAACACTCTCTTTATAGATTCTGTGAAGGGATATTTGGGAGTGCATTGAGGCATTTGGAGCAAAAGGAAATATCTTCAGAGAAGAACTAGACAGAAGCTATCTCACACTGCTTTGTCATGTGTGCATTCATCTCACAGAGTTAAACCTTTCTTTTGATGGAGCAGTTTGGAAACACTGTTTTTGCAAAATCTGTGAAGCGATATTAGATAGAGCAAAAAAGCCTATGGTGAGAAAGGAATTATCTTCACATAAAAACTGGAGAGAAACATTATGAGAAACTGCTCTATGATTTGTACGTTCATCTCACAGAGTTAATTCTTCTTTTGATGGAACAGTTTGGAAACACTGTTTTTGTTGTATCTGTGAAGGGATATTTGGGAGCACATTGAGGCCTAAAGTAGAAAAGGAAGTATCTTCAGAGAAGAATTAGACAGAAGCTTTCAGAGAAACTGCTTTGTGATGTGTGTATTCAACTAACAGAGTTAAACACTTCTTTTGATTGAGCAGTTTGGAAATACTGTTTTTGTAGAATCTGTGAAGGGATATTTGGGACTGCATTGGAGCCAACGGTGAAAAAAGAAATATCTTTGCATAAAAACTAGAATGTTGCTTTTTGAGAAAGTGCTTTGTGAAGAGTGCATTCATCTCACAGAGTTAAACCTTTCTTTTGATGGAGCAGTTAGGAAACACTGTTTTTGTATAATCTGCAAAGTGATGTTAGACAACGCATACAGGCCTATGGTAAACAAGGAAATATCTTCAGATAAAATCTGGAAAGAAGCATTATGAGAAACGGCTTTCCAATGTATGCTTACATCTCACTGGGTTAATTCCTACTTTTGATGGAACTGTTTGGAAACATTGTTTTTGTAGAATCTGCGATGGGATATTTTGGAGCACATTTAGTCCTATTGTGGAAAAGGTACTACCTTCAGAGAAGAACTAGAGAGCAGCTTTCTGAAAAACTGCTTTGTGATGTCTGTAGTCATCTCACAGAGTTAAATTTCATTGAGCAGCTTGGGAACACTTTTGTCATAGAATCTTTGAAGTGACATTTGAGAGTGCACTGAGGACTATGGTGAAAAAGGAAATAACTTCAGATAAAAACTAGAAAGAAGGTTTTGGGAAACTGCTTTGTGATGTATGCATTCATCTCAAAGAGATAAACTTTTCTTTTGACTAAGCAGTTTGGAAGCACTGTTTCTGCATAATCTGTGAAGTGATGTTAGGTAATGCAAAAAGGCCTATGGTGAACAAGGAAATATCTTCAGATAAAAACTGGAAAGAAGTGTTGAGAAACTGCATTGTATGTGAGTTCATCTCACAGAGTTAAATGTGCCTTTTGATGGAAGAGTTTGGAAACACGGTTTTAGAGAATCTGTGAAGGGTATTTGGGAGTGTATTGAGGGCTGTAGTGGAAAATGAAATAACTTCAGAGAAGAACTAGACAGAAACTATCTGAGAAACTGGTTTGTGATGTGTGCATTCATCTCACAGAGTTCAACTTTCTTTTGATTGAGAAGTTTTGAAACAATATTTTTGTAGAATCTGCAAAAGTATATTTGGGAGTGCCCAGAGGTCTATGGTGAAAAAGGAAATATCTTCAGAGAAAAACTAGAAAGAAGACTTTTGAGAAACTCCTATGAGTGTGTGTGCATACAATTCACAGATTCAAACCTGTTTTTCGATTGAGCAGTTTTGAAACACTCTTTTTGTAGAATCTACGAATTGATATTTGGGAGCACATTGAAGACTATAATGAAAAAAGAAATGTCTTTGGGTAAAATCTAGAAAGAAGTTTTCTGAAATACCCCTTTGAGATGTGTGCATTCTTCTCACAGTTAAAAGTTCCTTTTGATTGCGCAGTTTGGAAACACTGATTTCGTAGAATCAACAAAGTGATATTTAAAGGGCAGTTAGTTCTAAGGTGAAAAATAAAATATCTTCGGATGTAAATTAGAAAGAAATTTTTTGAGAAACTGCTTTGTGAGGTGTGCATTCATCTCAGAGAGTTAAACATGTTTTTTGATTAAGCAGTTTGGAAATACTGTTTTTGTTGAATCTGTGAAGTGATGTTTGGTAGCACAAAAAGGCCTATGGTGAAAAACACAATACATTCAGATAAAAACCTGAAAGAAGGGTTATGAGAAACTGCTTTCTGAAGTGCGCATTCATCTCACAGAGTTAAGTCCTTCTTCTGATGGCACAGTTTGGAAACACTGTTTTTGTAGAATCTGTGAAGGGATATTGGGAGTGCATCAAGGCCTACAGTGGAAAAGGAAATATCTTTAGAGAAGAACTAGACAGAAGTTTTCTGAGAAACTGCTTTCAATGTGTGCATTCATCACATAGAGTTAAACCTTTCTTTTGATCGAGCAGTTTGGAAACACAGGTTTTGTAAAAACTTCGAAGGCATATTTAGGAGCATAATGAAGCCTTACAGTGAAAAAGGAAATACCTTCACATTAAAAGAAGTAAGAAGTTTTCTGAGAAACTGCTTTGTGATATCTGCATTCATCTCAGAGAGTTAAACCATTCTTTTTATTGAGCAGTTTGGAAACACTATTTTTGAAAATCTGTGATGTGATGTTATGTAGCACAGAAAAGCCTATGATGAACAAGGGAATATCTTCAGATAAAAACTGGAGAGAAGTGTTACAGAAACTGATTTCTGATGTGTGCGTTTATCCCACAGAGTTAAGTCCTTCTTTTGATGGAACAATTCAGAAACATTGTTTTCACTGAATCTATGAAGTGATGTTTAGTAGCGCATTGAGGCCTCTCGTGGGAAAATAAATATCTTCAGAAAAGAACTAGAAAGAAGCTTTCTGAGAAACTGCTTTTTGATGTGTGCATTCATCTCACAGAGTTAAACCTTTCTTTTGATTGAGCAGTTTGGAAAAACTGTTTTTGTAGAATCTGCAAAGGGATACTTGAGAGCTTACTGAAGCTTATGGTGAAAAAGGAAATATCTTCAGATAAAAACTAGAAAGAAGCTTTTTGAGAAACCACCTTGTGATGTGTGCATTCATCTCACAAAGTAAAACCTTTCTTTTGAATGAGCAGCTTGGAAACACTCTTTTTGCAAAATCTGTGAAGCGATACAAGGTTGCACAAATAAGCCTATGGTGAAAAAGAAAATATCTTCAGTTAAAAACTGGAGAGAATCGTTAGGAGAAACTGGTTTCAGATGTGTGCATTCATCTCACAGTGATACATCCTTCTTTCATAGAACAGTTTGGAAACACTGCTTTTGTAGAATCTGTGAAGGGATACTTGGGAGCACCTTGAAGCCTATGGTGAAAATGGAAATATCTTCAGAGAAAAACTAGAAAGAAGTTATTTGAGAAACTGCTTTGAGATGTTAAACTCATAGAGTTAAAACTTTCTTTTGATTGATCAGTTTCTAAACACTATTTTTGTAGAATCTGCAAATGTATATTTGGGAGCGCACTGAGGCCTATGGTGAAATACGAAATATCTTTGGATAAAAACTAGAAAGAAGATTTTAGAGAAACTGTTTTGTGATATGTGCATTCAACTCATAAATTTGAATTTTTTTTTCATTGAGCAGTTTTGAAATGCTTTTTTTGTACAATCTGCTATGGGATATTTGGGAGTGCATTGAAGCCTATGGTGAAAAAGTAAATATCTTTGGATAAAAACTAGAAAGAATCTTTTTGAGAAACTGCTTCCTGATGTTTGCATTCATCTCACAGAGATAATTTTTTCTTTTGACAG
The DNA here is from genome assembly GCF_028885655.2 of Pongo abelii. NCBI lineage: Eukaryota > Metazoa > Chordata > Mammalia > Primates > Hominidae > Pongo > Pongo abelii. The sequence continues at coordinate 18,708,921 of NC_072000.2, read as the reverse complement.
AGCAATTTGGAAACACTAACTTTGTTTAATCTGCAAAGCGATGTTAGGTAGCTCAAAAAGGCCTATTCTGAACAAGGAAATGCCTACCGATAAAAACTGGAAAGAAGCGTTATGAGAAACTGCTTTCTGATGTGGACATTCATCTCACTGAGGTAAATCCTTCTTTGAAGGAACAGTTTGGAAACACTGTTTATATAGTATCTGCAAAGGGATACTTGGGAGCTCATTGAACCACATGGTGATAAAGGAAATATCTTCAGATTAAAACTAGAAAGAAGCTTCTTCAGAAACTGCTTTGCAAAGCGTGCACTCATCTCACAGAGCTCAACCAACCTTTCCATTGATCAGTTTGGAAACACTTTATCTGTAGAATCTGCAAAATGATATTTGGGAGCTCATGAGGCCCATGGTGAAAAGGGAAATGTTTGGATAAAAAATCGAAAGAAGGTTTTTGAGAAATCACTTTTTGTGAAGTGTGCATTCAACTCAGAGTTAAATCTATTTTTTAATTGAGCAGTATGGAAACACTGTGTATGAAGTATCTGTGATGTGATATTTGGAAGCTCACTAGGGGCTATTGTGAAAAAGGTAATATCTTCAGATAAAAACTAGGAAGAAGCTTTTTGAGAAATTGCTTTATGATGTTTGTGTTCAACTGACAGAGTTAAACTTGTTGTTCTATTGAGAAGAATGGAAACAGTGTTTTTGTAGAATCTACGATGGGATATTTGGGACTGCATTGAAGCCTATGGTGAAAAAGGAAACATTTTAGGATAAAAACTAGAAAGAAGCTTTTTGAGAAACATCTTTGTGATGTGTGTATTCATCTCACAAATTTAAACATTTCTTTAGACTGAGCAGTTTGGAAACACTGTTTTTGCAAACCTGCAAAGTGATATTAGGTAGTGCAAAAAAGCCTATGGTGAAAAAGAAAATATCTTCAGATAAAAACTGAAAAGAAGCGTTATCAGAAACTGCTTTCTGATGTGCGTGTTCATCACACAGATTTAAGTCATTCTTTTGGTGGAACAGTTTGGTAACACTGTTTTTGTAGGATCTGCGAAGGGATATTTGGGAACACACTGAGGCCTATGGCGGAAAGGAAATATCTTCAGAGAAGAACTAGATAGAAGCTTTCTGAGAAACTGCCTTCTGATGTGTGTATTCATCTCACAGATTTAAATCTTTCTTTTATTTGAGCAGTTTGGAAAAACTGCTTATGTAGAATCAGCGAAGGCATATTTGGGAGTTCATTGAATCCTAGGGTGATAAAAGCAAATATCTTCAGATAAAAAGAAGAAAGAAGCTTTTTGAGAAACTGCTTTATGAAGTGTGCATTCATCTCACAGAGTTAAACCTTTATTTAGATTGATCAGTTTGGAAACACTGTTTTTGGAGAATCTGTGAAGGGATATTTGGCTCGCATGAGTCCTATGGTGAAAAAGGAAATAACTTCCCATGAAAACTAGAAAGAAACTTTCAGAGAAACTGCTTTATGACATGCGCATTCTTCTCACAGGGATAAACCTTTCTTCTGATTGAGCAATTTGGAAAGCCTCTTTTTGTAGAATCTGCAAAGGGATATTGGGGAGCACACTGATGCCTATGGTGAAAAATGAAATATCTTCGGAAAAAAACTAGAAAGAAGCTTTTTGAGAAACTGCTTTGTGATGTATGCATTCATCACACACAGTTAAACTTTTCTTTTGACCTAGCACTTTGGAAAGACTGTTTTTCTGTAATTTGCAAAGCGATGTTGGGTAGTGCAAAAAGTCCTATGGTGAACAAGGAAATATCTTCACCTAAAAACTGGAAAGAAGCGTTATGAGAAACTGCTTTCTGATGAGTGCATTCATCTCACAGGGTTAAATCCTTCTTTTGATGGAACTATTTGGAAACACTGTTTTTAAAAAATACACAAAGGGATATTTGGGAGCTCATTGAGCCCGATGGTGGAAAAGGAAATACCTTTGGATAAAAGCTAGAAAGAACATTTTGGAGAAACTGCTCTGTGATGTGTACATTCAACTCACAGAGTTAAACCTGTTTCTGTATTCAGCAGTTTGGAAACACTGTTTTTGTAGAATCTGCAAAGGGGTATTTTGGACCACACTGATGACTATGGTGAAATGGAAATATCTTTGGATAAAAACTAGAAAGAAGCTTTTTGAGGAACTGCTTTGTCAAGTAAGCATTCATCTCACAGTCTTAAACTTTTCTTTTGATTGAGCATTTTGGCAAGATTGTTTTTGTATAATCTACGAAGCAATTATAGGTATCACAAAAAGGTCTGTGGTGAATAAGGAAATGTCTTCATGTAAAAACTCTAAAGAAGCATTATGAGAAACTGCTTTGTGATGTACACATTCATCTCACAGAATTAAATCCTTGTTTTAATGGAACAGTTGAGCAACACTGTTTTTACAGGGTCTGCAAAGGGATATTTGGGAGTGCATTGAGGCCTATGGTGGAAAAGGAAATATCCTCAGAGAAGAAGTAGACAGAAGATATTGGAGAAACTGCTTTGGTATGTGTGCGTTCATCTCACCAAGTTAAATCTGTTCTTTCATTGAGCAGATTGGAGATAGTGTTTTTCTACAGTCTGTGACATGATATTTGGGAGCACATTGAAGTCTATGGTGATAAAGGACATATCTTTGGATAAAAACTAGAAAGAAGCTTTTTGAGAAACTGCTTTATGATTGAGCAGATTGGAGATGGTGTTTTTGTACAATCTGTGACATGATATTTGGGAGCGCATTGAAGTCTATGGTGATAAAGGACATATCTTTGGATAAAAACTAGAAAGAAGCTTTTTGAGAAACTGCTTTATGATGCATGCATTCATCTCACAGTGTTAAACTTTTGTTTTGACTGAGCTGCTTGCAAACACTGTGTTTGTATAATCTGGGAAGCGATGCTAGGTAGTGTAGAAAGGCCTCTGGTAAACAAGTAAATATCTTAAGATAAAAACTAGAAAGAAGATTTATGAGAAACTGCTTTCTGATGTGTAAGTTCATCTCACAGAGTTAAATCTTTCTACTGATTCAACAGTTTGGAATCACTGTTTTCATAGAATCTGCAAAGGGATAACTGGGAGCACATTGAGGCCTATGGTGGAAAAGAAAATATCTTCAGAGAAGAAGTAGAGAGAAGCTATCTGCGAAATTGCTTTATTATGTGAATTGCATTCATCTCACAGAGTTAAACCTTTCTTTTGATTGATCAATTTGGAAACACTGTTATAGCAGAATTTGCAAAGGTATATTTGGGAGCACACTGAAGCCTATGGTGAAAAAAATATGTTCGGATAAAAAGTAGAAAAATCTTTTTGAGAAACTGCTTTGTTATGTGTGAATTCAACTCATAGAATTAAATCTGTTTTTTTGATTGTGCAGTTTGGAAACACTGTTTTTGTAGAATCTGTGACTGGCTATTTTTGAGCACATTTAAGCCTGTGTTGGGTGATACAGGAATATCTTAGGATTAAAACTGGAAAGAATCTTTTTGAAAAACTGGTTTGTGATTTGTATTCGCTCAGAGTTAAAACTTTGTTTTGATTGATCAGTTTGGTGACACTGTTTTTGTAAAATCTGTGACAGGATATTAGGTAATGCAAAAAAGCCTATGCTGAAAAAGGAAATAACTTTAGATAAAAAATGGAAAGAAGCGTTATGAGAAATAACTTTCTGATGTGTGCATTCACCTCTAAGAGTTAAGTCCTCCTTTTAATGGAACAGTTTGGAAACACTGTTTATGTAGAATCAGCGAAGGGATATTTGGTAGCAAACCTAGGCTTATCATGGAAAAGGAAATATCTTCAGAGAAAACTAACCAGAAGCTTCCATGAAACTGCTTTGTGATGTATCCATTCATCTCACAGAGTTAAAACTTTCTTTTTATTGAGCAGTTTGGAAACACTGTTTTTATAGAACCTGCAAAGGTATATTTGGGAGTGCATTGAAGACTATTGTGAAAAAGGAAATATCTTTGGATAAAATCTAGGAAGAAGCTTTCTGAGAAACTGCTTTGTGATGTGTGCATTCATCTCATAGAATTAAGCCATTATTTTGATTGAACAGTTTGGAAACACTGTATTTGCAAAATCTGTGAAGCGATACTATGTAGAGCAAAAAAGCCTGTAGTGATCAAGCAAATATCTTAGGATAAAAACTGAAGGAAAAGTTATGAGACACTGCTCTCTGAGGTGTGCATTCATCTCACAGAGTTAAATCTTTCTTTTGATGGAATAGTTTGGAAACTATTTTTAGAGAAACTGTGAAGGGACTTTTGGGAGCGCATTGAGGCTTACAGTGGAAAAGGAAAAAGATTCATAGTAGAACTAGACACAAGCTATCTGAGAAACTTCTTTGTGATGGGGGCATACATCTCACAGAGTTAAACCTTTCTTTTGATGGAGCAGTTTGGAAACATTGTTTTTGTAGAATCTGCAAAGGTATATTTTGGAGTGCACTGAGGCATATGGTTAAAAAGGAAATATCTATGGATTAAAAACTGCAAAGAAACATTTTGAGAAACTGCTTTGTGATGCATGTATTCAATTCACAGAGGTAAACCTGTTTTTTGATTGAGCAGTTTGCACACATTGTTTTTGTAGAATCTGTGATGGGATATTTGGGAGCACATTGAAGCCTATGGTGATAAAGGAAATATCTTAGGATAAAAACAAGAAAGAAGCTTTTTGAGAAACCTCTTTGTGATGGGTGTATTCATCTCACAGTGGTAAACCCGTTTTCTGATTGAGCAGTTTGGAAACCCTGTTTTTGTAGAATCTATGAAGAGATATTTTGGAACTCGTTGAGGCCTATGGTGGAAAAGGAAATATCTTCAGAGAAAAACTAGGCAGAAGCTTTCAGAGAAACTGCTTTGTGATGTGCAATCATCTCACAGAATTAAACCTTTCTTTTGATTCAGCAGTTTGGAAGCACTTTTTTTGTAGAATCTGTGAAGGGATATTTGGGAGTGCATTTAAGCCTATGGTGAAAAAGGAAATATCTTCACATAAAAACTAGAAAGAAGCTTTTTGATAAACTGCTTTGTGGTGTTTGCATTCACCTCACAGAGTTAAACCTTGCCTTTGGATGATCAGTTTGGAAACAGTTTTTGCAGAATCTGCAAAGGGATATTTCAGAGTGCACAAAGCCTATGCTGAAAAAGGAAATAAATTCCGATTAAAGGTAGAAAGAAGCCTTCTGAGAAACTTTTATATGATGTGTGCATTCTTCTCATGCAGATAAACGTTTCTTTTGATTGAGAAGTTTGGAAACACTAGTTTTATAGAATCTGCTAAGTAATGTTAGGTAGCTCAAAAGGCCTATGGTAAACAAGGAATTATCTTAAGATAAAAATTGGAAAGAAACCATGTGAGACAGTGAAACCCCATCTCTACTGAAAATACAAAAAATTAGCTGGGCGTGGTGGTGGGCACCTGAAGTCCCAGCTACTCGGGAGACTGAGGAAGGAGAATGGCATGATCCCAGGAGGTGGAGCTTGCAGTGAGCCAAGATTGCACCACTGCACCCCAGCCTGGATGACAGAGCAAGACTCTGTCTCAAAAACAGAAAAAAAAAAAAAAGAAATGATGTGAGAAACTGCTTTCTGATATCTGCATTCATCTCACAGAGTTAAATCTTACTTTGGATGGAACAGTTCAGTAAGTCAGTATTTAAAGATTCCACAAACAGATATTTGGGAACATTTTGAGGTCTATGGTATAAAAGGAAATATCGTCAGAGAAGAGCTAGACAGAAGCTCTCTGAGAAACTGCTTTGTGAGGTCTGCATTCATCTCACTGAATTAAACCTTTCATCTCACTGAGTTAAACCTTTATTTTCTTTGAGCAGTTTGGAAACACTTTTTTTGTAGAATCTGTGAAGGTATATTTGGGAGTGCATTGAAGCCTATGGTGAAAAAGGAAATATCTTCCAATGAAAATTAGAAAGAAGATTTTTGAGAAACTGCTACTTGATGTGTCCATTCGTCTCACACAGTTAAACCTTTCTTTTCATTGGGCAGTTTGGAATAACCGTTTTTGCAGAATCTACGAAGGGATATTTTGGAGTGCACAAGGCCTGTGGTGAAAAAGGAAATTTCTTTGGATAAAAACTAGAAAGAAGGTTTCTGAGGAACTTCTTTTTGATGACATGTCACACTCACAGGGTTAAACCTGTTTTTTTGATTGAGCAGGTTGGAAACACTGTTTATGTAGAATCTGCGACAGGATATTTGGGAGTTCATTGAAGCCTATGGTGATAAATGAAATATCTTTGGGAAAAAGTAGAAAGAAGCTTTTGGAGAAACTGCTTTGTGATGTGTGCATTCACATCACAGAGTTAAAACTTTCTTTCCAAAATGAGCTCTTTGGAAATAGTGTTTTTGCAAATTTTGTGAAGCGATATCAGATAGTGTAGAAAAGCTTATTGTGAACAAGGAATTATCTTCAGAAGAAAATTGGAAAGAAGCATTATGAGAAACTGCTTTCTGATGTGTGTGTTCATTTCACAGAGTTAAGTCCTTCTTTTGATGGAACAGTTTGGAAACATTGTTTTTGTAGAATCTGCAAAGAGATATTTGGGAGTGCATTGAGGCCTATGGTTAAAAAGGAATTGTCTTCATAGAAGACTAGACAGATGCTTTCTGAGAAGTTGCTTTGTGATGTATGCATTAATCTCACAGATTTAAACCTTTCTTTTTATTGAGCAGTTTGGAAACACTGTTTTTGTAGAATCTGTGCTGGGATATTTGGGAGTGCACGTGGTGTATGGTGAAAAAGGAAATATCTTCAGATAAAAACTAGAAATAACCTATTTGAGAAGCTGCTTTGAGATGTATGCATTCATCTCAGAGAAATATACCTTTATTTTGATTAATCAGTTTGGAAACAATGTTTTTGTAGATTCTGCAAAGGGATATTTGGGAGCACACAATGCGTATGGTGAAAAATGAAATAACTTCAGATAAAAACTATAAAGAAGCTTTCTGTGAAACCGTTTTGTGATGCGTGCATTCTTCTCACAGATTTAAACGTTACTTTTGATTTAGCAGTTTGGAAACACTGTTTTGGTGGAATCTGCAAAGGGATATTTTGGAGCGCTCTGATGCCTATGGTGAAAAAGGAAATATCTTCAGATAAAAACTACAAAGCAACATTTTGAGAAACTGCTTTGTGATTTATGCATTTAGGCCACAGAGTTAAACTTTTCTTTTGACTGAGCAGTTTGGAAAAACTGTTTTTCAGTGATATGTGACAAGATGTTAGGTAGGGGTAAAAGGCATTTGGTGAACAAGGAAATATCTTCAGATAAAAACTTAAAAGAAGTGTTATGAGGAACCGCTTTTTGATGTGTGCATTCATCTCACAAGGTTAAGTCCTTCTTTTGATGGGACAGCTTGGAAACACTGTTTTTGGAAAATCTGTGAAGGGATATTTGGGAGTGCAATGAGGCCTAAAGATGAAAAGGAATTATCTTCATTGAAGAACTAGACAGAAGCTTTCTGAGAAACTGCTTTGGGATGTGTGAATTCATCTCATGGAGTTAAACATTTCTTTTGATAGAGCAGTTTGGAAACACTGTTTTTGTAGAATCTGCTAAGGGATATTTGGGAGCGAACTATTTATATGGTGAAAAAGGAACTGTCTTCAGATAAGAAGATTTTTGAGAGATGGCTTTGTGATGTGTGAATTGAGCCAACAGAGTTAATCCTTTCTTTTTCTGAGCAATTTGGAGACACAGTTTTTGTAGAATCTGTGAAGGGATATTTGGGAGTGAATTGAAGACTATGGTGAAAAAGGAAATAACTTCAGATAAAAACTAGAAAGAAGCTTTTGGAGAAACTCCTTTCTGATGTGTGCATTCATCTCATAGAGTTTAACCCCTCTTTTGATTGAGCAGTTTGCAAACACTGTTTCCATATAATCTGCAAAGTGATGTTAGGTGGTGCAAAAAGGTGTATGGTGAACAAGGAAATATCCTCAGATAAAAACTGGAAGAAGCATTATGTGAAATTGCTTTCTGAGGTATACGTTCATCTCACAGAGTTAAGTCCTTCTTTTGATAGAACAGTTTGGAAATACTGTTTTTGTAGAATGTGTGAAGGGAAATTTAGAAGTGCATTGAGGCTTAGGGTGGAAAGGGAAATATCTTCAGAGAAGAACTAGACAGAATCTTTCTGAAAAACTGCTTTGGGATGTGTGCATTCATCTCACAGAGTCAAAAGTTTCTTTTGATTGAGCAGTTTGGAAACAGTTTTTGTAGAATCTGTGAAGGGATATTTGGGAGTGAATTGAAGACTATGGTGAAAAAGGAAATAACTTCAGATAAAAACTAGAAAGAAGCTTTTGGAGAAACTCCTTTCTGATGTGTGCATTCATCTCATAGAGTTTAACCCCTCTTTTGATTGAGCAGTTTGCAAACACTGTTTCCATATAATCTGCAAAGTGATGTTAGGTGGTGCAAAAAGGTGTATGGTGAACAAGGAAATATCCTCAGATAAAAACTGGAAGAAGCACTATGTGAAATTGCTTTCTGAGGTATACGTTCATCTCACAGAGTTAAGTCCTTCTTTTGATAGAACAGTTTGGAAATACTGTTTTTGTAGAATGTGTGAAGGAAAATTTAGAAGTGCATTGAGGCTTAGGGTGGAAAGGGAAATATCTTCAGAGAAGAACTAGACAGAATCTTTCTGAAAAACTGCTTTGGGTTGTGCGCATTCATCTCACAGAGTCAAAAGTTTCTTTTGATTGAGCAGTTTGGAAATAGTTTTTGTAGAATCTGTGAAGGGATATTTGGGAAACCAGTGAAGCCTATGTTGAAAAAGGAGATAATTTCTGATAAAAACTAAAAAGAAGCTTTCTGAGAAACTGCTTTGTGTTGTGTGCAATCTTCTCACAGAGTTAAGCATTTCTTTTAATTGAGTAGTTTGGAAGCACTATTTTTGTAGAATCTTCAAAGGGATATTTAGTGGCACAGTGATGCCTATGGTGAAAAAGGAAATACCTTCAGAGTAAAACTAGAAAGAAACTTTCTGAGAAACTGCTTTGTTATGTACACATTCATCTCACAGAGTTAAACTTTCCTTTGGCTGAGCATTTTGGAAACCCTGTTTTTTATAATCTGTGAAGCAATATAAGCACAAAAAGGTCTATGGTGAAAAAGGAGATATCTTCATATAAAAATTCGAGAGAAGTGTTATGAGAAAGTGCTTTCTGATGTGTGCACTTACATCACAGAATTAAAGCCTTCTTTAGATGGAACAGTTTGGAAACATTGTTTTTATGAATCTGCATAGGGATATTTGGGAGTGCATTGAGGCCTGTGGTGGAAAAGGAAATATCTTCAGAGAACAACTAGATAGAAGCTATCTGAGAAACTTCTTTGGTATGTGTGCATTCATCTGACAGAGTTAAACCTTTCTTTTGATTGAGTAGTTTGGAAACACTGTTTTAGTAGAATCTGCAACGGTATATTTTGTGTGCACTGAGGCCTATGCTGAGAAAGTAAATATCTTTGGATAAAAACTAGAAAGAAGATTTTTTGGAAACTACTTTGTGACGTTTGCATTCATGTCACTGAGTTAAACTTTTCTTTTGACTGAGCAATTTGGAAACACTGTTTTTGTAGAATCTGGAAAAGGATATTTGGGAGCACACTGATGACTCTGGTGAAAAAGGAAATATCTTCAGATAAAACCTAGAAAGATGCTTCTTGAGAAACCCCTTTGTGATGTATGCATTCATCTCACAGAGTTAAATATTTCTTTTCACTGAACAGTTTGGAAACACTGTTTTTGTATAATCAGCAAAGCAATGTTATGTAGTGCAAAAAGGCCTATGGTGAACAGCTAAATATCTTCAGATAAAAACTGGAAAGAAGTGTTGCAAAAAAATGCTTTCTGATGTGTGTGTTCATATCACAGAGCTAATTATTTAACAGATCAGAAATGCTGTTTTTATAGAATCTGTGAAGGTATATTTGGGAGTGCATTGAGGCCAATAATGGAAAAGGAAGTAAGTTCAGAGAAGAATTAGACAGAAGCTTTCTGAGAAACTGCTTCATGATCTGTGCATTCATCTCACAGAGTTAAACTTCTTTTTTGTTGGAGCAGTTTGAAACACTGTTCTTTTAGAATCTGCAGAGGTATATTTCAGAGTGCACTGAGGCCTATGGTGAAAAAGGAAACATCTTTGGATAACAACTAGAAGGTAACTTTTTGAGAAACTGCTTAGTGATGTGTGCATTCATCTCACAGAGTTAAACCTTTCTATTTATTGATCAGTTTAGAAACACTTTGGTAACACTGTTTTTCTAGAATCTGCAAAGGTATATTTTGGAGTGCACTGAGGCCTATGGAGAAAAAGGAAATATCTTCCGATAAAAACTAAAAAGAAGCTTTTTGAGAAACTACTTTGTGATGTGTGCATTCAAATCACAGAGTTAAACCTGCTTTTTGATTGAGTAGTTGGAAACACTGTTTTTGTAGAATCTGCAATGGGACACTTTAGAGTGCGTTAAAGCCTATGGTGATAATGGAAATATCTTTGGATAGCAACCAGAAAGAAGCTTTTTAAGAAACTGCTTCATGAGGTGCGCATTCATCCCACAGAGTTAAACCTCTCTTTGACTGAGCAGTTTGGAAACACTGTTCTTGCAAAACCTGAAGAGCTATATTAGATAGAAGAAAAAAGCTTATGGTGAAAAAGAAAATATCTTCAGATAAAAATTGGAAAGAAGCATTATGAGAAACTGTTCAGATGTGTGCATTCATCTAACAGAGTTAAATTCTTCTTTTGATGGAACATTTCAGAAACACTGTTTTTTATAGAATCTACAACAGGATATTTTGGAAAGCACTGATGCCTATGGCGAAGAAGGAAATATCTTTTGATAAAAACTAGAAAGAAGCTTTTAGAGAAACTGCTTTGTGATGTGTGCATTCATCTCACAGAGTTAAACGTGTTTTTTCATTGAGCAGTTTGGAAACACTGTTTTTGTAGAATGTGTGATGGGGTATTTGGGAGCACTCTGATGCCTGTGGTGACAAAGGAAATATCTTTGGATAAAAATCAGAAAGTTTTTTTTGGGAGTGCCTTCACACATATTGTGATAAAAACTAGAAAGAAGATTTCTGAGAAACTGCATTGTGATGTGTGCATTCTTCTCAAAGAATTAAAAGTTTCTTTTGATTGAGCAGTTTGGAAACACTGTTTACATAGAATCTGCAAATATATCTTTGGGAGCAGACTTATGCCTATGGTAAAAAATGAAATATCTTCAGATAAAATCTAGAAAGAAGCTGTTTAGAAACTTCTTTGTGATGTATGCATTCACCTCACAGAGTTAAGCTTTACATTTGACAGAGCAGTTTGGAAACACTGTTTTTGTATAATATGTGAAGCATTGTTAGGTTGTGCACAATGGTTTAGGGTGAACAAGGAAATATCTTCAGAAAAAAACTTGAAAGAAGTATTATGAGAATCTGCTTTCTGAAGTGTGTGTTCATCTCACAGAACTAAATCTTTCTTTTGATGGAACATTTTGGAAACACTCTTTCTATAAAATCTGAGAAGAGATTTTTGTAGGGCATTGAGGCCTATGGTGGAAAAGGGAATATCTTCAGAGAAGAATCAGACAGAAGCTGTGTGAGGAAACTGCTTTGTGATGCATGCATTCCCTCATAGAGTTAAACCTTTCTTTTGATTGAGCAGTTTGGAGACAGTTTTTGTAGAATCTGCAAAGGTATATTTAGGATGGCCCTGAGGCCTATGGTGAAAACAGAAATATCTCCAGATGAAAACTAGAAAGAAGATTTCTGAGAATCTGCTTTGTGATGTGTACATTCATCTGAGAGAGATAAAACTTTCTTTGAGCAGTTTGGAAGCCCTGTTTATACAAAATCTGTGAAGCAATATGAGGTAGTGCAAAAAAAGCCTACAGTGAAAAAGTAAATACCTTCAGATAAAAAATAGAACTAAGCTTTCTGAGAAACCACATTGTGATATGTGCATTCTTCTCACAGAGTTCAACCTTTCCTTTTACGAAACAGTTTTGAAACAGTGTTTTTGCAAAATCTGCCAAGCAATATTTGTTAGCACAAAAAAACCTATGGTGAAAAAGGAAATAACATCAGATGAAAACTGCAAACAAGCGTTTTGACAAACTGCTTTCTGATGTGTGCATTCATCTCACAGACTAAGTCCATCTTTAGATGGAACAGTTTGGAAACACTGTTTTTTTTTTTTTTTTTGAATCTGCAAAGGTATATTTGGCATCATTTTGAGGCCTATGGCAGAAAAGGAAATATCTTTAGGGAAGAACTTCACAGAAGCTTTCAGAGATACTGCTTAGTGATGTGTGCTTTCCTCTCACAGAGGTAAGCCTTTCTTTTGATTGAGGTATTAGGAAACACTGCTTTTGTAGAATCTGTGAATGGATATTTGGGAGCACATTGAAGCCTATGGTGAAAAAGCAAATATCTTCAGTTAAAAACTAGAAAGAAGCTTTTTAAGAAACTGCTTTGTGATATGTGCATTCATCTCACAGAGTTAAACCTTTCTTTTGATTTAGCAGTTTGGAAACACTGTTTTTGTAGAATCTGTGAAGGGACATTGGGAGCGCATGCAGCCTATGGTGAAAAAAGAAATAATTTCAGATAAAAACTAGAAAGAAAGTTTCTGAGAAACCACTTTATGATGTGTTCATTCTTCTCAAGGAGTTAAATATTTCTTTTGATTGAAGAGTTTCTAGACACTTTTTTTGTAGAATCTCCAAAGGGATATTAGGGAGTGCACTGATGCCTATTGTGAAAAACGAAATATCTTCAGATTGAAATCTAGAAAGAATCTTTTTGAGAAACTGCTTTGGTGTATGTGCATTCATCTCACTGAGTTAAACTTTTCTTTTGACTGAGCAGTTTGGAAACACTGTTTTCACTTAATCTTCGAAGCGATGTTATAAAGCATGAAATGGCCCACAGTGAGCAAGGAAATCTCTTCAGATAAAAACTGGAATGAAGCATTATGAGAAACTGCTTTCTAATATGAGCATTCATCTCACAGAGTTGTCTTCCTTTTGATGGAACAGCGTGGTAATAATGTTTTTAAAGAATCTATGAAGGTATATCTGGTAGCACTTTCAGACCTGTTGTGGAAAAATAATATCTTCAGAGAAGAACTAGACTTTCTGGAAGTGCTGTTTTAGTAGAATCTGCAAAGCTCTATTTGGGAAACCTTTCTTTTTATTGAGCAGTTTGGAAACACTGTTTTGGCAGAATCTGAAAAGGGATATTTGGCAGCACATGGACCGTATGGTGAAAAAGAAAATAACTTTGGATAAAAACTACAAAGAAACTTTCTGAGAAACTGATTTCTGGAATGTGCATTCTTCTCACAGGTTTAATTCTTTCTTTTGATTGAGCAGTTTGGAAAAAATGTTATTGTAGAATTTGCAATGGGATATTTGAAATCACAGTTAGGCCTATGGTGAAAAAGGAAATGTATTGGGATAAAAACTAGAAATAAGCTTTTTGAGAAACTGCTTTGTGATGTATGCATTCCTATCACAGAGTTAAACCATTCTATTGACTGAGCACTTTTGGAAAACTGTTTTTCTGTAATCAGTGGAGAGATATTTGGTAGCACAAAAAAGCCTATGGTGGAAAAAGATATACCTTCAGATAAAAACTGGAAAGAAGCGTTATGAGAAACTGCTTTCTGATATTTGCATTCATCTCACACAGTTAAGTCCTTCTTTTGATGGAACAGTCTGGAAACACTGTTTTTGTAGAATATGCGAAGGGATATTTGGGATCGCATTTAGGTCTAAGGTGGAAAAGGAAATAACTTCATTGAAGAACTTGACAGAAGCTTTTGGAGGAACTACTTTTTAATGTGTGCCTTCATCTCACAGAGTTAAAACATTCTTTTGATAGAGCAGTATGGAAACACTGTTTTTGTAAAATGTGTGAAGGGATATTTGGAACTGCCTTGAGGCTGATGGTGGAAAAGGAAATAACCTCAGAGCAGAACCAGGCAGAAGCAATGAGAGGAACTGCTTTGAGATGTGTGCATTCATCTCAAAGAGTTAAACTTTTCTTTTGATTGAGCAGTTTGGAAACTGTTTTTGTAGAATCTGTGAAGGGATATTTAGGAGTGCATTGAGGCCTAGGGTGAAAAAAAGGAAATATCTTCAGATAAAAACTAGGAAGAAACTTTTTGAGAAACTGCTTCATGATATATGCATTCATCTCAGAGAGTTAAACCTTTCTTTTGACTGAGAAATTTGGAAACATTGTTTTTGCAAAATCTGAGAAGCGATATTAGTTACTGCCAAAAACCCTATGGTCAACAAGGAAATATCTTCAGATAAAAACTGGAGAGAAGGGTTATGAGAGACTGCTTTCTGATGTGTGTGTTCACCTCAGACAGTTATGTCCTTGTTTTGATGAAACAGTTTGGAAACAGTTTTTGTAGAATCTGCAAAGGGATATTTGGGAGTGCATTGAGGACTATGGTGGAAAAGAAAATATCTTCAGAGAAGAACGAGAGTAGCTTTCTAAGAAACTGCTTTGTGATATGTGCCTTCATTTTACAGAGTTAAATCTTTCTTTTGATTGTGTAGTTTGGAAACACTGTTTTTGTAGAATCTGCAAAGTGATATTTAGGAGCACAAGAATCCTATCTTAAAAAAGGATATAACATCAGTTAAAAAGTAGAAAGAAGCTTTCTGAAAAACTGCTTTGTGATGTGTGCATTCTTCTCAGAGAGTTAAACTTTTTTTGCTATTGAACAGTTTGAAACACTGTTTTTTTTTGTGGAATCTGCAAAGGGATATTTTGTAGCAGACTGATGTCCATGATGAAGCAGGAAATATCTTCAGATAAGAACTACAAATATGCTTTTTGACAAAAAGCTTTGTGATTCATGCCTTCATCTCACAGAGTTGAATCATTTTGATGGAACAGTTCAGAAACATTATTTTTATAGAATCTGTGAATGGATATTTGGGAATGCATTGAGGCCTATGGTGTTAAAGAAAATCTCTTCAGAGACAAACTAGACAGTAACTATCTGAGAAATTGCCTTGTTATGTGTTCCTTCATTTCACAGAGGTAAAACTTTCTTTTAATTGAGCAGTTTGGAAACACTCTTTTTGTAGAATCCGCAAGAGGATATTTGAGAGCTCACTGAGGCCTTTGGTGAAAAAGGAAATATCTTCGGATAAAAACTAGAGAGAATCACTTTGAGAAACTGTTTTGTGATGTGTGCACTCATCTCACAGAATTAAACCTGTTTTTTGACTGAGCAGTTTGGAAACACTGTTTATGTAGAATCTGTGATGGGATATTTTGGAGTGCATTGAAACATAAGGGGATAAAGGAAATACCTTCAAAAAACTAGAAAGAAGCTTTTTGAGAATCTGCTTTGTGATGTGTGCATTCATCTCACAGAGTTCAACCTTACTTTTGACTGAGCAGTTTGGAAACACTGTTTTTGCAAAATCTGTGGAGCCATATTTGATAGTATAAAAAACCCTATGGTGAATCATGGAATATCTTCAGATAAAAGCTGGAAAGAAGCATTATGAGAAACTGGTTTCTGACTGTGGGTTCATCTCACTGAGTTAAGTCCTTCTTTGGATGGTACAGTTTGGAAAACTGTTTGTGTACAATCTGTGAAGGGATATTTGGGACTGCATTGAGGCCTAAGATGGAAAAGGAAATATCAGCAGAGAACTAGACAGAAGCTATTTGTGAAACTGCTTTATGATGTTTGCATTCATCTCACAGATTTAAATCTTTCTTTTGATTGAGTAGTTTGGAAACACAGTTTTTGTAGAATCTGTGAAGGAATATTTGGGAGTGCATTGAAGGCTATGGTGAAAAAGGAAATATCTATGGATAAAAACAAGAAAGAAGCTTTTGAGAAACTGCTTTGTGATGTGTGCATTCATCTCACAGAGCAAAACCTTTCTTTTGATTGAGCAGTTAGGAAACACTGTTTTTGTAGGGTCCACAACAGTATATTTGGGAGAGCATTTAGGCCTATAGTGTAAAAAGAAATATTTTGGATAAAAATTAGAAAGAACTCTTTTGAGAAACTGCTTTGTGATGTGCACGTTCAACTCACAGAGTTAAACTTGTTTTTAGATTGGGCCATTTGGAAACACTGTTTTTGTAGAATCTGCAACAGGATATTTGGGAGTGCACTGAGGCCTATGGTGAAAAAGGAAACACCTTCAGATAAAAACTAGAAAGAAGCTTTTTGAGAAACTGCTTTGTGATGTGTGGGTTCAATTCACAGAGTTAAAACTGTTGTTTCATTGAGCATTTTAGAAAACTGTTTTTGTAGAATCTGCGACGGGATATTTGCAAGCACATTGAAGCTTATGGTGATAAAGCAAATATCTTCAGATAAAAAGTATAAAGAAGCTTTTTAATAAACTGCTTTGTGGTGTGTGCATTCATCTCACAGAGTTAAACCTTTCTTTTGACTCAGAAGTTTGGAAACACTGTTTTTGTAGAATCTGTACAGCGATATTCGGTAGTGCAAAAAGACTATGGTGAACCAGGAAATATCTTCATATAAACACAAGAAACAACCATCATGAGAAACTGCTTTCTGATGTGTGCATTCATCTCACAGAGTAAAACCTTTCTTTTGATTTAGCAGTTTGGAAACACTGTTTTTGTAGAATCTGCAAATGTATATTTTGGAGTGCACTGAGACCTATGGTGAAAAAGGAAATCTCTTCAGTAAAAACTACAAAAAAGCTTTTTGAGAAAATGCTTTGCAATGAGTACATTGAATTCTGAGAGTTAAACCTGTTTTTTGATTGAGCAGATTGGGAAAACTGTTTTTGAAGGATCTGCAACTTGATATTTGGGATCGCATTGAAGCCTATTGTGATAAAGGAAATATCTTCAGGGATGAACTAGACTGAAGTTTCTAAGAAACTGCTTCATAATGTGTGCATTCATCTCACAGAGTTAAATCTTTCTTCTGAGTGAGCAGTTTGGAAACAGTGTTTTGTATAACCTGCAAAGTGATGTTATGTAGTGCAAAAGGGCCTATGGTGAACAAGGAAATATCTTCAGATAAACCTGGAAAGGGGTGTTATGAGAAACAGGTTTCTGATGTGTGGGTTCATTTCACAGAGTTAAATACTTCTTTTGATGGAACAGTTCAGAACCACTGTTTTTATAGAAGCTGAGAAGGGATATTTGGGAGTGTACTGAGTGCTATGGTGAGAAGGAAATACCTTTAGAGAAGAACTAGAGAGAAGTTACCTGAGAAACTGCTTTGTGATGAGTGAATTTTTCTGACAAAATTAAAAGTTTCTTTTGATTGAGCAGTTTGGAAACACTGTTTTGGTAAATCTGCAAAGGTATATTTGGGAGTGTACTGAGTCCTGTGATGAAAAAGGAAATGTCTTCAGATAAACACAAGAAATAAGATTTTGAGAAATGGCTTTTTGATGTGTGCATTCAACTCACAGAAGTAAATCTGTTTTTGGATAGAGCAGTTTGGAAACGTTGTTTTTGCAGAATCTGTGACAGGGTGTTTTGGTGCTCATTAAAGCCTATGGTGATAAAGGAAATATCTTTGGATAAAACTAGAAATAATCTTTTTAAAAAACAACTTTGCTGTGTGTGCATTCATCTGACAGAGGTAAAATTTTCTTTTGACTGGCCATTTTGGAAATACTCTGTTTGCAAAATCTGTAAAGCGATATTAGGTAATGCAAAAAAAGAATATGGTGAAAAAGGAAATATCTTCAGATAAAACCTGGAAAGAAGAATTATGAGATACTGGTTTCTGATGTGTGAATTCCTCTCATAGAGTTCAGTCATTCTTTTCATTAAACAGTTTGGAAACACTGTGTAGATTCTGCAAAGGGATATTTGGGAGCACATTGAGGCCTATGGTGGAAAAGGAAATATCTTCAGAGAAGAACGAGACAAAAGCTTTCAGAGAAACTGCTTAGTGATGTGTACATATTTGTCACACAGTTAAACCTTTATTTTGATTGAGGAGTTTTGAAACACTGATTTTGTATAATCTGCAATGCAATATTATTTAGCCCAAAAATGCTTATGTTTTTAAAGGAAGTATCTTCAAAAAAAAACTGGAAAGAAGCATTATGAGAAACTGCTTTCTGATGTGTGCATTCATCTCACAGAGTTGAGTCTTTCTTTTGATGGTATAGTTTGGACACACTCTTTTTGTGGAATCTTCAAAGGGGTATTTGGAAGTGCACTGAAGCCTACGTTGAAATGGAAATATCTTCAGATAAAAACTAGAAAGAAGCTTTTTCAGAAAACTGCTTTGTGCTGTATGCATTCATCTCACAGAGTTAAACAATTCTTTTGACTGAGCAGTTTGGAAGCACTGTTTTTGTATAATCTGCAAAGCAATGTTAGTTAGCATGAAAACACCTATGGTGAAAAAGGAAATATCTCCAGATAAAAACAGGAAAAAAGCATTATGAGAAACTGCTTTCTGAAGTGTGCATTCATCTCACAGAGTAAAATCTTTCTTTTGGTGGAACAGTTCAGAAACACTCATTTTATGCAATCTGCGAAGCAATATTTTTTTGAGCACATTGAAGCCTATGTTGGAAAAGGAAATATCTTCAGAGAAGAACTAGACAGAAGCTATCTGAGAAGCTTCTTTGTGATGTATGCATACATCTCACAGAGTTAAATACTTCTTTCAATGGGACAGTTCAGAAACACTGTTTTTATACAATCTGCAAGGGAATATTATGAGCATATTGAGGCCTAAGGTGAAAAAGGAAATACCTTCAGAGAAGAATTAGAGAGAAGCTATCTGAGAAATTGCTTTTTATGTGTGAATTCATGGCACTGAGTTAAATCTTTCTTTTTATTGAGCAGTTTGGAAACTCTGTTTTTTGGTAGGATCTGTGAAGGGACATGTGGGAGCACTTTGAATTTTATGGTGAAAAAGGAAATATCTTCAGATGAAACTAGAAAGAAGCTTTTTGAGAAATTGCTTTGTGATGTGTGCATTCATCCCACAGAGGTAAACCTTTCTTTTGATTGACCAGTTTGGAGACACTCTTTTTGTAGAATCTGTGAAGGGTCATTTTGGAGCATATGAGGACTATGGTGAAAAAGAAATAACTTCTGATAAAAACAAGAAGGAAGCTTTCTGAGAAAATGCTTTGTGATGTGTGTGTTCTTCTCACACTGTTAAACTTTTCTTTTGATTGAGCAGCTTGGAAACACTGTTTGTGTAGAATCTGCAATGGGATATTTGGAAGCAAACTGATGCCTCGGTGAAAAAAAGAAATATCTTCATATAAAAACTAGAAAGAAGCTTTTTGAGAAACTGCTTTGTGAGGTGTGTGTTCAACTCACAGAGGTAAAACTGCTTTTTGATTGAGTAATTTGGAAACACTGTTTGTGTAGAATCTGTAATGGAATATTTTAAAGCACAGTTTGGCCTATGGTGAAAAGGGAAATATCTTCAGATATAAACAAGAAAGAAGTTTTTTGAGCAACTGCTTTGTAATGTCTGAATTCATCTCACAGAGATGAACCTTTCTTTTCACTGAGCAGTTTGGAAACACTTTTTTTTGTACAATCTGTGATGCGATATTAGCGCAAAAATGACTATATTGATAAAGGTAATGTCTTCAAACACAAATTGGAAAGAAGCGTTATGAGAATCTGCTTTCTGATGTATGCATTCATCTGACAGAATTAAGTCCTTCTTTTGATGGAACAGTTTGAAAACACTTTTTTTGTAGAATCTGCAAAGGGATATTTGGGATCGCATTGAGGCATATGGTGGAAAAGGAAATATCTTCAAAGCAAAAATAGATAGACGATTTCTGAGAAACTGCTTTGTGATGTATGCATTCTTCTCACAGATTTAAACTTTTCTTTTGATTGAACAGTTTGGAAACTTTTTTTTGTGTAGAATCTGTGAAGGGATATTTGGGAATGCATTGAAGCTTATGGTGAAAAGGAAATATCTTTGGATAAAAACTAGAAAGAAGCTTTGTGGGAAACTACTTTGTGATGTGTCAATTCATCTCACAGTGTTTAGCCTTTCTTTTTTACTGAGCAGTTTGGAAACACTGTTTTTGTATAATCTGTGAAGTGATATGAGGTAGCGCAAAAAAGCCTATGGTGAAAAGTGAAATACCTTCAGAAAAAAAATGGAAAGAATTGTTATTAGCAACTGCTTTCTGATGTGCGCATTCATCTCACAGAGTTATGTCCTTCTTGATTGAACAGTTTGGAAACACTGTTTTTGTAGAATCCGTGAAGGGATATTTGGGAGTGCATTGACTCCTAAGATGAAAAAGGAAATACCTTCAATGAAGAATGAGACAGAAGCTTTCCAAGAAACTGCTTTGTGACGTGTGCATTAATCTCACAGAAGTAAACCTTTCTTTTGATTGACCAGTTTGGAAACACTGTTTTTGTAGAATATGTGAAGGGTTATTTGGGAAAGCATTGAAGCCTAAGGTTAACAAGGAAATATCTAAAGTTAAAAAATAGGAAGAAGCTTTTTGAGAAACTGCTTTGTTATGTGTACATTCATCTCACTGTGTTAAACTTTCTCCTAATTGAGCAATTTGGAAACACTCTTTTTGTATAATCTGTGAAGGTATATTTGGGATGCATTGAAGCCTAAGTTGAAAAAGGAAATACCTTCAGATAAAAACTAGAAGGAAGTTTTTTGAGAAACTGCTTTCTGATGTGTGCATTAATCTCACAGAGTTAATCCTTTCTTTTGATAGAGAGTTTGGAAACAATGTTTTTGTAAAATTTGAGAAATGGTATTATGTAGTGTAAACAGGCCTATGTTGAAAAAGGAACTATCTTTGCATAACAACTTGAAAGAAGCTTTCTGAGACACTGATTTGTGATGTCCACATTCATTTCACATTGTTAAATCTTTCCTTTAATGGAGCCATTTGGAAAAACCCTTTTGGCAGCATCTGCGAAGAGTTATTTGGGAGAGTATTTAGGTCTATGGTGAAAAAGGAAATACATCCAGATAAAACCCAGAAAGAATCTTTCAAGGAAACTGCTTTTTGATGTGCACATTCATCTGACAGAGTTTAAGCTTTCTTTTGATTGAGCAGTTCGGGAACACTATTTTGGCAGAATCTGCCAGGGATATTTTTGATCGCATTCACCCGATGGTGGAAAAGGAAATAACTTCGGATAAAAACTACAAAGAACGTTTTTGGGAAACTGCTTTGTGATGTGCACATTCTTCTCACAGATTTAAACCTTTCTTTTGATTAAGGAGTTTGGAAAATCTGTTTTTTTAGATTCTTCAATGGGATATTTGAAAGTGCAGTTTGGCCTATGGTGAAAAAGAAATTATATTTGGATAAAAACTAAAAAGAAGTTTTTTTAGAACATGCTTTGTGATGTGTGCATTCACCTCAAAGTGTTAAACCTTCTTTTTGACTGAGCAGTTTGGAAACCCTTTTTTTGTAGAATCTGCAAACGGATATTTGGGAGCACATTTAAATCTACAGTGAAAAATGAAACATCTTTGGATAAAAACTATAAAGAGACTTTCTGAAATAATGCTTTGTGATGTGTGTATTCTTCTCACAGAGTTAAAACTTTCTTTTCAATGATAAGTTTGGAAACACTGCTTTTGTAGAATCTGCCACAGGATATTTGGGAGTTCCCTGAGGCCAATTGTGAAACAAGGAAATATCTTTGGATAAAAACTAGAAGGCAGCTTTTTGAAACTGCTTTGTGATGTATGCATTCATCTCACAGAGTTAAAATTTTCTTTTCACTAAGCAGCTTGAAAACAGAGTTTTTGTGTAATCTTTGAAGCTATGTTATGTAGTACAAAATGGCCTATGTTGAACAAGGAAATATCTTCAGATAAAAACTGAAAAGAAGCGTTATGAGAAACTGCTTTCTGATGTGTGTGTTCATCGCTCAGAGTTATATCCTTCTTTAAAAAGAACAGTTCAGAAACACTGTTTTTATTAAATCTGGAAGGGATATTTAGAATAGCATTGAGACCTAGGGTGAAAAAGGAAATATCATTGAGAAGAACTAGAGAGAAGCTATCTGAGAAATTGCTTTCTGATGTGTGCATTCATATCACAGAAATAAACCTTTCTTTTGATTGAGCAGTTTGGAAACACTGTTTTTGTAGGATCAGCAAAGGCATATTAGGGAGCTCAATGAGGCCTATGCTGAAAAAGGAAATATCTTCGGATAAACACTAGAAAGAATTTTTTGAGAAATGGCTATCTGATGTGCACATTCAACTCACAGAGTTAAACCTTTCTTTTGACTGAGCAGTTAGGAAACACTGTTTTTGCAAAATCTGCAAAGTGATTTTATGTAGTGCAAAAAAGCCTATGCTGAAAAAGGAAATGTCTTCAGATAAAAACTGGAAAAAAGAGTTATGAGAAACTGCTTTCTGATGTGTGTGTTCACCTCACAGAGTTAAATTATTCTTTTGATGGAACAGTTTGGAAATGCTGTTTTTATTGAATCTGTGAAGGAATATTTGAGAGCCCATTGAGGCCTATGGTGCAAAAGGAAATATCTACAGAGAAGAGCTAGACAGAAGCTTTCTGATAAACTGCTGTGTAATGTGTGCATTCATCCCACACAGTTAAATCTTTCTTTCAATTGAGCAGTTTGGAAACACTGTTTTTTCAGAATCTGCAAAGGGATATTTGGAGTGTTTGAGGCCTACCAATGGTGAAAAAGGAAATAACTTCAGATTAAAACTAGAAAGAAGCTTTCGGACAAACCGCTTTGTGATGAGTGCATTCTTCTCACATAGTTAAACGTTTCTTTTGAGTGAGCAGTTTGGAAACCTGTTTTTATGGAATCTGCAAAGGGATATTTTGGAAGGCTCAGATGACTATGGTGAAAAAGGAAATATCCTCGGATAAAAACTAGAAAGAAGATTTTTGAGAAACTGCTTTGTGATGTGTGTATTCAACTCACAGAGTTAAACCTCTTTTTTGATTGAACAGTTTGGAGAAACTGTTTTTGTAGAATCTGCAATTGGATGTTTGAAAGTGCAGTAAGGCCTATGGTGGAAAAGGAAAGATATTCAGATATAAACTAGAAAGATGATTTTCAGTAACTGCTTTGTGATATGTGAATTGATCTCAAAGAGTTAAACCTTTTTAATGATGGAGCAGTTTGGAAACACTGTTTCTCCAAAATGTAAAAAGTGATATAAAGCAGCACAAAAAAGCCTATTGTGAACAAGGAAATATCTTCAGCTAAAAACTGGAAAGAAGCGTTAGGAGAAACAGCTTTCTGATGTGTGCATTCATCACAGAGGGTTAAGTTCTTTTTTGATGGAACAGTTTGGAAACACTGTTTTTGTAGAATCTGCGAAGGTATAGTTGAGAGATCATTGAGACCTGTTGTGGAAAAGAAATGTCTTCTGAGAAGAACTAGAAAGAAGCTTTCAGAGAAATTGATTTGTGATGTGTGCATTCATCTCACAGAGTTAAACCTTTATTTTGACTGAGCAGTTTGGAAACACTGTTTTTGCAAAATATGTGAAACGATATTAGGTAGCACAAAAAACCCTATGGTGAACAAGGAACTATCTTCAGACAAAAACTGGAAAGAACATTATTGGAAACTGCATTCAGATGTGTGCATTCATCTCACAGAGTTAATTCCTTCTTATGATAGAACTGTTTGGAAACACTGTTTTTGTAGAATCTGCAAAGGGATATTTGGGAGTTCATTGAGGCTTATGGTGGCAAAGGAAATAACTTCAGAGAATGAGACGTAAGCTTTCTGAGAAACTGCTTTTTGATGTGTGCATTCATCTCACAGAGTTAAACTGTTGCTTTGACTGAGCAGTGTGGAAACCCTGTTTTTGTACAATCTGCAAATCAATATTTGGGTGTGCACTGAGGCCTATGGTGAAAAAAGGAATATCTTCAGATAAAACTAGACAATAAGTGTTTTGAGAAACTGCTTTATCATGAATGCATTCAACTCACAGAGTTAAACCTATTTTCTGATTTAGCAGTTTAGAAACGCTGTTTTTGTAGAATCTGTGATGGGATATTATGGAGCGCTTTGAAGCCTATGGCAATAAAGGAAATAACTTTGGATAAAAACCAGAAAGAAGCTTTTTGAGAAACTGCTTTGTGGTGTGTGCATTCATGTAACAGAGCTAAACATTTCTTTTGACAGACCAGTTTGGAAAAACTGTTTTTGTATAATCTTAGAAGTGATAATTTGTAGCACAAAAAGACATATGGTGAACAAGGAAATATCAGATAAAAACTGGAAAGAAGCTTTATGAGAAACTGCTTTCTGAATTGTGCATTCATCTCACAAAGTTAAATCCTTTTGATGGAACAGTTTGGAAATAATGTTTCTATAGAATCTGCGAGGGATATTTGGGAATGCATTGAGGCCTATGGTGGAAAAAGGAAATATTTTCAGAGAAGAACTAGACAGTAGCTGTCTGAGAAACTGCTTTGTGAAGTGTGCATTCATCTCACAGAGTTAAACATTCCTTTAGATTGAGCAGTTAGGAAAAACTGTTTTTGTACAATCTGAAAAGGTATATTTGGGAGTGCACTGAGGCCTATGGTGGAAAAGGAAATATCTTCAGAGAAGAAATAGACTGAATCTTCACAGACACTGCTTTGTGATGGGTGCATTCATCTCAAAGATTTAAACCTTTCTTTTCATTGATCAGTTTGGTAACACTCATTGTAGTATCTGCAGTGTTACTAGAGAGCACAGGAGGCTTAGGGTGCAAGAGGAAATAACTTCAGATAAAAAATAGAAAGAAGCTTTCTGAGAAACAGTGTTGTGATGTGTGCATTCTTTTCACAGAGTTATGTTTCTTTTGATTGATCTGTTTGGAAATACTGTTTGTGTAGTATCTGCAAAGGGGTATTTGGGAGCACAATGAAGCCTATGATGATAAAGGAATTATCTTCAGATAAAAACTAGGAAGAAGCTTTCCGAGAAACTGCTTTGTGATGTATGCATTCATCTCACAGAGTTAAACTTTTCTTTTGACTGAGCAATTTGGAAACACTGTTTTTATATAATCTGTGAGGCACCTTTTGGTAGTGCAAAAAGGCCTATGGTGAGAAAGGAAATTTCTTCAGATAAAAACTGGAAAAAAGTGTTACAAGAAACTGCTTTCTGATGTGTGGGTTCATCTCACAGAATCAAATCTTTCTTTTGATTGAGAATTTGGAAACACTGTTTTTGTAGAATTTGCGAAAGGGTATTTGCAGCGCATTGAAGCCTATGGTGAAAAAGGAAATATCTTCAGATAAAAACTAGAAAGAAACATTTTGAGAAACTAATTTGTAATGTGTGCATTCATCTCAGAGTTAAACCATTCTTTTGACTGAGCATTTTGGAAACAGTCTTTTTGCAACATCTATGAAACAATATTAGGTAGCGCAGAAAAGCATATGTTGAAAAAGTAAATACCTTCAGATAAAGACTGGAAAGAAGCGACACGAGCAATTACTTTCTGAAGTGTGTTTGTCTCACAGACTGAAGTCCTTATTTTGATGGAACAATTTCAAAACACTGTTTTTGTAGAATCTGTGAAGGGATATCTGGGAGTGCATTGAGGATGATGGTGGAAAAGGAAATATCTTCAGAGAAGAACTAGACATAAGCTTTCTGATAAACTGATTTGTAATGTGTGCATTCATCTCAGAGAGTTAAACATTCCTTTTGATTGAGCAGTTTCCAAACAATGTTTTTGTAGAATCTGGAAAGGGATAATTGGTAGCACTTTAAGGCTTAAAGTGAGAAAGTGAATATCTTCACATAAAAATTAGAAAGAGACTTTTTGAAAAACTGCTTTGTGATGTGTGCATTCATCTCACAGAGTTAATACTTTCTTTGATTGATCAGTTTGGAAACACTGTTTTTGTTGAAACTGCAAAGGTATATTTTGGAGCACCCTGAGGCCTATGGTGAAAAAGGAAATATCTTCAGAAAAAAATAGAAAGAAGCATTTTGAGAAATTACTTTGTGATGTGTATGTTCAACTCACAGAGTTAAACCTTTCCTTTGAGTGAACAGTTTGAAACACTGTTTTTGCAAAATCTGTGAATGATATTATTTACCCAAAAAAACCTGTGGTGAAAAAGTAAATATCTTCAGAAAAAAACTGCAAAGAAGAGTTATGAGAAACTTCTTTCTGATGGGTGTGTTCGTCTCACAGATTTAAGTCCTTTTCTTGATGGAACAGTTTGGAAACATTGTTTTTGTAGAATGTGCGAAGAGATATTTTGGAGTGCATTTAAGCCTATAGTGGAAAAGGGAATATGATCAGTGAAGAACTAGAGAGATTCCTTATGAGAAACTGCTTTGTGATGTGTGCATTGCTCTCACAGATGTAAACGTTTCTTTTGATTGAGTAGTTTGGAAACACTGTTTTTGTAGAATCTGGGAAGGGATATTTGGGAACACGTTGAAGCCTGTGGTGAAAAAGGAAATATCTTTGGATAAAAATTAGAAAGAAGTTTTGTGAGAAACTGCTTTGTAGTGTGTGCATTCTTCTAACAGAGATAAACCTTTTTTTGGATTGATCTGTCTAGGAACACTCTTTTTGTAGAATATTCAGAAGGATATCTGGGAGCTCATGAGGACTATGTTGAAAAAGGAAATAACTTCAGATAAATCTAGAATGAAGCTTTCCGAGAAACTGCTTTGTGATGTGTGTGTCCATCTCACAGAGTTAAGTTCTTCTTCTTATGGAACAGTTTAGAAACACTGTTTTTATACAATCTGTGAAGGTATATTTTGGAAGGCATTAGGCCTATGGTGGAAAAGGAATTATCTTCAGAGAAGAAGCAGATAGAAGCTTTCTGAGACCCTGCTTTGTGATTTGTGCATTCCTCTCACAGAGTTAAACATTACTTTTGATTGAGCAGTTTGGAAACCCTGTTTTTGTAGAATATGCAAAGGCATATTTGGGAGAACATTGATGCCTATGGTGAAAAAGGAAATATCTTCGGATAAAAACTAGAAAGAAGCTTTTTGAGAAAGTACTTTGTGATGTGTGCATTCATCTCACAGAGTGAAATCTTTCTTTTGATTGATCAGTTTGGAAACTCTGTTTTTGTAGAATCTGCAACAGGATATTTGGCAGCATACAAGGCCTATGGTGAAAAAGGAAATATCTTCGGATAAAAAATGGAAAGGAGTTTTTTGAGAAACTGCTTTGTGATGTGTGCATTCAACTCACAGAGTTAAACCTGTTTTTTGATTGAGCAGTTTGGAAACACTGTTTTTGTAGAATCTGAGATGTGATATTTAGGCATGCAGTGAACTGTATGGTGATGAAGGAAATATCTTTGGATGAAAACTAGAAAGAAGCTTTTTGAGAAACTGCTTTGTGTTGTGTGCATTTATCTGACTGAGTAAAAAGTATTTTTCACTGAGCAGTTTGGAAACACTGTTTTACAAAATCTGTGAAGTGATATTAGGTAATGCTAAAAAGCCTATGGTGAAAAAGGGAACATCTTCAGACAAAACATGGAAAGAAGTGTTATGAGAAATGGTTTTCTGATGTGTGCATTAATCTCACAGAGTTAAGTCCTTCTTTTCATGGAAGTTTGGAAACAGTGTTTCTGTAGAATGTGGATAGGATATTTCACAGCACATTAAGGCCTATGGTGGAAAAGGAAATATCGTCAGAGAAGAACTAGACAGAAGCTTTCTGAGAAACTGCATTGCAGTGTCTGCATTCATCTCACAGAGTTAAAACTTGCTTTTTATTGAGCAGTTTGGAGACACTGTTTTTGTAGGATCTGCAAAGGGATATTTGGGAGCGCATTGAAACCTATGATGAAAAAGGAAATATCTGCGGATAAAAACTACAAAGAAGCTTTTTGAGAAACTACTTTGTGATATGTGTAGTCTTCTTACGCAAGTAAACGTTTGCTTTGATTGAGCAGTTTGGAAACCCTGTTTTTGTTGTATCTGCTAAGGGATATTTTGGAGTGCACTGATGACTATGGTTAAAAAAGAGATATATTCAGATAAAAACTGCAAAGAAGCTTTTGTTAAACTGTTTTGTGATATATGCATTCACCTCACTGAGTTAAACTTTTCTTTTGACTGAGTAGTTTGGAAACACTGTTTTTGTATAATCTGCAAAGCAATGTTTGGTAGCACAAAAAGGTCTTTGGTAAACAAGGAAATATCTTCCAATAAAAACTGGGAAGATGTGTTATGAGCAACTGCCTTCTGATGTGTCTGTTCATCTCACAGAGTTAAATCCTTTCTTTGATGGAACTATTCTGAAACACTGTTGTTATAAAATATTTGAAGGGATATTTGAGAGTGCATTGAGGCCTAAGGTGGGAAAGGAAATATCTTCAGTGAAGGAATAGGCAGAAGCTATCTGAGAAATTGCTTTGTGATGTGCACACTCATCTCACAAAGTTAAACCTTTCTGTTGATTGAGCACTATGGAAACACCATTTTTGTAGAATCTGAGAAGCCATATATTGGATCGCATTGAAGCCTATGGTGAAAAAGGAATTATATTCAGTAAATACTAGAGAAAATATTTTTGAGAAACTGCTTTGTGATGTCTACCCTCATCTCACAGAGTTAAACCTCTCTTTTGATTGAGCCCTTTGGAAAAACTGTTTTTGAAGAATCTTCAAAGGTATATTTGGGAGCACACTGAGGACTATGGTGAAAAAGGAAATATCTTTGGAAAAAAACTAGAAGAAATTTTTTGAGAAACTACTTTGTGATGGGTGAGTTCGACTCACAGAGATAAACCTTTCTTTTGACTGAGAAGTTTGGAAACACTGTTTTTGCAAAATCTGTGAAGCGATATTAGCTAGCACAGAAAAACCTGCGATGAAAAAGGAAATATCTTCAGATAAAAACTGGAAAGGACCATTTTGAGAAACTGCTTTCTGATGTGTGCATTCACCTCACAGAGTTAAGTATTTTTGATGTAATATTTTGGAAACACTGATTCTGTATAATCTGCGAAGTGATGTTTTGTAGCACAAAAAGGACTTCGGTGAACAAGGCAATAACTTCTGATATAGACTGGAATGAACTGTTGTGAGAAACTGTTTTCTGATGTGTGCATTCCTCTCACAGAGTTAAATCATTCTTTTGCTGGAACAGTTTGGAAACACTGTCATTATAGAATCTGTGAAGGGATATTTGGGAGTGCATTGAGATTTATTGTGGAAAAGGGAATATCTTCTGAGAAGAACTAGACAGAAGCTATGTGAGAAACTGCTTTGTGATGTGTGCATTCATCTCACAGAGTTCAACCTTCTTTTGATTGAGCATTTAGGAAACACTGTTTTTGTAGGATCTGTGATGGGATATTTCAGAGGGCATTGAAGCCTATGGTGATACAGTAAATGTCTTCAAATAAAAACAAGAAAGAATCTTTCTAAGAGACTTCTTGATATATGCCTTCATCTTATAGTGCTAAAACTTTCCTTGACTGAGGAAATATCCTCAGATAAAAACTGGAAACAAGCATTAAGAGAAACTGCTTTCTAATGTGTGCATTCATTACACAGAGTTATCTCATCCTTTTGATGGAACAGTTTGGAAACACTGTTTTGTAGAATCTGCAAAGGGATATTTGGGAGTGCATGAGGCCTATGGTGAAAAAAGAAATAACTTTGGATAAAAACTAGAAGGAAGCTTTCAGAGAAACTTCTTTGTGATGTGTGCATTCATCTCACAGAGTTAAATCATTCTTTTGGCAGAACAGTTTGGAAACAGCGTTTTCATAACATCTGCGAATGGACATTAGGGAGTGCCTTGAGGCCTATAGTTGTAAAGGAGATATCTGCAGATAAAAATTAGAAAGAAGCTTTATGAGAAACTTCTTTGTGAAATGTGCATTAATTTAACAGAGTTAAAGCTTTCTTTTTATTGATCAGTTCAGAAACACTGGTTTTGTAGTATCTGCAAAGGGATATTCATGAGTGCACGTGGCCTATAGTGAAAAAGTAAAAGTTTTCAGATAAAAACTAGAAGGAAGATTTCCGAGAAACTGCCTTGTGATGTGGGCATTCAAATCACAGAGTTAAAGATTTCTTTTGATTTAGCAGTTTGGAAACACTGTTGTTTTAGAATCTGCAATGGGATATTTGGAAGGTCATGGAAACCTATGGTGATGAAGGAAATATCTTCGGATGAAAACTGGAAAGAAGTTTAAAGGAAACTGCTTTGTGATATGCACATTCATCTCACAGAATTAAACTTTCTTTTGACTGAACAGTTTGGAAACACTGTTTTTGCCAAACTTGTGAAGCGATATAAGTTAGCACAAAAAAGCCATTGGTGAACTAGGAAATATATTCAGATAAAAAAATGGAAAGAAGCGTGGTGAGAAACTGGTTTCTGAAGTGTGCTCATCTCACAGAGTTAAGTCCTTCTTTATTGGAACAGTTTGGAAACACTGTTTTTGTAGAATCTGAGAACGGATATTTGGGAGTGCATTGAGGCCTATGGGGGAAAAAGAAATAAGTTCAGAGAAGAACTAGACAGAATCTTTCTGAGAAACTACTTTCTGATGTTTACATTCAGCTAACAGAGTTAAACCTTTCTTTAGATTGAGCAGTTTGGAAACAGTGTTTTGTACAATCTGAGAAGAGATACTTGGGAACACATTGAAGCCTATGGAGAAAAAGCAACTGTCTTTAGATAAAAAGTAGAAAGAAGGTTTTTGAGAAACTGCTTTGTGATGTGCACATTCATCTCACATATTTAAAATAATCTATTGATTGATCAGTTTGAAAACACTGTTTTTGTAGAATCTTTGAAGGGATATTTGGGAGCGCAAAAGGCCTATGGTGAAGAAGGAAATAACTTCTAAGAAAAACTAGAAAGAATCTTTCTGAGAAACCACTTTGTGATGTATGCATTCTTCTCACAGAATTAAACCTTTCTTTTTGTTAGGCAGTTTGGACACTGTCTTTGCATAATCTGTGAAGCAAAGTTAGATAGCACAAAATGCCCTATGGTGAACAAGGAAATAACTTCAGAGAAGCCATAGAGACAATGTATCTGAGAAACTGCTTTGTGATGTGTGCATTCATCTGACAGAGTTAAAACTTTCTTTGATTGAGCAGTTTGGAAAAAATATCATTGTAGACTCTGCAAAGGGATATTTGGGAGTACATTGAAGCCTATGGTGAAAAAGAAAATATCTTTGGACAAAAACAGGGAATAACTGTTATGAGAAAGTTCTTTCTGATGTGTGTGTTCATCTCACAGAGTTAAGTCCTTATTTTGATCTAACAGTTTGGAAACACTGTTATTGTAGAATCTGTGAAGAGATATTTGGGAGAGCATGGAGGCCTATGTTGGAAAAGTAAATATCTTCAGAAAAGAAAGAGACAGACTCTTTCAATAAAGTGCCTGGTGAAGTGTACATTTATCTCACAGAGTTAAAACTTTCTTTTGGCTGATCAGTTTGGAAACACTGTTTTATATAATCTGCGAAGGGATAATTGGGAGCACACAAGGCCTATGTTGAAAAAGGAAATGATGTCAGATAAAAACTAGAAAGAAACTTTCTGAGAAACTGCTTTGTGATGTGTGCATTCTCCTCACAGCATTAATGCTTTCTTTTGATTGAGGAGCTTGGACACATTGCTTTTTTTAGAATCTGCAAAGGGATATTTGGGAGCACACTGATGTTTATGGTGAAAAAGGGAATGTCTTCAGACAAAAACTAGAAAGAAGGTTCTTGAGAAACTGCTTTATGATGTATGCATTCATCTCACAGGGTTAAACCTGTCTTTTGCCTGAGCAGTTTGTAAACACTCTTTTTGTAGAATCTGCAAAAGGATATTTGGGAGTGCATTGAATCCTATGGTGAAAAAGGGAATACCTTCCGATAAAAACTAGAAAGACGCTTTTTGTGAAACTGCTTTGTGATGTGTGCATTCATCTCACAGAGTTAAACCTTACTTTTGATTGATTGAGCAGTTTGGAAACACTGTTTTTGTAGAATCTGAAAAGGTATATTTAGGAGCTCCCTAAAGACTATGGTGAAAAAGGAAATATCTTAGGGTAAAAACTATAAATAAAATTTTTGAGAAACTGTTTTGTGATGTGTGCGTTCAACTCACATAGTTAAAGTTGTTTTTGGATTGAGCTGTTTGGAAACACAGTTTTTGTAGAATCTGTGAAGGGATATTCGGGAGCACATTGACACCTATGGTTTAAAAAGAAATATCTTCACAGAAGGAAGCCTATGATGAAAAAGGAAATAGCTTCGGATAAAAGCTAGAAAGAAGCTTTTTGAGAAACTGCTTTCTGATGTGTGCATTCATCTCAAACAGTTAAACGTTTCTTTTGACTGAGCATGTTGGAAACACTGTTTTTGCAAAATCTGTGAAGGTATACTGGGTAGCACAAAAAGTCTATGTTGAAAAAGGAAATATGTTCATGTAAAAACTAGAAAGAAGAGTTAGGAGGAACTGCTTCCTGATGTGTGTGCTCATAACACAGAGTTAAATTCTTCTTTTGATGGAACAATTTGGAAACACTGTTTTTGTAGAATCTGTGAAGGGATATTTCGGAGTGCATTGTGGCCTATGGTGGAAAAGGAAATATCTTCAGGGAAGGATGATACAGAATCTTTCAGAGAAATTGCTTTGTGATGTGTACATTCAGCTAACAGAGTTAAACCTTTCATTTGATAGACCAGTTTGGAAACACCATTTTGTAGAATTTGAGAAGGGATATTTGGGAGTACATTGAAGCCTAGGTTGAAAAAAGAAATATCTTCAGATAAAAAGTAGAAAGAAGTTTTTGAGAAACTGCTTTGTGATGTGTGAATTCATCTCACAGAGTTACAACATTCTTTTGATTAATAAGTTTGGAAAAACTATTTTTGTAGAAACTGCGAAGTTGGGAGCATTCGAGGCCTAAGATGAAAAAGGAAATAACTTCAGATAAAACTAGAAAGAAGTATTCTGAGAAACTGCTTTGTGATGTGTGCATTCCTCTTACAGAGTTAAACATTTTTTTTTTTTTGATTGGGCACTTTGGACACACTGTTTTTGCACAATCTGCAAAGGCATATTTTGCAGTGCAGTGATGCCTATGGTGAAAAAGGAAATATATTCTGTTAAAAAATAGAAAGACGATTTTTGATAAACGGCTTTGTGATGCCTGCATTCATCTCACAGAGTTAAACCTGATTTTTGACTGATCGCTTTGGAAACACTGCTTTTGTGGAATCTGCAAAGGGATATTTGGGAGTTCATGAGGCCTATTTTGAAAAAGGAAATAACATCAGATAAAAACTAGAAAGAAGTTATCTGAGAAACTGCCCTGTGATGTGTGCATTCATCTCACAGAGTTAAATCTTTTGAATGCTCAGTTTGAGAACACTGTTTTTCTAGAATCTACAAAGTTATATTTGGAAGCCACAGAGGCCTATGGTGAAAAAGAAAATATCTTTGGAAAAAAATAGAGAAAAGCTTTTTATAAACTGGTTTGTGATGTGGGCCTTCAACAGATGACGTTAAAACGGTTTATTGATTGAGCACTTGGACACCCTTTTTCTGTAGAACCACGATGGGATATTTGGGAGTGCATTGAAGCCTGTGGTGACAAAGGAAATATCTTGGGATAAAAACTAGAAAGAAGCTTTTGAGAAACTGCTTTGTGATGTGTGGATTCATCTCACAGAGTTAAAACTTCCTTTTGACTAAGCATTTTGGAAACACTGTTTTTTCAAAATCTGTGATGCAATATTTGGTAGCACAAAAAAGCCTATGGTGAACAAGGAAATATCTTCACATGAAAATGGGAAAGAAGTGTTATGAGAAACAGCTTTCTGATGTGTGCATTCATCTCAGAGTTAAATCACTCTTTTGATGGAAAAGTTCAGAAACTGTTTTTATAGAATCTGCCAAAGCATATATGTGAGTGCATTGAAGCCTATTTTGGAAAAGGAAATGTCGTCAGAGGATAACTAGATAGAAGCTATCTGAGAAACTGCTTTATGAAGTGTGCATTCATCTCACAGAGTTAAACATTTCTCTTGATAGATCAGTATGGATACACTGTTTTTGACAATCTGCGAAGGTATATTTGGGAGAGCACGAGGCCTATGGTGAAAAAGGGAATAACTTCAGATAAAAAATAGAAAGAAGCTTTCTTACAAGCTGCTTTGTGATGTGTGCATTCTTTTCATGGAGAAAAACGTTTCTTTTGATTGAGCAGTTTGGGAACACCGTTTTTATAAAATCTGCAATTGGCTATTTGGGAGCACACTGATGCCTATAGTGAAAAAGGAAATATCTTTATATAAAAAGTAGCATGAAGTTTTTTAAAAAACTGCCTTGATGTATGCATTCATCTCACAGAGTTAAACATTTCTTTTGACTGAGCAGTTTGGAAACACTGTTTTTGTATAATCTGTGAAGCAATGCTTGGTAGCACGAAAAGGCCTATGGTGAACAAGGAAATATATTCGGATAAAAACTGGAAAGATGCATTATGAGAAACTACTTTATGATGTCTGCATTCATCTCACAGAGTTAAGTCCTTCTTTTGATGGAACAGCTTGGAAACACTGTTTTTGTAGAATCTGCGAAGGAATATTTGGGAGTGCATTGAAGCCTGTGGTGGAAAATGAAGTATCTTCAGAGAAGAATGAGACAGAAACTTTCTGAGAAACTGCTTTGTGATGTGTGCATTTATCTCACAGAATTAAAAATTTCTTTTCATTGAGCAGATTGGAAACACTGTTTTGGTAGAATCTGTGAAGGTATATGTGGGAGCGCATTGAATCATACATTGAAAAAGAAAACATCTTTGGATAAAATCTAGAAAGACACTTTTTGAGAAACTGTTTTGTGATGTGTTCATTCATCTCACAGAGTTAAACTTTCTTTTGATTGAGCAGTTTGGAAACAGTGTTTTCATAGAATCTGTGAAGGCATACTTCAGAGCACATTGAAGCCTATGGTGAAAAAGGAAATATCTTCAGATAAAAACTAGAAAGAAGCTTTTTGAGAAACTGTTTTGTGATGTGTGGATTCATCTGACAGAGTTAAAACTTTCTTTTGATTGATCAGTTTCAAGCTGCAAAGGGATATTTGGGTTCACACGAGTTCTATGCTGAATAAGAAAATAACTTCAGATAAAAATTAGAAATAATCTTTGTGAGAAACTGCTTTGAGATGTGTACATTCATCTCACAGAATTAAAACTTTCTTTAGATTGTGCAGTTTGGAAATGCTGTTTCTGTACAATCTGCAAAGGGATATTTAGGAGCAAATGAGGACTATGGTGAAAAAGGAAATATCTTCAGATAAAAACTAGAAAGAAGCTTTCTGAGAAACGTCTTTGTGATGTGTGCATGAGTTAAGTCCTTCTTTTGATGGAACAGTTTGGAAACCTTTTTTAGAATCTGGGAAGGGATATTTGAGAGTGTATACACCCCTACTTTGGAAAAGGAAATATCTTCAGAGAACTTTCTTTTGGTGATCATTTTGGAAACAGTTATTGTAGAATATACGAAGGGATATTTGGGAGCACAAGAGGCCTATGGAGAAAAAGGAAATATCTTTGAATAAAAACCAGAAAGAAGTTTTTAAGAAACTGCTCTGTGATGTGTGCATTCAACTCACAAAGTTAATCTTTTTTTTTCATTGAGCAGTTTGGAAACACTGTTTTTTTAGAATCTAGAATGGAATATTTTGACTCACATGGAAGCCTATGATGACAAAGGAATTATCTTTGGATAAAAACTAGAAAGAATCTTTTTGAGAAAGTGCTTTGTGTGTTAAATACTTCTCATACTGTTAAATCGTTTTGTGATTGAGCTGTTTGAAACAACGTTTTTGCAAAATAGGTGAAGTGATCTTATGCAACACATAAAAGCCTATTGTGAAAAAGGGAATATCTTCAGATAAAAACTGGAAAGAAGCTTTATGATAAACTTCTTTCTGATGTGTGCATTCATCTCACAGAGTTAAGTACTTCTTTTGATGGAAGAGTTTGGAAGCACTGTGTTTGTACAATCTGTGAAGGGATATTTTGGAGTGCTTTGAGGCCTAAGGTGGAATAGGAAATATCTTCAGAGAAGAACTAGACAGAAGCTTTGTGATAAACTATTGATGTGTGCATTCATCTAGAAGAGTTGAACCTTTCTTTTGATAGACCACTTTGGAAACACTGTTTTTGTAAAATCCGTGAAGGCATATTTGGGAGCTCATTGAAGCCTAAGGTGAAAAAGGAAATAATTTCGGATTAAAAACTAGAAAGAAGATTTTTGAGGAACTGCTTTGTGATGTGTGGATTCATCTGACAGAGATAAACCTTAGTTTTGATTGATCAATTTCAAAATACTTGTAGAATCTGCAAAGGGATATTTGGGAGCAAACGTGGCCTCTGGTGAAAAAGAAATTAACTTCAGATAAAAACTAGAAAGAAGCTTTCTGAGAAAACGCTTCATGATGTGTGCATTCATCTCACAGTATTAAGCCTTTGTTTCAATAGAGCAGTTTGGTAAAACTGTTTTTGTAAAAAATATGAAGGGATATTTCAGAGCACATGAGGCATATGATGAAAAAGGTAATATATTCAGAGAAAAACTAGAAAGAAGCTTTTTGAGAAACTGCTTGGTGATGTGTGCATTCTTCTCACAGAGTTAAACCTTTCTTTTGATTGAGCAGTTTGGAAACACTGTTTTGGAAATTCTGCAATGGGATATTAAGGAGCATATGAGACCTATGGTGAAAAAGGAAATAACTTCAGATAAAAACCGGAAAGAATCTTTCTGTGAAACTGCTTTATGATGTGTGCATTCATCTCACAGAGTTAAACCTTTCTTTTGATTAAGAAGTTTGGAAACACAGGTTTTGTACAATCTGTGAAGGGATATTTGGGAGTCCATTGAAGCCTATGGTGAAAAAGGAAATATCTTCAGATGAGAACTAGAAAGAAGCTTTTTGAGAAACTGCTTGGTGATGTGTGCATTCATCTCACAGAGTTAAACCTTTCTTTTGATGAGCACTTTGGAAACGCTGTGTTTGTAGAATCTGCAAAGTGATATTTGGGAGCACATGGGGAGTATCGTGAAAAACGAAATAGCTTCAGACAAAAAGTAGAAAGAAGCTTTTTGAGAAACGGCTTTATGTTTTATGCATTCACCTCACAGAGTTAAAATTTGTTTTGTCTGAGCAGTTTTTAAATACTCTTTTTTTATAATTTGCAAAGCGATTTTCAGTAGTGTAAAAAGGCCTATGGTGAACAAGGAAATATCTTCAGATTAAAACTGGAAAGAAGGGATATGAGAAACTGATTTGTGATTGCTGCATTCATCTCATAGAGTTAAATGTTTCTTTTGATGGAGCAGTATGGAAACATTGATCTATATAATCTGCAAAGGGATATTTTTGAGTGCATTGAAGCCTACGGTGGAAAAGGAAATATCTTAAGAGAAGAAATAGAAACTATATGAGATACTGCTTTGTGATGTGTGAATTCATCTGACACAGTTAAACCTTTCTTTTGATTGAGCAGTTTGGAAACACTGTTTTTGTAGAATCTGAGAAGGGATAATTGGGAACACATGAGGCCTATGGTGAAAAAGGAAACAACTTCAGATAAAAACAAGAAAGATGATTTATGAGAAAATGTTTTGTGAAGTGTGCATTCTTCTTACAGAATTAAAAGTTTCTTTGGTTGAGCAGTTTGAGAACACTGTTTTTGTAGAATCTCTGAAAGGATATTTGGGAGTGCATGAGGTCTATGGTGAAAAAGGAAACAACTTCAGATAAAAACAAGAAAGAAGATTTATGAGAAACTGCTTTGTTATGTGTGCATTATTCTTACAGAGATAAAAGTTTCTTTTCATTGAGAAGCTTGGAAACACTGTTTTTGTACAATCTGCAAAGGGATATTTTGGAGTGCATGTAGTCTATGATGGAAAAGGAAATATCTTTGGATAAAAACTAGAAAGAAGCTCTTTGAGAAACTGCTTTGTGATGTATGCACTCATCTCATAGAGTTAAAATTTTCTTTTGACTGAGCAGTTTGGAAACACTTTTTCTGTATAATCTGTAAAGTGATCTTTGGTAGTGCTAAAAGGCCTATGGTGAACAAGAAATTATCATAAGATAAATACTGGAAGTAAGCATAATGAGAAACTGCTTTCTGACGACTGCATTCATCTCACAGAGTTATGTGCTTCTTTTGATGGAACAGTTGGGAGACTCTGTTTTTGTAGAATCTGGGAAGGGGTATTTGGGAGTGCACAGAGCCCTATGGAAAGGAAATGTCTTCAGAGAAGAACAAGATGGAAGCTTTCTGAGAATCTGCTTTGTGATGTGTGCATTCATCTCACAGTGTTCAACCTCTCTTTTGATTGAGCAGTTTGGAAACTGTTTTTGTAGAATCTGCAATGGGATATTTTGAGCACATTAATGCCTTTGGTGAAAAAGGAAATATCTTCACATAAAAACAAGAAAGAAGCTTTTAGAGAAACTGCTTTGGGATGTGTGTATTCATCTCACTGATTTAAAACTTCCTTTTCATTGAGAAGCGTGGAAACACTGTTTTTGTAGCATCTGAGAACAGATATTTTGGAGTGTACGTGGCCTATGGTGAAAAAGGAAATATCTTCCGATAAAAGATATACAGATTTTTCATAAACTGCTTTGTGATTTTTGCGTTAAACTCACAGAGTTAAACTTGTTTTTTGATTGAGCAGTTTGGAGACACTGTTTTTGTAGAATCTGTAAAGTGATATTTGGGAGCACATTGACGCCTATGGTGATAAAGGAAATATCTTTGGATAAAAACTAGAAAGAAGGCTTTTGAGAAACTGCTTTGTGATGTCTGCATTCTTGTCACAGAGTTAAACCTTTCCTTTGACTGAGCAGTTTGGAATCACAGTTTTTGCAAAATCTGTGAAGTGATATTAGGTAGCGCAAAAAAGCCTAAGGTCAAAAAGGAAATATCTTCAGATAAAAACTGGAAAGGAGCATTATGATAAACTGCTTTCTAATGGGTGCATTCATCTCAGAGAATTACATCCTTCTTTCAACAGAAAAAGTTTAGAAACGCTGTTTTTGTAGAGTCTGTGAAGGGATAGTTGGGATCGCAGTGAGGCTTATGAAGGAAAAGGAAATAATTTCAGAGAAGAACTAGACAGAATCTTTCTGAGAAACTGCTTTGTGACATGTGCACTCATCTCACAGAGTTAAACATTTATTTTGGTGGAGCAGTTTGGAAACACGGTTTTTGCAAAATCTGTGAAGTGATATTTGGTAGCACAAAAAAATCTAAGGTGAAAAAGAACATATCTTCAGATAAAAACTAGAAAGAGACTTTTTGTCAAAATACTCTGTAATGTGTGGATTCACCTTACAGAGTTAAAACTTTCTTTCAATTGATTAGGTTGGAAGCACTGTTTTTGTAGAATCTGTGAAAGGATATTTGGGAGTACATGAAGCCTATCGTGAAAAAGGAAATAACTTCCGATTAAAAACTAGAAAGAATGTTTCTGAGGAACAACTGTGTGACGAGTGCATTCTTATTACAGAATTAAACGTTTCTTTTGATTGAACAGTTTGGAAACACTGTTTTTGTAGATCTGCTAAATGATATTTTGGAGCACACAGATTCCTATGCTGAAAAAGGAAATATCTTCAAATAAGAACTAGAAAGAAGCTTTTTGAGAAATTGCTTTGTGATGTATGCATTCATATCAGAGTTAAACTTCAATTTTAACTGAACCGATTCAAAACACTGTTTTTGTATAATCTGCAAAGTGATGTTAGGTAGCACAAAAATCTTATGTTCAACAAGGAAATATCTTCAGATAAAAACAGGAAAGATGTATTATGAGAAACTGATTTTGGAAGTGTGTGTTCATCTCACAGAGTTAAATCCTTGTTTTGATGGAAAATTTGCAAACACTGTTTTTACAGAATCTGTTAAGAGATATTTCGGAGAGCATTGAGGCCTATGATGACAAAGGAAATATCTTTAGAGAAAATGCAGAAGCTATCTGAGAAACTGCTTTGTGATGTGTGCATTCATCTCACAGGGATAAAACTTTCTTTTGATTGAGTAGTTTGTAAACACTGTTTTTGTAGTATCTGCAAAGCTACATTTGGGAGTGCACTTAGGCCTATGGCAAAAAAAGAAATATCTTTGCATAAAAACTAGAAATAAGCTTTTTAAGAAACATCTTTCTGATGGCTGTGTTCAATTCAGAGTTAAAACTGTTTTTTGAATGAGGACCTTGGAAACCCTCTTTTTGTAGAATCTGCAACGGGATGTTTGGAAGCACATTGAAGCTAAAGGTGAAAAGGGAAATATCTTCAGATAAAAAATAGAAAAAAGCTTTTTGAGAAACTGCATTGTGATGAGGGCATTCATCTCACAGAGTTAAATCTTTCTTTTGGTTGATAAGTTTGTAAGTACTGCTTTTGTTGAATCTGCAAAGGGATAATTCAGAAAGCACTGACGCCTATGGTGAAAAAGCAAATATCTTCGGATAAAGACTAGAAATTAGCTCTTTGAGAAACTGCTTTTACATGTATGCACTCATCTCACAGAGGTAAACTTTTCTTTATACTGAGCAGTTTGGAAACACTGTTTTTATATAGTCTGAAAAGCAATGTCAGGCAGTGCAAAAATGCCTATGGTAAACAAGGAAATATTCTCAATTAAACACTGGAAAGAAGTGTTATGAGAAACTGCTTTCTGATGAGTGCATTTGACTACTAGGCTAAATCCTTCTTTTGATGGAACAGTTCAGAATCACTGCTTTTATACAATCTTCGAAGTGATATTTTGGAGCACAGTGAGGCCTATGGTGGAAAAGGGAATATCTTCAGAGAAGAATGACAAAGAAATTATTAGAGAAAATGTTTTGTGATGTGTACATTCATCTCACTGAGTTAAAGCTTTCTTTTGATTGAGCAGTTTTGAAACACTGTTTTTGTCGTGTCTGCAATGATATCCTCGGGAGCAAATTGAGGTCTATGGTGGAAAATGAAGTATCTTCAGATAAAAACTACAAAGATGTTTTTGAGAATCTGCTTTGTGATGTGTGCATTCAAATCACATATTGAAATATTTCTTTTGATTGAGCAGTTTCTAAACATTGTTTTTGTAGAATCTGTGAAGGGATATTTGTGATCTGATTGAGGCCTATTTTTAAAGAGGAAATAACAGAGAAGAAGTAGAAAGAAGATTTCTGAGAAACTTCTTTGTGATGTTTGCATTCATCTCACAGAGTTAAAGCTTTCTTTTGATTAATCAGTTTGCAAACACTGTTTTTGTAGAATTTGTGAAGGGATATTTGGGAGCACATTGAAACCTATGGTAAAAAAGGAATTATCTCCAGATAAAATGAAATAAGTAGCTTTCTCTGAAACAGATTTGTGATGTGTGCATTCATCTCTGAGAGTTAAAGATTTCTTTTGATTGAGCAATTTGGAAACACTGTTGTTGTAGGATCTACATCAGAATACTTGGGAGCAGATTGAGACCTATGGTGGAAAAGGAAATATCTTTTGATAAAAACTAGAAAGAAGCTTTCTGAGAAACTGCTTTGTGATGAGTTCACTCAACTCACTGAGTTAAATCTTCCTTTTGATTGAGAAGTTTGAAAACAGTGTTTTTGTAGAATATCTGAAAATAATTTTTGGAGTTCAGGGATAATTTTGAAAGCATTGAGGCCTATGTTGAAATAGGAAATATATTTTGATAAAAAAATACAGAGACTCTTTCTGAGAAATTGCTTAGTGATGTGTGCATTATTCTCACACAGTTAAAACTTTCATTTCATTGATCCATTTGGAAACACTGTTTCTGAAGTATCTGCAAAGGTATTTTTGGTAGTGTATTGAGGCCTATGGTGGAAAAGGATATAAATTCAGAGAAGAACTATACAGCAGCAATATGAGAAAATGCTTTGTGATGCTTGCATTCATCTCACAGAGTTAAACCATTCTATTGATTGAGCAGCTTGGAAACACAGTTTTTATAGACTCTGTGAAGGGATATTTGGAAGCGCACTTGGCCTATTCTGAAAAAGGATATAACTTCAGATAAAAACTACAAAGAAGATTTCTGAGGTACCACTTTGTGGTGTGTGTATTCTTCTCACAGAGTTAAACGGGTTTTTTGATTTAGCAGTTTGTAAATACTGTTTTTGTAGAATCTACAAAGGTATATTGGGGAGCACAAGGAGGCCTATGTTGAAAAAGTAAATATCTTCAGATAAAAACTAGAAATAAACTTTTTGAGAAACTGCTTTGTGATGTGTGCATTGAACTCACAGAGTAAAACCTATTTTTTGATTGAGTAGTTTGGAAACACTGTTTTTGTAGAATCTGCAATGGTATATTTGGGAGCACACTGAGGCCTCTGGTATAAAAGGAAATAACTTCAGATAAAAACTAGAAAGAAACTTTTGGAGAAACTCCTTTGTGACGTGTGCATTCAATTCACAGAGTTAACCCTTTCTTTTGATTCAACAGTTTGGAAATACTGTTTTTGTAGGATCTGTGAAGAGATGTTAGGAAGTGCAAAAAGGCCTTTGGTTAACAAGGAAATATCTTCAGTTAAAAACTCGAAAGAAGCATTATGAAAAACTGGTTCTGATGTGTGTGTTCATCTCACAGAGTTAAATCCTACTTTTGGTGGAACAGTTCCTAAACACTGTTTTATAGAACCTGTGAAGGGATATTTTGTAGCACACTGAGGCATATGCTAAAAAAGGAAATATCTTCACATTAAAACTAGACAGAAGCTTTCTGAGAAACTTCTTTGTGATGTGTGTATTCATCTCATGGAGTTCAACCTTTCTTTTGATAGAGCAGTTTGGAAACAGTCTTTCTGTAGAATCTGCAAAGGGATATTTGTGAGCCCTTTGAGGCCTATGGTGAAAAAGGAAATATCTTCACATAAGAATTAGAGAGAAGCATTCTGAGAAACTTCTTTGTGATGCATGCATTAATCTCACAGAGTTGAACCTTTCTTTTGATTGAGCAGTTTGGAAACAGTCTTATAGAATCTGCAAAGGGATATTTGGGAGCACATGAGGCCTATGGTGAAAAAGAAAATAACTTCAGATAAAAACGAGGAAGAAGCTCTCTGAGAAACTGCTTTGTGATGTGTACATTCTACTCACCGAGTTAAACGTTTCTTTTCTTTGAGCGGTTTGGAAATACTGTTTTTGTAGAATCTCCAGTGGAATATTTGGGAGGGCACTGATGCCTATGTAGAAACAGGAAATATCTTCAGATAAAAATTAAAAAGAAGCTCTTTGAGAAACTGCTTTGTGATGGATGCGTTCACCTCACAGAGTTAAATTTTTCTTTTGATGGTGTGGTTTGGAAAGACTGTTTTTGCAAAATCTGTGAAGCAATATTGTGTACCACAAAAGAGCGTTTGGTGAAAAAGGAAATAACTTCAGATAAAAACTGGAAAGAAGAGTTATGAGAAACTGCTTTCTGATATGCGTGTTCAACTCCCAGAGTTAATTCCTTCTTTTGATGTAATGGTTTGGAAACACTGCTTTTGTAGAATCTGCAATTGGATATTTGGGAGCACTATGAGGCTTATGGTGGAAAATGAAATATCTTCAGAAAAGAACTAGATAGAAGCTTTCTGTGACACTGCCTTCTGATGACTGCATTCTTCTCACATGATTAAAACTTTCTTTTGATTAATCAGTATGAAAACACTCCTATTGTAGAATCTGTGAAGGGACATTTGGGAGCACTCACAGCCTATTGAGAAAATGGAAAAAACTTCTGATAAAAACTAGAAAGAAGCGTTCTGAGAAATCACTTTTCGATGTGTGCATTCTTGTCACAGAGTTAAACATTTCCTTTGATTGAGCAGTTTGGAAACACTGTTTTTATAGAATCTGCCAAGGGAAATTTGGTAGTGCACTGATGCCTGTGGTGAAAAAGGAAATATCTTTGGATAAAAATTAGATCAAAGTTTTAATTAAAAATTAGATTTAATTAAAAATCTAATTAAAAATTAGAACGAAGCTTCTGAGAAGCTGCTTTGTGATGTGTGCATTCAACCCACAGAGTTAAACCAGTCTTCTTATTGAGCAGTTTGGATTCTACTGTTTTGTAGAAACTGCAATGGGACATTTGGGAGTGCTTTGAAGCCTATGGTGGAAAAGGAAATATCTTCAGATAAAAACTAGAAAGAAACTTTTTGAGAAACTGCTTTGTGATGAGTACATTCATGTCACAGAATTAAACATGGCTTTTTGATTGAGCAGTTTGGAAACACTGTTTCTTTGTAATCTGCGAAGTGATGCTAGGTAGCACGAAAAGGACTGTGCTGAAAATGGAAATATCTTCAGATAGAAACTGGACA
Source organism: Pongo abelii (assembly GCF_028885655.2). Taxonomy (NCBI): domain Eukaryota; kingdom Metazoa; phylum Chordata; class Mammalia; order Primates; family Hominidae; genus Pongo; species Pongo abelii. Next base: position 18,664,515 of record NC_072000.2, on the reverse strand, counting down.
GAAGTGTTATGAGAAACTGCTTTCTAATATGTGTGTTCATTTCACAGAGTTAAGTCCTTCTTTTGATGGAACAGTTTGGAAACACTCTTTTTATAGAATCTGTGAAGGGACAATTGGGAGCACATTGAGGCATACAGGGAAAAAGGAAATATATTCGGATAAAAAATACAAAAAGCTTACTGACAAACCACTTTGTTATGTGTGCATTCTTGTCACAGATTTATACATTTCCTTTGATTGAGCAGTTTTAATACATTTGTTTTGTAGAATCTGCAATCTGATATTTGAAAGTACTGTTAGGCCTATGTTGAAAAAGGAAATATCATTGGAAAAAAACTAGAAAGTAGATTTTTTACAAACTTCTTTGTGATGTGTGCATTCATCTCACATAGTTAAACATTTCGTTTGACTAAACAGTTTGGAAACACTGTTTTTGTGTATTCTGTGAAGCAATATTTGGTAGCTCCAAACGCAAAGCCAATATCTTCAGATAAAAAATGGAAAGAAGTGTTATGAGATACTGCTTTCTCATGTGTGCATTCATCTCACAGAGTTAAGTCATTCTTCTAATGGAACAATTTGGAAACACTGTTTTTGTAAAATATGCAAATGGATATTTGGCAGAGCTTTGACGCCTATGGTGGAAAAGGAAATATCATCAGAGAAGAAGTAGAGAGAAGCTTTCTGATACACTGCTTTGTTATTTCAGCATTCATCTCACAAAATTAAACTTTCTTTTGGTTGGGCCTTTTGGAAACACTTTTTTTTTAGAATCTGCAAAGGGATATTTGGGAGCTCACTGAAGCCTATGGAGAAAAAGGAAATATCTTTGGATAAAAACTAGAAAGAAGTTTCTTGAGAAACTGCTTTGTGATGTGTGCATTCATCTCTCAGAGCTAAACCTTTCTTATGATAGAGCAGTTTGGAAACACTGTTATTTTATAATCTGCAAAGTTATATTTTGTAGCACAAAGTGGCCTATGGTGAAAAAGGAAATATCTTCAGATTAAAACTGGAAAGAAGCTTTCTGAGAAACTCCTTTGTGATTTGTGTATTCTTCTCACAGAGTTAGACATATCTATTGATTGACTGTTTTTGTAGAATCACTGGAAACACTGTTTTTGTAGAATCAGAGAAAGTATATTTGGGAGCACTTTGAAGCCAAGGGTGAAAACGGAAATATATTTGGATAATAATAAGAAAAGCTTTTTGAGAAACTGTTTGTAATGAGTGCATTCATCTCACAGAGTTGAACTTGTTTTTTATTGACCAATTTGCAAACACTGTTTTTGTAGAATCTGAGATGGAATATTTGGGAGTACATTGAAGCCTATGATGAAAAAGAAAATAACTTCGGATAAAAACTGGAAAGAAGGTTTTTGAGAAACTGCTTTGTGATGTGTGCATTCATCTGACAGAGTTAAACTTTTCTTTTGATAGAGTACTTTGGAAACACTGTTTTTGTATAATCTGTGAAGTGATATTAAGTAGCACAAAGAGGTCTATGGTGAAAAAGGAAATAGCTTCAGATAAAAACTGGAATAAGCTTTCTGAGACACTGCATTGTGATGTGTACATTCATTAAACAGTGTTAAGTTTTTCGTTTGATGGAGCCATTTGAAAAGCCAGAAAGAAACTTTTTGAGAATATCTACATTCATCTCACAGAGTTTAAACTTTCTTTTCATTGAGACTTTTTGAAACTTTTTTTGTAGAATCTGTGAAGGGATATTTGGGAGTGCATTGAAACCTACAGTGAAAAAGGAAATAACTTTGGATAAAAACTAGAAAGAAGCTCTTTGAGAAACTGCTTTGTGATATGTGCATTCATCTCACAAAGTTAAATCTTTCTTTTGATCGATTAGTTTGTAACCATTGTTTTTGTAGAATCTGCGAAGGGATATTTGGGAGCACATGAGGCCTCTTGTCAAGAAGGAAATAACTTCTGATAAAAACAAGAAAGAATGTTTCTGAAAAATAGCTTTGTGATGTGTGCATTTTTCTCAGAGATTTAAAAGTTTCTTTTGATTGAGCACTTTGGAAACACCGTTTTTGCAGAATCTGCAAAGGAATATTTGGTCATGGACTATGTCTATGGTGAAAAACAAATATCTACAGAAGAAAAGTAGAAAGTAGGTTTTTGAGAAACTGTTTTGTGATGTATGCTTTCATCTCACAGAGTTAAACTTTTCTTTCGACAGATCCATTTAGAAACACTGTTTTTGTATAATATGAGAAGTGATGTTAGTGCAAAAAGGCCTATGGTGAACAAGGAAATATCTTCAGAAAAAACCTAGAAAGAAGCGTCATGAGGAACTGCTTTCTGATGTGTGTGCTCACATCACAGAGTTAAAACCTTCTTTTGATGGAACAGTTAGGAAACCGTGTTTTTATAGGATCTGTGAAGGGATATTTGGGAGCACATTGTGGCTTATGGTGGAAAAGGAAATGTCTTCAGAGAGGAACTAGAAAGAGACAATCTGAGAAACTGCTTTGTGATGTGCACATTCATGTCACACAGTTAAACCTTTCTTTTGATTGAGCATCTTGGAAACACTGTTTTTGCAGAATCTGCAAAGGGATATTTGGGAGTGCACTGAGGCCTATGGGGAGAAAGGAAATAACTTTGGGTAAAAACTAGAAAAAAGCATTTTGAGAAATTGCTTTGTGAGGTGTGCATTCCAGTCACAGAGTTAAACCTATTTTTTGATTGAGCAGCTTCAAAACACTGTTTTTGTAGAATCTGTGAGGTAATAATATTATGTAGCACAAAGAGGCCTATGGTGAAAAAGTAAATATCTTCAAATAAAAACTGTAAAGAAGCTTTCTGAGAAACTGCTTTGTGATGTGTGCATTTTCCTCACAGAGTTAGATATTCCTTTTGATTGAGGAGTTTAGAAACACTGTTTTTGTAGAATCTGCAAATGGGAGCACAATGACGCACAGGATGAAAAAGGAAATATCTTCAGATAAAAATAAGAAAGAAGATTTTTGAGAAACTTTCTGCTATGTGTGCATTCATCTCACACAGTTAAACTTGTTTTTTACTGAACAGTTTGCAAACACTGTTTTTGTGGAATCTGCGATGGTATATTTGGGAGCACTTTGAAGCTTATGGTGAAAAAGGAAATATCTTTGGATAAAAACAACAAAGATGCTTTCTGAGAAACAGCTTTGTGATATGTGCATTCTTCTCACACAATTAAATGTTTCTTTTGATTGAGAAGTTTGGAAAAACTGTTTTTGTAGAATCTGCTAAGGCATATTTGGGAGCACACTGAGGAGTATGGTGAAAAAGGAATTATCTTCGGATTAAAACTAGAAACAAGGTTTTGGGAAACTGCATTGTGATATATGCATTCATATCTTAGAATTAAAATTTTCTTTTGACTGAGAAGCTTGGAAACACTGATTTGTATAATCTGTGAAGCGATATTTAGTATTGCTAAAAGGCCTATGATGAACAAGGAAATATCTTCAGATGAAAACTGGAAAGAAGCATTATAACAAGCTGCACTCTGAAGTGTGTGTTCATCTCACAGAGTTAAATCCTTCTGTTGGAACAGGCCAGAAACACTGTTTTTGTAGAATCTGTGAAGGTATATATGGGAGTGCATTGAAGCATATGGTGGAAAAGGAAATATCTTCAAAGAAGAACTAGACAGAAGCTATCTCAGAAACTGATTTTTGATGAGTGCATTCATCTCACAGAGGTAAACTTTTCTTTTGATAGAGCAGTTGGGAAACACTGTTTTTGTAGAATCTGCAAAGGGATATTTGGAGTGCATTGAAGCCTAGGGTGAAAAGGGAAATATTTTCAGATAAAAACTAGAAAGAAGCTTTTTGAGAAATGGCTTTCTGATGTGTGCATTCATCTCACAGAGTCAAACCTGTTTTCTGATTGAGCAGTTTAGAAACACTGTTTTTTTTTTAGAAACTGCCAAGTGATATTTGGGAGCATATGAGGTCTATGGTGAAAAAGGAAATAACTTCAGATGAAAACTAGAAAAAAGCTTTCTGAGAAAATGCTTTCTGATGTGTGCAATCTTCTCTCAGAATTAAACCCGTTTTTTTATTGAGCAGCTTGGAAACACTGTTTTTGTAGAATCTACAAAGGGATATCTGGGAGTTCATTGAAGCCTATGTTGAAAAAGGAAATATCTTTGGATAAAAACTAGAAATAAGGTTTCTGAGAAACTGCAATGTTATGAGTGCATTCATCTCACAGAGTTAAACAAGTATTTTGACTGAGCAGTTTTGAAACACTGATTTTGTAGAATCTGTGAAGGGATATTTTGGAGCACATTAACGTCTATGGTGGAATAGGAAATATCTTCAGAGAAGAGCTAGACAGAAGCTTTCTGAGATACTGCTTTGTGAAGCGTGCATTCAACTCACTGTGTTATACCTTTCTTTTCATTTAACGGTGTAAACACTGTTTTTGTAGAATCTGCGAAGGGATGTATAGGAGTGCATTGAAGTCTATTGGGTAAAAGGTATAACTTTGGAGAAAAACAAGAAAGGAGCTTTTTGAGAAACTGCTTTGTGATGTATGCATTCATCTCACAGAGTTAAACTTTCCTTTGACTGAGCAGTTTGGAATCACCGTTCTTGCATTGTCTGTGAAGCGATGATATGTAGTGCAAAAAGGTGAAAAAGGAAATATCTTCAGATAAAAACTGGAAAGAAGCATTATGAGAAACTGCATTCCAATCTGTGCATTCCTCTCACAGAGTTAAATGCTTCTTTAGATGGAAGAGTTTGGAAACACTGATTTTAGAGAATCTGTGAAGGAATATTTGGGAGTGTATTGAGGCCTATATTAGAAAAGGAAATAACTTCAGAGAAGAACTACACAGAAAGTATCTGAGAAACTGCTTTGTGATACATGCATTCATCTCACAGAGTTAAACCTTTCTTTTGTTTGAGATGTTTGGAAACACTGCTTTTGTAGTATCTGCAAAGGTATATTTGGGAGTGCACTGAGGCCTATGGTCAAAAAGTAAATATCTTCATATAAAAAGTAGAAAGAAGATTTTTTAGAAAATACTGTGGATGGGTGCATACAACTCACAGAGTCAAACCTGTTTCTTGATTGAGCGTATTGAACCACTGGTTTTGTAGAATCTGTAAAGGGATATATGGGAGCACATTGAGGCCTACTGTGGAAAAGGAAATATCTTCAGAGAATAACTAGACTGAACCTTTCTGAGAAACTGCTTTGGGATGTGTGCATTCATCTCACAGAGTTAAAACTTTCTTTTGATTGCTCAGTTTGGAAACAATGTTTTTCCAGAATCTGTGAAGGAATATTTGGGAGCACATTGAAGTCTATTGTGAAAAAGGAAATATCTTCAGATAAAAACGAGAAAGAAGCTTTTTTGAGAAATTGCTTGGTAATGTGTGCATTCATCTCACACATTTAAAACTTTCTTTTGACTGAACAGTTTGGAAACATTTTATTTTCCAGAATTTGTGAAGCAATATTAGGCAGTGTGAAAAAGCCTATGGTGTAAAAGGAACTATCGTCAGATAAAAACTAGAAATAAAATTTTTGAGAAACTGCTCTGTGATGCGTGCATTCAATTGGAAGTGTTAAACCTGTTTCTGATTGAGCAGTTTTTAAACAATGTTTTTTCTAGAATCTTCCAAAAGATATTTGGGAGTGCATTGAAGTCTATAGTGGAAAGGAAATCTCTTCAGAGAAGAACTAGACAGAAGCTTTCTGTGAAACTGCTTTGTGATGTGTGCTTTCAGCTAACTGAGTTAGACTTTTCTTTTGATTCAGCAGTTTGAATACACTGTTTTTTTTAGAATCTGCAAAGGGATGTTTTGGAGCGCATTGAACCCTAGGGTGAAAAAGGAAATATCTTCTGATAAAAACTAGACGAAGCTTTTTGAAAAAGTGCTTTGTGATGTGTGCATTCATCTCACAGAGTTAAAACTTTCTTTTGATTAACCAGTTTAGAAATACAGTTTTTGTAGAATCCACTAAGGAATACTTGGCAGGGCACGTAGCCTATGGTGAAAAAGGAAATAACTTCAGATAAAAACTAAAAAGAATCTTTCTGAGAAACAATTTTGTGATTGCTGCATTCTTCTCACACAGTTAAAAGTTTCTTTCAATTGAGCAGTTCGGACACACTGTTTTTGTAGAATCTGCAAAGGGATATTTGTGAGAGCAGAGAGGCCTGTGTTGAAAAAGTAAATATCTTCAGATAAAAACTAGACAGAAGCTTTTTTAGAAACTATTTTGTAATATATGCAAAAATGTCAGAGAATTAAACTTTTCTTTTGACTGAGCAGTTTGGAAACACTGTTTTTGTATAATCTCTGGAGCGATGTTAGGAAGCGCAAAAAGGCCTATGGTGAATAAGGAAATATCTTCAGATAAAAACTGGAAAGAAGCATTATGAGAAACTGATTTCTGATGTCTGCATTCGTCTCACAGAGTTAAATCCTTCTTTTGATGGAGCAGTTCAGAAACACTGTTTTTATAGAAACTGTGAAGGGATATTTGGGAGCGCATTGAGGCCTATGGTGAAAAAGGAAATATCTTCAGATAAAAACTGGAAAGAAGCTTTCTGAGACACTGATTTGTGACATGTGCCTTCATTTCACAGTTTTAATCTTTCCTTTGATGGAGTCATTTGGAAATATCATTTTGGATGGGGCTGCGAATAATTATTTTGGAAAGTGTTGAGGCTTATGGTGAAAAAGGAAATATCTCCAGATAAAAACTAGAAAGAATCTTTCTGAGACGCTGCTTTTTGATATGTGCATTCATCTCAAAGAGTTAAATATTTCTTTTGATTGAGCAGTTTTGAAACACTTTTTTTATAGTAGCTGCAAAGAGATATTTGGTAAGACCCTGAGGCCTATTGTGAAAAAGGAAATAACTTTGGATAAAAACTACAAATAAGCTTTCCGAGAAACCCTTTTGTGATGTGTACCTTCTTCTCACAGATTTAAATCTTTCTTTTGATTGAGCAGTTTGGAAACTCTGTTTGTAGAATCTGCAATGGGATATTTGAAAGCACAATTAGCCCTCCGGTGAAAAAGGAAATATCTTCTGTTAAAAACTAGAAAGAAGCTCTTTGAGAAATTGCTTTGTGATATGTGCATTTATCTCACAGAGTTAAACCTTTCTTTTGATTGATCAGTTTGGAAACACTGTTTTTGAAGAATGTGTGGGGGGATATTTGGGAGTGCATGAAGCCTACAGTGAAAAAGGAAATAACTGAGATAAAAAATAGAAACAAGAGGCTCACTCTCTTTTCAGACTAAGCCTGCCTGCACCCAGGTGAAATAAACAGCCTTGTTACTCACACAAAGACTGTTTGGTGGTCTCTTCACATGGATGTGAGTGAAATTTTAGTGCCATGACTTGGATCAGGAGACCTCCCTTGGGAGATCAATCCCCTTGTCCTCCAGCTATTTGCTCCATGAGAAAGATCTGCCTATGACCTCGGGTCCTCAGATGGACCAGCCCAAGGAACACCTCACAAATTTTATGTTGGGACGCTACTGAAAATCTGACTGTTCATCTAACATAGCAGCCACTTCTAGATTAACTGCAATTCTGGCCCAAGGCTCTCTGACTGACTCCTTCCCAGATCTTCTTGGTTTAGTGGCTGAAGACTGATGCTGCCTGTTTGCCTCAGAAGCCCTCTAGACTATCATGGATGCTGATCTTCAGAGGGCTGAATAGGAACAGATCTAGTCCACAGCTCCCAGCATGAGCAATGCAGAAAATGGGCGATTTCTGCATTTCCAATTGAGATACCAGGTTCACCTCACTGGGGAGTGTCAGATGGTGCATGGAGGGCAGTGGGTGCAGTGCACTGAGCATGAGCCAAAGCAGTGTGAGGCATCACTTTACCTGGGAAGCACAAGGGGTCAGGGAATTCCCTTTCCTAGTCAAAGAAAGGGGTATAGATGGCACCTGGAAAATCGGGTCACTCCCACCCTAATACTGTGGTTTTCCAATGGTTTTAGGAAACAGCACACCAGGAGATTATATCACACGCATGGCTCAGAGGGTCCTATGCCCATGGAGCCTCGCTCATTGCTAGCACAGCAGTCTGAGACCAAACTTCAAGGTGGCAGCGAGGCTAGGGGAGGGGTGCCAACCATTGCCAAGGCTTGAGTAGGTAAACAAAGCGGCTGGGAAGGTTGAACTGGGGGGAGCGCACTGCAGCTCAAGGGGGTCTGCCTGCCTCTGTAGACTCTACCTCTGGGGGCAAGGCATAGCCAAACAAAAAGCAGTGGAAACCTCTGCAGACGTAAATGTCCATGTCTGACAGCTTTGAAGATAGTAGTGGTTCTCCGAGCATGCAGCTGGAGATCTGAGAGAGGACAGATTGCCTCCTCAAGTTGGTCCCTGAACCCAGAGTAGCCAAACTGGGAGGGACCCCCCAGTAGGGGCAGACTGACACCTCACATGGCCGGGTACAAATCTGAGACAAAACTTCCAGAGGAAAGATCAGGCAGCAACATTTGCTGTTCGCCAATATCTTCTGTTCTGCAGCCTCTGCTGCTGATATCCTGGTAAACAGGGTCTGGAGTGGATCTCCAGCAGAATCCAACAGACTTGCAGCTGAAGGTCCTGACTGTTAGAAGGAAAACTAACAAACAGAAAGGACATCCACACCAAAACCCTATCTGTACATCACCATCATCAAAGACCAAAGGTGGATAAAACCACAAAGATGGGGAAAAAACAGAGCAGAAGAACTGGAAACTCTACAAATCAGAGTGCCTCTCCTCCTCCAAAGGAATGCAGCTCCTCACCAGCAATGAAACAAAGCTGGATGGAGAATGACTTTCATGAGTTGAGAGAAGAAGTCTTCAGACGAACAAACTACTCCGAGCTAAAAGAGGAAGTTCAAACCCATGGCAAAGAAGTTAAAAACCTTGAACAAAAATTAGACGAATGGCTAACTAGAATTACTAGTGAAAAGCAGTCCCTAAAGGACTTGATGGAGCTGAAAACCAAGGCATGAGAACTATGTGATGAATGCACAAGCCTCAGTAGCCAATTTGATCAACTGGAAGAAAGGGTATCAGGTATGGAAGATCAAATGAGTGAAATGAAGTGAGAAGAGAAGTTTAGAGAAAAAAGAATAAAAAGAAACCAAAAAATCCTCCAAGAAATATGGGACTATGTGAAAAGACCAAATCTACGTCTGACTGGTGTACCTGAAAGTGACGGGGAGTGTGGAATGAAGTTGGAAAACAATCTGCAGGACATTTTCCAGGAGAACTTCCCCAATCTAGTAAGGCAGGCCAACATTAAAATTCAGGAAATATATAGAAAACCACAAAGATACTCCTCAAGAAGAGAAACTCCAAGACACATAATTGTCAGATTCACCAAAGTTGAAATGAAGGAAAAGATGTTAAGGACAACCAGAGAGAAAGGTCGGGTTACCCACAAAGAGAAGCCCATCAAACTAACAGCTGATCTCTCGGCAGAAACTCTACAAGCCAGAAGAGTGAAGGGGTCAATAGTCAACATTCTTAAAGAAAATAATTTTCAACCCAGAATTTCATATCCAGCCAAACAAAGCTTCATAAGTGAAGGATGAATAAAATACTTTACAGACAAGCAAATGCTGAGAGATTTTGTCGCCACCAGGCCTGCCCTAAAGGAGCTCCTGAAGGAAGCACTAAACATGGAAAGGAAAAACAGGTACCAGCCACTGCAAAAACATGCCAAATTGTAAAGACCATCAAGCCTAGGAAGAAACTGCATCAACTAACGAGCAATAAAACCACCTAACATCATAATGACAGGATCAAATTCACACATAACAATATTAACCTTAAAGGTAAATGGGCTAAATGCTCCAATTAAGACAGACTGGCAAATTGGATAAACAGTCAAGAACCATCAGTGTGCTGTATTCAGGAAACCCATCTAATGTGCAGAGACACACATAGGCTCAAAATAAAGGTATGGAGGAAGATCTACCAAGCAAATGGAAAACAAAATAAGGTAGGGGTTGCAATCCTAGTCTCTGATAAAACAGACTTTAAACTAACAAAGAAGGCCATTACATAATGGTGAAGGGATCCATTCAACAAGGAGAGCTAACTGTCCTAAGCATATATTAACCCAACACAGGAGAACCAAGATTCATAAAGCAACTCCTTAGAGACCTAGAAAGAGACTTAGACTCCCACACAATAATAATGGGAGACTTTAACATCCCACTGTCAACATTAGACAGATAAACAAGATATAAATTTAAAAAGGATACCCAGGAATTGATCTCAGCTCTGCACCAAGTGGACCTAATAGACATCTACAGAACTCTCCACCCCAAATCAACAGAATATACATTCTTTTCAGCAATACAGCACACATATTCCCAAATTGAACACATAGTTGGAGGTAAAGTACTCCTCAGCAAATGTAAAAGAATAGAAATTATAACAAACTGTCTCTCAGACCACAGTGCAATCAAACTAGAACTCAGGATTAAGAATCTCACTGAAAACCGCTCAACTACATGGAAACTGAACAACCTGCTCCTGAATGACTACTGGGTACATAACAAAATGAAGACAGAAATAAAAATGTTCTTTGAATCTAATGAAAACAAAGACAAAACATACCAGAATCTCTGGGACACATTCAAAGCAGTGCATAGAGGGAAATTTATAGCACTAAATTCCCACAAGAGAAAGCAGGAAAGATGTAAAATTGACACCCTAACATCACAATTAAAAGAACTTGAGAAGCAGGAGAAAACGCATTCAAAAGCTAGCAGAAGGCAAGAAATAACTAAGATGAGAGTAGAACTGAAGGAAATAGAGATGCAAAAAACCCTTGAACACAATCAATGAATCCAGGAGAAGGTTTTTTGAAAAGATTAACAAAATTGATAGACTGCTAGCAAGACTAATAAAGAAGAAAAGGGAGAAGAATCAAATAGACTCAATGAAAAATGATAACGGGGATATCACCACAGATCCCACAGAAATACAAACTACAATCAGAGAATACTATAAACACCTCTATGCAAATAAACGATAAAATCTAGAAGAAATGGATAAATTCCTCGACACATACACCCTCCCAAGACTAAACCAGGAAGAAGTTGAATCTCTGAATAGACCAATAACAGGCTCTGAAATTGAGACAATAATTAATAGCTTACCAACCAAAAAAAGTCCTGGACCAGATAGAGTCACAGCCGAATTCTTCTAGAGTTACAAGGAGGAGTTGGTACCATTCCTTCTGAAACTATTCCAAACAATAGAAAACGAAGGAGTGCTTCCTAATTCATTTTATGAGGCCAGCATCATCCTGATACCAAAGCCGGGCAGAGACACAACCAAAAAAGAGAATTTTAGACCAATATTCCTGATGAACATTGATGCAAAAATCCTCAATAAAATGCTGGCAAACCGAATCCAGCAACACATCAAAAAACTTATCCACCATGATCAAGTGGGCTCTATCCCTGGGATGCAAGGCTTGTTCAACATATGCAAATCAATGAATGTAATCCAGCATATAAACAGAACAAAAGACAAAAACCACATGTGTATCTCAATAGATGCAGAAAAGGCCTTTGACAAAACTCAAAAGCCCTTCATGTTAAAAACTCTCAATTAATTAGGTATTGATGGGACGTATCTCAAAATAATAAGAGCTATTTATGACAAACCCACAGCCAATATCATGCTGAATGGGCAAAAACTGGAAGCATTCCTTTTGAAAACTGGTACAAGACAGGGATGCCCTATTTCACCACTCTTATTCAGCATAGTGTTGGAATTCTGGCCAGGGAAATCAGGCAAGAGAAGGAAATAAAGTGTATTCGATTAGGAAAAGAGGAAGTCAAATTGTCCCTGTTTGCAGGTGACATGATTGTATATCTAGAAAACCCCATTATCTCCGCCCAAAAATCTCCTCAAGCTGATAAGTAATTTCAGCAAAGTCTCAGGATACAAAATCAATGTACAAAAATCACAAGCATTCTTATACACCAATAACAGACAAACAGAGAGCCAAATCACGAGTGAACTTCCATTCACAATTGCTTCAAAGAGAATAAAATATCTAGGAATTCAACTTACAAGGGATGAGAAGGACCTCTTCAAGGAGAACAGCAAACCACTGCTCAATGAAATAAAAGAGGATACAAACAAATGGAAGAACATTTCATGCTCATGGGTAGGAAGAATCCATATCATGAAAATGGCCATACTGCCCAAGGTAATTTATAGAGTCAATGTTATCCCCATCAAGCTACCAATGACTTTCTTCACAGAATTGGAAAAAACTACTTTAAAGTTCATATAGAACCAAAAAACAGCCCTCATAACCAAGTCAATCCTAAGCCAAAAAAACAAAGCCTGAGGTATCACACTACCTGACCTCAAACTACACTACAAGGCTACAGTAACCAAAACAGCATGGTACTGGTACCAAAACAGAGATATAGACCAATGGAACAGAACAGAGCCCTCAGAAATAATGCTGCATATCTACAACTATCTGATCTTTGACAAACCTGAGAAAAACAAGCAATGGGGAAAGGATTCCCTATTTAATAAATGGTGCTGGGAAAACTGGCTAGCCACAGGTAGAAAGCTGAAACTGGATCCCTTCCTTACACCTTATACAAAAATCTATTCAAGATGGATTAAAGACTTAAATTTTAGACCTAAAACCATAAAAACCCTAGAAGAAAACCAAAGCAATACCATTCAGGACATAGGCATGGGCAAGGACTTCATGTCTGAAACACCAAAAGCAATGGCAACAAAAGCCAAAATTGACAAACAGGATCTAATTAAACTCAAGAGCTTCAGCACAGCAAAAGAAACTACCATCAGAGTGAACAGGCAACCAACAGAATGGGAGAAAATTTTTGCAATCTACTCATCTGACAAAGGGTAATATCCAGAGTCTACAATGAACACAAACAAATTTACAAGAAAAAAACAAACAACACCATCAAAAAGTGGGCAAAGGATATGAACAGACACTTCTCAAAAGAAGACATTTATGCAGCCAAAAAACATGAAAAAATGCTCATCATCACAGGCCATCAGAGAAATACAAACCAAAACCACAATGAGATACCATCTCACACCAGTTAGAATGCCGATCGTTAAAAAGTCAGGAAACAACAGGTGCTGGAGAGGATGTGGAGAAATAGAAACACTTTTACACTGTGGGTGAGACTGTAAACTAGTTCAACCCTTGTGGAAGTCAGTGTGGCGATTCTTCAGCGATCTAGAGCTAGAAATACCATTTGACCCAACTATCCCATTACTGGATGTATACCCATAGAATTATAAATCATGCTTCTATAAATACACATGCACACTTAAGTTTATTGCAGCACTATTCACAATAGCAAAGACTTGGAACCAACCCAAAATGTCCAACAGTAATAGACTGGATTAAGAAAATGTGTTGCATATACACCATGGAACACTATGCAGTCATAAAAAATGGTGGGTTCATGTATTTGTAGGAACATGGATGAAAATGGAAACCATCATTCTCAGCAAACTATCTCTAGGACAAAAAACGAAACACCACATGTTCTCTCTCATAGGTGGGAATTGAAAAATGAGAACACATGGACACAGGAAGGGGAACATCACACACCGGGGATGGTTGTGGGTTGGGGGTAGAGGGGAGGGATAGCAATAGGAGATATACCTAATGTTAAATGACGAGGTAAAGTGTGCAGCACACCAACATGACACATGTATACATATGTAACTAACCTGCACATTGTGCACATGTACCCTAAAACTTAAAGTATAATAATGATAAAATTAAAAAAATATAAAAACCTAGACAGAAGCTTTCTGAGAAACTTCTTTCTGATGTGAGCATTTATCTCACTGAGTTGAAAATTTATTTTGATTGAGCAGTTTGGAAACAGTCTTTTTGTAGCATCCACAAAGGGATATTTGAGCTCTTTGAGGCCTATAGTGAAAAATAAAATATCTTAACATAAAAACTAGACAGAAGGTTTCTGAGAAACTGCTTTCAGAGGTTTGCATTCATCTCACAGCGTTGAATCTTTCTTTTCAATGAGCAGTTCAGAAAGAGTCTTTTTCTAGAATCTGCACAGGGATGTTTGGAGTGCTTTGAGGCCTATGGTGAAAAAGGAAATATCTTCACACAAAAACCACACGGAAGCTTTCTGAGAAACTCCTTTGTGATGTGTGCATTCATCTCACAGAGGTAAACGGTTGTTTTCATTAAGCAGCTTGTAAACTCTGTTCTTGTAGAGTCTGAAAAGGGATATTTGTGAGCGCTTTGAGGCCTATGGTGAAACAGGAAATATCTTCACATAAAAACTAGACAGAAGCTGTCTGAGAAACTTCTTTGTAATATGCGCATTCATGTCCCAGAGTTCAAACTTTCTTTTGATTCAGCAGTTTGGAAATAATATTTTTGTAGAAACCACAAAGGGATATTTTTCAGTGGTTAGAGGCCATTGGTGAAAAAAGAAATATCTTCCCATAAAAACTAGACAGAAGCTTTCTGAGAAACTTCTTTGTGATATGTGCATTCATCTCACAGAGTTGAACCTTTCTTTTGATTGATCAATTTGCAAACAGTCTTTTTGATCTGCAAAGGGATATTTTTGAGTGGTTTGAGGCCTATGGTCAAAAAGCAAACATCTTCACATAAAATCTAGACAGAAGCATTCTGAGAAATTTCTTTTTGATGTATGCATTCATCTCACAGAGGTAAACGTTTCTTGTCATTGAGCAGATTGGAACCTCTGTTCTTGTAGAATATGCAAAGGGATATTTGTGATCTCTTTGAGGCCTATGGTGGGAAATGAAATATCTTCACATAAAAACTAGACAGAAGGTTTCTGAGAAACTGCTTTGTGGTGTGTTCATTCTTCTCACAGAGTTATACCTTTCTCTTGATTGAGCAGTTTGGAAACAGTCTTTTTGCAGAATCTGCAAAGGGACATTTGTGAGCCCTTGGAGGCCTATGGTGAAAAAAGTTATATCTTCACATAAAAACTAGACAGAAAGCTTCTGGGAAAATGATTTGTGATGTGTGCATTCAACTCACAGAGGTAAAAGTTCCTTTTCATTGAGCAGATTGGCAACTCTGTTCTTGTAGAATCTGCCAAGGGATGTTTCTGAGCACTTTGAGGCCTATGGTTAGAAAGGAATTATCTTCACATAAAAAATAAATAGAAGCTTTCTGAGAAACTTCTTTGTGATGTGTTCATTCGTCTCACAGCATTGAAACTTTCTTTTGATTTTTCAGATTGGAAACACTATTTTTTTAGAATCTGCAAAGGGATATTTGCGAGGAGTTTGAGGCCTATGGTAAAAAGGAAATATCTTCACATCAAAACTAGACAGAAGCATTCTGATTAACTTGTTTGTAATGTGTGCATTCATCTCACAGAGTTGAACCTTTCTTATCATTGAGCTGTTTGGAAACAGTCTTTTTGTAGAATCTGCAAAGAGATATTTGTGAGCCCTTTGAGGAATATGGTAAAGAAGGAAATATCTTCACATAAAATCTATACATAATGTTTCTGAGCAACTGCTTTGTGATGTGTGCATTCATCTCACAGAGGTAAATGTTTCTTTTCATTGAGCAGATTGGAAACTCTGTTCTTGTAGAATCTGCAAAGGGATACTTGTGAGGGCTTTGAGGCCTATGGTGAAAAGGGAAATATCTTCAAACAAAAACCAGAAAGAATCTTTAATAGAAACTTCTTTGTGATGTGTGATTCATCTCACAGATTAGAACCTTTCTTCTGATTGAGCAGTTTGGAAACAGTCTTTTTGTAGTACCCACAATAGGATATTTCTTAGCCCTTTGAGGCCTACTGTGAAAAATGAAATATCTTAACATAAAAACCAGAGAGAAAGTTTCTGAGAAACTCCTTTGTGATGTGTGCATACATCTCACAGCGTTGAACCTTATTTTTGATTGAGGAGTTCGGAAACTGTCTTTTTATAGACTCTGCACAGGGATATTTGTAGCCCTTTGAGGCATATGGAGAAAAAGGAAATATCATCACACACAAACCAGGCAGAAGCTTTCTGAGAAACTACTTTGAGATGTGTGTATTCATCTCACAGAAGTAAACAGTTGTTTTCATTAAGCAGATTGTAAACTCTGTTCTTGTAGAGTCTGAAAAGGGATATTTCTCAGTGCTTGGAGGCCTATGGTGAAAAAGGAAATATCTTCACATAAAAACTAGACAGAAGCTGTCTGAGAAACTTCTTCATAATGTGTGCATTCATCTCCAAGATTTGAACTTTCTTTTGATTGAGCAGTTTCGAAAAAGTATTTTTGTAGAATCTGCAAGTGGATATTTTTAAGTCATTTGAGGCCTATATTGAAAAAGGAAACATCTTCACATAAAAACTAAACAGAAAGTTTCTGAGAAAGTGCTTAGGGTTGTGCGCATTCATCTGACAGAGTTGAAACTTTCTTTTGTTGAGCAGTTTGGATGCAGTCTTTTTGTAGAATCTGCAAAGTGATATTTGTCAGCGGTTAGAGACCTGTTTTGAAAAAGGAATTATCTTCACATAAAAACTAGATAGAAGATTTCTGAGAAATGGCTTTGTGATGTGTACATTCATCTCACAGAGTTGAAAATTTCTTTTGATTTAGCACTTTGGAAACAGTCTTTTTGTAGTATCTGCAAAAGGATATTGGTGAGCCGTTTGAGGCCTATGGTGAAAAAGCAAATACCTTTATATAAAAACTAGATAGAAGCTTTCTAAGAAACTTCTTTGTGCTGTGTGCACTCATCTCACAGAGTTGAACCGTTCATTTGATTGAGCAGTTTGGAAACAGTCTTTTTGTAGAATCTGCTAAGGGATATTTGTGAACGGGTTGAGGTCTATGGTGATAAAGAAAATATCTTCACATAAAATCTAGACAGAGCTTTCTCTGAAACTTCTTTGTGATGTGTGCAATTATCTCACAGAGTTCGACATTTCTTTTGATTGAACAGTTTGGAAACAGTCTTTTCACAGACTCTGCAATGGGATATTTGTGAGCCCTTTGAGGCCTATGGTGAAAAAGGAAATATCTTCACATAAAAACCAGACAGAAGTTTTCTGAGAAACTCTTTTGTGATGTGTGCATTCATCTAACAGATTTGAACCTGTCTTTGGATTGAGTAGTTTGAAATAGTTTTTTGTAGAATCTGCAAAGTGATATTTGTTAACCCATTGAGGACTATGGTGAAACAGGAAACATCTTCACATAAAAACTAGACAGAGTCATTCTGAGAAACTACTTTCTTATGTGTGCATTCATCTCACACAGTTGAACCTTTCTTTTGATTGAGCAATTTGGAAACAGTCTCTTTGTAGGATCTGTAAAGGGTTATTTGCGAACTCTTTGAGGCCTATGGTAAACCAGGAAATATCTTCACAAAAACTAGGCTGGAGCATTCTGAAAAACTGCTTTGTGCTGTGTGCTTTCATCTCAGAGAGTTGAAACTTTCTTTTGATTGAGCAGCTCGGAAACAGTCTTTTAGTAGAATATGGAAATGGATATTTGGAGCACTTTGAGGTCTATGGTGAAAAAGGAAATAACTTCACATAATAACTAAACAAAGTTTCTGAGAAGCTTCTTTGTGATGTGTGCATTCATCTCACAGAGTTGAACCTTTCTTTTGGTTGAGTATTTTGGAAAGAGTCTTTTTGTAGAATCTGCAAAGGGATATTTGTGAGTGATTTGAGGCCTATGGTGTCAAAGGAAATACATTCACATAAAAACTAGACAGAAGCTTTTTGAGAAACTTGTTTGTGAAGTGTTCATTCACCTCAGAGAGTTGAACCTTTCCTTTGATTGAGCAGTTTGGAAACAGTCTTTTTGTAGAATCTGCCAAAGGATATTTTTAAGCACTTTGAGGCCTATTGGGACAAAAGGAAATATCTTCAAATGAAAACTAGACAGAAGCTTTCTGATAAACTTCTTTGTGATGTGTGCTTTCATCTCACAGATTTGAAACTTTCCCTTGATTGAACAGTATGGAAACAATGTTTTTGTAGAATAACTACATGGATATTTGGAATGCTTTGAGGCCTATGGTGAAAAAGGAAATATTGTCATATAAAAACTAGACAGAAGCTTTCTGAGAAACATCTTTGTGATGTGTACATTCATCTCACAGAGTTGAACCTTTCTTTTGATTGAGCATTTTGGAAACAGTCTTTTGTAGTATCTGCAGAGGGATATTTTTGAGTGGTTTAAGTCCTATGTTGAAAGAGTAAATATCTTCACATAAAAACTAGACAGACACTTTCTGAGAAACCTGTTTGTGATGTGTGCATTCATCTCACAAATTTGAGCCTTTCTTTTTATTGAGCAGTTTTGAAGCAGTCTTTTTGTGTCATCTGCCAATGGATATCTGTAGCGTTTTGATGCCTAGGGTGAAAGGAATTATCTTCACATAAAAACTGTATAGAAGCTTTCTGTGTAACTTCTTTCTCATGTGTGCATTCAACTCATGGAGTTGAACCATTCTATTGATTGAGCAGTTTGGAAACAGTCTTTTTGTAGAATCTGCAAAGGGATATTTGTGAGCGGTTTGTGGACTATGGTGAAAAAGGAAATACCTTCAAATAAAAACTAGACAGAAACATTCCGAGGAACTTCTTTGTGATGTATGCATTCATCTCACAGAGTGGAAGCTTTCTTTTGATTGAGCAGTTTGGAAACAGTCTTTTTGTAGAATCTGCAAAGGGATATTTTTCAGTGGTTTGAGGCCTATTTTGGAAAAGGAAATATCTTCACATGAAAACTAGACAGAAGCATTCTGAGAAACTTCCTTTTGAAGCAGGCTTTCACCTCACAATGTTGAACCTTTCTTTTTATTGTGCACTTTGGAAACAGTCTTTTTGTGGAATCTGCAAAAAGTTAGTTGTGAGCACTTTGAGGCC
Source organism: Pongo abelii (assembly GCF_028885655.2). Taxonomy (NCBI): domain Eukaryota; kingdom Metazoa; phylum Chordata; class Mammalia; order Primates; family Hominidae; genus Pongo; species Pongo abelii. The sequence goes on along the minus strand of NC_072000.2, from coordinate 18,645,583 downwards.
TATGTTAAGAAAGGAAATATCTTCACATAGAAACTAGACAAAAGCTTTCCTAGAAACTTCTTTGTGATGTGTGCATTCATCTCAAATAGTTGAATATTTCTTTTGATTGAGCAGCTTGGAAACAGTCTTTTTGTGAATCTGCAAAGGTATATTTGTGACAGCTTTGAGATCTATGGTGAAAAAGGAAATATCTTCACATAAAAACTAGAGAGAAGGTTTCTGAGAAACTTCCTTGTGATGTGGGCGTTCATCTCACAGAGATGAACCTTTCTTTTCATTTAGCAGTTTGGAAAGAGTCTTTTTGTAGTATCTGCAAAGGGACATTTGTGAGTGTTTTGAGGCCTATGGTGAAAAAGGAAATATCTTCACATCAAAACTAGCCAGTCTCTTTCTTAGAAACATCTTTGTGGTATGTGCATTCATCTCACAGAGTTGAGCATTTCTTTTGATTGAGGAGTTTGGAAACAGTCTTTTTGTGGAATATGCAAAGGGATATTTGCTTACCCTTTGAGACTTATGGTGAAAAAGGTAATATCTTCACATGAAAATAATACAGAAGATTTCTGAAAAACTGATTTTTGATGTGTGCATTCATCTCACAAATGTCAACGTTTCTTTTCTTTGAGCAGATTGGAAAATCTGTTCTTGCAGAATCTGCCAAGGGATATCTGGATTGCTTTGAGGCCTACGGTGAAAAAGGAAATATCTTCACATAAAATGTAGAGAGAAGCTTTCTGAGAAACCTCTTTGTGATGTGTGCATTCATCTCACAGAATTGAACTTTTCTTTTGATTGACAAGTTTGGAAACACTCTTTTTGTATCATCTGCCAAGGGATACTTGGAGGTCTTTGAGGTCTATGTTGAAAAAGAAATAACTTCACATAAAAAATAGACAGAAGCTTTCTGACAACCTTCTTTGTGATGTGTGCTTTCATCACAGAGAGTTGAAATTTTCTTTTGATTGAACAGTTTGGAAACAGTCTTTTTGCAGAATCTGCCTAGGGATATTTGTGAGTGGTTTGAGGCCAATGGTGAAAAAGGAAATATCTTCACATAAAAACTAGCAGAAGGTTTCTGAGAAACTTCTTTGTGATGTGTGCATTCATCTCAGAGAGTTGAAACTTTCTTTTGATTGAGCAGTTTGAAAACAGTCTTTTTGTAGCCTCTGCAAAGGGATTTTTGTGAATGCTTTGAGGCCTATGGTGAAAAAGGAAGTATCTTCACATTAAAACTGGATATAAGCTTTCAGGGAAACTTCTTTGTGATGTGTGCATTCATCTTATGGATTTGAGCCATTCTTTTGTTTGAGCAGTTTGGAAACAGTCCTTTTATAGAATCTTCAAATGTATATTTTTGAGCAGTTTGAGACCAATGGTGAAAAAGGAAATATACTCACATAAAAATTAGACAGAAGGTCTCTGAGAAACTGCCTTGAGATATGTGTATTCATATCTCAGAGGTGAAGGTTTCTTTTCATTGAGCAGATTGGGAAATCTGTTTTTTGTGGAATCTGCAAAGTGATATTTGTGAGAGATTTGAGGCCTGTGGAGAAAAAGGAAATTTCCTCACATAAAATTTAGACAGGAGTTTTCTGAGAAATTTCTTTTTGATGTGTGCATTCATCTCACAGAATTGAACCATTCTATTGATTGAGCAGTTTTGAAACAGTCTTTTCGTGGAATCTGCAACAGGATATTTGTGACCACTTTGTAGACTGTGGTGAAAAAGGAAATATCCTCACAGAAAAACTAGACAGAAGCTTTTTGAAAAACTTTTCTGTGATGTGTGCATTCATCTCACAGAGTTGAACCTTTCTTTTGATTGAGCACTTTAGAAAGAGTCTTTTTGTAAAACCTGCAAAGGGACATTTTAGCCCTTTTAAGGTCTATGGTGAAAAAGGAAATATTTTCACATAAGAATTAGGCAGAAGCTTTATGAGAAACTTAGTTGTGATGTGTGAATTCATCTCATAGGGTTGAACATTTCTTTTGATTGGGCAGTTTGGAAACAGTCTTTATGTAGAATCCTCAGAGGGATATTCGTGAGCACTTTGAGGCCTATGTTAAAAAAGGAAACATCTTCACATAGAAACTAGACAAAAGCTTTCCTAGAAACTTCTTTAAGATGTGTGCATTCATCTCAGAGTTTAACTTTTCTTTTGAATGAGCAGTTTGGAAACAGTCTTTTGTACAATCTGCAAAGGAATATTTGTGAGCAGTTTGAGGCCTATGGTGAAAAAGGAAACATCTTCACATTAAAACTAGACAGAAGCTTTCTGAGAAATTCCTTTGTTATATGTGCATTCATCTCACAGAGTTGAATCTTTCTTTTGATTTAGCAGTTTGGAAACAGTCTTTTTGTAGAATCTGCAGTGGGATACTTGTGAGCACTTTTAACCCCATGGTGAAAAAGGAAATATCTTCACATAAATATTAGACAGAAACGTTTTGAGAAACTTCTTTGTGATGTGTGCATACATCACACAGAATTGAATGTTTCTTTGGATTGAGCAGTTTGGAAACAGTCTTTTTATAGAATCTGCAAAGGATATTTCTGACCCCTTTGTAGCCTATGGTGAAAAGAAAATAACTTCATGTAAAAACTATACAAAAGGTTTCTGGAAATCTGCTCTGGGAAATGTGCATTCATCTCACAGATGTAAAAGTTTCTTTTCACTGAGCAGATTGGAAACTCTGTTCTTCTATTATCTGCAAAGCGATATTTGTTAGCACTTTGAGACATATGGTAAAAAAGGAAATATCTTCACATAAAAACTAGACAGAAGCTGTCTGAGAAACTTCTTTGTTTTAAGTGCCTTCATCTCACAGAGTTGAACCTGACTTTTCAATGAGCAGTTGGGAAACAGTCTTTTTGTAGAATCTGCAAAGTGATACTTGTGAGCCCTTTGAGGTTTATGGTGAAAAGGAAAATATCTTCACATAAAAACTAGACAGAAGCTTTCTCAGAAACTTCTCTGTGAAGTGTACATTCATCTCACAGAGTTGAACATTTTGTTTGATTGAGCAGTTTGGAAAAACTCTTTTTGTAGAATCTCCAAAGGGATATTTGTGATTCCTTTCAGGAATATGGTGAAAAAGAAAAATCTTCACATAAAAACTAGACAGAAGGTTTCTGAGGAACCGCTTTCTGATTTCTGCATTCATCATACAGATGTAAACGTTTCTTTTCATTGAGCAGATTGGAAAATCTGTTCTTGTAGAATCTGCAATGTGATACTTTTGAGCCCTTTGGGGCTTATGGTGAAAAAGGAAGTATCTTCACATGAAAACTAGACAGAAGATTTCTGAGAAACTGCATTGTGACGTGTGCATTCATCTCATAGAGTTAAACGTTTTATTTCACTGAGCAGATTGGAAACTCTGCTCTTGTAGATTCTGCAAGGGATATTTGTGAGCACTTTGGGGTCTATGATAAAAAAAGAAATATCCTCATATAAAAATTAGACAGAAGCATTCTGATAAACTTCTTTGTGATGTGTGCATTCACCTAACAGAGTTGCACCATTCTTTTGATTAAGCAGTTTGGAAACCGTGTTTTCGTGGAATCTGCAAAGGGATATTTGTGAGCAGATTGAGGGCTATTGTGAAAAAGGAAATATCCTCACATAAAAACTACACAGGAGCTTCCTGAGAAACTTCTTTGTGATGTGTGCATTCATCTCACAGAGCTGAACTTCTCTTTTGATGGAGCAGTTTGGAAACAGTCTTTTTGTAGAAACTGCAATGGGATGTTTGTGAGCCCTTTGAGTCCTATGGTGAAAAACGATATATCTTCACAATAAAACTAGACAGAAGGTTTCTAAGAAACTTCTTTGTAGTATGTGCATTCATCTCACAGAGAGAAAGGATTCTCTTCATTTAGCAGATTGGACACTCTTTTCTTGTAGAATATACAAAGGGATATTTCTGGGCGTTTTGAGGCCTATGGTTAAAAAGGTATATCTTCACAAAGAAACTAGAAAGGAGGTTTCTGAGAAACTTCGTTGAGATATGGGCAATCAACTCACGGAGTTGAACCTTTCTTTTGATTGAGCAGTTTGGAAACAGTGTTTTTGTAGAATTTGCAACGGATAATATGAGCGATTTGAAGCCTATGGTGAAAAAGGAAATATCTTCACATTGAAACTAGACAGAAGCTTTTGGAGAAACTTCTTTGTGATATGCACATTCATCTCACAGAGTTGAACCTTTCCTTTGATTGGGCAGTTTCGAAACTGTCGTTTTGTGGAATCTGCAAAGGGATACTTGAGAGCACTTTAGGGACTATGGTGAAAAAGGAAATATGTTCACATAAAAATTAGACAGATGCTTTCTGAGAAACTTCTTTGTGATGTATGCATTCACCTCCCAGAGTTGAACCTTTATTTTGATTGAGCAGTTTGGAAACAGTCTTTTTGGAGAATCTGCAAAGGGATATTTGTGAGATGTTTGAGGCCTATGGTGAAAAAGGAAATATCTTCACATAACCACTAGCCCGAAGCTTTCTGAGAAACTTCTTTGTGATGTGTGCATTCATCTCAAGGAGGTAAAGTTTGTTTTCATTGATCAGGTTGGAAACTGTGTTCTTGTAGAATCTGTAATGGGATATTTCTGAACACTTTGAGGCCTATGGTGAAAAAGCAAATATCTTTACATAAAAACCAGACAGAAGATTTCTGAGAAACTTCTTTGTGATGTGTGCATTCATCTCACAAAGTTTATCATTTCTTTTGATTGAGCAGTTTGGAAACAGTCTTTTTGTAGAATCTGCAAAGGGATATTTGTTAGCCCTCTGATGCCTATGGTGAAAAGGAAATAACTTCCAATAAAAACTAGAAAGAATTATTCTGAGAAACTGCTTAGTGATGTGCACATTCAGCTCACAGAGGTAAATATTTCTTTTCATTGAGCAGATTGGAAACTCTGTTCTTCTGTAATCTGCAAAAGGATATTTGTGATCACTTTGAGGCATATGGTTAACAAGGAAATATCTTCACATAAAAACTAGACAGAAGCATTCTTAGAAACTTCTCTGTGATGTGTACATTCATCTCACAGAGTTGAACCTTTCTTTTGATAGAGCAGTTTAGAAACAGTATTTTTGTAGAATCTGCAAGGGGATATTTTTGATCCCTTTTAAGGTCTATGTTGTAAAAGGAAATATCTTCACATCAGAATTACACAGAATGTTTCTGAGAAACATCTTTGTGATGTGTGCATTCATCTCACAGAGTTAAATATTTATTTTGATTGAGAATTTTGGAAACAGTCTTTTTGTAAAATCTGCAGAGGGATATTTGTGAGCGCTTTGAGGCCTATGTTGAAAAAGGAAACATCTTGATATAGAAACTATACAGAAGCTTTCCTAGCAACTTCTTTGTGATGTGTGAATTCATCTCACAGAGTTGAACCTTTCTTTTGATTGAGCAGTTTGCAAACAGTCTTTTGTAGAATCAGCAAAGGGATATTTGTGAGAGCTTTTTGGCCTATGGTGAAAAAGGAAATATCTTCACATTGAAACTAGTCTGAAGCTTTCTGAGAAACTTCTTTTTTATATGTGCATTTATCTCACAGAGTTGAAACATTCTTTTAATTGAGCAGTTTGGAAACAGTCCTTATTTAGAATCTGCAAAGGGATATTTCTTAGCCCTTTCAGGACTATGGTGAAAAAGGATATATACTCACATAACTACTAGCCAGAAGCTTTCTGAGAAACTTCTTTGTGATGTGTGCATTCATCTCACAGAGGAAAGCTTTCTTTTAATTCAGCAGATTGGAAACTCTGTTCTTGGAGAATCTGCAAAGGGATATTTTTGAGCCCTTTGAGGCCTATGGTGAAAAAGGAAATATCTTCACATAAAAACTAGACAGAAGCCTTCTGAGAAACTTCTTTGTGATGTGTGCCTTCATCTCACAGAGTTTTACCTTTGTTTTGATTAAGCACTTTGGAAAGAGTCTTTTTGTAGAATCTGCAGTGGGATATTTGTGATATTTTATAGAATCTGCAGTGGGATATTTGTGAGTGTTTTTAGGCCTATGGCGAAAAAGGAAATATCCTCACATAAAAATTAGACAGAACATTTCTAAGAAACTTCTTTGTGATGTGTGCATTCATCTGACAGATTTGACCCTTTCTTTTGATTGAGTAGTTTGGAAACAGTCTTTTTGTATAATATGAAAGGGATATCTGTGAGCCCTTTGAGGCCAATGGTGAAAAATGAAATATATTCAAATTAAAACTAGGAAGAAGCTTTCTGAGAAACTTCTTTGTGATGTGGGCCTTATCTCAGAGAGTTGAATCTTTCTTTGGATTGAGCAGTTTGGAAAAAGACATTTTGTAGAATCTGCAAATGGATATTTGGAGCACTTTGAGGCCTGTGGTGAAAAACGAAATAGCTTCAAATAAAAACTAGACGGAAGCTTTCCGACAAACTGCTCTGTGATGTGTGATGTGTGCATTCACCTCACAGGGTTGAAACTTTCTTTTGATTTACCAGTTTGGAAATGGTTCTTTTGTAAAATCTCCAAAGGGATATTTGTGAGCAGTTTGAGGCCTGTGGTGAAAAAGGCAATATCATCCCATAAAAACTAGACAGAACGTTTCTGAGAAACTACTTTGTGATGTGTGATTTCATCTCACAGAATTGAACCTTTCTTTTGACTGAGCAGTTTGGAAAAAGGCTTTTTGTAGATTCTGCAAAGGGATATTTGTGAGCCCTTTGAGGCCTATGGTGAAAAAGGAGATATCTTCACATAAAAACTAGACAGGAATTTTCTGAGAATATACTTTGGGATGTTTTCATTCATCTCACAGAGTTGAACCGTTCTTTTGATTGAGCAGTTTGGAAGCAGTCGTTTTGTAGAAACTGCAAAGGGATATTAGTGATCCATTGGAGGCCTATGGTGAAAAACGAAATAACTTCACATAAAAACTACAAAGAACATTTCTAAGAAACTTCTTTCTGATGTGTGCATTCATCTCACAGAGGTAGACGCTTCTTTTCATTGAGCAGATTGCAAACTCTGTTCTTGGAGAATCTGCACAGGGATATTTGTGAGTGCTTTGAGGCCTAAGGTGAAAAAGGAAATACCTTCACATAAAAAGTATACTGAAGGTTTCTGAGAAACTACTTTGTGATGTGTGCATTCATCTCTCAAACTTGAACCTTTCTTTTAATTGAGCTATTTGGAAACAGTGTTTTTGTAGAATCTGCAAAGGGATATTTTTGAGCCCTTTGAGGCCTATGGTGAAAGAGGAAATATCTTCACATAAAAACTAGACAGAAGCTGTCTGAGAAACTTCTTTGTGAGGTGTGCATTCATCTCACCGAGATGAAAGTTAATTTTTATTGAGCAGTTTGGAAACAGTATTTTTGTAGAATCTGGAAATGGATATGTGGAGTACTTTGAGGGCCATGGTGTTGAAGGAAATACATTCACATAAAAACTAGAGAGAAGCTTTTAGAGAAACTTCTCTGTGATATGTGCATTCATCTCACCAAGTTGAAACTTTCTTTTGATTGAGCAGTTTGGAAACAGTCTTTTTGTAGAATCCGCAAAGGGATATTTTTGAGTGCTTTGAGACCTACGGTTAAAAAGGAAATATCTTCACATAAAAATTAGACAGAAGCTTTCTGAGGAATTTCTTTGTGATGTGTGCATTCATCTCACAGAATTGAACCTTTCTTTTGATGGAGCAGTTTGGGAAAAGTCATTTTGTAGAATCTGCAAACGGATACTTGTGAGCTCTTGGAGGACTATGGTGAAAAAGGATATATATTCACATAAAAAGTAGACAGAAGGTTTCTCAGAAACTGATTGGTGATGTGTGCATTCATCTCACAGAAGTAAATGCTTCTTTTCATTGAGCAGATTGGAAACTCTTTTCTTGTAGAATCTGCAAAGGGATACTTTTGAGCACTTTGAGGCCTATGGTGAAAAAGGAAATATCTTCACATGAAAATTAGACAGAAGCATTCTGAGTCACTTCTTTGTGATGTGTGCTTTCATCTCACAGAAATGAACCTTTCTTTTGATTGAAAAGTTTGTAAACAGTCTTTTTGCAGAATCTGTAAAGGGATATTTTTGAGTCCTCTGATGCCTATGCTGAAAAAGGACATATCTTCACATTCAAACTAGACAAAAGCTTTCTTAGAAACTTATTTGTGATGTGTGCATTCTTCTCACAGAGATCAACCTTTCTTTTGATTGAGCAGTTTGGAAACAGTCTTTTTTGTAGAATCTGAAAGGGGATATATGTGAGCGTTTTCAGTCCTATGGTGAAAAAAGACATATCTTCACATAAAAACTAGACAGAAGCTTTTTCAGAAACTTCTCTGTGATGTTTGCATTCATCTCACAGAGTTGAATCTTTCCTTTGATTGAGCAGTTTGGAAACACTCTTTTTGTGGAATCTCCAAAGGACTATTTGTGAGAGGTTTGAGGCCTATGGGGAAAAGGAAATATCTTCAAGTGAAAACTAGACAGATGCTTTGTGAGAAACTTCTTTGTGATGTGTCTATTCGTCTCACAGAGTTGAAACTTTCTTTCATTGAACAGTTTGGAAATAGTCTTTTATATTATCTGTCAAGGGATATTTGGAGCGCTTTGAAGTCTACAATAAAAAAGGAAATATCTTCACATAAAATCTAGACAGTCCTTGCCCATGCCTATGTCCTGAATGGTGATGCCTAGGTTTTTTTCTAGGGTTTTTATGATTTTAGGTCTAACCTTTAAGTCTTTAATCCATCTTGAATTAATTTTTGTATAAGGTGTAAGGAAGGGATCCAGTTTCAGCTTTTTACATATGGCTAGGCTGTTTTCCCAGCACCGTTTATTAAATAGGGAATCCTTTCCCCATTGCTTGTTTTTCTCAGGTTTGTCAAAAATCAGATAGTTGTAGATATGCGGCGTTATTTCTGAGGGCTCTGTTCTGTTCCATTGATCTATATCTCTGTTTTGGTACCAATACCATGCTGTTTTGGTTACTGTAGCCTTGTAGCATAGTTTCAAGTCAGGTAGCGTGGTGCCTCCAGCTTTGTTCTTTTGGCTTAGGATTGATGTGGCGATGTGGGCTCTTTTGGTTCCATATGAACTTTAAAGTAGTTTTTTCCAATTCTGTGAAGAAAGTCATTGGTAGCCTGATGAGGATGGCATTGAATCTGTAAATTACCTTGGGCAGTATGGCCATTTTCACAATATTGATCCTTCCTACCCATGAGCATGGAATGTTCTTCCATTTGTTTGTATCCTCTTTTATTTCATTGAGCAGTGGTTTATAGTTCTCCTTGAAGAGGTCCTTCACGTCCCTTGTAAGTTGGATTCCTAAGTATTTTGTTCTCTTTGAAGCAATTGTGAATGGGAGTACACTCATGATTTAGCTCTCTGTTTGTCTGTTATTGGTGTAGAAGAATGCTTGTGATTCTTGTACATTGATTTTGTATCCTGAGACTTTACTGAAGTTGCTTATCAGGTTAAGGAGATTTGGGGCTGAAACGATGGCGGTTTTCTAGATATACAGTCATGTCATCTGCAAACAGGGACAATTTGACTTCCTTTTTTTCTAATTGAATACCCTTTATTTCCTTCCCCTGCTTAATTGCCCTGGCCAGAACTTCCAACACTATGTTGAATAGGAGTGGTGAGGGAGGGCATCCCTGTCTTGTGCCAGTTTTCAAAGGGAATGCTTCCAGTTTTTGCCCATTTGGTATGATATTGGCTGTGGGCTTGTCATAGATAGCTCTTATTATTTTGAGATACGTCCCATCAATACCTAATTGATTGAGAGTTTTTAGCATGAAGCATTGTTGAATTTTGTCAGAGGACTTTTCTGTATCTATTGAGATAATCACGTGGTTTTTGTCTTTGGTTCTGTTTATATACTGGATTACATTTATTGATTTGCGTATATTGAACCAGCCTTGCATCCCAGGGATGAAGCCCGCTTGATCATGGTGGATAAGCTTTTTGATGTGCTGCTGGATTCGGTTTGCCAGTATTTTATTGAGGATTTTTGCATCAATGTTCATCAAGGATATTGGTCTAAAATTCTCTTTTTTGGTTGTGTCTCTTCCTGGCTTTGGTATCAGGATGATGCTGGCCTCATAAAATGAGTTAGGTAGGATTCCCTCTTTTTCTATTGATTGGAATAGTTTCAGAAGGAATGGTACCAGTTCCTCCTTGTACCTCTGGTAGAATTCAGCTGTGAATCCATCTCGTCTTGGACTCTTTGGTTGGTAAGCTATTGATTATTGCCACAATTTCAGAGCCTGTTATTGGTCTATTCAGAGATTCAACTTCTTCCTTGTTTAGTCTTGGGAGGGTGTTTGTGTCGAGGAATTTATCCATTTCTTCTAGATTTTCTAGTTTATTTGCACAGAGGTGTTTGTAGTATTCTCTTATGGTAGTTTGTATTTCTGTTGGATCAGTGGTGATATCCCCTTTATCATTTTTTCTTGAATCTATTTGATTCTTCTCTCTTTTCTTCTTTATTAGTCTTGCTAGCGGTCTATCAATTTTGCTGATCCTTTCAAAAAACCAGCTCCTGGATTCATTAATTTTTGAAGGGTTTTTTTGTGTCTCTATTTCCTTCAGTTTTGCTCTGATTTCAGTTATTTCTTGCCTTCTGCTAGCTTTTGAATGTTTTTGCTCTTGATTTTCTAGTTATTTTAATTGTGATGTTAGGGTGTCAATTTTAACAACAGGTGCTGGAGAGGATGTGGAGAAATAGGAATACTTTTGCACTGTTGGTGGGACTGTAAACTAGTTCAACCATTGTGGAAGTCAGTGTGGTGATTCCTCAGGGATCTAGAACTAGAAATACCATTTGACCCAGCCATCCCATTACTGGGTATATACCCAAAGGATTATAAATCATGCTGCTATAAAGACCCATGCACACATATTTTTATTATGACACTATTCACAATAGCAAAGACTTGGAACCAATGCAAATGTCCAACAATGATAGATTGGATTAAGAAAACGTGTCACATATACACCATGGGATACTATGCATCCATAAAAAATGATGAGTTCATGTCCTTTGTAGGGACATGGATGAAATTAGAAATCATCTTTCTCAGTAAACTATCACAAGAGCAATAAAAACAAACACTGCATATCCTCACTCATAGGAGGGAATTGAACAATGAGAACACAAGGACACAGGAAGGGGAACATCACATTCTGGGGACTGTTGTGGGGTGTGGGGATGGGGGAGGGATAGCATTAGGAGATATACCTAATGCTAAATGACGAGTTAATCGGTGCAGCACACCATCATGGCACAAGTAATCATATGTGACTAACCTGCACATTGTGCACATGTACCCCAAAACAAAGTATAATAAAAAAATAAAAAAAAGAAAATAAAATTTAGACAAAAGCTTTCTGAGAAGCTTCTTTCTGATATGCATTCTTCTTACAGAGTTGTAGTTTTTCTTTGAGTGAGCAGTTTGGAAATATTCTTTTTGTAGTATCCTCAAGGGAATATTTTTGAGCACTCTGAGGCCTATGCTGAAAAAGGAAATATCTTCACGTAAAAACTAGACAAAAGCATTCTGAGAAACTTCTTGGTGATGTGTGCTTTCATCTCACAGAGTTGATACTCTCTTTTGATTGAGCAGTTTGAAAACAGTCTTTTTTGTAGAATCTGCAAATGGATAGTGGGAACGCTTTGGGGCCTATGGTGAACAAGGAAATATCTTCACATAAAAACCAGACAGAATCTTTCTGAGGAGCTTTTTTGGGATTTGTCCAATCATTGCACAGAGTTGAAGCTTTCTTTTGATTGAGCAGTTTGGAAACAGTCTTTTTGTAGTATGTGCAAGAGTATATTGGTGAGCAGTTTGTGGCCTATAGTGAAAAAGGAAATAAATTCACATAAAAACTACACAGAAGCTTTTTGAGAAAATTCTTTGTGATGTGTGCTTTCATCTCACAGATGAAACATTCTTTTTATTGAGCATTATGGAAACAGACTTTTTGTAGAATCTGCAAAGGGATATTTGGAGCGCTTTGAGGCCTATTGTGAAAAAGGAAATATCTTCAAATAAAAACTAGACAGAAACTTTCTGAGACACTACTTTTTGATGTGTGCTTTCATCTAACAGAGTTTAACCTTTTTTTTGATTGAACGATTTGGAAAGGGTCTTTTTGTAGAATATGCCAAGGGATATTTTGAGGTCTTTGGGGCCTATGTTTAAAAACGATATATCTTCACATAAAAACTGGACAGATGCTTTGTGAGAAACTTTTTGTGATGTGTCCATTAATCTCACAGAGCTGAACTTTTCTTTTCGTTGAGCAGTTTGGAAATAGTCTTTTTGTGTACTCTTCCAAGGGATATTTGCTGTGCTTTGAAGTCTATGGTGAAAAAGGAAATATCTTCACCTAAACTCTAGACAGAAGATTTCTGAGAAACTTGTTTCTGATGTGTATTCTTCTCATAGAGATGTACTTTTTCTTTGATTGAGCAGTGTGGAAATAGTCTTTTTGTAGAATCTGCAAAGGGATATTTTTGAGCACTCTGAGGCCTATGGTGAAAAAGGAAATATCTTCACATAAAAAATAGAAAGAAGCTTTCTGAGAAACGTCTTTGGGATTTGTGCATTCATCTCACAGAGTTGAGCATTTCTTTTGATTGAACAGTTTGAAAGGGTGTTTTTGTAGCATCTCTAAAGAGATATTTGTAAGCGATTGGAAGACTAAGTTGAAAAAGGAAATATCTTCACATAAAAACGAGGCAGAAGCATTTTGAGAAAGGTGTTTTTGATGTGTGCATTCATCTCACACATTTGAAACTTTCTTTTGATTCAGGAGTTTGGCAACAGTCTTTCTCCGGAATCTGCAGAGGGATATTTGTGAACACTTTGAGGCCTATGGTGAAAAAGGAAATATCTTCCCATAAAAACTGTACAGGAGCATTTTGATAAACCTTTTTCTGATGTGTGCATTCATCTCACAGAGGTGAACCTTTCTTTTGATTGAGCAGTTTGGGAGCAGTCTTTTTGTATCATCTGGAAAGGGATATTTGTGAGCCATATTTGGCCTATGGTGAAAAAGGAAACAACTTCAAATAAAATCTAGACAGAAGCTTTCTGAGACACTACTTTGTGACGTGTGCTTACATCTCACAGAGTTGAATCTTTCTTTTGATTGAACAGTTTGGAAACAGTATTTTTGTAGAATCTGTCAAGGGATATTTGGAGGGCTTTGGGGCCTATGGTTAAAAAGGAAATATCTTCACATAAAAACTAGACAGAAGTTTTGTCAGAAATTTATTTGTGATGTGTCCATTCACCTCTCAGAGTTGAACTTTTCTTTTGATTGAGCAGTTTGTAAATAGTCTTTTGTATGATATGCCAAGGGATAGTTGGAGTGCTTTGAAGTCAATGGTGAAAAAGGAAATATCTTCATATAAAATCTACACAGAAGCTTTCTGAGAAACTTCTTTCTGATCTGCATTCTTCTCATAGAGTTGAACTTTTCCTTTGATTGAGCAGTTTAGAAATATTCTTTTTGTAGAATCCTCAAAGGCATATTTTTGAGCACTTTGAGTCCTATGGTGAAAAAGGAAATATCTTTACATAAAAACTAGACAGAAGCTCTCTGAGAGAGCTCTTTGGGATGTGTGCATTCATCCCACAGAGTTGAACCTGTCCTTTGATCAGTTTGGAAATAGTATTTTTGTAGAATCTGCAAAGGGATATTTGTGAGCCCTTTGAGGCCTGTGGTGAAAAAGGAAATATCTTCAAATAAAAACTAGACAAAAGCTTTCCGAGAAACTTCTTCTTGACGTGTGCTTTCGTTTCACAGAGTTGAAACTTTCTTTTGATTGAGCAGTGTGAAAACAGTCTTTTTGCAGAATCTGCAAGTGGATAGTGAGAATGCTTTGGGATCTATGGTGAAAAAGGAAATATCTTCATATAAAACCCAGACAGAAGCTTTCTGAGAGGCTTCTTTGGGATGTGCCCATTCATTTCACAGAGTCGAAGCTTGCTTTTGATTGAGCAGTTTAGAAACAGTCTTTTTGTAGAATCTGCAAGGGTGTATATGTGAGCGATTTGAGTCCTATGGTGAAAAAGGAAATATCTTCACATAAAAACTAGACAGAAGCTTTTTCAGAAACTTCTTTGTGATATTTGCATTCATCTCACAGAGTTGAACCTTTCCTTTGATTGAGCACTTTGGAACATTCTTTATGTAGAATCTCCAAAGGAATATTTGTGAGAGGTTTGAGGCCTATGGGGAAAAGGAAATATCTTCAAATGAAAACTAGACAGAAGCTTTCTGAGTAACTGCTTTGTGACATGTGCATTCATCTCAGAGAGTTGAACCTTTCTTTTTTTGAGTAGTTTGGAAAGAGTCTTTTTGTAGAATCTGTACAGGGATATTTGTGAGTGCTTGGAAGCCTATGGTAAAAAAGGAAATATCTTCACATAAAAATTAGACAGAAGCATTCTCAGAAACATCTTTTTGATGTGTAAATTCATTTCACAGAGTTCAACCTTTCTTTTGATTCAGGAGTTTGGAAACAGTCTTTCTGTAGAATCTGCAAAAGAATATTTGTGAGTGCTTTGAGGCCTACAGTGAAAAAGGAAATATCTTCATATAAAAGGTAGACAGAAGCCTTCTGATAAACTTGTTTGTGATCTGGGCATTTATCTCAGACAGATGAAACTTTCTTTTGAATGAGCCTAAGTTGAAAAAGGAAATATCTTCAAATTAAAACTAGATAAAAGCATTCTGAGACACTACTTTGTGACGTGTGCTTTCATCTCACAGAGTTGAACCTTTATTTTGATTGAACGGTTTTTAAACGTCTTTTTTGTATTGTCTGCAAAGGGATATTTGGAGTGCTTTTGGGCCTTTGGTGGAAAAGAAAATATCTTCACATAAAAACGAGACAGAACCTTTCTGAGAAAGTTGTTTTCGATGTGTCCATTCATCTCACAGTGTTGAAACTTTCCTTTGATCGAGCAGTGTGGGAACAGTCTTTTTGTAGTATCTGCAAAAGGGTATTTGGAGCAGTTTAGGCCTATGTTGAAAAAGGTAATACATTTACATAAAAACTAGACAAAAGCTTTCTGAGAAACTTCTTTGTGATGTGTGCATTCATCCCACAGAGTTGAACCTAGCTTTTTATTGAGCAATTTGGAAACAGTCTTTTTGTAGAATCTGCAGAGGGATATTTGGAGCACTTTGAGGCATATGGTGAAAAAGGAAATATCCTCAAATAAAAACTAGGCAGAACCTTTCTCAGAAACTACTTTGCAATGTGTGCATTCATCTCACAGAGTTGAACCTTTCTTTTGATTGAGCAGTGTGGAAGCAGACTTTTTGTAAAATCTGCAAAGCAATATTTGTGGGAGGTTTGAGGCCTATGGAGAAAAAGCAAATATCTTCACATAAAATCTGAATCAGAATGCTTCAGATAGAAGCATTCTGAGAAACTTGTTTGTGACAGTTTCTTTCATCTCACAGAGTTGAACCTTTGTTTTGATTGAGCAGTTTCGATACAGTCCTTTTATACAGTCTGTAACGGGATATTTGTGAACCCTTTGCGGCCTGTGGTGAAAAAGGAAATACCTTCAGATGAAAACTAGACAGAAGCTTTCTGAGAAACTTCGTTGTAATGTGTGCATTCATCTCAAACAGCTGAAACTTTCTTTTGATTTGGGCAGTTTGGAAATAGTCTTTTTGTAGAATCTGCAAAGGGCTGTTTCTGAGCCCTTTGTGGCCTACGGTGAAAAAGGAAATATCTTCACATAAAAACTAGACAGAAGCTTTTTCAGAAACTTTTTTTGTGATTTTTGCATTCATGTCACAGAGTTGAAACTTTCTTTTGATTGAGCAGTTTGGAAACCGTCTTTTTGTAGGATCGGCAAAGGGAAATTTGTGAGCACTTTGAAGCCTATGGTGATAAAGGAAATATATTCACATGAAGAGTAGACAGAACTTTTCTGAGAAACTTCTTTGTGATGTGTGCATTCATCTCACAGAGTTGAACCTTTCTTTTGATTGAGAAGTTGGGAAACAGTCTTTTTGTGGAATATGTAAAGGGATAATTGTGAGCCCTTTGAGGTATATGGTGAAAAAGGAAATATCTTCAAATAAAAACTAGACAGAAGATTTCTGAGAAACTTCTTTGTGATGCTTGCATTCATCTCCCCGAGTTGAAACATTCTTCTCATTGAGCAGTTTGGAATCAGTCCTTTTGTGGAATCTGCAGATGGACATTTGGAGCGCTTTGAGGCCTATGGTGAAAAACGATATATCTTCACATAAAAACTAGACAGAAGCTTTCTGAGAACCTTCTTTGTGATGTGTGCATTCATCTCACAGTGTCGAACCTTTCTTTTGACTGAGGAGTTTGGAAACAGTCTTTTTGTAGAACCTCCCAAGTTATATTTGTGAGTGGATTGTGGCCTATGGGAAAAAGGAAATATCTTCACATAAAAACTAGACAGAAGCGTTTTCAGAAACTTCTTTGCAATGTGTGCATTCATCTCACAGGGCTTTCTTTTGATTGAACAGTTTAGAAACAGTCTTTTTGTATTATCTGCCAAGCAATATGTGGAGTGCTTTGATAATATCTTTATGGAAAATGTAATATCTTTATGGAAAAATTAGAGAGTGGCTTTCTGAGAAACGTCTTTCTGATGTGTGCATTCATCTCTCAGAGCTGAGACTTTCTTTTATTGAGCAGTTTGGATACATTCTTTTTGGAGATTCTGCAAAGGGATATTCCTGAGCACCTTGAGTCCTGTGGTGAAAAAGAAAATATCTTCACATAAAAACTAGACAGAAGCTTTCTGAGAAACTTCTTTTTGAAATGTGCATTCATCTCACAGAATTGAACCTTGTTTTTGATTGAGCAGTTTGGAAACACTCTTTTTGTAGAATCTACAAAGGGATATTTGTAGTGCTTTGAGGACTATGGTGAAAAAGGAAATATCTTCACTTAAAAACTAGACAGAATTTTTCTGAGAAACTTTGTGAAGTGTGCCATCATCTCTCAGAGTTGAACCTTTCTTCTGATTGAGCAGTTTGCAAATAGTCTTTTTGTAGAATCTGCTAGGGGATGATTGTTAGAGGTTTGAGGCCTATGGTTGAAATGGAAATATCTTCACATAAAAACTAGACAGAAGCTTTCTGAGAAACTTTTTTGTAATGTGCACTTTGATCTCACAGACTTGAACCTTTCTTTTGATTGAGCAGTTTGGAAACAGCCTTTTTGTGGAATCCACAAAGGGATATTTGTGAGCCCTTGTAGTTCTATGGTGAAAAAGGATATATGTTCACATAAAAACTAGGCAGAACGTTTCTGAGAAACTGCTTTGTGTTGTGTAAATTCTTCGGACAGAGGTAAACGTTCCTTTTCATTGATCAGATTGGGAACCCTGTTTTTATGTAATCTGCAAAGGGATTTGTGATAAATTTCAGGCCTGTGGTGATAAAGGAAATATCTTCAAATGAAAACTAGACAGAACGTTTCTGAGAAACTTCTTTGGGATGTGTGCACTCATCTCACAGAGTTGAGCATTTCTTTGATTGAGCAGTTTGGACACAGTCTTTCTGTAGGATCAGAAAAGGTATGTTTGTGAGCTGTTTGAGGACTATGGTGAAAAAGGAAATATCTTCACATAAAAATTAGACACAAGGTTTCTGAGAAACCGATTTCTGCTGTGTGCATTCATCTCACATTAGAGTAGAATGGAACCTCTGTTCCTGTAGAATCTGTGAGGTGATATTTGTGAGCACTTTGAGGCCTATCATCAAAAAGGAAATATCTTCACATAAAAACTAGACAGATGGTTTCTGAGAAACTTCTTTGTGAAGGGTGCATTCATGTCACAGTGTTGAACCTTTGTTTTGAATAAGCAGTTTGGAAAGAGTGTTTTTGTAGAATCTGCAAAGTGATCATTCTGAGCCCTTTTGAGGCCTATGGTGCAAAAGGAAATAACTTCACATTAAAACTAGACATAAGTTTCTGAGAAAATTCTCTGTGATGTGTTCATTCATCTCACAATGTTGAACTTTTCTTTTGATCGAGCAGTTTGGGAAAAGACTTTTTGTAGAAATTGCAAAGGAATATTTGTGACCGCTTTGAGACTATGTTGAAAATGGAAATATCGTCACATAAAAACGAGACAGAGGCTGTCTGAGAAACTTCCTTGTGATGTGTGCATTCATCTCTCAGAGTTGAATCTTTCTTTTGATTGAACAGTTTGATAACAGTCTTTTTTCACAATCTGCAAAGGGATATTTGTGAGCACTTTGAGGTCTATAGTGAAAATGAAAATATCTTCACATAAAAATTAGATAGAAGCTGTTTGAGAAACTTCTTTGTGATGTGTGCATTCATCTCACAGAGATGAAACTTTCTTTTTATTGAGCAGTTTGGGACCATTCTTTTAGAATCTTAAAAGGAATACTTTTGAGTACTTTGCAGCCTATGTTGAAAACGGAAATATCTTCACATAAAAACGAAACGGAAGCATTCTGAGAACATTCTTTGTGATGTGTGCATTCATCTCTCAGAGTTGAACCTTTCTTTTGATTGAACAGTTTTGTAACAGTCTTTCTGTAGAATCCGAAAAGCGATATTTGTGCAGTTTGAGGCCCATGGTGAAATAAGAAATATCCTCAAATAAAAACTAGGCAGAAGATTTCTGAGAAAATTATTTCTGATGCGTGCAATCATCTCACAGAGTTGAACCTGTCTTTTGGTTGTGCAGTTTGGAGACAGTTTTTTCTTGGTTCTACAAACGGATCTTTTTGAGTGCTTGAAGGCCTATGCTGAAATATGAAGTATAATAATATAAAAACTAGGTGGAAGATTTCTGAAGAATTTCCTTGTGATGTGTGCATTCATCTCACAGAGATAAACGTTTCTTTTCCTTGAGCTGATTGGAGACTCTGTTCTTGTAGAAGCTTCAAAGGAATATTTTTGAGCTCTTTGAAGCCTATGTTGAAAACGGAAGTATCTTCACATAAAAACAGGACAGAAGCTTTCAAAGAAAAGTCTTTGTGATGTGGGCACTCATCTCAGAGGTTTGAACCTTTCTTTTGAATGAGCAGTTTGGAAAGAGTCTTTGTGTAGAATCTGCAAAGAGATATTTGTGAGCCCTTTGAGGCCTATGGTGAAAAACGAAATATCTTTACATAAAAACTAGACAGATTTCTGAGAAACATGTTTTTGAAGTACACATTCATCTCAGAGAGTTGAACCTTTCTTTTGATTGAGTAATTTGGGAACATTATCTTTGTAGAATCTGTAAAGGCATATTTTTGATCTCTTTCAGGATGATGGTGAAAAGGAAATATCTTCACATGAAAACTAGACAGAATGTTTCTGAGAAACTGCATTGTGATGTGTGCATTCATCTCACAGTGATGCATGGTTCTTTTCATTGAGCAGTTTCAAAAAAGTGTTTTTGTAGAATCTGCAAAGGGATATTTGAGGGCTGTTGGAGACGTATGTTGAAAAAGGAAATATCTTCACATAAAAACTACACAGAACCTTTATGGGAAACTTCTTTTTGATGTGTGCATTCATCTCACAGAGCTGAACATCTGTTTTGATTGAGCAGTTTGGAAACAGTCTTTGGTAGAATCTGCAAAGGGATATTTGTGAGCTCTTTGAGGCCTCTGGTAAAAAAGGAAATATCTTTACATGCAAACTAGACAGAAGCTTTCTGAGAAACTTCTTTGTTACATGTGCATTCATTTGACAGAAGTAAAGGAATCTCTTCATTGAGCAGATTGAAAACTCTCTTCTTGTAGAATCTGCAAAGGGATATTTGTGAGCGGTTAGAGGCCTGTGGTTAAAAAGTTATATCTTCACATGGAAACTAGAAAGATGGTTTCTCAGAAACTTCTTTGTGTTGTGGGCATTCATCTCACAGAGTTGAGCCTTTGTTTTGATTGAGCAGTTTCAAAACAGTGTTTTTTTGCAATCTGCAATAGATATTTTTGAGCAGTTTGAAGCCTATGGTGAAAAAGGAAATATCTTCTCATAAAAACTGGACAGAATCTTTCAGAGAAACTGCTTTGTGATATATGCATTGATCTCACAGAGATGAACTTTTCTTTTGATTAAGCAGTTTCAAAACTGTCTTTTTGTAGAATCTGTTAATGGATACTTGTGAGCACTTTGAGGCATATGGTGAAAACGGAAATATCTTCATATTAAAATGAGACAGAAGCTTTCTGAGAAACTTCTTTGTGATGTGTGCATTCATCTCACTGAGCTGAACCTCTCTTTGGATTGATTAGTTTGTAAACAGTCTTTTTTTAGAATCTGCAAAGGGATGTTTGAGAGCGGTTCTGTGTCTATGGTGAAAAAGGAAATATATTCACAAAAAAACTAGACAGAAGCTTTTTGAGAAACTGCTCATAACGTATGCATTCATCTCACAGAGTTTAAATCTTCTTTTGATTAAGCAGTTTGCAAGTAGTCTTTTTGTGGAATCTGCACAGGGATATTTGTGAGCGGTTTCAGGGCTATGGTGAAAAAGGAAATAGCTTCACATAAAAACTAGATAGAAGCTTTCTGAGAAACTTCCATGCGATGTGTTCATTCTCCTTACAGAGTTGAACCTCTCTTTTGATTGAGCAGTTTGGAAACAGTCTTTTTGTAGAATCTGCAAAGGGATATTTGTGAGACCTTTGTGACATATGGTGAAAAAGTAAATATCTTCACATAAACACCAGACAGAAGGTTTCTGAGAAACTGCTTTGTGATGTGTGCATTCATCTGTCAGAGTTAAAGTCTTTTTTTCATTGAGCAGATTGGGAAGTCTGTTCTCGTAGAATCTACAAAGGGATACTTGTCAGCACTTTGAGGCTCATGGTTAAAAAGGAAATTTCTTCATATAAAAACTGTACAGAATATTTCTGAGAAACTTCTTTGTAATGTGTGTATTCATCTCAGAGAGTTAAAACATTCTTTTGATTGAGAAGTTTGGAAACCGTCTTTTTGTATAACCTGCAAAGGGATATTTGTGAGTAGATTGAGGTCTTTGGTGAAAAAGGGAATATATTCACATAAAAAATAGACAGAAGCTTTCTGAGATACTTCTTTGTGCTGTGTGCATTCATCTCATAGAGATGAATCTTACTTTCAATTGAGCAGTTTGGAAGCAGTCTTTTTGTAGAATCTGCAAAGGGATATTTCTGAGCCCTTTGAGGTCTGTGTTGAAAAACGAAATACCTTCACATAAAACCTGGACAGAATCTTTCTGAGAAACTTCTTTGTGATGCATGCATTCACGTCACAGATTTGAAATTTCTTTTGATTGAGCAGTTTGGAACCAGTTTTTTTTAGAGTCTGCAAAGGGATATTTGTTGGCCTTTTCAGTAGTATGGTGAAAAAGGAAATAGCCTAATAAAAAAACTAGACAGAAGGTTTCCAAGAAGCTGCTTTGTGATGTGTAGATTCATCCCAGATAGGTAAAAGTTTCTTTTCATTGAGCGGATTGGAAACTCTCTTGTTGTACAATCAGCAAACGGATATTTGTGAGCCCTTTGAGGCCTATGGTGAAAAAGGAAATATCTTCACATAAAAAGTAGACAGAAGCTTTCTGAGAAACTGTATTTTTACTTGTGCATTCATCTCACAGAGTTGATCCTTTCTTTTGATTGAGCAGTTTGGAAACAGTCTTTTTGTAAACTCTGCAAAGGGATATTTGTGAGCCCTTTGATGCCTTTGGGGAAAAAGGAAATGTCCTCACATAAAAATTAGACAGAACTTTCTGAGAAACTTATTTGTGATGTGTGTATTCAACTCACAGAGTTGAATGTTCCCCTTGATAGAGCAGTTTTGAAACACCCTTTTAGTACAATCTGCAAGTGGATATTTGGAGTGCTTTGAGGCCTATTCTGGAAAAGGAAATATCTTCACATAAAAACTAGACAGAAGAATTCTCATAAACTTCTCTGTGCTTTGTGCATTCAACACACAGATTTGAACCTTCCTTTTGATAGAACAGTTTTGAAACACTCTTTTTGTAGAATCTGCAAGTGGATATCTGGAGGGCTTTGAGGCCTGTGCTGGAAAAGGAAATATCTTCACATAAAAACTAGAAAGCAGCATTCTAAGAAACTTCTTTGTGATGTGTGCATTCAACTCACAGAAGTGAACATTCCTTTTCATAGAGCAGTTTGGAAACAGTCTTTTTGTAGAATCTGAAAATGGACACTTGGAGCACTTTGAGACCTATGGTGAAAAAGGAAATATCTTCACATAAAAACTAGACAGAAGCTTTCTGATAAACTTCTTTGTTATATGTGCATTAATCCCAGGGACTTGAACCTTTCTTTTGGTTAAGTAGTTTGGATACAGTCTTTTTGTAGAATCTGCAAAGGGATATTTCTGAGCAGTTTGACGCTTATGGTTGATAAAGGAAATATCTTCACATAAGAACTAGACAAAAGCTTTCTGAAAAACTTTGTGATGTGACCAGTCAGCTCACAGGGATGAACTTTTCTTTTGATTGATCAGTTTGGAAACCGTCTTTTTGTAGAAACTCCAAAGAGATATTTGTGAGCCCTTTGAGGTCTGTGGTGAAAAAGGAAATATCTTCACATAAAAATTAGACAGAAGCTTTCTGAGAACATTCTTGGTGCTATGTGCATTCATCTCACAGAGTTGAAGCTTTCTTTCGATTTAGCAGTTTGGAAAAAGTCTTTTTTACAATGTGTAAATGGATATTTGTAAGCCCTTTGATGCCTATGGTGAAAAAGGAAATATCATCACGTAAAAACTAGAAAGAAGCTTTCTGAGAAACTTCTTTGTGATGTGTGCTTCCATCTCATAGACTTAAATCTTTAGATTGAGCAGTTTAGAAAATGCCTTTTTGTAGAATCTGCAAGGGGACATTTTTGAGCTGAAGAGGCCTATGGTGAAAAAGGAAATATCCTCACATAAAAACTAGACATAAACTTTCTGAGAAACTCCTTTGTGATGTGTGTTTTCATCTCACAGAGGTAAACGTTTCTTTTCATTGAGCAGATTGGTTACTGTTCTCATAGAGTCTGCAATGGGCATATTTGAGTGCTTTGAGGCCTATGGTGAAAAAGGAAATATCTTCAAATAAAAAGTAGATAGAAGCTTTCTGAGAAACTTCTTTTGATGGGTGCATTCAACTCACAGAGCTGAACCTCACTTTTGATTGAGCAGTTTGGAAACAGTCTTTCTGTAGAATCCACAAAGTGATATTTGTGAGCAGTTTGAGGCCTATGGTGAAAAAGGAAATATCCTCACATAAAAACTAGACAGAAGCTTTCTGAAAACTTCTTTGTGCTGTGTGCATTCATCTCACAGAATTGACCCTTTCTTTTGATTCAGCATTATGGAAACAGTCTTCTTGTGGAATCTGCAAATGGATATTTTGAGCACTTTGAGGCCTATTGTGAAAAAGGGAATAACTTCACATAAAAAATAGACAGAAGCTTTCTGTGAAACTGCTTTGTGATGTGTAGATTCATCTCATGGAGTTGAACCTTTCTTTTGATTGAGCACTTTGGAAACAGTCTTTTCATAGATTCTGCAAAGGGATATTTTTGAGCCCTTTCAAGCCTATGGTGAAAAAGGAAATATCTTCAAATAAAATCTAGACAGAAGCTTCGTCGGAAACTGCTTTGTGATGTGTCCATTCATCTCACAGACTTGAAACTTTCTTCTGATTGAGCATTTTGGAAACGGTCTTTTTGTAGAATCTGCAAAGGGATATTTTTGAGTGCTTTGAGGCCTTTGGTGAAAAAGGAAATATCTTCACATAAAAACTAGACGGAAGTTTTCTGAGAAAGTTCTTTTGGTGTATGCATTCATCTCACAGAGTTGAACCTGTCTTTTGAGAGAGCAGTTTGTAAACAGTATTTTTGTAGAATCTGCAAAGGGATATTTTTGATCCCTTTGAGGCCTAAGGCGAAAAATGAAATAGCTTCAAAAAAAACTAGATGGAAGCTTTCTAACAAACTTCTTTGTGATGTGTGATTTCAGCTCACAGAGTTTACACTTAGTTTTGATGGAGCAGTTTGGAAATAGTCTTTTTGTAAAATATGGAAAGGGATATATGTCATTGGATTGAGGCCTAAGGTGTAAAAGGAAATAACTTCACATAAAAACTAGACAGAAGATTTCTGAGAAACTCCTTTGTGATGTATGCATTCATCTCAGAGACTTGATCCTTTCTTTTGATTGAGCAGTATAGAAACAGACTTTTTGAAGAATCTGCAAAGGGATATTAGTGAGCGGTTTGAGGCCTATGGTGTAAAAGGATATATCTTCACATAAAAACTAGACAGAAGCTTTCTGAGAAACTTCTTTGTTATGTGTGCATTCATCTCACAGAGTTGAACCTTACTTTTGATTGGACAGTTCAGAAACAGTCTTTTTGTAGTATCTCCCAAGAGATATTTGGAGCACTTTGAGGCCTATAGAGAAAAAGGAAATATCTTCACATAAAAACTAGATAGAAGCTTTGTGAAAAACTTCCCTGTGATGTGTGCATTCATCTCACACTATTGAACCTTTCTTTTGATTGAGAAGTTTGGAAACAGTCTTTTTGTAGAATCTGGAAATGGATATTTGTATCGGTTTGAGGCCTATGGTTAATAAGGAAATATCTTCACATAAAAACTACACAGAAGTTTTCTGAGAAAACTGTGAAGTGTCCTTTCATCTCACACATTTGAACATTTCCTGTGATTGAGCGGTTTGGAAACAGTCTTTTTGAGGATCTGCAAAGGGATGTTTGTGAGTCGTTTGAGGCCTATGGTGAAAAAGGAAATATCTTCACATTAAAATTAGACAGAAGGTTTCTGAGAAACTTCTTGTGATGTGTGTGTTCATCTCACAGAGTTAAACATTTCTTTTGATTGAGCAGTTTTGAAACAGTCTTTTTGTTGAATCTGCCAAGAGATATTTGGAGTGCTTTGAGGCCTATGGTGAAAAAGGAAATATCTTCACATGAAAACTAGACAGAAGCTTTCTGAGAAACTTCTATGTGATGTATGCATTCATCTCACAGAGTTGAACCTTTCTTTTGATTGAGCAGTTTGGAAACAGTCTTTTTGTAGAATTGGCAAAGGGATATTTGGAGTGTTTTGAGACGTATGGTGGAAAAGGAAATATCTTCACGTAAAAAGCAGACCAAAGTTTTCTGAGAACTTCTTTATGATATGTGCATTAATCTCACAGAGTTGAACATTTCTTTTGATTGAGCAGTTCGGAAACAGTCTTTTTGTGGAATCTGTAAAGGGATATATGTGAGACCTTTCTGGCCTGTGGTGAAAAATGAAATATCTTCACAGCAAACTAGACAAAAGCTTTCAGAGAAACTTCTTTATTATGTGTGCTTTCATCTCATAGAGTTGAACCTTCCTTTTCATTGAGCAGTTTGGAGACAGTCTTTTTGTAGAATCTTCCAAGTGATATTTGGATGGCTTTCAGGCCTATAATGAAAAAGAAATTATTGTCACATAAAAACTAGTCAGAAGCTTTCTGAGAAATTATTTTGTGAAGTGTGCATTCATCCCACAGATTTGAAACTTTCTGTTCATTGAGCAGTTTGGAAACAGTCTTTTTGAGGAATCTGCAAAGGGGTGTTTGTGAGCCCTTTGAGGCCTGCAGTGAAAAAGGAAACATCTTCACATAAAAACTAGACAGAAGCTTTCTGAGAAACTTCCTTGTCATCTTGCATTCACCTCACCCTGATGAACCCTTCTTCTGATTGAGCAGTTTTGAAACAGTCTTATTGTAGGATCTGCAAAGGGATATTTTAGAGCAGTTTGTGGCCTAGAGTGAAAAAGGAAATAGCTTCACATAAAAACCAGACAGAAGCTTTTTGAGTAGCTTTTTTGCGATGTGTGTTTTTCTCTCACAGAGTTGAAAACTTCTTTTGATGGAGCAGTTTGGAAACAGTCTTTTTGTAGTATCTGCCAAGGGATATTTGGAACACTTTGTGGCCTATGGTGAAAAAGGAAATATCTTCACACAAAAACTACACAGAAGCATTCTGAGAAACTTCTTTGTGATGTGTGGACTCATCTCACAGAACTGAACCTTTCTTTTGGCTGAGCAGTTTGGAAGCAGTCTTTTTTGGAATCTGCAAAAGGATAATTTGAGCGGTTGGAGGCCTATGTTGAAAAAGGAAATATCTTCATCACATAAAAATTAGACAGAAGCTTTCTGAGAAACTTCTTTTTGATGTGTCCATTAATCTCACAGAGTTGAACCTTTCCTTTGAGCAGTTTGGAAGCAGACTTTTTGAAGACTCTGCAAAGGGATATTGGTGAGCGTTTTGAGGCCTATGTTGAAAAAGGATATATCTTCACATAAAAACCACACTGAAGTTTTCTGAGAAACTTCCCTGTTCTCTCTGCATTCATCTCACAGAGTTGAAACTTTCTTTTGATTGAGCAGTTTGGAAACAGTCTTTTTGTAGTATCTCCCAAGTGATACTTGGAGTGCTTTGAGGCCTACAGTGAAAAAGGAAATAGCTTCACATAAAAACTAGGCAGAAACTTTCTGAGAAACATCTTTGTGACATGGGCATTCATCTCACATACGTGAAACTTTCCTTTGATTGAGCAGTTTTTAAACAGTCTTTTTATAGAATCTGTAAAGGGATATACATGAGCTGTTTGAGGTCTGTGGTGAATAGGATATATCTTCACATCAAAACTAGACAGAAGCTATCTGAGAAACTTCTTTGTGATGTGTGCATTCATCTCACAGAGTTAAACCTTTCTTTGTTTGAACAGTATGGAAACAGTCTTTTTGCAGAATCTGCAAATGAATACTTGGAGCGCATTGAGTCCTATGGCGAAAAAGGAATCATCTTCACATAAAAACTAGACAGAAGCTTTGTGAACAACTTCTTTGTGATGTGTGCATTCATCTCAAAGAGTTGAACCTTTCTTTTGGCTGAACCATTTGGAAACCGTGTTTTTGTGGAATCTGCAAAGGGATGTGTGGAGCACTTTCAGGCTTATGGTGAAAAAGGAAATATCTTCACATAAAACCTGGACAGAAGCTTTCTGAGAAACTTCTTTGTGATGTGTCCATTCATCTCACACAGTTGAATCTTTCCTTTGATTGAGCAGTTTGGAAACAGTCTTTTTGAAAGATCTGCAAAGAGATATTTGTGAGTGGTTTGAGGCCTATGATAAAAAGGAAATATCTTCACATTAAAACTAGATAGAAGCTTTTTGATAAACTATTTTGTGATGTGTGCATTCATCTCACAGTGTTTAACCCCTCTTTTGATTGAGCAGTTTGGAAACAGTCTTTTTGTAGAATCTGCAAAGGGATATTTCGAGTGCTTTTATGTCTTTGGTGGAAAAGGAAATTTCTTCACTTAAATACAAGATGGAAGTTTTCTGATAAACTTCTTTATGATGTGGACATTCGATCCACAGAGTTGAACCTTTCATTTCATTGAAAAGTTTGGAAACAGTATTTTTGTGAAATCTGCAAAGGGATATTTGAAGTGCTTTGCGTCCTATGGTGGAAAAAGAAATATCGTCACATAAAAACTAGACAGAAGCATTCTGAGAAACTCCTTTGTGATGTGTGCATTCATCTCATGGTATTGTACTTTCCATTTGATTGAGCAGTTTGGAAACAGTCGTTTTGTAGAATCTGTAAAGTGATATATGTGAGACGTTTGTGTTCTGCAGTGAAAAATGTAATATCTTCACACCAAACGAGACAGAAGCTCTCTGGGAAACTTCTTTATGACATGTGCATTCATCTCACAGAGTTGAAGCTTCCTTTTCATTGAGCAGTTTGGAAACAGTCTTTTTGTAGAATCTGTCAAGTGATATTTTGATAGCTTTTAGGCCTATGGTGTAGAAGAAATATCATCATGTAAAAACTAGTCAGACACTTTCTGAGAAACTTCTTTGTGATGTATGTATTCATCTCACAGATTTGGACCTAATTTTCATTGAGCACTTTTTAAATCATCTTTTTGCAGAATCTGTAAAGGGATATATGTGAGCCCTTTGAGGTCTACAGTGGAAAGGACATATCTTCACATAAAAACTAGACAGAAGCATTCTGAGAAACTTCTTTGTGATGTGTGCATTCATCTCACAGAATTGAACCTTTCTTTTGATTGAGCAGTTTGGAAACAGTCTTTATGTAGAATCTGCAGAGGGATATTTGGGAGTGCATTGAGGCCTTTGGTGAAAAGGGAAATATCTTCACATAAAAACTAGAAAGAAGCTTTCTGAGAAACTGCTTAGTGATGTGTGCATTCATCTCATAGGAAAAAACGTATCTTTTCATTGAGCAGATTGGAAACTGTTCTTCTAGAATCGGCAAAGGGATATTTGTGAGCTCTTTGAGCCCTATGGTGAAAAAGGAAATGTCTTCACATAAAAACTCTAAAGAAGATTTCTGAGAAAATTCTTTGTGGTGTGTGCATTCGTCTCACAGAGTTGAACCATTCTTTTGATTCAGCAGTTTGGAAACAGTCTTTTTGTAGAATCCACAAAAGGATATTTCAGAGCACATTGAGGCCTGGGGTGAAAAAGGATATATCTTCACATAAAAACAAGAACGAAGCTTTCTGTGAAACTGCTGTGTTGAGTGCATTCATCTCACAGAGGTAAACATTTCGTTTCATTGAGCAGTTTGTACACTCTCTTCTTCTAGAGTCTCCAAAGGGATATTTGTGAGTGCTTTGAGGCCTATGGTGAAAAACGAAATATCATCAGATAAAAACTATAAAGAAGAGTTCTGAGAAACTGCTTTGTAATGTGTGCATTTACCTCACAGAAGTAAACGTTTCTTTTCATTAAGGAGTTTGGAAACTATCCTTCTAGAATCGGCAAGGGGATATTTGTGAGTGCTTTGAGGCCTATGGTGAAAAACGAAATATCATCAGACAAAAGCTATAAAGAAGATTTCTGAGAAACTTCTTCATAATGTGTGCATTCATCTCACAGAGTTGAACCTTTCTTTTCATTGAACAGCATGGAAACAGTCTTTTTGTAGAATCTGCAATGTGATGTTCGTGAAGGCATTGAGGCTTATGGTGAAAAATGAAATATCTTCACATAAAAACTAGATATATGCTTTCTGAGAAACTTCCTTGTGATTTGCCCATTCATCTCACAGAGTTGAACATTTCTTTACATTGCGCAGTTTGGAAGCAGTCTTTTTGTAGGATCTGCAAACAGATATTTGTGAACGCTTTGATGCCTATGGTGAAAAAGGAAATATCTTCACATAAAAACTAGACAGAAGCTTTCTCAGAAACCTCTTTGTGATATGTGCATTCATCTCACAGAGTTTAAACTATCTTTTGATTGAGCACTTTGGAAAGAGTCTTTTTATAGAATCTACAAAGAGATATTTTTGAGTGGTTTGAGGCCTGTGGTGAAAAAGGAAATATCCACAAATAAAATCTAGACAGAAGCTTTCTGAGAAACTTCTTTGTGATGTGCACATTCATCTCACAGAGTTGAACATTTCTTTTGGTTGAGCAGTTTGGAAACAGTCTATTTATAGATTCTGAAAAGGGATATTTGTGAGTGCTTTGAAGCCTATGGTTAAAAAAGGAAATATCCACAAATGAAATCTAGAAAGAAACTTTCTGAGAAATTTTCTTGTGATGTGTGCATTCACCTCACAGAATTAAACCTTTCTTTTTATTGAGTAGTATGGAAATAGTGTTTTTGTGGAACCTACAAAGTATTATCTGTGAAAGCTTTGAGGCTTAGGTGAAAAAGTAAATATCTTCACATAAAAATTAGACAGAAGCTTTATGAGAAACGTCTTTGGGATGAGTACATTCACCTCACAGTGTTGAACCTTTCTTTTTATTGAGCAGTTTGGAAACACTCTTTCTGTAGAATCTTCAAAGAGATATTTATAGGCGGTTTGAGGCATGTGGTGAAAAAGGGAATGTCTTCACATAAAAACTAGACAGAAGCTTTCTGAGAATCTTCTATGTGATGTGTGCATTCATCTCACACAGTTGAACGTTTCTTTTGATTGAGCAGTTTGAAAACAGTCTTTTTGTAGAATCCACAATGGGACATCTGAGAATGCTTTGAGGCCTGTGGTGAAAAAGTAAAAATATTCACATAAAAAGTAGACAGAAATTTTCTGAGAAACTTTGTCATAATGTTTGCATTCATTTCAAAGAGTTTAACATTTTTTTTCATTGAGCAGTTTGGAAACAGTCTTTTTGTTGAATCTGCAAAGGGATATATGTAGGCAGTTTGAGTCTTATGATGAAAAAGGAAATGGCTTCACATAAAAACTAGACAGAAACTTTCTGAGAAACTTCTTTGTGATATGTGCATTCATCTCACAGACTTGAATCATTCTTTTGACTGATCATTTGGGAAACTGCCTTTTTGTAGCATCTGCATAGGGAGATTTGTGAGCCCATTTAGGACTATGGTGAAAAAGAAAATATCTTCACATAGAAACTAGACAGAAGCTGTCTGAGAAACTTATTTTTGATGTGTGCATTCATCACACGAATCTTCCTTTTGATTGTGCAGTTTGGAAATGGTCTTTCTGGAGAATCTGCAAAGGGATATTTGTGAGCGTTTTGAGGTCTATGTTGAGAAAGGAACTATTTTGATATGAAAACTAGACAGAAGCTTTCAGAGAAACTTCTCTATAATCGGTGCATTTTTCTCACAGAATTGAACCCGTCCTTTGACTGAGCAGTTTACAAATGCTCTTTTTTTAGAATCTGCAAAGTGATATTTGTGAAAGATTTGAGGCTTCTGTTGAGAAACGAAATATCTTCACATAAAAACTAGACAGAAGCTTTCTGAGAAACGTCTTTGGGATGTGTACATTCACCTCATAGAGTTTAATATTTCTCTTGATTGAGCAGTTTGGAAACAGTCTTTTTCTAGAATCTGCAAAGGATATTTATAGACAGTTTGAGGCATGTGCTGAAAAAGGAAATATTTTCACATAAAAGCTAGACAAAAGCTTTCTGAGAAAGTACTTTGTGATGTGTCCATTCATCTCACAGAGTTGAGCCTTTCTTTTGATTGATCATTTGGGAAACAGTCTTTTTGTAAATTCTACAAAGGGATATTTGTGAGTGCTTTGAGGCCTGTGGTGAAAAAGGATATATATTCACATAAAAAGTAAACAGAATATTTCTGAGAAACTTCTTTGTGCTTTGTGCATTCATCTCACAGAGTTGAACATTTCTTTTGATTGAGCAGTTTGGAAACAGTCTTCTTGTGGAATCTGCAACTGGATATTTGGAGTGCTTTGAGGCCCATGGTGAAAAAGGAAATAACTTCATATAAAAACTAGAGAGAACCATTCTGAAAAACTTCCTTTTGATGTGTGCATTTATCTCACAGAGTTTAAACTTTCTTTTCATTGAGCAGTTTGGAAACCGTGTGTTTGGAGAATCTGCAAAGGGATATTTGTTTGAGGTTTGAGGCCTATCTTGAAAATGGAAATATCCACAAATATAAACTAGACAGAAGCTTTCTAAGAAGCTTCTTTGTGATGTGTGCATTCATCTCAAAGACTTGGAGGTTTCTTTTGATTGAGCAGTTTGGAAACAGTCTTTTTCTAAAATCTGCAAAGAGATATTTGACAGCGGTTTGAGGCCTATGGTGAAAATGGAAATATCCACAAAAGAAATTTAGACAGAAGCATTTTGTGAAACTTTTTTGTGATGTGTGCATTCTTCTCACAGAGTTGACCCGTTCTTTTGATTGAGCAGTTTGGAAAGTGTCTTTTTGCAGAATCTGCAAAGTGATATTTGTGAAGGTTTTGAGACCTATGATGAAAAAAGAAATAGCTTCACATAAAAAGTAGACAGAAGGTTTTTGAGAACCTTCTTTGTGATGTGTGCATTCATCTCACAGATTGATTTGAGGCCCATGGTGAAAAAGGAAATATCTTCACATAAAAACTAGACAGAAACTTTCTGAGAAACTTCTTTGGGATGTGTGCATTCATCTCACAGAGTTGAATATTTGTTTTGATTGAGCATTTTGGAATCCAACTTTTTGTAGCATCTGCATAGGGATATTTGTGAGCCCTTTGAGGCCTACATGAAAAAGGAAATATCTTCATAGAAAAACTAGACACAAGCTTTCTGAGAGACTTCTTTGTGATGTGTGCTTTCATCTCACAGAATTGAACCGTTATTTTGATTGAGCAGTTTGGAAACAGTCTCTTTGTAGAATCTGCAAATGGATATTTGGAGCGCTTTGAGGCCTGTGGTGAAAAGGGAAATATCTTCACATAAAAACTAGACAGAAGCATTCTGAGAAACTTCTTTGTGATGTGTACATTCATCTCACAGTGTTGAACCATTCTTTTGATGGAACAGTTTTGAAATATTCTTTTTTTAGTATCTTCAGTAGGATACTTTTGAGGGTTTTAAGGCCTATGTTGAAAAAGGAAACAACTTCATATAAAAACTAGACAGAAGCATTCTGAAAAATGTCTTCATGATGTGTGCATTCATGTCACAGAATTGAGACTTTCTTTTGATTGAGCAGTTTGGAAACAGTCATTTTATAGAAACTGCAAAGGGATATTTTAGAGCTCTTTGTGGCCTATGGGGAAATAGGAAATATCTTCACATAAAAACTAGACAGAAGCATTCTGAGAAACTTCTTTGTTATGTGTGCATTCATCTCACAGGGTTGAATCTTTCCTTTGTTTGAGAAGTTCTGAAACAATCTTTTTGTAGTATCTGCAGAGGGATATTTATGAGTGGCTTAAGGCGTATGGTGAAAAAGATAATGTCTTCACATGAAAACTAGACAGGAGTTTTCTGAGAAACTTCTTTGTGATGCATGCATTCATCTCACAGAGTTGAACCATTCTTTTGATTGAGCAGTCTGGAAACCATCTTTTTGTAGAATCTGCAAAGAGATATTTGGGAGCACATTGACACCTATGCTGAAAAATGAAATATCTTCACATAAAAACTACAAAAAAGCTTTCTGAGGAACTGTTTTGTGATGTGTGCATTCATTTCACAGAGTTAAAAGTTTCCTTTCATTGTCAAGTTTTGAAAGTATGCTCTTCTACAATTGGCAAATGATATTTTTGAGCACTTTAAGGCTTATGGTGACAAACGAAATATTTTCACATAAAAACTAGACAGAAGCTCCCTGGGAAAATTCATTGTGATGTGTGAATTCAACTCCCAAAGATGAACCACTCCTTTGATTGAGCAGTTTGGAACAGTCTTTTTGTAGAATCTGCAAAGGGATATTTGGGAGCGCGTTGAGGTCTATGGTGAAAAGAGAAATATATTCACACAAAAACTACAAAGAACTTTTCTTAGAAACTGCTTTGTGATGTGGGAATTCATCTCCAAGAGGTAAAAGTTTCCTTTCAATGGAAAGTATGCTGTTCTATAATCAGCAAGGGGATATTTGTGAGCACTTGAGGCCTATGGTGAAAATGAAATATCTTCACATAAAAACTAGACAGAAGGTTTCTAAGTAACTTCTATATGATGTGTCCATTCATCTTATAGTGTTGAACCATTATTTTTAATTAGCAGTTCGGACACAGCCTTTTTGTAGAATCTGAAAATGGATATTTGGGAGTGCGTGGAGGCGTATGGTGAAAAAGGAAATATCCTCACATAAAAACTATAAAGAAACTGCCTGAGAAACTGCCTTGTGATGAGTGCTTTCATCTGACAGATGTAAAGGTTACATTTCATTGAGCATACTGTAAAAGCTGTTATTCTGTAATTGACAAAGGGATATTTGGGTGCACTTTGAGGAAAATTATGTAAATGGAAATATCTTCACACAAAAAATAGACAACAGATTTCTGGGAAAATTCTTTGTGATGTGTGTATTAAACACAAAAAATTGTAATACTCTTTTGATTGAGCAGTTTGAAACAGTCTTTTTGTAGTATCTGCAAAGGGATATTTTTGAGTGCTTTGAGGCCTATGGTGAAAAAGGAAATATCTTCACATAAAAACTAGAGAGACGCTTTCTGAGAAACTGCTTTGTGATGGGTGCATTCATCTCACAGGTTTAAAGGTTTCTTTTTATTGAGCACTTTGGAAACTCTGTTCTAGAATTGGCAAAGGGATATTTTTGAGTGCTTTGAGGCCATTGGTGAAAAAAAAAACATCTTCATATAAAAATTAGACAGAATCTTTATGACAAACTTCTTTGTGATGTATGCATTCATCTCAGAGAGGTGAACCATACTTTGGTTGAGTAGTTTGGGAACAGTCTTTTGTAGAATCTGCAAAGGGATATTTGTGAGCACTTGAGGCCTACAGTGAAAAACGAAATATGTTAACATAAAAACTAGACACAAGATTTCTGAGAAAGTTCTTTCTGATGTGTGCATTCATCTCACAGTGTTGAATGATCTTTTGATTGAGCAGTTTGGAAGAAGTCTTTCTGTAGAATCTGCAAAGGAATATTTGGGAACCTGTTGAGGCCAATGGTGAAAAAGGAAATATCTTCACATAAAAACTAGACAGAAATTTTTGGAAAAACTTTTTTGTGATGTCTCCATTCACCTCACAGAGATGAACCATTCTTTTGATAGATCAGTTTTGAAACTGTCTTTTTGTACACTCTGCAAAGGGATATTTTGGAGCATATTGAGGCGTATGGTGAAAAAGTAAATATCTCCCCATGAAAAACTACATAGAAGCTTTCAGAGAAACTTATTTGTGATGTGTGCATTTATCTCACAGAGCTAAAAGTTTCTTTTCATTGAGAAGTTTGGAAACTCTTTTCTTCTAGAATCTGCAAAGGGATATTTGTGAGTGCATTGAGGTTTGTGGTGAAAAAGTAAATGTCTCACCACAAAAACTACAAAGAAGATTTCTGAGAAACTGCTTTGTGATGCGTACCTTTATCTCACTGAGGTAAAAGTTTCTTTCCATTGGGCATTTTGGATACTCTGTGTTTCTAAAATCTGCAAGGGGATCTTTGTGAGTGCATTGAGGCCTATGGTGAAAAACGAAATATCTTCATAAAAACTAGAAAGAAGCTTTCTGAGTAACTGTTTTGTGAAGTGCACATTCATCTCACAAAGGTAAACGTTTCTTTTCATTGGGCATTTTGGATACTCTGTGCTTCTAGAATTGGCAAAGGGATACTTGTGAGCATTTTGAGGCCCATGGTGGAAAAGGAAATATCATCACATAAAAACTAGACAGAAGCTTTATGAGAAACTCCTTTGTGTTGTGTGCATTCTTGGCACAGATTTGAACCATTCTTTTGATTCAGCAGTTTGGAAACCGTCTTTTTGTAGAATCTGCAAAGGCATATTTTGGAGTGTGTTAAGTCCCATGCTGTAAAAGGAAATATCTTCACATAAACACTAGAAAGAAGCTTAATGAGATACTTTTTGTTATGTGCACATTCATCTCACAGAGGTAGAGATTTCTTTTCATTGAGTAGTTTTGAAACTCTGTTATTCCAGAATCAGCAAAGGGATATTTGTGAGCACTTTGAGGCCTACGTTGAAAAAGGAAATATCTTCACATAACCAGACAGAAGCTTTCTGGGAAAATTCTTTGTGATGAGTGCAATAATCTCATAAGGTTGAACCATTCTTTTGATTGAGAAGTTTGGAAACAGTCGTTTTGTAGAATCTGCAAAGGGATATGTGGGAACACGTTGAGGCCTATGCTGAAAAATGATATATTTTCACAAAAAAACTAGAAAGAAGGTTTCTGATAATCTAATTTGTGATGTGTGTATTCATCTCACAGAGTTAAGTGTTTCTTTCTAGTGAGCAGTTTAGAAACTCTGTTCTTCTTGAATTGGGAAAAGAATATTTGTGAGCTCTTTCAGGCCTATGGTGAAAAAGTAAATATCTTCACATAAAAACTACACAGAAGCTTTCTGAGAAACTTCTTTGTGATAAGTGCATTCATCTCATGGGGTTGAACCATTGTTTTGATTGAACACATTCACAACTGTCTTTTTGTAGAAAATGCAAAGGGATATTTGGGAGTGTGCTTAGGACTATAGTGAAAAAGGAAAGATCATTACATAAAAACTACAGAGAAGTGTCTGAGAAACTGCTTTGTGATGTGTGCATTCATCTCACAGAGGTAAAAGTTTCTTTTCATTGAGCAGTTCCAAACTCTTTTCTTCTAAAATCAGAAAAGGGATATTTGTGAGTGCTTTAAGGCCTATGGTGTAAAAGGAGTTATCTTCACATAAAAACTAGACAAGCTTTCTGGGAAAATTGTTTGTGATATATGCATTCACCTCACAAAGTTGATCCATTCTTGTCATTGAGCAGTTTGGAAACAGGCTTTTTGTGGAATCGGCAATGGGGTATTTGGAAGTAATTTGAGGCCTATGGTGAAAAAGGAAATATTTTCATATAGAAACTAGACAGAAGCTTCCAGAGAAACTTCTTGGTGATGTGTGCATTAATATCATGGAGGTGAACCATCCTTTTCATTGATCAGTTTGGAAAGAGTCTTTTTGTAGAATCTGCAAAAGGATATTTGGGAGCACATTGAGGCCTATGGTGAACAAGGAAATATTTTCACATAAAAATTATAAAGAAGTTTTTTGGGAAACTTCTTTGTGATGTGTGCATTCACCTCACAGTAGCAAACATTTCTTTTCATTGAGCATTTTGGAAACCCTTTTCTTCTAGTATCTGCAAACGGATATTTGTGAATGCTTTCAGGCCTATGGTGAAAAAGAAATATCTTCACATAAAAACTCGACAGAAGCTCTCTGAGAATCTTCTTTGTGATGTGTGCATTCATCTCACAGAGTTTAACATTTCTGTTGATGGAGCAGTTTGGAAAGATTCCTTTTGTAGAATCTGCAAAGGGATATTTGTAGGCGGTTTGAGGCTTATGGTGAAAAAGGAAATACCTCACATAAAAACTGGACAGAACTTTTCTGAGAGACTTCTTTGTGATGTGTGCATTCATCTCAGAGAGTTGAACCATTCTTTTGATTGAGTAGTTTGTAAAGAGTCCTTTTTTACAATCTGCAAAGGATACTTGGGACAGTGTTGAGGCCTATTTTGAAAAAGGAAAAAATTACACATAAAGACTAGAAAGATGCTTTCTGAGCAACTGTTTTCTGATGTGTTCTTTCATTTCACAGAGGTAAACATTTCTTTTCACTGAGCCTTTTGGAAACTCTTTTCTTCTAGAATCTGCAAAGGGATATTTGTGAGTGCTTGGAGGCCTATAGTGAAATAGGAAGTATTTTCACATCAAACCTAGAAAGAAGCTTTCTGGAAAACTGCTTTGTGATATGTGCATTCATCTCACAGAGGTAAACACTTCTTTTCATTGAGGACGTTGAAAACTCTGCTCTTGTTGAATTGGCAAAGAGATATTTGTGAGTGCTTTCAGGAAAATGGTGAAAAAGGAAATATCTTCACATAAAAAATAGAGACAAGCTTTCCGGGAAAATTCTTCATGATGTGTGCATCACCTCACAGAGATGAAATATTCTTTTGATTGAGCAGTTTGGAAATAATCTTTTTGTAGAATCTGCAAAGGGAAATTTGGGAGCGCATTGAGGCCTATTATGAAAAAGGAAATATCTTCACATGAAAACGAGAAAGAAGCTTTCTGAGAAACTGTTTTGTGACGTGTTCATTCATCTCACAGAGGTTAAAATTTCTTTTCATTGAGCAGTTTGGAAAATCTGTTCTTATAGAATCTGCAAAGGGATACTTGTGAGTGCTTTGAGGCCTATGGTGAAAAAGGTAGTAACTTCACAGAAAAACTAGACAAAAGCTTTCTGATAAACCTTTTTGTGATGTGTGCATTCATCTCAAAGAGTTGAACCATTCTTTTGGTTGAGCAGTTTGTAGACCATTTTTTCTAGAATCTGCAATGGGATATTTGTGAGCATGTTGAGGTCTATGGTGAAAAATTAAATATCTTAAAATAAAAACTAGAAAGAAGCTTATTCAGAAACTGCACTGTGTTGTGTGCATTCATCTCACAGAGGTAAAAGTTTCTTTTCATTGAGCATGTTTGAAACTCTGTTCTTCTCGTGTCGGCAAAGGAATAGTTGTGAGTGCTTTGAGGCCAATGGTGAAAAATGAAATATCTTCACATGAAAACTGGACAAAAGCTTTCTGAGAAACTACTTTGTGATGTGTGCATTCATCTCACAGAGTTGAAACTTTGTTTTCAATGAGCAGTTTGGGAACAGTCTTTTTGTAGGATTGGCAAAGGGACATTTGTGAGTGCTTTGAGGCCTAAGATAAGCAAGAAAATATCTTCACATAAGAACTAGACAGAAGCATTCTGAGAAACCCCTTTGTGATGTGTGCATTCATCTCACAGAATGGAACTTTTCTTTTGATTGAGCAGTTAGGAAGAAGTATTTTTCTAGAATCTGCAAATGGATATTTGTGAGTGCTTTTTGCCCTGTGGTGAAAAACAAAATATCCAAAAATAAAATCTAGACAGAATGTTTCTGAGAAACTTCTTTGTGATGTGCACATTCATCTTACAGAGTTGAAATTTTCTTTTGGTTGGGCATTTTGGAGACAGTCTTTTTGTAGAATCTGCCAAGAGATATATTTGAACACTTTGAGGCAGATGGTGAAAAATGAAATATCTTCACCTAAAAATTAGACAGAAGATCTCTGAGAAACTACATTGTGATGTGTGCATTCATCTCACAGATTTGAACCTGTCTTTTGAATGAGGAGTTGGAAAACAGTCTTTTTGTTGAATCTGCAAGGGATAATTTCGAGTGGTTTGATGTGTATGGTGAAAAAGGAAATGTCCACAAATAAAATATAGACAGAAGCTCTCTGAGAAACTTCTGTGATGTGCGCATTCATATCACAGAGTTGAAGATTTCTTTTGATTGAGCAGTTTGGATACCATCTTTTTGTAGAATCTGCAAAGTGATATTTGTGAACACTTTGAGGCTTATGGTGAAAAAGGAAATATTTTCACATAAAAATTAGACAGAAGTTTTCTGAGTAACTTCTTTATGATGTGTGCATTCATCTTACAGAGTTGAACTTTGCTTTCATTGAGCAGTTTGGAAACAGTCTTTATGGAGAATCTGCAAAGAGACAATTGTGATAATTTTTTTGCCTATGGTGAAAAAGGAAATGTCTTCACATAAAAACTATACAGAAGCTTTCTGAGAAACTTCTTTGTGATGTGTGCATTCATCACACAGATTTGAAGGTTTCCTTTGATTGAGCAGTTTGGAAACAGTCTTTTTGGAGAACCTGCAAGGGGATATTTTTGAGCTGTTTGCAGCGTATGGAGAGAAAGGAAATATATTCACATAAACACTAGACAGAAGCTTTCTGAAAAACTTCTTTGTGATGTGTACATTCAACTCACAGTGTTGAATCTTTCTTTTTATTGAGCAGTTTGGAAACAGTGTTTTTGTAGAATATGCAAAGGGATATTTTTCCTCCATTTTTGCCCTATGGTGAAAAAGGAAGTGTCTTCCCATAAAAACTAGACAAAACGAATCTCAGAAACTTCTCTGTGATGTGTGCATTCATCTCACAGAGTTGGAACTTTTCTTTGATTTAGAAGGTTGGAAACAGTCTTTTCATAGAATCTGCAAGGGACATTTGTGACTGCTTTGAGACCAATATTGAAAATGGAAATATCTTCACATAAAAACTAGACAGAAGCTTTCTGAAAAACTTCTTTGTCATGTGTGCATTCATCTCATAGAGTTGACCCTTTCTTTTGATTGAGCAGTTTGGAAACGCCTTTTTGTGGTATCTGCAAAGTGATATTTTTGAACGCTTTGAGGCTTACAGTGAAAAAGGAAATACCCTCACATAAAAACTAGACAGAAGCTTTCTGAGAAACTTCCTTGTGATGTGTGCATTCATCCTACAGAGTTGAACCTTTGTTTTGATTGAGCTGTTTGGAAACAGTCATTTGGTAGATTCCACAAAGGGACGTTTGTGATCTCATTGAGGCCTGTGGTGAAAAAGGAAATATCTTCATATAAAAACTAGACAGAAGCTTCCTGAGGAACTTCTTTGTTATGTGTGCATTCATCTCACAGAGTTGAACCTTTGTTTTAATTGAGCATTTTGGAAACACTCTTTTTGTATAATCGGCAAAGGGAAATTTTTCAGTGCTTTGATGCCTATTGTGAAAAAGGAATTATATTCACATAAAAAGTAGATAGAAGTTTTCTGAGAATCTTCTTTGTGATGTGTGCATTCAACTCAAAGAGTTGAACCTTTCTTTTGATTGAGCAGTTTGGAAAAAATCTTTTTGTAGAATCTGCATATTGATATTTGTGGGCCCATTGAGGCTTACGGTGAAAGAGGAAATATCTTCACATAAAAACTAGACTGAAGCTTTCTGAGAAATTTCTTTGTGATGTGTACATTCACCTCACAGATTTGAATCTTTGTTTTAATTGAGCAGTTTGGAAACATTCTTTTTGCATAATCGGCAAAGGGAAATTTGTCTGCGCTTTGATGCCTATTGTGAAAAAGGAAATAAATTCACATAAAAAGTAGACAGAAGTTTTCTGAGAATCTTCTTTGTGATGAGTGCATTCAACTCAAAGAGTTGTATGTTTCTTTTGATTGAGCAGTTTGGAAACAGTCTTTTTATAGAAACTACAAAGGGATATTTGTGAATGGTTTGAGGCTTATGGTGAAAAATGAAATACCTACTCGAT
This sequence comes from Pongo abelii, assembly GCF_028885655.2. Taxonomy (NCBI): domain Eukaryota; kingdom Metazoa; phylum Chordata; class Mammalia; order Primates; family Hominidae; genus Pongo; species Pongo abelii. Next base: position 18,604,927 of record NC_072000.2, on the reverse strand, counting down.
AAAACTAGACAGAGCTTTCTTAGAAACTACTTTGTCATGTGTGAATTCATCTCACAGCGTTGAACCTTTCTTTTGATTGAGAAATTTGGAAACAGTCTTGTTGTAGAATCTGAGTAGGGACATTTATGAGCACTTTGTGACCTATGGTGAAAAAGGAAATACCTTCACATAAAAACTAGACAGAAGCTTTCTGAGAAACTTCTTTTTGATGTGTGCATTCATCTCACAGAGATGAACCCTTGTTTTGATGCAGCAGTTTGAAAACTGTCTTTTTGTAAAATCTGCAAAGGGATATTTGTTAGTGTTTTGAGGCTTATGGGGAAAAAGGAAATATCTTCACATAAAAGCTAGACGGAATCTTTCTGAGAAACTTCTTTTTGATGTGTGCATTCATCACACGGAGTTGAACATTTCTTTTGATTGAGCAGTTTGGATACAGTCTTTTTGGAGAATCTGCAAAGGGATATTTGTGAGAGGTTTGAGGCCCATGGTGACAAAGGAAATATATTCACATAAACACTAGAGAGAAGCTTTCTGAGAAGCTACTTTGTGAAGTATTCATTCATCTCAGTGAGTTGAACTGTTCTTTTGATTGAGCAATTTGGAAACAGACATTTTTAAGAATCTGCAAAATGATATTTGTGAATGCTTTGAAGCTTAAAGTGAAAAAGAAGAAATATCTTCACATAAAATTTACACAGAAACTTTCTGAGATACTTCTCTGTGATGTGTTCATTTGTCTCACAGTGTTGAACAGTTCTTTTAACTGAGCAGTTTCAAAACAATCTTTTTTTTGAAACTGAAATGTGATATTTGTGAACGCTTTGAGGCTTATAGTGAAAAAGGAAATATCTTCAAATAAAAACAAGATAGAAACTTTCAGAGAAACTTCCTTGTGATATCTGCATTCATCTCAGAGAGTTGAATCTTTCTTTTCATTGGGAAGTTTGGAGACATTCATTTTGTAGAATCTGCAGAGGGATACATGTAGGCAGTTTGAGGCCTATGTTGAAATAGGAAATATCTTCACATAAAAGCATGACAGAAGCTTTCTCAGAAACTTTTTTGTAATGCGTTCATTCATCTCATGGTGTCAAAAAATTCTTTTGATTGAGCAGTTTTGAAACAGTCTGTTTTTAGAAACTGAAATGTGATATATTTAAACACTTTGAAGCTTATGGTGAAAAAGGAAATATCTTCACATAAAAACAAGACAGAATCTTTCTGAGGAACCTCTTAGAGATGTGTGCATTCATCACACAGAGTTGAAAACCTGTTTTGACTGAGCAGTTTGTAAACAGTCTTTTTGTAGAATCTGCAAAGAGATATTTCTGAGATATTTGAGGACTATGGTGAAAAGGAAATACCTTCACATAAAAAATAGAAAGAAGGTTTCTGAGAAACTTCTTTGTGATGTGTGCATTCATCTCACAGAGTTGAACCTTTCTTTTGATTGAGTAGTTTGCAAACACTCTATTCATACAATCTGCAAGTGGATATTAGGAGAGCTTTGAGGCCTATTATGGAAAAGGAAATATCTTCATATAAAAAATACACAGAAGCAGTCTGAGAAACTTCTCTGTGATGTGTGCACTCAAATCACAGAGTTGAACCTTTCTTTTGATTGAGGAGTTTTGAAACACTCTTTTCGTAGAATCTGCAAGTGGATATTTGGAGCTCTTTGAGGCCTACGGAGGAAAAGGAAATATCTTCACATAAAAACTACACGAAGCATTCTCAGAAATTTCTTTGTGATGTGTGCATTCAAATCACAGAGTTGAACCTTTCTCTTGGTTGAGCAGTTTGGAAACACCCTTTTAGTAGAATCTGCAAGCAGATATTTGGAGCGCTTTGAGGCCTATTGTGTAAAAGGAAATATCTTCATATAAAAACTAGATAAAAGCTTTCTCAAAAACTTCTTCGTTATGTGTGCATTCAACTCACAGAATTGAACCTTACTTTTGATAGAGTAGTTGTAAGTCACTCTTTTTGTAGAATCCGCAAGTGGATATTTGGAGGGTTTTGAGGCCTATGCTGGAAAAGGAAACATCTTCACATAAAAGGTAGACAGAAACATTCTCAGAAATTTCTTTCTGATATGTGCATTCAAATTACAGAGTTGAATCTTCCCTTTGATACAACAGTTTTGAAACAATCTTTTTGTAGATTCTGCAAGTGGACATTTGGAGTGCTTTGATGCCTATGCTGGAAAAGGAAACATCTTCAGATAAAAAGCGGACAAACGCATTGTCAGAAATTTCCTTATGATGTGCACATTCAACTCAAAGAGTTGAAACTTCCTTTTGATAGAGCAGATTTGAAACACTCATTTTGTACAATCTGCAAGTGAATATTTGGAGCGCTTTGAGGCCTATCCTGGAAAATGAAATATCATCACATTAAAACAAGACAGAAGCATTCTCAGAAACTAATTTGTGATGTCTGCATTCAACTCACACATTTGAACATTCCTTTTGATAGAGAAGTTTGAAACACTTTTTCTGAAGAATCTGGAAGTGGATATTTGGAGCGCTTTGAGGCCTATGCTGGAAAAGGAAATATCTTCACATAAAAACAAGGCAGAAGAGTTTTCAGAAAGTTCTTAGTGATGTGTGCATTCAACTCACAGATTTGAAGCTTCGTTTAGATAGAGCAGTTTTGTGTTTCAGCATTCTCAGTCATTTCTTTGTGATGTTTGCATTCAACAAACTGAGTTGAACTTCCTTTTTGATAGAGCAGATTTGATATTCACTTTTTGTAGAAACTGCAAGTGGATATTTGGAGCACTTTGAGGCCTATGCTGGAAAAAGGAATATCTTCACATTAAAAATAGACAGAAGCTCTCTCAAAAACTTCTTTGTGATGTGTGCTTTCAACTCACAGAGTTGAACATTCCTTTTAATAGACCAATTTTGAAAAACTCTTTTTGCAGAATCTGCAAGAGTTTCTTTGGAGGTTTTTGAGGCCTATGCTGGAATAGGAAATATCTTCACATAAAAACTAGACAGAAGCATTCCCAGAAACTTCATTGTGATGTGAGCATTCAACTCACAGAGTTGAAACTCCCTCTTGATAGAGCAGTTTTGAAACAATGTTCGTGTAGGACCTGCAAGTGGATATTTGGAGTGATTTGTGGCCTATGCTGGAAAAGGAAATATCTTCACATAAAATTAACACAGAAGCATTCACAGAAATTTCTTTGTGATGCGTACATTCAACTCACAGGGTTGAATCTTCCTGTTGATAGAGCAGTTTTGAACCACTCTTTTTGTAGTATCTAAAGGTGGATATTTGGAGCGATTTGAGGACAATACTGGAAAAGGGAATATCTTCACATAAAAACTAGACAGAGGAGTTCCCAGAAACTTCTTTGTGATGTGTGCATTCAACTCACAGAGTTGAACTTTCCCTTTGACAGAGCAGGTTTGACGCACTCTGCTTTTGGGATCTGCAAGTGGATATTTGTAGTGGTTTGAGGCCTATGTTGGAAAAGGAAATACGTTCACATAAAAAATAAACAGAATTCCCAGAAACTTCTCTGTGATATGTGCATTCAACTCACAGAAGTGAACCTTCTTTTGATAGAGCAATTCTGAAACACACTTTTTGTGGAATCTGGAAGAGGATATTTGCAGGGCTTTGAGGCCTAATATGGAAAAGGAAATATCTTCACATGAAAACTAGACAGACGCATTCTCAGAAACTACGTTGTGATGTGTGCATTCAACTCACAGAGTGGAAACTTCCTTTTGATAGAGCAGTTTTGAAATACTCTTTTTGTAGAATATGCAAATGGATATCTCAAGTGCTTTAAGGCCTGTTTGGAAAAGGAAATAGCTTCACATAAAAACTAGACAGAAGCATTCTCAGAAACTTCTATGTGATGTGTGCTTTCAACTCACAGAGTTGACCATCCTTTGGATAGAGCAGATTTGAAACACTCTTTTTGCAGAAACTGCAAGTAGATATTTGGAGCGCTTCCAGGTCTATGATGGAAAAGGAAATATTTTCACATGAAAACTAGACAGAAGCATTATCAGAAACTTCTTTGTGATGTGTGCATTCAACTCACAGTTTTGAAACTTTCTTTTGATAGGGCAGTTTGGAAACACTCTTTTTGTACAATCTGCAAGTGGATATTTGGAGCAATTTGAGGCATATGATGGAAAAGGAAATATCTTCACATGAAAACTGTAAAGAAGCATTCTCAGAAACTTCTTTGTGATGTGTGCTTTCAACTCACAGAGTTGAACCTTGCTTTTGACAGAACAGTTTTGAAACACTCTTTTTGTAGAATCTGGAAGTGGATATTTGTAGCGATTTGAGGCCTATGCTGGAAAAGGAAATATCTTCACATAAAAATTACGCAGAAGGATTCTCAGAAACTTCTTTAAGATGCATGCATTCATCTCACAGAGTTGACCTTCCTTTTGATAGATCAGTTTTGAAACACTCTTTTTATAAAGTATGCAAGTGGATATTATGAGCTCTTTGAGGCCTACACTGTAAAGGGAAACATCTTCACATAAAAACTAGACAGAAGCATTCTCAGTAGCTTCTTTGTGATGTGTGCATTCACCTCACAGTGTTGAACCATCCTTTCAATAGAGCAGTTTTGAAACCCTTATTTGTAGAATCTGCAAGTGAATATTTGGAGCACTTTGGGGCCTATGCTGGAAAATGAAGTATCTTTATATAAAAAGTAAAAAGAAGCATTCTCAGAAACTTCCTTGTGATGTGTGCATTCAACTCACAGAGTTGAATCTTCCTTTTGACACAGTTGTTTTGAAACACTCTTTTTGTAGAATGTGCCAGTGGATATTTGGAACCCTTTGAGGCCTATGCTGGAAAAGGAAATATCTTCACATAAAAACTGGACAGAAGCATTCTCTGAAATTTCTTTGTGATGTGTGCATTCAACTCAGAGAGTTTAACTTTCCTTTGATAGAGGAGTTTCAAAACCCTCATTTTGTAGTATCTGCAAGAGCACATTCGGAGCAATTAGAGGACTATGCTGGAAAAGGAAATATCTTCACATAAAAATTAAATAGAAGCTTTATCAGAAACTTCTTTGTGATGTTTGCATTCAACTCACAGCGTTGAACCTTCCTTCTGATAGAGTATTTTGTAAACACTCTTTTTGTATTATCTAAGAATGGATAATTGGAGTAATTTGAGGCCTATGCTTGAAGAGGGAATATCTTCACTTGAAAACTCGACAGAAACATTCTCAGAAACTTCTTAGTGATGTGTGATTTGAGCTCACAGTGCTGAAACTTTGTTTTTAGAGAGCAGTCATGAAACACGCATTTTGTAGAATCTGCAAGTGGATATTTGGAGCGATTTGAGGCCTATGCTAGAAAGGGATATACCTTCACATAAACACTAGACAGAAGCAGTGTCAGAATCTATATTGTGGAGTGCACATTCAAGTCACAGAGTTTAACCTTCACTTTGATAGAGCAATTTTAAAACACCCTTTTTGTACAATCTGCAAGTGGATATTTGGAGCGACTTTAGGCCTATGCCAGAAAAGGAAATATATTCACATAAAAAGAAGAGAGAAGGATTCTCAGAAACTTCTTTGTGATATGTGAGTTCATCTCACTGTGTTGAACCTTTCTTTTCATAGAGCCGTTTTGAAACACTCCTTTTGTAGAATCTGCAAGTGGATATTTGGAGAGCTTTGAGGCCTATGCTGGAAAGGAAATATTGTCACAGAAAAACTAGACAGAAGCATTCTCAGAAACTACTTTCTGATGTCTGCATTCAACTCAGAGAGTTTAACTTTCCTTTTGAAAGAGCAGTTTGTAATACTCGTTTTGTAGAATCTGCAAGTACATACTTGGGGTGCTTTGTGACATGTGTTGAAAAAGGAAATATCTTCACAGAAAAAATAGACAGAAGAGTTCTCAGAAACCCCTTCGTGATGTGGGCATTCAACTCAAAGATTTGAACATTCCTTTGGTAGAGCATTTTTGAAACAATCTTTTTGTAGAAACTGCAATTGGATATTTTGAGTGCTTTCAGGCCAGTGATGCAAAATGAAATACCTTCACATAAAAACTAGACAGAAGTATTCTCAGAAACTATACTGCCATGTGTGCATTCAACTCATAGAATTGAACCTTCCTTTTGATAGAGCAGTTTCAAAACACGCTTTTTGCAGAATCTGCAAGTGGATATTTGGAGCAGTTTGAGGTGTGTGTGGGAAAATGAAATATCTTCACGTAAAAACTAGAAAGAAGCCTTCGTAAAAACTACTTTGTAATGTGTGCATTCATCTCAGAGAGTTGAACCTTCCTATTGATAGAGCAGTTTTGAAACACTCTTTTTATAGAATGTGAAAGTAGATATTTGTATCGCTTTGAGGCCTATGGTGGAAAAGTAAATATCTTCAAATAAAAACTAGGCAGAAGCATACTCAGAAACTTCTTCATGCTGTGTGCTTTCAACTCAGAGAGTTGAACCTTCCTTTTGATATAGCAGTTTTGAAACACTCCTTTTGTAGGATCTGCAAGTCGATATTTTGTGTGATTTCAGGTCTATGCTGGAAAAAGAAATAGCTTCACATAAAAACTAGACAGAAGCATTTTCAGAAACTTCCTTGTGATGTGTCCATTCAACTCACAGAGTTTAACTTTCCTTTTGATGGAGCAGTTTTTAAACCCGCTTTGTAAAGAATCTGCAAGTGGATATTTGGAGAGTGTTGAGGCCTATGCTGGAAAAGTAAATATCTTCACATAAAAACTAGACAAAAGCATTCTCAGAAACTTCATTGTGATGTGAGCATTCAACTCACAGAGTTGAAACTCCTTCTTGATAGAGCAGTTTTGAAACTCTGTTCTTGTAGGACCTGCAAGTGGATATTTGGAGTGATTTGTGGCCTATGCTGGAAAAGGAAATATCTTCATATAAAATTTAGACTGAAGCATTCACAGAAATTTCTTTGTGACGTGTACATTCAACTCACAGAGTTGAATCTTCCTTTTGATAGAGCAGTTTTGTAACACTCTTTTTGTAGAATCTGCCAATGGATATTTGGAGCCCTTTGAGGCCTATGCTAGAAAAGGAAATATCTTCACATAAAAACTGGACAGAAGCATTCTCTGAAATTTCTTTGTGATGTGTGCATTCAACTCAGAGAGTTTAACTTTCCTTTGATAGAGGAGTTTCAAAACCCTCATTTTGTAATATCTGCAAGAGCACATTCGGAGCAATTAGAGGACTATGCTGGAAAAGGAAATATCTTCACATAAAAATTAAATAGAAGCTTTATCAGAAACTTCTTTGTGATGTTTGCATTCAACTCACAGCGTTGAACCTTCCTTCTGATAGAGCATTTTGCAAACACTCTTTTTGTAGTGTATAAAAGTGGATAATTGGAGCAATTTGAGGCCTGTGCTTGAAGAGGGAATATCTTCACTTGAAAACTCGACAGAAACATTCTCAGAAACTTCTTAGTGATGTGTGATTTGAACTCAAAGTGCTGAAACTTTCTTTTGAGAGAGCAGTTGTGAAACACGCATTTTGTAGAATCTGCAAGTGGATATTTGGAGCGACTTTAGGCCTGTGCCAGAAAAGGAAATATATTCACATAAAAAGAAGAGAGAAGGATTCTCAGAAACTGCTTTGTGATATGTGAATTCATCTCACTGTGTTGAACATTTCTTTTCATAGAGCCGTTTTGAAACACTCTTTTTGTAGAATCTGCAAGTGGATATTTGGAGAGCTTTGAGGCCTATGCTGGAAAAGGAAATATCTTCCCCTAAGAACTAGACAGAAGCATTCTCAGAAACTACTTTCTGATGTCTGCATTCAACTCAGAGAATTTAACTTTCCTTTTGAAAAAGCAGTTTCTAATTCTCATTTTGTAGAATCTGCAAGTGCATATTTGGGTGCTTTGTGACATATGTAGAAAAAGGAAATATCTTCACAGAAAAATTAGACAGAAGCCTTCTCAGAAACTCCTTTGTGATGTGGGCATTCAACTCAAAGATTTGAACATTCCTTTGGTAGAGCATTTTTGAAACACTCTTTTTGTGGAAACTGCAATTGGATATTTTGAGCACTTTCAGGCCAGTGCAGCAAAACGAAATACCTTCACATAAAAACTAGACAGAAGTATTCTCAGAAACTATGCTGTCATGTGTGCATTCAACTCATAGAATTGAACCTTCTGGAGCAGTTTCAAAACACGCTTTTTGCAGAATCTGCAAGTGGATATTTGGAGCAGTTTGAGGTGTGTGTGGGAAAATGAAATATCTTCACTTAAAAACAAGAAAGAAGCCTTCGTAGAAACTACTTTGTAATGTGTGCATTCATCTCAGAGAGTTGAACCTTCCTTTTGATATAGAGTTTTGAAACACTCTTTTTATAGAATGTGAAAGTGGATATTTTGATCGCTTTGAGGCCTACGGTGGAAAAGTAAATATCAACAAATAAAAACTCGGCAGAAGCGTACTCAGAAACTTGTTTGTGCTGTGTGCTTTCAACTCAGAGATTTGAACCTTCCTTTTGATATAGCAGTTTTGAAACCCTCTTTTGTAGAATCTGCAAATGGATATTTGGAGCTCTCTTAGGCCTATTATGGAAAAGGATTTATCTTCACATGAAAACTAGACACAAGGATTCCCGGAAACTCCTTTGTGATGAGTGCATTCAACACAAAGAGTTGAACTTTGCTTTCGATAGAGCAGTTTTGAAACTCTATTTTTGTAGTGCCTGCAAGTGGATATTTGGAGCACTTTGAGGCCTGCGATGGAAAAGGAAATATCTTCAAATGAAAACTAGACAGAAGCATTCTCAAAATCTACTTTGTGATGTATGCATTCAACTCACAGAGTTGAAACTTCCATTTGACAGAGCAGTTTTGAAACACTCTTTTTGTAGAATATGCCAGTGTATATTTGGAGCGCTCTGAGGTCCATGCTGGTAAAGGAAATATCTTCACATAAAAACTAGACAGAAGCATTCTCAGAAACTTCTTTGTGATGTGTGCATTAAACTCACAGATTTGAACTTTCCTTTTGAAAGAGCAGATTTGAAACAATCTTTTTGCAAAATCAGCAAGTGGCTATTTAGAGCGCTTTGAGACTTTGGATGGAAACGGAAATATCTTCACATGAAAACTAGACAGAAGCCTTCTCAGAAAGTTCTTGGAGATATGTGCATTCAGCTCAGAGAGTTGAATCTTCCTTTTGATAGAGTAGTTTTGAAATACACTTTTTGTGGAATCTGGCAGTGGATATTTGGAGCACTTAGAGGCCTACGCTGGAAAAGGAAATATCTTCATATAAAAAATTGACAGAAGAATTTTCTGAAATTTCTTTGTGATTTGTGCATTCAACTTACTGTGTTGAACCTTCCTTTTGATAGAGCAATTTTGAAACACTCTTTTTGCAGAAGCTGCCAGTGGATATTTGTTGCGCCTTGAGGCCTATGATGGAAAAGGATATATTTTCACATGAAAACTAGACGGAAGCATTCTGAGAAACATCTTTGTGATGTGTGCATTCATCTCACAGGGTTGTAGCTTCCTTTTGATAGAGCAGATTTCAAACACTCCTTTTGTAGATTCTGCAAGTAGAAATTTGGAGGTCTTTGAGGACTATACTGGAAAAGGAAATATTTTTACAGAAAAAGTAGTCAGTAGGATTCTCTAAGTTTCTTTGTGATGTGGGCATTCAGCACATGGATTTGAACCTTGTTTTGATAGAGCAGTTTCCAAACAGTCTTTTTTTATTATCTGCAAATGGATATTTCGAGAGCTTTGAGGCCTATGCTAGAAAAGGAAATATCTTCATATAAAAACTAGACAGAAGCTCTCTCAGAAACTTCTTCATGATGTGTGCATTCACCTCCAAGAGTTGAACTTCCTTTTGAAAGAGCAGTTTTGAAACACCCTTTTTGTAGAATCTGCAAGTGGATATTTGGAGTGCTTTGAGGACTATGATGGTAAAAGAAATATCTTCACAGGAAACTACACAGAAGCATTCTCAGAAACTTCTTTGTGATGTGTGCATTCAACTCACAGAGTTGAACCTTGCTTTTCATAAAGCAGTTTTGAAACACTCTTTTTGTAGTATCTGCAATTGGATATTTGTAGAGTTTTGAGGCCTAAGATGGAAAAGGAAATATCTTCACATGAATACTAGAGAGAAGCATTCTCAGAAACTTTTCTGTGCTGTGTGCATTCAAATCTCAAAGTTGAACTTTCCTTTTGATAGAGCAGTTTTGAAACACTGTTTTTGTAGAATCTGCCAGTGAATATTTGGAGCGATTTGAGGCCTATACTGGAAAAGGAAATATTTTCATATAAAAGCTAGACAGAAGCATTCTCAGAAACTTCTCTGTGATGTGTACAGTCAACTAACAGAGTTGAACCTTCCTTTCATAGTGCAGTTTTGAAACACACCTTTCGAAAATTCTGGAAGTGGATAATTTGAGTGCTTTGAGGTCTATATTGGAAAAGGAAATATGTTTACATGAAAACTAGTCAGAAGTATTCTCCGAAGTTTTTTTGTGATGTGTGCATTTAACACACAGAGTTGAACCTACCGTTTGATAGAACAGTTTTGAAACACTCTTTTTGTATTATCTGCAAATGGATATTTTGAGAGCTTTGAGGCCTATGCTTAAAAAGAAAATATCTTCACATAAAAACTAGACAGATGCATTCTCAGGAACTTCTTTGTGATGTATGTGTTCACCTCACAGGATTGAAGCTACCTTTTTATACAGCAGATTTAAAACTCTCTTTTTGTAGAATCTGCAAGTGGATGTTTGGAATGCTTTGAGACCTATGATGGAAAAGGAAATACCTTCACATGAAAACTAGACAGAAGCATACTCAGAAACTGCTTTGTCTTGTGTTCATTCAACTCCCAGAGTTCTAACATCCTTTTCATAGAGCAGATTTGAAACACTATTTTTGTAGAATCAGCAAGTGGATACTTGGAGCGCTTTGAAGTCTATGATGGAAAAAGATATACCTTCACATAAAAACTAGACAGAAGCAGTCTCTGAAACTTATTTGTAAATTGTGCATTCAACTCACAGGGTTGAGCCTTCCTTTTGATAGGGCACGTTTGAAACACTCTTTTTGAAGAATTTGCAATGGATATTTGGATAGCTTTGAGGCCTATGGTAGAAAAGGAAATATCTTCATATAAAAACTAGACAGAAGCATTCTCAGAAACTTTTCTGTGATGTGTGCATTCAGCTCACAGAGTTGAACTTTGCTTTTGATAGAGCAGCTTTGGAAAGCTCTTTTTGTAGTATCTGTAAATGGATATTTGTAGCTATTTGAGGCCTATGATGGAAAAGGAAATATCTTCACATGAAAACTACACAGAGGCATTTTCAGAAACTTCTTTGTGATGTGTGCTTTCAAGCAACAGATTTGAACGTTCCTTTGATAGAGCACTTTTGAAAACCTGTATTTGTAGAATCTGAAAGTAGATATTTGGAGCACTTTGAGGTCTATGATGGAAAAGGAAATATCTTCACATAAAAACTTGACAGAAGGATTCTCAGAAACTTCTTTGTGATGTGTGCATTCAAATCACAGAGTTCAACCTTCTTTTTGATAGAGCAATGTTAAAACACTCTTTTTGTAGAATCTGCAATTGGATATTTAGAGCGTTTTTAGGCCTGTGATGGAAAAGGAAGTATCTTCACATGAAAACTAGACAGAAGCCTTCTCAGAGACTACATTGTGAAGTGTGCATTCATCAAACAGAGTTGAACCTTGCTTTTGATAGGGCAGTTTTGAAACACTCTTTTTGTAGAATTTGCAAGTGGATATTTGGAGCGATTTGAGGTTCAGGATGTAAAAGGAAATCTGTTCACATGCAAAATAGACAGAATCCTTCTCAGAAACTTCGTTGTGCTGTGTGCCTTCAACTTACAGAGTTGAAACTTTCTTTTGATAGAGCAGTTTTGAAACACTCTTTTTGTAGGATCTGCAAGTGGATATTTGGAGTGCTTTGTGATCTATGCAGGAAAAGGAAATACCTTCACATAAAAACTTGGCAGAAGCATACTGAGAAACTTCTTTGGGATGTGTGCATTCACCTCACAGAGTTGAAACTTCGGTTTGATAGAGTACTTTTGAAACTCTCTTTTTGTCGTATCTGCAAGTGGATATTATGAGTGCTTCGAGGACTATGCTGGAAAATGAAATATCTTCAGATAAAAACTAAAAAGAAGCATTCTGTGAAACTCCATTGTGATGTGTGTATTCAACTCACAGAGTTGAACCTTCCTTTTGATAGAGCAGGTTTGAGACACACTTTTGTAAATTCTGCAAGTGGATATTTGGAGTGCTTTGAGGACTATGCTGGAAAAGGAAATATCTTAACATAAAAAATAGAAACATTCTCAGAAGTTTATTTGTGATGAGTGGATTGAACACACAGAGTTCAACTTTCTTTTCAATAGAGCAGTTTTGAAACACTCTTTTTGTAGAATCTGCATGTGGGTATTTGGAATGCTTCGAGGGCTATTTTGGAAACGGAAATACCTTCACATAAAATCTAGATGGAAGCTTTCTCAGAAGTTTCCTTGTGGTGTGTGCATACAACTCATGGAGGTGAACCTTCCTTTTGATAGAGCAGTTTTGAAATACTCTTTTCGTAGTATCTGCAAGTGTATATTTGAGCACTTTAAAGAATGTGCTGTAAAAGGAATTATCTTCTCATAAAAACTAGACTGAAGCATTCCCAGAAACTCCTCTGGGATGTCTGCATTGAACTCACAGAGGTGAACCTTCCTTTGATTGAGCAGTTTATAAACACTCTTTTTGTAGAATCTGCAAGTGGATATTTTAGAGCGCTTTGAGGCCTATGATGTGAAAGGAAATATTTTCACACGAAAAATAGACAGAAGCATTATCAGAAACTACTTGATGATGGGTGCATTTAACTCACAGAGTTGAACCTTCCTTTTGATAGATCAGTTTTGAAACACTCTTTTTGTAGAATCTGCAAGTGGAAATTTGGAGCACTTTGAGGCCTATGCTGGTAAAGGAAATATCTCCACATAAAAACTAGACAGAAGCATTCTCAGAAACTTCTTTGTGACGAGTGCATTCAACTCACTGACTTGAACCTGCCTTTTGAAAGAGCAGTGTTGAAACACTCTTTTTGCAGAATCGGCAAGTGGATATTTGGAGAGCTTTGTGGCCTATGATGGAAAAGGATATATTTTCACATGAAAACTAGACAGAAGCATTCTCAGAAATTTCTTTGTGATGTGTGCCTTCACCTCACCGAGTTTAACTTTCATTTTGATAGAAGAGTTTTGAAACACATTTTTTGTAATATCTGGAAGCAGTTATTTGGAGTGTTTTGTGGACTATGCTGAAAAAGGAAATTTCTTTACATAAAAACTAGTCAGAAGCATGCTCAGAAGTTTCATTGTGATGTGTCCATACAACATGCCATGTTTAACCTCCCGTTTGATAGAGCAGTTTTGAAACACTCTTTTTGTATAATATGGAAATGGATATTTCAAGCACTTTGAGGCCTATGTTGGAAAAGGAAATATCTTCACATAAAAACTAGACAGAATCATTCTCAGAAACTACTTTGTGATGTGCAAATTCAATTCACAGAATTGAACCTTCTTTTTGATAGAGCAGTTTTGAAATTCTCTTTTCGTTGGATTTGCAAGTGGATATTTCGAGCGCTTTGGGGCCTGTGCTGGAAAATCAAGTATCTTCATATAAAAACTAGACAGAAGAATTCTCAGAAACATCTCTGTGACGTGGGAATTCAAATCATACAGTTGAAACTTCCTTTGATAGAGCAGTTTTGATACACTCTTTTTGTAGAATCTGCAAGTGTATACTTGGAGTGCTTTGAGGGCTATGATGTAAAAGGGAATATCTTCACATGAACACTAGACAGAAGCATTCTCAGGAGTTTCTTTGTGATGTGTGCATTCAACACACATAGTTGAACCTTCCTTTTGATAGAGCAGTTTGAAACACTCTTTTTGTCGAATCTGCAAGTGGATATTTGGAGCTCTTTGAAGCCTATGACGGAAAAGGAAATATCTTCACATGAAAAGTACACAGAAGCATTCTCAGAAACTACATTGTGATGTGTGCATTCAACTCACAGAGGTGAACATTGGTTTTGATAGAGAAGTATTGATAAACTCTTTTTGTAGAATCTGCAAGTGGATATTTGGAGTGCTTTGATGCCAAAGATGTAAAAGAAAGTATCTTCACATGAAAACTAGACAGAAGCATTCTCAGATGGAAAAGTAACTATCTTCACAGAAAAACCAGACAGAAGCATTCTCCAAAACTTCTTTGTGATTTGCACATTCAACTCACAGAGTTGAAACTTCCTTTTGATAGAGCAGTTTTGAAAAACTCTTTTTGCAGAATCTGCAAGTGGATATTTGGAGGGCTTTGAGGCCAATGATGGAAAAGGATATATTTTCCTATGAAAACTAGACCGAAGCATTCTCAGAAACTTCTTTGTGATGTGTGCATTCACCTCAAAGAGATGAATCTTCGTTTTGATAGAGCAGTTTGGAAACGCACTTTTTGTAAAATCTGCAAGTGTATACTTGGAGTGCTTTGAGGACTATGCTGGCAAAGAAAAAATCTTTAAATAAAAACTAGTCAGAAGCATTCTCAGAAACTTCTTTGTGATGTGTGCATTCAACTCAGAGGCTTGAACCTTCCTTTTGATAGAGCACTTTTGAAACACTCTTTTTGTAGGATCTGAGGGTGGATATTTGGAGTGATTTGAGTCCTATGCTGGAAAAGGAAACATCTTCACAGAAAAACCAGACAGAAGCATTCTCAGAAACTTCTTTGTGATGTGTGCATTCATCACAGAGTTGAACATTCCTTTTCATAGAGCAGTTTTGAAACAGTCAATTTGTAGCATCTTCAAGTGAATATTTGAAGCGTTTTGAGGCCTATTCTGGAAAAAGAAATATCTTTACATAAAAGTTGGATGGAAGCATTGTCAGAAACATCTTTGTAATGTGTGCATTGAACTCACAGATTTGAATCTGCCTTTTGATAGAGGAGTTTTGAAACACACATTTTGCAGAATCTGCAAATGGATATTTGGAAAGATTTGAGGCCTCCAAAGGAAAAGGAAATATCTTTACATAAAAACTAGACGGAAGAATTCTCAGAAATTTCTTTGTGGTGTAAGAATTCAACTCAGAGACTTGAAAGTTCCTTTTGAAGAGCAGTTTTGAAACACTCTTTTTGTAGAAATCTGCAAGTGGATATTTGGTGAGCTTTGAGGCCTATACTGGAAAGGGAAATATCTTCACATAAAAACTAGAGAGAATCATTCTCAGAAACTTTTCTGTGGTGTGTGCATTCAAATCACTGAGTTAAACCTTCTTTTTCATAGAGCAGTTTTGAAACACTCTTTTTGTAGAATCTGTAAGCAGATATTTGGAGCATTTTGAGGCCAAAGGTAGAAAAGTTAATATCTTCACATGAAAACTATAGAGAAGTATTCTCAGAAACTTCTTTGTGATGTGTGCATTGAATGCACAGAGTTGAGCCTTCCTTTTGATAGAGTAGTTTTGATCCACTGTTTTTGTAGGATCTGCAAGTGGATATTTAGAGCGCTTTGAGGCCTATGCTGGAAAATGAAATATCTTCACATAAAAACTAGACAAAAGCATTCTCTGAAACTTCTTTGTGATGTGTGCATTCAACTCACAGAGTTGAACCTCCCTTTTTATAGAGCAGTATTGAGACACTCTTTTTGTGGAATCAACAATGGGATATTTGGAGCGCTTTGAGTCCTATGCTGGAAAATGAAATATCTTCACATAAAAACTAGACAGAACCATTGACAGAAACATATTTTTGATGTGTGCATTCAAATCACAGAGTTGAACCTGACTTTACCTAGAGCACTTTTAGAACACTCTTTTCAAAGTATCTGCAATTGGATAATTGTAGCGCTTCAAAGCCTAAGCAGGAAAAGGAAACGTGTTCACCTAAATACTATACAGAAGCATTCTCAGAAACTTCTTTGTGATGTGTGCATTCAACTCACAGAGTTGAACTTTCCTTTTCATAGAGTAGATTTGAAACATTCTTTTCGAAGAATCTGAAAGAGGATATTTGGAGCACTTTGAGGCCTATGATAGAAAAGGAAATATAGTCACATGAAAACTAGACTGAAGCATTCTCAGAAATTTCTCTGTGATGTGTGCATTCAACTCACATTTTTGAACCTTCCTTTTCAAACAGCAGTTTTGAAACACTCTTTCTGTAGTATCTGTAAGTGGATATTTGGAGGGCTTCACGGCCTGTGCTGGAAATGGAAAGATATTCACATAAAAATTAGACAGAAGATTTCCCAGAAACTTCTCTGTGAAGTGAGTAGTCAACTCACAGATTTGAACCTTTTTTATAGAGCAGTTTAGAAACACTATTTTTCTGGAATCTGCAGGTGGATATTCGGTGTGCCTTGGAACCTATGCTGGAAAAGGAAATATCTTCACATAGAAACTAGACAGAAGCATTATCAGAAACATCTCTGTGCTGTGTGCATTCAACTCCCAGAGTTGAACCTTCCTTTTGATAGAGCCGTTTTGAACCACTGTATTTGTTGGTTCTGCAAGTGGATATTTGGAGCAATTTGAGGCCTATGCTGGAAAATGAAATCTCTTCACATAAAAACTAGACAGAGGCATTCTCAGAAACTTTTTTATGATGTGTGCATTCAACTCACAGAGTTGAACCTCCCTTTTGATAAAGCAGTTTTGAAACACTCTTTTTGTGGAATCAGCAAGTGGATATTTGGAGCGCTTTGAGGCCAGTGGTGGAAAATGAAATATCTTCACATAAAAACTAGACAGAAGCATTCTCAGAAACTTCTTTGTGATGTGTGCATTCATCTGACGGAGTTGAGCCTTCCTTTTGATAGAGCAGTTTTGAACCACTGTTTTTGTAGGATCTGCAAGTGGATATTTGGAGCGCTTTGAGGCCTATGCTGGAAAAGGAAATATCGTCACATAAAACCTAGAAAGAAGCATTCACAGAAAATACTCTGTGATGTTAGCATTCAACTCACAGAGTTGAACATTCCTTTTGTTAGAGCAGTTTTGAAACACTCTTTTTGTAGAATCTGAAAGTGGACATATGGAACTTTTAGGGGAATTCGATGGAAAAGGGAATATCTTCACATAAAATGAAGACAGGATCATTCTCAGAAACTTATTTGTGATGTGTGCATTCACCACACAGAGTTGAACATTTCTTAATAGTGCCGTTTTGAAACACTATTTTGTAGAATCTGCAAGTGGATATTTGGAGCGCTTTGAGGCCTGTGGTAGAAAAGGATATATCTTCATATAAGAACTAGACAGAAGCATTCTCACAAACTTATTTGTTATGTGTGCATTCAACTCACAGAGCTGAACCATTCTTTTGATAGAGAAATTTTGAAATACTCTTTTTGTAGAATATGCAAGTGGATACTTGGACAGCTTATAGGAATTCGTTGGAAAGGGGATATCCTCACACAAAAAGTAGACAGAAGTATTCTCACAAAGTTCTGTGTGATGTGTGCCTTCAACTCACAGAGTTGAACCTTTCTTTTCATGGGCCAGTTTTGAAACTCTCTTTTTTAGCATCTCTGAGTAGACATTTGGAGATTTTAGCATCTTTGAGACCTGTGGTGGAAAAGCAGATATCTTCATATAAAAACTCGGCAGAAGCATTCTCTGAAAATTCTTCGTGGGTGGTGTATTCAACTCAGAGAGTTGAACATTCCTTTTGATAGAGAAGTTTTGAGACACTCTTTTTCTACAATCTGCAAGTGGACATTTGGAATGCTTTCAGGCCTGTGGTGGATAAGGAAATCTCTTACATAAAACCTAGAAAAAAGCATTCTCAGAAACTACTGTGTGATGTTTCAATTCAACTCACAGATTTGAACATTCCTTTTGTTAGAGCAGTTTTGAAACACTCTTTTTGTAGAATCTGAAAGTGGGTATATGGAACGCTTTGTGGAATTCTTTGGAAATGGGAATGCCTTCACATAAAATATAGATAGAAGCATTCTCAAAAACTCCTTTGTGATGTATGTATTCAACTCACAGAGTTGAACCTTTCTTCTTATAGTGCCATTTTGAAACAATCTTTTTGTAGAGTCTTAAAATGGATATTCAGAGCGCTTTGAGGCCTGTGGTAGAAAAGGAAATATCTTCATATAAAAACAATACACAAACATTCTCAGACACTACTTTGTGATGTGTGCATTCAACTCACAGAGTTGAACCTTTCTTTTGATAGAGCAGTTTTGAAACTTGCTTTTTCTAGAATCTGCAAGAGGACATTTGGAGCGCAATGAGGTCTGTGGTGGAAAGAATATATCTTCACATAAAAACTAGATAGAAGCATACTCAGAAACTTCTTTGTGACGTTTGCATTCAACTCCCAGAGTTGAATATTCCTTCTCATAGAGTAGTTTTAAAACACCCTTTTTGTAGTATCTGCAAGTGGATATTTGGACCGCTTATAGGATTTCACGAAAAAGGGATATCCTCACTTGAAAACTAGGCAGAAGCATTCTCACAAAATTCTTTGTGATGTGGGCATTCAACCACAGAGTTAAACCTTTCGTTTCTTGCAGCAGTTTTGAAACACTGTTTTCTAGAATCTGCAAGTGAACATTTGGAGCATGTTGAGGCCTGTGGTGAAAAGGAAATATCTTCACATAAAAACTAGACAGAAGCCTTCTCTGAAATTACTGTGTTTTCTGTACATTGAACTCACAGATTTCAACCTTCCTTCTGACAGAGAAAATTAGAAACACTCTTTTTGTGGAATCTGCAATTGGATATTGTACCACTTTTAGGAAATCATTGGAAATGGGGTATCCTTACGTAAGAGCTAGACAGAAGCATTCTCACAAATTGCTTTCTGATGTGTGCATTCAACTCAAAGAGTTGAAACTTTATTTTGATAGAGCAGTTTTGAAACACACTTTTTCTAGAATCTGCAAGTGGACATTTCAAGTGCTTTGAGGCCTGTGGTGGAAAAGGAAATATCTTCACATAAAACTAGACAGAAGCATTATCTGAAATTTCTTTGTGATGTGTGCATTCAACACACAGAGTTGAACATTCCTGTTGACAGAGAAGTTTTGAAACACTCTTATTGTAGAATCTGCAAGTAGATATTTGGACCACTTTCAGGCCTGTGGTTGTAAAGGAAATATCATCATATAAAACCTAGAAAGAAGCATTCTGAGAAACTTCTCTATGATGTTTGCATTAAACACAGAGTTGAACATTCCTTTTGTTAGAGCAGTTTTGAAACACTCTCTTTGTAGAATCTGCTAGTGGACATTGGAAGGGCTTTGTGGCCTGTAATGGAAAAGGAAATATCTTCACATAAAAACTAGGCAGAAGCATTCTCTGAAACTTCTTTGTGGTGTGCTCGTTCAACTCATAGAGTTGAAAATTCCTTTTGACAGAGAAGTTTTGAAACACTCGTTTTGTAGTATCTCTAATTGGATATTTGGACCGCTTTCAGGCCAGTGGTCAAAAAGGATATATCTTCACTTAAAAACTAGAGAGATGCATTCTCATAAACTACTCTGTGATGTTTGCATTCAACTCACAGAGTTGAGCATTGCTATGGTTAGAGCAGTTTTGAAACACTCTTTTTGTAGAATCTGCAAGCGAATATTTGGACCGCTTATAGGAATTCATTGGAAACGGGATATCCTCACACAAAAACTAGACAGAAGCAGTCTTACAGACTTCTTTGGGATGTGTGCATTCAACTCACAGAGTTCAACCTTCCTTTTGAAAGAGAATATTTGAAACACTCTTTTTGTAGGATCTTCTAGTTTATATTTGGACCGCTTATAGGAATTATTTGGAGACAGGATATCCTCACAAAAAATCTAGACAGAAGCATTCTCACAAACCTCTGTGTGATGTGTGCATTCAACTCAGAGAGTTTAACCTTTCTTTTCACGGGGTAGTTTAGAAAGACTCTTTTTGTAGAATCTGCAAGTGGACATTTGGAGGGCTTTGAGGCCTGTGGTGGAAAAGGAAATATCTTCACATAAATACTAGACAGAAGCATTCTCTGAAACTTCTTAGTTGTGTGTGCATTCAACTCACAGAACTGAACATTCCTTTTGACAGAGAAGTTTTGAAACACTCTTTTTGTAGAATCTGCAAGAGGATATTTTGACTGCTAATAGGAATTCGTTGGAAACGGAGTATCCTCACACAAATAGTAGACAGAAGCATTCTCACAAACTTCTGTGTGACGTGTGCATTCAACTCACAGGGTTCAACATTTCTTTTCATGGGCCACTTTCGAAACACTCTTTTGTAGAATCTGCAAGTGGACATTTGGAGGGTTTTGACGCATGTGGTGGAAAAGGAATATCTTCACATAAAAACTAGGCAGAAGCATTCTCTGAAACTTCTTTGTGGTGTGTGCATTCAACTCACAGAGTTGGATATTTGAAGAAAAGTTTTGAAACACTCTTTTTGTAGAATCTGCAATTGGACTTTTGGAGAGCTCTGAGGACTGTTTTGGAAAAGGAAATGTCTTCACATAAATCCTAGAAAGAAGCTTTCTCAGAAACTACTTTGTGATGTCAGCATTCAACTCACAGAGTTGAACATTCCTTTTGTTAGAGCAGTTTTGAAACACTGTCTTTGTAGAATCTGCAAGTGGACATTTGGAGGGCTTTGTTTTCTGTAGTGGAAAAGGAAGTATCTTCACATAAAAACTAGGCAGAAGCATTCTCTGAAACTTCTTTGTGGTGTGTGCATTCAACTCATAGTGTTGAACATTCTTTTTGCTAGAGAAATTTTGGAACACTCATTTTGTAGAATCCGAAAGTGGATATTTGGAGCACTGTGTGGTCTATGGTAGAAAAGGGTGTATCTTCATATAAAAACTAGACAGAAGCATTCTCAGAAACCACGTTGTTATGTGTGCATTCAATTCACAGAGTTGAACATTCCTTTTGTTAGAGCAGTTTTGAAACACTGTTTTTGTATAATCTGCAAGTGGATATTTTGACCACTATTAGGAATTCATTGGAACAAGTATATCGTCACACAAAAACTATACAGAAGAATTCTCACAAACTACTTTGTGATGTGTGCATTCAACTCACAGTGTTGAAACTTTCTTTTCATGGAATAGTTTTGAAAGACTCTTTTTGAAGAATATGCAAGTGGACATCTGGAGAGCTTTGAGGCCCATGGTAGAAAACAAATATCTTCACATATAACCTAGAAAGAAGCATTCTCAGAAACTATTTTGTGATGTATACATTCAACTCACAGAGTTAAAAGTTTGTTTTCTTACTGCAGCTTTGAAACACTGTTTTTGTAGAATCTGCAAGTCGACTTTTGGAGAGCTTTTAGATCTGTGGTGGAGAAGGAAATATCTTCACATAAAACCTAGAAAGATGCATTCTCAGAAAATACTTTGTTATGTTTGCATTCAACTCACAGAGTTGAACATTCCTTTTTTTAGAGCAGTTTTGAAACACTCTTTTTGTAGCATCTGCAAGTGGATATTTGGACCGCTTATAGGAATTCGTTTGAAAGGGGTATCCTCAAATAAAAACTGGACAGAAGCATTCTCACAAACCTCTTTGTGATGTGCACATTCAACTCTCAGTCTTTAACCTTTCTTCTGATAGATCAGTTTTGAAACACTCTTTTTTTAGAATCTACAAGTGGAGATTTGGAGTGCTTTGGGGCCTGTGGTGGAAAAGGAAATATCTTCACATAAAAACTAGACAGAAGCATTCTTTGAAACTTCATTGTGTTGTGTGTACTCAACTCACAGAGTTGAACATTCCTTTTGACAGAAAAGTTTTGAGACACTCTTTTTGTAGAATCTGCAAGTGGATATTTGTACCACTTTCAGGCCAGTGGTGGAAAAGGAAATATCTTCACATAAAACCTAGAAAGAAGCTTTCTCAGAAACTACTTTGTGATGTTTGCATTCAACTCACCGAGTTGCACATTCCTTTAGTTACAGCAGTTTTGAAACACCATTTTTGTACAATCGAAAGAGGATATATATACCACTTAGAGGAATTCAATGGAAACGGAAATATCTTCATATAAAATGTAGATAGAGTCATTCTCAGAAACTTCTTTGTGATGTGTGCATTCAACTCATAGAGTTGAACCTTTCTTTCAATAGAGCCGTTTTGAAATAGTCTTATTATAAAATCTGCAAGTGGATGTTTGGAGCGCTTTGTGGCCTATAGAAGAAAAGGAGATATTTTCATATAAGAACTAGACAGAAACATTCTCAGAAACTAATTTGTGATGTGTGCATTCAACTCACAGTGTTGAATTTTCTTTTCATAGAGCAGATTTGAAACACTGTTTTTGCAGAATCTGAAAGTGGACATTTGGAGGGCTTTGAGGAATATTTTGGAAAAGGAAATGTCTTCACATAAAAATTACACAGAAGTATTCTCAGTAACTTCTTTGTGACGTTTGCATTCAACTCACAGAGTAGAACGTTCCTTTTGATAGAGTAGTTTTGAAGCATTCTTTTTGTAGGATCTGCAAGTGGATATTTGGACCAATTATAGGAATTCTTTGGAAATGGATATCCTCACAAAAAACAAGACAGAAACATTCTCTTAAACTTCTTTGTGATGTGTGTATTCAACTCACAGAGTTGAACTTCACTTTTCAAGGATTAGTTTTGAAAAACTCTTTTTTAAAAATATGCAAGTGGATATTTCGAGAACTTTGAGGCATTTGATAGGAAAGAAATATCTTCACATATAACGTAGAATGAAGCACTCCCATAAACCACTTTGATGACTGCATTAAAATCACAGAGTTGAATCTTTCTTTTGACAGAGCAGTTTTGAAACAGTCTTTCTGTAGTATCTGTAATTGGATATTTGGAGTGCTTTCAGTCCTGTGATGGAAAAGGAAATATCTTCACATAAAACTTAGAAAGACGCATTAGCAGAAAATACTTTGTGATGTTTGCATTCAACCCACAGAGTTGAACATTCCTTTTGTTAGAGCAGTTTTGAAACACTCTTTTTGTAGAATCTGCAAATGGATATTTTGACCGCTTATAGGAATTCATTGGAAAAGGGATATCCTCACATAAAAACTAGACAGAAGCATTCTCAAAAACAGCTTTGTGATGTGTGCTTTCAACACACAGAGTTGAACTTTTCTATTTATAGAGCAGTTTTGAAACACTCTCTTTTTGTAGAATCTGCAAGTGGACATTTGGAGCCCTTTGAGGCCTGTGGTGGAAAAGGAAATATCTTCACATAAAAAGTAGACAGGAGCATTCTCTAAAACTTCTTTTTGGTGTGTGCCTTCAACTCACAGAGTTGGACATACCTTTTTACACAGAAGTTTTGAAACGCTCTTTTTGTAGAATCTGCAAGAGGATATTTGGACCGTTTTCAGGCCTGTGGAGGAAAAGGTAATATCTTCATATAAAACTTAGAAGGAAGCATTCTCAGAAACTTTTTTGTGATGTTTGCACTCAACTCACAGAGATGAACCTTTCTTTTGATAGAGCCGTTTTGAAACACTCTTTTTGTAGAATCTGCAAGTGGATATTTGGAGTGCTTTCAGTACTATGATAGAAAAGGAAATATCTTCATATAAAAAGTAGACATAAGCATTCTCAGAAACTACTTTGTGCTGTGTGCATTCAACTCACAGTGTTGAACCCTTCTTTTGATAGTGCTGTTTTGAAACACTCTTTTTGTAGAATCTGCAAGTGGACATTTGGAGCGCTTTGAGGCCTATGGTGGAAAAGGAAACAACTTCATACAAAAAGTAGACAGAAGCATTCTCAGAAACTTCTTTGTGACGTTTGCATTCAACTCACAGAGTTGAACATTCTTTTTGATAGAGTAGTTTTGAAACACTCTTTTTGTAGAATCTGCAGGTCGATATTTGGACCACTTATAAGAATTCATTGGAAACGGGATATCCTCACACAAAAAATAGACAGAAGCATTCTCACAAACTTCTTTGTGATGTGTGAATTCAATTCACAGAGTTGAACGTTTCTTTTCATGGAGCAGTTTTGAAACACTCTTTTTGTAGAATATGCAAGTGGACGTTTGGAGAGCTTTGAGTCCAGTGGTAGAAAAGGAAATATCTTCACATATAACCTGGAAAGAAGCATTTTCAGAAACCACTTTGTGATGCTTGCATTCAACTCACAGAGTTGAACATTCCTTTTGTTAGAGTAATTTTGAAACACTCTTTTTGTAGAATCTGCAATTGGATATTTGGAGCTCTTTGAGGCCTATGTTGGAAAAGGAAATATCTTCACATAAAAACTACACAGAAGCATTCTGAAAAACTTCTTTGTGACGTTTATTTTCATCTCACAGATTTGAACATTCCTTTTGAGAGAATAGTTTTGAAACACTCTTCTTGCAGAATCTGCAAGTGGATATTTGGACCACTTATAGGAAATCTTTGGAAACGAGATATCCTCACATAAAAACTAGACAGAATCTGTCTCACAAACTTCTTTGTGTTCTGTGCATTCAACTCACAGAGTTGAACATTTCTTTTGATAGAGCAGTTTCGAAAAACTCTTTTTGTAGAATCTGCAAGTGGACATTTGGAGCGCTTTGTGACCTGTGGTCGAAAAGGCAGTATCTTCACATAAAAACAACACTTAAGCATTCCCTGAAATTTCTTTGTGGTGAGTGCATTCAACTCCAAGAGTAGAATATTCCTTTTGACAGAGAAGTTTTGAAACACTCTTTTTGTAGAATCTGAAGTGGATATTTTGACTGCTTTCAGGCCGGGGTGGAAAAGGAAATATCCTCACATAAAACCTAAAAAGAAGCATTCTCAGAATCTACTTTGTGATGTTTGCATTCAACTCACGGAGTTGAACATTCCTTTTATTAGAGCAGTTTTGAAACACTCTTTTTGTAGAATCTGAAAGTGGATATATGAACCGCTTAGGGAAATTTGATGGAAATGGGTTTATATTCACATAAAATGCAGATAGAAGCATTCTCAGAAACTTCTTAGTGATGTCGGCATTCAACCCACAGAGTTGAACATTTCTTTTGATAGAGCCGTTTTGATACAGTCTTTTTGTAGAATCTGCAAGTGGATATGTGGAGCGCTTTGAGGCCTATGGTAGAAAAGAAAATATCTTCATGTAAAACCTAGACAGAAGAATTCTCAGAAACTACATTGTGTTGTGTGCAAACAACTCACAGAGTTGGATCATTCTTTTTTGATATCAATTTTGAAACACTCTTTTTGTAGAATCTGAAATTGGACACTTGGAGCGCTTAGAGGCCTATTTTGGAAAAGGAAATATCTTCAAATGAAAACTACACAGAAGCGTTCTGAGAAACTTCTTTGTGACGTTTGCATTCAACTCACATAGTTGAACATTCCTTTTGATAGAGTAGCTTTGAAACACTCTTTTTGTAGAATCTGCAAGTGATATTTGGACCGCTTATAGGAATTCATTGGAAACGGGGTATACTCACAAAAACACCAGACAGAAGCATTCTCACAAACTTCTTTGTAATGTATGCATTCAACTCACAGACTTGAACTTTTCTTTTCATGGAGCTGTTTTGAAACACACTTTTTGTAGAATATGCAATTTGACATTTGTAGCGCTTTGAGGCCTGTGGTTCAAAAAGAAATATCTTCACATAAAAACTAGACAGAAGCATTTTCTGAAACTTCTTTGCTGTGTGTGCATTCAAATCACAGAGTTAAAACTTTCTTTTCTTGAAGCAGTTTTGAAACACTCTTTTTGTGGAATATGGTAGTGGACATTTGGAGAGCTTTGAGGCCTGAGGTAGAAAAGGAAATATCTCAACATATAACGTAGAAAGAAGCATTTTCAGAAACTACCTTGTGATGTTTGCATTCAACTCACAGAGTTTCACCTTTCTTTTGATAGAGCAGTTTTGGAACACTCCTTTTGTAGAATCTGCCAGTGGACATTTCGAGTGCTTTGAGGCCTGTCGTCGAAAAGGAACTATCTTCACATAAAAACTAGAGAGAAGCAATCCATGAAACTTCTTTGTGGTGTGTGCATTCAACTCAAAGAGTTGAACATTCCTTTTGACAGAGAAGTTTTGAAACACTATTTTTGTAGTATCTGAAAGTAGATATTTTGAGAGCTTTGAGGCCTGGGGTGGAAAACGAAATATCTTCTCATAAAACCTAGAAAGAAGCATTCTGAGAAACTACTTTGTGATGTTTGAAGTCAACTCACAGAGTTGAACCTTTCTTTTGAAAGAGTAGTTTTGAAACACTTTTTTTAGAATCTGCATGTGGACATTTTGGGAGCTTTGTTGCCAGTGGTGGAAAAGGAAATGTCTTCACATAAAAACTAGATAGAAGCATTCTCTGAAACTTCTTTGTGGTCTGTGCATTCAACTCACACAGCTACACATTCCTTTTGACGTAGAAGTTTTGAAACACTCTTTGTGTAGAATCTGCAAGTGGATATTTGGATCGCTTTTGGGCCTGTGGTGGAAAAGTAAATATCTTCACACAAAACCTAGAGAGAAGTATACTCAGAAACTACATTGTGGTGTTTGTATTCAACTCAGAGTGTTGAACATTCTATTTGTTAGAGCAGTTTTGAAACACTCTTTTTGCAGAATCTGAAAGTCGACATAAGGACCGTTTAGGGGAATTCGATGTAAACGGGAATATCTTCAAATAAAATGTAGATAGAAGCACTCTCAGAAACTTCTTTGTGATGTGTGCATTCAACTCACAGAGTTGAAAGTTTTTTTTTTTTGATAGAGCCGTTTTGAAGCACTCTTTTTGTAGAATCTGCAAGTGGATATGTGGAGCGATATGAGGCCTATGGGAGAAAAGGAAATATCTTCATGTAGAAACTAGACAGAAGAATTCTCAGAATCTACTTTGTGATGTGTGCAAACAATTAACAGAGTTGAACCTTTCTTTTGATAGTGTAGTTTTGAAACAATCTTTTTGTAGAATGTGAAATTGGACATTCGGAGCGCTTTGAGGCCTCTGGTGGAAAGGAAATATCTTCATATAAAAGCAACACGGAAGCATTCTGACAAACTCCATTGTGACGTTTGCATTCAACTCACAGAGTTGAACATTCCTTTTTGTTAGAGCAGTTTTGAAACACTCTTTTTGTAGAATCTGCAAGTAGATACTTGGATCAATTATAGGAATTCATTGGAAATGGGCTATCCTCACACAAAAACTAGGCAGAAGCATTCTCACAAACTTCTCTGTGATGTGTGCATTCAAATCACAGAGTTCAACTTTGCTTTTCCTGGAAAAGCTTTGAAACACTATTTTTGTAGAATATGCAAGTGGACATTTGGAGAGCTTTGAGGCCTGTGGTAGAATAGGAAATATCTTCACATATAACCTAGAAAGAAGCATTCTCACAAATCACTTTGATGCTCACTTTCAACTCACAGTGTTGAATATTCGTTTTGTTAAAGCAATTTTGAAACATACTTTTTGTACAATCTGCAAGTGGAGTTTTAGAGAGTTTTGAGGCCTGTGGTGGAAAAGGAAATATCTTCACATACAACCTAGAAAGATGCATTGTGAGAAAATACTTTGTGATGTTTGCGTTCAACTCACAGAGTTGAATCTTCCTTTTGTTAGAGCAGTTTTGAAACCCTCTTTTTGTAGCATCTGCAAGTGGATATTTGGACCACTTACAGGAATTCTTTGGAAATGGGATATCCTCACACAAAAACTAGACAGAAGTATTATCTAAAACTTCTTTCTGATGTGTACATTCAACTCACAGAGTTGAACCTTTCCTTTGATAGAGCCGTTTTGAAACACTCTTTTTCATGGGCCAGTTTTGAAACACTCTTTTTGTAGAAAACACTCTTTTTCATGGGCCAGTTTCATGGGCCAGTTTTGAAACATTCTTTTTGTAGAATCTGCAAGTGGACATTTGGAGCACTTTGAGGCCTGTGGTGCATAAGGAAATATCTTCATATAAAAACTACACAGAAGCAATTTCTGAAACTTCATTGTGGTGCGTACATTCAGCTCATAGACTTGAACATTCCTTTTGACAGAGAAGATTTGAAACACTCTTTTTGTAGAATCTATAAGTGGATATTTAGCTGCTTTCAGGCCTGTGGTGGAAAAGGATATATCTTCATATAAGACCTAGAAGGAAGCATTCTCAGAAACTAATTTGTGATGTTTGCATTCATCTTACACAGTTTCACATTCCTTTTGTTTCAGCAGTTTTGAAACACTCTTTTTGTAGAATCTGAATGTGGATATATGGACCACTTAGGGGAATTCGATGGAAACGGGAATATCTTCACATAAAATGTAGATAGAAGCATTCTCAGAACCTTCTTTGTGATGTGTGCATTTAACTCACAGAGTTGAACCTCTATTCTGATAGAGACGTTTTGAAACTCTCTTTTTGTAGAATCTGCAAGTGGATATTTTTAGCACTTTGAGGCCTATGGTAAAAAAAGAAATATCTTCACATAAAAACTAGACAGAAGCATTCTCAGAAACTACTTTGTGATGTGTGCATTCAACTCACAGAGTTGAACGTTCCTTTTGATAGAGCAGTTTTCAAACACTCTTTTTGTAGAATCTGAAAATGGACATTTGGAGGGCTTTGAGGAATATGGTGGAAAAAGTAATATCTTCACATAGAAACTACACAGAAGCATGCTCAGAAACTTCTTTGTGACGTTTGCATTCAACTCACAGAGTTGAACATTCCTTTTGATACAGTAGTTTTGAAGCACTCTTTTGTAGAATCTGCAAGTGGACAGTGGGACCGCTTATAGAAATTCGTTGGAAACGAATATCCTCAAAAAGAATACAGCACAGAAGCATTCTCACAAACTTCTTTGTGATGTTCGCATTCAATTCAAACAGTTGAACTTTTTTTTCATGCAGCAGTTTTGAAACATTCTTTTTTTAGAATATGCAAGTCGACATTTTGAGAGCTTTGCAGCCTGTGGTAGAAAAGGAAATATCTTCACATATAACCTACAAAGAAGCATTCTCACAAACCACTTTGATGGTTGCATTTAACTCACAGAGTTGAATATTCGCTTTGTTAGAGGAGTTTTGAAACATTCTTTTTGTACAATCTGCAAGTGGACATTTGGAGAGCTTTGAAGCCTGTGGTGGAAAAGGAAATATCTTCACATAACACCTAGAAAGATGCATTCTCAGAAACTACTTTTGTGATTTTTGCATTCAAATCACGGAGTTCAACATTCCCTTTGTTAGAGCAGTTTTGAAACACTGTTTTTGTAGAACCCCAAAATGTATATATGGACCGCTTAGGGGAATTCTATGGAAACAAGAATATCTTCACATAAAATGTAGATAGAAGCATTCTCAGAAACCACTTTGTGACGCGTGGATTCAACTCACAGAGTTGAAATTTTCTTATGATGGAGCCGTTTGGAAACACTCTTTTTGTAGAATCTGAAAGTGGACATTTGGAGTGTTTAGAGGCCTATGATGGAAAAGGAAATATCTTCACATAAAAACTACACAGAAGCATTATCAGAAATATTTTGTGACGTTTGCATTCAACTCACAGAGTTGAACTTTCCTTTGGTTACAGTAGTTTTGAAACACTCTTTTTGTAGAATTTGCAAGTGGATATTTTGACTGCTTACAGGAATTCGTTGGAAAAGGGATATCCTCACTCAAAAACTAGTCAGAAGCATTCTTACAAACTACTTTGTGATGTGTGCATTCAACTCACGGAGTTGAACCTATCTTTTCATAGAGCAGTTTTGAAACACTCATTTTGTAGATTATGCAAGTGGACATTTGGAGAGCTTTGAGTCCTGTGGTAGTAAAGGAAATATTTTCACATATAACCTGGAAAAAAGCATTCTCAGAAACTACTCTGTGATGTTGGCATTCAACTCATAGAGTTGAACATTCCTCTTGTTAGAGCAGATTTGAAACACACTTTTTGTATAATCTGCAAGTGGACATTTGGAGAGCTTTGTGATCTGTGGCAGAAAATTAAATATCTTCACATAAAACCTAGAAAGAAGCATTCTCAGAAACTATATTGTGATATTTCCATTCATCTCACAGAGGTGAACCTTTCTTTTGATAGAGCCATTTTGAAACACTCTTTTTGTAGAATCTGCAAGTGGATATTTGGATGGTTTGAGGCCTATTGTAGAAAAGGAAATATCTTCATATAAAAACTTGAGATAAGCATTCTCAGAAAGCCCTTTGTGATGTGTGCATTCAACTCACAGAGTTGAACCTTTCTTTTGAAAGGGCAGTTTTGAAACAATCTTTTTTAAGTATCTGAAAGTGGACATTTGGAGTGCTTTGAGGCCTATGGTGGAAAAGAAAATATCTTCACATAGAGACTACATAGAAGCATTCTCAGAAATTTCTTTCTGACGTTTGCATTCAACTCACAGAGTTAACATTCCGTTTGATAGAGTAGTTTTGAAAACTCTTTTTGTAGATTCTGCAAGGGGATATTTGGACCGCTTATAGGAATTCATAGGAAACGGGATATCCTCATATAAAAACTAGACAGAAGCATTCTCACAAACTTCTTTGTGATGTGTGCATTCAACTCACAGAGTTGAACCTTTCCTTTGATAGAGCCGTTTTGAAACACTCTTTTTCTAGAAGCTGCAATTGGACATTTGGAGAGCTTTGAGGCCTGTGGTGGAAAAGGAATTATTTTCACATAAAAACTACACAGAAGCATTCCCTTAAACTTCTTTTCGGTGTGTGCATTCAACTCACTGAGTTGAACATTCCTTTTGACAGAGAAGTTTTGAAACACTCTTTTTGTAGTGTCTGCAATTGTATATTTGGAACACTTATAGGAATTCGTTAGAAACGGTATATCCTCACACAAAAACTAGACAGAAGCATTCGCACAAACTTCTGTGTGATGTGTGCATTCAACTCACAGAGTGGAATCTTTCATTTCATGGGACAGTTTTGAAACATTCTTTCTGTAGAATCTGCAAGTGGACATTTGGAGGGCTTTGAGGCCTGTGGTGGTAAAGGAAATACCTTCACATGAAAACTAGGCAGAAGCATTCTATGAAACTTCTTTGTTGTGTTTGCATTCAACTCACAGAGTTGAACATTACTTTTGACAAAGAAGTTTTGAAACTCTCTTTTTGTAGAATCTGCAAGTGGATATTTGGACTGCTTTCAGGCCTGTGGTGGAAAAAAAATATATCTTCACATAAAACCTACAAAAAAGCATTCTCAGAAACTGCTCAGTGACATTGGCATTCAACTCAAAGTGTTGAATATTCCTTTTGTTAAAGCAGTTTTGAAACACTCTTTTTGTAGAATCTGAAAGTGGATATATGGACTGCTGAGGGGAATTAGAAGGAAAAGGGAACATCTTCACATAAAATGTAGATAGAAGCATTCTCAGAAACTTCTTTGTGTTTTGTGCTTCAACTCACAGAGCTGAACCTTTCTTCTGAAAGAGCTGTTTTGAAACACTCTTTTTGTAGAATCTGCAATCGGATATTTCGAGCGCTTTGTGGCCTATAGTAGACAAGGAAATAACTTCATATAAAAACTAGAAAGAAGCATTCTCGGAAACTACTTTGTGATGTGTGCATTCAACTCACAGAGTTGAACGTTTCTTTTCATAGAGCAATTTTGAAACACTGCTTTTGTAGAATCTGCAAGTGGGTATTTGGACCGCTTATAGGAATTCGTTGGAAAGGGGATATCTTCACACAAAAACTAGACAGAAGCATTCTCACAAACCACTTTCTGAAGTTTGCATTCAATTCAGAGAGTTTAGCCTTTCTATTAATGGGCCAGTTTTGAAACACTCTTTTTGTAGAATCTGCAAGTGGAAATTTGTAGTGATTTGAGGCACGAAGTGAAAAAGGAAATATCTTCACATAGTAACTGTGCAGAAGCATTATCTGAAACATCTTTGTGGTGTGTACATTCAACTCACAGAGTTGAACTTTGGTTTTGACACAGTAGTTTTGAAAAACACTTTTTATAGAATCTAAAACTGGATATTTGGACGGCTTTCAGGCCTGTGGTGGAAAAGGAAATATTTTCTCATAAAATGTAGAAAGAAGAATTGTCAGAAACTACTCTGTGATGTTTGCATTTAACTCACAGAGTTGAACATTCCTTTTTTTAGAGCAGTTTTGGAACACTCTTTTTATAGTATCTCAAAGTGGATATATGGACCGCATAGGGGAATTCGATGGAAACGGGAATATCTTCACATAAAATGTAGATAGAAGCATTCTCAGAAACTCCTTTGTGATGTGCGCATTTAGCTCACAGAGTTGAACCTTTCTTTTGATAGAGCAGTTTTGAAAGACTCTTTATGTACAATCTGCAAGTGGATATTTGGACCGCTTTGACACCTGTGGTGGAAAAGGAAATATCTTCACATAGACTCTACACAGAAGCATTCTCAGAATCTTCTTTGTGACGTTTGCATTCAACTCACAGAGTTGAACATTCCTTTTGATAAAGTAGTATTGAACAACTATTTTTGTAGAATCTGCAATTCGACATTTGGAGAGCTGTGAGGCCTCTGGTGGAAAAGGAAATATCTTCACATAAAACATAGAAAGAAGCATTCTCAGAAACTACATTGTGATGTTTGCATTCAACTCACAGAGTTGAACATTGCTTTTGTTAGAGCAGTTTTAAAACATTCTTTTTGTAGAATCTGCAAGTGGATATTTGGACCGCTTACAGTAATTCGTTGGAAACAGGATATCCTCACATAAAAACTAGACAGAAGCATTCTCACGAACTTCTTTGGGGTGTGTGCATTGAACACACAGAGTTGAACATTTCTTTTCATGGAGCAGTTTTGAAACACTCTTTTTCTGGAATCTGCAAGCAGACATTTGTAGCGCTTTGAGGCCTGTGGTGGAAAGGGAAATATTTTCACATAAAAACTACACAGAAGCATTCTCTGAAACTTCTTTGTGATGTGTGCATTCAACTCACAGAGTTGAACCTTTCTTTTCATGGACCTGTTCTGAAACACTCTTTTTGTAGTTTATGCAAGTGGACATTTGGAGCGCTTATAGGCCTGTGGTGGAAAAGGTAATATCTTCATATAAAGACTAGACAGAAGCATTCTCTGAAACTTCATTGTGGTTTGTGCATTCAACTCACAGTGTTGAAAATTCCTTTTGACAGAGAAGTTATGAAGCACTCTTTTTGTAGAATCTGCAATTGGATATTCGGACCGCTTACAGAAATTCATTGGAAATGGGATATCCTAACAAAAAAACTAGACAGAAGCATTCTCACAAACTTCTGTGTTATGTGTGCATTCAACTCACAGAGGTGAAACCGTTTCTTGGGTGAGTTTTGAAACACCCATTTTATAGAATCTAGAAGTGGATATTCGGACCGCTTTCAGGCCTGTGTTGGAAAAGGATATATCTTTACATAAAACTAAGAAAGAAGCATTCTGAGAAGCTACTCTTTGATGTTTGCATTCAACTCACAGAGTTGAACATTCCTTTTGTTAGAGCAGCTTTGAAACGCTCTTTTTGTAGAATCTGAAAGTGGATATATGTACCTCTTAGGGGAATTCGATGGAAACGGGATTATCTACACATAAAATGTGGATAGAAGCATTCTCAGAAACTTCTTTGTGATGTGTGCATTCAACTCACAGAGCTGAACCTTTTTTGTGATAGAGCCGCTTTGAAACACCCTTTTTGAGAATCTGCAAGTGGATATTTGGAGTTCTTTGAGGCCTATGGTAGAAAAGGAAATATCTTCATATAAAAACTAGACAGAAGCATTCTCAGAAACTACTTTGTGATGTGTGCATTCAGCTCACACAGTTGAACCTTTCTTTTGATAGAGCAGTTTTGAAAAACTCTTTTTGTAGAATCTGAATGTGGACACTTGGAGCGCTTTGAGGTCTATGGTGGAAAAAGAAATATCTTCAAATAGAAACTACACAGAAGCATTTTCAGAAACTTCTTTGTGATGTTTCCATTCAAATCACAGAGTTGAACATTCCTATTGATAGAGTAGTTTTGAAACACTCTTTTTGTACCATCTGCAAGTACATATTTGGACTGCTTATACGAATTCATTGGAAATGGGATATCCTCACAAAAAAAAAATAGATGGAAGTATTCTCACAAACTTCTTTGTGATGTGTGCATTCATCTCACAGAGTTGAAACTTTCTTTTCATGGAGCAGTTTTGAAACACTCTTTCTGATAGTATATGCAAGTGGATATTCGGA
Organism: Pongo abelii; assembly: GCF_028885655.2. Taxonomy (NCBI): domain Eukaryota; kingdom Metazoa; phylum Chordata; class Mammalia; order Primates; family Hominidae; genus Pongo; species Pongo abelii. The sequence continues at coordinate 18,570,645 of NC_072000.2, read as the reverse complement.
GAGCTTTGAGGCCTGTGGTATGAAAGGAAATATCTTCACATATAACCTAGAAAGAAGCATTCTCAGAAACTATTTTGTGATGTTTGCATTCAACTCACAGAGTTGAACATTGCTTTTGTTAGAACAGTTTTGATACACTCTTTATGTAGAATCTGCAAGTGGATAATTTGACCACTTATAGGAATTCGTAGGAAACTGGATATCCTCACAAAAAAACTAGACAGTATCATTCACACAAACTTCTTAGTGATGTGTGCATTCAACTCACAGAGTTGAACCTTTCGTTTGATAGAGCACTTTTGAAACACTCTTTTTCTAGAATCAGCAGGTGGACATTTGGAGGGCTTTGGGGCCTGTGGTGGACAAGGAAATATCTTCACAGAAAAACTACACAGAAGCATTCTCTGGAACTTCTTTGTGGTGTCTGAATTCAACTCACAGGGTTGAACATTACTTTTAACAGGGAAGTTTTGAAACACTCTTTTTGTAGAATCTGCAAGTGGGTATTTGGACCGCTTATAGGAATTCATTGGAAATGGGGTACACTCACACACAAAAACTAGACAGAAGCATTCTCACAAACTTCTGTGTTATGTGTCCATTCAACTAACAGAGTTGAATCTTTCTTTTCACGTACCAGTTTTGAAACACTCTTTGTGTGTAATCTGCAAGTAGATAATTGGACCGCTATCAGGCCTATGGTGGAAAAGGAAATATCTTCACATAAAACCTAGAAAGAAGTATTCTCGGAAACTACTTCGTGATGTTTGCATTCAACTCACAGAGTTTAGCATTCTTTTTGTTAGAGCAGTTTTGAAACACTCTTTTTGTTGAATCTGAAAGTGGATATATGGACTGCTTATGGGAATTTGATGTAAACGGGAATATCTTCAAATAAAATGTAGATAGAAGCATTCTCAGAAACTTTATTGTGATGTGTGCATTCAATTCGCAGAGTTGAACCTTTCTTTTCATAGAGTCATTTTGAAACACTCTTTTTGGAGAATCTGCAAGTGGATATTTGGAGCGCTTTGAAGCCTTTGGTAGACAAGGAAATATCTTCATATAAAAACAAGACAGAAGCATTCTCACAAACTATTTTGTGATGTGCACATTCAACTCACAGAGCTGACACTTTCTCTTAATAGAGCAGTTTTCAAACACTCTTTTTGTAGAATCTGAGAGTGGACATTTGGAGTGCTTTGAGGCCTATGTGGAAAAGGAAATATCTACACATAGAAACTACACAGAAGAATTCTCAGATACTTCTTTGTGACGTTTGCATTCAACTCACAGAGATGAACATTCCTTTTTATAGAGTAGTTTCGAAACATTCTTTTTGCAGGATCAGCAAGTGGATATTTGACCGCTTATAGGAATTCATTGGAAACGGGATACCCTCACACAAAAACTAGACAGAAGCATTATCACAAACTTCTTTGTGATTGTGCATTCAACTCACAGAGTTGAACCTTTCTTTTCATGGAGAAGTTTTGAAACACTCGTTTTGTGGAATATGCAAGTGCCCATTTGGAGAGCTTTCAAGCCTGTGGTAGAAAAGGAAATATCTTCACATATAACCTAGAAAGAAGCACTCTGAGAAACTACATTGTGATGTTTGCATTCAAAACACAGAGTTGAACATTCCTTTTATTAAAGCAGTTTTGAAACACCCTTTTTGTAGTAAATGCAAGTGGACATTTGGAGAGATTTGATGCCTGTGGTGGAAAAGGAAATATGTTCACATGAAAAGTAGACAGAAGCATTCTCCGTAACTTTTTGTGGTGTGTGCATTCAGCTCACAGAGTTGAACATTCCTTTTGACAGAGAAGTTTTGAAACACTCTTTTTGTAGAAACTGCAAGTGAATATTTGGATCGTTTTAGGAATTAGTTGGAAAGGGTATACCCTCACACAAAAACTAGAGAAAAGCATTCTCATAAACTACTTTGTGATGTGTGCATTCAACTCAGATAGTTGAACCTTTCTTTTCATGGAGCTGTTTTGAAACACTCTTTTTGTAGTGTATGCAAGTGGACATTTGGAGGGCTATGAGGCCTGTGGTAGAAAAGGAAATATCTTCAAATATAATCTAGAAAGAAGCATTTTCAGAAACTACTTTGTGATGCTTGCATTCAACACACAGAATTGAACATTCCTTTTGTTAGAGTAGTTTTGAAACACTCTTTTTGTAGAATCTTCAACTGGACATTTGGAGAGCTCAGAGGCCTATGGTGGATGCTTTGAACACACAGTATTGAACATTCCTTTTGTTAGAGCAGATTTGAAACAATCTTTTTGTAGAATGTTCAAATGGATATTTGGACCACTTATAGGAATTCGTTGTAAACGGGATATCCTCACATAAAAACTAGACAGAAGCATTCTCAGAAACTTCTTTGTGATGTGTGCATGCAACTCACAGAGTTGAGCCTTTCTTTTGATAGAGAAGTTCTGAAACACTCTTTTTGTAGAATTTTCAAGTAGACATTTGGAGCAATTTGAGGCCTATAGTGGATAAGGAATTACCTTCACAGAAAAACTAAACAGAAGCGTTCTCTGAAACTTCTTTGTGGTGTGTTCATTCAAATCCCAGAGTTGAACATTCCTTCTGATAGAGAAGCTTTGAAACACTCTTTTTATAGTATCTTCAAGTGGATATTTGGACCACGTATAGGAATTCGTTGGAAACTGCATATCCTCACATGAAAACTAGACAGAAGTATTCTCACAAATTTCTGTGTGACTTGTGCATTCAACCCACAGAGTTGAAACTTTCTTTTCATGGGCCAGTTTTGAAACACACTTTTTGTAGAAACTGAAACTCGACATTTGGAGGGCTTTGAGGCCTGTGGTGGAAAAGGAAATATCTTCACATAAAAACAGCAGGAGCATTCTCTGAAACTTCTTTGTGGTGTGTGCATTCAACTCACAGATTTGAACATTCCCTTTGTTAGAGCAGTTTTCCTTTTGTCAAAAAGAAAACATTCCTTTTGACAGATAAGTTTCGAAACACTCTTTTTGTAGAATCTACAAGTGGGTATTTGGACCGCTTTCAAGCCTGTGTTGGAAAAGAAAATATCTTCACATAAAACATAGAAAGAAGCATTCTCAGAAACTACACTGTGATGTTTGCATACAACTCACAGAGTTGAGCACTCCTTTTGTTAGAGCAGTTTTGAAACAATCTTTTTGTAGAATCTGCAATTGGACATTTGGAGAGCTCTGAGCCTGTGGTGGAAAAGGAAACATGTTCACATAAAACCTAGAAAGAAATATTCTCAGAAACTGCTTTGTGATTTTGCATTCAACTCACAGGCTTGAATATTCCTTTTCTTAGAGCAGTTTTGAAACACTCTTTTTGTAGAATCTGCAAGTGTATATTTGGATCGCTTAGAGGAATTCGTTGTTAACGAGATATCCTCACATAAAAACTAGACAGAAGCATGCTCTGAAACTTCTTTGTGTTGTGTGCATTCTACACACAGAGTTGAACCTTTCTTTTCATAAAGCAGTTTTGATACACCCTTTTGGAGAATCTCCAAGTGGATATTTGGGCTGCTTATAGGAATTCGTTGCAAACGGGATATTCTCACACAAAAACCAGATAGAAGCATTCTCACAAACTTCTGTGTGATGTGTGCATTCAACTAACAGAATTGCACCTTTCTTTTCATGCGCAAGTTTTGAAACACTCTTTTGTAGAATCTGCAAGTGGACATTTGGAGGGCTTTGAGGCCTGTGATGGAGAAGGAAATATCTTCACATAAAAACAAGGCAGTAGCATTCTGTGAAACTTCTGTGTGGTGTGTGCATTCAATGCAGACAGTTAAACATTCCGTTTGATAGAGCAGTTTTGAAACACTCGTTTTGTAGAATCTGCGATTGGACATATGGAGAGCTCTGAGGCCTGAGGTGGAAAAGGAAATATCTTCACATAAAACCTAGAAAGAAGCATTCTCAGAAACTACTTTGTGATATTTGCATTCAACTCACAGAGTTGAACAATCCTTTTCTTAAAGCAGTTTTGAAACACTCTTTTTGTAGAATCTGCAAGTAGATATTTGGACTGCTTATAAGAATTCATTGGACACGGGAAATCCTCACACAAAAACTAGACAGAAGCATTCTCACAAACTTCTTTGTGATGTGTGCATTCAACTCACAGAGTTGAAACTTTCTTTTGACCAAGCATTGTTGAAACAATCTTTTTCTAGGATCTGAAAGTGGACATTTAGAGTGCTTTGAAGTCTGTGGTGGAAAAGGAAATATCTTCACATAAAAACTAGACAGAAGCATTCCTTGAGACTTCTTTTTGGTGTGTGCATTCAACTCACAGAGTTAAACACTCCTTTTGACAGGGAAGATTTGAATCACTCTTTTTGTAGTATCTGCAAGTGGATATTTGGACTGCTTATACGAACTCGTTGGAACCGGCATATCCTCACACAAAAACTAGACAGAAGCATTCTCACAAAACTTCTGTGTGATGTCTGCCTTTATCTCACAGAGTTGAACTTTTCTTTTCATGATCCAGTTTTGAAACACTCTTTTTGTAGAATCTGCATGTGGACATTTGGAGGGATTTGAGGCCTGTTGTGGAAAAGGAAATATCTTCACAGAAAAACTAGGCGGAAGCATTCTCTCAAACTTCTTTGTGGTTTGTGAATTCAACTAACAGAGTTGAACATTCCTTTTGACAGAGAAGTTTTGAAACACTCTTTTTGTAGAATCTGCAAGTGAATATTTGGACCGCTTTCAGGCCTGTGGTGGAAAAGGAAATATCTTCACATAAAACCTAGAAAGAAGGATTCTCAGAAAGTACTCTGTGATGTTTGTTTTCAACTCACAAATTTAAACATTCCTTTTGTTAGAGCAGTTTCAAACACTCTTTTTGTAGAATCTGCAATTGGACATTTGTAGAGTTCTGAGGCCTGTGGAGGAAAAGGAAATATCTTCACATAAAAACTAGAAGGAAGCGTTCTCAAAAACTACTTTGTGATGTTTGCATTCAACTCAGAGAGTTGAACAGTCTTTTAGTTAGAGCAGTTTTGAAACACTCTTTTTGCAGAATCTGCGGGACCGCTTATAGGAATTCATTGGAAACGGGATATACTCACATAAAAACTAGGCAGAAGCATTCTCACAAACTTCTTTGTGATGTGTGCATTCAACTAACAGAGTTGAACTTTCTTTTGATAGAGCAGTTTTGAAACACTCTTTTTCTAGAATCTGCAAGTGGACATTTTCAGCGCTTTGAGGTCTGTGTTGGAAAAGGAAATATCTTCACATAAAAAGTAGACAGAGGCATTCTCTGAAACTTCTCTGTGTTGTGTGCATTCAACTCACAGAGTTGAACATTCCTTTTGACAGAGAAGTTTTGAAACACTCTTTTTGTAGAATCTGCAAGTGGATATTTGGACTGCTTATAGGAATTCGTTGGAAACGGGGTATCCTCACACAAAAACTAGACAGAAGCATTCTCACAAACTTCTATATGATGTGTGAATTCATCTCACAGAGTGGAACCTTTCTTTTCATTAGCCAGTTTTGAATCACTCTTTTTCTAGAATCTGCAGGTGCACATTTACACAGCTGTTAGGCCGGTTTTGTAAAAGGAAATATCTTCACATAAAAACTAGACAGAAGCATTCTCTGAAACTACTTTTTGGTGTGTGCATTCAACTATCAGAGTTGAACATTCCTTTTGACAGAGAAGTTTTGAAACACTCTTCTTGTAGAATCTGCAAGTGGATATTTGGACCGCCTTCAGGCCTATGGTGGAAAAGGCTATAGCTTCACATAAAACCTAGAAAGAGGCATTCTCAGAAACAGCTCTGTGATGATTGCATACAACTCACAGAGTTGAGCATTCCTTTTGTTAAAGCAGTTTTGAAACACTCTTTTTGTAGAATCTCCAATTGGACATTTGGAGAGCTCTGAAGCCTGTGATGGAAAATGAAATATCTTGACATAAAACCTAGAAAGAAACATTCTCAGAAACAAATCTGTGATGTTTGCATTCAACTCACAGAGTTGAACATTCCTTTTGTTAGAGCAGTTTTGAAACACTCTTTTTGTGGAATTTGTAATTGGATATTTGGAGAGCTCTGAGGACTGTAGTGGAAAAGGAAATGTGTTCCCATAAAACCTAGAGAGAAGCATTCACAGAAACTACTTTTTGATGTTTGAATTCAACTGACAGTGTTGAACATTCCTTTTGTTAGAGCAGTTTTCAATAACTCTTTTTGTAGAATCTGCAAGTGGATTTTTGGACTGCTTATAGTAATTAGATGGAAACAGGATATCCTCCCACAAAAACTAGTTGGAAGCCTTCTCATAAACTTCTTTGTGATGTGTGCATTCAGCTCACAAAGTTGAACCTTTCTTTTCATGGGCCAGTTTTGAAACACTCTTTTAGTAGAATCTGCAAGTGTACATTTTGAGGGATTTGAGGTCTGTTGTGGAAAAGGAAATATCTTCACATAAAAACTGGGCAGAAGTATTCTCTGAAACTTCTTTGCGGTGTGTGCATTCAACTCACAAAGTTAAACATTCCTTTTGACAGAGAAGTTTTGAAACACTCTTTTTGTAGAATCTGCATGTGGATATTTGACCGCATTCAGGCCTGTGGTGGAAAAGGAAATATATTCACATAAAACTGAGAAAGATGCATTCTCAGAAACTACTCTGTGATGTTTGCACAGAACTCACAGAGTTGAGCATTCCTTTTGTTAAAGCAGTTTTGAAACACTCTAATTGTTGAATCCACAATTGGACATTTGGAGAGCTCTGAGGCATGCAGTGGAAAACGAAATATCTTCACATAAAACCTAGAAAGAAGCATTCTCAGAAACTACTCTATGATGTTTGCTTTGAACTCACAGAGTTGAACATTCCTTTTGTTAGAGCAGTTTTGATGCACTCTTTCTGTAGAATCTGCAAGTGGATATTTGGACCACTTAGAGGAATTTGTTGGAAACGGGATATCCTCACATAAAAACTAGACAGAAGCATTCTCACAAACTTCTTTTTGATGAGTGCATTAAACTCACGGAGTTGAACCTTTCTTTTGATAGGGCAGTTTTGAAACACTCTTTTCCTAGAATATGCAAGTGGTCATTTGGAGCACTTTGTAGCCTGTGGTGGAAAAGGAAATATCATCACATAAAAGTCAGACAGAAGCATTCTCTGAAACTTCTTTTTGGTGTGGGCATTCAACTCACAGTGTTGAACATTTCTTTTGAGAGAGAAGTTTTGAAACACTCTTTTTGTAGTATCTGCAAGTGGATATTAGGACCTTTTATAGGAATTCGTTAGAAACAGGATATCCTCATAAAAAATAGACAGAAGTATTCTCACAAACATCTGTGAGATGTGTGCATTCAACTCACAGAGTAGAACCTTTCTTTTCATGGGCCAGTTTTGAAACCCTCTTTTTGCAGAATCTGCAAGGTAACATTTGGAGGGCTTTGAGGTCTGTGGTGGAAAAGGAAATAACTTCATATAAACACTAGGGAGAAGCATTCTCTGAAACTCCTTTGTGGTGTCTGCATTCAACTCAAAGTGTTGAACATTCCTTTTCACAGAGAAGTTTTGTAACACTCTTTTTATAGAATCTGCAAGAGGATATTTTGACCGTTTTCAGGCCAGTGGTGGAAAACGAAATATCTTCATATAAAACCCAGAAAGAAGCAATCTCAGAAACTATACTTTGATGTTTGCATTCAACTCACAGAGTTGAACAGTCCTTTTGTTAGAGCAGTTTTGAAACATTCTTTTTGTAGAATCTGCAGTTGGACATTGGGTGAACTCTGAGGACTGTAGTGGAAAAGGAAATGTCTTCACATAAAACCTAGAAAGAAGCATTCTCAGAACTACTTTGTGACGTTTGCATTCAAGTCAGAGAGTGGAACATTCCTTTTGTTAGAGCAGATTTCAAACACTCTTTTTGAAGAATCTGCAAGTGGATATTTCGACTGCTTATAGGAATTCGTTTAAAAGAGGACAACCCCACACAAAAATTAGACAGCAGCATTCTCACAAACTTCCGTGTGATGTATGCATTCAAATCACACAGTTGATATATTCTTTTAGTGGGCCAGTTTTGAATCACACTTTTTATAGAATCTGCAAGTGGACATTTGGAGAGCCTTTAGATGTGTGGTGTAAACGGACATATCTTCACAAAAAAACTGGGCCAAAGCATTGTATGAAACTTCTTTGTGGTGTGTGCATTCAACTCATCGAGTTGAACATTCCTTTTGACAGAGAGGTTTTGAAACACTCTTTTTGTAGGATCTGCAAGTGGATATTTGGACCGCTATCAGGCCTGTGGTGGAAAAGGAAATATCATCGCATAAAACCTAGAAGAAAGCATTCTCAGAAACTACTCTGTGATGTTTGCATACAACTCACAGGGTTGAGCATACCTTTTGTTAGAGCAGTTTTGAAACACTCTTTTTGTAGAATCTGCAATTGGACATTTGGAGAGCTCTGAGGTCTGTGGGGGAAAAGGAAAAGTCTTCACATAAAACTTTGAAAGAAGCATTCTCAGAAACTACTTGGTGAGGTTTGCATTCAACTCTAAGGGTTGAACATTCGTTTTGTTACAGCAGTTTTCAAAAACTCTTTTTGTAGAATCTGCAAGTGGATATTTGGACCACTTTTAGGAATTCATTGGAAACGGGATATCCTCACATAAAAACTAGACAGAAGCATTCTCACAAACCTCTTTGTGATGTGTGCATTCAACTCACAGTGTTAAACCTTTCTTTTGATAGAGCAGTTCTGAGAAACTCTTTTTTCTACATTATGCAAGTGGATATTTGGAGCGCTTTGAGGCCTGTAGTGGAAAAGGAAATATCTTCACATAAAAACTAGATAGAAGCATTCTCAGAAAGTTCTTTGTGGTGTGTGCATTCAACTCATGGAGTTGAGCATTCCTTTTGTGAAAGCAATTTTGAAACACTCTTTTTGTTAAATCTGCAATTGGACATTTGGAGAGCTCTGAGGCATGTGGTGGAAAAGCAAATATCTTCACATAAAACCTTGAAAGAAGCATTCTCAAAAACTACTTTGTGAAGTTTGCATTCAACCCACAGAGTTGAAAATTGCTTTTGTTAGAGCAGTTTAAAACACTCTTTTTGTAGACTCTGCAAGTGGATATTTGGATCATTTACAGTAATTTGTTGGAAACGTGATATCCTCACCAAAAAACTGGACAGAAGCATTTTCACAAGCTCCTTTGTGATGTGGGCATTCAACTGAAAGAGTTGAACCTTTCATTCCATAGAGCAGTTTTGAAACACTCTTTTTCTAGAATCTGCAGGTGGACAATAGGAGTGCTTTGAGGTCTGCGGAGAAAAAGGAAATTTATTCACAAAAAATCTAGACAGAAGCATTCTCTGAAACATTTTGTGGTGTGTGCATTCAACTCAAAGAGTTGAACATTCCTTTTGATAGAAAAGTTTCAAAAGACTCTCTTTGTAGAATCTGCAAGTGGATATTTGGACCACATACAGGAATTCTTTGGAAACAGGATATTCTCACACAAAAACTGGAGAGAAGCTTTCTCACAAACTTATGTGTGATGTGTGCATTCAACTCACAGAGTTGAACCTTTCTTTTGATAGAGCCATAATGAAAGACTCTTTTGCTAGAATCTGAAAGTGGACATTTGGAGGGCTTTGAGGCCTGCAGTGGAAAAGGAAATATCCTCAAATAAAATTTAAGCAGAAGCATTCTGTGAAACTTCCTTGAGGTGTGTGCAATCAACTCACAGTGTTCAACTTTCCTTTTGATAGAGCAGTTTAGAGACACTCTTTTTGTACAATCTGCAAGTGAATATTTTTTGAGGGTTTCGAGGTCTATGCTGGAAAAGGAAATAACTTCACATAAAACTTGATTGAAGCATTCTCAGAAACTTCTTTGTGATGAGTGCATTCAACTCACAGTCTTGAACCTTCCTTTTGAGAGAACAGTTTTGAAGCAACTATTTTGTAGAATCTGCAGGTGGATATTTGGAACGCTTTGAGGCCTCTGCTGGAAAAGGAAATGTCTTAACATAAAACTAGACAGAAGCATTCTCAGAAACGTCTTTTTGATTTGTGCATTCAACTCACAGACTTTAACCTTCCTTTTAATAGAGCAGTTTTGAAACACTCTTTTTGTACAATCTGCAAGTGGATATTTGGAGCACTTTGAGGCTTATGCTGGAAAAGGAAATATCATCACATAAAAACTATGCAGAAGCATTCTCAGAAACTTCTTTGTGATGAGTGCATTAAACTCACAGATGTGAACCTTCCTTTTGATACAACAGTTCTGAAACACCCTTTTTGTAGAATTTACAAGTGGACATTTTGTGTGCTTTGTGGCCTCCACTGGAAAAGGAAATATATTCACATAAAAACTAGGCAGAATCATTCTCACAAACTTCTTTGTGATGTGTGCATTCAACTCACAAAGTTGAACTTTCCTTTTGATACAGCAGTTTTGCAACACAATTTTTGTAGATTCTTAGAAGTGGATATTTGGAGTGCTTTGAGTCCTACACTGGAAAAGGAAATATCTTCACATAGAAACTAGAAAGGATTCTCAGAAACTTCCCCGTGCTTCACACATTCAACTGACAGAGTTGAACCTTCCTTTTGATAGAGCAGTTTTGAAACACACATTTTTTTGGAATCTGCAGGTGAATATTTGGAGCGCTTAGAGGCCTAACCTGGAAAAGGAAAAAACTTCAAGTGGAAGCTTGATTGAAGCATTCTCAGAAACTTCTTAGTGATGTGTGCATTAACTCACAGACTTGAACCTTCCTTTTGATAGAATGGTTTTGAAACAACCTTTTTGAAGAATCTGCAATTGGATATTTGGAGCACTTTGAGTCCTATGCTGAAAAAGGTAATATCTTCACATAAAAACTAGACAGAAGCATTCTCAGAAACCTCTCTTGGATGAGCGGATTCAACTCACAGAGTTGAACATTCCTTTTCATAGAGCAGTTTTGAAACACTGTTTTTGTAGAATTTACAAGTGGATATTAGGAGTGCTGTGTGGCCTACATGGGAAAAGGAAACATCTTCACATAAAAACTAGACAGAAGTATTCTCAGAAACTTCCCTGTGCCTTTTGCATTCCACTCACAGAGTTGAACCTTCCTTTTGATAGAGCAGTTTTGAAACATCGTTTTTAGGAGAATCTGCAAGTGGATATTTGCAGCGCTTTGAGGTCTATGCTGGAAAAAGAAATATCTTCATATAAAAACTAGACAGAATCGTTCTCAGAAACTACTATGTGATGAGGGCATTCAAATCACACAGTTGAACCTTCATTTTAATAGAGCACTTTTGAAACACCCTTTTTGTAGAATCTGCAAGTGGATATTTGAAGTGCTTGGAGGCCTGAGTAGGAAAAGGAAATATCTTCACATAATAACTAGACAGAAGCATTCTCAGAAACTTCTTTGTGATGAGTGCATTCACCTCACACACTTGAAAGTTCCTTTTGATAGAGCAGTTTTGAAATACTCTTTTTGTAGAATCTGCAAGTGGATATTTGGAGCACTTAGAGGCCTATGCTGGAAAAGGAAATACCATCATATAAAAACTAGACAGAAGCATTCTGAGGAACTTCTTTGTGATGAGTGCATTCAACTCACAGAGTTAAACCTTCCTCTTGATAGAACAGTTTTAAACACTCTTTTTGTAGAATCTGCTAATGGATATTTAGAGCACTTTGAGACCTACCCTGGAAAAGGTAATATCTTCATATAAAAACTAGACACAAGTATTCGCAGGAACTTCTTTGTGATATGTGCATTCAACTCACAGAGTTGAACCTTTGCTTTGATAAAGCAGTTTTGAAACACTCTTTAGTAGAATCTGCAAGTGGATATTTGGAGTTCTTTGAGGCCTACAATGGAAAAGGAAATATCTTCACATAAAAACTAGACAGAAGCATTCTCAGAAACTTCCCTGTGCTTTATGCATTCAACTCACAGAGTTGAGCATTCTTTTTGATAGTGCAGATTTGAAACACTCTTTTTTTAGAATCTGCAAGTGGATATTTGGAGTGCCTCGAGGCCTATTTGGGAAAAGGAAATATCTTCACATAAAAAGTAGACAGAAGCATTCTCAGAAACTTATTTGTGTTGTGCGAATTCAACTGACAGAGTCGAACCTTCCCTTTCCTAGAGGAGATTTAAAACACCTTTTCTGTACAATCTGCGAGTGGATATTTGGAGTGCTTTGAGTCCTACAGTGAAAAGGAAATGTCTTCACATAGAAACGAGACAGAAGCTTTCTCAGAAACTTCTTTGTGCTTTGTGCATTCAACTTTCAGACTTGAACCTTCCTTTTGATAGAGCAGTTTTGAAAAACTCTTTCACTCGAATACATAAGTGGATATTTCGAGTGCTTTGAGACCTAAACTGGAAAAGGAAATATCTTCACATAAAAATTAGACAGAAGCATTCTCAGAAACTTCCTTGTGCTTTATGCATTCAACGCATAGAGTTGAACCTTCCTTTTGATAGAGCAGATTTGAAACACACTTTCTTTAGAATCTGCAAATGGATATTTGGAGTGCTTTGAGGCCTATGCTGGAAAAGGAAATAACTTCATATAAAAACTGGTTTGAAGCATTCTCGGAAACTAGTTTGAGATGTGTGCATTCAACTCACAGACTAGAACCTTCCCTTTGATGGAGCAGTTTTAAAACACTCTTTTTGTAGAATCCGCAAGTGGATATTTGGAGTACTTTGAGGCACACACTGGAAAAGGAAATATCTTCATATAAAAACGAGACAGAAGAATTCTCAGAAACTGCGCGGTGCTTTATGCATTGAACTCAGAGAGCTGAACCTTCCTTTTGATGGCGCAGTTTTGAAACACTCTTTTTGTAAAATCTGTGAGTGGATTTTTGAATCGCTTTGAGGCTTATGTTGGAAAAGGAAAGGGCATCACATAAAAACTACATTTCAGCATTCTCAGAAACTCCTTTGTGATGTGTGCATTCAATTCACAGACTTGAACCTTCCTTTTGATAGAGCAGTTTTGAAACGCTCTTTTTGTAGAATCTCCAAGTGGATGATAGGAGTGCTTTGAGACCTATGCTGGAAAAGGAAATCTCTTCACATAAAAAGTAGATGGAAGCATTCTCAGAAACTTCTTTGTGATGTGCACATTCAAATCACAGAGTTGAATCTTCCTATTGATACAGCAATTTTGAAACACTCTTTTTGTAGAATCTTCAAGAGGATATTTGTAGCACTTTGAGGTCTATGATGGAAAAGGAAATATCATCACATAAAAACTAGACAGAAGCATTCTCAGAAACTTCTTTGCAATGAGTGCATTCAACTCACAGACTTGAACCTTCCCTATGATAGGATAGTTTTGAAACACTCTATTAGTATAATCTGCAAGTGGATATTTGGGGTGCTTTGAGGCTTATGCTGGAAAAAGAAATATCTTCACATAAAAACTAGACAGAACCATTCTCAGAAACTTCGTTGTCATGTGTGCATTCAACTCTCAGAGTTGAACCTTCCTTTTGGTAGAGCAGTTGTGAAACATTGTTTTTGTAGAATCTGCAATTGGATATTTGGAGCGCTTTGAGGCCTATGATGGAAAAGGAAATATCATCACATAAAAACTAGACAGAAGCGTTCTCAGAAACTTCTTTGTGATGAGTGCATTCAACTCACAGACTTGAACCTTCCTTATGATAGGGTAGTTTTGAAACACTCTATTAGTAGAATCTGCAAGTGGATGTTTGGGGCACTTTGAGGCTTATGCTGGAAAAAGAAATATCTTCACATAAAAACTAGACAGAATCATTCTCAGAAACTTCGTTGTGATGTGTGCATTCAGCTCTCAGAGTTGAACCTTCCTTTTGGTGAAGCAGTTTTGAAACATTGTTTTTGTAGAATCTGCAATTGGATATTTGGAGCGCTTTGAGGGCTATGCTGGAAAAGGGAATATCGTCACACAAAAGCTGTACAGAAGCTTTCTCAGAAACTTGTCCGTGATGAGTGAATTCAATTCAGAGAGTTGAATCTTCCTTTTGATAGAACAGATTTGAAACACCCTATTTGTAGAATCTGCAAGTGGATATTTGGAGGGCTTTGAGGCCTACGCTGGAAAAGGAAATGTCTCCACATAAAAACTAGATAGAAGTATTCTCAGAAACTTGTCCGTGATGAGTGTATTCAACTCATAGAGGTGACCCTTCCTTTTGATAGAAGAGTTTTGAAACAATCTTTTTGTAGAATCTACAAGAGGATATTTGCAGCTCTTTGAAACCTACGATGGAAAAGGAAATATCTTCACATAAAAACAAGACAGATGCATTCTCAGAAACTACTCTGTGATGAGTGCATTGAACTCAGAGAGTTGAAATTTCCTTTTGATAGAACAGTTTTGAAACACTCTTGTTGTAGAATCTGCTACTGGATATTTGGAGCGCCTTGAGGCCTATGATGGAAAATGAAATATCTTCACATAAAAACTAGGCAGAAGCATCCATAGAAAATACTTTGTGATGTGCACATTCAACTCACAGAGTTGTACCTTCCTTTTGATAGAGCAGTTTTGAAACACTCTTTTTGTAGAATCTGCAAGTGGATATTTCGAGCATTTTGAGGCCTATGCTGGAAAAGGTAATATCCTCACATAAAAACTAGACAGAAGGATTCTTAGAAACTTCTCTGTGATGAATGCAATCAACTCACACTGTTAAACCTTCCTTTTGATAGAACAGTATTGAAACTCTCTCTTTCTACCATCTTCGATTGCATATTTGGAGCTCTTTTAGGCCTATGCTGGTAAAGGAAATATCTTCACATAAAAACAAGACAGAAGCATTCTCAGAAACTTCTTTGTTATGTGCGCATTCAACTCACAGAGTTGAACCTTCCTTTTGATACAGGAGTTTTGAAACACTTTTTTTGTAGAATATGCAAGTGGATATTTGGAGCAATTTGAGGCCTATGCTGGAAAAGGAAATATCTTCCCATAAAAACTAGACAGAAGCATGCTCAGAAACTTGTCTGTGATGAGTGCATTCAATTCACAGTGTTGAACCCTCCTTTTGATAGAATAGTTTTGAAACACTCTTTTAGTGGAATGTGCAAGTGGATGTTTGGAGTGCTTTCACGCCTGCACTGGAATAGGAAATATCTTCAAATAAAACCTAGACAGAAGAATTCACAAAAAGTTCCCTGTGCTTTATGCATTCATGTCAGAGAGTTGAACATTTTTTTTGATAAAGCAGTTTTGAAACACCCTTTTTATAGAATCTGCTAGTGGATATCTGGAGCGCTTTGAGGTCTATGCTGGAAAAGGAAATATGTTCATATAAAAAATAGACAGAATCATTCTCAGAAACTCCTTAGTGATGATTGCATTCCACTCACAGAGTTGAACCTTCCTTTTGATAGTACAGTTTTATAAAACACTTTTTGCAGAGTCTGCCAGTGGATATTTGGAGCGCTTTGAGGCCTATGCTGAAAAAAGAAATAACTTCGCATAAAAACTAAATTGAAGCATTCTATGAAACTTCTTTGTGATGGGTGCATTCACTTCACAGACTTGAACCATGGTTTTGGTACAGGAGTTTTGAAACACTCTTTTTGTAGAATCTGTCAGTGAATATTTGGAGGGCTTTGATGCCAATGCTGGAAAAGGAAATATCTTCATATAAAAACTGGAAAGCAGCATTCTCAGAAGCTTCTTTGTAATGTGAGAATTCAACTCACAGAGTTGAACATTCCTTTTCATAGAGCAGTTCTGAAAAACTCTTTTTCTGGAATTGGCAATTGTTTATTTGGTGAGATTGCGGCTTCTAGTGGAAAAGGAAATACATTCCAATGAAAACTAGACAGAACCATTCTCAGAAGCTTGTTTGTGATGACTGCATTCAACTCACAGTGTTGAACGTTCCTATTGATAGATCAGTTTTGAAACACTCTTTCGGTGGAATCTGCAAGTGGGTATTTGGAGTGTTTTGAGGCCTGCACTGGAAAAGGAAATATTTTCACATAAAAACTAGACAGAAGCATTCAGAGAAAGTTACCTCTGCTTTGTGCATTCAACTCACAGAGTTGAACCTTCCTATTGATAGCACAGTTTTGAAACACTCTTTTTGTAGAATCTTCAAGTGGATATTTGGAGCGCTTTCAGGCCTATGATGGAAAAGGAAATATCTTCACATAAAAACTAGACACAAACATTCTCAGAAACCCCAGTGTGATGAGTGCATTCAACTCAAAGAGTTGAACCTTCCTTTTGAGAGAACCGTTTTGTAACACTCTTTTTGTAGAATCTGCAAGTGCATATTTGGAGTGCTTTGAGGCCTACACTGGAAAAGGAAATATCTTCACACAAAAAATAGACAGAAGCATTCTCAGAAACTTCAATATGCTTTATGCATTCAACTCAAAGAGTTGAAACTTCCTTTTCACAGAGTAGTTCTGAAACGCTCTTTTTGTTGAAAGGGCAAGTGGATATTTGGTGCGATTGCGGTCTCTAGTGTAAAAGGAAATACAATGAGATGAAAACTAGACAGAAGCATTCTCTGAAACTTCTTTATGATGAGTGCACTCAACTCACAGATTTAAACCTTGCTTTTGTTAGAGCAGTTTTGAAACACCCTCTTAGGAGAATCTGCAAGTGCATATTTTAAGGGCTTTGAGTCCTTTGCTGGAAAAGGAAATATCTTCACATAAAAACTAGACAGACGTATCTCAGAAACTACTTTGTGGTGAGCGCATTCAACTCACGGGGTTGAATATTCCTTTTGATATAACTGTTTTGAAATACTCTTTTTGTACAATCTGCAAGTGTATGTTTGGAGTGCTTTGAGGCTTATGTTGGAAAAGGAAATATCTTCACATAAAAGCAAGACAGAAGCATTCTCACAAACTTCTTTGTGATGAGTGCATTCAACTCACAGAGTTGAACCTTCCTTTTGATAGAGCAGTTTTGACAGACTCTTGTTGTACTATCTGCAAGTGGATATATAGAGCAATTTGAGGCCTATGCTGGAAAAGGAAATATCTTCACATAAAAAATGAACAGAAGCATTCTCAGACACTTCTTTGTGATGAGTGCATTCTACTCACAGAGATGAACTTTCCTTTTCATAAAACAGTTTTGAAACACTCTTTCTGTAGAGTCTGCAACTGGATATTTGGAGTGCTATGAGGCCAATGATGGAAAAGGAAACACCCTCCGCTAAAAACTACACAGAACCATTCAAAGTCTCTGTGATGAGTACATTCAACTCACATATTTGAACCTTTCATTTGATAGAACAGCATGAAACACTCTTCTTCTGGAATCTGAAGTTGGATATCTGGAACTCTTTGAGGACTGGGATGGAAAAGACATATATCTACATTTAAAAACTAGACAGAAGAATTCTCAGAATCTTCTTTATGATGTGCGCATTCAACTCACAGAGTTGCACCTTCCTTTTGATAGAGCAGTTTTGAAACACTCTTTTAGTACAATCTGCAAGTGGATATTTGGAGCCCTTTGAGGATGATGCTGGAAAAGGAAATATCTTCACATTAAAACTAGACAGAAGCATTCTGAGACACTTCTTTGTGATGAGTGCATTCAACTCACAGAGTTGAACCCTCCTTCTGATAAACCACTTTGGAAATACTCTTTTTGTAGAATCTGCAAGTGGATATTTGGAGCACTTTGAGGCCTATGCTGGAAAAGGAAATAACTTCACATAAAAACTAGATTGATGCATTCTCAGAAGCTGCTTTGTCACGTATGCATTCAACTCTCTGAATTGAACCTTGCTTTTGATAGAGCACCTTTGAAACTGTCTTTTTGTGGAATCTGCAATTGGATATTTGGAGCGCTTTGAGGCCTATGCTGGAAAAGGAAATATCTTCACATACAAACTTGACAGAAGCATTCTCAGAAACATATTTGTGATGAGTGTATTCAACTGAGAGACTTGAACCTTTCTTTTAACAGAACAGTTTGGAAACACTCTATTTGTAGAATTTACAGGTGGATATTTGGAGCGCTTTGAGGACTATGAAGGAAAAGGAAATATCTTCACTTAAAAACTAGACAGAAGCATTCTCAGAAACTTCTTTGTGATGTGGAAATTCAACTCACAAGGTTGAACCTTTCGTTTGATAGAGCAGTTTTGAAACAATCTTTTTGTAGACTCTGAAAGTGGATATTTGGAGCGTTTTGAGGCCTATGCTGGAAAAGAAAATAACTTCACAAAAAAAACAGACAGAAGTAGCCTCAGAAACTTCTTTGTAATAAGTGCATTCAACTAACAGAGTTGAACCTTCTTTTTGATAGCACAATTTTGAAACACTCTTTTTGTAGAATCTGCATGTGGATGTTTGGAGCGCATTGAGGTCTATGTTGGAAAATGAAATAACTTCACATTAAAACTAGATTGATGCACATTGTGCACATGTACCATAAAACCTAAAGTATAATAATAATAATAATAAAAGAAAAAAAAATAAAAATAAAAATAAAAATAAAAATAAAAAATAAAAAAAAGAAAAAAAAAAAAGAAAAACACCAGTCATCAGATTGGAGCCCATTCTCATCCATTATGAGCTAATTGTAACTTTACTTATCCATAAAGTCCCTATTTCCAAATTCACATTAACAAGTTCAAGGTAGACATGAATTTTTGGGGGACACTGTTCAACCCAGCACAGCCACCCAACAGCAATAGCAAATAGCTGAAAAGAAAGAGAAGTGGACCTGAAAGTGAGCAACCCTATATAAGGCCTAATAAAGAACTTTATCCAAAATATACAAAGGTAATCAAAAACAAGAGAAGTCTGAAAAGTTGTCACAGCCAAGAGAAACCTAATGAGACAGGATGACCAAATGCCATATTCGGGATGGGATTCTGGAACAGAAAAGAAGACATTTGTTAAAATAAAAATTAAGAAAATCTGAATAAAAAAAAAAAATAAATAAAAAATAAAAAAAATAAAACTAGATTGATGCTTTCTTAGAAACTTCTTTGCATGTGTGCATTCAATACACAGAATTGAACCTTCCTTTTGATAGAGCAGTTTTGACACACTCTTTCTGTAGAATCTGCAACTAGATATTTGGAGCGCCTTTGAGTCCTATGCTGGAAAAGGTAATATCCACACATAAAAAGTAGACAGAAGCATTCTCAGAAACTTCTTTGTGATGAGTAAATTCAACTCACAGACTTGAACCATCCTTTTGATAGAATAGTTTTTAAACACTCTTTTTGCAGAATCTGCAAGTGGATATTTGGAGCGCTTTGAGGCGTATGATGGAAAAGGAAATATCTTCTCATAAAAACTAGACAGAAGCATTCTCAGAAACTTCTGTGTGATGAGTGCATTTAACTCACGGCTTTGAACTTTCCTATTGATAGAACAGTCTTGGAACACTTTTTGTAGAATCTGCAAATGGATATTTGGATCGCTTTGAGGTCTAAGCTGGAAAAGGAATTATCCTCACATAAAAACTAGACAGTAGCTTTCTCAGAAACTTCTTTGTGATGTGCGAATTCAACCCTCACAGTTGAACCTTCCTTTTGATAGAGCAGTTTTGAAACACTCTTTTTGAAGAATACTTCAAGTGGATATTTGGAGCACTTTGAGGCCTATGCTGGAAAAGGAATTATATTCACATAAAAACTAGACAGAAGCATTCTCACAAACTTTTTGTGATGAGAGCATTCAACTCACAGAGTTGAACCATCCTTTTGACAGAGCAGTTTGAAACACTCTTTTTGTAGAATCTGCAAGTGGATATTTGGAGTGCTTTGAGGTCTATGATGGAAAAGGAAATATCTTCACATAAATACTAGACAGAAGCATTCTCAGAAATAGTTTGTGATGAGAGCATTCAACTCACAGAGTTGAACCTTTCTTTTGACAGAACAGTTTTGAAACATACTTTTTGTAGAATCTGCACCTGAATATTTGGAGCAATTTGAGGCCTATGCTGGAAAAGGAAATATCCTCACATAAAAACTAGAGAGAAGCATTCTCAGAAACTTCTTTGTGATGTGTGCATGCAACTCATAGAGTTGAACCTTCCCTTCGATAGAGCAGTTTTGCAACACCCTTTTTGTAGAATCTGCAAGTGGATATTTGCAGCTCTTTTAGGAATATGCTGGAAAAGCAAATATCTTCACGTAAAAAGCAGACAGAAGAATTATCTGAAACTTACCTATGCTTTATGCATTCAGCACACAGGCTTGAACCTTCCTTTTGATAGAGCAGTTTTGAAACACTCTTTTTCAAGAATCTGTAAGTGGATAACTTGTGCACATTTAGGCCCATGCTCGAAAAGGAAACATCTTCACATAAAAACTAGACAATAGCATTCTCAAAAACATTTTTGTGATGAGTGCATTCAACTGACAGAGTTGAAATTCCTTTTGGTAGAACGGTTTGGAAACACTCTTTTTTTAGAACCTGTAAGAGGATAATTTGAGCGCTTTGAGGACTTTGATCGAAAAGAAAATATCTTCACAATAAAACTGGACAGAAGCATTCTCAGAAACTTCTTTGTGATGTGTGCATTCAACTCACAGAGCTGAACCCACGTTTTGATAGAATACTTTTGAAACAATCTTTTTATAAAATCTGTAAGTGTATATTTGGGCACTTTGAGGCCTAGGATGGAAAAGTAAATATCTTCACATAAAAACTAAACAGAAGCATTCTCAGAAACTTCTCTGTGATGAGAGCATTCAACTCAGAGAGTCAAATCTTCCTTTTGATAGAACAGTTTTGAAACATTCTTTTTGTAGAATCTGCAAATGGATATTTGGAGTGCTTTGAAGCCTATGCTGGAAAAGGAATTATCTTCACATAAAAATTAGACAGAAGCATTCTCAGAAACTTCTTTGTGATGCGTGCATTGAACTCACAGACTTGAACCTTCCTTTTGATGGAGGAGTTTTGAGACACTCTTTCTGCAGAATCTGGAAGTGGATATTTGGAGCGCTTTGAGGCCTATGCTGGAAAAGGAAATATCATCACATAATAAATAGACAGAAGCATTATCAGAAACTTCTTTGTGATGAGTGCATTCAACTCACAGAGTTGAACATTCCTTTTGATAGTGCATTTATGAAACATAGTTTTTCTCAAATCTGCCAAAGGATATTTGGAGCGCTTTGAGCCCTATGCTGGAAAGGGAAATATATTCACATAAAAGACAGACTGATGCATTCTCAGAATCTTATTTGTGATGTGTGCATTCAAGTCACAGACTTGAAATGTCCTTTTGATAGAGCAGTTATGAAACACAATTTTTGTGGAATCTGCAAGTGGATATTTGGAGTGCTTTCAAGCCTATGCTGGAAAAAAAATATCATCACAGAAAAACTAGACAGAAGCATTCTCAGAAACTTCTTTTTGATCAGTGCATTCAACTCACAGAGTCGAACCTTCCTTTTGATAGTGCAGTTTAGAAACACTCTTTTTGTAGAATCTGCAAGTAGATATTTGGAGCGCTTTTAGGCCTATGCCAGAAAAGGAAATATCCTCACATAAAAACTAGACAGAAGCATTCTCAGAAACTGCTTTGTGATGTGTGAATTCAAATCACGGAGATGAAACTTCCTATTGATAGAGGAGTTTTGCAATACCCTTTTTATGGTACCTGCAATTGGATATTTGGAGCACTTTGAGACCTATGCTGGAAAATGAAATATCTTCACATGAAAACTAGACAGAAGCATTCTCAGAAACATACCTGTGCTTTGTGCATTCAACTCACAGGCCTTAACCTTCCTTTTGATAGAGCAGTTTTGAGACACTCTTTTTGTAGAAACTCCAAGTGGATATTTGAAGCGTTTTGAGGCCTATGCTGGAAAAGGAAATATGTTCATGCTAAAACTAGATAGAAGCATTCTCAGAAACGTCGTTTCCATGAGTGCATTCATCTCACAGACTTGAACGTTCCTTTTGATACAGCATTTTTGAAACACTCTTTTTGTAGAATCTGCAAATGGATATTTGGAGCACTTTGAGGCCTATGCTGGAAAAGAAAATATCTTCACATAAAAACTAGACAGAAGCATTTTCAAAAACTTCTCTGTGATGAGTGCATTCAACTCAGATTTGAACCTTCCTTTCAATAGAGCAGTTTTGAAATACACTATTTGTAGGATCTGCAAGTGGATATTTTTATTGCTTTCAGGCCTACACTGGAAAAGGAAATATCATCACATAAAAACTAGACAGGAGCATTCTCAGAAACTTCTTTGTGATGAGTCCATTCCACTCACAAAGTTGAACATCGCTTTTGATAGCACATTTTTGAAACACTCTTTTTATTGAATGTGCAAGAGGATATTTGGAATGCTTTCAGGCCTATGATGGAAAAGGAAACAGCTTCACATATAAACCACGTTGATGCATTCTCGGAAACTTCTTTGTGATGTGTGCATTCAACTCACAGACATGAACCTTCCTTTTGATAGAGCAGTTTTGAAACACTCTTTTTGTAGTATCTGAAAGTGGATACTTGGAGGCCTTTGAGGCCTCTGAAGGAAAAGGTAATATCTTCACATAAAAACTAGAGAAAAGCATTCTGAGAAACTACTTTGTGATGTGCGAATTCAACTCACAGACTCGAACATTCCTTTTGATAGAACAGTTTTGAAAAATTCTTTTTGTACGATCTGCAAGTGAATATTTGGATCGCTTTGAGGCCAATGCTGGAAAAGGAAATATTTTCACATAAAAACTAGACAGAAGCATTTTCAAAAACACCTTTGTGTTGTGCACATTCAACACACAGAGTTGAACCTTACTTTTGATAGAGCAGTTTTGAAACACTCTTTTTCTGGAATGTTCAAGTGCATATTTGGAGTGCTTTGAGGCCCATGATGGAAAAGGAAACATCTTCACAATGAAACTAGACGGAAGCATTCTCAGAAACTTCTTTGTGATGAGTGCATTCAACTCACAGACTTGAATCTTCCTTTTGATAGAGCAGTTTTGAAACACTGTTTTTGTAGAATCTGTAAGTGGATATTTGGAGCAATTTAAGGCCTATGATGGAAAAGAAAATACCTTCACATATAAACTGGACAATAGCATTCTCAGAATCTTCTTTGTGATGTGTGCATTCAACTCACAGAGTTGAAACTTCATTTTCATAAAGCAGTTTTGAAACTCTCTTTTTGTAGAATCTGCAAGTGGATATTTGGAGCACTTTGAGGCCTATGCAGGAAAAGGAAATATCTTTACATAAAAACTATACAGAATCATTCTCAGAAAATTCTCCATGATGAGTGCATTCACTCCCAGATTTGAACCTTCCTTTTGATAGAACAGTTTTGAATCACTCTCTTTGTAGAATCTACAAGTGGATATTTGGAGCGATTTGAGAGCTATGCTGGAAAAGGAAATATCTTCACATAAAAACTAGACGGAAGCATTTTCAGAAACTTCTTTGTGAAGTGTGCATTCAACTCATAGAGTTGAACTGCCCTTTTGATAGAGCACTTTTGAAACACTCCTTTTGTAGAATCTACATGTGGATATTTGGAGCGCTTGGAGGCCTATGCTGGAAAAGGAAATATCTTCACATAAAAACTAGACGGAAGCGCTTTCAGAAACTTCTTTGTGATGAGTGCATTCAACACAGGGAGTTGAACCTCCCTTATGTTAGAGCAGTTTGGGAACACTCGTTTTGTAGAATCTGCGAGTAGATATTTGGAGTGCTTTGAAGGCTATGCAGGAAAAGGAAATATCTTCACATAAAAACGAGACAGAAGCATTCTGAGAAATTTCCTTGGTATGTGCGCATTCAACTCACAGAGTTGAACCTTCCTTTGACAGAGCAGTTTTGAAACACTCTTTTTGTAGAATCTGCAAATCTATATTTTGAGGGCTTTCAAACCTATGCTGGAAAAGGAAATATCTTTACATAAAATCTAGACAGAAGCAGTCTCAGAAACTTCTCTGGGATGAGCGCATTCAACTCAAAGAGTTGAACCTTCCTTTTGATTGAACAGTTTAGAAACACTCTGTTTTTAGAATCTGCAAGTGGATATTTGGAGCGATTTCAGGCCTATGCTGGAAAAGGAATTATCTTCACATAAAAACTAGACAGAAGCATTCTCAGAAACCTCTTTGTGATGAGTGAATTCAACTTACAGAGTTGAAACTTCCTTTAGATAGTGCAGTTTGGAACACTCTTTTTGTAGAATCTGCAAGTTATATTTGGAGTGATTTGAGGCCTATGCTGGAAAAGGAAATATCTTCACATAAAACCTAAACAGAAGAAGTCTCAGAAACTACTCTGGGGCGAGTGCTTTCAATCCACAGACTTGAACCTTGCTTTTGATAGAGCATTTTTGAAACACTCTTTTTGTAGCATCTGCAATTGGATATTGGGGAGCGCTTTGAGGCTTATACTGGAAAAGGAAACATCATCACATAAAAAGTAGACAGAAGAATTCTCAGAAACTTCTAGTAATGAGTGCATTCAACTCAGAGAGTTAAACCTTCTTTTTGATAGAACAGTTTTGAAACACTCTTTTTGTAGAATATGTAAGTGGATATTTGAAGCACTTTGAGGCCTATGCTGGAAAAGGACATATCTTAACATAAAAAATAGACAGAAGCAATCTCAGAATCTTCTTTGTGATGTGTGCTTTCAATAAGCAGTGTTGAACATTCCTTTTGATAGAGTAGTTTTGAAACATCCTTTTAGTAGAATCTGCAATTGGATATTTGGAGAGCTTTGAGTCCTGTGCTAGAAAAGGAAATATCTTCACATAAAAACTAGACTGAAGCATTCTCAGGAAGTTCCCTGTGCTTTATGTATTCATTTCACAGACTTGAACCTTCTTTTGATAGAGCAGTTTTGAAACACTCTTTTTTTTAGAATCTGCAATTGGATATTTGATGCGCTTTGAGGCCTATGCTGGAAAAGGAAATAACCTCACATAAAAACAAGACTGAAGCATTCCCAGAGACTTCGTTGTGATGTGTGCATTCAACTCAGGGAGTTGAAGCTTCCTGTTTTTAGAGCAGTTCTGAAACACTCTTTCTGTAAACTCTGCAAATGGAAATTTGCAGCACATTGAGGCCTATGCAGGAGAAGGAAATATCATCACATAAAAACTAGACAGAAGCATTCTCAGAAACTTCTTTGTGATGAGTGCGTTCAACTCACACAGTTGAACTTTCCTTTTGATAGAACAGTTTTGAAACACTCTTTTGTAGAATCCGCAAGTGGATATTTGGAGCACTTTGAGGTCTGTGCTAGTAAAGGAAATATCTTCACATAAATCTAGACAGAAGTATTCTCATAAGCTACTTTGTGATGTGTGCATTCAACTCACAGACTTGAACCTCCCTTTTAATAGAACAGTTTTGAAACACTCTTTTTGTAGAATCTGCAAGTGGATAATTGGAGTACATTGGGGCCTATGCTGGCAAAGAAAATATCTTCACATAAAAACTAGACGGAAGCATTGGCAGAAACTTCTCTGGGATGAGTGTATTGAACTCACAGAGTTGAACATTCCTTTTAACAGAACAGTTTGGAAACAGTCTTTTTGTGGAATCTGCAACTGGATATTTGGAGGGCTTTACAGCATATGCTGGAAAAGGAAGTATCTTCACATAAAAACTAGAAAGAAGCATTCTCAGAAAATATTTGAGATGTGTGTGTCCAAATCACAGAGATGAATCTTCCTTTTCATGGAGCAATTTTGAAACACTCTTTTTGTATAATCTGCAATCGAATATTTGGAGTGATTTCAGGCCTCCACTGGGAAAGGAAATATCTTCCTTTAAAAAATTGAGAGAAGCATTCTCAGAAACTTCTTTGTGATGACGGCATTGAACTCAGAGAGTTGAACCTTGCTTTTGATAGAACAGTTTTGAAACACTCTCTTTGTAGGATCTGCAAGTGGATATTTAGAGCGTCTTGAGGCCTATGCTAGAAAAGAAAATATCTTCACATAAAAACTACAGAGAAGCATTCTCAGAAACTTCTTTGTGATGTGCACATTCAACTCACTAGCTTGAACCTTCCTTTTGATAGAACTGTTTTGAAACACTCCTTTTGTAGAGTCTGCAAGTCAATATTTGGAGCCCTATGAGGCCTATGCTGGAAAAGGAAATATCTTCACATAAAAACTAGATAGAAGAATTCTCAGACACTACACTGTGCTTTATGTATTCCACTCACAGAGTTGAACCTTCCTTTTGGTAGAGCAGTTTTGAAACACTCTTTTTGTAGAATCTGCAAGTGGATATTTGGAGCACTTTGAGGCCTATGCTGGAATAGGAAATATCTTCACATAAAAACTAGACAGAAGCATTCACAGAAACTCCTTCCTGATGAGTGCATTCAACTCACAGATTTGAAACTTCCTTTTGATAGAACAGTTTTGAAACACTGTTTTTGAAGAATCTGCAAGTGGATATTTGAAACGATTTGAGGCCTATGATGGAAAAGGAAATAACTTCACATTAAAACTTGATAGAAGCATTCTCAGAAACTTCTCTGTAATGAGTTCATTCAATCACAGAGTTGAACATTCCTTCTGATAGAACAGTTTTGTAACACTGTTTTTGTAGAATCTGGAAGTGGATATTTGGAGCACTTTGAGGCATATGCAGGCAAAGGAAATTTTTTCACATAAAAACTTGACAGAAGCATTCTCAGAAACTTATTTGTGATGTGTGCATTCAACCCAGAGTTGAACCTTCCTTTTGAGGGAGTAGTTTTGAAACACTCTTTTTGTAGTATCTGCAAGTGGATATTTGGAGTGCTTTGAGGCATATGCTGGAAAAGGAAATATCTTCACATAAAAACTAGACAGAAGCATTGTCAGAAACTACTTTCCGTTGAGTGCATTCAGCTCACAGAGTTGAAACTTCCTTTTGATAGAGCAGTTTTGAAACACTGTTTTAGCAGAATTTGCAAGTGAATATTTGGAGCGCTTTGAGGCCTACACTGGGAAAAGGGGATATCTTCATATTAAAACTATACAGAAGCATTCTCAGAAACTTCTCAATGATGAGTGCATTCAACTCACAGAGATGAACCTTCCTTTTGGTAGAGCAGTTTTGAAACACTCTTTTTGGAGAATCTGCAAGTGGATATTTGGTGGGATTTGAGACTTACACTGGAAAAGGAAATATCATCACATAAAAACTAGACAGAGGCATTCTCACAAACTTCTCTGGATGAGTGCATTCAACTCACAGACTTGAACCTTCCTTTTTATAGAGCAGTTTTGAAACACTCTTTTTGTAGAATCTGGAAGTGTATGTTTGGAGCACTTTGAGGCCTATGCTGGAAAAGGGAATAACTTCACATAAAAAGCAGACAGAGGGATTCTCAGAAACTTCTTTGTGATGTGTGCATTCAACTCACAGAGATGAACCTTCCTTTTGATAGAGCAGTTTGGAAACACCCATTTTGTAGAATCTGCAAGTGGTTATTTGGTGTTCTTTGAGGCCAAGGCTGGAAAAGGATATATCTTCACTTAAAAACTAGACAGAAGCATTCTCAGAAACTTCCCTGTGCTTTATGCATTCAATTCACAGACTTGAACCTTCCCCTTGATAGAGCAGTTTTGAAACACTCTTTTTGTAGAATCTGCATTTGGATATTTCGAGCACTTTGAGGCCTACGCTGGAAAAGGAAATATCCTCACATAAAACTAGACAGAAGCAGTCTCAGAAACTTCTTTGTGATGAGTGCATTCAACTTACAGAATTGAACCTTCATTTTGTTAGAACAGTTTTGAAACACACTTTTTGTAGAATCTGCAAGTGGATATTTAGAGCGCTTTGAGGCTTACGATCGAAAAGGAAATATCTTCATATAAACACTGGACAGAAGCATTCTGAAAAACTTCTTTGTGATGTGCACATTCAATTCACAGAGTTCAACCTTCCTTTTGATAGAACAGTTTTGAAACACTCTTTTAGAAGACTCTCCAAGAGGATATTCGGAGTGCTTTGAGTCCTATGTTATAAAATTAACTATCTTGAAATAAAAACTAGAAAGAAGCATTCTCAGAAACTTTCCATTGCTTTATGCATTCAACTCACAGAGTTGAACCTTCCTTTTGATAGTGCAGTATTGAAACACACCTTTTGTAGAATATGCAATTGGATACTTGGAGCGCTTTGACGCCTATGTTGGAAAGGGAAATATGTTCAAATAAAAAGTAGAGAGAATCAGTCTCAGATACTTCTTTGTGATGAGTGCATTCAACTCACAGAGTTGAAACTTTCTTTTGATAGAACAGTTTTGAAACACTCTTTTTATAGAATCTTCAAGTGGATAATTGTAGCGATTTGAGACCTATGCTGGAACAGGAAATATCTTCACATAAAGACTAGACAGAAGCATTCTCAGAAACTTATTTCTGATGTGTGCTTTAAACTCACAGAGTTGAACATGCCTTCTGATAGGACAGTTTTGAAACACACTTTTTGTAGAATCTGCAAGTTGATATTTGGAGGGCTTTGAGGCCCACCGTGGAAAAGGAAATATCTTCACATAAAAGCTAGACAGAAGCATTCTCAGAAACTTCTTTGTGATGTGCGCATTCAACTCACAGAGTTGAACATTCCTTTTGATAGAACAGTTTTGAAACACTCTTTTTGTAGAATCTGCAGGTGGATATTTGGAGCGCTTTGGGACCTACACTGGAAAAAGAAATATCTTCTTATAAAAACTAGACAGAAGCATTCTCAGAAACTTCTTTGTGATGTGCGCATTCAGCTGACAGAAGTGAACATTCCTTTTGATAGAACAGGTTTGAAGCACTCCTTTTGTATAATCTGCAAGTGGATATTTGGAGAGCTTTGAGGCCTACACTGGAAAAGGAAATATCTTCTCATAAAAACTACACAGAAGCATTCTCAGAAATTTCCCAGTGCTTTATGAATTCACCTCACAGAGTTGAACCTTCCTGTTGATAGAACGGTTTTGAAACACTAGTTTTGTAGAATCTGCAAGTTGATATTTGGAGCGTTTTGAGGCCAATGCTTTAAAAGGAAATATCTTCACATAAAAACTATGCAGAAGCATTCTCAGAAACTTCTTTGTGATGTTCACATTCAACTCACAAGTTTAACATTCCTTTTGATAGAGCAGATGTGAAACACTCTTTTTGAAGAATCTACAAGTATATATTTGGAGTGCTTTGAGGTCTGTGCTGGAAAAGGAAATATCTTCACATAAAAACTGGACAGAAGAATTCCCAGAAACTTCTATGTGATGAGTGCATTCAACTCACAGAATTGAACCTTGCTTTTGATAGAGCAGTTTTGAAACACCCTTTTTGTAGACTCCACAAGAGGATATTTTGGAGCGCTTTGAGATCTGTGCTGTAAAAGGGAATTTCGTCATATAAAAACTAGGCAGAAGCATTCTCAGAAACTTATTTGTGAAGAATGCATTCAACTCACAGAGCTGAACCTTCC
Source organism: Pongo abelii (assembly GCF_028885655.2). Lineage (NCBI taxonomy): Eukaryota > Metazoa > Chordata > Mammalia > Primates > Hominidae > Pongo > Pongo abelii. The sequence continues at coordinate 18,541,164 of NC_072000.2, read as the reverse complement.
TTTTGATAGAAGAGTTTTGAAACACTCTTTTTGTAGGATCCGCAAGTGTATATTTGGAGCTCTTTGAGGCTTCTATTGGAAAACGAAATATCTTCACATAAAAATAGAACAGAAGCATTCTCAGAAACTTCTTTGTGAAGTGCACATTCAACACATGGAGTTGAACTTTCCTTTTGATAGAGCAGTTTTGAAACACTCTTTTCGTAGAATCTGCAAGTGGATATTTGGAGCGCTTTGAGGCCGACACTGGTAAAGGAAATATCTTAACATAAAAACTAGATGGAAGCATTTTCAGAAACTTCTTTGCAATGTGCACATTCAATTCACACATTTGAACCTTCCGTTTGATAGAACAGTTTTGAAACACTATTTTTGTAGAATTTGCAAATGTATATTTGGAGTGCTTTTATGATGCGTGCTTTCAAAAGAAGTTTTATGAAACTTCTTTTATGATGCGTGCTTTCAACTCACAGACTTGAACCTTACTTTTGATACAACAGTTTTGAAGCACTCTTTTTGTAGAAACTGCAAGTGAATATTTGGAGTGCTTTGAGGTCTGTGCTGGAAAAGGAAATATCTTCTCATAAATACTAGACAGAAGCATTCTCAGAAACGTCCCTGTGCTTTATGCATTCAACTTATGAATCTGAACCTTCCTTTTGATAGAGCAGTTTTGAAACACACTTTTTGTAGAATCAGCAACTGGATAATTTTCAGCACTTTGAGGCCTATGATGGAAAAGGAAATATCTTCACATAAAAACTAGACAACAGCATTCTCAGAAACTTCTTTGTGATGAGTGCATTCAACTCACAGACTTGCACATTCCTTTTGATGGTACAGTTTTGAAATACTCTTTTTGTAGAATCTGCAAGTGGATATTTGAAGCGCTTTTAGGCCTATGCTGGAAAAGGAAATAACTTCACATAAAAACTAGATTGAAGAATTCTCAGAAACTTCTTTGTGATGTGTGCATTCAACTCACAGGCTTGAACCTTCCGTTTGATAGAGCAGTTTTGAAACACTCTTTTTGTTGAATCTGCAAGTGGATATTTGGTGGTGTTTGGGGCCGATGCTGGAAAAGGAAATATCTTCACTTGAAAACTAGACAGAATCATTCTCACAAACGTCTTTGTGATGTGCGCATTCACCTCACACAATTTAGCCTTCATTTTGATAGAGCAGTTTTGCAACAACCTTTTTTTAGTATCTGCATTTGGATATTTGGGGTGCTTTGAGGCCTATGCTGGAAAAGGAAATATCTTCACATAAAAACTAGACAGAAGCATTCCCTGAAACCTCTTCATGATGAGTTCATTCAAAGCACAGGTTTGAACTCTCCTTTTGATAAAGCAGCTTTGAAACAATCTTTTTGTAGAATCTGCAAGTGGATATTTTGAGCGCTTTTAGGCTCACAGTGGAAAAGGAAATATCTTTTCATTTGTTTTTTGACTGCATAAATGTCTTCTTTTGAGAAGTGTCTGTTCATGTCCTTCGCCCACTTTTGGATGGGGTTGTTTGTTTTTTTCTTGTAAATTTGTTGGAGTTCATTGTAGATTCTGGATATTAGCACTTTGTCAGATGAGTAGGTTGCGAAAATTTTCTCCCATTTTGTAGGTTGCCTGTTCACTCGGATGGTAGTTTCTTTTGCTGTGCAGAAGCTCTTTAGTTTAATTAGTTCCCATTTGTCAATTTTGGCTTTTGTTGCCATTGCTTTTGGTGTTTTAGACATGAAGTCCTTGCCCATGCCTATGTACTGAATGGTAATGCCTAGGTTTTCTTCTAGGGTTTTTATGGTTTTAGGTCTAACATTTAAGTCTTTAATCCATCTTGAATTGATTTTTGTATAAGGTGTAAGGAAGGGATCCAGTTTCAGCTTTCTACATATGGCTAGCCAGTTTTCCCGGAACAATTTATTAAATAGGGATTCCTTTCCCCATTTCTTTTTTCAGGTTTGTCAAAGTTCAGATAGTTGTAGATATGTGGCATTATTTCTGAGGGCTCTGTTGTGTTCCATTTATCTATATCTGTGTTTTGGTGCCAGTACCATGCTGTTTTGGTTACTGTAGCCTTGTAGTATAGTTTGAAGTCAGGTATTGTGATGCCTCCAGCTTTGTTCTTTTGGCTTAGGATTGACTTGGCCATGCAGGCTCTTTTTTGGTTCCCTATGAACTTTAATGTAGTTTTTTCCAATTCTGTGATGAAAGTCTTTGGTAGCTTGATGGGGATGGCAGCATCACTGGCCATCAGAGAAATGCAAATCAAAACCACAATGAGATACCATCTGACACCAGTTAGAATGGCAATCATTAAAAAGTCAGGAAACAACAGGTGCTGGAGAGGATGTGGAGAAATAGGAACACTTTTAAAGAGTTGGTGGGACTGTAATCTAGTTCAACCATTGTGGAAGTCAGTGTGGTGATTCCTCAGGGATCTAGAACTAGAAATTCCATTTGACCCAGCCATCCCATTACTGGGTATTTACCCAAAGGACTATAAATCATGCTGCTGTAAAGACACATGCACATGTATGTTTATTGCGGCATTATTCACAATAGCAAAGCCTTGGAACCAAGCCAAATGTCCAACAATGATAGACTGGATTAAGAAAATGTGGCACATATACACTATGGAATACTATGCAGCCCTAAAAAATGATGAGTTCATGTCCTTCGTAGGGACATGGATGAAATTGGAAATCATCATTCTCAGTAAACTATCAGAAGAACAAAAAACCAAACACCACATATTCTCACTCATAGGTGGGAATTGAAAAATGAGAACACATGGACACAGGAAGGGAAACATCACACTTCGGGGACTGTTGTGGGGTGGGGGGAGGGGGGAGGGATAGCACTGGGAGATATACCTAATGCTAGATGACGAGTTAGTGGGTGCAGTGCACCAGCATGGCACATGTATACATATGCAACTAAGCTGCACGTTGCGCACATGTACCATAAAACCTAAAGTAGAGTAATAATAATAATAATAAAAAGAATGTTGAATAAGATTAGGTCAGGTTAGTAGACAAAGGAAAGGGAGAAGATTTTATGAGGTCTTCAATTATCCATGTAATGCATTAAATCTATAAAACTATGTAAAGTCTTTATTGTGATTTGTAACTAATTTGAGATTAAAATAAAACGTATCATTCATATTTGAGAAAAAAATATCTCAGATTATAGAAAAATATGTAGTCTTATAAGAATGTTAACTAATAAGATGTATGATGCCATGAATCTGCCATCATTTTGTTAAATGTGACTCTCTCATAGAATTTGCATAATGCCAATATTTTTAAACAATAAAAATAAATTTGCATCTATTTTGCCATATTTCAACATGGAAAAAAAAGAAAAGGAAATATCTTTACATAAAAACTAGACAGAAGCAATCTCAGAAACTTCCATGGGCTTTATGCATTCAACTCACATAGTTGAACCATTCTTTTGATGCAACAGTTTTGAAACACTCTTTTTGTAGAATCTGCAAGGTGATATTTGGAGTGCCTTGATGCCTATGCTGGAAAAGAAAATATCCACACATAAAAACTAGACAAAAGAATTCTCAGAAACTTCTTTGTGATAAGTGAATTCATCTCACAGAGTTGAAACTTCCTTTTGATAGAGAAGTTTTGGAACACACTTTTTGAGGAATCTGCAAGTGGATATTTGGAGGGCTTTGAGGCCACTGCTGGAAAAGGAAATATCTTCACATGAAAACTAGACAGAAGCATTCTCAGAAACTTCCCTCTGCTTTTTGCATTCAGCTCACATAGCTGAATCTTCCTTTTGTTAGAACAATTTTGAAACACTGTTTGTAGAATCTGCAAGTGGATATTTAGAGAGCTTTGAGGCCTATGCTGGAAAAGGAAATATCTTCAAATAAAAAAAGACAGAAGCATTCTCAGAAACTTCATTGTGAGGAGTGCATTCAAATCACAGAGTTGAACCTTCCTTTTGATAGAGCAGTTTTGAAAGACTCTTGTTGTAGTATCTGCAAGTGATTCTATAGGGCAATTTGAAGCCTATGCTGGAAAAGGAAATATCTTCACATAAAAACTTGACAGAAGCATTCTCAGACACTTCATTGTGATGAGTGCATTCAACTCACAGAGTTGAACCATCCTTTTCATAAAACAGTTTTGAAACACTCTTTTTGTAGAATCTGCAAGTGGATATTTGAAGCGCTATGAGGCCAATGATGGAAAAGGAAAGGTCTTATGATAAAAACTAGACTGAAGCCTGCAGAGAAACTTCTCTGTGATGAGTGCATTCAACTCACATATTTGAACCTTTCATTTGATAGAACGGCTACAAAACACTCTTTCTGTAGAATGTGAAGTTGGATATTTGGAACACGTTGAGGACTGGGCTGGAAAAGGAATATATCTACACTTAAAAACTAGACAGAAGCATTCTCAGAAACTTCTTTGTGATGTGCACTCTCAACTCAGAGGGTTCAACCTTCCTATTGATAGAGCAGTTTTGAAACTCTCTTTTTGTATAATCAGCAAGTGGATATTTGGAGCCCTTTGAGGACGATGCTGGAAAAGGAAATCTCTTCACATTAAAACTAGACAGAAGCGATCCAGTTTCAGCTTTCTACATATGGCTAGGCAGTTTTCCCAGCACCATTTATTAAATAGGGAATCCTTTCCCCATTTCTTGTTTTTGTCAGGTTTGTCAAAGATCAGATACTTGTAGATATGTGGCATTATTTCTGACGGCTCTGTTCTGTTCCATTGATCTATATCTCTGTTTTGGTACCAGTACCATGCTCTTTTGGTTACTGTAGCCTTGTAGTATAGTTTGAAGTCAGGTAGTGTGATGCCTCCAGCTTTGTTCTTTTGGCTTAGGATTGACTTGGCGATGCGGGCTCTTTTTTGGTTCCATATGAACTTTAAAGTAGTTTTTTCCAATTCTGTGAAGAAAGTCATTGGTAGCTTGATGGGGATGGCATTGAATCTGTAAATTACCTTGGGAAGGATGGCCATTTTCATGATATTGATTCTTCCTACTCATGAGCATGGAATGTTCTTCCATTTGTTTGTATCCTCTTTTATTTCCTTGAGCAGTGGTTTGTAGTTCTCCTTGAAGAGGTCTTTCACATCCCTTGTAAGTTGGATTCCATGGTATTTTATTCTCTTTGAAGCAATTGTGAATGGGAGTTCACTCATGATTTGGCTCTCTTTTTGTCTGTTATTGATGTATAAGAATGCTTGTGATTTTTGCACATTGATTTTGTATCCTGAGACTTTGCTGAAGTTGCTTATCAGCTTAAGGAGATTTTGGGCTGAGACAATGGGGTTTTCTAGATATACTATCATGTCATCTGCAAACAGGGACAATTTGACTTCCTCTTTTCCTAATTGAATAGCCTTTATTTCCTTCTCCTGCCTAATTGCCCTGGCCAGAGCTTCCAACACTATGTTGAATATGAGTGGTGAGAGAGGGCATCCCTGTCTTGTGCCAGTTTTCAAAGGGAATGCTTCCAGTTTTTGCCCATTCAGTATGATATTGGCTGTGGGTTTGTCATAAATAGCTCTTATTATTTTGAGATACGTCCCATCAATTCCTAATTTATTGAGAGTTTTTAGCATGAAGGGTTGTTGAATTTTGTCAAAGGCCTTTTCTGCATCTATTGAGATAATCATGTGGTTTTTGTCTTTGGTTCTGTTTATATGCTGGATTACATTTATTGATTTGCGTATATTGAACCAGCCTTGCATCCCAGGGATGAAGCCCACTTGATCATGGTGGATAAGCTTTTTGATGTGCTGCTGGATTCTGTTTGCCAGTATTTTATTGAGGATTTTTGCATCAATGTTCATCAAGGATATTGGTCTAAAATTCTCTTTTTTTGTTGTGTCTCTGTCTGGCTTTGGTATCAGGATGATGCTGGCCTCATAAAATGAGTTAGGGAGGATTCCCTCTTTTTCTATTGATTGGAATAGTTTCAGAAGGAATGGTACCAGCTCCTCCTTGTACCTCTGGTAGAATTCGGCTGTGAACCCATCTGGTCCTGGACTTTTTTTGGTTGGTAAGCTCTTGATTATTGCCACAATTTCAGCTCCTGTTATTGGTCTATTCAGAGATTCAACTTCTTCCTGGTTTAGTCTTGGGAGGGTGTATGTGTTGAGGAATTTATCCATTTCTTCTAGATTTTCTAGTTTATTTGCATAGAGGTGTTTGTAATATTCTCTGATGGTAGTTTGTATTTCTGTGGGATCGGTGGTGATATCCCCTTTAAACGTTAGACCTAAAACCATAAAAACCCTAGAAGAAAACCTAGGCATTACCATTCAGGACATAGGCATGGGCAAGGACTTCATGTCTAAAACACCAAAAGCAATGGCAACAAAAGCCAAAATTGACAAATGGGATCTAATTAAACTCAAGAGCTTCTGCACAGCAAAAGAAACTACCATCAGAGTGAACAGGCAACCTACAAAATGGGAGAAAATTTTTGCAACCTACTCATCTGACAAAGGGCTAATATCCAGAATCTACAATGAACTCCAACAAATTTACAAGAAAAAAACAAACAACCCCATCAAAAAGTGGGTGAAGGACATGAACAGACACTTCTCAAATGAAGACATTTATGCAGCCAAAAAACACATGAAAAAATGCTCACCATCACTGGCCATCACAGAAATGCAAATCAAAACCACAATGAGATACCATCTCACACCAGTTAGAATGGCAATCATTAAAAACTCAGGAAACAACAGGTGCTGGAGAGGATGTTGAGAAATAGGAACACTTTTACACTGTTGGTGGGACTGTAAACTAGTTCAACCCTTGTGGAAGTCAGTGTGGCGATTCCTCAGGGATCTAGAACTAGAAATTCCATTTGACCCAGCCATCCCATTACTGGGTATATACCCAAAGGACTATAAATCATGCTGCTATAAAGACACATGCACACGTATGTTTATTGCCGCATTATTCACAATAGCAAAGACTTGGAACCAACCCAAATGTCCAACAATGATAGACTGGATTAAGAAAATGTGGCACATATACACCATGGAATACTATGCAGCCATAAAAAATGATGAGTTCATGTCCTTTGTAGGGACATGGATGAAATTGGAAATCATCATTCTCAGTAAACTATCACAAGAACAAAAAACCAAACACCGCATATTCTCACTCATAGGTGGGAATTGAACAATGAGAACAAATGGACACAGGAAGGGGAACATCACACTTCGGGGACTGTTGTGGGGTGGGGGGATGGGGGAGGGATAGCATTGGGAAATATACCTAATGCTAGATGACGAGTTGGTGGGTGCAGCGCACCAGCATGGCACATGTATACATATGTAACTTACCTGCACATTGCGCACATGTACCACAAAACCTAAAGTATAATAATAATAATAATAATAATAATAATAATAATAATACTAAAAGAAAAAAAATAAAAAAAATAAAATAAAATAAATTTAAGCCAATTAAAAAAAAAAAAGAAGAAGCATTTTAACACAAAGCAATGTCATGGAAAGCCAACAAAATTACACAGCTTACAGCTATATTTAAAATTATAAGCTTTCTAGAAACTGTAAAGTTTATGTATTTCATTGGTTTACAGGGATGAAGTGAAAATTGATATTTTCTGACAGTTTGAAGAAAAATAAGGTTAGATAAACATCCTAATGTACTATTTCCTGTGGTCAACAAATAGTCTCTATTGGTCTTCTATGTTCTTTCTCTGTGTATTTAAGCTAAAATCTCTCAATCTAGAAACAAAAATTTTATTTTGAAATCTTCTATTGACTATTGAATCTCATCAGGCTAACATCTATTTCTCTCCTCTCTTTCATCTTCTAAGCCCACTGTCTCCACTTCCCTCCTACCCATTCACTTCTCTCCTTGCAACTCTTCTCGCAAAACTCAGTGATGACTTCCTAATTGCCAAATCTGAACATTTTAAATCCAGCCCTGATATAATCAAGTTTTACTGACTATTCAATCTTTCTGGAAATGTTCTTCATCCTTGTTTGCCAAGGCACTCTCTCATAACACTCCTTGAAGAATTGACTCCTCTGCTTCTTCCCACCTCCAAGTGCAATTTTTCTCTGAAGCCCTACCTTAGTCCTCTTATCTCCTCCATTAATCTTGGTATAATATAGTGAGAAGAACTGGCTTCTGTATAACACTGAATTTTCCTCTCTATAAGGATGATATATTTCTTTATTTGTTTAGGCTTTCTCTTTTATTTCTTGATAATGTTTTATAATTTTCCTATTAGAGATCTTGCATAAATGCTTTTTTCCAGATATCTGGAAAAAAAAAAAAACTAGACAGAAGCATTCTCAGAAAATTCTTTGTGATGAGTGCATTGAGCTCACAGAGTTGAACCCTCTTTTTGATAGACCAGTTTGGAAATCCTCTTTTTGTAGAATCTGCAGGTGGATATTTGGAGAACTTTGAGGCCTACGCTGGAGAAGGAAATAACTTCACATAAAAACTAGATTGATACATTCTCAGAAATTTCTTTTTCATGTGTGCATTCAACTCTCAGAATTCAACCTTGCTTTTGATAGAGAACCTTTGAAACTCTCTTTTTGTAGAATCTGAAAGTGGATATTTGGAGCGCTTTGAGGCCTATGCTGGAAAAGGAAATATCTTCACATAGAAACTTGACAGAAGCATTCTCAGAAACTTCTTTGTGATGAGTGTATTCAACTGACAGACTTGAACATTTCTTTTGATAGAACAGTTTTGAAACACTCTTTTTGTAGAATCTGCAAATGGATATTTGGAGTGCTTTAAGGACTATGATGGAAAACGAAATATCTTCACATAAAAACTAGACAGAAGCATTCTCACAAACTTCTTTGTGATCTGCAAATTCAACTCACAAGGTTGAACCTTCCCTTTGATAGAGCAGTTTTGAAACAATCTTTTTGTAGACTCTGCAAGTGGATATTTGGAGTGCTTTGAGGCCTATGCTGGAAAAGAAAATATCTTCACAAAAAAACTAAACACAAGAATTCTCAGAAACTTCTTTGTAATAAGCGCATTCAACTCACAGAGTTGAACTTTCTTTTTGATAGCAGTTTTGAAACACTCTTTTTGTACAATCTGCATGTGGATATTTGGAACGCTTTCAAGCCTATGCTGGAAAAGGAAGTAACTTCACATTAAAAGTAGATTGATGTATTCTTAGAAAGTCCTTTGTCATGTGTGCATTCAACTCACAGAATTGAACCTTCCTTTTGATAGAGCTGTTTTGACGCACTCTTTTTGTAGAATCTGCAAGTGGATATTTGGAGAGCTTTGAGGCCAATGATGGAAAGGGAAATATCTTCACATAAAAACTAGACAGAAGAATTCTCAGAAACTTCTCTGTGATTAGTTCATTCAACTCACAGAGTTGAACCTTCCTTTTGATAGAACAGTTTTGAAACACTCTTTTTATAGAATCTGCAAGTGGATATTTGGAGCACTTAGTGGCCTATGCTGTAGAAGGAAATATCTTTACATAAAAACTAGACAGAAGCATTCTCAGAAAATTCTTTGTGATGAGAGCATTCAACTCACAGAGTTGAACCTTTCTTTTCACAGAACGGTTTTGGAAGACACTTTTTGTGAATCTGCAAGTGGATATTTGGAGCGATTTGTGGCCTATGTTGGAAAAGGAAATATCTTCACATAAAAATTAGACAGAAGCATTCTCAGAAACTTTTCTGTGATGAGTGCATTCAACACACAGGGTTGAACCTTCCTGTTGATAGAACAGTTTTGAAACGCTCTTTTTGTAGTATCTGCAAGTGGATATTTTGAGCGCTTTGAGGCCTATGCCAGAAAAGGAAATACCCTCACATAAAAACTAGACAGAAGCATTCTCAGAAACTTCTTTGAGATGTGTGATTCATCTCAGAGGGGTGAACCTTCCTTTTGATAGTGCAGTTTTGAAACACACTTTTTTGTAGAATCTGCAAGTGGATATTTAGAGCATTTTGAGGCGTATGGTGAAAAGGAAATATCTTCACTTAAAAACTAGACAGAAGCATTCTCAGAAACTTCTTTGTGATGAGTGCATTCAACTCATAAACTTGAGCCTTCTTTTTGATAGACCAGTTTTGAAACACTCTTTTTGTAGAATCTGCAATTGGATATTTGGAGCACTTTGAGGCCTATGCTGGAAAAGGAAATATCATCACATAAAAACTGGACAGAAGCATTCTCACAAACTTCTTTTTGGTGAGTTCATTCAACTCACAGAGTTGAACTTTCCTTTTGACAGCGCAGTTTTGAAACACTCTTTTTTTACAATCTGCAAGAGGATATTTGGAGGGCTATGAGGCCTATGCTGGAAAAGGAAATATCTTCACATAAAAACTATAGAGAAGCATTCTCAGAAACTTCTTTGTGATGTGTGCTTTCAATTCACAGAGGTGAACTTTCCTTTGCATAGAACAGTTTTGCTACACCCTTTTTGTAGAATCTGCATGTGGATATTTGCAGGGCTTTTAGGAATGTGCTGGAAAAGGAAATATCTTCACATAATAAGCAGACAGAAGCATTCTCTGAAACTTCCCTGTGCTTTATGCATTCAACTCACAGACTTGAACCTTCCTTTTGATAGAGCAGTTTTGAAACATTCTTTTTGAAGAATCTGCAAGTGGATAATTTGAGCGCTTTTAGGCCTATGCTCGAGAAGGAAATATCTTCACATAAAAAGTAGACAACAGCATTGTCAAAAACTTTTTTGTGATGAGTTCATTCAACTCACAGAGTTGAAATTCCTTTTGATAGGGCAGTTTGGAAACACTCTTTTTTAAGAATCTGTAAGAGGATATTTTGAGTGCTTTGAGACCTTTGATGGAAAATGAAATATCTTCACATAAAAACTAGATCGAAGCATTCTCAGAAACTACTTTGTGATGTGCACATTCAACTCAAAGAGATGAACCCTCCTTTTGATAGAGTAGTTCTGAAACAATCTTTTTATGAAATCTGTAAGTGGATATTTGGAGCACTTTGAGGCCTATGATGGAAAATTAATTATCTATATGTAAAAATTAGACAGAAGCATTCTCAGAAACTTCTCTGTGATGACAGCATTCAACTCAGACTGTTAAATCCTCCTTTTGATAGAATAGTTTTGAAACACTCTTTTTGTAGAATCTGCAATTGGATATTTAGAGCACTTTGAAGACTATCCTGGAAAAGGAAATGTCTTCACATAAATTAGACAGAAGCATTCTCAGAAACTACTTTGTGATGTGTGCATTGAACTTGGAGACTTGAAGCTTCCTTTTGATGGAGCAGTTTTGAGACACTCTTTTTGTAGAATCTGGAAGTGGATATTTGGAGCAATTTGAGGCATATGCTGGAAAAGGAAATATCATCATATAAAAACTAGACAGAAGCCTTCTCAGAAATTTCTTTGCAATGAGTGCATTCAACTCACAGAGTGGAACTTTCCTTTTGATAGCGCATATATGAAACAATCTTTCTGTCAAATCTGCAAGAGGTTATTTGGAGCACTTTGAGCCCTATGCTGGAAAAGGAGATACTTCAAATAAAAACCAGATAGATGCATTCTCAGAATCTTATTTGTAATGTGTTCATTCAAGTCACAGACTTGAAATTTCCTTTTGATAGAACAGTTATGAAACACTGTTTGTGCAGAATCTGCAAGTGGATATCTGGAGCGCTTTCAGGCCAATGCTGGAAAAGAACATATCATCACATAAAAACTAGACAGAAGCATTCTCAGAAACTTCTTTGTGATGAGATCCTTCAACTCACCGAACTGAACCCTCCTTTTGCTAGCACAGTTTTGAAACACACTTTTTGTGGAATCTGCAAGTGGATATTTGGAACTCTTTTAGGCCTATGCTGGAAAAGGAAATAGCCTCACAAAAAAACTAGACAGAAGCATTCTCAGAAAAAACTTTGTTATGTGTGAATTCAACTCACGGAGGTTAAACTTCCTTTTGATAGAGCAGTTTTGCAACACCCGTTTTGTAGTATCTGCAAATGGATATTTGGAGCGCTTTGAGACCTATGCTGGAAAATGAAATATCTTCACATGAAAAGTAGACGGAAGCATTCTCAGAAAGTTCCCTCTGCTTTATGCATTCAACTCACAGACTTGAAACTTCCCTTTATAGAGCAGTTTTGAGACACTCTTTTTGTAGAATCTGCAAGTGGATATTAGAAGCGTTTTGAGGCCTATGCTGGAAAAGGAAACATCTTCACTTTAAAACCAGACAGAAGAATTCTCAGAAACGTCAGTGTCATGAGTGCACTCATCTCACAGACTTGAACCTTCCTTTTGATAAAGCTCTTTTAAAACGCTCTTTTTGTAGAATCTGTAAGTGGATATTGGGAGCAATTTGAGGCCTATGCTGGAAAAGAAAATATCTTCAGATAAAAACTAGACAGAAGCATTTTCAAAAACTTCTCTGTGATGAGTGCATTCAACTCAAAGACTTGAACCTTCTTTTCTGTAGAGCAGTATTGAAACACACTATTTGTAATATTTGCAAGTGGATATTTTTAGCGCTTTCAGGCCTATGCTGGAAAAGGAAATATCATCACATAAAAACTAGACAGAAGCATTCTCAGATACTTCTTTGTGATGAGTCCATTCAACTCACAGAGTTGAACATTACTTTTCATAGCACATTTTTGAAACACTCTTTTTTTTCGAATGTGCAAGAGGATATTTAGAGCACTTTGAGGCCTATGATGGAAAAGGAAGCAACTTCTCACAAAAACAAGAATAATGTATTCTCAGAAACTTCTTTGTGATGTGTGCATTCAACTCACAGACTGGAAATTTCCTTTTGATAGAGCAGTTTTGAAACACTCTTTTTCTAGTATCTGAAAGTGGATATTTCGAGCGCATTGAAGCCTATGAAGGTAAAGGTAATATTTTCAGTTAAAAACTAGACAGAAACATTCTCAGAAACGACTTTGCAATGTGCGAATTCAACTCACAGACTTGAACTTTCCTTTTGATAGAAAAGTTTTGAAAAATTCTATTTGTGGAATCTTCAAGTGAATATTTGGAGCACTTTGAGGCCAATGCTGGAAAAGGAAATATTTTCACATAAAAACTAGACAGAAGCATTTTCAGAAACACCGTTGTGATGTGTGCATTCAACACACAGAGTTGAACCTTCTTTTTGATAGAGCAGTTTTGAAACACTCTTTTTGTATAATGTGCAAGTGGATATTTGGAGCGCTTTGAGGCCTAAGCTGGAAAAGAAAATATCTTCATATAAAAATGAGACAGAAGCATTCTCAGAACCTTCTTTGTGATGAGTGCATTCAACTCAAATACTTGAACTGTCCTTTTGATATAACAGTTTTGAAACACTCTTTTTGTAGAATCTGCAAGTGGATAGTTGGAGCGATTTGAGGCCTATGATGGAAAAGGAAATATAGTCACATAAAAACTGGACAGTAGCATTCTCAGAATCTTCTTTGTGATGTGTGCATTCAACTCACAGAGTTGAACCCTTCTTTTGATAGAGCAGTTTTGAAACACTCTTTTTGTAGAATCTGCAAGTGAATATTTGGAACGCTTTCAGGCCTATGCTGGAAAAGGAAATATCTTTACATAAGAACTATACAGAAGCATTCTCAGAAAATTCTCTTTGATGAGTGCATTTACTACCAGAGTTGAACCTTCCTTTTGATAAAATAAATTTGAATTACACTCTTTGTAGAATCTACAAGTGGATATTTGGAGAGATTTGAGACCTATGCTGGAAAAGAAATTATCTTCACATAAAAACTAGATGGAAGCATTCTCAGAATCTTCTTTGTGATGTGTGCATTCAACTCACAGAGTTGAAACTCCCTTTTGATAGAGCAGTTTTGAAACACCCTTTTTGTAGAATCTGTAAGTGGGTATTTGGAGTGCTTTGAGGCCTATGCTAGAAAAGTAAATATCTTCACATAAAAACTAGACGGAAGTATTCTGAGAAATTTTTTGCGATGAGTGAATTCAACTTACAGGGTTGACACTTCCTTTAGATAGTTCAGTTTTGAAACATTCTTTTTCTCGAATGTGCAAGTGGATATTTGGAGCGCTTTGAGGCCTATGCTGGAAAAGGAAATATCTTCACATAAAAACTAGATGGAAGTATTCTGAGAAATTTTTTGTGATGAGTGAATTCAACTTACAGAGTTGATGCTTCCTTTAGATAGTTCAGTTTTGAAACACTCTTTTTCTCGAATCTGCAAGTGGATATTTGTAGCGCTTTGAGGCCTAGGCTGGAAAAGGAAACATCTTCATATAAAAACTAGACAGAAGCATTATCAGAAACTTCCCTTTGCTTTACGCATTCACCTCACAGAGTTGAACCATCCTTTTGATAGAGCAGTTTTGAAACACTATTTGTGAAGAATCTGCTAGTTGATATTTGGAGTGCTTAGGGGCCTGTGCTTTAAAAGGAAATATTTTCACATAAAAACTAGACAGAAGCATTCTCAGAAACTTCTTTGTCATGTTTGCATTCAACTCACAGAGTTTAACCTTCCTTTTAACAGTGCAGATTGGAAACACTCTTTTTGTAAAATCCGCAAGTGTATAGAAGGAGCACTTTGAGTCCTATGCTGGAAAAGGAAATATCATCACATAAGAAATAGATAGAAGCATTCTCAGAAACTTCTTTGTGATGAGTGCGTTCAACTCACAGGGTTGAACCTTCCTTTTGAAAGAACAGTTTTGAAACACTCTTTTTGTAGAATCTGCAAGTGGATATTTGGAGTGCTTTGAGGCCGAAGTTGTAAAAGGAAATATCTTTACATAAAAACTAGACAGAAGTTTCTCAGAAACTTCTTTTTGGTGAGTGTATTCAACTCACAAATTTGAATCTTCCTTCTGATAGACAGTTTTGAAGCACTCTTTTTGTAGAATATGCAAGTAGATACTTGGAGTGATTTGAGTCCTATGATGGAAAAGGAAATTTTCCACATAAAAACTAGACAGAAGCATTGTCAAAACTTCTCTGTGATGAGTGCATTCAACTCACAGATTTGCACTTTCCTTTTGATAGAACAGTTTTGAAACACTCTTTTTGTAGGATCTGCAATTTGATATTTGGAGCGCTTTGAGGCCTATGCTGGAAAAGGAAATAAATTCACATAAAAACTATACAGAAGCATTCTCAGTAAGTTATGTGTTATCAGTGCATTCAACTCACAGAATTGAACATTCTTTTTGATAGAAGAGTTTGAAAAACCCTTTTTGTAGAATCTGCAAGTGAATATTTGGAGAGCATTGAGGCCTATGCTGGAAAAGGAAACATCTTCATATAAAAACAAGACAGAAGCATTCTCAGAAACGTATTTGTGATGTGTGCATTTAACCCATGGTGTTGAAACTTCCTTTTTATGGAGCAGTTTTGAAACACCCTTTTTTAGAATCTGCAAGTGGATATTTGGAGCACTTGGAGGCCTATGCTGGAAAAGGAAATATCTTCACATAAAAAGAAGACAGAAGCATTCTTAGAAACTTCTTTGTGAAGTGTGCCTTCAACTCAGAGTGTTGAACCTTCCTTTTGGTAGAGCAGTTTTGAAACACCCTTTTTGTAGTATCTTCAAGAGGATATTTGGAGCTTTTTGATGCCTATACAGGAAAAGGAAATATCTTCATATAAAAATAGACAGAAAAATTCTCAGGAACTTCCTTGTGATGAGTGCATTCAACTCACAGACTTGAAACTTCCTTTTGATAGAGCAGTTTTGAAACACTCTTTTTGTAGGATCTGCAATTGTATATTTGGAGTGCTTGGAGGCCTACACTGGAAAAGGAAATAAATTCACATAGAAACTATACAGAAGCATTCTCAGTAAGTTATTTGTTATGAGTGCACTCAACTAACAGGTTTGAACATTCCGTTTGATAGAACAGTTTTGAAACACTCTTTTTTTACAATCTGTAAGTGAATATTTGGAGGGCTTTGAGACCTATGATGGAAAAGGAAATATCTTCACATAAAAACTCGACAGAATCATTCTCAGAAAGTTCTCTGTGATGACTGTATTCAACTCACAGAGTAGAACAATCCTTTTGATAGAACAGATATGAAACACTCTTTTTGTAGAATCTGCAAGGGCATATTTAGAGGGCTTTGTGGCCTATACTGGAAAAGAAAATATCTTCACATAAAAACTGGACAGAAGCATTCTCAGAAACTTCTTTGTAATGATTGCATTCAACTCGAAGAGTTGAACCTTCCTTTTGATAGAACAGTTTTGAAACACTCTTTTTGTGGAATCTTCAAGAGGATATTTGAGAGATTTGAGGCCTATGCTGGAAAAGGAAATATCTTCAAATAAAAACAAGATTGAAGCATTCTTGTAAACCCTTTTGAGATGTGCACATTCAACTCACAGAGTTGAACCTTCCTTTTGATAGAGCAGTTTTGAATCACTCTATTTGTAGAATCTGCAAGTGGATATTTGGAGCGAATTGAGGCCTAAGCTGGAAAAGGAAATATCTTCACATAAATAGTAGACATAAGCATTCTCAGAAACATCTTTGTGATGTGTGCATTCTACACACAGAGTTGAATATTCCTTCTGATAGAGCAGTTTTGAAACACACAATTTGTGGAATGTTGAAGTGTATATTTGGAATGCTTTGAGGCCTAAGCTGGAAAATGAAATATTTTCACATAAAAAATACACAGAAGCATTCTCAGAATCTTCTCTGTGATGAGTGCATTCACTCGCAGAGGTGAACCTTCCTTTTCATAGAACAGTTTGTAAACACTCTTTTTGTAGGATCTGCAAGTGGATATTTGGAGTGCTTTGAGACCTATGCTGGGAAAGGAAATATCTTCACATAAAAACTAGACAGAAGCATTCTCAGAAACCTCTTTGTGACGTGCTCATTCAACTCACAGAGTTGAACCTATATTTTGATAGAGTCGCTCTCAAACACTCTTTTTGTAGAATCTGCAAGTGGCTATTTGGAGTGCTTTGGGGCCTCCATGGAAAAGGAAATATCTTCGCATAAATCTAAACAGAAGCATTCTCAGAAAGTTTCCTGTGCTTTATGCATGCAACTCACAGAGTTGAACCTTCCGTTTGATAGAGTAGTTTTGACACACTCTTTTTGTAGAATCTGCAAGTGGGTATTTGGAGCGCTTTGAGGCCTATGCTGGAAAAGGAAATAACTTTACATAAAAACTTGGTTGAATCATTCTCAGAATCTTCTTTGTGATGTTTTCATTCACCTCACAGACTTGAACCTTCCTTTTGATAGAGCAGTTTTGAAAAACACTTTTTGAAGTTTCTGCAAGTGGATATTTGGAGCGCTTTGAGGCCTATGCTTCAGAAGGAAATATGTTCATATTAAAACTAGACAGAAGCATTATCATAAACTTCCTTGTAATGAGTGCCTTCAACTCACAGGGTTGAACCTTACATTTGATAGAACACTTTTGAAACACTCTTTTTGTAAAATCTGCAAGCGGATATTCAGATCGCTCTTAGGCCTATGATGGAAAAGGAATTATCTTTATGTAAAAATTAGACAGAAGCATTTTCAGAAACTTCTCTGTGATGAGTACATTCAACTCACAGAGTTGAAACTTCCTTTAGATAGAGCAGTTTTGAAACACTGTTTTTGTGGTATCTGCAAGTGGATAATTTGAGCGCTTTGAGGCCTTTGCTGGAAAAGGAAATATCTTCACTTAAAAAGTAGAAATAAGCTTTCTCAGAAACTTCTTTGTGATGAGTGCATTCAGCTCACAGACTTGAACCTTCCTTTAGATAGAGCAGTTTTGAAACACTCTTTTTGTGGAATCTGCAAGTGGATATTTGGGGCGCTTTGGGGCCTATGCTGGAAAAGGAAATATTATCACATAAAAACTAGACAGAAGCATTCTCTTAAACTTCTTTGGGATGAGAGCATTCAACTCAAATTGTTGAACCTTCCCTTTGATAGAGCAGTTTTGAAACACTCTTTTTGTAGAATCTGCAAGTCTATATTTGGAGTGCTTTCAGGCCTATGATAGAAAAGGAAATATCTTTATATAAAATCTAGAAAGAAGCATTGTCAGAAACTTCTTTGGAATGAGTGAATTCAACTCACAGAGCTGAACCTTCCTTTTGATAGAACAGGTTTGAAACACTCTGTTTGTGGAATCTACAAGTGGATATTTGGAGCGACTTGTGGCCTATGCTGGAAAAGGAAATATCTTCACATAAAAACTGGATAGAAGCATTCTCAGAAACTTCTTTGGATGAATGAATTCAACTTACAGAGTTGAAACTTCCTTTAGATAGTACAGTTTTGAAACACTCTTTTTTCTTAGAATCTGCAAGTGGATATTTGGAGTGATTTTAGGCTTACGCTGGAAAAGGAAATATCTTCCCATAAAAACTAGACAGAAGCATTATCAGAAACTTCCCTGTGCTTTACGAATTCACCTCACAGAGTTGAACCTTTCTTTTGATAGCGCAGTTTTGAAACACTATTTGTGTAGAATCTGCTAGTTGATATTTGGAGTGCTTAGAGTCCTGTGCTTTAAAAGGAAACATCTTCACATAAAAACTAGACAGAAGCACTCTCAGAAACTTCTTTGTGATGTTCGCATTCAACTCACATAGGTTAACCTTCCTGTTGATAGAACAGATTGGAAACAGTCTTTTTGTAGAATCTGCAAGTGTATAGTTGGAGCACTTTGAGTCCTATGCTGGAAAAGGAAATATCATCACATAAGAACTATACAGAAGCATTCTCAGAAACTTCTTTTTGATGAGTGCGTTCAACTCACAGAGTTGAACCTTCGTTTTGATAGAACAATTTTGAAACACTCTTTTCGTAGAATCTGCAAGTGGATATTTGGAGCACTTGGAAGCCTAAGCTGTAAAAGGAAATATCTTTACCTAAAAACTAGACACAATCTTTCTCAGAAACTTCTTTTTGATGAGTGTATTCAACTCACAAAGTTGAAACTTCCTTTTCATGGACAGTTTTGAAACACTCTTTTTGTAGAATATGCAAGTAGATACTTGGAGGGACTTGACGCCTATGATGGAAAAGGAAATTTTTTCACATAAAAACTAGACAGAACCATACTCAAAAACTCCTCAGAGAGGAGTGCATTCAACGCACAGGGTTGCACTTTCCTTTTGATAGAACAGATTTGAAACTCTCCTTTGTAGAATTTGCAATTGGATTTTTGGAGGGCTTTGAAGCCTATGATGGAAAAGGAAATATCCTCACATGCGACCTAGACAGAAGCAATCTCAGAAACATCTCTGTGATGAGTGCATTCAACTCACAGAATTGAACATTCGTTTTGATAGAATAGTTTTGAAAAATTTTATTCGTAGAATCTGCAAGTGAATACTTGGAGTGCTTTGAGGTCAATGCTGGAAAAGGAAATATTTTCACATAAAAACCAGACAGAAGAATTCTCAGAAACACCTTTGTGACGAGCACATTCAACACACAGATTTCAACCTACCTTTTGATAGAGCAGTTTTGACACATTCTTTTTGTAGAATGTGCAAGTGGATATTTGGAGCACTTTGATTCATATGATGGAAAAGGAAACATCTTCACAATGAAACTAGACAGAAGCATTCTAAGAAACTTCTTTGTGATGAGTGCATTCAACTCACAGACTTGAACCTTCCTTTTGATAGAGCAGTTTTGAAACACTCTTTTTGTAGTATCTGCAAGTGGATATTTGGAGCGCTTTGAGGCCTAAGCTGGAAAAGAAAATATCTTCAGATAAAAACGAGACAGAAGCATTCTCAGAACCTCCTTTGTGATGAGTGCATTCAACTGACAGACTTGAAGCTTTCTTTTGATAGAACAGTTTTGAAACACTCTTTTTGTAGAATCTGCAAGTGCATATTTTGAGCGGTTTGAGGCCTATGATGGAAAATGAAATATCTTCATATAAAAACTGGACAGTATCATTCTCAGAATCTTCTTTCTGATATCTGCATTCAACTCACAGGGTTGAACTTTCGTTTTGGTAGAGCAGTTTTCCAACACTCTTTTTGTAGTATCTGCAAGTGGATATTTGGAGCACTTTGAGGCCTATGCTGCAAATGGAAATATCTTTACATAAAAACTATACAGAAGCATTCTCAGAAAATTCTCTGTGACGACTGCATTCACGCCCAGAGTTGAACCTTCCTTTTGGTAGAACAGTTTTGAATCACTCTCTTTGTAGAATCTACAAGTGGATATTTGGAGCGATTCGAGACCTATGCTGGAAAAGGAAATATCTTCACATAAAGGTAGATGGAGGCATTCTCAGAAACTTCTTTGTGATGAGTGCATTCAACTCACAGACTTGAAGCTTCCTTTTGATAGAATAGTTTGAAACACTCTTTTTGAAGGATCTGCAAGTGTATATTTGGAGCGTCATGAGGCGTATGCTGGAAAAGGATATATCCTCACATAAAAACTAAAGGGAAGCATTCTCAGAAACTTCTTTGTGATGTGTGCATTCAACTAACCAGCTTGAACCATCCTTTTGATAGAACAGTTTTGAAACACTCCTTTTGTAGAATCCGCAAGTGAATATTTGCATCCCTATAAGGCCTACGCTGGAAAAGGAAATATCTTCACATAAAAACTAGATAGAAGCATTCTCAGACACTTCTCTGTGCTTTATGCATTCAAGTCACAGAGTTGAACCTTCCTTTTGATAGAGCAGTTTTGAAATACTCTTTTTGTAAAATCTGCAAGTGGGTATTTGGAGTGCTTTGAGGCCTATGCCGGAAAAGGAAATATCTTCACATAAAAACTAGACAGAAGCATTCACAAAAACTTGTTCCTGATGAGTGCATTAAACTCACAGAGTTGAAACTTCCTTTTGATAGAAGAGTTTTGAAACAGTTTTTAAAGAATCTGCAAGTGGATATTTGAAACGCTTTGAGGCCTATGATGGAAAAGGAAATATCTTCACATTAAAACTTGACAGAAGCATTCTCAGAAACTTTTCTGTGATGAGTGCATTCAACTCACAGAGTTGAATATTCCTTCTGATACAACAGTTTTGAAACACTCTTTTTGTGGAATCTGGAAGTGGATATTCGGAGCACTTTGAGGCCTAGGCACGAAAAGGAAATATTTTCACATAAAAACTTGACGGAAGCATTCTCAGAAACTTATTCGTGATGTGTGCATTCAACTCAAAGAGTTGAACTTTTCTTTTGATAGAGCAGTTTTGAAACAGTATTTTGTAAAATCTGTAAGTGGATATTTGTAATGCTTTGAGGCCTATGATGCAAAAGGAAATATCTTCACATAAATACTAGACAGAAGCATTCTCAGAAACTTCTTCATGATGAGTGCATTCAACTGACAGACTTGAACCTTCCTTTTGATAGAATAGTTTTGAAACACTCTTTTTGTAGAATCTGCAAGTTGATACTTGGAGCGATTTGAGACCTATGTTGGAAAAGGAAATATGTTCACATAAAGACTAGACAGAAGCATTCTCAGAAACTCGTTCGTGATGTGAGCATTCAACTTACAGATTTCAACGTTCTTTTTGATAGAGCAGTTTTGAAACAACATTTTAGTAGAATCTGCAACTGAATATTTAGAGGGATTTGAGGCCTACACTGGGGAAAGGAAATATCTTCACATAAAAACAAACAGAAGCATTCTCAGAAACGTCCCTGGGCTTTGTGCATTCAACTCACAGACATCAACCTTCCTTTTGACAGAGCAGTGTTGACACATTCTTTTTGTAGTATCTGCAATTGGATTATTGCAGCGCTTTGAGGCCTATGACGGAAAAGGATATATCTTCACATGAAAACTAGGGAGAAGCATTCTCAGAAAGTTCTTTGTGATGTGTGCATTCAACTCACAGAGTTCAAACTTCCTTTTGATAGAGCAGTTTTGAAACACTCTTTTTGTAGAATCCCCAAGTAGATATTTGGAGCGCGTTGAGGCCTATGCTAGAAATGGAAATATCTTCACATAAAAACTGGACAGAAGCATTCTCAGAAACTAGTTTGTGATGTGCACATTCAACTCACAGAGTTGAAACTTCCTTTTGATGGAGCAGTTTTGAAACACTCTTTTAATAGGATACAATTGAATAATTTCAGTGCTTTCAGGCCTAAACTGGAAAAGGAAATATCTTCACATAAAAACTAGACAGAAGCATTCTCAGAAACCTCCCAGTCCTTTATGCATTCAACTCACAGGGTTGAAACTTCCTTTAGATAGAGCAGTTTTAAAACACCCCTTTTGTGGTATATGCTATTAAATATTTTGAGCGCTTTGAGGCCTATGCTGGAAAGAGAAATATCTTCACATAAAATGTAGACGGAAGCATTCTCAGAAACTTCTGTGTGATGAGTGCATTCAACTCACAGACTTGAACCTTCCTTTTGATAGAACAGTTTGAAACCCTCTTTTTGTAGCATCTGCAGGTGGATATTTGGAACATGTTCATGCTTATGCTAGAAAAAGAAATATCTCCACATAAAACCTAGACAGAAGCATTCTCAGAAACTTCTCTGTGATGAGTGCATTCAACGCACTGAGTTGAACCTTCCTTTTGATAGAGCAGTTTTGAAACACTCTTTTTGTAGAAGCTGTAAGTGGATATTTGGAGCGTTAATAAGCCTATGATGGAAAAGGAATTATCTTTACATAAAAACTTGACAGAAGCATTCTCAGAAACTTCTCTGTGATGAGTACATTCAACCACAGGGTTGAAACTTCCTTTTGATAGAGCAGTTTTGAAACACTCTTTTTGTAGAATCTGCAAGTGGATAATTTGAGCGTTTTGAAGGCTATACTGGAAAAGGAAATATTTTCACATTAAAACTAGACATAAGCATTCTCAGAAACTTCTTTGTGATGAGTGCCTTCAACTCACTGTCTTTAACCTTCATTTTGATAGAGCAGTTTTGAAACGCTGTTTTTGTAGAATCTGCAAATGAATATTTCGAAGGCTTTGAGACCTGTGCTGGAAAACGAAATATCACCACATAAAAACTAGACAGAAGCATTCTCAGAAACTTATTTGTCATGAGTGTATTCAACACACAGAGTTGAATCTCTCTTTTGATAGGGCAGTTTTGAAACACTCGTTTTGTAGAATCTGTAAGTAGATATTTGGAGTGATTTGAGGGCTATGCAGGAAAAGGAAATATATTCACATAAAAACTAGACAGAAGAATTCTCAGAAACTTCTTTGTGATGTGCACATTCAACTTACAGGATTGAACCTTCCTTTTGATAGAGCAGTGTTTAAACTCTCTTTTTGTAGAATCTGCAAGTCTATATTTGGAGGGCTTTCATGCCTATGCTGGAAAAGGAAATATCTTTACATAAAATCCAGACAGAAGCATTCTCAGAAACTTCTCTGGGATGTGTGCATTCAACTCAAAGAGTGGAACCTTCCTTTTGATAGAACAGTTTTGAAACACTCTGTTTGTAGAATCTGCAAGTGGATATTTGGAGTGACTTGGGGCCTATGCTGTAAAAGGAAATATCTTCACATAAAAACTAGACAGAAGTGTTCTCAGAAACTTCTTTGTGATGAATGAATTCAACTTACAGAGTTGAAACTTCCTTTAGATAGTGCAGTTTTGAAACATTCTTTTTCTAGAATCTGCAAGTGGATATTTTCAGTGATTTGAAGTCTACACTGGAAAAGGAAACATCCTCACATAAAAACTAGACAGAAGCATGATGAGAAACTTCCCAGTGCTTAACGCATTCACCTCACAGAGGTGAACCTTCGTTTTGATAGCGCAGTTTTGAAACACTATTTGTGTAGAATCTGCAAGTTGATATTTGGAGCGCATAGGGGCCTATGCTTTAAAATGAAATATCTTCACATAAAAACTAGTCAGAAGCATTCTCAGAAACTAATTTGTGATGTTCACATTCAACCCACAGAGTTTAACTTTCCTTTTGATAGAGGAGATTGGACATAATTTTTTGTAGAATCTCCAAGTGTATATTTGGAGCACTTTGAGGCCTTTGCTGGAAAAGGAAATTTCTTCATATAAAAACTAAACAGAATTCTCAGAAACTACTTTGTGATGAGTGCTTTCATCCCACGGACTTGAACCTTGCTTTTGATAGAGCATTTTTGAAACACACTTTTTTCAGAATCTGAGGTGGATATTTGGGAACACTTTGAGGCTTATGCTGGAAAAGGAAATATCATCACATAAAAACTAGAAAGAAGTATTCTCACAAACTTCTATTGGATGAGTGCATTCAACTCACAGAGTTGAACCTTCGTTTTGATAGAACAGTTTTGAAACACTCTTTTTGTAGAATCTGCAATTGGATATTTGGAGCTCTTTGAGGCCTATGCTGGAAAAGGAAATATCTTAACATAAAAAATAGGCAGAAGCATTCTCAAAAACTTCTTTGTGATGTACGCTTTCAACTAACACTGTTTAACATTCCTTTTGATAAAGCAGTTCTGAAACACTCTTTTAGTAGAATTTGCAATTGGATATTTGGAGAGCTTTGAGTCTTACGCTAGAAAAGTTACTATCTTCACATAAAAACCAGACAGAAGCATTCTCATAAACTTCCTTGTGCTTTATGCATTCAACTCACAGACTTGAACCTTCCTTTTGATAGAGCAGTATTGAAACACGCTTTTTTTAGAATCTGCAATTGGATATTTGGAGCACTTTGAGGCCTACGCGGGAAAAGGAAATAACCTCACATAAAAACAAGATTGAGGCATTCCCAGAGACTTCTTTGTGATATGTGCATTCAACTAATGGAGTTGAAGCTTCTTTTTTTGGAGCAGTTTTGAAACACTTCTTTTTGTAGAATCAGCAAGTGGAAATTTGGAGCACATTGAGTCCTATGCAGGAAAAGGAAATATCATCACATAAAAACTAGACAGAAGCATTTCCAGAAACTTCTTTGTGATGAGTGCGTTCAACTCACAGAGATGAACCTTCGTTTTGATAGAACAGTTTTGAAACACTCTTTTTGTAGGATCTGCAAGTGGATATTTGGAGCACTTTGAGGCCTATGTTGTAAAAGGATATGTCTTTACATGAAAAGTAGACACAAGCTTTCTCAGAAACTTATTTTTGATGAGTGTATTCAACTCACAACGTTGAACCTTCCTTTTGATAGAACAATTTTGAAACACTCTTTTTGTAGAATATGCAAGTGGATTCTTGGAGCGTTTTGAAGCCTATTCTGGAAAAGGAAATTTTTTCACATAAATAATAGACAGAAGCATTCTCAAAACTTCTCTGACACGAGTGCATTCAACTCACAGTGTTGAACCTTACTTTTGATAGAACAGTTTTCAAACACTCCTTTGTAGTATTTGCAATTGGATATTTAGAGTCCTTTGAGGCCTGTGATGGAAAAGGAAGTATCTTCACACATGAACTAAACAGAAGCAATCTCAGAAACATCTCTGTGTTGAGTACATTCACCTCACAAACTAACTTTCCTTTTGATAGAAAAATTTTGAAACACTCTATTCGCCGAATCTTCAAGTGGATGTTTGGAGCGCTTTGAGGCCTAAGCTGGAAAAGGAAATATCTTCACATGAAAACTAGACAGAAGCATTCTCAGAAACTTCCCATTGCTTTATGCATTCAAATCCCAGGGTTGAAACTTCCTTTTGATAGCACAGTTTTGAAACACACCTTTTGTAGAATCTGCAATTGGATATTTGGGGGGCTTTGAGGCCTATGCTGGAAAGGGAAATCTCTTCCAATAAAAAGTAGGCAGAATCATTCTCAGAAACTTCTTTGTGATGAGTGCATTCAACACACAGAGTTGAAACTTTCTTTGATAGAACAGTTTTGAAACACTGTTTTTGTAAGGTGGATATCTGTGGTGATTTGAGACCTATGCTGGAGAAGGAAATATCTTCACATAAAAACTAGACAGAAGCATTCTCAGAAACTTCTTTCTGATGTGTGCATTCAACTCACAGAATTGAACTTTCTTTCTTATAGAACAGTTTTGAAACACACTTTTTGTAGGATATGCAAGTGGGTATTTGGTGCGATTTGTGGCCTATGCTATAAAAGGAAATATCTTCACATAAAGTCTAGACAGAAGCATTCTCAGAAACTTCTTTGTGACGTACGCATTCAACTCACAGAGTTGAAACTTTCTTTTGATAGGGCAATTTTGAAACACTCTTTTAGTAGAGTCTGCAAGTGGATATTTGGAACGCTTTGAGGCCTAAGTTGGAAAAGGAAATATCTTCATATAAAAGCTAGACAGAAGCATTCTCAGAAATGACTTTTTCATGTGTGCACTCAAATCACAGGGTTGAAGCTTTCTTCTGATAGAACAGTTTTGAAGCAATCTTTTTGTAGAATCTGGAAGTGGATATTTGGAGAGCTTTGAGGCCTATGATGGAAAAGGAAATATGTTCAAATAAAAACTAGACAGAAGCATTTTCAGAAAGTTCTCTGGGAAGAGTGCATTCAACTAACAGTGTTGAAACGTCCCTTTGATAGAACAGATTGTAAACAATCTTTTTGTAGAATCTGCAAGTGGATATTTGGAGCGCTTTGGGGCCTATGCTGGAAAATGAAATATCTTCACATAAAAACTAGACAGAAGCATTCTCAGAAACATTTTGTATTTTGCGCATTTAACTCACAGACTTGAAATTTCCTGTTCATATAGCAGTTTTGAAACACTAGTTTTGTAGAATATGTAATTGGATATTTGGAGCGATTTGAGGCCTATGCTGGAAAAGGAAATATCTTCAACTAAAAACTAGACAAAAGCATTCTCAGAAATTGCTTTGTGATGAGTGCATGCGACTCAGATAATTAAACTTTCTTTTTTATAGAACAGGTTTGAAACACTCTTTTTGCAGAATCTGCAAGTGGAAATTTTTAGCGCTTTGAGGCCTACACTGGAAAAGGAAATATCTTCACATAAAAACCAGACAGAAGCATTCTCAGAAACGTCCCTGGGCTTTGTGCATTCAACTCACAGACATGAACTTTGCTTTTGACAGAGCAGTGTTGAAACATTCTTTTTGTAGAATCTGCAATTGGATTATTGGAGCACTTTGAGGCCTATGACGGAAAAGGATATATCTTCACATGAAAACTAGAGAGAAGCATTCTCAGAAAGTTCTCTGTGATGTGCGCATTCAACTCACAGAGTTCAAACTTCCTTTTGATAGAGCAGTTTTGAAACACTCTTTTTGTAGAATCTGCAAGTAGATATTTGGAGTGCATTGAGGCCTACGCTGGAAAAGGAAATATCTTCACATAACAACTAGACAGAAGCATTCTCAGAAACTTCTCTGTGATGTGCACATACAACACACAAAGTTGAACATTCCTTTATATAGAACAGTTTTGAAACACTCTTTTTGTAGAATCTGCAAGTGGATATTTGGAGCACTTTGAGGCCTATGCTGGAAACGGAAATATCTTCACATAAAAACTTGACAAAAGCATTCTCAGAAACTTCTTTGTGGTACAGGCTTCACCTCACAGACTTAAACTTTCCTTTTGATAAAGCAGTTTAGAAACACTCTTTTTGTAGGATCTGCAAGTGGATATTTGCAGCGCCTTGAAGCTTATGCTGGAAAAAGAAATATCTTCACATAAAAGCTAGACAGAAACATCCTCAGAAACTTCTCTGTGAGGAGTGCATTCAACTTGCAGAATAGGATATTACTTTTGATAGCACAGTTTTGAAAAAATCTTTTTGTAAAATCTGCAAGAGGATATATGGAGCGCTTTGAGGAATATAATGGAAAAGGAAATATCTTCACATAAAAACTAGACAGAAGCATTCTCAGAAATTTCTTTGTGATGTGCACATTTAACTCACAGACTTGAACCTTCCTTTTCATAGAACAGTAATGAAACACTCTTTTTGTAGAATCTGCAAGTGGATATGTTTAGCGCTTTGAGGACAATGCTGGAAAAGGAAATATCTTCACATAAAAACTAGAGAGAAGCGTTCTCAGAAACATCCCTGTGCTTTATGAATTCAGCTCAGAAAGTTGAACTTTCCTTTTCATAGAGCAGTTTTGAAACACTCTTTTTCTGGAATCTGCAAGTGGATATTTGGGAAGCTTTGAGGACAGTGCTGTAAAAGGAAATATCTTCACATAAAAACTAGACAGAGGGACTCTCAGAAACTTCCGCCTGCTTTATGCATTCAACTCACAGACTTGAACCGTCCTTTAGGTAGAACAGTTTTGAAACACTCTTTTTGTAGAATCTGCAAGTGGATATTTGTAGCGCTTTGAGGCCTATGATGGAAAAGGAAATATCTTCACATAAAAACTACACGGAAGCATTCTCAGAAACTTCTCTGTGATGAGTGCATGCAACTCCCAGAGTTCAAACTTTCTTTTGATAGAACAGTTTGAAACACTCTTTTTGTAGAATCTGGAAGTGGATATTTGGAGCGCTTTGAGGTCTATGATGGAAAAGGTAATCTCTTCACATAAAAACTAGACAGAAGCGGTCTCAGAAACTAGTTTCTGTTGACTGCATTCAACTGACAGAGTTGAACGTTCCTTTTGATACAACAGATTTGAAACACTCTTTTTATAGAATCTGTAATTGGATATATGGAGCGCGTTGAGGCTTTTGCTGGAAATGGAAATATCTTGACATAAAAACTAGACAGAAGCTTTCCCAGAATCTTCTTTATGATGAGTGCATTGAACTCACTGTGTTGAACCTTCCTTTTGATAGAACAGTTTTGAAACACTGTTTTTGTAGAATCTGCAAGTGGATATTTGGAGCGAGTTGATGCCTACTCTGGAAAAGGAAGTATCTCCACATAAAAACTAGACAAAAGAATTATCCGAAACTTCTTTGTGATGCCGGCATTCACTTCACAGACTTGAACCTTCCTTTTGATAAAACAGGTTAGAAACACTCTTTTTGTAGGATCTGCAGGTGTATATTGGGAGCGCATTGTAGCCTATGCTGGAAAAAGGAATATCTTCAGATAAAACCTAGACAGAAGAATTCTCAGAAACTTCTCTGTGAAGAGTGCATTCAACTTACAGAGTTGGGTATTCCTTTTGATAGCACAGTTTTGAGAAATTCTTTTTGTAAGATCTGCAAGAGGATATATGGAGCACTTTGAGGCCTATGATGGAAAAGGAAATATCTTCACGTAAAAACTAGACAGAAGCATTCTCAGAAACTTCTTTGTGATGTGCACATTTAATTCACAGACTTGAACCTTCCTTTTGGTAGAACAGTTTTGAAACACACTTTTTGTAGGATCTGCAAGTGGATATTGGGAGCGCTTTCAGGACAATGCTGGAAAAGGAAATATCTTCACATAAAAACTGGAGAGAAGCATTTTCAGAAACTTCCCTGTGCTTTATGAATTCAACTCAGAGAGCCGAACCTTCCTTTTGATAGAGCAGTTTTGAAACACTCTTTTTGTGGAATCTGCAAAGTGGATATTTGGAGTGCTTTGAGGCATGTGCTGGAAAAGGAAATATCTTCACAAAAAAACTAGACAGAAGCACTCTCAGAAACTTCCCCCAGCTTTATGCATTCAACTCACAGAGTTGAACCTTCCCTTAGATAGAACAGTTTTGAAACACACTTTTTGTAGAATCTGAAAGTGGACATTTATAGTGCTTTGAGGCCTATGATGGAAAAGGAAATATCTTCACATAAAAACTAGAAGGAAGAATTCTCAGAAACTTCACTGTGATAACCACATGCAACTCACAGAGTTCAAACTTCCTTTTGATAGAACAGTTTTGAAACACTATTTTTGTAGAATCTGCAAGTGGGTATTTGGAGTGATTTGAGGCCTATGCTGGAAAAGAAAATGTCTTCACATAGAAATTAGACAGAAGTAGTCTCAGAAACTTCTTTACGTTGAGGACATTCAACTAACGGAGTTTAACTTCCTTTTGATACAACAGTTTTGAAACACTCCTTTTGTAGAATCTGCAATTGGATATTTGGGGCGCATTGTGGCTTTTGCTGGAAAAGGAAATATCTTCACATAAAAACTACACAGAAGCATTCCCAGAATCTTCTGTGTGATGAGTGCATTGAAATCACAGTGTTGAACCTTCCTTTTGATGGAGCAGTTTGGAAACATTCTTTTTGTAGAATCTCCAAGTGAATATTTGGAGCGCTTTGAGGCCTACACTGGAAAAGGGAATATATTCACATAAAAAGTAGACAGAATAATTCTCAGAAACGTCTTTGTGATGAGTTCCTTCAAATCACAGGGTTGATTGGTTCTTTTGAAAGAACAGTTTTGAAACACTCTTTTGTGCATCTATAAGAGGATATTTGGAGGGGTTTGAGGCCTATGCTGGAAAAGGAAATATCTTCACATAAAAACTAGACAGAAGCATTCTCAGAAAACTCTTTCTGATGAGTGCATTCAACTCACGGAGTGGAACTTTCCTTTAGATAGAACAGTTTTCAAACACTCTTTTTTTAGTATCTGTAAGTCGATATTTGCATCACTTTGAGGCCTATGCTGGAAAAGTAAATATCTTCACATAAAAACTAGACAGAAGCATTGTCAGAAGCTTCTTTGTCATGTGTGCATTCAGCTCACAGACTTGAACCTTCCTTTTGATAGAACAGTTTTGAAACACTCTTTTTGTAGAAACTGCAAGTGAATATTTGGAGCACTTTGTGGCCTATGCTGGAAAAGGAAATATCTTCCCAAAAAAACCAGACAGAAGAATTCTCAGAAACCTCCCTGTGCTTTATACCTTCAACCCACAGACTTGAACATTCCTTTTGATAGATAGTTTTGAAACACTCTTTTTGTAAAATCTGCAAGTGGATATTTGGAGGGCTTTGAGGCCTATGCTGGAAAAGGAAATATCTTCACATAAAAACTAGACAGAAGCATTCTCAGAAACTTCTCCGCATGAGTGCATTCAACTCAGAGAGTTGGACTTTCCTTTTGATAGAGCAGTTTTCAAAGACTTTTTTTGCAGATTCTGCATGTTGATATTTGGAACACTTTGAAACTTATGATGGAAAAGGGAATATCTTCACATAAAACTAGAGAGAAGCATTCTCAGATACTTCTCTGTGATGAGAGCATTCAACTCACAGAGTTGAACATTACTTTTGATAGAATAGTTTTCAAACACTCTTTTTGTAGAATCTGCAAGTGGATATTTGTAGCGCTTTAAGTCCTATGCTGGAAAAGGAAATATCTTCACATAAAAATAGACAGAAACTTTTTCAGAAACTTTTTTGTGATGTGCACATACAACTCACAGTGTTAAACCATCCTTTTCTTATAGCAGTTTTGAAGCATTCTTTTTGTAGAATCTGCAAGTGCAAATTTGGAGCGCTTTGAGCCCTGTGCTAGAAAAGGAAATATCATCACATAAATCTAGACAGAAGCATTCTCAGAATCTTCTTTGTGATGTGCGCATTCAACTCACAGAGTTAAAACTTCCTTTTGATACAGCAGTTTTGAAACACTCTTTTTGTAGAATCTGCAAGTGGATATTTGGAGAGCTTTACTGCCTATGCTGGAAAAGGAATTATCTTCACATAGAAACTAGAAAGAAGCATTCTCAGAAAGTTCTTTGACATGAGTGCATTCAACGCATAGACATGAACCTTCCTTTTGAAAGAGCAGTTTTGAAACACTCCTTTAGTAGAATCTGCAATTGGATGTTTGGAGTGCTTTGAGGCCTACGCTGGAACAGGAAATATCTTCACATAAAAAGTAGACAGAAGCATTCTCAGAAACTTCTCTGTGATGAGTGCATTCAACTCACAGGGTTGAACCCTCCTTTGGATATAACAGTTTGGAAACGTCTTTTTGTAGAATCTGCAAGTAGATATTTGCAGCTCTTTGTGGCCTATGCTGGAAAAGAATATATCTTCACACAAAAACTAGACAGAAGCATTCTCAGAAACTTCTTTGTGATTTGTGCATTCACCTCACAAAGTTGAACCTTCTTTTTGATAGAGGAGTTTTGAGAAATTCTTTTTGTAGAATCTGCAAGTGTATATTTGGAGCGCTTTTTGGCATACACTGGAAAAAGTAATATCTTCATATAAAGAGGCAGAAGCATTCTCAGAAACTTCTTTGTGATGAGTGCCTTCCAAAACACAGAGTTGATCCTTTCTTTTGAAAGAATAGTTTTGAAACATTCTTTTTGTAGAATCTTCAAGTGGATATCTGGAGCGCTTTTTGGTCCATGCTGGAAAAGGAAATATCTTCACCTAAAAACTAGACAGAAACATTGTCAGAAACTTCTTTCTGATGTGCACACTCAACTCACAGACTTGAACCTTCCTTTTGGTAGAAGAGTTTTGAAACACCCTTTTAATAGTATGTGCAAGTGGATATTGGGAATGCTTTGAGGCTTGTCCTGGAAAAGGAATAATCTTTACATAAAAACTACAGAGAAGCATTCTCAGAAACTTCCCTGAGCTTTATGCATTCAACTCAAAGAGTTGAATATTCCTTTGGATGGAGCAGTTTTGAAACACGCTTTTTGAAGGATCTTCAAGTGTATATTTGTAGTGCTTTGAGGACCAGGCTGGGAAAGGAAATATCTTTACATAGAAACTAGACACAAGCATTCTCTGAAACTTCTCTGTGCTTTATGCATTCAACTCACAGATTGGAAATTTCCCTTAGATAGAACAGTTTTGAAACACTCTTTTTGTAGTATCTGCAAGTTGATATTTGTAGCGCTTTGAGGCCTATGATGGAAAAGGAAATATCTTCACATAAAAACTAGACAAAAGCATTCTCAGAAACTTGTCTGTGATGAGTGCTTTCAACTCTCAGAGTTCAAGGTTCCTTTTGAGAGAACAGTTTTGAAACACTCATTTTGTAGAATCTGCAAGTGGATATTTGGAGCGCTTTGAGGCCTACGCTGGAAAAGGAGATATCTTCAAATAAAAACCAGACAGAAGCATTCTCAGAAACTTCTTTGTGATGAGTGCATTCAACTCACAGAGTTGAACCTTCCTTTTGATACAACAGTTTTGAAACACTCTTGTTGCAGAATCTGAAAGTGGATATTTTCAGCGCATTGAGGCCTATGCTGGAAAGGGTAATATCTTCACATAAAAACTAGACAGAAGTATTCCCAGAATCTTCTTTGTGATGAGGGCATTGAACTCACAGTATTGAACCTTCCATTTGATAAAACAGTTTTGAAACACTCTTTTTGTAGAATCTGCAAGTGGATATTTGGAGCGATTTGAGGTCTATGCTGGAAAAGGAAATATCTTCACATAGAGACTAGACAGAAGCAGTCTCAGAGCTGCTTTGTGATGTGGGCATTCAACTCACAGATTTGAACCTTCTTTTTCATAGAGCAGATTTGAAACACTCTTTTAGTAGAATCTGCAAGTGGATATTTGGAGCACTTTGATTCCTATGCTGGAAAAGGATATATCTTCACATAAAAACTAGACAGAAGCATTCTCAGAAACTTCTCTGTGATGAGTGCATTCAATTCACAGAGGTGAACCTTCCTTTTGATAGAATAGTTTTGAAACACTCTTTTTGTAGAATTTGCAAGTGTATATTTGGAATGCTTTCAGGCCTATGATGGAAAAGGAAATATATTCACATAAAAACTAGACAGAAGCATTCTCAGAAACTACTTTGTGATGTGTGCATTCAACTCACACAGTACAACCTTCCTTTTGATAGAACAGTTATGAAACACTCTTTGAGTAGAATCTGCAAGGGGATATTTGGAGCGCTTTTTGGCATATGCTGGAAAAGGAAATATCTTCACATTAAAACTAGAAAGAAGCACTCTCAGAAACTTCTTTGTGATGAGTGCTTTCACCTCAGACACTTGAAACTTTCCTTTGTTAGAGCAGTTTTCAAACACTCTTTTTGTAGACTCTGCAAGTTGATATTTGGAGGGTTTTGAAGCCTATGCTGGAAAAGGAAATATCTTCACATAAAAACTAGACAGAAGCATTCTCAGTAACTACTTTGTGATGTGTGCATTCAACTCACACAGTACAACCTTCCTTTTGATAGAACAGTTATGAAACACTCTTTGAGTAGAATCTGCAAGGGGATATTTGGAGCGCTTTTTGGCGTATGCTGGAAAAGGAAATATCTTCACCTTAAAACTAGAAAGAAGCACTCTCAGAAACTTCTTTGTGATGAGTGGTTTCACCTCAGACACTTGAAACTTTCCTTTGTTAGAGCAGTTTTCAAACACTCTTTTTGTAGAATCTGCAAGTTGATATTTGGAGGGTTTTGAAGCCTATGCTGGAAAAGGAAATATCTTCACATAGAAACTAGACAGAAGCATTATCAGAAACTTCTCTGTGATGAGTGCATTGAAATCCAGAGTTGAACATTCCTTTTGATAGAACAGTTTGGAAACACGCTTTTTGTGGAATTTGCAAGTGGATATTTGGAGCGCTCTGTGTCCTATGCTGGAAAAGGTAATATCTTCACATAAAAACTACACAGAAATATTCTCAGACACTTTCTGTGATGAGTGCATTCAATTCATAGAGTTGAATCACCGTTAGAAAGAGCAGTTTTGAAACACCCTTTTGGAAGAATCTGCAAGTGGATATTTGGAGAGCTTTGAAGCCTATGATGGAAAAGGAAATATCTCCACATGAAAACTAGAGAGAAGCATTCTCAGAAACTTCTTTGTGATGAGTGCATTCAAATCACAGACTTGAAACTTCGTTTTGATAGAACGGTTTTGAAACACTCTTTTTGTAGAATCTGCAATTGGATATTTGGAGCGCTTAGACACCTATGATGAAAAGGAAATATCTTCATTTAAAAACTAGACAGAAGCATTCTCAGAAACTTCTTTGCTATGAGTGCATTCAACTGACAGGGTTGAACCTTCCTTTTGATATTGCAGTTTTTAAACACACTTTTTGTAAAATCTACAATTGGATATTTGGAGCGTTTTGAGGCCTATGATGGAAAACGAAATAATTTCACATACAAACTAGATTGATGCATTTTTGGAAACTTCTATGTGATGTGTGCATTCAACTCAAAGACTTGAAACTTCCTTTTGATAGAGCAGTTTTGAAACACTGTTTTTTTAGTATCTGCAAGAGGATATTTGGAGCACTTTGACGCCTATGCTGGAAAAGGAAATATCTTCACATAAAAATTGGACAGAAGCATTCTCAGAAACTTCTTTGAGATGTGCACATTGAACTCACAGAGTTGAACCTCGCTTTTGAGAGAGTAGCTTTGAAACAACCTTTTATTAGAATCTACAAGTGGATATTTGGAGTGCTTTGAGGCCTACACTGGAAAACGGTATATCTTCTCATAAAAACTAGACAGAAACATTCTCAGAAACTACAGTGTGCTTTGTGCATTCAAATCACGGAGTTGATTGTTACTTTTGATAGCGCAGTTTTGAAACCCTCTTTTTGTAGAATCTGCAATTGGATATTTGGGGCGCTTTGAAGCCTATGCTGGAAAAGGAAATAACTTCTCATAAAAAGTATATTGAAGCAATCTCAGAAACTTCTTTGCAATGTGGGCATTCAACTCACATACTTGAACCGTCCTTTCATAGAGCTGTTATGAAACACTCTTTTTGTAGAATCTGCAAGTGGATATTTGGAGCGCTTTGAGGCCAATGTTGGAAAAGGAAACATCTTCCCTTAAAAACTAGACAGAAGCATTCTCAGAAACTTCTTTGTGATGAGTGCATTCAATTAAAAGAGTTGAACCTTCCTTTTGATAGCATAGTTTTGAAACACCATTTTTGTAGAATATGAAAGTGGACATCTGGAGCTCTTTGAGACCTATGCTGGAAAAGGAAATATCTTCACATAAAAACTAGATAGAACCATTCTCAGAATCCTCTCTTTGATGAGTGCATTCAACTAACACACTTGAGCCTTCCTTTTGATAGAGGAGTTTTGAAACACTCTTTTTTTGTAGAATCTGCAAGTGGATATTCGGAGTGTTTTGAGGCTTATACCTGAAAGTAAATCTGTTCACATAAAAACTAGACAGAAGCATTCTCGGAAAATTGTTTGTAATGTGCACATGCAACTCACAGAGCTGAATCTTTCTTTGATAGAAAAGTTTTGAAACAATCTTTTTGTAGAATCTGCAAGTGGAGTTTTGGAGCAATTTGAGGCATATGCTGGAAAAGGAAATATCTTCAGATTAAAACCAGACAGAAGCATTCTCAGTAACTTCTTTGCAATGAATGCATTCAACACACAGAGTTTAACCTTCCTTTTGAAAGAAGAGCTTTGAAACACTCCTTTTGTACAATCTGAAATTGGATATTTGGAGCGCTTTGGAGCCTATGATGGAAAAGGGAATATCTTCACAAAAAAAACTAGACAGAAGCATTCTCAGAAACTTCTCTGTGATGAGTGCATTCACCTCACAGAGTTAAACCTTCCTTTTGATAGGGCAGTTTTGAAACACCATTTTTTGTAGAATATGCAAGTGGATATTCGGAGCACTTTGAGGCCTATGCTGGAAAAGGAAATATCTTCACATGAAAACTAGACAGAAGCATTCGCAGAAACTTCTTTTTGATGAGTGCATTAAACTCACAGACTTGAAACTTCCTTTTGATAGAACAGTTTTGAAACACTCTTTTTGTAGAATCTGCAATTGGATATTTGGAGCGCTTTGAGGCCTGTGCTATTAAAGGAAATATCTTCATAGAAAAACTAGACAGAAGCATTCTCAGTAACTTCTCTGTGATGAGTGCATTCACCTCACAGAGATGAACCTTCCTTTTGATAGAAGAGTTTTGAAACACTGTTTTTGAAGAATCTGCAAGTGGATATTCGGAGCACTTTGAAGCCTATGCTGGAAAACGAAATATCTTCACTTAAAAGCTAGACAGGAGCATTCTCAGAAACTACTTTGTGATATGTGCATTCAACACACAGAGTTGAACCTTTCTTTTGATAGAGCAGTTTTGAATCTCTCTTTTAGAAGAATCTTCAAGTGGATATTTGGAGTGATTTGGGGAATGCACTGGAAAAGGAAATATCTTCACATAAAAACTAGTTAGAAGCATTCTCGGAAACTTTTTTGTGATGTGCACATTCAGCTAACAGAACTGAATCTTCCTTAAGATAGAACAGTTTTGAAACACTCTTTTTGTAGAATCTGCAGGTAGATATTTGGAGCACTTTGAGGCCTATGTGGAAAAAGGAAATATCTTCACATAAAAACTAGACAGAAGCATTCTCAGTAACTTCTTTGTGATGTGTGCATTCAATTCCCAGACTTGGAACAATTTTCATAGAACAGTTTTGAAACACTCTTTTTGTAGAATCAACAAGCACATATTTGGAGCCTTTAAAGGTCTATGCTGGAAAAGGAAATATCTTCACTCAAAAATTAGACAGAGGCATTCTTAGAAACTTCTTTGTGATGAATGTATTCAACTCACATCCTTGAATCTATCTTTTGATAGAGCAGTTTTGAAACACTCTTTTTGTAGAATCTGCAAGTGGATATTTGGAGCGCTTTGAGGCCTATGATGGAAAGGTAGTATCTTCACATAAATACTAAACAGAAGCATTGTCAGAAACTTCTTTGTGATGATTGCACTGAACTCACAGAGTTGAACACTCCTTTTTATAGAACAGTTTTGAAACACATTTTGTAGATTCTGCAAGTGGATATTTGTAGCGCTTTAAGGCCTCTGTTAGAAAAGGAAATATCTTCACTTAAAAATTATATTGAAGCATTCTCAGATACCTCCTTGTGATCTGTGCATTCAACTCACAGACTTCAACCTTCCTTTTGATAGAGCAGGTTTGAAACACTCTTTTTGTGGAATTTGCAAGTGGATATTTTGAGCGCTTCGAGGCCTATGCTGGAAAAGGAAATATCTTCACATGAAAAGTAGATTGAAGCAATCTCACAAACTTTTTTCTGATGTGTGCATTCAATTCATGGATTTCAACCTTCCTTTGGAAAGAGCAGTTTTGAAACACTCTTTTTGTAGAATCTGCAAGTGGATATTTGGAGCCCTTTGAGGCCTATGCTAGTAAAGAAAATAACGTCACATAAAAACTAGACAGAAGTATTCTCAGAAACTTCTTTGTGATGAGCACATTCAACTCACAGTGTTGAACATTCCCTTTGATAGAGCAGTTTTGAAACCCTCCTTTATTACAATCTGGAAGTGGATAGTTGGAGTGCTTTGAGGCCTATATTGTAAAAGGAAATATCTTCACATAAAAACTAGGCAGAAGCATTCTCAGAATCTTCCCTGTGCTTTATGCATTCAACCAACAGAGTTAAACTTTCCTTTTGATAGCGCAGTTTTGAAAAACTCTTTTTGTTGAATCTGCAAGTGGATGTTTGGAGTGGTTTGAGGCCTACATTGGAAAAGCAAATATCTTCACATAAAAACTAGACAGAAGCATTCTCAGAAACTTCTCTATGATAAGTGCATTCAACTCACAGAGTTGAAACTTCCTTTTGATAAAACAGTTTTGAAACACTCTTTTTGTAGAATCTGCAAGTTGATATTTGGAGCACTTTGGGGCCTATGATGAAAAAGGAAATATCTTCACATAAAAATTAGACAGAAGCATTCTAAGAAACTTCTTTGTGATGTGTGCATTCAACACACAGACTTGAACCTTTCTTTTGGTAGAGCAGTTTTGAAACACACTTTTTGTTGAATCTGCAAGTGGATATTTAGAGGGCTTTGAGGTTTATGCTGGAAACGAAAATATCTTCACATAAGAACTAGAGAGAATCATTCTCAGAAACTTCTTTCTGATGTGTGCATTCAACTCACGGAGATGAACCTTCCTTTTGATAGAGTAGTTTTGAAATACCCTTTTTGTAGGAACTGCAAGTGGATATTTGGTGCGCTTTGAGGCCTATGCTGGAAAAGGAAATATCTTCAAAAAAACTAGACAGAAGCATTATCAGAAACTTCTTTATGATGAGTGCATTCAACTCACTGACTTGAAACTTCCTTTAGATAGAGCAGTTTTGACACAAACGTTTTGTAAAATCTGTAAGTGGATACTTGGAGCGCTTTGAGGCCTATGCTGGAAAAAGAAATATCTTCACATGAAAACTAACAGAAGCATTCTCAGAAACTTCTTTGAGATGTGCGCATTCAACTCACAGAGTTTAACCTTCCTTTTGATAGAGCAGTTTTGAAACTCTCTTTTGTAGAATCTGCAAGTGAATATTTGGAGTGCTTTGAGGCCTAAGCTAGAAAAGGAAACTCTTCACATAAAAACTAGACAGAGGAAATCTCAGAAACTTCTTTGTGATGAGTGCATTCAAATCACAGACTTGGAACTTCTTTTTGACTGAGCAGTTTTGAAACACTCTTTTTATAGAATTTGCAAGTGGATATTAGGGAACGCTTTGAGGCCTATGCAGGAAATGGAAATATCATCATATAAAAAGTAGACAGAAACATTCTCAGAAACTTCTTTGTGATAAGTGCATTCAACTCAGAGAGTTGAACCTTCTTTTTGGTAGGACCGTTTTGAAGCACTCTTTTTGTAGAATCTACAAGTGGATATTTGGAGTGATTTGACGCCTATGCTGGGAAATGAAATATCTTCACATAAAAACTAGACAGAAGCTTTCTCAGAATCTTCTTTGGGATGAGCACATTCAACTCACAGAGTTGAACCTTCCTTTTAATAGAAAAGATTTGAAAAACTATTTTAGTAGAATCTGCAAGTGGATATTTGGAGTGATTTGAGGCCTACACTGGAAAAGGATATCTGTTCATATAAAAACTGGAGAGAACCATTGTCAGTAACTTCCCTGTGCTTTATGCATTCAAATCACAGAGTTGAACATGC
Organism: Pongo abelii; assembly: GCF_028885655.2. Taxonomy (NCBI): domain Eukaryota; kingdom Metazoa; phylum Chordata; class Mammalia; order Primates; family Hominidae; genus Pongo; species Pongo abelii. The sequence continues at coordinate 18,501,397 of NC_072000.2, read as the reverse complement.
CTTTTGATAGCACAGTTTTGAAACACTCTTTTTGCAGAATCTGCAAGTGGATATTTGGAGCGCTATGAGACCTATGCTGGAAAAGGAAATATCTTCACATAAAAACTAGACAGAAGCATTCTCAGAAACTTCTTCATGATGTGTGCATTCAACTCAAAGATTTGAACCGTCCTGTTGATAGGGCAGTTTAGAAACACTCTTTTTGTAGTATATGCATGTGGATATTTGGAACAATTTGAGGCCAATGCTGGAAAAGGAAATATCTTTACATAAAAACTAGACAGAAGCATTCTCAGAAACTTCTCTGTGATGAGAGCATTTAACTTACAAATTTCAAACTTACTTTTCATACAACGGTTTTGAAAAACTCTGTTTGTAGAATCTGCAAGTGGATATTTGGAGTGCTATGAGGCCTATGCTGGGAAAGGAAATATCTCCACATAAAAACTAGACAGAAGCATTCTCAGAAACTTCTTTGTGATGTGTGCATTCACCTCACGGAGTTTAACCTTCCTTTTGATAGAGCATTTTTGAATCACTCTTTTTGTAGAAGCTGCAAGTGGATATTTGGAGCACTTTGAGGCGTATGCTGGAAAAGGAAATATCTTCACGTAAAACCTAGACAGAAGCATTCTCAGAAACTTCTTTATGATGAGTGAATTCAACTCAAAGATTGAACTTTCCTTTTGATACAGCAGCTTTGAAACACACTTTTTGATGAATCTGCAAGTGGATATTTGGAGTGCTTTGAGGCCTATGCTGGATAATGAAATATCCTCACATAAAAACTAGACAGAAGCATTCTCAGAAACTTCTCTGTGATGTGTACATTCAACTAACATAGTTGAACCTTCCATTTGATGGAAGGTTCAACTTGTATTTGCTATGGATGTTTGGAGTGCTTTCAGTCCTATGCTGGAAAAGGGAATATCTTTTCATAAAAACTAGGCAGAAGAATTCTCAATAACTACTTTGTGATGAGTATATTCAACTCACAGAACTGAACCTTCCTTTTGTTAGAACAGTTTTGAAACACTCTTTTTGTAGTATCTGCAAGTGAATATTTGCAGTTCTTCGAGGCCTATGCTTGAAAAGGAAATATCTTCGCATGAAAACTAGATTGAAGCATTCTCAGAAACTTCTTTCTGATATGTGCATTCAACTCACGGATTTGAACCTTCCTTTGGATAGAGCAGTTTTGAAACACTCTTTTTGTAGTATCTGCAAGAGGATATTTGGAGCGCTTTGAGGCCTACACTGGAAAAGGAAATGTCTCCAAATAAAAACTAGACAGAATAATTCTGAGAAACTTCTTTGTGATATGTGCATTCAACTGACGGTGCTGAACATTCCTTTTTATAGAGCAGTTGTGAAACACCCTTTTAGAAGAAGCTGCAAGTGTATATTTGGAGTGCTTTGAGGCCTACCCTGGAAAAGGAAATATCTTCACATAAAAACTAGACAGAAGCATTCTCAGAAACTTCCCTGTGCTTTATGCGTTCAAATCACAGTGGTGAACATTGGCTTTGATACCACAATTTTGAAATACTCTTTTTGTACAATTTGCAAGTGGATGTTTGGAGCACTGGAAAAGGAAATAACTTCACATAAAAACTAGATTGAAGCATTCTTAGAAACTTCTTTGTGATGTGTGCATTCAACTCACTGGAAAAGGAACTAACGTCACATCAAAACTAGATTGAAGCATTCTCAGAAATTTCTTTGTGATGTGTGCTTTCAACTCACAGACTTGAACGCTCCTTTTGGAAGAGCAGCTTTGAAACACTCTTTTTGTAGAATCTGCAAGTGGATATTTGGAGTGCTTTGAGGTCTATGCTGGTAAAGGACATATCTTCACATAAAAACTAGACAGAAGTATTGTCAGAAACTTCTTTGTGATGTGCACATTCAACTCACAGTTTTGAACATTCCGTTTGATAGAGCAGTTTTGAAACACTCTTTTATTACCATCTGCAAGTGGATATTTGTAGTGCTTTGAGGCCTACATTGTAAAAGGAAGTATCTTCACATAAAAGCTAGGCAGAAGAATTCTCAGAATCTTCCCTGTGCTTTATGCATTCAACCCACAGAGTTGAACATTCCTTTTGATAGCGCAGTTTTGAAAAATTCTTTTTGTAGAATCTGCAAGTGGATATTTGGAGTGCTTTGAGGCCTACATTGGAAAAGCAAATATCTTCATATAAAAACTAGACAGAAGCATTCTCAGAAACTTCTCTATGATAAGTACATTCAACTCACAGAGTTTAAAGTTCCTTTTGATAAAACAGTTTTGAAACACGCTTTTTGTAGGATCTGCAAGTGGATATTTGGAGCGCTTTGAGGCCTGTGCTGAAAAAGTAAATATCTTCACATAAAAACTAGACCGAAGCATTCTGAGAAACTCCTTTGTGACGTGTGCATTCAACTCACAGACTTAAAATATCCTTTCGATAAAGCAGTTTTGAAACACTGTTTTTGTTTAATCTGCAAGTGGATATTTGGAGGGCTTTGAGGTTCATGCTGGAAAAGAAAATATCTTCACATAAGAACTAGACAGAATCATTCTCAGAAACTTCTTTGTGATGTGTGCATTGAACTCACAGAGTTGAACCTTCCTTTGGATAGAGCAGTTTTGAAATACCCTTTTTGTAGAAACTGCAAGTGGATATTTGGAGTGCTTTGAGGCCTATGCTGGAAAGGGAAATATCTTCAAAAAACCTAGACAGAAGCATTATAAGAAACTTCTTTATGATGAGTGCATTCAACTCACTGACTCGAAACTTCCTTTAGAAAGAGAAGTTTTGACACACACTTTTTGAAGGGTCTGTAAGTGGATATTTGGAGTGCTTTGTGGCCTATGCTGGAAAAGGAAATATCTTCACGTGAAAACTAACAGAAGTATTCTCAGAAACTTATTTGAGATGTGTGCATTCAACTCACAGAGTTGAACCTTCCTTTTGATAGAGCAGTTTTGAAACACTCTTTTTGTAGAATCTGCATGTGGATATTTGGAGTGCTTTGAGGCCTAAGCTAGGAAAGGAAATATCTTCACATAAAAATTAGACAGTGGAAATCTCAGAAACTTCTTTGTGATGAGTGCATTCAAATCACAGACTTGTATCTTCTTTTTGGCAGAGCAATTTTGAAACACTCTTTTTATAGAATTTGCAAGTGGATATTAGGGAGTGCTTTGAGGCCTGTGCAGGAAATGGAAATATCATCACATAAAAACTATACAGAAGCATTCTCACAAACTACTTTGTGATAAGTGCATTCAACTCAGAGAGTTGAAACTTCTTTTTGGTAGGGCAGTTTTGAAGCACTCTTTTTGTAGAATCTGCAAGTGGATATTTGGAGTGATTTGACGCCTGTGCTGGAAAAGGGAATATCTTCACATAAAAACTAGACAGAAGCATTCTCAGAAACTTTTTTGTGATGTGTGCATTAAAATCATAGTGTTGAACATTCCTTTTGATAGAACAGTTTTGAAATGCTCTTTTAGTAGAATCTGCAAGAGTATATTTGGAGTGCTTTGAGGCCTACCCTGGAAAAGGAAATATCTTCATATCAAAACAGCACAGAAACATTTTCAGAAACTTCCCTGTGCTTTATGCATTTAAATGACACAGTTGAAGATGCTTTTTGATAGTGCAGTTTTGAAACACTCTTTTTGCAGAATCTGCAAGTGGATTTTTGGAGCCCTTTGAGACCTGTGGTGGAAAAGGAAATATCTTCACATAAAAACTAGACAGAAGCATTCTCAGAAACTTCTGTGTGATGAGTGCATTCAACTCACAGACTTGAGCGTTCCTCTCGAAAGAGCAGTTTTGAAACACTCTTTTTGTAGAATCTGCAAGAGGATATTTGGAGCGTTTTGAGGCCTATGCTGGAAAAGGAAATATCTTCACATAAAAACTAGACAGAAGCATTCTCAGAAACTTCTTCATGATGTGTGCATTCAACTCACGGATTTGAACCTTCTTTTTGATAGAGCAGTTTTGAAACACTCTTTCTGTAGTGTATGCAATTGGATATTTGGAGCAATTTGAGGCCTATGCTAGAAAAGGAAATATCTTTAGACAAAAACTAGACAGAAGCATTCTCAGAAACTTCTCTGTGATGAGAGCATTGAACTCACAGACCTGAACCATCGATTTGATAGAACAGTTTTGAAAAACTCTGTTTATAGAATCTGCAAGCGGATATGTCGAGCACTATGAGGCCTATGTTGGGAAAGGAAGTATCTCCACATAAAAACTAGACAGAAGCATTCTCAGAAACTTCTTTGTGACGTGTGCATTCAACTCGCAGAGTTTAACCTTCCCTTTGATAGAGCATTTTTGACTCACTCTTTTTGTAGAAGCTGCAAGTGGATATTTTGAGCACTTTGAGGCGTATCCTGGGAAAGGGAATATCTTCACATAAAAACTAGACAAAAGCATTCTCAGAAACTTCTTTGTGATGAGTGAATTCAACTCAAAGATTGAACTTTCCTTTTGATAGAGCAGTTTTGAAACACTCTTTTTGATGAATCTGCAAGTGGATATTTGGAGCACTTTGAGGCCTATGCTGGAAAATGAAATATCCTCACATAAAAACTAAAGGGAAGCATTCTCAGAAACTTCTCTGTGATGAGTGCATTCAACTCACAGAATTGAACCTTCCTTTTGATAGAAGGTTCAACTTGTATTTGCTATGGATGTTTGGAATGCTTTGAGTCCTATGCTGGAAAAGGGTATATCTTCTCATAAAAACTAGGCAGAAGCATTCTCAAAAACTTCTTTGTGATGAGTATATTCAACTCATAGAATTGAACCTTCCATTGATAGAACAGTTTTGAAACACTCTTTTTGTGGTATGTGCAAGTGGATACTTGGAGCGATTTGAGGCCTATGCTGGAAAAGGAAATGTCTCCACATAAAAACTAGAAAGAAGAATTCTGAGAAACTTCTTTGTGATGTGTGCATTTAACTCACAGTGCTGAACATTCCTTTTGATAGAGGAGTTGTGAAACACCCTTTTAGCAGAATCTTCAAGAGTATATTTGGAGTGCTTTGAGGCCTACACTGGAAAAGGAAATATCTTCACATAAAAACTAGACAGAAGCATGCTCAGAAACTATTTGTTATGAGTACATTCAACTTACAGACTTGAACCTTCCTTTTGATAGAGTAGTTTTGAAAGACTCTTTTTGCAGAATCTGCAAGTGGATGTTTGGAGCACTTTGAGGCCTATGATGGAAAAGGAAATATCATCACATAAAAACTAGACAGAAACCTTCTCAGAAACTTCTTTGTGATGAGTGCATCCACCTCGCAGAGTTGATCCTTTCTTTTGATAGAACAGTTTTGAAACTCTCTTTTTGTAGTTTCTGCAAGTGGATATTTAGTGCGCTTTGAGACCTATGGTGGAAAAGGAAATATCTTCACATATAAACTAGACAGAAGCATTCTCAATAACTTCTTTGTGAGATGAGCATTCAACACACAGAGTTGAGCATTCCTTTTGATAGAAAAGATTTGAAACACTCTTTTAGTATAATCTGCAAGAGGGTATTTGGAATGCTTTTAGCCGTACCTTGGAAAAGCAAATATCTTTACATAAAAACTAGAATGAAGCATTCTCAGAAACTTCCCTGTGCTTTATGCATTCAACTGACAGATTTGAACCTTCCTTTTCATAGAGCAGTTTTGAAACACTCTTTTTGTAGAAACTGCAAGAGCATATTTGAAGCGCTTTAAGGCCTATGCTGGAAAAGGATATATCTTCACAGAAAAAATAGACAGAAGCATTCTCAGAAACTTCTTTGTGATGAGTGCATTCAACTCCCAGAGTTGAACTTTCCTTTTGATAGAACAGTTTTGAAAGATTCTTTTTGCAGAATCTTCAGGTGGATATTTGGAGCGATTTGAGGCCTATGCTGGAAAACGAAATATCTTCACATAAAGACTAGACAGAAGCATTCTCAGAAACTTCTTTGTGATGTGTGCATTCAACTCTCAGGGATGAACCTTTCTTTTGATAGAGCACTTTTGAAAAACTCTTTTTGTAGACTCTGCAAGTTGATAATTGAAATGTATTGAGGCCTACACAGGAAATGTAATATTTTCACATAAAAACAAAACAGAAGCATTCTGAGAAACTTTCCTGTGCTTTATGCATTCAACTGACAGGGTTGAACCTTCCTTTTGATAGAACAGTTTTAAAACACTTTTTTTGTAGTATCTGCAATAGGATATTTGGGACGCTTTTGGGCCTAAGCTGGAAAAGAAGAAAACTTCACATAAAAACTAGATTGAAGCATTCTCAGAAACTGCTTTGTAATGTCTGCATTCATCTCACAGACTTAAACCTTACTTTTGATTCAGCAATTTTGAAACACTCTTTTTGTAGAATCTGGAAGTGGATATTTGGAGACATTTTAGGCATATGCTGGAAAAGGAAATATCTTCACATAAAAACAAGACAGAATCATTCTCAGAAACATCTTGGTGATGTGCGCATTCAACTTACAGAGCTGAATCTTCCTTTTGATAGCGCAGTTTAGAAACACGCTTACTGTAGAATCTGCAATTGGGTATTTGGAGGAGTTTGAGGCCTATGCTGAAATAGGAAATATCTTCACATAAAAACTAGACAGAAGCATTCTCAGAAACTCCTTTGTTTTGACTTTGTCTTGACTGCGTTCAACTCACAGAATTGAACCTTCCTTTTGATAGAATAGTTTTGAAACACACTTTTTGTAGAATTTGCAAGTGAATATTTGGACCACTTTATGGCCTATGGTTGAAAAGGAAATAACTTCCCATAAAAACTAGACAGAAGCATTCTCAGAAACTTTTTTGTGTTGAGCACATTGAACTCACAGAGCTGAACCTTCCTTTTGGTAGCGCAGTTTTGAATCACTATTTTTGTAGAATCTGCACGTGGATATTTGGTGTGCTTTGAGGCCTATGCTGGAAAAGGAATTATCTTCACAAAAAACTAAGCAGAAGCACTCTCAGAAACTTCTTTTTCATGCATGCATTCAACTCACAGAGTTGAAGATTCCTTTTGATAGAGCAGTTTTGAAACACACTTTTTGTAGAATCTGCAAGTGGATATTTGGAGTGCTTTGAGGCACATGCTGGAAAAGGAAATATCTTCATATAAAAACTAGACAGAAGCATTCTGAGAAATTTCTTTGTGGTGAGTGCATTCAATTCATATACTTGAACCTTCCTTTTGATAGAATAGATTTGAAACACTCTTTTTGTAGAATCTGCAAGTGGATATTTGAAGTGCTTTGAGGCCTATGATGGAAAAGGAAATATCTTCACATAAAAACTACACAGAAACATTCTCAGAAACTTCTTTGTGATGAGTGCATTCAAGTCACAGAGTTGAACCTTCCTTTTGATAGAACAGTTTTGAAACTCTCTTTTTGTAGATTCTGCAAGTGGATATTTTGTGTGCTTTGAAGCCTATGATGGAAAAGGAATTATCTTCATATATAAACTTGACTGAAGCATTCTCAGAAACTTCTTTGTGATGTGCACATTCAACCCACAGAGTTGAGCCTTCCTTTAGATAGAAAAGTTTTGAAACACTCTTTTAATGGAATATGCAAGTGGATATTTGGAATGCTTTTAGCCCTGCCTTGGAAAAGTCAATATCTTCACATTAAAAACCAGACTGAAGCATTCTCAGAAACTTCCCTGTGCTTTATGCATTCAACTCACAGATTTGATCCTTCGTTTTGAGAGAGCAGTTTTGAAACACTCTTTTTGTAGAGTCTGCAAGGGCATATTTGGAGTGCTTTGAGGCCTATGCTGGAAAAGGATACATCTTCACATAAAAAAATAGACAGAAACATTCTTAGAAACTTCTTTGGGATGAGTGCATTCAACTCCCAGAGTTGAATTTTCCTTTTGATAGAACAGTTTTGTAAGTCTCTTTTTGCTGAATCTTCAAGTGGATATTTGTAGCGATTTGAGGCCTATGCTGGAAAACGAAATATCTTCACATAAAGAATAGACAGAAGCATTCTCAGAAACTTCTTTATGATGTGCACATTCAACTCACAGAGTTGAACCTTCGTTTGAAAGATCAGTTTTGAAACACTCTTTTTGTAGACTCTGCTAGTGGATATTTGGAGTGCTTTGAGGCCTACACAGGAAAATGTAATATTTTCACATAAAAACTAAACAGAAGCATTCTGAGAAACTTTCCTGTGCTTTATGCATTCAACTGATGGAGTTCAACCTTCCTTTTGATGGAACAGTTTTGAAATACTTTTTTTGTAGGATCTACAATTGGATATTTTGGACTCTTTGATTCATATGCTGGAAAAGAAGATAACATCATATAAAAGCTACATTCAAGCATTCTCAGAAACTTCTTTGTAATGTGTGCAACCATCTCACAGACTTGAACCTTCCTTTTGATAGAGCAGTTTTGAAACACTCTTTTTGTAGAATCTGGAAGTGGTATTTGGAGCCCTTTGAGGCCTACGCTGGAAAAGGAAATATCTTCACATAAAAACTAGACAGAAGCATTCTCAGAAACTTCTTTGTGATGTGTGCATTCAACTCACAAAGTTGAACCTTCCTTTTGATAGAGCAGTTTTGAAACACCCATTTTGTAGAATCTGCAATTGGATATTTGGAGCGCTTTGAGGCCTATGCTAGAATAGGAAATATCTTCACATAAAAACTAGACAGAAGCATTCTCAGAAACTCCTTTGTTTTGTGTGCATTTAACTCACAGAATTGAATCTTCCTTTTGAGAGAATAGTTTTGAAACACTCTTTTTGTAGAATCTGCAAGTGGATATTTAGAGTGTATGAGTCCTATGCTTTAAAAGGAAATATCTTCACATAAAAACTAGACAGAAGCATTCTCAGAAACTTCTTTGTGTTGAGCGCATTCAACTCACAGGGTTGAACCTTCCTTTTCATAGAGCAGTTTTGAAACAATCTTTTTGTAGAATCTGCAATTGTATATTTGGAGCACTTTGGTTCCTATGCTAGAAATGTAACTATCTTCATATAAATCTAAACAGAAGCATTCTCAGAAATTTCTTTGTGATGTGGGCATTCAAGTCACAGAGTTTAACCTTCCTTTTGATAGAGCAGTTTTGAAACAATCTTTCTGTCGAATCTTGAAGTGGATATTTGGAGTGGTTTGATGCCTACACTAGAAAAGGAAATACCTTCACATAAAAGCTAGACAGAAGCATTCTTAGAAACTTCCCTGTGACAAATGCATTCAACCCACAGAGTTCAACCTTCCTTTTGATAGCACAGTTTGGGAACACTCTTTTTGTAGATTCTGCATTTGAATATTTGGAGTGCTTTGAGTCGTATGTTTGAAAAGTAAAAAACTTCACATAAAAATTAGATTGTAGCATTCTCAGAAATTTCTTTGAGGTGAGCGCATTAAACTCACAGAGTTGATACTGCCTTTTGATAAAACAGTTTTGAATCACTCTTTTTGTAGAATTTGCAAGTGGATATTTGGGGTTCTTTGAGGCCTAAACTGGAAAAGGAAATATCTTAACCTAAAAACTAGACAGAAGCATTCTCAGAAACTCCCCTGTGCTTTACACATTCAACTCACAGAGCTGAACCTTCCTTTTGAGAGAACAGTTTTGAAACACTCTTTTCATAGAATCTGCAAGTGGATATTTGGAGGGTTTTGAGGCCTATACTGGAAAAGGAAATAACTTCACATAAAAACTAGATTGAAGTATTCTGAGAAACTTCGTTGTGATGTGTGCATTCAACTCACAGACTGGAACCTGACTTTTAATAGAGCAGTTTTGAAACACTCTTTTTGTAGACTCTGCAAGAGGATATTTGGAGCACTTTGAGGCCTATGATTGAAAAGAAAATATCTTCACATTAAAACTAGACAGAAGCATTCTCAGATACTTCTTTCTGATGAATGCATTCAACTCACAGTGTTGAACCTTCCTTTTGAGAGAGCAGTTTTGAAACACTCTTTTTGTAGAATCTGTAAGTGGATATTTGGAGCAGTTTCACTCCTACACTGGAAAAGGAAATACCTACAAATAAAAACTAGACAGAAGCATTGTCAGAAACTTCCCTGTGACTGATGCATTCAACTCACAGAGTTCAGACTTCCTTTTGATAGCGCAGTTTGGAAACACTCTTTTGTAGAATCTGCAACTGGATATTTGGAGTGCTTCGATGCCTATCCTGGAAAAGGAAATAACTTCACATAAAAACAAGATTGAAGTATTCTCAGAAACTTCTCCTGATGAGTGCATTCAACTCACATTGCTGATACTGCCTTTTGATAGTACAGTTTTCAATCACTCTTTTTGAAGAATTTGCAAGTGGATATTTTGAGTGCTTTGGGGCCTAAACTGGAAAAGGAAATATCTTCACCTAAAAACTAGACAGAAGCATTCTCAGAAACTTCCCTGTGCTTTAAGCATTCAACCCACAGATTTGAACTTAATTTTGCTAGAGCAGTTATGAAACAATCTTCTTGTAGAATCTGCAAATGCATATTTGGAGCGCTTTGAGGCCTATATTGGAAAAGGAAATATATTCAAATAAAAACTAGACAGAAGCATTTTCAGAAAATTCTTTGCAATGAGTGCATTCAACTAATAGAGTTGAACCTTCGTTTTGATATAACAGTTTTGAAACGCTCTTTTTGTATAATCTGCAAGTGGATATTTGGAGCGTTTTGAGGTCTACACAGGAAACGCAAATATCGTCACATAAAAACTAGACAGAAGCATTAACAGAAAGTTCCTTGTGATGAGTGCTTTCAACTCAGAGAGTTGAAACTTCCTTTTGATAGAACAGCTTTGAAACACTCTTTTTGTAGAAACTGCAAGTGGATATTTGGAGCGTTTGGAGGTCTACACAGGAAACGCAAATATCTTCACATAAAAACTAGACAGAAGCATTCTCAGAAACTCCTTTGTTTTGTGTGCATTTAACTCACAGAATTGAATCTTCCTTTTGAGAGAATAGTTTTGAAACACTCTTTTTGTAGAATCTGCAAGTGGATATTTAGAGTGTATGAGTCCTATGCTTTAAAAGGAAATATCTTCACATAAAAACTAGACAGAAGCATTCTCAGAAACTTCTTTGTGTTGAGCGCATTCAACTCACAGGGTTGAACCTTCCTTTTCATAGAGCAGTTTTGAAACAATCTTTTTGTAGAATCTGCAATTGTATATTTGGAGCACTTTGGTTCCTATGCTAGAAATGTAACTATCTTCATATAAATCTAAACAGAAGCATTCTCAGAAATTTCTTTGTGATGTGGGCATTCAAGTCACAGAGTTTAACCTTCCTTTTGATAGAGCAGTTTTGAAACAATCTTTCTGTCGAATCTTGAAGTGGATATTTGGAGTGGTTTGATGCCTACACTAGAAAAGGAAATACCTTCACATAAAAGCTAGACAGAAGCATTCTTAGAAACTTCCCTGTGACAAATGCATTCAACCCACAGAGTTCAACCTTCCTTTTGATAGCACAGTTTGGGAACACTCTTTTTGTAGATTCTGCATTTGAATATTTGGAGTGCTTTGAGTCGTATGTTTGAAAAGTAAAAAACTTCACATAAAAATTAGATTGTAGCATTCTCAGAAATTTCTTTGAGGTGAGCGCATTAAACTCACAGAGTTGATACTGCCTTTTGATAAAACAGTTTTGAATCACTCTTTTTGTAGAATTTGCAAGTGGATATTTGGGGTTCTTTGAGGCCTAAACTGGAAAAGGAAATATCTTAACCTAAAAACTAGACAGAAGCATTCTCAGAAACTCCCCTGTGCTTTACACATTCAACTCACAGAGCTGAACCTTCCTTTTGAGAGAACAGTTTTGAAACACTCTTTTCATAGAATCTGCAAGTGGATATTTGGAGGGTTTTGAGGCCTATACTGGAAAAGGAAATAACTTCACATAAAAACTAGATTGAAGTATTCTGAGAAACTTCGTTGTGATGTGTGCATTCAACTCACAGACTGGAACCTGACTTTTAATAGAGCAGTTTTGAAACACTCTTTTTGTAGACTCTGCAAGAGGATATTTGGAGCACTTTGAGGCCTATGATTGAAAAGAAAATATCTTCACATTAAAACTAGACAGAAGCATTCTCAGATACTTCTTTCTGATGAATGCATTCAACTCACAGTGTTGAACCTTCCTTTTGAGAGAGCAGTTTTGAAACACTCTTTTTGTAGAATCTGTAAGTGGATATTTGGAGCAGTTTCACTCCTACACTGGAAAAGGAAATACCTACAAATAAAAACTAGACAGAAGCATTGTCAGAAACTTCCCTGTGACTGATGCATTCAACTCACAGAGTTCAGACTTCCTTTTGATAGCGCAGTTTGGAAACACTCTTTTGTAGAATCTGCAACTGGATATTTGGAGTGCTTCGATGCCTATCCTGGAAAAGGAAATAACTTCACATAAAAACAAGATTGAAGTATTCTCAGAAACTTCTCCTGATGAGTGCATTCAACTCACATTGCTGATACTGCCTTTTGATAGTACAGTTTTCAATCACTCTTTTTGAAGAATTTGCAAGTGGATATTTTGAGTGCTTTGGGGCCTAAACTGGAAAAGGAAATATCTTCACCTAAAAACTAGACAGAAGCATTCTCAGAAACTTCCCTGTGCTTTAAGCATTCAACCCACAGATTTGAACTTAATTTTGCTAGAGCAGTTATGAAACAATCTTCTTGTAGAATCTGCAAATGCATATTTGGAGCGCTTTGAGGCCTATATTGGAAAAGGAAATATATTCAAATAAAAACTAGACAGAAGCATTTTCAGAAAATTCTTTGCAATGAGTGCATTCAACTAATAGAGTTGAACCTTCGTTTTGATATAACAGTTTTGAAACGCTCTTTTTGTATAATCTGCAAGTGGATATTTGGAGCGTTTTGAGGTCTACACAGGAAACGCAAATATCGTCACATAAAAACTAGACAGAAGCATTAACAGAAAGTTCCTTGTGATGAGTGCTTTCAACTCAGAGAGTTGAAACTTCCTTTTGATAGAACAGCTTTGAAACACTCTTTTTGTAGAAACTGCAAGTGGATATTTGGAGCGTTTGGAGGTCTACACAGGAAACGCAAATATCTTCACATAAAAACTAGACAGAAGCATTCTCAGAAAGTTCCTTGTGATGAGTGCTTTCAACTCAAAGAGTTGAACCTTCCTTTTGATAGAACAGCTTTGAAACACTCTTTTTGTAGAATCTGCAATTGGATATTTGGAGCGCTATGAGGCCAATGCTGGAAAAGGAAATATCTTCACATAAAAATTAGAAAGAAGCATTCTCAGAAACTTCTTTGTGATGAATGCATTCAATTCAAAGAGGTGAACCTACCTTTTGGTAGAGAACTTTTGAAACACCGTTTTGTAGAATCAGCAAGTGGACATTTGGAGTGCTTTAAGGCCTACGCTGGAAAAGGAAATATCTTAATATAAAAACTAGACAGAAGCATTCTCAGAAACTTCTTTGTGATGAGTGCCTTCAACTCACAGACTGGAACCTTCCTTTTGATAGAGCAGTTTTGAAACACTCTTTTTGTAGTTAAGGCGTATGATGGAAAACGAAATACCTTCACATAAAAACTAGACAGCAGCATTCTCAAAAACTTCTCTGTGATGAGTGCATTCTCGTCACAGAGTTGAACATTCCTTTTGACAGAATAGTTTTGAAACACTCTCTTTGTAGAATCTGCAAGTGGATATTTGGAGCGCTTTCAGACCAATGCTGGAAAAGGAAATATCTTCAGATAAAAACTAGACAGAAGCATTCTCAGAAACATCTTTTTGATGAGCGCATTCGACTCACAGAGTTGAACCTGCTTTTGATAGAGCAGTTTTGAAACACCCTTTTTGTAGAATCTGCAAGTGGATATTTGGAGCACATTGTTGCCTACGCTGGAAAAGGAAATATCTTCACATAAAAACTAGACAGAAGCATTCTCAGAAACTTCTTTGGATGATCGCATTCAACTCACAGACTTCAACCTTCCTTTTGACAGAGCAGTTTTGAAACACTCTTTTAATAGAATGTGCAGGTGGATATTTGCAGTGCTTTGCGGCCTACATTGGAAAAGGAAATATCTTCACATTAAAACTGGACAGCAGCATTCTCACAAGATACACTGTGCTTTACGCATTCAACTCACAGAATTAAACCTTCCTTTGGATTGCGAAGTTCAGAAAAACTCTTTTTGTAGAATGTGCAATTGGATATTTTGAGCACTTTGAGGCCTATGATGGAAAGGGAAATATCTTCACATAAAAAGTAAACAGAAGAACTCTCAGAAACTTCTCTTTGATAAGTGGATTCAATTCACAGAGTTGAACCTTCCTTTTGATAGAGTAGTTTTCAAACACACTTTTTGTAGAACCTGTAAGTGGATATTTGGAGCACTTTGAGGCCTATGCTGGAAATGGAAATATCTTCAAAAAAACTAGACAGAAGCATTATCAGAAACTTCTTTGTGATGACTGCATTGAACTCTCAGACTTGAACATTCCTTTTGATAGAGCAGTTTTGAAACACTCTTTTTGTAGTTGAGGCCTATGATGGAAAACGAAATACCCTCACATAAAAACTAGACGGAAGGATTCTCAGAAACTTCTCTGTGATGAGTGCATTCACCTCACAGAGTTGAACATTCCCTTTGACAGAATAGTTTTGAAAAACTCTTTTTGTAGAATCTGGAAATGGATGCTTGGAGCGCTTTGAGGCCTATGCTGGAAAAGGAAATATCTTCACATAAAAACTAGACAGAAGCATTCTCAGAAACATATTTTTGATGAGCGCATTCAACCCACGAAGTTGAACCTGCTTTTGATAGAGCAGTTTTGAAACAACCTTTTTGTAGAATGTGCAAGTGGATAATTGTAGCGCTTTGGGGCCTATGCTGGAAAAGGAAATATCTTCATATAAAAACTAGACAGAAGTATTTTCAGAAACTTCGCTGGTAAGAATCCATTCAACTCACAGATTTGAACCTTCCCTTTCATAGAACAGTTTTGAAACACCCTTTTTGTACAATCTGCAAGTGGATATTTGGAGCGCTTTGGGGCCTATGCTGGAAAAGGAAATATCTTCACATAAAAATTTGACAGAAGCATACTCAGAAACTCCTCTGTGATGAGTGCATTCAACTCACAGACTTGGACCTTCCTTTTGATAGAATAGTTTTGAAACACTATTTTTGTAGAATCTGTAAGTGGATATTTGGAGTGCTTTGAGGCCTATGCTGGAAAAGGAAATATCTCCACATAAAAACTAGACAGAAGCATTCTCAGAAACTTCTTTGTGATGTGCATGTTCAACTCAAAGAGTTGAACCTTCCTTTTGATAGTGCAGTTTTGAAACACTCTTTTTGACGAATGTGCAAGTGGATATTTGGAGTGCTTTGTGACCAATGCTGGAAAAGGAAATATCTTCAGATAAAAAGTAGACGGAAGCATTCTCAGAAACATCTTTTTGATGAGCGCATTCAACTCACATAGTTGAACCTGCTTTTGATAGAGCAGTTTTGAAACAACCCTTTTGTAGAATTTGCAAGTGGATATTTGGAGCGCTTTGGGGCCTATGCTGGAAAAGGAAATATCTTCACATAAAAACTAGACAGAAGCATGCTCAGAAACTTTGCTTGTAAGAATCCATTCAACTCATAGATTTGAACCTTCCTTATGATAGAACAGTTTTGAAACACCCTTTTTGTAGAAACTGCAAGTGGATATTTGGAGCGCATTGATGTCAACAGTGGAAAAGGAAATATCTTCACATAAAAACGAGACAGATGCGTTCTCAGAAACTTCTTTGGATGAGTGCATTCAACTCACAGACTTCAACCTTCCTTTTGACAGAGCAGTTTTGAAACACTCTTTTAATAGAATCTGCAGGTGGATATTTGTAGTGCTTTGAGGCCTACATTGGGAAAGGAAATATCTTCACATAAAAACTAGACAGAAGCATTCTCAGAAAATACACTGTGCTTTATGCATCCAACTCACAGAGTTAAACCTTCCTTTGGATTGCAAAGTTTAGAAAAACTCTTTTTGTAGAATGTGCGATTGGATATTTTGAGCGCTTTGAGGCCTATGACGGAAAAGGAAATATCTTCACATAAAAACTAGACAGAAGAATTCTCAGAAACTTCTCTTTGATAAGTGGATTCAATTCACCGAGTTGAACCTTCGCTTTGATACAGCAGTTTTCAAACACTCTTTTTGTAGAATCTGTAAGTGGATATTTGTAGCACTTTGAGGCCTATGCTGGAAATGGAAATATCTTTAAAAAAACTAGACAGAAGCATTATCAGAAACTTCTTTGTGATGAGTGCATTCAACTCACAGAGTTGAACCTTTCTTTTAATTGAGCAGTTTTGAAATACCCTTTTTGTAGAATCTGCAAGTGGATATTTTGAACACTTTGAGGCCTATGTTGGAAAAGTAAATATCTTCATATGAAAACAAGACAGAAGCATTCTCTGAAAGTTCCCTGTGCTTTATTCATTCAACTCACAAACTTGAACCTTCCTTTTTGTAGAGCAGTTTTGAAACACTCTATTTGTAGAATCTGTAAGTGGATATTTGGAATGCTTTGAGGCCTATGCTAGAAAAAGAAATATCTACACATAAAAGCTAGGCAGAAGCATTCTCAGAAACTTCTTTTTGATGAGTGCATTCAACTCACAGAGTTGAACCTTTATTTTGATAGAACTGTCTAGAAAAACTATTTTTATAGAATCTGCAGGTGGATATTTGGAGCGCTTGGTGGCTTATGCTGGAAAAAGAAATATCTTCACATAAAAACTAGACAGAAGAATTCACAGAAACTTTCCTGTGCTTTAAGCATTCAACTCACAGAGTTGAAGCTTCCTTTTGACAGCTCAGATTTGAAACACCATTTTTTAAGAATCTGCAAGTGGATATTTGGAGCGCTTTGAGGGCTATGCTGGAAAAGGAAATATCTTCACATAAAAACTGGACAGAAGCATTCTCAGAAACTTCCCTGTGTTTCATGTATTCTACTCACAGACTTCAAACTTCCTTTTGATAGAGCAGTTTTGAAACACTCTTTTTGTAGAATCTGCAAGTAGATACTTGGAGTGCTTTGAGACCTGTGCTGGAAAAGGATATAAATTCACATAAAAACTAGACAAAGGCATTCTCAAAAACTCCTTTCTGATGTGTGCTTTCAACTCACAGACTTGAACCTTCCCTTTGATAGGCCTATGATGGAAAAGGACATATCTTCACATAAAAACTAGACAGAAGCATTCTCAGAAACTACTTTGTGATGAGTGCATTCCACTCACTGACTTGAATCATCCTAGTGTTAGAACCGTTTTGAAACACTCTTTTTGAAGTATCTGCAGGTGGCTATTTGGAGTGTGTTGAGGCCTATGCTGGAAAACGAAATATCTTCATATAAAAACTAGTGAGAAGCATTCTCAGAAACTTCTTTGTCATGTGCGCATTCAACTTGGAGAGTTGAACATTCCATTTGATAGCGCAGTTTGGAAATACTCCTTTTGTGGAATCTGCAAGTGGATATTTGGGAGCTTTCAGGACTACGCTGGAAAAGGGAATATCTTTACATAAAAACTAGACAGAAGCATTCTCAAAAACTTCTTTCAGATGTGTGCATTCAACTCACAGAGTTGAGCCTTCCTTTAGATAGAGCAGTTTTGAAACACCCTTTTATCTGCAAGTTGATATTCGGAGCACTTTTAGTCCTGTGCTGGAAAAGGAAATGTCTTCACATAAAAACTAGACAGAAGCTTTCTCAGAAACTTCCGTGTAATTTATGTATTCACTTCTCAGATTTTAACCTTCCTTTTGATAGAGCAGTTTTGAAACACTCTTTTTGTAGAATTTGCAAATTGATATTTGGAGTGCTTTGAGGCCTATGCTAGAAAAGGAAAAAACTTCACATAAAAATTAGACTGAAGCATTCTCAGAAACTTCTTTGTGATGCATGCATTCAACTCACTGACCTGAACCTTCTTTTGATAGAGCAGTATTGAAACACTCTTTTTGTAGAATCTGCAAGTGGATGTTTGGAGCGCTTGTAGGACTATGCTGGAAAAGGATATATGTTCACATAAAAACTAGACAAAAGCATTCTCAGAAACTTCTTTGTGATGTGTGCATTCATCTTGCAGAGTTGAACCTTCCCTTTGATAGAGCAGTTTGGAAACACACATTTTGTAGAGTGTGCAAGTGGATATTTGGAGTGCTTTATGGCCTATGACGGTAAAGGAAATATCTCCACATAAAAATTAGAAGCATTTTCAGAACCTACTTTATGATTAGTGCCTTCAACTCACAGATATGAACCAACCTTTTGATAGGGCTCTTTTGAAACACTCTTTTTGTAGAATCTGCAAGTGGATATTTGGAGTGCTTTGAGGCCTCTGCTGAAAAAGGAAACATCATCACATAAAAACTAGACTGAATTATTCTCAGAAACTTCTTTGTGATAAGGGCCTTCAACTCACAGAGTAGAAGCTTCCTTTTGATAGAACAGTTTAGAAACATTCTTTTTGTACAATTTGCAAGTGGACATTTGGAGTGCATTGAGGCCTCTGCTGGAAAAAGACATATCTTCACTTAAAAACTAGACAGAAGCATTCTCAAAAACTTCTTTGTGATGAGTGCATTCAACTCTGTGAGTTCAACCTTCCTTTTGAGAATAGTTTTGAAACACTCCTTTTGTAGAATCTGTAAGTGGATTTTTGGAAGGCTTTGAGGCCTATGCTGGAAAAGGTTATATCTTCACATAAAAAGTAGACAGAAGCATTCTCAGAAATTTCTTTGTGATATCTGTATTCAACTAACAGGGTTGAATATTTCTTTTGATAGAGCATTTTTGAAACAGTCTTTTTGCAGAATCTGCAAGTGGATATTTGGAGCGCTTTGAGGCCTATGCTTTAAAAGGATATATCTTCACATGAAAACTAGACAGCAGCATTCTCAGAATCCTCTTTGAGATGAGTGCATTCAACTCACAGACTTGAACGTTCCTTTTGATAGAACAGTTTTGAAACACTCCTTTTGTAGAATCTGCAAGTGTTTATTCGGAGTGCTTTGAGGCCTATGTTGGAAAAGGGTATATCTTCACATAAAAATTAGACAGAAGCATTCTCAGAAACTTCTTTGTGAAGAGGGCATTCAACTCACAGAGTTGAACCTACCAATCGATAGAGAAGTTTTCAAACACTCTTCTTGTGGAATCTGCAAGTGAATATTTGGAGCGATTTGAGGCCTATGCTTTAAATGGAAACATCTTCACATGAAAATTAGACAGAAGCATTCTCAGAAACGTCTTTGTGATGAGTGCATTCATCTCACAGACTTGAAGCTTCCCTTTGAAAGAGCAGTTTTGAAACACTCTTTTTGTAGCATCTGCAAGTGGACATATGGAGGTCTTTGAGGCCTATGCTGGAAAAGGAAATATCTTCACATAAAAACTAGACAGAAGCATTCTCAGAAGCTTCTTTTTGATGTCTGCATTCAAATCACAGAGTTGAGCATACCTTTTCTTAGAGCAGTTGTGAAACACTCTTTTTGAGTAATCTGTAACTGGATATTTTGACCGATTTGAGGTCTTCATTGGAAGCGAGAATACCTTCACATAAAAACTAGATGAAAGCATTCTCAGAAACTTCATTGTGATGAGTGCATTCAACTCACAGAGTTGAACATAACTTTTCATAGGGGAGTTTTGAAACACTCTTTTTGTAGTATCTTCAAGTGGATACTTGGACTGCTTTGAGGACTTCGTAAGAAATGGGAATCTATTCAAATAAAAACTAGACAGAAGCATTCTCAGAAAATTCTTTGTGGTGTGTGCATTCAACTCACAGAGTTCAACCTTTCTTTTCATAGAGGAGTTTTGAAACACACTGTGTAGAATCTGCAAGTGGACAGCTGTAGTGCTTTGAGGGCTACAGTGGAAAAGGAAATATCTTCAAATAAAAATTAGACACAAGCATTCTCAGAAACTTCTTTGAGATGTGGGCATTCAACTCACAGAGTTGATCCTTCCTTTTGACAGTGCAGTTTTGAGACACTCTTTTTGTAGAATATGCAAGTGAATATTTGGAGCACTTCGAAACCCTTGTTGGAAATGGCAATATCTTCCAATAAAAACTAGACAAAGCGTTCTCAGAAACATCTTTGTGATGTGTGCATTCAACTCACAGATTTGAACATTCCATTTAATAGAGCAGTTGTGAAACACTGTTTTTGAAGAACCTGTGAGTGGATATTTGGAAGTATTTGAGAACTTCATTGGAAATGAGACTATCTTCCGAAAAAAACTATATAGAAACAGTCTCAGAATCTTCATTGTGATGTGTGCATTCAGCTCACAGAGTTGAAACTTCCTTTTGATAGAGTAGTTTATAAACACTCTTTTTGTATAATGTGCAAGTGGATATTTGTAGAGCTTTGAAGCATTCGTTGGAATCAGGAATATCTTCACATAAAAACTACACAGAAGCATTCTCAGAAAGTTCTTTGTCATGTGTGCATTCAACTCACGATTTGAAACTTCATTGTCTCAGAGCTGTTTTGAAACACTCTTTTTGTAGGATCTGCAAGTGGATATTTTGAGCTCTTTGAAGCCTTCGTTGGAAAAGGGAATATCTTCAAATAAAAACTAGACAGAAACATTCTCAGAAACTACTCTGCAATGTGTGAATTCAACTCACAGAGGTGAACAAACCTTTTCATAGAGCAGTTGTGAAATACTCTTTTTGAGGGACCTGCAAGTGTATATTTTGACTGGATTTGTGGTTTCGTTGGAAACGGGAATATCTTCATCTAAAAATTAGACAGAAGCATTCTCAGAAACTACTTTTGGACGTGTGCAATCAACTCACAAAGTTGAACCTTCCTTTTGATAGAGCAGTTTTGAAACACTCTTTTTGTAGAATCTGCAAGAGGATATTTAGAGTGCTTTGAGGCCTATGGTAGAAAAGGAAATATCTTCACATAAAAACTAGACAGAAGCATTCTCAGAAACTTCTTTGTGATGTGTGCATTCAACACAGAGGGTTGAGCCTTTCTTTTTATAGAGAAGTTTTGAATCACTCTGTTTGTAGAATCTGCAAGTGGACATTATTATCGCTTTGAGGGCTATGGTGGAAAAGAAATATCTTCAACTAAAAAATTCACAGAAGCATTTTCAGAAACTTCTTTTTGAGTTTGTATTCAAATCATAGTGTTGAGCATACCTTTTCATAGAGCAGTTGTGAAACACTCTTATAGAAGAATCTGCAACTGGATATTTGGACTGATTTGAGGCCTTCTTTGGAAACGAGAATAACCTCAAATAAAAACTAGACAGATGCATTCTCAGAAACTTCATTGTGATGTGTGCATTCAACTCACAGAGATGAACATAACTTTTCATAGAGCAGTTTTGAAACACTCTTTTTGTAGAATCTGCAAGTGGATATTGGGACCACTTTGAGGCCTTCGTTGGAAACGGGAAAATATTCAAATAAAAACTAGACAGAAGCTTCTCAGAAACTTCTTTGTGATGTGTTCATTCAACTCACAGAGTTGAACCTTTCTTTTGATAGAGCAGTTTTGAAACACTCTCTTTTTAGAATCTGCAAGTGGACAGTTGTAGTGCTTTGAGGGCTATGGTGGACAAGGAAATATCTTCAAATAAAAACTAGACACAAACATTCTCAGAAACATCTTTGTGATGTGTGCATTCAACTCACAGATTTGAACCTACGTTTTAATAGAGCAGTTGTGAAATACTCTTTTTGAATAATCTGAGAGTGGATATTTGGTATGATTTGAGAATGTCATTGGAAACGGGAATATCTTCACAAAAAAACTAGATAGAAGCATTCTCAGAAACTTCTTTGTGATGTCTGCATTCAGCTCACAGAGTTGAAACTTTCTTTTGATACAGCAGTTTAGAAACACTCTTTTTGTAGAATCTGCAAGTGGATATTTGGAGCACTTTGAAGCCTTCGTTGGAAAAGGGTATATCGTCACAGAAAAACTAGACAGAAGTATTCTCAGAAAGTTCTTTGTTTTGTGTGCATTCAACTCACAGAGTTGAATCTTCATTTTGTTAGAGCTGCTTTGAAATACTCTTTTGTAGGATCTCCAAGTGGATATTTTGAGCGTTTTGAAGCCTTCGTTGGAAACGGGAATATATTCAAATAAAACTAGACAGAAGCATTCTCAGAAACTACTTTGTGATGTGTGCATTCAACTCAGAGAGATGAACATACCTTTTCATAGAGCAGTTGTGAAATACTCTTTTTGAAGACCTGCAAGTGAGTATTTGGACCGGATTTGTGGTCTTCATTGGAAATGGGAATATCTTCAACTAAAAACGAGACAGAAGCATTCTCAGAAACTACTTTCGGATGTGTGCATTCAACTCACAAAGTTGAACCTTCCTTTTGATAGAGCAGTTTTGAAACACTCTTTTTGTAGAATCTGCAAGTGGATATTTGGAAGGCTTGGAGGCCTTCGTAGGAAATGGGAACACCTTCAAATAAAAATTATACAGAGGAATTCTCAGAAACTTCTTTGTGATGTGTGCATTCAACTCAAAGAGGTGAACCTTCGTTTTGTTAGAGCTGTTTTGAAACACTCTTTTTGTAGTATCCGCAAGTGGATATTTGAAGCAATTTGAAGCCTTCATTGGAAAAGGTAATATCTTCAAATAAAAACTAGACAGTAGCATTCTCAGAGACTACTTTTTGTTGTGTGCATTCAACTCACAGAGTTGAAGGTTCCCTTTGATAGACCAGTTATGAATCACTCTTTATGTACAATCTGCAAGTGGATATTCGGAGCACTTTCAGGCCTGTGGCAGAAAAGGAAATATCTTCACATTAAAACTAGACATAAGCATTCTCACAAACTACTTTGTGATGTGTGCATTCAAGTCGCAGAGCTGAACCTTCCTTTTGCTAGAGGAGTTTTGAAACATTCTTTTTGTAGAAACTGCAAGTGGATGTTTGGAGTGATTTGAGTCCTATTTTAGAAAAGGAAATATCTTCACATAAAAACTAGAAAGAAGCATTCTCAGAAACATCGTTGTGATGTGTGCATTCAACTCTCAGAGTTGAAACTTCCTTTTAGTAGAGCAGTTTTGAAACACTCTTTTTGAATAATCTGCAAGTGGATATTTAGAGCGCTTTGAGACCTATTGTAATAAAGGAAATATCTTCTCGTAAAAACTAGACAGAAACATTCTCAGAAACTTCTTTGTAATGTGTGCATTCAACCCACAGGAGTTAACCTTTCTTTTGATAGAGAAGTTTTTAATCACTCTTTGTGTAGAATCTGCAAGTGGACATTATAATCGCTTTGAGAGCTATGGTTGAAATGGTAATATCTTCAACTAAAAACAAGACAGGGACATTCTCAGAAAATTCTTTTTGATATTTGCATTCAAATCACAGGGTTGAGCATACCTTTTCGTAGAGAAGTTGTGAAACACTCTTTTTGAAGAATGGATATTTGGTCCAATATGAGGCCTTCAGTGGAAGCGAGAATACCTTCACATAAAAACTAGACAGAAGCATTCTCAGAAACTTCATTGTGATGTGTGCATTCAACTGAGATTGTTGAACATTGAACATAGCTGTTCATAGAGCAGTTTTGAAAAACTCTTTTTGTAGAATCTGCAAGTGGATATTTGGACCGTATTAAGGCCTTCATTGGAAACGGGAATATATTCAAACAAAAACTAGACAGAAGCATTCTCAGAAACTTCATTGTGATGTGTGCATTCAACTCACAGATTTGAGCTTTTCTTTTGATAGAGCAGTTTTGAAACACTCTCTTTGTAGGATCTGCAAGTGGACAGTTTTAGAGCTCTGAGGGCTACAGTGAAAAGGAAATATCTTCAAATAAAAATTAGACACAAGCACTTTCAGAAACTTCTTTGAGATGTGTGAATTCAACTAACAGAGATGAACCTTCCTTTTGATAGTGCAGTTTTGAAACACTCTTTTTGTAGAGTATGCAAGTGGATATTTGGAGTGCTACAAAGCCTTCATTGGAAACTGGAACATCTTCAAATAAAAACCAGACAAGGCATTCTCAGAAACATGTTTGTGATGTGTGCATTCAACACGCAGATTTGAACATAATTTTTAATAGAGCAGTTGTGAAACACTCCTTTTGAAGAACCTGTGAGTGGATATTGGGCGTGATATGAGAACTTCATTTTAATCGGAAATATCTTCACAATAAAACTAGATAGAACCATTCTCAGAAACTTCTTTGTGATGTGCGCATTCAGTTCGCAGAGCTGAAATTTCCTTTTGATAGAGAAGTTTAGAAACACTCCTTTTGCAGAATCTGCATGTAGATATTTGGAGCGCTTAGAATCCTTCGTTGGAAACGGGAATATCTTCACATTAAAAACTAGACAGAAGCATTCTCAGAAACTTCTTTGTGATGTGTGCATTCAACTCACAGGGTTGAACCTTCGTATTGTTTGAGGTGTTTTGAAACACTCTTTTTGTAGGATCCGCAAGTGGATATTTGAAGCGGTTTGAAGACTTTGATGGAAACGGGAACATCTTCAAATAAAAACCAGACAGTAGCATTCTCAGAAACTACTTTTTAATGTGTGCATTCAACCCACAGAGTTGAACCTTCTTTTTGATAGACCAGTTTTGAATCACTCTTTTTGTAGATTCTGCAAGTGGATATTATGAGCGGTTTCAGGCCTGTTGTGGAAAAGGAAACATCTTCATATTAAAACTAGACATAAGCATTCTCAGAAACTACTTTGTGATGTGTGCATTCAACTTGCAGAGCTGAACCTTCTTTTTGATAGAGGAGTTTTGAAACAGTCTTTTTGAAGAACCTGCAAGTGCATATTTGGAGAGATTTGAGGCCCATGGTAGAAAAGGAAATATCTTCACTTAAAAACTAGACAGAAGCATTCTCAGAAACATCGCTGTGATGTGTGCACTCAACTATCAGAGTTGAAACCTCTTTTGGATAGAGCAGTTTTGAAACACTGTTTTTGTACAATCTGCAAGTGGATATTTAGAG
Source organism: Pongo abelii (assembly GCF_028885655.2). Classification (NCBI taxonomy): domain Eukaryota; kingdom Metazoa; phylum Chordata; class Mammalia; order Primates; family Hominidae; genus Pongo; species Pongo abelii. The sequence goes on along the minus strand of NC_072000.2, from coordinate 18,476,319 downwards.
TGCTTTGAGGCCTATGGTAGAATAGGAAATATCTTCACATAAAAACTAGAGAGAAGCTTTCTCAAAACTTCTCTGTGATGACTGCATTCAACTCACAGAGTTGAACCATGCTTTTGATAGAACAGTTTTCCCACACTCTTTTTGTAGACTCTGCAAGTGGATATTTGGAGCGCTTTTAGGCCTGTGATGGAAAAGGAAATATCTTCACATAAAAACTAGACAGAAGCATTCTCAGAAACTTCTTTGTGATGTGTTCATTCAGCACACTGGATTGAAGCTTTTTTGGAGGGACAAAATTTGAATCACTCTTTTTGTAGAATCTTCATGTGGAATTATTATCGCTTTGAGGGCTATGGTGGAAAAGGAAATATCTTCAACTAAAAACTAGACAGAAGCATTCTCAGAAACTTCTTTTTGATGTTTGCATTCAAATCACAGAGTTGAGCATACCTTTTCATAGAGCAGTTGCAAAACACTCTTCTTGAAGCATCTGCAACTGGATATTTGGACCGTTTTGTGGCCTTCATTGTAAAAGAGAATACCTTCATATAAAAACTAGATAGAAGCATTCTGAGAAACTTCATTGTGATGTGTGCATTCAGCTCACAGGTTTGAACATAACTTTTCACAGAGAAGTTTTGAAACAGTCTTTTTGTAGAATCTGCAAGTGAATATTTGCACCGCTTTGCAGCCTTCATTGGAAACGGGAATCTATTTAAATAAAATCTAGACAGAAGCATTCTCAGAAACTTCTTTGTGATGTGTGCATTCAACTCACAGAGTTGAACCTTTCTTTGATAGAGCAGTTTTGAAACACTCTCTTTCTAGAATCTGCAAGTGGACAGTTGTAGCACTTTGAGGGCTATGGTGGAAACTAATTATTTCAAATAAAAATTAGACACAATCATTCTCAGAAAGTTCTTTGACATGTGTGCATTCAACTCACAGAATTGATCCTTCCTTTTGATAGCGAAGTTTTGAAATACTCTTTTGTAGAATATGCAAGTGGATATTTGGAGCACTTCGAAGCCTTTATTGGAAACGGGAATATCTTCCAAAAAAAAAACTAGACAAAGCATTCTCAGAAACATCTTTGTGATGTGTGAATTCAACACATGGATTTGAACTTGCCTTTTGATAGAGCAGTTGTAAACACTCTTTTTGAAGAACCTGTGAGTGGATATTTGGAACAATTCAGGAACTTCATTGGAAACGGGAATATCTTCACACAAATACTAGAAGCATTCTCAGAAACATCTTTCTGATGTGTGATTTCAGCTCACCAAGTTGAAACTACCTTTTGATATAGGAGTTTGTAAACACTCTTTTTGTAGAATCTGCAGGTGGTTATTTGGAACGCTTTGAAGCCTTCTTTGGAAACGGGAATATCGTGACATAAAAACTACACAGAACCATTCTCAGAAAGTTCTTTGTCATGTGTGCATTCAACTCACAGAGTTGAACCTTTCTTTGATAGAGCAGTTTTGAAACTCTGTCTAGAATCTGCAAGTGGACAGTTGTAGCATTTGAGGGCTATGGTGGAAACTAATTATTTCAAATAAAAATTAGACACAATCATTCTCAGAAAGTTCTTTGACATGTGTGCATTCAACTCACAGAATTGATCCTTCCTTTTGATAGCGAAGTTTTAAAATACTCTTTTGTAGAATATGCAAGTGGATATTTGGAGCACTTCGAAGCCTTTGTTGGAAACGGGAATATCTTCCAAAAAAAAAAAACTAGACAAAGCATTCTCAGAAACATCTTTGTGATGTGTGAATTCAACACATGGATTTGAACTTGCCTTTTGATAGAGCAGTTGTAAACACTCTTTTTGAAGAACCTGTGAGTGGATATTTGGAACAATTCAGGAACTTCATTGGAAACGGGAATATCTTCACACAAATACTAGAAGCATTCTCAGAAACATCTTTCTGATGTGTGATTTCAGCTCACCAAGTTGAAACTACCTTTTGATATAGGAGTTTGGAAACACTCTTTTTGTAGAATCTGCTTGTGGATATTTGGAGCACTTTGAAGCCTTCGTTGGAAATGGGAATATCTTCACATAAAAACTAGACAGAAGCATTCTCAGAAAGTTCTTTGTCATATGTGCATTCAACTCACAGATTTGAACATACCTTTTCATAGAGCAGTTGTGAAATACTCTTTTTGAAGAACCTGCAATTGGATATTTGGAACGGACTTGTGGTCTTCCTTGGAAACGGGAATATCTTCAGCTAAAAACTAGACAGAATCATTCTCAGAAACTTCTCTGGGATGTGTGCATTCAACTCACAAAGTTCAACGTTCCTTTTGATAGAACAGTTTTGAAACACACTTTTTGTAGAATCTGCAGGTGGCTATTTGGAACGCTTGGAAACCTTCGTTGGAAATGGGAACACCTTCGAATAAAAATTACACAGAAGCATTCTCAGAAACATCTTCGTGATGTGTGCCTTCAACTCAAAGAGGTGAACCTTCGTTTTGTTAGAGCTGTTTTGAAACACTCTTTTTGTAAAGTCTGCAAGTGGGTATTTGAAGTGCTTTGAAGCCTTTGTTGGAAACAAGAATATCTTCAAATAAAAATTACACAGTATCATTCTCAGAAACTACTTTTTGATGTGTGCATTCAACAGACAGAGTTGAACCTTCCTTTTGATAGACCAGTTTTGAATCACTGTTTTTGTAGAAACTGCAAGTGGATATTTGGAGCGATTTGAGGCCCATGGTAGAAAAGGAAATATCTTCAAATAAAAACTAGACAGAAGCATTCTCAGAAACTCCGTTGTGATGTGTGCATTCAACACTCACAGTTGAAAGTTCTTTTTGATAGTGCAGTTTTGAAACACTCTTTTTGTAGAATCTGCAAGTGGATATTTAGAGCGCTTTGAGGCCTATGGTAGAAAAGGAAATATCTTCACATAAAAACTAGACAGAAGCATTCTCAGAAACTTCTTTGTGAAGTGTGCATTCAACACACAGGGTTGAACCTTTCTTTTGATAGAGAAGTTTTGAATCACTCGTTTTGTAGAATCTGCAAGTGGACATTATTATCGCTTTGAGGGCTGTGGTGGAAAAGGAAATATCTTTTATTTATTTTTTAAATTTATTTATTGTTATTATACTTTAGGTTTTAGGGTACATGTGCACAATGAGCAGGTTAGTTACATTTCTATACATGTGCCATGCTGGTGCACTGCACCCACTATCTCGTCATCTAGCATTAGGTATATCTCCCAATGCTATCCCTCCCCCTTCCCCCACCCCACAAGAGTCACCAGCGTGTGCTGTTGCCCTTCCTGTGTCCATGTGTTCTCATTGTTCAATTCCCACCTATGAGTGAGAATATGCGATGTTTGGTTTTCTGTTCTTGTGATAGTTTACTGAGAATGATGATTTAAAATTTCATCCATGTCTCTACAAAGGATATGAACTCATCATTTTTTATGGCTGCATTGTATTCCATGGTGTATTTGTGCCATATTTTCTTAATCCAGTCTACCATTGTTGGACATTTAGGTTGGTTCCAAATCTTTGCTATTGTGTATAATGCCGCAATAAACATACGTGTGTATGTGTCTTTATAGCAGCATGATTTATAGTCCTTTGGGTACATACCCAGTAATGGGATGGCTGGGTCAAATGGAATTTCTAGTTCTAGATCCCTGAGGAATCGCCACACTGACTTCCACAAGGGTTGAACTAGTTTACAGTCCCACCAACAGTGTAAAAGTGTTCCTATTTCTCCACATCCTCTCCAGCACCTGTTGTTTCCTGACTTTTTAATGATTGCCATTCTAACTGGTGTGAGATGGTATCTCATTGTAGTTTTGGTTTGCATTTCTCTGATGGCTAGTGATGGTGAGCATTTTTTGATGTGTTTTTTAGCTGCATAAATGTCTTCTTTTGAGAAGTGGCTGTTCATGTCCTTCACCCAATTTTTGATGGGGTTGTTTGTTTTTTTCTTGTAAATTTGTTTCAGTTCATTGTAGATTCTGGATATTAGCCCTTTGTCAGATGAGTAGGTTGCGAATATTTTCTCCAATTTTGTAGGTTGCCTGTTCACTCTGATGGTAGTTTCTTTTGCTGTGCAGAAGCTCTTCAGTTTAATTAGATCCCATTTGTCAATTTTGGCTTTTGTTGCCATTGGTTTTGGTGTTTCAGACAGGAAGTCCCTGCCCATGCCTGTGTCCTGAATGGTAATGCCTAGGTTTTCTTCTAGGGTTTTTATGGTTTTAGGTCTAAAGTTTAAGTCTTTAATCCATCTTGAATTGATTTTTGTATAAGGTGTAAGGAAGGGATCCAGTTTCAGCTTTCTACTTATGTCTAGACAGTTTTCTGTGCACCATTGATTAAATATGGAATCCTTTCCCCATTGCTTGTTTTTCTCAGGTTTGTCAAAGATCAGATAGTTGTAGATAGACAGCATTATTTCTGAGGGCTCTGTTCTGTTCCATTAATCTATATCTCTATTTTGGTACCAGTACCACGCTGTTTTGGTTACTGTAGCCTTGTAGTATTGTTTGAAGTCAGGTAGTGTGATGTCTCCAGCTTTGTTCTTTTGGCTTAGGATTGACTTGGCAATGCAGGCTCTTTTTTTGTTCCTTATGAACTTTAAGGTATTTTTATCCAATTCTGTGAAGAAAGTCATTGGTAGCTTGATGGGGATGGCATTGAATGTCTAAATTTCCTTGGGCAGTATGGCCATTTTCACAATACTGATTCTTCCTACCCATGAGCATGGAATGTTCTTCCATATTTTTGTATCCTCTTTTATTTCCTTGAGCAGTGGTTTGCAGTTCTCCTTGAAGAGGCCCTTCACATCCCTTGTAAGTTGGATTCCTAGGTATTTGATTCTCTTTGGAGCAATGGTGAATGGGAGTTCACTCATGATTTGGCTCTCTGTTTGTCTGTTATTGGTGTATAAAAATGCTTTTGATTTTTGCACATTGATTTTGCATCCTGAGACTTTGCTGAAGTTGCTTATCAGCTTAAGGAGATTTTGGGCAGAGACGATGGTGTTTTCTAGATATACAATCATGTCGTCTGTAAACAGGGACAAATTGACTTCCTCTTTTCCTAACTGAATAACCTTCATTTCCTTCTCCTGCCTAATTGCCCTGGCCAGAGACATCTGCAAATCTCTCCACCCCAAATCAACAGAATATACATATTTCTCAGCACCACACCACACCTATTCCAAAATTGACCACATACTTGGAAGTAAAGCTCTCCTCAGTAAATGTAAAAGAACAGAAATTATAACAAAGTGTCTCTCAGACCACAGTGCATTCAAGCTAGAACACAGGATTAAGAATCTCACTCAAAACCGCTCAACTACATGGAAACTGAACAACCTGCTCCTGAATGACTACTGAGTACATAATGAAATGAAGGCAGAAATAAAGATGTTCTTTGAAAGCAATGAGAACAAAGACACAACATACCAGAATCTCTGGGATGCATTCAAAGCAGTATGTAGAGGGAAATTTATAGCACTAAATGCCCACAAGAGAAAGCAGGAAAGATCCAAAATTGACACCCTAACATCACAATTAAATGAACTAGAAAAACAAGAGCAAACACATTCAAAAGCTACCAGAAGGCAAGAAATAACTAAAGTCAGAGGAAAACTGAGGAAATAGAGACAAAAAAACCCTTTAAAATATTTATGAATCCAGGAGATGGTCTTTTGAAAGGATCAACAAAATTGATAGACCACTAACAAGATTAATAAAGAAAAAAAGGGAGAAGAATCAAATAGATGCAATAAAAAATGATAAATGGGATATCACCACTGATCCCACAGAAATACAAACTACCATCAGAGAATACTGCAAACACCTCTATGCAAATAAACTAGAAAATCTAGAAGAAGTGGATAAATTCCTCGACACATACACTCTCCCAAGACTAAACCAGGAAGAAATTGAATCTCTGAATAGACCAATAACAGGAGATGAAATTGCGGCAATAATCAATAGCTTACCAACCAAAAAAATTCCAGGACCAGATGGATTCACAGCCGAATTCTACCAGAGGTACAAGGAGGAACTGATACCATTCCTTCTGAAACTATTCCAATCAATAGAAAAAGAGGGAATCCTCCCTAACTCATTTTATGAGACCAGTATCATCCTGATACAAAAGCCGGGTAGAGACACAACCAAAAAAAGAGAATTTTAGGCCAATATCCTTGATGAACATTGATGCAAAAATCCTTAATAAAATACTGGCAAACCAAATCCAGCAGCACATCAAAAAGCTTATCCACCATGATCAAGTAGGCTTCATCCCTGGAATGCAAGGCTGGTTCAATATATGCAAATCAGTAAATGTAATCCAGCATATGAACAGAACCAAAGACAAAAACCACATGATTATCTCAATAGATGAAGAGAAGGCCTTTGTCAAAATTCACAAACTCCTCATGCTAAAAACTCTCAATCAATTAGGTATTGATGGGATGTATCTCAAAATAATAAGAGTTATCTATGACAAACCCACAGCCAATATCATAATGAATGGACAAAAACTGGAAACATTCCCTTTGAAAACTGGCACAAGAAAGAGATGCCCTCTCTCACCACTCCTATTCAACATAGTGTTGAAAGGAAATATCTTCAAATAAAAACTAGACAGAAGCATTCCCAGAAACTTCTTTTTGATGTTTGCATTCAAATCACAGAGTTCAGCATACCTTTCCATACAGCAGTTGAGAAACACTCTTTTTGAATAATCTGCAACTGGATATTTGGAAGGATTTGAGGCCTTCATTGGAAACGAGAATACCTTCACATAAAAACTAGACAGAAGCACTCTCAGAAACTTCATTGTGATGTGTGCATTCAACTGACACAGTTGAAACTTCCTTTTCATAGCTCAGTTTTAAAACACTCTTTTTATAGAATCTGCAAGAGGATATTTGGACCACTTTGAGGCTCTCATTGGAAACGGGAATTTATTCAAATAAAAACTAGACAGAAGCATTCTCAGAAATTTCTTTGTGATGTGTGCATTCAACTCACAGAGTTGAACCTTTCTTTAGATAGAGCAGTTTTGAAAAACTCTCTTTGTAAAATCTGCAATTGGACAGTTGCAGCAATTTGAGGGCTATGGTGGAAAAGGATATATCTTCAAATAAAAATTAGACACAAGCATTCTCAGAAACTTTTTTGTAATGTGTGCATTCAACTCACAGAGGTGAACCTTCCTTTTGATAGTGCAGTTTTGAAACACTCTTTTTGTAGAATATGCAAGTGAATATTTCGAGCGCTTCGAAGCCTTCGTTGGAAACGGGAATATCTTCAAAGAAAAACTAGACAAAGCATTCTCAGAAACATCATTGTGATGTGTGTAGTCAACTCACAGATTTGAACATACGCTTTAGTAAAGCAGTTGTGAAACACTCTTTTTGAAGAACCTGTGAGTGGACATTTGCAACGATCTGAGAACTTCATTGGAAACGGGAATATCTTCACAAAAAACTAGAAAGAAGCATTCTCAGAAACTTCTTTGTGATGTGTGCCTTCAGCTCACAGAATTGAAACTTCCTTTTGATAGAGCAGATTAGAAACACTCTTTTTGTAGAATCTGCAAGTGGATATTGGGAACACTTTGAAGCCTTCATTTGAAACGGGAATATCTTCACATACAAACTACAGAGAAGCATTCTCAGAAAGTTCTTGGCCAAGTTTGCATTCAACGCACAGAGTTGAACCTTCATTTTTTTAGAGCTGTTTTGAAACACTCTTTTTGTAGGATCTGCAAGTGGATATTTAGAGCACTTTGAAGCCTTCGTTGTAAATGGGAATATCTTCCAATAAAAACTAGGCAGAAGCATTCTCAGAAACTACTTTATCATGTGTGCATTCAACTCACAGAGTTGAACATACCTTTTCATAGAGCGGTTGTGAAATACTATTTTTGAAGAAACTGCACCTGGATATTTGGACCGGATTTGTGGTCTTTGTTGGAAAAGGGAATAGCTTCATCTAAAAACTAGACAGAAGCATTCTCAGAAACTCCTTCAGGATGCATGCATTCAACTCACAAAGTTGAACCTTCCTTTTGATAGAGCAGTTTTGAAACACTATTTTTGTAGAATCTGCAAGTGGATATTTGGAGTCCTTTGAGGCATATGCTGGAAAAGGAAATATCTTCACATAAAAACTAGACAGAAGCATTCTCAGAAACATCATTGTGATGAGTGCATTCAACTCACAGACTTGAACCTTCCTTTTGATAGAGCAGTTTTGAAACACCCTTTTGGTAGTATCTGCAAGTGGATATTTAGATCACTTTGAGGCCTATGGTAGAAAATGAAATAACTTCAGACAGAAACTAGACAGAAGCATTCTCAGAAACTTATTTGTGATGTGTACATTCAACACACAGGGTTGAAACTTTCTTTTGATAGAGAAGTTTTGAGTCACTCTTTTTGTAGAATCTGCAGGTGGACATTATTATCGCTTTGAGGGCTATGGTGGAAAAGGAAATATCTTCAACTAAAAACTAGACAGAAGCATTCTCAGAAACTTCTTTTTGATGTTTGCATTGAAATCACAGGCATCAGCTTACCTTTTCATACAGCAATTGCAAAACACTCTTTTTGAGGAATCTGCAACTGGATATGTGGGCTGATTTGAGGCCTTCATTGGAAAAGAGAATACCTTCACATAAAAACTAGACTGAAGCTTTCTCAGAAACTTCATTGTGATGTGTGCATTCAACTCACAGAGTTGAACATAACTTTTCATAGAGCAGTTTTGAAACACTTTTTTGGTAGAATCTGCAAGTGGATATTTGGACCGCTTTGAGACCTTCATTGGAAATGGGAATATATTCAAATAAAAACTAAACACAAGCATTCCCAGAAACTTCTTTGTGATGTGTGCATTCAACTCACAGAGTGGAACCTTTCTTTTGATAGAGCAGTTTTGAAACACTCTCTTGTAGAATCTGCAAGTGGACTGTTGTAGCACTTTGAGGGCTATGGTGGAAAAGGAAATAGCTTCAAATAAAGAATAGACACAAGCATTCTCAGAATCTTTTTTGAGACGTGTTCATTCACCTCACAGAATTGAACCAACCTTTTGATAGCACAGTTTTGAAACACTCTTTTTGTAGAATATGCAAGTGGATATTTGGAGCGCTTCGAAGCCTTCGTTGGAAATGGGAATATCATCAAATAAAAACTAGACAAAGCATTCTCAGAAACATCTTTGTGATGTGTGCATTCAACTCACAGATTTGAACATATCTTTTAATAGAACATTTGTGAACCACTCTTTTTGAAGAACTTGTGAGTGGATATTTGGAACGATTTGAGAATTTCATTGGAAACGGGAATATTTTCACAAAAAACCTAGATAGAAGCATTCTCAGAAACTTCTCTCTCATGGGCGCATTCAGCTCACAGATTTGAAACTTCATTTTGATAGAGCAGTTAAGAAACACTCTTTTTGCAGAATCTGCAGGTGGATATTTTGAGTGCTTTGGAGCCTTCGTTGGAAACGGGAATGTCTTCACATAAAAATAAGACAGAAGCATTCTCAGAAAGTTATTTGTCATGTGTGCATTCAACTCACAGAGTTGAACCTTCATTTTGTTAGAGCCGTTTTGAAACACTCTTTTTGAAGGATCTGCAAGTGGATATTTGGAGTACTTTCAAGCCTTCATTGGAAACGGAAATATCTTCAAATAAAGACTAGATAGAAGCATTCTCAGAAACTACTTTGTGATGTGTACATTCAACTCACAGAGTTGAACATACCTTTTCATAGAGGGGTTGTGAAATACTCTTTTTGAAGAACCTGCAAGTGGATAATTGGACCGGATTTGAGGTCTTCATTGGAAACGGGAATATCTTCGTCTAAAAACTAGACAGAAGCATTCTCAGAAACTTCTTTGAGATGCATGCATTCAACTCACAAAGTTGAACCTTCTTTTTGATACAGCAGTTTTGAGACACTCTTTTCGTAGAATCTGCAATTGGCTATTTGGACAGCTTTGAGGCCTTCGTTGGTAATGGGATTGCCTTCACATAAAAACTAGACAGAAGCATTCTCAGAACGTTCTTTGTGATGTGTGCATTGAACTCACAGAGTTGAACATAACATTTCATAGGGCAGTTTTGTAACACTCTTTTTGGAGAATTTGCAAGTGGATATTTGGACCACTATGAGGCCTTCATTGGAAATGCGAATATCTTCACATAAAAACTAGACAGAAGAATTCTCAGAAACTTCTTTGTGATGTGTGCATTCAACTTTTAGATTTCAGCCTTCCTTTTGATAGGCAGTTTTGAAACACTCTTTTTGTAGAATCTGCAGATGGATATTTGGACTGCTTCTAGCCCTATGGTAGAAAAGGAAATATCTTCACATAAAAACTAGACAGAAGCATTCTCAGAAACTTCTTTGTGAAGTGTGCCTTAAACTCACAGAGTTATACCTTCCTTTTGGTAGATAAGTTTTGAAAGACTCCTTTTGAAGAATCTGTAAGTGGATATTTGGAATGCCTTCGCTGGTAACGGGAATATCTTCAAATAAAAACTAGACAAAAGTATTCTCAGAAACTTCTTTGTGATGTGTGCATTCAACTGATGGAGCTTCACCTTTCTTTTGATAGAGCAGTTTTGAAAGAGTCATTTGTCGAATCTGCAAGTGGACATTCGTGGCTCTTTGAGGGACATGGTTGAAGAGGAAATATCTTCAAATAAAAACTAGACAGAAGCATTCTCAGAAAATTCTTTGTGATGTGTTCTTTCAGCTCACAGAGTTGAACCTTCTTTTTCATGAAGCAGTTTTGAAACACTGTTTTTGTAGAATCTGCATTGGGATATTTGGAGCACTTTTAGGCCTATGCTGGAAAAGGAAATATTTTCACATAAAAACTAGAGAGAAGCGTTCTCAGAAACTACTTTGTGATGTGTGCATTCGATTCACAGAGTTGAACCTTCCTTTAGATGGCGCAGTTTTGAAACACTGTTTTTGTAGGATATGCATTTAGATATTTGGAGCAATTTTAGGCCTCTGCTGGAAAAGGAAAAAAATGAAAACTACACAGAAGTGTTCTCAGAAACTTCTTTGTGATGTGTGCATTCAACTCACAGAGTTGAACATTACTTTTGATAAAGCAGTTTTGAAAACCTCATTTTTAAATCTACGAGTGGATATATGGAGCGATTGTGGCCTCAGGTGGAAAAGGAAATATCTTCAGATAAAAACTAGACAGAATCATTCTTAGAAACTTCTTTGTGAAGTGTGCTTTAAACTCATAGATTTGAACCTTCCTTCTGATACAACAGTTCTGAAACACTGTTTTTGTAGAATCGGCAAATGGATATTTGGTGCACTTAGAGGCCTATACTGGAAAAGGAAATATCTTCACATAAAAACTAGACAGAAGCATTCGCAGAAACTTATACCTGATGTGTGCATTCACCTCACAGAGTTAAGCATTCCTTTTGATAGAGCAGTTTTGAAACTCTCTTTTTGTGGATTCTACAAGTTGGTCTTTGGATTACTTTTAGGCGTCTGCTGGAAAAGGAAATATCTTCACATACAAACTAGACAGAAGCATTCCCAGAAAATCCTTTTTGATGTGTGCATTCAACTCACAGAGTTGAGCCTTCCATTTGTTAGAGCAGTTTTGAAAAACTATTTTTGTAGAATCTGCAATTGGATATTTGGAGCACTTTGAGGCCAATGTTAGAAAAGGAAATATCTTCATATAAAAATTAGAGAGAAGCATTCTGAGAAACTTTTTGTGATATGTGCATCCACCTCAAAGAGTTGAATCTTCCTTTTAAGACAGCAGTTTTCCTTCACTCTTTTTGTAGAATCTGCAAATGGATATTTGGACCGTTTTGAGGCCAATGCTGGAAAAGGAAATGTCTTCAAATAAAAACTAGACAGAAGCGTTCTCAGAATCTTCTTTGTGATGTGTGCATTGAACTCACAGAGTTGAACCTTCCTTTTGAGAGAGCAGTTTTGAAACATCCGTTTTGTAGAATCTGCAAGCTGATATTTGGAGCGCTAAAGCTTATGCTGGAAAAGGAAATATCTTCACATAAAAAGTAGACAGAAGCATTCTCAGAAACTACTTTGTGTTCTGTGCATTCAACTCATAGAATTAAATGCCCTTTTGTTAGAATAGCATTGAAACACTCTTTTTGTGGAATCTGCAATTTGGTATTTGGAGCTCTGTGAGGCCTATGCTGGAAAAAGGAATATCTTCACATAAAAACTAGATGGAATCATTCTCAGAAACTTCATTGTGATGTGTGAATTCAACGCATAGAGTTGGACCTTTCTTTTCACAGAGCAGTTGTGATAGAGTCATTTGTAGAATCTACAAGTGGACATTTGTAGGGCTTTGGGGGACATGCTTGAAAAGGAAATATCTTCAAATAAAAACTATACAAAAGCAATCTCAGAAAATTCTTTGTGATGTGTGCATTCAACTCACAGAGTTGAACCTTCCTTTTGATGGAGCAGTTTTGAAACACTGTTTTTGTAGGATCTGCATTTGGTTATTTGGAGCACTTTTAGGCATATGCTGGAAATGGAAATATCTTCACATAGAAACTAGACAGAAGCGTTCTCAGGAACTTCTATGTGATGTGTGCATTCACCTCACAGAGTTGAACATTCCTTTTGATAGAACAGTTTTGAAACTCTCCTTTTGTGGAATCTGCATGTTGGTCTTTGGATCACTTTTAGGCCTCTGATGGAAAAGGAAATATCTTCACATAAAAACTAGACAGAAGCATTCCCAGAAAACTCTTTTTGATGCATGCATTCAACTCACAGAGTTGAGCCTTCCTTTTGCTAGAGCAGTTTTGAAACATTATTTTTGTAGAATCTGCAAGTGGGTATTTTGAGTGCTTTGAGGCCAATGCTGGAAATGGAAATATCTTCACATAAAAACTAGACAGAAGCATTCTGGGAAACTTCTTTGTGATATGTGCATTCACCTCAAAGAGTTGAACCTTCCTTTTAAGACAGCAGTTTTCAATCACTCTTTCTGTAGAATCTGCAAATGGATATTTGGACTGTTTTGAGGCCAATGCTGGAAAAGGAAATATCTTCACATAAAAACTAGACAAAAGCATTCTCAGAAACTACTTTGTGATGTGTGCATTCAACTCACAGAGTTGAACCATCGTTTTGTTAGAGCAGATTTGAAATATTCTTTTTGTAGAATCTGCAATTTGGTATTTGAAGCTCTTTGAGGCCTATGCTGGAAAAGGGAATATCTTCACATAAAAACTAGACGGAATCATTCTCAGAAACTACTTTGTGATAGGTGCATCCAACTCACAGAATTGAACATTTCTCTTGATAGAGTAGTTTAGAAAAGCTGTTTTTGCAGAATTTGCAAGTGTACATTTGGAGCACTTTCAGGCATATGCTGGAAAAGGAAATATCTTCACATAAAAACTAGACCGAATTATTCAGAGAAACATTTTGTGATTTGTGCATTCAACTCATAAATTTGCACCTTCCTTTTGATAGATCAGTTTTCCAACACTGTTTTTGAAGAATATGCAAGTGGATATTTTGTGCACTTTGAGGCCTATGCTGGAAAAGGAAATAACTTCACATAAAAACTAGACAGAAGCATTCTCAGAAACTTCTATGTGATGTGTGCGTTCACCTCATAGAGTTGAACATTCCTTTTGATACAGCAGTTTTGAACCTCTGCTTTTGTGGAATATGCAAGTTGGTCTTTGGATCACTTTTAGTCCTCTGCTGGAAAAGGAAATATCTTCACATACAAACGACACAGAAGCATTACCAGAAAATTCTTTTTGATGTGTGCATTCCACTCACAGTGTTGAGCATTCCATTTGTTAGAGGAGTGTTGAAACACTATTTTTGTGGAATCTGCAAGTGGATGTCTTTAGCACTTTGAGGCCAATGCTGGAAAAGGAAATATCTTCACATACAAACTAGACAGAAGCATTCTCAGAAACCTCTTTGTGATATGTGCATCCACCTCAAAGAGTTGAACCTTCCTTTTAAGAGAGCAGTTTTCAATCACTCATTTTGTAGAATCTGCAAGTTGATATTTTGACCGTTTTGAGGCCAATGCTGGAAAAGGAAATATCTTCACATAAAAACCAGACAGAAGCATTCTCAGCATCTTCTTTGTGATGTGTGCATTCTACTCACAGAGTTGAACCTTCTTTTGATATAGAAGTTTTGAAACCCTCTTTTAAAGAACCTGCAGTGGGATATTTGCACAGATTTGAGGCCTTTGTTTGAAACCGGAATATCATCACATAAAAACTAGACAGAAGCATTCCTAAAAACTTCTTTGTGATGTGGACATTCAACTCACAGATTTGAACATAACTTTTCACAGAGCAATTTTGAAACCCTCTTTTACAGAATGTGCATGTGGATATTTTGACCGTTTTGATGCCTTCGTTAGAAACGGGAATATCTTCACATAAAAACTAGGCAGAAGCATTCTCAGAAACTTCTTTGTGATGAGTGCATTCAACTCACAGACTTGAACCGTCCTTTTGATAAAGCAGTTTTGAAACACTCTTTTTGAAGAATCTGCAAGTGGATATTTAGAGTGCTTTGAGGCCTATGGTAGAAAAGGAAATATCTTCAGATGGAAACTAGACTGAAGCATTCTCCAAAACTACTTTGTGATGTGTGAATTCAACCCCCAGGGTTGAAACTTTCTTTTGATAGAGAAGTTTTGAATCACACTTTTTGTAGAATCTGCAATGGGCATTATTATTGCTTTGAAGGCTATGGTGGAAAACAAAACATCTTCACCTAAAAACTAGATAGAAGTATTCTCAGAAACTTCTTTGTGAAGTGTGCATTCAAGTCACAGAGTTGAACCTTCCTTTTGATAGATCAGTTTTGAAACACTCTTTTTGTAGAATGTGCAAGGGTATATTTGGACCATTTTGAGGCCTTCGTTGGAAACAAGAATACATTCGCATAAAAACTAGACAGAAGGAGTCTCAGAAATTTATTTGTACTTTGTGAATTCAACTCACAGATTTGATCCTTCCTTTTGATAGAGCAGTTTTGAAATACTTTTGTTGTAGAATTTGGAAGCTGACATTTGGAGTGCTTTGAAGCCTTTGGTGGAAAAGGAAATATTTTTTCATAAAAACTAGACAGAAGCATTCTCAGAAACTACGTTTTGAGGAGTGCATTCAAGTCATAAAATTGAACGTGCTTTTTGACACAGCGGTTTTGCAGCCCTTTTTTTGTAGAATCTGACAAAGGACATTTTGAGCGCTTTGAGTCTTTTTGTAGAAAAGGAAATATCTTCACATAAAAATTAGTCATAAGCATTCTCAGAAACTTCTATGTGATGTGTGCATTCAACTCAGAGATTTGACCATGCCTTTTCATAGAGCAGTTGTGAAACACTTTTTTAGAAGTACCTGCAAGTGGATATTTGGACTCTTTTTAGGCCTTCTTTAGAAACGAAAGTGTCTTCACAGAAAAAGTGGAGTGAAGCATTCTCAGAAACTTCTTTGTGATGTGTGCATTCAACTCTCAGATTTGAATTTTTCTTTTGATAGAGCAGTTTTGAAATACTCTTTTTGAAGAATCTGCAAGTGGACACTTGTAGCATTTTGAGGGCTAAGTTGGAAAGGGAAATATCTTCCAATAAAAACTAGACAGAAGCATTCTCAGAAAATTCTTTGTGATGTTCGCATTCAACCCACGGAGTTGAACATACATTTTCATAGAGCAGTTGTGAAACATTCTTTTTCGAGAAACTGCAATTGGATATTTGGACCGATTTGAGCCCTACGTTGGAAAAGGGAATATCTTCACACAAAAACTAGATAGAAACATTCTCAGAAACTTCTTTGTAATGTGTGCATTCAACTCACAGATTTCAACGTAACTTCTCATAGAGCAGTTTGGAAACACACTTTTTGTAGAATCTGCAAGTGGATATCTGCTCTCCTTTGAGGCCTTCTTTGAAAACGGGAATATCATCCCATAAAAAGCAGACAGAAGCATTCTCAGAAACTTCTTTGTGAAGTGTTCATTCAACTCACAGATTTGAACATGACTTCTCATAGAGTCGTTTTGAAACAGTCTTCTTGTAGAAACTGCGTATGGAAAATTGTACTTATATGAGGCCTTCGTTGGAATCAGGAATATCTTCACATAAAAACAAGACAAAAGCATTCTCAGAAACTTCTTTGTGATGTTTACATTCAATTCACAGAGTTGTACATACCTTTTGATAGAGCTGTTGTGAAACACTTTTTTTGTAGGATCTGCAAGTTGATATTTGGACTGCTTTGAGGCGTTCGTTTCCAATGGGATTATCTTCACATAAAAAAAGACAGAAGCATTCTGAGAAATTTTTTGTCATGTGTGCATTCAACTCGCAGAGTTGAGACTTTCCTTTTGATAGAGCAGTTTTGAAACACTCTTTTCATAGAATCTGCAGGAGGATATTTGGACGTCTATGAGGCCTTCTTAGGAAGTGGGAATATCTTCACATAAAAACTAGACAGAAGTATTCCAAGAAACTTCTTTGAGATGTGTGCATTCAACTCACAGAGTTGATACTTCCTTTTGATATGGCAGATTTGACACAATCTTTTTGTAGAATCTGTAAGGTGACATTTGGATAGCTTTGAGGCCTTCATTGGAAACGGGAATATCTTCACATAAAAACTGGACAGAACCATTCTCAGAAATATCTTTGTGATCTGTGCATTCAACTCACAGAGTTGCACCTTCCTTTTAATACAGCAGTTTTGAAACACTTTTTTTGTAGACTCTGCAAGAGGACATTTGGACCCTTTGAGGTCTTCATTGGAAATGGGAATATCTTCATATAAAAATTAGGCAGAAGCATTCTCAGAAACTTCTTTGCGATGTGTGCATTCAACACACATAGTTGAATGTTCCTTTAGATTGAGCAGTTTTGAAACACTCTTTTTGTGGAATCTGCAAGTGGATATTTGGAGTGTTTTGAAGCCTTCATTGGAAACTGGGATATCTTCAAATAAAAACTAGACAGAATCATTCTCAGAAACTACATTGTGATGTGTGCATTCAGCTAATGGAGTTGAGCCATTCTTTTGATGAAGCAGTTTTGAAACACCCTTTTTGTAGAATCTGCAAGTGCACATGTTTAGCGATTTGAGGGCTATAGGTCAAAAAGAAATATCTTCAAATAAAAACTAGACGGAATCATTCTCAGAAACTTCTTTGTGATATTTGCATTGAACTCACAGAGTTGATCATACCTTTTCTTAGATCCGTTGTGAAACAGTCTTTTAGAAGAACCTGCAAGTGGATATTTGGACCACTTTTAATCCTTCGTTGGAAACGGGAATATCTTCAAATGAAACCTTCCTTTTGAACCTTCTTTTTGATAGAGCAGTTTTGAAACACCCTTTTGTTAGAATCTGCATGTGGATATTTGGACCGCTTTCAAGCCTTTGTTGGAAAAGGGAATATTTTCACATAAAAACTAGACAGAAGCATTCTCAGAAACTTCTTTCTGAAGTGTGCATTCAACTCACAGGGTTGAACCTCCTCTTTGATAGAGCAGTTGTGAATCACTTTTTTTTGTAGAATCTGCAAAAGACATTTGGAGTGCTTTAGGATTCGGTAGAAAAGGAAATATCTTCACGTAAAAACAAGAACGAAGCATTCTCAGAAACTGCTTTGTCATGTGTGAAATCAACTCACATAGTTGAAACTCCATTTTGATAGAGCAGTTTTGAAACACTCTTTTTGTAGGATCTGCATGTGGATATTTAGAGCGCTTAGAAGCCTTCATTGGAATTGGCAATATTTTCAAATAAAAACTAGACAGAAGCATTCTCAGAAACTACTTTGTGATGTCTGCATTCAAATCACAGAGTTGAACCTTTCTTTTGACAGAGCAGTTTTGAGACACTCTTTTTGTATAATCTTTAAGTGGAGATTTCTTGTGGTTTGAGGGCTGTGGTGGAAAAGGAAATATTTATAAATAAATACTAGACAGAAGAATCTTCAGAAACTTCTTTGTGATGTTTGAACTCATCTCACAGAGTTGAAAGTACCTTTTCATAGAGCAGACGTGAAACACTCTTTTGGTATAATCTGCAAGGGGATATTTGGACTGTTTTGAGGCCTTCATTGCAAACGGGATTATCTTCACATAAAAATTAGACAGAAGCATTCTGATATACTTCTTTGTGATGTGTGCACTCAACTCACAGAATTGAACCTTTCTTTTGATAGAGCAGTTTTGAAACACTCTTTTTTGTATAATCTGCAAGGGGATATTTGGACCGTTTTGAATACTTCATTGCAAACGGGAATATCTTCACATAAAAACTAGACAGAAGCATTCTCGGAAACGTCGTTATGAGGTGTGATTCCACTCACAGAGTTGAACCTTTCTTTTGATAGAGCAGTTTTGTAAGACTCTTTTTGTAGAATCTGCTAGTGGACATTTGTAGCACTTTTAGGTCTATGTTGGAAAAGGAAATATCTTCAATTTAAAACTAGACAGAAGCACTATCAGAAACAACTTTGTGATGTTTGCATTCAACTCACAGAGTTGAACTTTCCTTTTCATACAGCTGTTGTGAAACACTCTTTTTGTAGGACCTTCAAGTGTATATTTTGACGGCTGTGAAGCCTTCTTTGGAAACTGGAATATCTTCACACAAAAAATAGACAGAGGCATTCTCAGAAACTTCTATGTGATGTGTGCATTCAACTCACCGAGTTGAATCTTCCTTTTGATAGAGCAGTTTTGAAACACTCCTTTTGCAGAATGTGAAAGAGGACAGTTGCAGGGCTTTGAGGCCTATGGTAGAAAAAGAAATGTCTTCAAATAAAAAGTAGAAGCATTATCAGAAACTTTTTTGTGATGTGGCATTCAACTCTCAGAGTTGAAGAAACTTTTTCATAGAGCAGCTGTGTAACAGCCTTTTTGGAGTTCCAGCAAGTGGATATTTGGGCCGATTTGGGGCCTTCATTGGTAACGAGAATATCTTCACATAAAAACTAGACAGAAGCATAATCAGAAACTTCTTTGTGATGTGTGCATTCAACTCGCAGAGTTGAACCTTCCCTTTGATAGAAAAGTTTTGTAACACTCTTTTTGTAGAATCTACAAGTGGATATTTGGAGTGCTTTGAGGCCTATGCTGGAAAACGAATATCCTCAAACAAAAACAGGACAGAAGCATTCTCAGAAATTACTTTGTGAGGTGTGCATTCAACTCACAGAGTTGAACTTTCCTTTTGATATAGCAGTTTTGAAACACTCCTTTTGTAGAATCTGCAAGTGGATATTTGGAGTGCTTTGAACCCTGCATTGGAAACGGGAATATCTTCAAATAAAAACTATAAAGAAGCATTCTCAGAAACTACTTTTTGATGGGTGCATTCATCTCACGGAGTTCAGACTTCCTTTTCATAGAGCAGTTTTGAAACACTCTTTTTGTAGAATCTGCAAGAGGATATTTGGAGCGCTTTGAGGCCAACATAGAAAAGGAAATATCTTCACATAAAAACTAGACAAAGCATACTCAGAAGCTTCTTTGTGATGTGTACATTAACTCATAGAATTCAACATGTCTTTTCATAGAGCCTTTGTGAAAAATTCTTTTTGAAGAACCTGCAAGTGGATATTCAGACCGATTTGAGACCTTCTTTGGAAACGGTTTTATCTTCACATAAATACTAGAGAGAAGCATTCTCAGAAACGTCTTTGTGTGCATTCAACTCACAGAGTTGAAAATAACTTTTCATAGAGCAGTCTTGAAACAGTCTTTTTCTTGAATTTGCAAGTGAATATTTGGACCGTTTGAGGCCTTCGTTGGAAACGGCAATATCTTCACATAAAAACTTGACAGAAGCATTCACAGAATCTCCTTTGTGATGTGTGCATTCAACTCACAGAGTTGAAAATAACTTTTCATAGAGCAGTTTTGAAACACTCCTTTTGTAGAAACTGACAGTGTATATTTCCAGTGCTTTGAAGCGTTTGTTGGAAACAGTAATATCTTCACATAAAAACTAGACAGAAGCATTCTCAGAAACTACTTTGTGAGGTGCCTATTCAACTGATAGAGTTTAACTATCTTTTTAAAGTGCAGTTTTGAAACACTCTTTTTGTAGAATCCGCAAATGGACATTTTTAGTGCTTTTAGGGCTATGTTGGAAAAGGAAATATATTCAAATAAAAACTAGACAGAAGCATTCTCAGAAACTTCTTTATGATGTGTGCATTCAACTCACAGAGTTGAACATAACTTCAGAGAGCAGTTTCTAAACAGTCTTTTTGTGGAATCTGCAAGTGGATATTGGAACACCTTGAGGACTTTGTTGGCAATGGAAATATCTTCACATAAAAACTAGACAGAAGCATTCTCAGAAACTTCTTTGTGATGTGTGCATTCAACTCACAGAGTTGAACCTTCCTTTTGATAGAGCAGTTCTGAAACACTGTTTTTGTAGTTTCTGCAAGGGTTTATTTAGACCGATTTGAGGCCTTCATTGGAAATTGGAATATCTCCACATAAAAACTAGACAGAAGCATTCTTAGAAACTTCTTTGTGATGCGGGCATTCAAATCACAGGGTTGAACATAACTTTTGATAGAGCAGTTTTGAAACACTCTTTTTGTAGAGTCTGCAAGTGGAAATCCGGACCGCTTTGAGGACTTCCATGGAAACGGGAATATATACACATAAAAATTAGACAGAAGCATTCTCCGAAACATCTTTGTGATGTGTGCATTCATCTCAGAGAGGTGAACCTTCTTTTTAATAGAGCAGTTTTGAAACACTCTTTTTGTAGAATCTGCAAGGGATATTTGGACCGTTTTGAGGCCTTTGTTGGAAACGGGAATATCTTCACATAAAAATTAGACAGAAGCATTCTCAGAAACTATTTTGTGATGTGTGCATTCAACTCACAGAGTTCAACCTTCCTTTTGATAGAACTGTTTCAAAAAACTTTTTTTGCAGAATCTGCAAGAGGACATTTGGAGTGCTTTGAGGCCTTTAGTGGAAAAGGAAATATCTTCACATAAAAACTAGACAGAAGCATTCACAGAAACTACTGTTTGATTTATGCATTCAACTCACGGAGTTTAGCCTTCTTTTTAATAGAGCAGTTTTGAAACAGTGTTTTTGTGGAATCTGCAAGTGAATATTTGGAGTGATTTGAGGCCTACGGTAGAAAAGGAAATAACTTCACATAAAAACTACACAAAGCATTCTCAGAAACTTCTCCATCATTTGTGCATTCAACTCACAGAATTGAAACTTTCTTTTGATAGAGCAGTTTTCAAACACAGTTTTTGTACTATCTGCAATTGGATATTTGGAGTGCTTTGAAGCCTTCATTGGAAACGGGAATATCTTCAAATTAAAACTAGACAGAAGTATTCTCAGAAACATGTTTATGATGTTTACATTCAACTTACCGAATTAGACATATTTTTTCATATTGCAGTTTTGAAACGACATTTTGAGGAACCTGCAAGTGGATATTTGTACCAATTTGAGGGCTTCGTTGACAACGGGAATATCTTCACGTAAAAAATAGACAGAAGCATTCTCAGAAACTTCTTTGTGATGTGTGCATTCAATCATAGGGTTGAACACAACTTTTCATAGAGCAGTTTTTAAACACTCATTTTGTAGAATTTGCAAGTGGACATTTGTAGGGCTTTGATGCCTTCTATGGAAAAGGAAATATCTTCACATAAAAACTAGACAGATACATTCTCAGAAACTACTTTTTGATGTGTGCATTCAACTTACCGAGTTGAATCTTCCTTTTGATAGAGCAGTTTTGAAACAAACTTTTTGTAGTATCTGCCAGTTGATATTTGGATCTCTTTGAAGCCTTCATTGGAAATGGGAGTATTTTCAATTAAAACTAGACAGAAGCATTCTCAGAAACTACTTTGTGATATGTGCATTCAACTCACAGTGTTGAACATTTCCTGCCATAGAGAAGTTTTGAAAATCTCTTTTGGTAGAATCTGCCAATGGACGTTTGTAGCACATTGAGGGCTATGGTGGAAAAGGAAATGTATTCAAATAAACACTAGACAGAAGCATTCGTGGAAACTTTTTTGTGATGTCTGCATTCAACTCACAGAGTTGAACATAACTTTTCATAGAGCAATTTTGAAACACTGTTTTTGTAGAATCTGCAAGTGGATATTTGGATCACTGTGAGTCCTTCATTGGAAACTTCAATATCTTCAGATTAAAACTAGTCAGAAGCATTATCAGAAACTTCTTTGTGATGTGTGCATTCAGCTCACAGAGTTGAACTTTCCTTTTGATAGAGCAGTTTTGAAACACTCTTTTTGTAGTATCTGCAATGGGATATTTGGAGCGCTATGAGGCCTGTGGTAGAAAGGGAAATATCTTCACATAAAAACTAGACAGAAATATTCTCAGAAACTTCATTGTGATGTGTACATTCAACTCACAGAGTTGAATATTGGTTTTGATATCCCGTTTTGAAACACTCTTTTTGTAGAATCTACAAGTGTTTACTTGGAGCGCTTTGAAGCCTTCGTTGGCAAAAGGAATGCCTTCAAATAAAAACTAGACAAAAGCACTCTCAGAAACAACTTTGTGATGTGTCCATTCAACTCACAGAGTTAAACCTTTGTTTTGATAGAGCAGTTTTCAAACCCTCTTTTTTGTAGAATCTGAAAGAAAACATTTGTATTGCTTTGAGGGCTATTGTGGAAATGGAAATAACTTCAAATAAAAACTAGACAGAAGCATTCTCAGAAACGTCTTTGGAATCTTTGCATTCAAATAACAGAGATGAACATACCTTTTCATAGAGCAGTTGTTGAACACTCTTTTTGAAGAACTTTCAAGTGGATATTTGAAACGATTGGAGACCTTTGTTAAAAACGGGAATATTTTCACATGAAAACTAGATGGAAGCATTCTCAGAAACTATTTTGTGACGTGTGCATTCAACTCACAGTGTTGAACATAACTTTTCATAGAGCAGTTTTGAAACACTCTCTTTGTAGAATCTGAAAGTGGATATTTGGACAGATTTCAGGCCTTCGTTGCAAAGGCAAATATCTTCACATAAAAACTAGACAGAAGCATTCTCAGAAACTTCTTTGTGATGTGTGCATTCAACTCACAGAGTTGAACCTTCCTTTTGATAGAGCAGTGTGAAACCTTTATTTATGGAATGTGCAAGTGGACATTTGGATCACTCTGAGGCCTTCAGTGGAAAGGGCAATATCTTCCCATAAAAACTAGCGTAAGCGTCCTCCTAAACTTCTTTGTGATGTGTGCTTTCAACTAACAGAGTTGAACCTTCCTTCAGATAGAGGAGTTTTGAAACACTTTTTTTGTAGAATCTGCAAGAGGATATTTGGAGCACTTTGAAGCCTTCATTGGAAAAGGGAATATCTTAAAATAAAAAGTAGTTAGAAGTATTCTCAGAAACTACTTTGTGATATGTGCATAAAGCTCACAGAGTTCAGCCTTCCTTTTGATGGAGCTATTTTGAAACACTTATTTTGTAGAATCTGTAAGTGGATATTTGGAGCGCTATGAGGCCTATTGTAGAAAGGGAAATATCTTCACATAAAAACTAGTCAGAAACATTCTCACAAACGACTTTGTGATGTGTGCATTCAACTCACAGAGTTGAACCTTCCTTTGGATAGAGCAGTTTTGAAACACTCTTTTTGTAGAATGTGCAAGTGTATATTTGGAGTGCTTTGAAGCCTTCGTTGGAAACGGGAATATCTTCAAATAAAAACTATACAGAAGCACTCTCATAAACAACATTGCTATGAGTCCATTCAACTCACAGAGTTGAACCTTAGTTTTGAAAGAGCAGTTTTGAAATTCTGTTTTTGAAGAATTTGAAAGAGGACACTTGTAGCGCTTTGAGGGCTATGGTGGAAAAGGAAATATCTTCAAATAAAAACTAGTCAGGAGTATTCTTAGAAACTACTTTGCGATGTGTGCATTCAACTCATAGATTTGACGATAACTTCTCATAGAGCAGTTTTGAAACACTCTTTTTATAGTATCTGCAAATGGAAATTTGGACCACATTGAGGCCTTCGTTGGAAACGGTAATATCTTCACATTAAAACTAGACAGAAGCATTCTCAGAAACATCTTTTTGATGTGTGCATTCAACTCACACAGTTGAACCTTCCTTTTAATAGGACAGTTTTGAAAGTCTTTTTTTTGTAGTATCTGTAAGAGGACATTTGGAGCGCTTTGAGGCCTTCGGTGGAAAAGGAAATATCTTCACATAAAAACTGGACAGAAGCATTCTCAGAAACTTCTTTGTGATGTGTGCATTATACTCACAGAGTTGAGCCTTGCTTTTGATAGAACAGTTTTGAAACACTCTTTTTGTAGAATCTGTAGGTGGATACTTGGAGCACTTTGAAGCCTTCGTTGGAAATGGGAATATCTTCAAATAAAAATTAGACAGAAGGATTCTCAGAAACTACATTGTGATGTGTGAATTCAACTCAAAGTGTTGAGCCTTCCATTTGTTAGAGCAATTTTGATACACTCTTTTTGTAGAATCTGCAAGGGGATTTTTGGAGTGCTTTGAAACCTTCTTTGGAAAATGGAATATCTTCACATAAAAACTACACAGAAGCATTCTCAGAAACTACTTTGTGATGTGTGCGTTCAACTCACTGAGTTGAACCTTCCTTTTCAAAAAGCAGTTTTGAAACACACTTTTTGCAGAATCTGCAGATGGACATTTGAAACGCTTTGAGGGCTATGGTAGCAAAGGAAATATCTTCAAATAAAAACTAGGCAGAAGCATTCTCAGAAACATGTTTGTGACTTTTACATTCAACTCACAGAGTTGAAAATACCTACTTATAGAGCAGTTGTGAAACATTCTTTTTGTATTACCTGCAAGTGGATATTTGGACCGTTTTGAGGCCTTCGTTGGAAACGGGAATATCTTCACATAAAAGCAGAAGCATTCTCAGAAACTTCTTTGTGATGTGTGCATTCAACACACAGAGAAGAACCTTCCTTTTCATAAAACAGTTTTAAAACACTCTTTTTGAAGAATCCGCAAGTGGGTATTTCAACCGATTTGGGGCCTTCCTTGGAAATGCTTATATCTTCACATAAAACTAGACAGAAGCATTCTCAGAAACTTCTTGTGTTGTGTGCCTTCAACTGACAGAGTTTAGCCTTCCTTTTGATAGAGCAGTTTTGAAACGCTCTTTTTTTAAAATCTGCAAGGGGATATGACGACCGTTTTGAAGACTTCATTGGAAAAGGGAATATCTTTATATAAAAACTAGACAGAAACACTCTCAGAAATCTGTTTGTGATGTTTGCATTCAGTTCACAGAGTTGAACGTACCTTTTCATAGAGTAGTTACAACACAATCCTTTTGAAGGACCTGCAAGTGGATATTTGGACCAATTTCACAACTTCATTGGAATAGGGTATCCCTTCACATAAAAACTAGACAGAAGCATTCTCAGAAACTTCTTAGTGATGTGTGCATTGAACTCACAGAGTGGAACCTTCCTTTTGATAGGACAGTTTTGGTACATTCTTTTTGTAGAATCTGCAAGGAATATTAGGAGCACTTTGAAGTTTTCATTGGAAACGTCAATATCTTCAAATAAAAACTAGGCAGAAGCATTCTCAGAAACTTCTTGTGATGTGCGCATTCAACTCACAGAGTTAAACTTTCCTTTTCATAGAGCAGTTTTGAAACACTCTTTTTGTAGAATCTGCAAGTGGATATTTGGATGGCTTTGAGACTTATGCTGGAAAAGGAAATATCTTCACATAAATACTAGGCAGAAGCGTTCTCAGAAACTACCTTTTGATGTGTACATTCAACTCACAGTGTTGAGCCTTCCTTTTCATAGAGCATTTTTGAAACACTCTTTTTGTAGAATCTGAAAGTGGATATTCAGAGCGCTTTGAGGTCTATGGTACAACAGGAAATGTCTTCAAATAAAAACTGGACTGAAGCATTCTCAGAAACTTCTTTCAGATGTGTGCATTCAACTCACAGATTTCAACAAGACTTTTCAAAGAGCAGTTTTGAAACACTCCTTTTTTAGAATCTGCAAGTGGATATTTGGATCATTTGAGGTCTTCATTGGAAACGGGAATATCTTGAGATAAAAACTAGACAGAAGCATTCTCAGAAACTGCTTTGTGATGTGTGCATTCAAATAACAGAGTTGAACATAACTTCTCATAGAGGAGTTTTGAAAACTTCTTGTTGTAAAATATGCAAGGGGATATTTGCAGGGCCTTGGAGCCTTCGTTGGAAATGGAAATATCTTCAAATAAAAACTATACAGAAGCATTCTCAGAAACTTCTTTCTGATGTGTACATTCAACTCACAGAGTTCAACATAACTTTTCATAGAGGAGTTTTGAAACACTCTTTTTGTAGAATCTGCAAGTGGACATTTGGATTGCTTTAACTCGTTTCGTGGAAATAGAAATATCTTTACAAAAAAAGTAGAAACAAGCATGCTGAGAAACTTCTTTGTGATGTGTGCTTTCAGCTCACAGAGTTGAACCTTCCTTTTTATACAGCAGTTTTGAAACACTTCTTTTGTTGAATCTGCAAGTGGACATTGGAGAGCTTTGAGGCCTTTGGTGGAAAAGGAAATATCCTCACATAAAAACAAGAATGAAGTATTCTCAGAAACTTCTTTGTGATGTGTGCATTGAACTCACAAAATTGAAGCTTTCTTTTGATAGAGCAGTTCTGAAACACTCTTTTTGTAGAATCTGCAAGTGGATATTTGGAGTTTTTTGATGTCTTCAGTGGAAACGGGAATATCTTGAAATAAAAACTAGACAGAAGTATTCTCAGAAAGTACTTTGTGATGCGTGTTTTCATATCACAGAGTTGAACTTTTCTTTTGATAGAGCAGTTTTCAAACACTGTTTTTGTCCATTCTGCAAGTGGACATTTGTAGCACTTTGAGGGCTCTGGTGCAAAAGGAAAATCTGCAAATAAAAACTAGACAGAAACATTCTCAGAAACTTCTTTGTGATGTTTGAATTCAACTCACAGACTTGAACAAATCTTTTCATAGAGCAGTTGTGAATCACTCTTTTTGTAGAATCTGCAAGTAGATATTTGGACCAATTTGAGTCCATCATTCGAAACGGGAATATCTTCACATAAATGCTAGAAAGAAGCATTCTCAGAAACTTCTTTGTGCTGTGTGCATTCAACTCGCAGAGTTGAACATTCCTGTTGAAAGATCAGGTTTGAAACACTCTTTTTATAGAATCTGTAATTGGATATTTGAAGCGCTTTGAATCCTTCATTGGAAATGGGAATATCTTCAAAGAAAAACTAGACAGAAGCGTTCTCAGAAACTTCTTTGTGATGTGTACATTCAACTCACAGAGTTGAACATTCCTGTTGATAGAGCAGTTTTGAAACACTCTTTTTATAGTATCTGTAAGTGGATATTTGAAGCGCTTTGAATCCTTCATTGGAAGCGGGAATATCTTCAAATAAAAACTAGACAGAAGTATTCTCAGAAACTACTTTGTGATGTGTGAATTCAACTCACAGAGTTGAACCTTTCCTTTGATAGAGTAGTTTTGTAACACTCTTTTTGTAGGATAATCAAGTGGACATTTTTAGCGCTTTGTGGGCTATGGTGGAAAAGGAAATATCTTCACATAAAAACTAGACGGAAACATTCTCAGAAACTCCTTTGGGCTGTTTGAATTCAACTCACAGAGTTGAACATACCTTTTCATAGAGCATTTGGGAAACACTCTTTTTAAGGAATCTGCAAGTGGATATTCTGACTGATTTGAGGGCTTCTTTGGAAACGTTAATAACTTCATATAAAAACAAAGACAGAAGCATTCTAAGAAACTTCTTTGAGATGTCTGCATTCAATTCACAGAGTTGAACATAACTTTTCACAGAGCAGTTTTGAAACACTCTTTTTGTAGTATCGGCAAGTGGATATTTGGACTGCTTTGAGGCCTGTGGTGGAATAGGAAATATCTTCACATAAAAACTAGATGGAAACATTCTCAGAAACTTCTTTGTGATGTGGGAATTCAACTCACAGAGTTGAACCTCCCTTTGGATAGAATAGTTTTGAAACACATTTGTTGTAGTATCTGTAAGTTGACATTTAGAGTGCTTTGAGGACTTCAGTGGAAAAGGAAATATCTTCACATAAAAACTAGACATAAGCATTCTCAGAAACTCCTTTGTGACGGGGGCATTCAACTCACAGAGGTGAACCTTCCTTTTGATAAAGCAGTTTTGAAATACTCCTTTTGTAGAAATTGCAATTGGATTTTAGGAGCACTTTGAAGAGTTCATTGGGAGCGGGTTTATCTTCAAATAAAAACTAGACAGAAGCATTCTCAGCAACTACTTTGTGATGTGTGCATGCAACTCACAGAGTTAAACCTTTCTTTTGACAGAGCAGTTTTGAAACACTCTTTTTGTAGGATCTGCAAGTGGATATATGTAGCACTTTGAGGGCTACATTGGAAAAGGAAATATTTTCAAATAAAAACTAGATGGAAGCATTCTCAGAAACTCCTTGATGATGTTTGCATTCAACTCACAGATGTGAACATACCTTTTCATAGAGTAGTTGTGAAACACTCTTTTCGAGGAACCTGCAAGTGGATATTTTGACCAGTATTAGGCATTCTTTGGAAACGTTAGTAACTTCACATAAAAACTAGACAGAAGCATTCTCAGAAACTTCTTTGAGATGTGTGCATTCAATTCTCAGAGTTGAACATAAGTTTTCATAGAGCAGTTTTGAAACACTCTTTTTGTAGAATCTGTAAGCGGATATTTGGACTGCTTTGAGGTCTTCATTGAAAACGGGAATATCTTCACATGAGAATTAGAGAGAAGCATTCTCAGAAACTTCTTTGTGATGTGTGCATTCAACTCAAGGAGTTGAACACATCTTTTCATAGAGCAGTTTTGAAACACTCTTTTTGTAGTTTCTGCATGTGGATATTTGGACTGCTTTGAAGCCTGCGGTGGAGTAGGAAATATCTTCACATAAAAAGTATTCAAAAGCATTCTCAGAAACTTATTTGTGATGTGGGCATTCAACTCACAGATTTGAACCTCCCTTTTGAAAGAGTACTTTTGAAACACTTTTTTTTGTAGAATCTGCAAGCGAACATTTGGAGTCCTTTGAGGCCTTCAGTGGAAAAGGAAATATCTTCACATAAAAACTAGACATAAGCATTCTCAGAAACTTCTTTGTGATATGTGCATTCAACTCCCAGAGTTGAACCTCCCTTTTGATAGAGCAGTTTTGAAACACTTTTTTTGTAGAATCTGCAAGTGGTTATTCAGAGCGCTTTGAGTCCTTTGGTAGAAAAGGAAATATCTTCACCTCAAAACTAGACATAAGATTTCTCAGAAACTTCTTTGAGATGTGCACATTCAATTCATATAGTTGAACATAACTTTTCATAGAGCAGTTTAGAAACACTCTTTTCATAGTATCTGTAAGTGGATATTTGGAAAGATTTGAGGGCTTCATTGGAAATTGGGATATCTTCACATAAAAACTATACAGAAGCATTTTCAGAAACTTCTTTGTGATGTGTGCATTCAATTCACAGAGTTGAACACATCTTTTCATAGAACAATTTTGAAACACTCTTTTAGTAGAATCTACATGTGGATATATGGACAGCTTTGAGGCCTTCGATCGAAAAGGAAATATCTTCACATAAAAACTAGACAGAGGCATTTTCAGACACTACTTTCTGATTTGTGCATTCGACTCACAGAGTTGAACCTTCCTTTTGATAGAGCAGTTTTGAATCACTCTTATTGTAGAATCTGCAAGTGGATATTTGGAGTGTTTGAAGCCTTCATTGGAATCGGGAATATCTTCAAATAAAAACTAGACAGAATAATTCTCAGAAACTACTTTGTGATGTGTGCATTCACCTCAAAGAGTTGAGCTTTCCTTTTGATAGAACAGCTTTGAAACAGTCTTTTTGTAGAATCTGGATGTGGATATTTTTAGTGCTTTGAGACCCATGGTAAAAAAGGGAATATCTTCGCATAAAAACCAGACAGAAGCATTCACAGAAACTTCTTTGTGATGTGTACATTTAACTCACAGATTTGAAACTTCTTTTGATAGAGCAGTTTTGAAACACTCTTTTTGTAGTGTCTTCAAGTGGATATTTGGAGTGTTTTGAGGCCTGTGGTAGAAAAGGGAATATCTTCACATAAAAACTAGACAGAAGCATTCTCAGAATCTTCTCCTGATGTGTGCATTCAATTCACAGAGTTGAATGTTCCTTTTGATAGAGCATTTTTGAAACACTCTTTATGAAGGATCTGCAAGGGAATATTTGGACTTTTTTTGATCTTCATTAGAAACAGGAATATCTTCAGATAAAAACTAGACAGAAGTATTCTGAGAAACTTCTATGTGACATGTGCCTTCAACTCACAGAGTTGAATCCTCCTTTTGATAGAGCAGTTTTGAAACAATTTTTCTGTAGAATCTGCAAGGAGATATTTGGACCGTTTTGAGGCCTTCATTGGAAAAGGGAATGTCTTCACATAAAAATTAGACAGAAGCATTCTCAGAAAATTCTTTGTGATGTGTGCATTCAAATCACAGAGTTGAACCTTTCTTTCATAGAGCAGTTTTGAAACGCTTTTTTTGAAGAATCTGCAAGTGGACCTTTGGAGGGCTTTGAGGAATTTGGTGGAAAAGGAAATATCTTCACATAGAAACTACATATAAGAATTCTCAGAAACTTCTTTGGGATGTGTGCATTCAACTCACAGAATTGAACTTTCCATTTGATAGAGCAGTTTTGAAACACTCTTTTTGTAGAATCTGTAAGTGGATATTTGGAGCACGTTGAAGCATTCACTGTAAAGGGGAATAACTTCAAATAAAACCAGACAGATCCATTCTCAGACAGTACTTTGTGATGTGTGCATTCAACTCACTGTGTTGACCCTTCCTTTTGATAGAGAAGTTTTGAAACACTCTGTTTCCAGAATCTACAGGTGGATATTTGGAGTACTATGAAACCTTTATTGGAAACGAAAATATCTTCAAATAACAACCAGACAGAAGCATTTTTAGAAACAACTTTCTGATGTGTGCATTCAACTCACAGAATTCAGCCTTGGTTTGGTAGAGCAGTTTTGAAACAGTCTTTTTTTAGAATCTGCAAGTAGATATTTGGAGAGCTTTGAGGTCTATGGTAGAAAAAAAAATATCTTCACATAAAAAGTTGACAGAAGCATTCTCAAAAACTTCTTTGTGATGTGTACATTCAAGTCACAGAGTTGAAACTTCTTTTTATAGAGCAGTTTTGAAGCACTGTTTTTGTAGGATCTGAAAGTGGATATTTGGAGCACTTTGAAGCTTTCGTTCCAAAAGAGTTTATCTTCAAATAAAACCTACACAGAATCATTCTCAGAAACTACTTAGTGTTGTGTGCATTCAACTCACTGAGTTGAGTCTTCCTTTTGATAGATCAGTTTTGAAACACTCTTCTTCTAGAATCTGCAAGTGGATATTTGCAGCGCTTTGAGGCCACTGTAGAAAAGGAAATATTTTTCATATAAAAATTAGACAAAGAATTCTCTGAAACTGCTTTCTGGTGTGTGCATTCAACTCACTTAGTTGAACATAACTTTTCAGAGAGTAGTTTTGAAACACTGTTTTTGTAGAATCTGCATGTGGATATTAGGACTGCTTTGAGGCCTTCATTGGAAACGGGAATATTTTCACATAAAATCTAGGCAGAAGCATTTTCAGAATCATCTTTGTGATGTGTGCATTCAACACGCAGAGTTGAACGATCCTTTTGATAGACCTGATGGAAACCCTCTTTTTGTAAAATCTGCAAGTGGATAATTGGAGAGCTTTGAGACCCATGGCAGAAAAGGAAATATCTTCACATAAAAACTAGACAGAAGGGTTCTCAGAAACTATTTTGTGATGTGTCCATTCAACTCACAGAGTTGAACAATCCTTTTGATAGAACAGCTTTGAAACACTGTTTTTGAAGGATCTGCAAGTGGATATATGAGCACTTTGAGGCCTATGCTGGAAAAGGAAATATCTTCACAGAAAAGCTAGACAGAAGCGTTCTCAGAAACTTCTTTGTGATGTGTGCATTCAACTTACAGAGTTGAGCCTTCTTTTTAATAGAGCAGTATTGACACTCTTTTTTTGTAGGATCAGCAAGTGAATATTTGGAGTGCTTTGAGGCCTATGCTGCAAAAGGAAATATCTTCGCATAAAAAGTAGACAGAAGCATAATCTGAAACTTCTTTGTGATCTGTGCATTCAACTCATAGAGTTGAAACTTCCTTTACATAGAGCGGTTTTGAAACACGGTTTTTGTAAAATCTGCAAGTGGATATTTGGAGGTCTTTGAGGGATATGCTGGAAAAAGAAATGTCTTCACATAAAAACTATACAGAAGCTTTATCAGAAACTTCTTTGTGATGTATGCGTTCAATTCCCAGAGTTAAACCTTCCTTCCTTTTGATAGAGCAGTATTGAAACTATCTTTTGGTTGAATTTGCCAGTGGATATTTGGGGCGACTTGAGGCCTACGCTGGAGAAGGAAATATCTTCATATAAAAATTAGACAGAAGTATTCAGAGAAACTTCTTTGTGATGTGTGCATTCAACTCACAGAGTTGTACCTTCTTCTTAATAGGTCAGTTTTGAAATAATGTTTTTGTAGAATCTGCAAGTGAATATTTGGAGCAAATTGAGGCCTATCCTGGAAAAGGAAATGTCTTCACATAAAAACTAGACAGAAGCATTCTCAGAAGCTTCTTTTTAATGTGTGCTTTCAACTCACAGAGTCGAAACTTCCTTTTGAGAGAGCAGTTTTGAAACACATTTCGTAGAATCTGCAAGTGCATATTTGGAGCAATTCGAGGCCTATCCCGCAAAAGGAAACATCTTCACATAAAAACTAGATAGAAGCATTCTCAGAAACAACTTTGTGATGTGTGCATTCAACTAACAGAGTTGAACCTTCCATTTGATAGAGCAGACTTGAAACAATCTTTTTGGAGATTCTGCAAGAGGATATTTGGAGAGATTTGAGGCCTATTCTTGAAAAGGAAATGTCTTCACGTAAAAACTAGACAGAAGAGTTCTCAGAAACTTCTTTTTGATGTGTGCATTCAACTCACAGTATTGAACCTTCCTTTTGATAGAGGAGTTTTGAAACACTCTTTTTGTACAATCTGCAACAGGATATTTGAAGCGGTTTGAAACCTATGGTGGAAAAGGAAATATCTTCACCTACAAACTAGACAGAAGCATTGTCAGAAACTTCTTTGTGATGTGTGCATTCAACTCAGAGAGTTGAACTTCTCTTTTGATAAAGTAGTTATGAAACACGGTTTTTGTAGAATCTGCAGGTGGATAATACGAACACTTAGAGGCCTATGCAGGAAAAGGAATTATCTTAAAAAAAAAAAAAAAACTAGACAGAAGCATTATCAGAAACTTCTTTGTCATGTGTGCACTCAACTCACAGAGTTTAACCTTCCTTTTTATAGAGCAGTTTTGAAACACTCTTTTTGTAGAATCTGCAAGTGGATATTTGGAGCAATTTCTGTCCTATACTGGAAAAGGAAATATTTTCATGCAAAAATTTGACAGAGGCGTTCTCAGAAACTTCTTTGTGATGTGTACATTACACTCACAGAGTTGAACACTACTTTTGATAGAGCAGTTTTGAAACACTCTTTTTGTAGAATCTGCAAGATGGTATTTGGAGTTCATGGAAGCCTTCTTTGGAAATGGGAACACCTTCAAATAAAAATTACACAGAAGCGTTCTCAGAAACTACTTTGTGATGTGTGCATTCAACTCACAGAGTTGAACCTTCGTTTTGTTAGAACAGTTTTGTAGCCCTCCTTTTGTCGTATCTGCAAGTGAATATTTGGAGCGGTTGAAGCCTCTGTTGGAAAAGGAAATATCTTCACATAAAAACCAGATAGAAGCATTCTTAGAAACTTCTTTGTGTTGTGTCTATGCAACTCATGGAGGTGAGCCTTCATTTTCATAGAGCAGTTTTGAAACACTCTTTTTGTTGTATCTGCTAGTGGGTATTTGGAGAGCTTTGTCGTCTATGCTGCAAAAGGAAATATCTTCACATAAAAACTAGACAGAAGCATTCTCAGAAACTTCTTTATAATGTGTGCATCCAACTGACGGAATTGAAATTTCCTCTTGATAGAGCAGTTTTGAAACACTATTTTTGTTGAATCTGCTAGTGGATATTTGGAGTGCTTTGAGGCGTATGCTGGAAAAGCAAATATCTCCACCTAAAAAGTAGACAGAAGTATTCTCAGAAACTTCTTTGTGAAGTGTGCATTCAATTCACAGAGTAGAAACTTCGTTTTGATAGAGCAGTTTTGAAACACAGTATTTATAGGATCTGCAAGCGGATATTTGGGGCACTTTGAGGCCTATGCTGGAAAAGGAAATATGCCCACATAAAAACTAGACAGAAGCGTTCTCAGAAACTTGTTTGAGATGTGTGCATTCATCTCACAGAGTTGAACCTTCCTTTTGAGAGAACAGTTTTGAATCATAGTTTTTGTAGAATGTGCAAGCTGATATTTAGATCTATTTGAGGCCTGTGCTGGAAAAGGAAATGTCTTCAGATAAAAACTGTACGGACGCATTCTCTGGAACTTCTTTCTGATGTGTGCATTCAGCTCACAGAGTTGAACCTTCTGATTAATAGAGCAGTTTTGAAACAGGCTTTTTGTGTAATCTGAAAGTGGATGTTTGGAGAGATTTGAGACCTTGGCTGGAAAAGGAAATATCTTCACTTAAAAACTAGACAGAAGCGTTCTCAGAAACTTCTTTATGAGGTGTACATTCATCTAACAGAATTGAACGTTCCCTTTGATAGAGCAGTGCTAAAACCCTCTTTTTGTAGAATCTGCAAGTGGCTATTAGGAGCTATTGGGGCCTCTGGTGGAAAAGGAAATATCTTCACATCAAAACTAGAAAGAAGCATTCTCAGAAACTTCTTTGTGATGTGTGCATTTAAGTCACATATTTGAACCTTCTTTTTGTTAGAGCCGTTTTGAAACTCTCTTTTTGTAGAATCTGCAAGCGGATATTTGGAGAGATTGATGCCTATGGTGTACAAGAAAATATCTTCATATAAAAACTAAACAGAAGCAATCAGAGAAACTTCTTTTTTATGAATGCATTCAACCCACAGAGTTGAACCTACCTTTTGATATAACAGTTTTGAAACACAGTTTTTGTAGAATCTGCAAGTGGACATTTGAAGCACTTTGAGGCCTATCCTGGAAAAGCATATCTTCACAGAAAAACTAGACAGAAGCGTTCTCAGAAACTTCTTCGCGATGTGTGCATTCAACTAACAGAGTTGAGACTTCTTTTTAATAGAGCAGTATTGACACCCTCTTTTGTAGAATCTGCAAGTGGGGATTTGGAGTGCTTTGAGGCCTATGCTAGGAAAAGGAAATATGTTCACATAAAAAGTTGACAGAATCATTCTCAGAAACTTCATTTTTATGTATGTATTCAACTGACAGAGTTGAAACTTACTTTCAATAGAGCAGTTTTCAACTGCTGTTTTTGTAGAATATGCAAGTGGATATTTGGAGCACTTTGAGGCGTATGCTTTAAAAGGAAATATCTTCACAAAAAACTAAACATAAGTATACTCAGATACTTCTTTATAATGTGTGCCTACAGCATACAGTGTTGAACTTTCTTATTGATAGAGTAGTTTTGAAACACTGTTTTTGTGTAATCTGCAAGTGGATATTTGGAGAACTTTGAGGCGTATGCTGGAAAAGGAGATATCCTCACATAAAAACTAGACAGAAGCATTCTTAGAACCTGCTTTGTCATGTGTGCATTCAACTCATAATGTTGAGCCTTCCTTTTGATAGAGCCGTATTGAAACACTGCTTTTGTAGAATCTGCAAGTTCATATTTGGAGCGCTTTGGGGCATGTGGTGGAAAAACAAATATTTTCACATAAAAACGAAACAGAAGCATTCAGAGGAACTTCTTTGTTATGTATGCATTCAACTCACAGGGTTGAACCTACCCTTTGATAGATCAGTTTTGAAACCCTCTTTTTTGTAGAATTTGCAAGTGGATATTTGGAGCGATTGCGTCCTCTGGTGGAAAAGGATATAAATTTACATAAAAACTATACAGAAGCATTCTCAGAAACTTCTACATGACGTGTGCATTCAATTCTGAGCGTTGAGCCTTCCTTTTTATAGAGCAGTTTTGAAAAACTCTTTTTGTAGAAACTGAAAGTGGACATTTGGAGTGGTTTGAGGCCTATGCTGGAAAAGGAAATATCTTCACATAAAAACTAGACAGAAGCATTCTCAGAAACTTCTTCTGATGTGTGCATTCAACTCACAGAGTTGAAACTTCTTTTTAATAGAGCCGTTTTGAAACACTATTTTTGTAGAATGGCAAGTGGATAATTGGAGCTCTTTGTGGCGTATGCTGGAAAAGGAAATATCTTCACATAAAAACTAGACAGAAGTATTCTCAGAAACTTCTTTGTGATGCGTGAATTCAAATCACAGTGTTGAACTATCCTTTTGATTGAATAGTTTTGAAACACTATTTTTGTTGTATCTGCAAGTGGATATTTAGAGCACTTTGATGCCTATGCCAGAAAGGAAGTATCCCCTCATAAAAACTGGACAAAAGCATTCTCAGAAACTTCTCTGTGATGTGTGTATTTAACTCAGATATTTGAACTTTCCTTTTGAGAGAGCAGTTTTGAATCACTTTTTTTGTAGAATTTGCAAGTGGATATTTGTAGTGATTTGAGGCCTATGCAGTAAAACGAAATATCTTCACATAAAAACTAGACAGAAGTGTTCTAAGAAACTTCTTTGTGATATCTGCATTCAACTCACAGAGTTAAACCTTACTTTTGAAATACTTTTTTTGTAATCTGCAAGTGGATATTAGGAGCACTTTGAGGCCTATGCTGGAAAATTAAATATCTTCACAGAAAAACAGACAAAATCGTTCTCAGAAATTACTCTGCAATGTGTACATTCACCTCACAGAGTCGTGCCTTCTTTTTAATGCAGCAGCTTTGAAACACTCTTTTTGTACAATATGCAAGAAGATGATTGGAGCACTTTGAGTTCTATGAAGGGAAAAGGAATATCTTCACATAAAAACTAGAGAGAATTATTCTCAGAAACTTCATTGTTATGTACACATTCCACTCACAGAGTTGAACCTTACTTTTGATAGAGTAGTTTTGAAACCTCATTTTTGAAGAATCGGCGAGTGGATAATTGGAGGTCTTAAAGGCCTATTCTAGAAAAGAAAATATCTTCACATAAAAACTAGACAGAAGCATTCTCAGAAACTTCTTTGTGATGTGTGCATTCAACTCATACAGTTGAATCTTTCTTTTGTTAGAGTAGTTTTGAAACACTCTTTTTGTAGAATCTGCAAGTGGATATTTGGAGAGTTTTGAGGCCTATGCTGGAGAAGGAAATATCTTCACATAAAAACTAGATGCAAGTATTCAGAGCAACTTTTTGTGATGTGTGCATTCAATTCACAGAGTTGGACCCTCTTTTTCATAGAACAGTTTTGAAACACTTGTTTTTGTAGAATTTGCAAAGAAATTGCAAATTTCCTTGTGAAGGAAATACCTTCACAGACAAACTTGACAGAAGTGTTCTCAGAAACAACTTTGTGATGTGTACATTCAACTCACTGAGATGAACATTCCTTTTAATAGAGCAGTTTTGAAACACTGTTTTTGTAGAATCTGCAAGTGGATATTTGGAGCACTTTGAGACATGTGGTAGAAAAAGAAATATCTTTACATAAAAGCGAGACAAGCATTCTCGGAAACTTCTTTGCTATGTATGCATTCATCTCTAATAGTTGAACTTAACTTTTGATAGAGCAGTTTAGAAACCTTGTTTTCTTAGTATCTGCAAGTGGATATTTGGAGCGATTGTGGCCTCTGGTGGAACAGAAAATATCTTCACATACAGACAAGGCAGACGCATTCCCATAAGCTTCTTTGTGATGTGTGCATTCAACTCACAGAGTTGAGCCTTCCTTTGGTATACGAGTTTTGTAACACTGTTTTTGTAGAATCTGCAAGTGGATATTTAGAGCACTTAGAGGCCTATGCTGGAAAAGGAAATATCTTAATTTAAAAACTAGACAGAAGCATTCTCAGAAACTTCTTTGTGATATGTGCATCTAACTCACAGAGTTGAAACTACCTATTGATAGAGCAGTTTTGCGGCAACCTTTTTGTAGAATCTGCAAGTGGATATTTGGAGAGATTTGAGTCCTACGCTGGAAAAGGAAATATCTTCACATAAAAACTAGACAGAACTATTCTCAGAAACTTCTTAGTGATTTGTGTATTCAACTCACAGAGTTGAACCTTCTTTTTAATAAAACACTTTTGAAACACTCTTTTTGTAGAATCTGCAACGGATATTCGGAGCATTTTCAGGCATATGTTGGAAAAATAAATATCTTTGAATAAAAACTAGACAAAAGCATTCTCAGAAATTTCTTTGTTACGTACGCATTCCACTCACAGAGTTGAACCTTAATTTTGATAGAGCAGTTTTGAAACACTCTTTTTTTAGAATCTGCAAGTGGATATTTGAAGATCTTTGAGACCTATGCTGGAGAAGGAAATATCTTCACATAAAAACTATACAGAAGCATTCAGAGGAACTTCTTTCAGAATTGTGCATTCAACTCACAGTGTGGAACGTTCCTTTTGATAGAACAGTTTTGAAACACTGTTTTTGTAGAATCTGCAGGTGGATATTTGGAGCAATTTGAGGGTTATGCTGGAAAAGCAAATATCTTCACATAAATACATGACAGAAGCATTCTCAAAAACTTCTTTGAGATGTGTGCATTCAAGTCATAGATTTGAACGCTCCTTTTCATAGAGCAGTTTTGAAACTCTCTTTTTGTAGAACCTGTAAGGGGATATTTTGACTTATTTAAGGCCTTTGTTGGAGTCAGGAATATCTTCACATAAAAACTAGACAGAAGCATTCTCAGAAACTTCTTTGTGATGTTTGCATTCAACTCACAGAGTTGAACCTTCTTTTTGATACAGCCGTTTTGAAAGACTTTTTTAATAGAATCTGCAAGTGGACAATTTGTGTGCTTTGAGGCCTTTTGTAGAAAAGGAAATATCTACACATAAAAACTAGACAGAAGAATTCTCAGAGACATCTTCATGATGAATGCATTCAACTCACAGAGTTAAAACCTCCTGTTGATAGAGCAGTTTTGAAACTCTCTGTTTGTAGAATCTGCAAGTGAATATGTGGAGCGCTTTGAAGCCTTCGTTGGAAACGGGAATATCTTCAAATAAAAACTGAACAGAAGCATTCTCAGAAACTATTTTGTGATGTGTGCATTCAACTCAGGGAGTTGAACCTTTCTTTTGATAGAGCAGTTTTCAAGCACTCTTTTTGTATAAGCTGCAAGGGGACATTTATAGCACATTGAGGGCTATGGTGGAAAAGGAATTATCTTCAAATAAAAAACACACAAAAGCATTCTCAGAAACTTCCTTGGGAGGATTGCATTCAAATCACAGAGTTGGAGATATCTTTTCATAAAGCAGTTGTGAAACAGTCTTTTTGAAGTACCTACAAGTGGATATTTGGACCGATTTGAGGCCTTCATTGGAAAAGGGAAAATCTTCACATAAAAACTAGATAGAATAATTTTGAGAAACTTCTTTGTCATGTGTGCATTAAACTCACAGATTTGAACACAACTTTTCATAATGAAGTTTTGAAACATTCTTTTTGTACAATCTGCAAGTGGATATTTGGACCGCTTTGAGGCCTTCATTGAAAATGGGAATATCTTCACATAGAAAGTAGACAGAAGAATTCTCAGAAACTTACTTGTGACGTGTGCATTCAACTCACAGAGCTGAACATACCTTTTCATAGAGCAGTTGTGAAACACTCTTTTTGAAGAACCTGCATGTAGATATTTGGACCGATTTCAGTCCTTCTTTGGAAACCGGAATATATTCACATAAAACCTACACAGAAGCATTCTCAGAAACTATTTTGAGATGTGTGCATTCAACTCACAGAGTTGAACAAAACTTTTCATACAGCAGTTTTGAAACACTCCTTTTGTAGAATCTGCAGGTGGATATTCGGAGCGCTTTGAGGCAAAT
The DNA here is from genome assembly GCF_028885655.2 of Pongo abelii. Taxonomy (NCBI): domain Eukaryota; kingdom Metazoa; phylum Chordata; class Mammalia; order Primates; family Hominidae; genus Pongo; species Pongo abelii. The sequence continues at coordinate 18,436,022 of NC_072000.2, read as the reverse complement.
GGTAGAAAAGCAAATATTGTCACATAGACACTAGAAAGAAACATTCTCAGAAACTTCTTTGTGATATGTGCATTCAACCCACGTAGTTGAACCTTCCTTTTGATAGAGCAGTTTTGAAACACATTTTTTGTAGAATCAGAAGGAGGAGATTTGGAGTTCTTTGAAGCCTTCTTTGGAAAAGGGAATATCTTCAAAAAAATATTAGACAGTAGCATTCTCAGAAACTTCTTTGTGATGCGTGCTTTCATGTCACAGAGTTGAACATTCCTTTTGATAGAGCAGTTTTGAAAGACTCTTTTTTTAGAATCTGGAAGTGGATATTTGGAGGACTTTGAAGCCTTCATTGGAAACGGGAATATCTTTACATAATAACTAGACAGAAGCATTCTCAGAAACTACTTTTTGATGTGTGCATTCAACTCACAGATTTGACCCTTCCTTTTGATAGAGAAGTTTTGAAACACTCTTTTTGTAGAATTTCCAAGGGATATTTGGACTTCTTTGAGGCATATGGTAGAAAAGGGAATATCTTCACATAAAAACTAGACAGAAGAATTCTCAGAAACTTCTTTGTGATGTGTGCATTCAACTCACAGAGTTGAACCTTCCTTTTGGTAGACCAGTTGTGAAACACGCTTTTTGTAGAACCTCCAAGTGGATATTTGGACCAATTTGAAGCTTTCATTGGAAACGGGTATATCTTCACATAAAAACTGGACAGAAACATTCTCAGAAAATTCTCTGTGATGTGTGCATTCAACTCACAGAGTTGAACCTTCCTTTTGACAATCGTTCTGATACACTCCTTTTGTGGTATATGCTAGTGGATATTTGGACCACTTCGAAGCCTTCATTGGAAAGAGGAATATCTTCACATAAAAACTAGACAGAAGTATTCTCAGAAACTTCTTTCTGATGTGTGCATTCAACTCACAGAGGGGTTGAAACTTCCTTTTGATAGAGCAGTTTTGAATTACTGTTTTTGTACAATCTGCAAGTGGATATTTTGAGCAATTTGAAATCCTCGTAGGAAACAGGAATATCTTCAAATTAAAAGTAGACAGAAGCACTCTCAGAAACTTCTTTGTGATGTTTGCATTCACCTCACGGAGTTGAACATATCTTCTCATATATCACTTGTGAAACACCCTTTTTGAAGAACCTGCAAGTGGATATTTGCATCGATTTGAGGCCTTCATTGGAAACGGGAATTTCTTCACATAAATCTAGATGGAAGAATTCTCAGAAACTTCTTTGTGATGTGTGCATTCAACTCACAGAGTTGAACATAACTTTTCATAGAGGAGTTTTGAAACCCTCTTTCTGTAATATCTGCAAGGGGATATTTGGACCGTTTTGAGGCCTTCTTTGGAAACGGGAATATCTTCACATAAAAACTAGACAGAAGCATTCTCAGAAACTTCTTTATGATGAGTCCATTAAACCCACAGCGTTGAACCTTCCTTTTGATACAGCAGTTTTAAAACACACTTTTTGTAGAATCTGCAGCAGTATATATGGACTGTTTTGAGGCCTTTGTTGGAAACAGGAGTACCTTTACATAAAAAACAGACAGAAGCATTCTAAGAAACTTCTTAGTGATGTGTGCATTCAGCTCACAGAGTTGGACCTTCCATTTGACAGGGCTGTTTTGAAAAGCTCTTTTTGTAGAATCTAAAAGCAGAGATTTGGCACGCTTTGAGTCCTTCCGTGGGAAAGGAAATATCTTCAAATAAAAACTAGACAAAAGCATTCTCAGTAACTTCTCTGTGATGTTTGCACTCAACTCACAGAGTTGAACCTTCCTTTTGATAGAGCAGTTTTGAAATAATCTTTTGGTAGAATCTGAAGGTGTATATTTGGACTGCTTTCAGTCCTATTGTAGAAAAAGGAATATCTTCACATACAAACTAGACAAGAATTCTCAGCCACTTGTTTGTGATTTGTGCGTTGAACTAAAAGAGATGAACCTTCCTTTTGATGGAGCAGTTTTGATACACTCTTTTTGTAGAAACTGCAAGTGAATATTTTGAAAGCTTTGAAGACTTCTTTGGAAAAGGGACTATCTTCAAATGAAAACTAGACAGAAGCATTCTCAAAAACTACTTTGTGATGTTTGCATTCACCTCACAGAGTTGAACATACCTTCTCATAGAGCAGTTGTGAAACACTCTTTTTGAAGAACCTGCAAGTGGATATTTGGAGTGCTTTGAAGTCTTCGTTGGAAACGGGAATATCTTCAAATAAAAACTAGACAGAGGCATTCTAATAAACTTATTTGTGATGTGTGCATTCAACTCACAGAGCTGAACATAACTTTTCATATAAGACTTTTGAAACCCTCTTTTTGTATAATATGCAAGGGGATATTTTGACCGTTTTGACCCACTGTTGGAAACCGGAATATCTTCTTATAAAAACTAGACAGAAGCATTCTCAGAAACTTCTATATGATATTTGCATTCAACTGACAGAGTTGAACATACCTTTTCATAGAGCAGTTTTGAAACACACTTTTTGAAGAACCTGCAAGTGGATATATGGACCGATTTGAGTTCTTGGTTGGAAACGGGAATATCTTCACCTAAAAACTAGACAGAAGCATTCTCTGGAACTTCTTTGTGATGTCTAGATTCAACTTACATAGTTCAACATAATTTTTGATAAAGCAGTTTTGAGACACTCTTTTTGTAGAATTTGCAAGTGGATATTTGGAGGGCTTTGAGGCCTATGGTAGAAAAGGAAATATCTTCAAAGAAAAACTAGACAGAAATATTCTAAGAAACTACTTTGTGATGTGTGCATTCAACTTACAGAGAAGAACATTTCTTTTGATAAATCAGTTTTGAAAAACTCTTTTTGTATAACCTGTGTGTGGATATTTTGAGCGTTTTGAGGCCTATGGTAGAAAAGGAATTATCTAAACATAAAAACTAGACAGATGCATTCTCATAAACTTCTTTATTATGTGTGCATTCAACTCACAGAGTTGAATCTTTGTTTTAACAGAGAACTTTTGAAAAACTCTTTTTGTAGTATATGCAAGTGGATATTTGGAACCCTTTGAAGCCTTCATTGGAAATGGGAATATCATAAAATAAAAACTAGAGAGAAGCATTCTCAGAAACTTATTTGTGATGGGGGCATTCAACTCACAGAGTTGAGCCTTCCTTTTGACAGAGCAGTTTTGAAACACTCTTTTCATAGTATCTGCAGGTGGATATTTGGAGCGCTTTGAATCCTATGGTGGAAAAGGAAATATCTTCACATAAAAACTAGACAGAAGCATTCTCAGAAACTTCTTTGTGATGTGGGCATTCAACTCACAGAGTTGAAGCTTCCTTTTTATACAGCAGTTTTGAAACACTCTTTTGTACAATCTGCAAGGAGATATTTGGACCGTTTTGGGGTGTTCATTGGGAATGGGAATATCTTCAAATAAAAACTAGACAGAAGCATTCTCAGAAAGTACTTTGTGATGAGTGCATTCAACTCACAGCAGTGAGCCTTCCTTTTGATAGAGCAGTTTTGAAACACTCTTTTTGTGGAATCTGCAGGTGGATATTTGGAACGTTTTGAGACCTATGGAAGAAAAGGAAATATCTTCAGATAAAAACTAGACAGAAGCATTTTCAGAAACTTCTTTGTGATGTTTGCATTCAACTCACAGAGTTGAAATTTCCTTTTGATAGAGCAGTTATGAAGCAATTTTTTTGTAAAATCTGCAAGTGGACATTTGGTGTGCATTGAGGCCTTTGGTGGACAAGGATATATCTTCACCTATAAACTAGACAGAAGCATTCTCAGAAACTTCTTTGTGATGTGTGCATTCAACTCACAGTGTTTAACACACGTTTTCATAGAGCAGTTCTGAAGCACTCTTTTTGAAAGATCTGCAATTAGATATTTGGTCCGATTTGAAGCCTTCTTTGTAAACGGGACTATATTCACATAAAAAGTAGACAGAATCATTCTCAGAAACTTCTTTGTGATGTGTTCATTCAACACACGGAGTTAAACCTTCCTTTCGATACAGTAGTTTTGAAACACTCTTTTTGTAGAATCTCCAAGGGGATATTTGGAACGTTTTAAGGCCTTTGTCGGAAACGGGAATATCTTCCCATAAAAACTAGACAGAAGCAGTCTCAGAAACTTCTTTGTGATGAGCGAATTCAACTCACAGAGTGGAACCTTCTGCTTCGTAGAGCAGTTTTAAACACACTTTTTGTAGAATCTGCACGTGGATATTTGAAGAACCTTGAAGTTATAGTTGGAAACGGGAAAATCTTCAAATAAAAACTAGATAGAAGAATTCTCAGAAAATACTACGCTATGTGTGCATTCAAATCACAGAGTTCAACCTTTCTTTTGATAGAGTAGTTTTGAAACACTCTTTCTGTGGATTCTGCAAGTGGACATTTGTAGCACTATGAGGGCTATCGTGGAAAAGGAAATATCTTCAAAAAAAAAAAAAGACAAAAGCATTCTCTTTGAAGAACCTGCAAGTGCATATTTAGACCAAAGTGAGGCCTTCTTTGGAAACCGGAATATCTTCATATAAAAACTAGACAGAAGCATTCTCAGAAACTTCTTTGTTATGTGTGCATTCAACTCACAGAGTTGAACCTTCCTTTTGATAGAGCAGTTTTGAAACACACTTTTTGTATAATCTGCAAGGCATATTTGGAGTACTTTCAGGCCTATGGTAGAAAAACACTCTTTTTGTAGAGTGTGCAACTGGATATACGGAATGCTTTGAGGAATTCGTTGGTAACGGGAATATCTTCACATTAAAACTAGACAGAAGCATTCTCAGGAACTTCTTCATGATGTGTGCATTCAACTCCCAGAGTTGAACCTTCCTACTGATTGGGCAGTTTTGAAATACTCTTTTTGTAGAATCTGCAACTGGATGTTTGGAGCGCTTTGAAGCCTTCATTGGAAACAGGAATATCTTTAAATATAAACTAGACTGAAGAATTCTCAGAAACTACTTTGTGGTGTGTGCATTGAACTCACAGAGTTGACTCTTTGTTCTTAACAGAGCAGTTTGAAACACTCTTTTTGTAGAACCTGCAAGTGGATATTTGTAGCGCCTTGAGGGCTATGGTAGAAAAGGAAATATCTTCAATTAAAAACTATACGGAAGCTTTCTCAGAAACAACTTTCTGATGTTAGCATTCAACTTACAGAGTTGAATACACGTTTTCATAGATCAGTAGAGAAGCACCCTTTTTGAAAAACCTACCAGTGGGTATTTGCACCGTTTTCATGCTTTCATGGGAAACTGGAATAACTTTACATAAAGACTAGACAGAAGCATTCTCAGAAGCTTCTTTGTGATGTCTGCATTCAACTCACAGAGTAGAACGTTCCTTTTGATAGAGCAGTTTTGAAACACTTTTTTGGGGGAATCTGCAAGTGGACATTTGAAGTGCATTGAGGCCTTCGGTGGACAAGGAAATATCTTCACCTATAAACTATACAGAAGCATTCTCAGAAACTACTTTGTGATGTGTGCATTCAACTCACAGAGTTGAACCTTCCTTTTGATAGAGCAGTTTTGGAACACTCTTGTAGAATCTGCAAGTAGATATTTGAAGAGCTTTGAAGCTTTGGTTGGAAACGGGAATAGTTTCAAACAAAAACTAGACAGAAGAATTCTCAGAAACTACTATGTGATGTGTGCCTTCAACTCACAGAGCTGGACCTTCCTTTTGATAGAGCAGTTTTGGAAAACTCTTTTTGTGGAATCTGCAAGTGGACATTTGTAGTGCTCTCAGGGCTATGGTAGAAAAGGAAAGATTTTCAAAAAAAACTAGACAGAAGCATTCTGAGAAACTTCTTTGAGATATTTGCATTCAACTCACAGAGTTGAACATACCTTTTCATAGAACAGTTGTGAAACACTCTTTTTGAAGAACCTGCAAGTGGATATTTAGAACGAATTGAGGCCTTCTTTAGATACGGGAATATCTTCACATAAAAACTAGACAGAAGCATTCTCAGAAACTTCTTTGTGATGTGTGCATTCAACTCACATAGGTGAACATAACTTTTCATAGAGCAGTTTTGAAACACTCTATTTGTAGTATCTGCAAGTGCATATTAGGACCGCATTTATGCCTTCTTTGGAAAAAGGAATATCTTCACAGAAAAACTAGACAGAAGCATTCTCAGAAACTTCTTTGTGATGTGTGCATTTAGCTCAAAGAGTTGAACCATCCTTTTGATAGAGCAGTATTGACACCCTCTTTTTGTAGAATCTGCAATTGGATATTTGACCTATTTGAGACCTTCATTGTAAACGGGAATGTCTTCACATAAAAACTAGACAGAAGCATTCTCAGAAACTTTTTTGTGATGTGTGCATTTAACTCACAGTGTTGAACGTTCCTTTTGATTGAGAAGTTTTGAAACGCTCTTTTTGTAGAATCTGCAACTGGATATATGGACTGCTTTGAGGCCTTCATTGGTAACGGGAATAATTTCCCACAAGAACTAGACGGAAGTATTCTCAGAAACTACTTTGTGATGTGTGCATTCTACTCGCAGAATTAAAGTTTTCTTTCAATAAAGCAGTTTTGAACCACTCTTTTCTAGAATCTGCAAGGGGATATTTGGAGCGTTTTGAGGCCTTCGTTGGAAATGGGAATATCTTCACATAAAAATTGGACAGAAGCATTCTCAGAAACTTCTTTCTGGTGTGTACATTGAACTCACAGATTTGAACCTTCCTTTTCATGGAGCAGTTTCGAAAAACCTTTTTTGTAGAATCCACAAGAGAACATTTGGAGCGCTTTGAGGCAAAGGCTTTGGTGGAAAAGGAAATATCTTCACATAAAAACTAGGCAGAAGCATTCTCAGAAACTTCTTTGTGATGTGTGCATTCAACTCACAGATTTGAACCTTCCTTTTGATATAGCAGTTTTGGAACACTCTTTTTGTGGAATCTGCAATTGGATATTTGAAGCACTTTGAAGCTTTGGTTGGAAAAGGGAATATCTTCAAATAAAAGCTAGACAGAAGAATTCTCAGAAACTACTATGTGATGTGTGTATTCAATTCACAGAAATGAACCTTTCTTTTGATAGAGTAGATTTGAAACACTCTTTTTGTGGAATCTGCAAGTGGACATTTGTAGCCCTTTGAGGGCTATGGTGAAAGGAAATATCTTCAAAATAAAACTAGACAGAAGCATTCTCAGAAACTTCTTTGTGATGTTTGCATTCAACTCACAGAGTTGAACATACCTTTTCATAGAGCATTTCTGAAACCCTCTTTTTGAAGAACCTGCAAGTGGATATTTAGACTGAATTGAGACCGTCTTTGGAAACGGGAATATCTTCATATAAACCTAGAAGGAAGCATTCCCAGAAACTACTTTGTGATGTGTCCATTCAACTCACAGAGTTGAACATTCTTTTTGATTGAGCAGTTTTGAAACCCTCTTGTTGTATAATCTGCAAGGGGATATTTGGAGCACTTTCAGGCCTATGATAGAAAAGGAAAGAGCTTCACAAAAAAAACTGGACAGAAGCATTCTCTGAAACCTCTTTGTGATGTGTGTATTCAACTCAGAGAGTTGAATCTTCCTTTTGACAGAGCAGTTTTCAAACACTCTTTTAGTAGAATCTGCAAGTGGATATTTGGACCGCTTTAAGGCCTTCATTGGAAACGGGAATATCTTCACATAAAAATTAGACAGAAGCATTCTCAGAAACATCTTCATGATGTGTGCATACAACACACAGAGCTAAACTTTCCTTTTCATAGAGCATTTTCGAAACACTCTTTTTGTAGAATCAGCAAGGGGATATTTAGACCGATTTGAGTCCTTTGCTGGAAACGGGAATATCATCACATAAAAACTGTACAGAAGCATTCTCAGAAAATTATTTGAGATGTCTGCATTCAAATCTCAGAATTGAACCTTCCGTTTGATAGAGCAGATTTGAAACTCTCTTTTTGTACAATTCACAATAGGATATTTGGACAGTTTTGTGGCCTTCTTTGGAAACGTGTATATCTTCAAATAGAAACTAGTCAGAAGATTCTCAGAAACAACTTTGTGATGAGTGCATTCAACTCACAGAGTTGAGACTTCCTTTGATAGAGCAGTTTTGAGACACTCTTTTTGAAGAAACAGCAGGTGGTTATTTGGAGCGCTTTGAGACCTACGGTACAAAAGGAAATACCTTCACATAGAAACTGGACAGAAACATTCCCATAAACTTCTTTTTGATGTGTCCATTCAACTCACGGAGGTGAGCCTTCATTTTGATAGACCAGCTTTGAAACACTCTTTTGTAGAATCGGCAAGTGGATATTTTGAGCTCTTCAAAGACTTCATTGGAAGTGATAATATCTTCAAATAAAAACAAGACAGAAGCATTCTCAGCAACTACTTTGTGATGTGTGCATGCAACTCAAAGAGTTGAGCATTTCTTTTGATAGAGCAAATTTGAAACACTCTTCTTTTATAATATGCAAGTGGACATTTGTAGAGCTTTGAGGGCTGTGGTAGAAAAGGAAATAACTTCAAATAAAAACTAGACAGAAGCATTCTGAGAAACTTCTTTGTGATATTTGCATTCAACTCACAGACTTGAACCTTCCTTTTGATAGAGCAGTTTTGAATCACTTTTTCTGTATGATCTACAAGTGAACATTTGGGGTGCTTTGAGGCCTTCAGTGGAAAAGGAAATATCTTCACACAAAAACTAGACAGAAGCATTCATAGAAACTTCTTTGAGATGTGTGCATTCAACACACAGAGTTGAACCTTCCTTTTGATAGAGCAGTGTTGAAACACACTTTTTGTAGAATCTGCAAGTGGATATTTGGAGCACTATGAAACATTCACAGGAAACCGGAATATCTTCAAATAAAAAGTAGACAGAAGCATACTCAGAAAGTACCTTGTGGTGTGAGCATTGAACTCACAGAGTTGACCCTTTGTTTTTAACAGAGCAGTTTGAAACACCCTTTTTGTAGAACCTGCAAGTGGACATTTGTAGTGCTTAGAATGCTATGATGGAAAAGGAAATATCTTCAAATAAACACTACACAGAAGGATTCTCAGAACTTCTTTGATATGTTTGCATTCAACCCACAGAGTTGAATACACGTTTTCATAGAGCAGTTGTGAAGCACCCTTTTTGAAGATCCTACCAGTGGATATTTCCACCGATGTGATGCCTTCATTGGAAACGGGAATAACTTTTCATAAAAACTAGACAGAAACATTCTCAGAAACTTCTTTGTGATGTGTGCATTCAACTCACAGAGTTGAACCTTCCTTTTGATAGAGCAGATTTGAAGCTCTCTTTTTGTAGGATCTGCTAGTGGATATTTGCAGCACATTGAAGCCTATACTGGAAAAGGGTATATCTTCACATGAAAACTAGACAAAAGCATTCTCAGAAACTCCTTTGTGATGTGTGCATTCAATTCACAGAGTTAAACCTTCCTTTTGATAGAGCAGTTTTGAAACACTCTTTTTGTAGCTCTGCATGTGGATATTTGGTGCGCTTTGAGGCCAATGCTCTGAAAGTAAATATCTTCACTTAAAAACTAGACAGAAGCATTATCAGAAACTTCTTTTTGATGTGTGCATTCAACTCACGAGATTGAACCTTCCTTTTGAGAGAGCAGTTTTGAATCACTGTTTTTGTTGAATCTGCTGCTGGATATTTGGAGTCATTTGAGGCCTATGCTGGAAAAGGAAATATCTTCACATAAAAACTACAGAGTAGCATTCTCAGAAACTTCTTTGTGATGTAGGCATTCAACTCAAGGAGTTGAACCTTCCTTTTAACAGAGCAGTTTTGAAACACTTTTTTTGTAGCATCTGTAAGTGGATATTTGGAGTGCTTTGAGGCCAAAGCTGGAAAAGAAAATATCTTCTCATAAAAACCAGACAGAAGTATTCTCAGTAACGTCTTTTGGATGTTTGCTTTCAACTCACAAAGTTGATCTTTCCTTTTGATAAAGCAATTTTTAAACACAGTTTTTAGAGAATATGCAAGTGGATATTTGGAGCACTTTGAGGACTATGCTGGGAAAGGAAATATCTTCACATAAAAACTAGACAGAAGAATTCTCAGAAACTACTTTGGGATGTGTGCATTCAATTCACAGAGTTGAACCTTCCTTTTGATTGAGCAGTTCTGAAACACACTTTTTGTAGAACATTCAAGTGGATATTTGGAGCTATTTCATCCTCAGGTGGAAAGGGAAGTATCTTAACATAAAAAAAAGATGGAAGAGTTCTAAGAAACATGCCTCTGCTGTGGGAATTCAACTCACAGAGTTGAATCCTACTTTTGATAGAGCAGATTTGAAAAACACTTTTTGTAGAATCTGCAAGTGGATATTTGGAGCACATTGAGGACTATGCTGCGAAAGAAAATATCTTCTCATAAAAACAAGAGAGTAGCACTCTCAGAAACTGCATTGTGATGTATGAATTCAACTCACGGAGTTGAACGTTCATTTTGATAGAGCAGTTTTGAAACACTCCATTTGTAGAATCTGCAAGTGAATATTTGGAGTGCTTTGAGGCCAAAGCTGGAAAAGAAAATATCTTCACATAAAAACTAGAGAGAAGCATTGTTGGAAACTACTTTTTGATGTGTGCATTCAACACACAAAGTTGAACCTTCCTTTTCATACAGCAGATATGAGACACAGTTTTTACAGAATCTGCAAGTCGATGTTTGGAATATTTGTAACAGTTTGAGGCCTATGCTGGGAAAGGAAATATCTTCACATAAAAACTAGACAGAAGCATTCGCAGAAACATCTTTCGATGTTTTCATTCAACTCATGGAGTTCAACATTTCTTTTGATAAAGCAGTTTTGAAACACTCTTTTTGTAGAATCTGCAAGTGAATATATTTAGCGCTTGGAGGCCTAAGCTGGAAAACGAAGTATCTTCACATGAAAACAAGACAGAAGCAATCTCAGAAACTACTTTGTGATGTGTGCATTCAACTCACAGAGTTCAACCTTCCTTTTGAAACAGCAGTTTTGAAACTCTCTTTTTGTATAATCTACAAGTGGATATTTGGAGTGCTTTGAGGCCTATGCTGGAAAAGGAAATATCTTCACATAAAAACTAGACAGAAGCATTCTGAGAAACTTCTCTGTGATGTATGCACTCAACTAACAGAATTGAACTTTGTTTGATGGGGCAGTTTTCAAACACTCTTTTTGTAGAATCTGTACGTGGATATTTGGAGCACCTTGAGGCCTATGCTGGAAAATCAAATATTTTCAAATAAAAACTAGAGAGAAGCATTCTCAGAAACTTCTTTAGATGTGTGCATTCAACTCGCACAGTTGAACCTTCCTTTTCATAGAGCAGTTTGGAAACACTGTTTTTATAGAATCTGCAAGTGGACATTTGGAGCACTTTGAGGCGAATCCTGGAAAAGGAAATGTCTTCACATAAAAACTAGACAGAAGCATTCTCAGAAACTGATTTGTGATGTGTGCATTCAACTCACAGAGTTGAAACTTCCTTTTGATAGAGCAGTTTTGAAATACTCTTTTTGTGGAATATGCAAGTGGATATTTAGAATTATTTCATCCTCTGGTGGAAAACGAAATATCTACACATAAAAAGCAGACAGAAGGTTTCTCAGAAACTTGTCTGTGTTGCGTGCATTCAACTCACAAAGTTGAACATTCCTTTTGATAGAGCAGTTTTGAAACACTCTTTTTATATAATCTGCAACTGAATATTTGAAGCCTTTAAGGCCTATGCTGGAAAATGAAATCTTTTCACATAAAAACTAGACAGAAACATTCTCAGAAACTTCTTTGAGATGTGTGCATTCAATTCACAGAGTAGAACATTTCTTTTGATACAGCAGTTTTGAAACACACCTTTTGCAGAATCTGCAAGTGGTTATTTGGAGCACTTTGAGGCCTCTGCTTCAAAAGGAAATATCTTCACATAAAAAGTAGAGAGAGACATTCACAGAAACTGCCTTGTAATGTGAGCATTCATGTCACAGACTTGAACCTTCCTTTTGATAGAGCAGTTTTGAATCACTCTATTTGTAGAATCAGCAAGTGGATATTTGGAGCGCTTTGAGGCCTAAGATGGAAAAGGAAATATCTTCACATAGAACAAGACAGAAGTATTCTCAGAAACTTCTTTGTGATGTGTGTATTCAACTCACAGAGTTGAACCACCCTTTTGATAGAGCTGTTTTGAAACACTCTTTTTGTAGAATCTTGAAGTGGATATTTGGAGCGAAAAGGCCTATGCTGGAAAAGGAAATATCTGCCCATAAAACGTAGAGAGAAGCTTTCGCAGAAACTTCTTTGTGATGTTTGCAATCAACTTTCAGTTTTGAAACCTCCTTTTGATAGAGCAGTTTTGAAACACTATTTTTTTAGAATCTGCAAGTGGATATTTGATGCCATTTAACGCCTATGTTGGAAAATGAAATATCTTCTCACAAAAACTAGACAGAAGCTTTCTCAGACGCTTTTTTGTGATGTGTGCATTCAACCCAGAGAGTTGAACATTTCTTTTGATAGAGCAGTTTTGAAACACTCTTTTTGTAGAATCTGCAAGTGGATTATTGGAGCGCTTTGAGGCCTATGTTGGAAAAGGAAATATCTTCACATAAAAACTAGTCAGAAGCATTCTCCGAAATTTCTTTTTTATTTGTGCTTTCAACTCACACAGTTGAACCTTCCTTTTGATAGAGCAGTTTTGAAACACTCTTTTTGCAGGATCTACAAGTCGATATTTGGAGAACATGGAGGCCTATGCTGGAAAAGGACATATCTTCACATAAAAACTATGCAGAACCATTCTCAGCAATTTCTTTGTGATAGCTGCATTCAACTCACAGAGTTGAACCTTCCTTTTGATAGAGAAGTTTTGAAACACGCTGTTTATAGAATCTGTAAGAGGATATTTGAAGCCCTTGAAGACCTATGCTGGAAAAAGAAATATCTTCACATAAAAACTAGACAGAAGCGTTCTCAGAAACTTCTTTATGATGTGTGCATTAAAGTCTCAGAGTTGAACCTTCCTTTTGATAGAGCAGTTTCGAAACACACTTTTAGTAGAATCTGCAAGAGGATATTTGTAGCCGTTTGAGGCCTATGCTGGAAAAGGAAATATCTTCCCATAAAAACTAGAGAGAAGCATTCTCAGAAACTTCATTTTGCTGCATGCATTCAACTCACAAAGTTGAACATTCCTTTTTATAGAGCAGTTTTGAAACTCTTTTTGTATAATCTGCAACTGAATATTTGAAGCCCTTTAAGGCCTATGTTGGAAAAGGAAATATCTCCACATAAAAACTAGACAGAAACATTTTCAGAAACTTCTTTGTGGTGTGTGCATTAAATTCACAGAGTTTAACCTTCTTTCTGATAGAGCAGTTTTGAAACACTCTTTTTGTAGAATCTTCAAGTGGATATGTGGAGCAAGTGTGGCCTCTGGTGGAAAAAGAAATATCTTCATACAAAAACTAGACAAATGCGTTCTCCGAAAGTAATTAGTGATGTCTGCTTTCAACTCACACACTTGTACCTTCTTTTTGATAGAGCAGTTTTGAAAGACTCTTTTTGTATAATCTGCAAGTGGATATTAGGAGCGATTGCGGCCTCTGGTGGAAAAGGAAATATCTTCATATAGAAACTAGAAGGAAGCCTTCTCAGAAACTAATTTGTGATGTCTGCTTTCAACTCACAGACTTGTACCTTCTGTTTTATAGAACACTTTGGAAACACCTTTTTCGTAGAAATTGCAAGTGGTTATTTGCAGCTCTTTGAGGCCTATGCTGTAAAAGGAAATAACATCACATAAAAAGTAGAGAGAAGCGTTTTCACAAACTTCTTTGTGATGTGTGCCTTCAACTCCCAGAGTTGAATTTTTCTTTTGATAGAGCAGTTTTGAAACACTATTTTTAGAGAATCTGCAAGTGTATATATGGAGCACTTTGAGCAGTATCCTGGAAAAGGAAATATCTTCACATAAAAACAAGACAGAAGCATTCTCAAAAATTTCTTTGTGACATGTGCATTCCACTTATAGAGTTATACCGTCCTTTTGATACAGCAGCTTTGAAACACTCTTTTTGTAGAATTTGCATGTAAATACTCAGAGATCTTTGAGGCCTAAGCTGGAAAAGGAAATATCTTCACATAAAAACTAGAGAGCAGCATTTTCAGAAACTTCTTTGTTATGTACGCGTTCAACTCACAGAGCTGAACCACCCTTTTGATAGAGCAGTTTTGAAACACTCTTTTTCTAGAATCTGCAAGTGGATATTTGGAGCGCTTTGAGGCCTAACCTGGAAAAGGGAATATCCTCACATAAAAACAAGAGAGAAGCATTCTCAGAAACGTCTTTGTGATGTGTGCATTCAATTCACACTGTTGAACATTCCTCTTGATAGAGCAGTTTTGAAACACTCTTTTCCTAGAATCTGCAGGTGGATATTTTGAGCACTTTGAGGCCTCTGCTGGAAAAGGAAATATCTTCACTTAAAAACTAGACAGAAGCATTCTCAGAAACTTCTTCATGGTGTCTGCATTCAATTCACAGAGTTGAACTTCTTTTTGACAGAGCAGTTTTGAAACACTATTTTTGTAGATTCTGCCAGTGAATATTTGGAGCGCTTTGAGGCCAATGCTCTAAAAGTAAATATCTTCACCAAAAAAGTAGACAGAAGCATTCTAAGAAACTTCTTTTTGATGTGTGCATTCAACTAAGAAAGTTGAACCTTCCTTTTGATAGAGCAGTTTTGAAACACTATTTTTATAGAATCTGCAAGTGAATATTTGGAGCACTTTGAGGCCAGTGCTCCAAAAGTAAATATCGTCAAATAAAAACTAGACAGAAGCATTGTCAAGAAACGTTTTTGTGATGTGTGCATTCAATTCACAGAGTTGAACATTCCTTATGATAGAGTAGTTTTGAAACACTCTTTTTGTAGAATCTGCTAGGGGATATTTGGACTGATTTGAGGCATTCATTGGAAACGGGAATATCTTCAATTAAAACTAGACAGAAACATTCTAAGAATCTTCTTCGTGATGTGTACAATCAACTCACAGAGTTGAACCTTCCTTTTGATAGAGTAGTTTTGAAACACTCTTTTTGTAGAATATGCAAGTGGACATTTGGAGAACTTTCAGGCCTTCTGTGAAAAGGAAATATCTTCACTTAAAAAGTAGACAGAAGCATTCTCAGAAACTGGTTTGTGATGGGTGCATTCAATTCACTGAGTTGAACTTTCCTGTTGATAGAGCAGTTATGAAACACTCTTTTTGTAGAATCTGCTTGTAGATATTTGGAGCGATTTGAATCCTTCATTGGAAAAGGGAATATCTTTACATAAAAATTAGACAGAAGCATACTCAGAAATTACTTTGTGATATGCACATTCAGCTCACATAGTTGAACCTGTCTTTTGATAGAACAGATATAAAACACTGTTTTTCTAGGGTCTGCAATGGACATTTTTAGTACTTTGAGGGCTATGGTGGAAAATTAAATATCTTCAAATAAAAACTAGACAGAAGTATTCCCATAAATTTCCTTGTGATGTTTGCATTCAGCTCACAGAGTTGAACATATCTTTTAATAGAGGAGTTGTGAAACACTCTTTTGAGAAACCTGCAAGTGGAAATTTTTTACGATTTCAGGCCTTTGTTGGAAACGGGAATATCTTCACATAAAAACTAGACAGAAGCATTCTCATAAACGTCTTTGTGATGTGCTCATTCAATTCACAGAGTTGAACTTTTCTTTTGATAGAGCAGTTTTGAAACAATTTTTTTGTAGGATCTGCAAGGGGATAATTGGACATATTTGAGGCCTTCTTTGGAAACTGGAATATCTTCACATAAAAGCTGGACAGAAGCATTCTTAGAAACTTCTTTGTGATGTGAGCACTCAACTCACAGAGTTGAACCTTCCTTTTGATAGATCAGTTTTTAAACCCTCTTTCTGTAGATTCTGCACGAGGACATTTGGAGCGCTTTAAGGCATTCGGTGGAAAAGGAAATATCTTCACATACATACTAGAAAGAAACATTATCAGAAACATCACTGTGATGTGTGTATTCAACTCAATGATTTGAGTCTTCCTGTTGATAGAGCAGTTTGGAAACACTCTTTTTCCAGAATCTGCAAGTGGATATTTTAGCTCTTTGAATCCTTCATTGGAAAAAGGAATATCTTCAAATAAAAACAAGATAGAAGCATTCTCAGAAAATACTTTGTGATACGTATATTCAACTCACAGTGTTAAACCCTTCTTATGATACTGTAGTTTTGAAACGCTCTTTTTGTAGAATCTGCAAGTGGACTTTTGCAGCTCTTTGAGGGCTATGGAGTAAAAAGAAATATCTTTACATAAAAACTAGACAGAAGCATTCTCAGAAACTTCTTTGTGATGTTTTCACACAACGCACAGAGTTGAACATACCTTTTCATAGAGTGGTAGTGTTCTTCAAACACTCTATTTGAAGAACCTGCAAGTGGTTATTTGGACAGATTTGAGGCCTTCATTGGAAACGGGAATATCTTCACAGAAAAACTAGACAGAAGCATTCTCAGAAACTTCTTTGTGATGTTTGCATTCCCCTCACAGAGTTCAATGTAACTTTTCATACAGCAGTTTGGAAACACTCTTTCTTTGGAATCTGCAAGTGGATATTTGGACTGCTTTGAGGCCTTCATTGGAAACGGGAATATCTTCACATAAAAACTAGACAGAAGCATTCTCATAAACTTCTTTTTCATGTGTGCATTCAACTGACAGATTCGAAACTTCCTTTTGGGAGAGGAGTTTTGAAACATTTTGTGTAGAATCTGCAATTGGACAGTTTGAGTGCTTTGAGACCTTCCTGGAAAGGGAAATATCTTCACCTAAAAACTTGACTGAAGCATTCTTAGAAACTTTTTGGTGATGTATGCATTCAAATCACAGAGTTGTATCTTTCTTTTCATAGACCAGTTTTGAAACACTCTTTTTGTAGAATCTGAAAGAGGACATTTGTAGGACTTTGAGGGCTATGGTGGAAAAGGAAACATCTTCCAATAAAAACCAGACAGAAGCATTCTCAGAAACTTCTTTGAGATATTTGCATTCAACTCATAGAGTTGAACATTCCTTTTAATAAAGCAGTTGTGAAACACTCTTTTAGAAGAACCTGCAAGTGGATATTTGAACCGATTTGGAGCCTTCGTTAGAAACGGGATTATCTTCACATAAAAACTGGACAGAAGAGTTATCAGAAATTACTTTGTGATGTGTGCTTTCAACTCACAGAGCAGATCTTAAGTTTTCATAGAGCAGTTTTGAAACACTCTTTTTGTATAATCTGCAAGGGGATATTTGGACTGTTTCAGGGCTTCATTAGAAACGGAATTATCTTCCCATAAAAACTACACAGAAGCACTCTCAGAAACTTCTTTGTGATGGGTGCATTCAACTCACAGATTTGAACATAACTTTTCATAGAGCAGTTTTGAAACACTTTTTTTGTAGAATCTGCAAGGGGATATTCGGACCAATTTGAGGCCTTCGTTGGAAACTTGAATATCTTCACATAAAAACTAGAAAAAAGCATTGTCAGAAACTTCTTTGTGATGTGTGCATTCAACTCAAAGAGTTAAACCTTCATTTTGATAGAGCAGTTTTGAAACCTTTTTTTGTGGAATGTGAAAGTGGACATTTAGAGCGCTTTGAGGCCTTCAGTGGAAAAGGAAATATCTTCACATTAAAACTAGACAGAAGCATTCTCAGAAAGTTCTTTCTGATGTATGCATTCAACTCACAGAGTTGAGCCTTCCTTTTGATAGAGCCGTTTAGATACAGTTTTTTTGTGGTATCTGAAAGTGGACATCTGGAGTGCTTTGAGGCCTCCGGTGAAAAAGGAAATATCTTCACATGAAAAGTAGACAAAAGCATTCTCAGAAACTTCTTTGTGAAGTGTGAATTCAGCTCACCGAGTTTAATCTTCCTTTTGATAGAGTAGTTTTGAAACAGTCTTTTTGTAGAATCCACAAGTGGATATTTAGAGGGCTTTGAAGCCTTCCTTTGAATCGGGAATATCTTCAAATAAAAACTAGACTGAAGCACTCTCAGAAATAACTTTGTGATATGGCCATTGAACTCACAGAGTTAAAACTTTCTTTTGATAGAGCAATTTAGAAACTCTCTTTTTTGTAGAATCTGAAAGAGGACATTTGTAGCATTTTGAGGGCTATCGTGGAAAAGGTAATATCTTTAACCAAAAACTACAAAGAAAATTTCTCAGAAACATCTTTGGAACGTTTGCATTCAACTCACAGAGTTTAACATACATTTTCTTAGTGCAGTTGTTGAACACTCTTTT
Source organism: Pongo abelii (assembly GCF_028885655.2). Lineage (NCBI taxonomy): Eukaryota > Metazoa > Chordata > Mammalia > Primates > Hominidae > Pongo > Pongo abelii. The sequence goes on along the minus strand of NC_072000.2, from coordinate 18,417,635 downwards.
TGGAGGACTTGCAAGTGTATATTTAGAACGATTTGAGGCCTTCATTGGAAACGGGAACATCTTCACATATAAATTAGACAGAAGGATTCTCATAAACTTCTTTGTGATGTGTGCATTCAACTCATGAAGTTGAACATAACTATTCATACAGCAGTTTGGAAACACTCTTTTTGTAGAATCTGCAGGTGGATATTTTGACAGTTTGAGGCCTTCATTGGAAACGGGAATATCTTCACCTAAAAAGTAGACAGAAGCATTCTCAGAAACTTCTTTGTGATGTGTGCATTCAACTCACAGAGTTGAACGTAACTTTTCATAGAGCAGTTTTGAAACACTCTTTTTGTAGAATCAGAAAGAGGATTTTTGGACCGATTTGAGACTTTCATTGCAAACGGGAATATCTTCAGATAAAAACAAAACTGAAGCACTGTCAGAAACTTCTTTGTGATGTGTGCATTCAGCTCACAGAGTTGAAACTTTCTTTTGATAGAGCAGTTTGAAACCTTTTTTTATGGAATTTGCAAGTGGACATTTGCAGTGCTTTGAGTCCTTCGGTGGAAAAGGCAACATCTTGACATAAAACTGGACAGAAGCAATCTCAGAAACTTCTCTGTGATCTGTGCATTCAACTCAGAGGGTTGAACCATCCTTTTCATACACCAGTTTTGAAACACATTTTTTGTAGTATCTGGAAGTGGACAATTGGAGTGCTTTGAGGACTTCTTCGGAAAAGGAAATCTCTTCACATAAAAACTAGACAGAAGCATTCTCAGAAAATTCTTCGGATGTGTGCATTCAACTCCCAGAGTTGAATCCTCCTTTCAATAGAGCAGTTTTGAAACACTCTTTTTGTAGAATCTGCAATTGGATACTTGGAGCGCTTTGAAGCCTTCGTTGCAAATGGAAATATCTTCAAATAAAAACTAAACAAAATAATTTTCAGAAACTACTTTGTGAAGTGTGCATTCAACTCACAGAGTTGAGCCTTCCTTTTGATAGAGCAGTTTTGAAACACTCTTTTTGAAGAATCTACACGTTGATATTTGGAGCGAACTGTGACCTATGGTACAAAAGGAAATATCTTCACATAATAACTAGACAGATGCATTTTCATAAACATCTTTGTGATGTTTGCATTCAACTCACAGAGTTGAACATAACTTTTCATAGAGCAGTTTTGAAACACTCTTTTTCTAGCTTCTGCAAGTGGAATTTTGGAACGATTTGAGGCCTTCGTTTGAAATGGGAATTTCCTCACATAACAACAAGACAGAAGCATTCTCAGAAACTTCTCTGTGATGTGTGCATTCAGTTCAAAGAGTTGAACTATCTTTTGATAGACCAGTTTTGAAACACTCTTTTTGTAGAATCTGCAAGTGGATATTTGCAGCACTTTGAGGCATATGGAAGAAAAGGAAATATCTTCACAGAAAAACTAGACAAAGCATTCTCACAAACTTCCTTGTGATGTGTTGATTGAACTCACAGGGTTGAACAAATCTTTTCATAGAGCAGTTGTGAAACATGCTTTTTAAGAACCGGCAAGTGGATATTTGGACCGAATTGAGGCCTTCTTTGGAAACGGGTATATCTTCACATAAAAACTAGACAGAAGCATTCTCAGAAATATTTTGTGATGTGTGCATTCAACTCACAGAATTGAACATAATATTTCATAGAGCAGTTTTGAAACACTCTTTTTCTAGAATCTGCAAGTGGATATTTGGAGGGCTTTGAGGCCAATGGAAGAAAAGGAAATATCTTCACATTAAAACTAGACAGAAGCATTCTCAGAAACTTCTTTGTGATGTTTGCATTCAATTCACAGAGTTGAACCTTCCTTTTGACAGAGCAGTTTTGAAACACTCTTTTTTTATAATCTGCAAGTGGATATTTGGAGCACTTTGAGGCCCATGGTAGAAAAGAAAATATCTTCACCTAAAAACTGGACAAAAGCATTCTCAGGAACTTCTTCTTGATGTGTACATTCAACTCACAGAGGTGAACCTTCCTTCTGATAGAGCAGTTTTAAAGCACTCTTTTTGTAGAATCTGCAAGTGGATATTTGGAGCTCTTTGAAGCATTCTTTGGAATCGGGAGTATTTTCAAATAAAAACTAGACAGATTCATTCTCAGAAACTACTTTGTGATGTGTGCATTCAACTCACAGAGTAGAGCCTTCCTTTTGATAGAACAATTTTGAAACTATCTTTTTGTAGAACTTACAAGTGGGTATTCAGAGCGCTTCGAAGATTATGGTGGAAAAGGAAATGTCTTCAAATAAAAACAAAACAGTAGCATTCTCAGAAACTTCTTTGTGATGTGGGCATTCAACTCAAAGTGTTGAACCTTCCTTTAGATACAGCAGTTTTGAAAAACTCTTTTTGTAGGTTCTGCAAGGGGATATTTAGACCTATTTGAGGTCTTCCTTGGAATTGAGTAGATCTTCACATAAAGATTAGACAGAAGCATTCTCAGAAACTGCTTTGTGATGAGTGCATTCAACTCACAGATTTGAACATAACTTTTCATAGAGCAGTTTTGAAACACTCGTTTTGTAAAATCTGCAAGTGGACATTTGGAGCGCTTTTAGGAATTTGGTGGAATATGAAATATCCTCATAAAAACTAGATAGAAGCTTTCTCAGAAATTTCTTTGTGATGTGTGCATTTAAATCACAGAGTTCAAATAGTATTTAGTAGAGTAGTTTTGAAACACTCCTTTTGTAGAATCTGCAAGTGGACATTTGGAGCGCTTTGAGGCCCTCAGTGGAACAGGAAATATCTTCACATAAACACTAGACAGAAGCATTCTCAGAAACTTCTTTGTGATGTGTGCATTCAATTTACCGAGTTGAAACTTCCTTTTGATTGAGCAGCCTTGAAAATCTCTTTTTGTAGAATCTGCAAGTGGATATTTGGAGCACTTCAAATCCTTCATTGGAAACGGGAATATCTTCAAATATAAACTAGACAGAAGCATTCTCAAAAACTTCATTGTGATGTGTGCATTCATCTCACAGAGTTGAACCTTCCTTTTTATAGAGCAGTCAGGAAACACTCTTTTTGTAGAAACTGGAAGATGATATTAGCACCATTTTGAGGCCTTCATTTGTAACATGTATACATTCACATAGAAACTAGACAGAAGCATTCTCAGAAATACATTGTGATGTGTGCATTCAACTCACAGATTTGAACATTCTTTTTGATAGAGCAGTTTCAAAACACTTCGTTTGTAGAATCTGCAAGTGGACATTTAGAGTGCTTTGAGGCCCTCTGTGGAAAAGAAATATCTTCACATAAAAACTAGACAGAAGCATTCTCAGAAACTTCTTTGTGATGTGTGCATTCTGCTCACAGAGTTGAACATACCTTTTCATAAAGCAGTTTTGAAACACTCTTTTTGTAGAGTCTGCAAGGGGATATGTGGACCGATTTGAGGCCTTTGTTGGTAACGGGAATTTCTTCACATAAAAATTTGAGAGAAGCATTCTCAGAAACTGCTTTCTGAAGTGTGCATTCTACTGGTAGAGTTGAACCTTCCTTTTGATAGAGCAGTTTTGAAACCACCTTTTTGTAGAGTCTGCAAATGGATATTTTGAATGCTATGGTGCCCTCGTTGGAAACCGGAATATCTTCAAATAAAAAATAGACAGAAGCATTCTCATAAACTACTTTGTGATGTGTGTATTCAACTCACAGAGTAGAACCTTTCCTTTAATAGAGCAGTTTCGAAAAACTGTTTCTACAGAATCTGCATGTGGACAATTGTAGCGCTTTGAGGGCTATGGTGGGACAGGTAATATCTTCAAATAAAAACTAAACAGAAACATTCTAAGAAACTTCTTTATGATTTTTGCATTGAACTCACAGAGTTGAACATTCCTCCTCATAGAGCAGTTGTGAAACACTGTTTTTGAAGAACCTGCAACTGTATATTTGGACGAATTTGAGGCCCTCATTGGAAACGGGAATATCTTCACATAAAAACTAGACAGAAGCAATCTCAGAAACGTCTTTGTGATGTGTGCATTCAACTCACAGCGTTGAACCTTCCTTATGACAGAGCAGTTTCGAGACACTGTTTTTGTAGAATCTGCAATGCGATATTTGGACCGATATTCCATTCCTTCGTTGGAAAGGGGAATATCTTCACAAAAATTTAAGCAGAAACATTCTCACAAACTCCTTTGTGATGTGTGCATTCAACTCACAGAGTTGGACCTTCCTTTTGATAGAGCAGGTTCGAGACACTGTTTTTGTAGAATCTGCAAAGCGATATTTGGACCGATTGTATTCCTTCGTTGGAAAGGGGAATATCTTCATAAAAATTTAAGCAGAAACATTCTCACAAACTACTTTGTGATGTGTTCATTCAACTCACAGAGTTGAAAATACCTTTTCATAGAGCAGCTGTGAAACACGCTTTTTGAAGAACCTGCAAGTGGATATTTGGGCCAATTTGAGGACTTTGTTGGAAACGGGTATATCTTCACATAAAAACTAGACAGAAATATTCTCAGAAACTACTTTGTGATGTATGCATTAAACTCACAGAGTTGAACCTTCCTTTTGATAGAGCAGTTTTGAAACCCTCTTTTTGTAGTATCTGCAAGGGGATATTTGAACCAATTTGAGCCCTTCATTGAAAACGGGAACATCTTCACATAAAAAGTAGACAGAAATATTCTCAGAAAATTCTTTGTGATGACGACATTCAAATCACATATTTGAACCTTCCTTTTGATACAGCAGTTTTGAGACAATTTTTTGTAGAAACTGCCAGGGGACATTCTGAGTGCTTTGAGGACTTCAGTGAAAAAAGAAATATCTTCATATAAAAATTAGACAGAAGCATTCTCTGAAACTTCACTTTTATGTGTGCATTTAACTGACAGAGTTGAACATTCCTTTTGAAAGAGCAGTTTTGAAAAACTCTTTTTCTACAATCTGCAGGTGGATATTTGGAGCGGTTTGATGCCCTCTTTGGTATCAGAAATATCTTCAAATAAAAACTAGACAGAAGCATTCTCAGAAAGCACTTTGCAGATTGTACATTCAACTTACAGAGTTGAGCTTTCCTTTTGATAGTGCAGTTTTGAAACAATGTTTTTGTAGAATCTACAAGTGGATATTTGGAGTGCTTTGAGGCCTATTTTAGCAAAGGAAATAACTTCACATAAAAACTAGACAGAAACATTATCAGAAACTTCGTTTTGATGTGTGCATTCAACTCACAGAGTTGAACATAACTTTTCATAGAGCAGATGTGAACCACTGTTTTCGAAGGACCTGCAAGTCAATATTTGGACCGATTTGAGGCTTTCGTTGGAAACGGAGATATCTTCACCTAAAAATTACTCAAAAGCATTCTCAGAAACTTCTTTGTGATGCCTGCATTCAACACACAGGGTTGAATGTAGGTTTTCATAGAGCAGTTTTGAAATACTCATTTTGTAGAATCTGCAAGTGGATATTTGCACTCCTTTGAGGCCTTAATTGGAGACGGGAATATCTACACATAAAAACTAGACAGACGCATTCTCAGAAACTTCTTTGTGGTGTGTGCATTGAATTCACAGAGTTGAACCTTACTTTTGATAGAGCAGATTAAATCACTCTTTTGGTAGCATCTGCAAGGGGATATTTGGACCACTTTGTGGCCTTTGTTGGAAAGGGGAATATCTTCACATAAGAACTAGACAGAAGCATTCTCAAAAACCTCTTTGTGAGGTGTGCATTCAATTCACAGAATTGAACCTTCCTTTTGATAGAGCAGTTTTGAAACACTTTTTGTGTAGAATCTGCTAGTGGACGTTTGCAGTCCTTAGAGACGTTCGGTGGAAAAGGAAATATCTCCACATAAAAACTAGACAATAGCATTCTCAGAAACTTTTTGGGATGTGTGCATTCAACTCACAGAGTTGAATCTTCCTTTTGATAGAACAGTTTTGAAACTTTCTTTTTGTAGAATGTGCAATTGGACATTCGGAGCGCTTTGAAGCCTTCATTGGAAATGGGAATATCTTCCACTAAAAACAAGACAGAACCATTCTCAAAAACTACTTTTTGATGTGTGCATTCAACTTACATTGTTGAACGTTACATTTCATAGAGCAATTTTGATGCATTCTTTTTGTCGAATCTGCAAATGGACATTTGTAGCGCTTCATGGGCTATGGTGGAAAATGAAATATCTTCATAGAAAATTAAACGGAAGCATTCTCAGAAACTTCTCTTTATATGTGCATTCAGCTCACAGAGTTGAACATAATTTTTCATAGAGCAGCTTTGAAAACTTTTTTTGTAGAATCTACAAGTGGACATTTGGATCACTTTGACACCTTCGGTGGAAAAGGAAATATCATCACATAAAAACTAGAGAGAAGCATTCACAGAAACTTCCTTCTGTTGTGGGTATTCAACTGACAGAGTTGAACACTTCTTTAGATAGAGCTGTTTTGAAACACTGTAATTGTAGAATCTGCAAGTGGATATTTGGAGGGCTTTAAGTCCTATGCTGGAAAAGGAAATATCTTCACATAAAAACTAGACAGAAGCGTTCTCAGAAACTGCTTTGTGATGTGTGCATTCAACTCACACAGTTGAACCTTCCTTTTGATAGAGCAGTTTTGAAATACTCTTTTTGCAGAATCTGAAAATGGATATTTGGAGGGTTTGCAGCCTATGCTAGAAAAGGAAACATCTTCACATAAAAACTAGACAGAAGCATTCTGAGAAACTTATTTTTGATGTGTGCATTTAAGGCACAGAGTTGAACCTTCTTTTTCTTAGAAGAGTTTTGAAACACTCTTTTTGTAGAATCTGCCAGTGGATATTTGGAGAGTATGAGGCCTATGCTGGACAAGGAAATATCTTTATATAAAAACTAAACACAAGCAATCAGAGAAACTTCTTTGTGATGTATGCATTGAACTCACAGCTTTGAACTTTCCTTTTGATATAACAGTTTTGAAACACAGTTTTTGTAAAATCTGCTGGTGGATATTTGGAGCAATTTAAGGCCAATGCTGGGAAAGGAAATATCTTCCATAAAAACTAGACAAAAGCATTCTCGGAAACTACTTAGTGATGTGTGCATTCAACACACAGAGATAAACCATCCTTTTGATAGAGCAGTTTTGAAACACTGTTTTTGTAGAATCTGCAAGTGAATATTTGTGAGACTTTGAGGTCTATGTTGGAAATGGAAATATCTACACATAAAAATTAGACAGAAGCATTCTCAAAAACTTCTCTGTGGTGTGTACATTCAAATCACAGAGTTTAACGTTCCTTTTCATAGAGTAGTTTTGAAACACTGTTTTTGTAGAATCTGCGATTGGATATTTGGAGTAATTGTGGCCTCGCTTGTAAAAGAAAATACCTTCACATAAAAACTGACAGAAGCATTCTCAGAAACTTCTTTGTGATGTCTGCACTGAACTCAGAGTTGAGCCTTCCTTTTGATAGAGCAGTTTTGAAACACTCTTATTGAAGAATCTGCAAATGGATATTTGGAGCTCTTTAAGGCCTATGCTGGAAAAGGAAATATCTTCAAATAAAAACATGACAGAAGCATTCTCAGAAACTTCTTTGTGATGTGTGCATCCAACTCACCTAGTTGAACCTACCTCTGGATAGTGCTGTTTTGAAGTCCTCTCTTTGTAGACTCTGCAAGTGGATATTTGGAGAGATTTGAGGCCTATAATCGAAAAGGAAATATCGTCACTAAAAACTAGACAGAAGGGTTCTCAGAAACTACTTTGTGATGTGTCCATTCAACTCACAGAGTTGAACCATTCTTGTGATAGAGCAGTTTTGAAACACTGTTTTTGAAGAATCTGCGAGTGGATATATGAGCACTTTGAGGCGAATGCTGGAGAAGGAAATATATGCACAGAAAAACTAGATAGAAGCGTTCTCAGAAATTTCTTTGCTTTGTATACATTCAATTCACAGATTTGAACCTACCTTTTGATAGAGCAGTTTTGAAACCCTCTTTTTTTAGAGTCTGCAAGTGGATATTTGGAGCGATTGCAGCCTCTGGTGGAAAAGGAAATATCATCACATAAAAACTTGACAGAAGCATTCTCAGAAATTTCTTTGTGATAAGGGCATTCAACTCAAAGAGTTGAGACTTCTTTTTAATAGAGCAGTTTTGAAACATTCTTTTTGTAGAATCTGCAAGCGGATATTTGGAGGGCTTTGAGGCCTATGCGGCAAATGGAAATATCTTCACATGAAAACTAGGCGGAAACATTCTCAGAAACTTCTTTGTGATGTGTGCATTCAACTTACAGAGTTGAAATTTCCTTTAGATAGAGCAGTTTTAAAACACTGTTTTCGAAAAATTTGCAAGTGGATATTTGGTGGGGTTTGAGGCCTATGCTGGAAAAAGAAATATCTTCACATAAAAACTGGACAGAAGCGTTCTCAGAAACTTCTCTGTGATGTGTGCATTAAACTCACAGAGTTAAACCTTACTTTTTATAGAGCAGTATTGAAACACACTTTTGGAAGAATGTGCAAGTGGATTATTGGAGCGCTTTGAGTCCTATGATAGAAAAGGAAATATCCTCACTTAAAAACTAGACAGAAGCATTCTCAGAAACTTCTGTGTGATGTGTGCATTAAACTCACAGAGTTGAACATAACGTTTCATAGAGCAGTTTTGAAACACTCTTTTTGTAGAATCCTCAAGTGGACATTTTGAGGGCATTGACACCTTAGGTGGAAAAGGAAATATCTTCACATAAAAACTACAGAGTAGAATTCTCAGAAATTTCTTTGTGATGCGTGCATTCAACGCATGGGGTTGAACCTTTGTTTTGATATAGCAGTTTTGAAACTCTCTTTTTGTAGAATCGGCAAGTGGACATTTGGAGCGTTTTGAAGCCTTCATTGGAAACGGGAATATCTTCAAATAAAAACTAAACAGAAGCATTCTCAGAAACTACCTTGTGATGTGTACATTCAACTCACCAAATTGAGCATTCCTTTTGATAGATCAGTTTTGAATCTCTCTTTTTGTAGAATCTGCAAGTGGATACTTGGAGCGCTTTGAGGACTACATTAGAAAAGGAAATATCTTCACATAAAAACAAAAAAGAAGCATTCTGAGAAACTTCTTCGTGATGAGTGCATTCAACTCACAAAGTTGAACCTTCCTTTTGATAGAACAGTTTTGAAACACAGTTTTTGTAGAATCTGCAATAGGATATTTGGAGCGCTTTGAAGCCTTCTTTGGAAACAGGAATTTCTTCAAATAAAGAATAGACAGAGGCATTCCTAGAAACTGTTTTGTGATGTGTACATTCAACTCACAGAGTTGAACCTTTCTTTTGATAAAGCAGTTTTGAAACACTCTTTTTGCTGCATCTTCAAATGTTTGCTTGTCGCACTTTGAGAGCTGTTGTGGAAAAGGAAATATCTTCAAATAAAAACTACACAGAAGCATTCTCAGAAACTTCTTTGTGATGTTTGCATTCAATTCATGGAGTTGAACAAACCTTTTCATAGAGCAGTTGTGAAACACTCTTTTTGAAGAACCTGCAAGTGGATATTAGGACTGATTTGAGGCCTTCATTGGAAACGGGAATGTCTTTACATAAAAACAAGACAGAACCATTCTCAGAAACTTCGTTGTGATCTGTGCATTCAATTCACACTGTTGAACATAACTTTTCATAGAGCAGTTTTGATACACTCTTTTTGTAGAATCTGCAGGTGGATATTTAGACGGCTTTGAGCCCTTCGTTGGAAAAGGGAATACCTTCTCATACAAACTAGACAAAAGCATTCTCAGAAACTTATTTGAGATGTGCACTTTCCACTCATGGAGTTGAGCCTTTCTTTTCATAAAGCAGTTTTGAAAAACTGTTTTTGTAGAACCTGCCAGTCGATATTTGGACTGCTTTGAGGCCTATGGTAGAAAACGGAATACTTTCACATACAAACTAGACAGAAGCAGTCTCAGAAACTCTTTTGTGATGTCTGCCTTCAACTTAAAGAGTTGAACCTTTCTTTTGATTCAGCAGATTTTGAAACAATTTTTTTTTGTAGAATCTGCCAGTGGACATTTGGAGTACTTTGTGGCCATTGGTGGAAAAGGAAATATCTTCACATAAAAAATAGACAGAAGAATTCCCAGAAACTTCTTTGTTATGTGTACATTGAACTCACAGAATTGAACCTTCCTTTTGACAGAGGAGTTTTGAAGCACTTTTTTTATAGAACCTGCCAGTGGACATTTGGAGTGCTTTGAGGCCCTCAGTGGAAAAGGAAATCTCTTCACATAAAAACTAGTTAGAAGCATTCTAATGTGTGAATTCCACTCACAGAGTTGAACATCTCCTTTGAGAGAGCAGTTTTGAATCACTCTTTTTGTAGAATCTGCAAACGTACATTTCTAGCACTTTGAGAGCTATGTTGTAAATGGAAATATCTTCAAATAAAAACTACACAGAAGCATTCTCAGAAACTTATTTGTGTTGTGTCCATTCAACTCACAGAGGTGAACATAACTTTTCATAGACCAATTTTGGAACACTCTTTTTGTAGAATCTCCAAATGAATATTTCTACCGCTGGGAGCCCTTTGTTAAAAACTGGAATATCTTCTCATAAAAACTAGGCAGAAGCGTTCTCAGAAACTTCTTTGTGACGTTTGCATTCAACTCACAGAGTTGAACCTTCCTTTTGATGGAGCAGTTTTGAAACACTCTTTTTGTAGAATCTGCAAGTGGATATTTGGACCGCTTTGAGGCTTTCATTGGAAACGGGAATATCTTCAAATAAAAACTAGACAGAAGCATTCTCAGAAACTTCTTTGGATATGTGCATTAAAATTGCAGTGTTGAACCTTCCTTTTGATAGAGCAGTTTTGAAATGCTCATTTTGTAAAATCTGCAAGTGCAGATTTGCAGCGCATTGAAGACTTTGTTGGAAACAGTAATATCTTCAAATGAAAACTACACAAAGCATTCTCAGATATTACTTTGTGATATGTGCATTCAACTAACAGAGTTGAGCATTACTTTTGATAGAGCAGTTTTCAAACACTCTTTTTGTACTATCTGCATGTGGATATTTGGAGCTCTTTGAGGCCTTTGGTAGAAAAGGAAATATCTTCACATAAAAAATAGACAGAAGAATTCTCAGAAACGACTTTGTGATGTGTGCATTCAACTCCCAGACTTTAACATAGCTTTTCATAGAGTAGTTTTGAAAGACTATTTTTGTAGGTTCTGCAAGTGGATATTTGGACTGCTTTGATGCCATCATTGCAAACGGAAACACCTTCACATAAAAATTAGGCAGAAGAATTCTCAGAAACTTCTTTGTGATATGTGCATTCAACTCACAGAGTTGAACCTTTCTTTTGATAGAGCAGTTTTGAAACAATTTTTTTTTTTTTTTTTAGAATCTGCAAGTGGACATTTGGGGCGCTTTGAGGCCTTCAGTGTAAAAGGAAATATCTTTACATAAAAACAAAAAAGAAGCATTCTGAGAAACTTCTTCATGATGAGTGCATTCAACTCACAAAGTTGAACCTTCCTTTTGATAGAACAGTTTTGAAACACTTTTTGTAGAATCTGCAAGTGGATATTTGGAGTGCTTTGAGGCCTATGATGGAAAAGGAAATATCTTCACATAAAAACAAGACAGAAGCATTCTCAGAAACTTCTCTGTGATGAGTGCATTCAACTCACACTGTTGAACTTTCGTTTTGATAGAACAGTTTTGAAACACTCTTTTTGTAGAATCTGAAAGTGGATATTTGGAGTGCTTTGAGGCCTATGATGGAAAAGGAAATATCTTCACATAGAAACTAGACAGAAGCATTCTCAGAAACTTCTTTGTGTTGAATGCATTCAACTCACAGAGTTGAACTTTCCTTTTGTCAGAGCAGTTTTGAAACACTCTTTTTGTAGAATCTGCAAGAGGATATTTGGAGGGCTTTGAGTCCTATGCTGGAAAAGGAAATAACTTCACATAAAAACTAGACAGAAGCATTCTCAGAAACTTCTTTGTGATGAGTGCATTCAACACACAGAGTTGAATCTTTCTTTTCATAGAACAGTTTTGAAACACACTTTTTGTAACATCTGCTAGTGGACATTTGTAGCACTTTGAGGGCTATGTTGGAAAATGAAATATCTTCAAATAAAAACTATACAGAAGCATTCTCAAAAACTACTTTGTGATGTTTGCATTCAACTCACAGAGTTGAACATACGTTTTCATACAGCTGTTGTGAAACACTCTTTTTGAAGAACCTGCAAAGATATATTTGGACCACTGTGAAGCCTTCATTGGAAAGTAGAATATCTTCACATAAAAACTAGGCAGAAGCATTCTCAGAAACTTCTTTGTGATGTGTGCATTCAACTCACAGAGATGTACCTTCCTTTTGATATTGCAGTTTTGAAGCACTGTTTTTGTAGACTCTGAAAGAGAAATTTGTAGGACTTTGAGGGTATGTTGGAAAAGGAAATATCTTCAAATAAAAACTAGAAAGAAGCATTCTCAGAATGTACTTTGTGATGTGTGCATTCAACTTACGGAGTTGATGATAACTTTTCATAGAGCAGTTTTGAAACACTCTTTTTGTAGAATATGCAAATGGATATTTAGTCCACTTTGAGGTCTTCATTAGAAACGGGAATATCTTCACATAAAAACTAGACAAACGCATTCTCAGAAACTTCTTTGTGATGTGTGCATTCAACTCACAGTTCAACATAACTTTTCGTAGAGCACTTTTGAAACACTCTTTTTGTAGAATCTGCAAGGGGATATTTGGACCGTTTTGAGGCCTTCATTGCAAAAGGGATTATCTTCACATAAAAACTAGACAGAAGCATTCTCAGAAACTTCTTTGTGCTGTGTGCATTGAACTCATGAAGTTTAACCTTCCTTTTGTTAGAGCAGTTTTGAAACCTTTGAATGTGCAAGTAAACATTTGGAGCGCCTTGAGGCCTTCGGTGGAAAAGGAAATATCTTCACATAAAAACTAGACAGAAGCATTCTCTGAAACTTCTCTGTGATCTGTGCATTCAACACTCAGAGTCGAACCTTCCTTTCAATAGGACAGTTTTGAAAAACTTTTTTTGTAGAATCTGCAAGTGGACATTTGGAGCGTTTTGAGGCCTTCGGTGGAAAAGGAAATATCTTCACTTAAAAACTAGAAAGAAGCACTCTCAGAGACTGCTTTGTGATGTGTGCATTCAGCTTACAGAGTTGAAACTTCCTTTTGATAGAGCAGTTTTGAAACACTCTTTTTGTAGAGTCCGCAAGTGGATATTTGGAGCGCGTTGCGGCCTATGGTAGAGATGGAAATATCTTCACATAAAAACTAGACAAAAGCATTCTCAGAAACTTCTTTGTGATGTGTGCATTCACCTGACAGAGTTGAACTTTCCTTTGGATAGAGTAGTTTTGAAACATTCCTTTTGTAGAATCTTCAAGTGTATATTTGGAGTGCTTTGAAGCATTCGTTGGAAACGGGAATATTTTCAAATAAAAACTTGACAGAAGCATTCTTAGAAACAACTTTGTGATGTGTGCATTCAACTCACAGAGTTGAAATTTTCTGCTGATAGAGCAGCTTTGAAACACTCTTTTTGTAGAATGTCAAAAAGGATGTTTGTAGCACTTTGAGGGCTATGGTGGAAAAGAAAATATATTAAAATTAAAAATAGACAGAAGCATTTTCAGAATCTTCTTTGTGATGTTTGCATTCTACTCATGGTGTTGAACATACCTTTTCATAGAGCAGTTGTGAAACACTGTTTTTGAAGAAACTGCAAGTGGATATTTGTACGATTTGAGGCCTTCATTGGAAACGGTAATGTCTTCACATAAAAACTAGACAGAAACATTCTCAGAAACTTCTTTGTGATGTGTGCATTCAACTCACATATTTGAACATTCCTTTTGATAGAGCAGTTTTGAAACACTCTTTTTGTAGAATCTGCAAGGGGATATACGGACTGTTGTGAGCCCTTCTTTGGAAACGTGAATAACTTCACATAAAAACTAGACTGAAGCTTTCTCAGAAACTTCTTTGTGACATGTGCATTCAACTCACAGAGTTGAAGCATTCTTATGATAGAGTAGTTTTGAAAACTCTTTTTGTAGAATCTGCAACTGGATATTTTGACTGCTTTGAGGCTTTCATTGGAAACGGGAATATCTTCACATAAATATTAGACAGAAGAATTCTTAGAAACTACTTTGTGATGTGTGCACTAATCTCACAGAGTTGAACCTTCCTTTTGATAGAGCAGTTTTCTAACACTGTTTTTGTACAATCTGCAAGCGGATATTTGGAGCGCTGTGATGCCTATGATAGAAGAGAAAATAACTTTACATAAAAACTAGACAGAAGTATTATCAGAAACTTCTTTGTGAGGTGTGCATTCCACTCACAGAGTTGAACCTTTCCTTTGATAGAGCAGATTTGAAACCCTCTTTTTGTAGAATCTACAAATGGACATTTCTAGCACTTTGAGTGCTATGTTCTAGTTGGAAATATCTCTAAAAAAAACTGGACAGAAGCATTCACAGAAACTTTTTTGTGATGTGTGCATTCATCTCACAGAGTTGAAGATATCTTTTCATGGACCAGTTGTGAAACACTCTTTTGGAAGAACATGCAGGTTGATATTTGGACCAATTTGAGTCCTTCATTGGAAACGAGAATATCTTCACATGAAAACCAGATAGAATCATTCTCAGAAACTTCTTTGTGATGTGTGCATTCAACTCACAGAATTGAACATAACTTTTCATAGAGAAGATTTGAAACACTCTTTTTGTAGGATCTGTAAGTGGATATTCGGACCGCTTTGAGGTCTTTATTGGAAACGGGAATATCTTCACATAAAAACTAGACAGAAGCATTCTCAGAAACTTCTTTGTGATGTGTACATTCGACTCACAGAGTTCAACATTGCATTTCATAGAGCAGTTGTGAGACACTGTTTTTGTAGAATCTGTAAGTGGATGTTTGGACCGCTTAGAGGCCTTTGTTGGAAAGGGGAATATCTTCACATAAAAGTTAGACAGAAGCATTCTCAGAAACGTCTTTTTGATATGTGCATTCAACTCACAGGTGTGAACAAAAATTTTCATAGAGCAGTTTTGAATCAATCTTTTTTTAGAATCTGCAAGGGGATATTTGTACCATTTTGAGGCCTTTGTTGGAAACGGGAATATCTTCACATAAAAACTAGACAGAAGCATTCTCACAAACTTCTTTGTGATGTGTGCATTCAACTCACAGTATTGAACCTTCCTTATGATAGAGCAGTTTTGAAACACTTTTTTTGTAGAATCTGCAACTGAATATTTGGAGCGCTTTGAGGTCTTTAGTAGAATACAAAATATCTTCACATAAAAACCAGACAGAAGCATTACCAGAAATTTCTTTGTGATGTGTGTATTCAACTCACAGAGATGAATATTCTTTTGATAGAGCAGTTTTGAAGCACTCTTTTTGTAGACCTGCAAGTGGACATTTGTAGTGATTTGAGGGCTGTGGTGTAAAGGGAAATGTCTTCAAATATAAACTAGACAGAAGCATTCTCAGAAATTTCTTTGTGATGCTTGCATTCAACTCACAGAGTTGAACATACCTTTTCATAGAGCAGTTGTGAAACACTCTTTTTGAAGGACCTGCAAGTGGATATTTTGTCCGCTTTGAGGTCTAGGTTGGAAATGATAGTATCTTCACATAAAACTAGACAGAAACATTCTCAGAAAATGCTTTGTGGTGTGTGCATTCAACTCACAGTGTTGAACACAACTTTTCCTAGAGCAGTTTTGAAACACTCTTTTTGTAGAATCTGCAAGTGGATAATTGGAGTGCTTTGAGGCCTTCGTTGGGAAAGGGAGTTTCTTCACATAAAAACTAGACAGAAGCATTCTCAGAAACTTCTTTGTGATGTGTACATTCAACTCAAAGAGTTGAACCTTCCTTTTGATAGAGCAGTTTTGAAAATCCCATTTGTAGAATGTGCAAGTGAGTATTTAGAGTGCTTTGAAGCCTTCATTGGAAACCGGAATATCTTCAAATAAAAATTATTCAGAAGCAGTTTAAGAAAATACTTTGTGATGTGTGCATTTAACTCACAGAGTTGAAACTTTCTTTTGATAGAGCAGTTTTGAAACACTATTTTGGTAGAATCTGCAAGTGTATATTTGGAGCGCTTTAAAGCCTTCATTGGAAACGGGAATATCTCCAAATAAAAACTAGTCAGAAGCCTTCTCAGAAACTGCTTTCTGATGTGTCCATTCAACTCATACAGTTGAACTTTTCTTTTAAGAGAGCAGTTTTGAAACACTCTTTTTGGAGTATCTGCAAGTGGACATTTGTAGCACTTTGAGGGTTATGGTGGAAAAGGAAATATCTTCAAATAAAAACTAGACAGAAGCATTTTCAGAAACTATTGTTGATGTTTTCATTCAACTCACAGAGTTGAACATACCTTTTCTTAGAACAGTTGTGAAACATTCTTTTTGAAGAATCTACAAGTGGATATTTGGACTGATTTGTGGCCTTCGTTGGAAACAGGAATATCTTCACATAAAAACTAGACAGAAACATTATCAGAAACTTCTTTGTGATGTGTGCATTCAACTCACAGATTTCAACCCTCCTTTTGATACAATGGTTTTGAAATACTCTCTGTAGAACCTGCAAGTGGATATTTGCACCGTTTTGAAGCCTTCATTAGAAACGGGAAAATCTTCACTTAAAAATTAGACAGAAGGATTCTCAGAAACTTCCTTCTCATGTGTGCCTTCTACTCACAGAGTTGAACTTTCCTTTTTATACAGCAGTTTTGAAACCCTTTTTTTGTAGAATCTGCAAGTGGACATTTGGAGCACTTTGAGGGATTCGGTGGAAAAGAAAATACCTTCCTATAAAAACTAGATAGAAGCATTCTCAGAAACTTCTTTGTGATGAGTGCATTCAAATCACAGAGTTGAACATTCATTTTGATAGAGCAGTTTTTAAACACTCTTTTTGTAGAATCTCAAAGTGGATATTTGTAGCACTTTGAAGTCTTCATTGGAAACGGAAATATCTTCAAATAAAAACTAGACAGAAACATTCTCAGAAACTACTTTGTAATGTGTGGAATCAACTCACAGCGTTTAACCTTTCTTTTGATATAGCAGTTTTAAAACACTCTTTTTGTAGAATCTGCAAGTGGATATTTGGACCGCTTTGAGGGCTATGGTGGAAAAGGAAATAATTTCAAATAAAAACTAGACAGAAGCATTCTCAGAAATTTCTTTGTGATTTGTGCATTCAACTCACAAGGTTGAACATAACTTTTCCTAGAGCAGTTTTGAAACACTCTTTTTGTAGAATCTGCAAGTGGATATTTGGACCGCTTTAAGGCCTTCATGGAAAAGAGAATATATTCACATAAAAACTGGACAGAAGCATTCTCAGAAACTTCTTTGTGATGTGTATATTCAACTCACAGAATTGAACCTTCCTTTTGAGAGAGCAGTTTTGATTCACTCTTTTTAAAGAATCTGCAAGGGGATATTTGACCGATTTGAGGCCTTCGTTGGAAATGGAAATATCTTCACATAAAAACTATACAGAAGCATTCTCAGAAACTCTTTTGTGATGTGTACATTGAACTCACAGATTTGAATATAACTTTTCATAGAGCAGTTGTGAAACATTCTTTTTGTAGAATCTGCAGGTGGAAATTTGGACTGCTTTGACTCCATCGTTGGAAACAGGAATATCTTCACATGAAAACTAGACAGAAGCATTCTCAGAAGCTTCTTTGTGATGTGTGCATTCAACTCACAGACTTAAACTTTCCATTTGATAGACTAGTTTTGAAACACTCTTTTTGTAGAATATGCAGGTGAATATTTGGAGAGCTTTGAGGCCTATGATTGGAAAGGGAATATCTTCACAATAAAACTAGACAGAAGCGTTCTCAGAAACTTCCTTGTGACGTGGGCATTCAACTCACAGAGCTGAACCTTCATTTTGATAGAGCAGTTTTGAAACACTATTTTTGTGGAATCTGCAAGTGGATATTTGGAGTGCTTTGAAGCCTTCGTTGGAAACGGGAATATCTTCAAATAAAAATTAGACAGAAGCATTCTCAAAAAGTACTTTGTGATGTGTACATTCAACTTACAGAATTGAGACTTCCTTTTGATAGAGAAGTTTTGAAACACTCTTTTTGTAGAATCTGCAATTGGATTTTTGGATCGCTTTGAGACCTATGGTAGAAAAGGAAATACCTTCACGTAAAACCTAGACAGAAGAATTCTCAGAAACTTCCTTGGGATGTGTGCATTTAATTCACAGAGTTGAAACTTCCTTTTGGCAGTTTTGAAACACTCTTTTGATAGAATCTGCAAATAGACATTTGTAGTGCTTTGAGGGCTGTGGTGGAAAGGGAAATATCTTCAAATATAAACTAGACAGAAGCATTCTCAGAAACTTCTTTGTGATGTTTGCATTCAACTCAAAAAGTTGAACATACCTTTTCTTAGAGCAGTTGTGAAACACTCTTTTTGAAGAACGTACAAGTGGATATTTGGACCGATTTGGGGCCTAGATTGGAAACGGAAATATCTTCACATAAAACTAGACAGAAACATTCTCAGAAAAGTGTTTGTGATGTGTGCATTCAACTCACGGAGTTGGACACAACTTTTCCTAGAGTAGTTTTCAAACACTCTTTTTGTAGAATCCGCAAGTGGATATTTGGACCGCTTTGAGACCTTGATTGGAAGCAGGAGTTTCCTCACGTTAAAACTACACAGAAGCATTCTTAGGAACTTCTTTGTGATGTGTGCATTCAACTCACAATTGAACCTTCCTTTTGATAGAGCAGTTTTGAAAACCCCATTTGTAGATCTTGCAAGTGGATATTTGGAGTGCTTTGAAGACTTTTTGGAAAAGGGAATATCTTCACATGAAAACTTGACAGAAGCATTCTCAGAAACGTCTTTGGGATGTGTGCATTTAACTCACAGAGTTGAACCTTCTTTTAGATAGAGCAGTTTTGAAACACTTTTTTTGTAGTATCTGCATGTGGACATTGGGAACGCTTCGAGGCTTTGGTGGAAAAGAAACATCTTCACACAAAAAGTAGACAGAAGCATTCTCAGAAATTTCTTTATGATGTGTGCATTCAACTCACAGAATTGAACCTTACTTTTGATAGAGCAGTTTTAAACCACACTTTTTGTAGAATCTGCAAGTGGACATTTTGAGTGCTTTGAGGCCTTCGGTGGAACAGAAAGTATCTTCAGATGAAAACTAGACAAAGCATTCTCAGAAACTTCTTTATGATGTGTGCATTCAATTCACAGAGTTGAAACTTCCTTTTGCTAGAGCAGGTTTGTAAAACTCTGTTTGTAGAATCTCCAAGTGGATATTTGGAGCACTTAGAAGCCCTCTTTGGAAACGGTAATATCTTCAAATATAAACTACACAGAAGCATCCTCAGAAACTACATTGTGATGTGTGCGTTCATCTTACAGAGTTGAAGCTTCCTTTTGATACAGCAGTTATGAAACACTCTTTTTGTAGGATCTGCAAAGTGATGTTTGCACCATTTTTATGCCTTCATTGGAAACGCATATATCTTCACATAAAAACTAGACAGAAACATTCTCAGAAACTACTTTGTGATATGTGCATTCAAATTACGTATTTAAACCTTCCTTTTGATAGAGCAGTTTTGAACCACTCTTTTTGTAGAATCTTAAAGGGGATACGTGGATTGATTTGAGGCCTTCATTGGCAACGGGAATATCTTCACATAAAAACTAGAGAGAAGCATTCTCAGAAACTGCTTTGTGATGTGTGCATTCTACTCACAGAGTTGAACTTTCGTTTTGATAGAGAAGTTTTGGAACACTTTTATTGTAGAATCTGCAAGTGGACATTTGGAGCTCTTTGAAGCCTTCGGTGGAAAAGGAAATATCTTCACATAATAACTAGACAGAAGAATTCTCAGAAACTTCTTCGTGATGTGTGCATTCAACTCACAGATTTGAACCTTCCTTTTGATAGGGCAGTTTTGAAACATGCTTTTTGTAGGATCTGCAAGGAGATATTTGGAGCGCTTATATGCCTCTGTAGATCACGGGAATATCTTCAAACAAAAACTAGACTGAAGTATTCTCACAAACTACTTTGTGATGTGTACATTCAACTCACAGAGTTGAACCTTTCTTTTGATACAGCAGTTTTGAAACACCGTTTTTGCAGAATCTGCATGTGGACATTTATAGCACTTTGAGGGCTATGGTGAGAAAGTAAATATCATCAAATAAAAAACGGGACAGCAGCATTCTGAAAAACTTCTTTGTGATGTGTGCATTTAACTGACAGAGTTGAACTTTCCTTTTCATAGAGCATTTGTGACACACTCTTCTCGAAGGAACCCCAAGGGTATATTTGGATGGATTTGAAGCAAAATTCTGTTTTGAATTCTGTTTTGAAACAGAATTTTTGTAGAATCTGCAAGTGGATATTTGGAGTGCTTTGAAGCCTTCATTGGAAACGGGAATATCTTCACATAAAAACTAGACAGAAGCATTCTCAGAAACTTCTTTTTGATATGCACATTCAACTCACAGAATTGAACATTCCCTTACATAGAGCTGTTTTGAAACAGTTTTTTGTAGAATCTGCAAGTGGATATTTGGAACGCTTTGAGGCCTGTGGTGGAAAAGAAAGTATCTTCAGATGAAAAGTAGACTGAAGCATTAACAGAAACTTCTTTGTGATGGGTGCATTCAACTCACAGATTTGAACCTTCCTTTTGGTAGAGCAGTTTTGAAACACTCTTTTTGTAGAATCTGCAAGTGGACATTTGGAGCACTTTGAGGCCTTTGGTGGAAAAGGAAATATCTTCACGTTAAAACAAGACAGAACCATTCTCAGAAACTTCTTTGTGTATGATGTGTGCATTCAACTCACTTATTTGAACCTTGCTTTTGTTAGAGAAGTTTTGAAACCATCTTTTTGCTGTATCTGCTAGTGAATGTTTAGAACACTTTGAGTCCTTCGGTGGAAACGGGAATATCTTCACATAAAAACTAGACAGAAGCTTTCTCACAAACTTCTTTGTGATGTTTGCATTCAACTCACAGAGTTGAACGTGCCTTCTCATAGAGCAGTTTTGAAACACTCTTTGGTAGAATTTCCAAGTGGATATTTTTACCACTTTGAGGCCTTCATTGGAAACGGGGATAACTTCACATAAAAACAACACAGAAAGATTCTCAGAAACTTCTTTGTGATGTGTGCATTCAACTGACAGATTTCAACCTTCCTTTTGATAGAGCAGTTTTGAAAAACTCTTTTATTATCTGCAATTTCAAATTTTTCGCGCTTTGGGGGATATGATGGAAAAGGATATATTTTCATATGAAAACTAGGCAGGAGCATTCTCAGAAACTTCATGTGATGTTTGCATTCAACTCACAGAGTTGTACATACCTTTTCATAGAGCAGTTGTGAAACACTTTTTCTGTAGAATCTGAAACTGGATATTTGGACCGCTTTGATGCCTTCATTGGAATCGGGAATATCTTCACATAAAAACTAAACAGAAGCATTCTCAGAAACTTATTTGTGATGTGTGCATTCAACTCACGGAGTTGAATCTTCCTCTTCATAGAGCAGTTTTGAAACATTCTTTTTGTAGAATCTGCAATTGAATATTTTGAGTGCTTTGAAGCCTGTGTTGGAAACGGGAATATCTTCACATAAAAAATAGACAGAAGCATTCTGAGAAACTGCTTTGTGAGGCGTGCATTCACGTCACAGTGTTGAACCTATCCTTTGATTGGGTAGATTTGAATCTCTCTTTTTGCAGAATCTGTAAGTGGATATTTGGAACACTTTGCGGCCTATGGTGGAAAAGGAAACATCTTCAAATAAAAACTGCACAGAAACATTCTGAGAAACTTCTTTGTGATGTGTGCAGTCATCTCACAGGGTTTAACGTATCTTATGATGGAGCAGTTTCAAAAAACTCTTTGTAAAGAATTTACAAGTGGATATTTGGAGCGCTGTGAGGCCTACTGTGGAAAAGCAAATATCTTCAGATAAAAACCACACAGAAGCATTCTCAGAAACTCCTTTGGGATGTGTGCATTCATCTCACACAGTTGAACCTGTCTTATGATTGAGCAGTTTTGAAATTCTCTTTTTCTAGAATCTGCAAGTGGATATTTGGAGTGCTTTTTGCCCTATGGTGGAAAAGGAAATATCTTCAAATAAAAACTACACAGAAACTTTCTCAAAATCTTCTCTGTGATGTGTGCATTCAACTCACAGTGTTGAATCCATCTTTTGACTGAGCAATTTTGAATCTCTCTTTTTGTAGAATCTGCAAGTGGATATTGGGAGTGTTGTCAGGCCTAATGTGGAAAATCAAATATGTTCACATAAAAACTACACAGAAGCGTTTCGAGAAACTTCATTGTGATGCGTGCATTCAACTCAGAGCTGAACCTATCTTTAGATTGAGCAGTTTTGAATCTCTCTTTTTACAGAATGTGCAAATGGATATTTGGAACACCTTTTGGCCTATTGTTGGTGGAAAATATCTTCAAATAAGAACTACACAGAAACATTTTGAGAAACTTCTTTGTGATGTGTGCATTCATCTCACAGAGTTGAACCTAGCTTTTGATTGAGCTGTTTTGAATCTTTTTTTTTTTTTTTGCAGAATCTACAGGTGGATATTTTGAGCCATTTGTGGCCTACTGTGGAAAAGCAAACCTCTTCACATAAAAATTACACAAAAGCATTCCGAGAAACATCTTCATGATGTGTGTATTCAACTCATAGGGTTGAACCTATCTTTTGATTGTGCAGTTTTGAATCTCTCTTTTTGCAGGATCTGCATGTGAATATTTGGAGCCCTTTGCAGCCTATGGTGGAAAAGGAAATATCTTCAGATAAACACAACACAGAAATATTCTCAGAACTTCTCTTTGATGTGTGGATTCATCTCACAGAGTTGAAACTTTCTTTTGATTGAGCAGTTTTGATACAGTCTCTTGGTAGAATCTGCATGTGGATATTTGGAGCCCTTCGTGGCCTACTGTTGAAAAGGAAATATCATCACACAAAAACTACACATAAGCATTCTGAGAAACATTTTTGTGATGTGTGCACTCATCTCACAAGGTTGAATCTATTTTATGATTGAGCAGTTTTTAAACACTCTTTTTGTAGAATCTGAAAGTGGATAATTGGCTACCTTTAAGGCCTATTGTGGAAAAGGAGGTATCGTCAAATAAAAACTACTCAGAAGCTTTCCGAGAAACTTCTTTGTGATGTGTATTCATCTCACAGGGTTGAGCCTATCTTATGATTGAGCAGTTTTGAAACACTCTTTCTGTAGAATCTGCAAGTGGATATTTGCAGCACTTTGAGGCCTGCCGTGGAAAAGCAAATATCTTCAGATTAAAAATACACAGAAGCATTCTGAGAAACTTCTTTGTAATGTGTTCATTCATCTCACAGAGTTGAACCTTTCTTTTGATGGAGCAGTTTTGAAACACTGTATTTTTAGAATCTGCAAGTTCAAATTTGGAGCCCTTTGAGACCTACTGTGGAAAAGGAAATACCATCATAAAAACTACACTGAAGGATCCTGAGAAACTTCTTTGTGATGTGTGCATTCATCCAACAGAGTTGAATCTTTCTTTTGATTGACTAGTTTTGAAATGCTCTTTTTGTAGAATCTGGAAGTGGATAATTGGAGCCCTTTGAGGCCTACCATGGAAAAGCAAATATCTTCAGTTAAAAACTACACAGAAGCATTCTGACAAATTCTTTGTGATGTGTGCATTCATCTCACAGAGTTGAATCTTTCTTTTGATTGAACAGTTTTGAAACACTCTTTTTGTAGAATCTGCAAGTTGATAATTGGAGCCCTTTGAGACCTACTGTGGAAAAGGAAATATCTTCATATAAAAACTACTCAGAAGCATTCTGAGAAACTTCTTCATGATATGTGCATTCAACTCACAGAGTTGAAACTATCTTTGATTGAGCAGTTTAGCCTCTCTCTTTTTGTAGAATCTGCAAGTGGATATTTGGAGCCCTTTGCACCCTACAGTGGAAAAGGAAATATATTCAAATAAAAACTATACAGAAGCATTCTCAGAAACTTCTTCATGATATGTGCACTCAACTCACAGAGTTGAACCTGTCTTTTGATTGAGAAGTTTTGAATCTTTCTTTTTCTAGAATCTGCAAGTGGATATTTGGAGCGCTGTGAGTCCTCCTGTGGAAAATCAAATATGTTGACATAGAAACTACTCAGAAGCATTCTGAGAAACTTCTTTGTGATGTGTGTATTCAACTCACAGACTTGAACCTTTCTTTTGATTGAGCAGTTTCGAATCTCTCTTTTTGCAGTATCTGCAACTGGATGTTTGCAGAGCTTTGAGGGCTATTGAGGAAAAGGAAATATGTTTAGATAAAAACTACACAGAAGCATTCTGAGAAACTTCTTTGTGAGGTGTGCATTCAACTCACATGGTCAAACTTATCTTCTCATTGAGAGGTTTTGAATCTCTCTTTTTGTAGAATCTGCAAGTGGATATTTGGAGCCCTTTGTGCCCTACAGTGGAAAAGGAAATATCTCCAAATAAAAACTAAACAGAAGCATTTAGAGATACTTCTTTTTGATGTAAGCATTCAACTCACGAATGGGCCTAATGTGGTAAAACAAATATCTTCATCTAAAAACTACACAGAAGTATTCTGATAATCTCCTTTGGGATGTGTGCATTCAAATCACAAAGTTGAACCTATCTTTTGATTGAGCAGTTTTGAATCTCTCTTTTTGCAGAATCTGAAAGTAGATATTTGGAGCACATTGAGGCCTACCGTGGAAAAGCAAATATTTTCAGTTAGAAACCACATGGAAGCATTCTGACAAATTCCTTTGTGATGTGTGCATTCATCTCACACAGTTGAATGTATCTTTTGATTGAGCAGTTTTTAAACACTCTTTTTGTAGAATCTGCAAGTTGATAATTGGAGCCCCTTGAGGGCTATTGTGGAAAAGGAAATATCACATAAAAACTACTCAGAAGCATTCTGAGAAACTACTTTGTGATATGTGCATTCAACTCACAGAGTTGAAACTATCTTTTCATTGATCAGATTAGCATCTCTCTTTTTGCAGGATCTGCAATTGTATATTAGGAGACCTTTGTAGCCTGTGGTGGAAAAGGGAATATATTCCAATAGAAACTACACAGAAACATTCTGAGAAACTTCATTTTTATGTGTGGATTCATCTCACAGGGTTGAACCTATCATGATTGAGCAGTTTTGATACACTGTTTTTGTAGAATCTGCAAGTTTATATTTGGAGCACTTTGAGGCCTACCATGGAAAAGCAAATATCTTCAGTTAAAAACTACACAGAAGCATTCCGACAAATTTCTTCATGATGTGTGCATTCATCTCACAGAGTTGAATCTTTCTTTTGGTTGATCAATTTTGAAACACTCTTTTTGTAGAATCTGCAATTTGATAATTGGAGGCCTTTGATGCCTATTGTGGAAAAGGAAATACCTTCACATAAAAACTACTCAGAAGCATTCTGAGAAACTTCTTTGTGAGGTGTGCATTCAATTCACAGAGTTGACCTATCTTTTGATTGAGCCGTTTTGAATCTCTCTTTTTGTATAATATGCAAGTGTATATTTGGAGCCCTTTGCATAATATGGTGGAAAAGGAAATATTTTCAAATAAAACCTACACAGAAGCATTCAGAGAAACTTCTTTATGATGTGTGCATTCAACTCTCAGAGTTGAACCCATCTTTTGATTGAGCAGTTTTGAATCTCTCTTTTTGTAGAATCTGCAAGAGGATATTTGGAACAAATTGTGGCCCATGGTGGAAGAGGAAATAACTTCATATAAAAAATAAACAGAAACATTCTGAGAAACTTATTTGTGATGTGTGCATTCATCTTATAGGGTTGAAACTATCTTATGATTGAGCAGTTTTGAAACACTCTTTTTGTAGAATCTGGAAGTGGATATTTTCTTCACTTTGAGGTCTACCGTGGAAAAGCAAATATCTTCAGAAGAAAACTACACAGAAGCATTCTGAGAAACTTCTTTGTGATGTGTGCATTCATCTCACAGAGTTGAACTTTTCTTTTGATTGAGCAGTTTTGAAACACTTTCTTTGTAAAATCTGCAAGGCGATATTTGGATCACTTTGAGGCCTATGTTGGAAAAGGAAATATCTTCACATAAAAACTACATAGAAGCAATCTGAGAAACTTCTTTGTGACGTGTGCATTCATCTCACAGAGTTGAACATTCCTTTTGATTCAGTAGTTTTGAAACACTCTTTTTGTAGGATCTGCAAGTGGATAATTGGAGCCCTTTGTGCCTTATTGTGGAAAAGGTAATATCTTCAAATGAAAACTACACAGAAGCATTCTCAGAAACTTCTTCATGATGTGTGCATTCAACTCACAGAATTGAACCTATGTTTTGTTTGAGCAGTTTCGAATCTCACTTTTTGTAGAATCTTCAAGTGGATATTTGGAGCCCTTTGTGCTCTATGGTTGAAAAGGAAACATCTTCAAATAAAAACTACACAGAAGCATTCTCAGAAACTTTTTCATGATGTGTGCATTCAACTCATAGAACTAAACCTTTTTTTTGTTTGAGCAGTTTAGAAACTCTCTTTTTGTAGAATCTGCAAGTGGATAATTAGAGCCATTTGAGGTATTTTGTGGAAAAGGAAATATCTTCACATAAAAACTACGCAGAAAAATTCTGAGAAACTTCTTTCTGAGGTGTACATTCAACTAACGGTTGAAACTATCTTTTGATTGAGCAGTTTAGAAACTCTCTTCTTGTAGAATCTACAGGTAGATATTTGGAGCCCTTTTTGCCCTATTGTGGAGAAGGAAATATCTTCAAATGAAAACTACAAAGAAGCATTCTCAGAAACTTCTTCTTGATGTGTGAACTCAACTCAAAGAGTTGAACAAATCTTTTGTTTGAGTAGTTTTGAATCTCTCATTTTGTAGAATCTGCAATTGGATATTTGGAACGCTGTGAGGCCTACTGTGGAAAATCATTTATCTTAACATAAAAACTACACAGAAGCATTCTGACAAATATTTTTGTGATGTGTGCATTCATGTCACAGATGTGAACCTTTCTTTTGATTGAGCAGTTTTGAAACACTCTTTTTGTAGAATCTACAAGTGGATAATTGGAGCCCTTTGAGGCCTATTGTGGAAAAGGAAATATTTTCACATAAAAACTACTCAGCAGCACTCTGAGAAACTTCTTTGTGATGTGTGCATTCAACTCACAGGGTTCAACCTATCTTTTGATTGAGCAGTTTAGAATCTCCCTTTTTGTAGGTTTTGCAAGGGGATATTTGGAGCCCTTTGTGCCCTATGTTGGAAAAGGAAATATCTTCCAATAAAAACTACACAGAAGCATTCAGAGAAACTTCTTTGTGATATATTCATTCAACTCACCAAGTTGAACCTGTCTTTTGATTGAGTAGATTTGAATCTCTCTTTTTGCAGAATCTGCAAGTGGATATTTGGAGCCCTTTGATGCCTACTGTGGAAAAATATGTATCTTCACATAAAAAGTACACAGAAGCATTCTGAGAAACTTCTTTGGGATGTTTGCATTCAACTCACAGAGTTGAACCTATCTTTTGATTCAGCAGTTTTGAATCTCTCTTTTTGCAGAATCTGCAAGTGGATGTTTAGAGAGATTTGAGACCTATTGTGGAAAAGGAAATATCTTCACATAAAAACTACACAGTGGCATTCTGAGAAACTACTTTGTGAGGTGTGCATTCAGCTCACAGAGTTGAACTTATATTCTCATTGAGCAGTTTTGAATCTCTATTTTAGTAGAATCTGCAATTGGAATTTTGATCCCTTTGTGCCCTATGGTGGAAAAGGAAATATCTTCAAATAAAACTACACAGAAGCATTCTGAGAAACTTCTTTGTGATGTATGTATTCAACTCACAGAGTTGAACCTATCTTTTGATTGAACAGTTTTGAATCTCTCTTGTTGCAGAATCTGCAGGTGGATATTTGGAGCCCTTTGAGACCTACTGTGGGAAAGCAAATATCTTCACATTAAAACTACCCAGAAACATTCTGAGAAACTTTTTTGGGATGCGTGCTTTCAATTCACAGAGTTGAACCTATCTTTTGATTGAGCAGTTTTGAATCTCTCTTTTTGCAGAATCTGCAAGTGGATATTTGGAGCCCTTTGCGGCCTGTGTTGGAAAAGGAAATATCTTCAAATAAAAACTACACAGAAACATTCTGAGAAACTTCTTAGTGATGTGTGCATTCCTCTCACAGGGTTGAACTTATCTTCTGATTAAGCAGTTTTGAAACACTCTTTTTGTAGAATTTGTAAGTGGATATTAGAGCGCTTTCTGGCCTACCGTGAAAAAGCAAATATCTTCAGAAAAAAACAACACAGAAGCATTCTGAGAAACTTCTTTGTGAAGTGTGCATTGATCTCACAAAGTTAAAATTTTCTTTTGATTGAGCACTTTTGAAACACTCTTTTTGTAGAACCTGCAAGAGGATATTTGGAGCCCTTTGAGGCCTACTGATGAAAAGGAAATATCTTCACTAAAAAACTACACAGAGGCATTCTGAGAAACTTCTTTGTGATGTGTGCATTCATCTCACCGAGATGAACCTTTCTGTTGATTGAGCAGCTTTGAAAAACTCTTTTTGTAGAATCTGCAAGTGGATAATTGGAGCCCTTTGAGGCCTATTTTGGAAAAGAAGGTATCTTCACGTAAAAACTACTAAGAAGCATTCTGAGAAACTTCTTTGTGATGTGTGCATTCAAATTACAGAGTTGAACCTATCTTTTGATTGAGCAGTTTAGAATCTCTCTTTTGTAGAATTTGCTAGTGGATATTTGGAACCATTTGTGCCCTCTGGTGGAAAAGGAAATATCTTCAAATAAAACCTACACAGAAACATTCTGAGAAACTACTTCCTGATATGTCCGTTCATCTCACAGGGTTGAACCTACCTTATGATTGAGCAGTTTTGAAACACTCTTTTTGTAGAATCTGCAAGTGGATATTTGCAGCACTTTGAGGCCTACTGTTGAAAAGCAAATATCTTCAGATAAAAATTACACAGAAGCATTCTGAGAATCTTCTTTGGGATGTTTGCATTCATCTCACAGTGTTGAAACTTTATTTTGGTTGAGCAGTTGTGAATCACTCTTTTTATAGAATCTGCAAGTGGATATTTGGAGCTCTTTGAGACCTATTGTGGAAAAGGAAATATCTTCAAAGAAAAACTAAACAGAAGCATTCAGAGAAACTTCTTTGTGATGAGTGCATTCATCACACTGAGTTGAACTTTTCTTTAAATAGAGCAGTTTTGAAACAATCTTTTCACAGAATCTGGAAGTGGGTAATTGGAGGGCTTTGAGGCCTATTTTGGAGAAGGAGATATCTTCAAATAAAAACTACACAAAAGCATTCAGAGAAACTCCTTTGTGGTGAGTGCATTCATCATACAATGTTGAACCTTTCTTTGAATAGAGCAGTGTTGAAACACTCTTTTCATAGAATCTGGAAGTGGATATATGGAGCGCTTTGAGGCCTACTGTGGAAAATCAAATATGTTCACATAAACACTACACAGAAGCCTTCTGAGAAACTTCTTTGTGATGTGTACATTCAACTCACAGTGTTGAACACAACTTTTGTTTGAGCGGATTAGAATCTGCATTTACGGAAAATGCAAGTGGATATTTGGAGAGGATTGAGGCCTGTTGTGGAAAAGGAAATACACTGACATAAAAACTACACAGAAGCCCTCTGAGGAACTTGTTTGTGAGGTGTGCCTTCAACTCACAGTGGTGAACCTATCTTTTGATTGAGGAGTTTACAATTACTTTTTGTAAAATCTGCAAGTGGATATGTGAAGTCCTATGCACCCTGTGGTGGTAAAGGAAATATCTTCAAAGCAAAACGGTACAGAAGCATTCTCGGTAGCTACTTCATGATGTGTGCATTCAACTCACAGTGTTGAACCTATAGTTTGATTGAGCAGTTTTGAATCTCTCTTTTTGTAGAATCTGCAAGTGGATATTTGGAGCCCTTTGCAGCCTTGGGTAGAAAAGCAATTATCTTCAGATAAATGCTACACAGAAGCATTCTGAGAAACTTCTTTGGGATGTGTTCCTTTATCTAACAGAGTTGAATCTTTGTTTTGATTGAACAGTTTAGAAACACTCTTTTTACAGAACCTGGAAGTGGATATTTGAAGCTCTTTTAGGCATATTTTGGAAAACGAAATATTTTCACATGAAAACTACGAAGAAGCATTCTGAGAAACATCTTTCTGATGTGTGCATTCGTCTCACAGAATTGAAACTTTCTTTTGATTGAGTAGTTTGGAAACACACTTTTTGTAGAATCTGCAGCTGGATAATTGGCGTGCATTCAGACCTATGGTGGAAAAGGAAATATCTTCACATAGAAACTAGAGAGAAGCATTCTGTGAACCTTCTTTGGATTTGTGCATTCATCTCACAGAGTTGAACCTATCTTTTGATAGAGCAGTTTTGAAACTCTCTTTTTGTAGAATCTGCAATTGGATATTTGGGGCCTTTTGTGGCCTACGGTGGAAAAGGAAATATCTTCACATAAAAACTACACAGAAGAATTCTGAGAAACTTCTTTGTGATGTGTGCATTCATCACAAGAAGTTGAAACTTTCGTTTGATTGAACAGTTTTTAAACACTCTTTTTGTAGAATCTGTAAGAGGATATTTGGAGCACTTTGAGGCCTATTGTACAAAAGGAAATATCTTCAATAAACCTACACAGAAGCATTTTGAGAAACTACTTTTTGATTTGTGAAGTCATCTCACAGTGTTGAGTCTTTCTTTTGATGGAGTAGGTTTAAAAGTCTTTTTGTAGAATCTTCAACTGGATATTTGGAGCTGTTTGAGGCCTACGTAGGAAAAGGAAATATCTTCACATAAAAACTACACAGAAGCATTCTGAGAAAATTCTTTGTGATGTCTGCATTCAACTCTCAGAGTTGATCATTTCTTTTGATTGAGCAGTTTTGACACACTCTTTTTATAGAATCTTCAAGTGGAAATTTTAAGCGCTTTGAGGCCTATTGTGGAAAAGGAAATATCTTCAAATAAGCACTACACAGAATCATTCTGAGAAACTCCTTTGTAATGCCTACATTCATCTCACAGAGTTGAAAATTGCTTTTGGTTGAGCAGTATGGAAACACTCTTTTTGTAGAATCTGTAAGTGGATACTTAGAGTGCTTTGAGGCCTATTGTGGAAAAGGAAATATCTTCACATAAAAACTACAAAGAAGCATTATGAGAAACTTCTTTGTTATGTGTGCATTCATCTAAAAGAGTTGAACCATTTTTTTTATTGAGCAGTTTGGAAACACACTTTTTGTAGAATCTGCAAGTGCATATTTGGAGTGCTATGAGGCCTATGGTGGAAAAGGAAATATCTTTACATAAAAACTACAAAGAAGCATTCTGAGAAACTTCTTTCTGTTGTGTGCATTCGTCTCACAGTGTTGAAAATTTCTTTTGATTGAGCAGTTTGGAAACTCACTTTTTGTAGAATCTGCAGGTGGATAATTGGAGAGCATTCAGACCTATGGCGGTAAAGGAAATATCTTCACATAAAAACTAGAGAGAAACATTCTGTGAAACTTCTTTGTGATGTGTGCGTTCATCTCACAGAGTTGAACCTATCTTTTGATACAGCAGTTTTGAAACCCTCTTTTTGTAGAATCTGCAAGTGGATATTTGGAGCGCTTTGAGGCCTATGGTGGAAAAAGACATATCTTCACATAAAAACTACACAGAAGATCCTAAGAAACTTCTTTGTAAGGTGTGCATTGGGCTCAAAGAGTTGGACCTTTCATTTGATTGAGCAGTTTTGAAATACTCTTTTTGTAGAATCTGCAAGAGGATATTTGCAGCACTTTGAGGCCTACTGTGCAAAAGGAAATATCTTCAAAAAACCTACACAGAAGCATTTTGAGAAACTACTTTTTGATTTGTGAATTCATCTCACAGTGTTGAATCTTTATCTTGATGGAGCAGTTTTGAAACACTCTTTGTAGAATCCTCAAGTGGATATTTTGAGCTCTTTGAGGCCTATGTTGGAAAAGGAATTATCTTCATATAAAAACTAAACAGAAGCATTCTGAGAAAATTCTTTCTGATGTCTGCATTTATCTCAGAGTTGATCATCTCTTTTGACTGAGCAGTTTTAACACACTCTTTTCATAGAATCTTCAAGTGGATATTTTAAGTGCTTTAAGGCCTATTGTGGAAAAAGAAATATCTTCACATAAAAACTACACAGAATCATTTTGAGAAACTTATTTTTGACGTGTGCATTCATCTCACAGAGTTGAAAATTCCTTTTGATTGAGTAGTTTGGAAACACTCTTTTTGTAGAATCTGTAAGTGAATATTTAGTGCGCTTTGAGGTTTATAGTGGAAAAAGAAATATCTTCACATAAAAACTACAAAGAAGCATTATGAGAAACTTCTTTGTGAGGTGTGCATTTATCTAAAACAGTAGAATCATTCTTTTGATTGAGCAGTTTGGAAAAACTCATTTCGTAGAATCTGCAAGTGCATATTTGGAGTGCTTTGAGGCCTGTAGTGGAAAAGGAAATATCTTCACATAAAAAATACACAGAAGCATTCTGAAAAACTACTTTGTGATATGTGCATTCAACTCACAGTGTGTAACCAATGTTTGCATAGAGCAGTTTTGAAACTCTCTTTTTGTAGAACTGCAAGTGAATATTTGGAGCCCTTTCCTGCCTGTTATGAAAAAGAAATAAGTTTACTTAAAAACTACACAGAATTATTCTGAGAAACGTCTTTGTGATGTGTGCATTCATCTCACAGAGTTGAAACTTTCTTTTGATTGAGCAGTTTTGAAACACTCTTTTTGTAGAATCTGCAAGTGGATATTTAGAGTTATTTGAGGCCTATGGTGGAAAAGGAAATATCTTCAAATAAAGATGACACAGAAGCATTCTGGGAACCTTCTTTGTGATGTATGCATTCATCTCCCAGAGTTGAAACTTTCATTTGATTGAGCAGTTCTGAAAAACTCTTTTTGGAGAATCTGCAAGTAATTATTTGGAGCACTTTGAGTCCTGTTGTGGAAAAAAAATATTTTCTCTTAGAAACTACACAGAAGCATTCTGAGATACTTCTTTGTGATGTGTGCACTCATCTCACAGAGTTGAACATTTCTTTTGATCGAGCCATTTAGAAACACTCTTTTTGTAGAATCTGCACGTGGATATTTGGAGCGCTTTGAGGCCTGTTGTAGAAAAGGAGATGTATTCACATAAAAACTACACAGAAGCATTCTGAAAAACTTCTTTGTAATGCATGCATGCAACTGGCAGAATTGAATGTATGTTTTGAATGAGCAGTTTTGAAACTCTGTGTTTGTAGCATCTGGAAGTGGATATATGGATCCCTTTGACACCTATCATTAAATAGGAAATACCTTCACATAAAAACTACACAGAAGAATTCTGAGAAACATCTTTCTTATGTGTGCATTCATCTCACAGAGTTGAACCTTTCTTTTGATAAGCAGTTTTGAAACACTCTTTTTGTAGGGTCTGCAAGTGCATATTTGCAGACCTTTGAGGTCTATTGTGGAAAAGGAAATATCTTTACATAAAAACTACACATAACCATTCTGAGAAACTTATTTGTGATGTGTGCATTCATCTCACAGAGTTGAACCTTTCTTTTGAATGAGCAGTTTGGAAACACTCTTTCTGTAGAGTCTTCAAGTGGATATTTGAAGCGCTTTAAGTCCTATGGTAGAAACGGAAATGTCTTCACATAAAAACTACACAGTAGCATTCTCAGAAACTTCTTTGTGATGTTTGCATTCAACTCACAGAGTTGAACCTATCTTTTGATTGAGCAGTTTTGAATCAATATTTTTGTAGAATCTGCAAGCAGATATTTGGTGTCCTTTGTGGCCTATTTTGGAAAGGGAAATATCTTCACATAAAAACTACACAGAAGCATTCTGAGAAACTTCTTTGTGTTGTGTGCATTCATCTCACAGAGTTGAACCTTTCTTTTGATTCGGCAGTTTTGAAACGTTCTTTTTGTAGAATGTGCATGTGGACATTTGGAGCGCTTTTAGACCTATTGTGGAAAAGAAAATATCTTCACATAAAAACTACACAGAAGCATTCTGAGAAACTTCTTTGTGATGTGTGCATTTATCTCACAGAGTTGAAGCTTTCTTTTGATTGAGCAGTTTGGAAACACTCTTTCTGTAGAATCTGCAAGTGGATATTTGAAGCTCTTTGAGTCCTATGGTAGAAACGGAAATGTCTTCACATAAAAACTACACAGTAGCATTCTCAGAAACCTCTTTGTGATGTTTGCATTCAACTCACAGAGTTGAATCTATCTTTTGATTGAACAGTTTTGAATCACTCTTTTTGTAGAATCTGCAAGCAGATATTTGGTGTCCTTTGTGGCCTATATTGGAAAGGGAAACATCTTCACATAAAAACTATACAGAAGCATTCTGAGAAAATTCTTTGTGATGTGTGCATTCATCTCACAGAGTTGAACCTTTCTTTTGGTAGAGCAGCTTTGAAACACTCTTGTTTTAGAATCTACAATGCATAATTGGAACGATTTTTGGCCTATGATGAAAAAGGAAATATATTCACATAAAAACTCCACAGAAGTATGCTTAGAAACTCTTTTGTGAGGTGTGCATTCATCTCATGGAGTTGAACCTACCTTTTGATTGAGCAGTTTTGAATCTCTCTTTTTGTAGAATCTGCAAGTGGATATTTGGAGCCCTTTGCGGCCTATTTTGGAAAAGGATATATTTTCACAAAGAAAATACACAGAAGCATTCTGAGAAACTTCTTTGTGATGGGTGCATTCATATCACAGAGTTGAAACTTTCTTTTGAATGAGCAGTTTGGAAGCACTATTTTTATCGAATCTGCAAGTGGATATTTGAAGCGCTTTGAGGATTATGGTTGAAAAGGTAATATCTTTACTTAAAAGTGATACAGAAGCATTCTCAGAAACCTCTTTGTGATGTGTGCATTCATCTCACAGTGTTGAACCTTTTTTAATTGAGCTGTTTGGAAACAATATTTTTGGAAAATTTTCAAGTGTATATATTGTGCACTTTGAGACCTATTGTGGAAAAGGAAATATCTTCACATAAAAACTAGATGGAAGCATTCTCAGAAACTTCTTTGTGATGAGTGCATTCAAATCACAGAGTTGAACCTTCCTTTTCATAGAACAGTTTTGAAACATTCTTTTTTGTAGAATCTGCAAGTGGATATTTGGAGCGCTTTGAGGCATATGCTGGAAAAGGAAATATCTTCATATAAAAACTAGACGGAAGGATTCTCAGAAACTTCTTTGTGATGAGTGCATTCAACTCACAGAATTGAAACTTCCTTTTCATACAGCAGTTTTGAAACACTCTTTTAGTAGAATGTGCAAGTGGATATTTGGAGTGCTTTAAGGATTACACTGGAAAAGGAATTATCTTCACATAAAAACTAGATAGAAACATTCTCAGAAACTTCCTTGTGCTTTATGCATTCAACCCACAGAGTTGAACCTTCGTTTTGATAGAGCAGTGTTGAAACACCCTTTTTGTAGAATCTGCAAGTAGATATTTGTAGCGCTTTGAGCCCTTTGGTGGAAAAGGAAATATCTTCACATAAAAATTTGACAGAAGCATTCTCAGAAACATCTTTGTGATGTTTGCGTTCATCTCACAGAGTTGAACCTTTCTTTTGATTGATCAGTTTTGAAACACTCTTTTTGTAGAATCTGCCTGTGGATGTTTGGAGCGCATTGGGACCTATGGTGGAAAAGGAAACATCTTCACATAAAAACTACACAGAAGTAATCTGAGAAACTTCTTTCTGATATGCACATTCAACTGACAGAGTTGAACCATTCTTTTGATTGAGCAGTGTGGAGACAATCTTTTGGTAGATTCTGAAAATGGATACTTGGAGCGCTTTGAGGCATATGGTGGAAAAGGAAATATCTTCACGTGAAAACTGGACAGAAGCATTCTGAGAAATCTTTTTGTGAAGTGTGCATTGAATTCACAGATTTGAAACTTTCTTTTGGTTGAGCAATTTGAAACACTCTTTTTGTAGAATCTGTAAGTGGATATTTAGAGCACTTTATGTCCTCTAGTGGAGAACAAAATATCTTCCCATAAATACTACAAAGAAGCCTTCTGAGAAACTTCTTTGTAATGTGTGCATTCATCTCACAGAGTTGAACCTTTCTTTTGATTGAGCATTTTTGAAACGCTCCTTTTGCAGAGTCTGAAAGAGCTTATTTGCAGCACTTTGAATGCTAAGGTGGAAAAGAAATATCTTCACATAAAAACTAGACAGAAGCATTCACAGAACCTTCTTTGTGATGTGTGCATTCATCTCACAGAGTGGAACCTTACTTTTGATTGAGCAGTTTTGAAACCCTCTTTTTGTAGAATCTGCAAGTGGATATTTGGAGCGTTTTGAGGCCTAAGGTGGAAAAGGAAATATCTTCACATAAAACTAGATAGAAGGATTCTGAGAAACATCTTAGTGATGTGTGCATTCATCTCACGAAGTTGAACCTTTCTTTTGATTGAGCAGTTTTGAAACCCTCTTTTTATGGATTTTGCAAGTAGGTATGTGGGGAGCTTTTCAGCCCACGGTGAAAAAGGAAATATCTTTACATAAAAACTAGACAGAAGCATTCTGAGAGACTTCTTTGTGATGTTTGCATTCATCTCACAGATTTGAACTTTTCTTTGATTGAGCAGTTTTGAAACACTATTTTTTTAGAATCTGCATCTTGATATTTTTAGCGATTTGCGGCGTATGGTGGAAAAGGAAATAACTTCACACAGAAACTAGACAGAAGTATTGTAAGAAACTTCTTGGTGATACGTGCATTCAGCTTACAGAGTTGAACCTTTCTTTTGATTGAGCAGTTTAGAAATACTCTTTTTGTAGAAACTGCAAGTGAATATTTGGAGAGATTTGCAGCCTATGGTGGAAAAGGAAATATCTTCACATAAAAACTAGACAGAAGCATTCACAGAAACTTCTTTGTGATGTGTGCATTCATCTCACAGAGTGGAACATTACTTTTGATTGAGCAGTTTGGAAACACTCTTTTTGTAGAATCTGCAAGTGGATATTTGGAGCGATTTGAGGCCTAAGGTGGAAAAGGTAATATCTTCACATATAAACTACATAGAAGCATTCTGCGAATGTCTTAGTGATGTGTGCATTCAACTTACAGAGTTGAACCTTTCTTTTGATTGAGCAGTTTTGAAACCCTCTTTTTGTGGATTCTGCAAGTGGGTAATTGGGGCGCTTTGCAGCCCATGGTGAAAAAGGAAATATCTTCACAAAAAAAACTAGACAGAAGCATTCTGAGAGACTACTTTGTGATATGCGCATTCATCTCACAGATTTGAAACTTTCTTTTGATTGAGCAGTTTTGAAACCCTCTTTTTGTAGAATCTGCAACTTGATATTTTTAGCACTTAGCGGCGTATGGTGGAAAAAGAAATAACTTCACAGAGAAATTAGACAGAAGTATTCTGAGAAACTTCTTAGTGATATGTGCATTCAAATCACAGAGTTGAACCTTTCTTTTGATTGAGCAGTTTAGAAACACTCTTTTTGTAGAAACTGCAAGTGGATATTTGAAGAGATTTGCGGCCTATGGTGGAAAAGGAAATATTTTCACCGAAAAACTAGACAGAAGTATTGTGATAAACCTCTTTGTGCTGCGTGCATTCATGTCACAGAGTTGAAACTTTCTTTTGATTCAGTAGTTTTGAAACACTCCTTTGTAGAATCTGCAAGTGGATATTTGGAGCGCTTTGATGTCTATGGTGGAAAAAGAAATATCTTCATTTAAAAGCTAAACAGAAGCATTCTGAGAAACTTCATTGTGATTTGTGCCTTCATCTCACAGAGTTGAAACTTTCTTTTTATTGAGCAGTTTTCAAACACTCTTTTTGTAGAATCTGCAAGTGGATATTTGGATCGATTTGAGACCTACGATGGAAAAGGAAACATCTTCACTTAAAAACAAGACAGAGGAATTCTGAGAAATTTCTTTGTGATGTGTGCATTCATCTCACAACGTTGAACATTTCTTTAGATACAGCAGTTTTGAAACACTCTTCTTGTAGAATCTGCAAGTAGATATTTGGATTCCTTAGGGGCCTAAGGTGCAAAATAAATATCTTCACATAAACACCAGACTGAAGCATTCTGAGACACGTCTTTGTGATGTGTGCATTCATCTCACCGAGCTGAAACTTTCTTTTGATTGAGCAGTTTTGAAACACTCTTTTTCTAGAACCTGCAAGTGGATATTTGGAGCTCTTTGCGGCCTCTAGTGGAAAGGGAAATATCTTCACATAATAATTAGACAGAAGCATTATGAGAAACTTCTTTGTGATGTGTGCATTCATCTCACAGATTTAAACCATTCTTTTGATTGAGCAGTTTTGAAACACTCTTTTTGTAGAATCTGCACGTTGATAATTGGAGTGCTTTGAGGCCTATGGTGGAAAAGCAAATATTTTCACATAAAAACTAGACAGAAGCATTCTGAGAAACTTCTTTGTGATGTGTTCATTCATCTCATGGAGTTGAGCCTTTCTTTTGATTGAGCAGTTTTGAAATACTCTTTTTGTAGAATTTGCAAGTGGATATTTTGAGGGCATTGAGACCTATGGTGGAAAAGGAGATATCTTCACATAAAAATTAGAAACATTCTGAGAATCTTCTTGTGATGTGTGCATTCATCTCACAGAGTTGAAGATTTCTTTTGATTGAGCAGTTTTGAAACACTGTTTGTAGAATCTGCTGTGGATATTTGGAGCGCTTTGAGGCCAATTGTGGAAAAGGAAATATCTTCACATAAAAACTACACAGAAGCTTTCTGAGAAACTTCTTTCTGATGTGTGCATTCATCTCACAGAGTTGAACCTCTCTTTTGATTGAGAGGTTTTGAAACACTCTTTTTGTTGAATCTGCAAGTGGATATTTGGAGTGGTTTAAGGCCTATGGTGGAGAAGGTAATATCTTAACATAAAAATTAGACAGAAGCATTCTGACAAATTTCTTTGTGAAGTGTACATTTATCTCACAGAGTTGAACTTTTCTTTTGATTGAGCAGTTGTTAAACTATCTTTGTGTAGAATCTGCAATTGGATATTTGGAGCCCTTAGAGGCCTATGGTGGAAAAGGGAACACCTTCACATAAAAACTAGATAGAATCATTCTCATAAACTTTTTTGTGATGTCTGCATTCATCTCACAGAGTTGAACCTTTCTTTTGTTTGAGCAGTTTTGAAACACTCTTTTTGTAGTACCTGCAAGCAGATATTTCGAGGGGTTTGGGGCCTATGGTGGAAAAGGAAATATCGTCACATAAAAGCTATACAGAAGCATTCTGGGTAGCTTCTTTGTGATGTGTGTGTTCATCTTGCAGAGTTCAAACTTTCTTTTGATTGAGCAGTTTTCAAGCACACTTTTTGTGCAATCTGCAACTGGATATCTGGAGCCCTTTGGGGCTTATGGTGGAAAAGGAAATATCTTCACATAAAAACTAGACAGAAGCATTCTGAGAAACTATTTTGCTATGTGTGGAATCATCTCACAGAGTTGAATCTTTCTTTTGATTGAGCAGCTTTGAGTCACTCCTTTTGTAGAATCTGCAAATGGGTATTTGGAACATTTTATGTACTGTTGTGGAAAAGGAAAAATCTTCTCATAAAAACAAGACAGAAGCATTCTGTGAAACTCCTTTGTGATGTCTGGTTTCAACTCACAGAGTTGAAACTTTCTTTTGATTGAGCAGTTTTGAAACACTCTTTTTGTAGACTCTGCAAGTGGATATTTGTAGCGCTTTGCAGCCTAAGGTGGAAAAGGAAATATCTTCAAATAATAACTAGACAGAAGCATTCTGAGAAACTTCTTTTTGATATATGCATTCATCTCACCAACTGGAAAATTTCTTTTTATTCAGCATTTTTGAAACATTCTTTTTGTACAATCTGCAAGTGGATATTTGGAGAGCTTTCAGGCCTATGTTGGAAACGGAAATATCTTCACATAAAAACTAGACAGAAGCATTCGGACAAACATCTATGTGATGTGTGCCTTCATCTCACAGAGTTGAACCTTTCTTTTGATTGAGCAGTTTTTAAGCAATCTATTTGTAGAATCTGCAAGTGGATATTTGAAGATCTCTGTGGTCAATGGTGAAAAAGGAAATATCTTCATATAAAGATTAGACAGAAGCATTCTGAGAAACTTCTTTTTTGTGTGTGCATTCATCCCAAAGAGTTGAACCTTTCTATTCATTGAGCAGTTTTGAAACAGTGTTTTTGTAGAATCTGCAAGCGGATATTTGTAGCGCTTTGAGCCCTTTGGTGGAAAAGGAAATATCTTCACATAAAAATTAGACAGAAGCATTCTGAGAAACTT
This sequence comes from Pongo abelii, assembly GCF_028885655.2. NCBI lineage: Eukaryota > Metazoa > Chordata > Mammalia > Primates > Hominidae > Pongo > Pongo abelii. Next base: position 18,376,966 of record NC_072000.2, on the reverse strand, counting down.
CTTTGTGATGTTTGCATTCATCTCACAGAGTTGAACCTTTCTTTTGACTGAGCAGTTTTGAAACACTCTTTTTGTAGAATCTGCATGTGGATGTTTGGAACGCATTGGGGCCTATGGTGGAAAAGGAAACATCTTCACATAAAAACTACACAGAAGTAATCTTAGAATCTTCTTTGTGCTGTGCACATTCACCTCACAGAGTTGAAACTTTCTTTTGATTGAGCAGTGTTGAAACACTCTTTTTGTACTATCTGCAAATGGATAATTAGAACGGATTGAGGCCTACTGTGGAAAAGGAAATATCTTCACATAAAACCTTGACAGAAGCATTCTGAGAAACTTTTTTGTGATGTGTGCATTCATCTCACAAAGTTGAACCCTTCTTTTGATTGAGCAGTTTTGAAAGAGTCCTTTTGTACAATCTGCAAGTGGATGTTTGGAGCGCCTTAGTGCCTATGGTGAAAAAGGAAATATCTTCACATAAAAACTAAACATGAGAATTCTGAGAAACTTCTTTGTGATATTTGCATTCATCTCACAGTGTTGAAACTTTTTTTTAATGAGCAGTGTTGAAACACTTTTTTTCTACAATCTGCAAGTGGATATTTGGAGAGCTTTGAGGCCTATGTTGGAAAAGGAAATGTCTTCACATAAAAACTAGACTGAAGCATTCTGAGAAACTTCTTTGTGATGTGTGCATTCAACTCACAATGTTGACCTTTATTTTGATTGAGCAGTTTTAAAACACAGCTTTTGTTGAATCTGCAAGTGGATATTTTGCATGATATGTGACATTTACTGGAAAAGGAAATATTTTCACATAAAAACTAGACAGAAGCATTCAGAGAAACTAGTTTGTGATGTGTGCATTCATCTCACACAGTTGAACCTTTCTATTAATTAAGTAGTTTTGAAACACTCTTTTTGTAGAATCTGCAAGTGGTGATTGGAGCACTTTGAGACCTATGTTGCAAAAGGAAATATCTTCATGTAAAAACTAGGCAAAAGCATTCTGAGAAATTTCTTTGTGATGTGTACATTCATCTCACAGAGTTGAAACTTTCTTTTGATGAGCAGTTTTGAAACACTCTTTTTGTAGAATCTGCAAGTGCATATATGGATCGCCTTGAGTCCTGTGGTGGAAAAGGAAATATCTTCACATAAAAACTAGACAGAATCATTCTAAGAAACTTCTTTGTGATGTGTGCATTCATCTCACAGTGTTGAACTTTTCTTTTGATTGAGCAGTTTTAAAACACTCTTTTTGTAGAATCTGCAATTGGATATTTGGAGCATTTGAGGCCCATGGAGGAAAAGCAATTATCTTCACATAAAAACTAGACAGAAGCATTCTAAGAAATTTTTTTTGTGATGTGTGCGTTCATCTCACAGAATTGAACCTTTCTTTTGAGTGAGCAGTTTTTAAGCACTCTGTTTGTAGAATCTGCAAGTGGATATTTGGAGCGCATTGAGGTCAATGGTGGAAAAGGAAATATCTTCATATAAAGATTAGACAGAAGTTTTCTGAGAAACTTCTTACTGATGTGTGCATTCATCTCACAGAGTTGAATATTTCTTTTGATTGAGCAGTTTTGAAACACTCTTTTTGTTCAATCTGCCTTTGGATATTTGGAGCACTTTGGGGCCTATGATAGAAAAGAAATATCTTCACATAAAAACTACACAGAAATAATCTGAGGAACTTCTTTGTGATGTGTGCATTCAACTCACAGAATGGAACCTTTCTTTTGATTGACCAGTTTTGCAACACTCTTTTTGTAGCATCTTCAAATGGATATTTGGTGCGGATTCAGGCATATGGTGGAAAAGGATATATCTTCACATAAATACTAGACAGAAGCATTCTGAGAAACTTATTTGTGATGAGTGTATTCAACTCGCAGAGTTAAAACTTCCTTTTGATTGAGCAGTTTTGAAACACTCTTTTACAGAATCTGCATGTGGATATTTGCAGATCTCTGGGGCCTATGGTGGAAAAGGAAATATCTTCACACAAAAACTAAACAGAAGCATTCTGAAGAATTCCCTTTTGATGTGTGAATTCAACTTGCAGATTTGAACATTTCTTTTGATTGCAGAGTTTTGAAGCACTCTTTTTGTAGTATCTGCCAAAGGATATTTAGAGCATATTGAGGCCTATAGTGGAAAACGACATATCTTCACATAAATACCAGAAAGAAGCATTGTGAGAAACTTATTTGTGATGTGTGCATTTAACTCACAGGGTCGAAACTTTCTTTTGATTAAGCAGTTTTGAAACACTCTTCTTGTAGAATCTGCAGGTGGATATTTGGAGTGCTTTGAGGCCTATGGTGGAAAAGGAAGTATCTTCATATAAAAACTTGACAGAAGCAATCTGAGAAACTTCTTTGTGATGTGTGCATTCATCTCACAGAGTTGAACCCTTATTTTGATTGAGCAGTTTTGAAACAGTCCTTTTGTATGATCTGCAAGGGTATGTTTGGTGAGCCTTGGGGCCTGTGGTGGAAAAGGAAATATCTTCACATAAGAACTAAACAGGAGCATTCTGAGAAACTTCTTTGTGATGTTTGCATTCATCTCACAGAGTTAAACCTTTCTTTTGATTAAGAAGTTTTGAAACACTCTTTTTGTGGAATCTGTAAGTGGATATTTGGAGTGATTGGCAGCCTACGATGGAAAAGGAAATACCTTCACATAAAAACTAGACAGAGCATTCTGAGAAACTCCTTTCTGATGGGTGCATTCAACTCGCAGAGTTGAACAACTGTTTTGTTTGAGCAGTTTGGTAACAGTCTTTTTGTAGTATCTGCAAATCGATATTTGGAGCGCTTTAAGGACTGTGGTGGAAAAGGAAATATCTTCACATAAAAATTGGACAGAAGCATTCTGAGAAACTTCTTTGTGATGTGTGCATTTACCTCACAGATTTCAATATTTCTTTTGTTTAGCAGGTTTGAAACTCTCTTTTTGTAGAATCTGAAATTGGATATTTCGAGCGCTTTGCAGATTCCAGTGGAAAAGGAAATATCTTCACTTAAAAACTCGACAGAAGCATTCTGAGAAACTGCTTTGTGATGTGTGCATTCATCTCACTGAGTTCAAACTTTCTTTTTATTGACCAGTTTTGAAATACTCTTTTTGTTGAATCTGTAATGGATATTTGTTGTGATTAGAGGCCTTTTTTGAAAAAGGAAAAATCTTCATATAAAAACTAGACAGAAGCATTCTGAGAAACTTCTTAGTGATGTGTGTATTCATCTCACAGAGTTGAACCACACTTTTGATTGAGCAGTTTGGAAACAGACATTTTGTAGTATCTGCATGTGGATATTTGGAGCACTTTGATGCCTATGGTGGAAAAGGAAATACCTTAACATAAAAATTAGACAGAAGGATTCTGAGAAACTACTTTTTGTTGTTTGCATTCATCTCACAGAGTTGAACCTTTCCTTTGATTGAACATTTTTGAAACACTCTTTTTTTAGAATCTGCAAGTGGATATTTGGAATGCTGTGAGACCTATGGTGGAAAAGGACATATCTTCACATGAGAACTGTAAAGCAGGTTTCCTAAAAACAGCCTTGTGATGTATGCATTCATCTCACAAAGGTAAGGGTTTCTTTTCTCTGTTCAGTCTGGAAACTCTGTTCTTGTACAATCTGAAAAGGGGTATTTTTGAGCACTTTGAGGCCTATGTTGACAAAGGAAATATCTTCACATACAAAGTATAAAGAAAGTTTCTGAGATACTTCTTTGAGATATGTGCATTCATCTCACAGAGTTGAACCTCTCTTTTGATTCAGCAATTTGGAAATGGTATTTTTACAGAATCTGCTAATGGATATTTTTGAGCACTTTGAGGCCTATGCAGAAAAAGAAGTATCTTCAGAGAAAACTATAAAGAAGTTTTCTGAGAAACTGTTTTGTGATGTCTGCGTTCATCTCACAGAGGTAAATGATTCTTTTCTTTGATCAGTTGGGATACTCTGTTTTTTTAGAATCTGCTAAGGGATATTTGTGAGTGCATAGAGCCCTATGGTGAAAAAGGAATTGTCTTCACATAAAAATTAGACAGAAGCCTACTGAGAAACTTCTTGGTGATGTGTGCATTCACCTCACAGAATTGAAACTTTCTTTTGATTGAGCAGTTTGGAAACGTCTTTTTGTGGAATCTGTAAAGGGATATTTCTGAGCACTATGAGGCCTACAGTGAAAGAGAAAATATGTCCACATATAAACTAGACTAAAGAATTCTCAGAAACTGCCTTGTGATATATGCATTCATCTCAGAGATTCAACAATTCTTTTTATTGAGCAGTTGGGAAATCGTCTTTTTGTGGAATCTGCAAAGGTATATTTGTGAGCGCTTTGAGATCTATGGTTAAAAGGAAATATCGTCACATAAAAACTATAAAGAAGGTTTGTGAACAACTTCTTTGTGATGTGTGCATTCATCTCACAGAGTTGAAACATTCCTTTGACTCAGCAGTTTGGAAACAGTCTTTTTTTAGTATCTGCAAAGAGATATTTTTGAGCACTTTGAGGCCCATGGTGAAAAAAGAAACACATTCACATAAAACCAAGATAGAAGTTTTCTGAGAAACATCTTTTTGATATATGTATTCATCCCAGAGAGGTGAACCTTTCTTTTGATGAGCAGTTGGAAACAGTGTTTTGTAGAATTTCCAAATGATTATTAGTTAGCACTTTGTGTCCTATGTTGAAAAAGGAATTATCTTTACATAAATGCTAGATGGAATATTTCTGAGAAACTGCTTTGTGATGTGTGATTTCATCTCACAGAGTTAACCATTTCTCTTCATTGAGCAGATTGGAAATTCTATTCTTGTAAAATCTGCAAAGGGATATTTGTCAGCGCTTTGAGGTCTATGGTGAAAAAGGTATTATATTCATGTAAAAACCAGACAGAAGCTTTCTGTGAAACATCTTGGAGATGTGAGAATTCATCTCACAGAATTGAAACATTCTTTTGATTGAGCAGTTTGTAAACAGTATTTTGGTAGCATCTGCAAAGGGATATTTGTGATGCTTTGAAGCCTATGGTGAAAAAGGAAATATTTTCACATGAAAACTAGAGAGAAGATTTCTGAGAAACCTCCTTGAGATGTGTGCATTCATCTCACAGATTTGAAACTTTCATTGGATTGAGCAATTTGGATACAGTATTTTTGTAGAATCTGTAAAGGCATCTTTTTGAGAGCTTTGAGGCTTATAATGAAATAGGAAATATCTTCACATAAAAACTAGACAGAAGCTTCCCGAGAAACTTCTTTGTGATTTGTACATTCATCTCATAGAGTTCAACCATTATTTTAATTGAACAGTTTGGAAAAAGTCTTTTTATAGAATCTGCAAAGGGATATTTATGAGTGCTTTGAGGCCTATGGTGAAAAAGGAAATATATTCACATAAAAAGTATAAACAAGGTTTCTCAGAAACAGCTTTGCAATGTATGCATTCATCTCACAGAGGTAAACTTTTCTTTTCTCTGGTCAGTCTGGAAACTCTTCTTGTAGAGTCTGCAAAGGGATATTTATAAGTCCTTTGAGGCCTATGGTGAAAAAAGAAATATCTTCACATAAAAATTAGAGTGAGGCTTTCTGAGAAACCACTTTGTGATGCGGGCATTCATCTCACAAAGATGAAACTTACTTTTGATTGAGCAGTATGGAAACGGTCTGTTTGTGGAATCTGCAAAGGGATGTTTATGAGCACTTTAAGGCCAATGGTGAAAAAGGAAATATATTCATATAAAAGGTATAAAGAAGGTTTCTTAGAAACAGCTTTGTGATGTGTGCATTGATGTCACAGAAGTAAACGTTTATTTTCTCTGGTTAGTCTGGAAACTCTCTTCTTGTACAATCTGCAAAGGGATATTTTTGAGGGCTTTGAGGCCTATGGTGAAAAAGGAAATACCTTCACATAAAAACTAGACAGAAGTTTTCTTAGTGGCTTCTTTGTGATGTGTGCAATCATCTCACAGAGTTGAACCATTCTTTTGATGGAGCAGTCTGGAAACAGCCTTTTTGTAGAATCTGCAACTGATATTTTTCAGGACTTTGAGTGCTATGGTGAAAAAGGAAATATCTTCACATAAAAAATGGACAGAAGATTTCTGAGAAACCTCTTTGTGATGTATGCATCCATCTAACAGAGTTCAAAAATTTATTTGATTGAGCAGTTGGAAAGCAGTCTTTTTGCAGAATCTGCAAAGGGATATTGCTGAGCACTTTGAGGCCTATGGTGAAAAAGGAAATACCTTCACATAAAAACAATAAAGAAGGTTTCTGATAAACTTCTTTGTGATGTATGAATTCATCTCACAGATTTGAACTATTTTTTTGATTGAGCAGTTTGGAAACAATCTTTTTGTAGAATCTGCAAAGGGATATTTTTGAGTACTTTGAGTCCTAGGGAGAAAAAAGAAATATCAGCACATAAAAAGTATAAAGAAGGTTTCTGAGAAAGACTTTTGTGATGTGTGCATTCATCTCACAGAGAAAAACGTTTGTTTTCTTTGATCAGTATGGAAATTCTGTTCATGTAAAATCTGCTAAGGGATATTTTTGAGCAGATGGAGGCCCATGGTGAAAAAGGAAATGTCTTCATATAAAAATGAGACAGAAGCCTCCTGCGAAACTTCTTAGTGATGTGTGCATTCATCTCACAGAGTTGAAACTTTCTTTTCTTTGAGCCGTTTGGAAACAGTCTTTTTGTAGAACCTACAAATGGCTATTTGGAGCACTTTGAGGCCTATGGTGAAAAAAGAAATATACTCACATAAAAACTAGACTGAAGTTTTCTGAGAAACTTCTTTGAGGTGTGTGAATTCATCTCACAAAGTTCAATAATTATTTTTATTGAGCAGTTTGGAAACAGTCTTTTTGCAGAATCTGCAAACAGATATTTGTGAGGGCTTTGATTCTTATGGTGAAAAAGGAAACATTCACATAAAAACTTAATAGAAGCTTTCTCAGAAACTTCTTTTTGACGTGTGCATTCATTTCACAGAGTTGAAACTTTCTTTTGATGAGCAGTGTGGAAACAGACTTTTTGTAGAATCTGCAAAGGGATAATTTTGAGTGCTTTGCATCCAGTGGTGAAAAAGGAAATAACTTCACATGAAAACTAGACAGAATGTTTCTGAGAAACTGCTTTGTGATATGTGCATTCATCTCCCAGATGTTTCTGTTTCTTTTCATTGAGAAGATTTGAAACTATTTTCTTGTAAAAACTGCAAAGGGATATTTATGAGCCCTTTGAAGCCTATGGTGAAAAAGGAAATATCTTCACATAAAAACTACACAGAAGCTTTCTGGGAAACATCCTGGTGATGTGAGCATTCATCCACAGAGTTGAAACATTCTTTTGATTGAGCAGTGTGTAAAGAGTCTTTTTGTAGAATCTGCAAAGGGATATTTGTGAACCTTTTGAGGCCTATGGTGAAAAAGGAAACATCTTCACATAAAAATTAGAGAGAAGCTTTCTGAGAAACCTCTTTGTGGTGTGTATACATCTCACAGAGTTGAAACTTTCTTTTGATTGAGCAATTTGGAAAAAGTATTTTCATAGAATCTGTAAAGGGATATTTGTGAGCACTTTGAGGCCTATGGTGAAAAGCAAGTATCTTCACCTAAAATCTAGACAGAAGCATTCTGAGAAACTTCTTTGTGATGTGTGCATTCATCACACAGAGTTAAACCTTTGTTTTGGTTGAGCAGTTTGGAAACACTCTTTTTGTGGAATCTGCAAATGGATATTTGGAGTGCTTTGAGGCCTATGGTGAAAAAGGAAATGTATTCACATAAAAACTAGACTGAAGGTTTCTGAGAAACTTCTTTGAGATGTGTGCATTCATCTCACAGTGTTCCATAATTCTTTTTATTGAGCAGTTTGGAAACAGTCTTTTTGTAGAATCTGCAAAGGGATATTTGTGAGGGCTTTGAGGTGAGGCTTATGGTGAAAAAGGAAATATCTTCAGAGAAAAACTTTAAAGAAAGTTTCTGAGAAACTTCTTCATGATGTGTGCATTCATCTCACAGAGTTGAAACATTCTTTGGATTGAGCAGTTTGGAAACAGTCTTTTTGTACAATCTGCAAAGGGATATTTAGGAGCGCATTGAGGCCTATGGTGAAAAAAGAAATATCTTCACATAAAAACTAGAAAGAAGCATTCTGAGAAGCTGCTTTAAGACATATGTATTCATCTCACAGAGGTAAACGTTTCTTTTCATTGAGCAGTTTGTAAACTCTGTTATTCTAGAATCTACAAAGGGATATTTTTGAGTGCTTTGAGACCCACATTGAAAAAGGAACTATCTTCACATAAAAATTAGTGAGAAGCTTGCTGAGAAACTACTTTCTGATGTGTGCATTCATCTAACAGAGTTGAAACTTTCTTTTGATTGAGCAGTTTGGAAAGTCTTTTAGTAGATTCTGCAAAGGTATGTTTGGGAGCGTGTTGAGGCCTATGTTCAAAAAGGGAATATCTTCACATAAAAACGAGGAGATTTTCTGAGAAACTTCTTTGTGATGTGCACATTCGTCTCACAGGGTTGAACCACTCTGTTTGTTGAACAGTTTGGAAACAGTCTTTTCATAGAATCTGAAAAGGGATATCTGGGAGCATGTTGAGGCATATGGTGAAAAAGGAAATATCTTCACATAAAAAATAGAAAGTAATTTTCTGAGTAACTCTTTCTGACATGTGCATTCATCACACAGAAGTAAAAGTTTCCTCCCATTGAGCGGTTAGTTTTTTTGTGAAGATGTTTCCATTTTCACCATAGATCTCAAACTGCCTATATATATCCCTTTGCAGATTCTACAAAAAGACTGTTTCCAAATGGCTCAAAGAAAGTTTCCACCCTGCGAGATGAATGCACACATCACAGAGAAGTTTCTCAGAAAGCTTCTGTCCAGTTTTTATTTGAAGGTATTTCCTTTTTCACCATAAGTCTCAAAGCATTCAAATTATCACTTTGCAGATTCTACAAATACATTTTCCAACCTGCTCTATCTAAAGAAAGGTTCAAAGCTGTGAGAAGAATGCACACATCAAAAAGAAGTTTCATAGAATGCTTCTGTCTAGTTTTTATGTGAAGACATTTCCTTTTTCACCATAGAGCAAAAAGGGATCCTAATTATCCATTTGTACATTCTACAAAAGGACTGTTTCAAAACTGCTTAATCCAAAGACAGTTTCAACTCTTCAGGATGAATGCACACATCACAACGAAATATCTCAGAAAGCTTCTGTTTAGTTTTTGTGTGAAGATATTTCTTTTTTCACCATAGGCTTCAAAGGGCTCACAAATATCACAAAGCAGATTCTACAAAAAGACTCTATCCAAATGGTCAATGAAAAGAACACTTCAAATCTGTGAAATGAATGAGCACATCACAAAGAATTTTCTCAGAAAGCTTCTGTCTAGTTTTTATGTGAAGATATTTCCATTTTCACCATAGATCTGAAACCGCCTACATACGTCCCTTTGCAGATTTTACAAAAAGATTGTTTCCAAACTGCTCAATCAAAGAAAGCTTTCTACTCTGTGAGATGAATGCACACGTCACAGAGAAGTTTCTTGGAAAGTTTCTATCTAGTTCTTGTTTGTCGATACTCCTTTTTTCACCATAGGCCTCAAACCGCTCATAACCCTTTGCATATTCTACAAAAGGACTGTTTCCAAACTGCTCAATCAAATGAAATTTCAGCTGTGTGAGATGACTGCACACATTACAAAGAAGTTTCTCACAAGGTTTCTGTCTGGTTTTTATGTGAAGATACTTCTTTTTCACCACAAGCCTCAAAGCGTTCACACATTTTCCTTTGCAGATTAAACGAAAAGACTGTTTCCAAACTGCTCAATCAAAAATAAGGTTCAACTCTGTGTGATGAATGCCCACATCACAAAGAATTTTCTCAGAAGGCTTCTGTCTAGATTTTATTTGTGGATATTTCCTTTTTCACTACAGGCCTCAAAAAGCTCACAAATATCCCTTTGCATATTCTACAAAAAGACTGTTTCCAAACTACTCAATGAAAGAAAATTCAACTCTGTGAGATGAATGCACACATCACAAAGTGGTTTCTCAGAATACTTATGTCTAGTTTTTATATGAAGATATTTCCTTTTTCACCACATGCCTCAAACTGCTCAAAAACATCCCTTTGCAGATTCTCCAAAGAGATTGTTTCCAAACTGCTCAATCAAAAGAAAGATTCAGCCCTTTGAGATGCATACACCCATCACAAAGAAGTTTCCCAGAATACATGAGTCTAGTTTTTATGTGAAGATATTTCCCTTTTCTCCGTAAGCCTCAAAGCATTCACAAATATCACTTTGCAGGTTCTACGAAAAGACTGTTTCCAAACTGCTCAATCAAAAGAAAGTTTCAACCCTGTGAGATGCATGCACACATCACAAAGAAGTTTTTCAGAAAGCTGCTGTCTACATTTTATTTTTTGATATTTCCTTTTTCACCATAGGACTCAAACCACTGAAACATATTGCTTTGCAGATTCTATGAAAAGACAGTTTCCAAACTGCCCAATGAAAAGAAAGGTTCAACTCTCTGAGATGAATGCACACATCATGAAGAAGTTTCTCAGAATGCTTCTCTCTAAGTTTTATGTGAAGATATTTCCTTTTTCACTGCAGACCTCAAACTGCTCATAAATATCCCCTGCATATTCTACAAAAAGACGGTTTCCAAACTGATAAGTCAAAAGAAAGTTTCAACTCTGTGAGGTGAATGCACACATCACAAGGAAGTTTCTCAGAAAGCTTCTGTCTACTTTTTATGTGAAGGTATTTCCTTTTTCACGATATGCCTCAAAACACCTTCAAATATCCCCTTACAGATTATACAAAAAGACTGTTCCCAAACTGCTCAATCAAAACAAAGGTTCAACTCTGTGAGATGAATGCACACATCTCAGAGAAGTTTCTCAGAAAGCTTCTGTATAGTTTTAATGTAAAGATATTTCCTTTTTCACTATAGACCTCAAAGAGCTCAAAAATGTCTCCTTACAGATTCTACAAAAAGACTGTTTTTGAACTGGTGAATCAAAAAAAATGTTCAACTCTGTGAGATGAATGCACACATCCTAAAGAAGTTTCTCAGAAAGCTTCTTTATAGGTTTAGGTGAAGATATTTCCTTTTCCACCATAAGCCTGAAAGCATTCACAGATATCTCTTTGCAGATTGTACAAAAAGACTATTTAAAAACTGCTCAATCAAAACAAAAGGTCAACTGTGTGAGATGAATGCACACATCACAAAGAAGTTTCTCAGAAAGCTTCTGTTTAGATTTTATTTGTAGATAATTCCTTTTTCACCATAGGTTTCAAACTGCTCACAAATATTCCTTGCAGTTTCTAAAAAAGACTGTTTCCAAACTACTCCATCAAAAGAGAGGTTCAACTCTGTGAGATGAACACACACATCATAAAGAAGTTTCTCAAAAAGCTTCTGTCTAGTTTTTATGTGAAGATAATTCCTTTTTTAACATAGGCCTCAATGGGCTCACAACTATCCCTACGCAGATTCTACAAAAAGACTGTTTCCAAACTACTCAATCAAAAGGAAAATTCAACTCTGTGAGATGAATGCACACAACACAAAGAAGTTTCTCAGAGAGCTTCTGTCTAGATATTATTTGTGGCTATTTCCTTTTTCACCATAGGCCTCAAAGGGCTCACAGATATCCCTTTGCAGATTCTACAAAAACACTGTTTCCAAACTGTTCAATCTAAAGAGGGGTTCAACACTGTGAGCTGAATTCACACATCCCAGAGAAGTTTCTCAGAATGCTTCTGTCTAGTTTTTATGTGAAGATATTTCCTTTTTTACCATAGGCCTCAAATCGCTCACAAATGTCCCTGTGCAGATTCTACATAAAGACTGTTTTCAAACTGCTCAATGAAAAGCAAGGTTCAAATCAGTGAGATGAAAGCACACAACACGACGAAGTTTCTCAGAATGATTCTTTCTAGTTTTTTTATGAAGATATTTCCTTTTTCACCATAGGCCTCAAAGGGTTCACAAATATCCCTATGCAGATTCTACAAAAAGAATGCTTCCAAACTGATCAATCAAAAGGAAGCTTCAACTCTGTGAGATGAATGCACACATCACAAAGAAGTTTCTCAGAAAATTTCTGTCTAGTTTTTTTGTGAAGATGTTTCCTTTTTCACCATAAACCTCAAACTGTTAACAAATATTACTTTGCAGATTATACAAAACGACAGCTCCCAAACTGCTCAATCAAAACAAAGGTTCAACTCTGTGAGATGAATGCACATATCACAAAGAAGTTTCACAGAAATCTTCTGTCTAGATTTTATTTGCAGATATTTCCTTTTTCATCTTAGGCCTCAAACTGCTCAAAAATATACCTTTGCAGATTTTCCAAAGAGACGTTTCCAAACAGCTCAATAAAAAGACAGGTTCAACTCTGTGAGATGAATGCACACATCACAAAGAAGTTTTTCAGAAATCTTCTGTCTTGTTTTTATGTGAAGATATTTCCTTTCTCAGCATAGGCCTCAAAGTGATCCAAATATCCATTTGCAGATTCTACAAAAAGACTGTTTCCAAAGTGATCAATCAAAACAAATTTTTAACTCTCTGGGATGAAAGCACACATCACAAAGAAGTTACTCAGACAGCTTCTCTCTAGTTTGTAAATGAAGATATTTCCATTTCATCTGATGCCATAAAGGGCTCACAAATATCCCTTTGAAGGTTCTACAAAAAGACTGTTTCCAAAGTGCTCAATCAAAAGAAAGGTTCAACTCTGTGAGATGAATGCACACATCACACGGAAGTTTCTCAGAAAGCTTCTGTTTAGTATATATGTGAAGATATTTCGTTTTTCACCATGGGCCTCAAAGTGCTCCAAATATTCACTTGCAGATTCTAGAAAAAGAGCGTTTCCAAACTCCTCAATCAAAAGAAAGTTTCAATTCTGTGAGATGAAAGCACACATCACAAAGAAGTTTCTTAGAAAGTTTCTGTCTAGTTTATATGTGAAGATATTTCATATTTCACTGTAGTACTCAATGGGCTCAGAAATATCCCTTTGCAGATTCTACAAAAGGACTGTTTCCAAACTGCTCAATCCAAAGAAAATTTCAAGTCTATGAGATGAATGCACACATCACAAAGAACTTTCTCAGAATGCTTCTGTCTAGTTCATATGTGAAGATAATTCCTATTACACCATAGGCAAAAAAGGGTTCACAAATATTTTTTTGCAGATTCTACAAAAAGATTGTATCCAAATTGCTTAATAAAAAGAAAGTTTCAACTCTGTTAGATTAATGGACATATCTAAAAGTAGTTTCTCGGAAAACTTCTGTTTAGTTTTTATGTGAAGATATTTCCTTTGTCACCATTGGCCTCAAAGTGCTGCAAATATGTATTTACAGATTTCACAAAAAGAGTGTTTCCAAACTGCTCAATCAAAAGAAAAGTTTAACTCCGTGAGATTAAAGCACACATCTCAAAGACGTTTCTCAGAAAGCTTCAGTCTAGTTTTCATGTGAAGATATTTCCAGTTTCACTATAGGCCGCAAAGGGCTAAGAAATATCCCTTTGCAGATTCTAAAAAAGGACCACTTCCAAACTGCTCAATCAAAAGAAAGGTTAAATTGTGTGAGATGAATGCACACATCACAACGAAGTTTCTCAGAATTCTTCTGTCTCGTTTTTATGTGAAGATATTTACTATTTCACTATAGGCTTCAAATGGCTCAAAAATATCCCTTTGCAGATTCTGAAAAAATACGGTTTCTGAACTGCTCAATTAAAAAAAACGTTCAACTCTGTCAGAAGAATGGAGACATCACAAAGAAGTTCCTCAGAATGCTTCTGTCTGGTTTAAATGTGAAGATATTTCTTTTTCACCATAGACCTCAAATGGCTCAGAAATATATCTTTGCAGATTGCAGAAAAAGACTGTTTCTAAACTGCTCAAATAAAATAAAGTTTCAACACTGTGAGATGAATGCACACATCACAAAGAAGTTTCTCAGAAAGCTTCTGTCTAGTTTTTTTTTTTTGTGAAGATATTTCCTTTTTCACCATAGGCCTTAAACTGCTCACAAATATCCTTCTGCAGATTCTGTAAAAAGACTGTTTCCAAACTGTTCCACCAAAAGAAAAGTTCACCTCCCTGAGATTAATGCACACATCACAAAAAAGTTTCTCAGAATCCTTCTGTCTAGTTTTTATGTGACAATATTTCCATTTTCACCTTAGGCCACACACCACTGCAAATATCCATTTGCAGATTATACAAAAAGACTGTTTCCAAACTGCGCAATCAAAAGAAATTTTCAACTCTTTGAAATGAAAGCAATCATCACAAAGAAGTTTCTCAGAAATCTTTTGTCTAGTTTTTATCGCAAGATAATTCTTATTTCACCATAGGCCTCAACAGGCTCACAAATATCCCTTTGCAGATTCTACAAAAGTTCTGTATCCAAACTACTCAATCAAAAGAAACGTTCAACATTTTGAGATGAATGCACACATCACAAAGAAGTTTCTCATAATACTTCTGTCTAGTTATTATGTGAAGATATTTCCTTTTTCACCATAGTCTTTAAACCGCTCAAAAATATCCCTCTGCAGGTACTACAAAATGACTATTTCCAAACTGGTCCATCAAAGAAAGTTTCAGCTCTGTGAGATGAATGGACTCATCACAAAGAAGTTTCTCAGAATTCTTCTGTCTAGTTTTTATGTGAACATATTTCCTTTTTCACCATAGGACTCAAATTGCTCCAAATATCCATTTGCAGATTCTTCAAAAAGAATGTTTCCAAACTGCTCAATCAAAAGAAAGGCACAACTCTGTGAGTTGAAAGCACACATCACAAAGAAGTTTTTCAGAATGTTTCTGTCTAGTTTTTATGTACAGATATTTCGTTTTTACCACAGACCTCAAATGGCTCAGAAATATCCCTTTGCAGATTTTACAAAAAGACTGTTTCCAAACTGCTCAATCAAAAGAAAGATTCAACTCTCTGAAATGAAATCTCCAATCACAAAGAAGTTTCTTAAAATGCTTCTGTCTAGTTTTTATGTGAATATATTTCGTTTTTGACCTTAGGCCTCAAAGCTCTCCAAATATCCATTTGTAGACTCTTCAAAAAGACTGTTTCCAAAGTGATCAATCAAAAGAAAGGTTCAACTATGTAGGATGACAGCACACATCACAAAGAAGTTTCTCAGAAAGATTCTGTCTAGTATTTATGTGAAGATATTTCTATTTCTACATAGGCCTAAAGCAGATCAAAAATATCCCTTTGCAGATTCTACAAGAAGACTGTTTCCAAACTGCTCAATGAAAAGAAAGAATCAGCTTTGTGAGGGGAATGCACAGATAAAAAAGAAGTTTCTCAGAATGCTTCTGTCTAGTTTTTATGTGAAGATATTTCTTTTTCACCACAGGCCTGAAACCACTCCGAAATATTCCTTTGCAGATTGCACAAAAAGAATGTTTCCAAACTCCTCAATGAACAGAAAGGTTCAACTCTTTGAGATGAATGCAAACATCACAAAAAGTTATCTCAAAAAGCTTCTGTCTGGTTTTTATGTGAATATTTAGTTTTTCAGCATAGGCATCAAACTGCTCACAAATATACCATTGCAGATTCTATACAATGACTTGTCCTCAAACTGCTTAATGAAAAGAAACGTTCAAATCTGTGAGATGAAAGCATGCATCACAAAGAAGTTTCTCAGAAAGTTTCTGTCTAGTTTTTAGGTACAGATACTTCCTTTTTCACCTTATGCCTCAAAGCACTCCAAATATCCATTTACTGATTCTACAAAGAGTGTTTCCAAACTGCTCAATCAAAGGACACGTTCAACTCTGTGAAATGAAAGCACACATCACAAAGAAGTTTCTCAGAATGCTTCTGTCTAGTTATTATGTGAAGATATTTTCTGTTTCACTATAGGACTCAAAGGGCTCAGAAATATCCCTTTGCAGATTCTACAAAAGGACTGTTTCCAAACTGCTCAATCAAAAAAAAAGGTTCAACTCTGTGAGATGAAAGCACATATCACAAAGAAGTTTCTCAAAAATCTTCTGTCTAGTTTTTGTGTGAAGATATTTCCTATTTCACCATAGGCCTCAAAGGGCTCAGAAATATCCCTTTGCAGATTCTATGAAAAGACTCTTTCCGAACTACTGAATGAAATGAAAGTTTCAACTCTGTGGGATGAGTGCACACATCATGAAGAAGTTTCCCGGAATGCTTCTGTCTGATTTTTATGTGAAGATATTTCTTTTTCACCATAGGCCTCAAACCACTCAGAAATATCCCTTTACAGATTGTGCAAAAAGACTGTTTCCAAACAGCTCAATGAAAAGTAACATTCAACTCTGGGAGATGAATGCAAACATCCAAAGAAGTTTCTCAAAAAGCTTCTGTCTGGTTTTTATGTGAAGGTATTTCCTTTTTCACCATAGGCCTCAAACTGCTCACAAATATCCCTTTGCAGATTCTACAAAAAGACTGTTTCCAAACTGCTCAATGAAAAGAAAGGTTAAACTCTGTGAGATGAAAGCACACATCACAGAGAAGTTTCTCAGAATGCTTTTGTCTAGTTTTATGTGAAGAAGTTTCCTTTTTCACCATAGGACTCAAAACACTCCAAATATCCATTTGCAGATTCTACAAAAAGACTGTTTCCAAATTGCTCAATCAAAAGAACGGTTCAAATGTGTGGGATGAATGCACACATCCCAAAGAAGTTTCTCAGAAAACTGCTGTTTAGTTTTTATGTGAAGATATTTCCTTTTTCACCATGGGCCTCAAAGCGCTCAAAATATCCACTTGCATATTCTACAAAAACAGTGTTTCCAATTGCTCAATCAAAAGAAAGGTTCAACTCTGTGAGGTGAAAGCACACATCACAAAGAAGTTTCTTAGAAACCTTCTGTCTAGTTTTTATATGAAGATATTTCATATTTCAAAATAGACCTAAAAGGGCTCAGAAATATACCCTTGCAGATGCTACAAAAAAAGAGTGTTTCCAAACAGCTCAATCAAAAGAAAGATTTAACTTGGTGAGATGAATGCACACATAACATAGAAGTCTCTAAGAATGCTTCTGTCTAGTTTTTTTGAGAAGCCATTTCCTTTTACACTATAGGCCTCAGTCCGCTCATTAATAGCCCTCTGCAGATACTAGAAAAAGAGTCTTTCCAAATGCTCAATCAAAATAAAGGTTCAAATCTTTGAGATGAAAGCCCACGTCACAAAGAAGTTTCTCATAAAGTTTCTGTCTACTTTTTATGTGAAGATATTTCCTATTTCACCTTAGGCCTCAAAGGGATCACAAATATCCCTTTTCAGATTCTATAAAAAACTGTTTCTGAACTGCTTCTTCAAAGGAAATGTTCAATTCTGTGAGATGAATGCACACATAAAAAATTGGTTTCTCAGAATGCTTCTGTCTTGTTTTTATGTGAAGATATTTCTTTTTCACCATAGGTCTCAAACTGCAAACAAATATTCCTTTGCAGATTGCACAAAAAGTATGTTTCCACACTGCTCAATGAACAGAAAGTTTAAACTCAGTGAGATGAATGCAAACATCACAAAGAGTTTTCTCAAAATGCTTCTGTCTAGATATTATGTGAAATATTTACTTTCTCACCATAGGTCTCAAACTGCTCACAAATATCCCTTTGGAGACTCTACAAAATGACTTGTTGCCAAACTGCTCAATGAAAAGGAAGGTCCAAATCTGAGATGAAAGCACGCATCACAACAAAGTTTCTCAGAAGTTTCTGTCTAGTTTTTATGTGCAGATATTTCCTTTTTCACCATAGGCCTCAAAGCACTCCAAATATCCGTTTTCAGATGCCATAGAAAGAGTGTTTCCAAACTGCTCAATCAAAAGCGAGGTTCAACTCTTTGAGATGAAAGCACACAGCACAAAGAAGATTTTCAGAAAGCTTCTGTCTAGTTTTCAGGTGAAGACATTTCCTATTTCACCATAGGCCTCAATGGGCTCACAAATATCCCTTTGCAGATTCTACAAAAGGACTCTTTCCAAACTGTTCAATCCAAGGAAAGTTTCAACCCTGTTACATGAATGCACACATCACAAATAAGTTTGTCAGAATGCTTCTATCTGGTTTTTATGTGAAAATATTTCCCGTTCACCATAGGCATAAATTGCTGCAAATATCCATTTGCAGATTCTACAAAAAGACTGTTTCCAATCTGCTCAATCAAAAGAAAAGTTCAACTCTGTGAGATGAAGGCACACATCACAAATAAGTTTCTCAGAAAGCTTCTGTCCAGTTTTTATTTGAAGATATTCCCTATTTCACCATAGGCCTGAAAGGGCTCACAAATATCCTTTTGTATATTCTAAAAACAGACTGTTTCCAAACTGCTCAATCAAAAGAGAGGTTCAAATATGTGTGATGAATGCACACATCACAAAGAAGTTTCTCAGAATGTTTTTATCTAGTTTTTATGTGAAGATATTTCTTTTTCACCATAGGCCTCAAATGGCTCAGAAATATCCCTTTGCAGCTTGTACAAAAAGACTGTTTCCAAACTGCTCAACCAAAAGAAAGTTTCAACACTATGAGATGAATCCACACGTCACAAAGAAGTTTCTCAGAAAGCCTCTGTTTAGCGTTCATGTGAAGTTATATCCTTTTACACCATAGGCCTCAATGGGCTCAGAAATATCCCTTTGCTGATTCTACAAAAGGACTGTTTAGAAAACTGCTCAATCTAAAGAAAGTTTCAACTCTATGAGTTGAATGCATACATCTCAAAGAAGTTTCTCACAACGGATCTGTCAAGTTTTTTTGTGAAGATATATACTTTTTAACCATAGGCTATAAACGGCTCATGAATATCCCTCTGCAGATACTACAAAAAGACTGTTTCTAAACTGCTGCATCCAAAGAAATGTTCAGCTCTGTGAGATGAATAAATCTATCACAAAGAAGTTTCTCAGAATGCTCCTGTCTGGTTTTTATGTGAAGATATTTCCTTTTTCACCATGTGCCTCAGTGTGCTCCAAATGTCCATTTACAGACTCTACAAAAAGAGTGTTTCCAAACTGCTCATTCAAAAGAAACGTTCAACTCTGTGAGATGAAAGCATACATCAGAAAGTAGTTTCTCAGAAAGCTTCTGTCTAGTTTTTATGTGAAGATATTTTCTATTTCACTGTAAGCCATAAAGGGCTCACAAATATCTTTTGCAGATTCTTCAAAAAGACTGTGTCCAAACTGCTCAATCCAAAGAAAGGTTCAACTCTGTGAGATGAATTGACACATCACAAAGAAGTTTCTCAGAATGCATCTATCCAGTTTTTATATGAAGATATTTCTTTTTCATCCAAGGCCTCAATGGGATCAGAAATATCCCTTTGCAGATTCTAAAAAAGGACTGTTTCCAAACCGCTCCATCTAAAGAAAGGTTCACCTCTGTGAGTTGAATGCACACATCACAGAGAAGTTTCCCAGAATGCTTCTGTCTAGTTTTTATGTGAAGGTATTTCCTTTTTTACCATAGGCCTCAAACTCCTCACAAATATCCCTCTGCAGATACAACAAAAGAACTGTTTCCAATCTGCTAAATCAAAAGCTAGGCTCAATAACGTGAGATGAATGCATGCATCACAAAGAAGTTTCTCAGAATGCTTCTGTCTAGTTTTAATATGAAGATATTTACTTTTTCACCATAGGCCTCAAAGCACTCCAAACATCCATTTGCAGATTCCACAAAAAGACTGTTTCCAAGCTGCTCTATCAAAATAAAGGTTCAACTCTGTGAGATGAAAGCACACATCACAAAGAAGTTTCTCAGAAAGCTTCTGTCTAGTTTTTATGTAAGGATATTTCCTATTTCACCACAGGCCTCAATGGACTCAAAAATATCCCTTTCAGATTCTACAAAAAGCGTGTTTCTGAACTGCTCAATGAAACGAAAGTTTCAACTCTGTGAGCTGAATGCACACATAGAAAAGAAGTTTCTCAGAATGCTTCTGTCTAGTTTTTATGTGAAGATATTACTTTTTCACCATAGGCCTCAAACTGCTCAGAAATATCCCTTTGCAGATTGAACAAAAAGACTGTTTCCATACTGCTCAATGAAAAGAAAGATTCATCTCTGTGAGATGAATGCACACATAAAGAAGAAGTTTCTCAGAATGCTTCTGTCTAGTTTTTATGTGAAGATATTTCCTTTTTCACCATAGTCCTTAAACCATTCACAAATATCCCTTTGCAGATACTACAAAAAGACTGTTTCCAAACTGCTCCATGAAAAGAAAGGTTCAACTCTGTGAGATGAATGCACACATCATGAAGAAGTTTCTCAGAATGATTCTGTCTAGTTTTTATGTGAAGATAATTCTTTTTCACCACAGGCATCAAACGGCTCAGAAATATCCATTTGCAGATTGTACAGAAAGACTGTTTCCAATCTGCTCAATCAAAGGAAAGGTTCTGCTCTGTGGTATGAATCCAGGCATCACAAAGAAGTTCTCAGAAAGTTTCATTTTAGTGTTTTTGTGAAGATATTTCCTTTTTCACCATAGGCCTAAAAGCACTGCAAATATCCATTTGTGGATTCTACAAAAAGATTGTTTTGAAACTGCTCAATCAAAAGAAAAGTTCAACTCTGTGAGATGAAAGCACACATTGCAAAGCATTTTCTGAGAAAGATTCTGTCTAATTTTTATGTCAAGGTATTCCCTATTTCATCATAGGCTGTGAAGGGCTCACAAACATCCATTTGAATATTTTAAAAAAAGACTGTTTCCAAACTCCTCAAACAAAATAAAGGTTCACCTCTGTGAGATGAATGCACACATCAGAAAGAAGTTTCTCAGAATGCTTCTGTCTAGTTTTTATGTGAAGATATTTTTTTTTCACATTAGGCCTCAAATGGCTCAGAAATATTCCTTTGCAGATTTTACAAAAAGACTGTTTCCAAACTGCTCAATCAAAAGAAAGTTTCAACACTCTGAGATGAATACACACATCAAAAAGAAGTTTCTCAGAAAGCTTCTGTCTTCTTTTTATTTGAAAATATTTCCCTTTTCACCATAGGCTTCAATGGGCTCAGAAATATCTCTTTGCAGATTCTACAAAAGGACTGTTTAGAAACTGCTGAATCCAAAGAAATATTCAACTCTGTGAGATGAATGCACACATCACAAAGAAGTTTCTCAGAATGCATCTGTCCAGTTTTTATGTGAAGACATTTTCTTTTTCACCATAAGCCTCAAAGCGTTCCAAATACCCATTTGCAGTTTCTATAAAAAGAGTGTTTTCAAACTGCTCAATCAAAAGAAAGGTTCAACTCATGACACAAAAGCACACATCACAAAGAATTTTCTCAGAAAGCTTATGTCTAGTTTTTATGTAAAGATATTTCCTATTTCATCATGGGCCATATAGGGCAAAAAAAATATTTTTTGCAGATTCTACAAAAAGATTGTTCCCAAACTGCTCAATCCAAAGAAAGTTTCAACTCTGTGAGATGAATGGACACAACACAAAAAAGTTTATCTGAATGCTTCTATCTAGTTTTTATGTGAAGATGTTTCTTTTTCACCCTAGGCTTCAATGGGCTCAGAAATATCCCTTTGCAGATTCCTCAAAAGGACTGTTTCCAAACTGTTCAGCCAAAGAAATGTTCACCTCTATGAGATGAATGCACACATCCCGGAGATGTTTCTCAGAATGCTTCTGTCTAGTTTTTATATGAAGGTATTTCCCTTTTCACCATAGGCCTCAAAGCGCTCCAAATATCCATTTACGGATTCCACAAAAAGACTGTTTCCAAACTGCTCAATCAATAGAAAGGTACAACTCTGTGAGTTGAAAGCACACATCACAAAGAAGTTTGTCAGAAAGCTTCTGTCTAGTTTTTCTGTGAGGATAATTCCTGTTTCACTGTGGGCCATAAAAGGCTCACAAATATTTTTTGCAGATTCTACAAAAAAATTGTTTCCAAACTGTTCGATCCAAAGAAAGGTTCAAATCTGTGAGATGAATGGACACAACAGAAAGAAGTTTCTCAGAATGTTTCTATCTAGTGTTTATGTGAGATATTTCCTTTTTCACCATAGGCCTCAAACTGCTCCAAGTATCCGTTTGCAGATTCTACCAAAAGACTGTTTACAAATTGCTAAATCAAAATAAAGGTTCAGCTCTGTGATATGAATGCATGCATCACAAAGAAGTTTCTCAGAAAGCTTCTGTTTAGTGTTTATCTGAAGATATTTCCTTTTTCACCATAGGCCTCAAAGCACTGCGAATGTGCATTTCCAGATTCTACAAAAAGTCTGTTTCCCAAACTGCTCAATGAAAAGAAAGGTTCAACTGTGTGAGATGAAGGCACACATCACAAAGAAGTTTCTCAGAATGTTTCTTTCTAGTTTTTTTGTAAAGATATTTCCTTTTTCACCATAGGCCTCAAGACACTAAAAATATCCATTTGCAAAATCTACAAAAAGACGTTTACAAACTGCTCAATCTAAAGAAATTTTCAATACTGTGAGATGAATGCATGCATTACAAAGTAGTTTCTCAGAAAGCTTCTGTTTATTTTTTATGTGATATATTTCCTTTTTCACCATAGGCCTCAAAGTATTCCAATTATCCATTTGCAGATTCTGCAAAAAGAGTGTTTCCAAACTGCTCAGTCAAAAGAAATGCTCATCTCTTTGAGTATGAAAGCACTCATTTAAAAGAAGTTTCTCAGAAAGCTTCTGTCTAGCTTTTATGTGAAGATATTTCCTATATCACCAAAGGCCTCAATGGGCTCAGAATTTTCCCTTTGCAGATTCTACAAAGGACTCTTTCCAAACTGCTCTAGCAAAAGAAAGCTTCAACTCTGTGAGATGAATGCACCCATCACAAAAATGTTTCTCAGAATGTTTCTGTGTAGTTTTTACATGAAGATATTTTCTACTTCACCATAGGTCTCAAAGGGTTCACAATTATCCCTTTGTAGATTTTACAAAAAGACTGTTTCCAAATCTTCAACCAAAGAAATGTTCAACTGTGTGAGATGAATGCAAATGTCACAAAGAAGTTTCTCAGGATGCTTCCATCTAATTTTTATGTGAAGATATTTCCTTTTTCACCATAGGCCTCAAAGCGCTCCAAATATCCATTTGCAGGTTGTATAAAAAGACTGTTTCCAATCTGCTCAATCGAAGGAAATGTTCAACTACATGAAATGAAAGCACACATCAGAGAGAAGTTTCTCA
Organism: Pongo abelii; assembly: GCF_028885655.2. Taxonomy (NCBI): domain Eukaryota; kingdom Metazoa; phylum Chordata; class Mammalia; order Primates; family Hominidae; genus Pongo; species Pongo abelii. The sequence goes on along the minus strand of NC_072000.2, from coordinate 18,353,654 downwards.
GAAAGCTACTGTTTAGTTTTTATGTGAAGATATTTCCTATTTCACCATAGGCCATAAAGGGACCACAAATATACCTTTGCAGATGCTACAAAAATACTGTTACCAAACTGCTCAATCAAAGAAAGTTTCAACTCTGTGAGATGAATGAACACATCACAAAGTCGTTTCTAAAAATGCTTCTGTCCAGTTTTTATAGGAAGATATTTCTTTTTCACCATTGGCCTCAAACAGCTCAGAAATATCCCTTTGCAGATTGTACAAAAACACTGTTTCCAAACTGTGCAATCAAAAGAATGGTTCAACTCTGTGAGATGAATGCACATGTAGCCAGGAAGTTTCTCAGAAACTTCTGCCAAGTTATTATGTGATGATATTTCCTTTTTCACCATAGGCCTCAAACTGCTCACAAATATCCCATTGCAGATTCTAAAAGAAAAGTTTCTCATCTGCTAAATGAAAAGAAATGTTTACCTCTGTGAGATGAATGCCCACATTGCAGAGAAGTTTCTCAGAAACCTTCTGTCTAGTTTTTATGTGAATATATTTCCTTTTTCACCATAGACCTCAAAGGACTACAAATATCCATTTGCATATTCTACAAAAAGACGGTTTTCAAACTGCTCAATCAAAGGAATGGTTCAACTCTGTGAGATGAGTGCACACATCACACAGATGTGTCTCAGAAAGCTTCTGTCTAGTTTTCATGTGAAGATATTCCCTTTTTCACCATAGGCCTCAAAGTGTTCAAAAATATCCCTTTGCAGATTCTTCAAAAAGACTGTTTCCAAAATGCTCAATCAATAGAAAGGTTCAACTCTGTGAGATGAATTCACACATCACAAAGCAGTTTCTCAGAAACCATCTTTCTAGTTTTTATGTGAAGATATTTCCTTTTTCACCATAGGTTTCAAAGCGCTCACAAATATCCTTTTCAGATTCTACAAAAAGACTGTTACCAAACTACTCAATCAAAAGAATGGTTCAACTCTGAGATGAATGCACACATCATAAAAAAGTTTCTCAGAAAGCTTCTGTCTAGTTTTTATGTGAAGATATTTCCTTTCTCACCATTGACCTCCAAGTGCTCACAAATATCCCTTTGCTGATTCTCCAAAAATATTGCCTCCAAACTGCTCATTCCAAAGAATATCTCAACTCTGAGATAAAGGCATACAACCGGAAGTTTCTCAGAAACTTCTGTCAAGATTTTATGTGATGATATTTCCTTTTTCACCATAGGCCTCAACCTGCTCACAAATATCCCTTTGCAGATCCTACAAGAACAGAGTTTCCAATTTGCTCAATTAAAAGAAACATTTACCTCTGTGAGATGAATGCACACATCACAAAGCAGTTTCTAATAAACCTTCTTTCTAGTTTTTATGTGAAGATATTTCTTTTTTCACCATAGTCCTCAAAGCGCTCACAAATATCCCTCTACAGATTCTATAAGGGCACCATTTCCAAGCTTTTCAAACAAAAGAATGGTTTAACTCTGTGAGATGAATGCACACGTCACAAAGTAGTTTCTCATAGAGCTTCTGTCTAGTTTTTATCTGAAGATATTTCCTTTTTCACCATAGACCTCAAAGCGCTCACAAATGTCACTTTGTAGATTGTACAAGAACAGAGTTTCCAGACTGATCAAAGGAATGAAACGTTTAACTCTGTGAGATGAAAGCAGACATCACAAAGCAGTTTCTCAGAAACTTTCTTTATAGTTTTTATGTGAAGGTATTTCCTTTTTCACCATGGCCTCAAAGCACTCACAAATATCCCTTTACAGATTCTACAACAACAGAACTTCCAAACTGCTCATAATTAGTTTTTAGGACAAACATGAGCGTTTAGACACACTACTTGTGGTGCAGCACACATGTATTATCCACACTGAAATTAGGAATTCAACTGAAGTTCATGTGAAGCTGAAAATATGAATATTTGGGGGACCTTGGAGATGATCTAGCTCACTTTATTTCGTAGAAAAGAAAACAGATTCAGGGAAAGGGCATGCATTGCCTAAGGTGATTCAGCAGTTTTGGCACAGAAACAAAACACACCTAAGGTGATTCATCAGGTTTGGAGCAGAAACGCAATACAATCTCTGTTCTTTTGCTTCTCAGATCCAGAAATGTTTCACAATACTGAACTACTTATGTTTCTGATTCCTTATTTTTTCTTTTTAAATTTTCCCAGTATTGTCTTATGAAGATCCTATTCTTTACCCTAAATATTTAAATTTGTTACTAGTATTGTCTGTTTATAAGTAAAATTTCTAGTTGTTATTATAAATTATTATTCAATCACTTTTCATTTTTTGGGGGTCCAGTACAAAGTTAGTTACAAATAACACTATCAGCCTTGGCAATCCAAGAGGAGCTCAAGTTCTCCAGGGCACGTCAGGAAAAGGCTAAATGACAGCTGTGCTGTGAGTGGACAGAATACAGCTCTCATACAGATTATTGAGTATTTGATGTTCTTCAACAATTTCATTAATCTTCAGGTTTTTTCCTCTTTGAAGTGAAAGTCTGCTATGACTTTCAAGTTTCTTTTGAAATAATTATAGATTCACAGGAAGTTGCAAAAGGTACAGGGATGTCTTAGGTACTCTTCACTAATTCCAGTGGTGACATCTCGCATAGCCATAGAGCATTATCAAAACTTGGAAACTGACATAGGCACAATTCAGAAAGCTTACTCAGATCACAACCATTTTGCATGCATTCATTATTGTATGTGTGTATGTGTGTGTGTGTGTTCTGTGCATTTTTATGTGGTGTAGATCTCTGTAACTACCACTTCCACAGTCAAGATACAGAACTGTAGCCTCACCACCAGGCTCCAACTTGCGATCTTTGCTGACACTCTGACACGTTTTCCTCCACCCTTTCCTCTTGGCAACCCCATAGTCTGTTCTACATCTTTACAATTTTATTTCAATAATTTATATAAATGTAATTGTACAAAATCGTATTTTTAAAGGGAAAAAACAAGGCACAGATAGTTTTGTTACCACTGTAAAATAGTCTTTAACATTCATTTGTTTTATGTTCTATTTGTCTCAAAAAAATGTGCTTTGCTCTTTCCCATACTTTCTGACATCAGGATAGGAAATCAATACCAAACAAAACAATTCCATTCATTTTTTTCCACAGCTTTCACTGTTGTTGCCTAACATTTATTGTTCCATTTACTCTTTCTCTCTGTTTTCCATCACATAAAAGTAACTTTGTGTTCTTTATCTCTTCTAAGAAAACTTGATAATGAGCCTTTAATGTGAATCCCGGACCACCCTTGTTTTGATTTTGTGTTATGAGTGTTCTTTTATGTGATCGTTCTCATGGAGCGTTCTTGTGAAGCTGGGCTTTTCCAGTGGTTTGTCAAAATGGAAATAGATATTTAACAAACCAAACACAAAAAGACCTTGCTCCAGGAATGCATCATTTCTGAGAAAACACTACCTCTTCCAACTAGAGATTGTGAATGTTACTCATATTATCCTTTACTTCCTTTTATTAAAACTGTATTTTTTTTACACATTTGTATAACTCGTGTAATAAAATGTGAAGCTAAGTGACTACCTACCAATTACAATTGATGTTAATGATGCTAATGGGAGGCCACCACTACAGTGGCTGCACCAAGTCTGGGGAGTTTCTAGCTTTGCTAAGTTACATGGGATTGCCTACGTACTAAATGGAGGTGGGGGACGGGTCGAAGGACGCGGTGGCACCACCCTGCCCCAACGTTGAAGCTCCGGACGGGACCCCAGGCACCTCCTGGCCGATAGCCGGAGGCAGGCACGTGATGGCAGATGACACTGCAGCTTCCAGCAGGTCACCACCACAGGCAAGTGAACCCTGGGACTGTGGCCACAAGCCCTGCCAGACGGGCCGAGTGGCGGGCTTCCAGCCCCGGACAAACCACGACACATGCCAGGCAGGTGGGGGGCGGGCGGGTGAGAAGGATGGTGTCTCGGAGGGGTGTTGGGGAGGAGGGGCGGTGGTTGGCAGGTCGCCGGGCTGCCACCAGGTGTGGGCAATAAACCACGGTGACTGGGACGCGCTCCCCCACCCTATCCCCGGCAATTCAAATTAGTTCTCACAGCTAGCTGCATTGTTCATCGACACAGGAGCCTAGCGATCCACCACAAAAAGTCATACAAGGTTGATTTGGTGAGGGTGCTCCCAACAACGGGAGGCCCTCCTGGCACAGCACATCCCCCAGAGGAATTTCCTCAGGCCGGCCAGTCAGACAGCAATGGGACAAGACTCCAGAGAGGGGTCGGAAGGTTTCACAACACAGGGAGGGGGTGCCGACCACAGAGGGGTGCGAATGCTGACACCACCCCACGGGCACCGGGAGCTCCCGCCCCCACAGCACGGGACACATGCCACACACGCGACACACGCACGATGGCATGACGGCCGCCGGGTAAAGCCCCCACCAGCATCAGCGGCGACACACAAGTGCGGCACGGCCCCGGCCGGCTGGGGAAACGGATTCGGCTGGTGAGGCGAGGGAGGGAACAGCCCCTCCCGAAAGGACTCCCCCGTGGACCCACTGCACCCGACCCAAAGGTGGATGGGTGACCCCCCAAAGGGGTCCTTAAACCTCCGCACCAGAACGCGCTAGGTACCTGGATGGTGGGGGTGGATAAGGAGGGGGGACAGGCGTCCAGCCTCCTACCCTCGAGACGCCCTAGCAGGGAGGCTGGGGAGAGCCAGCGGGCTGGGCTGGGCCCTGGGGCGTGGTGTGGCAGAGGCGATGATGGCAACAGCAGCAGCGATGGGAACACAGCTGGCCCCGATGGGAGCAGGTGGAATGGGGCCGAGCCAGCGGGACAGGGTGGGATGACGGCCCCGGCGGGAAGGGCTCCGAGACCCCCACCCTGCCGTGACACCGAGAACCACTCTCGCACCCACTGACACACACGTAGGGGCCACGGCAGGGGACTGCTCCATGGTTCTCATCAGGCCGGCGAGCCATCCAGACCACCCCACAACGTGCACACATGGTTTTGTCCCCACATGCATGTCTCTCTCTTCCCCACCTCCCTCCCAAGTTCTCCAGCTCTCGGTGCAGGTGGAGCTGTGCAACCAACAAAGGGCACAACCCCGCCCACACATGCACCACATGGGGAACACGGTCGGCCAAGGAGGAAAGACGCGGTGGTGCCTACCCGGTTTCGCTCTTCTCCATTAATGATCCCTCCGCAAGTTCACCTACGGAAACTTTGTTGCGACTTTTAATTCCTCTAGGTAGTCAAGTCAAACTGTCTTCTCAGTGCTCCGCCAGGGCAGTGGGCTGACCTGGCGGGGCCGATCCAAGGGCCTCACTAAACCATCCAATCAGTAGTAGCTACCGGCGGTGTGTACAAAGGGCAGGGACTTCATGCAAGCCTGTGACCCGCACTTACTGGGAATTCATCATTCATGGGGAATAATTGCAATCCCCGATCACCATCACCAATGGGGTTCAACAGGTTACCCGCATCTGCCACATAGGGTAGGCACACGCTGAGCCAGTCAGTGTAGCGTGCATGCAGCACTGGACATCTAAGGGCATCACAGACCTGTTATTGCTCAATCTTGGGTGGCTGAATGCCACTTGTCCCTCTGAGAATTTGGGGGACGCCCACCGCTCGGGGGTTGCATAACTAGTTAGCATTCCACAGTCTTGTTCATTATCAGAATTAACCAGACAAATCACTTCACCAACTAAGGCCATGCACCAGCACTCATGGAATTGAGAAAGAGCTATCAGTCAAACCTGTCCGTGTCCAGGCTGGGTGATATTTCCCGTGTTGAGTCAAATTAAGCTGCAGGCTCCACTCCTGGTGGTGCCTTTCCACCAATTCCTTTAAGTTTCAGCTTTGCAACCCTACTCCCCCAGAAACCCAAAAACCCAAAGACTGGTTCCTTGGAAGCTGCCCAACGGGTCATGGAAATAACGCCGCTGCATCGCCAGTCGGCATTGTATATCGTCGGAACTACGACGCTATCTGATTGTCTTGGAACGTCCAACTTTCATTCTTCGTTAACGAAATCATTCTTGGCAAATGCTTTCGCTCTGGTCCGAACTGCGCCAGTCCAAGAATTTCACCTCTAGCGGCGCAATACGAATGCCCCCGGCCATCCCTCTTAATCATGGCCTCAGTTCCGAAAACCAACAAAATAGAACCGCGGTCCTATTCTATCATTCCTAGCTGCGGTATCCAGGCGGCTCGGGCCTGCTTTGAAAACTCTAACTTTTTGAAAGTAAACGCTTCGGGCCACGGGACACTCAGCTAAGAGCATCGAGGGGGTGCCGAGAGGCAAGGGGTGGGGACGGGCTGTGACTCACCCACCCACCCTCTCCCAAGATCCAACTAGGAGCTTTTTAACTGCAGCAACTTTAATATACGCTATTGGAGCTGGAATTACCGTGGCTGCTGGCACCAGACTTGCCCTCCAATGGATCCTTGTTGAAAGATTTAAAGTGGACTCATTCCAATTACAGGGCCTCGAAAGAGTCCTGTATTGTTACTTTTCATCACTACCTCCCTGGGTAGGGAGTGGGTAATTTGCGCACCTGCTGCCTTCCTTGAATGTGGTAGCCGTTTCTCAGGCTCCCTCTCCAGAATCGAACCCTGATTCCCTGTCACCCATGGTCACCATGGTAGGCACAGCGACTACCATTGAAAGTTGATAGGGCAGACATTCAAATGGGTCGTTGCTGCCACTGGGGGCGTGCGATTGGCCTGAGGTTATCTAGAGTCACCAAAGCCGTCGGCACCCGACCCCCCCGGCCGGGGCCAGAGAGGGGCTGACAGAGTTGGTTTTGATCTGACAAATGCACACATCTTCCCCATGAATTGAGTCAGCACCATTTGGCATGTATTAGCTCTAGAATTACTACAGTTTTCCAAGTAGGAGAGGAGCAAGCAACCAAAAGAAACATGACATATTTAATGAGCCATTAACAGTTTCAGTGTACTGGCCCTGCGTACTTAGACATGTATGGCTTAATCTTTGAGACAAGCATATGGTTCTGGTAGGATCAACCATGTAGGTAGAAAGCGGCCTCCGGGCCTCACGAGGATGAGCCAAGAGTCCCAGTCGCGAGGATGGGCATGGCAGGGAGGGTGACGGGGCGTGTGAGAGGGAGGGAACAGTGTGGGGTGGTGGGAGGGGGGCGGTGGGGCAGGGAACCGTACATCCCATCCACCCACACGACACAACACCCCCCCACGGGCTCACCACTCCCAACCCTTCATGCCCAAGTGCGAGGAGGCACACCGCCCGACCCGTGCACGGCAGCCACGAGGGACTGGCGGCCATTCGCATGCGGCAGGCGCAGGGTGGCCCCGACGTTTGGACAGCGAACGAGAAGCGGACCACGGTGCCTGGGATCTCACTGCCAGCGGCCTCTGAGCACGAAGGTGTCTCGGCGCAGTACCTAGAGTGTCTGACTGGCCTTCGGCAAGCCCGCGGCTCCACCACCGCTGCCGCCATCGCGTCCAGCCCCCGGAACCCTCTCCCCCACACGTGCTGCAGGCTGACACCAAACCCTCCAGGTGCCCACCAAGCCCAAGTGGGGCGCCGCCGACTTGGTCCCAAAGGCGCACATCCGGAGACACAGACAACAGGCCAAACAGTGGCCGGTGGCAGTGCCCCACAAGGCGGAGCTGGGTTTAGTCCCAGACGGGGCCACCACAGCCTAAGCTGGTGAGCCGCCCAGGGAGAGAGGATCAGTGGGCAGGGAGGGGGGCACAGACAGGCAAGGCTAGGGACTGCAAGGGCAAGGGCACCGGGGAGCCCGCAGAGGGGCGGCTCGGGGAGAAACCTCAGGCATGGCCGGGCCACCAGGAAAACACGGCCACGGGATCCCACCACCACAGGCACGAGGGAGGTCCCACGGCTCCCCATCTAGGATGCCGGATGGCCCTCGGCACTCACCAAGACCCACCTCATGAGCCCCAGGTCCTGCCATTGGGACCCCAAAGCGACCTCAGCCACAAACCCAATGCCAAGGCCACGTTGCTCATTTCCCGTCCATCCTCCAACCTGGTCAAGCTCTGGGAGAACGATGCGCCCCCCACTTGGGATGCTTCCCATGGCCAGGCGGCCCAACCCCGTGCAATGCAAATGCGGTCGTCAGCACGGTCGCTACTCCACAGGGGAGCAGGCGAAGAGCCAGCTTGCAGTGGAGCGGGTCACTCACCAGATGAAACGCCGGGCACAGCCACTGCTCGCGCACAGACTCGGAAGGAGGAGGCGTGGGCCACACAGTAGGCAATGAGCCGCCCTCGGTCCCCACTGCGGAGGCCGGGGAACCCTCTCTCTTCCCCCCTCACCCTGTCGGCGGGGAAGCGGAGGAGTGTCCTCTGCAAGCGAGTCGCTACGGCAGTGCTACCTTAACGCAGAGAGAGGCAGCAGGCCGGGGAATCCGGTACCCCAAAGGCACACCTCTCGGATCGCTAGAGAAGGCTTTCTCACCGAGGGTGGGTCACACTCCCCACCCGCCAGTCACCCCTCGTCGGGCCTGCAGAGGTGCTTAGGGATGCCTGGAGAAGGGGGGGGCTTGCGGTACCAGGAAAAATCTGCGTGAGGCAACCTTGAGCCTTCGCGGTCTGGGCAGGGGACCTCGCCGCTGCGCATGCGCGCAATCCCCTAAGGACTCCCCGTCCACCCACCTCCTATCTCCCAGGCAAAGCACCTCCAAGTAAACCCACACACAACCAGTCAGAGGCAGAACGGTAGCCCCTCGGCGGCCGGCCGGCACATGCGTCACCTGCCCCAGCCCACTGCGATCATTAACATACCCCGCGCACAACCGCCAGAGGGGAGCACGGGACCTGCACTCAGCAGACCAGGCGGCGCCCTTCCCTGCATGGCAGGGGTGCGTCTCACTCAACCACCTCAACCCCCACACCAACGAGCTCCTTCAGGACCCAATCGCGGACACCATGGTGGTGACCGGAGGAGGGGGCGCTAGGGATGGGAAACACACACCACCGCTGGGCCTCCGGCACATGAGTGATAAGCTGGGGGTGGAAGGGGGGAGCCGAGTGCAGTAGGCTCACGCCTGTCATCTCCGCACTTTGGGAGGTGAGGGAAGGTGGATCCCTCGATCCAAGCCTTGGCAACATGGTGAAACCTCGTCTCTAAAAAAATACAAAAACTAACTGGTTTCAGAACCTGGACTCAAAGTTAATAAATAGATAAATAGGCCGGGCACGGTGACTCAAACCTGTAATCCCATCACTTTGGGAGGCCGAGGTGGGCGGATCACGGGGATCAGGAGATCGAGACCATCCTGGCTACCACAGTGAAAACCCGTCTCTACTCAAAATACAAAAAATTAGCCAGGCATGGTGGTGGGCGTCTGTAGTCCCAGCTACTTGGGAGGCTGGGACAGGAGAATGGGGTGGACCCAGAAGGCAGAGCTTGCAGTGAGCCGACATCACGCCACTGCACTCCAGTCTGGGCAACAGAGTGAGATTTCGTCTCAAAATAATAATAATAATAATAATAATAAATAGATTAAAATTGAAAATTTGAAAGAAAACGTAGCTGGCTGGGCACAATGGCTCACACCTGTCATCCCAGCACTTTGGGAGGCCGAGGTGGGCAGATCACATGAGGTGGCCAGTTTGAGACCTGCCTGACCACACGGAGAAATGCTGTCTCTACTAACAATACAAAATCAGCCGGTTGTGGTGGCACATGCCTGTAATCCCAGCTACTCAGGAGGCTGAGGCAGGAGAATCACTTGAACATGGGAGGTGGAGGTTGCGGTGAGCCGAGATGGTGTCATTGCACTCCAGCATGGGCACCAAGAGTGAAACTCCATCCCAAAAAAAAAAAAGAATTAAGGGCTGTATTCTGTTATTTTTGCTTCCTACCCTGAGATGAACATAATACAGCTGTTGTCTGTCTGCCTGCCTGCCTGTCTGCCTGCCTGTGACAGGGCCTCACCCTGTCTTTCACCCAGACTGGAGCGCAGTGACACCATTATGGCTCACACACTGCAGCCTCAACCTCCCCTGGGTTAGGCAATTCCTCAAGGGATCCTACAGCCTCGACCTCCCAAAGTGTTGGGGTTACAGGTATGAGCCACAAACACCCGGACTGAGTTAATACATCTGGTCTCACTACGTCTTAACCACACACCCATGAAGAACTCAAGTCAAGAGAGATTCGGCAAGAGACTCATAGCATTCTCTCCGAAAGCAGTGAGGTGGATGGCGGACGTGTTTCTCGAGCTCCTGGGGTTTTAGGTGACCATGCGTAGAGGAGAGATTTCCAATGTTTCCAGAGATGCACGAGCCACAGTTATTCGGGGCATCCGAACACAAGATGGGGTTTCTGACAGCGACTTAAGGGCCAGGACGGGCCAGAATCTGCCAAGGCTCATGTCCCAGGGTGGGGCCGATGGAACCCAAGGTAGAGGGAGTCAGCGGTCTGCACAGAGAGAGCTCCAGCCCTAGGCACCACCGTGCAGACCAAATCAGAAGGAACAGAGTCCTTCGTCCTACATGCCACATCGCTCCACTGAACATGGGAGCGGATCCGTTTTCCAAACACGAGGTGACTTTCACTTTGCAATGGATCACAAGGGGCCGGGCTTTCCAGAGTCAGCAGGATAAAGAAGTCATTCTGGCTTGGCCTCCTCCATTCCCCGGTAACTGGTGAATTTAAATGAGCCGAGGCTGGCCTGGCCGGAGCCGCTACATGGTGGAGGGGGGTGGGTGGGGTGGGGTGTTGCCTGAGGCACTGCAGAAATTGGGCCTGAGCCTCGAGGATGACCGTGCTGCAGGAACCCGTCCAGGATGCTCTATGCCAAGCACTAAACCACTATGCTTACCGAGATGGGGTTTTCCTCACAGAAGGCCTTTATGCAGAAGTACACTCAGAAGAAGCCTTGTTTTTACTGGCGACCTGTTCTTGCCTCCCAGAAAAGGCCTATAAAGCATATAGACTCTTGAAAAGTCACAGTTGTCCTGCACCGCAATGCAAATACCAGCTTGCAAAATGTTGTGTTGATCTCAGTAAGCTTGCAGACTGGGAACAAATCTTATCTGGTGGAGTGTTTAATAAGCAGAAAAGCCATGATGATATTGTCACTGAGTTTGGTGATTCAGCTTGCTTTCCCCTTCCATTGTTGGGACATGTATATTGCAAGACAGATCGGCTTGCCAAAGGATCAGAAGGTTACCAAAAGAGACTTAGTTTAAATCCTTTCCTCTGGTATCCCTTTGAATCATTATGTGAAATAGGTGAAAAGCCAGATCCTGACCAAACATTTAAATTCACATCTTTACAGAACTTTAGCAACTGTCTGCCCAGCTCTTGCACAACACAAGTACCTAATCACAGTTTATGTCACAGACAGCCTGAGACCGTTCTTACGGAAACACCCCAGGACACAATTGAATTAAACAGATTGAATTTAGAATCTTCCAATTCAAAGTATTCCTTGATTACAGATTCCCCAGTGTCTTCTATTGATTCAGCTGTAATTTCACCTGATACTGTCCCACTGGGAACAGGAACTTCCATATTATCTAAACAAGTTCAAAATAAACCAAAAACTCGTCGAAGTTTATTAACAGGACCAGCAGCTCTTAGTCCATAAACCCCAAGTTTTGGGATTTTGCCATTAGAAACCCCAAGTCCTGGAGATGGATCTTATTTACAAAACTACACTAATACACCTTCTGTAATTGATGTGCCATCCACAGGAGCCCCTTCAAAAAAGTAAGTTGCCAGAATTGGCCAAACTGGAGCAAAGTCTGACTTCTCGCAGAGTGGAAATAGCCGAGAGGTAACTCCAATTATTTCACAAACAGAAAGTTCTGGTCCATAAATAAGTGCAACACCTCAGGTAATGAGCCCCACTATGACATCTCCCCGAAATGCACTGCATCAAAAAACTTCATGACTCTTTATTAGTGACAGTTCCACAACCAAAGAGAATAGGAAGAAATTAAAAATGAAATTTCCACCTAAAACCCCAAACAGAAAAACAAAAAGTAAAACTAATAAAGGAGGAATAACTCAACCTAATATAAATGACAACCTGGAAATTACAAAATTGGACTCTTCCATCAATTCAGAAGAGAAAATATCCATAATCACACATCAGATTCAGGCTTTTAATCTACAAAAAGCAGCAGCAGAAGGCTTGATGAGCCTTCTTCGTGAAAGTGGGAAAGGTTATTTAGCTTTGTGTTCATACTACTGCAAAGAAGCTATAAATATTTTGAGCCATCTACCTTCTCACCACTACAATACTAGTTGGGTACTGTGCCAAATTGGAAGGGCCTATTTTGAAATTTCAGAGTACATGCAAGCTGAAAGAATATTCTCAGAGGTTAGAAGGATTGAGAATTATAGAGTCGATGGCATGGAAATCTACTCTACAACACTTTGGCGTCTTCAAAAAGATGTCTCTCTTTCATTTCTGTCAAAAGACTTAACAGACATGGATAAAAATTCGCCAGAGGCCTGGTGTGCTGCAGGGAACTGTTTCAGTCTGCAGCGGGAACACGATATTGCAATTAAATTCTTCCAGAGGGCTATCCAAGTGGATCCAAATTATGCTTATGCCTATACTCTATTAGAGCGAGAGTTTGGCTTAACTGAAGAATTGGACAAAGCATTAGCTTGTTTTCGAAATGCTATCAGAGTCAATCCTAGACATTATAATGCATGGTAAGTGGTAATGAAGTGTAAAGACAAATCTTGTTGATGGTGCTGGTAGTCACTAATTTTTCTTGTTAGATAGCTCTTTATTGTCATGAACTTGGTTACTAATACTTAGGGATGGTACATACTGGTCAATAACTTCAAAGTAACATGTTTTCTTATGAAATGTATGTCTTTAACAAACTCTTCAGTTAACTAATTATAATAGAATACCAGATGCTTATACTCAACAGTTTCAGTCTTCTACCAAACTTTTGCAAATACTGTAGTTGTGTTTTGTTTGTTTGCTTGTTTAGTTTTGTTAATTGATTTGTTAATTTTTCTTCAAACACAGAAATGGTGATTGGGACAAAAAGTGCTTGGGAAATTGGAAAGGAATAGCATAATTCACTTATTGGATAATAGAAAAAAACACCGAAAAATTCACTAGTTGCTGCTTTTTGACAGTGTTCCAGTTTATTGAGTTACTATTAAGAACTTAGTGTATCCTTTTATTTAGCAGTATCTCTGTTTTACTTTTTTGTATTTGTGTATAAGTAGACACATAGGAAATTACTACTACCCAGGCCATATTGTTATCAACTGAGTAACATATGAAAACGTTTGGTCCTACTTCTGCCTCAACACCATACTTACTGTTGACATTTATTGTATTTTTCTGGACTGACATACAAGTTTAAATATCAAGAGAAGGCCAGGCATGGTGGCTCATGCCTGTCATCCCAGCACTTTGGGAGGCAAAGGCAGGCAGATCATATCAAGAGATCGAGACCATCCTGGCCAACATGGTGAAAATCCGTCTATATTAAAAGTATAAAAATTAGCTGGGCATGGTGGTGGGTGCCTGTAGTCCCAGCTACTCAGGAGGCTGAGGCAGGAGAATCGCTTGAACCTGGGAAGTGGAGGTTGCAGTGAGTCAAGATTATGCCATTGCTCTCCAGCCTGGGTGACAGAGTGAGACGCCGTCTCAAGAAAAAAATAAAATAAAATAAAATAAAATAAAATAAAATAAAATAAATAAAATAAAATAAAATAAATAAGTAAATATCAAGAGAAAGTATAATTCTGAAGTCGTAACTCTGTGGAAGCTTTTTTGTCAGATATGGTTATCTTTGGGGTTAATTATTATAGCAGTTGAGTTTTAATACTTGATTTGCTTCTAAATCTGAAGCATTATATTACTAAAATATTTTTTGATTGGTGAATATGTTGTTCAATGGATTATATCACATTTTGCAGTAGTAGTTGCAGTGCCTGAAAGATTGCCAAAAAAATAGTGCTAGCTTTTGCTGACAAATTTAACAATCAACTTGCCAATATTGCCTTCTTTTCCAATAGCTATGTTCTCCATAATATTTTAAGAACTCAGTTCTTCATAAGGCTTGTGTTTTTTTTTTTATTTTTTCCCAAATCTGGTTGATCCTTGTGCTGTTGTTTTTTAAATGTATATTGTCTGTTCAGCTATTCTACAAGAGTCACATTCTTAAAAACCTTAACCATATCAAAAATTGTGTTTAAAGGAGGATTATTCAGATTGGCAAGTTTTTAGTAGGAGGAGTTTAAATGCTGACATATTTAGGTAACTCGAAATACTGAGCAACTTTATTCTAACTATTAAATAGATAACCATTCTTTTGTTTTCACTTTCACTATCATTAGCACCGTGTTTAATATCTTTTCTTCATCTATAACACAATCATAACGATATACAAAGCCACTCAAATAAAGCAGATATATTGTGCTTTAAAAAAAAAAAAAAGAAGTCATTATGTGGCACACAATGAGGTGTGACTCGAATCTAGAATCTCCAGTGAAAACCAATGAAACAGGGTCAAATCCCTTGTCTACCAAAAATAAAAAAATGAGCCAGGCATGGTGGTGCTGAGGCAGGAGAATCACTCTAACCCAGGAGACAGAGGTTGCAGTGAGCTGAGTCCTCGCCACTGCACTCTAGCCGCGGGGGGACAGAGCAAGACTCCATCTCATAAGCAAACAAACACAGAAAGCCAATAAAGCTGTTTAACTCAACGTGTCAGGCTCAGGTCTCTTGACAGGATACATCCAGCACCAGGGGAAACGTTGAGGGGTGGGGTGGAATCTATTTTGTGGACTCAAGGAAGGGTTTGAGAGACAGTCCCACAAACGTGACAGCCTAAAGAAGCCCCTCCACCCAAAAAGCAATATTCATTTGTATCCTGTAGCCACCCACGAGGGAGAATCGGGCTCTCTACAGACCCCCACCCCACCCCACCCCATCCCACCCCCCCACCTCATGAAATGAGCTGTCGCTGCATCAGGCTCTATTCACGCCGTGTGGTTTTGTAACCTCCAGCGTTTGTGCGTGTGTTGCGGGGTGGGGTTGGGGTGGCTGTGGACAGAGGAGGGGATAAAGCGGTGGTGTCCCATGGGTGCCCAGTACGTGGGACATGAGTGGGTTGGCCAGAGGCTAGGGAACTCATCTCCTGTCAGGACGTCTCCCCTCCTGGTCCCCTCTCTGACCTTTGCTCCACATCGCAGTTCAATGGGGATCTTGTGGGTGGAGTCATCATCCCTTTGGACTATAGTCAACGAAGGCCGGGCTCCCAAGAGTCTCCCCGGAGTCGGGGCCTTGGCCAGGCTCACAAGGATGCTGACGGAGATGGTTGGTGACGGTGATGTACGTTGCAGACCTCGGGCCAATGCAGAGGTATCCATTGGACCTCGGTGTTACAGGTCAGCTTTGCAGAGTCCCGTGCATCCTTCCAGAGACTCATCCAGCACTAGCAAGCATGGTCCCGAGGATCCCAGCTCCCAGCAGAAGCACTTTTGTTCACACAGAATCCTGGGCAGGAAAGTTCTCAGCAGGTTTAGACCTCCTAGCCAAAAAGCCAAAGTCACTTCTGGGATTTTTTTTCAAAGAGCCAGTGGTTCCACAAAGGGCCATGGGTAGTTGCGGAAATGGAGAGACGTGTTTGCAGATACATATTTGAGACAGAACGGACAGGGCTTGGTCATAGGTCATGGAGGACATGAGCAGATGCACATTGAGAAAACCCTCCCAGCATCCTAGGTGAACGGAGGTATGATTTTTCGAGACAGTCGAGCTAGAAGCAATGCCAGATTTTAGGGTTGGATATTTATTAATATGTACTATCTACGAGGTATCCAAGTCCAGAAATCAACTCTCCAGTTCTGTACAGCATTCTGTAGGGAGATCAAATCTGGGATGTCTAAAGTTAAGAATTCAGGCCGTGGTAAGGGATTAGATTAGATGTACTTGAACTTATTTTGCCAAGAATGAGAGGGCAGAAGATAGAGACAGCCAGAGAGCGAGCGAGCGAGAGATAGAGAGAGAGAGACAGAACAAACAGAGACAGACAGAGAGACACAAAGATACACAAAGAGAGAAAGACAGAAAGAGAGAGAGACAGACAGATAAAGACACAGAGAAAGACACAAATGGACAGAGATAGAGAGAAACTGAAAGAGAGACAGACAGAAAGAGAGAGAGACAGACAGAGAGAGAGAGACAGACCGACAGGCAGACAGACAGGCAGAGAAAGAGAGTAAGGCAGAAAGCAGACACACACACACACACAGAGACAGAGAGAGTTGGAGAGATAGAGAGAAAGAAAGAGAGAGACAGACAGAGGGAAAGAGAGAGAGAAAGAGACAGACAGAGGGAGAGAGAGAAACAGAGAGAAATAGAGAGAGACAGACAGAGACAGAGAAAGAGACCTAGAAACAGACAAGGAGAGAGAGAGAGACAGACAGGCAGAGAAAGACAGTAAGACAGAAGACAGACACAGAGAGAGAGAGACAGAGAGACAGAGACAGAGAGACAGACAGGCAAAGAGAGAGAGGAAAAACAGACAGACAGGGAGAGAGAGAGACAGACAGACAGGGAGAGAGACTGACAGACAGGCAGAGAAAGAGAATAAGACAGAAGACAGACACAGTGAGAGAGACAGAGACAGAGACAGCGAGACAAAGAAAGAAAGAGAGATACAGACAAAGAGACAGAGAAAGACGAGACAGACAGAGAGAGACAGAGAGAAACAAAGAGAGAGAGAGACAGAGAGAGAGAAAGAGAGAGAGAGAGACAGGCAGGTAGAGAAAGAATGAAGACAGTCACTGTGAGAGAGACAGGCAGAGAGAGAGACACACAGAGACAGAAAGACAGAGAGAAAGAAAGAGACAGTCAGAGAAAGAGAGACAGAGAGAAACAGACAGACAGGGAGAGAGAGAGAGACAGACAGACAGGCAGAGAGAGAGACAGACAAGCAAAGAAAGGGAGTAAGACAGAAGACAGACACAGTGAGAGAGACAGGCAGACAGAGAGAGAGACAGAGAGAGAGAGAAGACAGAGAAAGAGAGAGACAGAGACAGACAGAGAGAGAGAGGAGGAGGAAGGGCGTGCTCAGGAAATAATTACACATATTTTATAATGCTTTTGATTCCTTTAAGGGTGGCCGGGGTGTGCTTTGAAAACAACAACAACAGCAACAAGAGCAGCAGCAGCAGCAAGAGCAGCAGCAGCATTCACTTAAGGAATTCTAGAAAATAAGATGTTCTGAAGTAAACATCAACCGGCTCTCACTACACGTTGAGAGATTCACAAAAGCGCTAGTTAACGACAGGAGAAAACAGCAGCTAACATGTCTTGGGGAAAATATACGTCTTCCTGAAAACTGGGGATTTCTACTTCACCTGAAAAGAAATACATACGAAAACGGAAAAACACGAACCAAACAAAACAAAACAACAAACACGGGCCAAGGCACCGTTCCTGGAAATTTTAAGTGAGCAAAGTATTAGTTTTCAGAAAACGTTTCTATTTTGGGCAAATAATAAGAAGGCCTAGACTAGAGCTGTGATGCCATTCCCATTGTGAAACTATGTTGGCCGGAGGGCGGAGAAACTAAAACATCATGATAAAAGGTGATTGAGACCCATCCAGGGTGAAGCTTTCCTAGGGAGGGAGGCCTGAGGAGGGACACGGGGGAAAAAAACCCCAAAAGAGCAGACCCGCCTGCTTGCCCACACGGGTCAAGGGCCCCGAGCTGCCTCCAGGGAATTGGGACCGTGCCACCCCCATCTTCAAAAACGGTGGCCACTGAGTGAGGCCTGACTCCCACCGTTGCAAATGTCAGCCTGGCAAGAATGAGATCCCCGGTAAGGGGTGGGGGAAGGGGAGAGAAGACGGAGGCACACTGGGGTGGCTCTGGAAGGTTTCCAAGCAGGGTGTTGGGAGGCGGGGGGTGGGGGGTTGGGAGGAACCCGCCTAACTGACTCACTAAATGAAGATAAAGGGACGTGGGTAGTGGGGGGAGCCAGGGGGCAACTTGAAAATTAAACTGACCCCTCCTAAAACGCAAGTAGAAAAGTCTATGCGCATGAAAGACTCCAACACACAAAGAAAACTAAAGCGCTGATCAAAGAACAATAGGGCCCCCGACAGGGCGGAGGTTCCCTAGGCAACCAGGGAGAGAGGGACAGGCCTCCAGAAGGGAGAGAGAGAAACCGGTTGCCCCAGGCTCGGTGAAGTCTGCGAGACCTCCCTCCATGTCACCTAGACTTTCAATAACAGTGGCCACTAGATGATGCCCAAAGACAACTGATGTCTGCAAGTGTCAGTCAGCATGGAAAAGAATACATTTATTTATTTATTTATTTATTTATTTGTTTGTTTGTTTGTTTAGAGACAGAGTCCCACTCACTCTACAGCCCAGGCTGTAGTGCAGTGGCACGATCTCGGCTCACTGCAGCCTCCAACTCCCAGATTCAAGTGATTCTCCCGCCTCAGCCTCCCGAGTAGCTGGCATTACAGGCGCATACCCCACTGCACCCGACTCAGTTTAGTATTTTTAGTAGAGACAGGGTTTCGCTGTGGTGGCAAGGCTGGTCTCGAAATCCCAACCTGACGTGATCCCCCGCCTCAGCCTTCCAAAGTTCTGGGATGACAGACGTAAGCCACCACACCTGGCCTTAAGCATGTATTTTTGAGTCGAGGAGCTTATCAGGAAAATACGAGAAGTAGGGACACCACACGTGACAGAGAGAAAAGTCTGAAAATGCCCCTTCCATCCAAGTGGGGACCCAGCCTCGACCTCCCAAAATCATACACGGAGTGGCGAAGCCTAGCAAGGCCCATCTGTCTGGATTCCTCTTGGCCTCTCTAAGCAGGCGCTTCTCACTTTTGTGGAAGGGGCAGGGCCCTCTCCGGCATGGGGGGGTCTGACAGACTGACAGAGAAAGAGACAGACATAGAAAGACAGAGATGGACAGAGAGAGACAGAGAGAAACAGACAGAAAGACAGAGAGAGAGAGACAGAGACAGAGAGAGAGAGAAACAGACAGACAGGGAGGGAGAGAGAGAGAGACAGACAGACAGACAGACAGAGACAGACAGAGAGGAAACAGAAAGAGAGAGACAGAAAGAGAGAAACAGACAGACACACAGAGACAGACAGAGAGAAACAGAAAGAGAGAGACAGAGAGACAGAGAAAGGGAGGGAGAGAGAGACAGGCAGAGAAAGACAGTAAGACAGAAGACAGACACAGTGAGAGAGACAGGCAGAGAGAGAGACAGACAGAGACAAAGAAAGAGAGAGACAGACAGAGAAAGAGACAGACAGAGAAAGACAGAGATGGACACAGAGAAACAGAAAGAGAGAGAGACAGAGATAGAGGAAGAGAGAGAAGCAGAAAGAGAGAGACAGAGATAGACAAACAGAGAGAAACAGACAGACAGGGAGGGAGAGAGTCAGAGAGAGACAGACAGGCAGAGAAAGACAGAGACAGACATAGAGAAACAGACAGAGAGAGATGGAGAGAGAGAGTGAGAGATAGAGAGAGAGAGAAACAGAAAGAGAGGGGGAGAGAGAGACAGACAGGCAGGCAGAGAAAGAGAGTAAGACAGAAGAGAGACACAGTGAGAGAGACAGGCAGAGGGAGAGAGAGACAGAGACAGAGAGAAAGAAAGAGAGAGACAGAAAGAGAGACAGACAGACAGAGAGAAACAGCGAGAGAGAGACAGAGAGAGCGAGAGTGAGAGAGACAGAGAGAGAGAGAGAGACAGGGAGGGAGAGAGACAGACAGAGAGAGACCGACAGGCAGAGAAAGAGAGTAAGACAGAAGACAGGCACATAGAGAGAGAGGAATGAAAGAAAGAGAGAGACAGGCCGGGCGCGGTGGCTCACTCCTGTCATCCCAGCACTTTGGGAGGCTGAGGCCGGTGGATCACGAAGTCAGGAGATCGAGACCATCCTAGCTAACACAGTGAAATCCCGTCTCTACTAAAAATACAAAAAATTAGTCGAGCTTGGTGGCGGGCGCCTATAGTCCCAGCTACTCGGGAGGCTGAGGCAGGAGAATGGCGTGAACCTGGGAGGTGGGGCTTGAAATGAGCCGAATGGCGCCACTGCACTCAAGCCTGGGCGACACAGTGAGACTCCGTGTGAAAAAAAAAAGAAAGAGAGAGACAGACAGAGAAAGAGACAGACAGAGACAGACAGAGAGAAACAGACAGAAAGAGAGACAGAGAGAGAGAGAACAGAAAGGAAGGGAGAGAGAGAGAGAGACAGGCAGAGAAAGAGAGCAAGACAGAAGACAGACACAGTGAGAGAGACAGGCAGACAGAGACAGACAGAGACAGACAGAAAGAGAGACAGAGATGAGACAGAGAGACAGAGAGAAACAGACAGAAAGAGAGACAGACAGAGAGAGAGTGAGAGAGAGAGGGAGAGAGACAGAAAGGGAGGAAGAGGGACACACAGAGAGAGAGAGACACGGGTAGAGAAAGAGAGTAAGACAAGATAGGCACAGAGAGAGAGACGGAGAGAGAGAGCGAGAGAGACAGAAAGAGAGACTCAGAAAAAGAAAGAGACAGAGAAAAACAGAGACGGACAGAGAGAGACAGAGAGAAAAAGAGACAGACAGAGAGAAACAGACAGAAAGAGAGAGACAGAGAGAGATAGAAACAGACAGGGAGGGAGAGAGAGACAGACAGGCAGAGAAAGAGACAGATAGAGAAAGACAGAGACAGACAGAGAGAGACAGAGAGAAACAGACAGAAAGAGAGAAGGTCCTAGCCCAGTAGCAATACAGTGCCTTTTCTTCATTTTCTCTTTGTTTTCTGGTTTCTTTTCTTTTTTCCTTTTCTTTTCTTCTCTTCTCTTCTTTTCTTTCTTTTCTTCTTTTCTTTTCTTTCTTTCTTTCTATTTATTTATTTAGAGACCGAGTCTCACTCTGTCACCCAAGCTGTAGTGCAGTGGCATCATCCCGGGTCACTGCAACCTCCGCCTGCCAGGTTCAAGTGATTCTCCTGCCTCAATCTCCCGAGTAGCTGGGATTACAGGTGCCTGCCCCACCGCGCCCGACTCAGTTTCGTATTTTCAGTAGAGATGGGGTTTCACCATGTCGGCTAGGCTGGTTTTGAACTCCTGACCTCGTGACCCACCAACCTCGGCCTCCCAAAGTGCTGGGATGAGAAAAGTGAGCCACTGCATTCAGTGTACAGTGTCATTTGTTAGAAATCACTCGTGGGAACACACACTTATAGGTCATGTGTAGAGATTTTATTTATTTATTTATTTATTTATTGCAAGGGAAGGTGGGGGGATGGTGTTTCACTCTTGCTAGCCAGGCTACAGTGCAATGGCATAGGGAACTCAAAGAGTCAACCTATGGCAGAGAGGACACGTCATTCTGAGCATAAGGCCCGCAGTGAAAGGTGGCAGGGCTGGCATTTTTAAAGGCTGAAATCCCTACGGCTCAGGCCTGTCGTCCCAGCACATTGGGAGGCCCAGGAGGGCAGATCACTGTAGGTCAGGAATTCAATCCCAACGCGGCCAACATGGAGAAACCCCGTCTCCACTAAAAATAGAAAAATTAGCCGTCTGTCGTGGTGCACGTCTGTAATCCCAGCTGCCGAAGAAGAATCACTGGGACCCGGAAAGCAGAGGTTTCAGTGAGCCAAGAGAGCGCCACTGCATCGCAGCCTGGGTGACAGAACGAGAGAGACTCAGTCCAAAAAAAGGAAATGAAGAGAAAAAAAAAAAAAAGAACAGGCCCAAATACTGCATTGTCGCTGAATATTCCCCCCAAAGGCCGGAAATCCCCTGACTCAGGTCAAGGAGGTGGTGTTTCGTTTCACTTATCTCTGTCCCTCTCTCCCTCTCTGTCTCTTTCTCCTCTAACTTTCATTTCTTGTTCAAGCATACATGTGCCAGATTGTTACAAAGGTAAACTTCTGATGGGGGGTTCAGTATGCAGATGATTTCATCACCCGGATACTCAGCACAGTACTCGACAGTTTTCATGTTTCGTTTTGTTTTGGTTTCTCCTGAAGCTGTCTCTCCTTCCACCCCTCCTCCCTCAAGTAGGCTCCCATGTCTCTCATCCCCCTCGTTCTGCCCACGCAGAACTCTCATCTATAAGTTCCCACTTATGGATGAGAACACGCGGTATTTAGCTGATTGTTGCTTTCATCTTCGGTGGTGGCGGTTAAAGAGGCATGACACTAAATTGACCCTTAGGACGCTCCCCTCTGTCCCCACCCTGCACCCCCTCCCCACACACACCCTCATTCCTCCACCCCCTCCTCAAATGCAGGAAAGGAAGAAAGACAGAAATTAAAGTAAGAGGTCAGCCTCCAAGGCGGTGGAGGCAGGGGATCTCAAAGGGTGAGCAAGCGATGGGGGTCGGGGGATGTCTTGGCTGAGCTTGCAACAATGGGGGACAGAGTTTCCAGCCCCAACACACCCCGTAATCCTCAGCCGTAGCCAGCCTCTGGGTGGGGTTGCGCCTGTAAAACTTCTGAATGGAGAGAAGCCCAAGGCAATGGAAGGCATCATCTCCAACTCCAGGAAGGGAATAGGGCTTTGTGCATTTGAATGGGGCTTTAGAAGGCAGTGCTGTGGCTTCCAAAGCATTGCGTCTCGCCTCGCCTCACTTCGCCCAGAGTGAGACTCCATCTCAAAATCAATCAATCAATCAATCAATAATAAAAAAAAATCAATGAAAGAAAGAAAAACAGAGAAGAAAGAAAGAAAGGAAGAAAGGAAGAAAGAAAGAAAGAAAGAAAAAGAAAGAAAGAAAGAAAGAAAAAGAAAGAAAGAAAGAAAGAATCAGTACAGTGGTCGTGGTCGTGAATCATTCCCCAGAGTCCAGGCGCAGTGGCTCATGCCCATCACGCCAGCATTCTGAGGCACCGGGTCAGGAGGGTTGCAACAAAATGATGAGACTCTGTCTGTGGAAAAACATTGAAAAATGAAGGCCAGGTTCGGTGGCTCACGCCTGCCATCCCAGCAGTTCGGGAGGCTGTAGAGGGCAGATCACCTGAGGTCGGGAGTTCAAGACCAGCCTGACCAACATGGAGAAGCCCCGTCTCCACTAAAAATACAAAATCCGCCAGACGTGGTGGCATGTGCCTGTAGTCCCAGCTACTGGGGAGGCTGACGCAGGAGAATCACTTGAACCCAGGAGGCATAAGTTGTGGTGGGCCAAGATTGCGCCATTGCACTCCAGTCTGGGCAACCAGAGAGAAACTCTGTCTCGGGAAAATGAATAAATACATAAATAAAAATGATCTGGGCACAGTGGTGCATGCCTGTGGTCCCAGGTACTCTACTCTGGAGGCTGAGGTGGCAGGATCGCTTGAGTCCAGAAGCGTCCACGCTGCAGTGAGTTGTGATGGCACCACTGCCAGGGTGACAGAGTGAGACGCTGTCTCTAAATCAGTCAATCAATCAAATCACTGGAAGGCGCTGTCTGTGTCTTACTTTCAAAGGGTGTCTCTTTAGGCCAAGCAGGCATGGTGCCTCACAACAGTAATCCTGGCACTTTGGGAGGCTGAGGCAGGGGGAAAGAAAGAAGGGAGGAAGGGAGGAAAGAAGAAAGGCAGGAAGACAGTCAGGCAGGAAAGGAAGAAAGAAAGGAAGGAAGGAAGGAAGGGAGGGAGGGAGAAGAAAAGAGAAGAAAAGAAAAGAAAACGGGAAGGGGCATATCTCCTTGACTGGTGACTGCCCAGGATAAAGCTGACTGAAGCCTCGACCTCTGGGGCCTCAAGTGTTCTCCTTATCTCAGCCTCCCGAGTAGCTGCGACTACAGGCAGGTATCACCACACGAAACTAATCTTATAAAAATATTATAATTATTATTGAGAAAGAGTCTCGCTCTGTCTCAATAATTGCCATGGCATGATCTCAGCTCACTGCAACCTCGGCCTCCCTAGTTCAAGCAACTCACCTGCCTCAGTCTCCTGAGTAGTTATGATTACAAACCTATACCACCAGACCTGGTAATTGTTCTATTTTTCATAGATATGGGGTTTCACCATGTTGGCCAGCCTGGTCTTGAATTCCTGGCCTCAAGTGATCCACCCACCTTGGCCTCCCAAAGTGCTGGAATGACAGGTGTGAGCCACTGTTCCCGGCCCAGATGATCTTTTTTATAAATTGTAGAGAAGATGTTTTGTCAGCTGACGGGTGGAGAGTGGGGTGGGTTTTACTCAGACTGTGTCCTGTGAAAAGGGTAAATTGTGGCTTGTGAACTAGATGTGGAAATTGTGTGTGTGTGTGTGAGAGAGAGAGAGAGAGAGACCAATCCAACCATGAGGACCCAGAAATGGTGTTTGATTTGGGTCCCTGTCTAGTCACCTGTCTATGTGTAGATGACTGAAGATTCCACAAATGAAGGTCAGCAGTATCTATTGAGCTGTTTCTCCCTCTCATGCGTCTCATGTGTGTGGTGGAGAAAGGGAAGAAAAGAGGTTCTGATGGGAAGTTGTCTTCACGCCTGAGGAAGCTGAAGGCAGGCTGACGGGAAGGAGGGCATCCTATGTGGCATTTCCATACCTGGACACCCTTTACAATGCTGGGGCTGCCAGTCCACCCTGTATGTTAACACACCCCCAAGAACAGCACGGTCCAGGGTGGTCCAGTCTCGTCCCATCTGGCCCACCCGGGGCATCTGGTGGAAGTCTTCACTGGAGTATTCGACACCATGGAATACTATGCAGCCGTAAAAAATGATGAGTTCATGTCCTTTGTACGGACATGGATGAAACTGGAAACCATCATTCTCAGCAAACTATCACAAGGACAAAAACCAAACACCGCATGTTCTCACTCATAGGTGGGAACTGAACAATGAGAACACATGGACACAGGAAGGGGAACATCACACACTGGGGACAGTTGCGAGGTGGGGCGAGGGGGGAGGGATAGCATTAGGAGATATACCTAATGCTAAATGACGAGATAACGGATGCAGCACAACAACATGGCACATGTATACATATGTAACAAACCTGTAGGTTGTGCACATGTACCCTAAAACTTAAAGTATAATAATAATAAAATAAAATAAGGAAAAAAAAAGAAAGATTCATCGCGGTTCCCTTGGGGTCGCCAGGCAAAGGCCAGCTGGGGGAGGGTGGTGGGATGTGAAAGGGGGTGGGACATTGGCCTCAGAGCTCCCTGGAAGGTGGCAGGCAGCCGGTGGGGGATGCTGAACCAGAGACGTCTGGCAGGATATAGATCTGGAAGGGGCGTCAGTCCTCTCCCGTACCTCTCCCACGGAAAATCCCACAGCGGCGGTGGGAGCCTTGGTTGGGGGAGAAGCAGGGACAAGGGGGAGAGGGAAGGAGGCCCCCAGGAGGATTTAGCACCGAAAACCCATCCAGGCAATCGCCCTTCTATCGGGTCCAAGGTACACCCTGGGAGGCGGCAAGAGAAATGTTCACCACATGCTTTTTGTCTTTCTCTTTATTTTTTTCGTCTTTTCCATTTTACAAGAGATGCTCATTTCAACAACCAGGCGGTGGATGTGATTGGAGAAGTGTCAAGGCCAGGAGTTTGAGACCAGCCCGAGCAACTAAGCAACACAAGTAGGAGAGCCCAGTTGAAAAAAATGAAAAAAAAGGATGAGAAAGAAAAGAAAAGAAAAAAGAAAAACAACCACCAAGAAAGTTAAAATTCTCTAATGGTGCAGGCACAAAAAAAGAGTGATTTCACGTCTTTTCCCACAACATGGATAGAGCTGGAAGCAAGTATGTACCCAGTGAACTGCCTTCTGCTTAAAAGTGGGAGGTAAACAGTGGGTACGCACATGGTCATCAAAATGGAAATAACAGACACTCCAAAAGGGAGGAAGAGGGTAAGAGGGGGACAAACGATGAATAAATCGCCCGTCGGTGACAACGTTAGCCACTTGGGTATCGGATACACTGGAGGTCCACTTCTACATCCGGAGGCAGTAGTATGCTGATCTAACAAACAAGCACGTACACCCCCTGAGTCGGTAAAATACCAAAACAACGACGACAGCACCAGCAGCAGCAGCAACAACAACAACAACAGAACAGAAGCTGGAACACAAAACCACCACGACCACCACCACAATCACCAGTTGGGGGTTGGGGGAGGGTGGCTGCGCTCGAGGCCCTCAGGCTCAGTCCCCTCGGGTTTAAAAAAGAAAACAGCAGACTCATTCCCGTCTGTAGGCAGGAAAAATCCAATCAAAGTTCTCCGTTGCGAGAAAGGGAAGTAGAATAAGGAGAAGGGCTTATTGATCTTCTTGTGATCGATCGAGACCATACATGTAAGAAAAAATTAAATACAGACAGCAACACTTTCTACACTGTTCAAAAGCATCGGAGATCAGACGCACCACACTTCATGGGGCTTGTGCCACTAGAAAGAAAAGACAGGCCAGGCTTGGTGGCTCACGCCTGTCATCCCAGCACTTTGGGAGGCCGAGGCAGGTGGATCACTAGGTCAGGAGATCGAGACCATCATGGCTAACACGGTGAAACCCCATCTCTACTAAAAATACAGAAAATTTGCCGGGCTTGGTGTGGGTGCCTGTAGTCCCAGCTACTCGGGAGGCTGAGGCAGGAGGATGGCATGAACCCGGGAAGCGCAGCTTGCAGTGAGCCGAGATAGAGCCACTGCACTCTGGCCTGGGCTAAAGAGCGAGACTCCGTCTCAAAAAAAAAAAAAAAAAAAAAAAAAAGCCAGGCATAGTGCTGCATGTCTGTAGTCCCAGCTACTCAGGAGGCTGTGGTAGAACAATCACTTCACCCAGCAGTTAGAGGCTGCAGTGAGCTATGATCATGCCACTGCACTCTGGCCTGGGTGACAGAGCGAAACCCCTTCTCAAAACAAAGAACAACCAAAAACCTACAAGCATACTCAGAGACAGTGTAGGTTTGGTTCCAGACAACCACAATAAGGCAAATGTTACAATCAAATTGGTCGCATAAACATTTTGTTTCCCAGTGCTTATAAAAGTTATGCTTAAACTGTGTTGTAGTCTAATAAGTATTTAATAATTATTAATTAATTAATTAGTAATCACATTATGTCTAAACATCTATGTACATACCTTAACTTAAAATACCTCATTGCTGAAAAATACTAATGAATATTTAAACCTTACCAAGTCATAATCTTTTTTCTGGTGAGTGAAGGGGTGCCCTGCCCCTCCACACTTATGGGTATTTCTAGTCAAGTGGGACGAGAGACTCAGAAAATATGTAAGACACAGAGACAAAGTATAGAGAAGCAATAGTAGGCCCAGGGGACCGGCACTCAGCATACGAAGGACCTGCACAGGCACCGGCCTCTGAGTTCCCTCAGTTTTTATTGCTTATTATTTTCATTATTTCAGCAAAAAGGAATGTAGTAGCAGAGCAGGGTGATAATAAGGAGAAGGTCAGCAAAAAACATGAGCAAAAGAATCTATGTCACTTAAGTTCAAGGGAAGGTACTATGACTGGACGTGCACGTAAGCCAGATTTATGTTTGTCTCCACCCAAACATCTCAGTGCAGTAAAGAATAACAAAGCAGCATTACTGCAAACAAGTCTGGCCTCCCACCATAGGGCGGTTGTTCTCTTATCTCAGAATTGAACAAATGTACAATCAGGTTGTATACTGAGACATTCAGTTCCCAGGGACAGGCAGGAGACAGTGGCCTTCCTCTATCTCAACTGCAAGAGGCTTTCCTCTTTTACTAATCCACCTCAGCACAGACGCTTAACGGGTGTCGGGCTGGGGGACATTCAGGTCTTTCTCATCCCACAAGGTCATATTTCAGACTTTCACATGGGGAGAAACCTTGGACAATACCCCGCTTTCAAGGGCAGAGGTCCCTGCGGCTTTCTGCAGTGCATTTTGCCCCTCGTTTATTGAGAGTAGAGAATGGCAATGACTTTTGCCAAGTATACTGCTTGTAAACATTTTGTTAACAAGGTACATCCTGCACAGACCTAGATCCCTTAAACCTTGATTTCATACAATTGTTGTTTTTGTGAGCTCCAGGTTGGGTCAGAGTGGCTGAGGCAAAGTGGCTGGGACAAAGCTACAAATTAACAACATCTCAGCAAAGCAATTGTTTAAAGTACAAGTCTTTTTCAAAACGGAGTCTCTTATGTCTTTCCTTTCTATATAGACACAGTAACAGTCTGATCTCTCTTTCTTTTCTCTACAGTGAGGGTCTTGCCTCTATATTGATGGCTGCTGACTGATCAGTGTGGGGGCTGCTGAAGTTTGGGTGCCTGTGTCAATTTCTTAAAACAATGAAGTCTGTTCCTTTCACAAAAGATTTCCCTGTAGCATGTGATGCTGTTTGACAGCATTTTATCCACAGTAGAACTTCCTTCAAAATTGGAGTAAAGCCTCTCAAACCCTGCTGCTGCTTTAACCACTAGGTTTATGGAATATTCTAAATCCTTTGTTGTTATTTCAACAATTTTCATAGCATCTCTACCTGGTGTAGATTCCATCTCAAGAAAATATTTTCTTTGCTCATCCATAAGAAGCAACTCCCCACTTGTTCAAGTTTCATCATGAGTTGCAGCAATTTAATCTCATCTTAAGGCCCTAATTCTAATTCTGGTTGTCTCGCGATTTCTACCACATCTGTAGGGACTTCCTCCACTGACATCCTGAACCCTCAAAGTCATCCATGAGGGCTGGAATCAACTTCTTCCAAACTCCTGTTAATGTTGATATTTCAACTTCCTCCCATCAATCACAAATGTCGTTAATGGTATTTGCTATTAAGGAAATTTGTGATTCACGGGAGGAGGTTGAAATATCATGAAGGAATTAATGGTGAAACCTTTCCAAAAGGTTTTCAATTCAGTTTATCCAGATTCATCAAAGAAATTACTATCTATGACAGCTATACCTTTACAAAATGCATTTATTATTTAATAAAAACACTTGAAAGTCAAAACCACTCTTTGATCCACAGGCTGAAGGATAGATATTGTATTAGCAGCCATAAGCATAACATTAATTTCCAAGTACATCTCCATCTAAGCTTCTGGGTAGCTAGGAGAATTATTAATAAGCAGCAATCTTTTTTCCTTTTTTCTTTTCTGTATTTTTTTTTTTCCTTTATGTAGTTTCCCTCTTGTTGCCTAGGATGGAGTGCAGTGGCATGGTCTTGGCTCACTGCAACCTCCACCTCCAGGGTTCAAGCCATTCTTCTGCATCAGCCTCCCAAGTAGCTGAAATTACAAGTACCACCACCATGCCCGGCTAATTTTTTTGTATTTTTATTAGACATAGGGTTTCATAATTTTCACCAGGCTGGTCTCCAACTTCGGACCTCAGGTTATCCACCCACCTTGGCCTCCCAAGGTGCAGGGATTACAGGTGTGAGCCACTGCACCAGGCCAAGCAGCAATCCCTTTAAAGGACTCGTTTTTTTTTTTGTTTGTTTTGTTTTGTTTCTGAGCAGTAGGTCTCAATAGTGGGATTAAATTATTCAGTAAACCATGATGTTAACAGATGTGTTGTCACTCAGACCGTGATGTTCCATTTCTAGAGCACAGAAAGAATAGATTTTGCATAATTCTTAAGGGCCCTGAGATTTTCAGAGTGGTCAATGAGCATTGGCTGTAACTTAAAGTCATCAACTGCAGTGGTCCTCAAAGACAGTCAGCCCATCCTTTGAAGTTTTGAAGCCAAGTGTTGACGTCTCTCTAGAGATGAAAATTTTACATCTTCAGTAAGCTTAATCATTTCCAGCTCTGGACTTAAAGTGAGAGATGTGCAATTCTTCCTTCCATTTGAGCTCTTTGAGGCCACTGTGGTTACTAATTAACACCCCCAGTGGGTGTCATCCTCCTCCCTCCTCAATCGAGTTCACCCACACCGTGGCGTGGGGAACAGGGCTTCCTGCACCACACAGGCCCTGCATGCCTGGGGCTCTGCCACAGGGGCTTTCGTGAGCCAGGGAGCAAGAGCCCTCCCCCCACTCCAGCCCAGCCAGGCTGCACAGGCAGAAGGAATCTCTCAACCTGCCACTGCATGCGGGAATTTTGTGTTTGCTGCCCTTGCTCCTCTGGAAGTAGGACTGTCCAAACCTCAGACTCTTCAGTGGCCTCGACACCCCAA
This sequence comes from Pongo abelii, assembly GCF_028885655.2. Lineage (NCBI taxonomy): Eukaryota > Metazoa > Chordata > Mammalia > Primates > Hominidae > Pongo > Pongo abelii. Next base: position 18,323,563 of record NC_072000.2, on the reverse strand, counting down.
CAAATGCCAGGAGGACGAGGATCCACAGCATGGCGGCCTGATGGGCACGTGCTCAGTGGGACAGCTTGGCCTCCCTCAAGCTGAGTCACAGGGGCAAGGTGTGTTTGCACCAACCACGTCCCACCGGAGTATGCGGTGGGTCTGGAGCCCCAGGTCGCCAGGGCAGTGTGGGAAACCAAAGATGGGGCACCTCTACCTCTGAAGCTTGTGACCCCGGAGGCCTCCTCATCAAGCACAGATGCAAGCCATCCAGGCACCTCTTAACTGCTTCAGGAGCCAGGGCACTCATCTACACTCACCTCCAGCCTGTTAGATGAGCTCCTGTCAACCCCAGCGTTTCAGCAAAAGGCACAACATTTCCTAGATATGGCGCCACTGGGGAAGCTGAAGGAAGTGGAAGAGCTTGCTCCACTGGAAACACTCCTCAGACAGGAAGAACACCGGGCTCTGCTGGAGGAGCTTTGGGACGCAGGGTTGGGGCAGGCTGGGGGCAGGGCGGCGGCCTCTCTTTCATGGTGAACCTCTGACTCGGTATTAAGAGGCGTGTCGTCCCTTCCAGCTGACCTGCCTAGGATCCCTGAGTTCCAGGTCCCATGAGATACTCCACTCAGAGGAGGGCTGTCATTCTTTCCTGAGCATCCTGAGGATCCCAGGGCTCATCCAGGTACCGGGAGGTGGACTGTCTACTGCTCATGCGCGGGTTAGCAGGCAGCAGCCTAGGTTTTCTAACCAGCCAAGGCGGAGCTCTCATCCCTTCCCTCTTGCCCCCACTGCCGCATTCTTCAGTGGGGCGGGCGGAGACCTCCATCCCGGGAAACACTGGCACGGTCAGGCACCAAGCCTACTCTTCTTTCCGCGTCTCGCCACCTCTGTCTCCCCACCCCACCGTCGCTCGCCTACGCTTGCCCTGCCAGCTTCCTCGACATCACCGTGGAGCACCTGACAGCTAAATGCAAACCCGAGACCCCGCGCAAACCGGGGTGCTGCCCTTTCTACCCGGGAGGGAACTCAGGCAGAGATGCGGAGAGGAAAGGAGACAGGGAGGGAGCGATGGAGGGAGGAAAGAACGGATGGACCAAGGGACCTTGGAAGGGTTGGAGGGATAGAAGGAGGGAGAGAGGGAAGGAGGGACAGAGGGAGGAAGGGAGGAAGTGAGGGAGGGACGGAGGGAAAGAGGGAGGGAGGGAGCAAGAAACAGAGAGAGGAAGGCAGAGAGAAAAGCGTTCTTCTGCCTCCAGGACGAGCAGGATCTCACACTCCGGGAAAATGTTGGGTGCCCAGTGCAGGCTAAGTGCTTGACCCACAGCTGTGTCGGCCTGCGGGGCTCTCACTGGCCCTCCTGATCGCCAGCCTGGGTTACTTCATCCAGGAGCGATTCAGACGAATTTCATCTCCCAAGGAATGAGTGAATTACCCAGAGAGCAATGAGTCGAGACTTGGGTGATTGTCCATTTTTCATCCACATGGTTCACAGATGAGATAGCCCCACGTTGAGCCTGCAATGGAGCACGAGATGCATAGTCCCGTCCACACAGGAGTCACAATCAGGCTGACTGAAGCGTGGTTTCAGGTTCCACATTCCTTTGTCTTCTGCAAGGGGGCCTGTTGCTCGTATGTCTGTAGCCCCCGAAAGCGTGACCAGGTTGACTGTTTGGTTCCCGAGCTCTGTGGGAACACAGAAACATCCAGAGAAGAGTGGAAAAGCAGCATCCTGTCTTCGCTCTCCTTTCCAGTTCCCTGTTTGGAAACAGGTCATAGTGGAGACTCCCCATGTCGTAGGAAACAGGAATCCATCGTCAGGCCGTGATGCACCAGACATTTCTTTTCTCTGTAGTTTCACTCTCGTTTTCTACATGAATATAAACAAGATTCATAAGGAATCAGAAAAGAATTTATGGTACACAAGTCTTGACTACTGTTGCATTCCACTTTGAAATCATTTTGAGCTAAAACAACAGTTTTCCAAGATTTAAAGAAAAATAGATTTTATAAAAGGGATTCTTTTATTCACTCAATACATCATTTATGATACTGACAGTAACAAGTGATATTTTTTCCACCATAATTTGTTCTGATGAAAGAAATAATTCTTTTAACTCCTCACAAATGCTACATTTTCAAGACTAAAGGAATTATCAGTAGGCATTCTTTCTTCTTCATTTAAGTTATTTGTCTCTAAAATATGTCAAGTAAACTTTTAAAGATTCAGGGAGGGGCAGTTTCAGGATTTTTTCTCTCAGTAAATTTTGAGGTGGCTCCTCTGGCTTCATCGCTTCACTGTGATCTTTTTCTTCCTCTTCTTTGCTATCTTCTTCCATTTTTTCATCCTCCTCACTGTCTAGATGCTGAGGAATAAGCTGATTACCCACAAATACGTAAGTGGTAATTCTCTGTTTAACTCTATTTCTTTTCCTTTTGGGTGGAGCCCTTTGAGGAATCCCCTTGGCCTGCATCTTATCATTTATGAAATTTTTAAGTGTGGATCGAATGTAAATACGAGCCAAGTCCTGTAGATTCCTGACAGTGATTCCTTACATATTTGTAGTAGTGAGGGTTAGATTTAATTTTATATAAGGTTTAAATAATAGTTAAGCTTATGTAACCTGATCTGAATTTGCATTTCCTATATGAAAACTTCATTTATCTAATAAGGAAATCAAATGATTGCAGAATTATTTACCTTACTTTTGTTGAAATCACTGTTGCTGGGTTGCTGTATATATATTCTGGGCAATATATGAGTGTAACAACAATACAAAATATTGAATAATTTAGCTTTTAAAAGTCCCACAAATTTTATGAAATTTTACAGCACTGCTACTTTTGCTTGTGAATGTCTTTCCAAAAGACATGAGTAAAATATCGACTTCTCTCATAGAGATTTTAAGAGCAAAGCAAGTGAATTATTAAAATAGGATGTATTACTTAACACAACTTTTTATATGGACCCTTTACATTTTCAGTATTTAAAAAAATGAGGTTATTTTAACTCTCTAGAATATTTTTATTATTATTATACTTTAAGTTTTATGGTACATGTGCAAAATGTGCAGGTTAGTTACATATGCATACATGTGTCATGCTGGTGTGCTGCACCCATTTAGCACTCGATATTTAGCATTAGGTATATCTCCTAAAGTTATCCCTCCACCCTCCGCCCACCCAATGACATTCCCCAGAGTGTGATGTTCACCTTCCTGTGTCCATGTGTTCACATTGTTCAATTCCCACCTATGAGTGAGAACATGCAGTGTTTGGTTTTCTGTCCTTGGGATAGTTTACTGAGAATGATGATTTCCAGTTTCATCCATGTCCCTACAAAGTATATGAAGTCATCATTTTTTATGGCTGCATAGTATTCCATAGTATATATGTGCCACGTTTTCTTAATCAAATGTTGGACATTTGGGTTGGTTCCAAGTCTTTACTATTGTGAATAGTGCCGCAATAATCTTACTTGTGCATGTGTCTTTATAGCAGCATGATTTATAGTCCTTTGAGTATATACCCAGTAATGGGATGGCTGGGTCAAACGGTATTTCTAGTTCTAGATCCTTTAGGAATCACCACACTGACTTCCACAATGTTTGAACGAGTTTACAATCCCACGAAAAGTGTAAAAGTGCTCCTATTTCTCCACACCCTCTCCAGCACCTGTTGTTTCCTGACTTTTTAATGATCGCCATTCTAACTGGTGTGAGATGGTATCTCATTGTGTTTTTGATTTGCATTTCTCTGATGGCCAGTGATGGTGAGCATTTTTTCATGTGTTTTTTGGCTGCATAAATGTCTTCTTTTCAGAAGTGTCTGTTCATGTCCTTCACCCACTTTTTGATGGGGTTGTTTGTTTTTTTCTTGTAAATTTGTCGGAGTTCATAGTAGATTCTGGATATTAGCCCTTTGCCAGATGAGTAGGTTGTGAAAATTTTCTCCCATTTTGTAGGCTGCCTGCTCACTCTGATGGTAGTTTATTTTGCTGTACAGAAGCTCTTTAGTTTAATTAGGTCCCATTTGTCAATTTTGCCTTTTGTTGCCATTGCTTTTGGTGTTTTAGACATGAAGTCCTTGCCCATGCCTGTGTCTTGAATGGTAATGCCTAGGTTTTCTTCTGGGGTTTTTATGGTTTTAGGTCTAATGTTTAAGTGTTTAATACATATTGAATTATTTTTTGAATAAGGTGTAAGGAAGGGATACAGTTTCAGCTTTCTACATATGGCTAGTCAGTTTTCCCAGAACCATCTATTAAATAGGGAATCCTTTACCCATTGCTTGTTTTTCTCAGGTTTGTCAAAGATCAGATAGCTGTATATATGTGGCATTATTTCTGAGGGATCTGTTCTGTTCCACTGATCTATGACTCTGTTTTGATACCAGTACCATGCTGTTTCGGTTACTGTAGCCTTGTAGTATAGCTTGAAGTCAGGTAGTGTGATGCCTCCAGGGTTGCTCTTTTGGCTTAGGATTGACTTGGCGATGAGGGCTCTTTTTTGGTTCCATATGAACTTTAAAGTAGTTTTTTCCAATTCTGTGAAGAAAGTTATTGGTAGCTTGATGGGGATGGCATTGAATCTATAAATTACCTTGGGCAGAATGGCCATTTTCATGATATTGTTTCATCCTACCCATGAGCTTGGAATGTTCTTCCATTTGTTTCTATCCTCTTATAATTCAATGAGCAGTGGTTTGTAGTTCTCCTTGAAGAGGTCTTTCATGTCCCTTGTAAGTTGGATTCCTAGATATTTTATTCTCTTTGAAGCAATTGTGAATGGGAGTTCACTCATGATTTGGCTCTGTTAGTCTGTTATTTGTGTATAAGAATGCTTGTGATTTTTGTACTTTGATTTTGTATCCTGAGACTTTGCAGCAGTTTCTTATCAGCTTAAGGAGATTTTGGGCTCAGACAATGGGGTTTTCTAGATATACAATCGTGTCATCTGCAAACAGGGTCAATTTGACTTCCTCTTTTCCTAATTGAATACCCTTTATTTCCTTCTCCTGCCTAATTGCCCTGGCCAGAACTTCCAATTCTATGTTGAATAGGAGTGGTGAGAGAGGGCATCCCTGTCTTGTGTCAGTTTTCAAAGGGAATGCTTCCAGTTTTTGCCCATTCAGTATGATATTGGCTGTGGGTTTGTCATAGATAGCTCTTATTATTTTGAGATACGTTCCATCAATACCTAATTTATTCAGAGTTTTTAGCATGGAGGGTTGTTGAATTTTGTCAAAGGACTCTTCTGTATCTATTGAGATAATCATGTCGTTTTTGTCTTTCATTGTGTTTATATGCTGGATTATATTTATTGATTTGTGTATATTGAAACAGGCTTGCAACTCAGGGATGAAGCCCACTTGATCATGGTGGATAAGCTTTTTGATGTGTTGCTTTATTTGGTATGCCAGTATTATATTGAGGATTTTTGCATCAATGTTCATCAAGGATATTGGTCTAAAATTCTCTTTTTTGTTGTGTCTCTGCCCAGCTTTGGTATCAGGATGATACTGGCCTCATAAAATTAGTTAGGGAGGATTCCCTCTTTTTCTATTGATTGGAATAGTTTCAGAAGGAATGGTGCCAGTTCCTTCTTGTACCTCTGTTAGAATTCGGTTGTGAATCCATCTGGTCCTGGACTTTTTTTGGTTGGTAAGCTATTGATTATTGCCTCAATTTCAGAGCCTGTTATTTGTCTATTCAAAGATTCAACTTCTTCCTGGTTTAGTCTTGGGAGGGTGTATGTGTCGAGGAATTTATCCATTTCTTCTAGATTTTCTAGTTTATTTGCACAGAGGTGTTTGTAGTATTCCCTGATGGTAGTTTGTATTTCTGTGGGATTGGAGATTGTATCCCCTTTATCATTTTTTATTGCATCTATTTGATTCTTCTCTCTTTTTTTCTTTATTAGTCTTGCTAGCAGTTTATCAATTTTGTTGGTCCTTTCAAAAAACCAGCTCCTGGATTCATTAATTTTTTGAAGGGTTTTTTGTGTCTCTATTTCCTTCAGTTCTGCTCTGATTTTAGTTATTTCTTGCCTTCTGCTAACTTTTGCATGCGTTTGCTCTTGCTTTTCTAGCTCTTTTAATTCTGATGTTAGGGTGTCAATTTTGGATCTTTTCTGCTTCCTCCTGTGGGCATTTAGTGCTATAGATTTCCCTCTACACAGCTTTAAATATGTCCCAGAGATTCTGGTATGTTGTGTCTTTGTTGTCATTGGTTTCAAAGAACATCTTTATTTCTGCCTTCGTTTCTTTATGTACCCAGTAGTCATTCAGGAGCAGGTTGTTCAGTTTCCATGTAGTTGAGCAGTTTTGAGTGAGTTTCTTCATCCTGAGTTCTAGTTTGATTGCACTGTGGTCTGAGACACAGTTTGTTACGATTTCTGTTCTTTTACATTTGCTGAGGAGAGCTTTACTTCCAACTATGTGGTCAATTTTCGAATAGGTTTGGTGCTGAAAAAAATGTATACTCTGTTGATTTAGAGTGGAGAGTTCTGTAGATGTCTATTAGGTCCACTTGGTGCAGAGCTGAGTTCAATTCCTGGGTATCATTGTTAACTTTCTGTCTCGTTGATCTGTCTAATGTTGACAGTGGGGTGTTAAAGTCTCCCATTATTAATGTGTGGGAGTCTAAGTCTCTTTGTAGGTCACTCAGGACTTGCTTTATGAATCTGGGTGCTCCTGTATTGGGTGCATATATATTTAGGATACTTAGCTCTTCTTGTTGAATTGATCCCTTTACCATTATGTAATGGCCTTCTTTGTCTCTTTTGATCTTTGTTGGTTTAAAGTCTGTTTTATCAAAGACTAGGATTGCAACCCCTGCCTTTTCTTGTTTTCCATTTGCTTGGTAGATCTTCCTCCATCCTTTTATTTTGAGCTTATCTGTGTCTCCGCATGTGAGATGGGTTTCCTGAATACAGCATACTGATGGGTCTTCACTCTTTATCCAATTTGCCAGTCTGTGTCTTTTAATTGGAGAATTTAGTCCGTTTATATTAAAAATTAATATTGTTATGTGTGAATTTGATCCTGTCATTATGATGTTAGCTGGTTATTTTGCTCGTTAGTTGATGTAGTGTCTTCCTAGCCTCGATGGTCTCTACAATTTGGCATGATTTTGCAGTTGCTGGTACCAGTTGTTCCTTTCAATGTTTAGTGCTTCCTTCAAGATCTCTTTTAGGGCAGGTCTGGTGGTGGCAAAATCTCTCAGCATTTACTTGTCTGTAAAGTATTTTGTTTCTCCTTCACTTATGAAGTTTAGTTTGGCTGGATATGACATTCTGGGTCCAAATTATTTTCTTTAAGAATGTTGAATATTGGCCCCCAGTCTCTTCTGGCTTGTAGAGTTTCTGCTGAGAGATCCACTGTTAGTCTGATGGACTACCCTTTGTGCATAACCCGACCTTTCTCTCTGGCTGCCCTTAAGATTTTTTCCTTCATTTCAACTTTGGTGAATCTGACAATTATGTGTCTTGGAGTTGCTCTTCTCGAGGGGTATCTTAGTGGTGTTCTCTGTATTTCCTGAATCTGAATGTTGGCCTGCCTTGCTAGATTGGGGAAGTTCTCTTGGATAATACCCTGCAGAGTGTTTTCCAACTTGGTTCCATTCTCCCTGTCACTTTCAGGTACACCAATCAGACATAGATTTGGTCTTTCCACATAGTCCCATATTTCTTGGAGGGTTTGTTCGTTTCTTTTTATTCTTTTTTCTCTAAACTTCTCTTCTCGCTTCATTTCATTCATTTCATCTTCCATCACTGATACTCTTTCTTCCAGTTGATTGCATTGGCTCCTGGGACTTCTGCACGCTTCACGTAGTTCTCAAGCCTTGGATTTCAGCTCCATCAGCTCCTTTAAGCACTTCTCTGTATTGTTTATTCTAGTTATACATTCGTCTAATTTTTTTCAAAGTTTTTTAACTTCTTTGCCTTTGGTTTGAATTTCCTCCTGTAGCTCAGAGTAGTTTGATCATCTCAAGACTTCTCTCAACCCGTCAAAATCATTCTCCCTCCAGCTTTGCTCCGTTGTTGATGAGGAACTGCATTCATTTGGAGCAGGAGAGGCACTCTGCTTTTTAGAGTTTCCAGTTTTTCTGCTCTGTTTTATCCCCATCTTTGTGGTTTTATCTCCTTTTGGTCTTTGATGATGGTGATGTACAGATGCGTTTTTGGTGTGGATGTCCTTTCTGTTTGTTAGTTTCCTTCTAACAGACAGGACCCTCAGCTTCAGGTCTGTTGGAGTTTGCTAGAGGTCCACTCCAGACGCTGTTTGCCTTTGTAACAGCAGCGGTGTCTGCAGAACAGCAGATTTTCATGAACCACAAATGCTGCTGTCGGATCGTTCCTCTGGAAGTTTTGACTCAGAGGAGTACTTGGCCGTGTGAGGTATCAGTCTGCCCCTACTGGGGGTTGCGTCCCACTTAGGCTGCTTGGAGTTCAGGGGTCAGGAACACACTTAAGGAGACAGTCTGCCCATTCTCAGATCTCCAGCTGCGTGCTGGGGGAACAATTGCTCTCTTCAAAGCTGTCAGACAGGGACATTTAAGTCTGCAGAGCTTACTGCTGTCTTTTTGTTTGTCTGTGCCCTGTCCCCATAGGTGGAGCCTATAGAGGCACACAGGCCTCCTTGAGCTGTGGTGGGTTCCACCCAGTTCGAAGTTCCCGGCTGCTTTATTTACCTACGCAAGCCTGGACAATGGCGGCGCCCCTCCCAAAGCCTCGCTGCCGCCTTGCAGTTTGATCTCAGACTGCTGTGCTAGCAATCAGTGAGACTCTGTGGGTGTAGGACCCTCCGAGCCAGGTGCGAGATATAATCTCCTGGTGTGCCGTTTTGTAAGCCCGTTGGAAAAGTGCAGTATTAGGGTGGGAGTGACCGGATTTTCCAGATCCATCTGTCACTCCTTTCTTTGACTAGGAAAGGGAACTCCCTGACCCCTTGCACTTCCTGAATGAGGCAATGCCTAGCCCTGCTTCGGCTTGCACACGGTGCACTGCACTCACTCTCCTGTGCCCACTGTCTGGCACTTCCTAGTGAGATGAACCCGGTACCTCAGATGGAAATTCAGAAATCACCCGTCTTCTGCGTCAGTCATGCTGGGAGCTGTAGACTGCAGCTGTTCCTATTTGGGTATCTTGGCTGCGCCCACTCTCTAGAATTTTTAAATTATATTTAGAATTGTTTTTTCTATAGTTCACTGTATAAAGTATTTGGTTTTTTTAAAAAAGCAAAATCATCGTTATGTGTGACTCTTGATAGGCCACAGAACAAGTGAATGAGCATAAGTGAGACCACTTTCTTAGATGTCTGTAAGTAGCAGGGCCATGGTAGACCTGGTCAGCGGATGCACTTTAGTAGATGGAACTTCTAGTTTACCTGAATATTTATCCTTGACAAGGTAGGGCTGAGCCTGCACTTGCTTTGGATCTTTATAGTACAAGAAATATTCACAGAAATTGTATCTAGATAACTTTTGTTTGGAAAATCCTGTTCAGAATCATAGTGTAATCCTTGGGACTCATGCCATGCTCATTTGACTTCTTCCCATATTTTTTATGTTTCTTTTGGTAAAACTATTATGGTTTTCATTTTTTACTTAATATCACACTATTAAACTGTCCATATTTGAGCTTTATTGTAGCTTATCAGTGATAAAAAACAGGTAGTAATTGCCATTGTTTGCTTGTTTATTTTCCTAATAAGGCCTGAAAACAGCCATTCCTTATTAAGAAAGTGTGCAATGTAACATATTTGCTAGAGTTACATGGATTATATATTTCTTAAAGGGAAAAATTTGAGAGTATCATGGATTACCACCAGGATTATTATTACAGTAGTTGCTCAGATTTGGTTAAGGAAGCCCAATCAAAGTATAGTGAAAGGATTATTATCTCTCTGCTAAGATTAAGACATTGTTTCAAAAATCTCAGCCCCAATAATTCCACAACATCTGAAAACAAGTGTTTGTGATCCTGTGTAAGCATGAAATTGTTCCAAGTAAGTGAGGATATTTTAGTTATGTGAAAGGCAGTATCAATGGAAGGTTATTTGTTTTATACCAGTGGCTAGGATGGTGGAATTGGGGTTATTTCTACAGTTATTCTTAGATGATTACTAAACTGCTAAGAAATGCCCCATATGATTTGTATCTAGGAAAGAAAAAAATCAGTATCATACTGTTGTCATCTGTCAGAAATGTTCATTTTATTCTGAATTAAATGTGGCTTTTGAAGTTACCTTGAATTCCTGGTGACCACATGTTTTTATCTGGAAAACCTGGGGAAAGTTGTCTGTCACATCTACCCTGCTGTTTTTTTTTTTTCTCGGTTGGAACTGCTGTTTAGATGATGCTTTTACTATGCAGGAGAGAGTTTTTGTTAAGGATACATTTGAAGATTGGGTTTTCCGTAATGTCTTTCATTCTTTGACTTTGGCAAAGTGTACAGTAGATTTTCATGATCATTGCATACTTCTTGTCATTGAAATGTATTTTTATGTTTTTAAATGCATTCATTTTACACTTGTGACTTTATTATTGACTTTAAGAGGCAGAAATAAAAAAATAAAATTAAAAAAAGAAAATGAATGCGATCCACACGCCTGCGTGTGTGAGACAATCACGGCAACAGTGACACCCACAGGCATTGCTGCCTTCACGGAGAGGGCATGGAAAACTCAAGACTATCATGGATGTTCAGTTCTACACTTCACCCTTCCAAGGTGGTTTCTCCCTGAAATCGTGTGTGAGCCCAGAGAGAAACTTCTAGTTTCCATCGAATTCTGGAGAACTCAGAGAGCCAGCCCTGGAAGCCCCCCTTTCCTGGCCGATCTGGCCCCACCTTCACCTACCACACATGGCTCTGTGTCTGTGGTCTCTGGCTTCAGAGGGCGGGTTATCCATGGCCCTTGGGTACTCATGCATATTCGTGAAGGGGTGAAGCTGATGGGTCTTTATAAGTGCCACTGGCGTGGTCAGACTCCTGACTGGACCTGCCTGCAGCGCAAAGGCCAACTGAGGCACATGGGCACTGCCGGCCACTCTCTGCCCTTGTCTCTCCATGAAATTCCGGCCAGGTGCCCCTGTGATGGCTCTCCCGACACCTTCTGACAGCCCCTTCCCTGCGGAAGCCTGAGGACGAGGATGGCAAAGGGACTCGTTTGTAACCTGAACGAAAAAGATGCCCTGCCAGCGTGCTTTGAGTGGAACCCTTACCTGAACTGGCCAGAGAGACCTGACTTTTAGAGTCCAGGATTCAGATTTCATGTCAGAATCGAAGGTTCAGGCATCCAGGCCAGGGTGGCACGGAACCCATGCACGCAGACGGCCTGTGCAATGTGGCCCACAAGGGTGCCACCCTCCCTCCTTGGTCGCCTTCACCCCCACCAGGGCGTAGGGTACAGGGGGATTTCGTTAGCCAGGCAGCAAGGGTCACCACTCTGCTGCAGCCCAGCGAGGCTTCCCAGGCAGAAGGAATCTCCCAACCTGCCATGGAACATGGGGATTTTGGGTTTGCTGTCCTGGCTCCTTCGGAAGTGGTGCTGACCCACCCTCAGACACCTGGGTGACCTCAGCACCCAAACAGATGGCAGGGGGACCAGGATCCACACTATGGTGGCCTTCTGGGTGTGTGCTCAATGGGACAGCTTGGGCCGCTCATGCTGAGTCAAACAGATGGCAGGGGGACCAGGGTCCACAGCAAGGCGGCCTTCTGGGTACCTGCTCAGCGGGACAACTTGAGCCGTTCAGGCTGAGTCACAGGAGCAAGGTGTGCTTGCACCGCACACGTCCCACATGAGTCCGTATTGGGGCTGGGGCCAGGGTCTCCAAGTCACCAGGGCACATGGGAATGCGAAGCCGAGGCACATCTACCTCCGCAGCTCGCGCCCATGGAGGCCTCTGCATGTCAGAAGCAGATGTAAGCCATCCAGACACCCTCCCAACCGATCCAGGAGCTGGAGCGTTCATCTGCACTCGCATCCACCCTGCTATATGAACTCCTGTCGACCCCAGAATTTCAGCAAAAGGCACATCCTTTCCTAGCAACGGAGCCACTGGGGGAGTTGAAGGACGTGGAAGAGCCCACTTTTCTGGAACCACACCTCAGCCAGGAAGAACACTGGGCTCAGTTGGAGGAGCTTTAGGACGCAGGGTTGGGAAAGGATGGGGACAGGGGGGTGGCCCTTTTTCACGGTGAACCTCTGGCTCGGAATGGAGACCTGTGTCTTCCTTTCCAGCTGACCTGTCTAGGATTCCTGAGTCAAGGTCCAGCAAGAGACTCCACAGAAAGGAGGGCTCTCATTCTTTTCTGAGTATCTCAGGGATTTCAGAGCCAGCACAGGTACTCAGAGATGGGCCATCTACTGCCCATGAACGGGTCCGCGGGCAGCCAGCTAGGGTTTGGGACCAGCACAGGCAGGGCTCTCAACCCTTCCCCAGCCCCCCTATGCCTTGTACCCCCCCCGCCCCTGCATTCTTCAGTGGTGTAGGCAGAGACATCCACCCTGGGAAACACCGGCCGGGGCAGTGGCCAGGCCTGCTCTCTTTTCCACGGCTCAACTCCACTGCCTCCCCGCTCTACCATCACTCGAGCACCCGTGCCCTGCCATACTCCCTGGCATCACGTGGAGTGCCTGGCCACTAAATGTAGACCCCGAGATCTCTCACAACCTGTCGTTCTGCTCTTTCTAGGTGGGAGGGAAGCCGGGCAGAGATGGGGAAAGGAACTGAAACAAAGTGAGAGGGAGTGACAGAGGGAGGAAAGGATGGATGAACGGAGGGACCTTGGAAGGGATGGAGGGAGGGAGGGAAAGAAAAAGAGAAGAATGGAGGGAGGGAAGGAGGGAGAAATGGAGGTATGGATGGAGGGAGAGAGGGAAGGAGAGAAGAACAGAGGGAGGGAGAGAGGGAGAGAAGGAAGAATAGAGGGAAGGATGGACAGAGGGAGAAAAGGAGCAAGAAACAGAGAAGGGAAGGAAAAGAGAAAAGCTGTCTTCTGCCTCCAGGACCAGCAGGACCTCGAACTCTGGGAAAATGTTGGGTGCCCAGTGCAGGCTGAGTGCTCGGCCAAAGGCCGTGTAGGCCGACGGTGCCCTCACCGGCCCTCAGGATTGTCAGCCTGGGTTACTTCATCTGGGAGCGATTCAGACGAATTCTACCTCCCAAGGAATGAGCGAATTCCCCAAAGAGCAGAGCCGAGACTCAAATGGTTTTCTGTTTTTCATCCACATGGCTCACAGATAGCCTATCCCCACGCTAAGCCTGCAACAGAGCACGAAGCAGATACTCCCATCTACACAGGAGTCACACTCAAGCCGAGTGAACCATGATTCCAGATTCCACGTTCCTTTGCCCTCTGCAAGGTGGCCTGTTGCTCACTGGTCTCTGGCCCCCGAAAGCGTGACCATGTGGACTGTTTGTTTCCCGAGCTCTGTGGGGACACAGAAACCTCCAGCGAAGCGTGGAAAAGCAGCATTGTGTCTTCGCTCTCCTTTGCAGTTTCCAAACAGGCAATTTTGGAGACTCCCCATGTTGCAGGAAACAGGAATGCATCATCAGGCTGTGATGCCTCAGTCCCCTGCCCTGGCTCCAGGCCCACCGGGAGGCCTCCCTTTCGCTGACACTCCAGGCCTTCCCTCGGCTCACCAGCTCCCGAGCTTCCAACACATTGCACCGGCTCAGGACAGGGTGTGCTCGGAGGCGTCAGGGCCCGGGGCCCACAGTTCTGGGATCCCCTCCAGTCCTCTGCCTTACTGCGGAAGAATTGTTTTGGATCCCTTGCTGCCCCTCCTGCAAGGCTCCCTCTTGCCCCACACACCCAGAGCCGCCAGGGCTGCCCAGGGGGGAACAGCCTGCCCAGCCCTTTTTCTCATAATGCCCACACCATCGTTGCTTGTCCCGACGAGTACCCGCCCATGGCCAACGGGAAAGGAAGGCCCTGATTTGCCCCACGCTGGCACTAGAGCCCCGACAGCCTGATCCCGGGAAAGAGGGGCTGACGGACATCCAGACACACCACACCAACACCACGAGCAAACCCACCCCGACGCACACACAGATACACATGGGTGCATGCACACAGTCACACAAGCACAAACACGGACACACACACAAGGACATACAGGCAAAGACACAGACACAGCTTGAAAGAGAGCTAGGGAGACTGGGTGGAGAGAAGAAAGGAGGAGAGAGACAGAAGGTGACAGAAGAGCGAGAGGTGGAGGGGGAAATAGAGAAAGGGAGACGGCAAGGGAGTTGTAGGGCAAGAGAGACAGAGCCTTGGAGAAGGAGGCTCTGCTCAGGTAGACAGGGCAACTTTGAGCAGGCCGGGGTGAGGAGGAGGGTGCTTGGGCCAGGCTAGAACAGGGGGTCAGGACCGCCCAAGTGGGAAAACCAACGGGGCCCTGAGACGTGTTTTTTTTTTTTTTTCTTGGTTTGGTTGGTTGCTTTGGGGTTGCGTTTCATAGGCTCCTTCTGTCTCCTAGGTGTGGTGGTCCCTGAGATTTGTAGAGTGCACCCGTCCATCAGGTGGAAGCCGTGGCACCAAGTGTGTCCATGGGGCCAGGCCTGGGTCTCTCTTGTGTCCTCAGGACTTGAGTTTACACGAAGTCAGTGGCAATGGCAAACAGGGTGCACAGGGACGGATTTATTCGTGGCTGGGAAAAACAATGTTCTTCCCCCGGGGAAAGCAGACCACGTGTTCTGGAGCGGAGGTCTTGGCTGGTGACTGTGGGACCTGCTGTCCCAGCTTGGACATTTGCAGTGGCACTTGATGAATGAATTGAATTGCCTGGGGTCCGGGGAGTGAGAAGACACACCGGAGGGCAGGAAACCCTAGCCTGCGCCTTTGGGGTCTAGTACCTGCCACAGAGCCCCAGCTGGAGCCGGGCTCCCGGTGGGGATGCAGCCAGGCAGAAGAGGTGGAATGCTGATGCCTGGCAGTATTGCAGCTGCGGACCCCCACGAGGAGGTTTCATCTCGACATCAATGTTTTTCTTTCTTCAGCTGATATGTATCCTTAATTTTATATTAGTGGTAACTCCACAAATTTAGAGGTACAAAATATGATTGCCCACACCTTAAAATCGCATTACCACCTCCCATTACCATCAACTTTCCCCCTCCTCACCACCCTCAACCCGTAGACTAGGTCTCGCGATGTTGCACAGGCTGGCCTCAAACTGCCGGGCTTAAGTGATATGCCTGCCTTGGCCTCTCAAAGTTCTGGGATCAGCGGTGTGAGTCACCATGCCCCGCCAACCACCACCAAGTTTCGATTCAGCAGCACTGGGTCGTGGAGCTAAGGACCCACAAATTTAGAAAAGTTTTTAAATATCATAACGTTTCTGTAAGGAAATAGTATTTGTTATTACATTTTTAGACTCTTTTATAATGCTCTTTTTTTTTTTCCACTGAACACAGTACTAAGTAGTAATTGGAAAATCACAGCATAAGTCATATTACTTTTTCTAATACAGAGTCCTTGGCTGTTCTCTAAGCTAAACCTGATCACCTACGTTGAGAAAAAGAAAAAGCCCAGAGTGTGAGGAGATAGGAGATAGTAGCCAAACATCCAAAGAGGTTGGAGTGAATAAGGCAGATGACACAGATTAGATGTCGAAAGGTCAAGGAGAAAGCCAGATCTTAAAGTGTGGTTTGCGAAGCTATACTCCAATGGAAATCTTTTCCAAGAAGCCCTGGTTTCTTTCTCTTGCTTTTATTAGAGACAGACATCTTCTGCCCCATGCTCTTCAGTTTTCTAGGACTGGACTTCCCCTTCAACGATCATTCATCTAAGTTACAAAGAAAATCAAACACTTTGCATGGCTTGCAAGGGACTGGAGGACCTGGCTTCTTGCTCTTTTATTGCTTTTGAGGACATGGGACAGTCTGTGATTTTTAAGGAACTCTATGTTAAACATTTTCTAATTTCCATTTTGTGTCTTGTCTAAAATGTGTGAGAGTAGTGGAGATATTGGGATTTGGTTTAGAAATCGCAGAAACACCACATCCAGATGTCGTATGTTTTCTGCTTTATAATTCCATATCCTTTGAAGGTTTCAAATGTGATTCTACAGAAATTCATACTCAATAATTTTATCAGAACACTAAGCCTCTGCCCCATATAATAAAACCTAATGTTATTTTACTTCAAAATTTTAAGTTTTTGGTATGTATTGACGCTAAAGCTGTAAACACTCTGTGCCATAATTCCTAAACTGTAATATGGTTTAATGTATCTACTTTCTACTTTTAAAACATGTACTTTGCCATTGAGTAACTTAGAATATTGCTGAGCATGTATTAAATAACCATTTGTTTCCTGATTTTTTAATAGTTATCATTTTATAATTTTCTCTTGTTTAGTTTGAAGCTTACTAGGATTTTGTCAATGATATGTATGAGTGTATATATATATATATATATACACAAACAAGTATGTATATAACAACATCTGTAATTGATATATATCTATATGTTTTAAATATGTGTATATACACACTTATGTGAATATATGCATGTGTACATAACATTGATTTTTTGACCAATAAAAATTGCATAATTATGCATTGTCTACATTATAATAATTTGATAGATATATATTGTAAAATATTTAATACAATTAAGTTGATGAACATTCATATCACCTCACATGGTTATGATTTTGTAGTGAGAGCATTTGAGGTCTCCTATTGTTGTAGCAAATTTTAAGCATACAAAACACTGTTATTAACTACATTTTAAAGCTATACATTAGACCCCCAAAACCTATTTATCTTATAACTGAAAGTTTGTACTCTTTGAACACCTTATCATTTTTTCTACCTCCAGGCCTGGTCATTACCATTGTACTCTCTGCTTCTGTGAGTTCAGGCTTTTTAAATTCTCAATTTAAGTGAGAACATACAGTGTTTGTTTTTCTGTGCCCAGCTTATTTTGCATAGCATAATGTACCCAGGTCCATTCATGTTGTTGAAATAGCAGAATTTCATTCTTTTTTATGGGTCTATTTTACCACATTTTCCTTATCCATTCAGCATCTACAGATAAGTCATTTTTTTAAAAAAGTACTCTTGACAGTTGTGAATAATGCTGTATTGAATACAGGGGTGCAGATTATTTTTGAGATGCTGATTTTATTTTGTTTATAGACAGAAGTGGAATTTCGGGATTGTACGATAGTTCAATTTTTTAAAAATAACCTGCATACTAATTTTCATAATGACTCTTCCAGTTTACAACTCATTAAGACTGTACAGAAATATTTTGTCACATCCTTGTTAACACTTGTCATATCTCTTTTTTTTGATATTAGCCATTCCAACTGCTGTAAAGTGGTATCTTTTCATTTGCAATTTTCTCATGAATGGTAATGTTTAGCATCTTTCTGCACACCTGTTGGATATTTGAATATGTTTGTAAAAAATATTTAGTCTTGGTCGTTGGAGCCAAGATGGCCGAATAGGAATAACTCCAGTCTACAAATCCCAGCTTGAGGGACACAAAAGATGGGTGATTTCTGCATTTCCAACTAAAGTACAAGGCTCATCTCACTGGGGAGTGCCTGTCAGTGGGTACCTGACGGTGGTTACAGCGCACCATGCATAAGCCAAAGCAGGGCGAGGCATTGCCTCACTGGGGAACTGCAAGGGGTGAGGGAATTCCCTTTCCTAGTCAAAGAAAGGGGTGACAGATGGCACCTGGAATATTGGGTCACTCCCACACTAATACTGTGCTTTTCCAATGGTCTTCACAAACAGCACACCAGGAGATTATATCCTGCACCTGGCTCAGAGGTTCTTATGCCCACGGAACCTCGCTCATTGCTAGCACAGCAGTCTGAGATCATACTGCAAGGTGGCAGTGAGGCTGGGGGAGGTGCGCCCGCCATTGCTCAGCCTTCAGTACGTAAACAAAGTGGGTGGGAAGCTCAAACTCAGTGGAGCCCATCACAGCTCAAGGAGGTCTGCCTGCCTCTGTAGGCTCCCCCTCTGGAGGCAGGGCACAGACAAACAAAAGACAGCAATAACCTCTACAGATATAAATGTCCCTGTCCCACAGCATTGAAGAGAGTCGTGGTTCTCCCAGCATGCAGCTGGAGATCTGAGAATGGGAAGACTGCCTCCTCGAGTTTGTCCCTGAACCCCGAGTAACCTAACTAGGAGGCACCCCCCAGTAGGGTTGGACTGACACCTCACAAGGCTAGGTACTCCTCTGAGACAAAACTTCCAGAGGAATGATCAGGCAGCAGCATTTTTGGTTCAGCAATATCCGCTGTTCTGCAAACACTGCTGCCGATACCCAGGGAAACAGGATCTGGAGTGGACGTCTAGCAAACTCCAACAGACCTGCAGCTGAGGGTCCTGACTGTTAGAAGGAAAACTAACAAACAGAAAGGACATCCACCCCAAAAACCCATCTGTACATCACCATCATCAAAGACCAATGGTAGATAAAACCACAAAGATGGGGAAAAACAAAGCAGAAAAACCGGAAACTCTAAAAATCATAGCACCTCTCCTCCTCCAAAGGAACGCAGCTCTTCACCAGCAATGGAACAAAGCTAGATAGAGAATGACTTTGATGAGTTGAGAGAGGAAGACTTCAGAAGAACAAACTACTCCAATCTAAAGGAGGAAATTCAAACCAATGGCAAAGAAGTTAAAAACCTTGAAAATAATTAGACAAATGGATAACTAGAATAATCAATGCAGAGAAGTCCTTAAAGGACCTGATGGAGCTGAAAACCATGACACCAGAACTACGTGAGGAATAAACAAGCCTCAGTAACCAACGCGATCAACTGGAAGAAATGGTATCAGCGATGGAAAATGAAATGAATGGAATGAAGTGTGAAGAGAAGTTTAGAGAAAAAAGAATAAAAAGAAACGAACAAAGCCTCCAAGAAACACAGGACTATGTGGAAAGACCAAATCTACGTCTAATTGGTGGACCTGAAAGTGACGGGGAGAATTGAACCAAGTTGCAAAACAATCAGCAGGATATTATCAAGGAGAAATTCACAAATCAAGCAAGGTAGGCTAACATTCAAATTCAGGAAATACAGAGAACACCACAAAGATACTCCTCGAGAAGAGCAACTCTAAGACACAACATTGTCAGATTCACCAAAGTTGAAATGAAGGAAAAAATGTTAAGGGCAGCCAGAGAGAAAGGTCAGGTTACCCACAAAGGGAAACCCATCAGACTAACAGCAGATCTCTTAGCAGAAACTCTACAAGGTAGAAGAGACTGGAAGCCAATATTCAACATTCTTAAAGAAAATAATTTGGACCCGGAATGTCATATCCAGCCAAACTAAGCTTCATAAGTGAAGGAGAAATAAAATCCTTTACAGACAAACAAATGCTGAGAGATTTTGTCACCACCAGAAATGCCCTAAAGGAGTTCCTGAAGGAAGCACTAAACACGGAAAGGAACAACAGGTAACAGTCACTGCAAAAACTTGCCAAATTGTAAAGACCATCAAGGCGAGGAAGAAACTGCATCAACTAACGAGCAAAATAACCAGCTAAAATCATAATGATAGGATCAAATTCACACTTAAAAATACTAACCTTAAATGTAAATGGGCTAAATGCTCGAATTAAAAGGCACAGACTGGCAAATTGGAAAAGAGTGAAGACCCATCAGTGTGCTGTATTCTGGAAACCCATCTCACGTGCAGAGACACACATAGGCTCAAAATAAAGGGATGGAGGAAGATCTACCAAACAAATGCAAAAAAAAAAAAAAAGGCAGGGGTTGCAATCCTAGTCTCTGATAAAACAGACTTTAAACCAACAAAGATCAAAAGAGACAAAGAAGGCCATTACATAATGGTAAAGGGATCAATTCAACAAGAAGAGCTAACTATCCTAAATATATATGCACCCAATACAGGAGCACCAAGATTCATAAAGCAAGTCCTTAGTGACCTACAAAGAGACTTACACTCCCACACAGAAATAATGGGAGAGTTTAACACTGCATTGTCAACATTAGACAGATCAACGAGACAGAAAGTTAACAATGATACCCAGGAATTAAACTCAGCTCTTCGCCAAGCGGACCTAATAGGCAACAACAGAACTCGCCACCCCAAATCAATAGAATATACATTATTTCCAGCACCACACCACACATATTCCAAAATTGACCACATACTTGGAAGTAAAGCACTCCCTAGCAAATGTAAAAGAACAGAAATCATAACAAACTGTCTCTCAGACCACAGTGCAATCAAACTAGAACTCAGGATGAAGAAACTCACTCAAAACCGCTCAACTACATGGAAACTGAACAACCTGCTCCTGAATGACTACTGGGTACATAATGAAATGAAGGCAGAAATAAAGATGTTCTTTGAAACCAACGAGAACAAAGACACAACATACCGGAATCACTGGGACACATTCAAAGCAGTGTTTAGAGGGAAATTTATAGCACTAAATGCCCACAAGAGAAAGCAGGAAAGATCCAAAATTGACACCCTAACATCCCAATTAAAAGAACTAGAGAAGCAAGGGCAAGCACATTCAGAAGCTGGTAGAAGGCAAGAAATAACTAAAATCAGAGCAGAACTGAAGGAAATAGAGACACAAAAAAACCCTTCGAACAATCAATGAATCCAGGAGCTGGATTTGTGAAAAGATCAACAAAATTGATAGACCACTAGCAAGACTAATAAAGAAGAAAAGACAGAAGAATCAAATAGACGCCAAAAAAAAAAAATGACAAAGGGGATATCACCACGGATCCCACAGAAATACAAACTACCATCAGAGAATACTATAAACACCTCTATATAGATAAACTAGAAAATGTAGAAGAAATGGATAAATTCCTTGACACATACACCGTCCCAAGACTAAACCAGGAAGAAGTTGAATCTCTGAATAGACCAATAACAGGTTCTGAAGTTGAGGCAATAATTAATAGCTTACCAACCAAAAAAAGTCCAGGACCAGATGGATTCACAGCCGAATTCTACGAGAGGTACAAGAAGGAGCTGGTACCATTCCTTCTGAAACTATTCCAATCAATAGAAAAAGAGGAAATCCTCCCTAACTCATTTTATGAGGCCAGCATCATCCTGATACCAAAGCCGGACAGAGACACAACCAAAAAAGAGAATTTTAGACCAATATCCTTGATTAACATTGATGCAAAAATTCTCAATAAAATACTGGCAAACCGAATCCAGCAGCACATCAAAAAGCTTATCCACCATGATCAAGTGGGCTTCATCCTTGGGGATACAAGGCTGGTTCAACATACGAAAATCAATAAACGTAATCTAGCATATAAACAGAACGAAATACAAAAACCACATGATTAACTCAATAGATGCAGAAAAGACCTTTGACAAAATTCAACATTTCATGCTAAAAACTCTTAATAAATTAGGTATTGATGGGACGTATCTCAAAATAATAAGAGCTATCTATGACAAACCCACAGCCAATATCATACTGAGTGGACAAAAACTGGAAGCATTCCCTTTGAAAACTGACACAAGACAGGGATGCCCTCTCTCACCACTCCTATTCAACATAATGTTGGAAGTTCTGGCCAGGGCAATTAGGCAGAAGAAGGGAATAAAAGGCATTCAATTAGGAAAAGAGGAAGTCACACTGTCCCTGTTTGCGATGACACGACTGTATATCCAGAAAACCCCATCATCTCAGCCCAAAATCTCCTTAAGCTGATAAGCAACTTCAGCAAAGTCTCAGGATAGAAAATCGATGTGGAAAAATCACAAGCATTCTTATACACCAAAAACAGACAAACAGAGAGCCAAATCATGAGTGAACTCCCATTCACAATTGCTTCAAAGAGAATAAAATACCTAGGAATCGAACTTACGAGAGATAGGAAGGACCTCTTCAAGGAGAACTAAAAACCACTGCTCAATGAGATAAAATAGGATACAAACAAATGGAAGAACATTCCATGCTCTTGGGCAGGAAGAATAAATATTGTGAAAATTGCCATACTTCCCAAGGTAATTTACAGCTTCAATGCCATCCCCATCAAGCTAACAATGACTTTCTTCACAGAATTGAAAAAACTACTTTAAAGTTCGTATGGAACCAAAAAAGAGCCCGCATCACCAAGTCAATCCTAAGCCAAAAGAACAAAGCTGCAGGCATCATGCTACCTGACTTCAAACTATACTACAAGGCTACAGTCACCAAAACAGCATGGTACTGGTACCAAAACAGAGATCTTGACCAATGGAACAGAATATAGCCCTCAGAAATAATGCCACAGTTCTACAACTATCTGATATTTGATAAACCTGAGAAAAACAAGCAATGGGCAAAGGATTCCCTATTTAATAAATGGTGCTGGGAAAACTAGCTAGACATATGTAGAAAGCTGAAACTGGGTCACTTCTTTACACCTTATGCAAAAATTAATTCAAGATGGATTAAAGACTTATATGTTAGACCTAATACCATAATAACACTAGAAGAAAACCTAGCCAATACCATTCAGGACATAGGCATGGGCAAGGACCTCATGTCTAAAACACCAAAAGCAATGGCAACAGAGGCCAAAATTGGCAAATGGGATCTAATTAAACCAAAGAGCTTCTGCACAGCAAAAGAAACCACCATCAGAGTGAACAGGCAACCTACAGAATGAGACTAAATTTTTGCAATCTACACATCTGACAAAGGGCTAATATCCACAATCTACTATGAACTCAAACAAATTTACAAGAAAAAAGCAAGCAATCCCATCAAAAAGTGGGCAAAGGATATGAACAGACACTTCTCAAAAGAAGACATTTATGCATCCAAAAAACAGATGAAAAAATGGTCATCATCACTGGCCATCAGAGAAATGCAAATCAAAACCACAATGAGATACCATCTCACACCAGTTAGAATGGAGATCACTAAAAAGTCAGGAGACAACAGGTGCTGGAGAGGATGTGGAGAAATAGGAACACTTTTACACTGTTGGTGGGACTGTAAACTAGTTCAACTATTGTGGAAGTCGGTGTGGCATTTCCTCAGGGATCTAGAACTAGAAATACCATTTGACCCAGCCATCCCATTACTGCTTATATACTCAAAGGATTGTAAATCAAGCTGCTATAAAGACAGATGCACACATATGTTTATTGCGGCACTATTCACAATAGCAAAGACTTGGAACCAACCCAAATGTCCAACAACGATAGACTGGATTAAGAAATTTTGGCACATATACCCCATGGAGTACTATGCAGCCATGAAAAATGATGAGTTCATGTCCTTTGTAGGGACATGGATGAAGCTGGAAACCATCATTCTCAGCAAACTATCTCAAGGACAAAAAACCAAACACCACATGTTCTCACTCACAGATGGGAATTGAACAATGAGAACACATAGACACAGGAAGGGGAACATCACACACCAGGGACTGTTGTGGGGTGGGGGCAGGGGGGAGGGATAGCATTAGGAGATATACCTAATGCTAAATGACAAGTTAATGGGTGCAGCACAACAACATGGCACATGTATACATATGTAACAAACTTGCACATTGTGCACATGTACCCTAAAAGTTAAAGTATAATAATATTAAAAAATAATGTTTAGTCTTTTGCCTATTTTTAGTTGGGTATTATAATTATTATTGTTTAGCTTCTGATTTGTATGAGTTTCTGCTATATTTTGAATACTATCCTTTTATCATATATGATTTGCAAATATTTTATCCCATCTTAAATGTTTTCTTAATTTTTGCTGTGCACAATAGTTTAATACACTACAACTTTATGTCTGGTTTTATTGCTATACTTTTGATATTATATTTAAAAAAAATTGCCAAGGCCAGTATCATGGAGGCTTTTCATATGTTTTTTTAAATATTTTCTTTTAAGAATTTATGTATTAAATTTGTCTTAAGTCAATTTTCGTGTCTGGCATAAGAAATATGATCAAGTTTTATTATTGTGCTTGTGAGTATCCAGTTTTCCCAGCACTAAGTATTGAAAAGGCTACACTTTTTGTATTGTGTATTCATAGTGCCCTTATCAAAGATTAACTTTAGATGCATAGATTTACTTCTAGGCTCTGTATTCTGTTCCATTGGTTTTTGTGTGGGTTCCTATAAACATACCATTCTATTATGTTTACTGTAGTCTTGAAATGTAGTTTTAAATAATAAAGTATAATGTCCCCAGATTTCGTTTTATTCCTCATGATTGCTTTGGCCTTTCAATATTTCTTATAGTTTTATATACATTGCAGAATTTATTTTCTATTACAGTAAAAAGTGGCACAGGAATTTTGATAGGAAGTTGGATTAATATACAGATTGCTTTGGATAATATGGCTTTTAGACAATATTCTTCTAATCCATAAACATATAATATATTTACATTTATTTGTATTTTTTAAAATTTTTTCATCAATACATTTTATTTTTTATTGTAAAGATCTTTCACCACATTGGTTGAATTTATTGCTAAGAAATCTATTAGTTTGTTGCTATTGTAAATGAGATTTTTTTCTTTTTTATTGGTTTGTTGCTAGCATACAGAAACAAAACTGATATTTGTATGTTAATTGTATATTCTGCTTCTTTACTGAGTGCATTTATTAGATGCACTATTTATATATAGATGAATTAAATGCACTATTTAAATGTATTATTTATGTTTTTTATATATAATATTATGTCATCTACAAACAGTGACGTTATTTCTTATTTTCAATTTGGATCTTTTAGCTTCTCTTGCTTAAGTTTTTGACGTAGGACTTAATTATTCTACGTAGGACTTCCAGTTCTATGTTAAAATAGAACCGTTAGAATGGGCACAATATAGACTTGCATTGGTGTTTGTGCATTTGAAGGAGCAAACACCTCTTTTCATTTTTTTGTTGTTGTTGTTGTTTTGTTTTTGAGATGGAGTCTCGCTTTGTCACCCAGGCTGGAGTGCTGTGGCATGATCTTGGCTCACTGCAACCTTCACCTCCTGGGTTCAAGCAATTCTCTGCCTCAGCATCCCGAGTAGCTGGGATTACAGGCGCCAACAACCATGCCCGGCTAATTTTTGTATTTTTAGTAGGGACAGTGTTTCACTATCTTGTCCAGGCTGGTCTTGAACACCTGACCTCGGCCTCCCAAAATGCTGGGATTACAGGTTTGGGCCACCGTGCCCAGCCACCTCTTTTCATTTTTATAAACTGGTTTTAGTAGGTAAAGATCTTCATCTTTTGGGTCTCAAGGCTGATGAGATCTTTACTGGGTTTGCAGTAAAAAGGCTTGTAGCTGCATCACAAGGTCGCTGCCGAATCTGGAGTGAGTTTTACCTTTAGTGGGCTTGTTGCCAGGAGCACGTATGGTTGTGAGTTCTGTCATGCTTTTCAGCAGGCTGGATTGTTTTCAGGGCTTTGTTCTGTGGAGCAGGCACTAGGGCAGGTTCTGCTATATGCTGGGACTAATAGCAGATGTGTGGGTGAGTGTGGCTTCCACTGAGTACCTAGCAGGTTTTCCCCAGTTTATCTACAAACAGTGACTTTTGAACTGTTTTGTGTGAGTCACGAGTATGATGTACCCAGCTTTTTTCTTATTCCTCATGATTGGTTTGGTGATTCAGCCTACATTGTAGGCTTACATTTTCTATTACTATAAAAACTGGGACAGGGATTTTGATAGGGATTTGAGTTAACTTACAGATTGCTTTGGATAACATGACCCCTTATTACCCAAAGGGCCTGCCTTCTCAAAATGACCATTTTCGATCTTGGGTTTCAGCAAGGTTTCATAAGGCCCTGTATCCCAAAGCTCACTATATTGCCCAGGCTGTTCTTGAACTCCTGGCCTGGCAGTCCTCCTGCCTCAGGCTCTTAAATGGAGGAGATTACTGTTATGAGCCACTGTGCCTGGATCTCTCATAAAGTTACATTGGTTGATGGATGGCTGACTAGTTTTTATTGCTGCAAGGGAATACAAAAGTAAAGACCCCCTATTCCACCACCTTGATAATGTCACTGTCTCCATACATTTCTTCCTTATTTTGTTCTCTTGTATGTTTGTGTGTTATTTTAGGTTCAAATATTAAGACCAATAGGCTAGGATTTATACATTGTGTGAAAAGTAAATTAGATAGCCAGTAGGAACCCTATATATATTATAATGTTCCCCCAAAAGATTAAGTTTAGTGCAGGCAAAAAGGGCTCATTAAAATTTTCGTCCACTATTTTAAACCTCTGTCCAAACTATAATATAATTTGTGCCACAATTTTTATTTTATCCATTACTTTTAACCATATTTCATAAAATTTATCTTTTTTCTTTATTTAGAAATGTAAGGCTATTAGTTGCTTTTAAAGGCTGTAATACAGCTTTTTTATTTTGTGAAATAATAGCAGCAATATTACAAATATTTATAGTGTAAATACTTATTCACTTAAATCTTCCCATTAGAGAATTTCATTAATTATTGTAGTGTATTTCTGTAAGATTGTACTGCCACACACTACAGGGCAATGATTCAAAATGCCTCTTCTTCACAGATGCACAGTCACAGTTGAACATTGTAGTTATTTACAAAAATTATTTTCTAGTGTTATATCAATGTTCCAAACAAGATTTTCTGGGTAAATATTTCTCCCATTCTGGTTTTGCAATTCTATGTTAACTGTATTTTTATTTTAGGGTAGGTTCCTTGACATTGGTTTATAGTATTTTTGGTTTTACCTAAAGTATTATTTTGGATGACAATGTGCAGCAACTTTTAATGTACAGTTTATGTCAATGTGCAGTTTAATTACAATATGAATCAGCCATATATTTATTCACAGTTCAAGTTTAACAAACTTAATGAAAACTAAGCAAACTAACATTACATGATGAAGACCCAATCAGCTATCTTATACTTAAGCAAATACACCAAAAAATAGTTTGTAGCTTTATTGCTGCTTTTGTTCAAACTATGGTTTATATTTCCTATGACCAAAGAAATTTCTGATATTTTCCTACCACGCCAAAGAAACAGACAAAAAGACAGCTATTATACTTTCAAGTAGCAGTTTGTTTAGAGCCCCAGATATTCCATCTGTAGACCACTATGTTCATATTTCTTTGTTTTAATAAGCTGTAGCCCAAAACCTTACATTTTTGTGGAAATTAAACCTTTTCATTTCCATACTAAAGACAGGACAGTCCCATGACCTAAATCCAAGGGTGATGGCTTAGATTGAGGACCATTTCTTGTTGACATGGAGATGGTTGAGTTGGTCTACAATAAATCTATGGGAGAAGCAGGTTGTGGTAAGTTGGAAGTGTTGGCTGCCTTCACGGTCTCAAAGTTCTCTGTCAAGTTCACCTCAGCACTGCTGTACTCCTGTTCTGCTCTCAGGTTTGGAATGCTTGGCCAGTAGTGGTTCTCCACATGGTTCTCAACTGCCAGTGCTTTCCTGATCCACTGCCTGCCAGAAATGCAATTGTAGCAGAGGAGGCTGGTAAGGGGACAGAAGCCACAGATGGTAACAGGCCACTGCCTGGCAGGGGAAGAGAGCAGTGGGCTCTCAATCCTAGCTCACATGCCAAGGGCCATTCTCATCCCAGCACCCAGTGGTGTCCCCCATAATGTGCACTGCCTGGCCTGAGGTAAATGGAGAGACCAGCTAAGGCATAAAGTTGAAAAGGGGCTTTCCAGAGTCCCAAGTGTGCTGGACATCTCACCAGCCATGGAAAGAGTGTTTGTCCTTGTGGCCACTGATAGACAATGATGGGAGCCTGCCCACATTTCAGGGCCTTCTGGAGTCTTCACTTGAGAGTTCAGCTCTGGCAACAGAAGACACTTCTGGTGTCCAGAGATTCTCAGTGCCTGTCGTATGTAAAACCGATTGATGGCATCTGCTGGTTTCTGGGAGCACTGCTTGGCCATCCTTATCTGTGGGCCCCAGCCAAGGCACTGCAGAAAGCTTGGTCTCTGGCTAGCATTCTGGACTGTGAGACAGCGTGGCTGCAGCTAGCCCTGGATGGAGAGAGTACAGTGTGGTGAAGTGGTGTAGTGGTCATTCTGCCACATGGCCTAGAGTTTCTCGTGACTCTGGGCTGCCGAGGTGCAGTGAACAGAAAGGAATCAGGGAGTGGAGACCATTTCTAGGCCACAGCTCAGGGATGGAGAACCCAGGCTGAGCCTGGTGATTGTCCTGAGTTGAGTAGATGAAGCTGGAGTCCGGGGAGACCAAAGAAGCTCAGATAAACTCTGCAGGGCAGAGTATTCAGGGCATGAAAAGGACAAAGTCACAAAACAAAAACTCCAGTCTTCAGTTAAATACTGATCAGCACATGTATGTGTGTAAACTACAAGTCTGGGGGAAATAATACCTGAAGGAAACAGAAAGAACAATGCTTGAACCTCCCACAGAACCAGGCATATTTGGTGTTCCCACCAGCAACAGTGGACAAATCTTATACTTTCCAGATGATTGGATGGAACACTCAGAAAAGAATTGCCTCAGCATTGCGGAAGATTGGATCTAGGCCGAGGCTGCTAAGGTCCTAATTAACAAGACCTCAAAGAAAACCCTCAAAGAACCAAAATCTTTCCAGATAATTTAACTGCATCCTAGAACATAGCTCAGTAATATTATAGGAACCCAATAATATCAAACACACAATAAGATATATTTCATGTTGTCTGCCATCCAGCTGAAAATTACCAGGCTGTGAAGAAAAAGGAAATGTCTCAATAATGAGAAGAAAACTTGATCAACAGATGCAGAAATGGCAAATAAGATGGAATTAGTAAGCAATGATATTAAAACAGTTATTGTAATGATAACATTCCACAAGAAGAAAGTAAAGGGAAGCTAGAACATGGAAGTAGAGACATGGAAAACCCAGCTTGAACTTTTAGAGATGAAAAATACAATGTCTGAGATGAAAAATATAATAAATGGCATTTAAAATAGAATAGATGTTATACAAAAGAGGATTAGTCAGCTGGAAGATGTAGCAGTAGAAACTATCAAAAATGGAACATGGAGAAAATAATGGAAAAAATTGAACAGAAAATCAGCACCAACAGGACTAATATAAGTGTAATTGGAGTTCCTGAAGAAGGTGGGGAGGAGTAGAAGAAAAAATATTTCAAAAAACTGTGGCTGAAAAAATTTAAATTTGAGAAAAACTGTAATCCCAGAGATCTAAGAACCAAGGAAACCTTAGCACAAGAGACTTAAGGATGACACACTGAAGCACATCATAATCCAATTGCCCCAAACCAGTGACAAAGAGAAAATCTGAAAAGTTACCAAAGGGAAAAGGACATTATACAGAGAGGAACAAAGATGAAAATGGGCTGAGCGTGGTGGCTCACACCTGTAATCCCAGCACTTTGGGAGGCTGAGGCAGGATCATCACTTGAGCCCAGGAGTTCAAGACCAGCATGGGCAACATGGCAAAACCCCGTCTCTACTAAAAACACAAAAATTAGCAGGGTATGGTGACACGCATCTGTAACCCCAGCTACTCAGGAGGATGAGGCAGGGAGAATCGCTTGACCCCGGGAGGCGGAGGTTGCAGTGAGCTGAGATGGTGCCATTGCACTCCAGCCTGGGCAACAGAGCAAGATTCTGTCTCAAAAAAAAAAGATGGCAGACATCTGGTTAGAAACAAAGCAAGGCCGGATGTGATGGCACATGCCTGTTATCCCAGCACTTTGGGAGGCTAAGGCAGGAGGTTCATTTGAGCCCAGGAGTTCTAGACCAGCCTGGGCAATATGGCAAACCTGGCCTCTACATAAAATGCAAAAATTAGCTGGGTGTGGTGGCGCATGCCTGTAGTCCCAGCTACGTGGGAGGCTCGGGCGAGAGGATTTCTTGAACCCAGGAAGTAAAGGTTTCAGTGAGCTGAAATCATGCCACTGTGCTGCAGCCTGGGTGACAGAGCAAGACCCTGTCTCAAAAAAAAAAAAAAAGAAAGAAACAATGCAAACCAGAGGATAGTAAGAGTGACTTCTATAAAATACTTAAGGATGAAACGATTTTCAGTCTAGAATTCTACACCCAGCAAAAAATATCTTTCAAAGATGATAGTGCAATAAAGACTTTCAGACATTGAGAACTTGAGGAATACATAACCAGGAAGTCCTCACTACAAGGAATATTAAAGGAAATCCTTCAGGCAGAGGGAAAGTGAAACCAGATGGAAGTCCAGATGTACACAAAAGAATGTAGAGCACCAGAGATGGCAAATGTGTGAGCAAAAATACCACATTAAAAAGCATTTTTTTTTTTAGTATTTATTGATCATTCTTGGGTGTTTCTCGGAGAGGGGGATATGGCAGGGTCATAGGATAATAGTGGAGAGAAGGTCAGGAGATAAACACATGAACAAAGGTCTCTGGTTTTCCTAGGCAGAGGAACCTGCGGCCTTCTGCAGTGTTTGTGTCCCTGGGTACTTGAGATTAGGAAGTGGTGATGACTCTTAAAGAGCATGCTGCCTTCAAGCATCTGTATATCAAAGCACATCTTGCACCACCCTTAATCCATTTAACCCTGAGTTGACACAGCATATGTTTCAGAGAGCACGGGGCTGGGGGCAAGGCCATAGATCAACAGCATCCCAAGTCAGAAGAACTTCTCCTAGTCAGAACAAAATGGAGTCTCCTATGCCCACCTCTTTCTACACAGACACAGCAACAATCTGATCTCTCCTTCCTTTCCCCACACTTCCCCCCCTTCTTTTCAACAAAACCGTCATCGTCCTCATGGCCCACTTCCGATGGTCGCTGTCTCTTCGGAGCTGTTGGGTACACCTCCCAGACAGGGCGGCCGGAAAGAGGTGCTCCTCACCTCCCAGACAGGGCGGCCGGGCAGAGGTGCTCCTCACTTCCCACACTGGGCGGCCAGGCAGAGACGCTCCTCACTTCCTCCCAGCTGGGGTGGCAGCCAGGCAGAGGCACTCCTCACTTCCCAGACGGGGCGGCCGGGCAGACGTGCTCCTCACTTCCCACACTGGGCGGCCGGGCAGAGGCTCTCCTCACCTCCCAGACGGGGTGGCCAGGCAGAGGCGTTCCTCACTTCCCAGATGGTGTGGCGGCTGGGCAGAGGCACTCCTCACTTCCCAGATGGGGCAGCCAGGCAGAGGAGCTCCTCACTTCCTCCCAGACGGGGTGGTGGCCAGGCAGAGGCACTCTTCACTTCCCAGACAGGGTGGCCGGGCAGAGGCGCTCCTCACTTCCCAGATGGGGCAGCCGGGCAGAGGTGCTCCTCACTTCCTCCCAGATGGGGTGGCGGCCAGGCAGAGGCGCTCCTCACCTCCCAGATGGGGCGACCGGGCAGAGGTGCTCCTCATCTCCCAGACGGGGCAGCCGGGCAGAGGTGATCCTCACTTCCTCCCAGACGGGGTGGCGGCCGGGCAGAGGCACTCATCACCTCCCAGACGGGGTGGCTGGGCAGAGGCACTCCTCACCTCCCAGACAGGGTGGCCAGGCAGAGGCGCTCCTCACTTCCCATAAGGGGTGGCGGCCGGGCAGAGGCGCTCCTCCCTTCCCAGATGGGGCAGCCGGGCAGAGGCCCTCCTCATTTCCTCCCAGACGGGGTGGCGGCCAGGCAGAGGTGCTCCTCACCTCCCAGATGGGGCGGCCGGGCAGAGACGCTCCTCATCTCCCAGACGGGGCAGCCGGGCAGAGGTGAACCTCACTTCCTCCCAGACGGGGTGGCGGCCGGGCAGAGGCACTCCTCACCTCCCAGACGGGGTGGCTGGGCAGAGGCGCTCCTCACCTCCCAGACAGGGTGGCCAGGCAGAGGCGCTCCTCACTTCCCATAAGGGGTGGCGGCCGGGCAGAGGCGCTCCTCATCTCCCAGACGGGGCAGCCGGGCAGAGGTGCACCTCACTTCCTCCCAGACGGGGTGGTGGCCGGGCAGAGGCACTCATCACCTCCCAGACGGGGTGGCTGGGCAGAGGCGCTCCTCACCTCCCAGACAGGGTGGCCAGGCAGAGGCGCTCCTCACTTCCCATAAGGGGTGGCGGCCGGGCAGAGGCGCTCCTCCCTTCCCAGATGGGGCAGCCGGGCAGAGGCCCACCTCACTTCCTCCCAGACGGGGTGGCGGCCAGGCAGAGGCGCTCCTCACCTCCCAGATGGGGCAGCCGGGCAGAGGCCCTCCTCATCTCCCAGACGGGGCAGCTGGGCAGAGATGCACCTCACTTCCTCCCAGACGGGGTGGCGGCCGGGCAGAGGCACTCCTCACCTCCCAGACGGAGCGGCCGGGCAGAGGCGCTCCTCACCTCCCAGACAGGGTGGCCAGGCAGAGGCGCTCCTCACTTCCCATATGGGGTGGCAGCCGGGCAGAGGCGCTCCTCCCTTCCCAGATGGGGCAGCCGGGCAGAGGCACTCCTCACTTCCTTCCAGACGGGGTGGCGGCCAGGCAGAGGCACTCCTCACCTCCTAGACGGGGCGGCCGGGCAGAGGTGCTCCTCACTTCCTCCCAGACGGGGTCGCAGCCGAGCAGAGGCACTCCTCGCCTCCCAGACGGGGCAGCCGGGCAGAGGCGCTCCTCCCTTCCCAGATGGGGCGGCCGGGCAGAGGCACTCCTCACTTCCTCCCAGATGGGGTGGCGGCCAGGCAGAGGCGCTCCTCACCTCCCAGATGGGGCGGCCGGGCAGAGGTGCTCCTCATCTCCCAGACTGGGCAGCCGGGCAGAGGTGCTCCTCACTTCCTCCCAGACGGGATGGCAGCTGGGCAGAAGCACTCCTCACCTCCCAGACGGGGTGGCTGGGCAGAGGCGCTCCTCACCTCCCAGACAGGGTGGCCAGGCAGAGGCGCTCCTCACTTCCCATATGGGGTGGCGGCCGGGAAGAGGCGCTCCTCCCTTCCCAGATGGGGCAGCCGGGCAGAGGCGCTCCTCACTTCCTCCCAGACGGGATGGCGGCCAGGCAGAGGCGCTCCTCACCACCCAGACAGGCTGGCCGGGCAGAGGTGCTCCTCACTTCCTCCCAGATGGGGTGGCAGCCGGGCAGAGGCACTCCTCACCTCCCAGACGGGGCGGCCGGGCAGAGGCGTTCCTCGCTTCCCAGACGGGGCAGCCGGGCAGAGGCGCTCCTCACATCCCAGACGATGGGCAGATGAGCAGAGACACTCCTCACTTCCTCCCAGACGGGGTGGCAGCCAGGCAGAGGCACTCCTCACCTCCCAGACGGGGCGGCCGGGCAGAGGTGCTCCTCATCTCCCAGACGGGGCAGCCGGGCAGAGGTGCTCCTCACTTCCTCCCAGATGGGGTGGCGGCCAGGTAGAGGCACTCCTCACCTCCAAGACGGGGCGGCCGGGCAGAGGCGCTCCTCACCTCCCAGACGGGTTGGCCGGGCAGAGGCGCTCCTCACATCCCAGACGATGGGCGGCCGGGCAGAGACGTTCCTCACTTCCTATACGGGATGGCGGTCGGGCAGAGGCGCTCCTCACACAAAAGAATGTAGAGCACCAGAGATGGCAAATGTGTGAGCAAAAATACAACATTAAAAATCATTTTTAAAAGATAATTGACGGTCTAAGGCAAAAAATTATAACAAATTAATGTGAGTTTACAGCACTTATAGAAGTAAAATGCATGAAAACAATAACACAAAACCCAAAAGGAGGGAAATGAACAGACACTGTTTTAAGGTTCTTATCCTCTATGTGAAGTGGTATTATGTTGATGGCAGCCAATGCTAATTTAAATACATATACTGTATTAGTCTGTTCTTGTACTGTTATAAAGAAATGTCTGACACTTCTCAATGTAAGACATTTATGCAGCCAAAAAACACATGAAAAAATGCTCATCATCACTGGCCATCAGAGAAATGTGAATCAAAACCACAATATCATCACTGGCCATCAGAGAAATGCAAATCAAAACCACAATGAGATACCGTCTCACACCAGTTAGAATGGGGATCACTAAAAAGTCAGGAAACAACAGGTGCTGGAGAGGATGCAGAGAAATAGGAACACTTTTACACTGTTGGTGGGACTGTAAACTAGCTCAACCATTGTGGAAGTCACTGTGGCGATTCTTCTAGAAATATCATTTGACCCAGCCATCCCATTACTGGGTATATACCCAAAGAATTATAAATCATGCTGCTATAAAGACACATGCACACGTATGTTTATTGCGGCACTATTCACAATAGCAAAGACTTGGAGTCAACACAACTATCCAACAATGATAGACTGGATTCAGAAAATGTGGCACATATACACCATGGAATAGTACGCAGCCATAAAAATGATGAGTTCACGTCTTTTGTAGGGACATGGATGAAGCTGGAAACCATCATTCTCAGCAAACTACCGCAAGGACAAAAAACGAAACTCCTCCTGTGCTCACTCATGGGTGGGAATTGAACAATGAGAACACATGGACACAGGAAGGGGGACATCACACACCAGAGACCGTTGTGGGTTGGGGGGAGGGGGTAGTGATAGTATTAGGAGACATACCTAATGCTAAATGACGAGTTAATGGGTGCAGCACACCAACATGACACATGTATTCATATGTAACAAACTTGCATGTTGTGCACATGTACCCTAAAACTTAAAGTATAATAATAATAATTTAAAAATAATAATAAATAAATTAAAAAAAAGAAATGTCTGAGACTGGGGCTGGGCATGGTGGCTTACGCCTGTAATCCCAGCACTTTGGGAGGCTGAGGCGGGTATATTATGAGTTCAAGAGATTGACACCATCCTGGCCAATATGGTGAAACCCTGTCTCTACTAAAAATACAAAAAAAAAATTAGGTGGGCTTGGTGGCATATGCCTGTAGTCCCAGCTAAGCTACTTGGGAGGCTGAGGCAGCAGAATCACTTGAACCAGGGAGGCGGAGGTTGCAGTGAGTCGAGATCGCACCACTGCACTGCAGCCTGGGAGACAGAGTGAGACTAGGTCTCAAAAAAAAAAAGGTCTGAGACTGGGGAATTTATGATGAAAAGAGGTTTAATTGGCTCACATTTCTGCAGGCTGCACAGGAAACGTGATTCTGTCATCTGCTCGGCTTCTGGGGAGGCCTCAGGGAGCTTACAATCAAGACAGAAGGCAAAGGGGAAGCAGGCGCATCTTATGTGACTGGAGCAGGTGGAAGAGAGAGAGGGGGAGTTGCCACACACTATTAAACAACCAGATCTTGTGAGAACTCACTCGCTGTGTGGTACCAAGAGGGGATGGTGTTAAACCATGAGAAACTGGCTCCATGATCCAATCACATTCCTCCAGGCCCCACATTTGGCATTGGGGATTACATTTCCACATGAGATTTGGGTAGGGACACAGATCCAAACCATATGATATACCATAAACCATAGAGCAATGATTCAAACTCAAAACCAAATGAAACAAAAATAGTTAGATGTAAAAGGCCAAAAAAGAAGATTAAATGAAATAAAAATACTCAACAAATTCAAAAGAAGTCAGAGAAAGAAGAAAAGGAGAAGAAACTACAGATGGGACAAATAGAAAGCAAACAGGAAGATGACCAATTAAAACGAAACTCTCCAGCATTCCACCAGTTGCGTGTGATTATTTAGTAACTCTCTGCCTCTGACAACAATACCTATCACACAGGTTTGTCATCAGAGCTTGTCACATGTGATATGGAAAGCCTGCTGTTTGCAGACTTGCAATCATTATACATTAGCTTGTATTGTTGGTAGCAGAGACCCAGGTCTCTGTGTTGGTCATGCTGAGGGCTCCCTTGTCATTGCTCTGTTTTCCTCCTCATTTTATCCCTTTCTGTACTTCCACGCCCCACACCATCTGGTTGGAGAAGATTCTCAGCCTCTCGGTCTGCAAATGTTCAAAGTCCGTGTATCAAATAGCCAACAAATGTATTTCAGTACGTTTATCTGCTACCGAGGGATCCAGGAGAAATGCTTTCCTTTCTGCAAGAAGTCCGTGGCTGCTGATGCCAACAATGTGTTCTGTCTGTCCTCTTCTCTTTTCTGATCTGCATATTCTCAACTGCCCTGCACTTCTGGGAAGACTTTACACAGGGACAACTATGAGTTTTTGTAAGAAGATGAGAAGTCACCACTTTGGTAACCATCCATTAGACGTTCCAATATTGCTGCAGACATGGACTCTAGCATGTTCTCTTCTCTGACACCCACCCCTTCCCCCATTGGCCACAGCAACTTGGGTTTGCTCTTCAGCTATTGCAGGGCTTACCTCTGGGGAACTGTGACTTGCTTTATACCCTATCCAATAACAGAGTGTGTCCTTATACACAGTAGGTGTTCAATATACCTCTGTTGAAGGGATTTCATCACAGTTAAATCTGTGGAGAGTTCAGCAGATAAGTGAGTTGCTCAAGATGGTCAGAGGCTGTCTTATTCCATTTGGGCTACCGTAACAAAATACCTTAGCCTAGGGGGCTTATAAGCAGCAGAAATTTATGTCTTATAGGTCTGGATGCTGGCAAGTGGAAGGTCAAGGTAGTGTCTGTTGAGGGCCTGTTCCTTATAGAAGGCAACTCCTAGCTGTGTCCTCACATGGTGGAAGGGGAGAACAAGCTCCCTTGGCTCCCATTTACAAGGCCACTTATCCCATTCATGGGGTCTTTGCTTTCATGATGAAATCACTTCCTAAAGTCTTTGCCTCCTCCTAATTCAAACCTAACCTATCAGGGGTTAGGTTTCAACACACGGATTTTAGGGGCACAAAAACATTGACTATAGCAGAGACATAGCTGTACCTGGGTCTGGGACCTTCTGGGTCCAGCTTCATTATGACAACCACACGGCCCATGGTCTCCCACATGATGTAATTCTGTTCTGTGACATTGTGCCCACGAGGCAGGGATGCAGTAGAGGCCTCTGCAGACATGGCTTGTTCTTGGGACGTCCGCATGGCTTTGTGATGCAGGCCTGGAAGAATCCACCAGCTGCCCACTCTCATGCCTGACTCAGGTTCGTGGGTCCCTCCAGGCACATGTCAGCCCCTCAATGTTTTCCTTGCCTCACCTCCCTGGGTTCCCTTCTGAACTCAGGGAACATGGAGGGAGCCGGGAGTCTCTGTTTTTAGTTCATGCACTTGTCTCCTATTTGGGAACAATGCCCAGGCATGTGAATCTCTTTCCTACTGTTTTCTAAGAACATCAGGGATTTCCTCCAAACTCTTCACCTACTCCCTCCACTAAACCCTTCTCCCTCAGGGACACAGGGCACAGGCCCACTTCCTGTGTGAAGATCCTGCCACAGGGTGGCTCTTTGGTTTTCTGCGGGTATCCAGAAAAGAAGCTAAAGGTGAATGCACTCCGGAATCCAGGAGCACTGTTGATTTTCTCACCTTAGCTCAGAGAGCATCCCCACAGACACCCCTCGCCCCACCCCGGGCCCCCTGAATCCATACCATAAAATGTATGTCAGTTTGTTCAACTAGGGACCACTCTGAGTATTTAATCCCTATTTAAAGATGATGTTTATTTTATTTTTGAGTTTAAATTAGTCAGCCTCAGGATACAGAATTAGATAAGGCCGGGATTTAGCTCCCCTGGAATGATTCATTTCACATCAAGCCTTCTTAACTCTTTGGCTACAGAGGGGAAGTGACTGTGTCTTTCTCTGCAGAGTTGCCTGGGGCTGGCCAGGTGAATAGACATGCTCCCTCTTCCCTGTCCTGCCAGCCAGGGCACGGTGTGTGCTTATGATGCATGGAGTTAGAATACTAGCCTTTTCAAAACAACAGTCTTAAATCCTCACACAGGGAAATAGAGATAATATACAAGCAGGAAAAAAAGAAAAAGAAGCAGTCTTGAATTCTGCTACCTAAAGATAACCATTGTTACCATGTAGGCAAACTTCCTTTCATGCTGTGTCAAGTGTTTAAAAAATATGGCTCAATATTACAAACACACAGGACTATGTAGGGGATAATGACATCAAACTTTCATGTACCTCCCAGTTAAAATTCAAACGTGGTAGCTTTTGGATGCATTTGCTCGGAGTTTAAGGGAAGAAAACTACAGATTCAGCCATAATGTTCACGCTGACACTCGAGTTATATATCCCTTTTCCAGTCCAGCTACCGCCTCCCTCCCCACCGTTCTGAAGTCAATATGTGTCTTCCCATCCATGATTAATACCTAGTGTGCCTGTCCATGAAGAATGGATAGTGATCTTTGGTCTGTTTTTTGCCATTTTATACAAATATCAGTCTGTACATACTCTCCTGAAAGCTGCTTTTTCCTTCAACAATATCTTCCAGATGAATCTAGAATCCTGCATTTCTGGTTAGCAGAGGATGCGCAATGCCCCCTTCAACCCCCACTCCAAGGTGATGCTGATGTTCTGGTCCAAGGCCTGCACATAGCCTGGTGAGGCTTGCGGTCTTGGGACAGGTCTGTTGTCAGCCCTTCCTTCTTAGGAAGCACAGCCAGATGACCTTGGGGCTGGAGACCTCACTATGCCCCTCGCCAGCAGTGCCCACATCCGGCTTCATTCATCTTCATCAATATTTGTTATCACACTTTCTGATATTGTTCCTAGATTTTGCTGTGCAGCTGAATGCGTGCCTTGTGTTTCCCAGCCCTTCGGGTCTCCTCCTCTGTGAATAGCTCCTGGCCCATATGTCTGTTGGGTCTTTGGTTTCTCCTTGCTGACTTGTAAGTGTTTTTTTTTTTTTTTTTTTTTAGATGGAGTTTTGCACTTGATGCCTAGGTGGGAGTGCAATGGCATGATCGCGGCTCACCACAACTTCTGCCTCCCGGGTTCAAGCGATTCTCCTGCCTCAGCCTCCTGAATAGATGGGATTACAGGTAAGTGCCACGACGTCCGGCTAATTTTGTATTTTAGTAGAGACAGGGTTTCTCCATGTTGGTCAGACTGGTCTCGAACTCCCGACCTCAGGTGATCCACGCATCTCAGCTTCCCAAAGTGCTGGGATTACAGGCATGAGCCACCACGTCTGGCCAATTTCGATTTTAATGATCTGGATATCAATGCTTTTTTGGCCAAATACCTTACAAATATGTTTTCCCTATTGGTGCACTGTATTAGTCCATTTTCACACTGCCGATAAAGACATACCACAGACTGGGAAGAAAAAGACGTTTAATTGGACTTGCAGTTCCACATGACTGAAGAGGCCTCAGAATCATAAAGGGAGGTGTAAGGCACTTCTTACATGGCAGTGGCCAGAGAAAAACGAGGACGATGCAAAAGTGGAACCCCCTGATAAAACCGCCAGATCTCATGAGACTTACTCACTACCAGGAGAACAGTATGGGGGAACCGACCCCATGATTTCAATTATCTCCCACCAGGTCCCTCCCACGACACAGGAGAATTATGGGAGGACAATTCTAGATGAGATTTGGGTGGGAACACACAGCCAAACCATATCATGCACTGTCTTTGTCTTTTAACTTTATTCATTGCCTTTTTTGTCAGATCAAAACTTCTACATTTAATACGATTGAATTTATCAGTAATTTCTTTTATGGTGTGTGTGTTTTGTGTCATATTAAAGAAAGTTTTTCTTTGCTTAGTGTCATAAACTCTGTCCTCTGTTTTCTTCTAAAAATTGGAAATCTGTTTCTCACATTCTGCTTTATTTCCTTTGTTCTTTGATTCGTAGTGATGTGAGGTAGAAATCTCTATCAGTTAACTCTTGCTTGGTAACAAGTAACCCCACACCTCAGAGGCCTACGACCATAGGCCACCATTTCTCACTCCTGAGCATGGGTTGCTTGGGAGGTTTCAGCTCGACCTGTGGTGGCTGAGCTGGATCTACTCCAAGTGTTTCTGATCCTCCTGGGTTTGGGGCCTGCCAGGGTGCCTTCTTCTCATGACAATGGCAGGAGTGCAAAGAACAGAGGGAAATGTGAAGGTCTCTTATCTTACTACACAGGCTGAGAATGGGCAGACTATCACTTTACCACATCCATTGGCAAAAGTGAGTCACGTGGCCAAACCAGAAGTCAAGGGCAGGAAGTTTAAGTATGAATCCCATCTCCATGTGCTATGATTTCCTGGGCTTTCAACTTCTTAAGGCTGAATTGTTTTATTCTCACCTCCCCAGACTGCAGAAAACACATTTTCTCCAGGACTCGTTGAACCATAGGGCAGAATGATTGTAGTTCACAAAGACTAGATGGAAGGTGCCATTTGGCCACTGAGGCCACTTCCTTCCCCTTGTCCCCATCTATGGCCTCTGTTCTGCTCCTATCTCCCTGTCATTCTGCCCAGGCCTTCCAGGCATCAGCCTCTTAATAGTTCCTGGCTTCGTTCCCTCTCTTCACTTCTATTATGTGAGGGTTTCCATCCTCATTTGGTGTAGGAGGACTGGACAGAGTCAACTCAGCCTGTCACGTCCCCACTCTCAGCACCTGGGTACCCTTGAGTGCTCAGCATGAGTGGGGTCCCCCAGTGTCTCCCTCCACGGCACGTTCTGAAGGCATAGGAGCTGGACTGACATTTGGGACACCTAAACCTTTGTTACACTTCTGCCAGGACAACTTCCTTGGTCCAGGCAAATCATGGCAGCTCTCTATGCCTCATTTTTTTATTCCTCACACAGTGGAATAACATAACCCTCAGTACTTACCTAAGGGAGGAGAAATGATTCCCCTGCCTTCTCCCCATTTCTGCATTTGCCGGAGCATCAGATTTTTATGTCTGGCCAAGAATATAGGGAAGGAAGAGCAGGTAAGCTTTGGGCCCAAAGAGGGCGTTTAGGGGTTTCACTTAAGGAAAGAAAGC
This sequence comes from Pongo abelii, assembly GCF_028885655.2. Lineage (NCBI taxonomy): Eukaryota > Metazoa > Chordata > Mammalia > Primates > Hominidae > Pongo > Pongo abelii. Next base: position 18,282,863 of record NC_072000.2, on the reverse strand, counting down.
CAGGGGGCAGAGAGGGGTGGTGCAGCATGATCTTGGGCCAATGGTGAAGAACTAATGAAGTGCAATGTGCATGGGTTAAGTTGTGTAGCAGCCTGGGTCCCATCAAGACATAGAAACCACATAGTGGGTCTAATGGGGAAGTGTAGTATAAAGGATTGCAACTATGATAAAAGAGTCACTGTAAGACATAAAGCAATTCTGCCTGCAGAGGGAGGTACCCAAGGAAGCACAGATTTGAAAGGTGTTCGGATGTCATAAAATGTGGTTCAGCCACCACATAAGAGACGTTTGTGGATTTGGGCAGGCTGGAGCTCGTCAGCAGCTTTTGCACAAGCACTAGGCCACCCACTGGAGTGCAGGTGAGGGAGCCTGTCGTGAGCCACTGGAATGAAGGGGAGGGAGCCGGCCATGAGCCGCTGGTGTGCAGGGGAGGGAGCAGGCCGTGAGCTGTTGGGGCAGGTGAGGGAACTGGCCATGAGCCACTGGAGTGCAGGTGAGGGAGCTGGCCATAAGCCGTTGGTGCAGGGATGCATGGCGGGAGTCTGGCTGCCTTTGTAGGGCAGGAAGTCTCCAGAATGCTTGAGTCCCGCAGGGTCTGGCAGAAGGAATGGCAGCTCTGTGCGGACCCTCTAGAATACAGTTCACTGTGTGCAGGTTGTACAAGGGGTACAAGAGGGGTTCTGGGAAACTTTTCAGGAACTTTCAGACCACATGGGCCCTGCTACGTTTTGGTTTCCACGTCAAGATGTTGCAACCCAAGGCTACAAGGTGGCTGAGGGACCAGGCCTAGGTCTGTTGTTGGGGCTTGAACATGATCAAGGCCCAGGCAGAGAGCTCCTGCCCCCTGCAGTCTCTCCATCCTCTACCTAGATGCCTGCAGAATGTTCACTTCCAGAGGGTATATTGAATAGTATTTCCCAGTTTAAAACAGTGCACGTATTGAAAGGTGCACTCGGAGCTGGGAGGCAACAGACTGAAAACTGACACTGGAGACGCTGGCTCATAGCAACGAAGAGAAGCTGAAAAGGAGTGGGAAAGAACTAACTGTAATTTTACATCAACAATCTGCATCTTTGTTTCGATGGTTTGTGGCAACCAAAATGACGATTTTTTTTTCCCTCCTAGTTCAGACATAGCCTGAGACTTTTTTTTTTTTTTTTTTTTTTTAGATGAAGTCTCACTCTGTCACTCAGGCTGGGGTGCAGTGGCCTGGTCTCGGCTCATTGCAATCTCCACCTCCCGGGTTCAAGTGATTCTTCTGCCTCAGTTTCCAGAGTAGTTGGGGCTAACAGGCACTCACCACCACGACTGGAAGATTTTCGTATTATTAATAGAGATAGGGTTTCTCCATGTTGGTCAGACTGGTCTTGAACTCCTGACCTCAGGTGATCTTCCTAACTCTGCCACCCAAAATGCTGAGATTACAGATGTGAGCCACTGTGCCCGGCCGCCTGAGACATTTTGGGCAACAGCTGTGACGGAAGAAATGTGTATCCCTTCCGGGCAGGGGATTTAAGAAGTGGCTCATGGCTGATTGTGTTTTCTTTGTTCTGTTTCTGGAACTGTGGGAGCATCTTCTGGGATAAGGGTCTATCTTTCTGAGTCTCTGAATGACTACGACCACCAGAGGCCTCTTGTTGACCCATGATGGATGTGAAATCAATTGAGAAGTCAAGGCTGGGTGCGGTGGCTCACACATGTAATCCCAGCACTTTGGGAGACTGAGGCAGGCAGATCATGAAGTCAGGTAATCAAGACCATCCTGACTAATATGGTGAAATCCAGTCTCTACTAAAAATACAAAAAATTAGCCGGGCGTGGTGGCAGGCGCCTGTAGTCCCAGCTACTCAGGAGGCTGAGGCAGGAGAATCTCTTGAACTCAGGAGGCGGAGGTTGCAGTGAGCTGAGATTGCACCACTGCACTCCAGCCTGGGCCACAGAGCGAGACTCCATCCACCGCACCCCACGCCCTGAAAAAAAAGCAAAGAAAAGAAGTCAACTTTGCTGTTGAAGCCACTGAGGTTTGGGGACTTTTTTGTCACACTGCATCACCTGTCCTGACCAATGCATGACTCATCTCATCCTTGGCACAGCCCCTGAGAGAAGGGGCTTTATCCTCATTTCACAAATGAAGAGTCAAGTCTCAGAGAGGTTAGCAGCATGAGCAAGGTCACACAGCGAGGGGTGGAGCTTGGATTTGAATCCAGGTCTGTCTAACCTCAAAGACTGAAGTGGGGATGAAAATAAGTTGACGTTGTTGTTTGCCTGTCACCCAGGTGATGTAACTCTTGTCTAGGCTCTGTCTACGGGGGTTTTGTGACATATCTCTGCACTGATCACCCAGGTGATGAGACTCTTGTCTAGGTTCTCCTATCCTTGGATTGTAACATAGCAGGATCTTCGACTCATATCCTTTTAGGGATCATAGAAGTGAACACATCAAAGCTGCCATGATAAAGTGGAAAAGTGGGCAATATTGCCAAACGCAGAAAACCTGGGCTATATTTTGGTCTGAGATCACCATTTGAGATTCCTGGAAGTTACGGAATATGGAGGCCAACTCCCGTAGGGATGTTGTATACGACTCCAATTTCTAAGTCAATGATCTCAACCCTGTGGATCAGCACTCTCCATGTAATGGGACATCTTAACCCATTTTGTGCTGCTATAACAGAATACCAAAGACTAGGGAATCTATAAATAAAGGAAATTTATTTCTTAGAGTTCTGGAAGCTAGGAAGTCCAAGGATCAGGGGTCTGCATCTGGTGAGGGCCTTCTTGCTGTGTTATCTCATGGCTGAAGGCAGCAGAGCAAGACTTTGAGAAAGAAAGAGAGCAAAAGGGGCTGAACTTTCTTTTAATACAAGCCCACTCCTAAGATAACTAACCCACCCCCAAGATAACTAGCCTATTCCTGAGATAGTGACATTAATCCATGCATGGGGGCAGAATCTCATAACCCAATCACTCTTATTAGGCCCCACCTCTCAACACTATCACATAGAGGATTAAGTTTCCAACACTTGAGCTCTGGGGGACACATGCAGACCATACATGGGGGATTGATGAGTATATGGGAGTGACCAGTCATGAATATTTTAGCTGAGAGTTGTGTTTGGGAGCTGAAGCCATGCACCATCATGGCAGAGCACACATAAACCTTTGAATGCTCTGAGGAATGAATATTGAACATTGTAACTCATGGCAGAAGGTGGAATATTTAAAAGGCAGAACTGCCTGGGTAAACTAAAAGAGTGAACAAACAGCATGTAGCCTGTGGCTGGCTCCTCTTCTCTTCCCATCCCTACCTTTCACCTTTCTCTCTTTCTTTCCCTCCCTCTCTCTCCTTTCCATCCCTCCCTCCTTCCTTCATTTCTTCCTTCCTTCCTCTACCTTATTCTTTCTCTCCCTCCCTGCTTCCTTGTTTCTTTCCTTCTTTCTCTTTCCCTCTTTCTCTCCCTCCTTCCTTCTTTCTCCCTGTCATCTCCTTCAATCTTTCTTTCTCTCTCCATCTTTCTCTCCCTCCATCCTTCCTTCTCTCATTCTTTCCTTTCTTCTCTCTTTCCTTCTTTGTCCCCTTCCTTCCTTCTTCCCTCCCTCCATCCTGCCTTCCTTTCTTCTCTCTATCTTTGACTGATGTGTTCTGAGCCCAAGCACCCTGTGGCGTACTAAGTGGTACCAAAATTGACTCAAGAGTCAAGAAGAAATAGAAAACCTAAGAAGTACTATAACATGAATAACATAAAACCTCTAGTAAAATAAAATCTTTCACAAAGGAAGGACTAGGCACAGATGGTTGTATGAGCAAATTTTACAGACTTTCAAAGAATAGATCATTCTAATTATGTCCCAAACAACTATAGCTAGGAATATTAATGCTTGATTTTTCAAGAGCTTCATTTCCTAAAATCTGTAGGTTCAAAGGTAGATTGGCATGTGTTGGAAATCCTCAAATGTTGTGCAGTTCCTTGGAGTTTTAGCATTAAAAAAGAAAGGACTTGCTTGCATTAACTTTGAATTTTGTAAGAGTTACCAGTTAATAGATATACTCTATGCATTTTTAAACACTCTGATTTTATAGGAATGGAGGCATATCAGACAATTGGCTCCACACCCAGGTTTTTTACTTTGTAACATATTTTGGACATCATTTTTGAGCATCCTTTTAAAATTTATTTTTTTAATTAGCTGCATAGTATTCTATCATATGAATAACGATAATTTCAATAAACGGTAAGCTGATAATCATTAATGGGATTGATAAACATTAAGGTGATTTCTAGACTTTTTTTTAATTAAAAAGATGGTATAATATTTCCTCCCATTCATACATAGTTCTAGGCATCATGAGTATGTCTGTAGGGTAAATTTCTGAAAATGAAATTGCTGAATCAGAGAGTATTTTCATTTATAATTTTGGTATATATTGTTTAATCACAATTGATATAGTTTGTACTAATTTAAAATCCCAGTAACAAGACGTCAGTAACACTTCAAACTCCACAACTTCACTGGCAGTGCTTGAAGTCACAATGCATATTGCCAGCCTCCCTTCAAGTAAAGTTCTATTAACTCTACAAAAATTTTATAAATGGCAGATGTTACATTTCCAGATAGCTTTGTGGTAACCAAAAAAAGAATTGATTTATAAGCAATTTGTATATCACATTGAGACAAAATATATTTGTGATAAATATCATTATTGTTAGGTATTTAAAACATCTCATGTATCAAGAAATCATACTTTAGATGGGGCCAAACTGGCCGATTAGAAGCAGCTGTGGCCCGTGGCTCTCACAGAGAGCAATAAAAACTGCGAGTGAATTCTGCTCCTTCAACGGATGTATTCAGGTTCTTGAATTGGGACTGACTAGGGAGACAGCTAGACCGACAGAGAGTCAGGAAAAGCAAGTGGGTCAGTGACCCACCCAGGTGTGGCACGGAGCTAGCCGAGTCCCCACTTGCAGACAAGGGAGGCCATGAGTGATTTTGCAACCCTGCCTGGGAAACCATGCTTCTCTGATGGATCATTGCAACCTGCAAATCAGGAGGTACCTTCATAAGCTCAGCAACCACGGCCTCAGGTTTGAAGCACAGAGCTGTGTGGAGTCTCAGCGGAGTGCTTGCTGGCTTACTGCGGCATGCATGGAAACCCAGGAATTTTGCCTACTCTGCCCTGAGAATTCCAGCAAACTGGGAGATACATCTGTGCATTCCCTTAGGAAGGGGGCTGAATCCAGGGAGCCAAGTGACATCATTCTGAGGCCCCACTCACACAGCACCTCACAAGACACATTGGCTTGGAATTCCAGCTGGCCAGTGGCAGCAGGCTGGAGAAAGCTGGAGGGGGACCGATTTCCCAGGGGGAGGGGCAGCTGCTCTATCTGTGGATTGAGTTGGCTGCTCTAGCCTGCTAGCACCAGGGATCAGGAGGAGTCCCCTATAACACAGTACAGCTGTTGTGACTGATCATGGCCAGGCTGCTTCTTTAAGAGAGACTGAAATCCATCCTTCCTAACTGGACAGGGCCTCCCCATCAGAATTTTAGCAACTCCAGCTAGAGTTCTATGGACAGAACTCTGATTTCTCCCTGGGATGAAGTCCCCAGGGAGAGAAGTAGCTACTGTCTCCCCAGTTCAGCCAACTGAAATTTTCCAGCCTGCTGGCTCTGAAGACTCCTGGTGGTCAGAACAACACAACTGCTCTGCCAAAGGGCAGCCAGACTGCTTCTTTAAGCAGTCCCTGATCCTCTTCCTCCTGACTCGGTGAGAACTCCCAACAGGGGTCTCCAGACACCTCCTACAGGAGCGTTCCAGCTGGCATCAATTCTGTAGCCCCTTGGACTTGTGCTCCCAGAGGAAGGATCAGGTTGCCATGTTTGCTGTTTTGCAGCCTTCACTGGTGATACCTCCAGGTGCAGGAGAGACTGATGTGACTAGGATCTGGAGTGGAAACCCAAAAACCACAGCAGCCCTAGCCCTAGGGAAGAGTGGTCTGACTTTTAAAAACAAACAGAAAGTAACAACAACAACATCAACAAAAACACCCCATGAAAAACTCCGTTCAAATGTCAGCAACGTCAAAGGTAGATAAGCCCACAAAGATGAGAAAGTATCAACACAAAAACGATGAAAACTCAAAAAGGCAGGATGCCTCTTCTCCTCTAAATGACAACAAAACCTCACAAGCAAAGGCATAGAACTGACCAGAGGCTGAGATGGATGAATTGACAAAACTAGGCTTTAGGAGGTGGATAATAAAAAACTTCTCTGAGCTGAAGGAGCACGTTCTAACAATGCAAGAAGCTAAAAATCATAAAAGAACACATTAGCTGATAACCAGAATATTCAGTTTAGAGAGGAACATAACTGACATGATGGAGCTGAAAAACACAACATGAGAACTTCACAACACAACCACAACTATCACTCACAGAATAGGCGAAGTGGAGGAAAGAATCTCAGAGCTTTAAAACTATCTGTCTGATATAAGACAGGAAGAGAAGAATAGAGAAAGAAGAATAAAAAAGAAAGAACAACAAAACCTTCAAGAATTATGGGATTATGTAAAAAGACTGAACTTAAGACAGATAAGAGTACCTTGACCCACCACGATCAAGATGGCTTCATCCCTGGGATACAAGGTTGGTTCAACACAGGCAAATCTATAAATGTAATTCATCACATAAACAGAAATAAACACAAAAACAACACGATTATCTCAATAGATGCAGAAAACGCCTTCAATAAAATCCAACATCCCTTCATGTTAAAACTCTCAATAAACTAGGTATTGAAAGATCACACCTCAAAATAATATGAGCCGTATATGACAAAACCACCGCCAATATCATACTGAGTGAGAAAAAGCTGGAAGCATTTCCCGTGAAAACTGGCACAAGAAAAGGATGGCCTCTCTCACCGCTCCTATTCAACGTAGTACTGGAATTTCTGGCCAGGGCAATCAGGTAGAAAAATGAAATAAAGGTATTTAAATAGGAAGAGGTGAAGTCAAATTATCTTTGTTTGCAGATGACATAGTCCTGTATCTAGAAAACCGCATCATCTCAGCCCAAGAGCTTCTTAAGCTGATAAACCACATCAACAGAATCTCAGGATACAAAATCAGTGTGCAAAAATTGCTAGTATTCCTATACACAAACAACAGGCAAGTAGAGAGCCAAATCATAAATCAACTTCATTCACAGTTGCTACAAAGAGAACAAAATACATAGGAATACAGCTAACAAGAGAAGTGAAGAACCTCTTCAAGGAGGACTACAAACCACTGCTCAGAGAAATCAGATAGGACACAAACAAATGGAGAAGCACTCCATGCTCATGGATAGGGAAGAATTCATTCCTGAAAATGTCCATACTGCCCAAAGTAATTTATAAAAGAATTCAATGTTATTCCCATTAAACTACCAATGACATTCTTCACAGAATTAGAAGAAAGTATTTTAAAATTCTCATGAACCAAAAAAGAGCCCAGATAGCCAAGGCAATTCTAAGCAAAAAGAACAAAGCTGGAGGCATCACACTACACAACTTCTAACTACACTATAATGCTACAGTAACCAAAACAGCATGGTACAGGGTACAAAAACAACCAATGAAACATAATAGAGAACTCTAAAATAAGACCATACACATACAACCGTCTGATCTTTGACAAACCTGACAAACACAAGCAATGGGGAAAAGATTCCTTATTTAATAAATCATGTTGGGAAAACTGGCTAGCCATATGCAGAAACTGAAACTGGACATGTTCCTTATACCTTATACAAAAAAATAACTCAAGATGGAATAAAGACTTAAACATAAGACCTAAAACCATAAAAACCATTGAAGAAAACCTAGACAATACCATTCAGGACATAGGCACGGGCAAAGACTTTGTGACTAAAACACCAAAAGCAATGGCAACAAAAGCCCAAATTGACAAATGGGATCAGACTAAACTAAAGAGCTTTTGCACAGCAAAATAATCTATCATCAGAGTGAACAGACAACCTACAGATTGGGAGAAAATTTTTGCAATCTATCTGTCTGACAAAGGGCTAATATCCATAATCTACATAGACCTTAAACAAATTTACAAGAAAAAAACAGCCCAATCAAAAAGTGGACAAAGGAAACAAGCAGACACTTCTCAAAAGAAGACATTTACGTGGCCATCAAACATGAAGAAAAGTTCATAATCACTGGTCATTAGATGAATGCAAATTAAAACTACAATGAGATACGATCTCACGCCAGTTAGAATGGCGATTATTAAAAAATCAGGAAACAGCAGATGCTGATGAGGCTGTGGAGAAATAGGCATGCTTTTACACTGTTGGTAGGAGTGTAAATTAGTTCAGTCATTGTGGAAGACAGTATGAAAATTCCTCAAAGATATAGAACTAGAAATACCATTTGAACCAGCAATCCCATTATAGGGTATATAGCCAAGCATTATAAATTATTATACTATAAAGACACATGCACTGTATGTTTATTTCAGCACTGCATGTTTATGTCAGCACTGTTCACAATAGCAAAGACTTGGAACCAACACAAATGCCCATTAATGATAAACTGGATAAAGAGAATGTGGCACATATACACCATGGAATACTATGCATTTATGTCCTTTCCAGGGACATGGATGAAGCTGGAAATCATCATTCTCAGCAAACTAACACAAGAAAAGAAAACCAGGCTAGGAGCAGTGACTCATGCCTGTAGTCTCAGAACTTTGGGATGCTGAGGTGGGGAGTTTGAGATCAGCCTGACCAACATGGAGAAACCCCGTCTCTACTAAAAATACAAACAATTAGCCAGGAATGTTGTCACATACCTGTAATCATAGCTACTTGGGAGGCTGAGGCAGGAGAATCGGTTGAACCCAGGAGGCAGAGGTTGTGTTGAGCCGAGATCATGCCATTACACTCCAACCTGGACAACAAGAGTGAAATTTTGTCCAAAAAAAAGAGAGAGAGAAAGAAAAAGAAAAAAGAAAAGAAAACCAAACACTGCATGTTCCTACTCATAAGTGGGAGTTGAACAATGGGGACACATGGACACAGGGAGGGGAACACCACACACTCGGGCCTGTCATGGGGTGGGAGGCTAGGGGAGGAATAGCGTTAGGAGAAATACCTATGTAGAGGACGAGTTGATGGGTGCAGCAAACCACCATCGTATGTGTATAACTATGTAACAAACCTGCATGCTCTGCCCATTTATCACAGAACTTAAAGTACAACAAAGAAAACTTTACATAAATGCAAAAAGTCTAGAACAGCTAATATATTATAATGAAAAGTCAACTATAATCTCAGCTCAAAGAGAACACCATGAAATTATGAAGAGCTCTCCACAAATCTCTAAATTTATGTCCTCATAACATTACATTTCTATTTCTTCTTCAATAATTTCCTCATTTTAGCTATGATTTAGTGACAGTAAGAAGGTAATTATGAGGAAAAAATTCTCCTAACACTCCATTGAGAAATTTCTGCCTCATTTCACCATACACCTGAGTCTTAAGCAGTCACTTCTAATGTAGCTGAATAATAGATCCTCACCCAGCTGAGTCTATGAGTTGAATCCATGTATGTGAGATAAGACCCCCAAGGAGAGGCAATAAGCTGGGAATGCCATCAGCTCATCTTTCTTCAGGCCTATATTTGTCATTGTCACTTGTAGAAGCAGGACAGCCCTGGCATTGGGATTGGCAGTAACAGAGAGTATCAAAGGGAAAACTAAACTTCCCTAATTTTTGGAAAAAAGCAGATTGGAAACACACGGGCTCCAGCGTTTTCCATGTGTGAGGTCATTGCCCCAGGAAGTCTTTCTCAGGACATTTCTTGTCCGCAAAGCAGAAGTCAAACTTTATTCCTACCTTCTAAGAGAATAGAACATATTGTCAGATTTTCTCACAGATTCCCACAAGTTAAAGAAACTTTCATGGTCTTATTTAACTGCTTAAGCATTTCAACTAAAAAATTATTTGTCTTTCAAATACACAGGAATCTGTTTGGAAAAATTTTAACCAGAAAAATTTGGAATTCTAAAGTAAAAAATGCATAAGGCCATAAAAATTTTTTACATCTTTTAATTTATATGTCAACTGGGGAAAGAGAAACATTCTCTGAAGTTTCCTTTTATACCATTAAGGACTTATTCTTTATTACCAGCAATACAGGGTGACTTATTCAGGTTGAATCTTGAAGGTAAACTTTAACTTGATTTTGAGTTTTGGCTAATTTTTAAGCATTTCTCAGTCACCTACCATGATTTCATCTCAGAAACCAAAATCTCAGTTTCATTTAGATTTTTGAAATATTAAAACAGAAGGTTAAATGCTTCAAAATAATACTCATGTAGAGACTTACATATGTGGACCAGAAATCTCCAGGTATTACAAAGTTTATGAGAACATAATAAATATTGATACATACATTTAATTCTGAAATAAAAACTTACAACAAATAAAACTAACAAATCAAGAAAGTTTTGTAGGTTATACATTTTATGTCTAAAAATATAGGTATGAAACACTCAAGGATGGATAAAAGAAATCACAAGAGAAAACAGAAAATATGTAGAGACAAATTAAAAACATGAAATACCAAAAGTAAAGAGATACATCAAAAACAGTACCATAAGGGAAAAATTTATAGCTATAAGTGATTATAAAAAATAAGATAGCGAATCAACAACTTTACTCCTAAGGAACTAAAAACAGAGGGAAAAAGAGGGACTACTAAAGAGGGACAACTAAAACTAGCAAAATTGAAAAAATGATAAAGATAGCAGTGGAAATAACTGAAATAGAGAATAGAAAAACAATATCAAAAATCAACAAAGCCTAGTTTGTTCCCTGAAAAAGATCAAAACTGACAAAATTTTATTTATATTGACTAAGAAAAACAGTGAATATTCACATTACTAAACTCAAAAATAAAATGGATACATTACTAACAAATTTTTGGAGTAAAAGAGGGATGTAGGAGAGTAACATAAGGAAGTATACACTAAAAAATTGAATAGACTAAATAAAATGAACAAATTCCTAGAAAGAAAAAACCTACTAAGACTGAATCAGAAAAGTTGGATAAACCTATTCAGCAAGGAGATTCAGCAGGAAGATTGCATCAGTAATCAAAAACCCAGCAACAAAGAAAAGCCTGGACCAGATGGCTTCACTGTTGAATTCTACCCAAAGTTTAAAGCAGAATTAAAACCACTTTTTCTCAAACTTTTACAAAATTTTGAAGAGGCGGTAATTTTTTGTAACTTATTCTATGAGTCCAGGATTACCCTGACACCAAGCCAGACAAAGGCACCATAAGAAAACTACAAAAAAAATCCCTTATAAATGCTGATGCAAAAATCCTCAACAAAATACCAGCAACTCAAACTTAGCAGTACTTTAAAAGGATTATACACTATGAATGAGTATAATTGACTCCTGAAATAAAAGTATGTTCCAACACATGAAAATCAGCATAATATCACATTAACATAAAGAAGGAAAAAACCCTCATGTGATCATATTAATCAAAGAAGAAAAAGCATTTGTCCAAATTTAACCCACATTCATGATAAAATATAGTTAGTAAACTATAAAAAGAAAGTAAACATCTTAACATAATGGTATACAAAAAAACAAAACAAAACAAAAAAACACAGCTAACATGGCGAAAGACTGAAAGCTTTTACCCTAGGAGCAAAAACAAGGATGCTTGCTTTTACTACTTCTATTTAATATAGTACTGAAGGTTCTGGTTAGTTAAAACAATAAGGTGAGTAAAAGCACTAAAGATATTCCAATTTTTAAAAAGTAAAATTATCTGTTTGCAGATGACATAACCTTATATAAAAATACTTTATAAAATATTTTTATATTTATAAAAATACTCAAAATACTTTATAAAAATACTTTATAAAAATATTTTAGTTTCTGTGAAATAAACTGTCAGATGCAATAAATAAAATTCATCAAAACTGCATGAAACAAAATAATACACAAAAATTGTTGTATTTCTACAATAACAATAAACTATCTGAAGAAGAAGTCAAGACAACAGGGTCATGTATGATAGCATCAAAATAATGAAATACTTACGAACCCACTTAACCAAGGAGATGAAAAACCTGTAGAGCAAAAACTATAAACATGGCATGAAAGTATTAAAGATGACACAAATAAACGAAAAGACATCATGTGTTTATGGACTGGAAGACAAAATCTTGTCAAGGTGCCATTGTTATCTATAGTCTTCTACGTATTCAATAAAATCACTACAAAAATTCCAATATTTGCAAAAATAGAAAAACCTATTCTAAAATTCAGATGAAATCTCAAAAAACCCCAAGCACCCAAATCAATCTTAAAAACTAACAAAGTTAGAGGACTAACACCTCCTGGTTTCAAACTTCAGTATGCAAAACAATGCTGTACCAGCATAGAGACAGACGCAAAGACCAATGCAATAGAAATAAAGAACCAAAAAATATGGTCATGATTTTTAACAAGGGCGTCAACACTGTTCAATGGGGAAAGGATGATATTTTTTAAAATGGTGTTAAAAACGGATATTTACATCTATCTATCTATCTATCTATCTATCTATCTATCTATCTATCTATCCCAAATTAGCTTTTTGTCTGTCATGTATGTTGCAGATCTATTTCCCCAGTCTTTTGACTTTTGACTTTGAGGCAATTTTCTCTCATACAAAATTTTAATTTTTATGGAGTCAAATACAACCTTGGCGCCGATCTGGTTCCCGTACTGCCCGGCCTGCGTGAGCACGATTTCCCTCATGGCCAAGGCGTGATTACAGCGGCAGGAGAAACGCGAGAAGGAGAAACAGACGCATAGCTACCCAGCCCGCCCTCCACCGACGCTGAAATCGCCCCGCGCCCACCTCCCTCAGCCTCGGATTCGGCTCCCAGAATAAGCAACAGCTTTACTTCCACACAGGTGTACCCACCTGTGAATCCCTTGCCGTTGAACGTCTGTTGGAAAACTCAGGTGTCCTTGCTGTGGTCCTTTCCACGTTAGGGAAAGCTGGTCAGCTGGAGAACTTCCTCCCACATCTTTAGTAAGACTAAATCCCTAGCTGAGCTGAAACTGAATTTTCCTCCCATGTGGGAGGGGAAGACTCTTGTTTCCATATTCACAGAGTGCCTTTGCACCTGTCCTAGATTGATAACATATTGTTGTAATTGATGAGTCTTTTCATCTATTAGGAGACCTGGGCTTAGGAAAGGTCTTCCAAATGTTAACGCAACAGGATTTAATTATAAGTTTTACTTTGGAATAGTTCAAACCCACAGTAAGCTATGGGTGTTAGAGATAGTCAGGCGTCTGATTTAGCTACAGTCTTCTTTAGAGTAGGATTAGCCCTTTCACCTTTCCAGAGGACTGCGTCTGCACACAGACTGAAGGTAATATTGGATTCTTAAAGCTGAGGATAGGTGTTGGGATACACCTGCTGTGAAAGACGGGCCATGGCCACTTTGCAGGCTTTTAGATTACCCAAACTGAGGAGATATTTCTTCTGGTAAAGATTTTTCAGATGGGTTGGGGAATACCTCGATCTAACCAGTGAAGTTATCAGTAAGCTTTAGCAAATATTTGAATCTCCTGCAGAAAGGTATCTGAGTAAATTAGAGTTGCTAGTTCTCACCTGGATAGGGTCCTTAATTTTGGACAGGTTTACATGGAGAAGGAGAAAATTGCTGACAATTTGGGTCATGTCAGGCAAATAGCTCACAGGGCTGAGTCACCTCTTTTGGTGTCTTGAAAAGATTTACCCCTATAAACAAATGAGACATTAACAGAAACCAAGAATCCCTTCTAGGGTGAAAAGAATAATGAAAGTGCTGAATTATATTCCTATGATTGGTAGTTGGCATTAGTAATTTATTACCATCTTTCAGCCAGCCAGATGGGCCCTGGACTGAAATGCAAACCCTGGCCCATTTTTGTTCTTCTTCAGAGTGTTCTGGCCCAGTTCTATGTATGCTGTCCAGCACGCCCATAAGCTTCATTGGCCCTTTCAGTGCAGGGGCCTTGGCTGTGGCATCTACAAGGGCATTTCCTTTTACATGGTCAGTCTCTCTTTTGATATCCTCTGCAATTAATTATAGTCACTTTTTGGCAGCAAAGCAGCATTCTAACAAGCTCAAAATTTGAATGATGTTGTATGGAAAAGCCCTTGGGGGTAGGGAGTCCCTACCCATTCCAAATTACAGCATAAGCGTGAAGCACTAAAAAGTCATACTTGGAATCAGGGTAAATGTTAACTTTTAAATCCTTTTCCAATTGCAGGGGCTGAGTAAGTTCAATTAACTCAGCTTTTTGAGCCGAGGTCGAGGCCAGCAAGACTTGTGCCTACTACTAATAGCATACCTACCCTTCTTGTTTTCATGATGCATAAAACAACTTACATCTGTTAACCAATCTTCCTTGGGATGGTCAAGGGGCTCATCCTTCTAAAGTCTGGCCTGCTAGAATAAATTTGTTTCATAACCTGTGACATGCTTTGGCTGTGTCCCCAGTCAAATCTTATCTTGAATTGTAACTCCCATAATTCCTATATTTCGTGGGAGGGACCCAGTGGGAGACAATTGAATCGGGAGATGAGTCTTTCCCATGCTGTTCTCGTGACAGTGAATAAGCCTCATGAGATCTGATGGTTTATTTATTAATTTATTTTTGAGACATAGTCTTGCTCTGTTGCTCAGCCTGGAGTGCATTACCATGACCTTGGCTCACTGCAACCTCTGACTCCTGGGTTCAAGCGATTCTCCTGTCTCAGCCTCCCGAGTAGCTGGGATTATAGGCGCCTACCACCATGCCTGTCTAATTTTTGTACTTTTAGTATAGACGGGGTTTCACCATGTTGGCCAGGCTGGCCTCGATCTCCTCACCTCAGGTCATCCACTGCCTTGGCCTCCCAAAGTGCTGGGATTACAGCTGATGGGTTTATAAAGGGGAGTTTCCCTACACAAGCTCTTTTGCCTGCTGCCATGTAAGAGATGTGACTTTGCTTCTCATTTGCCTTCTGCCATGAGTGTGAGGCTTCCCTGACCATGTGGAACTGTAAGTCAATTAAACCTCTTTTCTTTATAAATTACCCAGCCTCAGATATGTCTTTATTAGCAGCATGAGAACACACTAATACAACCTGTATGCCAGAAAGGCTAGAAGCACCTGTGGACTCTGGCAGATAAGTAGCTGGGTTTATGGTTTGGCAGGCTTTAAGGGATATGTCTGGAGTGTCTAGCAATAAGCCCTGATACTTTCATAAATGTTCCCTTATTATTCACTGCTGCTCTTTAGCTTCTAAGACCACCTTCCTTTGGTGTGGGGTCAAAAACCTGTAGGTGCTGTTCTAATGTTAGTTTACTAGCTTTGCCTGCTAGAAAAGTGGTAGTGGAAATAGCTCTAAGACATCAAGGCCACCCTGAGGCAACCTGGTCAATCTGCTTAGAAAATTAGGCTGCTGGCCTTGGAATGTCCCCCAGTTTTGGGACAAGATTACCCAAGGCCTATGCCTTGCTTTTTGGTCACATAAAGAAAAAATGGTTCATCCAACTTGGGGACTCCCATGGCTGCAGCAGAGCCCAATTTCTCCTTGAGAATATTGAAGGTTTGCTTGCAGTTCTCATTACATTCTAGGAGCTCTAAATCTTTCCGTTTAGTATATCATATAAAGACTTGACTACATGCCCAAATCTGGGCACCCATAAGCAGCAGTACCCAGCCATCTCTTAAAAAAGCCCACAGTCATTTTTTGGACAGGGACTGCTGGGTTACTAAAATAACTTTTTATCTTCTAGGGAGTTTGATCAGTTCCAGAGGTTAAAACAGATTCCAAATATTTAAGTCTTTCAGTCAAAATCTGAGCTCTGTGTGGTGATGCCCTATATCTGCAAGTTCCCATGAAATTTGCCAACTTAACATTATTATTATGAGTCTTCTTTATTTGGGTTAGCAATGAGCAAGTCACCTACATACTGAATAATTGTGTCCCTTTCCAATTATAGATTTGTTAAGTCCTTAGCTAGAGTATTTTCAAACAATTGGGGGCTATCCCAGAACCCTTCAGAGATGACTGTCCAGGTTAGTTTTGTGGCTGAATGCATATCTGGATCAGTCCATTCAAAGGCAAACATATTATGAATCTGGATGCATTGAGATCCAGAAAAGTGCATCTTTCAGATTTAAGAATGTAAACGAGCTTGCATCCCCTGGGACATGGTAAGTATTGGGGACAATGAGGTGTATGGAGACAACTGCATTTCTTAATGCTCTAAGGGTTCTGACAAATCTGTACTTGCCATTAGGCTTTTTATCTGGTAACATGCGAGTATTGTAAGGAGACTCTCATGGGCTTAATAACTCATAAGGCAAGAATTTGGCAATAAGGGGTTGAATTTCCCCTCATGCTTCTTGCCTTAAAATATATTGTCTCTTCTGAGGTCGAGGAGTACTAGGCTGAAGTTGGATTTCAATGGGGTAGGTGTTTAGTGCGTTTCCCAGAGCCTGTGTGGCCCAATCCTCAAGATTTACTTAAGACAACACCTCAGGTGGTAAATGTGACAGCTCATTCTTAACTTATTTTTTCTCCTTATGGGTCAGGAACAAAAGTAACAGTTTCTATGCTTTATGATCTGTGAAGGTGACCATGACTTGGTCTCCTCAGTCAATAAACCTCTCCCCAGTAAGAGGTCAGGGAATCAGACAGTACTGAAAAGGCAGGCGAGAAACCTAGAGGCTCTGGAGGACAACTTAGAACATACAAAAAGGAGTGTTTTGGGGCTTGTCCATCATGAGAAGACAGAAGACCATTGAATTAAATCAGTACAGAGTAATCTGCTCCCACACCTAATACGAAGTTAATACTCCTACCTGCTTCTTCAAGAGTCACCTGAGGCTCCTCCATCTATCGACAGCTAGTAGTCCAATGGGAGTGGAGGTAGGAAGTATCAGGCCCCGCCACTTTTGAGTCTGCTGGGCTCTGATGATGGCTCCCTTGGAAGCACAGTGCATTTCCTTCGGCAGAGTCTTACCGTCCTACAGAAGGCACACAGATTTATACCCAAGGCGCAGTGGCCCAGAGGCACAGACTGCGATTTTCACTTTCTCACTTCCTCTGTGAAGGCCAGGGGTTAAGGGGCTGCCTCTGAAGTGGTGGAGAGCACAAGGCTGCAGCTAGAAGCTGGGCCTCTTGGAAGATTTGCTTTATTTTATGTTTTCTCTGCTCAATTCCTGTGATGGAAAACTGCAAAATCCAAGTCTAAAATCTGATCCATGGGAGTCTGGAAGCTTAAGGCTGCTTTTGGCAGCTTCCTGCAGATATAAGAAGGAGACCATGCTATAAATTAAACTCCTAGAAATGCCGGTCCCTTTTTGGAGTCACGGTCAGTGTTAGTGTATTTCCTCAAGGACTAAATTATCCACCCTTCTAATAAGACTAGGTTTTCATCTTTCCCTGAGTAATTTTCCAGACTTTATAAAAATTAAAAAGCTGTATCACACTCTTTTTTTATTCCTTCACGGAGTCAATCATAATTTTTTCTCTCTATATCCTACTTTCTTCCTAATTCATTTGTTTTTTCTAGATTCTAGTTCTTTTGGGTCCTAGTCAGGCACTGCTGTGCCTCCTACTTGATAGGTGTCATGCCCCTGGTTGCAGGTTGCCACCCTATTAGCATGTGCTCTAGCCACTCCCATAATGCACTGCTTTTCTACCATGCAGCAGGCGAACATAAATATATGCAAATCCTGCCTGGTCAGATCATACGTCAAGGTTAGCCTTTTAAATTTGTCTATGAATTTTCCCAGAACCTCTGAAAACTGTTTTAGTTTTTCCTTGCATATGGCTAATTCAGATATAGAAAAGTGTACATTTACGTATATCGTATGGGGAAAAGAAAGAGAGATCAGACTGTTACTGTGTCTATGTAGAAAGAAGTAGACATAAGACACTCCATTTTGTTCTGTACTAAGAAAAATTCTTCTGCCTTGAGATGCTGTTAGTCTGTAACCGTAGCCTCAACCCTGTGCTCACAGAAACATGTGCTGTGTCGACTCTAGGTTTAATGGATTTAGGGATATGAAGGATGTGCTTTGTTAAACAAATGCTTGAAGGCAGCATGCTTGTTAAAAGTCATCAGCACTCCCTAATCTCAAGTACCCAGGGACGCAAAACACTGCGGAATGCCACAGGGACAACTGCCTAGGAAAGCCAGGTATTGTCCAAGGTTTCTTCCCATGTGATAGTCTGAAATATGGCCTCATGGGAAGGGAAGGACCTGACCATCCGCCAGGCCGACACCTGTAAACGGTCTGTGCTGAGGAGGATTAGTAAAAGAGGAAAGCCTCTTTGCAGTTGAGGTAAGACAAAACCATCTGTCTCCTGCTCGTCCCTGGGCAATGGAATGTCTCAGTGTAAAACCCGATTGTATATTCCGTCTACTGAGATAGGAGAAAACTGCCTTAGGGCTGGAGGTGAGACATGCTGGAGGCAATACTGCTCTTTAAGTAATTGAGATATTTATGTATATACACATCAAAAGCACAGCACTTTTTTCTTTACCTTGTTTATGTTGCAGAAGCATTTGTTCACATGTTTTCCTGCTGGCCCTCTCTCCACTGTTACCCTATTGTCCTGCCACATCCCCCTCTCCGAGAAATGCCCGATAATGATCAATAAATACTAAGGAATCTCAGAGATTGGTGCCGGCGCTGGTCCTCCGTATGCTGAGCTCTTGTCCCCTGGGCCCACTTTTTCTCTATACTTTGTCTCTGCATCCCTTTTCACAAGACTCTAGTTCTACCTGACGAGAAACGCTCACAGGTGTGGAGGGACAGGCCACTCCTTCAATATAGTGTCCCTATTATCATCTGTCACTTCCCAGAGAGGGCAAATATTCAACTTTGCCAGCTGATAAGAGGCCCCACTACATGTTGTTCTGGTGAAGCTCGGGTGTTTCGAGAGTGGGGTATGTACGTAAGACAGGACTCGAAGGGCAGGGAGAAGATGATGAGCCTACATAACCCTGGAAAACTAGAAGAAATTAATAATATGTTGCACACCTCACTAGAACTGGAAGGAATCTGATTGTGTTCTTATGGGGTGCTCGGACTGGCAGGGGGAGTTCAGTCTCAGCTAAGAAAAGCCTAATATTAAGAGTAACTAGCATTAAAAGAATAATCAATTATGTGCCATCCCTGTTTTGTCTTTTCCTCCATCAAACATATAGAAGCCCATTTTAATTTTTTATCCTGACCAAGCATCAGAGAAGCCTGTATATAATGTATTTCCTCCCTCTTAGTTTCTCTTCTATAAAACAAATGAAGCTGCAAAATAGGAGTCATATCAAACAGGGGAAATAGGAAGACTGTAACTTGTATATTGTAATATATTAGTCCATTTTCTTTTATATATATATATATACTTTAAGTTTTGGGGTACATGTGCACAAAGTTCAGGTTAGTTACATACGTATACCTGTGCCATGCTGGTGTGCTGCACCCATTAACTCGTCATTTAGCATTAGGTATATCTCCTAATGCTATCCCTCCACCCAGTCCCACCCCACAACAGTCCCCAGAGTGTGATGTTCCCCTTCCTGTGTCCATGTGTTCTCATTGTTCAATTCCCACCTATGAGTGAGAACATGCGGTGTTTGGTTTTTTGTCCTTGCGATAGTTTGCTGAGAATGATGGTTTCCAGCTTCATCTATGTCCCTACAAAGGACATGAACTCATCATTTTTTATGGCTGAATAGTATTCCATGGTGTATATGTGCCACATTTTCTTAATCCAGTCTATCATTGTTGGACATTTGGGTTGGTTCCAAGTCTTTGCTATTGTGAATAGTGCCACAATAAACACACGTGTGGATGTGTCTTTAAAGCAGCATGATTTATAGTCCTTTGGGTATATACCCAGTAATGGGATGGCTGGGTCAAATGGCATTTCTAGTTCTAGATCCCGGAGGAATCGCCACACTGACTTCCACAAGGCTTGAACTAGTTTACAGTCCCACCAACAGTGTAAAAGTGTTCCTATTTCTCCACATCCTCTCCAGCACCTGTTGTCTCCTGAATTTTTAATGATCTCCATTCTAACTGGTGTGAGATGGTATCTCATTGTGGTTTTGATTTGCATTTCTCTGATGGCCTGTGATGATGAGAATTTTTTCATGTGTCTTTTGGCTGCATAAATGTCTTCTATTGAGAATTGTCTGTTCATATCCTTTGCCCAGTTTTTGATGGGGTTGTTTGTTTTTTTCTTGTAAATTTGTTTGACTTCATAGTAGATACTGGATATTAGCCATTTGTCAGATGACTAGGTTGCGAAAATTTCCTCCCATTTTGTAGGTTGTCTGTTCACTCTGATGGTATTAGTCCATTTTCACACTGCTACGACAAATCTGACAAAACTCTCTCAGGAAAAAGTGACCTGCTGGGTTAAGAAAGCAGGTCCAGCTGCCCTATACCAGCTCATCAAAGATGGTGATATGGTTAAGAAATGAGAGAAAACTGTTAAGAAAAAGTCTCATGTTCTCCATCTTGAGGGTAATTGTTTGCAAAGGGTTGTCATAAAAGAGGCTGTCACTAAACAGGCATATCTGATCTTATCATGTAGAGCTCTTAAATACCACATTTCAACTTCAGTCATGATGGCGAGGTTACTGCTGATCTTTTCTGATAATTATGGTAAAAAAAATTCTAGGTTCCAAGACAATTATTTTTTTCAGTGTTACTTGGACAAGTGGCAAATTAAACAAGCAGTCAGTTCAGAGTCAGAGAATTGCTGAGGAAAGTAAAAGCTAAACTGTTTGGGGCCTCTGCCCTGGGGCAGCCTCCAGGCTACTGCAAAACAGATGCGATGAGCAGAAAGGTGACAAGATGTAGAGCACTCAGTTGAGGGACCGAAAGCACAAGGTAGACAGTCCAAAAAGAGAAAGTGGCAAACATCTTGTTTAGCCAAATCCATTCTTCTCAATATTCCCCAGGGTCTCTAACAGTGTGGGCTTGGCCTCTAATCTGAGTTTGATAATAGTGGATAATCATTCTTGCCCACCAGAATGGCTTCACGACTCTAAAAGACAGCCCACTTGCCAGGTGTCAGCTGATTGATTCTGTGTGGATGGTTTTCCTTGGAGTGGGGGTCTTGTCTTGTTGTCCGTTCATGGTGTTGCTGAAAGATGTTGCTGGAAAAGAGGGTCCTGATACAGACCACAAAGTAGGATTCCTAGATCTTCTGCAGGAAAAAATTTGAGGTGAGTTAGAGAGCACAGTGAAAGAAGCAAGTTTATTAGAAATTACGCCATTACAGAGTTGGACATCCTCAGAAAACAAGAGCAGGAATGCATTGTCTTTTGTTAGTGTCTCTACTTAGAAGTAACTATAAAGATAAAGCGTTATAATTAAACTTGGAAGGTGCAGATGTAGTCACTAAAGTCGTGGCTATTCGTTTTAACAATAACCATTAACCCATTGACCTAAGCTAGCTCATTAATAATATCCTTACAAAAAATGCTGCACTCCTAGAACATTTATACATTTTTCAGGCTTGGTGGAAGATGTCTTGTATGACCACAAATATTCTGCAATTGTAATTTGTGGCCAGTTAAAAAATGTGGCTATTTTCAGACCATGAACATTAATCTTCTAGGTGCCCTGTGAGTACCTAGCTACTCATATTAAGATAGAATATTCTAGTCATATTTATTAAACTAGAAGCTAGGTAACCATGAGTTCCTCTAACACAGCAAGTCTACTCCTCAAGGAGAAAATGTATTTCTCAGGAATTTTGTGCATTTTGTTTAATGGAATTTGGTATGTTTACCAAAATGGCAGAAAAGCGTGAAATTACTCCTCAAAGATTTCTCAAGATTGGATATCAAATAAACAAAATGATTACAGTTAATATGCAATTTGATACAGTTGATATTCAAAAGAAATTTTGTTTGAAACAAAATGAGATTTTTATTGTTATTTATTATTATTATTATTATTATTATTATTTTGAGACAGAGTCTTGCTCTGTTGCCCAGGCTGCAATGCAGTGCACTATCTTGGCTCACTGAAACCTGTGCCTCCCTGGTTCAAGCAATTCTTCTGCCTCAGCCTCCCAAGTAGCTGGGATTACAGGCATGAATCACCACACCCAGATAATATTTGTATCTTTAGTAGAGATGGGGTTTCCCTCTGTTGGCCAGGTTGGTCTCAAACCCCTGACAACAAGCGATCTGTCCACCTTGGCCTCCCAAATAGCTGGGATTGCAGGCGAGAGCCACCACTCCCAGTCACAATGAGGTTTTTAAATAATTCTGATTTCCTGCTGTTGAGCAGGGAGCTGAGAAAATTCAACAGATCATGGGCCTATATTAGGGGAATACTGAGAACAATCTCTAGAACACATGTGATTAAATTAATTACAATGGAAACCAAATCAAATTTAGTAAGGCCACACCTCTTAGTTGCAAGATGTTTCCCCACATTTTGAAATGCGATGTTATTCCATGGAAAAGAAAACTAGTGTTTATCTCCAGAGTAAAGAACAGAGTTCCCTGCAATGATTGACTGACTGAGAACTATGGCTCAAGATTTAAAATCCTTCTTTTTTCCATTTATAAACTAAAAATAAATTTCTAATCCCCTGTTGATTAAATGGACCTCTCGTCTTGGATAAGGACTTTCCAAAGTTAACCTGAAAAGCTAGTTCAAGCCACGGGTCACACATGCCTCATTATACTCTCCTCCCTTTTGTTTTAATTTTAATTTCAATTTCAATTTTTAATTTATTTTTGTGGGTACATAGTTGGTGTATATATTCATGGGGGTACATGACACACTTTGATGCAGTCATGCAATGAGTAATACATAATAAAAAATGGGGTATCTGTCCCCTCAAGCATTTATAGCTTGTGTTATAAACAATTCAATTATACTATTATAGTTTTTTTAAATGTGGAATTAAATTATTTTTTACTATAATCACCGTGTTGTGCTATCAAATGCTGTCTTATTCATTCTTTCTAACAATTGTTTTTTTTACCCATTTAGCATCCCCACTATCCCCTTGTTCCCTCCCTGCCCTTCCCAGCCTCTGGTAACCATCCTTATACTCTCTACCTCTATGACACCAATTGTTTTGAATTTTAGCACCCACAAATAGTGAGAACATGTGACATTTGTCTTTCTCTGCCTGACATTTCACTTAACATAAAGACTTTCAGTTCCATTTATGTTATTGCAAATGGAAGGCTCTCATTCTTTCTTACAGCTGAATAGCACTCCATTGTGTATACGTACCACATTTTCTCTATCCAGTCATCTGTTGATGGACATTTAGGTTCCTTCCAAATCTTGGTTATAAGAAACCTTGCTGTAGCAAACATGAGAGTGCCAATAGGTCTTTGATTTACTAATTTTTTTTCTTGTAGGCATATAATGAGCAGTGGGATAGCTGGACCATATAGTAGCTCTAGTTTTAGTTATATCGGGAACATCCAAACTGTCCTTAAATGTGCTCCCAACAGCAGTGTACAAGGGTTACTTTCACTCGACATACTCACCAGCATTTGTTTTTGACTGACTTCTGGATAAAAGCCACCTTAACTGGGGTGAAATGATATCTCATTTTGGGTTTGATTTGCATTTCCATGATGATCAGTAATCTGGAGCACCCTTTCATTTGCCTGTTTCACATTTGTATGTCTTCTTTTCATAAATGTCTATTTAAATTTTTTGTCCACTCTTTATTTGGGTTATTGTTTTTTTCTATGGAATTTTTTGAACTCAATATATTGTAGTGTATTAGTCTTTTCCTGCACTGCTATAAAAAAATACCTGAGACTGTGTTATCTATTTATTTACTGAGATGTAGTCTTGATCTGTTGCCCAGACTGAAGTGCAGTGGTGCAATCTCGGCTCACTGCAACCTCCACCTTCTGATTCAAGCAATTCTCTGCCTCAGCTCCTGAATAGCTGGGATTACTGGCACCTGCAACCATGCCTGGCTAATTTTTTTATTTTTAGTGGAGACAGGGTTTCACCATCTTGGCCAGGCTGGTCTTGAACTCCTGACCTCGTGATCCACCCTCCTCAGCCTCCCAAAGTGGTGAGATTACAGGCATGAGCCTTGGCACCTGGCAAGACTGGTTAATTTATAAAGGAAATGGGTTTAATTGACTCACAGTTCCACATGGCCGAGGAGGACTCAGGAAACTTCCAATAATGGCAGATGGGGAAGCAGGCACCTCTTACATGACAGCAGGAGAGAGAGCATGTATGTGAAGCAAAGGCGGAAGAGTCCCTTATAAAACCATCAGATTTCATGAGAAATCAATCATTATCAGAAGAACAGCATGGGGGAAACCACCCCCATGATCCAATCGCCTTCTACCAACCTCGCCCTCAACATCTGGGGATTACAATTCAATATGAGATTTGGGTGGGGACACAAATCCTAACCATATCATGTAGCTGTTAATTGCTTTTCAGATGGATAATTTACAAATATTTTCTCCCATTCTGTGGATTTTCTCTTCACTTTGTTTCTTGTTTCTTTCACTTTAAAAAGGCTTTCTGACTTTCTGTAATCCGATTTGTCCATGTTTGTTTTAGTTGTCTGTGCTTCTGGGGCATTATTTAAGGAATTTTTGCCCAAACCAATGCCCTAAAGAGTTTCCCCAATGTTTTCTTGCAAAAGTTTGATGGTTTGAGGTGTTAGGTTTAAGTCGTTAATTCATTTTAATTTGATTTTTGTAAGTGGCAAGAAATAGGGTTCTAGTTTTATTCTTCTGCCTATGGCTTGCCAGTTTTCCCAGCCCTATTTATTACAAAAGCTGTCTCATTTTTTATTGTATGTTCTTGGCACTTTTGTTGAAAATTAATTTAGCTGCCCCTCCCGTAGGATTCCAGAACACTGCTATGAGGGTCTGAATGTTTGTCTCTCTCATAGGATTCCAGAACACTGCTGCTGGGTTCCAAACGTTTGTCACATAAGATTCCAGAACACTGCTACGAGGGTCTGAATGTTTGTTCCTCACAGGGGATTCCAGAACACTCCTGCTGTGGTCTGAATGTTTGTCCCTCACATAGGATTCCAGAACACTGCTATGAGCGTCTGAATGTTTGTCCCCCACACAGAATGCCAGTTTTACCAGCCATATTTATTACAAAAACTGTCTTATTTTTTATTGTATGTTCTTGGCACTTTTGTTGAAAATTAATTTAGCTGTATGAGTTTGTTTCTCAGGTCTCTATTTCGTTCCATCTGTCTTTATGTCTGTTTTTATGCTAGTGTCATGTTGTTTTAATTACTACAACTTAGTTGTATAATTTAAAACCAGGTAATGGAATTCCTCCAGTTTTGTTTTATATACTCAGCATAGCTTTGACTATTATGGTGTTTTGTGATGTTTCCATATAAATTTCAGAATTTTTTTTCTATATCTGTGAGGAATGTCTTCTTCTTCTTTTTTTTTTTTTTTTTTTTTTGGGTGGCATCTTGCTCTGTCACATAGACTGGAGTGCAGTGATGTGATCTGGGCACAGTGCAACCTCCACCTCCTGGGTCCAAGCAATTCTTTGTCTCAGCCTCCTGAAGAGCTGGGATTGCAGGCACCCACCATCATACCTGGCTAATTTTTTGTATTATTAGTAGAGGTGTGGTTTCACCAAGTTGGCCAGGCTGGTCTTGAACTCCTGACCTCATGATCCACCAACTTCGGCCTCCCAAAGTGCTGGGATTACAGGCATGAGCCACTGCCCCTGGCCTGTTATTTTGATAGAGATTTCATGAAATGTATAGATTGCTATGGATCGTATGGACATTTTTAAAAAAATACTGATTCTTCCAATCTGTGAAAATAAAAATATCTTTCCAATTTTTGGGTCCTTTTTCATTTCTTTTATCAGTGTTTTACAGTTTTAATTGTTGAGAACTTTTATTTCCTTGGTAAATTCCCACATATTTTGTTTTATTTGTGGCTACTGCAAATAGTATTACATTTTTGAATTATTTTTCAGTTTGTTGACTGTTGGCATATAGAAACCCTACTGATTTGTATGTGTTGATTTTGTATTCTGCAAATTTACTCAAGTTATTACCTCTAATAGATTTTGGTGGATGTATTAGGCCATTCTCATATTGCTATAAAAAGTAATCAGTGATTTGTTAATTTATAAAGAAAATAGGTTTAATTGGTTCATGTTTCTACAGGCTGTACAGAAAGCATAGCACTGGCTTCTGCTTCTGGGGAAGCCTCTGACAACTGACAAGGTGAAAAATAAATCCAGTGCTTGCACATCACATGGTAAGTGTGAGGGCAGGGGGGAAGTGTTACACACACTTATAGATAACCAGCTCTGATAAAGAGTTACTATTGTGGGAATGGCACCAAAGGAAATGATGCCAAACTGTCTGTGGATATCTTGTCCTCATGATTCAATCACATCCCCTCTAGGCCCACTTCCAACATTGAGGATTATATTTCAATATAAGATTTTGGTGGGAATACACATCCAAACTGTATCATTTTGCCTTTGGCCGTTCCAAATCTCAAATCCTTCTCATATTTCAAAATACAATCATGACTTCCCAATAATCCACAAAGTCTTAACTAATTTCAGCCTTAACTCACAAGTCAAAAGTCCCATCTAAGACAAAGCTAATTTCTTCCTCCTATAAGCCTGTAACATAAAGAAACAAATTAGTTTCTTCCAAGATACAAATGAGGCAGAGACACTGGGTAAATACTCCTATTCTAAAAGGAAGAAATCAGCCAAAAGAAAGCAGTCACAGGATCTATGAAAGTCTGAAACCCAGAAGGGCAGTTATTGAATTGTAAGGCTCCAAAATAATTATTTTTGACTCTGTGTCCCATTTCCAGGGCATGCTAATGCCTTGGGAAGGTTCTACCTTGTGACTTTGCATGGTTCAGCCACCACAGCTGCTCTCATGGGCTGGCATACTATGCCTCTGGCTTTTCAAGGTGCAAGGTGCAGGCTGTAGCTAGATCTACCATTCTGGGGTCTGAGGTCTGGAGGACAGAGATCCTCTCCTCACAGATCTACTAGGCCATGACCCAGTGGGGAGACTTCCTGGGGACTGTCACCCCACGTTTCTTTTCTGCATTGTTTTAGTAGAGGATCTCCATGAGGGCTCCACACCTGCAACATGCTTCTGCCTGCACACCCTGTCTTTTTCATACATCCTTTGAAATAAAGTTGGAGGCTCCCAAGTCTCAACTACACGCATTTGGTAAACACACAGCCCTAAACCCACATGGACGCTACCAAGGTTGTGGCTTGCACCCTCTGAAGCAGTGACTGGAGTTGCAACTGGGTCAATATGAGCTACACCTGGAGCTGAAGCAGTGGCAAGGATGCAGTGAGCCTTGTTCCAAAGCTACCCAAGGCAGCAGGTCCTAGACCTGATCCCAGAAACTATTCTCTTCTTTTAGGCCTCAGGGCCTGTGATGGGTTGCTGCCTTTCAGATTTCTAAAATGCCTTCAATTCCTCTTTCCCATTGTCTTGGCTATCAACACTTGCTTTTTTTAGGTTATACAAATATCTCTAACAAGTGGTTGACCCATATGCTGCTTGAGTTCCTCTCTTATAAAAGCTTTTTATATTTCAGCCACATGACTAGGCTGCAAAATTTTCAAGCTTTTACACCACGCTTCTTTTGTAAGTATAAGTTACTGCTTATTTTATTTTTATTTTTTTGCTAGAACATGTGAGCATAGGTTGTTAGAGGCAGCCAGGTCACATCGCAAATGCTTTGCTGCTTAGACATTTTTCCAACAGAAACCCTAAATCATCAATTTCAAATTCAAACTTTTTTATATCCCTAGTGCATGACAGAAATTCAGCCAACCACTTTGCTAAGACAACATGCATGACCTTTGTTTCAGTCCCAATAAGTTTCTAGTTTTCATCTGAGACCTTCTCAGCCCGGCCTTCACTGTCCAGATCACTATCAGCATTTTGATCACAGACATTCAACCAGTCTCTAAGAAAATCTCAACTTTCCCTCATTTTTCTGTCTTCTGAATCCCACAAATTCTTCCAACTTCTGCCTGTTTACCCAGTTACAAAGCTGATTCCACATTGTGGGGTATTCTTATAACTATTTTCCATTCCTTGGTGCCAATTTTTTGTATTAAGTTATTTTTGCAACACTATGAGAGTGGGACTGGATAATTAATTTTTTACAAAGTAGGTTTAAGTGGCTTATGATTCTACAGGCTGTTGAGAAAACGTAGTACTGGAATATGCTTTTGCAACACTATGAGAGTAGGACTGGATAATTTATTTTTTACAAAGTAGGTTTAAGTGGCTTATGATTCTACAGGCTGTAGAGGAAACATAGTACTGGTATATGCTTCTGGGGAGGTCTCTGGAAGCTTACAGTCATGGCAGAAGTTGAAGCAGAATCTTGCATATCACAGGGCAAAAAGCAGAAGCAAAAAACAGAGGGGCGAGTTGTTACACAGTTTTAAATAACCAAATTTTATGGGAACTCACTCACTATCATGAGGATAGCACCAAATGTGATGGTGCTAAGCCGTTTATAGTAATCTACCCCAATGGTTAAATCACCTTTCAACAGCCCCATCTCCAACATTGAGAATTACATTTAAATATGAGATTCGGGAGGGAACAAACATTCAAACCCTATCAGAGGAGTATTTATGCCTTTTCCAATATAACATTATAACATTGGCAAAAAAAAAAAAAAAAAAAAAGGTAATTTGACTTCTTTTCCAATTGGGATGCGTTTTATTGCTTTCTCCTGTCTGATTGCTCCAGATAGGACTTTCAGCATTATGTTGAATAACAGTGGTAAAAGTGGACATTCTTGTCATCTTCCAGATTTTAGAGAAAAGGCTTTTAGTTTTTCTGCACTTAGTGTGATACTAGCTGTGGGTCAGTCATATATGACTTTATTATGTTGAGGTATGTTCATTCCATACCCAGTTTTCAAAGGGCTTTTTATTATTAAAGAATATTAAATTTTATCAAAATTTTTTAGCATAATTGAAATGATTATATGTATTTTGTCCTTGTTTTTTTTTTCTTTTTTTTTTTTTTTGAGATGTAGTCTCCCTCTGTCACCCAGGCTGGAGTGTAATGGCATGATCTCAGCTCAATGCAACCTCTGCCTCCCGGTTTCAAGTGATTCTCCTTCTTCAGCCTCCTGAGTAGCTGGGATTACAGGTGCTCACCACCATGCCTGGCTAATTTTTGTATTTTTAGTAGAGACGTAGCTTCGCCACGTTGGCTAGACTGGTTTCAAACTCCTGACCTCAGTTGATCCACCCACCTCGGCTTCCCAAATTGCTGGGATTACAGGTGTGAACCACTGTTCCTGGCCCCTTCATTCTCTTTATGTGACCTATCACATTCATTGATTTGCATATTGAACTATCCTTGCATCCCTGGAATAAATCCCACTTGGTCGTTATGAATTACCTATTTATGTATTTTTCAATTCAGTTTGCTAGGCGTTTTGCAATTTTTTGCACCAATATTCTCCACTCCACTCTACTTCACTCTACTACTCCACTACATTCTAGTCCATTCCTTCCCACTCCACTCTACTCCACTCCACTCCATTCCATTAAACTCCAACCCTTTCCAATCCACTCCATTCCACTCCATTCCACTCCATTCCATTCTACTCCATTTCATTTCTTTGCACTCCACTCCACTCCATTCCACTCAACTCCATTCCATTACACTCAATTCCACTCCACTCCACTCCATTCCTCTCCACTGCATTCCATTGCACTCCACTCCATTCCATTCCACTCCACTCTACTCCATTCCATTCCACTCCATTACATTCCACTCCACTCCACTCCATTCCCCTCCTATACATTCCTTTTCACTCCACCCCGTTCCATTCCACTCAACTCTGCTCCATTCCCCTCCACTCCACTCCCTTCCATTCCATTCCATTTCACTCCGTTCCAATCCAATCCATTCCATTACACTCCACTCCACTCCATTCCATGCGGCTCCACTCCACTCCACTCCACTCCACTCTTCTCCATTCCATTTAACTTCATTCCACTCCACTCCTTTCCACTCCATAGAATTCCATTCCTCTACACTCCATTCCAGTGCACTTCACTCTACTCCATTCTCCTCCACTCCACTCTATTCTGCTCCACTACAATTCATTCCACTCTACTCCATAACATTCCACTCCATTCCACTCCATTTCATTTTATTCCGTTCCACTCCACTCAACTTTTCTGCACTCCATTGTATTCCACTCCATTCCACTCCAATCCACTCTGTTCCACTTCACTCCATTCCACTACAATCCATTCCATTCTACTCCACTCCATTCCATACTGTTCCATTCCACTGAACTCCACTCAACTCCATTCCGCTCCATTCTATTCCATTCCACTCGAATCCACTCCATTCCACTCCACTCCATTCAATTCCACCCAATTCCACTCTGCTCCACTCCATTCCACTCCACTCCATTCCATTCCATTCCATTCCACAATTTACCATTCCACTCCACTCCATTCCATTCCTCTGCACTCCACTCCACTCCTTTCCACTCCACTCCATTCCACTACTCTCCCTTCCATTCCACTACACTCCACTCCATTCCACTACACTCCATTCCATTCCAATCCATTCTATTCCACTGCACTCCACTCCACTTCCATTCCACTCCACTCCACTTCATTACACTTCACTCCATTCCATTCCAATCCACTCCATTCCATTCTACTGCATTCCATTCCACTCCACTCCATTCCATTCCACTCCAATCCGTTCCACTCCACTCCATTCCACTCCATTCCATTCCATTTCACTCCACTCCTTTCCAGTCCACTCTACCCCACTCCACTCAATTCCACTCCATTGCACACCATTCCTCTTGACCCCATCCCATTCCACTCAACTTCCCTTTATTCTTCTCCACTCCATTCCACTCCACTCCACTCCATTCCACTCTATTCTATTCCATTCCACTCCACTCCACTCCATTCGATTCCAGTCAATTCCACTCTGCTCCTCTTCATTACACTCCACTCCATTCCATTCCATTCCACTCCACTCCACCACACTCCACTCCATTTCACTCCTCTGCCCTCCCCTCCACTCCATTCCATTCCATTCCATTCCATTCCACTCCACTACATTCCACTCCATTCTCTTCCATTCCACTCCACTGCATTCCACTCCACTTCACCCCACTCTATTCCCTTCCACTCCACTCCACTCAACTCCACTCCACTCCATTCAATTCCACTCCACTCAATTCCACTCCATTCTATTCCATTGCACTCCACTCCATTCAACTCCGCTTCACTTCACTCCATTCTACTCCATTCTATTCCGTTCCACTCCACTTCATTCCATTCCTAACCACTCCATTCAATTCCACTCAATTCCACTACACTCCACTCCATTCCACTCCACTGCATTCCATTCCACTCCACTCCACTCCACTCCAAAACACTTCACTCCATTCCCTTCCCCTCCAATCCACTGCACTCCACTACACTCCTCTCCATTCCACTCCATTCCCTACCATTCCACTCCACTCCATTCCACTACACTTCACTCCACTCCCTTCCACTATATTCTATTCCGTTCCACTCCACTCCAATCCATTCCACTGCACTCCATTCCATTACACTTAATTCCACTACGCTCCACTCCATTACCCTCCACTCCTTTCCATTCCCCTCCACTCCATTCCATTTGTATCCACTCTATTCCATTCCATTCCAATCCATTCCATTCCACTCCACTCCACTCCACTCCATTCCACTCCTGTCCATTCCATTCCACTCCGCTACATTCCTTTCCACTCCACTCCATTCCATTCCACACCACTCTGTTCCATTCCATTACACTGCCTTCCACTCCAATCCATTTTACTGCTGTCCACTCCTTTCCACTCCACTCCATTCCATTCCACTCAACTCCACTCCATTAGACTGCACTCCACTCCACTCCATTCCACTTAACTCCATTCCATTTCACTCCAATCCATTCCACTCCAATCTACTCCACTCCATTCCAATCCACTCCTCTCCACTGCACTCCACTCTTTTCCATTCTGTTCCATTCTTTTCCATTCCTCTATACTCCATTCCACTCCATTCTATTCCATTCCATTCCTCTCCACTCCATTCCAATCCAGTCCTTTTGATTCCACTCAATTCCACTGCACCCCACTCCATTCCACTCCACTCCATTCCATTCCACTCCACTCCATTCCATTCCAATAAATTTCACTACATTTTATTCAACTCCATTCCATTCCACTCCACTCCACTCCATTCCCCTCCATTCCATAGCATTCCACTCCACTCCATTACGTTACACTCAACTCCATTCCATGCCCCTCCACTCCATTCCATTCCACTCCACTCCATTCCACTCCAATCCACTCTGTTCCACTCCACTCCATTCCACTACAATCCATTCCATTCTACTCCACTCCATTCCACTCCAATCCACTCTGTTCCACTCCACTCCATTCCACTACAATCCATTCCATTCTACTCCACTCCATTCCATACAGCTCCATTCCACTGCACTCCACTCAACTCCATTCCACTCCATTCTATTCCATTCCACTCCATTCTATTCCATTCCACTCCATTCTATTCCATTCCACTTGATTTCACTCCATTCCTCTCCACTCCATTCCATTCCATTCTGTCATATTCCATTCCACTCCACTCCACTTCATTACAGTCCACTCTATTCCATTCCAATCCACTCCATTCCATTCTACTGCATTCCAATCCACTCCACTCCATTCCATTCCACTCCAATCCGTTCCACTCTGCTCCATTCCACTCCGTTCCATTCCATTTCACTCCACTCCTTTCCAGTCCACTCTACTCCACTCCACTCAATTCCACTCCATTCCACACCATTCCTCTTGACCCCGTCCCATGCCACTCAACTTCTCTTTATTCTTCTCCACTCCATTCCACTCCACTCCTTTCCATTCCACTCCACTCCATGCCACTCCACTCCATGCCACTCCACTGCGTTCTATTCTGCTCCACTGCTTTCCACTCCACACCACTCCACTCCAGTCCACCCCACTCCATTCCACTCCTTTCCATACCATTCCACTCCACTCCATTCAATTCCACTCCACTCCATTTCATTCCACTCCACTCCAGTCGTTTCCACTCCACTGCATACCACTCCACTCCATTCCATTCCACTCTACTCCTTTCCATTCCATGAAACTCCATTCCTTTCCATTCCAATCCATTCCATTCCACTCCCTTCCATTCCTCTTCAGTACATTCCACTCCATTTCATTCCATTCCACTCCATTCCGTTCCATTACTTTCTTTTGACAGGATCTCACTCTGTCACCCATGCTGGTGTGGAGATATACAATCTCAGCTCACATTTCATTTCACCATTCCATTTCATTCCATTCCACTGCACTCCTCTCCACTCCACTCAATTTCACTCTACTCCACTCCAATCCATTCCATCCCGTACCTTTCCAGTCTTTCCCATTACACTCCTTTCTTTGACAAGATCTCCCTCTGTCACACAGCCTGAAGCGCAGTGGCACAACATCAGCACAAATTTCTTCCTTCCATTCCATTCCATTTCGTTCCACTCCACTCAACTCCATTCAAGTCCACTCCACTCCACTCCATGACACTCCAGTCCTCTCCTTTCCAATCCATTCCATTGTACTCCACTCCACTCCATTCCATTCCACTCCACTCCATTCCATTCATCTCCATTCCATTCCATTCCACTTCACTCCATTCCATTTCACTCCACTCCATTCCACTCCACTCCATTCCATTTCACTCCACTACATTCCACTCCACTGCTTTCCATTCCAATCCAATCCAATCCATTCCAATCCAATCTAATCCATTCCACTCCACTCCACTCCATTCCACTAAATTCCATTCCACTCCACTCCACTCCATGCTATTCCATTCCACTCCATTCCACTTCATTCCATTCCATTCCAATGCATTCCATTCCAATCCACTCCATTTCATTCCACTCCTTTCCATTCGATACCGCTCCATTCCATTCCACTCCACTCCATTCCACTCCAATCCATTCCATTCCAATCCACTCCACTCCACTCCACTCCAATGCATTCCATTTCACTGCACTCCATTCCATTCCTTTCTTTCGAGAGTATCTCACTCTGTCACCCAGCCTGGAGTGCAGTGGCACAATCTCATCTCACATTCCATTCCGTTCCATTCCACTCCACTCCACTCTGCTCCATCCGCTGCATTCCATTCATTTCCATTCCATTTCATTCCACTGAATTCCACTTCATTCCACTACAATCCATTCCATTCCATTCCACTCGTTTCTTTTGACAGGATCTCCTTCTGTCACACAGGCTGTAGCTCTGTGGCAAATCCCAATGCAGATTTCTCCATTTCGTTTCGGTCAATTCCATTCAATTCTTTTCCATTCCATTCTGTTCCTCTGCGTTCCACTCCACTCCACTCCACTCACTTCATTCCATAACATCTGATTCCACTTATCTACATTCAACTCCTCTCCACTCCACTGCACTCCACTCCACTCCATTCCACTCTATCCCATTCCATTCTGCTCCATTCCACTGCATGCCACTCCGCCCCACTCCACTCCACTTCATTCCATTTCAGGCCATCCAATTCCGTAGCATTCCATTCCTCTCCATTCCACTCCACTGCACTTCACTCCACTCCACTCCACTCCAGTCTACTCCGTTTCATTGCATTCCACTGCATTCCATTCCAAACCTTTCTTTCTAGACTATCTCACTCTGTCACCCAGCCTGGAGTGCAGTGGCACAATTAAAGCTCACATTTCATTATTCCACTCCATTCAGATCCTTTCCACTTCATTCCACTCCACTCCACTCCACTCCACTCCATTCCACTCCACTCCACTACACTCTTTTCCACTCCACTCCATTCCTCACTACTCAATTCCATTACACTCATCTCCACTCCATGCCACTCCACTACATTCCATTCCACTCCACTCCATTTCATTCCATTCCACTCCATTCCATTCCACTCTTTTCCATTCCATTCCAGTCCACTCCACTCCACTCCGTCCCACTCCATTCCATTCTACTCCACTCCACTTCATTCAATTTCACTCCCTCTTCTCCACTCCATTCCAATCCACTCCACTCTTTTCCATTGCATCACATTCCATTAAATTCCAATCCACTCCATTGCATTCCACTGCACTCCATTTCATTCCAATACACTCCACTCCACTCCATTCCACTCCATTCCATTCCTCTACATTCCAGTCCATTCCTTCTCACTCCTCTAAAGTCAATTCCACTCCACTCCTTTCCACTCCACCTTACTCCACTCCATTTAATTCCATGTCACTCCATTCCATTCCATGCCACTCCATTCCATTCCATTCCTTTCTTTTGACAGGATCTCTCTCTGTCACCCATCTTGGTGTGCAGTGGCACAATCTCAGCTCACATTTCATTTCACCATTCCATTCCATTCCATTTCATTCCACTGCACTCCTCTCCACTCCATTCAATTCCACTCCACTCCTCTCCAATCTGTTCCATTCCATTCCATTCCAATCTTTTCCATTCCACTCCTTTCTTTCTACAGGATCTCATTCTGTCACACAGGTGTAAGCGCGGTAGCACAATCTCAGCACACATTTCTTCTTTCAATTTGACTCCATTCCACTTCCTTCCACTTCACTCCACTCCATTCCACTCCACTACACTCCACTCCATTCCAGTCCACTCCAGTCCATTCCACTGAACTCCATTGCACTCCATTCCACTCCATTCCATTCCACTCCACTCCATTCCTTTCCACTCCACCACACTACAAACCATACCGTTCCATTCCATCCCATTACACTTCACTTCACTCTATTCCATTCCTTTCCACTCCGCTCCATTCCACTCCATTAAACTCCACTCCACTCTAATCCACTCCACTGTACTTCAATCCAGCCAATTCCATTCCATTCCATTCTATTCCATTCCATTCCATTAAATTTCTTTTCCCTCCATTCCATTCCATTCCACTCCACAGCATTCCACTCCATTCCACTTCACTCCATTCCCCTCTACTCCACTCCACTCCATTCCATTCCACTCCACTCTATTCCATTCCACTCCATTCGAATCCATTCCATTTTATTCCACTCCACTCATCTCCACTCCACTCCACTCCACTCCATTGCATTCCACTCCATTCCATTCCATTCCACTTCACTTCATTCCATTCCACTCCCCTACACCCCATTCCACTCCATTCCACTCTACTCCACTCCATTCCACTCCATTCCACTCTACTCCACTCCATTCCACTCCATTGTATTCCATTCCACTCTGCTCCATTCAATTCCACTCATTTCCAATCCACTACACTCCATTCCACTCCACTCCATTACATTCCTCTCCACTCCATTCCATTCGACTACACTCCATTCCATTGCAATCCACTGCACTCTTCTCCACTCCACTCCATTCCACTCCTCTCCACTCCATTCCACTCCGCTACACTCCATTCCACTCCACTCCATTCCATTCCTCACCAATCCATTCAATTCGTCTCCATTCCACTCAATTCCTCTGCACTCCATTCCATTCCACTCCACTCCATTTCAGTCCATTCCACTCCACTCCATTGCACTCCACTACATTCCACTCCACTCCACTCCATTCCACTCCACGCCACTCCTTTGCACTCCACTATACTCCACTCCACTCCACTCTATTCCACTCCATTCCATACCATTTCACTCCACTCAATTCCATTCCACTCAACTCCACTCCGATCCTCAACACTCCATTACACTCCATTCCATTGCATTGCACTCCACCCACTCCAGTCCAATCCACTCCACTACATACCGCTCCAGTCCAATGCACTCCACTCCACTTAACTCCATTCCATTCCACTCCACTACATTCCAGTGCACTACACTCCATTCCATTCCATTGCAGTCCACTCCACTCCACTCCATTCCACTCCGCTCCATTCCATTTCATTCCATTCCTCTCCACTCCAGTCTACTACATTCTAATCCATTCCATTCCACTCTGTTCCTTTCCACTCCACTCCACTCCATGGCATTCCGCTCCACTCCATTCCACTCCACTCCACTCCACTCAATTCCATTCCACTCTACTCCATTGCATTCCTTTCCATTCCACTCAACTCCATTTCGTTCCACTCCATTCCATTCCATTGCACTCCACTCCTCTCCACTCCACTACATACCATTCTTGTCCAATCCACTCCACTATGCGTAACTGCATTCCATTCCACTCCACAGCATTCCAATCCACTCCTCTTCATTCCACTCCATTCCACTACACTCGACTCCATTCTACTCCACTCCATTCCATTCCGTTCCATTCCACTGCACTGCAGTCCATTCCATTCCACTCCACTCCATTCCATGCAACTCCACTTCTTTGCACGCCACTGCACTCCAGTCCACTCCATTTCAATCCATTCCACTCCATTCCAT
This sequence comes from Pongo abelii, assembly GCF_028885655.2. NCBI lineage: Eukaryota > Metazoa > Chordata > Mammalia > Primates > Hominidae > Pongo > Pongo abelii. The sequence continues at coordinate 18,245,290 of NC_072000.2, read as the reverse complement.
CCCATTCCTTTCTTTAGACATGGTCTCACTCTGTCACCCATGGTGGTGTGCATTGGCACAATCTCAGTTCACATTCCATTTCACCATACCATTCCATTCCATTCCATTGCACTGCACTCCACTCCAATCCACTGAATTCCATTCCACCCAAATCCATTCTATGCCATTCCATTCCAAATCCCTTCCATTCCACTCCATTCTTTCTACATCATCTCCCTCTGTCACACAGGCTGTAGAGCAGTGGCACAATATCAGCAAACATTTCTTTATTCCATTGCATTCCATTACATTCCATTCCATTCAACTTCACTCCTCTCCACTCCACTCCACTCACTTCCGCTTCACTCCATTCAATTCCACTCCATTTCATTCTAGTCCACTCCACTGCACTCCATTCCATTTCACTATGCTCCATTCCATTCCACTCCACTCCACTCCTTTGCATAAAGCTCCATTCCATTCCATCCCACTCCACTTCATTCCATTTCTTTCCACTGCACTCCATTCCATTCCCTCCACTGCACTCCATTCCATTCCATTCCAGTCCATTCCACTCCATTCCATTCCAGTCCACTCCATTCCATTCCAATCCATTCCACTCCATTCCATTCCACTCCACTCCACTCCAGCCCACTCCACTCCATTCTACTTCAGTCCAATCCACTCCACTCCACTTCACTCCATTCCATTCCACTCCCCTGCATTTCACTCCACTCCACTCCATTCCATTCCACTACACTCCATTCCATTCCACTCCGCTCAATTCCATTCCACTCCACTCCACTCAATTCCATTCCATTCCAATCCATTCCAGTCTTTTCCATTTCACTCCATTCCATTCCAATCCAGTCGGCTCCATTCCATTCTACTCTACTCCCTTCCTTCCCACTCCACTCCACTCCTCTCCACTCCACTCCAATCCTTTCCATTCCGTTCCACCCCATTCCATTCCATTCCTTTCTTTGCACAGGATCTCATTCTGGCACAAAGGCAGCAGTGCAGTGGCACAATCTCATCCCACATTTCTTTTCACCATTCCATTGCAATCCATTCCATCCCATTCCATTCCATTCTATTTCACTCCACTCCATTCCATTCCACACCATTCCATTCCGTTCCAATCCATTGAATTCCATTCCACTCCATTCCATTCCATTCCTCTCCACTCCATTACTTTCCACTCCTTTCCATTCTACTGCACACATTTCCATTCCACTCCACTCCACTCCATTCCACTCTACTCCACTCAATTACATTCCACTCCACTCCATTCCATTCCATTCCATTCCACTCCACTCCATTCCATTCCATTCCATTCCACTCCACTCCATTCCACTCCACTCCCCTCCATTCCATTCAACTCCACTTCACTCCACTCCATTCTACACCTTTCCATTCCACTCCACTCCAGTCCATTTCATTCCACTGCAGTCCAAACCATGCAACTCCACTCCTTTGCACTCCACTCCACTCCTTTCCATTTCAGTCCATTCCACTCCATTGCATTCCATTCCTTTCTTTGGACAGGATCTCACTCTGTAACCAATCCTGGTGTGCAGTGGCAAAATCTCAGCTTACATTTCATTTCACCATTCCATTCCATTCCATTCTATTCGATTCCATTCCACTGCAAACCACTCCACTCCACTCAATTCCAATCCACTCCACACTCATCCATTCCATGCCATTCCATTTTAATCCCTTCCATTCGACTCCTTTCTTTCAACAGGATCTTCCTCTGTCACAAAGGCTGAAAAGCAGTGTCAAAATGGAAGCACACATTTCTTCATTCCATTCCATTCCATTCCATTCCATTCCATTCCATTCCATTCCATTCTAATCCACTACACTCCACCCAACTCCACACCATTCCATTCCACTCGACTCCATTCCACTCCACTTCACTTCATTCCATTTCATTCCATTCCACTCCACTCCACTCCATTCCATTCCACTCCACTCCTTTCCATTCCACTCCACTCCGTTCAATTCCACTCCACTCCACTCCATTCAATTCCTTTCAACTCCACTGCATTCCATTCCACTCCACTCCACTCCATTCCCTTCCACTCCACTCCGTTCCATCCCACTACACTCCACTCCATTCCATTCCTTTCCACTCCACTGCATTCCATTGCACTCCACTCCTCTCCATTCGATTCCATTCCAGTCCATTCCACTCCATTCCATTCCACTACACTGCATTCCATTCCACTCCACTCCACTCCTTTCCATAAAGCCCCATTCCATTCCGTTACAATCCACTCCATTCCATTCCCTTCCATTGCATTCCATTCCATTCCCTCCACTCCAGTCCATTCCATTCCATTGCAGTCTATTCCACTCCATTCCATTCCACTCCACTCCATTACATTCCACTTCATTCCACTCCTTTCCATTCCATTCCACTCCACTCCATCCCACTCCACTCCATTCCACTTCAGTCCAATCCACTCCACTCCACTCCATTCCTTTGCACTCCACTCCATTCCTTTGCACTCCACTGCATTTCACTCCACTCCATTGCATTACATTCCACTAAACTCCATTCCATTCCACTCCACTCAATTCCATTCCACTCCACTCCATTCCATTCAACTCCACTCCACTCCATTCCATTCCATACCAATCCATTCCACTCCTTTCCATTCTACTCCACCCCTTCCACTCCACTCCATTCCATTCCATTCCACTCCACTCCACTCGACTCCATTCCAGTCAACTTCATTCCTCTCCATTCCATTAAACTCCATTCTATTCCACTCCACTCAACTCCACTCCACTCCAATCCACTGCACTCCTTTTCAATCCACTTCATTACACTTCACTCCACTCCATTCCAATCCACTCCACTCCGCTCAATTCCATTCCACTCCTCTCCATTCCATTCCATTCCATTCCATTCCACTCCATTCCATTTCATTCCATTCCACTCCTCACCATTTCATTCCACTCCACTAAATTCCTCTCCTTTCCATTCCAATCTGCTCCATTCTATTCCACTCCACTCCATTCCATTCCACTCCACTACACTCCATTCCACTCCACTCCATTCCACTGCACCACAATCCACTCCACTCCATTCCAATCCATTCCTCTCCACTCCATTTCATTCCATTCCACTCCATTCCATTACATTCCTTTCTTTCCACAGGGCCTCAGTCTGTCACAAAGGCTGGAGTGCAGTGGCAATGTCTCAGCCCACATTTGTACTCACCATTCTATTGCAATCCATTCCATCCCCTTCCATTCCATTCTATTTCTCTCCACTCCATTCCCTTCAAGTTCATTCCATTCCATTCCACTCCATTGAATTCCACTCCACTCCATTCCATTCCACTCCACTCCACTCCATTCCATTCCGTGCCACTCCACTCCATTCCATTCCATTCCAGTCTATTCCACTCCATTCCATTCCACTGCACTCCATTCGATTCCATTCCTTTCCACTCCAGTCCAATCCACTCCACTTCACTCCTTTCCATTCCACTCCATGGCATTCCAATCCATTCCACTCTACTCCATTCCATTCCACTCCACTCCACTCCATTCCATGCCATTCCACTCCTCTCCACTCCATTCCATTCCATTCCTGTCCAGTACATTCCACTCCATTCCATTCCACTGCACTCCATTGGATTCCACTCCATTCCACTCCAGTCCAATCCACTCCACTCCACTTCACTCATTTCCATTCCACTCCATGGCATTCCAATCCATTCCACTCCACTCCATTCCATTCCACTCCACTCCACTCCATTCCATTTCAATCCAATCCATTCCACTGCATTCCCTTCCACTCCACTCCATTCCATTCCACTCCTTTCCACTCCATTCCTTTCCATTCCACTCCAGTCCTCTCTATTCCTTTCCACTCCATTCCATTCCACTCAACTCAACTTCACTCCACTCCACTCCACTCCTCTCCAATCCTTTCCAGTCCACTCCATTCCACTGCACTCTACTCCACACAATTCCATTCGCCTCCAATGCATTCCATTCCATTCCATTCCATTCCACTCCTCTCCATTTCATTCCACTACACTCCATTCCGCTCTATTCCGTTCCAATCCGCTCCATTCCCTTCCACTTCGCTCCATTCCATTCCACTCCACTACACCCCTTTCCATTCCAATACATTCCACTCCACACGTCTTCACTCCAGTCCACTCCACTCCACTTCATTCCACTACACTACACTCCAGTCCACTCCACTCCACTCCATTCCTTTCCATTCCACTGCATTACATTACATTCCTCTCTTTCCACAAGATCTCACTCTGTCAGAATTTCGGAGGTGCAGTGGCACAATCTCAGCCCACATTTCTTTTCCCCATTCCGTTGCATTCCATTCCATCCCATTCCATTACATTCTATTTCACTCCACTCCACTCCATTCCATTCCACTCCTTTCCAGTCCAAATCGACTCCATTCCACTCCACTCCACTCCACTCCATTCCATTCCATTCTATTCCATTCCACACCGTTGCATTACATTCCTTTCTTTCGACAGGTTATCACTGTGAAACTCAGGCTGGAGTGCAGTGGTCCAATTTCAGGTCACATTACATGTCAACTTTTCATTGCATTGCATTCTGTTGCATTGCATTCCATTGCATTCCATTCCATTCCATGCCATTACTTTCCATTCCAATCCATTCCATTCAATTCCTCTCCGTTTCACTCCACTCCACTTCACTCCACTACGTTCCATTAAGTTCAATTCTATTCCACTCCAGTCCACTTCTCTCCTCTCCACTGCACTCAACTCCACTCCATTCCACTCCATCCCATTCCATTCCACTCCATTCCACTGCACTCAACTGCACCCCACTCCACTCCAATTCACTCGATTCCATTCCTTCCCATTCCATTCCTCTCTATTCCACTCCACTCCACTTCACTCAACTCCACTCCAGTCCACTCCATTCTATTCCATTCCATTCCTTTCTTTCGAGAGTATCTCACTCTGTCATCAAGACTGTAGTGCAGTGGCACAATCTCAGTTCACATTCCATTCCGTTCCATTCTGTACCGTTCCGTTCCGATCCATTCCGCTTCTCTCTAATCTGCTCCATTAAATTCCAATCCATTCCATCCCATTCCAATCCATTCCGTTCAATTCCACTCGATTCCACTCTCATCCCCTCTAATACATTCCATTCCATTCCATTCTATTTCATTCCCTTCCACTCCTTTCTTTCAAGAAGTCACCCTCTGTCATACAAGCTGTAGAGCAGTGGCACAATCAGCACATGATTCTTCATTCCGTTCCATTATGTTGCATTCTATTCCATTCCATTCCGTACCGTTCCACTCCACTCCACTTCATCCCATTACATCCGATTCCATTCTTCTCTATTCCACTCCTCTCCACTCCACTGTACTCTACTTCCATTCTATCCCCTTCCATTCCACTCCATTCTTCCGCACTCCACTCCAACCCACTCCACTGCACTTCATTCCACTCCATTCCATCCCTCTGCTTTCCACTCCACTCCACTTCACTCCACTCCAGTCCAGTCCACTCCATTCCATTCCATTCCATTCCACAGAATTTCATTCCATTCCTTACATTCGAGAATATCTCACTCTTTAACCCAGTCTGGAGTTCAGTGGTACAGTCTCAGCTCACATTTCATTATTCCATTCAATTCAATTCCATTCCATTCCTTTTCATTCCATTCCATTGCATTCCATTGCATTGCATTCCATTCCATTCCTTTCCAATCCATTGCATTCCATTGCACTCCTTTCCATTACATTCCACTCCATTCCACTTCATTCCAATCCACTCCACTCCTTTCCACTCCACTCCATTCCTCTCCACTCCACTCCAATGCACTCCACTCGTTTCCACTCCACTCTACTCCATTCCACTCCACTCCACTCCTTTCCACTCCACTCCATTCTATTCCACTCCACTTCATTACATTCCACTACACTCCATTCCATTCTACTCCATTCTGTTAAACTCCATTCCACTCCATTCCATTCCACTCCACTCCATTCCATTTCATTCCACTCCACTCCAACCCATTCCATTGCACTGCATTCCATTCCATTTCATTCTTCTCCATTCCATTCCCCTCCACTCCACTCCATTCCATTCCAGTCCATTTCATTCCATTCCATTCCACTCCACTCCATTCCATTCCTTTCCACTCCACTCCATTCCATTCCACTCCACTCCACTCCATTCCATTCCATTCCATTCCACTCCACTCCATTCCATTCCACTCCTCTCTACTCCATTCAATTCCATTCCAGTCCATTCCACTCCATTCCATTCCACTGCACTCCATTTGGTTCCACTCCATTCCACTCTGGTCCAATCCACTCCACTCCACTTCACTCCATTCCATTCCTCTCCACGGCATTCAAATCCACTCAACTCCATTCCATTCCACTCCACTCCATTCCATTCCATTCCATTCCATTCCATTCCACTCCACTATATTCCATTCCATTCCATTCCACTCCACTCCATTCCATTTCAATCCAATCCATTCCACTCCATTCCCTTCCACTACACTCCATTTCATTCTGCTTCTTTCCACTGCATTCCATTCCATTCCACTCCACTCCACTACATTCCATTCCACTCCATTCCATTCCACTCCACTCCTCTCCAATGCTTTCCAGTCCACTGCATTCCACTGCACTCCACTACACGACACTCCACTCCACTCAATACCATTCCCCTCCACTGCATTCCATTCTGTTCCATTCCATTTCACTTCTCTCCATTTCATTCCACTCTACTCCATTCCATTCCATTCCATTCCACTACTTTCCATTCCAATACATTCCACTCCACTCCACTCCACTCCGTTCCACTGCACTCCACTCCATTCCACTCCACTCCATTCCGTTCCATTCCACTCCATTCCATTCCATTCCTTTCTTTCCACAGGATCTCACTCTGTCACAAATTTTGGAGTGCAGTGGCACAATCCCAGCCCAAATTTCTTTTCCCCATTCCATTGCATTCCGTTCCATCTCATTCCATTCCATTCTATTTCACTCCCCTCCACTCCACTCCATTCTATTCCACTCCATTCCAATCGATTCGACTCCATTCCACTCCACTCCTCTCCACTCCACTCCACTCCACTCCATTCCATTCCATTCTACTCCATTTCACTCCATTACATTCCATTTCTTTCTTTCGATAGGTTATCACTATGAAACTCAGGCTGGAGTGTAGTGGCCCAATTTCAGTCACATTACATGTCAACTTTTCATTGCATTGCATTCTGTTTCATTGCATTCCATTGCATTCTCTTCCATTGCATTCCATTGCATTCCATTCCATTCCATTCCATGCCATTCCTTTCTATTCCAGTCCATTCCATTCCATTCCACTCCATTCAACTCTACTCCGCTCCACTACATTCCATTAAATCCGATTCTCTTCCACTCCATTCCACTCCTTTCCACTCCACTGCACTCAACTCCACTCCATTCCACTCCATCCCATTCCATTCCACTCCATTCCACTGCACTTGACTCCACCCCACTCCACTCCACTTCATTCAATTCCATTCCTTACCATTGCATTCCTCTCTATTCCACTCCACTCCACTTCACTCCACTCCACTCCACTCCACTCCAGTCCACTCCATTCTATTCCATTCCTTTCCACTTCATTCCATTCCATGCCTTTCTTTTGAGAGTATCTCACCCTGTCACCAAGCCTGTAGTGCAGTGGCACAATCTCAGCTCACATTCCATTCCATTCTATTCTGTTCCATTCCAGTCCATTCCATTCTGCTTCTCTCTAGTCTGCTCCATTCCATTCCAATCCATTCCATCCCATTCCATTCCATCCCATCCCATTCCATCCCATCCCATCCCATTCCATTCCATTCCATTCCATTCCATTCCATTCCAATTGATTCCACTCTGTTCCCCTCTAATACATTCCATTCCATTCCATTCCCATCCACTCCTTTCTTTCAACAGGTCACCCAGTGTCATACAAGCTGTAGCACAGTGGCACAATCTCAGCACATATTTCTCCATTCCGTTTCGTTATGTTGCATTCTATTCCATTCCATTCCATTATGTTCCACTGCACTGCACTGCACTAAATTCCGTTACATCCGATTCCATTCTCCTCCATTCCACTCCTCTCCACTCCACTGCACTCTACTCCACTCCGTTCCACTCCAACCCCTTCCATTCCACTCCATTCTTCCTCACTCCACTCTACCCCACTCCACTCCACTTCATTCCACTCCATTCCATCCGATTCCATTCCTCTCCTTTCCACTCCACCCCACTTCACTCCACTCCACTCCAGTCCACTCCATTCCATTCCATTCCATTCCACTCTGCTGAATTTCATTCCATTCCTTAAATTCGGGAACATCTCACTCTGAAATCAAGCCTGGAGTTCAGTTTCACAATCTCAGCTCACATTTCGTTATTCCATTCAATTCCATTCCATTCCATTCCTTTTCATTCCATTCCATTGCATTCCATTGCATTCCATTCCATTCCATTCCATTCCATTCCATTGCATTCCATTCCATTCCATTCCACTCCATACCATTCCATTCCATTCCATTCCAATCCATTGCATTCCATTCCACTCCTTTCCATTAATTTCCACTCCACTCCACTCCATTCCAATCCACTCCACTCCTATCTACTCCACTCCATTCCTCTTCACTCCACTGCAATCCACTCTACTCCATTCCACTCCACTCTACTCCATTCCACTCCACTGCACTCATTTCCACTCCACTACATTCCATTCCACTACACTCCATTCCATTCCATTCCACTCCACACCATTCCTTTCCACTCCACTCTATTCAATTCCATTCTATTCTATTCCATTCCATTCCATTCCACTCAATCCCACTCCGCTCCGCACCAATCCATTCCATTCCACTCCTTTGCATTCCATTCCACTCGTTTCTTTCCCCAGTATCTCCCTCTGTCACAGGGCTGTAGCGCGGTGGCACAATAGCAAAACACATTTCTCCATTCCATTCCATTCCATTCTGTTCTTTTCTATTCTGTTCCATTCCACTCCATTCCACTCCACTCTACTCCACTGCACTATATTCCATTACATTCTATTCCTTTCCACTACATTCCACTCACCTCCACTCCACTGTACTCCACTCCACTCCATTCCATTCCACTCCACTCCATTCCATTCCACTCCATTCCATTCCATTCCATGCCATTCCACTCCTCTCCATTCCATTTCACTCCATTCCATTCCATTCTATTCCATCCCATTATACTCATCTCCATTCCATTCCACTCCACTCCAATCCATTCTACTCCACTCCATTCCATTCCACTCCACTCCATTCCTTTCCCCTCCACTCCATTCCACTCCATTCCACGCCACACCACTCCAATCCACTCCACTCCTTCCCATTCCACTCAAGTCCACTCCATTCCACTCCATTCCATTCCGTTCCACTCCACTCCATTCCATTCCACTCCAATCCTCTCCATTCGACTCCACTCCAATCCCTTCCACTCCACTCCATTCCACTCCACTCCATTCCATTGCACTCAACTCCACTCCATTCCGCTCCACTCCATTTGATTCTACTCCATTCCATTGCATTCCACTCCATTCCAGTTCATTACTTTCTTTCCACAGGATCCCACTGTGTCACAAATGCTTGAGTGCAGTGATACAGTCTCAGCTCACATTTCTTTTCACTATTCCATTGCATTCCATTCAATCCCATTCCATTCCATTCCATTCTATTTCACTCCACTACACTCCACTCCATTCCATTCCACTCCATCCCATTCCATTCGACTCCATTCTACTTTATTCCAATTCACTCCAATCCTATCCACTCCAATTCATTCCATTCCATTCCTATCCATTCCACTCCATTCCATTCCCCTCTATTGCAATCCATTCCACTCCATTCCATTCCACACTATTCCACTCCTTTCCATTCCATTCCACTCTATTCCACTCCGTTCCATTCCATTCCACTGAACTCTACTCCAATCCACTCCACTCCACTCCATTCCATTGCACTGCATTCCATTCTTCTCAACCCCACTCAACGTCACTCCATTCCACTCCACTCCATTCCATTCCACTAGATTCCATTCCATTCCTTTCCACACCAGTCCATTCCACTGAACTCCATTCCAATCCATTTCACTGCACTCCACTCCACTCCATTCCAGTCCACTCCACTCCTTTCTATTCCATCTGATTCCATTCCATTTCACTCCACTCTTTTCCACTCCACTCCACTCAATTCTACTCCACTCCACTCCACTCCTCTCCACTTCATTCCATTCCATTGCACTCAACTCCACTCCATTCCATTCCATTTCATTCGATTCTACTCCATTTCATTGCATTCTTCTCTATTGCTGTTCATTACTTTCTTTCCACAGGATCTCACTCTGTCACAAATGCTGGAATGCAATGAAACAGTCTCAGCTCTCATTTCTTTTCACCATTCCATTGCATTCCATTCCATCCCATTCTATTCCATTCTATTGCACTCCACCACACTACACTCCATTCCATTCCACTCCATCCCATTCCATTCGACTCTATTACAGTTCACTCCAATTCCCTCCACTCCAATCCACCCCAATTCATTCCATTCTATTCCTATCCATTTCACTACATTCCATTCCACTGTACTGCATTCCATTCCACTTCATTCCATTCCTCTCTATTCCACTCAGTTCCATTCCATTCCACTCTGTTACATTCCATTCCACTGCACTCCACGTCAATCCACTCCACTCCACTTCATTCCACTCCATTCCATTGCACTCCATTCCATTCCACTCCACCCCATTCAACTCCACTCCATTCCACTGCACTCCATTCCATTCCACTAGACTCCATTCCATTCCTTTCCACTCCACTCCATTCCATTGAACTCCATTCCAGTCCATTTCAGTCTTCTCCACTCCATTCCAGTCCACTCCACTCCTTTCCATTCCATCTCATTCCATTCCATTTCACTCCACTCATTTCCACTCCACGCCAATCAATTCCACTCCACTCCACTCCACCCCACTCCATTCCCCTCCACTCCACTCCATTCCACTCCACCCCACTACCCTTCACTCCATTACATTCCATTCCACTCCACTTCATTCTTTTCCACTCCAGTCAATTCCATTCCACTCCACTCCACTCCATTCCACTCCATTCCATTCCACTCCACTCCTGTCCATTCCATTCCACTCCACTCCATTCTATTCCACTCCACTCTTTTCCACTCCACTCCACCCCACTCCATTTCAATCCATTCCACTACATTCCATTCCATTCCGTACTTTTTACAGGATCTCCCTCTTTCACCCAGGATTGTGTGAAGTGGTAGAATCTCAGGTCACATTTCTTTTCACCATTCCATTCTATTCCATTCCTTTCTATTCCATTCCATTCCATTCCATTTTATTCCACTGCACTCCACTCCACTCCACTCCACTCCTATCCATTTTTTGCCATGCTTTTCCAATCCCTTCTATTCCACTCCTTTCTTTCAACAGGATCTCCATCTGTCACACAAGCTGCAGCACAGTGGAAAAGTCTAAGCACACATTTCTTCATTCCATTCCATTCAATTCCATTTCACTCCACTCCACTCCACTCCAATCCATTCCACTCAACTCCACTCCACTCTATTCCATTCCACTCCACTCCTTTCCACTCCACTCCACTTCATTTCTTTCTGCTTCATTCCATTCCAGTTCACTCCACTCCACTGCATTCCATTCCACTCCATTCCATTCCAATCAATTCCACACCACACCATTCCATTCCTTTTCATTCCACTCCATTCCCTTCCACTCCACTCCATTCCATTCTACTCCAGTTCATTTCACTCCATTCCATTCCACTCCACTCCATTCCATTCCTCTTCATTCTACTACATTCCATTCCACTCCACTCCAATCCATTCCACTCCACTCCATTCCAATGAACTCCATTCCACTGCACTCATCTATATTCCGTTCCATTCCACTCCACTCCATTCCACTAAAATCCACTCCATTCCATTCTGCTCCATTCCATACCATTCTACTCCACACCACTACATTCCATTCCTTTCCACTCCACTGCACTCCACTCCACTCCTCTCCAACCCATTCCTTTCTATTCCAGCCCAATCCATTCCTTTCCACTCTACTCCATTCCCTTCCAGTCCACTCCTATCCATTCCATGTCATACCATTCCATTTCACTCCTCTCCACTCCACTCCACTACACTCCATTCCATTCCACTCCACTCGATTCCACTCCACTTCTCTCTACTCCACTCCACTCCTCTCCACTCCACTCCATTCCATTCCACTCCACTCTAGTGCATTCCATACCACTCCACTCTATTCCATTCCATTCCTCTCCATTCCACTCGACTGCACTCCATTCCATTTCACCCCACTCCACTCCATTTCCTTCCACTCCACTCCACTCCATTCAATTCTGCTCTCTTCCGTTACATTCCATTCCACACCACTCCATTCCATTCCTTTCCTCTCCACTCCATTTCATTGAAGTTCACTCCATTCCATTCCACTCCAGTATATTCCATTCCATTCTATTCCAGTCCATTGCACTACACTCCATCCCACTCCACTCCATTCCATTCCAATCCATTCCACTCCATTACATTCTACTCCATTCCATTCCACTCCAATCCATTCCATTCCACTCCACTCCATAGATCTCCACTCCATTCCATTTCACTCCATTCCATTTAACTCCACTCCCCTCCATTACACTCCACTCCATTCCATTCCATTCCAACCCATTCCAATCCACTCCACTCCCGTTCATACCTCTCCACACCATTTCATTCCACTCCAACCCATTCCATTCTACTCCACTACAGTCCATTCCACTCCACTCCATTCCATTCCACTCTATTCCATTCCTTTCCAATCCGTTCGATTCCACTACACTCCATTCCATTCCACTCCATTCCATTCCACTCCACTCCTTTCCACTGCACTGCATTCCATTCCACTCAACTCCTTTCCACTCCACTATACTCCAAAACACTCCATCCCACTCCACTCTATTCCATTCCACTCCATTCCATTCTATTCCACTCTATTCCATTCCATTCCACTCCCTCCACTGCATTTCACTCCACTCCACTGCGTTCCACTTCACTCCATTCCATTCCACTCCATTGCATTCCACTCCACCCCATTCCATTCCACTCCACTCCACTCCACTCCATTTCACTCCAATCCCCTCCGTTCAACTCCACTCAATTGTATTCCACTCCATTCCATTCCACTCCACTCCATTGCATTCCAATCCACTGCATTCCTTTCCATTCCACTCCACTCCGTTCCACTCTCCTCAATTCCACTCCACTCACTTCATTCCACTCTACTCCACTCCACTTCTTTCCATTCCATTCCAATCCATTCCTTTCCATTCCTTTTTTGCACAACATCTCACTCTGTAACAATGGCTGGAGTGCAGTGTCACAATCTCAGCTCACAGTTCTTTTCACCATTCCATTGCATTCCATTCCATACCATTCCATTCCATTCTATTTCACTCCACTTCACTCCACTCCACTCCATTCCATTCCACCCCATTGCATTCCATTCGACTCCATTCCACTCCATCCCACTCCACTCAACTCCACTCAACTCCACTCCACTCCAATGCAATCCATTCCATTCCATTCCATTTCACTCCATTGCGTTCCATTCCTTTCTTTCAACAGGATATCAGTGTGTCACCCAGGCTGGAGTTTAGTGGCACAATTTCAGCTAACATTGGATGTCAACTTTCCATTGCATTGCATTGTATTCTATTGCCAGCGATTGCATTTCATTCCAATAAATTACATTTCATTTCATTCCATTCCACTCTTTTCTATTCCATTATATTTCATTCCATTCCATTCCATTGAAACCCATTCCGTTCCACTCTACTCCCCTCCACTGCACTATATTCCATTACATCCGATTCCACTCCACTCCATTCCACTCCTCCAGACTCCACCGCACTCCACTCCTCTCCATTCAACTCCAACCCATTCTATTATGCTCCATTACATGGCACTCCACTGCACCCCACTCCACTTCACTTCATTCCAATCCGTTCCATCCCATTCCATTCCTCTCCACTCCACTCTACTCTACTTCACTCCAGTCCACTCAACACCAGTCCACTCCATTCTATTCCATTCCATTCCACTACATTCCATTCCACTCCTTTCCTTGGAAAGTATCTCCCTCTCTAACACAGCCTGGAGCGCAGTGGAACAATCTTAGCTCACATTCCATTCCACTCCGTTCCATTCTGCTTCACTCCAATCCCCTCCAATCCTCTCCATTCCATTCCTTTCCATTCCATTCCATTCCATTCCATTCCACTCCTTTCCATTCCATTCCATTCCATTCCATTCCACTGAATTTCACTTCACTCCACACCAATGCATTCCATTCCAATCCTCTCTTTTCTTTCGACAGGATCTCCTTCTATCACACAGCTTATAGTGCAGTGGCACAACCTGCACACACATTTTGCCATTCCATTCCATTCCGTTCCATTCTGTTCCATTCTGTTCGGTTCCATTCCATTCCGTTGTGCTCCATAACAGTCCACTAAAATGCATTCCATTACATCTGATTCCACTCCACTCCATTCCATTCCTCTAGACTCCACTGAACTCCACTGCACTCAATACAGCTCCATACCATTCCATTCTGCTCCATTCCACTGCACTCCACCCCACCCCACTCTACTCCACTTCATTCCCTTCCATTGCATTCCATTCCATTCCTCTCCATTCCACTCCATTCCACTTCACTCCACTCCACTCCACTGCAGTCCACTCCATTCCATTCCATTCCATTCTACTGCATTCCATTCCATTCTTTTCTTTCGAGAGTGTCTCACTCTTTCACCCAGCCTGGAGTACAGTGGCACAATCTCAGCTCATATTTCATTATTCCACTCCATTCCCCTCAATTCCACTTCATTTAGCTCCACTCCACTCCACTCCATTCCACTCTATATATTTCCATTCCATTCCACTCTATATATTTCCATTCCATTCCATTCCTCTGAATTCCACTCCGCTCCACTCCATTCCACTCCACTCCATTCCATTCCACTCCACATCTTTCCATTCCACTCCACTCCATTCCATTCCATTCCACGCAACTGAATTCCAATCCACTCCACTCCACTCCACTGCACTCCACTCCATTCCACTACTCTCCACTCCATTCTGCTCCACTCCACTCCATTCCACTCCACTCCACTCCATTCTGCTCCACTCAAATTCATTCCTCTCCACTCTATTCCATTCCACTCCACTCCATTCCATTCCACTCCACTCCATTCCATTCCTTTCCACTCCATTCCATTCCACTCCACCCGATTGCATTCCATTCCACTCCATTCCATTCCACTACACTCCATTCCATTCCACTCCATTCCATTCCACTGCACTCCATTCCATTTCATTCCACTCTATTCCACTCCACTAAATTCTACTCGACCCCACCCTCTCCATTCCACTCCACTCCATTCAATTCCACAACACCCATTCCATTCCACTCCACTCCATTCCATTCCACTCCACTTCACTCCACTCCAATCCCTTCCATTGCACTCCACAACATTCCATTCTGTTCCACTCCATTCCATTGCCCACCATTCCACTCCTTTCCTATCCACTCCACTCTACTTCATTCCATTCCATTCCATTCCAGTCCACTACAATCCACTCCACTCCGCTCCAATCAATTCCACTCCCTCTACTCCACTCCATTCCTGTACACGCCACTCCTTTCCATTCAACCCGTTCCATTCCATTCCACTCCACTCCATTCCTTTGCAATCCACTGCATTCCATTACACTCCACTCAATTCCATTGTAATCCACTCCACTAGACTCCATTCCATCCTACCCTTTTCACTCCACTCCAGTCCATTCCATTGCACTCCAGTCTATTCTTTTCAACTCCACTCCTTTGCACTCCACTCTACTCCACTCCACTCCATTTCAATCCGTTTGACTCCATTCCATTCCATTCCTTTCTCTGACAGGATCACACTCTGATACCCCTCCTGGTGTGCAGTGGCACAATCTCAGCTCACGTTTCATTTCAACATTCCATTCCACTTCACTCCACTCCATTCCACTCAATTCCACTCCACTCCTCTCCAATCCATTGCATGCTATTCCATTCCAAACCCTTCCATTCAACACCTTTCTTTCAACAGAATCTCCCTCTGTCACACAGGCTCAAGAGAAATGTCACAATCTCAGCACACACTTCTTCATTCCATTCCATTCCATTCTGTTCCACTCCACTCCACTCCACTCCACACCACACCACTAAATTCCATTTCACTCCACTCCAATCCATTCCATACCGCTCCATTCCATTCCACTCCTTTCCACTCCATTCCATTCCATTCCACTAAACTCCATTCCATTGCCCACCTCTCCACTCCATTCCATTCCACTCCAGTCCATTGAATTCCACTCCATTGCACTGAATTCCACTCCACCGCACTCCACTCCATTCCATTCCACTCTACTGCAATTCATTCCATTCCATTCCACTCCACTCCATTCCATTCCACTTTATTCCATTCCATTCCACTCCATTGCATTCCACTCCACACTATTCCATTCCATATCACTCCATTCCATTCTACTCCACTCCATTCCATTCCACTCCACTCAATTACATTCCACTCCACTCCACTCCATTCCACTGCACTCCATTCCACTGCACTCCATTCCATTCCTCTCCACTCCATTCCATTCCATTCCACTAAATTCCTTTCCAATCCATTCCACTCCATTCCACTCCACTCCACTCCACACCATTCCCTTCCATTCTATTCCATTCCACTCCACTCCACTCCAATCAATTCCACTCCCTCAACTCCACTCCATTCCAGTCCACTCCAGTCCTTTCCATTCCATCCCATTCCATTCAATTACACTGCACTCCATTCCATTCCACTCCACTCCATTCCATTGCACTCCACTAAACTCAACTGCATTCCAATCCTCTCTGTTCCACTCCACTGCAGTCCATTCCATTCCAATCCCCTCTATTCCATTCAACTCCACTCCTTTGCACTCCACTCCACTCCAATTCATTTCATTCCATTCCACTCCCTTCTATTGCATTCCTTTCTTTTGAAAGGATCTCACTCTGTCACCCATCCTGGTGTGCATTGTCACAATCTCAGCTCACTTTTCATTTCACCATTCCATTCCATTCCATTCCATTGCACTCCACTCCAATCCACTCAATTCCATTACACTCCATTCCTTTCCATTCCATTCTTTCCACAGGATCTCACTCTATCACAAAGGCCATACTGCAGTGGCACAAACTCAGCCCACATTTCTTTTCACCATTCTATTGCAACCATTCCATCCCATTCCATTCCATTCTATTTCACTCCACTCCACTCCACTCCACTGCATTACATTCCACTCCATCGCAATCAATTCGACTCCATTCCACTCCACTCCACTCCACTGCATTCCATTCGATTCCATTTCATTCCATTGCATTCCATTCCTTTATTTAAACAAGTTATCACTGTGAGACCTGGGCTGCAGTAGAGTGGCCCAATTTCAGCTCAAATTACATGACAAAGTTTAATTGCATTCTATCTGTTCCATTGCATTCCATTGCATTCCATTCCATTGTATTCCATTCCATTCCAATCCACTACGTTCCACTCCACTCCACTCCACTCTACTCCATTACATCCAATTCTGTTCCACTCCACTCCAACCCACTCCACTCCACTTCATTCGATTGCATTCCATCCCATTGCATTCCTCTCCATTCCACTCCATTTCACTCCCTTCCACTACACTCCACTCCATTATATTCCATTCCATTCCGCATAACATTCCATTGCATGCCATTCCATTCCACGTTACATTCCATTCCATTTCAGATACCATTCCACATTCCATTCCACGTTATATTCCACGTTCCATTCCAAGTTCCACTCCACGTTCCATTCCACGTTCCATTCCACATTCCATTCCACATTCCGTTCCGTTCCATTTCACATTCCATAACTTTCCATTCCATTTCATTCCACATTCCATTCCATTCCATTCCACATTCCTTGGCCTTCCATTCCACATTCCACTGCATTCCATTACACATTCCATTCCATTCCATTCCATTCCATTCCATTCCACATTCCATTCCATTCCATTCCACAATCCATTCCTTTCCATTCCACATTCCATTCCATATTCCTTTCCACATTCCATTCCGTTCCATTCCATTCCACCTTTCATTCCACATTCCAATCCACATTCCATTCCATTACATTCCACATTCCATTCCAAGTTCCATTCCTTTCCGTTCCACTTTCCATTCCACGTTCCCTTCCATTCCATTCCACTTTCCGTAACACGTTCCATTCCACATTGCATTCCACATTCCATTCCACGTTCCATTCCATTCCTTTCCACACTCCATCCCACATTCCAATCCATACCATTCCACATTCCATTCCATTCCATTCCACATTCCATTCTACTTTCCATTCCATTGTATTCCACATTCCGTTGCATTCAATTCCACATTCCGTTGCATTCCATTCCACATTCCATTCCATTCCACTCCATTCCATTCCACATTCCATTCCATTCCATTCCACAATCCATTACTTACCATTCCACAATCCATTCCAAATTCCATTCCACATTCCATTCCACATTCCATTTAATTCCATTACATTCCATTCCACACTACATTTCACATTCCAATCCACATTCCATCCCATTCCATTCCACATTCCATTTCAAATTCCAGTCCTTTCCATTCCACTTTCCATTCCACGCTCCATTCCATTCCATTCCACGTTCCATTCCACATTCCATTCCACATTGCATTCCACATTCCATTCCACGTTCCATTCCATTCCATTCCACACTCCATCCCACATTCCAATCCATTCCATTCCACATTAAATTTCTCATTCCATTACACATTCCATTCCATTCCATTGCCCATTCCATTCCACGTTCCATTCCACATTCCATTCAATTGTATTCCACATTCTATTACACATTCCATTCCACATTGCATTCCATTGCATTTCACATTCATTTCCACATTCCATTACGTTCCATTCCCCGTTCCATTCCACGTTCCATTCCACATTCCATTCCACATTCCAACTCATTCCATTCCAGGTTAAATCCCACGTTCCATTCCACATTCAATTAAACATTCCATTCCAAGTTCCATTCCATTCCATTCCACGTTCCATTCCAGATTCCATTTCACATTCCATTCCACATTCCATTTCACATTCCATACCACGTTCCATTCCACGTTCAATTCCATGTTCCATTCCACGTTCCATTCCATTCATTTCCACGTTTAAATCCACATTCAATTCCTTTCCATTCTATTCCATGGCAATCCATTCCACATTCCATTCCATTGCATTCCATTCCATTCAACTTCACCTTCCATTCCATTCCACATTCCATTCTCTTCCATCGCACTTTCCATACCATTCCATTACATTCCACATTCCATTCCTACCCATTACACATTCCATTCCTTTCCATTCCACGTTCACTTCCATTCCATTCCACATTCCATTCCATTGCATTCCGCATTCAATTCTTATCCATTACACATTCCATTCCTTTCCATTCCACCTTCCATTCCATTCCATTCCACGTTCCATTCCATGTTCCATTCCATTCCATTCCACATTCCATTCCATTTTCCATTCCATGTTCCATTCAACGATCCAATTCACGTTCCATTCCATTAGATTCCACGTTCCATTCCATTCCATTCCAAATTCCATTTCATTCCATTCCACATTCCATTCTACATTCCACTCCATTCCTTTCCTCGTTCCATTCTACATTCCATTCCACATTCCATTCCATTCCATTCCACATTCCATTCCACAATCCATTTCATTCCATTCCACATACCATTCTGTTCCACATTCCGTTCCATTCCATTCCACATTCCATTCCATTCCATCCCATTCCATTCCACATTCCATACACTTCCCATCCAATCCACATTCCATTACTTTCCATTCCACCTTCCATTCCATTCCATTCCAAATTGCATTCCATTCCACCTTCCATTCCATTCCATTCCACTCCACATTCCATACAAATCCCTTCCAATCCACATTCCATTCCTTTCCATTCCACATTCCATTGAATTTCATTCCACATTCCATTCCACTTCATTCCACATCCAGTCCCATCCATTACAGATTCCATTCCATTCCCTTCCACATTCCATTCCACGTTCCAATCCAAGCTCCATTCCATTCCATTCCATATTCCATTCCAGAATTCATTCCATTCCGATCCACATTCCATACCACTCCATTCAATTCCGTTCCGTATTCCTTTCCATTCTATTCCAGATTGTATTCCACATTCCATTACATTCGATGCCACATTCCTTTCCATTCCATTCCACATTCCATTCCATTCCAATCCACATTCTATTCCACTTCATTCCACGTTCAATTTCATTCCACATTCCATTCCATTCCATTCCACATTCCATTCCACATTACCTTCCTTTCCATTCCACATTCCATTCCATTCCATTCCATACAATTCCACATTCCATTCCACTTTACATTCCATTCCATTACACATTCCATTCCAGGTTCCATTCCGCATTCCATTCCACGTTCCATTCAACCTTCCATTTGACGTTCCTTTCAATTCCATTCCATTCCACGTTCCACTCCTTTGCATTACACGTTCCATTTCATTCCATTCCACATTCCATTCCACATTCCACTTCACATTCCATTCCACATAGAATTTCGCATTCCATTCCATTCCATTCCATTCCACATTCCATTGCATTCCAATCCATATTCCATTCCATTCCATTCCATTCCACATTCCATTACATTCCATTCTACATTCCATTCCATTCCACATTCCATACCATTCCATTCCATTCCACATTCCATACCATTCCATTACATTCCACATTCCTTTCCCATCCATTCCACATTCCATTCCATTCCATTAGTTTCCATTCCACGTTCCATTCCAAGTTCCATTCCACGTTCCATTCCATGTTCCATTCTTTTCCATTCCACATTCCATTCCACATTCCATTCCACATTACAATCCGTTCAATTCCACATTGCATTGCACATTCCATTACACATTCCTTTCCATTCCATTCCACATTCCATTCCATATTCCATTCCACATTCCATTCCATTGCATTACACAGTCCATTCCACATTCCTTTCCCATCCATTCCACATTCCATTCCATTCCGTTAGTTTCCATTCCACGTTCCATTCCAAGTTCCATTCCACGTTCCATTCCATGTTCCATTCCTTTCCATTACACATTCCATTCCACATTCCATTCCACGTTACAATCCGTTCCATTCCACATTGCATTCCACATTCCATTCCACATTCCTTTCCATTCCATTCCACATTCCATTCCATTGCATTACACATTACATTCCACATTCCATTCCATTGCATTCCACATTCCATTCCGCCTTCAGTTCCATTCTATTCCTCATTCCATTCCATTCCATTCCACGTTCCATTCCAATTCATTGCATTCCACATATCATTCCATTCCATTCCGCATTCCATTCAATTCCATTCCTTTCCAAGTTCCGTTCCATTCCATTCTACATTCCATTACATTCTATTCCATTCCTTTCCACATACCACAGCATTTCAACCCATTCCACATTTCATTACTTTCCGTTCCACATTCCATTCCATTCCCCTTTCTATTCCATTGCATTCCACATTCCATTCCACATCCCATTCCATTCCATTCTACTTTCCATTAGAGTTTCCATTCCCCGTTCCATTCCACGTTCCATTCTACATTCCTTTCCACATTCTATTACCTATTTCATTCCATTCCATTTCACATTCCATACCATTCCATTACATTCTATTCCACATTCCATTCCATTACATTCCACATTCCATTCCAAATTCCATTCCATTCTATTTCACATTCCATTCCATTCCATTCCATTTCATTCCACATTGCATTCCATTCTATTCCATGTTCCATTCCACGTGCCATTCCACATTCAATTCTACATTCCATTCCACATTCCATTACACGTTCCGTTCCATTCCATTCCACTTTCCATTCTATTCCATTCCACGTTGCATTCCACTTTCAATTCCAAATTATATTCACCATTCCATTCCACGTTCCATTCCATTACATTCAACGTTTCATTCCAATTTCCATTCCATTGCATTTCACATTCCATTCCACATTCCATTCTATATTCCATTCCACTTTCCATTCCAAATTCCATTCCACATACTATTCCCTGTTCCATTCCACGTTCCATTCCATTCCATTCCACCTTCCATTCCAAATTCCATTCCACGTTCCATTAATTTCCATTCCACATTCCATTCCACAATCCATTCCATTCCATTCCACTTTCCATTCAATTCCATACCACAATTCATTCCACATTCCAGTCCATTCCATACCACATTCCATTCCATTAAACATTCCATTGCACATTCCATTCCTTTCCATTCCACATTTCATTACAAATTCCATTCCACATTCCATTCCACATTCCATTCCATTACATTCCACATTCCGTTCCACATTCCATTCCACATACCATTCCATTCCATTCCACATTTTGCTCCACTTTCCATTCCACATTCCATTCCATTCCATTCCACATTCCATTCCACGTTCCATTCCATTCCTTTTCACGTTCGATTCCACGTTCCGTTTCACATTCCATTCCACATTCCATTATGTCAAATTCCACATTCCATTCCACATTCCATTCCACATTACATTCCATTCTGTTCCTCTTTCCATTCCACAGTCCATTCTACTCCATTCCACATTCCATTCCACATTTCATTTCATTCCATTCCACATTCCTTCCACTTTACATTCCATGTCCCATTCCACGTTCCATTCCACGTTCCATTCCATTGCATTCCATGTTCCATTCCATTCCATCCCACGTTCCTTTTCATTCCGTTTCACAATCCATTCCACATTCGATTTCACATTCCATTCCACATTCCATTTCATATTCTTTCCATTCCATTGCATTCCACTCCACATTCCATTGCATTCCAATCCACATTCCACTCAATTCCATTCCACATTCCATTCCATATTCCATTCCTTCCATTCCACATTCCATACGATTCCATTCCATTCCAAATTCCATACCATTCCATTCCATTCCACATTCCATTATTTCCCCTCCGCATTACAATCGATTCCATTCCACATTCCATTGCATTCCATTCCATTCCACATTTCATTCCACTTTGCATTACCTTCCATTCCACATTCCATTCCTTTCCATTAGATTCCATTCCACGTTCCATTCCACTTTCATTCCACGTTCTTTCCACGTTCCATTCCAGGTTGCATTGCATTCCATTACACATTCCATTCCACATTCCATTCCACGTTACATTCCATTCCATTCCACATTGCATTCCACACTCCATTCCATATTCCATTCCATTCCATTACACTTTCCATTCAATATTTAATAACACGTTCCATTCCACTGCATTCCACATTTCATTCCACATTCCATTCCATTGCATTTCACATTCCATTCCATATTCCATGCCTTTCTATTCCACATTCCATTCCATTCCATTCCACGTCCCATTCTATTCTATTGCATTCCACGTTCCATTCCTTTCCATTGCCTTCCACATTTCATACCATTCCGTTCTGCATTCCTTTCCATTCCTTTCCATTCAACATTAAATTCCATCACCTTCCTTTCCATATTCCATTTCATTCTATTCCACCTTCCATTCCATTCCATTCCAAGTTCCATTCCATTCCATTCCACATTCCATTCCATTACATTTCATTCCTTTCCAAATTCCATAGCACTCCATTACATTCCAGATTTCATTACTTTCCGTTCAGCATTCCATTCCATTCCATTCCCCATTCCATTCCATTGCATTCCACATTCCATTCCACATTCCATTCCATTCCATTCAACACTCCATTCCACGTTCAATTCCATGTTCCATTCCACGTTCAATTGTACGTTCCATTCCACATTCCATTACATATTCCATTCCATTCCTTTTCACATTCCATACCATTCCATTACATTCTACTCCACATTCCATTCCATTCCATTGCACATTCCATTCCAAATTCCATTCCATTCCTTTCCACATTCCATTCCACATTCCAATACGTTCTATTCCACGTTCAATTCCATTCCCGTCCACGTGCCATTCCACGTTCCATTCCGCATTCCATTCCACATTCCATTCCACGTTTCATTCCATTCCATTGCACTTTCCATTCTATTCCATTCCTCGTTGCATTCCACTTTCCATTCCACATTCCTTTCCACATTCCATTCCACATTCCATTCCATTACATTCCACGTTTTATTCCACGGTCCATTCCACTGCATTCCACTTTCCATTCAACACTCCATTCTACTTTACATTCCACCATGTATTCCACATTCCATTCCACATTCCATTCCACTCTCCATTCCATGTTCCGTTCCATTGATTCCACGTTCCATTCCACATTCCATTCCAAATTCCATTGCATTACATTCCACATTCCCTTCCACATTCCGTTCCATTCCATGCCACATTCCATTCCATATTTCATTCCATTCCATACCACATTCCATTCCATTCCTTTCCACATTCCATTCCACATTACACTCCACATTTCATTCCTTTCCATTCCACATTCCATTTCAAATTCCATTCCACATTCCTTTCCACATTCCATTCCTTTCTATTCCACATTCTGTTCCACATTCCTTTCCACATTCCATTCCATTCCATTCCACATGCCAATACACATTCCCTTGAACATTCCATTCCATTCCATTCCACATTCCATTTCACAATCCATTCCATTCCATTCCACATACCTTTCCATTCCATTCCACATTCCATTCCATATTCCTTTCCATCCCATTCCACATTCCATTCCACGTTTCATTCCACGTTCCATAAAATTCCTTTGAAATACTTTCCACGTTCCATTCCACACGGCTTTCCAAGTTGTATTTCACATTCAAGTCCATTCCTTTCCACGCTCCATTGCACATTCCATTCCATTCCATTCCACGTTCCATTCCACAATCCATTCCATTCCATTCCACATTCCTTTCCATTCCACTGCACATTTCATTCCTTTCCATTCCACATTACATTCCACATTCCATTCCATATTCCATTCCACTTTCCTTTCCACATTCCATTCCATTCCATTCCACTTTCCATTCCACGTTTCATTCCACATTCCATTCCCCATTCCATTCCCCATTCCATTCCACATTCCATTCCATTCCACATTACATTTCTCGTTCCATTCCACATTCCATTCTATTCCATTCCACATTCCATTCCATTCCATTCCACATTCCATTCCACATTTCATACAATTCCATTCAACGTTCCATTCCATACCATCCCACATTCCATTCCTTTCCATTCCACGTTCCATTCCACTTTCCATTCCTCGTTCCATTCCACATTACACTCCACGTTCCATTGTATTCCATAACATTCCACATTCCATTCCATATTCCATTCCATTCCATTCCATTACACATTTCATTCCACATTCCATTCCATTCCATTCCAGGTTCCATTCCATTACATTCCATGTTACATTCCACATTCCTTTCCATTCCACATTCATTCCATTGAATTCCATTCCATTAAACATTCCATTCCATTCCATTTCCCATTCCATTCAACTTGCCACTCAATGCCATAACACGTTCCATTCAAATCTATTCCACTTTCCATTAAACTTTCCATTCCACTTTCCTTTCCACGTTCAATTCCACGATCCATTCCATTCCATTCCACATCCCATTCCACTTCCCATTCTTTTCCATTCCACAATCCATTCCATTCAATTTCACATTCCATTGCACTCCATTCCACATTGCATTCGCTTCCATTCCATTCCACATTCCATTCCATTCCATTCCAATTTCCATTCCACTTTCCATTCCACGTTCAATACTGGTCCATTACACATTCCGTTCCACTTTCAAGACCATTCCATTCCACATTCCATTCCACATTCCATTCCATATTCCATTCCATTCCATTCCATTCCACATTCCAGTCCATTCCATTCCACATTCCATTCCACATTCCATTCTATTCCATTCCGAATTGCATTCTATTCCATTCCACATTCCATTCCACATTCCTTTCAATTCCATTCCACATTCCATTCCACATTTCTTTCCATTCCATTCAGCATTCCGTTCCATACCATTCCACATTCCATTCCTTTCCATTCCTCGTTCAATTCCACTTTCCATTCCTCGTTCCATTCCACACTACAATGCACATTCCATTGCATTCCATAACATTCCACATTCCATTCCACATTTCATTCCATTCCATTCCACATTCCATTCCATTCCATTGAATTCCAAATTCCATTCCATTCCACGTTCCATTCCATGTTCCACTCCACGTTCCATTCCGCAATCCATTCCATTCCATTCTACGTTACATTCCACTTTCCATTCCATTCCATTCCACGTTCAACTCCATTCCATTGCATTCCAGTCCACACTCGATTCTATTCCATTCCATTCCAAATTCCATTCCACATTTCATTCCATTCCATTACACATTACATTCCACATTCCTTTCTTTTCCATTCCAAATTCCACTCCATTCCTTTCCACATTCCATTCCATAGAATTCCACATTCCATTCTACATTCCATTCCATTCCGTTCCACATTCTATTCCATTCCATTCCTTTCCACATTCCATTCTAATACATTCCACGTTCCATTCTACATTCCTTTCCACATTGCATTTCATTCCATTCCACTTTTCATTCCATTACATTCCTAGTTTCATTCCATTCCAGTTTCCATTCCATTCCATTCCACGTTCCACTCTACATTCCATTCCATTCCACTCCACGTTCTGCTCCATTCCATTCCACGTTCCATTAAACATTCCATTCCATTCCATTCCACTTTCTATTCCGTATTTCATTCCATTAAATTCCACATTCCATTACATTCCATTCCCTTCCATTCCACATTACATTCCACTCCATTGCATTCTATTCCACTTTCTATTCCGTTATATTCCACATTACATTCAATTCCATTCTCTTCCACTCCAAATTCCATTCCATTATATTCCACATTCCATTCCACTCCATTTCACATTCCATTCCACATTCCAATCCATTCCATTCAACATTCCATTCCACATTCCATTGCATTCCATTGCAACTTCCATTCCAAATTCCATTCGATTCCATTCCACATTCCATTCGATTCCATTCCATTCCATTCCATTCCACATTCGATTCAACATTCCATTCCTTTTCATTCCACTTTACATTCAATTCGATTCCATTCCATTCCACGTTCCATTCCACATTGCATTCCATTCCATTCCACATTCGTTTCCACATTCCATTCCATTCCATTCCACATTCCATTATATTCAATTCCATTCCACTCCACGTTCCGTTCCACATTCCATTCCTTTCTATTCCATATTCAATTCCGAATTCCATTGCATTCCATTCCACTTTCCATTCCACATTCCATTCAACATTCCATTCCATTTCATTCAACATTCCTTTATACCTTCCATTCCACAATCCATTCCATGCCATTCCACTACACATTCCCTTCCTTACTTTATCGCGTTCCATTCCACCTGACTTTCCACATTCCATTCCATTCCATTCCACTTTCCTTTCCACATTCCATTCCATTCCTTGCTCATACCATTCCACATTCCATTCCTCCTTCTATTCCACATTCCCTTCCACTCCATTCCATTCCACATTCAATTCCACATTCCATTCCACGTTCCATTCCACATTCCATTCCATTCTATTCCACATTTCATTCCACATTCCATTCCACATTTCATTCCATTACATTCCACATTCCATTCCACATTCCATTCCATTGCATTCCACATTCCATTGCACTTTCCATTCCACGTTCCATTCCATTCCATTCCATACTCCATTCCACATTCCATGGTATGTTCCATTCTACTTGGCATTCCACAATCCATTCCACTCCATTCCACTTTCCATTCCATTCGATTCCATATTACATTCCATTCCATTCCACGTTCCATTCCTCGTTCCATTCCAAGTTCCATTCCATTCCATTCCACGTTCCATTCTGTTCCATTCCACTTTCAATTTCACTGCATTCCACATGCCGTTCTACATTCCATTTCACATTCCATACCACATTCCATTTCACATTTCATTCCGCTCCTTTGCATTCCATTCCACATTCCGCATTCCATTCCACTTTCCCTTCCACATTCCATTCCATTCCATTCCACATTCCTTTGCACATTCGAGGCCATTCCATTCCACATTCCATACCACATTCCATTCCATACCATTCCAAGCTCCTTTCCCCCTAACATTCCACTTTCCATTCGTCATTCCGTTTCATATTCAACTCCACATTCCATTCCATATACCATTCCATTCCATTGCACATTCCATTCCACATTCCCTTCCTTATTCCCTTCCACATTCCATTCGATTCCATTCCACAATCCATTCAAAATTTCATTGCTTTCCATTTCACATTCCATTCCACATTCCATTCCACATGCCCTTCCACATTCCATTCCATTCCATTCCACATTCCTTTGCACGTTCCATTCCACGTTCCATTACATTCCATTCCACATTCCAATCCACATCCCATATCACATTCCATTCCACATCCCATACCACATTCCCTTCCACATTACATTCCATTCCATTCCACTTTCCATACCACATTCCAATACATTCCACGTTCCATTCCATTCCATTCCATATTCCATTCCATATTCCATTCCACGTTTCATTCCATTCCATTCCACCTTCCATTCTACTTTCCATTAGACGTTCCATTCCTTTCCATTCCACTTTCCATTCTACATTCTATTAGAGGTTCCATTCCGTGTTACGTTCCACGTTCCATTTCATTCCATTTCACATTACATTCCATGTTCCATTCGATTCGATTCAACATTCCATTCCTTTCCATTCCAAGTTCCATTCCACGTTCCATGCTGCATTCCAATCCAAGTTCCATTCCTCGTTCCATTCCATTCAATTCCTCTTTCCATTCCAAGTTCCATTGCATTCCACTCCACGTTGCATTCCATTCCATTCCACGTTGCATTTCATTCCATTCCACTTTCCATTCCACATTCCATTTCACATTCCATTCCACCTTCCATTCCATTCCATTCCACTCCATTTCTCATTCCATTCCCATCCATTCCACTTTCCATTCCAATCTATTCCATATTCCATTCCACATTCCATTGCATATTCCATTCTATATTCTATTCCACATTCCATTCCACATTACTTTCCATTACATTGCATATTCCATTGTCTTACATTCCACATTTGTTTCCATTCATTCCACATTCCATTCCACATTCTATTAGTTTCCATTTCAAATTCCATTCCCTTCCATTCCACATTTCATTCCACATTCCATTCCATTCAGTTCCACATTCCATTGCATTCCATTCCACAGTCCATTACATTCCACATTCCATTCCTTTCCATTCAATTCCAAATTCCTTTCTATTCCTTTCCACATTCCATTCCTTTCCATTCCACATTTCATTCAATTCTACATTCAATTCCATTTCAATTTGCTTTCCTCAATCCATTCCACATTCCATTCAACATTCCATTCAACATTCCATTCAATTCCATTCCTCGTTCCATTCTACATTCCATTCCGTTCCATTACCCATTCTGTTCCACATTCCATTCCATATTCCATTCCTTTCCATTCCTCGTCCCATTCCACAATCCATTCCATGTTCCATTAAACATTCCATTCCATTCCATTTCACGTTCCATTCCACAATCAATTCCATTTGATTCCACATTCGGTTCCATTTCCTTTCGCTTTCCATTTCACATTCCGTTCCATTCCATTCGACTCTACATTCCATTCCCTTCCATTCCACATTCCACTCCATGTTCCACTCCACGTTCCAATCCTCGTTCCATTCCGCGTTCTATTCCATCCCATTCCACATTCCATTTAATTCCATTACACACTCCATTCAATTTCCATTCCACGTTCCATTCCACGTTCCATTC
Organism: Pongo abelii; assembly: GCF_028885655.2. Classification (NCBI taxonomy): domain Eukaryota; kingdom Metazoa; phylum Chordata; class Mammalia; order Primates; family Hominidae; genus Pongo; species Pongo abelii. The sequence continues at coordinate 18,215,099 of NC_072000.2, read as the reverse complement.
CACATTCCATTCCTTTCCATTCCAAGTTCCATTCCATTTTCCATTCCATGTTACATTCCAGATTCCATTCCACATTGCATTACACATTCCATTCCATTCCATTCCACATTCCATTGCAAATTCCATTCCACATTCCATTCAACATTCCATTGCATTCCATTCCACATTCCATTCCATTAAACATTCCATTCCATTCCATTAATCATTCCATTCCACATTCCATTCCGTCCACACCACATTCCATTCCACTTTCCATTCCATTCCATTCCCCTTTCCATACCATGTCTTTTTCCACGTTCCATTCCACATTCCATTCCACATTCCATTCCATTTCTTTCCAGATTCCATTCCATTCCATTCCATTCCACAGTACTTTCCATTGCATTCCACTTTCAATTCCATTCCATTCCAAATTCCATTCAATTCCACTTCACGTTGCATTCCATTCCATTGCACATTCCATTCAATTCCATTCCACATTAAATTTCAAATTCCTTTCCATTCCATTCCACGTTCCAATCTATTCCATTCCAAGTTCCATTCCACATACCATTCTATTCCATTCCACTTTCTATTCCATTCCATTCCATTCCACGTTCCTTTCCACGTTCCATTCCACGTTCCATTCCATTCCATTTCACATACCATTCCATATTCCATTCCATTCCATTACACATTCCTTTCCATTCCTTTCCATATTCCATTCCAGATTCCATTCCATTCCATTCCACATTGCATCCCATTCCATTCCCTTCCATTGCACATTCCATATCCCTCCAATCCACATTCCATTCCATTCCATTCTTCATTCCATTCCACATTCAATTCCACGTTTTCTTCCACTATTCATTCCAATTTCCATTCCACTTTCTATTATAAGTTCCATTCCACGTTCCATTCCAAATTTCATTCCATTTCATTTCAAATTCATTCCATTTCATTCCATTCCACATTTCATTATATTCCATTCCATTCGTCATTCCATTCCATTGCATTCCATTCCACATTCCAATCCATTCCACATTTCACTATTTTCCATTCCACATTCCATTCAATTGCATTCCACATTCCTTTCCGTTCCACCTTCCATTCCACATTCCGTTCCGCATTAAGTTTAATTCTATTCCATTCCATTCCATTCCATTCCACATTCCATTCCATTCCATTCCACATTACCTTCCATTCCATTCCATTTTCCATTCCCTTCCATTTCACATTCCGTTCCACATTCCATTCCACGTTTCATTCCACTCCATTCTACCTTTCATTCCATACCGCGTTCCATTCCATTCCATTCCACGTTCCACTCCACGTTCCACTCCACGTTCCATTCAACGTTCCATTCCATGTTCAATTCCATTACATTCCACGTTCCATTCCACATTCCATTCCATTCCGTTCCTCATTCCTTTCCACAATCCATTCCACATTCAATTCCATTCAATTCCACATTCCATTTTATTACATTCCACATTCCATTGCATTCTGTTCCATTCCACTCGTCATTCCATTACACATTCCATTCCATTCCATTCTACTTTCCATTCCGTTCCATTCCATTCCATTCCACATTCTATTGCATTCAACATTCCATTACACATTCCATTTTTTTCCATTCCACATTCCATTCCACATTCCATTCCATTGTATTCCACATTCCATTCCACTTTCCATTCCATTCCATTCCACATTCCATTCCACATTCCATTCCATTCCACCCCTCATTGCCTTCCACATTCTATTCCATTCCATTGCACATTCCATAACATTCCATTCCTCATTCCATTCCATTTCATTTGGCATTCCTTCCAGTCCTTTCCACATTCCATTCCACTTTCCATTCTACTCCTTTCTACATTCCATTCCAACTTCCGTTCCATTCCATTCCACATTCAATTCCATTCCATTCCACATTCCATTCCATTCCATTCCATTCCCTTTTACATTCCATTCTTTCGGCATTCCTTTCCATTCCATTCCACATTGCATTCCAATCCTTTCCACATTCTTTCCCTTCCATTCCATTCCACAATCCACTCCACATTCCATTCCATTCCACTTTTCATTCCACTTTCCATTCCACATTCCTTTCCATTCCATGTTCCAGTCCACTTTCCTTTCCACGTTGCATTCCTCATTCCATTCCAATCCATTCCACATTACATTGCCCATTCCATTCCATTCCGATAAACATTCCATTCCATTCCATTCCGTTAAACATTCCATTCCATTCCATGTATTCCATATTCCATTCCATTCCTTTCCATATTCCATTCCATTCCATTTTACATTCCATTCCATTCCATTCCACATGCCATTTCACTCCATTTCACATTCCATTATATTCCTTTACATTCCTTACCAAATTCTCTTCCCATTCCATTCCACATACCTTTCCACGTTGCATTCAACATTCCATTCCACTTTCCATTCCACGTTCCATTCCATATTTCATTTCATTCCATTTCATATTCCATTCCACATTCCATTCCATTCCATTCCACATTCCATCCACTTTCCATTCAATTCCATTCCACATTCGATTCCATTCCATTCCATTCTACATTCCATTTTATTCCATTCTACTTTCTATTCCATTCCATTCCAATTTCCATTCCATTTGATTCCACATTCCATTCCATTCCGTTCCAGTTTCCTTTCCACATTCCATTACTTTCCATTCCACATTCCATAGCACTTTGCATTCCATTCCATTGCATTCCACATTCCATTGCATTCCATTCCACATTCCATTCCACAATCCATTCCACATTCCATTCCATTCCACTCCATTTCATTCTACATTCCATTCCACAGTCCATTCCACATTCTTTCCATTCCATTCCATTCCACAATCCATTCCACATTCCATTCCATTCCACTTTTCATTCCACTTTCCATTCCACATTCCTTTCCATTCCACGTTCCAGTCCACTTTCCTTTCCACGTTGCATTCCTCATTCCATTCCATTCCATTCCACATTACATTGCCCATTCCATTCCATTCCTTTAAACATTCCATTCCATTCCCTGTATTCCATATTCCATTCCATTCCTTTCATATTCCATTCCATACCATTTTACATTCCATCCCATTCCATTCCACATGCCATTCCACTCCATTTCACATTCCATTATATTCCTTTACGTTCCTTACCAAATTCCCTTCCCATTCCATTCCACTTTCCTTTCCACATTCCATTCAACTTTCCATTCCACTTTCCATTCCACGTTCCATTCCACATTTCATTTCATTCCATTTCATATTCCATTCCACATTCCATTCCATTCCATTCCACATTCCAATCCACTCTCCATTCAATTCCATTCCACATTCCATTCCATTCCATTCCATTCTACATTCCATTTTATTCCATTCTACTTTCTATTCCATTCCATTCCACATTCCATTCCATTTGATTCCACATTCCACTCCATTCCGTTCCACTTTCCTTTCCACATTCCATTACGTTCCAGTACACATTCCATACCACATTGCATTCCATTCCATTGCATTCCACATTCCATTGCATTCCATTCCACATTCCATTCCACAATCCATTCCACATTCCATTCCATTCCACTCCATTCCATTCTACATTCCATTCCACAGTCCATTCCATTCCACATTCCATTCCACAATCCATTCCATTCCATTCGTCTTTCCATTCCACATTCCATTCCACCTTCCGTTCCATACCATTCCAGTGTCCATTCAATTCAATTCCACATTCTATTCAATTCCTTTACACATTCTATTTCATTCCATTTCATTCCATTCTACATACCATTCCATTCCTTTCGGCATTCCATTCCTTTCCATTCCACCTTCCATTCCATTCTATTCCATTTCATATTCCTTTCCATTCCATTACAAATTCCATTCCATTCCATTCCACATTCCATTCCATTCTTTTGCAGGTTCCATTCCACATTCCATTCCATTCAATTCCAGTTTCCATTCCACATTCTATTCCACATTTCTTTCTATTCCATTCCACATTACATTCCATTCCATTCCACATTCCATTCCACATTCCCATTCAACATTCCATTCCACATCCCATTCCATTGCATTCCACATCGCATTCCACATTCCATTCCATTCCACATTCCATTCCATTCTACATTTCATGCCATTCCACTACATTCCATTCCACATACGATTCCATTCTATTCCACTCCATTCCATTCCACATTTCATTCCATTCCACTCCATTCCATTCCGCTTTCCATTCCACATTCCATTCCATTCCATTCCACATTCCATTTCACATTATATACCTTTGCATTCCACATTCCATTCCATTCAACATTTCATTCCATTCCACTCCATTCCATTCCGTTTTCCATTCCACATTCCATTGTATTCCATTCCACATTCCATTCCACATTATATACCTTTGCATTCCACATTCCATTCCACATTCCTTTCCATTCCACATTCCATTCCATTCAATTTCATATTCCATTACTTTCCAGATTCTATTCTATTCCTTTCCATCCCACTTTCCATTCCACATTCTATTACACATTCCATTCCATACCACGTTACATTCCACATTCTATTCTGCATTCCATTTCACTTTCCATTCCACATTCCATATCATATTCCTTTCCATTCCAATACACATTCCATTGCACATTCCATTCTAGCCCATTCCATATTGTGTTCCATTCCATTTCACATTCAACTTCGCATTCCATTCCATTCCATTCTACATTCCATTTCACATTGCATTCCATTCCATTCCACCTTCCATTCCATTCCATTCCACATTGCTTTCCACGTCGCATTGCTTTCCATTCCACATTACATTCCACATTCCAATACACTTTCCCTTCCTCATTCCATTCCATTCCGTTCCTCATTCCATTCCATTCCTTTCCACATTCTACTCCACTGCATTCCATATTTCATTCCCTTCCATTAAATTCCAAATTCCATTCCATTCCCTTCCATTAAAAAATCAATTCCTTTCCACATTCCATTCAATTCCATTCCACATTCCACTCCACATTCCATTGTATTCCGTTCCACATTCCATTCCATTCCAGTTCTCATTCCATTCCATTCCAATCAACATTGCATTACATTCCATTCCATATTCCATTACACATTCCTTTGAATTCCACATTCCCTTCCATTCCATTACATACTACATTCCATTCCATTCCACATTGCATTCCATTCCATTCCATATTCCATTCCTCATTCCATTGCATTCCATTCCACATGCCATACCATATTCCATTCCATTCCATTACACATTCCATTCCACATTCCATTCCAGCCCATTCCATATTGCATTCCATTCCATTCCACATTCCATTTCACATTTCATTCCTTTCCATTATACATTCCATTCCACATTGCATTCCATTCCGTTCCACATTCCATTCCATTCCATTCCACATTCCATTCCATTCCATTCCATTCCACATTCCATTCCATCCTACATTCCATTCCACATCGCATTCCTTTTCCTTCCACATTCTATTCCATTCCATTCCACATTCCTTTGTATATCGCATTCCTTTCCATTACACATTCCATTCCACATTCCATTACACTATCCTTTCCTCATTCCATTCCTTTCCATTATACATTCCACTCCATTCCATTCCACATTCCATTCCATTTCATTCCACATTCCATTCCACATTTCATTCCATTCCATCCTCTTCCCATTCTATTCAATTCCTGTTAACATTCCATTCCATTCCTTTCCATATTCCATTCCATTCCATTGCACTTTCCATTCCATTCCATTCCTCATTCCATTCCACATTCCATTCCCTTCCATTCCATTCCAAATTCCATTCCATTCCCTTCCATTCTAAATTCCTTTCCATTCCAATTTCTAATCCATTCCATTCTACATTCCATTCCACATTGCTATCCATTCCATTCCAAATCCCATTGCATTCCATTGCACCATCAATTCCATTCCACATTGTATTCCATTCCGTTCCACATTCCATTACATACCACTTTCCATTCCACATTCCATTCCATGTTCCATTCTACATTCCGTTCCATTCTATTCCACATACCATTACACATTCCATTCATTTCTATTCCACATTCCATTCCACGTTCCATTCCACATTGCAATACATTCCATTCCACATACCATTCCATTCCACTCCAGGTTCCATTCCATTCCACATTACACTCCACATTCCGTTCAATTCCATTCCACATTCCAATCCATTCTATTCCACATTCCATACTAATTTCCATTCCATTCCTTTCCACATTCCATTCCACATTCCTTTCCATTCCACATTCTTTCCATTCCATTCCACATTCCATATTCCATTCCGTTCCTCACCACATTCCATTCCATTCCATTCCACCTTCCATTCCACATTCCATTCCATTCCATTCCACATTCCATTCCACATCATATTCCATTCTATTCCAAATTCTATTCCACTTTCCATTTCACATTCCATTCCACATTCCATTCCATTCCATTCCGTTCCACATTGCATTCCATTACAGTTAACATTCCATTACATTCCATTCAACCTTCCATTCTACATTCCATTCCATTCCATTCCAATCGATATTCCATTCCATTCCATTCCGAATTCCATTCCACAATATATTTCACTTTCCTTTCCATATTCCATTCCACTCTCTATTCCACTTTCCACTCCACGTACCATTCCATTCCATTCCACATTCCTTTCCATTCCATTCCACATTCCATTCCATTCCATTCCACATTCCATTCCACATTCCATTTAATATTCCATTCCATATTCCTTTCTATTCCATACCAGATTCCATTCCTTTCCATTCCACATTAAATTCCAAATCCATTCCACGTTCCTTTCCACATTCCATTCCTTTCCACTCCTTCCCACATTCCAATACATTCCACTTTCCATTCCATTACATTCCACTTTCCATTCCACATTCCATTCCGTTCCATTCCACATTCCATTACACATTCCATTCCATTCCAAATTCTCTTCCATTCCATCCCAAATTCCCTTCCATTCCATCCCACATTCCCTTCCATTCCATTCCACATTCCTTTTCTTTCCATTCCAGTCTGCATTCCATTTTATTCCATATTCCATTGCATTCCATTCCACATTCCATTCCTTTCCACATACCTTTCCATTACATTAAACGTTCCATTACACATTATATTATTCATTCCATTGCATTCCATTCCACATTCCATTCCATACCATTACACAATCCTTTACATTTCGTTCCACTTTCCATTCCATTCCACGTTCCATTCCATGCCACGTACCACTGCACATTCCATTCCACTTTCTGTTCCACATTCCATTCCACATTCCTTTCCATTCCATTCCACCTTCCATTCCACTCCAAATTCCATTCCACATTCCATTCGATTCAATTAAACATTCCATTCCATTCCATTCCACATTCCATTCGACATTCCATTCCACATTCCATTCCATTCCATTCCACATTCCATTCCATTCCTCCATTCCACACTCCACTCCATTCCTCGATTCCACCTTCCTTTCCATTCCATTCACATTACATTCCACATTTCATTTGATTCCATTCCTTATTCCATTCCACATTCTATTTTATTCCACACTCTATTCCATTCCATTCCATTCATTTCCACAATCCATTCCACTGCATTCCACGTTCAATTAAACATTCCCATCCATTCCATTCCACATTCCATTCCATGCCTCATTCTATTCCAAATTACATTCGATTCCATTTGACATTCCATTCCACATCGCATACCATTCAATTCCTCTTTCAATTCCACATTCCGTTCCATTCAGTTCCACACTGCATTTCATATTCCATTTCAAATTCCATTCCACATTCCATTCCATTCCATTGCATTCCACATTCCATTCCATTCTTTCCACAGTCAATTCCAATACATTCAAGATTCTATGCCCTTCCTTTCCAATCCACATTCCATTCCATTCCATTTCACATTCCATTCCATTCACATTCCATTCCACATTGCATTCCGTTCCATTCCATATTTCATTCCATTCCATTGCACATACCATTCCATTCCATTCCGTATTTCATTCCCTTCCATTCCATTCCACATACCATTCCATTCCTTTCCATATTCCATTACATTGTATTCCACATTCCATTCCATTCCATTCCATTCCATTCCATTCCATTCCTATTTCCATTGCTTTCCTTTCCAAATTCCATTCCATTCCATTCCAAATTACATTCCATTCTATTCCACATTACATTCCATTCCATTCCACATTCCATTCCATTCCATTCCACATCCCAGTACATTACATTCCACCTTCCTTTCTATTCCATTCCGTGTTCCATTCCACATTCAATTCCACATTCCATTCCTTTCCATTCCACATTCCATTCCTTTCCACTCCACGTTCCTTTCCATTCCATTCCACATTCCGTTTCATTGCATTCCATTCCGTTCCACATTCCATAGCATACCACGTTCCATTCCACATTCCATTCCACATTACATTCCATGTTCCATTCTACATTCCATTCCATTCCATTACACATACCATTCAACATTCCATTCAATTCCATTCCATATTCCATTCCACATTCCAATCCATTCCATTCCTCACCCCATTCCATTCTACTCCACATTCCATTCCGTTCCATATTCCATTCCACATTCCATTCCATTCCACACTCCATTCAATTCTGTTCCATATTTCATTCCACTTTCCATTCCTTTCCATTCCAATTTCCATTCCACATTCTTTCCATTGATTCCACATTCCATATTCCATTCAATTTCGTTCCACATTCCATTCCATTCCATTCCACACACCATTCTCTTATATTCCGCCTTCCATTCCACTTTCCATTCCATTCCATTCCTCATTCCATTCCATTCCATTCCATTCTAATTTTCATTCCATTCCATTCCACATTCCATTCCATTCCATTCCACATTGCATTTCATTCCTTTCCATTCCATTCCACGTAGCATTCCACGTTCGATTCCATCCCATTCCACATTCCTTTCCACATTCCTTTCCATTCCATTCTACTTTCCATTCCACGTTCCATTCCATTCCATTGCACATTCCATTCCACATTCCATTGCATTCTATTCCATTCCATATTCCTTTCCATTCCATTGAATGGAATGTGGAAAAGAATTTGAAATGAAATTGAATCCATTCCACATTGAATTACATTCCATATTCCATTCCATTCCATTCCACATTCCATTCTATTCCATTCCTCATTATATACCACTTTCCATTCCATGGAAAGGAATCAAATGGAATATAGAAAGTATTGTGAAATGGAATGTAATGGAACTTGGAATGGAACATAGAATGGAACTTCTAATGTAACATAGAATGAAGAATGGAATGGAATGAAATGTGACATGTAATTGAATGTGTAACGGAATGTGAAATGGAATGGAATGGAACGTGGAATGTAATGGAGTGGAAAGTGGTATGGAATGTGGAATGGAATGGACTAGATTATGGAATGCAATGTGGTATGGGATGAGGAATGGAATGGAATGGAATGTGTAATGGAAACTGGTATGGAACGGAATGGAATGTGAAAGGGAATGTGGAATGCAATATGGAAATGAAAGTGAAAGAGAATGTGGAATGGAATCTGGAATGGAATGTGGAATGGAATGTGGAATGGATCTTGGAATGGAATGGAATACAAAGTGGAAGCAACGTGTAATGGAATGGAATGGAACATGGAATGGAACGTGCAATGGAACGTGGAATGGAATGTTGAACGAAATGTGCAATGGAATGTGGAATGGAACGTGGAATGGAATGTGGAATGCAATGTGGCATTGAACGTGGAATGGAATGGAATTGAAGATGGAATGGAACTTGGAATGGAATGGAATAGAAATTGGAATGGAACGTGGAAATTAATGTGGAATGGAACTTGGAATGTAAACTACAATGGAATGTGGAATGGAACGTGGAATGCCATGAAATGGAATGTGGAATGGAATGTGCATTGGAATGTCGAAAAGAACGTTTAATGGAATGGAATGGAAAGTGGAATGGAAAGTGGAATGTAACGTGGAATTGAGCATGGAATCGAATGGAATGGATAGTGGAATGGAAACAGGAAAGGAACGAACTGGAATGTGACATGGAATGTAAAATGAAACGTGGAATGGAATTGAATGGAATGTGGAAAGGAATGTGGAATGGAATGTGGAATGGAATGGAATGGAAAGTAGAATGCAATGTGGAATGGAATGGAATGGAGTGGAATGTGGAAAGGAATGTGTAATGGAACGTAGAATGGAACGGAATGGAAATTGGAATGGAATGTGGAATGCAACGTGGAATGGAATGGAATTGAACGGAATGGATTGTAGAATGTAATTTGGAATGGAATGTGGAGTGGAGCGAGGTATGGAACAGAACGGAATGTGGAATGGGAAGGAATGGAATGTTGAATGTAACGTGGAATGGAATGGAAAGGAACTTCGAAGGTTACATGGAATGCAACGTGGAATGGAAAGTTGAATGGAACTTGGAATGGAATTTGCAATGGAAAGTGGAATGGGACATGGAATGGAAAGGAATGTGAACTGGAGTGCAACGTGGAAAGGAATGTAATGGAACGTTTAATGGAACGGGGAATGGACTGCGGAATGGCATGTGAAATGGAATATGGAATGGATTGAAATGGAATGTGGAAGAGAATGTGGAATGGAATCCAAGCCAATGTGGAATGGAATGTGGAATGGAATGTGGAATGGAATGTAAAGTAATGTGGAATGGAAAGTGGAATGGAACGTTTGGAATGTGGAATGGAATGTAATGTAATGTGGAATGGAATGCAATGAAATGTGGAATGGAATCTGGAATGGAATGTAATGGAATGTGGAATGGAATGTGCAATGTAATATAATGGAATGTATAATGGAACGGAATGGAATTTGGAATGGAATGTGGAATGGAATGCAGAAGAGAAAGCTGAATGGAATGGAATGGATTGGGAAGTGCAATGGAACTTGGAATGGAATGGAATGGAATGTGGAATGCAATTTGGAATGTAACATGGAATATAATGTGGGATGGAATGGAAAGGAATGTGGAATGCAAAGGAATGCAATGTTGAATGGAATGTGGAATGGATTGGAATGGAATGTGGAATAGAATGTGGTGTGGAATGGAATGGACTGTGGAATGGAATGGAATGGAATGTGGACTGGAACCTGGAATGGAATAGAATGGAACGTGGAATGGAATGTGGAATGGAATGTGGAATGGAATGTGGTATGAAACTTAGAATGGAATTGAATGGAATTTGGAATGGAGTTTTTAATGGAATGTGGAATGAAATGTGGAGTGGAACGGGGAATGGAACGTGGAATGGAGTGGAATGGAACATGGAATGGAAAGTGGAATGGAAGCAGGAATAGATCTTTGAATGGAATGGAAAGGAACGTGGAATTGAAGGTTGAATTGAATGTGGAACGGAATGGAATGGAATGCGGAATGGAATCTGGAATGGAATGGAAAGGAATGTGGAATGGAATGGAATGGAATGTGGAATGGAATATAACGGAATATTGAATGGAATGTGGAGTGGCACTTGCAATGGAACGAAGTGTAATGTGGAATGGAATGTGGAATGGAATGTGAAATGGTACGCGGAATGGAATGAAAAGTGAAATGCAACATGGAATGGAAAGCAATGGAAAGTGCAATGGAACGTGGAACGGCAAGTGGAATGCAATGGAATGGAACGTGGAATGGAATTGAATGAAACGTGGTATGGATTGCGGAATGGAACGTGGAATTGAATGTGCAATGGAATGTGGAAAGGAACGTGGAATGGAATGGAATGGAAAGTGGAATGGAACGTGGAATGGAATGGATTGCAATGTGGAATGGAATGTGGAATTGAATGCGGAATGGAACGGATTTTGGAATGGAATGTGGAATGGAATGTGGAATGCAACAGAATGGAACGTGGAAAGGAATGTGGAATGGAAAGTGGAATGGAAAGTGGATATGGAATGGAATGGAATGTGGAAAAGAATGTGGAATGAAATCGAATGGAAAGTGGAAATGAATGTGGAATGGAATGGAAAGGAATGTGGAATGGAATGTGGAATGGAATGGAATGAGGTGGGGAATGTGGAATGGAATGTGGATTGCAATGTGGAATGAAATGGAATGGAATGTAGAATGGAATATGGAATTGAATGGAATGGAATGTCTAATGAAATGTGCGATGGAATGGAATGTTGAATGCAAAGTGGAATAGAATGTGGAATTGAATGGAATGGAATTTTGGATGGAATGTGGAATGGAATTGAACGGAAGGAGGAAGGGAATGTGGAATGGAATGTGGAATGGAAAGTGATAGGTAATGTGGAACAGAATGTGGAATGGAATGGAATGGAATCTGGAATGGAATGTGGAATGGTATGGAATGGAATGTGGACTGGAATGTGGAGAGGAATGTGGAAAAGAACGGAATGGAATGTGGAAAGGAATGTGGAATGGAACACTTTATGGAACGGAATGGAGTGTGGAATGCAATGTGCAGTGGAATGTGGAATGGATCGTGGAATGTAAGGGAATGGAATGTGGAATGGAAGGTGGAATGGAATGCAGACTAATGTGGACTGGAATATGGAGTGGCATGTGGAATAGATCGGAATGGAATGTTGAATGGAATGTGGAATGGAACGTGTTATGGAACGGAACGGAATGTGGAATGCAATGTGCAAAGGAATGTGGAATGCATCATAGAAAGGAATGGAATGGAATGTAGAATGGAAAGTGGAATGGAATGGAATGGAATGTGGAATGGAATGGAATGGAATTTAATGTGGAATAGAATGGAATGGAATGTGTAATGGAATGGAATGGAAAGTGAAATAGAATGTGGAAAAATAGGTGAAATGGAATGTGGAATGGGATGTGGAACTGAATGAAATGGAAAGTGGAAAGGAATGGAATGGAATGGAACGTGGAACGGAACGGAATGGAACTAGCAATGGAACGTGTAATGGATCATGGAATGGAAAGTGGAATGGAACGTGGAATGGAATGTAGGATGAAATGGAATGGAATGTGGTATGAATCCTTGAATACAATGGAATGGAATGTGGAAAGGAATGTGGAATGGAAAGTAATGGAATGAGATTGTAATCTGGAATGGAATGGAATGGTATGTGGAATGGAATGGAGTGGAATAGAATGGAATGTGGAATGGATTGGAATGTGGAATTGAATGGAATGGAATGAGGAATGGAATTTAATGGAATGGAATGTGGAATTGAATGGAATGCAATGTGGAATGGATCGGATTTGAATGTGGAATGGAATTGAATGTAATGTGGAATGAAATGTGGAACGCAATGAGGAATGGATTGTGTAATGGAATGGAATGGAATGTGGAAGTTAATGGAATGGAATGCGGAATGAAATGCAATGGAATTTGGAATGGTAAGTAGAATGGAATGGAGAGGAATGTTGAATGGAATGTTGAATGGAATGGAATGGAAAGTGAAATGGAATGGAATGGAATGCGGAATGGAATGTGGAATGGCATGGAATGGAAGGTGAAATAGAATGGAATGGAATGTGGAATGGAATTTCGAATGGAAAGTGGAATTGAATGGACTGGAATGTGTAATGGAATAGAATGGAAAGTGAAATAGAATGTGGTAAAGAATGTGATATGGAATGTGGAGTGGAATGAGAAACAGAATGAAATGGTACGTGGAATGGAAAGGAATGGAAAATGTAAAGGGATGGAATGAAATGGAACGTGGAATTAAACGTGGAACGGAAAATCGAATGGAATGTGTAATGGAATCTGGAATGGAATCTCGAATGGAATGGAATGGAATGTGGAATGAAATGTGGAATGGAATGGAATGCAATGTAGAATGGAATGCAATGCAATGAGAATGGAATGTGAAATGCAATGGAATGGAATGTGGAATGGAATTTGGAATGGACTGTGGAATGGAAAGTTGAATGGAACGGATAGGATTCTGGAATGGAATGTGGAATGGAATGTGCAATGAAATGTTGAATGGAACGGAATGAAATGTGGAATGGAATGTGCAATGGAATGTGGAATGGAAAGGAATGGAATGTGGAATGTAACGTGGAACGGAATGTTGAATTGATTGTGGAATGGAATAGAATGGAATGTGGAATGGAAGGAGAAATGCAATGAGAAATGGAGAGGAATGGAAGGGAATGTGGAATGGAATGTGGAGTGGAATGGAATGGAATGCGCAATGGAATATGGAATGGAAACGAAAGGAATGAGGAATAGAATGGAATGCAATGTGGAATGTAATGTGGAATGGAATGGAATGGAATGTGGAATGGAATGGAATGGAATGTGGAATGGAATTGAATGGAATGGAATTTAAACAGAAATAGAATGTGGAATGAAATGTGAATTGGAATGTAGAATGGAACGAGGAAAGGAATGAATTGGAACGTGGAATGGAATGGAAAGGAATGGTATGGAATGGAACGTGGAATGGAACATGGAATGGAACGTTTAATGGAAAGTGGTATAAAATGTGGAATAGAATAGAATGGAATGTGGAATGGAATGTGTAAAAGAATGCAAAGAAAGAGAATGGAATGTGGAATAGGATGGAATGGAATGTGGAATGGAATGTTGAATGGAATGTGGAATGGAATGTGGAATGCAATGTGGAATGGAACGGAATGGAATGTAAAATTGAATGTGCAATGGAATGTGGTATGGAATGTGGAATGGAACGGAATGGAATGTGGAATGTGGAATAAGAAATGTTGAATGGAATGTGGAATGGAATGTGGAATAGAATGTGGAACAGAACAGATTGGAATGTGGAATGGAATGTGAAATGGAATGAGGAATGAATCGTGGAATGGAATATGGAATGGAATGGAATGGAATGTGGAATGGAATGCGGAAAGGAACTTGAAATGGAAAGCAATTTAATGGAATGTGGAATGGAATTTGGATTGGAATGGAATGTGCAATGGAATGTGGATTGGAATGGAATGGAATGCGGAACGCAATGTGGTATCGAATGGAATGGAATGGAATATGGAATGGAATGGAATTGAATGTTGAATGGAATGTGGAATGGAATGGAAAGGTATCTGGAATGGAATGTGGAATGGAATGGAATGGGGAATGGAATGGAATAGAATGTGGAATGGAATGGAATGGAATGTGGAATAGAATGTGCAATGGAATGCAATGGAAAGTGGAATGGAATGGAAAGGAATGTGGAATGCAATGGAATGGAGTGGAATGTGGAATGGAGTGTGGATTTGATGGAATGGAATGTGCAATGGAATGGAATGGACTGTGCAATGAAATGTGGAAAGGAATGTGGAATGGAATGGAACCAAATGTGGAATGGAATGTGGAATATGAAGGAATGGAATGCGTAATGGAATGCAATAGAATGTGGAACGGAATGGAATGGAATTTGGAATGGTAATGAATGGAACGTGGAATGGAAAGTGTAGTGGAAAGTGGAATGGGATGTGGAATGGAATGGTATGTGCAATGGAATGGAATGGAATGCAATAAATAAAGGGAATGGAAGTGGAATGGAATGGAATGGAATGTGGAATGGAATGGAATGGAACGGAATGTGGAATGGAATGTAATAGAATACAGTGCTATGGAATGTGGAATGGAATGGACTGTGGAATGTAAGAGAATGTGGATTGGAATGAAATGGAAAGAATGAAATGGCATGGAATGTGGAATGGATTGGACTTGAATGTGGAATGGAATGGAATGGAATGGAATGGAATGTGAAACGGAGTGGAATGGAATGTGGAATGCAATAAAATGTGGAATGGAATGAAATGGAATAGAATGGGGAAAGGAATGGAATGGAACAGGGAATGGATTAGAATGGTAAGTGGAATGCAATGGAGAGGAGTGTGGAATGGAATGGAATGCAATGTCCAATGGAATGTGGAATGGAATGGAATTGAATGTGGAATGGAATGTGGAATGGAATGGAAAGGATTGTGAAATGGTAAGAAATAGAACGTGGAATGCAATGTTGAATGGAATGTGCAATGCAATGTGGATTGGATTTTGGAATGGAATTTGCAGTGGAATGTGGAATGGAATGTGGAATGGAAAGTGGAATGGATAGTGGAATGCAATGGAATAGAGTGTGGAACGGAACGTGGAATGGAACGTGTAATGGAACATGGAAACGATTGTAAAATGGAATTTGGAAGGGAAAGTAAAATGGAATGGAAGAGAATATGAAATGGAACGTGGAATGGAACGTGGAATGGAACATGGAATGGAACATGGAATGGAAAGTGGAATGGGATGTGCAATGGAATGTGTAATGGAAGGTGGAATGGAAAGGAAAGTAACGTTGAATGGAACATGGAATGAAATGGAATGGAAAGTGGAATGGAATGTGGAATAGAATATGGAAAGGAATGTGGCATGGAATGGAATGGAATGGAATGTGCAATGGAACGTGCAATGTTTCCTGTAATTGAACGTAGAATGTATCCTGGAATGGAACTGGAAGGAAAGGTGGTATGGAAAGTTGAATGGAATATGAAATGGAACGTGAAATTTAATGGATTGGAAGGTTGAATGGAACGTGGAATGGAATGTAATGGAATGAGGAATGGAATGTGGAATGGAATGTGGAAAGGAAAGGAATGGAATCTGGAATGGAATGGAATGGATTGTGGAATGGGAAGGCATGGAATGTGGAATAGGATGTGGAATGGAACATGGAACACAACGTGGAATGGAACGTGGAATGGAATGTCGAATGGAATGGAATGGAATGTGAAATGGAATGGAAAGTAATGAGGAATGGAAAGGAATGGAACGTGGAATTGAATTTGGAATGGAAAGGGGAATTGAATGGAATGGAACGTGGAATGGAATGTGGAATGCAATGGAATGGAAAGTGGAGTTGAATGGAATGGAACGTGAATGGAACGTGGAATGGGACGGAATGGAACTTGGAATGCAACGTGGAATGCAAAGTGGCATGGAACGTGAAATGGAATGGAATGGAATGTGGAATGGAATGTGGAATGGAATGTGGAAGGCAATGTGGCATGGAATGGAATGGAATGGAATGGAATGGAATGTGCAATGGAATGTGCAATATTTCCTGTAATTGAAAGTAGAATGTATCTTGCAATGGAACTGGAAGGAAAGGTGGTGTGGAATGTTGAATGGAATATGGAATGAAACGTGAAATTTAATGGATTGGAAGGTTGAATGGAACGTGGAATGGAATGGAATGGAATGAGGAATGGAATGTGGAATGGAATGTGGAAAGGAAAGGAAAGGAATCTGGAATGGAATGGAATGGATTGTGGAATGGAAAGGCATGGAACGTGGAATAGGATGTGGAATGGAACATGGAACACAACGTGGAATGGAAGGTGGAATGGAATGTCGAATGGAATGGAATGGAATGTGAAATGGAATGGAAAGTAATGTGGAATGGAAAGGAATGGAACATGGAATTGAATTTGGAATGGAAAGGGGAATTGAATGGAATGGAACATGGAACGGAATGTGGAATGCAATGGAATGGAAAGTGGAATTGAATGGAATGGAACGTGAACGGAACGTGGAATGGGACGGAATGGAACTTGGAATGCAACGTGGAATGCAAAGTGGCATGGAACGTAAAATGGAATGGAATGGAATGTGGAAAGGAATGCAATGGAATGTGAAATGGAATGGAATGGAGTGGAATACAGAATGGAATGGATTGGAATTGAATGGAATGTGGAATGCAATGGAATGAAAGTTGGAATGGAATCGAATGGACTGGAATGCACTGTGGAATGGAATGGAATGGAACGGAAAGTGAAATACAATGTGAAACGGAATGTGAAATGGAATGTGGAATGGAATGTGGAACGGAATGAATTAGAACGTGGAATGGAATGGAATGGAAGGGAAGGTGGAATGGAACGTGGAATGGAAAATGGAATAGAATGTGGAATGGAATGTGCTAAGAAATGTGGAATGGAATGGAATGGAATGTGGAAAGGAATTTGGAAAGGAATGCAATGGATTGACAACGGAATGTGGAATGGAATGGAATGGAAGGTGAAATGGAATGATGAATGGAATGTGGAAGGGAATGTGGAATGCAAAGTGGATTGGAATCTGGAATGGAACAGAATGGAAAGAGGAATGGAAAGTGGAATGGAATGTGGAAAGGAACGTGGTATGGATTGTGGAAAGGAATGTGGAGTGGAATGGAATGGAATTTAATGGCATATGAAATGGAATGGAATGGAAAGTGAAAAGGAATGGCAGGGAATTTGGAATGGAATGGTACTGGAATGTGAAATGGAATGGAACGGAAAGTGGAATGGAATGGAATGGAATGTTGAATGGAATGTGGAATGGAATGGAATGGAAAGTGGAATCGAATGGGTTATTGAACGGAATGGAGTGGAATGTGGAATGGAATGTGGAATGGAATGGAATGGAATGTGGAATGGAATGGAATGGAATGGAAAGTGAAATGGAATTTGGAATGGAATGTGGAATGGAATGAAATGGATTGTGGAATGAAATAGAATGGAATGTGGAATGGAAAGTGGAATGGAATGGAATATGGAATGGAATATGGAATGGAATGTGGAATGGAATGTGGAATGGAATATGGAATGAAATGTAGCATGGAATGTGGAATGGAACGGAATTGAATGTGGAATGGAATGGAATGGAATGTGGAATGAAATTTAGCATGGATTGAGGAATGAAACACAGAATGGAACGTGGAAAGGAATGGAATGGAACGTGGAATGAAATGTGTAATGGAACGGAATGGGAATGAATGGAATGGGAATGGAATGCAGTGGAAAGTGGAATGGAATAGAATGGGGAATGGAAAGAAATGGAATGGAATGTGGAATGGAATGGCATGGAATGCGGAATGGAATGTGGAATGGAATGTCCAATGGAATGTGGAATGGAATGGAATTGAATGCGGAATGGAATGTGGAATGGAATGGAAAGGAATGTGAAATGGAAAGAAATGGGAAGTGGAATGGAATGTGGAATGTAATGGAATGGAACGTGGAATGGAAAATGGAATGGAAAGTGGAATGGAACTTGGAATGGAATGTGGAATGTGGAGTGGAAGCGAATGGAAAGTGGATTGGAATGGAATTGAATGTGGAATGGAATGGAATGGAATGGAATGGAATGCGGAATGGCATGGAATGGAATGTGGAACGGAATGGAATGGAATGGAAAGTGGAATGGAATGGAATGCAAGGTGGAATGGAATGTGGAATGGAATTGATTTCAATGGAATGTGGAACAGAATGGAATGGAATGTGGAATGGAATGGAATGGAATTGAAGGTGTAATGGAATGTACTGGAATTGAATGGAAAGTGGAATGGAGTGGAATGTAATGTGGAATGGAATGGAATGGAATGTAGAATGGAATGGAATGGAATGTGGAAATGAATGGAATGGAATGTGGAATTGAATGGAATTGAAAGGAATATGGAATGGAATGGAATGGAATTTAATGAAATGTGAAATGGAATGGAAAGTGGAATGGAATGTGTAATGGAATGGAATGGAATGGAAAGTGGAATGGGATGGGATGTGGTATGGAATAGAATGGAATGTTGAATGGAATGGAATGGAAATTGGAATGGAATGGAAAGGAATGTGGAACTGAATGGAATGGAATATGGAATGGAGTAAAATAGAATTTGGAATGGAATGGAATGGAATGTGGAATAGAATGGAATGTGGAATGGAATGTGTGATGGAATGGAAAGGAATGGAATGTGGAATTGATTGGAATGTGGATTGCAATGGAATGGAATGCGGAATGGAATTGAATGGAATGTGGTATGGTATTGAATGAAATATGGAGTGGAATGGAATGCAATATGAAATGGAATGGAATGTAGAATGGAATGGAATGGAATGGAATGGAATGTGGAATGGAATGCATTTCAATGTGGAATGGAATGGAATATGAAATGGAATGGAATGTGGAATGGAATGGAATCGAATGTGGAATGGAATGGAATGGAATGTGGAATGGAAGGAAATGGAATGGGGTGGAATGTGGAAGGGAAGGGAATGAGTTTGGAATGAGGAATGGAATGGAATGGAATGGAATATGGAAAGGAATGGATTCAATTGGAATGGAATGGAGTGTCGAATGGTATGGAAAGGAATGTGGAAAGTAATGGAATGGAATGGGAAATGTAATGGAATGTAATGTGGAATGGAATGGAATGGAATGTGTAATGGAATGGAATGGAATGGAATGTGGAATGGAATGGTATGGAATGTGGAATGGAATTGAATGGAAGGGAACGTGGAAAGGAATGGAAAGTAATGTGGAAAGGAATGGAGTGGAATGTGGACTGGAATGGAAAGTAATATCGAATGCAATGGAATGGAATGTGGAATGTTATGGTATGAAATGTGGAATGGAATGGAAAGTGGAAAGGAATGTGCAATGGAATGGAATTAAAAGGAATGGAATGTGGAATGGAATGCAATGGAATGTGGAATGGAATGGATAATGTGTAATGGAATGTGGAATGCAATGGAATGTAACGGAATGGAAAGTGGAATGGAATGGAATGGAATGTGGAACGGAATGGAAAGCGTAATGGAATATGGAATGGAATGGAATGGAATAGATGGCAATAGGGAATGGAATGGAATGGAATTGAATGTGGCATAGAATGGAATGGATTGTAATATGGAATGGAGTGGAATGGAATGGAATGGAATGGAATTTAATGGAATGGAATGCAATGGAAAGTGGAATGCAATGGAATGGAATGTAGTGTGTAATGGAATGGAATGTGAAATGCAATGTAAAATCGAATGGAATGGAATGGAATGGGGAATGCAATGGAAAGGAATGGAATGTGGAATGGAATGGAATGTGGAAGGGAATGGTATGGAATATGGAATGGAATGAATGGAATGGAATGGAATGGAATGTGGAATGGAATGGAATGGAATGGAATGGAGTGTGTAATGGAATCGAATGAAATGTGGAATGGAATGGATTTCAATGTGGAACATCATGTGGAATGAAACGGGGAATGGAATGGAGTGGAACGTGGAATGGAACGTGGATAGCAAAGTGGAATGTAACGTTTAAAGGAATGTGGAATGTGGAGTGGAATTCAATGGAATATGGATTGGAATGAAATCGAATGTGGAATGGAAGAGGATATAATGTGGAATGGAATGGAATGTGGAAGGGAATGGAATGGAAAGTGGAAAGGAACGGAATGCAATGTGGAATGGAATGTGGAATGAAATTGAAAGGAATGGAATGTGGAATGAAATGAAATGGAATGTGGAATGGAATGGAATATAATGGAACGTGGAATGGAATGCAATGCAATGGAATGGAATGTGGAATGGAATGGAATGGAATGGGGAATGGAATGGAATTGAATGGAAAGTGGAATGGAATGAAATTGAATGAAATGTAAAATGAAATAGAATGTGCTATGGAATTTAAAATGGTATAGAATGGAATGGAAAGTGGAATTGAATGGAATGTGGATTGGAATGGATTGGAAATTTGAATGGAATGGAATGCAATGTGGAATGGAATGGAATGGAATGTGGAATGGAATGGATTTTGTAATGGACTGGAATAGAATGGAATGTGGAATGGAAGGGAATGTGAAATGGAATGGAATATAATGTGGAATGCAATGGAATGGAATGTGGAATGGAATGGTATGGAATGTGGAATGGAATGGTATGGATTGTGGAATGGAATGGAATGGAATGTGGAAAGGAATGAGAAATGGAATGGAATGGAATGGAAATGGAATGGAAAGGAATTCCTAAAGCAATAAGGAATGGAAAGGAACGTAATGGAAGGGAATGTGGAATGTAATGGAATGGAATGTGGAATGGAGTGCAAAGTGGAATGGAATGTGGAATGGAATGGAAAGGAGTGGAATGAAATCAGGATTGGAATGGAATGGAATGGAATGTGGAATGGAATTGAATGTAGAATGGAATGGAATAGAATGGAATGTGGAAAGGAATGGAATGGAATGTGGAATGGAAAGGAACGGAAAGTGGAATGGAATGAAACGGAATGTGAAATGGAATGGAATGGAATGCAAAGGAAAGTGGAATGGAATGCAAAGGCAAGTTGAATGGGATGTAATAGAAAGGAATGGAAAGTGGAATATAATGCAATGGAATGTGCAATGGAATGAATGGAATGTGGAACGAAATGTGGAATGGAACGCAGAATGGAATGGAATGGAACATGGAATAGAACGTGGAATGGAATGTGCAATGGAAAGTGGAATGAAATGTGTAATGCAGAATGGGATGGAATGGAATGTGGAACGGAATGGAATGGAATGCCAAATGGCATGGAATGGAATGTGGAATGGAATGGAATGTGGAATTGAATGGAATGGAATGGAAGTTATGTGGAACGGAATGTGAAATGGAATTGAATGGAAAGTGGAATGGAGTGGAATGCCATGTGGAGTGGAACGGAATGGAAAATGGACTGAAATGAGGAATGGAATGGAATGGAATGTGAAATGGAATGGAATGGAACGAGGAATAGTATTGAATTTAATGTGGAATGGAATGGCATGGAATGCAATGTGGAAAGGAATGTAACGGAAAGGAATGGAATGTGGAAAGGAATGAAATGGAATGTGGAATGGAATGGAAAGGAATGTGGGATGGAATGGAATGGGATGGAATGGAATATGGAGTGGAATGGAATGGAATGTGAAATTGAAGGGAAAGAGGAATGGAATATTTAACGGAATGGAATGGAATAGAATGGAATGTGGAATGGAATGGAGTGGAATGTGAAATGGAACATGGAAAGGAACGCGGAATAGAACGTGTAATGGAACACTGAATGGAAGTTGGAACGGAATGTAAAGGAACGTGGAAAGCAATGTGGAATGGAATGGAATGGAAAGTGTAGTCGAATGTGGGATGGAATGGAATGGAATGTGGAATGGAATTTGGAATGGAAAGTGGAAAAGAATTTGGAATGGTACGTGGAATGGAATGTGGAATGAAATTGAATGGAATGTGGAATGGACTGGAATGGAATGTGGAATAGAATAGAATGGACTGGAAAGTGGAATAGAATGGAATGGAATGCGGAATGGAATGGAATGGAATGTGGAATGTAATGTAAGGGAATGGAATGTGAAATTGATTGAAATAGAATGTGGAATGGAATGGAATGGGGAATGGAATGGAATGGAATGTGGAATGGAACGCAATGGAAATTGGAATGGAATGTGGAATGGAATGTGAAATGTAATGAAAAGCAGTGTGGAATGGATTTGAATGGAATATCGAATATAATGGAATGGAATGGAATGTGGAATGGAATGGAATGGAATGTGAAATGGAATGGAATGGAATGTGGAACAGAATGGAATGTGGAATGGAATGACATGGAATTGAATATGAATTGGAATGGAATGGAATGTGGAATGGAATGGAATTGAGTGTGGAATGGAACGTGGAATGGAAAGAGGACCATGCCGTGGAATGGAATGTGGAACGGAGTGGAATGGAAGGGAATGTGTAATGGAAAGTGGAATGGAATGGAGTGGAATCAGAAATGGAATGTGGAATGCAATGGAATGTGGAATGGAATGGAAAGGAATGGAATGTGGAAAGGAATGGAATATGGAATGGAATGTGCAATGGAATGGAATGGAATGTGGAAAGGAATGAGGAATGGAATGCAAATGAATGTGGAAAGGAATGTGGAATGGAATAGAATGGAATGTAGAATGGAATTGAAAGGAATGTGGAATGGAATGGACTGTAATGTGGTATGGAATTGAATGGAATGTGTAATGGAATGGAAGGGAATGTGGAATGGAATTGAATTTGAAATGGAATGGACTGGAATGTGGAATGGAATGGAATGGAACGTCGAGTGGAAAGGAACGGAATTTCGAGTGGAATGGAAATGTATGGAAGGTGGAATGGAACGGAATGTAATGTGGAATAGAATGGAATTCTATGTAATGTGGAATGGAATGGAATGAAATGGGATGGAATGAGGAATGGATTGGCATGAAGTGAGGAATGGAATGGAATGGAATGGAATATGGAATTTAATGGAATGGAATGCAATGTGGAATTGAATGGAATGTGCAATGGAAGGGAAAGGAATGGAAAGGAATGTGTAATTGAATGGAATGGTATGTGGAGTGGAATGGAATGGGAAATGGAATGGAATGTGGAATGGAATACAATGTGCAATGGAATGTGGAATGGAAAGGAAAGAAATGTGGAATGGAATGGAATGCAATGGAGAATGGAAAGGAACGGAATTTGGAATGGAATGGAATGGTATGGAATGTGGAATGGAAAGGAATGGAATGGAATGGAAAGTGGAATGGAAAGGAATGGAATTGGGAATGGCATGGAATGTAATCTGGAATTTAATGGAATGGAATGGAATGTGGAATGTATTGGAATGGAATGGAATGCGGAAAGGAATTGAATGGAATGTGGAATGGAATGGAATGGAATTGAATGTGGAATGGAATGGAATGGAATGCAATGTGCAATAGAATGGAAAGGAACGTTGAATATAATGTGGAATGGAATGGAAAGGAATAAAGAATGGAGTGGAATGGAATGGAATGCAATGGAAAGTGGAATGGAAAGTGGAAGGCAACGTGGAATGGAATGTGGAATGGGAAGGAATCGAATGTGGAATGGAAGGGAATGGAATGTGAATGGAATGGAATGGAATGGAATGGAATGTGGAACAGAATGGAATGGAATGTGGAATGGAATCGAATCGAATGTGTAACGGAATGGAATAAAATTGTATGCAGAATGTTATGGAATGGAATGCGAAACGGTATGGAATTGATTGTGGAATGGAATGGAATGGAAAGTGGAATTGAATGAAATGGAAAGTGGAATGGAATGAAGTGGAATGTCGAATGGAATGGGATGGAATGGAATGGAATGGAAGGTGGAATGGAATGTGAATTGGATTGTGGAATGGAACGAGGAATGGAATAAAATGGAACGTGGAATGGAATGGAATGAAACGTGGAATGGAATTGAATGGAACGTGGAATGGAATGTGGAATTGAATATGGAATGAAATGTTGACTGGAATGTGGAATGGAATGGAATTTTAAATGCAATATAATGGAATGTGGAATGGAATGGAATGGAATATGGAATGCAACGTGGAATGGAAAGAAACGAAAGTTGGAATGTAATGTGGAATGGAACCACTAATGGAACATAGAATGGAACGTGGAATTGAATGGAATGGAACGTCAAATGGAAAGCAGAATGAAACGTGGAATGGAATAGAATGGAAAGTGGAATGGAATGTGCAATGTAATGGAAATGAACGTGGAATGGAATGGAATGGAATGTGGTAAGGAATGTGGAAAGGAATGGAATGGAATGTGGAATGGAATGTGGTATCGGATCTGGAATGCAATGGACTGCGGAATGGAAAGTTGAATGGAATGTTCAATGGAATGTGGAATGGAATGGAATGGAATGGAATGGAATGCAATGTGGAATGGCAAGTGAATTGGAATGCAATGGAAAGTGGACTGGAAAGTGGAAGGAAATGCAATGAAATGAGAATGGAATGTGAAATTGAATGTGTAATGCAATTTGGAAAGGACTGCGGAATGGAATGTGGAACGGAATGTGGAATGGAATGTGGAATACAATGGAATGGAATGGAATGTGAATTGGAATGCAATGGAATGTGGAATGAAATGCAAAGGAATGAGAATGGAAAGCGGAATGGAATGTGGAATGTAAAGGAATGGAATGTGGAAGGGAATGTGGAACAGAATGTGGAATGGACAAAGGAATGGAATGGAATGGAATGTGCAATGGAATGAAGAATGGAATGTGGAATGGAACGGAATATAACGTGGAATGGAATGTGGAATGGAATGTGGAAGGGAAAGTGGAATGGAACGTGGAATGGAACGTGGAATGCAACATGGAATGGAACGTCGAATGGGATGTTCAATGAAATATGGAATGGAAAGTTGAATGGAATGGAATGGAACGCGGAATTGAATGTGGAAAGGAATGGAATGGAATGTGGAATGGAAAGTAGAATGGAAAGTGGAAAGTAATGTGGAATGGAAAGTGGAAAGGAATGTGGAAGGGAAAGTGGAGTGGAATGAAATGGAATGGAATGTGAAATGGAACATGCAATGTATCGTGGAATTGAATGTGAAATGGATTGTGGAATGGAAGGTGAAATGCAATGTCGAATGCAAAGTGGAATGGAATATGGAATGGAATGTGAAATTGAATGGAATGGAATATTGAATGGAACGTGGAATGGAATGGAATGGAATGTGGAATGCAATGTGGAATGTAATGGAATGCAATGTGGAATATAATGGAATGCAATGTGGAATGGAATCTTAATAGGAAAGTGGAATGGAATGGAATGGAATGTGGAATGGAACGTTGAATGGAATGTGCAACTTAATGTGGAATGCAATGGAATGAAATGTGGAATGGAACGGAATGTAACGTGGAATGAAATGTGGAATGGAAAGTGGAGTGTAATGGAATGGAATATGGACTGAAACTAGGAAAGGAATGTAAAGGAAGGTGGAATGCAACGTGGAAAGGAACGTGGAATGGAACGTGTAATGGAATGTGGAATGGTATGTGGAATGGAGTGGAATGGAATCTGGTAAGGAATGTGGAATGGAATGTGGAATGGATAGTGGAAAGGAAAGTGTAATGTAATGGAATGGAATGTGGACTCAAACGAGGAATCGAATGGAATGGAAGGTGGAATGGAAGGTGGAATGTAATGTGGAATGGAACGTGTAAAGTAATGTAGAATGGAATGTAGACTCGAATGGAATGGAATCTGGAATGGAATGTGTAATGGAATGTGGAATGGAATGGAATGGGATGTAGAATAAAATGTGGAATGGAATTTGTAATGGAATGTTGAGTTGAGTGTGGAATGGAAAGTGGAATGGAACATGGAATGGAAAGTGGAATGCGATGTTCAATGGAATATGGAATGGAAAGTTGAATGGAATGGAATGGAACGTGGAACTGAACATGGAAAGGAATGGAATGGAATGTTGCATGGAACGTATAATGGAACGTGGAAAGGAATGTGGAATGGAACGTGGAATGGAATGTGGAATGGAATGCGGAAGGGAATGTGGAGTGGAATGGAATGGAATGGAATGGAATGTGGAATGGAACTTGAAATGTATCGTGGAATTGAATATGAAACGGAACGTGGAATGGAACGTGAAATGGAATGTGGAATGTAATGTGGAATGCAATACGAAATGGAACGTGAAATTGAATGAAATGGAATGTAGAATGGAACGTGGAATGCAAAGGAATGGAATGTGGAATGGAATGTGGAATATAATGGAATGGAATGTGGAATGGAACCAGGAAAGGAAAGTTGAAGGGGAAGTGGAATGGAACGTGGAATGGAATGTGCAACGGAATATGGAATAGAATGGAATGGAATGTGGAATGGAATGTGGAGTGGAACGGAATGTAATTTGCAATGGTATGTGGAATGGAATGTGGAAAGGAATGTGGAATGTAATGCGGTGGAATGTGGACAGAAACGATAAATGGAATGGAAGGTAATGTGGAATGGAATGTGGAATGGAAAGTGGAATGGAATGTGGAATGGAATGTGGAATGAAATGGAATTTGAAATGGAAATTGAATGGAATGTAAAATGGAATGTGGAATGGAATGTGGAATGCAATGAAATGGAAAGTGGAATGGAATGCAATGAAAAGTGGAATGGAATGTAATGGAATGCGGAATGTAATGGAATAGAATGTGGAATGGAATGGATGGTGGCATGCAATGGAATGGAACCTGGAATGGAATGCAATGTAACGTGGAATGGAATGAAATGCTACGTGGATTGGAATGGAATGGAATGTGGAAAGGAATGGAATAGAATGTGAAATGGAATGAAATGTAATATGCAATGGAATGTTAAATGGAAATGAATGGAGTGAGGATTAGAATGTGAAATGGAATGGAATGTGGAATGCAATTGAATGGAATGCAGTCTGTGATGGAATGGAGTTGAATTGAATGGAATTTGGAGTGGAATGTGGAATGGAATGGAGTGGATTATGAAATGGAATGAGGAATGGAATGGAATGGATGGTGGAATGGAATGTGAAATGGAATGGAATGGAGTGTGGAAGGCAACGAGGAATGGAAAGTGGCCTAGAACATGGAATAGAACCTGGAATGGAATGGAATTGAAGGGAATGTGGAATGGAAAGTGGAATGGAATGGAGTGTAATTATAAATGGAAGGTGGAATAGAATGGAATGTGGAATGGAATGGAATGGAATGAGGAATGGAATGGAATGGAATGTGGAATGGAATGGAATGTGGAACGGAATGTGCAATGGCATGAAAATGAATGCGGAATGGAATGGAATGGAATGTGGAATGGAATGGAATGTGGAACGGAATGTGCAATGGCATGAAAATGAATGCGGAATGGAATTGAATGGAATGTGGAATGGAATGGAATGAATCATGGAATGGAACGTGGAATGGAACGTGGAATGGAATGTAAAGGAATGTGTAATGGAATGTGGAATGGAATTGAAAGAAATGTGGAATGCAAAGTGGAATGGAATGGAACGGAATCTGGAATGGGATGGAATCGAATGTGGAATGGAATGTGGAATGGAACGTAGAATGGATTGGAATGGAATGTGGCATGGAATTTGGAATGGAATGTGGAATGGAACGTAGAATGGATTGGAATGGAATGTGGCATGGAATTTGGAATGGAATATGGAATAGAATGTGGAATGGAATGTAATCTGGAGCGGTATGTGAAATTGAATATCGAATGGAATGGAAAGGAATATGGAAAGGAATGGATTCGAATTGAATGGAATGGAATGGAATGGGATATGGAATGGAACGGAATATGGAATGGAGTGTAATAGAATGTGGAATGGAATGGAATGGAAACTGGAATGAAATGGAATGTAATGTGGAATAGAATGGAATGGAATGGAATAGAATTAGGAATGGAAGGGAATGGAATGAGGAAAGGAACGGAATGGAATAGAATGTGGAATGGAATGGAATGGAATGTGGAATGGAATGGAAAAGAATGTGTAATGGAATTGTATGGAATGTGGAATGGAATGGAATGGAATGTGGAAAGGAATGGAATGGAATGGAATGGAATGTGGAATGGAATGGTATGGAATGTGGAAAGGAATGGAATGGAATACGGAATGGAATGGAATGGAATGTGGAATGGAATGGAATGGAATGTGGAATGGAATGGAATGAGGATTCGGATGTGCAATGGACTGGAATTAAATGCAATGGAATGTGGAATGGAATGGAATAAAATTTTCAATGGAATGGTATGTGGAACTCAATATGCAGTGGAACGGAATGTGGAATGGAATGTGGAATGGAATGGAATGAAATGTGGAATGGAATGGAATGGAATGTGAAATGGAATGTAATGGAATGTGGAATTGACTGGAATTGAATGGAATGTGGAACGGAATTGAATAAAATGGAATGTGAAATGGAATGAAATGTGGAATGGAATGGATTGAAATGGAATGTGGAATGGAATGGAATGTTGAATGGATTGGAATGGATTGTGGAATGGAATGGAATGCAATGGAATGGAATGTGGAATTCAATGGAATGGAATGTAGAATGGAATGCAAGGTAATGGAATGGAATGGAATGGAATCAGGAATGGAATACGACTGAATGAGGAAAGTAAAGTAATGTAATGAAAAGGAATTAAATGGAACGTCGAACGAAATGGAATGTGAAATGGAATGGAATGCAATGTTGAATGGAATGTAATCCAATGTGTAATGGAACAGAATGGAATGTGGAATGGAATGTGGCATGGAACAGAATGGAATGTGGAATGGAATGTGGAATGGAATCTAATGAAATGTGGAATGGAATGTGGAACGGAATGGAATGATATGTTCAGTGGAATGTAGAATGAAATGGAACATGTAATGGAATGAAATCAAACTTGGAATGGAATTGAATGGAACGTGGAATTGAATGGAATGGAATGGAATGAAATGGAATGGAATGGAATGGAATGTGGAACAGAATGGAACATGGTACAGAATGGAATGGAACGTATTGTGGAATGGAATGGTATGGTATAGAACGTGGAATGGAAAGGAATGGAATGAGGAATGGAATTTGCAGTTGAAAGGATAGTGGAATGAAATTGAATGGAATGGAATCTGGAATGGAATGTTTAATGGAATCTGATGGAATATGGAATGGAATGTGAAATGGAATGGAATGGAATGTGGAATGGAATGGAATGGAACGTGGAATGGAACGGAATGCAAAGTGGAATTGAATGGAATGGAATGAGGAATGGAAAGTGGAATGGAGTGGAATGGAAAGTGGAATAGAATGTAGAAGTATGTGGAATGGAACGTGAAATGGAACGTGGAGTAGAACGTCGAATGGAATGTGGAATGGAACGTGGGATGGAATGGAAAGGTACGTGGAATGGAATGGAATGTGGAATGGAATGTAATAGAATGGAATGTAATTAAATAGGACGTGGAATGGAATGGAATGTGAAATTGAATGGAGTGGAATAAGGAATGGAAAGTAATGGAATGGGGTATGGAATTCAATGGAATGGGGAATGGAATGTGGAATGGAATGGAATGGAGTGTGGAATGGAATCTGGAATGGAATGGAATGGAATGTGGAATGGAATGGGGAAAGGAATGTGGAAAGGAATGTCGAATGGAACGGAATGGAAGATGGAATGCAATATGGAATGGAGTGTGAAATGTAATGAGGAATGGAATGCAATGGAATGTGGAATGGTATGTGGAGTGGACTGTTGAATGTAATGTGGAATTGAAGAGAAAGGAAGGTGGAATGGAATGTGGAATGGATTGTAGAATGGAAAGTGAAATGTATTGGAATTGAATATGGAATTGAACGTGGAATGGAATGGAATGGGATGAGGAATGGGACGTGGATCGGAACGTGGAATGGAATGGAAGAGAACGTGGAATGGTCTGTGGGATGGAATGTGGAAAGTAATGGAATGGAATGTGGAATGGAATGTGGAACGGAATGGAATGTGATGCGGAATGGAATGGAATGGAAAGTGAATTGGAATGTGGAAAGGAATGTGAAATGGATTGCGGAATGGACTGTGAAATTGCATAGAATGGAATGTGGAATGGAATCTGAAATGGAATGGTGAATGGAATATGAAATTGCATGGAAGGGAATGTGGAATGGAATGGAATGGAAGGTGGAATGGAACGTGTAATGGAATAGGGAGAGTAACGTGGAACTTAACGTGGAATGGGGTGGAATGGAATGTGGAATGAAATGGAATGGAATGTGGAAAGGAATGAGGAATCGAATGTGGAATGGAATGGAACGGAATGTGGAATGGAATGTGGAACGGAATGTGGAATGGAATGTGGAATGGAATGTGGAAAGAAATGTGAAACGGAACAGAATGGAATGTGAAATGAAATGGAATGTAATGTGGAATGGAATGGAATGGAATGAGGAATGGAATGCAATAGAAAGTGGAATGGATTACGGAATGAAATCTTTATTGGAAAGTGGAATGGAATGTGGAAAGGAATGTTGAATGTAACGGAAAGCAATGTGAAATTGAATGGAATGAAATGTGGAATGGAATGCAATGGAAAGTGGAATGGAATGGAATGGAATTTCGAATGGAATGGAATGGAACGTGGAATGGAATGTGGAATGGAATATGGAATGGAATGTGGAATGGAATGTGGAATGGAAGGGACTGCAATTTGGAATGAAATGTGGAATGGAATGTAGAATGAAACGTAGAGTGGAAGGGAATAGAATGTGGAACGGAATGTGGAGTAGAATGTGGAATGGAATGTGGAAAGGAACGGAATGGAAAGTGGAATGGAATGTGGAATGGAATGTGGAATGCAACGTAAAATGGAATGGAATGCAATGTGGAATGGAAGGTGGAATGGAATGTGCAAGGAATTGGAAAGTGGAAAGTGATGGAATGGAATGTGGAACGGAATGGAATGGAATGTCCAATGGAATGTGGAATGGAATGGAATGCAATGTGGAATGGAATGTCGAATGGAGCAGAATGGAAAGTGAAATGGAATGGAATCCAACGTAGAATGGAATGGAATGGAATGGAATGTGGAATGGAATGGAATGGAATGTGGAATGGAATGCAAAGCAATGTAGAATGGACTGTGGAATGGAATGTGGAATGGAAAGCAATGGAATGTGCAATGGAATGTGGAAAGGAATGTGGAATGGAAAGTGTAATGAAATGGAACGGAATATGGAATGGAACGTATAGTGGAATGGAATGGAACGTGGAATGGAACTTGGAATGAAACCTGGAATGGAACATGGAATGGAATGTGGAATGTAATGTGGAAAGGAAAGGAATGGAATGTGGAATGGAATGGAATAGAAAGTGGAATGGAATGGAATGGAATGTGGAATTGATTGTGGAATGCAATGGAATGGAATGAGAATAGAATATGGAATGGAATGTAACGGAATGCGGAATGGAACGGAAGGGAAAGTTACAGAATGTGGAATGGAGTGGAAATCAATGTGCAATGGAATGGAATGGAAAGTGGAATGTAACGTGGAATGGAATGACGAATGGTATGGAAAGGAATGTGGAATGGAAGGGAATAGAAAGTGGAATGGTATAGAATGGAAAGGATTGGAATCTGGAATGGAATGGAATGGAATGTAGAATGGAAAGTAATGGAATGTAGAATGGAATGGAATTGTATGGAAAGTGGAATCGAAAATAATGGAATGTGGAATAGAATGGAACGGTATGTAATGTGGAATGGTATGTAATGGAATGGAATGTGGAATGGAATATTGAATGAATGTGGAATGGAATGCAAAGGAATGTGGAATGGAATGGAAAGGATGTGGAATGGAAGTTAAAGGAAAGTGGCATGGAATGTGGAATGGAATAAAATGGAATGGAATGGAATGGAATGGTATGGAATGTGGAATGTTATAGAAAGGAACGTGGAATGGAATGTGGAATGGAATGGAAAGGAACGTGGAATGGAAAGTGGAAAGGAACGTGGAAGGGAATGGAAAGGAACCTGGAATGGAAAGTGGAAAGGAACGTGGAAGGGAATGGAACGGAACCTGGAATGGAATGTGGAATATAATGTGGAATGGAACTTGGAATGGAATGGAATGGATCATACAATGGAACGTGGAATGGAACACGGAATAGAACATGGAATGGAAAGTGGAATGGAATGTGGAAAGGAAAGGAAGGGAATGTGGAATGGAATGGAATGGAATGTGGAATTGAGTGGAATGCAATGTGCAATGGAACGGAAGGAAATGTCAAATATAATGTGGAATGGAATGGAAAGGAATCCAGAATGGACTGGAATGGAATGGAATGGAATGGAATGGAAAGTGGAATGGAACGTGGAATGCAAAATGGAATGGAATGTGGAATGGAACGTGCAATGCAAAATGGAATGGAATGTGGAATGGAAAGGAATCGAATGTGGAATGGAAGGGAATGGAATGTGCATTGGAAAGTATAATGGAATGGAATGGAATGCAATGGAATGTGGAATGGAATGCAATGGAATGTCGAATGGAATGTGGAATGGAATGTAATGGTATGGAATGTGGAACAGAATGGAATGGAATACAATGCAATGTGGAATGCAATGGAATGAAATGTGCAATGGAATGGAATCGAATGTGTAATGGAATGGAGTGAAATGGAATGCGGAATTTTATGGAATGGAATGCGGAATGGTATGGAATGGAATGTGGAATGGAATGTGGAACGGAATGGAATGCAATGGAGTGGAATGGAATGCGGAATTGAATTGAATGGAAAGTGGAATGGAATGGAATGGAATGTGGAGTGGAATGGAATGGAATTGAATGGAAGGAGTAATGGAATGTGAATTGGAATGTGGAATGGAACGTGGAATGGAATGAAATGGAACGTGGAATGGAACGTGGAATGGAATGAAATGGAACGTGGAATGGAATGGAATCGAACATGGAATGGAATGCGAAATGGAACGTGGAATGAAACATTGACTGGAACGTGGAATGGAATGGAATGTTGAATGGAATGGAATGGAATGTGCAATGGAATGGAATGGAATATGAAATGTAATGTGGAATGTAAAGAAATGGAAGGTGGAATGGAACTTGGAAGGGAACCACTAATGGAAAGTAGACTGGAAAGTGGAGTGCAAAGGAATGGAACGTCAAATGGAAAGTAGAAGGAACGTGGAATGTAATGTAATGGAAAGTGGAATGGAATGTGGAATGTAATGGAACTGAACGTGGATTGGAATGGAATGGAATGTGGTAAGGAATGTGGAAAGGAATGGAATGGAATTTGGAATGGAAGGTGGTATCGGATGTGGAATGGAATTTGATGGAATGTGGAATGGAATGTGGAATGGAATGGAAAGGAATGTGAAAAGCAATGTGGAATGAAATCTGGAACGGAATGTGGAAAGGAATGTGGAATGGAATAGAATGGAATGTGGAATGGAACATGGAATGGAAAGTGGAATGGAATGTGCAATGGAATGTGGAATGGAACGTGCAATGGAAAGGAATGGAAAGTGGACTGGAACGTGGAGTGAAATGGAATGGAACGTGGAATCGACTGTGGAATGTGCTGTGGAATGGAACGTGAAAAGGAACATCGAATGGACTGGATTGGAATGTGGAATGGAATGTGGAATGTAATGCAAGGCAAAGTGGATTGGAAAGTGGAATGGAATGGAAAGGAATTTGGAACGGAATGTGAAATGGAATGGAAAGGAATGTGGAATGGAATGTGGAATGCAATGTAATGGAACATGGAATGGAACGGAATGGAATGTGGAATGGAATGTGGAATAGAAAGTGGAACGGAATGGAATGAAATGTGCAACGGAACGTGGAATGGAATGGAGTGGAACGTGGAATGGAAATTTGAATGGAAATTGGAATGGAATGTGGAATGGAATGTGGAATGCAAACTGGAATGAAAAGTGTAATGGAAGGTGGAATGGAATGGACTGAAATGTGGAATCGAATCAAATGGAATAAGGAATGGATTATGGAATGGAATGGAATGTGAAATAGAATGTGGAATGGAACGGAATGGAACGGAGTGGATTGTGGAATGGAATGTGGAATAGAACTTAGAATGGAATGTGGAATGGAAGGTGGAATGGAATGTGGAATGTAACGTGGAATGGAAAGGAATGTTATGTTTAATGGAATGTAGTGGAATGTGGAAAGGAATGGAATGGAATGTGGAATGGATCCTGGAATGGAAGGTGGATTGGAATGTGGAATGGAATGTGGAATTGAATGGAATGGAATGTGGAATGGAAGGAAACGGAATGTGGAATGGAAGGAAATGGAATGTGGAATGGAATGTGTAAAGGAATGGAATGGAATGGAATGGAACTTAGAATGAAATGGAATGGAATGTGGAGTGGAATGGAATGCACTGTGGAATGGAATGGTATTGTCTGAAATGTGGAATGGAATGGAATGGAATAGAATGGAATGGAATGGAATGGAACGTGGAATGGAAGGTAGAATGGAATGTGGTATGGAATGTGGAATGCAATGGAATGAAATGGAATGGAATGTGGAATGGAATTTAAAGGAATGTGTAATGGAAAAGACTGGAATGTGGAATGGAATGAAATGTTATGGAATGTGGAATGGATTTGAATAGAGTGGAATGGAAAGTGGAATGGAATGAAATGGAATGAGGAACAGAATGGAATGAAATCTAGAATGGAATGTGAAATGGAATGTGGAATGGAAAGTGGAATGGAATGTGGAATGGAATGTGGAAAGGAATGGAATGGAATATGGAATGGAATGTGCAATTGAATGTGGAATGGTACTTGGAATCAAATGTGGAATGGAACATAATGAAACGTGGAATGCAATGTGGAATGGAATGTGGAATGGAATGGAAAGGAACGTGGAATGGAATGCGGAATGCAAAGTGGAATGGAACACGTAATGGAACGTGGAATGGAATATGCAATGTAATATGGAATGGATCGTGGAATGCAATGTGCAATGCTATGTGAAATGGAATGTGGAATAGAATGAAATGGAATGTGGAATGGAACGTGGAATTAAACGGAATGGAACACGGAATTGAAAGTGGAATGGAACGTGGAATGCAATATAATGGAACGTGGAATGGAATGGAAAGGAACGTGGAATGGAATGTGGAATGGAATGTGGAAGGGAACGTGGAATGGAACGTGGAATGGAATGGAATGGAACGTGGACTGGAATGTGGAATGGAATGTGGAATGCAACGTGGAATTGAATGTGGAATGGAATGTGGAATGGAAAGTTATGGAAGGTGGAATGGAATGCAATGGAATATGGAATGGAATTTAATGGAATGCCGAATGGATTGAGGAATGCAATGGAATGGAATCTGGAATGGAATGTGGAATGGAATGGAATGTGGAATACAATGGAATATAATGGTATGGAACATGGAATGGAATGGAATGTAGTGTGCAGTGGAATCTGGAATGGAATCTGTAATGGAATGGAATGGAACGTGGAATGGAACTTGGAATTCAATGTGGAATTGAACGCGGAATGGAAAGTGGAATGGAACGTGGAATGAAATGTGGAATGTAATGTAATGTAATGTGGAATGGAAGGGAATGTAAAGTGTAATGCAATGAGGAATTTATTGGAATGAAATGGAATGCAGTGTGGAATGGAATGGAGTTGAATGTGTAATGGAAAGGAATGGAATGTGGAATGAAATGGAATGAAATGGAATGTGGAATGGAATTGAATGGAATGGAATGTGGAATACAATGGAATGAAAAGTGCAATGACAAGTGAAATGGAATGAGGAATGGAAAGTGGAATGGAATGTGGAATGGAATGTGGATTGGAATGGAATGGAATGGGGAATGGAATGTGGAATGGAATGGGGAATGGAATGTGAAATGGAATGGAATGGAATGTGGAATTGAAAGGAATGGAATGTGGAATGGAATGTGGATTGGAATGGAATAGATTGTGGAATTGATTTTGGAATGGACTGTGGAATGGAATGGAATGCGGAATGGAATGTGGAAAGGAATGTGGAATGGAACGGAATGTAATGTGGAATGCTATGTGTAATAGAGTGTGGAACGGATTGTGGAAAGGAATGGAATGGAATGTAGAACGGAACGTGGAATGGAATGTGGAATTTAAGGGAATGGAAAGTGGAATGGAATGGAATTGAAATTGGAATATTAAGGAATGGAATGGAATGTGGAACGGAATGGAATGGAAACTGGAACGGGATGAAATGGAACGTGGAATGGAAGGGAATGGAACATGTAATGGATTAGAAAGAAACGTGGAAAGGAATGTGGAATGCAACGTAGAATGCAATGTGTAATGGAATGAGGAATGGTATGGAATGGAATGTGGAATGCAATGTGGAATGGAATGGAAAGGAATGTGCAAAAGAATATGGAACGGAATATGGAATGGAACGCAATGGAATGTGGAATGGAATGTGGAATGGAACGTGGAATTGAAAGTGGAATGGAATGGAATGGAAAGTGGAATGGAATGTGGAATGGAACGTGGAATGGAAAGTGGAATGGAATGGAATGGAACGTGGAATGGAATGTGAAATGGAATGGAAAGGAATGTGGAATGGAATGTAGAATGGAATGTGGAAGGTAATGGAATGGAGTGGAATGTGAAATGGAATGTGGAATGGAATGTGAAATGAAACGTGGAATGGAATGTGAAATGGAATGAAATGGAATGTGGAATGGAACATGGAATGGAATGCGGAATGGAATGGAGTGGAATGAGGAAGGGAATGTGGAAAGGAATGGATTGGAATGGAATTTGGAAAGGAATATACAATGGAATGGAAGGCAATGTGCAAAGGAATGTGGAATGGAATGTGGAAGGGAATGCAATGTTATGTCAAATGGAATGTGGAATGGAATGTGAAATGGAATGTGGAAAGGAATGTCGAAGGGAATGGAATGGTACGTGGAATGGAACGTGGAAAGGAACGTGGAATGTAATGGAATAAAAAGTGGAATGGAATGTGGAAAGTAATGTGGAATGGAAAGGAATGGAAAGGAATGTGGAATGGAAAGTGGAATGGAACGTGGAAAGAAACGTGGAACGGAAATGAGTGGAACATGGAATGGAACGTGGAACGGAACATGGAAATATACATGGAATGGAACGAGGAATGGAATGAGGAAAGGAATGGAAAGAAATGTGGAATTGAATGTGGAATGGAATGTGAAATGCAATGTGGAATGGAATGGAATGAAATGTGGAACGGAACGTGGAATTGAATGTAATGGATCGTGGAATGGAACGTGGAAAGGAATGGAATGAAACGTGAAATGGAACGTGGAATGGAATGTGGAATTGAATGGAATGGAATGTGGAATGGGATGTGGAAAGGAATGTGGACTTGAATGAGGAATGGAATGTGGAAAGAAATGTGGACTGCAATGGAATGTGGAAGGGAATGTAGTGGGTTGTGTAATGGAATGTGCAATGGAATGCAATGGAATCTGGAATGGAATGTGGAATGGAATGTGAAATGGAATATGGAAAGAAATGTCGAATGGAATGGAATGGAAAGTTGAATGGAATGGAATGGAACATGGAATGGAACGTGGAATGGAACATGGAAAGGAACGTGGAATGGAATTAAATGGAATATGGAAAGCAATGTGTAATGGAATGCGGAATGGAATGGAATGGGATGGAATTTGGAATGGAATATGGAATGGAATATGGAATGGAACGTGGAATGCAACGTGGAATGGAATGGAATGGAACGGCGAATATAACGTCGAATGAAACGTGTAATGGAATGGAATGAAACGTGGAATGGAACATGGAATGGAAAGAGGAATAGAATGGAAAGGAACGTGGAATTGAATGTGGAATGGAATGTGAAATTCAATGTGGAATGGAATGGAATGGAATGTGGAATGTAATGTGGAATGTAATTTGGAAAGGAATGTGGAATGGAATGGAATGGAATGGAATGTGGAGTGCAATATAGTGGGTTGTGGAATGGAATGTGGAATGGAGTGGAATGGAATGTGGAATGGAATCTGGAAAGGAATGTGGAAAGGAACGGATTGGAATGTGCAAAGGAATTTGGAATGGAGTGTGGAATGGAATGTGGAATGGAACGGAATGGAATGGGGAAAGGAATGTGGAATGGTGTTTGGAATGGAATGTGGAATGTACAGAATGGAACGTGAAATGGAATGTGGAATGGAAAATAGCATGGAAAGTTAAATGGAATGGAATTGACTGTGGAATTGAACGTGTAATGAAATGGATTGGGACGTGGAATGGAACGTGGAATGGAACGTGAAATGGAGATGATTGGAAAGTTAAATGGAATGTGGAATGGAATGTGGAAACCAATTGAATGGAATGTGGAATGGATTGTGGAATGAAATGTGAAATGGAATGTGGAATGAAATGGAATGGAATGTGGAATGGAATGGGAAGGAATGTGGAGCAGAATGTGGAATGGAATATGGAATGTATGTGGAAAGGAACGGATTGGAATATGAAATGGATTCTGGAATGGAATGGAATGGAATGTGGAATGGATTGTGGAACGGAATGTGGAATGGAATGTGGAATGGAATGTGGAAAGGAACGAGGAATGAAACAGAATGGAATGTGAAATGCAACTGAATGGAATGTGGAATGGAGTGTTGAACGGAATGGAAAGGAATGTGGAATGGAATGTGGAAAGAAATGTGGAATGGCACGGAATGAATTGTGGAATGGAATGTGGAATGGAGTGTGGATTGGAATATGGAATTGAATGTGGAATGCAATGCAGAAAGGAAAGTGGAAATGAATGTGGAATGGAACGGAATGGAATGTCGAATGGAATGTGGGATGGAGTGTGGAATGGAATATGGAATGGAACATGGAATGGAAAGTAGAATGGCAAGTGGAATGGAATGTGGAATGGAGAGTGGAATGCAACGTGGAATGGAATGGAATGAAATGTGGAATGGAATGAGGAACGGAATGGAATGGAATGTGGTTGGAATGTGGATTGGAAAGTGCAATGGACTGTGGAATGAAAAGTGGAATGTAATGTGAAATGGAACGGAATGGAATATGGAATGCAATGTGGAATGAAAGGTAGAATAGAATATGGAATGGAACGTGGAATGGAATGTGGAATGGAATTGAATGGAATGTGGAATGGAAAGGAATGCAAAATGGAATAGAATGGAATGTGGAATGGAATGTGGAATGTAATGGAATAGAATGTGGAATACAATGGAATGGAATGAAATGTGGAATGGAATGTGGAATGGAAGGGAATGGAAAGTGGAATGCAATGGAATGGAATGTGGAACGGAATGGAATGGAAATTGGTATGGATCGCGGAAAGGAATGGTAAGGAAAGGAATGTGGAATGTGGAATGGAACGTGGAATGGATTGTGGAAAGGAATGTGCAGCGCAACGTGGAATGGAAAGGAATGGAACATAAAATGTAACGTGGAACGTACTGTGGAAAGGAATGTGCAGTGCAACGTGGAATGGAAAGGAATGGAACATAAAGTGTAACGTGGAATGGAAAGTGGAATGGATAGGAATTTGGAATGGACTGTGGAATGGAAAGTGGAATGGAACGGCATGGAATGTGTAATTGAATGTGGAATGGAATGCGGAATGAAATGTTGAATGGAGTGTCGAATGGAATGTGGAAAGGAATGGAAAGCAGTGTGGAATGGAATGTGGAATGGAATGGAATGGAATGTGGAATGGAACGTGGAATGGAATGTGGCAAGGAACGGAATGGAAAGTGGAATGTTATTTGTAATTGAAATGTGGAATGGAACGTGAAATGGAATGGAAAGGAATGTGCAGGGCAACGTGGAATGGAATGGAATGGAACATAAAATGTAACATGGAATGGAAAGTGGAATGGAATGTGGAATGGAATGTGGAAAGGAAAGGAATTTGGAAAGGAATGGAATGGAATGTGGAATGGAATGGAATGGAATGTGGTATGGAATGGAAAGAATGTGTAATGGAATGTCAAATGGAATGCGAAATGGAAGGTGGAATGAAATGTGGAATGGAACAGAATGAAACACGGAATGATATGGAATAGAACGTGGAATGGAACGTGGAATCGAACGTAGAACGGAATGTCGGATGGAATGGAATGGAATGTGGAATGGAATGGAATGGAATGTGGAATGGAATGTGGAATGGAATGTGGAACGGAAGTTGGAATGGAATCTGGAATGTATTGTGGAGTGGAAGGGAATGGAATGAGGAATGGAATGTGGAATGGAATGCAGTGAAAAGGGGAATGGAATCTGAAATGGAATGGGGAATGGAATGTGAAATGGAATGGGGAATGGAATGCAATGGATTGTTGAATGAAATGTGGCATAGACAGTGGAATGCAATGGATTGAAATGTAGAATGCAATGTGGAATGGAACGGAATGGAACGTGGAATGGAATGTGGACTGGAATGTGGAAAGGATAGGAATTTGGAATGGACTGTGGAATGGAAAGTGGAATGAAACGGTATGGAATGTGTAATTGAATGTGGAATGGAATGTGGAATGAAATGTTGAATGGAGTGTCGAATGGAATGTGGAATGGAACGGAAAGCAGTGTGGAATGGAATGTGGAATGGAATGGAATGGAATGTGGAATGGAACGTGGAATGGAATGTGACAAGGAACGGAATGGAAAGTGGAATGGAATTTGTAATTGAAATGTGGAATGGAACGTGAAATGGAATGGAAAGGAATGTGCAGCGCAATATGGAATGGAATGGAATGGAACATAAAATGTAATGTGGAATGGAAAGTAGAATGCAATGGATTGGAACGTGGAATGGAATGTGGAATGGAATGTGGAAAGGATAGGAATTTGGAAAGGAATGGAATGGAATGTGGAATGGAATGGAATGGAATGTGGTATGGAATGGAAAGAATGTGTAATGGAATGTCAAATGGAATGCGAAATGGAAGGTGGAATGAAATGTGGTATGGAACAGAATGGAACACGGAATGATATGGAATAGAACGTGGAATGGAATGTGGAATCGAACGTGGAACGGAATGTCGGATGGAATGGAATGGAATGTTTAATGGAATGTAATGGAATGTGGAATGGAATGTGGAATGGAAGGCGGAATGGAATCTGGAATGTATTGTGGAGTGGAAGGGAATGGAATGAGGAATGGAATGTGGAATGGAATGCAGTGAAAAGGGGAATGGAATCTGAAATGGAATGGGGAATGGAATGTGAAATGGAATGTGGAATGGAATGAACAGAAATGTGGAATTGAATGGAATGTGGAAAGGAATGTGGAATGGAACAGAATGGAATGTGAAATGCAATGGAATGGAATGTGGAATGGAATGTGGAATGTAATGGAATGGAATGTGGAATGGAATGTGGAAAGGAATGTGGAATGGTACGGAATGGAATGTGGAATGCAACGTGGAATGTAGTGTTGATTGGAATGTTGAATGGATTGTGGAATGCAATGAGGAAAGGAAAGTGGA
Organism: Pongo abelii; assembly: GCF_028885655.2. Lineage (NCBI taxonomy): Eukaryota > Metazoa > Chordata > Mammalia > Primates > Hominidae > Pongo > Pongo abelii. The sequence goes on along the minus strand of NC_072000.2, from coordinate 18,172,371 downwards.
AACGAATGTGGAATGAAAGGGAATGGAATGTGGAACGGAATGTGGAATGGAGTGTGTAATGGAATGTGTAATAGAACGGAATGCAATGTGAAATGGAATGTGGACTGGAATGTGTAATGGAATGTCAATTATAATGCAACGGAATGTGCAATTTAACCTGGAATGGAATGGAATGGAAGGTGGAATGGAATGTGGGATTGAATGTGGAATGGAATGTGGAATGGAATGGAAAGGAATGAGCAAAGGAATATGGAATGGAATGTGGAACGGAATGTGGAATGGAACGCAATTGTTTGTGTAATGGAATGAGGAATGGAATGTAGAACGCCATGAAATGGAAAGTAGAATTGAATGGAATGGAATGTGGAATGGAATGTGGAATGGAATGGAATGGAATGTGAAATGAAATGTGGAATGGAAAGGAATGTGGAATGGAATGTGTAATGGAATGTGGAATGGAATGGAATAGGATATGGAATGAAATGTGGAATGGAAGGTGTAATAAAATGGAATGGAATGTGGAAAGGAATGGAATGGATTGTGGAATGGGATGTGGAAGGGAATGGCATGAAATTTGGAATGAAATGTGGAATGGAACAGAATGGAATGTGGAATGAAATATGGAACACAATGTAATGGAATGTGGAATAGAATGTGCAATGGAAGTTGGAATGGAATGTGAAATGGAATGTGGCATGGAACGCAATGGAATGTGGAATGGAATGTGGAATTGAATATGGAATGGAACGGAATGGAAAGTGGAATGGAAAGTGGAATGGAATGTGGAATGGGACCTGGAATGTAATGGAATGGAACGTGTAATGGAACATGGAACGGAATGGAATTGAAAGTGGTATGGAAAGGGATGGAATGTGGAATGGAATGGAATGGAATGTGGAATGGAATGGAATGGAATGTGGAAAGGAATGTGCAATGCAATGCAATGGAATGTGGAATGGAATGTGGAATGGCATATGGAATGGAACGGAATGGTATGTGGAATGGAAAGTGGAATGGAGCGGGGAATGGAATGTGGAACGGAACAGAATGGAATGTTCAATGGAATGTGGAATCAAAAGTGGAATGGAATGGAATAGACTGTGAAATGGAACGGTATGGAATGGTAGGGAATGTGGAATGGAATAGAATGGAATGTGGAATGGAAAGTGGAATGGAATGTGGAACAGAAGGTGGAATGCAATGCGGAAAGGAATGCAATGGAAAGTGGAATGGAATGTGGGATGGAATGTTATGGACCATGGAATGGAATGTGGAAAGGAATGTGGAATGGAATGGAATGGAATGTGGCAGGGAAAGTGGGATGGAATGTGGAATGTAATGGAAGGAATATGGAATGGAATGTGAAATGAAATGGAATGGAATGTCAAATGGAATGTGGAAAGGAATCTGAAATGGAAAGCAGAATGGAATGTGGAATGCAATGTGGAATATATCGTGGAATGGAACATGGAATACAATGGAATGCAACGTGTAACGGAGAGTGGAATGGAAAGGAATGGTATGTGGAATGGAATGTTTAATGGAATGTGGAATGGAATTTAGTGGAATGTGGAATGTAATGTGGAAACGAATGGATTGGAAAGAGGAATGGAATATTCAATGGAATGTGCAACGGAATGTGGAATTGAATGGAATGGAACGTGTAATGGAATGGAGTGGAACATGGAATGGAACGTGGAATGGAACGCGGAATGGAATGGAATGGAACGTGGAATGTAATGCGGAATGGAATGTGGAAATGAATGGAATGTGGAAAGGAATGGAATGGAATGTATAATGGAATGCAATGGAATGTTGAATGCAATGGAATGGTGAATGCAATGTAATGGTGTTTGATATGGAATGAGGAATGGAATGTGGAATGGAATGGAATGGAAAGTGCAATGGAATGGAATGGAAAGTGGATTTTATGTGGAATGGAATGTCGAATGGAATTGAATGGAATGTGGAATGTAATAAATACGAATGTGGAATGAAATTGAGTGGAATGGAATGGAATGTGGTGTGGAAAGTTGAACGGAATGGAATGGAATATGGAATGGACTGTGGAATAGAATGGAATGGAATGTGGCATGGAATGTGGAATGGAATGGAGTAGAATGTGGAATGGAACGTGGAATTGAATGTAGAATGAAACGGAATGTAATGTGGAATGGACTGCAGAATGGATTGCGGAAATGTTAGTGGAATGGAATGGAATGCAACGTGAAATGGAATGTGGAATTAATTAGGATGGAATATGGAATGGAATGTGAAATGGAATGGAATGGAATGTGGAAAGGCACCTGAAATGGAATGGAATGGAAAGTGGAATGGAATGTGGAATATAATGTGGAATGTAATGTAGAATTGAATGGAATGAAATGTGGAATGGAATGGAGTATAATGTGGAAAGGAATGTGGAATGGAATGCAATGGAGTGAGGGATGGAATGGAATGGAATGTGGAATGGAATGTGGAATAGAATGTGGAATGGAACGGAATGCAATGTGGAATGGAGTGTTTAATGGAATGAAATGGAAAGTGTAATGGAATGGAACGGAATGTGGAATGGAATGTGGAATGGAAAGGAATGTAATGTGGAATGGAATGTGGAAACGATAGTGGAATATAATGGATTGGAATGTGGAATGGGACGTGGAATGGAATGCAATGGAAAGTGGAATTGAACGTGGATTGTAAACTGGAATGGAATGGAATGGAATGGAATTTGGAATGGAATGGAATGGAATGCTGAATGTAATGTAATCGAATATGGAATAGAATGAAATGGAATGGAATGTAGAATGGAATGTGGAATGGAATGTGGAACGGAATGGAATGGAATGTGGATTGGAATGGAAAGGAAAGTGGAATGGAATGGAATGGAATGTGGAATGGAATGTGGAATGGAATGGAAGGCGGGATGGAATGGAACAGAATGTGGAATGGAATGTTGAACAGAATGTGGAATGGAATGTTAAATAGAATGTTGAATTGAAGGGAATGGAATGTGGAATGGAACGTGGAATAGAATGCAATGGAACGTGGAATGGAAAGTGGAATGGATCATGTAATGGAACGTAGAATGGAATGTGTAATGGAACGTGGAATGAAATGTGCAATGGAATGTGGATTGGAACGTGGAATGGAATGGAAAGGAACGTGGAATTTAACATCCAATTGAATGGAATGGAAAGTGAAATTGAAAGTGGAATAGAATGTGGAACGGAATGTGGAATGCAACGTGAAATGGAATGGAATGGAACGTGGAGTGGAACGTGGAATGGAATGGAAAGGAACTTGGAATAGAATGGAATGGAACATGGAACGAAATGTGGAATGGATTGTGGAATGTGACGTGGAATAGAATGGAATGCAACTTAGAATGGAATGTGGAATGGAATGTGGAATGGAATGGAATGCAATGTGCAATGCACTGGAATGGAATGTAGAATAGAAAGGAATGGAATGGAATGGAATGGGAATGGAATGGAACAGAACGTGCAATTCATAGGAATGAAATAAGGAATTCAATGGAACGGAATGTGAAATGGAATGGAATTCCATGTGGAATGTAATGTGGAATGGAACGGAATGTAACGTGGAATGGAATGTGGAATAGAATGGCATGGAATGTTGAATGGAATGTGGAATGGAACGGAATATAATGTGATATTGAATGTGGATTGGAACGTGGAAAGTAAAGTGGAATGGAATGGAATGGAAAGTGGAATGGAACGTTGAATGGAATACAATGAAACGTGGAATGGAATGTGGAATGGAATGGAATGGAACGTGCAATGGAACGTTGAATGTAACCCGGAATCGAAATTGGAATGGAACGTGGAATGGAATGGAGTGAAATGTTGAATGTAATGGAATGCAATGTGGATTGGAATGCAATCGATTATGGAATGTAACGTGGAATGTAATGGAATGGAAGGTGGAATGGAACGTGGAATGGAACATCTAATGGAATGTAGAATGGAACGTGGAATTGAATGGAATGGAACGCCTAATTGAAATTAGAATGGAAAGTGGAAAGGAATGGAATGGAACGTGGAATGGAATGTGGACCGGAATGTGGAAATTAAACGAATGGAGCGTGGAATGAAATGGAATGGAATGTGGAATGGAATGTGGAATGGAATGGAAGGGAATGTGGAATGGAATGTGGTATGGGATGTGGAATGGAATGCAATGGAATGTGGAATAGAAAGTGGAATGGAATGGAAAACAATGGGAAAGGGAATGTGGAATGCAATGTGGAATGGAATGTGGAATAGAATGTGGAAGGAAATGGAATGGAATGTGGAAAGGAATGTGTAATGAAATGGAATGGAATGTGGAAAGGAATGTGGAATGGAATGGAATCGAATGTGGAATGGTATGTCGATTGCAATGGAATGGAATGTGGAATGGAATGTGGAATGGAACGTGGAATGGAGTGGAATGCAATGTGGAATGGAACGTGGAATGGAATGGAATGGAACATGGAATGCAAACTGGAATGGAACGTGGAATGGAATGTGGAATGGAATGTGGAATGGAATGTGGAATGGAATGGAATGGAATGTGGAATGGAAATGGAATGGAATGGAAAGTGGAATGGAATGTGGAATGGAATGTGGAATGGAACTTGGAATGGAGTGGAATGCAATGTGGAATGGAACGTGGAATGGAATGGAATGGAACGTCGAATGGAGTGTGGAATGCAAGGTGGAATAGAATGTGGACAGGAACGTGGAATGGAATTCAATGGAATGTGCAATGGAAAGCAGATTGGAATGTGGAATGGAAAGTGGAAAGAAATGTAATGGAATGTGGAATGGAAAGTGGAACGGAAGGTGCAATGGAATGGAATGGAATGTGGAATGGAATGGATTGGAGTGTGCAACGGAATGTGGAATGAAACGGAATGAATGTGGAATGGAATGTGGAAGGGAATGGAATGGAATGTGGAATGGAATGGAATGGAATGGAATGTGGAATGGAATGAGGAATGGAATGTTGAATGCAATGGAATGGAACGTGGAATGGGATGGACTAGAATGTGGAATCGAAGCTGGAATGGAATGTGGAAGTGAATTTGGAATGGAACGTGGAATGGAACGTGGAATGGAACGTGGAATGGAATGGAAGAGAATGTGTAATGGAAAGGAATGGGATGTGGAATGGAATGGAATGGAATTTGGAATTGAGTGGAATGGAATGTAGAATGGAAGGTCGAAGAGAATATGCAATGTAACGTGGAATGGAAAGGAATGGAATGTGGAAAGGAACGGAGAGGAAGGTGGAATCAAATGGAATATTACGTGGAATGGAATGTGGAATGGAATGGAATGGATTGTGGAAAAGAATGTGTAATGGAATGGAATGAAATCTGAAATGGAATGGAATGAAATGTGAAATGGAAAGTGGAGTGGAACGTGGAAAAGAACGTGGAATGGAACTTGGAATTTAATGTGGAATGGAATGGAAAAGAATGAGAATGAAATGGATTGGAATGTGGAATAGAATGTGGTATGGAATGGAATGGAATGTTGAATGGAAAAGAATGGAAAGGCACGGAATATGGAATGGAAGGAAACGGAATGTGGAATGGAACATGGAATGGAATGGAATGGAACGTGGAATGGAATGCGGAATGGAATTATTAATGGAACTTTGAATGAAACATGCAATGGAATGGAATGCAACGTGGAAGGCAATGTGGAATGGAAAGGAATGGAACGTGGATTGTGACATGGGATGGAACATGGAATGCGACGTAGAATGGAAAGTGGAATGGAATGTGCAATGGAACAGAATGGAATGTGGAATGTAATGGAATGGATTGTGGAATGTAATGGAATGGAGTGGAATGTGGAATGGAATGGAATATAGTGGAATGGAATGCGGAATTCAACCGAGTGTAATGTGGAATGGAATGGAATGGAATGGAATGGAATGTGGAAAGGAATGGAATGCAAAGGAATGGAATGTGGAATTTAATGGAATAGAATATGGAATGGAAAGAACTGGAAAGTGGAATGGAATGTGAAATGGAATGTGGAATGGAATAGAATGGAATGTTTAATGGAATACGGAATGGAGTGTGGAATGGAATGGAATGTGGAATGGAATGTGGCATGGAATTTAAAGGAATGTGGAAAGCAAAGTGGATTGGAATGAGGAATGGATTTTGTAATGGAATGCGGACTGGAAAGCAATAGCATGTTGAATGTACTGTGGAATGGAGTGTGGAATGGAACTTGGAATGAAATGCAATGGAATGTGGAAAGGAACGTTGAATGAAATGGAATGGAAAGTGGAATGGAATGTAAATTGGAATGCAATGGAATGTGGAATGGAATGTGGAATGAAATGCAATGGAATGAGACTGGAATGTAGAATAGAAGGTGGAATGGAAAGTGGAATGGAATGGAATGGAAAGTGGATTGGAATGTGGAATGGAATGGAATACAATGTGGAATGGAATGTGGAATGGAATGTGGAATGGAATGGAATGGAATGTGGAATGGAATGTGGCATGGAATGTGGAATTCTATGTGGAATGGAAAGGAATGGGATGTGGAATGAAATGTGCAATGGAATGTGTAATAGAATTTAAAGGAATGTGGAAAGGAATGTGGAATGGAATGTTTAATGGAATGGGATGGAATGTGGAATGGAATGTGGAATGAAATGTAATGGAATGTGAAATGATGTGGAATGGAATGTAATGAAATGTAGAATGGAATATGGAATGAAACGGAATGTGGAATGGAATATGGAATGAAACGGAATGTGGAATGGAATGTGGAATAGAACGTGAAATGGAATGCAATGTGGAATTCAAAGTGTAATGGTACTGAATGGAATGTAGAATGGTATGTGGAAGGAATTAGAACGGAATGTGGAATGGAAAGTTTAATGAAACGTGGAATGGAACGTGTAATTGAATGGAATGGAACTTGGAATAAAATGTGGAATGGAATAGAAGGGAATGTGGAATGAAATGAGGAGTGTAATGGAATGGAATGTGGAATGGAATGGAATGGAATGTGGAATGGAATGAAGAATGGAACGGAATGTAATATGGAATGAACTTTAATGGAATGTGGAATGGAAAGTGGAATGGAATGTGGAATGCATAGTGGAATGAAATGTGGAATGTCTTGTGGAATGGAATGTAGAATGGAACGGTAAGGATGGTGGAATGGAATATAGAAAGGAGTGTGGAACGGAACTTGGAATGGAATGCAATGGAATTTCGAATGGAACGTGGAATGGAATGGAATGGAACGTGGAATGGAACGTGGAAAGGAACGTGGAAATGAATGTTGAATTTAACTTGGCATGGAATGTGGAATGGAATGTGCAATGGAACGGAATGGAATGTGGAATGAAATATGGAATTCAATGTGGAATGGACCGTGGAATAGAATGTGGAATGGAATGTGGAATGGAATTGAATGGAATTGAATGGAATGTGGAATGGAATAGAATGGAATGTGGAATGGAATGTGGAATGGAATGGAATGAATTGTGGAATGAAATGTCGATTGGAATGGAATGCAATGTGCAATGGAATGGACTGGAATGTGGACTGGAATGTGGAGCGGAATTTAATTCAAATTGGAATGGAACGTGCAATGGAATGGAATGCAAGGGCATGGAATCTCGAATGGAATGGAATGGAATGTGGAGTGGAATGTGGAATGGAACGGTATGGATGGTGGAATGGAATATGGAATGGATTATGGAATGGAAATTGGAATGGAATGCAATGGAATGTCGAATGGAACGTGGAAGGGAAGGGAATGGAACGTGGAATGGAACGTGGAAAGGAACGTTTAAAGGAATGCGCAATTGAACTTGGTATGGAATGTGCAATGGAACGTAAAATGTAATGGAATGTAATGTGGAATGTAATATGGAAATGAGTGTTGAAAGAACAGTGGAATTGAATGGAATTGAACAAAATGGAAAGTGGAATGGAATGGAATAGAATGTGGAATATAATGTGGAATGGAAATGAATGGAATGGAATGTCGAATGTAACTTGGAATGGAATGTGCAATGGAATGTGGAATGGAATAGAATAGAATGTGGAAAGAAATGTGGAATGGAAAAGAATGGAATGGAATGGAAAGAGGAATGGAATAGAGAGGAATATTTAACGGAATGGAATATGAAATGGAATGGAATGGAAAGGAATGTGGAATGGAGTGTTGACTGGAATGCAATGGAGAGTGGAATGGAAAGTGGAATGGAATGGAATGTGGAATGGAATTTGGAATGGAATGGAATTTAAAGCAATCTGGATTGGAATGGAATGGAATATGGAATGGAATGGAATGTGGAATGGAATGGAACTCAATGTGGAATGGAATGTGGAATGGAATGGAAAGTGGAATGGAATGTGGAATGGAATGGAAAGTGGAATGCAATATCGAATGAAATGGAAAGGACTGTGGTATGGAATGTTGAATGGAATGGAATGGAATGTGGAATGAAATTGAATGGAAAGTGGAATGGAAAGTGAAATGGTATGGAATGGAACGTGGAATGTAACGTGGAATGGAACATGGTATGGAATGGAATGTGGAATGGAATGTGGAATGGAATGTAGAATGAAATGGAATGGAATACAATTTGGAATGGATTGGAATGGAATGTGGAATGGAATGGAATGTGGAATGGAATTTCGAATGGAATGGAATAGAAAGGAATATGGTTTGGAATGGAATGGAATATGGAATGGAATGGAATGTGGAATGGAATGGAATGCAATGTGGAATGGAATGTGCAATGGAATGGAAAGTGGAATGGATTATCGAATGAAATGGAAACGAATGTGATACGGAATGCTGAATGAAATGGAAAGGAATGCGGAATGAAATTGAATGGAATGTTGAATGGAAAATGTAATGGTATGGATTGGAATGTGGAATGTAATGTGGAATGGAACGGGGTATGGAATGGAATATGGAATGGAATGTGGAATGGAATGTAGAATGAAATGGAACGGAATGCAATGTGGAATGGATTGGAATGGAAGGTGGAATGGAATGGAATGGAATGAAATGAAATGGATTGTGGAAGGGAATGGAATGGAATGTGGAATGGAACTTGGAATGGAATGGAATAGAATGAGGAATAGAGTGGAATGGGATGTGGAATGGAATGTGGAATGGAATGTGGAATGGAATGAAATGTAATGCGGAATGGAATGGAAAGGAATGTGGAATGGAATGTGGAATGGAATGGAAAGGAATGTGGAATGGAATGGAAAGGAATGTGTAAAGGAATGGAATGGAATGGAATGGAATGGAATGGAATCGAATGGGATGTGGAATGGACTGGAATGGAATGTGGAATGGAATCAAATGGAATGTGGAATGCGATATCGAATGGAATGTGTAATGCAGAGTAATGGAATGCAATGTGGAATGGAATGGAAAGGAATGTGGAATGGAATAGAATGCAGTCTGGAATAGAATGGAATGGAACGTGGAAAGGAATGGAATGCTATCTAGAATGCAATGTGGAAGGGAGTGAAATGGAATGTGGAATGGAATGTGGAATGGAATGGAATGGAATGGAATGGAAGGTGAAATGGAAAGTGGTATGTGATGGAATAAAATGTGGAATGGCATGGAATGGAATATGTAATGGAAAGTGGAATGCAAGGTTGAATGGAATGGAATGGAACATGGAATGGGAGGTTGAATAGAAAGTGGAATAGAATGGAAAGCAACGTGGAATGGAACGTGGAATGGAACATAGAATTGAAAGTGGAATGTTATGGAATGGAAAGTGGAACAGAAACTGGAATGGTACGTGGAATGGAACGTGGAATGTAATTGAATGTAACGTGGAACGGAATGGCATGGAATGTGGAGTGGAATGGGATGGAATTTGTAATGGAATGGAATGGAATGGTATTTGGAGTGCTATAGAATGGAATGGAATGGATTGTGGAATGGAATGGAATGGAATGTGGAATGGATTGGAATGGAAAGTGGAATGGAATGCAATGGAATATTGAATGCAATGGAATGGAATATGTAAAGGAATTGAATGGAATGGAATTGAAGGGAATGGAATGTGGATTTGAAAGAAATGGAATGTGGAATGCAAACTGGAATGGCATAGAATGGAATGTGGAATGGAATGTGGAATGGAATGGAATGTAAAGTGGAATGGAATTGAATGGAATGTGGAATGGAATGTAGAATGGAAGGGAAAGAAATGTGGAATGGAATGTGGAATGGAATGGAATGTGGAATGGAACGGAATGGAATGTGGAATGGAAAGGAATAGAATGTGGAATTTAACGTGGAATGGAAAGTGTAATGGAATGGAATGGAATGTGTAATGGAACGCAGAATGGAATGGAAAGGAACGCAGAACGGAAGGTGGAATGTAACTTTGAATGGAAAGTGGAATGCAATGTGAAAGTGGAATGGAATGGAATGTGTTATGGAATGGAATGGAATGTGGAATGGAATTTGAAATGGAATGTGGAAAGGAATTCGGAACGGAATGGAATACAATGTGGAATGGAATGTGGAATGGAACGTGGAATGGAATGTTGAATAGAACGTGGAGTGGAAAGTGGAATGGAATGTGGAATGTGGAATGGAATGGAAAGGAATGAGGAATGGATTGGAATGGAATGTGTTATGGAATGGTATGGAAACTGGAATGGAATGTGGAATGAAATGCAATGCAATGTGAAATGCAATGTGGAGTGGAATGGACGGTGGAATGGAATGGAAAGGAATCTGGAATGGAATGGAATGGAATATGGAATGGAATGTGGGATGGAATGGAATGGAATGTGTAATGGAAAGGAATGGAATGTGGAATTTAACATGTCATAGAATGGAATGCAATGAGGAATGGAATGTGGAATGGAATATAATGGAATGGAATGTGAAATGGAATTGAATGGAACGTGGAATGGAATTGAATGGAATCTGGAAAGGAACATGGAATGGACAGGAAGGTGGAATGGAACGTCGAATGGAATGAAATGGAACATTGAATGCACCGTGGAAAGGAATGTGTAATCAAACGTGGAATGGAAAGTGAAACGGAATGTGGAATGTGGAATGGAATGGAATGGAATGTGTAATGGAATTGAATGGAATGGAAAGCATTGTGGAATGGAATGTGCAATGGAATAGAATGGAATGTGGAATGCAATGTAGAATGGAATGGAATGCAATGTGGAATGGAATGCGGAGTGGAATGGAATGCAAAGAAGAATGGAACATGGAATGGAACGTGGAATGGAGTGCAATGGAATGTGGATTGGATTGGAATGGAATGGAATGTGGAATGGAATGGACTGTGGAATGGAAAGTGGATTGGAATGTGGAAAGGAGCGTGAAATGGAATGAAATGGAATGTGGAATGGAACATGTAATGGAACGTGGAAAGGAACATGGAAAGGAATGTGAAATTGAACTTGGCATGGAATGTGAAATGGAATGTGCAATGGAACGGAATGGAATGTGGAATGGAATATGGAATTTGGTGTTGAATGGACCGTGGAACGGAATGGAATGGAATGCGGAATGGAAAGTGGAATGGAATGGAATGGAATGGAATGGAATGGAATGTGGAATGGAATGGAATGGAATGTGGAATGGAATGAATGGAATGTGGAATGCACTGGAATGGGGAGCGGAATGGAATTTGGAATGGAATGTGGAATATAATGTGGAATGGAATTGATGGGAATGTGGAATGGCATGTGAGTTGGAATGCAATGGAATCTGTAATGGAAAGTCTAAATAAATGTAATGGAATGAGAATAGATTGTGGACTGGAATGTGGAATGGAAATTGGAATGGACTGCGGAATGGAATGTGGAATGGAATGTGGAATGGAATGGAATGGAATGGAATGTGGAATGGATTGTGAAATGGTATGCAATGGAATGTGGAATGGAATGTGAAATGAAGTGCAATGCAATGAGAATGGAATGTGCAATGGAATGTGGAATGGAATGGAATCGAAAGTGGAATGGAACATGGAATGTAATCGAATGGAACGTGGAATGGAGAGTGGAATGGAATGTGAAACGGAATGTGGAATGGAATAGAATGGAATGTGGAATGGAATGTGGAATGGAGTGTGGAATGGAATGTAATGGAATGTGGAATGGAATGTGGCAGGGAATTTAATGGAAAGTGGAAAGCAAAGTGGATTGGAATGTGGAATGGATTGTGGAATTGAACGGAATAGAATGTGTAATGGAACGGAATAGAATGTGAAATGTAATGTGGAATGGATTGTGGAATGGAACTTGGAATGAAAGGCAATGGAGTGTGGAAAGGAACGTGGAATGCGATGGAATGGAAAGTGGAATGGAATGTGGAATGGAATTTGGAAAGGAATGGAGTGTAATGTGGAATGGAACGTGAAATGCAATAGAATTGAACATGGAATGTAATGTGGAATGGAACATGGCATGGAATATGGAATTGAAGGTGGTATAGAATGTGGAATGGAGTCTGTAATTGAGTGTGGAATGGAAAGTGGAATTGAATGGAATGGAAAGAAATGGAATGTGGAATGGAATGAAATGGAATGAGGAAAGAAATGGAATTGAACATGGAAGGGAACGTGGGATGGAACGTGGAATGGAACGTGGAATGGAAAGTGGAAAGGAACATGGAATGGAACGTGGGATGGAACGTGGAATGGAACGTGGAAGAGAGTGGAATTGAAGGTGGAAGGGAATGGAATGGAACATGGAATGGAATGGTAAGGAATGGAAAGGAATGTGGAATGGAATGGTGTAGAAGGTACATTGGAATATGGAATGGAATGGAATGTAAAATGGAATGGAATGGAATAGAATATGGAATTCAATGGAATGGAAGGAGGAATGGAAAGGAATGGAATATGGAATGTAATGGAATGAAGTGGAACGTGGAACGGAATGGAATGGAGTGTGGAATGGAATGTGGAATGGAATGGAATGGAACATGACATGGAATATGTAATGGAACGTGGAGTAGAAAGTGGAATGGAAAGTGGAGTAGAACGTGAAATGGAATGGAATGGAATCTGGAATGGAATTCAATGGAATTTGGAATGGAATGGAATGGAATGTGGAACGCAATGGAAAGGAATGTGGAATGGAAAGTAGAATGGAATGGAATGGAATGTGGAATGGAATGGAAGGAATTGCGGAATGGGATTCAATGGAATGGAAGGTGGAAGGGAATGGAATGGAAACGAATGCAATGGAATGTAGAGGGGAATGCAATGGAATGTAGAGGGGAATGCAATGGAATGTGGAATGGATTGGATTGGAATGTGGAATGGAATGCAATGGAATTGAATGTGGAAAGGAATGCAATGGAATGGAATGGAATGTGGAGTGCACTTGATGGGAATGTGCAATGGAATGTGGAATGGAATGGAATGGAATGTGGAATGGGAAGGATTGGCATGTGGAATGGAATGGAACGGAAAACGGGATGCAATGTAATGGTATGGAATATGGAATGGAATGGAATGGAATGGAATGTGGAAAGAAATGTAATGTAATGGAATCGCATGGAATGGAATGTTGAATGGAATGGAAAGCAATGTGGAATGGAATGTGGAATTGAATGGAATGGAAAGTGGAATCTAACGGAAAGCAATGTGGAATGGAATGTGGAATGGAATGGCATGGAAAGTGGAATGGAATGGAATGTGGAACGGAATGTGGAATGGAATTGAATGGAATGTGGAATGCAATGTGGAATGGAATGAAGTTGAATGCGAAATAGAATGGAATGGAATGGAATGGAATGCGGAATGCAATGGAATCGGATGTGAAATGGAATGGAATGGAAGGTGGAATGGAATGGAATGGAGTGGTAAGTGGAAAGGAATGGAATAGAATGTTGAATGGAAAGTAGAATGGAATGTGGAATGGAATGTGGAATGGAAAGAAATGTGGAAAAGAATGGAATGGAATATGAAATTGAAAGGAATGGAATCCAATGTGGAATGGAATGGAATGGAATGGAATGTTGAATGGAATTCAATGGAATTTTGGAATGGAATGGAATATAATGTGGAATGGAATGGAAAGGAATGTGCAATGGTTGTGCATTGGAAAGGAATGCAATGTGGAATGGAATGGAATGGACTGCGGAATGGAATGGAATTTTGTGGAATGTGGAAAGGAATGGAATGGAATTTGCAATGGAATGGAATGGAAAGGAATGGAATGGAATTTGAAATGGAATGAGTGGAATGTGGAATGGAATGGAACGGAACGTGGAATGGAATGCAATGGAGTGCTATGTGGAATGGAATGGAATGGAATGTGGAAAGGAATGTGGAATTGAATGTGCAATGCAATGTGGAATGGAATGGAGGGGAAAGTTGAATGGAAGGTTGAATGTAATGTAGAGAAATGCGGAATGGAATGCAGTGGAATGTGAAATGGGATGGAATGGAATATGGAATGGAATGTTGAATGGAATGGAATGGAATGTTGATTGGAATGTGGAATGGAATGGAATATGGAATGAAATGTAGAATATAATGGAACGGACGTGGAATGGAACGTGGAACACAATGAGGAATGGAATGGAATGGAAAGTGCCATGGAATGTGGAATGGAATGGAATGGAACGTGGAATTTAATGTGGAATGGAACGTGGATTGGAACGTGGAAAGGAATGTGGAAAGTACTGAGGAATGCAAAGTGCAATGGAACGTGGAATGGAACGTGGAATGGAACGTGAAATGGAACGTGGAATGGAATGTGGAATGTAACATGGAATGGAACGTGGAATGGAAAGTGGAATGGAAAGTGGAATGGAGCGTGGAATGGAATGTGGAATGGAACATGGAATGGAATGGAATGCAAAGTGGAATGGAAAGGAATAGAAGGTGGAAGGGAATTGAAAGGAATGTGGAAAGGTATGGAATGGAATGGAAAGTGGAATGGAATGGTTTTGTACGTAGAATGGAAAGTTGTATGGAATCGAATGGAATTTGGAATGGAATGTGGAATGGAATGGAATGGAATGTGGAATGGAATGTGCAGTGGAATGGAATGGATTGTGGAATGGAATGTGGAATGGAATGTGGAATGCAATGGAATGGAAATTGGAATTGAATGTGGAATGGTAAGGAATGAAAAGTGGTATGCAATGGAATGCAATGTGGAATGGAATGGAATAGAATGACGAATGGAATGGAGTGGAATGTGAAATGGAATGGATTAGAATTGTAAGGAATGTGAAATTTAATGGACTGGAATGTGGAATGGAATGTGGAATGGAATGTGGAACGGAATGGAATGAGGAATGGAGAGGAAAGGAATGGAATGGAATGTGGAACGGAATGGAAAAGAATGTGGGATGGAATTTGGAGTGGGATGCGTAATCGAATGGAATGGAACTGGCAATGAAATGGAAAGCAACGTGGAAGGGAATGCAGTGGAATGGAATGGAATGGAAAGTGGAATGGAATAAAATGGAATGGAATTTGAAATGGAATGGAATAGAATGTGAAACGGAGGGCAATGGAATGTGGATTGAAATATGGAATGAAATAGAATGGAATGTGAAATGGAATATGTAATGGAATGGAATGAAATGAGGAAAGGAACATGGAATGGATTGGAATGGAAAGTCGAATGGAACGTGGAACGGAATGTGGAATGGAACGTGGAATGGAATGTGGAATTGTAAGAAATGGAACATGGAATGGAATAGAAGGGAATGTGTAAGGGAATAGAATGGAATGTGGAATGCAATGGAAAGGAATATAATGGAACGTGAATTGGAATGGAATTTGGAATGCAAAGTGGAATGGAATGGAATGGAATGTGGAATGGAATGAGGATTGGATTGGAATGGAATTTAGAACGTAATGTGGAATGGAATGGAATGGAATGTGGAATGGAATGTTATGGAATGGAATGTGGAATGGAATGGAATGTGGAATGCAATGCAATGCAATGTGGAACGGAATGGAATGGAATATGGAATGGAATGGAATATGGAATGGATTGGAATGGAATGTGGAATGGATTGGAATTGAACATTTAATGGAACATGGAATGTAACGTGGAATGGAAAGTGGAATGGAAAGGGTAATGGAAAATGGAATGTAATGTGGGAAGAAACGTGGAATGGAACGTGGAATGGAACGTTGACGGGAATTTAATTGAAAGTGGAATGGAGTGGAATGGAACGCCTAATGGAATGGAAAGGAATGGAATGCAATTCGGAATGGAATGAATTGGAATGTAGAGTGGAATGTCGAATGGAATCGAATGAGAAATGGAATGGAATGGAATGTCGAATAGAATGTGGAATGGAATGGAATGTAATGAGGAATGGAATGTGGAATAGAATGGAATGCAATGTGGAACACAACGTGGAATGGAATGTGGAATGGAATGGAATGGAACGTGGAATGGAAAGTGGAATGAAACGTGGAATGGAATGGAATGCAAAGTGGAAAGTAATGGAATGGAAGGTGGAATGGAATGGAAGGGAAAGTGGAATGGAATGGAATGGAATGGAAGGGAAAGTGGAATGGAATGGAATGGAATCGAAAGTGGAATGGAATGCATTGGTACGTAGAAAGGAATGTGGAATGTAATGGAAGGGAATTTGTAATGGAATGAGAATGTAATGGAATAGAAGGTGGAATGGAATGTGGAATGGAATGGAATGGAATTTGGAATGGAATGTGGAATGGAATGGAATGGAATGTGGTATACGTTGGAATGCAATGTGGAATGGAATGGAATAGAATGACAAATGGAATGGAATGGAATGTGGAATGGAAGGGATTGGAATTCAATGGAATGTGAAAAGGAATGGAATGGATTGTACAATGAAATGTGGAATGGAATGTAAATGAATGTGTAATTTAATGTTTAATGCAATGGAATGAAAGGAAAGGATTGTGGATGGAATGGAATGGAATGTGGAATGGAGTATGGAGTTGAATGCGGAATGGAATGGAATGGAATTTGGAAGGCTATGGAATGCAATGTTGAAGGGAATGTAATGAAATGTGGAATGGAATGTAATGAAATGTGGATTGGAATGAAATGGAATGGAATTTGAAATGGAATGGAATAGAATGTGGAACAGAATGGAATGGAATGTGGAATGGAATATGAAGTGGAATGTAATGAAATGTGGAATGGAAAGTGGAATGGAACGTGGAATGGAACGTGAAATGGAACGTGGAATGGAATGGAATGGAACAAAGAATGGAGTGTGGAATTGAATGAAAGGGAACTAGGAATTTAATGGAACAGAATGGGATGTGGAATGGAATGGAATGGAATGTGGAATGGAATGGAATGGAATGTGGAATGGAATGGAAGGGAATGTGGAATGGAATGGAAGTGAATGTGTAATGGAATGGAGGGGAATGTGGAATGGAATGGATTGGAATGTGAAATGGAATGTGGAATTAAACGTGGAATGGAATGTAACGGAATTTGGAATGTAATGTGGAATGTAATGTGAAATGGAATGGAATGGAATGTGGAATGGAAAGTGGAATGAAATGCTATGGAATGTGGAAGGCAATGCAATGCAACGTGGAATGGAATGGAATATGGAATGCAATGGAATGGAATGCCGAATAGATTCGAACTGAACATGGAATGGAACGTGGGATGGAACGAGGAATGAAACATGGAACAGAATGTGGAAGGGAATGGAATGGAAGGTGGAATAGAATTGATTGGAATGTGGAATGCAATGGAAAGTAATTGAATGGAATATGGAATGGAATGGATTGGAATGTAGACTGGAATATGGAATGGAATGGACTGGAATGTAGAGTGGAATATGGAATGGAATGTGGATGGAATGTGGAAGGGAATGGAATGTGGAATGGAATATGGAATGGAATTGAATGCAATGTTGAATGGAATGGAATGGAATGCGCAATGGCATGTGGAATGGAATGGAATGGAATGTGAAATGGAATGGAATGGAATGTGGAATGGATTGTGGAATGGAATGTGTAATGCAATGGAATGGAACGTGGAAAGAAAGTTGGAATGGAACGTCGAATGGAACGTCGAGTGGATAGTGGAATGGAACGTGAAATGCAACGTGGAAAGGAACGTAGAATGGAACGTGGAATGGAACGTGGAATGGAGTGGAATGGAATGTGGATAGGAATGGAATGGAATGTGGAATGGAATGTGAAATTTAAAGTGGAAAGGAATGAAATTCAATGTGGAAAGGAATGTGGAATGGAGTGGAATGGAATGTGGATAGGAATGGAATGGAATGTGGAATGGAATGTGAAATTTAAAGTGGAAAGGAATGAAATTCAATGTGGAAAGGAATGTGGAATGCAATGGAATGAAATGGGGAATGGAATGTAAAATGGAATGTGAAATGGAAAGTGGAAAGGAATGTGCAATGGAATGAGGAATGGAATGGAATGTGGAACGGAATGGAATGGAAAGTGGAATGGAAGGGAATTAAATGGAATGGAGAGTTGAATGGAATGGAATGGAATGGAATGTGGAATGGAAAGTGGAAGGGAATGGAATGGAAATTGGAGTGGATTGCAATGGAATGTGGAATGGAAAGTGGAATGGAATGGAAAGGGACGTGGAATGGATTGGAATGAAAAGAGGAAAGGAATGGAATGGAACGTGGAATGCAATGCGTAATGGAACGTGGAATGGAATGGAATGGAATGTGGAAAGGAATGGAATGGAAGGGAATGTGGAATGGAATAGACTCGAATGTGGAATAGAATGTGGAAAGGATTGGAATTGAATGTGGAATGGAATGTGGAATGGAATGGAATAGAATGTGGAATGGAATGTGGAATGAAATGTGGAATGGAACGTGGAATGGAATAGAATGGAAAGTGGAATGGATAGTGGAATGGAAAGTGGCATGGAACGGAATGGAATGTGGAATGGAATGGCGTGGAATGTGAAATTGTACGTGGAATGTATTGGAATGGAATGTGGAGTGGAATGGAATGGAACGTGGAATGAAATGGAATGAAACGAGGAATGGAATGGAACGTAATGTGGAATGGAATGTGGAATGGAACGTTGAATGGAAAGCAATGGAATGTAGAATGGAATGGAATGGAAGGGAAGGTGGAATGGAATGGTCCCGAATGTGGAATAGAATGTGGAATGGAATGGAAAGGAATGTGGAATGGAATGTGGAAAGGAATGGAATGGAATGTGGAATGTGGAATGGAATGCAATGGAATGTGGAATGGCATGAAGAGAATGTGGAATGCACCGTGGAATGGAATTGAATGGAATGGAAAATGGAATAGAATGGAATTGAATGGAAAGTGTAAAAGAAGGGAATGTGGCATGGAATGGAATGGAACGTGGAATGGAATGTAAAATGGAATGGAATGGAATGCAATGCAATGGAATGGAATATGGAATGGAATGTGGAATGGAATAGAATGGCAGGTGGAATGGAATGGAATGGAATGTGGAACGGAATATGGAATGGGATGCAATGGAATGGAAAGTGGAATGGAACGGAATGGAATGTGGAATGGAATGGAATGGAATGTGTAATGGAATGCAATGTGGAATGGAATGGAATGCAATGTGGAATGGAATGGAATGGAATGTGGAATAGAATGAATTTAATGTGGAATGGAATATAGAATAGAATGGAATGGAATGTGGAATGGAACGTGAAATGGAATGTGGAATGGAATGGAATGGAATGTGGAATAGAATGGAATTGAAGTTCGAATGGAATGTGTAATGAAATGGAACGGAAAATGGAATGGAATGGAATGGAATGTGTAATGGAACGTGCAATGGAATGTGGAATGGAATGGAAAGGAATCTGGAATGGAATGTGGAATAGAATGAATTTAATGTGGAATGGAATATAGAATAGAATGGAATGGAATGTGGAATGGAACGTGAAATGGAATGTGGAATGGAATGGAATGGAATGTGGAATAAAATGGAATTGAAGTTCGAATGGAATGTGTAATGAAATGGAATGGAAACTGGAATGGAATGGAATGGAATGTGGAATGGGACGTGCAATGGAATGTGGAATGGAATGGAAAGGAATCAGGAATGGAATGTGGAATGGAGTGTAAAGGAAGTTCGAATGGAATGTGGAATGAAATGTAATGGAATCGAATGGAATGTGGAATGGATGGTGGAATACAACGTTGAATCGAATGCAATGGAATGTGGAATGGAAATGAAAGGAATGTGGAATTGAACGTAGAATGTATTGGAATGGAATGTGGAGTGGAATGGAATAGAAATTGGAATGTAATGTTTAATGGAATGCACAATGGAATGTGGAAAGTGATGGAATGGAATGTGTAATGGAATGTGGAAAGGAATCTGTAATGTAACGTGGAATGGAACGTGGAATGGAACATGGAATGGAAAGAGAAAGGGAAAGGAATGGAACCTGGAGTAGAATGCAGAATGTAAAGTGGAAAGGAAAGGAGAATGTAACGTGGAATGCAAAGTGGAATGGAAAGGAAAGCAACGTGGAATTGAACGTGGAATGGAATGTGAAAGGTAATGGAATGTGGAATGGCATGAAGAGAATGTGGAATGGAACGTGGAATGGAATTGAATGGAATGGAAAGTGGAATGGAATGCAATTGAATGGAAAGTGGAAAAGAATGGAATGTGGAATGGAATGGATTGGAACGTGGAATGGAATGTAAAATGGAATGGAATGGAATGCAAAATGGAATGGAATGTGGAATGGAATGTGAAACGGAATGGAATGGAAATTGCAAAGGAATGTGGAATGGATTGGAATGGAATGTGGAAAGGAATGGCGTTGATTGTGGAATGGAATGGAATGCAATGGAATGGAAAGTGGAATGGAATGGAATGGAACGTGAAAAGAAGGGAATGGAATGCAGAATGGAAAGGAAAGTAATGGAATGTGGAATGGAATGTGGAAAGGAATGCAGAATGGAAAGGAATGGAATGTGGACTGGAATGGAATGGAATGGAATGTGTAATGTAATGGAATGGAAAGTGGAATGGAATGGAATGGAATGTGCATAGGAATGGAATGGAAGGTGGAATGTCATGGAATGGAATGTTGAATGGAATGGAATGGAAGGTGGAATATCATGGAATGGAATGTTGAATGGAATGGAATGGAATGTGGAATGGAATGGAAATGAATGTAATGTGGAATGGAATGTGGAATTGAATGTGGAATGGAAAGGAATGGAAGGTGGGATGGAATGTAGAATGGAATGGAATGGAAAGTGGAATGCAATGGAATTTGGAATGGAATGGAATGTGGAATGCAATGGTATGGAATGTGGAATGGAATGGAATGGAATGGAATGTGGACTGCAACGGAATGGAATGGAATGAAATGTTTAACGGAAAGGAATGGAACATAGAATGGAATGGAATGAAATGTGGAGTGGAAAGGAATGCAATGTAGAATGGAATGGAACGTGAAATTGAATGGAAAAGGATGTGGCTAGAAATGGATTGTAATGCGAATTTGCATGTAATGGAATGTGGAATGGAATTGAAAGAAATGGAGTGTGGAGTGGAATACTATGGAATGGAATACAATGTGTAATGGAATGAAATGGAAAGTGGAATGGAATGTAATGGAATGGAATGGAATGTGGAATGGAAAGTGGAATTGAATGTGGAATGGAATGGAATGTTGGACGGAATGTGGAATGGAATGGAATGGAAAGTGGAATGCAATGGAATTTGGAATGGAATGGAATGTGGAATGCAAGGTGGTATGTAAAGGAATCGAATGAGGAATGGGAAGGAATGGAACGTGGCATGGAAAGGAATGGAATGTGGAATGGAATGGAATGCAATGTGGAATGCAGTGGAATGGAATGTGGAAAGGAAAGTGGAATGGAAGAGAATGGAATGTGGAATGGAATGGAATTGAATGTGGAATGGAAAAGATTGGTATGTGGAATGTAATGAAATGCAGAATGGAACGTCAAGCGGAATGGAATGGAACGTGCAATTGAATGTCATGGAACGTGGAATGGAATGGAGTGGAACCTGGAATGTGATGGAATGGAAAGTGGAATGGAATGGAATGGAAAGTGGAATTGTATGGAATTGAATGTGGAATGGAATGTGGAATGGAATGCAATGGCATGTGGAAAGGAACGTGGAATGGAATGTGGAATGGAATGGAAAGGAAAGTAGAGTGGAATGGAGTGGAATGTGGAGTGGAATGTGAATTGAATGAGGAATGGAATCGAATGTAATGGAAAGGAATGGAATGTGGAATGGAATGCAATGGAACATGGAATGGAAAGTGGAAAGGAATGGAATGGAACGTGGAATGGAATGGAATGGAACGTGGAATGGAAAGTAACGGAACGTGGAATGGAAAGGAATGGAATGTGGAATGGAATGGAATGGAATGGAATGCGGAACGGAATGGAATGGAATGTGGAATGAAACGCGGAATGGAATGGAATGGAATGGAGTGGAATGTGGAATGGAATGGAATGGAATGTGGAATGCAGTGGAATGGAATGTGGAATGGAATGTGGAATGGTATGTGGAATGGAATGGAATGGAATGAATGAAATGTGGAATAGAATAGAATGGAACGTGGAAAGAAATAGGAAATGGAATGTGGAATGGAATGTGGAATGGAATCGAATAAAATGCATTGGAATGTGGAACGGAATGGAATGAAATGGAATGTGGAATGGAATGGAATGTGTACGTGAATGGAAGGCAAAATGCAATGGAATGAGGAATGGAATGTTTCGAATGTGGAATTCAATGTGGAATGGAATGGAATGGAATCAAAAGGAATATGGAATGGAATGGATTGGATTGTGGAATGGAATGTAATGGAATTTGGACTGGAATGGAATGGAATGTGCAATGGAATGTGGAATGGAATAGAATGGAATGCGGAATGGAATGGCATGGATTGTGGAATGGAATGCAATGGAATTTAATGTGGAATTCAATGGAATGGAATGGAATGGAATATGGAATGGAATGTAATAGATTGGAATGTGGAATTTAACGGATTGGAATGGAATGGAATGCAATGGAATGTGGAATGGAATGGAAGGGAATGTGGAATGCAAAGTGAAATGGAATGGAATGGTTTGTGGAATGGAATGGAATGTAACGTGGAATGGAACGTCGAATGGAAAGAATATAGGAATGAGGAATGGAATGTAGAATGGAATGGAATGAAATGTGCTATGGAATGGAATGTTAAGGAATGCGGAATGGATTGGAATGTGATGGGCAATGGAATGGAATGGAATGTTGAATGCAATGGAATGGAAATTAATGGAATGTGGAATGGAATGGAATGGAATGGAATGGATTGGAAAGGAAAGGAATGGAATGCGGAATAGAATGTGGAATGGAATGGAACAGAATGGAATGGAATGGAATGTGCAATGGAATGAACTTGAATTTGGAAAGGAATGGAATGGAATGTGGAATTGAATAGAATGTAATCTGGAATGGAATGAAATGGAATGGAATATGGGTTGGAATGTAATAGAATGTGGAATGGATTGGAATGGAATGTGGAATAGAATGGGAAGGAATGTGGAATGGAATGGAATGGAATCTGGAATGGAATGGAATGGAATGGAATGGAAAGGAATGGAATGGAATGGAATGTGGAATGGAATGGAATGGAATGTGGAATGGAATGGAATGGAATGGAATCTGGAATGGAATGGAATTGAATGGAATGTGGAATGGAATGGAATGGAATGTGGAATGGAATGGCATGGATTGTGGAATGGAATTGAATGTAATATGAAATGGAATGCAATATAATGTGGAATGGAACATGTAATGGAAAGAATAGAGGAATACGGAATGGAATGTGGAATGGAGGGGAATGGAATGTGGAATGGAATGTAATGGAATGGAATGGAATGGAATGGAATGCGGAATGGAATGTAATGGATTGGATTGGAATGGAATCGAATGGAATGTAATGTGGAATGGAATGGAATGGAATTGAATGGAATGCGGAATGGAAAGGAAAGGAATGTGGAATGGAATGTGGAATAGAATGGAAAGGAATGTGGAATGGAAAGGAATGGAATTTGAAATGGAATGAATGGAATGTGGAAGGGAATGGAATGGAAAGTGGAATGGGATGTGGAATGGAACGGAACGTGGAATGGAATAGAATGTGGTATGGAATGTGGAATGGAATCCAATGCAATGTGGAATGGAATGTGGAATGGAAATTAATGGAATGGAATGTGGAATGGAATGGAATGTGGAATGGAATGGAATGGAATGTAGCATGGAATGGAATGTAACTGAAAGGAATATGAACTGGAATGGAATTTACTGGAATGTGGAATGGAATGTGGAATGGAATGCAATGGATTGTGGAATGGATTGTGTAATGGAATGGAAAGGAATATAGAATGGAATGCGGAATGGAATGGAATGGAATGTTGAATGGAACGTGGAATGAAACTTTAGAATGGAACGTGGAATGGAACGGAATGTGGAATGGAATGAAATGGAATGTGGAATGGAATGGAAGGAATGTGGAATGCAATGGTATGGAATGTGGAATGGAATGGAATGGAATGGAATGTGGACTGTAACGGAATGGAGTGGAATGAAATGTGGAATGGAATGGAATGGAACATAGAATGGAATGGAATGGAATGTGGAGTGGCAAGGAATGCAATGTGGAATGGAATGGAACGTGAAATTGAATGGAAAAGGATGTGGCTAGAAATGGATTGTAATGCGAATTTGCATGTAATGGAATGTGGAATGGAATTGAATGAAATGGAGTGTGGACTGGAATACTATGCATTGGAATAGAATGTGTAATGGAATGGAATGGAAAGTGGAATGGAATGTGGAATGTAATGTAATGGAATGCAATGGAATGTGGAATGGAATGTAATGGAATGGAATGGAATGTGGAATGGAATGTGGAATGGAATGGAATGGAATGGAATTGAAAGTGGAATGTAAAGTGGAATGGAATGGAATGGAATGTGGAATGGAATGTGGAATGGAATGGAATGGAATGGAATGGAACGTGGAATGGAACATGGAATGGAAAGTAGAATGGAATGGAATGGAACTGAATGCAATGGAAAGAGGAGTGGAATAGAATGTGGAATGGAATGTGGAATCGAATGGAATATAATGGTTGGAATAGGTTCCATATTACATTCAATTCCATTCCACTTTCCATTCCACTTTCCATTGGATTCAATTCCCCTTACTATTCCATTTAATACCACATTCCATTCCATTCCATTACACATTCTATTCCACATTCCATTCCATTCAATTCAACCTATTGGAAACTCTATTCCTTTCCATTCCATTCCACATTCCATTCCGCATTCAATTCCATTCCATTCCACATTCCATTGGACATTCCATTGCATTCCATTCCACATGCCTTTCCATTGCATTCCACTCCACATCCCTTTCCATTGCATTCCACGTTCCATTCTAGTCCATTCCACTTTCCTTACCACGTTCCATTTCAGGTTCCATTCCACTTTCCAATTCACATGCCATTTCACTTACCCTTCCAATCCATTCCAATTTCCATTCCTCATTCCATTCCATTCCATTCCACATTCCATTCCATTAAATTCTACATTGCAGTCCACATTCCATTCCACATTCCAGTCCAGATTAGATTCCATTCCATTCCACTTTCCATTCCATTCCACCCCATTCCATTCCAGATTCCATTCTGGATTCCATTCCTTTCCATTCCTTTCCATATTCCATTCCATTCCATTCCACATTCCATTCCATTCCATTCCACATTCCATTCCATTTCATTCCATTCCACATTCTATTCCCATCCACTTTCCGCTCCATTCCATTCCACATTCCTTTCAGTTCCATTCCATTCCATTCCACTTTCCATTCCATTCCACATTCCATTCCACTTCATTGCATTCCACATTCTATTCCATTCCACAATCCATTCCATTTCATTCCATTCCACATTATATTCCATTCCATATTTAACTGCATTCCATTCCACATTCCATTGAATTCCATTCCATTCCATTCCAGTTTCTATTCCATTCCACATTTCACTGCATATCATTCCGCATTCCCTTCAGTTCCATTCCATTCCATTCCACATTCCATTCCATTCCATTCCACATACCATTCTACATTCCACTCCGTTCCTTTCCTCGTTCCATTCCACATTCCATTCCATATTCCATTCCATTCCACTTTCCATTCCATTGCACATTAGTTTCCATTCCACATTCCATTCCATTCCACACCATTCCCTTCGTTTCCATTCCATTCCATTCCACATTCCACTTCATTTATTACACATTGCATTCCATTACTTTCCACATTGCATTCCATTACTTTCCACATTGCATTACATTCCATTCTATTCCACATTCATTTCCATTCCATTCCACATTCAATTCCATTGAATTCCACATTCCATTTCATTGCATTCCATTCCATTCAATACTACATTCCATTCCATTCCACATTCCTTTCCATTCCATTCCATTCCATTCCACATTCCATTCCATTCCATTCAAATTCCATTCCACATTCCATTCCATTCCATTCCACATTACCTTCCACATTCTCTTCCTAAGTCCCTTTGACATTCCATTCAATTCCATTCCACATTCCATTCCACATTCCAATCCATTCCATTCCACATTCCATTGCACATTTGATTACTTTCCTTTCCACATTCCATTGCGTTCCATTCCACATTCCATTCCACGTTCCATTCTATTCCTTTCCATCTTCCATTCCACCTTCCATTCCATGTTCCATTCCACGTTCCACTCCACGTTCCATACCATTCCATTACACCGGCCATTCCACCTTCCATTCCACATTCCATTCCGTTCCATTCCATTCCATTCCAGTCCGCTTTCCATTCCATTCCTTTCCACATTTCTTTCTATTCCATTCCACGTTAGATTACTCATACCATTCCACATTCCTTTACATTCCTATCCACGTTTAATTCCATTCCATTCCACTTTCCACTTTCATTCCATTCCACGTTGCATTTCATTCAATTTTAAATTCCATTCCGCTTTATATTTCAAATTCCATTCCACTCCATTCCACTGCATTCCACAATCCATTCCATTCTATTCCACGTTCCATTCCTTTCCGGATTCCATTCCATTCCATTCCACATTCAATTCCATTCCATTCCATTCCACAGTCCATTTCATCCCATTCCACATTCCATTCCACCTTCCATTACATTAAATTCAATTCCGTATTCCTTTTCAACCCATTCCACATTCCATTCCGCATTCCATTCCATTCCATTCTAGATTCCATTCCACCTTGCATTCCATTCCATTCCAGATTCCATTCCATTCCATTAAACCTTCCGTTGTAAACCAGTCTGCATTCCGTTAAATTCCATTCCACATTCCATTACATTCCATTCCATTCGATTCCACATTCAATTCCTTTTGATTCTATTCCATAATCCATTCCATTCCATTACACCATCCATTCCATTCCATTCCACAATCCATTCCACTTTCCACTCCACGATCCATTCCATTCCATTCCGCATTCCATTCCATTCAATTGCACATTAAACTCCACGATGCATTGCATTCCATTCCACATTCCAATATATTCCATTCCACATTGATTTCCACTTTCCGTTCCACGTTTCATTTCATGTTCCATTCCATTTCATTCCACATTCTATTCCACATTCCATTCCACATTCCAATCCATTCTATTCCATTCCTCTAAACATTCCATTCAATTCCATTCCACATTCTACGTTCTATTCCACATTCCACGTTCTATTCCACATTACATTCCATTCCATTTCCCCTTCAGTTCCACATTCCATTCAACATTCCTTTCGATATTCCATTCCATTACATTCCACATTCCTTTGCAGATTCCATTCCATTCCGCATTCCATTCCACATTCCATTCCATTCCATGCCGCATTCCATTCCATTCAATTGCACATTAAATTCCACATTTCTTTCACTTCAATTCCACATTCCCTTCCATTCGATTCCATTCCACACCGCATTCATTCCATTGCACATTCCATTCCATTCCATTGCACTTTCCATTCCTTTCATTTCCACAATCCATTCCATATTCCATTTCATTATATTCCACATTCCATTACACATTCCAGTACACATTCCTTTCCACATTCCATTCTATTCCATTCCATTCCACATTCCATTCCATTACATTCCACTTTGAATTCCGTTCCATTTAACGTTGCATTCCATTCCAATCCATATTCCAATCCATTCCATTCCACATTGCATTCCTTTCCAATTCATATTCCTTTCCATTATATTGCAGATCCCGTTCCATTCCACTTTCCATTCCTTTTCATTCCTCCATTTCACATTCCATTCCATTGCATTCCACATTCCATTCCATTCTATTCCACATTCTAATCCATTCCATTCCACATTCCTTTTCATATTCCATGCCATTCCATTCCACATTCCATTCCTCATTAAACTACATTCCGTTCCACATTCCATTCCATTCCATTCCACTTTCTATTCCACATTCCATTCCTTTCCGTTCCACATTCCATTCCACATTCCATTCCGCATTCCATTCCATTCTATTCCACATTCCGTTCCACATTCCATTCCATTCCATTACACATACCATTCCATTCCATTCCAGATTCCATTCCATTCCTTACAATTCCACTTTGCATTCCACATCCCATTACATTCCCCATTCTTTTTCATTCCACATCGCATTCCATTCTATTCCGCAATTTCGCAATCAATTCAATTCCATTCCACATTCCGGTCCATTCCATTGCACATTCCATTCCTTTCCTTTCCACTATCCATTCCATATTCCATTCCATTACATTCCACATTCCATTACACATTCCAGTACACATTCCCTTCCACATTCCATTCTATTCCATTCCATTCCACATTCCATTCCATTACATTCCACTTTGAATTCCGTTCCATTCCACGTTGCATTCCATTCCAATCCATATTCCAATCCATTCCATTCCCCATTGCATTCCTTTCCAATCCACATTCCTTTCCATTATATTGAAGATCCCATTCCATTCCACTTTCCATTCCTTTTCTTTCCTCCATTTCACATTCCATTCCATTGCATTCCACATTCCATTCCATTCGATTCCACATTCTAATCCATTCCATTCCACATTCCCTTCCATATTCCATGCCATTCCATTCCACATTCAATTCCATTAAATTCCACCATCCATTCCGCACACAATTCCACATTCCATTCCACATTCCATTCCGTTCCATTACACATTCCATTCCAAGTTCAATTCCACATTCCATTCCACGTTCCATTCCACGTTACATTCTACTTTCCATTCCATTGCATTTCACGTTCCGTTCCACATTCCAATCCATTCCAAGTTACATTCCACATTCCATTCCACGTTCCAATACTTTCCATTAAACGTTCCATTCCACAATCCCTTCCACGTTCCATTGCTTGCCATTCCACATTGCATTCCACATCCCACTGCATTCCATTCCAAGTTCCATTCCACACTAAATTCCCCATTGCATTCCAATTACATTCCGTTCCATTCCACGTTCCATTTCACAATCCTTTACACATTCCACACAATCCTCTACACATTCCATTACACATTCCATTCCATTACATTCCACATTGCATTCCATTCCATTCCACATTCATTTCCATTCCACATGCCATTCAATTCCATTCCATTCCATTCCAAATTCCATTTCACTTTCCATTGCATCCCACACAACATTCCTTTCCACATTCCATTCCATTCCATTACACGTTCCATTCCAAGTTCCATTCCATGCTCCATTCAATTCCATTCCACTTTCGATTCCTTGGGCCATTCCACGTTCCATTCCACGATTCACTCCATTGAATTCCACTTTCCCTTCCATTCCTTTGCAGGTTCCATTCCATTCTATCCCATCCCATTCCTTATTCCATTCCATCCCATTCCATTCCACATTCCATTCTATTCCAATACTTTCCTCATTACACTCCATTCCATTCCACAGTGCATTACATTCATTCCTTTCCATTTTACATTCCATTCCATTCTCCATTCAATTCCATTCCATTCCACATTTCATTGCATTCCGTTTCACATTCCATTACATATTCCATTACATTCCATTCTACTTTCCATTACATTGCATTCCATTCCATTCCACATTCCATTCCATTCCATTCCATTCCACATTCCATTCCATTCCATTCCACATTCCTTTCCACATTTCATTCCATTCCATTCCATTCCACATTCCTTTCCATTCCATTCCACATTCCCTTTTATTCAATTTCACATTCCATTCATTTACTTGGCATTCCACATTCCATTCCGTTCCATTTCGCATTCCATTCCATTCCATTCGATTCTCTTCCACATTCCATTCCATTCCATTCTATTCAACATTACTTTCCCATTTATTCTACATTCCATTCAATTATATTCGACATTGCATTCCCATTCCATTCCATTCCATTCCACATTCCATTCCGTTCAATTCCACATTCCATTCCACATTCCATTCCATTCTATTCCGCATTCCATTCCATTCCATTCCTCTTTCCATCACATTCCATTACGTTCCAATCCATTCCACATGCATTCCATTCCATTCCGTTCCACTTTCCTTTCCATTCCATTGTAAATTCCATTCAATTTCATTCCATTCCGTTTCATATTCCATTCCACATTCCATTCCTATCCATTCCACAATCCACTCCACATCCCATTCCCTTCCATTCCAATCCATTCCACAATCCATTCCACATTCCATTCCGTTTCACATTCCATTCCATTCCATTCCACATTCCATTCCATTCCATTCCTCATTCCATTTCATTGCATTTCGCATTAAATTCCATTCCATTCCATTACATTACATTACATTACATTCCTCATTCCACTCCATTGCATTCCATTCGACATTCCATTCCTTTCAATTCCACATTCCATTCCATTCCATTCCGAATTCCATTCAATTCCTTTCCTCATTCCATTACATTCCATTCGACACTCCGTTCCATTCCATTCCATTCCATATTCAATGCCATTCCATTCCACAATCAATTACATTCCATTCCATTCCACATTCAATTCCATTCCATTCCACATTCCAATGCTTTCCATTCCACATTGCATTCCGTTTCATTCCATTCCACATTCCTTTCTATTGCATTCCATTGCACATTCCATTCCCCATTCCATTACATTCAATTCTACATTGAATTCCATTCCATTCCATATTCCATTCCATTCCATTCTATCCCAGATTCCAATCCATTCCATTGCACTTTCCATTCCATTCCATTCCATTCCACTTTCAATTACATTGCATTCCACTTTCCACTCCATTCCATTCCTTTCTATATTCCATTACTTTGCATTCCACATTCCATTCCGTTCCATTGCATTCTACATTCCATTTCACATTCCATTCATTTCCACATTCCATCCATTTCGTTCCATTTTCCATTCCATTCCTTTCCACATTCAATTCCATTCCATTCCACATTCCATTCTATTCAATTCCATTCCATATTCCATTCCATTCCACATTCCATTCCATCCCATTCTACAGAATTCCACATTCCATTCCATATTCCATTCCTCTGCATTCCACATTCCACTCTATCCCATTCCATTGAATTCAACATTCCATTCCACATTCCATTCCATTCAATTCCATATTCCATTGCATTCCATTCCACATTGCATTTCATCCCATTCCATTACACATTCCATTCCATGACATTCATTTCAATTTTCCATTGCATTCCATTCCACAGTGAATTCCATTCCATTCCATTCCACAATCTATTCCATTCCATTCAATTCCATTGCACATTCTATTTCATATTCCATTACATTCAATTCCTCATTCCATTCCATTCTGTTCCACTTTACATTACATTCGATTCCACATTCCTTTAATTTTCGTTATACATTCCATTCCATTCCTTTCCATTCAAACCCAAATTCCATTCCACATTCCGTTCCATTCCATTCCTAATTCCATTCCATTCAATTCCACATTCCATTGCATTCCATTACACATTTCATTCCATTCCATTACATTCCATTCCACATTGCATTCCATTGCATTCTACATTGCATTCCTTTCCAATGCACATTGCATTCAATTCCATTAAATTCGACATTCCTTTCCATCCACTCCATTCCATTCCAGAATCCATTCCACATTTCATTCCATTCCATTCCACATTCCATTCCATTCCTTTCCACATTTCATTCAATTCCATTCCACATTCCATACCATTCCACATTGCATTCCATTCCATTCCATTCCACATTCCATTGCACTCCAATCCATTCAATTGCACATTCCATTCCATTGCTTATTCCATTCCACATTCCCTTACATTCAGTTCCACATTCCATTCCATTCCATTCCGCATTCCATTCCATTCCAGTTTCCACTCCATCCCACATTCCATTCCATTCCTTTCCGTTCATTTCCAAATTGCATTCCACATTCGAAATATTCCATTCCACATTCGATTCTATTCCATTCCACATTCCACTCTATTGCATTCATTTCCATATTCCATTCCATTTCATTCCACTTTCCATTGCATTCCATTCTGTTCCACATGCCATAGTGAATTCCATTCCCTGCCATTCCGCGTTCCATTCCACTCCATTCTACATTGTATGCCACATTGCATTCCAAATTCCATTCCACATTCTATTCCACATTCTATTCCAAATTCCATTCCTCATTCCATTCCACATTCCGATCCATTCCATTCCATTCCACTCCACAATTCATTCCACATTTCATTCCAATCCACGTTACATTCCACATTACATTCCACGTTCCTTTCCACTTTCTATTCCAAATTCCATTCCATTCAATTCTGCATTCCATTCCACGTTGCATTCTATTCCTTTCCACACTCCATTCCACATTCCAATCCATTCCATTCCACATTCCTTTTCTCGTTTCATTCCACGTTCGATTCCATGTTATATTCCACATTGCATTCCACATTCCATTCCACTTTCCATTCATTTCCATTCCACATTCCCTTCCACGTTCCATTCCATTCCTTTCCACATTCCGTTGCATTCCATTCCACATTCCAAAACATTCGATTCCACTTTCCATTCCATTCGATTCCACAATCCATTCCTTTCCGTTCCACATTCCATTCCATTCCATTCCATTCCGCATTCCATTCCAATCCATTCCATTCTATTCCTCATTCCATTCCATTCCATTCTATTCCAATTTCCATTCCATTCCGCATTCCATTCCAATCCATTCCATTCTATTCCTCATTCCATTCCATTCCATTCTATTCCACTTTCCATTCCATTCCATTGCACATTCCATTCAATTACATTCCACATTCCATTCCACATTGCATTCCACATTCTATTCCGCGTTGCATTCCACCTTCAATTTCACATTCCATTACATTCCATCCCAAATTCCATTTCTCATTCCTTTCCACATCATTCTACATTCCACTCCACGTACCGTTCCATTTCATTCCAACTTCCATTCCACGTTCCATTTCAAGTTCCATTCCACGTTCTTTTCCACTTCCCATTCCACATTCCATTCCATTCGATCCATGTTCCATACCATTCCATTCCATTCCATTCCACACTCTCTTCCATTGCATTCCACATTTCATTCCACGTTCCATTCCACCTTAAATTCCATTGCACTCCACATTCCATTTCAGTCTCCATTCCACATTCCATTCCACCTTCCGTTTAGTTCCTTTCCACATTCCATTCCATACTCCATTCCACATTTCATTCCACATTCCATCCTTTCCATTCCACATTCCACTCCACACTCCATTCCTCATTCCATTCCACATTCTATTCTGTTCCGTTCCACATTCCCTTACGTTCCATTCAAATGCTTTCCACTTTCCATTCCATTCCATTCGGAATTCCATTCCATTCCATTCGACATTCCTTTCCTTTCCATTCTATATTCCATTCCATTCCATTCCATTACACATTCCATTCCATTCCATTCCACATTGCATTCCATTCCATTCCACATTACATCCCATTCCACATGCCATTCCATTCCATCCCATTCCATTCCAAATTCCATTCCGCTTTCCATTGCATTCCACACTGCATTCCTTTCCTTTCCATTCCATTCCATTCCACGTTCCATTCCACGTTCCATTCCATGCTCAATTCAATTCCATTCCACTTTACATTCCATGAGCAATTCAACGTTCCATTCCACGATTCTTTCCATTGAATTCCACATTCCATTCCATTCCACTTTACATTCCATTCCATTCCATTCCATTCCATTCCTTATTCCATTCCATCCCATTCCATTCCACATTCCATTGTATTCGATTCCTTTCCACATCCATTCCATTCCATTCCACACTGCATTCCATTCCATTTCTTTCCATATTCCATTCCATTCCATTCTACATTCAATTCCATTCCATTCCACATTTCATTCCTTTCCGTATCTCATTCCATTCCATATTCCAATCCATTCCATTGCACATTCCATTCCATTGCATTCCATTCCATTCCACATTCCATTCCATTCCTTTCCATTCCACATTCCATTCCATTCTGCATTCCATTCCATTCCATTCCATTCCACCTTCCATTCCATTCCATTTCTCATTCTATCACACATTCCATTCCACATTCCATTCCATTCCATTCCACATTCCTTTCCACATTCTATTCCATTCCATTCCACATTCCATTTTATTCAATTTCACATTCCATTCAGTTACATTGCATTCCACATTCCATTCCATTCTGCATTCCATTCCATTCCATTCCATTCTCTTCCACATTCCTTTCCATTCCATTCTATTTAACTTTCCATTCCATTCCATTCCACATTCCATTTATTTACATTCCACATTGCATTCAACTTTCCATTCCATTCCATCCCGCTTTCCATTACACGTTCCCTTCCATTCCATTCCACATTCAATTCCATGTCCTGTTCCATTCCATTCCACCTTCCATTCCACGTTCAATTCCAAGTTCCATTCCATGTTCCTTTCCACGTTCCATTCCACATTCCATTCCATTCCTTTCCAGGTTCCATATCATTCCATTCCATTCCATTCCACAATGCATTCCATTCCATTCCACATTACATTCCACATTCCATTTCACATTCCTTTCAGTTCCATTCCACATTCCATTCCACAATCCATTCCACATTCCATTCCACATTACTTTCCGTTCCATCCACATTCCATTCCACACTGCATTCCACATTCCATTCCACATTCCATTCCATTCCATTCCACATTCCCTTCCACACTAAATTCCACATTCCATTCCAAATTCCTTTGCATTGCATTCCACATTCCATCGCATTGCATTCCACATTGCATTACACAATCCATTCCACGTTCCATTTCATTGCATTCCACATTCCATTCCATTCCACTCAACCTGGAACCATTCCACGTTCCATTCTACGTTGCATTCCACGTTGCCTTCCACTTTCCTTTCCACGTTCCATTGCACTTTCCGTTCCATACCATTACACCTTCCATTCCACATTCCATTCCATTCCATTACACTTTCCATTCCTCATTCCATTCCACATTACTTTCCATT
The DNA here is from genome assembly GCF_028885655.2 of Pongo abelii. Taxonomy (NCBI): domain Eukaryota; kingdom Metazoa; phylum Chordata; class Mammalia; order Primates; family Hominidae; genus Pongo; species Pongo abelii. Next base: position 18,136,702 of record NC_072000.2, on the reverse strand, counting down.
CCATTACACATTGCATTCCACATTCCATTCCACATTCTGCTCCATTCCATTGCATTCAACATTCCATTCCACTTTCCATTCAATTGCATTGCACATTCTATTCCACATTCCATTTCATTCCATTCCACATTAAATTCCATTCCATTCCATTTTCCATTGCATTCCATTGCCTTCCACTTTACATTCCTTTCCATTCCACATTCCATTGAATTTCATTCCACATTCCATTCCATTCGATTCCACATTCCATTCCTTTCCATTCCACATTCCATTGAATTTCATTCCACATTGCATTCTATTCCATTCCACATTACATTCCACATTACATTCCACGGTCCATTTCATGTTCCATTCCATTCCATTGCACATTCCATTCCAGATTCCATTCCATTCCATTCCTTATTCCACACCATTCCATTCCATTTCATTTTCCTTTCCATTCCCTTCCAGATTCTAATCCACATTCCATTCCATTGTGCATTCCACTCCACATTCCGTTGCATAACATTCCACATTCCATTTCAAATTGCATTCCACATTCCATTCCACGTTCCATTCCATTCCATTGCGCGTTGCGTTCCATTCCATGCCACCATCCATTCCATTCCACGTTCCATTCCATTCGATTCAACATTCCATTCAACATTTCATTCCATTCCATTCCACATTCCATTCCACATTGCATCCCATTTAATTCCATATTCCATTCCACTATCATTTCCATTCCATTCCACATTCCATTCCATTCCACTCCATTCCACATTCTATTCATTTCCATTGAATTCCACATTCCATTCCATTTCATTCCAGGTTCGATTCCATTGCATTCCACATTCTTTTCCACATTCCATTCCGCATTGTATTCCCTTCCATTCCACATTTCATTCCATTCCATTCCGCACTTCATTCCACATTCCATTCCACATTACATTCTATTCCATTCCACATTCCATTCCACATTCCATTCCGTTTTCCATTGCACGTTCCATTCGATTTCATTCCATGTTACATTCCACATTCCATTCCACATTCCAATCGTTTCCATTCCACATTCCATTTCACATTCCATTCCACATTCCATTCCACATTCCATTCCACATTCCATTCTCATTACATTGCATTTCATTCCAAATTCCTGTCCACATTCCATTGCATTCCAATTCACAATCCATTCCACATTCCATTCCATTGCATTCCATTCCACATTCCATTCCGCAGTCCATTGCAAATTCCATTCAACATTCCATTCCACATTCCACTCTCATTGCATTGCATTTCTTTCCACTTTCGATTGCACATTCCTTTGCATTCCAATTCACATGACATTCCACATTCCAATCCAATCCATTCCATTCCACTCCACATTCCATTCCACATTCCATTCCAGATTCCATTCCGCAGTCCATTCATTTCCATTCCACATTCCATTCCATTCCAATCAATATTCCATTTCACATTTCATTCCATTCCATTTCACATTCCATTCCACATTCCCTTCTATTCCATTCCACATTCCATTCCATTCCATTCCACTTTCCATTCCACTTTCCATTAAATTCTGTTCCACGTTCCATTCCACATTCCAGTCCATTCCATTGCACATTCCCTTCCATTCCAATCCACTTTTCATTCCGCAATTCATTCCATTACATTCCACGTTCCATTCCACATTCCATTCCATTCCACGTTCCATTCCACTCTCAATTCCACATTCCTTTCCACATTCCATTCCGTTCCATTGCACATTCCTTTCCACATTCCATTCCATGTTCAATTCCATATTCCTTTTCACATTCTATTCCGCTTTCCATTCCACTTTCCATTCCATTACATTTCCCTTTCCATTTCACATTCCAATCTACTTTCCATTCCACATTCCATTTCATTCCACTTTCCATTCCACGTTGAATTCCACCTTCCATTCCATTCCATTCAACGTTCCATTCGACATTCCATTGCATTCCATTCCATGTTCCATTCCACACCGCATTCCTCATTCCATTCCACATTCCATTCCGTTCCATTCCACATTCCATTCCACAATCCATTCCAAATTCCATTCCACTTTCCATTCCACATTCCATTAAAGTCCATTCCACATTATATTCCGTTCCATTCTGCATTCCATTCTACATTCCATTCCATTCCACATTGTACTGCATTGCATTCCATTCCACCCTCTATTCGATTCCATTCCACATTCCTTTCCATTCCATTCTGTTCCATTCCATTGCACGATGCTTTCCATTCCTTGTCACTTTCCTTCCCATTTCATTCCACGTTCCTTTCCACATTTCATTCCATTTCACATTCCAATGCATTTACCATTCCATTCCATTCCACATTCCATTCCATTCCAATCCACATTCCATTCCATTCCATTACTTGCCATTCCATTTCATTCCATTCCTCATTCCATTCCATTCCATTCCACATTCCATTCCATTCCATTCCATTCCACATTCCATTCTATTCCATTCCACATTCCATTCCATTCCATTCCACAATCCTTTCCATTCCTTTCTATTCCATTCCATTCCACAATGCATTCCATTCCATGTCACCTTCCTTTCCATTTCATTCCACTTTCCATTGCATATTACATTCCCTTGCATTGAACACTTCATTCCTTTGCATTCCATATTCCATTCCATTTGATTCCATGCCATTCCATTCCATTCCATTCCTCATTCCATTACATTCCTTTCTACGTTCCATTCCACTTTCCATTCACGTTACTTTCCATGTTCCATTTCACATTCCATTCCACGTTCCATTGCACGTTCCATTAAACTTTCCATTCCATTCCATTCCTCTTTCTATTCCACATTCCATTCCATTCCATTCCACTTTCCATTCCATTACATTTCGCATTCCATTACTCATTGCATTCAACATTGCATTCCATTCCATTCCACGTTCTATTCCATTCCACTCCATTCCATTGCATTCCATTCCATTCCATTCTATTCCACTTTCAATTCCATTGCATTCCATTCCACATTCCTTTCCATTCCATTCCACATTCCTCTCCATATTCCCTTCCATTCCATTCCACATTCAATTCCATTCCATTCCACATTCCACTCCATATTCCCTTCCATTCCTTTCCACCTTCAATTCCATTCCATTCAATTCCATTCCACATTGCATTGAATTCCATTCCATTATGTATTCCATTCCATTCCATGCCACATTCCTTTCCATTCCATTCTATTCCAATCCATTCCACAATGCATACCATTCCATGCCACTTTCCTTTCCATTTTTTCCACTTTCCATTACACATTACATTCTATTCCACATTCCGTTGCAAATTCCATTCAATTGAATTCTACATTCCATTCCACTCTAAACCACATTCCATTCCATTTGATTCCATCCCATTCCATGCCATTCCATTCAATTCCATTCCTCATTCCATTCCATTCCATTTCACATTACATTCCATTACTTTACACTTTCCATTCCACATTCCATTCCATTCCATTCAACATTCCATTTCATTCCTTTCAATTCCATTTCATTCCATTCCACATGGCGTTCAATTCCATTCCATTCAACAATCCATTCCACATTCGATTCCATTCCATTCCATTCCACATTCCATTCCACATTCCATTCCACATTCCATTCCATTCCTTTCCATTCCACATTACATTCCACATTCAACTCCATTCCATTCCACATTCCATTTCCCATTCCATTCCACTTTCCTTTCCACATTCCATTCCATTCCAATCCACATTCCACTGCATTCCATTCCACGTTCGATTCCATTCCAGTCCACCTTCCATTCCATGTTCCATTCCACGTTCCTTTCCATGTTCCTTTGCACATTCCATTTCACATTCCTTTCCACTTTCCTTTCCACGTTCCTTTCCATTCCATTCATCATTCCATTCCACATTCCTTTCCATTCTATTCCACTTTCCATTCCAATACATATCACATTCCATTCCACATTCCATTCAATATTTCATTCCATTCTATTTCACATTCCATTCCATTCCACTCCATTCCAGTCCATTCCATTCCATTCCACTTTCCATTCCAATCCTTTCAATTTCACATTCCTTTCCATTCCATTCAACTTTACATTCCATAATCCCTTCCATTCCTTTCCACGTTCAATTCCATTTCATTCCATTCCATTCCACACTGCATTGCATTCCATTCCATTCAACATTCCATTTGATTCCATTCCACATTCGTTCCATTCCATTCTATTCCATTCCATTCCACAATGCATTCCATTCCATGCCACTTTCCTTTCCATTTCATTACACGTTCCATTCCACATTCCATTCCGTTCCACATTCCTTTGCATATTCCATTCCATTGTAATCCACTTTCCATTCCATTCCATTCTAATCCACATTCCATTCCATTAAATTCTAATCCACATTCCATTCCATTCTATTCCATCCCATTCCATTAAATTCCGTTCCTCATTCCATTCCATTCCATTCCTTTCTACATTCCATTCCATTCCTTTCCATGTTCCATTCCTCTTTCCATTTCATTCCATTTCACTTTCTATTCTGCATTCCTTTCCATTCTATTCCACATTCCATTCCACATTCAATTGCATTCCATTCCATTACACCTTCCATTCCTTTCCATTCTAGATTCCATTCCATTTCGTACGATTCCACATTCCATTCCACATCCCATTCCATTACTCATTCCATACCATTCCACTTTCCATTCCTTTCCTTTACACCATTTTGCATTCCTTTCCATTCCATTCCACATTCCATTCCTTTCCATTGCACATTCCATTCCATTCCTTTCCACATTCCATTACACATTCCATTCCATTACATTCCACATTCCATTCCATATTCCATTCCATTCCATTCCTCATTTCATTACACATTCCATTACACATTCCATTTCATATTCCATTCCATTCCATTCCATTCCAAATTCCATTCCATTCCATTCCACACTGCATTCCATTCCACTCCATGTTCCATTCCATTCCATTCCACATTGCAGTCCATTCCATTCCATATTATATTACACATTCCGTTCTATTCCATTACACACTCCGTTCCATTCCACTTTCCATTCCTTTCCATTCCTCCATTCCACATTTCATTCCATTCCACATTCGATTCCATTCCATTCCACATTTCATTCCATTCCATTCCACATTCAGTTCCATTCCATTTCACATTCCATTACATTCTATTACATTCCAATCTACATTCCATTCCCCTTTCCATTAAATTCTATTCCACATTCCGTTCCACATTCCGGTCCATTCCATTGCACATTGCATTCCATTCCAGTCCACATTTGATTCCACATTTCATTCAATTCCATTCCACATTACATTCCACTTTCCATTCCACATTCCCTTGCACATTCCATTCCTATCTATTCCACATTCCCTTCCACATTCCATTCCATTCCATTGCATTCCGTTCCACGTTCTATTCCGCATTCCATTCCATTCCATTCCACGTTCCATTCCACTTTCTATTCCACGTTCCATTCCTTTCCATTCCACCTTCCATTCCACACTCAATTCTACATTACATTCCACATTCCATTCCATTCCATTCCATTCTGCATTCCATTTCATTGCATTCCTCATTCCATTACACATTCCATTACACATTCCATTTCATATTCCATTCCATTCCATTCCATTCCAAATTCCATTCCACGTTCCTTTCCAATCCACTCCACATTCCATTCCATTCCAATGCACATTCCATTCATTTCCATTCTACATTCCATTCCACATTCCATTACACCTTGAATTCCACATATGATTCCACGTTCCATTCCACATTCCATTCCATTCCATTCCATTCCACCTTCCATTCCATGTTCCATTCCACATTCCATTCCACATTACATTCCAAGTTCCATTCGATTACATTCCATATTCCTTACCATTCCTTTCCATTTTCTTCTTCGCATTCCACTCCGTTCCATTCCACATACCATGCAGCATTCCATTCCATTCCATTCCACATTCCATTACACATTCCTTTGCACATTCCATTCTATTCCATTCCATTCCAAATTCCATTCCATTCCATTCCACACTGCATTCCATTCCACTCCACGTTCCTTTCCATTCCCTTCCACATTGCAGTCCATTCCATTCCATATTCCATTCCACATTCCGTTCCATTAAATTCCACATTCCGTTCCATTCCACTTTCCATTCCTTTCCATTCCTCCATTCCACATTCCATTGCATTCCACGTTCGATACCATTCCATTACATATTGCATTCCATTCCATTCCACATTCCATTCCACGTTGCATTCCCCATTCCATTCCATTCCATTCCACATTCCATTACATTCTATTAAATTCCAATGCACATTCCATTCCCCTTTCCATTAAATTCTATTCCACATTCCGTTCCACATTCCGGTCCATTCCATTCCACATTGCATTCCATTCCAATCCACATTTCATTCCTCATTTCATTTAATTCCATTCCACATTACATTCCACATTCCATTCCATATTCCCTTCCAAATTCCATTCCATTCCATTCCACATTCCATTCCATTCCATTCCACATTCCATTGCATTCCATTCCACACACCGTTCCTCATTTTATTCCATTCCATCCAATGCCATTCCATTTTCCATTCCAGGTTTCATTCCATTAAATTTCACATTCCATTCCACATTCCATTCCATGCCATTTCACATTCCTTTCCACATTCTATTCCATTCCAATCCACATTCTATTCCATTCCACTGTTTTCCATATTCCGCTGTATTCCATTCCACATTCCATTCCATTCCATTACACGTTATATTCCATTGCATTCCACATTCCATTCAATTCTCTTCCAATATCCATTCCATTCCCTTCCACGTGCCAATCCTCATTCCATGCCACATTCCATTCCACTTCCCATTCCAAGATCCTTTCCATTCTATTCCACATTCCATTCTAAGTTCCATTTCACTTTCCATTCCATTACATTCCACGTTACATTCCACGTTCCATTCCACTTTCCATTCTATTCCATTCCATATCCTATTCCACATTCCGTTCCATTCCATTTCACTTTGCAATCCATTCAATTCCATTCCATTCAATTCCATATTACCTTCCACATTCCATTCCATTCCAATCCACGTTCCATTCCATTCCATTCCAGTCCACATTCCCTTCCATTCCATTCCACATTCCATTCCACATTGCATTGCATTCCATTGCACTATCCATTCCACGCCATTCGACATTCCATTCCACGTTACTTTCCATGACATTCCACATTCAATTCCACATTCCTTTCCTCTCCATTCCGCATTCCATTCCACATTCCATTACATTCCATTCCGCATTCCATTCCGCATTCCATTCCACATTCCATTCCACAATACATTCCATTCCATTACACTTTCCATTCCACATTCCATCCCACGTTCTATTCCTTTCCATACCACTTTACATTTCACGTTTCATTGGACGTTCCATTCCACTTTCTGTTCCATTCCATTCTATGTTCCTTTCCATATTCCATTCTGTTCCATTTCACTTTCCATTTCATTCTATTCCACATTTCATTCCATTCCATTATACGTTCCATTCCACGTTCCATTCCACGTTCCATTCCACGTTCCATTCAACGTTCCATTTTATTGCATTGCACGTTCCATTCCACTCATCTCCACAATCTGTTTCATTTCATTCCACGTTACAGTTCACATTCCATTTCACATTCCATTCCACCTTCCATTCCATTCCATTCCTGTTTGCTTTCCATTCCATTCAACTTTCTATTCAGTTCAATTCCACCTTCCATTCAATTCCATTGCATTCCATTCCACATTGCATCCTATTCCATTCCATTCCATTCCACATTCCATTCCATTCCACATTCCATTCCATTCCATTCCATTCCATTCCATATTCCATTCCATACAATTCTCAATTCAATTCCATTCCATTCCACTGCACATTCCATTCCATTCCTTTCCACATTCCATTCCATTCCATTCAATTCCATTCCACATTCCCTCAAATTCCATTCCATTCAGCATTCCATTGATTTCCATTCCACTTTCCCCTCTCTTCCTTTCCACATTCCATTCCATTTCATTCCACATTCCACTCTTCATCCCATTCTATGCCAATCCACTTTCCATTCCACATTCCGTTCCTTTCCTTTCCACATTACATTCCACATTCCATTCCATTTTCAATTCCACGTTCCATTCCACCTTCCATTCCATTCCAAGTTCCATTCCAAGTTCAATTCCACAATATAATCCACATTCCATTCCACGTTCCATTCTACACCATTCCGCGTTCCATTCCGCATTCCATTCCATTCCATTCTGCGTTCCATTCCGCATTTCATTCCATTCCATTCCACGTTCCATTCCACTTTCCATTCCACATTACATTCCTTTCCACTCCACATTCCATTCCACACTTAATTCCACATTCCATTTCACATTCCATTCCGTTCCATTCCACATACCATTCTAAATTCCATTCCAATTTCCATTCCACGTTCCATTCCACATTTCATTCCATTCCATTCCACATGCCATTCCACATTCCATTCCACATTCCATTCCATTTTCCATTCCATTCCATTCCATTCCACGTTCCAGTCCACTTTCCTTTAAATTCTATTGCACGTTACATTCCATTCCAATCCACATTTCATTCCACATTTCATTACATTCCATTCCACATTCCATTCCACATTCCATTCTGCATTCCCTTCCACATTCCATTCCATTCCATTCGACATTCCTTTCCACATTAAATTCCATTCCACTTTCCATTCCACGTTCCATTCCACATTCCATTCCGTTTCGTTCCACTTTCCATTCTACATTCCATACCACGTTCAATTCCACATTCCATTCCACGTTCCACTCCACGTTACACTCCACATTCCATTCCATTGCATTTCACGTTCCATTCCATACTACATTCCACCTTCCAATCCACCTTCCACTACATTCCATTATAGGTTACATTCCACGTTCCCTTCCACGTTCCACTCCATGCCATTCCACGTTGCATTCCACATTCCATTGCATTCGATTCCAAGTTCCATTACACACTCCATTCCACATTCCATTCCAATTCCATTCCCTTCCATTCCACATTCCATTCCACAATCCATTCCACATTCCATTCCACTTTCCATTCCACATTACATTAAAGTCCATTCCACATTCCATTCCACATTCCATTCCATTCCATTTGACACTCTATTCCACTTTCCATTCCACATTACATTCCATTCTTTTCCACATTCCATTTCACTTTCCATTCCACTCTCCATTACACATTGCATTCCACAATCCATTCCATTCCATTCCACATTCCACTCCATTCCATTCCACTCCACTCCACTTTTCATTCCACATTCCATTGCATTCCATTCCACGTTCAATTCCCCTTTCCATTCTACATTCCATTCCATTCCACGTTCCATTCCACACTAAATTCCATATTCCATTCCACATGCCATTGTGTTCCAATCCACGTTCCATTTTACATTCCATTCTATTCCATTAATCTTTCAATTCCATACCATTAAACTTTCCATTCCATTTCATTCAACTTTCCATTCCACATTCCATTGCACATTCCATTCTACATTACATTCCGTTTCATTCCACTTTCCATTCCACATTCTATTCTATTGCTTTCCGCTTTCCATTCCATTGCACTCCACATTCCATTCCACATTCTATTCCTTTCCTTTCCACATTCCATTCCATTCCACTGCACATTCCATTGCACATTCCGTTCCACATTCCAATCCACATTCCATTCGATGTTCCATTCCGTTCCATTCCACGTTTGTTTCCACATTCCATTCCACATTCCATTGCACATTCCAATCCACATTCCAATCCATTGCATTCCACATTCCTTTCCACATTCCATTCTATTCCATTCAACATTTCATTCCACATTCCATTCCACTTCCCATTCCACATTCCATTCCATTCCTTTCCACATTCCATTCCACATTCCATTCCATTCCATTCCATTCCACATTCCAATCCACACTGCATTCCACATTCCAGTCCATTCCATTCCACATTCCATTCCACATTAAATTCCGTTACATTCCACGATTCATTCCACATTCCATTCCGTATTACCCTCCACATTCCATTGCATTCCATTCCACTTTCCATTCCATATTCCGTTTCACATTCCATTCCACATTGAGCATTCCATTCCATTCCATTCCACATTCCATTCCATTCCAATTCACATTCCATTCCACAATTCATTCCATTCTATTCCACATTCCCTTCCACATTCCATTCCATTCCATTCCACATTCCATTCCATTCCATTGCATTTCACATTCCATTCCAATTTCCATTATATTCCATTCCACATTCCATTCCATACCATTCCACATTGCATTCCACATTTCATTCCATTCCATTCCAAATTCCATTCCATTCCATCGCATTCCACATTCCATTCCAAATTCCATTATATTCCATTCCACCTTCCATTCCATTCCATTCCACAATCCATTCCACATTTCATTCCTTTCCATTCCACATTCCATTTCAATTTCCATTAAATTCCATTCCACATTCCATTCCATTCCACGTTCCTTTCCACACTCAATTCCACTTTCCATTCCACATTCCTTTGCGTTCCATTCAACATTCCATTCCACATTCCATTCCATTCGATTCCGCCTTGCATTCCTTTGTCTTGCACATTTCATTCGACATTCCATTCCACGTTACATTCCTTTCCATTCCACGTTGCATTCCACGTTCCTTTCCAAATTCCTTTACACTTTCCATTCCATTCCATTCCATGTTCCATACCACATTAGGTTCCATTCCACATTCCATTACACTTTCCATTCCACGCTCTATTTCACATTCCATTCTGAGTTCCATTCCAGATTCCATTCCAAATTCCATTCCACGTTGCATTCCATTCCATTCCACGTTCCACTCCATGAAGCATTCCACTTTCCATTCCGCGTTCCTTTCTGTTCCATTCCACATTGCATTCCACAATCCATTCCACATTGCTCTCCATTCCATTCCACATTCCATTCCACTTTGCATTCCATTCCAGTCCACATTCTAATCGACATTCCTTTCCATTCCATTCTACTTTTCATTCCTTTCCATTCCACATTCCATTCCACATTCCATTCCACCTTCCATTCCATTCCATTCCACTTTCCATTCCAAATTCCTTTCCATTATCTATTCCACATTATTTTCCATTCCATTCCACATTGCATTCCATTCCAGTCCACATTCCATTCCACATTCAATTCCATTGCAGTCCACATTCCATTCCATTCCATTCCACATTCCACTCCATTCCACTCTGCTTTCCATTCCACGTTCCATTCCACATTCCATTCCACATTGCATTCCACTTTCCATTTCATTACATTCCACATTCTGTCCCACGTGCCATTCCACGTTCCACTCCATTCCACGTTCCATTCCACATTCCATTCCACATTCCATGCCGCATTCCATTCCATTCAATTCCACTCCACATTCCATTCCACATTCAATTCCTTTCCACTCCACCTTCCATTCCATTCATTCCAGGTTATATTCCACTTACCTTTCTACGTTCCTTTCAATTCCATTCCACTTTCCATTCCACATTCCATTCCTCGTTTAATTCCACATTCCATTCCATTCCATTCCACATTCCATTCCATAACATTCCAGGTACCATTCCACGTTCCATTTCACATTGCATTCCACATTCCATTAAACGTTCCATTCCATTGCTTTCCACATTCCATTCCACTTTCCGTTCCATTCCATTCCACGTTCCATTCCACATTCCATTGCACATGCCATTCCACGTTCCATGCCACATTCCAATTCACGTTCCATTCCACGTTCCATTACAAGGTCCATTCCATTCCATTCCATGTTCCATTTCATTCCATTCCACATTCCATTGCATTTCATTCCACATAACATTCCATTCCATTCCCCATTCCATTCCTTTCCATTACACGTTCCTTTCCACATTACTTTCCACTTCCTATTCCATATTTCATTCCACATCCCAATCCACGTTCCATTCCATTACATTCCACTTTGCATTCCACGATCCGTTCCACATTCCACAGCATGTCACATTCCATTCCACTTCCTGTTCCATTCCACGTTCCATTCCGTTCCATTCCAAGTTAAAATCCACTTTCCATTCCACAGTCCATTCTACATTACATTCCATGTTCCATTGCACGTTTCGTTACAAGTACCATTCCACGTTCAATTCCATTCCACTCCACGTTCCATTCCACATTCCTTTCCATTCCATTACACTTTCCATTCCACAATACAATACACATTCCATTCCACATTCCATTCCACATTCGATTTCGCATTCCATTACACATTCCATTACAGTCCATTCCACTTTCACTTTCACATTCCTTTCCACATTCCTTTCTGTTCTATACCACTTTCCTTTCCACATTCCATTACAGATTCCATTCAATTCCATTCCATTCCACATTCCATGACACATTCCATTCCACAGTCCATTGTACTTTCCATTCCACATTCCATTCCACATTAAATTCTCATTCCATTGCATTTCATTCCACATTCCATTCTACATTCCATTGCATTCCAATGCACATGCCATTTCACATTCTATTCCACGTTCCATTCCATTATATTTCACATTCCATTCAACATTACATTCCGAAGTCCATTTCATTCCATTCCACATTCCGTTGGATTCCAATCAACATTCCATTCCACATTCTATTCCATTCCATTCCACATTCCATTCCAGTCCATTCCACATTCCATTCCATTCCTTTCCATTCCATTCCACGTTCCATTCAAATTTGCATTAAATTCTATTCCACCTTCCGTTCCACATTCCAGTCCATTCCATTCCACATTCCACTGCATTCCAATCCACTTTTCATTCCAATTTTCATTCCATTCCATTCCACACTACATTCCACATTCCATTCCATAATACATTCCTCATTCCATTCCATTCCATTCCACATTGCATTCCTCATTCCATTCCAATCCATTCCACATTCCTTTCCATTCTATTCCATTCCATTCCACGTTCCTTTCCGCATTTCATTCCATTCCATTCCACGTTCCATTCCACTTTCCATTCCACATTCCATTCCTTTCCATTCCACATTCCATTCCACACTTAATTCCACATTCCATTCCACATTCCATTCCGTTCCATTCCACATACCATTCTAAATTCCATTCCACTTTCCATTCCACGTTCTAGTCCACATTTCATTCCATTCCATTCCACATGCCATTTCACATTACATTCCACATTCCATTCCATATTCCATTCCATTCCATTCCACGTTCCATTCCACTATCCATTAAATTCTATTCCACGTTGCATTCCATTCCAATCCACATATCATTCCACATTTCATTCTATTACATTCCACATTACAATCAACTTTCCATTCCACATTCCCTTCCACATTCCATTCCATTCCATTCCACATTCCTTTCCACATTCCATTTCATTCCATTCCACGTTATATTCCACTTTCCATTCCACATTCCATTCCATTCCATTCCACGTTCCATTCCGCACACAATTCCTCATTCCATTCCACATTCCGTTCCGTTGCATTCCACATTCCATTCCGCATTGCATGCCACGTTCAATTCCACATTCCATTCCACGTTCCACTCCATGTTACATTCCATGTTCCATTACATTGCATTTCATGTTCCATTCCACATTCCATTCCATTCCAAGTTACATTCCACGTTCTATTCCACGTTCCACTATGTTCCATTACACGTTCCATTCCACGTTCCCTTCCACATTCCATTCCATGACATTCCACGTTGCATTCCACATTCCTTTGCATTCCATTCTAAGTTCCGTTCCACATTCCATTCCACATTCCATTCCAATTCCATTCCGTTCCATTCCACATTCCATTCCACAATGCATTCCACATTCCATTCCACATTCCATTCCACATTCCATTAAAGTCCATTCCACATTCCATTCCACATTCCATTGCATTCCATTTGACACTCTATTCCACTTTCCATTCGACATTCCATTCCATTACTTTCCACATTCCATTTCACTTTCCATTACACATTGCATTCCACATTCCATTCCATTCCATTCCATTCCACATTCCATTCCATTTCATTCCACTTTTCATTCCACATTCCATTGCATTCCACTACACGTTCCATTCCCCTATCCATTCCACATTCCATTCCATTCCATTCCACTTTTCATTCCACATTCCATTGCATTCCATTCCACATTCAATAACCCTTTCCACTCCACATTCAATTCCATTCCATTGCACGTTCCATTCCACAATGAATTCCACATTCCATTCCACATTCCATTCCATTCCAATCCACGTTCCATTTTACATTCCATTCCATTCCATTAAACTTTCCATTCCATTCCGTTAAACTTTCCATTCCATTTCATTCAACTTTCCATTCCATATTCCATTGCACATTCCATTCTACATTACATTCCGTTCCATTCCACATTCCATTCCACATTCTATTCTATTACGTTCCACATTCCATTCCATTGCACTCCACATTCCATTCCACATTCTATTCCTTTCTGTTCCACATTCCATTCCATTCCACTGCACATTACATTGCACATTCCATTCCACATTCCATTCCACGTTACATTCTGCTACATTCCACGTTTCTTTCCACATTAAATTCCACTTTCAATTCCACATTCCAATCCACATTCCAATCCATTACATTCCGCATTCCTTTCCACATTCCATTCCATTCCCTTCCACATTCCATTCCATTCCATTCCACATTAAATTCCATTCCATTGCATTCCACATTCCATTCCAATTTCCATTAAATTCCATTCCACATTCCATTCCATTCCATTCCACATTGCATTCCACATTTCATTCCATTCCATTCGACATTCCATTCCACATTCTTTTTCATATTCTGTTCCACATTCCATTCCTTTCATTTCCACATTCCATTTCAATTTCCATTAAATTCCATTACACATTCAATTCCATTCCTTTCCACGTTCCTTTCCACAATCAACTCCCCTTTCCATTCCACATTCCATTGCGTTCCATTCCACATTCCATTCCATTCCATTCCACATTGCATTCCTTTGCCTTGCACATTTCATTCGACTTTCCATTACACGTTACATTCCTTTCCATTCCGCGTTGCATTGCACATTCCATTCCAAATTCCTTTACACTTTCCATTCCATTCCATTCCACGTTCCATACCACATTACGTTCCATTCCACATTCCATTACACTTTCCATTCCACGCTCTATTCCACATTCCATTCTGAGTTCCATTCCAGATTCCATTCCAAGTTCCATTCCAGTTTGCATTCCATTCCATTCCACGTTCCACTCCATGTAGCATTCCACTTTCCATTCCACATTGCATTCCGAATTCCATTCCGTACCTTTCCACATTGCATTCCGCAATCCATTCCCCATTCCACTCCATTCCATTCCACATTCCATTCCACATTCCAGTCGATTCCATTCCACGTTCCATTCCACATTGCATTCCATTCCAGTCCACATTCTAATCGACATTCCATTCCATTCCGTTCTACTTTCCATTCCTTTCCATTCCACATTCCATTACACATTCCATTCCACCTTCCATTCCACTCCATTCCACATTCCATTCCACATTCCGTTCAAGTATTGATTCCACATTCCATTCCATTCCATTCCACATTCCATTCCACTTTGCATTCCATTCCTGTCCACATTCCATTCCACATTCAATTCCATTCCAGTCCAGATTCCATTCCATTCCATTCCACATTCCATTCCATTCCATTCCGCTTTCCATTCCACGTTCCATTCCACATTCCATTCCACATTGCATTACACTTTCCATTTCATTCCATTCCACATTCTGTCCTAAGTTCCATTCCACGTACCATTTCATTTCATGTTCCATTCCACATTCCATTCCACATTCCATACCCCATTTCATTCCATTCAATACCATTTCACATTCCATTCCACATTCAATTTCATTCCACTCCACCTTCCATTCCATTCATTCCAGGTTATATTCCACTTTCCATTCTACGTTCCTTTCCATTCCATTCCACTTTACATTCCACATTCCATTCCACTTTTAATTCCACATTCCATTCCATTCCATTCCTCATTCCATTCCATTCCGTTCTGCGTTCCATTCCACGTTCCATTACACATTCCAATTCACGTTCCATTCCACGTTTCATTACAAGGTCCATTCCATTCCATTCCACGTTCCATTCCACCATCCATTCCATTCCATTCCACGTTACATTCCGCATTCCATTCCACATTCCATTCCACGTTACATTCCGCATTCCATTCCACATTCCCTTCCTTTCCATTCCACATTCTATTCTACATTCCATTCCACTTTCCATTCCACATACAACTCCATTCCATTCCACAATCAATTGCATTCCGTTCCACATACCTTTCCAGATTCCATACCACGTTCCATTCCATGTTCCATTCCATTACAATACACGTTCCATTGCACATTCCATTCCATTCCTTTCCTCTTTCTATTTCACATTCCGTTCCACATTCCTAAGATTCCGTTCCACATTCCATTCCACTTTCCATTCCATTCCATTCCACATTCCATTCCACATTACCTTGCATTCCATTCCACATTACATTCCACATTCCATTAAAATCCATTCCAAGTTCCATTTCATGTTCCATTCCACAGTCCGTTCCACATTCGATTCCACGTTCCATTCAATTCCATTCCACGCTCCACTCCACTTTCCATTCATTTCCATTCCACGTTCCATTCCATATCCCATTCCACATTCCATTCCACAATCCATTCCATTCCATTCCATTCCATTCCTCGTTACACTCCACATTCCATTCCACATTCCATTCCACGTTCCATTCCTTTCTATTCCACATTACTTTCCACATTCTATTCCACATTCCATTCCATTCCATTCCATTCCACATTCCATTCCACATTCCATTCCAAATTCCATTCCGTTCCATTCCACATTCCAATCCACATTCCATTCAACATTCCTTTCCACATTCCATTCCATTCCATTCCATATTTCATTCCATTGCAGTCCGCATTCCATTCAAAGTTGCATTCCATTCCATTTAAACATTCCTTTCCAAACCATTCCATATTCCACTCCACCTTCCATTCCATTCCAGAATCCATTCCACTCCCCATTCCGTTCAATTCCACATTACATTCCACATTCCGTCCCATTCAATTCCACGTTCCATTTCACAATCCATTACACATTCAATTCCACATTCCAAACCACATTCCATTCCATTCCATTCCATTCCATTCCACATTCGCTTCCATTGCATTCCACATTCCATTCCACATTGCATTCCACATTCCATTTGATTCCATTCCACGTTCCATTTCACATTCCATTCCACATTGCATTCCACAATCTATTCCGTTCCATTCCATTCCATTCCACGTTCCATTCCACATTCCATTGCAAATTCCATTCCACTTTCCATTCCTTTCCATTGCACTTTCCTTTCCACATTCCATTCCAAATTCCATTACACATTACTTTCCAGATTCCATTCCGTTCCTTTCCACATTCCATTCAACATTCCATTCCATACTCCATTCCATTCCATTCAGCATTGCATTCCATTGCAGTCCACATTCCATTCAATATTCCATTCCATTCAATTTAAACCTTCCATTTCATCCCATTCCACATTCCATTCCACTTTCTATTCCATTCCACATTCCATTTCACACTCCATTCCACTCCATTTCACATTCCATTCCACATTCCGTTTCATTCCATTCCACGATGCATTCCACTATCCATTCCACATTCAATTCCAAATTCCATTCCACATTCCATAACATTCCAATCCATTCCATTCCACATTCCATTCTGCATTCCATTCCCTTGCATTCCACATTCCCTTCCACATTCCATTCCACATTGCATTCCACATTCCATTCCATTCCATTCCACGTTCCATTCCACGTTCCATTCCACATTCCATTCCACATTCGATTCGATTCCATTCCATTCCATTCCACATTCCATTCCAGTCCATTCAACTTTCCACTCCATTCAATTCCACATTCCATTTCGATCCATTCCATTCCATTCCACATTCTATTTCATTCCATTCCACGTTCCATTCCACATTCCATTTCACATTCCATTGCACCTTCCATTCCATTCCATTCCATTGCATTCCACATTCCATTCCATTCAATTCCACTTTCCATTCCATTCCACATTCCATTCCATTCCATTCCACTTTCCATTCCGTTCAATTCCGTGTTCTATTCCATTCTATTCAATTCCATTCCACATTCCATTCCATACCATTCCGCATTCCATTTCATGCCATTCCTTTCCACACTGGATTCCATTCCATTCCACATTCCTTTCCATTACATTATATTACCTTCCACACTTCAGACCATTCCATTCCATTCCACAATCCATTCTACTTACCATTCCATTGCATTCCACATTGCATTCCACATTGCATTCCATTCCATTTCACGTTCCGTTCAACATTCCGATCCATTCAATTTCACGTTCAATTCCATATTCCATTCCACTTTCCATTCCACATTGCATTTCATGTTCCATTCCAAGATCTATTCCACATTCAATTCCAAGATACATTTCACTTTCCGTTCACTTTCCATTCCATTCCATTCCATTCCACTCTACATTCCCTTCACATTCCATTCCACTTTCCATTCCACGTTCCATTCCACAGTCCTTTCCACTTTCCATTCTACTTTCCATTCCACATTCCATTCCATTCCATTCCACTTTCAATTCCACATTCCATTCCATTCCATTTAACTTTCCATTCTATATTCCATTTCACATCCCATTCCACATTCATTTCGCTGTTCCATTCCACGTTCCATTCCATGTTCTATTCCACGTTCCATTCCATGTTCCATTCCATGTTGCATTCCACATTCCTCTCCATTCCATTCCGCTTTCCATTCCACATTCCATTCCACGTTCCATTCCACGTTACCTTCCTTTCCATTCAACATTCCATTTCACATTCCATTCCACATTCCATTCCATACCATTCCACTTTCCATTCCACATTTAATTCCACATTCCATTCCACAATCTATTCCACATTCCATTAAGCGTTCCACTCCACGTTCCATTCCATTCCATGCCACGTTCCATGCCACGATCCACTCCACTCCACTCCACGTTCCATTCCATTCCATTCCACGTTCCTTTCCACATTCCATTACAAATTAAATTCCATTCCATTTCACATTCCCTTCCACATTCCTTTCCACATTCCATTGCATTCCATTCCACATTGCTTTCCACATTCCAATATATTCCATTCCAGATTCCATTGCACATTCCATTCCATTCCATTCCAAATTCCATTCCATTCCATTCCACATTGCATTCGACATTCCATTCCACGTCCCATTCCATTCCAATCCAGGTTCCATTCCATTACATTCCACGTTCCATTCCCTTACATTCCACGATCCATTTCATTCGACTCCACTTTCCATTTCATTCCATTTCACATTTCATTCCACATTTCATTTCACATTCCATTCCATTCCATTCCATGGCATTCAACATCCCTTTTCATTCCAATCCACATTCCATTCCATTGCATTCCACAGTCCATTCCATGCCACATTCCATTCCATTACATTCCGCAATCCATTACATTCCATTCCTCATTCCATTCCATTCCATTCCTCATTCCATTCCATATTCCTTCCCACCTTCCATTCCATTCCATTGTATTCCACGATTCATTCCACACCATTCCACATTCCATTCCATTCCATTCCATTCCATTCCACAATCAATTCCACATTCCATCCCACGTTACATTCCATTCCATCCCTCGTTCCATTCCACGTTCCTTTAGGCGTTCCATTCCACGTTCCGTTCCATTCCATTCCGCGTTCCTATCCATATTCCATTCCATTCAATTCCACATTCCATTCCATTGCATTCCACATTCAATTCCATTCCATTCCATTCCTTTCTATTCCACATTCCATTCCACCTTCAATTCCCTTCCATTCCACATTCCATTGTCTTCCATTCCACACTCCATTCCACTTTCCATTCCAAGTTCCATTTCACCTTTTATTCCATTTCATTCCACATTTCATACCATTCCATGGCATTCCATTCCGGATTACATTACATTCCAATCCACCTTCTATTCCACATTCCATTCATTTCCATTCCACCTTACATTCCACATTCCATTGCAAGTTCCATTCCACATTCCTTTCCACGTTCCATTCCACGTTCCATTCCATGCCATTCCACATTCCATTCCACGTTCCATTCGACATTTCATTCCACGCTGCATTCCACTCTCCATTGCACGTTCCATTCCACGTTCCATAGCAAGTTCCATTCCACGTACCGTTCCATTCCATTTCACGTTCCATTCGACATTCCCTTCCATTTCATTCCACTTTCCACTCCACATTCCATTCCACGTTCCACTCCACATTCCATTCCATTCCATTTCACTTTCCATTCCACATTCCATTCCACATTCCATTGTACATTCCTTTCCATTCCATTCCATTTCACTTTCCATTCCACATTCCATTCCACATTCCATTGTACATTCCTTTCCATTCCATTCCACATTCCATTCCACATTCCATTCCACATTCCATTCCATTCCATTCCAGTTTCCATTCCAGAATGCATTGCTTACCTATCCACATCCCTCTCCACATTTCATTCCATTCCTTTCCACATTCCATTCCGTCCTTTTACACATTCCATTCCACATTTCATTCCACATCCCATTCCATTTCATTTCACATTAAATTCCTTTCCATTCCACGTTCCATTCCAGGTTCCATTCCACATTCCCTTCCAGATTCCATTCCACCCTCCATACCACTCCATTATACGTTGCATTCCACTTTCCATTCCATTCTATTCCATGCTACATTCCACATTCCATTGCCCATTACATTCCACGTTCCATTCCACGTTCCATTGCACTTTCCATTCCATTCCATTCCACATTTCATTCCACCTTCCATTTCATTACATTCCACTTTCTATTCCACATTCCATTCCACTTTCCATTTCTCGCTCCATTCCACATTCCATTCCACGTTCCATTCCACGTTCCATTCCATTCAATTCCACGATCCATTCCACAATCCATTCCATTCCATTCCACTTTCCTTTTCACCTTACATTCCACATTACATTCCACATTGCATTCTGTTCCCTTCCACGTTTCATTCCACATTCCATTCCACATTCCATTACATTCCATTCCACATTCCGTTCCTTTCCATTCCATTCCAGATTGCATTCCATATTACATTCCACATTCCATTCAACATTCCATTCAATTACATTACATTCCACATTGCTTTCCACATTCCGTTGCATTCCACGTTCCATTCCACGTTCCATTCCACATTCCATTACAGATTCCATTACACATTCCATTACATTCCATTCCACGTCCCATTCCACTTTCCGATCCATTCCATTCCATCTTCCATTCCGCATTCCCTTGCTCTTTCCATTCCATGTTTCATTCCACGATCCATTCCACGTTCCATTCCTTTCCATTCCATGTTACTTTCCACGTTCCATTCCATTCCATTCCACATTCCATTCCATTCCATTACATGTTCCATTCGACATTCCATTGCAAATTCCATTCCATTACATTCGACATTCCCTTCCACATTTCCTTCCACATTCCTTTCCATTCCATTCCATTTCACATTCCATTCAACATTCCACTCCATTCCATTCCACGTTCCATTTCACATTCCATTACATTCCATACAAGATTCCATTCCATTCCATTCCACGTTCCATTCCACTTTCCATTCCACGTTTCATTCCATTCCAATCCAAGTTCCATTACATTCCATTCCACTTTCCATTTCATTCCATTCCACATTCCTTTTTCTTCCATTTCACTTTCCATTCCACATTCCATTTCACTTTCCATTCCATTCCGTTCCATTGCATTCCACATTCCATTCCATTCCAATCCACATTCAAATCCATTCCATTCCAGGATCCATTCCATTCCACATTCCATTCCTTTCCATTCCACATTTCATTTCATTCCATTCTATTCCACATTCCATTCCATTCCATTCTACTTTCAATTCCATTACTTTCTACATTCCATTTCACATTCCATCCCACGTTCTATTCCATTCCATTCCTCGTTCTATTCCACGTTCCATTCCACTTTCCATTCTGTTCCATGCCACATTTCATTCCACATTCTATCCCACTTTCAATTCCATATTCCTTTCCACATTCCTTTCCACGTTACATTCCACGCTCAATTTCATTGCATTTCACTATCCATTAATCATTAAATTCCATTCCATTACAAGTCCCATTCCACATTCCACTCCACTTTCCGATCAATTTCCTTCCTCATTCAATTACACGTTCCATTCCATTGCATTCCGCTTTCCATTCCACATTCCATTGCATTCCATTCGAAGTTCCATTCCACACTCCATTCCATATTCCATTCCACATTCTATTCCGTTCCATTCCACATTCCTTTCCACAATCCATTGCACATTCCAATCCACTTTGCATTCCACATTCCATTAAATTCCCTGACACATTCCATTCCATTCCATTCCACACTTCATTCCACATTCCATTCCACATTCCATTCTATTCCATTCCACACTCCATTCTATTCCATTCCACATTCCATTCCACATTCCATTCCGTTTTCCATTGCACATTGTATTCGATTTCATTCCATGTACCATTCCACATTCCATTCCACTTCATTCCACTTTCCTTTCCACATTCCATTCCACATTTCATTAGACATTCCATTCTCATTGCATTGCATTTCATTCCGAATTCCTTTCCACATTCCATTGCATTCCAATTCACAATCAATTCCACATTCCATTCCATTCCATTGCGTTCCACATTCCATTCCACATTCCATTCCGCAGTCCATTCCAAATTCCGTTCAACATTAATTTCCACATTCCACTCTCATTCCGTTGCATTTCTTTCCACTTTCCATTCCACATTCCTTTGCATTCCAATTTACATGCCATTCCACATTCCAATCCTTTCCATTAAATTCCACTCCGCATTCCATTCCACATTCCATTCCAGATTGCATTCCACAGTCCATTCCATTCCATTCCACATTCCATTGCATTCCAATCATCATTCCATTTCACATTTCATTCCATTCCATTTCACATTCCATTCCATTCCATTTCACATTCCATTCCACATTCCAATCCATTACATTCCACATTCCATTCCATTCCATTCCATTCCATTCCATTCCATTCCACTTTCCATTAAATTCTATTCCACATTCCATTCGACATTCCAGTGCATTCCAAGGCACATTCCCTTCCATTCCAATCCGCATTTCATTTCACAATTCATTCCATTCCCTTCCACATTCTATTCCACATTCCATTCCTATCCATTCCACCTTCCATTCCATTCCATTCCACATTCCATTCCATTCCATTCCACGTTCCATTCCACATTCCATTCCATTCAATTCCACGTTCCATTCCACACCCAATTCCACATTCCTTTCCACATTCCATTCCGTTCCATTGCACATTCCATTCCACATTCCACTCCACGTTCAATTCCACATTCATTTCCACGTTCTGTTCCACTTTCCATTCCATTTTCCATTCCATTACATTGCACTTTCCATTTCACATTACAATCCACTTTCCATTGCACATTCCATTCCATTCCATTCCACTTTCCCTTCCATTACAGTCCACATTTCATTCCACATTACCTTTCATTCCAATCCACATTCTATTGCAAGTTCCATTCCATCAATTCCACTTTCCACTCCACCTTTCATTCCACATTACATTCCACATTACATTCTGCATTGCATTCCGTGAAATTCCGCATTCCATTCCACAATGCATTCCGCATTCCAATCCATTCCTTTCCATATTCCTTTCCACAGTCCATTTCGTTTCATTCCACATTTCATTCTTATTTCATTCCATTACAATCCAGATTCCATTCCACATTTAATTCCATTACATTTCTCATTTAATATTACATTCCATTCCATTGCATTCCATATTCCATTCCACATTCCATTCCACTTTCCGTTCCATGTTCCATTCCACGTACCATTCCACATTCCATTCCATTCCATTACACGTTCCATTCCATTACACGTTCCATTCCATTCCATAACACGTTCCATTTCATTCCGTTCCACATTCCATTCCACTTTCCATTTCACATTCCGTTCAACATTCTATTTCACTTTACATACCATTCCATTCCACAATCCATTCCACATTGCATTGCCTTCCCTTCCACATTCCATTCCACATTCCATTCCATTTCATTCCAAATTCCATTCCTCATTTCATTCCACATTGTATTCCACATTCCCTTTCACATTCCTTTCCTTTCCATTGCACATTCAATTCCACGTTACATTCCACGTTCCATTCCATTCCATTTCACGATTCATTCCATTCGATTCCACATTCCATTCCATAGCATTCCAAATTCCATGGCACATTCCATTCCACATTCCATTGCATTCCATTCCACATTCCTTTCCACTTTCCAATCAATTACATTACACGTTCCATTCCGCATTCCATTACACATTCCTTTCAAAGTTCCAGTCAACTAGAATCCCCGTTCCATTCCACATTTCATTCCATTTTCCATTCCACATTCCATTAGACATTCCATTCCACATTCCATTCCATTACATTACACATTAAATTCCTCAATTCTTTACACATTCCTTTCCATTCCATTCCACTTTACATTCAACATTCCATTCCATTCGATTCCACATTCCATTCCACTCCATTCCACATTCCATTCCCTGTTCAATTCCATTCCATTCCACATTCCATTCCACTTTCCAATCCACAATGCATTCCAAAATCCATTCCAGATTGCACTCTACATTCCATTCCGTTCCCTTCCACATTGCATTTCACATTCCATTCCGTTCCATTCCACATTCCACTGCATTCCATTCCACATTCCTTTCCACATACAAATGCATTCCATTCCAAATTCAATACCATTCCATTCCATATTCAATTCCACAGTCTATTCCACATTGCAGTCCACATACCATTCCATTCCATTAAACTTTCCATTCCACATTCTATTCCGCAATCTATTCCACAATCCTTTCCATTCCATTCCATGTTCCCTTCCAAATTCCTTTCCACATTCCATTCCGTTTCTTTGCACATTCCATTCCACACTCCATTTCACATTCCATTCCGTGCCATTCAACATTCCGTTCCACTTTCTATTCCGTTCCATTCCACATTCCATTGCATTCCATTCCACATTCCTTTCCACACTCCATTCCATTCCATTCACCATTAGATTCCACATTCCATTTCACAATCCATTACACATTCCATTCCATTCCATTCCACTTTCCATTCCACGTTGCAATCCACATTCCATTCCAGTTTCCATTCCACATTCCATTGCATTCCATTCCACGTTCCATTCCACATTCCAATCCATTCTTTCCACTTTCCATTCCACATTCCATTCCACATTCCATTCCATTCCATTCCACATTCTGTTACAAATTCCATTCCATGTTCCATTCTGTGATCCATTCCACGTTGCATTCCATTCCATTCCATGTTCCATTTCATTCCATTCCTCTTTCCATTCCAGATTCCTTTCCACATTAAATTTCATATTCAATTCCAATTTCCATTTCACTTTCCATTCCATTCCATTCCATTCCATTACACATTCCATTCCATTCCAATCCAGAATCCAGTCCATTCCATTTTACGTTGTATTCCGTTTCACATTCCATTCCATTCCATTCCGCATTCCATTCCATTCCATTCCAATCCACATTCCATTCCATTCCATTCCACATTCCATTCCATTCCATTCTAGTCCACCTTCAATTACATTCCATTCAACTTTCCATTCCACATTCCATCCCACATTCCATTCCACATTCCATTCCACTTTCTATTCCACAGTCCATTCCATTCCATTCCACATTCCACTCCGTTCCATTCCACTTTCCATTCCATTCCATTACACATTCCATTCCTTTACATTGCATTCCACACTCCATTCCATTCCATTCCGCATTCCATTCCATTCCATTCCATTCTATTCCACTTTCCATTCCTTTCCATTATATTCCACCTTCCATTGCATTCCCTTCCACATTCCCTTCAATTACATTCCACATTCCATTCCATTGAATTTCACGTTCCATTCCATTACGCAATCAATTTCTCTCCATTCCATCCTATACCACATTCCATTCCATTCCATTATATTCCACCTACCATTGCATTACATTCCACATTCCATTCAATTACATTCCACATTCCATTCCACATTCCATTCCACATTCTATTCCATGTTCCATTCCATTCCATTCCACATTCTATTCCATTCCATTCCATTCCACCTTCCATTCCTTTCCATTATGCATTCCATTCCATTCCATTCCGTTCTATTCCACATTCCATTCCATTCCATTCCATTCCACATTCGATTACTTTCCATTCCGCTTTCCATTCCATTCCTTTCCACCTTCCATTCCACATTCTATTCCACAATACATTCCATTCCATTCTACATTCCATTCCGTTCAATTCCGCATTTCATCCCATTCCATTTCTCCTTCCCTTCCATTCCATTCCATGTTCCGTTCCAGATTCCATTCCACTTTCCACTCCACGTTGCCTTCCATTCCGTTCCACGTTCCATTCCACGTTCCATTCCTTTGCATTCCACGCTCTATTTCACATTTCATTGCACATTCCTTTCCACTTTCCATCCCACATTCCATTACAAGTTCCATTCCACATTCCATTGCGCGTTCTATTCCATACCATTCCAAGTTGCATTCCATTCCATTCGACTTTCCACTCCACATTACATTCCATGTTCCATTCCACGTTTCAATCCATTTTCCATTTCATTCCATTCCACGTTCCATCCCACATTCCATTCCGCATTCTAGTCCTTATTCCATTCCATTCTTTCCAAGTTCCATTACAGTTTCCATTCCATTATTTTCCACGTTCCATTCCACATTCCATTGCCCATTCCATTCCACATTACATTCCTCGTTCCATTCCATTTTCAATTCCACATTCCATTCCATGTTCCATTCCATTCCATTCCACGTTTCATTCCACATTGCATTCCATTCCATTCCACTTTCCTTTCCAAATTCCTTTCCACATTCCATTCCATTAGATTCCACATTCCATTCCACATTCCATTCCTTATTCCATTCCATTCCATTCCACGTTTCATTCAACATTCCACTCCATTCAATTTCACGTTCCATTCCATATTGCATTCCCCATTCCATTCCATTCCGTTCCACCTTCCATTCCACGTTCCATTCTCATTCCATTGCATTTCATTGCACATTCCATTCCGTATTCCATTGCATTAAAATTCACTTTCCATTCCACATTCTATTGAATTCCATTCCATTCCACATTCCATGGCAGATTCCATTCCGCAGTCCATTCCACATTCCATTCCACATTCCATCCTAATTCCATTGCATTTCATTCCACTTTCCGTTACACATTCCATTGTATTCCAATTCACATGCCATTCCACATTCTATTCCAAGTTCCATTCCATTATATTCCACATTCCATACCACATTCCATTCCTTTCCATTCCACGTTCCATTCCACATTCCATTCCAGGATACATTCCACCTTGAATTCAATGTTCCATTCCGCGTTTCATTCCACATTCCATTACACATTCCATTGCTAGTTCCGTTCCACATTCCATTCCATTCCATTCCACGTTCCATTCCAGAGAGCATTCCTCATTCCATTCCATGTTTCAGTCCGCATTCCAATACACATTCCTGTCCACTTTCCATTCGACATTCCATTCCACGTTCCATTCCATGTTCCATTCCATGTTCCATTCCACCCCTTTCCATTTCCCATTAAACCTTCCATTCTATTCCATTCTACTTTCCATTCCACATTCCACTGCACATTCCATTCCACATTCCATTACATTGCATTTCAATTTCCATTCCACATTCCATTCCATTCCATTCCACATTCCATTCCACTTTCCATTCCATTCCATTCCACATTTCATTCCACATTCCATTCCACATTCCATTCCACATTCCTTTCCATTTCATTCCACATTCCTTTCCACATTGCATTCCACATTCGATTCCACATTGCATTCCACATTCCCTTTTACATTCCATTGCATTCCATTCCACATTCTATTCCATATTCCATTGCATACCATTCCACATCCCATACCATATTCCATTCCACATTGCTTTCCATTCCATTCCACATTCCATACCATGTTCCATTCGATTGCAATCCACGTTCCATTACATTACTTTCCACATTCCATTCCACGTTCCATTCTACGTTATATTAGAGGTTCCATTCCATGTTGCATTCCATGCTCCATTCCATTCCATTCGACGTTACATTCCATTCCATTCCACGTTCCATTCCACGTTGCATTCCTTGTTCCATTCCATGTTCCATTCCACATTCCATTCCATTCCATTTCACGTTCCATTTCATTCAATTACACGTTCAATTGCACATTCTATATCACATTCCGTTACACTTTCCATTCCACATTCTATATCCCATTCCTTTCCACCTTCCATTCCATTCCATGCCATTCCATTCCAGTTTCCATTCCATCCCTTCTACTTTCCATTACATTCAATCCCACATTCCATTCCATTGCTATAAATTCCATTCCATTCCATTCCATTCCACATTCCAGATCATTCCATTCCATTCCACATAACATTCCACAGTCCTTTTTATATTCCATTCCACATTCCATTGCATTGCTTTCCACGTCCCATTCCATTCCAGTCCATTCCATTACAGTACACATCCCATTCCACATTCCATTCCCTTCCATTCCACATTCCATTCAATGCCATTACACATTCCATTCCAAGTTCCATTCCACGATCCATTCCACATTCCATCCCACGTTCCATTCCATTCCATTCCAATCCGCATACCATTCCATTCCATTTCACATTCCATTCCACATTCCATTCCCTTCCATTCCACATTCCATTCAATGCCATTACACATTCCATTCCAAGTTCCATTCCACGATCCATTCCACATTCCATCCCACGTTCCATTCCATTCCATTCCAATCCGCATACCATTCCATTCCATTTCACATTCCATTCCACATTCCATTCCATTCCCTTCCACATTTCATTCCATTGCATTCCACGTTACATTCCATTGCATTCCACGTTACATTCCATTGCATTCCACACTCCATTCCATTCCTTTCCATTCCACATTCCATTCCATTCCATTCAATTTCACATTCCATTCCATTCCTTTCCATTCCATTCCACTTTCCATTCCATTCCATTCCACGTTCCATTCCATTCCAATCCATGCCACGTTCCACTCTATTACATAACACATTCCATTCCACATTCCATTCCATTCCATTATATTCAACATTCCATTCAATTCCATTGAGTTCCACATTCCTTCCCTTTCCATTCCACATTCCTTTCCATTCCATTCCATTCCATATTCCATCCCACATTCCAATCCATTCCATTCCACAATCTATTCCACATTCCATTCCATTCAATTTCTCATTCCATACTACTTTCCATTCAATATCATTCCACATTCCATTCCACATTCCATTCCATTCAATTCCACGTTCCTTTCCATGTACCATTCCATGATCCATTCCATTCCATTCTATATTCTATTCTGTTCCATTCCACATTCCATTCCACATTTCATTCCTCATTCCATTCCATTCCACATTCCATTACGTTCCATTCCTCATTCCATTCCATTCCATTTCACATTCCAAAACATTCCACGTTCCATTTAATTCCATTCCATTCCATTACATTACTTTCCTCTTTCAATTCCATTCCATTCCGTGTTACATTCCATTCCATTCCTTGCATTGCATTCCAATCCACATTCCATTCCATTCCATTCCAAATTCCATTCCATTCCATTCCATTTCATTCAACATTCCATTCCAATCCTTTCCACATTCCATTCCATTCAACAGTCCTTTCCATTCCATTCCTTTACACATTCCATTCCAAATTCCATTCTATTTCACATTCCAATCCATTGTGTCCATTCCACATTCCATTCTATTCCATTCCACATTGCATTCCCTTCCACTCCACATTCCATTCTACATTGCATTCCACTCCATATTCCATTACACATACCATTCCACATTCCATTCCCTTCCTTTCTATTCCATTTCACATTCCATTCCACATTACATTCCACTCCATTTCACATTCCATTCCATTCCATTCGACGTTGCATTCCTCTTTCCAATCCACGTTCCAGTCCACGTAACTTTCCAATTTCTATTGCACCTTCCTTCCCGTTACATTCCACGTTCCATTACATTCGAAATTACATTCCATTCCATTCCACTTTCAATGCCATTCCACTCCACATTTCGTTCCATTCAATTCCATTCCACATACCATTCCACTTTCCCTTCCATTACATTCCACATTCAATTCCATTCCATTCTATATTCCATTCCATTCCATTCCACATTCCACATACCAATCCACGTTCCATTCCACGTTCCATTCCCCGTTCCATTCCATGTTACATTCCATTTCATTCCACGTTCCATTCCACATTCCATTCCGCATTCCATCCATTCCGTTCCACATTTCATTCCATTACATTCCACATTCAATTCCTTTCCATTTCATTCCATTCCACAATCCATTCCATTCCATTCTACTCCATTCCGCATTCTGTTCCATTCCATTGTACATTTCATTCCACTCCATTCGACATTCCATTTCATTACATTCCAATGCACATTCCATTCCATTCCACATTCCATTCCACATTCCATTCCACATTGCATTGCATTCCATTCCATATGCCATTCGATTCCTTTCCAATTTTCATTCCATTTCATTCCATTCCATTGCACATTCCATTCCACATTCCATTCCATTCCTTTTCACATTCCTTTCCATTCCATTCCACATTGCATGCCATTCCATTCCACATTCCATTCCATCCCATTAGATATTCCACTCCATTGCTTGCCACATTCCATTCCATTCCATTCCGCTTTACATTCCATTCCTTTCCATTCCTTTTCACATTCCATTCCATTCCATTGAATTTCATATTCAATTACTTTCTATTCCATATTCATTCCGTTACATTCCACATTGCATTCCAATTCATTCCATTCCATTCCATATTCAATTCCCTCCCATTACATATTCCATTCCATTCCATTCAACGTAGCATACCATTCCATTTCATTCCATTCCACATTCCATTATACATTCCATTCCATTCCAACTTTTATTGCATTCCATTCCATTCCATTCCACATTCCTTTCCATTCCAGTCCACATTCCATTCAATGTCATTCAACACTCCATTCCATTCCATTCCAATTTTTATTCTATTCCATTCCAATCCATTCCATTCCACATTCCATTCCATTCCATATTCCGTTCCATTCCATATTCCTTTCCATTCTTTTCCATTCCAAATTCCATTCCGTTCTTTCCACATTCCATTCCATTCCATCCCATTCCATTCCTTTCCACATTCCATTCCATTTCACATAGCATTCCGTTCCACTCCTCATTTCATTCCATTCCTTTTGACATTCCATTCAATTCCATTCTGCATTCTATTCCATTTCATTCCAAATTCAATTCCATTCCACATTCCATTCCATTCCATGCCATTCCACATTCCTTTCACATCCCATTCCATTCCACATTCCATTCCATTCCTTTCCAAATTCTATTCCATTCCATTCCAAATTCCATTCCTTTCAATTCCACATTCAATTCTATTCCATACAACTTTCCATTCGATTCCATTCCACATTCCATTCCATTCCACTTTCTATTGCATTCCATTCCATTACTCATTCCAGTGCACATTCTATTCCATCTCACATTTCATTCCATTCCATTCCATTCCACATTCCATTCAATTCCCTTCCATTCCCAATTCCATTCCATTTCATTCCACATTCCGTTCCATTCCATTCCACATTCCATTCCAATACATTCTAATGCATTGTCCATTCCATTCCTTTCCACATTCCATTCCATTCCATTACATATTACGTTCCATTACATTGCATTCCATTCCACATTCCATTCCATTGCATTCCATTCCACCTTCCATTCCATTCCATTCCGTTCCACATTCCATTCAACTGAATTCCATTCCTCATTCCATTCCAGATTGCATTCCTTTCCATTCCACTTTCCATTACATTCCATTCCACTTTCCATTCCATTCCACTCCATTCCACATTCCATTCCATGCCATTCCGCATTCCATTCCATTGCAATCCATTCCATTTCACATTCAGTTCCATTCCAATCCACGTTCCATTCCATTCCACTCCACATTCCAGTTTCCATTCCACATTCCATTCCACTTCCTATACCACGTTCCATTCCACGTTCCATTCCATTCCATTCCGCGTTCCATTCCACATCCCTTTCCATTCCAATCCATTCCACATTTCATTCAATTCCATTACACATTCCATTCCATTGCATTCCATTTCATTCCAAATTCCATCCCATTCCATTCCTTTACATTCCACATTCCATTGCATTCCATTCGATATTCCATTGCACATTCCATTCCATTCCACATTCCATTCAATTCCATTGCATTCCCCATTCCATTCTTTTCCATTCCATTCCATTTGACATTCCATTCCGCATTCCATTCCATTCCACATTCCATTCCATTCCATTGCATTCCACATTCCATTCCATTACGTTCCATTCCACTCCACATTCCATTCCGCATTCCATTCCATTCCATTCCACTTTCCATTTCATTCCATTCCATTCCACGTTCCAATCCATTCCATTCCATATTCAATTGCATTGAATTCCACACTCCATTCCATTCCATGCCAGATTCCACACCAATCCATTCCACATGCCATTCCATTCCATGCCACATTCCAGTCCTTTCCATTCCACTTTCCATTTCATTCCATTCCACATTCCATTACATTTCACATTCCATTACATTCCATTCAACATTTCATTCCATCCCATTCCACTTTACATTCCATTCCACCTTCCGTTCCATTCCATCCTTTCCACTTTTCATTCCACATTCCATTCCATTCCACATTCCATTCCATTCCATATTGCATACCATACCATTCCATTCCTCATTCCATTCCATTTCACGTTGCACTCCATTCATTCCACATTCCATTCCATTCTATTCCATATTCCATTCCATTCCACATTCCATTCCATTACTTTCCATTCCACTCCACTTTCCATTCTGCATTCCATTTCATTCCATTCCACATTCCATTACTTTCCATTCCACATTCCAATCCATTCCATTCCATATTCCATTGAATTAAATTCCACACTCCATTCCATTCCATGCCACATTCCACTCCAATCCATTCCACATGCCTTTCAATTCCATTTCACTTTCCATTCCTTTCCATTCTACATTCCATTCCATTCCATTCCACATTCCATTGCATTCCACATTTCATTTCATTCCATTCAACATTTCATTCCATTCCATTCCGCATTCCGTTACATACCATTCCACATTCCTTTCTGTTCCATTTCATTGCATTCCACATTCATTTCCATAACTTGCTGCATTCCATTCGATTCCATTCCATTCCACATTCCATTCCATTCCATTCCACATTCCATAATATTCCATATCTTTCCGCATTCCATTCCATTCCATTCCACGTTCCATTCCACACTAAATTCCACATTACTTTCCACATTCCATTCAGTTCCATGGCATATTCCATTCCACATTCCATTCCATGTTCAATTCCACATTCCTTTCCACGTTCTATTCCGCTTTCCATTCCACTTTCCAATCCATTAGATTTCACTTTCCATTTCACATTCCAATCCACTTTCCATTCCACATTCCATTCCTTTCCACTTTCTATTCCACGTTTCATTCCACGTTGCATTCCATTTGTTTCCACGTTCCATTCGACATTGCATTGCATTCCATTCCATGTTCCATTGCACAGTCCATTCCACATTCCATTCCACATTCCATTCCGTTCCATTCCACATTCCATTCCACAATCCATTCCACATTCCATTCCACTTTCCATTCCACTTTCCACTAAAGTCCATTCCACAGTACATTCCGTTCCGTTCTACATTCCATTCCACATTCCATTCCATTCCGTTATATATTCCCTTACATTACAGTCCACATTCCATTCCACATTCCCTTTTATTCCATTCCACATTCTATTCCAAGTTCCATTCCATCAATTCTACTTTCCATTCCACGTTTCATGCCTCGTTACATTCCACATTACATTCCGCATTGAATTCCGTTCTATTCCGCATTCCATTCCACAATGCATTTCACATTCCAATCCATTCCATTCCACATTCCTTTCCGCATTCCATTTCATTACATTCCACATTTCATTCTTATTCCATTCCATTGCATTCCAGATTCCATTACACATTTAATTCCATTCCATTTCACATTTCATACAACATTCCATTCCATTCCATTCCACATTCCATTCCATTCCTTTCCACTTTCCATTCCACATACATTTCCACGTTCCATTATATTCCATTACACATTCCATTCCATTCTATTCCACGTTCCATTTCATTCCATTCCACGTTCCATTTTACATTCCGTTCCACATTCTATTTCACTTTCCATTCCATTACATTCCACATTTCATTCCGCATTGCATTGCCATCCATTCCACATTCCATTCCATTTCATTACACATTCCATTCCACATTCCATTCCACATTCCATTCCATTTCATTACACATTTCATTCCACATTGTATTCCACATTCCCTTTCACATTCCTTTCCATTCCATTCCACATTCCATTCCACGTTGCATTCCACGTTCCATTCCATTCCATTCCATGATTCATTCCATTCCATTCCACATTCCTTTCCATTGCATTCCAAATTACATTGCACATTCCTTTGCACGTTCCATTGCATTCCATTCCACATTTCATTACACATTCCAATTAACATTGCATTCCGTCGCATTCCATATGCCATTCCACTTTCCATTCCACTTTCCATTCCATTCCCTTCCAAATTCCATTACATTTCATTCCACATTCCCTTTCATTAAATTCCACATTCCATTCCACATTCTTTTCCATTCCATTCCACATTCCAAGCCATTCCATTCCACATTGCATTCTATTCCACATTGCATTCCATTCCATTTCACATTCCATTCCACATACCATTCCGTGTCCCATTCCATTCCATTCCAAGTTCCATTACACATTGCATTCCGTTCCAGTTCACATTCCATTCCACATTCCATTCCATTCCATTCAAACGTTCCATTCCATTCCATTCCAGATTCCATTCCAATCCACATTCCATTCCATTCCATTCTACATTCCATACCACAATCCATTCTATTTTCCATTCCACATTCTATTTCACATTCCATTCCATTACCTTCCTCGCTGCATTCCAGCTTCCAATCCACGTTCCATTCCATCTTCCATTCCACATTCCATTCCATTCCATTCCACATTCCACTCTGCATTTCATTCCATTCTATTCCACGTTTCATTCCACTTTCCATTGCATTCCATTCCATGTTCCATTCCACATTCCGTTTCACATTCTTTTCCACTTTCCATTCCATTCAATTCCACGTTCCATTCCACATTCCATTCTATTCCATTCCACTTTCCTTTCCCCATTCGATTCCACGTTCCATTCCACGTTTCATTCTGCATTTCATACCATGTTCCATTCCTCGTTTCATTCAACGTTCCATTGCACTTTCCATTCCATTCCATTCCACGTTCCACACCACATTGCATTCCACAGTCCATTCCATTCCATTCCGCATTCCATTCCATGCCAGTCCACATTCCATTCCATATTCCAATGCATTCCATTCCACATTCCAATGCTTTCCATTGCACATTGCATTCGATTAAATTCCATTCCACATTCCATTCCTTTGCATTCCATTGCACATTGCATTCCACATTCCAATACATTCAATTCCAGAATCCATTCCATTGCATTCCACATTCCATTCCATTCCAAATTCCATTCCTTTCCTTTCCATTCAAATCCAAATTCCATTCCACTTTCCATTCCATTCCATTCCACATTCCATACTGTTCCATTCCACATTCAATTCCATTCCATTCCATATTCCACTCCATTCCATTCCTTTCCATATTGCATTCCATTGCATTCCACATTCCATTCCGTTCTATTGCATTCCACATTCCATTCCACATTCCATTCATTTCCACTTTCCAACCATTGCATTCCATTTTAAATTCCATTCCTTTCCACATTCAATTCCATTCCATTCCACATTCCGTTAGAGTCCATTCCATTCCATATTTCATTCCATTCCATTCCACTTTCCATTCCATCCCGTTCCATTGTATTCCACATTCCATTCCATACTCCATTCCATTCCATTTCACATTCCATTCCATCCCATTTAATTGAATTCCACATTCCATTCAATTCTATTCCATATTCCATTCCATTCCATTCCATTCCACATTCCGTTCCATCCCATTCCATTGAATTCCACATTCCATTCCACATTCCGTATCCTTTCATTCATATTCCATTGCATTCCAATCCACATTGCATTTCATTCCTTTCAATAACAAATTCCATTCCATGACATTGCTTTCAATATTCCACTGCATTCCAATCCACAGTGAATTCCATTCCATTCCATTCCACATTCGTTTCCATTCCATTCAATTCCATTGCACATTCCATTTCATATTCCGTTACATTAAATTCCACATTGCATTCCATTCCGTTCCACTTTCCATTCCATTCTATTCCACATTCCATTCTTTCTGTTATACATTCCATTCCATTCCTTTCCGTTCAAATCCAAATACCATTCCACATTCCATTCCATTCTATTCCAAATTCTATTCCATTCAATTCCACATTCCATTCCATTCCATTCCACATTGCATTCCATTCCATTACATTCCACACTTAGTTACATTCCACTCAATTCGAAATTCAATTCCATTCCCTTCCACATTGCATTCCATTGCATTCCACATTGCATTCTATTCCATTCCACATTGAATTCAATTCCATT
The DNA here is from genome assembly GCF_028885655.2 of Pongo abelii. NCBI lineage: Eukaryota > Metazoa > Chordata > Mammalia > Primates > Hominidae > Pongo > Pongo abelii. Next base: position 18,099,407 of record NC_072000.2, on the reverse strand, counting down.
CTATTCCACTTTCCATTCCATTCCACTTCATAGTCCTTTCCATTCCATTACACATTAATTTCCATTCAATTCCTTTCCATTCCTGAGTCCATTCCACATTCCATTCCATTCCATTCCACATTCCTTACCGTTCCATTCCACATTCAATTTCATTGAATTCCACATTGCATTCCATTCCATTCTTTAAACATTCCATTCCGTTAAATTACAAATTACATTCCATTCCACATTCCATTCCACGTTCCATTCCGTTCCATTCCACGATCCATTGCCCTTTCCATTCCACATTCCATTTCACGTTCCATTGCACGTTCCATTCCACGTTCCATTCCGCGTTCCATTCCACGTTCCATTCCTTTTTCCATTCTGCAATCCTTTCCACGTTCCATTCCTCATTCCATTGCGTTCCATTCCACATTCCATTCCATTCCGTTCCACATTCCATTACTTTCCATACCGTTCCATTCCATTCCATATTCCATTCCATTCCATTCCATATTCCATGCCATTCCATTCCATTCCATTCCAGATTTCATTCCATATTCCATTCCATTCCATTCCACATTCCATTGCATTCCATTCCACTTTCCGTTCGATTCCATTCCAATTTACATTCCATTTGATTCCATGCCACATTGCATACCATTCCACTACATTCCTCATTCCATTCCATTCCATTCTACGTTCAACTCCATTCCATTCCACATTCCATTCCATTCCATTTCTTTCCACATTCCATTCCACATTCCATTCCATTGCATTCCACATTCCATTCCACATTCCATTTCATTCTATTCCACACTCAATTCCATTCCATTCCATGTTCCATTGCATTCCATTGCATTTCACATGCCATTCCTTTCCATTCCACATTCCATTGAAATTCATTCCACCTTCCATTCTAGTCGATTCCACATTCCATTCCTTTCCATGCCATATTCCATGAATTTCATTACAAATTCCATTCCATTCCATTCCACATTCCATTCCACATGCATTCTCTTCCATTCCAGATTACATTCCATTCCCTTCCACATTCCATTCCACGTTCCATTCCACATGCATTCTCTTCCATTCCAGATTACATTCCATTCCCTTCCACATTCCATTCCACGTTCCATTCCACGGTCCATTCCATGTTCCATTCCAGTTCATTGCACTTTCCATTCCAGATTCCATTCCATTCCATTCCACATTCCGCACCATTCCATTCCCTTGTGTGTTCCTTTCCATTCCCTTCCAGATTCTATTCCACATTCCATTCCATTCCTTTCTACATTCCACTCCACATTCCATTCCATTCCATTCCACATTCCATTTCAAATTCCATTCAATTCCATTCCACATTCCATTCCATATTTCATTGCTTTCCATTCCCCTTTCCATTCCACGTTCCATTAAATTCCACTGCATTGCTTTCAACGTTCCTTTACGTTGCATTCCACATTTCTTCCCAAGTTCCATTTCACATTAAATTGCACATTCCATTTCACATTCCATTCTATTCCATTCCACGTTCCATTCGTCATTCCATTCCACATTCCATTCCATTCCATTCCACATTCCACTCCGTGTTCCATTCCATGCCATTCCACGTTCCAGTCCACGTTCCATTCCACATTCCATTCCGCATTCCATTCCACCTTCCATTCCACATGCTATTGAATTCCATTCCACATTCCATTCCACATTCCATTCCACGTTCCATTCCTCGTTCCATTCCACGTTCCATTCCATACCATTCCACTTTCCATTTCATTCCATTCCACGTTCCATTTCATTCTGTTCCACATTCAATTCCACGTTTCATTCCACATTCCATTTCGCACTGCATTTTGCATTCCTTTGCATTCCATTCCATTCCATTCCACTTTCCTTTCCATTCCAATCAACATTCCATTCAATTCCATTCTTCTTTCCCCTCCATTCCACATTCCGTTTCGCATTCTATTCCATTCCATTACATTCCACATTCCTTTCCATTCCAATTCATATTCCATTCCATTCCATTCCAGGTTGCATTTCATTCCACATTCCATTGAATTCCACATCCCATTACATTCCCTTCCACATTCCATTCTATTCCAATCCATTCCACTTTCCATTCCACATTCCATTCCATTCCATTATTTTCCACATTCTATTCCACATTCCATTCCACATTCCATTCCATTCCATTATTTTCCACATTCTATTCCACATTCCATTCCACATTCCATTTTGTATTCGATTCCACGTTCCACTCCATATTCTACTCCAAGTTCCATTCCATTCCATTTCATTCCACATTCCATTCCGTTCCTTTCCGCTTTCCACATTCCATTCCATTCCATTCCACATTCCATTCCTTTTCATTCCATTCCATTCCACATTCCTTTCCATTTCATTAAATTCCAATTTGCATTCCATTCCACTCCACATTCCACATTCCATTCCATTCCATTCCACATTCCACTCCATTGCATTCTGCATTCCATTCCACATTCCATTCCATACGATTCCACATTCCATACCATCCCATTCCATTCCATTCCACATTCTAATCCAAGTTCCATTCCATTCAACTCCACGTTCCATTCCATTTGATATCACATTCCATTCCACGTTGCATTCCACATTCCATTCCATTCCATTCCACTTTCCATTTCATTCCATTCTAAATTCGATTCCACACTGCATCTCATTCTATTCCACATTCCATTCCACATTCCATTCCAGATTGCATTCCATTACTTTCCATTGCATTGCACATTCCATTCCTTTCCACATTGCATTCCTCATTCCATTCCAGATTCCATTTCTCATTCCATTCCATTTCATTCCATATTCCAATCTACAGTCCATTCCACTTTCCATTCCATTACATTCCATATTACTTTACATTCCACATTTCATTCCACATTGCATTCCACATTCCATTCCATTCCACATAAAATTCTGCATTCCATTCCATTCCATTCCATTCCATTCCATCTTACATTCCACACTCCACTCCACTCAACGTTCCATTCGATGATCCATTCCACGTTCGAATCCATTACATTCCATGTTCCATTCCACATTCCCTTGCACTCCATTACACATTCCATTACACGTTCCATTCCATTCCATTTCACTTTCCATTACCTTCCATTCCACATTCCGTTCCACATTCCATTCCACGTTCTATTCCACATTCCGTTCCACATTCCACTTCACGTTTAATTGCACATTCCATTCCACGTTCTGTTCCCTTTCCATTCCATTCCATTCCACATTCCATTCCACATTCCATTCCATTCCATTCCACATTCCATTCCATTCCATTCCACATTCCATTCCATTCCATTCCACATTCCATTCCATTCCATTCCACATTCCATTCCATTCCATTCCACATTCCATTCCATTCCATTCTACATTACATTACACTCCATTCTACATTGCATTCCGCATTCCATTTCAAATTTCATTCCATTCCATTCCACATTCCATTCCACATTCTATTCCATTCCATTCTACATTCCATGACAAATTCCATTCCATTCCATTCAAAACTTCCATTCCATTCCTTTTCACATTTAATTCCAAATTCCTTTCCATTCCATTCCACTTTACATTCCACATTCCATTCCACTTTCCATTCCATGTTCCATTCCTTTACATTTCATATTCCATTCCACATTCCATTCCATTCCACATTCCATTCCACATTCCATTTCAGTCCATTCGAGATTCCATTCCATTGCATTTCGAATTCCATTCCATTCCATTCCATTCCACTTCGAATTCCATTCCATTCCTTTCCATTCCATTCCATTCCATTCCATTCCATTCCATTCCATTCCACTTTCCATTCCACATGCTATTCCTTTCCATTCCATTCCACATTACATTCCACATACCATTCCATTCCATTCCGCATTCCAGTGCACGTTCCATTTCACGTTCCATTCCACGTTATATTCCACGTTCCATTCCACATTCCATTCCATTCCATTCAACATTCCGTTCCATTCAATTGCATTCCACTTTCCATTCCACGTTCCATTCCTATTAATTCCACATTGCATTCCACATTCCATTCCACTCCATTCCACATTCCATTCCATTCCATTAATTTTTCTGTTCCATTCCATTCCATTGCATTCCATTCCACTTTCCATTCCATTCCATTCCGCATTCCATTCCATACCATTCCACATCGAATTCCATTCCAATCCGCATTCCATTCCACATTCCACACCTTTACATTCCACATTCCATTCCATTCCGTTTCATTCCATTCCATTCCTTTGCACATTCCATTCCATTCCATTCCACTTTCCATTCCACATTACATTCCGCATTCCATTCTATTCCATTCCATTAAAATCCACATTCCATTCCATTCCATTCCATTCCAGAATACCTTCCATTCCACTCCACTTTCCATTCTATTCCATTCCACATTCCGTTCCACATTCCGTTCCACGTTCCATTGCACTTTCCACTCCACATTCCATTCCATTGCATTCCATTCCATTCCATTCCACATTCCATTCCATTCCACATTCCATTCCACATTCCATTCCACATTCCATTTAGTTCCATTTGACGTTCCATTCCATACCATTGCGTTCCACATGCCACTCCATTCCATTCCTCATTCCATTCGAAATTCCATTCCAAATCCATTCCATTGCTTTTCAAATTCCATTGAATTGCATTCCATTCCACATTCCATTCCATTCCATTCAACATTCCATTCCATTCCATTCAAAATTCCATTCCACATTCAATTCCATTTTATACCACATTCCATTCCACATTCCATTCCACTTTCCATTGCACGTTCAACTACATGTTCCATTCCAAATTCCATTCCACATTGCATTCCAATCCATTCCACCTTCCATTTCTTTGCATTTCCAAATTCCACTCCACATTCCATTCCATATTCCATTCCATTCCATTGAATTCCACATTCCATTCCATTCCATTCCACATTCCATTCAATTCCATTCCATTCCATATTCCATTCCACATTCCAATCCATTCCATTGCACTTTCCATTCCATGTTCATTTCCACTCCATTCCAAATTCCATTCCACATTCCATTCCATTCAATTTGTGATTCCATATCACATTCCATTCAATTGCTTTCAACATTCCATTCCACATTCCATTCCATTCCATTCCACGTTCCATTCCACGTACCATTCCTCGATCCATTCCATTCCATTCCACATTCCGTTCAATTCAATTCCACTTTCCTTTCCACGTTCATTTCCATTCCATTCCACATTACATTCCACATTCCATTCCATTCCATTCCGCATTCCTTTCCATTCCATTACACATTCCATTCCTTTGCAATTCCAAATTCCATTCCACATTCCATTCCATACTCCATTCCACAATCCTTTCCATTCCAGTCCACATTCCATTCCATTCCATTCCACATTCCATTCCACATTCCATTCAATTCCATTCCATTCCATATTCCGTTCCACATTCCAATCCATTCCATTCCACTATCGATTCCACATTCCTTTCCATTGAATTTCTCATTCCATACCACATTCTATTCTATTCCATTCCACGTTCCATTCCACGTACCATTCCACGATCCACTCCATTCCATTCCATTCCACATTCCATTCAGTTCCATTCCACTTTCCATTCCACATTCATTTCCATTCCTTTCCACATTACATTCCACATTCCATTCCATTCCATTCCACATTCCATTCTATTCCATTCCACGTTGCATTCGTCATTCTATTCCACATTCCATTCCATTCCATATTCCACTGCATGTTCCATTCAATGTCATTCCACTTTCCAGTCCACGTTCCATTCCACATTCCATTCCACATTCCATTCCACATTCAATTCCAATAAATTCCACATTCCATTCCACCTTCCATTCCATTCCATTCCACTTTCCATTCCACATGCTTTTGAATTCCTTCCACATTCCATTCCACATTCCATTCCACGTTCCATTCCTCGTTCCATTCCACATTCCATTCCATACCATTCCACTTTCCATTTCATTCCATTCCACGTTCCATTTCATTCTATTCAACATTCAATTCCACATTTTTTTCCACATTCCAATTCGCACTCCATTTTACATTCCATTTCATTCCATTCCATTCCATTCCACTTTCCTTTCCATTCCAGTACACATTCCATTCAATTCCATTCTACTTTCCCTTCCATTCCACATTCCATTTCGCATTCCATTCCATCCCATTACATTCCACATTCCATTCCATTCCAATTCATATTCCATTCCATTCCATTCCAGGTTGCATTTCATTCCACATTGAATTCCACATCCCATTCCATCCCCTTGCAGATTCCATTCTATTCCATTCCATTGCAATTTCCATTGCACATTACATTCCATTCCATTCTTTTCCACATTCTATTCCACATTCCATTCCACATTCCATTCTGTATTCGATTCCACGTTCCACTCCATATTCTACTCAAAGTTCCATTCCATTCCATTTCACTACACATTCCATTCTGTTCCTTTCTGCTTTCCACATTCCATTCCATTCCATTACACATTCCATTCCATTCCATTACACATTCCATTCCATTCCATTACACATTCCATTCCATTCCATTCCATTCCATTCCACATTCCCTTCCATGTCATTCCATTCCAATTTCCATTCCATTCCACTCAACATTAGACATTCCATTCCATTCCATTCCATTCCGCATTCCACTCCATTCCATTACGCATTCCATTCCACATTCCAGTCCATTCGATTCCACATTCCATACCATCCCATTCCATTCCAAATTCAATTCCTTTCCATTCTACATTCCATTCCATTCCATTTCACATTCCATTCCATTCCATTCAACATTCCATTAAACATTCAATTCCATTTCATACCACATTCCATTCCACATTCCATTCCACTTTCCATTGCACGTTCAACTCCATGTTGCATTCCAAATTCCACTCCACATTCAATTCTAATCCATTCCACATTCCATTCCTTTGCAATTCCAAATTCCATTCCACATTCCATTCCATATTCCATTCCACAATCCTTTCCATTCCATTCCACATTCCATTCCATTCCATATTCCATTCCATTCCACTGAATTCCACATTCCATTCCATTCCATTCCACATTCCATTCAATTCCATTCCATTCCATATTCTAGTCCACATTCCGATCCATTCCATTCCACTATCCATTCCACATTCCTTTCCATTCAATTTCTGATTCCATACCACATTCCATTCAATTGCATTCAACATTTCATTCCATGTTCAATTCCACGTTCCATTCCACCTTCTATTCCATTCCATTTCACGTTCCATTCCACGTTCCATTCCACAATACATTCCAAATTCCATTCCACATTCCATTCCATTCCACCCCACGTTCCATTCCACATTCCATTCCGCATTCCATTCCATGCTCCAATCCACATTCCATTACAGGTTCCATTCCACATTCCATTAAAACTTCCAATCCACGTTCGTTTCCACTCCATTCCGCCTTCCATTCAACATTCCATTCCATTCCTTTCCACTTTCCATTACACATTCCATTCCACGTTCCATTCCACATTCGATTCCCTTCCATTTTACATTCCATTCGACATTCCATTCCATTCCATTCCACTTTCCATTCCACATTCCGTTCCACATTCAATTCCACATTCCATTCTGTTCCATTCCACATTCCATTCCACATTCCATTCTACATTCCATTACTTTCCATTCCACATTCCATTGCATTCCATTCCACATTCCATTCTATTCCATTCCACATTCCATTCCACATTGCATTCCATTCCAGTCCACATCCCATTCCACTTTCCATTCCATTCATTTCCACTTTCCATTCCATTACATTACACAATCCATTCCAGATTTCTTTCCATATTCCTTTCCATTCCACTCCAGTTTCCATTCCACATTCCATTCCACATTGCATTCCACGCTATAACCCACATTCCGTTCCACGTTCAATTCCACGTTGCATTCTACGTTCCATTCCACATTGCATTCCATGTTCCATTCCATGTTCCATTCCACGATCCATTCCATTCAATTCCACATTCCATTCCACATTCCATTCTATTACATTCCACGTTCCATTGCACATTCCATTCCACATTCCATTCTGATCCATTCCACATTCCATTCCTCATTACATTTCTCGTTCCATTCCACGTTCCATTCCACGTTAAATTACAAGTTCCATTCCATTCTATTTCACGTTCCATTGTGTAATCCATTCCATTCCTTTACACTTTCCTTTTCACATTCCATTCCACAATCCATTCTATTATGCATTCTGTTCCATTCCACTTTCCATTCCACATTCCATTCCTCATTCCATTCCACTTTCCATTCCATTCCATTACATTCCATTCTACGTCCCATTCCACTTTCCATTCCATTCCATTACACGTTCCATTCCGCATTCCATTGCCCATTCCATTTCACATTCCATTGTATGTTCCATTCCACGTTCAATTCCATTCCTTTCTACGTTCCATTCCACGTTCCATTCCATTGCATTCCACATTTCATTCCACATTCCATTCCATTCCATTCCACATTGCTTTCCATATTCCATTCCTTTCCATTCCACATTCCATTCCAGATTGCATTCCATTGCATTCCACATTCCATTCCACATTCCATTCCTTTCCATTCCACATTGCATTCCACATTCCATTCCATTCCATTCCACTTTCCATTCTATTGCATTCCACATTCCATTCCACATTCCATTCCATTCCATTCCACATTGCATTCCACATTCCATTTCATTCCATTCCAATTTCCAGTCCATATTCCCTTTCACATTCGAATCCATTCCATTCCACATTCCATTACATATTCCATTCCATTCCATTTCAAATAACATTCAACATTCCCTTCCACATTCCATTCCATTCCATTCCACAATCCACTACATATTCCATTGCATTCCATTTGGGGTTCCATTCCAAGTTCCATTCCACATTCCATTCCATTTCTTTCCATTCCATTCCACATTTAATTACACATTCCATTCCACATTACTTTCCATTCTATTCCACATTCCATTCCACATTCCTTTCCACATTCCCTCCCACATACCATTACATTCCATTCCACATACCATTCCATTGCATTCTACGTTACATTCCACATTCCATTCCACATTCCCTTCCACATTCCATTCCATTCTATTCCACTTTCCATTCCACATACCAATGCATTCCATTCAACATTCCATTCCACATTCTATTCCACATTCCATTCGATTCCATTCCACATTCCATTCTATTGCACATTCCATTCCATATTCCATCCCACGTTCCATTCCACTTTCCATTCCATTCCACATTCCATTCCATTCCATTCCAAATTGCATTGGATATTCCATTCCATTCCACTCCACGTTCCATTCCATTCCATTCCAAATTGCATTACACATCACATTCCACGTTCCATTCCATGTTCCATTCCAAGTTCCATTCCATTCAATTCCTCATTCCATACCATTCAATTCCATTCCGTTCCATTCCTCATTCCTTACCATTCCATTCCATTCCATACTTGATTCCATTCCATTCCATTCTACATTCTATTAATCAAACAATTCCATTCCATTCCACATTCCTTTCTACATTCCACTGCATTCCGATCCATATTACAGTCCTGTGAATTCCACATTCCATTCAACATTCCATTCCACGTTTCACTCCACATCCCATTCCATGTTCTATTCCACGTTCCATTCCATTCCAATCCACGTTCCATTCCACGTTCCAATCCACAATCCTTTCCACATTTCATTCCCCGTTTCATTCCATTCCTTACCACGTTTCATTCCACGTTCCATTCCATTCCATCGCACTTTCCATTCCACATTCCATTTCACATTCCATTCCACGCTCCATTCCACATTGCATTCCACGTTCGACTCCATGTTCTATTCCAAGTTTCATTCCACGTTCCATTGCATTCCATTGAATGCTGCATTCCAGATTGCATTCCATTCCATTCCTCTTTCCATTCCACATTGCATTCCACATTGCTTTCCACATTCCATTCCGTTCCATTCCACATTCCATTACACTTTCCATTCCACATTCCATTCCACATTCCATTGCATTCCATTCCACATTCCATTCAAGATTGAATTCCACATTCCATTGCATTCCATTCTACATTCCATTCCACATTGCATTCCATTCCTGTCCACATTCCATTCCACATTCCATTCCATTCCATTCCACATTCCATTCCATTCCACATTCCATTCCACATTTTATTCCCCTCCAGTCCACATTGCTTTGCAATCTCCATTCCATTCCATTCCACATTCCATTCTATTGCATTCCACATTCCATTCTATTCCATTCCACATTCCATTCCACGTTCCATTCCACGTTCCATTTCATTATTCATTGCACATTCCATTGCATTGCATTCCACTTCCCATTCCACATTCTATTCCATTCAATTCCACTTTCTGTTCAACATTCCATTGCACATTCCATTCCATTCCGTTCCACATTCCATTCCTCATTCCATTTCTCATTCCATTTCATTCCATTCCACATTACATTCCATTCCACTCCACATCCCATACCACATTCCATTCGATTCCATTCCACATTCCTTTCCAAATTCCACTTACATTTACACATTCCTTTCCACATTCCTTTCAACATTCCATTCCGTTCCATTCCACATCCCATTCCACATTCCATTACATATTCCATTCCATTCCATTCCACATTCTCTCAAATTCCATTCCATTCCGCATTCCATTCATTTCAATTCCACATTCCACTCCCTTCCTTTCCTCATTCCATTCCATTTCATTCCACATTCCACTCTGGATTCCATTCCATGCCAATCCACTTTCTATTCCACATTCCATTCCTTCCAATTCCACATTACATTCAACATTCCATTCCATGTTCAATTCCACGTTCCATTCCACCTTCTATTCCATTCCATTTCACGTTCCATTCCACGTTCCATTCCACAATACATTCCAAATTCCATTCCACATTCCATTCCACATTACATTCCGCATTCCATTCCATGCTCCAATCCTCATTCCATTCCATGTTCCATTCCACATTCCATTAAAACTTCCAATCCACGTTCCTTTCCATTCCATTCCACCTTCCATTCGACATTCCATTCCATTCCTTTCCACTTTCCATTCCACATTCCATTCCACGTTCCATTCCACATTCCATTCGACATTCCATTCCATTCCACGTTCCATTCCACATTCCATTCTACATTCCATTACTTTCCATTCCACATTCCATTCCATTCCATTCCACATTCCATTCTATTCCATTCCACATTCCATTCCACATTGCATTCCATTCCAGTCCACATCCCATTCCACTTTCCATTACATTCATTTCCACTTTCCATTCCATTCCATTACACAATCCATTCCAGATTTCTTTCCATTCCACTCCACGTTCCATTCCACATTCCATTCCACATTGCATTCCACGCTACAACCCAGATTCCGTTCCACGTTCAATTCCACGTTGCATTCCACGTTCCATTCCATGTTCCATTCCATGTTCCATTCCACGATCCATTCTATTCAATTCCATGTTCCATTCCACATTCCATTCTATTACATTCCACATTCCATTGCACATTCCATTCCACATTCCATTCCTCATTACATTTCTCTTTCCATTACATGTTCAATTCCACTTTAAATTCCAAGTTCCATTCCATTCTATTCCACGTTCCATTCTGCAATCCATTCCATTCCTTTAAACTTTCTTTTTCATATTCCATTCCACAATCCATTCTATTATGCATTCTGTTCCATTCCACTTTCCATTCCACATTCCATTCCTCATTCCATTCCACTTTCCATTCCATTCCATTACATTCCATTCTACGTCCCATTCCACTTTCCAGTCCATTCCATTTCACGTTCCATTCCGCATTCCATTGCCCATTCCTTTCCACGTTCCATTGTATGTTCCATTCCGCGTTCAATTCCATTCCTTTCTACGTTCCATTCCACGTTCCTTTCCATTCAACTCCACGTTCCATTCCATTGCATTCCACTGCATTCCACATTTCATTCCACATTCCATTCCATTCCATTCCACATTGCTTTCCATATTCCATTCCTTTCCATTCCACATTCCATTCCAGATTGCATTCCATTGCATTCCACATTTCATTCCACATTCCATTCCTTTCCATTCCACATTGCATTCCACATTCCATTCCTTTCTATTCCACTTTCCATTCTATTGCATTCCACATTCCATTCCACATTCCATTCCATTCCATTCCACATTGCATTCCACATTCCATTTCATTCCATTCCAATTTCCAGTCCACATTCCCTTTCACATTCGAATCCATTCCATTCCACATTCCATTAGAGATTCCATTCCATTCCATTTCACATAACATTCAACATTCCCTTCCACATTCCTTTCCATTCCATTCCACAATCCATTCCATATTCCATTGCATTCCATTTGAGGTTCCGTTCCAAGTTCCATTCCACATTCCATACCATTCTTTCCATTCCATTCCACATTTAATTACACATTCCATTCCACTTTACTTTCCATTCCATTCCACATTCCATTCCACATTCCTTCCCACATTCCCTCCCACATACCATTCCATTCAATTCCACATTCCATTCCACATACCATTCCATTCCATTCTACATTACATTCCACATCCCATTCCACATTCCCTTCCACTTTCCATTCCATTCTATTCCACTTTCCTTTCCATATTCCAATCCATTCCTTTCCACATTGCATTCCACATTCTCTTCCACATTCCATTCCATTCCATTCCACATTCCATTCTATTGCCCATTCCATTCCATATTCCATCCCCCGTTCCATTCCACTTTCCATTCCATTCCACATTCCATTCCATTCCATTCCAAATTTCATTGGATATTCCATTCCATTCCACTCCAAATTCCATTCCATTCCATTCCGAATTGCATTACACATCACATTCCACGTTCCATTCCACGTTCCATTCCATGTTCCATTCCAAGTTCTATTCCATTCAATTCCTCATTCCATACCATTCAATTCCTTTCTGTTCGATTCCTCATTCCTTACCATTCCTTTCCATTCCATACTGGATTCCATTCCATTCCATTCCACATTCTATTAATCAAACAATTCCATTCCATTCCACATTCCTTTCCACATTCCAATGCATTCCGATCCATATTACATTCCTGTCCATTCCACATTCCATTCCACGTTCCACTCCACAACCCATTCCTCGTTCTATTCCACGTTCCATTCCATTCCAATCCACGTTCCATTCCACGTTCCAATCCACAATGCTTTCCAAATTTCATTCCCCGTTTCATTCCATTCCTTTCCACATTCCATTCCACGTTCCATTCCACATTCCATTTCACATTCCATTCCACGCTCCATTCCACATTGCATTCCACTTTCGATTCCATGTTCTATTCCAAGTTTCATTCCACGTTCCATTCCATTCCATTGCATGATGCATTCCACATTGCATTCCATTCCATTCCATTTTCCATTCCACATTCCATTCCACATTGCTTTCCACATTCCATTCCGTTCCATTCCACATTCCATTACACTTTCCATTCCACATTCCATTCCACATTCCATTCCACATTCCATTGCATTCGATTCAACATTCCATTCCAGATTGAATTCCACATTCCATTGCATTCCATTCTACATTCCATTCCACATTGCATTCCATTCCTGTCCACATTCCATTCCACATTCCATTCCGTTCCATTCCACATTCCATTCCATTCCACATTCCATTCCACATTGTATTCCACTCCAGTCCACATTGCTTTGCACTCTCCATTCTATTCCATTCCACATTCCGTTCTATTCCATTCCACAATCCATTCTATTCCATTCCACATTCCATTCTATTCCATTCCACATTCCATTCCACGTTCCATTCCGCGTTCCATTTGATTATTCATTGCACATTTCATTGCATTGCATTCCACGTCACATTCTACATTCTATTCCATTCCATTCCACTTTCTATTCAACATTACATTGCACATTCCATTCCATTCCTTTCCACATTCCATTGCTCATTCCATTTGTCATTCCATTTCATTCCATTCCACATTCCATTCCATTACACTCCAAATTCCATACCATATTCCATTCCATTCCATTCCACATTCCTTTCCAAATTCCACTTACGTTTCCACATTCCTTTCCACATTATTTTCAACATTCCATTCCGTTCCATTCCACATCCCATTCCACATTCCATTCCATATTACATTCCATTCCATTCCACATTTCATTCCACATTCTATTCCATTCCATTTTCCATTCCACCTTCCATTCTATTCCATTCCAATTTTCATTCCATTCAATTCCACATTCCATTCCACATTACATTTCACATACCAATCCTTTCCATTCCACATTCGATTGCATTTCAGTGCACATTCCATTCCATTCCTTTCCACATTCCATTCCACTTTACATTCCACTTTCCATTCCATTCCTTTCCACGTTTCTTTCCACAATCCATTCCATGTTCTACTCCATTCCACTCCACGTTCCATTCCATAATCTATTCCATTCCATTTCAACTTCCCTTCCACATTCCATTCCACATTCCATTAGACTTTCCATTGCATTCCATTACACATTGCATTCCACAATGCAGTCGTCATTCCATTCCACATTCCATTTCACATTCCATTCCACATTTCATTCCATGTTAAATTCCATTCCATTCCACATTCCATTCCACATTTCATGCCACATTCCATTCCACATTACATTGCACACTCCATTCCACATTCCATTCTACATTCCAATCTCATTCCATTGCATTTCATTCCGCATTCCATTCCACATTCCATTCCATTCCATTCCTCATTTCATTCCACATTTCATTCCACATTCCATTCCATTCCATTCCACATTCCATTAACCCTTCTATTCCATTCCATTACTGTCGATTCAAGATACTATTCCACATTTCATTTCTTTCCATTCCACATTCCATTCCTTTCCGTTCCACGTTCCGTTCCATGTTCCATTCCACATTGCATTCCATTCCATTCCACATTCCATAGCATTCAACTTCGTTCCTTTCCACATACCATTCCATTTCCCACCATTCCGCATTCCATTCCATTCCTATGCGTATTCTACTCCAGATTCCATTCCATTCCATTCCACATTCAATTCCACATTCCATTCCATTCCTCATTCCATTCCATCCATTCCATTCCGCATTCCATTCCTTTGCATTCCACATTCTATTCCTCATTCCCTTCCATTCCATTCCACATTCAAATCCACATTGCATTCCATTCTACATTCCATTCCATTCCATTGCACTTTCCATTCATTTCATTCCACATTCCATTTCGCCTTCCATTCAACGTTCCTTTCCACATTCCATTCCACGTTCCGTTCCACTATCCATTCCATTCAATTCCACCTTCCATTCCACGTTCCTTTCCACATTCCATTCCTCATTCCATTCCACGTTCCATTCCATTCCTTTCCATATTGCTTACCATTGCATTCCATTACATTCTGCATTCCATTCCATTCCATTCCATATTCTACTCCACATTCCACTCCATTCCTTTCCACATTGCTTGCGACATTCCAATCCATTCCATTCCACTTTCCATTCCACGATCCATTCCACATTTCACTGCACGTTCCATTCCATTCCATTCAATGTTGCATTCCACGTTCTGTTTCATTCCATTCTATGTTCCATTCCACATTCCTTTCCACATGCCATTGCACTTACCATTCCACGTTCCTTTCCACGTTTCATTAAAATTTCCATTCGACGTTCCATTCTATTCCATTCCACTTTCCATTCCACGTTACTTTCCATTCCATTACACTTTCCATTCCGCATTCCAATCCACGTTCCACTCCATATTCCAATACGTTTCATTCCACATTCCATTACTCATTCCATTTCACATTCCATTTCACATTCCATTACATTCCATTCCACTTTCCATTCCACATTCCATTCAGTTCTATTCCACATGCCATTCCACTTTCCATTGACACATTCCATTCCATTCCATTCCATTCCACATTCCATGCTACATTCCATTCCACTTTACATTCCGCCCTCCATTCCACATTCCATTCCACATTCCAGTATCATTCCATTGCATTTCGGTCCGCATTCCATTACACATTCCATTGCATTCCAATTCACATGCCATTTCACTTTCTATTCCAAGTTCCATTCCATTATTTTCCAGAATCCATTGCACATTCCATTCCACAGTCCATTCCATTCCATTCCACATTCCATTGTATTCCAATCAATCAACATTCCATTCCACATTTCATTCCATTCCATTCCACATTCCATTCCATTCCACGTTGCATTCCACGTTCCATTACATTCCATTCCACTTTCCATTACATTCCGTTACATTCCCATCCACGTTCCATTCCAATTTCCATTAAATTCTATTCCATATTCCGTTCCACATTCCGGTCCTTTCCATTCCACATTGCATTCCATTCCTATCCACATTTCTTTCAACATTTCATTCAATTCCATTCCACTTTGCATTCCACAATCCATTGCACATTCCCTTCCACATTCCATTCCATTCCATTCCACATTCCATTGCACATTCCATTCCATTCCATTCCAGATTCCATTCCATTCGATTACATTCCATTACATGTTCTATTCCAGATTCGATTCCAGTCCATTCCACGTTCCATTCCACTCTCCATTCCACATTCCATTCCTTTCCATTTCACTTTCCATTCCACACTCAATTCCACATTACATTCCACATTCCATTCCACATTCCATTCCACTCCATTCCATTCTGCATTCCATTTCATTGCACTCTACATTCTATTCCTCATTCCATTCCATTCCATTCCACATTCAATTCCACATTCCTTTCCAATCCATTGCACATTCCATTCCATTCCATTGCACATTCCATTCCACGTTCCATCCTACTTTACATTCCATTCCATTCCACCTTACATTAATTGTTCCATTCCACATTCCATTCCACATTACATTCAATGTTCCATTCCATTCCATTCCATATTCCTTACCATTCCATTCCACTTTCTTCTCTACATTCCACTCCAATCCATTCCACATACCATGACACATTCCATTCCATTCCATTCCACATTCCATTTCATTCCATTCAAGATTCCTTTCCATTCCATTTCACATAACATTCCATTCCATTCCATTCCACATTCCATTCCTTTCCATTACACATTCCTTTCCACATTACTTTTCACTTCCTATTCAACATTTCCTTCCACATTCCAATCCATGTTCCATTCCATTACATTGCCCTTTCCATTCCACGATCCATTCTCATACCCCTCCACGTCCCATTCCATTCCATTCCTTTCCACATTCCTTTCCACATTCCATTCCATTCCACGTTCCATTCCGCACACAATTCCTTATTCCATTCCACAATCCATTCCGATCCATTCCACATTCCATTCCACATTCCATGCCACGTTCAATTCCATATTCCATTACACGTTCCACTCCACGTTACATTCCACATTCCATTCCACATTCCCTTCCACATTCTATTCCATTCCTTTCCACATTCCATTCCATTCCACGTTCCATTCCGCATACAATTCCTTTTTCCATTCCACATTCCATTCCGATCCATTCCACATTCCATTCCACATTCCATGCCACGTTCAATTCCTTATTCCATTACAAGTTCCACTCCACGTTACATTCCACGTTCCATTCCATTGCATTTCACGTTCCATTCCACATTCCATTCCATTCATTTCCACATTCCATTTCACTTTCCATTCCACTTTCCATTACACATTGCATTCCACATTCGATTCAATTCCATTCCACATTCCATTCCATTCAATTCCATTCCATTCCACTTTTCATTCCACATTCCATTCAATTCCATTCCACGTTGCATTCCCCTTTCCATTCCACATTCCATTCCATTCCATTCCACATTCCATTCCAAATTGAATTCCACATTCCATTCCACATTCCATTCCTTTCCAATCCACGTTCCATTCTACATTCCACTCCATTCAATTAAACTTTCGATTTCATTCCATTAAACTTTCCATTCCATTCCATTCAACTTTCCATTCCGCATGCCATTGCACATTCCATTCTACATTACATTCCGTTCCATTCCACATTCCATTCCACATCATATTCTATTACGTACCACATTCCATTCCATTCCACTCCACATCCCATTCCACTCCACATTCTCTTCCCTTCCGTTCCACATTCCATTCCATTCCATTGCAGATTCCGTTGCACATTCCATTCCACATTCCATGCTACATTCCATTCCACGTTACATTCCGTTCCATTCCGCGTTTCTTTCCACATTCCATTCCACATTCCATTCCACATTCCATTCCACATTCGAATCCACATTCCAATTCATTACATTCCACATTCCTTTCCACATTCCATTCCATTCCATTCCACATTTCGTTCCACATTCCATTCCACTTCCCATTCCACATTCCATTCCCTTACTTTCCACATTCCATTCCGCATTCCATTCCATTCCATTCCATTCCATTCCATTCCGCTTTCTATTCCACAATGCATTCCACATTCCAGTCCATTCCATTCCACATTCCATACCACATTAAATTCCTTTACCTTCCACATTTCTTTCCACATTCCATTCCGCATTCCATCCACATTCCATTGCATTCCATTCCACATTACATTCCATATTCCGTTCCATATTCCATTCCACATTCCGCAGTCTATTCCATTCCATTCCACATTCCATTCCATTCCAATCCACATTCCAATCCACAATTCATTCCATTCCTTTCCACATTCCATTCCACATTCCATTCTCTTCCACTGCATTCCACATTCCATTCCAATTTCCATTAAATTCCATTCCACATCCCATTCCATTACATTCCACATTCCATTCCACATTTCATTTCCAATTTCCACTCCACGTTCCACTCCCGTTTCCATTCCACAATCCATTCCAGATTCCATTCCATTCCATTCCACATTCGATTCCACATTCCTTTCCATTCCATTCCATGTTCCATTCCACGTTCCCTTCCACCATCCTTTCCATTCCATTTGATTCCACGTTCCATTCCATTTCAAATTCCTTTCCAGTACATTCCATGTTCAATTCCACATTCTATTCCATTGCATTCCACATTCCAAGCATTCCATTCCACATTGCATTCCACATTCCATTCCACATTTCATTCGATTCCGTTCCACGTTCCATTCCACATCCCATTGCATTCCATTCTACATTCCATTCCATTCCATTCCATTGCAGTCCACATTCCATTCCACGTTCCATTCCATTCCATTCCACATTCCATTCCACATTCCTTTCCACTGCATTCCGCATTCCATTCCAGATGCCATTGCATTCCATTTTGCATTCCATTCTTTTCCATCCCACTCTACATTCCAGTCCATTACACATTCCTTTACATTCCATTCGGTATTCCGTTCTATTCTACCCTCCATTCCATTCCGTTACTTTGCAAATTCCATTCCATTCCACTCCAAGTTCCATTACATTCCATTCCATTCCACATTACATTCCACATTCCATTCCTTGCCATTCAACATTCCATTCTATATTCTATTCCATACCTTTCCACATTGCATTCCACATTCCATTCCATTCCTCCATTCCGCATTCCATTCCATTCTTTCCATATTCCATTCCACTATATTACACAGTCTGTTATACATTCTATTCCTTTCCATTCCTTATTGCATTCCACTTTTCATTCCATTTCATTCCACATTCCATTCCACATTCCATTCCATTTCATTCCACATTGTTTCCACATTCCAAACCATTCCTACATTCCACATTCCATTCGATTCCATTCCACATTCCGTTCTATTCCATTCCACATTCCATTCCGCATTCCATTCCACATTCCATTCCATTCCATTCGACTTTCCACTGCATTCCATTCAATTCAACATTCCATTCCATTCAACATTCCATTCCTTTCCATTCCATATTCCATTCCATTCCTTTCCATATTCAAGTAGATTCGATTCCACTCCATTCCACATTCCATTCCTTTCCATTCCATGTTACATTCCACGTTCCATTTCACATTCCATTTCACGTTCCATTCCACGTTCCATTCCATTACAACTGACTTTCAATTCCACAATTCATAATATTCCTGTCCACTTTCCATTCCACATTCCGTTCCATTCCATTCCATTCCACATTCCATTCTATTCCATTCAATATTCCATTTCATTCCATTACACATTTCATTGCACATTGCACACCATTCCAATCCACATTCCTTTCCACATTCCATTACATTACATTCCAATTTCCATTCCATTCCATTTCACTTTCCATTCAACGTTACATTCCACGTTCGGTTCCACATTCCCTTCCCCGTTCGTTCCTTTGCTCGTTCCATTCCACTTTCCATTCCAAGTTCCATTCCATTCCATTCTACATTCCATTCCATTCCATTCCACACTCTACTCCATTCCATTCATTTGCACATTCCACTAAATTGCATTCCACTCCAAATTCCATTCCATTCCATTCCACATTCCCTTCCATTCCATTCCACATTCAATTCCATTCCATTTCACATTCCATTCCACATTCCGTTCCTTTCCATTACTCGTCAATTTCATTCCATTCCATTCCACATTCCATTCCATTGCATTCCACATTCCATTCCATTACATTTCTCATTCCATTCCATTCCATTGTACATTCCATTCCACCTTCCACTCCATTTCATTCCATTCCATTCCACATTTCTTTCCATTGCATTTGATATTCCATTCCTCATTCTTTTCCATTCCGTTCCATTCCACGTTCCATTCCAACTTCCATTCCATTCCATTCCACGTTACATTCCATTCCACTCCACATTCAAATCCATTCCAATCCACATTCCATTCCATTCCATTCCATGCCATATTCATTTCTATTCCACATTGCATTCCATTCCGTTGCATTCCACATTCCATTCCACATTCCATTCCATGTTCCATTCCCTTCCATTCCACTTTCAATTCCACCTTCTGTTCCCAATTCCGTTCAACATTCCATTCTATTCCATTCCAAATTCTACTTTCCATTCCACTTTCCATTCCATTCCATTCCAGATTGCATTCCATTCCACATTCCATTCCACGTTCCATTCCATGTTCCATTCCACGTTCCGTTCCATTCCATTCCAATTTCCATTCTACATTCTATTCCACATTCCACTCCGTTCCATTCCATTCAATTCCACAATCCTTTCCATTACATTTCATTCCACATTCTTTACATTCCATTCTACACGCCATTCCGTTCCATTCCACATTCTATTCCAATCCAATCCATTCCATTCCATTCCATTCTATTCCATTCTATTCCACTTTCCACTCCATTCCATTCCACATTCTATTGCACAGTCCATTCCATTCCATTCCCCATTGCATTCCACATTCCATTCCATTGCATTCCACATTCCCTTCCATTCCATTCCACATTCTCTCCACATCTCATTCCACGTTGCATTCCATGTTAAATTCCACATTCCATTCAACTTTCCTTTCGATTGCATTCCTTGTTCCATTCCATTCCATTCCACATTCATTTCCACTCCATTCCACATTCCATTCCACTTCCCATTCCGCGTTCCATTTCACTTTTCGTTGCACGTTCCTTTCCATTCCATTCCACCTTTCATTCAACTTGCCATTCCACTACATTCCACTTTCCATTCCACATTCCATTCCACATTCCATTTTATTCCAATACACATTCCAGTCCACATTCCATTCAATATTCCATTCCAAGTTCCATTCCTTTCCATTCCACATTCCATTCCATTTCACTTTCCATTCCACATTCTATTCCATTCAATTCCACATTCCATTCCATTCCATTCCATTCAAGTCCACTTTCCATTATATTCAATTCCAGTTGACATTACATTCCATTCCATGCCACATTCCATTCCATTCCAATCTATACCACATTCCTTTCCTTTCCATTCCATATTCCATTACATTCGATTCCACATTCCATTCCATTCCATTCCACATTCCATTCCATTCCGCATTCCATTGCATTCTGTTCCGTTACACATTCCATTCCATTCCATTCCACCTTCCATTGCACATTCCATTTCATTCCATTCCACTTTTCATTCGATTCCGTTCGATGTTCCATTCCACATTCCATTCCATGCCATTCCACTTTCCATTAAATTCTATACAACTTTCCATTCCATTCCATTCCATTCCAGTCTACATTCCTTTTCATTCAATTCCTTTCCACATTCCATTCCATCCCATTCCACATTCCATACCATTCCATTACATTCCATTTCACATTCCATTCCATTTGATTCAACATTCTGTTCCATTGCATTCCACATTGAATTCCTTCCACATTCCATTCCGTTCCATTCCATTCCACATTCCATTCCATTCCACGTTCCATTTCACATTCCATTCCATTCCATTCCACATTGCATTCCATTTTATTCCACATTCCATTCGACTTTTCATTTCACTCCATTGCACATTCCATTTCTTATTCCATTCCTTTCCATTCCACATTGCATTCCATTTTATTCCACATTCCATTCGACTTTTCATTCCAATCCATTGCGCATTGCATTTCCCACTCCATTCCATTCCATTCCATTACACATTCAATTATACATTCCATTCCATTACACATTCCATTATACATTCCATTCCATTCCATTGCATTCCACTTTCTATTCCATTCCTCTTCTCATTCCATTAAATTCCGCTCCACATTCCTTTCCACATTCCATTCCATTAAACATTCCGTTTCATATTTCATTCCATTCCATTCCACCTTCCATTCCATTCCACATGCCATTCTATTCCATTCCATTCCATACCACATTGCTTTCCGTTTCTTTCCTCTCCACCTTCCATTCCACTTTACACTCCATGCCATTCCACTTTCCATTCCATTCCATTCCTCAATCCATTCCATTCCATCCCATTCCACTTTCCATTCCACATTCCATTTCACGTTCCATTCCACATTACTTTCCACATTCAATTCCACATTCCAGTCCATTCCATAACAGATTCCATTCCAAGTTCCATTCCACGTTCCATTCCATTCCATTCTAATCCATTCTATTCCGAATTCCATTCCATTCCATTCCATTCCATTCCAATCCATTCCATTCCTGTCTATGTTGCATTCCATTCCATTCCATTTTCCATTCCAACTTGCATTCTATTAAGTTTCACGCTCAATTCCACATTCTCTTCCACGTTCCATTCCACATTCCATTTCAAATTCTATTTCATTCCACATTCCATACCGTTCCATTCCACATTCCATTCCATTACATTCAACATTCCATTCCACATTCAACTCCATTCAATTCCACATTCCATTCCATTCCATTCAATCGAAGTCTACTTTGCTTTCCATTCTATTCCATTCCACATTCCATTCCATTCAATTCCAGTCAACATTCCATTCCATTCCATTGCACATTCCATGCCATTCCATTCAACATTCCATTCCACATTGCATTCCACGTTCCATTCCATTCCATTCCACGTTCCATTCCAATCCATTCCACGTTTCATTCCACGTTCCATTCCATGCTCCATTCCACTTTCCATTGCCCTTTCCATTCCATTCCAACAAACCTTCCATTCCATGTGATTACAGATTCCTTTCCGTTCCGTTCCACATTCCATTCCAGTTTCCATTCCACGTTCCATTCCATTCCATTCCACCTTTCATTCCATTCCATTCCACATTCCATTCCATTCCATTCCAACTTTCATTCCATCCCATTCCATTCCACCTTTGATTCCATTGCATTCCACATTCCATTCCATTCCATTCCACATTTCATTCCATTGCATTCCACATTCCGTTCCATTCCATTCCCCATTCCATTCCATTCCACTCCATTCACATTCCATTCCATTACATTCGATTCCTTTCCTTTCCACATTCTTGTCTACATTCCGTTTTATTCCTTTCGTCATTCCATTCCACATTCGATTCAATTCCATTCCAAAATCCATTCATTTCCATTGCACAATCCATTCAGTTCCATTGCACAATCCATTCAGTTCCATTCCATTTCCACTACATTCCACTCCACATTACATTGCAATCCATTCCACTTTCCATTCCACTTTCCATTCCACATTACTTTCCATTCCTTTACACAATCCATTCAATGTTACATTCCATTCCTTTCCACATTCTATTCCACACTCCTTTCCTTTCATCCCACATTCCATTCCATTCCATTGCACATTCCATTCCATTCCATTCCACATTCCATTCCTCATTCCATTCCACATGACATTCCATTTCACATTCCTTTCCATTCCTTTGCACATTGCTTTCCACATTCCATTCCACATTCCATTCCATGCTATTTCACATTCCATTCCCCATTCTATTCCATTCCAATCCACATTCCGTTCCATTCCATTCCATTCCATTCCACATTACACTCCATTCCATTTTACGTTCCATTCCATTCCGTTCCACGTTCCATTCCATTCTCTCCCACTTTACATTACATTCCCTTCCACGTGCCAATACACGTTGCATGCCACGTTCCATTCCACGTTCCATTCCACGTTCCATTCCATTCCATTCCTCGTTCCATTCCATTCCATTGCACCATCCATTCCATTCCATTCCACTTTCCATTCCGTTCCATTCCACATTCTATTCCATTTCATTCCACATTCCATTACCCTTTCCTCTCCACTCCATTCTAACTTCCATTCCACATTCCATTCCATTCAATTCCAGTCCACACACCATTCCATTCTGTTCCATTCCACATTTTCTTCCATTCCATTTCATTACACATACTATTCCATTCCATTACCCGTTCCTTTCAATTCCAAATTCCATTCCATTCCATTCCAAATTCCATTCCATTCCATTCCACATTACATTCCACTCCACTCCACATTCCATTCCATTCCATTCCACTTTCCATTCCATTCCATTCCACATTCCATTGCATTCCTGTCCAAATACCATTCCATTACATTCCACTTTCCATTCTTTCCATTCCACATTCCATTCCATTATATTCCTCCTTCCATTCCATTCCATTCCGTTTCACATTCCATTCCATTCCATTCCACATTCCATTCCACATTCCATTGCATTCCATTCCGCATTCCATTCCAGTCCATTCCACTCTCCTTTACATTCCATTCCACATTCCATTCCATTACATTCCACGTTCCATTTCATTCCATTCTGCGTTCCATACCATTATATTCCATGTTCCATTCCATTCCATCTCGTTGCACATTCCATTCCATTCCATTCCACATTCCATTAGGTTCCATTCCATTCCACCTTCCATTCCCACATTCCCTTCTGATTCATTCCACATTCCTTTGCATTGCATTCCACATTCCATTCCACTCCATTCCATATTCCATTCCATGCCTTTCCACATTTCATTCCACATTGAATTCCATTCCATTCCACTTTCCATTCCATTCCATTCCTTTCCAATTCACATTAAATTCCATTCCATTCCATTCCAAGTTCCATTCCATTCCATTTTACATTCCAATCCATTCCATTCAATATTCCATTCCTTTCCATTCCATGTTCCTTTCCTTTCCAATCCACATTCCAGTCCATTCCTTTTCACGTTCCATTCCACGTTCCATTCCACGTTCCATTCCATGTTCCATTCCATTGCATTACACATTCCATTCTACATTCCAATGCATTCCATATTTTATTCCATGAATATCCACTTGCATGATTTTCAAATAGAATGATTCACAACTTCTCTATGAAAAGGTATATTCAACTCTATGAGTTGGATGCACACATCACAAAGTAGATTCTGGGAATGCTGCTGTCTAATTTTTAGTTGAAGGTATTCCCATTTCCAACAAAGGCTTCAAAGCTCTCCAATTATCCACTTGTATATCCTAAAAAATGAGTTTTTCAAATCTGCTCTATCAAAAGGAAGGTTTAACTCTGTGAGTTGAATGCACACATCACAAAGAAGTTTCTGAGAATGTTTCTGTCTTGTTTTTATGTGAAGATATTTCCTTTTTTGCCGAAGGCCTCAAAGTGCTCCAAATGTCCACTTGCAGATTCTACAAAAGAGTGTTTCAATACTGCTCTACAAAAAGGAAGTTTCATCTCTGTGAGTTGAATCCACTCATCACAAAGAAGTTTCTGAGAATGCTTCTGTCTAGTTTTTATGTGAATTTAATCCCGTTCCCAACCAAGGCCTCAAATCGGTTCAAATATCTACCTTTGGATTCTACAAAAAGAGTGTTTCTAAACTGCTCTATCAAAAGGAAAGTTCAATTCTGTGAGTTGAATGCACCCATCACAAGAAGTTTCTGAGAATGCTTCTGTCTAGTTTTTATTTGAAGATATTTCCGTTTCCAATGAAGGATTCAAAGTGCTCCAAATATACACTTGCCGATACTTCAAAAAGACGGTTTCAAAACTGCTGTATCAAAAGGAAGCTTCAACTGTGTGAGTTGAATGTACACATCACGAAATAGTTTCTGAAAATGCTTCTGTCTAGTTTTCATGGGAAGATATTCCTGTTTCCAATGAGGGCCTCAATACGGTCCAAATATCCCCTTTCAGATAGTGCAAATAGAGATTTTCAAATCTCCTCTATAAAAAGTTATTTTCAACTCTGTGAGTTGAATACACACATCACAAACTTGTTGCTGAGAATGCTTCTGTCTAGTTTTTATTTGAAGATATTCCCATTTCCAATGACATCTTCAAAGCACTCCAAATATACACTTGCAGATACTACAGAATGAGTGTTTCAAACCTGCTCCATCAAAAGAAAGTTTAAACTCTGTGAGTTGAATACACACATCACAAAGAAGTTTCAGATAATTCTTCTTTCTAGTTTTTATTTGAAGATATTTACTTTTCCACCATAGCTCTCAAAGCGTTACAAATGTCTATATGCAGATTCTACAAAAACAGTATTTCAAAACTTCCCTGTCAAAAGAAATATTCAACACTGTGAGTTGAATGCACACAACACAAAACAGTTTCTGAGAATGCTTCTGTCGAGTTTTTATTTGAAGAAATTCCCGTTTGCAACGAAGGCTTCAAAGCGCTCAAAATAGCCATTTGCAGATTGTAGAAAAAGAGTTTTTCATAACGGCTCTACCAAAAGGAAGGTTCAACTCTGTGAGTTGAAGGCACACATCACAAAGAAGTTTCTGAGAATGCTTCTGAGTAGTTTTTATGTGAAGAGATTTCCCTTACCACCGAGGGCCTCAAAGCACTCCAAATGTCCACTGGCAGATTCTAAAAAAAAGTGTTTAAAAACTGCTCTATCAAAAGGAAGGTTCAACTCTGTGAGTTGAATGTACACATAACCAAGAAGTTTCTGAGAATGCTTCTATCTACTTTTTATGTGAAGATGTTTGCTTTTCCACCAATGGTCACAAAGCACTCCAAATGTCCAATTGCAGATTCTGCAAAAAAAGTGTTTCAAACGTGCTGTATCAAAACAAATGTTCAACTCTATAAGTTGAAGGCAGACATCACAAAAATGTTTCTGAGACTGCTTCTGTCTAGTTTGTATGTGAAGGTATTCCCTTTTCTACCATAGGCCCCAAAGCAGTCCAAATATCCATTTGCAGATTCTACAAAAAGAGTTTTCAAAACTGCTCTATCAAAAGAAAGGCTCAACTCCATGAATTGAAGGCGTACATCTCAAAGTAGTTTTGGAGAATGCTTCTGTCTAGTTTTTATTTGAAGATATTCCCGTTTCCAACGAAGGATTCAAAGTGCTCCAAATATCCACTTGGAGATTCCACAATAAGAGTCTTTCAAAGCTGCTCTATAAAAAGGAAGGCTCATCACTGTGAGTTTGAATGCACACATTACAAAAAAGTTTCTGACAATGCTTCTGTCTAGTATTTATGTGAAGATATTTCCTTTTGTACCATCGGTCTCAAAGGGCTCGAAATGTCCTCTTGCAGATTCTACCAAAAATGTGTTACAAAATTGCTCTATCAAAACAAAGGTTCAACTCTGTGAGTTGAATACACACATCAAAAAGATGTTTCTAAGAATGCTTCTCTCTAGTTTTTATGTGAAGGTATTCCCATTTAAATCGAAAGCCTCAAAACGGTCAAAATATCCCCTTGCCGATTCAACAAAAAGAGTGTTTCAAAACTGCTCTATCAAAAGGAAGCTTCAACTCTGTGAGTTGAATGCACACATCACAAAGAAGTTTCTGAGAATGCTTCTGTCAAGTTTTTATCTGCAGATATTCCCTTTTCCAACAAAGGCCTCAAAGTCTTCTAAATATCCACTTGCAGATTCTCCAAAAAGAGTGTATCAAAACTGCTCTATGAAAAGTTATGTACAACAATGTGAATTGAATTCACACATCACAAAGAAGTTTCTGAGAATGGTTCTGTCTAGTTTTTATGTGAAGACATTCCCATTTCCAATGAAGGCCTCAAATGGGTCCTAATATCCACTTTCAGGTCCTTCAAAAAGAGTGTTTCACAACTGCTCTATGAAAAGGTGTGTTCAACTCTGTGAGTTGAATGTGCACATAACAAAGAAGATTCTGAGAATACTTCTGTGTAGTTTTTATTTGAAGATATTTCCTTTTCCACCACAGCTCTCAAAGCTCTACAAGCAACCATTTGAAGATGCTGCAAAAAGAGTGTTTCAAAACTGATCTATCAAAAGAAAGGTTCAACTCTGTGAGTTGAATGTACACATCACAAAACAGTTTCTGGGAATGCTTCTGACTCTTCTTTATTTGAAGAAATTCCCGTTTCCAACGAAGGCTTCAAATCTCTCCAAATAGCCAATTGCAGATTCTACAAAAAGTGCGTTTCAAAACTGCTCTATAAAAATGAAGGTTCAACCCTGTGAGTTGAATGCACACATCTCAAAGAAGTTCCTGAGAATGCATCTGTCTAGATTTTATGTGAAGATATTTCCTTTTCTAATGTAGGCCTCAAAGCACTCCAAATATCCACTGGCAGAGTCTACAAAAAGTGAGATTCAAAACTGCTCTATCAAAAGAAATGCTCAATTTGGTGAGTTGAAAGCACACATTACAAGGTAGTTTCTGAGAATTCTTCTGTCTAGTTTTTATTTGAAGATATTACCGTTTCCAACGAAGGCTTCAAACCACTCCAAATAACCACTTGCAGATTCTACAAAAAGAGTGTTTCAAAACTGCTCTATAAAAAGGAAGTTTATACCGCGTCAGTTGAATGCACACATCACAAAGAAGTTTCTGAGAAAGCTTCTGTGTAGTTTTTATATGAAGATGTTTCCTTTTCTACCTTAGGCCTCAAAGCACTCCAAATATCTACTTGCAAATTCTACAAAAAGAGAGTTTCAAAACTGCTATATGAAAGCGAATGTTCAATCCCATGAGTTGAATGCATGCATCATAAATAAATTTCTGAGAATGCTACTCTGTAGTTTTTATGTAAAAATATTTCCTTTTCCACCTAAGGCGTCAATGCACTCAAAATGTCCACTTGAAGATTCTACAAAAAGACTGATTCAAAACTGCTCTATGAAACGTTAAGTTCAACTCAATGAGTTTAATGCACACATCACAAAGAAGTTTCTGAGAATGCTTCTGTCTAGTTTTTATGTGAGGATATTTCCTTTTCTATCATAGGACTCAAAGTGCTCTAAGAATCCACTTGCAGATTCTACCAAAAGTGTGTTTCGATACTGCTCTATCAAAAGTAAGATTCAACTCGTGAGTTGAATGCACACATCAGAAAGAAGTTTCTGAGAACCCTTCTGTCCAGTTTTTATGTGAGGATATTTCTTTTTTCAGGAAAGGCCTCACAGCCTGCCAAATATCCAGTTGCAGATTTTACAAAAACAGTGTTTCGAAACTACCCTATCTAAAGGAAAGTTCAACTCTGTAAGTTGAATGCACACATCACAAATAAGTTTCTGAGAACACTTCTGTCTAGTTTTTATGTGAAGATATTTCCTTTTCTAGCATAGGCCACAAAGCTCTCCAAATATCCACTTTCAGATTCTACAAAAAGAGTGTTTCAAAACTGCTCTATCAAAAGGAAGGTTCAACTCTGTGAGTTGAGTGCACACATCACAAAGCAGTTTCTGAGAATGCTTCTGTCTAGTTTTTATGTGAGGATATTTCCTTTTCCAGCATAGGACTCAAAGCCCTCCAAATATCCACTTGCAGATTCTACAATAACAGTGTTTCAAAACAGCTCTATCTAAAGGAAGGTTCAACTCTGTCAGTTGAATGCCCACAACACAAAGAAGTTTCTGTGACTGCTTCAGTCTAGTTTTTATGTGAAGATATTTCCTTCTCCACTGAAGGCCTCAAAGTGATCAAATGTACACTTGCAGATTCTACAAAAAATGGTTTCAAAGCTGCTCTATGAAAAGTTATGTTCAACTCTGTGAGCTGAATGCACATATCACAAAGAAGTTTCTGAGAATATTTCTGTTTAATTTTCTTTGAAGATATTTCATTTTCCACCGTAGCCCACAAGCACTACAAATGTCCATTTGCAGATTTGACAAAAAGAGTGTATCAAAACTGATCTATGAAAGGTAATGTTCAGCTATGTAAGTTGAATGAACACATCAAAAAGCAGTTTTTGAGAATGGTTCTGTCTTGCTTTTAGTGGAAGATATTCCCGTTTCCAATGAAGGTTTCAAAGTGCTGCAAATGTCCAATTGCAGATTCTACAAAAAGAAAGTTTCAAAGCTGCTCTATCAAAAGGAAGATTCAACTCTGTGAGTTCAATGCACACATCGTAAAGAAGTTTCTGAGAATGCTATTGTGTAGTTTTTATGTGGAGATATTTCCTTTTCCACCGAATGTCTCTAAGCGCTGCAAACATCCACTAGCAGATTCTACACAAAAAGTGTTTCAAAACTGCTCTATAAAATGGAAGTTTCAATTCTGTGAGTTGAATGCGCACATCACAAAGAGGTTTCTGAGAATGCTTCTGTCGAGTACTTATGTGAAGATATTCCCCTTTCCAACAAAGGCCTCAAAACGATCCAAATATCCCCTTGCAGATTCTACAAAAAGAGTGTTTCAATCTGCTCTATCAAAAGTAAGGTTGAACTCTGTGAATTGAATGCACACACCACAAAGAAGTTTCTGAGAATGTGTCTCTCTAGTTTTTATGTGCAGATATTCCCGTCTCCAATGAAGGCCTCAAAGGAGTGCAAACATCCACTTGCAGATTCTACAAAAAGAGTGTTTCAAAACTGCTTTATGAAAACCTATGTTCAACTCTGTGAGTTGAATGCACACATCACAAAGAAGTTTCTGAGAATGCTTTTGGGGAATTTTTAGGTGAAGATATTTCCGTTTCCAATGAAAGCCTCAAATCGATCCAAATATCCACTCGCAGGTCCTTCAAAAACAGTGTTTCACAAATGTTCTATGAAAAGTTATATTTAACCCTGTGAGTTGAATGCACACATCTCAACGAAGTTTCTGAGAATGTTTCTGTCTAGTTTTTATGTGAAGCTATTTCCTTTACTAACACAGGCCTCAAAGCGCTCCAAATATCCACTTGTAGATTCTACAAAAACATTGTTTCAAAACTGCTCTATAAAAGGAAAGCTCAACTCTGTAAGTTGAATGTACAAACTACAAAGGGCTTTCTGAGAATGCTTCTGTCTAGTTTTTATTTGAAGATATTCGTGATACCAAAGAAGGCTTCAAACCGCTCCAAATGTCCACTTGCAGATTGTACAAAAAGAGTGTTTCAAAACTGCTGTAACAAAAGGAATGTTCAACTCTGTGAGTTGAATGCACACATCAAAAGGTAGTTTCAAAGAATGCTTCTGTCTAATTTTTATATGAAGATATTTCTTTTTCCACTGAAGTCCTCAAAGCACTCCGAATGTCCACTGGCAGGTTCTACAAAAAATTGTTTCAAAACTGCTCTATCAAAAGGAAGGTTCAAATCGGTGAGTTGAATGACGTCATCAGAAAGAAGTTTCTGAGAATATTTCTGTTCTGTTTTTATGTGCAGATATTCCCGTTTTCAACGAAGGGCTCAAATCGGTTCAAATATCCCCTTGCAGATTCTACAAAAAGAGTGTTTAAAAACTGCTCTATCAAACGGAAGTTTCAACTCTGTGAGTTGAATGCACATATCACAAAGAAGTTTCTCAGAATGCTTCTGTCTAGTTTTTATGTGAAGATATACCCGTTTCCAATGAAGTCCTCAAATTGGCCCAAATATCCACTTGCAGGTTCTTCAAAAAGCGTGTTTCACAACTGCTCTACGAAAAGGTATTCTCAATTCTGTGAGTTGAATGCACACATCACAAAGGAGTTTGTGAGAATGTTTCTGCTTAGATTTTTATGAAGATATTTCCCTTTCCAATGAAGGAATGCAACCGGTCCAAATATCACTTTGCAGATTCTACAAAAACAGTGTCTCAAAACTTCTTTATCAAAAGGAAGGTGCAACTCTGTGAGTTGAATGCACACATGACAAAGACATTTCTGAGAATGCTTCTGTCTAGTATTTGTTTGAAGATATTCCCGTTTCCAATGAGGGCCTCAAATTGGCCCAAATATCCACTTTCAGGTTCTTCAAAAAGCGTGTTTCACAACTGCTCCACGAAAAGGTATTCTCAACTCTGTGAGTTGAATGCACACATCACAAAGGACTTTGTGAGAATGTTTCTGCTTAGATTTTTGTGAAGATATTCCCCTTTCCAATGAAGGAACACAATCGGTCCAAATATCGCTTTGCAGATTCTTCAAAAACAGTGTCTCAAAACTGCTCTATCAAAAGACAGGTTCAACTCTGTGAGTTGAATGCACACATCACAAAGACATTTCTGAGAATGCGTCTGTCAGTTTTTATGTGAAGATATTCGCGTTTCTAATGAGGGCCTCAAATTGGTCCAAGTATACAGTTGCAGGTTCCTCAAAAACAGTATTTCACAACTGCTCTATGAAGAGGAATCTTCAACTCTGTGAATTCAATGCAAAAATCACAAAGAAGTTTCTTAGAATATTTCTGTCTAGTTTTAATTTGAAGATATTTCCTATCCCACCATAGCCCTCAAAGCGCTGCAATTGTTCACATGCAGATTCTGTAAAAAGAGTTTTTCGAAACTGCTCTATCAAAAGAAAGGTTCAACTCTGTGAGTTGAATGCAGACATCACAAGGTAGTTTATGAGAATGCCTCTATCTATTTTTTATTTGAAGATATTCCGGATTCCAATGAAGGAACCATAGCGTTCAAAATATCCACTTGCAGATTCTACAAAAAGGTTGTTTCAAAACTGCTCTATCAAAAGGAAGGTAAAACTCTGTGAGTAGAATACACATTTCACAAAGCAGTTTCTGAGAATGCTTCCCTCAATTTTTTATGTGAAGAAATTCTCTTTACCAAAAAAGGCCTCAAATCGGTCCACATATCCCCTTGCGGACTCTACAAAAAGAGTGTTTCAAAACTGCTCTATGAAAAGGTATGTTCAACTCTGTGAGCAGAATGCACACATCACAAATAAGTTTTTGAGAATGCTTCTGTCTAGTTCTTATGTGAAGATATTTCCTTTTCCACAGAAGGCATCAAAGCGCTCCAAATGTCCACTTGAAGATTCTACAAACGAAGTTTTTTGAAACTGCTCTATCAAAAGGAATGGTAAAATCTGTGAGTTTAATGCACACATCACAAAGAAGTTTCTGAGAATGCTTCTGTCTAGTTTTTATGTGAATGTATATGCGTTTCGAATGAAGGCCTCAAAATGGTGCAAACATCATCCTGCAGTTTATACAAAAAGAGTGTTTCATAACTGCTCTATCAAAAGGAAAGTTTAACTCTGTGAGAAGAATGCACACATCACAATGCAGTTTTTGAGAATGCTTCTGTCTAGTTTATATTTGAAGATATTCCCGTTTCCAAGGAAGGATTCAAAGTGCTCCAAATAACCACTTGCAGATTCTACAAAAAGAGATTTTCAAGCCTGCTCTATCAAAAGAAAGTTGCAGCTCAGTAAATTGAATGCACACATCACAAAGAAGTTTCTGAGAATGCTTCTGTCTAGTGTTTATGTGAAGATATTTCCTGTTCCACTGAACGCCTCAAAGTGCTCCAAATGTCCACTTGCAGATTCTAGAAAAAGAGTGTTTAAAAGCTGCTCTATTAAAAATTATGTTGAACTCTGTGAGTTAAATGCACACATCACAAAGAAGTTTCTGATAATGCTTCTGTCTACTTTTTATGTGGATATTTCATATTCCACTGAATTCCTAAAAGTGCTGCAATTGTCCACTTACAGATTCTACAAAAAGAGTGTTTCAAAACTGCTCTATGAAAAGTTATGTTCAAGTCTATGAATTGAATGCACACATCACAAAGCAGTTTCTGAGATTGTTTCTGTCTAGTTTTTATGTGAAGATCTACACGTTTCCAAGGAAGACCTCAAATAGGTCTAAATATCCCCTTGCAGAATCTTCGAAAAGAGTTTTTCAAAACTGCTGTATCTAAAGGAAGGTTCAACACTGTGAGTTGAATGCACACATCGCAAAGAAGTTTCTGAGAACGCTTCTGTCTTGTTTTTATTTGAAGACATTTCCTTTTCCACCATAATCCTCGAAACGCTCCGAATATCCACTTGTAAATTCCACAAAAAGATTGGTTAAAACTGTTCTATGAAAAAGAAGGCTGTACACTGTGAGTTGAATGCACACATCACAAAGTAGTTTCTGAAAATGAATCTGTCTAGTTTTTATTTGAAAATACTCACGATTCCAAAGAATGCTTCAAAGCACTCCAAATATCCACTTGCAGATTCTACAAAAAGAGTGCTTTAAAAGTGCTCTATCAGAAGGAAGTTTCAACTCTGTGAGTAGAATGCACACATCAAGAAGAAGTTCCTGAGAATGCTGTTGTGTATTTTTTAAGTGAAGTTATTTCCTTTTCTACCACAGGCCTCAAAGCGCTGCAAATATCCACTTGCAGATTACACAAAAAGAGTGTTTCAAAACTGTTCTAACAAAAGGCAGGTTCAATTCGGTGAGTTGAATGCACACATCAAAAAGAAGTTTCTGAGAATGCTTCCGTCTAGTTTTTATGAGAAGATATTTCCTTTTCTTCCATAGGCCTCAAAGCACTCCAAATATCCACTTGCAGATTCTAGAAAAAGAGTGTTCCAAAACTGCTCTATGAAACATTATGTTCAATTCTGTGAGTGGAATGCACACATCTCAAAGATGTTTCTGAGACTGCTTCTGTCCAGTTTTTATGTGAAGATATACCCGTTTCCAAAGAAGGCCTCAATTTGGTCCAGATAGCCACTTGCAGGTTCTTAGAAAGCATGTTTCACAACTGCTCTATGAAAAGATTTGTTCACCTCTGTGAGTTCAATGCAAACATCACAAAGAAGTTTCTGAGAATGCTTTGTCTAGTTTTTATGTGAAGATATTTCCTTTTCTACCATACGCCTCAAAGCACTGCAAATATCCACTTGCAGATTCTACAAAAAGAGTGTTTCAAAACTGCTCTATCAAAAGGAAGGCTCATCTCCGTGAGTTGAATGCACACACCAAAAATTAGTTTCTGAAAATTCTTCTATCTAGATTTTATTTCAAGATGTACCCGTTTCCAATGAAAGCTTCAAAGCACTCCACATATCCACTTGCAGATTGTACAAAAAGAGTGTTTCAAAATGGCTTGATGAATCGTTATGTTCAATTCTGTGAGTCGAATGCACACATCACAAAGAAGTTTCTTAGGATACTTCTGTGTAGTTTTTATATGAAGATATTTCCTTTTAAACTGAAGGCCTCAAAGTGCTCAAAATGTCCTCTTGCAGATTCTGCAAAAAAAGTTTTTCAAAACTGTTCTATGAAAAGGAAGATTCAACTCGGTGAGTTGAATGCTCACATAACAAAATAGTTTCTGAGAATGCTTCTGTGTACTTTTATGTGAAGATATTCCTGTTTCTGATGAAGGCTTCAAAACGGTCCAAATATCCCATTGCAGATTCTAGGAAAAGTGTGTTTCAAAAGTGTTCTATCAAGAGGAAGGTTCAATTCTGTGGGTGAAAAGCACACATCACAAAGAAATCTCTGAGAATGCTTCTGTCTAATTTTTATGTGAAGATATTCCCGTTTCCAACAAAGGCCTCAAAACGGAACAAATTTCCACTTGCAGATTCTACAAAAAGAGTGTTTCAAAACTGCTCTATGAAAAGTAAGGTTCACCTCTGTGAGTTGAATGCACACATCACAAAATCGTTTCTCAGAATCCTTCTGTCTAGTTTTTATGTGAATCTATTCTGGATTCCAATGAAGGCCTCTAATCGGTCTATCCCCTTGCAGAATCTACAAAAACAGTGTCTCAAAACTCCTCTATCAAAAGGAAGGATCAACTCTGTCAGTTGAATGCACACATCACAAAAAATTTCTGAGAATTCTTCTTTCTTGTTTTTATGTGCAGGTACTCCCGTTGCCAAAGAAGGCCACAAAGCATTCAAAGTATTCACTTGCAGATTCCACAAAAAGACAGTTTCAAAACTGCTCTGTGAAAAGATATGTACAATTCTAATAGTTGAATGCACACATCACAAAGAAGTTTCTGAGTATGCTTCTGTGTAGTTTTTATTTTATGATATTTCCTTTTCCACCATAGCCCAAAATCACTAAAAGTGTCCATTTGCAGATTCTAAAAAAGAGTGTTTCAAAAATGCTCTTTAAAAGGATAGTTCAACTCCTTGAGCTGAATGCACACATCACAAAGAAGTTTCTGAGAATGCTTCTGTCTACTTTTTATGTGAAGAAATTCCCGTTTCAAATGAAGGCCTCAAATCGTTCCAAAATTCCACTTGCAGAAGATAGAAAAAGAGTGTTTCAAAACAGCTCTATGAAAAGTTATGTTCAACTCTGTGAGTTGAATTCAAACATCACAAAAAAGTTTAGGAGAATGCATCTGTCTAGTTATTATGTGAAGACATTTCCTTTTGTACCATAGGCCACAATGTGCTCCAAATATCCACCAGTAGATACTTCAAAAAAAGTGTTTCAAAACTATTCTATCAAAAGGAAGGCTCAACTCTGTGAGTTGAATGCACACATCACAAAGTAGTTTCTGAGAATGCTTCTGTCTAGGTTTCATTTGAAGATATTCCCTTTCCCAATGAAGTCTTCAAAGCGCTCCAAATATCCACTTGCAGATTCTACAAAAAGAGTGTTTCAAAACTGCTGTATCAAAAGGAAATTTCAACACTGTTAGTTGAATGCACACATCTCAAAGGAGTTTCTGAGATTGTTTCTGTCTAGTTTTTAAGTGAAGATATTTCCTTTTCTACCATAGGCCTCCAAGTGCTCCAAATATCCAATTTCAGATAATACAAAAAGAGTGATTCAAAACTCGTCTATCAAAACAAAGTTTCAACTCTATGATTTGAATGCACACATCACAAAGATGTTTCTGAGAATGTCTTTGTCTAGTTTTTCAGTGAAGACAGTTCCCTTTCTACTATAGGCCTCAAAACGGTCCAAATGTCCCCTTACAGATTCTAGAAAAAGAGTGCTTCAAAACTGCTCTATCAAAGGGAAGGTTTAATTCTGTGAGTTGAATGCACACATCTTCAAGAATTTTCTGAAAATGCTTCTGTCTAGTTTTTATGTGAAGAAATTCCCGTTTCAAACGAAAGCCTCAAATCGGTGAAATATACCCTTGCAGATTCTACAAAAAGAGTGTTTCAAAACTGCTCCATCAAAAGGAATGTTGAACTCTGTGAGATGAATGCATAGATCACAAAGTAATTTCTGAGAATGCTTCTGTCTATATCTGCACATAAAAAATGTGCAGATATTCCTGTTTCCAATGAAGGCCTAAAAGCGTTCCAATTATCCACTTGCAGATTCTAAAAAAAGAGGGTTTCTAAACTGTTCTATGAAAAGTTATGTTCAACTCTGTGAGTTGAATGCACACGTCACAAAGAAGTTTCTGAGAATGCTTCTCTCTAGTTTTTATGTGAAGATATTTCCTTTTCCACCGAAGGCCTGAAATCACTCCAAATGTCCACTTGCACGTTCCAAAAAAAAAAAAAAAGGTTTCAAAGCTACTCTAGCAAAAGGAAGGTTCAACTGTTTAAGTTGAATGCACACATCAAAAAGTAGTTGCTGACAATGCTTCTGTCTAGTTTTTATGTGGAGATATTCTTGTTTCCAAAGAAGGCCTCAAATTGGTCCAAATATCCCCTTGCAGATTCTACAAAAAGAGTGTTTCAAAACTGCTCTATGAAAAGGTATGTTCAATTCTGTGAGTTGAATGCACACATCACAAAGAAGTTTCTGGGAATGCTTCTGTCTAATTTTTATGGGAAGATATTCCCGTTTCCAATGAATGAATCAAACAGTCCAAATATCCACTTGCAGATTCTACAGAAAGAGTGTTTCAAAACTGTCCTATGAAAACTTATGTTCTACTCTGTGAGTTGAATGCACACATCACAAAGAAGTTTCTGAGAATGTTTCTGTCTAGTTTTTATATGAAGATTTTCCCAATTAAAACGAAGGCCTCAAACTGGTAAAATTATCCACTTGCAGGATTTCAAAAAGACTGTTTCACAACTGCTCTATGAAAAGGCATGTTCAACTCTGTGAGGTGAATGAAAATATCACAAAGAAGTTTCTGTGAATGCTTCAGTCTAGTTTTTATTTGAAGATATTTCAATTTCCACCATAGCCCTCAAAGCGATACAAATGTCCATTTGCAGATTCTACAAAAAGAGTGTTTCAAAGCTGCTCTATCAAAGGAAATGTTCATCTCTGTGAGTTGAATGCACACATCACAAAGTAGTTTCTGAGAATGCTTCTGATTTTATTTGAACACATTCCCGTTTCCAATGAAGGCTTCAAAGCTCTCCAAATATCCAATTGCAGATACTACAAAAAGAATGTTTCAAAACTGCTCTATCAAAAGGAAGATTAAACTCTGGGAGTTGAATGCACACAACACAAAGAAGTTTCTCATAATGCTTCTGTCTAGTTTTTATGTGAAGAGATTTCCTTTTCCAATGAATTCCTCTAAGCACTCCAATTGTCTACTTCCAGATTCTACAAAAAAAGTGTTTCAAAACTGCTCTATGAAAAGGATGGTTCAACTCTGTGAGTTGAATGCACAGATCACAGAGAAGTTTCTGAGATTGCTTCTGTCTAGTTTTATGTGAAGTTGTTGCCTTTTCCACCAAAGACCTCAAAGCACTACAAATGTCCACTTGCAAATTCCATAAAAAAAGGTTTCAAACTGCTCTATCAAAAGGAAGTTTCAGCTCTGTGAGCTGAATGCGCACATCACAAAGAAGTTTCTGACAGTGCTCAGGTCTTGTTTTTATCTGAAGATATTCCCGTTTGCAACGAAAGCCTCAAATTGGTACAAATATCCCCTTTCAGATTCTACAAAAAGAGTTTTTCAAAACTGCTCTATGAAAAGTTATGTTCAACTCTGTGAGTCGAATGCACACATCACAAGTTAGTTTCTGAGAATGCTTCTGTCTAGATTTTATGTGAAGATATTCCCATTTCCAATGAAGGCTTCACACTGTCCAAATATGCTCTCGCAGATTCTACAAAAAGAGTGTTTCAAAACTGCTCTATGAATAGTTATGTTCAACTCCATGAGTTGAATGCACACATCACAAAGTAGTTTCTGAGAATCCTTCTGTCTAGTTTATATGTGAAGATGTTCCCTTTTTCAATAAAGGCCTCAAATCATTCCAAATATCCACTTGCAGGTAGTTCAAAAAGAGTGTTCAACAACTGCACTAAGAAACTGTATGTTGAACTCCGTGAGTTGAATGCAAACATTCCAAACTTGTTTCTGAGAATTTTTCTGTGTAGTTTTTGGTTGAAGATATTTCCTTTTCCACGCTAGCCCTCAAGGTGCTACAAATGCCCTCTTTCAGATTCTACAAAAAAGAGAGTTTCTAAACTGCTCTATCAAAAGAAAGTTCAACTCTGTGAGTTGAATGGCCATATCAAAAAGTTGTTTCTGAGAGTGCTTCGGTCTAGTTTTCATGTGAAGATATTTCCTTTTCCACCGGAGAACTCAAAGTGATCCAAATGTCCACTTTCAGATACCTCAAAAAAACTGTATCTAAATGGCTCTATCAAAAGGAAGGTTCAACTCTGTAAGTTGAATGCACACAAAAGAAAGAACTTTCTGAGAATGCTCAGTCTAGTTTTTATGTGAAGATATTTCCTTTTCCACTGAAGGCCTCAAAGCGCTAGAATTGTCCACATTCACATTCCACAAAAAAAGTTTTCAAAACTGCTCTATCAAAATGAAGGTTTAACTCTTTGAGTTGAATGCACACATCACAAAGAAGTTTCTGACAATGCTTTTGTCTAGTTTTTATGTGACGATATTCAAGTTTCCAACAAAGGCCTCAAATCGGTCCAAATATCCCCTTACAGATTCTACAAAAAGACTGTTTCAAAACTGCTCTATGAAAAGTTATGTTCAAATCTGTGAGTTGAATGCACCCATCACAAAGAAGTTTCTGAGAATGCTTCTGTGTAGTTTTTATGGGAAGATAATTCCGTTTCTAATGAAGCCCTGAAACGGTCCAAATATCCACTTGTGGATTATACAAAAAGAGTGTTTCAAAACCGCTCCATGAAAACTTATGTTCTGCTCCGTGAATTGAAAGCATACATCACAAAAAATTACTGATAACGTTTCTGTCCAGTTTTTATGTGAAGATATTCCTGTTTTTAATGAAGGCCCCAAATCGGTCCAAATATCCACTTGCAGGTTCTTCAAAAAGAGTGTTTCACTACTGCTCTATCAAAAGGAATGTTCAACTCTGTGAGATGAATGCAAACTTCTCAAATAAGTTTCTGAGAATGCTTCTGTCTGGTTTTTATTGGAAGATATTTCCTTTTCCACCACAGCCCTCAAAGTCCTACAAATTGTTCTCTTTCAGATTCTACAAAAAGAGTGTTTCAAAACTGCTCTATGAAAAGAATGGCTCAACTCTGTGAGTTGAATGCACAGATCACACAGAAGTTTCTGAGATTGCTTCTGTCTAGTTTTATGTGAAGATATTTCCCTTTCCACCGAAGGCCTCAAAGCTCTCAAACTGTCCAATTGCAGATTCTACACAAAATGTTTCAAAACTGCTCTATCAAAAGGAAGTTTCAAATCTGTCAGCTGAAGTCACACATGAAAAAGAAGTTTCCGAGAATGCTTCTGTCTAGTTTTTATGTGAAGATATTCTCGTTTCCAACGAAGGTATCAAAGAGGTCTAAATATCCACTTGCAGATTCCACAGAAAGAGTGTTTCAAAACTGCTCTATGAAAAGTTACGTTGACCTCTGTGAGGGGAATGCACACATCTGAAAGAAGTTTTTGAGAATGCTTCTGTCAAGTTTTTCTGTGAAGATATTCCTGTTTCCAATGAAGGCCTCAAATCTGTCCAAATAACCACTTACAGGTCCTTAAAAAAGAGTGTTTCACTGCTGCTCTATGAAAAGAAATGTTCAGCTCTGTGCGTTGCATGAAAACATCACAAAGAAGTTTCTGAGAATGATTCTGTCTAGTTTTTATGTGAAGATATTTCTTTTT
This sequence comes from Pongo abelii, assembly GCF_028885655.2. Lineage (NCBI taxonomy): Eukaryota > Metazoa > Chordata > Mammalia > Primates > Hominidae > Pongo > Pongo abelii. The sequence continues at coordinate 18,057,725 of NC_072000.2, read as the reverse complement.
ACACCAGAGCCCTCAAAGAGCTCTAAATGTCCACTTGCAGATTCTACAAAAAGAGCGTTTCAAAACTACTCTATCATAAGAAGGGTTGAACTCTGTGAGTTGAATATATATATCACAAAGTAGTTTCCGAGAATGCTTCTGTCTTGTTTTTATTTGACGATATTCCCGTTTCCAATGAAGGATTCAAAGAGCTCCAAATATCCACTTGCAGATTCTGCAAAAAGAGTGTTTCAAAACTGTTCTATCAAAAGGAAGACTCAAGTCATTGAGTTGAATGCACACATCACAGAGATGTTTCTGATAATGTTTCTGTCTAGTTTGTATGTGAAGATATTTCCTTTTCCACCAAAGGCCTTAAAGCCCTCCAAATGTCCTCTTGCAGAATCTACAGAAAGTGGGTTTCAAAACTGATATAGCAAAAGGAAGGTTCAACTCTGTGAGTTGAGTGCACATATCACAAAGAAATTTCTAAGAATGCTTCTGTCCAGCTTTTATGTGAAGATATTCCAGTTTCCAAAGAAGGCCTCAAATATATCCAAATATCCCAATGCAGATCCTACAAACACATTGTTTCAAAACTGCTCTATCAAAAGAAAAGTTCAACTCTGTGAATTGAATGAACACATCACAAAGACGTGTATGAGAATGCTTCTGTCTAGTTTTTATGTGAAGTTATTCCGTTTCCAACAAAGGCCTGAAATCATTTCAAATTTCCATTGCAGTTTTCTCAAAAAGAGTGTTTCACAACTCCTCTATTAAAAGGTATGTTCAACTCTGTCAGTTGAATGCAAACTTCACAAGGATATTTCTGAGAATGCTTCTGTCTAGTTTCTATTTGAAGATATTTCATTTTCCAACATAGTCCTCAAAGTACTACAAATGTCCATTGCAGATCCTAGAAAAACAGTGTTTTCTATCTGCTCTATCAAAAGGAAGGTTCAACTCTGTGAGTTGAATGTGCACATCACAAAGAAGTTTCTGAGAATGCTTCAGTCTTTTTTTTATTTTAAGATATTCTCTTTTCCAATGAAGGATTCAAAGCACTCCAAATATCCACTTGCAGATTTTACAAAAAGAGTGTTTCAAAACAGCTGATCAACAGGAAAGTTCAACTCAGTGAATTGAATGCACACATCACAAACCAGTTTCTGAAAACGCTTCTGTCTAGTTTTTATGTGAAGACATTTCCTTTTCCTCAGAAGGCCTCAAAGTGCTCCCAATGTCCACTTGCATATTCTACAAAAAGAGTATTTCAAAACTGCTCTATCAAAAAAGGAAAGTTCAACTAGGTGAGTTGATTGCAGACATCACAAAGAAGTTTCTGAGAAGGCTTCTGTCTAGTTTTAAGTGAAGATATTCCCGTTTCCAACGAATGCCTCAAATCAGTCCAAATATCCCCTTGCAGATTCTACAAAAAGAGTGTTTCAAAACTAATCTATCAAAAAGGAGCTTCAACTCTGTGAGTTGAATGCACACATCATAAAGATGTTTCTGACAATGCTTCTGTCTAGTTTTTATTTGATGATATTTACTTTTGGAGCACTGGCCTCAAAGTACTCCAAACATTCACCTGCAGATTCTATTAAAAGAGTGTTTCAAAACTGCTCTATCAAAAAAAGTTCAAATTTGTTAGTTGAATGCACTCATCAAAAAGAAGTTTCTTAGAATGCGTCTGTCTACTTTTTAGGTGAAGATATTTACTTTTAAAGCATTGGCCTCAAAGCGCTCCAAATATTCACTTGCAGATCCTCAAAAATACTGTTTCAAAACTGCTTTATCAATAGGAAGGTTCAACTCTGTGAATTCAATGCAGACATCACAAAGGAGTTTCTGAGAATGCTTCTGTCTAGTTTTTAAGTGAAGATATTTCCTTTTCCAGCATAGGCCTCAAAGTGCTCCAAATATCCACTTGCAGATTCTAGAAAAAGGGTGTTTCACAACTTCTATAGCAAAAGGAATGTTCAGCACTGTGAATTGAATGCACTCATCACAAAGAAGTTTCTGAGAATGCTTCTCTATTGTTTTTATGTGAGCATATTCCCTTTTCCAGCTTAGGCCCCAAAGTGCTCTAAGTATTCACATGCAAATACTACAAAAAGAGTGTTTCAAAGCTGCTGTATCAAAAGGACGGTTTAACTCTACATGTTGAATGCACACGTCACAAATAAATTTTTGAGAATGTTTCTATCTTGTTTTTATGTGAAGATATTTCCTTTTCCAGCATAGTCTTCAAAGCACCCCATATATACACGTGCAGATCCTCTAAAAACAGTGTTTCAAAACTGCTCTATCAAAAGAAAAGTTCAGCTCTGGGAGTTGAATGCACCCATCACAAAGAAGTTTGAGAAAACGCTTCTCTCTAGTTTTAAGTGAAGATATTTCCTATTCCAGCATAGGCCTCAAAGCGCTGCAAATAACCAATTGAAAATTCTACCAAAAAGGTGTTTCAAAACTGCTCTATAAAACAGAAGGTACAAGTCTGTGAGTTGAAAACACACACCAAAAATTAGTTTCTGAGAAGGCTTCCGTCTAGTTTCTATATGAAGATATTTCCTTTTCCACCAGAGGCACAATCGCTCCAAATATCCACTTGCAGATTCTACAAAAAGAGTGTTTCAAAACTGCTCTATCAAAAGGAAGGTTCAACTCTATGACTTGAATGTAGATATCACAAAGAAGTTTCTGAGTATGCTTCTGTCTAGTTTTTATATGAAGATGTTTCCTTTTCTAGCATGGGCCTCCAAGCACTCCAAATATTGACTTGGAGATTCTGCAAAAAAATTGTTTCAAAACTGCTCTATCAACAGGAAGATTCAACTCTGCATGTTGAATGCACATAGAACAAAGAAGTTTGTGAGAATGCTGCTGTCTAGTTTTTATGTTAATATAATTCCTTTTCCAGCATTGGCCTCGAAACACTCCAAATATCCACTTGCAGATTCTACAAAAAGAGTGTTTCAAAACTGCTCTATAAAAACAAAGGTTTAACTTTGTTAGTTGAATGCACACATCAAAAAGAATTTCTTAGAATGCTTTAGTCTAGTTTTAAGGTGAAGATATTCCCTTTTCCAGCATAGGCCTCAAAGCGCTCCAAATATTCACTTGTAGATTCTACAAAAATAGTGATTCTAAATTGCTCTATCAAAAGGAAGATTCAACTCTGTGAATTGAATGAAGTCATCACAAAGCAATTTCTCAGAATGCTTCTGTATAGTTTTTAAGTGAAGATATTTCCTTTTCCAGCATAGTCCTCGAAGTGCTCCAAATATCCACCTGCAGAGTCTAGAAAAAGAGTGTTTCAAAACTGCTCTCTCAAAAGGAATGTTCAGCACTGTGAATTGAATGCACACATCACAAAGAAGTTTCTGAGAATGCTTCTCTCTTGTTTGTATGTGAGAATATTCCCTTTTCCAGCTTAGGCCTCAAAGCGCTCCAAATATCCACTTGCAGATTCTGCAAAAAGAGTGTTTCAAAACTGCTGTATGAATAGGGTGGTTCAGCTCTGTGAGTTGAACGTGTACATCACAAAGAAGTTTCTGAAAATGCAGCTCTCTAGTTTTTATGTGAAGATATTTCCTTTTCCAGCTTAGGCATCAAAGTGCTCTAAGTATTCACATGCAACTTCTTCTAAAAGAGTGTTTCAAAGCTGCTGTATCAAAAGGACGGTTTAACTCTATAAGTTGAATGCACATGTCACAAAGAAATTTTTGAGAATGCTTCTGTCTTGTTTTTATGTGAAGATATTTCCTTTTCCAGCATAGTCCTCAAAGCGCTCCATGTATACACTTACAGATCCTCTAAAATCAGTGTTTCAAAACTGCTCTATCAAAAGAAAAGTTCAACTCTGGGAGTTGAATGCACACAACACAAAGAAGTTTCTGAAAACATTTCTCTCTTGTTTTTATGTGAAGATATTTCCTTTTCCAGCATAGGCCTCAAAGCGCTGTAAATAACCAATTGAAAATTCTACAAAAAAGGTGTTTCAAAACTGCTCTACAAAACAGAAGGTACAAGTCTGTGAGTTGAAAGCACACACCACAAATTAGTTTCTGAGACGGCTTCCGTCTAGTTTCCATATGAAGATATTTCCTTTTCCACCAGAGGCCGCAATCGCTCCAAATATCCACTTGCAGATTCTACAAAAAGAGTGTTTGAAAACTGCTCTATCAAAAGGAAGGTTCAACTCTATGAATTGACTGCACATATCACAAATAAGTTTCTGAGAATGCTTCTGTCTAGTTTTTTATGTGAAGATGTTTCCTTTTACAGCATAGGCCTTAAAGGGCTTCAAATATTCATTTGCCGATTCTACAAAAAGAGTGTTTCAAAACTGCTCTATCAAAAGGAAGGTTCAACTCTGTGAGTTGAATGCACACATCAAAAAGAAGTTATTGACAATGCTTCTCTCTACTTTTTATGGGAAGTTATTTCCTTTTCCAGCATAGGCCTCAAAGCGCTCCACATATATACTTGCAAATTCTGCAAAAAGAGCGTTTCAAAACTGCTCTATCAAAAGGAAAGTTCAACTCTGTGAGTTGAATGCATGCATCACAAAGAAGTTTATGAGAATGATTCTGTCTAGTTTTTATGTGAAAATATTTCCTTTTCCAGGTTTGGCCTCAAATTGCTCCAAATATCCACTTGCAGATTATAAAAAAAGAGTGTTTCAAAACTGCTCTATCAAATGAAGTTTCAACTCTCTAACTTGAATGTAGACATCACAAAGAAGTTTCTGAGAATGCTTCTGTCTAGTTTTTAAGTGAAGCTGTTCCCTTTTCCAGAATAGACCTCTAAGCGCTCAAAATATTGACTTGGAGATTCTGAAAAAAGATTGTTTCAAAACTGCTGTATCAAAAAGAAGGTTCAACTCTGTGTGTTGAATGCGCAGAGAGCAAAGAAGTTTGTGAGAATGCTGCTGTCTAGTTTTTATGTGAATATAATTCCTTTTCCAGCATTGGCCACAAAGCAATCCAAATATCCACTTACAGATTCTACAAAAAGAGTGTTTCAAAACTATTCTTTCAAAAGGAAGGTTCAACTCTGTGAATTGAATGCACACATCTCATGGATGTTTCTGATAATGCTTCTGTCTAGTTTTTAGTTGAAGATATTTCCTTTTACAGCATTGGACTCAAAGCGCTCAAAATAACCACTTGCAGATTCTGCAAAAAGAGTGCATCAAACCTGCTCTATCAAAAGGATGTTTCAGCTCTGTGAATTGAATGCACGCATCACAAAGATGTTTATGAGAATGCTTCTGTCTAGTTTCTATGTGAAGATATTTCCATTTCCAGCATAGACATTAAAGGGCTTCAAATATACACTTGCAGATACTACAAAAAGAGCTTTTCAAAGCTGCTCTATCAAAAGGAAGGTTCAACTCTGTGAGTTGAATGCAAACGTCACAAAGAAGTTTCTGAGAATGTTTCTCTCTACTTTTTATAGGAAATAATTTTTTTTCCAGCATAGGCCTCAAAGCGCTCCAGATATTCACTTGCAGATTTTACAAAAAGACTGTTTCAAAACTGCTCTATCAAAAAGAATGTTCAACTCTGTGAGTTGAATGCACACATCAAAAAGAAGTTTCTGCGAATGCTTCTGTCTAGTTTTTATGTGAAGATATTCCCTTTTCCAGCTTAGAACTCAAAGCGCTCCAAATATCCCCTTGCAGATTCCACAAAATGAGTGTTTCAAAACTGCTCTATCAATAAAAGGGTTCAACTGCTTGAGTTGAATGCATATATCACAAAGAAGTTTCTGAGAATGCTACTATCTACTTTTTATGTGAAGATATTTCCTTGTCCAGCTTAGACCTTAAACTGCTTGCAATATTCACATGGAGATTCTACAAAAAGAGTGTTTCAAACTGCTTTATCAAAAGGAACGTTCAACTCAGTGTGTTGAAAGCACACATAACAAAGAAGTTCGTGAGAATGCTTCTGCCTAGTTTTTGTGAAGATATTTCCTTTTTCAGCATTGACCTCAAAGCGTTCCGTATATGCACTTGCAGATTCTCCAAAAATAGTGTTCCAAAACTGCTCTATCAAAAGGAAAGTTCAACTCTGTGAGTTGAATGAACACATCTCAAGGATGTTTCTGAAAACGCTTCTCTCTAATTTTTATGTGAAGGTATTTCCTTTTCCATCATTGGCATCTAAGGTATCAAAGTATCCACTTGGATAATCTACAAAAAGAGTGTTCCAAAACTGCTCTATCAAAAGGATTGCTCAACTCGGTGAGTTGAAGCCACACATCACAAAGAAATTTCTGAGAATGCTTCTGTATAATTTTTATGTGAAGATATTTCCTTTTCCATCATATGCCTTAAAGTGCTGCAAACAACCACTTGCAATTTCTACAAAAAGAGTTTTTCTAAACTGCTCTATCAAAAGGAAGGTACAAATCTGGAAGTTGAAAGTATGCATCACAAATTAGTTTCTGAGAAAACTTCTGTTTAGTTTTTAAATGAACATATTTCCTTTTCCCCCAGAATCTGTAATCACTCCAAATATTCCCTTGCATATTCGAAAAAAAAAGAGTGTTTTGAAACTGCCCTATCAATAGGAAGGTTCAACTCTGTGAGCTGTAGGCACACATCACAAAGAAGTTTCTGAGAACGCTTCTGTCTAGTTTTTAGGTGAAGATATTTCCTTTTCAAGCATTGTCCTTAAAGGAGTCCAAATGTCCACTTGCAGATTCTATAAAAAGAGTGTTTCAAAACTGCGCTATCAAAAGGAATGTTCAACTCTATGAGTTGAATTCAGACATCACAAAGAAGTTTCTGAGAATGCTTCTGTCTAGTTTTTATGTGAAGATATTTCCTTTTCCAGCACAGGCCTCAAGGCGTTGAAAATATCCTCTTGCAGATTCTACAAAAAGAGTGTTTCAAAACTGCTCTATCAAAAGGAAGGTTCAACTCTGTGTGTTGAAAGCACACACACATCACAAATAAGTTTCTGAGAATGCCTGTTTCTAGTTTCTACGTGAAGATATTTCCTTTTCCAAGCACAGGCCTCATAGCCTTCCAAATATCCACTTGCAGATTCTTCAAAAATAGTATTTCAAAACTGGTCTATCAAAAGGAAATTTCATCTCTGTGATTTGAATGCACACACCACAAAGAAGTTTCTGAGTATACTTCTGTCTAGTTCTTATGGAAAAATATTTCCTTTTACTGCATAGGCCTCATGATGCCCCTAGTATCCAGTGGCAGATTCTACAAAAAGAGTGCTTCCAAACTGCACTATCAAAAGTAAGGTTCAACTCTGTGAGTTGAATGCACACATCACAAAGAAGTTTCTGAGAATGCTTCTCTCTTGTTTTTATGTGAAGATATTGCCTTTTCCAGCTTAGGATTCAAAGCACTCCAACTATCCACTTGCAGATAATACAAAAAGAGTGTTTCAAAACTTCACTATACAAAGGACGATTCAACTTTGAGAGTTGAAACCATACATCACAAAGAAGATTCTGAAACCACTTCTCTTTAGATTTTATGTGAAGATATTTCCTTTCCCAGCATAGGCATCAAAGAGATCAAAATATCCAATTGCAGAATCTAAAAAAGAGTGTCTCAAAACTGCTCTATCAGAAGGAATGTTCAACTCTGTGAGCTGAAGGCACACATCACAAAGAAGTTTCTGAAAACGCTTCTGTCTAGTTTTTATGTGAAGATATTTCTTTTTCCTGCATTGGCCTCAAAGTGCTGTAAATAACCAATTGCAAATTCTACAAAAAGAGTCTTTCAAAACAGCTCTATCAAAAGGAAGGTACAAGTCTGTGATTTGAAAGCACATATCACTAATTAGTTTCTGAGAACACTTCTGTCTAGTTTTTATATGAAGATATTTCTTTTTCCCCCAGAGGTCACAGTCGCTCCAAATATCCACTTGTAGATTCTACAAAAAGAGTATTTCAAAACTGCTCTATCAGAATGAAGGTTCAACTCTGTGAATTTAATGCACGCATCACAAAGAAGTTTCTGATAATATTTCTGTATAGTTTTTATGTGAAGATATTTCCTTTTCCAGCATAGGCCTTCAAGGGCTTCAAATATCCAGTTGCAGATTATGCAAAAAGAGTGTTTCAAAACTGTTCTATCAAAAGGAAGGTACAGCTCTGTGAGTTGAATGCACGCAGCAAAATGAAGTTTCTGAGAATACATCTCTCTACTTTTTATGGGAAGATATATCCTTTTCCAGCATAGGCCTCAAACTGCTCCAAATATCCTCTTGCAGATTCTGCAAAAACGGTGTTTCAAAACTGCTCTATCAAAAGGAGGTTTCAAAAGTGAAAGTTGATTGCACATATCACAAAGAATTTTCTGAGAATGCTTCTCTCTACTTTTTATAGGCAGATATTTCCTTTTCCAGCATAGGCCTATTCACTCCAAATATGCACTTGCAGATTCTATAAAAAGATGGTTTCAAAACTGCTCTATCAAAAGGAAGGTTCATCTCAGTGAGTTGAATGCACACATCACAAGGTACTTTCTGAGGATACTTCTATCTACTTTTTATTTGAAGATATTCCCGTTTCCAGCAAATGCATCATAGTGCTCCAAATATCCACTTGCAGATTCTAGAAAAAGAGTGTTTCAAAACTGCTCTATCAAAAGGAAGTTTCAACTCTGTGAGCTGAATGCACACATTGCCAAGAAGTTTCTGAGAATGCTTCTGTCTAGTTTTTATGTAAAGATATTTCTTTTTCCACCAAAGACCTCAAAGTGCCCGAACTGTCCACTTGCAGATTCTACAAAAAGTGTTTCAAAACTGCTCTATCAAAAGGAAAGTTCAAGTCTGTGAGTTGAATGCAAATATCACAAAGAAGTTTCTCAGAATGCTTCTTTCTAGTTTTTATTTGAAGTTATTTCATTTTCCACCACAGCCCTCAAAGCTCTACAAATGACCACTTGCAGATTCTAAAAGCAGAGTGTTTCAAATTTGTTCTATCAAAAGAAATAGTCTACTCTTTGAGTTGCATGCACACATCACAAAGTAGTTTGTGAGAATTCTTCTATTTTGTTTTTATTTGAAGATATTGTCACTTCCAGTGAAGGCTTTGAAGCGCTCAAAATATACACTTGCTGATTCTACAAAAAGAGTGTTTCAAAACTGGTCTATCAAAAGGTTCAACTCAGTGAGTTGAATGGACACATCAAAAAGAAGTTATGAGAATGCTTCTGTCTAGTTTTCATGTGAAGATATTTCCTTTTGTACCATTGGTCTCAAAGTGCCTCAAATAACCACCTGCAGTTTCTACAAAAAGAGTGTTTCAAAACTGCACTATCAAAAGGATGGCTCAACTCTGTGAGTTGAATGCACTTATCATGAAGAAGCTTCTGAGAATGCTTCTATCTAGTTTCTATTTGAAGATATACACGTTTCCAAAGAAGTCCCAAAACTGTCCAAATATCCCATTGCAAATTGTACAAAAAGAGAGTTTCATATCTGCTCTATAAAAGGGAAACTTCAACTCTGAGATTTGAATGCACAGATCTCAAAGAAGTTTCTGAGAAAGCTTCTGTACAGTGTTTATGTGAAGATATTCCCATTTCCAACAAAGGCCTCAAATCAGTCTAAATATCCCCTTGCAGATTCTACAAAAGGAGTGTTTCAAAACTGCTCTATCAAAAGGAAGGTTCAACTTTGTGAGTTGAATGCGCACATCGGAAAGAAGTTTCTGAGAATGCTTCTGTCTAGTTTTAATGAGAAGATATTTCCTTTTCCACTGAAGGCCTCAAAGCGCCTAAAATGTCCTCTTTCAGGTTATAAAAAAGAGTTGTTTCAAAACTGCTGTATCAAAAGGAATGTTCAAGTCTGTGAGTTGAATGCACACATCAAAAGGAATTTCTGAGAATTCTTCTGTCCAGTTTTTATGTGAAGATATTCCCGTTTCCAACAAAGACCTCAAAACACTACAAATATCCCCTTGCAGATTCTACAAAAAGAGTGGTTCGAAACTGCTCTATCGAAAGAAAGTTTCAACTCTGCGAGTAGAATGCACACATCACAAAATAGTTTCTGAGAATGCTTCTGTGCAGCTTTTATGTGAAGTTATTCCCATTTCCAACAAACGCCTCTACACGGTCCAAATATCCCCTTGCAGATTATACAAAAAGAGGGTTTCAAAACTGCTCTATCAAAAGGAAGGTTCAACTCCGTGAGTTGAATGCACACATCACAAAGTAATTTCTGAGAATGCTTCTGTGTAGTTTTTATGTGAAGATATTCCCGTTTCCAGAGATGGTGTCAATTCGGTCTAAATATCCACTTGCATGTTCTTCAAAAAGAGTATTTCAGAACTGCTCTGTGAAAAGGTATGTTCAGCTCTGTGAGTTGAATGCAAACATCACAAAGAAGTTTCTGAGAATGCTTCTGTCTAGATTTATTTTGAAGATATTTCCTTTCCACCATAGCCCTCAAAGCACTACAAATGTCCACTTGCAGATTCCACAAAAAGAGTGTTTCAAAACTACTCTCTCAAAAGAAAGGTTCATCTCTGTGAGTTCAATACACACATCACACAGTAGTTTCTGAGAATTGTACTGTCTAGCTTTTATTTGAAGATATTCCCTTCTCCAACTAAAGCTTCAAAGTGCTTCAAATATCCAATTGCAGATTTCACAAAAAAGAGTGTTCCAAAACTGCTATATCAAGACGAAAGTTGAACTCTGTGAGTTGAATGCACACATCACAAAGAAGTTTCTGTCTAGCTTTTATGTGAAGATATTTCCTTTTCCAGTGAAGGCCTCAAAGCACTCCAAATGTACTCTTGTAGATTCTACAAAAAAGATGTTGCAAAACTGGTCTATCAAAAGGAAGGTTCAAATCCGTGAGATCAATTCACACATCACAAAGAATTTTCTGAGAATGCTTCTGTCCAATTTTTATGTGAAGATATTCCCATTTCCAATGAAGGCCTCAAAACGCTCCAATTATCCCCTTGCAGGTTCTACAAAAAGAGTGTTCAAAACTACTCTATTGAAAGGAAGGTTCAATTATGCAAGTAGAATGCACACATCACAAATTAGTTTCTGAGAATACTTCCGTCTAGTTTTTATTCGAAATTATTCTCATTACTAATGAAGGCCTCAAAGCAGTGCACATATCCAGTTGCAGATTCTACAAAAAGAGTGTTTCAAAACTCTTCAATCAGAAGAAAGGTTCAACACTGTGAGTTAAACGCCCACATCACAATGAAGTTTCTGAGAATGCTTCTGTCTGGTTTTTATGTGAAGACATTCCCGTTTACAATGAAGGCCTCAAATAGGTCAAATATCCAATTGCAGATTGTACAAAAACAGTGTTTCAATACTGCTTTACCAAAAGGATGGTTCAACTCTTTGAGCTAAATGCACACATCAAAAAAGAAGTTTCTGAGAATGCTTCTGTCAAGTTTTTATGTGAAGATATTCCCTTTTTCAATGAAAGCCTCAAATTGGTCCACTTCTCCCCTTGCAGATTCTACAAATAGAGTGTTTCAAAACTGCTGTATGAAAAGTTATGTTCAATTATGTGAGTTGAATGCACACATCACAAAGATGTTTCTGAGAATGCTTCTGTCTAGTTTTTATATGAAGATATTCCCTTTTCCAGCATAGGCCTCAAATCACTCCAAATATCCAATTGCAGATTGTACAGAAAGGGTGTTTCAAAACAGCTCTATCAAAAGGAAGGTTCAACTCTATGAGTTGAATGCATTCATCACAAAGAAGTTTCCGAGAATGCTTCTGTCCAGTTTTTATGTGAAGATATTTCCTTTTTCAGCAAAGGCCTCAAAGTGCTCCAAATATCTACCTGCAGATTCTACAAAAGAGTGTTTCAAAACTGCTCTATCAAAAATAAAGTTCAAATCCGTGAGCTGAATGCACTCATCACAAAGAAGTTTCTGAGAATGCTTCTGTCTACTTTTAATGTGAAGGTATTACCTTTTTCACCATTGGCCTCAATGCGCTCCTAACATCCACTTGCAGACTCTACAAAAAGAGTGTTTCAAAGCTGTCCTATCAAAAGGAAGGTTCAACACTGTGAGCTGAATGCACCCATCACAAAGTAGTTTCTGATAATGCTTCTGTCTAGTTTTTATGTGATGAGATTTCCTTTTCCAGCATAGGTCTGAAAGCGCTAAAAATATCCACTTGTAGATTCTCCAAAAGTGTTTTTTTAAAACTGTTCGATAAAAAGGGAAAGTTCAAATCTGTGAGTTGAATGCACTCTTCACAAAAAGTTTCTGAGAATGCTTCTGTCTAGTTTTTTTGTGAAGATATTTCCTATTCCAGCATAGGCCTCAAAACGCTCCAAATATCCACTTGCAGATTCTACTAAGAGAGTGTTTCAAATCTGTTCTACCAAAAGGAAGGTTCAACACCGTGAGTTGAATGCACTCATCACAAAGAAGTTTCTGAGAACGTTTCTGTCTTGTCTGTATGTGAAGATATTTCTATTTCCATCATAGGCCTCAAATCGCTCCAAATATCCAGTTGCAGATTGTACAGAAAGGATGTTTCAAAACAGCTCTATCAAAAGGAATGTCCAACTCTGTAAGTTGAATGCATACATCACAAAGTACTTTCTGAGAATGCTTCTGTCTGCTTATCATGTGAAGATAATTCGTTTTCAAGCATAGGCCTCAAATCGCTCTAAATATCCACTTGCAGATTCTACAAAAAGAGTGTTTCAAAACTATTCTATCAAAAGGAAGTTTCAATCCTGTGAGTTGAATTTATGAGGCAAAGAGAAGTTTCTGAGAAGGCTTCTGTCTAGTTTTTATGTGAAGATATTCCCTTTTCCAGCATTGGCCTCACATCGCTCCAAATATCCACTGGCAGATTCTACAAAAAGCGTGTTTCAAAACTGCTCTATCAAAAGGAAGGTTCAACACTGTGAGTTGAATGCACACATCACAAACAAGTTTCTGAGAATGCTTCTGTCTTGTTTTTATGTGAAGATATTTCATTTTCCTGCATAGGCCTCAAAGCGCTCCACATATACCCTTGCAAATACTACAAAAAGAGTGTTTCAAAACTGCTCTATGAAAAGGAAGGTTCACGTCTGTGAGATGAATGCACACATAAGAAAGACATTTCTGAGAATGCTTCAATCTAGTTTTTATGTGAATTTATTTCCTTTTCCAGCATAGGCCTCAAAGCACTCCAAATATCCACTTGCAGATTCAACACAAAGAGTGTTTCAAAACTCTTCTATCAAAAGGAAGGTTCAACTTTGTGAGTTGAATGCACTCATCAAAAAGAAGTTTCTGAGAATGCTTCAGTCTTGTTTGTATGTGAAGATATTTCTATTTCCATCATAAGCCTCAAATCGCTCCAAATATCCAATTGTAGGTTGTACAGAAAGGGTGTTTCAAAACAGCTCTATCAAAAGGAATGTTCAACTCTGTAAGTTGAATGCACACATCACAAAGAACTTTCTGAGAATGCTTCTGTCTACTTATCACATGAAGATATTTCATTTTCAAGCATAGGCCTCAAATCACTCTAAATATCCACTTGCAGATAGTACAAAAAGAGTGTTTCAAAACTATTCTATCAAAAGGAAGTTTCAGGTCTGTGAGTTGAATTTATGAGGCACAGAGAAGTTTCTGAGAATGCTTCTGTCTAGTTTTTATGTGAAGATATTCCCTTTTCCAGCATTGGTGTCACATCACTCCAAATATGCACTTGCAGATTCTACAAAAAGGGTGTTTCAAAAGTGCTCTATCAAAAGGAAGGTTCAACACTGTGATTTGAATGCACACATCGCAAACAAGTTTCTGAGAATGCTTCTGTCTTGTTTTTATGTGAAGATATTTCGTTTACCTGCATAGCTCTCAAAGCGCTCCACATATACCCCTGCAAATTCTACAAAAAGAGTGTTTCAAAACTGCTCTATCAAAAGGAAGGTTCACTTCTGTGAGTTGAATGCACACATAAGAAAGACGTTTCTTAGAATGCTTCAATCTAGTTTTTATGTGAATTTATTTCCTTTTCCAGTATAGGTCTCAAAGGGCTCCAAATATCCACTTGCAGATTCCACAAAAAGAGTGTTTCAAAACTCTTCTATCAAAAGGAAGGTTCAACTTTGTGAGTTGAATGCACTCATCAAAAAGAAGTTTCTGAGAATGCTTCTGTCTGGTTTTTATGTGAAGATATTTCCTTTTCCGGCATAGGCTTTAAAGCACTCCAAATATCCACTTGCAGATTCTACAAAAAGAATGCTTCAAAACTCTTCTATCAAAAGGAAGGTTCAACTTTGTGAGTTGAATGCTCTCATCACAAAGAAGTTTCTGAGAATGCTTCTGTCTATTTTTTATGTGAAGATATTTCCTTTTCCAACATAAGCATCAAAGCCCTCCAAGTATCCACTTACACAATCTACAAAGAAAGAGTTTCAAAACTGTTCTATCAAAAGGAATGTTCAACACTATCAGTTGAATGCACTCATCACAGAGAAGTTGCGGAGAATGCTTTTGTCTAATTTATAAGTGAAGATATTTCCTTTTCCATCATAGGCCTGAAATCGCTCCAAATATCCACTTGCAGATTCTACAAAAATAGTGTTTCAAAACTGTTCTATCAACAGGAAGGTTCAACTGTGTGAGTTGAATGCACGCACCACTAAGAAGTCTCTGAGAATTCTTCTGTCTAGTTTTAATGTGAAGATATTTCGTTTTCCAGCACAGCACTCAAACGCCCCAAATATCAAATTGCAGATACTACAAAAAGAGTGTTTCAAACCTGAACTATCAAAAGGAATGTTCAAGACTGTGAGTTGAATTCATAAAGCACAGGGAAGTTTCTGTCAATGCTTCTGTATAATTATTATGGGAAAATATCTCCTTTTCCAGCTTAGGCCTCAAGCGCTCCAAATATCCACTTGCCGCTACTACAGAATGCGTGTTTCAAAACTGCTGTATCAAAACGAAGGTTCCACATGGTGAGTTGAATGCATACATCACAAAGAAGTTTCTGAGAATGCTTCTGTCTACTTTTTATGTGAAGATATTTCCTTTTCCAGCATAGGCCTCAAATTGTTCCAAACATCCACTTGCAGATTCTACAAAAAGAGTGTTCCAAAATTGCTCAATCAAAAGATGGTTCAAGTCTTTGAGTTGAATGCACTCATCACAAAGAAGTTTCTGAAATTGCTTCTGTCTAGTTTTTCTGTGAAGATATTTCCTTTTCCAGCATAGCGCTCAAGGCGCCCCAAATATCAACTGGCAGACACTACAAAAAGAGTGTTTCAAACCTGAGCTATCAAAAGGAATGTTCAAGTCTGTGAGATGAATTCATAAAGCACAGGGAAGTTTCTGATAATGCTTCAGTCTAATTTTTATGTGAAGATATTTCCTTTTCCAGCATAGGCCTCAAGCGCTCCAAATAAACACTTGCAGATTCTACAGAAAGGGTGTTTCAAAACTTCTCTATCAAAAGGAAGGTTCAACTCTGTTAGTTGAATGCATACATCACAAAGAAGTGTCTGAGAATGCTTCTGTCTATTTTTTATGTGGATATATTTCCTTTTCCAGCATAGGCCTCAAATTGCTCCAAACATCCACTTGCAGATTCCACAAAAAAGTTTTTCAAAATTGCTCTATCAAAAGAAGGTTCAAGTCTTTGAGTTGAATGCACTCATCACAAAGAATTTTCTGAGATTTTTTCTGTCTATTTTTTATGTGAAGATATTTCCTTTTCCAGCATAGGCCTCAAAGCCCTCAAAACATCCACTTGCAGATTCTATAAAAAGAATGTTTCAGAACTGTTCTATCAAAAGGAAGGTTCAATTCTGTGAGTTGAATGCATTCATCAAAAAAAAGTTTCTGAGAGTACTACTGTCTAGTTTTTATGTGAAAATATTCCCTTTTCCAGTGTAGGCCTCATAGCACTCCAAATATCCACTTGCAGATTCTACAAAAGGAGTGTTCCAAAACTGCTCTATCAAAAGGAAGGTTCAAGTCTGTGAGTTGAAGGCACTCATCACGGATATTCCCTTTTCCATCGTAGGCCTCAAAGAGCTCCAAATATCCACTTGCAGATGCCATAAAAAGAGTGTTTCAAAAATGTTCTGTCAAATGGAAGTTTCAACTCTGTGATTTGAATGCACTCATCACCAAGAAGTTTCTGAGAATGCTTCTGTCTAGTTTCTATGTGATGATATTTCCTTTTTCAGCATAGAACACAAAGCAGTCCAAATATCCACTTGCAGATTCTACAATAACAGTATTTCAAAACTGCTCTATCAAAAGAAAGGTTCAAGTCTGTGAGTTGAATGCATAAATCACAGGGAAGTTTCTGTGAATGCTTCTTTAATATTTTTATGTGAAGATTTTCCCTTTTCCAGCATAGTCCTCAAATATCTCCAAATATCCACTGGCAGATTCTACAAAAAGTGTGTTTCAAAACTGCTCTATCAAAACGAATGTTCAACTCTGTGAGTTGAAAGCACACATTACAAAGAAGTTTCTGAGAATGCTTCTGTCTAGTTTTTATGTGAGGATATTTCCTTTTACAGCATGGGTCTCAAAGGACTCCAAATATACCCTTGAAGATTCTACAAAGAGAACTTTTCAAAACTGTTCTATCAAAAGGAAGGTTCATCTCTGTGAGTTCAATGCACTGATCACAGAGAAGTTTCTGATAGTACTTCTGTCTAGTTTTTATTTGAAGATATTTCCCTTTCCAGCATAGGCCTCAAAGCACTCCAAATATCCACTTGCAGATTCTACAAAAAGTGTCTTACAAAACAGCTCTATGTAAAGGAAGGTTCAAGTCTGTGAGTTGAACGCACTCATAACAAAGAAGTTTCTGAGAATCCTTCTGTCTAGTTTTTATATGAAGATACTTCCTCTTCCATCATAGGCCTAAATGAGCCCAAATATCTCCTTGCAGATTCTACAAAGGGAGTGTTTCAAAACTGTTCTATGAAAAGAAAGGTTCAACTCTGCGAGTTCAATGCACTCATCACAAAGTACTGTCTGAGAATGCTTTTGTCTATTTTTTATGTGAAGATATTTCCCTTTCCAACATAGGCATCAAAGCGCTCCAAATATCCAAATGCAGATTCCACAAAAAGAGTGTTTCAAAACAGCTCTATCAAAAGGAAAGTTCAAGTCTGTCAGTTGAATGCACTCATCATGAAGAAGTTTCTGAGAATGCCTCAGCTTAATTTTTATGTGAAGATATTACCTTTTCCAGCATAGGCCTCAAAGCGCTCCAAATATCCACTTGCAGATACTACAAAACGAGTGTTTCAAAACTGCTCTGTCAAAAGGAAGGTTCAAGTCTGTGAGTTGAATGCACTCATCTCAAAGAACTTTCTGAGAATGCTTCTGCTTAGCTGTTATGTGAAGATGTTTCCTTTTCCTGCATAGGCCTGTAAGCGCTCCAAATATCCACTTGCAGATTGTACAAAAAGAGTGTTTCAAAACTGTTCTATAAAAGGGAAAGTTCAACTCTGTGAGTTCAATGCTCTCATCACAGAGAAATTTCTGAGAATGCTTCTGTCTAGTTTTTATATGAAGATATTTCCTTTTCCATCATAGGCCTCAAAACGCTCCAAATATCCACTTGCAGATTCTACAAAAAGAGTGTTTCAAAACTGTTCTATCAAAAGTAATGTTCAACTCTGTGAGATGAATGCCCTCATCATAAAGAAGTTTCTGAGAATGTTTCTGTCTAGTTTTTATGTGAAGATATTTCCTTTTCCAGCATAGGCCTCAAATCGCTCCAAATATCCACATGTAGATTCTACAATAAGAGTTTTTCGAAACTGCTCTATCAAAAGGAAGGTTCAAGTCTGTGAGTTAAATGCCTAAAGCAAAGTGAAATTTTTGAGAATGCTTCTGTCTACATTTTCTGTGAAGATATTCCCTTTTCCAGCAAAGGTCAGAAAGCGCTCCAAATATCCACTTGCAGATTCTACAAAATGTGTGTTTCAAAACTGCTCTATCAAAGGAAACTTCAAGTCTTTGAGTTGAATTCATAAAGCACAGGGAAGTTTCTTAGAATGCTTCTGTCTAGTTTTTATGTGAAGACATTCCCTTTTCCAGCATAGGCCAGAAAATGCTCCAAATATCCACTTGCAGATTCTATAAAAAGTGTTCCAAAACTACTCAATCAAAAGGAAAGTTCAAGTCTGTGAGTTGAATTCATAAAGCACAGGGAAATTTCTTAGAATGCTTCTGTCAAGTTTTTATGTGAAGATATTTCCTTTTCCATCATAGGCCTCAAATCGATCCAAATATCCACTTTCAGATTCTACAAAAAGGGTGTTTCAAAACTTCTCTACCTAAAGGAAGGTTCAACTCTGTGAGTTGAGTGCACACATCACAAAGAAGTTTCTGAGAATGCTTCTGTCTAGTTTTTATGTGAAGACACTTCCTTTTCCAGCATAGGCCTCAAAGCGCTCCAAATATCCAATTGCAGATTCCACAAAAGGAGTGTCTCAAAACGACTCTATCAAAAGGAAAGTTCAAGTCTGTCAGTTGAATGCACTCATCATGAAGAAGTTTCTGAGAATGCTTCAGCTTAATTTTTATGTGAAGATATTTCCTTCTCCAGCATAGACCTCAAAGCTGTCCAAATATCCACTTGCAGTTTCTTCAGTAAGAGTGTTTCAAAACTGTTCTATCAAAGGGAAAGTTCAAGTCTGTGAGATAAATGCATAACACACAGGAAGTTTCTGATAATGCTTCTGTCTTGATTTTATGTGAAGATATTCCCTTTTACAGCATAGGCCTCAAAGCGCTCCAAATATCCACTTGCAGATTCTACAAAAAGAGTGTTTCAAAACTGCTCTATCAAAAGGAAGGTTCAAGTCTGTGAGTTGAATTCATAAAGCACAGGGTAGTTTCTGAGAATGTTTCTGTCTAGTTCTTATGTGAAGATATTTCCTTTTCCAATATAGGCCTCAAAGCTCTCCAAATATACACTTGCAGATCCCATAAAAAGGGTGTTTCAAAACTGCTCTATCAAAAGGAAGGTTCAACACTGTTAGTTGAATGCACACATCACAAAGAAGTTTCTGAGAATGCTTCTGTCTAGTTTTTATGTGAAGATATTTCCTTTTCCAGCATAGTCCCCAAAGCTCCCCAAATATACACTTGCAGATTCTACAAGGAGAATGTTTCAAAACTGTTCTCTGAAAAGGAAGGTTCAACTGTGTGAGTTGAATGCACTCATTGCAGAAAATTTTCTGAGAATGTTCTGTGTTGTTTTTATGTGATAATATTTCCTTTTCCAACATCGGCCTCTACATGTTCCACATATCCACTTGCAGATTCTACAAAGAGTATTTCAAAACTGCTCTATGGAAAGGAAGGTCCAAGTCTGTGAGTTTAATGCACTCATCAAAAGATGTTTGTGAGAATGCTTCTGTCTAGTTTTTATGTGAAGATATTTCCTTTTCCAGCATCAGCCCCAAAGCGCTCCAAATATGCACTTGCAGATTCTACAAAGAGAGTTTTCCAAAACTGTTCTACCAAAACGAAAGTTCAACCCTGTGAGTTGAATGCACACATCACAAAGAAGTTTTGGAGAAAGCTTCTACTTAATTTTTGTAAGAAGATGTTTCCTTTTCCATCATAGGCCTCAAAGCACTCCAAACATGCACTTGCAGATTCTACAAAAGGATTGTTTAAAACTGCTCTATGAAAAGTTAGGTTTAAGTCTGTGAGTTAAATGGACACATCACAGATACTTCCTTTTCCATCATAGACCTCAAATCACTCTATATATCCACCTGCAGATTCTTTAAAAAGAGTGTTTCAAAACTGTTCTATTAAAAAGAGGGTTCAACTCTGTGAGTTGAAAGCACTCATAACAAAGAATTTGATGAGAATACTTCTGTCTAGTTTTTATGTGAAGATATTTAATTTTCCAACATAGGCCTCAAAGCGCTCCAAATGTCCACTTGCAGACTCTACAAAAAGATTGTTACAAAACTGCTCTAACAAAAGGAAGGTTCAAGTCTGGGAGTTGAATGCACTCATCACAAAGAAGTTTCTGAGAATGCTTCTGCTTATTTTTCATGTGAAGATATTTCCATTTCCAGCATAGGCCTCAGAGTGCTCCAAATATCCACTTGCAGATTGTACAAAAACAGTGTTTCAAAACTGTTCTTTCAAAAGGAAGGTCAGCTCTGTGAGTTGAATGCACTTATCACAGAGAAGTTTCTGAGAATGCTTCTGTCTAGTTTTTATGTGAAGATATTTCCTTTTCCATCGTAGGCCCCAAAGTGCTCCAAATATCCACTTCCAGATTCTACAAAAAGAGTGTTTCAAAACTTTTCTATCAAAAGGAAGTTTCAACTCTGTGAGTTGAATGCACTCATCACAAAGAATTTTCTGAGAATGCTTCAGACTAGTCTTTATGTGAAGATATTTCCTTTTCCAGCATAGGCCTCAATGTGCTCAAAATATCCACTTGGAGATTCTAGAAAAAGAGTGCTTCAGAACTGTTCTATCAAAAGGAAGGTTCAAATTTGTGAGTGAAATGCACTCATCAGAAGGTAGTTTTTCAGAATTCTTCTGACTATTTTTAATGTGAAGATGTTTCCATTTCCAGCATAGGCCTCAAAGCGCTCCAAATATCCACTTGGAGATTCTACAAAAAGAGTGTTTCAAAACTGCTCTATCAAAAGGAAGGTTCAAGTCTGTGAGTTGAATGCACTCATCACAAAGGAGTTTTGGAGAATGCTTCTGTCTATTTTTTATGTGAAGATATATCCTTTTAAAGTGTACACCTGAAAGTGCTCCAAATATCCACTTGCAGATACTACAAAGAGAGTGTTTCAAATCTGTTACATCAAAAGGAAGGTTCAACTCTGTGAGTTGAATGCACTCATCACAGAGAAGTTTCTGAGACTGCTTCTGTCTGGTTTTTATGTGAAGATATTACCATTTCCATCATAGTTCTCAATGCACTCCAAATATTCATTTGCAGATTCTGCAAAAATAGTGTTTCAAAACTGTTCTATCAAAGGGAAGGTTCAACTCCGTGAGTTGAATGCATGCATCACAAAGAAGTTTCTGAGAATACTTCTGTCTAGTTTTTATGTGAAGATGCTTACTTTTCCAGCCTAGGCTTCAAATCCCTCCAAATATTCACTTGTAGATGCTACAAAAAGAGTGTTTCAAAAGTGCTCTATGAAAAGGAAGTTTCAGATCTGTTAGTTGAATGCACTCATCATAAAGAAGTTTCTGAGAATGCTTCTGCTTAGTTTTTATGTGAAGATATTTCCCTTTACTGTATAGGCCTCAAAGCACTCCAAATATTCACTTGCAGATTGTTCAAAAGAGTGTTTCAAAACCGTTCTGTGAAAAGGAAGGTTCAACTCTATGAGTTGAATGCAGTCGTCACAGAGAAGTTTCTGAGAATTCTTTTCTCTAGTTTTTATGAGAAGGTATTTCCTTTTCCATCATAAGCCCCAAAGTTTTCCAAATATCCACTTGCAGATTCTACAAAAAGAGTGTTTCAAAACTGTTCTATCCAAAGGAAGGTGCAACTCTTTGAGTTGAATGCACTCATCACAAAGAAGTTTCTGAAAATCCTTTTGTCTATTTTTTATGTGAAGATATATCCTTTTCCAGCATAGGCCTCAAAGCCCTCCAAATATCCACTTGCAGATTCTACAAAAAGAATGTTTGAAAACTGCTCTATCAAAAGAATGGTTTAAGCCTGTGATTTGAATTCACTCATCACAAAGAAGTTTCTTAGAATGCTTCTGTCAATTTTTTGTGTGAAGTTATTTCCGTTTCCAGAATAGGCCTCAAAGTGCTCCAAATATCCACTTGCAGATCTTACAAAAAGAGTGTTTCAAAACTGCTCTATTAAAAGGAAAGTTCAAGTCTGTAAGTTGAATGTGTAAAGCACAGTGAAGTTTCTGAGAATGATTCTCTCTAGTTTTAATGTGAAGATATTTCCTTTTCCAGCATAGGCCTCAAAGTGCTCCAAATATTCAGTTGCAGATTCCACAAAAACGGTGTTTCAAAACTGCTATATCAAATGGAAGGTTCAACTACGTTAGTTGAATGCACTCATCACAAAGATGTTTCTGAGAATGCTTCTGTCTAGTTTTTATGTAGAGATGTTTCCTTTTCCAGCATAGGCCCAAAAGCGCTCCAAATATCCACTTGCAGATTTTAAAAAGGGTTGTTTCAAAAGTGCTCTATCAAAAGGAAGTTTAAACTCTGTGAGTTGAATGCACTCATCTCAAAGAAGTTTCTGAAAATGCTTCTGTCTAGTTTTTATGTGAAGATATTTACTTTTCCAGTATAGGCCTCAAAGCGCTCCAAATATCCACTTGCAGATTCTACAAAGGGGTGTTTCCAAACTGCACTATCAAAAGTATGGTTTAACTCTGTGAGTTGAATGCACACATCACAAAGAAGTTTCTGATAATGCTTCTGTTTAGTTTTTATGTGAATATATTTCGTTTTCCAGCACAGGCCTTAAATTGCTCCAAATATCCACTTGCAGATTCTACAAAAATGGTGTTCCAAAGCTGCTCAATCAAAAGGAAGGTTCAATCTGTGAGTTGAATACAATCATTACAGAGAAGTTCCTTGGAAAGCTTCTTTCTAGTTTTTATGAGAAGATATTTCCTTTTCCATCATAGGCTTTAAAGTGCTCCTAATATCCACATGCAGATTCTACAAAAAGAGTGTTTCAAAACACTTCTATGAAAACGAAGGTTCAACTGTGTGAGTTGAATGCACTCATCACAAAGAAGTCTCTGAGAATGCTTCTGTCTAGTTTTTGTGTGAAGATATTTTCTTTTCTAGCATAGGCCACAAAGCCCTCCAATTATAAATTGCTGATCCTACAAAAAGTGTGTTTCAAATCTCTTCTATCAATAGGAAAGTTCAACTCTGTGAGTTGAATGCACTCATCACAGAGAACTTTCTGAGAATGCATCTGTCTAGTTTTTATGGATGATATTTCTTTTTCCATCATACGTCTCAAAGCGTTCCAAATATAAACTTACAGATTGAACAAAAAGACTGTTTCAAAACTGTCCTATCAAAAAGAAGATTGAACTCTGCGAGTTGAATGCACTCATCACAAAGCAGTTTCTGAGAATGTTTCTGTCTAGTTTTTGTGTGAAGATATTTCCTTTTCCAGCATAGTCCCCAAAGCACTCCAAATATCCACTTGCAGATTCTACAAAGAGAGTGTTTCCAAAGTATTCTATCAAAAGGAAGGTTCAACTCTGTCAGTTTAATGCACTGTTTCTGAGAATACTTCTGTCTAGTTTTTATGTGAAGATATTTCCTTTTCCCGCATAGACCGCAAAGCGCTCCAAATATCCACTTGCAGATTGTACGAAAAGGGTGTTTCAAAACTGCTATCAAAAGGAAGGTTCAATTCTGTGAGTTGAATGTACACATCACAAAATAGTTTCTGAGAATGCTTCTGTCTAGTTTTTATGTGAAGATATTTCATTTTCCAGCATTGGCCTCAAAGCGCTCCAAATATCCATTTGCAGATTCTACAAAAAGGGTGGTTCAAATCTGCTCTGTCAAAAGTAAGCTTCAACTCTGTGAATTGAATGCACACATCTCAATGAAGTTTCTGAGAATGCTTCTGTTTAGTTTTTATGTGAAGATATTTCCTTTTCCAGCTTAGGCCTCAAAGCATTCAATCTATCCACTTGCAGAATCAACTAAAAGTGTGTTTCAAAACTGCTGATTCAAAAGCAAGGTTCAACTCTGTGAGTTGAATGCGCACATCACAAAGAAGTTTCTGAAAATGCTTCTGTCTAGTTTTTATGTGAAGATATTTTCTTTTATAGCATAGGCCTCATAGCGCTCCAAATGTCCACCTTCAGATTCTACCAAAAGAGTTTTTCAAAACTGCTCTATCAAAAGGAAAGTTCAACTCTGTGAGTTGAATGCAATCATCACAAAGATGTTTCTGAGAATTCTTCTGTATAACTTTTATGTGAAGACATTTCGTTTTCGAGCATAGGCCTCATAGCGCTCCAAATATCCACTTGCAGATTCTACAAAAAGAGTGTTTCAAAACTTTTCTATCAAAAGAAAATTTCAACTGAGGGAGTTCAATGCACTCATCACAGAGAAGTTTATGAGAATGCTTCTGTCTAGTTTTTATGTGAAGATATTTCTTTTTCCTTTATAGGCCTCAAAGCACTCCAAATATCCACTTGCAGATTCTACAAAAAGAGTGGTTCAAAACCGTTCTATCAAAAGGAAGGTTCAACTCTGTGAGTTGAATGCACTCATCAAAAAGAAGTTTCCGATAGAGCTTCTGTCTTGTTTTTATGTGAAGATATTTCCTATTCCAGCATAGGCATGAAAGTGCTCTAAGTATCGACTTGCAGATTCTACAAAAAGAGTGTTTCAAATCTGCTCTATCAAAAGGCAGGTTCAAGCCTGTAAGTTGAATGCACACATCTCAAAGAAGTGTCTGAGAATGCTTCAATCTAGTTTTTATGTGAAGTTGTTTCCTTTTCCAGCAAAGGCCTCAAAGCGCTCCAAATAATAACTTGGAGATTCTACACAAAGAATGTTTCAAAAGTGTTCTACCAAAAGGAAGGTTCACCTCTGTGAGGTGAATGTGCACATCACAAAGAAGTTTCTCAGAATGCTTCTGTCTAGTCTTTATGTGAAAATATTTCCTTTTGCAGCATAGGCCTCAAAAAGCTGCAAATATCCACGTGCATATTCTATAAAAAGAGTGTTTCAAAATTGTTGCATGAAAAGAAAAGTACAACTCTGTAAGGTGAATGCATTCATCACAGAGAAGATTCTGAAAATGCTTCTGTCTAGTTTTTATGTAAAGATATTTCCTTTTCAATCATAAGCCTCAAAGTGCTCCAAGTATCCACTTGAAGATCCTGAAAAAAGAGTGTTTCAAATTTCCTCTATCAAAAGGATGGTTCAACTCTGTCAATTGAATGCAGTCATCACAAAGAAGTTTCTTAGAATGCTTCCAACGAGTTTTTATGTGAAGATATTTTCCTTTCTATCATAGGCCTCGAAGTGCTCCAAATATCCACGTGTAGATTCTACAAACAGAGTGTTTTAAAACTGCTGCATCAAAAGGAAAGTTCAAGTCTGTGAGTTGAATGCATAAAGCAGAGGGAAGTTTCTGAGAATGCTTCTCTCTAGTTTTTATGTGAAGATATTTCCTTTTCCAGCATAGGTCTCAAAGCACTCCAAATATCCACTTGCAGATTCCACAAAAATGGTGTTTCAAAACTGCTATATCAAATGGAAAGTTCAACTCCTTTAGTTGAATGCACTTATCACATAGAAGTTTCTGAGAATGCTTCTGTCTAGTTTTTATGTCATGATATTTCCTTTTCCAGCATAGGCCTCAAAGCGCTCCAAATATCCACTTGCAGATACTACAAAAAGGGTGTTTCGAAACTCCTCTATCAAAAGTAAGGTTCAATACTGTGAGTTGAATGCACAAATCACAAAGAAGTTTCTTAGAATGCTTCTGTTTAGTTTTTATGTGAAGATATTTCCTTTTCCAGCATAGGCCTCAAAACATTCCAAATATCCACTTGCAGATTCTATAAAAAGTGTGTTTCAAAACTGCTGTTTCAACACGAAGTTTCAACTCTGTGAGTTGAATGTGCACATCACAAAGAAGTTTCTGAGAATGCTTCTGTCTACTTTTTATGTGAAGATATTTCCTTTTCTTGCATAGGCCTCATAGCGCTCCAAATATCCACTTTCAGATTCTGCCAAAAGAGTGTTTCAAAACTGCTCTATTAAAAGAAATTTCAAGTCTGTGAGTTAAATGCATTCATCATAAAGATGTTTCTGTGAATTCTTCAATCTAGTTTTTTGTGAACATATTTCCTTTTCCAGCTTAGGTCTCAAAGCGCTCAAAATATCCACTTGCAGATCCTACAAAAAGAGTGTTTCAAAACTGTTCTATCAAAAGAAAGGTTCAACTAAGGGAGTTCAATGCACTCATCATAGAAAAGTTTCTGAGAATACTGCTGTCTAGTTTTTATGTGAAGATATTTCCTTTTCCAGAATAGGCCTCAAAGCACTCCAAATATCCACTTGCAGATTCTACAAAAAGAGTGTTTCAAAACTGCTCTTTCAAAAGGAACGCTCACCTCTGTGAATTGAATGTCCTCATCACAAAGAAGTTTCTGAGGATTCTTCTGTCTAGTTTTTATGTGAAGATATTTCCGTTTCCAGCATAGGCCTCAAAGTGCTCCAAATATCCACTTGCAGATTCTACAAAAAGAGGGTTTCAAAACTGCTCTATCAAAAGGAAGGCTCAAATTGGTGAGATGAATGCACTCATCACAAAGAAGTTTCTGAGAATGCTACTGTCTAGTTTTAATGTGAAGATATTTCCTTTTCCAGCATAGACCTCAAAATGCTCCAAATATCCACTGGCAGATTGTTGAAACAGAGTGTTTCAACACTGTCCTATCAAAAGGAGGGTTCAACTCTGAGAGTTGAATGGACTCATCACATAGAAGTTTCCCAGAATCCTTCTGTTTAGTTTTTATGTGAAGATGTTTCCATTTGCAGCATAGGCCTCAAAGAGCTCCAAATATCCACTTGCAGATTTTACAGAAAGGGTGTTTCAAAGCTGCTCTATGAAAAGGAATTTTAAACTCTGTGAGTTGAATGCACTCATCACAAAGAAGTTACTCATAATGCTTCTGTCTAGTTTTAATTTGTAGATATTTAATTTTCCAGTATAGGCCTCCAAGCGCTCCAAATATCCACTAGCAGATACTACAAAAAGGGTGTTTCAAAACTGCTCTATCAAAAGTATGGTTCACCTCTGTGAGTTGAATGCACATATAACAAAGAAGTTTCTGAAATGCTTCTGTTTTGTTTTCATGAGAAAATATTTCCTTTTCCATCATAGGCCTCAAACCGCTCCAAATATCCACCTGCAGATTCTACAAAAAGTGCGTTTGAAAACTATTCTATCAACAGGAAAGCTCAACTCTGTGGGTTGAAAGCACTCATCACAGAGAACTTTCTGAGAATGCATCTGTCTATTTTTTAAGAGAAGATATTTACTTTTCGAGCATAGGCCTCAAAGCATTCCAAACATCCACTTGCAGATTCTACTAAAAGTGTGTTTCAAAACTGCTGTTTCAAAAGTAAGGTTCAACTCTGTGAGTTGAATGCACACATCCAAAAGAAGTTTCTGAGAATGCTTCTTTCTAGTTTTTATGTGAAGATATTCAATTTTCTGGCATAAGCCTCATCGCACTCCAAATATCCACTTTGAGATTCTACCAAAAGAATTTTTCAAAACTGCTCTATCAAAAGGAAAGTTCAAGTCTGTGAGTTGAATGCACTCAACACAAAAATATTTCTGAGAATTCTTCTGTCTAGTTATTATGTGAAGATATTTCCTTTTCCAGCATAGGCCTCAAAACGCTCCTAATATCCACTTGCAGATTCTACAAAAAGAGTGTTTCAAAACTTTTCTATGAAAAGGAAGGTTCATCTCTGTGAGTTGAATGCACTCATAAAAAAGAAATTTTCGTGAATGCTTCTGTCTTGTTTCTATGTGATGATATTTCCTTTTCCAGCGTAGGCCTCATAGTGCCCCAAATATCCACTTGCAGATCCGACAAAAAGAGTGTTTCAAAATTTCTCTATCAAAAGGAAGGCTTAACTCTGTGAGGTGAATGCGCTCATCACAAAGAAGTTTCTGAGAATGATTCTGTCTAATTTTTGTGTGAAGATATTTCCTTAACCAGCATAGGCCTCAAAGCACTCCAAATATAAACTTGTAGATTCTACAAAAAGAGTGTTTCACAACTGCTCTATTTAAAGGAAGTCTCACCTTTGTGAGATGAATGTGCTCATCACAAACAAGTTTCTGAGCATCCTACTGTCTAGTTTTTTTATAAAGATATAACCCTTTCCAGGATAGGCCACATATCGCTCCAAATATCCAACTGCAGATTCTACAAAAAGAGTGTTTCAAAACTGTTCTTTCAAAAGGAAGGTTCAACTCTGAGATTTGAATGCACTCATCACATAGAAGTTTATCAGAATGCTTCTGTCTAATTTTTATGTGAAGATACTTCCTTTTCCATCACTGGCATCAAAGCACTAAAAGTATCCACTTGCAGATTTTATAAAAGGGGTGTTTCAAAACTGCTCTTAAAAAGCAAAGTTAAACTCTGTGAGTTCAACTCACTCATCACAAAGAAGTTTCTGAGAATGCTTCCATCTAGTTTTTATGTGAAGATATTTAATTTTCCAGTATAGGCCTCAAAGCACTGAAAATATCAACTTGCAGAGCCTACCAAAAGGGTGTTTCAAAACTGCTCTATCAAAAGTATGGTTCAACTCTGTGAGTAGAATGCACACATCACAAAGAAGTTGGTGAGGATGCTTCTGTTTCGTTTTTATGTGAAGTTATTTCCTTTTACCGCATAAGCCTCAAAGTGCTCCAAATATACACTTGCAGATTCTGTAAAAACAGTGATGCAAAACTGTTCTATCAAAAGGAAGGTCCAAATTTTAGAGTCTAATGCCCACATCATAAAGAAGTTTCTGAGAATGCTTCTGTTTAGTTTTTCTGTGAAGACATTTCCTTTTCCAGCATAGGCCTCAAAGCATTCCAAATATCCACTTGCAGATTCTACTAAAAGTGTGTTTGAAAACTGCTGTTTCAAAAGGAAGTTTCAACTCTGTGAGTTGAATGCGCCCATCATAAACAAGTTTCTGAGAAAGCTTCTGTCTAGTTTTTATGTGAAGATATTTCCTTTTCCAGCAAAGGCCTCATAGCACTCCAAATATCCACTTTCAGATTCCACTAAAAGAGTATTTCAAACTGCTCTATCAAAAGGAAAGTTCAATTCCGTGAATTGAATGCACTCATCATAAAGATATTTTTGAGAATTCTTCTGTCTAGTTTTTATGTGAAGATATTTCCTTTTCCAGGGTAGGCCTCAACGTGCTGCAAAAATCCACTTACAGATTCTACAATAAAGAGTGTTTCAAAACTGTCCTATCAAAAGAAAGTTTCAACTCAGTGAGTTCAATGCAATCATCACAAAGAAGGTTCTGAGAATGCTTCTGTCTAGTTTTTATGTGAAGATATTTCCTTTTCCAGCATAGGCCTCAAAGGGCTACAAATATCCACTTGCAGTTTCTACAAAAAGGGTGTTTCAAAACTGCTCTGTCAAAAGGAATGGTCGATTCTGTGAGTTGAATGCTCACATTACAAAGAAGTTTCTGAGAATGCATCAGTCTAGTTTTTATGTGAAGCTATTTCCTTTTCCAGGATAGACCTCAAAGTGCTCAAAATATCCAGCTGTAGATTCTACAAAAAGAGTGTTTCAAACCTGCGCTGTCAAAGGTAAGGTTCAACTCTTTGATTTGAATGCATAAAGCACAGGGAAGTTTCTCAGAATGCTTCTGTCAAGTTCTTATGTGAAGATATTCCTTTTTCCGGTGTTGGCCTCAAAGCACTCCAAATATCCACCTGCAGATTTTACAAAAAGTGTGCATCAAAACCGCATTTTCAAAACAAAGGTTCAAATCCATGAGTTGAATGCACTCATCACTAAGAAGTTTCTGAGAATGCTTCAGTCTAGTTTTTATGTGAAGATATTTTCTTTTCCAGCATAGGCCTCAAAGCGCTCAAAGTATCCACTTGCTGATTCTGAAAAAAGGGTGTTTCAAAACTGCTCCATCAAAAATACTGTTCAACTCTGTGAACTGAATGCACACATCACAAAGAATTTTCTGAGAATCCTTTTGTTTAGTTTTTATGTGAAGGTATTTCCTTTTCCAGCATAGGCCTCAATGAGCTCCAAATATTCACTTGCAGATTCTACAAAAAGGGTGTTTCAAAACTGCTCTATCAAAGGGAAGGTTCAACTCTTTGACTTCAATGCACTCATCTCAGAGAAGTTTCTGAGCATGGTTCTGTCTAGTTTTTATGTAAAGATATTTTCTTTTCCATCATCTGCCTCAAAGCTCTCCAAATATCCACTTGCAGATTCTACAAAAAGAGTGTTTCAAAACTGCTCTTTCAAAAGGAAGGTTCAAGTCCGTGAGGCGAATCCACTCATCACAAATGTTTCTGAGAATGGTTCTGCTTAGTTTTTATGGGAAGATATTTCCTTTTCCAGCACAGGCCTCAAAGCACTCCAAATAATCTCTTGTAGACTCTACAAGGAGAGTGCTTCAAAACTGTTCTATGAAAAAGTATGTTGATCCCTGTGAGTTGAATGCAATCATCAAAGAGAAGTGTCTGAGAATGCTTCCATCTAGTTTTCATGTGAAGATATTTCCTTTTCCAGCATAGGCCTCAAAGTGCTCAAATATCCACTTGCAGATTCTACAAAAAGAGTGTTTCAAAACTGTTCTATCAAAAGGAAAGTTCATCTCTGTGAGTTGAATGCAGTCATCACAATGAAGTTTCTGAGAATGCTTTTGTCTAATTTTTACGTGAGGATATTTCCTTTTACAGCATAGGCTTCAAAGCCCTCCAAATATCTACTTGCAGATACTGCAAAAAGAGTGTTTCAAATCTGCTCTTTCAAAAGGAAGGTTCAAGACTGTGAGTGGAATGCATAAAGTGCAGGGAAGTTTCTCAGAATGCTTCTGCCTAGTTTTTATGTGAAGACATTCCTTTTTCCAGCATAGGCCTCAAATCTCTCCAAATGTCCACTTGCGGATTCTATAAAAAGGGTGTTTCAAAACTGCTCTATCAAAAGGAAGGTTCTACTCTGTTAGTTTAATGTAGTCATCACAAAGAAGTCGCTGAGGCTGCTTCAGTCTGGTTTTTATATGAAGATATTTCCTTTTCGAGCATAGGCCTCAAAGCCTTCCAAATATCCACTTGCAGATTCTACAAAAAGAGTGTTTCAAAACTGTTCAATCAAAAGGATGTTTCAACTCTGTGAATTGAATGCACATATCACAAAGAAGTTTCTGAGAACACTTCCATTTAGATTTTATGTGTAGATATTTCCTTTTCCATCATAAGCCTCAAAGAGCTCCAAATATCCACTTTCAGATTCTACAAAAATAGTGTTTCACAACTGTTCTATCAAAAGGAAGGTTCAACACTGTGAGCTGAATGCATTCATCACAAAGAAGTTTCTGAGAAGGCCTCTGTCCAGTTTTTCAAAGCACTCCAAATATCCACTTGCAGTTTCTACAAAAAGAGTGTTTTAAATCTGCTCTTTCAAAAGGAAGGTTCAAGTCTGTGGGTTGAATGCATAAAGCACAGGGAAGTTTCTGAGAATGCTTCCGTCTAGTTTTTATGTGAAGATATTCCCTTTTAAAGCACAGGCCTCAAATCGCTCCAAATATCCACTTGAAGATTCTACAAAAAGGGTGTTTCAAAACTGTGCTACCAAAAGGAAAGTTCTGCTCTGTTAGATGAATGCACACATCACAAAGAAGTTTCAGAGAATGCTTCTGTCTAGTTTTTATCTGAAGATATTTTCTTTTCCAACTTAGGCCTCAAAGCACACAAAATATCCACTTGCGGATCTATAAAAACTGTGTTTCAAAACTTCTCTGTCAAAAGGAAGGTTCAAGTCTGTGAGTACAATGCACTCATCATAGAGATGTTTCAGAGAATGCTTCTGTATAGCTTTTAGGCGAAAATATTTCCTTTTCCAGTGTAGGCCTCATAGCGCTCCAAATATCCACTTGCAGATTCTACAAAAAGAGTGTGTCAAAACTGCTCTATCAAAAGGAAGGTTTAAGTTTGTGAGTTGAATTCACTCATCAATAAGAACTTTGTGAGAATGCTTCTGCTTAGTTTTTATGAGAACATATTTCCATTTCCAGCATAGGTCCCAAAGCGCTCCAAGTATCCACTTTCAGATTCTATAAAGAGAGTGTTTCAAAACCAGTCTATCAAAAGGAAGGTTCACCTCTGTGAATTGAATGCACTCATCACAGAGAAGTTTCTGAGAATGCTTCTGTCTAGTTTTTATGTGAAGATATTTCCTTTTCCAGCATTGGCATCAAAACACTCCAAATATCCACTTGCAGATTCTACAAAAAGAGTGTTACAAAACTGTTCTATCAAAAGGAAGTTTCAACTCTGTGAGTTCAATGCACTCATCTCAAAGAAGTTTCTGAGAATGCTTCTGTCTAGTTTTTAGGTGAAGATATTTCCTTTTTCATCATAGGCCTCAAATCTCTTCAAATATCCACTTGCAGATACTACAAAAAGAGTGTTTCAAAACTGCTCAATCAAAAGGAAGGTTCAAGTCTGTGAGTTGAATGCATAAAGCATGGGGAAGTTTCTGAGAATTCTTCTCTCTAGTTTTTATGTGAAGATATTCCCTTTTTGCAGCATAGGCCTCAAATCGCTCCAAATATGCACTTGCAGATTCTACAAAAAGAGTGTTTCAAAACTCTTCTATCAAAAGGAAAGTTCAACCCTGTGAGTTGAATGCACTCATCACAAATAAATTTCTGAGAATGCTTCTGTCTAGTTTTTATGTGAAGATATTTCCTTTTCCAGCATAGACCTCAGAATGCTCCAAATATCCACTTGCAGATTCTACAAAAAGACGTTTCAAAACTGTTCTATCAAAAGGAAAGTTCAACTCGGTGAGTTAAATGCACTCATCACAAAGAAATTTCTGAGAATGCTTTTGTCTAATATTTCTGTGAGGATATTTCCTTTTCCATCATAGGCCTCAAAGCGCTCCAAATATGCACTTGCAGTTTCTACAAAAAGAGTGTTTCAAATCTGATCTTTCAAAAAGAAGGTTCAAGAGTGTGAGTTGAATCCACAAAGCGCAGGGAAGTTTCTCAGAATGCTTCTGTCTGGTTTTTATATGAAGATATTCCTTTTTCCAGCATAGGCCTCAAATCGCTCCAAATATCCACATGCAGATTCTATAAAAAGTATGTTTCAAAACTGCTCTATCAAAAGGAAGGTTCTACTCTGTGAGTTGAAATCATAAAACACAGAGAAGTTTCTGAGAATTCTTCTGTCTAGTTTTTATGTGTAGATATTCCCTTTCCAGCACTGGCCTCAAAGATTCAAAAATATCCACGTGCAGATTCTTAAAAAAGGGTGTTTCATAACTGCTCTTTCAAAAGAAAGGTTCAACTCTGTGAGTTGAATACACAGATCACAAAGAAGTTTCTGAGAATGCTTCTGTCTTGTTTTTATATGATGGTATTTCCTTTTCCAGCATAGGCCTCAAAGCGCTCCAAATATCCAATTGCAGGTACTACAAAAACAGTGTTTCAAAACTGCTCAATCATAAGGAAGGTTCAAGTCTGTGTGTTGAATTCCTAACGCACATGGAAGTTTCTGAGTATGCTTCTGTTCAGTTTTTATGTGAAGATATTCCGTGTTCCAGCCTAGGCCTCAAAGTGCTAAAATTATCCACCTGCAGATTCTACAAAATGGTGTTTCAAAACTGCTTTATCAAAAGGAAGTTTAAAGTCTGTGAGTTGAAGACACACATCACAAAGATGTTTTTCAGAATGCTTCAATATAGTTTTTATGTGAAGTTATTTCTTAATGCAGCATAGGCCTCAAGCGCTCCAAATATCCACTTGCAGATTCCACAAAAGATTGTTTCCAAACTGTTCTATCAAAAGGAAGTTTCAACCCTGTGAGTTGGATGCACTCATCACAAAGTAGTTTCTGAGAATGCTTCTGTCTAGTTTTCAGGTGAAGATATTTCCTTTTCCAGGATAGGCCTCAAAGCCCTCCAAACATCCACTTGCAGATTCTACAAAAAGTGTGTTTCTAAACTAGTCTATCAAAATGAAGGATCAACTCTGTTGGTTGAATGCACTCATCCCACAGAAGTTTCTGAGAATGTTTCTGTCTAGTTTTTAGGTGAAGCTATTTCCTTTTTCATCATAGGCCTCAAATCGCTCCAAATATCCAATTGCAGATTCTACGAAAAGAGTGTTTCAAAACTGTTCTATCAAAAGGAAGGTTCAAGGGTGTGAGTTGAATGCATAAAGCACAGGGAAGTCTCTGAGAATGCTTCTGTCTAGTTCTTATGTTCAGATATTCCCTTTTTGCAGCATAGGCCTCAAATCGCTCCAAATATACACTTGCAAATTCTACAAACAGAGTGTCTCAAAACTGTTCTATCAAAAGGAAAGTTCAACCCTGTGAATTGAATGCACTCATCACAAAGAAATTTCTGAGAATGCTTCTGTCTAGCTTTTATGTGAAGATATTTCCTTTTACAGCATAGACCTCAAAATGCTCCAAATATCCACTTGCAGATTCCACAAAAAGACTGTTTCAAAACTGTTCTATCAAAAGGAAAGTTCAACTCGGTGAGTTAAATGCACACATCACAAAGAAATTTCTGAGAATGCTTTTTTCTAATTTTTCTGTGAGGACATTTCCTTTTCCATCATAGGCCTCAAAGCGCTCCAAATATGCACTTGCAGTTTCTACAAAAAGAGTGTTTCAAATCTGCTCTTTCAAAAAGAAGTTTCAAGAGTGTGAGTTGAATGCACAAAGTGCAGGGAAGTTTCTCAGAATGCTTCTGTCTACTTTTTATATGAAGATATTCCTTTTTCCAGCATAGGCCTCAATGAGCTCCAAATAATCTCTTGTAGATTCTTCAAAGAGTGTGTTTCATAACTGACTCATCACAGAGAAGTTTCTGAGAATGCTTCCGTCTAGATATTATGTGAAGATATTTCCTTTTCCAGCATAGGCCCCAAAGCGCTCCAAATATCCACTTGCTGATTCTAAAAAAAGAGTGTTTCAAAACTGTTCCATCAAAGGAAAGGTTCAACTCTGTGAGCTGAGTGCATTCATCCCAAAGACGTTTCGGAGAATGCTTTTGTCTCGTTTTTATGTGAGGATATTTCCTTTTCCAGCATAGGCCTCAAAGCACTCCAAATATCCACTTGCAGATCCTACAAAAAGAGTATTTAAAATCTGCTCTTTCAAAAGGAAGTTTCGAGTCTGTGAGTGGACTGCATAAAGCACAGGGACGTTTCTGAGAATGCTTCTATCTAGTTTTTATGTGAAGATATCCCCTTTTTCACCATAGGCCTCAAATCGCTCTAAATATCCTCTTGCAGAGTCTACAAAAAGGGTGTTTCAAAACTGCCCTATCAAAAGGAAGGTTCCAGCCTGTGAGTTGAATGCATAAGGCACAAGGAAGTCTCTGAGAATGCTTCTATCTAGTTCTTATGTTCAGATATTCCCTTTTTGCAGCATAGGCCTCAAATTGCTCCAAATATCCACTTGCAAATTTTACAAACAGAGTGTTTCAAAATTGTTCTATCAAAAGGAAAG
This sequence comes from Pongo abelii, assembly GCF_028885655.2. Lineage (NCBI taxonomy): Eukaryota > Metazoa > Chordata > Mammalia > Primates > Hominidae > Pongo > Pongo abelii. Next base: position 18,022,480 of record NC_072000.2, on the reverse strand, counting down.
TTCAACCCTGTGAGTTGAATGCACTCGTCACAAAGAAATTTCTGGGAATGCTTCTGTCTAGTTTTTATGTGAAGATATTCCCTTTTCCAGCATAGGCCTCAAATTGCTCCAGATATCCACTTGTAGATTCTATAAAAAGAGTGTTTCAAAACTGCTCTATCAAAAGGAATGTTCACGTCTCTGAGTTGAATGCGCTCATCACAAAAATGTTACTGAGAATGATTCTGCTTAGTTTGTATGGGAAGATATTCCCTTTTCCATCATAGGCCTCAATGCGCTCCAAATAATCTATTGTAGATTCTACAAAGAGAGTGATTCAAAACTCTTCTACCAAAGGGAAGGTTGAACACTGTGAGTTGAATGCCCTCACTGCAGAGAAGTGTCTGAGAATGCTTCTGTCTAATTTTTATGTGAAGATATTTCCTTTTCCAGCATAGGTCTCAAAGAACTCCAAATATCCACTTGCAGATTCTACAAAAAGAGTGTTTCGAAACTTCTCTATCAATTGGTAGGTTCAAGTCTGTGAGTTGAATGCACTCATCACAAATAAGTTTCCGAGAATGCTTCTGTCTAGTTTTTATGTGAAGATATTTCCTTTTCCAACATAGGCATCAAAGCGCTCCGAATAAACATTTGCAGATTGTAAAAAAGGAGTGTATCAAAACCGTTTTATCAAAAGGAACGTTCAAGTCTTCGAGTTGAATGCACTCATCAATTCGCTCCAAACATCCACTAGCAAATACTACAAAAAGAGTGTTTCAAAACTGTGCTTTCAAAATTAAGGTTCCTCTTTGTGACTTGAATGCATAAACCACAGGGAAGTTTCTGAGAATGCTTCTATCTAGTTTTTATGTGAAGATATTTCCTTTTCCAGCATAGGCCTCAAAGCATTCCAAATGTCGACTTGCAGATCCTATGAAAAGAGATTTTCAAAACTTTTCTATCAAAAGGAAGGTTCAACTATGTGGATTGAATGCAGAAAGCACAGGGATGTTTCTGAGAATGCCTCTGTCTAGTTTTTATGTGAAGATATTTCCTTTTCCAGTGTTGGCCTCTTTGCACTCCAAATATCCACTTGCAGATTCTACTGAAAGAGTGTTTCAAAACTGCTCTATGAAAAGGAATGTTCAACTCTGTGAGCTGAAGGCACTCATCATGAAGAAGTTTCTGAGAATGCTTCTGCCTAGTTTTCATGTGATGATATTTCCTTTTCCAGCATTGCCATAAAAACCCTTCAAATATCCACTTACAGATGCTATTAAAAGAGTGTTTCAAAACTGCTCTATCAAAAGGAAAGTCCAAGTGTGTGAGTTGAATGCACTCATCATGCAGAAGTTTCTGAGAATGCTTCTGTCTCGTTTTAATGTGAAGATATTTTGTTTTCCATCACAGGCCTCAAAGCGCTCCAAATAAACACCTGCAGATTCTACAAAAGGAGTGTTTCAAAACTGTTCTGTCAAAAAGGAGGTTCAAGTGCGTGAGTTGAATGCAATCATCACACACAAGTTACTGAGAATGCTTCTGTCAAGGGTTCCTGTGAAGATATTTCCTTTTGCAGTGTAGGCCTCAAATTGCTCCAAATATCCACATGCAGATTTTACAAAAAGGATGTTTCCAAACTGCTCTATCAAAAAGCAGGTTCAACTCTGTGAGTTGAATGCACACATCACAAAGTAGTTTCTGAGAATGCTTCTGTGTAGTTTGCAGGTGAAGATATTTCATTTCCCAGCAAAGGCCTCAAAACGCTCCAAATATACACTTGCAGATTCTACAAAAAGAGTGTATCAAAACTGTTCTTTCAAAATGAAGGTTCAAGTCTGTGAGTTGAATGCACTCATCACAAAGAAGTTTCTGAGAATGCTTCTGTCTAGTTTTTATGGGAAGATATTTCGTTTTCCAGGATAGGCCTCAAATCGCTCCAAATATCCACTAGCAAATTCTACAAAAAGAGTGTTTCAAAACTGCACTTTCAAAAGGAAGGTTCCTCTCTGTGACTTGAATGCATAAAGCACAGGGACGTTTCTCAGAATGCTTCCGTGTAGTTTTTATGTGATGATATTTTCTTTTCCAGTATTGACCTCTTAACACTCCAAATATCCACTTGAAGATTTTACTAAAAGAGTGTTTCAAAAAAGCTATATAAAAAGGAAGCTTAAACTCTGTGAGTTGAATGTGCACATCACAAGCAAGTTTCTGAGAATGCTTCTATCCAGTTTTTATGTGAAGATATTTCCTTTTCCAGCATAGGCCTCAAAACGTTCCAAATGTCGACGTGCAGATTTTATGAAAAGAGTTTTTCAAAACTGTTCTATCAAAAGGAAGGTTCAACTATGTGAGTTGAATGCAGAAAGCACGGGGAAGTCTCTGAGAATGCTTCTGTCTAGTTTTTATGTGAAGATATTTCCTTTTCCAACATAGGCCTCAAAGCCCTCCAAATAAACAGTTGCAGATCCTACAAAAGGAGTGTTTCAAAACTGTTCTATCAAAAGGAACGTTCAACTCTGTGAGTTGAATGCACTCATCGTGAAGTCGTTTCTGAGAATTCTTCTGCCTAGTTTTTATGTGATGACATTTCGTTTTCCAGCATTGGCATAAGGCCCCTCCAAATATCGACTTACAGATGCTACTAAAAGACTGTTTCAAAACTGCTGTATCAAAAGGAAAGTTCAAGTGTGTGAGTTGAATGCACTCATCACACAGAAGGTTCTGAGAATGCTTCTATCTCTTTTTTATGTGAAGATATTTCCTTTTCCAGTGTTGGCCTCTTAGCACTCCAAATATCCACTTGCAGCTTCTTCTGAAAGAGTGTTTCAAAACAGCTATATCAAAAGGAAGCTTCAAATCTGTGAGTTGAATGCACACATCACAAAGAAGTTTCTGAGAATGCTTCTATCTACTTTTTATGTGAAGATGTTTCCTTTTCCAGCATAGGCTACAAAGCGCTCCAAATATCCACTTGCAGACTCCACAAAAAGAGTGTTTCAAAACTGTTCTATCAAAAGAAATGTTCAACTCTGTCAGTAGAATGCACACATCATAAAGGAGTTTCTGAGAACGGTTTTAACTAGTTTTCATCTGAATGTATTTCCCTTTCCACTAGATGCCGCAGCGCACCAAATATCCACTTGCAGTTTCCACAACAAGAATGTCGCGGAACTGCTCTATGAAAAGGAACGTTCAACTCTGTGAGTTCAATCCCCAAATGACAAAGAAGTTTCTGAGAATGCTTCTGTCTAGGGTTTAGGTGGAGATATTTCTTTTTGCAGCATAGGTCTCAAATCACTCCAAATATCCACTTGCAGATTTTACAAAAAGGCTGTTTCCAAACTACCCTATCAAAAGGCTGGTTCAACTCTGTTAGTTGAATGCACACAACACAAAGAAGTTTCTGAGAATGCTTCTATCTAGTTTTTATGGGGAGATATTTCGTTTTCCAGCATAGGCCTCAAACCGCTCCAAACATCCACTAGCAAATTCCACAAAAAGAGTGTTTCAAAACTGCGCTTTCAAAAGGAAGGTTCCTCTCCGTGACTTGAATGCATAAAGCACAGGGAAGTTTCTGAGAATACTTCCGTCTAGTTTTTATGTGAAGATATTTCCTTTTCCAGTGTTGGCCTCTTAGCCCTCCAAATATCCATTTGCATATTCTACTGAAAGAGTGTTTCAAAACAGCTATATCAAAAGGAAGCTTCAACTCCGTGAGTTGAATGCCACATCACAAAGAAGTATCTGAGAATGCTTCTGTCTAGTTTTCAGGTGAAGATATTTCATTTCTCAGCAAAGGCCTCAAAACGCTCAAAATATCCACTTGCAGATTCTACAAAAAGAGTGTTTTCCAAACTGCTCTTTAAAAAGGAAAGTTGAAGTCTGTGAGTTGAATGCACAGAGCACAAAGAAGTTTCTGAGAACGGTTCTATCCAGTTTTCATAAGAATGTATTTCCTTTTCCACTATATGCCTCAATCACACCAAATATCCACTTGCAGTTTCCACAACAAAAGTGTTCCAGAACTGCTCTATGAAAAGGAAGGTTCAACTCTGTGAGGTCAATCCCCAAATAACAAAGAAGTTTCTGAGAATGCTTCTGTCTAGGTTTTATGTGGAGATATTTCTTTTTGCAGCATTGGTCTCAAATCGCTCCAAATATCCACTTGCAGATTTTACAAAATTGCTGCTTCCAAACTACTCTATCAAAAGGCAGGTTCAACTCTGTGAGTTGAATGCACACAGCACAAAGAAGTCTCTGAGAATGCTTCTGTCTAGTTTTTATGGGAAGATATTTCGTTTTCCAGCATAGGCCTGAAATCGCTCCAAACATCCATCAGCATATTCTACAAAAAGAGTGTTTCAAAACTACGCTTTCAAAAGGAAGTATCCTCTCTGTGACTTGAATGCATAAAGCACAGGGAAGTTTCTGAGAATGCTTCCATGTAGTTTTTATGTGAAGATAATTCCTTTTCCAGTGTTGGCCTCTTAACATTCCAAATATTCACTTGAAAATTCAACTGAAAGTGTGTTTCAAAACAGCTATATCACAAAGAAGCTTCAACTCTGTGGGTTCAATGTGCACATCACAAACAGGTTTCTGAGAATGCTTCTACCTAGTTTTTATGTGAAGATATTTCCTTTTCCAGCATAGGCCTCAAAGCGATCCAAATGTCGACTTGCAGATTCTACGAAAAGAGATTTTCAAAACTTTTCTATCAAAAGGAAGGTTCAACTATAGGTTGAATGCAGAAAGCACAGAGAAGTTTCTGAGAATGCTTCTGTCTAGTTTTTATGTGAAGATATTTCCTTTTCCAGTGTTGGCCCCTTAGCACTCCAAATATCCACTTGCAGATTCTACTGAAAAAGTGTTTCAAAACTGTTCTATCAAAAGGAACGTTCAACTCTGTGAGTTGAATGCACTCATCATGAAGAAGTTTCTGAGAATGCTTCTGCCTAGTTTTTATGTGATGATAATTCCTTTTCCAGCATTGCCATAAAAACCCTTCAAATATCCACTTACAGATGCTACTAAAAGGGTGTTTCAAAACTGCTCTATCAAAAGGAAAGTTCAAGTGTGTGAGTTGAATGCACTCATCACACAGAAGGTTCTGAGAATGCTTCTGTCTCGTTTTTATGTGAAGATATTTCATTTTCCATCATAGGCATCAAAACGCTCCAAATAAACACCTGCATATTCTACAAAAGGAGGGTTTCAAAACTATTCTATCAAAAGCAAGGTTCAAGTCCGTGAGTTGAACGCACTCATTACACAGAAATTCCTGAGAATGCTTCTGTCTAGGGTTTCTGTGAAGATATTTCCTTTTGCAGCATAGGCCTCAAATCGCTCCAAATATCCACTTGCAGATTTTACAAAAAGACTGTTTCCAAACTGCTCTATCAAAAAGCAGGTTCAACTCTGTGAGTTGAATGCACACATTGCAAAGTAGTTTCTGAGAATGCTTCTGTGTAATTTGTAGGTGAAGATATTTCATTTCCCAGCAAAGGCCTCAAAACGCTCCAAATATCCATTTGCAGATTCTACAAAAAGAGTGTTTCAAAACTGCTCTTTCAAAATGAAGGTTCAAGTCTGTGAGTTGAATGCACTCATCACAAAGTAGTTTCTGAGAATGCTTCTGTCTAGTTTTTATGGGAAGATATTTCGTTTTCCAGCATAGGCCTCAAATCGCTCCAAACATCCACTAGCAAATTCTACAAAAAGAGTGTTTCAAAACTGCGCTTTCAAAAGGAAGGTTCCTCTCTGTGACTTGAATGCATAAAGCACAGGGAAGTTTCTGAGAATGCTTCCATATAGTTTTTATATGAAGATATTTTCTTTTCCAGTGTTGACCTCTTAACACTCCAAATATCCACTTGCATATTCTACTGAAAGAGTGTTTCAAAACAGCTATATCAAAAGGAAGCTTCAACTCTGTGAGTTGAATGCGCAAATCACAAGCAAGTTTCTAGGAATGCTTCTATCTAGTTTTTATGTGAAGATATTTACTTTTCCAGCATAGGGCTCAAAGCGTTCCAAATGTCAACTTGCAGATTCTACGAATCCACATTCTATTCCACATTCCATTCCACATTCCATTCCTTTCCGTTCCACATTCCATTCCATTCCACATTCCACTCCATTCTTTTCCACATTTCATTGCATTCCATTCCATTGCATTCCACATACCATTTCATATTCCATTGCATTCCATTCCACACTGCATTCCACATTCCATTCCATTCCACATTATATTCCAATCCATTATATATTCCATTCCATTCCACTTCATTCCACATTCCATTCCATTCCATTCCGTTATACATTCCATTCCATTCCACATACCATTTCACATTCCATTCCACTTTCCATTCCACGTTCCATTCCATTGCATTCCACATTCCATTTAATTCCATTACACATTCCATTACATTGTATTTCACATTCCATTCCATTCCATTCCAAATTCCACTTTAGATTCCATTCCATTACATTCTACATTACATTCCACATTCCATTCCATTCCATTCCCCATTCCACTCGGCAATTCATTCCATTCCACATGCCATTCTGCATTCCACTCAATTCCATTCCATTCTAAATTCCATTACATTCCATTCCACATTCCATTCCATTGCATTCCACATTACATTCTATTCCATTCCAAGTTCCATTCCACGTTCCATTCCACTTTCGATTCCACATGCCATTCCATTCCGTTTCATGTTTCATTCCTCAATCCACTCCATTCCATTCCACATTTCATTCCATTCCATTCCACATTGCAGTCCATATTCAATTCCATTCCACATTCCATTCCACATTCAATTCCATTCCACATTCCATTCCATTCCATACTATTCAACATTCCATTGCATTCCATTCCATATTCCATTCCAATCCATTCCATATTCCGTTCCATTCCACTTCACGTTCCATTCCATTTCATTCCGTTCCACCTTCCATTACATTCCATCCCACATTCCATTCCATTCCATTCCACATTCCATTCCATTCCATTCCATTCCATTCCGCATTACATTCCATTCCACATTCATTCCATTCCATTCTACATTCCATTCTGTTTCATTCCATTCCACATTCTATTACATTCCACATTCCGTTTCCCTCCACATTCCATTCCATTCCATTCCACATTCCATTGCATTCCATTCAATTCCACATTCCATTCCATCCTATTCAATATTCCATTCCATTATATTCCACATTCCATTCCATTCATTTCCACATTTCATTGCATTCCATTCCATTCCATTAAACATTACGTTTCATATTCCATTGCATTCCATTCCCCATTGCATTCCACATTCCATTCCATTCCATTCCATTCCACATTCCATTCCATTCCATTCTACATTCCATTCCATTCCATTCTACATTCCATTCCATTCCATAATATTCCATTCCATTAAATTCCATTCCATAACATTCCATTCCATTCAATTCCATTCCACATTCCATTCCATTCCATTCCACACTCAATTCCATTCCACGTTCCATTCCACATTCCATTAAATATTCCATTTCATGTTCCATAACACTTTCCATTCCACATTCCTTTAAACATTACATTTCACGTCCAATTCCGTTCAATTCCTCTTTCCATTCCATTCCATTCCACATTGTATTTTACATTCTATTCCACATTCCATTCCATTACATTCTATTCCACATTCCATTACATTTCATTCCACATTGCATTACATTCCATTCCACATTCCATTCCACATTCCATTCCACGTTCCATTCCATTCCACATTCCGTTCCATTTTATTTCACATTCCATTGTATATTCCATTCCATTCCATTCCATTCCATTCCACATTCCATTCCACATTCCATTCTACCTTCCTTTACACATTCCATTCAGCATTCCTTTCCACATTCCATTTCACATTCCATTCCTCGTTCCTTTCTACTTTCCATTCCACGTTCCTGTCCACGTTCGATTCCATTCAATTCCACGTTCCAGTCCACTTTCCATTCCATTCCATTCCACTTTCCTTTCCACATTCCATTCCACATTTCATTCCACACTACATAATATTGCAATTCCACATTCCTTTCCTAATTCCATAGCACATTCGATTCCATTCCATTCCATATTCCATTCAACATTCCACTCCACTTTCCATTACACATTCCATTCCATTCCATTCCTCATTGCATTCAACTTTCTGTTCCATTCCATTCCACATTGCATTGTACATACCATTCCATTCCATTCCACAGTCCATTTCACATTGAATTAAATTCCATTCCACATTCTATTCCATGTTCCATTCCACATTCCATTCCAAATTCCATTCCACGTTCCATTCGATTCCATTCCACGTTCCATTCAACATTCCATTCCATTCAATATCACGTTCCCTTCCATATTCCATTCCACATTCTATTCCTCATATCTTTCCACATTCTATTCCACGATACAAACCACGTTCCATTCCACGTGGTATTCCATTCCATTTCGCGTTCCATTCCACATTCCATTCCACCTTCCATTCCATTCCATTCCACATTCCATTCCACTTACCATTCCATTCCATTCCACATTCCTTTCCATTCCATTCCACATTCTATTCCACAATCCATTCCACATTCCATTGCATTCCATTCCACATTCCATTACATATCCCATTCCTCGTTCCATTCTATGTTCCCCTTCACGCTGCATTCCACATTCCATTCCATTGCATTACACGTTCCATCTCATTCCGTTCCGCATTCCATTCCGCATTCTTTTTAACATTCCATTCCACATTCCATTTCACCTTCCATTCCATTCCATTCCACATTCCATTGCATTCCATTCCACATTCTTTTCCATTCCATTCCACATTCCATTCCACATTCCCCTCCGTTCTTTCTATTCCACATTCCATTCCATTTCATTCCATTCCACATTCCATTCCATTATATTCCGCATTCCATTCCATACCATTCCATTCCATTCCATTCCATTCCATTCCACATTCGATTCCATTCCACATTCCATTCCATTATATTCCGCTTTCCATTCCATTCGATTCCATTCCATTCCAAATTCCACTACATTCCATTCCATTCCACATTCCATTCCATTCTGTTTGACATTCCATTCCATTCCATACAACATTGCATTCCACATTCCATTCCACATTCCATTCTGCTTTCCATTCCACATTTCATTCCATTCCATTCCACATTCCATTCAACATTCCATTCCATTGCATTCCACATTCCATTCCACATTCCATTCCACATTCCATTCCATTCCATTCCATGTTCCATTCCACGTTCCATTCCACAATCAATTCCACGTTCCAATCCACATTCCATTACATTCCACTCCACGTTCCATTCCACTTTCCATTGCCTTTCATTCAGCATTCCATTCCAAATTCTATCGCACATTCAATTCCACGTTCCAGTCCACGTTCATTTCCACGTTCCCTTCCACGTTCCATTCCATTCCATTCCACCTTCCATTCCACATTCCTTTCCATTCCATTCCACATTCCATTCTACATTCCATTTCTCGTTGAATTTCACGTTCCATTCCATGTTCCATTCCACGTTGCATTCCCTTCCATTCCACATTCCATTCCACTCCATTCCACTTTCCATTGCACGTTGCATTCCACGTTGCATTCCACGTTTCATTCAGCAGTCCATTCCACGTTCCATTCCTTTCCACTCCACATTCCATTCCATTGCATTCCACATATCATTGCATTAAATTCCACATTACAGTCCACATTCCATTCCATTCCGCATTCCATTCCACATTCCTTGCCATTCCATTCCATTCCATTCCACATTCCTTTCCATTTCATTTTATTCAACATTCCATTCCATTCCATTAGACATTCAGTTCCATTCTATTTCACATTCCATTCCATTTGATTCCATTCCACAATCGATTCCATTCAACATTCCTTTCCATTCCATTCCACATTCCATTGCATTCCATTCCATTCCATTCAATTCCGTTCCACATTCCATTCCACGTTCCATTCCATTCCTTTCAATTCACCATTCCATAACATTCCATTCCACATTCCATTCCGTTCCATTCCACGTTCCATTCCATTCCATTCCTCATTCCATTGTACATTCCATTCCATTCCATTCCATTCCATTCCACATTCCACTCCACATTCAATTCCATTGCATTCGACATTCCATTCCACATTCTACTCCACCTTCCATTCCACGTTGCATTCCACATTCCATTCCTCGTTCCATTCCACGTTCAATTCCACGTTCCTGTCCACGTTCCATTCCAATCAATTCCATGTTCCTTTCCACATTCCATTACATTACATTCCACTTTCTTTCCACATTCCATTCTACATTTCTTTCCACGTTAAATTCTGTTGCATTCCACATTCTATTCCACATTCCATTCCATTCCATTCCACATTCCATTTCACATTCCATTCCACATTCCATTCCATTCCATTGCGCATTGCATTCCACTTTCTATTCCATTCCATTCCACATTGCTTTCTGCATTCCATTCTGTTACATTGCACACGCCATTCCAAATAAGATTCCATTCCATTCCACATTGCATTCTAGATTCCATTCTGTTACATTCCACACGCCATTCCAAATATGTTACCATTCAATTCAACGTTCCATTCCACTTGCCATTCCACTTTGCGTTCCACATTCCATTCCACTTTCCATTCCATTCCATTCCACGTTCTATTTAACATTCCATTCAATTCAATATCACGTTCCATCACATATTCCATTCTGCATTCCATTACTCATAGCATTCCACGTTCCATTCCACGATCCAAACCACGTTCCATTCCTTGTTGCATTCCATTCCATTTCGCGTTCCATTCCCCATTCCATTCCACATTCCATTCCACATCCCATTCCATTCCATTCCACCATCCTTTCCACATTCCATTCCTTTCCATTCCACATTTTATTCCATTTTCCATTCCACATTCAATTCCATTCCATTCCACATTCCACTGCATTCCATTCCACACTCCATTACACGTTCCAATCTATGTTCCATTCCATGTTCCATTCCATACCATTCCACGTTCCAATGCATTGCATTCCATGTTCCATTTCATTCCGTTCCACATTCCATTCCATGTTCGTTTCCACATTCCATTCCACATTACAATTCAGATTCCATTTCATTGCATTCCATTCGATTCCACATTCAATTTCATTCCATTCCACTCCACATCCCTTTCCATTCAATTCCACATTCCATTCCACACTCCATTCCACATTCCATTACATTCCTTTATATTCCACATTCCATTACATTCCTTTATATTCCACATTCCATTCAATTTCATTCCACATTCCATTCCATTATATTCTGCATCAATTCAATTCCTTTCCATTCCATTCCACATTACACTACATTCATTTCCATTCCACATTCCATTCCATTCCATTCCACATTCCATGCCAATACAATCCACTTTCCACTCCACGTTCCACTCAATGTTTCATTCCACGTTCCATTCCACGTTCTATTCCAAGTTCCATTCCCTTCCTTCCCACATTCGATTCCATTCCATTCCACTTTCCATTCCACGTTCCATTCTGCATTCGATTCCATTCCATTCCACTTGCCATTCCACGTTCCGTTCCACGTTGCATTCCACGTTTCATTCCGGGTTCCATTCCACATTCCATTCCTCTCCACCCCACTTTCCATTCCATTGCCTTCCACATTCCATTCCTTTCCATTCCATTCTATTCCACATTCCATTCCATATTCCACTCCCTTCCTTTACAGATTCCATAACATTCCATTCCACATTCCATTCCGCGTTCCACTCCATATTCCATTCCATGTTCCATTCCATTCTATTCCACATTCCATTCCACATTGCATTCCATTCCAGTCCGTATTCCTTTCCACATTCCATAACTATCCATTTAAACATTCCATTCCATTCCATTCCACATTGCTTTCCGCATTCCATTTCATTTCACTTTCCATTCCACATTCCATTCCACATTCCATTCAATTCCAGTCCACATTCCATTCCACATTCCAATACATTCCATTCCACCTTCCATTCAATGTTCCATTCCACAGTCCATTCCGCATTACATTCCACATTTCATTCCACATTCCATTCCTCTATCCATTCCACATTCCATTCCACTTTTCTTTTCACATGCCATTCTTCATTCAATTCCACATTACTTTCGTTACATTCCACATTCCATTACACATTCCATTCCACTTTTCTTTTCACACTCCATTCAACATTCCATTCCACATTACTTTCGTTCCATTCCACATTCCATTCCACATTCCATTCCATGTTCTATTCCACGTTAACTTCGACTTTCCATTCCATTCCATTCCACGTTCCATTCCACATTCCATTCCATTACTTTTCACTTTCCTTTCCACTTTAAATTCCACATTCCATTCCACATTACTTAGGTTCCATTCCACATCCCAATCCACTTTCCATTCCACCTTCCATTCCATTCCATTCCACTTTCCATTCCACATAACATTCAACATTCCATTCCACATTTCATTCCATTCCATTCCACATTCCATTCCATGTTCCATTCTATTCCATTCCACATTCCATTCCACATTCCATTCCTTTCCATTCCACACTCCTTTCCATTCCATTCCACATTCTATTACACGTTCCACTCCATTCCATTCCATGTTCCATTCTACGATCGATTCCATGTACCATTCCAAGATCCATTCCATATTCCATTCCATTCCATTCCACATTCCATACCACTCCATTCCATTCCGTTCCACAATGCATTCCATTCCATTCCTCTCTCCATTCAACATTCCATTCCACATTCCATCCCGCTCCATTCCACATTCGATTGCTTTCCATTCCACATTCCTCTCCACATTCCAATCCATTCCATTCCACATTCCATTCCATTCCAGTCCACATTCCTTTCCATTCCATTCCATTCGACATTCCATTCCACATTCCATTCCACATTCCATTTCACTTTCCATTCCAAATTCCATTCTATTCCACATTCCATTCCATTCCATTGCACATTCCATTCCACTCCATTCCACCTTATTTTACCAGTTCCATTCCACGTTCCATTCCAACTTCCATTCCACATTCCATTCCACAATCCATTCCATTCCATTGCACTTTATATTTCACATTGCATTCCACAATCCATTCCACATTCCATTCCATTCAATTCTACATTCCTTTCCACTCCATTCCTTTCCATTCCACATTCTGTTCTATTCCATTCCACATTCCATTCCATTACATTATACGTTTCATTCCATGTTGCATTCCATGTTCCATTCCACGTCACATTCCACTTTCCATTCCTTTCCATTCCACATTCCATTCCATTCCATTGCACATTCCATTCCATTCCGTTCCACATTCCATTCCACGTTCCATTCCATTCCACATTCCATTCCACCTTCCATTCCATTCCACATTCCATTCCATTCCATTCCACATTCCATTCCACGTTCCATTCCATTCCTTTCCACGTTCCATTCCACGTTCCATTTAACATTCCATTCCACATTGCATTCCAAGTTCCATTCCATTCCATTCCACTTTCCAATGCACTGCATTACACTTTCCATTCCATGTTACATTCCATATTCCATTCTACATTAAAATGCGTGTTTCATTCCATTCTTTCCAAATTCCATTCAACTTTCCATTCTATTCCTTTCCACGTTCCATTCCACATTACAATGCCTATTCCATTCCACATTCCATTCCACGTTACTTTCGTTCCATTCCACATTCCAATCCACATTCCATTCCACCTTCCATTCCATTCCATTCCACTTTCCATTCCACATTACATTCAACTTTCCATTCCACATTCCATTCCATCCCATTCCACGTTCCATTCTACGTTCCATTCCACGTACCATTCCACAACGCATTAAATATTCCATTACATTCCATGCCACATTCCATACCATTCCATTCCACAATGTTCCACTATCCATTCCATTCCATTCCACACTACATTCCACATTCTGTTTCACATTCCATTCCGTTAAATTCCACATTCCATTTCACGTTGCATTCTACGTTCCATTCGATTCTATTCCACGTTCCAACCCCATTCCATTCCACGCACCATTCCACATTCAATTCTACATTCCATTCCACTTTCCATTCAAAGTTCCATTCCATGTTCCATTCCATTCCATTCCACGTTGCATTCCGCATTCCATTCCATTCTATTCCACTTTCCATTCCACATTCTATTCCACAAACTATTCCACAATCCAGTTCATTCTATTACACTTTCCATTTCGCATTCCATTCCACATTCCTTTCCACATGCCACTACGTTTCTTTCCACATTCCATTACACATTCCATTCCATTCCATATTCCATTCCACATTCCATTCTATTCCATTAAACATTTCATACCACATTCCATAACATTCCATTCTACATTCCATTCCACATTCCATTGCACTTTTCATTCCACGTTCTGTTCCATTCCATTCCACGTTCCATTCCATTCCGTTCCACTTTCCATTTCATTCCATTCCACATTCCATTAAACATTCCATTTCACATTCCGTTCCACATTCTATTTCACTTTCCATTCCACTCCATTCCATTCCATTCCACATTCCATTCCATTCCTTTTGACATTCCATTCCACATTCCATTCCATTCAATTCTATTCCACATTCCATTCCATTCCATTACAGAATCCATTCCACATTCAATTCCTTGTTCCATTCCATTGCATTCCGCATTCCATTCCACTCCATTACATTCCACATTCCACTCAATTCCATTCCATTCCACATTCCATTCCGTTGCATCCCACATTACCTTCCATTCCATTCCACATTCCTATACACGTTCAATTCCACATCCCTATACACGTTCCATTCCACATCGCATTTCACGTTCCATTCTACTTCCCATTCCACATTCCATTACGTTCCATTCCATATTCCTTTCTATTCAATTCCACATTCCATTCCATTCCATTCCACATTCCATTCCACTTTCCTTTCCATTCCATTCCACGTTCCATTCCACTTTCAATTCCACAATCAATTCCACGTTGCATTCCAAGTTCCATTCCTTTCCATTCCACATTCCATTCCACGTTCCATTCCATTCCATTCCATGTTCTATTCCCCGTTCCATTCCAAGTTCCATTCCTTTCCATTCCACATTCCATTCCATTCCATTCCATTCCACAATCCATTCCATTCCATTCCACATGCCATTCCACGTTCCATGTTCCATTCCTCATCACATTCCACTTTGCATTCCTTTCCATTCCACATTCCGTTCCATTCCAGTCCATTCAAATCCACATTCCATTCCACTTTCCAATCCATTCCATTCCAAGTTCCATTTCACGTTCCATTTCACAATCCATTGCACATTGCATTCCAAGTTCCATTCCATTCCATTCCACTTTCCAATCCATTGCTTTACACGTTCCATTCTACGTTCCATTCCACATTCCATTCCACATTCCAATGCACGTTTCATTCCATTCTTTCCATGTACCATTCCACTTTCCATTCTATTCCATTCCATGTTCCATTCCACATTCCATTGCCCATTCCACTCCACATTCCATTCCTCGTTCCAATCCATTTTCAATTAAATGTTCCATTCCAAATTCCATTCCGTTTCATTCCATTCCACGTTCCATTCCGCATTTCATTCCATTCCATTTGACTTTCCTTTCCAGATTCCCTTCCACATTCCATTCCACTACATTCCACATTCCATTCCATATTCCATTCCACCTTCCATTCCACATTCCATTCCTCTTTCCTTTACACATTAAATTCAACATTCCATTCCACATTACTTTCGTTCCATTCCACATTCCATTCCACATTCCATTCCACATTCCATTCAATATTCCATTCGATTTTCCATTCCATTCCTTTCCACGTTGCATTCCAAATTCCATTCCATTACGTTCCACTTTGCTTTCCACATTCCATTCCGCATTGCATTCCACATTACTTCGGTTCCATTCCACATTCCAATCCACATTCCATTCCACCTTTCATTCCATTCCATTCCACATTACATTCCACATTCCATTCCATGTTCCATTCCATTCCATTCCACATTGCATTCCACATTCCATTCCACATTCCATTCCATTCCACTCCACATTCCTTTCCATTCCATTCCACATTCCATTCCACGTTCCATTCCATTCCTCAACAGGTTCCATTCTACGTTCCTTTCCACGTACCATTCCACAATCTATACCATATTCCATTACATTCAATGCCACATTCCATACCAATCCATTCCATTCCCTTGCACAGTGCATTCCACTCCATTCCACATTGCATTGCGTTCCATTCCACATTCCATTTCACATTCAATTTCACGTTCCTTTCCGTTCCATTCCACATTCCATTCTATTCCATTCCATTCGACCTTCCGTTCCACATTCCATTCCATTCCATTCCACATTCCATTCCATTCCATTCCACATTCCATTAGACATTCCGTTCCTTTCCATTCCACATTCCATTAGACATTCCATTCCATTCCATTCCACATTGCATTCTA
The DNA here is from genome assembly GCF_028885655.2 of Pongo abelii. NCBI lineage: Eukaryota > Metazoa > Chordata > Mammalia > Primates > Hominidae > Pongo > Pongo abelii. The sequence continues at coordinate 18,005,920 of NC_072000.2, read as the reverse complement.
GATTTCATTCCACATACACTTCCTCATTCCATTCCATTCCATTCCATTCCAAATTACATTCCACATTCCATTCCTCATTACATTCCTCATTCCATTACACATTCCCTTCAACATTCCATTCCATTCCATTCCACATTCCATTCCACATTACCTTCCACATTGCATTCCATTCCATTCCACATTCCATTTCTCATTCCATTCCATTCCATTCTACATTACATTCCACATTCCATTCCACACTACATTCCACATTCCATTCCACATTCCATTCCACATTCCCGTCCACATTGTCTTCCATTCCTATCCACATGCCATTCCACATTTGATTACATTCCTTTCCACATTCCATTCCATTCCATTCGACATTCCATACCACATTCCATTCCACCTTCTATTCCATTCCATTCCACGTTTCATTCCTACTTCCATTCCACGTTCCATTCCAATTTGTGTTGGATGTTCCATTCCATGCCATCCCAACTTCCATTCCACATTCCATTCCATTCATACCATTCCAGTCCACATTCTATTCCATTCCATTCCACGTTACATTGCATTACTTTGCATATTCCATTCCTTTCCCTTCAACATTTCATTGCACATTCCATTCCACTTTCGATTCCACATTCAGTTCCACATTCAAATCCACTTTCCATTCTATTCCATTCCACAACCCATTGCACATTCTATTCCATATTCTGTTCCACGTTCCATTCCATTACATTACACGATCCATTCCACATTAAATTCCACATTCCATTCCACGTTGCATTCCACATTCCATTCCACATTCTATTCCACCTTTCATTCCAAGTTCCATGCCACGTTCGATTCCATTCAATTCCACGTTCCATTGCACATTCCATTCCATTCCATTACACTTTCCTTTCCACATTCCATTCCAGATTCCATTCCACATTCCATTTCCCACTCCATTCCACATTCCATTACTTTCCATTCTATTTTCCATTCCACATTCCATTCCGTTCTATTGCACATTCCATTCCACATTCCTTTCCACATTCCATACCACATATAATTCCAATCAATTCCATTCCACATTCCATTCCACATCCCATTCCATTCCATTACACGTTTCATTCCACATTCCTTTCCACATTCCATTCCACGTTCCGTTCCACATTCCATTCCATGTTCCATTCCATTCCATTCCACGTTCCACTACACTATCCATTCTATTCCATTCCATGATCCATTCCACATTCCATTCCACGTTCCATTCCACATTCCATTCCATTCCATTCTGCTTTCCATTCCACATTCCATTCCATTGCATTCCACATTCCATTCCACTTTCCATTCCACGTTCCATTCTACAATGCATTCCATTCCATTCCGCATTCCACTCCACGTTCCATTCCACATTCCATTCCGTTCCATAACACGATCCATTCCACTTTCCATTTCACATTCCATTCCACGCTCCATTCCGTTCAATTCCACAGGCCACCCCACATTCCATTCCACATTACATTCCACATTCTATTCCATATTCCAGTCCCCATTCCATTCCATTCCATTCCAGATTCCATTCCACATTCCATTCCATTCCATTCCACATTCTTTTCCACATTCCATTCCACATTCCATTCCATTCCATTCCAGATTCCTTTCCACATTCCATTCCATTCCATTCCAGATTCCTTTCCACATTCCATTCCATCCCATCCAACATTGCATTCCACATTCCATTCCACATTACCTTCCACATTCCATTCTATTCCATTCGACATTCCATTCAACATTCCATTCAGCTCCATTCCACATTCTATTCTAAATTCCATTCTGTTCAATTCCACATTCCATTCAACATTGCATTCCACTCCATTCCACATTCTACTCCAATTTCCATTCCACCTTCCATTCCATTCACTTCCACATTCCCTTTCACTGCATTCCACAATCCATTGCATTCCATTCCACGTTCCATTCCACATTCCATTGCATTCCAATCCACATTGCATCCCACATTCCTTTCCATTCCATTCCACATTCCATTCCATTCCATTCCACTTTCCATTCCACCTTCCATTCCATTCCATTCCATATTACTTTCCACAGTACATTCCACATTCCCTTCCACATTCCATTCCATTACATTCCACATTCCATTCCACATTTCAATCAATCCATTCCACACTCCATTCCACATTCGCTTACATTCCTTTCCACTTTCCACTCCATTCCATTCCACATTCCATTGCACATTACAATCCACCTTCTATTCCATTCCATTCCACGTTTCATTCCACCTTCCATTACACGTTGCATTCCACATTCCATTCGACCTTCCATTCCAATCCATTACACGTTCCATTCCAACTTCCATTCCACATTCCCTTCCATTCCATACCATTCCAGTCCACATTCCATTCCTTTCCATTGAACATTCCTTTCCACATTCCATTCCAATTTCTATTCCACATTCCGTTCCACATTCAAATCCACGTTCCATTCCATTACTTTCCACTTTCCTTTCTACGATCCATTCCGCATTCCTTTCCACATTCCATTCCATTCCCTTCCACATTCCATTTCACTGCATTCCACATTCCATTCCATTCCATTAAATTACACTTTCCATTACACATTCCAAGGCATTCCAATCCACTTGGCATTCCACCTTCCATTCCATTCCATTCCATATTACTTTCCACAGTCCATTCCACAGTCCCTTCCACATTTCATTCCATTACATTCCACATTCCATTCCACTTTCCAATCCATTCCATTCCACTTTACATTCCACATTCGATTACATTCCTTTCCACTATAAATTCCATTCCATTCCACATTCCATTACACATTCCATGCCACCTTCTATTCCATTCCATTCCATGTTTCATTCCAACTTCCATTACATGTTCCATTCCACTTTCCATTCGACCTTCCATTCCATTCCATTCCACGTTCCATTCCAACTTCCTTTCCACATTCCATTCCATTCCACACCATTCCAGTCAACATTCCATTCCATTGAATTCCACCTTCCATTCCATTCCTTTCCACATTCCATTCCTTTCCATTGAATATTCCATTCCACATTCCATTCCTTTCCATTGAACATTCCATTCCACATTCCGTTCCAATTTCTTTTCCACATTCCGTTCCACATTCAAATCCACGATCTATTCCGTAGCATTCCACTTTCCTTTCCATGTTCCATTCCACATTCCATTCCACGTTTCATTCCATTCTGTTTCATGTTCCATTCCGTTTCATGTTCCATTCCGTGTTACATTCTATTCCATTCCACGTTCCATTCAACATTCCATTCCACCTTCCATTCCACATTCCCTGTCATATTCCATTCCACGTTCCATTCCACGTTTCATTACAAGTTCCATTCCACATTGCATTCCACATTCCATTATCATTCCATTGAATTTCTCACCACTTTTCATTCCACATTCCATTCCACATTCCTTTCCATTCCATTCCATTCCTTTCCATTTTCCATTCCACATTCCATTCAATTCCATTCCACATTCCATTCCATTCCAATCAACATTCCATTCCAAATTTCATTCCATTCCATTCCACATTCCACTCCACATTCCATTCCATTCCATTCCACATTCCATTCCATTCCACAATCTATTCCACATTCCATTCTCATTCCTTTTCATTTCATTCCACATTCCATTCCACATTCCATTGCATTCCAATTCACAATCCATTCCACATTCCATTGCATTTCATTCTATTCCACATTCCATTCCACGTTTCATTACACATTCAATTCCGCAGTCCATTCCAAATTCCATTCTACATTCCATTCCACATCACATTCCACATTCCATTCTCATTCCATTGCATTTCTTTCCACTTTCTATTCCACATTTCATTCCATTCCATTCCACATTTCAATCTGCTTTCCATTCCGCATTCCATTCCACATTCCTTTCCATTCCATTCCATTCCAGGTTCCATTCCACTTTCCATTAAATCCTGTTCCACATTCCTTTCCACATTCCAGTCCATTCCATTCCACATTGCATTCCATTCAAATCCACAGTTCATTCCACAATTCATTCCATTCCATTCCACATTCCTTTCCACATTCCATTACATTCTATTCCACATTCCATTCAATTCAATTCCATTCCATGACACGTTCCATTCCACATTCCATTCCCTTCCATTCCACACTCCATTGCATGTTCCACTCCATATTCTATTCCATTCCTTTGCTCGTTCCCTTCCACACTCACTTCCATATTCCATTCCATAATCCATTCCGTTCCATTGCACATTCCATTCCACATTCCATGCCACATTCAATTCCACATTCCTTTCCACGTTCCATTCCACGTTCCATTCCATTCCATTTTATTTTGCATTCCACATTACATTCCACAATCCATTCCATTTCAATCCATTAGACGTTCCATTCCACATTCCATTCCACGTTCCGTTCCATTCCTTTCCACGTTGCATTCGACATTACATTGTATTCCATTCCAAGTTCCATTCCACACTAAATTACACAAACCATTCCACCTTCTATTGCGTTCCATTCCACATTGCATTATACAATCCATTCCACATTCCATTCCACTTTCCATTTCACATTCCATTAAAGTCCATTCCAAATTGCATTCCACATTCCATTCCATTCCTTTCCACATTTCATTTAACATTCCATTCCACTTTCCATTCCACGATCCATTCTATTTCATTCCATGTTCCATTCCACATTCCATTGCATTCCATTCCACTTTCCATTGCACATTCCATTCCACATACCATTCCACATTCCATTCTTTTACATTCCACATTCCATTCCACATTCCATTCCACATACCATTCCTCATTCCATTACGTTACATTCCACATTCCATTCCACATACCTTTCCACATTACCTTCCACAATCCTATCCATTATATTCCACATTCCATTTCAAATTCCATTCCATTCCATTCCACATTTCATTCCAAATTCCATTCCACGTTATATTCCACGTTCCATTCTACGTTCTATTCCGCATTCCATTCCATTCCATTTCATTCCACATTCCATTCCGTTACATTACACTCCACATTCCATTCCTTTCCATTTAATATTACATTCCACATTCCGTTCCACATTCCATACCGTTTCATTCCACATTCCATTCTCATTCCATTGCACTCCATCCCACATTCCATTCAACATTCCATTCCCTTCCATTCCACATTTCATACCATATTCCATTTCATTCCTTTCCACTTTTCGTTCCACATTCCATTCCTCTTTCCATTCCATGATCCATTCCACGTTCCATTACACGTTCCATTCCATTCCATTGCACGTTGCATTCGACACTACATTGCATTCCATTCCAAGTTCCATTCCACACTCCATTACACCTTCCATTCCACCTTCTATTCCATTCCATTCCACATTCCACTCCACATTCCATTCCACATTCCATTCCACATTCCATTACAGTCCATTTCACATTCCATTCCACATTCCATTCCATTCCTTTCCACTTTCCATTACACATTCCATTCCACATAAAATTCCACATTCCATTCCGTTCCATTCCACATTCCTTTCAACATTCCATTCCACATTCCAATCCATTACATTCCACATTCCATTCCACATTCCATTCCATTCCATTCCACATTCCATTCTACATTCCATTCCACTTTCCATTCCATATTCCATTCTGCATTCCAATACATTCCATTCCATTTCATTCCACATTCCATTCCATTCCATTCCACATTCCATTCCATTCAATTTAACATTCCATTCCACATTGCATTCCACATTCCATTCTATTCCATTCCACATTCCATTCTCATTCCATTGCACTCCATTCCACATTCCATTCCACATTCCATTCCATTCCTTTCCACATTTCATACCACATTCTGTTCCATTCCACTTTCCGTTCCACATTCCATTCCTCTTTACTTTCCATGTTCCATTCCACGTTCCATTACACATTCCATTCCATTTCATTCCACGTTCCATTCCATTCCATTCCACATTCCATTTCATTCCGTTCCACATTCCATTTCACATTCCGTTCCACATTCCATTTCACGTTCCTTTCCATTACATTGCACATTCCAATCCATTCCGTTCCTTTCCACGATCAATTCCATATTCCATTCCACATTCCATTTCATTCCATTCAATTCCGCATTCCACTACATTCCATTAAACCATCAATTCCACATTCCATTCCACAATCCATTCCACGTTCCATTCCATTCCATTCCACTTGCCAATACATTCCATTCCACATTCCATTCCATTCAATTCCACATTCAATTCCATTCCATTCCACATTCCATTACATTCCATTCCATTCCATTCCACATTCCGTTCCATTCCAATCAACATTCCATTCTACATTCCATTCCATTCCATTCCATATTCCATTCCATTCCTTTCCATTCCATTCCATACCGTTCCACATTGCAATCCATTCCATTCCGCATTCCATTCCATTCCACTCCATTCCATTCCACATTCCACTCAATTCCATTCCATATTCCACTCCATTCCATTGCCTTCCACCTTCCATTCCACATTCCATTTCATTCTATTACACATTCCACTCCATTCCATTCCATACTCCAATCCATTCCATTCCATTCCACATTCCTTTCCACATTCCATTCCATTCCATTATACATTTAATTCCATTCCTTTCCACATTCCATTACACCTTCCATTCGACTTCGAATTCCATGTTCCATTCCACATCCCATTCCCCATTCAATTCCTTTCCATTTCATATTCCATTCCATTCCCTTCCATATTCTATTCCATTCCATTCCACACTGCATTCCACTGTCCATTCCGTTCCATTCAATGTTCCATTCCATTCCATTCATCGTTCCATTCCACGTTCCAATACACATTCCATTCCACATTTCATTCCAAGTTCCATTCCATTGCATTCCACATTCCATTCCACATTCCATTCCACGTTGCTTTCCTTGTTCCATTCCATGTACCATTTGACGTTTCAGTCCTTTCCATTCCACATTCCATTCCATTCCATTCCACGTAACATTCCATTCCATTCCACATTCCATTTCACGTTCCATTCCATTTCATTCCACGTTCAACTCCACCTTCCATTCCACATTCCATTCCACATTGCATTCCAAGTTTCATTCCACTCCTTTCCACATACCATTCCATTCCATTCTATGTTCCATTCCACTTTCCATTCCACGTTCCATTCCACATTCCATTCCAAGTTCCATTCTATTCTTTGCAAGTTCCATTACTTTTTCCACTCCATTCCATTGCACGTTCCATTCCACATTCCATCGCCCAGTCCATTCCATATTACATTCCTCGTTTCATACCATTTTCATTTCCATATTCCATTGCACATTCCATTCCATTCCATTCCACGTTCCATTCCAAATTCTATTCCATTCCATTACACTTTCCTTTCCAGATTCTGTTCCTCATTCCATTCCATTACATTCCACATTCCATTCCACATTCCATTCCATTTCATTCCACTTTCCATTCTACATTCCATTAAATTCAATTTCACGTTGCATTCCATTATCCATTCCACATTCCATTCCACATTCCATTTCACGTTCCATTCCACTTTCTATTCCACATTCAGTTCCACGATACATTGCACTTTCCATTTCATATTACATTCCATTCCATTCCGTTCCATTCCACATTACCTTCCACATTCCCTTCCACATTACATTCTACGTTCCACTCCACATTGCTTTCCACGTTCCATTCCACGTTCCATTCTGTGTTCCTTTTCATCCCATTCCACGTTCAATTCTACGTTCCATTCCATTCCATTCAAATTTCCATTCCACTTTCCATTGCACATCCCATTCCACGTTCCATTCCGTGTTCCATTCCACGTTCCATTCCTCAATCCATTCCATTCCGTTCCACTTTCCACTCCACCTTCCAATCCATTCAACTTTCCATTCCACGTTCCGTTCCACATTCCATTCCATTCCGTTCCACATTCCATTCCTCATTCCATTCCATTCCACATTCCATTCCACATTCCATTGCACTCCAATTCATATTCCATTCCACATTCCATTCTCCTTCCATTGCATTTCATTCCACATTCCATTGCGCATTCTATTTCATTCCAATTCACATTCTATTCCATATTCCATTCCATTCCATTCCACATTAGATGCCACATTCCATTCTACATTCCATTCAGCATTCCATTAATCATTCCATTCCACATTCCATTCTCAATCCATTGCATTTCATTCCACTTTCCATTCCACATTCCATTGCGTTCCAATTCGCACGACATTTCACATTGTATTCCAAGTTCCATTCCATTATATTCCACATTCTATACAAAATTCCATTCCGCAGTCCATTCCTATGCATTCCACATTCCATTCCATTAGAATCAACATTCCATTCCACCTTTCATGCCATTCCATTACACATTCCATTGCACATTCCATTCCACATTCCATTCCACATTCCATTCCATTCAATTCCACATTCCATTCAATTTCATTCCATTCCACGTTGCATTCCACTTTCCATTAAATTCTATTCCGCCTTCCATTCCACATTCCAGTCCATTCCATTTCAGAATCCATTTCATTCCAATACGCATTTCATTCCACATTTCATTCCATTCCATCCCACATTACATTTCACATTCCATTCCACATTCCCTACCACATTCCATTCAATTCCACTCCAAATTCCATTCCATTCCATTCCACATTCCATTCCATTCCATTCCAAGTTCCATTCCACATTCCATTCCATTCCATTCCATATTCCATTAAACCTTCCATTCCACATTCCATTCCATTCCATTCCACTTTCCATTCCACAATTCATTCCACATTCTATTCCATTCCATTCCATATTCCTTATCAATGCATTCCATTGCTTTCTGCATTTCATTCCATTCCATTCTACATTCTACTCTACTATCAATTTCATTCCATTCCACATTCCATTTCATTCCATACCGCATTCCATTCCATTTAATTCCACTTTCCATACATTTCCATTACACATTCCATTTCACATTCAATTCCCACTTTTTATTCCACTTTCCATTTCACATTCCATTCCAAGTTCCATTCAATTCCATAACACGTTCCACTTCACAATCTATTCCACATTCCAATCCACGTTGCATTCCGTTGAATTTCACATGCCACTCCACATTCCATTCCACATTCTATTTCCTATTCTATTCCACATTCCATTCCACATTCCATTCCATTCCATTCCACATTCCTTTCCACATTCCATTCCTTTCCTTTGAACATTCCACTGCACATTCCATTCCACTTTCTGTTCCACATTCCATTGCACATTCGAATCCACGTTCCATTCCATTCCATTCTACTTTCCATTCCACAATGCATTCCCCATTCCGTTCCACGTTCTATTCCATTCCATTCCATGTTCTATTGCGCGTTCCATTCCATTCCATTCCACGTTCCGTTCCACAATCTATTCCATTCTTCATTCCACGTTCCATTCCACATTCCATTCAACTTTTAATTCCTCGTTTCATTCCAAGTTCCATTCCACGTTCCATTCCATTCCATTCCGCGTTCCATTCCACATTCCATTCCATTGCATTTCATTTTCCTTTCCACATTCCTTTCCACATTCCATTCCATTCCTTTCCACATTCCATAGCATTCAATTCCACATTCCTTTCCGTTGTATTCCACATTCCATTCCACATTCCTATCCACATTACATTCCACATTCCATTCCATTCCATTGCGTTCCACATTCCATTCCATTCCATTCCACGTTCCATTCCACATTCCATTCCACTTTCCATTCCACTTTCCTATCCATTTCATTCTTCGTTCTGTTCCACAGTCCATTCCACATTGCATTCCACATTCCACTCCATATTCCATTCCACGTTCCTTTCTGTTCCATTTCACTTTCCACCCCACTTTCCATTCCATTCCATTCCACGTTCCATTACACATTCAATTCCACGTTCCATTCCACGTTGCATTCCACGTTCTCTTCCATTCCATTCCACGTTCCATTACACAAACTACTCCATTCCATTCCACGATCAATTCCACATTACATTCCACGTTCCATTCCACACTCCATTCCATTACATTCTACTTTCCATACCACATTCCATTCCATTCCATTCCACTATCCATTCCACATTCCATTGCACGTTCCTTTCCACATTCCATTCCACTCAATTCCACGGTCCATTCCACATTCCATTCCACGTTCCATTTTGCAATCCATTCCGTCCCATTGCACGTTCCATTCCACATTGCATTCCACATTCCATTCCACGTTCCATTCCGTTCAATTGCACATGCCACTCCACTTTGCATTCCACATTCCATTCCTCCTTCTAGTCCACATTCCAATCCACATTCCATTCTATTCCATTCCACATTCTATTCCACATTCCATTCCACAATCCATTCCATTCCATTCCATATTAGTTTGCACATTCCATTCCATTAAATTCCACATTCCATTCCACATTCCTTTCCATTCCATTCCACATTCCATTCCAATCCATTCCACATTCCTTTCCACATTCCATTCGATCTTAAATTCCATTCCATTTCACATGCTTTTACACATTCCATTTCACATTCCATTCCATTGCATTCCACCTTCCATTCCATTCTACAATCCATTCAACATTCCTTTGCATTCCAATCCACATTTCAATCCACATTCCATTCCACATTCCATTCCACTCCATTGCACATTCCATTCCACATTCCTTTCCACATTCCATTCCATTCCATTCCACATTCCATTCCATTCCATTCCACATTCCATTCCACATTCCATAGCATTCAATTCCACATTCCATTCCACATTCCATTCCACATTCCATTCCACTCCATTATACATTCCATTCCATTCCATTCCACGTTTCATTCCACATTCCATTCCATTCCATTCCACCTTCCATTCCACATTACCTTCCATTCCATTACACTTTCCATTACTGTACATTCCAGCTTGCATTCCACATTCCATTGCACATTTCATTCCAACTTCCATTCCAAATTACATTCCACATTGCATTCCATTCCATTCTACATTCCACTCCATTCCATTCCAGTTTCCATTCAACATGACATTCCATTCCATTCCGCATTCTATTACACATTCCTTTCCGCATTCCATTCCATTGCATTCCACATTCCATTCTATTCCCTTCCACATTCCTTTTGACATTCCTTTGCATTCCAATCCACATTCCATTCCATTCCATTCCACATTCCATTCCGCATTCCATTCCACATTCCATTTTACATTCCATTCCAAATTCCATTCCATTACATTACACATTCCTTTCCACATTCCATTGCATTCAATTCCATATTCCATTGCACGTTCTGCACTACTCCATTCCACCTTCCATTCCATTGCCTTCCACGTACCATTCCACATTCCTTTCCACTCCGTTCCACGTTCCATTCCACGTACCATTTGACACTCCATTCCACGTTGCATTCCACGTTCCATTTCTTTGCATTCCACTTTCCAATTCACTTTCCATGCCATTCCATTCCATATTCCATTCCACATTCCATTGTACATTCCATTCCAAGTTCCAATCCAGAGTCCATTCCAAGATCCATTCCACGTTCCATTCTACATTCCATTCCATTGTAGTTCCATTCCACATTCCATTCCTTTCCATTCCAGGTTCCATTCCGCATTCCATTCCAGTACATTCCACATTCCATTCCACATTCCTTTCCTCTTTCCATTCCATTTCATTCCACGTTCCATTCCACATTCCATTAGACATTACATTCCACAATCCATTTCATGTTCCAATCCATTCATTTCCACGTTCCATTCCACGGTCCATTCCACGTTCCTTTCCACGTGCCACTCCACGCTGCTTTGCAAGTTCCATTCCACATTCCATTCCACATTCCATTCCACCTTCCATTCCATTCCATTCCACGATCCACTCCACGTTCCATTCCACATTCCATTCCATTCCATTCCACTTTCAATTCCACATTCCATTAAATTCCATTACACTTTCCATTACACTCCATTCCAGGTTCCATTCCACATTCCATTGCACATTCCATTCCACATTCCATTCCAAATTCCATTCCACATTCCATTCCATTCCATTCCACATTCCATTCCATTTCATTCAGCATTCCATTCCGCATTCCATTCAATCCGATTCCATTCCACATTCCTTTTCACATTCCATTCCTTTCCATTCCATTCCACATTCCATTCCATTTCATTACATTCCACATTCCATTCCTTTCCTTTCCACATTACATTCCACTTTCCATTCCACATTCCGTTCCACATTCCATTCCACGTTCCATTCTAAGTTCCATTCCAAGTTCCATTCTACGTTCCTTTCCATTCCATTCTACATTCCATTCCATTCCATTCCACGTTCCATTCCACTTTACATTAGAAGTTCCATTCCATTCCATTCCACGTTCCATTCTACGTTCCATTAGAGGATGCATTCCACGTTCCATTCTATGTTCCATTCCATTCCACGTTACATTAAATATTCCATTAAATTCCATTCCACATTCCATTCAATGTTCCATTCCAGGTACCATTCCATTTTCCATACCATTCCATTCATTTCCACATTCCATTCCACATTCCATTCCCTTCCATTCCACTTTACATTCCGTTTCATTCCTTTCCAGTCCATTCCATTCCTATCCACATTCCATTCCACGTTCCCTTTCCATTCAGTCCACATTCCATTCCATTCCATTCCACATTCCATTACACGTTCCATTCCACGTTCCATTCCATTCCATTGCATTCCATTGCAGGTTCCGTTCCATTCCATTCCACATTCTATTCCACATCCCATTCCATTCCATGACACATTTCAATCCACATTCCATTCCTTTCCATTCCATGTTCCATTCCATTCAATTCCACGTGCAATTCCACATTCTATTACACATTCCTGTCCACATTCCATTCCACATTCCATTGCATTCCCTTCTACGTTCCATTCCACTTTCTACTCCATTCCATTCGACGTTCCATTCCACATTCCATTCAATTCCATTTCACCTTCCTTTCTACATTGCATTCCACTTTCCATTCCACATTCCATTCCTCATTCCAGACCACATTCCATTCCAATGCATTCCACATTCCATTGCATTCCATTCCAATTTCCATTCCACTTTCCATTCCCTTCCATTCCACTTTCCATTCCATACCATCCTACGTCCCATTCCACTTTCTGCTCCATTCAGTTCGACGTTACATTCCACATTCCGTTCCATTCAATTTCACAGTCCATTCCACATTGCATTCCACATTCCATTATACATTCCATTCTACATTCCGTTACACATTGCATGCCATTCCATTCCACTCTGCATTTGCCGTTCCTTTCCATATTCCTTTCCACGTTCCATTCCACGTTCCATTCCATTGCATTCCACGTTCCATACAACTTTCCATTCCATTCCATTCCACGTTCCATTACACATTCCTTTCCACTTTCCATTCCAAGTTCCTTTCCACGTTCCATTCCAAGTTCCAATCTATGTTAGATTCCACCTTCCATTCCATTCCATTCCATGCCATTCCACGTGCCATTCCACATTGCATTCCTCATTCCATTCCATCTTCCATTCCATTCCATTACTTTCCATTCCACGTTTCATTCCATTCCATTCCACTTCCCATTCCATTCAGTTATGCATTCCATTCCATTGCATTCCATTCCACATTCCATTCCATACCATTCTGCATTCCATTCCATCCCATTCCATTCCATATTCCATTCCATTAAATTCCACGTTCCATTCCATTCCATTTCACATTCCATTCCATTCCATTCCATTGCATTCCACATTCCATACCATTCCATTTCATTCCAAATATCATTCTTTCCATTGGACCTTCCACTATATTCCATTCCTTTCCACATTCCATTCCATTCCATTGCATTGCACATTCCATTCCATTCCATTCCATTCCATTCCATTCCACATTCCATTCCATTCCATTCCACATTCCCTTCCACTGCATTCCACGTTCAATTCCACTTTTTGTTCAGCATTCCATTCCATTCCATCTATTCCCCTTATCATTCCATTCCATTTCACATTCCATTCCATTAAACATTCAATTCCATTAAAAACCTCATTCTATTCCATTCCACACTCCACTCCATTACTTTCCAGTCCACTTTCCATTCCATTCCACATTCCATTCCATATTTCATTCAATTCTATTCCGTGTTACATTCCGTTCCATTCAATTCCACATTCCATTCCCTTCCACATTCCACTCCACATTCCATTCCATTCCGTTTGACATTCCATTCCACATTCGATTCCATTCCATTCCACGTTCCATTTCACATTCAATTCTATTCCAATCCACATTAAATTCCAATCAATTCCATTCCATTCCACATTTCATTCCATTCCATTCCATATTTCATTCTAATTTCCATTACATTCCATTCCACATTCATTCTATTCTGTTCCACATTGCATTCCATTCCATTCCACATTCCATTCCGTTCCATTCCATTCCATTCTACATCCCATTTCATTCCATTCCACATTCCATTCCATTCCATTCCATTCCATTGCTTTCCACACTCCACTCGACATTCCATTCCAATCCACTCTACATTCCATTAAGCAATCCATTCCACAATCCATTTCACATTCCATTCCACATTACAATGCAGTCCATTGCACTTTCCATTCTATTCCATTCCACATTTCATTCCGTCCCATTCCATTCCACATTTTCTTCCATTCCATTCAACATTCCCTTCCATTCCAATCCACAGTCCATTCCATTCCATGCCACATTTCATTCAAGGTTCCATTACAGGTTCCATTCCATTTTCAATTACACATTCCATTCCATTCCATTCCACATTCCATTGTACATTCCACTCCACATTCCATTCCACATTCCTTTACACATTCCATTCCATTCCATTCCTCATTCCATTCCATTCCATTCCACATTCCATTCCACTTTCCATTCAATTACATTCTATATTTCATTCCATTCCATTCCACATTGCATTCAATTCCATTCCACTTTCCATTCCATTCCACATTCCAATCAATTCCATTCCATTGCATTCCACATTCCCTTACATTCCATTACATTCCATTGCACTCCACAATCCATTCCATTGTATTCCACATTCCATTCCACGTTCTGTTCAACATTCCAATCCACATCCCTTTCCACATTCCATTCCTTTCCATTCCATTCAATTCCGCATTCGTCTCCACATTCCATTCCATTCCTTTACACTTTAAATTCAACATTTAATTCCACATTCCATTCCGCATTCCATTACATTCCATTCCACATTCCATTCCATTCCACGCCAAATTCCATTCCATTCCACTCCACATTCCATTCCATTTCATTCCATTCCACATTCAATTCCCTTAAATTCCACAATCCATTTAATATTCCAGTAAAATGGAATGGAATGGAATGTGGAATGGAATGGAATGGAATATGGAGTGGAATGGAATGGAATGGAATGTGGAATGAAACGCAGTGTAATATGGAATTCAATGTGGAATGGAAAGTGGAATGGAAAGGAATGCAATGTGGATTGGAACATGGAATGAAATCGAATGGAAAGTTGAATGGAAAGTGGAATGAAAGGCGGAATGGAATGTGGAACGGAATGGAATGCTATGTGGAATGGACTGTGGAATGGCGTGTGGAATGGAATGGAATGGAGTATGGAATGGAACTCGGAAAGGAATGCAATGGAATGTGGAATGGAACGTGGAATAGAATGGAAAGGAACGAGGAATGGAACGTGGAATGGACCGTGGAATAGAATGGAAAGGAAAGTGGAATGGAATCTGGAATGGAGCTTGGAATGGAATGGAATGTAATGGGAATGGAAAGTTAAATGGAATGGAATTGAACGTGGAATGGAACATGGAATGGAACGTGGGATGGAATGTGGAATGGAATGTGGAATGGAACGGAATGGAAAGTGGAATGGAAAGTCGAATTCAGTGTGGAAAGGATCGTGGAATGCAATGGAATGGAATGTGAAATGGAACGTGGAAAGGAATGGAATGTAATGTGGAATGGAACGAGGAATGGAAAAGAATGGAATGGAATGGAATGTGAAATGGAACGTGGAAAGGAATGGAATGTAATGTGGAATGGAACAAGGAATGGAAAAGAATGAAATGGAATGGAAATGAAGGTGGAATAGAATGTGGAAAGGAATGTGGAATGGAATGTGGAATGGAATGGAAGGAAATGTGGAATGAAATGTGTATTGGAATGGAATGGAATTTGGAATGGAATGGAATGAATTGTGGAATGGAATTTAACGGAAATTGGAATGGAAAGTGGAATGGAATGGAATGGAATGGAATGTGGAATGGAACGGAATTGAATGTGGAATGGAATGTGGAAAGCAATGGAATAAAATGTGGAATGGAATGTGGATTGGAATGTAATGGAACGGGGAATGGAATGGAATGCACTGCGTAATGGAATGTGGAATGGAATGTGGAATGCAATGTGGAATGGAATGGCATGGAATGGAATGGAAAGTGGAATGGCATGTGAATTGGAATGCAGTGGAATGTGGAATGGAATGTGGCATGAAATACAATGGAATGTGGAATGGAATGTGGAATGGAATGTGGAATGGAATGTAAAATGGAATGGAATGCAATGAGGAATAGAATATAATGGAATTTGGAATAGAATGGAATGGAATAGAATTTGGAATAGAATGTGGAAGGGAATGAGGAATGGTATGGACTTGAATGTGGAAAGGAAAGGAATGGAATGTGGAATGAATTGTGGAATGGAATGGAAAAAAATTTGGAATAGAATGAGGAATGGAATGTGGAATGGAATGAGAAATGGAATGGAAGAAAATGTGGAATGGAATTTGGAATGGAATGTGGAATGGCATGGAACGGAATGTGGAATGGTATTTGGAAGGGAATGCGAAACGAAATGGAATGAAACATGGAATGGAACGTGGAATAGTATTTGGAATGGAATGTGGAATGTAGTATGAAATGGATCGTGAAATTTAATGGAATGGATTGTTGAATGCAACGTGAAATGGAATGGAGTGGAACGTGGAATGGAATGTGGAAAGGAATGTGGAATGGAACGTGGAGTGGAACGTGGAATGTAATGGAATCGAACGTGGAATGGAGTGTACAATTGAATGGATTGGAATATGCATTGCAATTTGTGGAAAGGAAAGTGAAATGCAACGTGGAATGGAGTGGAATGGAATGTGGAATGGAAAGAGGAATGAAATGGAATGGAATGTGGAATGGAATGTGAAATGGAAAGTGGAATGGAATGTAATGGAATTTGGAATGGAAAGTGGAATGGAATGTGGAGTGGAACAGAATGTAATTTGGAATAGAATGTGGAATGGAATGTGGAAGGGAAATTGGAAAGGAATGGAATGGAATGTGGAATGGAACGTGGAAAGGAAATTGAAAAGGAATGGAATGGAATGTGGAATGGAAGATCGAATTGAATGCAATTGAACGTGGAATGGAAAGTGGAATGGAACATGGAATGAAATGAGGAATGGAAAGTGGAAAGGAACGTGGAGTGGAATGTGGAATGGAATGTGGAATAGAATGGAATGGAAACCGGAATGGAATGGAACGGAATGTGGAATGGAATGGAAAGAAATGTGGAATGCAAGGTGGAAAGAAATGGAATGTGTTGTGGAATTGAATGGAATGGAATTGTATGGAATGTGCAATGGAATGCGAAGAAATTTGGAAAGGAATGTGGAATGGAATGTGGAATGAAAAGTGGAATGTAATGGAATAGAATGTGGAATGGAACAGGGAATGGAACGTGGAATGGAAAGTGGAATGAAATGTGGAATGGAACGTGGAATGGAATGGGCAAAGGAATGTGGAATGAAACGTGGAATGGAATGGAATGGAAAGAGGAATGGAACGTGGAATGGAATGGAAAGGAATATGGAATGGATTGTGTAATGGAACGTGGAATGGGAAGTGGAATGTAATGGATTGGAATGTGGAATGGAATCTTCAATGGAATGGAATGGAATGTGGAATGGAATGTGGAAAGGAATGTGGAATGGAATGGGTTGGAATGTGGAATGGAATGGAATGGGATGTGGAATGGAATGTGGTCTGGAATGGAGTGCAATGTAGAATGGAATGTGGAAAGGAATGCATTCCACATTACATTCCACATTCCATTCCATTCCATTCTTGGAATGTGGAAGGCAATGTGGAATGGAATGTAATGGAATGTGGAATGGAACGGAATGGAATGTGGAATGGAATGTGGAATGGAATTGAATGCAATGTGGAACGGAACGTGGAATGGAATTGAATGGAACGTGGACCGGATCTTGGAATGGAACTTGGAGTGTAACGTGTAATGGAAAGTGGAATGGAGCGTGGAAAGGAATGTGCATTGGAATGTTGAATGGAACGTGGAATGGAATGGAAAGGAATGTGGAATGGAACGTGGAATGGAACAAAATGGAAAATGGAATGGAACGCGGAATGGAATGTGGAATGCAACACGTAATGTTATGTGGAATATAATGTGGATTGGAAGTGAATGGAATGAGGAAATGAATGGAATGGAATATGGAATGAAATGGAATGGTATGTGGAATAGTATGTGGAATGGAATGGAATAGAATCCGGAATGAAATGAAATGGAGTGGTATGCAATGTGGAATGGAATGGAGGGGAAAGTGGAATGGAAAGTGGAATGGAACATGGAATGGAATGTGGAATGGAATGGGATGGATTGTGGAATGGAATGGAATAGAATGTGCAATTGAATGGAATGGTATGGAATGTTGAGTGGAAAGGAATGGAATGTGGAGTGGAGTGGAATAGAATGTAGAATTGAATGGAATGATATGGAATGTGGAATGGAATGAATTGTAATGGAATGTGTAATGCAATGGAATGGAATGTGGAATAGAATGTAATAGAATGGAAAAGAATGTGGAATTGAATGGAATGGGAAGTGGAATGGAATGGAATGGAGTGGGAAATGGAATGGAATGGAATGGAATGGGGAATAGAATGGGGAATGGAAAGAATGGAAGGCGGAATGTAATGTGAAATGGAATTTTGAATGGAACATGGAATGGAAAGAAATGGAATGTGCAATGGAATGGAATGGAAAGAGGAATGGAATGTCACGGAACGTGGAATGGAACGAGGAAAGGAATGGAATGGAATGTGGAGTGGAACTTGGAATGGAATGTGGAGTGACATGTGGAATGGATAGTACAATGGAATGTGGAATTGAATCTGGAATGGAATGTGTAATGGAATGTGGAATGCAATGGAATGGAATGTAGAATGGAATGTGGAATGGAATGGTGTGGAATGGAATGTACAATGGAATGTGGAATTGAATGGAATGGAATGTGTAATGGAATGTTATGGAATGTGGAATGGAATATGGAATCGAACTTTGAATGGATTGTGGAATGGAATGTCCAATGCAATGTGGAATGGAATGTAATACAATGTGGAATGGAATGGAATGGAATGTGGAATAGAATGGAATGGAATGGAATGTGAAATAGAATGTGGAAAGAAATGTGGAATGAAATGGAATGGAATGTGGAACGGATTGGAATGGAATGTGGAAAGGAATGGAATGTAATGGAATGTATAATTGAATGTGGAATGAAATGTGAAATGGAATGTGGAATGGAAGGTGGAACGGAATGAAATGGAAGGTGGAATGGAATGGAATGGAAGATGTAATGGAGTGGAATGGAATGTGGAATGGAACGTGGAATGGAATGGAATGGAATGTGGAATGAAATGTGCAATGGAGTGGAATGGAATATGGAATGGAATGTGGAACGGCAGGGAATGGAAAGTGGAATGGAATGTGGAAAGGAATGTGGAATGGAAAGGAATGGAATGTGGAAAACAATGGAATGGAATATGTAATGGAACATGGAATGTAATGGAATGGATCGTGAAATTGAACCAGGAATTGAACGTCTAATGGAATGTGGCAAGGAAGGAGAATGCAATGGAAAGGAAAGTGGAATGGAATGTGGAATGGAATATGCAATGGAAAGTGGAATGCAATGTGGAATGGAGGGGAATCAAATGTGGAATGGAATGTGAAATGGAATGGAATGAAATGTGGAATGCAATGTGGAATGGAATGGAATGTGGAATGCAATGTGGAATTGAATGGAATGGAATGTGGAAGGGAATGTGGAATGGAATTGAATAGAATGTGGAATGGAATGTGGAATGGAATGGAATGGATTGTGGAAAGGAATGGAATGGAAGGCGGAATGGAATGTGGCATGGACTGGAATGGAATGTCGAATGTAATGTGGAATGGAATGGAATGGATTGTGGAAAGGAATGAAATGGAATCCGGAATGGAATGTGGAATGGAATGGAATAGATTGTGGAATGGAATGGAATGGAACGGTATGGAATGTGAAATCGGATGGAATACAATGTGGAAAGAGTGTGGAATGGAATGGAATTGAACGTGGAATGGAACGTGGAATGGAACGTGGGATGTAATGGAATGGAATGTGGAATGGAAGGGATTCGAATATGGAATGGAATGTGGAATGGAATGGAATTGAATGGAATTTGGAATGGAATTGAATGGAATGTGGAATGGAATGGAATGGAATGTGGAATGGAATGGAATGGAATGTGGAATGGAATGGAATGGAATGTGGAATGGAATGGAATTGAATGGAATTTGGAATTGAATGGAATGTGGAATGGAATGTGGAATGGAATGGAATGGAATGTGGAATGGAACTTGGAATGGAACGTGCAATGGAACGTGGAATGCAATGTGGAATGCAGTGTGCAATAGAATGTGGAATGGAATGAGAAATGGAATGGAATGGAATGTGGATTGGAATGGAATGGAATGTGGAATGGAATTTGGAATGGAAAGGAATTTAATGTATAATAGAATGTGGAATGGAATGGAATGGAATGGAATGTTATGTAATGTGTAATGGAATGGAATGGAATGTGGAATGGAACGTGGAATGGAATGGAATGGAACGAGGAATGAATTGTTGAATGGATTATGGAATGGAATGGAATGGAATGTAGAATAGAATGGAATGGAAGGGAATGTTGAATAGAATGGAATGGAATGTGGAATGAAGTGTGGAATGCAATGCAATGGAATACGGAATGGAATATGGAATGGAATGGAATGGAATGTGGAATAGAATGCAACGGAATTTGGAATGGAATGGAATGGAACGAGGAATGGAATGTGGAATGCAATGGAATGGAAGGTGGAATGGAACATAGAATGGAATGTGGAACGGAATGGAATGGAAAATGGAATGGAATGAGAAATTGAATGGACTGGAATATAGGATATAGTGTGGAACGGAATGGAGTGGATAGTGGAATGGAATGTGGAATGGAACGTGGAATGGAACATGGAAAGGAATGGAATGGAAAGTGCAATGGAATGTGGAAGCGAATGGAATTGAATCTGGAATGAAAGGGAATGGATGTGGAATGGAAGGTGGAATGGAATGGAATAGAATGTGGCATGAAATTCAATGGAATGTGGAATGGAAAGGAATGGAATGTGGAAAGGAAGGGAATGATATGAAATATGGAATGGAATGGAATGGAAAGTGGAATGGAATGGAATGGAATGGAATGTGGAATGGAATGAAATATGGAATCGAACGGAATGTGGAATGGAGTGGAAAGGAATGTGGAATGGAATGCGATGGAATGAGGAATTGATTGTGAAATGGAGTGGAATGAAATGTGGAATGGAATGTGGAATGGAATGGAATGGAATGCGGAATAGAATGTGGAATGGAATGGATAGGAATGTGGAAAGGAATAAGGAATGGAATGTGGAGTGGAATGGAATGTGGAATGGAATGTGGAATGGAATGTGGGATGTAAAGTGGAATGGAATGGAACGCGGACTTTGAAGTGGAATGGAATGTGGAATGGAACGTGGAATGGAGTGTGGAATGGAATGGAATGAAACGTGGAATGCAATGTGGAATGAAACATGGAATGGGACATGGAATGGAAAGTGGAACAGAATGGAATGGAATGTGGAATGGAAAGTGGAATGGACTGTCGATTGGAACGTGGAAAGGAACGTGGAATGTAATGTGCAATGGAAAGGAATGGAATGTGGAATGGCATGGAAAGGAATATGGAATAGAATGGAATTGAATGCGGAATGGAATGTGGAATGGAATTGAATGGAATGTGGAATAGAATCTGGAATGGAATGGAAAGGAGTATGCAATGGAATGGAATGGTATGGAATGTAGAATGGAATGGAATGGAATCTGGAACGGAATGTGGAATGGAATGGAATGTATCATTAAATGGAAGGAGGAATGGAATGTGGAAGGGAATGGAATGGAATCTGGAATGGAAGGGAATTTATGTGGAATAGAATGCGGAATGAAATGGAATGGAATGTGGAATGAAATTCAATGGAATTTGGAATGGAAAGAAAAGGAATATGGAATGGAAGGGAATAATGTGGAATGTGGAATGGAATGAAATGCAATGTGGAATGGAATGGAATGGAATGTGGAATGGAATGGAATGTGGAATGGAATGGAATGCAGAATGGCATGGAATGTAATGTGAAATGGAATGTGGAATGGAATATGGAATGGAATGGAATGGAATGTGGAAAGGAACGTGGAAAGAATTGAGTGGAACATGGAATGGAATGTGGAATGGAAAGAAATGGAGTGTGGAATTAAATGGAATGGAAAGTGAACTGGAATGTGGAATGGAATGTGAAATGGAATGTGAAATGGAATGTCGAATGGAATGTGGAAAGGAACGGAATGGAATGTGGAATGGAATGTGGAAAGTAACGTGCAAAGTAATGGAGCGGAATGTGGAATGAAAGGTGGAATGGAATGGAATAGAACGTGGAATGGATCGTGGAAAGGAACGTGGAATGCAACGTGGAATAGAAGGTGGAATGGAATGGAATGGAAAGTGGAATTGAACGTGGAATGGAATGTGGAATGGAACGTGGAGTGCAATGTAGAATGGAATGTGGAATGGAAAGGAATGGAATGTGGAATGGAATGTGGAATGGAATGGAATGGAACATGGAATGGGACATGGAATGGAATGGAATGGAAGGTGGAATGGAAGGGAATGAAACGTGGAATGGAATATGGAATGGAATGGAATGGAACATGGAATGGGACATGGAATGGAATGGAATGGAAGGTGGAATGGAAGGGTATGAAACGTGGAATGGAATATGGAATGGAACGTGGAGTACAATGTGGAATGGAATGTGGAATTGAAAGGAATGGAATGTGCATTGAAATGTGGAATGGAATGTGGAATGGAATATGGAATGGAACGTGGAATGGCACGTGTAATGGAATGTGGAGTGGAGTGTGGAATGGAATGTGGATTGGAACCCAATGGAAAGTGGAATGTAATCTGGAATGAAATGTGCAATGGAAAGTATAATGGAATGGAACGGAATGTGGAGTGGAACGTGGAATGGAATGTGGCAATGATAGGAATGTGAAAAGTAATGGAATGGAATTTGGAATGGAATGTGGAATGGAATTCTGTGGAATGTGGAATGGAATGTGGGATGGAATGGAATGGAATACGGAATGGAATGTGTAATTGAATGTTATTGAATGTGGAATGGTATGTGGAAGGGAATGTGGAATGGAAGAGAATGGAATGTGGAATGGAATGTGGAATGGAAAATGGAATCGAATGTAGAGTGGAATGTGAAATGAAATGCAATGGAGTGTGGAATGGAATGAAGAATGGAATGTGGAATGGAATGGAATGCAATGTGAAATGGAACTTGGAAAGGAATGTGGTATGGAATGTAATGGAACGTGGAATATAATTCAATGGAATTTGATGGAACATTGAATGCAACGTGGAAAGGAATGTGGAATGGGATGGAATAGAATATGGAATGGAATGCGGAATGGAATGGAATGATACTTGGAATGGAATGGAATGGAATGTGGAATGGAATGTGGAATGGAATGTGGAATGGAATGTGGAATGGAAAGGAATAGAATGTGGACTGGAATGTGGAACGGAATTTGAAATGGATTGTGCAACGGAATGGAATTGAATGCGGAATGGAATGGAACGGAATGTGGTATGGAATGGAATGGAAAGTGGAATGGAATGTGGTAGGGAATGGAATGGAATATGAAATGGAATGTGGTATATAATGGAACAAAATGCGGAATGGAATGTGGAAGGAATGAAATGGAACGTGGAATGGAATGGAATGAAACGTGGAATGGAACGTTGAATGGAAAGTGGAATGGAATGTGGAAGGAATGAAATGGAACGTGGAATGGAATGGAATGAAACGTGGAATGGAACGTTGAATGGAAAGTGCAATGAAATGTGGAATGTAATGGAATGGAAAGTGGAATGGAATGTGGAATTAAATGGAATTTAATGTGGAAAGAAAGGAGGAATTGAATGTAATGGAATGTGGTTGGAAAGCTGAATGGAATGGGGAATGGATTTGTGCAATGAAATGTGGAATGGAATGTGTAACGGAACGGAAGGGAATGTGAAATGGAATGTGGAATGGAATGGAATGCAATGTGGAATGGAATGTGGAATGGAATGGAATGGAATGTGGAGTGGAATGCAAAGGAATGTGGAATTCAATGTGTAATGGAAAGGAATGAAATGTGGAATGGAATGTGAAATGGAATTTAATGGAATGTCAAATGGAATGTGGAATGGAATGTGGAATGTACAGGAATGTAATGTGGAATGTAATTTGGAATGGGAAGTGAAATGGAATGGAATGGAATGTGGAATGGAACGTGGAATGTAATGGAATGGAACGTGGATTGGAACATTGAATGGAACGTGGAAGGGAACGTGGAATGGAATGAAATGTGGAATGGAATTTAATGGAATGTGGAATGAAATGTGAAATGGATTGTAGAGTGGCATGTTAAATAGAATTGAAAGGAATGTGGAATGGAATGTGGAATGTAATGTGGAATGTAATTGAATGGAATGTGGAATGGAATGGAATGTGGAATCCAATGGAATGGAGTGGAATGTGGAATATAATGGAATGGAATGGGGAATGCAATGTAATTGAATGGAATGTGAAATTGAATGTAATGGAATGTGGAATGGAATGGAATGGAATGTGGCATGGAATGGAATGGAATGCGGAATAGAATGTGGAATGGAATTGAATGGAATGTGGAATAGAATCTGGAATGGAATGGAAAGAAATACGCAATGGAATGGAATGGTATGGAATGTGGAATGGAATGGAATGGAATCTGGAATGGAATGTGGAATGAAATTGAATGGAACTATAAATGGAAAGAGAAATGGAACGTGGAATGGAATGTGGAAGGGAATGGAACGGAATCTGGAATGGAAGGAAATGTATGTGGAATGGAATGTGGAATGAAATGGAATGGAATGTGGAATGAAATTCAATGGAATGTGGAATGGAATTCAACGTTCCATTCAACGGTACATTCCACGTTACATTCCATTCCATTCCATTCAATTCCATTCTGGATTCCTTTCCATTCCATTCCACATTATATTCTCATTCCATTCCATTCCATTCCACATTCCAAACATTCCACTTTCCATTACACATTCCATACCACATTACAATCTATGTTCCATACTACATTCCACTCCATTCCATTCCACGTTCCATTCCGCGTTCCATTCCATGTTCCTATCCACGTTCCATTCCGTTCCATTCCATTCCATTCAAAGTAGCATTCCACGTTCCATTCCGTAACCTTCCACATTCCATTCTATTCAATACCGTTCCATTCCATTCCACATTCCTTTCCACATTCCATTACCTTCCATTACACTTTCTTATCCATTCCATTCCACATTCCATTCCACGTTACAATCCACGTTCCATTTCGCGTTCCATTCCACATTCCATTCCATTTCATTACACATTCCATTCTGTTCCATTCCACTTTCCATTGCACGTTCCATTCCACATTCCATTCCGTTCCATTCCATTACATTCCAAGTTTCATTCCACATTCAATTCCACATTCCATTCCATTGCATTCCACATTCCATTCTACATTCCATTGCACATTCCATTCCAAGTTCCATTCCACATTCCATTCCAAGTTTCATTCCACTTTCCATTCCATGCCATTGCACGTTCTATTCCATTCCTTTTTATGTTCCATTTCATTCCATTTCACGTTCCATTCCAGATTCAATTTCACATTCCATTCCACCTTGCATTCCTTTCCATTCCATTCAACATTCCATTTCAATCCATTCCTCTTTCCATTCCATTCAATTCCACCTTCCATTCCGTTCCACATTCCATTGCATACAATTCTGCATTCAATTGCATTCCACTCCATTCCACATTCGATTCAATTCCATTCCAGAATCCATTCCATTCCATTCCGCATTCTATTCCACATTCCATTCCACTTTCCATTCAATTCCTTTCCACATTCCATTCCACATTCCATTGCCTTCCAATCCTCATTCCTTTCCTTTCCTTTCCACACTCTATTCCACGTTCCATTCAACGTTCCATTCCACGTTCCATTCCATTCCATTCCATTCCATTCAATTCCATTCTAGATGCCCTTCCATGTCATTCCACATTATATTCGCATTCCATTCCATTCCATTCCACATTCCATTCCATTCCATTCCACATTCCATTCCATTCCATTCCACATTCCATTCCATTCCATTCCACATTCCATTCCATTCCATTCCACATTTCTTTCTATTCCACTCCACATTCCATTCCTTTCCATTCCACACAGTATTCCACTTTCCATTACACATTCCATACCACATTACAATCTACGTTCCATACTACGTTCCACTCCATTCTATTCCAGGTTCCATTCCGAGTTCCATTCCACGTTCCATTCCACGTTCCATTCCTTTCCATTCCATTCTATTCAACGTTGCATTCCACATTCCATTCCATTCAATTCCTTTCCATTCAATCCCACATTCCGTTCCACATTGAATTACCTTCCATTCCACATTTTTTACATTCCATTACACTTTCCATTCCATGTTCCAATCCACGTTCCGTTTCGCGTTCCATTCCGCATTCCATTCCATTCCATTACACATTCCATTCCGTTCCATTCTACTTACCATTTGACGTTCCATTCCACATTCCATTCCACGTTCCATTCAGTTCCATTCCATTGCATTCCACGTTGCATTCCACATTCCTTTCCAATTTCATTCTGTTGCATTCAATATTCCATTCCACATTCCTTTCCACGTTCCATTCCACGTTCCATTCCATTCCATTCCACATTCCATTGCACATATCATTCCACATTCCATTCCACATTCCATTCCATTCCAATCCATATTCCATTCCATTCCATTCCACATTCCATTGCATTCCATTCCACATTCCATTCCACATTCCATTCCATTCCATTCCACGTTCCATTACACATTCCATTCCATTCCATTCCACATTCCATTCCACATTCCATTCCACATACCATTCCATTCCTTTCCACGCTCCAATCCACCTCTAATTCCTCGTTCCATTCCATGTTCCATTCCATGATCCATTCCATTCCATTCCCCGCTCCATTCCACGTTCCAGTCCACATTTCATTCCACATTACATTAAACATTCCATTACACATTACATTCCATTGCAGCCCTCTTTACATTCCACATTCCATTCCATTAGACTTAAACATTCCATTCCATTCGATTCCACATTCCATTCCACCTTCCATTCCATTCAACATTCCATTCAACTTTCTATTCCACGTTCCATTTCACACTCCATTCCATGCGTTTCACATTCCATTCCACACTCTATTCCATATCATTCCACATTCCATTCCGTTCCATTCTAGTTTCCATTTCACATTCCATTCCACATTCCATTCCACATTCCATTCCGTTCCATTCCATTACATTCCACATTGCATTCCACATTCTTTCCACATTTCATTCCGTTCCATTCAATATTCCATTCTACATTCCTTTCCACATTCCATTCCACATTCCATTCCATTCCATTCCTTTGCATTACACTACACATTCCATTCCACATTCCATTCCACATTCCATTCCACATTCCATTCCATTCCATTCCACATTCCATTCTACATTCCATTGCACATTCCATTCCATGTTCCATTCCACATTATATTCCAAGTTCCATTCCACGATCCATTCCACCTTCCACTCCATTCCATTACGCTTCCCATTCCACATTCCATTTCATGTTCCATTCCGCATACCATTCCATTGTAATCCACGTTCCATTCCACATTCCATTTTATACCACGTTCCATTTCACATTCCATTACACA
Organism: Pongo abelii; assembly: GCF_028885655.2. Taxonomy (NCBI): domain Eukaryota; kingdom Metazoa; phylum Chordata; class Mammalia; order Primates; family Hominidae; genus Pongo; species Pongo abelii. The sequence continues at coordinate 17,977,499 of NC_072000.2, read as the reverse complement.
TTCCATTCCAGATTGCACTCCGTTCCATTCCACGTGCCTCTCCACATTCCATTCCACATTCCATTCCACATTCCATTCCAGTCCATTCCTCATTCCACTGCATTCCATTCCACATTCCATTCCGCATTCCATTCCTTTCCATTCAACATTCCATTACACATTCCATTCCACTCCATTCCACATTCCATTCCACATTCCGTTACTTTCCATTCCACTCCATTCCAAATTGCTTTCCGCATTCATTACCACATTCCATTCCATTCCATTCCACGTTCCATTCCACATTCCATTCCACATTCTATTCTACGTTCCTTTCCATTCCATTCCACTTTCAATTCCACTTACCATTGCATTCCTTTCCACGTTCCATTCCACATTCCAAAAAGCACATATCATTACACATTCCATTCCACATTCCATTCCGTTCCATTCCACATTCCTTTCCATTCCATTCCATTCCACGTTCCATTCCACATTCCATTCCATTCAATTCCACATTCCATTCCACATTCCATTCCACGCTCCTTTCCATTCCATTCCACGCACCAATCCACCTCCAATTCCTCGTTCCATTCCATGTCCCATTCCACGATCCATTCCATTCCATTCCTCGATCCATTCCACGTTCCTGTCCACATTTCATTCCGCATTCCATTAAACATTCCATTACACATTGCATTCCATTGCAGCCCTCATTCCATTCCACATTCCATTCCATTCCATTTAAACATTCCATTCCATTCGATTCCACATTCCATTCCACCTTCCATTCCATTCAATATTACATTCATCTTTCTATTCCACATTCCATTTCACACTCCATTCCATGCATTTCACATTCCATTCCACACTCTATTCCATATCATTCCACATTCCATTCCACATTCCATTCCAATCCATTACATTCCATTCCACATTCCATTCCACATTCCATTCCGTTCCATTCCACGTTTCACTCCACATTCCATTGCTCATTCATTCCACGTTCCATCCACGTTACATTCCAATCAATTCCACGTTCCTTCCACTTTCCATTCCATTCCACATTTCGTTGTACATTCCATTCCATGTTCCATTCCACATTCCATTCCAAGTTCCATTCCACGTTCAATTCCATTTTCCATTCCACTTTCCATTCCATTCAAGTTCCATTCCACATTCTATTCTATTCCATTCCACGTTGCATTCAACATTGCATTCCATGATCCATTCCACATTCCATTGCACATTGCATTCCACGTAACATTCCACATTCCATTCCATGTTCCATTCCACATTTCATTCCATGATCCATTCCATTCAATTCCACTTTCCATTCCACAATCCATTCCACTCCATTCCACGTTCCATTCCACATCCCATTCCACATTCCATTCCACATTCCATACCATTCCATTCCATATTTCACAGCATTCCTTTCCACATTCCAATCCTCTTTCCATTCCATTGCATTCCACATTTCATTACACATTCCATTCCACATTCCATTCCACATTCAATTGCGTTGTATTCCACATACCATTACATTCCATTCCACATTCCATTCCATTCCATTCCATATTCCATTTCATTCCATTCCACATTCCACTCCACGTTCCATTCCATTCCATTCCACATTCCATTCCGTTCCATCCCATTCCATTCCACATGCCATTCAATTCCATTATATTGCTCATTCCATTTCATTCCTTTCCTTTCCATCTTCCATTCCATTCCTTTAAATTACACATTCCATTCCATTCCACTTTCCTTTCCATCTTCCATTCCATTCCATTAAATTACACATTCCATTACATTCCATTCCACCTTCAATTCCATTCCAGATTCCATTCCACATTCCATTCCACATTCCATTCCATTCCATTCTATTCCATTCCATTCCATTCCACATTGCATTCCATTCCATTCCACCTTCACTTTCATTCCATTGCACTCCATTCCACATTCCGTTTCGCATTCCATTCAACGTTCCCTTCAATATTCCATTCCATGTTGCATTCCTTTCCATTCCATTCCATTTCATTCCGTTCCACATTGCATTCCACATTCCACTGCATTCCGTTCCATTCCACATTCCATTCCATTCAATTCCACCTTTCTTTCTATTCCATTACACATTCCATTCCATTCCATTCTATGCCATTACACATTCCATTGCAGATTCCATTCCATTTTCCATTTAACATTTTATTCCACATTCCTTTCCATACCTTTGCATTCCATTCCATTAAATTCCACATTCCATTCCACATTCCACTCCATTTTTCATTCCACATTCCATTCCACATTCCATTCCAATCCATTCCACATTCCATTCCATTCCATTCCATTCCACATTCCATTCAACATTGCATTACATTCAATTTCACATTCCATTCCATTCAATTCCATTCCATTCTACATTCCATTCCATTCCTTCCCATTCCACATTCCATTCCACTTTCCATTCCACATTCCAACCCATTGCATTCCACATTCCATTCCATTCCATTCCACATTCAATTCCATTCCAGTCGTTTCCACATTTCAGTCCATTCCCTTCCATTCCATTGCAAATTGCATTCCATTCCATTCCTCAACCGATTCCACATTCCATTCCACATTCTATTCCATTCCTTTTCACATTCCGTTTGGGATTCCATTCAATTCCACATTCCACTCCGAATTCCATACCATTCCACATTCAATTCCGTATTCCATTCCACTCCATTCCGCATTCCATTCGATAGCATTCCACGTTCCATTCTATTCCATTCCAGGTTCCATTCCACGTTCCAGTCCTCGTTCCATTCCAGGTTCTATTTCACATGCCATTCCATTCCATTCCACGTTCCATTATACATTCACTTCCAATCCATTCCACATTGCTGTCCACAATCCATTCCACATTCCTGTCCACCTTCCATTCCATTCCACATGCCATTCCATTCCATTCCACATTCCATTGCATTCCATTTCACATTCCATTGCATTTGATTACATTGCACATTCTATTCAATTCCACATTCCATTCCTTTCCATTCCACATTCCATTCCATTCCATTCCAATCCATTTCATTCCACATTCCGTTCCATTCCATTTCCTTCCAATATCTATTCCATTTCACATTCCGCTCCATTCCATTCCACATTCCGTTCCATTCGATTAAATTCCATTACTCATTCCCTCCATTCCATTATACATTCCATTCCATTTCACACCATTCCACATTCTATTCCGTTCCACAACCCATTCCATTCCACATTCCATTACATTCCATTGCACATCCCTTTCCATTCCATTCCATTGCACATTCCATTCCATTCCATTCCACATTCCATTTCATTCAATTAAACATTCCACTCCACATTCCATTCCCTTCCATTCCACATTCCATTCCACGATCCAATCCACATTCCATTGCGCATTCAATTCCACGTTCCATTCCACTTTCTATTCCATGACACATTCAACGTTGTATTTCATGTTCCATTCCATTCCGTTCCACGTTCCATTCCTCAATCCATTCCACATTCCTTTCCATTCCATTCCACACTCCATTCCACGTTCCTTTAAAAGTCCCATTCCAAGTTCATTTCCACGTTCCATTCCTTTCCATTCCACGTTCCATTCCACATTCCATTCCATACCATTACACTTTCCATTCCACATTCCATTCCACATTCCATTCCACATTCCATTCCACATTCCAAGGCGTTGCATTCCACATTCCATTTCTCATTGCATTCCACATTCCATTCCATTCCACATTCCATTCCAGTCCACATTCCTTTCCAGTCCACATTCCATTCTACGTTCCTTTCCATTCCATTTAAACAATCCATTCCATTCCATTTAACATTCCATTCCACATTCCATTCCATTCCATTCCATATTCCATTCCATTCCATTGCATTCCACATTCCATTCCAGATTCTATTCCACATTTCATTACATTCCATTCTATTCCACGTTCCTTTCCATTCCATTCCATTTTCCATTCCACAATCCACTCCATGTTCCATTTCATTCCATTCCACATTCCATTCCACATTCCATTCCACCTTCTATTCCGTTCCATTCCACACTCCATTCCACGTTCCATTCCATTTCATTCAATATTCTGTTGCGTTCCATTCCACATTCCATTCCACTCAATTCCTCATTCCATTCCATTCCATTTCATTCCACATTCTATTTCATTCCAATCCACATTCAATTCCATTCCATTCCACATTCCATTCAATTCCTTTTCACATTCCATTCCATTCTATTCCACATTCCAACACATTCCATTTCACATTCCATTCCATTCCATTGCATTCCATTACAGTTTCCATACCTTTCCATTCCATTCCATATTCCATACATTCCATTACACATTCCATTACATTCCTTCCACATTCCATTCCATTCCATTCCACATATCATTCCATCTTCCATTTTTCATTCCATTCCACGTTCCATTTCACGTTCCATTGCAATCTATTCCAAATTCCATTCCACATTCCATTCCATTCCAAATTCCATACCAGTAAATTCCGTTGCATTCCATATTCCCTTCCATTCCATTAAACAATCCATTCCACATTCCGTTGCATTCCATTCCACATTCCACTCTGCATTCCATTCCATTCTATTACACATTGCATTACATTCCATTCCACATGCCATAACCTTCCATTCAACATTCCATTCCACATTATATTCCATGTTCCATTCCACATTCCATATCACATTCCATTCCACGTTCCATTCCATTCTATTCCACAATCCATTCCATTTTATTCCACATTCCATTCCATATCTTTCAGTTCCATTCCACATTCCATTCCATATCTTTCAGTTCCATTCCACATTCCATTCCATTCCATTCCACTCCTTATTCCATTCAATTCCATTCTATATTCCATGCCATTCCACAATCCATTCCATTCCATTCCACCATCCATCCCATTCCATTCCACATTCCATTCCTTTCCATTCCACGTTCCATTCCACATTCCATTCCATTCCATTCCACATTCCATTCCATTGCTTTCCACATTCCATTCCACATTCCCATCCATTCCAATTCACTTTCCATTCCTTTCCATTCCTTTCCATTCCACATTTCATTCCATTCCATTCCATTCCTCATTCCATTGCATTCCTTTCCACTTTGAATTCCATTCATTTCCATTCCATTCCATTCCACATTCCATTCCATTCCTTTCCATTCTGCAATCCATTCCTTGCCATGACACATTCTGTTCCACTCTATTCCGCTTTCCATTCCATATTCCTTCCCAAATTCCATTGAATACCATACCACATTCCCTTCCATTCCTGTCGACATTCCATTCCATTACATTCCATATTCAATACCACATTCCATTCCATTCCATTCCACATTCCATTCCACATTCCATTCCATTCCACATTCCACTCCATTCAATTCCACATTCCAATCCATTCCATTCCACATTTCCTTCCACATCTCACTTCTTTCCATTCCATTCCATATTTAATTCCATTTCAAATTCCATTCCATTCCATTCCATTCCATTCCCCATTCCATTCCATTACATTACATTCCATGTTCCATTAAACGTTCCATTGCACGTTCCATTCTACTTTCCACTCCCTTTCATTCCACCTTCCATTCCACATTTCATTCCACATTCCATGCCACATTCCATTCCACATTCCATTCCATTCTATTCCATTCCACATTCCACTCCATTCCATTCCTCATTCCATTCCATTCCATTCTACATTCCATTTCATTCCATTTCACATTGCATTCCACATTATATTCCATTCCATGCTACATTCAAATCCATTCCATTCCATTCCATTCCACATTCCATTGGATTCCATTCCATATTGCATTTCATTCCTTTCCACGTTCTATTCCATTCCATTCCACGTTCCATTCCACATTCCATTCCATTCCATTCCACATTCCATTCCACATTCCATTACGTTCCTTTCTACATTCCATTCCATTCCATTCCATTCCGCATTGCACTACATTCCATTCCATATTCCATTCCACATCATATTGCATTCCACATTCCTTTTCCTTCCATTACACACTCCATTCCATTCCATTCCAAATTCCGTTCCACACTCCCTTCAATTCCATTAGACCGTCCGTTCCATGCGATTCCATATTCCATGCCACATTCCATTCCATTCCATTACACATTCCATTACACATTCCATTCCATCCCATTCCAAATTGCATTCCATTTCATTCCACAGTCCATTTCACATTCCATTCCTTTCCATTCTACATTCCATTCCACATTGCATTCCATTCCATTCCACATTGCATTCCATTTCATTCCACATTCCATTCCATTCCATTTCACATTCCATTCCATTCCATTCCACATCTCATTCCTTTCCATAACACTTTCCATTCCATTGCATTCCACATTCCTTTCCATGTTGCATTCCTTTCCATTCCACTTTCCATTACACATTTCATTACACTTTCCTTTACTCATTCCATTTCATGCCATTCCACATTCCATTCCATGCCATTCCACATTCTATTCCACTCCATTCCACATTCCATTCCACATCCCATTCCATTCCATTCCACCTTCCATTCCATACCACATTGCATTCCGCTCCATTCCTTATTCCATTACAAAACACGATCCATTCCACTTTCCATTCCACATTCCATTTCACGTTCCATTCTACATTCCTTTCCATTCTATTTCTGATATAATTCCACATTCCATTGAATTCCATTCCACTCCATTCCACATTGCATTCCACATTTCATTCCACAATCCATTCCATATTCCAGTCCAGATTCTATTCCATTCGATACCACATTGCATTCCATTCCATTCCACATTAAATTCGAAATCCATCCTACATTCTATTCCATATACCACTCCATTCCATTCCATTCCATTCCACATTCCATTCCACATTCCATTAGATTCCATTCCATATTGCATTTCATTCCATTCCACGTTCTATTCCATTCCATTCCACGTTCCATTCCACGTTCCATTCCATTCCATTCCACATTCCATTACATTCCTTTCTACATTCCATTCCATTCCATTCCTTTCCAAATTCCATTTCGTTCCATTCCACATTCCGTTCCATTCCATTACATTCTGATTTCCATTCCACGTTCCATTGCACGTCCCATTTCACGTTCCATTCCCTTTCATTCCACGTTCCATTCGACATTCCATTCCACATTCCATTACTCATTCCATTACACATTACATTCCATTCTATACCATTCCACATTCCACTCCATTCCATTCTGCATTCCATTCCACATTCCTTTCTAATCAATTATACCTTCTGCTTCATACCATTCCAGTGATTATTCCATTCCATTCCATTCCACATTGTATTCCACATTCCATTACATTCCATTCCACATTTCATTCTACGTTCCATTCCTCGTTCCATTCCAGTTTCCATTCCATTGCATTCCACATTCCATTCCACATTCCATTGCATTCCATTCCACATTCAATTCCGCATTCCATTTCACATTCCATTCTACAATCCATTTCACGTTCCTTTCCATTCCATTGCACTTTCCACTCCATTTCATTCCATTTCACCTTTCATTCCGTTCCATTTCTCATCAAATTCCATTCCATTCCACATTCCTTTCCACTCCATTCCATTGAACTTTATATTCCTTTCATTGCATTCCACATTCCATTCCACATTCCATTCCATTCCATTGCAGATTCCATTCCATTCCATTCCATTCCATTCCATTTCACATTGAATTCCACATTCCATTCCATTCCATTTCACATTCCATTCCACTCCATTCTTCATTCCCTTCGATTCCATTCCACATTCCATTCCGCGGTCCATTCCACGTTCCATTCAACGTTCCTTCCCTCTTTCCACTCCAGATTCCAATCTACGATCCATTCCACGTTCCATTCCAAGCCATTCCACATTCCATTCCATTCAATTCCATGTTCCATTCCTCATTGTATTCCATTCCATTCCATTCCACATTCCATTCCATTCCCATCCATTCCACATTCCATTCCATTCCATTCCAGATTCCCTTCCATTCCATTACACATTTAATTCCATTCATTTTCGCTTTCCATTCCATTCCATTCCACATTCCATTCCATTCCACATTGCATTCCGTTCCATTCCACATTCCATTCCATTCCATTCCATTCCATTTCACATTGCATGCCATTGCATTCCACTTCACATTCCATTCCATTCGATTCCATTCTGCATTCCATCCCATTTCACATTGCATTCCATTCCATTCCACATTCTATTCCCTTCCATTCCACATTCCATTCACTTCCATTGCACTCCACATTCCATTCCATTCCACATTCCATTCCATTCCATTCCATTCCTTCCATTCCTTTCCATTCCACGTTCCATTCCACATTCCATTCCATTCCATTCTACATTCCATTCCACATTCCTTTCCATTCCTTTCCATATTCCATTCCACATTCCATTCCACGATCCATTCCATGTTCCATTCCACTTTCCATTCCACGTTCCTTTCCACTTTCCATGCAACGTTCCATTCCACTGTCCATTCCTCATTTCACTCAACATTCCATTCCACATTCCATTCCATTCCATTCCACATTCCATTCCCTTTCATAACACATTCCATTCCATTCCACATTCCATTCCACATTCAATTCCACATTCCATTCCAGTCCATTCTGCATTCCATTCCATTCCATTCCACATTCCATTCCCTTTCATAACACATTCCATTGCATTCCACATTAAATTCCACTTTCAATTCCACATTCCATTCCATTCCGTTCCACATTCCATTTCATTCCAAACCACATTCCATTCCTCATTTCATTCCACTCCATTCCGCATTCCATTCCTTTCCATTCTACATTCAATTTCATTGCATTCCACATTCCGGTTCATTCCATTCCACATTCCATTGGATTCCATTAACTGTTCAATTCCACATTCCATTTCTCACTCCATTTCATTCCATTCCTTATTTCATCCCATTCCACTCAATTCCACATTCCATTCCACATTCCGATCCATTCCTCATTCCATTCCACATTCCATTCCACTTTCCATTCCACGTTGTGTTCCACATTCCATTCCACATTGCATTCCATTCCTACATAACACATTGCATTCCATTCCTTAATTCCAGATCCCATTCCATTCCATTCCCCATTCCATTCCATTCCATTCCATATTCCATTACATTCCTATCCATTCCACTTTCCATTCCAATCCATTCCACATTCCATTCCATTTCATTTCAAATTCCATTCCATTTCATTCCGTTCCACAATACATTCCACATTCCATTCCATTCCTTTCCATTCCGCATTCCATTGCACGATACTTTTCATGTTCCATTCCACGTTAAATTACACGTTCCAATCCACGTTCCATTCCACGTTCCATTCCATTCCATTCAACATTCCATTCCATTCCATTCCATTCCACATTACATTCTAAATTAAATTCTAATCCGTTACACATTCTATTCCATTCCACATTCCATTCAAGTCCACATTCCATTCCATTCCACTCCATATTCCATTCCACGTTACATTCCATTCCACTCCACATTCCATTCCATATTCCGTTCCAATCCATTCCACCTTAATTTCCATTCCATTCCACATTCCATTCCATTCCATTTCAAAATCCATCCCATGCCTTTCCATTCCACGTTACATTCCATTCCACTCCACATTCCATTCCATATTCCGTTCCAATCCATTCCACCTTAATTTCCATTCCATTCCACATTCCATTCCATTCCATTTCAAAATCCATCCCATGCCTTTCCATTCCACATCCCATTCAAAACTCCATTCCACATTCCATTCCATATTCCATTCCAATCCATTCAACCTTCATTTCCATTCCATTCCACATTCCATTGCAATCCATTTCAAATTCCATTCCATGCCATTCCATTCCACATTCCATTCCAAATTCCATTCCATTCCACATTCCTTTCCACATTGCATTCCATTCCATTCCACATTACATTCCACCTTCCATTCCACATTCCTTTCCATTCTATTCCTCATTCCATTGCATGTTCTGTTTCACGTTCCATTCCACGTTAAATTCCACATTCCATTCCATGTTCCATTCCATTCCATTCAACATTCCATTCGATTCGATTCCACATTCCATTCCACATTCAATGCCATTCCATTCCATCCCACATTTCCTTCCACTGAATTTCGCTTTCAATTACATCACATTCCACATTCCATTCCATTCCATTACACGTTCCATTCCATTCCATTCCAAGTTCAACTCCCTTCCATTCCACGATCCATTCCATTCCATTTCATTGTCCATTCCACATTTTCATTCCATTCAACATTTTCATTCCATTCCTCCATTAGACATTCTATTGCATACCTCCATTCCAGATTCCATTCCATTCCATTCCCCATTCCATTCCATTTCATTCCATATTCCATTAGATGCCACTCCATTCCAATTTCCATTCCAATCCATTCCACATTCCATTCCATTCCATATCAAATTCTAGTCCATTTCCTTCCATTCCATTCCATTCCTCATTCCATTCCAAGTTCCATTTCATTCCATTTCACTTTCCATTCCAATCAATTTCACGTTCCATTCCATTCCATTCCACGTTAGATTTCACCTTCCATTCCTTTCCATTCCATGTTCCATTACATTCCATTCTATTGCATTCCACATTCCATTCCACATTCCATTGCATTGCATTCCACATTCCATTCCATTCCGTTCTACTTTCCATTTCACATTCCATTCCATTCCATTCCACATTCTATTCCATATTTCATGCCATTCCATTCCACATTCCATTCCACATTCCATGCCATTCCATTCAATTCCACATTCCATTCCATTGAATTCCAGTTTCAATTCACTTATACTCCAAATTCCATTCCACTCCATTCCACTTTCCGTTCCATTCCTTTGCAAGTTCCATTCCATTCCATTTCACGTTCCATTCCATTCCATTCCACGTTCCATTCCATTCCTTTCCACGTTGCATTTCACGTTCCATTCCACGTTCCATTCTGTTCCGTTCCACGTTGCATTCCATTCCACGTTCCATTTCATTCCAATCCTCATTTCATTCCATTCCATGCCATTCCATTCCACTTTGCATTCCATTCCATTCCATTCCACATTGTATTCCACATCCCATTCCACTCCATTACACATTGCATTCCATTCCATTCCACTCCACATTGCATTCCATTCCATTCCATTCCACATTCCATTCAATATTCTCTTCCATTCCATTCTGCATTCCATTCCATGCCATTCCACGTTCCATTCTACATACCATTCCACATTAAATCCCATTCCATTCCAGATTGCATTCCACATTCCAATCCATTCTTTGGCACATTGCATTCCACATTCCAATCCATTCTTTGGCACATGGCATTCCACATTCCATTCCATTCCATTACACATCCCATTCCATTCCACTCAACATTCCATTCCTTTCCATTACACGTTGCATTCCGTATTCCATTCCACGTTCCATTCGATGTTCAATTCCACGTTCCATTCGATGTTCAATTCCACGTTAAATTCCACGTTCCATTGCACGTTTTAATCCACGTTCCATTCCACTTTCCATTCCATTCCATTTCATTCCATTCAATTCCACATTCCATTGCACATTCCCTTCCATATTGTATTCCATTTCATTTCACATTCCATTCAACATTCCATTTCACAGTCCATTCCACATTGCATTCCATTCCACTCCACATTCCATTCCACATTCCAATGCATTCCATTCCACATTCCTTTCCATTCCATTCCATACCAGTCCACATTCTATTCCATTCCATACCATTCCACCTTCCTTTCCATTCCTTTCCACATTCCATTCCATTCCATTCCACTTTCTATTCACGTTTCATTCCACGTTCCATTCTGCGTTCCATTCTAGGTTCCATTCCAAGTTCAATTCCACATTCCTCTCCCTTACATTCCACTTTCAGTTCCACGTTCCACTCCACATTCCATTCCATTCCATTCCACGTTCCATTCCACCTTCCATTCTACATTCCATTTCACTTCCCATTACATTAAATTCCACTTTCTGTTCCATGTTACATTACTTTACATTCCACGTTCCATTGTACGTTCCATTCCACGTTTCATTCCATTCCATTCCACCTTCCATTCTACATTCCATTCCACAATCCATTCCGTTCCACTCCACTTTCCTTTGCACATTCCATTCCATTCCATTCCACATTGCATTGCACTTTCCAATCCATAACATTCCACATTCCATTCCACATTCTATTCCATTCCATTCTACATTCCATTTCACGTTCCATTCCATTCCATTCCACGTTCCCTTCCACATTCCATTCCAATCCATTCCACTTTGCGTTCCATATAGCATTCCATTCCACTCCACATCCCATTCAACTTTCCATTCCCCTTTCCACTCCATTCCTTTCCACATTCCTTTCCGCATTCCATTCCACGTTCCATTCCATTGCATTCCACGATCCATTCGACTTTCCATTCCATTCGATTCCACTTTACATTCCACATTCAATTCCACATTACATTCCACGATTCATTTCACATTCCATTCCATGTTCCATTCCACTTTCTTTTGCAATTTCCATTTCAAGTTCCATTCCATTTCGTTGCACGTTGCATTGACATTGCATTCCATTGCATTCCACTTTCTATTCCATATTGTATTCCACATTGCATTCCACATTCCATTCCGTTCCATTCCAGATTCCATTCCACATTCCATTCCGCACTCCATCCCACATTCCACTACATTTCTTTCCACATTCCATTCCACATTCCATTACATTCCATTCCACATTACATTCCAGATTGCATTCCATTCCTGTCCGCATTCCATTCCACTTTCCATTCCCTTCCATTCCACATTCCTTTCCATTCCATTCCACATTCCATTCCACATTCCATTCCTCATTTCATTCCAATCCAGTACACATTCCATTCCACATTCCATTCCGTTCCGTTACACTTTCAATTCCATTCCATTCCACATTCCATTCCACTCTCCGTTCCATTCCAATCCACATTGCATTCCATTCCATTCCACATTCCATTCCACGTTCCATTCTGCGTTCCATTCCACTATTCAAAGCACGTTCCATTCCTTTACCATCCACGTTCCATTCAATATTCTATTGTATTCCATTCCCCTTTCCATTAAAGATTGCATTCCATATACCATTCCATTCCGTTCCACATTCCATTCCTCATTACATTTCATTCCATTCCACATTCCATTTCATTCCTCTCCACATTCCATTCCACGTTCCATTCCGCGTTCCATTCCACTTTTCTTTGCACATTCCATTAGATTACATTCCTCATTCCATTCCACATTCCATTCAACATTCCATTCCATGTTCCATTCCATTGCGTTCCACATTACATTCCTCATTCCATTTCATTCCATTCCACATTCCAATCCATTCCACTGCACATTCCATTCCACTTTCCCTTCCATATCATTCCACATTCCATTCCAAATTCCATTCCACATTCCATTCCTTTCCATTCCGGATTCCATTCAATGTTCCTTTCGATTCCGCTCCACCTTCCATTCCACGTTACATTCCACTTTGCATTCCATATTCCATTCCGTTCTATTCCACATTCCATTCCACATGCCATTCCACATTCCATTCCATTCCATTCCTCAATCCATTCCACAGTCCACTACATTGCATTCCACATTTCATTTCACATTGCATTCCATTTCATTCCACATTCATTACATTCCATTTCATTCCATTCCACATTTCATTGCATTTCATTCCATTCCACATTACATTCCACATTTCATTCCATGTTCCATTCCACGTTCCTTTCCCTCTTTCCTCTCTACGTTCCATTCCACATTCCGTTACATATTTCATTCCATTCTTTTCCACTTTCCATACCATTCCATTGCATTACAATCCACATTCCTTTCCATTACATTCCCATTTCATTCCATATTCGATTCCATTCCATTCAACTTTCCATTCCAAATACCATTCCATTCCATTCCACATTCCATTCCTCATTCCATTTCATTCCATTCCACATTTCATTCCACATTCCAGTCCATTCCAATGCACATTCCATTCCATTCCACATTCCATTTCATTCCATTCCACATTCCATTCCACATTCCAGTCCATTCCAATCCACATTCCATTCCATTCCATCCAACTTGCATTCCATTCCACACTCCATTCCACATTTCATTCCAGATTCCATTTTATTCCATTCCACATTCCATTCCACAATCCATTCCATTCCATTCCACATTCCATTCCATGTTCCATTCCATTCCTTTCCACTTTCCATTACTTTCCATTCCACATTCCATTTCACAAACCATTCCATTCCATTCCACATTCCACTGCGTTCCATTGCATTCCATTCCACATTCCTTTGCATTCCATTCCATTCCTTTCCACATTCCATTCCTTTCCACATTCCATTCCACGTTCCATTCCATTACATTCCACTTTCCATTCAATGTTCCACTCCATTCCATTCCACGTAACATTCCACATTCCATTCCATTCCATTTCAAGTTCCCTTCCACATTCCATTCCATTCCATTTCAAGTTCTCTTCCACATTCCATTCCACTTTACTTTCGACTTTCCATTGCGTTCCATTCCATATTCCATTCCACATTCCATACCACATTCCAATCCACATTTCATTCCACATTCGTTTCCGTTGCATTTCACATTCCATTCCACTTTGCTTTCCGCATTGCATTCCATTCCATTCCACATTCCATTCCATATTCCATTACAATTTCCATTCCACGTTCCTTTCCACGTTTCATTCCACATTTCATTCCATTCCATTCCTCGTTTCATTCCACATTCCATTCGATTACATTCCACTTTCCTTTCCACATTCCATTCAACATTCCATTCCACATACCATTCCATTCCATTCAACATTCCACTCCACAATTCATTCAATTCGATTCCACATTACATTCCACATTCTACTCCATTCCATTCCACATTCCTTTAACATTCCATTCCACATTCCATTTCATTCCATTCCACATTCCATTCCACATTCCATTCCATTTTGTATTCCACTTTCCGTTCCACTTTTCAATCCACGTTCCATTCCATTCCATTCCACTTTCCATTCCATGATCCATTCCACATTGCACTCCACGTTCCATTTCATTCCATTCCATGTTCCATTCCACGTTCCATTGCATTCCACGTTCCATTGCACATTCCATTCCACATTCCATTCCACGTTCCATTCCACTTTCCATTCCATGTTCCATTCCACGTTACATTCCAAGTTACATTCCACTTTCCATTCCATTCACTTCCACATTCCATTTCACATTCCTTTCCATTCCACATTGCAGTCAACATTTCATTCCTCGTTCCATTACGTTCCATTTCACTTTCCATTACACATTCCATTTCACATTTCTTTCCACTCCATTACATTCCATTCCACATTCCATTTCACATTCCGTTCCATATTCCATTACGTTCTATTCCAAATTCCCTTCTACATTCCTTTCCACATTCCATTCCACATTCCATTCCACATTCCATTCGATTCCATTCCACGTTCCATTCCACATTCCTTCCATTCCATTCAACGTTCCATTCCACATTACATTCCTCATTCCATTTCATTCCACATTGAATTCCATATTCAATTCCACATTCCATTCCACCTACGATTCAAAATTCCATTCCATTCAATTTCACATTCAATTCCACATTGCATTCCACAATCCATTCCATTCCATTCCGCATTCCGTTAGACATTCCATTCCATTCCGTTCCACATTCCATTCCTCATTCCATTCCATTACATTCCACATTCCATTCCAGATTCCATTACACATTCCATTCCACATTCCATTCCACGTTCCATTCCACAATCAATTCCACGTTCCATTCCAATTTCCTTTCCATTCCATTCCACGTTCTATTCCATTCCATTCGAAGTTCCTTTTCATTCCATTTCGCATTCCATTCCACGTTCCATTTCACATTCCATTTCACCTTCCATTCCATTCAATTCCCTTCCATTCCACATTAGATTCCCTTCCATTCCACTTTCCATTCCACTTTCCATTCCAGGTTACATTCCACTTTTCATTCTGCATTCCATTCCACGTTCCATTACTTTCTACTCTACCTTCTATTTCATTGCCTTCCACATTCTATTCCTTTCCGTTCCATTCCATTCCACATTCCATTCCACATTCCATTCCCTTTCATTACAGATTCCATTTCATTCCATTCCACGTTCCACTCCACGGTTCATTCAACGTTCCATTCCATTCCATTCCACGTTCCACTCCATGGTTCATTCCACGTTCCATTCCATTCCATTCCACATTCCATTCCACATTGCATTCCATTCCATTCCATATTCCATTCCACATGCCATATAATTCCATTTAAATATTCCATTCCATTCCATTCCACATTCCATTCCACATTCCATTCCATTCCATTCCACATTCCATTCCTCATTCCAATTCATTCCTTTCCCGTTTCCATTCCACGTTGCATTCCACATTCCATTCCGCATTCCATTCCACATTTCATTCCATTCCATTAAACAATCCATTCAACATTCCATTCCATTACATTCCACATTCCATTCCAGATTCCATTACACATTCCATTCCACATTCCATTCTATTCCATTCCACGTTCCATTCCACAATCAATTCCACGTTCCATTCCACTTTCCATTCCATTCCATTCCACGTTCCATTCCACATTCCATCCTACAATCCACTCCACGTTTCCTTCCGCATTCAATTCCATTCTATTCCACATTGCATTCCACATTCCATTCCATTCGACTCCATTCCATTTTCCATTCCACATTCCACTCCATTCCATTGCACTTTCCATTCCACATTCCATTCCATTCCATTCAACATTCAATTATACATTCCTTTCCTAGTTCCATTCCACATTCTATTACACGTTCCATTCCATTCCATTCCACGTTCCATTCTACATTCCATTCCTCTTTCCATTCCACATTCCATTCCATTACCTTCCAGATTCCATTGTACTTTCCATTCCACGCTACATCACATTCCACATTTCTTTTCACATTCTATTCCATTGCATTCCTCATTCCATTCCATTCCATTCCACATTCCATTCCATATACCGTTCCATTCCTTTCCACATTCCTTTCCACATTCCATTCCACGTTCCATTCCTTTACAATCCATGATCCATTCCACGATCACTTCCATGTTCCATCCCATTTCATTACACGATCCATTCCACATTCCATTCCGTTCCATATCACTTTGCATTCCACTTTCCATTCCACATAACTTTCGGTTCCATTACATATTCAATTCCACACTCCATTCCACATTCCATTTCTCATTCCATTCCATTCTATTCAACATTCCGTTCCACATGCCATTCCACATTCCACTCCACATTCCATTCCTTTACATTTCACGTTACTTTTCACATTCCATTGCACATTCCATTCCATTCCTTTCCACAGTCCATTCCACACTCCATTACACAATCCATTCCACATACCATTCCATTCCTTTCCAAATTGCATTCCGCACTCCATTACACATTCCTTTCCACATTCCATTCCATTCCATTCCACATTCCATTGAACATTCCATTCCATTCCATTCCACATTCAATTCTGTTCCATTCCATTCCATATTCCATTCCATTCCATTCCATGCCACATTCCAGTCCTCATTCCATTGCATTCCACATTGCATTCCACATTCCATTCCACATTCCATTCCATTTCATTCCACATTTCATTCCATTCCATTCCACATTCAATTCCATTCCTTTCCACATTACATTCCACTTTCCATTCCATTCCATTCCACATTCCATTCCACTTTCCATTCCATTCCATTCCACATTGCAATCCACATTCCATTCCATTCCATTCCGCATTCCATTGCACATTCCATTCCAGTCCATTCCACATTCCATTCCATTCCATTCCACATTCCATTCCATTCCATTCCATTACAAATTTCAATCCACTTTCCATTCCATTCCATTCCATTCTGCATTCCATTGCACATTGCTTTCCATTCCATTCCACATTCCATTCCATTCCATTCCATTCCATTCCATTCCACATTCCATTTCACATTCCATTCCATTCCACATTGCATTCCATTCCATTCCACATTTCATTCCATTCCATTCCACATTCCATTCCATTCCGTTTCACATTCCATTCCCTTCCGTTCCACATTCAATTCCATTCCATTCCACATTCCAATCCAGTTTTCTTTCCATTCCATTCCACATTCCATTCCATTCCTTTCAATTCCACATTCCATTTCACATTCAAATCCTTTCTACTTTCCATCCCACATTCCATTCTATTTCATTCCACATTCCATTCCATTCAATTCCACATTGCATTCCATTCCATTCATTTGCACAGTGCATCCGTTTCCATTCCATGTGATTCAATTGCATTCCACATTCCGTTCCATTCAATTCCGCATTCTGTTGCATTCCATTCTGCATTTTCTTCCAATCCATTCCATTCCACATTCCAATACACATTCATTTCCATTCCATTCCACATTGCCTTCCACATTCCATTCCACATATCCTTACATTCCATTCCAGATTGCATTCCACGATCCATTCCATTACACGTTCAATTTCACATTCCATTCCATTCCATTCCAGTCCGAATTCCATTCCATTCCATTGAATTCCATATTCCGTTCCACATTCCATTCCATTCCATTACACATTGCATTCCATTCCATTCCACATTCCATTCCACTTTCCATTCCATTCCATTCCACATTCCATTCCACTTTCCTTTCCAATCCATTCCACATTCCATTCCACATTCCATTCAATTATATTCCACCTTGCATTGCGTTCCATTCCACGTTCCATTCCACATTCCTATCTATTCCATTCCACATTCCATTCTATCTTCCTTTCCACAATCAATTCCAAGTTCCATTCCACTTCCCATTCCATTCCATTCCACGTTCCATTCCACATTCCATTGCACATTCCATTCCACGTTCCATTCCGCTTTCAATTTCACTCTATTCCACATTACATTCCATTGCATTCCACATACCATTCCACATTCCATTCCATTGCATTCCATTGAATTCCACGTTCCATTCCACATTCCATTCCATTCCATTGCACTTTCCATTCCACGTTCCATTCAACTTTCCATTCCACATTCCATTCCATTCCATTCCAGATTCCATTGCACTTTCCATTCCATGTTACACTCCATTCCACATTCCATTGCACGTTTCTTTTCACATTCTATTCCATTGCATACCGCATTCCATTCCATTCCATTCCACATTCCATTCCATATTCTATTCCACTCCTTTCCACATTCCTTTCCACATTCCATTCCACGTTCCATTCCATTCCAATCCATGATCCATTCCACGTTCCCTTCCATGTTCTGTCCCCTTTCATTCCATGATCCATTCAACATTCCATTCCATTCCATTTCACTTTGCATTCCACATTCCATTCCACATAACATTCCGTTCCATTACATATTCCATTCCACACTCCATTCCACATTCCATTCCACACTCCATTCCACATTCCATTCCTCATTCCATTAAATTCCATTCCACATTCCATTCTACATTCCATTCCACATTCCATTCCATTCCATTTCAGTTTACTTTTCCCATTCCATTCCACATTCCATTCTTTCCTTTCCACATTCCATTCGACACTCCATTACACATTCAATTCCACCTTCCATTACATTCGTTTCCACATTGCACTCCACACTCCATTACACATTCCATTGCACATTCCATTCCATTCTATTCCACATTCCATTGCACATTCCTTTCCATTCAATTCCACATTCCATTCCATTCCATTCCACATTGCATTTCTCATTCAGTTCAATTCCACATTCCATTCCATTCCACATTTAATTCCATTCCATTCCTCATTTCATTCCATTCTATTCTACATTCCATTCCATTCCGTTCCACATTCAATTCCATTCCATTCCACATTCCATTCCTCATTCCATTCCATTACATTCCAATTTCCATTCAACTTTCCTTTCCACATTAAATTCCATTCCTTTACATTCCTTTCCACTTTCCATTTCATTCCATTCCACATTTCATTCCACATTCCATTTCACATTCCTTTCCACATTCCATTTCACTTTGCATTCCATTCCATTGCACTTTCCATTCCATGATCCATTCAATTTCATTCCACATTACATTCCAGATTCCATTCCAGTTTCCTTTCCTTTCCATTCCACATTCCACACCACATTCCTTTCCATTCCATTCCACATTCCATTCAACATTCCATGCCAAATTCCATTCTACATTCTATTACAAGTTGCATTACATTCCATTCCACTTTCTAATCCATTCCATTCCACGTTGCATTTCATTCCATTTCACATTGCATTCCACATTCCGTTTCACATTCCATTCCAAATTCCATTTCACATTCCATTTCACATTCCATTCCATTACATTGCATTACAATCCACATTCCATACAATTCCCTTACACATTCCAATCCTTTCCATTCCACCTTCCTTTCCATTACATTCCACATTCCTTTCCACATTCCATTCAACGTTCCATTCCATGCATTTCACATTCCATTCCATTCCATTCCACACTTCATTATATTCATTTCCACACTGCATTCCATTCCATCCCACCTTCCATTCCATTCCATTCCGTTCCATTCCATTTCATTCCATTCCCCGTTCCATTCCATGATCCATTGTACGTTAATTTCCATTCCATTCCACGTTGCATTGCACATTACTTTCTACGATACATTACATTGAATTCCACATTCCATTCCATTGCATTCCACATTCAATTCCATTCCGTTCCACATTCCATTGCATTCCATTCCATATTCCATTCCATTCCATTCCACTTTCCACTCCATTCCATTCCGCTGTCCATTCCACATTCCATTCCAAATTACATTCTATTTCATACCACATTCCATTCCATTCCACTACTCGATCCGTTTTATTCCACATTCCATTCCACAATCCTTTCCATTCCATTCCATATTCCATTCCATTCCATTCCACATTCCATTCCACATTCAATTCAATTCCATGCCATTCCATTCCATTCCATTCCATTCCGCATTCCATTCCAATCTGTTACATTCCGCATTCCATTCCACATTTCATTCCATTCCATTGCACATTCCACTCCATTCCATTCCACATTCCATTCCACATTCCTTTCCATTCCATATTCCATTTTATTCCATTCCATTCCATTCCTTTCCATATTCCATTCCATTTAATTCCCCATTTCATTCCATTGCTTTGCATTCCTTTCCGCATTCCATTCCACATTGCATTCCATTCGATTCCAAATTCCATTCCATTCCATTCCGCATTCCATTCCATTGCATTCAACATTCCATTCTATTCCATTCCACTTTGCATTCCTTTCCGTTCCATTCCACATTTCATTCCATTCCTTGGCATTCCACATTCCATTCCATTCCATTCAACGTTGCAATCCATTCCATTCCACATTTCATTCTATTCCATTCCATTCCACATTCCTTTCCAATCCATTCCATATTCCTTTCGATTCCGTTCCAGATTCAATTCCATTCCATTCCATATTCCATTCAATTCCATTCCATTCCATTCCACATTCTATTGCTTTCCGTTCCACATTCCATTCCATTCCGTTCCACATTGTATACCATTCCATTCCATTGCACATTGCATTCCATTCCTCTCAATTC
This sequence comes from Pongo abelii, assembly GCF_028885655.2. Taxonomy (NCBI): domain Eukaryota; kingdom Metazoa; phylum Chordata; class Mammalia; order Primates; family Hominidae; genus Pongo; species Pongo abelii. Next base: position 17,955,678 of record NC_072000.2, on the reverse strand, counting down.
CACATTCCATTCCACGTTCCATTACATTCCATTCCACATTGAATTCCATTCCATTCCACTCAATTCCACATTCCATTCCAAGTTCAATTACATTCCATTCCACGTTCAATTACATTCCATTCGACATTCCATTCCATTCCATTCCACATTCCATTCCACGTTCATTTCCATTCCATTCAACATTCTTTTCCACATTCCATTCCGCATTCATTTCCATTCCATTCAACAATCTTTTCCACATTTCATTGCATTCCATTCCATATTCCATTCCACATTCCATTACATTTCATTCCACATTCCATTGCATTCTTTTCCACATTTCATTCCATTTTATTCCGTTCCATTTCAAATTGAACTCCATTCCATTTCCAATTCCATTCCATTCCATTCCACATTCCATTCCATTCCACTCCCAATTCAATTACATTCCATTCCACGTTACATTGCATTCCGCAGTCCATTCCATTCCATTACACATTGCATTCCATTCCATTCCAAATTGCATTCCATTCCATTCCATTCCAACTTCCATTCCATTCCATTCCATATTCAATTCCATTCCATTACAAATTCCATTCCATTTTGTTCTGTTCCATATTCCAATCCATTCCATTCCACATTCTATTCCAATTCATTCCACATTCCATTCCATTCCAATCCACATTCCATTCCATTAAATTCCACATTCATTTCCATTCCAATGCATTCCATTCCACATTCCATTCCACTTTCCTTTCCATTCCATTCCACATTCCATTCCTTTCCATTTCACATTCCATTTAATTCAGTTCCACATTCCATTCTATTCAATTCCACATTGCATTCCATTCCATTGTTTTCCTCATTGCATTGCATTCCATTCCATCCATTTACTTTCCACATTTCACTCCATTACATTCCACTTTCCATTCCATTCCATTCCACATTGGATTCCATTCCATTCCATTCCACATTCCATTAAAAATACATTTCCATTCCATTCCACTTTCCATTCCATCAACCATTCCATTCCTTTCCACATTCCATTCCACATTCCATTCAATTCCATTCCACTCCATTCCTCATTCCATTGCACATTCCATTCCATTCCATTCCACATTTCATTCCATTCCATTCTATACCATTCCACAATCCATTCCACATTCCATTCCACATTCCGTTGCACATTCCATTCTATTCTATTCCACATTACTTTCCCTTCGATTCCATTCCAATTTCCATTCCACATTCCATTCCTTTCCATTCCATATTCCATTCAATTCTATTCCACATTCCATTCCATTCCGTATTCCATTCCATTCCCTTCCATTCCGTTCCACATTCCATTCGACATTCCATTCCATTAAATTCCGCATTGCATAGCACATTCCATTCCACATCCCTTTCCATTAAATTCCATTAAACATTTCATTCCACATTCCGTTCCATTCCACATTCCATTCCGCTTTCCTTTCCATTCTGTTCCACATTTCATTCCATTGCATTCCACGTTCCATTGCATTCCATTCCTCATTCCATTCCATTCCATTACACATTCTATCCATTCCATTCCACAATTAATTCCATTGCATTCCACGTTCCCTTGCATTCCACTGCACATTCCATTCCACTTTCCCTTCCATATCATTCCACATTCCATTCCAAATTCCATTCCACATTCCATTCCTTTCCATTCCGGATTCCATTCAATGTTCCTTTCGATTCCGCTCCACCTTCCATTCCACGTTACATTCCACTTTGCATTCCATATTCCATTCCGTTCTATTCCACATTCCATTCCACATGCCATTCCACATTCCATTCCATTCCATTCCTCAATCCATTCCACAGTCCACTACATTGCATTCCACATTTCATTTCACATTGCATTCCATTTCATTCCACATTCATTACATTCCATTTCATTCCATTCCACATTTCATTGCATTTCATTCCATTCCACATTACATTCCACATTTCATTCCATGTTCCATTCCACGTTCCTTTCCCTCTTTCCTCTCTACGTTCCATTCCACATTCCGTTACATATTTCATTCCATTCTTTTCCACTTTCCATACCATTCCATTGCATTACAATCCACATTCCTTTCCATTACATTCCCATTTCATTCCATATTCGATTCCATTCCATTCAACTTTCCATTCCAAATACCATTCCATTCCATTCCACATTCCATTCCTCATTCCATTTCATTCCATTCCACATTTCATTCCACATTCCAGTCCATTCCAATGCACATTCCATTCCATTCCACATTCCATTTCATTCCATTCCACATTCCATTCCACATTCCAGTCCATTCCAATCCACATTCCATTCCATTCCATCCAACTTGCATTCCATTCCACACTCCATTCCACATTTCATTCCAGATTCCATTTTATTCCATTCCACATTCCATTCCACAATCCATTCCATTCCATTCCACATTCCATTCCATGTTCCATTCCATTCCTTTCCACTTTCCATTACTTTCCATTCCACATTCCATTTCACAAACCATTCCATTCCATTCCACATTCCACTGCGTTCCATTGCATTCCATTCCACATTCCTTTGCATTCCATTCCATTCCTTTCCACATTCCATTCCTTTCCACATTCCATTCCACGTTCCATTCCATTACATTCCACTTTCCATTCAATGTTCCACTCCATTCCATTCCACGTAACATTCCACATTCCATTCCATTCCATTTCAAGTTCCCTTCCACATTCCATTCCATTCCATTTCAAGTTCTCTTCCACATTCCATTCCACTTTACTTTCGACTTTCCATTGCGTTCCATTCCATATTCCATTCCACATTCCATACCACATTCCAATCCACATTTCATTCCACATTCGTTTCCGTTGCATTTCACATTCCATTCCACTTTGCTTTCCGCATTGCATTCCATTCCATTCCACATTCCATTCCATATTCCATTACAATTTCCATTCCACGTTCCTTTCCACGTTTCATTCCACATTTCATTCCATTCCATTCCTCGTTTCATTCCACATTCCATTCGATTACATTCCACTTTCCTTTCCACATTCCATTCAACATTCCATTCCACATACCATTCCATTCCATTCAACATTCCACTCCACAATTCATTCAATTCGATTCCACATTACATTCCACATTCTACTCCATTCCATTCCACATTCCTTTAACATTCCATTCCACATTCCATTTCATTCCATTCCACATTCCATTCCACATTCCATTCCATTTTGTATTCCACTTTCCGTTCCACTTTTCAATCCACGTTCCATTCCATTCCATTCCACTTTCCATTCCATGATCCATTCCACATTGCACTCCACGTTCCATTTCATTCCATTCCATGTTCCATTCCACGTTCCATTGCATTCCACGTTCCATTGCACATTCCATTCCACATTCCATTCCACGTTCCATTCCACTTTCCATTCCATGTTCCATTCCACGTTACATTCCAAGTTACATTCCACTTTCCATTCCATTCACTTCCACATTCCATTTCACATTCCTTTCCATTCCACATTGCAGTCAACATTTCATTCCTCGTTCCATTACGTTCCATTTCACTTTCCATTACACATTCCATTTCACATTTCTTTCCACTCCATTACATTCCATTCCACATTCCATTTCACATTCCGTTCCATATTCCATTACGTTCTATTCCAAATTCCCTTCTACATTCCTTTCCACATTCCATTCCACATTCCATTCCACATTCCATTCGATTCCATTCCACGTTCCATTCCACATTCCTTCCATTCCATTCAACGTTCCATTCCACATTACATTCCTCATTCCATTTCATTCCACATTGAATTCCATATTCAATTCCACATTCCATTCCACCTACGATTCAAAATTCCATTCCATTCAATTTCACATTCAATTCCACATTGCATTCCACAATCCATTCCATTCCATTCCGCATTCCGTTAGACATTCCATTCCATTCCGTTCCACATTCCATTCCTCATTCCATTCCATTACATTCCACATTCCATTCCAGATTCCATTACACATTCCATTCCACATTCCATTCCACGTTCCATTCCACAATCAATTCCACGTTCCATTCCAATTTCCTTTCCATTCCATTCCACGTTCTATTCCATTCCATTCGAAGTTCCTTTTCATTCCATTTCGCATTCCATTCCACGTTCCATTTCACATTCCATTTCACCTTCCATTCCATTCAATTCCCTTCCATTCCACATTAGATTCCCTTCCATTCCACTTTCCATTCCACTTTCCATTCCAGGTTACATTCCACTTTTCATTCTGCATTCCATTCCACGTTCCATTACTTTCTACTCTACCTTCTATTTCATTGCCTTCCACATTCTATTCCTTTCCGTTCCATTCCATTCCACATTCCATTCCACATTCCATTCCCTTTCATTACAGATTCCATTTCATTCCATTCCACGTTCCACTCCACGGTTCATTCAACGTTCCATTCCATTCCATTCCACGTTCCACTCCATGGTTCATTCCACGTTCCATTCCATTCCATTCCACATTCCATTCCACATTGCATTCCATTCCATTCCATATTCCATTCCACATGCCATATAATTCCATTTAAATATTCCATTCCATTCCATTCCACATTCCATTCCACATTCCATTCCATTCCATTCCACATTCCATTCCTCATTCCAATTCATTCCTTTCCCGTTTCCATTCCACGTTGCATTCCACATTCCATTCCGCATTCCATTCCACATTTCATTCCATTCCATTAAACAATCCATTCAACATTCCATTCCATTACATTCCACATTCCATTCCAGATTCCATTACACATTCCATTCCACATTCCATTCTATTCCATTCCACGTTCCATTCCACAATCAATTCCACGTTCCATTCCACTTTCCATTCCATTCCATTCCACGTTCCATTCCACATTCCATCCTACAATCCACTCCACGTTTCCTTCCGCATTCAATTCCATTCTATTCCACATTGCATTCCACATTCCATTCCATTCGACTCCATTCCATTTTCCATTCCACATTCCACTCCATTCCATTGCACTTTCCATTCCACATTCCATTCCATTCCATTCAACATTCAATTATACATTCCTTTCCTAGTTCCATTCCACATTCTATTACACGTTCCATTCCATTCCATTCCACGTTCCATTCTACATTCCATTCCTCTTTCCATTCCACATTCCATTCCATTACCTTCCAGATTCCATTGTACTTTCCATTCCACGCTACATCACATTCCACATTTCTTTTCACATTCTATTCCATTGCATTCCTCATTCCATTCCATTCCATTCCACATTCCATTCCATATACCGTTCCATTCCTTTCCACATTCCTTTCCACATTCCATTCCACGTTCCATTCCTTTACAATCCATGATCCATTCCACGATCACTTCCATGTTCCATCCCATTTCATTACACGATCCATTCCACATTCCATTCCGTTCCATATCACTTTGCATTCCACTTTCCATTCCACATAACTTTCGGTTCCATTACATATTCAATTCCACACTCCATTCCACATTCCATTTCTCATTCCATTCCATTCTATTCAACATTCCGTTCCACATGCCATTCCACATTCCACTCCACATTCCATTCCTTTACATTTCACGTTACTTTTCACATTCCATTGCACATTCCATTCCATTCCTTTCCACAGTCCATTCCACACTCCATTACACAATCCATTCCACATACCATTCCATTCCTTTCCAAATTGCATTCCGCACTCCATTACACATTCCTTTCCACATTCCATTCCATTCCATTCCACATTCCATTGAACATTCCATTCCATTCCATTCCACATTCAATTCTGTTCCATTCCATTCCATATTCCATTCCATTCCATTCCATGCCACATTCCAGTCCTCATTCCATTGCATTCCACATTGCATTCCACATTCCATTCCACATTCCATTCCATTTCATTCCACATTTCATTCCATTCCATTCCACATTCAATTCCATTCCTTTCCACATTACATTCCACTTTCCATTCCATTCCATTCCACATTCCATTCCACTTTCCATTCCATTCCATTCCACATTGCAATCCACATTCCATTCCATTCCATTCCGCATTCCATTGCACATTCCATTCCAGTCCATTCCACATTCCATTCCATTCCATTCCACATTCCATTCCATTCCATTCCATTACAAATTTCAATCCACTTTCCATTCCATTCCATTCCATTCTGCATTCCATTGCACATTGCTTTCCATTCCATTCCACATTCCATTCCATTCCATTCCATTCCATTCCATTCCACATTCCATTTCACATTCCATTCCATTCCACATTGCATTCCATTCCATTCCACATTTCATTCCATTCCATTCCACATTCCATTCCATTCCGTTTCACATTCCATTCCCTTCCGTTCCACATTCAATTCCATTCCATTCCACATTCCAATCCAGTTTTCTTTCCATTCCATTCCACATTCCATTCCATTCCTTTCAATTCCACATTCCATTTCACATTCAAATCCTTTCTACTTTCCATCCCACATTCCATTCTATTTCATTCCACATTCCATTCCATTCAATTCCACATTGCATTCCATTCCATTCATTTGCACAGTGCATCCGTTTCCATTCCATGTGATTCAATTGCATTCCACATTCCGTTCCATTCAATTCCGCATTCTGTTGCATTCCATTCTGCATTTTCTTCCAATCCATTCCATTCCACATTCCAATACACATTCATTTCCATTCCATTCCACATTGCCTTCCACATTCCATTCCACATATCCTTACATTCCATTCCAGATTGCATTCCACGATCCATTCCATTACACGTTCAATTTCACATTCCATTCCATTCCATTCCAGTCCGAATTCCATTCCATTCCATTGAATTCCATATTCCGTTCCACATTCCATTCCATTCCATTACACATTGCATTCCATTCCATTCCACATTCCATTCCACTTTCCATTCCATTCCATTCCACATTCCATTCCACTTTCCTTTCCAATCCATTCCACATTCCATTCCACATTCCATTCAATTATATTCCACCTTGCATTGCGTTCCATTCCACGTTCCATTCCACATTCCTATCTATTCCATTCCACATTCCATTCTATCTTCCTTTCCACAATCAATTCCAAGTTCCATTCCACTTCCCATTCCATTCCATTCCACGTTCCATTCCACATTCCATTGCACATTCCATTCCACGTTCCATTCCGCTTTCAATTTCACTCTATTCCACATTACATTCCATTGCATTCCACATACCATTCCACATTCCATTCCATTGCATTCCATTGAATTCCACGTTCCATTCCACATTCCATTCCATTCCATTGCACTTTCCATTCCACGTTCCATTCAACTTTCCATTCCACATTCCATTCCATTCCATTCCAGATTCCATTGCACTTTCCATTCCATGTTACACTCCATTCCACATTCCATTGCACGTTTCTTTTCACATTCTATTCCATTGCATACCGCATTCCATTCCATTCCATTCCACATTCCATTCCATATTCTATTCCACTCCTTTCCACATTCCTTTCCACATTCCATTCCACGTTCCATTCCATTCCAATCCATGATCCATTCCACGTTCCCTTCCATGTTCTGTCCCCTTTCATTCCATGATCCATTCAACATTCCATTCCATTCCATTTCACTTTGCATTCCACATTCCATTCCACATAACATTCCGTTCCATTACATATTCCATTCCACACTCCATTCCACATTCCATTCCACACTCCATTCCACATTCCATTCCTCATTCCATTAAATTCCATTCCACATTCCATTCTACATTCCATTCCACATTCCATTCCATTCCATTTCAGTTTACTTTTCCCATTCCATTCCACATTCCATTCTTTCCTTTCCACATTCCATTCGACACTCCATTACACATTCAATTCCACCTTCCATTACATTCGTTTCCACATTGCACTCCACACTCCATTACACATTCCATTGCACATTCCATTCCATTCTATTCCACATTCCATTGCACATTCCTTTCCATTCAATTCCACATTCCATTCCATTCCATTCCACATTGCATTTCTCATTCAGTTCAATTCCACATTCCATTCCATTCCACATTTAATTCCATTCCATTCCTCATTTCATTCCATTCTATTCTACATTCCATTCCATTCCGTTCCACATTCAATTCCATTCCATTCCACATTCCATTCCTCATTCCATTCCATTACATTCCAATTTCCATTCAACTTTCCTTTCCACATTAAATTCCATTCCTTTACATTCCTTTCCACTTTCCATTTCATTCCATTCCACATTTCATTCCACATTCCATTTCACATTCCTTTCCACATTCCATTTCACTTTGCATTCCATTCCATTGCACTTTCCATTCCATGATCCATTCAATTTCATTCCACATTACATTCCAGATTCCATTCCAGTTTCCTTTCCTTTCCATTCCACATTCCACACCACATTCCTTTCCATTCCATTCCACATTCCATTCAACATTCCATGCCAAATTCCATTCTACATTCTATTACAAGTTGCATTACATTCCATTCCACTTTCTAATCCATTCCATTCCACGTTGCATTTCATTCCATTTCACATTGCATTCCACATTCCGTTTCACATTCCATTCCAAATTCCATTTCACATTCCATTTCACATTCCATTCCATTACATTGCATTACAATCCACATTCCATACAATTCCCTTACACATTCCAATCCTTTCCATTCCACCTTCCTTTCCATTACATTCCACATTCCTTTCCACATTCCATTCAACGTTCCATTCCATGCATTTCACATTCCATTCCATTCCATTCCACACTTCATTATATTCATTTCCACACTGCATTCCATTCCATCCCACCTTCCATTCCATTCCATTCCGTTCCATTCCATTTCATTCCATTCCCCGTTCCATTCCATGATCCATTGTACGTTAATTTCCATTCCATTCCACGTTGCATTGCACATTACTTTCTACGATACATTACATTGAATTCCACATTCCATTCCATTGCATTCCACATTCAATTCCATTCCGTTCCACATTCCATTGCATTCCATTCCATATTCCATTCCATTCCATTCCACTTTCCACTCCATTCCATTCCGCTGTCCATTCCACATTCCATTCCAAATTACATTCTATTTCATACCACATTCCATTCCATTCCACTACTCGATCCGTTTTATTCCACATTCCATTCCACAATCCTTTCCATTCCATTCCATATTCCATTCCATTCCATTCCACATTCCATTCCACATTCAATTCAATTCCATGCCATTCCATTCCATTCCATTCCATTCCGCATTCCATTCCAATCTGTTACATTCCGCATTCCATTCCACATTTCATTCCATTCCATTGCACATTCCACTCCATTCCATTCCACATTCCATTCCACATTCCTTTCCATTCCATATTCCATTTTATTCCATTCCATTCCATTCCTTTCCATATTCCATTCCATTTAATTCCCCATTTCATTCCATTGCTTTGCATTCCTTTCCGCATTCCATTCCACATTGCATTCCATTCGATTCCAAATTCCATTCCATTCCATTCCGCATTCCATTCCATTGCATTCAACATTCCATTCTATTCCATTCCACTTTGCATTCCTTTCCGTTCCATTCCACATTTCATTCCATTCCTTGGCATTCCACATTCCATTCCATTCCATTCAACGTTGCAATCCATTCCATTCCACATTTCATTCTATTCCATTCCATTCCACATTCCTTTCCAATCCATTCCATATTCCTTTCGATTCCGTTCCAGATTCAATTCCATTCCATTCCATATTCCATTCAATTCCATTCCATTCCATTCCACATTCTATTGCTTTCCGTTCCACATTCCATTCCATTCCGTTCCACATTGTATACCATTCCATTCCATTGCACATTGCATTCCATTCCTCTCAATTCCACATTCCATTCCACGTTCCATTACATTCCATTCCACATTGAATTCCATTCCATTCCACTCAATTCCACATTCCATTCCAAGTTCAATTACATTCCATTCCACGTTCAATTACATTCCATTCGACATTCCATTCCATTCCATTCCACATTCCATTCCACGTTCATTTCCATTCCATTCAACATTCTTTTCCACATTCCATTCCGCATTCATTTCCATTCCATTCAACAATCTTTTCCACATTTCATTGCATTCCATTCCATATTCCATTCCACATTCCATTACATTTCATTCCACATTCCATTGCATTCTTTTCCACATTTCATTCCATTTTATTCCGTTCCATTTCAAATTGAACTCCATTCCATTTCCAATTCCATTCCATTCCATTCCACATTCCATTCCATTCCACTCCCAATTCAATTACATTCCATTCCACGTTACATTGCATTCCGCAGTCCATTCCATTCCATTACACATTGCATTCCATTCCATTCCAAATTGCATTCCATTCCATTCCATTCCAACTTCCATTCCATTCCATTCCATATTCAATTCCATTCCATTACAAATTCCATTCCATTTTGTTCTGTTCCATATTCCAATCCATTCCATTCCACATTCTATTCCAATTCATTCCACATTCCATTCCATTCCAATCCACATTCCATTCCATTAAATTCCACATTCATTTCCATTCCAATGCATTCCATTCCACATTCCATTCCACTTTCCTTTCCATTCCATTCCACATTCCATTCCTTTCCATTTCACATTCCATTTAATTCAGTTCCACATTCCATTCTATTCAATTCCACATTGCATTCCATTCCATTGTTTTCCTCATTGCATTGCATTCCATTCCATCCATTTACTTTCCACATTTCACTCCATTACATTCCACTTTCCATTCCATTCCATTCCACATTGGATTCCATTCCATTCCATTCCACATTCCATTAAAAATACATTTCCATTCCATTCCACTTTCCATTCCATCAACCATTCCATTCCTTTCCACATTCCATTCCACATTCCATTCAATTCCATTCCACTCCATTCCTCATTCCATTGCACATTCCATTCCATTCCATTCCACATTTCATTCCATTCCATTCTATACCATTCCACAATCCATTCCACATTCCATTCCACATTCCGTTGCACATTCCATTCTATTCTATTCCACATTACTTTCCCTTCGATTCCATTCCAATTTCCATTCCACATTCCATTCCTTTCCATTCCATATTCCATTCAATTCTATTCCACATTCCATTCCATTCCGTATTCCATTCCATTCCCTTCCATTCCGTTCCACATTCCATTCGACATTCCATTCCATTAAATTCCGCATTGCATAGCACATTCCATTCCACATCCCTTTCCATTAAATTCCATTAAACATTTCATTCCACATTCCGTTCCATTCCACATTCCATTCCGCTTTCCTTTCCATTCTGTTCCACATTTCATTCCATTGCATTCCACGTTCCATTGCATTCCATTCCTCATTCCATTCCATTCCATTACACATTCTATCCATTCCATTCCACAATTAATTCCATTGCATTCCACGTTCCCTTGCATTCCGTTCCACATTCCTTTCCATTCCATTACACATTCCTTTCCATTCCATTCCACATTCCATTCCACTTTCCATTCCGTTCCATTCCACTTTCCATTTCACGTTCCATTACATTCCATTCCGCAGTCCGTTGCACTTTCCGTACCATTCCATTCCATATACCATTCCACATTCCATTCCATTCCATTCCACATTGCATTCCATTCTATTCCACATTCCATTCCATTCCATTTTCCATTCCATTCCATTCCATTCCATTGTATTCCAAATTCCATTGCACGTTCCATTCCATTGCACTCCACATTCCATTCCATTCCTTTACACATTCCATTCTATTCCATTCCATTCCATTCCATTCTACGTTCCATTCCACGTTCCACTGCATGTTCCATTCCATTCCATTCCACATTCCGTTCCATGTTCCATTCCACTTTCCATTCCACGATCCATTCCTTTGAATTCCACATTCCATTCTCTTCCGTTCCACATTCTATTCCATTACATTCGAAATTCCATTCCTTTCCATTCCTTTCCATATTCAATTCCTTTCCATTACACATTCCATTCCATTCCATTCCATTTCATTTCAAATTCCATTGCGCATTCCATTCCTATCCATTCCACAATCCATTACACATTCCATTCAGTTCCATTCCACATTCCATTCCATTCCATTAAACATTTCATTCCATTACACTTAATTCGATTATTTTCCATTCCACATTCCATTCCATTCCATTCCACATTCCATTCCACTTTCCATTCCATTCCATTCCAAAGTACATACCATTCCATTCTATTCCACGTACCATTCCTTTCCATTCCACATTCCATTCCATTTCGTTCCTTTCCATTTCATTCCACATTCCATTCCATTCCACATTCTCTTCTATTCCTTTACATTCAATTCCAAATTCCATTCCACGTTCCATTCCATTGCATTGCACATTCCATTGCATTCCACTGCACATTCAATTCCATTCCATTCCACATTCCATTCCATTCCTTTCCATTCCATATTCCATTTGATTCCATTCCATTCCAAATTCCATTGAATTCCATTTCATTCCATTTCACATTCCATTCCACATTCCATTCCATTCCATTCCACTTTCCATTCAATTCCATTACACATTCCATTCCATTCCATTCCACATTGTATTCCATTCCATTCCATTCCACATTTCATTACATTCCATTACATTCAACATTTCATTCCATTCCGTTCCACATTCAAATCCATTCCATTCCACACTCCATTCCATTCCATTCCGCATTCCACTCTATTCCATTCCAAATTCCATTCAACTTTCCATTCCATTGCATTCCACATTTCATTCTACATTCCGTTTCATTCCATTCCTCATTGCATTTCTCTCCATTCCATTCCATTCCATTCCAAATTCCATTCTATTCCATTCCACATTCCATTCCGCATTATATTCAATTCCATTCCGCATTCCGCATTGAATTACTTTCCATTCCGCATTCTATTACATTCCATTCTGCATCCCATTCCATTCTATTCCGTTCCAAACCATTGCACATTGAATTCCATTCCATTCCATTCCACATTCCTTTCTATTAAATTCCATTCCATTTCACTTTTCATTCCACATTCCATTCCAAACTATTCCACAATCCATTCGCCATTGCATTCCATTCCATTCCAATCCATTCCACAATCCATTCCACATTCTATTCCATTCTCTTCCACATTCCCATCCATTCCATTCCACATTGCATTCCATTCCATTCCACATTCCATTCCATGCCCTATTGCTTTCCATTCCATTCCATTCCATTACAAATTCCATTCCATTGCATTCACCATTCCATTCCAATTTGCATTCCATTCCATTCCACATTTCATTACACATTCCATTCCATTCCATTCCACATTCCATTCCACATTCCATTCCATTCCATTTCAAAATCTATTCCATTCCATTCCACATTCCATTCCATTCTAATCCACATTCCATTCCATTCCATTTCACGTACCATTGCATACTCTTCCATTCCACGTTTCATTTCATTCCATTACACATTCCATTCCACGTTCCATTCCATATTCCATTCCACTTTCCCTTCCACGTTCCATTCCACGTTCCGTTTCACTTTCCATTCCACGTTCCATTCCACGTTCCGTTTCACTTTCCATTCCACTTTCCATTCCACATTCCATTAAATTCCATTCCACATTCCATACCTTTCCATTCCACATTCCATTCCATTCATTCCACATTCCATTCCACATTCCATTCCATTCCATTCCACATTCAAATACCTTCCTTTCCACATTCCATTCTACACTCCATTCCATTCTATTTGACATTCTATTCTCTTCCATTCCACATTTCATTCTATTCCACATTCCATTTCATTCCATTCCATTCCACATTCCATTCCGTTCCTTTCCACATTGCATGCCATTCCATTCCACATTACATTCCATTCAACTTTCATTTCCATTCCCCATTCCATTCCATTCATTTCCACATTTGATTACATTCCATTGCATTCCAGTTTCCATTCCAATCCATTCCACCTTCCTTTCCATTCCATTCCACTTTCCTTTCCAAATTCCATTCCACATTCCATTCCATTCCATTCCACATTCCTTTCCATTCTAATTCACATTCCTTTCCTTTCCATTTCACATTCCATTCCACATTCCATTCAATTTCAATCAATTCCACACTACATTCCATTCCGTTCCACATCCCATTCCATTCCATTCCACAAACCATACCACATTCCATTCCATTCCATTCCATTCCATATTGCATACCACATTCCATTCTATTCCATTCCACATTCCATTCCATATTCCATTCCATTGCATTCCATATTCCATTCCATTCCATTCCACATTCCATTCCAATCCTTTCCACAATGCATTCCACTCCATTCCATTCCACATTGCATTCCACATTCCATTCAGTTCCATTCCACAATGCATTCCATTTCATTCCACACTGCAATCCCTTCCGTTCCACATTCCATTCGACATTCCACTCCATTCCTGTCCACATTCCATTAGACATTCCATTGCAATCCATACCACATTGCTCTTCATTCCATTCCATTCTAGTTTCCAATCCAGTCCATTCCACTTTCCATTGCACTCCATTCCACATTCCATTCTATATTCCATTCTCTTCCATTCCACATTCCATTCCACTTTCCATTCCACGTTCCATTCCATTCTATTCCACATTTCATTCCACTTTCCATTCCATTCCATTAATCCTCCTTTCCACATTCCATTCCCCATTCCATTCCGCATTCCATTCAACATTCCATTCCACATTCCATTCAATTCGGTTCCACATTCCACTCCGTTCCATTCCTCATTCCACTCCATTCCTTCCCACATTCCATTCCGTATTCCACTCCATTCCATTCCACATTCCAGTGCCCATTCCATTATACATTCTATTGAACGTTCCATTTTGTTCCATTCCTCATTCCACTCCATTGTATTCCATTCAACATTCCATTTCATTGCATTCCACATTCCATTCCGTTGTATTCCACATTACATTCATTCCATTTAAAATTCCATTCCTTTCCATTCCGTTCCATTACACATTACATTCCATTCCATTCCACTTTCAATTGTATTCCTTTCCATTCTGCAAACCATTCCATTCCATTCCACATTCCATTCCATTCCAATCCGTATCCATTCCACATTCCTTTCCATTCCATTCCACTTTCCATTCCATTCCATTCCAAGTTCCATTCAATTCCATTCGAAATTCCGTTTCATTCCATTTCACATTCCTTTCCGTTACCTTCCAGTCCACATTCCATTCCATTCCATTCCACATTCTATTCCATTCCATTCCACTTTTCATTTGATTTCATTCCATTCCACTCCGAATTGCATTCCATTCCATTCCATTCCACATTCCATTCCATTCTATAACACATTCATTTCAGTTCAATTAAACATTCCATTCCATTCCTTTCCATTGCATTTCATTCCACATTCCATTCCATTCCACATTCCATTTCACCTTTCATTCCATATTCCATTCCACATTCCATTCCTTTCTATTCCTCTTTGCACTCCATTCCATTCCATTCGATTCCACTTTCCTTTCCACTGCATTCCTCATTCCATTCCATCCCATTTCACATTCAAATCCATTCCATTCCACATTCCATTTCACATTCGATTCCATTCCATTCCACATTCCATTCCATTCCACTTTCCATTCCATTCAATTCCATTCCATTCCACTTTCCATTCCATTCCATTCCATTCCATTTCACTTTGCATTCCACATTCCATTCCTTTTCATTCCCCCTTCCATTGCACATTGCATTCCATTCCATTCAACTCTCCATTCCATTCCATATTCCATTCCACATTGCATTCCATTCCATTCCACATTCCTTTCCATTCCATTCAATTCCATTTCATTCCTTTCCGCATTCCATTCCATTGCATTCCATTCCACATTCCATTCCATTCCATTCCATTCCGTATTCCATTCCTTTCCTTTCCACATTCCATTCCCCTCCATTCCACATTCAATTCCATTCCATTCCACATTCTATTCAAAATTCCATTCCACATTCCCAACCATTCCATTCCACTTTGCATTCTTTCCATTCCACTCCATTCCACATTCCATTCCATTCCAGTGTCGATTCTATTCCATTCCTCCTTCCATTGCACTCATCTCCACTTTCCATCCCATTCGTTTCCGTTCCATTCCATTCCACATTCCATTCCATGCAATTTCATTCCACAATCCATTCCATTCCATTACACATTCCATTCCATTCCATTCCACTTTCCATTCCATTTTGATTTCCATTCCATTCCACATTGCACTTCATTCCGTTCCAAATTCCATTGAATTCCATTTCAAATTCCATTCCATTACATTTCACGTTCCATTACATTCCATTCCACATTGCACTTCATTCCGTTCCAAATTCCATTGAATTCCATTTCAAATTCCATTCCATTACATTTCACGTTCCATTACATTCCATTCCATTGCAGTCCACATTCCATTCCTTTCCATTGCACATTATGTTCCATTCCATTCCCCATTCCATTCCACACTCCACTTCACATTCCGTTCTTCATTCCTTTCCACATTCCATTCCATTCCATTCCACATTCCACTCCATTCCATTCCACATTCCACTCCATTCCAATCCATTCCATGCCACATTATATTCCATTCCATTATACCTTCCATTCCATTCCATTCCACATTGCATTCCTTTCCATTCCATGTTCCATTCCACGTTCCATTCCACTTTACCCTGCACGTTCCATTCCATTCCATTCCACATTCCATTCCAAGTTCCGCTCCACATTCTATTCCATTGCATTCCACATTCCATTCAATTCCATCCATTTCACATTCGATTCCATTCCGTTCCATTTCACATTCTATTCCACATTCCATTCCATTCGATTCCACTTTCCTTTCCATTGCATTCCTCATTCCATTCCATTCCATTCCACATTCCATTCCATTCCATATTCCATTCCACTCCATTCCACATTCCATTTCTTTGCATTCCACATTCAATTGCATTCCATTCCATATTCCATTCCACGTTCCATTTCACGTTCCGTTACACGTTTCATTCTATGATCCATTCCACTTTCCATTCCGCAGTTCATTTCATTCCATTTGATATTCCATTCCACATTCTATTCCATTCCATTCCACATTCCATTCCACATTCCATCTCAAATTGCATTTCATTCCAATTCAAATTCCATTTCATTCCATTCCATTCTATTGCATTCCATTCCATATTCTATTCCATTCCATTCTACATTCCTTTCCATTCCTTTCCATTCCACGTTCCATTCCATTCCATTCCACGTTCCATTCCACGTTCCATTTCACTTTCCTTTCCACGTTCCATTCTGCACTCGATTGCATTCCATTCCAGATTTTACTCCACTTTCCATTCCATTCCATTCCACATTCCATTCCACATTCATTCCACTCAATTCCACATTTCTTTCCACATTCCACTCCATTCCACACTACATTCCATTGCATTTCATTTCGCATTCCATTCCATTCCATTCCACATTCCTTTCCACATTCCATTGCAAATTTTATTCCATTGCATTCTGGATTAAGTTCCACATTCCATTCCTTTCCATTCCTCATTCCCTTCCATTCCATTGCACATTCCATTTTATTCCATTCCACCTTGGATTCCATTCATTTCCATTTTCCATCCCACTTTCCATTCTACGTTCCTTTACACGTTCCATTCCACATTTCATTCCATTCCATTTCATATTCCATTCCACATTCCATTCCAAATTCCATTCCATTCCATTCCACTTTCCATTCTATTCCATTCCAATTTCCATTCTATTCCATTCCACATTCCTTTCCATTCCATTCCATTCCACATTCCATAGCATTCCATTCCACATTGCATTCCATTCCACATTCCATTCCACATTGCATGCCATTCCATTCCACATTCCATTGCTTTCCATTCCTTTTTCCGTTACATTCCACATTGCCTTCCACATTCCATTTCACATTACATTCCATTCCATTCCACATTCTATTACACTACATTCCACGTTCCATTCCACATTCAATTCCATTCCATTCCACTTTCCATTCCATATCCTATTCCATTCCTTTTAACATTCCATTACATTCCTTTCCACATTGCATTTCATTCCATTACACATTCCATTCCACATTCCCTTCCATTCTACTTTCCATTCAAATTTCCATTACATTCCATTCAATATTACATTCCACAATCCATTTCATTATATTCCACATTGCATTGCATTCCATACCACATTCCATTCCACATTACATTACATTCCATTCCATATTAGATTCCACATTCCATTCCATTCCATGTTCCATTCCACATTCCATGTCATTCCATTCCTCGTTCCATTCCACATTCCATTCCTTTCCAATTCATTCCACATTCCTTTCTATTCCATTCCACATTCCATTCCATTACATTACATTTTATTCCATTCCATTCCACATTCTATCCCATTCCATTCTACCTTCCATTTCATTCCATTCCATTCCACATTCCATTCTATTCCATTCTTCATTCCATTCCATTCCATTCCACATTGCATTGCATTCCAATCCACATTATATTTAATTCCATTCCACATTCCATTCCATTCTACATTCCATTCCACTATCCATTCCATTCAATTCCACGTTCCATTCCATTCCATTCCACATTCCATTCCACATTGCATTTCATTGCATTCCACATTCCATTCCACATTCCATTCCATTCAATCCCACGTTCCAATCTATTCCATTCCACATTCCATTCCACATTTCATTCCATTCCATTCCACATTCTGTTCCATTCCATTAAACATTCCATTCCACCTTCCATTGCCTTCCATTCCACTTTCCATTCCTTTCCGTTCCATTCCATTCCACATACCTTTCCATTCCATTGCACTCCATTCCACACTGCATTCCATTCCATTCCATTCCACTTATCATTCCAATCCATTCCATTACACATTCCATTCCATTCCATATTCCCTTCCATTCCTAATTCCATTGCATTCTATTCCATATTGCATTCAATTCCATTCCAAAATCCATCCCATCCCATTCCATCCCACTTTCCATTCCATTCCATTCCACGTTCCATTCCATTCCATTCCGTTACATATTCCATTCCACATTCCATTCCACAATACATTGCATTACATTCTACATTTCACATTCCATTCCACGTTCCATTCCACGTTCAATTCCATTCCATTGCATGTTGCATTCTACATTTCATTCCATTTCATTCCACATTCCATTCTGCTCCATTCCACATTCCTTTGAATTCCATTCCATTCCCAATTCCATTCTTTTCCATTCCCCATTCCATTACATTCCTATCCACATTCCATTACCCGTTTCATTCCCCGTTACATTCGACTTGCCATTCCACTTTCCATTCCATCTTCCTTTACACGTTCCAATCCATGTTCCATTCCACAGCCCCTTACATTGCATTGCATTACAATTTCCATTCCCTTCCACTTTGCATTCCATTTCATTCCACATGCCATTCCATATTCCTTTCCATGCTATTCCACATTCCATTCCACTTTCCATTCCATTCCATTAAACATTCGATTCCACGTTCATTTCCATTGCATTCCACATTCCATTCCACATCCAATTCCATTCCATTCCCCTTTCCTTTCCACTTTTAATTCCATTCGATACCATTCCACATTCCATTCCATTGCATTCTGCATTCCATTCCATTTCATTGCACATTACATTCCATTACACATTACATTCAATTCCACATTCCATTCCACATTCCATTCCATTCCATACCTCATTCGATTCCATTACGTTCTGCATTACATTAATTTCCATTCCACATTCCATTCCCTTCCATTCCATTCAATTCCACGTTACATTCCAAATTCCATTCCATTCCATTCCACATTCGATTCCATTCCATTCCACATTGCATTCCATGCCATTGTTTTCAACATTCCATTGCAAATTCCATTCCACATTCCATTCGATTCCATTCCACATTCCATTCCATTCCATTCCACATTCCATTCCTTTCCTTTCCAGATTCCATTCCATTCCATTCCATTCCACATTCCATTCCACATTGCATTCCATTCCATTCCACGTTCAATTCCACATTCCATTCCATTCCATTCCACTTTCCATTCGATTCCATTCCACATTCCATTCCACATTGCATTCCATTCCACATTCCTTTCCATTCCTCATTCCATTCCACATTGCATTCCATTCCATTCCACATTCAATTCCACATTCCATTCCCCATTGCATTCCATGGAACGTGGAACATGGAATGCAACGTGGTATATAATGGGCAAAGGAATGTAGAATGGAACGTGCAATGGAACAGAATTGAAAGTGGAATTGAACGTGGAATGGAAAGGAATGGAAAGTGGAATGGAAGGTGGAATGTAATGTGAAATAGAACGTGGAATGGAAAGTGGAATTGAATGGAAAGGAATGTGGAAGGGAATTGAATGGTATGTGGAATGGAATTAGTAATTGAATGGAATGCAATGTGGAATGAAGAGTGGAATGGATTGGAATGGAATGTGGAATCGAATATAGAAGGGAATGTGGAATGGAATCGTATGTTCAATGGAAAGTTGAAAGCAATGTGGAATGCAATCAAATTGAATGTGGAATGGAGTGTAGAGTGGAATGGAATGGGATATGGTATCGAGTGTTGAATGGAATGTGGAATGGAATGCAATGGAATGTTTAATGGAACGTGGAATGGAATGTGGAAAGGAAGAAAATGCAATGTGGAATGGATTCTGTAATGGAATGTACAAATGAAAGTGGAATGGAAACGATGGAATGTGGCATGGAACGGGGAATTGAATGGAATGGAATGTGGAATGGAACATGGAGAGAATGGAATGGAACATGTAATGTATCTTGCAATGGAACATGTAATGGAATGTGGTATGGAAAGAGGAATGGAACAAGGAATGGAATGAGGAATGCAATCGGCACTGGAATGTGGAATGGAATGCAATGGAATGGAATGAGGAATGCAATGGAATGGAATGTGCAATAGAATGGAAAGGAATGTGGACTAGAATGGAATAGAAAGTGAAATACAATGGAATGGAATGAAATGTGGAATTGAATGGAATGAAATGTGGAATGGAATGGAATGGAATGTGGAATGGAATGGAACGTGGAATGGAATGCGTAAAGAAAGGTGGAATGGTATGTGGAATGGAAATTGGAATGCAATGGAATGGAAGGCAGAATGTAATGGAATGGAATATGGAATACAATGGAATGGAATGGAATGTGGAATGGAATGTGAAATGGAATGTGGAATGGAATGGAATGGAATGTAGAATGGAATGGAATGGAATTTGGAAAGGAATGGAAGGGAATGGAATGTGGAATGGAAAGTTGAATGGAATGGAATGGAAAGTGGAATGGTATGGAATGGAATGTGAAACGGAATGTGGACTGGAATGAAATGCAATGTGGAATGGAATGTGGAATGGAATGCAATGGAATGTAGAATGGAATGTGGAAAGGAATGTAAAGGAATGGGGAATAGAATGTGGAAAGGAATGTGGAATGGAACCGAATGGAATGTGGAATGGAATGTGGAAGGGAATGTGGAATGGAATCTTTAAAGGAATGTGGAATGAACGGAATGGAATGTGGAATGGAATGTGGAAAGGAATGTGGAATGGAATCTGGAATGGAATGGAATGGACTGTCGAATTGAACGTGGAATGGAATCGAATGGAACGTGAAATGGAACTTGGAATGAAACGTGGAATGGAACGTGTAATGGAATGTGGAAAGGAGCGTGGAATGGAATGTGCAGTGGAACGTGGAATGGAAGGGAATGGAGCATGGAACGCAACGTGGAATGGAATGGAATTTAACCTGGAATAGAATATGGAATGGAATATGGAATGGAACTTGTAATGGAAAGTGGAATGGAATGGAATGGAACGTGGATTGGAATGTGGTATGGAATGCGGAATGGAACGTGGAATATAATGTGGAATGCAAAGTGCAATGGAAAGGAATTTAATGTGGAATAGAATGTGGAATAGAATGGAATGGAATGCGGAATGGAATGGAATGGAATGGTATGGAATGTGGAATTTTATGGACTGGAACATGAATGGAACGTGGAATGGAACGTGGAATGGAATGTTGAATGGAATGGAATGGAAGGTTGAAAGGAAGGGAATGGAATGTGGAATGGAATCTGGAATGGAATGGAATGGAATTGAATAGAATGGGATGGAATGGAAAGTGGAATGAAATGGAATGTAATTTGCAATGGAAAGGAATGGAATTCACAATGGAATGGAATTTTATTGAATGCGGAATGGAATTTAATGGAATGTGGAATGCAGTGGAATGGAATGGAATGTGGAATTGAAAGGAATGGGAAGTGGAAAGGAATGGAATGGAATGAGGAATGGAATCGAATGGAATGGAATTGAAGGTGGGATGGAATGTGAAATGGAATGTGGAATGGAACGTGGAATGGAACCCCTAATGGAATGTGGAATGGAACGTGGAATAGAATGGAGTGCAATGTGGGAAGGATTGTGGAATGGAAAGAAATGGAATGTGGAATGCAATGTGAATGGTATGTGAAATGGAATGGAATTGATTGGAACGTGGAATGGAATGGAGTGGAATAGAATGGAATGTGGAATGGAATGGAATTTAATAGAATGTGGAATGGAATGAAAAGGAATGGAATGTGGAATGGAATGGAATGGAATGTGGAATGCAATTTAAATAAACGTAATTTGGAGTCGAATGGAATGCAGTGGAAGGTGGAATGAAATGTGAAATTGAATGGAATGGAATGTGGAATTGAGTGTGGAATGGAATGGAATGGAATATGGAATGCAATGTGGAATGGAAAGAAATGGAATGTGGAATGGCAAGGAAAGGAATGAGGAATGGAATGTGGAATGGAAAGGAATGGCATGTGGAATTGAATGGAATGGAATGTGGAATGAAATGGAATGGAACGTGGAATAGAATGTCTAAAGGAATGTGGAATTGAATGGAATGTAATGTGGAATGGAATGAAATGGAATGTGGAATAGAATGTAATGGAATGGAAAGTGGAAAGGAATTCAATGGAATGTGGATGGCAATGGAATGGAATTAAATGTGGAATTGAAAGGAATGGAATGTGAAATGGAATGCAGTGCAAAGTGGAATGCAATGGAATGGAAAGTGGAATGGAATGTGGAATGGAATGTGGAATGATATGCGGAGTGGAATGTGGAATGGAATGGAATGGAATGTTGTATGGAATGGAATGGAATGTGGAATAGAAAGGAATTGAATGGAATGTGTAAAAGAATGGAATGGAATGGAATGTGGAATGGAATGGAATGGAATGGAATGGAATGTGGAATGGAATCGAATGGGATGTGGAATGGAAAGGAATGGAATGTTGAATAGAATTAAATGGAATATGGAATAGAATGGAATAGAATGGAATGTGGAATGGAAAGTGTAATGTAACGTGGAATGGAATGGAATGGACTGTGGAATCTAATGGAATGGAATGTGGAATAGAATGAAATGGAATTTGGAATTGAATAGAAAGTGGGATTGAATGGAATGCAATGTGCATAGGAATAGAATGGAAAGTAGAATGGAATGTGGAATGGAATGGGATGGAATGAGGAATGGAATGTGGAATGGAATGTGGAATGGAATGGGATGGAATGAGGAATGGAATGTGGAATGGAATGTGGAATGGAAAGGGATGGAATGAGGAATGGAATGTGGAATGGAATGGAATGGAATTTGGAATGGAAAGTGGAATGGAATGGAATCAAATATGGAATGGAATGTGGAAAGGAATGGAAAGGAAATTGGAATGGAAAGCAATGGAATGGCATGGAATGTGGAAAGTAATATATTGGAATACGTAATGGAATGTGGAAAGGAAAATAGAATGGAACGTGGAAAGGAACCTAGAATGGAATGAGGAATGGAATGCGGAATGGAATGGAATGGGATGTGGAATGGAATGTGGAATAAAATGGAAAGGAAAGCCGAACAGAAAGTAATGCAATGTGGAAAGGAATGGAATGCTATGGAATGTGGAATGGAATGTAATGGAATGAAATGGAATGTGGAATGGAATTAAATGGAATGTGCAATGAAATGGAATGTGCAAAGTAATGGAATGGAATTTGGAAAGAAACGGAATGGAATGTGTAATGGAATTAAATGCAATTTGGAATGGAATGGAATGGAATGGAAAGTGGAATGAAATGAAATGGAATGCGGAATGCAAAGGAATGAAATGTGGAATGCAATGTAATGGAATGGAACGTGGAATGGAATGGAATGGAATGTGGAATAGAATGGAATGCAATGCGGATTGGAATGTGAAATGCAATGGAATTTACTGTGGAATGGAATGTGGAATGCAATGGAATGGAATGTGTAAAGGAATGTGTAAGACAATGCGGAAAGGAATGGAATGGAATGTGGAACTCAATGTGGAATGGAATGCAATGTATTGTGGAAAGAAATGTGGAATGGAAAGTGTAATGTAATGGAATGGAATGTGGAATGGAATGTGTAATGCAATGGAATGTAATGTGGAATGGAATATGGAATGTAAAGTGGAATGGAAAGGAATGGAATGAAAAGGAATGTGCAATGGAAGGTAATGGAAAATGGAATGGAATGGAAGGGAACGTGGAATGGAATGTGGAATGGAATGCGGAATGGAATGTCGAATGGAAAGGAATGGAATGGGGAATAGATTGGAATGAAACGGAATGGAATGCGGATTGGAATGTAATGGACTGTGGAATGCAATAGAAAGGAATGGAATGTGGAATTGAATGGAATGGAATGCAGAATGTAATGGAATCGAATGTAGAATGGAAAGGAATGGAATATGGATTGGAATGGAAAGGTATGGAATGTGGAATGGAATGGAAAGGAATCGAATGGAATATGGAATGGAATGGAATGGAATGTGGAGTGGAATTGAATGGAATGTGGAATGGAATGGAATGGAACGTGGAATATAATTTGCAATGGAATGTGGAATGGAAAGTGGAATGGAATGGAATGGAACGTGGAATGGAACGTGGAATGGAATGTGGAATGGAATGTGGAATGAAAAGTGGAATGGAAAGTGGAATGGAATGGAATGGAACGTGGAATGGAACGTGGAATGGAATGTGGAATGGAATGTGGAATGGAATGTGGAATGAAAAGTGGAATGGAAAGTGGAATGGAATGGAATGGAACGTGGAATGGAACGTGGAATGGAATGTGGAATGGAATGTGGAATGAAAAGTGGAATGTAAAGTGGAATGGAATTGAAAGGAACGTGGAATACAGTGGAATGGAACGTGGAACGCAATGTGGAATGGAATGTGGAAAGGGGCGTGGAATGGATTGGAATGCAACTTGGAAGGGAATGTGCAATGGAATGGAATGGATCGAGGAATGGAATGTTAAAAGGAATGGAATGGAATGTGGAATAGAATGTGGAATGGAATGGAATGCAATGTGGAATGGAATGTGGAATGGAATGGAATGCAATGTGGAATGGAATGTGGAATGGAATGGAATGGAATTTGGAATGGAATGTGGAAAGGAATGTGGAATGGATTGTGGAATGGAAAGTGGAATGGAATGTGGAACAGAAAGTGGAATTGAATGGAATGAAATGTGGAATTGAACAAGCAATGAAATGGAACGGAACGTGGAACGGAACTTGGAATAGAAGGTGGAATAGAACTTGCAATGGAATATGGAATGGAGCGTGGAATGGAATGTGGAATGGAAAGTGAAATGGAATGGAATAAAACGTGGAATGGGATGTGGAAAGGAATGTGGAATGGAAAGTGGAATGGAAGGTGGAATGGAATGGAATGGAAAGCAGAATGGAACGTGGAATGGAATGTGGAGTGGAACGTGGAATGGAATGTGGAATGGAATGTGGAATGGAAAGGAATGGAATGTGGAATGGAATGGAATGCGGAATGGAATGCAATGAATTATGAAATGCAATATGGAACGGAATGGAATGGTATGATTAATAGAATGTGGAATGGAATGGAATGGAATCCACTATGGAATGGAATGGAATGGTATGGAATGACGAATCGAATGGAATGGAATGTCGATTGGAACGTGGAATGGAATGTGGAATGGAATGTGTAATGCAAATTGGAATGGAATGGAACGGAATGGAATGTGCAATGCAATTTGGAATGGAATGTAATGGAATGTGGAATGGAATGGAATGTGGAATGGAATGGAATGGAAAGTGAAATGGAAGCCTGAATGGAAGGTGAAATGAAACGTGGAATGGAATGGAATAAAAAGTGGAATGGAATGTGAAATGGAATGGAATGGAATGTGGAAAACATTGTAATCGAATGTGGAATGAATGTGGAATGGAATGGATTGGAATGTGGAATGGAATGCAATGGAATGTGGAAAAGAATGTAATCGAATATGGAATTGAATGTGGAATGGAATGGATTGGAATGTGGAATTGAATGTGGAATGGACTGGAATGGACAGTGGAAAGGAATGGAACTGGAAATGGAATGGATTGGAATGAAATGTGGAATGCAATGGAATGGAATGAAATAAGTATTTGAATGGAATGTAATGTGGAATGGAATGGAATGGAATGTGGAATGGAATGGAGTAAAGCATGTAATGGAATGGAATGGAATGTGGAAAGAGATGGAATGGAATTTGGAATAGAATATGGAATGCAATGTGGAATGGAATGTGGAATGGAATGGAGTAGAATACGGAATGGAAAGGAATAGAATGTGGAATAGAGTGGAATGGAATGGAATTTAATGCGCAATGGTATGTAATGGAATGTGGAATGCAATCGAATGGAATGAAATGCGGAATTCAATGGAATGGAAAGTGGAATGGAATGGAATGGAATGAGGAATGGAATGGAATGGAACGTGGATTGAAATGTGGAATGGAATGTGGAGTGGAATCTGGAATGGAATGGAATGGAATGGAATGGGGAATGGAATTGAATGGAATATGGAATAGAATGGAATAGAATGGAATGTGGAATGGAAACTGTAATGAAATATGGAATGGAATGGACTGGAATGTGGAATCTAATGTAATGGAATGTGGAATCTAATGGAATGGAATTTGGAATAGAATGGAAGGTGGGATTGAATGGAATGGAATGTGGATTGGAATAAAATGGGAAGTGGAATGGAATGTGGAATGGAATGGGATGGAATGAGGAATGGACTGTGGAATGGAATGCGGAATGGAATTGGATGGAATGAGGAATGGAATGTGGAATGGAATGTGGAATGGAAACGGATGGAATGAGGAACGAAATGCGGACTGCAATGGAATGGAATTTGGAATGGAATGAAATGGAATATGGAATGGAATGTGGAATGGAATGGAATGGAAATTAGAATGGAAAGCAAAAAATGGTATGGAATGTGGAAAGGAATGTAATGGAATATGCAATGGAATGTGGAAAGGAACATAGAATGTAACGTGGAAAGGAACGTGGAAAGGAGCGAGGAATGGAATGCGGAATGGAATGGAAAGGGATGTGGAATGGAATGTGGAATACAATGGAAAGGAATGCAGAACGGAAAGCAA
This sequence comes from Pongo abelii, assembly GCF_028885655.2. NCBI lineage: Eukaryota > Metazoa > Chordata > Mammalia > Primates > Hominidae > Pongo > Pongo abelii. Next base: position 17,927,949 of record NC_072000.2, on the reverse strand, counting down.
TGGATGTGGTAAGGAATCGAATGCTGTGGAATGTGAAATGGAATGGAATGGAATGAAATGGAATGTGGAATGGAATTGCATGGAATTTGAAAAGGAACGGAATGGAATTTGGAATGGAGTTAAATGCAATTTGGAATGCAATCGAATGGAATGGAATATGGAATGAATTGGAATGGAAAGGAATGGGATGCGGAATGGAATGGAATGAAATGTTTAATGCAATGGAATGGAATTGAACGTGGAATGGAATGGAATGAAATGTGGAATATAATGGAATGGAATGCGGATTGGAATGTGAAATGCAATGGAATTTAATGTGGAACGGAATGTGGAATGCAATGGAATGGAATGTGTAATGGAATGTGTATTACAATGCAGAATGGAATGGAATGAAATGTGGAATGCAATGTGGAATGGAACGAAATGTATTGTGCAATGGAATGTGGAATGGAAAGTATAATGGAATGGAATGGAATGTGGAATGGAATGTGTAATGGAATGGAATGGAACGTGGAATGGAATATGGAATGGAACGTGGAATGGAAAAGAATGGAATGGAATGGAATGTGCAACAGAAGGTAATGGAATGTGGAATTGAATGTGGAATGGAATGGAATGTGGAATGGAATGCGGAATGGAATGAAATGGAATGTGGAATGGAAAGTATTAAATGCGGAATGGAATGGAATGATATGGAAAGTGTAATGGAATGGAATGGTATGGAACGTGGAATGGAATGTGGATAGTAAGGTGGAATGGAAAGGAATGTAATGTGGAATAGAATGTTGAATGGCATGGAATGGAATCCGGAATGGAATGGAATGGAATGTTGTGGAATGTGGAAAGGAATGGAATGGAACGTTGAATGGAATGTGGAATGAAATGGAATGGTATGTGGAATGAAAGGGAATGGAATGTGGAATGGATTGTGGAATGGAATGAAATTCACTGGAATGGAAAGGAATGGAATGTTGCATGAAATGGAATTGAATGTGGAATGGAAAGGAATGAAATTCGCAATGGAATGGAATTTTATGGAATGCGGAAAGGAATTATATGGAATGTGCAATGGAGTGGAATGGAATGGAATGTGGAATGGAATGTAATGTAATGTGGAATTGAATGGAATGGGAAGTGGAATGGAATGTTAAGGAATGTGGGAAGGAATGGAATGGAATGCAATGGAACGTGGAATGGAATGTCAAATGGAATGTGGAATGGATCTTGGAATGGAACGCCTAACGGAAAGTGGAATGAAATGTGGAATGGAATGGAGTGGAACATGGGATGGAATGTGGAATGGAATGCAATGGAATGTGGAATGCAATGTGGAATGGAATGTGGAATGGAATGGAAAAGAATGGAATGTGGAATGGTATGGAATGGAATGTGGAATGGAATGTAATGGAATGGAAAGGAATGTGGAATTGAACGGAATAGGAAGTGGAATGGAATGCAACAGAATGTGGAACAGAATGGGGAATGGAATGGAATGGAAGGTGTAACGGAATGAGAAATGGAAAGTGAAAGGGAACATGGAATGGAACGAAATGGAACGTGGAATGGAATGGAATGGAATGTGGAATGGAATGGAATGGAACGTGGAAGGGAACATGGAATGGAACGTGAAATGGAATGGAATGGAATGTGGAATGGAACGGAATGGAATGTGGAATGTAATGGAATGGAATGTGGAATGGAAAGGAATGGAATATGGAATGGAACGTGGAATGGAACATGGAATGGAAAATCTAATGGAACATGGAATGGAATGTGGTATGTATTGGAATGGAACGTGGAATGGAATATATAATGTAAAGTGGAATGTAATGGAATGTAATGTGGAACGTAATGTGGAATGGAATGGTATGGAATGTGGAAAGGAATGTGGTATGGAATGTGGAATGGAATGGAATGGAAGGTGGAATGGAATGTGGAATAGAATATGGAATGGAATGCATAATGGAATGTGGAATGGAATGTGGAATGGAAAGAGAAATGGAATGGAAAGGATTGTGGAATGTAATGTGGAATGGAAGGTGGAATGGGATGGAATGGAAGGTGGAAAGGGATGGAATGGAATGCTGAATGGAATGGAATGGAATGGAATGTGGAATGGAATGAGGAGTGGAATGGAATGGAATGTGGAATGGAATGTGGAATGGAATGGAATGTGGAATGGAAAGTTGAATGGAATGGAATGGAATGTGGAATGGAATGGAATGGAATGGAATGTATAATGGGATGTGGAATGGAATGGAATGGAATGTGCAATGGAATGGAATGGAATGTTTAATGGGATGTGGAACGGAATGGAATGGAAAGTGGATTGGAATGGAATGGAGTGGAATGAGGAATGGAATGCAATGGAAATTGGAATGGACTGTGGAATGGAATAGAATGTGGAACGAAATGTGGAATGGAACGCGAAACGGAATGGAATGCAATGTGGAATGGAATATGGTTTGGATCGTGGATTGGAACATGGAATGGTATGTATAATGAAATATGGAATGGATTTTCGAATGGAACATGATATTGAATGGAATGGAATGTTGAATGGAAATTAGAATGGAATGGAACGGAACGCGGAATCCAATGTGGAATGTCATATGGCATGGAACGTCGAATGGAAGGTGGAATGAAACGGAATCAAATGTGGAATGGAGTGAGGAATGGAATGGAATGTAAAGTTGAATGCAATGTGGAATGGAATGAAAGAAATGTGGAATGCAATGCAGAATGGAATGGAATGGAATGTGGAATGGAATGTGGAATGGAATGGAATGGAATGTGAAACGGAATGTTGAATGGAATGTGGAATGCAACGTGGAATGGAATGGAATGTGGAATAGAATGTGGAATGGAACAGAATGTAATGTGGAATGGAATGTGAAATGGAATGTGGAAAGCAAAGTGGAATGGAATGAAATGGAATGTGGAAAGGAAAGTGGAATTGAATGGAGTGAAACGTGGAATGGAACGTAGAATGGAATGAGGAATGGAATGTGGAATGGAATATGGAATAGAATGTGGAATGGAATGTGGAGAGGAATGGAATGGATTGTGGAATGGAATGGAATGCAATGGTATGGAATGTGGAATGGAATGGAATGGAATGTGGAATGGAATTTGGAAGGGAATGTGGAATGAAACGTGGAATGGAAAGTGGAACAGAACGTGGAATGGAATGGAAAGGAACGTGGAATGGAAAGTGGAATGGAATGGAAAGGAATGGAATGAGGAATGGAAAGTGGAATGGAAACTGGAATGGAATGGAATGAAACGTGGAGTGGAATGTGGAGTGGAATGGTATGGAATGTGGAATGGAATGGAATGGAATGTGGCATGGAATGGAATGGAATGAGGAATGGAACATGGAATAGAACATGGAATGCAACGTGGAATGGAACGTGGAATGGAATGTGAAATGGAATGGAATGGAATGTGGAATGGAATGGAATGGAACACTGAATGGAACGTGGAATGGTACGTGCAATGCAACGGGCAATGAAACGTGTAATGAAACGTGGAATTGAATGGAATGAAAAGTGGAATGGGAAGTGTAATGGAATGTGCAATGGAATGTGAAATGCAATGTGGAATGGAACAGAATGCCATGTGGAATGGTAAGTGGAATGAAATGTGCAAAGGAAAGTGGAATGGAAAGAAGGGATTGTGGAATGGAACTTGGAATCGAATCTAAAGGAACTTGGATTGGAAAATGGAATGGAATGTGGAATGGAACGAGAAATATAATGAAGAATGGAAAGTGGAAGGGAATGCGGAATGGAACGGAATGGAATGTGGAATGGAATGTGGAATGGAAGGTAATGGAATGTGAAAGAGAATGGAATGGAATCGAATGGAATGGAATGCGGAATGTAATTGAGTGGAATGTGATATGCAAAGCAGAGGAATGAAATGTGGAATTGTATCGAATGGAATGTGGAATGGAATGGAATGGAATGTGGATTGGAATGGAATGGAATGGGATGTGGAATGGAATGGAACGTGGAATGGAAGGTGGAATGGAATGTGGAATGGAATGTGGAATGGGATGATGAGTGGAATGAATGGAATGTGTGGAATGGAATGGAATGGAATGTGGAATGGGTTGGAATGAAATGTGGAATGGAATGGAATGGAATGTGGAATAGTATGGAATGCCATGGAATGTGGAATGGAATGTGGAATGCAATGGAATGTGAAATGCAATGTTGAATGGAATGTGGAATTGAATGGAATGTGGAATGGAATGGAATGGAATTTGTAATGTAATGGAATGGAATGTGGATTGGAATGGAATGGAAAGCGGAAAGGAATGGAAAGTGAAGTGGAATGTTGACTGGAATGCGAAATGGAATGTAGAATAGAATGTGGACTGCAATGTGGAATGAAGTGAAATGAAACGTGGAAAGGAATAGAATGGAACGTGGAATGGAATAGAATGGAATGTGGAATGGAAGTTGGAAAGGAATGTGGAATGGAATGGAATGGAATGTGGAATGGCATGGAATGGAATGGAATGTGGTGGGAATTTGGAAAGGAATGAGGAATGGATTGTGAAATGGAATGTGGAATGGAATGTGTAACGGAACAGAATGGAATGTGGAATGGAAAGTAGAATGGAATATAGAATGGAAGGTGGAGTGGAACGTGGAATGGAATGGAATGGAACGTGGAATGGAATGTGGAATGGAATGGAATGGAATGTGTTATGGAATGTGCAATGGGATGTGGAATGGAATGGAATGTGGATTGCAATGGAATGGAATGAAATGTGCAATTGAATGGAATGGAATCTGGAATGGAATACAATCAAAAGTGGAATGGAATGGAATGGAACGTGGAATGGATTGTGGAATGGAATGTGGAATGGTTTGTGGAATGGAATGTGGAATGGAATGAAACGGAATGTGGAATGGAATGGAATGGAATGTGGAATAGAATGGAATGGAAAGCAATGTGGAAGGGAAAGTGGAATGGAATGTGGATTTGAATTGAATGGAATGTGGAATGGAATGGAATGAAATGTGGAATGGAATGGAATGGAATGTGAAACAGAATGCAATGGAAAGTGGAATGGAATGTGGAATGGAATGTGGAACGGTATATGTAATGGAATGTGGAATGTAATGTGGAATGGTATATGTAATGGAATGTGGAATGAAATGTGGAATGGAATGTGGAATGGAAACGATTGGAATGTGGAATGGATTGTGGAATGGAATGTGGAATGGAATATGGAATGAAATGTGAAATGGAATCTGGAAGGGAACAGAATGGAATGTGGAATTGAACGTATGGAATATGAAAGAGAATGCGGAATGAAATGTGGAATGGAATCTGGAATGGAAAGGAATGGAAAGTGTAATGCAATGTGGCATGGAATGGAAAGGAATGTGGAATGGAATGTGTAATGGAATGTGCAATAGTATGGAAAGCTATGTGGAATGTAATTTGGAGCGGAAAGGAATGGAATGTGGAATGGAACGTGGAATGGAATGGAATAGAAAGTGGAATGGAAAGTGGAATGGAATGGAATGGAATGAGGAATGCAACGTGGAATGGAAAGATAGGGAATGTGGAATTGAATGGTTTGGAAGGTGGAATAGAATGTGGAATGGAATGTGGAATGGAATGGAATGGAATGTGGAATGGAATAGAATGAAATCTGAAATAGAATGGAATTGAATCAAATGGAATGGGAGTGGAAATAAATGGAATGCGGAATGCAGTGGAATGGAGTGAAATAAGGAATTGAATGGAATGGAATGTAGAATGGAATGGAATGGAATGTGGAATGGAATGCAATGGAATGTGGAATGAAATCGAATGGAATAAAATGAAAAATTTAATGGAATGGAATGGGAATGAAATGGAATTGAATGTGGAATGCAATGGTATTGAATGAAATGAGGAATTGAATGGAATGGAATGTGAAATGGATGGGAAAGTAAGGTGTAATGCAATGGAATGGAATGAAATGAGGAATTCAATGGCATGGAATGTGGAATGGAACGGAATGGAATGTGGAAATAAATGGAATAGAACGTGGAATGGAAGGTGGAATGGACAGGAATGGAATGTGCAATGAAATGGACTGGAACGTTGAATAGAATGTGGAATATAATGGAATGGAATGGAATGTGGAATGGAAAGGATATTGTAATGGAATAGAATGGAATATGGAATGGTATGGAATGGAATGTGGAATGGAATCGAACGTGGATTGGAATGGAATGGAATTTGTAAAGGAATGGAATGGAATGTGCAATGGAATGTGAAATGGAAAGGAAAGAAATGTGGGCTGGAATGGAATGCAATGCAATGGATTGTGGTTGGAATTTGTAATGGAATGTTGAATGGATTCTGGAATGAAATGTGAAATGGAATGTGTAATGGAATGGAATGGAATGTGGAATGGAATGGGCAATGGAAGGTGGAATGGAACGTGGAATGGAATGGAATGCAACGTGGATTGGAACCTGGAATGGAATGTAACGCGGAATGTAATGTGAATTTAATGTAATGGAATGTGGAATGGAATTTGCAATGGAATGTGGAATGGAGTGGAATGGAGTGTGGATTGCAATGGAATGGAATGAAATGTGGAATTGAATGAAATGGAATGTTGAATGGAATGCAATGGAATGTGGAATGGAATGGAAAGGAACGCGGAATGGAATGTGCAATGGAATGTGGAATGGTATGTGGAATGGAATGTGGAACGGAATGGAATGGAATGTGGAATGGAGTGGAATGGAATGTGGAATAGAATGGAATGGCATGGAATGTGGGAGGCAATATGGAATGGAATGTGGAATGGAATGGAATGGAATGTAGAATGGAATGAAATGGAATGTGGAATGGAATGTGCAATGGAATGTGGAATGGAATGGAATGTGGAATGGAATGGATTGGAATGTGGAATGGAACGGAATGGAATGTGGAACGAAATGGAATGGAACTTAGAATAGAGTGTGGATTGGATTGCGGAATCGAATGGAATGGAACGTGGAATAGAATTTAATGGAATGGAATGCGGAAAGAAATGGAATGAAATGTGGAATGCAATGGAATGGAATGTGAAATAGAATGGAATGGAATGTGGAACGGTATTTGGAATGGAATGTGGAATGGAATATGTAATGCAATATGGAATGAAATGTGGAATGCAATGTGGAATGGAAACGATTGGAAGGTGGAATGTAATGTGGAAGGGAATGTGGAATGGAATACGGAATGAAATATGAAACGGAATATAGAATGGAATGGAATGGAATGTGGAATTGAACGGAATGGAATGTGGAATGGAATGTGAAATGGAATTTGGAATGAAACGTGGAATGGAATGCAATAGAAATTGGAAAGCAATGCGGTATGGAATGGAATGAAATGTGGAATGGAATGTGTAATGGAATCTGCAAAAGAATGGAATGGTATGTGGAAAGTAATTTGGAGTGGAAAGGAATGGAATGTGGAATGGAATGGAATGGAATGTGGAATGGAAAGTGGAATGTAAAGAACTTTAATGTGGAATAGAATGTGTAATTGAATGTGGAATGAAGTGGAATGGAATGTGGAATGGAACGGAAAGGAATGTGGAATGGAAAGGAATAGAACGTGGAATAGAATGGAATGGAATGGAATGTGGAATGGCATGTGGAATTGAATGGAATGGAATGTGGAATGGCATGGAATAGAACTTCGAATGGAATGTGGAAATGACTGGAATGGAACGTGGATGGAAATGGATTGGAACGTGGAAAAGAATGTGTAATCTAATGTGGAATGGAAAGTGCAATGGAATGCAATGGAATGTAGAATGGAATGCAATGGAATGTAGAATGGAATGCAATGGAATATGGAATGGAATGGATTGGAATGTGGAATGGAAGGGATTGAAATGTGGAATGGAATGGAATGGAATTTGGAATAGATTGTGGAATGGAATGTGGAAAGGAGTGTGGGCTGAAATGGAATGGAATGTGGAATATAATGGAATGGAATGTGGAATGGAATGCAAAGAAATGTGGAATGGAATGGAATGGAATGTGAAATAGAATGGAATAGAGTGTGGACTGGAATGTGGATTAGAAAGCAATGGAATGTGGAATGGAATGTGGATTGTAAAGTATTGTAATGTGGAATAAAATGTGTAATTTAATGTGGAAGGGAATGGAATGGAATGTGGAATGGAATGGATTGGAATGTGGAATGGAATGGAATAGAACGTGGAATAGAATTGAATGTAATGGATGGTGGAATGGAATGTGGAATGGCATCTGGAATGCAACGGAATGGAATGTGGAATGGAATGGAATAGAACTTGGACTGGAATGTGGAATTGACTGGAATGGAATTTGGAAGAAAATGGATTGGAAAGTGGAATAGAATGTAGAATGGAATGTGGAATGGAAAGTGAAATGGAATGCAATGGACTGAGGAATGGAAATTATTGGAATGTAGAATGGAATGTTCAATGGAATGTGGAATGTAATATGGAATGAAATGTGAAATGGAATCTGGAATGGAATGGAAAGGAATGTGGAATTTAACGGATTAGAATGTGGAATGGAATGTGGAATAAAACAGATTTGAATGTGGAATGGAATGTTGAATGGAATGTGGAATAAAACATTGAATGCAAAGCGGGATGGAATGGAATGGAAAGTGGAATGAAATGTGGCATGGAATGGAATGGAATGTGGAATGGAAAGTATAATGGAATGTGCAATGTAATGGAATGGTTTGTGGAAAGTAATTTGGAGTGGAAAGGAATGGAATGTGGAATGGAATGCAATGGAATGTGGAATTAAATGTGGAATGGAATAGAATGGAATGTGGAATGGAATGTGGAATCTAAAGGACTGTAATGTGGAACGAAATTTGGAATGCAATGTGAAATGGAATGGAATGGAATGTGAAATGGAATGGAATGGAATGTGCAATGCAAAGTGGAAAGGAAAGGAATGGAATGTGGAGTGGAAAGTGGAATGGAATGTGGAATGGAATGTGGAGTGGAATGGAATGGATTGTGGAACGAAATAATATGGAGTGGTATGGAATGTGGAATGGATTGGAATGGATTGTGGAATGGAACGTGGAATGGAAAGTGGAATGGAATATAATGGAAAGTGGAATGGAACGTGGAATGGAACGGAATGCGGAATGGAATGTGGAATGGAATCGAATGGAGTGGAATGGAATGAAATGCAATGAGGAATGGAATGGAGTGGAATGTGGATTGCAATGCAATGGAATGAAATGTGAAATTGAATGGAATGGAATGTGGAATGAAATGGAATGGAATGTGGAATGGAATGAAATGGAACGTGGAATGGAATGTGGAATGGAATGTGGAATGCTATGTCGAATGGAATGTGGAATAGAATGGAATGGAATGTTGAAAGGAATGGAATGGAATGTGGAAGACAATGAAATGGCATGGAATGTGGAAGGGAATGTGGAACGGAATGTGGAATGGAATGGTATGGAATGTGGAATGGAATGGAACGGAATGTGGAATGGAATGGAATGGAATGTGGAATGGAATGGAATGTGGAATAGAATGGAATGGAATGTGGAATGGAATGGATTGCAATGTGAAATGGAATGGATTCGAATGTGGAATGGAATGGAATGTGGAATGGAAAGTCTAAATAATTGGAAAAGAATGTGGAATAGAATGTGGAATGGAATGTATTGGAATGTGGAATGGATCGTGGAATGGAACGTGGAATGGAATGTAATGCGGAATGAAAGGGAATGGAATCTGGAATGGAATGTGGAATGGAATGGAATGGAATGGAGAGTGGAGAGGAATGGAATGGAATGTGGAATGGAAAGAATGTTATGTGGAATGGAATGGAATGGTTTTGAATGTAGAATGGAGTGGAATGGAATGGAATGGAATGTGGAACCGAATGGAATTTAGTGTGGAATGGAATTTGGAATGGAATGTGGAATGGACTGGAATGGAGTGTGGAATGGAATGGAACGCAATGTGGAATGGAAAGCAATAGAATGCAATGTGGAATGGAATGGAATTGAACGGGGAATTCAATGTGGAATGCAATGTGGAATGGTATGTGGAACGGAATGGAATGTGGAATGGAATGGAATGGAATGTGGAATAGAATGGAAAGGAATGCAATGTGGAATGGAATGCGGAACGGAATGATATATAATGTGGACTGCAATGGAATGGAATGTGGAATGGAATAGAATGTGGAATGGAAAGGAGTGGAATGTAGATTGGAATGGAATGGAATTTGGAAAGGAATGTGAAATGGAATGTGGAATGGAACGTTGAATGGAATGGAAAGGAATGTGGAATGGAATGTGGAATGGAACGGAATAAAATGTGTAATGGGATGTGGCATGGAATGTGAAATAGAAAGTGCAATGGAATGCAATGGAATGTTTAATGGAACCTGGAATGGAACGTGGAATGGAACGTGGAATGGTACGTGGAATTGAAGGTGGAATGTAGTGGAATGGAATGTGCAATGGAATGGGTTGAAATGTGGAATGGATTGTGGAAAGGGAGGAAATGGATTGTGGAATGGAATGTGAAATTGAATATGTAATGACATATTTAATGGAATGGAATGGAATGAGGAATGGAACGTGGAATGCAATGGAATGGAATGTTGAATGGAATGTGGAATGGAATGTGGAATAGAAGGTGTAATGGAATGTGGAATGGAATAGAATGAAAAGTGCAATGGAATAGATTGGAATGTCGAAGGGAATGTGGAATGGAATGCAAGAGAAAGTAGAATGGAAAAAATGAAATGTGGAATGGAATGTGCAATGGAACGGCATGGAATGTGGAATGGATCGCCAAATGGAGTGTGGAATGGAATGTGGAATGGAATGTGGAAAGGAATGTGGAATAGAATGGAAAGGATTGTGGAATGGAATCGAGCAGAATGGGAAGGAACGTGGAATGGAACGGAATGGAATGTGGAATGGAATGTGGAATGAAATACACGGCAACGTAGGATGCAATGTGGATGGAATGTGGAATTGAATGTGGAATGGAATGTGAAATGGAACGTATAGTGAAATGAGGAACGGAATAAAATGGAACGTGGAATGGAACGGAATGGAACGTGGAACGGAAAGTTATAGGAAGGGGAATGGAATGGAATGGAACGTGGAATGGATCGTGCAATGGGATGGAATAGAACGTAAAATGGAATGTTGAAAGGAATGTGGAATGGAATGAGGAATGGAAACTGGAATGGAATGCAATGAAACGTGGAATTGAATGTGGAATGGGATGGAATGCAACGTGGAATGGAACGTGGACTGGAATGGAATGTGGAATAGAATGTGGAACGAAATGTTGAATGGAATGGAAAGGAATTTGGAATGGAATGTGGAATATAACGGAATATAATGTGGAATGGAATGTGGAACGGAATGTGAAATGGAAAGTGTAATAGAATGGAATGGAATGTGGAATGGAAACTCGAAAGGAATGTGCAATGGGACGTGTAAAGGAACGTGGAATAGAAAGTGGAATGGAGTGGAATGGAATGCTGAATGGAATGGAAGGAAATGTGGAATGGAGTGTGGAATGGAATAGAATGGAATGTGGAATGGAATGTGAAATGGAATGTTTAATGTAATGTGGAATTGTATGGAATGGACCATGGAATGGAATGGAATGGAATGTGGAAAGGAATGTGAAGTGGAATGTGGAATAGAAGTTTGAATTGAATGTGGAATGGAATAGAATGGAAAGTGAAATGGAATAGATTGGAATGTCGAAAGGAATGTGGAATGGAATGCAATGGAATGTGGAATGGAACAGAACGTAATGTGGAACGGAATGTCGAATGGAATGTGGAATGGACCTGCATGGAAGTTGGAATGCAATGCGGAATGGATTGTGGAATGGAACGTGGAACGACGTGACATGGAACATGGAGTGGAATGGAATGGAAAGTGGAATGGAATGCAATGGAGCGTGGAATGGAACGTGTAATGGAACTTGGAATGGAATGTGGAATGGAATGGAATGGAATGTGGAACGCAATGTGGAATAGAATGGGGCATGGTATTGAATGTAATGTGGAATGGAATGCAATGGATTGTGGAATGGAAAGGGGATTGGAATGGAATGGAATGTGGAATGGAATGTGGAAAGGAATGTGCAACAGAACGGAATGGAATGTGGAATTGAATGTGAAATGCAATGTGGAATGGAATGTGGAATGGAACGGAATGCAATGTGGAATGGAATGTGGAAGGGAATTTGGAATGGAATGGAAAGGAATGGAGAGTGGATTGTAATGTGCAATGGAATTGAATGAAATGTGGAATGGAATGTGGAATGGAATGCGGAAAGCAATGTGGAACGCAACTTAATGGAATGTGGAATGGAATGTGGAATTGAGAGTGGAATGGAATGGAGATTGGAACGGAATGGAACGTGTAATTGAATGTGTAATGGAATGAGGAAAGGGGTGTGGAATGGAATGTGCAATGGAACGGAATCGAATGTGGAATGGAATGTAGAATGGAAAGTGTAATGGAACGGAATTGAATGTGGAATTAAATGTTGATTGGAAAGGAATGTGACGTGGAATGGAACGTGGAAAGGAAGGAATCGATAGTGAAAAGGAACGTGGAATGGATTGTGAATGGAATGTGGAATGGAGCGTGGAATGGAATGTGGAAAGGAATGTGGAATGGAAAGGAATGAAATGTCTAATGGAAAGTAATGGAATGAAATGCGGAATGGAATGTGGAATGGAAACGAATGGAATGTGGAATGGAATGAAATGGAGTGTGGAATGAAATGGAATGGAATGTATGGAATGTGAAATGGAAAGGAATGGAATGTGGAATGGAAAGGAATGGAAAGTGGAATGGAATGTGGAATGGAATGGGTAATGGAATGGAAAGGAATGTGAAATGGAATGTCGAATGTAATGTGTAATGGAAAGTGGAATTGAATGCGGAATGGAATGGAATGGAAAGTGGAATTTAATGGAATGAAACGTGGAATGGAACGTGGAATGGATCGTGGAATGGGACTTTGACAGTAACGTGGAGTGGAACGTGAACAGGAACGTTGAATGGAACGTGGAATGCAATGAAATGGTATGTGAAATGGAATTTGGAATGAAATGTGGAGTGGAATGGAATGGAATGTGGAATGGAATGGAATGGAATGGAATGTGGAAAGGAATGTGGAGAGGAATGTGGAATGGAATGGAATGGAATGTGGAATGGAATGCTGAATGCAAACCGGAATGGAATGGAATGGAATGTTGAATGGAATGTAATGGAATGAGGAATGGAATGTGGAATGGAATGGAATGGAATGTGGAATGGAATGTGGAAAGGAATGTGGAATGGAATGGAATGGAATGTGAAATGGAATGCAATGGAATGTGGAATGGAATGTGGAATGGAATGGAATGGAATGTGAAATGGAATGCAATGGAATGTGGAATGGAATGTGGAGTGGAATGGAATGGAATGTGGAATGAAATTTGGAAAGGAATGTGCAATGTAATGTGGAATGGAATGTGGAATGGAATGGAATGCAATGTGGAATGGAATCTGGAATGGAATGGAATGGAAGTTGGAATGGAAAGGAATGGAATGATGAATGGAATGCGAAATGGAATATGATATGGAGTGTGGAATGCAATGGAAAGGAATGTGGAATGGAATGTGTAATGGAATGAGGAATGGATTGGAATGGAATGGACAGTGGAATAGAATGTGTAATGTTATGTGGAATGGAATGGAATGTGGAATGAAAGGTCGAATGGAATGTGGAATGGAACGTGGAATGGAATGGAGTGGAATGTGGAACGGACCATGGAATGGAATTGAATAGAATGTGGAATGGAGCGTGGAATGGAAAGTGCAATGAACTGTGGAATGGATCATGGAATGGAATGGAATGGAACGTGGAATGGAACGTTGAAAAGAAGGAATGGACAGTGTAATGGAAATTGGAATGGATTGTGGAATGGAATGTGGAATGAAATATCTAAATGAATGTGGAAAGTAAAGTGGAATGGAAACGAACGGAATGTGGAATGGAAAGGAGTGGAATGGAATGCGGAATGGAATGTGGATTGGAAAGGAATGGAATGTGGAATGTACTGTGGAATGGAATGGAATGGAATGTGCAATGAAATGGAATGGAACGGTATGGAATGTGAAATGGAATGGAATGGAATGTGGAATGCAACGTGGAATGGAACGTGGAATTCAACGTGGGGTGGAACTTGGAATGAAATGCTGAATATAACATGGAATGGAATGTGGAACGTAATCTGGAATGGAATGGAATGGAACGTGGAATGGAAAGGAATGCAAGGGAAAGGTACTCGGAATGGAATGGAATATAGTGACGAATGGATTGGAATGGAATGTGGAATAAAATGGAATTGGATGTGGAAAGGAATCTGGAATGGAATGGAATGGAAAGTGTAATGGAATAGAATGAAATGGAATGATACAGGGAATGGAATGGAATGGAATGTGGAATGGAATGGAACAGAATACTATGAGGAATTGAATGGAATGTAATGTAGAATGAAATTGAATGAAATGTGGAATGGATTGGAATGGAACATGGAAAGGAATGTGGAATGGAATTTGGAATGGAATGTTGAATGGAATGGAATGGAATGTGGAATGGAATGGAACGGAAGGTGGAATAGAATGGAATGGAATGGAATGTGGAATGGATTGTGGAGTGGAACGGAATGGAATGTGGAATGGAATGGAATTTGGTATGCAATGGAATGGAAGGTTTAACGGAATGGAATGGAATGTTTAATGCAGTGGAATGGAATGCGGAATGGAATGGAACGTGGAATGGAATGGAATGCAAATTGGAATGGAATGGAATGTGGAATGGAATGGAATGGAATGGAATGCGACGTGGAATGTGGAATGGAATGTGAAATGGAATATTGAATGGAACGTGGAATGGCATGAAATGGAACGTGGAATGTAGTGGAATGTATCTTTGAATGTAATGGAATGGAACGTGGAATGGAATGTTGAAAGGAATGCGAAATGGAATGGAATGGAATGTGGAATGGAATGTGTAAAGGAATGGAAAGGAATGTGGAATGGAACGTGGAATTGAATATGGAAAGGAATGTGGAATTAAACGGAACGGAATGTGGAATGTAATTTGGAATGGAGTGTGGAAAGGAATGTGGAATGTAATGGCATGGAATGTGGAATGGAATGTGGAATGGAATGTGAAATGGAGCGTGGAATGGAATGTGAAATGGAACGCAATGGAGTGTGGGATGGAATGTGGAATGGAAAGGAAGGGAACGTGCAAGGTAATGTAGAATGGAACATAAAATGGAAAGGAATTCCATGCGGTATTGAATGTGGAATGCAATGTAATGCGACGTGGAATGGAAGTGGAATGGAACGTGGAATGGAATGGAATATGGAATGGAATAAAATGGAATGTGGAATAGAATTTGAAATGGAATGTGGAATGGAATGTGGAAAGAAACGTGGAATGTAACGCAATGGAATGTGAAATGGAATGTGCAATAGAATGGAATGGAATGTGGAATGGAATGGAACGGAATGTGGAATGGAACCTGGAACGGAATGAGGAATGGATTGTGGAATGCAAATTGGAATGGATGTGAGATGGAACGGAATGGAATGTGGAATGGAATGTGGAATGGAATCTGGAAAGGATTGGAATGTGGAAAGTAATGGAATGGAATGTGGACTGGGATGGAATGGAATGTGCAACGGAATGTGGAATGGAATGGAATGGATGTGGAATGAAATGTGGAATGGAATTGA
The DNA here is from genome assembly GCF_028885655.2 of Pongo abelii. Classification (NCBI taxonomy): domain Eukaryota; kingdom Metazoa; phylum Chordata; class Mammalia; order Primates; family Hominidae; genus Pongo; species Pongo abelii. The sequence continues at coordinate 17,912,112 of NC_072000.2, read as the reverse complement.
ATGGAATGTGGACTGGAACTTGGAATGGAACATGGAATGTAATGTGGAATGGAACGTCGAATGGAATGGAAAGAAATTTGGAATGGAATGTGTAATGGAATGTGGAATTGAAAGGTATGCAACGTGGAATGGAATGTGGAACTGAATGGAATGCAATGTGGAATGAAATGTGAAAGGCAATGTGGAATGCAATGTGGAATGGAATGTGGAATTGAAAGGAATGCAATGTGGAATGGAATGTGGAACAGAATGGAATGCAATGTGGAGTGAAATGTGAAATGCAATGTGGAATGCATTGTGGAATGGAATGTGAAATGGAATGTGGACTGGAATGGAAAGAAATGTTGAATGGAATGTGGAATTGAATGGAAATGAAGTTGAATGGAATGTGGAATGGAATGTGGAATAGAGTGTAATGCAATTGAATTCAATGTGGAATGGGACGCCGAATGAAATGTGGAATGGAATGTGGAAAGGAATGTGGAATGGAACAGAATGGAATGTGGAATGGAATGTGGAATGGAATGTGAAATGGGAGGTGGAATTCAATGGAATGGATAAGGTGGAATAGAACTTGGAATGGCATGGATTACAAAGCGTAATTTAACGTGGAATGGAATGTGGAAGGAACATGGAATGGAATGTGGAATGGAATGTGGAATGTAACAGAATGGAATGTAGAATGGAATGCAAAGGAATGTGGAACAGAATCCAGTGGAATGGAATGTGGAATAGAATGGAATAGAATGTGGAATGGTATGGAATGGAATGTGGAATGGAATGGATAGGAATGTTTAATGGAATGGAATGGAACAGAGAATGGAATGTGTAATGGAATGTGGTATGGAATGGAATGGAATGTGGAATGGAATGGAATTGAATGTAGTGTGGAATAGAATGGAATAGAATGGAATGTGGAATGGAATGTGGAATGGAATGGAAAGGAATGCAACTTTGAATGGAATGAGGAATGGAATGTGGAATGGAATGTGGAATGTAATGGGATGGAAAGTGGAATGGAAAGGAATTGAATGGAATGGAGTGTGGGTTAGAATTTATTGCAATGTGTAATGGAAAGGAATGGAATGGAAAGTGAAGTGGAATGTGGAATGGAATGTGAAATGGAATGAAATGGAACGTGGAAAGGAATGGAATGGAACGTGGAATGGAACATGGAATGGAAGGTGGAATTCAATGTAGAATGGAATGTGCAATTGAATGGAATGGTTAGGGGAATGGAATGTGCAATTGAATGGAATGGAATGTGGAAAGGAATCAATAATGGAATGGAATGGAATGTGGTTTTAAAGTGGAATGCAATGTGGAATGGATTGTGGAATGAAATATGGAAAGGAATGTGCAACGGAACAGAATGGAATGTGGAATGGAAGGTGGAATGGAATGGAATGGAACGTGGAATGGAATGTGAAACGGAATGGAAAAGAATGTGCAATGGAATGTGCAATGCAAAGTATTATGGAACGGAATGGAATGTGGAAAGGAATGTGGCGTGGAATGGAATGAAATGAGGAATGTAATGTGGAATGGAATGAGGAATGGAATGGAATGGAATGTGGAATGGAATGTGAAATATAATGTGGAATGTAATGTGGAATGGAAATTGGAAGGAAATTGAACGGAATGTGGAAAGGAACGTGGAATGGAATGGAATGGAACATGGAGAGGAACGTCGAATGGAATGTGGAAGGGATCGTGCAATGGAATGAAATGTGGAATGGAATGGAATGGAATGTGGAATGAATTGTGAAATGGATTCCGGAATGGCATGTTGAATTGAATGGAAAGGAATGTGGAATGAAATGTGAAATGGAATGTGGAATGTAATGTGGAAGGGAACATGGCATTGAATGGAATGGAAAGTGGAATGGAATGTGGAATAGAATGTGGAATGGAATGGAATGGAATGTGGAATGGAATGTGGAATGGAATGTTGAATGGAATGGAATGCAATGTGGAATGGAATGGATTGGAATGTAGAAAGGAATGTGGAATGGAACGGAATGGAATGTGGAATGGAATGTGGAATGCAACGGAATGGAATGTGGAATGTAACGTGGAATGCAGTGTGGAATACAATCTGGAATGGAACGGATAGGAATGTGGAATGGAATGTGGAATGGAAAGTGGAATGGAATGTTTAATGGAACGTAATGGAATGTGGAAAGGAATGTGGACTCGAAGGTGTAATGTAACTGAATGGATTGTGGAAAGGAGTGGAATGGAATTGTATGAATTATGGAATGGAATGGAATGGAATGTGGAATGGAACGTGGAAAGCAACGTGGAATGGAAATCGCAATGGAACGCGGAATGGAAGGTGGAATGGAATGGAATGGAACCTGGAATGGAACGTAGAATGTAACGGAATGGAACATGTAATGGAATGTGGTATGGAATGGAATGAAATGGGGAGTGGAATGCGGAATGGAACATGGAATAGAATGTAGAATGGAATGCGGAACGAAATTGAATGGAATGTGGAAAGGAACGTGGAATGGAATTGGATGGAATGTGTAATGGAATGTGGAATGGAATGGAAAGGAATGTGGAATAGAATGTGGAATGGAATGGAATGGAATGTGGAATGGAATGGTATGGATTATAGAATGGAATGGAAACGAATGGAATGGAATATGGAATGGAATGGAATGGAATGGAATGTGGAGTGGAATGTGGAATGGAACGTGGAATAGAATGTAGAATGGAATGTGGAATGGAATGTGGAACGTAATTGAATGGAATGTGGAAAGGAACGTGGAATGGAATGGGATGGAACGTGTAATGGAATGTGGAATGGAATGGAATGGAATGTGGAATAGAATGCAGAATGGAATGTGGAATGGAATGGAATCTAATGCGGAATGGAATGTGGAATGGAATGGAATGGAATGTTGAAAGGAATGTGGAAAGGAGTTGAAAGGAATAGAATGTGGAATGGAATGTGGAATGGAAAGGAATGGAATGGAATGTGGAATGGAATGTTGAATGGAATGTGGAATGGATAGTGAAATGGAATGGAACGTGGAATCAAAGGTGGAATGGAATGGAATGTGAAATGGAACGTGGAATGGAACTTGGAATGGAATGGAATGGAATGTGGAATGGAATGTGGAATGGAATTTGGAAAGGAAAGTGGAACGGAATGGAATGGAATGTGGAATGGAACGTGGAATGGAATGGAATGGAAAATGGAATGGAAAGTGAAATAGAATGTGGAATGGAATGTGGAATGGAAGGGAAGTAATGCGGAATGAAATCTGGAATAGAATGTGGAAAGGGAAGTGGAATGGAATGTGGAATGGAATGTGGAGTGGAAAGTTGAGTGGAATGTGTAATGGAATGGAAGGGAATGTGCAATTAAATGTGGAATGGAAGGGAATGGAATGTGGAATGGAATGGAATGGATTGTGAAATGGAAAGGAATGGAATGTGGAATGAAATGGAATGGAATAGAAAGCGAAATGGAGTGTGGCATGTAATGTGAAATGCAATGTGGTATGGAACGTGGAAAGGCATGACATGAAACAAGGAATGGAATAGAATGGAACGTGAAAAGGAATGGAATGGAACGTGGAATGGAATGGAATGGAACGTGGAATGCAACATGAAATGGAATGTGGAATGGCATGTGGAATGGAATGTGGAAAGGAATGGAATGGAATGTAGAATGGAATGTGGAATGAAATGTGGAATGGAATGGAATGGAATCTGTAATGGAATGGAATGGAATGCGAAATGGAATGTGGAATGTAACGTGAAATGGAATGTGGAAGGTAACGTAGAACGGCATGACATGAAACGTGGAATGGAATGGAATGGAACGTGAAATGGAATGGAATGGAACGTGGAAGGGAATGGAATGGAACGTGGAATGGAACGTGAATGGAATGTGGAATGGAATGTGGAATGGAATGTTGAACGGATTCGAATGGAATGTGGAACGGAACGTGGAATAAAATGTGGAATGGAATGGAATACAATGTGGAATGGAATGGAATGGATTCTGGAATGGAATGTGAAATGGAATGTGGAATGGAACATGGCATTGAATGGAATGGAATCTGAAATGGAATGTGGAATAGAATGTAGAATGGAATAAAAGGGAAAGTAGAATGGAATGTGGAATAGAACGTGGAATGGAATGTGGAATGGAATGGAATTGAATGTGCATTGGAATGGATTGGATTGTGGAAAGGATTGTTTAATGGAACGGAATGGAATGTGGAATGGAATGTGGAATGGAACGGAATGGAATGTGGAATCTAATGTGCAATGGAGTGTGTAACATAATGTGGAATGGAATATAATGGACTGTGGAAAGGAATGGAATGGAATGGTAAGGAATATGGAATAGAGGGCAATGGAATGTAGAAGGGAACGTGGAAAGTAACATGGAATGGAAAGTGCAATGGAAGGTGGAATGGAATGAAATGGAACGTGGAATGGAATGTAGAATGGAAAGGAATGCAACGTGTAATGGAATGTGGGATGGAATGGAATGTAATGTGGAAAAGAAAGTAGAATGTAACGTGGAATAGAATGTAGAATGGAATGTGGAATGGAATGTGGAATGTAATTGAGTGGAATGTGGAATGGAACGTTGAATGGAATTTAATAGAGCATGTAATGTGATGTGGAATGTAATGGAATGGAATGTTGAATAAAATGTGGAATGGTATGCGGAATGGAATGGAAAGGAATGTGGAATAGAATGTGGAATGGAATCAGGAATGGAATGGAATGGAATGGAATGGAAAGTGGAAGGGAATGTGGAAAGGAATGGAATGAAATTTTGAATGGAATGTGGAATGGAATGGAATGGAGTAGATTTTGGAATAGAATGTGGAATGGAATGGATTGGAATGGAATGTGGAATGGAATGTTTAATGGAATATGGAATGGAATGTGGAATGGAATGTAATGGAATGTGGAATGGAATGGAATATGGAATGGAAATTGGAACGGAATGGAATAGTATGTGGAATGGAACGGAAGTAATGTGGAATGGAATGTGGAATGAAATGTGGAAAGGAAAGTGGAATGGAATGTGGAATGGATTGTGGAATGGAATGTTGAGTGGAATGTGAAATGGAATGGAATGCAATGGAATGTGGAATGGAAAGCAGAATGGAATGTGGAATGGAATGTGGAATGGAATGGAATGGAATGTGGAATGTAATGGAATGTGGAATGGAAAGTGGAATGGAATGAAATGTGGAATGGAATGTGGAATGGAAAGTTGAATGGAATGTGGAATGGAATGAAATGGAATGTGGAATGGAATTTGAAATGGAATGTGGAAAGGAAAGTGGAAAGGAATGGAATGGAATATGGAATGGATTGTAGAATGGAATGTAATGGAAACTGGAATGGAACGTGGAATGGAATGAGGAATGGAATGTGTAATGGAATGTGGAATCGAACGGAAATAATGCGGAATGGAATGTGGAAAGGAAAGTGGAATGAAATGTGGAATGGAATGTTGAGTGGAATGTGGAATGGAATGGAATGGAATGTGCAATTCAATGTGGAATGGAATGGAATGGAATGTGGAATGGAACGTGGAATGCAATCTAACAGAATGTGGAAAGGAATGGAATGGAATGTGGAATGGAAGGAAATGGAAAGGAATGCAAAATGGTATGTGGAATGTAATGTGAAATGGAATGTGGAATGGAACATGGAACGGCAGGGCATGGAACGTGGAATGGAATGGAATGGAACGTGGAATGGAATGGAATGGAACGTGGATTGGAATGGAATGGAACGTGGAATGGAACGTGGAATGGAATGTGGAATGGAATGTGGAATGGAATTGAAAGGAATGTGAAACGTAATGTGGAGCAAAATGTGGAATGTAGTGTAATGGAGTGTTTAATTGAATGGAAAGGATTGTGGAATGGAATGTGGATTGAAATGGAATGGAATTTGGAATCGAATATGGATTGGAATGTGGAAAGGAATGTGGAGCAGAAGGGAATGAAATGTTAAATGAAATGTGGAATGGAATGTGGAATGGAATGTTTAATGGAAGGTGGAATAGAATGGAATGGAACTTGGAGTGGAATGTGGAAGGGAATGTGGAATGGAATTCAATGGAATGGAGTGTGGAATGGAATGTGGAATGGAATGTAGAATGGAATGGAGTGGAATGTGTAATTGAAAGTGGAATGGATTGTGGAATGGAATATGGCATGGTTTGTGGAATGGAATGTGGAATGGAATGGAATGGAATGTGGAATGGAATGTGGTATGGAATGGAATGTAACATGGATTGGAATGGAATGGAACGTGGAATGGAATGTGGAATGGAATGTGGAATTGAATGTGGAACGGAATGGAATGGTATGTGGAATGGAATGTGGAATGCTTGGAATGGAATGTGGAGTGGAATGCAACGGAATGTGGAAAGGAATGTGGAAATTAATGTGGAATGGAACGGAATGGAATGTGAAATGGAATGGAATGGAATGTGAAAGGTATGTGGAAAGGAAAGTGGAATGGAATGGAATGGAATGTGGAATTGAATTGAATGCAATATCGAATGGAATGGAATGGAACTTGGAGTGGAATGTGGAATGGAATGTGGAATGGAATTTGGAACCGACTGGAATGGAATGTTGAATGGAAAGGAATGGAATGTCTAATGGAATGGAATGGCATATGGAATGGCTTCTGGAATGGAATGTGAAATGGAATGTGGAATGGAATGTGGAATGGAACATGGCATTGAATGGAATGGAATGTGGAATGGAATGTGGAATAGAATGTGGAATGTAATGGAATGGAATGTAGAATGGAATGTGGAATAGAATGTGGAATGGAATGTGGAATGCAATGGAATTGAATATTGAATTGAATGGATTGGATTGTGGAAAGGAATGCTTAATGGAACAGAATGGAATGTGGAATGGAATGTGCAATGGAAAGGAATGGAATTTGGAATGGAATGTGGAATGGAGTGTGTAATATAATTTGGAATGGAATGGAATGGATTGCAGAAAGGAATGAAATGGAATGCTATGGAACATGGAATAGAATGGAATGGAATGTTGAATGGAATGTGGAAAGTAACGTGGAATGGAAAGTGCAATGGAACGTGGAATGGAAGGTGGAATGTAATGGAATGGAACGTGGAATGGAATGTGGAATGGAACAGAATGGAATGTGGAGTGGAATGGTGTGTGTAAATAAAGTGGAATGGAATGGAATGGATTGCGGAAAGGTATGGAATGGAATGCTATGGAAGATTGAATAGAATGGAATGGAATGTTGAATTGTACGTGGAAAGTAACGTGGAATGGAAAGTGCAACGGAACGTGGAGTGGAAGGTGGAATGGAATGGAATGGAACGTGGAATGGAATGTGGAATGTAATGGAATGGAACATGTAATGGAATGTGGAATGGAATGGAATGTAATCTGGAATGGAAAGTGGAATGTAAAGTGGAATAGAATGTAGAATGGAATGTGGAATGGAATGTGGAATGTAATTGAATGGAATGTGGATTGGAACGTTGAATGGAATGGAATAGAACATGCAATGGAATGTGGAATGGAATGGAATGGAATGTGGAATAGAATGTGGAATGGAATACGGAATGGAATGGAATGGAATCTGGAATAGAATGTATAATGGAATGTGGAATGGAATGGAATGGAATGGAATGTGGAATGGAATGCGGAATTAAATGGAATGAAATGTTGAACGGAAGGTGGAATGGAATGGAATTAAACAGAATGTGGAATGGAATGTGGAATGGAATGGATTTGAATGGAATGTAGAATGGAATGTTGAATGGAATATGGAATGGGAAGAGAAATTGAATGGAATGGAATGTGGAATGGAATGGAATTTTCAAAGAAAATTGGAATGGAGTGGAATGGAATGTGGAATGGAACGGAAGTAATGTGGAATGGAATGTGGAATGGAATGTGAAACGAAAGTGGAATGGAATATGGAATGGAATGTGGAGTGGAATGTTGAGTGGAATGGAATGTGAAACGAAAGTGGAATGGAATATGGAAAGGAATGTGGAGTGGAATGTTGAGTGGAATTGGAATGGAATGGAATGCAATGGAATGTGGAATGGAATGTTGAATGGAATGTGGAATGGAATGAAATGGAATGTGGAATTAAATGGAACGAGGAATGGAAAGTGGAATGGAATGAAATGTGGAATGGCATGTGGAATGGAACGTTGAATGGAATGTGGAATGGAATGGAATGGAATGTGGAATGGAATGTTAAATGGAATGTGGAAAGGAAGGTGGAACAGAATGGAATGGAATATGGAATGGAACGTGTAATGGAATGCAATGGAAAGTTGAACGGAACATGGAAAGAAATGTGGAATGGAATGTGGAATGGAATGTGGAAAGCAAAGTGGAATGAAATGTGGAATGGAATGTGGAATGGAATGTTGAGTGGAATGTGGAATGGAATGGAAAGGAATGTGCAATTAAATGTGGAATGGAATCGAATGGAATGTGGAATGGAAAGTGGTATGCAATGGAATGGAATGTGGAATGGTATGGAATGGAATGTGGAATGGAATGAAATGGAAAGGAATGCAAAATGGAATGTGGAATGTAATGCAAAATGGAATGTGGGAAGTAACGTGGAACGGCATGATATGGAACATGGAATGGAATGGAATGGAAGGTGGAATGGAACGCAATATACCACGGAATGGAATGGAATGGAAAGGGGAATGGAACGTGGAATGGAATGTGGAATGGAATGTGGTATGGAATGGAAAGGAATGTGGAACGTAATGTGGAAATGAATGTGGAATGCAATTGACTGGAATGTGGAATGGAATGGAATGGATTGTGGAATGCAATGTGGATTGAAATGGAATGGAATTTGGAATGGATTGTGGAAGGGAATGTGGAAAGCAATGTGGAATGGAATGGAATGGAATGAAATGTTGAATAGAATGGAATGGAATGGAATTTGAAATGGAATATGGAATGGAAAAGAATGGAATGTGGAATGCAATGGAATGGAATGTGGATTGGAATGGAATGGAAGGTGGAATGGAATGGAAGGTGGAATGGAATGGAATGGAATATGGATTGAAATCGAATGCCATGCGGAATGAAATGGAATGAACTGGAATGGGAAAAGGAATGTGGAATGGAATGTGAAATGGAATGTGGAATGGAATGTTGAATGGTATGTAATGGAACGTGGAATGGAATGAAATGGAACGAGGAATGAAATGGGATGGAACGTGGAATGGAACATGGAATGGAATGCGGAATGCAATGTGGAAAGGAATGTGGAATGGAATGGAATGGAATGTGGAATGGAATGAAATGGAATGGAATGGAAAGTAGAATGGAATGTGGAAAAGAATGTGGAATGGAACGGAATGGAAAGTGGAACGTGGTGGAATGGAAAGTGAAATGGAATGTGGAATGGAATGTGGAAAGGAATGGAATGAAATGTGGAATGGAATGAGGAATGGAATGGGGAATGGAATGGAATAGAAAGTGAAATGTAATGTGGAATGGATTGTGAAACGGGAAGTGAAATTTAATGTGGAATGGAATGGAATGGAACGTGGAATGGAACGTGGAGTGAAACGTGGACAGGAACACAGAATTTAACGTGGAATGGAATGAAATGTAATGTGGAATGGAACAGAATGGAATGTGGAATGGAATGTGGAACGGAATGTGGAATTGAATGGAGTGGAATGTGGAATGGATTGTGGAATGGAATGTGGAATGGAATGGAATGGTATGTAGAATGGAATGTGGAATGGAATGTGGAATGGAATGTGGAATTTAATGTTGAGTGGAATGTGAAATGGAATGGAATGCAATGGAATGTGGAATGGAATGCTGAATGGAATGTGGAATGGAAAGTGGAATGGAATGGAATGGAATGTGGAATGGAATGGAATGTGGAATGGAAAGTGGAATGGAATGAAATGTGGAATGGAATGTGGAATGGAATGGAATGGAATGTGGAATGGAATGTGAAATGGAATGTGGAAAGGAAAGTGGAACGGAACGGAATGGAATATGGAATGGAACGTGGAATGGAATGGAATGGAAAGTGTACTGGAACGTGGAATGGAATGTGGAATGTAATGTGTAATGGAATGTGGATTCGAACGGAAACAATGTGGAATGGAAGGTGGAAAGGAATGTGGAATGAAATGTGGAATGGAATGTGGAATGGAATGTGGAATGGTAAGTTGAGTGGAATGTGGAATGGAATGGAATGGAATGTGCAATTAAATGTGGAATGGAATGGAATGGAATGTGGTATGGAACGTTGAAAGCAATGGAATGGAATGTGGAATGGAATGGAATGGAATGTGGAATGGAATGAAATGGAAAGGAATGCGAAACGGTATATGGAATGTAAGGTGAAATGCAATGTGGAATTTAACATGGAACGGCAGGACCTGGAACGTGAAATGGAATGGAATGGAACGTGGAATGGAATGGAGTGGAACGTGGAATGGAACGTGGAATGGAATGTGGAATGGAATGGAAAGGAATGTGGAACGTAATGTGGAATGAAATGTGAAATACAGTGGAATGGAATGTGTAATGGAATGGAATGGATTGTGGAATGGAATGTGGATTGGAATGGAATGGAATTTGGAATGGAATGTGGATTGGAATGTGGAAAGGAATGTGGAACAGAAGGGAATGAAATGTTAAATGGAATGTGGAATGGAATGAGGAATGGAATGTTTAATGGAATGTGGAATAGAATGAAATGGAATGTGGAATGGAATGTGGAAGGGAATGTGGAACAGAAGGGAATGCAATGTGGAATTCAATGTGGAATGGAATGTGGAAAGGAATGTTTAATGGAATGTGGAACAGAATGGAATGGAACGTGGAATGGAATGTGGAAGGGAATTTGGAATGGAATGGAATGGAGTGGAGTGTGGAATGTAAACAGGAATGGAATGGAATGGAATGTGGAATGGAATGTGCAATGGAAATTGGAAAGGAATGTGGAATGCAACTTAATGGAATGTGGAATGTAATGTAGAATGGATTGTGGAATGGAGTGTAGAATGGAATGGAGTGGAATGTGTAATTGAATGTGGAATGGATTGTGGAATAAAATATGGAAAGTTGTGTGGATTGGAATGTGGAATGGAATGGAATGGAATGTGTAATGGAATGAGGAATGGAATGGAATGAAATGTGGATTGGAATGGAATGGAATGTGGAATGGAATGGAATGGAACGTGGAATGGAATGCGGAATGGAATGTGGAATGGAATGTGGAATGGAGTGGAATGGAATGTGGCATGGAATGGAATCGAATGGCAATACAATGGAATGGAATGGAATGTGGAATGGAATGTAGAATGGAATGTCATTGAATGTGGAATGTGATGGAATTGAACGTGCAATGGAATGCAATGGAATGTGGAATGGAATGTAATGGAATCTGGATTGGAATGAAATGGAATGTGGAATGGAACGGAATGGAATGGAATGCGAAATGGAATGTTGAATGGAATGTGAACTGGAGTGTGGAATGAAACGTATAACGGCATGAATTGGAAGTGGAATGGAATGGAATGGAATGGAACGTGGAATGGAATGGAAGGGAAAGTGGAATGGACTTTGGAATGGAATGTGGAATGGATTGTGGAATGGTCGGTGGAATGGATTCGAATGGAATGTTGAATGGAATGTGGAATGGAATGGAAAGGAATGAGGTATGTAATGTGGAATGGAATGTGGAAAGGAAAGTGGAATGGAACGTAATGAAACGTGGAATGAAATGTGGAATGTAGTGTGGAATGGAATGTGGAATGGAATTGAATGGAATGGAAAGGCATCGTATGTGGTATGTAATGTGGAATGGAATGTGGAATGGAATGGAGAGGAATGTGGAGTGGAATGGAATGTGGAATGAAATGTGGAAAGGAATGGAATGGAATGTGGAATGGAATGTGCAAAGGGATGTGGAATGGAACGTAATGGAATGTGAATTGGAATGGAATCGAATGTGGAATAGTACGTGGAATGGAAAGTGGAATGGAATCAAATGGAATGTGAAATGGAATGTGGAATGGAATGTTGAATGGAATGGAATGGAATGGAATTTGGAATGAATACAATGGAATGTGGAATCCAATGTGGAGTGGAATGGAATGGTATATGGAATTGAATGTGGACTGGAGTGGAATGGAATGTGGAATGGAATTGAAAGGAACGTGGAATGCAATGAAATATAATGTGGGATGGAAACGAATGGAATGTTGAATGGAATGGAATGGAATGTGAAATGAAATCGAATGGAATGTGGAATGGAATGAAATGAAATGGAATGGAATGTGGAATAGAATGGAATGGAATGGAATGTGGAATGGAATCGTATGGAATGGAAGGTGGAATGGAATGTGGAATGGAATGGAATGGAATGTTGAAGAGAAAGTGGAATTTAATTTAATGGAATGTGGAATGGAATGTGGAATGGAATGGAATGGAATGGAATGGAACGTGGAATGGAATGTGGAATGGAAAGCAATGGAATGTGGAATGGATTGGAACGTGGAATAGAACGTGGAATGCAAGGTGGAATGGAACGTTGAATGGTATGGAGTGGAGTGTAGAATGTAATTTGGAAAGGAATTGAATGGAATGTGGAATGGAATGTGGTATGGAATGGAATGGAATGTGGAATGGAATGTGGAATGAATGTAGAATGGAATGTGGAGTGGAATGGAATGGAATGTGGTATGGAATCTGGAATGGAATGTGGTATAGAATGTGGAATAGAATGGAATATAATGTGGAATGGAATGTGAAATGGAATGTGGAATGGATTGGAATGGAATGGAATGTGGAATGGAATGGAATGGAATGTGGAATGGAATATGGATTGGAATTCAATGGATTGTTTAGTGGAATGGAATGGAATGGAATGGAATGTGGAATGGTATGGAATGGAATGAAATGTTATGTGGAATGGAAGTGAATGGATTGTGGAATGGAATGGTACGTAACGTGGAATGGAATGGAATGGAATGTGGAATGGAATGGAATTGAATATGGAATGAAATGTGGAATGGAATGGAATGGAATGGAATGGAATGTGGAATAGAAATGATTGGAATGTGGAATGGAATGGAATGGAAAGGAATATGGAATTGAATGGAATGGAATGTGTGATGGAATGGAATGGATGGAATGTGGAATGGAGTGGAATGGAATGGAATGGAATGTGAAATTGAATGGAAAGAGGAAAGGTATGTGTAATGGAATGGAATGGAATGGAATGTGGAGTGGAATGAAATGGAGTAGAGTGGAATGGGATGAAGTTTAGTGGAATGCAGTAGAGTAGAGTGGAATGCATTGGAGTGGAGTGGATTGGATGCAGAGGAGTGTATTGGAAGTCGACAGAATGGAGTGGAGTGGAATGGACTGGAAAGGAGTGGAATGGAATAGAATGGAATAGCACGGAGTGGAATGGAATGGAGTGGAGTAGAATCGAGTGGAGTAGAGTGGAGTGGTGTGTAGAGAAGTGGAGTGGAGTGGACTGGAATGAAGTGGAGTGGAAAAGAATGGAGTGGATTGGAAAGAACTGGAATGGAGTGGAATAGAATGGAGTTGAATGGAATGGATTGGAGTGGAATGGAATGGAATGGAGTGGAGTACATTGGAGTGGGGTGGAACGGAGTGGAGTTTAATGGAATGTAGTGTAGTGTAGTCGATTGCAATGGAGTTTAGTGGATTGGAGTGTAGTGGAACGGAGTGGAATGGAATGGATTTGAATGGAATGGAATGGAATGCAATAGAATGTAGTGGAATAGAATGCAATGTAAAGGAAATTTGTCTTGTAATGTGAAGTGAGATTGTGCCACTGCACTACAGCCTGGCTGACACAGTGATATCCTTTGGAAAGAAAGGAATGGAATGCAATGGAGTGAAGTGGAATTGAACGGAATGGAGTAGAATGGAGTAGACTGGAATGGAGTAGAGTGTAGTAGAGTGCAGTGGAGTGGACTCGAATGGAATGAGATGGAGTGGAATGGAATTGTGATGAGTTCAGTGGAGTGGAGTGAAATAGAATAGAACGGAATGAGATGGAATGGAATGCAATGCTATGATGAAAATAAACGTCAGCTGAGATTGTGCCAATGCACTCCAGCATTTGTGACAGTGTGAGATCTTGTCGAAAGCAAGGAATGGAATGGAAGTGAGTGGAATGGAATGGAATGGAATGGAGTGGTGTGGAGTAGAGTGGAGTTCAGTGGAGTGAAATGGAGTGGAATGAAATGGAGTGGAGAGAAGTAGAGTGGAATGGAGTAGGGTGGAATGGAGTGGAGTGAGTGAAATGGAGTGGAGTGGGGGGGAAGGGAATTAAGTTGAGTGGAATGGAATGGAAAGGACTGGAATGCTATGGAATGGGATGGAGTGGAGTGAAATGGAATGAAGAGGAGTGGGATCGAATGGAATGGAGTGTAATGGAATGGAGTGGAATGGAGTGGAATGGAATGGATTGGAGTGGAGAGGAGAGGAGTGGAATGGAATGGAGTGGAATGAAGTGATGTGGAGTGGAGTGGAGTGGAATAGAAAGGAATGGGGTGGAAAGGAATGGAATAGAATGGAGTGGAGTAGAATGTAATGGAATGGGGTGGAGTGGAATGGAATTGAGTGAAGTGGAAAGGAATGGAATAGAGTTGAATGGAATGGAATGGAATAGAGTTTAATGGAATGGAATGGAATGCAGTGGAATGGAATGGAATGGAATGCAGTGGAATGGAATGGAATGGAATGCAGTGGAATGGAATGGAGTGGAGTGGAATTGAATGTAGTGGAGTGGAATGGAATGGAATGGAGTGGAATCGAGTGGAGTGCAGTGGAGTGGAGTGGAGTGGAGTGGAACAGCATGGAATGGAACGGAATTGAATGGAATGGAAAGGAATAGAATGTAGTGGAAAGCAATGGAATGTTATTAAAGAGAATGCAGTGGAAATGGAAAGATGTCCTGTAATGTGAGCTGTGATTGTGCCACTGCACTCCAGCCTGGCTGACCCAGTGATATCCTGTGAAAAGAAACGATTGAAAAGCCATGGAGAGAAATGGAATGGAATGGAAAGGAGTGGAGTGGAGTGGAGTGGAGTGGAATGGACTCGGATGGAGTGGGATGCAGTGGAATGGAATGGTATGGAGTAGTGTGAAATAGAATGGAATGGAATGGAATGGGATGGGTTGGAATGCAATGGAATGATGAAAAGAAATGTGAGCTGAGATTGTGCCACTGCACTCCAGCCTTTGTGACAGTGTGAGATCCTGTGGAAAGAAGGGAATGGAATGGAATAGAGTGGAGTGGAGTAGAGTGGAGTGGAGTGAAGTGGAATGGAGTGGAGTGGAGTAGAGTGGAGTGGAGTGAAGTGGAATGGAATGGAGTGGAGAGAAGTACAGCGGAATGGAGTGGAGTGGAAAGCAGTGGAATGGAGTGGAGTGGATTGGAATGGAATGAAGTGGAGTGGAATGGAATGGATAGGAGTGGAATGCTATGGAATAGGATGGAGTGGAGAGCAATGAAATGAAGAGGAGTGGAATGGAATGGAATGGAATTAAATGGAGAGGAATGGAATGCAGTGGAGTATAGTGGAATGGAATGGAGTGGAGTAGAGTGGAACAGAATGGTGTAGAGTGGAGTGGAATGGAATGGAGTGGAGTGGAGTGGAATGGAATGGAATGGGGTAGAATGGAGTGGAATGCAATGGAGTGGAGTGGAATGTGATGGAATGGAGTGGATTGGAATGCGCTGCAGTGGAGTGTAATGGAATGAAATGGAATGGAATGGAACGGAATGAAATGGAATGCAGTGGAATGGAATGGAGTGGAGTGGAATTGAATGGAGGGGAGTGGAATGCAATGGAATGGAGTGGAATCGAGTGGAGTGCAGTGGGGTGGAGTGGAAAGGAGTGGAGTGCAGTGAAGTGGAGTGGAGTGCAGTCGAGTGGAGTGGAGTGGAATGGAGTGGAATGGAGCGGAGTGGAGTGGAATGGAATGTGGTGGAATGGAGTGGAGTGGAGTTGAATGGAATGGAGTGGAGTTGACTGGAGTTGAATGGAGTGCAGTGGAGTGGAGTGGAGTGGTATTCAATGGAGGGGAGTGGTCTGGAATGGAATGGAATGGAAAGGAATGGAAAAATGAAATGTGAGCTGAGATTGTGCCACTGCACTCCAGGCTGGGTGACAGAGAGAGATACTCTAGAAAGAAAGGAATGGAATGGCATACAGTGGCATGGAATAGAATGGAATCAAATGGAGTGGACTGGAATGGAGTGGAGTGAAGTGGAGTAGAGTGGAATGGAGCGGAATGGAATTGGTTGGAATGGAATGGAATGAAGTGGAGTGGAGTGTGGTGGTGTGGTGTCCAGTGGAATGGAGCGGATTGCAATGGAATGGAGTGGAATGGATAATAGTGGAGTGCGTTGGAGAGGAGAGGAGTGGAATTGACTGGAATGGAATCGGAAGTAAGAGAATGTAGTGGACCGGAATGGAGTAGAGTGTAGTAGAGTGGAGTGGAATGGACTCGAATGGAATGAGATGGAGTGGAATGGAATTGTGATGAGTTCAGTGGAGTGGAGTGAAATAGAATAGAATGGAATGGGATGGAATGGAATGCAATGCTATGATGAAAATAAACGTCAGCTGAGATTGTGCCATGCACTCCAGCCTTTGTGACAGTGTGAGATGGAGTGGATTGGAATGCAACGGAGTGGAGTGGAATGGAATGGAGTGGAATGGAATTGAGTGGAGTTGAACGGAGTGGATTGGAGTGAAATGGAGTGGAGTGGAGTGGAATGGAATGGGGTGGAGTGGAATGCAATGGAGTGGAATGGAATGGAGTGAAGTGGAAGGCAGTGGAGTGGAGTGAAATGCAGTGGAGGGAGTGGAATGGAATGGAATGGAGTGGAATGGAATAGAGTGGAGTGGGATGGAGTGTAGTGGAGTGTAGTGGAGTGGAAAGGAGTTGAGTGGAATGGAATGGAGTGCAGTGGAAAGGAGTGGAGTGGAATGGAATGGAGTGGAATGGAATGGAGTGAAGTGGAATAGAACGGATTGGAATGGAATGGAATGGAGTGGAATGGAATGGAGCAGAGTGGAATGGACTGTAGTGGAGTAGAATGGAATGGGTTGGAGTGGAATGGAATGGAGTGGAGAGGTAAGGACGGGAGTGGAGTGGATTGGAATGGGTTGGAGTGGAATGGAATGGAGTGGAGTGTAATGGAGGAGAGTGGAGTTAAATGGAATGGAGTGCAATGGAATGGAGTGGGGATCTATGGAGTGGAGTGGAGTGGAATGGAATGGATTGGAGTGGAATGGAATGGAGTAGAATGTAATGGAGTGGAATGGATTGGAATGGAATGGAGTGGAGTGAGATGGAGTGTAGTGCAATGGACTGGAATAGAATGGAATGGAATGTAGTGGAGTGGAAAGGAATTGAGTGAACTTCAATGGAATGGAGTGGAGAGGAAAGGAATGGAATGGAGTGGTGTGGAATGGAATGTAACGGAAGAGAGCAGAATTGAATGGAGTGGAGTGGAGTGGAAGGAAATGGAGTGGAGTGGGGTGAAATGGAAGGGAGTGCAGTCGAGTGGAATGGAGAGGAATGGAATGGAATAGAGTGGAGTGGAATGGAATGCACTAGAGTGGAGTGGAATGGAATGGAGTAGAATGGAGTTGAGTGGAGAGGAGTGGAGTGGAGTGGAGTGGAGTAGAGAGAAGTGGAGTGGAATCGAGTGGAGTGGAATGGAATGGAGTTGAGTGTAGTGGAGTGGAGTGAAGAGGAGTGAAATGGAATGGTATGGCATGGAATGGATAGGAGTGGACTGGAAGGGAATGGAGTGGAGTGGAAAGGAATGGATTGGGCTGGAATGGAAAGGAATGGGTTTGAGAGGAGTGGAGTGGAGTGCAGTGGAGTGGAAAGGAATGGAATGGAGTGGTGTGGAGTAGAATGGTATGTAATGGAGCAGAATGGAATGAAGTGGATTTTAGTGGAATGGGGTGGAGTGGAATGGAACGGAATATAGTTGAGTGGAGTGGAATGGAGTTCATTGGAATGGAATGGAGTGGAATGGATTGGAGTGGAGTGGAATGGAATGTAGTCGAATGAAGTGGAATGGAATGGAGTGGAGTGGAATGGAATGGAGTGAAATGGACTGGAGTAGAATGTAATGGAGTGGAGTGGAAGGGAATGGAGTGGAGTGGAAAGGAATGGAATGGAGCGGTGTGGAATGGATTGGAATGGAATGGAGTGGAACGGAATGCAGTGGAGTGGAGTGAACTGGAATGGATTGAAGCAGAAATAAATGAAGTGGAGTGGAGAGGAAAGGAGTGGAGCGGAATGGAATAGAATGGAATGGAGATGAGTGGAATGGATTGGAGTGGAGTGGAGTGGAGTGAAATGGAATTGAATGGAATGGAATGAAGAAATGTGTGCTTAGACTTTTCCACTGCGTTGCAGCTTGTGTGACAGATGGAGATCCTGTTGAAAGAAAGGAGTGGAATAGAAGGGATTGGAAAAGCATAGCAAAAAATGGATAGGAGTGGAGTGGAGTGGAGTGCAGTGGAATAAAATGGAATGGAATGGAATGGAATGGAAAGGAATGGAATAGAATGGAATGGTGAAAAGAAATGTGACCTGAGATTCTGCCACTTCACACAATCCTGGGTGAAAGAGGGAGATCCTGTAAAAAGTACGGAATGGAATGGAATGTATTGGAATGGATTGAAATGGAGTGGAGTGGAGTGGAGTGGAAAAGAGTGGAGTGGAATACAATGGAGTGGAGTGGAACGGAATGGACAGGAGTGGAGTGCAATGGAATGGAGTGAAGTGGAGTGGAATGGAATTGACTCGAGTGGAAAAGAATGAAGTGGAGTGGAATGGAATGTAATGGAGTGGAGGGTAGTGGGGTGGAGTGGAATGGAGTGGAGTGGAGTGGAGTGGAATTGATTGGCGTGGAGTGGAAAAGAGTGGAGTGAAATGGAATGGAATGAGATGGAATGGAAAGGAGTGGAGTGGACTGGAATGGAGTGGAGAAGACTGAAATGGATTGGAATGGAGTTCAATGGAATGGAGTGGAGTGGAAAGGAATGGAATGGAGTCTAGTGGAATGGAATGGAGTGCAGTGGAATGGAGTGGAGTTGAATGGGGTGGAGTGGAATGGAATGGAGTGCAATGGAATGGAGTGGAATGAAGTGAAGTGGAGTGGATTGGAGTGGAATGCAGTGGAATGGAATGTAACAGAGTGGAATGGAATGAAATGGAATGGAATGCAGTACAGTGGAATGGAATGGAGTGAAATGGATAGGAATAGAATGGAATGAATTGGGGTGGATTGGAGTGGAGTGAATTGGAGTGAACTGGAACGGAGTCGGATGGAATGGGATGGAGTGGAATGGAATGGAGTGGAGTGTAGTGGAGTGCAATAGAATGGAATAGAATGGGATGGAATGGAATGCAATGGAATGGTGAAAAGAAATGAGAGCTGAGACAGTTTCATTGCATTCCAGCATTTGTGACAGAGTGAGATCCTGTGGAAAGAAAGTAATGAACTGCAATAGAGAGGAATGCAATGAAATGGAGTAGAATCGAATGAAGTGGAGTGGAATGGAGTGGAGTTGAGTGCAATGGAATGGAATGAAGTGGAGGGGAGTGGAGTGGAGTGGAGTGGAGTAGAATTGAGTGGAGTGGAGTGGAAAAGAGTGGAGTGAAATGGAATGGAGTGGAGTGGAGTGCAGCGAAATGGATTGGAATGGAGTGGAGTGGAGTGCAGTAAAATGGATTGGAATGGAGTTCAGTGGAATGGAGTGGTGTGGAAAGGAATGGAATGGAATCTAGTGGAATGGAATGAAGTGGAGTGGAATGGAGTGAAGTTGAGTGGGGTTGAGAGGAATGGAAAGCAGTGCAGTGCAATGGAATGGAGTGGAGTGGATTGGAGTAGAGTTCAGTGGAATGGAATAGAACGGAGTGGAATAGAATGGAATGGAATGGAGTGGAATGGAATGCAATAGAGTGGAATGGAATGGAGTGGAATGGATAGGAATGGAATGGAATGAATTGGAGTGGATAGGATTGGAGTGAACTGGAATAAAGTAGAATGGAGTCGAATGGAATGGGATGGAGTGGAATGGAATGGAATGGAGTGTAGTGGAGTGAAATAGAATGGAATGGAATGGGATTGAATGGAATGCAATGGAATGGTGAAAAGAAATGTGAGCTGAGACTGTATCACTGCACTCAAGCATTTGTGACACAGTGGGATCTTGTGGAAAGAAAGTAATGAACTGGAATGGAGTGGAATGCAATGGAATGGAGTAGAACCAGACGGAGTGGAGTGGAATGGAGTGGAGTTGAGTGCAATGGAATGGAGTGGAGTGGAATGGAGTGGAGTGGAATGGATTGGAGTGGAGTAGAATGGAGAGGATTGGAGTGGAATGGAATGGAGTGGAGTGGAACGGAATGGAGTGGAGTGGAATGGATTGGACTTGAGTGGAATGGGAAGGAGTGGAGTGGATTGGATTGGAGTGGCGTGGACTGGAGTGGAATGGAGTGGAGGGGAAAGGAATGGAGTGGAGTTGAACGGAATGGATTGGAGTAGAATGGATTGGAGTGGAGTGGAATGGAATGGAGATGAGTATAATGGGATGGAATGGAATGGAGTGGAATGGAATGGAGAGGAGTGGAATGGCAAGGAATGGAATGGAATGGAGTGGAATGGAATGGAGTGGAGTACAGTGGAGTGGAGATGAGTAGAATGTAGTGGAAAGGAATCGAATGTAATGGAATATAGTGCAGTGGAGTAGAGTGGAGTGGAATGGAGTGGAAAGGAACAGAATAGAAAGGAACAGAATGGAATGGAATAGAATGGAGAAATGTGTGTTGCTATTGTGCCACTGCGCTACAGCCCTGTGACAGAGGGAGATACTGGGGAAAGAAACGAGTGGAATGGAATGCAAAGGAATGGAAAGGAATGGATTGGTGTGTAGCGGAGTGGGATTGAGTGGAATGGAAAGGAATGGAATGGAATAGAATGGAATTGAATAGAGTGGAGTGGAAAGGAATGGTGTGGAGTGGAATGGAATGGAATGGAGTGGAGTGGAAATGAGTGGAGTGGAGTGGAATGGAGTGGAGTGGAGTGGAATGGAGTAGAGTGGAGTGGAATGGAGTGGAGTGGAGTGGAATGGAGTAGAGTGGAGTGGAATGGAGTAGAGTGGATTGCAGTGGAGTGAAGAGGAATGGAGCGGAGTAGATAGGAGTGAAGTGGATTGTAATGGAGTGGAGTGGAGTGGAAATTAACGGAAAGGAGTGGAATGGAATGCAATGGATTGGAATGGAATGGAATGAAATAGAATGGTATGGAGTGGAATGGAATGGAATGGAATGCAATGCAATGGAAAGGAATGGAATGGAATGAAAAGGAATGGAATGTAAAGGAATTGAATGGAATAACGAAATGTGAGCTGAGATTGTGAAACTGAACTGCAGGCTTGATTACAGAGTGAGATGTTCCCGAATGTTAGGAATGGAATGAAATTCAGTGGAGTGGAATGGAATGGAATGGAATGGGGTGGACTGGAGTGGAGTGGAGTGAAGTGGAGTGGAGTGGAAAGGAGAGGAATGGAATCGGATGGAATGGAGTGGAATGAAGTGGAGTGGAGTGGGGTAGAGTGGAGTGAGGAAGAATGGAGTGGAATGGAAGGGGTTGGAGTGGAACGGAGTGGAGTAGAGTGCAGTGGAGTGGAGAAGAGTGGAATGGAGGAGAATGGAATCGGATGTAATGGAATGTAGTGCAGTGGAGTGCAGTGGAACAGAATGGAACGGAATGGAATAGAATGCAACATAACGAAATGGAATGGAGAAATATGTGCTGAGATTGTGCTACTGCGCTACAGCTTGTATGACACGGGGTGACCTGTCGAAAGAAAGGAGTGGATGGGAATGGAATGGAATGGAATGGAATGGAATGGATTAGAGGGTATCAGAGTGGAATCGATTGGAATGGAATGGAATGGGATGGAATGGAATGGGATGGGATGGAATGGAATGGGATGCGATGGAATGGAATGGAATGGAATGGATTGGAATGGAGTGGAGCAGACTAGAGAGAAGCAGAATGGAATGGACCAGAATGGAACAGAATGGAACGGAATGGAATGTGAGCTGAGATTGTGCCACTGCGCTACAGGCTTGGTGACAGAGTGAGATACTCTCGAAAGAAAGGCATGGAATGGAATGAAGTGGAAAGGAATGGAATAGCATGGAGTGGACTGGAGTGGAGTGGAGTGGAGTGAAGTGGAGTGGAGTGGAATAGAGAGGAATGCAAAGGGAAGGAATGGAATTGAATGAAGTGCAGTGGAGTGGGGTGGAGTCAAGTGCATTGGAATGGAGTGGAATGGAATGGGATGGAGTGGAATGGAGTGGAGTTGAGTGCAGTGGAGTGGAAAGAAGTGGAATGGAGTGGAAGAGAATCGGATTTAATAGAATGTAGTGGAGTGGAGTGGAGTTGAACGGAGTGGAATGGAATGGAATGGATTGGAATAGAAAGGAATGGCATGGAATGGAATGGAATGGAATGCAATGGAATGCAATGGAACAGAATGCAATGCAATGAAAAGTTGACATGTAATGTGACCTGAAATTGGGCCACTACCCTCCAGCCTGAGTTTCACAGTGATAACCTATTGAAAGAAAGAAATGGAATGAAATGGAGTGAAATGGAATAGAATGGAATGGAGTGCAGTGGAGTGGAGTGGAGTGGAGAGGAGTGGAGTGGAATGGAGTCGAATCGATTGGAATGGAGTGGAATAGAATGGAGTGGTGTGGAGGGGAGTGAAACAGAAGGGAACGGAATGGGATGGAATGGAATGCAATGGAATGGGGAAAATAAATGTGGGCTGAGATTGTGCCACTGCACTCCAGAATTTGTGACAGAGTGAGATCCTGTGGAAAGAAAGGAATGGAATGGAATGGAGTGGAATGGAATGGAATGGAGTGGAGTGGACTGGAGTGGAGTGCAGTGGAATGGAGTTGAGTGGAGTGGAGTGGAATGTATTGGCATGAAAAGTAGTGGAGTGGAGGGGAATGGAATGGAGTGGAGTGGAAGGGAATGGAGCGGATTGGAATGGAATGGAGTAGAGTGGAATGAAATGGAGAGAAGTGAAATGGAATGGAATGGAATGGAATGCAGTGGAGGGGAATGGAATTGAGTGGAGTGGAGTGGAGTGTCGTGTAGTGGAGTGCAGTGGAATGCAGTGGTCTGGAAAGCATTAGAGAGGAGTGGAGTGGAGTGGAGTTGAGTGGAGTGGAATGGAATGGAGTGGAATGGAATGGAGTGGAGTGGAGTGGAATGGAATGGAATGCAGTGGAAAGAAGTGGAATGAAATGGAGTGGAGTGGAAGGGAATGGAGTGGAATGGATTGGACTGAAATGGAATGGAGTGGAGTGGAATGGAATGGAACGGAGTGGAGTGGAATGGAATGGAGTGGAGTGGATTTGAAAGCCATGGAGAGGAATGGAATGGAGTGAAGTGGACTGGAGTGGATTGGACTGGAGTGAAATGGAGTGGAATCGAATGGAGTGCAGTGGAATGGAATGGAGTGGAATGGACTGGAATGGAATTGAATGGAGTGGAGAGGAGTGGAATGGAATGGAGTGGAGTGGAATGGAATGGAATGCAATGGAGTGGAGTGGAGTGGAATGGAATGGAGTGGAGAGGAAAGGAATGGAATGGAGTGGAGTGGAAAGGAATGGAATGGAGTGGAGTGGAATGGAATGGAATGAAATGTACTGGAATGGAATGGAGTGGAGTGGAGGGGAATGGAATGGAGAAGAATGAAATGGAATGGAATGCAGTGCAATGGAATGGAGTGGAGTGGAGTGGAATGAAATGGAATGGAGTGGAGTGGAATGGAGTTTAATGGAATGGAGTAGAATGGAATGGGGTGGAGTGGAATGGAATGAAGTGGAGTGGAATAGAATGGAGTGGAGTGGAAAGGAGTGGAGTGGAGTGGAATGGAGTAGAGTGGAGTGGAAAGGAGTGGAGTGCAGTGGAATGGAGTAGAGTGGAGTGGAAAGGAGTGGAGTGCATTGGAGTGGAGTGGAGAGGAATGGTGTGGAGTGGAAAGGAGTGGAGTGGATTGGAATGAAGTGGAATGGAGTGGAATGTAATGGAAAGGACTGGAATGGAATGCAACGGATTGGAATGGAATGGAATGGAATGCAATGCAATGGAATGCAATGGAATGGAATGGAATGGAATGCAATGGAATGGAATGAAAAGGAATGGAATGGAATTGAGTTGAATGGAATAACGAAATGTGAGCTGAGATTGTGCCACTGAACTCCAGACTGGTTTAAAGAGTGAGATATTCTCGAATGTAAGGAATGGAATGAAATTCTGTGGAATGGAATGGAATGGAATGGAGTGGACTGGAATGGAGTGGAGTGAAATGGAGTGGAGTGGAAAGCAGAGGGATGGAATGGAGTGGAATGAAGTGGAGTGGAGTGGGTTTGAGTGGAGTGCGGAAGAATGGAGTGGAATGGAAAGGGATAGAATGGAAAGGAGTGGAGTAGAGTACAGTGGAGTGGAGAGGAGTGGAATAGAGAAGAATGGAATCGGATGTAATGGAATGTAGTGGAGTGGAGTGGAGTGGAACGGAACAAAACGGAACGGAATAGAATGCAGCATAACGGAACGGAATGAAGAATCATGTGCTGAGATTGTGCCACTGCTCTACAGCTTGTATGACAGAGGGTGACATCTTGAAAGAAAGGAGTGGAAGGGAATGAAATGGAATGGAATGGAATGTATTAGAGGGGATCAGAGTGGAATCGAGTGGAATGGAACGGAATGGATTGGAATGGGATGGAATGGATTGGAATGTAATGGAGCAGATTAGAGAGAAGTGGAATGGAATGGAACGGAACGGTACAGAATGGAACGGAATGGAATGTGAGCTGAGATTGTGCCACTGCGCTACAGGCTTGATGACAGAGTGAGATACTCTAGAAAGAAAGGAATGGAATGGAATGAAGTGGAAAGGAATGGAATAGAATGGAGTGGACTGGAGTGGAGTGGAGTGAAGTGGAGTGGAGTGGAATAGAGAGGAATGGAATGGGAAGGAATGGAATCGAGTGAATTGGAGTGGAGTGGGGTGGAGTCGAGTACAGTGGAATGGAGTGGAATGGAATGGGATGGAGTGGAATGGAGTGGAGTTGAGTGCAGTAGAGTGGAGAGAAGTAGACTGGAGTGGAATAGAATCGAATTTAACGGAATGTAGTGAAGTGGAGTGGAGTGAAACGGAGAGGAATGGAATGGAATGGATTGGAATGGAAAGTAATGGCATGGAATGGAATGGAATGCAATGGAACAGAATGCAATGCAATGAAAAGTTGACATGTAATGTGACCTGAAATTGGACCACTGCACTCCAGCCTGAGTTTCACAATGATAACCTGTCGAAAGAAAGGAATGGAATGCAATGGTGTGGAATGGAATAGAACGGAATGGAATGGAGTGGAGTGGAGTGGAGTGGAATGGAGTCGATTTGGACTGGAAAGGAGTGGAATGTAATGGAGTGGAGTGGAGTGGAGTCAAATTGAATGTAATGGAATGGGATGGAATGGAATGCAACGGAATGGGGAAAAGAAATGTGGGCTGAGATTGTGCCACTGCACCTCAGAAATTCTGACAGAGTGAGATCTTGTGGAAAGAGAGGAATGGAATGTAATGCAGCAGAATGGAAAGGAATGGAGTGGAGTGGAGTGGACTGGAGTGGAGTGCAGTGGAATGGAGTGGAGTGGAGTGGATTGGAGTGAATAGGAGTGGAGTGGAATGTATTGGAATGGAAAGGAGTGTAGTGGAATGGAATGGAATGGAGCGGAGTGGAAGGGAATGGAGCGGATTGGAATGGAATGGAGGGGAATGGAGTGTAATGGAATGAAATGGAGAGGAGTGGAACGGAATGGAATGGAATGGAATGCATTGGAGGCGAATGGAATTGTGTGGAGTGGAGTGGATTGCCATGTAGTGGAATACAGTGGAATGGAGTGGACTGCAAAGGATTGGAGAGGAGTGGAGTGGAGTGGAGTTGAGTTGAGTGAAATGGAATGGAGTGGAATGGAATGGAGTGGAAAGGAAAGGAGAGGAGTGGAGTGGAATGGAAAGGAATGGAGTGGAAAGGAGTGGAATGGAATGGAGTGGAGTGGAAGGGAATGGAGTGGAATTGATTGGATTGAAATGGAATGGAGTGGAGTGGAGTGGAATGGAATGGAGTGGAGTGGAATGGATTGGAATGCCATGGGGTGGAATGGAAAGGAGAGAAGTGGAGTGGAGTGGATTGCACTGGAGTGGAATGGAGTGGAATCGAATGGAGTGCAGTGGAATGGAATGGAGTGGAATGGACTGGACAGGAATGGAATGGAATGGAGTGGAGAGGAGTGGAATGGCATGGAATGGAGTGGAGTGGAGTGGAATGGAATGGAGTAGAGTGGAATGGATTGGAATGCCATGGAGTGGAATGGAAAGGAGTGAAATGGAGTGGAGTGGATTGGACTGGAGTGGAATGGAGTGGAATCGAATGGAGTGCAGTGGAATGGAATGGAGTGGAATAGACTGGAATGGAATGGAATGGAGTGGAGTGGCATGGAATGGAATGGAGTGGAGTGGAGTGGAATGGAAAGGAGTGGAGTGGAATTCAATGGAGTGGAATGGAATGGAATGAACTTGAAGGGAATGGAGTTGAGAGAAATAGAATGGAATGGAATGGGATGGAATGGATTGCAATAGAATGGTGAATACAAATGTGGGCTGAGACTGTGCCACTGCACTCCAGCCTTTGTGACAGACTGAGGTCCTGTGGAAAGAAAGGAATGTAATGTAATGGAGTGGAATGCAATGAAATGGAGTGGATGGAATGGATTGGAATGGAGTGGAGTGGAGTGGATTGTGGTGCAGTGGAATGGAGTGGAATGGAATGGAGTGTAGTGGAGTGGAATGGAATGGAGTGGAGTGGAATGGAATGGAGCAGATTGGAATGGAAAGGAGTGGAATTTAGTGGAGTGGAATGAAATGGTGAGGAGTGGAATGGAATGGAATGGAATGGAGTGGAATGGAATGGAATGGAATGGAATGGAGTGGAATGGAATTGAGCGGAGTGGATTGGAGTGGAGTGGAGTTGAGTGGAATAGAATGGAGTGGAATGAAAAGGAGTGGAGAGGAATGAAGTTGAGTGGACTGGAGTCGAGTGGAGTGGAGTGGAATGGAATGGAATGGAGTGGAGTGGAAGGGGTGGAGTAGAATGGAAAGGAGCAGAATGGATTGGTATGGAATGGAATGGGGTGGAGTGGAGTTGAATGGAATGGAGTGGAGTGGAATGGAATTGAGTGGAGTGGAATGGAATGGAGTTTAGTGGAATATAATGCAATGGAGTGGAGTGAAATGCAGTGGAGTGGAATGGAATGGAGTGAAGTGGAGTGGAGTGGATTGGGCTGAAGTGGAATGGAGTGGAGTGGGCTGGAGTGGAGTGGAATGGAATTGAAAGGAGTGGAATGGAGTGGAATGTGATGGAGTGGAAAAGACTGCAGTGGAATGGAATGGAATAGAGTGGATGGAATGGAATGGAATGCAATGGAAAGGAATGGAACGGAGTGGATTGTAATGGAATGGAATGGGGCTTTATGGAAAGGAGTGGAGTGGAGTGGAATGGAATGCAGTGTAGTGGAATGGAAAGGAGTGGAATGGACTGGACTGGAATGGAATGGAATGGAGAGGAGTGGAGTGCAATGGAATGCAGTGGAGTTGAAAGGAATGGAATAGAGTGGAGTGGAGTTGAATGGAACGGAGTGGAGTGGAAGGGAATGGAGTGGAGTGGAGTGGAGTGGAATGGAATGGAATGCAGTGGAGTTGAAAGGAATTGAATGGAGTGGAGTGGAGTGGAATTGAACGGAGTGGAGTGGAATGCAAAGGAGTGGAGTGGAATGGAATGGAGTGGAGTGGAGTGGAGTGGAATGGAATGGAATGGAATGAAGTGAAGTGGAGTGGAATGGAGTCCAGTGGAATGGAATGGTGTGGAGTTGAGTGGAGTGTAGTGGATTAGAATGGAATGGAATGGAATGAAGAAATGTGTGCTGAGATTTTGACACTGCTTTTTCAGCGTTTGTGACAGAGAAAGGTCCTGTTGAAAGAAAGAAGTCGAATGGAAGGAATTAAAATGGAATGGCATGGAATGGATGAGTGTGGAATAGATTGGAATTGAGTGGAGTGGAGTGGTTTGCAGTGGAATGGAATCGAATAGAATGGAATGGAATGGAATGGTGAAATGAAATGTAAGCTGAGATTGTGCCACTGCACACCAGGATTGGTTACAGAGTGAGATCCTGTCCAAAGAAAGGAATGGAAAGCAATGGAGTGGAATGGAATGAAATGGAGAGGAGTGGAGCGGAGTGCAAAGGAGTGGAGTTGCATGGTTTGGACTGCAGTGGAATGAAATGGACTGGAGTGGAGTGGAATGGAAAGGTGTAGAATGGAGTGGAGTGAAGTGGAGTTGAATGGAGTGGAGTGAAGTGGAGTTGAATGGAATGGAGGGGAGTGGAGTGGAATGGAGTAGAGTGGAATGGAATGGAGTGGAGTGGAATGGAATTGAGTGGAGTAGAGTGGAATGGAGTGGAGTGGAGTGGAATGGAAAGGAGTGCAGTAGAATGGAATGGAGTGGAAAGTAATGGAGTGGAGAGGAATGGAATGCAATGGAGTGGAATGGAATTCAGTGGATTGGAACGGAATGGAATGGAGTGGAAAGGAATGGAGTGGAGTGAAATAGAATGGAATGGAATGCGATGGAATGGATTGCAATGGAATGGTGAAAAGAAATGTGGGATGAGATTGTGCCACTGCACTGCTGCCTTTGTGCCAGAATGAGATCCTGTGCAAAGAAAGGAATGGAATGGAATGGGGTGGAATGGAATGGAAAGGATTGGAGTGGAGTAGAGAGGAGTGGAGTGGAGTGGGAAGGAAGGGAGTAGAGTAGAATGGAATGGAGCCGACTGGATTGGAATGGAATGGAGTAGAGTGAAATGGAAAAGACTGGAATGGATTGGAATGGAATGCAATTGAGTGGAGTGGAGTGGAATGGAATTGAGCGGAGTGGAATGGAATGGAGTGTACTGGAATGCAATGGAGTGGAGTGGAGTGAAATGCAGGGGAGTGGAATGGAATGGAGTGAAGTGGAGTGGAGTGGATTGGACTGAAGTGGAATGGAGTGGAGTGGGCTGGAGTGGAGAGGAACGGAATGGAATGGAGTGGAATGGAGTGGAATGGAATGGAGTGGACTGGAATGGAATGGAGTGGAATGGACTGGAATGGAATGGAATGGAGTGGAGTGGAGCAAATGGAATGGAGTGCAGTGGAAAGGAATGGAATGAAGTGGAGTGGAATGGAATGGAATGGAGCTTTATGGAAAGGAGTGGAGTGGAGTGGAATGGAATGGAGCATAGTGAAATGGAATGGAGTGCAGTGGAGTGGAGTAGAATGAAATGGAGTGGAATTCAGTGGAGTGAAGTGGAATTGAGTGGAGTCGAGTGGAGAGGAGTGAAGTGGAATGGAATGGAATGGAATGCAATGGAATGAAGAAATGTTTGCTGATATTGTGCCACTGCTCTACAGCCTGTGTGACAGAGGGAGATGATGTAGAAAGAATGGAGTGGAATGGAAGGGATTTAGAATGGAATGGCATGGAATGGATTTGGGTGGAATGGAATTCAGTGGAATGGAGTGGAGTGCAGTACAATGGAATGGAATAGAATGGTATGGTGAAATGGAATGTGAACTGAGATTGTGCCAATGCACACCAGCATGGGTGACAGAGTGAGACCATGTCTAAAGAAAGGAATGGGATGGAATGGAGTGGAATGGATTGAAATGGAGTGGACTGGAGTGGAGTGGCGTGCAAAGAAGTGGAGTTGAATGGAATGGAGTGGAGTTGAATGGAATGGAGTGGAGTGGAATGGAATGGACTGCAGTGCAGTGGAATGGAACGGAATGGAATGGAGTGGAGTAGAATGGAGTCGAGTGTAGTGGAATGAAGAGGAGTGGATTGGAATGCAGTGGAGCGGAATGGAATGGAGTTACGCAGAGTGGAGTGGATTGGACAGGAGTGGTATGTAGTGGAGTGGAGAGGAGTGGAGTGAAATGGAATGGAATGGAGTGGAATGAAATGTAGTGGAGTGGAATAGAAAGGAATGCAATGGAGTAGAGTGGAAGGGAATTGAGTGGAGTGGAGTGGAGTGGAGTGGAGTGCCATGGAGTGGAGTGGAGTGGAGTGGAGTGGAGTGGAGTGGATAGGAACAGAGTGGAATGGAATGGATTAGAATGTAGTAGATTGGAGTGGAGAGGAATGGAATGAAATGGAATGGAATGGAATGGAATGGAGTGGAGTGGAATGCAGTGGAGTGGAGTGGACTGCAATGGAATGGAATGGAGTGGAGTGGACTGGAATGTAGTGGATTGGAATGGAATGGAGTTAAGTGGAGTGGAGTGCATTGGACTGGAGTGGTATGTAGTGGAGTGGATTGGACTGGAGTGGGTGGAGTGCAATGCAATGGAATGGAGTGTAATGGAGTGTTGAGGAATGGAGTGGAGTTGAGTGGAATGGAATTGAGTGGAGTGAAATTGTATGGAATGGAGTGGAATAGAGTGGAGTGGAGTGGAATGGAGTAGACTGGAGTGCAAAGGAGTGGCATGGAATGGAATGGAGTGCAGTGGAATGGAGTGGAGTGGAGTGGAATGGAGTGGAGTGCAATGGAATGGAGTGGAATGGACTGGAATGGAGTGGAGTGGTATGGAATGGAGGGCAGAGGAATTGAGTGGAATGGAGAGGAATTGAATGGATTGGTGAGGAATGGAATGGAGTGGAGTGGAATGGAGTGGAGTGGAGTGGAATGGAATGGAGTGGATTGGAATGGAGTGGAGAGGAGTGGAATGGAGTGGAGTGGAGAAGAGTGCAGTGGATTGCAATGGAATGGAGTGTAGTCGAATGGAATGGAGTGGAGAGGAATGTAATGGAGTGGAGTGGAATGGAGTGTAGTGGATTGGAAATGAGTGGAATTGAATGGAGTGGAGTGGAATGGAATATAATGGAGTGGAATGGAGTGGAGTGGAGTGGAATGGAGTGGAATGGGGTCTAGGGGAGTGGCATGGAATGAAGTGGAGTGGAATGGAATGGAATAGAGTGGAATGCAATGGAGTGGAGTGGAGTGGAGATGATTGGAGTGGAATAAAATGGAATGGATTCGAATCGAGTGGAATGGAATAGAGTGGAGTGGAACGGAATGGAGTGGAGTGGAGTAGAGGGGAATGGAGTGAAGTGGAGTGGAGTGGAATGCAGTGGAGTGGAATGGAATGGAATGGAGGGAAGACGAATTGAATGGAATGGAATGGAATAGAATGGAATGGAATGGAATTGACTGGATTGGAGTACAGTGGAGTGGATTGGAGTGGAGTGGAGTTTAATTGAGTGGAATGGAGCAGAGTGGAAAGGAATGGAATAGAGTGAAGTGAAGTGTAATGGGATGGAATGGAATGGTATGGTTTGTAGTGGGGTGGAGTGGAAAGGAATGGAGTGGAGTGGAATGGAATGGAGTGGAATGGAGTGCAATGGAGTTCAGAGGAATGGACTGGAGTGGACTGGAATGGAGTGGAGTATAGTGGAGTGGAATGGAGTGGAGTGAAGTGGATGGAAATGGAATGAAGTAGAATTGAAAGAAGAAATGTGTGCTGAGATTGTGCTACCGCGCTTACACCTGTGTGACAGAATGAGATCCTGTAGAAAGAAAAGAGTGGAATGGAAGAGATTGGAATGGAATGGAATGGAACAGATTGGAGAGGAGTGGAGTGGAATTGAATGGAGTGGAGAGGAGTGCAGTGGAATGAAATGGAATGGTGAAATGAAATGTGAGCTGAGATTGTGCCACTGCACACCAGGATGGGTGACAGAGAGAGATCCTGTCAAAAGAAAGGAATGGAATGGAATGGAGTGGCATGGAATGGAATGGAGTGACATGGAATGAAATGGAGTGGAGTAAGGTGGGACGGAAAGGAGTGGAGTGGAATTGAATTTAGAGGAGTGAGAAGGAATGGACTGGAATGTAGTGGAATGGAATGGAGTGGAATGGAGTGGAGTGGAGTTGGAGTGGAATGAAAAGGAGTGCAGTGGAATGCAATGGAGTGGAGTGGAATTTAATGGAATGTGACGCAATGGAAAAGAGTGGAGAGGACTGGAATGGAGTGGAGTAGAGGGAGTGTAATTCAATGAAGTGGAGTGGAGTGGAATGGAATGGAATGGGATGGGATGGAGTGGACTGGAGTGGACTGGAATGGAATGGAAAAGAGTGGAATGGAATGGAGTGGAATGGAATGAAATGGAGTGGAGTGCAATGGAATGTAGTGGAGTGGAATGGAGTGGAGTTGAGTGTAATGGAATTGAGTAGTGAGGAATGGAGTGGAGTGGAAAGGAATGTAGTGGAGTGGAGTGAAATGGAGTGGAGTGGAGTGGAGTGGAATGGAGTGGAGTGGAGTGGAGTGGAATGAAGTGGAAAGGATCTGAATGGAGTGGAATAATGAAATGTGAGCTTTAATTGTTCCACTGCACTCCAGGCTGGGTGACAGAGTGAGATACTCTAGAAAGAAAGGTTTCGAATGGAATGCAGTGGAATGCAATGAAACGGAGTGGACTGGAGTGGAGTGGAGTGAAGTGCAGTGGAGTGGAATGGAGAGGAATGGAATGCTGCGGAATTGGATGGCCTGAAATGGAATGAAGTGGAGTGGAGTGGGGCGTAGTGGCATGCAGTGGAATAGAGCAGAATGGAATGGGATAGAGTGGAATAGAGTGGAATGGAGTGCAGTGGAGTGGAGAGGAGTTGAATGTAGATAAACGGAATAGGATGTTATGGAATGAAGTGAGTGGAGTGGAGTGGAGTGGAATGCAGAGGAATGGAATGGAATGGAAAAGAATTGAATGGAATGGACCAGAACGAAATGGAGAAATCTGAGTTGGCATTTTGCTACTGAGCTACAGCCTGTGTGACAGAAGGAGATCCTGTCGAAAGAAACGAGTGGAATGGAATGGAATAGATTGTAGTGGAACGAAGTGGAATTCAGTGGAATGAGATGGAATGCAAATGAATGGAATGGAGTGGATGGAGCAGAGTGGAGTGGAGTGGAATGGAACGGAATGGAATGTGAGATGAGATTGTGCCGCTGCACTTCAGGCTGGGTGACAGAGTGAGATACTATCGAAAGAAAGGAATGGAATGGAATGGAATGCAGTGAAATGGAATGGACTGGAGTGGAGTGGAGTGGAGTGGATTGAAATGGAATGGAGTGGAGTGGAATGGAGCAGAGTGGAATGGAATGGAGTGGTATCAAATGGAAAGGAGTGGAATGAAATGGAGTGGATTGGAATGGAATGCATTGGAATGGAATGGAATGAAGTGGAATGGAGTGGAGTGGAATAGCATGGAGTGGAGTGGAGTGGAATGGAATTTAATGGAATGGAGTGGAGTGGAGTGGAATGGATTAGATTGGATTGGAATGGATTGGATTGGATTGGAATGGAAAGGAGTGGATTGGAATGGAGTGGAGTGAAATGGAATGGAGTGGAGTGGAATGGATTGGAGAGTAGTGGAATGGAATGGAGTGGAGTGGATTGGAGTGGAGTGAAATGGAATGGAGTGAAGTGGAATGGAATGGAATGGAGATGAATGGAATGGAGTGGAGTGGAATGGAATGGAGTGGAGTGGAGTGGAGTGCAATGGAATGGATTGGAATGGAGAGGACTGGAGTGTCATGGAGTGGAGTGGAATGGACTTGAGTGGAGTTGAGTGGAGTGGAACCAAATGGAATGGAATGGAAGGAAGAAATTTGTGCTGAGGTTGTGCCACTGCGCTTCAGCCTGTGTGACAGAGGGAGATCTTGTCAAAGAAAGGAGTGTAATGGGAGAGACTGGAAAGGTACGGGATGGAAAGGATTGGAGAGAAGTAGAGTGGAATTGAGTGGAGTGGAGAGGAGTGCAGTGGAATGGAATGAAATGGAATGGTGAAATGAAATGTGAGCTGAGATTGTATAACTCCACACCAGCATGGGTGACAGAGTGAGATCCTGTCAAAAGAAAGTAATGGAACGGAAAGGAGTGGAATGGAATGAAATGGAGTTGAGTGTAGTGGAGAGGAATGGAGGGGAGTGGAATGGAATGGATTGGAATGGAAAGGAATGGAGTGGCATGGAATGGAAAGGAGTGGAGTGGAATGGAATGGAGTGGAGTGGTATGCAGTGGAGTGGAAACGACTGTAGTGGAGTGGAATGAAATGGAGTGGAGTGGAATTGAATGGAGTGGAGTGGAATGGTATGGAAAGGAGTGGAATGGAGTGGGGTGGATTGGAGTGGAGTGGTGTGGAGTGGAAACCAGTGGAGTGGAATAGAACTCAGTGGATTGGCATGGAGTGGAGTGGAATGGAATGGAGTGGAGTGGAATGGAGTGGAGAAGAATAAAGGGAAGTTGAGTGGAATGGGACGGGGTCAAGAGGAATGGTGTGGAATGGAGTGGAATTGAGTGGAGTGGAGTAGAGTGGACTGGAAAGGGGTGGAGTGAAATGGAATGGAATGGAGTGGAATGGAGTGGAGTGGAACGGATTGGAATGGAATGGAATGGAGTGGAGGGGAATAGAAAAGAGTGGAGGTGAATGGAGTGGAGCATAGTGGAATTAAGTGTAATGGAATGAAGTGCAGTGGAATGGATTGGAGTGGAGTGTAACGGAATAGAATATAGTGGAAAGGAGTGGAGTGAAGTGGAGTGGAATGGAATGGAGTGGAGTGGAATGGTAGGGAATGGAGTGGAATGGAGAGTAGTGGAGTGGAGTGCAGTGGAATGGAGGGGAAGGGAATGGAGTGAAGTGTTTTGGAATGGAGTGGAGTGGAGTGGAATGGAATGCAATGGAGTGGAATGGAGTGGAGTACAGTGGAATTGAGTGGAATTGAATGGAGTGCATTGGAATGGAATGAAGTGGAGTGGAACAGAATAGAATGGAGTAGAATGGAGTGAAGTGAAGTGGAGTTGAATGGAGTGGAGTGCAATGCAATAGAATGGAGTGGAATGGAGTTGAGTGGAGTGCAGTGGAATGGAACTGTATGGAATGGAGTGGAGTAGAATAGAATGGATTGTAGTGGAATGGAGTGAAGTGGAACAGAGTGGATTGGAGTGGAATGGAGTGGAGTGGAATGGAATGGAGTGGAATGGAATGGAATGGAGTGGAGGGGCATGGAATGGAGTGGAGTGTAATGTAATGGAGTGGAGTGGAATGCTATGGAATGGAGGGGAATGAAGTGGAGTGCAGTGGAATGGAATGGAGTTGAATAAAATGTAGTGAAATTTATTGGAATGGAATGGAGTGGAGTGGAATGGAATGGAGTGCAGTGGAATGGAGTGGAGTGCAGTGGAATTGAGTGGCATTGAATGGACTGGATTGGAATGGAGTGGAGAGGAATGGAATGGAATAGAATGGAGTGGAATGGAGTGTAGTGGAATGGAAAGGAATGGAATAGAATGGAACAGAGTGGAGTGCAGCGGAGAGGAGTGGATTGGAGTGGAATGGATTGGAGTGGAATGGAATGGAGTTAAGTGGAATGGAGTGGAGTGCAGTCTAATGGAGTGGAGTTGAGTGGAATGTAATGGAGTGGAGTGGAAAGGAGTGGACAGCAGTGAAATGGTTTGGAGTGGAGTGGAGTGTAATGGAAAGGAGTGCAATGGAATGGAACAAAGTGGTGTGGAATGGAATGGAGTGGAGTGGAAAGGAATGGAGTGGAGTGGTGTGGAATGGAATGGAGTGGAGTGGAAAGGAACAAAGCAGAGTGGAATGGAATGGACAGGAGTGGAATGGAGTGGAGTGGAATGGAATGGATTGGAATGGAATGGAATTAGAGTGGAGAGAAAAGGAATGGAGTGGAGGGGAATGGAAAGGAGTGGAGGGGAATGGAGTGGAGCATAGTGGAATGGACTGGAGCCTAGTGGAATGGAGTGGAGCATAGTGGAATTAAGTGTAATGGAATGGAGTGCAGTGGAATGTATTGGAGTGGAGTGGAACGGAATAGAATATAGTGGAAAGGAGTGGAGTGAAGTGGAGTGGAATGGAATGGAGTGGAGTGGAGTGATAGGGAATGGAGTGGAATGGAGAGGAGTGGAGTGGAGTGCATTGTAATGGAGTGGAAGGGAATGGAGTGAAGTGTTTTGGAATGGAGTGGAGTGGAGTGGAATGGAATGCAGTGGAGTGGTATGGAGTGGAGTGCAGTGGAATTGAGTGGAATTGAATGGAGTGGATTGGAATGGAATGAAGTGGAGTGGAACGGAATAGAACAGAGTGGAATGGAGTGAAGTGAAGTGGATTTGAATGCAGTGGAGTGCAACGGAATGGAATGGAGTGGAATGGAGTGGAGTGGAATTGAATGTAGTGGAGTGGAGTTGAGTGGAGTGGAGTGGAGTAGAGGGAAATGGAGTGGAGTGAAGTGGAGTGGAATGGAGTGCAGTGGAATGGAAGAGAATGGAGTAGAATAGAGTGGAGTGGAATGGAATTGAATGGAATGGAATGGAGTGGAGTGGAGGGCAGAGGAGTGGAATGGAGTGGAGTGTGGTGGAGTGGAGTGGGCTGGAAGGGAATGGAATGGAGTGTAATGAAGAGAAGCGGAGTGGAATTGACTGGAATTGAATGGAGTGGAGTGGAGTGGAATGGAATAGAATAGAGTGGAATGGAGTGGAGTGGAGTGGAATGGAGTGGAGAAGAATAAAGGGAAGTTGAGAGGAATGGGACGGGGTCAAGATGAATGCTGTGCAATGGAGTGGAATTGAGTGGAGTGGAGTAGAGTGGACTGGAAAGGATTGGAGTGAAATGGAATGGAATGGAGTGGAATGGAGTGGAGTGGAACGGATTGGAGTGGAATGGAATGGAGTGGAGTGGAATGGAATGCAGTAGAACGGAATGGAGTGGATTGGAATGGAATGGAGTGGAGAGTAATGAAGTGGAGTGGAGTGGAATGGAAGTGGAGTGGAGGGGAGTGGAATGGAATGGAATGGAGAGGAGTGGAATGGAGTGTAGTGGAATGGAGTGGAGTGGAATGGAATTGAAGGGAGTGTAGTGGAATGGAGTGGAGTGGAAAGGAGTGGAGTGGAGGGGAAAGGAATAAAATATAGTGGTAAGGAGTGGAGTGAAGTGGAGTGGAATGGAATGGAGTGGAGTGGAGTGATAGGTAATGGAGTGGAATGGAGAGGAGTGCAGTGGAGTGAAGTGGAATGGAGTGGAAGGGAATGGAGTGAAGTGTTTTGGAATGGAGTGGAGTGGATTGGAATGGAATGCAGTGGAGTGGAATGGAGTGGAGTACAGTGGAATTGAGTGGAATTGAATGGAGTGGATTGGAATGGAATGAAGTGGAGTGGAACAGAATAGAATGGAGTAGAATGGAGTGGAGTGAAGTGAAGTGGAGTTGAATGGAGTGGAGTGCAATGGAATAGAATGGAGTGGAATGGAGTTGAGTGGAGTGCAGTGGAATGGAACTTTATGGAATGGAGTGGAGTAGAATGGAATGGATTGTAGTGGAATGGAGTGAAGTGGAACAGAGTGGATTGGAGTGGAATGGAGTGGAGTGGAATGGAATGGAGTGGAGTGGAATGGAATGGAGTGGAGGGGCATGGAATGGAGTTGAGTGTAATGTAATGGAGTGGAGTGGAATGCTATGGAATGGAGGGGAATGAAGTGGAGTGCAGTGGAATGGAATGGAGTTGAATAAAATGTAGTGAAATTTATTGGAATAGAATGGAGTGGAGTGGAATGGAATGGAGTGCAGTGGAATGGAGTGGAGTGCAGTGGAATTGAGTGGCATCGAATGGACTGGATTGGAATGGAGTGGAGAGGAATGGAATGGAATAGAATGGAGTGGAATGGAGTGTAGTGGAATGGAAAGGAATGGAATAGAATGGAACAGAGTGGAGTGCAGCGGAGAGGAGTGGATTGGAGTGGAATGGATTGGAGTGGAATGGAATGGAGTTAAGTGGAATGGAGTGGAGTGGAGTGCAGTCTAATGGAGTGGAGTTGAGTGGAATGTAATGGAGTGGAGTGGAAAGGAGTGGACAGCAGTGAAATGGTTTGGAGTGGAGTGGAGTGCAATGGAAAGGAGTTCAATGGAATGGAACAAAGTGGTGTGGAATGGAATGGAGTGGAGTGGAGTGGAAAGGAATGGAGCGGAGTGGTGTGGAATGGAATGTAGTAGAGTGGAAAGGAATGGAGCAGAGTGGAATGGAATGGACAGCAGAGGAATGGAGTGGAGTGGAATGGAATGGATTGGAATGGAATGGAATTAGAGTGGAGAGAAATGGTATGGAGTGGAGGGGAATGGAAAGGAGTGGAGGGGAATGGAAAAGAGTGGAGGGGAATGAAGTGGAGCGTAGAGGAATGGACTGGAGCCTAGTGGAATGGAGTGGAGCATAGTGGAATTAAGTGTAATGGAATGGAGTGCAGTGGAATGTATTGGAGTGGAGTGGAACGGAATAGAATATAGTGGAAAGGAGTGGAGTGAAGTGGAGTGGAATGGAATGGAGTGGAGTAGAGTGATATGGAATGGAGTGGAATGGAGAGGAGTTGAGTGGAGTGCATTGTAATGGAGTGGAAGGGAATGGAGTGAAGTGTTTTGGAATGGAGTGGAGTGGAGTGGAATGGAATGCAGTGGAGTGCTATGGAGTGGAGTGCAGTGGAATTGAGTGGAATTGAATGGAGTGGATTGGAATGGAATGAAATGGAGTGGAACGGAATAGAACTGAGTGGAATGGAGTGAAGTGAAGTGGATTTGAATGCAGTGGAGTGCAACGGAATGGAATGGAGTGGAATGGAGTGGAGTGGAATTGAATGTAGTGGAGTGGAGTTGAGTGGAGTGGAGTGGAGTAGAGGGGAATGGAGTGGAGTGAAGTGGAGTGGAATGGAGTGTAGTGGAGTGGAAGAGAATGGAGTGGAACGTAGTGGAGTGGAATGGAATTGAATGGAATGGAATGGAGCACTCGAGTGGAGGGCAGAGGAGTGGAATAGAGTGGAGTGTGGTGGAGTGGAGTGGGCTGGAATGGAATGGAGTGGAGTGTAATGAAGAGGAGTGGAGTGGAATTGACTGGAATTGAATGGAGTGGAGTGGAGTGGAATGGAATAGAATAGAGTGGAATGGAGTGGAGTGGAGTGGAATG
Organism: Pongo abelii; assembly: GCF_028885655.2. Taxonomy (NCBI): domain Eukaryota; kingdom Metazoa; phylum Chordata; class Mammalia; order Primates; family Hominidae; genus Pongo; species Pongo abelii. Next base: position 17,872,811 of record NC_072000.2, on the reverse strand, counting down.
GAGTGGAGAAGAATAATGGGAAGTTGAGTGGAATGGGACGGGGTCAAGATGAATGGTGTGCAATGGAGTGGAATTGAGTGGAGTGGAGTAGAGTGGACTGGAAAGGAGTGGAGTGAAATGGAGTGGAATGGAGTGGAATGGAGTGGAGTGGAACGGATTGGAGTGGAATGGAATGGAGTGGAGTGGAATGGAATGCAGTAGAACGGAATGGAGTGGATTGGAATGGAATGGAGTGGAGTGTAATGAAGTGGAGTGGAGTGGAATGGAAGTGGAGAGGAGGAGAGTGGAATGGAATGGAATGGAGAGGAGTGAAATGGAGTGTAGTGGAATGGGGTGGAGTGGAGTGGAATGGAAGGGAGTGTAGTGGAATGGAGTGGAGTGGAAAGGAGTGGAGTGGAGTGGAGTGCAGAGGAATTGAAAGGAGTGGAGTGGAATGGAAAATGATGCAATGGAATGGAATGGAGTGGAGTGGAAAGGAGTGGAGCAGAGTGGAATTGGGTGGAATCGTATGGAGCGGAGTGGAATGGAGTGGATTCGAGTGGAATGGAATAGAATGGAGTGGAATGGAACAGAATGGAGTGGAATGGAGTTGAGTGGAGTGCAGTGGAATGGAACTGTATGGAATGGAGTGGAGTAGAATGGAATTGATTGTAGTGGAATGGAGTGGAGTGGAACAGAGTGGATTGGAGTGGAATGGAGTGGAGTGGAATGGAATGGAGTGGAGTGGAATGGAATGGAGTGGAGTTGAATGGAGTGGAGTGGAGTGGAATGGAATATAGTGGAGTGGAATGGAGCGGAGTGGAATGGTATGGACAGGAGTGGAATGGAGTGGAGTGGAGTTGAATTGACTGGAATGGAACGCAGTGGAGTCGGATGGAGTGGATTGGAGTTGAATTGACTGGAATGGAACGGAGTGGAGTCGGATGGAGTGGAGTGGAGTGGAATGGAAGAGAATGGAGTGGAATGGAGTGGAGTGGAGTGGAGTGGAATGGAGTGGAGTGGAGTGGAATGGAGTGGAGTGGAGTGGATTGGAATGGATTGGTGTGGAATGGAGTGGAATGGAGTGGAATACAATGGAGTACAGAAAAGTTGAGTGGAGTGGAACGGAATAAAATGAAATGGAGTGGAATGGAGTGGAATGTTATGGAGTAGAGTGGAATGAATTGTAGTGGAGCAGAATAGAGTGGAGTGGAGGAGAATGGAGTAGAGTGAAGTGCAGTGGAATGGAGTGTAGAGGAATGGAATTGAATGGAGTGGAAGGGATTTTAGTGGAATGAAATGGAATGGAATGGAGCAGAGTGGAGTATAGTGGAGTGGAGTGGAGCCGCATGGAATGGAGTGGAGTGGAGGGTAATGGAATGGAGTGGAGTGTAATGTAATGGATTCGATTGGAACAGAGTGAAATGGAATGGAGTTGAAGGGAGTGGAGTGGAGCGGAATGGAGCAGAGTTGGGTGGAATGGAATGGGGTGGAGTGAAAAGGAATGTACAGGAGGAGAATGGAGTGGAGTGGAGTGGAATGTAATGGAGTGGAATGGAATGGAGTTAAGTGGAATGGAGTGGACTGGAATGGAGAGGACTGGTATGAATTGGAGTGCGGTGGCATGGGGTGGAGTGGAATGGAATGAAGAAGGGTGGAATGGAATTGAGTAGATTGGAGTGGAATGAAGTGGAGTTGATTGGAGTGGAGTGCAGTGGAATGGAATAGAATGGAGTGGAATGGAGCGGAGTGGAATGGAATGGACAGGAGTGGAATGGAGTGGAGTGGAGTTGAATTGACTGGAATGGAATGGAGTGGAGTCGGATGGAGTGGAGTGGAGTGGAATGGAAGAGAATGGAGTGGCATGCAGTGGAGTGGAGTGGAGTGGAATGGAGTGGAGTGGGGTGGAATGGAGTGGAGTGGAGTGGAATGGAATGGATTGGTGTGGAATGGAGTGGAATGGAGTGGAATACAATGGAGTACAGAAAAGTTGAGTGGAGTGGAACGGAATAAAGTGAAATGGAGTGGAATGGAGTGGAATGTTATGGAGTAGAGTGGAATGAATTGTAGTGGAGCAGAATAGAGTGGAGTGGAGGAGAATGGAGTAGAGTGAAGTGCAGTGGAATGGAGTGTAGAGGAATGGAATTGAATGGAGTGGAAAGAATTGTAGTGGAATGAAATGGAATGGAATGGAGCAGAGTGGAGTATAGTGGAGTGGAGTGGAGCCGCATGGAATGGAGTGGAGTGGAGGGTAATGGAATGGAGTGGAGTGTAATGTAATGGATTGGATTGGAATGGAGTGAAATGGAATGGAGTGGCAGGGAGTGGAGTGGAGGGGAATGGAGCAGAGTTGAGTGGAATGGAATGGGGTGGAGTGAAAAGGAATGTACAGGAGGGGAATGGAGTGGAGTGGAGTGGAATGTAATGGAGTGGAATGGAATGGAGTAGATTGGAGTGCAATGGAATGGAGTGGAGTGCAATGGAATGCAGTGGAGAGGAATGGAGTGGAGTGGAGTGGAATTGAGTGTAATGGAATGGAGTTAAGTGGAATGGAGTGGAGTGGAGTGCAATGAAATGAAATGGAGTGGAATGGAATGGAGTGGAATGGAGTGGATTGGAAAGGTTTGGAGTTTAATGGAATGGAGTGGAGTGGAGTAGAGTGGAGTGGGAAAGAATGGACTGGAATGTAGTGGAATAGTAGAGTGAAGTAGAGTGAAGTAGAGTGGAGTGGAGAATATTGGTGCTAAAATTTGCAAAACGCCTAGCAAACTGAATTAAACAATACATAAATAGGTAAGTCATAATGACCATGTGGGATTTATTCCAGGGATGCAAGGATAGTTCAACATGCAAATCAATGAATGTGATAGATCACATAAAGAGAATGAAGGGGCCAGGAACAGTGGTTCACACCTGTAATCCCAGCAATTTGGGAAGCCGAGGTGGGTGGATCACCTGAGGTCAGGAGTTTGAAACCAGTCTAGCCAACATGGCGAAGCTACGTCTCTACTAAAAATACAAACATTAGCCAGGCATGGTGGTGAGCACCTGTAATGCCAGCTACTCAGGAGGCTGAAGAAGGAGAATCACTTGAACCCGGGAGGCAGAAGTTGCATTGAGCTGAGATCGTGCCATTACACTCCAGCCTGGGTGACAGAGGGAGACTACATCTCAAAACAAACAAACAAACAAACAAACAAAAAAAAACAAGGACAAAATCCATATAATAATTTCAATTATGCTAAAAAATTTTGATAAAATTTAATATTCTTTAATAATAAAAAGCCCTTTGAAAACTGGTTATGGAATGAACATACCTCAACATAATAAAGTCATATATGACAGACCCACAGCTAGTATCACACTAAGTGGGGAAAAAATAAAAGCCTTTTCTCTAAAATCTGGAAGATGACAAGAATGTCCACTTTTACCACTGTTATTCAACATAATGCTGAAAGTCCTATCTGGAGCAATCAGACAGGAGAAAGCAATATAACGCATCCCAACTGGAAAAGAAGTCAAATTACCTTTTTTTTTTTTTTTTTTTTGCCAATGTTATAATGTTATATTGGAAAAGGCATAAATACTCCTCTGATAGGCTTTGAATGTGTGTTCCCTCCCAAATCTCATATTTAAATGTAATTCTCAATGTTGGAGATGGGCCTGTTGAAAGGTGATTTAACCATTGGGGTGGATTACTATAAATGGCTTAGCACCATCCCAGTTGGTGCTATCCTGATGATAGTGAGTGAGTTCCCATAAAATCTGGTTATTTAAAACTGTGTAACAACTCGCCCCTCCGTTTTTTGCTTCTGCTTTTTGCCCTGTGATGTGCAAGATTCTGCTTCAACTTCTGCCATGACTGTAAACTTCCAGAGACCTCCCCAGAAGCATATTCCAGTACTATGTTTTCTCTACAGCCTGTAGAATCATAAGCCATTTAAACCTACTTTGTAAAAAATAAATTATCCAGTACTACTCTCATAGTGTTGCAAAAGCATATTCCAGTACTATGTTTTCTCAACAGCCTGTAGAATCATAAGCCACTTAAACCTACTTTGTAAAAAATTAATTATCCAGTCCCACTCTCATAGTGTTGCAAAAATAGCTTAATACAAAAATTGGCACCAAGGAATGGAAAATAGTTATAAGAATACCCCACAATGTGGAATCAGCTTTGTAATTGCGTAAACAGGCAGAAGTTGGAAGAATTTGTGGGATTCAGAAGACAGAAAAATGAGGGAAAGTTGAGATTTTCTTAGAGACTGGTTGAATGTCTGTGACAAAATGCTGATAGTGATCTGGACAGTGAAGGCTGGGCTGAGAAGGTCTCAGATGGAAACTAGAAACTTATTGGGACTGAAACAAAGGTCATGCATGTTGTCTTAGCAAAGTGGTTGGCTGAATTTCTGTCATGCACTAGGGATATAAAAAAGTTTGAATTTGAAATTGATGACTTAGGGTTTCTGTTGCAAAAATGTCTAAGCAGCAAAGCATTTGTGATGTGACCTGGCTGCCTCTAACAACTTATGCTCACATGTTCTAGCAAAAAAATAAAAATAAAATAATTACTAACTTATACTTACAAAAGAAGCATAGTGTAAAAGCTTGAAAACTTTGCAGCCTAGTCATGTGGCTGAAATATAAAAAGCTTTTATAAGAGAGGAACTCAAGCAGCATATGGGTCAACCACTTGTTAGAGATATTTGTATAACCTAAAAAAAAAGCAAGTGTTGATAGCCAAGACAATGGGAAAGAGGAATTGAAGGCATTTTAGAAATCTGAAAGGCAGCCACCCATCACAGGCCCTGAGGCCTGAAAGAAGAGAATAGTTTCTGGGATCAGGTCTAGGACCTGCTGCCTTGGGTAGCTTTGGAACAAGGCTCACTGCATCCTTGACACTGCTTCAGCTCCAGGTGTAGCTCATATTGATCCAGTTACAACTCCAGTCACTGCTTCAGAGGGTGCAAGCCATAACCTTGGCAGCTTCCATGTGGTGTTAGGCCTGTGGGTTTACCAAATGCAAGTAGTTGAGACTTGGGAGCCTCCACCTTTATTTCAAAGGATGTATGAAAAAGACAGGGTGTGCAGACAGAAGCATGTTGCAGGTGTGGAGCCCTCATGGAGATCCTCTACTAAAACAATGGAGAAAAGAAATGTGGGGTGACAGTCCACAGGAAGGCTCCCCACTGGGTCATGGCCTAGTAGATCTGTGAGGAGAGGATCACTGTCCTCCAGACCTCAGACCCCAGAATGGTAGATCTAGCTACAGCCTGCACCTTGCAGCTTGAAAAGCCAGAGGCACAGTATGCCAGCCCATGAGAGCAGCTGTGGGGGCTGAACCATGCAAAGTCACAAGGTAGAACTTTCCCAATGCGTTAGCATGCCCTGGAAATGGGACACAGAGTCAAAAATAATTATTTTGGAGCCTTACAATTCAATAACTGCCCTTCTGGGTTTCAGACTTTCATAGATCCTGTGACCGCTTTCTTTTGGCTGATTTCTTCCTTTTAGAATAGGATTATTTACCCAATGCCTCAGCCTCATTTGTATCTTGGAAGAACCTAATTTGTTTCTTTATGTTACAGGCTTATAGGAGGAAGAAATTAGCTTTGTCTTAGATGAGACTTTTGACTTTTGAGTTAAGGCTGAAATTAGTTAAGACTTTGGGGATTATTGGGAAGTCATGATTGTATTTTGAAATATGAGAAGGATTTGAGATTTGGAACGGCCAGGGGCAAAATGATACAGTTTGGATGTGTATTCCCACCAAAATCTTATATCGAAATATAATCCTCAATGTTGGAAGTGGGCCTAGAGGGGAGGTGATTGAATCATGAGGGCAAGATTTCCACGGACAGTTTGGCATCATTTCCTTTGGTGCCATTCCCACAACAGTAAGTTTTTATCAGAGCTGGTTATCTATAAGTGTGTGTAACACTTCCCCCCGCCCTCGCACTTACCAGGTGATGTGCAAGCACTGGATTTATTTTTCACCTTGTCAGTTGTCAGAGGCTTCCCCAGAAGCAGAAGCCAGTGCTATGCTTTCTGTACAGCCTGTAGAAACATGAACCAATTAAACCTATTTTCTTTATAAATTAACCAGTCACTGATTACTTTTTATAGCAATATGAGAATGGCCTAATACATCCACCATAATCTATTAGAGGTAATAACTTGAGTAAATTTGCAGAATATGAAATCAACACATACAAATCAGTAGGGTTTCTATATGCCAACAGTCAACAAACTGAAAAAGAATTCAAAAATGTAATACTATTTGCAGTAGCCACAAATAAAACAAAATATGTGGAAATTTACCAAAGAAATAAAAGTTCTCAACAATTAAAACTGTAAAACACTGATAAAAGAAATGAAAAAGGACCGAAAAATTGGAAAGATATTTTTATGTTCACAGATTGGAAGAATCAGTATTTTTTTAAAAATGTCCATACGATCCATAGCAATCTATACATTTCATGCCATCTCTATCAAAATAACAGGCCAGGGGCAGTGGCTCATGCCTGTAATCCCAGCACTTTGGGAGGCCGAAGTTGGTGGATCAAGAGGTCAGGAGTTCAAGACCAGCCTGGCCAACTTGGTGAAACCCCACCTCTACTAATAATACAAAAAATTAGCCAGGTATGGTGGCGGGTGCCTCTAATCCCAGCTATTCAGGAGTCTGAGGCAAAGAATTGCTTGGACCCAGGAGGTGGAGGTTGCACTGTGCCCAGATCACATCACTGCACTCCAGTCTAGGTGACAGAGCAAGACGCCATCAAAAAAAAAAAAAAAAAAAAAAAAAGAAAAAGAAGAAGAAGACATTCCTCACAGATATAGAAAAAAAACTCTGAAATTTATATGGAAACATCACAAAACACCATAATAGTCAAAGCTATGCTGAGTATATAAAACAAAACTGGAGGAATTCCATTACCTGGTCTTAAATTATACTACTACGTTGTAGTAATTAAAACAACATGACACTAGCATAAAAACAGACATAAAGACAGATGGAACGAAATAGAGACCTGAGAAACAAACTCATACAGCTAAATTAATTTTCAACAAAAGTGCCAAGAACATACAATAAAAAATAAGACAGTTTTTGTAATAAATATGGCTGGTAAAACTGGCATTCTGTGTGAGGGACAAACATTCAGACGCTCATAGCAGTGTTCTGGAATCCTATGTGAGGGACAAACATTCAGACCACAGCAGGAGTGTTCTGGAATCCCCTGTGAGGAACAAATATTCAGATCCTCGTAGCAGTGTTCTGGAATCTTATGTGACAAACGTTTGGAACCCAGCAGCAGTGTTCTGGAATCCTATGCGAGGGACAAACATTCAGACCCTCATAGCAGTGTTCTGGAATCCTATGGGAGGGGCAGCTAAATTAATTTTCAACAAAAGTGCCAAGAACATACAATAAAAAATGAGACAGCTTTTGTAATAAATAGGGCTGGGAAAACTGGCAAGCCATAGGCAGAAGAATAAAACTAGAACCCTATTTCTTGCCACTTACAAAAATCAAATTAAAATGAATTAAAGACTTAAACCTAACGCCTCAAACCATCAAACTTTTACAAGAAAACTTTGGGGAATCTCTTTAGGGCATTGGTTTGGGCAAAAATTCCTTAAATAATGCCCCAGAAGCAGACAACTAAAACAAACATGGACAAATCGGATTACAGAAAGTCAGAAAGCCTTTCTAAAGTGAAAGAAACAAGAAACAAAGTGAAGAGAAAATCCACAGAATGGGAGAAAATATTTGTAAATTATCAAACTTAAAAGCAATTAATAGCTACATGATATGGTTAGGATTTGTGTCCCCACCCAAATCTCATATTGAATTGTAATCCCCAGATGTTGAGGGAGAGGTTGGTAGAAGGTGATTGGATCATGGGGGTGGTTTCCCCCATGCTGTTCTTCTGATAATGAGTAATTTCTCATGAAATCTGATGGTTTTATAAGGGACTCTTCCCCCTTTGCTTCACATACATGCTCTCTCTCCTGCTGTCATGTAAGAGGTGCCTGCTTCCCCATCTGCCATTATTGGAAGTTTCCTGAGTCCTCCCCGTCCATGTGGAGCTGAGTCAATTAAACCCATTTTCTTTATAAATTACCCAGTCTTGCCAGGTGCCATGGCTCATGCCTGTAATCTCACCACTTTGGGAGGCTGAGGAGGGTGGATCACAAGGTCAGGATTTCAAGACCAGGCCGGCCAAGATGGTGAAACCCTGTCTCCACTAAAAATACAAAAATTAGCCAGGCATGGTGGCAGGTGCCAGTAATCCCAGCTATTCAGGAGCTGAGGCAGAGAATTGCTTGAATCAAAAGGTGGAGGTTTCAGTGAGCCGAGATTGCACCACTGCACTTCAGTCTGGGCAACAGATCAAGACTACATCTCAGTAAATAAATAGATAACACAGTCTGAGGTATTTTCTTATAGCAGTGCAGGAACAGACTAATACACTACAATATATTGAGTTCAAAAAATTCCATACAAAAAAGTAATAACCCAAATAAAGGGTGGACAAAACATTTAAATAGACATTTATGAAAAGACGACATAGGAATGTGAAACAGGCAAATGAAAAGGTGCTCCAGATTACTGATCATCATCGAAAGGCAAATCAAACCCAAAATGAGATATCATTTCACCCCAGTTAAGGTGGCTTTTATCCAGAAGTCAGTCAAAAACAAATGCTGGTGAGTATGTCGAGTGAAGGGAACCCTTGTACACTGCTGTTGGGAGCACATTTAAGGACAGTTTGGATGTTCCTGCTATAACTTAAAAATAGAGCTACTATATGGTCCAGCAATGCCACTGCTCATTATATGCCTACAAGAAAATAAATTAGGAAATCAAAGATCTATTGGCACTCTCATGTTTGCTACAGCAAGGTTTATAATAGCCAAGATTTGGAAGGAACCTAAATGTCCATCAACAGATGACTGGATAGAGAAAATGTGGTACATATACACAATGGAGTACTATTCAGCTGTAAGAAAGAATGAGAGCCTTCCATTTGCAATAACATAAATGGAACTGAAAGTCTTTATGTTAAGTGAAATGTCACGCACAGAAAGACAAATGTCACATGTTCTCACTATTTGTGGGTGCTAAAATTCGAAACAATTGGTGTCATAGAGGTAGAGAGTATAAGGATGGTTACCAGAGGCTGGGAAGGGCAGGGAGGGAACAAGGTGATAGTGGGGATGCTAAATGGATAAAAAAACAATTGTTAGAAAGAATGAATAAGACAGCATTTGATAGCACAACAGGGTGATTATAGTAAAAAATTAATTCCACATTTAAAAAAACTAAAAGAGTATAATTGGATTGTTTATAACACAAGCTATAAATGCTTGAAGGGAGAGATACCCCGTTTTTTATTATGTATTACTCATTGCATGACTGCATCAAAGTGTGTCATGTACCCCCATGAATATATACACCAACTATGTACCCACAAAAATAAATTAAAAATTGAAATTGAAATTAAAATTAAAACAAAAGCGAAGAGAGTATAATGAGGCATGTGTGACCCATGTCTTGAACTAGCTTTTCCGGTTAACTTTGGAAAGTCCTTATCCAAGAAAAGAGGTCCATTTAATCAACAGGGGATTAGAAATTAATTTTTAGTTTATAAATGGAAAAAAGAAGGATTTTAAATCTTGAGCCATAGTTCTCACTCAATCAATCATTGCAGGGAACTCTGTTCTTTACTCTGGAGATAAACACTAGTTTTCTTTTCCATGGAATAACATCGCATTTCAAAATGTGGGGAAACATCTTGCAACTAAGAGGTGTGGCCTTATTAAATTTGATTTGGTTTCCATTGTAATTAATTTAATCACATGTGTTCTAGAGTTTGTCCTCAGTCTCGCCCTAGTATAGGCCCATGATCTGTTGAATTTGCTCAGCTCCCTTCTCAACAGCAGGAAATCAGAATTATTTAAAACCTCATTGTGGCTGGGAGTGGTGGCTCTCGCCTGTAATCCCAGCTACTTGGGAGGCCAAGGTGGGCAGATCGCTTGTTGTCAGAGGTTTGAGACCAGCCTGGCCAACAGAAGGAAACCCCATCTCTACTAAAGATACAAATATTAGCTGGGTGTGGTGATTCATGCCTGTAATCCCAGCTACTTGGGAGGCTGAGGCAGAAGAATTGCTTGAACCAGGGAGGCACAGGTTTCAGTGAGCCAAGATAGTGCACTGCATTGCAGCCTGGGCAACAGAGCAAGACTCTGTCTCAAATTAATAATAATAATAATAATAATAATAAAAATAAAAATAAATAAGTAACAATAAAAATCTCATTTTGTTTCAAACAAAATTTCTTTTGAATATCAACTGTATCAAATTGCATATTAACTGTAATCATTTTGTTTATTTGATATCCAATCTTGAGAAATCTTTGAGGAGTAATTTCCCTCTTTTCTGCCATTTTGGTAAACATACCAAATGCCATTAAAAAAATGCACAAAATTCCTGAGAAATACATTTTCTCCTTGAGGAGTAGACTTGCTGTGTTAGAGGAACTCATGGTTACCTAGCTTCTAGTTTAATAAACATGACTAGAATATTCTATGTTAATATGAGTAGCTAGGTACTTACAGGGCATCTAGAAGATTAATGTTCATGGTCTGAAAATAGTCATATTTTTTAACTGGCCACAAATTACAATTGCACAATATTTGTGGTCACACAAGACAACTTCCACCAAGCCTGAAAAAAGTATAAATGTCCTAGGAGTGCAGCATTTTTTGTAAGGATATTATTAATGAGCTAGCTTATGTCAATGGGTTAATGGTTATTGTTAAAACGAATAGCCACGACTTTAGTGACTACATCTGCACCTTCCAAGTTTAATTATAACGTTTTATCTTTAGAGTTACTTATAAGTAGAGACACTAACAAAAGACAATGCATTCCTGCTCTTGTTTTATGAGGATGTCCAACTCTGTAATAGAGTAATTTCTAATAAACTTGCTTCTTTCACTGTGCTCTCCAACTCACCTCAAATTTTTTCCTGCAGAAGATCTAGGAATCCTAATTTGTCGTCTGTATCAGGACGCTCTTTTCCAGCAACATCTTTCAGCAACACCATGAACGGACAACAAGACAAGACCCCCACTCCAAGGAAAACAATCCACACAGAATTAATCAGCTGACACCTGGCAAGTGGGCTGTCTTTTAGAGTCGTGAAGCCATTCTGGTGGGCAAGAATGATTATCCACTATTATCATACTCAGATTAGAGGCCAAGCCCATAGGGATAGAGGCCCTGGGGGATATTGAGAAGAATGGATTTGGCTAAACAAGATGTTTGCCACTTTCTCTTTTTGGACTGTCCACCTTGTGCTTTCGGTCCCTCAACTGAGTGCTCTATATCTTGTCACCTTTCTGCTCATCGCCTCTGTTTTGCAGTAGCCTGGAGGCTGCCCCAGGACAGAGGCCCCAAACAGTTTAGCTTTTACTTTCCTCAGCGATCTGACTCTGAACTGACTGCTTGTTTAATTTGCCACTTGTCCAAGTAACACTGAAAAAAAAGAATTGTCTTGGAACCTAGAAATTTTTTACTTTAATTTTCAGAAAAGATCAGCAGTAACCTCGCCATCATGACTGAAGGTGAAATGTGGTATTTAAGAGCTCTACATGATAAGATCAGATATGCCTGTTTAGTGACAGCCTCTTTTATGACAACCCTTTGCAAACAATTACCCTCAAGATGGAGAACATGAGACTTATTCTTAACAGTTTTCTCTCATTTCTTAACCATAACGCCATCTTTGATGAGCTGGTATAGGGCAGCTGGACCCTGCTTTCTTAACCCAGCAGGTCACTATTTCCTGAGCGAGTTTTGTCAGATTTGTCGTAGCAGTGTGAAAATGGACTAATACCATCAGAGTGAACAGGCAACCTACAAAATGGGAGAAAATTTTCGCAACCTAGTCATCTGACAAATGGCTAATATCCAGAATCTACAATGAACTCAAACAAATTTACAAGAAAGAAACAAACAACCCCATCAAAAAGTGGGCAAAGGATATGAACAGACACTTCTCAAAAGAAGACATTTATGCAGCCAAAAGACACATGAAAAAATTCTCACCATCACTGGCCATCAGAGAAATGCAAATCAAAACCACAATGAGATACCATCTCACACCAGTTAGAATGGAGATCATTAAAAAGTCAGGAGACAACAGGTGCTGGAGAGGATGTGGAGAAATAGAAACACTTTTACACTGTTGGTGGGACCGTAAACTAGTTCAAACCTTGTGGAAGTCAGTGTGGCGATTTCTCAGGGATCTAGAACTAGAAATACCATTTGTCCCAGCCATCCCATTACTGGGTATATACCTAAAGGATTATAAATCATGCTGCTTTAAAGACACATGCACACGTGTGTTTATTGTGGCACCATTCACAATAGCAAAGACTTGGAACCAACCCAAATGTCCACCAATGATAGACTGGATTAAGAAAATGTGGCACATATACACCATGGAATACTATGTAGCCATAAAAAATGATGAGTTCATGTCCTTTGTAGAGACATGGATGAAATTGGAAATCATCATTCTCAGTAAACTATCGCAAGGACAAAAAACCAAACACCGCATGTTCTCACTCATAGCTGGGAATTGAACAATGAGAACACATGGACACAGGAAGGGGAACATCACCCTCTGGGGACTGCTGTGGGATGTGGGGAGGGAAGAGGGAGTTCCAGAAACAGAACAAAGAAAACACAATCAGCCATGAGCCACTTCTTAAATCCCCTGCCCGGAAGGGATACACATTTCTTCTGTCACAGCTGTTGCCCAAAATGTCTCAGGCAGCCGGGCATAGTGGCTCACATCTGTAATCTCAGCATTTTGGGTGGCAGAGGTGGGCAGATCACCTGAGGTCAGGAGTTCAAGACCAGTCTGACCAACATGGAGAAACCCTATCTCTATTAATAATACGAAAATTTTCTAGTCGTGGTGGCGAGTGCCTGGTAGCCCCAGCTACTCTGGAAGCTGAGGCAGAGGAATCACTTGAACCCGGGAGGCGGAGATTGCAATGAGCCGAGACCAGGCCACTGCACCCCAGCCTGAGTGACAGAGTGAGATTTCATCTAAAAAAAAAAAAAAAAAAAAAAAAGTCTCAGGCTATGTCTGAACTAGGAGGGTAGAAAATTTGTCATTTTGGTTGCCACAAACCATCGAAACAAAGATGCAGATCGTTGATGTAAAATTACTGTTAGTTCTTTCCCACTCCTTTTGAGCTTCTCTTCGTTGCTATGAGCCAGCGTCTCCAGTGTCAGTTTTCAGTCTGTTGCCTCCCAGCTCCTAGTGCACCTTCCGATACGTGCACTGTGATAAACTGGGAAATACTGTTCAATATACCCTCTGGAAGTGAACATTCTGCAGGCATCTAGGTAGAGGATGGAGAGACTGCAGGGGGCAGGAGCTCTCTGCCTGGGCCTGGATTATGTTCAAGCCCCAACCACAGACCTAGGCCTGGTCCCTCAGCCACCTTGTAGCCTTGGGTTGCAACATCTTGACATGGAAACCAAAACGTAGCAGGGCCCATGTGGTCTGAAAGTTCCTGAAAAGTTTCCCAGAACCCCTCTTGTACCCCTTGTACAACCTGCACACAGTGACCTGTATTCTAGAGGGTCCGCACAGAGCTGCCATTCCTTCTGCCAGACCCTGCGGGACTCAAGCATTCTGGAGACTTCCTGCCCTACAAAGGCAACCAGACTCCCGCCATGCATCCCTGCACCAACGGCTTACGTCCAGCTCCCTCACCTGCACTCCAGTGGCTGATGGCCAGCTCCCTCACCTGCCGCAACTGCTCAAGGCCTGCTCCCTCCCCTGCACACCAGCGGCTCATGGCCAGCTCCCTCCCCTGCATTCCAGTGGCTCACAACCGGCTCCCTCACTTGCACTCCAGTGGGTGGCCTAGTGCTTGTGCAAAAGCTGCTGACGAGCTCCAGCCTGCCCAAATCCACAAACGTCTCTTATGTGGTGGCTGAACCACATTTTATGACATCCGAACATCTTTCAAATCTGTACTTCCTTGGGTACCTACCTCTGCACTAGGGCACCAGCAGAATTGCTTTATGTCTTACAGTGACTCTTTTATCATAGTTGCAATCCTTTATACTACACTTCCTCGTTAGACCCACTATGTGGTTTCTATCTCTTGATGGGACCCAGGCTGCTACACAACTTAACCCATGCACATTGCACTTCATTAGTTCCTCACCATTGGCCCAAGATCATGCTCCACCACCCCTCTCTGCCCCCTGGCTTTCTTTCCTTAAGTGAAACCCCTAAACGCCCTCTTTGGGCCCAAAGCTTACCTGCTCTTCCTTCCCTATATTCTTGGCCAGACATAAAAATCTGATGCTCTGGCAAATGCAGATGTGGGGAGAAGGCAGGGGAATTATTTCTCCTCCCTTAGGTAAGTACTGAGGGTTATGTTATTCCATTGTGTGAGGAATAAAAAAATGAGGCATAGAGAGCTGCCATGATTTGCCTGGACGAAGGAAGTTGTCCTGGCAGAAGTGGAACAAAGGTTTAGGTGTCCCGAATGTCAGTCCAGCTCCTATGCCTTCAGAACGTGCCACGGAGGGAGACACTGGGGGACCCCACTCATGCTGAGCACTCAGGGGTACCCAGGTGCTGAGAGTGGGGATGTGACAGGCTGAGTTGACTCTGTCCAGTCCTCCTACACCAAATAAGGATGGAAACCCTCACATAATAGAAGTGAAGAGAGGAAACGAGGCCAGGAACTATTAAGAGGCTGATGCCTGGAAGGCCTGGGCAGAATGACAGGGAAAATGGAGCAGAACAGAGGCCCTAGATGGGGACAAGGGGAAGGAAGTGGCCTCAGTGGCCAAATGGCACCTTCCATCTAGTCTTTGTGAACTACAATCATTCTGCCCTATGGTTCAATGAGTCCTGGAGAAAATGTGTTTTCTGCAGTCTGGGGAGGTGAGAGTAAAACAATTCAGCCTTAAGAAGTTGAAAGCCCAGGAAATCATAGCACATGGAGATGGGATTCACACTTAAACTTCCTGCCCTTGACTTCTGGTTTGGCCACGTGACTCACTTTGGCCAGTGGATGTGGTAAAGTGGTAGTCTGCCCATTCTCAGCCTGGGTGGTGAGATAAGAGACCTTCACATTTTCCTTTGTTCTTTGCACTCCTGCCATTGCCATGAGAAGAAGGCACCCTGGCTGGCCCCAAACCCAGGAGGATCAGAGACACTTGGAGCAGATCCAGCTCAGCCACCACAGGTCGAGCTGAAACCTCCCAAGCAACCCATGCTCATGAGTGAGGAATGGTGGCCTATGGTCGTAGGCCTCTGAGGTGTGGGGTTACTTGTTACCAAGCAAGAGTTAACTGATAGAGATTTCTACCTCACATCCCTACGAATCAAAGAACAAAGGAAATAAAACAGAATGTGAGAAACAGATTTCCAATTTTTAGAAGAAAACAGAGGACAGATTTTATGACACTAAGCAAAGAAAAACTTTTTTTAATATGACACAAAACACAGACACCATAAAAGAATTTACTGATAAATTCAATCATATTAAATGTAGAAGCTTTGATCTGACAAAAAAGGCAATGAATAAAGTTAAAAGACAAAGACAGTGCATGATATGGTTTGACTGTGTGTCCCCACCCAAATCTCATCTAGAATTGTCCTCCCATAATTCTCCTGTGTCGTGGGAGGGACCTGGTGGGAGATAATTGAAATCATGGGGTCGGTTCCCCCATACTGTTCTCCTGGTAGTGAATAAGTCTCACGAGATCTGGCGGTTTTATCAGGGGGTTCCACTTTTGCATCGTCCTCATTTTTCTCTGGCCACTGCCATGTAAGAAGTGCCTTTCACCACCCTCTATTATTCTGAGGCGTCTTCAGTCATGTGGAACTGCAAGTCCAATTAAACCTCTTTTTCTTTCCAGTCTGGGGTATGTCTTTATTGGCAGTGTGAAAATGGACTAATACAGTGCACCAATAGGGAAAACATATTTGTAAGGTATTTGGCCAAAAAAGCATTGATATCCAGATCATTAAAATCAAAATTGGCCAGACGTGGTGGCTCATGCCTGTAATCCCAGCACTTTGGGAAGCTGAGATGGGTGGATCACCTGAGGTCAGCAGTTCGAGAGCAGTCTGACCAACATGGAGAAATCCTGTCTCTACTAAAAATACAAAATTAGCCGGACGTCGTGGCACTTACCTGTAATCCCATCTACTCAGGAGGCTGATGTAATCCCATCTACTCAGGAGGCTGACGCAGGAGAATCGCTTGAACCCAGGAGGCAGAAGTTGTGGTGAGCCGCGATCATGCCATTGCACTCCTACGTAGGCATCAAGTGCAAAACTCCATCTAAAAAAAAAAAAAAAAAAAAACACAAGTCAGCAAGGAGAAACCAAAGACCCAACAGACGTATGGGCCAGGAGCTATTCACAGAGGAGGAGACCCGAAGGGCTGGGAAACACAAGGCATGCATTCAGCTGCACAGCAAAATCTAGGAACAATATCAGAAAGTGAGATAACAAATATCGATGAAGATGAGGGAAGACGGATGTGGGCACTGCTGGCGAGGGGCATAGTGAGGTCTCCAGCCCCAAGGTCATCTGGCTGTGCTTCCTAGGAAGGAAGGGCTGACAACAGACCTGTCCCAAGACCCCAAGCCTCACCAGGCTATGTGCAGGCCTTGGACCAGAACATCAGCATCACCTTGGGGTGGGGGTTGAAGGGGGCGTTGCGCATCCTCTGCTCACCAGAAATGCAGGATTCTAGATTCATTTGGAAGATATTGTTGAAGGAAAAAGCAACTTTCAGGAGAGTATGTACAGACTGATAATTGTATAAAATTGCAAAAACAGACCAAAGAGAACTATCCATTCCTCATGGACAGGCACACTAGGTATTAAACATGGATGGGAAGACACATATTGACTTCAGAATAGTGGGGAGGGAGACGGTAGCTGGACTAGAAAAGGGATATATAACTCGAGTGTCAGCGTGAACATTATGGCTGAATCCGTAGTTTTCTTCCCTTAAACTCCGAGCAAATGCATCCAAAAGCTACCACGTTTGAATTTTAACTGGGAGGTACATGAAAGTTTGATGTCATTATCCCCTACATAGTCCTGTGTGTTTGTAATGTTGAGACATATTTTTTAAACACTTGACACAGCATGAAAGGAAGCTTGCCTGCATGGTAACAATGGTTATCTTTAGGTAGCAGAATTCAAGACTGCTTCTTTTTCTTTTTTTTCGTGCTTGTATATTATCTCTATTTCCCTGTGTGAGGATTTAAGACTGTTGTGTTGAAAAGGCTAGTATTCTAACTCCATGCATCATAAGCATAAACCATGCCCTGGCTGGCAGGACGGGGTAGAGGGAGCATGTCTATTCACCTGGCCAGCCCCAGGCAACTCTGCAGAGAAAGACACAGGCACTTCCCCTCTGCAGCCAAAGAGTTAAGAAGGCTTGATGTGAAATGAATCATTCCAGGGGAGCTAAATCCCGGCCTTATCTAATTCTGTATCCTGAGGCTGACTAATTTAAACTCAAAAATAAAATAAACATCATCTTTAAATAGGGATTAAATACTCAACGGGCTCCCTAGTTGAACAAACTGAGATACATTTTATGGTATGGATTCAGGGGGCCCGGGGTGGGGCGAGGGGTGTCTGTGGGGATGCTCTCTGAGCTAAGGTGAGAAAATCGCCAGTGCTTCTGGATTCCGGAGTGCATTCACCTTTAGCTTTTTTCTGGATACCCGCAGAAAACCAAAGAGCCACACTGTGGCAGGATCTTCACACAGGAAGTGGGCTTTTGCCCTGTGTCCCTGAGGGAGAAGGGATTAGTGGAGGGAGTAGGTGAAGAGTTTGGAGGAAGTCCCTGATGTTCTTAGAAAACAGTAGGAAAGAGATTCCCTTGCCTGGGCATTGTTCGCAAATAGGAGACAAGAGCATGAACTAAAAACAGAGACTCCCGGCTCCCTCCATGTTCCCTGAGTTCAGAAGGGAATCCAGGGAGGTGAGGCAAGGAAAACATTGAGGGGCTGACATGGGCCTGGAGGGACCCACGAACCTGAGTCAGGCATGAGAGTGGGCAGCTGGTGGATTCTTCCAGGTCTGCATCACAAAGCCATGCGGACATCCCAAGAACAAGCCATGTCTGCAGAGGCCTCTACTGCATCCCTGCCTCGTGGGCACAATGTCACAGAACAGAATTACATCATGTGGGAGACCATGGGCAGTGTGGTTGTCATAATGGAGCTGGACCCAGAAAGTCCCAGACCCAGGTACAGCTATGTCTCTGCTATAGTCAATGTTTTGTGCCCCTAAAATCCGTGTGTTGAAACTTAACCCCTGATAGGTTAGGTTTGAATTAGGAGGAGGCAAAGACTTTAGGAAGTGATTTCATCATGAAAGCAAAGACCCCATGAATGGGATAAGTGGCCTTGTAAAAGGGAGCCAAGGGAGCTTGTTCTCCCCTTCCACCATGTGAGGACACAGCTAGGAGGTGCCTTCTATAAGGAACAGGCCCTCAACAGACACTACCTTGACCTTCCACTTGCCAGCATCCAGACCTATGAGACATAAATTTCTGCTGCTTATAAGCCCCCTAGGCTAAGGTATTTTGTTACGGTAGCCCAAATGGAATAAGACAGCCTCTGACCATCTTGAGCAACTCACTTATCTGCTGAACTCTCCACAGATTTAACTGTGATGAAATCCCTTCAACAGATGTATATTGAACACCTGCTGTGTATAAGGACACACTGTGTTATTGGATAGGGTATAAAGCAAGTCACAGTTCCCCAGAGGTAGGCCCTGCAATAGCTGAATAGCAAACCCAAGTTGCTGTGGCCAATGGGGGAAGGGGTGGGTGTCAGAGAAGAAGAGAACATGCTAGAGTCCATGTCTGCAGCAATATTGGAACGTCTAATGGATGGTTACCAAAGTGGTGACTTCTCATCTTCTTACAAAAACTCATAGTTGTCCCTGTGTAAAGTCTTCCCAGAAGTGCAGGGCAGTTGAGAATATGCAGATCAGAAAAGAGAAGAGGACAGACAGAACACTTTGTTGGCATCAGCAGCCACGGACTTCTTGCAGAAAGGAAAGCATTTCTCCTGGATCCCTCGGTAGCAGATAAACGTACTGAAATACATTTGTTGGCTATTTGATACACGGACTTTGAACATTTGCAGACCGAGAGGCTGAGAATCTTCTCCAACCAGATGGTGTGGGGCGTGGAAGTACAGAAAGGGATAAAATGAGGAGGAAAACAGAGCAATGAGAAGGGAGCTCTCAGCATAACCAACACAGAGACCTGGGTCTCTGCTACGAACAATACAAGCTAATGTATAATTATTGCAGGTCTGCAAACAGCAGGCTTTCCATATCACATGTGACAATCTCTGATGACAAACCTGTGTGACAGGTATTGTCAGAGGCAGAGAGTTGCTAAATAATCACACGCAACTGGTGGAATGCCGGAGAGTTTGGTTTTAATTGGTCATCTTCCTGTTTGCTTTCTATTTGTCCCATCTGTAGTTTCTTCTCCTTTTCTTCTTTCTCTGACTTCTTTTGAATTTGTTGAGTATTTTTATTTCATTTAATCTTGTTTTTTGGCCTTTTACGTCTAACTATTTTTGCTTCATTTGGTTTTCAGTTTTAATCATTGCTTTATGGTTTATGGTATATCATATGGTTTGGATCTGTGTCCCTACCCAAATCTCATGTGGAAATGTAATTCCCAATGCCAAACGTGGGGCCTGGAGGGATGTGATTGGATCATGGAGCCAGTTTCTCATGGTTTAACATCATCCTCGCTTGGTACCACATAGCGAGTGAGTTCTCACAAGATCTGGTTGTTTAATAGTGTGTGGCAACTCCCCCTCTCTCTCTTCCTCTTGCTCCAGTCACATAAGATGCGCCTGCTTCCCCTTTGCCTTCTGTCATGATTGTAAGCTCCCTGAGGCCTCCCCAGAAGCCGAGCAGATGACAGAATCACGTTTCCTGTGCAGCCTGCAGAACTGTGAGCCAATTAAACCTCTTTTCATCATAAATTCCCCAGTCTCAGACATTTTTTTTTTTTTTGAGACGTAGTCTCACTCTGTCTCCCAGGCTGCAGTGCAGTGGTGCGGTCTCAGCTCACTGCAACTTCCGCCTCCCTGGTTCAAGTGATTCTGCTGCCTCATCCTCCCAAGTAGCTTAGCTGGGACTACAGGCATATGCCACCAAGCCCACCTAATTTTTTTTTGTATTTTTAGTAGAGACAGGTTTCACCATATTGGACAGGATGGTCTCAATTGCTTGAACTCATAATCCACCCGCCTCAGCCTCCCAAAGTGCTGGGATTACAGGCGTAAGCCACCATGCCCAGCCCCAGTCTCAGACATTTCTTTTTTTTAATTTATTTATTATTATATTTAAATTATTATTATTGTACTTTAAGTTTTAGGGTACATGTGCACAATGTGCAAGTTTGTTACATATTAATACATGTGTCATGTTGGTGTGCTGCACCCATTAACTCGTCATTTAGCATTAGGTATGTTTCCTAATACTATCACTACCCCCTCCCCCCAATCCACAACTGTCCCTGGTGTGTGATGTCCCCCTTCCTGTGTCCATGTGTTCTCATTGTTCAATTCCCACCTATGAGTGAGAACAGGAGGAGTTTCGTTTTCTGTCCTTGCGGTAGTTTGCTGAGAATGATTGTTTCCAGCTTCATCCATGTCTCTATAAAGGACATGAACTCATCAATTTTTATGGCTGCATACTATTCCATGGTGTATATGTGCCACATTTTCTTAATCCAGTCTATCATTGTTGGACAGTTGTGTTGACTCCAAGTCTTTGCTATTGTGAATAGTGCCGCATAAACATATGTGTGCATGTGTCTTTATAGCAGCATGATTTATAATAATTTGGGTATATACCCAGTAATGGGATGGCTGGGTCAAATGGTATTTCTAGAAGAATCGCCACACTGACTTCCACAATGGTTGAGCTAGTTTACAGTCCCACCAACAGTGTAAAAGTGTTCCTATTTCTCTGCATCCTCTCCAGCACCTGTTGTTTCCTGACATTTTAATGGTCTCCATTCTAACTGGTGTGAGATGGTATCTCATTGTGGTTTTGATTTGCATTTCTCTGATGGCCAGTGATGATATTGTGGTTTTGATTCACATTTCTCTGATGGCCAGTGATGATGAGCATTTTTTCATGTGTTTTTTGGCTGCATAAATGTCTTATTTTGTGAAGTGTCAGACATTTCTTTATAACAGTACAAGAACAGACTAATACAGTATATGTTTTTAACTTAGCATTGGCTGCCATCAACATTATACGACTTCACATAGAGGATAAGAACCTTAAAACAGTGTCCATTCATTTCCCTCCTTTTGGGTTTTGTGTTGTTGTTTTCATGCATTTTACTTCTATAAGTGCTGTAAACTCACATTAATTTGTTATCATTTTTTGCCTTAGACTGTCAATTATCTTTTAAAAATGCTTTTTAATGTTGTATTTTTGCTCACACATTTGCCATCTCTGGTGCTCTAGATTCTTTTGTTTACATCTGGACTTCCATCTGGTTTCACTTTCCCTCTGCCTGAAGGATTTCCTTTAATATTCCTTGTAGTGAGGACTTGCTGGTAATGTATTCCTCAAGTTTTCAATGTCTGAAAGTCTTTATTGCACTATCATCTTTGAAAGATATTTTTGCTGGATGTAGAATTCTAGACTGACAATCGTTTCATCCTTAAGTATTTTATAGAAGTCACTCTTACTATCCTCTGGTTTGCATTGTTTCTGTTTTTTTTTTTTTTTTTTTGAGACAGGGTCTTGCTCTGTCACCCAGGCTGCAGTGCAGTGGCATGATTTCAGCTCACTGAAACCTTTACTTCTTTGGTTCAAGAAATCCTCTCACCCCAGCCTCCCAAGTAGCTGGGACTACAGGCATGTGCCACCACACCCAGCTAATTTTCGTATTTTATGTAGAGGCCAGGTTTTGCCATATTGTCCAGGCTGGTCTAGAACTCCTGGGCTCAAGTGATCATCCTGCCTTAGCCTCCCAAAGTGCTAGGATAACAGGCATGTGCCATTACATCTGGCCTTGCGTTGTTTCTAACCAGATGTCTGCCATCTTTTTTTTTTGAGACAGAGTCTCACTCTGTTTCCCAGGCTGGAGTGCAATGGCATCATCTCAGCTCACTGCAACCTCCGCCTCCCGGGGTCAAGCGATTCTCCCTGCCTCAGCCTCCTGAGTAGCTGGGGTTACAGATGCGTGTCACCATGCCTTGCTAATTTTTGTGTTTTTAGTAGAGACGGGGTTTTGCCATGTTGCCCATGCTGGTCTTGAACTCCTGGGCTCAAGTGATCATCCTGCCTCAGCCTCCCAAAATGCTGGGATTACAGGTGTGAGCCACCACGCTAAGCCCATTTTCATCTTTGTTCCTCTCTGTATACTGTCCTTTTCCCTTTGGTAACTTTTCAGATTTTCTCTTTGTCACTGGTTTGGGGCAATTGGATTATGATGTGCTTCAGTGTTTCATCCTTATGTCTCTTGTGCTAAGGGTTCCTTGGTTCTTAGATCTCTGGGATTACAGTTTTTCTCAAATTTAAATTTTTTCAGCCACAGTTTTTTGAAATATTTTTTCTTCTACTCCTCCCCACCTTCTTCAGGAACTCCAATTAAACATATATTAGTCCTGTTGGTGCTGATTTTCTGTTCAATTTTTTCCATTATTTTCTCCATGTTCCATTTTTGATAGTTTCTACTGCTACATCTTCAGGTTGACTAATCCTCTTTTGTATAATATCTACTCTATTTTAAGTGCCATTTAGTATATTTTTCATCTCAGACATTGTATTTTTCATCTCTAAAATTTCAAGCTGGGTCTTCCATGTCTCTACTTCCATGTTCTAGCTTCCCTTTACTTTCTTCTTGTGGAATGTTATCATTACAATAACTGTTTTAATATCATTGCTTACTAATTCCATCTTATTTGCCATTTCTGCATCTATTGATCAAGTTTTCTTCTCATTATTGAGACATTTCCTTTTTCTTCACATGCCTGGTAATTTTCAGCTGGATGGCAGACAACATGAAATATATCTTATTGTGTGTTGGATATTGTTGGGTTCCTATAATATTATTGAGCTATGTTCTAGGATGCAGTTAAATTATCTGGAAAGATTTTTGTTCTTTGAGGGTTTTCTTTGAGGTCTTGTTAATTAGGACCTTAGCAGCCTCGGCCTAGATCTAATCTTCCGCACTGCTGAGGCAATTCTTTTCTGAGTGTTCCATCCAATCGTCTGGAAAGTATAAGATTTGTCCACTGTTGCTGGTGGGAACACCAAATATGCCTGGTTCTGTGGGAGGTTCAAGCATTGTTCTTTCTGTTTCCTTCAGGTATTTTTTCCCCCAGACTTGTAGTTTACACACATACATGTGCTGATCAGTATTTAACTGAAGACTGGAGAGTTTTTGTTTTGTGACTTTGTCCTTTTCATGACCTGAATACTCTGCCCTGCAGAGTTTATCTGAGCTTCTTTGGTCTCTCCGGACTCCAGCTTCATCTACTCAACACGGGACAATCACCAGGCTCAGCCTGTGTTCTCCATCCCTGAGCTGTGGCCTAGAAATGGTCTCCACTCCCTGATTCCTTTCTGTTCACCACACCTTGGAAGCCCAGAGTCACGAGAAACTCTAGGCCATGTGGCAGAATGTGCACTACCCCACTTCACCACACTGTACTCTCTCCATCCAGTGCTGGCTGCAGCCACGCTGTCTCACAGTCCAGAATGCTAGCCAGAGACCAAGCATTCTGCAGTGCCTTGGCTGGGGCCCACAGATAAGGATGGCCAAGCAGTGCTCCCAGAAAACCAGCAGATGCCATCAATTGGTTTTACATCCGCCAGTCACTGAGAATCTCTGGACACCAGAAGTGTCCTCTGTTACCAGAGCTGAACTCTCAAGTGAAGACTCCAGAAGGCCCTGAAATGTGGGCAGGCTCCCATCATTGTCTATCAGTGGCCACAAGGACAAACACTCTTTCCATGGCTGTTGAGATGTCTAGCACACTTGGGACTCTGGAAAGCCCCTTTTCAATTTTATGCCTTAGCTGGGCTCTCCATTTACCTCAGGCCCAGCAGTGCACATTATGGGGGACACCACTGGGTGCTGGGATGAGAATGGCACTTGGCATTTGAGCTAGGATTGAGAGCCCACTGCTCTCTTCCCCCACCAGGCAGCAGCCTGTTACCATCTCTGGCTTCTGTCCCCTTACCAGTCTCCTCTGCTACAATTGCATTTCGGGCAGGCAGTGGATCAGGAAAGCACTGGCAGTTGAGAACCATGTGGAGAACCACTACTGGCCAAGCATTCCAAACCTGAGAGCAGAACAGGAGTACAGCAGTGCTGAGGTGAACTTGACAGAGAACTTTGAGACGATGAAGGAAGCCAACACTTCCAACTTACCACAACCTGCCTCTCCCATAGATTTATTGTAGACCAACTCAACCATCTCCATGTCAACAAGAAATGGTCCTCACTCTAAGCCATCACCCTTGGATTTAGATCATGGGACTGTCCTGTCTTTAGTATGGAAATGAAAAGCTTTAATTTCCACAAAAATGTAAGGTTTTGGGCTACAGCCTTATTACAACAAAGAAATATGAGCATAGTGGTCTACAGATGGAATATCTGGGGCTCTAAACAAACTGCTTCTTGAAAGTATAATCGCTGTCTTTTTGTCTGTTTCTTTAGCGTGGTAGGAAAATATCAGAAATTTCTTTGGTCATAGGGAATATAAACCATAGTTTGAACAAAAGCAGCAATAAAGCTACAAACTATTTTTTGGTGTATTTGCTTAAGTATAAGATAGCTGATTGGGGCTTTATCATGTAATGTTAGTTTGCTTAGTTTTCATTAAGTTTGTTAAACTTGAATTGTGAATAAATTTATGGCTGATTCATATTGTAATTAAACTGCACATTGACATAAACTGTACATTAAAAGTTGCTGCCGATTGTCATCCAAAATAATACTTAGGTAAAACCAAAAATACTATAAACCAATGTCAAGGAACCTACCCTAAAATAAAAATACAATTAACATGGAATTGCAAAACCAGAATGGGAGAAATATTTACCCTTAAAATCTTGTTTGGAACATTGATATAACACTAGAAAATAATTTTTCTAAATAACTACTATGTTCAACTGTGACTGTGCATCTGTGAAAACCAGGCATTTTGAATCATTGCCTTGTAGTGTGTGGCAGTACAATTTTACAGAAATACAATACAATAATTAATGAAATTCTCTAATGGGAAGATTTAAGTGAATAAGTATCTACACTATAAATATTTGTAATATTGGTGCTATTATTTCACAAAATAAAAAAGCTGTATTACAGCCTTTAAAAGCAAATAATAGCCTTACATTTCTAAATAAAGAAAAAAGATAAATTTTATGAAATATGGTTAAAAGTAATTGATAAAATAAAAATTGGGGCACAAATTATAGTTTGGACAGAGGTTGAAAAAAGTGGATGAAAATTTTAATGAGCCCTTTTTGCCTGCACTAAACTTAATCTTATAGGAGAACATTATAATATATATAGGTTTCCTGCTGGCTATCTAATTTACTTTTCACACAATGTATAAATCCTAGCCTAATGGTCTTAATATTTGAACCTAAAATAACACACAAACATAGAAGAGAACAAAATAAGGAAGAAATGTATGGAGACAGTGACATTATCAAAGTGGTGGAATAGGGGGTCCCTACGTTTGTATTGACCTGCAGCAATAAAAACTAGTCAGCCATCCGTCAACAAAAATAACTTTATGAGAGATCCAGGCACAGTGGCTCATAACAGTAATCTCCTCCATTTAAGAGCCTGAGGCAGGAGGACTGCCAGGCCAGGAGTTCAAGAACAGCCTGGGCAATATAGTGAGCTTTGGGATACAGGGCCTTATGAAACCTCGCTAAAACCCAAGATCGAAAAGGGTCATTTTGAGAAGGCAGGCCCTTTGGTTAATAAGGGGTCATATTATCCAAAGCAATCTGTAAGTTAACTCAAATCCCTATCAAAATCCCTGTCCCAAATTTTATAGTAATAGAAAATGTAAGCCTACAATGTAGGCTGAATGGCCAAACCAATCATGATTAATAAGAAAAAAGCTGGGGACAACATACTCGTGACTCACACAAAACAGTTCAAAAGTCACTGTTTGTAGATAAAATGGGGACACCCTGCTAGGTACTCAGTGGAAGCCACACTCGCCCACACATCTGCTATTAGGCCCAGCATATAGCAGAACCTGCCCTAGTGCTTGCTCCACAGAACAAAGCCATGAAGACAATCCAGCCTGCCGAAAAACATGACAGAACTCACAACCACACGTGCTCCTGGCAACAAGCCCACTAAAGGTAAAACTCACTCCAGATTCGGCAGCGACCTTGTGATGCAGCTACAAGCCTTTTTACTGCAAACCCAGTAAAGATCTCATCAGTCTTGAGACCCAAAAGGTGAAGATCTTTACCTACTAAAACCAGTTTATAAAAATGAAAAGAGATGGCTGGGCACGGTGGCCCAAACCTGTAATCCCATCATTTTGGGAGGCCGAGGTCAGGCGTTCAAGACCAGCCTGGACAATATAGTGAAACACTGTCCCTAATAAAAATACAAAAATTAGCGGGGCATGGTTGTTGGCGCCTGTAATCCCAGCTACTCGGGATGCTGAGGCAGAGAATTGCTTGAACCCAGGAGGTGAAGGTTGCAGTGAGCCAAGATCGTGCCACAGCACTCCAGCCTGGGTGACAAAGCGCGACTCCATCTCAAAAACAAAACAACAACAACAAAAAAAAAAAGAAAAGAAAAGAGTTGTTTGCTCCTTCAAATGCACAAACACCAATGCAAGTCTATATTATGCCCATTCTAACGGTTCTATTTTAACATAGAACTGGAAGTCCTACATAGAATAATTAAGTCCTACGTCAAAAAATTAAGCAAGAGAAGCTAAAAGATCCAAATTGAAAAGAAGAAATAACGTCACTGTTTGTAGATGACATATTATATATAAAAACATAAATAATACATTTAAATAGTGCATTTAATTCATCTATATATAAATAGTGCATCTAATAAATGCACTCAGTAAAGAAGCAGAATATACAATTAACATACAAATATCAGTTTTGTTTCTATATGCTAGCAACAAACCAATAAAAAAGAAAAAAAATCTCATTTACAATAGCAACAAACTAATAGATTTCTTAGCAATAAATTTAACCAGTGTGGTGAAAGATCTTTACAATAAAAAATAAAATTTTAAAAAATTTAAAAAAAATACAAATAAATGTAAACATATTATATGTTTATGGATTAGAAGAATATTGTCTAAAAGCCATATTATCCAAAGCAATCTGTATATTAATTCAACTTCCTATCAAAATTCCTGTGCCACTATTTACAGTAATAGAAAATAAATTCTGCAATGTATATAAAACTATAAGAAATATTGAAAGGCAAAAGCAATCATGAGGAATAAAACGAAATCTGGGGACATTATACTTTATTATTTAAAACTACATTTCAAGACTACAGTAAACATAACAGAATGGTACGTTTATAAGAACCCACACAAAAACCAATGGAACAGAATACAGAGCCCAGAAGTAAAACTATGCATCTAAAGTTAATCTTTGACAAGGGCACTATGAATACACAATACAAAAAGTGTAGCCTTTTCAATACTTCGTGCTGGGAAAACTGGATACTCACAAGCACAATAATAAAACTTGGTCATATTTCTTACGCCAGACACAAAAATTGACTTAAGACAAATTTAATACATAAATTCTTAAAAGAAAATATTTTAAAAAGCGTAGGAAAAGCCTCCATGATACTGGCCTTTGCAATTTTTTTTAAATATAACATCAAAAGTATAGCAATAATACCAGACATAAAGTTGTGGTGTATTAAACTATTGTGGACAGCAAAAAATAAGAAAACATTTAAGATGGGATAAAATATTTGCAAATCATATATGATAAAAGGATAGTATTCAAAATATAGCAGAAACTCATACAAATCAGAAGCTAAACAATAATAATTATAATACCCAACTAAAAAATAGGCAAAAGACTAAACATTATTTTTTAATATTATTATACTTTACTTTTAGGGTACATGTGCACAATGTGCAAGTTTGTTACATATGTATACATGTGCCATGTTGTTGTGCTGCACCCATTAACTCGTCATTTAGCATTAGGTATATCTCCTAATGCTATCCCTCCCCCCTGCCCCCACCCCACAACAGTCCCTGGTGTGTGATGTTCCCCTTCCTGTGTCTATGTGTTCTCATTGTTCAATTCCCATCTATGAGAGAGAACATGTGGTGTTTGGTTTTTTGTCCTTGAGATAGTTTGCTGAGAATGATGGTTTCCAGCTTCATCCATGTCCCTACAAAGGACATGAACTCATCATTTTTCATGGCTGCATAGTACTCCATGGGGTATATGTGCCACATTTTCTTAATCCAGTCTATCATTGTTGGACATTTGGGTTGGTTCCAAGTCTTTGCTATTGTGAATAGTGCCACAATAAACATATGTGTGCATCTGTCTTTATAGCAGCATGATTTACAATCCTTTGAGTATATACCCAGTAATGGGATGGCTGGGTCAAATGGTATTTCTAGTTCTAGATCCCTGTGGAAATGCCACACCGACTTCCACAATAGTTGAACTAGTTTACTGTCCTACCAACAGTGTAAAAGTGTTCCTATTTCTCCACAACCTCTCCAGCACCTGTGGTTTCCTGACTTTTTAATGATTGCCATTTTAACTGGTGTGAGATGGTATCTCATTGTGGTTTTGATTTGCATTTCTCTGATGGCCAGTGATGATGACCATTTTTTTATCTGTTTTTTGGCTGCATAAATGTCTTCTTTTGAGAAGTGTCTGTTCATATCCTTTGCCCACTTTTTGATGGGGTTGTTCGCTTTTTTCTTGTAAACTTGTTTGGGTTCATTGTAGATTGTGGATATTAACCCTTTGTCAGATGAGTAGATTGCAAAAATTTTCTCCCATTCTGTAGGTTGCCTGTTCACTCTGATGGTGGTTTCTTTTGCTGTGCAGAAGCTCTTTGGTTTAATTAGATCCCATTTGCCAATTTTGGCCTCTGTTGCCATTGCTTTTGGTGTTTTATACATGAGTTTCTTGCCCATGCCTATGTCCTGAATGGTATTGGCTAGGTTTTCTTCTAGTGTTATTATGGTTTTAGGTATAACATGTAAGTCTTTAATCCATCTTGAATTAATTTTTGCATAAGGTGTAAAGATGTGATCCAGTTTCAGCTTTCTACATATGTCTAGCTAGTTTTCCCAGCACCATTTATTAAATAGGGAATCCTTTCCCCATTGCTTGTTTTTCTCAGGTTTATCAAAGATCAGATAGTTGTAGAACTGTGGCACAATTTCTGAGGGCTATATTCTGTTCCATTGGTCTATATCTCTGTTTTGGTGCCAGTACCATGCTGTTTTGGTGGCTGTAGCCTTGTAGTATAGTTTGAAGTCAGGTAGCGTGATGCCTGTAGCTTTGTTCTTTTGGCTTAGGATTGACTTGGTGATGTGGGCTCATTTTTGGTTACATATGAACTTTAAAGTAGTTTTTTTCAATTCTGTGAAGAAAGTCATTGTTAGCTTGATGGGGATGGCATTGAATCTACAAATTACCTTGGGCAGTATGGCAATTTTCACAATATTTATTCTTCCTACCCATGAGCATGGAATGTTCTTCCATTTGTTTGGATACTATTTTATTTCATTGAGCAGTGGTTTTTAGTTCTCCTTGAAGAGGTCCTTCCCATCTCTTGTAAGTTGGATTCCTAGGTATTTTATTCTCTTTGAAGCAATTGTGAATGGGAGTTCACTCATGATTTGGTTCTCTGTCTATTATTGGTGTATAAGAATGCTTGTGATTTTTGCACATCGATTTTTTATCCTGAGACTTTGCTGAAGTTTCTTATCAGCTTAAGGAGGTTTTGGGCTGAGATGATGGGGTTTTCTGGATATAGAGTCGTGTCATCACAAACAGGGACAGTGTGACTTCCTCTTTTCCTAATTGAATGCTCTTTATTCCCTTCTTCTGCCTAATTGCCCTGGCCAGAACTTCCAACACTATGTTGAATAGGAGTGGTGAGAGAGGGCATCCCTGTCTTGTGTCAGTTTTCAAAGGGAATGCTTCCAGTTTTTGTCCACTCAGTATGACATTGGCTGTAGGTTTGTCATAGATAACTCTTATTATTTTGAGATACGTCCCATCAATACCTAATTTATTAAGAGTTTTTAGCATGAAATGTTGAATTTTGTCAAAGGTCTTTTCTGCATCTATTGAGTTAATCATGTGGTTTTTGTCTTTCATTCTGTTTACATGCTAGATTACGTTTACTGATTTTCGTATGTTGAACCAGCCTTGTATCCCCAAGGATGAAGCCCACTTGACCATGGTGGGTAAGGTTTTTGATGTGCTGCTGGATTCGGTTTGCCAGTATTTTATTGAGAATTTTTGCATCAATGTTAATCAAGGATATTGGTCTAAAATTCTCTTTTTTGGTTGTGTCTCTGTCCGGCTTTGGTATCAGGATGATGCTGGCCTCATAAAATGAGTTAGGGAGGATTTCCTCTTTTTCTATTGATTGGAATAGTTTCAGAAGGAATGGTACCAGCTCCTCCTTGTACCTCTGGTAGAATTCGGCTGTGAATCCATCTGGTGCTGGACTTTTTTTGGTTGGTAAGCTATTAATTGTTGCCTCAACTTCAGAACCTGTTATTGGTCTGTTCAGAGATTCAACTTCTTCCTGGTTTAGTCTTGGGACGGTGTATGTGTCAATGAATTTATCCATTTCTTCTACATTTTCTAGTTTATCTATATAGAGGTGTTTATAGTATTCTCTGATGGTACTTTGTATTTCTGTGGGATCCGTGGTGATATCCCCTTTGTCATTTTTTTTTTTGCGTCTATTTTATTCTTCTGTCTTTTCTTCTTTATTAGTCTTGTTAGTGGTCTATCAATTTTGTTGATCTTTTCACAAAACCAGCTCCTGGATTCATTGATTTTTTGAAGGGTTTTTTTGTGTCTCTATTTCCTTCAGTTCTGCTCTGATTTTAGTTATTTCTTGCCTTCTAACGGCTTCTGAATGTGCTTGCTCTTGCTTCTCTTGTTCTTTTAATTGGGATGTTAGGGTGTCAATTTTGGATCTTTCCTGCTTTCTCTTGTGGGCATTTAATGCTATAAATTTCCCTCTACACACTGCTTTGAATGTGTCCCAGAGATTCCGGTATGTTGTGTCTTTGTTCTCGTTGGTTTCAAAGAACATCTTTATTTCTGCCTTCATTTCGTTATGTACCCAGTAGTCATTCAGGATCAGGTTGTTCAGCTTCCATGTAGTTGAGCGGTTTTGAGTGAGATTCTTAATCCTGAGTTCTAGTTTGATTGCACTGTGGTCTGAGAGACAGTTTGTTATGATTTCTGTTCTTTTACATTTGCTGAGGAGTGCTTTACTTCCAAGTATGTGGTCAATTTTGGAATATGTGTGGTGTGGTGCTGGAAATAATGTATATTCTATTGATTTGGGGTGGCGAGTTCTGTAGTTGCCTATTAGGTCCGCTTGGTGCAGAGCTGGGTTTAATTCCTGGGTATCATTGTTAACTTTCTGTCTCGTTGATCTGTCTAATGTTGACAATGAGGTGTTAAACTCTCCCATTATTTCTGTGTGAGAGTGTAAGTCTCTTTGTAGGTCACTAAGGACTTGCTTTATGAATCTGGATTCTCCTGTATTGGGTTCATATACATTTAGGACAGTTATCTCTTCTTGTTGAATTCATCCCTTTACCATTATGTAATGGCCTTCTTTGTCCTTTTGATCTTTGTTGGTTTAAAGTCTGTTTTATCAGAGACTAGGATTGCAAACTCTTCCTTTTTTTTTCCATTTGTTTGGTAGATCTTCCTCCATCCCTTTATTTTGAGCCTATGTGTGTCTCTGCACGTGAGATGGGTTTCCTGAATACAGCACACTGATGGGTCTTCACTCTTTTCCAATTTGCCAGTCTGTGCCATTTAATTCGAGCATTTAGCCCATTTACATTTAAGGTTAGTATTTTTAAGTGTGAATTTGACCCTATCATTATGATGTTAGCTGGTTATTTTGCTCGTTATTTGATGCAGTTTCTTCCTAGCCTTGATGGTCTTTACAATTTGGCAAGTTTTTGCAGTGACTGTTACTGGTTGTTCCTTTCCATGTTTAGTGCTTCCTTCAGGAACTCCTTTAGGGCATTTCTGGTGGTGACAAAATCTCTCAGCATTTGTTTATCTGTAAAGGATTTTATTTCTCCTTCACTTATGAAGCTTAGTTTGGCTGGATGACATTCTGGGTCCAAATTATTTTCTTTAAGAATGTTGAATATTGGCCTCCACTCTCTTCTTCCTTGTAGAGTTTCTGCTAAGAGATCTGCTGTTAGTCTGATGGGCTTCCCTTTGTGGGTAACCTGACCTTTATCCCTGGCTGCCCTTAACATTTTTTCCTTCATTTCAACTTTGGTAAATGTGACAATGTTGTGTCTTAGAGTTGCTCTTCTCGAGGAGTATCTTTGTGGTGTTCTCTGTATTTCCTGAATTTGAATGTTGGCCTGCCTTGCTTGATTTGGGAATTTCTCCTTGATAACATCGTGCTGATTGTTTTGCAACTTGGTTCAATTCTCCCCGTCATTTTCAGGTCCACCAATTAGACGTAGATTTGGTCTTTACACATAGTCCCGTATTTCTTGGAGGCTTTATTCGTTTCTTTTTATTCTTTTTTCTCTGAACTTCTCTTCACACTTCATTCCATTCATTTCATCTTCCATCGCTGATACCATTTCTTCCAGTTGATCGCGTTGATTATTGAGGCTTGTTTATTCATCACGTAGTTCTGGTGTCATGGTTTTCAGCTCCATCAGGTCCTTTAAGGACTTCTCTGCATTGATTATTCTAGTTATCCATTTGTCTAATTATTTTCAAGATTTTTAACTTCTTTGCCATTGGTTTGAACTTCCTCCTTTAGCTTGGAGTAGTTTGATCTTCTGAAGTCTTCCTCTTTCAACTCATCAAAGTCATTCTCTGTCTAGCTTTGTTCCATTGCTGGTGAAGAGCTGCGTTCCTTTGGAGGAGGAGAGGTGCTATGATGTTTAGAGTTTCCGGTTTTTCTGCTCCGTTTCTCCCCATCTTTGTGGTTTTATCTACCTTTCGTCTTTGATGATGGTGATGTACAGATGGGTTTTTGGGGTAGATGTCCTTTCTGTTTGTTAGTTTTCCTTCTAACAGTCAGGACCCTCAGCTGCAGGTCTGTTGGGGTTTGCTAGACGTCCACTCCAGATCCTGTTTGCCTGGGTATCAGCAGCGGTGTTTGCAGAACAGTGGATATTGTTTAACCAAAAATGCTACTGCCTGATCGTTCCTCTGGAAGTTTTGTCTCAGAGGAGTACCCAGCCTTGTGAAGTGTCAGTCCAACCCTACTGTGGGGTGCCTCCTAGTTAGGCTACTTGGGGTTCAGGGACCCACTTGAGGAGGCAGTCTTCCCATTCTCAGATCTCCAGCTGCATGCTGGGAGAACCACTACTCTCTTCAAAGCTGTGGGACAGGGACATTTATATCTGTAGAGGTTATTGCTGTCTTTTGTTTGTCTGTGCCCTGTCTCCAGAGGGGGAGCCTACAGAGGCAGGCAGAATTCCTTGAGCTGTGATGGGCTCCACCGAGTTCGAGCTTCCCAGCCACTTTGTTTATGTACTGAAGCCTGAGCAATGGCAGGCGCACCTCCCCCAGCCTCACTGCCACCTTGCAGTTTGATCTCAGACTGCTGTGCTAGCAATGAGTGAGGTTCCATGGGCATAAGTACCTCTGAGCCAGGTGCAGGATATAATCTCCTGGTGTGCTGTTTGTGAAGGCCATTGGAAAAGTGCAGTATTAGGCTGGGAGTGACCCGATTTTCCAGGTGCCATCTGTCACCCCTTTCTTTGACTAGGAAAGGGAATTCCCTGACCCCTTGCAGTTCACCAGTGAGGCGATGCCTCACCCTGCTTTGGCTTATGTGTGGTGCGCTGTACCTACTGTCTGGTACCCACTGACAGGCACTCCCCAGTGAGATGAGCCTGGTACCTTAGTTGGAAATGCATAAATCACCCATCTTCGTCACTCAAGCTGAGATTTGTAGACTGGAGCTATTCCTATTCGGCCATCTTGGCTCCAACGACCAACACTAAATATTTTTTACAAACATATTCAAATATCCAACAGGTGTGTAGAAAGATGCTAAACATTACCATTCATGAGAAAATTGCAAATGAAAAGATACCAATTTACAGCAGTTGGAATGGCTAATATAAAAAAAGAGATATGACAACTGTTAACAAAGATGTGACAAAATATTTCTGTACAGTCTTAATGAGTTGTAAACTGGAAGAGTCATTATGAAAATTAGTATGCAGGTTATTTTTAAAAAATTGAACTATCGTACAGTCCCGAAATTCCACTTCTGTCTATAAACAAAATAAAATCAGCATCTCAAAAATAATCTGCACCCCTGTATTCAATGCAGCATTATTCACAACTGTCAAGAGTACTTTTTTAAAAACATGACTTATATGTAGATGCTGAATGGATAAGGAAAATGTGGTAAAATAGACAACTGAATATTATTCACCCATAAAAAAGAATGAAATTCTGCTATTTCAACAACATGAATAGACCTGGGTACATTATGCTATGCAAAATAAGCTGGTCACAGAAAAACAAACACTGTGTTTTCTCACTTAAATTGAGAATTTAAAAAGCCTAAACACACAGAAGCAGAGAGTACAACGGTAATGACCAAGCCTGGAGGTAGAAAAAATGATAAGGTGTTCAAAGAGTACAAACTTTCAGTTATAAGATAAATAAGTTTTGGGGGTCTAATGTATAGCTTTAAAATGTAGTTAATAACAGTGTTTTGTATGCTTAAAATTTGCTACAACAATAGGAGACCTCAAGTGCTCTCACTACAAAATCATAACCCTGTGAGGTGATATAAATGTTCATCAACTTAATTGTATTAAACATTTTACAATATATATCTATGAAATTATTATAATGTAGACATGCATAATTATCCAATTTTTATTGGTCAAAAAATTAATGTTATGTACACATGCATATATTCACATAAGTGTGTATATACACATATATAAAACATATAGATATATATCAATTACATATGTTGTTATATATATACTTGTGTGTGTATATATATATATACACACATACATATCAATG
Source organism: Pongo abelii (assembly GCF_028885655.2). Taxonomy (NCBI): domain Eukaryota; kingdom Metazoa; phylum Chordata; class Mammalia; order Primates; family Hominidae; genus Pongo; species Pongo abelii. The sequence goes on along the minus strand of NC_072000.2, from coordinate 17,837,427 downwards.
ACAAAATCCTAGTAAGCTTCAAACTAAACAAGAGAAAATTATAAAATGATAAATATTAAAAAATCAGGAAACAAATGGGTATTTAATACATGCTCAGCAATATTCTAAGTTACTCAATGGCAAAGTACATGTTTTAAATGTAGAAAGTAGATACATTAAACCATACTACAGTTTAGGAATTATGGCACAGAATGTTTACAGCTTTAGCGTCAATACACACCAAAAACTTAAAATTTTGAAGTAAAATAACGTTAGGTTTTATTATATGGGGCAGATGCTTAGTGTTCTGATAAAATTATTGAGTAGGAATTTCTGTAGAATCACATTTGAAACCTTCACAGGATATGAAATTATAAAGCAGAAAACATACGACATCTGGATGTGGTGTTTCTGCGATTTCTAAACCAAATCCCAATATCTCCACTACTCACACATTTTAGACAAGACTCAAAATGGAAATTAGAAAATGTTTAACTAGAGTTCCTTAAAAATCACAGACAGTCCCATGTCCTCAAAAGCAATAAAAGAGCAAGCAGCCAGTTCCTCCAGTCCATTGCAAGCCATGCAAAGGGTTTGATTTTCTTTGTAACTTAGATGAATGATCGTTGAAGGGGAAGTCCAGTCCTAGAAAACTGAAGAGCATGGGGCAGAAGATGTTGGTCTCTAATAAAAGCAAAAGAAAGAAACCAGGGCTTCTCAGAAAAGATTTCCATTGGAGTATAGCTTCGCAAACCACACTTTAAGATCTGGCTTTCTCTTTGACCTTTGGAAATCTCATCTGTGTCATCTGCCTTATTCACTCCCACCTCTTTGGATGTTCGGCTACTATCTCCTGTCTCCTCACATTCTGGGGCTTTTTCTTTTTCTCAATGTAGGTGATCAGGTTTAGCTTAGAGAATAGCCAAGGAGTCTGTATTAGAAAAAGTAGCATGACTTATGCTGTGATTTTCCAATTACTACTTAGTACTGTGTTCAGTGGAAAAAAAAAAGAACATTATAAAAGAGTCTAAAAATGTAATAACAAATACTATTTCCTCACAGAAACGTTATGATATTTAAAAACTTTTCTAAATTTGTGGGTCCTTAGCTTCACGACCCATTGCTGCTGAATCAAAACTTGGTGGTGGTTGGCTGGGCATGGTGACTCACACCGCTGATCCCAGCAATTTGAGAGGCCAAGGCAGGCATATCACTTAAGCCCGGGAGTTTGAGACAAGCCTGGGCAACATGGCGAGACCTAGTCTACGGGTTGAGGGTGGTGAGGAGGGGGAAAGGTGATGGTAATGGGAGGTGGTAATGCGATTATAAGGTGTGGGCAATCATATTTTGTACGTCTAAGTTTGTGGAGTTACCACTAATCTAAAATTAAGGATACATATCAGCTGAAGAAAGAAAAACATTTATGTCGAGATGAAACCTTCTCGTGGGGGTCCGCAGCTGCAATACCGCCAGGCGGCAGCATCCCACCTCTTCTGCCTGGTTGCAGCCCCACCAGAAGCCTAGCTCCAGCTGGGGCGCTGTGGCAGGTACTAGACCCCAAAGGGGCAGGCTAGGGTTTCCTGCCCTCCAGGGTGTCTTCCCACTCCCCGGACCCCAGGCAATTCAATTCATTTATCAAGTGCCACTGCAAATGTCCAAGCTGGGGCAGCAGGTCCCATAGTTGCCAGCCAAGACCTCCGCTCCAGAACACGTGGGCTGCTTTCCCCAGGGGAAGGACGTTGTTTTTGCCAGCCACGAATAAATCCATCTCTGTGCACCCTGTTTCCCATTGCCACTGACTTCGTGTAAACTCAAGTCCTGAGGACACAAGAGAGACCCAGGCCTGGCCCTGTGGACACGCCTGGTACCATGGCTTCCACCTGATGGACTGGTGCACTCTACAAATCTCAGGGACGTCCACACCTAGGAGACAGAAAGACCCTATGAAACACACCCCCAAAGCAACCAATCAATCCAAGAAAAAAAAACAAAACAAAACACGTCTCAGGGCTCCGTTGGTTTTCCCACTTGGGCGGTCGTGACCACCTGTTCTAGCCTGGCCCAAGCACCCTCCACCTCACCCTGGCCTGCTCAAAGTTGCCCTGTCTACCTGAGCAGAGCCTCCTTCTCCAAGGTTCTGTCTCTCTTGCTCTACAACTCCCTCGCCTTCTCCCTTTCTCTATTTCCCCCTCCACCTCTCGCTCTTCTGTCACCTTCTGTCTCTCTCCTCCTCCACCTTTCTCTCTCTCCCTACATTTCTATCTCTCCATCCCAGTCTCCCCAGCTGTCTTTCAAGCTGTGTCTGTGTCTTTGCCTGTATGTCCTTGTGTGTGTGTCCGTGTGTGTGCTTGTGTGCCTGTGTTCCTGCACCCGTGTGTATCTGTGTGTGTGTCGGGGTGGGTTTGCTCGTGGTGTTGGTGTGGTGTGTCTGGATGTCCGTCAGCCCCTCTTTCCCGGGATCAGGCTGCCGGGGCTCTAGTGCCAGCGTGGGTCAAATCAGGGCCTTCCTTTCCCGTTGGCCATGGGCGGTTACTCGTCGGGACAAGCGACGATTGTGTGGGCATTGTGAGAAAAAGGGCTGGGCAGGCTGTTTGCCCCTGGGCAGCCCTGGCGTCTCTGGGTGTGTGGGGCAAGAGGGGGCCTTGCAGGAGGGGCAGCGAGGGATCCAAAACAATTTTTCTGCGGTAAGGCAGAGGACTGGAGGGGATCCCAGATCTGTGGGCCCCGGGCCCTGACGTCTCCGAGCACACCCTGTCCTGAGCCGGCGCAATGTGTTGGAAGCTCGGGAGCTCATGAGCTGGGCGAAGGCCTGGAGTGTCAGCGAAAGGGTGGCCTCCTGGTGGGCCTGGAGCCAGGGCAGGGGACTGAGGCATCACAGCCTGATGATGCATTCCTGTTTCCTGCAACATGGGGAGTCTCCAAAATGGCCTGTTTGGAAACTGCAAAGGAGAGTGAAGACAAAATGCCGCTTTTCCACTCTTCGCTGGAGGTTTCTGTGTCCCCACAGAGCTCGAGAAACAAACAGTCCACATGGTCACGCTTTCAGGGGCCAGAGACCAGTGATCAACAGGCCACCTTGCAGAGGGCAAAGGAACGTGGAATCCAGAATCATGGTTCACTCGGCTTGAGTGTGACTCCTTTGTGGATGGGAGTATCTGCCTCGTGCTCTGTTGCAGGCTTAGCGTGGGGATAGGCCATCTGTGAACCATGTGGATGAAAAACAGACAACCATTCGAGTCTCGGCTCTGCTCTTTGGGGAATTCGCTCATTCCTTGGGAGGTAGAATTCGTCTGAATCGCTCCCAGATGAAGTAACCCAGGCTGACAATCCCGAGGGCCGGTGAGGGCACCGTCGGCCTACACGGCCTTTGGCCGAGCACTCAGCCTGCACTGGGCACCCAACATTTTCCTAGAGTTCGAGGTCCTGCTGGTCCTGGAGGCAGAAGACAGCTTTTCTCTTTGCCTTCCCTTCTCTGTTTCTTGCTCCTTTTCTCCCTCTGTTCATCCTTCCCTCTATTCTTCCTTCTCTCCCTGTCTCCCTCCCTCTGTTCTTCTCTCCTTCCCACTCTCCCTCCATCCATACCTCCATTTCTCCCTCCTTCCCTCCCTCCATTCGTCTCTTTTTCTTTCCCTCCCTCCCTCCATCCCTTCCAAGTTCCCTCCGTTCATCCGTCCTTTCCTCCCTCTTTCACTCCTTCTCACTTTGTCTCCGTTCCTTTCCCCATCTCTGCCTGGCTTCCCTCCCGCCTAGAAAGAGCAGAACCACAGTTTGTGAGAGATCTCGGGGTCTAAATTTAGTTGCCAGGCAATCCACGTGATGCCAGGGAGTATGGCAGGGCACGGGTGCCTGAGTGATGGTGGAGCGGGGGGGCAGTGGAGTTGAGCCACAGAAAAGAGAGCAGGCCTGGCCACTGCCCCGGCCGGTGTTTCCCGGGGTGGAGGTCTCCGCCTACACCACTGAAGAATGCGGGGGCGGGGGGGTACAAGGCGTAGGGGGGCTGGGGAAAGGATGCGAGCCCTGCCTGGGCTGGTCCCAAACCCTAGCTGGCTGCCCACGGACCTGCACATGGGCAGTAGACGGCCCATCTCTGAGTACCTGTGCTGGCTCTGAAATCCCTGAGATGCTCAGAAAAGAATGACAGCCCTCCTTTCTGTGGAGTCTCTTGCCGGACCTGGACTCAGGAATCCTAGACAGGTCAGCTGGAAGGGAAGACACAGGTCTCCATACTGAGCCAGAGGTTCACCGCGAATGAAGGGCCACCCCCCTGTCCCTATCCTTTCCCAACCCGGCGTCCTAAAGCTCCTCCAACTGAGCCCAGTGTTCTTCCTGGCTGAGGAGTGGTTCCAGAAAAGTGGGCTCTTCCACGTCCTTAAACTCCCCCAGTGGCTCCATTGCTAGGAAAGGATGTGGCTTTTGTTGAAATTCTGGGGTCGACAGGAGTTCATATAGCCGGGTGGATACGAGTGCAGATGAACGCTCCAGCTCCAGGAGCGGTTGGGAGGGTGTCTGGATGGCTTACATCTGCTTCTGACACGCAGAGGCCTCCATGGGCGTGAGCTGCGGAGGTAGATGTGCCTCAGCTTAGCGTCCCCCGTGCCCTGGTGACTTGGATACCCTGGCCCCAGCCCCAATACGGACTCATGTGGGACATGTGCGGTGCAAGCACACCTTGCTCCTGTGACTCAGCCTGAGAGGCTCAAGTTGTCCCACTAAGCAGGTACCCAGAAGGCCGCCTTGCTGTGGGTCCTGGTCCCCCTGCCATCTGTTTGACTCAGCATGAGCGGCCCAAGCTGTCCCATTGAGCACACACCCAGAAGGCCACCATAGTGTGGATCATGGACCCCTGCCATCTCTTTGGGTGCTGAGGTCACCCAGGTGTCTGAGGGTTGGTCAGCGCCACTTCCGAAGGAGCCAGGACAGCAAACCCAAAATCCCCGTGTTCCACGGCAGGTTGGGAGATTCTTTCTGCCTGAGAAGCCTCTCTGAGCTATAGCAGAGGGGTGACAATTGCTGCCTGGCTAACGAAAGCCCCCTGTACCCCACGCCCTGGTGGGGGTGAAGGCGACCAAGGAGGGAGGGTGGCACCCTTGTGGGCCGCATTGCACAGGCCGTCTGTGTGCGTGGGTTCCCTGCCACCCTGGCCTGGATGCCTGAACCTTCGACTCTGACATGAAATCTGAATCCTGGACTCTAAAAGGCAGGTCTCTCTGGCCAGTTCAGGTAAGGGTTCCACTCAAAGCACACTGGCAGGGCATCTTTTTCGTTCAGGTTACAAACGAGTCCCTTTGCCGTCCTCATCCTCAGGCTTCCGCAGGGAAGGGGCTGTCAGAAGGTGTCGGGAGAGACATCACGGGGGCACCTGGCCAGAATTTCACAGAGAGACAAGGGCAGAGAGTGGCTGGCAGCTCCCGTGCACCTCTGTTGGCCTTTGTGCTTCATGCAGGTCCAGTCAGGAGTCCGACCCCGCCAGTGGCACGTATAAAGACCCACCAGCTTCACCCCTTCACGAGTATGCATGAGTACCCAAGGGCCATGGATAACCCGCCCTCTGAAGCCAGAGACCACAAACACAGGGCCATGTGTGGTAGGTGAAGGTGGGGCCAGATCGGCCAGGAAGGGGGGGCTTCCGGGGCTGTCTCTCTGAGTTCTCCAGAATTCTACAGAAACTGGAAGTTTCTCTCTGGGCTCACACACGATTTCAGGGAGAAACCACCTTCGAAGGGTGGAGTGTAGAACTGAACATCCATGATAGTCTTGAGTTTTCCATGCCCTCTCCGTGAAGGCGGCAATGCCTGTGGGTGTCGCTGTTGCCGTGATAGTCTCACACACGCAGGTGTGTGGATCGCATTCATTTTCTTTTTTTTTAATTTTATTTTTTTATTTCTGCCTCTTAAAGTCAATAATAAAGTCACAAGTGTAAAATGAATGCATTTAAAAACATAAAAATACATTTCAGTGACAAGAAGTATGCAATGATCATGAAAATCTACTGTACACTTTGCCAAAGTCAAAGAATGAAAGACATTACGGAAAACCCAATCTTCAAATATATCCTTAACAAAAACTCTCTCCTGCATAGTAAAAGCATCATCTAAACAGCAGTTCCAACATAGAAAAAAAAAAAAAACTGCAGCGTAGATGGGACAGACAACTTTCCCCAGGTTTTCCAGTTAAAAACATGTGGTCACCAGGAATTCAAGGTAACTTCAAAAGCCACATTTAATTCATAATAAAATGAACATTTCTGACAGATGACAACAGTATGATACTGATTTTTTTCTTTCCTAGATACAAATCATATGGGGCATTTCTTAGCAGTTTAGTAATCATCTAAGAATAACTGTAGAAATAACCCCAATTCCACCATCCTAGCCACTGATATAAAAAAAATAACCTTCAATTGATACTGCCTTTCACATAACTAAAATATCCTCACTTACTTGGAACAATTTCATGCTTACACATGATCACAAACACTTGTTTTCAGATGTTGTGGAATTATTGGGGCTGAGATTTTTGAAACAATATCTTAATCTTAGCAGAGAGATAATAATCCTTTCACTATACTTTGATTGGGCTTCCTTAACCAAATCTGAGCAACTACTGTAATAATAATCCTGGTGGTAATCCATGATACTCTCAAATTTTTCCCTTTAAGAAATATATAATCCATGTAACTCTAGCAAATATGTTACATTGCACACTTTCTTAATAAAGAATGGCTGTTTCCAGGCCTTATTAGGAAAACAAACAAGCAAACAATGGCAATTACTACCTGTTTTTTATCACTGATAAGCTACAATAAAGATCAAATATGGACAGTTTAATTGTGTGATATTAAGTAAAAAATGAAAACCATTATAGTTTTACCAAAAGAAACATAAAAAAATATGGGAAGAAGTCAAATGAGCATAGCATGAGTCCCAAAGATTACACTATGATTCTGAACAGGATTTTCCAAACAAAAGGTATCTAGATACAATTTCTGTGAATATTTCTTGTACTAGAAAGATCCAAAGCAAGTGTAGGCTCAGCCCTACCTTGTCAAGGATAAATATTCAGGTAAACTAGAAGTTCCATCTAGTAAAGTGCATCCACTGACCAGGTCTACCATGGCCCTGCTACTTACAGACATCTAAGAAAGTGGCCTCACTCATGCACATTCACTTGTTCTGTGGCCTATCAAGGGTCACACATAACGATGATTTTGCTTTTTTAAAAAAAAGCAAATACTTTATACAGTGAACTATAGAAAAAACAATTCTAAATATAATTTAAAAATTCTAGAGAGTGGGCACAGCCAAGATAGCCGAATAGGAACAGCTGAAGTCTACAGCTCCCAGCGTGACTGAGGCAGAAGATGGGTGATTTCTGAATTTCCAGCTGAGGTACTGGGTTCATCTCACTAGGGAGTGCCAGACAGTGGGTGCAGGAGAGTGAGTGCAGCGCACCGTGTGCAAGCCGAAGCAGGGCTAGGCATTGCCTCACTCAGAAAGTGCAAGGGGTCAGGGAGTTCCCTTTCCTAGTCAAAGAAAGGAGTGACAGATGGACCTGGAAAATCGGGTCACTCCCACCCTAATACTGCACTTTTCTGACGGGCTTAAAAAACGGCACACCAGGAGATTATATCCCGCACCTGGCTCGGAGTGTCCTACACCCACGGAGTCTCACTGATTGCTAGCACCGCAGTCTGAGATCAAACTGCAAGGTGGCAGTGAGGCTGGGGAAGGGGCGCTGCCTTTGTCCAGGCTTGCGTAGGTAAACAAAGCAGCCGGGATCTTCGAACTGGGTGGAGCCCACCACAACTCAAGGAGGCCTGCTGCCTCTATAAGCTCCACCTATGGGGGCAGGGCACAGACAAACAAAAAGACAGCAGTAACCTCTGCAGACTTAAATGACCCTGTCTGACAGCTTTGAAGAGAGCAATGGTTCTCCCAGCCCGCAGCTGGAGATCTGAGATCAGGCAGACTGCCTCCTTAAGTGGGTTCCTGATCCATGAACTCCAAGCAGCCTAAGTGGGAGGCACCTCCCAAGAGGGGCAGACTGATACCTCACACGGCCGAGTACTCCTCTGAGTCAAAACTTCCAGAGGAATGATCAGACAGCAGCATTTGTGGTTCATGGAAATCTGCTGTTCTGCAGCCACCGCTGCTGTTACAAAGGCAAACAGCGTCTGGAGTGGACCTCTAGCAAACTCCAACACACCTGCAGCTGATGATACTGTCTGTTAGAAGGAAACTAACAAACGGAGAGGACATCCACACCAAAAACCCATCTGTACATCACCATCATCAAAGACAAAAAGGAGATAAAACCACAAAGATGGGGAAAAAACAGAGCAGAAAAACTGGAAACTCTAAAAAGCAGAGTGCCTCTCCTCCTCCAAAGGAATGCAGTTCCTCATCAACAAAGGAGCAAAGCTGGAGGGAGAATGATTTTGACGAGTTGAGAGAAGTCTTCAGATGATCAAACTACTACGAGCTACAGGAAGAAATTCAAACCAAAGGCAAAGAAGTTAAAAAACTTTGAAAAAAAATTAGACGAATGTATAACTAGAATAAACAATAAAGAGAAGTGCTTAAAGGAGCTGATGGAGCTGAAATCCAAGGCTTGAGAACTACGTGAAGAGTGCAGAAGTCCCAGGAGCCAATGCAATCAACTGGAAGAAAGGGTATCAGTGATGGAAGATGAAATTAATGAAATGAAGCGAGAAAGGAAGTTTAGAGAAAAAAGAATAAAAAGAAACGAACAAACCCTCCAAGAAATATGGGACTATGTGGAAAGACCAAATCTACGTCTGATTGGTGTACCTGAAAGTGACGGGGAGAATGGAACCAAGTTGCAAAACACTCTGCAGGATATTATCCAAGAGAACTTCCCCAATCTAGCAAAGCAGGCCAACATTCAGATTCAGGAAATACAGAGAACACCACAAAGATACTCCTCGAGAAGAGCAAGTCCAAGACACATAATTGTCAGATTCACCAAAGTTGAAATGAAGGAAAAAATGTTAAGGGCAGCCAGAGAGAAAGGTCGGGTTATGCACAAAGGGTAGTCCATCAGACTAACAGTGGATCTCTCAGCAGAAACTCTACAAGCCAGAAGAGAGTGGGGGCCAATATTCAACATTCTTAAGGAAAAGAATTTGGACCCAGAATGTCATATCCAGCCAAACTAAGCTTCATAAGTGAAGGAGAAATAAAATACTTTACAGACAAGTAAATGCTGAGAGATTTTTCACCACCAGACCTTCCCTAAAAGAGATCTTGAAGGAAGCACTAAACATGGAAAGGAACAACTGGTACCAGCAACTGCAAAATCATGCCAAATTGTAAAGACCATCGAGGCTAGGAAGACACTGCATCAACTAACGAGCAAAATAACCAGCTAACATCATAATGACAGGATCAAATTCACACATAACAATATTAAATTTTAATGTAAACGGACTAAATTCTCCAATTAAAAGACACAGACTGGCAAACTGGATAAAGAGTGAAGACTCATCAGTATGCTGTATTCAGGAAACCCATCTCACGTGCAGAGACACATATAAGCTCAAAATAAAAGGATGGAGGAAGATCTACCAAGCAAATGGAAAACAAGAAAAGGCAGGGGTTGCAATCCTAGTCTCTGATAAAACAGACTTTAAACCAACAAAGATCAAAAGAAACAAAGAAGGCCATTACCTAATGGTAAAGGGATCAATTCAACAAGAAGAGCTAACTATCCTAAATATATATGCACCCAATACAGGAGCATCCAGATTCATAAAGCAAGTCCTGAGTGACCTACAAAGAGACTTAGACTCCCACACAATAATAATGGGAGACTTTAACACCCCACTGTCAACATTAGACAGATCAACGAGACAGAAAGTTAACAAGGATACCCAGGAATTGAACTCAGCTCTGCACCAAGTGGACCTAATAGACATGTACAGAAGTCTCCACTCCAAATCAACAGAATATACATTTTTTTCAACACCAAACATACTCGAAAATTGACCACATAGTTGGAAGTAAAGCTCTCCTCAGCAAATGTAAAAGAACAGAAATCGTAACAAACTGTCTCTCAGACCACAGTGCAATCAAACTAGAACTCAGGATGAAGAAACTCACTCAAAACTGCTCAACTACATGGAAACTGAACAACCTGCTCCTGAATGACTACTGGGTACATAACGAAATGAAGGCAGAAATAAAGATGTTCTATGAAACCAATGACAACAAAGGCACAACATACCAGAATCTCTGGAACACATTTAAAGCAGTGTAGAGGGAAATTTATAGCACTAAATGCCCACTGGAGGAAGCAGAAAAGATCCAAAATTGACACCCTAACATCAGAATTAAAAGAGCTAGTAAAGCAAGAGCAAACACATTCAAAAGTTAGCAGAAGTCAAGAAATAACTAAAATCAGAGCCGAACTGAAGGAAATAGAGACACAAAAAACCCTTCAAAAAATTAATGAATCCAGGAGCTGGTTTTTTGAAAGGACCAACAAAATTGATAGACCACTAGCAAGACTAATAAAGAAAAAAAGAGAGAAGAATCAAATAGATGCAATAAAAAATGATAAAGGGGATACAATCTCCAATCCCACAGAAATACAAACTACCATCAGGGAATACTACAAACACCTCTATGCAAATAATCTAGGAACTGTAGAAGAAATGGATAAATTCCTCGACACATACACCCTCCCAAGACTAAACCAGGAAGAAGTTGAATCTCTGAATAGACAAATAACAGGCTCTGAAATTAAGGCAATAATCAATAGCTTACCAACCAAAAAAAGTCCAGGACCAGATGGATTCACAGCTGAATTCTAACAGAGGTACAAGGAGGAACTGGCACCATTCCTTCTGAAACTATTCCAATCAATAGAAAAAGAGGGAATCCTCCCTAACTCATTTTATGAGGCCTGCATCATCGTGATACCAAAGCTGGGCAGAGACACACCAAAAAAGAGAATTTTAGACCAATATCTTTGATGAACATTGATGCAAAAATCCTCAATAAAATACTGGCAAGCCAAATAAAGCAGCACATCAAAAAGCTTATCCACCATGATCAAGTGGACTTCATCTTTGGGATGCAAGCCTGGTTCAGTATACAAAAATCAATAAATATAATCCAGCATATAAACACAATGAAAGACAAAAACCACATGATTATCTCAATAGACACAGAAGAGTCCTTTGACAAAATTCAACAACCCTCCATGCTAAAAACTCTCAATAAATTAGGTATTGATGGGACGTATCTCAAAATAATAAGAGCTATCTATGACAAAACCACAGCCAATATCATACTGAATGGGCAAAAACTGGAAGCATTCCCTTTGAAAACTGGCACAAGACAGGGAAGCTCTCTCTCACCACTCCTATTCAACATAGAGATGGAAGATCTGGCCAGGGCAATTAGGCAGGAGAAGGAAATGAAGGGTATTCAATTAGGAAAAAAGGAAGTCAAATTGTCCCTGTTTGCAGATGACACGATTGTATATCTAGAAAACCCCATCATCTCAGCCCAAAATCTCCTTAAGCTGATAAGAAACTTCCGCAAAGTCTCAGGATACAAAATCAATGTACAAAAATCAGAAGCATTCTTATACACAAATAACAGACTAACAGAGCCAAATCATGAGTGAACTCCCATTCACAATTGCTTCAAAGAGAATAAAATATCTAGGAATCCAACTTACAAGGGACATGAAAGACCTCTTCAAGGAGAACTACAAACCACTGCTCATTGAATTAAAAGAGGATAGAAACAAATGGAAGAACATTCCAAGCTCATGGGTAGGAAGAAACATATCATGAAAATGGCCATTCTGCCCAAGGTAATTTATAGATTCAATGCCATCCCCATTAAGCTACCAATGACTTTCTTCACAGAATTGGAAAAAACTACTTTAAAGTTCATATGGAACCAAAAAAGAGCCCTCATCGCCAAGTCAATCCTAAGCCAAAAGAGCAACCCTGGAGGCATCACGCTACCTGACTTAAAACTATACTACAAGGCTACAGTAACCAAAACAGCATGGTACTGCTATCAAAACAGAGTCATAGATCAGTGGAACATAACAGAGCCCTCAGAAATAATGCCGCATATATACTGCTATCTGATCTTTGACAAACCTGAGAAAAACAAGTAATGGGGAAAGGATTCCGTATTTAATAAATGGTTCTGGGAAAACTGGCCAGCCATATGTAGAAAGCTGAAACTGGATCTCTTCCTTTCACCTTATACAAAAAATAATTCAATATGGATTAAAAACTTAAACATTAGACCTAAAACCATAAAAACCCCAGAAGAAAACTTAGGCATTACCATTCAGGACACAGGCATGGGCAAGGACTTCATGTCTAAAACACCAAAAGCAATGGAAACAAAAGGCAAAATTGACAAATGGGACCTAATTAAACTAAAGAGCTTCTGTACAGCAAAATAAACCACCATCAGAGTGAACAGGCAACCTACAAAATGGGAGAAAATTTTCGCAACTTACTCATCTGACAAAGGGCTAATATCCAGCATCTACGATGAACTCTAACAAATTTACAAGAAAAAAAAAAACAACCTCATCAAAAAGTGGGCGAAGGACATGAGCAGACACTTCTCAAAAGAAAACATTTATGCAGCCAAAAATCACATGAAAAAATGCTCACCATCACTGGCCATCAGAGAAATGCAAATCAAAAACACAATGAGATACCATCTCACACCAGTTAGAATGGCGATCATTAAAAAGTCAGGAAACAACAGGTGCTGGAGAGGATGCGGAGAAATAGGAACACTTTTACACTGTTTGTGGGATTGTAAACTAGTTCAACCATGTTGGAAGTCGGTGTGGTGATTCCTCAAGGATGTAGAACTAGAAATACCATTTGACCCAGCCATCCCATTACTGGGTATATACCCAAAGGACTATAAATCATGCTGCTATAAAGACACATGCACAAGTATGTTTATTGAGACACTATTCACAATAGCAAAGACTTGGAACCAACCCAAATGTCCAACATTGGATTAAGAAAACGTGGCACATATACACCATGAAATACTATGCAGCCATAAAAAATAATGAGTTCATCTCCTTTGTAGGGACATGGATGAAATTGGAAATCATCATTCTTAGTAAACTATCCCAAGGACAAGAAACCAAACACTGCATGTTCTCACTCATAGGTGAGAATTGAACAATGTGAACACAGGGACACAGGAAGGTGAACATCACACTCTGGGGAATGTCATCGGGTGGGCAGAGGGTGGAGGGATAACTTTAGAAGATATACCTAATGCTAAATGTCGAGTGCTAAATGGGTGCAGCACACCAGCATGACACATGTATACATATGTAACTAACCTGCACATTTTGCACATGTACCCTAAAACTTAAAGTATAATAATAATAAAAAAATTCTAGAGAGTTAAGATAACCTCATTTTTTAAAATACTGAAAATGTAAAGGGTGCATATAAAAAGTTGTGCTAAGTACATACTTCCTATTTTAATAATTCACTTGCTTTGCTCTTAAAATCTCTATGAGAGAAGTTGATATTTTACTCATGTCTTTTGGAAAGAGATTCAAAAGCAAAAGTAGCTGTGCTGTGAAATTTCATAAAATTTGTGGGATTTTTACAAGCTAAATTATTCAGTATTTTCTATTGTTATTACAGTCATATATTGCCCGGAATATATATACAGCAACCCAGCAACAGTGATTGCAACAAAATTAAGGTAAATAGGTCTACAATCATTTGATTTCCTTATTAGATAAATGAAGTTTTCATAGAGGCAATGCAAATTCATATCAGGTTACATAAGTTTAACTATCATTTAAACCTTATATAAAATTAAATCTAACCCTCACAACTGCAAATCTGTAAGGAATCACTGTCAGGAATCTACAGACTTGGCTCGTATTTACATTCGACCCACACTTAGAAATTTCATAAATGATGAGATGCAGGCCAAGGGGATTCCTCAAAGGGCTCCACCCAAAAGGAAAGGAAAGAGAGTTAAACAGAGAATTACCACTTACGTCTTTGTGGGTAATCAGCTTATTCCTCAGCCTCTAGACAGTAAGGATGAAAAAATGGAAGAAGATAGCAAAGAAGAGGAAGAAAAAGATCAGAGTGAAGCGATGAAGCCAGAGGAGTAACCTCAAAATTTACTGAGAGAAAAAATCATGAAACTGCCCCTCCCTGAATCTTTAAAAGCTTACTTGACATATTTTAGAGACAAATAACTTAGATCAAGAAGAAAGAATGCCTACTGATAATTCCTTTAGTCCTGAAAATGTAGCATTTGTGAGGAGTTAAAAGAATTATTTCTTTCATCAGAGCAAATTATAGTGGAAAAAATATCACTTGTTGCTCTCAGTAACTTAAATTATGTATTGAGTGAATAAAAGAATCCCTTTTATAAAATCTATTTTTCTTTAAATCTTGGAAAACTGTTGTTTTAGCTCAAAGTGATTTTAAAGTGGAATGCAACAGTAGTCAAGACTTGTGTACCATAAATTCTTTTCTGATTCCTTACGAATCTCGTTCATTTTCATGTAGAAAATGAGAGCGAAACTACAGAGAAAAGAAACGCCTGGTGCATCACAGCCTGACGATGGTTTCCTGTTTCCTAAGACATGGGGAGTCTCCACTATGACCTGTTTCCAAAGAGGAAACTGGAAAGGAGAGCGAAAACACAATGCTGCTTTTCCACTATTCTCTGGAGGTTTCTGTGTCCCCCACAGAGCTCGGGAAACAGTCAAAATTGTCACGCTTTCGGGGGCTAGAGACACATGAGCAACAGGCCCCCTTGCAGAAGACAAAGGAACGTGGAACCCGAAACCATGCTTCAGTCGGCCTGAGTGTGACTCCTGTGTGGGCGGGACTATCCACCTCGCGCTCCGTTACAGGCTCAACGTGGGGCTATCTCATATGTGAACCATGTGGATGAAAAATGGACAATCACCCGAGTCTCGGCTCATTGCTCTCTGGGTAATTCGCTTATTCCTTTGGAGACGAAATTCGTCTGAATCGCTCCCAGATGAATTAACCCAGGCTGGCGATCCAGAGGGCCGGTGAGAGCCCCGCAGGCCGACGCGGCTGTGGGCCGAGCACTCAGCCTGCCTTGGGCACCCAACATTTTCCCGGAGTGCAAGATCCTGCTGGACCTGGAGGAAGAAGACAGCTTTTCTCTCTGCCTTCCTCTCTTTGTTTCTTGCTCCCACCCTCCCTCCCTCTTTCCCTCCATCCCTCCCTCAGTTCCTCCCTTCCTCCCTCCCTCCCTCCTTCCCTCTCTCCCTCCTATCCCTCCAAACCTTCCAAGGTCCCTGGGTCCATCCGTTCTTTTCTCCCTCCATCGCTCCCTCCCTCTCTGTCTCCGTTCCTCTCCCCATCTCTGCCTGAGTTCCCTCCCGCGTATAAAGGGCAGCACCCCGGTTTGCGCGGGGTCTCGGGTCTGCATTTAGCTGTCAGGCACTCCACGGTGATGCCGAGGAAGCTGGCTGGGCAAGGGTAGGCGAGTGACGGTGGGGCGGGGAGACAGAGGTGGCGAGATGCGAAAAAAATAGTAGGTTCGGCACCTGCCCAGGCCAGTGTTTCCCGGGATGGAGGTCTCCGCCCGCCCCACTGAAGAAAGCGGCGGGGGCGCAAGAGGGAAGGGATGAGAGCTCCGCCTGAGCTGGTTAGAAAACCTAGGCTGCTGCCTGCTAACCCGCGCATGAGCAGTAGACACTCCACCTCCCGGTACCTGGACGGGCCCTGGGATCCCCGGGATGCTCAGGAAAGAATGACAGCCCTCCTCTGAGTGGAGTCTCTCATGGGACCTGGAACTCAGAGATCCTAGGCAGGTCAGCTGGAAGGGAAGACACGCCTCTCCATACCGAGTCAGAGGTTCACCGTGAAAGAGAGGCCGCCGCCCTGCCCCCTCCCCGCCCCAACCCCGCTTCCTAAAGCTTCTCCAGCAGAGCCCGGTGTTCTTCCTGACTGAGGAGTGGTTCCAGTGGAGCGGGCTCTTCCACTTCCTTCAGCTTCCCCAGTGGCGCCGGATCTAGGAAAGTTGTGCCTTTTGCTGAAACTCTGGGGTTGACAGGAGCTCATCTAACAGGCTGGAGGTGAGTGTAGAAAAGTGCCCCGGCTCCTGGAGCGGTTGAGAGTTGCCTGGATGGCTTGCATCTGTGCTTGATGCGGAGGCCTCCGGGGTAGATAGCTTCGGAAGTGGAGGTGCCCCATCTTTGGTTTCCCACACCGCCCTGGGGACCTGGGGCTCCAGACCCACCGCGGACTCTGGTGGGACAAGGGTGGTGCAAACACACCTTACCCCGTGACTCAGCTTGAGGGGGCCCAAGCTGTCCCACTGAGCATGCGCCCAGCAGGCTGGCATGCTGCAGATCCTTGTCCTTCTGGCATTTTTTGGGGTGTGGAGGCCACCGAGGTGTCTGAGGGTGGGACAGTCCTACTTCCAGAGGAGCCAGGGCAGTGAACACAAAAATTCCCACGTGCAATGGCAGGTTGAGAGATTCCTTCTGCCTGCACAGCCTTGCTGGGCTGGAGCGGGGGGACGGCCCTTGCTCCCTGGCTCACGAAAGCCCCCTGTGTGAGAGCCCCAGGCATGCAGGGCGTGTGTGGTGCAGAAAGCCCCGTTCCCCATGCAGAGATATGGGTGAACTCGATTGAGGAGGGAGGAGGATGACACCCACTGGGGGTGTTAATTAGTAACCACAGTGGCCTCAAAGAGCTCAAATGGAAGGAAGAATTGCACGTCTCTCACTTTAAGTAAAGAGCTAGAAATGATTAAGCTTACTGAAGATGTAAAATTTTCATCGCTAGAGAGACGTCAACACTTGGCTTCAAAACTTCAAAGGATGGGCTGGCTGTCTTTGAGGACCACTGCAGTTGGTGACTTTAAGTTACAGCCAATGCTCATTGACCACTCTGAAAATCTCAAAGCTCTTAAGAATTATTCAAAATCTATTCTTTCTGTGCTCTAGAAATGGAATATCACTGTCTAAGTGACAACACAACTGTTAACAGTATGGTTTACTGAATATTTTAATCCCACTGTTGAGACCTACTGCTCAGAAAAAAAAAAAAAAAAAAAAAAACGAGTCCTTTAAAGGGATTGCTGCCTGGCCTGGTGCAGTGGCTCACACCTATAATCCCTGCACTTTGGGAGGCCGAGGTGGTTGGATCGCCTGAGGTCAGAAGTTGGAGACCAGCTTGGCGAAAATTATGAAACCCCATGTCTAATAAAAATACAAAAAAATTAGCCAGGCATGGAGGTGGTACTTGTAATTTCAGCTACTTGGGAGGCTGACACAGAAGAATGGCTTGGACCCTGGAGGCGGAATTTGCAGTGAGCCAAGACCACGCCACTGCCCTCCATCCTGGGCAACAAGAGGGAAACTATATAAAGGAGAGGAAAAAAAAAAAAAAAAGGAAAGAAAAGAAAAAAGGAAAAAAGATTGCTGCTTATTAATAATTCTCCTAGCTACCCAGAAGCTTAGTTGGAGATGTACTTGGAAATTAATGTTATGTTCATGGCTGCTAATACAATATCTATCCTTCAGCCTGTGGATCAAAGAGTGGTTTTGACTTTCAAGTGTTTTTATTAAATAATAAATGCATTTTGTAAAGGTATAGCTGTCATAGATAGTAATTTCTTTGATGAGTCTGGATAAACTGAATTGAAAACCTTTTGGAAAGGTTTCACCATTAATCCCTTCATGATATTTCAAACTCCTCCCATGAATCACAAATGTCCTTAATAGCAAATGCCATTAAGAACATTTGTGTTTGATGGGAGGAGGTTGAAATATCAACATTAACAGGAGTTTGGAAGAAGTTGATTCCAGCCCTCATGGATGACTTTGAGGGCTCAGGATGTCAGTGGAGGAAGTCCCTACAGATGTAGTAGAAATCGCACGATAATCAGAATTGGAATTAGGGCCTTAAGATGAGATTAAATTGCTGTAAACTCATGATGAAACTTGAACAAGTGGGGAGTTGCTTCTTATGGATGAGCAAAGAAAATATTTTCTTGAGATGGAATCTACTCCAGGTGGAGATGCTATGAACATTGTTGAAATAACAACAAATGATTTAGAATATTCCATAAACCTAGTGGATAAAGCAGCAGCATGGTTTGAGAGGGTTTACTCCAATTTTGAAGGAAGTTCTACTGTGGATAAAATGTTATCAAACAGCATCACATGCTACAGGGAAATCTTTTGTGAAAGGAACAAACTTCATTGTTTTAAGAAATTGACACAGGTACCAAAACGTCAGCAGCCCCCATACTGATCAGTCAGCAGCCATCAACATAGAGGCAAGACCCTCACTGTAGAGAAAAGAAAGAGAGATCAGACTGTTACTGTGTCTATATAGTAAGAAAAGACATAAGAGACTCCATTTTGAAAAAGTCTTGTACTTTAAACAATTGCTTTGGTGAGATGTTGTTAATTTGTAGCTTTGCCCCAGCCACTTTGCCCCAGCCACTCAGACCCAACCTGGAGCTCACAAAAACATGTGTTGTATGAAATCAAGGTTTAAGGGATCTAGGGCAGTGCAGGATGTGCCTCGTTAACAAAATGTTTACAAGCAGTATACTTGGTAAAAGTCATCGCCATTCTCTAATCTTAATAAACGAGGGGCAAAATGCACTGCAGAAAGCCGCAGGGACCTCTGCCCTTGAAAGCGGGATATTGTCCAAGGTTTCTCCCCATGTGAACGTCTGAAATATGGCCTCATGGGATGAGAAAGATGTGACTGTCTCCCAGACCGACACCCGTTAAGGGTCTGTGCTGAGGTGGATTAGTAAAAGAAGAAAGCCTCTTGCAGTTGAGATAGAGGAAGGCCACTCTCCTGCCTGCCCCTGGGAACTGAATGTCTCAGTATAAAACCCGATTGTACATTTGTTCAATTCTGAGATAGGAGAAAATCCGCCCTATGATGGGAGGGCAGACATGTTTGCAGTAATGCTGCTTTGTTATTCTTTACTCCACTGAGATATTTGGGTGGAGAGAAACATAAATCTGGCTTACGTGCATGTCCAGTCATAGTACCTTCCCTTGAACTTAATTGACATAGATTATTTTGCTCACATGTTTTTTGCTGAACTTCTCCTTATTATCACCCTGCTCTCCTACTACATTCCTTTTTGCTCAAATAATGAAAATAATAAGCAATAAAAACTGAGGGAACTCAGAGACCGGTGCCTGTGCAGGTCCTTGGTATGCTGAGTGCCGGTCCCCTGGGCCTACTATTGCTTCTCTATACTTTGTCTCTGTGTCTTACTTATTTTCTCAGTCTCTCATCCCACTTGACTAGAAATATCCACAAGTGTGGAGGAGCAGGCCACCCCTTCACTCACCAGCAAAAAGATTATGACTTGGTAAGGTTCAGATATTCATTAGTATTTTTCAGCAATGAGGTATTTTAAGTTAAGGTATGTACATGGATTTTTAGACATAATGTGATTACTAATTAATTAATTAATAATTATTAAATACTCATTAGACTACAACACAGTTTAAGCATAACTTTTATAAGTAC
Organism: Pongo abelii; assembly: GCF_028885655.2. Lineage (NCBI taxonomy): Eukaryota > Metazoa > Chordata > Mammalia > Primates > Hominidae > Pongo > Pongo abelii. The sequence continues at coordinate 17,817,884 of NC_072000.2, read as the reverse complement.
TGGGAAACAAAATGTTTATGTGACTAATTTGATTGTAACATTTGCCTTATTGTGGTTGTCTGGAACCAAACCTACACTATCTCTGAGTATTCTTGAAAGTTTTTGGTTGTTCTTTGTTTTGAGAAGGGGTTTCGCTCTGTCACCCAGGCCAGAGTGCAGTGGCATGATCATAGCTCACTGCAGCCTCAAACTGCTGGGTGAAGTGATTGTTCTACCACAGCCTCCTGAGTAGCTGGGACTACAGGCATGCAGCAATATGCTTGGATATTTTTTTTTTTTTTGAGACGCAGTGTCGCTCTTTAGCCCAGGCCAGAATGTAGTGGCTCTATCTCGGCTCACTGCAAGCTTTGCTTCCCGGGTTCATACCATCCTCCTGCCTCAGCCTCCCGAGTAGCAGGGACTACAGGTGCCCACACCAGGCCCAGCTAATTTTCTGTATTTTTAGTAGAGATGGGGTTTCACCGTGTTAGCCAGGATGGTCTCGATCTCCTGACCTCGTGATCCACCCGCCTCAGCCTCCCAAAGTGCTGGGATGACAGGAATGAGCCACCGCGCCCGGCCTGTCTTTTCTTTCTAGTGGCACAAGCCCCATGGAGTGTGGTGCGTCTGATCTACGATGTTTTTGAACAGTGTAGAAAGTGTTGCTGTCTGTATTTAATTTTTTCCTACATGTATGGCCGCAATCGATCACAAGATCAATAAGCCCTTCTCCTTATTCTACTTCCCTTTCTAGCAATGGAGAACTTTGATTGGATTTTTCCTGCCTACAGGCAGGAATGAGTCTGCTGTTTTCTTTTTTAAACCAGAGGGGACTGAGCCTGAGGGCCCGGAGCGCGGCCACCCTCCGCCAACCCCCAACTGGTGATTGTGGTGGTGGTGGTGGTTTTGTGTTCCAGCTTCTGTTCTGTTGTTGTTGTTGTTGCTGCTGTTGCTGCTGGTGCTGTCGTCGTTGTTTTGGTATTTTACAGACTTAGGGGGTGTAACTGCTTGTTTGTTAGATCAGCATACTACTGCCTCCGGATGTAGAAGTGGACCTCCAATGTATCTGATATCCACGTGGCGAACGTTGTCTCTGACGGGTGATTTATTCATCCCTCGTCCCCCTGTTGTCCTCCTCCTCCCTTTTGGAGTGTCTGTTATTTCCATCTTGATGACCGTGTGCGTACCCACTGTTTACGTCCCACTTTTAAGCAGAAGGCAGTTCACTGGGTATATACTTGCTTCCAGCTGTATCCATGTTGTGGGAAAAGACGTGAAATCACTCTTTTTTGTGCCTACACCGTTAGAGAATTTTAACTTTCTTGGTGATTGTTTTTCTTTTTTCTTTTCTTTTCTTTCCTCCTCCTCCCCCTTTTTTTTTCATTTTTTCAGCTGGGCTTTCCTACTTGTGTTGCTGAGTTGATCAGGTTGGTCTCCTGGCCTTGACACTTCTCCCATCACATCCACCGCCTGGTTGCTGAAATGATCATCTCTTGTAAAATGGAAAAGACAAAAAAAAATAAAGAGAAAGACAAAAAGTATGGGGTGAACGTTTCTGTTGCCGCCTCCCAGGGTGTACCTTGGACCCGATAGGAGGGAGGGAGCTTGCCTGGTTGGGTTTTCTGTGCTAAATCCTCCCGGGGGCTTCCTTCCCTCTCCCCCTTCTCCCTGCTTCTCCCCCAACCAAGGCTCCCACTGCCGCTGTGGGATTTTTCCGTGGGAGAGGTATGGGAGAGGACTGATGCACCTTCCAGATCTATATCCTGCCAGACGTCTCTGGCTCAGCGTCCCCCACCGGCTGCCTGCCACCTTCCAGCGAGCTCTGAGGCTGATGCCCCGCCCCCTTCATGTCCCACCACCCTCCCCCGGCTGGCTGTTGCCTAGTGACCCCAAGGGAACTGCGATGATGCTTTCTTTTTTCTTTTTTTAAAATTTTATTATTATTATACTTTAAGTTTTAGGGTACATGTGCACAACGTACAGGTTTGTTACATATGTATACGTGTGCCATGTTGTTGTGCTGCACCCATTAACTCGTCATTTAGAATTAGGTATATCTCCTAATGCTATCCTTCCCCCCTTCCCCCACCTCACAACTGTCCCCGGTGTGTGATGTTCCCCTTCCTGTGTCCATATGTTCTCATAGTTAAATTCCCACCTATGAGTGAGAATATGCGGTGTTTGGTTTTTTGTCCTTGCAATAGTTTGCTGAGAATGATGGTTTCCAGTTTCATCCATGTCCCTACAAAGGACATGAACTCATCATTTTTTATGGCTGCATAGTATTCCATGGTGTCAAATCCTCCAGTGAAGACTTCCACCAGATACCCCAGGTGGGCTGGATGGGATGAGACTGGACCACCCCGGACCATGCTGTTCTTGGGGGTATGTTGACATACAGGGTGGACTGGCAGCCCCAGCATTCTAAAGGGTGTCCAGGTATGGAAATGTCACATAGGATGTCCTCCGTCCCGTCAGCCTGCCTTCAGCCTCCTCAGGCATGAAGACAACTTCCCATCAGAACCTCTTTTCTTTCCTTTCTCCACCACACACATGAGACGCATGAGAGGGAGAAACAGCTCAATAGATACTGCTGACCTTCATTTGTGGAACCTTCAGTCATCTACACACAGACAGGTGAATAGAGAGGTACCCAAATCAAACACCATTTCCGCGTCCTCATGGTGGGATTGATCTCTCTCTCTCTCTCACACACACACACAATTTCCATATCTAGTTCACAAACCACACTAATTTACCATTTTCACAGTATGCAGTCTGAGTAAAACCCACCCCACCCTCCACCCGGCGGTTGACAAAACTCCTTCTCTAAAATTTATAAAAAAGATCATCTGGGCTGGGCACAGTGGCTCACGCCTGTCATTCTAGCACTTTGGGAGGCCAAGGTGGGTTGATCACTTGAGGCCAGGAATTCAAGACCAGGCTGGCCAACATAGTGAAACCCCATCTCTAGGAAAAATAGAACAATTACCAGTTCTGGTGGTATAGGCTTGTAATCACAACTACTCAGGAGACTGAGGCAGGCGAGTTGCTTGAATTAGGGAGGCCGAGGTTGCAGTGAGCTGAGATCATGCCATGGCAATTATTGAGACAGAGCGAGACTCTGTCTCAATAATAATTATAATATTATTATAAGATTAGTTTTGCGTGGTAATACCTGCCTGTAGCCGCAACTACTCGGGAGACTGAGATAAGGAGAAGAACACTTGAGGCCCCACAGGTCGAGGCTTCAGTCAGCTGTATCCTGGGCAGTCACCAGTCAAGGAGATATGCCCCTCCCCGTTTTCTTTTCCTTTCTTTTTCTTCTCTTTTCTTCTCTCTTCTTCTCCCTCCCTCCCTCCCTCCCTCTCTTTCTTTCTTTCTTTCTTTCTTTCTTTCTTTCTTTATTTCTTTCTTCCTTCCTTCCTTTCCTAGCTGACTGCCTTCCTGCCTTTCTTCTTTCCTCCCTTTCTCCCTTCCTCCTTTCTTCCTGCCTCAGCCTCCCAAAGTGCCGAGATTACTGGCGTGAGGCACCATGCCTGCTTGGCCTAAAGAGACACCCTTTGAAAGTAAGACACAGACAGCGCCTTCTAGTGATCTGATTGATTGATTAACTGATTTAGAGGCAGCGTCTCACTCTGTCACCCTGGCAGTGGTGCCATCATAACTCACTCACTGCAGCGTGGATGCTCCTGGACTCAAGCGATCCTTCCACCTCAGCCTCCAGAGTAGAGTACCTGGGACCACAGGCACACGCCACTGTGCCCAGATAATTTTTATTTATTTATTTATTTATTTTTTCCCCAGACAGAGTTTCTCTCTGGTTGCCCAGACTGGAGTTCAATGGCACGATCTTAGCCCACCACAACCTCTGCCTCCTGGGTTCAAGCGATTCCCCTGCGTCAGCTTCCCCAGCAGCTGGGACTGCAGGCATGTGCCACCACGTCTGGCTGATTTTGTATTTTTAGTGCAGACGGGGCTTCCCCATGTTGGTCAGGCTGGTCTTGAACTCACGACCTCAGGTGATCCACCCTCCCCGGCCTCCCGAAGTGCTGGGATGGCAGGCATGAGCCACCGAGCCTGGCCTTCATTTTTCAATGTTTTTCCACAGATAGGGTCTCATCATTTTGTTGCAACCCTCCTGACCCAGTGCCTCAAAGTGCTGGCGTGACAGGCATGAGCCACTGTGCCTGGACTCTGGGGAATGATTCACGACCACGACCACTGTACTGATTCTTTCTTTCTTCTTTCTTTCTTTCTTTCTTTCATTGATTATTTTTTATTATTGATTGATTGATTGATTGATTTTGAGATGGAGTCTCGCTCTGGGCGAGGTGAGGCGAGGTGAGGTGCAATGCTTTGGAAGCCGCAGCACCGCCTTCTAAAGCCCCTTTCAAATGCACAAAGCCCTATTCGCTTCCTGGACTTGGAGCTGATGCCTTCCATTGCCTTGGGTTTCTCTCCATTCAGAAGCTTTTACAGGCACAACCCCACCCAGAGGCTGGCTACGGCTGAGGATTATGGGATGTGGTGGGGCTGGAAACTCTTTCACCCATTGTTGCAAGCTCAGCCAAGATACCCCCGACCCCCATCGCTTGCTCACCCTTTGAGATCCCCTCCCTCCACCACCTTGGAGGCTGACCTCTTACTTTAATTTCTGTCTTTCTTCCTTTCCTGCGTTTGAGGAGTGTGTGCAGGAATGAGGGAGTGTAGGGGGAGGGGGTGTGGGTTGGGGACAGAGGGGAACGTCCTAAGGGTCGATTTAGTGTCATGCCTCTTTCACCGCCACCACCGAGGATGAAAGCAACAATCAGTTAAATACCGCGTGTTCTCATCCATAAGTGGGAACTTATAGATGAGAGTTCTGCGTTGGCAGAACGAGGGACACGAGAGACGCGGGAGCCTACTTGAGGGAGGAGGGTTAGAAAGAGAGACAGCTTCAGGAGAAACCAAAACAGATCGAAACATGAAAACTGTCGAGTACTGCGCTCAGTGTCTGGGTGATGAAATTATCTGCACACCGAACCTCCCATCAGAAGCTTACCTATGTAACAATCTTGCACATATATGCTTGAACAAGAAATGAAAGTTAGAGGAAAAAGAGAGAGACAGGGAGAGAAGGAAAGAGAGATAGAGAGAAGTGAAACAAAACACCACCTCCTTGACCTGAGTCAGGGGGTTTCTGGCCATTTGGGGGAACATTCAGCGACAATGTAGTATTTGGGCCTGTTCTTTCTTTTTTTCTTCATTTCTTTTTTTTGGACTGAGTCTCTCTCGCTCTGTCACCCAGGCTGTGGTGCAGTGGCGCTCTCTTGGCTCACTGAAACCTCTGCTTTCCGGGTTCCAGTGATTATTCTTCGGTAGCTGGGATTACAGATGCGCACCACAACAGACGGCTAATTTTTCTATTTTTAGTGGAGATGGGGTTTCTCCATGTTGGCCGCGTTGGTATTGAACTCCTGACCTGAAGTGATTTGCCCTACTGGGCCTCCCAATGTGCTGGGACGACAGGCCTGAGCTGGAGGAATTTCAGCGTTTAAAGGTGCCAGCCCTGCCACCTTTCACTGTGGCCCTTACACTCAGAATGACGTGTCCTCTCTGCAATAGGTTGACTCTTTGAGTCCCCTATGCCATTGCACTCTAGCCTGGGCAGCAAGAGCGAAACTCCATCCCCCCACCTTTCTGTGCAAAAAATAAATAAATAAGTAAATAAATAAATAAATAAAATATCTACACATGACCTATAAGTGCGTGTTCCCATGAGTGATTTCTAATAAATGGCACTGTACACTGAAAGCAGTGGCTCACGTCTGTCATCCCAGCACTTTGAGAGGCCGAGTTGGGTGGGTCACGAGGTCAGGAGTTCAAGACCAGCCTAGTCAACATGGTGAAACCCCGTCTCTACTGAAAATACGAAACTGAGTTGGGCGCGGTGGGGCAGGCACCTGTAATCCCAACTACTCGGGAGGTTGAGGCAGGATAATTACCTGAACCTGGCAGGCAGAGGTTGCAGTGACCCGGGATGGCACCATTGCACTACAGCCTGGACGACAGAGTGAGATTCGGTCTCTAAATAAATAAATAGAAAGAAAGAAAGAAAAGAAAAGAAAAGAGAAGAGAAGAAAAGAAAAAAAGAAAAGAAAAGAAAACCAGAAAAGAAAGAGAAAATGAAAGAAAAGGCACTATATCGCTACTCGGCTAGGACCTTCTCTCTTTCTGTGTTTCTCTCTGTCTCTCTCTGTCTGTCTTTGTCTTTCTCTATCTGTCTCTTTCTCTGTCTGTCTGTCTCTTTCTCTCTATCTCTGTCTCTCTCTCTCTGCCTGTCTCACTGTGTCTGTCTTCTGTCTAACTCTCTTTCTCTGCCTGTCTATCTCTCTCTGTCTCCCTCCCTGTCTGTTTCTCTCTCTCTCTGTCTCTCTCTTTCTGTCTGTTTCTCTCTGTCTCTGTCTGTCTCTGTTTCTCTCTGTCTCTCTCTGTCTGTCTCTGTTTTTCTCTGTCTGTCTCTTTCTTTTTCTGAGTCTTTCTGTCTGTCTCTCTCACTCTCTCTCTCTCTGTGCCTATCTTGTCTTACTGTCTTTCTCTACCCATCTGTCTCTCTCTCTGTCTGTCCCTCTTCCTCCCTGTCTGTCTCTCTCCCTCTCTCTCTCACTCTCTGTCTGCCTGTCTCTCTTTCTGTCTGTTTCTGTCTCTCTGTCTCATCTCTGTCAGTCTCTCTTTCTGTCTGTCTCTGTCTGTCTCTCTCTGCCTGTCTCTCTCACTGTGTCTGTCTTCTGTCTTGCTCTCTTTCTCTGCCTGTCTCTCTCTCTGCCTGCCTTTCTGTTCTCTCTCGATCTGTCTTTCTGTCTGTTGATCTCTGTCTGTCTCTGTCTCTTTCTCTGTCTGTCTCTCTCTCTTTTTTTTTCATATGGAGTCTCACTGTGTCGCCAAGGCTAGAGTGCAGTGGCACCATCTCGGCTCACTGCAAACTCCACCTCCCAGGTTCACGCCATTCTCCTGCCTCAGCCTCCCGAATAACTGGGACTAGAGGCGCCCGCCACCAAGCCCGACTAATTTTTTGTATTTTTAGTAAAGACGGGATTTCACCGAGTTAGCCAGTATGGTCTCGATCTCCTGACCTCGTGATCCACCCGCCTCAGCCTCCCAAAGTGCTGGGATGACAGGAATGAGCCACCGCGCCCGGCCTGTCTCTCTCTTTCTTTCTTTCCTCTCTCTCTCTCTGTGTGCCTATCTTCTGTCTTACTCTCTTCTCTGCCTGTCAGTCTCTCTCTCTCTGTCTGTCTCTCTCCCTCCCTGTCTGTTTCTCTCTCTCTGTCTCTCTCACTCTCACTCTCTCTGTCTCTCTCTCTTGCTGTTTCTCTCTGTCCGTCTCTGTCTGTCTCTTTCTCTGTCTGTCTCTCTCTTTCTTTCTCTCTGTCTCTGTCTCTCTCTCCCTCTGCCTGTCTCTCTCACTATGTCTCTCTTCTGCCTTACTCTCTTTCTCTGCCTGCCTGTCTCTCTCTCCCCCCCTTTCTGTTTCTCTCTATATATCTCTCACTCTCTCCGTCTCTCTCTGTCTGTTTCTCTCTGTCTCTGTCTCTCTCCCTCCCTGTCTGTCTGTTTCTGTCTCTGTCTCTATCTCTGTCTCTCTCTTTCTGTTTCTCTCTGTCCATCTCTGTCTTTCTCTGTCTGTCTCTTTCTCTGTCTGTCTCTCTCTTTCTCTCTGTCTCTTTCTCTCTCTCATTGCCTGTCTCTTTCACTGTGTCTGTCTTCTGTCTTACTCTCTTTCTCTGCCTGTCTGTCTGTCTCTCTCTCCCTCCCTTTCTCTCTCTCTCTGTCTCTCTCTTTCTGTTTCTCTTTGTCTGTCTCTGTGTGTCTGTCTGTTTCTCTCTTTCTCAGTCTCTCTCTCTGTTTCCTCTCCGTCTGTTTCTGTCTGTCTGTCTGTCTCTCTCTCTGTCTCTCTCCCTCCCTGTCTGTCTGTTTCTCTCTGTCTCTGTCTCTGTCTCTCTCTCTTTCTGTCTGTTTCTCTCTGTCTCTCTCTGTCCGTCTCTGTTTTTCTATGTCTGTCTCTTTCTCTGTCAGTCTGTCCGAACCCCCATGAGGAAGAGGGCCCTGCCCCTTCCACGAAAGTGAGAAGGGCCTGCTTAGGGAGGCCGAGAGGAATCCAGACAGACGGGCCTTGCTACGCTTCACCACTCGGTGTATGACTTTGGGAGGTCGAGGCCGGGTACCCAGTTGGATGGAAGGGGCATTTTCAGACTTTTCTCTCTGTCACGTGTGGCGTCCCTACTTCTCGTATTTCCCTGATAAGCTCCTCAACTCAAAAATACATGGTTAAGGCCGGGCGTGGTGGCTCACGTCTGTCATCCCAGAACTTCCGGAGGCTGAGGCGGGGGATCACGTGAGGTTGGGAGTTCGAGACTAGCCTTGCCACCATGGTAAAACCCCGTCTCTACAAGAAATACTAAACTGAGTCGGGCACGGTGGGGTATGCGCCTGTAATGCCAGCTACTCGGGAGGCTGAGGTGGGAGAATCACTTGAACCTGGGAGGCGGAGACTGCAGTGAGCCGAGATCGTGCCACTGCACTACAGCCCGGGCTGTAGAGTGAGTAGGACTCTGTCTCTAAACAAACAAATAAATAAATAAATAAATAAATAAATAATGCATTCTTTTCCATGCTGACTGACACTTGCAGGCATCGGTTGTCTTCAGGCATCATCTAGCGGCCACTGTTATTGAAAGTCTAGGTGACATGGAGGGAGGTCTTGCTTACTTCACTGAGCCTGGGCAACGGGTTTCTCTCTCTCCCTTCTGAAGGTCCCTCCCTCTCTCCCTGGTTGCCTAGGGAGCCTCTGCCCTGACGGGGGCCATATTGGTCTTTGATCAGCGCTTTAGTTTTCTTTGTGTGTTGGTTTCTTTCATGCGCATAGACTCTTCTACTTGGGTTTTAGGAGGGGTCACTTTAATTTTCAAGTCGACCCCCGGCTCCCCCCACTACCCACGTCCCTTTACCTTCATTTAGTGAGTCAGTTAGGCGGGTTCCCCCCAAACCCCCCACCTCCCGCCTCCCAACACCCTGCTTGGAAACCTTCCGGAGCCACCCTGGTGTGCCTCCGACTTCTCACCCCTTCCCCCACCCCTTACCGGCGATCTCATTCTCGTCAGGCTGACATTTGCAACGGTGGGCATCAGGCCTCACTCAGTGGCCACCGTTTTTGAAGATGGAGGTGGCACGGTCCCACTTCCCTGGAGGCAGCTTGGGCCGATGGCATGGCCCTTGACTCCCGTGGGCAAGTGGGCGGGTCTGCTGTTGTGGGGTTTTTCCCCCCTCTTCCCTCCTCAGGCCTCCCTTCCTAGGAAAGCTTCACCATGGCTGGGTCTCCATCACCTTTTATCATGATGTTTTAGTTTCTCCGCCCTCCAGCCAGTATAGCTTCACAATGGGAATGGTGTCACAGCTCTAGTCTGGGTGTTCTTAGTATTTGCCCATAATAGAAACGTTTTCTGAGAACTAATACTTTGCTCACTTAAGATTTCCAGGGACGGTGCCTTGGCCTCTATTTGTTGTTTTGTTTTGTTTTGTTCGTGTTTTTCCTTTTTCATATGTATTTCTTTTCAGGTGAAGTAGAAATCCCCAATTTTCAGGAAGACGTATCTTTTCCCCAAGACATGTTAACTGCTGTTTTCTCCTGTTGTTAACTAGCGCTTTTGTGAATCTCTCAACGTGTAGTGGGAGCCGGTTGATGTTTACTTCAGAACATCTTATTTTCTAGAAATCCATAAGTGAATGCTGCTGCTGCTCTTGCTGCTGCTGCTGCTGCTGCTCTTGTTGCTGTTGTTTTTGTTTTCAAAGCACACCCCGGCCACCCTTTATGGAATCAAAAGCGTTATAAAATATGTGTAATTATTTCCTGACCACGCCATTCCTCCTCCTCTCTCTGTCTCTCTGTCTCTCTTTCTCTGTCTCTCTCTCTCTGCCTGTTTGTCTATTTTTCTCTCTCTCTCTTTGCCTGTCTCTCTCATTGTGTCTGTGTTCTGTCTTACTCCCTTTCTTTGCCTTTCTGTCTCTCTCTCTCTGCCTGTCTGTCTGTCTCTCTCTCTCCCTGTCTGTCTGTTTCTCTCTGTCCGTCTCTGTCTTTATCTCTGTCTGTCTCTTTCTTTCTCTCTGTCTCTCTGTCTCTGTGTGTCTCTCTCTCTGCCTGTCTCTCTCACGGTGTCTGTCTTCTTTCTTTCTTTCTCTGCCTGCCTCTCTCTCTCTTTCTCTCTCTCTGTCTCTCTCTGTCTGTCTCGTCTTTCTCTGTCTGTCTCTTTGTCTGTCTGTATCTCTCTTTCTTTCTTTGTCTCGCTGTCTCTGTCTCTCTCTCTGTCTCTCTCACTGTGTCTGTCTTCTGTCTTATTCTCTTTCTCTGCCTGTCTGTCAGTCTCTCTCTCTCTCCCTGTCTGTCTGTCTCTCTCTCCCTGTCTGTCTGTTTCTTTCTCTCTCTTTGCCTGTCTGTCTCTCTGTCTCTGTCTCTCTGTCTCTCTCTCTCTGTGTCTGTCTTCTGTCTTACTGTGCTTCTCTTCCTGTCTGTCTGTCTCTCTCTCCTTGTCTGTTTCTCTCTGTCTCTGTCTCTGTCTGTCTCTCTTTCCGTCTGTTTCTGTCTCTCCCTCTGTCTGTCTCTTTCTCTCTCTGTCTCTTTCCCTCTGTCTGTCCCTCTCTTTCTTTCTCTCTGTCTCTCCAACTGTCTTTGTCTCTGTATGTGTGTGTGTCTGCTTTCTGTCTTACTCTCTTTCTCTGCCTGTCTGTCTGCCTGTCGGTCTGTCTCTCTCTCTGTCTATCTCTCTCTCTTTCTGTCTCTGTCTCTCTTTCAGTTTCTCTCTGTCTCTTTCCATCTTTGTCTTTCTCTGTGTCTTTCTCTCTATGTCTCTCTCTGTCTTTCTCTCTTTGTGTATCTTTGTGTCTCTCTGTCTGTGTCTCTGTCTCTGTCTCTTTGTCTCTCTCTCTCTCTTGCTTGCTCACTCTCTGGCTCTCTCTATCTCCCGCCCTCTCTTTCTTGGCAAAATAAGTTCAAGTACATCTAATCTAATCCATTACCACGGCCTGAATTATTAACTTTAGACATCCCGGATTTGATCTCCCTACAAAATGCTGTACAGAACTGGAGAGTTGATTTCTGGACTTGGATACCTCATAGATACTACATATTAATAAAGATCCAACCCTAAAATCTGGGGTTGCATCTAGCTCGACTGTCTCAAAAAATCATACCTCTGTTCACCTAGGATGCTGGGAGGGTTTTCTCAATGTGCATCTGCTCATGTCCTTCATGATCTATGACCCAGCCCTGTCCGTTCTGTCTAAAATATGTATCTGCAAACACTTCTCTCCATTTCCACAACTACCCACGGCCCATTGTGGAACCACTGGCTCTTTGAAAAAAAATCCCAGAAGTGGCTTTGGCTTTTTGGCTAGGAGGTCTAAACCTGCTGAGAACTTTCCTGCCCAGGATTCTGTGTGAACAAAAGTGCTTCTGCTGGGAGCTGGGATCCTCGGGACCATGTTTGCTAGCACTGGATGAGTCTCCGGAAGGACGCATGGGACTCCACAAAGCTGACCTGTCCCACCGAGGTCAAATGGATACCTCTGCATTGGCCCGAGGCCTCCAACTTACATCACTGTCACCAACCATTACCTTCAGCATCCTTGTGAGCCTGCCCAAGGCCCCAACTCCAGGGAGACTCTTGGGAGCCCAGCCTTCCTCTGCTAAAGTCCAAAGGGATGGTGACTTCCACCCACAAGGTCCCCACTGAACTGCAAAGATGTGGAGCGTAGGTCAGAGAGGGGACCAGGAGGGGAGACGTACTGACAGTCAATGAGTTTCCTAGGCTCTGGCCACCCCACTCACATCCCACGTACTGGGCACCCACGGGACACCACCGCTTTATCCCCTCCTCTATCCACAGCCGCCCCAACCCCACCCTGCAACCCAGGCACACACGCTGGAAGTTACAAAACCACACGGCCTGAATAGAGCCTAACAGAGCGAGAGCTCATTTCACGAAGCAGGGGGGTGGGTTGGGGTGGGGTGTGGTGGGGTTTGGGTGTCTTTAGAGAGCCCAATTCTCCCTCATGGGTGGCTACAGGATACAAATGAATATCGCTTCTTGGGCGGAGGGGCTTCATTAGGCCATCACGTTTGCGGGACTGTCTCTCAAACCCTTCCTTGAGGCCACAAAATAGATTCCACCCCACCCATCAACATTTCCCCGGGTGCTGGATGTATCCTGTCAAGAGACCTGAGCCTGACATGTTGAGTTAAACACCTTTATTGGCTTTCTGTGTTTGTTTGCTTCTGAGATGGAGTCTTGCTCTGTCCCCCCATGGCTGGAGTACAGTGGCGTGATCTCAGCTCACTGCAACCTCTGTCTCCTGGGTTACAGTGATTCTCCTGCCTCAGCACCACCACGCCTGGCTCATTTTTTTATTTTTAGTAGTCACGGGATTTGACCCTGTTTCATTGGTTTTCACTGGAGATTCTAGATTTGAGTCACACCACATTGTGTGCCATATAATGACTTTTTTTTAGAGCACAATATATCTGCTTTATTTGAGTGGTTTGTATATCATTATAATTGTGTTATAGATGAAGAAAAGGTATTAAACATGGTGCTAATTATAGTGAAAGTGAAAAGAAAAGCAAGGCTATCTATTTTGTAGATAGAATAAAGTTGCTCAGTATTTACAGTTACCTAAATAAGTCAGCATTTAAACTCCTCCTACTAAAAGCTTGCCAGTCTGAATAATCCTCCTTTAAACACAATTTTTGATACGGTTAAGGTTTTTAAGAATGTGTCTCCTGCGGAATAGCTGGACCGACAATACACATTTAAAAAAGAACAGCACAAGGGTCCACCAGACTTGGGAAAAAATCAAAAACAACACAAGCCTTATGAAGAACTGAGTTCTTAAAATATTATGGAGAACACAGCTATTGGAAGAGATGGCAATATTGGCAAGTTGATTGTTACATTGGTCAGCAATAGCTAGCACTATTTTTTTGGCAATCTTTCAGGCACTGCAACTACTACTGCAAAATGATAGATAATCCTTTAAACAACATAATCACAAATCAAAAAATATTTTAGTAATATAATGCTTCAGATTTAGAAGCAAATCAAGTGTTAAAACTCAACTGCTATAATAACTAACCCCAAAGATAACCGTATCTGACAAAAAAGCTTCCTCAGAGTTACTACTTCAGAATTATACTTTCTCTTGATACTTTTATTTTATTTTATTTTATTTTTATTTTATTTCTTCTTGAGACGGCATCTCACTCTGTCACCCAGGCTGGAGTGCAGTGGCATAATCTTGGCTCACTGCAACCTCCACTTCCCAGGTTCAAGCGATTATCCTTCCTCAGCCTCCTGAGTAGCTGGGACTACAGGCGCCTGCCACCAAGCCCAACTAATTTTTATACTTTTAATATAGGCGGGGTTTCACAATATGGTCTCGATATCTTGACGTTGTGATCTGCCTGCCTTGGCCTCCCAAAGTGCTGGGATGACAGGCATGAACCACCATGCCTTGCCTTCTCTTGATATTTAAACTTTTAAGTCAGTCCAGAGAAATACAATAAATATCAACAGTAAGTATGGTATTGAGGCAGAAGTAGGACCAAACTTTTTCATATGTTATTCAGTTGATAACAATATGACCTTGGTAGTAATTTCCTATGTGTCTACTTATACACAAATACAAAAAAGTAAAACAGAGATACTGCTAAATAAAGGATACACTAAGTTCTTAATAGTAACTCAATAAACCGGAACATTGTCAAAAAGCAGCTAGTGAACTTTTTCAGTGTTTTTTTCTATTATCCAATAAGTGAATTATGCTATTCCTTTCCAATTTCCCAAGCACTTTTTGTCCCAATCACCATTTTTGTATTCGAAGAAAAAGTAACAAATCAAGTAACAAAACTAAACAAGCAAACAAACAAAACACAACTACAGTATCTGCAAAAGTTTTGTAGAAGACTGAAACTGTTGAGTATAAGCATCTCGTATTCTATTATCATTAATTAACTGAAGAGTTTGTTAAAGACATACATTTCATAAAAAAAGTTAGTTTGAAGTTATTGACCAGTATGTACCATTCCTAAGTATTAGTAACCAAATTCATGACAGTAAAGAGCTATCTAACATGAAAAATTAGTGACTACCAGCACCATCAACAAGACTTTGTCTTTACAATTCATTACCACTTACCATGCATTGTAATGTCTAGGACTGACTCTGATAGCATTTCGAATACAAGCTAATGCTTTGTCCAATTCTTCAGTTAAGACAAACTCTCGCCCTAATAAAGTATAGGCATAAGCATAATTTGGATCCACTTGGATAGCTCTCTGGAAGAATTTAATTGCAATATCGTGTTCCTGTTGCAGACTGAAACAGTTCCCTGCAGCACACCAGGCCTCTGGCGAATTTTTATCCGTGTCTGTTAAGTCTTTTGACAGAAATGAAAGAGCGACATCTTTTTGAAGATGCCAAAGTGTTGTAGAGTAGATTTCCATGCCTTCGACTCTATAATTCTCAATCCTTCTAACCTCTGAGAATATTCTTTCAGCTTGCATGTACTCTGAAAGTTCAAAATAGGACCTTCCAATTTGGCACAGTACCCAACCAGTATTGAAGTGGTGAGAAGGTAGATGGCTCAAAATATTTATAGCTTCTTTGCAGTGGTATGAACATAAAGCTAAATAACCTTTCCCCCTTTCACGAAGAAGGCTCATCAAGCCTTCTGCTGCTGCTTTTTGTAGATTAAAAGCCTGAATCTGAGGTGTGATTGTGGATATTTCCTCTTCTGAATTGTTGGAAGAGTCCAATTTTGTAATTTCCAGGTTGTCATTTATATTAGATTGAGTTATTCCTCCTTTATTAGCTTTACTTTTTGTTTTTCTGTTTGAGATTTTAGGTGGAAACTTCATTTTTAATTTCTTCCTATTCTCCTTGGTTGTGGAACTGTCACTAGTAAAGAGTCATGAACTTCTTCGATGCCGTGCATTTCGGGGAGATGTCATAGTGGGGCTCATTACCTGAGGTGTTGTAGTTATTTATGGACCAGAACTTTCTGTTAGTGAAAGAATTGGAGTTACCTCTCGGCTATGTCCACTCTGTGAGAAGACAGACTTTGCTCCATTTTGGCCAATTCTGGCAACAGACTTTTTTGAAGAGGCTCCAGTGGATGGCACATCAATTACAGAAGGTGTATTAGTGTAGTTTTGTAAATAAGATCCATCTCCAGGACTTGGGGTTTCTAATGGCAAAATCCCAAAACTTGGGGTAAATGGACTAAGAGCTGCTGGTCCTGTTAATAAACTTTGACCAGTTTTTGGTTTATTTTGAACCTGTTTAGATAATATGGAAGTTCCTGTTCCCAGTGGGATAGTTTCAGGTGAAATTACAGCTGAATCAATAAAAGACACTGGGGAATCCGTATTCAAGGAGTACTTTGAATTGGAAGATTCTAAATTGACTCTGTTTAATTCAATTGTGTCCTGGGGTGTTTCCATAAGAATTGTCTCAGGCTGTCTGTGACATAAACTGTGATTAGGTACTTGTGTTGTGCAAGAGGTGGGCAGACAGTTGCTAAAGTTCTGTAAAGATGTGAATTTAAATGTTTGGTCAGGATCTGGCTTTTCACCTATTTCACATAATGATTCAAAGGGATACCAGAGGAAAGGATTTAAACTAAGTCTCTTTTGGTAACATTCTTATCCTTTGGCAAGCCGATCTGTCTTGCAATATACACGTCCCAACAATGGAAGGGGAAAGCAAACTGAATCACGAAACTCAGTAACAATATCATCATGGCTTTTCTGCTTATTAAACACTCCACCAGATAAGATTTGTTCCCAGTCTGCAAGCTTACTGAGATCAACACAACATTTTGCAAGCAGGTATTTGCATTGTGGTGTAGGACAACTGTGTCTTTTAAAGAGTCTATATGCTTTATAGGCCTTTTCTGGGAGGTAAGAACAGGTCGCCATTAAAAACAAGGCTTCTTCTGAGTGTACTTCTGCATAAAGGCGTTCTGTGAGGAAAACCCCATCTCGGTAAGCATAGTGGTTTAGTGCTTGCCATATGGCAGCCTGGAAAGGTTCCTGCAGCACTGTCATCCTCGAGGCAAAGGCCCAATTTCTGCAGGGCCTCAGGAAACCCCCACCCCACCCACCACCCTCCCCCCTGTAGCGGCTCCGGCCCGGCCAGCCTCGACTCCTTTAAATTCACCAGTTATCGGGGGATGGGGGTGGCTGAGCCAGAATGACTTCTTTATCCTGCCGACTGTGGAAAGCCCGGCCCCTTGTGATCCATTGCAAAGCGAATGTCACCTCATGTTTGGGAAACAGATCCACTCCCATGTTCAGTGGAGGGATGTGGCATGTAGGACCTTAGGACTCTCTTCCTTCTGATTTGGTCTGCACAGCGGGGCCTAGGGCTGGAGTCCTCTCTGTGAGGACGGCTGACTCCCTCTACCTTGGGTTCCATTGGCCCCACCCTGGGACATGGGCCTTGGCAGATTCTGGCCCTTCCTGGCCTTAAATTGCTGTCAGAAACCCCATCTCGTGTTCGGATGCCCCGAATAACTGTGGCTCACGCCTCTCTGGAAACATTGGAAATCTCTCCTCTACACATGGTCACCTAAAACCCCAGGAGCTCGGGACACACGTCTGCCATCCACCTAACTGGTTTCGGGAGAGAATGCTGAGAGTCTCTTGCCAACTCTCTCTTGACTTGAGTTCTTCATGGGTGTGTATTTAAGATGTAGTGAGACCAGATGTATTAACCCAGGCCGGGTGCTGGTGGCTCACGCCTGTAACCCCAACACTTTGGGAGGTGGAGGCTGTAGGATCCCTTGAGGAATAGCCTAACCCTGGGGAGGTTGAGGCTGCAGTGTGTGAGCCATAATGGTGTAATTTGGATCCAGCCGTTTTCTAAACAGTCATTTTGTAGAATCTGCAAAGAGATATTTCTGAGCCCATTGAGGCCTATGGTGAAAAGGGAAATATTTTCAAATAAAAAGAAAACAGAAGCTTTCTGAGAAACTTCTTTTTGATGTGTGTATTCATCTCACAGTGTTGAAACTTCTTTTATTGAGCAGTTTGGAAACAGTCTTTTTGTAAAATCTGCAAAGGGATATTTCTTAGCCATTTGAGACCTAATGTGAAAAAGAGATATCTTCCCATAAAAACTAGACAGAAGCATTCTGAGAAAGTTCTTCCTGATGTGTGCATTCATCTCACAGAGTTGAACCTTTCTTTTGTTTGAGCAGTTTGGAAACAGTCTTTTTTTAAAATATGCAAATGGATATTTGTGAGCCCTTCACAGCCTATGATGAAACAGGAAATACCTTGACATAAAAACTAGACAGAATCTTTCTGAGAAAATGCTTTGCAATGTGTGCTTTCATCTCACAGGGTTGAACTTTTCTTTTGATTGAGCAGTTTCTAAACAGTCTTTTTGTAGAATACACAAATGGATATTTGCAGCGCTTTTAGGCCTATGGTGAAAACGGAAATATTTTTACAAAAACACTAAAAAGCAGCTTTCTGAGAATCTTCTTTGTGATGCCTGGATTCATATCACAGAGCAGAACCTTTCTTTTGATTGAGCAGATTGGAAACAGTATTTTTGTACAATCTGCAAGTGGATATTTCTGAGCCGTTTGATGCCTGTAGTGAAAAAGAATTATCTTCACATAAAAACTAGACAGAATCATTCCGAGAAACTTCTTCCTGATGAGTGCATTCATCTCACAGAGTTGAACCTTTCTTTTCATGGAGCAGTTTGGAAACAGTCTTTTTGTAGTATCTGCAGAGGGATAATTTTGAATGCTTTAAGGACTATGGTGAAAAAGGAAATATCTTCACAAAAAAACTAGACAGAAGCATTCTGAGAAACTTCTTTTTTATGTGTGCATTCATCTCACACAGATGAATCTTTCTTTTCATTGAGCAGCATGGAAAGAGTCTTTTGGTTCAATCTGCAAAGGGATATTTCTGAGCAGTTTGAGGCCTATGGTGAAAAAGTAATATCTTCACATAAAAACTAGACAGAAGCATTCTGAGAAACTTCTTTTTTATGTGTGCATTCACCTCACAGGGTTGAAACTTTCATTTCATTGAGAAGTTCAGAAACACTCTTTTTGTAGAATCTGAAAGGGATATTTTTGAGTCCATTGAGGCCTGTGGTGAAATAGGAAATATCGTTACATAAAAACTAGACAGAAGCTTTCTGAGAAACTTCTTTGTGATGTGTGCTTTCATCTCACAGAGTTGAGCCTATCTTTTGATTTAGCAGACTGGAAACAGTCCTTTTGTTGTATCTACAGAGGGATATTTGTGAACGGTTTGAGGCCTATGGTGAAAAAGGAAATACCTTCACATACAAAGTAGACAGAAGCATTCTGGGAAACTTCTCTGTGATGTGTGCATTCAACTCACAGAGGTGAAACTTTCTTTAGATTGAGCAGTTTGGAAACAGTTCTTTTTTACAGTCTGCAAAGGAATATTTCTGAGCCCATTGAGGCCTAGGATGAAAAAGAAATATCTTCACATAAAACTGGATAGATGCATTCTGAGAAGCTTCTTTGTGATGTGTCCAATCATCTCACAGAGTTGAACCTTTCTTTGGATTGAGCAGTTTGGAAACAGTCTTTTTGAAGAATCTGCAAAAAATATTTGTGAGCCCTTTATGGCCTACGGTGAAATAGGAAATATCTTCACATAAAAACTAGACAGAAGCTTTCTCAGAAACTACTTTGTGATGCGTGCTTTCATCTCACAGAGTTGAACCTTTCTCTTGAATGAGCAGTTTGGAAACACTCTTTTCGTAGAGTCTGTAAATGGATATTTGGAGCACTTTGAGACCCATGGTGAAAAAGGAAATATCTTCACATAAATACCAGACAGGAGCATTCTGAGAAACTTCTTTGTGATGGGTGTATTCATCTCACAGAGTTGAACATTTCTTTGGATGCAGCAGTTTGGAAACAGTCTTTTTGTAGTATCTGCAGAGGGATATTCATGAGCAGTTTATGACCAATGGTTAAAAAGGTTATATCTTCACAAAAAAAACTCGACAGATCCGTTGTGAGAAACTTCTTTGAGATGTATGCATTCAACTCACAGAGTTGAAACTTTCTTTGGATTAAGCAGTTTTCTAAACTGTCCTTTTGTAGAATCTGCAAAGGGATATTTCTTAGCCCATTGAGGCCTATGGTGAAAAACGATATATCTTCACATGAATGCTAAACAGAAGCTTTCTGAGAAACTTCTTTGTGATGTGTGCATTCATCTCACAGTGTTGAAACTTTCTTTTGATTGAGAAGTTTGGAAACAGTCTTTTTTTAGAATATGCAAAAGGATATTTGTGAGCCTTTTCAGGCCTATGGTGAAATAGGGAAAATCTTCACATTAAAACTGGACAGAAGCTTTCTGAGAAACTTATTTGTCATGTGTGCCTTCATCTCACAGAGTTGAACTTTTCTTATGATTGAGTAGGTTGGAAACAGTCTTTTTGTAGAATCTGCAAATGGATATTTGCAACATTTTATGCCTATGGTGAACAGGAAATATTTTCACATAAATACTAGGCAGAAGCATTCTGAGAAACTTCTTTGTGATGTGTGCATTCATGTCACAGGGTTGAAACTTTCCTTGGATTAGGCAGTTTGGAAAGAGTCCTTTTGTAGAATCTGCAAAGGGATATTTGTGAGCCCATTGAGGCCTACGGTGAAATAGGAAATGTCTTCACATAAAAACTAGACAAAAGCTTTCTGAAAATCTTCTTTGTACTGTGTGCTTTTATCTCAAAGAGTTGAACCTCTCTTTTGATTGAGCAGTTTGGAAACACTCCTTTTGTAGAATCTGCAAAGGGATATTTGGAGTGCTTTGAGGCCTATGGTGAAAAAGGAAATATCTGCACATAAAAACTAGACAGAAACTTCTGAGAAACTTCTTTGTGATGCGTGCTTTCATCTCAGATTTGGACCTTCCTTTTCATTGAGCAGTTTGGCAACAAGTCATTTTGTAGAATCTGCAAAGGGATATTTGTGAGCAGTTTGATGCCTATGGTGAGAAACTAAATTCCTTCACATAATACCTGAACAGAAGTATTTTGAGAAAACTCTTTGTGATGTTTGCATTCATGTCACTGAGATGAAACATTCTGTTCATTGAGCATTGTGGAAACATACTTTTTGTGCAATCTGCAAAGGAATATCTGTTTGCAGTTTGAGACCTATGGTGAAAAAGAAATATCTTCACATAAAAACAAGACAGAAGCATTCTGAGAAACTAATTTTTTATGTGTGCATTCATCTCACAGAATTGAACCTTTCCTTTGATGAAGCAGTTCGGAAAGAGTTTTTTGTAGAATCTGAAAAGGGATAGTTGTGATCCCTTTGAGGCCTAAGGTGAAATAGGAAATATCTTCACATAAAAACTAGACAGAAACTTTCTGAGAAACTTCTTTGTGACGTGGGCTTTCATCTCAAAGATTTGAACCTTTATTTTGATTGAGCAGTTTGGAAAGACTCTTTTTCTAGTATCTGCAGAGGGCTATTAATGAGCAGACTGAGGCCTATAGTGAAAAAGGAAATGGCTTCTCAAAATACTAGACAGAAGCATTATGAGAGACTTCTATGTAATGTGTGCATTGATCTCACCAAGTTAAATCTTTCTTTTGATTGAGCTGTTTGGAAACACGCTTTTTTGTAGCATCTGCAAGGGTATACTTCTGAGCCCTTTGAGGCCTATTTTGAAATATGAAATATCTTCACATATAAACTAGACAGAAGGTTTCTAAGAAACTTCTTTGTGACGTGTGCTTTCACCTCACAGAGTTGAAACTTTCTTTTGATTGAGCAGATTGGAAACACTCTTTTTGTAGAATCTGCAAGTGGATATTTGGAGTGCTTTGAGGCCCATGGTGAAAAAGGAAATATCTTCACAAAAAACTAAACAGAAGTTTTCTGAGAAACTTCTTTGGGATGTGTGCATTCATCCCACACATTTGAACCCTTCTTTTGATTGCTATGGTGAAAAAGGAAACTTCTTCACATAAAAATATACAAAAGCATTCTGAGAAACTTCTTTGTGATGTGTGCTTTCATCTCACAGAGTTTAACCTTTCTTTTCATTGTGCAGTTTGGAAACAGTCTTTTTGTAGAATCTGCAAAGGGATGTTTGTGAGCAGTTTGAGGCCTATGGTGAAAAAGGAAATACCTTCACATAAAAACCAGACAGAAGCTTTTTGAGAAACTTCTTTGTGATGTTTGCATTCATCTCCCAGAGTTGAATCTTCCTTTTCATTGAGCTGTTTAGAAACAGCCTTTTTGCACAATCTGTAAAGGGATATTTCTGAGTGGTTTGAGGCCTATGGTGAAAAAGAAATATCTTCACATAAAAATCAGACAGAAGCATTCCGGGAAACTTCTCTGTGATGTGTGCATTCATCACAGAGATTTGAAACTTTCATTTCATTCAGTAGTTTGGAAAGAGTCTTTTCATAGAATCTGCAAAGGGATATTTCTGAGCCCTTTGAGACCTATTATGAAATAGGAAATATCTTCACATAAAAACTAGACAGAAGATTTTTGAGAAACTTCTTTGTGATGCTTGCGAACCTTCTTTTTGATTGAGCAGTTTGGAAACAGTCCTTTTGTAGAATCTGCAAAGGGATATTTCTGAGCCCTTTGAGTCCTATAGTGAAATAGAAAATGTCTTCACATAATAACTAGACAGAAGCATTCTGAGAAACTTCTTTGTGATGTGTGCTTTCATTTCACAGAGTTGAATGTTTCCTTTGATTGAGCAATTTGGAAACACTCTTTTTGTAGAATCAGTAAATGGATATTTGGAGCACTTTGAGGCATAAGGTGAAAAAGGAAGTATTTGTACCTAAAAAGTAGACAGAAACCTTCTGAGAAACTTCTTTGTGATGTGTGCTTTCATCTCACAGAATTGAACATTTCTTTTCATTGAGCAGTTTGGGAACAAGTCATTGTATAGAATCTGCAAATGTATATTTGTGAGCTGTTTGATGCCTATGCTGAAAAAGTAAATATTCACATAAAAACCAGACAGAAGGTTTTAGAGATAACTTTTTGTGATGTTTGCATTCATATCAAAGAGTTGAACCTTTCTGTTCATTGAAGAGTTTGGAAACATTCTTTTTGTGCAATCTGCAAAGGAATATTTCTGAGTGGTTTCAGGCCTGTGGTGAAAAAGAAATATCTTCACATAAAAACTAGACAGAAGCATTCTGAGAAACTTCTTTTTCATCTGTGCATTCACCTCACAGAGTTGATCCTTTCTTTTCATTGAGCAGTTTGGAAACAGTCTTCTTGTAGTATCGGCAAATTGATATTTGTGATCCCCTTTAGGCCTATGGAGAAATAGGAAATATCTTCACATAAATACTAGACAGAATCTTTCTGAGAAACTTCTTTGTGATGTGTGCTTTCATCCTACACAGTTGAACCTTTCTTTTGATTGATCACTTTGGAAACAGTCTTTTTGAAGAGTCTACAAATGGATATTTGGGGAGCTTTGAGGCCTAAGGTCAAAAAGGAAATATATTCACATAAAAACTAGACAGAAGGACTTTGAGAAACTTCTTTGTGATGTGGGCTTTCATTTCAGAGAGTTGAATCTTTCTTTTGTTTGAGCAGTTTGGAAATAGTCTTTTTGTAAAATGTGCAAAGGGATATTTCTGAGCCAATTGAGGTCTATGGTGAAAACGAAATACCTGTACATAAAAAGTAGACAGAAGCATTCTGAAAAACTTTTTTGTGATGTGTCCATTCATGTCGCAGATTCGAACCTTTCTTTTGATTGAGCAGTTTGGAAACAGTCGTTTTGTAGAATCTGCAAAGAGGTATTTGTGAGCTCTTTATGGCCTGTGATGAAATACGAAATATCTCCACATAAAAACTAGACAGAAGATTTCTGAGAAACTTCTTTGTGATGTGTGCTTTCTTCTCACAGTACTGAACCTTTCTTTTGATTGAGCAGTTTGGAAAGTCTTTTTGCAGAATCTGCTAATGGGTATTTGGAGCTATTTGAGGCCCATGGTGAAAAAGGAAGAATCTTCACATAAAAACTAGACAGAAGATTTCTGAGAAACTTCTTTGTGATGTGTCAATTCATGTCACAGAATTCAACCTTTCTTTCAATTGAGCAGTTTGGAAACAGTCTTTTGTAGAAGCTGCAAAGGGAAATTTCTTAGCCTTTTGTGGCTTATGGTGAAAAAGAAATATCTACACGTAAAAACTAGACAGAAGCTTTCTGAGAAACCTCTTTGTGATGTGCCCATTCATGTCACAGAGTTAAACTTTTCTTTTGATTTAGCAGTTTGGAACATGTATTTTCTTAGAATCTGCAAATGGATATTTGTGAGCCCCTTTTGGCCTATTTTGAAATATGAAATATCTTCACATAAAAACTAGATAGAAGCTTTCTGAGAAACTTCTTTGTGATGTGCATTTTCCTCTCACAGAGTTGAACCTTTCTTTTTATGGGGTGGTTTGGAAACAGTCTTTTTGTAGAATCTGCAAATGGATATTTGGAGCGTTTTGAGGCCTAGAGTGGAAAAGGAAATATCTTCACATAAAAACTAGACAGTAGCTTTTTGAGAAAACTATTTGTGACATTTCCATTCATCTCTAATAGTTGACCATTTCTTTTCATTGAGCAGTTTGGAAACAGTCTTTTTGTACAAACTGCAAAGGGATATTTCAGAGTGGTTTGAGGCCAATGGTGAAAAATAAATATCTTCACATGAAAACTAGACAGAAGCATTTTGAGAAACTTCTTTGTGATGTGTGCATTCATCTCACAAATTTGAACGTTTCTTTTGATTTAGCAATTTGGAGAAAGTCTCTTGGAAGTATAAGCGGACTTATATTTGTGAGCAGTTTAAGGCCTATTGTGCAAAAGGAAATACCTTCATATAAAAAGTAAGCAGAAGCTTTCTGAGAAACTTCTTTGTGATGTGTGCTTTCGTCTCACAAAGTTTCACATTTCTTTTGATTGCAAAGTTTGGAAACATTCTTTTTGTAGAATCTGCAAATGGATATTTGGAACAATTTGAGTCCTATGGTGAAAAAGGGAATATGTTCACATAAAAACTAGACAGAAGAATTCTGAGAAACTTCTTTGTGATGAGTCCATTCATCTCACAGAATTGAAACTTTCTTTGATGGATCAGTTTGGAAACAGTCTTTTTGTAGTATCTGCAGAGGGATAATTTTGAATGGTTTAAATAGTGAAAAAGGAAATATCTTCACATGAAAACTAGACAGAAGCATTTTGGGAAACTGCTTTGTGATGTGTGCATTCATCTCACAATGTTGAACGTTTCTTTTGATTTAGCAATTTGGATAAAGTCTCTTGGAAGTATAAGCGGAGTTATATTTGTGAGCAGTTTGAGTCCTATGGTGCCAAAGGAAATACCTTCATATAAAAAGTAGACAGAAGCTTTCTGAGAAACTTCTTTGTGATGTGTGCTTTCGTCTCACAGAGTTGCACCTAACTTTTAATTGAGCAGTTTGGAAACATTCTTTTTGTAGGATCTGCAAATGGATATTTGGAGCAATTTGAGTCCTACGGTGAAAAAGGAAATATGTTCACATAAAAACTAGACAGAAGAATTCTGAGAAACTTCTTTGTGATGAGTCCATTCATCTCACAGAGTTGAAACTTTCTTTGATGGACTGGTTTGGAAATAGTCTTTTTGTAGTATCTGCAGAGGGATATTTTTGAGCGGTTTAAAGACTATGGTGAAAAAGGAAATATCTTCACATAATAACCAGACAGAAGTATTCTGAGAAACTTCTTTGTGATGTGTGCATTCATCTCACAGAGTTGAACCTTTCTTTTGATTGAGCACTTTGGAAACAGTCTTTTTGTAGAACCTTCAAAGGAATATTTGTGAGCCCTTTATGGCCTCAGGTGAAATGGAAATATCTACACATACAAACTAGAGAAAAGCTGAGTAACTTCTTTGTCATGTATGCTTTCATCTCAGAGAGTTAAAAATTTGTTTTGATTGATCAGTTTGGAAACAGTCTTTTTGTAGAATCTGCAAATGGATATTTGTATCACTTTGAGGCCTATGTTGAGAAAGGAAATATCTTCACATAAAAACAAGACAGAAGATTTCTGAGAACCTCCTTTGTTATATGTGCATTCATCTCACAGGGTTGAATCTTTCTTTTGATTGAGCAGTTTGGAAACAGTCTTTTTGTAGAATCTACAAAGGGATATTTCTGAACGGTTTTATGCCTATGGTGAAAAAGAAATATCTTCACATAAAAACTAGACAGAAGCATTATGAGAAATTAATTTATTATTTGTGCATTCGTCTCACAGAGTTGAAACTTTCTTTTCATGGAGCAGTTCGAAAACTGTCTTTTTGTAGAGTCTGCAAAGGGATATTTGTGAGCCCTTTGAGGCTTATATTGAAATAGAAAACATCTTCACAAAACAAGTAGACAGAAACATTATGGGAAACTTCTTTGTGACGTGTGCTTTCATTTTTCAGATATGAATCTTTCTTTTCATTGAACAGTGTGGAAACTCTCTTTTTGTAGATTCTGCAAAAGGGTATTTGGAGGGCTTTGAGGCCTATGGTTAAAAAGGAAATATTTTCACTTAAAAACTAAACAGAAGCTTTCTGAAAAACTTCTTTGTGATGTGCATATTCATGTCACAGAGTTGAACCTTTCTTTTCATTGAGCAGTTTGGAAACCATCTTTTCGTACAATCTGCAATGGGATGTTTCTGAGTGGTTTGAGGTCTATGGTGAAAAAGAAATATCTTAGCATAAAAACTACACAGAGGCATTCTGAGAAACTTCTTTTTCATGTGTGCATTCATCTCCCAGAGTTGAACATTTCTTTTCATTGAGAAGTTCAGAAACAGTCTTTCTGTAGAATCTGCGAAAAGATATATGTGAGTCCATTGAGGGATATGGTGAAATAGGAAATATCTTCAGAGAAAAACTAGACAGAAGCATTCTGAGAAATTTCTTTGTGATGTTTGCATTCATCTCACAGGGTTGAAACTTTCTTTTGATTGATCCGTTTGGAAACAGTCTTTTTGAAGAATCTGCAAATGGATATTTGGAGCGCTTTGTGTCTTGTGTTGAAAAATTAAATATCTTCACATAAAATCGACTGAGAAGCTTTCTGAAGAACGTCTTTGTGATGTGTGCTTTTATCCCACAGAGTTGAACTTTCTTTTCATTGAGCAGTTTGGAAGCAGTCTTTTTGTATTATATGCAGAGGGATAATTGGGAGTGGTTTAAGGCCTATGGTGAAAAAGTAAATATCTTCACATAAAAACTAGACAGAAGCATTCTGAGAAAGTTCTTTGTGATGTGCACATTCATAACACAGAGTTGAAAATTTCTTTTGGTTGAGAAGTTTGGAAACAGTCTTTATGTCCAATCTGCAAAGGGATATTTCTTAGACGTTTGAGGCCTATGGTGAAACAGAAATATCTTCACATAAAAACTAGACAGAAGCTTTCTGAGAAACTGCTTTGTGATGCATCCATTAATCTCATACAGTTGAAATTTTCTTTTGATGGAGCAGTTTGGAAAGAGTCTTTTTGTAGATTCTGTAAAGGGATACTTGTTATCCCTTTATGGCCTAAGGTGAAATAGGAAATATCTTCCCATGAAAACTAGACAGAAGCTTTCTGAGAAATTTATTTATGATATGTGATTTCGCCTCACAGAGTTGAAACTTTCCTTTGTTAGAGCAGTTTGGAAAGAGGCCTTTTGTAGGATCTGCAAAGAGATATTTTTGAGACCACTGAAGCGTACGGTGAAAAAGGAAATGTGTTCACATTAAAACTAGAAAGAAACCATCTGAGAAACTTCTTTGTGATGTGCACTTTCATCTCATAGAGTTGAACCTTTTTTTTGATTGAGCAGTTTGGAAAAAGTCTTTTAGTAGAATGTGCAATTGGATATTTGGTGCGCTTTGAGGCCTATGGTGAACAAGGAAATATCTTCACATAGAAACTAGACAGGATCTTTCTGAGAACCTTGTTTATGATGTGTGCATTCATCACACAGAGCTGAATGTTTCTTTTGATTGAGCAGTTTGTAAACAGTCTTTTTAGAGATTCTGCCAAAGGATATTTGTGAGCCCTTTCAGGCTTATGGTGAAAATGGAAATATCCACTAATAAAATCTGGACAGAATCTTTCTGTGACACTTCTTTGTGATGAGCGCATTCAATTCACAGAGTTGAACCATTATTTTCATTGAGCAGTTTGGAAACAGTCTTTTTGTAGAATCTCCAACGGGATATTTTAAGTGATTTATGGCTTAAAGTGAAAAAGGGAATATCAACATATAAAATCTAGACAGAAGCTTACTGAGACTTTTTTTGTGATGTGAGCATTCATCTCACAGGGTTGAAACTTTCTTTTGATTGAGGAGTTTGTAAATTGTCTTTCTGTAGAATCTGCAAAGGGATAATTTTAAGCAGTTTATGGCTTATGGTGAAAAAGGAAATATCCACAAATAAAATCTACACAGAAGATTTCTGAGATACTTTTTTTTTGATGTGAGCATTCATATCACAGTGTTGAAACTTTCTTTTGATTGAGCAGTTTGTAAAGTGTCTTTTTGGAAAATCTGCAAAGGGATATTTGTGAGCAGTTTGAGGCCTAAGGTGAGAAAGTAAATATATTCAGGTAAAAACTAGACAGAATCTTTCTGAGAAACTTCTTTGTGATGTCAGCATGCATCTCACAGTTTGGAACTGATCTTTTGATTGAGCAGTTAGGCTACAGTCTTTTTGTAAAATCTGCAAAGAGACATTTGTGAAAGCTTTGAGGCTAATAGTGAAAAAGGAAATACATTCACATAAAAACTTGACAGAAGCTTTCTGAGAAACCTCTATTTGATGTGTGCATTCATCTCAAGAGTTGAACCTTTCTTTTAATTGAGCTGTTTGGAAAGAGTCTTTTGTAGATCTATAAATGGATATTTGTGAGCGGTTTGAGCCCTATGGTGAGAAGGGAAATGTCTACAAATACATACTGGAAAGAATCTTCCTGAGAAACTTCTTTGTGATGTCTGCATTCATCTCATCGAGTTGAACCTTTCTTTTGATTGATCAGTTTGGAAACAGTCTTTTTGTAGAATCTTCAAAATGATATTTGTGAACGATTTGAGGCTTATGTTGAAAAAGGAAATATCTTCACATAAAAAATAGACAGAAACTTTCTGAGAAGCTTTTTTGTGATGTGTGCATTCATCTCACAGATTTCAACATTGCTGTTGATTGAGCAGTTTGGAAACGGTCTTTTTGTAGATTCTGCAAAGGGATATTTGTGAGCAGTTTGAGGCTTATGGTGAAAAAGGAAATATCTACAAATAAAATCTACACAGAAACTTTCTGAGAAACTTCTTTGTCATGTGTGCATTCATTTCACAGAGTTGAACTTTTCTTTTGATTGAGCAGTTTGGAAACCATCTTTTTGGAGCATCTCCAAAGGGATATTTGTGAGTGTCTTAAGGCATATGGTGAGAAAGTAAATATATTCATATAAAAGCTAGACAGAATATTTCTGAGAAACTACTTTATGATGTGTGCCTTCATGTCACAGAGTTGAACCATTCTCTTGATTGAGCAGTTTGGAAACAGTCTTTTTGTAGAAACTGCAAAGGGATATTTGTGAGTGATAGGAGGCCTATGGTGACAAAGGAAATATCTTCACATAAAAACCAGACAGAAGATTTCTGAGAAACCTCTTTGTGATGTGTGCATTCATCTCTCAGAGTTGAACCTTTCTTTTCAGTGAGCAGTTTGGAAACACACTTTTTGTAGAATCTGAAAACTGATATTTCTGAAGGCTTTGAAGCTTATGGTGAAAAAGGAAATATCAGCCCATAACAACTAGACAGAAGCTTTCTGAGAAACTTCTTTGTGATGTGTGCATTTACCTCACAGATATGAACCTGCCTTTTGATTGAGAAGTTTGGAAACCATCTTCTTGTAGAATCTGCAAAGAGACATTTGAGAGAGCTTTGAGGTCTATGGTGAAAAAGGAAATATCTTCACATAAAAACTAGATAGAAGCTTTCTGAGAAACTTTTTTGTGATGTGTGCATTTGTATCACAGGGTTGAACCTTTCTTTTGATTGAGAAGTTTTGAATCAATCTTTTTGTAGGATCTGCAAAGGGATATTTGCGATCCATTTTTGGCCTACAGTGAAAGAGGAAATGACTTCACATAAAAACTAGACAAAACTATTCTAAGAAACTTCTTTGTGATGTGTGCATTCATCTCACAGAGTTGAATCTTCCTTTTGATTGAGTAGTTTGGAAACAGTCTTTTTGTAGAATCTGCATAGGGATATTTGTGAGCCCATTGAGGCCTTTGTTGAAAAAGGAATTATCTTCACATGAAAACTAGACAGAAGCTTTTTGAGAAACTTCTTTGTGATGTGTGTGTTCATCTCACAGAGTTGAAACGCTCTTTTGATTGAGTAGTTTGGAAACAGTCTTTTTTAGAAACTGCAAGGAATAATTGTGAGCAATTTGAAACCATGGTGAAAAACGAGTTATCTACAAATAAAATCTAAACAGAAGCTTTCTGAGAAACTTCTTTGTGATGTGTGCATTCATCTCACATAGTTGACCTTTTGTTTTGACTGAGAAGTTTTCAAATAGTCTTTTTGTACAATCTGCAAAGAGATATCTGTGAATGCTTTCAGGCTTATGGTGGAAAAGGAAATATCTTCACCTAAACCTATAAAAAAGCTTTCTGAGAGACTTCTTTAGGATGTGTGCATTCATCTCACAGAGTTGAACATTTGTTTTGATTCACCAGTTCAAAAGCAGTATTTTTGTAGAATCTGTAAGGAGATATTTTTGAGCTCTTTGAGGCCTATAGTGTAAAAGGAAATTTCTTTACATAAAAACTATACAGAAGTTTTCAAAGAAACTTCTCTGAGATGTGTGCATACATCTCACAGAGTTGAACCTTTGTTTTGATTGAGCAGTTTGGGAAGAGTCTTTTTGTATAATCTGTAAAGGGATATTTGAAGGCGTCTTGAGGCATATGGTGAAAAAGGAAATACCTTCACATAAAAAGTAGACAGAAGCTATCTGAGAAACTTCCTTGTGATGTGTGCATTCATCTCACAGAGTTGAAACTTTCTTTTGACTTATCAGGTTGGAAACAGTATTTTTGTAGAATGTGCAGAGGGATATTTGTGAGTGGTTTGAGGTCTTCAGTGAAAAAGGAAATATTTTCACATAAAACCTAGAGAGAAGCATTCCGAGAAACTTCTTCATGATGTGCACATTCGTCTCAGAGAGTTGAACCTCTCTTTTCATTTGGGCAGTTTGGAAACCGTCTTTTTGTAGAATCTGCAAAGTGATATGTTTCAGTGGTTTGAGTCCTATGGTGAAAACGGAAATATTGAAAAATGAAAGGTAGACAGCAGCTTTCTGAAAAACTTCTTTGTGATGCGTGCATTCGTCTCACAGGGTTGAAACTTTCTTTTGATTGAGCAGTTTGGAAACAGTCTTTTCATAGAACCTGCAAAGTGATATTTGTGAAGGCTTTGAGGCTTATGGTGAAAAAGGAAATATCTTCACATAAAAACTAGACTCATGTTTTCTGAGAAACTTCTTTGTGATGGGTGTATGCATCCCAAAGAGTTGAATCTTTCTTTTGATTGAGCAGTTTGGAAACAGTCTTTTTGGAGAATCTGCAAAGGGATGTTTTTGAGTGGTTTGAGGCATGTGGTGAAAAAGGAAATATCTTCATATAAAAACTAGACAGAAGTATTCTGAGAAACCATTTTGTGATGTGTGCATTCATCTCACAGAGTTGAATTTTCTTTCATTGAGTAGTTTGGAAGCAGTCTTTTTGTAGAATATGCAAAGGGATATTTGTGAGCTTTTTGAGGCCTGTTGTGAAAAAGAAATATCCACAAATAAAATCTAGACAGAAGCCTTCTGAGAAACTTCTTTGTGATGTGTGCATTCATCACACAGAGTTGAACCTTTCTTTTGATTGAGCAGTTTGGAAACAGTCCTTTTGTAGAATCTACAAAGGGTTATTTATGAGCAGTTTGAAGTCTATGGTGAAAAAAGGATTATCGAGAAACAAGAACTAGACAGAAACTTTCTGAGAAACTTCTCTTTGATGTGTGCATTCATCTCACAGAGTAGAAAGCTTTCTTTGATTAAGCAGTTTGGAAACAATCTTTTTGTAGAATCTGCAAAGGGACGTATGTAGGTGATTTCAGGTCTATGGTGAAAATGGAAATATCTTCACAAAGAAACTACACAGAAGCTTTCTGAGAAAATTCTTTGTGATGTGCTCATTCATTTCACAGATTTGAAGTGTTCTTTTCATTGACCAGTTTGGATAGAGTCTTTTTGTAGAACCTGCTTTGTGATATTTGTGAGCTCTTTGAAGCCTATGGTGAAAAAAGAAATATCTTCACACAAAAACTAGACAGAAGCTTTCTGAGATACTTCGTTGTGATGTGTGCATTCATCTCGAAGAGTTGAAACTGTCTTTGGATTGAGCAGTTTTGAAACAGTCCTTTTGTAGAATGTACAAAGGGATAATTGGGATCCCTTTTTGGCCTATGGTGAAAAAGGAAATGTCTACACATAAAAACTAGACAGAAGCATTCTATGAAACTTCTTTTTGATGTGTGCTTTCTTCTCACAGCTTTGAACCTTTCTTTAGATAGAGCAGGTTGGAAAATGTTTTTGTAGAATCTGCAAAGTGATAATTTGAATGCTTTGAGACTTATGGTGAAAAAGGAAATACCTTCAAATAAAAACTGGACAGAAGCTTTCTGAGAAACTTCTTTGTGATGTGTGCATTCATCTCAAAGAGTTGAAGCTTCGTTTTGGCTGGACAGTTTGGGAACAGTCTTTTTATAAATTCTGTAAAGGAACACTTGTGAGCACTTTGAGGCCTATATTGAAAAAGGAAACATCGTCAAATAAAAACTAGACAGAAGCTTTCTGAGAAACTTCTTTGTGATGGGTGCATTCACCTCACAGAGTTGAACCTTTCTTTTGATTGAATAGTTTGGAAACAGTCTTTTTGTAGAATCTGCAAAGGGTTATTTATGAGTGGTATGAGGCCTATGGTGAAAAAGGGAGTATCAACAAATAAAAAGTAGACAGAAATTTTCTGAGAAACTTCTCTGTGATGTGTGCATTCATCTCGCAGAGTGGAAACTTTCTTTGAGCCGTTTGGAAACAGTCTTTTTGTAGAATCTGCAAAGGGATATATATAGGCAGTTTGAGGTCTATGGTGAAAAGGGAAACATCTTCACATAAAAACTGACTGCTCAATGGGAGGAAACTTTTACTTCTGTGTAATGAATGCACATGTCAGAAAGGAGTTACTCAGAAAATTTCTTTATACTTTTTATGTGAAGATATTTCCTTTTTCACCGTATGCCTCAACGTGCTCCCAGATATCCCTTTGCAAATTCTATGAAAAGAATGTTTCCAAACTGCTCAATAAACAGAGTGGTTCAACACTGTGAGACGAATGTGCACATCACAAAGAAGTTTCTCAGAAAACCTCCTTCTCGTTTTTATGTGAAGATATTCCCTTTTTGAACATAGTCCTCAATGCACTCCCAAATATGCCTTTGCAGAATCTACAAAAAGACTTTCCAAACTGCTCAATCAAAAGAAAGTTTCAACTCTGTTAGATGAATGCACACATCAGAAAGTAGTTTCTCAGCAAGCTTCTCACTAGTTTTTATGTGAAGATAATCCCTTTTTCAATGTGGGCCTCAAAGCACTCAAAAATAACCGTTTGTAGATTCTAGAATAACAGAGTTTACAAACTGCCCAATGAAAAGAAATATTTACCTCTGTGAGATGAATACACATATCTTAAAGCAGCTTCTCAGAATGCTTCTTTCTAGTTTTTATGTGAAGATATTTCTTTTTTCACCATAGGCCTCAATGCGCTCCTAAATATCCCTTTGCAGTTTGTACCAAAAGGATTGTTTTCAAACTGCTCAATCTGAAGAATGTTTCAATTCTGTGAGATGAATGCACACATCATGAATAAGTTTCTCTGAAACTTTCTTTATAGTTTTTCTGTGAAGATATTTCCTTTTTCACCATAGGCCTCACCTCAAAGCTCTCAGAAATGTCCCTTTGCAGATTCTACAAAAAGACTGTTTCCAAACCACTCAATAAAAAGAATTATTGAACACAGTGAGATGAATGCACACATCTCAAAGAAGTTTCTCAGAAACCTTCAGTCTAGTTTTTATGTGAATATATTTCCTTTTTCACCATAGGCCTCAAAGTGCTCCAAATATCCATTTGCAGATTCTACAAAAAGACTGTTTCCAAACTGCTCAACCAAAACAAAGGTTTAACTCTGTGTGATGAATGCACACATCACAAGGAAGTTTCTCAGAATGCTTCTGTCTAGATTTTAAGTGAAGATACTTGCTTTTTTCACCGCTGGCCTCAAAGTGCTCACAAATATCCCTTTACAGATTCTACAAAAATACTTTTACCAAATTGCTCAATCAAAAGAAAGGTTCAACTCTGTGAAATGTATGCACACCACAAAGAGGTTTCTCAGAAAGCTTCTCTCTAGTTTTTATGTGAAGATATTTCCTTTTTCACCATAGGCCTCAAAAGGTTCACAAATATCCCTTTGCAGATTCTACAAAAAGACTCTTCACACACTGCTCAATCAAAAGAATGTTTCAACTCTGTGAGATGAATGCTCACATCACCAGAATGTTTCTCAGAAAGCTTCTGTGTAGTTTTTCTGTGAAGATATTTCCTTTTTCACCATATGCTTCAAAGGGCTCATAAATATCACTTTGGAGATTTTACAAGAAAAGAGTTTCAAATCTTCTCAATGAAAAGAAACAGAAACATCTGGGAGATGAGTGCACATATCACAAAGCAGTTTCTCAGAAACATTCTGTCTAGTTTTCATATGAAGGTATTTCCTTTTTCACCACTGGATGCAAAGTGCTCAAAATTGTTCCTTTGCAGATTCTACAAAAAGTCTGTTTCCACACTGCTCCTCAAAAGAAAGTTTCAACTCTGTGAGATGAATGCACATGTCAAAAAGAAGTTTCTCTGAAAGCTTCTATTAAGTTTTTATGTGAATGTTTCCTTTTTAACCATAGGCCTCAATGCCCTCACAAATATCTCTGCAGATTCTGCAAAAAGACTGTTTCCAAGCTGCTCAATAAAAATAATTATTGAACTTTGTGAGATGAATGCACACACCTCAAAGAAGTTTCTCAGAAACCTTCAGTCTAGTTTTTATGTGAATATAATTCCTTTTTCACCATAGGCCTCGAAGTGCTCCAAATAGCCTTTTGCAGGTTCTACAAAAAGACTGTTTCCAAACGGATCAAAGAAAAGAAAGTTTCAAATCTGTGAGATGAATGCACACATCAGTAAGAAGTTTCACAGGAGGCTTCTGTCTAATTTTTATATGAAGACATTTCCTTTTTCACCATAGGCCTCCATCTGCTCACAAATATCCCTTAGCAGATTTTACAAGAACAGAATTTCCAGACTGATCAAAGAAAACAAATGTTTTCCTCTGTGAGATGAATGCACACATCACAAAACTCTTTCTCAGAAACCTTCTTTATACTTTTTATGTGATATATCTTTTTTCTCCCTAGGACTCAAAGCGCTAAAAAATATCCCTTTGCAGATTCTACAAAAAGATGGTTTCCAAACTGCTCAATCAAAAAAATAGTTCAACTCCATGAGATGAATGCATACATCACAAAGAATTTTATCAGAAACCTTCTTTATAGTTTTTATGTGAAGGTATTTCCTTTTTCACCATAAGCCTCAAAGTGCTCAGCAATATCCCTTTGCAGATTCTGCAAAAAAGCGTCTTCCCAACTGCTCAACCAAATAAATGTTTGAACTCTGTGAGATGGATGCACACATCACAAAGAGGTTTCTCAGAAATCTTCTGTCCATTGTTTATGTGAAGATATTTCCTTTTTCACCATAGCACTCAAAGTCCTGAAAAATATCCTTGCAGATTCTACAAAAAGGCAGTTTCCAGACTGCTCAATCAAAATAATGGTTGAACTCTGTGAGATGATTGCACACATCACAAAGAAGCCACTAAGAAAGCTACTGTCTAGTTTTTATGTGAAGATATTTTCTTTTTCACCATAGGCCTCAAAGCACTCACAAATATCCCTTTGCAGATTCTACAAGAACAGAGTTTCCAGACTAATCAGAGAAAATAAACATTTACCTCTGTGAGATCAATGCACACATCACAAAGCTGTTTCTAAGAAACCTTCTTTATACCTTTTATATGAATACATTTCCTTTTTTACCATTGGCCTCAAAATGCTCATAAATATCCTTTTGCAGATTCCACAAACAGATAGTTTCCATACTGCTCAATCAAAAGTAAGTTTCATCTTTGTGAGATGAATTCCCACATCACAAAGACGTTTCTCAGAAAGCCTCTCTCTAATTTTTATGTGAAGATATTTCTTTTTTCACCACAGGCCTCAAAGGACTCATACATATCCCTTTGCAGACTCTACAAGAACAGTTTCCAGACTGACCAGAGAAAAGAAAAGTTTACCTCTGTGAGATGAATGCTTACGTCACAAAGCTGTTTCTGAGAAATCTTGTTTATCCTTTTTATATGACTATGTTTCCTTTTTCACCATAGGCTTCAATGCACTCATAAATATCCCTTTGCAGATTCTACAAAATGACTGTTTTCAAACTGTTCAATCAAAAGAATGGTTGAGCTCTATGAGATGAATGCACACATCGCAAAGAGGTTTCTTGGGAAGCTTCTGTCTAGTTTTTATGTGAAGATATTTCCTATTTCCTTATAAGCCTCAAAGCTGTCAAAAATATGCCTTTACAGATTCTTCAAAAATACTGTATCCAAATTGCTCAATCCAATTAAAGGTTCAAATCTGTGAGATGAATGCGCACATCACAAGGAGGTTTCTCAGAAAGTCTCTCTCTAACTTTTATGTGAAGGTATTTCTTTTTACACCATAGGCCTCAAAGGACTCTTAAATATCCCTTTGCTGACTCTACAAGAACAGTTTCCAGACTGACCAGAGAAAAGAAAATTTTACCTCTGTGAGGTGAATGCTTACATCACAAAGCTGCTTCTGAGAAACCTTGTTTATACTTTTTATGTGAATATATTTCCTTTTTCACCATAGGCCTCAAAGCACTCATAAATATCCCTTTGCAGATTCTACAAAAAGACTGTTTCCAAACTGTTCAATCAAAAGAATGGTTGAGCTCTATGAGATGAATGCACACATCACAAAGAAGTTTCTTGGGAAGCTTCTGTCTAGTTTTTATGTGAAGATATTTCCTATTTCATCATAAGCCTCAAAGCTCTCAAAAATATACCTTTACAGATTCTGCAAAAATACTGTATCCAAATTGCTCAATCCAATGAAAGGTTCAAATCTGTGAGATGAATGCACACATCACAAAGAGTTTTCTGAGAAAGCTTCCCTCTAGTTTTCATGTGAAAATATTTCCTTTTTCACCATAGGCATCAAAGCATCACAAATATCCCTTTGCAGATTCTATCAAAATACTGTTTACAAACTGCTCAATCAAAAGAATGTTTCAATTCTGTGAGATGAATTCTCGCATCTCCAAGATGTTTCACGGAAAGCTTCTGTCCAGTTTTTACATGAAGATAATTCCTTTTTCACCATAGGCCTCAAAGCGCTGACAAATATCCCTTTGCAGATTTTACAAGAACAGAATTTCCAATCTGCTCAATGAAGAGAAATGGTTAACTCTGTGGGATGAAATCACACATCACAAAGCAGTTTCTCTGAAATATTCTGTCTAGTATTTATGTAAAGATAATTCCTTTTTCAACATAGGACACAAAGTGCTAACTAATAACCATTTGGAAATTCTACAAAATAGTGTTTCCAAACTGCTCATCCAAAGAAAGGTTCACTTCTCTGGGATGAATACATATATCAAAAAGATGTTTCTCAGAAAGCTTCTATCTTGTTTTTATGTGAACGTGTTTCCTTTTTCACCACGGGCCTCAAAGTGCTCAAAAGTATCCCTTTGCAGATCCTAAAAAAAGACTGTTTCCAAACTGCTGAGTCAAAGGAATGGTTCAACTCTGTGAGATGAATGCACACATCACAAAGAGGTTGTTCACAAACCTTCTTTATAGTTTTTATGTGAAGATATTTCCTTTTAACCATAGACCTCAAAGCGCTCACAAATATACCTTTGCAGATTCTACAAACAGACGGTTTCCCAACTGCTCAATCAAAAGAATTGTTGAAATCTGTGAGATGAATGCATACATCACAAGGCAGTTTCTCAGAATTCTTTAGTCTAGTTTTTATGTGGACATATTTTCTCTTTCACCATAGGCCTCAAAGTGCTCAGAAATATCCCTTTGCAGATTCCACAAAAAGATGTTTCCAAACTGCTCTATCAAAAGAAAGTTTTGATTCTGTGAAATGAATGCACACATCACTAAGAAGTTTCTCAGTAGGCTTCTGTCTAGTTTTTATGTGAAGACAATTCCTTTTTCACCATAAGGCTCTATGCACTCACAAATATCCCTTAGCAGATTCTAAAAAAACAGAGTTTCCCAACTGATAAAAGAAAAGAATCATTTACCTCTGTGAGATGAACGAAGACATCACAAAATAGTTTCTCAGAAACCTTCTTTATAGTTTTCTTTGAAGATACTTCTTTTTCTGCATAGTCCTCAAAGTGCTCAAAAATATCCATTTGCAGATTCTGTAAAAATACCATTTCCAAACTGCTCAATCAAAAGAGAGGTTCAACTCTGTGAGATGAATGCACATATCTCAAAGAAGTATCTGAGAAACTTTCTTTTTACTTTGTATGTGAAAATATTTCCTTTGTCAACATAGGCCTCAAAGTGCTCAAAAATACCCCTTTTCAGATTGTACAAGAGCAGATTTTCCAGACTGAACAGAGAAAATAAACCCTTACCTCTGTGAGATGAATGCACACATCACAAGGCTGTTTTTAGGAAACCTGCTTTACAGGTCTTATGTGAAGATATGTCCTTTTCCACCATAGGCCTCACAGCACTCCAAATATCCACTTGCAGATTCTACAAAAAGTGTGTTTCAAAAATGTTCAATCAAAGGAAAGGTTCAACTCTATGAGATGAATGCAAACAACAGAAAGAAGTTTCTCAGAATCCTTCTTTCTAATTTCTATGTTAAGGTATTTCCTTTTCCACCATATGCATCAAAGTGCTCTAAATATCTACATGCAGATACTACAAAAAGTCTGTTTCCAAACCGCTCAATCAAAAGTGTGGTTTAACTCTGTGAGATGAATACACACATCACTAAGAAGTTTCTCAGAATGCTTCTGTCTAGTTTTTATATGAAGATATTTCCTTTTTCAAAAAAGGCCTCTAATGACAACAAATATCCACTTACAGATGCAACAAAAAGAGTGTTGCAAAACTGCTGAATAAAAAGAAAGTTTCAACTCTGTGAGATGACTGCACACATCACAAAGAAGTTTCTCAGAATGCTTCTTTCTAGTTTTTGTGTGAATATATTTCTTTTCCACCATCAGCTGCAAAGCGCTCCAAATATCCACTTGCACATTCTACAAAAAGTGTGTTTCGAAACTGATCAATCAAAAGATAAATTCATCTCTGTGAGATGAATGCACACATCACAAAGATGTTTGTCCGAATTCTTCTGTCTCTTTTTTATGTGAAGATATTACCTTTTCCAACATAGGTCTCAA
The DNA here is from genome assembly GCF_028885655.2 of Pongo abelii. Taxonomy (NCBI): domain Eukaryota; kingdom Metazoa; phylum Chordata; class Mammalia; order Primates; family Hominidae; genus Pongo; species Pongo abelii. The sequence goes on along the minus strand of NC_072000.2, from coordinate 17,779,067 downwards.
AGTACTCTGAATATCCAATTGCAGTTTCTACAAAAACAGTGTTTCATAACTGCTCAATCAAAAGAAAGGTTCAACACTGTGAGGTGAATGCATACATCACAAAGAAGTTTCTCAGAGTGCTTCTGTGTACTTCGTATGTGAAGATATGTCTTTTCCACCATAGGCCACAAAGCGCTCCAAGTATTCACTTGCAGATTGTACAAAAAGAGTGTTTCAACAATGGTCAATTAAAAGAAAGATTCAACTCTGTGAGATGAATGCAAACATCACAAAGAAGTTTCTCAGAATACTCCTCCTTAGTTTTTATGTGAAGATATTTCCTTTTCCACCAAAGGCCCCAAGGCTCACCAAACATCCCCTTGCAGATCCTACAAAAGGACTGTTTCAAAACTGCTCAATCAAAAGAAGGGTTCAGCTCTGTGAGATGAATGCACACATCAAAAAGTAGTTTCTCAGAATGCTTCTGTCAAGTTTTTATATGAGGTTACTTCCTTTTCCACCATAGGCCTCAAAGCGCTCCAAATATCCATCTGCAGATTCTACAAGAAGAGTGCTTCAAAACTGCTTAATCAAAAGATAGTTTCAACCCTGTGAGTTAAATACACACATCACAAATAAGTTTCTCAGAATGCTTCTTTCTGGTATTTACGTGAAGATATGTCGTTTTTCACTGTAGGCCTCAATCTCCTCCAAATATCCATTGGCAGATACTACAAAAAGAGTGTTTCAAAACTCCTCAATCAAAAAAAATGTTCAACTCTGTGAATTGAATGCACACATCAAAAGAGAGTTTTTCAGAATGCTTCTGTTTAGTTTTTCTGAAGATATTTCCTTTTCCACCATAGGCCCCAAAGATCTGCAAACATCCACAGGCAGATTCTGCAAAAGAGTGTTTCAAAACTGTTCAATCAAAAGAAAGTTTTAACTCTGTGAGTTGAATACACTCATCACAAATAAGTTTCTCAGAATGCTTCTGTCTAGTATTTACGTGAAGATATGTCCTTTTCCACCGTATGCCTGAATCCGCACCAAATATCCATTTCAAGGTGCTACAAAAAGAGTGTTTCAAAACTGATCAATCGAAGGAAAGGTTCCATTCTGTGAGTTGAATGCACACATCACAAAGAAGTTTCTCAGATTATTTCTGAGTAGTTTTTATGTGAAGATATTTCCTTTTCCATCATAGGCCCCAAAGCGCTCCAAACATCCAAAGGCAGATTCAACAAAAAGAGTGTTTCAAAACTGTTCTATGAAAAGAAATCTTCAACTCTGTGAGATGAACACACACATCAGTAAGAAGTTTCTCAATATGCTTCTGTCTAATTTTTATATGAAGATATATCCTTTTCCACCATGGACCTCAAGGTGCTCCAAATATCCACTTGCAGATTCCACAAATAGAGTGTTTAAAAACTGCTCAGTCAAAAGGAAGGTTAAATTCTGTGAGATGAATGCACACATCACAAAACAATTTCTTAGAATACTTCTGTCTAGTTTTTATGTGAAGATAATTGCTTTTCCTCCATGGCCCTGAAACACTCAAAATATCCAATTGCAGATTCTACAAAAAGAGTGTTTTAAACTGCTCAATCAAAATACAGGTTCAACACTGTGAGATCAATGCACACATCACAAAGAAGTTTCTCAGAATGCTTCTGTCTTGTTTTTATGTGAAGATATTTCCTTTTCCACTGCAGGACTCAAAGCGATCCACATATGCACTTGCGGATTCTACAAAAAGAGTGTTTCAAAACTGCTCAATGAAAAGAAAGTTTCAACTCAGTGAGATGAATGTACACATCACAAAGGACTTTCTCAGAATGCTTTTGTCTAGTTTTTACGTGAAGATATTTCCTTTTGCAACATAGGCCTCAAAGTGCTCCAATCACCACTTGCAGATTATACAAAAAGAGTGCTTCAAAACTGCTTAATTAATAGAAAGGTTCAACTGTGTGAGATGAATGCACACATCACAAAATAGTTTCTCTGAATGCTCCTGTCAAGTTTTCATGTGAAGATATTTCCTTTTCCAGTAAATGTTGCATATCATGCAAAATATCCACTTGCAGATTCAACAAAAACTGTGTTTTAAAACTGCTCAATCAAACTAAAGGTTCAACCTTGTGGGTTGAATGCACACATCACAAAGAACTTTCTCAGAAATCTTCAGTCTAGTTTTCATGTGAAGACATTTCCTTTTCCACCATAGACCTCAAAGCGCTCCAAATATCCAATTGCAGATTGTAGAAAAAGACTGTTTCAACACTGATCAATTAAAAAAAAGATTCAACACTGAGAGATGAATGCAAATATCACAAAGCGGTTTCTCAGAATTCTCATGTTTAGTTTTTATGGGAAGATATTATCTTTTTCACCTTAGGCCCTAAGGCGCTCCAAACATCCACTTGTGGATTGTACAAAAGGACTGTTTCAAAACTGCTCAATCAAAAGAAGGTTTCAACTCTGTGAGATGAATGCACACATCACAAAAAAGTTTCTCAGAATGCTTCTGTCAAGTTTTTACGTGAAAATATTTCCTTTTCCACCATAGGCCTCAATCCAATCCAAATATCCATTTGCAGATACTACAAAAAGACTGTTTCAAAACTGCTCAATCAAAAGAAAGTTTCCACTCTGTGAGTTGAATGTGAACAGCACAAAGAAGTTTCTCAGACTACTACTGTGTAGTTTTTATTTGAAGATGTTTCCTTTTCCACCATAGGCCCCAATGCGCTCCAAACATCCACCTGCAGATTCTACAAAAAGAGTGTTTCAAAACTGCTCTATCAGAAGAAAGGTTCAACTCTGTGAGATAAACGCACACATCACAAAGAAGTTTCTCAGAATGCTTCTGTCTAATTTTTATGTGAAGATATTTCCTTTTCCACCAAAGGGCTCAAAGTGCTCCAAATATCCACTTGCAGATTCTAAAAAAACAGTGTTTCAAAACTGCTCAATAAATAGAAATGGTCAACACTTTGAGATGAATGCACACAAGAAAAAGAAGTTTCCCAGACTGCTTCTGTCTGATCTTTATATGAAGATATTTCCTTTTTCAGCATTGACCTCAGAGATCTTCAAATATCCATTTGCAGATTCTTCAAATAGACTGTTTAAAAACTGCTCAATCAAAAGAAAGGTTCGACTCTGTGAGATGAAGGCAAATATCACATAGATGTTTGTCCGAATGCTTTTGTCTAGTTTTTATGTGAAGATATTTCCGTTTCCAACATAGGTCTGAAAGCTCTCCAAATATCCACTTGCAGATTGTACAAAAAGAATGTTTCAAAAATGCTGAATAAAAATAAATTTTCAAGTTGGTGAGATGAATGCACACATCAAAAAGAATTTTCTCAGAATGCTTCTGTCCAGTTTTTATGTGAAGATATTTCTTTTTCCACCTTAGGCCACAAAGTGCTCCTCATATCCACTTGCAGAGTCTACAAAAAATGTGTTTCAAAACTGCTCAAACAAAAGAAAGTTTCAACTCTGTGAGTTGAAATCAGACATCACAAAGTAGTTTCTCAGAATGCTTCTGTCTTGTTTTTATGAGAAGACTTTTCCTTTTCCACAATAGTCTGTAAAGTGCTCCAAATATCCACCTGCAGATTCTACAAAAGGAGTGATTCAAAACTGCTCAATCAAAAGCAAGATTCAACTCTGAGAGATGAATGCACACATAGCAAAGTAGTTTCTCAGAATGATTCTGTCTAGTTTATTGGGAAGATATTTCCTTTTCCACCATAGGCCCCAAAGGGCTCCAAATATCCACTTTCAGATTGCACAAAAAGTGTGTTTTGAAACTGCTCAATCAAAAGAAAGGTTGAACTCTGTGAGATGAACGCACACATCACAAAGAAGCTACTCAGAATGCTTCTGTCTAGCTTTTATGTGATGGTATTTCCTTTTCCACCATAGGCCTGAAATCACTCAAAATATCTGCTTGCAGGTACTACGAAAAGAGTGTTTCAAAACTGCTCAAACAAAAGAAAGGTTCAACTCCGTGAGATGAATGCACACATCACAAAAAAGTTTCTGAGAATGATTCTGTCTGGTTTTTACATGAAGGTGTTCCCTTTTCCACCATAGGCCTCGAAGGGCTCAAATATCCAATTGCAGATTCTACACAAAGATAGTTTAACAACTGTTCAATCCAAAGAAAAGTTCAACTCTCTGAGATGAATGCACACATCACAAAGAAATTTGTCAGAATGCTTCTCTCTAATTTTTATGTGAAGATATTTCCTTCTCCACCATAGGCCTCAAAGCGCTCCAAATATTCACTTGCAGATTCAACAAAAAGTGTGTTTGAAAACTTCTCAATCAAAAGAGAGGTTGAAATCTGTGAGATGAATGCATACATCACAAAGAAGTTTCACAGAGTGCTTCTGTCTACCTTTTATTTGAAGAAATTTCCTTTTCCAACATAGGCCACAAAACGCTCCAAATATACAGTTGCAGACTCCAAAGAAAGAGTGTCTCAAGCTCCTCAATCTAAAGAAAGTTTCAACTCTGTGAGTTGAATGCACTCATCAGAAAGATATTTCTTATAATGCTTCTGTGTCATTTTTAAGTGAAGATATTTCCTTTTCTACCATAGGCCTCAAAGCACTCCAAATATCCACTTGCAGATTCTACAAAAAGAGTGTTTCAAAAATGCTCAATCAAAAGAAAGGTTCAACACTGTAAGATGAATGCACACATCACAAAGGAGTATCTCAGAATGATTCTGTGTAGTTTTTATGTGAAGACATTTCCTTTTCCACCTTAGGACTCAAAGAACTCTGAATCTCCAATTGCAGATTCTACAAATAGAGTGTTTAAAAGCTGCTCAATCAAAAGAAAGTTTGAACTCTTCGAGATGAAAGTGCACATCATGTGGAAGTTTCTCAGATTCTTCTGTGAAGTTTTTATGTGAAGATATTTCTTTTCCACCATAGGCCTCAAAGCGCTCCAAATATCCACTTACAGATTCCACAAAAAGAGTGTTTCAAAACTGTTCAATGAAAAGAGAGGTTCAATTCTGTGAGATGAATGCACACATCACAAAGAGATTTTTCAGAATGCTTCTGTCTAGTTTTTATGTGAAGATAGTTCCTTTTCCACAATAGTCTACAAAGTGCTCCAAATACACATTTGCAGATCCTGCAAAAAGAGCTTTTCAAAACCACTCAATCAAAAGAAAGGTTCACCTCTGTGAGATGAATGCACAAATCACAAAGAAGTTTCTCAGAAAGCTTCTGTGTAGTTTTTATGTGAGGATATTTCATTTTCCACCATTGGCCCCAAAGCACTCCAAATATCCCCAGCAGATTCTATAAAGAGTGTTTCAAAACTGCTCAGTCAAAAGAAATATTCAACTCTGTGAGATGAACACACATATCAAAAAGCAGATTCTCAGAATGTTTCTAATTTTTATGTGAAGATATTTCCTTTTCCACCGTAGGTCTCAATGCTCTCAAAATATCCACTTGCAAATTCTACAAAAAGAAGATTTCAAAACTGCTCAATCAAAAGAAAGGCTCAACTCCGTGAGATGAATGAACACATAACAAAGAAGTTTCTCAGAATGCTTCTGTCTAGTTTTTATGTGAAGATATTTCCTTTTCCACCATAGGCCTCAGAGCACTCCAATTATCAACTTGCAGATTCTACAAAAAGAGTGTTTCAAAACTGCTCAATCAAAAGAATGGTTTAAATCTATGAGATGAATGCACACATCACAAAGAAGTTTCTCAGAATGCTTCTGTCTAATTATCATGTGAAGATATTTCCCTTTCCACTAGAGGCCACAAAGAACTCCAAATATCCACTTGCAGGTTCTACAAAAACAGTGTTTCAAATCTGCTCAATCAAAATAAAGGTTCAGCCTGGTGACATGAATGCACACATCTCAAAGTTGTGTCTCAGAATATTTCTGTCTGGTGTTTATGTGAAGATAGTTCTTATGCACCTTAGGCCCCTATCTACTTGCAGATTCTACAAAAAGAGTGTTTCAAAACTACTGTATCTAAAGCAGTGTTCAACGTTGTGAGATGAATGCACACATCATGAAGAAATTTCTCAGAATACCTCTGTCTTGTTTTTTAAGTGAAGATGTTTCCTTTTCCATCGTAGGCCTCAAATCGATCCAAATATCCACTTGCAGACTCTCCAAAAAGAGTGTTTGAAAACTGCTCTATCAAAAGAAAGTTTCAACTCTGTGAGATGAAGGCACACATCACAATGAAGTTTCTCAGAATGCTTCTGTTTTGCTTTTAAATGAAGATATTTCCTTTTCCACCATAGACCTCAAAGCACTTGAAATATCCACTTGCAGATTCTACAAAGGAGTGTTTCAAAGCTATTGAATCAAAAGAAAGTTTCAACTCTGTGAGATGAATGCACACATTACAAAGAGGTTTCTTAGAATGCTTCTACTTTTTATATTAAAATATTTCCTTTTCCACCATAGGCTGCAAATCTCTCCAAATATCCACTTGCAGTTTCTACAAAAAGAGTATTTCTAAACTGCTCAATCAAAAGAAAGGTTCAACACTGTGAGTTGAATGCACATATCACTAAGAAGTTTCTCAGAACACTTTTGTCTTGTTTCTGTGTGAAGTTATTTCCTTTTCCACTATACGCCACAAATCGCTAAAAATATCAAGTTGCAGATTCTACAAAAAGAGTGTTTCAAAACTGCTCAATCAAAAGAAAGGTTCAACTCTGTGAGATGAATGCAAATATCACAAAGAGGTCTCTCAGAATGCTTCTGTCTAGTTTTTATGTAAAGATATTTCCTTTTTCACCATGGGCTGTAAAGCGCCCCAAATACCCACATGCAGAATCCATAAAAAGAGGTTTTCAAAACTGCTCAATATATAGAAAGGTTCTACTCTGAGAGATGAATGCACACGTCACTAAGATGTTTCTCAGAATACTTCTATCTAGTTTTTATGTGAAGATATTACCTTTTCCACCTTAGGCCTCAAAACGCTCCAAATATCCACTTGCAGATTCTACAAAAAGAGTGTTTCAAAACAGCTCAATCAAAAGTAAGGTTCCACTCTGTGCAATGAATGCACACATCACAAACAAGGTTCTGTGAATGCTTCTGTCTAGTTATTATGTGAAGATATTTCTATTCCACCTTAGCACTCAAAGTCTTGCAAATATGCTCTTTCAGACTCTACAAAAGGAGTGTTTCAAAACAGCTCAATCAAAAGAAAGGTTCAACTCTGTGAGATGAATGTGCACGTCACAAAGAAGTTTCTCAGAATGCTTCTTTGTAGTATTTATGCGAAGATATTTTGTTTTCCACTAGAGGCCACAAAGTGCTCCAAATATCCACTTGCAGATTCTACAAAAAGAGTGTTTAAAAACTGCTCAAGCTAAAGAAAGTTTCAACTCTTTGAATTGAATGCCCACTTCACAAAGAAGTTTCTCAGAATGCTTCTGTCTAGTTTTTATGTGAAGATATTTCCTTTTCCACCATAGGCCTCAAAGCGCTCCAAGTATCCAGTTTCAGAAACTACCAAAAGATTGTCTCCACACTGCTCAATCAAAAGAATGGTTCAACTGTGTCAGTTGAATACACACATCACAAGGAAATTTCTCAGAATGCTTCTGTCTTGTTTTATCTGAGGATATTTCCTTTTCCACCATAGACCTCAAAGCCCTCCAAGTATCCACCTGCAGATTCTATAAAAAGAGTGTTTCAATACTGCTTAAACAAAAGAAAAGTTCAACTGTGTGAGATGAATGTATACATTAAAACCAGCTTCTCAGAAATCCTCTGTCAAGTTTTTATATGAAGGTATTTCCCTTTCCACTGTAGGACTCAAATCGCTCCAAATATCCACTTGCAGATTCTACAGAAAGTGTGCTTCAAAACTGCTCAATCAAAAGAATGTTTCAACTCTGTGAGTTGAATGCGCACATCAGAAAGAAGTTTCTCAGATTACTTCTGTGTAGTTTTTATGTGAAGATGTTTCGTTTTCCACCATAGGCCCCAATGCACTCCAAACATCCATGTGCAGATTTTACAAAAAGAGTGTTTCAAAACTACTCAATCAAAAAAAAGTTCAACTCTGTGAGATGAATGCAAACATCACAAAGAAATTTCTCAGAATGCTTCTGTCTAATATTTATGTGAAGATATTTCCTTTTCCAACAAAGGGCTCAAAGAGCTCCAAATATCCACTTGCAGTATCTATGAAAAAGGATTTCAAAACTGCTCAATCAAAAGAAAGTTTCATCTGTGTGAATTGAATGTACACATCACAAAGAAGTTTCTCAGAATTCTTCTGTCTAGTTTTTATGTGAAGATATTTCATTTTCCTCTATAGGCCTCAAAGCACCGCAAATAACTATTTGCATATACTACAAAAATACTCTTTCCAAACTGCTAAATCAAAAGAAAGGTTCAACCCTGTGAGTGGAATGCACACATCACGAAGAAGTTTCTCAGATTTCTTCTGTCTAGTTTTTATGTGAAGATATTTCTTTTTCCACCATAGGTTTCAAACCTCTCCAAGTATCCAATTGCGGATTCTACAAAAAGAGTGTTTCAAAAGTCCTCAGACCAAAGAAATGTTGAATTCTTTGAGAGGAATGCAGACATCACATGGTATTTTCTCAGAATGCTTCTGTCTAGTGTTTATGTGATGTTATTTCCTTTTCCACCGTGGGCCTCAAAGTGCTCCAAATAACCTCTTGCAGATTTGACCAAAAGAGTGTTTCAAAACTGCTCTGTCAAAAGAAAGGTTTACCTCTGTGAGATGAATGCTCACATCACAGAGAAGTTTCTCAGAATGCCTCTATCTAGTTTTTATTTGAAGATATTTCCTTTCCCACTATAGGCCTCTAAGCTCTCCAAATATCCATTTGCAGATACTACAAAAGACTGTTTCCAAATTGTGCAATCAAAGGAAACGTTCAACTATGTGAGTTGAATGCACACATCACAACGAAGTTTCTCAGAATGCTTCTGTCTAGTTTTTATGTGAAGATATTTCCTTTTCCACTATGGGTTTCAAAGCGCTCCAAATATCCAATTGCAGATACTACCAAAAGACTGTTTCCAAACTGCTCAATCAAAGGAAATGTTCAACTCTGTGTGATGAATGCACACATCACAAAGAAGTTTTTCAGAATGCTTGTGTCTAGTTTTTAAGTGAAGATATTTCCTTTTCCATCCTAGGCCTCAATCCACTCGAAATATCCACTAGCAGATTCCACAAAAAGAGTGGTTCAAAACTGCTGAATCAAAAGAAAGTTTCAACTCCGTGAGATGAATGCACATATCACAAAGAAGTTACTCTGAATGCTTCTGTGTAGTTTTTATGTGAAGATATTTCCTTTTCCACTATAGGTCGCAAAGCTGTCCAAATATCCACTTGCAGATTCTACAAAAACAGCGTCTAAACTGCTCAATAAAAAGAAAGTTTCAAATCTGTGAGATGAATGCACACATAACAAAGAAGTTTCTCTGAATCCTTCTGTCTAGTTTTTATGTGAAGATATTTCCTTTTAAACTGTAGGCCTCAAAGCGCTCCAAATATCCATTTGCAGATAATACAAAAAGACTGTTTTCAAACTGCTCAATAAAAGGAAAGGTTCAACTATGTGAGTTGAATGCTCACATCAGAAAGAAGTTTCTCTGAATGCTTCTGTGTAGTTTTAATGTGAAGATGTTTCCTTTTCCACTATAGGCTGCAAAGCACTCCAAATATCTACTTGCAGATTCTAGAAGAGTATATCAAAACTGCTCAATCAAATGAAAGGTTCAACTCTGTGCATTGAATGCACACATCATGAAGAAGTTTCTCAGGATGCTTGTGTCTATTTTTTATGCGAAGATATTTCCTTTTCCACCATAGGCCCCATAGTGCTCCAAATATCCAATTGCAGATTCTGCAAAAGGAGTTGTTCAAAACTGGTCAATCAAAAGAAAGTTTCAACTGTGTGAGATGAATGCAAACATCACAAGGAAGTTTCTCAGAAGGCTTCTGTCTAGTTTTTATGTGAAGATATTTCCTTCTCCACCATAGGCCTCAAAGTGCTCCAAATATCAAGTTGCAGATTCTACAAAAAGAGTGTTTCAAAACTGCTCAATTAAAAGAAAAGTTCAACACTGTGATTTGAATGCACACATCAAAAAGTAGTTTCTATGGTTTTTGGTCTAACGTTTAAGCCTTTAATCCATCTTGAATTAATTTTGGTATAAGGTGTAAGGAAGGGATCCATTTTCCGCTTTCTACATATGGCTAGCCAGTTTTCCCAGCATCATTTATTAAGTAGGCAATCCTTTGAGCTTTGCTTGTTTTTCTCAGGTTTGTCAATGATCAGATATTTGTAGATATGCAGTGTTATTTCTGAGGACCCTGTTCTGTTCCATTGATCTATATCTTTGTTTTAGTACCAGTACCATGCTGTTTTGGTTACTGTAGCCTTGTAGTATAGTTTGAAGTCAGGTAGCATGATGCCTCCAGCTTTGTTCTTTTGGCTTAGGATTGACTTGGCAATGCAGGATCTTTTTTGATTCCATGTGAACTTTAAAGTTTATTTTTCCAATTCTGTGGAGAAAGTCACTGGTAGCTTCATGTGGATGGCACTGAATGTATAAATTTCCTTGGGCAATATGGCCATTTTCATGATATTGATTCTTCCTACCCATGAGCATGGAATCATATTCCATTTGTTTGTTACCTATTTTATTTCATTAAGTAGTGGTTTGTAATTCTCCTTGAAGAGTTCCCTCACGTCCCTTTTAAGTTGGATTCCTAGTCATTTTATTCTGTTTTAAGCAATTGTGAATGGGAGTTCACTCATGATTTGGCTCTCTGTTTGTCTGTTATTGGTGTATAAGAATGCTTGTGATTTTTGTACATTGATTTTTTATCCTGAGACTTTGCTGAAGTTGCTTATCAGCTTAAGGAGATTTTGGGCTGTGACAATGGGGTTTTCTAGATATACAATCATGTCCTCTGCAAACAGGGTAATTTGACTTCCTCTTTTCCTAATTGAATACCCATTATTTCCTTCTCCTGCCTAATTGCCCTGGCCAGAACTTCCAACACTATGTTGAATAGGAGTGGTGAGAGAGGGCATCCATGTCTTGTGCCAGTATTCAAAGAGAATGCTTCCAGTTTTTGCCCATTCAGTATGATATTGGCTGTGGGTTTGTCATAGATAGCTCTTATTATTTTGAGATACGTCCCATCAATACCTAATTTATTGAGAGTTTTTAGCATGAAGGGTTGTTGAATTTTGTCGAAGGCCTTTTCAGCATTTATTGAGATAATCATGTGGTTTTTGTCTTTGGTTCTGTTTATATGCTGAATTACATTTATTGATTTGCATATATTGAACCAGCCTTGCATCCCAGGAATGAAGCCCACTTGATCATGGTGGATAAGCTTTTTGATGTGCTGCTGGATTCTGTTTGCCAGTATTTTATTGAGGATTTCTGCATCAATATTCACCAAGGATATTGGTCTAAAATTCTCTTTTTTTTTTCTGTCTGCCAAGCTTTGGTATTAGGATGATGCTGGCCTCATACAATGAGTTAGGGAGGATTTCCTCTTTTTCTATTGAATGGAATAGTTTCAGAAGGAATGGTACCAGTTCCTCCTTGTACCTCTGGTAGAATTCGCCTGTGAATCCAAATCATAAAAACCCTAGATGATAACCTAGGCATTACCATTCAGGATATAGTCATGGGCAGGGACTTCATGTCTAAAACACCAAAAGCAATGGCAACAAAATTCAAAATTGACAAATGGGATCTAACTAAACTAAATAGCTTCTACAGAGCAAAAGAAACTACCATCACAGTGAACTGGCAACCTACAAAATGGGAGATAATTTTGACAACATGCTCATCTGAGAAAGGTCTAATATCCAGAATCTACAATGAACTAAAACAAATTTACAAGATAAAAAGAAACAACCCCATCAAAAAGTGGTCAAAGGATATGAACAGACACTTCTCAAAAGAAGACATTTACGCAGCAAAAAAAACGTGAAAAAATGCTTACCATCACTGGCAATCAGAGAAATGCAAATCAAAACCACAATGAGATACCATCTCACACCAGTTAGATTGGCATGCATTAAAAGGTCAGGAAACAACAGGTGCTGGAGAGGACGTGGAGAAATAGGAACACTTTGACACTGTTGGTGGGACTGTAAATGATTTCAACCATTGTGGAAGTCCGTGTGGCTATTCCTCAGGGATCTAGAACTAGAAATACCATTTGACCCAGCCATCCCATTACTGGGTATATATGCAAACGAATATAAATCATGCTGCTATAAAGACACATGCACACATATATGTTTATTGTGGAACTATTTGCAATAGTAAAGACTTGGGACCAACTGAAATGTCCAACAGAAATAGACTGGATTAAGAAAAGGTGGCATATATACACCATGGAATACTACGTAGCCATAAAAAATGACGAGTTCATGTCCTTTGCAGGGACATGGATGAAATTGGAAATCATAATTCTCAGTAAACTATTGAAAGGACAAAAAACCAAGCACCGCATTTTCTCACTTATAGGTGGGAATTGAACAATGAGAACACAAGGACACAGGAAGGGGAACATCACACTCTGGGAACTGCTGTGCAGTGGGAGGAGGGTGGAAGGATAGCATTAGGCGATATACCTAATGCTGAATGAGGACTTAATGCGGACAGCACACCAGCATGGCACATGTATACCTATGTAACTAATCTGCACATTGTGCACATCTACCATAAATCTTAAAGTACAATAAAAAAAAGAAGTTTCTCAGAATGCATCTGTCTACTTTTTATGTGAAGACATTTCCTATTCCACCCAAGGCCTCAAAGCACTCCAAATATCCACATGCAGATCCTAGAAATAGAGTGTTTAAAAACTGCTCAATCAAAAGAAAATTTCAAATCTGCGAGATGAATGCACACGTCACAAAGAAGTTTCTCAGAATGCTTCTGTCTAGTTTTTATGTGAAGATATCTCCTTTTCCACTGTAGGCCTCAAAGCGCTCCAAATATCCATTTGCAGATAATACAAAAAGATTGTTTCCAAACTGCTGAATGAAAAGAAATGCTCAACTCTGTGAATTGAATGCACATATAACAAAGAAGTTTCTCAGAATGCTTCTGTCTAGTTTTTATGTGAAGATATTTCCTAGCCCAACAAAGATCTCAAAGCATTCAAAATATCCACTTGAAGATTCTACAAAAAGAGTGTTTCAAAACTGCTCATTCAAAAGAAAGGTTCAACTCTGGAAGATGTATGCACACATCATAAAGTAGTTTCTCCAAATGGTTCTGTCTAGATTTTATGTGAAGATACTTCCTTTTCCACCATAGGCCGCAAAGTGCTCTGAATATTCACTTGCAGTTTCCACAAAAAAAGTGTTTCCATACTGCTCAATGAAAAGAAAATTTAAACTCCACAAGATTAAGGCACACATCACAAAGAAGTTTTACAGAAAGCTTCTGTGTAGTTTTTATGTGAAGATATTTCCTTTTCCACAATAGGCCTCAAAGCACTTCAAATGTCTACTTGCGGATTCTACAAAAAAGTTTTTCAAAACTACTCAATCAAAAGAATGGTTCAACTCTGTGGGATAAATGAATACATCACAAAGAAGTTTCTCTGAATGCTTCTGTGTAATTTTTATGTGAAGATATTTCCCTTTCCACCATAGGCCTCAAAGCGCTCAAAATATCCACTTGGAAGTTCTAGAAAAAGAGTGTTTCAAAACAGCTTAATCAAACGAAAGTTACAACTGTGTGAGATGAATGCACACAACACAAGAAGTTTCTCAGAATGATTTTGTGTAGTTTTAATTTGAAGACAAATCCTTTTCCATAGTATACCTCAAAGTGCTCCAAATATCCACTTGGGGATTCTACAAAAAGAGAGTTTAAAAACTGCTCCCCAAAAAGAAAGTTTCAACTCTGTGATATGAATGCACACATCAAAAAGAAGTTTCTCAGGAAGCTTCTGTGTAGTTTGTATGTGAAGATATTTCCTTTTCCACCATAGGCTGCAAATGGCTCCAAATATCCACTTGTAGATTCTGCAAAAAAAGAGTTTCAAAACTACACTATCAAAAGTTAGTTTCAATGCTGTGAGTTGAATGCTCACATTACAAAGAAGATTCTCAGAATTCTTGCATGTAGTTTTTTGTGAAGATATTTCCTTTTCCACAATAGGCCTCAAATTGCTCCAAATATTGACTCGCAGATTCTACAAAAAGAGTGTTTCAAAGCTGCGCAATTAAAAGAAAAGTTCCACTCTGTGAGATGAATGCACACATCACAAAGGAATTTCTTATAATGCTTCTGTGTAGTTTTCATGTGAAGATATTTCCTCTTCCACAATGTGCCTCAAAGAGCTCCAAATATCCACTTCTGGATTCTCCAAAATAATGTTTCAAAACTGCTCAATCAAATGAAAGGCTGAACTCCGTGAGATGAACGCCCACATCACAAAGATGTTTTTCAGAATGTTTCTGTAGAGTTTTCATTGGAAGATATTTCCTTTTCCACCATAGGCTGCAAAGGGTTCCAAATATCCACTTGCAGATTCTACAGAAAGAGAGTTTCAAAACTGCTCTGTCAAAAGATAAGTTCAACTCTGTGAGTTGAATGCACCCATCTCAAAGCTGTTTCTCAGTATGCTTCTTTGTAGTTATTCTGTGAAGATATTTCCTTATCCACCATAAGCCTTAAAGCGCACCAAATATCCACCTGCAGATTCTACAGAAAGAGTGTTTCAAAACTGCTCAATCAAAAGAAAATTTCAACTCTGTGAGATGAATGCACACATTACAAAGTTGTCTCTCAGAATGCTTCTGTGTAGTTTTATGTGAATATATTTCCTTTTCCACAACAGGTATTTAAGCATTCCAAATATTCACTTGCAGATTCTACAAAAAGAGTGTTTATAAACTGCCCAATCAAAAGAAAATTTCAACTCCTGGAGATGAATGCACATATAAAAAGGAGTTTCTCAGAATGCTTCCGTGTTGCTTTTATGTAAAGAAATTTCCTTTTCCACCATAGGCCTCTAAGTGCTCCAAATATCCACTTGCAGATTCTACAAAAAGAGTGTTTCAAAACTGCTTAATCAAAAGAAAAGTTCAACTCTGTGAAATGAATGCACACATCACAAGGAAGTTACTCAGAATGTTTCTTTGTAGTTTTTATGTGAAGATATTTATTGTTCCACAATATTCCTCAAAGCGCTTCAAATATCCAATTGCAGATACTAAAAAAAGGGTGTTTCAAAACTGCTCCATCAAAAGAAAAGATCAACTCTGTGAGAAGAATACACACATCACAAAGAAGTTTCTCAGAATGCTTCTGTGTAGTTTTTATGTGAAGATATTTCCGTTTCCACCATAGGCCTCAAAGTGCTTCAAATATCTACTTGCAGATTATACAAAAACAGTGTTTCAAAACTGATCAATCAAAAGAAAACTTCAACTCTGTGGATGAATGCACACCTCACAAGGAAGTTTCTCAGAATGCTTCTGTGTAGTTTTTATGTGAAGATATTTCCTTTTCCACAGTAGGCCTCAAAGCCCTTCAAATATCCACTTGCAGATTCTATAAAATGGATGTTTCAAAACTGCTCAATCAAAACAAAGTTTCAACTCTGTGAGATGAATGCACACATCACAAAGAATTTTCTCAGAATGGCTCTCTGTAGTTTTTATTTGAAGATATTTCCTTTTCCACAATAGAACTCAAAGAACCCCAAATATCCTATTACAGATCCTACATAAAGAAGGTTTCCAAATTCCTCAATCAAAGGAAACGTTCAACTCTGTGAGATGAATGCTGATATCATGAAGAAGTTTCTCAGAATGCTTCTGTGTAGTTTTTATGTGAAGATATCACCTTTTCCCATTAGGCCTCAAACTGCTCCAAATATCCTCTTACAGATTCTACAAAAAGAGTGTTTCAAAACTTCTCAATCAAAAGAAATGTTCAACCCTGTTAGATGAAAGCACACATCACAAAGAAGTTTCTCAGAATGCTTCTCTGTAATTTTTATGTGAATATATTTCCTTTTCCCTATAGGCCTCAAACCGCTCCAAATATCCACTTGCACACTCTACATAAAGAGTGTTTCCAACATGGTCAATAAAAGGAAGGTTTAACTCTGTGAGATGAATGCACACATCACAAAGAAGTTTCTCAGAATGCTTCTATGTAGCTTTTGTGTCAAGATATTTCCTTTTCCAACATAGGCCTCAAAGCGCTCCAAATATCCACGTGCATATTCTCCAAAAAGAGTGTTTCCAAACTCCTCAATCAAAAGAAAGTTTCAATTCTGTGAGATTAGTGCACACATTGAAAAGAAGTTTCTCAGAATGCTTCTGTACAGTTTTTATGTGGAAATATTTCCTTTTCCACAACAGGCCACAAAGTGCTCCAAAAATTCACTTGCAGATTCTGCAAGAAGGGTGTTTCAAAACTGCTAAATCAAAAGAAAGATTGAACTCTGTGAGATGAATACATGCATCATAAAGTAGTTTCTGAGAATGCTTCTGTGTAGTTTTTATGTGAAGATATTTCCCTTTCCAAAATAGGCTGCAGAGGACAACAAATATCTACTTGCAGATTCTACAAAAAGAGTGATTCAAAACTGCTCAATCGAAAGATAGTTTCAACTCTTTGAGTTGAATGCAAACATCACAAAGAAGTTTCTGAGAATGCTACTGTGTAGTTTTTATGTGAAAACTTTTCCGTTTCTTCTATAGGACTCAAAGTGCTTCAAATATCCACTTGTAGATTCTACAGAAAGAGTATTTCCAAACTGCTCAATCAAAAGAAAGGCTCAACTCTGTAAGATGAATGCACACATCACAAAGAAGTTTCTCAGAATGCTTCTGTGTAGTTTTTATGTAAAGATATTTCCTTTTCCACAATAGGCCACAAAGGGCTTCAAATATCCCCATGTAGATTCTACAAAAAGACGGTTTCAAAATTGTCCAATCAGAAGAAAGTTTCAAAAAGAAGTTTCTCAGAATATTTCTGTGTTGTTTTTATTTAAAGATATTTCCTTTTCCACCATAGGCTGCAAAGGGCTTCAAATATCCACATACAGATCCTGCAAAAAGAGAGATTCAGAACAGCTCTATCAAAAGATAGGTTCAACTCTATGAGTTGAATGCAAATATACCAAAGAAGTTTCTCAGAATGCTTCTGTGTAGTTTTTATATGAAGATATTTGCTTTTCCACAGTAGTCCTCAAAGGGCTCAAAATATCCACATGTAGATTCTGCAAAAAGAGAGATTCAAAACAGCTCAATCAAAAGATAGGATCAACTCTGTGAGATGAATGCACACATCACAAAGAAGTTTCTCAGAATGTTTCTGTGTAGTTCTTCTTTGAAGGTATTTCCTTTTCCACCATAGGTCAAAAGGGGCTCCAAATATCCATATGCACATCCTGCAAAAAGAGAGATTCAAAACTGCTCAATCAAAAGATAGGTTCAGCTCTGTGAGTTGAATGCACACATCACAAAGAAGTTTCTCAGAATACTTCTGTGTAGTTTTTATGTGAACGTATTTGATTTGCCACATTAGGCATCACAGCACTCCAAATATCCACTTGCAGATTCTACAAAAAGAGAGATTCAAAACTGCTCAATGAGAAGATAAGTTCAACTCTGAGAGTTGAATGCACACTTCACAAAAAGTTTCTCAGAATGCTTCAGTGTAATTTTTACGTGAAGATATTTCCTTTTCCACAATAGGCCTCAAAGCTCTCCAAACATCCACTTGCAGATTCTGAAAAAAGAGAGATTCAATACTGCTCAACTGCTCAATCAAAAGATAGATTCAACTCTGTGAGTTCAGTGCACACATCCCAAAGCAGTTTCTCAGAATGCTTCTGTGTAGATTTTATGAGAACATATTTGATTTTCCTCAGTAGGCTTCACAGTACTCCAAATATCCACTTGCAGAGTCTACAAAAAGAGAGATTCAAAACAGCAAAATCAAAATATATGTTCAACTCTGTGAGTTGAATGCATACATCATGAAGATGTTGCTGAGAATGCTTCTGGGTAGTTTTTATCTGAAGATATGTCCTTTTACACCATAGGGTGCAAAGGGCTCCAAATATCCACTTGCAGATTGCATAAAAAGAGTGTTTCAAAACTGCTCAATGAAAAGATAAGTTCAACTCTGTGAGTTGGATGTAGACATCAAAGGAGATTCTCATAATGATTCTGTATAGTTTTTATGTGAACATATTTAATTTTCCACAGTAGGCCTCACAGCACTCCAAATATCCACTTGCAGATTCTAAAAAAGAGAGATTCTAAACTGCTCAATTAAAAGATAGGTTCAACCCTTTGAGTTGAATGCACACATCACAAAGAAGTTTCTCAGAATGCTTCGTTAGGTGAACATATTTGATTTTCCTTAGTAGACCTCACAGCGTTCCAAATATCCACTTTCAGATACTACAAAAAGAGAGATTAAAAACTGCTCCATCAAAAGATAGGTTCAACACCGTGAGTTGAATGCACACATCACGAAGAAGTTTCTGAGAATGCTCCTGTGTAGTTTTTATTTGAAGATATTTCCTTTTCCACCATAGGCCGCAAAGGGCTCCAAATATCCACTTGCAGATTCTCCAAAAATAGAGATTCAAAACTGCTCATTCAAAAGATAGGTTCAACTCTGTTAGTTGAAAGCATACATCACAAAGAAGTTTCTCTTAATGCTTCTGTGTAGTTTTTATTTGAAGATATTTCCTTTTCCACCATAGGGCGTAAAGGGCTCCAAATATCCACTTGCAGATACTACAAAAAGAGAAATCCAAAACTGCTCAATGAGAAGACAATTTCAATTCTGTGAGTTGAATGCACACGTCACAAAGAAGTTTCTCAGAATCTTTCTGTGTAGTTTTTGTGTGAAGATATTTCCTTTTCCACAGTAGGCCTCAAATCTCTCCAAGCATTAATCCACTTGAAGATTCTGAAAATGAGAGATTCAAAACTGCTCAATCCAAAGATAGGTTCAACTCTGTGAGTTGAATGCATACATCACAAAAACGTTTCTCTGAATGCTTCTGTGTAGTTTTTATTTGAAGATATTTCCTTTTCCACAATAGGGTGTAAGGGTTCCAAATATCCACTTGCAGACTCTACAAAAAGGGAGATTCTAAACTGTTCAAACAAAAGATAGGTTCAACTCTGTAAGTTGAATGCGCACATCTCAGAGAAGTTTCTCAGAATGCATCTGAATAGTTTTTATATGAAACTATTTTTTTTTAAATAGGCCTCAAAGGGCCCCAATTATCCACTTACAGATTCTACAAAAAGAGTGTTTCGAAACTAGTCAATCAAAAGAAAGTTTCAACTCTGTTGGATGAATGCACAGATCACAAAGAAGTTTCTCAGAATCCTTCAGTGTAGTTTTTATGATGATATATCCTTTTCCACAATAGGCCTCAAAGGGCTCCAAATATAAATTTGCAGATTCTAAAAAAACAGTTTCAAAACTGCTCCATCAAAAGTAACGTTCAACTCTGTGAGATGAATGAACACATCACAAAGAAGTTTCTCAGAATGCTTCTGTGTATTTTTAATATGAAGATATTTGCTCTTCCACGGTAGGCCTCAAAGTGTTGCAAATATTCACTTGCAGATACTACAAAAAGAGATATTCAAAACTGCCCAATCATAAGACAGTTTCAACCCTGTGAGATGAATACACATCACAAAGAAGTTTCTCAGAATGCTTCTGAGTAGTTTTTATTTGAAGATATCTCCTTTTCCACAATAGGCTTCAAAGGGCTCCAATTATCCACTTTCAGATTCTACAAAAAAGTGTTTCAATACTGCTCAATCATAAAATAAGTTCAAACTTGTGAGATGAATGCAAACATCACAAATAAGTTTCTCAGAATGCTTCTGTGTAGTTTTTATGTGATGATATTTCCTTTTCAACAATAGGCCACAAAGAGCTCCAAATATGCACATGCAGATTCTACCAAAATACTGTTTCAAAATTGCTCAATCAAAAGAAAGTTTCAACACTGTGAGATGAATCCACACATCAAAAAGAAGTTCTCAGAATGTTTCTAGGTTGTTTTTATTTGAAGATATTTCCTTTTCCACCATAGGCTGCAAAGGGCTCCAAATATCCAAATGCAGATCCTGCAAAAAGAGAGATTCAAAACTGCACAATCAAAAGATTGGTTCAACACTATGAGTTGAATACACACATCATGAAGAAGTTTCTTGGAATGCTTTTGTGTAATTTTTATGTGAAGATATTTGCTTTTCCACAGTAGGCCTCAAAGGGCTCAAAATATCCACCTCTATATTCTGCAAAAAGAGAGATTCAAAACAGCTCAATCAAAAGATAGGTTCAACTCTGTAAGATGAATGCACACATTGCAAAGAAGTTTCTCAAAATATTTCTGTGTAGTTCTTATTTGAAGATATTTCCTTTTCCACCATAGGCCAAAAGGGGCTCCAAATATCCATTTGCACATTCTGCAAAAAGAGAGATTCAAAACTGCTCAATCAAAAGATAGGTTCAGCTCTGAGTTGAATGCACACATCACACTGAAGTTTCTCAGAACGCTCCTGTGTAGTTTTTATGTGAACATAATTGATTTTCCACATTAGGCCTGACAACGCTCCCAATATCCACCTGCAGATTCTACAAAAAGAGAGATTCAAAACTGCTCAATCAAAAGATGGATTCAACTCTGTGAGTTGAATGCACACATCACAGAGATGTTTTTGAGAAAGGTTCTGTGTAGTTTTTCTTTGAAGATATTTCCTTTTCCACCACAGGGCAAAAAGCACTCCAAATATCCACTTGCAGATTCTAGGAAAAGAACGTTTCAAAACTGCTCAATCATAAGATAGGTTCAACCCTGTAAGATGAATGCATGCATTCTAAAGGAGTTTCTGAGAATGCTTCTGTGTAGTTTTTATCTGAAGATACTTGCTTTTCCACGGTAGGCCTCACAGTGCTCCAAATATCCAATTGCAAATACTTTAAAAAGAGTGTTTCGAAACTGCTCAATCTTAAGATAAGTTCAACCCTGTGAGATGACTACACACATCACAAAGAAGTTTCTCAGAATGCTTCTGTGTAGTTTTTATTTGAAGATATTTCCTTTTCCACCATAGGCCCCAAAGTGTTCCAAATATCCACTTACAGATTCTGCAAAAAGAGAGATTCAAAACTACCCAATCAAAGGATAGGTTCAACCCTGTGACATGAATGCACACATTACAAAGAAGTTTCTGAGACTTATTCTGTGTAGTTTTTAGGTGAAGATATTTGCTCTTCCACAGTAGGCCACAAAGGGCTCCAAATATCCACCTGCAGATCCTGCAAGAAGCGAGATTCAAAACTGCTCAATCAAAAGACAGATTCAACTCTGTGAGTTGAATGCACACATCACAAAGAAGTTTCTGAGAATGCTTCTGTGTAGTTTTTATTTGAAGACATTTCCTTTTCCACCATAGGGCGCAAAGTGCTCCAAATATCCACTTGCAGATTCTACAAAACAGATATTCAAAACTGCTCAATGAGAAGATAAGTTCAACTCTGTGAGTTGAATTCACACTTCACAAAGAAATTTCTACGAATGCTTCTGTCTAATTTTTAGGTGAAGATATTTCCCTTTCCAAAATAGGCCTCAAAGGGCTCCAAATATCCACTTGCAGATTCTACAAAAAGAGTATATCCAAGCTGCTCAATGAAAAGAAAGTTTCAAACCTGTGAGATGAATGCACACATCACAAAGAAGTTTCTCAGAACTTTTTCTGTAGTTTTAATTGGAAGATATTACCTTTTCCACCATAGGCTGCAAAGGGTGCCAAATATCCACTTGCAGATTCTGCAAAAAGAGAGATTCAAAATTGCTCAATCAAAAGATAGGCTCAACTCTGTGAGTTCAATGCACACCTCACAAATAAGTTTCTCAGAATGCTTCTGTGTAGTTTTTATTTGAAGATATTCCCTTTTCCACAATAGGAATCTGAGATCTCTGAACATCGACTTGTAATTTTTACAAAAAGGGAGATTCAAAACTGCTCAATCAAAAGATTGGTTCATCTCTGTGTGTTCAATGCACGCATCACAAAGAAGTTTGTCAGAATGCTTCTGTGCAGTTTTTATGTGAACATATTTGATTTTCCATTTAGCCTCACAGTGCTCCAAATATCCACTTGCTGATTCTACAAAAAGAGAGACTCAAAACTGCTCAGTCAAAAGATAGATTCAACACTCTTAGTTGAATGCACACATAACGAAGAAGTTTTTGAGAATGCTTCTGTTAATTTTGCTATTTGAAGATATTTCCTTTTCCACCATGGTAAAAAGCACAAAAAATACCACTTGCAGGTTCTATAAAAAGTGTGAACTGAAGATGGCCGAATAGGAAAAGCTCCAGTCTACAGCTCCCAGCATGAGCTATGCAAAAGACAGGTGATTTCTGCATTTCCATCTGAGGTACCAGGTTCATCTCACTAGGGAGTTCCAGACAGTGGGCGCAGGTCAGTGGATGCACGTACCGTGCATGAACTGAAGAAGGGTGAGGCATTGCCTCACTCAGGAAGTGCAAGAGGTCAGGGAGTTCCATTTCCTACACAAAGAAAGGGGTGACAGACGGCACCTGGAAAATCGGGTCACTCCTACCCGAATACTGTGCTTTTCTGAAGGGCTTAAAAAACGGTGCACCAGGAGATTGTATCTGGCACCTGTCTCAGAGGGTCCTACGCCCACGGAGTCTCACTGATTGCTAGCACAGCAGTCTGAGATCAAACTGCAAGGCGGCAGCGAGGCTGGGGGAGGGGCGCCCGCCATTGCCCAGGATTTCTTAGATAAACAAAGCAGCTGAGAAGCTCGAACTGGGTGGAGCCCACCACAGCTCAAGGAGGCCTGGCTGCCTCTGTATGCTCCACCTCTGGGGACAGGGCACAGACAAACAAAAAGACAGCAGTAACCTCTGAAGACATAAATGTCCCTGTCTGACAGTTTTGAAGAGAGCAGTGGTTCTCCCAGCACGCAGCTGGAGATCTGAGAATGGGCAGACTGCCTCCTCAAGTGGGTCCCTGACCCCTGAGCCCTGAGCAGTCTAAGTGGGAGGCACCGCCGAGTAGGGGCAGAGTGACACCTCACATGGTCGGCCGGGTACTCCAAAAGACCTGCAGCTGAGGGTCCTGTCAGTTAGTAGGAAAACTAACAAACTGAAAGGACATCCACACCAAAAACCCATCTGTACATCACCATCATCAAAGACCAAAAGTAGACAAAACCACAAAGAAGGGGATAAGCAGAGCAGAAAAACTGGAAACTCTAAAAAGCCGAGCGCCTCTCCTCCTCCAAAGGAACGCAGTTCCTCACCAGCAACGGATCAAAGCTGGATGGAGAATGACCTTGACGAGCTGAGAGAAGAAGACTTCAGACAATCAAATTACTCTGAGCTATGGGAGGATATTCAAACCAAAGGCAAAGAAGTTGAAAACTTTGAAAAAAATATAGAAGAATGTATAACAAGAATAACCAATACAGAGAAGTGCTTAAAGGAGCTGATGGAGCTGAAAACCAAGGCTCATGAACTACGTGAAGAATGCAGAAGCTTCAGCAGCCGATGTGATCAAATGGAAGAAAGGATATCAGTGATGGAAGATGAAATTAATGAAATGAAGCGAGAAGGGAAGTTTAGAGAAAAAAGAATAAAAAGAAATGAACAAAGCCTCCAAGAAATATGGGACTATGTGAAAAGACCTAATCTATGTCTGATTGGTGTACCTGAAAGTGACGGGGAGAATGGAACCAAGTTGGAAAACACTCTGCAGGATATTATCCAGGAGAACTTCCCCAATCTAGCAAGGCAGGCCAACATTCAGATTCAGGAAATACAGAGAACACCACAAAGATACTCCTCGAGAAGAGCAAGTCCAAGACACATAATTGTCAGATTCACCAAAGTTGAAATGAAGGAAAAAATGTTAAGGGCAGCCAGAGAGAAAGGTCGGGTTATGCACAAAGGGAAGCCCATCAGACTAACAGTGGATCTCTCAGCAGAAACTCTATAAGCCAGAAGAGAGTGGGGGCCAATATTCAACATTCTTAAAGAAAAGAATTTTCAACCCAGAATTTCATATCCAGCCAAACTAAGCTTCATAAGTGAAGGAGAAATAAAATACTTTACAGACAAGCAAATGATGAGAGATTTTGTCACCACCAGGCCTGTCCTAAAAGAGCTCCTGAGGGAAGTGCTAAACATGGAAAGGCACAACCGGTACCAGCCACTGCAAAATCATGCCAAAATGTAAAGACCATCGAGACTAGGAAGAGACTGCATCAACTATCGCGCAAAATAACCAGCTAACATCATAATGACAGGATCAAATTCACACATAACAATATTAACTTTAAATGTAAATGGACTAAATGCTCCAATTAAAAGACAACGACTGGCAAATTGGATAAAGAGTCAAGACCCATCACTGTGCTGTATACAGGAAGCCCATCTGACGTGCAGAGACACACATAGCCTCAAAATAAAAGGATGGAGGAAGATCTACAAAGCAAATGGAAAACAAAAAAAGGCATGGGTTGCAATCCTAGTCTCTGATAAAACAGACTTTAAACCAGCAAAGATCAAAAGAGACAAAGAAGGCCATTACATAATGGTAAAGGGATCAATTCAACAAGAAGAGCTAACTATCCTAAATATATATGCACCCAATACAGGAGCCCCAAGAATCATAAAGCAAGTCCTGAGTGACCTACAAAGAGACTTAGACTCCCACACATTAATAAAGGGAGACTTCAACACTCCACTTTCAACATTAGACAGATCAACGAGACAGAAAGTCAACAAGGACACCCAGGAATTGAACTCAGCTCTGCACCAAGCGGACCTAATAGACATCTACAGAACTCTCCAAACCAAATCAACAGAATACACATTTTTTCAGCACCACACCACACCTATTCCAAAATTGACCACATAGTTGGAAGTAAAGCTCTCCTCAGTAAATGTAAAAGAACAGAAATTATAACAAACTATCTGTCAGATCACAGTGCAATCAAGCTACAACTCAGGATTAAGAATCTCACTCAAAACCACTCAACTACATGGAAACTGAACAACCTGATCTCGAATGACTACTGGATACATAACAAAATGAAGGCAGAAATAAAGATGTTCTTTGAAACCAACGAGAACCAAGATACAACATACTAGAATCTCTGGTATGCATTCAAAGCAGTGTGTAGAGGGAAATTTATAGCACTAAATGCCCACAACAGAAAGCAGGAAAGATCCAAAATTGACACCCTATCATCATTATTAAAAGAACTAGAAAAGCAAGAGCAAACACATTCGAAAGCTAGCAGAAGGCAAGAAATAACTAAAATCTGAGCAGAACTGAAGGTAATAGAGACACAAAAAACCCTTCAAAAAATTAATGAATCCAGGAGCCGGTTTTTTGAAAGGATCAACAAAATGGAAAGACTGCTAGCAAGATTAATAAAGAAAAAAAGAGAGAAGAATCAAATAGATGCAATAAAAAATGATAAAGGGGATATCACCACCGATCCCACAGAAAAACAAACTACTATCAGAGAATACTACAAACACCTCTTCGCAAATAAACTAGAAAATCTAGAAGAAATGGATAAATTCCATGACACATACACTCTCCCAAGACTAAACCAGGAAGAAGTTGAATCTCTGAATAGATCAATAACAGGAGCTGAAATTGTTGCAATGATCAATAGCTTACCAACCAAAAAAAGTCCAGGACCAGATGGATTCACAGCCGATTTCTACCAGAGGTAAAAGGAGGAGTTGGTACTATTCCTTCTGAAACTATTCCAATCAATAGTAAAAGAGGGAATCCTCCCTAACTCATTGTATAAGGCCAGCATCATCCTGATATCAAAGCCTGGCAGAGACACAACAAAAAAAGAGAATTTTAGACCAATATCCTTGATGAACATTGGTGCAAAAATCCTCAATAAAATACTGGCAAACAGAATCCAGCAGCACATCAAAAAGCTTATCCACCATGATCAAGTGGGCTTCATCCCTGGGATGCAGGGCTGGTTCAATATACACAAATCAATAAATGTAATCCAGAATATAAACAGAACCTAAGACAAAAACCACATGATTATCTCAATAGATGCAGAAAATGCCTTTGACAAAATTCAACAATGCTTCATGCTAAAAATTCTTAATAAATTAGGTATTGTTGGGGCGTATCTCAAAATAATAAGAGCCATCTATGACAAAACCACAGCCAATATCATACTGAATGGGCAAAAACTGGAAGCATTCTCTTTGAAAACTGGCACAAGACAGGGATGCCCTCTCTCACCACTCCTATTCAACATAGTGTTGGAAGTTCTGGCCACGGCAATTAGGCAGGAGAAGGAAATCAAAGGTATTCAATTAGGAAAAGAGGAAGAAAAATTGTCCCTGTTTGCAGATGACATGATTGTATATATCTAGAAAACCCCATTGTCTCAGCCCAAAATCTCCTTAAGCTGATAAGCAACTTCAGCAAAATCTCAGGATACAAAATCAATGTACAAAAATCACAAGCATTCTTATACACCAATAACAGACAAACAGAGAGCCAAATCATGGGTGAACTCCCATTCACAATTGCTTCAAAGAGAATAAAATACCTAGGAATCCATCTTACAAGGGACGTGAAGGACCTCTTCAAGGAGAACTACAAACCACTAGGAAGAATCAATATCGTGAAAATGGCCATAATGCCCAAGGCAATTTACAGATTCAATGCCATCCCCATCAAGCTACCAATGACTTTCTTCACAGAATTGGAAAAAACTACTTCAAAGTTCATATGGAAACAAAAAAGAGCCACATCGCCAAGTCAATCCTAAGCCAAAAGAACAAAGCTGGAGGCATCACACTACCTGACTTCAAACTACACTACAAGTCTACAGTTACCAAAAGAGCATGGTACTGGTACGAAAACAGAGATATAGATCAATGGAACAGAACAGAGCCCTCAGAAATAATGCCACATATCTACAACTATCTGATCTTTGACAAACCTGAGAAAAACAAGCAATGGGGAAAGGATTTCCTATTTAATAAATGGTGCTGGGAAACTGGCTAGCCATATGTGGAAAGCTGAAACTGGATCTCTTCCTTACATTTTGTACAAAAATCAATTCAAGATGGATTAAAGACTTAAACATTAGACCTAAAACCATAAAAACCCTAGAAGAAAACCTAGGCATTACCAATCAGAACATAGGCATGGGCAAGGGCTTCATATCTAAAACACCAAAAGCAATGACAACAAAAGCCAAAATTGACAAACGGGATCTAATTAAACTAAAGAGCTTCTGCACAGCAAAAGAAACCACCATCAGAGTTAACAGGCAACCAACAAAATGGGAGAAAATTTTCACAACTTACCCATCTGACAAAGGGCTAATATCCAGAATCTACAATGAACTCAAACAAATTTACAAGAAAAAAACAAACAACCCCATAAAAATGTGGGCGAAGGACATGAACAGACACTTCTCAAAAGAAGACATTTATGCAGCCAAAAAACACATGAAAAATTGCTCACCATCACTGGCCCTCAGAGAAACGCAAATCAAAACCACAATGAGATGCCATCTCACACCAGTTAGAATGGTGATCATTAAAAAGTCAGGAAACAACAGGTGCTGGAGAGGATGTGGAGAAATAGGAACACTTTTACACAGTTGGTGGGACTCTAAACTAGTTTAACCATTGTGCAAGTCAGTGTGGCATTTCCTCAGGGACCTAGAACTAGAAATTCCATTTGACCCAGCCATCCCATTACTGGGTATATACCCAAAGGACTATATATCATGCTGCTATAAAGACACATGCACACGTAAGCAACCCAAATGTCCAACAATGATAGACTGGATTAAGAAAATGTGGCACATATACACCATGGAATACTATACAGCCATATAAAATAATGAGTTCATGTCCTTTTTAGGAACATGGATGAAATTCGAAATCATCATTCTCAGTAAACTATCGCAAGAACCAAAAACCAAACACTGCATATTCTCACTCATAGGTGGGAATTGAACAATGAGAACACATGGATACAGGAAGGGAATCATCACACTCTGGGGACTGTTGTGGGGTGGTGGGAGGGGAGAGGGACAGCATTGGGAGATATACCTAATGCTAGGTGAGGAGTTAGTGGGTGCAGCGCACCAGCATGGCACATGTATACATATTTAACTAACCTGCACATTGTGCACATGTACACTAAAGCCTAAAGTATAATAATTATAAATTAATTAATTAAAAAAATGTGAACTGCTGAATCATAAGATAGCTTCAAACCTGTGAGATGAATGCACACATCACAAAGAAGTTTCTCACAATGTTTCTGTGTAGTTTTTTTTTTTTTTGAAGATATTTCCTTTTCCACCGTAGGCCACAAAGGGCTCCCAATATCCACTTGCAGATTCTGCAAAAAGAGAGACTCAAAACTGCTCAATCAGAAGATAGGTTCAACACTGTGAGTTGAATTCACACATCCCAAAGAAGTTTCTCAGAATTCTTCTGTGTAATTTTTATGCGAAGGTATTTGGTTTTCCACAGTAGGCCTCAAAGGGCTCCAAATATCCACCTGCAGATTCTACAAAAAGAGAGATTCGAAACTGCTCAATCACAAGATAGGTTCAACCCTTTGTGTTGAATGCATACATCACAAAGAAGTTTCTCTGAATGCTTCTATGTTGCTTTTATTGGAAGATATATTTTTTCTATCCACTTGCAGATTCTACAAAAAGGGAGATTCAAATCAGCTCAATGAGAAGATAAGTTCAACACTGTGTTTTGAATTCACACCTCACAAAGAAGTTTCTCAGAATACTTCTGTTTAGTATTTAAGTGAAGATATTTCCTTTTCCACAATAGACCTCGAAGCTCTCCAAACATCCACTTGCTGTTTCTGCAAAAAGAGATTAAAAACTGTTTAATGAAATGGTAGGTTCAATTTAGTGAGTTTAATGCAAACATCACAAAGGAGTTTTTCAGAATGATTCTGTGTACTTTTTCTGTGAATATATTTGATTTTCCTCAGAAGGCCTCACAGCACTCCAAAAATCCACTTGTAGATTCTACAAAAAGAGAGAGTCAAAAGAACTTAATCAAAAATTAAGTTCAACTCTGTGAGTTGAACGCACACATCAGGAAGAAGTTTCTGAGAATGCTTCTGTGTAGGTTTTATTTAAAGATATTTCCTTTTCCACCACAGGGTGCAAAGGGCTCCAAATATCCACTTGCAGATTCTACAAAAAGAGAGATTCTAAACTGCTCAATCAAATGATATTTTCAACTCTGTGAGTTGAATGCACACATCACAAAAACTTTCTCAGAAGGCTTCTAAGTAGTTTTTATGTGAAGATATTGCCTTTTCCACTATAGGCCTCAAAGGGCTGCAATTATCTACTTGCAGATTCTACAAAAAGGATGTTTCAATACTGCTGAATCAAAAGAAAATTTCAACTCTGTGAAATGAATGTATACATCACAAAGTAGTTCCTCATAATGCTTCTATCTGGTTTTTATGGGAAGATATTTCCTTTTCCACAACAGGCCTCAAAAAGCTGCAAACATCCACTTGCAGTTTCTACAAAAAGAGAGTTTCAAAACTGCTCAATCAAAAGAAAAGTTCAGCTCTGAGATGAATGCACACATCACAAATAAGTTTCTCAGAATGATTCTTTGTAGTTTTTATCTGAAGATATTTGCTTTTCCACAGTAGGCCTCAAAGTGCTCCAAATATCCACTTGTAGATTATACAAAAAGATTGTTTCAAAACTGCTCAATCAGAAGATAGGTTCAACCCTGTGAGATAATGGCACACATCCCAAAGAAGTTTCTCAGAATGTTTCTGTGTAGTTTTTATTTGAAGATATTTCCTTTTCAACCACAGACCGCAATGGGCTCCAAATATCCACTTGCAGATTCTGCAAAAAGAGAGATTCAAAATTGCTCAATCAAAAGATAAGTTGAACCCTATGAGGTGAATGCACACATGCCAAAGAAATTTCTCAGAATTCTTCTGTGTAGCTTTTATGTGAAGATATTTGGTTTTCCACAGTAGGCCTCAAAGGGATCCAAATATCCACCTGCAGATTCTGCAAAAATGATTCTAAATTGCTCAATCAAAAGAAAGCTTCAACTCTGTGAGTTGAATGCACACATCAGAAAGAAGTTTCTCATAATGCTTCTGTCTACTTTTTATGTGAAGATATTTCCTTTTCCACAATAGGTCAAAAAGGGCTCCAATTATCCACTTGCAGATTCTACAAAAAGAGTGTATCAAAACTGCTCAATCAAAAGAAAAGTTCAACTCTGAGATGAATGCACACATCACAAAGGAGTTTCTCAGAATGCTTCTGTGTAGTTTTTATCTGAAGATACTGGCTTTTCCATGGTAGGCCACAAAGCGCTCCAAATATCCCCTTGCAGATACTACAAAAAAAGTGTTTGAAAACTGATCAATCGTAAGATATGTTCAACCCTGTGAGATGAATGCACATATCAGGAAGTAGTTTCTCAGAATGTTTCTGTGTAGTTTTTATTTGAAGATATTTCCTTTTCCACCATTGGCTGCAAAGGGCTCCAAATATCCACTTGCAGATTCTGCAAAAAGAGAGATTCAGAACTGCTCCATGAAAGAAAGTTTCAAATCTGGGAGTTGAACGCACACATCCCAAAATAGTTTCTCAGAATGCTTCTGTGTAGTATTCATGTGAAGATGTTTGCTTTTCCACCATTGGCCTCAAAGTGCTCCAAATATCCAACTGAAAATTCTGCAAAAAGAGAGATTCAAAACTCATCAATCAAAAGATAAGTTCACTTCTGTGAGATGAATGCATACATCACAAAGAAGTTTCTCTGAATACTTCTCTGTCGATTTTATTTGAAGATATTACCTTTTCCACCATAAGGCGCAAAGGACTCCAAATATCCACTTGTAGATTCTACAAAAAGAGAGATTCGAAACTGCTCAATGAGAAAATAAGTTCAACTCTGTGAGCTGAATGCACACATCACAAAGAGCTTTCTCAGAATGCTTCTGTATGGTTTTTATGTGAAGATATAGCTTTTTCCACAATAGGCCTCATAGCTCTCCAAACATCCACTTGCAGATTCTGCAAAAAGAGAGATTCAAAACTGCTCAATCAAAAGAAAGTTTCAACTCTGTGAGTTGAATACACCCATCACAAACAGGTTTCTCAGAATGCTTCCGTGTAGTTTTTATGTGAGCATATTTGATTTTCTACAGTAGGCCTCACAACGCTCCAAATATCCACTTGCAGATCCTACCAAAAGAGAGATTCAAAACTGCTCAATCAAAATATAGGTTCAACTCTGTGAGTTGAATCTACACATCACAAAGAAGTTTCTCAGAATGCTTCTGAGTAGTTTTTATATGAAGATATTTCCTTTTCTGCAATAGGCTTCAAAGGTCTCCAATTATCCACTTGCAGATTCTACAAAAAGAGTGTTTCAAAACTGCTAAATCAAAAGAAAGGTTCAACTCTGCGAAAAGAAAGCACACATCACAAGAAAGTTTCTCTGTATACTTCTATGTAGCTTTTATTTGAAGATATTTCCTTTT
Organism: Pongo abelii; assembly: GCF_028885655.2. Taxonomy (NCBI): domain Eukaryota; kingdom Metazoa; phylum Chordata; class Mammalia; order Primates; family Hominidae; genus Pongo; species Pongo abelii. The sequence goes on along the minus strand of NC_072000.2, from coordinate 17,747,390 downwards.
CCACCATAGGGCGCAAAGGGCTCCAAATATCCACTTGCATATTCCACAAAAAGAGAGACTCGAAACTGCTCAATGAGAAGATAAGTTTAACTCTGTGAGTTGAATGGACACCTCACAAAGGAGTTTCTCAGAATGCTTCCATGTAGTTTTTTTTTGAAGATATTTCCTTTTACACAATAGGCCTGAAAAATCCCCAAACATCCACTTGCAGATTCTGCAAAAGGAGAGATTCAAAACTGCTCAATCAAATGATAGGTTCAACACTTTGAGATGAATGAACACATCAGAAAAAGTTTCTCAGAATGCTTCTGTGTAGTTTTTCTGTGAACATGTTTGATTTTCCAAAGCAGGCCTCACAACTCTCGAAATATCCACTTGCAGATTCTACAAATAGAGCGATTTGAAACTGCTCAATGTGAAGATAAGTTCAACTCTGTAAGTTGAATGAAAACCTCACAAAGAAGTTTCTTAGAATGCTTCTTTTTAGTTTGTATGTGAAGATATTTCCTTTTCAACAATTGACCTCAAAGCTCTCCATACATCCACTTGCAGATTCTGCAAAAAGAGAGATTCAAAACTGCTCAATCAAAAGATAGGTTCGACTCTGTGAGTTGAATGCACACATCACAAAGAAGTTTATCAGAATACTTCTGTGTAATTTTTATGTGAACATATTTGATTTTCCCTAGAAGCCCTCACAACACTCCAAATATCCACTTGCAGACTCCACAAAAAGAATGTTTCAAAACTGCTCAATCATAAGATAGGTTCAACCTTGTGAGATGAATACACATCACAAAGAAGTTTCTCAGAACGCTTCTGAGTAGTTTTTATTTGAAGAAATTTCCTTTTCCACCATGGGCCGCAAAGGGCTCCAAATATCCACATGCAGATCCTGCAAAAAGAGAGATTCAAAACTGCTCCATCAAAAGATAAGTTCAACTCTGTGAGTTGAGTGCTCACATCCCAAGGAAGTTTCTCAGAATGCTTCTGTGTAGTTTTTATGTGGAGATATTTCCATTTCCACAATAGGCCTCAATGCTCTCCAAACATCCACTTGTAGATTTTGCAAAAAGAGAGATTCAAAACAGCTCATTCAAAAGAGAGGTTCAAATATGTGAATTGAATGCACACATCACAGAGAAGTTTCTCAGAATGCTTCTGTGTAGTTTTTAGCTGAAGATATTTGCCTTTCCATGGTAGGCCTGAAAGCGATCCAAATATCCACTTGCAGATTCCACAAAAAGAGTGTTTCAAAACTGCTCAATCATGAAATAGGTTCAACCTTGTGAGATGAATGCACACATCACAAATAAGTTTCTCTGACTGCTTCTGTGTAGTTTTTATGTGAAGATATTTCCTTTTCCACAATAGGTCTCAAAGGGCTCCAAATATCCACTTGCAGATTCTAAAAAAAGCGTGATTCAAAACTGCTCAATCAAAAGATATGTTGAACTCTGTCAGTTGAATGCATACATCACAAATAAGTTTCTCAGAACGCTTCGGAGTAGTTTTTATGGTAAGATATTTCCTTTTCCACAATAGGACTCAAAGGGCTCCAATTATCCACTTGCAAATACTATAAAAAGAGTGTTTAAAAACGCCTCAATAAAAAGAAAGTTTCAACTCTCTGAGATGAATGCACACATCAATGAGAAGTTTCTCAGAATGCTTCTGTGTAGTTTTTATGTGAGAATATTTCCTTTTCCACAGTAGTCCTCAATAGGCTCCAAATATCCACATGCAGATTTTACTAAAACAGTGTTTCAAAACTGCTGAATCAAAAGAAAGTTTCAATTCTGTGAAATGAATGCACGCATTACAAAGAGTTTTCCAGAATGCTTCTGTGTAGTTTTTATCTGAAGATATTTGCTTTTCCACGGTAAGCCTCAAAGCGCTCCGAATATCAACTTGCAGATTTCACAAAAAGAGTGTTTCAAAACTGCTCAATCGTAAGATAGGTTCAACCCTGTGAGATGAATGCACACATCACAAAGAAGTTTCTGAGACTATTTCTGTGTAGTTTCTGTTTGAAGATATTTCCTTTTCCACCATAGGCTGCAAAGGGCTCCAAATATCCACTAACAGATTCTGCAAAAAGAGAGATTAAAAACTGCTTAATCAAAGCATAGATTCAACTCTGTGATTTGAATGCAGACATCCTAAAGAAGATTCTCAGAATGTTTCTGGTTAGTTTTAATTTGAAAATGTTTGCTTTTCCACAGTAAAGCTCAAATGGCTCAAATTATGCACTTGCAGATTCTGCAAAAGAGTGTTTCAAAACTGCTCAATCAAAATAAATTCTCAACTCTGTGAGAAGAGTGCACACATCACAAAGAAGTTTCTCAGAATGCTTCTGTGTAGTTTTTATGTGAAGATATTTCCTTTTCCATAATAGGCCTCAAAGCTCTGCAAACATCCACTTGCAGATTCTTCAGATTCTGCAAAAAGAGAGATTCAAAACTGCTCAATCAAAAGATGGCTCAATCCTGTGAGTTGAATGCAGACATCACAAAGAAGTTTATCAGAATGCTTCTGAGAAGTTTCTATGTGAACATATTTGATTTTCCACCGTAGGCCTCACAGAGGTCCAAATATCCACTTGCAGTTTCTACAATAAGAGAGATTCAAAACTGGTCAATCAAAAGATAGGTTCAACTCTGTGAGTTGAATTCACACATCAAGAAAAAGTTTCTGAAAATGCTTCTGTGTACTTTTTATTTGAAGATATTTCCTTTCCCACCATAGGGTGAAAAGGAATACAAATATGCACTTGCAGATTCTACAAAAAGTGAGATTTAAAACTGTTCAATCAAAAGATAGGTTCAACTCTGTGAGTTGAATGCACACATCACAAAAAATTTTCTGGGTTTATTTGAAGATATTTCCTTTTCCACCATAGGGCGCAAAGGGCTCCAATTATCCACTTGTAGATTCTACAAAAAGAGTGTTTCAAAACAGCTGAATCAAAAAGAATGTTCAACGCTGTGAGATGAATGCCCACATCACAAATAAGTTTCTCTGACTGCTTCTGTGTAGCTTTTATGTGAAGATATTTCCTTTTCCACAATAGACCTCAAAGGGCTCCAAATATCCCCTTGCGGATTCTACAAAAATAGTGTTTCAAAACTCCTCAATCGAAAGAAAAGTTCAACTTTGTGAGATGAATGCACACATCACAAAGAAGTTTCTCAGAATGCTTCTGTGTAGTTTTTATCTGAAGATTTTTGCTTTTCCAAGGTAGGCCTGAAAGCGCACCAAATATCCACTCGCAGATTCTGTAAAAGGAGTGTTTCAAAACTCCTCAATCATAAGATAGGTTGAACCCTATCAGATGAATGCACACATCACAAAGAAGGTTTTCTGAATGTTTCTGTGTAGTTTTTCATTGAAGATATTTTCTTTTCCACCATGGGACCCAATGGACTCCAAATATCCTCTTCCAGATTCTGCAAATAGAGAGATTCAAAACTGCTCAATCAAAAGATAGGTTCAACTCTGTGAGTTGAATGCACACTTCCCAAAGTAGTTTCTCAGAATGCTTCTGTGTAGTTTTTATATGAAGAGATTTGCTTTTCCACTGTAGGCCTCAAAAGGCTCCAAATATCCACCTGCATATTCTGCAAAAGCAGAGATTCAAAACTGCTCTATCAAAAGATAGGTTCAACTCTAGGAGTTGATTGCATACATCACAAAGAAGTTTCTCTAAATACTACTGTGTAGTTTTTATTTGAAGATATTTCCTTTTCCACTATGGGGCGCCAAGGTCTCCAAAAATCCACTTGCCGATTCTACAAAAAGAGAGATTCAAAACCGCTCAATGAAAAGATGGGTTCAGCCCTGTTAGTTGAATGCCTACATAACAAAGAAGTTTCTCTGAATTCTTCTGTGTAGTTTTTATTTGAACATATTTCCTTTTCCACCATAGGTCACAATGGGCTCCAAATATCCACATGCAGATTCTACAAAAAGAGAGATGCAAAACTACTCAATTAGAAGATAAGTTCAACCTTGTGAGTTGAATGCACACCTCACAAAGAAGTTTCTCAGAATGCTTCTGTGTAGTTTTTATGTGAATATATTTACTTTTCCACAATAGGCCTCAAAAGGCACAAAATATCCACTTGCAGATTCTGCAAAAAGAGAGATTCAAAACTACTCTATCAAAAGATAGTTTCAACTCTGCGAGTTGAATGCACACATCCCAAAGAATTTCTCAAAATATTTCTGTGCAGTTCTTATGTGAAGATATTTGCTTTTCCACAGTAGGCCTCAAAGGGCTCCAAATAGCCACCTGCAGATTCTGCAAAAAGAGAGATTCAAAACTGCTCAATGAGAAGATAAGTTCAACAGTGTGAGTTGAATGGACACCTCACAAAGAAGTTTCTCAGAATGCTTCTGTGTAGTTTTTATGTGAAGATATTTCCTTTTCCACAATAGTCCTCAAAGCCCTCCAAACATCCACCTGCAGATTGTGCAAAAAGAGAGTTTCAAAACTGCTCAATCAAAAGTTAGGTTCAAGTCTGTCAGTTGAATGCATACATCACAAAGAAGTTTCTCTGCATCCTTCTGTGTAACGTTTATTTGAAGATATTTCCTTTTCCACCATAGGGTCCAAAGGGCTCCAAATATCCACGTGCAGATTCTACAAAAAGAGAGATTCTAAAATGCTCCATCAAAAGATAGATTCAACTCTGTGAGTTAAATGCACACATCACAAAGAAATTTCTTAGAATGCTTCTCAGTAGTTTTTATCTGAAGATATTTCCTTTTCCACAATAGGTCTCATAGGGCTCATATTATCCTCTTGCAGATTCTAGAAAAAGATTGTTTCAAAACTGCTCAATCAAAACAAAGTTTCAACTCAGTGAGTTGAATGCACACATCACAAAGAGGTTTTTCAGAATGCTTCTGTGTAGTTTTTATCTGAAGATATTTGGTTTTCCACGGTAGGCCTCAAAGGGCTCCAAATATTCACTTGCAGATTCTACAAAAAGAGTGTTTCAAAACTTCTCAATGATAAGATCAGTTCAACACTGTGCGATGAGTGCACTCCTCAAAAAGATTCTCAGAATGTTTCTGTGCAGTTTTTATTTGAAGATATATCCATTTCCACCATAGGCCACAAAGGGCTCCAAATATCCTCTTGCAGATTCTGCAAAAGAGAGATTCAAAACTGCTCAACCAAAAGAAGGTTCAACTCTGTGAGTTGATTGCACACATCCCAAAGAAGTTTTTCTGAATGCTTCTGTGTAGTTTTTATGAGAAGATATTTGCTTTTCTACATTAGGCCTCAAATGTCGCCAAATATCCACCTGCAGATTCTGCAAAATGAGTGATTCAAAATGGCTAAATCAAAAGACAGGTTCAGCTCTATGAGTTCAATGCATACATCACAAGGAAGTTTCTCTGAATGATTTTCTGTACTTTTTATTTGAAGATATTTCCTTTTCCACCATACGGCACAAAGGGCTCCAAATATCCACTTGCAGATTCTCCAAAAAGAGAGATTCAAAACTGCTCAATGGGAAGATAAGATCAACTGTGTGATTTGAATGTACACCTTGCAAAGAAGTTTCTCAGAATGTTTCTGTGTAGTTTTTATGTGAATATATTTCCTTTTACACAAAGCCTCAAAGCTCTCCAAACAGCCACTTGCAGATTCTCCAAAAAGAGAGATTCAATACTTCCCAATCAAAAGATTGGTTCAACTCTGTGAGTTGAATGCACACATCATAAAGAAGTTTCTCAGAATGCTTCTATGTGGTTTTATTGGAAAGTATTTTATTTTCCACAGTAGGAGTCACAGCATTCCAGATATCCACTTGCAGATTCTATGAACAGAGAAATCCAAACGGCTCAATAGAAAGGTAGGAACAACTCATTGAGTTGAATGCACACATCACGAAAAGTTTCTTAGAATGCTTCTGAGTAGTTTTCATTTGAAGATATTTCCTTTTCCACAATAGGTCGCAAAGGGCTTCAAATATCCACTTGTAGATCCTTCAGAAAGAGAGATTCAAAACTGCTCAATGAGAAGATAAGTTCAACAATGTGAATTGAATGCACACATTTCAAAGAAGTTTCTGAGAATGCTTCTGTGTAGTTTTTATTTGAAGTTATTTCCTTTTCCATCACAGGGCACAAAGTGCTGTAAATATCCACTTGCAGATTCTACAAAAAGAGAGATTCTAAACTGCTCCATCAAAAGATAGATTCAACTCTGTGAGTTGAATGCAAACATCACAAAGAAGTTTCTCAAAATGCTTCTGAGTAGTTTTTATGTGAAGATATTTCCTATTCCACAGCAGGCCTCAAAGGGCTTCAATTATCCACTTGCAGATTCTACTAAAAGAGTGTGTCAAAACTGCTCAATCAAAAGAAAGTTTCAATTCTGTGAGATGAATGCACACATCACAAAGTAGTTTCTCAGAATGCTTCTGTGCAGTTTTCATGTGAAGAGATTTCCTTTCCCACTATAGGCAATAAAGGACTGCAAATATTCACTTGCAGCTTCTACAAAAAGAGTGTTCCAAAACTGCTCAATCAAAAGAAAGTTTCAACTCTGTGAGATGAATGCACGCATCCCAAGAAGTTTCTCAGAATTCTTCTGTGTAGTTTTTGTCTGAAGATATTTATTTTTCCACGGTGGGCCTCACAGCGCTCTAATATCCACTTGCAGACTGTACAAAAAGACTGTTTCAAAACTGCTCAAGCATAAGTTAGCTTCAACCCTGTGAGATGAATGCACATATCACAATGAAGTTTCCCCGAAAGTTTCTGTGTAGTTTTTATTTGACGATATTTCCTTTTCCACCATAGGCCACAAAGGGCTAAAAATATCCACTTGCAGATTCTGGAAGAGACAGATTAAAAACTGCTCAATCTAAAGATGGGTTCAACTCTGGGAGTTGAATGCATGCATCACAAAGAAGTTTCTCAGAATCATTCTGTGTAGTTTTTATGTGAAGATATTTGCTTTTCCACTATAAGCCTCAAAGGGCTCCAAATATCCACCTGCAGATTCTGCAAAAAGAGAGATTCAAAACTACTCAATCAAAAGACAGGTTCAACACTGTGAGCTGAATGCACACATCACAAAGTAGTTTCTCTGATTGTTTCTATGTAGTTTTTATTTGAAGATATTTCCTTTTCCACCATATTATGCAAAGGGCTCCAAATATCCACTTGCAGATTCTATCAAAATGAGAGATTCAAAACTTCTCAATGAGAAGATAAGTTCAACTCTATGAGTTGAATGCACAGCTCACAAAGAAGTTTACAGAATGCTTCTGTGTAGTATTTATGTGAAGATATTTCCTTTTCCACAGTAAGATTCAGAGCTCTAAAACACCCATTTGCAGATTCTGCAAAAAGGGAGATTCAAAACTGCTCAATAAAAAGATAGGCTCAATTCTTTGAGTTGAATGCACACATCCCAAAGAAGTTTCTCAGAATACTTCTGTGTTGTTTTTATGTGAAGATATTTCCTTTTCCATCATAGAGGTCAAAGAGCACCAAATATCCACTTGCAGTTTCTAAAAAAAGAGTGTTTCAAAACTGCTCCATTAAAAGAAAGTTACAACACTGTGAGTTGAATGCGCACATCAAAAAGCAGTTTCTGAGAATTCTTCTGACCAGATTTTATGTGAAGATAATTCCTTTTCCACTGAAGGCTTCAAAGCTCTTCAAAAGTCCACTTGCATATTCTACAAAAGGAGTGTTTCAAAACTGCTCAATTAAAAGTTATGTTCAACTCTGTGGGTTGAAAGCACATATCACAAAGAATTTTCTGAGAATGCTTCTGTTTAGTTTTATGTGAAGATAATCCCATATCCAATGAAGGCCTCAAAGCGGTCCAAATATCCACTTGCAGATCCTACAAAAAGAGTGTTTCACAACTTCTCTATGAATAGGTATGTTCAACTTTGTGAGTTGAATGCAAACATAACAAATAAGTTTCTGAGAATGCTTCTGTCTAGTTTTTATAAGAAGATATTACCTTTTCCACCATAGCCCTCAAAGCACTACAAATGTACATTTGCAGATACTACAAAAAGAGTGTTTAAAAAGTGCTCTCTCAAAAGAAATGTTCAACTCTCTGAGTTGAATGCACACATCACAAAGTAGTTTCTAACAATGCTTCTGTCTAGTTTTTATTCCAAGATATTTCCGTTTCCAAGGAGGGCTTCAAAGGGCTTCAAATTTCCATCTGCAGATTCTACAAAAACAGAATTTCAAAACTGCTCTATGAAAAGTTATGTTCAACTCTGTGAGTTGAATGCAAACATCACAAAGAAGTTTCTGAGAATTCTTCTGTATAGTTTTTATATGAAGATATATCATTTTCCATGGAAGGCCTCAAAGAGCTACAAATGTCCACTTGCAGATTCTACAGAAAGAGGGTTTCAAAACTGCTCTATCAAAGGGAAGGTTCAACTCTGCGAGTTGAATGTGCAGATCACAAAGAAATTTCAGAGAATGCTTCTCTGTAGTTTTTACATGAAGATATTCCCCTTTCCAACGAAGGCCTCAAAAACGGTGCAAATATCCCCTTGCACATCCTACAAAAAGAGTGTTTCAAAACTGCTTTATCAAAAGGAAAGTTGAACTCCGTTAGTTGAATTTACACATCACAAAGAAGTTTCTGAGAATGATTCTGTCTAGTTTTTATGTGAGGATATTCCCAATGATGGCTTCAAAGCAGTCCAAATATCCACTTGCAGATTTTACAAAAAGTGTTTTTCAAAAGGCTCTATCAAACGGAAGGTTCAACTCTGTAAGTTGAATGCACACATCACAAAGAAGTTTCTGAAAATGCTTCTGTCTAGTTTTTATTTGAAGATATTCCCATTTACAATGAAGGGTCTCAAAGTGGTCCAAATATCCACTTGCAGGTTCTAAAAAGAGTGTTTCAAAACTGCTCTATCAAAAGGAAAGTTCAACTCTGTCAGTTGAATGCACACATCACAAAGAAGTTTCTGAGAATGCTTCTGTCTAGTTTTTATGCGAAGATATTCCCATTTCCAACGAAGGCCTCAAAAGGGTCCAAATATCCACTTGCAGTTTCTTCTAAAAGGGTGTTTCACGACTGCTCTATGAAGAGGTATGTTCAACGCTGTGAGTTGTATGCAAACATCAAAATGAAGTTTCTGAGAATGCTTCTGCCTAGTTTTTATTTCAAGATATTTCCTTATGCACCAAAGCCCTCAAAGGGCTACAAATGTCCACTTGTAGAACCTATAAAGGAGTGTTTCAAAACTGCTCTATCAAAAGGAAGGTTGAACTTTGTGAGTTGAATGCACACATCCCAAAGAAGTTTCTGAGAATGCTTCTGTCTAGTTTTTAGATGAAGATATTCCCGTTTCCAATGAAGACCACAAATCCGGTCAAAATATCCACCTGCAGGTTCTTCAAAAAGCATATTTCATAACTTCTCTATGAACACGTATGTTCAACCCTGTGAGTTGAATTCACACATGACAAAGGAGTTTCTGAGAAAATTTCTGTTTAGATTTTATGTGAAGATATTCCCGTTTCCAACGAGGGCCTCAAATCCGTCCAAATATACCCTTGCAGTTCCTTCAAGAAGAGTGTTTCACAAATGCTCTATGAAAAGGAATGTTCAACTCTGTCAGTTTAATGCACACATTACAAAGAAGTTTCTGAGAATGCTGCTATCTAGTTTTTATTTGATGATATTTCCTTTCCCACCATAGCCCTCAAAGTGCTATAAATGTCCACATGCAGACTCTGAAGAAAAAGTGTTTCAAAACTGCTCTATCAAAAGAAAGGTTCAACTCTGTGAGTTGAATGTACACATCACAAAGTAGTTTCTGAGAATGCTTCTCTCTAGTTTTTACTTGAAGTTATTCCCGTTTTCAATGAAGTCTTCAAAGCACTCCAAATATCCACTAGCAGATTCTACAAAGAGAGTGTTTCAAAGCTGCTCTATCAAAAGGAAAGTTCAAATCTCTGAGTTGAATGCACACATCACAAAGAAGTTTCTGAGAACAATTCCGTCTAGTTTTTATTTGAAGACATTTCCTTTTCATTCATAGGTCTCAAAGTGCTCCAAATATCCACTTGCAGATTCTACAAAAAGAGTGTTTCAACAATCCTCTATCAAAGAGGAAGGCTCAAATCTGTGAGATGAATGCACACGTCACAAAAAATTTTCTGAGAATGCGTCTCTCTAGTTTTTATGTGAAAATATACCAGTTTCCAACGAAGGACTCAAAGCGTCCTAACTTTACAATTCCAGATTCTACAAACAGAGTGGCGAAAAACTGCTCTATGAAAAGTTACGTTCAAATCTGGGAGTTGAATGCACACATCACAAAGAAATTACTGAGAATGCTTCTGTCTAATTTTTATGTGAAGATATTCCCGTTTCCAATGAGGGCCTCAAGTCGGTCCAAATATCCACATGTAAGTTCTTCAAAAAGATTGTTTCACAACTGTTCTATGAAAAGGAATGTTCGACTCTGTGAGCTGAATGCACCCATCACAAAGAAGTTTCTGAGAAAGCTTCTGTCTCTTTTTTATTTGAAGATATTTCCTTTTCCACCATAGCCCTCAAAGTGCTACAAATGTACACATGCATATTCTACAAAAAGAGTGTTTCAAAACTGCTCTATCAAAAGAAATGTTCAACTCTGTGAGTTGAATGCACACATCACAAAGTAGTTTCTGAGCATACTTCTGTCTAGTTTTTATTTGAAGATATTCCCGTTATCTACAAAGGCATATAAGCGCTCCAAATATCCCATTGCAGATCCTACAAAAAGCGTGTTTCAAAACTGCCCTATCAAAAGGAAGGTTCAACTGTGTGAGTTGAATGCACACATCATGAAGAAGTTTCTGTGAATCCTTCCATCTAGTTATTATGTGAAGATATTTCCTTTTCCACTGAAGGCTTCAAAGTACTCCAAATGTCCACTTGCAGATTCTGCAATAAAAGTGTTTCAAAACTTCTCTATCAAAATGAAAGTTCAACTCTGTGAGTAGAATGCACACATCACAAAGTAGTTTCTGAGAATGCTTCTGTCTAGTTTTTATGTGAAGATATTCCCATTGCCAATGAAGGCCTCAAATCGGTCCACATATCCCCATGAAGATTCTACAAAAAGAATGTTTCAAAACTGCTCTTTCAAAAGGAAGGTTCAACTCTGTAAGTTGAATGCACACATCACAAAGTCGATTCTGAGAATGCTTCTGTCTAGTTTTTATGTGAAGATATTCCCGTTTTCAACAAAGGCCTCAAAGCGGTCCAAATATCCACTTGCAGATTCTACAAAAATAGTGTTTCAAAACTGCTCTATGAAAGGTTATGTTCCACTGTGTGAGTAGAATGCACACATCACAGAGAAGTTTCTGAGAATGCTTCTGTCTAGTTTTTATGTGAAGATATACTCGTTTCCAATGAAGGCCTAAAAATGGTGCAAACATCACTTTGCAGATTCTACAAAAAGAGTGTTTCATAACTGCTCTATCAAAAGGAAGTTTCAACTCTGTGAGATGAACGCACACATCACAATGTTGTTTCTGAGAATGCTTCTGCCAAGTTTTTATGTGACGATATTCCCGTTTCCAACAAAGTCTTCAAAGCACTCCAAATATCCACTTGCACATTGTACAAATGGGTTTTTCAAAACTGCTCTATCAAAAGGAAGGTTGAACTCTGTGAGTTGAATGCACACAACATAAAGAAGTTTCTAACAATGCTTCTGTCTATTTTTTATGAGAGGAAACTCCCGCTACAAACGAAGGCCTCAAAGCGGTTCAAATATGCACTTGCAGATTCAACAAAAAGAGTGCTTCAAAACAAGTCTAGGAAAAGTTGTGCTCAACTCCGTCAGTTGAATGCACACATCACAGACATTTTTCAGAGAATGTTTCTGTCTAGTTTTATGTGAAGATATTTCTGTTTCCAACCTAGGTCCCAAATTGGTCCAAATATCCACTTCCACGTTCTTCAAAAAGAATGTTTCACAACTGCTCTAAGAAAAGGTATGTTCAATTCTGTGAGTTGAATGCAAACATCACAAAGAAGTTTCTGAGAATACTTCTGTCTAGGTTTTATATGAAGGTATTTCCTTTTCTACCATAGGTCTCAAAGCGATCCAAATATCCACTTGCAGATTCCACAAAAAGAGTTTTTCAAAACTGCTCTATCAAAAGGAAGGCTCAGTTCTGTGAGTTGAATGCATACATCACAAAGTACTTTTTGAGAACGCTTCTGTCTAGTTATTATTTGAAGATATTCCCTTTTCCAATGAAGGCTTCAAAGTGCTCCAAATATCCACTTGCAGATTCTACAAAAAGAGTGTTTCAAAACTGCTCTATCAAAAGGAAGATTCAACCCAGTGAGTTGAATGCCCACATCACAAAGAAGTTTCTGAGAATGCTTCTGTCTAGTTTTTTTGTTAAGATATTTCCTTTCCTACCATAGTCCTCAAAGCACTCCAAATATCCACCAGCATATTCTGCAAAAAGAGTGTTTCAAAACTAGTCTATAAAATGGAAAGTTGAACTCTGTGAGTTGAATGCATACATCACAAAGAAGTTTCTGAGAATGCTTCTGTCTAGTTTTCATGTGAAGATATTCCCGTTTCCAACGAAGGCCTCAAAGCAGTCCAAATTTCCACCTGCAGATTCTACAAAAAGAGTGTTTCACAACTGCTCTATGAAAAATTATATTCAACTCTGTGAGTGCAATGCACGCATCACAAAGTAGTTTCTGAGAAGGCTTCTGTCTAGTTTTTTTTTTTGAAGTTATTCCCTTTTCCACCGTAGCCCTCATAGAGCTACAAATGTCCACTTGTAAAATCCACAAAAAGAGTGTTTCAAAACTACTCTATTAAAAGAAAGGTTGAACTCTGTGATATTAATGCACACATAGCATAGAGTTTTCTGAGACTTCTATCTAGTTTTTATTTGAAGACATTCCTGTTTCCAACCAAATCTTCAAAGTGCTTCAAATGTCCACTTTCAGATTCTACAAAAAGTGTGTTTCAAAACTGCTCTATGAAACGGAAGGTTCAACTCTGTGAGTTGAATTCGCCCATCACAAAGAACTTTTTGAGTCTGCTTCTGCCTAGTTTTTATGGGAAGATATTCCCGTTTCCAACGAATGCCTTAAAAATTTCCAAATATCACCTTGGAGATTCTCCAAAAAGAGTGTTTCAAAACTGCTCTATCTAAAGGAAGGTTCAACTCCTTGTTTTGAATGAACACATCCCAAAGAAGTTTCTGAAAATGCTTCTGTCTAGTTTTCATGTGAAGGTATTCCCGTTTCTAACGAAGGCGTCATGGTTTTTATACAGAGGCCCCAAATCGGTCAAATATCCCCTTGCAGATTCTTTAAAAAGAGTGATTCAAAACAGCTCTCTGAAAAGGAAGGTTCAATTCTGTGAGTTGAATACACACATCACAAAGAAGTTTCTGAGAATGCTTCTGTCCAGTTTTTATATGAAGATAGTCCCTTTTCCATGAAGACCTCAAAGCGGTCCAAATATCCACTTGCAGATTCTCCTAAAAGAGTGTTTCAAAACTGCTCTCGGAAAAGATATGCTCAACTTCGTGATTTGAATGCACACATCACAAAGAAATTTCTGAGAATGCTTCTCTCTAGTTTTTATTTGAAGTTATTTCCTTTTCCACCATAGCCCACAAATCACTTCAAATGTCCCTTTCAGATTCTAAAATAAGAGTGTTTTAAAACTGTTCTATCAAAAGAAATGTTCAACACTGTCAGTTGAATGCACACATCACAAAGTAGTTTCTGAGAATGTTTCTGTCTAGCTTTTATTTGAAGATATTCCCGTTTCCAATGAAGTCTTCAAAGTGCTACAAATATCCACTTTGAGATTCTACAAAAAGAGTGTTTAAAAACTGCTCTATCAAAATGAAGGTTCAACTCTGTGAGCTGAATGCACACATCACAAAGAAGTTTCTGAGAATGCTTCTGTCCAGTTTTTATATGAAGATATTTTATTTTCCACAGAAATCCTCAAAGCACTCCAAATGTCTACTTGCAGATTCTACAAAAAAAGGGTTTGAAAACTGCCCTATCAAAAGAAAACTTCAACTCTGTGAGTAGAATGAACACACAACAAGGAAGTTTCTCAGAATCATTCTGTCTAATTTTTAAGTGAAGATTTTCCCGTTTCTAATTAAGGCCTCAAAACTGTGCAAATATCCACCTGCAGCTTCTACAAAGAGTGTTTCAAAACTGCTGTATCAAAAAGAATGTTCAACTCTGAGAGTTGAATGCACACATCACAAAGAAGTTTCCGAGAATGCTTCTGTCTAGTTTTTATGTGAAGATATACCTGTTTCCAATGAAGGCCACAAATCAGTCCAAATATCCACTTGCAGATTCTTCAAAAAGAGCGTTTCACAACTGCTCTAAGAAAAGGTATGTTCAACTCTGTGTGTTGAATGCAAACATCACTAAGTAGTTTCTGAGAATTCTTCTGTCTAGTTTTTATTTGAAGATATTTCCTTTTCTGCCATAACCCTCAAAGCGCTACAATGGTCCACTTGCAGATTCTACAAAAAGAGTGTTCCAAAACTGCTCTCTCAAAAGAAAGGTTCAACTGTGTGAGTTGAATGGATACATCACAAAGGAGATTCTGAGAAGGCTTCTGACTAGTTTTATTTTTAGATATTCCCATTTCCAACGAAGGCTTTAATGCATTCCAAATATCCACTTGCAGATTTTAACAAAATAGTGTTTCAAAACTGCTCTATCAAAAGAAAGTTTCAACTCTGTGAGTTGAATGCATACATCACAAAGTAGTTTCTCAGACTGCTTATGTCTAGTTTTTATTTGAAGATATTCTGGTTTCCAACGAAGTCTTCAAAGCACTCTAAATACTCACTTGCACATTCTACAAATGAGGTTTTCAAAACTGCTCTATCAAAAGGAAGGTTCAACACTGTCAGTTGAATGCAAACATCACAAAGATGTTTCTGAGAATGCATCTGTCAAGTTTTTATGTGAAGAAACTCCCGTTTCCAACAAAGGCCTCAAAGGGATCCAAATATCCACTTGCAGATCCTACAAAAAGAGTGTTTCAAAACTGCTCTAGGAAAAGTTGTGTTCAACTCAGTGAGTTGAATGCACACATCACAAAGAATTTTCTGAGACTGTTTCTGTCTATTTTTATGTGAAGATAATCTCGTTTCCAACCTAGACCTCAAATGAGTAGAAATATCCACTTGCAGCTTCTTCAAAAACTGTGTTTCACAACTATTCTATGAAAAGGTATCTTCAACTCTGTGATTTGAACACAAACATCACAAAGAAGTTTCTGAGAATGCTTCTGTCTAGTTTATATTTGTAGATATTTCCCTTTCCACCACAGCCCTCAAATCACTACAAATGTCCACTTGCAGATTCTGCAAAAAGAGTGTTTCAAAACTGCTCTATCAAAAGAAGGTTCAAATCAGTGATTTGAATGCACACATCACAAAGAAGTTTCTGATAATGCTTCTGTCTGGTTTTTATGTGAAGATATTCCCGTTTCCAACAAAGGCCTCAAAATGGTACAAATATCCCCTTGCAGATTTTACAAAAATATTGATTCAAAACTGCTCTATGAAAAGTTTTGTTCAAACCTGTGAGTTGAATGCACATATCAAAAAGACGTTTCTGAGAATGCTTCTGTCTAATTTTTATGTGTAGATATTCCCGTTTCCAAAACAGGCCTCTAAGTGGTCCCAATATCCACTTACAGATTCTACAAAAAGAGTGTCTCAAAACTGCTCTATGAAAAGCTATGTTCAACTCTGTTAGTCGAATGTACACATCACAAAGAAGTTTCTGAGAATCCTTCTGTCTAGCTTTTATGTGAAGATATTCCCGTTTCCAACAAAGGCCTCAAAGAGGTCCGAATATCCACTTACAGAATCTACAAAAAGAGTGTTTCAAAACTTCTCTATGAAACGTTATGTTAAACACTGTGAGTTGAATGCACACATCACAAAGATGTTTCTGAGAATGCTTCTGTCTGGTTTTCATGTGAAGATATTCCCTCTTTCAAAGAAGGACTCAAATTGGTCCAAATATCCACCTGCAGGTTCTTCAAAAACAGTGTTTCATAACTGCTTTATGAAAAGGTATGTTCAACTCTGTGAGTTGAATGCCCACATCACAAAAAAGTTTCTGTGAATGCTTCTGTCTAGTTTTTTTAAAAGATATTTCCATTTAGAACATAGCACTCAAAGCACTAGAAGTGTCCATTTGCAGATTCTACAAAAAGAGCATTTCAAAACTGCTCTATCAAAGGAAAGGTTCAACTCTGTGAGTGGAAAGCACACCTCACAAAGAAGTTTCTGAGAATACTTCTGTCTAGTTTTTATGTGAAGTTATTTTATTTTGTATCGTAGGCTTCACAATGCTTCAAATATCCACTTGCAGATTGTACAACAGTGTTAGAAAACTGCTCCATCAAAAGGAAGGTTCAACTCTGTGAATTTAATGCACACATCAAAAAGTAGTTTCTAAGAATGCTTCTGTTTAGTATTTATGTGAAGATATTCCCGTTTCCAATGAAGACCTCAAAGTGGTCTAAATATCCACTTGCATATTCTACGAAAAGAGGGTTTCAAAACTGCTCTATGAAAAGTTATGTTCAACTCAGTGAGTTGAATGCACGCATCACAATGTACATTCTGAGAATGCTTCTTTCTAGTTTTTATTTGAAGGTATTTACTTTTCCAACATACCCTCAAAGTCCAAGAAATGTCCTCTTTCAGATTCTACAAAAAGAGTGTCTCAAAACTGCTCTATAAAAAGGAATGTTCATCTCTGTGAGTTGAATGCACACATCACAAAGAAGTTTCTGAAAATGCTTCTGTCTAGTTTTTATGTGAAGGTATTCCAGTTTCCAACGAAGGACTCACAGCGTTCAAATTATCTGTTTGCAGGATCTTCAAAAAGAGTGTTTCACAACAGCTGTATGAAAAGGTATTTTCAACTCTGTGAGTTAAATGCTATAATCACAAATTAGTTTTTGAGAATGCTTCTATCTAGTTTTTATTTGAAGATATTTCCTTTTCCAACATAACCCTCAAAACACTACAACTGTCCACTAGCAGATGCTACAAAACGAGTGTTTCAAAGCTTTTCTATTAAAAGAAGTTTCAACTCTGTGAGATAAATGCACTCATCAAAAAGTGGTTTCTGAGAGTTCTTCTGTCTAGTTTTTATTTGAAGATATTTCCGTTTCCAACGAAGGCTTCAAAGTGCTCCAAATATCCACTTGAAGATTCTATAAAAAGAGTATTTCAAAACTGCTCCATCAAAAGGAAGGTTCAACTCTGTGAGTTGAGTGCACACGTCACAAAGAAGTTTCTGAGGATGCTTCTGTCCAGTTGTCATTTGAAGATATTCCTGTTTCCAACAAAGGCCTCCCAGTGGTCCAAATATTCACTTGGAGATTCTACAAAAAGAGTGCTCTGAAACTGCTCTATGAAAAGTTATATTCACCTCTGTGAGTTGAATGCACACATCACAAATAAGTCTCTGAGAATGCTTCTGCCTAGTTTTTATATGAAGATATTTCCAATTACAACATAGCTCTCAAAGTGCTAGAAATGTGCATTTGCAGATTCTACAAATAGACCGTTTCAAAAGTGCTCTCTCAAAGGAGAGGTTCAACTCTGTTAGCTGAATGCACACATCATAAGGAAGTTTCTGAGAATGTTGCTGTCCCATTTTTATGTGAAGACATTTTCTTTTCTACCATAGGCTTCATGGCACTCCAAATATCCACTTGCAGATTCTACAAAAAGCGTGTTAGAAAACTGCTCTATCAAAAGGAAGGGTCAAATCTGTGAGTTGAATGCACACATCAGAAAGTAGTTTCTGAGAATGCTTCTGTCTAGTTTCTGTGTGAAATTATTCCCGTTTCCAGCAAAAGCCTCAAAGCGGTCCAAATATCCACTTGCAGATTCTACAAAAAGATTTTTCAAAACTGCTCTATCAAATAAAAGGTTCAATTCTGTGAGTTGAATGCACACATCACAAAGAAGTTTCTGAGAATGCTTCTGTCTAGTTTTTATGTGCAGATATTCCCGTTCCAATGAAGGCCTCAAAACAGTCCAAATATACCCTTGCAGATTCTACAAAAAGAGATTTTCAAAACTGCTCTATCAACAGGATGTTTCACCTCTGTGAGTTGAATGCACACATCACAAAGAAGTTTCCGAAAATGCTTTGTCTAGTTTTTATTTGGAGATATTTCCTTTTCCACCTTAGCCTTCAATGAGCTACAAATGTCCACTTTCAGATTCTACAAAAGCAGTGTTTCAAAACTGCTCTATCAAAAGAAAAGTTCAGCTCTGTAAGTTCAATGCACACATCACAAAGTAGTTTCTGAAAATGCTTCTGTCTAGTTTTAGTTTGAAGGTATTCGCTTTTCCAACAAAGGCTTCTAAGCACTCCAAATATCCACTTGCAAATTCCACCAAAAGAGTGTTCCAAAACTGCTCTATCAAAATGAAAGTTCAGCTCTGTGAGTTGAATGCGCACTTAAAAAAGAAGTTTTGGAGAATTCTTCTGTCTTTATTTTATGTGAAGATATTTCTTTTCCACCGAAGGCCCCAGAGCACTCAAAACGTCAACTTGCGGATTCTACAAATAAGGGTTTCAAAACAGCTCTATCAAAAGTAATGTTAACTCTGTGAGTTGAATGCACACATAACAAATAAGTTTCTGAGAATGCTTCTTTCTAGTTTTTATTTGAAGACATTTCCTTTTCCACGGAAGGCCTCAAAGTGCTCCAAACGTCCAATTGCAGATTATACAAAAAAATTGTTTCAAAACTGCTGTATCAAAAGTAAGGTTCAATTCTCTGAGTTGAATTCACACATCACAAAGAAGTTTCTGAGAATGCTCCTACCTTGTTTTTATGTGAAGATATTCCCGTTTCCAGTGAAGGCCACAAAACGGTCAAAATATCCCCTTGCACATACTACAAAAAGTGTTTCAAAACTACTCTATGAATATTTATGTTCAACTGTCAATGCACACAAGACAAAGATGTTTCTGAGATTGCTTCTGTCTAGTTTTTATTTGAAGATATTTCCTTTTCCATCATAACCCTCAAAGCGCTACAAATGTCTGCTTGCAGATTCTACAAAAACAGTGTTTCAAAACTGCTCCATTAAAGGAAAGGTTCAACTCTGTGAGTTGAGTCCACACATCACATAGTAGTTTCTGAGAATGCTTCTACCTAGTTTTTATATGAAGATATTCTTGTTTCCAAGGAAGGCTTCAAATCGCTCCAAATATCCACTTGCAGGTTCTGCAAAAGTGTGTTTCAAAACTGCTCTATCAAAAGGAAGGTTCAACTCTGAGTTGAATCCACACATCACAAAGACGTTTCTGAGAATGCTTATGTCTAGTTTTATGTTAAGATATTTCCCTTTCCACTGAAAGCTTCAAAGCACTCCAAATGTCCCCTTGCAGATTCTAAAAAAAAGGTGTTTCAAAACTGCTCTATCAAAAGAAAGGTTCAACTCTGCGAGTTGAATGCACATATCACAAAGATGTTTCTGAGAATACTTCTGTCTAATTTTTATGTGAAGCTGTTCCCGTTTCCAATGAAGGCATCAAAGCAGTCCAAATATCCACTTGCAGAACCTACAAAAATAGTCTTTCAAAACTGCTCTATGAAAAGCTATGTTAAAGTCTGAGTTTAATGCACACATCTCAAAGACATTTCTGAGAATGCTTCTGTCTAGTTTTTCTGTGAAGATATTTCCTTTTCTACCAAAGGCCTCAAAGCGCTCCAAATATCCACATGCAGATAGTACAAAAAGAGTGTTTGAAAACTGCTCTATCAAAAGTAATGCTCAACTCTGTTAGTTGAATGCACATATCACAAAGTAGTATCTGAGAATGCTTTGTGCAGTTTTCCTTTGAAGATATTCCTGATTCCAATGAAGCCTTCAATGTGCTGCAAATCTGCACTTGCAGATTTTATAAAAATAGCATTTCAAAACTGCTCTATCAAAAGGAAGGTTCAACAATCTGGTTTTAATGCACACATCCAAAGAATTTTCTGAGAATATTTCTGTCTAGTTTTTATTTGAAGATATTCCCGTTTCCAATGAAAGCCTCAAAGCGGTCGAAATATCCACTTGCAGATTCTACAAAAAGAGTGTTTCAAAACTGCTCCATCAAAAGGAAGGTTCAGCTCTGTGAGTTGAATGCAAACGTCACAAAGTAGTTTCTGAGAATGCTTCTGTCTAGTTTTTATGTGAAGATATTCCAGTTTCCAACAAAGACCTCCCAGCAGTCCAAATATTCACTTGGAGATTTTACAAAAAGAGTGTTCCAAAACTGCTTAATGAAAAGTTATGTTCACCTCTGTGAGTTGAATGGACACATCACAAATAAGTTTCTGAGAATGCTTCTGTCAAGTTTTTGTTTGAAGATATTTCCATTTAGAAAAAAAGCTCTCAAAGAGCTAGAAATGTACATTTGCAGATTCTACAAAAAGAGTGATTCAAAACTGCTCTCTCAAAGGAGATGTTCAACTCTGTGAGTGGAATTCCCACATCATAAAGAAGTTTCTGGGAATGCTTCTGCCTAGTTTTTATGTGAAGATATTTTCTTGTCTACCATAGGCTTCATGGTGCTGAAAATATCCACTTATAGATTCTACAAAAAGTGTGTTAGAAAACTGCACTATCAAAAGGAAGGTTCAAATCTGTGAGTTGAATGCACACATCACGAAGTAGTTTCTGAGAATGCGTCTGTCTAGTTTTTATGTGAAATTATACCCTTTTCCAGTGAAAGCCTCAAAGCGGTGCAAATATCCACTTGCAGATTCTAGAAAAAGAGTTTTCAAAGCTGCTCTATGAATAGAAAGGTTCAACTCTGTGAGTTGAATGCACACATCACAAAGAAGTTTCTGAGAATGCTCCTGTCTAGTTTTTATGTGTAGATATTCTCGTTTACAACGAAGACCTCAAATCGGTCCAAATATCCACTTGCAGTTTCTTCAAAAACAGCGTTTCCCAACTGCTCTATGAAACGTTGTGTCAACTCGGTGAGTTGAATGCAAACATCACAAAGAAGTTTCTGAAAATGCTTCTTTCTTGTTTTAATTTGAATATATTTCCTTTTACACCAAAGCCCTAAAAGTGCTACAAATGTCCTCATTCAAATTCTACAAACAGAGTGTTCCAAAGCTGCTTTATTAAAAGACAAGTTCAACTCTGTGAGTTGAATGCACATATCACAACGTTGTTTCTGAGAATGCTTCTGTCTAATTTTTATTTGAAGATATTCCCATTTCCATCGAAGGCTTCAAAGCACTCCAAATATTCATTTGCAGATCCTACAAAAAGAGTGTTTCAAAAGTGCTGTATCAAAATGCAGGTTCAATACTGTCAGGTGAATGCACATATCACAGAGAAGTTTCGGAGAATGCTTCTGTTTAGTTTTTATGTAAAGATATTTCCATCTCTACAATAGGCCTAAAAGTGCTCCAAATATCCGCTTGCAGACTCTACAAAACGAGTGTTTCAAAACTGCTCTATCAAAGGAAGGTTCAAATCTGTGCATTAACTGCACACATCACAAAGAAGTTTCTGACAATGTTTCTGTCTAGTTTTTATGTTTAGATATTCCAGTTTCCAAAGAAGCCCCTAAGTTTCCAAAGAAGTCCTAAGTTTCCAAAGAAGTCCTAATATGCCCTTGCAGATTCTACAAAAAGAGCATTTTAAAACTGCTCCGTGAAAAATTATGTTCCGCTCTGTGAGTTGAATGCACACATCACAATATTGTTTCTGAGAGTGCTTCTGTCTAGTTTTTATGTGAAGATATTCCTGTTTCCAATGAAGGTGTCAAAGCGGTCCAAATATCCAGTTGCAGATTCTACAAATAGAGTGTTACAAAATTGCTCTATGAAAATTTATGTTCAACTCTGTGAGTTGAATGCACACATCAAAAAAATTTCTGAGAATGCTTCTTTCTAGTTTTTATGTGAAGATATTTCCTTTTCTAAAAAAGGCCTCAAAACGCTCAAAATGTCCACTTGCAGAATCTATTAAAAAGTATCCCAAAACTGCTCTATCAACAGAAAGGTTCAACTCTGTGAGTTGCATGCACACATCCCAAAGAAGTTTTTGAGAATGCTTTTGTCTAATTTTTTTGTGAAGATATTTCCTTTTCTACCATAGGTCTCAAAGAGCTCCAAATATCCACCTGCAGACTCTACAAAAAGACTGTTTCAAAACAGCTCTATCAAAAGGAAGGCTGAACTCTGTGAGTTGAATGCACACATCACAAAGTAGTTTCTGAGAATGCTTCTGTTTAGTTTCTATTTGAAGATATACCCGTTTCCAATGAAGACACCAAAACGGTCGAAATATCCCCTTTCAAATTGTACAAAAAGAGAGTTTCAAAACTGCTCTATCAAAAGGAATGTTTAACTCTGTGAGTGGAATGCACACATCACAAAGAAATTCTGAGAATGCTTCTGTCTAGTTTTTTTGTGAAGATAATTCCTTTTTCACTGAAGGCCTCAAAGCACTCCAAATGTCCTCTTGTGTATTCTACAAAAAAAGTGTTTCAAAACTCCTCTATCAAAAGGAAGGTTCGACTATGTGAGTTGAATGCACACATCACAAGTAAGTTTCTGAGAATGCTTCTTTGTAGTTTTTATGTGAACATATTCCCGTTTCCAACGAAGGCCTCAAAGTGCTCTGAATATCCTCTTACAGATTCTACAAAAAGATTGTTTCAAAACTGCTCAATGAAAAGTTATGTTGAACTCTGTGAGTTCAATGCACACATCCAAAGAAGTTTCTGAGAATGCTTCTGTCTATTTTTTTTGTGAAGATATTTAGTTTACTACCATAGGCCTCAAAGCGCTCCAAATATCCATCTGCAGGTACTACAAAAAGAGTATTTCAAAACTGCTCTATCAAAAGAAAGGTTGAACTCTGTGGTTTGAATGCACATATTAGAAAGTAGTTTTGAGAATGCTTCTGTCCAGTTTTAAATTGATGATATTCTCGTTCCCAACGAAGACTTCAAAGATCTCCAAATATCTAATTGCAAATTCCTAAAAAAGAGAGTTTCAAAACTGCTATATGAAAAGGAAGTTTAACTCTGTGATTCGAATGCATGCATCACAAAGTACTTTCTGAGAATGCTTGTCTCTAGTTTTTATTTGAAGGTATTCCCATTTCCAAAAAGGCTTCAAAGTATGCCAAATATCCACTTGCAGATTCTACAAAAAGTGTGTTTCAAAACTGCTCTCTGAAAACAAAGGTTCAACTCTGTGATTTGAATGCACACATCACAAAGAAGTTTCTGAGAATGCTTCTGTCTGGTGGTCATTTGAAGATATTCCCGTTTCCAACAAAGCCTTCAAAGCACTCCAAATATCCACTTGCAGATTCTACAAAAAGAGTCTTTTAGAACTGCTCTATGAAAAGTTATGTTCAACCCTCTGAGTTGAATGCCCACATCACAAAATGTTTCTGAAAATGCTTCTGTCTAGTTTTTATGTGAAGATATTACCGTTTCCAATGAAGGCCTCAAAACGGTCCAAATAACCACTTGCAGGTTCTTCAAAAGGAGTGTTTCACAACTGCACTAGGAAAACGTATGTTCAACTCTGCGAGTTGAATGCAAACATCACATAGAAGTTTCTGAGAAAGGTTCTGTCTAGTTTTCATTTCAAGATATTTCCTTTTCCACCATAGCCCTCAGAGCACTTCAAATGTCCTCTTTCAGATTCTACAAAGAGTATTTCAAAACTGCTCTATCAAAGGAAAGGTTCAACTCTCTGAGTTGAAAGGACACATCACACAGTTGTTTCTGAGAAGGCTTCTGTTTGTTTTTTATTTCAAAACATTCCCGTTTCCAACGAAGGCTCAAGCGCTCCAAATATCCACTTCCAGATTCTACAAAAACAGTGTTTCAAAACTGCTCTATGAAAAGTTATGTTCAGCACACTGAGTTGAATGTACACATCATGAAAAAATTTCTGAGAATGCTTCTGTTAAGTTTTTATGTTAAGATATTCGTGTTTCCAAGGAATGCTTCAAATCGGTACAAATATCCACTTACAGTTTCTTCAAAAAGAGTGTTTGACAACTGCTCTATGAAAAGGAAAGTTCAACTCTGTGAGTTGAATACACACATCACAAAGAAATTTCTGAGAATGCTTCTGTCTAGTTTTTATTTGAAGATAATTCCTTTTCCACGCCAGTCCTCTAAAAGTTATAAATGTCCACTTGCAGATTCTACAAAAGTAGTGTTACAAAACTGCTCTATCAAAGGAAATGTTTAACTCTGTGTGTTGAATGCACATATCACAAAGTAATTTCTAAGAATGCTTCTGTCTAGTTTTTATTTGAAGATATTCCCACTTCCAATGAAGTATTCAAAGTGCTCTAAATGTCCACTTGCAGATTCTACAAAAAATGTGTTTCAAAACTGTTACATCAAAACGAAGGTTCAACTTTGTGAGTTGAATGCACACATCACAAAGAAGTATCTGACAATGCTTCTATTTAGTTTTTATATGAAGACATTCCTGTTTCCAAAGAAGGCCTCAAACGGTCCAAGTATCCCCTTGCAGATTGTACAAAAAGAGTGTTTCAAAACTGCTCAATCAAAAGTTATGCTAAACTCCGTGAGTTGAATGCACACATCAAAAAGACGTCTCTGAGAATGCTTCTGTCTAGTTTTTATGTGAAGATATTCCCATTTCCAACGAAGGCCTCTAAGCAGTCCAAATATCCACTTGCAGGTTCTTCAAATAGAATGATTCACAACTTCTCTATGGAAAGGTATGTTCAACTCTATGAGTTGGATGCACACATCACAAAGTAGATTCTGAGAATGCTACTGTCTAGTTTTTAGTTGAAGGTATTCCCGTTTCCAACAAAGGCTTCAAAACGCTCCAATTATCCACTTGCAGATCCTACAAAAAGAGTGTTTCAAATCTGCTCTATCAAAAGGAAGGTTTAACTCTGTCAGTTGAATGCACACATCACAAAGAAGTTTCTGAGAATGTTTCTGTCTTGTTTTAATGTGAAGATATTTCCTTTTTTGCCGAAGGCCTCAAAGCACTCCAAATGTCCACTTGCAGATTCTACAGAAAGAGTGTTTCAACACTGCTCTACCAAAAGGAAGTTTCATCTCTGTGAGTTGAATCTACTCATCACAAAGAAGTTTCTGAGAATGCTTCTGTCTAGTTTTTATGTGAATTTAATCCCGTTTCCAACCAAGGCCTCAAATAGGTTCAAATATCTACCTTTGGATTCTACAAAAAGAGTGTTTCTAAACTGCTCTATCAAAAGGAAAGTTCAATTCTGTGAGTTGAATGCACCCATCACAAGAAGTTTCTGAGAATGCTTCTGTCTAGTTTTTATTTGAAGATATTCCCGTTTCCAATGAAGGATTCAAAGTGCTCCACATATCCACTTGCCAATTCTTCAAAAGGACGGTTTCAAAACTGCTCTATCAAAAGAAAGCTTCAACTGTGTGAGTTGAATGTACACATCATGAAGTATTTTCTGAGAATGTTTCTGTCTAGTTTTTATGGGAAGATATTCCTGTTTCCAATGAGGGCCTCAATACGGTCCAAATATCCCCTTTCAGATACTGCAAATAGAGTTTTTCAAATCTCCTCTATAAAAAGTTATGTTCAACTCTGTGAGTTGAATACACACATCACAAACTTGTTTCTGAGAATGCTTCTGTCTAGTTTTTATTTGAAGATATTCCCGTTTCCAACGAAGTCTTCAAAGCACTCCAAATATACACCTGCAGATACTACAGAAGGAGTGTTTCAAACCTGCTCCATCAAAAGAAAGTTTAAACTCTGTGAGTTGAATACACACATCACAAAGAAGTTTCAGATAATGTTTCTCTCTAGTTTTTATTTGAAGATATTTTCTTTTCCACCATAGCCCTCAAAGCGTTACAAATGTCTATATGCAGATTCTACAAAAAGAGTGTTTCAAAACTTCGCTGTCAAAAGAAATATTCAACACTGTGAACTGAATGCACACAACACAAAACAGTTTCTGAGAATTCTTCTGTCGAGTTTTTATTTGAAGAAATTCCCGTTTCCAACAAAGGCTTCAAAGTGCTCAAAATATCCATTTGCAGATTGTACAAAAAGAGTGTTTCAAAACTGCTCTACCAAAAGGAAGGTTCAACTCTGTGAGTTGAGTGCACACGTCACAAAGAAGTTTCTGAGAATGCTTCTGAGTAGTTTTTATGTGAAGAGATTTCCCTTACCACCGAGGGCCTCAAAGCACTCCAAATGTCCACTGGCAGATTCTAAAAAAAATGTGTTTCAAAACTGCTCTATCAAAAGGAAGGTTCAACTCTGTGAGTTGAATGTACACATAACAAAGAAGTTTCTGAGAATGCTTCTATCTACTTTTTATGTGAAGATATTTCCTTTTCCACCAATGGTCACAAAGCACTCCAAATGTCCACTTGCAGATTCTGCAAAAAAAGTGTTTCAAACGTGCTGTATCAAAAGAAATGTTCAACTCTATAAGTTGAAGGCAGACATCACAAAAATGTTTCTGAGACTGCTTCTGTCTAGTTTGTATGTGAAGGTATTCCCTTTTCTACCATAGGCCCCAAAGCAGTCCAAATATCCATTTGCAGATTCTACAAAGAGTTTTCAAAACTGCTGTATCAAAAGAAAGGCTCAACTCCATGAATTGAAAGCATACATCTCAATGTAGTTTTGGAGAATGCTTCTGTCTAGTTTTTATTTGAAGATATTCCCTTTTCCAACGAAGGATTCAAAGAGCTCGAAATATCCACTTGGAGATTCTACAATAAGAGTCTTTCAAAGCTGCTCTATCAAAAGGAAGGCTCATCACTGTGAGTTTGAATGCACACATCACAAAAAAGTTTCTGACAATGCTTCTGTCTAGTATTTATGTGAAGATATTTCCTTTTGTACCAAAGGTCTCAAAGGGCTCGAAATGTCCTCTTGCAGACTCTACCAAAAATGTGTTACAAAATTGCTCTATCAAAACAAAGGTTCAACTCTGTGAGTTGAATACACACATCACAAAGATGTTTCTAAGAATGCTTCTCTCTAGTTTTTATGTGAAGGTATTCCCGTTTAAATCGAAAGCCTCAAAACGGTCAAAATATCCCCATGCAGATTCGACAAAAAGAGAGTTTCAAAACTGCTCTATCAAAAGGAAGCTTCAACTCTGTGAGTTGAATGCACACATCACAAAGAAGTTTCTGAGAATGCTTCTGTCAAGTTTTTATCTGCAGATATTCCCTTTTCCAACGAATGCGTCAAAGTCATCTAAATATGCACTTGCAGATTCTACAAAAAGAATGTATCAAAACTGCTCTATGAAAAGTTATGTACAACAATGTGAATTGAATTCACACATCACAAAGAAGTTTCTGAGAATGGTTCTGTCTAGTTTTATGTGAAGACATTCCCATTTCCAATGAAGGCCTCAAATCGGTCCTAATATCCACTTGCAGGTCCTTCAAAAAGAGTTTCACAACTGCTCTATGAAAAGGTGTGTTCAACTCTGTGAGTTGAATGTGCACATAACAAAGAA
Organism: Pongo abelii; assembly: GCF_028885655.2. Taxonomy (NCBI): domain Eukaryota; kingdom Metazoa; phylum Chordata; class Mammalia; order Primates; family Hominidae; genus Pongo; species Pongo abelii. Next base: position 17,719,787 of record NC_072000.2, on the reverse strand, counting down.
GTTTCTGAGAATACTTCTGTGTAGTTTTTATTTGAAGATATTTCCTTTTCCACCACAGCTCTCAAAGCGCTACAAGCAACCATTTGAAGATGCTGCAAAAAGAGTGTTTCAAAACTGATCTATCAAAAGAAAGGTTCAACTCTGTGAGTTGAATGTACACATCACAAAACCGTTTCTGGGAATACTTCTGTCTCTTCTTTATTTGAAGAAATTCCCGTTTCCAATGAAGGCTTCAAATCTCTCCAAATAGCCAATTGTAGATTCCACAAAAAGTGTGTTTCAAAACTGCTCTATAAAAAGGAAGGTTCAACCCTGTGAGTTGAATGCACACATCTCAAAGAAGTTCCTGAGAATGCATCTCTCTAGATTTTATGTGAAGATATTTCCTTTCCTAATGTAGGCCTCAAAGCACTCCAAATATCCACTGGCAGATTCTACAAAAAGTGAGATTCAAAACTGCTCTATCAAAAGAAATGCTCAATTTGGTGAGTTGAAAGCACACATTACAAGGTAGTTTCTGAGAATGCTTCTGTCTAGTTTTTATTTGAAGATATTACCGTTTCCAACGAAGGCTTCAAAGCACTCCAAATAACCACTTGCAGATTCTACAAAAAGAGTGTTTCAAAACTCTCTATAAAAAGGAAGGTTATACAGTGTCAGTTGAATGCACACATCACAAAGAAGTTTCTGAGAAAGCTTCTGTGTAGTTTTTATATCAAGATGTTTCCTTTTCTACCTTAGGCCTCAAAGCACTCCAAATATCCACTTGCAAATTCTACAAAAAGAGAGTTTCAAAACTGCTATATGAAAGCAAACGTTCAACCCCATGAGTTGAATGCACGCATCATAAATAAATTGCTGAGAATGCTACTCTGTAGTTTTTATGTAAAGATATTTCCTTTTCCACCTAAGGCGTCAATGCACTCAAAATTTCCACTTGAAGATTCTACAAAAAGAGTGATTCAAAACTGCTCCATGAAACATTAAGTTCAACTCATTGAGTTTAATTCACACATCCAAAGAATTTTCTGAGAATGCTTCTGTCTAGTTTTTATGTGAAGATATTTCCTGTTCCACTGAACGCCTCAAAGTGCTCCAAATGTACACTTGCAGCTTCTACAAAAAGAGTGTTTCAAAATTGCTCTATTAAAAATTATGTGGAACTCTGTGAGTTAAATGCACACATCACAAAGTAGTTTCTGATAATGCTTCTGTCTACTGTTTATGTGGATATTTCATATTCCACCGAATTCCTAAAAGTGCTCCAATTGTCCACCTGCAGATTCTACAAAAAGAGTGTTTCAAAACTGCTCTATGAAAAGTTATGTTCAAATCTATGAGTTGAATGCACACATCACAAAGCAGTTTCTGAGAATGCTTCTGTCTAGTTTTTATGTGAAGATCTACTCGTTTCCAAGGAAGGCCTCAAATAATTCTAAATATCCCCTTGCAGAATCTACGAAAAGGGTTTTTCAAAACTGCTGTATCTAAAGGAAGGTTCAACACTGTGAGTTGAATGCACACATCCCAAAGAAGTTTCTTAGGATACTTCTGTCTAGTTTTTATATGAAGATATTTCCTTTTAAACTGAAGGCCTCAAAGCACTCCAAATGTCCTCTTGCAGATTCTGCAAAAAAAGTTTTTCAAAACTGTTCTATGAAAAGGAAGATTCAACTCGGTGAGTTGAATGCTCACATAACAGAATAGTTTCTGAGAATGCTTCTGTGTACTTTTATGTGAAGATATTCCTGTTTCTGATGAAGGCTTCAAAACGGTCCAAATATCCCATTGCAGATTCTAGGAAAAGAGTGTTTCAAAAGTGTTCTATCAAGAGAAAGGTTCAACTCTGTGACTTGAAAGCACACATCACAAAGAAGTCTCTGAGAATGCTTCTGTCTAATTTTTATGTGAAGATATTCCCATTTCCAACAAAGGCCTCAAAGCGGACCAAACTTCCACTTGCAGATTCTACAAAAAGAGTGTTTCAAAACTGCTCTATGAAAAGGAAGGTTCACCTCTGTGAGTTGAATGCACACATCACAAAATCGTTTCTCAGAATCCTTCTGTCTAGTTTTTATGTGAAGCTATTCTGGATCCCAATGAAGGCCTCAAATCGGTCTATCCCCTTGCAGAATCTACAAAAACAGTGTCTCAAAACTCCTCTATCAAAAGGAAGGATCAACTCTGTCAGTTGAATGCACACATCACAAAAAATTTCTGAGAATTCTTCTTTCTTGTTTTTATGTGCAGGTACTCCTGTTGCCAAAGAAGGCCACAAAGCGTTCCAAGTATTCACTTGCAGATTCCACAAACAAGACAGTTTCAAAACTGGTCTATGAAAAGATATGTACAATTCTATGAGTTGAACGCACACATCACAAAGAAGTTTCTGAGTATGCTTCTGTGTAGTTTTTATTTGATCATATTTCCTTTTCCACCATAGCCCAAAATCACTAAAAGTGTCCATTTGCAGATTCTAAAAAAGAGTGTTTCAAAAATGCTCTTTAAAAAGATAGTTCAACTCCTTGAGCTGAATGCACACATCACAAAGAAGTTTCTGAGAATGCTTCTGTCTACTTTTTATGTGAAGAAATTCCCGTTTCAAACGAAGGCCTCAAATCGTTCCAAAATTCCACTTGCAGAAGCTAGAAAAAGAGTGTTTCAAAACAGCTCTATGAAAAGTTATGTTCAACTCTGTGAGTTGAATTCAAACATCACAAAGAAGTTTATGAGAATGCATCTGTCTAGTTATTATGTGAAGACATTTCCTTTTGTACCGTAGGCCACAATGTGCTCCAAATATCCACCAGTAGATACTTCAAAAAAAGTGTTTCAAAACTATTCTATCAATAGGAAGGCTCAACTCTGTGAGTTGAATGCACACATCAAAAAGTAGTTTCTGAGAATGCTTCTGTCTAGTTTTCATTTGAAGATATTCCCGTTCCCAAGGAAGTCTTCAAAGCGCTCCAAATATCCACTTGCAGATTCTACAAAAGGAGTGTTTCAAAACCGCTGTATCAAAAGGAAATTTCAACACTGTTAGTTGAATGCACACATCACAAAGGGGTTTCTGAGATTGTTTCTGTCTAGTTTTTATGTGAAGATATTTCCTTTTCTACCATAGGCCTCCAAGCGCTCCAAATATCCAATTTCAGATAATACAAAAAGAGTGATTCAAAACTGGTCTATCAAAACAAAGTTTCAACTCTGTGATTTGAATGCACAGATCACAAAGATGTTTCTGACAATGTCTTTGTCTAGTTTTTCAGTGAAGACATTTCCTTTTCTACCATAGGCCTCAAAACGGTCCAAATGTCCCCTTACAGATTCCAGAAAAACTGCTTCAAAACTGCTCTATCAACGGGAAGGTTTAACTCTGTGAGTTGAATGCACACATCTTCAAGAATTTTCTGAGAGTGCTTCTGTCTAGTTTTTATGTGAAGAAATTCCCGTTTCGAACGAAAGCCTCAAATCGGTGAAATATACCCTTGCAGATTCTACAAAAAGAGTGTTTCAAAACTGCTCCATCAAATGGAATGTTGAACTCCGTGAGATGAATGCACAGATCACAAAGTAGTTTCTGAGAATGCTTCTGTCTATTTTTTATGTGCAAATATTCCTGTTTCCAACGAAGGCCTAAAAGCGTTCCAATTATCCACTTGCAGATTCTAAAAAAAGAGGGTCTCAAAACTGTTCTATGAAAACTTATGTTCAACTCTGTGAGTTGAATGCACACGTCACAAAGAAGTTTCTGAGAATGCTTCTCTCTAGTTTTTATGTGAAGATATTTCCTTTTCCACCGAAGGCCAGAAATTGCTCCAAATGTCCACTTGCACATTCCAAAAAAAAAAAAAAAAAACGTTTCAAAGCTACTCTAGCAAAAGGAAGGTTCAACTGTTTAAGTTGAATGCCCACATCAAAAAGTAGTTGCTGACAATGCTTCTGTCTAGTTTTTATGTGGAGATATTCCTGTTTCCAACGAAGGCCTCAAATTGGTCCAAATATCCCCTTGCAGATTCTACAAAAAGAGTGTTTCAAAACTGCTCTATGAAAAGCTATATTCAATTCTGTGAGTTGAATGCACACATCACAAAGAAGTTTCTGGGAATGCTTCTGTCTAATTTTTATGGGAAGATATTCCCGTTTCCAATGAATGAATCAAAGAGTCCAAATATCCACTTGCAGATTCTACAGAAAGAGAGTTTCAAAACTGTCCTATGAAAACTTATGTTCTACTCTGTGAGTTGAATGCACACATCACAAAGAAGTTTCTGAGAAAGTTTCTGTCTAGTTTTTATGTGAAGATTTTCCCCATTACAATGAAGGCCTCAAATTGGTAAAATTATCCACTTGCAGAATTTCAAAAACACTGTTTCACAACAGCTCTGTGAAAAGGCATGTTCAACTCTGTGAGGTGAATGCAAATATCACAAAGAAGTTTCTGTGAATGCTTCCTTCTAGTTTTTATTTGAAGATATTTCAATTTCCACCATAGCCCTCAAAGCGATACAAATGTCCATTTGCAGATTCTACAAAAAGAGTGTTTCAAAGCTGCTCTATCAAAGGAAATGTTCATCTCTGTGAGTTGAATGCACATATCACAAAGTAGTTTCTGAGAAGGCTTCTGATTTTATTTGAACACATTCCCATTTCCAATGAAGGCTTCAAAGCTCTCCAAGTATCCAATTGCAGATACTACAAAAAGAGTGTTTCAAAACTGCTCTATCAAAAGGAAGATTCAACTCTGGGAGTTGAATGCACACAACACAAAGAAGTTTGTGATAATGCTTCTGTCTAGTTTTTATGTGAAGAGATTTCCTTTTCCAATGAAGTCCTCTAAGCACTCCAATTGTCTACTTCCAGATTCTACAAAAAATGTGTTTCAAAACTGCTCTATGAAAAGGATGGTTCAACTCTGACTTGAATGCACAGATCACAGAGAAGTTTCTGAGATTGCTTCTGTCTAGTTTTATGTGAAGATGTTGCCTTTTCCACCAAAGACCTCAAAGCACTCCAAATGTCCACTTGCAAATTCCATAAAAAAAGGTTTCAAACTGCTCTATCAAAAGGAAGTTTCAACTCTGTGAGCTGAATGCACACATCACAAAGAAGTTTCTGACAGTGCTCATGTCTTGTTTTTATCTGAAGATATTCCCGTTTGCAATGAAAGCCTCAAATCGGTCCAAATATCCCCTTTCAGATTCTATAAAAAGAGTGTTTCAAAACTGCTCTATGAAAAGTTATGTTCAACTCTGTGAATCGAATGTACACATCACAAAGTAGTTTCTGAGAATGCTTCTGTCTAGATTTTATGTGAAGATATTCCCGTTTCCAATGAAGGCTTCACACTGTCCAAATATGCTCTCGCAGATTCTACAAAAAGAGTGTTTCAAAACTGCTCTATGAATAGTTATGTTCAACTCCATGAGTTGAATGCACACATCACAAAGTAGTTTCTGAGAATCCTTCTGTCTAGTTTATATGTGAAGATGTTCCCGTTTTCAATGAAGGCCTCAAATCATTCCAAATATCCACTGGCAGGTCCTTCAAAAAGAGTGTTCAACAACTGCACTAAGAAAATGTATGTTCAACTCCGTGAGTTGAATGCAAACATTCCAAAGTTGTTTCTGAGAATTTTTCTGTGTAGTTTTTGGTTGAAGATATTTCCTTTTCCACGATAGCCCTCAAGGTGCTACAAATGTCCTCTTTCAGATTCTTCAAAAAAGAGAGATTCTAAACTGCTCTATCAAAAGAAAGGTTCAACTCTGTGAGTTGAATGGCCATATCACAAAGTTGTTTCTGAAAGTGCTTCAGTCTAGTTTTTATTTGAAGATATTCCCGTTTCAAACAAAGGCTTCAAAGCTCTCTAAATATCCGCTTGCAGATTCTACAAAAAACTGTTTCAAAACTACTCTATCAAAAGGAAGATTCAACTCAGTGGGTTCAATTCACACTTCACAAAGAAGTTTCTGAGAATGCTTCTGTCTAGTTTTCATGTGAAAATATTTCCTTTTCAACCGGAGAACTCAAAGTGCTCCAAATGTCCAGTTTCAGATACCACAAAAAAACTTTATCTAAACTGCTCTATCAAAAGGAAGGTTCAACTCTGTAAGTTGAATGCACACAAAAGAAAGACCTTTCTGAGAATGCTCGGTCTAGTTTTTATATGAAGATATTTCCTTTTCCACTGAAGGCCTCAAAGTGCTCCAATTGTCCACATTCACATTCCACAAAAAAAGGTTTCAAAACTCCTCAATCGAAATGAAGGTTTATCTCTTTGAGTTGAATGCACACATCACAAGGAAGTTTCTGACAATGCTTTTGTCTAGTTTTTATGTGACGATATTCAAGTTTCCAACAAAGGCCTCAAATCGGTCCAAATATCCCCTTACAGATTCTACAAAAAGACTGTTTCAAAACTGCTCTATGAAAAGTTATGTTCAAATCTGTGAGTTGAATGCACCCATCACAAAGAAGTTTCTGAGAATGCTTCTGTGTAGTTTTTATGGGAAGACAATTCCGTTTCTAATGAAGCCCTGAAATGGTCCCAATATCCATTTGTGGATTATACAAAAAGAGTGTTTCAAAACTGCTCCTTGAAAACTTATGTTCTGCTCCATAAATTGAAAGCATACATCACAAAGAAATTACTGATAACGCTTCTGTCCAGTTTTTATGTGAAGATATTCCTGTTTTTAATGAAGGCCCCAAATCTGTCCAAATATCCACTTGCAGGTTCTTCAAAAAGAGTGTTTCACTACTGCTCTATCAAAAGGAATGTTCAACTCTGTGAGTTGAATCCAAACTTCTCAAAGAAGTTTCTGAGAATGCTTCTGTCTGGTTTTCCACCACAGCCCTCAAAGTCCTACAAATTGTCCTCTTTCAGATTCTACAAAAAGAGTGTTTCAAAACTGCTCTATGAAAAGAAAGGTACAACTCTGTGAGTTGAATGCATACATCACCAAAAAGTTTCTAAGAATGCTTCGGTCAAGTATTTATGTGAAGATATTTCCCTCTCCACCGAAGGCCTCAAAGCTCTCAAACTGTCCAATTGCAGATTCTACACAAAATGTTTCAAAACTGCTCTATCAAAAGGAAGTTTCAAATCTGTCGGTTGAAGTCACACATGAAAAAGAAGTTTCTGAGTATGCTTCTGTCTAGTTTTTATGTGAAGATATTCCCGTTTCCAACGAAGGCATCAAAGAGGTCTAAATATCCACTTGCAGATTCCACAGAAAGAGTGTTTCAAAACTGGTCTATGAAAAGTTATGTTGACCTCTGTGAGGGGAATGCACACATCTGAAAGAAGTTTCTGAGAATGCCTCTGTCTAGTTTTTCTGTGAAGATATTCCTGTTTCCAATGAAGGCCTCAAATCTGTCCAAATAAACACTTGCAGCTCCTTAAAAAAGAGTGTTTCACTACTGCTCTATGAAAAGATATGTTCACCTCTGTGCATTGCATGAAAACATCACAAAGAAGTTTCTGAGAATGATTCTGTCTAGTTTTTATGTGAAGATATTTCTTTTTACACCAGAGACCTCAAAGAGCTGCAAATGTCCACTTGCAGATTCTACCAAAAGAGCGTTTCAAAACTACTCTATCATAAGAAGGGTTGAACTCTGTGAGTTGAATATACATATCACAAAGTAGTTTCTGAGAATGCTTCTGTTTTGTTTTTATTTGAAGATATTCCCGTTTCCAATGAAGGATTCAAAGAGCTCCAAATATCCAATTGCAGATTCTGCAAAAAGAGTGTTTCAAAACTGCTCTATCAAAAGGAAGACTCAAATCATTGAGTTGAATGCACACATCACAGAGATGTTTCTGATAATGTTTCTGCCTAGTTTGTATGTGAAGATATTTCCTTTTCCACCAAAGGCCTTAAAGCGCTCCAAATGTCCTCTTGCAGAATCTACAGAAAGTGGGTTTCAAAACTGATATAGCAAAAGGAAGGTTCAACTCTGTGAGTTGAGTGCACATATCACAAAGTAATTTCTAAGAATGCTTCTGTCCAGCTTTTATGGGAAGATATTCCAGTTTCCAAAGAAGGCCTCAAATATGTCCAAATATCCCATTGCAGATGCTACAAAAACGTTGTTTCAAAACTGCTCTATCAAAAGAAAAGTTCAACTCTGTGAATTGAATGAACACATCACAAAGACCTTTATGAGAATGCTTCTGTCTAGTTTTTATGTGAAGATATTCCGTTTCCAACAAAGGCCTGAAATCATTTCAAATTTCCACTTGCAGGTATCTCAAAAAGAATGTTTCACAACTCCTCTATTAAAAAGTATGTTCAACTCTGTCAGTTGAATGCAAACATCACAAGGATATTTCTGAGAATGCTTCTGTCTAGTTTTTATTTGAAGATATTTCATTTTCCAACATAGCCCTCAAAGTACTACAAATGTCCATTGCAGATCCGAGAAAAACAGTGTTTTATATCTGCTCTATCAAAAGGAAGGTTCAACTCTGTGAGTTGAATGTGCACATCACAAAGAAGTTTCTGAGAATGCTTCAGTCTTGTTTTTATTTTAAGATAGTCCCTTTTCCAATGAAGGATTCAAAGCACTCCAAATATCCACTTGCAGATTTTACAAAAAGAGTGTTTCAAAACAGCTGATCAACAGGAAAGTTCAACTCAGTGAATTGAATGCACACATCACAAACCAGTTTCTGAAAACGCTTCTGTCTAGTTTTTATGTGAAGACATTTCCTTTTCCTCAGCAGGCCTCAAAGTGCTCCCAATGTCCACTTGCATATTCTACAAAAAGAGTATTTCAACTGCTCTATCAAAAAAGGAAGGTTCAACTAGGTGAGTTGATTGCACACATCACAAAGAAGTTTCTAAGAAGGCTTCTGTCTAGTTTTAAGTGAAGATATTCCCGTTTCCAACGAATGCCTCAAATCAGTCCAAATGTCCCCTTACAGATTCTACAAAAAGAGTGTTTCAAAACTAATCTATCAAAAAGGAGCTTCAACTTTGTCAGTTGAATGCACATATCATAAAGATGTTTCTGACAATGCTTCTATCTAGTTTTTATTTGATGATATTTACTTTTGGAGCACTGGCCTCAAAGTACTCCAAATATTCACCTGCAGATTCTATAAAAAGAGTGTTTCAAAACTGCTCTATCAAAAAAAGTTCAAATTTGTTAGTTGAATGCACTCATCAAAAAGAATTTTCTTAGAATGCGTCTGTCTAGTTTTTAGGTGAAGATATTTACTTTTAGAGCATTGGCCTCAAAGCGCTCCAACTATTCACTTGCAGATTCTACAAAAATAGTGTTTCAAAACTGCTCTATCAAAAGGAAGGTTCAACTCTGTGAATTCAATGCAGACATCACAAAGAAGTTTCTGAGAATGCTTCTGTCTAGTTTTTAAGTGAAGATATTTCCTTTTCCAGCATAGGCCTCAAAGTGCTCCAAATATCCACTTGCAGATTCTAGAAAAAGAGTGTTTCACAACTTCTCTAGCAAAAGGAATGTTCAGCACTGTGAACTGAATGCACTCATCACAAAGAAGTTTCTGAGAATGCTTCTCCATTGTTTTTATGTGAGGATATTCCCTTTTCCAGTTTAGGCCTCAAAGTGCTCTAAGTATTCACACGCAAATGCTACAAAAAGAGTGTTTCAAAGCTGCTGTATCAAAAGGATGGTTTAACTCTATATGTTGAATCCACAAGTCACAAATAAATTTTTGAGAATGTTTCTGTCTTGTTTTTATGTGAAGATATTTCCTTTTCCATCATAGTCTTCAAAGCACTCCGTATATACACGTGCAGATCCTCTAAAAACAGTGTTTCAAAACTGCTCTATCAAAAGAAAAGTTCAACTCTGGGAGTTGAATGCACCCATCACAAAGAAGTTTGAGAAAACGCTTCTCTCTAGTTTTTAAGTGAAGATATTTCCTTTTCCAGCATAGGCCTCAAAGCGCTGCAAATAACCAATTGAAAATTCTACCAAAAAGGTGTTTCAAAACAGCTCTATAAAACAGAAGGTACAAGTCTGTGAGTTGAAAACACACACCAAAAATTAGTTTCTGAGAAGGCTTCCGTCTAGTTTCTATATGAAGATATTTCCTTTTCCACCAGAGGCACAATCGCTCCAAATATCCACTTACAGATTCTACAAAAAGAGTGTTTCAAAACTGCTCTATCAAAAGGAAGGTTCAACTCTGTGACTTGAATGTAGACATCCAAAGAAGTTTCTGAGAATGCTTCTGTCTAGTTTTTATATGAAGATGTTTCCTTTTCCAGCATGGGCCTCCAAGCGCTCCCAATATTGACTTGGAGATTCTGCAAAAAGATTGTTTCAAAACTGCTCTATCAAAAGGAAGATTCAACTCTGCATCTTGAATGCACACAGAACAAAGAAGATTGTGAGAATGCTGCTGTCTAGTTTTTATGTTAATATAATTCCTTTTCCAGCATTGGCCTCTAAACACTCCAAATATCCACTTGCAGATTCTACAAAAAGAGTGTTTCAAAACTGAAAACTGCTCTATAAAAACAAACTTTTAACTTTGTTAGTTGAATGCACACATCAAAAACAAGTTTCTTAGAATGCTTCGGTCTAGTTTTAAGGTGAAGATATTCCCTTTTCCAGCATAGGCCTCAAAGCGCTCCAAATATTCACTTGCAGATTCTACAAAATTAGTGTGTCTAAATTGCTCTATCAAAAGGAAGATTCAACTCTGTGAATTGAATGAAGTCATCACAAAGAAATTTCCCAGAATGCTTCTGTATAGTTTTTAAGTAAAGATATTTCCTTTTCCAGCATAGGCCTCGAAGTGCTTCAAATATCCACCTGCAGATTCTAGAGAAAGAGTGTTTCAAAACTGCTCTATCAAAAGGAATGTTCAGCACTGTGAATTGAATGCACACATCACAAAGAATTTTCTGAGAATTCTTCTCTCTTGTTTGTATGTGAGAATATTCCCCTTTCCAGCTTAGCGCTCCAAATATCCACTTGCAGATTCTGCAAAAAGAGTGTTTCAAAACTGCTGTATGAACAGGGTGCTTCAGCTCTGTGAGTTGAACGCGTACATCACAAAGAAGTTTCTGAAAATGCAGCTCTCTAGTTTTTATGTGAAGATATTTCCTTTTCCAGCTTAGGCATCAAAGTGCTCTAAGTATTCACATGCAACTACTTAAAAAATAGTGTTTCAAAGCTGCTGTATCAAAAGGACGGTTTAACCCTATAAGTTGAATGCACATGTCACAAAGAAATTTTTGAGAATGCTTCTATCTTGTTTTTATGTGAAGATATTTCCTTTTCCAGCATAGTCCTCAAAGCGCTCCATATATACACTTGCAAATCCTCTAAAATCAGTGTTTCAAAACTGCTGTATCAAAAGAAAAGCTCAACTCTGGGAGTTGAATGCACACAACACAAAGAAGTTTCTGAAAACATTTCTCTCTTGTTTTTATGTGAAGATATTTCCTTTTCCAGCATAGGCGTCAAAGCGCTGTAAATAACCAATTGAAAATTCTACAAAAAAGGTGTTTCAAAACTGCTCTACAAAACAGAAGGTACAAGTCTGTGAGTTGAAAGCACACACCACAAATTAGTTTCTGAGATGGCTTCAATCTAGTTTCTATATGAAGATATTTCCTTTTCCACCAGAGGCCGCAATCGCTCCAAATATCCACTTGCAGATTCTACAAAAAGAGTGTTTGAAAACTGCTCTATCAGAAGGAAGGTTCAAATCTACGAATTGACTGCACATATCACAAAGAAGTTTCTGAGAATGCTTCTGTCTAGTTTTTTATGTGAAGATGTTTCCTTTTACAGCATAGGCCTTAAAGGGCTTCAAATATTCATTTGCCGATTCTACAAAAAGAGGGTTTCAAAACTGATCTATCAAAAGGAAGATTCAACTCTGTGAGTTGAATGCACACATCAAAAAGAAGTTATTGACAATGCTTCTCTCTACTTTTTATGGGAAGTTATTTCCTTTTCCAGCATAGGCCTCAAAGCATTCCACATATATACTTGCAAATTCTGCAAAAAGAGTGTTTCAAAACTGCTCTATCAAAAGGAAGGTTCAACTCTGTGAGTTGAATGCATGCATCACAAAGAAGTTTCTGAGAATGCTTCTGTCTAGTTTTTATGTGAAGATATTTCCTTTTCCAGGTTTGGTCTCAAATTGCTCCAAATATCCACTTGCAGATTCTAAAAAAAGAGTGTTTCAAAACTGCTCTATCAAATGAAGTTTCAACTCTATAACTTGAATGTAGACATCACAAAGAAGTTTCTGAGAATGCTTCTGTCTAGTTTTTATGTGAAGATATTCCCTTTTCCAGCATTGGCGTCACATCGCTCCAAATATCCACTTGCAGATTCTACAAAAAGGGTGCTTCAAAACTGCTCCATCAAAAGAAAGATTCAACACTGTGATTTGAATGCACACATCACAAACAAGTTTCTGAGAATGCTTCTGTCTTGTTTTTATGTGAAGATATTTCGTTTCCCTGCATAGGCCTCAAAGCGCTCCACATATACCATTGCAAATTCTATAAAAAGAGTGTTTCAAAACTGCTCTATCAAAAGGAAGGTTCACGTCTGTGAGTTGAATGCACTCATCACAAAGAAGTTTCTGAGAATGCTTCAATCTAGTTTTTATGTGAATTTATTTCCTTTTCCAATATGGGCCTCAAAGGGCTCCAAATATCCACTTGCAGATTCCACAAAAAGAGTGTTTCAAAACTCTTCTACCAAAAGGAAGGTTCAACTTTGTGAGGTGAATGCACTCATCAAAAACAAGTTTCTGAGAATGCTTCTGTCTAGTTTTTATGTGAAGATATTTCCTTTTCCGGCATAGTCTTCAAAGCGCTCCAAATATCCACTTGCAGATTCTACAAAAAGAATGCTCCAAAACTGTTCTATCAAAAGGAAGGTTCACATCCGTGAGTTGAATGCTCTCATCACAAAGAAGTTTCTGAGAATGCTTCTGTCTATTTTTTATGTGAAGATATTTCCTTTTCCAGCGCAGGCATCAAAGCGCACCAAATATCCCCTTCCACAATCTACAAAGAGAGAGTTTCAAAACTGTTCTATCAAAACGAAGGTTCAACACTATCAGTTGAATGCACTCATCACAGAGAAGTTGCTGAGAATGCTTCTATCTAATTTATAAGTGAAGATATTTCCTTTTCCATCATAGGCCTGAAATCGCTCCAAATATCCACTTGCAGATTCTACAAAAATAGTGTTTCAAAACTGTTCTATCAACAGGAAGTTTCAACTGTATGAGATGAATGCACTCACCACTAAGAAGTCTCTGAGAATTCTTCTGTCTAGTTTTTATGTGAAGATATTTCCTTTTCCAGCACAACGCTCAAACGCCCCAAATATCAAATTGCAGATACTACAAAAAGAGTGTTTCAAACCTGAACTATCAAAAGGAATGTTCAAGACTGTGAGTTGAATTCATAAAGCACAGGGAAGTTTCTGACAATGCTTCTGTCTAATTATGATGGGAAAATATCTCCTTTTCCAGCATAGGCCTCAAGCGCTCCAAATATCCACTTGCCGATACTACAGAATGGGTGTTTCAAAACTGCTCTATCAAAAGGAAGGTTCCACACGGTGAGTTGAATGCATACATCACAAAGAAGTTTCTGAGAATGCTTCTGTCTACTTTTTATGTGGATATATTTCCTTTTCCAGCATAGGCCTCAAATTGCTCCAAACATCCACTTGCAGATTCCACAAAAAAAAGTTTCAAAATTGCTCTATCAAAAGAACGTTCAAGTCTTTGAGTTGAATGCACTCATCAGAAAGAATTTTCTGAGATTGTTTCTATTTTTTATGTGAAGATATTTCCTTTTCCAGCATAGGCCTCAAAGCCCTCAAAACATCCACTTGAAGATTCTATAAAAAGAATGTTTCAGAACTGTTCTATCAAAAGGAAGGTTCAATTCTGTGAGTTGAATGCATTCATCACAAAGAAGTTTCCGAGAGTGCTTCTGTCTAGTTTTTATGTGAAGATATTTCCTTTTCCAGTGTAGGCCTCATAGCGCTCCAAATATCCACTTGCAGATTCCACAAAAGGAGTGTTCCAATACTGCTCTATCAAAAGGAAGGTTCAAGTCTGTGAGTTGAAGGCACTCAACACGGATATTCCCTTTTCCATCGTAGGTCTCAAAGCGCTCCAAATATCCACTTGCAGATTCCATAAAAAGAGTGTTTCAAAAGTGTTCTGTCAAATGGAAGTTTCAACTCTGTGATTTGAATGCACTCATCACCAAGAAGTTTCTGAGAATGCTTCTGTCTAGTTTCTATGTGATGATATTTCCTTTTTCAGCATAGAACACAAACCGGTCCAAATATCCACTTGCAGATTCTACAATAACAGTATTTCAAAACTGCTCTATCAAAAGGAAGGTTCAAGTCTGTGAGTTGAATGCATAAATCACAGGGAAGTTTCTGTGAATGCTTCTTTAATATTTTTATGTGAAGATTTTCCCTTTTCCGGCATAGTACTCAAATATCTCCAATTATCCACTGGCAGATTCTACAAAAAGTGTGTTTCAAAACTACTCTATCAAAACGAGTGTTCAACTCTGTGAGTTGAATGCACACATTACAAAGAAGTTTCTGAGAATGCCTCTGTCTAGTTTTTATGTGAGGATATTTCCTTTTACAGCATGGGTCTCAAAGGACTCCAAATATCTCCTTGAAGATTCTACAAAGAGAGTTTTTCAAAACTCTTCTATCAAAAGGAAGGTTCGTCTCTGTGAGTTCAATGCACTCATCACAGAGAAGTTTCTGAGAATACTTCTGTCTAGTTTTTATTTGAAGATATTTCCCTTTCCAGCATAGGCCTCAAAGCGCTCCAAATATCCACTTGCAGATTCTACAAAAAGTGTCTTACAAAACTGCTCTATAAAAAGGAAGGTTCAAGTCTGTGAGTTGAATGCACTCATAACAAAGAAGTTTCTGAGGATGCTTCTGTCTAGTTTTTATATAAAGATATTTCCGTTTCCATAGTAGGCCTCAAAGCGCCCAAATATCCACTTGCAGATTCTACAAAGGGAGTGTTTCAAAACTGTTCTATGAAGAGAAACGTTCAACTCTGCGAGTTCAATGCATTCATCACAAACTACTGTCTGAGAATGCTTTTGTCTATTTTTTATGTGAAGATATTTCCCTTTCCAGCATAGGCCTCAAAGTACTCCAAATATCCAATTGCAGATTCCAGAAAAGGAGTGTTTCAAAACGGCTCTATCAAAGGGAAAGTTCAAGTCTGTCAGTTGAATGCACTCATCATGAAGAAGTTTCTGAGAATTCTTCAGCTTAATTTTTATGTGAAGATATTACCTTTTCCAGCATAGGCCTCAAAGCACTCCAAATATCCACTTGCAGATACTACAAAACGAGTGTTTCAAAACTGCTCTATCAAAAGGAAGTTTCAAGTCTGTGAGTTGAATGCACTCATCTCAAAGAACTTTCTGAGAATGCTTCTGCTTAGCTGTTATGTGAAGATGTTTCCTTTTCCTGCATAGGTCTCTAAGCGCTCAAAATATCCACTTGCAGATTGTACAAAAAGAGAGTTTCAAAACTGTTCTATAAAAGGGAAAGTTCAACTCTGTGAGTTCAATGCTCTCATCACAGAGAAATTTCTGAGAATGCTTCTGTCTAGTTTTTATATGAAGATATCTCCTTTTCCATCATAGGCCTCAAAACGCTCCAAATATGCACTTGCAGATTCTACAAAAAGGGTGTTTCAAAACTGTTCTATCAAAAGTAATGTTCAACTCTGTGAGATGAATGCACTCATCATAAAGAAGTTTCTGAGAATGTTTCTGTCTAGTTTTTATGTGAAGATATTTCCTTTTCCAGCATAGGCCTCAAATCGCTCCAAATATCCACATGCAGATCCTACAATAAGAGTTTTTTGAAACTGCTCTATCAAAAGGAAGGTTCAAGTCTGTGAGTTAAATGCCTAAAGCAAAGTGAAATTTTTGAGAATGCTTCTGTCTACATTTTATGTGAAGATATTCCCTTTTCCAGCTTAGGCCAGAAAGCGCTCCAAATATCCACTTGCAGATTCTACAAAAAGTGTGTTTCAAAACTGCTCTATCAAAGGAAACTTCAAGTCTGTGAGTTGAATTCATAAAGCACAGGGAAGTTTCTTAGAATGCTTCTGTCTAGTTTTTATGTGAAGATATTCCCTTTTCCAGCATAGGCCAGAAAATGCTCCAAATATCCACTTGCAGATTCTATAAAAAGTGTGTTTCAAAACTACTCAACCAAAAGGAAAGTTCAAGTCTGTGAGTTGAATTCATAAAGCACAGAGAAATTTCTTAGACTGCTTCTGTCAAGTTTTTATGTGAAGATATTTCCTTTTCCATCATAGGCCTCAAAGTGATGAAAATATCCACTTTCAGATTCTACAAAAAGGGTGTTTCAAAACTTCTCTACCTAAAGAAAGGTTCAACTCTGTGAGTTGAGTGCACACATCACAAAGAAGTTTCTGAGAATGCTTCTGTCTAGTTTTTATGTGAAGACACTCCCTTTTCCAGCATAGGCCTCAGAGCGCTCCAAATATCCAATTGCAGATTCCACAAAAAGAGTGTTTCAAAACGACTCTATCAAAAGGAAAGTTCAAGTCTGTCAGTTGAATGCACTCATCATGAAGAAGTTTCTGAGAATGCTTCAGCTTAATTTTTATGTGAAGATATTACCTTTTCCAGCATTATACCTCAAAGCGCTCCAAATATCCACTTGCAGTTTCTTCAGTAAGAGTGTTTCAAAACTGCTTATCAAAGGGAAGGTTCAAGTCTGTGAGATAAATGCATAATGCACAGGAAGTTTCTGATAATGCTTCTGTCTTGATTTTATGTGAAGATATTCCCTTTTACAGCATAGGCCTCAAAGCGCTCCAAATATCCACTTGCAGATTCTACAAAACGAGTGTTTCAAAACTGCTCTATCAAAAGGAAGGTTCAAGTCTGTGAGTTGAATTCATAAAGCACAGGGTAGTTTCTGAGAATGTTTCTGTCTAGTTCAAATGTGAAGATATTTCCTTTTCCAACATAGGCCTCAAAGCTCTCCAAATATCCACTTGCAGATCCCATAAAAAGGGTGTTTCAAAACTGCTATATCAAAAGGAAGTTTCAACACTGTTAGTTGAATGCGCACATCACAAAGAAGTTTCTGAGAATGCTTCTGTCTAGTTTTTATGTGAATATATTTCCTTTTCCAGCATAGTCCCCAAAGCTCTCCAAATATACACTTGCAGATTCTACAAAGAGAATGTTTCAAAACTGTTCTCTCTAAAGGCAGGTTCAACTCTGTGAGTTGAATGCACTCATTGCAGAAAATTTTCTGAGGATGTTTCTGTCTTGTTTTTATGTGATAATATTTCCTTTTCCAACATTGGCCTCTAAGTGCTCCACATATCCACTTGCAGATTCTACAAAAACAGTATTTCAAACTGCTCTATGGAAAGGAAGGTCCAAGTCTGTGAGTTTAATGTACTCATCAAAAGATGTTTCTGAGAATGCTTCTGTCTAGTTTTTATGTGAAGATATTTCCTTTTCCAGCGTCGGCCTCAAAGCGCTCCAAATATCCACTTGCAGATTCTACAAAGAGAGTTTTCCAAAACTGTTCTACCAAAACGAAGGTTCAACTCTGTGAGTTGAATGCACACATCACAAAGAAGTTTCAGAGAAAGCTTCTACTTAATTTTTGTAAGAAGATGTTTCCTTTTCAAGCATAGGCCTCAAAGTGCTCCAAACATGCACTTGCAGATTCTACAAAAGGAGTGTTTCAAAACCGCTCTATGAAAAGTTAGGTTCAAGTCTGTGAGTTGAATGGACACATCACAGATACTTCCTTTTCCATCACAGACCTCAAAGCACTCTATATATCCACCTGCAGATTCCTTAAAAAGAGGGTTTCAAAACTGTTCTATTAAAAAGAGGGTTGAACTCTGTGAGTTGAAAGCACTCATAACAAAGAATTTGATGAGAATACTTCTGTCTAGTTTTTATGTGAAGATATTTAATTTTCCAGCATAGGCCTCAAAGCGCTCCAAATGTCCACTTGCAGACTCTACAAAAAGAGTGTTTCAAAACTGCTCTAACAAAAGGAAGGTTCAAGTCTGGGAGTTGAATGCACTCATCACAAAGAAGTTTCTGAAAATGCTTCTGCTAATTTTTCATGTGAAGATATTTCCATTTCCAGCATAGGCTTCAGAGTGCTCCAAATATCCACTTGCAGATTGTACAAAAACAGTCTTTCAAAACTGTTCTTTCAAAAGGAAGGTTCAGCTCTGTGAGTTGAATGCACTCATCACAGGGAAGTTACTGAGAATGCTTCTGTCTAGTTTTTATGTGAAAATATTTCCTTTTCCATCGTAGGCCCCAAAGTGCTCCAAATATCCACTTCCAGATTCTACAAAAAGAGTATTTCAAAACTTTTCTATCAAAAGGAAGTTTCAACTCTGTGAGTTGAATGCACTCATCCCAAATAATTTTGTGAGAATGCTTCAGACTAGTCTTTATGTGAAGATATTTCCTTTTCCAGCATAGGCCTCAAAGTGCTCAAAATATCCACTTGGAGATTCTAGAAAAAGAGTGCTTCAAATCTGTTCTATCAAAAGGAAGGTTCAAATTTGTGAGTGAAATGCACTCATCACAAGGTAGTTTCTGAGAATTCTTCTGACTATTTTTAATGTGAAGATGTTTCCATTTCCAGCATAGGCCTCAAAGCGCTCCAAATATCCACTTGCAGATTCTACAAAAAGAGTGTCTCAAAACTGCTCTAACAAAAGGAAGGTTCAAGTCTGAGTTGAATGCACTCATCACAAAGGAGTTTCGGAGAATGCTTCTGTCTATTTTTTATGTGAAGATATATGCTTTTAAAGTGTACACCTGAAAGCGCTCCAAATATCCACTTGCAGATTCTACAAAGAGAGTGTTTCAAATCTGTTATATCAAAAGGAAGGTTCAACTCTGTGAGTTGCATGCACTCATCACAGAGAAGTTTCTGAGAATGCTTCAGTCTGGTTTTTATGTGAAGATATTACCATTTCCATCATAGGTCTCATTGCACTCCAAATATTCATTTGCAGATTCTGCAAAAATAGTGTTTCAATACTGCTCTATCAAAGGGAAGGTTCAACTCAATGAGTTGAATGCACACATCACAAAGAAGTTTCTGAGAATGCTTCTGTCTAGTTTTTATGTGAAGATACTTACTTTTCCAGCCTAGGCCTCAAAGCACTCCAAATATTCACTTGCAGATGCTACAAAAAGAGTGTTTCAAAACTGCTCTATGAAAAGGAAGGTTCAAATCTGTTAGTTGAATGCACTCATCATAAAGAAGTTTCTGAGAATGCTTCTGCTTAGTTTTTATGTGAAGATATTTCCCTTTCCAGCATAGGCCTCAAAGCACTCCAAATATCCAAAAGAGTGTTTCAAAACCGTTCTGTCAAAAGGAAGGTTCAAATCTATGAGTTGAATGCAGTCGTCACAGAGAAGTTTCTGAGAATTCTTCTGTCTAGTTTTTATGAGAAGGTATTTCCTTTTCCATCATAAGCGCCAAAATTTTCCAAATATCCACTTGCAGATTCTACAAAAAGAGTGTTTCAAAATTCCTCTAACAAAAGTAAGGTTCAAGCCTGTGATTTGAATGAACACATCCCAAAGTAGTTTCTGAGAATGCTTCCATCTAGTTTTTATGTGAAGTTATTTACTTTTCCAGCACAGGCCTCAAAACGCTCCAATATCAACTTGCAGATTGTACAAAAAGAGTGTTTCAAAACTGTTCTATCAAAGGAAGGTTGAATTCTGTGAATTGAATGCGCACATCAAAAAAAGTTTCTGAGAATGCTTCTGTCTAGTGTTTATGTGAAGATATTTCCCTTTGCAGGATAGGCCTCACAGCACTGCAAATATTTACTTACAGATTCTACAAAAAGAGTGTTTCAAAACTGTTCTATCAAAAGGAAGGTGCAACTCTTTGAGTTGAATGCACTCATCACAAAGAAGTTTCTGAAAATCCTTTTGTCTGTTTTTTATGTGAAGATATTTCCTTTTCCAGCATAGGCCTCAAAGCCCTCTAAATATCCACTTGCAGATTCTACAAAAAGAGTGTTTGAAAACTGCTCTATCAAAAGGATGGTTTAAGACTGTGATTTGAATTCACAAATCACAAAGAAGTTTCTTAGAATGTTTCCGTCAATTTTTTGTGTGAAGATATTTCCGTTTCCAGAATAGGCCTCAAAGTGCTCTAAATATCCACTTGCAGACCCTACAAAAAGACTGTTTCAAAACTGCTCTATTAAAAGGAAATTTCAAGTCTGTAAGTTGAATGCATAAAGCACAGTGAAGTTTCTGAGAATGATTCTCTCTAGTTTTTATGTGAAGATATTTCCTTTTCCAGCATAGGCCTCAAAGTGCTCCAAATATTCAGTTACAGATTCCACAAAAATGGTGTTTCAAAACTGCTATATCAAACGGAAGGTTCAACTACGTTAGTTGAATGCACTCATCACAAAGATGTTTCTGAGAATGCTTCTGTCTAGTTTTTATGTGAAGATGTTTCCTTTTCCAGCATAGGCCCGAAAGCGCTCCAAATATCCACATGCAGATTTTAAAAAAGGTTGTTTCAAAACTGCTCTATCAAAAAGAAGTTTAAACTCCGTGACTTGAATGCGCTTATCTCAAAGAAGTTTCTGAGAATGCTTCTGTCTAGTTTTTATGTGAAGATATTTACTTTTCCAGTATAGGCCTCAAAGCGCTCCAAATATCCACTTGCAGATTCTACAAAAGGGTGTTTGCAAACTGCTCTATCAAAAGTATGGTTCAACTCTGTGAGTTGAATGCACACATCACAAAGAAGTTTCTGAGAATGCTTCTGTTTAGTTTTTATGTGAATATATTTCCTTTTCCAGCACAGGCCTCAAATTGCTCCAAATATCCACTTGCAGATTCTACAAAAATGGTGTTCCAAAGCTGCTCAATCAAAAAGAAGGTTCAATCTGTGAGTTGAATACAATCATTACAGAGAAGTTCCTTGGAAAGCTTCTTTCTAGTTTTTTGTGAAGATATTTCCTTTTCCATCATAGGCCTTAAAGCACTCCAAATATCCACATGCAGATTCTACAAAAAGAGTGTTTCAAAACACTTCTATGAAAAGGAAGGTTCAACTGTGTGAGTTGAATGCAGTCATCACAAAGAAGTCTTTGAGAATGCTTCTGTCTAGTTTTTGTGTGAAGATACTTTCTTTTCTAGCATAGGCCGCAAAGCCCTCCAAATATAAATTGCTGATCCTACAAAAAGTGTGTTTCAAATCTCTTCTATCAATAGGAAAGTTCAACTCTGTGAGTTGAATGCACTCATCACAGAGAACTTTCTGAGAATGCATCTGTCTAGTTTTTATGTGATGATATTTCTTTTTCCATCATAGGTCTCAAAGCATTCCAAATATAAACTTACAGATTGAACAAAAAGACTGTTTCAAAACTGCCCTATCAAAAAAAAGATTCAACTCTGCGAGTTGAATGCACTCATCACAAAGCAGTTTCTGAGAATGTTTCCGTCTAGTTTTTGTGTGAAGATATTTCCTTTTCCAGCATAGGCCCCAAAGCATTCCAAGTATCCACTTCCAGATTCTACAAAGAGAGTGTTTCCAAAGTATTCCATCAAAAGGAAGTTTCAACTCTGTCAGTTTAATGCACTGTTTCTGAGAATGCTTCTGTCTAGTTTTTATGTGAAGATATTTCCTTTTCCCGCATAGACCTCAAAGCGCTCCAAATATCCACTTGCAGATTGTACGAAAAGGGTGTTTCAAAACCGCTCTATCAAAAGTAAGGTTCAATTCTGTGAGTTGAATGCACACATCACAAAGAAGTTTCTGAGAATGCTTCTGTCTAGTTTTTATGTGAAGATATTTCCTTTTCCAGCATTGGCCTCAAAGCGCTCCAAATATCCACGTGCAGATTCTAGAAAAAGGGTGGTTGAAAACTGCTCTATCAAAAGTAAGCTTAAACTCTGTGAATTGAATGCACACATCACAGTGAAGTTTCTGAGAATGCTTCTGTTTAGTTTTTATATGAAGATATTTCCTTTTCCAGCTTAGGCCTCAAAGCATTCAATCTATCCACTTGCAGAATCTACTAAAAGTGTGTTTCAAAACTGCTGATTCAAAAGCAAGGTTAAACTCTGTGAGTTGAATGTGCACATCACAAAGAAGTTTCTGAAAATGCTTCTGTCTAGTTTTTATGTGAAGATATTTTCTTTTATAGCATAGGCCTCATAGCGCTCCAAATATCCACCTTCAGATTCTACCAAAAGAGTTTTTCAACTGCTCTATCAAAAGGAAAGTTCAACTCCGTGAGTTGAATGCACTCATCACAAAGATGTTTCTGAGAATTCTTCTGTGTAACTTTTATGGGAAGACATTCCATCTTCCAACATAGGCCTCACAGCGCTCCAAATATCCACTTGCAGATTCTACAAAAAGAGTGTTTCAAAACTTTTCTATCGAAAGAAAATTTCAACTGAGGGAGTTCAATGCACTCATCACAGAGAAGTTTATGAGAATGCTTCTGTCTAGTTTTTATGTGAAGATATTTCTTTTTCCATTATAGCCCTCAAAGCACTCCAAATATCCACTTGCAGATTCTACAAAAAGAGTGGTTCAAAACCGTTCTATCAAAAGAAATGTTCAACTCTGTGAGTTGAATGCACTCATCAAAAAGGAGTTTCTGATAGAGATTCTGTCTTGTTTTTATGTGAAGATATTTCCTATTCCAGCATAGGCCTGAAAGTGCTCCAAATATCGACTTGCAGATTCTACAAAAAGAGTCTTTCAAATCTGCTCTATCAAAAGGCAGGTTCAAGCCTGTAAGTTGAATGCACACATCTCAAAGAAGTGTCTGAGAATGCTTCGATCTAGTTTTTATGTGAAGTTGTTTCCTTTTCCAGCAAAGGCCTCAAAGCACTCCAAATAATAACTTGGAGATTCTACAAAAAGAATGTTTCAAAAGTGTTCTATCAAAAGGAAGGTTCAACTCTGTGAGTTGACTGTGCACATCACAAAGAAGTTTCTCAGAAGGCTTCTGTCTAGTCTTTATTTGAAGATATTTCCTTTTGCAGCATAGGTCTCAAAAAGCTGCAAATATCCACGTGTATATTCTATAAAAAGAGTGTTTCAAAATTGTTGCATGAAAAGAAAAGAACAATTCTGTAAGTTGAATGCACTCATCATAGAGAAGATTCTGAAAATGCTTCTGTCTAGTTTTTATGTGAAGATATTTCCTTTTCAATCATAAGCCTCAAAGTGCTCCGAATATCCACTTGAAGATTCTAAAAAAAGAGTGTTTCAAATTTCCTCTATCAAAAGGATGGTTCAAGTCTGTCAGTTGAATTCAGTCATCACAAAGAAGTTTCTTAGAATGCTTCCATCGAGTTTTTATGTGAAGATATTTTCTTTTCTATCTTAGGCCTCAAAGTGCTCCAAATATCCACGTGTAGTTTCTACAAAAAGAGTGTTTCAAAACTGCTGCATCAAAAGGAAAGTTCAAGTCTGTGAGTTGAATGCATAAAGCAGAGGGAAGTTTCTGAGAATGCTTCTCTCTAGTTTTTATGTGAAGATATTTCCTTTTCCAGCATAGGCCTCAAAGCACTCCAAATATCCACTTGCAGATTCCACAAAAATGGTGTTTCAAAACCACTATATCAAATGGAAAGTTCAACTCCGTTAGTTGAATGCACTCATCACATAGAAGTTTCTGAGAATGCTTCCGTCTAGTTTTTATGTCATGATATTTCCTTTTAAAGCATAGGCGTCAAAACGCTCCAAATATCCCCTTGCAGATACTACAAAAAGGGTGTTTCGAAACTGCTCTATCAAAGGCAAGGTTCAACCCTGTGAGTTGAATGCACACATCACAAAGAAGTTTCTTAGAATGCTTCTGCTTAGTTTTTATGTGAAGATATTTCCTTTTCCAGCATAGGCCTCAAAACATTCCAAATATCCACTTGCAGATTCTACAAAAAGTGTGTTTCAAAACTGCTGTTTCAACGCGAAGTTTCAACTCTGTGAGTTGAATGCACACATCACAAAGAAGTTTCTGAGAATGCTTCTGTCTACTTTTTATGTGAAGATATTTCCTTTTCTTGCATAGGCCTCATAGCGCTCCAAATATCCACTTTCAGAATCTGCCAAAAGAGTGTTTCAAAACTGCTCTATTAAAAGAAAGTTCAAGTCTGTGAGTTAAATGCATTCATCATAAAGATGTTTCTGTGAATTCTTCCGTCTAGCTTTTTGTGAACATATTTCCTTTTCCAGCTTAGGTCTCAAAGTGCCCAAAATATCCACTTGCAGATCCTACAAAAAGAGTGTTTCAAAACTGTTCTATCAAAAGAAAGGTTCAACTAAAGGAGTTCAATGCACTCATCACAGAGAAGTTTCTGAGAATACTGCTGTCTAGTTTTTATGTGAAGATATTTCCTTTTCCAGAATAGGCCTCAAATCACTCCAAATATCCACTTGCAGATTCTACAAAAAGCGTTTCAAAACTGCTCTATCAAAAGGAACGCTCACCTCTGTGAATTGAATGTGCTCATCACAAAGAAGTTTCTGAGGATTCTTCTGTCTAGTTTTGATGTGAAGATATTTCCGTTTCCAGCATAGGCCTCAAAGTGCTCCAAATATCCACTTGCAGATTCTACGAAAACAGAGTTTCAAAACTGCTCTATCAAAAGGAAGGCTCAAATCTGTGAGTTGAATGCGCTCATCACAAAGAAGTTTCTGAGAATGCTACTGTCTAGTTTTAATGTGAAGATATTTCCTTTTCCAGCATAGGCCTCAAAGTGCTCCAAATATCCACTTGCAGATTATTGAAACAGAGTGTTTCAACACTGTCCTATCAAAAGGACGGTTCAACTCTGAGAGTTGAATGGACTCATCACATAGAAGTTTCCCAGAATCCTTCTGTTAATTTTTGTGTGTAGATGTTTCCATTTCCAGCATAGGCCTCAAAGAGCTCCAAATGTCCACTTGCAGATTTTACAGAAAGGGTGTTTCAAAGGAGCTCTATGAAAGGGAATTTTAAACTCTGTGAGTTGAATGCACTCATCACAAAGGAGTTACTCATAATGCTTCTGTGTAGTTTTTATTTTAAGATATTTAATTTTCCACTATAGTCCTCCAAGCGCTCCAAATATCAACTAGCAGATACTACAAAAAGTGTGTTTCAAAACTGCTCTATCAAAAGTATGGTTCACCTCTGTGAATTGAATACACATATAACAAAGAAGTTTCTGAAATGCTTCTGTTTCGTTTTCATGAGAAAATATTTCCTTTTCCATCATAGGCCTCAAATCGCTCCAAATATCCACCTGCAGATTCTACAAAAAGTGTGTTTGAAAACTGTTCTATCAAAAGGAAAGCTCAACTCTCTGGGTTGAAAGGACTCATCATAGAGAACTTTCTGAGAATGCATCTGTCTATTTTTTATGAGAAGATATTTACTTTTCGAGCATAGGCCTCAAAGCATTCCAAATATCCACTTGCAGATTCTACTAAAAGGGTGTTTCAAAACTGCTGTTTCAAAAGTAAGGTTCAACTCTGTGAGTTGAATGTGCACATCCCAAAGAAGTTTCTGAGAATGCTTCTGTCTAGTTTTTATGTGAAGATATTCAATTTTCTAGCATAAGCCTCATAGCACCCCAAATATCCACTTTCAGATTCTACCAAAAGAATTTTTCAAAACTGCTCTATCAAAAGGAAAGTTCAAGTCTGTGAGTTGAATGCACTCAACACAAAGATATTTCTGAGAATTCTTCTGTCTAGTTTTTATGTGAAGATGTTTCCTTTTCCAGCATAGGCCTCAAGGGCTCCAAATATCCACCTGTAGATTCTACAAAAAGAGTGTTTCAAAACTGTTCTATAAAAAGAAAGTTTCATCTCAGGGTGTTCAGTGCACTCATCACAGAGAAGTTTCTGAGATTACTTCTATCTAGTTATTATGTGAAGATATTTCCTTTTCCATCATAGGCCTCAAAACGCTCCTAATATCCACTTGCAGATTCTACAAAAAGAGTGTTTCAAAACTGTTCTATGAAAAGGAAGGTTCAACCCTTTGAGTTGAATGCACTCATAAAAAAGAAATTTTCGTGAATGCTTCTGTCTTGTTTTTATGTGAAGATATTTCCTTTTCCAGCGTAGGCCACATAGTGCCCCAAATATGCACTTGCAGATCCGACAAAAAGAGTGTTTCAAAACTTCTCTATCAAAAGGAAGGCTTAACTCTGTGAGGTGAATGCGCTCATTGCAAAGAAGTTTCTGAGAATGCTTCTGTCTAATTTTTGTGTGAAGATATTTCCTTAACCAGCATAGGCCTCAAAGCACTCCAAATATACACTTGTAGATTCTACAAAAAGAGTGTTTCACAACTGCTCTATTTAAAGGAAGTCTCACCTCTGTGAGATGAATATGCTTATCACAAAGAAGTTTCTTAGAATGCTACTGTCTAGTTTTTATATAAAGATATAACCCTTTCCAAGATAGGCCTCAAATCGCTCCAAATATCCAACTGCAGATTCTACAAAAAGAGTGTTTCAAAACTGTTCTTTCAAAAGGAAGGTTCAACTCTGAGATTTGAATGCACTCATCACATAGAAGTTTATCAGAATGCTTCTGTCTAATTTTTATGTGAAGATATTTCCTTTTATATCATTGGCGTCAAAGCACTCCAAATATCCACTTGCAGATTTTATAAAAGAGGTGTTTCAAAACTGCTCTTAAAAAGCAAAGTTAAACCCTGTGAGTTCAACTCACTCATCACGAAGAAGTTTCTGAGGATGCTTCCGTCTAGTTTTTATGTGAAGATATTTACTTTTCCAGTATAGGCCTCAAAGCACTGCAAATATCCACTTGCAGTGCCTACAAAAAGGGTGTTTCAAAACTGCTCTCCAAAAGTATGGTTCAACTCTGTGAGTTGAATGCACACATCAAAAAGAAGTTGGTGAGGATGCTTCTGTTTCGTTTTTATGTGAAGGTATTTCCTTTTACCTCATAAGCCTCTAAGAGCTCCAAATAAACACTTGCAGATTCTGTAAAAACAGTGATGCAAAACTGTTCTATCAATAGGAAGGTCCAACTCTGAGAGTTTAATGCCCACATCATAAAGAAGTTTCTGAGAATGCTTCTGTTTAGTTTTTCTGTGAAGACATTTCCTTTTCCAGCATAGGCCTCAAAGCATTCAAAATATCCACTCGCAGATTCTACTAAAAGTGTGTTTCAAAAGGAAATTTCAACTCTGTGAGTTGAATGCGCCCATCATAAACAAGTTTCTGAGAAAGCTTCTGTCTAGTTTTTATGTGAAGATATTTCCTTTTCCAGTAAATGCCTCATAGCACTCCAAATATCCACTTTCAGATTCCACTAAAAGACAATTTCAAACTGCTCTATCAAAAGGAAATTTCAATTCCGTGAATTGAATGCACTCATCACAAAGATGTTTTTGAGAATTCTTCTTTCTAGTTTTTATGTGAAGATATTTCCTTTTCCAGGGTAGGCCTCAAAGCACTCCAAAAATCCACTCGCAGATTCTACAAAAAGAGTGTTTCAAAACTGTCCTATCAAAAGAAATTTTCAACTCAGTGAATGCAATGCAATCATCACAAAGAAGGTTCTGAGAATACTTCTGTCTAGTTTTTATGTGAAGATATTTCCTTTTCCAGCATAGGCCTCAAAGGGCTACAAATATCTACTTGCAGTTTCTACAAAAAGGGTGTTTCAAAACAGCTCTGTCAAAAGGAAGGGTCGATTCTGTGAGTTGAATGCTCACATTACAAAGAAGTTTCTGAGAATGCTTCAATCTAGTTTTTATGTGAAGTTATTTCCTTTTCCAGGATAGACCTCAAAGCGCTCAAAATATCCAACTGCAGATTCTACAAAAAGAGTGTTTCAAACCTGTGCTATCAAAGGGAAGGTTCAACTCTTTGATTTGAATGCATAAAGCACGAGGAAGTTTCTCAGAATGCTTCTGTCAAGTTCTTATATGAAGATATTCCTTTTTCCAGTGTAAGCCTCAAAGCACTCCAAATATCCACCTGCAGATTTTACAAATGTGTGCTTCAAAACCGCTTTATCAAAACGAAAGTTCAAATCTGTGAGTTGAATGCACTCATCACTAAGAAGTTTCTGAGAATGCTTCAGTCTAGTTTTTATGTGAAGATATTTTCTTTTCCAGCATAGGCCTCAAAGCGCTCAAAATATCCACTTGCTGATTCTGAAAAAAGGGTGTTTCAAAACTGCTCCATCAAAAATACTGTTCAACTCTGTGAAATGAATGCACACATCACAAAGAATTTTCTGAGAATCCTTTTGTTTAGTTTTTATGTGAAGGTATTTCCTTTTCCAGCATAGGCCTCAATGAGCTCCAAATATTCACTTGCAGATTCTACAAAAACGGTGTTTCAAAACTGCTCTATCAAAAGGAAGGTTCAACTCTTTGACTTCAATGCACTCATCACAGAGAAGTTTCTGAGCATGGTTCTGTCTAGTTTTTATGTGAAGATATTTTCTTTTCCATCATAGGCCTCAAATCTCTCCAAATATCCACTTGCAGATTCTACAAAAAGAGTGTTTCAAAACAGTTCTATGAAAAGGAAGGTTCAACTGCGTTAGCTGAATGTACTCATCACAAAGAAGTTTCTCAGAATACTTCTCTGTAGTTTTAATGTGAAGCTATTTCCTTTTCCAGCAGAGGCCTCAAAGCGCTACAAATATCCACTTTCAGATTCTACAAAAAGGGTGTTTCAAAAGTGCTCTATCAAAAGTCATGTTCAACTCTGCAAGTTGAGTGCACACATCACAAAGAAGTTCCTGATAATGCATCTGTTTAGTTTTTATGTGAAGATATTTCCTTTTCCATAAAAGGTGTCAAAGCGCTCCCAATATCCACCTGCAGATTCTACTAAAAGTGTGTTTCAAACTGCTGTTTCAAAAGGAAGGTTCAACACTGTGAGTTGAATGCACACATCACAAAGAAGTTTCTGAGAATGATTCTGTCCAGTTTTTATGTGAAGATATTTCCTTTTCCAACAAAGGCCTCATAGCGCTCCAAATATCCACTTTCAGATTCTACCGAAAGAGTGTTTCAAAACTGCTCATTCAGATAGAAGGTTCAAGTCTGTGAGTTGCATGCACTCATCACAAAAAAGTTTCTGAGAATATTTCTGCTCATGTTTTATGGGAAGATATTTCCTTTTCCAGCACAGGCCTCAAAGCGCTCCAAATAATCTCTTGCAGATTCTACCACTAGAGTGTTTCAAAACTGTTCTATCTAAAGGAATCTTGAACTCTGTGTGTTAAATGCAATCATCGCAGAGAAGTGTATGAGAATGCTTCCGACTAGTTTTTATGTGAAGATATTTCCTTTTCCAGCATAGGCCTCAAAGTGCTCAAATATCCACTTGCAGACTCTACAAAACGGGTGTTTCAAAACTGTTATATCAAACGGAAAGTTCAACTCTGTGAGTTGAATGCACTCATCACAAAGAAGTTTCTGAGAAGCCTTTTCTCTAGTTTTTATGTGAGGATATTTCCTTTTCCAGCATAGGCCTCAAAGCCCTAAAAATATCCTTTTGCAGTTTCTACAAAAAGAGTGTTTCAAATCTGCCCTTTCAAAAGGAAGGTTCAAGTCTGTGAGTTGAATGCATAAAGCACAGGCAAGTTTCTCAGAATGCTTCTGTCTAATTTTTATGTGAAGATATTCCTTTTTCCAGCATAGGCCTCAAATCCCTCCAAATATTCACTTGCAGATTCTACAAAAAGAGAGTTTCAAAACTGCTCTATCAGAAAGAAAGTTCAAGTCTGTGAGTTGAATGCACTCCTCACAAAGTTGTTTCTGAGAATTCTTCTATCTAGTATTTATGTGAAGATATTTCCTTTTCCAGCATAGACCTCAAAGAACTAAAATATCCACTTGCAGGTTCAACAAAAAGAGTGTTTCAAAACTGTTCCATCAAAAGGAAAGTTCAACTCTGTGGGTTTAATGCAGTCATCACAAGGACATTTCTGAGAATGCTTCTATCTAGTTTTTATGTGAAGATTTTCCCTTTTTGCAGCATAGGCTTCAAATCGCTCCAAATATCCACTTGCAGATTCTACAAAAAGAGTGTTTCAAAACTGTTCTATCAAAAGGAAGGTTCATCTCTTTTAGTTGAATGCACACATCAGAAAGAAATTTCTGTGAATGCTTGTGTCACATTTTTTGTGAAAATATTCCCTTTTCCCTCATAGGCCTCAAAGTGCTTCAAATATCCACTTGCAGATTCTACAAAAAGAGTGTTTCAAAACTGCTCTTTCAAAAGGAAGGTTCAAGTCCGTGAGGTGAATCCACTCATCACAAAATGTTTCTGAGAATGGTTCTGCTTAGTTTTTATGGGAAGATATTTCCTTTTCCAGCACAGGCCTCAAAGCACTCCAAATAATCACTTGTAGACCCTAAAAGGAGAGTGCTTCAAAACTGTTCTATGAAAAGGTATGTTGAACTCTGTGAGTTGAATGCAATCATCACAGAGAAGTGTCTGAGAAAGCTTCCGTCTAGTTTTTATGTGAAGATATTTCCTTTTCCAGCATAGGCCTCAAAGCGCTCAAATATCCACTGGCAGTTTCTACAAAAAGAGTGTTTCAAAACTGTTCTATCAAAAGGAAAGTTCAACTCTGTGAGTTGAATGCACTCATCACAAAGAAGTTTCTGAGAATGCTTTTGTCTAGTTTTTATGTGAGGATATTTCCTTCTCCAGCATAGGCTTCAAAGCCCTCCAAATATCTACTTGCAGATACTGCAAAAAGAGTGTTTCAAATCTGCTCTTTTAAAAGGAAGATTCAAGCCTGTGAGTTGAATGCATAAAGTGCAGGGAAGTTTCTCAGAATGCTTCTGTCTAGTTTTTATGTGAAGACATTCCTTTTTCCAGCATAGGCCTCAAATCTCACCAAATGTCCACCTGCGGATTCTATAAAAAAGGTGTTTCAAAACTGCTCTATCAAACGGAAGTTTCTACTCTGTTAGTTTAATGCAGTCATCACAAAGAAGTCGCTGAGGATGCTTCCGTCTAGTTTTTATATGAAGATATTTCCTTTTCGAGCATAGGCCTCAAAGCCTTCCAAATATCCACTTGCAGATTCTACAAAAAGAGTGTTTCAAAACTGTTCAATCAAAAGGATGGTTCAACTCTGTGAATTGAATGCACTTATCAGAAAGAAGTTTCTGAGAACAATTCCACTTAGATTTTATGTGTAGATATTTCCTTTTCCATCATAAGCCTCAAAGAGCTCCAAATATCCACTTGCAGATTCTACAAAAATAGTGTTTCACAACTGTTCTATCAAAAGGAAGGTTCAACACTGTGAGCTGAATGCATTCATCACAAAGAAGTTTCTGAGAAGGCCTCTGTCCAGTTTTTCAAAGCACTCCAAATATCCACTTGCAGTTTCTACAAAAAGAGTGTTTTAAATCTACTCTTTCAAAAGGAAGCTTCAAGTCTGTGAGTTGAATGCATAAAGCCCAGGGAAGTTTCTGAGAATGCTTCCGTCTAGTTTTTATGTGAAGATATTCCCTTTGACAGCATAGGCCTCAAATCGCTCCAAATATCCGCTTGAAGAATCTACAAAAAGGGTGTTTCAAAAATGCGCTATCAAAAGAAAAGTTCTGCTCTGTTAGATGAATGCACACATCCCAAAGAAGTTTCAGAGAATGCTTCTGTCTAGTTTTTATCTGAAGATATTTCCTTTTCCAACTTAGGCCTCAAAGCACACCAAATATCCACTTGCGGAACTACAAAAAGTGTGTTTCAAAACTTCTCTGTCAAAGGGAAGGTTCAAGTCTGTGAGTACAATGCACTCATCATAGAGATGTTTCTGAGAATGCTTCAGTATAGTTTTTAGGTGAAAATATTTCCTTTTCCAGTGTAGGCCTCATAGCGCTCCAAATATCCACTTGCAGATTCTACAAAAAGAGTGTGTCAAAACTGCTCTATCAAAAGGAAGGTTTAAGTTTGTGAGTTGAATTCACTCATCAATAAGAACTTTGTGAGAATGCTTCTGCTTAGTTTTTATGAGAACATATTTCCATTTCCAGCATAGGCCTCAAAGCGCTCCAAGTATCCACTTTCAGATTCTATAAAGAGAGTGTTTCAAAACCGTTCAATCAAAAGGAATGTTCACCTCTGTGAATTGAATGCACTCATCACAGAGAAGTTTCTGAGAATGCTTCTGTCCAGTTTTTATGTGAAGATATTTCCTTTTCCAGCAATGGCATCAAAACACTCCAAATATCCACTTGCAGATGCTACAAAAACAGTGTTACAAAACTGTTCTATCAAAAGGAAGTTTCAACTCTGTGAGTTCAATGCACTCATCACAAAGAAGTTTCTGAGAATGCTTCTGTCCAGTTTTTAGGTGAAGATATTTCCTTTTTCATCATAGGCCTCAAATCTCTTCAAATATCCACTTGCAGATACTACAAAAAGAGTGTTTCAAAACTGCTCAATCAAAAGGAACGCTCAAGTCTGTGAGTTGAATGCATAAAGCATGGGGAAGTTTCTGAGAATGCTTCTGTCTAGTTTTTATGTGAAGATATTCCCTTTTTGCAGCATAGGCCTCAAATCGCTCCAAATATGCACTTGCAGATTCTACAAAAACAGTGTTTCAAAACTCTTCTATCAAAAGGAAAGTTCAACCCTGTGAGTTGAATGCACTCATCACAAAGAAATTTCTGAGAATGCTTCTGTCTAGTTTTTATGTGAAGATATTTCCTTCTCCAGCATAGACCTCAAAATGCTCCAAATATCCACTTGCAGATTCTACAAAAAGACGTTTCAAAACTGTTCTATTAAAAGGAAAGTTCAACTCGGTGAGTTAAATGCACTCATCACAAAGAAATTTCTGAGAATGCTTTTGTCTAATTTTTCTGTGAGGATATTTCCTTTTCCATCATAGGCCTCAAAGCGCTCCAAATATGCACTTGCAGTTTCTACAAAAAGAGTGTTTCAAATCTGATCTTTTAAAAAGAAGGTTCAAGAGTGTAAGTTGAATGCACAAAGTGCAGGGACGTTTCTCAGAATGCTTCTGTCTAGTTTTTATATGAAGATATTCCTTTTTCCAGCATAGGCCTCAAATCGCTCCAAATGTCCACATGCAGATTCTATAAAAAGTGTGTTTCAAAACTGCTCTATCAAAAGGAAGGTTCTACTCTGTGAGTTGAAATCATAAAACACGGAGAAGTTTCTGAGAATTCTTCTGTCTAGTTTTTATGTGTAGATATTCCCTTTTCCAGCACTGGCCTCAAAGATTCAAAAATATCCACGTGCAGATTCTAAAAAAAGCGTGTTTTGTAACTGCTCTTTCAAAAGGAAGGTTCAACCCTGTGAGTTGAATACACACATCACAAAGAAGTTTCTGAGAATGCTTCTGTCTTGTTTTTATATGATGGTATTTCCTTTTCCAGCATAGGCCTCAAAGCGCTACAAATATCCACTTGCAGGTACTACCAAAACAGTGTTTCAAAACTGCTCAATCAACAGGAAGGTTCAAGTCTGTGTGTTGAATTCCTAAAGCACAGGGAAGTTTCTGAATATGCTTCTGTCCAATTTTTATGTGAAGATATTTCCTTTTCCAGCCTAGGCCTCAAAGTGCTAAAATTATCCACCTGCAGACTCTACAAAATGGTGTTTCAAAACTGCTTTATCAAAACGAAGTTTCAAGTCTGTGAGTTGAAGACACACATCACAAAGGTGTTTTTCAGAATGCTTCAATATAGTTTTTATGTGAAGTTATTTCTTAATGCAGCATAGGCCTCAAGCGCTCCAAATATCCACTTGCATATTCCACAAAAATATTGTTTCCAAACTGTTCTATCAAAAGGAAGTTTCAACCCTGTGAGTTGGATGCACTCATCACAAAGTAGTTTCTGAGAATGCTTCTGTCTAGTTTTCAGGTGAAGATATTTCCTTTTCCAGCATAGGCCTCAAAGCCCTCCAAACATCCACTTGCAGATACTACAAAAAGTGTGTTTCTAAACTAGTCTATCAAAATGAAGGATCAACTGTGTTGGTTGAATGCACTCATCCCACAGAAGTTTCTGAGAATGTTTCTGTCTAGTTTTTAGGTGAAGATATTTCCTTTTTCATCATAGGCCTCAAATCACTCCAAATATCCAATTGCAGATTCTACAAAAAGAGTGTTTCAAAACTGCTCAATCAAAAGGAAGGTTCAAGAGTGTGAGTTGAATGCATAAAGCACAGGGAAGTCTCTGAGAATGCTTCTGTCTAGTTCTTATGTTCAGATATTCCCTTTATGCAGCATAGGCCTCAAATTGCTCCAAATATAAACGTGCAAATTCTACAAACAGAGTGTTTCAAAACTGTTCTATCAAAAGGAAAGTTCAACCTGTGAATTGAATGCACTCATCACAAAGAAATTTCTGAGAATGCTTCTGTCTAGTTTTTATGTGAAGATATTTCCTTTTCCAGCATAGACCTCAAAATGCTCCAAATATCCACTTGCAGATTCTACAAAAAGACTGTTTCAAAACTGTTCTATCAAAAGGAAAGTTCAACTCGGTGAGTTAAATGCACACATCGCAAGGAAATTTCTGAGAATGCTTTTGTCTAATTTTTCTGTGAGGATATTTCCTTTTCCATCTTAGGCCTCAAAGCGCTCCAAATATGCACTTGCAGCTTCTACAGAAAGAGTGTTTCAAATCTGCTCTTTCAAAGAGAAGGTTCAAGAGTGTGAGTTGAATGCACAAAGCACAGGGAAGTTTCTCAGAATGCTTCTGTCTAGTTTTTATATGAAGATATTCCTTTTTCCAGCATAGGCCTCAATGAGCTCCAAATAATCTCTTGTAGATTCTTCAAAGAGAGTGTTTCATAACTGACTCATCACAGAGGAGTTTCTGAGAATGCTTCCATCTAGGAATTATGTGAAGATATTTCCTTTTCCAGCATAGGACCCAATGCGCTCCAAATATCCACTTGCAGATTCTAAAAAAAGAGTGCTTCAAAACTGTTCCATCAAAGGAAAGTTTCAACTCTGTGGGCTGAATGCATTCATCCCAAAGAAGTTTCGGAGAATGCTTTTGTCTCGTTTTTATGTGAGGATATTTCCTTTTCCAGCACAGGCTTCAAAGCGCTCCAAATATCCACTTGCAATTTCTACAAAAAGAGTTTTTCAAATCTGCTCTTTCAAAAGGAAGTTTTGAGTCTGTGAGTTGACTGCATAAAGCACAGGGAAGTTTCTGAGAATGCTTCTATCTAGTTTTTATGTGAAGATATCCCCTTTTTCACCATAGGCCTCAAATCGCTCTAAATATCCACTTGCAGAGTCTACATAAAGGGTGTTTCAAAACTGCCCTATCAAAAGGAAGGTTCAAGTCTGTGAGTTGAATGCATGAAGCATGGGGAAGTTTCTGGAATGCTTCTGTCTAGTTTTTATGTGAAGATTTCTCTTTTTGCAGCATAGGCCTCAAATCGCTCAAAATATCCACTTGCAGATTCTACAAACAGAATGTTTCAAAACTGTTCTATCAAAAGGAAAGTTCAACTCTGTGAGTTGAATGCACTCGTCACAAAGAAATTTCTGGGAATGCTTCTGTCTAGTTTTTATGTGAAGATATTCCCTTTTCCAGCATAGGCCTCAAATTGCTAAAAATATCCACTTGTAGATTCTATAAAAAGAGTGTTTCAAAACTGCTCTATCAAAAGGAATGTTCAAGTCTCTGAGTTGAATGCACTCATCACAAAAATGCTACTGAGAATGATTCTGCTTAGTTTTTATGGGAAGATATTCCCTTTTCCAACATAGGCCTTAATGCGCTCCAAATAATCTATTGTAGATTCTACAAAGAGAGTGATTCAAAACTCTTCTACCAAAAGGAAGGTTGAACTCTGTGAGCTGAATGCACTCATCACAGAGAAGTGTCTGAGAACGCTTCTGTCTAATTTTTATGTGAAGATATTTCCTTTTCCAGCATAGGTCTCAAAGCACTCCAAATATCCACTTGCAGATTCTACAAAAAGAGTGTTTCAAAACTGTTCTATCAAAAGGAAGGTTCAACTATGTAAGCTGAATGCATTCATCACAAAGAAGTTTCGGAGAATGCTTTTGTCTAGTTTTTATGTGAGGATATATCCTTTTCCAGCATAGGCCTCAAAGCACTCCAAATATCCACTTGCAATTTCTACAAAAAGAGTTTTTCAAATCTGCTCTTTCAAAAGCAAGGTTCAAGTCTGTGAGTTGAATGCATAAAGCACACTGAAGTTTCTGAGAATGCTTCCGTCTAGTTTTTATGTGAAGATATTCCCTTTTACACCACAGGCCCCAAATCGTTCCAAATATCCACTTGCAGATTCTACCAAAAGGGTGTTTCAAAACTGCTCTATCAAAAGGAAGTTTCTAGTCTGTTAGATGAATGCACGCATCACAAAGAAGTTTCAGAGAATGCTTCTGTCTAGCTTTTATGTGAAGATATTTCCTTTTCCAGATTAGTCCTCAAAGCACACCAAATATCCACTTGCAAATCCTACAAAAGGAGTGTTTCAAAACTGCTCTATCAAAAAGAAAGTTCAAGTCTGTGAGTACAATGCGCTCATCATAGAGATGTTTCTGAGAATGCTTCTGTATAGTTTTTATGTGAAGATATTTCCTTTTCAGCCTAGGCCTCAAAATGCTCCAAATATCCACTTGCAGATTCTACAAAAACAGTGTCTCAAAACTGCTATATCAAAAGGAAGGTTTAAGTCTCTGAGTTGAATGCACTCATCACTAAGAACTTTGTGAGTATGCTTCTGCTTAGTTTTTATGAGGACATATTTCCATTTCCAGCATAGGCCTCAAAGCGCACCAAGTATCCACATTCAGATTCTACAAAGAGAGTGTTACAAAACTGTCCTAAAAAAAGGAAGTTTCAACGCTGTGGGTTCAATGCGCTCATCACAAAGAAGTTTCTGAGAATGCTTCTGTCTAGTTTTTAGGTGAAGATATTCCCTTTTTCATCATAGGCATCAAATCGCTCCAAATATCCAATTGCAGATTCTACAAAAAGAGTGTTTCAAAACTGCTCTATCAAAAGGAAGGTTCAAGTCTGTGAGTTGAATGCATGAAGCATGAGGAAGTTTCTGGGAATGCTTCTGTCTAGTTTTTATGTGAAGATTTCTCCTTTTGCAGCATAGGCCTCAAATCGCTCGAAATACCCACTTGCAGATTCTACAAAAAGAATGTTTCAAAACTGTTCTATCAAAAGGAATGTTCAAGTCTGTGAGTTGAATGCACTCATCACACAGAAACTTCTGAGAATGCTTCGGTCTAGTTTTGATGTGAAGATATTTCCTTTTCTAGCATAGACTTCAAAGCGCTCCAAATATCCACTTGCAGATTCTACAAAACGAGTGTTTCAAAACTACTCTATCAAAAGGAATGTTCAAGTCTGTGAGTTGAATGCCCTCATCACAAAAATATTTCTGAGGATGATTCTGCTTAGTTTTTATGGGAAGATAATTCCTTTTCCAGCATAGGCCTCAATGAGCTCTAAGTAATCTCTTGTAGATTCTACAAAGAGAGTGTTTCATAACTGTTCTACCAAAAGGAAGGTTGAACTCTGTGATTTGAATGCACTCATCACAGAGAAGTTTCTGTGAATGCTTCTGTCTAGTTATTATGTGAAGATATTTCCTTTTCCAGCATACGCCTCAAGGCGCTCCAAATATTCACTTGCAGATTCTACAAAAAGAGTGTTTCAAATCTGTTCCATCAAAGGGAAGGTTCAACTCTGTGAGGTGAATGCATTCATCACAAAGAAGTTTCGGAGAATGCTTTTGTCTACTTTTTATGTGGGGATATTTCCTTTTCCTGCGTAGTCCTCAAAGCGCTCCGAATATCCACTTGCAGTTTCTACAAAAAAAGTGTTTCAAATCTGCTCTTTCAAAAGGAAGTTTCAAGTCTGGGAGTTGAATGCATAAGGCACAGGGAAGTTTCTGAGAATGCTTCTGTCTAGTTTTTATGCGAAGATATCCCATTTTTCACCATAGGCCTCAAATCGCTCCAAATATCCACTTGCAGATTCTACAAAAAGGGTGTTTCAAAACTGCTCTATCAAAAGGAAGGTCTACTCTGTTAGTTTAATGCACACATCACAAAGAAGATAGGAGAATACTGTCCAGTTTTTATGTGAAGGTATTTCCTTTTCCAGCTTAGCCCTCAAATCGCACCAAATATAAACTTGCATATTCTACAAAAAGACTGTTTCAAAACTGCTCTATCAAAAGGAAATTTAAAGTCTGTGAGTACAATGCACTCATCACAAAGAAGTTTCTGAGCATGCTTCTGTCTAGTATTTACATGAAGAAATTTCCTTTTCAAGCATAGGCCTCAAAGCATTCCAAATATCCACTTGCAGATTCTACAAAAAGTGTTTCAAAACTGTTCAATCAAAAGGTTGGTTCAACTCTGTGATTTGAACTCACTCATCACAATGAAGTTTCTGAGAATACTTCCATCTAGGTTTTATGTGAAGATATTTCCTTTTCCATCATAAGCCTCAAAGAGCTCCAAATATCCACTTTCAGATTCCACTAAAACAGTGCTTCACAACTGTTCTATCAAAAGGAAGGTTCAACCCTGTGAGCTGAATGCGTTCATCACAAAGTAGTTTCTGAGAAGGCCTCTGTCCAATTTTTATATGAAGATGTTTCCTTTTGCAGCATAGTCCTCAAAGTGCTCCAAATATCCACTTGCAAATTCTACAAAAAGAATGTTTCAAAACTGCACTATCAAAAGGAAGGTTAAACTCTGTGTGTTGAAATCATAAAACATAGAGAAGTTTCTGAGAATGCTTCTGTCTAGTTTTTATGAATACATATTTCCATTTCCAGCGTTGGCCTCAAAGCGCCAAAAATATCCACCTGCAGATCCTACAAAAAGGGTGTTTCATAACTGCTCTTTCAAAAGCAGGGTTCAACTCTGTGAGTTGAATGCACACATCACAACGAAATTTCTGAGAATACTTCTGTCTAGTTTTTATGTGATGGTATTTCCTTTTCCTGCATAGGACTCAAAGCGCTCCAAATATCCACTTTCAGATTCTACAAAAAGTGTGTTTCCAAACTGTTCTATCAAAAGGCAGGTTCAAGTCTGTGAGTTGAATTCATAAAGCACAGGGAAGTTTCTGAGAATGCTTCTGTCTGGTTTTTATGTGAAGATATACCCTTTTCCAGGCTAGGCCTCAAAGTGCTAAAACTATCCACTTGCAGATTCTACAATATGGTGTTTCAAAACTGCTTTATCCAAAGGAAGTTTCAATTCTGTGAGTTGAAAGCACACATCACAAAGATGTTTTTGAGAATGCTTCAATATAGTTTTTATGTGAAATTATTTCTTACTCCAGCATAGGCCTCAAGCAATCCAAATATGCACTTGCAGATTCTACAAGAAGATTGTGTCAGAATTGTTCTATCAAAAGGAACTTTCAACCCTGTGAGTTGAATGCACTCATCACAAAGAAATTTCTGAGAATGCTTCTGTCTAGTTATTAGGTGGAGATATTTTCTTTTCCAGCATAGGCCTCAAAGCCCTCCAAACATCCACTTGCAGATTCTACAAAAAGTGTGTTTCAAAACTAGTCTATCAAAAGGAAGGTTCAACTCTGTTGGTTGAATGTACCCATCCCACAGAAGTTTGTGAGAATGTTTCTGTCCGGTTTTTAGGTGAAGATATTTCCTTTTTCATCATAGGCCTCAAATCACTCAAAATATCCACTTGCAGATTATACAAAAAGAGTGGTTCAATACTGCTCTATCAAAAGGAAGGTTCAAGCCTGTGATTTGAATGCATAAAGCACAGGGAAGTCTCTGAGAATGCTTCTGTCTAGTTCTTAAGTTAAGATATTCCCTTTATGCAGCACAGGCCACAAATCTCTCCAAATATCCACTTGCAAATTCTACAAACAGAGTGTTTCAAAACTGTTCTATCAAAAGGCAAGTTCAAACCTGTGAGTTGAATGCACTCATCACCAAGAAATTTCTGAGAATGCTTCCATCTAGTTTTTATGTGAAAATATTTCCTTTTCCAGCATAGGCCTCAAATTGCCCCAAATATCCACTTCCAGATTCTACAAAAAAAGCGTTTCAAAACTGTTCTATCAAAAGGAAGGTTCAACTCTTTGAGGTGAATGCACTCATCCCAAAGTAATTTCTGAGAATCCTTCTGTCTAGTTTTTATATGAAGATATTTCCTTTTCCATCTTTGATTCAAAGCGCTCGAAATACCCACTTGCAGAATCTACAAAAAGAGTGTTTAAAAACTGCTCTATCAAAAGGAATGTTAAAGTCTGTGAGTTGAATGCACTCATCACAAAAATGTTTCTGAGAATGATTCTGCTTAGTTTTTATGGGAAGATACTTCCTTTTCCAGCATAGGCCTCAATGCACTCCAAATAATCTCATGTAGATTCCACAAAGAGAGTGATTCAAAACTGTTCTACCAAAAGAAAGGTTGAACTCCGTGAGTTGAATGCACTCATTACAGAGAAGTGTCTGAGAATGCTTCCGTCTTGTTTTTATATGAAGATATTTTCTTTTCCAGCATAGGCCACAAAGCGCTCCAAATATCCACTTGCAGATTTGACAAAAAGAGTGTTTCCAAACTGTTCTATCAAAAGGAATCTTCAAGGCTGTGAGTTGAATGCACTCATCACAAAAATGTTTCTGAGAATGATTCTGCTTAGTTTTTCTGGGAAGATACTTCCTTTTCCAGTGTAGGCCTCAAAGTGCTCCAAATATCCACTTGCAGATTCTACAAAAAGAGTGTTTCAAAACTGTTCTATCAAAAGGAAGGTTCAAGTCTGTGAGTCGAATGCACTCATCACAAAAAAGTATCTCAGAATGATTCTGCTTATTTTTTTATGGGAAGATACTTCCCTTTCCAGCATAGGCCTCAATGTGCTCCAAATGATCCCTTGTAGATTCTACAAAGAGAGTGTTCCATAACTGTTCTACAAAAAGGAAGGTGGAACTCTGTGAGGTGAATGCACTCATCACAGAGAAGTATCTGACAATGCTTCGGTCTAGTTTTTATGTGAAGATATTTCCTTTTCCGGCATAGGCCTGAAAGCGCTCCTAATATCCACTTGCAGATTCTACAAAAAGAGTGTTTCAAAACTGTTCCATCAAAAGGAAAGTTCAACTCTGTGAGATGAATGCAGTCATCATAACAAGTTTCAGAGAATGCTTTTGTCTAGTTTTTGTGTGAGGATATTTCCTTTTCCAGCATAGGCCTCAAAGAACTCCAAATATCCACTTGCAGTTTCTACAAAAACAGTGTTTCAAATCTGCTCTTTCACAACGAAGTTTCAAGTCTGTAAGTTGAATGCATAAAGCACAGAGAAGTTTCTGAGAATGCTTCTATCTAGTTTTTATGTGAAGATATCCCCTTTTTCAGCATAGGCCTCAAATCTCTCCAAATATCCACTTGCAGATTCTACAAAAAGGGTGTTTCAAAACTGCCCTATCAAAAGGAAGGTTCTACTCTGTTATTTGAATGCACACATCACAAAGAGGTTTTGGAAAATGTTTCTGTCTAGTTTTTACATGAAGATATTTCCTTTTGCTGCTTAGGCCTCAAAGCACACAAAATATCCACCTTCAGATTCTACAAAAATAGTGTTTCAAAACTGCTCTTTCAAAAGAAAAGTTAAAGTATGTGAGTTGAATGCACTCATCACAAAAAAGTTTCTGAGAATGCTTCTGTCTAGTTTTTATGGGAAGATATTTCCTTTTCCAGTGTTGGCCCCCTAACAATCCAAATATCCACTTGCACATTCTAGAAAAAGAGTGTTTCAAAAATGCTCTACCAAAAGGAAGGTTCAACTCAGTGAGTTGAATGCGCACATCAGAAAAAGTTTCTGAGAATGCTTCTGTCTGGTTTTTATGTGAAGATAATTTCTTTTCCAGCATAGACCTCAAAGCGCTCCAAATACACACTTGCAGAATCTCCAAAAAGAGTGTTTCAAAACTGTTCTGTCAAAAGGAAGGTTCAACTCCGTGAGTAGAATGCACTCATCACAAAGAAGTTTCTGAGAATGCTTTGGTCTAGTTTTTATGGGAAGAAATTTCCTTTTCCAACATAGGCCTCAAAGCGCACAACTATCCACTTGCAAATTCTACAAAAAGAGTGTTTCAAAAGTATTCTATCAAAGGAAGGTTCAACTCTGTGACTAGAATGCACTCATCACAAAGAAGTTTCTGAGAATGCTTCTGTCTAGTTTTTATGGGAAGATATTTCCTTTTCCAACGTAGGCCTCAAAGCACTTCAAATAAACACTTGCAGATTCTTCAAAAAGAGTGTTTCAAAACTGTTCTATCAAAAGGAAGGTTCAACTCTGTGAGTAGAATGCAATGGAACGGAATGGATTGGAATCTCCAATCCACTCTACACTGTTTTCGTAGAATCTGCAAGTGTTTATTTAGAGCTCTTTGAGGCCTATGTTGGAAAAGGAGTGTTTCAAAACTGCACTTTCAAAAGGAAGTTTCCTCTGTGTGACTTGAATGCATAAAGCACAGGGAAGTTTCTGAGAATGCTTCCATCTAATTTTTATGTGAAGGTATTTCCTTTTCCAGTGTTGGCCTCTTAGACCTCCAAATATCCACTTGCAGATTCTACTGAAAGAGTGTTTCAAAACAGCTGTCTCAAAAGGAAGTTTCAACTCTGTGAGTTGAATGCCACATCACAAAGAAGTTTCTGAGAGTGCTTCTGTCTAGTTTTCAGGTGAAGATATTTCATTTCCCAGCAAAGGCCTCAAAACTTTCAAAACATCCACTCTGCAGAGTCTACAAAAAGAGTTTTTTCCAAACTGCTCTTTAAAAAGGAAAGTTAAAGTCTGTGAGTTGAATGCACAGAGCACAAAGAAGTTTCTGAGAACGGTTCTATCTAGTTTTCATCTGAATGTATTTCCTTTTCCACTGTATGCCACAGTCACACCTAATATCCACTTGCAGTTTCCACAACAAAAGTGTTCCAGAACTACTCTATGAAAAGGAAGGTTCAACTCTGTGAGTTCAATCCCCAAATAACAAAGAAGTTTCTGAGAATGCTTCTGTCTAGGTTTTATGTGGAGATATTTCTTTTTGCAGCAGTGGTCTCAAATTGCTCCAAATATCCACTTGCAGATTTTCCAAATTTCTGTTTCCAAACTACTCTATCAAAAGGCAGGTTCAACTCTGTGAGTTGAATGAACATAGCACAAAGAAGTTTCTGAGAATGCTTCTGTCTAGTTTTTATGGGAAGATATTTCATTTTCCAGGATAGGCCTGAAATCGCTCCAAACATCCACTTGCAAATTTTACAAAAAGAGTGTTTCAAAACTGCGCTTTCAAAAGGAAGGATCCTCTCTGTGACTTGAATGCATAAAGCACAGGGAAGTTTCTGAGAATGCTTCCGTCTATTTTTTATGTGAAGATAATTCTTTTTCCAGTGTTGGCCTCTTAACACT
Organism: Pongo abelii; assembly: GCF_028885655.2. Lineage (NCBI taxonomy): Eukaryota > Metazoa > Chordata > Mammalia > Primates > Hominidae > Pongo > Pongo abelii. The sequence goes on along the minus strand of NC_072000.2, from coordinate 17,676,268 downwards.
CCAAATATCCACTTGAAGATTCAACTGAAAGAGTGTTTCAAAACAGCTATATCACAAGGAAGCTTCAACTCTGTGAATTCAATGTGCACATCACAAACAGGTTTCTGAGAATGCTTCTATCTAGTTTTTATGTGAAGATATTTCCTTTTCCAGCATAGGCCTCAAAGCGTTCCAAATGTCGACTTGCAGATTCTACGAAAAGAGATTTTCAAAACTTTTCTATCAAAAGGAAGATTCAACTGTGTGGGTTGAATGCACAAAGCACAGGGAATTTTCTGAGAATGCTTCTGTCTACTTTTTATGTGAAGATATTTCCTTTTCCAGTGTTGGCCTCTTAGCACTCCAAATATCCACTTGCAGATTCTACTGAAAGAGTGTTTCAAAACTGTTCTATAAAAAGGAACGTTCAACTCTGTGAGTTGAATGCACTCTTCACGAAGAAGTTTCTGAGAACGCTTCTGCCTAGTTTTTATGTTATGATAATTCCTTTTCTAGCATTGCCATAAAAACGCTTCAAATATCCACTTACAGATGCAACTAAAAGGGTGTTTCAAAACTGCTCTATCAAAAGGAAAGTTCAAGTGTGTGAGTTGAATGCACTCATCACACAGAAGGTTCTGAGAATGCTTCTGTCTCGTTTTTATGTGAAGATATTTCGTTTTCCATCATAAGCCTCAAAACGCTCCCAATAAACACCTGCACATTCTACAAAAGGAGGGTTTCAACACTGTTCTATCAAAAGCAAGGTTCAAGTCCCTGAGTTGAGTGCACTCATCACACAGAAATTCTTGAGAATGCTGCTGTCAATGGTTTCTGTGAAGATATTTCTTTTTGCAGCATAGGCCTCAAATCGCTCCAAATATCCACTTGCAGATTTTACAAAAAGGCTGCTTCCAAACTGCTCTATCAAAAAGCAGGTTCAACTCTGTGAGTTGAATGCACACATCGCAAAGTAGTTTCTGAGAATGCTTCTGTGTAATTTGTAGGTGAAGATATTTCATTTCCCAGCAAAGGCCTCAAAACGCTCCAAATATCCACTTCCAGATTCTACAAAAAGAGTGTTTCAAAACTGCTCTTTCAAAATGAGGTTCAAGTCTGTGAGTTGAATGCACTCATCACAAATTAGTTTCTGAGAATGCTTCTGTCTAGTTTTTATGGGAATATATTTCGTTTTCCAGCATAGGCCTCAAATTGCTCCAAACATCCACTAGCAAATTCTACAAAAAGAGTGTTTCAAAACTGGGCTTTCAAAAGGAAGGTTCCTCTCTGTGACTTGAATGCATAAAGCACAGGGAAGTTTCTGAGAATGCTTCCGTGTAGTTTTTATGTGAAGATATTTTCTTTTCCAGTGTTGACCTCTTAACACTCCAAATATCCACTTGAAGATCCTACTAAAAGAGTGTTTCAAAACAGCTATATCAAAAGGTAGCTTAAACTCTGTGAGTTGAATGTGCACATCACAAGCAAGTTTCTGGGAATGCTTCTATCTAGTTTTTATGTGAAGATATTTCCTTTTCCACCATAGACCTCAAAGCGTTCCAAATGTCAACTTGCAGATTCTACGAAAAGAGTTTTTCAAAACTGTTCTAACAAAAGGAAGGTTCAACTATGTGAGTTGAATGCAGAAAGCACAGGGAAGTCTCTGAGAATGCTTCTGTCTAGTTTTTTGTGAAGACATTTCCTTTTCCAACATAGGCCTCAAAGCCCTCCAATTAAACAGTTGCAGATCCTATAAAAGGAGTGTTTCAAAACTGTTCTATCAAGAGGAACTTTCAACTCTGTGAGTTGAATGCACCTATCACGAAGTAGTTTATGAGAATGCTTCTGCCTAGTTTATATGTGATGATATTTCGTTTTCCAGCATTGTCATAAAGTCCCTTCAAATATGCACTTACAGATGCTACTAAAATAGTGTTCCAAAACTGCTCTATCAAAAGGAAAGTTCAAGTGTGTGAGTTGAATGCACTCATCACACAGAAGTTTCTGAGAATGCTTCTGTCTCGTTTTTATTTGAAGATATTTCCTTTTCCATCATTGGCCTCAAAGCGCTCCAAATAAATACTTGCAGGTTCTACAAAAGGAGTGTTTCAAAACTGTTCTATCAAAAGGAAGGTTCAAGTCCGTGAATTGAATGCACTATTCACCCAGAAGTTTCTGAGAATGCTTCTCTCTAGGGTTTCTGTGAAGATATTTCCTTTTGCAGCATAGGTCTCAAAACCCTCAAAATATCCCCTTGCAGATTTCACAAAAAGGCTGTTTCCAAACTGCTCTATCAAAAGGCAGGATCAACTCTGTGAGTTGAATGCACACATCACAAAGAAGTTTCTGAGAATGCCTCTGTGTAGTTTTCAGGTGAAGATATTTCATTTCCCAGCAAAGGCCTCAAAACGCTCAAAATATCCACTTGCAGATTCTCCAAAATAGTGTTTCAAAACTGCTCTTTCAAAATATAGGTTCAAGTGTGTGAGTTGAATGCACTCATCACAAAGAAGTTTCTGAGAATGCTTCTGTCTAGTTTTTATGGGAAGATATTTCGTATTCCAGCATAGGCCTCAAATCGCTCCAAACATCCATTAGCAAATTCTACAAAAAGAGTGTTTCAAAACTGCACTTTCAAAAAGAAGGTTACTCTCTGTGACTTGAATGCATAAAGCACAGGGAAGTTTCTGAGAATGCTTCCGTCTAGTTTTTATGTGAAGATATTTCCTTTTGCACTGTTGGCCTCTTAGCACTCCAAATATCCACTTGCAGATCCGACTGAAAGAGTGTTTCAAAACAGCTATATCAAAAGGAAGTTTCAAATCTGTGAGTTGAATGCGCACATTACAAAGAAGTTTCTGAGAATGCTTCTATTAATTTTTATATGAAGATGTTTCCTTTTCCACCATAGGCTTCAAAGCACTCCAAATATCCACTTGCAGACTCCACAAAAAGAGTGTTTCAAAACTCTTCTGTCAAAAGGAAGGTTCAACTCTGTGAGTAGAATGCACACATCACAAAGAAGTTTCTAGAGAACAGTTCTATCTAGTTTTCGTCTGAATGTATTTGCTTTTCCACTAGATGCAGCAATCGCACTAAATATCCACATGCAGTTTCCACAACAAGTGTGTTGCAGAACTGCTCTATGAAAAGCAAGTTTCAACTCTGTGAGTTCAATCCCCAAATGACAAACAAGTTTCTGAGAATGCTTCTGTCTAGAAAATATCTTCACATAAAAACTTCTTTGGGATGAGTGCATTCCACATTCCATTCCATTACATTCCACATTCCATTCCATTCCATTCCATTCCACTTGACATTTCATTCCATTCCATTCTACATTCCATTCAATTTCATTCCATTCCACATTCTATTCCATTCCACATTCCATTCCATTCCATTCCACATTCCAGTCCATTCCATTCAACATTGCATTCCACATTCCGTTCCACATTCCATTTCACATTCCATTCCACATTCCATTCCATTCCATTCCACATTGCAGTCCACATTCCATTACACATTCCGTCCACATTCCATTTCATTCCATTCAATTCCAAATTCCATTCCATTACATTCCACATTCAACTCCATTCCATGTCACATTCCATTCCATATCATTCCATTCCACATTCTATTCCATTGCACATTCCATTCCATTCCATTACACATTCCACTCCTATCCATTCCATTCCATTCCATTCCATTCCACATTTCATTCCATTCCTTTAATTCCATATTCTATTCCAGTCCATATTCCGTTCCATGTCATTCCACATTCCATTCCATTCCATTCCACATTCCATTCCGTTCCATTTCACATTCCATTCCATTTCATTCCATTCCACATTCTATTCCATTCCACATTCCTTTCCATTCCATTCCACATTCCGTTACAAACCATTCCATTCCATTGCATTTGACATTCTAATCCATTACACCTTCCATTCCATTCCATTCCACATTCCTTTCCATTCCATTCCATTCCACATTCCATTCCATTCCATTCTACATTGCATTCCATTTCATTCCATTCCATATTCTATTCCATTCCACATTACATTCCATTCCATTCCACATTCCATTCCATTCCATTCGATTCCATTCCAAATTCCATTCCATTCCATTCCATTAAATTCTATATTACATTCCATTCTATTCCACATTTCATTCCATTACATTCCACATTCCATTCCATTTATTCCACATTTCATAGCAATCCATTCCATTCGCTTCCACATTCCATTACATATTCCGTTGAATTGCATTCCAGATTGCATTCCACATTCCATTCCATTCCATTCAATTCCACATTCCATTGCATTCCATTCCATTCCATTCCATTCCACATTCCATTCCATTCCATTCCACATACCATTTCACATTCCATTCCACATTTCATTCCATTCCACATACCATTCCACATTCCATTCCAAATTCCATTCCACGTTCCATTCCACATTAAATTCCACATTCCTTTCAGCCTTCCATTCCACATTCCGTTGCATTCCCTTCCATTCCACATTCCATTCCATTCCGCATTCCATTCCATTCCACATTCCGTTCCGCATTCCACTCCATTCCATTGCACATGCCATTCCACATTCCATTCCATTCCATTCCTTTGCACATTCCATTGCACATTCCCTTCCATTCCATTTCACATTCCAGTCCATTCCATTCCATTCCTTTCCACATTCCATTCCACAATCCATTTCTTTCCCTTTGACATTCCTTTCCATTCCATTCCACATTCCATTCCGCATTCCATTCCCTTCCATTCCACATTCCATTCCACATTCCATTCCATTGCATTCCACGTTCCATTCTAATCCATTCCACATTCCATTCCACGTTCCATTCCACGTTCCATTCCACGTTCCATTCCACATGCCATTCCATTCCATTCCAATTTCCATTCCACATACCATTCCACATTCCATTCCACGTTCCATTCCACATTAAATTCCACATTCCTTTCCGCGTTCCATTCCACATTCCATTCCATTCCATTCCATTCCACATTCCATTCCGCATTCCATTCCATTCCATTCCACATTCCGTTCCGCATTCCACTCCATTCCATTGCACATGCCATTCCACATTCCATTCCATTCCATTCCTTTGCGCATTCCATTCCACATTCCCTTCCATTCCATTTCAATTTCCATTCCATTCCATTCCACTCCTTTCCACATTCCATTCCACAATCCATTTCTTTCCGTTTGACATTCCTTTCGATTCCAATCCACATTCCATTCCGCATTCCATTCCCTTCCATTCCACATTCCATTCCACATTCCATTCCATTCCATTCAACATTCCATTCCATTGCATTCCACGTTCCATTCCATTCCATTGCATTCCACGTTCCATTCTAATCCATTCCACGTTCCATTCCATGTTCCATTCCACGTTCCATTCCACGTTCCATTCCACATGCCATTCCATTCCATTCCAAGTTCCATTACACATTCCATTCCATTCCATTCCACATTCCATTCCTTTCCATTCCAATCTGCAGTGCACTTTCCATTCCACATTCCAGTCCACCTTCCTTTCCATTCCATTCCACATTTAATTCCATTCCATTCCATTCCATTCCACATTCCATTCCACTCCATTCCATTCCACATTCCATTCCAATCCATTCCATTCCATTCCATTCCACTTTCCATTCCATTCCATTGCATTCCTCAATCTATTCCATTCCTCATTCCATTCCATTCCGTTCCAAATTCCATTTCATTCCATTTCATTCCATTCCATTCCACTCCACATTCCATTCAATTCCGTTCTACATTTCATTCCATTTCTTTCCATTCCGTATCCTATTCCATTCCACTCTCCATTCCATTCAATTCCACCTTCCATTCCATTCCATTACTTTCCATTCCACATTCCATTACATTAACTTCCCTTCCACATTATATTCCAAACTATTCCACACTCCATTCCATTCCATTCCATTCACTTTCACATTTCATTGCATTCCAATCCATTCCATTCCACATTCCATTTCATATTCCATTGCTTTGCATTCCACATTGCATTCCACATTCTATTCCATTCCATTCCATTCCACATTCCATTCCATTCCATTCCACTCCATTCCATTTCATTCAATTCCATTGCACATACCGTTCCACATTCCATTCCATTCCATTCCACTCCACATTCCATTCAATTCCATTCCACATTGCATTCCATTCCTTTCCACGTTCCATTCCATTTCTATCCATTCCATGCCACATTCCATTCAATTCCATTCCATTCCATTCCCCATTCCATTCCATTCCATTCCATTCCACATTCCATTCAATTCCATTCCATTCCATTACCCATTCCATTCCACATTCTATTCCATTTCACATTCCATTCCATTCCATTCCACACTTCATTCCATTCCATTCAATTCCATTCCACATTCCATTCCATTCCATTCCACATTCCATTCCACTTCATTCCATTCCACATTCTATTCAATTACACATCCAAATACATTCCATTCCCCTTTCCATTCCATTGCATTGTATTCCATTCCAATCCACATTCTATTCTTTCCATTCCATTCCACTTCCCTTTCCATTCCATTCCACATTCCACTCCATTTACTTCCACACTTCATTGCATTCCATTCCATTCCATTCCACACAGCATTGCATTCCACATTTCATTCCACATTCCATTCCACGTTCCATTCCACATTCCATTCCATTCCATTCCACATTCCATTCCATTCCACTCCACATTCCATTCAACATTCCATTCCAATCCATTCCACATTCCATTCTATTCAATTCCACGTTCCATTCCATGTTCATTTCCATTACATTCCGCACTCCATTCCACATTCCATTCCCTTCCTTTCCACATACTATACCATTCCATTCCACAATCCATTCCACATTCCATTCTATTTCATTCCAGATTCCATTCCATTCCATTCCACATTCCTTTCCATTGCATTCCACATTCCATTTCACTTTCCATTACACGTTCCTTTCCGCATTCCATTCCTCGTTCCATTCCACTTTACATTCCACATTCCATTCCACGTTCCTTTCCATTCAATTCCACTTTCTGCTCCACATTCCATTCTACTCCATTCCATTCCACTGTCTTTTCCACATCCCATTCCACTTTACATTCCACGTTACAATCTGTTCCATTCCACATTCCATTCCAAAATACATTCCACATTCCATTCCATTCCATTCCACTTTCCATTCCACATGCTAGTCAACATTCCATTCCACATTCCATTCCATTCCATTCTACATTCTATTAAACATTCTATTCCATTCCATTTCACATTGCATTCCACATTCCATTACATTCCATTCCACATTGCATGCCACTTTTCGTTCCATTCCATTTAACATCCCATTACACAATCAATTCCACTCCATTCCACATTCCATTCCACGTTCCATTCCAGGTTCCATTAGACGTTCTATTCCATGCTCCATTCCATGCTCCATTCCGTTACATTCCACTTGCCATTTCATTCCACCTTCCATTCCATTACATTCCACATTCCATTACACAATCCTTCGCATTCCGTTCAGCATTCTATTCCATTCCAATACACATTTCTTACCACATTCCATTCCGTTGCTTTCCACATTCCACTCCACATTACATTCCAACTTCCATTCCATGTTCCATTCCACGATTAATTGCACGTTTCGCTACATTCCATTCCACCTTCCATTCCATTCCATTCCACGTTCCATTTCATTTTGTTCCACATTCCATTCCACATTCCATTTCACATTCCATTCCACATTGTATTTCACCTTCCATTCCATTCCATTCTATTCCACATTCCATTCCATTCCATACCACATTCCACTGCATTCCATTACACAGTGCATTCCACATTCTATTCTTCATTCCATTCCATTCCATTCTATTCCACATTCCATTCCATTCCATTCCCTTCCATATTCCATTCAACAATCCATATCTTTCCATTTGACATTCCTTTCCATTCTATTCTACATTCCATACCGCATTCCTTTCCATTCCATTCCATTCCACATTCCATTCAACATTCCATTCTATTTCATTCTACATTCCATTCCGCGTTCCCTTCCACATTCCATTACATTACATTCCGCAATCCATTACACATTCCATTCCATTACATTCCACAATCCATACCACATTCGATTCCATTCTCCCCCACATTCTATTCCGTTACATTCCACATTTTATTCCACATGCCATTCCACATTCCATTCCATTCCATTCCAAGTTCCATTCCACCTTCCTTTAGACGTTCCTTTCCACTTTCCATTCCATGTTCCGTTCCATTACATTCCACGTTCTATTCCACATTCCATTCTATTCCATTCCATATTGCATTCCATTCCATTCCACATGCCATTCCATTCCCTTCCACATTCCATTCCATTCCACATTCCATACCATTCCATTCCTTTCAATTGCACATTCCATTCCACATTCCATTCCATTCTATTCCAGATTCCATTCCATTCCATTCCATATTCCATTCCATTCCACATTCCATTCCATTCCATTCCATACACTTTCCATTCCATTCCATTCCACACCATTCAACATTCCATTCCATTCCACATTCCATTCCATTCCATTCTTTTCCCTTTCCATTCTATTCCATTCCACATTTGTCTCCATTCCACATTCCATTCCATTCCATTCCACGTTCCATTCAATTCCATTCCATTCCACTTTCCATTCCATTCCATTCCACATTCCTTTCCATTCCATATTCCGTTCCATTCCGTACCATTACACTTTGCATTCCACATTCCGCTCCACTTTCCATTACACGTTCCATTCCAAGTTCCATTCTACATTCTATTCCAATTCATTCCATATTCCTTTCCATTCCATTCTACATTCCTTTCCATTTCATTCCATTCCACTTTCCTTTACATTCCATTCCATTCCACGTTCCATTCAACGTTCGATTCCACGTTCCATTCCACGTTTCTTTCCAAGTTCGATTCCACATTCCATCGCATATTCCATTCCATTTCATTCCACGTTCCATTCCAATCCATTCCACATCCCATTCCACATTCCATTCCATTCCACATTCCATTCCATTCCTTTCCACTTTCCATTCCATTCCATTCCATTCGACATTCCATTCGATTCCATTCCATTCCACATTCCATTTCACATTTGATTCCATTCCCTTCCACATTCCATTCCACATTCCATTCAATTCCATTCCACATTCCATTCCACATACCATTCTTCCTTCCATTCCACATTCCATTCCATTCCATTCCCCCTAACATTCACATTCCGTTCCGTTCCATTCGACATTCCATTCCACATTACTTTAAATTCTATTCCATTCCACATTCCATTCCACATTCCATTCCATCAACTCCACATTCCATTCCACATTCCATTCGACATTCCATTCCATTCCATTCGACATTCCATTCCATATTCCATTCCATTCCATTCCATTCCATTCCATTCCATTCCACATTCCTTCCCATTCCATTCCATTCCACATTCCATTTCACATTCAATTCCATTGCATTCCATATTACAATCCATTCCATTCAACATTCCATCCCATTCCATTCCACATTCCATTCCACATTACTTTCCACATTACTTTTCATTACATTCCACATTCCATTCCACATTCCATTCCATTTCATTCCACATTCCATATCACATTCCATTCCATTCTATTCCACATTCCATTCCATTACATTCCACATTCCATTCCACGTTCCATTTCACATTCCGTTACATTATATTCCTTAATTCATTCCAATCCATTCCAATCCACATTCCATTCCATTCCATTGCACATTCCATTCCATTCCATTCCACATTCCATTCCATTTCATTCCATTCAATTGCATATTCCAGTCCACATTCCATTCCATTCCATTCCACATTCCATTCCATTCCATATTCCATTCCATTCCATTCAATTCCCTTTCCATTCCATTCCCTTCAACTCCATTCCACATTCCATTCCATTCCACATTCCATTCCATTCCATTCCATTTCCTTTCCATCCTATTGCATTCCACATTCCTTCCCAATCCACATTCCATTCCATTGCATTCCCCATTCCATTCATCTCCATTCCATGCCACTTTCCATTCCATTCCATTCCTCATTCTATTCCATTAGACATTCCATTCCAATACATCCCATTGCATTCCACATTCCACTCCCAATTCCATTCCACATTCCATTCCACGTTCCATTCCACATTCCATTACATTGCATTCCAAATTCCTTTCCATTCCATTCCATTCCGCTTTCCATTAAATTCCATTGCATTTCTCGTTCTATTCCAAGTTCCATTCCAGTTTCCATTCCATATTCCAATTCACCTTCCATTCCATTCCTTTCCACTGTCAACTCCGCATTCCATTCCATTCCACGTTCCATTGCAATCCATTCCACATTCCATCCATCATTCCATTCCATTACTTTCCATTTCCGTTCCACATTCACTTCCACCTTCCATTCCATTCCATTCCACCTTCCATTTTATTCCATTCCTCTTTCCATTCCATTCCATTACTTTCCACATTCCATTGCTTTCCACTTTCCATTCCATTGCATTCCACATTCCATTACACATTCCATTCCATTAAATTCCACATTCCCCCCAAATTCCATTCCACGTTCCATTCCAAGTTCCATTCTACTTTCCATTCCATTGCATTCCATGTTCCATTACATTCCTTTCCACGTTCCTTCTCATTGTGTTTCATATTCCATTCCACATTCCATTTCACATTACATTCCACATTCCATTTCACATTCCATTCCATTCCATTCCATTCCAATCCACTTTCCATTGCATTCCATTCCACTTTCTATTCCACATTCCATTCTGCGTTCCATTCCACTTTTCATTGCACATTCCATTCGATTCCATTCCAAATTCCATTCCACATTCCATTCCACAATCCATTCCACATTCCATTCCATTCCACTCCACATTCCATTCCACATTCCATTCCCTTCCATTCCACATTCTATCCCCAATTCCATTCCACATTCCATTCCATTCCATTCCACTTTCCCTACCATTCCATTCTATTCTGGATTCCATTCTTTCCATTCCACATTCCATTCCATTCCACTCCTCATTCCATTGCATTCCATTCCATTCCACATTGCATTCCACATTTTATTCACTTCCATTGCAGATTCCATTCCATTCCATTACTTTCCATTCCATGTTCCGTTGCACTTTCCATTCCAATCCGTTAAACATTCCATTCCACATTCCATTCCATTCCATTACACTTTCCATTCCACATTCCATTCCACATTGCATTCCGTTCCATTCCACATTACCGTCAACATTTCATTCCCCATTGCATTCCATTCCATTCCACATTCCACTCAACATTCCATTCCATTGCATTCCACATTCCCTTCCACATTCCATTCCATTGCATTCCGCATTACATTCCATTCTATTCCACATTCCATCCATTCCATTCCATTCCACTTTCCATTCCATTCCACTGCATTCCAAAATGCATTCCATTCCAATCCGCTTTCTATTCTATTCCATTCCGTTTAATTCCACATTCCTTTCCATTCCATTCTATTCCACATTGCATTTCTTTCCATTCCACATTCCATTCCGTTCCATTCCAAATTCCATTCCATTCCATTCCACTTTCCATTTCATTCCATTCCATTCCATTCCACATTCAATAGCATTCCATTCCTTTCCACATTCAATTACTTTCCATTCCGTATTCCGTTCCATTGCATTCCACATTCCATTCCACATCCCTTTCAATTCCATTCAACATTCCATTCCACGTTCTGTTACACATTCCTTTCCACGTTCCATTCTACGTTCCATTCCACATTCCATTAATCTTTACATTCCATTCCTTTCCATATTCCATACCATTCCATTGCATTCCATTCCACATTCCATTGCATTACGTTCCAGATTCCATTCCATATTCCATTCCCTTCCATTACACATTCCATTCCAGATTCCATTCCATTCCATTCCGTATTCCATTCCACATTCCATTCCATTACATTCCACATTCCAATCCACATTCCATTCCTTTCCAATCCACATTCCATTCCATTCCATCCAAACTTCCATTCCATTCCACATTCCATTCCATTCCATTCCATTCCATTCCACATTCCATTCCATTCCATTCCATTCCATTCCACATTCCATTCCATTCCATTCCATTCCAGATTCCATTCCACATTCCATTCCACATTCCATTCCACGTCCCATTCCATTCTACTCCACTTTGCATTCCATTCCAATCCACATTCCTTTCCATTGAATTCCACATTTAATTAAATTCCATTGCATTCCACATTCAATTACATACCATTCCGCTATAAATTGCATTACATTCCCTTCTATTCCATATTACATTCCATTCCATTCCACATTCTATTCCGTTCCATTCCACATTCCACTCCATTAGATTCCACATTCCATTACATTCCATTCCACATTCCATTCCACAATCCATTCCACATTCCATTCCATTCCATTTCATTCAATTCCAGATTCCATTGCACATTCCTTTCCATTCAACGTTCCACTGTATTTCACTCCACATTACATTCCATTCCAGTCCACATTCCATTCCATTGAATTCTACATTTAATTCTATTCCATTGCATTCCACATTCAATTACATACCATTCCACCTTAAAAATCCATTCCATTCCCTTCTGTTCCACATTCCATTCCATTCCATTCCACTTTCCATTCCATTCCATTCCGCATTCCATTTCCCATTGCATTCCACATTCTATTCTGCTTTCCATTCCATTTCATTCCACATTCCATTGCATTCCATTCCACTTTCCATTCCATGTTCTATTCCATTCGATTCCACATTCTATTCCATTCCTTTGCACATTCTATTCCATTCAATTGTTTATTTCTTTCCATCCCATTGCATTCCACTCTCCGTTCCATTCCTTTCCAATTCCATTCCACTCCATTCTTCTCCAGTCCACATTACAATCCACTCTGTTACATATTCCATTCCACATTCCATTCCACATTCTATTCCACGTTCCATTCCATTTCATTACACATTCCATTCCACATTCCATTCTATTCGTTTCCACATTCCTTTCCACATTCCATTCCACATTCCCTTCCACATTCCATTCCATTGCATTCCACATTCCATTCCACATTCCATTCCATTGCATTCCACATTCCAATCCACATTCCATTCCATTCTATTCCACATTCCATTCATTTCCATTCCATGCCACTTTTCACACGATTCCATTGCATTCCACATTTCATTCCATTCCATTCTGCTTTCCATCCCATTCCATTCCATTTCATTCCACATTCCTTTCAGTTCCATTCTATTCCACACTGCATTTCATTCCATTCCACATTCCATTCCGTTCCATTCCAATCTCCATTCCATTCCATTCAACATTCCATTTCATTCCCTTCCATTCCATTTCACATTCCATGGCATTCCATTCCTTTCCACATTCCATTACTTTCCGTTCCGCATTCCATTCCATTACATTCCACATTCCTTTCCATGTTCCAATCTACGTTCCTTTCCTCTTTCCATTAAATATTCCATTCCATTCATTTCCATATTACATACCATTCCGTTGCATTCCATTCCACCTTACATTCCATTATAATCCACATTAAATTCCATATTCCATTCCACTACATTTCACATTCCATTCCAAATTCCATTCCATTACATTCCACATTCCATTCCACATTCCATTCCTTTCCAATCCACATTCCATTCCTTTCCATCCAAGCTTCCATTCAATTCCACATTCCACTCCATTCCATTCCACATTCCATTCCATTAGATTCCACATACCATTACATTCCATTCCACATTCCATACCACATTGCTTTTGACATTCCATTCCATTCCATTCCATTCCATTCCAGATTCCATTCCACATTCAATTCCACATTCCATTCCACGTTCCATTCCATTCCATTCCACATTGCATTCCATTCCATTCCACATTCCTTTCCATTGAATTCCACTTTTCATTCAATTCCAATGCATTCCACATTAAATTGCATACCATTCTGCCTTAAATTCCATTCCATTCCCTTCTATTAAACATTGCATTCCATTCCATTCCACTTTTCATTCCATTCCATTCCACATTCCATTCCCCATTGCATGCCACATTCTTTTCCGTTTTCCATTCCATTTCATTCGACATTCCATTCCATTCCATTCCACATTGCTTTCCATTCAATTGCTTATTTGTTTCCATTCCATTGCATTCCAGTTTCCATTCCATTCCATTCCAATTCCATTCCACTCCATTCTACTCCAATCCACATTCCATTCCACATTCGATTCCACATTCTATTCCACATTCCATTTCATTTCATTTCATAATCCTTTACATTCCATTCCACATGCCATTCCATTCGATTCCACATTCTTTTCCACATTCCATTCCACGTTCCATTCCAATCCATTCTATATTTCCTTCCATTCCATTCCACATTGCATCCCATTCCATTCCAAATTCCATTTTATTCCACATGCCAATCTGTTCCATTCTATTAAATTCCTCATTCCATTCCGTTCCTCATTCGATTCCACATTCCATTGAATTGCATTCCACATTCCATTCCACATTCCATTAAATTGAATTCCACATCCCATTCCATTCCACTCCATTCCATTCCACTCCACAATCCATTCCACTGAATTATACATTCCATTCCACGTTCCATTCAATATTCCATTCCACGTTCCATTCCACCTTCCATTCCTTTCAATTCCATTTAATTCCTCATTCAATTCCACATTCCATTCCAATTCTTTCCACTTTCCATTAAACATTAAATTCAACATTCCATTACGCATTCCATTCCATTCCCTTCCACATTGCCTTCAATTGCATTCCTCTATCCATTCCATTCCACTCCACATTCCATTCCATTCCACTCCACCTTCCATTCCATTCCATTCCCTTCCATTCCACAATCCATTCCACATTCCACTGAAATGGAATGGAATGGAATGTGGAATAGAATTGAATGGAATGTGGAATCGAATGGAATGTGGAATGGAATGGAATGGAATGGAATATGGATTGGAATGGAATGGAACAGAATCTGGAATGGAATGGATCAGAATGGAATGGAATGTACAATGCTTTCGAACGGTATGTAGGATTAAATGGAATTGAATGGAAAGTGGAACCGAATGGAATGGATTGGAATGTTTAAATGGAATGTAGAAAGGAATGGAATGTGGAATGGAATGGTATATGGAATGGAATGTGGAAGGGAATGGAATGGAAAGAGGAATGGAATGTGGAATGAAATGAAGAATGGAATGTGGAATGTAGTGGAATGTAATGGAATGTGGAATGGAATGTGGAATGGAAAGAGGAATGTAATGTGGAATGAAATGTGGAATGGAATGTGGAGTGGAGTGCAATGGAATGGAATGTGCAATGGAATGTGGAATGCAATGTGGAATGGAACGGAATGTAATGTGGAATGGAATAAAGAATGGAATGTGGAATGGAATGGAATGGAATGGGGTGTGGAATGGAATGTGGAATGGAATGCAAAGGAATGTGGAAGGAAATGTGGAATGTAATGGAATGGAATGTGGAAAGGAATGGAATGGAATGGGGAAAGGAATGTGGAATGGAATGGATTAGAATGTGGAATGGAATGTGGTATAGTATCTGGATTGGAATATGGAATGGAATGGAAAAGAAAGGACTGTGAAATTGAAAGTGGAAAGGAATGGAATGGAATGAGGAATGGAAAGTGGAATGAAATCCGGAATGGAATGTGGAATGGAGTGGAATGGAATGGAATGCAGAATGGAATGTGGAATGCAATGAGGAATGGAATGAGGAATGGAATGTGTAATTGAATGTGGAATGGAAAGTGAAATGGAATGTGGAACAGAAAGGAATAGAATATGTAATGCATTGTGGAAACGAAAGTGGAAGCCTGTGGAATGGAATGTAGAATGGAACGTGGAATGGAATGGAATGGAACGTGGAATGGAACATGGAATGTAACGTGGAATTGAATGTGGAAAGAAACTTGGAATAGAATGTGGAATGGAATGTGGAATGGAACGTGGAATGGAATGGAATGTAAATTGGAATGGAAAGTGAAATGGAATGGAATGGAAAGTGGAATGGAATGTGGAATGGAATGGGGAAAGAAACGTGGCAAGGAATATGGAATTTAATGGAATGGAATGTGAATGGAATTGAAAGAAATGTGGTATGGAGTTTGTACTGGAATGGAATGCAATGTGGAATAGAAAGTGGAAAGGATTGGAATGGAAAGTGGACTGGAATGGAATGGTATGTGAAATGGAATGGAATTGAATCTGGAATGGAAAGTAATGGAATGTGGAATGGAAAGGAATTTTATGTAATGTGCAGTGGAATGAAATGGAATGGAATGGAATGTGGAATGGGATGGAACGGAATGTGGAATGTTAAGGAATGAAGGAATGGTATGTGGAATGGAATGGAATGGTATTAAATGTGGAAAGGAAAGCTACGGAATTTTGAATGGAAAGGCATGGCATGTGGAACGGAATTGAATGGTATGGAATGTGGAATGGAATGGAATGGAATGTGGAATGGAATCGAATGGAACGTGGAAAGGATTGGAATGGGTTGGAATGGAATGGAATGGAATGGAAAGTGGAATGGAACGGAATGGAACTTGGAGTGGAATGGAATGGAAAGTGAAAAGGAACATCGAATGGAAGGTGTAATGGAACGTGGAATGGAAGGTGGAATGCACTGGAATGTGGAATGGAATTCAATGCAACGTGGAATGGAATTTGGAATTAAATTGAATGGAATGCGGAATGGAAAGTGGAACGGAATGGAAAGGAATGTGGAACGGAATGGAATGCAATGTGGAATGGAATTGAATGGAACATGGAACAGAATGTGGAACGGAATGGAAAGGAATATGGAATGGAATGATTAATGGAATATGGAAAGGAATGTTTAATGGAATGGAATGGAATGTGGTATGGAATGTGGAATGAAATTGAATGGAATGTGGAATGGAATGTGGAATGGGATGTGGAATGGAATGGAATGGAATGTGGAATGGAATGGAATGGAATGTGGAGTGGAATGGAATCGAATTGAATGGAATGTGGAATGGAAACAGGAATGGAACGTGGAATGGAATGCGATTGAATGGAATGTGGAATGGAAACAGGAATGGAACATGGAATGGAATGGAATGTGGAGTGGAAAGCAATGGAATGGAATGGAATGTGGAATGGAAACAGGAATGGAAAGTGGAATTCAATGGAATGGATAGTGGAATCGAACGTGGAATGGAACGTAGAATGGATTGTGGGATGGAACGTGGAATGGAACGTGGAATGGAACGTGGAATGGAACGTGGAATGGAACATGGAATGGAAGGTGGAATGGAGCGTGGAAAGGAATGGAATGGAATGTTAAATGGAATGTAGAACTGAATGTTTAAAGGAATGTAATGCAATGTGGAGTGCAATGTGGAATTAAATGGAATGGAATTTAGACTGGAATGTGGAAATGAATGGAATGGAATGTGGAATGGAGTGGAATGTAATATGGAATGGAATGGAATGGAATGAGGAATTGAACTCAATGGAGAGGAATGTGGATAGGAAGGGAAAATGGATTGGAATGTGGAAAGGAATGGGATGGAATGTGGAATGGAATGAAATGGAATGTGGAATGGAATGTGGAATGGAATGATGGAATGCAATCTAATTTGGAATGGAATGTGGAATGGAATGTGGAATAGAATGTAATGGAATGAAATGGAATGTGGAATGGAAAGTGGAAAAGAATGTCGAATTGAATCGGGAAAGAAATGTGGAATGGAATGTGGAACGCAATGGAATGGAGTGGGGAATGGAATAGAATGGAATGGGGACAGGAAGGGAATGGAATGTGGAATCGAATGCAATGGAAGGAGGAATGGAATAGAAAGGAATGTGGAATGGAATGCAATGGAATGTGGAATGGAATAGAATGGAATGTCGAATGGAATGAGGAATCGAATGTGGAATGGAATGGAATGGAATGTGGAATGGAATGTGGAATGGAATGGAATGGAACATGGAATGCAACGTGGAAAGGAATGGAATGGAATGCAGAATGGAATGTGGAATGGAAGGTGGAATGGAATGTGGAACGTGGAATGGAATGCAATGGAATGAGGAATGGAATGGGATGGAATGTGGATTGGAATGGAAAGGAATGCGGAATGGAGTGGAATAGTATGTGGAATACAATTGAATGGAATGTGGAATGGAATGGAAGGGAACGTGGAAAGGAATGGAATATAATGGAACCTGGAATTCAATGGAA
The DNA here is from genome assembly GCF_028885655.2 of Pongo abelii. Lineage (NCBI taxonomy): Eukaryota > Metazoa > Chordata > Mammalia > Primates > Hominidae > Pongo > Pongo abelii. Next base: position 17,657,890 of record NC_072000.2, on the reverse strand, counting down.
TTCAATGGGTAATGGAATGGAACGGAACGTGGAATGTAACGGAATGGAATGTTGAATGGAGTGGAATGGAATATGGAATGGAATGGAATGTGGAATGGAATGGAATGAAATGGAATGGAACATGGAATGGAGTGGAATGTGGGTGGAACTTAATGGAAAGGAATGTGGAATGGAATGGAATGGAACGGAATGGAAAGTGGAATGCAATAGAATGGAACGTGGTATGGAATGGAATGGAATGTGGAACGGAATGGAATGGAACGTGTAATGGAATGGAAAGAACGTGGAATGGAATGTAATGTAATGTCGAATGAAATGGAATAGCACGTGGAATGGAATGGAATGGAACGTGGAATGGAAAAGAATGGAATGCAGAATGGAATGGGATGGGAGACGGAATGAACTGCAATGGAATGTGGAATGGAATGTGGAATGGAAAGTTGAATGGAATGTGGAATGGAATGGAACTGAATTCAGAAAGGTAAGTGGAATGGAATGGAAAGGAATGAGGATTTGAATGCAATGGAACTTGGAATGGAATGAAATGGAATATTGAATGGAATACAATGGAACATGGAAAGGAATGGAATGGAATGGTATGGAATGGAATTGAAAGTGGAATGGAATGGAAAGTTGAATGGAACAGAAAGTGGAATGGAATGGAATGGAATGTGGAATGGAATCGAATGTAATGTGGACTGGAATCGAATGCAATTGAATGTGGAAGGGAATGTGGAATGGAATGGAATGGAAAGTGGAATGGAATGTGGAATGGAATGGAATGGAACGTGCAATGGAATGTGGAATGGAAGGTGGAATGGAATTTGGAATGGAATTGAATGGAATGTGGAATGGAATGGAATGTGGAATGGAATGGAATGGAATGGAATGGAATGAAATGGAACGTGGAATGCTTTGGACTGCTATGTGGAATGGAATGGAATGGAATAGAATGTGGAACGGAATGGAATGGAATGGAATGTGGAATGGAATGTGGAATGGTATGGATGTGTAATGGAATGTGGAATGGATTGGCATTCGGAGTGGAATGGAAATGAATGGAGTGTGGAATGGAATGGAATGTGGAATGGAATGGAATGGAATGTGGAATGGAAAGGAATGTGGAATGGAATGGATTTGAATGTGGAATGGAATAGAAAGGAAATTGGAATGGAATGTGGAATGGCATGCAAAGGAATGTGGAATGGAATGTGGAATGAAATGAAACGGAATGAGGAATCTAATGGAATGTGGAATGGCATGCAAAGGAATATGGAATAGAATGTGAAATGAAATCAAACGGAAGGTGGAACCTAATGGAATATGGAATGGAAAGGAATGGAATGTGGAATGGAAAGGAATGGAATGTGGAATGGAATGTGGAATGGAAAATCAAATGGAAAGTGGAATGGCACGTCAAATGGAATGGGAAATGAAATGTGGAATGGAATGCGGAATGGAATGGAATACAATCTGGAATGGAATGGAATGGAATGGGGAATGGAATGGAATGGAAAGTGGAATGGAATAAAATGGAATGGGAAATGGAATGAGGAATGGAATAGAAATAGGAATTGTATTGAAAGGAATGCGGAATGCAATGTGAAATAGAAAGGAATGCAACGTGGAAAAGAAAGTTGAATGAAACGTGGAATGGAATGTGGAATGTGGAATGGAATGCAATAGAATGTGGAATGGAATGGAATGAAATATGGATTGGAATGGAATTGAAAGTGGAAAGGAATGGAATAGTATGTGGAATGGGATTCAATGGAATGTGGAATGGAATGTGGAATGGAACGAGGAAAGGAACGTGGGATGGAATGGAATGGAACTTAGAATGGAACGTGGAGTGGAATGAGGAATGGAATGTGGAATGGAACGTGGAATGGAATGGAATGGAAAGTAGAATGGAACGTGGAATGCAAAGTGGAATTGAAAGTGGAATGGAAAGTGGAATGTAATTTGGAAAGGAAAGGAATGGAATGTGGAATGGAATGGAAAGGAAAGTAGAATGGAATGGAATGGAATGTGGAATGGAATGGAATGGAATGTCAAATATTATTTGGAATGGAAAGGAAAGGATTCCACAATGGAATGGAATGGAATGGAATGGAATGGAAGGTGGTATGGAATGCAAAGAATGTGGAATGGAATGTAATGCAATGTCGAATGAAATTGAATACAACGTGGAATGGAATGGAATGGAACGTGGAATGGAAAAGAATGGAATGCAGAATGGAATGGGATGGGAGATGGAATGAATTGCAATGGAATGTGGAATGGAATGTGGAGTGGAAAGTTGAATGAAATGTGGAATGGAACGGAATTGAAATCAGAAAGGTAAGTGGAATGGAATGGAAAGGAATGTGGAATTGAATGCAATGGAACTTGGAATGGAATGAAATGGAAGATGGAAAGGAAAGGAATGGAATGGTATGGAATGGAATTGAAAGTGGAACGGAATGGAATGTGGAATGGAACGGAAAGTGGAATGGAATGGAATGGAATGTGGAATGTAATCGAATGTAATGTGGACTGGAATCGAATGCAATTGAATGTGGAAAGGAATGTGGAATGGAATGGAATGGAAAGTGGAATGGAATGTGGAAGGGAATGGAGTGGAACGTGCAATGGAACGTGGAATGGAACGTGGAATGGAATTTGGAATGGAATTGAAAGGAATGTGGAATGGAATGGAATGTGGAATGGAATGGAAAGAAATTTGGAATGGAATGGAATGGAATGTGGAATGGAAAGGAATGGAATTTAGAATGGAATGGAATGAAATGTGAAAGGAATGGCATGGAAGTTGAAATGGAATGCAAGGGAATGTGCAATGGAATGGAATGGAATGTGCAATGGAATGGAATGGAATGTGGAATGGAATGGAATCTAATGGAATGAAATGTGGAATGGAATGGAATGTGGAATGGAATGGAATGTGAAATGCAATGGAATGCAATGTGGAATGGAATGGAATGGAAAGTAGAATGAAATGGAATGGAATGTGGAATGGAAAGTGGAAAGGAATGGAATGGAATGTAGAAAGGAATGTGGAAGTGCATGGAATGGAATGTGCAATGGAACGCAGAAGGGAACAGGGAATAGAAAGTGAAACGGAACTTTCAATGGAATGTGGAATGTAATTGAAAGGAAAGTGGAATGTAAAGTGGAATGGAATGGAATGGAATATGAAATGCAATGGAATGGAATGTGGATTGCAATAGAATGGAATGTGGAATGCAATAAAATTGAATCGAATGTGGAATGGAATGGAATGGATTGCAGTGGAAAGGAAGGTGGAAAGGAATGGAATGGAAAGTGGAAAGGAATGTAGAATGCAATTGAATGGAATTTGGAATGGAGTGGAATGTGGAATGGAATGTTAAGGAATATGGAATGGAATGGAATGGAATGAAATGTGGAAAGGAATGGAATGGAATGGAGAGAGGACTGGAATGGAATGGAACGGAATGTGGAATGGAATGTGGTAGGTAATGGAAAGGAAAGTGGAATGTAATGTGGAATGGAATGGAATGGAATGTGGAGTGGTATGGAATGGAAAGTGGAATGGAACGTGGAATGGAATGGAATGAAATGTAGAATGTAATGGAAAGGAAGGTGGAATGGAAAGGAAGGGAATTGAATGTGGAATGGAATGGAATGGAATGTGGAATGGAATAGAATGTGGAATAGAATGGAATGGAATTGAATGTGGAATGGAATAGAATGGAACGGAAACTGGAATGGAAAGAATCCGAATGGAATGCAATGGAATGGAATGTGGAATGGAATGCAATGTGGAATGGAGTGGAATGGAAAGGAATGTGCATTGGAATGGAATGGAATGTGGAATGGAATGTGGAATGGAATGAAATGTGGAATGCAATGTGGAATGGACTACAATGTCCAATGGAATGGAATGGAATGTGGAATGGAATGGAATGTAGAATGTAGTGGAATTCACTGTGAAATGGAATGGAATGTGGAAAGTAATTGAATGGAATGTGGAATGGAATGGAGTGGAAAGTGGAATGGAATTTAATGGAATGTGGAATGGAAGGGAAAGGAACGTGGAACGCAATGGAATGGAATGTGGAATGGAATGTGGAATGGAATGGAATTTGGAATGGAATGGAAAGTGGAATGGAATGGAATGGAATGTGGAAAGGAATGCAATGGAATGTGGAATGGAATGTGGAATGGAATGGAATGGAACATGGAATGGAATCTGGCATGGAATGGAATAGAACTTGGAATGCAATGGAATGGAAAGTGGAATGGAATAGAATGGAATTTAGAATGGAATGGAATGGAATATCAAATGGAATGGAAAGGAATGTGAAATGGAATGCAATGGTATGTGGAATTGAATGAGATTGAATGCAATGTGGAATAGAATGGAATGGAATGGAATGAAACGTGGAATGGAATGTGGAGTGGAATGGAATGTGGAACAGAATGTGTAATGGAATGGAATTTGAAATGGAATGGAATGTGGAATGGAATGGAATGGAATGTGGCATGGAAAGGAATGTGGAATGGAATGGAATGGAATGAAATCTGGAATGGAATGGAATGGAAGAGAATGTGGAATGGAATGGAATGGAAGGGAATGTGGAATGCTTTGGAATGCTATGTGGAATGGAATGGAATGGAATGGAATGTGGAATGGAATGTGTAATGGTATGGATGTGCAATGAAATGTGGAATGGATTGGCATTTGGAGTGGAATAGAAATGAATGGAGTGTGGAATGGAATGGAATGTGGAATGGAATGGAATGGAATGTGGAATGGAAAGGAATGTGGAATGGAATGGAACGGCATGTGGAATGGAATGTGTAATGGTATGGATGTGCAATGAAATGTGGAATGGATTGGCATTTGGAGTGGAATAGAAATGAATGGAGTGTGGAATGGAATGGAATGTGGAATGGAATGGAATGGAATGTGGGATGGAAAGGAATGTGGAATGGAATGGATTGGAATGTGGAATGGAATAGAAAGGAAATTGGAATGGAATGTGGAATGGCATGAAAAGGAATATGGAATGGAATGTGGAATGAAATGAAACGGAACATGGAATCTAATGGAATATGGAATGGAAAGGAATGGAATGTGGAATGGAAAGGAATGGAATGTGTAATGGAATGGAGTGGAAAGTGGAATGGAATGGAATGGAATGTGGAATGGAAGGGAAAGGAACGTGGAATGCAATGGAATGGAATGTGGAATGGAATGTGGAATGGAATGGAATTTGGAATGCAATGGAAAGTGGAATGGAATGGAATGGAATGTGGAAAGGAATTGAATGGAATGTGGAATGGAATGTGGAATGGAATGGAATGGAACATGGAATGGAATCTGGCATCGAATGGAATAGAACTTGGAATGGAATGGAATGGAAAGTGGAATGGAATGGAATGGAATTTAGAATGGAATGGAATGGAATATCAAATGGAATGGAAAGGAATGTGAAATGCAATGGAATGGTATGTGGAGTTGAATGAGATTGAATGCAATGTGGAATAGAATGGAATGGAATGGAATGAAATGTAGAATGGAATGTGGAGTGGAATGGAATGTGGAAGAGAATGTGTAATGGAATGCAATTTGAAATGGAATGGAATGTGGAATGGAATGGAATGGAATGTGGCATGGAAAGGAATGTGGAATGGAATGGAATGGAATGAAATCTGGAATGGAATGGAATGGAAGAGAATGTGGAATGGAATGGAATGGAACGGAATGTGGAATGCTTTGGAATACTATGTGGAATGGAATGGAATGGAATGGAATGTGGAAGGGAATGTGTAATGGTATGGATGTGCAAAGGAATGTGGAATGGATTGGCATTCAGAGTGGAATAGAAATGAATGGAGTGTGGAATGGAATGGAATGTGGAATGGAATGGAATGGAATGTGGAATGGAAAGGAATGTGGAATGGAATGGATTGGAATGTGGAATGGAATAGAAAGGAAATTGGAATGGAATGTGGAATGGCATGAAAAGGAATATGTAATGGAATGTGGAATGAAATGAAACGGAACGAGGAATCTAATGGAATATGGAATGGAAAGGAATTGAATGTGGAATGGAAAGGAATGGAATGTGGAATGGAACGTGAAAAGGAAAATCAAATGGAAAGTGGAATGGCACGTCAAATGGAATTGGAAATGAAATGTGGAATGGAATGTGGAATGGAATGGAATACAATGGGGAATGGAATGGCATGGAATGCGGAATGGAATGGAATGGAATGTGGAATGGAATAAAATGGAATGGGAAATGGAATGAGGAATGGAATGGAAATTGCAATTGAATTGAACAGAATGTGGAATGCAATGTGAAATGGAATGGAATGCAACGTGGAAAAGAAAGTTGAATGAAATGTGGAATGGAATGTGGAATGTGGAATAGAATGCCATAGAATGTGGAATGGAATGGAATGAAATGCGGATTGGAATGGAATTGAATGTGGAACGGAATGGAATAGTATGTGGAATGGGATTGAATACAATGTGGAATGGAATGTGGAATGGAACGAGGAAAGGAACGTGGAATGGAATGGAATGGAACTTAGAATGGAACTTGTAGTGGAATGAGGAATGGAACGTGGAATGGAACATGGAATGGAATGGAATGGAAAGTAGAATGGAACGTGGAATGCAAAGTGGAATCGAAAGTGGAATGGAAAGTGGAATGTAATTTGGAATGGAAAGGAATGGAATGTGGAATGGAATGGAAAGGAAAGTGGAATGGAATGGAATGTAACACGGAAAGGAATGGAATGGAATGTCAAATATTATTTGGAATGGAAAGGAAAGGAATCCAGAATGCAATAGAACGGAATGGAATGGAATGGAATGGAATGGAACATGGAATGGAATGCAATGGAACGTGGAATGGAAGGTGGAATGGAACGTTAAATGGAATGTGGAATGGAACGTGGAATGGAATGGAATGTGCAATCGAATGTGTAATGGATTGGAATGAAATGGAATGGAATGGAATCTGGAATGGAATAGAATGGAATATGGAATGGAATGTGGAATGGAATGTGGAATGGAATGTGGAATAGAATGGAACGGTATTGAATGTGGAATGGAATGGAATGGAATGGAATCGATTGTGGAATGTAGTGGAATGCAATGTGGAATGGTTTGGAATCGAATGTGGAATGGAATGGAAGGGAAAGGATTGCGGAATGGTAGGGAATGGAATGTGGAATGTAATGGAATGGAAAGTGGATTGGAATGTGAAATGGAATGTGGAATGGAAAGTGGAATGGAATGAAATGGAACTTGGAATGGAATGGAATGGAACATGGAATGGAATGGAATGGAACGTGGAATGGAACGTATAATGGAAAGTGGAATGGAAGTTGTAATGGAATGGAATGGAATGTTGAATGGAATTGAATGGAAGGTGAAATGGAATGGAAGGAAATATGGAATGCAACGTGGAATGGAATGGAATGGAACTTGTAATGGAACTTCTAATAGAACGTAGAATGGAACGTGGAAGGGAATGCAATGGAACGTCTAATGGAAAGTAGAATGGAAAATGGAATGGAATGGAATGGAACGTGGAACGGAATGTGGAATGGAATGTGGAATATAATGGAATGGAATGTTTAATGGAGTGTAACGGAATGTGGTATGGAATGTAGAATGGAATGGAAAGGAATGTGGAATCGAATGTGTTATGCGATGTGGAAAGAAATGGAATGGAATGTGGAATGGAATGTGCAATGGAATGGCATGGAATGTGAAAGGATCTGTGGAATGCAATGTGGAATTAAATGCACAATGGAATGTGTAATGGAAAGGAATGGAGTGTGGAATGAAATGCGGCATGGGATGTGGAATGGAAAGTAATGCAATGTGGAATGGAATGCAGAATGGAAGAGAATGGAATGTGGAATGGAATGTGGAATGCAATGGAATGGATTATGGAATGGAATTTGAAAAGGAATGTGGAATGCAATGTGGAATGGAATGTGGAATGGAACGTTGAAAGGAATGGAAACGAATGTGGAATGGAACATGGAATGGAATGGAATGGAACAAGGAATGGAACGTGGAATGAAATGTGGAATGGAATGTGGAATGGAACATTGAATGGAATGTGCCAAGGAATGTGGAATAGAATGTTGAATGGAATGAAATGGAAAGTGGAATGGAACTTGGCACGAAATGGTATGGAAGGTGGAATGGAACGTGGAATAGAATGGAATGGGAAGTGCAATGCAACGTGGAATGGAATGGTATGGAAGGTGGAATGGAACGTGGAATAGAATGTGGAATGGAAGGGAATGTAATGTGGAATGGATTGTAGAATGGAATGTGGAATGGAATGGAATGGATTGTGGAATGGTATATGGAATGGAATGTAATGGAATGTGGAATGGAATATGGGATGGAACGTAATGGAATGTGGAATGAAAAGGAATGGAATGTGGAATGGAATGTGGAATAGAGAGCGCAATGGAATGGAATGGAATTTGCAATGGAACATGGAATGGAATGGAATGGAACGTGCAAAGGAATTTGCAATGGAACGTGGAATGGAATGTGAAAGGGAATGTGGAATGCAACGTGGAATGGAATGTGGAATGGAAAGTGCAATGCAATGGAATGGAATGGAATGTGGAATGGAATGTGGAATGGAATGGAATGGAATGTGGAGTAGAATGTGGAATGGAAAGGAATGGAATGTGGAATGGAATGTGGAATGGAACATGGATTGCAATGGAATGGAATTTCAAAAGGAACGTGGAATGCAATGTGAAATGGAATGTGGCATGGAACGTGGAATGCCATGGGCAATGGAATCTGGAATGGAACGTGAAATGTAATCGACTGGAAAGTGGAAGGGAATGTGGAATGGAATGGAATGGAACGTGGAATGGAAAGTGGAATGGAATATGGAATGGAACGTGGAATGAAACGTGGAATGCAATGGAATGGATTGTGTAATACAATGCAGTGGAATGTGGAATGGAATGTGGAATGGAACGTGGAAAGGAATGGAATGGAATATGTAATAGAATAGAATACAGAGGAATAGAATGGAATGGAATGAAATGGAAGGTGGAATGGAATGAAAAGTGGAATGGAATGGAAAGGAATGTGGAATGGGAAATGGAATGGAAAGTGGAATGGAATGTGGAATGCAACGTGGAATGGAAGGAAATGAAACATGGAATGGAATGGAATGGAACGTGGAATGGAATTGAATTGAACGTAGAATGGAACGTGGAATGGAACGTGGACTGGAACGTGGAAAGGAACGTGGAATGAAATGGAGTGTTGAATGGAATGGAATGGAATGTGGAATGGAGTGGAATGGAATGTGGAATGGAATGGAATGGAATATGGAATGGAAAGAACGTGGAATGGAAAGAAACGGAACATGGAATGGATCGAAGAATGGAACCACTAATGGAATGTACAATGGAACGTGGAATGGAATGGAATGGAAGGTCTAATGGAAAGTAGAATGGAACGTGGAATGGAATGGAAGGGAACATGGAATTGAATGTGTAATGGAATGGAATGCAACAGGGAATGTAATGAAATGGAATGTGGAATGGAATGTGGTATCAGATGTGGAATGGAATGGAATGGAAGGTGGAATGGAATGTGGAAAGGAATGGAAAGGAATTGGAAAGAGAATGTGGAATGCAATATGTAATGAAATGTGAAATGCAATGTGGAATGAAATGGAATGGAAAGTGGAATGGAATTTGAATGGAATGGAATGGAATGTTGAAAGGAATGTGGAATGTAATGGAATGGAATTTTGAATGGAATGGAATGGAATGTGGAACGGAAGGTTTAATTGAATGTGGAATGTAACATGGAATGGAACGGAATGGAATGTGGAATGGAATGGAGTGGAATGTGGAATAGAATGTGGAATGCAATGTGGAAAGGAATGTGGAATGGAACCTGGAATGGAATGGAATGGAACGTGTAATGCAATGGAATTGAAAGTGAAATGGAAGGTGGAATGTAATGGAATGGAATGTGGAATGGAACATGGAATGGATGGTGGAATGCAATGGAATGGAACGTGGAGTGGACCGAGGAATGGATCTTGGTACGTAACGTGGAATGGAATGTGGAATGGAACGTGGAATGGAAAGGAATTTAATGTGGAAAGGAATGAGGAATGGAATGGAGTGGAATGTGGAATGGAATTGAATGGAATGTGGAATGGAATGGAATGGAACGTGGAATGGAATGTGTAATGGAACGTGGAATGAAACGTGGAATGGAACGTGGAATAGAATGGAATGGAACGTGGAAAAAAATGGAATGGAATGTGGAATGAAATGGAATGGGATATGGAATGCAAAGTGGAATGGAATATGGAATGTAAAAAGGAATGGAATGGAATGGAATGTGGAACGGAATGTGCAATGGAATGTGGAATGGAACGTGGAATGGAATGTGGAATGCAATGTGGAATGGAATGTGGAATGGAATAGAATGGAATGGCATGGAACTTGGAATTTAACAGGGAATTGTTTGGAATGGAATGTGGAATGGAATACAAGGCAAAGTGGAATGGAATGTGGAATGGAATGAAATGGGTTGTGGAATGGAATATGGAATGGAATGTAATGGAATGTGGAATGGAATATGGGATGGAACATAATGGATTGTGGAATGGAATGTGGAATGGAATGTGGAAGAGAAAGGGAATGGAATGTAATGGAATGGGCAATGGAACGTGGAATGGAATGTGGAATGGAATGTGGAAGAGAAAGGGAATGGAATGTAATGGAATGGGCAATGGAACGTGGAATGGAATGGAACGGAATGTGAAAAGGAATTTGGAATGGAACGTGGAATGGAATGAGAAACGGAATGTGGAATGCAACATGGAATGCAATGTGGAATGGAATGTGGAATGGAATGGAATGTAATGGAATGTGGAATGGAATGGAATGGAATGTGGAATAGAATGTGGAATGGAAAGGAATGGAATGCGGAATGGAATGTTGAATGGAATAGAATGTGGAATATAATGGAATGGAATTGAATCTGGAATGGAATAGAATGGAACGGAATGTGGAATGGAACGAAACCGAATGGAATGCAATGGAATGGAATGTGGAATGGAATGCAATGTGGAATGGAGTGGAATTGAAAGGAATGTGCATTGGAATGGAATGGAATGTGGAATGGAAGGTGAAATGGAATGAAAGGTGGAATGCAATGTGGAATGGAATACAATGTCCAATGGATTGGAATGGAATGTGGAATGGAATGGAATGTGGAATGTAATGGAATTCACTGTGGAATGGAAAGGAATGTGGAAAGTAATTGAATGGAATGTGTAATGGAATGGAGTGGAAAGTGGAATGGAATGGAATGGAATGCGGAATGGAAGGGAAAAGTATGTGGAAAGCAATGGAATGGAATGTGGAATAGAATGTGGAATAGAATGGAATTTGGAATGGAATGGAAAGTGGAATGGAATGGAATGGAATGTGGAAAGGAATGGAATGGAATGTGGAATGGAATGTGGAATGGAATGGAATGGAATATGGAATGGAATCTGGCATTGAATGGAATAGAACTTGGAATGGAATGGAATGGAATGTGGAATGGAATGGAATTTGGAATGGAATGGAATGCAATATGAAATGGAATGGAAAGGAATGTGAAATGGAATGGAATGGTATGTGGAATTGAATGGGATTGAATGCAATGTGGAATGGAATGGAATGGAATGAAATGTGAAATGGAATGGAGTGGAATGAAATGTGGAATGGAATGTGGAGTGGAATGGAATGTGGAACGGAATGTGTAATGGAATGAAATTTGAAATGGAATGGAATGTGGAATGCAATGGAATGGAATGTGGCATGGAAAGGAATGTGGAATGAAATGGAATGGAATGAAATCTGGAATGGAAATGAATGGAACAGAATGTGGAATGGAATGGAATGGAATGGAATGTGGAATGCTTTGGAATGCTATGTGGAATGGAATGGAATGGAATAGAATGTGGAACGGAATGGAATGGAATGGAATGTGGAATGGAATGTGGAATGGTATGGATTTGCAATGGAATGTGGAATGGATTGGCATTCGGTGTGGAGTGGAAATGAATGGAGTGTGGAATGGAATGGAATGCAATGTGGAATGGAAAGGAATGTGGAATGGAATGGATTGGAATGTGGAATGGAATAGAAAGGAAATTGGAATGGAATGTGGAATGGCATGAAAAGGAATATGGAATGGAATGTGGAATGAAATGAAATGGAATGTGGAATCTAATGGAATATGGAATGGAAAGGAATGGAATGTGGAATGGAAAGAAATGGAATGTGGAATGGAACGTGGAATGGAAAATCAAATGGAAAGTGGAATGGCACGTCAAATGGAATGGGAAATGAAATGTGGAATGTAATGCGGAATGGAATATAATACAATGGGGAATGGCATGGCATGGAATGGGTAATGGAATGGAATGGAATGTGGAATGGAATAAAATGGAACGGGAAATGGAATAAGGAATGGAATGGAAATTGGAATTGAATTGAACAGAATGTGGAATGCAATGTGAAATGGAATGGAATGCAACGTGGAAAAGAAAGTTGAATGAAACGTGGAATGGAATGTGGAATGTGGAATACAATGCAATAGAATGTGGAAAGCAATGGAATGAAATGTGGATTGGAATGGAATTGAATGTGGAACGGAATGGAATCGTATGTGGAATGGGATTGAATAGAATAAGGAATGGAATGTGGAATGGAACGAGGAAAGGAACGTGGAATGGAATGGAATGGAACTTAGAATGGAACGTGGAGTGGAATGAGGAATGGAACGTGGAATGGAACGTGGAATGGAATGGAATGGAAAGTAGAATGGAACGTGGAATGCAAAGTGGAATCGAAAGTGGAATGGAAAGTAGAATGTAATTTGGAATGGAAAGGAATGGAATCTGGAATGGAATGGAAAGGAAAGTAGAATGGAACGGAATGTAACATGGAATGGAATGGAATGGAATGTTGAATATTATTTGGAATGGAAAGGAAAGGAATCCAGAATGGAATGGAACAGAATGGAATGGAATGGAATGGAATGGAATGGAACATGTAATGGAATGGAATGGAACGTGGAATCGCATCGTGGAATGGAAGGTGGAATGGAACATGGAATGGAATGTGGAATGGAATGTGCAATGCAATGGAATGGAATGGAATGTGGAATGGAAAGTGGAATGGAATGGAATGGAATGTGGAGTAGAATGTGGAATGGAAAGGAATGGAATGTGGAATGGAATGTGGAATGGAACGTGGATTCCAATGGAATGGAACTTCGAAAGGAACGTGGAATGCAACGTGAAATGGAATGTGGCATGGAATGTGGAATGCCATGGGCAATGGAATCTGGAATGGAACGTGAAAAGTAATCGACTGGAAAGTGGAAGGGAATGTGGAATGGAATGGAATGGAACGTGGAATGGAAAGTGGAATGGAATATGGAATGGAACGTGGAATGAAACGTGGAATGCAATGGAATGGATTGTGTAATAGAATGCAATGGAATGTGGAATGGAACGTGGAATGGAATGGAATGGAATATGTAATAGAATAGAATAGAGAGGAATAGAATGGAATGGAATGGAATGGAACGTGGAATGGAATGAAAAGTGGAATGGAATGGAATGGAATGTGGAATGGGAAATGGAATGGAAAGTGAAATGGAATGTGGAATGCAACGTGGAATGGAATGAAATGAAACATGGAATGGAATGGAATGGAACGTGGAATGGAATGGAATTGAACGTAGAATGGAATGTGGAATGGAACGTGGAATGGAACGTGGAAAGGAACGTGGAATGAAATGGAATGTGGAATGGAATGGAATGGAATGTGGAATGGAATGGAATGGAATACGGAATGTAACGTGGAATGGAAAGAAACGGAACATGGAATGGAACGAAGAATGGAACAACTAATGGAATGTACAATGGAACGTGGAATGGAATGGAATGGAAGGTCTAATGGAAAGTAGAATGGAACGTGGAATGGAATGGAATGGAACGTGGAATTGAATGTGGAATGGAATGGAATGCAACAGGGAATGTAATGGAATGGAATGTGGAATGGAATGTGGTATTGGATGTGGAATGGAATGGAATGGAAGGTGGAATGGAATGTGGAAAGGAATACAATGGAATCGGAAAGAGAATGTGGAATGCAATATGTAATGAAATGTGGAATGCAATGTGGAATGCAATGGAATGGAAAGTGGAATGGAATTTGAATGGAATGGAATGGAATGTGGAAAGGAATGTGGAATGTAATGGAATGGAATTTTGAATGGAATGGAATGGAATGTGGAACGGAAGGTTGAATTGAATGTGGAATGTAACGTGGAATGGAATGGAATGGAATGTGGAATGGAATGGAGTGGAATGTGGAATGGAATTGAATGGAATGTGGAATGGAATGGAATGGAATGTGGAATAGAATGTGGAATGCAATGTGGAATGGAAAGTGGAATGGAACCTGGAATGGAATGGAATGGAACTTGTAATGCAATGGAATTGAAAGTGAAATAGAAGGTGGAATGTAATGGAATGGAATGTGGAATGGAACGTGGAATGGATCGTGGAATACAATGGAATGGAACGTGGAGTGTAACGTGGAATGGATCTTGGAACGGAACGTGGAATAGAATGTGGAATGGAATAGAAAGGAATGGAACGGAAATGAATGTGGAATAGATTGTGGAAAGGAATGTGGAATAGAATGTGGAATGGAAAGGAAGGAAATGTGGAATGAAATGTGGATTGGAATGGAATGGATTGTGGAATGGAATGGAAAGGAATGTGTAATGGAATTCTATGGCAATTGGAATGGAATGTTGAATGGAATGGAATAGAATGGAATGGAATGTGGAATGGAATGGAATGGAATGTGGAAGGGAATATAATGGCATGTGGAATGGAATGTGGAATGGAATGTGGAAAGCAGTGAAATGAAATGTGGAATGGAATATGAATTGGAATGGAATGGAATGTGGAATGGAAAGGAATGCACTGCGGAATGAAATGTGGAATGGAATGTGGAATGGAATGGCATGGAATGGAATGGAACGTGGAATGCCATGTGAAATGGAATGCAATGGAATGTTGAATGGAATGTGGAATGAAATGCAATGGAATGAGAATGGAATGTGGAATGGAATGTGGAAAGGAATGAGGAATGGAATGTTGAATGGAACGTGGAATGAAATGGAAGGGAATGGAATGTGGAATGGAATGTAGAGTGGAATGGAATCAAGTGTGGAAAGGAATGTGGAATTAAATGGAATGGAATGTGGAATGGAAGGGAATGGAAAGCTAAATGGAATGGAATAGAAAGTGGCATGGAATGGAATGGAATGTGGAATGGAACGTGGAATGGAATGTGGAATGGAATGTGGAATGGAACGTGGAATGGAATGTGGAATGGAATGTGGAATTGTATAGTATGTATAATGGAATGCAATGGAATGCAACGGAATGCAATGGAATGCAATGAAATGTGGAAATGAATGGAATGGAATGTGGAATGGAAAGGAATGGAATGCAGAAAGGAACGGAAAGGAGTGCAATGTGGAATTGAATGGAATCCAATGCAATGGAATGGAATGTGGTATGGAATGTGAAATGGAATGGAATGGAGTTTTGAATGGAATTCGCAATGAAATGTGGAATAAAATGTGGAATGGAAAGAGAAATGGAATGGAATGGAAAGTGGAATGCAATGAGGAATGGAATGTGGAAAGGAATGGAATGTGTAACGGAATGTGAACTGGAAGGTGAAAAGGAATGTGGAATGGAACGCGAAATGGAATGGAATGCAACGTGAAATGGAATGTGGAATGGATCGTAGAATGGAACGTGGAATGGTATGTGGAATGGAATGTGGAATGTAGTGTGGAATGGAATGTGGAATTTAGTATGGAATGGAACGTGGAATTGAATGGAATGCAAAGTGGTATGGAGTGTACAATGGAATATGGAATGGAACGTGGAAAGTATCATGGAATGGAATGGAATAGAATCTGGAATGGAGGCAGAAATGGAATAGAAGGGAATGTTCAATGCAATTTGGAAAGGAATGGAATAGAATGTGAAATGCATAGCGGAATGGAATGGAATGGAATGTGGAATGGAATGTGGAAAAGAATGGAATGGAATGTGGAAAGGAATGTTGAATGGAATGTGGAATGGAATGTAGAATATAATGGAATGGCTTGTGGAATGGAACATGGAATTGAATGGAATGGAACGTGGAATGGAACGTGGAATAGAACGTGGAGTGGAACGAGGAATGCTATGTGGAATGTATCGTTGAAGGGAAAGTGGAATGGAATGGAATGGAATGTGGAATGGAATGGAATGCAATGTGGAATGGAATGTGGAAAGGAATGGAATGGATTGTGGAAGGGAATAGAATGGAATGGTATGGAATGTGGACTGGAATGGAATGGAATGGAATGTGGAATGGAAAGTGGAATGGAAAGTGGAATGAAACGGAATAGAATGTGGAATGGAATGGGGAGTGGAACGGAATGGACCGTGGAATAGGAAGTGGAATGGAACGTGGAATGGAACGGGGAATGGAATGGAATGGAAGGTGGAATGGAATGTGGAATGGAACAAAGAATGGAATGTGGAATGGAACGTGGAATGGAATGGGCAATGGAATGTAGAATGGATTGTGGAATGGAAAGGAACGGAAAGTGGAATAGAAGGTGGAATGGAATGCAATGGTACGTGGAATGCAGTGTGGAATGGATTGTGGAATGGAAAGTGTAATGGAACGTGGAATGGAATGGATTGTAATGCGGTATGGAATCTGGAATGGAATGGAATGGAACGTGGAATGGAATGTGGAATGGAATGTGAAAGGGAATGGATTGGAATGTGGAATGCACTTGAATGGAATGTGGAAAGTAATGTAGAATGAAATGGAATGCAATGTGGAAAGGAACGTGGAATGGAATGGAATGGAACGTGGAATGGAATGTGCAAAGCAATGTGAAATGGAATGCAATGGAATGTGGCATGGAATGTGCAATGGAATGCGGAATGACACGGAATGGAATGTGGAATGGAATAGAATGGAATGTGAAATCGAAATTGAAATGGAATGGAGTGGAATGTGAAATGGAATGAAATGGAATGAAAGGTGGAACGGAATGAAATGGAATGGAAACTGGAATGGAATGTGGAATGGAATGGAATGGAATGTGGATGGAACGTGGAATGGAATAGAATGGAACGTGGAATGGAACGTGAAATGGAAAGAATGGAACGTGGAATGGAACATGGGATGGAAAGTGGAATGGAACGTGGAATGGAAAGTGGAATGGAAAGTGGAATGTGGAATGGAAAGGAATGTAGTGTGGAATGGAAAGGAATGGAATGTGGATTGGAATGGAATTGAATGTGGGATGGAATGGAATGTAATGTGGAATGGAATTGTATAGATTGTGGAATGGAATGTGGAATGGAATGGAATGTGTAATAGCATGGATTGGAATGGAATGGAATATGGAATGGAATGGATTGGAATGTAGTGTGGACTGGAATGCATTGGAATGGAGTAGAATGTGGAATGGAATGGAATGGAATGTGGAAAGGAATGTGGAATGGATAGGAATGGAAAATGAAATGGAATGGAATGGAAACTGAAATGGAAATGGAATGGAATATGTAATGGAATAGAGTGGAATGTGGAATGGAATGTGGAATGGAATGGAATGGAAAGTTGAATCGAATGTGTAATGGAACGGAATGGAATGGAATATTTAATGGAATTTAATGGAATGTGGAAAAGAATGCAATGGAATGTGGAATGGAATCGAATGGAATGGAATGTGGAATGCAATCTCAAATGGAATGTGGAATGGAATGGAATGGAACGTGGAATGGAATGTGGAATGGAACGGAATGGATCATGGAATGGAATGTGAAACGGAATGGAAAGTTGAATGGAAAGTGGAAAGTAATGGAATGGAATGTGGAATGTTGAAAGGAATCGAATGGAATGGAATGTGCAATGCAATGTGGAATGGAAAGGAATGGAATGTGGAATGGAACCAGCAATGGAATGGAATGGAATGTTGAATGGAACGTTGAATGGAATGGAATGGAAAGTGGAATGGAATAGAATATGTAATGAAATGGAATGAAGTATGGAATGGAATGGAAGGCATAATGAATGGAATGGAATGTGGAACGCAATGGAATGGAACGTGGAATGGAATGGAATGGAAGATGCAATGGAATGGAATGTAATGTGGAATGGAATGTGGAATGCAGTGGAGTGGAATGTGGAAAGGAATGGAACGGAATGTGGAATGAAATGTAAAATGGAAAGGAATGTGGAATGGAATGGATTGGAATGTGGAATGGAATGGAATCGAATGTGGAATGGAATGGAAACAAATTGAATGTGGAATGGAATGTGGATAGGAAAGTGGAACAGAATGGAATCGACGTTGAATTGGAATGCGGAATGGAATGGAATGGAAACTGGAATGCAATGGAATGTAGAATGGAATGGATTTGAATGGAAACGAATGTGGAATGGAATGGAATGTGAAATGGAATGGAATGCAATGTTAAATGGAATGGAATGGAAGTTACAATGGAATGGAATGGAATAGAATGTGGAATGGAATGGAATGGAATAGAATATGGAATGGTATTTAATGTGGAACGGAATGTGGAAAGGCATGGAATGGAATGCGGAATGTACTGAAATGGAATATTGAATGGAATGGGATGGAATGGAGTGGAGTGTGGACTGGAATGGAATGGAATATAGTTTGGAATGGAATGGAATTTAATGGAATGAGGACTTAAATGGAATGGAGTGGAATGAAATGTAGAATTGAATGGAATCGAATGTGGAATTAAGTGGAATGGAACGTGGAATGAAATGGAATGGAAACTGGATTAGAACACGGAATGGAATGGAATGGAATGTGGAATGGAGTGGAATGGAATGGAATGGATTGGAAGGTGTATGGAATGGAATTGAAAGTGGAATGGAATGGAATGGAATGTGGAATGCAACGGAATGTGGAATGGAATGGAATGTGGAATGGAACACAATGGAATGTGGAATGGAATACAATGTGGAATGCAATGGAATGGAATGTGGAATGGAAAGACTAATGTAATGGAATTGAATATGTAATGGAATGGAATGTTGAATGGAACGTGGAATGGATTGAAATAGAACGTGGAATGGAATGGAAAGGAACGTGGAATGGAACAAAATCGAACATGGAATGTAATGTAATGGAATGTGGAATGAAATAGGGAATGGAATGTGGAATGGGGTGGAATGGAATATGGAGTGGAAAGTGGAATGGTAGGTGGAATGGAATGGAATGGAATGTGGAATCGAATGTGAAATGGAATGGAACGGAATGTGGAATGGAATGTGTAATGGAATGTAATGGATTGGAATAAAATGTGTAATGGAATGGAATGGAATGGAATCTGGAATGAAATGGAATGGAATGGAATGTGGAAGGGAACGGAATGGAACATGGAATGGAATTGAATGGAATGTGGACAGGAATGGAATGGAATGCAATAAAAGTTGAAATGGAATGGAAAGTGGTACGCAATTGAATGGAATGTGCAATGAAATGGGATGAAATGTAGAATAGAATGTGGTACAAAATGGAACGAAATGTGGAATACAATGGATTGGAATGTGGAATGGAATGGAATGGAATGTAGAATGGAATATGGAATGGAATGGATGGTGGAATGGAATGTGGAATGGAATGTGGAATGGAACTTGCAATGTAACGTGGAATGGAATGGAATGGAAACGGGAATGGAACGTGGAATGGAAAATGGAATGGATCGTGGAATTGAATGGAATTGTATGTGGAATGGAACGTGGAATGGAACATGAAGTATAATGGAATAGAACGTGGAATGGAACGTGGAATGGAACGTGGAATGGAAAGTGGAATGGAGCGTGGAATGAAACATGGAATGGAATGGAATGGAATGGAACGTTGAATGTATTGGAACTCAACGTGGAATGAAACGGAATGGAATGTGCAATGGAATCGAATTTAATTTGATATGGAATGGAATGGAATGTGTAATGGAATGGAATGTCGACTGGAATGGAATGGAATGGAATGAAATGTGGATTGAAATATAATGGAAAGTGGAATGGAATGTGGAATGACACGGAATGGAATGTGGAATGGAATGGACTGGAATGTGAAATGGATATTGAAATGGAATGGAGTGGAATGTGAAATGGAATGAAATGGAATGAAAAGTGGAATGGAAAGAAATGGAATGGAATGTGGATGGAATGTGGAATGGAAAGTGGAATGGAAAATGGAACGTGGAATGGAACATGGGATGGAACGTGGAATGGAACTTGTAATGGAATGTGGAATGTGGAATGGAAAGGAATATAATGTGGAATGGAAAGGAATGGAACGTGGATTGGAATGGAATTGAATGTGGGATGGAATGTAATGTAATGTGGAATGGAATTGAATGGAATGTGGAATGGAATGGAATGAGGAATGGCATGGATTGGAATGTAATGGAATGAGGGATGGAATGGATTGGAATGGAGTGTGGACTGGAATGCATTGGAATGGAGTAGAATATGGAATGTAATGGAATGGAAATTGGAAAGGAATGTGGAATGGATTGGAAAGGAAACTGGAATGGAAAGGAATGGAATGTGAAATGGAATGTGCAATTGAATGCGGAATGCAATGGAATGGAAGGCAATGTGGAATGGAATTGAATGGAAAGTGGAATGGAATGGAATGGAATATGTAATGCAAAAGAGTGGAATGTGGAATGGAATGTGGAATGGAATGGAATGGAAAGTTGAATCGAATGTGTAAAGGAACGGAATGGAATGGAAAGTTTAATGGAATTTAATGGAATGTGGAAGAGAATGCAATGGAATGTGGAATGGAATCGAATGGAATGGAATGTGGAATGCAATCTTAATGGAATGTGGAATGGAATGGAATGGAACGTGGAATGGAATGTGGAATGCAATGGAATGGAACATGGAATGGAATGGGAAATGGATTGGAAAATGGAATGGAATGTGGAAAGTAATGGAATGGAATGTGGAATGTTGAAAGGAATCTAATGGAATGGAATGTGCAATGGAATGTAGAATGGAATGGAATGGAACAGAACGTAGAATGGAAAGGAATCGAAACAAATTGAATGTGGAATGGAATGTGGATAGGAATGTGGAACAGAATGGAATCTAGGGTCAATTGGAATGCGGAATGGAATGGAATGGAAACTGGAATGCAACAGAATGTAGAATGGAATGGATTAGAAAGGAATGGAATGTGGATTGGAATGGAATGTGAAATGGAATGGAATGCAATGTTAAATGGAATGGAATTGAAGTTAGAATGGAATGGAATGGAATGGAATGGAATGTGGAAAGGAATGGAATGGAATAGAATATGGAATGGAATTTAATGTGGAATGGAATGTGGAAAGGGATGGAATGGAATGTGGAATGTACTGAAATGAAATGTGGAATGGAACGGGATGGAATGGAGTGGAATGTGGAAAGGAATGGAATGGAATATAGCTTGGAAAGGAATGGAATTGAATGGAATGAGGACTTGAATGGAATGGATGGAATGAAATGTAGAATTGAATGGAATCGAATGTGGAATTAAATGGAATGGAACGTGGAATGAAATGGAATGGAAACTGGATTAGAACATGGAATGGAATGGAATTGAATGTGGAATGGAGTGGAAAGGAATGGAATGGAGTGGAATGGAATGGAATGGATTGGAAGGTGTATGGAAAGGAATGGAAAGTGGAATGGAAAGGAATGGAATGTGGAATGGAATGGAATGTGGAATGGAACAGAATGGTATGTGAAAGGGAATACAATTTGGAATGCAATGGAATGGAATGTGGAATGGAAAGAGTAATGGAATGGAATGGAATATGTAATGGAATGGAATGTTGAATGGAACGTGGAATGGAATGGAATAGAACGTGGAATGGAATGGAATGGAACGTGCAATGGAATAAAATGGAATGTGGAATGGAATGGAATGGAATGTGGAATGAAATAGGGAATGGAATGTGAAATGGGGTGGAATGGAATGTGGAGTGGAAAGTGGAACGGAAGGTGGAATGGAATGTGGAATCGAATGTGAAATGGAATGGAACGGAATGTGGAATTGAATGTGTAATGGAATGTAATGGATTGGAATAAAATGGGTAATCGAATGGAATGGAATGGAATTTGGAATGAAATGGAATGGAATGGAATGTGGAATGGAATGGAATGGAATGTGGAATGGAATGGAATTGAATGTGGAATGGAATGGAATGGAAAGTGGAATGGAATGGAATGGAATGTGGACAGGAATGGAATGGAATGCAATTAAATGTGAAATGGAATGGAATGGAATGTGGTACGCAATTGAATGGAATGTGCAATGAAATGGGATGAAATGTAGAATACAATGTGAAACGAAATGGAATGGAATGTGGAATACAATGGATTGGAATGTGGAATGGAATCGAATGGAATGTAGAATGGAATATGAAATGGAATGGAAAGTGGAAAGGAATGTGGAATGGAATGTAGAATGGAATGTGGAATGGAGTATGAAACGGAATGGAATGAAATGTGGAATGGAACGTGGAATGAGAAGGAATGGAACGTGTAATGGAATGGAATGGAACATGGAATGGAATAGAATGGAATGTGGAAAGCAATGGAATGGAATGGAATGGAATGTGGAATGGAGTATGAAACGGAATGGAATGAAATGTGGAATGGAACGTGGAATGAAACGTTTAATAGAACGTGAAATGGAATGAAATGAAAAGTGGAATGGAACGTGGAATGGAACGTGGGATTGAAAGTGGAATGGAAAGTGGAATGGAATGTGGAATGAATGGAATAGAAAATGGACGGCAATGGATTGGAACATGGAATGGAATGGAATGGAATTTGCAATGGAATGGGGAATGGAATGTGGAATGGAATATGGAACGGAATGGAATGGAATGCGGAATGGAATATGGAATGGAATAGAATATGGAATGGAATCTGGAAAGGGATGGAATGATATGGAATGGAATGGAATGGAATGTGGAATGGAACGTGGAATGGAATGGAATGGAAAGTGAATTGGAATGGAATACAACATTGAATGGAATGGAATGGAATGTGGAATGGAATGGAATTGAACGGAATGTGGAATAGAATGGAATGAAATGTGGAATGGAAGGTGGAATGGAATGGAATGGAATGTGGAATGGAATGGAATGCGGAATGGAATGTGGAATACAAAGAAATGGATCGTGGAATGGAATGGAATGGAATTCGGAATGGAATGCATGTGGAATGCAATGCAATGGAATGCGGAATGGAATTTGTAATGGAATGTGGAAAGGATTATGGAATGCAGCGTGGAATGGAATGCAATGGAATGTGGAATCTAATGTGAAATGGAATGGAATGGAATGTGGAATGGAATGAAAAGGAATGTGGATTGGAATGGAGAGGAGTGGAATGTGGAATGGAATGGAATGGAATGGAATGCAATGTATTGGAAAGGAGTGGAATGAGGAATGGAATGGAATGGAAAGTGGAAAGAATGGGAAATGGAATTGAATGAGGAATGGAATGGAATGGAATGTGGAATGGAATGGAATGGAATGTGGAATGGAATGCAATGGAAAGCGAATGGAATGGAATGTGGAATGGAATGGAATGGAATGTAGAATGGAAAGGAATGGAATGTGGAATGGAATCAGGAATGGAATGGAACGGAACGTTGAATGGAAAGTTGAATGGATATGTAATGGAAACTGGAATGGAACAGAATATGTAATGAAATGGAATGAGGTATGGAATGGAATGGAATGTGTAATGAATGGAACGGAATGTGGAATGGAATGGAATGGAATGTGGAATGGAATGGAATGGAAGGCGCAATGGAATGGAATGGAATGTGGAATGGAATGGAATGGAATGTGGAATGGAATGGAATGGAATGTGGAATGGAATGGAAACAAATTGAATGTGGAAAGGAATATGGATAGTAATGTGGAACGGAATGGAATTGAGGGTGAATTGGAATGCGGAATGGAATGGAATGGAAACTGGAATGGAAGGTAGAATGGAATGGATTTAAATGGAATGGAATGTGGAATGGAATGGAATGTGAAATGGAATGGAATGCAATGTTAAATGGAATGGAATGGAAGGTAGAATTGAATGGAATGGAATGTGGAATGGAATGGAATGGAATGGAATGGAATATGGAATGGAATTTAATGTGGAATGGAACGTGGAAAAGAATGGAATGGAATGTGGAATGTACTGAAATGGAATATGGAACGGAATGGGATGGAATGGAGTGGAATGTGGACTGGAATGGAATGGAATATAGTTTGGAATGGAATGGAATTTGATGGAATGAGGACTTGAATGGATTGGAGTGGAATGAAATGTAGAACTGAATGGAATAGAATGTGGAATTAAATTGAATGGAACGGGGATTGAAATGAAATGGAAACTGGATTAGTATACGGAATGGAATGGAATGTAATGTGGAATGCAGTGGAATGGAATGGAATGGATTGGAAGGTGTATGGAATGGAATGGAAAGTGGAATGGAATGGAATGGAATGTGGAATGGAAAGAATGGAATGTGAAATGGAATACAATGTGGAATGCAATGGAATAGAATGTGGAATGGAAAGTATAATGGAATGGAATGGAATATGTAATGGAATGGAATGTTGAATGGAACGTGGAATGGAATGGAATAGAACGTGGAATGGAATGAAATGGAACGTGGAATGGAATAAAATGGAATATGGAATGGAATGGAATGTGGAATGAAATAGGGAATGGAATGTGGAATGGAGTATGAAATGGAATGGAATGAAATGTGGAATGGAACGTGCAACGGAACGTTTAATAGAATGTGAAATGGAATGAAATGAAAAGTGGAATGGAACGTTGAATGGAACGTGGGATTGAAAGTGCAGTGGAATGTGGAATGGAATCTGGAATGAATAGAATAGAAAATGGACTGGAATGGATTGGAACATGGAATGGAATGGAATGGAATGTGCAGTGTAATGTGGAATGGAAGGTGGAATGGAATAAAATGGAATATGGAATGGAATGGAATGTGGAATGAAATAGGGAATGGAATGTGGAATGGAGTATGAAATGGAATGGAATGAAATGCAATGTGTAATGGAATGGAATGTGGAATGGAATGGAATGGAATGTGGAATGGAATTGAAAGGAATGTGGATTGGTATGTGGAATGGAATAGAATGGAATGTGAAATGGAAAGCGGAATGGAATGTTCAATGGAATGTGGAATGCAATGTGTAATGGAATGGAATGTGGAATGGAATGTGGAATGGAATGGAATGGAATGCGGAATGGAATGGAATAGAATGGAAAGGAATGTTGATTGGAATTGAATAGAATGGAATGTGGAATGGAATTGAATTGTATGTGGAATGGAATGTGGAATGGAATGGAATGGAATGTGGAAAGGTATGTAGAATGCAATGGAATGGAATGTGGAATGGAACGTGGAACGGAACGTGGAATGATATGTGGAATGTAACGTGGAATGGAATGGAAGGTTGAATGGCATTTGGAATGGAATGGAATACAATGTGGAAAGGAATGGAATGGAACGTTGAATGGAATGGAATGTGGAATGGAATGTGGAACGTAATGTGGAATGGAAAGTCGAATGGAATGCGGAATGGAATGCGGAATGGGACGCAATGGAATGTGAAATGGAATGAAATGGAATGTGGATTGGAACTTGGAACGGAATGGAAGGGAATGTGGAATGGAATGTGGAATGGAATGTGGAATGGAATGTGGAATGGAATTTGGAACAGAATGTGGAATGGAATGGAATGTGGAATGAAATGTGGAATGGAACGTGGAATGGAATGCAATGTGGAATGGATTGTGGAAAGGAATGTGGAATGGAATGGGAATGGAACGTGGAATGGAATGGAATGTGGAATAGATTGGAGAATGGAAAGTGGAATGTAATGTGGAATGGAATGGATTGGAATGTGGAATGGAATGGAATGCAATGGAATGTGGAATGTAACATTGAATGGAATGGAATTGAATGTGGAATGGAATGGAATGGAATGGAATGTCGAAAGGAATATGGAATGGAATTGAATGGAATGTGGCATTGAATGCGGAATGGAGTGGAATGGAACGTGGAATGGAACGTGGAATGTTATGGAATGGAATGTCGAATGCAATGTGGAATGCAACTTGGAATGGAACGTGGAAGGAAACATAGAATGGATCGTGGAATGGAATGTGGAATGGAATGTGGAATGGAATGTAAACGAAAGTGGAACGGAATGTAGAATGGAATGGAAAGGAATGTGGAATGGAATGGAATGGAACATGGAATGGAATGGAATGGAATGGAATGTGGAATGGATAGGAATGCAATGAGGAATGGAATGGAAATGAATGTGCAATGGAATGGAACGTACTGTGGAATGGAATTTGGAATGGAATGGAATGGAACATGGAATGGAACGTGGAATGGAATGGAAAGGAATATGGAACGGAATGTGGAATGGAATGAAAGGGACTGTGTAATGGAATGTGGAATAGAATGGAATGGAATGTGGAATGGAACGTTGAATGGAACTGAATGTGGAATGCAATGTGGAATGGAACGCTGATTGCAATGGAATGTGCAATGGATTGTTGGATTGATTGTGGAATGTAATGTTGAATGGAATGGAATGGAATGTGGAATGGAATGTGGAAAGAAATGGAAAGGAATGTGGAACGGAAAGGAATGGAATTTGGAATGGAACATGGAGTGGAATGAAATGAAATGTGGAATGGAACGTGGAATGGAATGGAATGTGGAATGGAATGTGGAATGGAATGTGGAATGAAGTGGAATGGAACGAGGAATGTACTGGAATGTGGAATGGATTGTGACATTGAATGTGGAATGGAATGTGGAATAGAATAGAATGGAATGTGGAATGGAACGTGGAGTGGAATGGAGTGGAATGTGAAAAGAAACGTGGAATGGAATTTAATGTGGAAGGGAATGTGGACTGTAAAGAGGAATGGAGTGGAATGCAACGAGGATTGTAATGGTATGTGGAATGGATTGTGGAATGCAATGTGGAAACGAATGGAATGGAACATTAAATGGAATGTGGAATGAAATGTAATGGAAAGTGGAAAGGAATGGAATGGAATGTGGAGTGGAATATGGAGTGCAATGGAATTGAATATAGAAAGTAACGTGGAATGGAACGTGGAATGGAACGGAACGTGCAATGGAATGGAATGTAATGTGTAATGCAATGGAATGGAATTTGGAATGGAATTGAATGGAATGTGGATTGGAATGGAATGCAATTCTGAATGCAATGAAATGCAATGTGGAATGGAATGGAATGGAATTAAATGGAATGGAATGTGGAACAGAATGGAAGGTAAAGGAAAGTGGAATGGAATGTGCAATGGAAAGCGGAATAGAATGGAATGGAATGTGGAATGGAATGGAAGGGAATGTGCAATGGAATGGAATGGAATATGGAATTTAATGGAATGCAATGTGGAATGGAATGGAATGGAATATAGAATGGAACGGGAAGTGTAATGGAATGTGGAATGGAATGGAATGGAATGTGAAATGCAATGGGAGGTAATGGAATGTGGAATGGAAAGGAATGGAATGTAGAATGGAATGGAATAGAATGGAATGCGGATTGGAATGTGGAAGGGAACATGGAATGCAATGTGGAACCAAATTTAATGAGATGTGGAATTGAATGCGGAATGGAATGTATTGGAATGTGTAATGGAATTGAATGGAATGTGGAATTGAATGGAATGGAATGTTGAAAGGAATGGCATGGATGTTTGAATGGAATGTGGAATGGATTGCAGAACAGAATAGAATGGAATGTGGAAAGGAATGGAATGGAATGCAATGTGTAATGGAATGGAATGTGGAATGGAATGGAATGGAATGTGGAATGGAATTGAAAGGAATGTGGAATGGTATGTGGAATAGAATGGAATGGAATGTGGAATGGAAAGTGGAATGGTATGTTCAAAGGGATGTGGAATGAAAAGTGGAATAGAATGGAATGTGGAATGGAATGCCTCATGGAATGGAATGGAATGCAATGTGTAATGGAATGGAATGTGGAATGGAATATGGAATGCAATGGAATGGAATGTGGAATGGAATGGAATGGAATGCAGAATGGAATTGAAGGGCATCTGGAATAGATTGTGGAATGGAATGGAATGGAATGTGGAAAGGAATGTGGAAGGGAATGGAATGGAATGGAATGTGGAATGGAACGTTGAATGGAATGTGGAATGATATGTGGAATGGAACGTGGTATGGAATAGATGGAGGAATGTCATGTGGAATGGAATGGAACGGAATACAATGTGGAATGGAATGGAATGGAATGCAAAGTGGAAAGCAATAGAATGGAATGTGGAATGGAATGGAATTGAATGTGGAATGGAATGGAATGCAATGTAGAATGGAAAGGAGTGGAATGTGGAATGGAATGGAATGGAATGTGGAATTCAATGGAATGGAATGTGGAATGGAATGGAATGGAATGTGGAACGGAACGTGGAATGCAATGGAATGGATTGTCAAATGGAACGTGGAATGGAATGGAATGTGGAATGGAATGTGGTATGGAACAATGAATGGAATGAAATGTGGAATGGAACGTGGAATGTACTGTGGAATGGAACGGAATGCGGAATGGATTGTGGAATGGAATGTGGAATGCAATGGAATGTGGAATTGAATGGAATGCAACGTGGAATTGAATGGAATTGAATGTGGAATGGAATGGAATGGAATGTGAAATTGAATGTGAAATGAAATGGAATGGAATGTGCTATGGAATTGAATAGAATGAGGAATGGAATATGGAATGGAATGTAATGGAATGTGGAATGGAATTGAATGGAATGTGGAATGGTATGTGGAATGGAATGGAATGGCATGTGGAATGGAACGTGGAATGGAAAGGAATGGAAAGTGGAATGGAATGGAATGGAAAGTAGAATGGAATAGAATTGAAAGTGAAATGGAAAGTCGATTGGAATGGAATGGAAAGTGGAATGGAATGAGGAATTGAATGGAATGTGGAATGGAACGTTGAAAGCAATGGAATGAGGAATGGATTGTGGAATGGAATTTGGAACGTAATGTGGAACGGAAATGAGTGGAAAGTCAAATGGAATGCGGAATGAGACGCAATGGAATGTGAAATGGAATGGAATGGAATGGAATGTGGATTGGAACGTGGAATGGAATGGAATGGAATGTGGAATGGAATAGAATGGAGTGCAACGTGGAATGGAAGGGAATGGAATGTGGAATGAAATGTAATGGAATGTGGAATGGAATGGAATGGAATGGAATGTGGAATGAAATTTCGAATGGAATTTGAAATGGAATGGAATGGAATGCGAAATTGAATGTGGAATGGAACGTGGAATAGAATGGAATGGAATGTGGAAAGGAATGGAATGGAATGTGGAATGGAATGGAATTGAATATGGAACGGAATGGAATTTGGAATGGAATGTGGAATGGAATGGAATGGAATGTGGAAAGGAATGAAAGAGAAAGGAATCTGGAATGGAATGTGGAATGGAAAGTGGAATAGACTTGAAAGGAAAGTGGAATGGAATAGAAGGGAATGTGGAATGGAATAGAATAGAATATGGAATGGAATGGATTGCAATGTAGAATGGAATAGAATAGAATATGGAATGGAAGAGAATGCAATGTGGAATGGAATGGAATGGAATATGGAATGGAATGGAATCTGGAATGAAATGTGGAATGGAACGGAATGGAATGGAATGTGGATTGGAATGTGTAATGGAACGTGGAATGGAATGTGGAATTGAATGGAATGAGATGTGGAATTGAATGTGGAATGGAATGTATGTGAATGTGTAATAGAATGGAATGGAATGGAAGGTGGAATAGAATGTGGAATGTAATGGAATGGAATGTATAATGGAATGTGGAATGGAATGGAATGGAATGATGAATCCTATGGGGAATGGAAAGGAATGGAAAGTGGAATGGAATGGAAGGCAATGTGCGATGAAATTCAAAGGAATGTGGAATGGAACGGAATTGAATGTGGAATGCAACGGAATGTGGAATAGAACGGAATGGAATGCGGAATGGGATGGAAAGGAATGTGGAATGCAATGTGGAATGGAAAGAATGGAATGTGGAATGGAAAGCAGAATGGAATAAAATGGAATGTGGAAAGGAATGTGGAATGGAATGGAATGGAATGTGGAATGGAAAGTGGAATGGAAAGTGGAATGGAATGCGGAATTGAATGAAATGGAATGGTGAATGGAATGCATTTGAATGTGGAATGGAATGGAATGGAATGTGAAATGGAACGGAATGGAATGTGGAATGGAATGGAATGGAATGTGGAATGGAATGGGGAATAGAATGGAATTGAATATGGAATGGAACGCGGAATGTAAAGGAATGGAATGTGGAATGCAATGGAATGGAATGTGGAATGGAATGGAAAGTAAAATGGAATGGAATGGATTGTGGAAAGGAATGGAATGTGGAATGGAATGGAATGGAATTTGGAATGGAATGGAAGGTGGAATGGAATGGAATGGAACGTGGAATAGAATGCGGAATGGAATGGAATGGAATGTGGAATGGAATATGGAATGGAACGTTGAATGGAATGGTATGGAATGGAATGGAATGGAATGGAATGTGAAATGGAATGTGGAACGCAATGGAATGGAATGTGGAATGGAATGGAATGGAATGTCGAATGGACTGGAATGGAATGTCGAATGGAATGGAATGGAATGTGGAATGTAATGTTATGGAATGTGGAATGGAATGGAATGCTATGGAATGTGGAATGGAATGAAATGGAATGGAGTGGAATGTGGAATGGAATGGAATGTGGAATGGAATGGAATGGAATGTGGAATGGAATGGAATGGAATGTGGAATGGAATGGAATGGAATGTGGAATGGAATGGAATGGAATGTGGAATGGAATGGAATGGAATGCGGAATGGAATGGAATTGAATATGGAATGGAACATGGAATGGAACGGAATGGAATGTGGAATGCAATGGAATGGAATGTGGAATGGAATGGAATGGAATGGAAAGTAAAATGGAATGGAATGGACTGTAGAAGGGAATGGAATGTTGAATGGAATGGAATGGAATTTGGAATGGAATGGAAAGTAATGGAATGTAAAATTGAAATAGAATGGAATCTTTAATGGAATTGAACCAAAGTTGGAATGGAATGGAATGAAATGTATAATAGAATGGAACGGAATGTGGAATGGAATGGAATGGAATGTGGAAAGGAATTGAATGGAATGGATTGGAATGTGGAATGCAATAGAATGGAATCTGGAATGAAATGGAATGGAATGGAATGTGGAATGGAATATAATGGAATGTGGAATGGAATGGAACGGAATGTGGAATACAACATGGAATGCAATAGAATTGAATGGAATGCGGAATGTAATGTGGAATGGAACGTGGAATGGGAAGGTTTGGAACGAAATGTCGAATGGAATGCAATGGAATGGAATGAGGAATACACTGGAATATAATGGAATATGGAATGGAATGGAATGGAATGTTGAATGGAATGCAATGGAATGTGGAATGGAACGTCTAATGGAATAGAATGGAATGTGGAATGGAATGGAATGGAATGTGAAATGGACCGTAGAATGCAATGGAATGGAACGTGGAATGGAATGGAATGGAACACGAAATGGAATGGAATGGAACTTAGAATGGAATGCAACGGAACGTGGAATGGAATGGAATGGAATGGAATGTGGAATGTGATGGAATTGAAAGTGAAATACAATGGAATGGAATGTGGAATGGAAAGGAATCGCATGGAATGTAGAATGGAATGTGAAATGGAAAGGCATGGAATGTGGAATGGAATGGAATGGAATATTGCATTGAATGGAATTGAAAGTGAAATGGAATGTGCAATGAAATGGAATGGAATGTGGAATGGAATGGAACGTGCAATGGAATGGAAAGGAATGTGGAATGGGATGTGGAATGCAATGAAATGGAACGTTGAATGGAATAGAATGGAATTTCGAATAGAATGTGGAATGGAATGGAATGAAACGCGGTATGGAATGTTGAATGTAATGGTATCGAATGTGGAATGGAATAGATTGGAATGTGGAATGGAACGTGGAATGGAATGGAATGTGGAATGGAACGTGAAATGGAATAGAATGTGGAATAGAATTGAACGGAATGTGGAATGGCATGTGGAATTAATTGGAAAGGAATGTGGCATGAAACGTGGAATTGAATTTGTAATGCAAAGTGGAATGGAATGGAATACAATGTAGAATGTAATGTAGAATGGACTGGAATGCAGTGGAATGGAATGGAATGGAATGTGGAATGGAATGGAATGAAATGGAATTTGGAATGGAATGTGGAATGGAATGGAATGAAATGGAATTTGTAATGGAATGCGGAATGGAATGGAATGTGGAATGGAATGGAATGAAATGGAATTTGGAATGGAATGTGGAATGGAATGGAATGAAATGGAATTTGGAATGGAATGCGGAATGGAATGGAAAGCAATGTGAAATGGATAGTGGAATGGTACGTGGAATACAACGGTATGATATGTGAAATGAAATGGAATGCAATGGACTGAGGAATGGAATGTAATGGAATTTGAAATGGAATGGAATGGAATGTAAAATGGAATGGAATAGAAAAAGGAATGGAATGTGGAATGGAATTGAATGGAATGTGGAATTGTATGTGGAATGGAACGGAATGGATGGTGCAATGGAATGGAATGGATGGTGGAATGGAATGGAATGGAATGTGGAAGGGAATTGAATGCAATGGAATGGAATGGAATGTGGAATAGAATGGAAAAGAATGTGGAATGGAAAGAAATGCAATATGGAATGAAATGGAATGCAGTGTGGAATGGAATGGAATGGAATATGGAATGGAATGGAATGGAATGTGGAATGTAAAGTGTAACGGAATAGAATGGAATATGGAATGGAACTTGGAATGGAATGTGGAATGCAATGTGGAATGTAAGGTGGTGTGGAATGGAATGTGGAATGGAGTGGAATGGAATGCAATATGGAAAGGAATGGAATGAAAAGTAGAATGGAATGGAATGGAGTGGAATGGAATTGATTGTGGAATGGAATGTGGAATGGAACGTGGAATGGAATGTAATGGAATGTGGTATGGAATGTGGAATGGAATGTGGAATTGAATGGAATGGAATGTGGAATGGAATGGAATGGAATGTGGAATGGAAAGAAATGTAATGTGGTATGAAATGTGGAATGGAATGGAATGGAATGCAGTATGGACTGTGGAATGAAATGTGGAATGGAAGGTGTAATGGAATTGAATGGAATGTGGAATGGAAGGTGGAATGAAATGGAAAGGACTGTGGAATGGTATGTGGAATGTAATGTGGAAAAGAATTTAATAGAATGTGGAATAGAATGTGGAATGGAATGGAATATAGAATGGAACGTGGAAACGAATGTGGAATAGAAAGTGGAATGGAACATGGTATGGAATGGAATGTGGAATGGAATATGGAATGGAATGGAACGGAATACAATGTGGAATGCAATGGAACGGAATGTGGAACGGAATGGGGTATGGAATGTAATAGAATGGAATGTGAAAGGGAATGTGGAATGGAATGTGGAATGGCATGTGGAATGGAATGGATTGGAATGTGGATTGGAATGTGGAATGGAATGGAATGGAATGTGGAATGGAATGGAATTGAATGTGGAATGGAGGTATGGAATGGAATGTGGAATGGAATGTTGAATGGAGGAATGAAATGGAATTTGGAATGGAATGTGGATTGGAATAGAATGGAATGGAATGGAATGGAATGTGGAATGAAATGTGTAATGGAATGGAACAGAAAGTGGAATGGAATGCAGATTGGAATAGAATGGAATGTAGAATGGAATGGAATGGAATGTGGAAGGGAGTGTGGAATGGAATGGAATGGAATAAGGAATGGAATGTGGAATGGAAAGTTTAATGGAATGGAATTGAATGTGCAATGGAATGGAAAGGAATGTGGAATGGAATGCAATGGAATATGGAATGGAATGAAATGCAGTGTGGAACGGAATGGAATTGAATGTGGAATGCAATTGAATGGAATGTGGAATGGAATGTAATGGAAAATGGCATGGAATGGAATGTGGAATAGAATGTGGAATGGATTTGGAATTTAATGTGGAATGGAGTGGAATGGAATGTGGAATGGAGTGGAATGGAATGTGGAATGGAATGGAATGGAGTATGGATTGGAATATGGAATGGAATGTCGAATGGAGTTTGTAACGGAATGTGGAATGGAATGGAATGGAATGGAATGTGGAATGGAATGAAATGGAACGTGGGTGGAAAGTGGAATGGAAAGTGGAATAGAACGTAGAAAGGAAAGAGGAATGTAATGTGCAATGGAATGGAATGAAATATGGAATCGAAAGGAATGGAATGTGGAATGGAATGGAGTGTGCAATGCTATGTGGAACCGAATGGAATGGAAAGCGGAATGCAATGGAATGGTATGTGGAATAAAATGTGGAATGGAACTTGGAATGCAATGGAATGAAATGTGCAATGGAATGGAATGGAATTTGCAATGGATTGGAACACAGTGTGGAATGGAATGGAAAGGAATGTGGAATGGAATGCAATGGAAAGTGGAATGGAATGGAATGTGGAAGTGAATGTGGAATGGAGTGGAATGGAATGTGGAATGGAAGCAAGGGAATGGAAGGTGGAAGGGAATGAAATTGAATATGGAATGGAAAGGAAAGGAATGTGGATTGGAATGCAATGGAATATGGAATGCAATGGAGTGGAAAGTGGATTGGACTGAATGGAATGTGGAATGGAATTGAATGAAATGTGGAATGGAATGTGGAATGGAATGGAATGGAATATGGAAAGGAACTTGGAATGGAATGTGGAATGGAATGTGGAATAGAAAGTGAAATAGAATGGAGTGTGGAATGGAAAGTGGAATGAAATAGATTGGAATTTCGACTGGTATGTGCAATGAATTGGAATGGAATGGAGACTGGTATGTGGAATGGAAAGTGCAAAGGAATGTGGCATGGAATGGAATAGAATGTTGAATGTAATGTGGAATGGAATGGAATGGAATGGACTGGAATGTGGAATGAAAGGAATGAAATGTGGAACAGAATACAATGGAATGGAATGTGGAACGGAATGGAATGGAACGTGGAATGGAATGCGGAATGGTATGGAATGTGGAATGGAATTTGGAATGGAATGCAGGGGAATACAAAGTGGAATGGAATGGAATGGAATGTGGAATGAAAAGGAGTTGGAATGGAATGGAATGCATTGTGGAATGGAACGTGGAATGGAATGGAATGTGGAATGGAACGTGGAATGGAATGGAAAGGAATGTGGTATGGAAAGTGGAGTGGAATGGAATGGAATGTGGAATGTAATTGAATGGAATGTGGAGTGGAAATGGTAATGTAATGGAATGGAAGGTGGAATGGAACGTGGAATGGAATGCACAATGGAATGTGGAATGAAACGTGTTATGGCCTGGAATGTGGAATGAAATGGAAAGTAGAATGGACTGGAATGGAATGGAATGGAATGGAATTTGGAATGGAATGTGGAATGGAATGGAATGGAATGTGAAATGGAATGGAATGGAATGTGGAATGGTAGAGAATGGAAAGCGGAATGGAATGTGGAATGCAACTGGACGGAATGTGGAATGGTAGGGAACAGAATGTTGAATGGAATGGAATGGAATGTGGAATGGCATGTGGAATGGAATGGAGTGGCATGGAATGGAATATGGAATGGAATGTGGAATGGAATGGACTGAAATAGAATGAAATGTGGAATGGAAAATGGAATGTAATGTGGAATGGAATGGAATAGAATGTTGAATGGAATGAAATGGATTGCGGAATGGATTGTAAAGCAATGCAGAATGATATGGAATGCATTGTGAAATGGAATGTGGAATGGAATGGAAAGGAATGTGGAATGGAATGTAGAATAGAATGTGGAATGGAAAGTAGAATGTTATGTGGAATTGAATGAGTAATGGAACGTGGAAAGGAATGGAATGGAACTTGGAAAGGAATGGAATGGAATGTGGAATGGAATGGAACGGAATATGGAATTTAATGGAAGGGAATTGAATGGAATGCAATGTGGAATGGAATGGAATGGAATGTGGAATGGAATGTGGAAGGGAATGGAATGGAACGTGGATTGGTATGTGGAATACAATATAATAGAATATGGAATGTGCAAAGGAATGGAATCGAATGTGGAATGGAATGGAATGTGGAAAGAAATGGAAACGAATGTGGAATGGAACATCGAATGGAATGAAATGAAATGTGGAATTGAATGGAATGGAATGTGGAATAGAACGTGGAATGGAATGGAATGGAGTGTGGAATTTAAAGGGGAATCAAATGTGGAAAGGAATGTGTAATGGGATGGAATGTGGAAGGGAATGTGAAATGGAACATGGAACGGAATGGAATGGAATGTGGAATGGAACGTGGAATGGAAAGAGGAATGGAACGTGGAATGGAATGAAATGTGGAATTGAATGGAATGGAATGTGGAATGGATTTTAATGCTGTGTGGAATGGAATGGAATGGAATGTGGAATGGAATGGAATGGAATGTGGAATGAAATGTGGAATGGAATGGAATGGAATGTGGAATGGAATGTGGAATGGAATGCGGAATGGAAAGTGGAAAGATATGTGGAATTTATGTAGAAAGGTATGTGGAATGGAATGTGGAATGGAAAGTGGAAAGGAATGGAATGTGGAAAGAATATTTAATTGAATTGAATGGAATGCAATGTGGAATGGAATTTAATGGAATGCAGAACGGAATGCAATGGAAGTTGGAATGGAATTCTGAGTGGAATAAAATGGATTGGAATGTGAAATAGAATGTAATATAATATGAAATGGAATGTCGAATGGAATGTAATCGAATGTTGAATGGAATGTGGAATGGAATGGAATGGAATGTGAAATGGAAAGGAATGGAATAGAATGTGGAACGGAAAGTGGAACTGAGTGGGATTGAATGTGGAATTCAGTGGAATGCAATGTGGAATGGAATGGAATGGAATTTGGAACGGAATGTGGAATGGAATGGAGTGGAATGTGAGATGGAATGGAACAGAATGTGGAACTGATTGGAATGGAATGTTAAATGGAATGGAATGGAGTGGAATTCGGAATGGAAAGGAGTGCAATGTGGAATGGAATGGAATGGAAAGTAGAATGGAAAGTGGAATGGAATGGATTGAATGTGGAATGGAATGGAATTGAATGCTGAACAGAATGGATTGGGATGTAGAATGGAATGGAAGGGAATAGAATGTGGAATGGAGTGCAATGGAATGTGGAATGAATTAGAATGGAAAATGGAATGGATTGTGGAATGGAATGTAATGTAACATGGACAAGAATGCTACGGAATATGGAATGGAATGTGGAATGGAATGGAATAGAATATGGAATGGAATGGAATGGAACGTGGATTGTAATGTGGAATGGAATGTGGAATGGAATGTGGAATGGAATGCATTAGAATGTGGAATGGAATGTGGAATAGAATGAAGTGAAATGAAACGGAATTTGGAATGGAATGTGGAATGGAATGCAGTGGAATGGAATGAAATATGGAAGAGAATATAATGGAATGGAATATGGAATGCAATAGAAGGGAAGGTGGAATGGAATGTGGAATGCAATGTGGAATGGAATGGAATGGAATGGAATGTGGAATGGAATGGAGTAAAGAATGGAATGGAATGCGGAATGGAATGCAGAATTTATTGGAATGGAATCTTGAATGGAATGCGGAATGCAATGAAATGGAAAGTGGAATGGTAGATGGAATTGAATGGAATGGAATGTGGAATGGATTGCGGAATAGAATTTAATATGGAATGCAACGTGGAATGGAATGGAATGGAATGTGGAAATGAAAGGAACAGAATGTGGAATGGAATGGAATGGAATGTGAAATGGAAAGGAATGGAATGGAATGGAATGTGGAATGGAATGAAATATATTGTGGAATGGTACGTGGAATGGAACGGAAAGGAATATGGAATGGAATGGGGAAGGGAATGGAATGGAACGTGGAATGTAACGCAGAATTTAATGCAATGTAATGTGGAATGGAAAGCGGAATGTAATGAATTGGAAAGTGGAATGGCATGTGGAATGGAATTGAATTGAATGTGGAATGAAATGCTGGATGGAATGGAATGTGGAATGGAATGCGGAATGTAATGGAATGGAATGTTGAATGGAATGGAATGGAAAGTGGAATGGAATGGGGAATGGAATCGAAAGGGATGTGGAATGGAATGCGGAATGGAATGGAAAGTAATGTGGAATGGAATCTGGAATGCAATGGAATGGAATGTGGAATGGAATGGGGAATGGAATGGAATGGAACGGAATGTGGAATGGAATGCAGAATGGAATGTAAACGAATATGGAATGGAATGTTGAATGGAATGTAATGGAATGTGTATTGGAATGCAGTATGGAATGGAATGGAATGTGTAATTCAATGGAATGGAATGTGGAATGGAATGGGCAATGGAACAGAAAGGAATTTGGAATGGAATGCATAATGCAATGGAAAGGAAAGTGGAATGGAATGTGGAATGGAATGGAAAGGAATGTATAATGGAAAGCGGAATGGAATGGAAAGGAATGTGGAATGGAATGCGGAATGGAATGTAATGGAATGTGGAATGGAATGGGGAATGGAACGGAATGGAATGTGGAATGGAATGGAATGGAATGTGAAATGGAATGTGTAATGGAATAGAATGGAACGTGAAATGGAAAATGAAATGGAATGAAAGGAAATGTGGAATCGAACGTCGAATGGAACGTGGAATAGAACGTGGAAAGGAACATGGAATGGAATGGGTAAAGAAATTGGAAAGGAGTGCAATGGAATTTAATGGAAACTGAAATGGAGTGGAATGGCATTTGGAATGGAATGTGGAATTGAAAGGAATGGAATGTGGAATGGAATGGAATGGAATGGAATGGAATGGAATGTGGAATGGAATTGAATGGAATGGAATTTGGAAAGGAATGGAATGGAATGTGCAATGCAATGTAGAATGGAATGGAATGGAATGTGAAATGGATGGTGGAATGGAATGTGGAATGGATTGGAATGGAATGGAATGGAATGGAATGTGGAATGGAATTGAATGGAATGGAATTTGGAAAGGAATGGAATGGAATGTGCAATGCAACGTAGAATGGAATGGAATGGAATGTGAAATGGATGGTGGAATGGAAAGTGTACTGGAATGGAATGTGGAATGGAATGGAATGGAAAGTGCAATGGAGTGGAATATAATGGAATATGGAATGGAATGGAATGGAATGGAATGTGGCATGGAATGGAATGGAAGGTGGAATAGAATGTGGAAAGGAGTGGAATGCAATGCTGAATGAAATGGATTGGAATGTGGAATGGAATGTTTTGGAAGGTGGAATGGAACGGAATAGAATGTGGAATGAAATGCGGAATACAGTGGAATGGAATGTGGAATGGAATGAGGAATGGAAGGGAATGGAATGTGTACTGGAATGTGGAATAGAAAGGAATGTGGAATGGAAATGAATGGCATGTGGAATGGAAAGTGGAACGGAAAGGAATGGAAAGTGGAATGGAATATGGAATTGAATGGAACGGAATGTGGAATGGAAAGTGCAATATAAGAGAATTGAATGTGTAATGGGATGTGGAATATAATGGAATGGAATATGTAATCGGATGTCGAATGGAATGGAATGGAATGTGAAATTGAATGGATTGGAAAGTGGAATGGAATGGGGAATGGAATGGACTGGAATGTGGAATGGAATGTGGAAAGGAATGTGGAATGGAATGTGGAATGGAATGGAATGGAATATGTAATGGAATGTGGAATGGAAGGGAAAGGAATGTGGAATGAATGTGAAATGCAATGGAATGGAATGTGGAATGGAATGGAATGGAAAGTAGAATGGAATGGAATTGAATGTGTGATGGAAATTGGAATGGAACGTGGAATAGAATGTGGAATGGAATGTTGAATGGAATGTGGAGTGGAACGTGGAATGCAGTGGAATGTGGAATGGAACACAGAATGGAATGCAATGTGGAATGGATTGTGGAAAGTAACGTTGAATGGAATTTGGAGTAGAATGGAATGTAATGTGGAATGGAATGGGATGGAATGTGGAATGGAACGTGGAATGGAATGGAATGGAATGTGGAATTTAACCTGCAACGGAATGTGTAATGGAACTTTGAATGGAATGCTGGAATGGAATGCCGAGTGAGATGGAATAGAAGGTAGAATGGAATGGAATGGAATGTAGCATGGAATTTGGAATTTAATGGAATGCAATGTGGTATCTAATGTGGAATGGAATGGAATGTGATATGGAATAGAATGGAATATGGAATCGAATGGAATGTGTAATGTAATGTGGAATCGAACATGGAATGGAATGGAATGTGGAATGGATTGTGGAGTGGAATGGAATGCAATGCAATATACAGTGGTATGGAATGGAATGTGGAATAGAATGGGATGGAATGTCGAATGGAATGGAATGGAAGGGAATGGAATGTGGAGTGGAATGGAATGGAATTTTGAATGGAATGGAATAGAATGTTGAATGGAATGGAATGGAATGGAATGAGGAATGGAATGTTGGAATGTAATGGAATGCCGAATGAAATGCAATGGAACGTGGAATGGAATGTAATGTGGAGTGGAATGGAATGGAATGTTGAATGGAATGGAACGGAATGAGGAATGGAATGCTGGAATATAAAGGAATGCCGAATGAAATGCAATGGAAGGTGGAATGGAATGGAATGGAATGGAATGAAGAATGGAATGGAATGGAATGCGGAACGGAATTGAATGTAATGTAGAATCGAATGTGAAAAGGAATAGAAGGCAATGTGGAATGGAATGGAAAGGCATGTGGAATGGAATGGAATGGAATGTAGAACGGAATGCAGAATGGCATGGAAGGCAATGTGGAATGGAATGTGGAATCGAACAGAAGGTGGAATGGAATGGAATGGAATGTGGCATGGAATGGAATGGAATGGAATGTGGAATGGAATGTGCAATGGATTGGAATGCAGTGTGGAATGGAAGGTGTAGTGGAATGGAATGCAACGTGGAATGAAATGAAATGTAATGGAAAGGATAGTGGAATGGAATGGAATGGAATGTGGAATGGAATGCGGAATGCAATGAAATGGAATGTGAAATGGTAAGTTGAATTTAAAGGAATGGAATGCGGAATGGAATGCGGAATGGAATTTAACGTGGAATGCATTGCGGAATGGAATGGAATGTACCGTGGAAAGGAAAGGAATGGAATGTGGAATGGAATGGAATGGAATGTGGAATGGAATGCAATGCTGTGTGGAATGGAAAGTGGAATGGAATGGAATAGAATGTGCAATGGGATGTGGAATGGAATGGAATGGAATGTGGAATGCAACATGGAGTGGAATGGAATGGAATGTGGAATGGAATGGAAGGAAACGTGGAATGGAATGGAGTGGATGGTGGAATGGAATATGGAATGGAACGGAATGGAATGTGGAAAGGAATGGAATGGAATGTGTAATGGAATGGAGTATAGAATGGAATGGAATGCAGAATGGAATGCGGAATTTAATGGAATGGAATGTGGAATGGAATGCGGAATGCAATGAAATGGAATGTGAAACGGTTTGTTGAATTTAATGGAACGGAATGCGGAATGGAATGCGGAATGGAATTTAATGTGGAATGCAATTCAGAATGGAATGGAATGTACCGTGGAAAGGAAAGGAATGGAATGTTGAATGGAATGGAATGGAATGGAATGCTGTGTGGAATGCAAAGTGGAATGGAATGGAATGGAATGTGCAATGGAATGTGGAACGGAATGGAATGGAATGTGAAAAGGAATGTGGAATGTAATGGAATAAAATGCGGAAAGGAAAGGAAAGGAAAGTCGTATGGAATGGAATGGAATTTGAAAAGGAATGTGGAATTTAATGGAATGGAATGTAAAGTGGAGTGTGGAATGGAATGGAATGGAATATGGAATGGAACGTGCAATGGAACGTGGAATGGAATGGAATGTAAAATGGAATAGAAAGTGGAATGTAACGTGGAATTTAATGGAATGGAACGTGGAATTCAACGTGATATGCAACGTGGAATGGAACGTGGAATTCAATGGATTGGAACGTGTAATGGAACGTGGAATGGAAAGTGTAATGTCAGGGATTGGAACGTGAAATTTTATGTGGAATGGAACGTAGAATGGAACAGGGAATGAAACGTGGAATGGAACGTGAATGGAATGTTGAATTTAATGGAATGGAAAGTGGAATGGTGAGGAATGTAATCTGGAATGCTATGTAATGGAATGCAATGTGGACTGGTATGGAATGGAATGGAATGTAATGTGGAATGGAATGGAATCGAATGTGTAATGGAAAGCAATGTGTAATGGAATGGAATGGAATATGGAATGGAATGTGGAAAGGAACGTGGAAGGAAGTGGAATGTGGAATGGATTGTGGAGTGGAATGGAATGCAATGTTTTATGGAAGGACGAATGGAACGTGAAATGGAACGTGAAATGGAATAGAATGTGGAATGGAATGTGGAATGCAACGTGGAATAGAATAGAATGTGGAATGGATAGTGGAATGGAAAGGAATGGAATATGGAATGAAATGCAATGGAATGTGCGATGAAATGGAAAGTGGAATGGAATTGAAAAGAATGTGGAATGATATGTTATGAAATGGAATGTGGAATGGAATGGAATGTGGAATGGAAAGGAATGGGATATGGAATGGAATGGAATGCAATGTGGAATGGAATGGAGTGGAATGCAATGTGGAATTCAACAGAATTGAATGTGGAATGGAATATGAAGTGGAATGGAATTAAATGAGGAATGGAACGTGGAATGGAATGTGAAATGGAAAATGGAATGAAACTTGGAATGGAACGTGAAGTGCAAATGGAATTGAATGTGGAATGGACTGGAATGAATTTAAGGCAATGTGAAATGGATTGGAATGGAATGTGGAATGGAATGTGGAATGGAATGGAAAGGAATGTGGAATGGAAAGTGGAACGGAATGTGGAATGGAATGGAATGAAATGGAATGGAATGAGGAATGGTATGGAACGGATTGCAATGGAATGAACGTGAAATTTAATGGTGTGGAACGTGGAATGGAATGTGGAATAGAATGGAATGGAATGTGGAATGAATGTTGAATGGAACTCAATGGAATGGGGAATGAAATGGAATGAAATGTGGAATGCAAAGTGGAATGAAATGGAATGCAATGTGGAATGGAATGTGAAATAGAATTCAATGGAATGTGGAAAGGAATGGAACAGGATGGGGAATGGAAAGTGGAATACAATGGAATGGATCGTGGAGTGGAATGGATTGGAATGTGGAATGGAACGTGGAATGGAATGGAATGGAAAGTGGAATGCAACATAATGAAACGTGGAAAGGAATGGAATGGAATGTGGAATGGAATGTGGAATGGAACTTGGAATGGAATGGAAGGGAATGCGGAATGGAGTGGAATGGAATGGAGTGCATTGTGGAATAGAATGTGGAATGGAATGGAAAGGAATGTGGATTGGAAAGTGGAATGGAATGGAATGGAATGTTAAATGCAACGTGGAATGGAAAGTGGAATGGAAAGTAATGGAAAGTGGAACAGAATGCAATGAAACGTATAATGGAAGGGAATGGAGTGTGGAATGGAATGTGGAATGCAATGGAATGGAATGTGGAATGTAATGGAA
Source organism: Pongo abelii (assembly GCF_028885655.2). Taxonomy (NCBI): domain Eukaryota; kingdom Metazoa; phylum Chordata; class Mammalia; order Primates; family Hominidae; genus Pongo; species Pongo abelii. The sequence goes on along the minus strand of NC_072000.2, from coordinate 17,613,710 downwards.
TATAATGTGGAATGGAATGTGGAATGCAATGGAATGGAATGTGGAAAGGAATGAAATGGAATGTGGAATGGAAGAGAATGGAATGTGAAATGTTATCTGGAATGGAACGGAATGGAAAGTGGAATGGAGTGGTTTGGAATGTGCAATGAAATGTGGAATGGAATGGAATGGAATGTGGAATGCAATGGAATGGAAAGTGGAATGGAATGTGGAATGGAATGGAATGAAATATAGAATGGAATGTGGAATGGAACGCAATGGAATGTGGAATGGAATAGAATGGAATGTGGAGTGGAATGTAGAATGGAAAGCAAAGGAACGTCAAAAGGAATGTGGAAAGGAATGAGGAATGGAATGTGGAATGGAATAGAATTGAATGTGGAATGGAATGGAACAGAGTGGAATGTCGAATGTAATGGAAAGGAATGTGGAATGGAATGTGCAATGGAATATGGAATGAAATGTGGAATAGAATGTGGAATGGAATGGAGTGTAATATGGAATGGAATGGAATGGAGTGGAATGTGGAAAGGAATGGAATGGAATGTGGAATGGAATGCAACGGAGTGTGGAAAGGAAAGGAATTGAATGTGGAATGGAATGGAATGGAATGTGCAATGGAATGGAATGGAATGTGGAATGGAATGGAACACAGTGGAATGAGGAATGGAAGCTGGAACGGAATGTGGAATGGAATGTAGTGGAATGTGGAATAGAATGTGGAATGGAATGGAATGGAACGTGGAGTGGAATGGAATGGAATGTGGATTGGAACCTGAAATGGAATGGAATGGAACATGGAATGGAATGGAATGAAACGCGGAATGGAATGGAATGGAATGTGGATCGGAATGTGGAATGGAATGTGGAATGGAATGGAATGGAATGGAATGCTGGAATGGAATGGAATGCAATGTGGAATGGAAAGTGGAATGGAATGGAGTGGAATGTGGAATGGAATGCGGAATGAAATGGAAAGGAATCTGGAATGGAATGTGGAATGGAATTGAAAGGAATGCGGAATGGAACGTGGAATGTAACGTGGAATGCAATGGGGAATGGAACGTGAAATGGAACGTGGAATGGAACGTGGACTGGAACGTGGAATGGAATGCCACGGAACGTGGAATTGAATGTGGAATAAAAAGTGAAATAGTCGTGGCATGGAATGGAATGGAATGTGGAATGCAATGGAATTTGGAATGGAATGGAATGAAATGAAATGTGGAATGGAATGGAAGGGAATGTGGAATGCAACGTGGAATGGAATTGAATGGAATTTGGAATATAATGTGGAATTGAATGAAATGGAATGTGGAATGGAATGTGGAATGGAAAGGAATGGAACGTCGAATGGAATGTGGAAAGGATTGTGGAAGGGAATGTGGAATGGAATGGAATTGAATGTGGAATGGAATGGAACAGAGTGGAATGGGAACAGAATGGAAAGGAATCTGAGTTGGAATGTGGATTGGAATGTGGAATGGAATGAATTGGAGCGGAATGTGGAGTGGAATGGAATGGAATGTGGAATGGAATGCAATGGAGTGTGGAATGGAATGGAATGGAATGAAATGGAATTTGAAAAGGAATGGAATGGAATGTGGAATGAAATGGAATGGAATGTGGAATGGAATGCAATGGAATGTGGAATGGAATGGAATGGAATGGAGTGGAATGTGGAATGGAATCGAATGGAATGTGGAATGGAATCTGGAACGGAATGTGGAATGGAATTTATTGGAATGTGGAAGGAAATGTGGAATGGAATGTATAATGGAATGAAGTGAAATTTGAAATGGAATGTGGGATGGAATGGAGTGGAATGTGGAATGGAATGGAACGGAAAGTGGAATGGAATATGGAATGTAATGGAATGGAATGTGGAATGAAATTGAGTGGAATGTGGAATAGAATGGAATGGAGTGTAATGTGGAATGGAATGGAATGGAATGTGGAATGGAATGTGGAATGGAATGGAATGGAACCTGGAATGTAACGTGGAATTTAATGGAATGGAACGTGGAGTGTAAAGTGGAATGGAACGTGAAATTGAACGTGGAATGGAATGGAATGCAATGTGGAATGAAATGGAATAGAAGGTGGAATGGAATGGAATGGAATGTGGAATGGAATGGAATGGAATTTGGAAAGGAATGTAGAATGGAATGGAATGGAATGTACAATGCAATGTGGAATGGAAGGAATGGAATATGAAATTGAATGAGGTATGGAGAGGAATTTAACGTGGAATGGAATGTGGAATGGAATGTGGAATTGAATGTGGAATGGAATGGAATGGAATGTGGAATGGAATGTGGAATTGAATGTGGAATGGAATGGAATAGAATGTGGAATGGAATGTAGAATGGAATGCAAGGGAATGTGGAATAGAATGGATTGGAGTTAAAATTGGAATGGAATGGAAAGGAATGTGGAAAGAATGTGGAATGGAATTGAATGGAACATGGAACGGAACGTGGAATAGAATGTAGAATGGGATGGAATGGAATGTGGAATGGGATGGAATGGAATGTGGAATGGAATGGAATGGAACGTGGAATGGAAGGTAGCAATGAATGTGGAATGGAACGTGGAATGGAAAGTGGAGTGGAACGTGGAATGGAAGGTGGAATGTAACGTGCAATGAAAAATTGAATGGAACGAGGAATGGAACGTGGAATGCAATTTAATGAAACGTGTAATGTAAAGTGGAATGGAACTTGGAATGGAAAGTGGAATGGAAAGGAATAAAATGTGGAATGGAATGTGGAATGGAATGGAATGGAACTTGAATGGAAAGTGGAATGGAAGGAGGAAAGGAACGTGGAATTTAACGTGGAATGGAACGTGGAATGGAACATGAAAGGGAATGGAAGAGAACGTGGAGTGGAAAGTGGCATGGAACGTGGAATGGAATGTGGAATGGAAAGTGGAATGGAACGTGAAACGGAATGGAATGCAAAGTGGAATGGAATGGAATGGAAGGTGCAATAGATTGGAAAGGAATGTAGAATGGTGTAGAATGGAATGGAATGGAATGTGTAATTGAATGGAATGGAATGTGGAATGGAATGGAATGGAATGGAATGTGGAAAGGAAGTGAATGGAATAGAATGTAATTTGAAATGGAATGGAATGGAATGTGGAATGGAATGGAATGGAATATGGAATGGAATGGAATGAAGTGGAGGGTGGAATGGAATGAAGTGCATGGTGGAATCGAATGGAATGGAATATGGAATGGAATGTGGAGTGGAAAGTGGAATGGAATGTGGAGTGGAAAGTGGAATGGAATGGAATGGTACGTGGAAAGCAACGTGGAATGCAAATTATGTGGAATGCAACATGGAATGGCATGGAATGGAACGTTGAATGCTGTGGAATGCAAAGTGGAATGGAATGTGGAATGGCATGGAATGTTGTGAAATTGAATGTGGAATGAAATGTGGAATGGAAAGGAAAGGGATGACGAATGGAATGTGGAATTGCATGGAAAGGAATGTGGAATGGAATGGAATGGAATGAGGAATGGAATGTGGAATGCAATGGAATTAAATGAGGAATGGATAGTGTAGTGTAATGGAATGGAATATGGAATGGAATGGAATGGAATGGAATGTGGACTGGAATGAAATGGAATGGAATGTGGACTGGAATTGAATGGAATGGAATGTGGACTGGAATGAAATGGAATGGAATGTGGACTGGAATGGAATGGAATGGAATGTGGATTGGAATGGAATGGAATGGAATGTGGAATGGAATGGAATGGAATGTGGAATGGAATGGAAAGGAAAGTGGAATGGAATGCCGAATGAAATGGAATGGAATGTGGAATGGAATGGACTAGTACGTGGCATGGAATGGAATGGAATGGAATTTGGAATGGAATGCAGGAGAATGGTATGGAATGTGGAATGGAATTTAATGGAATTTGGAATGGAATGGACCAATGGAAAGGAATCCAATGTGGAATGGAATGTGGAATGGCATGGAATGGAATGGGGAATGGAATTAAATGGAATGTGGAATGGAATGAAGAATGGAATGGAATGGAATGCGGAATGGAATGGAATGGAATGTAGAATGGAATGTGGAATGGAATGGAATGGAATGTGGAATAGAATGGAATGGAATGTGGATTGAAATTGATTGGAATGGAGTGTGGACTGGAATGCAATGTATTCGAATGGAATGTGGAATGGAATGGATTGGAAAGTGGAATGGAAATTGGAATGGAATGGAATGGAATGGAATGAAATGTGGAATGGAATGTGGAACGGAATGGAGAGGAAAATGGAATGGAATGTGGCATGGGATGGAATGGAATGTGGAAAGGAGTGTGGAAAGCAAGGCAATGGATGTGGAAATTAATGGAACGGAATGTGGAATGGAATGCCATAAAATTTGGAATGGAAAGTGGAAGGGAATTAAATGGAACGTGGAATGTAATGAAATGAAACGTGGAATGGAATGGAATGGAACGTGGAGTGGAATGTGGAATGGAATGGAATGTGGAATGAAATGGAATGACGAATGTAATGGAATGGAATGTGGAATGGAATGGAATGCAATGCGGAATGGAATGGAATGTGGAATGGAAAGAAATGTGGAAGGGAATGGAATGAGGAATGGAATGGAACAGAATGTGGAATGGAAAGCAATGTGGAAGGGAATGGAATAGAATGTGGAATGGAATGTGGAATGCAATTAATTGGAATGTGGAATGGAATGTGGAATGGGATGGAATGGAATGTGGAGCGGAATAGAATGGAATGTGGAATGGAATATGGAATGGGATGGAATGGAATGTGGAACGGAATAGAATGGAATGTGCAACGGAATGGAATGGAATGTGGAATGGGATGAAATGGAATGTGCAATTGAAAGTGGAATGCAAAGGAATGGAACGTGGAGTAGAAATGAATGGAATGTGGAATGAAACGGAATGGAATATGGAATTCAATGGAAAGGAAAGTGGAATGGAATACGGAATGGCAAGTGGAATGGAAAGGAATGGAATGTGGAGTGGCAAGTGGAAAGGAATGGAATGGAATGTGGAATGACATGGAATGGAATGTGTAATGGAATGTCGAAGGCAATGGAATGGAATGTGGAATGAAATGGAACGGAAAGTGGAACGGAATGGAATGGAATGTGGAATGGAATGAAATGGAATCTAGACTGGAATGTGGAAGGGAAAGGAATAGGATGTGGATTGGAATATGGAATGCAATGGAATGGAATCTAGACTGGAATTTGGAAGGGAATGTAATAGGATGTGGATTGGAGTGGGAATGGAATGGAATGGAATGTGGAATGGAGTGGAATGGAACAGAATGGAATGTAATGGAATGTGGAGTGGAACGTGGAATGGAAGTTGCAGTGGAATGGAATGTGAAATGGAAAGTGGAATGGAATGGAATGGAATGTGGAATTGAACAGAATGGAATGTGGAATGGAATGCGCAATGAAAACTTGGATGGAATGTTGAATGGAATGCAAAGGAACGTGGAATGGTATGTGGAATGGAATGGAATGGAATGAAATGGAGGCTGGAATGGAAACTGGAATGGAAACTGGAATGGAACTTGAAATGGAACATGGAATGGAAATTGGAATGGAATTAAACGGAATGGAATGGAATGTGGAATTTTCTGGAATGGAATGGAATGGATTGCAATGTGGAATGGAATGTGGAAAGGAAAGGAATGTGGAATGGAATGGAATACGGCATGGAATGGAATGCATTGTGGAATGCAATGGATTGGAATGTAAAACCGAATGGAATGGAAAGCGGAATGGAATGGAATGGAATGGAATATGGAATGGGTTGGAATGGAATGGAATGTGGAATGGGTTGGAATGGAATTTTAAACGGAATGTGGAATGGAATGCTGAATGGAATGTGGCATAGAATGGAATGGAATGTGGAATGGAATGTGGAATAGAAAGTGGAATGGAATGGAATGGAATGGAATGCAACATGGAATGTAACGAGGATTGGAACGTGGTATGGAAAGTGGAATGGAATGGAATGTTGAATGGAATGGAATCTGGAATGGAATGGATTGTGGAATGGAATGGATTGTGGAATGGAATGGTTGGGGAATGGAATGGAATAGAATGTGGAATGGAATGGAATAGAAATTGGATAGGAATGGAATGAAAAGAGGAATGCAATGGAATGGAATATTGAATGGAATGGAATGGAATGGAATATTGAATGGAATGGAATGGAATGTGCAATGCAATATAATGGAATGTGGAATGAAATGGAATGGAAGGTGCAATGCAATGGAATGGAATGGAATCAAATCGAATGTAACATGGAATATAATGGAGTAGAACACGGAATGGATTGAAATTGAACGTGGAATGTAATGGAATGGAACGTCGAATGGAATGGAAGGGAAGGCTGAATGGAATGGAATGATATGTGGAATGGAATGTGGAGTGGAATGGAATATGGAATAGATTGTGTAATGGAATGGAGTGTGGAAGGGAATGTGAAATGGAATGGAATGTGGTATGGAATGGAATGGCATGTGGAACGGAATGGTATGTGGAATTGAATTTAATTGAATGTGTAATGGAATGGAATGTGGAATATAATGGCATGGAAAGTGGAATAGAATGGATTGGAATGTGGAATGAAACGGAATGGAATGTGGAATGGAAAGTGGAAGGGAGTGGAATGGAATGGAATGGAATGTGAAATGGAATGGAATGGAATGTGAAATGGAATGGAATGGAAAGGAACGTGGAATGGAATGGAAAGGAACGTGGAATGGCATGGAATCGTAGGTGGAATGGACTGCAATGGAACGTGGAATGGAAAGTGGAATTGAACATGGAAGGGACTGGAATGGAACATGGAATGCAACGGAATGGAACGGAATGGAATGGAATGTGGAATGGAAGGGAATGAAATGGAATTTGGAGTATTATGCAATGGAATGGAATGGAATGTGGAATGGAATGTATTGAAATGTGGAATGGAATGGAATGGAATTAGAAATGGTATGGAATGGAATGTAGAATGGAATGGAATGTAATGTGAAATGGATTTGAATGGAATGGAATGTGGACTGGAAAGGAAAGAAAAGGAATGGAATGTGGGTTGGAATGCAATGGAATGTGGAAAGGAAAGGGGAATCGAATGGAATGGAAAGTGTAATGGAATGTGTAATGGAATGGAATGGAATGTAGAATGGAATGTGGAATGGCATGGAATGGAATGTGGAATGGAAAGGGATGCAACGTGGAATAGAATGTGGAATGGAACGTGGAGTGGAATGGAATAGAATGTGGAGGAACGTGGAATTGAATGTGGAAAGGAACGTGGAATGGAATGTTGAAAGTCAAAAGGAATGCAATTGAATCTGAAATGGAATGAAATGGAATGTGGATTGGAATGGGATGGAATGTGGAATGGAATGAAATGGATTGTGGAATGGAATTGAATGGAATGTAGAATGGAAAGGAAAGCAATGTGGAATGGAATGTGGAATGGAATGGAATAGAATGTGTAATGGAATGTGGAATGGAATGGAATGGAAAGGGCAATGGAATGTGGAATCGATCGTGGAATGGAAAGTGGAATAGAATGTGGAATGTGGAATGGAATGGAATGGAGTGTGGAATGGAATGGAATGGAATGTGGAACGGAATTGAATGGGGAGTGAAATGGAATGAATTGTGGAATGGAGCGTGGAATGGAATGGAATGGAAACTGGAATGTAACGTGGAATGGAATGGAATGGAACGTGGAATGGAACCTCAAACGGAATGCGGAATAGAACGTGGAATGGAAAGTGGAATGGAATGTGGAATGTGGAATGGAATGGAATGTGTAATGGAATGGAATGGAATGTGTTACGGAATGGAATGGAATGTGGAATGGAATGTGGAATGGAATGTAATGCAATGTGGAATGGAATGTGGAATGGAATGGAATGTGGAATGGAACGGAATGAAATGTGGTTTGGAATGGAATGCAATGTGGAATGGAATGGAATGGAATGTGGAATGGAATGTAATGCAATGTGGAATGGAATGTGGAATGGAATGGAATGTGGAATGGAACGGAATGAAATGTGGTTTGGAATGTAATGGAATGTGGAATGGAATGGAATGGAAAGTCGAATGGAAAGAATGTAATGTGGAACAAAAACGAATGGATTGTTGAATGGAATTTGCAATGAAATGTGGAAAGCAACGGAATGGAATGCAATGTGGAATGGAATGTTGAATGCAATAGAATGGAATGTGGAAACGAACGTTGAATGGAATGGAATGGAATGTAGGATGGAATGTGGAATGGAATGTGGAATGGAATGGAATAGAATGGAATGTGGAATGGAATGGAATGGAATAAAATGGAATGTGGAATGGAATGGAATGGAATGTGGATTGGAATACACTGAAATATGGAATGGAATGGAATGGTAAGTGGAATGGAATGTGCAATGGAATGAAATGGAATGGAATGGTAGGTGGAATGGAATGGAAAGTAAAGTGGAATAGAATGGAAAGGAGAGGTATTTGGAATGGAATGGAATGGAAAGTGGAATGGAATGGAATGGAAATGAATGAGATGTGGAATGGAACGTATTGTAATGTGTAATGGAATGGAATGGAATGAGACATGGTATGGAATGGAAAGTGGAATGGAATGGAATGTAAAGTGAAATGGATTTGAATGGAATGGAATGTGTACTGGAAAGGAAAGAAATGGAATGGAATGTGGATTGGAATGAAATGGAATGTGGAAAGCACAGTGGAATGGAATGGAATGGAAAGTGGAATTGAATGTGAAATGGAATGGAATGGAATGTAGAATGGAACGTGGAATGGCATGGAATGGAATGTGGAATGGAAAGGGATGCAACGTGGAATGGAATGTGGAATGGAACGTGGAATGGAATGGAATAGAACGTGGAGAAAGGAGGAATTGAACGTGGAAAGGAACGTGGAATGGAATGTTGAAATTCGAATTGAATGGAATGGAATCTGTAATGGAATGAAATGGAATGTGGATTTGAATGGGATGGAAAGTGGAATGGAATGCAATGGATTGTGGAATGGAATTGAATGGAATGTGGAATGGAATATATAATGGAAAGGAAACAAATGTGGAATGGAATGTGGAAAGGAATGGAATGTGGAATGGAATGGAATAGAATGTGTAATGGAACCTGGAACGGAATGGAATGGAAAGTGCAATGGAAAGGGGAATCGATCGTGGAATGGAAAGAGGAATAGAATGTGGAATGTGGAATGGAATGAAATGGAATGTGGAATGTAATGGAATGGAAAGAGGAAAGCAATGTGGAATGGAAAGAAGAATGGAAAGTGGAATGGAATTGAAGGTGTATGGAGTGTGGAATGGAATTGAAGGTGAATGGAATGGAATGGAATGTGGAATGGAGCGTGGAATGGAATGGAATGGAAAGTGGAATGGAACGTGAAATGGAATGGAATGGAACGTGGAATGGATCCTCAAATGGAATGCGGAATCGAACTTGGAATGGAAAGTGGAATGGAATGTGGAATGTGGAATGGAATGGAATGTGGAATGGAATGGAATGGAATGTGGTATGGAATAGAATGAAATGTGGAATGGAATGTAATGCAATGTGGAATGGAATGTGGAATGGAATGGAATGTGGAATGGAACGGAATGAAATGTGGTTTGGAATGGAATGGAATGTGGAATGGAATGAACGGAATGTCGAATGGAAAGAATGGAATGTGGAATGCAATCGAACGGATGGTTGAATGGAATTTGCAATGGAATGTGGAAAGCAACGGAATGGAATGCAATGTGGAATGGAATGGGATGGAATGTGGAATGGAATGGAATGGAATGTGGAATGGAATGGAATGGAACGTGGAATGGAATGGAGAGCTATGTGGAGTTCAATATGCATTGGAAATGACCCGAATAGAACAAGGAATGCAATATGGAATGGAATGCAATGGAATGAGGAATGGAATGGATTCGTTTGCGGAATGGAACGTGGAATGGAATAGAATGGAAAGTGGAATGGAACGTGGAATGGAATGTGCAATGCAATCGAATGGAATGGGGAATAGAACGTGGAATGGAATGGAATGGAATGTGGAATGCAATGTGGAATGGAATGGAATAGAGTGGAATGTGGAATGGAATGGAACGGAATGGAATGGAATGTGGTATGGAATGGAATTGAATGTGGACTCGAATGCAGTGAAACGTGGAATGGAATGGAATGGTAAGTGGAATGGAATGTGGAATGGAATGAAATGGAAAGGAATGGTAGGTGGAATGGAATGGAACGTAAAGTGGAATAGAATGGAAAGGAATGGTAGTTGGAATGGAATGGAATGGAAAGTGGAATGGAATTGAATGGAATTGAATGAGATGTGGAATGGAATGGAATGGAAGGTGTAATGGAATGGAATGGAATGTGGAATGGAACATGGAATGGAATAGAATGGAACATGGAATGGAATGGAATGGAATGTGGAATGGAATGGAATGGAATGTGGAATGGAATGGAGTATAATGAGGAATGAAATGTGCAATGGAATGTAATGGAATGTGGAAAGGAATATGGAATGGAATGGAATGGGATATGGAATGGAATGTGGAATAGAATGGAATGCAAAGTTGAAAGGAATGTGGAACGAAATGGAATAAAATGTGGAATGGAATGGATTGTGGACTGGAATGTGGAATGGGAAGGAATGGAATGTGCAATGGAACATGGAACGGAATGTGGAATTGGACTTGGAATGTAATGGAAAGTGGAATGGAATGTGTAACGGAATATGGAATGGAATGAACTGGAAAGTGTAATGGAACGTGGATTGGAATGGAACGAAATGTGGAATGGAAAGTGTTGGAATATGGAATGGAATGTGGAATGGAATGGAATCGAATGGAATGTGGAATTGAATGGAATGGAATGTTAAAACTAATCGAATGGAATGGAATGGAATGGAATGTGGAATGGAAGGGAATGGAATGTGGAATGGAAGGGAATGGAATGTGGAATGGAACGTTAAATGGAATGGAATGGAATGTATAATGGAATATAAAATGGAAAGGAATGAAATATGGAATGGAACGTGGAATGGAATGTGAAATGGAACGTTGAATGGAAAGTGGAATGGAATGTGGAAAGGAACGTGGAAGGGAAAATAGTGGAACGTGGAATTGAATGGAATGCAGTGTTGAATGGAAAGGAATGGAATGTGGAAAGTAATGTGGAAAGGAATGGAAGGCAATTTTCAAAGGAATGTGGAATGGAATGCAATGGAATGTGGAATGGAATGTGGAAAGAAATGGAATGCAAATTGAAATGGAATGCGGAATTGAATGGAATGGAACGTGGAATGGAATGGAATTGAATGTCGCATGAAACGGAATAGAAAGTGGAATGGAACGTGGAAATGAGTGTAATGGAAAGTGAAATGGAATGTGGAATGGAATGGAATGGAAGGGAATGTGGAATGGAATGTAGAATGCAAAGGAATGGATTGTGGAATGGAAAGTAATGGAATGTGGAATGGAGTGGAATGGAAAGTGGAATGGAATTTAATGGAATCTGGAATGGAATGTGGAATGGAATGGAATGGAATGTGGAATGGATTGTGGAATGTAATGGAAAGGAATGTGGAATGCAATGGAATGGAACGTGGAAGGTAATGCAATGGAAAGGAATGTGAAATGCAACGGAATACAATGGAATGGAAGGTGGAATAGAATGGAATGGAATGAGGAAAGGAATATGGAATGGAATGTGGAATGCAATGGAAAGGAATGTGTAATGGAATCGAATGGAATGTGGAATGGAATGGAATGGAATGGAATGGGAAAAGGAATGAAATGGAATGTGGAATGGAATGTGGAATGAAATGTGGAATAGAATGTGGAATGGACTGCAATGGAATAGAATGGAATGTGGAATGGAATGGAATGGAATGTGGAATGCAATGGAATTGAAAGGAATGTGAAATGGAATGTAAAGCAATGTGGAATGCTATGGAATGGAAAGTGGAATGGAATGGAATGGAAAGTGCAATGCAATGTGGAAATGAATGGAATGGAATGTGGAATGGAATGTGGAATGGAATGGAATTGTGTGCGGAAAGGAATGGAATGGTATGAGGAAATCAGTGGATTGTAATGTGGAACGAAATATGGAATGGAAGGGAATGGAATGTGGAACAGATTGTGGAATGGAATGGAAAGTGGAATGGAATGGAATGGACTGAAATGTGGAATGGAATTAAATGGAATGGAATGGGATGTGGATTGGAATGGAATGGAAAGTGGAATGGAATGGAATGGAACGTGGAATGGAATGGAATGGAATGTTTAATACAATGTGGAATGGAATGGAATGGAATGTGTAATGGATGTGGAAAGAAATGGAATGAGGAATGGGATGTAACGGAATGGAACTGAATGTGGAATTGAATGGAATGAAATGTGGAATGGAATGGAATTGAATGGAATTTTAAAAGGAAATAGAATGGAATGTTTCATGGAATGGAATGTAATGTAGAATAGAACGGAATGAAATTCAATGTGGAATGTAATGTTGAATGGAATGGAAAGGAATGTGGAAAGGAATGGAATGGAATGTGGTATGGAATGTAATGGAATGGAATGTGGAATGCAATGGAATGGAATGGAATGCAATATTTACTGGAATTGAATAGAAAGTGCAGTGGAATGGAATGGAATGGGAAATGGAATGTGGAATTGAAATTGCAACGGAATGGAATGTGGAATGGATTGCGGAATGGGACGTGGAATGGAATGGTATTGAATCGAATAGAATGTGGAAAGGAATGGAATGGAATGGAATGTGGAATGGAATGGAATACAATGGAATGTAGAATGGAATGGAATGGAATGGAGTGTTTAATAAAAAGGAATGTAAAGGGGAATGGAATGGAAAGGAATGTGAAATGGAATGTGGAATGGAACGCGGAATGGAATGGAATGGAATGGAATGTGGAATGGATTGTGCAAAGGGACGTGGAATGGAATGAAATAGAAAGGATTGAATTGTGGAATGGAATGGAACGGAATGGAAAGTAGAATGGACTGGAATGTGGAATGGGATGTAATGGAATGCAATGGAATGTGGAATGCAATGTGGAATGAAATGGAATGGAATGAGGAATGCAATGTGAAATGGAATGGAATGGAACGTTGAATGGAATGGAATGGATCATGGAAAGGAATGTGGAGTGGAATGTGGAATGGAAGGGAATGGAATGTGGAATGGAATGAGGAATGGAAAGTGAAATGGAATGGATTAGCAATGTGGAATGGAAAGGAATGGAATGTGGAATGGAATGTTGAATGGAATGGAATGTGGAATGGAATCAAATGGAATTTAACGGATGTGCACTGGAATGAAATAAAAGGCAATGAGAAATGGAAGTAGAATTGAATGTTTAATGGAATGGAATGGAAAGTGGAATAGAATGGAATGGAATGTGGAATGGAATGCAATGGAATGTGGAATGGAATGTTTGGAATGTGGCATGGAATGTGGAATGGAATGGTATGGAAGGTTAAATGGAATTGAATGGAAAGTGGGATGGAATGTGGAATGGAATGGAACGGAATGGAGTGGAAAGTGAAATGCAATGGAATGGAATGGAATGTGAAATGGAAATAGAAAGAAATATTAAATGGAATGGAAGGCAACATGGATTGGAATGGAATGCAATGTGGAATAGAATGTAATGGAACGTGGAATGGAACGTGGAATGGAATGGAATGGAATGGAATGGGGAATGGACTGGAATGGAATGTGGAATTGAATGGAATGGAATGTGGAATGGAATGTAATGGAATGTGGAATGCAATGGAATGGAATGGAATGCGGATTGGAATGTAATACAAGGTAAAATGGAATGGAATGGAATGTGGAATGGAACGGAATGGAATGTGGAATGGAATGGAATTGTACATGGAATGGAATGGAATGGAATGTGGAATGTAAAGTGGAATGGAAAGTAGAAAGGAACGGAATGGAATGTGGAATTGAATGGAATTGAACCTGGAATGGAATGGAATGGAATTTGGAATGGAACGTGGAATGAAATAGAATGGAATGGAATATGGATTGGAATGTGGAATGGAACGTGGAATGGAATGGAATGGAATGGAATGTGTAATGGAATGCAATGGAATGGAAAGTGGAATAGAATGCAATGTAAAAGAATATGAATCGGAATGGAATGGAAAGGAATGTGGAATGAAATGGAATGTGGAATGTGGAGCGGAATAGAAAGCAGAATGGAATGGAATGGAATGGAATGTGGAATGTGGAATGGAATGGAATGTGGAATGTGGAATGGAATGGAATGTGGAAATGAAGGGAATGGAATACGGAATGGAATGGGATGGAATGTGGAATGGAAGCTGGAATGGAGTGGAATGGAATCTGGAATGGAATGGAATAAAATGTGGAATGGAAAGGAATGGAATGTGGAATGGAATGGATTGGAATGTGGAATGGAATAGAATGGATTGTGGAATGGAATGGAATGGAATGGAATGTGAAATGGAATGGAATGGAATGTGGAACAGAATGTGGATTGTGATGGAATGGAACGGAATATTGAATGGAATAGAACGGAATGGGGAATGGAATGGAATGGAATGGAATGTGAAATGGAATGTAATGGAATGTGGAATGGAAAGGAATGGAGAGGAATGTGGAATGGAATAGAAAGGAAAGTGGAATAGAATGTAGTGGAATGGAAAGTGAAATGCAATATAATTTGGAATGGAATGTGGAAAGGAATGTGGAAGGCAATAAAATGGAATTGAATGGAATGTGGAATGAAATGGAATGGAATCGAATGTGAAACTGAATGGAATGGAAGGTGGAATGGAACGAAATGGAATGTGTAAAGGAATGGAATGCAATGTGGAATGCAATGTGCAAAGGAATGGAATGGAATGTGGAATGGAATGGAATGGAATGTAGAATAGAATGGAATGGAATGTTGAATAAAATGTGGAATGGAATGTAATGGAATGTGGAATGGAATTTGGAATGTAATGTGGAAAGGAATGGAATAGAATGTGGAATGGAATGGAATGGAATTTGGAATGGAATGGGATGTAAAGCAATGTGAAAAGGAAGGGAATGGAAAGCGGAATGGAATGGAATGGAACGTGGAATGAAATGGAATGGAATGGAATGTGAAATGGAGTGGAATGAACGGAATGTGGAATGGGTTGTGGAATGGGACATGGAATAGAATAGAATAGAATGGATAGGAATGTGGAACGGAATGGAATGGGATGGAATGTGGAATGAAATGGAATGGAATGTTGAATGGAATGGAATAGAATATAATGGAATGTGGAATGCAATGTGGAATGCAATGGAATTGAATGAGGAATGGAATGTGGAACAGAGTGGAATGAAATATTGAATGTAATCTGTAATGGAACGTGAAATGCAGTGGAATGTAATAGAATGCAACGTGGAATGGAATGTGTAATGGATCATGCAATGGAATGGAAAGGAACATGGAATTGAATGTGGAATGGAATGGAAAGGAATTTGGAATTGAGTAGAATGGAATGTGCAATGGAATGGAAATGAATGGAATCTGGAATGGAATGGAATGTGGGATGGATTGGAATGGAATGTGGAATGGAATGTAATGGGATGTGGAATGGAATGGAATGGAAGGAATGTGGAATGGAATGGAATGTGGAATGGAATGGAATGTGGAGTGGAATGGAATGGAATGTGGAATGGAAAGTGGAATGGAATGGAATGTGTAAATTAATGGGGAATGTAATGGAACGTTATGGAATGGAATGCAGAATGGAATGGAATGGAATATGGGAAGGAATGGAATGGCATGAACTGTGAAATGGAAATAGAATGCAATGTGGAATGGAATGCAATGGAATGTGGAATGGAACGGAATGGAATGTGGAATGGAAAGGAATGGAATGTGCAAAGGAATGTGGAATAGAATGGAAAGGAATGTGGAATGGAATTGAATGGAATGGAATGGAATGTGGAATTGAATGTGGAAAGGAATGTGCAATGGAATGGAATGGAATGAGGAGTGGAATGTAAAGTGGAATGGAATGTGGAATGGAATGTGGAATGGAAAGTGGAATTGAATGGAATGGAACGTGTAATGTAATAGAAAGTGGAATGTAAGAATGGGATGTGGAATGGAATGTGGAATGGAATGCAATGGAATGTGGAATGGAATGGAATGGAATGTGGAATGGAATGGAATGCAATGTGGAATGGAATGGAATGGAAAGGAAGTTGGAATGGATTGGAATGGAAAGTGGAATGGAATTGAATGGAATGTGGAATGGAATGGAATGGAATGGAATATTTAATGGAATGGAATAGAATATGGAATTGAACGTGGAATAGAATGGAATCAAATGGAATGTGGAATGGATTGTGGAAAGGAAAGTGAAATGGAATGGAATGGAAAGGATTGGAATGTGCAACGGAATGGAAGGGGGAATGTGGAATGGAATGGACTGTGGAACGGAATGTGGAAAGGAATATGGAATGAAACGGAACGGAATGTAGAATGGAATGGAATGAAATGTGGAATGAAATGGAATGGAATATAATGGAATGTGGAATGGAATGGAAAGGAATGTGAAATGGAGTGGAATGGAAATGAATGTGAAATGGAATGGAATGGAATGTGGGATGGAATGGAATGGAATGTGGAAAATAACGTGGAATGGAATGGAATGGAATTTGAAAAAGAGTGGAATGCAATGTGAAATGGAATGGAATGGAATGGAAGTTGGAATGGATTGGAATGGAATGTGGAATGGAATTGAATGGAATGTGGAATGGAATGGAATGGAATGGAATATTTAATGGAATGGGATAGAATATGGAATTGAATGTGGAATAGAATGGAATCGAATGGAATGTGGAATGCATTGTGGAATGGAAAGTGGAATGGAAGGGAATGGAAAGGATTGGAATGTGCAATGGAACGGAATGGGGAATGTGGAATGGAATGGACTGTGGAATGGAATGTTGAGTGGAATATGGAATGAAACGGAACGGAATGTAGAATGGAATGGAATGGAATGTGGAATGGAATGGAATGGAATATAATGGAATGTGGAATGGAGTGGAAAGGAATGTGAAATGGAGTGGAATGGAAATGAATGTGGAATGGAATGGAACGGAAAGGGGAATTTAATTTGGAATGGAATGGAATGGAATGTGAAATAGAATGGAATGAAATGAGAAATGGAATGGAATGGAATGTGGAATGGAATGAGGAATGGAACGTGGAACGCAATGGAATGGAACGTGAAATGGAAAGTGGACAGGAACGTGGAATTGATCCTGGAATGGAAAGTGGAATGGAACGTGGAATGGAACGCAATGGAAAGTTGAAAGGACTTGAATGCATCATGGAATGGAATGGAAGGTGTAAAGAGTGGAATGGAACATGGAATGGAATGTGGAATGGAATGGAATGGAATGAGGAATTCAACGTGGAATGGAACGTGGAATGGAATCTGGAATGGAATTTAATGGAACGTGGAATGTACTGGAAAGGAAGGTGGAATGAATTGTGAAATGGAACATGGAATGCAATGGAATCGAATGTTGAACGGAATAGAATGAAAGTGGAATGGAGTGGAATGTGAAATGTAATGGAAAGGAATGTGGAGTACGATGTGGAATGGAATGTGGAATGGAATGCAATGGAAGGTGAAATGGAATGTGGAATGGAATGTATAGAATGCAATATCAAATGGACTGGAATGTAATGTGGAATGGAGTGGAATGGAATGGAATGTGAAATGGAATGGAATGGAATGTGGAATGGAATGGAATGGAATGTGAAATGGAATGGAATGGAATGTGAAATGGAATGGAATGGAATGTGGAATGGAATGGAATGGAAGGTGGAATTGAATGGAATGGAATGTGGAACGGAATGTGGAATGCAAGGGAATGGAATATGGAATGGAATGCAATGGAAGGTGGAATGGAATGGATTGGAAAGTGGAATGGAATGAAATGGAAAGGACATTGGAATGGAAGGGAAGGCAAGGTGGAATGGAATGGAATGGAATGTGGAATACAATGGAAAGGAATGGAATGTGGAATGGAATGGAATGGAATGGAATGTGCTTTAGAATGGAATGGAATGTGGAACGGTATAGAATGGAATGTGGAATGGAATGTAGAATGGCATGGAATGGAATGGAATGAAATGTAGAATGAAATGCGGAATGGAATGGAATGGAATGTAGAATGGAGTTGAATGTTATGGAATGGAATGTGGAATGGAATGGAATGGAATGTGGAACAGAATGTGGAATGGAATATAATGGAATGTGGAAGGGAATGTGGAATGGAATGGAATGTGGAATGCAATAGAATGGAATGTGGAATGGAATGGAATGTGAAGTGGAATGGAATGGAATGTGGAATGAGATGTGAAAAGGAATGTGGAATGGAATGTGGAATGGAAAGGAATGGAATGGAATGTTGAATATAATTGAATGGAATGTGGATTGGAATGGATTGGAATGAAATCTGAAATGCAATGGAATGTGGAATGGAATGAGGAATGGATGCGGAATGCAATGAAATGGAATTAAATGAAATGTGGAAAGGAATGGAATTTAAAAATGAAAGGCAATGGAATGGAATGTAATGTGAAATGGAATGGAATGGAAGGTGGAATGGAACGGAATGGAATGTGGAAAGAAATGGAATGCAATGAGGAATGCAATAAGGAACAGAATGGAATGGAATGAGGAATGGAATGTGGATGGGAAATGAATCTAATGTGGAAATGAATAGACTGTGAAATACAATGTGGAATGAATGTAATGTAAAGTGGACTGGAATTTGGAATGGAATTGAAGGTGGAATGGAATGGAATGGAATATGGAATGGAATGGAATGCAATTTGAAATGGAATGGAACGTGGAATGTAATGGAATGGAAAGTGAAATGGAATGGAATGGAACGTGGGATGGAATGGAATAGAACATGGAATGGAATGCGGAATGCAAAGGAAAGTAAGGTGGAATGGAATGGAATGGAATATGCAATGCAATGTGGAATGAAATGGAATAGAATGTGGAATGGAATGTGGAATGCAATGGAATGGAATGTGGAATGCAATTGAAAGGAATGGAATGTGGATTGGAATGGAATGGAATGGAATGGAATGTGGAATGGAATGGATAGGAATGTGGAATGCAATGGAATTTCATGTGGAAAGCAATGTGGAATGGAATAGAACGGAATGTGGAAAGGAAAGTGGAATGGAATGGAATGTGGAATGCAATGAAATGGAATGGAATGGAATGTGGAATTTAATGGAATCAATTGGAACGGAATGTGGAGTGGAATGGAATGGAATGGAATGTACAATGGAATGGAATGGAATGTGGAATGGAATGGAATGGAATATGGAATGCAATGGAATTTAATGTGGAAAGCAATGTGGATTGAAATACTACGGAATGTGGAATGGAAAGTGGAATGGAATGGAATGTGGAAAGGAATGGAATGGAATGAAACGGAATGTGGAATTTAATGGAGTGGATTGGAATGGAAATGGAAATAGAATGGAATGTTTAATGGAAGGGAATAAAATGTGGAATGGAATGGAATGGAATGTGGAATGGAATGGAATGGAATGTGGAAAGGAATGGAATGGAATGTGTAATGGAATGTAGAATGGAATGTGGAAACGAAAGGAATTTAATGGAATGTAGAATGGAATTGAATGGAATGGAATGTGGAATGGATTGGAATGGAATGTGGAATGGAATACAAAGGAATGTGGACTGGAGTGGAAAGGTCTGGAATGGAATGAGAAATGAAATTCAAGGGAATGTGAAATGGAATTGAATGGAATGTGGAATGCAATGGAATGGAATGTGCCATTGAATTGATTGGAATGTGGAATGGAATGTGGAATGGAATGGAATGGAATTTGGATTGGAATGTGTAATGGAATGTGGAACGGATTGGAAATGAATGTGGAATACAATGGAATGGAATGTGGAAAATAATGGAATGGAATGTGAAATGGAATGGAATGGAATGGAATGGAATGTGGAATGGAATGGAATGGGATGTGGAATGGAATGGAATGGAATGTGGAATGAAACGGAAAGGAATGGAATGTAATGTGGAATGGCATGTGGAAAGGAACGAAATGGAACATGGGATGGAATGTGGAATGCAACATGGAACGGAAAGTGGAAGGGAATGGAATACAACATGGAAAGTAATGTGGAATTGAATGTGGAATGGAAAGGAATGGAATGTGGAATGGAATGTGCAATGGAATGTGGAATGGAAAGGGGAATGGAACATGGAAAGAAACGTGGAAAGGAACGTGGAATGGAAAGTGGAATGGAATGTGGAATGGAATGCGGAATGGAATGGATTCGAATGTGGAAAGGAAAGTGGAATGGATTTTAGAATGCAAAGTGGAAGGGAAACTGGAATGGAAAGTGGAGTGGAACGAGGAATGGAAAGGAATGGAACGTGGAGTGGAAAGTGGAAGAGAACGTGGAACGGAAGGTAGAATGGAACGTGGAATGGAACGTGAAATAGATTAGAATGCAATGTGGAATGGAGTGCAAAGTAAGGAGGAATGGAATGGAATGGAATATGGAATGGCATGGATTGGAATGGAATGTGGAATGGAAAGGAATGGAATGTGGAATGGAATGTGGAATGGAATAGAATGGAATGCGGAATGGTATGTGTAATGGAATGTGGAATTGAATGGAATGGAATGTGGAATGGAATGGAATGGAACGTTGAATGGAATGTGGAATGGAATGTGAAATAGAATGGAAAGTAACGGTGAATGGAATGTGGAACGGAATGTGGAATGGAATGGAATGGAACGTGGAATGGAACGTTGAAAGCAACATGGAATGCAACGTGGAATGGCACGTGGAATGGAACGTGGAATGGAAAGTGGAATGGAATGTGGAATGGAATGTGGAATATAATAGAACGGAATGTTAAATTGAATGGAATGGAATGTGGAAAGGAATAGAATGGAATGTAGAATGGAATGTGGAATGGAATGGAATGAAATGGAATGTGGAATGGGATGGAATGAAATTTGGAAAGAAATTAAATGGAATGTGGAATGGAATTAAGTGGAATGTAATGGAATTGAATGAGGAATTGAATGGAATGCAATGTAGAATCAAATGGAATGTGGAAAGAAACGGAATATAATGTGGTAGGGAATGTGGAATGGAAAGGAGTGGAATGCGTAATGTACTGTGGAATGGAATGGAATAGAATGGAATGGAATGTAAAATGGAATGGAATTGAATGTGGAACGGAGTGGAATGCAATGGAATGTGAAATGGACCGGAATGGAATGTGGAATGGAATGGAATGAAATGTGGAATGGAATGGAATGGAATGTGGAATTGGATGGAATGGAATGTGGAATGGAATGTGGAATGGATTGGATAGTAATGTAACGGAATGTAGAATGCACTGGAATGGAATGTTTAATGGAATTGAATGGAATGAAATGTGGAAGGCAAAGTAATAGAATGGAATGTGGAAAGGAATGGAATTGAATGTGGAATTGAGTATTGAACGGAATGTGGAATGGAATGGATTGGAATGGAATGTGGAAAGGAATGGAATGTTGAATGTAGTGGAATTGAATGCGGAATGGAGTGTAGAATGGAATGGGAAGGAATGTGCAATGGAATGGAATGGAATCTGGAATGGAATTGAATGGAAAGGGATGTGGAATGGAATGAAATAGAATGAAAAGAAATATAGAAAGAAATGTTATTGAATGTGGAATGAAATATTGAACGGAATGTGGAATGGAATGGAATGGAATGTGGAATGGAATGGAATGGAATGGAATGTGATCTGGAAAGGAATGTGCAATGGAATGGAATGGAATGGAATGTGGTATGGAATCTGAAATGGAATGTGGAATTTAATGAAATGGAATGTGGAATGGAATGCAAATGAAAGTGGAGTGGAAAGGAATGGAATGTGGAATGGAATGGAATGGAATGAACTGTGTAACGGAATGTGGAAAGGAATGGAATGGAATGGAATGGAATGGAATAGAATGGAATGTGGCACGGATAGTGGAATGGAATCTGAAGTGGAATGAGGAAAGGAATGGAATGAAATAGAATGAAATGGGGAAAGTAATGGTATGTGGAATGGAATGAAATGGAATGTGGAACGGAATGGAATGGAATGGAATGTGGAATGGAATGCAATGGAATGAAATGGAACGGAATGCAATGGAATGAAGTGGAATGGAATGGAATGTCTAATGGAATGTGTAATGGAATGGAATGCAGTGGAATGGAATATGGAATGGAATGGAATGGAATGGAATGGTATGTGGAATGGAATTGAATCTAATTGAATAGAATGTGAATTGGAATGTGGAATGGAATGTGGAATGGAATGTGTTATGGAATGGAACGGAATGTGGAATGGAATGTGGAATGGACTGGAAAGGAATGTGGAATGGAATGGAACGGAAAGTGGAATGGAATGGAATGGAACGTGGAATGGAAAGTGGAATGGAACGTGGAATCCAACTTGGAAAGGAGTTGAATGTAGAATGGATTGTGGAAGGTAATGTGAAATGGAATGTGGAATGGAATGGAATGTAGAACGGAATGTGGAATGAGACGAAATGGGGTATGGAATGGAATGAGATGGGATGGGGAATGGAACGTGGAATGGAATGGAATGTAGAATTGAACGTGGAATGGAATGTGGAACGGAACATGGAAAGGAATGGAATGTGGAATGGAATGTGGAATGGATCTTGGAATGGAATGGAATGTGGTATGGATTGTGGAGTGGAATGTGTTATCGAATGTGGAATGGAATGGAATGGAAGGTAGAAGGGAATGTGGAATGGAATATAATGGAAAGAGCAATGGAATGTGGAATGGAATGGAAAAGAATGTGGAATGGAATGGAGTGGAATGTGGAATGTAATGGATTCGAATGTACAATGGAATGTGGAATGGAATGGAATGGAATTTGCAATGGAATGTGGAGTGGAATGGAATGGAATGTGGAATGGAACGTAGAAAGCATGGTGGAATAGAATGGAATGGAACGTAGAATGGAAAGTACAATGGAACGTGGAATGTAATGGAATGTAACATGGAAGAGAAAGTTGAATGTAACGTGGAATTTAATGGAATGGAAGGTGAAATGGAACGTATAATGGAACGTGGAATGGAATGTGGAATGGAACGGAGTGGATCGTGGAATGGAACGTGGAATGGAACGTGGAATTGAAAGTGGAATGGAATGGAATGGAATGTGGAAAGGAATGGAATGGAATGTGGAATGGAATTGAATCGAATGGAACGTGAAATGGAACAGAATATGGAGTGGATTGGAATGGAATGGAATGTGCAGTGGAATGGAATGTGGAATGGAATGGATTGGAATGTGGAATGGAATGGAATGCAACTTGGAATTAAATGGAATGGAATGTGGAATGGAACGTGGAATGGAATTGAATGGAAGGTAGAATGGAATGGAATGGAAGGTGAAATGGAATGGAATGGAAGGTGGAATGGAATGGATAGGAACGTGGAATGGAATGGTATGTCATGGGGAATGGAATGGAGTGGAATGTGGAATGGAACGGATTGGAATGGAATGTGGAATGGAATAAAATATGGAATGGAATGTCGACTGGAATGGAATGTGGAAAGTATTTGAATGGAATGTGGATTGGATCGGAAAGGAATGGTAAGTGAAACGGAACGTGAAATCGAATGGAATGGAATGTGGTATGGAACATAGAATGGAAAGGAATGGAACTTGGAATGGAACGTGAAATGTATTGGAATGGAACGTGGAATGGAACGCGAAATGGAAAGTGGGATAGAATGTGGAATTTGGAATGGAATGGAATGGAATGTGGAATGTAATGGAATGGACTGCAATGTGGAATGGACTGTGGAATGTAATGTGGAATGGAATGTGGAAAGGAATGGAATGGAATGTAGAATGGAATGTGGAATGGAATGGAATGCAATGTGGAATTGAATGTGGAATCGAATGGAATGTGGATTCGAATGGATTGTGGAATAGAGTATGGAATGGAAAGTGGAATGGAATGGAATGTGGAATGGATTGTGTAATGGAATGTAATGGAATGGAATGGAATGTGGAATGGAATGGAATGGAATGTGGAATGTGATGGAATGGAATGGAATGTGGAATGTAATGGAATGGAATGTGGAATGTAATGGAATGGACTGCAATGTGGAATGGACTGTGGAATGTAATGTGGAATGGAATGTGGAAAGGAATGGAATGGAATGTAGAATGGAATGTGGAATGGAATGGAATGCAATGTGGAATTGAATGTGGAATCGAATGGAATGTGGAATCGAATGGATTGTGGAATAGAGTATGGAATGGAAAGTGGAATGGAATGGAATGTGGAATGGATTGTGTAATGGAATGGAATGGAAGGGAATGGAATGTGGAATGGAATGGAATGGGATGTGGAATGAAATGGAATGGAAAGTGGAATGGAATGGAATGGAATGCAATGTGGAATGGACTGTGGAATTTAATCTGGAATGGAATGTGGATTGGAATGGAATGGAATGTAGAATGGAATGTGGAATGGAATGGAATGCAATGTGGAATTGAATGTGGAATCGAACGGAATGTGGAATCGAATGGATTGTGGAATGGAATATGGAATTGATAGTAGAATGGAATGGAATGTGGAATGGATTGTGGAATGGAATGGAATGTAATGGAATGGAATGTGTAATGTAATGGAATGGAATGTGGAATATAATGGAATGGAGTGCAATTGGGAATGGACTGTGGAATGTAATCTGGAATGGAATGTTGAATATAATGGAATGGAATGTGGAATGGAACGTGAAATGGAATGGAATGGAATGGAACGTGGAATGGAATGGAAAGGAATGTGGAATGGAATGGAATCCAATGTGGAATGGAATGGAATGTGGAATGGAATGGAATAGGATTTGGAATGCAAAGTGGAATGGAAGCAAATGGAATGTGGAATGGAACATGGAACGGAATGTGAAATAGAACTTTGAATGGAATGCTAGAATGGAATGGAAAGACGATTGAAATGGAATGGAAGGTGTAATGAAAAGCAATGGAATTCGGAATGGAATGGAATGGAATGTAGAATGGAATTTGGAGTGGAATTGAATACAACGTGGAATGGAATGTGGAATAGAATGGATTGTGGAATGGAATGCAAATGAATGAAATGTGGAATGGAATGGAATGGAATGGAATATGGAATGGAATGGAATGTGGAATGGAATGGAAAGGAATGTGGAATGGAATGGAATGGAATGTGGAATGGAATGGAATGGAATGGAATGTGGATTGGATTTGAATATATTTTGCAATGCAATGGAATGGAATGGAATGCAGAAAGGAATGGAATGGCATGTGGAATGGAAAGGAATGTAGTGGAATGTGTACTGGAATGGAATGGCCTGTGGAAAGGAATGTGGAATGGAATGCAATGGAATGTTGAATCGAACGTGGAATGGAAAGTGGAATTGAAATTGGAATGGAATGGAATGTGGAATAGAACATGGAATGGAATGGAAAGCGGAATGGAATGTGGAATGGAATGGAATGGAATGTAGAATGGAATGGAATGTGAAATGGAATGGAATGGTATGTGGAATGGAATGCAAAGGTAAGCAATGTGGAATGGAATGTGAAATGGAATGGAATTGAACGTGGAATGTAAAGTGGAATGGAGTGGAATGGAATGTAGAATGGAATGGAACGGAATATGGAATTTACAGTAATGGAATATGTAATCGAATGGAATGCAAATTGTAATGGAATGGAATGGAATGGAATGTGGAATGGAATCGAATGGAATGGAATGTGGTATGTTATGGAAATGAATGTGGAATGGAGTGGAATTGACTGGAATTTAATGTGGAATGGAATGGAATGGAATGTGGAATGGAAAGGAATGTGAAATGTAACGGAATGGAACTGAATGTAATGGAATGTGAAATGGAATGGAAGGTTAATTGAAATGCAATGTGGAATATAATGGAATTGAATGCGGAATGCAAGGGAATGGAATGTGGAATGGAATGGACTGGAAATTGGCGTGGAATGGAATGGAATGTGGAATGGAATGGAATGGAATGTGGAAGGGAGATGAATGGAATGGAAAGTGGAATGGAATTAAATGGAACGTGGAAAGGAGTTAAATGGAATTTCAGTTGGAACGGAATGGAATAGAATGTGGAACGGAATGGAATGGAATGTGGAATGGAATTGAATGTGAAATGGAATGGAATGGTATGTGGAATGGAATGCAATGGTATGCAATGTGGAATGGAATGTGAAATGGAATGGAATTGAAAGTGGAATGTAAAGTGGAATGGAGTGGAATGGAATGTGGAATGGAATTGAACGGAATGTGGAATTTACAGTAATGGAATATGTAATCGAATGGAATGGAAATTGTAATGTAATGGAATGGAATGCGGAATGGAATCAAATGGAATGGAATGTGGTATGTTACGGAAAGGAATGTGGAATTGAGAGGAATTGAATGGAATGTAATGTGGAATGGAATGTGGAATGGAAAGGAATGTGAAATGGAATGGAATGGAATTGAATGGAATGGAATGTGAAATGGAATGGAAGGTTAATTGAAATGCAATGTGGAATATAATGGAATTGAATGTGGAATGCAATGGAATGGAATGTGGAATGGAATGGAATGGAATGTGGAAGGGAGGTGAATGGAATGGAACGTGGAATAGAATTAAATGTAACGTGGAAAGAGTTTAATGGAATTTCAGTTGGAACGGAATGGAATGGAATGGAATGTGGAATGGAATGTAACGGAATTTAAAGTTCAATGGAATGGAATGTGGAATGGAAAGTGGATTGGAATGGAATGTGGAATGGAATGGGATGGAATGTGGAATGAAATTGAAAGGAATGTGCAATGGAATAGAATGGAATGCAATGGAACGTGGAATGGAATGTAATGGAACGTGGAATGGAATGGAATGGAAAGTGGAATGGAATGGCTAGGAACGTGGAATGGAATGGAATGTGGAATGGAGTAGAATGTGGAATGGAATGGAATGGAATGAGGACTGGAATGGATTGGAATGGAAGGGAATGTGGAATGAAATGTGGAATGGCATGGAATGGAATCTAAAGTGGAATGGAATGGAATGGAATGTGGAATGAAATGGAAGGGATTGTGGAATGTAATGGAATGGAATGAGGAATGGAATGGAATTGAAAGGAATGTGGAATGGAATGTGGAATGGAATGGAATGGAATGTTGAATGGAATGTGTAATGGAATGGAATCGAATGTGGAATGAAATGTGGAATGGAATGGAATGTGGAATGGAATGCATTGGAATGTGGAAAGGAATGTGGAATGGAATGGAATGGAATGTTGAATGGAACATGGAATGGAACGTGGAAAGGAACGTGGAGTGGAAAGTGGAATGGAACGTGGAATGGGACGTGGAATGGAATGTGAAATGGTATGTGGAAAAGAATGCAAGGGAAGGTGGAATTGAATGTGGAATGGAAAGTAGAATGCAATGAGGAATTGAATGGAAAGGAATGCGGAATGGAATGTGGAATAGAATGGAATGGATCGCTGAATGGAAAGTGGAATGGAATGTGGAAAGGAATATAATGGAAGGTGGAATGGAATGTGGAATGAAATGTGGAAAGGAACGTGGAAGGGAACGTTTGATGGAATGTAGAATGGAATGTGATATGGAAAGGAATGGACTGTGGAATGGAATTAAATGGAATGGAATGGAATGTGGAATGGAATGAAACAGAATTTCGAATGGAATGTGGATTGGAAAGGAAGGCAACGTGGAATGGAATGGAATGCAAAGTTGAATGGAATGGAATGGAATTTGGAATGGAAAGGAATGTAATGTGGAATGGAAGGGAATGGAATGTGGAATGGAATGTGGAATGGAATGGAATGGAATGTGGAATGGAACGTGGAATGGAATGTGGAATGGAATGGAAAGGAATGTGGAATGGAATGTGGAATGGAATGTGGAATGGAATGGAAGGTGGAATGGAATGTGGAATGGAATGCAATGGAAACGAATGAAATGGAATGTGGAATGGAATAGTTTGGAATATGGAAAGAAATGGAAGGGAATAAGGAATGGAATGGAATGGAATGGGATGTGAAATGGAATGGAATGGAATGTGGAAAGCAATATGGAACGGAATGGAATGTTAAATGGATTGTGGAATGGAATGGAACGGAATGGAAAGAAATGGAATGTGGAATGGAATGGAATGGAAACGAGTGAAATGGAATGTGGAATGGAATAGATTGGAATGAGGAATGAAATGGAACAGAATGAGGAATGGAATGGAGTGGAATTGAATGTGGAACGCAATGGAATCGAAAGTAATGGAATGTGCAAAGGAATGGAATGGAATTTGGTAAGGAGTGGAATGGACTGTGGAATGGAATGGAATGTGGAATGGAATGGAATGGAATGGAATGTGGAATGGAATGGAATGTGGAATGGAATTGAATGGAAAGTAATGTGGAATGGAATGGAATCCAGAAAGGAGTGGAATGGACTGTGGAATGGAACGGAACGTGGAATGGAATGGAATTGAATGTGGAATGGAATGGAATGTGGAATGGAATTGAACGGAAAGGAATGTGGAATGGAATGGAATGTGGAGGGGAATGCAATGGAATGGAAGGGAATGTGGAACAGAAGTGAATGCAATGGAATGTGGAATGGAATGCGGAAGGGAAATGAATGGAATGGCATGGAAAGTGGAATGGAATGGAATGGAATGTGGAATGGAATGGAAAGGAATGTGCAATGGAATCGAATGTAATGGAATGTGGAATGGAATGCGGAAAGGAATGTGCAATGGAATGGAATGGAACGTGGATTGGAATGGAATGTGGAATGGAATTGAACGGAATGTGGAATGGAATGGAATGGAATCTGGAATGGAAAGGAATGGAAATTTTAATGGAAATTGGAACGGAAAGGAATTGAAGGTGGAATGCAATGGAATGGAATTTGGAATGGAATGGAATGGAACTTGGAATGGAATGGAATGGAACGTGGAATGGAATTGCATGGAACGGAATCTAATGGAATGCGGAATTAAATGGAACGGAATGTGGAATTAAATGTGGCATGGCATGGAATAGAATGTGGAATGGTATGCAATGGAATGTGGAATGGAATGGAATGCAATGCGGAATGGAATCGAAAGAAATGTGGAATGGAAAGGAATGGAATGGAATGGAATGGAATGGAATGGAATGTGGAAAGGAATGCAATGGAATGCGGAATGGAATGGAATGGTATGGGATGTGGAATGGAATGCAATGGAATGCGGAATGGAATGGAAAGGTATGGGATGTGGAATGGAATTCGGATTGGAATGTGGAATGGAATCGAATGGAATGTGGAATGCAATGGAATGGAATGAAAGGGGAATTTAATGGAATGTAATGGAATGTGGACTGGAATGGAATAAAATGGAATGGAATGTGGAATGCAGTGTGGAATGGAATTTAATGGAACATAGAATGGAATGTACAATAGAAAGTGGAATAGAATGTGGAATGGAATTGAATGGAAAGGAATGTGGAATGGAATGGAATGTGGAAGGGAATGCAATGGAATGGAATGGAATGTGGAATAGAAGTGAATGTAATGGAATGTGGAATGGAATGCGGAAGGGAAATGAATGGAATGGCATGGAAAGTGGAATAGAATGGAATGGAATGTGGAATGGAATGGAAAGGAATGTGGAATGGAATCGAATGGAATTGAATGTGGAATGGAAGGCGGAATGGAATGTGGAATGGAATGCTGAAAGGAATGTGTAATGGAATGGAATGGAACGTGGATTGGAATGGAATGTGGAATGGAATTGAATGGAATGTGGAATGGAATGGAATGGAATCTGGAATGGAAAGGAATGGAATGTGTAATGGAAATTGGAACGGAATGGAATGGAAGGTGGAATGGAATGGAATGGAATTTGGAATGGAATGGAATGGATCTTGGAATGGAATGGAATGGAACGTGGAATGGAAATGCATTGAACGGAATCTAATGCAATGCGGAATTAAATGGAACTGAATGTGGAATTAAATGTGGCATGGCATGGAATAGAATGTGGAATGGTATGCAATGGAATGTGGAATGGAATGGAATGCAATGTGGAATGGAATCGAAAGGAATGTGGAATGGAAGGGAATGGAATGGAAAGGAATGGAATGGAATGTGCAATGGAATGCAATGGAATGCAGAATGGAATTGCATGGAATGGGATGTGGAACGGAATGCGGAATGGAATGTGGAATGGAATCGAATGGAATGTGGTGTGGAATGGAATGGAATGAAAGAGGAATTTAATGGAATGTAATGGAATGTGGACTAGAATGGAATAAAATGGAATGGAATGTGGAATGCAGTGTGGAATGGAATGGAATGGAACATAGAATAGAATGTACAATTGAAAGTGGAATAGAATGTGGAATGGAAAGAAATGGAATGTGGAACGGAATGGAATGTATCTTGGAATGGAAGGGAATGGAAAGTGGAATTGAATGGATTGGAACGTAGAATGGAATAGAATGGAACGTGGAATGGAATGGAATGAAATGGTATGGAATGCATTGGAATGAGGAATGGAATGGAATGTGCAACAGAATGGAATGGAATGTAGAATGGAATGGAATGGAATGTGGAATGGAATGGAATGCCATATGGAAAGGAATGGAATGTAGAATGGAATGGAATGGAATGTGGAATGGAATGGAATGCCATATGGAAAGGAATGGAATGTGGAATGGAATCGAATGGAATGTGGAATGGAATGGAATGGAATGTGGAATGGAAAGTAATGTGGAATGGAATGCAATGGAATGTGGAATGGAAAGGAATGGAATGTAGAAGGGCATGGAATGGAATGTGGAACGGAAAGGTATGGAATTTGGATTTGAATGTGGAATGGAATGTACTCGAATGGAATGTGGACTGGAATGGAATGGAATGTAACGGAATGTTTAAAGGAATTTGGAATGGATTGAAACGGTACCTGGAATGGAATGTAGAATGGAATGGAATGCAATGTGGAATGGAATGTGTAATGGAATGGAATGGAATGTGGAATGGAATGGAATGGAATGTGGAATGGAAGAGAATGGAGCTTTGAATGGAATGGAATGGAACGTAGAATGGAATGGTATGGAATGGAACGGAATGAGGAATGGAATAGAATGCAGAATGGAATTGAATGGAATGTGGAATGGAATGGAATGTGGAATGGAATGGATTGCAATCTGGAAAGCAATGGAATGTGGAATGGAATGGATTGGAATGTGGAATGGAAAGAAATGGAATCTGGAATGGAACGGAATTGAATGTGTAATGGACTGTGGAATGGAATGCGGAATGGAATGTAATGGAATGTGGAATGGAATGGAATGCATTCGAATGGAGTATGGAATGAAATGTGCAATGTCATGGAATAGAATGTGGAATGGTATGCAATGGAATGTGGAATGGAATGGAATGGAATGTGGAATGGAATCAAATGGAAAGTGTATTGGAATGGAATGGAATGGAATGTGGAATAGAATGGAATGGAATGCGGAATGCAATGGAATGGAATGGAATGTGGAATGGCATGGAATGGAATGGAATGTGTAATTGAATGGAATGGAATGGAATGTGGACTGGAATGGAATGGAATGTGGAAGGGAATGTGGAATGGATTGGAATGGAAGGTGGAATGGAATGTAGAATGGAATGGAATGTAATGTGGAATGCAATGTGGAATTGAATGGAATGGAATGTGGAATGGAAGTGAATGGAACTTGGAATGTAATGGAGTGGAACGTGGAATGGAATGGAATTGTACGTGGAATGGAATGGAATGGAATGGATTGGAATGAAATTGAATGTGGAATGGAATGGATTGGAATGTGGAATGGAATGGAATGCAATGTGGAATGGAATGGAATGGAACGTGGAATGGAATGGAATGGAATGTGGAATAGAATGGAATGGAAATTGGAATTGAATGGAATGGAATGTGGAATGCAATGTAATTGAATGTGGCATCGAATGTGGAATGGAATGGAATGGAAAGGAATGGAATGTGGAATGGAATGGAATGTGGAATGAAATGGAATGTGAAATGGAAAGGAATGCAATATGGAATGGAATGGAATGTGGAATGGAATGGAATGGAATGTGGAATGGAATGGACTTCAATGAGGAATGGAATGGAATCGAATGTGTAATGGAACGGAAGGGAAAGTGGAATGGAATGGAATGGAATGGAATGGAATGTGGAATGGAATGGGATGGAAAGTGGAATGGAATGGAATAGAATGTGGAAAGCAATGGAATGGAATGTGGAATGCAATGTGGAATGGAACGGAATGGAATGGAGTATAATGGAATGTGGAATGGAATGGAATGGAACGTGGAATGGAATAGAGTGGAAATTGGAATGGAATGGAATGGAATGTGGAATGGAATAGAGTGGAAATTGGAATGCAATGGAATGGAATGTGGAATGGAATGTGGAATGGAATGAACTGGAATGGAATGTGGAATTGAATGCCATGGAGTTTTGTATGGAATGCAATGGAAAATGGAATGGAATGGAATGGAATTGAATGTGGAATACAATGTGGAATGGAATGCAGTGGAATGTGAAATGGAATGGAATGGAATGTGGAATGGAATGGAATGTCGAATGGAATGGAATGGAATGTGTAATGAAATGGAATGTGGAATGGAACGGAATGCCATCTGGAATGGAATGGAATGTGGAATGCAATGGAAGGTAATGTGGAATGGAATGGAATGGAATGGAATGGAATATGGAATTGAATGGCATGGAAAGTGGAATGGAATCGAATGGAATATGGTATGGAATGGAATGGAATATGGAAGCAATAGATTGCAATGTGAAATGGAATGGGAAGGAATATGGAATGGAATGGAATAGAATGTGGAATGGAATCGAATGGAATGGTATGTAGAATGGAATGTGGAAAGGAATTTGTTACGGAATGGAATGGAATGTGGAATGGAACGTGGAATGGAAAGGAATGGAATGTGGAAGGGAATGTGAAATGGAAAGGAAGGGAATGTGGACTAGAATGTGGAATGGAATGAAATGGAATGTGGAATGGAATGTGGAAAGGAATGGAATGGAATGTGGAATGGAATGTATAATGGAATGCAAAGGAAGGTGGAATGGAATGCAATGAAATGCGGAATGGAATGTGGAATGGAATGGAATGGAACGTGGGATACATCGTAGAATGGAATTGAATGGAATGTGGAATGGAACGTGGAATGGAACGTGGAATGGAATGTGTAATGTGGAATGGAATGGAATGGAATGTGGAATGGAATGGAATGGAATTGAATGAGGAATGGAATGGAACGAAATATGGAATGTATTGGAGAGGAATGTGGAATGGAATATGGAATGACATGGAATGGAATGTGAAATGGAATGGAATGGAATCTGGAACGGAATGTTGAAGGGAATGGAATGGAATGGAATGTGGAATGGAATGGAATGGAGTTTAGAATGGAATGGAATGTGGAATGGAATGGGGAATGGAATGGAATGGAGTGTGGAATGGAATGGCGTGCAAAGTGGAATGGAACGCGGAATGGAACGTGGAATATAACATGGAATGGAACTTGGAATGGAAGTGCGTGCATTGATGGCCTATTCCCAGTGGACACGTCTTACTTCAATATCCTCCCCATCTTCCTGCTACAGGAGGAGCTTCCTGAGCAGCTGACCGGTTCTGAAAATCCCATGAAAGCTTTCTCTGCAAGGGACTGTCAGCGCACAGGGGCCAAGCCATCTCACTCACCTTGTGAATTTTTGTTTGTTTGTTTGTTTTGTTTTGAGATGGAGTCTCATTCTGTCAGCCAGGCTGCAGTGCAATGGTGCGATCTCAGCTCACTGCAACCTCCGCCTCCCGGGTTCATGACATTCTCCTGCCTCGGACATCCCAGCAGCTGGGACTACAGGTGCCCGCCACCAAGTCCGGCTAATTTTTTAAATATTTTTAGTAGAGACGGGGTTTCACCGTGTTAGCCAGGATGGTCTCGATCTCCTAACCTCGTGATCTGCCCACCTCAGCCCCACAAAGTGCTGGGATTACAGGCGTGAGCCAGTGTGTCCAGCCCTAAGTGTCTTATATATTAAAATTAACGCATTTCAGAGAGGCATAGTTTGCAAATACGGTTCCTCTTTTTTTTTTTTGAAATGGAGTCTCGCTCTGTCGCCCAGGCTGGAGTGCAGTGGCCCGATCTCGGCTCACCTCAATCTCCTCCTCCCAGGTTCCAGCGATTCTCCAGCCTCAGGCTCCCAAGTAGCTGGGATTACAGGTGTGCACCACCACGCCCAGCTAGTTTTGTATTTTTGGTAGAGATGGGGTTTCTCCATGTTGGTCAGGCTGGTCTCGAACTCCTGACCTCAGGTGATCCGCCCACCTTGGCCTCCCAAAGTGCTCGGATTACAGGCGTGAGCCACTGTGTCCAGCCCACTTATTATTTTTCTTTCTTTATGTTTTGAGTCTAAAAATCCTGGCAGGTGCACAAGGATGATTCTAAACTATCGTTTCCTGGGAAGAGGCGGATGTAGCTTTAGTGCTGCTGGTTCAGCTCCTGGCTGCTTCCTTGACTCACATTCTAGGCTTGAGAGAGGTGGTCTTGCTCAGGAGACAGCTGCCCCCAAAGACTGAACGAAACAACTGTGAGTCTTGCTAAGTGTGGACAGGAAGGTGACAGCCACGCAGGGATCTAGAGGGAGAGCATCCCGAGCTCAGGGAGCAGCTCCTGGGCAGGAAAATGTGTACCACATGGAGGAAGAGTGAGAAGCTCTGGATGGTGGAGAGGAGCGAATGCAGACAAAGCCCCCAGGCAGCTGCAGGGATGAGCACAGAATGCTGTGGGCTCCCTCCCAGTGTTACCCACCCTCTTGCCCTGACTCCATGTTCCGAAGCCCCTCTGCACATCCTCACCTGTTTTCACGTGAGCACTTTCCTCCCTTGCTGAGTGGATGAGAATGGGGTCCACCCGGCTGGATGAGGTGTTGTGGACAGGACCAGCATGCTGGAGAAACAGAGAGAGAGAGAGAGAGAGAGAGAGAGAGAGGGACAGACAGAGAGAGAGAGACGAGGGAGCAGAGAGCAAAGATCATTTCACATTGCACCATTCGGCCACCAGGTGGGCACACCTGGCGAAAGGTAAGACCCCGGAGGTGGTGACGCAGGAGGACCACCTTGCTCAATGCCCACAGGGTCTCCAGCAGATAAGGACATTGGAGACAGCACAAGACACTCTACAGAGGATGGAACTGCGTCCTCTCCAAAATTCGCATCCACTCAGAATCTCTGATCATCACCTTCTTTGGAAATACGCTCTTCGCAGTTTTAGTCAAGTTATGGTGAGGTCGTATTGGATTAGGGTGGACTCTAAATCCAATGACAACTGTCCCCATAAGAGACAGAAGAGGAGACACAGACACAGAGGGGAAGGTCACGTGGAGACGGAGGCAGAGACTGGAGTGATGGGACCACAAGGCCAGGGATGCTGGATCCCCCAGGAGCTGGGAGCGGCAGGAAGGATCCTCCCCTAGAGCCTCCAGAGGGAACTGGATACAATTGTACTGGATTGAAGAGTGGCCCCCAGAAAGATCTGTCCACATCTGAAAGCCCAGAACCTGGAATGAGAACTTATTTCGAAATAGGGTCTCTGTAGATGTGATAAAGTGAAGGGCCTTGAGATGAGATCATCCTGGAATAGAGTAGGGTAAGCCCTAAATGCAATGACAAGTGTCTTTTCAAGAGACAGAAGAGGAGACACAGACACACAGGAGAAGGCCACCTGGAGACGGAGGCAGAGACTGGAGTGATGCAGCCACAAGCTCAGGGACTCTGGATCCCCTAGGAGCTGGGAGAAGCAGGAAGGATCCTCCCTAGAGCCTCCAGAGAGAGCTTGATACATTTGAAGTGGATTGAACTATGTATCCCAAAAAAGATATGTTTCATATTCTAACCCAAAAACCTGTGAGTGGAGGTGGAGACTGGAGTGATGAGGTCACAAGCCCAGGGATGCCATTCCAGACCCCCCAGAGAGGGAGGAGGCCTGGAGCCCCCAGGAAAGAATTTATGCTAAACAAGGGGCGGATAATTCATGGCTCCCCTTTTTAGACCATATAGGGTAATTTCCTGACGTTGCCATGGCATTTGTAAACTGTGTTGGCGCTGGTGGGAGTGTAGCAGTGAGGACGACCAGAGGTCACTCTCATTGCCATCTTGGTTTCGGTGGGTTTCATTCAGCTTCTTTACTGCAACCTGTTTCATCAGCAAGGTTTTTGTGACCTGTGTCTTGTGCAAACCTCCTAACTCATCCTGTGGCTTAGGATGACTTATCCATCTGGGGATGAAGCCCAGTACATCTCAGCCTCATTTTACCCAGCCCCTATTCAAGCCAAAGTTGTTCCAGTTCCAGTGCGTCTGACAATACCCAAACGCTGGAGTTCATCTTGGGGACACATCCAGAGTACAATTGCTGGGCTGGGGAACCCGTGTTTCTCAACTTTAAGATGAGGCCAAACCCCTTTCCAAAATGGTGGTCGAGACAGACATTTCACCCTACAATGTTGAGGAAAGCCAATCTCTGGCACCTACGGCAACATCTGCAACTGTCAGAATGCTTCATTTTTAACATTTTTGCCAATCATATCATTACGGGCAGGTCTTTGGTCTTAGAGCTCCCAAGATGGGGGCATGTCACTCCCAAGATGGGGGTGGGCCACTCCCAAGATGGCAGCCGGCCACTCCCAAGATGGTGACAAGTGTTTTGTTCTCTGAGCTGGGGTTCTTGGCCTCATGGATTCCAAGGAATGGAACCTTGGGCCATGCAGTGAGTGTTGTAGTTCTATTAGAAGCCATGGGTCACGGAAGAGAACCCTGGAACCCAGCGACTGGTGTTCAGCTCCATTAGGACAAACCTGGGCACTTAGCCACGCAGGAACAACGATTGTGAGTGGCAGGGGGTGCCTTGCTGGATCAGAAGCACAGCAGATACCCTGCCCTATCCAGAGGGGTGGAAGTCAATGGTGGGTCTGCAACGGCGGCGTTCAGCAGCGGTGGACGGCGAGCGAAAGCTCAGCTCGAGTCGGAACAAACATTCACCAGAAGAGTGTGCAGTTGCAAGACTTAACAGCTTGAAAACAGAGCTGTCATACAATGGGAGGGGACCCAAAAGAGGTTGCCCCCTCCCAGCTCAAATACCTGGGTTTATATCCCAATAATTGTCCCTCCCCATGTGCTCTCAGGTGATAGATGATTTGACTATTTCTTTACCTCCTGCTTTTAGCCTAATTTGTATTTTAGTGAGCTCCCTCTTTGCTACCCGATTGGTTGGGTGTGAGCTGAGTTACAAGGTGGGTGTGATCACCTTCGCCACCTAGACTTAGGAATTTCGAGTTGTCCTAGGAAATCCAGCTAGTCCTGTCTTTCAATATTGGTGTGAAAAGGGTGTCTCACGGCAGTCTTGATTTGCCCATCAGGTAACATGTCTAAAAATGTTTACAGTAGCCCTGCCCCAAAATACCCCATAGAAATATTCCTATTTCCATTTCGTGTTTCTACGAGGAAATAAACTAATGCCCATAGGCAGAAGGACGCATCCATAACTTGTGGAATATTCACCCACTGGGATATTATGGAGCCACCAAAATGAAGACACAGCAGAAATCCAGTATGGATGAATCTTTGAAATGACGTTTTCAGTGGGAAATACTGGTCTCAAAAAATTACATAGAGCATGATATACACTTTTCATAAAGTTAGAGACAATTAAAATAGAGAAATGCAATAAAGTGAAGTATCAAAGGAAATTCAGAAAATGAAGGATACCAAACTCCACACAGGGTCACCTTGGGTTGTGGGTAGCGTCGCAGAGGGCTGGATGGGGTGGGAGAAGCGATGGGTGTCCGTTATTCTTAATGTCTCAGTTTATATATTGGTGACGGTTGGACAGATTGCATTAGAGTGTTAAAAGGGACCTCTACCTAACCCCCATGAAAAAAAATCAACTATAAAATTGTGTTGGGGTATTAAGAATACCTAACTAACATCTTAAATATATATATAACTATTAAGATAAAAGTGAAGGCAAAAATTAAGGCTCAAGAGCCGAGAGTCCTAACGGCAGAACCTGGGAGGACAAATTAAAATAAGAACAACGATAAAGAAAAATGCCCTGATTTGGGCGGTACCTGCTTTGTTGGGAGAAATAATAACATTCCCTTTGATTCTGTCTTCATACAACCCCCTTTCTGCTATTCTCATTAAAGGTGCCCAAAACCACACCTCTAAGCATTTGCAAGTATTGATCCCTCTCCACAAACTCTCCTAAATCTCCCTGGCAAACTCCTATGCAGTCTGCAAAATCCCATTTACCTGATCCCTCGTGACTCACATTGGTCACCCTAGCAGGAATAAGGCTGAGCTCTCCCTCCTGTGTTTCTGTTTGTTTGTTTTGTTTCTGTTTTCGTTTGGGGGATGGTGTTTTGCTCTGTTGCCCAGGCTGCAGTGCAGTGGCATGATCTCAGCTCACTGCAACCTTCACCTCCTGGGTTCAAGTGATTTTCCTGCCTCAGCCTCCACAGTAGCTCGTATTACAGGCACCCACCACCACGCCTAGCTAATTTTGCATTTTTAGTAGAGATGGGGTTTCTCCATGTTGGCCAGACTGCTGTCGAACTCCTGACCTCATGATCCTCCTGCCTCGGCCTCCCAAAGTGCTAGGATTACAGGTGTGAGCTAACGTGCCCGGCCGTTATCTCCTTTCTGTATCTGTCCCGTGTTGGATTAGCCTAGTAGGGACATGAGTTTCAGAGGTCAAATCATTCATTCTTCCTCACAACGTGCCGCTCAGCACTTTGCACATAGTAGGACCTCAGTAAACAGCCTCTAACACAGTGATGGGCGTCCACTCTGGGGCTTCACCTGGTCCTCCAAGGCACAAGCACAGAAATATTTATTTCCCTCCATCAGGCAGAACACGATATAAAATATATCATGCCTCTTTTGAGTCCAAAGGTGTTTTTCCTTTTTTTCCCTGCTTAGCCTTACTTTACTTAACAAGTTAACATTTATCCTGAAAAAATGGTTTTAAACAGTACCTGGAATCAATGATTTGAAGACTGAACAAAACCTTTGGTGATGCTGAAGGCGGAGACTTCACCACGCACAATATCCGTGGAGTAAAACTGGAACTGGAACCGGTAAATCTACACAAATTAAAATTAAAATGTAAAAAAATCCAAAGGAAAGTACTGATCGTCCTTGACTCCATGGACTAGTCGCCCTTGAGTACAACCAGCGTTAAAATACTTACAAAAGAAATGCCGGGTGGGGTGGCTCACACCTATAATCCCAGCACTTTAGGAGGCTGAGGTGGGTGGATCATTTGAGGTCGGGAGTTTGAGACCAGCCCGGCCAACATGGCGAAACCCCGTCTCTACTAAAAATATAAAATTAGCCGGGCGTGGTATCAGGTGCCTCTAGTCCTAGCCACTTGAGAGGCTGAGGCAGGAGAATCACTTGAATTGGGGAAGCAGAGGTTGCAGTGAGCTGAGGTGCCTGTAATCCCAGCTACTTGGGAGGCTGAGGCAGAAGAATCACTTGAATTGGGGAAGCAGAGGTTGCAGTGAGCTGAGATCACCCCACTGCACTCCAGCCTGGGGAAGAGAGCAAGACTCTGTCTCAAAAAAAAAAAAAAACATCATATGTGAACCATAATTCCTAAGGAGTTTGTGTGTGTGTGTGTGTGTGTGTTTTGAGGAAGAAAAACAGGGTCTTGCTCTGTTGTCCAGGCTGGAATACAGCAGCATTATCATAGCTCACTGCAGCCTCAACCTCCTGGGCTCCAGTGATTCTCCTCCCTCAGCCTCCCGAGTAGCTGGAACCACAGGCACTTACCACCATGCCCAGCTATTTTTTCATTTTTTGTAGAGACGGGACCTCACTGTGTTGCCTAGGCTGGTCTTGAACTTCAAGTCTCAAGCAATCCTCCTGC
Source organism: Pongo abelii (assembly GCF_028885655.2). Taxonomy (NCBI): domain Eukaryota; kingdom Metazoa; phylum Chordata; class Mammalia; order Primates; family Hominidae; genus Pongo; species Pongo abelii. The sequence continues at coordinate 17,573,453 of NC_072000.2, read as the reverse complement.
CTCAGCCTCTCAAAGTGCTTTGATCGTAGGCGTGAGCAGCCACGCCCAGCCTGCTATGAGGTTTGACAAGGGACAGGGTCTGCTTCAGGCCCAAAGAGGAGGGCAGAGTTTACAGGGAGATGGTCAGATTTGTACCAGGCCAGGAAAACACCAAGCCACATTTGCTTTGAGCTAAGGCCTACAGAAGATGTGACAACTGTCACACTGGCTTATTTGCTGGTGACCGAAGGTGACAACTGGCTCAATTTCACCCTGACAGAATTTGTCAACAGTCATTGAGTGCCACCAACTCCCAGGAAAAGCGACGTTTTTGTCAAAGCCTTCCCAGACTCGGCCGGGCGTGGTGGCTCACGCCTGTCATTCCAGCACTTTGGGAGGCTGAGGTGGGTGGATCACCTGAGATCGGGAGTTCGAGACCAGCCTGGCCAACATGGTGAAACCCCGTCTCTACTAAAAATACAAACATTAGCCAGGCGTGGTGGCGGGTGCCTGTAATCCCAGCTACTTGGGAGGCTGAGGCAGGAGAATTGCTTGAACCCTGGAGGCGGAGGTTGTAGTGTGCCGAGATTGTGCCACTGCACTCCAGCCTGGGCGACAGAGAAAGACTCTGTCTCAAAGAAAAAAAAATTAGCTGGGCCAGTTGCAGGGGCTCACGCCTGTAATCACAGCACTTCAGGAGGCCGAGACGGGCAGATCACCTGAGGTCAGGAGTTCGAGATTAGCCTGGCCAACATGGAGAAACCCCATCTCTACTAAAAATATAAAAATTAGCTGGGTGCAGTAGCGCATGCCTGTAGTCCCAGCTACTCTGGAGGCTGAGGCAGGGGAATGGCTTGAACACGGGAGGCGGAGGTTGCAGTGAGCCAAGATCATGCCATTGCACTCCAGCCTGGGAGACAGAGCAAGACTCCATCTCAAAAAAAAAAAAAAAAATTCGTCGGGCTTGGTGGCGTGCGCCTGTAATCCCAGCTACTCGGGAGGCTAAGGCAGGAGAATTTCTTGAACCCCAGAGGTGGAGTTTGCAGTGAGCCGAGATCACACCATTGCACTCCAGCCTGGGTGACAGGGTGAAAGTCCGTCTCAAAAACAAACAAACAGCAAACAAAAACAGCAAAAGTTTCCCAAACTCCTTCTTTACCCACATGATTCTGGATCATTGCGTAATTCTCTAGGCATCCCAGCCAGAGAATGTCAAATCGTTTCCGCCGTTTCTCTTCTGGCCTTTGGTAAGCTGAGATTTCTCTACAAGGTCTCCAGCAGCACAGAAATGAATATCAGGGCTCCCCACCAAAACATCTTAGACTCTTAATGGGGCCAAAGTGAACACCAGCATTTCGGGCTCTGATGACGGCTCTGAAATTCATTTTGTTTTGTTATGGCTTTTTGGGCGATACCTTCACAGAAACCGTGGACTCATAATGGAACATTATGCAGCCTGGAAAAGGAACAGGTTTCTGACAAAGACAGCAACGTGAATGAAACACATTGTGTAAATAAAATTTTATTTTATAAATAAATAAATAAATAAAAATTATAAATAAAATGTGTTTCAAGTTAGAGTGCCAATTACGGGTTAGAGTATCAATTACCCCAGTGGACGCCCCCAACCCTTCCGAATTACAATGGCATTCAGCACAAACCACTTTAATGCTGGCACCCTTTGGACATCTAAGTGTGAAACCACATAAATCGTTCTGGGTATGATGAAAATAAGTAAGTAAAAATGGAAGTTCAACTCTATTACACCAATGACAGTTTATAAGTGGCGATTGTGGCCAGCTTCAGCTTGTATGTTTGGATTGCATTAGAGAAAAAAAAAAAAAAGAAAAAAAAGGATGGATTCTAGGTCAACCAGCAAAAGTGACATAGCGTGTGGAGAAGGCAAGCATTTGGAAGTTTTTTTTTTTTTTTTAATTTTAGACAGAGCTTTTGCTCCGTCCTTCAGGTTGGAGTGCAGTGGCACAATCTCAGCTCACTGCAACCTCTGCCTCCCAGGTTCAAGCGATTCTGCCGCCTTAGCCTCCCAAGTAGCTGGGATTAAGGCGTGCACCACCACACCTGGCTAATTTTTTTGTATATTTAGCAGAGACGGGGTTTTGCCATGTTGGCCAGGCTACTTTAGAACTTCTGACATCAGGTGATCTGCCCACCTTGACTTCCCAAAGTACTGGGATTTCAGGGGTGAGTCACCACGTCCGTCCATTCTGGAAGATTCTTTACCCAACCTCTCACCTGTTAAAAAAGAAAATTCAGAATGTACACTCTTTTTTATGATGACAAAATACAAATATATAAAATTCAGCATTATAACTGTTTTAAACTCAATGAGTCAGTGATATTTAGTGCATTCACAATGTTGTACAACCATCACCAATCTCTAGGTCCAGAAATTTCTCATCACCCCCAAAAGCGCACCCTGTATGCATTAAACAGTCACTTCCATTTCTCCTTCCCAGGCCCTGGCACCCACAAATCCACTATCTTTCTCTAGGAGTTTACCTGTTCAACACGTTTCATTGAAAGGGAATCATACACTACGTGTGCTTTTGTGTTTGTGCCTGGCTTTTCTCCCTGAGCATGATGTCCTCAAGGTTCATTCACGTTGCAGTCTTTGTCAGAGCCTTGTTCCTTTTCCAGGCTGTGTAATATTCCATTATAATATTCCATTGCATGGATGAACTATACTGTGATTCTCCATTCCTTCATGGATGGACAGTAGAGCTGTTTCCAAAATTCATCAACATTGCAGCCTTTTGTCAGAGCCTTGTTCCTTTTCAAGGCTGCATAATATTCCATTATAATATTGCATTGCACAAATGAATCACGTGATGTTTATCCATTCATTCACAGATGGGCAGTAGGGCTGTTTCCAAAATTCATTGACATTGCAGTCTTTGTCATAGTCTCATTCCTTTTCCAGGCTGCATAATATTCCATTATAGGATTGCATTGCACAGATGAAAAACACTGTGTTTTTCATTCATTCATAGGTGGGCAGTAGGGCTGTTTCCAAAAATTCATTCACATTGCAGCCTTTTGTCAGAGCCTTCTTCATTTTCCAGACTGCATAATATTCCATTATAATATTGCATTGCATGGATGAATCACATGGTGTTTATCATTCTTTTATAGATGGGCAGTAGGGCTGTTTCCAAAATTCATTCATGTTACAGCCTTTGTCAAAATATTGTTCCTTTTCTAGACTGCATAATATTCCACTGCATGGATAAACGACAGTGTATTTGTCATTCCTTCATAGATGGGCAGTAGGGCTATTTCCAAAAATTCATTCACGTTACCGCCTTTGTCAGAGCCTTATTCCTTTTCCAGGCTGCATAATATTCCATCACAATATTTCATTGCCTGGATGAACCATATTGTGTTTATCATTTTTTCATAGATGGGCAGTAGGACTCTTTCCAAAAATTCATTCACATTGCAGTTTTTGTCAGAGCCTTGTTCCTTTTCCGGGCTGCATAATATTCCATTATAATATTGCATTGCATGAATGAACCATACTGTGTTTATCATTCTTTCATAGACGGAAAGTAGGGCTGTTCCAAAAATTCATTCATGTTGTAGATTTTGTCAGAGCCTTGTTCCTTTTCAAGGCTGCATAATACTCCATTGCATGGATGAACCATGCCGTATTTATCATTCCTTCATAGATGAGCAGTAGGGCTATTTCCAAAAATTCATTCATGTTGCAGCCTTTGTCAGAGCCTTGTTCCTGTTCCAGGCTGCATAATATTCCATTATAATATTGCATTGCATGGATGAACCGCATTGTGTTTATCATTCATTCATAGATGGGCAGTAGGGCTGTTTCCAAAAGTTCATTCATGATACAGTCTTTTGTCAGAGCCTTGTTCCTGTTCTAGGCTGCATAATATTCCATTATAATATTGCATTGCCTGGATGAACTGCATTGTGTTTATCATAATTTCATAGATGGGCAGTAAGGCTGTTTCCAAAAATTCATTCACATGGCAGTTTTTGTCAGAGCCTTGTTCCTTTTCCAGGCTGCATAATATTCCATTGCATGGAGGAATCACACTGTGTTTATCATTCCTTCATAGATGGGCAGTAGGGCTGTTTCCAAAAATTCATGCAGGTTGCAGTCTTTGTCAGAGCCTCCTTCCTTTTCAAGGCTGCATAATATTCCATTATAATATGGCATTGCATGGATGAACCACATTGTGTGTATCATTCATTCATAGATGTGCAGTAGGGCTGTTTCCAAAAATTCATTCACATTGCAACCTGTCTCTGCCTTTGTCAGAGCCTTGCTCCTTTTTAAGGCTGCATAATATTCCATTGCATGGATAAACCATACTGTGTTTATCATTCATTCAAAGATGGACAGTAGGGCTGTTTCCAAAAATTCATTCACATTGCAGCCCTTGTCAGAGCCTTGTTCTTTTTTTTTGGCTGCATAATATTCCACTGCATGGATGAACTATGCTTTATTTATCCATTGCTTCATAGATGGGCAGTAGGGCTGCTTCCAAAATTCATTCATGTTGTAGTCTTCTGTCAGAGCCTGGTTCCTTTTCAAGGCTGCATAATATTCCACTATAATATTCCATTGCATGGATGAACCATGCTATGTCTATCCATTCATTCATAGATGAGCAGTCGGGTTGTTCGGGTTTTTCCAAAAATTCTTTCATGTTGCAGCTTTTGTCAGAGCCTTGTTCCTTTTCCAGGCTGTGTAATATTCCACTATAATATTGCATTGCATAGATGAACTATGCTGTGTTTATCCATTCCTTTATAGATGGGCAGTAGGGCTGTTTCCAAAATTCATATATATCGCAGTCTTTTGTCAGAGCCTTATTCCTTTTCTAGACTGCATAATATTCCATTGCATGGATAAAGGATGCTGTGTTTATCACTCCTTCATAGATGAGCATTAGGGCTATTTCCAAAAATTCATTCACATTGCAGCCTTTGTCAGAGCCTTGTTCTTGTTCCAGGATGCATAATATCTCATTATGATATTGCATTGCATGGATGAACCACATTGTGTTTATCATTCTTTCATAGATGGGCAGTAGGGCTGTTTCCAAAATTCATTCATGTTACAGCCTTTGTCAGAACATTGTTCCTTTTCCAGACTGCATAAATATTCCATTGCATGGATAAAAAACGCTGTGTTTATCATTCCTTCATAGATGGGCAGTAGGGCTGCTTCCAACAATTCATTTACATTGCAACCTTTGTCAGAGCCTTGTTCCTGTTCCAGGCTGCATAATAGTCAATTATAATATTGCATTGCATGGATGAATCATGTGGTGTTTATCCATTCCTTCATAGATGGGCAGTAGGGCTGTTTCCAAAATTCATTCCTGTTGCAGCCTTTTGTCAGAGCCTTATTCCTTTTCCAGACTGCATAATATTCCATTGCATGGATAAACGATGCTGTGTTTATCATTCTTTCATGGATGAGCATTAGGGTTATTTCCAAAAATTCATTCACATTGCAGCCTTTGTCAGAGCCTTGTTCCTGTTCCAGCTGCATAATATTCTATTATAATATTGCATTGCATGGATGAACCACATTGTGTTTATCATTCATTCATAGATGAGCAGTAGGACTGTTTCCAAAAATTCATTCATAATACAGTCTTTTGTCAGAGCCTTGTTCCTGTTCCAGGCTGCATAATATTCCACTATAATATTGCATGGATGAACCACATCGTGTTTATCATTCTTTCATAGATGGGCAGTAGGGCTGTTTCCAAAATTCATTCATGTTACTGCTTTTGTCAGAACATTGTTCCTTTTCCAGACTGCATAATATTCCATTGCATGGATAAATGACGGTGTGTTTGTCATTCCTTCATAGATGGGCAGCAGGGCTGTTTCCAAAAATTCATTCACATTGCAGCATTTGTCAGAGCCTTGTTCCTTTTACAGACTGCATAATATTCCATTATAATATTGCACTGCATGGATGAACCACGTGGTGTTTATCCATTCATCCACAGATGGGCATTGGGCTGTTTCCAAAATTCATTCATGTTGCAGCCTTTGTCACAGCCTCATTCCTTTTCCAGGTGGCATAATATTCCATTGCGTTGATGAACCATGTTGTGTTTATCCGTTCCTTCATAGATGAGCAGTAGGGCTGTTTCCAAAATTCATTCATGTTGCTGCTTTTGTCAGAGCCTTGTTCCTTTTCCAGCCTGCATAATATTCCACTATAATATTGCATTGCATGGATGAACCATATTGTGTTTATCATTCCTTCATAGATGAGCAGTAGTGCTGTTTCTAAAAATGCATTTATGTTGCAGCCTTTTGTCAGAGCCTTGTTCCTTTTCCAGGCCGCATAATATCCCATTATAATATTGCATCACATGGATGAACCATGCTGTGTTTATCCATTCTTTCATAGATGGGCAGTAGGGCTGCTCCAAAGATTCATTCCTGTTGCAGCTTTTGTCAGAGCTTTGTTCCTTTTCAAGGCTGCATAATATTCCATTGCATGGATGAACCACATCGTGTTTATCATTCCTTCATAGAAGGTCAGTAGGGCTGTTGCAAAAATTCATTCATGTTGCAGCCTTTTGTTAGAGAGTTCTTCCTTTTCCACACTGCATAATATTCTATTATAATATTGCATTGCATAGATGAGCTATGCTGTGTTTATCTATTTCTTTATAGATGGGCAGTAGGGCTGTTTCCAAAAATGCATTCATGTTGCAGCCTTTTGTTAGAGCCTTCTTCCTTTTCCTGGCTGCATAATATTCCATTATCATATTGCATTGCATGGATAAGCCACATTGTGTTTACCCATTTATTCATAAATGGGCAGTAGGGCTGTTTCTACTTTTTGGCTACTGTGAATACCACTGCTATGAATATCCCTGTACAAGTTTTTATTTGATAATTGTGACTATTTTACACAAACTTGTGAGTGTGAGACATGTGACAAGCTTTTTTAAAAATAGAGGAAAGATTCACATCACATACCTCTGTTTTTTAAAAAGCTTGTTGCATACCCCGTACTCCCACGTTTGTGTGAAATACTCACAATTATCAAATAAAAACTTGCACACATCACATAGCCGGGCACAGTGGCTCACACCTGTCATCCCAGCACTTTGGGAGGCCGAGGTGGGTGGAGCACTTGAGGTCAGGAGTTCGAGACCAGCCTGGCCAACACGGAGAAACCCCATTTCTGCTAAAAATACTGGTGTGGGGGCAGGTGCCTGTAATCCCAGCTACTCGGGAAGCTGAGGCAGGAGAATAGCTTGAATCCGGGAGGCAGAGCTTGTAGTGAGCCATGATCGCACCATTGCACTCCAGCCTGGGTGACAGAGCAAGATTCTGTCTCAAAAAAAAAAAATTACATCAAGTTAGTTATTTTAAATTATACGAACCGGGCATTTAGTACATTCACCGTGCTGTACAACCACCAGTTCTATGTAGTTTGAGAAAATCTTCATTCCCTTTAAAAGGAAACCCCCATTCCCACCAAGCAGTCACTCCACATCCCCCTCCCCAACCTCTGAGAGTCACAAATTCACTTCCTCTCTGTGGATTTGCCTGTTGAGCACGTTTCATAGAAATGGAGTCAGGCATCAGTTACTTCTGTGCAGAAAAAAGCCCTGTCACCTGGCCTTTCTTCCCTTGCTGCTGGGATTTATGATGTTCCCCTCAATGTTTAGGCTGCTCTCCCATAATCACACCTTCCTTTGTTTTTCTTTTCCTTTTTTTTTTTTTTTGAGATAGAGTCTCGCTGTGTCTCCCAGGCTGGATTGCAGTGGCATGATCTCAGCTCACTGCAGCCTCGACCTCCCGGGTTCAAGTGATTCTCCTGCCTCAGACTCCCAAGTAGCTGGGATTACAGGCACAAGCCACCACGCCTGGCTAATTTTTGTATTTTTAGTAGAGAGTGGGTTTCGCCATGTTGACCAGGCTGGTCTCAAACTCCTGATCTCAGGTGATCCACCTGCCTCAGCCTCCCAAAGTGCTGGGATTACAGCCGTGAGCCACCGCACCCAGCCAAAAAGGTATCTTAAAAGATCTGAGCATCTCAGCTCAATGCAACCTCCGCGTCCTGGGTTCAAGTGATCCTCCTGCCTCAGCCTCACAAGTAGCTGAGATTACAGGCGCCCACCACCACGCCCAGCTAATTTTTGTATTATTAGTAGAGACGGGGGTTTCACCCTGTTGAGGAGGCTGGTCTCGAACTCCTGACCTCAGGTGATCCGCCTGCCTCAGCCTCCCAAAGTGCTGGGATTGCAGGCATGAGCCACCGTGTCCGGCCGGAGAGTCATTTTTGATAAGCACCGAATGATTTTTCTCATGTAGTTAGGAAAAGAAGTGTGTGTGTGTTTGTGTGTGCACGTATGTGCATTCGATTCTGTGTTCTACGCCTCGCTCTGTGTGTTTAGGGGCAATGACAGTGACCTTAAACGCTGTTGGACCATGTATTTTAGAAAAATGCAACCCACAGTCTATGTGAGAAACCCACGTGATAATCATCAATGATCCCAGCCCCAGCATTGAGATTGGACATTTTGATTTGGTGCAGAAGGCACAAGGAGGAAGAGATCCCTCAGAAAACATGGGCATCTTCACCCTTGGAGGTAAATTCAATGGGAATCATTGGGACCATGGACAGCTGATGGTGATTCATTACAAATATATTGATTACAGATTCCTAGAGGTATTCACTAAGGGTCAGACAGGAGTGAAAGCACTACCCAGAAAGACGTAGACTAGTCAAAGTCAATTGGAGAGTAGGTCATTTTATTCATTTATGTATTTATTTATTTGAGATGGAGTCTTTCTCTGTTACCCAGGCGGAAAGCAGTGGCATGATCTCGGCTCTTAGGAGTTGAACAGCACCTCACTGTGCCTGGCGCTGGAACAAATGAATGCAGGAGGTATGTTGGTTTTTTTTTTCTTCCTTTCTTGTTTCTTTTCTTTCTTTCTTTCTTTCTTTCTTTCTTTCTTTCTTTCTTTCTTTCTTTCTTTCTTTCTTTCTTTCTTTTTCTTTCTTCTTTCTCTTTCTCTCTCTTTCTTTCTTCTTCTTTCTCTCTCTCTTTCTTTCTTTCTCCTTCTTTTTTTTTTGAGATGGAGTCTTTCTCTGTCGCCCAGGCTGGGGTGAAGTGGCATGATCTCGGCTCTTAGGATTTGAACAGCACCTCGTTGTGCCTGGTGCTGGAACCAATGAATGCATGAGAAATGCTGGGTTTTTTTCTTTCTTCTTTCTTTCCTTCTTTCTTTCTTTCTCTTTCTTTCTCTCTCTTTCTTTCTTTCTCTTTCTCCTTCCTTTCTTTCTTTCTTTTTCTTTCTTTCTTTCTTTCTTTCTTTCTTTCTTTCTTTCTTTCTTTCTTTCTTTCTTTCTTTCTTTCTTTCTTTCTTTCTTTCTTTCCTTTCTTTCTTTTGAGATGGAGTCTTTCTCTGTTGCCCAGGATGGGGTGCAGTGGCATGATCTCGGCTCTTAGGATTTGAACACCACCTCATTGTGCCTTTCACTTAAACAAATGAATGCAGGAGGTATGCTTTTTTTTTTCTTTCCGTTCCTTCCTTTCTTTTTCTTTCGTTCTTTCTTCTTTCTTTCTTTCTTTCTTTTCCTTCCTTCCTTCCTTTCTTTTCTTTCTTTCTTTCTCTTTCTTTTTTTTTTGAGATGAAGTCTTTCTCTGTCACCCAGGTTGGGGTGCAGTGGCAAGATGTTGGCTCACTGCAACCTCTGCCTCCCAAGCTCAAGTGATGCTCCTGCCTCAGTCTCCTGAGTAGCTGGGATTACAGGCGCCCGTCACCACACCTGGCTAATTTTTGTATTTTTAGTAGAGACAGTGTTTCACCATGTTGGCTAGGATGGTCTCGAACTCGTGACGTCAGGTGATCCACCCACCTCGGCCTCCCAAAGTGGTTGGATGACAGGCGTGAGCCACTGCACCTGGGCTAAAAGGTTTAAAATATAAATCTATCAAATATTTAAACCCACATGTAAAAATGCTAGCGTTAAAGACAAATGGAAAATGATTGCATTTAAAAAAATCAGTCGTGACATGGCTAAATGTCAAAGAATTCTTTTGTAATTTTTTTTTTCCTTTCTGAAAGCCAGCATCATCTTTTATGATTGCTGTCTGCATCTGGGTAAATGGAATTCTTGCAAAAAGGTCTGAGTTTCCAACATGCATAAAACAAAGGAAATCATGTACAAGGTGAAAAAAACAGAGAGAGAGAGAGAGAGAGAGAGAGAGAGATCCTAAAAGAGCCAGGACTGCTAGAGGAAAAATGCATTTAAAATCTGGCGTAAATGACATTGGACAGCGTTCAGAAGAGCAGCTCTGGTTTGCAGAGACGACGGGCTGCTGCAACAGGCTGAGAGTGTTACATGATTACAAACATATGTTATGGGAGCAGAAGGAAGATAGTTGCGTTGGAAAGAATGATTGGAGACACAGCCTTGATGGAAGGCTGTGTTATTAGCAGACGGTTCAGAACTTGAAAGGGTTTCTGAGAAGCTGCTTAAGTGAGTAGCTGGCCGATGCAGATTGGAAAAAAAAAAGACCCCCTTACAGAAATTGGAAGGAAAAAGGCGCTGGTCTAGACAAGAATGCACACGAGATGTCAGCATTGTGGTCGCCTAAGAAAAGGTAATTTATGAGCTACCTAATAAAACATAAGTCAGCATCTCTTCTTTGCCGGAAGAGAAATAACTTAGGATTTTAACAGCACCTCATTGTGCCTGGCGCTGGAACAAATGAATGCAGAAGGTATTTTGTGTGTTTTTTTCCCTCCCTTTCTTTCTTTTCTTTTCTTTTTCTTTCTTTCTTTCTTTCTTTCTTTCTTTCTTTCTTTCTTTCTTTCTTTCTTTCTTTCTTTCTTTCTTTTTTCTTTCTTTCTTTCTTTCTTTCTTCTTTCTTTCTTTCTTTCTTTCGTCTTTCTTTCTTTCATCTTTCTTTCTTTCTTCTTTTCTTTCTTTCTTTTCTTTCTTTCTTTTCTTTCTTTCTTTCTTTCTTATATGTTTCTATTTTTTTTTTTTTTGAGATGGAGCCTTTCTCTGTCACCCAGGCTGGGGTGCAGTGGCAAGATGTTGGCTCACTGCAACCTCTGCCTCCCGGGTTCAAGCGATTCTCCTTCCTCAGCCTCCCAAGTAGCTGGGCCTACAGGTACGTGCCACCACACCTGGCTAATTTTTCTATTTTTAGTACAGACAGGGTTTTACCATGTTGGCCAGGCTGGTCTCAATCTCCTGACCTCACGTGATCTGCCTACCTTGTCTTCCCAAAGTGCTGGGATTACAGGCGTGAGCTGATGCACCTGGCCAGTATGCTGTTCTTTAGAAGAAGTTGGAGGAATGTAAATCTTAAAAGGGGCATGATGACCCATACACCCTCATGCATGAACTTCATTAGCTACTCTGTATGGCTACACTTAGGCAGGCGATTTTCCCACTCCTTTCCTGGAGATGAAAAGTACCAAACAGAAGTACTACGAGGAATGCCTGTTCCAGATACCTGCTGGAGCCTGGGGAGAAGGAATATTCGTTACCACAGACCTATCATCACAGCAGCACAAATGGCTGGGAGGCATTGAGGAGACGTGAAGTGAGAATATTTCTTGCTCTTGCCAATGTCCCTTAGAGTGTTTGCTGCAGTGATGCAGGCAGAGAAATCTAGGCCGTTTGTGCAAATAAAGAACAGAGAGTAGTGCAAATAAAGAACAGGTAATGCAAATAAAAGAAGAGTGATGCAAATAAAGAACAGGTAATGCAAATAAAAGAACAGTAATGCAAATAAAGAACAGGTAATGCAAATAAAAGAACAATAATGCAAATAAAGAACAGGTAATGCAAATAAAAGAACAGTAGTGCAAATAAAGAACAGGTAATGCAAATAAAAGAACAGTAATGCAAATAAAGAACGGGTAATGACATCCTCCTGCATGGAAACGCCTCACAGTCTGATAGTGTGCCTCACAGTCACAAAGCAGCTGCTGGAGCTCTGAATGTCCTGCCCTCAAAAGAGCATTCCTAGCAGGAAGCAAAGGCATGGGCACAACACAGTTTTCACATTCTTACAAAGTGACTGCTGAAGCTCTGGACATCAAGCCCTTAAGAGAGCATTCCTAGCAGGAAGGGAGGCCATGGGCACAAGAGAGTTTTCTCACAATCACAAAGTGGCTACTGAAGTTCTGTACATCATGCCTTCAAGACAGTATTGCTAGCAGGAAGGAAGGGCATGCACACAACAGAGTTTTCTCATACTCACAAAGTGGCTGTTGAAGCTCCGGTCATCACATGCTCAAGAGAGCATTCCTAGAAGGAAGGGAGGCCGTGGGCACAACAGAGTTTTCTCATACTCACAAAGTGGCTGTTGAAGCTCCAGACATTACACCCTGAAGAAAGCATACCTAGCAGGAAGTGAGGGCATGGGCATGGCAGAGTTTTCTCATAGTCACAAAATGGCTGCTGAAGCTCTGGACATCACACCCTCAAGAGAGCATTCCTGGTAGGAAGGAAAGGCATGGGCACAGCAGAGTTTTCTCATAGTCACAAAGTGGCTGCTGAAGCTCCAGACATCACATCCTCAAGATAGCATTCTTAGCAGAAAGGGAGGGCGTAGGCAAAGATAGTTTTTCCCCTGTTCCTCTTTTGCCTTGCTTGTCCCACACACTTTATCAAGTCTGAAGCTTGGCCAGCAGAAACGGGGAACAGATTGACCTGCCATGTTCATCCCCTGGGTTGGGGCAGGATCCTGTAAAGGAAATCAGGGTCTTATTAGAGAAGCGAGGGGGCAGGGCATGGTGGCTCACGCCTGTAATCCCAGCACTTTGGGAGGCTGAGGAGGGTGGATCATGAGGTCAAGAGATCAAAACCATCCTGGCCAACATGGTGAAACCCCGTCTCTACTAAAAATACAAACATTAGCTGGACGTGGTTGTGTGAGCCTGTAGTCCCAGCTACTCAGGAGGCTGAGGCAGGAGAATTTCTTGAACCTGGGAGACAGAGGTTGCAGCGAGCTGAGATCACACCGCTGTACTCCAGCCTGGGCAACAAAGCGAGACTCTGTCTCGGAAAAAAAAAAAAAGAAAGAAGAGAGGGCAAATGGCTTTTTAAAAGTTAAGGAGAATGGTCGTTGTGGAGGAAAGACACACAAAGTCACAAATTTCAAGAGACTTTGTGTGGGGAGAGGAAATGGGCATGAGTGATAATGGGTGCAGGATCTCCTTGGGTTGAAGAGAGTGTTCTAGAAGGAAATAGACTGATGGTTTCACAGCATGGTAAAAGTGTTAAATACCATTGAGCTGTTCTCTGCAAGATAGTTAAGGGGAATTTCATGGTATGCGAATTTTATCCCAATAAAAAAAAATTTAGGCCAGGTGCGGTGGCTCACACCTGTAATCTCAACACTTTGTGGGGCTGAAGTGGGCGGATCACCTGAGGTCGGTAGTTAGAGACCAGCCTGGCCAACATGGGGAAATCCCATCTCTATAGAAAATGCAAAAAATTAGCCAGAGGTGGTGGGTGCCTGTAATCCCAGCTACTCCGGAGGCTGAGGCAGGAGAATGGCATGAACCTGGAAGGTGGAGGTTGCAGTGAGCCAAGATCGCGCCACTGCACGCCAGCCTGGGCGACAGAGCAAGACTCCGTCTCAAAAAAAAAAAACAAAAGTTTACCTTTTGGTGGAGGAAGGCAACTGCATATGTACACACGTACAGACACACATGCCCGCACACATATGTGCATATACAGATATGCAGTTTCTTTTCTTTTAACTAATAAGCTTTATTATTGGTAAGACAGAGCATTTTCATGTAAATGATCATATTTTTATAATTAGAAAATGTGATTTGTAGGGTTTTTTCTGTTTTTTAAGCAGTTCTCCTACCTAGTAAAGTTTGATTTTTTTCTTTTTTTTTTTTTTTTGAGATAGAGTCTCGCTCTGTCACCCAGGCTGGAGTGCAGTGGTGGGGTCTCAGCTCAATGCAAGCTCCACCTCCCGGGTTCAGGCCATTCTCCTGCCTCAGCCTCCTGAGTAGCTGAGACTACAGGTGCCTACCACCACGCCTGGCTAATTTTTTGTATTTTTAGTAGGGATGGGGTTTCACCATGGTCTCGATCTCCTGATTTTGTGCTCTGCCCACCTCGGCCTCCCAAAGTGCTGGGATTACAGGCGTGAGCCACTGCGCCTGGCCAAGTTTGATTTTTTTTAGTTGCCAACTTCATATTTATTTATTTACTTTTAATTTTTTATTTTTTTTAGGCAGAGTCTTGCTCTGTCATCCAGGCTGGAGTGCAGTGGTGTGATCTTGGCTCACTGCAACCTCTGCCTCCTGGGTTCAAGTGATTCTCCTGTCTCAGCCTCCTGAGTAGTTGGGATTACAAGCGCCCGTCACCATGCCTGACTAATTTTTTTATTTTTAGTAGAGATGGGGTTTCTCCATGTTGGCCAGGCTGGTCTCAAATTCCTGACCTCATATAATCCAACAGCCTCAGCCTCCCAAAGTGCTGGGATGACAGGCGTGAGCCACTGTGCCTGGCCTGTTTTTTCTCAGAAAGAGTCTGTGTTGAAGGGTTCAGAACCCAAGCTGGGACTGGGCATGGTGGCTCATGCCTGTCATCCCAGCTACCCGGTGGGGCCTGTCACCCAGGAGGTGGAGGTTGCAGTGAGCTGAGGTTGCACCACTGCACTCCAGCCTGGGTGACAGAGTGAGTCTCCGTCTCAAAAAATAAAATAAAATAAATAAAATAAAAAAATAAATAAATAAAATAAAATAATAAAATAAAATAAAATATAAAATAAAATAAAATAAAATAAAATAAAATAAAGCTCTCAAAGGTACAGATTCCAGGACACCCCATCCCATGTCTTGAGGTGGTGTCCATCATATCCTGATACTGCCCGTTAGCTGGGGTTTGACATCAGGCAGTCCCAGCACACTTTGTTCCTGATCTTTTACTTTCTTTGTACCTGCTGTGGGAGATCAGTATCTCTCTGTGCTACCAAGGGGACTCTTTGGATGGTCCAAATTGACCTTCAGTGAGGAACTCGTCACCTGAGTGTTCCAGCTCTGCCTCAGATCGTGCACAGATGGTCTTCAACAACAATCACTGGGTCCTGTTCTCTTCACAGCTACAACTTCCCTCTCAATGGTGCCAGTTCTCCCCAATACAGTCACATTAACTGGAGGGGTTCATGGCTGCACCCACAGACCTCACCAGAAGCTCCCATTCCTCAGCCGTCTGTCTTCTGCATGGTCCGGCTGTGATGCATAAGATAGATGGATGGATGGATGGATGGATTGATAGATGGATAGATGAATGGATGAATGGGTGGATGGATGGATAGATGGATGGATGGATGGACAGATAGATGATAGATAGACGGATAGATAGACAGATAGACAGACACAAGAATGGGTAGAAGAATGGATAGTTAGATAGATAGATAGATAGATAGATAGATAGATATAGACAGATAGAGATAGATAGATAGACAGATGGATGGACAGATGAATGGACAGAAGAATGGATGGATAGATACAGATAGAGAAAGAGATAGATAGATAGAGATCGATAGAGAGCTAGATAAAGACATAAAATGATGGATGATAGATAGAGATAGATAAAGATAATAGATGGGTAGATAGATGGACAGATAGATAGATTAGATAAAATAGATAGGTAGGTAGGTAGTTAGATAGATAGATGGATAGAGAGAAGAATACATTGATAGATCAATTGGATAGATGAATGGAGATACATAGAGAGATAGATAAATAGAAGGATAGACTGATAAGTTGATAGGATAGATGCGTAGAAATGGACAGATAGATGGAGGATAGATTGATACATCAATAGGATAGATGAATAGATAGATCAATTGATATGATAGATGGATGGAGATGGATAGATGGATGGATAGATAGAAGGATAGATTGATAGATACATAGATAGATAGACCAATTGATAGATAGATAGATAAATAGATGGATAGATAGATGGACAAATAGATACATAGATTGACAGATATATAGATAGACTAATAGGTAGATAAATAGATAGATGATAGATATATATATAGATAGATACACAGATAGATAGATAGACCAATAGATAGATAGATAGATAGACACATAGACAGACAGACAGATAGATAGATCGATACACAGATAGATAAATAGACACATAGATAGATAGATACATAGATACACACATAGATAGATCGATACATAGATAGACAGACAGACAAACAGATAAGTACATAGATTGACACATAGATAGAGAGATAGATAGATAGATAGATAGATGATAGCTAGACACATAGACAGACAGAGATAGATATATAAAAATAGATGAGACCTTTTACTGACATTAAATATATTTTCAGCTGCAAAAGAAGGAAGCTGATAAAAGATCCTCATGTCTTCTTCTTGTAAAGGTTCTTAGGGAGGTGGTGCTGGATCACGGGAGGGCCGCAAGTGTTCGGGTTCCAGGAGAGGTGTGATATCCTCCCAAGGAGCCAAAAGGCTGTGGAATTAGCTGTGGTCCCAACAGGCTAGTGAAACATGAGCCTATGGTGTTCCTCTCTAGACCTCCCAAGTCCAACCTCGGGTTTGGGAGCACTCCCAGGACAGCCCCGGAGATCTTGGCTGGCTTGGCTGTATTGCCTAAACCCCTTGGTAAGTTGGCTTCTACAGCAGATCTCACACCTTATTTAGAAGAAGCCCACGTCTCCCGCCTCCCTGCCCGGCCTTTGCCCTAATCCGTCTCCTTCTTCATCGTCTTGCTTTCAAGAGTTGAGTCTTTGGGGCAGATGGAAAAGGCAACTGTAAGAAAAATAACACAAAGCAATCAGACAAAGAGCTAAATCCACAGGCCAGATAGGTAATGATGCAGGAGCTTGAGAGAATCAAAGAACAGTTAAGATTGGGAACAGATAAGATTGTGTTCATGCAGTTTTTCCAAGGTGCAAAGAATGAAGGAATCAGAGAATCCTGGTTAATTGTACAAAAACCCCTTACTAAGCGTGGAGAAGGCATGTGACAATTGGTGCCTAGGACAAAGCCCACACTTCCTGGGCCGCCAGATTTGAAGTGCAAGAAGCAAAAAGACCATCAAAGGGAAAGTTCATATGACGAGGTGCCCAAGCTTTGAGGACGGAGCAAGGACGGAAAGAGAAATCTCACTCCTTCCTTGTGGACAGTCAGGACACAGGTTAGTGACCTTGGAGAATGAGCTACAGATGAGGCAGTGATTTGGAAATTGTTCAGACAATAGACAAACACAGGGCAGGCTACCTTTACCCAGGCACCATGATCAGAACCGGGTGGACATGGGGAGAAATTGAGACAGTGGTTTATCTCAGAAAGAGCCTGCTATCAGCTCTTCTGTAGACTTTAGATGTGGTCTCTGGTCTGTTGAGTCAGTGTGGTTTCTAAGGAAAGGAGCCTCGGGTTGATGAACCATTGGAGCCCTGTCCATCAATCACGTCCAAGTGGCCACACCAACTTCTCCACTGGTCACAATACTTTCATATACATCCATTGATATATTCTCCAAACCATGTTCAGAGCAACTTGAAGGTGGAGGTCAACTTGGAAGTTGGAGGTCAATTTGGATGGTTGGAGGTCATCTTGGAGGTGAAGGCCAACTTGGAGGTTAGAGCCAGCTTGGAGGTAGAGGCCAGCTTGGAGGTGGAGGCCACTCAACTTGGCGGTGGAGGCCAATGTGGAAGTGAAGGTGAACTTCATGGTGGAGGCCAACTTGGAGGCATAATAAGACATAATAAGCAGATTGATAATCTCCCAGTTGGTAAATTAGCTAACTAGCAGGTGGTGGCTAACTTGGAGGTGGAGGCCAGTTTGGAGGTTGGAGGCTAACTTGAAGGTGGAGGTCAGTTTGGAGGTTGGAGTCCAAGTTGGAAGTGGAGTCCAACATGTAGGTTGGAGGCCAACTAGGAGGTACAGTCCAGTTGGTGGGAGACTGGAGGCTAACTTGAAGGTGGAGGCTAACTTGGAGGTGGAGGTCAATTTGGAGGTTGCAGTCCAAGTTGGATGTGGAGGCCAACATGTAGGTTGGAGGCCAGCTAGGAGGCTAGAGTCCAGTTAGGAGATTGGAGACTAGTTTCAAGGTGGAGGCTAACTTGGAGGTGAGGTCAATTTGGAGGTGGGAGGCTAACTTGGAGGTGGAGGCCAATTTGGAGGTTGCAGTCCAAGTTGGATGTGGAGGCCAACATGTAGGTTGGAGGCCAGCTAGGAGGTAGAGTCCAGTTAGGAGATGGGAAGCTAATTTCAAGGTGGAGACTAACATGGAGTTGAGGTCAATTTGGAGGTGGGAGGCTAACTTGGAGGTGGAGGCCAATTTGGAGGTTGGAGTCCAAGTTGGATGTGGAGGCCAACATGTAGGTTGGAGGCCAGCTAGGAGGTAGAGTCCAGTTAGGAGATTGGAGGCTAATTTCAACTTGGAGGCTAACATGGAGGTGAGGTCAATTTGGAGGTGGGAGGCTAACTTGGAGGTGGAGGCCAGTTTGGAAGTTGAGTCCAAGTTGGTTGTGGAGGCCAACTAGGAGGTTGACTCCAACTGGGAAACTGGAGGCTAACTTGGAGGTGGAGGCCAATTTAGAAGTTGGAGACTAACTTGGAGGTGGAGGCCATTTGGTGGTGAAGGCCTACTTGAAATTGGGGGGCACTCCTGCTAACATTGCCCAGCTGCTGAAGACCATGCAACACCTTCCCTGTTGCTGTTGAAAGAAAGACAAAACTACAGCTCAGGCCCACAAGGACACCACAGCATCTCTCAGCTTCTTTTTCTTTTCTTTACAATGCATTCCAGCTAAAGAACTTAATGGGCCTCCTGTCTCAGGGCTGAGAATGGACCTGCAACATCTACTCACTGCTTGCCTTCTCTGGAATGCCTTCCACCATCTATCTCCTATATAAGGTCACCATCCTCTTTTTTTTTTTTTTTTTTAGAGTTGGGAGTCTCGCTTTTTCTCCCAGGCTGGAGTGCAGTGGTGTGGTCATAGCTCACTGCTGCCTCAAACTCCTGGACTCAAACAATCCTCCTGCTTCAGCCTTCCAAGTAGCTCTTTCTACAGACATATGCCAACAGACTTGGCTAATTCGTTTAAAAATTTTTATTTTGTAGAGACAGAGTCTTGCTTTGTTGTCCAGGCTGGCCTCAAACTTCTGGGCTCCAGCAATCCTCCTGCCTCAGCCTCCCAAAGTGCTGGGATTACAGATGTGAGCCACTGCACCCAGCCAGCATACATTTTACTTATTTAAATAATGGTTAGCATAAGTAGAGGAACCATAGAGCTGGCCATATAATTTCTGTCTGATATGGTTTGAACGTATTTCCTTCAAAATGCAAGTGTTGAAATTTGATGGCCAAAGTGATGGTATTAACAGGCCTTAAAGAGGTGATTAGACCATGATGGCTCCTCCCTCATAGGGTGGATTAAGGCTTTATAAAGGGGCTTCATACAGCATTTAGCTTTCTCTTGCTCATCTGCCTTCTGCTATGTGAGGATATAGCATTCCTCCCCTGAAGGGGAAACAGTGACAAGTTTTCATCTTGGAAGCAGACAGGAGCCCTCACCGGACAACAGAATCAATTGATGCTTGGCTACTTGGTTCTTGGACTTCCCAGCCTCCAGAACTGTAAGAAATACATTTTTGTTCTTTTAAAATTACCCAGTCTTTGTTGTTTTGTTACAGCAGCCCAAACAGATAATGACACTGTTCTACTCATTACTGCAAGGAAAGGGGCTGTTACATTGTAAGACTGAAAGTTTCAAGTGCTGATGCTTTTATGTCTTAGAGCCTTAGGAGACCCCAAAACCTAACCATGAGTTTCTCTGTTCTCATAAGATATGCCCCCTAGTCAACAGAAATGGCTCCCCATGTGGTGAGTTCTCCCATCAACTAGAATAGCTAGAATAGATAAGATAGAGGGAGAGAGAGAGAGAGAGAGAGAGAGAGAGAGAGATGACAGGTAATTGATAGATACATGATAGATACATAGATAGATAGATGATAGATACATAGATAAATAGACAGATAATAGCTAGATAGATAACAGATAGATAGATGATAGATAGCTAGATAGATGATAGATAGATACATAGATGATAGCTAGCTAGCTAGCTAGATGATAGATAGATAGATAGATAGATAGATACATAGATAGATAGATGACACATAGATAGATGATACATAGGTATATAGATAGATAGATGATAGATGATAGACAGATTGATGATAGACAGATGATAGATGATAGATATATGTAGACAGATGATAGATTAATATATAGATGATGGATAGATAGATAGATGGATAATAGATTGATAATGGAAAGATGGATGTATAGATACATGGATAGAGGATAGATAGATAGATGATAGACAAATGAATATATAGATGATGGATAGATAGATGGATAATAGATTGATAATGGAAAGATGGATGTATAGATACATGGATAGAGGATAGATAGATAGATGATAGACAAATGAATATATAGATGATGGATAGATAGATGGATAATAGATAGATAATGGAAGGATAGAAGGATAGATACATGGATATAGGATAGATAGATAGATGATAGATGATAGATGAATATATGGATAATGGATAGGTGGATAGATAGATGGATAATTGATGATGGGAAGAAAGATTGATAGATACATGGATAGAGGATAGATAGATAGAGGATAGATAGACAGACAGACAGACAGATAGACAGATAGATAGAATAGATAAAACAGAACTGAACGGGTGGGGAGCCATTCCTGTTGAGCATGCGGCATACCTTATGAGAACTTTTCAAACTCATGGATTTCCCCTCTCACCTAGCCCATAAAATTACTCAAACTGAATCTGTCGGGACCTCGATCTGCCACTTCTCAGCCTCCAGAACTGTAAGAAATAAATGCCTGTTCTTTCTGAATTGCCCAGTCTTGGATATTTTGTTATAGCTGCACAAACACTCTTCTACTCAGAGCTGCAAGGAGCCAATCACGTCTTCTTACGGGAACCAGGGGGCACCACACCCTCTTGTGACTACAAAGTCTACTTCCTACAACTTCTGCTGGTTCACTCTGCTCTCAAATGCAAACTTCCCAGGGTCCTGCATGGCAGACGGTGTCCTCTTACTCCAGCAGTAACCATCTATGACTAGTAAACTGTGGATAGATCTCAATCTCACCTATGCAGTGTTGGGTGTGGTGCATCTGGCTATCGGATACTATTTAGGGTAGGAGATCCCTCCCTCCCTCACTCATGGGGCATCCAGGGGGTTATCAAGACAGATCTTTAATTTTTTTTTCTAAGATGGAGTCTCGCTCTGTCACCCAGGCTGGAGTGCAGTGCTGCGATCTTAGCTCACTGCAATCTCCACTTCCTGGGTTGAAGCGATTCTCCTGCTTCAGCCTCCTGAGGAGCTGGGACTACAGGTATGGGCTACCATGCCCAGCTAATTTTTGTATTTTTAGTAGAGATGGGGTTTCACCCCGTTGACCAAGACTGTCTTGATCTCTTGACCTTGTGATCCGATCTTTAATTTTTTTTTTTTTTTTGAGATGGAGTCTCTCTCTGTCACCCAGGCTGGAGTGCAGTGGTGAGATCTCGGCTCACTGCAAGCTTTGCCTCCCAGGTTCATGCCATTCTCCTGCCTCAGCCTCTTGAGGAGCTGGGACTACATGTATGGGCCACCATGCCCAGCTAATTTTTGTATTTTAGATAGAGATGGGGTTTCACTGTGTTGACCAGGATGGTCTCGATCTCTTGACTTTGTGATCCGATCTTTAATTTTTTTTTTTTTTTGAGATGGACTCTCTCTCTGTCAACCAGGCTGGAGTGCAGTGGTGTGATCTCGGCTCAATGCAACCTCCACCTCCCAGTTCAAGTGACTCTCATGCCTCAGCCTCCCGAGTAGCTGGGACTACAGGTGCCCGCAAACACGCCCAGCTAATTTTTTGTATTTTTATTAGAGATGGGATTTCACCGTGGCCCCAATCTCCCGACCTCGTGATCCGCCTGCCTTAGCCTCCCAAAATGCTGGGAATACAGGCTTAAGCACCTGCGCCCAGCCCAATCTTCAGTGTTTTCATGCACAAATGCTATACTACAAGGTTAGTTAAGTAAGTTAAGGTCATGCATCATTGCTGTGGAAGGAAACTACCACATGTATTAATTTCTAGGGTCATGTGGCAAAGGATTTGTCTTGCCCAGTGAAATATTTGGCACTTGATTGGCTTCTGGGAGGTAGCTTTAAAACCCTTGTTGGATAAGAGTATCTTTGCTTACCTACTCCCTTAGGGCTACGCCAGAGAGTCCATGTTAACAATGCAATTGGTTGGGTGCAGTGGCTCATGCCTGTAATCCCAGCACTTTGGGAGGCTGAGGTGGGTGGATCACCAGAGGTCAGGAGTTCGAGACCAGCCTGGCCAACATGGTGAAATGCTGTCTCTACTAAAAATACAAAAATTAGCCTGGCATGGTGGTGGGCACCTGTAATCCCAGCTACTTGGGAAGCTGAGGCAGGAGAATCACTTGAACCTGGGAGGCGAAGGTTGAAGTGAGCCGAGATTGTGCTGTTGCACTCCAGCCTGGGCAACAAGAGCAAAATTCCATCTCAAACAAAAACAAAATAAAAACAGAATGTAATTGATGGTGGGGGACCTGCACCCTCCTATATCAGGTTGACCTCTGGAGAGGCTGGAGACAGATTAGTCACACTGTTGATCAGCCATACCTGTGACTGACCTTCAATGAAAACTGGATATCAAACTCATGGGAGCCTCCCTGATTGGAAATACTCCAGGAGTGTATTAGAAGAACCTAGGAGAGTCTTAGAAGAACTAATGACCATCTGCATGCTTTCACCAAGAGGGGACACTGGGAATCTCATACCTGGAGTCTCCTGGACTCCACCTTGTAAGCCTTTAGTCTTTGCTGACTTTAGCCTGTATTCTTTTGTTGTAATAAACCATAACCTTGAGTCTAACAGCTGTTCTGAGCTCTGTGAGTCTCTCTAGCACATTTTTAGACCTGTAGGTGACCTTGAAGACCTCCTGAACTGCACGGACAGAGCTAATATTACAAAAAAAAAAGGTGTGTTCGCTTTGGTGATGTGGACGTCTAAGAAATCAGCAAACATGAAAGCCATCCTACCAGTGGCAGAAGACTCTGTGGTGCCCTCTTCTGTGGTTGGTATAAATCAATGTTCTCCAAGTTGAAGACCTCCTGATCTCATAGCCTTTGGGTATAGGTAGGGGAAGGACAGGAGCAAAGAGGATGAGAGGAAGAAAGTCTGGGAAGAGATCTACTCAATGGGAAGAATGGAAAAAGATGTTTTTCAGATTATCTTGCAACCTCATGTGTGTGTGACCCTGTATTAATTCGTTTTCATGCTGTTGATAAAGACAAGCTCAACACTGGGAAATTTACAAAAGAAAGGCATGTAATGGCTGGGCATGGTGGCTCATGCTTGTAATCCCAGCACTTTGGGAGGCTGAGGCGGGCGAATCACAAGGTCAGGAGTTTGAGGCCAGCCTGGCCAACATGGTGAAACCCCGTCTCTACTAAAAATACAAAAAATTAGCTGGGCGTAGTGGCGGGCACCTGTAATCCCAGCTACTCGGGAGGTTGAGGCAGAAGAATCGCTTGAACCCGGGAAGTGGAGGTTGCAGTGAGCTGAGATCACGCCACTGTACTCCAGCCCAGGCGACAGAGTGAGACTGTCTCAAAAGAAAAAAAAAAAAAAGAAAAGCGTGTAGTGGACTCACAGTTCCAAGTGGCTGGGGAAGCCTCACCATCATGACAGAAGGGGAAAAACATGTCTTCCATGCTGGCAAACAAGAGAAGAGAAGGAGAGCCAAGAGAAAGAGGTTCCCCTTATCAAAGCATCAAACCTTGTGAGACTTATTCACTATCACAAGAACAACACTGAGAAGACTCAAGCCCGTGATTCAATGATCTCCCACTGTGTCCCTCCCACAACACGTGGGAATTATGGGAGCTACAATTCAAGGTGAGATTTGGGGGGGGACACAGCCAAACCATATCAGATCCAAAGATGAATCTTTGTGGTGGCCACTGACATCCACCCCTGTGTCCACTTTAGCACAAGCTAGAGTCACATGCCCTTCTTTGTGGTTACCTGTGTATTGTCCAACACCCTGTAAAGACCATGGGCTCCATGAAGGCAAGGAATGTATCTCTTAGTTTTATGCAATGTGCACAGAGTTCCTAGTTATGAAACTCTTCAACACTTTCTGAATAAATTGATTTATCTGTTTCCTAATCATCAAACTTATGCCAATTTTTTTTTTTTTGAGACAGAGTCTCGCTCTATCACCCAGGCTGGAGTGCAGTGGTGCAATCTCGGCTCACTGCAAGCTCCGCCTCCCGGGTTCACACCATTCTCCTACCTCAGCCTCCCAAGTAGCTGGGACAACAGGCGCCCGCCACTACGCCCGGCTAATTTTTTGTATTTTTAGTTGAGACGGGTTTTCACCACGTTAGCCAGGATGGTCTCAATCTCCCGACCTCGTGATCCGTCCGCCTCGGGCTCCTAAGGTGCTGGGATGACAGGTGTGAGCCACCGTGCCCGGCCACCCATTTTTATTTTTTGTTTTACTTGCTATAATGCAAAGGGATGAGAAAATAACTTTAAGAACCAAAGACAAGAAGAAGACAGAATTTTAATCCCCAAAGAACTCACAGGCTAACTGCAAGTGTTAAGGTTGTGGATGACATTAACCACCACACAAGACTGTGTTCTCTGCAAAGAAACGTGTGAGGGGAGAAGAAAATACACACGCAATACCTTGAAGGGGTAAACAACCTTTATCCCATGTCAATGGCAATACAGATATAATAAGCAAATAATAGGCTGGGTGCAGTGGCTCACACCTGTAATCCCAGCACTTTGCGGGGCCGAGGCGGGTGGATCATGAGGTCAGGAGATCGAGACAATCCTGGCTAACACGATGAAACCCCGTCTCTGCTAAAAATACAAAAAATTTTCGGGGCATGGTGGCAGGTGCCTGTAGTCCCAGTTATTCGGGAGGCTGAGGCAGGAAAATGGCGTGAATCCGGGAGACGGAGCTTGCAGTGAGCTGAGATTGCACCACTGCACTCCAGCCTGGGCAAGAGAGCAAGACTCTGTCTCAAGAAAATTATAATAATAGTAATAACAACAATAAGCAAATAATTAAGCAAATGATAGAATAATAAGCAAATGATATAATAAATAGATGGACACAATAAGCAGATTGATATAATAAGCAAATTGTAATGAGAAGAGAGAAGGGAAAAGATAGCTACACTCACCAGACTATGGAGGATTCACCACCAGACTGGGAAGCAACAGCTCCAGACTCGGCCAGTCATCCATGCACAGATGAGGAGAGGTCTCATGAAGCTTTGGCGTGGTTTGGGATCCTAGCTCTTTTTGTAACTAGTTGTTTGGCATGAGGCCCCGTCATGAGGGCCCCTCTCGACTGGGCTCAAGGAACAGAAGAAGGTCAACTTGTTTTTGTGATTGTCTGTTGTTTTTCAATAACTGATGTATAGGAATAGATTGAAATAGAGATTTCTCCGAAATAGCGCTGGATGAATGCCTCAAGGGGGCTCACACAACCTGTTCCAGGATTTGGTGACCATTGTTTGTGTCCACGTTCAACTGAGTTTGAATCTATTTATTTATTTATTTATTGAGATGGAGTTTTGCTCTTGTCGCCCAGGCTGGAGTGCAATGGCTCTATCTCCACCTCTCGGGTTCAAGTGATTCTCCTGTTTCAGCCTCACGAGTAGGTGGGATGACAGGCACCTGCCACCACCACACTTGGCTAATTTCGTATTTTTAGTAGAGACGGGTTTTCTTCATGTTCGTCAGGCTGGTCTCGAACTCCCGACCTCAGGTGATTCATCCGCGTCGGACTCCCAAAGTGCTGAGATGACAGGTGTGTGAGCCACTGTGCCCGGAAGAGTTCAAATTTAATGTTTAAGTTTTCCTCCACAGACGGGCACAACCCCAAACCTCCAATTGTTCACCAAAGAAGCTGTGAGAAAGAATCGAAAGTCACCAGTAACGCATGTTAGAGCAATTTGGCTGAAATGTCTACAACACCAGAAAGAGTGCTCGGCACGTAAAGCAAAATATTTTTTCAGTGCCATGCATCTAATAGAGTCTGTACAAAATGCAGTTTTAGAGCAAAAACGAAAACCTGTGGAGAAATCTGTGAGTCTTTCTGGGGAGATCTGTGAAGAAAGGACACCTGTTTTGGGGATGACTCTATATGTGAATGCAGATCAGAAAAGCATTATGGCTCTATTACTCGATTTTTGTGAATGGCAAATTGGACTTGAAAATTGCTGTTATGTGGTAGCGAACAAAAGAAGCCTCTGATGTCAACTAAAACTAACTTTGGGTTCTAAGGAGAGATGGCTGGGTTTGCTTTGGACAGTCTAGAGAGAAATCACAGGACCGGTTTTCTTGATAGTTCTCACTGACATGTCTCCATCACTATTTAAGGATATTAATTACTGTACTAGTCTGTTTTCATGCTGCTGACCAAGGCATGCTGCAGACTGGGTAGTTAATAAAGGGAAGAGGTTTCATTTCTTTGTTTTGAGACGGAGTCTTACTCTGTCACCCAGGCTGGAGTGCAGTGCGTGATCTCGGCTCAATGCAACCTCCACCTCCCAGTTCAAGTGACTCTCATGCCTCAGCCTCCCGAGTAGCTGGGACTACAGGCGCCCGCCACCGTACCCAGCTAATTTTTGTGTTTTTAGTAGAGACGGGGTTTGGCCATGTTGGTCAGGCTGGTCTCGAACTCCTGACCTCAGGTGATCCACTTGCCTCGGCCTCCAAAGTGCTGGGATTACAGGCGTGGGCCACTGCACCTGGCCAAGAGTAATTCACTATCATGGGAACAGTATGGGGGAAACTGCCCCCATTATTTGATTATCTCTCACTAGGTCCCTCCCACAACACGTGGAAATTATGGCAGCTACAATTCAAGATGAGATTTGGGTGCGGACGCAGCCAAACCGTATCAATCACTCTAGGACATAATGTGTCTATATATTTTGAATTACATTTGTGACATTGTCCTTGTGGCTGGATTTTTTTTTTTTTTCTGTAAAAGACTCTATTTTATTGCTACTTCTTGCAATTTCTGGATCTGTCCAATGAGATATTCAAAGGAGTCCTCTATGGAGATTTATTTCATAATTTCTTTATATTTAACATTCTGCAAAATTTTCTTTGTTTGTTTGAGACAGGGTCTCACTCTGTCACCCAGCCTGGAGTGCAGTGGCGCAATCTTGGCTCACTGCAACCTCCGCCTCCCGGGTTAAAGTGATTCTCCTGCCTTAGCTTCCCAAGTAGCTGGGACTACAGGTGTGTGCCACCACTCCCAGCTAATTTTTTTTTTTTTGTATTTTTATTAGAGACCGTGTTAGCCAGGACGGTCTTGGTCACCTAACCTTATGATCGGCTTGCCTTGGCCTCCCAAAGTGCTAGGATTACAGGTGTGAGCCACCACACCCGGCCACATTCTGCAACATTTTTTTCTTGCCCAAAAGGTAGGACAGAGAGCATCCTCGTGTTTTGTAGATGTGGGAAGTTCTCGTACATCATATGCAGGGGTAAATTCCTGTTTTGTGTTCCTTTGAGTAACTGCAGGTCATGCTTCTGTGATAACAACGCTCTCTGGCTTACAGGAAAGAAGGCTGGCTTCCCCCATATCCTTGATGACATTTTCTTAGCGAAGATTTCAGATAGTCTCAGGGAGGTCCCAGGCAACAGTGCCCAGAACACAGGTAATGACATGTCTTTGTTTCCTTTGGGGTAACTTGAGGTGTTGTGGACACAGGCTTGCTTCCATCCACGCTTGGAATAAACACCTTGCATTCCTCTTCATGGCTGTGTCCCCCAAGCCTCCTCCTCGGCCCAGACCTTCAATGATGGCTCTTCTTTGGTGCAGACAAACCCCTGTTTTGGTGCCTTCAAGAACTGCCTTTCCTGCCAGGGCCTGTGGCTCACCAGGGCCCACATCTGCATGTGATCAGAGACTGGACCCAGGGGATCATTATAAATGACCAGGACTCCAACCTCTCTGCCAGCAATAATTCTGCAGTAGGAGAAAAACCACCTCCCTGTAAGATTCCACACCAAAGTCTGGTAGGCGACAAATGACTCACTCCCTGTTATATGTAAAATGTTTATTTATATATATATATGATATATATATAAAATATAAAATATTCCTAATTGAAATACATACATATACAATATATAATACAATATATGATATATATATATATATTAACTATGAAATATTCCTAATGGAAATACATATATATATACAATATATAATACAATATAAGATATATATAAAATATAAAATATTCCTAATGGAAATACATATATAAACAATATATAATACAATATAAGATATATATATAAAATATAAAATATTCCTAATGGAAATACACATATAAACAATATATGATACAATATATGATATATATATAAAATATAAAATATTCCTAATGGAAATACATATATATATAATATATAATACAATATATGATATATATAAAAGATATAAAATATTCCTGATGGAAATACATATATATACACAATATATAATACAATATATGATATATATAAAATATAAAATATTCTTAATGGAAATACACATATATACAATATATAATACAATATATGATATATATATATAAAATATAAAATATTCCTAATGGAAATACATATATATACAAAATATAATACAATAATATATATATAAAATATAAAACATTCTTAATGGAAATACATATATATACAATATATAATATATATAATACAAAATATTTGTAATGGAATATTTATAGCTATTCCATATATAATATTATATAATATAGAATATAAATATTTCTAATGGAATATTATATATAAAAGTGAATATATTTATTACATATAACACTTTTTTTTTTTACACAGGGTGGAATGTTAGAATTCATTGATCAAAAAATGTTGGTGACCACTTTGGGCAGGTTACAGAAACAGATGAAAAACGTGCTTCGGGGTGTCAGGTACTTAGAAAGAGAAGATAGATGAAAACGTACAACTTAATCCAAGTGAAATTAGTTTTTCTGAGGAGACACCACTTATGCTATGGGACCCACTTAGAAACTCACAAGATAGAATAGAAAGTCAAGGTTATTAGAGAAAACGAGTTAACAAATCTACGAAACACCAGGGGAGAACGGCAAAGATTCATCTGTCTAGACCTGAGATGTCAAAACATTTTTGGGTGATGGGAACAAAGATTCTCTTAAGCATCTAACGTGGAACAGGCTGGCCAGCACCTCACCATTTCTGAAACCTCCAGGAAAATAAAAAAACAAAAACCCAAAAGGTAAAGGGAGTTGAAATGAAATTATTTAAGGTGAAAACATTGTATATTTAATATGCCTTGTGGGTGCCATTCATCTGATTCTGAATGGATGTTTTGGACTAAAAGGAACAATTAGCCAATTATTGGACAGATGAAGTCAATGAATATCCACATTGCTCTCATTCCAGTTTACAAAACCTGAAAACAAACACACAAACAAACAAACAAACAAAAAACCATCCTGGCCGGGCACGGTGGCTCACGCCTGTCATCCCAACACTTTGGGAGGCTGAGGTGGGTGGACCACCTGAAGTCAGGAGTTCGAGACCAGTCTGGCCAACATGGTGAAACCCCGTCTCTACTAAAAACACAAAAATTAGCCATGCGTGGTGGCGGGTGCCTGTAGTCCCAGCTACTTGGGAGGCTGAGGCAGAGAACTGCTTCAACCTGGCAGACACAGGTTGCAGTGAGCTGAGACGGCACCATTGCACTGCAGCCTGGGCGACAGAGTGAGACTCCATCTCAAAAAAAAAAAAAATATTACCAAATACTGTCAAAAGAATAACTGTGCTTTTTTCAGACAATTATTTGATAATGCTTCTTTTTGGAAAATTAGCAAGATTTGAATACGGGGTTTAGATTTGCTCAAGAATAATATTATGGAAGGTTCTGGACATTTCAATTGAAAGAGGTTCCCATGGACCTACCAAGAAAATTGATGTGAATAGAAGGAAGAAAGAAAAATTTGTAGAAGGGAATGTGCAAACAAGAAATATAGTACTTTGGGAGACTCAGGCAGGAAGATAACCTGAACCCAGGAATTCGACACCTGCCAGGGCAAAACAGTGAGACCCCATCTCTAAAGAAAAATAAATAAATGAATAAAAATTAATTTAAAAAAAGGAAAACCAGGGCCAGGTGCAGTGGCTCACGCCTGTCATCCCAGCACTTTGGGAGGCCAAGGTGGGTGGATCACCTGAGGTCAGGAGTTTGAAAACCAGCCTAGTCAACATGGTGCAACCCCCTCTCTACTAAAAAATATAAAAATTAGCCAGGCGTGGTGGTGGGCACCTGTAATTACAGCTACTGAGGAGGATGAGGCAGGGCAATCACTTCAACCTGGGAGGTGGAGGTTGCAGTGAGCTGAGTTCGTGCCACTGCATTCCAGCCTGGGCAACAGAACGAGACTCTGGAGAATGTCTCCTCAAAGTTTCACGTCTTTTTATTTATTTATTTTTATTTTACTTTAAGTTCTGGGATACATGTGCAGAACGTGCAGGTTTGTTACACAGGTATACATGTGCCAGGGTGGTTTGCTGCACCTGTCACCGTGTCATGTAGGTTTTAAGCCCTGCATGCATTAGGTATTTGTCCTAATTCTCTTCCTCCCCTTGCCCCCCAGTCCCTGACAGGCCCCGGTGTGAGATGTTCCCCTCCCTGTGTCCATGTGTTCTCACTGTTCAACTCCCACTTACGAGTGAGAACATGCGGTGTTTGCTTTTCTGTTCCTGTGTGAGTTTACTGAGGATGATGGTTTCCAGCTTCATCCACATCCCTACAAAGGACATGAACTCATCCTTTTTCATGGCTGCATAGTATTCCATGGTGTCTATGTGCCACATTTTCTTTATCCAGTCTAGCATTGTTGGGCATTTGGGTTGGTTCCAAGTCTTTGCTGTTGTAAATAGTGCTGCAATAAACAACTCCTCTTTTCATAATAAGCCCAGAGCTATTGCATGGGGGTTCATGCTCATGAATTCGTCTTTACTTGATTATACCTCTGAAGATCCTATTTCCAAATTAGGTTATACCCACGAGTATGGGACACGATTCAATCCAGAACAGGTGGTCATAGCTGCATGAGTCAGAGAGAATGTGACTCACTGTTTTAATGTGTTCTCCATGCAGCGTGCCTGATTATCTATTTCTTTCTCATTGGCAGGAGTCTCATGGTGCTGCATTGTTTTTAATTAATGTATTTATTTTTTGAGACAGAGTCTCACTGCAACTTTCGCCTCCTGGGTTCAAGCAATTCTCCTGCCTCTGCCTCCCCAGTAGCTGGGTTTACAGGCACCCACCAACACACTTTGCTAGTTTTTGTATTTTTAGTAGAGAAGGGGCTTCAGCATGTTGGCCAGACTGGCGTTAAACTACTGACCTCAAATGATCCGCCCACCTGGGCCTCCCAAAGCGCTGGGATGACAGGCGTGAGCCACTGTGCCCAGCCTATATATGGTATTCTTAATGGAATACTTACATATATGCATATATAAATAAAGGGGAGTTTACTAAGTATGAACTGACATGATATCAAGGTCCCACCATAGGCCGTCTGCTGGCTGAGAAGCAAGGACAGCCAGTCCGAGTTTCAAAACTGAAGAACTTGGAATCTGATGTTTGAAGGCAGGAAGCATCCACCACAGGAGAAACCGGCTGTGAGAAGGATGAACAGAGTTTTGGAAGATGCACACTTTGTAAAGCTAACTCAGATAGACATCACTCCGTCCTCACGCCCTGCCAGTATCTTTAATTTTAAAAGAGGAAGAAGGAAGCAATGTATCTTCTCCCCAACAGATAATGCTGGGTGCTCTGTGCACACGGTGACATTTAAAAAATTAAAAAATTAAAGAGGAAGGAAGGAAACACCATCTCTTCTTCCCAACAGATAATGTCGGGTGCTCTGTGCAGAGGGTGACATCATCCATTCATTCCTCTCTCGGGTGTGGGAGTGCAGGTAGGCAGATCATGGCAACGACAGCCTTTGCCAGGGACCTCTCCAAACACGACTCCCGGCCAGCCAGGGCTGACAATGGATGCAGTTTAAGATGGGCTGGTGGGGCCGGGCGCGGCGGCTCACGTCTGTCATCCCAGCTCTTTGGGAGGTCGAGGCGGGCGGATCACGGGGTCAGGAGTTCGAGACCCTCCTGGCTAACACAGTGAAACCCCGTCTCTACTAAAAATACAAAAAAATGGGCCAGGCGTGGAGGTGGGTGCCTGTAGTCCCAGCTAATCAGGAGGCTGAGGCAGGAGAATGGCGTGAACCCGGAGGGCGGAGCCTGCAGTGAGCCCAGATTGCACCATTGCACTGCAGCCTGAGCGACAGAGCGGGACTCCTTCTCAAAAAAAAAAAAAAAAAAAGGGCTGGTGTGTGTCTCCTTGTGCATCTCCTTGCTTCTGTTTCTGAGAGTCGGCTGAGAAAATGCAAAAAGCAAAATGCAGAGAGATTGTTGCACTGGTTCCCCGGGGTGGCCGTCACCAACTATCACACACTGGCGGGCTTTTAAAGATATAATACTTTCCTCTCACTCTTTCAGAGAACAGAAGCCTCCAGCGAAGATGCTGGCAGGGCTGGATCCTGCTGAGGCCCCTCTCCTGGGCTTGCAGATGCCATCTTCTTCCTGTGTCCTCACAGGGTCGTCCCTCTGTGTGTGTCTGTGTCCTCATCTCCTCTTCTTATGGGATGTCTTAGTAAGTCTCAGGCTGCTATCACAGAATACCATAGACTGGGTGGATTGTAAACAACAGACATTGATTCTCCCACAGTCCTGGAGGCTGGAGGTCCGAGATCCAGGTATGGGCAGGGCTGGTTCCTCCTGAGGCATCTCTCCTGGGCTTGGAGAATTCATCTTCTCCCTGTGTCCTCACAGGGTCATCCCTCTGTGTGTGTCTGTGTCCTCATCTCCTCTTCTGATGAGATGCCTTACTCCGTTTGAGGCTGCTGTCACACAATACCATAGACTGGGTGGATTGTAAACAACAGACATTGATTCTTCCATAGTCCTGGAGTCTGGAAGTCTGAGATCCAGGTGTGGGCAAGGCTTGTTCCTCCTGAGGCCTCTCTCCTGGGCTTGGAG
Source organism: Pongo abelii (assembly GCF_028885655.2). Taxonomy (NCBI): domain Eukaryota; kingdom Metazoa; phylum Chordata; class Mammalia; order Primates; family Hominidae; genus Pongo; species Pongo abelii. Next base: position 17,540,203 of record NC_072000.2, on the reverse strand, counting down.
ACGCCGTCTTCTCCCTGTGTCCTCACAGCGTCTTCCCTCTGTGAGTGTCTGTGTCCTCATCTCCTCTTCTTATGAGAAGTCTTAGTCCATTTCAGGCTGCTATCACAGAATATCATAGGCTGGGTGGCTTAGAAACAAGACATTGATTCTCCAACAGTCCTGGAGGCTGGACATCTGAGATCAGGGTATGGGCAGGGCTGGTTCCTCCTGAGGCCTCTCTCCTGGGCTTGGAGACACCATCTTCTCCCTGTGTGCTCACAGGGTCGTCCCTCTGTGTGTCTGTGTTCTCACCTCCCTTCTGTTTTTTGTTTGTTTGTTTGTTTCTTTGTTTTGTTTGTTTTTGTTTTTTAAGATGGAGTTTCACTGTTGTCGCTCAGGCTGGAGCGCCATCACGTGATCTTGGCTCACCACAACCTCTGCCTTCTGGGTTCAAGAGATTCTCCTGCCTCAGCCTCCTGAGTAGCTGGGATTACAGGCACGCCCCACCACGCCCGGCTAACTTTACATTTTTAGTAGAGACGAGGTTTCTGTATGTTGGTCAGGCTGGTCTTCAACTCCCTACCTCAAGTGATCCCCCAGCCTCAGCCTCCCAAACTGCTGGGATTACAGGCGTGAGCCACCGCGCCCGGCTCATCTCCTCTTCTTAGAAAGACACCAGTCCTACTGCATCAGGGCCCACCCTGCGGATATCATGTTAACTTTCCAAATCAAAGACCATGTTGCAAATCAGGTGACGTTCACCAGAGTCTGGATTTCAACACGCTTTCCAGGGGAGACACCGTTCAGCCCACGGTTTTCAGATTGTGGAGGATTCCTTTATATTTACAGCCAATCAACTCCCTTTCAAGTGATTCTCCTGCCTCAGCCTCCCTAGTAGCTGGAATTCCAGGAACCCGCCAACACTCCTGACTAATTTTTTTTTTTTTTTAGTAGAGAGGGAGTTGCTAAAGGTCCAGATCCTGCCATAATACTTTTCTTGAGCAAATCCAAACCCCATCCTCAAATATTGCTAATTTTCCAAAAAGAAGCATCAAATCGTTGTCTGAAAAAGACATAGCTATTCTTTTGACACTATTTGGTAATTTTTTTTTCTTTGAGACGGAGTCTCACTCTGAGATTATCGATTTGGCTAAAGTGGACGTAAAACACACCCACCGGGTGTCTGCTGGATAACTCAATCCTTTCTTGCTTGGAATTCCAGGGGATCCTTTTTATGGAGCGTGAACTGCGTAACTACACGTGCAGGGTGTTCCCTGGGGGACCCCTATTTAGAATCTTTGGGATTTTTCTCAAAATGAATTTTCCCTGGGTGTTTTTCCTCAGCTACTCTAAGCCTGTTAGAGTCAGCCCTGTCTGAACCATTCCCAGCCAGAGGGTATTTTGCAGCTCATAAAGGGCTTACGGGGACCCCGGCCACTCCACTCAGCAGCACCCTAGATCTGGCACCTCCGACATGCAGTACTTTCCATTACACCCGGTTTTATTTCCCATAAACTGTGTATTTTTTTGGCAAGATTGATGCTGTTAATATTAGCTTTCAAAATGACAGATTAACATCGCCAGTTAATCAGGGCTATTAGCAGAAAAATATCTGTAATTCGATCACCAGAGTAATTTCTTTTCCAATAATGCGATTTACAAATGCCATTGATTAAGTAATTACCTTCCATCCCCACGGATTACCAGCTCCCCAACGCCTCCCCTTACGGATAATTCGGGGTGATTAGTGGGAGCTTGGCCTCCTCGGAATGCTTCAGAGCTGAAGTTTGCGTTCTTCCTGGGTTCAGAGCACGTCTTGGAGCATTCTTTCCTTCCAACAAGAGCTTGACCCCCCTAGCTGTGCAGACCTGCCTTTCCCGGAGAGTGCAGAAGCGAAATTGCTCTCCCTAAATTCCTTCTTGCGGACATCACACTTCTATAGAAGAGTCAGGATTGTTGCAGAACAATTTAACATGCCCATTAAGAAGGAAAAGAAACAGGTGTGAGATGGCTCACACTTGTCATCTCAGCAATGTGAGAGGCCGAGGCGGGTGGATTACCTGAGGTCAGGAGTTCAAGACCAGCATGGCCAACATGGTGAAACCCCGTCTCTACTAAAAATACAAAAAAAAATAGAAAAAAAAAATGAGCTGGGCATGGTGGCGGGCACCTGTCATCCCAGCTACTCGGGAGGCTGAGGCAGGAGAAACGTTTGAACCTGGGAGGCGGAGGTTGCAGCGAGCCGAGATTGCACCACTGCACTCCAGCCTGGGCAACAGAGCGAGACTCCATCTCAAAAAAAAAAAAAAATGTGGTGCATATACACCATGGAATACTACTCAGCCATGAAAAAGAACAAAATAATGTCATTTGCAGCAACTTGGATGGAGCTGGAGATGACTTTCCCAACTAGAGTAACTCAGGAACAGAAAAAAAAATACCACATGTTTTCATTTATAAGAAGACGCTATGCTCTGGGTACCCGGGGACATATAGTATAGACTAGTGGTCATGGGAGACTCAGAAGATGGGAAGACAGGAGCGCACTGAGGCATGAAAAATTACCTCTGGGGTTCAATGTACACTACCCAGTGCACAGGTGCACTAACAGCCTAGATTTACCAACCATCCATCCAACCAAAATACATTTAGGCAGGGCGCGGTGGCTCACGCCTATAATCCCAGCACTTTGGGAGGCTGAGGCTGGCAGATCATGAGGTCAGGAGATCGAGACCAGCCTGGTCAACATAGTGAAAGCCCATCTCTATTAAAAACACAAGAAATTAGCCAGACGTGGTGGCAGGCAGCTGTAGTCCCAGCTACTCGGGAGGCTGAGGCAGGAGAATCGCTTGAACCTGGGCGGCAGAGGGTGCAGTGAGCTAAGACTGTGCCGCTGCACTCCAGCCTGGGTGATGGAGTAAGAACTTGTCTCAAAACAAGCAAACAAAAAATTTGTACTGCTGCAGTGATCCCCACGTTGTGTTTTTGCAGTGAGATTTTGGGAAGGAACTGTGAGTCCATTCAACCTCTTTTTCTTTCTTTTTTATACATTACCCACTATCGGGTATGTCTCTTTTTTTTTTTTTAAGACGGAGTCTTGCTCTGTCGCCCAGGCTGGAGTGCAGTGGTGCTATCTCGGCTCACTACAACTTCCGCCTCCCAGGTTCATGCCATTCTCCTGACTCAGCCTCCCGAGTAGCTGGGACTACGGGCGCTCACCACCATGCCCAGCTAATTTTTGTATTTTTAGTAGAGACGGGTTTCACCATGTTGGCCAGGATGGTCTCGAACTCGTGACCTCAGGTGATCCGCCTGCCTTGGCCGCCCAAAGTGCTGGGATGACAGAAGTGAGCCACTATCCCCAGCCTCGGTTGTATCTTTATCAGCAGCATGAAAACAGACTAAGACAATCAATAATCATCAGGGAAAAGCAAATGAAACACACGTCGGTCGATTCTGTATGTTTCCCCTTATGAATAGTGTGGGGATCTTCATCAGAGTGCAGCTGTGTTTTTGATAAACTTTTTGAAAAATATTCAAACAGTTGCAATGATGCCGCAGATGAAGAGTCAAAAGGCTGAAGAACAAACCAGCCTTGGTCTCCAACTGTGTGTCTTTGCCTCCCCTAAGTCATCATAGAACGTTTGCAGAGAGAGCTCCAGTGGCAGGTGCATGGATCAGAGTATCCCACCGAGCCCATCAAACAGACACAGATGTTGGCCTTCTCACAAACAGAGGTCCCCAGGAGTGCTTGGAAGCCGCTGGGGAAACAGAGTCACTGTGCTCTTCTTCCTGGAAAACCCGCCCCGGAGAAGTCAGTCTGGACAGAGCCGGTTGGTGCTGCTACAAGGTAATACCACACGACAGCTCCCTAAGATGAAGCTTCCGACGCCCTCGCCTTTCAAAGCCTCCAGCTGAAGCCACAAACGCTGACTTTTCGGAAAGTTCAGACAGCGATGTACCTTGCACCGTGTCCAGACAGACATCCGTCCCCCCTTTCCTACAGACATGACGTCCCGGTTCAACACGACCACTGGGGCAGATATCAGCCGTGAGGAGCGACCGCCGGGAGCCCCAGTTCTGCGTGTATCCGTCTGGGTAAGGGGCTGCCAGCTCCTGCCCGGCTGCTGATTAATATGAGGCTCCACGTGCCTGGGTGGAGAGGCCGTCCCCGAGCGTCTAAGCTTGTCCCCTGGTTTCCCTGGTAACCGCCTCCAAACGCACCGAGCTGGGCTCTGCTCCTCCTTCCCTGCTGCTGTTGGACCAGGCCCAGGCGGGCCATGTGGGTAACTCTGCACCTCACCTGTCAGCACCGGCGGACACACCGTTTGCTCACGCCAGCCACCTGTCCCACCAAGACAATTCATCCGGTGATCACAGGGCCATGCTAATGCAGTCAGCTCTGGCGACCCTGGGGGAGTCATATACTGAGATCTGCCAGGGAGTCTCTGATTTTCTTTTTTCTTTCTTTCTTTCTGTTTTTTTTTGAGACGGAGTTTTGATTTTGTTGCCCAGGCTGGAGTGCATTGGCACGATGTTGGCTGATGGCAACCTCTGCCTCCCGGGTTCGAGCAATGCTCCTGCCTTAACCTCTGGAGTAGCTGGGATTACAAGCATGCACCACCACGCCTGACTAATTTTTGTATTTTTAGTAGAGACAGGGTTTCTCCATGTTGGTCAGTCTGGTCTTGAACTTCTGACCTTAGGTGATCTGCCCACCTCGGCCTCCCAAAGTGCTGGGATGACAAGCATGAGCCATTTTGCGCAGCCAGGATTTTTTATTCCTCTCTGCAGCTCCAGCTCTGTAAAACTCTCCAAGTGTGGATTTAGAAATATGTCTTTAGAAAGATGGAAACAGGTGTTTTCCCTACAGGGGATGTTACAGCTAAAATAAACACTAGGAAATCTGGGTGAAAGAATGTTAACTTTTTTTTTTCTTTTGGAGATGGAGTCTCACTCTGTTCCCAAGGTGGAGTGCAATGGTGCGATCTCAGCTCACTGCTACCTCCGCCTCCAGGGTTCAAGCAATTCTCCTGCCTCAGCCTCCTGAGAAGCTGGGATTACAGGCACCCACTACCATGCCCGATCAATTTTGTTTGTATTTTTAGTAGAGATGGGGTTTCTCCATGTTGGTCAGACTGGTCTGGATGTCCTGACCTCAGGGGATCCACCGCCTCGGCCTCCCAAAGTGCTGGGATTACAGGTGTGAGCCACCACGCCTGGCCATTTCTTTCTCTTTTTTTGAGATGAAATGTCACTCTGTTGCCCAGGCTGGAGTTCAGCGGCGTGATATTTGCTCCCTGCAACCTCTGCCTCCCAGGTTCAGGCAATTCTCCAGCCTCAGCCTCCCGAGTAGCTGGGACTACAGGTGCCCACAGCTGTGCCTGGCTAATTGTATTTTAGTAAAGACGGGGTATCACCATGTTGGTCAGGCTGCTCTTGAACTCCTGACCTCAGGTGATCCAACCACCTCAGCCTCCCAAAGTGCTGGGATGACAGGCGTGAGCCACCACACCTGGCCCCGATTTCATACTTTCTTTTGAGTCTTTCCTAGTCTGCAAAGTTTTGAGTCAGACATTGGGTAGGTGGAAGTATTCCTGGCGTGAGCTCGTCTTGCAGAATAGTGATGGAAATTCAGCGCCGAACATGAAGGCTGGTGATGTGGGCCCGTTGGAGGCAGATCCCAGGTAACCACACTCCAAATTGGTCTGATATCAGATTTCATTTGAAAAAATTAGACTCACCGTTTAGCAACCTCTGGGTAAGAAAAATCAAGGTTTTTTTTTTTTTTTTTTTGACCACATTCCTTTACTTTGACTTCACCCACTGGGACTCCAAAGACCATCTAGCCCTTTCTGACTTTCAACATTAAAAATTCCGCCTCGTAAAACGTGGATCCAGCCAGCATGAAAGATTCACATTCCATCATGAAGGAAAACGCAAAAGCCACACACAGCTCCTCACCTTCTACGCCCCAGGCAAGACTGTTCATCACAAACCTTTTTATCCCACAAATGTGAGCGGCCTCCATTAGCTCCTCTAGAGAAATCCTGGGCTGGAGCCAGGGGATGATTCGTGAATACTTGTATCTCTGTGTTTATGATTGGGAGTGTGCATTGCATTTTGGAAGTTAGACTTCGACAACAGACTCATACAGTGCGCTGGTGTTTCTATCAGGTCATAGAACAAATTTGATTGAGATTCATAATTCTGCCAACCTCACTGCCTGCCTTGATCCTTGGACAACCAGGAGAGAAATTCAGACCGAGTTGCACTGGCCATTTTTCCAGCCAAACGGCTGCTTAATAAATGTGCCCGGCTCATCTCGCAGGAGGTGCCGACGTCAACGTGTGGGCTGGTGTTTTTTGAGGACACCTTTTTCTTTTCTGTATTTCCAGGAAGAGTTTGGAGGATGGACTTTCTGCCATTCTTTCAGCTCTTCCTTCATTTTCCCCTAAGTATAAATTGGCCGATTGTCTCTAGAAATGAAAGGCTGGAAGGGAAGTCAGAAACCGCCCCACACATAAGGTTACTGTGCTCTTTGCAAATCCTGAGACGCATAATTAAACCATTAACTCAGAGGCCCAAACTTTCATTATTCAACAACATTTCCCAGGATCACCAAGTCGGTCCTTAATTATTTTAATAAAAACTTCCCTGCCAAAGTATGAGACTGGGCCTGGCAGATGCCTGAGAGTTTGTACGCTACCTCCATCAGGCTCACTGTGTGACCTTTGCTGACATGGGTCTCTGAGGTCCAGAAGAAAACTGGCACACAGGTTTACCATCCACCTTCCTACCCACCTCACAGCCAGGCTGTGTGGGGAAGTTAATTTATGCTCGGAGAGCCCTCAGTACCATGTCAGGCCTTACATAATCGGCTCATCTTTTATTTTTTTCCAATTGGCTGAAGCTGGCACAAGATGAGGCCCTCCCAAGACCGCTGGACAGCGTGTTCCGTTCACCCAGGGTTTCCCGGACAGGGTTCTGCATACAGCCAGGTGCTTACAAAGCATGTGGTCTGGTGAAGACGTTTCTGCCCCAAGCAATCCTATTCCAGAGTGTTTCGGTCCTTTTCCTGCTGGAAGACATCTCAAGTTGTCTCATAATAAACCTTGTTCCCAGTGACCCCTGATACTCTCTCCGGGACGGATGGAGAATCCAGCCACATACACGTGTTGGAATATGACTCTACCCTTGGTTATCACAGCCTTTGGAGGATTGCAATTTTCCTTTCCTTCTTCTACTTTTACGCAGAATGTCATGTGACCAGCTCATGTACAACAGCCTTAATGTTGCTTCAGGCTACCTTTGCAAAGGCATCCCCCATAAAAAGCAAATTTAGGACTGGGCAGGGTGGTTCATGTAATGCAAGCATTTTATGAGTCCGAAGCGGGTGGATCTCTTGAGGCCAGGAGTTTGAGACCTCCCTGGCCAACATGGTGAAACCCCGTCTATACTGAAAATATAAAAAAATTAGTTGGGTGTGGTGGCGAGTGCCTGTGATCCCAGCTACTCAAGAGGCTGAGGTAGGAGAATCTCTTGAACCCAGGAGGCAGAGGTTGCAGTGAGCTGTGATTGTGCCAGTGCACTGTAGCCTGGGTGACAGTCAGACTCTGTCTTGAAAGGAAGGAAAGATGGAAGGAAGGAGAGAGGAAGAAAGAAAGAAGAAACAGAAAGAAAGGAAGGAAGGGAGAAAGAAAGAAAAGAGAGAGAAAGAAAGGAAGAAGAAAGAGAAAGAAAGAAAAAAGAAAGAGAGGAAAAGAAAGAGGAAGAAAGAAAACAGAGAGAAAGAAAGGAGAGAGATAAAGAAAGTAAGAGAAAGAGAAAGAAAGGAGAAGGAAAGAGAGAAAGACAAAGAAAGGAGAGAGAGAAAAAAAGAGAAAGAAAGAAAAAAGAAAGAAGAGAGAAAGAGAAAGAAACAGAAACAGAAAGAAAGAAAAGAGAAAGAAGAAAAGAAAGAAAAGAGACAGAGAGAGAAATAGGAAAGAGAGAAAGAAAGAAAGAAAAAAGAAAGAAATGAGAGAAAGAGAGAAAGAAAGAAAAGAGAAAGAAGAAAGAAAGAAGAGAGGGAGAAAGAAAAAAGAACAAAGAAGAGAGAGAGAAAGAGAAAAGAAGAAAGAAGAGAGGGAGAAAGAAGGAGAAAGAAGGAGAAAAGGAAGAAAGAAAGAGAAAGAAAGGAGAGAAAGAAAGAAAAGGCAAATTTAGCAAAACAACAGTTGTATATGCTTAACACTAAAAGTAGGGGAGACAATAACAGCCTTCCCGTGGGGCCTATAAGCACAGTGAGAGGGCTTGGAGCGTCCCGGTCAGGGTATGGGTTTGGGGGGAAAACGTTTTCTATGACTCAGGCCACAAGATGTGTGACACACACAACAGAATAGTCTTCAGCCTGAAAAAACAAGATGAACATGGAGGACGTGATGTTGAGGGAAATAAGCCAGGCTCAGACAGACAAATACCGCGTGCTCTCACCTCTACATGGAATGTAAAAAAGTGTAACCTGAGGCAGGTGGATCACGAGCTCAGGCGTTCGAGGCCAGCCTGGCCAACACAGCGAAACCCTGTCTCTACTAAAAACAGAAAAATTAGCCGGGTGTGGTGGCAGGTGCCTGTCATCCCAGCTACTCGGGAGGCTGAGGCAGGAGAAGTGGTTGAACCCGGGAGGCGGAGGTTGCAGTGAGCTGAGATCAGGCCACTGCACTCCAGCCTGGGTGACAGAGTAAGACTCTGTCTAAAAAGAAAGGAAAAAAGAAAAGAAAAGCAAGAGGAGAGGAGAGGAGAGGAGAGGAGATGGGAGGGGAGGGGAGGGGAAGTCAGAGGTGAGGGGAGGGGAGGGGAGGGGAAGGCAGAGGGGAGGGAGGGGAGGGGAGGGGAAGGAAGAGGGGAGGGAGGAGAGGGGACGGAAAGGCAGAGGGGAGGGGAGGGGTGGGGAGGGGAGGAGAGGGGAGGGAGGGGAGGGGAATGGAGGAGAGGGGAGGGAGGAGAGGGGAGGGGAGGGGAAGTCAGAGGTGAGGGGACGGGAGGAGAGGGGAGGGGAGGGGAGGGAAGAGAGGGGAGGGGAGGGGAGGGGAAGGGAGGGGAGGAGAGGGTAGGGGAGGGGAGGACTGCGGAGGGAGGGGAGGGGAATGGAGGGGAGTGGAGGGGAGGGGAGGGAGGGGAGGGGAATGGAGGGGAGGGGAGGAGAGTGGAGGGGAGGGGAGGGAGGAGAGGGGAGGGGAGGGAGGAGAGAGGAGGGGAGCAGAGGGAGGAGAGGGGAGGGGAGGGAGGAGAGGGGAGTGGAGGGAGGAGAGGGGAGGGGAGGGAGGAGAGGGGAGGGGAGGGGAGAGGGAAAGAGGGTATGGGAGGGGAGAGGGAGGAGAGGGAGGGGAGGGGAGAGGGAGGAGAAGGGAGGAGAGGGTGGAGAAGGGAGGGGAGGGGAGGGAGGAGAGGGGAGGAGAGAGGGGAGGGGAGGGAGGAGGGGGGGAGAAGGGAGGAGTGGTGAGGGGATGGAGGAAACGGGAGGGGAGGGGAGGGAGGAGAGGGGAGGGGAGGGAGGAGGGGGAGGGGAGGGAGGAGAGGGGAGGGGAAAGAGGAGAGGGGAGGGGAGGGGAAGGCACAGGGGAAGGGAGGGAAGGAGAGGGGAGGGGAGGGGAGGAAAGGGGAGGGTAGGGGAGGGAGGAGGGGGAGGGGAGGGGAGGAGAGTGGAGGGGAGGGGAGAGAGAGGGGGAGGGGAGGGAGGAGAGGGGAGGGGAGGGAGGAGAGGGGAGGGGAGTGGAGAGGGAGGAGAGGGGAGGGGAGGGGAGAGGGAGGAGAAGGGAGGAGATGGGGGAGAAGGGAGGGGAGGTGAGGGGATGGAGGAAACGGGAGGGGAGGGGAGGGAGGAGAGGGGAGGGGAGGGATGAGAGGGGAGGGGAGGGAGGGGAGGGGAGGGGAGGGGAGAGGGAGGAGAGGGGAAGGGAGGGGAGAGGTAGGAGAAGGGAGGAGAGGCGGGAGAAGGGAGGTGAGGGGAGGGGAGGGAGGAGAGGGGACGGGAGAGGGGAGGTGAGGGAGGAGAGGGGGGAGAAGGGAGGGGAGGTGGGGGGATGGAGGAAACGGGAGGGGAGGGGAGGGATGAGAGGGGAGGGGAGGGAGGAGAGGGGAGGGGAAAGAGGAGAGGGGAGGGGAGGAGAAGGCAGAGGGGAGGGGAGGGGAGGAGAGGGGAGGGGAGGGGAGGAAAGGGGAGGGGAGGGAAGGGCAGAGGGGGAGGGGAGGGGAGGAGAGTGGAGGGGAGGGGAGAGAGGAGAGGGGAGGGGAGGGAGGAGAGGGGAGGGGAAAGAGGAGAGGGGAGGGGAGGAGAAGGCAGAGGGGAGGGGAGGGGAGGAGAGGGGAGGGGAGGGGAGGAAAGGGGAGGGGAGGGGAGGGGAGGGCGGAGGGGGAGGGGAGGGGAGGAGAGTGGAGGGGAGGGAGGAGATCGGAAGGGAGAGGGAGGAGAAGGGAGGAGAGGGAGGAGAAGGGAGGGGAGGGGAGGGAGGAGACAGGAGGGGAGGGAGGAGAGGGGAGGGGAGGGCAGGAGAGGGGAGGGGAGGGAGGAGAAGGGTGGGGAGGGGAGGGAGGAGGAGGAGGGGGAGGTGGAGGAGGAGGAAGAAGAAGAAAAAAAGGGGGAAACATTTTTGAAATGATACAAAGTTTCAGTGTGACAGAAAGGATGCATTCTAGTGACAGAAGAAAACATTCTAGACCAGCATGGTGGCAACAGTTAATAGATGATGCATAATTCAAAACTGATAAAAGAACAGATTTTACATGTTTTTACTAAAAAAAGATTAAGCAGTTGAAGTGACAGATACGTGAATTAACCTGATGTAATTATTCCACAGTGATACATATATCAAAACGTCATCTTGTGCACCTTAAAAATATGCAATTATTAGTTGCCAATTTTATGTAAAATAAAAAGTTTTAAAAACACACACAGAATATCTTTGTTCCCGAGCTGGAGTTGTTGCCATTTAGCATTAAGTATATCTCCTAATGGTATCCCTCCCCCCTCCCCCCACCCCAAAACAGTCCCAGAGTGTGAAGTTCCCCTTCTTGTGTCCATGTGTTCTCATTGTTCAATTCCCATCTATGAGTGAGAACATGCGGTGTTTGGTTTTCTGTCCTTGTGATAGTTTACTGAGAATGATGGTTTCCAATTTCATCCATGTCCCTAGAAAGGACATGAACTCATCATTTTTATGGCTGCATAGTATTCCATGGTGTATATGTGCCACATTTTCTTAATCTAGTCTATAGTTGTTGTATATTTGGGTTGGTTCCAAGTCTTTGCTATTGTGAATAGTGCCACAATAAACGTACGTGTGCATGTGTCTTTATAGCAGTATGATTTATAGTCCTTTGGGTATATACCCAGTAACAGGATGGCTGGGTCAAATGGTATTTCTAGTTCTAGATACCTGAGGAATCGCCACACTGACTTCCACAAGGGTTGAACTAGTTTACAGTCTCATGAACAGTGTAAAAGTGTTCCTATTTCTCCACATCCTGTCCAGCACCTGTCGTTTCCTGACTTTTTAATGATGGCCATTCTAACTGGTGTGAGATGGTATCTCATTGTGGTTTTGATTTGCATTTCTCTGATGGCCAGTGATGATGAGAATTCTTTCATGTGTCTCCTGGCTGCATAAACTCTTAAACGTGTGAGTCGCTTCTCTTGGTACAGAAAACCTTCCTCTTTACCAGACTTTTCCAAACAGCTCTCTTCATTTCCTGGAAACATCCAATTCCGTATTTGTCATGCACAATCCGTGTATTTCAACGAGGACCATCTTTTCCCCCTAGAACGCCGGTTGTCTTTCTAAAACAGCCTTTCCTTCTGGAATCAGAACCGGTTTTTAAAACATTAATTTCCAATGTTTGCCTTGGGAGAATGTCTTTTGATCACCACGGCAAATTTCTGCCTGGCAGGCTGAAGTTATCACAGGTGAGAGATATTATTGACCTAACATTGACACGGTTAATAGGCTGAGTAATACCCTCGCCAAGACAGCCTCGGAAAAGACACAGATCACTGTATTAGAACCCGAGGTCCAGTATTTCCTGTGTATAAAAGCGGGAAGTTCTTTCGCCTGAGGATTAGATGCCCGCTTCAGACTCGGTGGGGGGCGCCTCCCGAAAAAGCTGACCCCAGGCTTGTGCACTAACGGGGGACTGCACGTGTTGGATAAGGACAGAGCTGGCTTGATCCTCCCCACCGATTCTGCAGACACAGGAATTACTAGACATAAATAAAACAGGGCAGATCAAAGGTTTGGAAAAGACCCTCCTCCAGAAGAGATTATCCCAGTTCTGCAGGAACCTGAATGCGAGCTGAGTAGAAAAGAGCCGGGATGAACAAGCTTTCTCTGCAGAGAGCACACGAGCACAGCAAGAGGCCAGACGGATTTGTTGTGAAAAGCGAGGACGGGTGCCTTTGGCACAGACGGTTTCCATTCCATCGTGGTGCTCCAACAGACGGAAGACAACCAGGGACTTCTTTCCAAACCTTAAAAAGAGTTTGGATGATTTTTTCTGGCCGGGTGCGGTGGCTCACACCTGTCATCTCAGCACTTCGGGAGGACGAGACGGGTGGATCACGAGGTTAGGAGTTCGAGACCAGCCTGGCCAACGTGGTGAAACCCCCGTCTCTACTACAAAATACAAAAATTAGCTGGGTGTGGCGGTGTGGCACCTGTAATCCCAGCTACTCGGAAGGCTGAGGCAGGAGAACTGCTTGAACCCGGGAGGCGGAGGTTGCAGTGAGCCAACATCGTGACACTGGCCTCCAGCCAGGGTGACAAGAGCAAGACTCTGTCTCAAAATAAATAAATAAATAAATAAATAAAAAGAGTTCAAGCGATTTTAAAGACGTATTTTACGGGTGCCCAAAACACAGGGCATGGTTCGCAAGGGAGAAATGTCCTACCTTGATGGAACGACTAGCCGACAAGAAAGAAATGAAAGCGTAGGCTGCAGATTCTGATAGAAGGGAAATTACGGACTATGTTTTTAATTGACTGTTCAACTCAGAGTCGGATATTATGTTATTTTTGAGACGGAGTCTCACTCTGTCTCCCAGCCTGGAGTGCAATGGCGCCTTCTCAGCTCAGTGCAAGCTCCGCCTCCTGGGTTCACACCATTCTCCTGCGTCAGCCTCCCGAGTAGCTGGGATTCTAGGCAGCAGCCATTGCGACCGGCTAATTTTTGTATCTTTAGTAGAGATGGGGTTTTGCAAAGTTGGTCATGCTGGTCTCGAAATCCTGACCCCAGGTGATCCACCTGCCTTGGCCTCCCAAAGTGCTGAAATCACAGACGTGGACCACTGCAATCCCAGCCTTGAAAAGGTGAAGATGCAAATTATACCAGCCCTGTTTCCACTTAGCTGTGACAATCACACAACACTTTTGTGTCTCTATTAGTCTCTGTCTTATTCTCTAGTTAATGACTGTGAAAATAATTACGCTTTTTTTCTTTGTACTATGTAAACTTTTTAAAAAATGTTATTTTAAGCTCTGGGGTGCCAAGCACAGTAGTTCACGCCTGTTATCCCAGCACTTTGGGAGGCCGAGGCAGGCGGATCATGAGGTCAGGAGATCGAGACCATCCTGGCTGACATGGTGAAACCCTATCTCTCCTAAAAACACAAAAATTAGCCGGGTGCGGTGGCAGACAACTGTAGTCCCAGCTACTCAGGAGGCTGAGGCAGGAGAATGGCGTGAACCTGGGAGGTGGAGCTTGCAGTGAGCTGAGATCGCGCCACTGCACTCCAGCCTGGAAAACAGAGTGAGACTCCATCTTAAAAAAAAAGAAAAAAAAATTAATCTCTCGGGTATGGGGGAAGGGTGGGCACGTTTGCTACATAGGTAAACACATGCCATGGTGGTTTGCTGCACCTGTCAAACTGTCGCCTAGGTATTAAGCTCACGATGCATTAGTTATTTTTCCTGTTGCTCTCCCTCCCACCCCTCCACCCCGGAAGGTCCCAGTGTGTGATATTCCCCTCCCTGTGTCCATGTGTTCTGATTGTTCAGCTCCCACTTATGCGAAAGAACATGCAGTGCTTGGTTTTCTGATCCTGTGTTTGTTTGCTGAGGATAATGGCTTCCAGGTCAATCGACGTCCCTGCAAAGGACATGATCTCATAGGTGAAGATATTTTTTTCATCTCCAAATTTTCCTAGAAAAACATAGCATACTGCTATACCCAAGTTCATAGCGGCATGACTCACAACAGTTCAAACGTGGAAGCAACCGAGGCGTCCATCACTGGATGAACAGGTAAACAGAATTTGCTCTGGGAACACAATGCAATACTATACAGCCAGGAAAAGGAATGAGGGTCAGATGCAGGCTGCAGCGTGGATGAACCTCGAAGACCTCAGGCCCAGTGACAGAAGAGACACACAATGGAATACTATACAACCAGGAAAACGAATCAGGGTCAGAAGCAGGCTGCGGCATGGCTGACCGTTGAAGACACCAGGCACAGTGAGAGAAGGGACACACAATGGAATACCATATGGCCAGGAAAAGGAATGAGGGTAAGATGCAGGCTGCAGTGTGAATGAACCTCGAAGACCTCAGGCCCAGCGAGACAAGAGACACACAATGGAATACTATACAGCCAGGAAAAGGAATGAGTGTCAGACACAGGCTGCGGCATCGGTGAACCTTGAAGACATCAGGCCCAGTGGGAGAAGAGACACACAATGGAATATTATATGGCCAGCAAAAATGAATGAGGGTCATACGCAGGCTGCAGGGTGAATGAACATGGAAGTTCTCAGGCCCAGTGAGAGAAGAGACACACAATGGAATACCATACAGCCAGGAAAAGGAATGAGGGTCAGATGCAGGCTGCAGTGTGAATGAAGCTGTAAGAACTCAGGCCCAGTGAGAGAAGAGACACACAATGGAATACCATACAGCCAGGAAAAGGAATGAGGGTCAGATGCAGGCTGCGGCATGGGTGAACCTTGAAGACATCAGGCCCAGTGGGAGGAGAGACACACAATGGAATACTATATGGCCAGCAAAAACGAATGAGGGTCAGATGCAGGCTGCAGTGTGAATGAACCTGGAAGATCTCAGGCCCAGTGAAGGAAGAGACACTCAATGGAATACCACACAGCCAGGAAAAGGAATGAGGGTCAGAAGCAGGCTGCGGCATGGGTGAATATTGAAGACATCAGGCTCAGTGAGAGAAGAGACACACAATGGAATACTATACAGCCAGGAAAAGGAATGAGGGTCAGACGCAGGCTGCAGTGTGAATGAACCTTGAAGACATCAGACCCAGTAAGAGAAGAGACACTCAATGGAATACTATACAGCCAGGAAAAGGAATGAGGGTTAGACGCAGGCTGCGGCATGGGTGAACCGTGAAGACATCAGGCCCAGTGGGAGAAGAGACACACAGTGGAATACCCAACAGCCAGGAAAAGGAATGAGGGTCAGACGCAGTCTGCGGCATGGGTGAACCTTGAAGACATCAGCCCCAGTGAGAGAAGAGACACACAACGGAATACCATACAGCCAGGAAAAGGAATGAGGGTCAGACGCAGTCTGCGGCATGGGTGAACCTTGAAGGCATCAGGCCCAGTGGGAGAAGAGACACACAAGGGAATACCATACAGCCAGGAAAAGGAATGAGGGTCAGATGCAGGCTGCGGCATGGGTGAACCTTGAAGACATCAGACCCAGTGGGAGAAGAGACACACAGTGGAATACTATACAGCCAGGAAAAGGAATGAGGGTCAGATGCAGGCTGCAGTGTGAATGAACCTGGAAGATTTCAGGCTCAGTGAAAGAAGAGACACACAGTGGAATACTATGCCGCCAGGAAAAGAAATGAGGGTCAGATGTAGGCTGCAGTGTGAATGAACCTGGAAGACATCAGCCCAGTAAGAGAAGAGACACACAATGGAATACTATATGACCAGGAAAAGGAATGAGGGTCAGACACAGGCTGCAGTGTGAGTGAACCTGGAAGACATCAGGCCCAGTAAAAGAAGAGACACACAATGGAATACTATACAGCCAGGAAAAAGAATGAGGGTCAGATGCAGGCTGCGGCATGGGTGAACCTTGAAGACATCAGGCCAGGTGGGAGAAGAGACACACAATGGAATACTATATGGCCAGCAAAAACGAATGAGGGTCAGATGCAGGCTGCAGTGGGAATGAACCTGAAAGATCTCAGGCCCAGTGAAGGAAGAGACACACAATGGAATACCATACAGCCAGGAAAAGGAATGAGGGTCAGAAGCAGGCTGCGGCATGGGTGAACATTGAACACATCAGGCCCAGTGAGAGAAGAGACACACAATGGAATACTATACAGCCAGGAAAAGGAATGAGGGTCAGACTCAGGCTGCAGTGTGAATGAACCTTGAAGACATCAGGCCCAGTAAGAGAATAGACACTCAATGGAATACTATACAGCCAGGAAAAGGAATGAGGGTCAGATGTAGGCTGCGGCATAGGTGAACCTTGAAGACATCAGGCCCGGTGGAAGAAGAGACACACAATGTAATACTATATGGCCAGGAAAAACGAATGAGGGTCAGATGCAGGCTGCACTGTGAATGAACCTGGAAGATCTCAGGTCCAGTGAAGGAAGAGACACACAATGGAATACCATATAGCCAGGAAAAGGAATGAGGGTCACATGCAGGCTGCGGCATGGGTGAACCTTGAAGACATCAGGCCCAGTGGTAGAAGAGACACACAATGGAACACTATACAGCCAGGAAAAGGAATGAGGGTCAGACGAAGGCTGCGGCATGGGTGAAACTTGAAGACATCAGGCCCAGTGGGAGAAGAGACACACAATGGAATACCATACAGCCAGGAAAAGGAATGAGGGTCAGACGCAAGCTGCAGTGTGAGTGAACCTTGAAGACATCAGGGCCAGTAAGAGAATAGACACTCAGTGGAATACTATACAGCCAGGAAAAGGAATGAGGGTCAGACGCAGGCTGCGGCATGGGTGAACCTTGAAGTCATCAGGCCCAGTGGGAGAAGAGACACACAATGGAATACTATACAGCCAGGAAACGGAATGAGGGTCAGACGCAGGCTGCGGCATGGTTGAACCTTGAAGACATCAGGCCCAGTGGGAGAAGAGACACACAACGGAATACCATACAGCCAGGAAAAGGAATGAGGGTCAGACGCACGCTGCGGCATGGGTGAACCTTGAAGACATCAGGCCCAGTGGGAGAAGAGACACACAATGTAATACTATACAGCCAGGAAAAGGAATGAGGGTCAGATGCAGGCTGCAGTGTGAATGAACCTGGAAGATCTCAGGCCCAGTGAGAGAAGAGACACACAGTGGAATACTATACAGCCAGGAAAAGGAATGAGGGTTAGACGCTGGCTGTGGCATGGGTGAACCTTGAGGACATCAGGCCCAGTGAGAGAAGCCAGACTGGAGAGACCCCATAGTGTATGACTCCACTTATCTAAAATGTCTGGAACAGGCAAAGATTTCATAGAGACAGAAACTAGAACTATGGGTGGCAGAGGCTGGGGGGTGAAATGGGGAACTGGTGTTTCATGGGGAGAGAGTTTCTGTTTGGGAAGATGAAAACATTCTGGAGGTGGTTAGTGACAATTGTTGCACAATTATTTGAATGTACTGTTTTTTTTTTTTGAGGGGTATAGAGTTTTGATCTTGTTCCCCAGGCTGGAGTGCAATGGTGCGATCTCAGCTCTCTGCAACCTCCGCCTCCCAGGTTCAAGTGATTCTCCTTCCTCAGCCTCCTGAGTAGCTGAGAGTACAGGCACCTGCCACCAGGCCCAGCTAATTTTTTGTATTTTTAGTAGAGACAGGATTTCACCATGTTGGCCAGGCTGATCTCGAACTTCTGATCTCTGGTGATCCACACACCTCGGCCTCCCAAAGTGCTGAGATTACCGGCACGCAGCACAAAACCAAGCTAATTTTTGTATTATTATTAGAGACGGGGTTTTGCCATGTTGACCTGGCTGGTCTTGAACTCCCAACCTCAGGTGATCCACTCGCCTTGCCCTCCCAAAGTGCTGGGATTACAGGCGTGAGCCACCATGCCTGGCTGAATTGTACACTTTAAAATGGCTAAAATGGTAGACATTATATTATGTGTGCTCCCCCACAATTAAAAAAATATATATTGCTATGGACAGGAAAAGAAGCTTTCTTTTGAGGAAAAGGGTACATTCGGTTGGCAACAATGAACATTGCACAATATTTAATTTTTTTTCTTTTTTTTGAGATAGAGTCTCACTCTTTTTGCCCAGACTGGAGTGCAGTGGCGCAATCTCAGTTTACTGCAACCTCTGCCTCACGAGTTCAAGTGATTCTCTTGCCTCAGCCTTCCGAGTACCTGGGAGTACAGGCATGTGCCACTACGCCTGGCTAAATTTTGTATTATTAGTAGAGACGGGGTTTTGCCATTTTGGCCAGGCTGGTCCTGAACTCCTGACTTCATGTGATCCACCCACCTCGGCCTCCCAGAGTGCTGGGATTACAGGCACACACCACCACACCCGGCTAATTTTTGTATTATTAGTAGAGACAGGGTTTTGCCATGTTTACCAGGCTGGTCTTGAACTCCCAACCTCAGGTGATCCACCCGCCTTGACCTTCCAAAGTGCTGAGATTACAGGCATAAGCCACCGCACCCGATCAAATTATACTCTTTAAAATCGCAAAAATTGCAGAGATTATATTATGTGTGCTCTACCACAATTTTTAAAAAGTATATATTGCTATAGACAGGAAAAGAAGCTTTCTTTTGAGGAAAGGGGTACATTCGGTTGGCAACAATGAACATTGCAGAATATTTAATTTTTTTCTTTTTGTTTTTTTGAGATGGAGTCTCGCTCTTCTTCCCCAGGCTGGAGTGCAGTGGCGCAATCTTGGCACACCGCAACCTCCACTTCCTGGGTTCAAGCAACGTCCCTACCTCAGCCTTCCGAGTAGCTGAGACTACAGGTGCGCACCACCGTGCCCAGCTAATTTTTTGTATTTTAATAAAGACAGAGTTTCACAATGTGGGCCAGGATGGTCTCAATCTCCTGACCTCCTGATCAGCCTGCCTCAGCCTCCCAAAGTGCTGGGATTACAGATGTGAACCACCATGCCCAGACAAATTGTACTCTTATTTACAGTGGCAAAAATGGCAGAGATTATATTATGTGTGCTCTACCACGATCTTAAAAAATTTTATTGCTATACACAGGAAAAAAAATGCTTTCTTTTGTGGAAAAGGGTACATTTGGTTGGCAACAACGAACATTGCACAGAATTAAATTTTAAAAATGCAAAAAGTTGTTCTCAGCAGGGTACAGCGTCTCACACCTGGATTCCCAGCTACTTGAGAGGCTGAGGTTGGAGGATCCGTTTAGCCCAGGAAGTGGAGGCTGCAGTGAGGTGTGATCACGCCACTGCACTCCAGCTTGGGCAAAAAGACAAGATCTTGTCTTGGCCAGGCGCGTTGGCTCACGCCTGTCATCCCAGCATTTTGGGAGGCCGAGGGGGGCGGATCACGAGGTCAGGAGATCGAGACCATCCTGGCTAATACGGTGAAACTCCGTCCCTACTAAAAATACAAAAAATTAGCCGGGTGCGGTGTTGGATGCCTGTAGTCCCAGCTACTTGGGAGGCTGAGGCAGGAGAATGGCGTGAACCTGGGAGGCGGAGCTTGCAGTGAGTGGAGATCGCACCACTGCACTCCAGCCTGGGCGACAGAGGAAGACTCCATCTCAAAAAAAAAAAAAAAAAAAGAGAAGACCCTGTCTCTAAAAAACACAAGAAAACAACAACCACAACAAGACACAAAAGAGTGGTCTCAAGAAGAAGAAAAACAGTTAAAATGGTGCATATGACATTATACGTATTTTGCCATAATGAAAAAGAATGGTGTAGGGAAGAGCAGAATCTTTTAGAAAGTAATCCTGGGGTTAAGCACTTCACAAAAAGAAGAGGAAAGCAAGCTCTCAAGCTATCGAGTTAGAAAAAGCTTTGCTGGGCGTGGTGGCTCACACCTGTAATTTCAGCACTTTGGGAAGCCAAGGCAGGTGGATTACATGAGATCAGGAGTTCGAGACAAGACTGGCCAACATGGTGAAACCCCGTCTCTACTAAAAATACAAAAATTAGCTGGTCGTGGTGGCGCACGCCTGTAATCCCAGCTACTTGGGAGGCTGAGGCAGGAGGATTACTTGAACCCAGGAGGTGGAGGTTACAGTGAGGTGAGATGCTGAGATCTTTTAAGATATCTTTTTGGCTGGGTGCATTGGCTCACGGCTGTAATCCCAGCACTTTGGGAGGCTGTGGTGGGCAGATCACCAGAGATCAGGAGTTCGAGATCAGCCTGGCCAACATGTTGAAACCCCTCTCTACTAAAAAATAGAAAAATTAGCCAGGCATGCTGGCGCATGCCTGTAATCCCAGCTACTCGGCATGCCGAGGCAGAAAAATCAGTTGAACCTGGGAGATGGAAGTTGCAGTGAGCCGAGATCGTGCCATTGCACTCCAGGCTGGGCGACAGAGTGAGACTCCATCTCAAAATCAACAGCAACAAAATACCCGTAGTTTGGGAGGCTGAGGCAGGTGGATCACCTGAGGTTAGAAGTTCGAGACCATTCTGGCCAAAATGGTGAGACTGCGTCTTTACTAAAACTACAAAAATTAGCCAGGCGTGGTGGCAGGCGCCTGTAATTCCAGCTACTCGGGAAGCTGAGGCAGGAGAATCGCTTGAACCCAGGAGGCGGAGGTTGTAGTGAGCCGAGATCACCCCACTGCACTCCAGCCTGGGTGACAGAGCGAGACACTGTTTCAAAAGAGAAAACAGAGAGAGAGAAATAGAGGATAGAAAAATAGAAATGAAACAAAGAATGATATAGAAAAGACAAAATAAAACACGACTAATATGGCGAAGAGCCCAAGAAGACGATAGGGGGCGTGAAAGAACAAAAAAAACAAAAAATAAAAAACAAATTGCAGAAAATTGTGCAGAGATCAAAATTTGAAGTTGAAGAAAGAATAGACATAGAGAATTAACCCAGAATAAATTAAAAGAATGCAAGACCACCAAATCATCAAATAAAGTGAGACGCAACTTCTAGCAACAGTAAAATTATAAAACCAGTATTTCCCTGAATTTATCAATAACCAATAACAATGGAAAATAAGGCGATGCTCATCAGTGACTATTTTTATTTTTTGAGACAGAGTCTTGCTGTTGCCCAGGCTGGAGTGCAATGGCGCGATCTCTGTTCACTGCAACTTTGGCCTCCCGGGTTCAAGCGATTCTCCTGCCTCAGCCTCCCAAGTAGCTGGGATGACAGTCGCCCACAACCACGCCAGGCTAGTGTTTGTATTATTAGTAGAGACGGAGTTTCACCATGTTGGCCAGGCTGGTCTCCAACTCCTGTCCTCAGGCGATCTGCCCTCCTCGGTCTCCCAAAGTGCTGGGATGACAGGCGTGAGCCATGGCGCCCGGCCTCATTTCAGAGTTTGAGCCAAGGCGCCCGGCCTCATTTCAGAGTTTGCTTTCAGATGCGCCATATAAAGAATTCATCAGGCACTCCTTAGCGTGGAAAGCAGCAGTAACATGTAAATTATACTCACAGGATTTTCCCCACTTCAACACATCCAGAAGTTGAAAGGAAGAGATAAATGGACATTTCAAAGCTGAGTCTCTAACAACAACTAAAACCTGTTCGGTGGGGCTTGATTTGGCAAGAGTAAATGAACTCGAATCAAATTCAATTACCCTGTGTACCTTAAGCATAATGCGTGCTTAATATTTTACAAAAAGATCTGATTTTCTGGTACTTGTTTATTTTTAACCGCAATAAAAAGTCAAAATTTGGTGGAAAGCATTTAACGTGTGTTTTCTATGGCACTCATGAGCTGTGCAATTGTGCTATTATTTAAAAAAAAGGAAAAGAAAAAGTGGCCGGGTGCGGTGACTCACGCCTGTAATCTCAGCACGTTGGGAGGCCGAGGCGGGTGCATCACTTAAGGTCAGGAGTTTGAGACCAGCCTGGGCAACATGCATGTGGTATGTATGCCTATATTCCCAGCTACTTGGGAGGCTGAGGAAGGAGGACGGCTTGAGCCCAGAAGGTGGAGGCTGCAGTGAGCTGAGATTGCACCACTGCACTCCAGCCTGGGCAACAGAGCAAGATATTGTCTCAAAAACAAAACAAAACAAAACACAAACACTAAAAAAACAGATTGAGAATCCTTGGCCCCCACCTCTTACCAGCTCAGTCACAATTGCAAACCAGAGGCCTGGTACGGTGGCTCACGCCTGTAATCCCAGCACTTTGGGAGGCCAAGGCGGGCGGATCACCTGAGGTCAGGAGTTCGAGACCAGCCTGACCATCATGGTGAAAGCCCGTCTCTACTAAAATACAAAAATTAGCTGGGCGTGGTGGCATGTACCTGTAATCCCAGCACTTTGGGAGGCCGAGGCAGGCGGATCACCAGTGGTCAGGAGTTCCAGACCAGCCTGACCATCATGGTGAAACCCCATGTCTACTAAAATACAAAAATTAGCCAGGCGTGGTGGCACATGCCTGTAATCCCAGCTCTTTGGGAAGCCGAGGCAGGCGGATCACCAGAGGTCAGAAGTTCGAGATCAGCCCGACCATCATGGTGAAAGCACGTCTCTACTAAAAATACAAAAATTAGCCCGGCATGGTGGCATGTGCCTGTAATCCCAGCTACTTGGGAGGCTGAGGCAGGAGTATCTCTTGAACCCGGGAGGTGGAGGTTGCAGTGAGCTGAGATTGTATCACTGCACTCCAGCCTGGGCAACAGAGCAAGACTCAGTCTCAAAAAGAAACGAAAAAAAACACTAACCTAAAACACTGGATTGAGATTCTTCAGCCCCCACCTCCTACCAAATCAGTCAAAATTGCAAACCAGAATGTATTCAACTGCTTTGAATACCGAGGATAGATGTCATTTCATCTATGACACTGTGTGCAGCAGGAAAGCAATATTGCCCACCTGCATTATCAAATTGGGCTCATTCAGCTAATTAAACCTATCAGCAAGATATGCAAACTGGAGGCTGGGCACGGTGGCTCACACCTGTAATCCCAGCACTTTGGGAGACCGAAGCAGGCAGATTACTTGAGGTCAGGAGTTTGAGACCAACGTGGCCAGCAAGGTAAAACCTGGTCTGTACTAAACAACAACAACAACAAAAAAAAATACAAAAATTAGGCGGGTGTGGTGGCGGGCACCTCTAATGCCAGCTACTCAGAAGGCTGAAGCCAGAGAATCGTATTTACGAGGCGGAGTTTGCAGCAATCCGAGATCAAGCCATGGCACTCCAGCCTGGGTGAGAGAGTGAGACACCATCTCAAAAATACAAAAGATAAGCAAACTGGTATAACCAGGCTATATTATTCAAGGGATACTTTGCTACGAGAATATCTTAGTCAGCAGGAAAAATCATAATTTCTTGCCTTGTCTGAGGTATGAGTACTTGCATCTGGGGTACATGTGACTTAAGATTTTGGAAAAATTGCACTGGGCGCGGTGGCTCATGCCTGTAATCCCAGCACTTTGGGAGGCCAAGGCGGGTGGATCACCTGAGGTCAGGAGTTCAAGACCAGCCTGGCCAACATGGCTAAACCTGGTCTCGACCAAAAAAGCAAAAATTTGCTGGGCGTGGTGGCAGGCACCTGTAATCCCATCTACTCGGGAGACTGAGGCAGAAGAGCTGCTTGAACCCGGGAGGCAGAGGTTGCAGTGAGCTGAGATCACGCCACTGCACTCCAGCCTGGGCAACACAGCAAGACTTTGTCTCAAAAAAAAAAAAAATTGGAGCAGTTTGAAAGCTAAAGTGTGGGCTTTACTCATCTTCTTCATCAACTGTTATTTCCATGTCTTTTTTTCTTTTTTTGAGACAGGGTCTCCCTCTGTTACCCAGGCTGGAGTGCACTGGTGCAATCTCAGCTCACTGCAGCCTCAACCTCCTGGGCTCAAGCAATTCTCCCATCTCATCCTCCTGTGTAGCTGGGATAACAGACATGCACCAAAACGGTGTTTGCATCTTCTCAGCATTTAGGAGAGCTTCGCGTCACATACCCTGACCTTGAGAAAGAATTCAAGAAATTCTTTTTTTTTTTTTTGAGACAGAATCTCATTCTGTTCGCCCAGGCTGGAGTGCACTGGCCCGATCTCAGCTCACTGCAAGCTCCACCTCCCGCGTTGAAGCTATCCTCATGCCTCAGTCTCCCAAGCAACTGGGATTGCAGGCACCTGCCACCACGCCTGGCTAATTTTTATATTTTTAGTAGAGACGAGGTTTCATCAAGTTGGCCAGGCTGGTCTTGAACTCCCAACCTCAGGTGATCCATCCGTCTCAGCCTCACAAAGTGCTGGGATGACAGGCCTGAGCCACCGCACACCCGGTCCAAACAACTGATTTAGATAAAGATTCCCCCGGCTCTCATTCTCTCTGACCCTGTTTTATTTCTTTATTTTTGTTTTCTTGCCGTCCTAGAGTGGGAAACAGTGATTTAAGCACCCATTTTTTCAACTGTTACAGAATTGTCAGGAATTTAACGAAACAATGAACGGATCCCGTATTTGCCAATAAGAACATATTGTACAAATATAGACAAAGTGTCATAATTTACATCCCTCGTTTCAAGTAGACACACGATGAATTTTTCATATCTTCTCAGCTTTGAACTCTGTTATTAGGGCTGAAAACAATGAATTGTATTCTTCTCTGAAGTCTGTTTTCTGACAGCCCCAGTCAGATATTTAGAAGACGGCTGGTTTTGACAATTTCATGGGGATCGTCCTTAAACGGTTTTTTTTTTTTAATTTTTCTCTCCCACTGTGGGTGAGGTCACGATGGACGCTGTATGACTATAAATTGTCTAATTTACATTGTGTTGATCATATATTTTATTTTATTATTATTATTTTTTGATCATATATTTTAGAGATGGAGTTTTGCTCTTGTCGCCCAGGCTGGAGGGCAGTAGCACGAGCTCAGCTCAATGCAACCTCCACCTCCCGGGTCCGAGCGATTCTCCTGCCTCAGCCTCCCGAGTAGCTGGGATTACAGGCACCTGCCACCATGCCTAGCTCACTGCCACCTCCGCTTCCCGGGTTCAAGTGATTCTCCTGCTTCAGCCCCCCAAGTAGCTGGGTTTACAGGCACCCTCCATCATGCCTGGCTAATTTTTGTATTTTTAGTAGAGACGGGGTTTCACCATGTTGGTCAGGCTTGTCTTGAACTCCTGACCACAGGTGATCCACCTGCCTCGCCTCCCAAAGTGCTGGGATTACAGGCGTACACCACCATGCCCAGGCTGTGGTGTCATCTTTCTTTCTTTCTTTTCTTTCTTTCCTTTCTTTTCTTTCTTTCTTTCTTTTCTTTCTTTCCTTTCTTTTCTTTCCTTCTTTTCTCCTGTGCTCCTGCTGTGTTACAGGAGACATCTTCTGTCTCCTGGCTGTCCCACCTTCCACACTCACGTCCCACTGATCACCTGAGCGTGCCCCACCAATGGTGAATGCTTCAGACTCTGTCACAATCCAGGCCTGTGAAAGCGGGGGTCCCCGGGTCACCTCGGTGTGGGCACCTGGCAATGAAAGAGAGGGATACTGGGGGCGGGTCCCCTGACATCACAACATATGGCTGGATCGGCTGTGAAAGTTGTGAGATGTGGAAAATGTTGAGCAACATTTAATATATATGCATATACCTATATTTTAATTAAATATTTAATAATTAATATTTAATTATTAATATTAAATATTCGTGATTATTATTAGATATTAATTAAATATTTAATTAAAATATAAACATGCATATATCTATATATCCATATATTTGAATATATCCATATATTTGTATATGCATATATAGCTATGCATATATATCTATGCAATAGATATGCAACTATATGCATATTGCAATATATGCAATATAAAATAGAAATATAAATCAATAGAAATATTGATTAAATACGATTAAATATAAATTAAATATTTAATTAATATTTAATTTATTTATCATCACTTAATAGTTATATAATATATTATAAATAATATTATATATTATATATAATATATTATATATTATATATATTATAATATTATATATAATAATGTTATATATATTATTAAATATAAATTAAATATGTAATTTATATTTAATAATTATTATTTTATATTTAATGATAACAATAATAATGTTTGATAATATTGACGAACACCGACGAGGGTTGATGGATATGGTTGCAGGTAAAAAGACGCATGATTCATCCACGTGGCGGCGACTCATGCCTGTGAGTACTTTGTGAGGCTGAGGCAGGAGGATGGCTTGAGGCCAGAAGTTCGAGAACAGCCTGGCAATATGGTGAGATTCCCCCCTCCGCTAACTCTACAACAAATAAAAGAAACAGAAAGAGGCAAGATTCATGAAGCATGGAGGGAGCGCTCTGTGATGTTCCAATGGCCTCAGCAATTCTGTGTTGAGCATTTGCAAGGAGAAGGGATTGTCAGTCAGTAGCTCAAACTATAGGGCAAAGGAGATGCATGCTTCCCTGAGGATGTCTTTATGTTCTTTTTTATTTTTTATTTTATCAGTATTATTATTATTATTATTTTGAGATGGAGTCTCGCTTTGTCACCCAGGCTGTAGTGCAGTGGCACAATCTCAGCTCTCTGCAACCTCCACCTCCCGGGTTCAAGCGATTCTCCTGCCTCAGCCTCCCAAGTACCTGCGACTACAGGCCCCCGCCACCATGCCCAGCTAATTCTTTTTTTTTTTTTCTTTTTTTGACATGGAGTCTCGCTCTGTTGCCCAGGCTGGAGTGCAGTGGTGCAATCTTGGCTCACTACAACCTCCGCATCCTGGGGTCACACCATTCTCCTGCCTCAGCCTCCTGAATAGATGAGACTACAGGCACCTGCCACCACACCCGGCTAATTTTTGTATTTTTAGTACAGACGGGATTTCACCATGTTAACCAGGATGAACTTGATTTCCTGACCTCTTGATCCACTCGCCTCGGCCTCCCAAAGTGCTGAGATAACAGGCGTGAGCCACCGCTCCCGGCCTAATTCTTGTATTTTTAGTAGACACAGAATTTCAACATGTTGGCCAGGCTGGTCTTGAACTCCTGACCTCAGGTGATACGTTGGTCTCCTCCTGCCAAAGTGCTGGGATCACAGGCGTGAGCCACCGTGCCCGGCCAGACGTCCTTACGTTCTAAAGATCTGCTGTACAGTGCCATGCCTACAGCCAGCAATATTGTCTCCTGCACTTAAAAATTTGTTAGGACAGGAGAGCTCACGGACACTCCTTAAAATAATGAGAATAGAAGTACCATTACGTCCAGCAATATCACGACTGGGTATCTACCAAAGGAAAAGCTGTCGTTATGTGGAAAAGACACTTGCACAGGCACATTTATAGCAGCACAGTTTGCAACTGCAAAATCATGGAACCAGCCCCAAGACTCATCCAGCAACGAGTGAATAAAGAAAATGCGGTACAGGTCGGGAGTGGTGACTCGCCCCTGTAATCCCAGCACTTTGGGAGGCTGAAGTGGGGGGATCACCAGGTCAGGAGTTCAAGACCAGCCTGACCAATATGGTGAAACAGCATCTCTACTAAAAATACAAAAATTAGCCAGGTGTGGTGGCAGGCACCTGTAATCCCAGCTACTGGGGAGTTTGAGACACAAGAATCAGTTGAACCCAGGAGGTGGAGGTTGCAGTGAGCTGAGATCGCACCATTGCTTTCCAGCCTGGGCGACAGAGTGAGACTCCATCTAAAAAAGAAAAACGTGATATATATCTCGATATATATATATGATATATATGAGATACATATATAGGGTATATATATACACACACACTATATATAGTCTATATATATATAGTGCTGAATATATGTATACACACTCTGTATATATATAATGGAATACTACTCAGCCAGGGAAAGGAATGAATGAATGGCATTCATGGCAACCTGGATGGAATTGGGAACCAATACGGTAAGTGAAGTAACTCAGGAATGGAAAACCAGACATCCTTTGTTCTCCCTCATAAGTGGGAGCTTATGAAACTGTGGTGTATGTATATATATATATGTAGACATATATATGTTGTGTGTGTCTATATATTTACACTATACATATGTCTATATATATAGTGCTGAATATATATACACATAATAAATACATATGTCTATATATATAGTGCTATGTATATATATACACACACACACTATATATATAATGGAATACTATTCAGTCAGGAAAAGGAATGAATGAATGGCATTCACGGAAACCTGGATGGAATTGGGGACCATTATTCCAAGTGAAGTAAGTCAGGAATGGAAAACCAAACATCCTTTATTCTCCCTCATAAGTGGGAGCTTATGAAACTGTGGTGTATATATATATATAGATATGTTGTGTGTATATATATATTTACAGTGTGTGTATATATATTTACTCACAATGTGTGTGTATACATATACACACACTATATATATTTCTGTATATATAGTGATGAATATATGTATACACACACTATATATATATTGGAATACTACTCAGCCATGAAAAGGAATGAATGAATGACATTCACAGCAACCTGGATGGAATTAGGGACCATGATTCTAAGTGAAGTAACTCAGGAATGGAAAACCAAATATCCTTTGTTCTCTCTCATAAGTGGGAGCTTATGAAGCTGTGGTATATATACATATATATATATAGTGTGTGTGTTTTTATATATTTACACACAATATGTGTGTTTAAATATATATACACACACTGTACATATGTCTATATATATAGTGCTGAATATATATACACACAATATATACATATGTCTATGTATATAGTGCTGTATATATACACAGCACTGTATATATAAAATGTAATACTACTCAGCCATGAAAAGGAATGAATGAAAAGAAATGAATCAACGGCATTCACAGCAATCTGGATGGAGTTGGGGACCATTATTCTAAGTGAAGTAACTCAGGAATGGAAAACCAACATCCTATGTTCTCACTCATAAGTGAGAGCTAAGCTAGCAGGATGCAAAGGCATAAGAATGATATATGGATTTTGGGGAATCTGGCGGACAGGCTCGGGGGTGGCCGGAAATAAAAGACCATGCATTGGGTATGGTGTACACGACACGGGTATGCGCCAACACCTCTGAAATCACCACTCAAGAAGTTATCCGGCTGAGTGTGGTGGCTCACACTTGTAATCCCAACACTTTGGGAGGCCAAGGTGGGCAGACCAAGAGGTCAGGAGTTTGATACCAGCTTGGCTAACACAGTGAAACCCTGTCTCTACTAAAAATACAAAAATTAGCTGGGTGTAGTGGTGCATGCCTGTAATCCCAGCTACTCAGGAGGCTGAGGCAGGAGAATCGCTTGAACCTGGGAGGGGGAGGTTGCAGTGAGCTGAGATTGTGCAATTGCACTCCAGCCTCGGCAACAGAGAAAGACTCCATCTCAAAAAAAAAAAAAAAAGCTTCGAAAGGCAGCTCTCCTGAAAGCTTCTCCAAAAAGCCAAGATGACAGATTTGGATCATTTTAAAGTTATGAAGGCAAAGAAAATGAGGAACAGAATCATCAAGAATAAAGTTAAGAAGCTTCAAAAGGCAGCTATCCTGAAAGCTTATTCCAAAAAAGCACCTGCTGCTGTGGCAGGAGCTGCTGCTAAAGTTCCAGCAAAAAAGATGACCGCTGTGGGTAAGAAGGCCCAGAAGATTCAGCCCAGAAGATTCTTTCCCAGAAAACCACAGGCCAGAAGGCAGCGCCTGCTCCAAAAGTTCAGAGGACTCAAAAACTCCAGCTCCTAAAATAGAAGAAACACCTGCCAATAGAGTGAGAAGATGGTTACATCCACAGAGGCACCTGCTCCAAAAGCTCAGAAGGGTCAAAAAGCTTCAGCTCCAGCCAGGCGCACTGGCTCATGCCTGTAATACCAGCACTTTGGGAGGCGGAGGTGGGTGGATCACGAGGTCAGGAGTTCAAGACCAGCCTGGCTAACAAGGTGAAATCCCGTCTCTACTAAAAATACAAAAATCAGCCAGGCGTGGTGGCAGGTGCCTGTAATCCCAGCTACTCGGGAGGTTGAGGCAGGAGAATCGCTTGAACCTGGGAGGCGGAGGTTGCGGTGAGCCGAGATCGTGCCATTACACTCCAGCCTGGGGGACAGAGCAAGACTCCCTCTCAACAAAACAAAACAACAACAAAAAAGGCTCCAGTCCTAAAATAGAAGAAACACCTGCCACAGAGGCTCCTGCTCCAAAGGCATCTGGTAACAAAGCATAAGAGGCAATTATAGAAAGTAATAAAGGTTCTTTTCGACATGCTGGCAAATCTAAAAAATAGTAATAATGAAAAATAAACAAAATATTAGGAAAACATATTACAGTTTTATGACCTGCTTTTTCTTCTCTTAGAACTATATTAAAAATATGTTTGTGTGTTAAAAAAGAAAAACAGAAAAGAAAACCAGAGAATGTGCTTCTAAAATAAGAAACATTTCGTTATGACTGTGACAGGTGTGAATGAAGCTACTTGGGGCTCAACCCCTACCCAAGGGCTGAGTTGTGAGGTGGGACAGTCACCTGTTTTGTCATTATAAAAAGCAGCACTGGCCAGGCGCGGTGGCTCATGCCTGTAATCCTGGCACTATGAGAATCCAAGTTGGGCGGATCACTTGATTTCAGGAGTTCGAGCCCAGCCTGGCCAACATGGTGAAACCTCGCCTCTACTACAAATACAAAAATTAGCTGGGTGTGGTGGCAGGTGCCTGTAATCCCAGCTACTCGGGAGGCTGAGGCAGGAGAATCGCTTGAACCTGGGAGGTGGAAGTTGCAGTGAGTCGAGATCACGCCACTGTATTCCAGCCTGGGGGACAGAGCAAGACTCCATCTCAAAAAACAAAAAAAAAGGAGGATCACGGTATTTTTCCCTCTCTCTTTCTTTCTTTCTTTTTTTCTCTTTCTTTCCTTCCTTCCTTCCTTCCTTCCTTCCTTCCTTTCTTCTTTCTTTCTTTCTTTCTTTCTTTCTCTCTTTTCTTTCTTTCTCTCTTTTCTTTCTTTCTTTCTTTCTTTTTTTGGACAGAGTCTCGCTCTGTCGTCCAGGCTGGAGTGCAGTGGTGCAATCTCGGCTCACGGCAAGCTCTGCCTCCCGGGTTCACGACATTCTCCTGCCTCAGCCTCCCGAGTAGCTGGGACTACAGGCACCTGCCACAACGCCAGGCTAATTTTTTTGTATTTTTAGTAGAGACGGTGTTTCACCATGTTACCCAGGATGGTCTCGATCTCCTGACCTCCTGATCCGCCCGCCTCAGCCTCCCAAAGTGCTGGGATGACAGGTGTGAGCCTCTGCACCTGGCCTATTTTTCGCTCTTTAAGCTCACTTAGGTCTCAGTAAGTTACCCTATCTGTATGTACACGCATCCATCTACTTATAAAATGTTGCCATTGTGTTCATCACACCGTTGTTGGATTTCTCTTGATTTTTGTTTTTAGAAAACAGGGTCCCTGTTACCCAGGCTGGAGTGCAGAGGCTGAGTCACAGTTCACTGTGACTCAAGCCCTCCTCCCACCTCATCCTCCAAAGTAGCTCCGATTACAGGGTCATGCCGTCATGCCCACTTAATGTGTCACAGTTTTTGTAGAGATGGGGTCTTGCTATATTGGCCAGGCTGGTCTCAAACTCCTGGGCTCAAGCGATCCTCGTGCCTTGCCTTGGCCTCCCAAAGTGCTGGGATAACAGCTGTGAGCCACTGCAGCCAGCCACTTCTACCTGTCTTTACCTGCACCTGTTTCTTTAAGATGTGGCTACTGTGTTCTTTGCAGACTCGTGGCATTCTTCTGGATTTTTCAAAATCTTTGCCATAAATTATTACTTGTGTTAGTGACTCAGGTTTTGAATCTGGTGCCCAGACAGTCACGGGCTCATGCCTGTAATCTCAACACTTTGGGAGGCCAAGGACGGTGGATCACCAGAGGTCAGGAGTTCGAGACCATCCTGGCCGACAAGGTGAAACCCCATCTGTATTAAAAATACCAAAATTAGCTGGGGTTGGTGGCAGGTGCCTGTAGTCCCAGCTATTCAGGAGGCTGAGGCAGGAAAATTTCTTGAACCCAGGAGGCGAAGGTAGCAGTGAGCTGAGATCACGCCACTGCACTCCAGCCTGGGGAACAAGAGTGAGACTCCGTCTCAGATAATAATAATAATAATAATAATAATGAAATAAATCTATTGCCCTAGATGAATGCCTCACTCTAGTCCCAGCCCTGAAATTGACTAAGATACTTGGAAGTTTGGTATCTACCCCAAATACTACTCAGCCATAAGGAGGAATGAAGTGACGGCGTTTGCAGCAACCTGGATGGAGCTGGAGGCCATGATTCTAAGTGCAGTAACTCAGGAATGGAAAATCAATCATCACTATGTTCTCACTTATAAGTAGGAGCTAAGCTATGAGGACGCAAAGGCACGAGAATGATATAATGGACTCTGAGAACTCAATAGGAGAGTTAAGCAATGAAAGGAATGAAATAATGGGATTTGCTGCACCTGTAAGTTCACCAGCCAGAAGGGTCAACCTGGAAAGTCCACCTGTATTTAAGAGTGGACTTCCGGCCAGGCAAGGTGGCTCACGCCTGTCATCCCAGCACTTTGGGAGGCTGAGGCGGGCAGATCGCCTGAGGTCAGGACTTCGAGACAAGCCTGATCAACATGGTGAAACCATGTGTCTACTAAAAATGCAAAAATTAGCTGGGCGTGGTGGCGGGCACCTGTGGTTCCAGCTTCTCCGGAGGCTGAGGCAGGAGAATGGCATCAACCCGGGAGGAAGAGCTTGCAGTGAGCCAAGATCGCGCCACTGCACTCCAGCCTAGTTGACAGAGCGAGACTCCTTCTCAAAATAAATAAATAAATAAGGAGAACTTTTCCTTCTGAGGTATGAAGACCTGCATGACTACAACGTGCAAAGAATCACCAGTTCTACCTGCTTCTGTTGCATTGCAAACGTCACACCCAGTGTCTTCAACCACAAAAGGAAGGGACAGTAGATTCTTTTTATTTTATTTTATTTTATTTTATTTTATTTTATTTTACTTTATTTTATTTTATTTTACTTTATTTTATTTTTTGAGACAGAGTCTCGCCCTGTCTCTCAGGCTGGAGTTCAGTGGCATGATCTCATCTCACTGCAACCTCCTCCTCTCGGGTTCCAGTGATTTTCCTGCCTCAGCCTCCCGAGTAGCTGTGATTACAGGCACCTGCCACCACGCCCGGCTAATTTTTTCTATTTTTAACAAATTGGGGTTTCACCCAACATGGGGTTTCACCATGTTGGCCAGGCTGCTCTCGAACTCCTGACCTCGGGTGATCCGCCCACCTCACCCTCCCAAAGTGCTGGGATGACAGGTGTGAGCCCCCGCACCCAGCCAAGATGAAGGATTTTGCAGAGCCAGCCCTTCTCTCTCCTCCTGCCACACTGCCTGGAGAGTAGTGGGTAGCTCTTCTCCAGCACATGAGGAGAAAAGAAATATTCCATGAGGAAAATTAATTCCACACAAACATCTTGGGATGGGATTAAAATACCAAATACGCTTGTCTGTCCTGTGTATGAAACGTGAGAATCAATTCTCTGTCCCAGGAATGTATAGAGATGGAGAGGTGGGGGTGAGATTCCGCCGTGAGACCATTTGATGCTTCATAAAGAATTTCATTGAAACCCTTAAACTTTTGATAGGTAATTACAGTCAGGAAGCCCAGCACATATGAATTCTATATTTACAATCCACACTGAGGTCACCCTGCAAAATGCCTTCAGAAATAGGTTGGGGGAACCGTCTTATTAAAACCGCATTTCCTCTCTCGCTGGTATGGCCTGGCTGAGGAGAAAACGGGAACAGATGTGGCCGGGGACGCCTTGAGAATCTGGCTGTTCCCCATCTGCCATCACCATAGACACAACGGGATTTCAGCATCGTCTTCTGAGGGACGGATGGAGGCCGGACAGCCAGCGTGGACGAGGAATTGAAATGAAATCTCTTTCACCTCCTCTTGGTCTCTCAGTCCTCTTCTAACTCATTGCTGAAGTCATCCACTGCTGCACACTTAATTGTTTATTTAAATGGGATAACTGGCCGGGTGTGGTGGCTCACACCTGTCATCCCAGCACTTTGGGAGGCCAAGGCGGGCGGATCCCCTGAGGTCAGGAGTTTGAGACCAGCCTGGCCAACATAGTGAAACCTACCTCTACTAAAAATATAAAAGTTAGCCGGACGCAGTAGCACGCACCTGTAGTCCCAGCTGCTGCGGAGGCTGAGGCAGGAGAATCGCTTAAACCTGGGAGGCGGAGGTTGCAGTGAGCAGAGATGGCACCACTGCACTCGAGCCTGGGTGACAGGGTAAGACACTGTCTCAAAATAACAATGATAATAATTAATAAATAAATAGGATAACTATGCATTGCCATGTTCACTGAGGTAAGGAGATCAAGACATTCCTATTCGTATCTTGTAACTACAGCATTCTCTGCACGTGGATACGGTTCTGGATGGCCAAGCCTGCTCCTCTCCTTCTCCAGGGTGTGAGCTTGAGCCTCTTTCTTCCATTCTCTATTCCTCATGTGTTCTCCTGGCTCCTCTGTCTCTCCCTTCTCTCTCGCTGCAACTTTTTTTGAGAGGGAGTCTCGCTCTGGAGACCAGGCAGGAGTGCAGTGGCATGATCTTGCCTCACTGCAACCTCCGCCTCCCAGGTTCAAGCGATTCTCCTGCCTCAGCCTCCTGAGTAGCTGGGAGTACAGGTGTGTGACACCACGCACGGCTAATTTTGTATTTTTAGTAGAGATGGGGTTTCGCCATGTTGGCCAGGCTGGCCTCGAACTCCTGACCTCGAATAATCCACCTGCCTTGGCCTCCCAAATTGCTGGGATTACAGGCATGAGCCACCGCGCCTGGCCTGCTGTTTTATTTTAAATACAGAGTCTCGCTCTGTCACCCAGGCTGGAGTGCAGTGACATGACCACAGCTCACAGCAGCCTCCACCACCTGGGCTCAAACAATCCTCCTGCCTCAGCCTCCCAATTAGCCAGGACCATTGGTGTGGGCCAACACACCCAAGTAGCTGGGACTCCACACTCCTGTAGTCCCAGCTACTTTGGAGGCTGAGGCAGGAGGATGGATTTTTTTGTATTATTTGTAGAGATTATCATTTTGTATTATTTGTTGCCCATGCTGGCCTCAAACTCCTAGGCTCAATCTATCTCCCCGCCTCAGTCTCCCAAAGTGCTGGGATTACCAGCGCGAAACACCACACTCAGCCTGTCATTTTTAATTCTATTTTTCATGTATGTGATTTTATTCCATTTTTCACATATTCTATTTTTACATATATCTATTTTTCACCCATACATGTAGAAAATCTCTAAAGTACACAATAAAAAAGACAAAATTCTTCCCCACAAATCTTCTCTTCTTCTCTCCTTCCACACAGACATGCTTCTCATTTTGGTCATGTTTGCACTGTGTAATTTTCTTTTTGCTGTGATTTCTCCTTGCTCGTTTTGACTTTGTAACACTTAGTAAAAAATGCAATGCCTGGATCCAATGGGATAGGCATTTCCTTTTCTTTTCTTTTCTTTCTGTTTTTTCACTCTTGTCACCCAGGCTGGAGTGCAGTGGTGCAATTTCGGCCCGCTGCAAACTCCGCCTCCCGGCTTCAAGCGATTCTTCTCCTTCAGCCTCCCCAGTAGTTGAGATTACAGTTGTGCACCACCACGCCCAGCTAATTTTTGTATTTTTAGTAGAGACAAGGTTTCACTGTGTTGGCCAGGCTGCTCTCAAACTCCTGACCTCAGGTGATCTGCCCACCTCGGCCTCCCAAAGTGCTGGGATTACAGGTGTGAGCTACTGCGCCTGGCCTATTTTATTTTTTATTTGTTTATTTTATTATATTATTTTTTCTTGAGACAGTCTCCTTCTTCACACCCAGGCTGGAGTGCAGTGGCTTGATCTCTGCTCACTGCAACCTCCACCTCCCGGTTGGAGAATCAAAGAGATTCTCCTGCCTCAGCCGTCTGAGTAGCTGGGATTACAAGCGTCTGACACCACACCCAGCTAATTATTGTATTGTTAGTAGAGACGAGGTTTCACCATGTTGGCCAGGCTGGTTTCAAACTTCTGACCTCAGGTGATGCACCTGCCTCGGCCTCCCAAAGAGCTGTGATTACAGGCGTGAGCTACTCCGCCCTGCCTATTTTATTTTTATTTATTTATTTATTTTTATTATATATATATTTTTGAGACAGTCTCCCTCTTCTCACCCAGGCTGGAGTGCAATGGCCCGATCTTGGCTCAGTGCAACCTCCACCTCCCGGGTTCTAAGAGATTCTCCTGCCTCAGCCTTCTGAGTAGCTGGGACTACAGGCGCCTGACACCACACCCAGCTAATTTTTGTATTGTTAGTAGAGACGGGATTTCACCATGTTGGCCAGGCTGGTCTCGAACTCCTGACCTCAGGAGATCCGCCCACCTCGGCCTCCCAAAGTGCTGGGATGACAGGTGTGAGCCACCACGCCCAGGCAAGAGAATGGGCATTTTCAAAGCTTCCGAGTTTTCAACAAAATTCTCTCCCAGCAAAAAATGTTCTTGTTGTGTGCGGCCTCTGGAGGACCTTCAGGGCACAAAAGCATTATGCAAAGTAGAAAATTCAACTGGAGTCTCCTTGTTTTAAAGAAAGTATTTCTGTAATCTTTATTGAAATCGAACGTGTTCTTTTGATTCCGGCCATTTATCTTGTACCGTTTGACTTTTTCACTGCGGGAAACTTCATGTTTGATTTGAAACAGCCCCATGTGTACTAATGATGCTTTGGTTTAGAATGTATTTTCCATGTGGTCTCTGAACTTCCCTTTAATTTTGTATATATTTTGTGACACACAGAAATCTTTTTTTTTTTTAATGGAATAAATTTGAAAAACCACCCCTGTCACGTCATAAACTCTCAGTGTGTTACTTATTATTATTATTTTATTTTATTTTCTGAGATGGAGTCTCACTCTGTGGCCCAGGCTGGAGTGCAGTGGTGCAATCTCAGTTCACTGCCATCTCCACCTCCCGGGTACAAGCAAATCTCCTGCCTCAGCCTCCTGAGTAGCTGGGATGACAGGTGCACGCCAGCACACCCAGCTAATTTTTTGTATTTTTAGTAGACACGGGGTTTCACCACATTAGCCAGGATGGTCTCGATCTCTTGACCTCGTGATCCGCCCGCCTCAGCCTCCCAAAGTGCCGGGATTACAGGCGGGAGGCACCGTGCCTGGCCCTTTGTGTTACTTCTCGTTACTGATCTGTCTGTCTGTTTACGGGATGCTGCCTTACAGCTTTCATTGATTATTATCTTTATAAAGGAGTTTCTTGTCTGTTCTTGCTGAGACCTGATTTTCGCTGGTTTTCAGGAAATAAAGAAATAAATCAAGAGAACTTTGGAAAATAAATAAATAAATAAAGAGAACTTTAGGAAATAAATAAATAAAGATAACTTTTACTTCTGAGGTATGAAGACCTCCATGACCAGGATGTGGAAAGAATCACCAGTTATACCTGGTTCTGTTGCATTGCAAACGTCACACCCGGTGTCTTGAACCACAAAAGGAAGGGACAGGGGATTCTTATTTTATTTTATTTTATTTTATTTATTTATTTATTTATTTATTTGTTTATTTTTTTGAGACAGAGTCTAGGTCTGTCGCCCAGGCTGGAGTGCAGTGGCGTGATCTCAGCTCACTGCAACCTCCGCCTCCTGGGTTCCAGTGATTCCCCTGCCTCAGCCTCCCGAGTAGCTGTGATTACAAGCACCTGCCACCACGCCCAACCAATATTTTGTATTGTTGGTAGAGATGGGTTTCACCATGTTAGCCAGGCTAATGTTTCTGCAGAAACTTTTGGAAATCAGTGTACTGATTTCCAGACCTGAAAAAGAAATTTTCTGCAGGGATTAAGGCTGTATTTTAATTTGGGAAATAGTGATATATTTACAAAATGAAATCTATACATCCCACGTGACCACAGGCTTCTCTACATTTTTTTCTTTTTCTTTTTTTTTTGAGATAGGGTCTCACTGTGTCGCGCAGGCTGGACTGCAGTGGCATGATCTCAGCTCACTGCCCACCTCCTGGGTTCACACCATTCTCCTGCCTCAGCCTCCCAAGTAGCTGGGAATACAGGTGCCTGCCATCACACCCGGCTAATTTTTTGTATTTTTAGTAGAGATGGAGTTTCACTGTGTTAGCCAGGATGGTCTCAATCTCTGGACCTTGTGATCCACCCACTTCTTAAAGCATTCTTTTTGTTCCATTTTGTTTTGACAGAGTCTCGCTCTGTGGCCCAGACTGGAGTGCAATGAATGACATCATCTCAGCTCACTGCAACCTCTGCCTCCAGGATTCAAGCGATTCTCCTGTCTCAGTCTCCCGAGTAGCTGTGACTACATATGTCCACCACTGCTGTCAGCTAATATTTGTATTTTTAGTAGAGACGGGGTTTCACCACGTTGGCCAGGCTGCTCTCAAACTCTTGACTTCAGGTGTTCCGCCCTCCTCAGCCTCCCAAAGTGCTAGGATTACAGGCGTGAGCCATCATGCCTGGCTAATTTTTGTATTCTTAGTAGAGATGGCATTTTACGATGTTGGCCAGGCTGGTCTCGAACTCCTGACCTCAGGTGATCCGTCTGCCTTGGCCTCCCAAAGTGCTGGGATTATAGGCGCCCGCCACCACGCCTGGCTAATTTTTGTATTTTTAGTAGAGACAGGGTTTCGCCATGTTGACCAGGCTGGTCTCGAAGTCCTGACCTCAGGTGATCCGCCTGCTTCAGCCTCCCAAAGTGATGGGATTACAGGCATGAGCCACCGCACCTGGCCAAAGCCTTCTTTCATTTGCTTCCTGAGTACCCTTACTGAGCTTCCTAAGCAGGCACAGAGAACCACTAGTACAGTTACTCCACAGGTGACAGCTCTGTCACCGAGACTGGAGTACAGTGACAAGGTCTCGGCTCACTGCAACCTCCGCCTATCTGATCCAGGCGATTCTGCTGCCTCAGCCTCCCGAGTAGCTGGGATGACAGGCGCCCACCACAGCCAGCTAATTTTTGAATTTTTAGTACAGACGGGGTTTCACCATATCCGAGACAGGTCTCAGTTCATTTAAAAAGGTTATTTTGCCAAAGTTGAGGACGTGCACCCATAACACAGCCTCAGGAGGTCCTAGTGACATGGGGCCAAAGGGGACCGGGCACAGCTTGGCTTCATAAACTTTAGGGAGACATAAGGTCTCCATCAATATATATAGAAGAGGTATATTAGGTCTGTCAAGAGAGGTAGAGGCAACTGAAAGCAGCGAGGGGACCTCCAGGTCAGAGGTGACTGAATAGATCGGGAGGCAGCTTTACCCTCCTCGGTTTCCAGCTTCCATTTTCCCTTTAGTTTTGTGATTTTGGGGACCTCAAGATGTTTCTCTTCTGCATTTCCCACCTTCTCTACTCAAAGGATTCTTTCACGTGCCTGCAAGATCGGCAGTTGCCTCTCTAGTCACTCAGGGTGTTTATTATTGACTTTACTCCTGGGCATTTGATATTTCCTTGCGATGATCACAGCCATTTTTATACTGATATGTACTTATATTTATATGCATATGTATTATATTTTATAAAATAATTGAAATACAAAGTAAAATATAAATAACATTAAAATTAAATTGTATTTATTATGTATTTAGATTATATTATATGTATATCTGTATTTATATTTATATGTATTTATATTACATGTATTTACATTTTATAAGATAATTAAAATATAACTAAAATAAAATACAAATAAAATTAAAAGTAAATTATATGCTTATATGTATTTACATTATTATATATGTATTTATATTTATGTCTATATTTATTTATTATATATTATAAGATAATTATAATATAATTAAAATAAAATATAAATAAAATTAAAATTATATGTATTCACATTATATTATGTGTATACATGTATTTATATGTCCGTATTTATATTATATGTGTTTATTGTTTTATAAGATACTTAAAATATAATTAAAATCAAATATAAATAAAATTAAAATTACATTTATTATATGTATTTACATTATACTATATGCATATATGTATTTATACTTCTATGTACATATTATAGGTATTTGCTATATTATATTTGATGAGATAATTAAAATATAATTAAAATAAAATATAAATAAAATTAAAATTATATTTATTATATGTATTTACATTATATTATATGTGTATATGTATTTATATTTATATGTATATATTATAGGTATTTATTATATTGTATTTGATGAGATAATTAAAATATAATTAAAATAAAATATAAATACAATTAAAATTATATTTGTTATATGTATTTACATTATATTATATGTATACATGTATTTGTATTTCTATGTATTTATATGTATTTACTATATTTTATAATTAAAATATAATTAAAAGATAAAGTTAAAATTATATTTATTATATGTACATTATATGTATATACGTATCTATATTTCTATGTATTTATTACATTATGTTTTATAAGTTTAACATACAATTAAAATAAAATATAAATAAAATTAAAGTATAATTAAATTATATTTATATTATATGTATCGTTATATGTATTTGTGTTATATTATTTTTATTTATATGTATTCATATTTATATGTTTTAAATTTCACATTTCCATTTTATGCTATTTTTTAAAATTTTCATTATTTCTCTTCCTTTTTTCTTTTTTTTGGGGGACAGCCTTGCTCTTTCACCTGGGCGGGAGTACAATGACAAGTTCTCCGCTCACTGCAACCTCCACCTTTCTGATCCAAGCGATTCTCCTGCCTCAGCCTCCCAAGTAGCTGGGATGACAGGCGCCCACCACGACCAGCTAATTTTTGTATTTTTAGTAGAGACAGGGTTTCACCATTTTGGCCAGGCTGGTCTCGAACTCCTGACCTAAGGTGATCCACCTGCCTCAGCCTGCCAAAGTGCTGGGATTACAGGCTCAAACCACCGCGCCTGGCCCCTCTACTTTCTTCATAAACTTGCTCTCACTTTACTCTATGACCTCACCCTGAATGTTTCTTGCACAAGAACCACAAACCTCTCTTGAGGTCTGGATCAAGACCCCTTTCTGGTAACAACACTGTGTTTGAAAAACCCCTATCTCTGAGCTTTGAGTAGGTACTCCACCTCCTGCATGGCATGGCCGGCCTTGTGTCTCTTAAATTCCTTGTCTACAGCAATGCTGTGAGTCTTTATTCAGCAGGCAGGAAGAACCACTTGGACACTTATGGCAGAGCTTAGAAGACATTCTTAGAGTCTCTGCTTGGAAAGTAGACTGGCCTCGTGAAAACTCGGTGGCACATACACTCCATAGAATACTATGCAGCCATAAAAAATGATGAGTTCATGTCCTTTGTAGGGACATGGATGAAATTGGAAATCATCATTCTCAGTAAACTATCGCAAGAACAAAAAACCAAACACTGCATGTTCTCACTCATAGGTGGGAATTTAACAATCAGAACACATGGACACAGGAAGGGGAATATCACACCAGGGACTGTTGAGGGGTGGGAGGAGGGGGGAGGGATAGCTTTAGGAGATATACCTAATGCTAAATGATGAGATAATGGGTGCAGCACACCAGCATGGCACATGTATACATATGTAACTGACCTGCACATTGTGCACATGTACCCTAGAACTTAAAGCTTAATAATAATAAAATAAAATAATAAAAAAATTAAAAGAAAAAAGAAAACTCGCTCTGAAAAGGTAAGCCTGGCTCTAAGCTCTGAGCTCAGCAGGCTGGTGGTAAACATTGCAGCTGTAAATCCAGGGAGAGCTGTGTTACTGGCAGGAGGAGGGATTTTACAGCCCAGGGGATGGAGGGAGATTTGAATATAAAAGACTTTTGCACAAAGGCAGGACCCCATGCCCAGCTGCCATCCGTGGGTTCTCCAGCTTCTCTGAGCTTCTCACAATGACTCTGGGCCCCTGGGGATAGCCACAGTGACTTCTGAATGTCCTAGCAAACCTGTAAGGGTCAGCTGGATGCCAGGAATTGTTTCTTGGGTCCTGTTTTTCCTCCAATAGGGTCCAAGTGGCTTTAGCTCTGAGTGTATTTGTGATTGTGGTTAGTTACAGCGTTCTATTTGGGGGAACTGTAATAGTGAAAAATCAGAGAATGTGTCAGGGAACAGACATTTTGTAGAGTTATCAAATCTAGAGCTGAGAGAAGTTAATGCTTGTCTATTTCAGGGTCTCTCAGCCCACGCTCTGCTGACATTTGGGGATGGAGGATACTCTGTGGTGGGGCTGTCCTGGGCACTGTATGGTGTTGAGCAGAGACCCTGGGCTTCACCCAACAGGTGCCAGGACCACCCCCTCCCCAGTTGTGACAACCAAAATTGTCACCAGATATTTGCAAAATATCTCCTGGTGGTAAAATATCTCTGGTTGCCATAGATAGGTAAGTTCGCAAGTACATACACAGGGGAAGGGGCAAGAGATGGGTGGATAGATGATTGATAGATACACGATAAATAGAAAGATAGATGAGACAGATAAATAGATGGTAGATGATGGATAGATAAATATATACATACATACATAGATGGATGGAAGGATAGATACATAAATACTTGGATAGATGGATGGATGGATGGATGGATAGACAGACACATACATACATAAATAGATGGATAGATACATACATACATAGATGGATGGAAGGATAGATACATGAATACATGGATGGATGGATGGATGGATGGATAGACAGACACATACATACATACATAGATGGATAGATACATACATACATACGCTTATACATACATGGATAGATGGATGGACGGATGGATGGATAAACACATACATACATAGATGGATAGATACATACATACATATGCATATACATACATGGATAGATGGATGGATGGATGGATGGATACATACATACATACATACGCATATACATACATGGATAGTTGGATGGATGGATGGATGGATACATACATACATACATACGCATATACATACATGGATAGATGGATGGATGGATGGATGGATGGATACATACATACATACACAGATGGATAGATGGATGGATACATATATACATACATGGATAGATGGATGGATGGATGGATACATACATACATACATAGATGAATAAATGGATGGACGGATAGATACATACATACATGAATAGATGGATGGATGGATGGACAGACACATACATACATACATACATAGATGGATAGATGGATGGATAGATAGATAGATAGATGCACACATACATACATAGATGGATAGATGGATGGATGGATGGATGGATGGATAGATATATACATACATGAATAGATGGATGGATGGATGGACAGACACATACATAGATACATAGATGGATAGCTGGATGGATAGATAGATACATACATACATACATACATGGATGGATGGATGGATGGATAGATAGATACATACGTACATACATACATAGATGAATAGATGGATGGATGGATACGTGCACACATACATGAATAGATGGATGGATGGATAGAGAGACAGACAGACAGACAGACAGATAGATAGATAGATAGATAGATTGATGATAGATAGATAGATACATAGATACATACATACATACATGAATAGATGGATGGATGGACAGACAGATACATAGATAGATACATACATATATACATACACACATACATACATACATACATACATAATCGGATAGATGGAAGGATGAATAGATGGATGGATGGATAGATAGATTGATTGATAGGAAGAAAAAT
Organism: Pongo abelii; assembly: GCF_028885655.2. Lineage (NCBI taxonomy): Eukaryota > Metazoa > Chordata > Mammalia > Primates > Hominidae > Pongo > Pongo abelii. The sequence continues at coordinate 17,496,304 of NC_072000.2, read as the reverse complement.
AAATCTTAGCACCCCGAAATCACTAAGCCAAAGGAAAAAGTCAATATGGAAACTGCATCAGGCAAACCTGCCTCCTATTTTATTCGTAAATAAGATCGCTACAGAGATACAAAGATCACGTATGTCCCTCACAATCTGTCCACAAGGGAATTCCTACCTATCACCTATAAGCCCCCTCCTCACTTTGAGCTGTCTCACCTTTCCGGACCAAACCAATGCACAACTTACAATATCACATATTGATTGATGCTTCATGTCTCTCTAAAATGTATACAACCAAGCCGTGCCCAAACCACCTTGAACACCTCTGGTCAGGACCTCCTGAGGCCGTCTCATGGGTGTGTCTTTAACCTTGGCAAAATAAACTTGCTAAATTCATTGACACCTGTCTCAGATATTTTGCGTTCATGATAGATAGATACATGATAGATAGATAGATAGATAGATAGATAGATAGATAGATAGATTGATAGATAGACACATACATACAGAGATACATAGATAGATGGATGATAGATGACATGACTGGAGAGATGATAGATGATATAGGTGGATATATAGATGATAGATTAGTGATAGTGGATAGATAGATAATAGATACATAGATAGACACATAGATGGATAGATAGATAGATATACATACATGAATGGATAGATAGATGATAGGTTGGTAGATAGATAGATAGATAGATAGATAGATAGATAGATAGATAGATAGATGAAATGGATAGACCGATTATAGATAAATAGACAAATAGATAAGATGAATGGGTAGATAAAGAGATGTGATGGATGGACAGATGATAGATAGACAGATAGATAGATAGGGCCGGGTGCGGTGGCTCACCCCTGTAATCCTAGCACTTTGGGAGGCCAAGGCGGGCGGATCACGAGGTCAGGAGATCGAGACCACAGTGAAACCCCGTCTCTACTAAAAATACAAAAAATTAGCTGGGCACGGTTGTGGGCGCCTGTAGTCCCAGCTACTCCGGAGGCTGAGGCAGGAGAATGGTGTGAACCCAGGAGGTGGAGCTTGTAGTGAGCCAAGATTGTGCCATTGCACTCCAGCCTGGGCGACAGAGCGAGACTCTGTCTAAAAAAAAACAAAACAAAAAAAGATAGATAGATAGATAGATAGATAGATAGATAGATAGATAGATAGATCAAGATGGATGGGTAGTTGATAGACAGATGATGAGATGGGTAGATAAAGAGATGGTAGATGACAGATTGATAGGTGATAGTAGATAGATGGACACACGATAGATAGATAACAGATAAGGTAGATAGATGCTGGATCTATAGATAGATTGATTGACAGATGATAGAAAATAGGTAAGTAGATAGATGATACATAGATAGATAGGAAGATAGATGAGATGGATGACTAGATAGATAGATAAATAGATAGATAGGTAGATAGATAGATAGATATAGATGATAGATAGATACATAGATAGATAGATATATAGATAGATACACAGATAGATACATAGATGGATACATGGAAGGATGAATGGATGGATGGATGGATAGATAGATGAGATGGATGAATAGATAGATAGATAGGTAGGTAGATAGATGAGAGGAATGGATAGATGATTGAAAGACAGATAGATGTTAGATAGATAGATAGATGATAGGCAGGCATTTAAAGTTAAATTGCATTCCAGAACCTCTCTCAGTAGACCTAGAGAATGCCAAAACCCAATCCCATGTTGTCAGATAGTTTAAAGTATGAATTTTGAAAGAGTTTGACACCCAGGATGCTGTGAAGCTCTCAGAGAATCTCCAAATTCGCAGATGATAACCCTGTTGAAATACAGAAGTGAAGCCGTCCATGTTGAATGTAGTAAACTCCACTCTCCCTTTAGAAGAATCCTTGAGTTCTTTGCGTTTCAACGTTTTTTTAAACGTTATCTCATCACACAGAATGCAGAAACCATCAAAAGTGCATGTAAACATTCAATTAGACTTGATGTGTTTCTGTTGAAATCCATCAGATAAGCTTAAACCATGATTAAGATCCTTTTTTTTTCTTTTTTTTTTGGACATATGTTTCCCTCTAAACAGTCTTTCTGCACTTATCAGCGTTTTATCAACGGCGTGTCCCATGCACGGTTAATTTCATTTGCCTCCATGCCGTTTCAATCTTCCCTTGATAACGAAGATAGATTTATAAACCCCACTTACCATTGTGTTTTCCTTTTGCCGAAAGCGAAGTAAACAAATCAGAAACACAACGGAGTTTTGGGAAATAGGAGAAAGAGACAGAAAAGAAGGAAAGGAACAGAAATACAGCCGATGTCCCACGGACGACAAGTTGACTAGAGTTCTCTTGGAGAGCTGTGCCTAGGTTCACACGGCGTGTCTGTTTGCTGCGCACGTGTGTGATGAGATGTGTGGACAAGGACTGAGAAATACAAAAGAGATGGGTTAGAATCAGACTCATGGAGGCTGGGTGTGGTGGTTCACGCCTGCAATCCCACCACTTTCAGAGGTTGAGGTGATAGCATCACTTAGCCCAGAAGTTCGAGACCAGCCTGGGCAACATAGCAAGACTCTGTATATATAACTCTGTTCTCAGGCTGCTAACAAAGACATACCTGAAACTAGGTTATTGATTGATTGATTGAGACGGAGTTTCGCTCTTGTCACCCAAGCTGGAGTGCAATGCTGCCATCGCTGCTCACTGCAACCTCCGCCTCCCGGGTTCAAGTGATTCTCCTGCCTCAGCCCCCTGAGCAGCTGGGATTACAGGCACGTGCCCCCACGCCCAGCTAATTTTGTATTTTTAGTACAGACAGGGTTTCTCCATGTTGGGCAGGGAGGTCTTGAACTACCGACCTCAGGTGATCCTCCTGCCTCGGCCTCTCAATATGCTGGGAAGACAGGCATGAGTCACCGCACCCGGCCTGATACTGGGTAAAAGATAAAGGAAAGAGGTTTAATGGACTCACAGTTCCATATGACTGAGGAGGGCTTCACAATCATGGCAGTGCATGCAGGGGAACTGCCCTCTATAAAACCATCCGATCTCGTGAGACATCTTCATATCATGTGAACAGCAAGGGAAAGAACTGCCCCTGTGATTCAGTTACCGCCCACTGGGTAAGTGCGATGACACGTGGGAACTTTGGGAGCTGCAATTTGAGATTTAGGTGGGGATACAGCCAAACAATATCGCTGCGTCTACAAAATATTTCCTTCTTTCCTTCCTTTTCCTTCTTCTTTCCTTCCTTCCTTCTCTCTCTCTTTCTTTCCTTCCCTCTTTCTCTTTCCTTCATTTCTTTCTTTCCCCTCTCCCTTCTCTTCCTTACCCTTCCCTTCCTTCCCTCTCTTTCTTTCCTTTCTCTTTATTTTTCCTTCCTCTCCTTTCTTTCTTTCTTTTTCTTTCTTTTCTTTGTCTTTCTCTCTTTCTTTTCTTTCTTCCTTTCTTTCCCTTCTCCCTTCTCTTCCCTACCCTTCCTTTCCTTCCCTCTTTGTTTTTTCTTTCTTTCCTTTGTTTCTCTTTCTTTCTCTCTTTTTCCTTCCTCTCCTTCCCTCCTTTACTTTTTCTTTCTTTCTTTCATTCTTTCTTTCTTTCCTTTTTGTCTTTCTTTCTTTCTTCCTTCCTTTCTTTCTTTTCTTTCCTCACTCTGTCACCCAGGCTGGAGTGCAGTGGCACAATCTCAGCTCGCTGCAACCTCCGCCTCCTGGATTCAAGTAATTCTCCTGCCCCAGCTTCCCAAGTAGCTGGGATTACAGGCCCAGCTAATTTCTGTATTTTTAGTAGAGACAGGGTTTTACCATATTGGCCAGGCTGGTTTCAACTCTTGACCTCAGATGATGCACCTGCCTCACCCTCCCAAAGTGCTGGGATTACAGGCTTGAGCCACCATGCCCAGCCTTACACTTTTATGTTTTATACATAAAACATAATTGCCAACTAAAGAATCCCTAAAGCCCACCTATGACTCATAGGAAATCACTTTGAGATGTTTCATCTTTAGGGCCATAACAAGGTATACCTTCTATGTATTGATTTATGATTTTACCTACAATTCCTGTCTCCCTGAAATATATACAATAGAACTGTAGGTCGGGCGCAGTGGCTCACACCTGTAATCCCAGCACTTTGGGAGGCCGAGGCTGGCAAATCAACTGAGTTCAGTTCAAGACCAGCCTGACCGTTTCTAGTAAATATAAAAATGCCCAGATGTGGTGGCGGGGACCTGTAATCCCAGGTACTCAGGAGGCTGTGGCAGGGGAATCGCTTGAACCCTGGAGGCAGACGTTACAGTGAGCCGAGATCATGCCATTGCACTCCAGCCAGGATGACAGAGTGAGACTCCATCTCAATTAAAAAATAAATAAATAAATAAACGAAAATGGAACAGTAACAAGACCTCCTCAACATACCTTCTCAGGATCTCTTGAGACCATGTAACCCTGTAGCACAGGTGCTCATATAGGTTCAGAATAAACCTCTTTAAATATCTTGGCATAATTTGTTTTATTCTGTTATCAGTAGCAAATGCTGACGATTACACACACTCACTTTTTCTAGCTAAGACTCCCTGTGTTGGAAACAGCTACATTGTCTGGGGTATATAACCTGGAGTTCGTTGTCTCATACTGAGAAAGAATTGAGGACAGGGACAGATGACAGATGTGGATGGGTTAAAGAGTGAAAAGTTTAATGGACAGAAGAAAGGAGAGAGGAGAGCAGCTCCTTGTGAGAGAGACAGAGACAGACAGATAGAGAGAGACAGAGACAGAGAGAGACCGTCAGACAGACAGAGATAGAGAGACAGACAACACACACACAGAAGTCCTAACAGGAGAAAAGAGAGGAGAGCAGCTCCTTGTGAGGGAAAGAGAGAGAGAGGGAGACAGAGACAGACAGAGACAGAGAGACAGACACACACACACACAGAAATACAGAGAGAGACACAGAGAGAGAAACAGAGAGACAGACACACACAGGGACAGAGAGAGAGACACACACACACACACACACACACACACACACACACACACACCCAGAGGTCCGAACAGATGAAAGGAGAGAGAACAGCAGCTCCTTGAGAGAGAGAGAGAGAGGAAGACACACATACACACAGACACACACAAGCAGAGAGGTCCAAACAAAGAAGAGAGGAGAGAAGCTCCTTGCGATAGAAAAAGAGAGAGACAGAGAGAGAGACAGAGGGACAGAGAGAGACAGAGAGACAGACAGACACACACACACAGGTCTGAACAGAAAAAAGGAGAGAGGAGAGCAGCTCCTTGTGAGAGAGAGAGAGAGAGAGACAGAGAGAGAGAGAGAGAGAGACAGAAAGGGAGACAGACCAAGAGATATACAGAGAGACAGAGGGACAGAGAGAGACAGAGAGACAGACAGACAGACAGACAGACACACACACACGTCCAAACAGAAGAAAGGAGAGAGGAGACCAGCTCTTTGTGACAGAGAGAGACAGAGAGAGAGAAACAGACAGAGAGAGAGAGGGACAGAGAGGGAGAGAGAGACAGACTGAGAGACACAGAGAGAGACAGAGAGAGAGACAGAGGGACAGAGAGAGAGACAGAGGGACAGAGAGAGACAGAAAGACAGTCAGACACACACGTCCCAACAGAAGAAAGGAGGAGAGCAGCTCCTTGCAAGAGAGAGAGACAGAGAGACAGAGAGAGAGAGACAGAGACAGAGAGAGAAAGGGGGAGGGGGAGAGGAAGACAGGGAGAGGAAGGGAGGGAGAGGAAGGGAGGGAAGGAGGAAGGGAGGGAGAGGGAGGGAAGGAAGGAGGGAAGGGGAGGGAAAGAGAGAGAGAGACAGAGAGAGAAAGAGAGCCAAAAATGGGGGAGGCACCTGACCTCTGCAGACTTTATAGGCAGGCTGGTGAAGGCCGTGTTTAATTTACTTAGGGCTCAAAGATTTGTTCCATCAGGTATGATATCCACAGAGGGCGTGAGGAAAGCCGGTCGCCCCACCCTCATCTTAATCAAATGGCATTTCCAGTTGATCAGCGCCATCTTGTTGGCTTTTCTTACGGCACATGTGGTTGACAAAGAGGAGGGAAGATGGAGCCGCCATCTTGAACGTGTCTAGATCCTAGTTCCTGACGGGAAGATGGAGCCGCCATCTTGAAGGTGTCTAGTCCCTAGTTCCTGCCGGGAAGATGCAGCCGCCATCTTGAAGGTGTCTAGTCCGTAGTTCCTGTCGGGAAGATGGGGCCGCCATCTTGAACGTGTCTAGTCCGTAGGTTTTGCCGGCATTCACCCGTACAAGCTCCCAGCTGGCTTGTCTATGTCTGCAGCTCGAATGCAGCTCAATTTTACAGACTGCTCTTTGTTAGAAAATGTTTTGGGGCTGCTTTTCATTAAAGAGAAAAGCCTTACTAAGGACTTCCATATCCTTACCATCTGCCTAAGCAATTTCTCCTTAACTCCTATATAAATGTCTTTATTTCAATTCTCATAATGCCAAAAAAAAAAGATGAGGCTGTGTCCTTGCTGTAAAATGCATGCAAAATAATTTGTACTCTGTCAACTTCAAGTTCAATATAATTTATACATCCTCAGCAACGGCTATACAAGCTGAGTCCTACATAGTGGATTTAGCCAAAGTGAATTCATTAATTTACTCACTATCTTTGCCTACATTTTCAATAAACCTGTTTTCTGAGTGATATCTCCTACATATTATTTTATATTATACTATATTATATTATTTATATTATTTTAAAAAAATATGTATACTAGCCTGGTATGGTGGCACATGCCTATAATCCCAGCACTTTGGGAGGCCAAGGCAGGAGGATCTCTTGAGACTAGGAATTTGAGACCAGCCTGGGCAACATAGAGAGACTTCATCTCTACAAAAGAAAAAGAAATATATGTATACTATTTTTAAATGTAGCTTATATTTGCTAATATGCAAATATAGAAATATGCAACTAAGGAAGATAAACAAGGTATGAATCCTAATATAAACTGTTTTTTTAAAAGTCTATAGTTGATTAAAGACTGTATTTACTGCAATTTTATAAATCCCACCTAATGAGATATAAATTAATAATTTGCTATATTTATTTGCGTGCTGTCTGTGGAACGGAACTGAATGGAACGTGGAATGGAAGGTGGAATGGAAAGTGGAATGGAATGTAATAGAACGTGGAATGTAATGTGGAAGGAATGTAGAATGGAATGGAATGGAATGTGGAAAGGAGTGTAATTGAATGTGGAATAGAATGTGGAACAGAATGGACTGGAATGCGGAATGGAATGTGGAATTGAATGTAGAATGGAATGAAAAGGAATCAGAAATGCAGTGGAAAGGATGTGGAATGGAATCTAAAAAAATTGAATATGCAATGCAATGTAGAAAGGAATGGAATGGAACAGAATGGAATGGAATGGAATGGAATGGAATGTGGAATTGAATGGAATGGAATGTGGAATAGAATGCAAAGGAATGTTATGGAATGTGGAAAGCAAGGGAATGGAATCTGTAATGGAATATGGAATGGAAAGTAGAACGGAACGTGGAAAGGAACGTGGAGTGGAACGTGGAGGGGAAAGTGGAATGGAAAGGAAAGCGATGGGGAATGGAATGTGGAATGTAATGGAATGGAATGTGGAAAGGAAAGTAATGGAATGTGGAAAGGAATGGAATGCTATGAAATGCTGAATGGAATGGAATGGAATGAAATGGAAAGTGGAATGGAACGGAACGGAATTTGGAATGGAATGGAATGGAATGTGGAATGGAATGTAATTCATTGTGGAATAGAACGGAATGGAATGGAATGTGGAATGAAATGGAATGGAATGGAATGCGGAATTGAATGCAATGAAATGAGGAATGCAGTGGAATGGAATGGCAAGTGGAATGGAATGGAATGGAATGTGGAAAAGAATGGAATGGCATGTGGATTGGAATGTGTAATGCAAAGGAATGGAATATGAAATGGAATGTGGAATGCAATGGAATGGAGTGTAATGGAAAGTGAAATGGAATGTGGAATGGAATGAAATGTGGATTTGAATGTGGAAAGCAAAGGAATTGAATGTGAAACGTAATGTGGAATGCAATGGAATGGAATGTGAAATGGAATGTGTAATAAAATGTGGAATGGAATGGAATGGAATGTAGAGTGGAATGTGCAATGCAATGTGGAATGGAACGGAATGTAAAGTGGAATGGAATGCGGAATGGAAAGAGTAATGCAATGGAATAGAATGTGGAATGGAATGTGGAATGGAATGGAATGGAACGTGGAATGGAACCTGGAGAGGAAATTGGAATGGAACGTGGAATGGAAAGGAATGGAATGGAATGGAATGTACAATGGAAGGTAATGGAATGCGGAATGGAATGTGGAATGGAACGCAATGGAAAGTGAAATGGAATGGAGTGGAAAGTGGAATGGAAAGTGGAAAGGAATGGAATGGAAAGTTTAATGGAATGGAATGTGGAATGGAATGTAAAGTGGAATGGAATGCAGAATGGAATGGATTGGTGTGGAATGGGGAATGGAAAGGAATGGAATGGAACGGAAAGTGAAATCGAATGTGGAATGAAAGGTGAAATGGAATGTGGAAAGGAATGTGAAACAGAATGAAAAGGAACGTGGAAAGGAATGGAATAGAATGGAATGTGGAATGGAATGGAATGGAATGTGGAAAGGAATGTGGAATGTAATGTAATAGAATATGGACGGGAATGAGGAATGGAATGTGGAATGGAATGTGGAATGGAAAGTTGAATGGAATGTGGAATGGAATGGAATGGAATGCAGAATGCAAGGGAATAGAATGTGGAATGGAATGTGGAATGGAATGGAATGTGGAATGGAATGGAATGGAATGTGGAATGGAAGCGAATAGAATGTGGAATTGAATGTAGAATGGAATGGAATAGGCAAATGAATGGAATGGAACGTGAAATGGAAGTGAATGCAATGTTGAATGAAATGCAATTGAATGTTTCATGGAATGGAATGCAATACGGAATTGAATGGAATGTTATGGAATGTGGAATGAAAAGGAATGGAATGGAATGCAACTTGGAATGGAATAGAATGGGATGTGGAATGGAATGGAATGGAATGTGGAATGGAATTGGATAGAATGGAATGCGGAATGGTATGGAATGGAATTTGGAATGGAATGTAATTGAATGGAATGGAATGTAGAATTTAATGGAATGGGATGTGGAATGGAAGAGAATGGAATGTGGAATGGAATGGAATGGAATATGGTATGGAATGTGGGAAGTAATGTAAAGGAATGTGGACGGGAATGTGGAATGGAATATGGAATGGAATGTGGAATGTAACGGAATGGAATGTGGAATGGAATATGGAATGGAACGTGAAATGGAAATTTAAATGGAATGTAATGGAATGTGGAAGGGAACATGGAATGGAATGGAATGGAACGTGGAATGGAATGTGGAATTGAGGGTGGAATTGAAAGTGGAATGGAACGTGGAATGGAAAGTGGAACGGAGTGGAGTGGAACTTGGAGTGGAAGGCGGAATAGAATGGAATGGAATGTGGAATGAAACGTGGAATGGAATAGAACGTGGAATTGAATGTGGAATAGAAAGTGGAATAGAATGGAATGGAATGTAGAATGGAATGGAAAGTGGAATGGAACGTCAAATGGAACGTAGAAAGGAAGGTGGAATATAATATGGAATGGAACTGAATGGAATGTGGAATGGAAAGGAATGGAATGTGGAATGCAATGTGGAATGGCATGGAATGGAATGGAATGGAACGTGGAATGGAACGTGGAATGGAATGTAGATTGGATCGTGGAATGGAATGTGCAATGCAATGTGGAATGGAACGTGGAATGGAATGGACTGGAAAGTGGAATGCAACGTGGAATGGAAAGTGGAATGGAAAGTGGAATGGAATGGAATGGAAGGTGAATGGAATGTGGAAAGGAATGGAATGGTACGTGGATTGGAATGTGGAATGGAAAGTAGAATGTAACGTGGAATATATTGTGGAATGGAATGGAATGAAAAATGGAATGGAATGTGGAATGGACTGGAATGGAATGGAATGGAATGTGGAATTGAATGGAATTGAATGTGGAATGGAATGTGGATTTGAATGGAATGCAATGTGGAAAGGAAAGTGGAATGGAATGGAATGGAACGAGGAAGGGAATGTGGAAAGAAATGGAATGGAATGTGGAATGGAATTCAGAAAGTAATGAGAAATGGAATGGAAAGGAATGTGGAATGGAATGTGGAGTGGAATGGAGTTGAATGTGGAATTAAATGAAATGGAATGAGGAATGGAAATGGAACGGAATGGAAGGGAATATGGAATGGAATGTGGAATGGAATGGAATGGAATTTGGAATGGAATGTTGAATGGAAAGTGGAATGGAATGGAATACAATGTGGAATGTAACGTGGAATGGAATGGAATGGAATGTAGAATGGAATGTGGAAAGGAATGTGGAAGGGAATGTGGAATGGAAATAAATGGAAAGTTTAATGGAATGTGGAATGGAAAGTTGAATGAAATGGAATGGAAAGTCAAATGGAACATGGAATGGAATGGAAAGAAATGTGGAATGGAATGTGGAATGGAATATGTAATGGAAAGTGGAATGGAATGGAATGGAATGTCGAATGGAACGTGGAATGGAATGGAATGGAAAGTGGAATGGAACTTGAAATGGAAAGTGGAATGAAACGTTTAATGGAATGTGGAATGGAACGTGGAATGGAATGTGGAATGGAACGTGAAATGGAATGGAATGGAACGTGGAATGGAATGTGGAATGGATTGTGGAATGGAAAGTGGAATGGAATGGAATGGAACGTGTAAAGTAACATGGCATGGAACGTGGAATGAAACATGGAATGTAAAGTGGAATGTAATGAGGAATGGAAAGAATGGAATGTGGAATAGAATGTGGATTGGCATCGAATGGAATCTAGAGTGGAATGGAATGGAATGGAATTGTATGGAATGTGGAATGGAATGGAATGGAACATGGAATGGAACGTGGAATGGAATGTGGAATGGAATATGGAATGGAATGTGGAAAGGTACGGTATGAAACGTGGAATGGAATGTGTAATGGAATCGAATGCAATGTGGAATGGAATAGAATGGAATGTGGAATGGAATGTGGAATGCAACGGAACGGAATGGAATGGAATGTTTAACGAAAGGGAATGCAATGTGGAAAAGAAAGGAATGGAATGCGAAATGGAATGGAATTTTATGGAATGTGGATTAGAATGAAATGGAATGGTACGGAAAGAGGAATGGAATGGAACGGAAGGTGGAATGGAATGGAATGGAATGGAATGCAGAATGGTATGGAATGGAATGTGGAATGGAATGTAATGGTATGGAATGGAATGAGGAATGGAATTGGATGGAATGTGGAATGGAATGTAATGGAATGGAATGGAATGTGGTATTGAATGGAATGGAAAGCAGAATGGAATGGAATTGAATGTGGAATGGAATGGAATGGAATGGAATGGCAGGTGGAATTGATTATGAAATGGAATGTGGAATGGAACGAGGAATGGAATGAAATGGATCATGGAATGGACTGGAATGGAACGTGGAATGGAATGAAATGGAACTTTGAAAGGAACGTGGAATGGAACGTAAAATGCAATGGAATGGAATGAAATGGAATGTGGAATGGAATGAAATGGAATGTGGAATGGAATGAAATGGAATGTGGAATGGAATGAAATGGAATGTGGAATGGAATGCAACAGAAAGTGGAATGGAACATGGAATGGAAGGGAATGGAATGTGGAATGGAATCTAATGGAATGTGGAATGGAATGTGGAATGGAATGGATTGGAATGTGAAATGGAATGTGGAATCGAATGGAATGGAATGTGGAAGGGAATGTGGAAAGGAAGGTTGAATGGAACGGATTGGAATTGCAATGGAATGTGGAATGGAACGTCGAAAGAATGGAATGGAACGTGGAATGGAATCGAATGGAACATGCAATGTAACGTGGAATGGAATGAAATGGAACGTCGATTGGAACGAATAACGGATTGTGGAATGGAACGTGGAATGGAACATGGAATGGAATGGATTGGAATGTGGAAAGGAATGTGGAATGGAATGGAAAGGAATGTTGAATGGAATGGAATGGAATACGGAATAGAACATGGAATGGAACGTGGAATGGAAAGGAATGGAATGGAATGTGGAATAGAATGTGGAATGGAATGGAAAGGAATTTCGAATGATATGGAATGGAATATGGAATGGAATGTGGAAAGGAATGGAATGGAATGGAATGTGGAATGGAATGTGGAATGGAATGTGTAATGCAATGGAATGGAATGTGAAATAGAACGGAATGGAATGGAATGTGGAATAGAATGGAATGGAATGGAAGGTGCCATGGAATGTGGAATGGAATGTTTTGGAATGTGGAATGGAATGGAATGGAATGTGGAATGGAATAGAAAGGAATGTGGAATGGAATGGAATCGAATTTGGAATGGAATGGAATGGAACGTGGAATGGAATGTGGAATGAAATAGAATGGAATGTGGAATGGAATGTGGAATGAAGTGGAGTGGAATGTGGAATACAATTTAATGGAGTGGAAGGTGGAAAGGAATGTGGAATGCAATGGAATTGAATGTGGAATAGATTGGAATGTAATGTGCAATGGAAAGGAAACTGGAATGGAATGGGATGGAATGTGGATTGGTATGGAATGAAATGTGGAAGTAATGGAATGGCATGAATGGAATGTGAAATGAAATGCGGAATGGAATTTGAAATGAAATGAAATGGAACGTGGGATGGAATGAAATGGAATGTGGAATGGAATAGAATTGAACTTGGAGAGGAATGTATTGGAATGTGGAATTGTACATGGAATGTAACCTGGAATGGAATAGAATGGAAGGTGGAATGGCATGGAATGGAATGTGGACTGGAATGGAATCGAATGGAATGGCATGCAATGTTTAATGGAAGGTGGAATGGAACGTGGAATGGAATGGAATAGAACCTGGAATGGAAAGTAGAATGGAAAGTGGAATGCAAGGTGGAATGGAACGTGGAATAGAAGGTGGAATGGAACGTGGAATGGAACGTGGAATGGAAGGTGGAATGGAACGTGGAATGGAATGGAATAGAACGTGGAATGTAATGTGGAAGGAATGTAGAACGGAATGGAATGGAAAGTGGAAAGGAGTGTAATCGAATGTGGAATGGAATGCGGAAAACAATGGACTGGAATGTGGAATGGAATGTGGAATGGAATGGAATGGAATGTGGAATGTAATTGAATGGAATGTGGATTGGAAAGTGTAACGGAATCGAATGGAATGGAATGTGGAATGGAACTTGCAATGGAACGTTGAATGGAACGTGGAATGGAATGTGGAATGGAGCGTGGAATGCAATGTGGAATGGAACGTTGAATGGAACGTGGAATGGAATGGAATTGAATGTGGAATGGAACGTGGAATGGAATGGAATGGAACCTGGAAAACAACGTGGCATGGAACGTAGAATGAAACATTGAATGTAATGTTGAATGTAATGTGGAATGGAAAGAATGAAATGTGGAATAGAATGTGGATTGGCATGGAATGGAATCCGGAATGGAATGGAATGGAATTGTATGGAATGTGGAATGGAATGGAATGGAACGTGGAATGGAATGTGGAATGGAACGTGGAATGGAAGGTGGAATGGAATGTGGAAAGGTATGGTATGGAACGTGGAATGGAATGTGTAATGGATGGGAATGCAGTGTGGAATGGAGGAAAATGGAATGTGGAGTGGAATGTGGAATGGAATGGAATGGAATGGAATGGAATGGAATGTTTAATGAAAGGAAATGGAATGTGCTATTGAAAGGATTGGAATGTGGAATGGAATGGAAATTTATGGAATGTGGAATGCAAAGGTATAGAATGGAATGGAATGTGGAATGGAATGGAATGGAAGGTGGAAAGAATGGAATAGAATGGAATGCAGAATGGTACGGAATGGAATGTGGAATGGAAAGCAGTGGAATGGAAAGTAATGGAACGGAAAGGAATGTGGAATTGAATGGAATGGAATGTGGAATGGAATGGAATGTGGTATTGAATGGAATGGAAAGGGGAATGGAATCGAATTGAATTTGGAATGGAATGGAATGGAATGGAACGGAATGGAAGGTGGAATGGACTGTGAAATGGAATGTGGAATGGAACGTGGAATGGAATGAAATGGATCGTGGAATGGACTGCAATGGAACATGGAATGGAATGGAATGGAACTTGGAATGGAATCTGGAATGGAACGTGGAATGGAAAGTATAATGGAATGGAATGAAACGTGGAATGGAATGTGGAATGGAATGAAATGGAATTTGGAAAGGAATGGAATGGAATGTGGAATGGAATGGAACAGAATGTGGAATGGAACGATTAATGGAAGGTGGAATAGAACGTGGAATGGAATGGAATGGATTGTGGAATAGAATGTGGAATGGAATGGTATGGAATGTGGAATCAATGTGGAATGGAATGGAAAGTAATGTGCAATGGAATGTGGAATGGAATGGATTGGAATGTGGAAAGGAATCTGGAATGGAATGGAATGGAATGTGGAATGGAATTTGGAATAGAATGTGGAATGGAATGGGATGGAATGTCTAATGAAATGTGGAATGGATTGGAATGGAAAGTGTACTGGAATGTGGAATGGAATGTGGAATGGATTGTGGAGTGGCATGTGGAATTGAACAGAATGCAATGTGGAATGCAATGTGGAATGGAATGTGGAATGGAACGTGCTATGGAACGGAATGGAAGGTGTAAAGGAACGTGGAATGGAATGTGGAATGTATCGTGGGATGGAGTGGAATGGAATGTGGAATGGAACGTTGAATGGAATGTGGAATGGATCGTGAAATGGAGTGGAATGGAATGTGGAATGGATCGTGAAATGGAGTGGAATGGATTGTGGAACGGAACGTAGAATGGAATGGAATGGATTGTGGAAAGGAAAGTGGGATGGAATGGAAAGGAATGTCAAATGCAAGGGAATTGAATATGGAATGGAATGTGGAATGGAATGCAATGGATCGTCGAGACGAACATGGAATTGAATGAGGAATGGAATGTGGAATGGAATGGAATGGAATGTGTAATGGAATTGAATGGAATGTGAAATAGAATGGAATGGAATGGAAAGTGGAATAGAATGGAATGGAATGGAAGGTGGAATGGAATGTTGAATGGAATGTTTGGAATGTGGAATGGAATGGAATGGATTGCGGAATGGAATGGAATGTGGAATTGAATGGAATCGAATGTGAAATGGAATGGAATTGAATGTGGAATGGAATGTGAAATGAAATGGAATGGAATGTGGAATGGAATGTTGAATGAAGTGGAATGGAATGTGGAATAGAATTTAATGGAATGGAAGGTTGAATGGAATGTGTAATGGAATGGAATCGAATGGGGAATGGATTGGAATGGAATGTGGAATGGAATGGAAAATGGAATGGAAAGGAATGGAATGTGGATTGGAATGGAATAGAAGGTGGAAGCAATGGAATGGAATGGAATGGAATGTGAAATGGAATGCGGAATGGAATATGAAATGGAATGAAATGGAACGTGGGATGGAATGAAATGGAACGTGGAATGGAATAGAATGGAACTTTGATAGGAATGTACTGTAAATTGGAATGGTGCATGGAAAGTAACGTAGAATGGAATAGAATGGAATGTGGAATGGCATTGAATGCAATGTGGACTGGAATGGAATCGAATGGAATGGAATGCAATTTTTAATGGAAGGTGGAATGGAACGTGGAATGGAATGGAATAGAACGTGGAATGGAAGGTGGAATGGAACATGGAATGGAAGGTGGAATGGAACGTGGAATGGAACATGGAATGGAAGGTGGAATGGAACGTGTAATGAAATGGAATGGAACATTGAATGGAACGTGGAATGGAATGGAATAGAACGTGGAATGCAATGTGGAAGGAATGTGGAATGGAACGCAATAGAAAGTGGAAAGGAGCATAATCGAATCTGGAATGGAATGTGGAATGGAAAGGAATGGAATGTGGAATGGAATCTGGAATGGAATGGAATGGAAAGTGGAATGAATGTGGAAGGAATGGAATGGAATGTGTAATGGAATGTGGAATGGAATGGATTGGAATGTGGAAAGGAATCTGGAATGGAATGGAATGGAATGGGGAAGGGAATGTGGAATAGAATGTGGAATGGAATGGGATGGAATGTGGAATGGAATGTGGAATGGATTGGACCGGAAAGTGTACTGGAATGTGGAATGGAATGTGCAATGGAATATGGAGTGGCATGTGGAATTGAACGGAATGCAATGTGGAATGCAATGTGGAATGGAATGTGGAATGCAACGTGCTATTGAACGGAATGGAAGGTGTAATGGAACGTGGAATGGATCGTGAAATGGAGTGGAATGGAATGTGGAATGGAACGTAGAATGGAATGGAATGGATTGTGGAATGGAGAGTGGAATGGAATGTGGAATGGCTCGTGGAATGGAAAGGAATGGAATGTGTAATGGAAAGTGGAATGGAATGGAAGGGAACGTGGAATGGAACATGGAATGGAACCTGGAATGGAAAGTGGAATGGAATGTGCAATGGAATATGAAATGGAATGCGGAATGGTTTGGAATGGAAAGCAGGGTGGATCATGGAATGGAACGGAAAGCAACGTGGAATGGAATCTCGAATGAAATGTGGAATGAATCTTGGAATGGAATCGAAAAGATCGTGGCATGGAATGTAGAATGGAATGTGGAATGGAACGTGGAATGGACTGGAATGGAATGTGGAATGGAATATGGAATGGAATGAGGAATGGAATGTGGAAAGGAATGGAATGGAATGGAATCTGTAATGGAATGTGGAAAGGAATGTGGAATGGAATTGGGAATACAACGGAATGGAAAGTGGAATGGAATGTGGAATGGTAAATAGAATGGAATGTCATGGAATGTGGAATGGAATGTGAAATGGAATATGGAATGGAACGTGGAATGGAATGTAATTGAATGTGGAATGGAATGTGGAAAAGAATGTGGAATGGAATGGAATTGAATGTCTAATGGAATGTGAAATGGAATGAAATGGATTGTGTAATGCAATGTGGAATAGAATGTGGAATTGAATGGAATGGAATTTTGAATGGAATGTGGAATGGAATGGAATGCAATGTGGAATGCAATGTGGAATGGAATGTGGAATGTAACGTGGAATTCAATGTGGAATGGAATGGAATGGAAAGCGGAATGGAATGTTGAATGTAATGGAATGTAATGTGGACTGGAATGTGCAACAGACAGTGTAATGGAATGTGAAGTGGCAAGTGGAATAGAACGGAATGAAATGTGGAATGGAATGGGGAATGGTTCATGGAATAGGATGGAATGGAATGTGGAATGGAATGTGGAATGGAAAGGAAAGGAAACTGGAATGGAACGTGCAATGGAATGTGGAATGAAATGTGGAATGCAACGTGGAATGGAATGTGCAATGGAATGTGGAATGGATCGTTGAATGGAATGGAATGGAAAGTGGAATGAAACATGGAAAGGAATGTAAAGGAACGTGGAATAGAATGTGGAATTGAAAGCAGAATGGAACGTGGAATGGAATGGATAGGAACTTGGAATGGAATGTGGAATGAAATGAAGAATGGAATGGAATGGATTCTGGAATGGAATGTGGAATGGAATTTGGAATGGAATGTGGAATGGAATGTGGAATTGAATGGAGTGGAAAGGAATGTGTAATGAAATGTGGAAAGGAATGTGGAATGTAATGGAAGGGAAAGTGGAATGGAAAGTGGAATTGAAATGAATGGAATGTCCAATGGATTGAAATGGAATGTGTAATGGAATGGAATGGAATGTGGAATTGAATGTGGAATGGAATGGAATGGAATCTGGAATAGAATATGGAATGGAATGGAATGGAATGCGGAATGTAGTGGAATGGAATGGTATGGAATGTGGAATGGAATGGAATGCAATGTGCAATGTGGAATGGAAAGTGTAATGGAATGGAATGGAATGTGTAATGGAACGTGGAATGGAATGGAATGGAACGAGGAATAGAACATGGAATGGAATGGAATGGAACGTGGAATGGATTCCCTAACGAATCGTGGAATGCAAAGTGGAATGGAATGGAATGGTACTTGGGTTTGAATGTGGAATGGAATGTGGAATGGAAAGTGGAATGGAAAGTGGAAAGGAATGTTGAATGGAAAGGAATGGAATGTAGAATGGCATGGAATGGAAAGTGGACTGGAATAGTATTGAATGCAATGGAATGTGGAATGGAATTTGGAATGGTATGGAATGGAACGTCGAATGGAAAGTGGAATGGAACCTGGAATGGAAGGTGGAATGAAACGTGGAATGGAATGGAACAGAAGGTGAAATGGAATGTGGAAAGGAATGTGGAATTGAATGGAATGGAATGCGGAAGGGAATGTAATCAAATGTGCAATGGAATGTGGAAAGGAATGGATTGGGATGTGGCATGGAATGTGGAATGGAATGGAATGGAATGTGGGAGGGAATGTGGAATGGAATGTGGAATGGAATGGAATGGAATGTGGAATGGAACATGGAATGGAATGTGCAGTAGAATGTGGAATGTAATGGAATGTAATGCGGAAAGAAATCGAATGCAATGGTTAGGAATATGGAATGGAATGGAATGGAACGTGGAATGGAACATGGAATGGAACGTGGAATGGAAGCTGGAATGGAAAGTGGAATGGAATGGAATGGAACGTGGAATGGAATGTGGAATGGAATGTGGAATGGAATGGAATAGAATATGGAATGGAATGGAATGGAATGTGGAAATGAATGTAATCGAATATGGAATGGAAAGTGGAATGCAATGGACGTAAAATTGGAATGGAATGTGGAATGGAATGGAATGGAAAGTTGAATGGTATGGATGGAATGTGGAAAGGAATCTGGAATGGAATGGAATGGAATGTTTAAAGGAATGTGGAATAGAATGTGGAATGGAATGGGATGGAATGTGGAATGGAATGTGACAGAATATGGAATGGAATTTGGAATGGAACTTGGACTGGAATGTGGAATGGAATGTTGAATGGAATGGAGAGTGGCATGTGGAATTGAATGGAATGGAACGTGGAATAAAATGTGGAATGGAATGTGGAATGGAACGTGAAATGGAGTGGAATGGAATGTGGAATGGAACATAGAATGGAATGGAATGCAATGTGGAATGGATCGTGGAAAGGAATAGAATGAAATCTGTAATGGACGTGGAATTCAATGGAATGGAACGTGGAATGGAACGTGGAATGGAACGTGGAAAGGAATGTGGAATGGAAAGTGGAAAGGAATGTGCAATGGAATGTGGAATGCAACGTGAAATTTAATCGAATGGAAACTGGGGTGGATCATGGAATGGAACGGAATGGAACGTGGAATGGAATGGAATGGAAAGGAACGTGGAATGGAATGTGGAATCGAATGTGGAACGGAACGTGGAATGGAATAGAAAGTAACTTGGAATGGATCGAGGAATGGAAGGTGGAATGGAACGTGCAATGGAATAGAATGGAATGTGGAATGGAATGTGGAATGGAATGGAATGGAATGTGGAATGGAATGTGGAAAGAATGTGGAATGGAATGTGGAATACAACGGAATGGAATGTGGAATGGAATGTGAAATGGAAAACAGAATAGAAAGTAATGGAATGTGGAATGGAATGTGAAATAGAATGTGGAATGGAATGTGGAATGGAATGTGGAATGAACAGTGGAATGGATCTTGGAATTGAATAGAATGGAACATAGAATACAATGCGGAAGGGAATGGAAGGGAATGTGGAATGGAATGTGGACAACAATGCAATGGAAAGTGGAACGGAATGGAATGGAATGGGGAATGGAAAGCGGAATGGAACGTGGAATGGAAAGGAATGGAAAGTGGAATGGAACGTGGAATGAAATGGGGAACGGAACCTGGAATGGAATGTGCAATGGAATGTGGAATGGAACGTTGTACGGAATGGAATGGAAAGTGGAATGGAACGTGGAATGGAATGTAAAGGAAGATGGAATGGAATGCGGAATGGACTGTGGAATGGAACGTGGAATGGAATGGAAAGGAACTTGGAATGGAATGTGGATTGGAATGTGTAACGGAATGGAATGGAATGGAATGGAATGTGTAATGGAATGTGGAATGGAACGTGGAATGGAATGGAATGGAAAGTGGGCTGGAACGTGGAATGCAATGAAAGGAACGTGGAATAGAATGTGCAATGAAATATGGAACGGAACGTGGAATGGAATGGAAAGGAATGTGGAATGGAATGTGGAATGCAAAGTGGAATGGAATGGAATGCCTTGGAATGTGGAATGGAATGTGGAATGGAATGGAATGGAATGTGCAATGTAATGTGGAATGGAATGTGGAATTGAACGGAATGGAATGTGGAATGGAATGTGGAATGGTATGTGGTATGGAAAGTGGAATGGAAAGGAATGGAATGTGGAATGAAACGTGGAACGGAACGTGCAATGGTAAGTGGAATGGAACATGGAATGGAACGTGGAATCGGATGTGCAATGGAATGTGGAATGGAAAGTTGAATGGAATTTAATGGTACGTGGAATTCAACGTGGAATTGAATGGAATGGAACGTGGAATGGAACGCGGAATGGAAAGTGGAATGGAAAATGGAATGGAACATGGAATGGGATGTGTAATGGAATGTGGAAAGGAAAGTTGAATGCAATGGAATCTAACGTGGAATTGAAAGTGGAATGGAATGTAATGGAACGTGGAATGGAACGTGTAAGGGAACGTGGTAAGGAATGTGGAATGGAACGTAGAATTGAATGTGGAATGGAATGTGGAAGGGAATGTGGAATTGACAGGAATGTAATGGAATGGAATGTAGAATGGAACGTGCATAGTATCGTGGAATTGAATGAGGAATGGATCAAGGAATGGAAGGTAAAATGGAATGTGGAATGGAATGTGGAATGGAATATGGAATGGAACGTGAAATCAAATGTAATGGAATGCTGAATGGAACGTGGAATGGAATGGAAAGGAATTTAGAATGGAATGTGGAATGAAATGTGGAAGGTAATGGAATGGACTGTGGAAAGGAATCTTGAAAGGAAACAGGAATGTTATGGAAAGTAATGTAGAATGGAACTTGGAATGGAAAGGAATGGAATGTGGAATGCAATGTGGAATTGAAAATGGAATGGAACGAGGAATGAAATGCGGATTGCAATGGGCAATGGACTGTGGAATGGAATGTGGAATATAATGGAATGGGAAGTAGAATGGAACGTGGAATTGTATGGAATGGAAAGTGGAATGGATTTTGGAAATAATGGAATGGAACTTGGATTGCAATGTGGAATGGAATGTGTAATGGAACGTGGAACGGAACGTCGAATGGACGGGAATGGAATGTGGAAAGGAATGGAATGGAACTTGGAATGCAATGTGGAATGGAATGTGGACTGGAAGGTGGAATTGAAAGTGGAATGAAATGGAATGGAATGTGCAAAGGAAGGTGGAATGGAACGAAATGGAATTTGGAATGGAATGGAATGGAATGTGGAATGGAAAGGAATGGAATATGGAAAGGGACGTGGAATGGAACATGGTATGCAATGTGGAGTGGAACGTGGAATGGAATGTGGAATGCAAAGGTATGGAAAGTGGAACGGAATGGAATGGAATGCTGAAGGAAAAGGAATGCAACGTGGAATGGAACGTGGAATGGAAGATGGAATGGAATGGAATGGAACGTGGATTGGAATGTGGAATGGAATGGAACGTGGATTGGAATGTGGAATGGAATGGAATGGAACTTGGAATGCAAAGTGGAATGGAATGTGGAAAGGAAAATGGAATGGAACATTGAATGGAATGCAATGGAACGTTGAATGGAAAGGAATGGAGCATGGAATGGAATGTGCAATGGAATGAAATGGATTGTGGAATGAAATGGAATGGAATGTGGAATGGAAAGGAGTGGAACATGGAATGGGGGGGAAATGAAACATGGAATGCGACGTGGAATGGAAAGTGGAATGGAATGTGGAATGGAATGGAATGGAATGTGGAATGGAATGGAAAGGGATGTGGATTGGAAAGGAATGGAATGTGGAATGCAATGGAATGGAGTGGAATGTGGAATGGAATGGAATGGAATGGAATGGAATGGAATGCGGAATGGAATTTGACAGGGAAGGTGAAATGGAATCTGGAATGGAATGCAAAGGAATGTTGAATGGAATGAGAAATTGAATGTGGAAGGGAAATGGAATGGAATGGAATGGAATGAAATAGAATGTGGAATGGAAGGGAATGGAAAGCGAAATGGAATTGAATGCAAATGTATGGAATGTGGAATGGAATTGAATACAATGTGGAATGGAATGGAATGGAACGTGGAATGGAAAGTGGGATGGAATGTGGAATGTGGAATTTAATGAGGAATGGACAGGAATGAAATGGAATGGAACGTGGAATGGAATGTGGAATGGAATTTCGAATGGAATGGAATGGAACGTGGAATGGAATGCAATGAGGAATGGAATGGAATGTGGAATGGAATGCAATGAGGAATGGAATGGAATGGAATGGAATGGAATAGGGAATGGAATGTGGAATGGACCGTGGAACGGACTGTGGAATGGAATGTGGAATGCAATGAAATGGAATGCGGAATGGACTGCGGAATGGAATGTGGAATGAAAAGTGGAATGAAATGTGGAATGGAATGGAATGGAATGTGGAATGGAATGTGGAATGGAATTGACAGGAATGTTGAATGGAATGTTTAATGGAAAGTTTAATGGAACAGAATGGAATGTGGAATGCTATGTGGAGTGGAATATGGAATAGAAAGTGGAATGGAATGGAATGGAATGTGGAATGCAACACGGAATGAAACAGAATGGAACGTGGAATGGAAAGTGGAATGGAATATGGAATGGAATGTGGAATGGAATGTGGAATGGAATGTGGAAAGTAATGGAATGGAATGTGGAATTGAATGTGGAATGGAGTGTGGAATGGAATGGAATGGAATGTGCAATGGAATGTGGAATGGACTTTAATGGAATGTGGAAGAGCAAGTGGAATGGAATATGGAATGGATTGTGGAGTGCAATGTGGAATGCAACGGAATGGAATGTGGAATGGAATGTGGAATGGAGTGTGGAATAGAATTTGGAAAGGAATGCAATGGAATGTCAAATGGAACTTGGAATGGAATGGAATGGAACGTCGAACAGAACTTGGAATGGATCGTGGAATGGAACGTGGAATGGAATGTGGAATGGAGCGTGGAATAGAATGTGGAATTGAATGTGGAATGGAACGTGGAATGGAATGGAATGGAAGGTGGAATTGAACGTGGAATGGAATGGAATGCAAGGAGGAAAGGAATGTGCAACAGATTGTGGAATGAAAAGTTGAATGGAACGTGGAATGGGATGTGGAATGGAATGTGGAATGGAAAGTGGCATGTAATGTGGAAAGTAATGTGGAATCGAAAGGAATGGAACATGGAATAGAATGTGAAATGGAATGGAATGGATTCCGGAAAGGAATGGAATATGGAATGGAAACAAATGGAATGCAGAATGGAATGGAATTTTATGGAATGTGCAATGGAATGGAATGGAATGGAATGGAAAGTGGAATGGAAAGGAAAGGAAAGTGGAATGGAATGGAATGGAATGGACAATGGAACGTGGAATGGAATCTGAAATGGAAAGTGGAATGGAATGTGCAATGGAATGGAATAGAATGTGGAAGGGAAGGAGGAATGGAATGTGGAATGTAAGGTGGAATGGAATGGAATGGAATGTGTAATGGAATGTGTAATGGAATGGAATGGAATATGGAAAGGAATATGGAAGGGAATGTGGAAGGGAATGTGGAATGGAAAGTGGAATTGAATGTGGAATGGAATGTGGATTGGAATGCAATGGAATGTGGAATGGAATGTGGAATGGAAAGGAATGGAATGTGGAGGGGAATGTGGAATGGAATGTGGAATGGAAAGGAATGGAATGTGGAGGGGAATGTGGAATGGAATGTGGAATGGAATGTGGAATGGAATGGAATGGAATGTGCAATGAAATGTGGAATGAAATGGAAAGAAATGTGGAAAGGAATCTGGAATGGAATCGAATGGAATATGGAAAGGAACGTGGAATTGAATGTGGAATGGAATGGAATGGAATGTGGAATGGAATGGAATGGAATGTTGCCTGGAATGTGGAATGGATTGTGGAGTGGCATGTGGAATTGAACGTAATGGAAGGTGGAATGGAATGTGGAATGGAATGTGCAATGGAACGTACTATGGAATGGAATGAAATGTGGAATGGAATGTGAAATGGAATGTGGAATTGATGTTGGAATGGAGTGGAATGGAATATGGAATGGAACATGGTATGCAATGTGGAATGGATCGTGGAATCAAATTTAATAGAATGTGGAACGGAACGTAGAATGGAATGGAATAGAATGTGGAAGGGAAAGAGGAATGGAAAGTGGAATGTAAGGTGGAATGGAATGGAATGGAATGTGTAATGGAATGTGTAATGGAATGGAATGGAATGTGGAAGGGAATATGGAAGGGAGTGTGGAAGGGAATGTGGAATGGAAAGTGTAATGGAATATGTAATGGAATGGAATGGAATGTGGAAGGGAATATGGAAGGGAGTGTGGAAGGGAATGTGGAATGGAAAGTGGAATGGAATGTGGAATGGAATGTGGATTGCAATGCAATGGAATGTGGAATGGAATGTGGAATGGAACGGAATGGAATGTGGAAGGTAATGTGGAATGTCATGTGGAATGGAATGTGGAATGGAATGGAATGGAATATGCAATGAAATGTGGAATGGAACGGAAAGGAATGTGGAAAGGAATCTGGAATGGAATCGAATGGAATATGGAAAGGAATGTGGAATTGAATGTGGAATGGAATGGAATGGAATGTGGAATGGAATGTAGAATGGACTGGAATGGAATGTGGAATGGAATGTGGAATGGAATGGAATGGAATGTTGACTGGAATGTGGAATGGATTGTGGAGTGGCATGTGGAATTGAACGAAATGGAAGGTGGAATGGAATGTGGAATGGAATGTGGAATGGAAGGTGCAATGGAAAGTACTATGGAATGGAATGAAATGTGGAATGGAATGTGAAATGGAATGTGGAATTGATGTTGGAATGGAGTGGAATGGAATGTGGAATGGAACGTGGTATGCAATGTGCAGTGGATCGAGGAATCGAATTGAATAGAATGTGGAACGGAACGTAGAATGGAATGGAATAGAATGTGGAATGGAACGTGGAATGGAATGTGGAATGGATCGTGGAATGGAATGGAATGGAAACTGTAACGGACCGTGGAATGGAATGGAAAGGAACGTGTAATGGAACGTGGAATGGAATCTGAAATGGAAAGTGGAATGGAATGTGCAATGGAATGTGGAATGGAAAGTGAAATGGAATGGAATGGAAATTGGGGTGGAACGTGGAATGCAACGAACGGAACGTGGAATGGAATCTGGAATGGAATGTGGAATGGAACGTGGAATGGAAAGGAAAGGAACGTGGAATAGAACGTGGAATGGAATGTGGAATGGAACGTGGAATGGAATGGAATGGAATGTGGAATGTAACGTGGAATGGAATGGAATGGAATGTCGAATAGAATGTGGAATTGAATGGAATGGAATGTGGAAGGGAATGTGGAATGGAATGTGCGATTGAAGGTGGAGTGGAATGGAATGGAATTTGGAATGGAATGTGGAATGCAATGGAAAGGAATGTGGAAAGGAATCTGGAATGGAATGGAATGGAATGTGGAATGGAATGTGGAAGAGAATGTGGAATGGAATATAATGGAATATAGAGTGGAAAGTGGAATGGAATGGAATGGAATGTGGACAGGAATGTGGAATGGAATGTGGAATGGAATGTGGAGTGGCATGTGGAACTGAACGGATTGGAAGGTGGAATGAACGCGGAATGGAATGTGGAATGGAATGTTGATTGAAATGGAATGGAATGTGGAATGGAATGTGGAATGGATCGTGGAATGGTAAGTGGAATGGAATGGAATGGAAGATGGATTTGAATGTGGAACGGAATGTAGAATAGGAAATGGAATGGAATGTGGAATGGAATGTTCAATGGAAAGGAATGGAATGTGGAAAGGAATTGAATGGAATGTGGAATGGAATGGAATGGAATGTGGACTGGAATGGTATGGAATGTTATGGAATGTGGAATAGATTGGAATGGAACATGGAATAGAATAGGGAACGGAATGGAATGAAATGCAAAATTTAATGCAAAGGAATGGTATGGAATTTGGAATAGAATGGTATGCAATGTGGCATGGAATGGAATGGAACGTGGAATGAAATTTGGAATGGAATGTGGAATGGAATGCGGAATGGAAAGGAATGGAATGGAATGGAATGAAATGCGGAATGGAACGTGGAATGGAATGGAATGGAGTGTGAAATGGAATGTGCAATGGAATGTGGAATGAAATGTGGAATAAAATTGAATGGAATGTGGAATGGAATGTTGAATGGAATGTGGAATGGAAAGTGTAATGGAATAGCACGGAATGTGGAATGGAATGAAATGGAATGTGGAATGGAATGTGGATTGGAATGGCACGGAAAGTGGAAAGGAATGGAATGGAATGTGGAATGGAATGCGGATTGGAATTCAATGGAATGTGGTGTGGAATGTGGACTGGAATGGAATGGAATGGAATGGAATGGAATGTGGAATGGAACGAAATGGAAGGTGGAATGGAATGGAATCAAATGGAACGTGGAATGGATTGGAATGGAATTTGGAATTTAATGAACAGGATGGAATGTGGAATGCAATGGAATGGAATATGGAATGGAATGCAATGGAATAGAATGTGGAATGGTATGGAATGGAATGTGGAATGGAATGGAATGTGGACTTCAATGTGTAATGGAATGTTGAATGAAATGGAATGAAATGGAAAGGAATGTAGAATGGAACGTGGTATGGAATGGAAAGAAGTGTGGATTGGAATGTGGAATGGAATGGGCTGGAATATGGAATGGAATGTGGAATGGAAAGGAACGGAAAGTAGAATGGAATGGAATGGAATGTGGAATGCAAAGGAATGTAATGCGAAATGGATTGGAATGTAACTAGGAATGGAAAGGAAAGGAATGTGGAATGAAATTGAATGGAATGGAATGGAACATAGAATGAAATGTGGAACGGAAAGTGGATTGGAAAGAGGAAGGGAATGTGGAATGCAATGTAATGGAAGGTGGAATGGAATGGGGAATGAAATTGAATGGATTATGGAATGGAAAGTGGCATGGAGTGGAATTGAATGGCTTATGGAATGGAAAGTGGAATGGAAGGGAATGGAATGTGGAATGGAATGTGGAATAGAATGTGGAATAGATTGTGGAATAGAATGGAATGGAATGTGTCATGGAATGTGGAATGGAATGTGGAATAGAATGTGGAATAGATTGTGGAATAGAATGGAATGGAATGTGTCATGGAATGTGGAATTGAATGCGGAAAATGATGTGGAATGGAATGGAATGGAATGTAGCATGGAAAGTGGATTGAAATGTGGAATAGAATCTGGAATGGAATGGAATGGAATGTGGAATGGAATGGAATGTAATGTGGAATGGAATGGAATGGAATAGAATGTGCAATGGAATGTGGAATGGAAAGGAATGGAATGTGGCATGGAATTTGGAATTGAATACGGAATGGAATGGATGGTGAAATGGAATGGAATGGAATGTGGAATGGAATGGAATGGAATGTGGAATGGAATGGAATGGAATGGAAGGTGGAAAGGAACGGAATGGAAAGTGGAATGGAATGTGGAATGCAAAGTGGAGTGGAATGGAATGGAATGTGGAATGCAATGTAATGGAATGGAAAGTGGAATGGAATGGAATGGAATGGAATGTCTAATGGAATTGGATGGAATAGGAATTCAATGAGCAATGGAATGGAATGGAATGGAATGGAATGTGGAATAGAATTGAATGGAATGTGGAATGAAATGGAATGGAATGCAATGTGGAATGGAATGTAGTGGAATCGAAAGGAATATGAAATGGAATGGAATGGAACATGGAATGGAATGGAATGGATTATGGAATGGAATGGAAAGGAATGTTGGGTGGAATTGAATGGAATGGACTGGAATGTGGAATGGAATGGAAAGGAATGGAATGTGAAATTGAATGGAAAGAGGAATGGAATGTATAACGGAGTGGAATGGAATGGAATGTGGAATGGAATGGAATGGAATGCCCAATGGAATGGAATTGAATGTGGAATGAAATGGAAATTGGAATGGTATGGAATGTGGAATGGAATGGAATGTGGAATGGAATGTGTAATGGATGGAATGTAACGGAATGTGGAATGGAATGGAATGTAGAATGGAATGGAATGGAATGGGGAATGGAATGGTGAATGCAAAGTGGAATGCAACGGAACGTGCCATGAAATGTAGAATGGAAAGTGCAATTGAATGGAATTGAATGTGGAATGCAATGTGGAATGGAAGGGAATGGCATGTGGAATCAAATGGAATGGAATATTGAATTCAATGCAATGGAATGGAATGGAATGTGGAATGGAATGCAATGGAATGTGGAATGGAATTCAACGGAAAGTGAAATGGAAATATAATTTAATGTGGAATGTATGGAATTTAATGTGGAATGGAATGGAATTGAATGTGGAATGGAATTCAACGGAAAGTGAAATGGAAATATAATTTAATGTGGAATGTATGGAATTTAATGTGGAATGAAACGGAATTGAATGTGGCATGGAAAGAGAAATGAAATGCATTGGAATGTGAAATAGAATGTGGAATATAATGGAATGTGGAATGGAATGGAATGGAATGTGGAATGGAATGGAATGGAACGCAACGTGGAATGCAATGTAATGGAGTGGAACGGAATGTGGAATGGAATGGAATGTGGAATGGAATGTGGAATGGAACGTGTAATGGAACGTGGAATGGACTGGAATGGAATGTGGAATGGAATGTGGAATGGTACGTGGAATGGAATGGAAAGGAATGGAATGGAATGGAATGGAATGTGGAATGTAATTGAATGGAATGCAATGTGGAGTGGAATTTGGAAAGGAACGTGGAATGGAATGGAATGGAATGTGGAATGGAATGGAATGGAATGTGGAAAGGAATGGTATTGAATGGAATGTGGGATGGAAATGAATGGAATGGAAAGGAAAGTGGAAGGGAATGGAAAGTGGAATGGAATGGAATGGTATGTGGATTGCAATGGAAAGAAGGATTGTGAAATGGAATGGAATGGAAAGTGGAAGGGAATGGAAACTGGACTGGAATGGAATGGAATGTGGAATGCAAGGGAAAGGAATGGAATGTGAAATGGAATGGAATGGACTAAGAAATGGAATGGAAAGGAATGGAATATGAAATGGAATGGAAAGGAATGTGGAAAGGCATTTTATGGAATGGAATGTGGAATGGAAACGAATGGAATGGAATTTGAAAGTGGAATGGAATTGAATGTGGAATGGAACGGAATGGAATGTGGAATGGAATGGAAAAAAAAGTGGAATTGAACAAAATGGAATGTGGAATGGAATGGAATGGAAAGCGCATGGAATGGAATGTGGAATGAAATGGAGTGGAATGTGCAATGAAATGGATTGGAATGTGGAATGTAATGGAATGCAATGTGGAATGCAATGGAAAGGAATGGAATGGAATGTGGAATGGAATATGGAATGGAATGGAATGGAATGTGGAATGGAATGGAATGGAATGTGGAGTGGAATGGAATGGAATGGAAGGTGGAATGGAATGGAATGTAGTAGATTGGAATGTGGAAAGCAATGGAATGCAATGGAATGGAATGGAATATAGAATGGAATGGAAAGTGGAGTGGAAGGGAATGGAAAGTGGAATGTAATGGAACGTGGAATGGAGGGAATTGATCGTGGAATGGAATATGGAATGGAATGGAATGGAATGCAGAATGGAATGATTAATGGAACATTTAATGGAATGGAAAGGAAGATGTAATAGAACGTGGAATGGAACGTGGAATGTATAGTGGAATGGAATGGAATGGAACGTGGAATGGAATGGAGCATGGAATATAATGGAATGTAATGTGGAGTGGAATGGAATGGAACACAGAGTGGAATAGTATGGAAAGTGGAATGGAGGTGGATGGAACGTGGAATGGAACGTGGAATGGAATGGAAGGAATGGAACGTAAAGTGGAATGGAATGGAATGTGGAAAGGAAAGGAATTGAATGTGGAATGGAATGTGCAATGTAATGGAATGGAATCTGGAAGGGAATGTGGAATGGAATGGAATTTTAAATGGAAATAGAACAGAATGTGAAATGGAAATAGAATGGAATGTGGAATGGAGTGTGGAATGGAATGCTATGGAATATGGAATGGTACGTGGAATGGAATGGAATGTCATGTGGAATGGAATGTGGAATGGAATTTGGAATGCAATGGAATGGAATGGAATCTGGAATGGAATGGAATGCAATTTGGAATGGAATGGAATGGAATGCGGAATGGAATATTGAATGGATTTTAATGGAATTGAAGGTGGATTGGAATGGAAAGGAATGTGGAATGGAATGCAATGGAATGAAATGTGGAATAGAATGGATTGGAATATGGAATGGAAGGGAACGTAAAGGAATGCAATGTGGAATGGAATGGAATGGAAAGTGAAAAGGAATGTGGAATAGAACTTGTAATGGAATGGAATGCAACGGAATGGAATGTGGAATGAAATGTGCAATGGTACGTGGAATGGAATAGGTTGGAACGGAATGGAATGTTGAATGAAATGTGGAATGGAATGGAAAGGAAAGTGGAATGGAATGGAATGGAATTGAATATGGAATGGAATGGTATGGCAAGTGGAATGGAATGGAATGGAATGGTATTTGGAATGGAATGGAATGGAATGTTATTTGGAATGGAATTGAATGGAATGTGGAATCAAATGGAATGGAATGTGTAATGGAAAGAATGGAATGTGGAATGGAATTGAATTGAATGGAATGTGGACTGTAAGGGAATGAAATGGAATAGAATGTGGATTGGAATGGAATGGAATGTGGAATGGAAACTGGAATGGCATAGAATGGAACATGGAATGGTATGGTATGGAATGTGGAATGCAAAGTAATGCAATGTGGAATTGAACATTTAATGGAACGTGAAATGGAATGGAATAGAACGTGGAATTGAACGTGGAATTATACGTGGAATGGAATGGAACAGAACGTGGAATGGAAAGTGGAATTATACGTGGAATGGAACGTGGAATGGTATGAGTAATGTGGAATGGAATGGAATGGAATATGGAATGGAATGAAATGGAATGTGGAACGAAATGGGATGGAATGTGGAACGAAATGGAATGGAATGTGGAATGGAATTGAATGTAATGTGGAATGGAATGTAGAACGGAATGGAATGCAAGGTGGAATGGAAAGTGGCATGGAATGGAATGTGGAATGGAACGGAATGGAATGTGGAATGCAAAGGAATGGAATGTGGAAAGGAACGTGGAATGGAATGGAATGGTAGGTGGCATGGAACATGGAATGGAATGGAACGGAACGTGGAATGGAAAGTGGAAAGAAATGTGGAATCGAACGTGGAATGGAAAATGGAATGAAATGTGGAATATGGAATGGCATAGAATAGAATGTGGAATGGAATGCAATGTAATGCCTTATGTAATGGAATGGAATGTGGAAGGGAATGTGAAATGGATTCTGGAATGGAATGGAATGCAATGTGGAATGGAATGTTTAATGGAATGTGATTTGGAATGGAATGTAATGGAATATGGAATGGAATCAAATGGAATGGAATGTGCAAAGGAATTTGGAATGGAATGGAATGGAATGTGGAATGGAATGGAAGGGAATGTGGAATTGAACGTGGAATGGAATGGAATGAAATATGGAATGGAATGTGGAATGGAATGTATAGGAACGTGGAATACAATGGAATGGAAAGTGGAAGGCAACGTGGAATGGAATGCAATGGAACATGGAATGCATCGTGCAATGGAAAGAGCAATGGAACGTAGTATGGAATGTGGAATGGAAAGTGGAATATATCATAGAATGCAATGGAATGGAATGTGGAATGGAAAGTGGTTTGGATAGTGGAATGGAATGTGGAATGTGGAATGGAATGTAATGTGAAATGGAATGCATTGGAATGTGAAATGGAACGTGGAATGGAATGGAATGCAATGTGGAATGGAATGGAATGGATTGGAATGTGTAATGGAATGAAATGGAAATTCCAGTGTTTTGGAATGGAAGTGAATGGAGAGTGGAATGGAATGGAAGGTAATGTGGAATGGAACAGAATGTAATGGACTGGAAT
This sequence comes from Pongo abelii, assembly GCF_028885655.2. Taxonomy (NCBI): domain Eukaryota; kingdom Metazoa; phylum Chordata; class Mammalia; order Primates; family Hominidae; genus Pongo; species Pongo abelii. The sequence goes on along the minus strand of NC_072000.2, from coordinate 17,463,716 downwards.
GTGTAATGGAACGGAATGGAATGGAATGGAATGGAACGTGGAATGGAATGTGGAATGGAATGGAACGTGGAACCGAATTGATTGGAATGTGTAATGGAATGTCGAATGGAATATGGAATGGAACGGAATGGAATGTGGAATGGAAAGTGGATTGTAATATAATGTGGAATGGAAGGGAATGGAATGTGGAATGTGGAATTGAATGGAATGGAATGTGGAAGAGAATCTGGAATGAAATATGGAAAGGAATGGAATGGAATGTGGAATGGAATCTGTAATGGAATGTGGAATGCAATGTGGAATGGAATGGAACGTGGAATGCAATGGAATGGAATGGAATGGAATCGGGAATTGAATGTGGAATGGAATGTGTTATGGAATGAAATGGAGTGTGGAATGGAATGTGGAATGGAAGGGAATGGAATGTGGAATGGAAGGGAATGGAATGTGGAATGAAAGGGAATGGAATTTGGAATTGAATGGAATGGAACGTGGAACGGAACCTGGAGTGGAATGTGGAATGTAATGGAATGTGAAATGGAATGGAATGGAATGTGGAATGGAATGTGGAGTGGAATGTAATGCAATGTGGAATGGAATGTTGAATGGGGTGGAATGGAATGTGTAATAGTATGTGGAATGGAATGGAATGGAATGCGGAATGGAATGTGGAATGAAATGGAAAGGAATGTGAAAATGAATGTGGATTGGAATATATTGGAATATGGAATGGTGTGTGTAATAGAACGAGGAATGCAATGGAAAGGAAAGTGGAGTGGAATGGATTGGAATTTGGAATAGAATGCGGAAACAAATGGAATGGAATATGGAATGGAATGGAATGTGGAATGGAGAGCAATGGAAAGTGTAAAGGAACACGGAATGGAATGTGGAATGAAAAGTGGAATTGACCGAGGAATGGAATGGAATGGAAAGTGGAATGGAATGTGGAATGGAATGTGGAATGGAACGTAGAATGGAATGTGGAATGGAATGGAATGGAAAGTGGAATGGAACATGTAATGGAATGAGGAATGGGACGTGGAATGGAATGTGGAATTTAATGTGGACTGGAAAGGTATGGAATATGGAACGGAAAGGAATAAAATGAGGAATGGAATGCAATGGAATGTGGAATGGAATGTGTAGAGGAATGGAACAGAGCGTGGAATAGAAAGTGGAATGCAATGGAATGGAATGGAACGGAATGGTAAGGAATGTGGAATGGAACGTCGAATGGAAAGTGGAATGGAATGTGGAATGCAATGGAATGGAATTTGGAATGGAATGTGGAATGGAATGGAATGGAATGGAATGAGGAATGGAATGAGGAATTGAATTTGGAATGGAACGCGGAACAGAACGTGGAATGGAATGGAATGTGGAATGGAATGTGGAAATTAATGGAATGGAATGGAATATAGAATGGAATGTGGAATGGAATGGAAAGGAATTTTTAAAGGGAATGCAATGGAATGTGTAATGGAATGTTGACTGGCATAGAACGCAATGTGGAATGCAATGTGGAATGGAATATAATGTAAAGTGGAATGGAAAGTTAATGGAATGTGCAATGAAATGTGTAGGGGAACGTGGAATGGAACGTGGAAAGGAATGGAATGGATCGTGGAATGGAACGTGGAATGGAAAGTGGAATGGAAAAGAATGGAACGTGAAACATAATGTGGAATGGAATGGAATGGAACGTGGAATGCAATGTGGAAAGGAATGCAATGGAATGTGGGAGGCAATGTGGAATGGAATGGAATGGAATGTGGAATGGAATGTGGCATGGAACGTGGAATGGAAAAGAATGCAACGTGGAATGGAAGGTGGAATGGAACGGAAAGGTACGTTGACCGGAAAGTGGAATGGAATGGAATGGAACGTGGAATAAATGTGGAATGGAATGGAATGGAATATGGAATGGAATGGAATGTGGAAAGGAATGGAATGGAAAGTGAAATGGAATGGAATGTGGAATGGAATGTGGAATAGAATGTGGAAAGTAACGTGGAAAGGAATAGAATGTGGAACGGAAATTGGAATGGAATGGAATGGAACGTAGAATGGAACGTGCAAAGGAATATTGAATGGAATGGAATGGAAGGTGGAATGAAATGGAATGGAATGTGGAAAGGAATGTGGAATGGAATGGAATGGAACGTAGAATGGAATGCAAAGGAATTTGAAATGGAATGAAAGGGAATGTGGAATGGAATGTGGAATGGAATTGAATGAAATAGAATTTGGAATGCAATGTGGAATGGAATGTGGAATGGAACGTGGAATGGAATAGAACGTGGAATGGAATGTGGAATACAATGTGGAATGGAATGGAATGGAATGCGCAATGGAATGTGCAATGGAATGGAATGGAACGTGGAATGGAGCGTGGAATGGAATGTAGAATGGAACCTGGAAAACAATGTGGAATGTAATACAATGGAATGAGGAATGGAAAGTGGAACGGAATATATTGTAATGGAATGGAATGTGGAAAGGAACGTGTAATGGAACGTGGAATGGAATGTAGAATGGAATGGAATGGAAAGTGTAATGGAATGGAATGGAATGTGGAATGGAATGGAATGGAATGGAATGAAATGGAGTGCAATGTGGAAAGGAATGGAACGGAATGCAATGTGGAATGGAATGGAATGTGGAATTCAATGGAATGGAATATGGAATTGAATGTGGAATGGAATGTGGAATTGAACGGAATGGAATTGAATGTGGAATGGAATAAAATGGAATGTGCAAAGGAATGTGGAATGGAATGGAATGGATTGTGGAATGAAATGAGGAATGGAGTGGATTGTGGAATGCAATGTGGAATGGAATGGAATGGAATTTAGAATGGAGTGTGGAATGGAATGGAATGGAATGTGGATAGGAATGGAATGTGGATTTGAACGGAATGAAATGTGGAATGGAATGTGGGGTGGTATGGAATGGAAAGTGGAATGGAAAGTGGAATCGAATGTAATGGAAAGTGGAATGGAATGGAATGGCAAGTGTAATGGAATGGAATATGGAAGGGAATTTAACGTGGAATGGAATGGAATGGAATACGGTATGGAATGGAATATAATGTGGAATTGAAAGGAATGGATTGGAATGGAATGCGAAATGGAATGTGGAATGTAACGTGAAATGGAATGAGGAATCCAATGCGGAATGGAAAGAAATGGAACGTGGAATGGAATGGAGTGGAAAGGAGTGGAATGGAAACTCAAATAGAACGTGGAATGGAACGTGGAATGGAATAGAACGTGGAATGGAATGTGGAATACAATGTGGAATGGAATGGAATGGAATGCGCAATGGAATGTGGAATGAAATGGAACGGAACGTGGAATGGAACGTGAAACGGAATGTAGAATGGAACCTGGAAAACAATGTGGAATGTAATACAAGGGAATGAGGAATGGAATGTGGAATGGAATATATTGTAATGGAATGGAATGTGGAAAGGAACGTGGAATGGAACGTGGAATGGAATGTAGAATGGAATGGAATGGAAAGTGTAATGGAATGGAATGGAATGGGGAATGGAATGGAATGGAATGGAATGAAATGGATTGCAATGTGGAAAGGAATGGAACGGAATGCAATGTGGAATGGAATGGAATGTGGAATTCAATGGAATGGAATATGGAATTGAAAGTGGAATGGAATGAGGAATTGAACGGAATGGAATTGAATGTGGAATGGAATAGAATTGAATGTGCAAAGGAATGTGGAATGGAATGGAATGGATTGTGGAATGAAATGCGGAATGGAGTGGATCGTGGAATGCAATGTGGAATGGAATGGAATGGAATTTAGAATGGAGTATGGAATGGAATGGAATGGAATGTGGATAGGAATGGAATGTGGATTTGAACGGAATGAAATGTGGAATGAAATGTGGAATGGAATGTGGGATGGTATGGAATGGAGTGTGGAATGGAAAGTGGAATCGAATCTAATGGAATGCGGAATGGAATGGAATGGCAAGTGGAATGGAATGGAATATGGAAGGGAATTTAACGTGGAATGGAATGGAATGGAATACGGTTTGGAATGGAATATAATGTGGAATTGATAGGAATGGATTGGAATGGAATGCGAAATGGAATCTGGAATGTAACGTGAAATGGAATGAGGAATCCAATGCGGAATGGAACGAAATGGAACGTGGAATGGAATGGAGTGGAAAGGAGTGGAATGGAACGTCAAATAGAACGTGGAATGGAACGTGGAATGGAATGTGGAATGGAACATGGAATGGAAAATGAAATGGAATGGAATGGAACGGAATGGAATGGAAGGGAATGGAATGGAATGGAATGGAATGGAATGGAATGGAATGGAATGTGGAATGGAATGGAATGGTGTGCAATGTGGAAAGGAATTGAAAGGAATGGAACGAAATGGCATGGAATGTGGAATAGAATGTAATAGAATGTGGAATGCAGTGGAACGGAAAGCGGAATGGAATGGAATGAAATGTTGAGTGGAATGGAAAGGAATATGGAATGGAAACGAATGGAATGGAATGGAATGTGGAATGCAATGGAATTTAAAGTGGAATGGAATGGAATGGAATGCATTGTGGAATGGATTGGAAGGGAATCGAATGCAATGGAATGAGGAATGAAATGGAATGGTGTGCAATGTGGAATGGATTCGAATGGAAAGGAATGGAAAGGAATTCAGAATGGAATGGAATGGAATGCGGAATGGAATGGAATGCAATGTGGGATGGATTGGAATGAAATGTGGAATGGAATGGTATGGATTGTGAAATGGAATGGAATGGAATGGAAATGAATGGAATGTGGAATGGAATGGAATGGGATGATTAATGAAATGTGGAAAGTAATGGAATGGAATTTGGAATGGAATGGAATGGAATGGAAAGCAATATTTAATGTAACGGAAACTGGAATGGAATTGAATGGAATGTGTAATTGTATGGATAGGAATGTGAAATGGAATGGAATGGAGTGAGGAATGGAATGGAATGGAATGTGGAATGTAGTGGAATGGAATGCTGAATGGAATGTGGAATGGGTTGGAAGACAATGTGGAATGGAATGTGGAATGGAAAGAAATGGAGTGGAATGGAATGGAATGGAATATGGAATGGAATGGAATGGAATGCAATTTGGAGTGCAATGGACCGGAATGCAGAATGGAATGGAATGGAATGCCGAATAGAGTGCAATGGAATGTGGAATGGAATGGAAGGTAATGTGGAATGGAATGGAATGGAAGGTGGAATGTAATGGAATGGAATGTGGAATGGAATATGAAATGGAATGGAATGGAAAGTGGAATGGAATGTCGAACGGAATGGAATGGAACATTGAATGGAATGTGGAATGGAATGGAATGGAACGTTGTGATTGAATGTGCAATGGAATGGAATGGAATGTGGAAGTGAAAGGAATGGAATTTGGAATGGACAGGAACGGAATGTGGAATGGAATTTATTGGAATGTGGAATGGAATGGAATGGAATTTGGAATGAAATGTGGAATGGAATGAAATTGAATGTGGATTGGAATGGAATGGAATGTGCAATGCAATGTGGAATGGAATGAAATGGAATGTGGAACGGTATGGAATGGAAAGTGGAATGTAATGGAATTGAATGTAGAATGGAATGGAATGGAATTTGGAACCGAATGGAATGGAATGTGGAATGGAAAGTGGAATGGAAAGGAATGGACAGCGAAATGAAATGTGGAATGGAATGGAATGTGGATTGAAATGGAATGAAACTTGGAATGGAATGGGATGGAATGACGGATGGAATGCAATGGAATTTGGAAAGGAATGGAATGGAAAGTGGAATGGAATGTGGAATGGATTGGAAGGGAATGTGTAGTGGAATGTGGAATGGAATAGAATGGAATGGAATGGAATGTGGAATTGAATGGAATGGAATGTGGAATGGAATGGAATGGAATGTGGAATGGATTGTGGAATGAATTGGAATGGAATGGAACGTAATGTGGAATGGATGTTGGAATGGATTGGAATGGAACGTGGAATGGAATGTGAAATGGAATGGAATGGAATGGAATGGAATGTGAAATGGAAAGGAATTGACAGCGGAATGGAATGGAATGAAATGCAATGTGGAATGGACTGGAACGGAATGGCATTGAATGGAATGCGGAATGGAATGTAATGGAATGGGAAATGGAATACAGTGGTACGTGGAATGGAATGGAAAGGAATGTGGAATGGTATGAGGAACGGAATGTAATGGAATGTGGAATGGAATGTGGAATGGAACGTAAGGGAATGTGGAATGGAAAATGGAATGGAATGTGGAATGGAATGTGGAGTGGAATGGATAATGGAATGGAATGTGGAATGGAATGTGGAATCGAATGGAACGGAATGTGCAATGGAATGTGGCATGGAATGTTGAATGGATAGTGGAATGGGAATTGGAAAGGAATGGAATAGAAAGTGGAATGCAATGTAGAATGGAATGGAATGGAATGTGGAATGGAATGTGGAATGGAAGGGAGTGGAACAAGGAATGGAACATGGAGTGGAACGTGGAATAGAACATGGAATATAACATTGAAAGGGATGTGGAATGCAATGCAGAATGGAATGGAATTGAATGTGGAATGGAATGGATTGGAAAGTGGAAAGGAATGGAATGGAATGTGGAATGGAATGTGGAATACAAAGGAATGGAACGTAGAATGGAATGTGGAATGGAATAGAAAAGAATTTGGAATGGAATGGAATGGAAAGGAATGTGGAATGGAATGGGGAATGGAATGGAATGGAACATGAATTGGAATGGAATGGAATGTTGAATGGAATGGAATGGAATGTGGAATAGAAAAGAATGGAATGGAATGGAATATGGAATGGAATGAAATGTGGAATGTAATGGAATGGAATGTTAAATGGAAAGGAATGTAATATGGAATGGAATGGAATGGAAGGCAATGTGCAATGGAATGAAATGCAACGTGGAATGGAATGGAATGCAATGTGGAATGGAATGAAATGGAATGTGGAATTGAATGGAATGGAATGAAGTGTGGAAAGGAATGGAATGGAAGGCAATGTGGAATGGAGTGGAATCAAATTTGGAATCGAATGCACGTGAATGTGCAAAGGAATGGAATGGAATGTGGAATGGAATGTGGAATGCAGTGGAATGGAAAGGATTCGAAGGTGGAATGGAATAGAATGGAATATGGCATGAAATGGAATGTGGACTGGAATGGAATTGAATGTTTAATGCAATGGAATGGAATGTGGAAAGGAACGGAATTGAATGTGGAATGGAATTTAGAATTGAATGGAAATGAATGGAATGCAATGTGGAACGGAATAGAATGTATAACGGAAAGGTATGGAATGTGGAATGGAATGGAATGGAATGTGGAATGGAATGGAATGGAAAGTGGAATTGAATGGAATGAAATGTGGAATGGAATGAGCAATGCAATGGAAAGGAATGGAATGGAATGCAACGTGCAATGGAATGTGGAATGGAATGGAATGTGGAATGGAAAGGAATGCTATGTGCAAAGGAATGGAATGCAATGTTGAATGGAATATGGAATGTAGTGGAATGGAATGGAAACTGGAACAGATTGCAATGGAATGTGGAATGGAATGTGTAATGGAATGGAATGGAATGTGGAATGGAATGTGGAATGGAATGGATCGCAGATTGGATGGTGGAATGGAATGTGGAATGGAATGGAATGGAATGGAATGTGGAATACAACGGAATGGAATGGAATGGAATGGAATGTGGAATACAACGGAATGGAACATGGAATGGAACGTGGAATGGAATGGAATGTGGAGTGGAATGTGGAATGGAATGGATCGCGGAATGGAATGTGGAAAGTAATGGAATGGAATGTAGAATGGAATGTGGAATTCAATGTGGAATGGAATGGAATTCAAAGAGGAATGCAATGGAATTGAACAGTATGAAATGTGGAATTGAATGGAGTAGAATGTGGAATGGAATGTTCAAAGTAATGGAATGGAACGTGAAATGGAACGTGGGATGCAACATGGAATGGAGCGCGGAATGGAATGGAAGGGAATGTGGATTGGAAGGGAATGAAACGCAGAATGGAATTGGTAATGGAATGGAATGTGGAATGGAATGGAATGGAATATGGAATGAAATAGAATGTGGACTGGAATGGAACTGAATGTTTAATGGAATGGAATGGAATGTGGAATGGAATGGAATGGAATGTGGAATGGAATTTAGAATTGAATGGAAAGGAATGGAATGCAATGTGGAATGGAATAGAATGTAAAACAGAAAGGTATGGAATGTCGAATGGAATGGAATGGAATGTGGAATGGAATGGAATGGAATGTGGAATGGAATGGAATGGAAAGTGGAATTGAATAGAATGAAATGTGGAATGGAATGTGCAATGGAATGGAATGGAATGGAATGCAACGTGCAATGGAAGGTGGAATGGAATGGAATGGAATGTGGAATGGAAAGGAATGCTATGTGTAAAGGAATGGAATGGAATGTGGAATGGAATGGAATGTGGAATGGAAAGGAATGCTATGTGTAAAGGAATGGAATGGAATGTGGAATGGAATATGGAATGGAGTGGAATGGAATGGAATGTGGAACGGATTGGAATGGAACGAAATGGAATGTGGAATGGAATTTTGAATGGAATGGATCGCAGATTGGAGTGTGGAATGGAATGTGGAATGGAATGGAATGGAATGGAATGTGGAATGGAATGGAATGGAATGGAATGTGGAATGGAATGGAATGGAATGGAATGTGGAATAGAATGGAATGGAATGGAATGTGGAATGGAATGGAATGGAATGTGAAATTTAATGGAATAGAATATGGAAGGGAATAGATTGGAATGTGCAATGGAATGGAATGGAATATGGAATGGAATGGAATGGAATGGAATATGGAATAGAATGGAATGGAATATGGAAAGGAACGTCGAATGGAATGGAATGTGGAGTGGAATGTGGAATGGAATGCATCGTGGAATGGAATGTGGAATGGAAAGGAATGGAATGTAGAATGGAATGTGAAATTTAATGTGGAATATAATGGAAGAGAATGTGGAATGCAACGTGGAATGGAATGGAATCAAAAGGGGAATGGAATGGAACGGAATGTGGAATGGAATATGGAAAGGAATGGTATGGAATGTGGAATGGAATTGAATGGAATGTGGAATGAAACATGGAATGAAACTTGGAATGGAACGTTGAATGCAAGGTGAAGTGGAAAGACGAATGGAATGGCACGGAAGATGGAATAGATTGCAATGGAAAGAGGAATGGAATGGAATGGAATGTGCAAGGGACCATGAAAGTGAACGTGGAATGGAACGTGGAATGGAACGTGGAATACAACGTGGAATGGAATGGAATAGAATGCCGGATAGAAGGGAATGTGATGTGGAATGGAAAGTGGAATGGAATTTAATGGAATGTTTAATGGAATGCAATGGAACGTGGAATGGAATGTGGAATGGAATTTTTAATGGAATGGAAAGGAAAGGAATGTGGAATGGAATGGAATGGAATGGAATGGAGTGTTGAATGGAATTGAGTGGAATGTGGAATGGAATCGAATGGAATGTGGAATTGAATGGAGTGGAATGTGGAACTGAATATGGAATGGAATGCAATACAATGTGGAATGCATTGGAATGCAATGTGGAAGGGAATGGAATGGAATGTGGAATGGAATGGAATGGACTGTGGAATTGAATGTGGAATGGAGTGGAATGCAATGGAATGTGGAATGGATAGGAATCGAAAGTGGAATGGAAAGGAATGGTGTGTCGAATGGAATGTTGAATGGAATGGAACGCGGACTGGAATGTGGAATGGAATGTGGAATGGAATGGAATGGAAAAAGAAACGGAATTAAAGGGAATGGAATGTGGAATAGAATGGAATGTAATATGGAATGGAATGTGGAATGGAATATGGAATGGAATGGAATGGAATGTGGAATTGAATGGAATGGAATGCAATGTGGAATGGAATGCAATGGAATGTGGAGTGGAATGGAATGGAATGTGGATTGGAACGGAATGGAATGAAATGTGGAATTGAAAGAAATGGAATGGAATGTGGAATGGAAAGGAAAGGAATGTGGAATGGAATGTGTAATGCAATGGACTGGAATGTGGAATGGAAGGTGGAATGTAATGGAATAGAATGGAATGTGTAATGGAATGCAATGCAATATGGAAAGGAATTGAATGGAATGGAAAGTGGAATGGAATGGAATTGAATGCAATGTGGAATGCAAAGCAATGGAATGTGGAATGGAATGGAATGGAATGTGGATTGGAACGGAATGGAATGAAATGTGGAATGGAAAGAAGTGGAATGGAATGTGGACTGGAATGTGGAATGGAATGGAATGGAATGTGGAATGGAATGTGGAATGGAATGGAATGGAATGTGGAATGGAATGTGGAATGGAAGATGGAACGTTATGTGGAATGGAATGGAATGTGGAATGGAATATGTAATGGAATACAGAGAAATGTGGAATGGAAGATGGAATGGAATGTGGAATGGAAATTGGAATGGAATGAAATGGAACGTGGAATTGAACGTGGAATGGAAAGTGGAATGGAATGGAATGGATTGTGGAAGGGAAAGAGAAATGTAATTTGGAATGGAATGTTGAATGGAATGGAAAGGAATGTGGGATGGAATGTGAAAGAGAACATGGAATAGAATGGAATGGAATGTGGAATGGGATGTGGAATAGAATGTGGAATGTAATGTGGAATGGAATGAAATGGAATGTGGAATGGAATGTGGAATGTAATGTGGAATGGAATGTCGAACGAAATGGATTGGAATTTGGAATGGAATGTGGAATGCAATGTGGAACGGAATGGATTGGAATGTGGAAAGCAATGTGGAATGGAATGCAATGGAAAGTGCAATGGAACAGAATGGAATGTTTAATGCAATATGGAATGGAACGGAATGCAATTTGGAATGGAATGTGAAGTGGAGAGTGCAATCGAATGTTGAATGGAACTGAATGGAAAGTGGAATGTAATTTGTAATGGAATTGTGGAATGGAAGGTGAAATGGAATGGAATGGAATTTGGAGGAGATTGTATACTGGAATGGAATGGAACATGGAATGGCACGTGGAATGGAACATGGAATGGAATCGAATGGAACGTGGAATGTTATGTAGAATGGAATGTGGAAACGATTGAAATGTGGACCGGAATGCAAAAGAATGTGGATTGGAATGAAATGAAATGTGTAATGGAATGGAATTGAACGTGGAATGGAATGGAAAGAAATGTGTAGTGGAATGTCGAATGAAATGCGAACTGGAAGGTGGAATTATATGTGGAATGGAACAGAATGAATGGAACATGGAAAGGAATGGAATGGAACGTGGAATAGAACGTGGAATGGAACATGGAATGGAATGTCGTATGGAATGGAATGGAATCTGGAATGGAATGGAATGGAATGTGGAATGAAACGTGGAATAGAAGGTGGAATGGAATCTGAAATGGATTGTACAATGGAGTGGAATGGAATGTGGAATGGAAAGTGGAATGTAATGCAGTGGAATGGGGAATGGAATGTGGAATGGAATGTGGAATGGAATGGAATGGAATGTGGAATGGAATGTGGCATCAAATGGAATTTGATGTGGAAAGGAAAGTTTAATGGAACATGGAATGGAACGTGGAATGGAATGTAAAGGAATTGATTGTGGAATGGAAAGGAATGGAATGTGTAATGGAATGTGAAATTGAATGTGGAATATAATGTTGAATGGAATGGAATGGAATGGGCAATGGAATGTGGAATGGAATGTGGAAGGGAACATAGAATGGAATGGAATGGAATGTGGAATAGAATGTGGAATAGAATGTAGAATGTAATGTGGAATGGAATGAAATGGAATGTGGAATGGAATGTGGAAAGGAAAGTGGAATGGAATGGAATGTAATGAGAAATGGAACGTGGAATTTAATTGAATGGACCTTGGAATGGAAGGTAGATTGGAAAGTTGAATGGAATGTGGAATGAAATGGAATTGAATGTGGAATGGAATGTTAAATGGAATCGAATGGAATGTGGAATATAATGTGGAAGAGAATGTGGAATGGAATGTGGAATGGATGTAATTGACTGTGGAATGGAATGGATTTGAATGTGGAAAGGAATGTGGAAGGGAATACAATCTGATGTGGAATGGAACGGAATGAAATGTGGAATAGACTGTGGAATGGAATGTGGAAAGGAATGGAACAGAATGTGGAATGGAATGTGGAAAGCAGTGTGGAAATGAATGTGGAATGGAACGGACTGGAATGTGGAATGGAACGTGGAATGGAATGTGGAGTGGAATGTGGAATGGAAAATGGAATGGATTGGAATGGAAAGTTAAATGGAAAGGAAAGGAAAGTCAGATGGAATGTGGAATGGAATGGAATGGAACATGGAATGGAACATGGAATGGAACGTGGAATGGAATGGAAAGGAACGTGGAATTGAATGTTGAATGGAATGTCGAAAGCATTGGAAAGTGGAAAGGAATGGAATGGAATGTGGAATGGAAGGGAATGGAAGGTGAAATGGAATGTGGATTGGAATGACAAACGGAATGGAATGGAACGAGGAATGGAATGGAATGGAACGTGGAATGAAATGTGGAATGCAACGTTGAATGGAATGTCGGATGGAAACGACTGCAAAGTTGAATGCAATGGAATGGAATGTCAAATGGAATTTGGAATGGAATGGAATGGAATGTGGAATGGATTGTGAAATGGAATGCGGAAAGGAATGTGGAATGGAATGGAATGCAATGTGGAATGGAATGTGGAATGGAATGTGAAATGGATTGTGGAATGGAATGCAGAAGGGGATATGGAATGGTGTGGAATGGATGATGGAACTGATTGGAATGGAAGGTGGAATAGAATGTGGAATGGAATTGAAAGGAACATGGAAAGGAACATTGAAAGGAACGTGGAAAGGAAAGTGGAATGTAATGTGGAATGCAAGATACAGTGTAAGGTGCAATGGAATGTGGAATGGAACGTGGAAAGGAAAGTGGAATTGAATGGATGGAACATGGAGTGGAACGTGGAATGGAATGTGGAACGGAATGTGGAAATGTACGTGGAATGGAAAGTAATGGAATGTGGAATGGAATGGAATGGAATGTGGAATGGAAAGGAATGGAATGTGGAATGGAATGTGGAAGGGAAAGTGGAATTGAATGGAATGTAATGTGGAATTCAAAGTGGAATGGAATTGATTGGACCTTCAAATGAAAAGTGGAATGGAACATGGAATTGAATGGAATGTAATGGGGAATGGAATGGAATGCAATGTGGAATGGAATGGAATGGAATGTGGAATGGAATGTGGAATGGAATGGAATGGAATGGGGAATGGAATGGAGTGGAATATGAAATGGAATGTGGAACCGAAGGTGAAATCGAATGTGGAATGGAAGGTGAAATGGAATGTGGAAAAGAAGGTGAAATGGAATGTGGAATGAAATGTTGAACGGAATGTGGAATGGAATGTGGAATGGAATGTGGAAAGGAATGCGGAATGGAACGGAATGGAATGTCAAATGGAATGTGGAATGGAATGGAATGGAATGTGGAACGGAAATTGGAATTGAATGTGAAATGGAATGTGGAAAGGAATGTGGAATTTAATGGAACGGAATTTGAAATGGAATGGAATGGAATGTTTAACGGTATGTGGAATGAAAAGCAAAGGAATGCGGAATGGAATGTGGAAAGGAATGTGGAATGGATCAGAATGAAATGTGAAATGGGATGTGGAATGGACGGTGGAATGGAATGTGGAATGGAATGTGGAATGGAATGTGGAATGGAACGCGGAAAGGAATGTGGAATGGAAGGGAATTGAATGTGGAATACAACGGAAAGGAGTTTGGAATGCACTTTGGAATGGAGCGTGGAATGGAATGTGGAATGGAACGGAATGGAATGTCAAATGGAATGTGGAATGGAATGTGGAATGGAATGTGGAATGGAGCGGAATGGAATGTGGAATGGAAAGTGGAATGGAATGTGGAATGGAGTGTGGAATGGAATGTGGAATCCAATGGAAAGCAACGTGGAATGGATTGTGGAAAGGAATGTGGAATGGAGTGTGGAATGGAATGTGTAAAGGAACGGAATAGAATGTGAAATGGACTTTGGAATGGAATGTGGAATGAAATGTCAAATGTAATGCAGTGGAAAGTTGAATTGAACTTGGTATGGAATGGATTGGATTGTGTAATGGAATGTTGCATGGAATGGAACAGAATGTGGAAAGGATTGTGAAATGGAATTTGGAATGGAATATGGAATGGAACGTGGAATGGAACGTTGAATGAAACGTGGAAGGGAATAGAATGGAACGTGGAATGGAATGGAATGGAATGTGGAATGGAATGTGGAAAGTAATGTGGAATAGAATGTGGAGTGGAATGCAATGTAATGTGAAATGGATTGTAATGGAATGTGGAATGAAATGTGGAATGGAATGTGGAATGAAACGGAATGTAATGTGGAATGGAATGTTGAAAGGAAATGGAATGGAATGGAGTGGAATGCGGAATGGAAAGTGAAATGATATTGAATGGAACACGGAATAGAACATTGAAAGGAACGTGGAATGTAATGTGGAATGGAATCTAATGGAATGTGGAATGGAATTTAATGGAATGTGGAATGGAATGTGGAATCGAATGTGGTAAGGAATGTGGAATGAAATGAGGAACGGAATATGGAATGGAATGGAATGGAATGTGGAAAGGAAAGTGGAATTGAGTGTGGAATGGAATGTGTAATAGAATGGAATGGAATGTGAAAGGGAATGTGTAATGGATTGTGGAATACAATGTCAGAAGTAATAGGATGGAATGTGGAATTGAAAGTGGAATGGAATGGAATGCAACGTGCAATGGAATGTGAGATGAAATGTAATGGAATGTGGAATGGATTGTGGAATGGAACGTGGAATGTAAAGTGGAATGGAATGTAGTGGAATGTGGAATGGAATGTGAAATGGAATTTGGATTGGAATGTGGAATGGAACGTGGAATTGAATGGAATTGAACGTCTTATGAAATGTGGAGTGGACTAGAATTGAATGTGGAATGGAATGAAATGGAGTGTGGAATGGAATGTGGAAAGGAAAGTGGAATGGAATGGAATGTAATGAGGAATGGAACGTGGAATTTAATTGAATGGACCTTCGAATGGAGGGTAGTTTGGAACGTTGAATGGAATGTGCAATGAAACGGAATTGAATATGGAATGGAATGGAATGGAATGTGGAATGGAATGGAATGGAATGTGGAATGGTATGGAATGGAAAGTTGAATGTGAATTGGAATGGAATGGAACGTAATGGGGAAATGAATGGAATGGAATATGAAATGGAATGTGGAATGGAATGCGAAATGGAATGTGGAGTGGAATGGAATGCATTGTGGAATGGAATGGAATGGAGTGTGGAATGCAATGCAGAACGGAATGTGGAATTGAATGTGGAATAGAACGAAGAATAGAATGGAATGGAAGCTGGAATGGAAAGTGGATAGGAATGGAAAAGAATGTGGAATGGAATGGGATGGAATGTGGAATGGAACGTGGAATTGAATGGAATTGAACGTCTTATGAAATGTGGAGTGGACTAGAATGGAATGTGGAATGGAATGAAATGGAGTGTGGAATGGAATGTGGAATGGAATGTGGAACGGTATGGAATGTGGAATGAAATTTAATGGAATGGAATGGAATTTGGAATGGAATGCGGAATGGAATTGAATTGAATGTGGAATTCAGTGTGGAATAGATTGGAATGGAATGTGAATGGAAAGTGGAATGGAATGGAGTGGAATGTGTAATGGAATGTGAAATGGAATGGAATGAATTATGTAATGGAAAGTGGAATGGAACGAGGACTAGAAAGTGGAAAGGAATATGGAAAGGAATGTGGAATGGAACTTGGAATGGAATGGAATGGAACGTGTAATGGAATGGAATGGAATGTGGTAAGGAATGGAATGGAAAGAGGAAGGGAATGTGGAATGGAATGGAATTTAATGGAATGTGGAATGGAACGGAATGTGGATTGGAATGGAATGTAGAATGGAAGGTGGAATTGAATGGAATGGAACGTGTAATGGAATGGAACGTGGAATGGAATGGAAAGTGGTATGGAATGGAATATGGAACGGAATGGAATCTGGAATAGAATGGAATGTGAAGGAACGTTGAATGAAATGGAATGGAATGGAATGTGGAATTGAAGGGAATGTGGAATGGATTGGAATGGAATGGAATGGAAAGTGGAGTGGAATGGAAGGGAACGTGGAATGGAATGGAATGCAACGTGGAATGGAATGGAATGTATCATGGAATGGAATGGGTTAGAATGGAATATCGAATGGAATGGAACGTGGAATAGAATGGAATGGAACATGCAATGGAATGGAATGGAAATTGGAATGGAATGGAATTGAACATGGAATGGAATGGAATGGAATGGAATGGAATGGAATGTGGAATGGAATGTGGAATGGAACGTGGAAAGGAATGGAATGCAAAGGAATGGAATGTGGAAAGTAATGTGGAATGGAATGGAATGGAATCGAATGGAATGTAGAATGGAACGGATTGTAATATGGAATGGAATGGAATGCAATGGAATGGAATTGAATGTGGAATGGAATGGAATTGAAAGTGGAATGGAATTGAATTGAATGTGGAACAGAATGGAATGGAATGCATTGTGGAATGGAATGGAATGGAATGTGGAATAAATGAAATGGAATGAGGAATGAAATGGAATGGAAGGGAATGTGGAATGGAATAGAATACAATGTGGAATCGAAAGGAATGGAATGTGAAATGGAAAGGAATGGAATGTGGAATGGAATGGAACGGAATGAGGAATGGATTTGAATGGAATTTTGAATGGAATTAGGATTGAAATGTAAAGGAATAGAAGAGAATGTGGAATAGAATGTAATGTGGAATGGAATGGAATGTGGAATGAAATGGAATGGAATGTGGAATGGAATGCAATGGAATGTTAAATTGAATGGAATGGAATGTAGAATGGAATGGAATGGAAAGTGGAATAGAATGCAATGGAATTGTATGTAATGTGGAAAGGAATGGAAGGGAACATGTAATGGAATGTGGAATGGAACGGAGAAGGGAATGTGGAATGGAACGTGGAATGGAATGCGGAATGGAATGTGGAATGGAAAGGAAAGTGATGTGGAATGGAATGTGGAATGCAATGGAATGGAAAGCAGAATGGAATGGAATGGAATGCAGAAAGGAAATTAAAGGAATGTGGAATGGAATGCAATGCTATGGAATGTGTAAAGGAATGGAATGGAAAGGAATGTAGAATGGAATGAAATGGAATGTGGATTGGATTGGAATGGTATGTGGAATGGAATGGAATGGAATGGAATGCGGACTGGAATGGAATGAAATGTGGAATGCGATAGAATGGAATGGAACTTGGAATGGAATGGAATGCAATGTTCAATGGAATGGAATGGAATGGAATTTGGAATGGAATGAGGAATGCAATGGAATGGAATGTGGAATTGAATGTGGAATGCAATCGAATGGAATGTGGAATGGAATATGAAATGGAATGTGGAATGGAATGGAATGGTATGTGGAATGGAATGTGGAATGCAATGTGGAATGGAATGTGGAATGGAATGGAATGCAAGCTGGAATGGAAGCTTGAGTTGAAAGTGGAATGGAATGGAATGAAATCTGGAATGAAAAGTGAAATGGAATGGAGTGAAGCGTGCAATGGAAGGTCGAATGGAACGCAGAATGGAAGGTGGAATGAAATGAGGAGTGGAATGTAAAGCCATGTGGAATGGAATGTGGAATGGAATGGATCGTGGAATGGAATGGGGAATGGAATGGGATGGAATTTGGAATGGAAAGTGCCATGGAAAGGATTGGAATGTGCAATGGAATGTGGAATGGAATGGAATGGAATGTGGAATGGAATGTGGAATGGAATGGGAAGGAATGTTGAATGGAATGTGGAATAGAACGGAAATGAATGTGGAAGGGAATGAGGAATGGAATGGAATGGAAAGCAATGTGGAATGGAATGGAATGAAATGTGAAATGGAATGGAATGGCATGTGGAATGGAGTGGAATGTGATGCAATGAGGAATGGAATGGAATGGAATGCAAACTGCAATGGAATGGAATGGAATGTGCAATGTAATCCAATGGAATTTGGAATGGAATGGAATGGAATGTGGATTGGAATCTGGAATGGAATGGAATGGAATAGAGCGGAATGTGGAATAGAATGGAATGTAATATGGAATGGAATGCAATGGAATGTGGAATGGAACGTGGAATGGAACTTGGAAAGGAATGGAATGGAAAGGAATGGAATGTGGAATGGAATAGAATTGAGTGTGGAATAGGATGTAATTGAATGTGCAATGGAATGGAGTGGAATGTGGAATGGAAGTTGGATTTCAATGAAAGGAATGTGATGGAATGTGGAATAGAATGAATTTGAATGTACAATGAAATTGAATGCAATTTGGAATGGAAGTTGGATTTGAATGGAAAGGAATGGGATGGAATGTGGAATGGAATGCAATGTGGAATGGAATGGAATGCAATGTGGATTGGAATGGAATGTGGAATGGAATGCAAAGGAATGTGGAATGGAAAGGAATGGAATGGAACGGAAAGTGGAATGGAATGTGGAAAGGAAAGGAATGGAATGGAATTTTGAAAGCAATGGAATGGAATGTGGAATGGAATGGAATGGAATCTGGAATGTAATGTGAAATGGTATGGATCGTTGAATGGAATGTACAATGGAATGGAATGGAATGTGGAATGGAATGTGAAATGGAATGGAATGTAATTTGGAATGGAATTGAATGGAATGTATAAAGGAATGGAATGTATAGCCATGTGGAATTAAATGAAATTGAATGTGGAATGGAATGGAATGGAATGTGAAATGGAATGGAATGGAATGTGGAAAGGAATGTGGAATGGAATGGAATGTGGAATGGAATGGATTGGAATATGGAATGGATTGGAATGGAATGGAATGTGGATTGGAATGGAACTGAATGTGGAATGGAATGGAATGTAATGTGGAATGGAATGGAAAGGAATGCAATGTGAAATGGAATGGAATGCAATGTGAAATGGAATGGAATGCAATGTGGAATGGAATGGAATGGAATGTAGAATTGAATGGAATGGAATGAAGTTTGGAACAGAACGGAATGGAATGCAATGTAGAATGGAATGTGGAATTGAATGCAATGGAATGTGCAAAGGAATGGAATGGAATGTGGAATGGAACGTGAAATGGAATGTGGAATGGAATGTGAAAGGATTGGAATGTGGAATGGAATGGAATGGAACGTGGAATGGAATGGAATGGAATGTGGAATGGAATGAAATTGAACGTGGAATGGAATTGAAAGGAATGTGGAATGGAATGTCGAATGGAATGCTAAATGGAAGGTGGAATGAAATGTGGAATGGAACAGAATGAATGGAACATGGAACGGAATGGAATGGAACGTGGAATAGATCGTGGAATGGAACGTGGAAAGGAATGTCAAATGGGATGGAATGGTATGTGGAATGGAATGGAATGGACTGTGGAATGCAATGTGGAATGGAAGGTGGAATGGAATGCGAAATGGATTGTGAAATGGAGTGTGGAATGAAAGGGTATGGAATATTGAATGGAATTTGGAATGGAATGTAAAGTAATGGAATTTGGAAAGCAATGGAATGGAATTTGGAATGGAAAGAATAGAATGTGGAATGGAATGGAATGGTATGGAATGTGGAATGGAATTGAATGTAATGTGGAATGGAATGGAATTTAGTTTGGAATGCAAAGGAATGGAATGTGGATTGGAAAGCAAAGAAAAGTGGAATTGAATTGAATGTAAAGGAATTGAATGTGAAAAGGAATGTGGAATTGAATGTGAAATGGAATGTGGAATGGAATGTGGAAGACAATTAAATGGAACTTCGAATGGAATGGAATGGAATGTGGAGTGGAATTGAATGGAAGCTGGAATGGGACGTGGAATGGAACTTGGAATGAAACGTGGTATGTAATGTGGAATGAATGTAGAATGGAAGGAAATGGAATGGGGAATGGAATTTAATGGAATGCAGAACGGAATAGAATGTGGAATGGAATGCAATTTAATGGTATGGAATACAGAATGGAAGGGAATGGAATGTGGAATGGAATTTAATGGAATGTGCAATGGAATGCAATGGGGAATGGAATGTAATTTAATGGTACGGAATATGGAATGGAATGGAATGTGCAGTGGAATCTGGACTGGAATGGAATCGGACGTGGAATGAAACGTGGAATGGAGCGCGGAATGGAACGTGGAATGGAACGTGGAATGAAATGTGGTATGGAATGGAATGGAATGTGGAATGGAAGGGATTGCAATGTGTAATGGAATGTAGAATGTAATGGAAAGAAATAGAATGGAATGTGGAATGGAATAGAATGGAAAGTGTAATGGAAAGGAATGGAATGTGGAATGGAATGGAATGATATGGAATGTAGAATGGAATTAAACGGAATGGAATGGAAAGTGGAATGGAATGGAAGGTAATGTGGAGCAGAATGGAATGAAACGTGGAATGGGATATGAAATGGAATATGGTATGGAACGTGGAATGAAATGTGGAATATAATGGAATGGAAAGGGGACTGGAAAGTGGAATGGAATGGGGAAAGGAATGTGAAATATAATGGAAAGGAATGTGGAATGGAATGTGGAAAGGAATGTGGAACGGAATGGAATGGAATGTGGAATATAATGTAGTGGGTTGTCGAATGGAATGTGGAATGGAATGGAATGGAATGTGGAATGGAATGTAGAAAGGAATGTGGAATGTAACGGAATGGAATGGGTAATGGAATGTGGAATGGAGTGTGGAATGGAATGTGGAAAGGAACGGAATGGAATGTGGAATGAAATGGAATTGAAAGGTAAGGAAAGTGGAATGGAATGGAATGGAATGTGGAATGCGATGTGGAATGGAATGCAATGGAACGTGTAATGGAACGTGGAATGGAACGTCTAATGGAACATGCAACGGAAATTGGAATGGAACGTCGAGTGGAATGACAAATAGAATGGAACGGAATGTGGAATGGAATGGAGTTTAATGGAATGTGAAATGGAATGTGGAATGGAATGTGGAAAGGAATCCAATGGAATATGGAACAGAATGGAATGGAACGTGGAATGGCATGGAATGGAATGGAATGTGCAATGGAATGGAATGGAATGTGGAATTGAATGGAATGGAATGTGGAATGGAATGGAGTGGAATACGGAATGGAATGGAATATGGAACTGAATGGAATTGAATGCGGAATGGAATGGAATGGAATGTGGAATGGAATAGAATGGAATAGAATGTGGAATGGAATGTGAAGGAATAGAATGTGGACTGGAATGCAATGGAATGGAACAGAATGTGGATTGCAATTGAATGGAATGTGGAATGGAATGCAGGATGAAATGGAAAGGTATGTGGAATGGAATGGAATGGAATGTGGAATGGAATGGAAAGGAATATGGGCTAGAATGTGGAATGGAATGTGGAATGGAATGGAATGGAATGGAATGGTATGGAATGTGGAATGGAATTGAAAGGAATGTTGAATCCAACGTGAAATGGAATGGAATAGAACGTGGAATTAAACGTAGAAGGAAATGGAATGGGACATGGAATGCAACGTGGAACGTAACGTGGAATGGACTGGAATGTGGAATGGAAAGTAGAATGCAATGTGGAAAATAAATGGAATGCAATGTGGAATGGAATGTGGAATTGAAAGGAATGGAATGGGAAATGGAATGGAATAGGATATGGAATGGAACGTGGAATGGAAAGATGATTGGAATGGATTGGAACGTATAATGGACAGTGGATTGGAAAGGAATGGAATGTAATGTGTAATGGAATGCAGTGGAATGTGAATAGAATGAAATGGAATTTGGAATGGAATGGAATGGAATGCAATGTGGAGTAGAATGGAATGGAATGTGGAAAAGATTATAATAGAATGTGGAAAGGAATGGAATGAAATGGAATTGAATATGGAATGGAGTGAAATGGAAAATGGAATGCAATGGAACAGAATGTGGAACGGAATGGAATTGAATGTGGAATGTAATGGAAATGAATGTGGAATGTAATGGAATGGAATGTGAAATGGAATGGAATGGAAAGGAATATGGCATGGAATGTTGAATGCAATTGAATGGAATCTGGAATAGAATGGAATGAAACGTGGAAAGGAATGGAAGGGGATTCAATGTGCAATGGAATGGAATGGAATGTGGAATGGAATGGAATTCAATGTGGAATGGAATGTAATGGAATGTGGAATGGAATGTGTAATGCAATGTGGAATGGAATAGAATGGAATGCGGAATGGAGTGGAATTCAATGTGGAGCGGAATGTGGAATGAAATGGAATGCAATATGTAATGGAATGGAGTGGAATGTGCAATGGAATGGAATGGAATGTGGAAGGGAATGGAATGCAATATGGAATGAAATGGAATCGAATGCAATGTGGGATGGAATGGAATTGAATGTGGAATGGAATGGAATGGAATGTGGAATGGAATGGAATGCATTGTGGAATGTAATGGAAGGAAATATGGAATGGAATGTGGAATGGAATGGAATGGAATGGAATGTGGAATGGAAAGGAATTGAATAGAATGGAATGTTGAACGCAATGAGGAATGGAATAGAATGGGATGATGAATGGAATGTGGAATGGAATGGAATAGAATGTGGAATGAAATGTGCAATGGAATGGAGTGGAATGTGGAATGGAATTGAATGGAATGTGAAATGGAATGCGGAATGGAAGTTGGAATGGAATGTGGAATGGAATGGAATGGAACGAGGAATGGAATATGGAAAGCAATGGAATAAGAATTTTGGAATGGAACGTATAATGGAAAGGAATGTAATGTGGTATGGAATGGAATTGAATGTGGAATGGAATTAGGAATGCAATGGAATGGAATGGAATGCGGAAAGGAATGGAATGGAATGTGGAATATAATGGAATGGAATGAAATGTGAAATGTAACGTAATGGAAAGGAATGGAATTTGGAATGGAATGGATGGAATGTAGAATGTAATGGAATGGAATGTGGAATGGAAATGAATGGAATGTTGAATGGAATGTGGAATAGAATTGAATGGAATGTGGAATGGAATAGAGTGGAATGAAACGGCATGTGAAATGGAATGTGGAATGGAATGTGAATTGGAATGTGTAGAGGAATGTGAAATGGAATGAAGTGGAAAGTGGCATGGTAAGGAATGGAACGTGGAAACGAACGGAATGGAATGTGGAATGGAATGGAATGGAATCTGGAATCGAAAGTGGAATGGAATGCAATGGAATGTGGAATGGAAAGTTGAATGGAATGCAAATGAATGTGGAAAGGAATGGAATGGAATGTGGAATGCAAAGAGTGATGGAATGGAACGGAAAGTGGAATGGAAACTGGAATGCAATGTGGAATGGAATGTCTTGGAATGTGGAATGGAATGTGGAATGGAGTGTGGAATGCAATGTGGAATGGAATGGATTGGAATGTGGAATGGAAAGTGGAATGTAATGGAATGGAATGTGGAATGCAATGGAATTGATTTGTATGGAATGTGGAATGGAATTGAACTTAATGTGGAATGGAATGGAATGGAACGTGAAATGGAACGTGGATTGGTACGTGGAATGGAAAGTGGAATGGAATGTGGAATGTACTGGAAGGGAATGTGGATTTGAAGGGAATGGAACACGGAATGGAATGTGTAATGGAATGGAACGGAATGGAATGGATATGGAATGGAATGGAATGGAATTTGGAATGGAATTGAATGGAATGTGGTATGGAATAGAATGGAATGTGGAATGGAATTGAATGTAGTGGAATGTGGAATAGAATGGGAAGGAAGGGAATGGAATGTTGAATGGAATGTGGAATGAAAAGAGGAATGGAAAGTCGAATGGAATGTGGAATGGAACGTTGAATGGAAAGTGGAATGGAATGGAATGGACCGTCGAAAGGAAATTGGAATGGAATGGAAAGGAATGTAAAACGGAATATAGAAAGGAGTGGGCAATGGAATGTGAAATGGAACGTGGAATGGAATGTGGAATGGAAAGTTTAATGGAGTGTGGAATCAAATGGATTGGAATGTGGAATGGAATGTGGAATGGAATGGAATGGAATGTTGAATGCAATGTTGAATGGAATGTGGAATGTAATGGAATGGAATGGAATGTGGAATGGAACGTGGAATGATATTTGGAATGGAACGTGGTATGGAATGAGGAATGCAATTGAAAGGAATGTGGAACGGAATGTGGAATGGAACGTGAAATGCAATGTGGAATGGAATGGAATGGAATGTGGAACGGAACGTGGAATTGAATGGAACGGAACTTGGAATTGGGCGTGGAATGGAATGGAATGAAACGTGGAATGGAACGTGGAATGGAACGTGGAATGGAAAGTGGAATGGAATGGAATGGAATGGAATGTGGAATGGATGTAGAATGTAATGTGAAATGTCCTGGAATGGAATGTGGAATGGAATGTGGAAAGGAATGTGGAATGGAATGGAATGTAATGTGGAATGGAATGTAGTGAGTAGAGGAAAGCAATGTGGAATGGAATGGAATGGAAAGTAGAATGGAATGTGGAATGGAATGTGGAAAGGAATGTGGAATGGAACAGAAGGAAATATGCAATGGAAGGTGGAATGTAATGTGAAATGCAACGGGGAATTGAAGGTGGAATGGAATGTGGAATGGAAAGTTATGGAAAGTGGAATGGAATGGAATGGAATGTGGAATGGAATGTGGAATGGAATGAAATAGAACATGGAATGGAACTGAAAGGAATGTGTAATGGATTGTCGAATGGAATGCGAAATGGAAGTTGGAATAAAATGTGGAATGGAACAGAATGAATGGAACATGGAATGGAATGGAATGGAACGTGGAATAGATCGTGGAATGGAATGTGGAATGGAATGTCGAATGGAATGGAATGGTATGTGGAATGGAATGGAATGCACGGTGGAATGCAATGTGGAATGGAAGATGGAATGGAATGTGAAATGGATTGTGAAATGGAGTGTGGAATGAAAGGGTATGGAATATGGAATGGAATGTGGAATGGAATGTAATGGAATGGAATGTGGAAAGCAATGGAATGGAATTTGGAAGGGAAAGAATGGAATGTGGAATGGAATGGAATGGTATGGAATGTAGAATTTAATTGAATGGAACGTGGAATGGAATGGAATTTAGTTTGGAATGCAAAGGAATGGAATGTGGATTGGAAAGCAATGGAAAGTGGAATTGAATGGAATGTAAGGGAATTGAATGAGAAATGGAATGTGGAATTGAATTTGAAATGGAATGTGGAATGGAATGTGGAACGGAATTAAATGGAACTTGGAATGCAATGGAATGTAACGTGGAGTGGAATGGAATGGAAGCTGGAATGGGACGTGGAATGGAACTTGGAATGAAACGTGGTATGTAATGTGGAATGAATTTAGAATGGAAAGGAATGGAATGGGGAATGGAATTTAATGAAATGCAGAATGGAATGGAATGTGGAATGGAATGTAATTTAATGGTACGGAATATGGAATGGAAGGGAATGGAATGTGGAATGGAATTTAATGGAATGTAGAATGGAATGCAATGTGGAATGGAATGTAATTTAATGGTATGGAATATGGAATGGAATGGAATGGAATGTGCAGTGGAATCTGGAATGGAATTTAATCGGACGTGGAACGGAACGTGGAATGGAACGCGGAATGGAACGTGGAATGGAACGTGGAATGAAATGTGGAATGGAATGTAATGGAATGTGGAATGAAAGGGATTGTAATGTGTAGTGGAATGTAGAAAGTAATGCAATGAAATGGAATGGAATGTGGAATGCAACGGGGAATTTAATGTGGAATGGAATGTGGAATGGACAGTTATGGAAAGTGGAATGGAATGGAATGGAATGTGGAATGGAATTTTATGGAATGCAGAACGGAATGTGGAATGGAATTTTATGGAATGTGGAATGGAATGTGGAATGGAATGGAATGTGAAATGGAATGGAATTTATTGGTATGGAATATGGAATGGAATGGAATGAAATGTGCAGTGGAATCTGAAATGGAATGGAATGGAACGTGGAATGGAACTTGCAATTGAACGTGGAAGGGAACGCGGAACTGAATGGGGAATGGAACGTCGAACAAAATGTGGAATGGAATGTAATGGAATGTGGAATGGAAGGGAAGGTAATGTTTAATGGAATGTGGAATGGAATGGAATGAAATAGAATGGAATGTGGAATGGAATGGAATGGAATGTGTAATGGAAAGGAGTGGAATGTGGAACGGAATGGAATGATAAGGAATGTGAAAGGGAATTGAATGGAATGGAATGGAAAGTGGAACGGAATGGAATGGATTGTGGAAGAGAATGGAATGAAACGTGGAATGGAATGTGAAATGAACGTTAAATGGAATGCCCCATAGAATGTGTAATGGAATGGAATGGAATGGGGAATGGAATGTGGAATGGAATGGGGAATGGTATGTGAAACGGAATGGAATGGAATGTGGAATCAAATGGAAAGGTATGTTGAATGGAATAAAGAATGGAATGCAAGGCAATGTGGAATGCATTGTGGAATGGAATGTGGAATGTAATGGAATAGAATGTGGAATGGAATGTGCAATGTAATGGAATGGAATTTGGAATGGAATGTGGAATGGAATGTGGAATGGAATGTGGAAAAGAACGGAATGGAATGCGGAATTGAAAGTGGAATGGAATGTGGAATGGAACGTGGAATGGAACGTGGATAGGACTGGAGTAGCAAGTACAATGGAATGTCGAGTGGAATGGAATGGAATGTGGAATGGAAAGGGGAGTTGAATGGAATGAAATGTGGAATGGAATGAAATGGAATGTGGAATGGAATGTGGAATGGAATGTGGAATGGAATGTGGAAAAGAACGGAATGGAATGCGGAATTGAAAGTGGAATGGAATGTGGAATGGAACGTGGAATGGAACGTGGATAGGAATGGAGTAGCAAGTACAATGGAATGTCGAGTGGAATGGAATGGAATGTGGAATGGAAAGTGGAGTTGAATGGAATGAAATGTGGAATGGAATGAAATGGAATGTGGAATGGAATGTGGAATGGAAGGGAATGGACTGTGGAATGGAGTGTTGAATTCAATGTGGAATGCAATGTGGAATGGAACATGGAAAGAAATGTGGAATGGAAAGTGGAATGGAGGATGCAATACAATGTGGAATGGAACAGAATGGAGTGTGGAATGGAATAGAATGGAATGGGATGGAATGCGGAATGGAATGGAATAGAAATTGTAATGGAAATTGGAATGGAATGTGGAATGGAATGTGGAATGGATTCTGGAAAGTAATGGAATTGAATGTGGAATGGAATGTGGAATGGAATGGAATGAAACTGGGAATGGAATGTGGAATGCAATGTGGAATGGAAAGTGGAATGGAACATGGAATGGAATGGAATGGAACGTGGAATGGAAAGTGGAATGGAATGTGGAAAGCAACGTGGAATTGAATGTGGAATGGCAAGTGGAATGGAAAGTTATGAAATGTGGAATGGAATGGAATGGAATGTGGAATGGAAATTAATGGAATGCAGAATGGAATGTGGAATGGAACGGAATGGAATGTGGAATGGAATGGAACGGAATGTGGAATGGAAAATGGAAAGGAATGCGGAATGGAACGGAATGAAATGTGGAATGGAGTGTGGAATGGATTGTGGAAAGGAACGGAATGGAATTTGGAACGGAAAGTGGAATGGAATGTGGAATGGAATGCAATGGAATGTGGAATGGAATGGAATGGAATTTTAAGTGAAATAGAATGGAATGGAATGGAATGTGGAATTGAATGGAATGGAATGTGAAATGGAACGGATTGGAGTGTGGAATGGAATGGAATGGAACGGAATGGAATGCGAAATGGAATGTGGAATGGAACGTGGAAGGGCATGAAATGGAAGGTGGATTGGAATGGAATGCAACGTGGAATGGAATTGAATGGAACGTGGAAATGAACGTGGAATGGCACGTGGAATGGAATGTGAAATGGAATGTGGAATGGAACGTGGAATGGAATGTGGAATGGAATGGAAAGGAATGTGCAAAGGAATATGAAATGGAATGTGAAGTGGAATGCAATAGAATATGGAATGGAACGTAGAATGGAATGTGGAATGGAATGAAATGGAATGGAATGTGCAAAGGAATGTGTAATGGACTTTGGAAGGGAATGCAAAGGTATGGCAACTTGAATGTGGATTGGATTGTGAAATGGAATCTGGAAAGAAAGGTCGAATGGAACGGAATGGATCATGGAATGGAATGTGGAATGGAACATGGAAACGAACGTGGAGTGCAAAGGAATGGAATATGGAATGCAATGTGGAATGAATGTGGAATGGAAATTGGAATGGAATGGAATGGAATGGAATGGAATGGTGAGTGGAGTGTGGAAAGTAATGAGAAATGGAAAGTGGAATGGAATGGAATGGAACGTGGAATGGAATGGTGAGTGGAGTGTGGAAAGTAACAAGAAATGGAAAGTGGAATGGAATGGAATGGAACGTGGAATGGAACATGGAATGGAACGTGGAATGGTACATGGAATGGAACGTGGAATGGAATGAGGAATGGAATGAAATGAGGAATGGAATGGAATTGGATGTGGTATGGAATGTGGAATGGAATGTGAAACGCAACGTGGAATGTAATGGAATGGAATGTGGAATGGAACGTGGAATTTAGTGGAATGGAAAGTGGAATGGCATGTGGAATGGAATGGAATGAAACGTGGAATGGAACGTGGAATGGAACGTGGAAAGGAAAAGAATGGAATGTGGAATGGAATGTGGCATGGAATGTGAAATGTCATTGAATGGAATGTGGAATGGAATGTGGAAAGGAATGTGGAATGGAATGGAATGGAATGTGAAATGAAATTTAGTGGGTTGTGGAATGGAATGTGGAATGGAACGTGGAATGCAATGGAATGGAATGTGGAATGGAACAAGGAAAGGGATGTGGAATGTAATGTGGAATGGAACAGAATGGTATGTGAAATGGAATGAGGAATGGAGTGTGGAATGGATTGTGGAATGGACGGAATGGTAGGTGGAATGGAAAGTAGCGTGGAACGTGAAATGGAACGGAATTGACTATGGAATTGACTGTGGAATTGAACGTGGAATGAAATTAAATGGGACGTGGAATGGAACGTGTACTGGAGCATGGATTGGAAAGGAATGGAACGTTAGATGGAATATGAAATGGAAAGTGGAAAGGAATGGAATGAAATTTGGAATGGAATGTGTAATGGAATGTGAAATGGAATGTGGAATGGAATGGAATGGAATGTGGAATGGAAAGTGGAACGGAGTGTGGAATGGAATTTGGAATGAATGCGGAATAGAACAGAATGGAATGTGAAATGAAAGTGGAATGGAATGGAATGGAATGTGGAATGGAATGAATTGGAATGTGGAATGGAATGGAATGGAATGTGGACAGGAATGTGGAACGGAATGCAGAAAGGAAAGTGGAATGGAATGTGGAAAGGAATGTGCAATGGAACAGAATGGAATGTGAAATGCAATGAAATGGAATATGTATTGGAATGTGGAATGCAACGGAATGGGATGTGAAATGGAAAGTGGAAAGCAATGTGGAATGGTACGGAATGGAATGTGGAATGGAAGGTGGAATGGAGTGTGGATTGGAATGTGGAATGGAATGTGGAATGCAATGCGGTAAGGAAGGTGGAAATGAATGTGGAATGCAACGGAATGGAATGTGGAATGGAATGCGGACTCGAGTGTGGAATGGAATGTGGATTCAAGTGTGGAATGGAATGTGGAATTGAACAGAATGGAATGTGGAAAGGAGCGTGGAATGGAATGTGGAATGGAACGGAAAGGAACGTGGAATGGAATGTGGAATGGAATGTGGAATGGAATGTGGAATGGAGTGTGGAAGGGAAAGTGTAATGGAATGGAAAGCAATGTGAAATGGAGTGTGGAATGGAATGTGTAATGGAATGTCAAGCGAAATGCAATGTAATGTGGAATTGAACGTGGAATGGAATGGAATTGTATGTGGAATGGAATGTGGGATGGAATGTGGAATGGATTGTGGAAGGGTATGTGGAATGGAAGGGAAAAGAATGTGCAAAGGAAAATGAAATGGAATGTGCAATGGATTGTGGAATGGAATGCAATGGAATGTGGAAAGGAATGTGGAATTTAATGTGGAACGGCATGAAAAGGAACGTGGAATGGAATGCAATGGAAAGTGGAATGGAATGGAATGGACCTGGTAATGGAACGTGGAATGAAATGTGGAATGGAATGTGGAATGGAATGCAATGTAATGTGGAATGGAATGGAGAGGAATATGCAAAAGAATATGGAATGGAAAGTGGAATGCAATGTGGAATGGAACGCAATGGAATATGGAATGGAATGTGGAATGGAAAGTGGAATGAATAGTGGAATGGTATGGAATGGAAAGTGGAATGGGATGTGGACTGCAACGTTGAATGGAAAGTGGAATAGAATGGAATGGAACGTGGAATGGAATGTGGAATGGAATGGAAAGGAATGTGGAATGGAATGTAGAATGCAGTGTGGAATGGAATGGAAAGGTATGGAATGTGAAATGGAATGTGGAATGGAATGTGAAATTGAACGTGGAATGCAATGTGGAATGGAATGAGATGGAACGTGGAATGGAATGTGGAATGGAATGGAATGGAATGTGGAATGGAATATGCAAGGGAATGGAATAGAATGTGGAAAGGAATGTGGAATGGAATGTGGAAGGGAATGCAATGGTATGTCAAATGGAATGTGGAATGGAATGTGAAATGAAATATGGAAAGGAATGTCGAATGGAATGGAATGGAACGTGGAATGTAATGGAAAGTAACGCGGAATGGAACGTGGAATGGAACATGGAAAGACATGTGGAATGGAATGGAATGGAATGTGGAATGGAATGTTGAATAGAATGTGGAATGGAATGAAATGGAATGAAATGTGGAATGGATTCTGATATGGAACCTGGAATAGAACGTGGAATAGAATGGAATGAACCGTGGAATGGAACGTGGAAGGGTACGTGGAATGGAACGTGGAATGGAATGAGGAATGGCATCGAAAGGAATGTGGAATGGAATGTGGAATGGAACGTGAAATGCAATGTGTAATGGAATGGAATGGAATGTGGAACGGAACATGGAATGGAACGTGGAATGGAATGGAATGAAACGTGGAATGGATCGTGGAATGGAATGTGGAAAGGAATGGAATGGAATGTTGAATGGAATGTGGAATGGAATGAGGACTGGAATGTGAAATGTAATGGAAAGGTAAGTGGAATGGAATGTGGAAAGGAATGGGGAATGCAATGGAATGGAATGTGGAATGGAATTTAGTGGGTTGTGGAATGCAACGTGGAATGGAATGGAAAGAATAGTGGAATTTAATGTGGAATGGAATGTAGAAAGGAATATGGAATGGAAAGGAATGGAATGTGCAATGGAATGTGGAATAGAGTGTGGAATGTAATGTGGCATTGAACGGAGTGTAATGTGGAATGGAATGTGGAATGGAGTGTGGAATGGAATGTGGAATGGACGGAATGGAAGGTGGAATGGAATATGGAATGGAATGTAGCATAGAACGTGAAATGGAGTGGAATTGACTGTGGAATTGAACGTGGAATGAAATGGACTGGGACGTGCAATGGAACGTGGAATGGAAAGGAATGGAACGTTAAATGGAAGGCGGAATGGAATGTGGAAAGGAATGGAATGGAATGCGGAATGCAACGTGGAATGACACAGAATGGAATGCAATGTGCAGTGGAATGGAATGGAATATGGAATGGAATGGAATGAAATCTGGAATGGAATGTGGAATGGAAAGTGGAATGGAATGTGGAATTTAACATAGAATGAATGTGGAATGGAACGGAACGGAATGTGAAATGGAATGTGGAATGGAATGGAAGGGATTGTGAAATGGAATGGAATGGAATGGGGAATTGAAGGGAATGGAATGTGAATGGAATGTTAATGGAGTGGTATGGAATGGAATGTGAAATCAAAAGTGGAATGGAATGGAATGGAATGGGGAATTGAAGGGAATGGAATGTGAAATGGAAAGTGGAATGGAATGCGAAATGGAAAGTGGAGTGGAATGTAATGCAGTGTGGAATGGAATGGAATGGAATGTTGAATGCAATGCGGAATGGAATGTGGAATTGAATGTCGAATGGAATGCGGATAGGAATGTGGAATGAAACAGAATGGAATGGGAATTGGAATGTGGAATGGAATGGAAAGGAATGTGCAATGGATGGAGGAACGCAATGTGGAATGGAATGTGGAATGGAATGTGGAAACGAAACTGGAATGAAATGGAATGGAGTGTGAAATTTAGTGGAATGGAATGTGGAATGGAATGTGGAATGGAATGTATAATGGAATACAATGGAATGTGGAATGGAATGGAATGGAATTGTAAGGAATGCAGATTGGAATGGAATGGAAAGTGGAATGGAATGGAATGTGGAATGGAATGTGGAATGGAAAGCAACGGAATGAGGAATGGAATGGAATGGGATGGAATAGGATGTGGAATGGGATGTGGAATGGAATGGAATGGAACGTGGAATGGAACCTAAAATGGAATGTGCAATGCAAAGTGGAATGGAACGTGGAATGGAATGACTAGTAGAACGGAATGGAATTTGGAAAGGAATGGAATTTAATGGAATGTAGAATGGAATGTGGAATGGAATGGACTGGAAAGTGTAAAGGAATGGAATGGAACGTGAATGCAATGGAATGTGCAATGGAAAGGAATGGAATTTCGAATGGAATAGAATGCAATATGGAGTGGAACGTGGAATGCAACGTGGAATGGAATGGAATGTGGAAAGCAATGCGGAATTCAATTTGGAAAGGATTGGAATGCAATGTCGAATGGGATGTGGAATGGACTGGAATGGAATGGGGAATGGAATGGAATGGGGTATGGAATGGAACGTGGAATGGAATGTCGAATGGAATGGAATGGAATGTGGAATGGAAGGTGGAGTGGATTGTGGAATGTAATGGAATGGAATGAGGAATGGAATGTGGAATAGAATGAAATGGAATGTGAAATGGAATTTTGAATGGTAGGTTAAATGGAATGTGGAATCGAATGGAATGGAAAGTGGAATGGAATGTGGAATGGAATGTGGAATGGAATGGAAGTAATGTGGAAAGGTATGTGTAATGGAATGTGGAAACGAATGTGCAACGGAATTTAATGCAACATGGAATGGAACGTGGAATGGAATGGAATGGAACATGGAATGGAATGGAATGGAACATGGAATGGAAAGTGGAATGCAACGTGGAATAGAATGTTTAATGCAATGGAATGGAATCAGGAATGGAATGGAATGGAATGGAATGTGGAGTGGAATGGAATGGAATGAATTGTGGAATGGAATGGATTGGAATGTGGAATGGAATGGAATGTAGAATGGAATGTGGAATGCAATGTGGAATGGAAATTGGAATGTAACGTAGAATGTTTCGTGGAATGGAATGTGGAAAGGAACAGAATGGAATGTGGAAAGGAATGGAAAAGAATGGGGAATAGTATACAATGGAATGTGGAATGGAATTGAATGGAAAGGAATGTGGAATGGAAAGTAAAGGAATGGAAAGTGGAATGGAAAGTCATGGAATGTAATGTGGAAATGAAGTAGGAGTGGAATGGAATGGAATGTGGAGAGAAATGAAGAATGGAATGTAGAATGGATTGTGGCATGGAATGGAACGGAATGTCGAATGGAAGGAGGAATTGAATGGAATGGAATGTGCAATGGAATGTGGAATGGAATGGAATGGAATGTGGAATGAAACGTGAAATGGAATGGAATGGAATGGAATGTGGAATTGAATTTGGAATGAAATGGAATGGAATTTGGAATGGAATGGATAGGAATATGGAAAGGATTGTGGATTGGAATGGAACGAATCGTGGAATGGAACGTGGAATGGAACGAGGAATGGAAGTTGAAATGAAAAGTGGAATGGAAGGTGGAATAGAATGGAATGGAACGTGGAAAGGAAAGTAATGGAATGTGAATTGGAAAGGTATGGCATGTGGAATGCAATGGAATGATATGGAATGTGGAATGAAATGCAATAGAATGGAAAGGAATGTGGAATGGAATGCAAAGGAATAGAACGGAATGGAATGGAATGTGAAATGGAATGTGGAATGGAAGGTGGAATGGAACGTGGAATGGAACGTGGAATGGAATGGAATGCAACGTGGAATGGAATGTGGAATAGAATGTTCAAAGGATTGTAATTTGGAATGGAATGTAATGGAATGTGGAATGGAATGGAATGGAATGGAATGTGGAATGGAATGGAATTCAGAGTAGAATGGAATGGAAAGGAATGTGTAATCGAATGTCGAATGGAATGCGAAATGGAAAGTGCAATGAAATGTGGAATGGAACAGAATGAATGGATCATGGAATGGAAATCAATGGAACGTGGAATGGAAAGTGGAATGGAAATTGGAATGTAATGAGGAATGGAATGGAATGGAATGTGGAATTGAATGTGGAATGGAAAGTGGAATGGAATGTGAAATGCATCCTGAAATGGAGTGGAATGGAATGTGGAATGGAAAGAGGAATGGAAAGCAGTGGAATGGGTAATGGAATGTGGAATGGAATGTGGAAAGGAATGGAATGGAATGTGGAAGGTAATGTGGCATGGAAAGTGGAATGCAATGGATTGGAATGTGGAACGTTATGTGGAATGGAATGGAAAGGAACGTGGAATGGAAAGATTAATGGAACGTGGAATGGAACGTGGAATGGAATGTGGAATGGAATGCAATGTAATTGAATGTGGAATGGAATGAAATGTAATCTGTAATGGAATGTGAAATGGAATGTGGAATCGAATGTTGAATGGAATGGAATCGAATGTGGAACGGAATGTGGAATAGAAAGTGGAATAGAATGTAGAATGGAATGTGGAATTTAATGGAATGTGGAACGGAATGTGGAATAGAATGTGGAATGGAATGGAATTGAATGTGGAATGGTATGAATTTGAATGTGGAAAGGAATGTGGAAGGGAATACAATGCAATGTGGAAAGGAATGGAATGGAATGTTTAATAGAATGTGGAATGGAATGTGGAAAGGAATGGACTGGAATGTGGAATGGAATGTGGAATGCAGCGTGGAATGGAATGTGGAATGCAGCGTGGAATGGAATGTGGAATGTAACGGAATGGAACCTGGAATGGAAGGTGGAATGGAATGTGCAAAGGAATATGGAATGGAAAGTGGAATGGATTGGAAAGAAACATTAAATGGAACGGAATGGAATGTGGAATGGATCGTGGAACGGAATGGAATGGAACATGGAATGGAAATTGGAATGGAACGTGGAATGGAATTGAATAGAAAGTGGAATGGAATGTGGAATGGAATGTCGAAAAGATTGTAATGTGGGAAGGTATGGAATGGAATGTGGAATGGAAGGGAATGGAAGGTGAAATGGAATGTGGATTGGAATGTGGAACGGAATGGAATGGAAAGTGTAATGGAACGGAATGGAACGTGAAATGAAATGTGGAATGGAACGTGGAATGGAATGTCGGATGGAATGGAATGCAATGTTGAATGCAATGGAATGGAATGTGGAATGGAAAGTGGAATGGAATGGATTGGAATGTGGAATGGAATGTGAAATGGAATGCGGAAAGGAATGTGGAATGGAATGGAATGGAATGTGGAATGGAATGTGGAATGGAAAATAATGGAATGTGGAATGCTATGAGAAATAAACTGTGGAATGGAATGTGGAATGGAACATGGAATGGTGTGGAATGCAATATGGAATTGGATGGAATGGAAGGTGGAATGTAATGTGGAATTGAATAGAATTGAATGTCGAATGGAATGGAATGGATTGTGGAATGCAATGGAAAGTAAGGTGGAATAGAATGGGGAATGGAATGTGGAATGGAACATGGAACAGAATGGAATGTAAGGTGGAATGGAACGTGGAATGGAATGGAATGTAAGGTGGAATGGAACGTTGAATGGTATGGAATGGAACGTGGAATGGAACGTTGAATGGAACGTGGAAAGGCACGTGATATTTAATGTGGAATGGAAGATAAAATGGAATGTGCAATGGAATATGGATTGGGACGTGGAATGGAAAGAAATGGAATCTGTAATGCAACATGGAGCGGAACGGAATGCATCGCGGAATAGAATGTGGAATGGAATGTGGAATAGAACGTGGAATGGAATTTGGAGTGGTATGTAATGGAATGTGGAATGGAATGTGGAATGGAATTGAATGGAATATGGAATGGAATGTGGAATGGAATGGAATGAAATGTGGAATGGAATGTGGACTGGACTTGAATGGAATGTGGAATGGAATGGAATGAAATGGAATGGAATGTGGATTGGAATGTGGACTGGAATGCATTGGAATGTGGAATGGATTGTGGAATGGAATGGAATGGAATGTGGAATGGAATTTGAAATGGAATGTGGACAGGAATGCAATGGAATGTGGAATAGAATGCGGAATGGAGTAGAATGGAATGTGGAACGGAATGTGGAATGGAATGGAATGGAATGTGGAATCGAAAGTGGAATGCAATGGAATGGAAAGTGGAATGGAATTTCGAATGGCGTGGAATGGATTGTGTAATGGAGTGGAATGGAATGTGGAATGGAAAGTGGAATGGAATGTGCAATGGAATGTGGAATGGAACGTGGAACGTAACAGAATACAACATGGAATGGAACGTGGAATTGAATGGATGGAACGTGGATTGGAACGTGGAATCGAATGTGGAATGGAATGTGAAAGGAACGAGCAATGGAATGGAATGGAATCTGGAAAGGTACGTGGAATGGAATTGAATGGAGTGCAGAATAGAAACTGGAATGGAATGAAATGGAACGTGGAATGGATCATTTAATGGAAAGTGGAATGGAATGTGGAATGGAATGGAATGGAATGTGGAATGAAAGGGAATGGAATGTGGAATGGAAAGTAGAATGTAATGGAATGGAATGTGGAAAGGAATGGAATGTAGAAAGGAATGGAATGGAATGAGGAATGGAAAGACTGGAATGTGGAATGGAATGGAACGGTATGGAATACAGAATGGAATGGAATGAAATGGAATGGAATATGGAAAGGAATGGAATTGAATGTGTAATGTAAAGGAATGGAATGTGGAATGGAATGGAATGATATGTAATGTGGAATGGAATTGCACGGAATGGAAAGGTATTTGGAATGGAATGGAATATAATTTGGAATAGAATGGAATGAAACGTGGAATGGAATATGAAATGGAATGTGGAATGGAACATGGAATGGAAAGTGGAATGCAATGTGGAATTTAATGGAATGGAATGGGGACTGGAATGTCGAATGGATTGGGGAATGCAACGTAAAATGTAATGGAATGGAATGTGGAATAGAATGTGGAAAGGAAGGTGGAATGGAATAGAATGGAATTTGGAATGTAATGTAGTGGGTTGTGGAATAGAATGCGGAATGGAATGGAATGGAATGTGGAATGGAATGTGGAATGAAATGTGGAAAGGAATATGGAATGGAACGGAATGGAATGCGCAATGGAATGTGGAATAGAGTGTGGAATGGAATGTGGAATGGAAGGAATGTAACGTGTAATGAAATGTGAACTGGAATGTAGCATGGAATGTGAAATGGAATGGAATAGACTGTGTTATTGAATGTGGAATTAAATGGAATGGTATTTGGAAAGGATTGTGGAATGCAACGTGGAATGGAAAGGAATGGAACGTTAAATGGAATGTGGAATGGAATGTGGAATGGAATTGAATGGAATGGAATGTGTAATGGAATGGAATGGTTTATGGAGTAGAATGGAATGGAATGTGGAATGGATTGGAATGGAATGTGGAATGGAATAGAATGGAATAGAATGTAGACTGGAATTGAATGGAATAGAAGAGAATGTGGATTGGAATGTAATGGAATGTGGAATGGAATGTGTGATGAAATGGAAAGGAATGTGGAATGGAACTGAATGGAATGTGAAAAGCTACGTGAAATGGAAAGGAATTGAATGTGGAATTCAAAGTGGAATGGAACGGAATGGGAAGTGGAATGGAACATGGAATGTTACGTGGAAAGGAATGGGATGGAATCTGGAATGGAATGTGAAATGCAATGTGGAAAGGAATGGAATGCAATGAGGAATGGAATGTGGAATGGAATGGAATGGGATATGGAATGAAATGTGGAATGGAACGGAATGGAATGTGGAATGGGATGTGGAATGGAGTGTGGAACGGAATGTGGAATGGAATGTGGAATGGAATACGGAATGGAATGTGTAAAGGAATGTGGAATGGAATGGCAAGGAATGTGGAATATACTGTGGAATGTAGTCTGGCATGGAATGTGGAATGAAACATAATGGAATGTGGAATGGAATGTGGAATGGAATGTGGAATGGATTGTGGAATGTATTGTGGAATGGAACGGAATGGAACGTGGAATGGAATTTGGAATGGAATGTGGAATGGAATGACTAGTGCAATGGAATGTAATGTGTAATTGAATGTGGTATGGAAAGGAATGGAAAGTGGAAGAGAGACTGGAATAGAGTGTGAAATGGAATGTGCAATGGAACGGAATGGAATGTGGATTGGAAGGTCAAATGTAATGGAATGGAATGCGGAATTGAACATAGTATGGAATGGAATGGAAAGTGGAATGGAATGTGGCATGGAATGGAACGGAATGTGGAATGGATTGTGGAGTGGAATTTGGAATGGAATGAGGATTGGAATGTGGAAAGCAAAGCGGAATGGAATGTGGAATGAAATGTGGAATGGAAGGTGCAATGAAATGTGAAATGGAATGGAATGGAATATGGAAAGGAATGTGGAATGGAATGAAACGGAATGTGGAATGCAATGAAATGGAATGTGGAATGCAATGGAATGAAATGACGAACGGAATGTGGAATGGAATGTGGAAAGGAACGGAATGAAATGTAGAATGGAACAGATAATGCAATGTTGAAAGGAAGTGGAATGGAATGGATAAAGGAATGTTGAAAGGAGTGGAATGTTGAAAGGAGGTTGAATGGAATGGATAATGGAATGTTGAAAGGAAGTGGAATGGAATGGAATGGAATGCGGAATGAAACGTGGCATGATATTGAATGAAACTTGGAACAGAACGTTGAATGGAACGTGGAATGGAATGTGGAATGGAATTTAATGGAATGTGGAATGGAATATGGAACTAAGCGGAATGGATTGTGGAATGGAATGGAATTGAATGTGGAATGGAAAGGAATGGAATATGGAATGAATTGTGCAATGCAATGTAATGGAATAGAACGTGGAATGGAATGGAATGGAATATGGAATGAAATGTGCATTGCAATGTAATGGAATGTTGAAGGGAATGTGGAAAGGAATGTGGAATGGAATGTAATGGAATGTGAAATGGAATGGAATGCAATGTGGAAAGGAATGTGGAATGGAATGGAATGGAATGTGGAATGGAATGTGAAAACGAATGTGGAATGGAACAGAATGGAATGTGGAGTGGAATGTGGAATGCAGTGTGGATTGGAATCTGGAAAGGAACGCAAAGGCTAGTGGAAAGGAAAGTGCAATGGAATCTGGAATAGAAAGGAATGGAATATGGAATGGAATGGAATGGAAAGTGGAGTAGAATGGAATGGAATGGATTGTGGAATGGAATGTGGAATGGAATGTGAAATGGAATGTGGAAAGGAATAAGGAATGGAATGGAATGGAAAGTGGAGTAGAATGGAATGGAATGGATTGTGGAATGGAATGTGGAATGGAATGTGAAATGGAATGTGGAAAGGAATAAGGAATGGAATGGAATGGAATGTGGAATGGAATGGAATGTATCGTGGAATGGAAAGTGGAATGTAACGTGAAAAGGAACGTGGAATTGAAAGGTATGGAATGTGGAATGGGAGGTGGAATGGAATGAGGAATGGAACGGAATGGAATGTGGAATGGAATGTGGAAAGGATCGAGGAATGCAATGTGGAATGGAATGGAATGGAACATGGAATGGAATATGGAGTGTTATGTGGGATGGAACGTGGAATGCAACGTGGAATTGAATGGAAAAGAATGTGGAATGGAATGTGGAAAGGAAAGTGAAATGCAATGTGGAATGGAATGTGAATTGCAAAGTGGAATATAATGTAATGTATCGTGGAACGGAAAGTGGAATTGAATGGATAGGATCGTGAAATGGAAAGTAGAATGGAATGGAAAGAAACGTGGAATGCAACGTGGAATGGAATGTGGAATGGAATGTGGAATGGATTAAGGAATGGAATGGAAAGGAATGGAATGTGGAATAGAATGGAATGGGATGTGAAATTCAATGGAATGGAATGGAAAGTGGAATGCAATGGAATGGAATGGAATGTGGAATGGAATGGAAAGATTGAGGAATGGAATATGTAATGGAATGGGATGCAATGTGGAATGGAATGTGGAATGGAATAAGAAATTGAATGGAATGGGATGTGTAATGGAATGTGGAATGGAATGGAATGGAATGTGGAATGGAAAGTGGAATGGAATGTGGAAAGGAATGTGGAATGGAATGGAATGGAATGTGCAATGAAATGTGGATTGGAGTGTGGATTGGAATGTGGAACGGAATTTAATGGAATATTGAATGGAATGGAATCGTATGTGGAATGGAACGTGGAACAGAATGGGGAACGGAATGTTGAATGAATGTGGAATGGAAAGGAATGGAATGTGAAAAGTAATATGGAATGGAATGGGGAATTGAATGTTGAAAGGAAAGTGGAATGGAATGGAATGGAATGCTGAATGCAACGTGGAATGATATTGAATGGAATTTGGAATAGAACGTTGAATGAAACGTGGAATGGAACGTTGAATGGAATGGAATGTAATGTGGAATGGAATTTAATGGAACGTGGAATGGAATGTGGAATGTAATGGAGAATGGATCATGGAAGGGAATATGGAATGGAATGGAATGGAAAGTGGAATGGAGTGTGGAATTGAATGTGTGTTGGAACGGAATGTAATGTGAAATGGAATGTGCAATG
This sequence comes from Pongo abelii, assembly GCF_028885655.2. NCBI lineage: Eukaryota > Metazoa > Chordata > Mammalia > Primates > Hominidae > Pongo > Pongo abelii. The sequence goes on along the minus strand of NC_072000.2, from coordinate 17,422,201 downwards.
GAAGGTGGAATAATATGTCAAATAAAATGGACCGGTATGTGGAATTGAACGTGGAATGTAATGCAATGGAGCGTAGAACGGAATGTGTGATGCAATGGAAAAGAATGTGGAATGGATTGTGGAATGGAATGCAGAATGGAAAGTTAAATGGAATGGAGTGGAATGTGGAATGCAATGTGAAATGGAATGTAATGGAAGGTGAAATGGAATTTGGATTGTAAAGTGGAATGGAACGTGGAATTGAACGTAGTATGGAACGTGGAAAGGAATGGAAAGGAACATGTAATGGAATGTGGAATGGAATGGAACGGAATGTGGAATGGAAAGGAATGGAATGGAATGGGGAAAGGAATGTGGAAAGGAAAGTGGAATGGAATGCAATGTAATAGGGAATGGAACGTGGAATTTAGTTGAATGGAACTTGGAATGGAACGTAGAAAGGAAGGTGGAATGGAATGTGAAATGGAAAGAGGAATGGAATGGAAGGCAATGTGGAATGGAATGTGGAACGCAATGTGGAATGGAATGTGTAATGGAATGTGGAAAGGAATATGGAATGGAAAGAAATGGAATGTGAAATTGAATTGAATGGAATGTGGACGGAATGTGGAATGGAAAGGAATGGAATGTGGAATGGAATGTGGAAAGCAATGTGGAATGGAACGGAATGGAATGTGGAATGGGATCTTTAATGGAGTGTGGAATGGAATGTGTAATGGAATGTGGAATAGAAGGCTGAATGGAATGTAGAAAGGAATGCGGAATGGAAAGGAATGGAATGTTGAATGGAATGTGGAATAGAGGGTCAAATTGAAAGGAATGCAATGTGGAACGGAATGTGAAATGGAATGGAATGAAATATGAAATGGAATGTGCAATTGAATGTGGAAAGGAATCTGAAATGTAATGGAATTGAACGTGGAATGGAACATGGAATGGAATGGAATGGAACGTGGAATGGAATGTGGCACGGAATGGAATGAAATGTGAAATGGATTGTGGAATGGAATGTGGAATGGAATGAGGAATGGAATGAGGAATGGAATGGAGTGGAATGTGGAATGGAACGTGAAATAGAATGGAATGGAATGTGAAATGGAATGTGGATTGGAATGTGGAATGGAACGTGGAATGGAAAGTGGAATGGAACGTGTAATGGAATGGAAAGGAACGTGTAATCGAAGGTGGAATGGAATGGAATGGAATGTGGAATGAAATGTGGAATGCAATGGACTGGAATGTGGAATGTAATGTGGAATGGGATGGAATGGAATGTGAAATGGAATGTGGAGTGGAATGGAAAGGAATGTGGAATGGAAGGTGGAATGGAATGGAAAGGAATATGGAATGGAACGTGGAATGGAATTTAATGGAACGTAAAATGGAACTGAATAGAACGTGGAAGGGAAGGGAATGGAGTGTGGAATGCAAGGGACTGGAATGCAGAATGGAATGTGGAATGGAATATGGAATGGAATGTGGAATGGAATGGAATGTAAAGTGTAATGGAATGGAGTGTAATGGAATGTGGAATGGTATAGAATGGATCATGGAATAGAATGTGGAATTTAATGTGGAATGGAATGTGGAATGGAATGTGGGATGTAATATGAAATGGAATGTGGAATGGATTGTGGAATGGAATGAAATGGAAAGTGGAATGAAATGTAATAGGACATGGAATGGAATGGAATGGACCGTGGAATGGAAAGTGGAATGAAATGGAATGGATTGTGGAATGGAATGGAATGGAATGTGGAATGGAAAGGAATGGAACATGGAATGGAATGGAAAGGAATGTGGAATGGAATGGAATGGAATGTGGAATGGAAAGTAGAATGGAATTTAATGGAACGTGGAATGGAATTGAACAGAACGTGGAAGGTAATGGAAAGGACTGTGGAATGCAACGGAGTGGAATGCGTAAAAGAATGTGGAATGGAATACGGAATGGATTGTGGAATGGAATGGAAATGAAGATGGAATGCAATGGAACGGAACGTTCAATATAATGGAATGGAATGTGGAATGGAATGGAATGGAATGGAATGTGGAAAGGAATTGAATGGACCGTGGAAGAGAATGTGGAATGGAAGGTGGAATGGTATGTATAATGGAATGAGGAATGGCAAGGTAAATGGAATGTGGAATGGAATATGGAATGGAATGGAATGGAATGTGGAATGGAATGGAATGGAATGTGGAATGGAATGGAATAGAATGGAATGTGGAATAGAATGGAATGGATCGTGGAATGGAATGGAATTGAATGTGGAATGGAAGGGAATGGAATGTGGAAAGGAATGTGGAATTGAATGTGGAATGGAAAGAGGAATAGAATGGAATGGAACGTGCAATTGAATTGAATGGAACGTGGAATGGAATAGAATGGAAAGTGGAAAAGAAGGGAATGGAATGAGAAATGGAATGTGGAATGGAATATGGAATGGAATGTTGAACAGAATGCAATGGAACGTGGAATTGAATGGAATGGAACATGGAATGGAATGGAATGGAAAGTGGAATGGCATAGAATTGAATGTGGAATGGAATGGAATGGATTGAGGAAAGAAATGCAGAATGGAATGTGCAAGGGAATGTGAAATCGAATGTGGAATGGAATGTGGAATGGAATTGAATAGAATTTGCAGAGGAATGGAATGTAATGGAAAGTGGAATAGAATGTGGAATGTAATGGAATGTGGTATGAATTGGAATGGAATGTGAATGGAATGGAATGGAATGTGGAATGGAATGTGAAATGGAAATTAATGTGAAACGGAAGGTGGAATGGAATGTTGAATGCAATGAAATGGAACGTGTAATGGAAAGGAATGGATTGTGGAATGGAATGGAAAGTTAGGTGGAACGGAATGTGAAATGGAATGTGGAATGGAATGTGAAATGGAATGTGGAATGGAATGGAATGGAAAGTGGAATGGAATGCAAAGTTAGGTAGAATGGAACATGGAATGTAACGTACAATACAATTGAATGGAATGGAATGTGGAATTGAATTGAATGTAATGTTGAATGGAAAAGAATGGAAAGTGGAATGAAAAGTGGAATGGAATGTGGAATGGAATGTTGAATGGAATGCAATGGAATGTAGAATGGAATATGCAATTGAATGGAATGGAATGTGTAAAGGAATGTGGAATGCAACGTAGAAAGCAATGTGGAATGGAATGGAATGGAAAGTGGAATGGAATGCGGATTGGAATGGAACGAAATGTGGAATGGAAAGGAATGGAATTTGGAATTGAAAGTGGTATTGAACGTGGAATGCAAAGGATAAAAATGTAGAAAGGAACGTAGAACGGAATAGAATGGAATGGGGAATGGAACGTGGAAGGTAATTTAATTTAACGTTGAATGGAATGTGGAATGGAATGTAGAATGGAACTTTGAATGGAACGTGGAATTGTTTGGAATGAAAAGAGGAATAGAATGTGGAATGGAATGTGTAATGGAATGTGGAATGGAATGGAATGGAATGTGGAATGGAACGGAAAGGATTGTGTAATTGAATGTGTAATGGAACGTGGAATGCAAAGGAAGGGAATGTAGTATGGAATGTGGAATGGAATGTGGAATGGAATGTAATGGAAAGTGGATTGGAAAGGAACGTGGAATTTAAAGGAATGAAACGTGGAATGGAAAGTGGAATGCAATAGAATGGAAAGTGGAATGGAATGGTATGGAATACGGAATGGAATGGAATGGAATATGCAATGGAATGTGCAATGGAATGGAATGGAAAATGGACAGACCATGGAATGAAACGCGTAATTGAACGTGCAATTGAACGTGGAATGGAAAGTGGAATGGAATGAAATGGAATGTGGAATGGAAGGGAATGGAAAGTCGAATGGAATGGAATGTTGAATGTAAAGTGGAATGGAATGGAATGGAATTTGGAATGGAATGTGGAATGGAACTTTGAATGCAATGGAAGAGAATGGAATGTGGAATGGAATGTGGAATGGAATGGAATCGAATTTGGAATGCAATGGAATGGAATGGAATGTGGAATGGAAGGGAATGGAATGTGGAATGGAAGGGAATGGAATGTGGAATGGAATGGAATGGAATGTGGAATGGAATGCAATGGAATGTGGAATTGAATGGAATTTAATGTGGAATAGAATGTGGAATGGAATGGAATGGAATGTGGAATGGAATATGGAATGAATTAGAACCGAATGGAAGTTGAAATGTAATGGAAAGGAATGTAGAATGGAAGGGAATGGACTGGAATGTGGAATGGAATGGAAAGGAATATGGAATCTAACGTGGAAAGGAATGGAGAGGTATGTGGAATGGAACGTGGAGTGGAATGGAATGGAAAGTGGAATAGAATGCAGTGCAACGTGTAATTGAATGAGGAATGGAACCGTATAGAATGGAATGGAACGTGGAATGAAACGTGTAATGGAATGGAATGTGGAGTGGATTGTGGAATGGAACATGGAACGGAATGGAATGGAATGTGGAATAGAATGTGGAATAGAATGGAATGGAATCGAATGTAATGGAATGTGGAATTGAATGGAATGGAATGCAGAATGGAATGGAATGTGGAACAGAACGTAATGGAGTGCGGAAGGGAATGTGGAATGGAATGTGGAATGGAATGGAATGGAATCTGGAATGGAATAAGTAATGGAACGTGGAATGGTATGGAATGGAACATGGAATGGAATGGAATGGAAAGTGGAATGTAATGGAACGTGGAATGGCGAGCAATGGAACTTGGAATGGAATGTGGAATGGAATGGAATGTAATGTGGAATGGAATGAGTAATGGAACGTTTAATGGAATGGAATGCAACATGGAATAGAACGTGGAATGGAACGTGGAATGGAACGTGGAGTGGATCGTGGAATTGAATGGAATGGAACGTGCAATGGAATGGAATGTGGAATGGAATGGAACGTGGAATGGAATGGACTGGAAAGTGGAATGGAAGAGTACAGAAAGTGGAATGGAGTAGGATGGAACGTGGAATGGAATGTGGATTGGAATGGAACGGATCGGAATGCAAAGAGGAATGGAATGGAACCTGGAAAGGAATGGAATTGAATGTGGAATGGAATGTGGAGTGTAATGGAATGGAATGTGGAAAGTAATGTGGAATGGAAAGGAAAGTGAAATGGAAATAGAGTGGAATGTGAAAAGGAAATAGAATGGAATAAGGAATCGAATGAAATGGAATGTGGAATGGAAAGTGGAATTGAATGGAATGGAATGGTATGTGGCATTGAATGGAATGGAATGTGGAATCGAATGAACAGAAAGTGGAATGGAATCTTTAATGGAATGGAATGGAAAGTGGAATGAAATGTAGAATGTAATAGTATGGAAAGTGGAATGGAGATGAATGGAACTTGGAATGGAATGTGGAATTGAATGGAATGGAATGGTATGTGGCATTGAATGGAATGGAATGTGGAATCGAATGAACAGAAAGTGGAATGGAATCTTTAATGGAATGGAATGGAAAGTGGAATGAAATGTAGAATGTAATAGTATGGAAAGTGGAATGGAGATGAATGGAACTTGGAATGGAATGTGGAATGCAATTGAACACAAAGTAACGCAAAGTGGATTGGAATGGAACATGGAATGGAATGGAATTGAATGTGGAATGGAATTTGGAATGGAATGAAATGGAATGTGGAATAGAATGGAATGTGAAACGGAAATAGAATGGAATGTGAAATGGAAATAGAATGGAATGTGGAATGTAAGGAAAAGGAACGTGGAATGGAATCGAATGGATAGGAATGTGGAATGCAATGGAATGGAATGGAGTGGAATGGAATGTAGAATGGAATTCAATGGAATGTGGAAGGGAATGTGGAGTCGAAAGTGGAATGGAATTGAATGGAACGTAACGCAATGTGGAATGGAACGGGGAATGGAATGGAATGGAATGTGAAATGGAACGTGGAATGGAATGGAATGGATTGTGAAATGGAACGTGGAATGGAACGGAATGGAATGTGGAATAGAATGTGGAATGGAATGGAATGGAACATGGAATGGATCGTGGAATGGAAAGTGGAATGAAAAGTGGAATGGAATGGAGTGAAATGTGGAATGAAAGGCAATGGAATGTGGAATGGAATGTGGAATGTAATGGAATGGAATGTGGAAAGGAATGGAATGGAATGTGGAATGGAAAGAATGGAATGGAATGATTTGTGGAATAGAATGTTATGGAATGTGGAATGTAATATGGAATTGAATGTGTAATTGTATATGGAATGGAATGGAATGGAATGTGGAATGGATTGGAATGGAAACTGGAACGGAACAGAATGGAAGAAGATGTGGACTGGAATGGAATGGAATGGAAGTGAATGTGGACTGGCATGGAATGGAATGGAATGTGGAATGGCATTTGCGACGAAACGGAAAGGAATGTGGAATGGAATTGAATGGAATGTGAAATGCAACGTGAAAAGGAGAGGAATTGAAAGGGGAATTCAACGTGTAATGGAATGGAATGAAAAGTGGAATGGAACGTGGAATGGAGCATGGAATGGAATGGAATGGAATGTGGAATGCAATGTGGAATGCAATGTGGAAAGGAATGGAATGCAATGTGGAATGGAATGTGGAATGGAATGGAATGGAATATAGAATGGAATGTGGAATGGAACGTCGAATGGAATGTAATGGAAAGTATAATGTAATGTGGAATGGAATGGAATGGAATGTGGCGTGGAATTTACAATGTAATGGAATGGATTGTGGAATGGAATGGAATGGAATTTGGAATGGAAGGTGAAATGGAATGGAATGCAATCTGGGATGGAATTTTGAAAGGAAGATGGAATGGAATGTGGAATGGAATGTGGAATGGAATGTGGAATGGTACGGAAGTAATGTGGAAATGTATGTATAATGGAAAGTGGAAAGGAATGTGGAACGGAATTCAATGGAATGTGGAATGGTACGTGGAATGCAACGTGGAATGGAATGTTTAATTGAATTGAATGGAATGTGTTATGGAATGGAATGTGGAATGAAATGGAATGGAATGTGGATTGGAATGGAATGTAGAATGGAATGTGGAATGCAATGTGGAATGTAGTGTGGAATGGAATGAGGAATGGAAAGAGGAAAGTAACGTAGAATGGAACGTGGAAAGGAATGCGCAATGGAATAGAATGAAATGTGGAATGGACAGGCATGGAATATGGAATGGAATAGAATGGACTGTGGAATGGAATGTGGATTGGAATGGAATGGAAAGCAAAGTGGAATGGAAAGTAATGTAATGTAAAGTGGAATGGAAAGTCATCGAATGTAATGTGGAATTGAAGTTGGAGTGGAATGGAATGGAATGTGGAGAGGACTGTGGAAAGGAATGTGGAATGGATTGGGCAATGGAGTAGAATGGAATGTGGAATGGAATGGAATGGAATAGAATGTCGAATGGAAAGTGGAATTTAATGGAGTGGAATGCGGAATGGAGTGTGTAGTAGAATGGAATGGAAAGTGGAATTGAAAGGAATGATATGTGGAATGGAATAGAAAGGAATATGGAAAGGAATGTTGAATGGAATGGAATGGAACGTGAAATGGAATGTGGAATGGAATGGAAAGAAATGTGGAATGGAATGTAGAATGGAATGTGGAATGGAATGTAAAATGGAATGTGGAATGGAATGGAATGGAAAGGAATGCGAAATGGAATGTGGAATGGAATGTGAAATGGAACATGGAATGGAATGTGGAATGCAATAAAATGGAACGTGGAATGGAACGTGGAATGGAATGTGGAATGGAATGTGGAATGGAATGGAATGGAATGTGGAATGGAAAGTGGAAAGGAACGTGGAATGGAATGGAATGGAATATGGAATGGAATGTGCAAAGGAATGTGGAATGGAATGTCGAAGGGAATGCAATGGTATGTCAAATTGAATGTGGAATGGAATGTGAAATGGAAAGTGGAAACAAATGTCGAATGGAATGGAATGGAACATGGAAAAGAATGGAATGGAACGTGGAATGGAACGTGGAATGGAAAGTGGAAAGGAACGTGGAATGGAATGGGATGGAATGTGGAATGGAATGTGGAATGCAATGGAATGGAATGGAATGTGGAATGGAATGTGAAATGGAACGTGGAATGGAACGTGGAATGTAATGGAATGGAACGTGGAATGTAATGGAATGGAACGTGGAATGGAACTTGGTTTTGTAGGTGGAATGGAATGTGGAATGGAATGAGGAATGGAATGGAAAGCAATGTGGAATGGAATGTGGAAACGAATGTGAAACACAATGTGGAAGGGAATGGAATGGAATGTGGAACGGAACTTGGAATTGAATATAGTGGAACGAGGAATGGAATGAAACGTGGAATGGAACGTGGAATGGAATGTGGAATGGAAAGTGAAATGTAACGGAATGGAATGCGGAGGGGAATGTGGAAAGGAATGTGTAATAGAATGGAATGGAATGTGGAATGCAATGTTGTGGTTTGTGGAACGGAATGTGGAATGGAATGGAATGGAATGTTGAATGGAAAGTGGAAAGGAATGTGGAATGGAACGGAAAGGTATGTGCAGTGGAATGTGGAATGGAAGGTGAAATGGAACGAAATGGATTGTGGAATGGAAAGTAGAATGGAGTTTGTAATTGAATGTGGAATGGACGGAATGAAATATTGAAAGGAATGTGGAATGGAATGTAGCATGGAACGTGAAATAGAATGCAATTGACTGTAGAAATGAACGTGGAATTAAATGGAATGGGAAGTAGAAGGGAACGTGGGATGGAAAGTGGAATGGAAAGGAATCTAACGTTAAATGTAATCTGGAATGGAATGCGGAAATAAATAGAATGGAATGTGGAATGTAATGTGAAATGGAATGTGAAATGGAATGGCATGAAAGGTGGAAAGGAATGTGGATTGGAATGTGGAATGAACGTAGAATCGAATGGAATGGAATGTGAAATGGAATGTGGAATGGAATGGAATGGAATGTGGAATGGAATGGAAAGGGATGTGGAAAGGAATATGGAACGGAACATGGAACAGAATGTGGAATGGAATTTGGAAAGGAATGTGGAATGGAACGGAATGGAATGTGAAATGGAATGGAATGGAATTTGGAATGAAATGTAGAATGGAAAGGAATGGAATCTGGAATGCAATGTGGAAAGGAACGTGGAATGTTACGGAATGGAATGTGGAATGGAATGTGGATTGGAGTGTCGAATGGAATGTGGAATGGAATGTGGAATGGAATACGGAAAGTAATGTGGAAAGGTATGTGGAATGTAATGGAATAGAATGTGGAATGGATTGTGGAATGGAATGTGGAATGGAATTGAATGGAATGCAAATTGGAACGGAATGTAATGGAATGTGGAACGGAATCGAATGGAATGTGGAATGAAGTGGAATGGAATGCAATGTGGAATGTAATGGAATGCTATGCAATGTGGAACGGAATGGAATGGAATGTGGAATGGAAAGAAATGGAGTGTGGAATGGAATGGAAAGGAATGTGGAATGGAATGTGGAATGCAATGGAATACAATGGAATAGAATGTGGAATGGAATGGAATGGAATGGAATTTAAATGGAATGTGGAATGGCATGGATTTGAATCTGGAATGGAATGGAATGGAATGTGGAATAGAATGGAATTTAATCTGCAATGGAACAGAATACAAAGTTGCATGGAATGGAATGGAATGTGGAATGGAATGGAATAGAATGAAATGTGGAATGGAATGGAATGGAATGCGATGTGGAATGGAATAGAATGGAATGTGCAATGCAATGCAATGGAACATGGAATGGAACGGAATGGAAAGTGGAATCGAATGGAATGGAAAGTGGAATGGAATTTGGAATGGAATGCAATGGAATGGAAAGGAATGTGGAATAGAATGGAATACAATGTGGAATGGAGAGAAATGGAATGAGGAGTGGAATGGAATGGAATATGGTAAGTAACGGAAAGGAGTGGAATGTGGAATTGAATGGAATTGAATGTGGAATGGAATGTAATGGAATGTGGTATGGAATATAACGGAATGTGGAATGGAATTTGATATGAATATATAGGAATGGAATGTAATGTGGAACGTAATGGAAAGTGGAATGGAATGGAATGCAGAATGGAATGGAATGGAACGTGGAATGGAATGGAAAGTGGAACGGAAAGGAATGGAATGTGGATTGGAATGGAATGCAAATTGGAATGGAATGGAATGGAATGGAATGTGAAATGGAATGTTTAATAGAATGTGAAATGAATGTAGAATGGAATGTGGAATTGAATGAAATGGAACGTGGAATGGAATGGAATGAAACGTGCAATGGAATGAAATGGGATGTGTAATGGATGGTGGAATTGTATGTGGAATGGAATGTGCAATGGAATGTGAAAGAGAACGTGGAATGGAATGGAATTGAAAGTGTAATGGAATTTGGAATAGGACGTGGAAAGGAAAGTGGAATGGAATGGATTGTGGAATTGAATGTGCCATGGAACTGAATGGAATGTGTAATGGAATGGAATGGAATGTGGAAAGGAAAGGAATGGAAGGTGGAAAGGAATGGAATGGTAAGGAATGTAGAATAGAATTAAATGGAATGGAATGGAATGTGGAATGAAATGGAATGGATTGTGGAATGCAATGGACTAGAATGTGGAATGGAATGGAATGGAATGGAATTTGGAAAGGATGGGAATAGAATGCAATGGAATGCGGAATGGAATGGAATGGAATGCGGAATGGAATGCGGAATGGAATGGAATGGAAGGGAATGGAATGGGGAATCAAATGGAATGGAATGTGGCATGGAAAGGAATGGAATGTGGAATGGAATGGAATTTGGAAAGGATGGGAATAGAATGCAATGGAATGCGGAATGGAATGGAATGGAATGCGGAATGGAATGCGGAATGGAATGGAATGGAAGGGAATGGAATGGGGAATCAAATGGAATGGAATGTGGCATGGAAAGGAATGGAATGTGGAATGGAATGGAATGGAATGGAATGGAATGGAAAGGAATGGAATGGAATGGAAAGGAATGGAATGGAATGGAAAGGAATGGAATGGAATGCAATGAGGAATGGAATGGAATGGAATGCAGAATGGAATGGAATGTGGTATTGAATGGAATGGAAAGTGGAATGGATTGGAAAGGAATGTGGAATGAAATGGAATGGAACGTGGCATGGAATGTGGACTGGAATTCGGAATTAATGGAATGGAATGCAATGTGCAATTGACTAGAATGGAATGTGGAATGCAATGGAATGGAATGTGGAATTGAATGGAATGGCACGTGGAATAGAATGTGGAAAGGAATCTGGAAAGTAATGGAATGGAATGTGGAAGGGAACGGAACATAGAACGGAAAGGAATAGAATGTGGAATGGAATGGAATGGAATGTGGAACGGAATGCAACGTGGAATGGAAAGGAACGGAATGTGGATTGGAATGCGATGGAATGTGAAATGGAATGGAATGGAATGGAATGTGCAATGGAAGGTGGACTGGAATGTGAAATGGAATTCCACATTCCCTTCCGTTCCATTCCACATTCCATTCCACATTCCATTTCACATTCCATTACATTCCATTACTCATACCATTACACAATAATTTCCATTCCTTTCCACATTCCATTACATTCCATTCTGTTAAAATCCATTCCACCTTGCATTCCATTCCACTCCATTCCGCATTCCATTCAACGCCATTCCGTTCCAATCCATTCCACATTGCATTCTATTCCATTCCATTCCACATTCAATTCCATTCCCTTACACATTCCATTCCATTCCCTTACACATTCCATTCCATTCCATTTCACATTCCATTCCAAATTTCATTCCAATCCATTCCACAATCCATTCAACATTCCATTCCATTCCATTCCAATTCGATCCAAAATCCATTCCACATTCCATTCCATTCCATTCCACATTCCATTTCATTCCATTCCATTTCACATTGCATTCCATTCCTTTCCACATTCCGTTCTACATTCCATTCCGTTCCATTGCGCATTCCATTCCGTTCCAATCTACATTCCATTCCATTCCATTCCGTTCCACCTTCCATTCCATTTCATTCAGCATTCCATTCCATTCCAGCATTCCACTTCACATTCCATTCCATTCCATTCAACATTCCATTCCATATTCCATTCCACTCCATTCCATTCCATTCCATTTCATCCCATTCCATTCCAAATTTCATTCCATTCCACTGCACATTCCATTCCATTCCATTCCACTTTCAATTCCACATTCCATTCCACAATCATCCATTCGATTCCACATTCCGTTCGATTTCACATTCAATTCCAGAATTCATTCCATTCCATTCCACGTTCCATTCTACATTCCATTCTATTCCATTCCACATTCCATTCCATTCATTCCACATTCCATTCCATTCCACATTCGATTCCACGTTGCATTCAATTCCACTCCAAATTCCATTCTACATTCCATTCCATTCCATTCCGCATTCCATTCCTTTCCATTACACCTTCCATTCCATTTCACTCGGCATTCCATTCCATTCTAGCATTCTATTCAAAGTGCCATTTCACATTCCGTTCCAGGTTCCATTCCACATTCCATTCGATTCCATTCCACTTTCCATTCCAAATTCCATTCCATTCCACATTCCATTCCATTCCATTCCACGTTCCATTCCACATTCCATTCCATTCTATTCCACATTCCCTTCCAGATTACAATCCACAGTCCATTCCACATTGCATTCCATTCCATTCCATTCCACATTCCATTCCATTCCATTCCACATTCCATTCCATTCCATTCAAATCGGCATTTAATCCCATTCCATTCCAAATTCCATTCAATTCCACTGCACATTCCGTTCCATTCCATTCCATTCCACAATACATTCCACATTCAATTACATTCCACTTTCAATTCTAAATTCCATTCCACAATCCATTCAATTCCACTTTCCATTCGATTCCACATTCAATTCCACATTGCATTCCATTCCATTCCACGTTCCATTCTACATTCCATTCCATTCCATTCCACATTCCATTCCATTCATTCCACATTCCATTCCATTTCACATTCCATTCCACGTTGCATTCAATTCAAAAACAAATTTCATTCTACATTCCATTCTATTCCCTTCTGCATTCCATTCCTTTCCATTACACCTTCCATTCCATTTCACTCGGCATTCCATTCCATTCTAGTATTCCTTTCAAATTTCCATTTCACATTCCGTTCCCGGTTCCATTCCACATTCCATTACATTCCATTCCACGTTCCATTCCAAATACCATTCCATTTCGTTCCACAATCCATTCCATTCCATTCCACGTTCCATTCCACATTCCATTCCATTCTATTCCACATTCCATTCCAGATTACATTCCACAGTCCATTCCACATTGCATTCCATTCCACGTTCCATTCCACATTCCATTCCACATTCCATTCCATTCCACGTTCCATTCCACATTCCATTCAACATTCCATTCCAAGTTCCAATCCAATTTCCATTCCACATTCAATTTCTTTCCATTCCACATTCCATTCCATTCCATTCCACTCCTTTGCAGGTTCCATTCCTCATTGCATTCCATTCAATTCCACTTTGAATTCCACATTCCATTCCATTGCATTCCACTTTCCATTCCACATTCCAATCCATTGCATTCCACCGTCCATTCCCCATTCCATTCCATTCCATTCCACATTCGATACAACATTCCATTCCATTGTATTTCACATTCCATTCCACTGCATTCCATTCCATTCCATTCCACATTCCAATCCATTCCATTCCACATTCCATTCCATTCCATTCCGCCTTCCATTCCACATTCCTCTCTACATTCTCTTCCTTTCCATTCCACATTACATTCCACATTCCATTCCATTCAATTTCAGTCCATATTCCATTTCATTCCATTCCATTCCACATTCCATTCCATTCCACTTTGCATACCATTCCTTTCCACATTACAATCCATTTTACATTCCTTTCCATTCCATTCCACTCCATTCCACAATCCATTCCAATCCACATTCCATTCCCCATTCCACTACTTTCCACTCCGCATTCCATTCCACATTCCATGCCATTCCTTTCCATTCCAAATTCCATTCCATTCCATTCCACATTCCATTCAAATCCATTCCACATTCCATTCCGTATTCCATTCCATTCAATTCCATGTTGCCTTCAACATTCCATCCATTCCACTCCACTTTTTATTCCATTACACATTTCATTCCATTCAATTCAACATTCCATTGCCTTCCATTCCACGTTGCATTCCACGTTCCATTGCATTCCATTTCACATTCCATTCCATTTAACATTCCATTCCACATTCCATCCATTCCATTCCACATACCATTCCATTCCATTCCACGTTCCATTCCAGATTCCTTTCCATTCAATTCCACATTCCTTTCCATTCCATTCCATGTTTGATTCGCTTCCATTCCACATTCCATTACATTCTGTTCCACGTAACATTCCATTCCATTCAAAATTAATTCAATTCCATTCCATTCCACATTCCATACAATTCCAGTCCACATTCCTTTCCATTCCTTGCCACATTCAACTCCATTCCTTTCCACATTCCATTCAATTCCATTCAAATTTCCACATTCCATCCCACTTTCCATTTCGTGTTCCATTCTAATACATTCCACGTTCCATTCCAAGTTCCATTCCATTCCATTCCATGTTGCATACCACATTCCGTTCCATTCGATTTCACGTTCCTTTTCACTTACCATTCCATTCCGATCCAATCCACATTCCATTCAAATCCATTCCACATTCCATTCCAGTCAACATTCCATTCCATTCCACATTTTATTCCATTCCACATTCCATTCCAATCCGTTCCATTCCACATTCCATTCCATTCCATTCCACATGACATACCATTCCATTCCAAGTTCCTATCCATTCCATTCCACCTTCCATTCCATTCCATTCCACCTTCCATTCCATTCAATTTCACCTTCCATTCCATTCCATTCTACATTCCATTCAATTCCATTCCACGCTCCATTCCAATTCCCATTCCATTTAATTCCAAGTTGCATTCCATTCCATTCCACATTCCAATCCATTCCATTCCATTTTCCATTCCACTGCACATTCCATTCCATTCCATTCCACTCCATATTCTATTCCATTCTACGCTCCATTCCATTCAATTCCAATCCACATTCCATTCCATTCCATTTCACATTCCATTCCATTCCATTCCACTTCCCATTCCACGTTCAATTCCACGTTCCATTCCATGATCCATTACGTTCCATTCCATGTTCCATTCCACGTTGCATTTCACGTTCCATTCCATTAAATTCCACGTTACATTCCACTTTCTGTTCCATGTAACATTCCATTACATTCCACGTTCCATTGTACTTTCCATTCTATGTTCCATTCCTTTCTACTCCACCTTCCTTTCTACGTTCCATTCTACATTCCATTCCATTCCACTCCACATTCCATTGCACATTCCATTCCATTCCATTTCACATTCCATTGCACATTCCAACCCATTAGATTCCACATTCCACTCCATTCCATTCCACATTCTGTTCCATTCCATTCCACATTCAATTGCTCGTTCCATTACATTCCATTCCACATTCCCTTCTACATTCCATTCCATTCCATTGCACTTTCGATTCCACATTCCATTCCATTCCATTGCACATTCCATTCCCTTCCATTCCTCATTACATTCCACATTCCGTTGTATTCCCTTACGTAATCCATTTCACATTCCATTCCATTCCGTTCCACATTGTATTCCACATTCCTTTCCTTGCATTCCACGTTCCATTCCATTCCACATTCCATTGCATTCCTTTCCGCATTTCATTCCACATTCCATTAGATTCCACTCCACATTCCATTCCATTCCATTCCACTTCACATTCCATTCCATTTCATTCTGCATTGAATTCCCCTCCTTTCCACATTGCGTTCCACATTCCATTCCTTTCCATACCATTCCGCATTCCATACCATTCCATTCCATTTCCATTCGATTCCACATTCCATTCCACATTGCATTCCAATCCATTCCACATTCTATTCTACATTCCATTGCATTCCATTACACATTCCATTCCATTCCATTACACATTGCATTCCATTCCTTTCCGCATTCCATTCTACATTCCATTTCATTCAATTCCGCATTCCATTCCATTCCATTCTACATTGCATTCCGTTCCATTCCGTTCCACCTTCCATTCCATTTCATTCGGCATTCCATTCCATTCCAGCATTCCATTTCGCATTCCATTCCATTCCATTCCATTCCATTCCAAATTCCATTCCAAATTCCATTCCATTCCATTCCACATTCCTTTCCATTCCATTCCATTCCTTTCCATTCGGCATTTCATCCCATTCCATTCCAAATTCCATTCCATTCCACTGCAAATTCCATTCCATTCCATTCCATTTCACATTCCATTCCACATTCCATTGCATTCCACTTTCGATTCCACATTCCATTCCACAGTCCATTCGATTCCACATTCCATTCGATTCCACATTCAATTCCACATTGCATTCCATTCCATTCCACATTCCATTCTACATTCCATTCCATTCCATTCCACATTCCATTCCATTCATTCCACATTCCATTCCATTCCACATTCGATTACACGTTGCATTCAATTCCACTCCAAATTCCATTCTACATTCCATTCCATTCCATTCTGCATTCCATTGCTTTCCATTACACCTTCCATTCCATTTCACTCGGCATTGCATTCCATTCTAGCATTCCATTCAAAGTTCCATTTCGCATTCCGTTCCAGGTTCCATTACACATTCCATTCCATTCCATTCCACGTTCCATTCCAAATTCCAATCTATTCCATTCCACATTCCGTTCCATTCCATGTTCCTTTCCACATTCCATTCCATTCTATTCCACATTCCATTCCAGATTACATTCCACAGTCCATTCCACATTGCATTCTATTCCGCGTTCCATTCCACATTCCATTCCACATTCCATTCCATTCCACATTCAATTCATCATTCCTTTCAACATTCCATTCCACGTTGCATTCCAATTTCCATTCCATATTCAATTTCATTCCATTCCACATTGCAGTCCATTCCTTTCCACTCCTTTGCAGGTTCCATTCCTCATTGCATTCCATTCAATTCCACTTTGAATTCCACATTCCATTCCATTGCTTTCCACTTTCCATTCCACATTCCATTCCATTGCATTCCACATTCTATTCAACATTCCATTCCATTCCATTGCACATTTGATACGACATTCCATTCCATTCTATTTCACATTCCATTCCACTGCGTTCCATTCCATTCCATTCCGCATTCCAATCCATTCCATTCCACATTCCATTCCATTCCACATTCCATTCCATTCCATTCCATTCCACCTTCCATTCCAGATTCCTCTCTACATTCCCTTCCGTTCCATTCCACATTCCATTCCATTCAATTCCAGTCCATATTCCATTTCATTCCATTCCATTCCACATTCCATTCCATTCCACTTTGCATTCCATTCCATTCCACATTCCAATCCATTATACATTCCATTCCGTTCCACTCCATTCCATTCCATTCCAATTTCCACATTCCATCCCGCTTTCCATTTCGTGATCCATTCCAAGTTCCATTCCAATCCATTCCACCTTCCATTCCAAGTTCCATTCCATTCCATTCCATGTTCCGTACCACATTCGATTACATTGTATTTCTCGTTCCTTTTCCCTTACCATTGCATTCCGATCCCATCCACATTCCATTCAAATCCATTCCACATTCCATTCCAGTCGACATTCCATTTCATTCCACATTTTATTCCATTCCACATTCCATTCCAATCCGTTCGATTCCACATTCCATTCCATTAGATTCCTCATGACATACCATTCCATTCCACGTTCCTATCCATTGCATTCCACCTTCCATTCCATTCTGTTCCAAGTTCCATTCCATTCCATTTCACCTTCCATTCCATTCCATTCTACTTTCCATTCAATTCCATTCCACGCTCCATTCCACATTCCATTCCATTTAATTCCAAGATGCATTCCATTCCATTCCTCATTCCAATCCATTCCATTCCACATTCCATTCCACTGCACATTCCATTCCATTCCATTACACTCCATATTTTATTCTGTTCCACGTTCCATTCCATTCAATTCCATTCCAAATTGCATTCCATTCCATTCCACATTCCATTCCATTCCATTCCACTTTCCATTCCCCATTCCATTCCACGTTCCATTCCATGATCCATTCCATTCCATTCCACGTTCCATTCCACGTTCCATTCCACGTTCCATTTCACTTTCCATTCCATTAAATTCCACGTTACATTCCACTTTCTGTTCCATGTTCCATTCCATTGCATTCCACGTTCCATTGTACTTTCCATTCTACGTTCCATTCCATTCTATTCCACCTTCCTTTCCACGTTACATTCCACATTCCATTCCATTCCACTCCACATTCCATTGCACATTCCATTCCATTCCATTCCACATTCCATTGCACATTCCAATCCATTATATTCCACATTCCACTCCATTCCATTCCACATTCTGTTACATTCCATTCCACATTCCATTGCTCGTTCCATTACATTCCATTCCACATTCCCTTCTACATTGCATTCCATTCCATTCCACCATCGATTCTAAATTCCTTTGCATTCCATTCCACATTCCATTCCCTTCCATTCCACATTCCATTCCCTTCCATTCCACATTACAATCCACATTCCATTGCATTCCATTACATAATCCATTTCACATTCTATTCCATTCCATTCCACATTGTATTCCACAATCCTTTCCTTTCCATTCCACATTCCATCCCTTTCCACATTCCATTCCACATTCCACTGCATTCCTTTCCACATTCCATTCCACATTCCATTCCATTCAAATCCACATTCCATTCCTTTCCACTCCACTCCACATTCCATTCCATTTCATTCTGCATTCAATTCCACTCCTTTCCAAATTAAGTTCCACTTTCCATTCCATTCCATTCCAGTCCAAGTTCCATTACATTGCATTCCATTTCCATTCGATTCCACATTCCATTCCACATTGCATTCCATTCCATTCCTCATTCCATTCTACATTCCATTCCATTCCATTACACATTCCATTCCATTTCATTACACATTGCATTCCATTCCTTTCCGCATTCCATTCTACATTCCATTCCATTCCATTCCGCATTCCATTCCATTCCATTCTACATTCCATTCCATTCCATTCCTTTCCACATCCCATTCCATTTCATACAGCATTCCATTCCCTTCCAGCATTCCATTTCGCATTCCATTCCATTCCATTCATCATTCCATTCCATTCCCTTCCACATTCCATTGAATTCCATTCCACAGTCCATTCCATTCCATTCCATTCCATTCGGCATTTCGTCCCATTCCATTCGAAATTCCATTCCATTCCACTGCACTTTCCATTCCAATTCATTCCACAATCAATTCCACATTCCATTCCATTCAACATTCCTTTCTACATTCCATTCCATTGCATTCCACATTCCATTTCACCTTGCATTCAATTCCACTCCAAATTCCATTCTACATTCCATTCCATTCCATTCCGGAATCCATTCCTTTCCATTACAACTTCCATTCCACTTCGCTCGGTATTCCATTCCATTCTAGCATTCCATTCAAAGTTCCATTTCACATTCCGCTGCGGGTTCCATTCCACATTCCATTCCATTCCATTCCACGTTCCATTCCACATTCCATTCCATTCCATTCCACATTCCATTCCATTCCATTCCATTCCACGTTCCATTCAACATTCCATTCCATTCCATTCCACATTCCATTCCAGATTACATTCCACTGTCCATTCCACATTGCAATCCATTCCACCTTCCATTCCACATTCCATTCCACATTCCATTCCATTCCACGTTCTATTCCACATTCCATTCAACATTCCATTCAACATTCCATTCCACGTTCCATTCCAATTTCCATTCCACATTCAATTTCATTCCATTCCACATTCCATTGTATTCCATTCCAATCGTTTTCAGGTTCCATTCCTCATTGCATTCCATTCAATTCCACTTTGAATTCCACATTCCATTCCATTGCATTCCACTTTCCATTCCACATTCCATTCCATTCCATTCCATTCCACATTCGATACGACATTCCATTCCATTCTATTTCACATTCCACTCCACTGCATTCCATTCCGTTCCATTCCACATTCCAATCCATTCCATTCCACATTCCATTCCATTCCACATTCCATTCCATTCCATCCATTCCACCTTCCATTCCACATTCCTCTCTACATTCTCTTCTGTTCCATTCCACATTGCATTCCACATTCCATTCCATTCAATTCCAGTCCATATTCCATTTCTTTCAATTCCTTTCCACATTTCATTCCATTCCACTTTGCATTCCATTCCATTCCACATTCCATTCCATTATTCGTTCCATTTCATTCCATTCCACCCCATTCCACAATCCATTCCAATCCACATTCCACTACTTTCAACTCCAAATTCCATTCCACATTGCATTCCATTCCTTTCCATTCCACATTCCATTCCATTCCATTCCACATTCCATTCAACTCCTGTCCACATTCCATTCCACATTCCATTCCATTCAATTCCACGTTGCCTTCAAAATTCCATTCCATTCCACTCCACTTTCTACTCCATTACACATTCCATTCCATTCAATTCCACATTCCATTGCATTCCATTCCACGTTCCATTCCACTTTCCATTCCATTCCATTTCACATTCCATTCCATTCTGCGTTCCATTCCACATTCCATTCCACTCCATTCCACGTACCATTCCATTCCATTCCACGTTCCATTCCAGATTCCATTCCATTCAATTCCACATTCCTTTTCATTCCATTCCATGTTCTATTCCATTCCATTCCACATTCCATTACATTCCATTGCACATAACATTCCATTCCATTCAAAATTAATTCGATTCCATTCCATTCCACGTTCCATTCCATTCCAGTCCACATTGCATTCCATTCCTTGCCACATTCAACTCCATTCCATTCCACATTCCATTCCATTTCATTCCAATTTCCACATTCCATCCCACTTTCCATTTGGCTTTCCATTCCACGTTCTATTCCAATCCATTCCACGTTCCATTCCAAATTCCATTCCATTCCATTCCATGTTCCATACAACATTCCATTCCATTCGATTTCACGTTCCGTTTCACTTACCATTCCAATCCAATCCAATCCACATTCCACTCAAATCCATTCCACATTCCATTCCAGTCGAGATTCCATTCCATTCCCCATTTTATTCCATTGCACATTCCATTCCAATCCGTTCCATTCCACATTCCATTCCATTCCATTCCCCGTGACCTACCTTTCCATTCCACGTTCTTATCCATTCCATTCCACCTTCCATTCCATTCCATTCCACGTTCCATTCCATTCCATTTCACCTTCCATTCCATTCCATTCTACTTTCCATTCAATTCAATTCCACGTTCCATTTCACATTCCATCCCATTTAATTCCAAGCTGCATTCCATTCCATTCCACATTCCAATCCAGTCCATTCCATATTCCATTCCACTGCACATTCCATTCCATTCCATTCCACTCCATATTCTATTCCTTTCCACTTTCCATTCCATTCCATTCCATTCCACATTCCATTCCATTCCATTCCACTTTCCATTCCACTTTCCATTCCATGTTCCATTCCACGATCCATTCCATTCCATCCCAGGTTCCATTCCACGTTTCATTACACGTTCCATTTCAGGTTCCATTCCTTTAAATTCCACGTTACATTCCACTTTCTGTACCATGTTACATTCCATTACATTCCACGTTCCATTGTAGTTTCCATTCTACGTTCCATTCCATTCTATTCCACCTTCCTTTCTACGTTCCATTCCACATTCCATTCCATTCCACTCCACATGGCATTGCACATTCCATTCCACATTCCATTTCACATTACAATCCGTTCCATTCCACATTGCATTCCATTCCATTCCACATTCCGTTCCATTCCATTCCACATGCCATTGCTCTTTCCATTACGTTCCATTCCACATTTCATTTCACATTCCATTACACATTCCATTCCATTCCATTCCACATTCAATGCCATTCCATTCCGTTCCACGTTACTTTCCAGTTTCCATTCCGGATTGCATTAAACTTTCCATTCCACGTTCCATTCCATTCCATTCCGCATTCCGTTCCACATTCCACTCCAATGCATTGCACTTTCCTTGCCACATTCCATTCCACATTCCATTCCATCCCTTTCCTCATTCCATTCCCCATTCCACTGCATTTCATACCTCTTTCCATTCCACTTTCCATTCCACTCCATTTCACAATCCTTTTCTCATTCCATTCCACCATCCATTCCACATTCCATTCTATTGCATTCGAACTTCCATTCCACTTTCCATTCCACGATCTATTCCATGTTCCATTCCATTCCATTCCATTCCATATTCCATTCATTCTGTTCCATTCCACATTTCTTTCCACCTTTCATTTCACATTCCTTTCGACATTGCATTACACATTCATTTCCATTCTATTCCATGTTCAATTCCATTCCATTCCACATTCCATTGCATTCCATTCCACATTCCATTCCATTCCATTCCACATTACAATCCTTTCCAAATTCCATTCCACATTCCATTCCACGTTCCATTCCTTTCCATTCCACCTTCCATTCCACTTTCCATTTCATGTTCCATTCCATTCCATTCCACGTTCTGCTCCAAATTCCATTCCATTCCATTTCACGTTCCATTCCACAATTCCATTACAAATTCCTTTCCACTGTTCATTCCGTTCCATTCCACATTCAATTCCACTCTCCACTCCACATTCCATTCCAAATTCCATTCCTTTCCATTCCACATTCCATTCCACATTTCATTCCACATTCCGTTCCATTCCATTCAACATTCCATTGCATTCCATGCCACATTCCCTTAAACATTCCAATCCATTCCGTTCTACATTCCATTCCTTTCCATTCCACATTCCATTCCACATTCCATTCCACATTCCATTCCATTCCACATTACATTACACATTCTATTCCACATCCCATTCCACATTCCATTCCATTCTATTCCATGTTCCCTTCGACATTCCATTCCACATTGCATTCCACATTCCATTCCACATTGCTTTCCATTGCATTCAACATTCCATTCCACCCTACATTTCACATAACATTCCACATTCCAATCCATTCCATTCCACGTTTCATTCCAAGTTCTGCTCCAGTTTCCATTCCCTTCCCTTCCAGTATCCATTCCACATTCCATTCCATCTTCCATTCCAAATTACTTTATTTTCCATTCCACATTCCATTCCACATTCCATTCCATTCCACATACCATTCCACATTCCATTCCTCATTGCATTCCACATTCCTTTCCATTCCACTCCACATTGCATTCCAAATTAAATTCCATTCCATTCCACATTCCATTCCACATTCCATTTCATCTTCCCTTCCACATTCCATTTCACCTTCCATTCCACATTCCATTTCACATTGCACTCCAATCCATTCCCCATACCATTCCATTCCATTCCACATTCCATTCCACATTCCATTCCCTTCCATTCCACATTCCATTCTATTCCTTTCCACTTTCCAATCCTTTCGACATTCCATTCCACATTCCATTCCACGTTCCATTCCATTCCATTCCACGTTCCATTCCACGTTCCATTCCATGTTCCATTCCATTCCATTCCACATTCCATCGGACATTCCATTCCTTTCAATTTAACCTTCCATTCCAATCCATTCCACTTTCCATTCCACATTCCTCTCCACATTCCATTCCATGTTCCATTCCACATTCCATTCCGTTCTATTCCACATTCAATTCCACATTGCTTTCCACATTCCATTCCGTTCTATTCCAGATTCAATTCCACACTGCTTTCCACATTCCATTCCACATTCTGTTCCATTACTTTCCACAATCCATTCCACAGTCTATTCCACATTTCATTCCATTTCATTCCACATTGCATTGTATTCCCTTCCACATTCCTTTCCACATTCAAATCCATTCTATTCCACAATCAATTACATTCGATTCCACATTCCATTCCACATTCTCTTCCACATTCCATTACACATTACTTTCCCTTCCACATTCCACTCTACATTCTATTCCGCATTCTATTCCACATTTCATTCCATTCCCTTCCTTTGTTCCCTTCCACATTCCATTCCGCATTCCATTGCACATTCCATTCCATTCCATTGAACATTACATTACACATTCCATTTCGCAGTCCATTACACATTCCATTCCACTTCATTCCACAATCAATTCCATTACATTCCATTCCACTTTCCATTCCACGTTGCCTGAAGGATTCCATTCCACATCCCATTCCATTCCATTCACATTCCATTCCACATTCTAATATATTGCATTGCACTTTCCATGCCACATTCCATTCCACATTCCATTCCATTCCATTCCACATTCCATTCCGCATTCCATTCCCCATTTCACTGCATTCCATTCCACTTTCCATTCCACATTCCATTCCACTCCATTGTGCAATCCATTTCCAATTCCATTCCACCTTCTATTCCACGTTTCGTTCCACATTCCATTCCATTCCATTCCAGATTCCATTCCATTTCATACGACATTCCATTCCACGTTCCATTCCACGTTGTATTCCACGTTCCATTCCTTTCCATTCCATGTTCCATTCATTCTGTTCCATTCCACATTTCATTCCACCTTCCATTTCACATTTCATTAGACATTTCATTACACATTCCTTTCCATCCCATTCCACGTTCAATTCCATTCCATTACACATTTCATTCCATTCCATTCCACATTCTGTTCCATTCCATTCCACATTTCAATCGTTTCCACATTCCATTCTACATTCCATTCTACGTTCCATTCGATTCCATTCCACGTTCCATTCCACTTTCCATTCCATGTTCCATTCCATTCCAATCCACGTTCTGCTCCAAATTACATTCCATTCCATTTTACCTTCCATTCCACTATTCCATTACAAATTACATTCCACTTTCCATTCCGTTCCATTCCACATTCGAGTCCATTCTCCACTTCACATTCCATTCCAAATTGCATTCTGTTCCATTCCATATTCCATTACACATTCCATTCTGTTCCTTTCCACTTTCCATTGCATTCCATTCCATATTCCTTTCCACATTCCAATCCATTCCATTCCACATTCCATTCCACATTCTATTCCAAATTCCAATCCATTCTGTTCAACATTCCTTTCCCTTCCATTCCACATTCCATTCCAAATTCCATTTCATTCCATTCCACACTACATTCCACATTCTATTCCACATCCCATTCCACATTCCACTCCATTCTATTCCATGTTCCCTTCCACATTCCATTCCACATTCCATTCCACATTCCATTCAAGATTCCTTTCCATTCCGTTCATCATTCCATTCCACATTACATTTCACTTTCCCTTCCACATTCCATTCCATTCAATTTAACGTTCCATTCCACGTTCAATTCCACGTTCCATTTCATTCCATTAAACTTTCCATTCCACATTCCATTCCATCTTCCATTCCACATTTCTTTATATTCCATTCCACATTCCATTCCACATTCCATTCAACATTCCATTCCATTCCACGTACCATTCCACCTTCCATTCCACATTCCATTCCACATTCCTTTCCATTCCATTCCACATTCCATTCCACATTATATTCCATTCCATTCCACATTCCATTCCACATTTCATCCCATACCATTCCACATTCTTTTCCATTCCAATCCACTTTCCATTCCACATTCCTATCCATTGTATTCTTCATTCTATTCCACATTCCATTCCACAATACATACCACTCCATTGCACATTCCATTCTACGTTCCATTCCATTCCATTCCATGTTGCATTCCACATTCCATTCCACTTTCCATTCCATTCTATTCAAGGATCCATTCCACTTTCCATTCCACATTCCATTCCAGATTCCATTCCACGTTTCATTGCACGTTCCATTCCTACCATTCCACTTTCCATTCCACCTTCCATTCCATTACAATCCACGTCCCATTCCACAATCCTTTGCACTTTCCCTTCCACGTTCCATTTCACATTCCATTGCACGTTCCTTTCCCCTTTCCATTCCATACCAATCCATATTCCACTCCAAATTCCACTCCATTCCAGTCCACGTTGCATTCCCAATTCCATTCCACATTCCATTCCATTCCATTCCATTGCACATTCCTTTCCACATTCCATTCCATTCCATTCCACATTCAATTCCACATTCCATTTCATTCTATTCCACTTTCCATTCCACATTCCATTCCACGTTCCATTCCATTCCATTCCACGTTCCATTCCGCTTTCCATTGCACATTCCATTCCACTTTCCATTCCACATACCATTCCATCTTCCATTCCACATTTCTTTATATTCCATTCCAGTTTCCATTCCACATTCCATTCCATATTCCATTCCATTCCACATACCATTCCACCTTCCTTTCCACATTCCATTCCACATTCCTTTCCTTTCCATTCCACATTCCATTCCACATTCCATCCCATTCCATTCCACATTCTTTTCCATTCCAATCCACTTTCCATTCCACATTCCTATCCATTGTATTGTTCATTCTATTCCACATTCCATTCCACAATACATTCCATTCCATTGCACATTCCATTCCACCTTCCATTCCATTCCATTCCACGTTCCATTCCATGTTCCATTCCACATTCCATTCCACTTTCCATTCCATTCCATTCAAGGATCCATTCCACGTTCCATTCCACATTCCATTCCAGATTTCATTCCACGTTCCATTGCACGATCCATTCCTACCATTCCACTTTCCATTCCACCTTCCATTCCATTCCAATCCACTTCCCATTCCACAATCCATTGCACTTTCCCTTCCCCGTTCCATTCCACATTCCATTCCACGTTCCATTCCACTTTCCATTCTATACCAATCCATATTTCATTCCAAATTCCGCTCCATTCCTGTGCACGTTGTATTTCAAATTCCTTTCCACATTCCATTTCATTCTATTGCACATTCCTTTCCACATTCCATTCCATTCCATTCCACATTCAATTCCACATTCCATTCCATACTATTCCACTTCCCGTTCCACAATCCATTCCACATTCCATTACACATTCCATTCCATTCCATTCCACGTTCCATTCCGCATTCCATTGCACATTCCATTCCACGTTCCATTCCTCCTTCCATTCCACGTCCCATTGCATTCCATTCCATGTTCCATTCTGTTCCATCCCACGTTCCATTTCATTCAGTTCCACATTCATTTCTACATTTCATTTCACATTCCATTCCGCTTTCCATTTCACATTCCATTCCATTCCATTCCACATTCCATTCCATTCCAATCCACTATCCATTCCTTTGCATTTTCCGTTCCATTCCTATCCACATTCCATTCCATTGCATTTCACATTCCATTCCATTCCACATTTCATTCAACATTCCATTCCACGTTTCATTCCATTCCATTCCACATTCCTTTCTATTGCATTCAATTCCTCATTCCATTCCATTCCATCCAATTCCATTCCACATTCCACTACTTTCAATTCCATTCCGCATTCCATTCCATTCCATTCCACATGCCACTCCATTCCACTCAAAATTCCCTTCAATTCCATTCCATTCCACATTCCATAGTATTCCATTCCATATTCTATTCCTTTCCATTCCACATTCCATTCCATTCCATTCCACATTCCATTCCATTCCATTCCACTCCATTACAAATTCCATTCCTCGTTTAATTCCCTTCCAATCCACATTCCCTTCCATTCCATTCTGCGTTCCATTCCACGTTCCATTCCACGTACCATTTCACGTTCCATTCCATTCCATTCAACATTCCATTCCACATTCAATTCCATTCCATTCCACATTTCATACAGTTCATTTCCATTGCATTCCTGATTTCATTACATTCCATTCCACATTCCATTCCATTCTGTTGGAATTTCCATTCCATTCCGTCCCACATTCCATTCCATTACATTGCACATTCAATCACCACGTTCCATTCCATTGCATTCCACATTCCACTCCATGTTCCATTCCATTCCATTCGACATTTCATTCCACTTTCCATTCCATTCCACTTTCCATTCCATTCCATTTCACATTCCTTTCCACATTCCATTCCATTCCATTCCACTTTCCTTTCCATTCCATTCCACATCCCATTCCATTCCATGCCTTTCCACAATGCATTGCACTCTATTCAGCATTCCATTCCATTGCATTCTGCATTCCGGTCCATTGCACTCCAAATTGCATTCCATTCGATTCCATTCCATATTCCATTCCATTCCATTCCACATTCCATTCCATTCCATTCCACACTGCATTCCACATTCCATTCCATTCCTTTCTCCATTCCACTCAATTCCACATTTCATTGCATTCAATTCCAATCCACATTCCATTGGTTTCAATTCCATTGCAAGTTCCATTACACATTCCATTCCGTGCCATTCCACATTCCATTCCATTTCCTTCCACATTACTTTCCATTCCGTTCCAGCCCACATTCCATTCCATTCCATTCGACATTCCATTCCATTCCACATTGCATTCCATTCCCTTCCAATCCACATTCGATTGATTTCAATCCCAATGCAAGTTCCATTCCACATTCCATTCCTTGCCATTCCACATTCCCTTCCATTTCATTCCGCAATACATTCCAATCTATTCCCGTCCACATTCCATTCTATTCCATTCCACATTCTGTTGCATTTCATTCGACATTCAATTCCATACCATTCCATTCCACATTCCATTCCACATTCCATTCCACATTGCATTCCATTGCATTCCACATTCTATTCCACATTCCATTCCATTTCACGTTACTTTCCATTCCTTTCCATATTAAATTCCTTTCCATTCGGCATTCCATTCCAATCCAGTCCACATTCCACATTCCATTCCACATTCCATTCCACTTTGCATTCCACTTTCCATTCTGCGTTCCATTCCAGTCCATTCCACTTTCCATTCCTCATTGCATTCCATTCCATTCCACTTTCCATTAAACGGTCTATTCCATTCCATTCCACATTCCATTCAACTTTCCATTGCATTCGTTTCTACGTTCCGTTCCATTCCATTCCACATTCCATTCAACATTTCATTGCATTCGTTTCTACGTTCCATTCCATTCCATTCCACATTGCATTCCAAATTCCATTTCATTCCATTCCATGCCATTGCACAGTCCATACCATTCACATTGCATTCAACATTCGATTCCATTCCATTCCCCATTGCATTCCACATTCCATTCCACATTCCATTCCATTCCTATACACATTCCATTCCTTTCCATTCCATTCCTGTCCGCATTCCATTCAATTCCATACAATTCCACATTCCATTCCCTTCCATTCCACATTCCATTCCATATTCAATTCCATTCAATCCACATTCCATTACATTCCATTAAATTCCTATCCACATTCCATTCAATTCTATACCATTCCACAAAGCATTCCATTCCATTCAACATTCCATTCCGTTCAATTCCACATTCCTTTCCATGCCATTCAAAGTTCCATTCATTTCCATTCCACGTTCCATTCCATTCCATTCCACGTTCCATTCGATGTTGTATGCCACGTTCCATTCCACTTTCCCTTCCACGTTCCATGTCATTCCTTTCCACGTTCCATTCCATGTTCCATTTCACGTTCAATTCCAAATTCTATTCCACATTCCATTACACATTCCATTCCATTAAATTACAGATTCCAGTCCATTACATTCCACATTCCATTCCACATTGCATTCCACATGCCATTCCACATTGCATTCCACATTCCATTCCATTCGATTTCACATTCCATTCCATATTCCATTCCATTCCATTCCACTTTCCATTCCACATTCCATTCCCAAACCACTCCACATTTCATTCCAAATCTATTCCACAATCCATTGCACATTCCATTCCATTCCACGTTACCTTCCACGCTCCATTCCACATTCCATTCCTTTCCACGTTCCAGTGCATATTCCTTTCCTAGTTCCATTCCACATTGTATTCCAATGCATTCCACATTCCATTCCACATTCCATTCCATTCCATTCCACATTGATTTCCACATTCCAATCCATTCCACGTCCCATTCCAGATTCCATTCCATTCCATTGCCTTCCATTCCATATTCCATTACACATTCCATTCCACATTCCATTGCACATTCCATTCTACATTCCATTCCATTAAATTCCACATTCCATTTCACATTCCATTCCATTCCATTTCACATTCCATTCCATATTCCATTCTATTCAATTCCACTTTCCATTCCACATTCCATTCCACAATCCATTCCACATTCCATTCCACCTTCCATTCCACAATCCATTGCACATTCCATTCCATTCCACGTTCCCTTCCACATTCCATTGCACATTCCGTTCCGTTCCATGTTCCAATGCACATTCCATTCCAAGTTCCATTCCACTTTGCATTCCATTCCATTCCACGTTCCATTCCACATTCCATACCATTCCATTCCAC
This sequence comes from Pongo abelii, assembly GCF_028885655.2. NCBI lineage: Eukaryota > Metazoa > Chordata > Mammalia > Primates > Hominidae > Pongo > Pongo abelii. Next base: position 17,391,460 of record NC_072000.2, on the reverse strand, counting down.
TTTCCATTCCATTCCATTCCACATTGCATTGCATTCCATTCAATTCTATGTTCCACTATATTACAATCAATATTCCATTTCCACATTCCATTCCATTCCCTTCCACATTCCATTCCACATTCCATTGCATACCATTCCATTCTACATTCCATTCCATTACAATCAACATTCCATTTCCCCATTCCATTCCATTTCATTCCACATTCCATTCCACATTCTGTTCCATTCCATTCCAGTCCACATACTATTCCATTCCACATTCCATACCACATTGCTTTCCATTGCATTCCACGTTCCATTCCAAGTTCCATTCCATTGCATTCCATTCCTTCTCTTTCTATTCCATTCCATTCCAAATTCCATCCCATGTTCCATTCCATTTGATTCCACATTCCATTCCATTCCCCTCCACATTCCATTCCATTCCATTACCCATTCCATTCCATCCCACATTCCATTCCATTCCTTTCCACATTCTATTATATTCCACTCCACATTCCATTCCGTTCCATTTCACATTCAATTAAATTCCATTCCACTGCATTCCACATTCTATTCCAATCCATTCCATTCCACTTTCCATTCCATTCCATTCTTTTCCACATTCCATTCCATTCCATTCCACATTCCATTCCACATTCCCTTCCACATTGCATTCCATTGCATTCCACATTCTATTCCACATTCCATTCCATTTCACGTTACTTTCCATTCCTTTCCATATTAAATTCCATTCCATTCCTCATTCCATTCCAATCCAGTCCACATTCCACATTCCATTCCACATTCCATTCCACTTTGCATTCCACTTTCCATTCTGCGTTCCATTCCAGTCCATTCCACTTTCCATTCCTCATTGCATTCCATTCCATTCCACTTTCCATTAAACGGTCCATTCCATTCCATTCCACATTCCATTCAACATTCCATTGCTTTCGTTTCTACGTTCCATTCCATTCCATTCCACATTGCATTCCAAATTCCATTTCATTCCATTCCATGCCATTCCACAGTCCATACCATTCACATTGCATTCAACATTCGATTCCTTTCCATTCCCCATTGCATTCCACATTCCATTCCACATTCCATTCCATTCCTATGCACATTCCATTCATTTCCATTCCATTCCTGTCCAGATTCCATTCAATTCCATACAATTCCACATTCCATTCCCTTCCATTCCAAATTCCATTCCATATTCCATTCCATTCAATCCACATTCCGTTACGTTCCATTAAATTCCTATCCACATTCCATTCAATTCTATACCATTCCACAAAGCATTCCATTCCATTCAACATTCCATTCTGCTCAATTCCGCATTCCTTTCCATGCCATTCCAAGTTCCATTCATTTCCATTCCATGTTCCATTCCATTCCATTCCATGTTCCATTCGATGTTCTATGCCACGTTCCATTCAACTATCCCTTCCACGTTCCATGCCTTTCCTTTCCACGTTCCATTCCATGTTCCATTCCACGTTCAATTCCAAATTCTATTCCACATTCCATTACACATTCCATTCCATTAAATTACAGATTCCAGTCCATTACATTCCACATTCCATTGCACATTCCATTTCACATTCCATTCAACATTCCATTCTACATTCCATTCCATTCAATTCCACATTGCATTCCACATTCCATTCCATTCGATTTCACATTCCATTCCATATTCCATTCCATTCCATTCCACTTTCCATTCCACATTCCATTCCACAATCCACTCCACATTCCATTCCAAATTCTATTCCACAATCCATTGCACATTCCATTGCATTCCACGTTACCTTCCACGTTCCATTCCACATTCCATTCCTTTCCACATTCCAGTGCATATTCCTTTCCAAGTTCCATTCCACATTGTATTCCAATGCATTCCACATTCCATTCCACATTCCATTCCATACCATTCCATTGCATTCCACATTGATTTCCAAATTCCAATCCATTCCACGTCCCATTCCAGATTCCATTCCATTCCATTGCATTGCATTCCATATTCCATTACACATTCCATTCCATTCCATTCCACATTCCATTGCACATTCCATTCTACATTCCATTCCATTCAATTCCACATTCCATTTCACATTCCATTCCATTCCACATTCCATTCCATTCCACTTCACATTCCATTCCATATTCCATTCTATTCCATTCCACTTTCCATTCCACATTCCATTCCACAATCCATTCCACATTCCATTCCACCTTCCATTCCACAATCCATTGCACATTCCGTTCCATTCCACGTTCCCTTCCACATTCCATTGCACATTCCGTTCCGTTCCACGTTCCAATGCACATTCCATTCCAAGTTCCATTCCACTTTGGATTCCATTCCATTCCACGTTGCATTCCACATTCCATTCCATTCCATTCCACATTCAAATACATTCCATTCCACATTCATTTCCATTCCATTCCACATTCTATTGCACATTCCGTTCCATTCCATTCAACATTCCTTTCCATTCAATTCCACATTCCGTTCCATTCCATTCCACTCCATTTAAGTCCATGTTCGATTCCATTCCATTCCTTTCCACATTCCATTCCATACCATTATAGTACACATTACATTCCATTCCACATTCCATTTCATACCATTCCACATTTCTTTCCATTCCATTCCACATTCCATTTCAAGTTCAATTCCACGTTTCTTTCCGTTCCAATCCAATTTCCATTTCTCGTTCCACTCCACGTTGAATTCCACGTTCCATTCCAGATTCCATTCCACTTTCCATTCCATTCTATTCCGCATTCTATTCCATGTTGTATTCCACCTTCCATTACACATTCCATTACACATTTCATTCCATTCCATTTCACATTCCATTGCACATTCCAGTCCACATTCCATTCCAAATTCTATTCCATTCAATTCCAAATTTCATTCCACGTTCCATTGCATTCCATTCCACATTCCATTCTACATTGCATTCGTGATTACATTCCACATTCCCTTCAACAATCCATTCCAATTTCCATTCCAGATTCCATTCCACAATCCAGTCCACTTTCAATTCCATTCCACTTTCCATTCCACATTCCATTTCACATTCCATTCCATTCCACGTTCCATTCCACATTCCATTCCACATTCAAATCGACATTGCATTCCAGGTCATTCCACATTCCATTCCATTACATTCCATATTGCATTTCATTCCATTCCACATTTCATTCCACATTCCATTCCACTCCATTCCAGATTTCATTCCATTGGATTCAATTCCAGTCCATTCCACTCCACTTTCCATTCCTTTCTATTCCATTCAGCAATCCATTCCATTCCGTTCCACATCCCATTCCACATTCCATTCCACTCCATTCCACATTCCATTCCATTCCCTACCACTTTGCATTCCACATTCCAAATAAAAATTCATTTCAGCTTCCATTCCATTCTGCATTCCATTCCATTCCATTCCCCATTCTTTTACCTTCCATTCCATGTTCGATTCCACATTCCTTTCCATTCCATTACACGTTCCATTCCATTCCATTCCCTTCCATTCCACATTCCATTCCATTCCATTCCACATTCCATTCCATTCCATGCCACATTGTATTTCACATTCCATTGCATTCCATTCCAAATTCCAATCCACATTCCATTCCCTTCCTTTGCACATTCCATTCCATTCCATGCCACACGCCATTCCATTCCATGCCACATTCCATTCCACATTCCATTGCCTTCCATTCCACATTCCATTCCATTACATTCTACATTCCATTCCACATTCCATTCCATTCCTCTCCACATTCTTTTCCACATTCCATTCGATTCCATTTCACGTTCCATTCCATTCAATTCCACATTCCATTCCACATTCTATTCAATTCCATTCCACATTCTGTTCCATTCCATTCCACATTCCATTCCATTCCATTCCGTGTTCCATTCCATTCCATTTCATGTTCCATTTCATGTTCCATTCCACATTCCATTCCATTCCATTCCACATTCCATTGCACGTTCCATTCCACATTCCATTCCATTCCATTCCACATTCCATTGCACGTTCCATTCCACGTTCCATTCCATTCCATTCCACATTCCATTCCATTAATTTCCACATTCTTTTCGACTTTCCATTCAATTCCATTCCACATTCCCTTCCACTTTTCACTCCATTCCAATCCACATTCCATTCCATATTCCATTCCATTCCATTCCATTCCAAATTCCATTCCATTCCACATTCCTTTCCACATTCCATTCCATTCCATTCCACATTCCATTCCGCATTCCATTCCACATTCCATTCCACATTTTATTCCATTAGATTCCATTCCATTCCATTCCATTCCATATTCCATTTCATTCCATTCCATTTCACATTCCACTACATTCCATTCCACATTCCACTGCATTCCATTCCACATTCCATTCCACATTCCATTCCACTCCATTCCAGATTCCATTCCAGATTCCATTCCATTCCATTCCACATTACATTCCATATTCCAATCCACAATCCATTTCACTTTCCATTCCATTCTACATTCCATTTCATTCCGCATTCCATTCCATTCCCTTCCACGTTCCATTCCATTCCATTCCACGTTCCATTCCACATTCCATTCCATTAAATTACACGTTCCATTCCATTCCATTCCCTTCCATTCCACTTTCCATTCCATTCCATTCCCTTCCATTCCACATTCCATTGCATCCCATTCCACATTCCATTCCATTCCATAACCCTCCATTCCTCTTTCCCTTCCATTCAATTCCACATTGCATTCCATTCCATGCCATATTCCATTCCTTATTACGTTGCATTCCATTCCACATTCCATTCCACATTCCATTCCCTTCCATTCCAAATTCCATTCCGTTGCATTTCACATTCCATTCCCTTCCATGCCACCTTCCATTCCACATTCCATTGCATTGCATGCCACATTCCATTCCACATTCCATTCCATTCCATTCAATGTTCCATTCCACATTCCATTCCATTCCATTCCACATTCTATTCCACTTTCCATTCCATTCCATTGCACTTTGCATTCCATTTAATTCCACATTCCGTTACACAATCTCTTCCATTCCATTCCACATTCCATTCCATTCCATTCCACATTCCTTTCCATTCCATTCTGTGTTCCATTCCATTGCATTTCACGTTCCTTTCCGCATTCCATTCCATTCCACATTCCATTCCACATTCCATTACATAACATTTGACTTTCCATTCCATTCCATTCCATTCCATTCCATTCCACATTCCATTCCATTCGATTCCACTTTCCTTTCCATTGAATTCCATGTTCCATTCCACATTGCATTCTAGGTTACATTATACGTTACATTCCAACTTCCAAACCACGTTCCATTCCATTGCATTCAATGTTCCATTCCACGTACTGTTCCATTATTTCCTTGTTGCATTCCGAATTCTATTCCATTTGATTTCACGTTCCATTCCATATTCCATTCCATTTCATTCCACATTCCATTGAAAATTCCATTTCATTCCATTCCATGCCATTCCACACTCCATTCCATTCCACATTGCATTGCACATTCGATTCCATTCCATTCCACATTGCACTCCACATTCCATTCCACATTCCATTCCATTCCAATCCACATTCCATTCATTCCATTCCATTCCTGTCCTCATTCCATTTAGTTCAATTCAATTCTACATTCTATTCCCTTCCATTCCACATTCCATTCCACTTTCCATTCCATTCCAATCTACATTGCCTTCCATTCCATTCCATTCCTGTCCACATTCCATTCAATTCCATTCCATTCCTCTTTCCATTCCATTCCATTCCACATTCCATTCCAGATTCCATTCCATTCCTTTCCACATTCCATTTCACATTCCATTCCACATTCCATTCCATTCCATTCCACTTTCTATTCCATTCCATTTGACATTCCATTCCACATTCAATTCCATTCCATTCCACATTTTATCTGCACATTATTCACGTGTACCATAAACCTATAGTATAATAATGATAATAATAAAAGAAAAATCTTCTCATAAGAACTTGACAGAAGCATTCTGATAAACTTCTTTCTGTTATGTGCTCTTATCTCACAGATTTGAACATTTGTTTTGTATGAGCAGTTTGGAAACAGTCTTTTTTTTAAGAATATGCAAACGGATATTTGTGAGCTCTTACAGCCTATGAAGAAATAGGAAATATCTTCACATAAAACCTTATCAGCATCTTTCTGAGAAAATGCTTTGTGATGTATGTTTTCATCTCAAAGAGTTGAAATTTTCTTTTGATTGAACAGTTTGGAAACAGTATTTTTGTAGAATCCACTAATGAATATTTTCAGTGCTTTTAGTCCTATGGTAAAAAAGCAATTATCTTCACAAATACACTAAAACGGAGCTTTCTGAGAACTTTCTTTGTGATGCGTGGATTCATATCACAGAGCTGAAGCTTTCTTTTGTTTCAACAGATTGGAAACTGTCTTTTTGTACAATCTGCAAATGGATATTTCTGAGCCATTTGATGCCTATGTTGAAAATGAATTTTCTTCACATAAAAACTAGACAGAATCATTCTAAGAAACTTCTTTGTGATGGGTGCATTCATCTCACAGAGTTGAACGTTTGTTTTCATTGAGCAGTTTGGAAACAGTCTTTTTGTAGTAACTGCAGAGAGAGATTTGTGAGCGGTTTAAGGACTATAGTGAAAAAGGGAATATCTTCACATAAAAACGAGACAGAAGCATTCTGAGAAACTCCTTTTTTATGTGTGCATTCATCTCACAGAGATAAATCTTTCTTTTCATTGAACAGTTTTGAAACAGTCTTTCTGTACAATCTGCAAAGAGATATTTCTGAGCTGTTTGAGGCCTACAGTGAAAAAGTAATATCTTCACAAAAAAACCAGACAGAAGTATTATGAGAAACTTCTTTTTTATTTCTGCATTCATCTCACAGAGTTGAAACTTTCTTTTCATTGAGCAGTTCGGAAACACGCTTTTTGTAGAATCTGAAAGGGATATTTGTGAGTCTATTGAGGCCTGTGGCGAAATAGGAAATATCTTCACATAAAAACTAGACAGAAGCTTTCTGCGAAACTTCTTTGTGATGTGTGCTTTCATCTCACAGAGTTGAACCTTTCTTTTGATATAGCAGTTTGGAAGGAGTCTTTTTGTGGAATCTGCAAATGGATGTTTAGAATGCTTTGAGACCTATGGCGAAAAGTAAACATCTTCACATTAAAACTAGACAGAAACGTTCTGAGAATCTTCTTTGTGACGTGTGCATTCATTTCACGTTGCTGAGCTTATCTTTTGATTTAGCAGATTGGAAACAGTCCTTTTGTTGTATCTGCAGAGGGATATTTGTGAGCAGTTTTAGGCCTATGGTGAAAAAGGAAATACCTTCACATAACACTAGACAAAAGCATTCTGGGAAGCTTCTCTGTGATGTGTACATTCAACTTACAGAGGTGAAACTTTCATTAGATTGAGCAGTTTGGAAACAGTCCTTTTTTAGAATCTGCAAAGGGATATTTCTGAGCCTACTGAGGCGTAGGGTGAAAAAGAAATAACTTCACATAAAAACTGGACAGATGCTTTCTGAGAAACTTCTTTGTGACGTGTCCATTCATCTCGCAGAGTTGAAACTTTCTTTGGATTGATCAGTTTGAAAACAATCTTTTTGAATAATCTGCAAAAAATATTTGTGAGCCCTTTATGGCCTACAGTGAAATAGGAGATATCTTTACATAAAAACTAGAGAGAAGCTTTCTGAGAAACTACTTTGCGATGTGTGCTTTCATCTCACTGAGTTGAACCTTTCTTTTGAATGAGCAGTTTGGAAACACTCTTTCTGTAGAGTCTGTAAATGGATATTTGGAGCACTCTGAGACCTATGGTGAAAAAGGAAATACCTTCACATAAAAACCAGATAGGAGCATTCTGCGAAACTTCTTTGTGATGGGTGTATTCATCTCACAGAGTTGAACATTTCTTTGGAGGCAGCAGTTTGTAAACAGTCTTTTTATAGTATCTGCAGAGGGATATTCATGAGCAGTTTACAGCCTATGGTTAAAAAGGATATATCTTCTCAAAAAAACTCGACAGATCCATTGTGAGAAACTTCTTTGAGACGTATGTGTTCATCTCACAGAGTTGAGCCTTTCTTTGCATTGAGCAGTTTTCTAAACAGTCCTTTTGTAGAATCTCCAAAGGGACATTTCTGAGCCCATTGAGGTCTATGGTGAAAAAGGAAAAATCTTCACATGAAAGCTAAACAGAAGCTTTCTGAGAAACTTTTTGTGATGTGTGCATTCATCTCACAGTGTTGAAACTTTCTTTTGGTTGAGCAGTTTGGAAACATACTTTTTGTACAATCTGCAAAGGGATATTTCTGAGCCATTTGAGGCCTATGGTGAAAGAGAAATATCTTCACATAAAAACTAGACAAAAGAATTCTGAGAAACTTCTTTGTGTTGCGTGCATCCATCACACATATTTGAATCTCTCTTTTGATTGAGCAGTTTGGAGATAGTCTTTTTGCAGAATATGCGAAAGGATATTTGTGAGCCCTTTCAGGCCTATGGTGAAATAGGGAATATCTTCACATAAAAACCAGACAGAAGCTTTCGGAAAAACTTCTTTGTGATATGTGCTTTCATCTCAAGTGTTGAGCTTTTCTTTTGATTGAGCAGGCTGGAAACAGTCTTTTTGTACAATCTGCAAATAGATATTTGCAGTATTTTAGGCCTATGGTGAACAGGAATTTTCTTCACATAAAAACAAGACAGAAGCATTCTAAGAAAACTCTTTGTGATGTGTGCATTCATGTCACAGGATTGAAACTTTCCTTGGATTGAGCAGTTTGGAAAGAGCCCTTTTGTAGAATCTGCAAAGGGATATTTTTGAGCCCATTGAGGTCTATGGTGAAATAGGAAATATCTTCACATAAAAAATAGACAGAAGCTTTCTGAAAATCTTCTTTGTGCTGTGTGCTTTCATCTCACAGAGATGAACCTCTCTTTTGATTGAGCAGTTTGGAAACACTCCTTTTGTGGAACCTGCAAACGGATCTGCAGATAAAAACTAGACAGAAACTTTCTGAGAAACTTCTTTTTGATGCTTGCTTTCTTCTCAAATTTGGACCTTCCTTTTCATTGAGCAGTTTGGCAACAAGTCATTTTGTAGAATCTGCAAAGGGACATATGTGAGCGGTTTGAGCCCTATGGTGACAAAGTAAATATCTTCAGATAAAACCTAGACAGAAGCATTTTGAGAAAACTGTGATGTTTGCGTTCATCTCACTGAGTTGAACCTTTCTGTTCATTGAGCAGTGTGGAAACATACTTTTTGTGCAATGTGCAAAGGAATATTTGTTTGTGGTTTGAGACCTATGTTGAAAAAGTAATATCTTCACATAAAAACAGGACAGAAGCATTCTGAGAAATTAATTTTGTATGTGTGCATTCATCTCACAGAGTTGAACCTTTCTTTTGATGAAGCAGTTCGGAAACTTTTTTTGTAGAATCTGAAAAGGGATATATTTGATCCCTTTGAGGCCTAAGGTGAAATAGGAATTATCTTCACATAAAAACTAGAGAGAAACTTTCTGAAAAACTTCTTTGTGACCTGGGCTTTCATCTCACAGATTTGAACCTTTATTTTGATTGAATAGTTTGGAAAGAGTCTTTTTGTAGTATCTACAGAGGGCTATTTGTGAGCAGACTGAGGCCTACAGTGAAAAGGAAATGGCTTCTCAGAAAAACTAGACAGAAGCATTCTGAGAAACTTCTTTGTAATGTGTGCATTCATCTCAGACAGTTAAACCTTTCTTTTGATTGAGCTGTTTGGAAACACTCTTTTTTGTACCATCTGCAAGGGTATACTTCTGAGCACTTTGAGACCTATTTTGAAATATGAAATATCTACACAAAAAACTAGATAGAAGGTTTCTAAGAAACTTCTTTGGGATGTGTGCTTTCATCTCACAGAGTTGAACCTTTGTTTTGATTGAGCAGATTGGAAACACTCTTTTTGTAGGATCTGCAAGTGGATATTTGGAGTGCTTTGAGACCCACGGTGAAAAAGGAAATATCTTCATATAAAAACTAAACAGAAGTTTTCTGAGAATTTTCTTTGGGGTGTGTACATTCATTTCACAGAGTTGAAACGCTCTTTTGATTGGGCAATTTGGAAACAGTCTTTTCGTAGGATCTGCAAATGTATATTTGGAGAGCTTTGAGGCCTGTGGTAAAAAAGGAAAATTCTTCACATAAAACTAGACAAAATCATTCTGAGAAACCTCTTTTTGATGTGTGCTTACATCTCACAGAGTTTAACCTTTCTTTTCATTGAGCAGTTTGGAAACTGTCTTTTTGTAGTATCTGCAAAGGGATATTTGTGAGCGGTTTGAGACCTTTGGTGAAAAAGGAAATACCTTCACATAAAAACCAGACAGAAGTTTTTGAGAAACCTCTTTGTGATGTTTGCATTCATCTCCCAGAGTTGAATCTTCCTTTTCATTGAGCTGTTTAGAAACAGTCTTTTTGCACAATCTGTAAAGGGATATTTCTGAGTGATTTGAGGCCTGTGGTGAAAAAGAAATATCTTCACATAAAAATCAGACAGAAGCATTCCGGGAAACTTATTTGTTTTGTGTGCATTCATCCCACAGAGTTGAAACCTTCATTTCATTTAGTAGTTCGGAAACAGTCTTTTCATAGAACCTGCAAAGGGATATTTCTGAGCCCTTTGACGTGTATGGTGAAATAGGAGATATCTTCACATGAAAACTAGACAGTAGCTTTTTGAGAAACTACTTTATGATGTGTGCTTTCATCTCACAGAGTTGAAACTTTTTTTTAATTGAGCAGTTTGGATTCACAGAGTTGAACCTTTCTTTTGATTGAGCAGTTTGGAAACACTCTTTTTGTAGAATCTGTAAACGGATATTTGGAGCGCTTTGAGGCATAAGGTGAAAAAGGAAGTAACTGCACCTAAAAACTAGACAAACTTTCTGAGAAACTTCTTTGTGATGCATGCTTTCATCCCACATATTTGGACATTTCTTTTCATTGAGCAGTTTGAGATCAAGTCATTGTGTATAATCTGCAAAGATATATTTGTGAGCAGTTTGAGGCCGATGGTGAAAAACTAAATATCTTCAAATAAAAACCAGACAGAAGTTTTTCAGATAAGTCTTTGTGATGTTTGCATTCATCTCAAGGAGTTGAACCTTTCTGTTCATGGAGGAGCCCTGAAATATTCTTTTTATGCAATCTGCAAAGGAATATTTCTGAGTGTTTTCAGTCCTGTGGTGAAAAAGAAATATCTTCACATAAAAACTAGACAGAAGCATTCTGAAAAACCTCTTTTTTATCTGTGCATTCACCTCACAGAGTTGAACCTTTATTTTCGTTGAGTAGTTTGGAAACAGTCTTTTTGTAGAATCTGCAAAGGGATACTTGTGATCCCTTTGAGGCCCATGTAGAAATAGGAAATATCTTCACATAAATACTAGACAGAAGCATTCTGGGAAACTTCTTAATGATGTGTGCTTTCATCCTACAGAGTTGAAACTTTCTTTTGATTGATCACTTTGGAAACAGTCTTTGTGAAGAATCTACAAATGGATATTTGGAGAGCTTTGAGGCCTACGGTCAAAAAGGAAATATATTCACATAAAAACTAGACAGAAGCATTTTGACAAACTTCTGTGTGATGTGCACTGTCATTTCACAGAGTTGAATCTTTCTTTTGATTGTGCAGTTTGGAAACAGTCTTTTTGTACAATCTGCAAAGGGATATTTCAGAGCCATTTGAGGCCTATGGTGGAAAAGAAATATCTGCACATAAAAACCAGACAGAAGCATTCTGAGAGACTTCTTTGTGATTTGTCCATTCATGTCACAGAGTTGAAACTTTCTTTTGATTGAGCAGTTTGGAAACAGTCTTTTTGTAGAATCTGCAAATGGATATTTGGAGCATTTTAAGGCCTATAGTGAAAAAGTACATATCTTCACATAAAAACTAGACAGTAGCTTTTTGAGAAAACTCTTTGTGACAGTTCCATGCACCTTTACGGGTTTACCATTTCTTTTCATTGAACAGTTTGGAAACAGTCTTTTTGTTCAAACTGCAAAGGGATAGATCTGAGCGGTTTGAGGCCAATGGAGAAAAATAAATGTCTTCACATGAAAACTAGACAGAAGCATTTTGAGAAACTTCTTTGTGATGTGTGCATTTATCTCACAGAGTTGAACCTTTCTTTTGATTTAGCAATTTGGAGAAACTCTCTTGGTAGTGTAAGCAGATTTATATTTGTGTGCAGTTAAATGCCTGTGGTGCAAAAGGAATGACCTTCATATAAAAAGTAGACGGAAGCTTTCTGAGAAACTTCTTTGTGATGTGTGCTTTCATCTCACGGAGTTGAATCTTTATTTTGATTGAGCTGTTTGGAAACATTCTTTTTGTATAATCTGCAAATGGATATTTGAAGCAATTTGTGTTTTATGGTGAAAAAGGGAATATGTTCACATAAAAACTAGACAGAAGAATTCTGAGAAACTTCTTTGTGATGAGTCCATTCATCTCACAGAGTTGAAACTTTCTTTGATGGACCAGTTTGGAAACAGTCTTTTTGTAGTATCTGCAGAGGGATATTTTTGAGTGGTGTAAAGAGTATGGTGAAAAAGGAAATATTTTCACATAATAACTAGACAGAAGCATTCTGAGAGACTTCTTTGTGATGTGTGCATTCATCTCACAATGTTGAAAGTTTCTTTTGATTGAGCAGTTTGGAAACAGAACTTTTGTAAAATCTGCAAAGGGATATTTGTGAGCCCATTGAGGCCTGTGACAAAATAAGAATAATTTTGAGATAAAAATTAGACAGAAGATTTCTGAGAAACTTCTTTGTGATGTGTGCTTCCATTTCAAAAAGCTGAAAATTTCTTTTGATTGGGCAGTTTGGAAACAGTCCTTTTGTAGAACCTGCTAAAGGATATTTCTGAGCCCATCGATGCCTGTGTTGAAATAGGAAATATCCTCACCTAAAAACCAGACAGAAACCTAATGAGAAACTTCTTTGTAATGAGTGCATTCATCTCACAGAGTTGAACCTTTATTTTGATTGAGCAGTTTGGAAACAGTCTGTTTTTGGTATCTGCAGAGGGATATTTGTAAGTGATTTAAGGCTTATGTTGAAAAAGGAGATGTCTTCACATAAAAACTGGACAGAAGCATTCTGAGAAACTTCTTTGTGATGTGTGCATTCGTCTCACAGAGCTGAACCTTTCTTTTGATTGAACAGTTTGGAAACCATCTTTTTGTAGAACCTGCAAATATATATTTGGAGCGATTTGATCCTACGGTGAAATAGGAATTGTCTTCACATAAAAACTAGACAGAAGCTTTCTGACAAACTTCTTTGTGATGTGTGCATTCATCTCACAGAGTTGAACCTTTCTTTAGATTGAGCAGTTTGGAAACACTCTTTTTGTAGGATCTAAAGAGGGATATTTTTGAGCAGTTTGAGTCCTATGGTGAAAAAGAAACTATCTTCATGTAAAGACTAGACAGAAGCATTCTGAGAAACTTCTTTGTGATGTGTGCATTCATCTCACAGAGATTAACCTTTCTTTCCATTAAGCAGTTTGCAAACAGTCTTTTTGAAGAATCTGAAATGAGATAGTTGTGAGCCATTTGAGGCCTATGGTGAAATAGGAAATATCTTCACCTAAAACTTGTCAGAAACTTTCTGAGTAACTTCCTTGTTATATGTGTGTTTATCTTACAGAGTTGAAATTTTCTTTTCATTGAGCAGTTTGGAAACGTCTTTTTGTAGAATCTGCAAATGGATATTGGGTGGGTTTTGAGGCCTATGGTGAAAAAGGAAATATCTTCACATAAAAACTAGGCAGAAACTTTCTGAGAAACTTCTTTGTGATTTGTGCATTCATCTCACAGAGTTGAAACTGTCTTTTGATTGAGCAGTTTGGAAACAGTCTTTTTGTAGAATATGCAGAGGGATATTTGTGAGCAGTTTGAGGACTAAAGTCAAAAAGGAAATATCTTCACATTAAAACTAGACAGAAACATTGTGAGAAACTTTTTTCTGATATGTGCATTCATTTAACAGAAGTCAATCTTTCTTTTGATTGAGCACTTTGGAAAAAATCTTTTTGAAATTCTGCAGAGGGATATTTGGGAGATGTTTGAGAACTATGGTGAAAAAGGAGATATCTTCACATAAAAACTAGACAGAAGAATTCTAAGTAACATCTTTGTGATGTGTTCATTAAATGCACAAAGTTGAACCTTTCTTTTGATTGAGCAGTTTGGAAGCAGTCTTTTTGTAAAATGTGCAAAGGGATATTTTTGAGCCCTTTGAGGCCTATGGTGAAATAGGAAATATCCTCATATGGAAACTAGACAGAAACTTTTTGAGAAACTTCTTTGTAATTTTTTCATTCATCTGATAGAGTTCAACCTTACTATTCATAGAGCAGTTTGGAAACGGTCTTTTTGTGGAATCTGCAAAGGGATAGTTTTGAGCCCTTTGAGAACTTTGGTGAAATAGGAAATATCTTCACATAAAAACTAGACAGAAGCATTTTGAGAAACTTCTTTTCGATGTGTGCATTCATCTCATAGAGTTGAATCTTTCTTTTGACTGGGCAGCTTGGAAAGAATCTTTTTGTAGAATCTGCAAAAGGATAGTTTTGAGCCCTTTGAGGACTTTGGTGAAATAGGAAATATCTTCACATAAAAACTAGACAGAAGCATCTTGAGAAACTTATTTGTGATGTGTGCATTCAACCAATAGATTTGAACCTTTCTTTTGGTTTAGCAGTTTGGAAACAATCTTTTTGTACAATCTGCAAAGGGATAGTTTCTTGTCCTTTGAGGACTATGGTGAAATAGGAAATATCTTCAAATGGAAATTGTATAGAAGCTTTCTGAGAAACTTTTTTGTGATGTGTGCATGTATCTCAAAGAGTTGAACCTTTCTTTTGAATGAGCATTTGGAAACAGTATTTTTGTAGAATATACAAAGGTATATTTGTGAACCCTTTGAGGCCTATGGTGGAATAGGAAATGTCTTCACATAAAAGCTAGACAGAAGTTTTATGCGAAACAGCTTTGTTATGTGTGCTTTCATCTCACAGAGTTGAACCTTTCTTTTGATTGAGGAGTTGGGAAACAGTCTGTTCGTGGAATCTGCAAAGGGATTTTTTAATTTTTTTGTTTTTATTTTTTTGTTTCATTATTATTATACTTTAAATTTTAGTGTACATGTGCACAATGTGCAGGTTAGTTATATATGTATACATGTGCCATGCTGGTGTGTTGCACCCATTAACTTGTCATTTAGCATTAAGTATATCTCCTAATGCTATCCCTCCCCACACCCCACAACAGTCCCCAGAGTGTGATGTTCCCCTTCCGGTGTCCATGTGTTCTCATTGTTCAATTCCCACCTATGAGTGAGAATATGTGTTGTCTGGTTTTTGCTCTTGCGATAGTTTACTGAGAAAGATGATTTAGAATTTCATCCACGTCCCTACAAAGACATGAACTCATCATTTTTTATGGCTGCATAGCTTCAGAGAGAATAAAATACCTAGGAATCCAACTTACAAGGGACATGAAGGACCTCTTCAAGGAGAACTACAAGCCACTGCTCAATGGAATAAAAGAGGATATAAAGAAATGTAAGAACATTCCTTGCTCATGGGTAGGAAGAATCAATATTGTGAAAATGTCCATAGTGCACGAGGTAATTTATAGATTCAATGCCATCCCCATCAAGCTACCAATGACTTCTTTCACAGAATTGAAAAGGGATATTTGAGAGTCCTTTGAGGCCTATGGTGAAACAGGAAATATCTTCATATAAAAAATAGACAGAGGCTTTCAGAGAAACTTCTTTGTGGTGTGTTCTTTCATTTCAGAGGGTTCAACAATTCTTTTGATTGAGCAGTTTGGAAACAGTCTTTTCATATAATCTGCAAATGGATATTTTGTGGGCTTTGAGGCCTACGGTGAAAGAAGAAATATCTTCACATGAAAACCAGACAGACGCTTTCTGAGAAATTTTTTTGTGATGTTTGCATTCACCTCACAGAGTTGAACCTTTCTTTTCATGGAGAAGTTAGGAAACAGAGTTTTCGTTCAATAGACAAAGGGATATTTCTGAGCGGTTTGAGCCCTGTGGTGAAAAAGAAATATCATCACATAAAAACTAGACAGAAGCATTCTGAGAAACTTATTTGTGACGTGTTCATTCATCTCACAGAGTTGAAACTTTCTTGAGATAGAGGAGCTTGGAAAAAGTCTTTTTATAAAATCTGCAAAGTGCTATTTGCCAGCACTTTGAGGCTTACGGTGAAGTAGGAAATATGTTCACATAGAAACTAGACAGAAGCATTCTCATAAACCTCTTTGAGAGGTGTGCACTCATCTCACAGAGTTAAAACCTTCTTTTGACTGAGCAGTTTGGAAACAGTCTTTTTGTAGAATATGCAAAGGGATATTTGTGAACCCATTGAGGCCTATGGTGAAATAGGAAATATCTTTGCATAAAAACTAGACAGAGGCTTTCTGAGAAACTTCTTGGGGATGTGTGCTTTCATCTCACACAGTTGAACCTTTCTTTTTATTGAGCAGTTGGGAAACAGTTTTTTGTAGAATCTGGAAAGGGATATTTGTGAGCCCTTTGAGGTCCCTGGTGAAACAGGAAATATCTTCATATAAAAACTAGACAGAAGCTTTCTAAGAAACTACTTTGTGATGTGTTCTTTCATCTCACAGAGTTGAACTTTTCTTTTGATTGGGCATTTTGGAAACAGTCTTTTTGTGGAGTCTGCAAATGGATATTTGAAGGGTGTTGAGCGAATGGTGAAATAGCAACTGGCTTCACATAAAAACTAGACAGAAGATTTCTGAGAACCTTCTTTGTGATGTGTGCATTCATCTCACACATTTGAATTTTCCTTTGATTTAGCAGTTTGGAAACAGTATTTTTGTAGAATCTGCAAGTGGATATTTGCAGCGCTTTGAGGCCTGTGTTGAAAAAGAAATATCTTCCATAAAAATTAGACAGAAAATTTCTAAGGAAATTCTTTGTGATGTGTTCATTCATCTCACAGAGTTGAACCTTTCTTCTGATTGAGCAGTTTTGAAAAACTCTTTTTGTAGAATCTGCAAGTGGATATTTATGTCACTTTTAGCCCTATGTTGGAAAAGAAAATATCTCCCCATAAAAACTGGACAGAAGAATTCTGAGAAACTTCTTTGTGGTGTGTGCATTCAACTCACAGAGTTGATCCTTTCTTTTGATTGAGCGGTTTTGAAACACTCTTTTTGTAGGATCTGCAAGTGGATATATGGAGCGCCTTGTGGCCTAGAGTGGAAAAGGAAATATCTTCACATAAAAACTAGACGGAAGCATTCTGAGAAACTTCTTTG
The DNA here is from genome assembly GCF_028885655.2 of Pongo abelii. Lineage (NCBI taxonomy): Eukaryota > Metazoa > Chordata > Mammalia > Primates > Hominidae > Pongo > Pongo abelii. The sequence goes on along the minus strand of NC_072000.2, from coordinate 17,373,999 downwards.
TGATGTGTGCATTCATCTCACCGATTGCAAACTTTCTTTTGATTGACCAGTTTTGAAATACTCTTTTTGTAGAATTTGTAAGTCGATATTTGTGGCGATTTGAGGCCTATGTTGCAAAAGGAAATATCTTCATATAAAAACTAGATAGAAGCATTCTGAGAAACTTCTTAGTGATGTGTGTATTCATCCCAGAGAGTTTTACTACACTTTTGATTGAGCAGTTTGGAAACAGTCTTTATGTAGTATCTGCATGTGGATATTTGAAGCACTTTGATGCCTATGATGGAAAAGGAAATACCTTAACATAAAAATTAGACAGAAGCATTCTGAGAAAATTCTTTGTGATATTTGCATTCATCTCACAGAGTTGAACCTTTCCTTTCATTGCACAGTTTTGAAACACTCTTTTTGTAGAATCTGCAAGTGGATATTTGAATTGCTGTGTGGCCTATGGTGGAAAAGGACATAGCCTCACATAAGAGCTGTAAAGCACGTTTCCTAAAAACAGCCTTGTGATGTGTGCATTCATCTCACAGAGGTAAGCAGTTTCTTTTCTCTGAGCAGTCTAGAAACTCTGTTCTTGTAAAATCTGAAAAAGGGTATTTTTGGGCACTTTGAGGCCCGTGTTGGCAAAGGAAATATCTTCACATACAAAATATACAGAAAGTTTCTGAGATACTTCTTTGTGATATATGCATTCATCTCACAGAGTTGAACCTCTCTTTTGATTCATCATTTGGAAGCGGTATTTTTGTAGAATCTGGAAACTGATATTTGTAAACATTTTGAGGCCTATGCAGAAAAAGAAGTATCTTCACAGAAAAGTATAAAGAAGGTCTCTGAGAAACTGTTTTGTGATCTCTGCATTCATCTCACAGAGGTAAATAATTTTTTCTTTGATCATTGGGAAACTCTCTTATTTTAGAATCTGCTAAGGGATATTTGTGAGTGTGTAGAACCTCTATGGTGAAAAAGGAATTGTCTTCACATAAAAACTAGACAGAAGCATACTGAGAAACTTCTTGGTGATGTGTGCGTTCATCTCACAGAATTGAAACTTTCTTTTGATTGAGCAGTTTGGAAACGTCTTTTTGTGGAATCTGTAAAGGGATATTTCTGAGCACTTTGAGGCCTATGGTGAAAGAGAAAATATCTTCACATAAAAACTAGACTAAAGAATTTGAGAAACTTCTTTGTGATGTATCCATTCATCTCACAGAGTTCAACAATTCTTTTGATTGAGCAGTTGGGAAACCGTCTTTTTGTAGAATATGCAAAGTATATTTCTGAGCCCCTTGAGATCTATGGTTAAAGGGAAATATCTTCACATAAAAACTATAAAGAAGGTTTGTGAGAAACTTCTTTGAGATGTGTGCATTCATCTCACAGACTTGAACCACTCCTTTGGCTCAGCAGTTTGGAAACAGTCTTTTTTAAAGATCTGCAAAGGGATATTTTTGAGCACTTTGAGGCCCATGGTGAAAAAGGAAACACATTCACATAAAAACAAGATAGAAGCTTTCTGAGAATCATCTTTTTGATATACGCATTCATTCCACAGAGGTGAACCTTTCTTTTGATGAGCAGTTTGGGAATAGTATTTTGTGGAATTTCCAAAGGGTTATTAGTTAGTGTTTTTTGTCCTATGTTGAGAAAGGAATTAACTTTATATAAATACTAGACAGAATATTTCTGAGAAACTGTGTTGTGATATGTGCTTTCATCTCACAAAGGTAACCATTTCTCTTCCTTGAGCTGAATATCTTCTTGTAAAATCTGCAAAGGGATATTTGTCAGCGTTTTGAGGCCTATGGTGAAAAAGTAATTATCTTCACGTAAAAAGTAGACAGAAGCTTTCTGTGAAACATCTTGGAGATGCGAGAATTCATCTCACAGAGTTGAAATATTCTTCTGATTGAGCAGTTTGTAAATAGTATTTTGGTATAATCTGAAAAGGGATATTTTTTATGCTTTGAAGCCTATGGTGAAAAAGGAAATATTTTCACATGAAAACTAGAGAGAAGATTTCTGAGAAACCTCTTTGTGATGTGTGCATTCATCTCCCAGATTTGAAACTTTCTTTGGATTGAGCAATTTGGAAACAATATTTTTGTAGAATCTGTAAAGGCATATTTTTGAGAGCTTTGAGGCTTATGATGAAATAGGAAATATCTTCACATAAAAACTAGACAGAAGCTTTCCAAGAAACTTCTTTGTGATGTGTGCATTCATCTCATAGAGTTCAGCCATTCTTTTGATTGAACAGTTTGGAAACAGTCTTTTTGTAGAATCTGCAAGGGGATATTTATGAGTGCTTTCAGGACTATGGTGAAAAAGGAAATATATTCACATAAAAAGTATAAACAAGGTTTCTCAGAAACAGCTTTGTGATGTATGCATTCATCTCACAGAGGTAAACGTTTCTTTTCTCTAGTCAGTGTGGAAACTGTTCTTGAAGAGTCTCTAAAGGGATATTTGTGAGTGCTTTGAGGCCTATGGTGAAAAAGGAAATATCTTGACACAAAAACTAGAGAGAGGCTTTCTGTGAAACCTCTTTGTGATGTGGGCATTCATCTCAAAAAGATTAAACTTACTTTTGATTGAGCAGTATGGAAACGGTCTGTTTGTGGAATCTGCAAAGGGATATTTATGAGCGCTTTGAGGCCAATGGTGAAAAACGAAATATATTCATATAAAAGGTATAAAGAAGGTTTCTTAGAAACAGCTTTGTGACGTGTGCATTGATCTCACAGAGGTAAACGTTTATTTTCTCTGATCAGTCTGGAAACTCTCTTCTTGTAGAATCTGCAACAGGGTATTTGTGAGTGCTTTGAGGCCTATCGTGAAAAAGGAAATATCTTCACATAAAAACTAGACAGAAGTTTTCTTAGTGGCATCTCTGTGATGTGTGCAATCATCTCACAAATTTGAACCATCCTTTTGATTGACCAATCTAGAAACAGTCTATTTGTAGAATCTGCAAGGGATATTTATCAGGGCTTTGAGTGCTATGGTGAAAAAGGAAATATCTTCACATAAAAAATGGACAGAAGATACCTGAGAAACCTCTTTGTGATGTGTGCATCCATCTCACAGAGTTCAAGCATTTATTTGGTTGAGCAGTTGGGAAGCAGTCTTTTTGCAGAATCTGCAAAGGGATATTGCTGAGCACTTCGAGGCCTATGGTGAGAAAGGAAATATCTTCACATAAAAACTATAAAGAACGTTTCTGAGAAACTTCTTTGTGATGTATGTATTCATCTCACGGAGTTGAGCTATTTTTTTGATGGAACAGATTGGGAACAATCTTTTTGTAGAATCTGCAAAGTGATATTTTTGAGCGCTTTGTGTCCTAGGCGGAAAAAAGAAATATCATCCCATAAAAAGTATACAGACGGTTTCTGAGAAACAGTTTTCTGATGTGTGCATTCATCTCACTGAGAAAAACCTTTGTTTTCTTTGATCAGTCTGGATTTCTGTTCTTGTAGAATCTGCTAAGGGATATTTGTGAGCAGATGGAGGCCTATGGTGAAAAAGGAAATGTCTTCATATAAAAATTAGACAGAAGCCTCCTGCGAAACTTCTTAGTGATGTGTGCATTCATCTCACAGAGGTGAAACTTTCTTTTCATTGAGCCGTTTGGAAACAGAATTTTTGTAGAACCTGCAAATGGCTATTTAGAGCACTTTGAGGCCTATGGTGAAAAAGGAAATATATTCACATAAAAACTAGACTAAGCGTTTCTGAGAAACTTCTTTGAGATGTGTGCATTCATCTCACAAAGTTCAATAATTCTTTTTATTGAGCAGTTTGGAAAGAGTCTTTTTGTAGAATCTGCAAAAAGATATTTGTGAGGGCTTTGAGGCCTATGGTGAAAAAGGAAATATCTTCCCAGAAAAACTATAAAGAAAGATTCTGAGAAACTTCTTTGTGATGTGTGCATTAATCTCACACAGTTCAAACTTTCTTTTGATAGAGGAGTTTGGAAAAAGTCTTTTTAAATATTCTTCAAGTGGATATTTGTGAGCACTTTGAGGCTCGTGGTGACAAAGGAAACATTCATATAAAAACTTAATAGAAGCTTTCAGAGATACTTTTTTTTGACATGTGCATTCATCTCACAGAGTTGAACCTTTCTTTTGATAAGCAGTGTGGAAACAGACTTTTTGTAGAATCTACAAACGGACAATATTGAGTGCTTTGTGTCCAGTGGTGAAAAACGAAATACCTTCACATGAAAACTAGACAGAATGTTTCTGAGAAACTGCTTTGTGATATGTGCATTCATCTCCCAGATGTGTCTGTTTCTTTTCATTGAGAAGATTGGAAACTCTTTTCTTGTAAAATCTGCAAAGGGATATTTTTGAGCCCTTTGAAGCATATGGTGGAAAAGGAAATATCCTCACATAAAAACTACACAGAAGCATTCTGAGAAACATCCTGGCAATGTGAGCATTTATCTCACAGAGTTGAAACATTATTTTCATTGAGCAGTGTGTAAAGAGTCTTTTTGTAGAATCTGCAAAGGGATATTTGTGAACGTTTTGAGGTCTATGGTGAAAAAGGAAATATCTTCACATAAAATGTAGAGAGAAGCTTTCTGAGAAACCTCTTTGTAATGTGCATACATGTCACAGAGTTGAACCTTTCTTTTGATTGAGCAATTTGGAAAAAGCATTTTTACAGAATCTGTAAAGGTATATTTGTGAGCACTTTGAGGCCTATGGTGAAAAAGCAAGTATTTTCACATAATATCTACACAGAAGCATTCTGAGAAACTTCTTTATGATGTGTGCATTCATCAAACAGAGTTGAACCTTTGTTTTGATTGAGCAGTTTGGAAACGGTCTTTTTGTAGAATCTGCAAATGGATATTTGGAACACTTTGAGGCCTATGGTGAAAAAGGAAATATATTCACATAAAAACTAGACTTAAGGTTTCAGATAAACTTCTTTGAGATGTGTGCATTCATCTCACAGTGTTCAATAATTCTTTTTATTGAGCAGTTTGGAAGCAGACTTTTTGTAGAATCTGTAAAGGGATATTTGTGAGGGCTTTGAGGCCTATGGTGAAAAAGGAAATACCTTCACAGAAAAACTATAAAGAAAGATTCTGAGAAACTTCTTTGTGATGTGTGCATTCATCTCACAGAGTTGAAACATTCTTCGGATTGAGCAGTTTGGAAACAGTCTTTTTTTACAATCTGCAAAGGGATATTTAGGAGCACGTTGAGGCCTATGGTGAAAAAGGAAATATCTTCACATAAAAACTAGAAAGAAGCATTCTGAGAAGCTGCTTTAAAATATGTGTATTCATCTCACAGAGGTAAACGTTTCTTTTCATTGAGCAGTTCGTAAACTCTGTTATTCTAGAATCTACAAAGGGATATTTTTGAGTGCTTTGAGACCCAGTTTGAAAAGGAACTATCTTCACACAAAAACTAGTGAGAATCTTGCTGAGAAATGTTCTGATGTGTGCATTCATCACACAGAGTTGAAACTTTCTTTTGATTGAGCAGTTTGGAAACACTTTTTTTTGTAGATTCTGCAAAGATATATTTGGGAGGGCGTTGAGGCCTATGTTCAAAAAGGAAATATCTTCACATAAAAACAAAAAGGGAGTTTTCTGAGAAACTTCTTTGTGATGTGCACATTCTTCTCACAGGGTTGAACCATTCTGTTTATTGAGCAGTTTGGAAACAGTCTTTTTATAGAAAATGCAAAGGGATATCTGGGAAGACATTGAGGCAGATGGTGAAAAAGGAAATATCTTCACATAAAAAGAAGAAAGAAATTTTCTGAGTAACTCCTTTGTGACATGTGCATTCATCACACAGAAGTAAAAGTTTCTTCCCATTGAGCAGTTAGTTTTTAAGTGAAGATATTTCCGTTTTCACAATAGACCTCAAACCGCCTACATATATCCCTTTGCAGATTCTATAAAAAGACTGTTTCCAAACAGCTTAAAGAAAGCCTCCACTCTGCGAGAGGAAAACACACATCACAGAGAAGGTTCTCAGAAAGTTTCTGTCTAGTTTTATTTGTTGATACTCAATTTCTCACCATAGGCCTCAAACCGCTCATAAATAACCCTTTGCAGATTCTACAAAAAGACTGTTTCCAAACTACTCAATCAAAAGAAAGGTTCAACTCTTTGAGGTGAATGAACACATCACAAAGAAGTTTGTCAGAAAGCTTCTGTCTAGTTTTTATTTGAAGATGTTTACTTTTTCAATATAGGTCTCAAAGCCCTCACAAATATCCCTTTACAGATTTTACAAAAAGACTGTTCCAAAACTGCTCAACCTAAATAAAGCTTCAACTCTTTGAGATAAATGCACACATCACAAAGAAGTTTCTCAGAAAGCTTCCGTCCAGTTTTTATGTGAAGATACTCTCTTTTTCACCATGTCTCAAAGCATTCAAATTATCACATTGCAGATTCTACAAAAAGACATTTTCCAACCTGCTCTATCTAAAGAAAGGTTCAACGCTGTGAGAAGAATGCATACATCAAAAAGAAGTTTCTCAGAATGCTTCTGTCTAGTATTTATGTGAAGATATTTCCTTTTTCACCATAGGCCAAAAAGGGATCCCAATTATCCCTTTGTACAATCTACAAAAGGACTGTTTCCAAACTGCTCAATCCAAAGATAGGTTCAGCTCTTTGGAATGAATGCACACATCACAACGAAGTTTCTCAGAATGCTTCTGTCTGGTTTTTGTGTGAAAATATTTCTTTTTTCACCATAGGCTTCAAAGGGCTCACAAATATCGCAAAGCAGATTCTACAAAAAGACCCTATCCAAACTGACCAATGAAAAGAAGACTTCAAATCTGTGAGATGAATGAGCACATCACAAAGAATTTTCTCAGAAAGCTTCTGTCTAGTTTTTATGTGAAGATATTTCCATTTTCACCATAGACCTGAAACCGTCTACATATATCCCTTTGCAGATTCTACAAAAAGATTGTTTCCAAACTGCTCAATCAAAGAAAGCTTTCTACTCTGTGAGATGAATGAACACATCACAGAGAAATTTCTCAGAAAGTTTCTGTCTAGTTCTTATTTGTTGATACTCCCTTTTTCACCATAGGCCTTTAACTGCTGATAAATAACCCTTTGCAGACTCTACAAAAGGACTGTTTCCAAACTGCTTAACCAAACGAAAGTTCAGCTGTGTGAGATGAATGCACCCATTACAAAGAAGTTTCTCAGAACGTTTCTGTCTAGTTTTTATGTGAAGATACTTCTTTTTCACCATAAGCTTCAAAGTGTTCACAAATTTTCCTTTGCAGATTCTACAAAAAGACTGTTTCCAAACAGCTCAATCAAAAGAAAGGTTCAACTCTGTGTGATGAATGCACACATCACAGAGAAGTTTCTCAGAAGGCTTCTGTCTAGACGTTATTTGTGGATATTTCCTTTTTCACAATAGGCCTCAAAAAGCTCACAAATATCCATTTGCATATTCTACAAAAAGACTGTTTCCAAACTACTCAATGAAAGAAAATTCAACTCTGTGAGATGAATGCACACATCACAAAGTGGTTTCTGAGAATGTTTCTGTCTAGTTTTTATATGAAGATATTTCGTTTTTTACCACATTCCTCAAACCACTCAAAAACATCCCTTTGCAGATTCTCCAAAAACACTCTTTCTAAACTGCTCAATCAAAAGAAAGATTGAACTTTTTGAGATGCATACACCCCTCACAAAGAAGCTTCCCAGAAAACATGAGCCTAGTTTTTATCTGAAGTTATTTTCTTTTTCACCATAAACCTCAAAGCATTCACAAATATCACTTTGCAGGTTCTACAAAAAGACTGTTTCCAAACTGTTCAATCAAAAGAAAGTTTGAACCCTGTGAGATGACTGCACACATCACAAAGAATTTTTTCGGAAAGCTGCTGTCTACATTTTATTTTTTGATATTTCCTTTTTCACCATAAGATTCAAACTGCTGAAACATATCACTTTGCAGATTCTACAAAAAGACGGTTTCAAACCTGCCCAATGAAAAGAAAAGTTCAGCTCTCTGAGATGAATGCACACATCACAGACAAGTCTCTCAGAATGCTTCTGTCTAGGTTTTATGTTAAGATATTTCGTTTTTCACTGCAGACCTCAAACCACTCATAAATATCCCTTTGCATATTCTAAAAAAAGACTGTTTCCAACCCAATAAGTTGAAAGAAAGTTTCAACTCTTTGAGAAGAATGCACACATCACAAGGAAGTTTCTCAGAAAGCTTCTGTCTTGTTTTTATGTGAAGATATTTCCTTTTTCACCATAGGACTCAAAACGCCTTCAAATATCCCTTTACAGATTCTACAAAAAGACTTTTTCCAAACTGCTCAATCAAAACAAAGGTTCAACTCTGTGAGACGAAAGCACACATCTCAGAGAACTTTCTCAGAAAGCTTCTGTAAAGTTTTTATGTAAAGATATTTCCTTTTTCACCACAGGCCTCAAAGAGCTCAAAAATGTCTCCTTACAGATTCTTCAAAAAGACTGTTTTTGTATTGATGAATCAAAACAAATATTCAACTCTGTGAGATGAATGCACACATCCTAAAGAAGTTTCTCAGAAAGCTTCTTATAGGTTTAGGTGAAGATATTTCCTTTTTCATCATAAGCCTGAAAGCATTCACAGATATCACTTTGCTGATTGTACAAAAAGACTGTTTAAAAACTGCTCAATCAAAACAAAATTTCAACTATGTGAGACGAATGCACACATCACAAAGAAGTTTCTCAGAAAGCTTCTGTTTAGATTTTATTTGCGGATAATTCCTTTTTCACTGTAGGTTTCAAACTGCTCACAATTATTCCTTGCAGTTTCTAAAAAAGTCTGTTTCCAAACGACTCAATCAAAAATGAAGTTCAACTCTGTGAGATGAACACACACATCACAAAGAAGTTTCTCAGGAAGCTTCTGTCTAGTTTTTATGTGAAGATAATTCCTTTTTCAACATAGGCCTCAATGGGATCACAATTATCCTCATGCAGAGTCTACAAAAAGACGTTTCCAAACTATTCAATCAAAAGGAAGATTCAATTCTGTGAGATGAATGCACACATCACAAAGAAGTTTCTCAGAGAGCTTCTGTCTAGATATTATTTGAGGATATTTCCTTTTTCACCATAGGCCTCAAAGGGCTCACAGATATCCCTTTACAGATTCTACAAAGACACTATTTCCAAACTGCTCAATCTAAAGAGGGGTTCAACACTGTAAGCTGAAGGCACACATCACAAAGAAGTTTCTCAGAATGCTTCTTTCTAGTTTTTATTTGAATATATTTCTTTTTCACCATAAACCACAAAGCATTCCAAATATCCACTTTCAGATTCTACAAAAAGCGTGTTTCAAAACTGGTCAATCAAAAGATAGGTTCAATTCTGTGAGATGAATGGACACATCACAGAGAAGTTTCTCAGGATGCTTCTGTCTCCTTTTTATGTGAAGATACTACCTTTTCCAACATAGGCCTCAAAGCACTCCAAATATCCAATTGCAGTTTCTACAAAAACAGTGTTTCACAACTGAAAAATCAAAAGAAAGGTTCATCTCTGTGAGATGAATGCACATATCACAAAGAAGTTTCTCACATTGCTTTTGTGTACTTTTTAAGTGAAGATATTTCCTTTTTCACCATAAGCCTAAAAGTGCTGCAAATATTCACTCACAGATTGTACAAAAAGAGTGTTTCAACACTGCTCAATAAAGAGAAATATTCATCTCTGTGAGATGAATGCACACATCACAAAGTAGTTTCTCAGAATCCTCCTTTTTAGTTTTTATGTGAAGATATTTCCTTTTCCACTATAGACACCAAGGCACTCCAAACATCCACTTGCAGATTCTACAAAAGGACTGTTTCAAAACTGCTCAATCAAAAGAAGGATTCAACTCTCAGGGATGAATGCACACATCACAAAGAAGTTTCTCAGAATGCTTCTGTCTAGTTTTTGTGTGAAGATATTTGCTTTTCCACTCTAGGCCACAAAGCATTCCAAATATCCACTTAAAGATTCTACAGTAACAGTGTTTCAAAACTGCTCAATCAAAAGAAGGTTTCATCTCTGTGAGTTGAATGCACACATCACAAATAAGTTTCTCAGAATGCTACTGTCTGGTATTTATGTGAAGATATGTCCTTTTCCACCATAGGCCTCAATCTGCTCTAAATATCCATTTGCAGAGACTACATAAAGAGTATTCCAAAAATGCTCAATCAAAAGAAAGGGTCAACTCTGTGAGTTCAATGCACACATCAAAAGGGAGTTTCTCAGAATGCTTCTGTTTAGTTTTTGTGTGCAGATATTTCCTTTTCCACCATAGTCCCCAAAGTGCTCCAAACATCCACCTGCAGATTCTGCAAAAAGAGTGTTTCAAAACTGCTCCATCAAAATAAACTTTCAATTCTGTGAGATGAACACTGGCATCACAAAGAACTTTCTCAGAAAGCTTCCATCTAATTTTTATATGAAGATATTTCCTTTCCCACCATAGGTCTCAAAGTGCTCCAAATATCCACTTGCAGATTCTACCAAAAGAGAGTTTGAAAACTGCTCAATAAATAGAAAGTTTAAACTCTTTGAGATGAATGCAAAGATCAAAAAGAAGTTTCTCAGAATGCTTCTGCCTAATTTTCATGTGAAGATATTTCCTTTTCCACTGTATGCCTCAAAGCGCCCCAAATATCCAACTGCTGATTCTACAAAAGTGTGTTTCAAAACTGCTCAATCAAAAGAAAGTATCAACTCTCTGAGTTGAATGCACTCATCACAAATAAGTTTCTCAGAATGTTCCTTTCTAGTATTAATGTGAAGATATGTCCTTTTCCACCATATGCCTCAATCCGCTCCAAATATCAACATGAAGATATTACAAAAAGAGTGTTTCCAAACTGATACTTCAAAAGAAAGGTTCAACTCTGAGAGCTGAGTGCACACATCACAAACAATTTTCTCAGATTGCTTCTCTGTAGTTTTTATGTGAAGGTATTTTCTTTTACACCATAGGCCCCAATGTGCTCCAAACATTCACATGGAGATTCTACAAAAAGAGTGTTTCAAAATTGCTCAATCAAAAGTAAGGTTCAACTCTGTGGGATGAATGCACACATCAAAAAGAAGTTTCTCAGAATGCTTCGGTCTAATTTTTATGGGAAGATATTTCCTTTTCCACCATAGGCTTCAAAGCGCTCCATATATCCACCTGCAGGTTCTACAGAAGAGTGTTTCAAAACTGCTGAATCAAAAGAAATGTTCAACTCTCTGAGATGAATGCACACATCATTAGGATGTTTGTCAGAATGCTTCTGTCTAATCTTTATATGAAGATATTTCCTTTTCAAACATTGACCACAAAGCTCTCCTAATATCCACATGCAGATTCTACAAATAGAGTGTTTATAAACTGCTCAGTCAAAAGAAAGGTTCAACTCTGTGAGATGAAAGCAAACATCACAAAAAAGGTTCTCAGAATGCTTCTGTCTAGTTTTTATGTGAAGATATTTCCTTTTCCTCCACGGGCCTCAAACTCTCCAAATATCCAATTGCAGGTTCTACAAAAAGAGTGTTTTAAAACTGCTCTATCAAAATAAAGGTTCAACTCTGTGAGATGAATGCACACATCACAAAGAAGTTTCTCAGAATGCATCTGTCTAGTTTTTACATGAAGATATTTCCTTTTCCACCATAGTCCTCAAAGCCCTCCAAATATCCACCGCAGATTCTACAGAAGAGTGTTTCAAAACTGCTCAATAAAAACAAATGTTCAACCCGGTGAGATGAACACACACATCACTAGGATGTTTCTCAGAATGCTTCTGTCTAATATTTATATGAAGATATTTCCTTTTCAAACATTGACCTCAAAGATCTATAAATATCCTTTTGCAGATTCAACAAATAGAGTGTTTAAAGACTGCTCAGTCAAAAGAAAGGTTCAACTCTGTGAGATGAATGCACACATCACAAAAAAGTTTCTCAGAATGCTTCTGTGTAGTTTTTATTTGAAGATATTTTCTTTTCCTCCAAGGGCCTTAAACTCTCCAAATATCCAATTGCATGTTCTACAAAAAGAGTGTTTTAAAACTGCTCAATCAAAATAAAGGTTCAACTCTGTGAGATGAATGCAGACATCACAAAGAAGTTTCTCAGAATGCATCTGTCTAGTTTTTACATGAAGATATTTCCTTTTCCACCATAGCCCTCAAAGCGATCCAAATATCCACTTGCAGATTCTACAAAAAGAGTATTTCAACACTGCTTAATTAAAAGAAAGGTTCAACTCCGTGGGATGAATCCACATGTCACAAAGAAGTTTCTCAGAATCCATCTGTCTTGTTTTTATGGGAAGATATTTCCTTTTCCAATAAAGGTCACAAATCACACAAAATATCCACTTGCAGATTCTACTAGAACTGTGTTTAAAAACTGCTCAATCAAAAGAACAATTCAAAGTTGTGAGTTGAATGCACGCATAACAAAGAAGTTTCTCAGAATGCTTCTGTGTAGTTTTTATGTGAGGATATGTCCTTTTCCACAATAGGCCTCAAAGGGCTCCAAGTATCCCCTTCAGATTCTACAAAAAGAGTGTTTCCAAACTGTTCAATCAAAAGAAAAGTTCAACTCTGTGACATGAATGCACACATCACAAAGAAGTTTCTCAGAATGCTTCAGTGTAGTTTTTCTCTGAAGATATTTCCTTATCCAAAATCGGCCAGCGACGGCTCTAAATATCCACTTGGAGATACTACAAAAAGAGAGTTTCATAACAGTTCAATCAAAAGATCGTTTCAAATCTGTGAGTTGAAAGCACACATCACAAAGAAATTTCTCAGAATGCTTCTTTGTAGTTTCTTTGTGAAGATATTTCCTTTCCACCACAGGCCATAAGTGCTCCAAATATCCACTTGCAGATTCTACAAAAAGAGTGTTTCCAAACTGTTCAATCTAAATAAATATTCCACTATGTGAGATGAATGCACACATCACAAAGTGGTTTCTCAGAATGCTTCTGTGTAGTTTGAAGGTGAAGATATTTCCTTTTCCACAATAGGCATAAAATTGCTTCACATATCCACTTGCATATTCTACAAAAAGTGTTTCCAGACTGCTCATTCAAAAGAAACGTTTAACTCTGTGAGATGAATGCACACATCACATGAAGTTCCTCAGAATGCTTCTTTGTAGTTTTTCTGTGAAGATGTTTCCTTTTCCACTGTAGGCCTAAAAGCACTCCAAATTTCCACCTGCATATCCTACAAAAAGACTGTTTAGAAACTGCTCAATCAAAAGAAAGTGTCAACTCTGTGAGATGAATGCACACTTCACAAGAAATGTCTCAGAATGCTTCTGTGTAGTTTTTATGTGAATATATTTCCTTTTCCACAAAAGGCCTCAAAGGCTTCAAATATCCACTTGCAGATACCATCAAAAGAGTGTTTCAAAACTGCTCTATCAAAAGAAAGGTTCAAATCTGGGAAATGAATGCACACATCCCAAAGAAGTTTCTCAGCATACTTCTGTGTAATTTTTATGTGAAGATATTTCCTTTTCCAAAATAGGTCACAAAAGTCTCCAAATATCCATTGCAGATTCTACAAAAGGAGAGATTGAAAACTGCCGAATCAAAAGATAATTTCAACTCTGTGAGTTGAATGCACATATCAAAAAGGAATTTCTCAGAATGTTTTGCCTGTTTTTTATGTGAAGATATATCCTTTTCCACCATAGACCACAAAGCTCTCCTAACATCCACTTGCAGATTCTCCAAAAAGAGTGTTTCCAAATTGCTCAATCAAAATAAAGGTTCAACTGTGTGAGATGAAAGCACAAATCACAAAGAATTTTCTCATAATGCCTCTATGTAGTTTTTCTGTGAAGATATTCTTTTTCCACAATAGGCCTTAAAGTTCTCCAGATATCCACTTGCAGATTTTAAAAAAGACTGTTTCAAAACTGCTCAATTAAATGAAATTTTCAACTCTGTCAAATGAATGAACACATCACAAAAAGGTTTCTCAGAATACTTCTGTGTAGTTTTCATATGAAGATATTTCCTTTTCCACCATATGCCACAAAGGGCTCCAAATATCCACTTGCAGATTCTACAAAAAGAGAGTTTCAAAACTGCTTTATCAAAAATAGGTTCATCTCTGTGAGTTGAATGCACACATCACAAAAGTTTTATCAGAATGATCCTGTGTAGTTTTTCTGTTATTTCCTTTTTCAAAATAGGCAAGAAAGGTCTCTAGATATCCACTTGCAGATTCTGAAAAAAGAGATATTCAAAACTGCTCAATGAAAAATAGTTTCAACCCTGTGAGTTGAATGCACACATCAGAAAGAAGTTTCTCATAATTCTTCTGTGTACTTTTTAGGTGAAGATATTACCTTTTCCACCATAGGCCTCAAAGCGCTCCAAATATCCACTTTCAGATTCTAGAAAAACAGTGTTTACAAACTGCCAAATCAAAAGAAAGGTTCAACTCTGTGATAGGAGTGCACACATCACAAAGAAGTTTCTCAGAATGCTTCTGTGTAGTTTCTATGTGAAGATGTTTCCTTTAACACCATAGACGGCAAAGGGCTCTAAATATCTGCTTGCAGATACTACAAAAAGAGATTTTCATTACTGCTCTATTAAAAGATAAGTTCAACTCTGTGAGATGAATGCACACATCACAAAGAAGTTTCTCAGAATATTTCTGTGTAGTTTTTTTGTGAAGATATTTCCTTTTCCACCATAGGCTTCAAAGTGCTCCAAATATCCAATTGTAGATTCTACAAAAAGAATGTTTCCAAACTGCTCAATCAACAGAAATGTTCAACTCTGTGAGATGAATGCACTCATTGCAAAGAAGTTTCTCAGAATGCTTCTGTGCAGTTTTTATATGAAGATATTTTCTTTTCCACCATGGGCCGCAAAAGTCTCCAAATATGCAGTTGCAGATTCTACAAAAAGAGTTTCAGAACTGCTTCTTTAAAAGATAGGTTGTACTCTGTGAGTTGAATGCACACATCACAAGGAGTTTCTCAGAATGCTTCTGTGTAGTTTTTATGTGAGGATATTTCCTTTTCCACAATAGGCCTCAAAGGGCTCCAAATATCCACTTGCAGATTCTACAAAAACAGTGTTTCCTAACTGTTCAATCAAAAGAAAAGTTCACATCTGTGAGATTGATGCACACATCACAAAGTAGTTTCTCAGAAGGCTTCTGTGTAGGTTTTCTGTGAACTTATTTCCTTTTCCAAAATAGGCCAGAAATGGCTCCAAATATGCATATGCAGATTCTACAAACAGAGTGTTTCAAAACTGCACATTCAAAAGAGATGTTCAACCTTGTGAAATGAATGCACACATTACAAAGAAGTTTCTCAGAAAGCTTTTGTATAGTTTTTAAGTGAAGATATTTCCTTTTCCAAAATAGACCACAAAGGGCTCCAAATATCCACTTGCAGATTCTTCAAAAAGAGAGATTCAAAACTACTTAATCAAAAGAAAGGTTCAACTCTGTGAGATGAATGCACACATTGCAAAGAATTTTCTGAAAATGCTTCTGTGTAGTTTTTTTGTGAAAATATTTCCTTTTCCACCATAGGCTGTAAAGGGCTCCAAGTATCAGCTTGCAGATTCTACAAAAGTGACTTTCAAACTGCTCTATCAAAAGTGAGTTTCAACACTGTGAGTTGAATGCACACATCACAAAGAAGTTTCTCAGAATGCTTCTTTGTAGTTTTTATGTGAAAGTATTTCCTTTTCCACTATAGGCCTCAAAGCATTCCAGATATCCACCTACAGATACTACAAAAATTGTGTTTCCAAAATGATGAATTAATGAAAGTTTCAACTCTGTGAGTTGAATGCACATATCACAAAGGAGTTTCTCACAGTGCTTCTGTGTAACTGTTAGTGAAGATATTTCCTTTTCCACAATAGTCCGCAAAGGCTCCAAATACAAACTTGCAGATTTTACAAAAAGATTGTTTCCAAACTACTTTATCAAATGATAGGTTCAACTCTGTGAGTTTAACCACACCTCACAATGAAGTTTGTCAGAAAGCTTCTGCGTAGTTTTTATGTGAAGATATTTCCTTTTCCAGTGTAGTCCTCAAAGCAGTACAAATATCTCCTTGCAGATTCTACAAAAATGTGTTTCAAAATTGCTCACTAAAAAGAAATCCTCAACTCTGAGATGAATGCACACATCACAAAGAAGTTTCTCACAATGCTTCTGTGTAGTATTTATGTGAAGATATTTCCTTTTCCTCAATAGACTTCAAAGCGCTCAAAATATCCACTTGCAGATTTTACAAAAAGAGTGTTTCGAAGCTTCTCAATCAAAAGAAATGTTCAACTCTGTGAGATGAATGCACACATCTTAAAGTAATTTCTCAGAATGTTTCTGTGTAGTTTTTATGTGAAGATACTTCCTTTTCCACAACAGGCCTCAAAGCACTCCAAATATCCACATGCAGATCCTACAAAATGAATGTTTCAAGACTGCTCAATCAAAAGAAAGTTTCAACTCTGTGAGATGAATGCACACATAACCATGATGTTTCTCAGAATGCTTCTGTGTAGTTTTCATGTGAACATATTTCCTTTCCCACCGTAGGCTGCAAAGGGCTCCAAATAACAACTTGCAGATTCTACAAAAAGAGAGTTTTGAAACTGCTCATTCAAAAGATATTTTCAAATCTGTGAGTTGTATGCACACATCATGAATAAGTTTCTCAGAATGCTACTGTGTAGTTTTTATAAGAAGAAATTTCCCTTCCAACAATAGGCCTCAACGTGCTCCAAATATCCTCTTGGAAATTCTACAAAAAGAGTGTTTCAAAACTGCTCAATCAACTGGAAAGTTCAACTATATGAGGTGAATGCACACTTCACAGAGAAGTTTCAAAGAATGCTGCTGTGTAGTATTTATGTGAAGATATTTCCTGTTCCACCATAAACCTCAAAGCTCTCCACGTATCCTCTTGCAGAATCTGCAAAAAGAGTGTTTAAAAAATGCTCAATCAAATGAAAGGCTGCACTATGTGAGATGAATGCACACATCACAAAAATATTTCTCAGAATGTTACTGTGTAGGTTTTATGTGAACTTATTTCCTTTTCCGAAATGTGGTGGAAAGGGCTCCAAATATCCACTTGCAGATTCTACGAAAAGAGATTCAAAACTGCTCAATCAAAGCATAGGTTCAACAATGTGAGTTGAATGCACACATCACAAAGAAGTTTCTCAGAATGCCTCTGTGTAGTTTTTATGGGAAGATATTTCCTTTTCCACCATAGGCCTCACAGTGCTCCAAATATCCAATTGCAGACTCTGCAAAAAGAGATTTTTGAAACTGCTCTATCAAAAGAAAGTTTCATCTCTGTGAGATGAATGCACACATCATTAAGAAGTTTCTCAGAATTCTTCTGTGTAGTTTTTATGTGAAGATATTTCCTTTTCCACAATAGGCCTGAAAGCGCTCCAAATATCCACTTGCAGATTCTACGAAAAGACTGTTTCAAAACTGTTCAATCAAATGAAAAGCTCAAATCTGTGAGATGAATGCACACATCACAAAGAAGTTTCACATAATGCTTCTGTGTAGCTTTTATGTGAAGATATTTCCTTTCTGACCATAGGCCGCAAGGGGTCCAAATATCCACTTGTGGATTCAACAAAAATAGAGTTTCAAAACTGCTCTATCATAAGATATTTTCAACTCTGTTGGTTGAATGCACACATCACAAAGTAGTTTCTCCAAAAGCTTATGTGTATTTTTTATGTAAAGATATTTTCTATTCCACCATAGGCCTCAAAATGCTGTAAATATCCTCAAGTTTCTATTCCATTCCATTCCAGTCCACTCCATTCCATTCCAGTCCACTCCATTCCATTCCATTCCACTGCACTGCACTCCACTCCATTCCACTCAATTCCATTGCACTTCACTCCACTCCATTCCATTCCACTCCTTTCCACTCCATTCCTATCCACACCATTCCACTCCACTCCATTCTATTCAATTTCACTCCTCTCCACTCCGTTCCAATCCACTCCATTACACTCCACTCCACTCCATTCGATTCCATTCCACTCCTCTACACTCCACTCTTGTCAATTCCACACCATTCCATTCCACTGAATTCCACTCCATTCCACTCCAATCCACCGCATACCATTCCACTCCATTCCATTCCACTCCATTCCACTCCACTCCACTCCATTCCAGTGCACTCTATTGCATTTCATTCCACTCCACTCCACTCCAATCCATTACACTACAATCCATTCTTTTCCATTCCACTCCATTTCACACCACTCCACTCCATTCCACTCTACTCCACTGGATTCCACTTCACTGCTCTCCATTCCTTTCCGTTCCATTCCAATCCACTGAATTCCAATGCATTCCACTCCATTCCACCACACTCCACTAAATTCCATGCCATTCCACTCCATTCCATTCCATTCCATTCCAGTCCAATCCATTCAAGTTCAATCCACTCCATTCCACTCCACTTCACTCCACTTCACTCCACTCAACTCAACTCCATTCCATTCGTTTCCAATGCATTCCATTCAATTCCATTCCACTCCACTCCTCTCCAAACCTTTCCATTGAACTCGATTCCACTGCAGTCCATTCCATAACTCTCCATTCCATTCCATTCCACTCCAATTCAATCCAATCCACTCCATTCCATTCCATTCCATTCCATTCCTCTTCATTCTAATCCATACAATTCAATTCCACTCCAATCCACTCCATTCCACTCTACTCCACTCCACTCCATTCCACTCCAGTCCATTCCACTCCACTCCATTCCATTAAAGATTCCATTCTATTCCATTCCACATTCCATTCCATTCCATTCCGTATTCCATTCCATTGAATTCCATTGTATCCCACATTCCATTCCATTCCATTCTATTCCACATTCCAGTCCATTATATTCCAATTTCCATTCAAATACATTCGAAATTCCATTACACTTTCCATTCCACATTCTATTCCACGTTCCATTCCATTGCATTTCACATTCTATTGTATTCCTTTCCACATTCCATTCCATTCAATTCCTCATTCCATTCCATTCCATTCCATTGCATTCCACATTCCATTCCGCATTCCATTCCATTCCATTCCATTTTATTCCACATTCCATTCAATTCCCTTTCACATTCCATTCCACATTCCATTATACATTCTATTCCATGTTCCATTACATTGTATTCCATGTTCAATTCCACATTGCACTCCATTACTATTGACATTCTATTCCACATTCCATTCCACATTCCATTTCACATTTCATTCCGTTCCATTACACATTCCATTCCACACTCCATTCCACATTCCATTCCACATTCCATTAAATTCCATTCCACATTCCATTCCATTCCATTCCACATTCCATTCAACATTCTATTCGAAGATCCATTCAATATCATTCCATGTTCCATTCCGCATCCATTCCATTCCATTCCACTTTCATTTCAACATTCCATTCCCCATTCCATTCCACATTACATTCCTTTCTATTCCACATTCCATTCCACAATCCGTTCCACAATCTATTCCATTCTATTGCACATTCCATTCCATTCCATTCCATTCCACATTTCATTCCAGATTCCATTCCACATTCCATTCCACATTTCATTCCAGATTCCATTCCACATTTCATTCCACATTCCTTTCCATTCCACATTCCATTCCACGTTCCATTCCATGTTCCATTGCGCATTCTATTCCATACCATTCCAAGTTCCATTCCACTTTCCATTCCATTACATTCCATGTCTCATTCCACTTTCCATTCCACATTGTATTCCACATTCAATTCCGTTCCATTAGACTTTCCATTCCACATTTCATTCAACATTGCATTCCACAATAAATTCCATTACATTATATTCTATTCCACATTCCATTCCTCATTCCATTCCACATTCCATTCCACATTTCAATCCATTCCTTTCCACATTTAATTCCACATTCCATTCCACATTCCATTGCATTCCATTGGACATTAAATTGAACATTCAATTTCACATTCCATTCCACATTGCATTCCACCTTGCATTTCATATTCCATTCCACATTGCATTCCATTCCATTCCACATTACGTTCCACATTCCTTTCCATTCCATTCCAGTTTCCATTTCATTCCATTCGACGTTCCATTCCACGTTCCATTAAACGTTCCATTCCACTTTCCGTTCCACATTCCATTACACATTCCATTCCACATTCCATTACACATTCCATTCCATTCCATTCCCCATTCGTTTCTATTGCATTCTACCTTGCATTCTATTTCTTTCTACATTTCATTCCACATTCCATTCCACGTTCCATTCCATTCCATTGCAAGTTTCATTCCACGTTGCATTACACGACTGCATTCCATTACACGTTCAATTCCACATTGAATTCCATTCTGTTTCACGTTCCATTCCACATTCCATTGCACATTCCGTTCCACACTCCATTCCACATTCCATTCCACATTCCATTCCACACTCCATTCCACATTCCATTCCACATTCCATTCCGTTACATTCCACAATCCTTTCCACATTCCATTCCACAGTCCATTCCACAATCCATTCCAAACCATTCCACATTGCACTCCACATTGCATTCCACATTCCATTGCATTCCATTCCACATTCCATTCCACATTCCATAGCACATTCCATTTCACATTCCATTCCTCATTCCATTCCATTCCATTCCACTTTCCATTCCATTCCATTCCACATTCTATTCCATTCCATTCAACATTCCATTTCACCTCCCATTCCACATTCCATTCCATTCCATTCCACATTCCATTCCAGTTTCCATTCCGTTCCACATTCCTTTGCAGTCCATTCGACATTCCTTTCCACGTTCCATTCCAAGTTCAGTTCCACATTCCTTTGCAGTCCATTCGACATTCCTTTCCACGTTCCATTCCAAGTTCCGTTCCACATTCCATTCCATTCCATTCCACGTTCCATTCCATTCCATTCCACATGCAACTCCACTCAAATCCACATTCCTTTCGATTACATTGCACATTCCATCCCACATTCCATTCCATTCCATTCCACATTCAATTCCACATCCCATTCCATTCCATTCCACTTTCCATTCACCGATCCATTCCACATTCCATTTCACATTGCATAACACGTTCCATTCCATTCCATTCCACGATCCATTCCACGTTCCATTCCATTCCATTCCTAGTTCCATTCCTCATTCCATTGCACATTCTATTCCACGTTCCATTCCACCTTCATTTCCAAGTCCCATTCCATTGCATTCCCCTTTCCATTCCATTCCATTCCCCATTCCATTTCTTTCAATTGCACATTCCATTCTACTTTCCTTGTCACATTCAATTCCACATTCCAATCCACATTCCCTTCCACATTCCACTCCATTCCATTCTAATAAACATTCCATTCCATTCCATTCCACATTCCATTCCACATTCCATACCACATTCCTTTCCATTCCGTTACTCTTTCCATTCCATTACATTCCACATTTCATTCCACATTCCATTCCACATTCCATTCCATTCCATTCTACGTTCCATTACAATTACCATTCAACGTTCCATTCCACTTTCCATTCCACGTTCCATTCCATTCCATTCCATTCCACGTTCCATTCCAAATTCCATTCCATGTTCCATTCTATGTTCCAGTCTATTCCATTTCATGTTCCATTCCATTCCATTGCACTTTCCTTTTCATTCCATTCCAGGCTCCGTTCCACATTCCATTTCACATTCCATTCCACCTTCCATTTCATTGCATTCCACGTTCCATTTCATTCCATTCCAAGTTCAATTCTACATTCCACTTCACATTCCATTACACCTTCCATTCCATTCCATTCCTTTCCATTCCACATTCCATTCCATTCAATTCCACTTACCATTCCATTCAATTCCTCATTCCATTCCATTCCATTCCACTCCATTCCATATTCCATTCCATTCCATTCCATATTCAATTCCATTCCATTCCACATTCCATTAAATTCCATTCCATTCCACTTTACATGCCATTCCATTCCATTCCATTCCGCATTCCATAGCATTCCATTACATTCCACATTCCATTCCACATTCCCTTCCACTTTCCATTCCACATTTACTTCCACATTCCATTCCCTTCCATTCCACATTGCATTCCATTCTCTTTCACATTCTATTCCACATTCCATTCCATTCCATTCCACATTCCATTCCACATTCCATTCCATTCCATTCCACATTCCTTTCCACGTTCCATTCCATTCCATTCCACATTCCATTCCTTTCCATAGCACATTTCATTCAACATTCCATTCCACGATCCATTCCATTCAATTAAATTCCACGTTCCTTTCCACTTTCCTTTCCACATTCTATTCCACGTTTCATTCCATTCAATTCCACGTTACATTCCACATTCCATTCCATTCCCTTCCGCTTTCCATTCCACGTTCCATTCCACATTCCATTCCACATTCCATTCCTCTTTCCAGTCCATTGAATTCCACGTTCGATTCTACATTGTGTTGCTCATTACATTCCAGGTTCCATTCCACATTCCATTACACATTCCATTCCATTCCATTCCACATTGCATTCCACGTTCCATTCTTTATTCCATTCCACGTTCCATTCCATGTTCCTTCCCATTCTATTCCACATTCCGTTCCACATTCTATTGCATTCCACTTTCCATTCCACATTCCATTCCATATTCCATTCCATTCCATTCCATTCCATTTTTCATTCCACATTCCATTCCATTCCATTCCAACTTCCATTCCATGCCATTACACGTTCCATTCCACGTTCCATTCCATTCCATTCCCATTCCATTCCATTCCAACTTACATTCCATTGCATTCCACCTTCCATTCCGCATTCCATTCCATTCCTTTCCACTTTCCATTCCACTTTGCATTCCTTTCCACTTTGCTTTCCCCATTCCATTCCACATTCCATTCCACATTCCATTCCACTTTCCATTGCATTCCATTCCACATTCCATTACATTCCAATTTCCATTCCATTCCATTTCACATTCCATTCCTTTCCATTCCACATTCCATTCCACATTCTATTCCATTCCATTCCACATGCCATGCCACATTGCATTCCATATTTCATTCCATTCCATTCCACATTCCTTTCTACATTCCATTCCAAACCATTCCACTTTCTATTCCATTCCATTCCAGAATGCATTCCGCAATCTATTCCACAATCCATTCCATTCCATTCCACATTCCATTCCACATTCCATTCCATCTAATTCCACATTCCGTTCCACATTCCATTCCGTTCCATTCCACGCTTCGTTCCACCTTCCATTCCATGTTGCATTCCACGATTTATTCCATTCCTTTCCACGTTCCATTGCATGTGCCACTACATATTTCATTCCACATTCCATTAACTTTCCATTCCACATTCCAATATTCCATTTCTCATTGCATTACACACTGCATTCCATTCCAGTCCACATTCCATTACACATTCCATTACATTCTCTTTAAAAATTCCTTTCCATTCTATTCCAGTTTCTATTTTACATTCCATTCCATTTCACATTACATTCCACATTCCATTCCCTTCCATTCCATTCCATATTCCATTCCAGATTCCATTCCATTGCAATCCACTTTCCATTCCACTTTCCATTCCACATTCCTTACCATTCCGTTGCATTCCATTCGGGATTCCATTCCATTCTATTCCACTTTCTATTCCACACTCCATTCCTTTCCATTCCACATTCCATTCCACTTTCCATTGCATTCCATTCCACATTCCATTCCTTTCCATTCCATATTCCATTCCTTTCCATTCCACATTACATTCAACATTCCATTCGACTTCCCATTCCACATTCCATTCCACTTTCGATTCCACTTTCCATTCCATTCCATTCCATTCCACGTTCCATTCCACGTTCCATTCCACATTCCATTCCACATTCCATTCTACATTCTATTCCATTCCATTCCACGTTCCATTCCACATTCCATTCCAAGTTCCTTTCCACTTTTCTTTCCATTCCATTCCACGTTCCATTCCATGTTCCATTCCACTCCATTCCATTGTCCATTCCACATTCCATCCCACTTTCAAATCCACCCTCAATACCACAATCCATTCCACGTTGCATTCCACATTTCATTTCATGTTCCGTTCCACGTTCCATTCCATTCCATTCCATGTTCCATTCCGCATTCCACTACATTCCATTCCACAATCCATTCAATTCCATTCCACATTCCATTACATTCCGTTCACACATTCCATTCCTCATTCCATTCCATTTCATTACACGTTCCATTCCACATTCCATTTCATGTTTCATTCCACATTCCATTCCACTCCATTCCACCTTCCATTCCAAGTTCCACTCCACTCCATTCTACGAGCCATTAAACATTCCATTCCGCTTTCAATTCCACCCTCATTTCCGCATACCATTCCATGTTCCATTACACTTTTCTTTCCATTCCATTCCACATTCCGTTCCAGATTCCATTACATTCCATTCCCCTTTCCATTCCACATTCAATTCCACACTCCATTCCACATTCCATTCCGCATTCCATTCCACATTCCCGTCCACATTCCATTCCATTACATTCCACTTTGCATTCCATATTCCTTTCCATTCCATTCCACATTCCATTCCACATTACATTCCATTCCTGTCCGCATTCCATTCCACATTCCATTCCATTCCATTCCACATTCCTTTCCACTGCAATCCACATTCCATTCCATTCCATTCCACATTCCATGCCATTCCACATTCCATTCCATTCGACTTTCAATTACATTACAATCCACATTCCATTCCATTACATTGCACGTTCAATTACATTCCACATTCCATTCCAATCCATTACACACTCCACTCCAGTCCTTATCTCATTCCATTCCATTCCATTCCACATTCCATTCCACATTCTATTCCACCTTCTATTTTATTCCTTTGTATTCCACATTCCACTCCACTGCGTTCCACAATCCATTCCCTTCCATTCCACTTTCCATTCCATTCCATTCCAAATTCCATTCCACTCAATTCCATTCCACGTTCTTTTCCTTTCCACAATCCTTTCTTTCCATTCCACATTCCACTCGACATTCCATTCCATTCCATTCCACATTCCATTCCACATTCCATTCTATTCCATTCCACATTCCAGTCCACATTCCACTTCACTTTCCATCCCATTCCACATTCCGTTCCATTCCAATCCACATTCCATTCAATTCCAATCCAACTTCCATTCCATTGCATTCCACATTCCATTCTACGTTGTCTTCCACATTCCATTCCTTTCCACGTCCCATTCCTCAGTCCATTCCATTCCATTCTATTCCACATTCCATTCCATTCCATTCCACATTCCATTCCGTTCCATTACACATTCCGTTCCACATTCCAGTCCTCATTCCATTCCACATTCCATTCCACATTCCATTCCACATTCCATTCCATTCCATTCCACATTCCATTCCATTCCGTTAGACATTCCTTTCCATTCAATTCCTCATTTCTTTCCATTCAATTGCATTCCACATTCCATTCCTTTCCCATTCCAATCAATTCCATTGTATTCTATTCCACATTCCATTCCATTCCATTCCATTCCATATTGTAATCCATTCCATTGCACATTCAATTCCATATTGTTTTCCACGTTCCATTCCATTTCATTCCACATACCATTCCATTCCATTACACATTATATTACACTTTCCATTCCACATTCTCTTCCACATTCCATTCCATTCCATTCCACATTCCATTCCACATTCCATTCCACATTCCAATCCATTCCTTTACACATTCCATTCAACATTTGATTACATTTCTTCCAACATTCCAATCCATTCCATTCCTCATTCCATTCCACATTCCATTCCACCTTCTATTCAATTCCATTCCACGTTTCATTCCACCTTCCTTTCCACGTTCCATTCCACTTTCCATTCGACATTCTTATCCATACCATTCTAACTTCCATTCCACGTTCCATTCCATTCCATGTCTTTGCAGTCCACATTCCATTCCATTTCATTGCTTTCCACATTCCATTCCTTTCCATTCAACATTCCATTCCACATTCCTTTCCACTTTCTATTCCACATTCCGTTCCACATTCAAATCCACGTAGCATTCCATTCCATTTCATTTTCCATTCCACATTAAATTCCCCATTACTTTCCACGTTCCATTCCACATTTCATTCCACGTTCCTTTCCATGTTTCATTACAAGTTCCATTCCACGTTCCATTCCTTTCCATTCCACGTTCCATTGCACATCCCTTTTCATTCCATTACACTTTCCATTCCATATTCCACTCCACATTCTATTCCACATTCCATTACGTTACATTCCACATTCCATTTCACATTTCAGTGCACATTCCATTACATTCCATTCTATATTCCATTCCACATTCCATTCCACATTCCATTCCTCATTCCATTCCATTCCATTCCACGTTCCATTCCGCATTCCATTCAACATTCCATTCCACGTTCCTTTCCATATTACATTTCACATTTCGTTTCACTTTCCTTTCCGTTCCATTCCACGTTCCATTCCACTTTCTATTCCATTCAATTCCGCTTTCCATTTCACATTCCATTCCTCATTATTTTCCACATTACTTTCCGTTTCATTCCACATTCCATTCCACATTCCATTCTATTCCGTTCCACATGTCATTCCATTCCACTCCACATTCCATTCCACTCTCCCTTCCATTCCATTCCACATTCCTTTCCACATTCCATACCATTCCATTGTACAATTCATTCCACATGCTATTCCACATACCATTCCACATTCCATTCCATTCCATTCCACATTCCATTCCGCATTCCATTCCATTGCATTGCACTCCTTTCCATTCCATATTCCATTCCACACTGCATTCCACATTCCAATCCATTCCATTCCACATTCCATTCCATTGCATTCCACATTTCTTTCCACATTCCATTCCCCATTCCATTCCATTCCATTCCACATTCCATTCCACATTCCATTCCATTCCTTTCAATTCCTATCCATTTCGCATTAAATTCCACATTCTGTTCCTTTCGATTCCACATTCCATTCCACGTTCCATTCCATGTTCCATTCCATTACATTCCACATTGCCTTTTATTCCATTTCACTTTCCATACCATTCCATTCCATTCCATTCCGCCTTCCATTCCATTCCATTCCAGATTCTATTCCAGATTCCATTACTTTCCGTTCCACATTCCATTCCACATTCCATTCCATTCCACATTCTATTTCATTCCATTCTGTTCCACATTCCATTCCATTGCACTCCACATTCTATTCCTCATTGCATTCCATTCCATCCCATGTTCAATTCCACATTCCATTCCATTCCATTCCACATTCCATTCCACTCCATTGCACATTCAATTCATTTCCATTCCACATTCCATTCCGTGTTCCATTCCACATTCCATTCCACGCTCCATTCCACTTTCAATTCCATCCCATTCCACCTTCCATTCTACTTTGAATTCCACAATAAATTCCACATTCCATTCCACGTTCCGTTCCATTCCATTCCATATTCCTTACCATTGCATTCCATTCCATTCTGCATTCCTTTCCATTCCATTCCACATTCTACGCAACATTCCATTCAATTCCATTCCACATTCCATGTCACATTCCATTCCATTCCATACCACATTCCATTTAATTCCATTCCACGTTCCATTCCATTCCATTCCATTCCATTACACATTGCATTCCTTTCCATTCCACATTCCCTTCAACATTCCATTCCACTTTCTGTTTCACATTCCGTTCCACATTCCAATCCACTTTCCATTCCATTACATTCCACTTTCCATTCCACGATCCATTTCAGATTCCACTCCACTTTCCATTCCATTCCATTCCATGTTCCTTTCCAAGTTCCTTTCCATTCCATTCCACGTTCCATTCAACATTCCATTCCACATTCCATTCCACTTTCCATTCCATCTTCCCTTCCACGATCCATTCCACGTTTCATTCCAAGTTCCATTCCACACTCCGTTAAATTCCATTCCACATTCCATTACACATTCCATTCCTTTCCTTTGCACTTTCGAATCCACATTCCAATCCACATTCCATTCCACATTCCCTTACACATTTCTTTCTACATTTCATTCCACGTCCCATTCCATTGCATTCTATTCCACATTCCATTCCATTCCATTGCAAAATCCATTCCACATTGCATTCCAGTTTCCATTCCATTGCATCCCACATTCCAATCCATTCCATTCCTCATTCCATTCCATTCAATTCTACATTCTTTCCAATACATTCCATTCCATTCCATTCCTCATTCCATTCCATTCCATTCCATTCCACCTTACATTCCATTGCATTCCGCATTCCATTCCATTTCATTAAATTCCATTCCATTCCACATTCCACTCGATTCAATTTTATTTCACATTCCATTACATTCCATTCCACGTTCCATTCCATTGCATTCCTCATTCCATTCCACGTTCAATTCCACGTTGCATTCCATGTTCCATTCCACGTCCCATTTCACATTCCATTCCTTTCCACTCCACATTCCTTTCCATTCCATTCCACATTCCATTCCATTCCATTCCGCATTCCATTCCACGTTCCATTCCATTGCATTGAACGTTCCATTCCACATTCCATTCCACATTGCATTCCACATTGCCTTCCAAGTTCCATTACATTGCATTCCACTTTCCATTCTATTCTATTCCACGTTTCATTCCACGTTCCATTCCACATACCATTCCAATCCATGTTCCATTGCATTATTTCCAAATTCCATTCCACTTTCCATTCCATTCTATTCCACGTTCCATTCCACATTCCATTGCCCATTCCATTCCGCATTCCATTCTTCGTTCCATTCCATTTTCAATTCCACATTCTATTCCACATTCCATTCCATTACACTCCACGTTCCATTCCACATTCCTTTCCTTTCCATTTCACTTTCCTTTCCAGATTCCGTTGCACATTCCATTAAATTACTTTCATTCCATTCCATTTCACTTTGCCTTCAACGTTACATTCCATTCAATTTCAGGTTTCTTTCCATATTCCATTCCACATTCAATTTCACTTTCCATTCCATGACCCATTCCACATTCAGTTCCTCGATACATTGCACCTTCCATTCCACTTTCCATTCCATTCCATTGCATTCCACTCCACATTCCCTTCCACATTCCATTTCACATTCCGTTCCACGTTCCAATCCAATTTCCAATCCACATTCCTATCCATGTTTCATTCTACGTTCCATTCCACATTCCATTCCATTGCATTCCACATTCAATTCCACGTTTCATTCCATTCCATTCAACTTTCCATTCCATATTCCATTGCACATCTCATTCCATGTTCCATTCCATATTCCATTCCATGTTCCATTCCACATTCCATTCCACATTCCATTCCACATTCCGTTTCACATTCCATTCCACTTTCCATTCCACATTCCATTCCATTACTTTCCACTTTCCATTCCGCATTCCATTCCATTCCTTTCCACTTTCTATTCCACATTCCATTCCACATTCCATTCCACATTCCATTCTATTCCATTCCACATTCCATTCCACATTCCATTCTCATTCCATTCCATTTCATTTCACGTTCCATTCCACATTCCATTCCATTCCATTCCATTCCACATTCCATTCCACATTGCATTCCACATTCCATTCCGCATTCCATTCCAAATTCCATTCCACATTCCATTCCACATTCCATGCTCATTCCAATAGATTTCTTTCCACTTTCCTTTCCACATTACATTGCATTCCAATTCACACACTATCCAACATTACAATCCATTCCATTGCATTCCATTCCACATTCCATTCCACATTCATTCCACATTCCATTCCGCAGTCCATTCCATTCCATTCCACATTCATTCCATTACAATCTACATTCCATTCCATTCCATTCCACATTCCATTCCACATTCCATTGTCTTCCATTCCACATTCCATTCCATTCTATTCTATTCCACGATCCATTCCACTTTCCATTAAATTCTATTCCACATTCCGCTACACATTCCAGTCCATTCCATTCCACATTTCATTCCATTCCAGTACACATTTCATTCCAGAATTCATTCCATTCCATTCCACATTCCATTCCACATTCCATTCCACATTCCATTTCATTCTATTCCATTCTATTTCACGTTCCATTCCACATTCCTTTCCATTCCATTCCACGTTCCATTCCACACTCATTTCTACATTCCATTCCACATTCCATTCCGTTCCATTGCACATTCCAATCCACATTCCATTCCATTCCATTCCATTCCTCATTCCATTCCATTGCATTTCAAATTCTATTCCTCATTCCATTCCATTCCATTCCACATACAATTCCAGATTCCATTCCATTCCTTTCCACATTCCATTCCATTCCATTGAACATCCCATTCCTTTGCATTCCACGTTACATTAAAGATTCCATTCCACTTCATTTCACATTTCATTCCACATTCCATTCCACATTTCAATCCACATTCCATTCCACATTCCATTCCGCATTCCATTTTAATCCATTCCATTCCTTTCCATTCCACATTCCATTGCATTCCATTACATTCCACATTCCATTCCATTCCATTCCACTTTCC
Source organism: Pongo abelii (assembly GCF_028885655.2). NCBI lineage: Eukaryota > Metazoa > Chordata > Mammalia > Primates > Hominidae > Pongo > Pongo abelii. The sequence goes on along the minus strand of NC_072000.2, from coordinate 17,343,243 downwards.
ATTCCACATTCCATTTCATTCCATTCCTGTCAATTCCACATTAAATTCCACATTTCATATTCCATACCACGTTCAATTCCATGTTGAATTCCATTATATTCCACATTGTATTCCATTCCATTCCACATTCCGTACAATTCCATTCCATGCCATTCCGAATTCCATTCCATTCCATTCCATTCCTCATTCTCTTCCAGATTCCATTCCATTCCAATCCACATTCAGTTACGCATTCCATTCCATTCCATTCCACATTTCAATCCATTCCATTCCATTCCGCATTCCATTCCATTGCATTACACATTCTATTCCTCATTCCAATCAATTCCATTCCACGTTGAATTCCACATTCCATTCCATTCCATTACATTCCACATTCCATTCCATTTAATTGAACATTCCATTCATTTCCATTCCACATTCCATTCCACATTCCATTCCAAGTTCCATTCCATATTCCATTCCACGTTCCATTCCACTTTCCATTCCATTGCATTCCACCTTAAATTCCACGTTCCATTCCACATTCCATTCCAGTTTACATTGCACGTTCCGTTCCTTTTCATTCCATATTCCTTACAATTGCATTCATTCCATTCTGCCATCCGTTCCATTTCATTCCACATTCTACTCCACATTCCATTCCATTCCATTCCGCATTCCATGCGATGTTCCATTCCATTCCTTTCCACATTCCATTTCACATTGCATTCCACATTCCATTCCATTCCATTCCGCTTTCCATTCCACATTATATTCCAGTTTGCATTCCATTACATTCAATTCCACATTCCATTCCACATTCAATTCTAAGTTCCATTGCACTTTCCATTCCACGTTCCATTGGACATTCCATTCCATTCCATTCCACATTCCATTCCACGTTCCATTCCACATTCCATTCCGTTCTATAACATGTTCCATTCCACATTGCATTCTTTGTTCCCTTTCACATTCCATTCCATTAAATTCCACATTCCATTCCACATTCAATTACATTCCATTCCAGATTACATTCCACATTCTATTCCTCATTCCCTTCCACATACCACCCCATTCCATTCCACATTCCATTTCGCATTCCAATCGCTTCCATTGCAAATTCCATTCCACATTCGACTACATTCCTTTTCACTTTCCATTCCATTCCATTCCACCTTCCATTCCACAATCCATTTTACGTTCCATTCCATTCCATTCCACGTTCCATTCCACCTTCCATTCCACATTCCGTTACAATCCATTTAATTCCATTCCAGTCCACATTCCATTCCATGCCATTCCACATTCCATTCCATTCCATTCCACGTTACATTCCACGTACCATTCCACATCACATTACATTCCTATGCACGTTCCATTCCATTCCATTCCACGTTACATTGCATTCCACTACACGTTCCATTTCATTACATTTCAAATTCCATTCCGCATTCCATTTCACATTCCTTTCCATTCCATTGCATTCCACATTCCATTTCATTTCAATCCCATTCCGTTTCATTCCATTCCACTTTCCATTCCATTCCACATTACATTCCATCAAATTCCACATTCCATTCCACCTTCCATTCCATTAAATTCTATTCCACCTTCCATTCCATTGCATTCCTCATTTGAATCCATTCAATTCTACGTTCCATTCCATTCCACATTCCATTCCATTCCATTCCAAGTTCCTTACCAATCCACATTCCAAATCATTCCATTCCACATTCCATTCCACCTTCCTTTCCATTCCATTCTATTCCACTTTCAATTTCTTTCCATTCTATTCCACATTCCATTCCACTCCATTACACATTCCATTCCACTCCATTACACATTCCATTACACATTCCTTTGCACGTTCCACTCCACGATCCATTGCTTTCCATTCCACATTCCAATCCACCTTCCATTCCATTCCATTCTATTCCACATTCCATTCCATTCCATTCTATTCCGCATTCCATTCCAATCCATTACACATTGCATTCCATTCCATTCCACATTCCATTCCATTACATTCCATATTCCACCCCATTACCTTCCACATTCCATTCCATTACATTCCACATTCCATTCCACAATCCAGTCCACATTCCTTTCCATTACACATTCCTTTCCACATTCCATTCCATTCCATTCCACATTCCATTCAACATTGCATTCCACTTTCCAGTCCATTCCATTCCTCATTCTATTCCATTCAATTCCACTTTCTATGTTCCATTCCACGTTCCATTTCACGTTCCATTCAATTCCACGTTCCATTCTATATTGCATTCCATATTCCATTCCACATTCCATTCCATATTCCATTCCACATTCCATTCATCATTCCATTCCTCATTCCATTCCATATTCCATTTTGTTCCATTCTACATTCCATTCCACGTTCCAATCCATTCCACATTCCATTCCAGTCCATTCCACATTCCATTGCACATTCCATTCCATTGCACATTCCATTTCATTTCATTCCATTCCATTCCATTCCATTCCATATTGCATTCCACATTCCATTCCGTTCCACGTTGCATTCCATTAAATTCCACATTCCATTCCATTCCATTCCACATTCCACTCCATTCCATTACACATTCCATTCCATTCCTTTCCATTCCACATTCCATTCCATTCCGTTCCATTCAGTTGCAGATTCCATTCCACATTCCATTCCATTCAATTGCACGTTCCATTCCACATTCCATTCCCTTCCATTCCACATTCCATTCCATTGCAATCCGTTCCATACCACATTCCATTCTATTCCATTCCATTCCACATTCCATTCCATTCCATATTCAATTCCACATTCCATTCCATCATCCATTTTATTCCATTCCATTCCACATTCCAAACCATTCCATTTCATACCAAAACGGATTCCATTCAATTCCATTCCACATTCTATTCCACATTCCTTTCCATTGCATTACACTTTCCGTTCCAGATTCCATTGGTTTCCGTTCCTCTTTTCATTCCACATTCCATTCCTCATTCCATTCCACGTTCCATTCCACACTCCATTCCAAGTTCCATTCCACATTCCATTCCATGTTCCATTCCACATTCCATTCCACGTTCCATTCCACATTCCATTCCACATTCCATTCCACATTTCCTTCCGCTTTCCATTCTACTCCACATTCCATTCCATTCCATTCCACATTCCATGCCACATTCCATTCCTTTCCTTTACACATTCCATTTCACATTCCATTCCTCATTCCATTCCTTTCCATTCCACATTCCATGCCACATTCCATTCCATGTTCAATTCCATTCCATTCCATTCCACATTCCATTCCACATTCCATTCCACTTTACATTCCATTCCATTCTAAGTTCCATTCCGCTTTCCATTCCACATTGCATTCGACATTGCATTCAATTCCTTTCCACATTCCATTCCACGCTCCATTCCACATTCCATTCCGTTCTATAACACGTTCCATTCCACGTTGCATTCTTCATTCCTTCCACATTCCATTCCATTGCATTCCACATTACATTCCACATTCCGTTATATTCCATTCCACATTACATTCCGTATTCTATTCCTCATTCCCTTCCACATACCATTCCACTCCTTTCCACATTCAATTTCGCATTCCAATCCCTTCCATTGCACGTTCCATTCCATATTCGACTAAATTCCTTTTCACATTCCATTCCTTTCCATTCCACATTCCATTCCACTTTGCATTCTACGTTCCATTCCATTCCATTCCTCGTTCCATTCCACCTTTCATTCCACGTTCCCTTCTACGTTCCATCCTATTCCATTCAGCGTTCCATTCCACCTTCTATACCACATTCCCTTCCAATCCATTTAATTCCATTCCAGTCCACATTCCATTCCATGCCATTAAACATTCCATTCTATTCCATTCCAATTTACATTCCATGTAACATTCCACCTTACATTACATTCTTATCCAAGTTCCATTCCATTCCATTCCACGTTATATTTCATTCCACTCCTCGTTCCATTTCATTACATTTCAAATTCCATTCCGCATTCCATTTCACATTCCATTCCATTCCATTCCATTGCATTCCACATTCCACTGCATTCTAATCGACATTCCATTCCATTCCATTCCACTTTCCATTCCATTCCACATTCCATTCCATTAAATTCCACATTCCATTCCACCTTCCATTCCATTTAATTCTATTCCACATTCCATTCCACTCCATTCCACCTTCTATTCCACATTCCATTCCATACCATTCCACTTTCGAATCCATTCAATTCTACGTTCCATTCCATTCCACCTTCCATTCCATTCCATTCTGTTCCTCATTCCATTTCATTTAATTCTATTCCACATTCCATTCTAATCCATTACACATTCCTTTCCATTCCATTCCACATTCCATTCCACATTCCATTCCACGGTCCACTACTCGATCCATTGCTCTCCATTCCACATTCCATTACTTTCCATTCTACATTCCATTCCAACTTCTGTTCCATTTCGTTCTATTCCACATTCCATTCTATTCCATTCTATTCCACATTCCATTGCAATCCATTAAACATTCCATTCCATTCCATTCCACATTCCTTTGCACATTCCATTTTTCATTCCACTCTTCTATACTTTGCTTTCCATTCCGTATTCCATTTCATTCCTTTCCACATTCTGTTCCACATTCCATTCCGCATTCCATTCCATTCCATTCCACATTCCATTCCATTGCATTCCACTTTCCATTCCATTCCATTCCCCATTCCTTTCCACATTCCATTCCATTCCATTCCACATTCCATTCCACATTCCATCCCACATTCCATTCCACATTCCATTCCATTCCACATTCCATTCCAATTTCCATTCCATTCCCTTCCTCATTCCATTCCACATTCCATTATACTTTCCATTGCATTCCATTGCTTATTCCATTCCATTCCACTCCACACTCCACGTTCCATTCCATGTTCCATTTCACTTTCCATTCCATTCAATTCCACTTTCTATTGCACATTCCATTCATCATTCCATTCCTCATTCCATTCCATATTCCATTTTGTTCCATTCTACGTTCCATTCCACATTCCATTCCATTCCTCATTCCATTCCATTCCATTCCACATTCCATTCCATTCCACATTCCATTCTATCCCATTCCATTCCAATCCATTCCATTCCATTCCATGTTCCATTCCACATTCCATTCCATTCCACATTACATTCATTTAAATTCCACATTCCATTCCATTCCATTGCACATTCCATTCCTTTCCACTCTATATTCCATTCCATTCCACATTCTTTTCCATTCCATTCCACATTCCATTCCATTCCATTCCACAATCCATTCCATTCCATTCTATTCAGTTTCACTTTCCATTCCACATTCCATTCCATTCAATTGCACATTCCATTCCACATTCCATTCCCTTCCATTCCACATTCCTTTCCATTGCAATCCATTCCATACCACATTCCATTCTATTCCATTCCGTTCCACATTCCGTTCCATTCCACATTCGATTCCACATTCCATTCCATTCCACATTCCATTGCATCCCATTCCACTTTTCATTCCATTTCATTCCATTCCATTCCATTCTATATTCCATTCCATTCCATTCCATTGCATTTTCCATTCCTTTCCATTCCATTCCACATTCCATTCCACATTCCATTCCACATTCCATTCAATTCCATTCAACATTCCTCTACATATTCCATTCCACATTCCATTCCATTCCATTCCACATTCCTTTCTACATTCCTTTCCATTCCATTCCACATTCCATTCCATTCCAATCCACATTCCATTCAACATTCCGTACCACCTTCCATTCCATTCCACTCTACATTGCATTCCTATATATTCCACATTGCATTCCACATCCCATTCTACTTTCCATTCCTTTCCATTCCACATTCCATTCCACGTTCCGATGGACGTTCCATTCCACGTTCCATTCCATTCAAATCCACGTTGCATTCCATGATACATTCCATTCCATTCCACCTTCCATTCCATTTCATTCCACATTCCATTCCATTGCTTTCCACGTTCCATTCCATTCAATTCCACGTTCGTTCCACTTTACATACATTCCATTACATACCATTCCGCATTCCATTCCATTCCATTCCACATTCCATTCCATTCCATTCCACTTTCCATTCCATGTTCCATTCCACAACATTCCACATTCAATTCCACTCTATTTGATTCCATTCCATTCCACTTTCATTTCCTTTCCATTCCACATTCCATTCCAATCGATTTCACTTTCCATTCCACATTCCATTACCTTACATTCCTCATTCTTTTCCATTCCATTCCATTCCACATTCCATTCCACATTCCATTCCTTTCCATTCCACATTCCATTCCATTCCATTCTACATTCCATTCAACATACCTTTCCATACCATTCCACATTGAATTCCATTCAATTCCACATTCCATTCCACCTTCCATTTCATTCCATTCCACATTCAATTCCATTCCATTCAATACCAAATTACATTTAACATTGCATTCCCTTCCATTCCACATTCCATTCCATTCCATTAGATTCCAGTCCACATTCCTTTCTATTCCGTTACACATTTCATTCCATTTCATTCCACATTCCATTCCACATTCTGTTCATTTCCATTCTACTTGTCATTCCATTCCACTGCACTTTCTAGTCCATTCCATTCCACATTCCTTTCCCTTCCATTCAACGTAACATTCCATTCAATTCGATTCCATTCCACGTTGCATTCCATTCCATTCCATTCATCATTCCATTCCTTTCCATTCCATTACGTTCCACATTCCATTCCATTCAATTCCATTTCACTCTCCGTTCCATTCCATTCCACCTTCCATTTCACATTCCATTCCACACTGCATTCCATTCCATTCCACTTTCCATTCGACATTCCATTCCACATTCCATTTAACATTGCATTGCCCATTCCATTCCTCATTCTATTGCACATTCCATTCCATTCCATTCCACGTTCCATTTCACATTCCATTATACATCCCATTCCACATTCCATTCCATATCATTCCACATTCCATTCAATTTCATTCCACATTCCATTCCAAATTCCATTCGATTCCATTCCACATTCCATTCCACATTCCAATCCATTCCATTCCACATTCCATTCCACGTTGTATTCCTCATTCCATTCCACATTCTATTACATGTTGCATTACAATCCATTCCATGTTCCATTCCACGTTCTATTCCACATTCCATTCCATTCCATTCAACTTTCCATTCCACTTTCCTTTGCATTCCATTCCACATTCCATTCCACGTTCCATTCCACGATCCATTCCACGATCCATTCCACGTTCCATTCCAATCCATTGCATTCCATTCCATTCGATTCCATTGTGAATTCCTTTCCATTATATTCCAAATTATATTCGATATTCCATTCCATTTCATTCCACATTCCATTCCATTCCATTCCACGTTCCATTACATTCTATTCCACATTCTGTTTCATTCCATTCCACATTCCATTTATTTCCATTCCACATTACATTCCACTTTCCTTTCCACGTTCCATTCCACATTCCATTCCACATTGCATTCTACGTTCCATTCCACGGTACATTCCATATTCCGTTCCATTCCATTCCAGTTTCCATTCCATTAAATTGAACATTCCATTCCATTCCATTCCCCATTCCACTCCACATTAAATTCCGCCTTCCATTCCACGTTCCATTCCAAGTTCCATTCTACCGCATTCCATGTTCCATTCCACTTTCCGTTCCATTCCATTCCACGTCCCATTCTATTCCATTCAACTGTCAATTTCATTATATTCCACTCTCCCTTCCACATTCCATTTCACATTCCATTCCACCTTCCGTTCAATTCCATTCCATTCCATTCCACATTCAATTCCATTCCAATCCACTTCCATTGCCTTCATTTCCACATTCCATTCCTTTCCATTCCACTCCTTTCCACATTCCATTCCATATCATTAAGCATTCCATTCCATTCCACTCCATTCTACATTGGATTCCTCTCCATTCCAAATTCCATTCCATTCCATTCCACATTCCATTACATTCTGCATTCCATTCAACATTCCTTTCCACGTTCCATTGCATTCCATTTAAACATTCTATTCCGTTTCATTCCACATTCCATTCTACCTTCCATTGCACTCCACATTCCTTTCAACATTCCATTCCAAATTCCATTCTATTCCATTCCATGTTACATTCCACGTTTCATTCCACGTTCCTTTCCACATTCTATTCCACATTGCATTCCACATTCCATTGCATTCCATTCGACATTCCATTCCACATTCCATTCCATTGAATTCCACATTCAATACCAAATTCCATTCCACATTCCATTACATTCCATTCCACGTTGCATTCCATCTTCCATTCCACATTACATTCCACTTTACATTCCACTTTAAATTCCATTCCATTCCACGTTCCTTTCCACGTTAAATTCCATTCCTTTTCACGTTCCATTCCATATTCCGTTGTACATTCCATTCCAACTTTCACTCCACATTCCATTCTACATTCCATTCCACGTTCTATTCCAAGTTCCATTCCATTGAAGTTCCATTCCTCATTCCATTCCATTCCATTCCACGTTCCATTCCACATTCCATTCCACATTCCATTACACGTTCCATTCCACATTCCATTGCACATTCCATTCCACTTTCCATTCCACGATCCATTCCATGTTCCAATCCATTCATTTCCACGTTCCATTCCACCTTCCATTTCATTCCATTCCACGTTCCATTCGACATTCCATTCCACATTCCATTCCACATTATATTCCATTCCATTCCACATTTCATTCCATTCCATTCCACATTTCATTCCATTCCATTCTACTTTCCATTCCACATTCCATTCCGCATTGCATTCCACATTCCCTTTTACATTCCATTCCACATCACATTCCACATTCCATTCAATTCCATTCTACATTCCATACCACATTCCATTCCATTCCATTCCACTTTCTATTCCAGTACATTCCACATTCCATTCCACATTCCATTCCACGTTCCATTCCATTTCATTCCACGTTCCATTCAACTTTTCATTATGCGTTCCATTCCATTCCATTCCACTTTCCATTCTAGGTTCGCTTAGAGGTTCCATTCCACTTTCCATTCCACTATCCATTCCACACTCCATTCCACGTTCCATTCCACATTCCATTGCATTCCATTCCAAATTCCATTCCACTCCATTCCATATTGCAGTCCATTCCATTCCACATTCGATTACAAATTGCATTCCATTCCATTCCACATTCCATTCCACATTACATTCCACATTATATTCCATTCCATTCCACATTCCATTCCATTCCATTCCACATTGCAATCCATTCCATAATACATTCCATTACATTCCATTCCACATTCCATTCCATTCCATTCCACATTCCATTGCACATTCCTTTCCATTCCATTCCACATTCCATTCCACATTCTATTCCACTCCATTCCACATTCTATTCCATTCCATTCCACATTCTATTCCACATTCCATTCCACATTCCATTCCACATTCCATTTCACATTCCTTTCCACATTCCATTCCATTCCATTCCACATTCCATTCCAAATTCCATTTCATTCCATTCCAGAATCCTTTCCACGTTCCATTCCATTCTGTTCCATGCACCATTCCACATATGATCCCATGTTCCATTCCACAATCTTTTCCATTCCTTTCCACGTTCCATTCCACATTCCACTACACATTTCCTTCCACTTTCCATTAACTTATTATTCCACATTCCATTATATTCCATTCCACATTGCATTCCATATTGCATTCCATTCCATTACACATTCCATTACACATTCCATTACATTACCTTTAAAAATTCCCTTCCGTTCCATTCCACATTCCTTTCTACATTTCATTTCATTCCACTTTCCATTCCACATTCCATTCCATATTAAATTCCATTCCAGATTCCATTCTACATTCCTTTCCACGTTCCATTCCACGTTCCATTCCACCTTACTTTCCACATTGCATTCCATTCTATTCCATTCCATTCCACATTCCATTCCAGATTCCAATCCGTTGCATTCCACATTCCATTCCACTTTCCATTCCACTTTCCATTCCATGTTCCATTCCATTCCTTTCCCTTCCATTCCACATTCCATTCCTTTCATTCGGCATTCCATTCCATTCCACATTCCATTCCATTCCATTAAATTCCACATTCCATTCCATTCCATTCCACATTCCATTCCATTGCATCGCACATTCTATTCCATTCCATTCCAAATTCCATAGGATTCTAGCCTATTCCACATTCAATTGCTTTCCATTCCACATTCCATACCATTCCATTCCATTCTACGTTCCATTCCTTTCCATTCTACATTCCATTCCATTTCATTCCATTCCACAGTCCAGTCAATTCTATTCCATTTTATTCTGCATTCCATTCCCTTCCATTGCAAATTCCTTTCCATTCCATTCCTTTCCATTCTACATTTCATTGCATTCTATTCCACATTCCAATCCATTCAATTCCACATTCCATTCCCTTCAATTACTCATTCCTTTCCTTTCCATTACTCTTTCCATTCCACATTCCATTCCATGTTCCATTCCATGGCATTCCACATTGAATTCCATTCCATTCCACATTCCATACCTTAGCATTCCATTCCATTCCGCATTCCGTTACATTCCATTCCACATTCTATTCTCATTCCATTCCACATTCTATTCCACATTCCATTCCATTCCATTCCATTCCACATTCCATTCCACATTATATTCCACGTTACATTCCACATTCCATTCCACATTCCATTCCATTCCACATTCCATTCCACATTCCTTTCTATTCCAGATTCCATTAAACGTTCCATTCCGTTCTATTCAACATACCATTCTTTTCGATTCCACATTCCATTCCATTCCATTCCCTTCCACTCCACATTCCATTGCATTCCATTCCGCATTCCATTCCATTCCATTCCATTCCACATTCCATTCCATTCCATTCCGCATTCCATTCCATTCCATTAAATTCCATATTGCATTCCTTTGCATTCCACATTCCATTCTATTCCACATTCCATTCTTTCCATTCCATATTCCATACCATTCCATTCCATTCCTTTCCATTCTACATTTCATTGCATTCTATTCCACATTCCAATCCATTCAATTCCACATTCCATTCCCTTCCATTACTCATTCCTTTCCTTTCCATTACTCTTTCCATTCCACATTCCATTCCATGTTCCATTCCATGGCATTCCACATTGCATTCCATTCCATTCCACATTCCATACCTTACCATTCCATTGCATTCTGCATTCCGTTACATTCCATTCCACATTCTATTCTCATTCCATTCCACATTCAATTCCACATTCCATTCCATTCCATTCCACATTCCATTCCATTGCAATACACATTACATTCCACATTCAATTCCACATTCCATTGTATTCCATTCCACATTCCATTCCACAGTCCACTTCACATTCCTCTCCACATTCCATTACACCTTCCACTGCCTTCCATTTAACATTCAATTACACATTCCTTTCCACATTGCATTGCATTACATTCCACATTCCATTCCACCTTTCATTTCACATTCCATTCCACATTCCAGAATTTTCCATTCTACATTCCTTTCCACTTTCCATTACACATTCCTTTCCACAATCCATTCCATTCTATTCCACTTTCCATTCCACATTGCATTCCATTCCAGTTCACATTCCATTCCACATTCCATTCCTTTTCATTTAAATATTCCATTCCATTCCTTTACACATTCTATTCCACATTCCATTCCATTCCATTCCATTCCACATTCCATTCCACATTATATTCCAAGTTACATTCCACATTCCATTCCACATTCCTTTCAATTCCACGTTCCGTTACACAATCTATTCCACATTCCATTCCATGTTCCATTCCATTTCATTCCACGTTCCATTACACGATCTATTCCACATTCCATTCCATGTTCCATTCCATTTCATTCCACGTTCCGTTCCACATTAAATTCCATTCCATTCCACATTCCATAACATTCCATTCGATTCCATTCCGCATTCCATTCCATTCCATCCCACTTTCTATTCCACATTCCATTCCATTCCTTTCCACGTTCCATTACACATTCCATTCCTTTCCATTCCACATTCCTTTCCACGTTCCATTACACCTTTCATTCCTTTCCATTCCACATTCCATTCCATTCCATTCTGCATTCCATTCCACATTCCATTCCACGCTGCATTCCACATTGAATTCCACGTTCCATTCCACATTCGTTTACAAGTTCCATTCGACGTTCCTTTACATTCCATTCCACTTTCCTTTGCACTTTCCATTCCATTGCATTCAACTTTCTATTCCACATTCCTTTCCACATTGTATACCACATTGCATTCCATTCCATTCCACATTCCGGCACATTCCATTCCACATTCCATTCTACATTGCATTCCATTTCATTCCACAATCCATTCCACATTGCCTTGCATTGCATTCCACATTCCATTCCACACTCAATTCCACATTCCTTTCCAATCCATTCCACGTTCCATTTCACGGTATACTCCACAGTCTATTCCACATTTCATTCCACGTTCCATTGCATTCAATTCCACGTTCCACTCCACTTTCCATTTCACTTTGCTTTCCACATTCCATTTCTCATACCATTCCACGTTGCATTCCACATTCCATTCCACGTTCCATTCCATCATCCATTCCACTTTCTGTTCCAGGTTCCATTCCGTTATATTCTATTCCATTCCACATTGTATTCCACATTGCACTCCATTCCATTCCACGTGACACACCACATTACATTCCACATTCCGTTCCACATTCCTTTCCATTCCGTTCCACATTCCATTCCATTCCATTCCACATTCCATTACACATTTCATTCCATTCTATTCCACATTCCATTCCACGTTCCGTTCCATTCCATTCCACGTTCCATTCCATGTTCCGTTCCATTCCATTCCACTTTCCATTCCATATTCTAAACCATTCCATTCCACATTCCATTCCATTCCATTCCTCATTCCATTCCACATTACATTCGACATTCCAACATTCCATTAAACGTTCCATTCCATATTCCATATCATTCCATTCCACATTCCATTCCATTCCACTCCACATTCCATACAATTCCATTCCATTCAATTCCATTGCACATTCCATTCCATTCCATCCAAATTCTATTCCACAATCCGTTCCATTCCATTCCACATTCCATTCCACATTCCATTCCACACTGCATTCCACATTGCGTTCCACTTTCCATTCCACGTTGCATTCCAAATTCCATTCTACGTTGCTTTCCATTCCATTCCACGTTCCAATCCACAATCCATTCCATTCGATTCCACTTTCTATTCCAAATTCCATTCCACATTCCATTCCTCATTCCATTCCTTTCCTATCCACATTGCATTCCTTTCCATTCCACATTATATTCCACATTCCATTATATTCCATTACACTTTCCATTCCACATTCCATTCCATTCCTTTCCACATTCCATTCCACATTTCCTTTCATTCCATTCCACATTCCATTCCTCATTCTGTTCCAATCCATTCCACGTTCTATTTCATGTTCTTTTCCACAGTCCATTCCACTTTCCTTTCCAAAATGTATTCCATTCCATTCCACGATCCACTCCACTTTCAAATCCTTTCGATTCCACGTTCCACTCCAAATTCCATTGCACATTCCATTTCACAGTCCATTCCAAATTCCTTTCCACGTTCCTTTCCATGTCCCGTTCCATGTTCCATTCCATTCCCTTTCAACGTTCCATTCCATTCCATTCCACTTTCTATTCCACATTCCTGTCGATTTTATTCCATCTTCCATTCCACATTCCATTCCATTCCATTCCACATTCCATTCCATATTCCTTTACACTTTCCGTTCCGTTCCATTCCACATTCCATTCCACATTCCATTCCATTCCATTCCTCATTCCAGTACATATTCCATTCCATTCCATTCCACGTTCCATTGCACTTTCCTTTCCATTTCATTCCACGTTCCATTCCACATTCCATTGCAAATTCGTTCGACTTTCCATTCCACATTCCATTCCACGTTCCATTGTATTCCATTCCCCGTTCCATTGCATTCCTTTCCACGTTCCATTCCACATTCCATTCCATTCCATTCCAATTTCCTTTCTACATTCCATTCCACGTTCCATTCCACGTTCATTCCATGTTCCATTCCATTCCATTCCATGTTCCATTCCATTCCATTCCATGTTCCATTCCACATTCCATTCCATTGCATTCCACGTTCCATTCCACATTCCATTCCTCATTCCATTCCATCGCATTCCACATTCCATTCCACATTCCATTTCATTCCATTCCCTTTCACATTCTGTTCCATTCCATTGCACATTCCATTGAATTCCATTCCACATCCCATATCGCATTCCATTCCGTTCCATTCCACATTGCATACCACATTCCATTCCATGTTCCATTGCATTACTTTCCACATTGCGTCCCACATTCCACTCCACGTTCCGTTACATTCCATTCCATATTGCATTCTACTTTCCATTAGACGTTCCATTCCATTCCATTCCATGTTCAATTATGCATTCCACTAGAGGATCCATTCCACGTTCCATTCCATGTTCCATTCCATTCCATTCCACGTTACATTCCATATTCTATTCCATTCCTTTCCACATTGCATTCCATTCCGTTCAACTTTCCATTCCATTCCATTCCACATTCCATTTTACGTTCCATTCCGCGTTCCATTCCACGTTCCATTCCACGGTCCATTCCATTCCATTCCACGTTCCATTCCAGGTTCCATTGCATTCCATTCCAGTTTCCATTACACTTTCCATTCCATCCATTCAACTTTACTTTCAACATTCCATTACACATTCCATTCCACATTATATTCCATTGTGTTCCACATTCCATTCCACATTCCATTCCACATTCCTTGCCATTCCATTCCACATTCCATTCCACGTTCCATTCAACATTCAATTACACATTCCATTCCATTCCATTCTGCATTACATTCCACATGGTATTCCATTCCATTTCACATTCCTTTCCATTCAATTCCTTATTTCGTTCCATTCCTTCGCATTGCACATTCCATTGCATTCCATTCCTTTCCCATTCCATTCTATTCCATTCCTTTCTATTCAACATTCCTTTCCAGTCCATTGCACATTGCATTCCATTCCATTCCACATTCCTTTCCACATTCCGTGCCACATTCTATTCCACGTTCCATTCTATTTCATTCACGTTCATTTCCATTCCATTCCACATGCCATATCATTCCATTCCACATTCCATTCCACATTCCATTTCTTTCCATTCCACATTCCATTCCTTTCCATTCCACACTGCATTCCACATTCCATTACATTCCCTTCCACTTTCCATTCTACATTTTACTCCATTCCATTCTACTTTCCATTCCACATTCCATTGCACTTTCCATTCCACATTCCATTCCACAATGCATTTCATTCCATTCCACATTCCATTCCATTCCATTGCACATTCCATTCTGTTCCATTCGACTTTCCATTTGACGTTCCATTCCACGTTGCTTTCCACATTCCATTTCACGTTCCATTCCATTCCTTTCCAAGTTCCATTCCATTCCATTCCACATTCCGTTCCATATTCCGTTTCACATACCATTCCATTCAACATTCAATTCCACCCCATTCCACATTCCATTCCTTTCTACTTTCCATTCCACATTACATTCCACGTTGCATTCCAATCCATTCTGCGTTCCATTCCACGTTCCATTCCATGTTCCACTCCATTCCATTGCACCTTCCATTCCACATTCCAATCCATTCCATTTCAAGTTCCAATCCACATTGCGTTCCACATTACATTCGACTTTCCTTTGGGTTCCATTCTAAATTCCATTAATCACTCCACTCGACATTACATTCCACATTACATTCCAGGTTCCATTCCATTCCATTCCTCTTTCCACTCCAATCCATTCCACATTCCATTCCATTCATTTCCACAGTTCATTCCACTCCATTCCATTTTATTGCACATTCCATTGCATTACATTCCACATTCCATTCCATTCCATTCCACATTCCATTCCACTTTCCATTCCACATTCTATTCCTAATTCCATAACATACTTTCCACGTTCCATTCCATTCCATTTCTTATTCCTTTCCATTCAAATCCTCATTTATTTCCGTTCCATTGCATTCCACATTCTATTGCATTCCATTGCCATTCTTTTCAATTCCATTCCATTCCATTCCACATTCCTTTCCATTCCACTTTCCATTCCATTCCATTCCACATTCTATTCCATTCCATTGCCATTCTCTTCAATTCCATTCCATTGCATTCCTCATTCCTTTCCATTCCACTTTCCATTCCATTCCATTCCACATTCCATTCCGTATTCTTTTCCACGTTCCATTCCATTTCATTCCACATTCCATTCCATTCCCTTTCACATGCCATTCCATTCCATTCCACATTCCATTCCACGATGCATTCCATTCCATTCCACATTCCATTCCACATTCCATTTAATTCTATTCCATATTCCATTCCTTTCTATTCCACATTGCATTCCACTTTCCATTCCATACGATTCCACATTCCATTTCACATTCCGTTTCACATTCTATTCCACAATCCATTCAATTCGATTCCATTCCATTCCATTCCATTCTATTCCATTCCATTGCACTTTCCATTCCACATTTTATTGCATTTCGGTCCACATTCCATTCCACATTCCATTCCAGATTCCTTTGCATTCCAGTCAACTTTCCATTCCACATTCCGTTCCATTCCATTCCACATTCCATTCCACATTGTATTGCATTCAGGTCCACATTCCATTCCACATTCCATTCCACATTCCTTTGCATTCCAGTCAACTTTCCATTCCACATTCCATTCCATTACATTCCATATTTAATTCCACATTCTTTTCCACGTTCCATTTGAATTCACTCCACATTCCATTCAATTCCATTCCACATTCCATTCCAGATTCTATTCCATTCGATTCCATGTTCCATTCTGCATTCCATTCTATTCCATTCCACATTCCATTGCACATTCCATTGCATTCTATTCCACATTCCTTTCCATTCCATTCCACATTCCATTGCACTTTCCATTCTACATTCCATTCCATTCCATTCCACATTTCATTCCATGTTACATTCCATTAATTTCCACGTTCCATTCCACGTTTCTTTCCACATTCCATTCCACATTCCATTCAACATTGCATTCCGTTCCATTCCACATTCCATTCCGTTCCATTCAACATTCCATACTACATTGCATTCCACATTCCATTTCACATTCCATTACACATTACATTCCATATTCCATTCCATGTTCCATTCCATTCCACTTTCCATTCCACATTCCATTCTATTCAATTCCTCATTCCATTTCAATCCATTCCACATTCCATTCCAAATAACATTTCACTTTCCATTCCATTCTATTCCGTTCCTCATAAAATTCCATTCCATTCCAATCCACATTCCATTCCATTCCATTGCCAGTTCAATTCCATTCCACATTCAATTCCATTCTATTCCACATTCCTTTCCACAATACATTGCACATTCCATTCCATTCCATTCTATTCCACATTCCTTTCCTTTCCATTCCACATTCCATCCCACATTCCATTCACCGTTCTATTCCTTTCAATTCCACGTTCCATTCCCTTCCATTTTATTCAACATTCCTTTCCATTCCATTCAATTGCACTTTCAATTCAACTCCATTGCATTCCACTTTCCATTCCATTCCATTCCACATTTCTTTCCATTCCATTCCATTCCACATAGCCACATTTCATTCCATTCCAATCCACATTCCATTCCATTCCATTCGAAGTTCAATTCCATTCCACATTCCATTCCATTCCATTCCGCCTTCCACTCCACATTCGATTGCACATTACATTCCATTCTGTTCTATTCCACATTCCATGCCATTCCATTCCGCATTCCATTCCATTCCATTCCACATTCCATTGCACATTACATTCCATATTCCATTCCCCGTTAAATTCCATTGAATTCCACTTTCCATTCCATTCGATTCCATTCAATTCCACGTTAAAATCAATATCATTCCACATTTCATTCCATTCAATTCCACATTCCTTTCAATTCCATTCCTCATTCCATTCCATTCCGTTCCACATTCCATTCCATTCCATTCCCATTCCATTTCACATTCCATTCCATTCCATTCCAATTTCCATTGCATTCCATTCCATTCCACATTCAATTCCATTCCATTCCACATTCCATTCCACATTTCAACCCATTCCATTCCACATCCCATTCTATTCCATTCCACATTCCATTCCATTGCATTCCACATTCCATTCCATTCCATTCCACATTCCCTTCCACATTCCACTCCATTCCATTCTACATTCCTTTCTATTCCATTCCATTCCACATTCCATTCCATTCCATTCCATAAACGTTTCATTCCATTCCTTTCCACATTCCATTCCACATTCCATTCCACTTTCCATTCCATTCCACATTCCATTCCATTCCACATTCCATTCCATTCCGTTCCATTCAATTCCAAATTCCATTCCATTCCATTCCATATTGCATTCCTTTTCACATTCCATTCCTTTCCATTCCATTCCACTCCACATTCCATTCCATTCCATTTTACATTCCATTCCACGTCCCAGTACACTCTCCATTCCATTCCATTCCACGTTCCATTCCACCTTCCTTTCCATTCCTTTCCACATTCCATTCCTCATTTCATTACACGTTCCATTCCACGGGTCATTACATTTCATTCCACATTCCATTCCACTCCATTCCACATTCCATTCCATTCCATTCCATTCCACTTTACATTGCATTCCACTCCACATTCCATTCCACATTGCATTCCATTCCATTCCATATTCCATTCCATTCCGTTCCGTTCCACTTTCCGTTCCACATTCCATTCCATTCCATTCTATTCCACTTTACATTCCATTCCACATTCCATTCCATTCCATTCCACATTCCATTCCATTCCAATCCACATTCCATTCCATTCTATTCCACTCCATATTCCATTTCATTGCTTTCCATTCCATTCCACATTCCATTCTACATTCCATTCCACTACATTCCACTTTCCATTCCATTACTTTCCAATTTGTATTCCACATTCCATTCCACATTCCATTCCACATTCCATTCCTTTATATTCCACATTCCATTCCATATTAAATTCAACGTTCTATTCCATGTTTCCTTCTGCGTTCCGTTCCATATTCCATTCCACATTCCACTCCACGTTCCATTCCACTTTCCTTTCCATTCAATTCCAAATTCCATTCCTTTCCATTCCACGTTCCATTCCATTCCACTCCAGGTTCCACTCCATTGCATTCCACTTTCCATTCCATTCCATTTCACCTTCCATTCCACGTTCCATTCCATTCCATTCCATATTCCATTCCACAACTCTTTGGACATTCCATTCCACATTCCATTCCATTCCATTACACATTCCAGTCCACATTTCATTGCACATTCCATTCCACGTTCCATTCCATTATATTCCACATTATTTTGCATTCCAATCCACATTCCATTCCATTCCATTCCACATTCCATTCCATTCCATTCCACATTCCATTCCATTCCTCTCCACATCCCTTTACACATTCCATTCCATTTCATTCCACATTGCGTTTCATTCCATTCCACGTTTCATTCCATTCCATTCCACATTACTTTCCACATTCCATTCCATTTCGTTCCACATTCCATTCCATTCCATTCCAATTTACATTCCATTCCATTCCATTACACATCCCATTCCACATTCCACTCCATTCCATTCCATTCCACATTCCATTTCACATTCCATTCCTCATTCCATTCCATTCCATTCCACATACCATTCCATAAAAATACGCATTCCATGCCATTCCATTCCATTCCACATTTGATTCTATTCCATTCCACATTTTATTCCAGTCCATTCCAGAATCCATTCCTCTCCATTCTGTTCCATTCCATTCCTCATTCCATGGCATTCCATCCCATTACCCATTCCATTCCACATTCAATTCGACATTCCGTTCTATTCCACATTCCATTCCATTGCATTCCATTCCTTTCAATTTCAAATTCCATTCCACATTCCATGCCCTTCCATTCCATATTCGATTCCATTCCATTCCACATTCCATTCCACGTTCCATTCCAGGATCCATTCCATTTCATTCCAATCCATTCCATTCTGGATTCCTATCCATTCCATTCGAAATTATATTCGACAGTCCATTCCATTCCATTCCACATACATTCAATTGCATTCCACATTCCATTCCATTCCATTGCACATTCCATTCCTTTCCATTGCACATTACATTCCACTTTACATTCCACGTTCCATTTCATTCCATTCCACTTCCATTCCATTCCATTCCATTTCAATTACCTTCCATTCCACAGTTTTTCCTTTCCATTCTACATTCCATTCCACATTCTATTAACTTCCATTCCACATTTTTTCCATTCCATTCCACATTCCATTCCATACCATTCCACATTCCGTTCCACATTCCATTAAATCCCTTTCTCATTCTTTTCCTTTCCATTTCACATTCCATTCCACTTTCCATTCCACGTTCCATTTCGCATTGCATTAAATTCCATTCCATTCCATTCCGGATTCCATTCCTTTTCATTCCACAATCTATTCCACATTCCATTCCATTCCATTCCATTCTACTTTCCATTCCACGATCCATTCCATTCCTTTCCACGTTCCATTCCATGTTCCATTTCACATTCCATTCCATGATACTTTCCATTGAACTCCACATTCCATTCCATTCCGTTCCACAATCTATTCCATTCAATTCCACATTACTTTCCATTCCATTCTTTCCATATTGCATTCCATTGCATTGCACATTCATTTCCATTCCATTCCACATTGCATTCCATTCCATTCCACATTGCAATCCATTCCATTCCACATTGCATTCCATTCCATTCCACCTTCCTTTGCATTCCATTCCATTCCATTCCATTTCACATTCCATTCCATTCCATTCCATTAAACATTAAACATTCCATTAAAAATTCCATTCCATTAAACATTCCATTAAACAGTCCATTCCATTAAACATTAAACATTCCATCAAAGATTCCATTCCATACCACTTTGCATTCCATTCCTTTCCGCATTCCATTCCATTCCAAATTCCATTCCTTTCCATTCCACATTCCATTCCACATTCCATTCCATTAGACATTCCATTCTACATTCCATTCCATTCCATTCCACATTAAATTCCATTTTCCTTTCCATTCCATTCCACACTTCATTCCACATTCCATTCCATTCCATTCTACATTCCATTCCATTCTATACCATTCCATTCAACATTCCATTCATTTCCATTCTGCATTCCATTCCATTCCATTCTGCATTCCATTCCATTCCATTCCGCATTCCATCCCATTCCATTGTGCATTCCATTCCATTACATTCCACAATCCATTCCGTTGCATTCCACATTCCTTTCCACATTCCATTTCACATTCCATTCCAATCTGTTCCACATTCCTTTCAATTTCATTCCACATTCCATTCCAGATGCAATTCCATTCCATTTCACATTACATTCCCTTCAATTCCACATTCCTTTCCTTTCCTTGCCATATTCCATTCCTTTCAATTATACATTCCATTCCATTCAACATTCCACCCCATTCCTTTCCATTCAAATGCAAATTCCATTCCACATTCCATTACATTCCATTGCATTGTACGTTACATTTCATTTATTCAACATTGCATTCCATTCCATTCCACCTTGCATTCCATTCCATTCTGTTCCACATTCAATTCCATTCCATTCCACATTTCATTACTTTGTATTCCATTCCATTCCATATTCCATTCCATTCCATTCCACTTTCCATTCCATTCCATTCCACATTCCATTGCACATTCCATTCCACATTCTATTACATTCCATATTCCATTAAATTGCATTACATTCCATTCCACATTCTACTCCATTCCTTTCCATTCAATTCGATTCAACATTGCATTCCATATTTCTTTCCCTTCCATTCCATTCCACATTCCATTCCAATCCATTCCACATTCCATTCCATTCCCTGCACTTTCCATTCCACTCCATTCCACAATCCATTCCATTCCATTCCACATTCCATTCCAAATTCCATTCGATTCCATTCCACATTCCATTGCATTCTATACCACATTCCACTCCATTCCACTCCAAATTCCATTCCACATTCCATGCCATTCCATTATGCATTGCGTTCCATTCCATGGCACATTGCATTCCATTCCATTCCATTCCACATTTCATTCCACATTCCAATCCATTCCATTCCACATTCCATTCAATTCCATTCCACATTCCATTCCATTCTATTCCACATTCCGTTCCACATTCCATTCCATTCCATGACACATTCCTGTCCATTGCATTCCATATTCCATTCCACATTCCATTCCATTCCATTCCACCTTGTGTTCCACATTCCATTCCATTCCATTCTACATTCCTTTCTATTCCATTCCATTCCACATACCATTCCATTCGATTCCATAAACGTTTCATTCCATTCCTTTCCACTTTCCATTCCACATTCCATTCCACTTTCCATTGCATTCCACATTCCATTCCATTCCACATTCCTTTCCATTCCATTCCAAATTCCATTCCATTCCATTCCAAATTCCATTCCATTCCATTCCATATTGCATTCCATTTCAGATTCCATTCCTTTCCATTCCATTCCATTTGACATTCCTTTCCATTCCATTTTACATTTCATTCCACGTTCCACTACACTCTCCATTCCATTCCATTCCACATTTCATTCCACGTTCCATTCCATTCCTTTCCACATTCCATTCCTCATTTCATTGCACATTCCTTTCCACGGGTCATTACTTTTCATTCTACATTCCATTCCATTCCATTCCACATTCCATTCCATTGCATGCCATTCCACTTTCCATTCCATATTCCATTCCATTCCATTCCATTCCATTCCACTTTACATTGCATTCCACTTCAAATTCCATTCCAATTTCCATTCCATTCCATTCCATATTCCATTCCATTCCGTTCCGTTCCACTTTCCATTCAACATTCCATTCCATTACATTCCGTTCCACTTTACATTCCATTCCACATTCCATTCCATACCATTCCACATTCCATTACATTCCAATCCACATTCCATTCCATTCCATTCCATATTCCATTTCATTGCTTTCCATTCTGTTCCACATTCCATTCTACATTCCATTCTGCTACATTCCACTTTCCATTCCATTACATTCCACTTTGTATTCCACATTCCATTCCACATTCCATTCCGTTATATTCCACATTCCATTCCATATTAAATTGCATGTTCCATTCCTTGTTTCTTTCTGGGTTCCGTTCCATATTCCATTCCACATTCCATTCCACGTTCCATTCCACATTCCTTTCCATTCAATTCCAAATTCCATTCCTTTCCATTCCAAGTTCCATTCCATTCCACTCCACGTTCCACTCCATTGCATTCCACTTTCCATTCCATTCCATTTCACATTCCATTCCACATTCCATTCCATTCCATTCCATATTCCATTCCACAAATCATTCGACATTCCATTCCATGTTCCATTGCATTCCATTCCACATTCCATTCCACATTTCATTGCACATTCCATTCCACGTTGCATTCCATTGCATTCCACATTCTTTTCCATTCCATTAGACATTCCATTCCATTCCATTCCACATTCCATTGCATTCCATTACACATTCAATTCCATTCCACTCCACATTCCTTTCCACATTCCATTCCATTTCATTCCACATTGCATTCCATTCCATTCCACGTTTCATTCCATTCCTTTCCACATTACTTTCCACATTCCATTCCATTTCATTCCACATTCCATTCCATTCCATTCCAATTTAAATTCCATTCCATTCCATTACACATCCCATTCCACATTCCATTCCATGCCATTCCATTCCACATTCCTTTCCATTCCAATCCACATTCTATTCCACTTCATTCCATTCCACATTCCATAGCATTCCATTCCACATTCCATTACATTCCATTCCATTCCAGTTTCCATTCGATTCCGTTCCACATTCCATTCCACATTTCATTCCATTCCATTCCACCTTCCATTGCATTCCATTCCACATGGCATTCCACGTTTCATTCCGAGTTCCTTTCCACGTTCTGTTACACGTTCCATTCCATTGCATTCCACACTACATCCCACATTGTATTCCATTCCTTTCCACCTTCCATTCCACATTCCATTCCATTCTACATTCAATTCCATTCCATTCCACATTTCCTTCCTTTCCACATTCCATTCCATTCCGCATACCATTCCAATTCCTTTCAACGTTGCATTCCACGATCCATTCTACGTTCCATTCCACATGCCATTCCACATTCCATTGCATTCCACATTACTTTCCATTTGTTTCCATTCCATTCAACATTCCATTTCACTCCACTTTCCCTTCCACTTTCCCTTACACATTCCATTCCACGTTCCATTAAACGTTCCATTCCACATTACATTCCACATGCCCTTCCATTACATTGCACATTGCATTCCACGTTCCATTCCACATTCCATTCTATTCCAGATTGCATTCCGCAATCCAATCCATTGCACGTTCATTTCAACATTCCATTCCATTCCATTCCTTTCCGTTGCACATTCCATTCCATTCCATTCCACATTGAATTCCACATTCCATTCCACATTGCATTCCACATTCCATTCCACATTCCATTCCACTTTCCATTCCATTATATTCCACCTTCCATTCCACATTTAATTCCACGTTCCTTTCCACGTTCCCTTCCACGTTCTATTCCATGTTCCATTCCACATTCCGTTCCACATTCCATTCCACAGTCCTTTCCATTGCATTCCACATTCCAATCCATTCCATTCCACTTTCCATTCTATCCCATTCCACGTTTCATTCCATTGCATTCCAGTTTCCATTCATTCCATTCCAAGTTTCATTCCACATTCCATTCCTTTATATTCCACATTCCATTCCATTGCATTGCACATTCCATTCCATATTCCATTCCATTCCTTTCCGCATTCCATTCCCCTCAATTCCACATTCCATTCCACGTTCCATTCCACGTTCCATTTCATTCCCTTCCAGATTTCTTTCCACATTCTATTCTATCCCCTTCCACATTGCATTCCACATTTCATTCCATTCCATTCAATTCCACCTTCCATTCAACACCATTCCACGTTCCTTTCCTTTACACATTCCATTCCATTCCACATTCCATTCCACTTTCCTTTCCATGTTCCATTCCACGTTCCATTCAATGTTCCATTCCACATTCCATTCCACATTCAATTCCATTACATTCCACATTCTATTCCATTCCACGTTCCATTCCACGTTCCATTCCACGTTCCATTCCACATTCCATTCGATTACATTCCACATTGCATTCCATTCCATTCCATTACAGATTCCATTCTATTCCATTCCATTCCATTCCACATTCCATTCCATTCCATTCCATTACTTTCCTTTCCATTCCACTCCACATTCTATTCCATTTCGTTCCATTTCACATTCCATACCATTCCATTACACATTCCATTCCATTCCATTCTTTTCCATTCCATTCCATTCCATTCAATTCCCCTTTTCATTCCATTCCATTCCACATTGCATTCCGCATGCCATTCCACATTCCATTCTGTTTCACATTGCATTCCACATTCATTCCAATCCATTCCATATTGCAGTCCACATTCCATTCCATTCCACTCCACGTTCCATTCCATTCCCCTCCACGTTCCATTCCATTCCCGTCCACATTCCATGCCACATTCCATTCCACATTCATTTCCATTCCATTCCACATTCCATACCATTCCATTCGACATTCCGTTCCATTCCTTTCCACATTGCTTTTCAAATTCCACTCCCTTGCACATTCCATTCCAAATTCCATTCCATTCAATTGCATTCCAGTAGAAATTCCATTCCATTACATTCCACATTCCATTTCATTCCATTCCACATTAAATTCCATTCCACCTTCCATTCCATTCCATTCCACATTCCATTACATATCCCATTCCGTTAAATTTCATGTTCCATTCCACAATCCATTCCATTCTTTCCACATTCCATTCAAGTACATTCCACATTCCATTCCATTCATAACAATTTCCATTCCACATTCCATTCCATTCCATTCCATTCCACGTTGCATTCCACTTCCTGCTCTTTTCCATTCCACATTCCGTTCCATTCCATTCCATTCCACATTCCATTCCATTCCATTCCACATTCCATTCGATTCCATTCCATTCCATTCTACTTTCCCTTCCACATTGCATTCCGTTCCATTCCATTCCAATTTCCCTTCCACATGACATTCCGTTCAATGTCACATTCCATTGTATTCCATTACACCTTCCATTCCATTCCATTTCATTTTTCATTCCTCGTTTCCCTACATTCCATCCCACGTTCCATTCCACATTGCATTCCGTTCCATTCCACGTTCCATTCCAAGTTCCAACACTCCATTCCACATTCCATTGTGGAAATGAAGGGAATGTATGTCGAATGGAATGTCTAATGGAATGGAATGGAATGTGCAATGAATTATAATGTAAAGGGGAATGGGAAGGAATGGAATGTGGAATCCAATGGAATGGAATGTGGAATGAAATTCAATGGAATATGGAATGGATAGGAAAGGAATATGGAATGCAATAGAGTGGAAGGAAACGTGGAATGGAATGAAATGGAATGTGGAATAGAATGGAATGAAATGTGGAATGGAATGTGGAATGCGATTGAATGGAATGTGGAATGGAATGTGGAATGCAATGCAATGGAATGTGGAATGGAATATGGAATAGAATGTGAAATGAAATGGAATGGAATGTGGAATGGAAAGTGGAATGCAATGTGGAATTGAACGGAGTGAAATGTGGAATGTATTGAGCAATGGAATATGTAATGAAATGGAATGGAATGTGGAATGGAATGTGAAATGTAACGTGGAATGGAATGTTTAATGCAACGTGGAATGGAACGTGGAATGGAATGGAGTGGAATGGAATGGAATGTGTAATGGAAAGTAAAGGAAAGAGGAATGGAATCCGGAATGGAATGCAATGCAATGGAAGGTGGAATTGAATGGAAAGGAATGTGGAATTGAAAGAATGGAATGTGGAATGGAATGGAATGGTATGGAATGTGGAATGGAAAGGTATAGAATGTGGAATGGAAACGAAAGCAATGGAATTGAATGTGGAAGGGAATGGAATACAATATGGAATGGAATGGAATGTGAAATGGAATGGAATGGAATGTGGATTTCAATGAAATGGAATGGGAAGAGGTATGGAATGGGGTGGAATGGAATGTGCAATGGAACGTGGAATGGAATGTGAAATGGAAAGTGGAATGGAAAGTGAAAGGGAATGGAATGGAACACAGAATGGAATGGAATGAAACATGGAATGCAATGTAGTGGAACGTGGAATGGAACATGGAATGCAATGTAGTGGAACGTAGAATGGAACGTGGAGCGGAACTTCGAATGGAACACGGAATGTAATGTGGAAGGAATGTGGAATGGAGTGGAAGGGAATGTGGAATGCAATGGAATGGACTGTGGAATGGAATGGCATGGAATGTGGAATGGAATGTTGAATGGAATGTGGAAAATAATATACTGGAATGTGGAACGAAATGTGGAATGGAAAGTGGCGTGGAACGGAATGGAATGTGAAATGGAATGAGGAGTGGAAAGTGGAATGGAATGAGGAGTGGAATGTGCAATGGAATGTGGAATGGAATGGAATGGAATGTGGAATGGAATGGAATGGAATGTGGAATGGAATGGAATGGAATGTGTGATGGAATGGAATGGAATGTGGAACGGCATGGAATTGAATATGGAATGGAAAGGAAAGGAATGTGGAATGTAATGGAATGGAAAATGGAATGGAATATCTAATGCAATGGAATGGAATGGAATAGAAAGGAATGGAATGGGGACTGGAATCCAGTGGAATGTGGTATGGAATGGAAGGGAATCTGTAGTGGAATTTAATGGAATTTGGAATGGAATGGAAAGGAATTGATTGTGGAGTGGAAAAGATTTGAATGGTATGTGGATTGCTATGCAATATGGAATGGAATGGAATTGAAAGTAAAGTGGAGTGGAATGGAATAGAATGTGGAGTGGAATGCAATGGAATTTGAAATGCAATGGAATGGAATGTGGAATAGAATGGAAAGGAATGTCGAATGGAATGAAACGGAATGCGGAATGGAATGCAATGGAATGTGGAATGGAACGGAATGGAAAGTGGAATGGAATGCAATGCAATATGGAATGGAATGGAATGGAATGCGGAACGGAAAGGAATTGTATGTGAAATGGAAGGCAATGGGATGTGGAATGGAATGGAATGCAATGTGGAATTAAATGGAATGGAATGGAATAGAATTTGGAATGAAATTGAATGGAATGGAATGGAAGGAGGAACGGAATGGAATGGAATGTGGAATGGAATGGATAGGAATGCAATGTAGAATGGAATGGAATGGAATGTGGAATGGAATGGAATCAAATGGAATGTGGAATGGAATGTGGAATGGAATGGAATGGAATTGAATGGAATGAGGTATGGGATGTGCAATGGAATGGAATGGAAACTGGAATGGAATGGAAGGGAATGTGGAATGGAATGTGAAATGGAATGTGCAATGGAATGTGGAATGGAATGGAATGGAATGGAATGTGGAATGCAATGTAATGAAAAAGAATGGAATGTGGAATGGAATGGAATGGAATTTGGAATGAATTGTAGTGGAATGGAATATGGAATGGAACGCGGACAGAAATGGAATGCAATGTGGAATGGAAATTGGAAGGGAATGGAAAGTGGAATGGAATGGTATGTGGAATGGAATGGAATGGAATGTGGAATTTAATGAGGAATGGCAAGGAATGGAATGTGAAATGGAATGTGGAATGGATTCAAATGGAATGGAATGGAAAGTGGAATGGAATGGAAAGTAATGTGTAGTGGAATGTGGAATGGAAAGGAATGGAATGTGGAATGGAATGTGGAATGGAGTGGAATGAACTTTGGAATGCAACATGGAATGGAATGAAATGGAATGTGGAATGGAAGGTATAATGGAATGGAATGTGGAATGGAAAATGGAATGGAATGGAATGGAATGTGGAATGAAATGGAATGCAGAATGGAATGGAATAGAATGTCGAATGGAATGGAAAGGAACGTGGAATTGAGTGTGGAATGGGTTGGAATGGAACGTGGATTGGAATGGAATGGAATGTGAAATGGAACGTGGAATGGAATGGAATGTAGCATTGAATGGAATGTGGAATGGAATGGAATGGAACGTGGAACGGAAGGTGGAATGTAACATGGAATGGAAAGTGGAATGGAACGTAAAATGGAATGTGGAATGTGCAATGCAATGGAAAGGAATTTGGAATTGAATGGAATGGAATGTAGACTGGAACGTGGAATGGAATGGAATGGAATGTGGAATGGAATGTGGAATGGAACGTGGAGAGGAATGTGAAATGGAACATGGAATGCCATGTGGAATGGAATGTTGAATGGAATTTGGAATGGAATGGCATGTGGAATGGAATGGAATGTGGGATGGATCGTTAAATAGAATGCAATGGAATGTGGAATGGAATGTGGAATGGGATGTATAGGAATGTAATAGAATGTGGAATGGAAAGGAATGGAATGTGGAATGGGATGAGGAATGGAATGTGATGGAATCTGGAATGGAATGTGGAATGGAATGGGAAGAAATATGGAATGGGATGTGGACTGGAGTGGAATGGAATGCGGAATTGAATGGAATGGAATTTGGAATGGACAGGAATGGAACGTGGAATAAACGTGGAATGAACCTGGAATGGAATTTGAATGGAATGGAATGCAATATGAAACGAAACGTGGAATGGAATGTGGAATGGAAAGTGGAATGGAATGGATTGGAATGGAATGGAATGGAATGCAATGCTATGGAGTGGAATGGAATGGAATGTGGAAAGGAATGGAATGGAATGCAAAGTAATGTGGAAAGGAAAGGAATGGAATCTGGCGTGCAATGTAATGGAATGGAATGTGGAATGGAATGGAATGGAAATGAATGGAATGTTGAATGGAATGGAATGTGGAATGTAATGGAATGTTGAATGGAATGGAATGTGGAATGGAACAGAATGGAAGGTAGAATGGAATGCAATGGAATGCGAAATGGAATACGGAATAAAATAGAATGTAATGTGGAATTGAACGAGGACTGGAACGTGGAATGGAATGAAATGGAACGTGGAATAAAGCATGGAATGGAACGCGGAATGGAATGTGGAATGGAATGGAAGGGAATGTGGAATGCAATGGAATTGAATGTGGAATGGAATGTGGAATGGAATGCGGAATGCAATGTGGAATGGAATGGAATGCAATGTGGAATGTAATGGAATTGAATGTGGAATGGAATGTGGAATGTCGAAAGGAATGGAATGGAAAGTGGAGTGGAATGGAATGGAAAGTGGAGTGGAATGGAATGCAATGTGGAGTGTAATGGAATGGATTGTGGAATGCAATGGAATGGAATGTCAAAAGGAATGGAATGGAATGTTTAATGGAATGTGGAGTGGAATATGAAATGAAGTAGATTGGAATGTGGAGTGGAATGGAATGGAATTTGGAATGGGAATGAAAGGAACGTGGAATGGAATTGAATGGAATGGAATTGAATGGAATGGAATGCAATGTGGAATGGAATGGAATGGAATCTGGAATGGAATTGAATGGAATGCAATGTGGAATGGAATGTGGACTGGAATGGAATGGAATGTAAAGGAATGTGTAGTGGAATGGAATGGAATGGAATGGAATTTGGTGTGGAATGTAATGCAATGGAATGTGGAATGGATTGTAATGGAATTTGGAACACTATGGAATGGAATGTGGAATGGAATGGAATGGAATGTGGAATGGAATTGAATGGAAAGTGAAATGATATGAAATGAAATGTGGAATGGAATGGTATAGAATGTGGAATGGAATGGAGTGGAATTTTGAATGGAATGAAATGGAATGGAATGCGGGCTGGAATGCAACGGAATGGAATGGAATGTGGAAAGAAATGGCATGGAATGTGGAATGGAAAGGAATGAAACGTGGAATGGAACCTGATAATGGAACGTGGAATGGAATGGAATGGAATGTTTAGTGGAATGGAATGGAATGTGCCATGGAATATGGAATGAAATGGAATGTGGAATGTATTGTTGAATGGAATGTGGAATGGAATGTGGAATGGAATGGAATGGAATGTGAAATGGAACACGGAATGGAAAGGAATGGAATGGAATGGAATGTGTAATGGAAAGTGAAATGTAATCGAATGGAATGTGGAATGGAATGGAGTGGAAAGTGGAATGGTATCTGGAATTCAATATTGAATGGAATGTGGAACGGAACGGAATGGAAAGTGGAATGGAATGTGCAATGGAATGTGGAGTATAATGTAATGGATTAGAATGGAATGTGGAATGCACACGTGGAATGTAACGTTGAATGGAATGTGGAATGGAACGTGGAATGGAATGTGGAATGGAATGTGGAATGGAATGAAATGTGGAGTGGAATGGAATGAAATGTGGAGTTGAATGGAATGGAATGTGGAAAAGAATGGAATGCAATGTAATGTGAAATGGAATGGAAAGGAATGAAATGTGGAACACAAAGGAATGGAATGGAACGGAATTTAATGGAATGGAATGTGGAATGGAATGGAATATAATGTGGAATGGAAAGGAATGGAATGTGGAATGGAATGAAATGCAACGGAACATGTAATGGAATAGAGCGGAATGGAATGGAATGGAATGGAATGTGGATTGGAATATTGAATGGAATGCAGAATGGAACGTGGAATGGAATGGAATGGAATGTGGATTGGAATGGATTGGAATGTGGAATGGAATGTGGAATGGAATGGAAGGGAATGGAATATGTAATGGAATGGAATGGAATTTAATGGATAGGAATGTGGAATGTAATGGAATGGAATGTGGAATGTAATGTTGAATGGAATTCGGAATGGAATGGAATGGAATGTGGAATAGTTCGTGGAACTGAATGGAATGGAATTTAATGGATTTTGGAATGGGGAGGTATGGATTATGTAATGGGATGGAATTGAATGTGGAATGGATTCGAATGGAATGAAATGTGGAATGGATTGGAATGCAATGTGGAATGGAATGTGGAATGGAATGTGGGATAGAATATGTAATGGAATGGAATGGATTGTGGAATGGAATGGAATGGAATGTGGAATGCAATGGAAGGGAACATGGAATGGAATGGAATGGAATGTGGAATGGATTGGAATGGAATGTGGAATGAAATGTGGAATGGAATGGAATGGAATGGAATTTGGAATGGAATGGAATGGAATGTTGAATAGAAATGAATGAAATGTGGAATGGAATGGAATGGAATGTGGAATGGAATGGAATGTGAAATGGAATATAGAATGGAATGGAATGGAATGTGTGATGGAATGGAATGGATGGAATGTGGAATGGAATGGAATGGAATGGAATGTGAAATTGAATGGAAAAAGGAAAAGAATATGTAATGGAATGGAATGGAATGGAATGTGGAGTGGAATGAAATGGAGTTGAGAGGAATGGGATGAAGTGGAGTGGAATGTAGTGGAGTAGAGTGGAATACATTGGAGTGGAGTTTTTTGGATGCAGAGGAGTGTAATGGAAAGCGACGGAATGGAGTGGAGTGGATTGGACTGGAAAGTAGTGGAATGGAACAGAATGGAATAGCACAGAGTGGAATGGAATGGAGTGGAGTAGAATGGAGTGGAGTAGAGTGGAGTGGAGTGTAGAGAAGTGAAGTGGAGTGGACTGGAATGAAGTGGAGTGGAAAAGAATGGAGTTGATTGGAAAGAACTGGAATGGAGTGGAATATAATGGAGTGGAATGGAATGGATTGGAGTGGAATGGAATGGAATGGAGTGGAGTCGATTGGAGTGGAGTGGAACGGAGTGGAGTTTAATGGAATGTAGTGTAGTGTAGTCGATTGCAATGGAGTTTAGTGTAGTGGAATGGAGTGGAATATAGTGAAACGGAGTGCAATGTAATGGAATGGAATGGAGTGGAATGAGGTTGTGTGGAGTGGAGAGGAGTGTAGTGGAGTGGAGAGCAGTGGAATGGAAGGGAGTGGAATGGAGTGGAATGGAAGGGAGTGGAATGGAGTAGAGTGGGATGGAATGGAATGGAAAGGAAAGGAATGGAACTCAGTGGTATGGAATATATTAAAATGGAATGAAATGGAATGGAGTGGAATGGAGTAGAGTGGAGTGGGGTTGAGGAGAGTGGAATGGAGTGCAATTGACTGGAATGGAATGGATTGGAATGGAATGGAATGGAGGGGAATAGAACAGAATGGAATAAAGAATTGTGAGCTGAGATAATACCACTACACTCCAGGCTTTGAGACTTACTGAGATACTCTCAAAAGAAAGGAATGGAATGTAATGGAGTGGAATGGATTGGAATGCAATGGAATGGAGTGTACTGGAGTGGAGCGGAATGAAGTGGAGTGGAGTGGAATGGATAGGAAGGGAATGGAATTGAATGAAATGGAATGAAGGGGAGTGGATTGGGGTGGAGTGGAGTGCAGTGGAATGGAGCAAAATGGAATGTGATGGAGTCGAATGGAGTGGAGTGGAGTCCGGTGGAGTGGAGAGGAGAGGAATGAAATGGAATGGAATTGGATGTAATGGAATATAGTGGAGTTGAGTGGAGTGGAACAGAGTGGAATGGAATGTAAATGAATGCAATGGACTGAAATGGAATGAAATGGAATGGAATGGAATGGAATTTAATGAAATTGAATGCAATGGAGTAGAAGGCAATGCAACGGAAAGTTGACATGTAATGAGAGTTGAGATTGTGCCACTGCACTCAAGCCAGGGTGACACAGTGACATACTGTCAAAAGAAATGAATGGAATGCAATAGAGTGAAATGCAATGGAATGTAATATAATGGAGTGGACTGCAGTGGAGTGTTGTGAAGTGGAGTGGAGTGGAGTGGAACGGAGTGGAATGGAATGGATTTGAATGGAATGGAATGGAATGGAATGCAATAGAATGTAATGGAATAGAATGCAATGTAACGGAAAGTTGTCTTGTAATGTGAGCTGCGATTGTGCCACTGCACTACAGCCTGGCTGACACAGTGATATCCTTTGGAAAGAAAGGAATGGAATGCAGTGGAGTGAAGTGGAATTGAACGGAATGGAGTAGAATGGAGTGGACTGGAGTGGAGTAGAGTGGAGTGGAATGGACTTGAATGGAATGGGATGGAGTGGAATGGAATTGTGATGAGTTCAGTGGAGTGGAGTGAAATAGAATAGAATGGAATGGGATGGAATGGAATGCAATGGTATGACGAAAAGAAAGGTCAGCTGACATTGTGCCAATGCAATCCAGCCTTTGTGACAGTGTGAGATCTTGTTGAAAGAAAGGAATGGAATGGAATTGAGTGGAATGGAACGGAATGGAATGGAGCGGTGTGGAGTAGAGTGGAGTTCAGTGCAGTGGAGTGGAGTGGAGTGGAATGAAATGGAGTGGAGAGAAGTAGAGTGGAATGGAGTGGAGTGGAATGGAGTGGAGTGAGTGAAATAGAGTGGTGTGGAGTGGAAGGGAATTGATTTGAGTGGAATGGAATGGAAAGGACTGGAATGCTATGCAATGGGATGGAGTGGAGTGAAATGGAATGAAGAGGAGTGGGATGGAATGGAATGGAGTGGAATGGAATGGATTGGAGTGGAGAGGAGAGGAGTGGAATGGAGTGGAGTGGAATGGAGTGATGTGGAGTGGAGTGGAGTGGAATGGAATGGAACGGGGTGGAAAGGAATGGAATGGAATGGAATGGAGTGGAATGTAATGGAATGGAGTGGAGTAGAATGTAATGGAATGGAATGGAGTGGAATGGAATGGAGTGAAGTGGAATGGAATGGAATAGAGTTGAATGGAATGGAATGGAATAGAGTTTAATGGAATGGAATGGAATGCAGTGGAATGTAATAGAATGGAATGCAGTGGAATGAAATGGAATGGAATGCAGTGGAATGCAATGGAGTGGAGTGGAATTGAATGTAGTGGAGTGGAATGGAAAAGAATGGAGTGGAGTCGAGTGGAGTGCAGTGGAGTGGAGTGGAGTGGAACAGCATGGAATGGAATGGAATTGAATGGAATGGAAAGGAATAGAATGTAGTGGAATGCAATGGAATGTTATTAAAGAGAATGCAGTGCAAATGGAAAGATGTCCTGTAATGTGAGCTGTGATTGTGCCACTGCACTCCAGCCTGGCTGACCCAGTGATATCCTGTGAAAAGAAACGATTGAAATGCCATGGAGTGAAATGGAATGGAACGGAAAGGAGTGGAGTGGAGTGGAGTAGAGTCGAATGGAGTGGGATGCAGTGGAATGGAATGGTATGGAGTAGTGTGAAATAGAATGGAGTGGAATGGAATGGGATGGGTTGGAATGCAACGGAATGATGAAAAGAAATGTGAGCTGAGATTGTGCCACTGCACTCCAGCCTTTGTGACAGTGTGAGATCCTGTGGAAAGAACGGAATGGAATGGAATGGAATAGAATGGAGTGAAGTGGAGTGGAGTGGAGTGAAGTGGAATGGAATGGAGTGGAGAGAAGTACAGTGGAATGTAGTGGAGTGGAAAGGAGTGGAATGGAGTGGAGTGGAATGGAATGGAATGAAGTGGAGTGGAATGGAATGGATAGGAGTGGAATGCTATGGAATAGGATGGAGTGGAGAGCAATGGAATGAAGAGGAGTGGAATGGAATGGAATGGAATTAAATGGAGAGGAATGGAATGCACTGGAGTAGAGCGGAATGGAATGGAGTGGAGTAGAGTGGAAGAGAATTGTGTAGAGTGGAGTGGAATGGATTGGAGTGGAGTGGAATGGATTGGAGTGGAGTGGATTGGAATGGAATGGAATGGGGTGGAATGGAGTGGAATGGAATGGAGTGGAGTGGAATGTGATGGAATGGAGTGGAGTGGAATGCAATGCAGTGGAGTGGAATGGAATGAAATGGTGTGGAATGGAATGGAATGAAATGGAATGCAGTGGAATGGAATGGAGTGGAGTGGAATTGAATGGAGGGGAATGGAATGGAATGGAGTGGAATTGAGTGGAGTGCAGTGGGGTGGAGTGGAAAGTAGTGGAGTGGAGTGCAGTGGAGTGGAGTGGAGTAAAGTGGAGTGGAGGAGTGCAGCCGAGTGGAGTGGAGTGGAATGGAGTGGAATGGAGCGGAGTGGAGCGGAATGGAATGTGGTGGAATGGAGTGGACTGGAGTTGAATGGAATGGAGTGGAGTGGACTGGAGTGGAATGGAGTGCACTGGAGTGGAGTGGAGTGGAGTGGTATTCAATGGAGTGGAGTGGACTGGAATGGAATGGAATGGAAAGGAATGGAAAACATGAAATGTGAGCTGAGATTGTGCCACTGCACTCCAGGCTGGGTGACAGAGAGGGATACTCTAGAAAGAAAGGAATGGAATGGCATGCAGTGGCATGGAATAGAATGGAATCAAATGGAGTGGACTGCAATGGAGTGGAATGAAGTGGAGTAGAGTGGAATGGAGAGGAATGGAATGGGTGGAATGGAATGGAATGAAGTGGAGTGGAGTGTGGTGGTGTGGTGTCCAGTGGAATGGAGCGGATTGGAATGGGATGGAGTGGAACGGATAATAGTGGAGTGCGTTGGAGAGGAGAGGAGTGGAATTGAGTGGAATGGCATCGGAAGTAACGGAATGTAGTGGACTGGAGTGGTGTGGATTTGTACGGAGTGGAATGGAATGGAATCACGTGGAATGGAATGGAATTAAGTGGAATGGAATGGAATGGAATGGAATGGAATGAAAGGGAATGCAATGCAATGCAACGGAGTAGCATGAAATATAATGGAAAGTTGACGTGTAATGTGCGCTGAGATTGTGCCACCCCACTTCAGCCTGGGTGACACAGTGATATCGTGTAGAAAGAAAGGAATGAAATGGAGTGGAGTGGATTGGAATATAGAGGAGTGGAAGAGAATGGAGTGGAGTAGAATAGAATGGAGTGGATTGGAAAGGAATGGAATGGAGTGGAGTGAAATGGAATGGAATTGAGTAGAGTGTATTGGAATGGAGAGGAGTGGAAAGGAATGGAGTGGCGTCGCCTGCAGTGGATTGGAATGGAGTCTAATGGATTGGAGCGTACTGGAATGGAGAGGAATGGAATTTAATGGAGTGGAATGGAGTGGAATGTAATGGAGTGTAGTGGAATGGAATGGAGTGGAGTGGAGTTTATTGGTGTGGAATAGAGTGGAATGGAATGGAGTGTAGTGGAACGCAGTGGAGTGGAGTGGAGTGGAGTGGATTGGAATGGAATGGAGTGGAAGAGAATGGAGTGGAATGGAGTGGAGTGGAGTGGATTGGAGTGGAGAGGAATGAAATGGAATGGAGTGGAATGCAGTGGAATGGAATTGATTGGAGTGGAATGGAATGGAATGAAATGGAGAGGAGTGGAATGGAATGGAGTGGAATGGACAGGAATGGAATGGAGTGGAATGGAATGGAGTAGAGTGGAATGGAATGGAATGGAATGGAGTCAAATGGAATGGGATGGAGTTAAGCGGAGTGTAGTGGAGTGGATTGAAGTGGAGTGGAACGGAGTCAAATGGAATGAAGTGGAGTGAAATGGAATGGAGTGGAGTGTAATGGAGTGATATAGAATGGAACGGAACTGGATGGAATGGAATGCAATGGAATGATGAGAAGAAAGGTGAGCTGAGACTGTGTCACTGCATTCCAGCATTTGTGACAGAGTGAGATCCTTTGGAAAGAAAGGAATGGAATGGAATGGAGTGGAATGCAATACAATGGAGTAGACTGGAATGGAGTGGAGTTGTTTGCAATGGAATGGAGTGGAGCAGAATGTCGTAGAGTGGAATGGATTGGTGTGGAGTGGAATGGAGTTGACAGAAGTGTAATGAAATGGAGTGGAATGGAATGGAATGGAGTGGAGTGGACTGGAGTGGAGTTGAGTAGAATGGAATGGAGTGGAATGCAATGGAGTGGAGTGGAATGCAATGGAAAGGAGTGGAAAGGGTTGGTATGGAATGGAGTGGAGTGCAATGGAATGGAGTGGAGTTGAATGGAATGGAGTGGAGTGGAATAGAATGGAGTGAAATGATATGGAATGGAATGGAGTGGAGTGGAATGGAATGGAGTGGAGTGGAACGGCGTGGAGTTGAGTGGAATGGAATTGAGTGGAGCAGAAAGGAATGGAGTGGAGTGGAATGAAATGCAGAGGCATGGAATGGGATGGAATGGAATGGAGTGGAGTGGAATACAGTGGAGTGGAATGGAGTATAGTGGTGTGGAGGGGAGTGGAATGGAGTGGAAAGGAATCGGATGAAATAGAAGTCGTGGGTTGGAGTAGAGTGGAGTGGAATGGACTGGAACGAAATGGAATGGAATGGAACAGAATGGAGCGGAACAGAACGGAGAAATGTGTGCTGAGATTGTGCCACTGCGCTACAGCCTTGTGACAGATGGAGATCGTGTTGAAAGAAAGGAGTGAAATGGAATGGAATGGATTGGAGTGGAGTGTAGTGGAATTGAGTGGAATGGAATCGATTGGAATGACATGGAATGGAATGGAATGGAATGGAGTGGAATGTAATGGAAGGGTGTGGAGTTGAATGTCATGGAATGGAATGGAAAGCAAGGGAGTGGAATGCAACGTAATTGAGTGGAGTGGAGTGGAGTGGAATGGATTGGATTGGAGTGGATTGGAGTGGAGTGGAGGGGAGTGGAATGGAGTGGAGTGTAATGGAATTGAATGGAGTGGATTGCAATGCAATGGAGTGGAATAGAGTGCAACTGATTGGAATGGAATGTAATGGAATGGAGTGGAATGGAACAGACTGGAGTGGATTGGAGTGAAGTGGAATGGAATGGAGTGGAGTGTAATGGAGTGGAGTGGAGTGGAATAGAGGAGTGGAGTAGAGTGGAATGGAGTGGAGTGCAATGGATTGGAGTGGAATGGAATGGAGTGGAGTGAAGTGGTGTGGAGTGTAGTGGAATGGTGTGAAGTGGAATGGAATTGAGTTGAGTGGAATGGAATGGACAGGAGTGGAATGCTGTGGAATGGGATGGAGTGGAGTGAAATGGAATGAAGATGAGTGGAATGGAATGGAATGGAATGGAGTGGAATGGAATGGAGTGAAGTGGAATGGAATGGAATGGAATGGAGTGAAGTAAAGACGAGTGCAGTGGAATGGAGTGGAGTGGAATGGAGTGAAGTGGAGTGGAGTGGAATGGAATGGAATGGGGTGGAGTGGAGTGGAATGGAATGGAGTGGAGTGGAATCTAATGGAATGGAGTGGAGTGGAATGGAATGTATTAGAGTGGAACGGAATGGAATGGAGTGGAATTGAATGGAATGAAGTGGAATGGAATGGTGTGGAGTGGAATTGAATGGAGTGGAGTGGAATAGAATGGACTGGAGTGGAACCGAGTGGAGTGGAATGGAATGGAGTGGAATGGAGTGGAGTGGAATAGAGTGGAATAGAATGGAATTCATTGGAATTGAAAGGAAGGGAAAGGAATGGAAAGCTTTGGAATGTAATGGAATAGATTGCAGTGCAATGGAAAGTTGTCTTGCAATGTGAGCTGAGATTGTGCCACTGCACTAAAGCCTGGCTGACACAGTGATATCCTGTTGAAAGAAAGGAATGGAATGCAATGGAGTGAAATGAAATGGAATGGAATGGAGGGGAATGAAGTGGAGTGCAGTGGAGTGGAATGGACTTGAATGGAAATGGAAGGAGTGGAATGGAATGGTGTGGAGTGGTGTGGAGTGGAGTGAAATGGAATGGAATGGAATGGAATGGGATGGAATGGAATGCAATGGAATGATGAAAAGTAATGTGAGCTGAGATTGTGCCACTGCACTCCAGCCTTTGTGACAGTGTGAGATCCTGTGGAAAGAAAGGAATTGAATGGAATGGAGTTTAATTGAATGAAATAGAGTGGAGTGGAGTGGAGTGGATTGGAATGGAATGGAGTGGAGTGGAACGGAATGAATAGCAGTGGAATCCTATGGAAAGGGATGGAGTGGAGTGCAATGGTATGAAGAGGAGTGGAATGAAATGGAGAGGAATGAAATGTAGTGGAGTAGAATGGAACGGAATGGAGTAGAATGGAGTGCAGTGGAGTGGAATGGAGTGGAATGGAATGGAGTGGAGTGGAATGGAATGGAGTAGAGTGGAATGTAATGGAATAAAGTGGAGTGGAATGGAAAGGAGTGGAGTGGAATGGAAAGGAGTGGAGTGGAATGGAATGAAATGGAGTGGAATAGAATGGAATGGAATGCAGTGGAATGGAATGTAGTGAAGTGGAAATGAATGGACGGGAGTGGAATGGAATTGAATGGAGTGGAATCGAGTGGAGAGGAGTGGAGTGGAGTGGAATGGAGTGGAGTTGACTAGAATGGAGTGGAGTGGAGTGCTGTGGAGTGGAGTGGAGTGAAGTGGAGTGGAGTGCTGTCGAGTGGAGTGTAGTGGAATGGAGTGGAATGGAGAGGAGTGGAGTGGAATGGAGTGGGGTGGAATGGAGTGGAGTGGAGTTCAATGGAATAGAGTGGAGTGGTGTGGAGTGTAATGGAGTCCAGTGGAGTGTAGTGGAGTGGAGACTACTGAAGTGGAGTGGAGTGGAGTGGACTGTAATGGAATGGAATGGAATGGAATGAATTGGAGTGGATTGGAATGGAATGGAATGGAAGGGAATGGAATAATGAAATATAAGATGAGATTGTGCTACTGCGCTCCAGGCTGGGTGACAGAGTGAGATAATCTAGAAACAAAGGAACGTAATGGAATGCAGTGGCATGTATTGGAATGGAGTGGACTGGAGTG
This sequence comes from Pongo abelii, assembly GCF_028885655.2. NCBI lineage: Eukaryota > Metazoa > Chordata > Mammalia > Primates > Hominidae > Pongo > Pongo abelii. The sequence goes on along the minus strand of NC_072000.2, from coordinate 17,302,019 downwards.
GAGTGGAGTGAAGTGGAATGGAGTGGAATGGAATGGAGTGGAGTGGAATGTAATGGAATGGAGTAGAGTGGAAGGGAAAGGAGTGGAGTGAATTGGAGTGGAGTGGAATGGAGTGGAATGGAATGGAGTGGAGTGGAATGGAATGGAATGGAGTGGACTGGAATGGAAAGGAGTGGTGTGGAATGGAATGAAGTGGAGTGGAATGGAATGGAATGGAATGGAATGCAGTGGAATGGAATGGAGTGGAGTGGAAATGAATGGACGGGAGTGGAATGGAATCAAATGGAGTGGAATCGAGTGGAGAGGAGTGAAGTGGAGTGGAGTGGAATGGAGTGGAGTTGAGTGGAATGGAGTGGAGTGGAGTGCAGTGGAGTGGAGTGAAGTGGAGTGGAGTGCTGTCGAGTGGAGTGGAGTGGAATGGAGTGGAATGGAACGGAGTGGAGTGGAATGGAGTGGGGTGGAATGGAGTGGAGTGGAGTGAAGTTGAATTGAATGGACTGGAGTGGTGTGGAGTGGAATGGAGTGCAGTGGAGTGAAGTGTACTGGAGTGGAAAGTACTGAAGTGGAGTGGAGTGGAGTGGACTGTAATGGAATGGAATGGAATGGATGAACTGGGGTAGAATGTGATGGAATGGTATGGAATGGAAGGGAATAGAATAATGAAATATGAGCTGAGATTGTGCTACTGTGCTCCAGGCTGGGTGACAGAGTGAGATAATCTAGAAAGAAAGGAATGCAATGGAAAGCAGTGGCATGTATTGGAATGGAGTGGACTTGAGTGGAGTGGAATGAAGTGGAGTGGAGTGTAATGGAGACGAATGGAATGGGATGGAATGGAATGGAATGAAGTGGAGTGGAGTGTGGTGGTGTGGTGTGCGGTGGAATGCATCGGATTGGAATGGAATGGAGTGGAATGGATAGAAGTGGAGTGTATTGGAGGGGTCAGGAGTGGAAAGGAGTGGAATGGAATCGGATGTAATGGAATGTAATGGAGTGGAGTGGTGTGGAGTGGTACGAGGTGGAATGGAATGGTATTAAATGGAATGAAATGCAATGCAATGGAATTCAATGGAATGCAACGGAATAGCATGCAATGCAATGGAAAGTTGACGTGTAATGTGAGCTGAGATTGTGCCACTCCACTCCAGACTGGGTGACACTGTGATGTCGTGTGGAAAGAAAGGAATGAAATGAAGTGGAGTGGGTTGGAATGGAGAGGAGTGGAAGGAAATGGAGTGGAGTTGAATAGAATGGAGTGGATTTGAAAGGAATGGAATGGAGTGGAGTGGAATGGAATGGAGGGCATTGGTATGGAGAGCAATGGAATAGAATGGAATGGCTTGGCGTGGAGTGGAATCGAATGGAGTCGAATGGAGTGGAGGGTAGTGGAGTGGAGTGGAATGGAATTTAATGGAGTGGAATGTAATGGAGTGGAGTGCAATGGAATGGAGTGGAGTGGACTGTATTGGAGTGGAGTAGAGTGGAATGGAATGGAGTGGAGTAGAATGGAGTGGAGTAGAGTGGATTGGAATGGAACGGAGTGGAATAGAATGGAGTGGAATGGAGTGGAGTGGAGTGGATTGCAGTTGAGAGGAATGAAATGGAATGGAGTGGAATGCAATGGAATGGAATGGAGTGGAGTGGAATGGAATGGAATGGAATGGACAGGAATGAAATGGAGTGGAATGGAATGGAGGTGAGTGGAATGGAAGGGAGTGGAATGTATAGGAATGGAATGGAATGGAGTGGAGTGGAGTGGAGTTGAGTGGATTGAAGTGGAGTGGAATGGAATCGAATGGAGTGGGATGGAGTGGAATGGAATGGATTGGAGTGTAGTGGAGTGAAATAGAATGGAAAGGAATTGGATGGAACGGATAGCAATGGAATGGTGAAAAGAAAGGTGAGCTGAGACTGTGTCACTGAACTCCAGCATTTGTGAGAGAGTGAGATCCTTTGAGAGAAAAGAATGGAATGGAATGGAATGGAGTTTAATGCAATGGAATGGAGAGGAATGGAATATAGTGGAGTGGAATGGAGTGGAGTTGAGTGCAATGGAATGGAGTGGAGCAGAATGTCGTGGAGTGGAAGGGATTGGTGTGGAGTGGAATGGAGTTGACTGGAGTGGAATGGAATGCAGTGGCATGGAATGGAATGTAGTGGAGTGGACTGGAATGGAGTTGAGTAGAATGGAATGGAGTGGAGTGGAATGCAATGGAGTGGAGTGGAATGGAATGGAGAGGTGTGGAAAGGGATGGAATGGAATGGAGTGGAGTGAAATGCAATGGAGTGGAGTTGAATGGAATGGGGTGGAGTGGAGTGGAGTGGAGTGGAATGGAGAGGAGTGGAGTGGAACGGAATGGAGTGGAAGGAGATGGAGAAGAATGGAACGGAGTGGGGTGGAATGGAGTGGAGTTGAGTGGAATGGAATTGAGTGGAGCAGAATGGAATGGAGTGGAGTGGTATGGAATGGAAAGGCGTGGAATGGGAGGGAATGGAATGGAGTGGAGTGGAATGGAATCTAGAGGAGTGGAATGGAGTGGAATGGAATAGAATGGAGTGGAGTGGAATGGAATCTTGAGGAGTGGAATGGAGTGGAATGGAATAGAATGGAATGGAGTGGAATGGAATAGAGTGGAGTGAAATGGAGTGGAGTGGAGTGGAGTGGAGTTGAGGGGATTGGAATGGAGTGTAACAGAGTCAGATATAATGGAATGGAGTGGAGTGGAGCAGACTGGAGGAGAATGGACAGCAATGGAATGGAACGGAATGGAACAGAACGGAGCGGAACGGAACGGAGAAATGTGTGCTGAGATTGTGCCACTGCACTACAGCCATGTGACAGATGCAGATCCTGTCGAAAGAAAGGAGTGAAATGGAATGGAATGGATTGGGGTGGAGTGGAGTGGAATTGAGTGGAATGGAACAGAATGGAAATGCATGGAATGGAATGAAATGGAGTGGAATTGAATATAAGGGTGTGGAGTGGAATGCAATGGAATGGTGTGGAATGCAATGGAGTGGAATGCAGTAAAATCGAGTGGAGTGGAGTGGAATGGATTGAATTGGAGTGGATTGGAGGGGAGTGGGGTGGAGTAGAATGGAGTAGATTTGAATGGAATGGAGTGTAAAAGAGTGCAATGGAGTGGAATGGAGTGGAATGGAATAGATCGGAGTGGAGTGGAATAGAGTGGAATGGATTGGAATGGAGTGGAATGGAATCGAGTGGAATGGAATTGAATGGAGTGGATTGGAATGAAATGGAATGGAATAGAGAGCAATGGAGTGGAATCGAGAGTAACTGAATGGAGTGGAATGGAGTGGAGTGGAGTGAAGTGGAATGGAAAGGAGTGGAGAGTAATGGAGTGGAGTGGAGTGGAATAGAGTGGAGTGGAGCGGAGTGGAATGGAGTGGAGTGGAATGCAATGGAGTGGAGTGGAATGGAATTGAGCAGAGTGGAAAGCAGTGGAGCTGAGTGGAATGGAATGGAATGGAATGGTGTGCAGTGGGATGGAGTAGAGTGGAGTGGAATAGAATGGAGACGAGTGGAATGCTATGGAATGGGATGGAGTGGAGTGCAATGGAATGAGAGGAGTTTAATGGAATGGAATGGAGTAGAGTGGAAAGGAATGGTATGGAGTGGAATGGAATGGAGCGGAGTGGAGTTGACTGGAGTGGAGTGGAGTAGAGTGGAATGGCATGGAGTGGAACGGAATGGAGTGGAGTGGACTGGAATAGAATGGAGTGGAGAGGAGTGCAGTGGAATGAAGTAGAGTGGAACAGAATGGAGTGGATTGTAAAGTAATGGATTGGAGTGGAGTGGAATGGAATGGAATGGTGTGGAATGGATTGGAATGGAGACGATTGGAATGGAAGGGAGTGGATTGGAATAGAATGGACTGGTTTGGAAAGGAATGTAACGGAGTGGAGTGGAATGGATTGGAATGGAGTGGAGAGTATTGGACTGCGGAGGAGTGGAATGGAATGGAGTGGCATGGCGTGGAGTGGATTGGAATGTAGTGAAATGGAGTGGAGTGGAGTGAAGTGAAATGGAGTTTAATGTGAGTGGAATGGAGTGGAAGAGAATGAAGTGGAGTGGAATGCAATGGAGTGGAGTGAAATGTATTGGAGCGGGGTAGAATGGAATGGAATGGAGTGGAGTGGAGTGGAATGGAATGGAGTGGAATAGAATGGAGTGGAATGGAGTGGAATGGAGTGGAGTGGAATGAAATGGAATAGAGTGGACTACAGTGGCATAGTATGGAGTGGATTGGAATGGAATGGAGTGAAATTGACAATAATGGAATGGAGTGGAGTGGAGTGGAGTGGAGTGGAATGGAGTGGAAGGGAATGGAGTGGAATAGAGTGGTGTGGAATGGAATGGATTGGAGTGTAATGGAGTGGAATGGAATGGAATGGATAGGAGGGGCATGGAGTGGAGTGGATGGGAGTGGAGTGCAGTGGAGTGGAGTGGAGATGAGTGGAATGGAGTGGAATGGAATGGAATGGAATGGAATACAGTGCAATGCAATGGAATGGAATGGTATGAAATGGAGTGGAATAATGAAATGTGAGCTGATATTGTGCCACTGCAATCCAGGCTTGGAGACAGAGTGGGATACTCTTGTAGGAAAGGAATGGAATGGAATGCAGTGCAATGGAATGGAATGGAATGGAATGGAATGGAATGGACTGGACTGGAGTGCAGTGGAGTGAAGTGAAGTGTAGTAGAATGGAGAGGAATGGAAAGGAACGAGATGGAGTGGAATGAAGTGGAGTATAGTGCGGTTGAGCGGAGTGCAGTGGAATGGAGAAGAATGGAATGTGATGGAATGTAATATAGAGGAGTGGAGCGCATTGGAGTGGAGAGGAGTGGAAAGGAGTGGAATAGATTCAGATCTAATGGAATGTACTGTAGTGGACTGCAGTGGAGTGTAACGGAATGGAATGGAACGGAACAGAACGGAACAGAATGGAACGGAAAGGAGAAATGTGTGCTGAGATTGTGCCACTGCGCTACAACCTGTGTGACACAGGGAGACCCTGTTGAAAGAAAGGAATGTAAGGCAATGGAGTAGAATGGAATGGAATGTAGTGGAGAGGAGTGGAATGGAGTGGAATGGAATGGAATGGAATGGAATGGAATGCAACGGAATGCAAGGGAATAGAATGCAATGCAATTGAAAGTTTACATGTAATGTGAGCTGAGATTGTGTCACTGAACTCCAGCTTGGGTGACAGTGATATCCTGTGGAAAGAAAGGAATGGAATGCAATGGAGTGAAATGGAATGGAATGTTATGCAATGGAGTGGAGAGGAGTGACATAAAATGGAGTGGAAAGGAATGGAGTGCAGGGGAATGGAGTGGAGTGGAATGCAATGGAATGGAGGGGAGTGAAGTGGAGCGGAGTGGAATGGAGTGGAGAGGAGTGGAATGGCATGTAATGTAATGGAATGGAGTTGAGTGCAGTGGAATTCAATGGAGTGGAGTACAACTGAAAGTAAGGAGTGGAGTGAAGTGGAGTGGAATCGAATGGAGAGCAATGGGATGGAATGGAATCAGTGGAGTGAAGTGGAGTGGAATGGAATGGAGTGGAGTGGAGTGCAGTAGAGTGGAGTGGAGTGGAGTGGATTGGAATGGAGTCTAATGGAATGGAGTGGAATGGAATGGAGTGGAATGGAGTTGAGTGGAATGGGGTGGAGAGGAGTGGAATGGAATGGCATGGAGTGGATTGGAGTGAAATGGAATGGCTAGGAGTGGAATGGAAGAGAATGGAATGGAATGGAGAGGATTAGTATGGAATTGAAAGGAATGGAGTGGAATGGATTGGAGTGGATTGGAATGGAATGGAGTTTAGTGGAGTGGAGTGTAATCGAGGTGAGTGGAAGGGAGTGGAGTGGAGTGGATTGGACAGGAGTGGAAAGGTGGCGAGTGAAATGGAGTGGAGTGGAGAGGATTTTGGTGAAATGGAATGGAATGGAGTGCAATAGTGTGGAATGGAGTGGAGTGGAATAGAGTGGAGTCGAGAGGAATGGAATGGAATGAAGTGGAATGGAGTAGAATGGAATAATGTGGAGTGGAATGGAATGGATTGGAATGGAATGGAATGGTGTAGAGTGGAGTGCAGTGGAATGGAATGGAGTTTAGTGGAATGGATACGAATGGAGTGGAATGGGAAGGAATGGCGAATAATGGATTGGAGAGGAGTGGAACGGACTGGAATGGAGTGGAATGTAATGGAGTGGAGTGGAATGGCGTGGAGCGGAGTAGAGTGGAGTGGAATGGAGTGGAATGGAGTGGAACGGAATGGAGTAGAATGGAGTGGAGTGGAATAGCGTGGAGTGGAGTCGAAAGGAATAGAATGGAGAGGAAAGGAGTAGAGTGGAATGAAGTGGAGTGGGATGGAATAGAATGGAATGAAATGGAGAGGAATGAAATGGAATGGAATGAAATGGAGTGGAATAATGTGGAGTGGAAAGGAATGGAATGGAATGGAATGGAATGGAATGGAGTGGAGCGGATTGGAGTGGAGTGGATTCGAGTGGGGTGGAATAGAGTGTAGTGGTGTGGAGTGGAATGGAGTGGAGTTGAATGGAATGGAATGGAGTTGAAACGGGTGGAGTGGAATGGATTGGAATGTAAAGGAGTCGAGTGGAGTGGAGTGGAATGAAGTAGATTGGAATGGAATGGAATGGTGTGGAGTGGAATGGAATGGAGAGGAGTGGAATGGAATGGAAGGGAAGGGAGTGGAGTGGAATGGAATGGAGAGGAGTGGAATGAAATGGAGTGAAACGGAACATAGTGGAATGGAATGTAGTGGACTGGAATGGAGTGGAGTAGAGTGGAGTTGAGTGGAATGGAATGAAGTGGAATGTAATGGAGTGGAATGGAGTGGAGTGTAGTGGAATGGAATGGGTTGGAATGGAGTGGAGTGGAATACACTGGAGTGGAGTGGAATGGAAAGGAATGGAATGGGGTAGAATGGAGTGGAATGTAATGGACTGCATGGGAATGGAATATAAGGCAATGGAATGGGGTGGAGTAGAGTGGAGTGGAGAGGAGTGGAGTGGAATGGAGTGGAGTGGAGAGGAGTGGAGAGGATTGGAATGGAATGGGGTTGAAAAGAATGGAGTGGAATGCAGTGGAGTGGAGTGGAGTGAAATGAAATGGAATGCAGTGAAATGCAGAACAATGGAAGGGAGTGGAGTGGAATGGAATGGAGTGGAATGGAATGGAATGGAGTGGAGTGGAATGGAATGTACTGGAGTGAAATGGAATGGATTGGTGTTTAAAGGAGTGGAGAGGATTGGAATGGAATGCAGTGCAGTGGAGTGGAGTGGAATGGAGTGGAAGAGAATGGAGTGTAGTGGAATGGATTGGAGTGGGTTGGAAGGAATTGGAGTGCAGTGGAATGGAACGGAGTGAAGTGGAACCTAACGGAGAGGAATGGAATGGTTTGGAATGGAGTGTAGTTGAATGGAATGGAGTGGAGTGGAGTGGAAAAGAGTGGAGTGGAATGGAATGCAATGGAATGGAGTGGAATGGGATGGAATGGAGTAGAATGGGGTGTAATGGAGTGGATTGGAGTGGAGTGGAATGAAATGGATCAGAATCGAATGGATTGGATTGGAATGGAGTGGAGTGGAGTGAAACGGAGTGAAGTGGAGTGGAAAGGCGTGGAAGGGAGTGGAGTGGAGTGGAATGGTGTGGAGTGGAATGGAGTGGAGTGCAGTGAAATTGAATGGAATGGGATGGAATGGAAAGGACTGGAGTGGACTGGAATGTAGTGGAGTTGAGGGAGTGGAATTGATTGGAGTGGAGTGGAGTGGAATGGAATAGAATGGAAGGGAATGGTGTGGAGTGGAGTGGAGTGGAATGGAGTGGAATGGAGTGGAATGGAATGGAATGGAGTGGAGAGGAATGGAATGGAGTGCAGTGGAATGGAGTGCAGTGGAATGGAGTGGAGTGGAGTGGAATTGAGTGGAGTGGAATGGAATGGAGTGGAGTAGAATGGAATGGAGTGGAATGGAATGGAATAGTGTGTAGTGGAATGCAATGGAGTGGAATGGAATGGAATGAAGTGGAATGGAATGGAGTGGAGTGGAATGGAAAGGAGTGAATTGCAGTAGAGTGGAATGGAATGGAATGGAGTGCGGTGGAGTGGAATTCAGTGGAATGGAGTGGAATTGAATGGACAGGAGTGGAATGGAATGGAGTGGAGTGGAGTGGAATGGAATGGAGTTTAGTGGAATGGAATGGAATGGAGTGGAAAGGAGTGGAGTGAAATGGAATGGAGCAGTATGGAATGGATTGGAGTGGAGTGAAATGGAATTTAGTGGTGTGGTGTGGAGTGGAGTGGAACAGAATGGAATGGAATGGAATGAAGAAATGTGAGCTGAGATTGTGACACTTCTCTTGAGCCTGTGTGACAGAGGGAGATTCTGTCGAAAGAAAGGTGTTGAATGGAAGGGATTGGAATGGAATAGCATGCAATGGATTGGAGAGGAGTGGAGTGGAATTGAGTGGAATGGAGTGGAGTGAAGTGGAATGTAATGGAATGCAATGGAATGCAATGGAATGTTGAAATGAAACGTGAGCTGAGATTGTGCCACTGCACACCAGGAGGGGTATCAGAGTGTGATCCTGTCAGAAAAAGGAATGGAATGGAATGGAATGGAGTGGAACGGAGTGAAATGGAGTGGAGTGGAGTAGAGTGGAGTGCAAAGGAGTGGAGTTGAAAAGAATAGACTGGAGTGCAATGGAATGGACTGGAGTGGAGTGGAAAGGAAAGGATGGAATGGAGTCTAGTGGAGTGGATTACAAAGGAATTGAGTGGAGTGTAATGGAATGCAGTGGATTGGAATGGAATGGAGAGGAGTGGAATGGAATGGAATGGGATGGAATGGAAAGGAGTGGGGTGTACAGGAATGGAGTGGAGTAGAGGGAGTGGAATTGATTGGAGTGGAGTGGAGTGGATTGTAGTGGCGTGGAATGGAATGGAATGGAATGAAGTAGAGTGGAGTGGATTGGAATGGAGTGGAATGGAATGGTGAGGAGTGGAATGGCATGGAATGGAATGGAATGGAGTGGAATGGAATGGAGTACAGTGGAATGGAATGGAGTGGAATGGAGTACAGTGGAGTGGAGAAGAGCGGAATGTAGTGGAAAGGAATCGAATGTAATGGAATATAGAGCAGTGGAGTAGAGTGGAGTGGAATGGAGTGGAAAGGAACAGAATAGAAAGGAACAGAATGGAATGGAATAGAACAGAGAAATGTGTGTTACTATTGTGCCACTGCGCTACAGCCCTGTGACAGAGGGAGATACTAGGGAAAGAAACGAGTGGAATGGAATGCAAAGGAATGGAATGGAATGGATTGGTGTGGAGCGGAGTGGGATTGAGTGGAATGGAATGGAATGGAATGGAATGGAATAGAATGGAATTGAATAGAGTGGAGTGGAAAGGAATGGTGTGGAGTGGAATGGAATGGAATGGAGTGTAGTGGAATGGAATGGAGTGGAGTGGAAATGAGTGGAGTGGAGTGGAATGGAGTAGAGTGGAGTGGAATGGAGTAGAGTGGATTGGAGTGGAGTGAAGAGGAATGGAGTGGAGTATATAGGAGTGGAGTGGAGTGGAATGGAGTAGAGTGGAGTGGAATGGAGTAGAGTGGATTGGAGTGGAGTAAAGAGGAAAGGAGTGGAGTATATAGGAGTGGAGTGGATTGGAATGGAGTGGAGTGGAGTTGAAATTAACGGAAAGGAGTGGAATGGAAAGCAATGGATTGGAATGGAATGGAATTGAATGGTATGGAGTGGAATGGAATGGAATGGAATGCAATGGAATGGAATGGAATGGAATGGAATGGAATGGAATGGAATGGAATGCAATGGAATGGAATGGAATGGAATGCAATGGAATGGAATGGAATGGAATGGAATGGAATGGAATGGAATGCAATGGAATGGAATGGAATGGAATGAAAAGGAATGGAATGTAAAGGAATTGAATGGAATAACGAAATGTGAGCTGAGATTGTGAAACTGAACTCCAGGCTTGATTACAGAGTGAGATGTTCCCGAATGTAAGGAATGGAATGAAATTCAGTGGAGTGGAATGGAATGGAATGGAATGGAGTGGACTGGAGTGGAGTGGAGTGAAGTGGTGTGGAGTGGAAAGGAGAGGAATGGAATCGGATGGAATGGAGTGGAATGAAGTGGAGTGGAGTGGGGTAGAGTGGAGTGAGCAACAATGGAGTGGAATGGAAGGGGTTGGAGTGGAACGGAGTGGAGTAGAGTGCAGTGGAGTGGAGAGGAGTGGAATGGAGGAGAATGGAATCGGATGTAACGGAATGTAGTGCAGTGGAGTGCAGTGGAACAGAATGGAACGGAATGGAATAGAATGCAACATAACGGAACGGAATGGAGAAATATGTGCTGAGATTGTGCCACTGTGCTACAGCTTGTATGACACGGGGTGACCTGTCGAAAGAAAGGAGTGAATGGGAATGGAATGGAATGGAATAGAATGGAATATATTAGAGGGGATCAGAGTGGAATCGATTGGAATGGAATGGAATGGAATGGAATGGAATGGAATGGAATGGGATGGGATGGAAAGGAATGGGATTGGATGGAATGGAATGGAATGGAATGGAATGGATTGGAATGGAATGGAGCAGACTAGAAAGAAGCAGAATGGAATGGACCGGAAGGGAACAGAATGGAACGGAATGAAATGTGAGCTGAGATTGTGCCACTGTGCTACAGGCTTGGTGACAGAGTGAGATACTCTCGTAAGAAAGGCATGGAAAGGAATGAAGTGGAAAGGAATGGAATAGAATGGAGAGGACTGGAGTGGAGTGGAATGGAGTGAAGTGGAGTGGAGTGGAATAGAGAGGAATGCAATGGGAAGGAATGGAATTGAATGAAGTGGAGTGGAGTGGGGTGGAGTCAAGTGCATTGGAATGGAGTGGAATGGAATGGGATGGAGTGGAATGGAGTGGAGTTGAGTGCAGTGGAGTGGAAAGGAGTGGAATGGAGTGGAAGAGAATCGGATTTAATGGAATGTAGTGGAGTGGAGTGGAGTGGAATGTACTGGAATGGAAAGCAGTGGAGTGGAGGGGAATGGAATGGAGTGGAGTGGAAGGGAATGGAGCGGATTGGAATGGAATGGAAGGGAATGGAGTAGAGTGGAATGAAATGGAGAGAAGTGAAATGGAATGGAATGGAATGGAATGCAGAGGAGGGGAATGGAATTGAGTGGAGTGGAGTGGAGTGTCGTGTAGTGGAGTGAAGTGGAATGCAGTGGACTGGAAAGCATTGGAGAGGAGTGGAGTGGAGTGGAGTTCAGTGGAGTGGAATGGAATGGAGTGGAATGGAATGGAGTGGAATGGAATGGAGTGGAGTGGAGTGGAATGGAATGGAATTCAGTGGAAAGAAGCGGAATGAAATGGAGTGGAGTGGAAGGGAATGGAGTGGAATGGATTGGATTGAAATGGAATGGAGTGGAGTGGAATGGAATGGAATGCAATGGAATGGAGTAGAGTGGAATGGAATGGAGTGGAGTGGATTTGAATGCCGTGGAGAGGAATGGAATGGAGTGAAGTGGAGTGGAGTGGATTGGACTGGAGTGGAATGGAGTGGAATCGAATTGAGTGCAGTGGAATGGAATGGAGTGGAATGGACTGGAATGGAATTGAATGGAGTGGAGTGGAGTGGAATGTATTGGAATGGAAAGGAGTGGAGTGGAATGTATTGGAATGGAAAGTAGTGGAGTGTAGGGGAATGGAATGGAGTGGAGTGGAAGGGAATGAAATGGAATGGAGTGGAGTGGAGTGGAATGGAATGGAGTGGAGTGGACAGGAATGGAATGGAGTGGAGTGGAATGGAATGGAATGAAATGGACTGGAATGGAATGGAGTGGAGTGGAGGGGAATTGAATGGAGAAGAATGAAATGGAATGGAATGCAGTACAATGGAATGGAGTGGAGTGGAGTGGAATGAAATGGAATGGAGTGGAGTGGAATGGAATGGAGTGGAATGGAGTTTAATGGAATGGAGTGGAGTGGAATGGAATGAAGTGGAGTGGAATAGAATGGAATGGAGTGGAAAGGAGTGGAGTGGAGTGGAATGGAGTAGAGCGGAGTGGAAAGGAGTGGAGTACATTGGAGTGGAGTGGAAAGGAGAGTAGTGGATTGGAATGAAGTGGAATGGAGTGGAATGTAATGGAAAGGAGTGGAATGGAATGCAATGGATTGGAATGGAATGGAATGGAATGGAATGGAATGCAATGCAATGGAATGCAATGGAATGGAATGGAATGGAATGCAATGGAATGGAATGGAATGAAAAGGAATGGAATGGAATGGAATTGAATGGAATAACGAAATGTGAGTTGAGATTGTGCCACTGAACTCCAGACTGTGTTAAAGAGTGAGATATTCTCGAATGTAAGGAATGGAATGAAATTCTGTGGAATGGAACGGAATGGAGTGGACTGGACTGGAGTGGAGTGAAGTGGAGTGGAGTGGAAAGCAGAGGGATGGAATGGAGTGGAATGAAGTGGAGTGGAGGGGGTTGGAGTGGAGTGCGGAAGAATGGAGTGGAATGGAAGGGGAAAGAATGGAAAGGAGTGAAGTAGAGTACAGTGGAGTGGAGAGGAGTGGAACAGAGAAGAATGGAATCGGATGTAATGGAATGTAGTGGAGTGGAGTGGAACGGAACGGAATAGAATCCAACATAACGGAACGGAATGAAGAATCATGTGCTGAGATTGTGCCACTGCTCTACAGCTTGTATGACAGAGGGTGACCTCTTGAAAGAAAGGAGTGGAAGGGAATGAAATGGAATGGAATGGAATGTATTAGAGGGGATCAGAGTGGAATTGAGTGGAATGGAACGGAATGGATTGGAATGGGATGGAATGGATTGGAATGTAATGGAGCAGATTAGAGAGAAGTGGAATGGAATGGAACGGAACGGTACAGAATGGAACGGAATGGAATGTGAGCTGATATTCTGCTACTGCGCTACAGGCTTGATGACAGAGTGAGATACTCTCGAAAGAAAGGAATGGAATGGAATGAAGTGGAAATTAATGGAACAGAATGGAGTGGACTGGACTGGAGTGGAGCGAAGTGGAGTGGAGTGGAATAGAGAGGAATGGAATGGGAAGGAATGGAATCGAGTGAATTGGAGTGGAGTGGGGTGGAGTCGAGTGCAGTGGAATGGAGTGTAATGGAATGGGATGGAGTGGAATGGAGTGGAGTTGAGTGCAGTGGAGTGGAGAGAAGTGGACTGGAGTGGAATAGAATCGAATTTAATGGAATGCAGTGGAGTGAAGTGGAGTGGAGTGAAACGGAGAGGAATGGAATGGAATGGATTGGAATGGAAAGTAATGGCATGGAATTGATTGGAATGGAAAGTAATGGCATGGAATGGAATGGAATGCAATGGAATGCAATGGAACAGAATGCAATGCAATGAAAAGTTGACATGTAATGTGACCTGAAATTGGACCACTGCACTCCAGCCTGAGTTTCACAGTGATAACCTGTTGAAAGAAAGGAATGGAATGCAATGGTGTGGAATGGAATAGAATGGAATGGAATGGAGTGTAGTGGAGTGGAGTGGAATGAAGTCGATTTGGACTGGAAAGGAGTGGAATGGAATGGAGTGGAGTGGAGTGGAGAGAAATAGAATGTAATGGAATGGGATGGAATGGAATGCAACGGAATGGGGAAAAGAAATGTGGGCTGAGATTTTGCCACTGCACCTCAGAAATTCTGACTGAGTGAGATCATGTGGAAAGAGAGGAATGGAATGTAATGCAGTGGAATGGAAAGGAATGGAGTGGAGTGGAGTGGAGTGGAGTGCAGTGGAAAGGAGTAGAGTGGAGTGGATTGGAGTGAAAAGGAGTGGAGTGGAATGTATTGGAATGGAAAGGAGTGCAGTGGAGTGGAATGGAATGGAGCGGAGTGGAAGGGAATGGAGCGGATTGGAATGGAATAGAGTGGAATGGAGTGTAGTGGAATGAAATGGAGAGGAGTGGAAAGGAATGGAATGGAATGGAATGCATTGGAGGCGAATGGAATTGTGTGGAGTGGAGTGGATTGCCATGTAGTGGACTGCAGTGTAATGGAGTGGACTGGAAAGGATTGGAGAGGAGTGGAGTGGAGTGGAGTTGAGTTGAGTGGAATGGAATGGAGTGGAATCGAATGGAGTGGAAAGGAATGGAGAGGAGTGGAGTGGAATAGAAAGGAATGGAGTGGAAAGGAGTGGAATGGAATGGAGTGGAGTGGAAGGGAATGGAGTGGAATGGATTGGATTGAAATGGAATGGAGTGGAGTGGAGTGGAATGGAATGGAGTGGAGTGGAATGGATTGGAATGCCATGGAGTGGAATGGAAAGGAGTGAAGTGGAGTGGAGTGGATTGGACTGGAGTCGAATGGAGTGGAATCCAATGGAGTGCAGTGGAATGGAAAGGAGTGGAATGGACTGGATAGGAATGGAATGGAATGGAGTGGAGAGGAGTGGAATGGCATGGAATGGAGTGGAGTGGAGTGGAATGGAACGGAGTAGAGTGGAATGGATTGGAATGCCATGCAGTGGAATGGAAAGGAGTGAAGTGGAGTGGAGTGGACTGGACTGGAGTGGAATGGAGTGGAATCGAATGGAGAACAGTGGAATGGAATGGAGTGGAATAGACTGGAATGGAATGGAGTGGAGTGGCATGGAATGGAATGGAATGGAGTGGAGTGGAATGGAAAAGAGTGGAGTGGAATTCAGTGGAGTGGAATGGAATGGAATGAACTTGAAGGGAATGGAGTGGAGAGAAATAGAACAGAATGGAATGGGATGGAATGGATTGCAATAGAATGGTGAATACAAATGTGGGCTGAGACTGTGCCACTGCACTCCAGCCTCTGTGACAGACTGAGGTCCTGTGGAAAGAAAGGAATGGAATGGAATGGAGTGGAATGCAATGAAATGGAGTGGAGTGGAATGGATTGGAATGGAGTGGAGTGGAGTGGATTGTGGTGCAGTGGAATGGAGTGAAGTGGAATGGAGTGTAGTGGAGTGGAATGGAATGGAGTGGAGTGGAATGGAATTGAGCAGATTGGAATGGAAAGGAGTGGAATTTAGTGGAGTGGAATGAAATGGTGAGGAGTGGAATGGAATGCAATGGAGTGGAATGGAATGGAATGGAGTGGAATGGAATGCAATGGAGTGGAATGGAATGGAATGGAGTGGAATGGAATGGAATGCAATGGAGTGGAATGGAATGGAATGGAGTGGAATGGAATGGAATGGAATGGAGTGGAATGGAATTGAGCGGAGTGGAGTGTATTGGAATGGAGTGGAGTCGAGTAGAATGGAGTGGATGGAAAAGGAGTGGAGTGGATTGGAGTGGAGTGGAGTTGAGTGGAGTGGAATAGAATGGAGTGGAATGGAATGGAGAGGAATGAAGTTGAGTGGAATGGAGTCGAGTGGAGTGGAGTGGAATGGAATGGAATGGAGTGGAGTGGAAGGGGTGGAGTAGAATGGAAAGGAGTGGAATGGATTGGTATGGAATGGAATGGAGTGGAGTGGAGTTGAATGGAAAGGAGTGGAGTGGAATGGAATTGAGTGGAGTGGAATGAAATGGAGTTTAGTGGAATATAATGCAATGGAGTGGAGTGAAATGCAGTGGAGTGGAATGGAATGGAGTGAAGTGGAGTGGATTGGGCTGAAGTGGAATGGAGTGGAGTGGGCTGGAGTGGAGTGGAATGGAATGGAAAGGAGTGGAATGGAGTGGAATGTGATGGAGTGGTAAAGACTGCAATGGAATGGAATGGAATGGAGTGGAGGGAATGGAATGGAATGCAGTGGAAAGGAATGGAATGGAGTGGATTGTAATGGAATGGAATGGGGCTTTATGGAAAGGAGTGGAGGGAGTGGAATGGAATGCAGTGTAGTGGAATGGGATGGAGTGGAATGGACTGGAATGGAATGGAATGGAGAGGAGTGGAGTGCAATGGAATGCAGTGGAGTTGAAAGGAATGGAATGGAGTGGAGTGGAGTGGAATGGAAGGGAGTGGAGTGGAAGGGAATGGAGTGGAGTGGAGTGAAGTGGAATGGAATGGAATGCAGTGGAGTTGAAAGGAATTGAATGGAGTGGAGTGTAGTGGAATTGAACAGAGTGGAATAGAATGGAAAGGAGTGGAGTGGAATGGAATGGAGTGGCATGGAGTGGAGTGGAATGGAATGGAATAGAATGAAGTGAAGTGGAGTGGAATGGAGTCGAGTGGAATGGAATGGTGTGGAGTTGGGTGGAGTGTAGTGGATTAGAATGGAATGGAATGGAATGGAATGAAGAAATCTGTGCTGAGATTTTGACACTGTTTTTCAGCCTTTGTGACAGAGGAAGATCCTCTTGAAAGAAAGGAGTCGAATGGAAGGGATTAAAATGGAATGGCATGGAATGGATGAGTGTGGAGTAGATTGGAATTGAGTGGAGTGGAGTGGTTTGCAGTGGAATGGAATCGAATAGAATGGAATGGAATGGAATGGTGAAATGAAATGTAAGCTGAGATTGTGCCACTGCACACCAGGATTGGTTACAGAGTGAGATCCTGTCCAAAGAAAGGAATGGAAAGCAATGGAGTGGAATGGAATGAAATGGAGAGGAGTGGAGTGGAGTGCAAAGGAGTGGAGTTGCATGGTTTGGACTGCAGTGGAATGAAATGGACTGGAGTGGACTGGAATGTAAAGGTGTAGAATGGAGTGGAGTGGAGTGAAGTGGAGTTGAATGGAATGGAGGGGAGTGGAGTGGAATGGAGTGGAGTGGAATGGAATGGAATGGAATGGAGTGGAGTGGAATGGAATTGAGTGGAGTAGAGTGGAATGGAGTGGAGTGGAGTGGAGTGGAATGGAAAGGAGTGCAGTAGAATGGAATGGAGTGGAAAGTAATGGAGTGGAGAGGAATGGAATGGAGTGGAAAGTAATGGAGTGGAGAGTAATGGAATGGAATGGAGTGGAATGGAATTCAATGGATTGGAACGGAATGGAATGGAGTGGAATGGAATGGAGGGGAGTGAAATAGAATGGAATGGAATGGGATGGAATGGATTGCAATGGAATGGTGAAAAGAAATGTGGGATGAGATTGTGCCACTGCACTGCTGCCTTTGTGCCAGAATGAGATCCTGTGCAAAGAAAGGAATGGAATGGAATGGGGTGGAATGGAATGGAAAGGATTGGAGTGGAGTGGAGAGGAGTGGAGTGGAGTGGGAAGGAAGAGAGTAGAGTAGAATGGAATGGAGCCGACTGCATTGGAATGGAATGGAATAGAGTGAAATGGAAAAGACTGGAATGGATTGGAATGGAATGGAATTTAGTGGAGTGGAGTGGAATAGAATTGAGTGCAGTGGAATGGAATGGAGTGTAGTGGAATGGAATGGAGTGGAGTGGAGTGAAATGCAGGGGAGTGGAATGGAATGGAGTGAAGTGGAGTGGAGTGGAATGGAATGGAGTGGACTGGAATGGAATGGAATTGACTGGAATGGACTGGACTGGAATGGAATGGAGTGGAGTGGAGGGAATGGAATGGGGTGCAGTGGAAAGGAATCGAATGAAGTGGAGTGGAATGGAATGGAATGGAGATTTATGGAAAGGAGTGGAGTGGAGTGGAATGGAATGGAGCACAGTGAAATGGAATGGAGTGCAGTGGAGTGGAGTAGAATGAAATGGAGTGGAATTGAGTGAAGTGAAGTGGAATTGAGTGGAGTGGAGTGGAGAGGAGTGAAGTGGAATGGAATGGAATGGAATGCAATGGAATGCAATGGAATGAAGAAATGTTTGCTGATATTGTGGCACTGCTCTACAGCCTGTGTGACAGAGGGAGATGATGTAGAAAGAATGGAGTGGAATGGAAGGGATTTGGAATGGAATGGCATGGAATGGATTTGGGTGGAATGGAATTCAGTGGATTGGAGTGGAGTGCAGTGCAATGGAATGGAATGGAATGGTATGGTGAAATGGAATGTGAACTGAGATTGTGCCAATGCACACCAGCATGGGTGACAGAGTGAGACCATGTCTAAAGAAAGGAATGGGATGGAATGGAGTGGAATGGATTGAAATGGAGTGGACTGCAGTGGGTGGCGTGCAAAGAAGTGGAGTTGAATGGAATGGAGTGGAGTGGAATGGAATGGACTGCAGTGCAGTGGAATGGAACGGAATGGAATGGAGTGGAGTAGAATGGAGTCGAGTGTAGTGGAATGGAATGGAATGAAGAGGAGTGGATTGGAATACAGTGGAGCGTAATGGAATGGAGTTACGCAGAGTGGAGTGGATTGGACAGGAGTGGTATGTAGTGGAGTGGAGAGGAGTGGAGTGCAATGGAACGGAATGGAGTGGAATGAAATGGAGTGGAGTGGAATGGAAAGGATTGCAATGGAGTAAAGTGGAATGGAATTGAGTGGAGTGGAGTGGAGTGGAGTGGAATGGAGTGGAGTGGAGTGCCCTGGAGTGGAGTGGAGTGGAATGGAGTGGAAAGGAACAGAGTGGAATGGAATGGAGTAGAAAGTAGTAGATTGGAATGGAGAGGAATGGAATGAAATGGAATGGAATGGAATGGAATGGAGTGGAATGGAGTGGAGTGGAATGGACTGCAAAGGAATGGAATGGAGTGGAGTGGACTGGAATGTAGTGGAGTGGAATGGAATGAAGTTCAGTGGAGTGGAGTGCATTGGACTGGAGCGGTATGTAGTGGAGTGGATTGGACTGGAGTGGGTGGAGTGCAATGCAATGGAATGGAGTGTAATGGAGTGTTGAGGAATGGAGTGGAGTTGAGTGGAATGGAATTGAGTGGAGTGAAATGGTATGGAATGAAGTGGAATAGAGTGGAGTGGAGTGGAGTAGAGTGAAGTGCAAAGGAGTGGCGTGGAATGGAATGAAGTGGAGGGGAATGGAGTGGAGTGGAGTGGAATGCAGTGGAGTGCAATGGAATAGAGTGGAATGGACTGGAATGGAGTGGAGTGGAATGGAATGGAGTGCAGAGGAATTGAGTGGAATGGAGAGGAATTGAATGGATTGGTGAAGAATGGAATGGAGTGGAGTGAAATGGAGTGGAGTGGAGTGGAATGGAATGGAGTGGAATGGAATGGAGTGGAGAGGAGTGGAATGGAGTGGAGTGGAGAAGAGTGCAGTGAATTGCAATGGAATGGATTGGAGTCGAATGGAATGGAGTGGAGAGGAATGTAATGGAGTGGAGTGGAATGGAGTGTAGTGGATTGGAAATGAGTGGAATTGAATGGAGCAGAGTGGAATGGAATATAATGGAGTGGAATGGAGTGGAGTGGAGTGGAATGGAGTGGAATGGAGTGGAGTGGAGTGGAATGGAGTGGAATGGGGTGTAGGGGAGTGGAATGGAATGTAGTGGAGTGGAATGGAATGGAATGGAGTGGAATGCAATGGAGTGGAGTGGAGTGGAGATGAGTGGAGTGGAATAAAATGGAATGGATTCGAATGGAGTGGAATGGAATAGAGTGGAATGGAATGGAATGGAGTGGAGTGGAGTAGAGGGGAATGGAGTGAAGTGGAGTGGAGTGGAATGCAGTGGAGTGGAATGGAATGGAATGGAATGGAATGGAATGGAATGGAATTGACTGGATTGAAGTAAAGTGGAGTGGATTGGAGTGGAGTGGAGTTTAATGGAGTGGAATGGAGCGCAGTGGAAAGGAATGGAATAGAGTGAAGTGAAGTGTAATGGGATGGAATGGAACGGTATGGTTTGTAGTGGGGTGGAGTGGAAAGGAATGGAGTGGAGTGGAATGGAATGGAGTGGAATGGAATGCAATGGAGTTCAGTGGAATGGACTGGAGTGGACTGGAATGGAGTGTAGTGTAGTGGAGTGGAATGGAGTGGAGTGAAGTGGAAGGAAATGGAATGGAGTCGAATTGAAAGAAGAAATGTGTGCTGAGATTGTGCTACCGCGCTTACACCTGTGTGACAGAATGAGATCCTGTAGAAAGAAAAGAGTGGAATGGAAGAGATTGGAATGGAATGGAATGGAACAGATTGGAGAGGAGTGGAGTGGAATTGAATGGAGTGGAGAGGAGTGCAGTGGAATGAAATGGAATGGAATGGAATGGTGAAATGAAATGTGAGCTGAGATTGTGCCACTGCACACCAGGATGGGTGACAGAGAGAGATCCTGTCAAAAGAAAAGAATGGAATGGAATGGAGTGGCATGGAATGGAATGGAGTGACATGGAATGAAATGGAGTGGAGTAAGGTGGGGTGGAAAGGAGTGGAGTGGAATTGAATTTAGAGGAGTGAGAAGGAATGGACTGGAATGTAGTGGAATGTAATGGAGTGGAATGTGGTGGAGTGGAGTGGAATGAAATGGAGTGCAGTGGAATGCAATGGAGTGGAGAGGAATTTAATGGAATGCGATGCAATGGAAAAGAGTGGAGTGGACTGGAATGGAGTGGAGTAGAGGGAGTGAAATTGAATGAAGTGGAGTGGAGTGGAATGGAATGGGACAGAGTGGAGTGGAGTGGACTGGAATGGAATGGAAAAGAGTGGAATGGAATGGGGTGGAATGGAATGAAATGGAGTGGAGTGGAATGGAATATAGTGGAGTGGCATGGAGTGGAGTTGAGTGTAATGGAATTGAGTAGTGAGGAATGGAGTGGAGTGGAAAAAATGTAGTGGAGTGGAGTGAAATGGAGTGTAGTGGAGTGGAGTGGAATGGAGTGGAGTGGAGTGGAGTGGAGTGGAATGAAGTGGAAAGGATCTGAATGGAGTGGAATAATGAAATGTGAGCTTTAATTGTGCCACTGCACTCCAGGCTGGGTGACAGAGTGAGATACTCTAGAAAGAAAGGTTTGGAAGGGAATGCAGTGGAATGCAATGAAACGGAGTGGACTGGAGTGGAGTGGAGTGAAGTGCAGTGGAGTGGAATGGAGAGGAATGGAATGCTATGGAATTGGATGGCATGAAATGGAATGAAGTGGAGTGGAGTGGGGCGGAGTGGCATGCAGTGGAATGGAGCAGAATGGAATGGGATAGAGTGGAATGGAGTGGAGTGGAGTGCAGTGGAGTGGAGAGGAGTTGAATGTAGATAAATGGAATCGGATGTTATGGAATGAAGTGAGTGTAGTGGAGTGGAGTGGAACACAGAGGAACGGAATGGAATGGAATGGAAAAGAATTGAACGGAATGGACCAGAACGAAATGGAGAAATCTGCGTTGGGATTTTGCCACTGAGCTACAACCTGTGTGACAGAAGGAGATCCTGTCGAAAGAAACGAGTGGAATGGAATGGAATGGATTGTAGTGGAACGAAGTGGAATTCAGTGGAATGAAATGGAATGGAAATGAATGGAATGGAGCGGATGGAGCAGAGTGGAGTGGAGTGGAATGGAACGGAATGGAATGTGAAATGAGATTGTGCCACTGCACTCCAGGCTGGGTGACAGAGTGAGATACTCTCGAAAGAAAGGAATGGAATGGAATGCAGTGAAATGGAATGGATTGGAGTGGAGTGGAGTGGAGTGGCTTGGAATGGAATGGAGTGGAGTGGAATGGAGCTGAGTGGAATGGAATGGAGTGGTATCGAATGGAAAGGAGTGGAATGAAATGGAGTGGATTGGAAATGAATGCATTGGAATGGAATGGAACGAAGTGGAATTGAGTGGAATGGAATAGCATGGAGTGGAGTGGAGTGGAATGGAATTTTGTGGAATGGAGTGGAGTGGAGTGGAATGGATTAGATTGGATTTTAATGGATTGGATTGGATTGGAATGGAAAGGAGTGGATTGGAATGGAGTGGAGTGAAATGGAATGGAGCGGAGTGGAATGGAGTGGAGAGTAGTGGAATGGAATGGAGTGGAGTGGATTGGAGTGGAGTGAAATGGAATGGAGTGAAGTGGAATGGAATGGAATGGAGATGAATGGAATGGAGTGGAATGGAATGGAATGGAGTGAAGTGGAGTGGAGTGCAATGGAATGGATTGGAATGGAGAGGACTGGAGTGTCATGGAGTGGAGTGGAGTGGACTTAAGTGGAGTTGAGTGGAGTGGAACGAAATGGAATGGAATGGAAGGAAGAAATTTGTGCTGAGATTGTGCCACTGCGCTTCAGCCTGTGTGACAGAGGGAGATCCTGTCAAAGAAAGGAGTGTAATGGGAGAGACTGGAAAGGTATGTGGTGGAATGGATTGGAGTGGAGTAGAGTGGAATTGAGTGGAGTGGAGAGGAGTGCAGTGGAATGGAATGAAATGGAATTGTGAAATGAAATGTGGGCTGAGATTGTATAACTCCACACCAGCATGGGTGACAGAGTGAGATGCTGTCAAAAGAAAGTAATGGAACGGAATGGAGTGGAACGGAATGAAATGGAGTGGAGTGTAGTGGAGAGGAATGGAGGGGAGTGGAATGGAATGGAGTAGAGTGGTATGCAGTGGAGTGGAAACGACTGTAGTGGAGTGGAATGAAATGGA
This sequence comes from Pongo abelii, assembly GCF_028885655.2. NCBI lineage: Eukaryota > Metazoa > Chordata > Mammalia > Primates > Hominidae > Pongo > Pongo abelii. Next base: position 17,279,532 of record NC_072000.2, on the reverse strand, counting down.
GTGGAGTGGAATTGAATGGAGTGGAGTGGAATGGTATGGACAGGAGTGGAATGGAGTGGGGTGGATTGGAGTGGAGTGTTGTGGAGTGGAAAGCAGTGGAGTGGAATAGAACACAGTGGAGTGGCATGGAGTGGAGTGGAATGGAATGGAGTGGAGTGGAATGGAGTGGAGAAGAATAAAGGGAAGTTGAGTGGAATGGGACGGGGTCAAGAGGAATGGTGTGGAATGGAGTGGAATTGAGTGGAGTGGAGTAGAGTGGACTGGAAAGGAGTGGAGTGAAATGGAATGGAATGGAGTGGAATGGAGTGGAGTGGAACGGATTGGAGTGGATTGGAATGGAGTGGAGTGGAATGGAATGCAGTAGAATGGAATGGAGTGGATTGAATGGAATGGAGTGGAGTGTAAAGAAGTGGAGTGGAGTGGAATGGAAGTGGAGTGGAGTGGAATGGAATATAATGGAATGGAAAGGAATGGAGTGGAGTGGAATAGACTGGAGTGGAATGGAGTTGAGTGGAGTGCAGTGGAATGGAGCTGTATGGAATGGAGTGGAGTAGAATGGAATGGATTGTAGTGGAATGGAGTGGAGTGGAACAGAGTGGATTAGAGTGGAATGGAGTGGAGTGGAATGGAATGGAGTGGACTGGAATGGAATGGAGTGGAGGGGCATGGAATGGAGTTGAGTGTAATGTAATGGAGTGGAGTGGAATGCTATGGAATGGAGGGGAATGGAGTGGAGTGGAGTGGAATGGAATTGAGTTGAATAAAATGTAGTGAAATTCATTGGAATGGAATGGAGTGGAGTGGAATGGAATGGAGTGGAGTGGAATGGAATGGAGTGGAGTGGAATGGAGTGGGGTGCAGTGGAATTGAGTGGTATTGAAAGGACTGGATTGGAATGGAGTGGAGAGGAATGGAATGGAATAGAATGGAGTGGAATGGAGTATAGTGGAATGGAAAGGAATGGAACAGAATGGAACAGAGTGGAGTGCAGTGGAGAGGAGTGGATTGGAATGGAGTGGAGTAGATTGGAGTGGAATGGATTGGAGTGGAATGGAATGGAGTTAAGTGGAATGGAGTGGAATGGAGTGCAGTCTAATGGAGTGGAGTTGAGTGGAATGGAATGGAGTGGAGTGGAAAGGAGTGGACAGCAGTGAAATGGATTGGAGTGCAGTGCAGTGTAATGGAATGAAACAGAGTGGTGTGGAATGGAATGGAGTGGAGTGGAAAGGAATGTAGCAGAGAGGAATGGAATGGACAGGAGTGGAATGGAGTGGAGTGGAGTGGAGTGGAATGGAATGGATTGGAATGGAATGGAATAGAGTGGATAGAAATGGAATGGAGTGGAGGGGAATAGAAAGGAGTGGAGGGGAATGGAGTGGAGCGTAGTGGAATTAAGTGTAATGGAATGAAGTGCAGTGGAATGGATTGGAGTGGAGCGTAACGGAATAGAATATAGTGGAAAGGAGTGGAGTGAAGTGGAGTGGAATGGAATGGAGTGGAGCGGAATGGTAGGTAATGGAGTGGCATGGAGAGGAGTGGAGTGGAGTGCAGTGGAATGGAGGGGAAGGGAATGGAGTGAAGTGTTTTGGAATGGAGTAGAGCGGAGTGGAATGGAATGCAGTGGAGTGGAATGGAGTGGAGTGCAGTAGAATGGAGTGGAATTGAATGGAGTGGATTGGAATGGAATGAAGTGGAGTGGAAAGGAATAGAATGGAGTAGAATGGAGTGAAGTGAAGTGGAGTTGAATGGAGTGGAGTGCAATGGAATAGAATGGAGTGGAATGGAGTGGAGTGGAATTGAATGGAGTGGAGTGGAGTTGAGTGGAGTGGAGTGGAGGAGAATGGAGTGGAGTGAAGTGGAGTGGAATGCAGTGGAATTGAATGGAAGAGAATGGAGTGGAATGTAGTGGAGTGGAATGGAATTGAATGGAATGGAATGGAGTGGAGTGGAGGGCAGAGGAGTGGAATGGAGTGGAGTGTGGTGGAGTGGAGTGGACTGGAATGGAATGGAGTGGAGTGTAATGAAGAGGAGCGGAGTGGAATTGACTGTAATCAAATTGAGTGGAGTGGATTGGAATGGAATAGAATACAGTGGAGTGGAATGGAATGGAATAGAGTGCAATGGAGTGGAGTGGAGTGGAATGGAGTGGAGAGGAATAAAGGGAAGTTGAGTGGAATGGGACGGGGTCAAGAGGAATGGTGTGCAATGGAGTGGAATTGAATGGAGTGGAGTAGAGTGGACTGGAAAGGAGTGGAGTGAAATGGAATGCAATGGAGTGGAACGGATTGAAGTGGAATGGACTGGAGTGGAGTGGAATGGAATGCAGTAGAACGGAATGGAGTGGATTGAAATGGAATGGAGTGGAGTGTAATGAAGTGGAGTGGAGTGGAATGGAAGTGGAGTGGAGTGGAGTGGAATGGAATGGAGTGGAATGGAATGGAATGGAATGGAATGGAATGGAATGGAGTGTAGTGGAATGGAGTGGAGTGTAGTGGAATGGAAGGGAGTGTAGTAGAATGGAGTGGAGTGGAAAGGAGTGGAGTGGAGTGCAGAGGAATTGAATGCAGTGGAGTGGAATGGAAAATGATGGAATGGAATGGAATGGAATGGAGTGGAGTGGAATGGAGTGAAGCAGAGTGGAATTGGGTGGAATCGAATGGAGTGGAGTGGAATAGAGTGGACTCGAATGGAATGGAATAGAATTGAGTGGAATGGAGTTGAGTGGAGTGCAGTGGAATGGAACTGTATGGAATGGAGTGGAGTAGAATGGAATGGATTGTAGTGGAATGGAGTGAAGTGGAACAGAGTGGATTGGAGTGGAATGGAGTGGAGTGGAATGGAATGGAGTGGAGGGGCATGGAATGGAGTTGAGTGTAGTGTAATGGAGTGGAGTGGAATGCTATGGAATGGAGGGGAATGGAGTGGAGTGCAGTGGAATGGAATGGAGTTGAATAAAATGTAGTGAAATTTATTGGAATGGAATGGAGTGGAGTGGAATGGAATGGAGTGCAGTGGAATGGAGTGGAGTGCAGTGGAATTGAGTGGCATCGAATGGACTAGATTGGAATGGAGTGGAGTGGAATGGAATGGAATAGAATGGAGTGGAATGGAGTGTAGAGGAATGGAAAGGAATTTAATAGAATGGAACAGAGTGGAGTGGAGTGGAGAGGAGTGGATTGGAGTGGAATGTATTGGAGTGGAATGGAGTGTAGAGGAATGGAAAGGAATTTAATAGAATGGAACAGAGTGGAGTGGAGTGGAGAGGAGTGGATTGGAGTGGAATGTATTGGAGTGGAATGGAATGGAGTTAAGTGGAATGGAGTGGAATGGAGTGCAGTCTAATGGAGTGGAGTTGAGTGGAATGTAATGGAGTGGAGCGGAAAGGAGTGGAGAGCAGTGAAATGGTTTGGAGTGGAGTGGAGTGTAAAGGAAAGGAGTGGAATGGAATGGAACAGAGTGGTGTGGAATGGAATGGAGTGGAGTGGAAAGGAATGGAGTGGAGTGGAATGGAATGGACAGGAATGGAATGGTTTGGAGTGGAGTGGAATGGATTGGAATGGAATGGAATTAGAGTGGAGAGAAATGGAATGGAGTGGAGGGGAATGGAAAGGAGTGGAGGGGAATGGAGTGGAGCGTAGTGGAATGGACTGGAGCCTAGTGGAATGGAGTGGAGCATAGTGGAATTAAGTGAAATGGAATGGAGTGCAGTGGAATGGATTGGAGTGGAGTGGAACGGAATAGAATATAGTGGAAAGGAGTGGAGTGAAGTGGAGTGGAATGGAATGGAGTGGAGTGGAATGATAGGGAATGGAGTGGAATGGAGAGGAGTGGAGTGGAATGCAGTGTAATGGAGGGGAAGGGAATGGAGTGAAGTGTTTTGGAATGGAGTGGAGTGGAGTGGAATGGAATGCAGTGGAGTGGTATGGAGTGGAGTGCAGTGGAATTGAGTGGAATTGAATGGAGTGGATTGGAATGGAATGAAGTGGAGTGGAACGGAATAGAACGGAGTGGAATGGAGTGAAATGAAGTGGATTTGAATGCAGTGGAGTGCAACGGAATGGAATGGAGTGGAATGGAGTGGAGTGGAATTGAATGGAGTGGAGTGGAGTTGAGTGGAGTGGAGTGGAGTAGAGGGGAATGGAGTGGAGTAAAGTGGAGTGGAATAGAGTGGAGTGGAATGGAAGAGAATGCAGTGGAATGTAGTGGATTGGAATGGAATTGAATGGAATGGAATGGAGTGGAGGGCAGAGGAGTGGAATGGAGTGGAGTGTGGTGGAGTGTAGTGGGCTGGAATGGAATGGAGTGGAGTGTAATGAAGAGGAGCGGAGTGGAATTGACTGGAATTGAATGGAGTGGAGTGGAATGGAATAGAATAGAGTGGAATGGAGTGGATTGGAGTGGAATGGAGTGGGGAAGAATAAAGGGAAATTGAGTGGAATGGGACAGGGTCAAGAGGTATGGCGTGCAATGGAGTGGAATTGAGTGGAGTGGATTAGAGTGGACTGGAAAGACGTGGAGTGAAATGGAATGGAATTGAGTGGAATGGAGTGGAGTGGAATGGATTGGAGTGGAATGGAATGGAGTGGAGTGGAATGGAATGCAGTAGAACGGAATGGAGTGGATTGGAATGGAATGGAGTGGAGTGTAATGAAGTGGAGTGGAGTGGAATGGAAGTGGAGTGGAGTGGATTGGAATGGAATGGAATGGAGAGGAGTGGAATGGATTGGAGTGGAATGGAATGGAGTGGAGTGGAATGGAATGCAGTAGAACGGAATGGAGTGGATTGGAATGGAATGGAGTGGATTGTAATGAAGTGGAGTGGAGTGGAATGGAAGTGGAGTGGAGTGGATTGGAATGGAATGGAATGGAGGAGTGTAGTGGAGTGGAGTGGAATGGAAGGGAGTGTAGTGGAATGGAGTGGAGTGGAAAGGAGTGGAGTGGAGTGGAGTGCAGAGGAATGGAATGGAGTGGAGTGGAATGGAAAATGATGGAATGGAATGGAATGCAGTAGAACGGAATGGAGTGGATTGGAATAGAATGGAGTGGAGTGTAATGAAGTGGAGTGGAGTGGAATGGAAGTGGAGTGGAGTGGATTGGAATGGAATGGAATGGAGAGGAGTGGAATGAAGTGTAGTGGAATGGAGTGGAGTGGAGTGGAATGGAAGGGAGTGTAGTGGAATGGAGTGGAGTGGAAAGGAGTGGAGTGGAGTGGAGTGCAGAGGAATTGAATGCAGTGGAGTGGAATGGAAAATGATGGAATGGAATGGAATGGAGTGGAGTGGAATGGAGTGGAGCAGAGTGGAATTGGGTGGAATCATATGGAGTGGAGTGGAATGGAGTGGATTCGAGTGGAATGTAATAGAATGGACTGGAATGGAATAGAATGGAGTGGAATGGAGTTGAGTGGAGTGCAGTGGAATGGAACTGTATGGAATGGAGTGGAATAGAATTGAATGGATTGTAGTGGAATGGAGTGGATTGGAACAGAGTGGATTGGAGTGGAATGGAGTGGAGTGGAATGGAATGGAGTGGAGTGGAATGGAATGGAGTGGAGGGGCATGGAATGGAGTTGAGTGTAACGTAATGGAGTGGAGTGGAATGCTATGGAATGGAGGGGAATGGAGTGGAGTGGAGTGGAATGGAATGGAGTTGAATAAAATGTAGTGAAATTTATTGGAATGGAATGGAGTGGAGTGGAATGGAATGGAGTGCAGTGGAATGGAGTGGAGTGCAGTGGAATTGAGTGGCATCGAAGGGACTGGATTGGAATGGAGTGGAGAGGAATGGAATGGAATAGAATGGAGTGGAATGGAGTGTAGTGGAATGGAAAGGAATGGAATAGAATGGAACAGAGTGGAGTGTGGTGGAGAGGAGTAGATTGGAGTGGAATGGATTGGAGTGGAATGGAATGGAGTTAAGTGGAATGGAGTGGACTGGAGTGGAGAGGATTGGTATGAATTGCAGTGTGGTGGCGTGGGGTGGAGTGGAATGGAATGAGGAAGAGTGGAATGGAATTGAGTAGATTGGAGTGGAATAGAGTGGAGTTGAATGGAGTGGAGTGGAGTGGAATGGAATAGAATGGAGTGGAATGGAGCGGAGTTGAATGGAATGGACAGGAGTGGAATGGAGTGGAGTGGAGTTGAATTGACTGGAATGGAACAGAGTGGAGTCGGATGGAGTGGAGTGGAGTGGAATGGAAGAGAATGGAGTGGAATGGAGTGGAGTGGAGTGGAGTGAAATGGAGTGGAGTGGAGTGGAATGGAGTGGAGTGGAGTAGAATGGAATGGATTGGTGTGGAATGGAATGGAATGGAGTGGAATACAATGGAGTGCAGAAAAGTTGAGTGGAGTGGAACGGAATAAAATGAAATGGAGTGGAATGGAGTGGAATGTTATGGAGTAGAGTGGAATGAATTGTAGTGGAACAGAATAGAGAGGAGTGGAGGAGAATGGAGTAGAGTGAAGTGCAGTGGAATGGAGTGTAGAGGAATGGAATTGAATGGAGTGGAAAGGAGTGGAGTGGAATGAAATGGAATGGAATGGAATGGAGCAGAGTGGAGTGGAGTGGAGTGGAGTGGAGCCGCATGGAATGGAGTGGAGTGGAGGGTAATGGAATGGAGTGGAGTGTATTGGAATGGATTGGATTGGAACAGAGTGAAATGGAATGGAGTGGAAGGGAGTGGAGTGGAGGGGAATGGAGCAGAGTTGAGTGGAATGGAATGGGGTGGAGTGAAAAGGAATGTACAGGAGAGGAATGGAGTGGAGTGGAGTGGAATGTAATGGAGTGGAATGGAATGGAGTAGAGTGGAGTGGAATGGAATGGAGTGGAGTGCAATGGAATGCACTGGAAAGGAATGGAGTGGAGTGGAGTGGAATTGAGTGTAATGGAATGGAGTTGAGTGGAATGGAGTGGAGTGGAGTGCCATGAAATGAAATGGAGTGGAATGGAATGGAGTGGAATGGAGTGGAATGGAGTGGATTGGAAAGGCTTGGAGTTTAATGGAATGGAGTGGAGTGGAGTAGAGTGGAGTGGGAAAGAATGGACTGGAATGTAGTGGAATAGTAGAGTGAAGTAGAGTGGAGCGGAGAATATTGGTGCTAAAATTTGCAAAACGCCTAGCAAACTGAATTAAACAATACATAAATAGGTAATTCATAATGACCAAGTGGGATTTATCCCAGAGATGCAAGGATAGTTCAACATGCAAATCAATGAATGTGATAGATCACATAAAGAGAATGAAGGGGCCAGGAACAGTGGTTCACACCTGTAATCCCAGCAATTTGGGAAGCCGAGGTGGGTGGATCACCCGAGGTCAGGAGTTTGAAACCAGTCTAGCCAACATGGCGAAGCTACGTCTCTACTAAAAATACAAAAATTAGCCAGGCATGGTGGTGAGCACCTGTAATCCCAGCTACTCAGGAGGCTGAAGAAGGAGAATCACTTGAACCCGGGAGGCAGAGGTTTCATTGAGCTGAGATCATGCCATTACACTCCAGCCTGGGTGACAGAGGGAGACTACATCTCAAAAACAAAAAACATAAAACAAAACAACAACAAAAAAAACAAGGACATAATAATTTCAATTATGCTAAAAAATTTTGATAAAATTTAATATTCTTTAATAATAAAAAGCCCTTTGAAAATTGGGTATGGAATGAACATACCTCAACATAATAAAGTCATATATGACAGATCCACAGCTAGTATCACACTAAGTGGGGAAAAACTAAAAGCCTTTTCTCTAAAATCTGGAAGATGACAAGAATGTCCACTTTTACCACTGTTATTCAACATAATGCTGAAAGCCCTATCTGGAGCAATCAGACAGGAGAAAGCAATAAAACGCATCCCAATTGGAAAAGAAGTCAAATTACCTTTTTTTTTTTTTTTTTTTTGCCAATGTTATAATGTTATATTGGAAAAGGCATAAATACTCCTCTGATAGGGTTTGAATGTGTGTTCCCTCCCAAATCTCATATTTAAATGTAATTCTCAATGATGGAGATGGGCCTGTTGAAAGGTGATTTAACCATTGGAGTGGATTACTATAAATGGCTTAGCACCATCCCATTTGGTGCTATCCTCATGATAGTGAGAGAGTTCCCATAAAATCTGGTTATTTAAAACTGTGTAACAACTCGCCCCTCCGTTTTTTGCTTCTGCTTTTTGCCCTGTGATGTGCAAGATTCTGCTTCAACTTCTGCCATGACTGTAAACTTCCAGAGACCTCCCCAGAAGCATATTCCAGTACTATGTTTTATCTACAGCCTGTAGAATCACAAGCCACTTAAACCTACTTTGTAAAAAATTAATTATCCAGTCCCACTCTCATAGTGTTGCAAAAATAGCTTAATACAAAAATTGGCACCAAGGAATGGAAAATAGTTATAAGAATACCCCACAATGTGGAATCAGCTTTGTAACTGGGTAAACAGGCAGAAGTTGGAAGAATTTGTGGGATTCAGAAGACAGAAAAATGAGGGAAAGTTGAGATATTCTTAGAGACTGGTTGAATGTCTGTGACCAAAAGGCTGATAGTGATCTGGACGGTGAAGGCCGGGCTGAGAAGGTCTCAGATGAAAACCAGAAACTTATTGGGACTGAAACAAAGGTCATCCATGTTGTCTTAGCAAAGTGGTTGGCTGAATTTCTGTCATGCACTAGGGATATAAAAAAGTTTGAATTTGAAATTGATGATTTAGGGTTTCTGTTGGAAAAATGTCTAAGCAGCAAAGCATTTGTGATGTGACCTGGCTGCCTTTAACAACCTATGCTCACATGTTCTAGCAAAAAAATAAAAATAAAATAAGTAGTAACTTATACTTACAAAAGAAGCATAGTGTAAAAGCTTGAAAACTTTGCAGCCTAGTCATGTGGCTGAAATATAAAAAGCTTTTATAAGAGAGGAACTCAAGCAGCATATGTGTCAACCACTTGTTAGAGATATTTGTATAACCTAAAAAAAAAGCAAGTGTTGATAGCCAAGACAATGGGAAAGAGGAATTGAAGGCATTTTAGAAATCTGAAAGGCAGCAACCCATCACAGGCCCTGAGGCCTAAAAGAAGAGAATAGTTTCTTGGATCAGGTCTAGGACCTGCTGCCTTGGGTAGCTTTGGTACAAGGCTCACTGCATCGTTCCCACTGCTTCAGCTCCAGGTGTAGCTCATATTGACCCAGTTACAACTCCAGTCACTGCTTCAGAGGGTGCAAGCCATAACCTTGGTAGCTTCCATGTGGTGTTAGGCCTGTGGGTTTACCAAATGCGAGTAGTTGAGACTTGAGAGCCTCCACTGTTATTTCAAAGGATGTATGAAAAAGAAAGGGTGTGCAGGCAGAAGCATGTTGCAGGTGTGGAGCCCTCATGGAGATCCTCTACTAAAACAATGGAGAAAAGAAATGTGTGGTGACAGTCCCCAGGAAGGCTCCCCACTGGGTCATGGCCTAGAAGATCTGTGAGGAGAGGATCACTGTCCTCCAGACCTCAGATCCCAGAATGGTAGATCTAGCTACAGCCTGCACCTTGCACCTTGAAAAGCCAGAAGAACAGTATGCGAGCCCATGAGAGCAGCTGTGGGGGCTGAACCATGCAAAGTCACAAGGTAGAATCTTCCCAAGGCATTAGCATGCCCTGGAAATGGGACACAGAGTCAAAAATAATTATTTTGGAGCGTAACAATTCAATAACTGCCCTTCTGGGTTTCAGACGTTCATAGATCCTGTGACCGCTTTCTTTTGGCTGATTTCTTCCTTTTAGAATAGGAGTATTTACCCAATGCCTCAGCCTCATTTGTATCTTGGAAGAGCCTAATTTGTTTCTTTATGTTACTGGCTTATAGGAGGAAGAAATTAGCTTCGTCTTAGATGAGACTTTTGACTTTTGAGTTAAGGCTGAAATTAGTTAAGACTTTGGGGATTATTGGGAAGTCATGATTGTATTTTGAAATATGAGAAGGATTTGAGATTTGGAACGGCCAGGGGCAAAATGATACAGTTTGGATGTGTATTCCCACCAAAATCTTATATCGAAATATAATCCTCAATGTTGGAAGTGGGCCTAGAGGGGAGGTGATTGAATCATGAGGGCAAGATTTCCACGGACAGTTTGGCATTATTTCCTTTGGTGCCATTCCCACAATAGTAAGTTTTTATCAGAGCTGGTTATCTATAAGTGTGTGTAACACTTCCCCCCTGCCCTCGCACTTACCATGTGATGTGCAAGCACTGGATTTATTTTTCACCTTGTCAGTTGTCAGAGGCTTCCCCAGAAGCAGAAGCCAGTGCTATGCTTTCTGTACAGCCTGAAGAAACATGAACCAGTTAAACCTATTTTCTTTATAAATTAACCAGTCACTGATTACTTTTTATAGCAATATGAGAATGGCCTAATACATCCACCAAAATCTATTAGAGGTAATAACTTGAGTAAATTTGCAGAATACGAAATCAACACATACAAATCAGTAGGGTTTCTATATGCCAACAGTCAACAAACTGAAAAAGAATTCAAAAATGTAATACTATTTGCAGTAGCCACAAATAAAACAAAATATGTGGGAATTTACCAAAGAAATAAAAGTTCTCAACAATTAAAACTGTAAAACACTGATAAAAGAAATGAAAAAGGACCCAAAAATTGGAAAGGTATTTTTATGTTCGCAGATTGGAAGAATCAGTATTTTTATAAAAATATCCATACGATCCATAGCAATCTATACATTTCATGCCATCTCTATCAAAATAACAGGCCAGGGGCAGTGGCTCATGCCTGTAATCCCAGCACTTTGGGAGGCCGAAATTGGTGGATCATGAGGTCAGGAGTTCAAGACCAGCCTGGCTAACTTGGTGAAACCCCACCTCTACTAATAATACAAAAAATTAGCCAGGTATGGTGGCGGGTGCCTGTAATCCCAGCTATTCAGGAGCCTGAGGCAAAGAATTGCTTGGACCCAGGAGGTGGAAGTTGCACTGTGCCCAGATCACATCACTGCACTCCAGTCTAGGTGACAGAGCAAGACGCCAACAAAAAAAAAAAAAAAAAAAAAAGAAAAAGAAGAAGACATTCCTCACAGATATAGAAAAAAAACTCTGAAATTTATATGGAAACATCACAAAACACCATAATAGTCAAAGCTATGCTGAGTATATAAAACAAAACTGGAGGAATTCCATTACCTGGTTTTAAATTATACTACTAAGTTGTAGTAATTAAAACAACATGACACTAGCATAAAAACAGACATAAAGACAGATGGAACGAAATAGAGACCTGAGAAACAAACTCATACAGCTAAATTAATTTTCAACAAAAGTGCCAAGAACATACAATAAAAAATAAGACAGTTTTTGTAATAAATATGGCTGGTAAAACTGGCATTCTGTGTGAGGGACAAACATTGAGACACTCATAGCAGTGTTCTGGAATCCTATGTGAGGGACAAACATTCAGACCAGAGCAAGAGTGTTCTGGAATCCCCTGTGAGGAACAAACATTCAGACCCTCGTAGCAGTGTTCTGGAATCTTATGTGACAAAAGTTTGGAACCCAGCAGCAGTGTTCTGGAATCCTATGCGAGAGACAAACATTCAGACCCTCACAGCAGTGTTCTGGAATACTATGGGAGGGGCAGCTAAATTAATTTTCAACAAAAGTGCCAAGAACATACAATAAAAAATGAGACAGCTTTTGTAATAAATAGGGCTGGGAAAACTGGCAAGCCATAGGCAGAAGAATAAAACTAGAACCCTACTTCTTGCCACTTACAAAAGTCAAATTAAAATGAATTAAACACTTAAACCTAACGCCTCAAACCATCAAACTTTTACAAGAAAACATTGGGGAAACTCTTTAGGGCATTGGTTTGGGCAAAAATTCCTTAAATAATACCCCAGAAGCACAGACAACTAAAACAAACATGGACATATCAGATTACAGAAAGTCAGAAAGCCTTTTTAAAGTGAAAGAAACAAGAAACAAAGTGAAGAGAAAATCCACAGAATAGGAGAAAATATTTGTAAATTATCCAACTGAAAAGCAATTAATAGCTACATGATATGGTTAGTATTTGTGTCCCCACCCAAATCTCATATTGAATTGTAATCCCCAGATGTTTTGGGAGAGGTTGGTAGAAGGTGATTAGATCATGGGGGTGGTTTCCCCCATGATGTTCTTCTGATAATGAGTGATTTCTCATGAAATCTGATGGTTTTATAAGGGACTCTTCCCCCTTTGCTTCACATACATGCTCTCTCTCCTGCTGTCATGTAAGAGGTGCCTGCTTCCCCAACTGCCATTATTGGAAGTTTCCTGAGTCCTCCCCGGCCATGTGGAACTGTGAGTCAATTAAACCCATTTCCTTTATAAATTACCCAGTCTTGCCAGGTGCCATGGCTCATGCCTGTAATCTCATCACTTTGGGAGGCTGAGGAGGGTGGATCACAAGGTCAGGATTTCAATACCAGCCTGGCCAAGATGGTGAAACCCTGTCTCCACTAAAAATACAAAAACTAGCTAGGCATGGTGGCAGGAGCCAGTAATCCCAGCTATTCAGGAGCTGAGGCAGAGAATTGCTTGAATCAGAAGGTGGAGATTGCAGTAAGCCGAGATTGCACCACTGCACTTCAGTCTGGGCAACAGATCAAGACTACATCTCAGTAAATAAATAGATAACACAGTCTCAGCTATTTTTTTATAGCAGTGCAGGAACAGACTAATACACTACAATATATTGAGTTCAAAAAATTCCATAGAAAAAAGTAATAACCCAAATAAAGAGTGGGCAAAAAATTTAAATAGACATTTATGAAAAGAAGACATACAAATGTGAAACAGGCAAATGAAAATGTGCTCCAGATTACTGATCATCATGGAAATGCAAATCAAACCCAAAATGAGATATCATTTCACCCCAGTTAAGGTGGCTTTTATCCAGAAGTCAGTAAAAAACAAACGCTGGTGAGTATGTCGAGTGAAGGGAACCCTTGTACACTGCTGTTGGGAGCACATTTAAGGACAGTTTGGATGTTCCCGATATAACTAAAAATAGAGCTAGTATATGGTCCAGCAATCCCATTGCTCATTATATGACTACAAGAAAAAAAATTAGTAAATCAAAGACCTATTGGCACTCTCATGTTTGCTACAGCAAGGCTTATAATAGCCAAGATTTTGAAGGAACCTAAATGTCCATTAACAGATGACTGGATAGAGAAAATGTGGTACCTATACACAATGGAGTACTATTCAGCTGTAAGAAAGAATGAGAGCCTTCCATTTGCAATAACATAAATGGAACTGAAAGTCTTTATGTTAAGTGAAATGTCAGGCACAGAAAGACAAATGTCACATGTTCTCACTATTTGTGGGTGCTAAAATTCAAAACAATTGGTGTCATAGATGTAGAGAGCATAAGGATGGTTACTAGAGGCTGGGAAGGGCAGGGAGGGAACAAGGGGATAATGGGGATGCTAAATGGGAAAAAAAAATGTTAGAAAGAATGAATAAGACAGCATTTGATAGCACAACAGGGTGATTATAGTAAAAAATAATTTAATTCCACATATAAAAAAACTAAAAGAGTATAACTGGATTGTTTATAACACAAGCTATAAATGCTTGAGGGGAGAGATACGCCGTTTTTTATTATGTATTACTCATTGCATGACTGCATCAAAATGTGTCATGTACCCCCATGAATATATACACCAACTATGTACCCACAAAAATAAATTAAAAACTGAAATTGAAATTAAAATTAAAACAAAAGGGAGGAGAGTATAATGAGGCATGTGTGACCCATGGCTTGAACTAGCTTTTCAGGTTAACTTTGGAAAGTCCTTATCCAAGAAGAGAGGTCCATTTAATCAACAGGGGATTAGAAATTTATTTTTAGTTTATAAATGGAAAAAAGAAGGATTTTAAATCTTGAGCCATAGTTCTCAGTCAATCAATCATTGCAGGGAACTCTGTTCTTTACTCTGGAGATAAACACTAGTTTTCTTTTCCATGGAATAACATCGCATTTCAAAATGTGGGGAAACATCTTGCAACTAAGAGGTGTGGCCTTATTAAATTTGATTTGGTTTCCATTGTAATTCATTTAATCACATGTGTTCTAGAGTTTGTCCTCAGTCTTCCCCTAGTATAGGCCCATGATCTGTTGAATTTGCTCAGCTCCCTGCTCAACAGCAGGAAATCAGAATTATATAAAAACCTCACTGTAGCTGGGAGTGGTGGCTCTCGCCTGTAATCCCAGCTATTTGGGAAGCCAAGGTGGGCAGATCGCTTGTTGTCAGGGGTTTGAGACCAGCCTGGCCAACAGAGGGAAACCCCATCTCTACTAAAGATACAAATATTAGCTGGGTGTGGTGATTCATACCTGTAATCCCAGCTACTTGGGAGGCTGAGGCAGAAGAATTGCTTGAACCAGGGAGGCACAGGTTTCAGTGAGCCAAGATAGTGCACTGCATTGCAGCCTGGGCAACAGAGCAAGACTCTGTCTCAAAATAATAATAATAATAATAATAATAATAATAATAATAATAAGTAACAATAAAAATCTCATTTTGTTTCAAACAAAATTTCTTTTGAATATCAACTGTATCAACTTGCATATTAACTGTAATCATTTTGTTTATTTGATATCCAATCTTGAGAAATCTTTGAGGAGTAATTTCACTCTTTTCTGCCATTTTGGTAAACATACAAAATGCCATTAAACAAAATGCACAAAATTCCTGAGAAATAAATTTTCTCCTTGAGGAGTAGACTTGCTGTGTTAGAGGAACTCATGGTTACCTAGCTTCTAGTTTAATAAACATGACTAGAATATTCTATCTTAATATGAGTAGCTAGGTACTCACAGGGCATCTAGAAGATTAATGTTCATGGTCTGAAAATAGTCACATTTTTTAACTGGCCACAAATTACAATTGCAGAATATTTGTGGTCATACAAGACATCTTCCACCAAGCCTGAAAAATGTATAAATGTCCTAGGAGTGCAGCATTTTTTGTAAGGATATTATTAATGAGCTAGCTTAGGTCAATGGGTTAATGGTTATTGTTAAAACGAATAGCCACGACTTTAGTGACTACATCTGCAGCTTCCAAGTTTAATTATAACGCTTTATCTTTATAGTTACTTATAAGTAGAGACACTAACAAAAGACAATGCGTTCCTGCTCTTGTTATCTGAGGATGTCCAACTCTGTAATGGAGTAATTTCTAATAAACTTGCTTCTTTCACTGTGCTCTCTAACTCACCTCAAATTTTTTCCTGCAGAAGATCTGGGAATCCTACTTTGTGGTCTGTATCAGGACCCTCTTTTCCAGCAACAACTTTCAGCCCACCATGAACGGACAACAAGACAAGACCCCCACTCCAAGGAAAACAATCCACACAGAATCAATCAGTTGACACCTGGCAAGCGGGCTGTCTTTTAGAGTCGTGAAGCCATTCTGGTGGGCAAGAATGATTTTCCACTATTAACATACTCAGATTAGAGGCCAAGCCCACAGGGTTAGAGGCCCTGGGGAATATTGAGAAGAATGGATTTGGCTATACAAGATGTTTGCCACTTTCTCTTTTCGGACTGTCCATCTTGTGCTTTCGGTCCCTCAACTGAGTGCTCCACATCTTGTCACCTTTCTGCTCATTGCCTCTGTTTTGCAGTAGCCTGGAGGCTGCCCCAGGACAGAGGCCCAAAACAGTTTTGCTTTTACTTTCCTCAGCGATCCTCTGACTCTGAACTGACTGCTTGTTTAATTTGCCACTTGTCCAAGTAACACTGAAAAAAAGAATTGTCTTGTAACCTAGAATTTTTTTACCTTAAATTTCAGAAAAGATCAGCAGTAACCTCGCCATCATGACTGAAGTTGAAATGTGGTATCTAAGAGCTCTACATGATAAGATCAGATATGCCTGTTTAGTGACAGCCTCTTTTATGACAACCCTTTGCAAACAATTACCCTCAAGATGGAGAACATGAGACTTTTTCTTAACAGTTTTCCCTCATTTATTAACCGTAACGCCATCTTTGATGGGCTGGTATAGGGCAGCTGGACCCTGCTTTCTTAACCCAGCAGGTCACTTTTCTGGAGAGAGTTTTGTCAGATTTGTCGTAGCAGTGTGAAAATGGACTAATACCATCAGAGTGAACAGGCAACCTACAAAATGGGAGAAAATTTTCGCAATCTAGTCATCTGACAAATGGTTAATATCCAGAATCTACAATGAACTCAAACAAATTTACAAGAAAAAACAAACAACCCCATCAAAAAGTGGGCAAAAGATATGAACAGACACTTCTCAAAAGAAGACATTTATGCAGCCAAAAGACACATGAAAAAATTCTCATCATCACTGGCCATCAGAGAAATGCAAATCAAAACCACAATGAGATACCATCTCACACCAGTTAGAATGGAGATCATTAAAAAGTCAGGAGACAACAGGTGCTGGAGAGGATGTGGAGAAATAGGAACACTTTTACATTGTTGGTGGGACTGTAAACTAGTTCAACCCTTGTGGAAGTCAGTGTGGCGATTCCTCAGGGATCTAGAACCAGAAATACCATTTGACCCAGCCATCCCATTACTGGGTATATACCCAAAGGATTATAAATCATGCTGCTTTAAAGACACATGCACACGTGTGTTTATTGTGGCACAATTCACAATAGCAAAGACTTGGAACCAACCCAAATGTCCAACAATGATAGACTGGATTAAGAAAATGTGGCACATATACACCATGGAATACTATGCCGCCTAAAAAAATGATGAGTTCATGTCCTTTGTAGAGACATGAGTGAAATTGGAAATCATCATTCTCAGTAAACTATCGCAAGGACAAAAAACCAAACACCGCATGTTCTCACTTATAGCTGGGAATTGAACAATGAGAACACATGGACACAGGAAGGGGAACATCACACTCTGGGGACTGTTGTGGGGTGGGGCTGGGGGGAGGGATATTATTAGGAGATATACCTAATTCTAAATGATGAGTTAATGGGTGCAGCACACCAGAATGGTACATGTATACGTATGTAACTAACCTGTACATTGTGCACAAGTACCCTAAAACTTAAAGTATATATATATATAAAAGAAAATGGACTAATATATTACAATATACAAGTTACAGCCTTCCTAATTCCCCTGTTTGATCTGACTCCTATTTTGCAGCTTCATTTGTTTTATAGAAGAGAAACTAAGAGGGAGGAAATACATTATATACAGGCTTCTCTGATACTTGGTCAGGATAAAAATTAAAATGGGTTTCTTTATGTTTGATGGAGGAAAAGACAAAACAGGGATGGCACATAATTGATTACCCTTTTAATGCAAGTTACTCTTAATATTAGGCTTTTCTTAGCTGGGGCTGAACTCCCCCTGCCAATCCGAGCACCCCATAAGAACACAATCATATTCCTTCCAGTTCTAGTGAGGTGTGCAACATATTATTAATTTCTTCTAGTTTTCCAGGGTTATGTAGTATCTGCTCATCATCTTCTCCCTGCCCTTCGAGTCCTGTCTTACGTACATACCCCACTCTCGAAACACCCGAACTTCACCCGAACAACATGTAGTGGTAGCCAGCAAAGTTGAATATTTGCCCTCTCTGGGAAGTGACAGATGATAATAGGGACACTATATTGAAGGAGTGGCCTGTCCCTCCACACCTGTGAGCGTTTCTCGTCAGGTAGAACTAGAGGCTTGTGAAAAGAGACGCAGAGACAAAGTATAGAGAAAAAGTGGGCCCAGGGGACAAGTGCTCAGCATACGGAGGACCAGCGCCGGCACCTGTCTCTGAGTTTCCTTAGTATTTATTGATCATTATCAGGCATTTCTCGGAGAGGGGGAAGTGGCAGGACAATAGGGTAACAGTGGAGAGAGGGCCAGCAGGAAAACATGTGAACAAATGTCTCTGCAACATAAACAAGGTAAAGAAAAAAGTGCTGTGCTTTTGATGTGTATATACATAAATATTTCAATTACTTAAAGAGCAGTATTGCCTCCAGCATGTCTCACCTCCAGCCCTAAGGCAGTTTACTCCTATCTCAGTAGATGAAATATACAATCGGGTTTTACACTGAGACATTCCATTGCCCAGGGACGAGCAGGAGACAGATGGTTTTGTCTTATCTCAACTGCAAAGAGGCTTTCCTCTTTTACTAGTCCTCCTCAGCACAGACCATTTACAGGTGTTGGGCTGGCGGATGGTCAGGTCCCTCCCTTCCCATGAGGCCATATTTCAGACTATCACATGGGGAGAAACCTAGGACAATACATGGCTTTCCTAGGCAGTTGTCCCTGTGGCCTTCCGCAGTGTTTTGCGTCCCTGCGTACTTGAGAATAGGGAGTGCTGATGACTTTTAACAAGCATGCTGCCTTCAAGCATTTGTTTAACAAAGCACATCCTTCATATCCCTAAATCCATTAAACCTATAGTCGACACAGCACATGTTTCTGTGCGCACAGGGTTGAGGCTAGGGTTACAGATTAACAGCATCTCAAGGCAGAAGAATTTTTCTTAGTACAGTACAAAATGGAGTGTCTTCTGTCTACTTCTTTCTACATAGACACAGTAACAGTCTGATCTCTTTTTCTTTTCCCCATACTATATAGGTAAATGTACACTTTTCTATATCTGAATTAGCCATATGCAAGGAAAAACTAAAACAGTTTTCAGAGGTTCCGGGAAAATTCATAGACAAATTTAAAAGGCTAACCTTGACGTATGATCTGACCAGGCAGGATTTGCATATATTTATGTTCGCCTGCTGCATGGTAGAAAAGCAGTGCATTATGGGAGTGGCTAGAGCACATGCTAATAGGGTGGCAACCTGCAACCAGGGGAATGACACCTATCAAGTAGGAGGCACAGCAGTGCCTGACTAGGACCCAAAAGGACTAGAATCTAGAAAAAACAAATGAATTAGGAAGAAAGTAGGAAATAGAGAGAAAAAATTATGATTGACTCCATGAAGGAATAAAAAAAAAGTGTGATACAGCTTTTTAATTTTTATAAAGTCTGGAAAATTACTCAGGGAAAAGATGAAAACCTAGCCTTATTACAAGGGTGGATAATTTAGACCTTGAGGAAATACACTAACACTGACCCTGACTCCAAAAAGGGACAGGCATTTCTAGGAGTTTAATTTATAGCACGGTCTCCTTCTTATATCTGCAGGAAGCTGCCAAAAGCAGCCTTAGGCTTCCAGACTCCCATGGATCAGATTTTAGACTTGGATTTTGCAGTTTTCCATCACAGGAATTGAGCAGAGAAAACATAAAATAAAGCAAATCTTCCAAGAGGCCCAGCTTCTAGCTGCAGCCTTGTGCTCTCCACCACTTCAGAAGCAGCCCCCTAACCCCTGGCCCTCACAGAGGAAGTGAGAAGGTGAAAATCGCAGTCTGTGCCTTTGGGCCACTGCGCCTTGGGTATAAATCTGTGTGCCTTCTGTAGGAAGGTAAGCCTCTGCCGAAGGAAATGCACTGTGCTTCCAAGGGAGCCATCATCAGAGCCCAGCAGACTCAAAAGTGGCGGGGCCTGATACTTCCTACCTCCACTCCCATTGGACTACTAGCTATCGAGAGATGGAGGAGCCTCAGGTGACTCTTGAAGTAGCAGGTAGGGGTATTAACTTCGTATTGGGTGTGGGAGCAGATTACTCTGTACTGATTTAATACAATGGTCTCCTGTGTTCTCATGATGGACAAGCCCCAAAACACTCCTTTTTGTATCTTCTAAGTTGGCCTCCAGAGTCTCTAGGTTTCTCGCCTGCCTTTTTAGTACTGTCTGATTGCCTGACCTCTTACTGGGGAGAGGTTTGTTGACTGAGGAGACCAAGTCATTGTCACCTTCACAGATCATAAAGCATAGAAACTGTTATTTTTGTTCCTGACCCATCAGGGGAAAAAAGAAGTTAAGAATGAGCTGTCACATTTACCACCTGAGGTGTTGTCTTAAGTAAATCTTGAGGTTTGGGCCACACAGGCTCTGGGAAACGCACTAAACAACTCCCCCATTGAAATCCAACTTCAGCCTAGTACTCCTCGATCTCAGAAGAGACAATATATTTTAAGGCAAGAAGCATGAGGGGAAATTCAACCCCTTATTGCCAAATTCTTGCCATATGAGTTATGAAGCCCATGAGAGTCTCCTTACAATACTCGCATGTTACCAGATAAAAAGCCTAATGGCAAGTACAGATTTGTCAGAACCCTTAGAGCATTAAGAAATGCAGTTGTCTCCATACACCTCATTGTCCCCAATACTTACCATGTCCCAGTGGATGCAAGCTGGTTTACATTCTTAAATCTGAAAGATGCACTTTTCTGGATCTCAATGCATGCAGATTCATAAAATGTTTGCCTTTGAATGGAATGATCCAGATATGCATTCAGCCACAAAACTAACCTGGACAGTCATCTCTGAAGGGTTCTGGGATAGCCCCCACTTATTTGAAAATACTCTAGCTAAGGACTTAACAAATCTATAATTGGAAAGGGACAAAATTATTCAGTATGTAGGTGACTTGCTCATTGCTAACCCAACTAAAGAAGACTCATAATAATAATGTTAAGTTGGTAAATTTCCTGGGAACTTGCAGATATAGGGTGTCACCACACAGAGCTCAGATTTTGACTGAAAGACTTAAATATTTGGAATCTGTTTTAACCTTTGGAACTGATCAACCTCCCTAGAAGATAAAAAAGTTATTTTGGTCACCCAACAGTCCCTGTCCAAAAAATGACTGTGGGTTTTTTTAAGAGATGGCTGCGTACTGCTGCTTATGGGTGCCCAGATTTGGGCATGTAGCCAAGCCTTTATATGATACACTAAAGGGAAAGATTTAGAGCTCCTAGAATGTAATGAGAACTGCAAGCAAACCTTCAATACTCTCAAGGAGAAATTGGGCTCTGCTGCAGCCATGGGAATCCCCAAGTTGGATGAACCATTTTTTCTTTATGTGACCAAAAAGCAAGGCATAGGCCTTAGGTAATCTTGTCCCAAAACTGGGGGACATTCCAAGGCAAGCAGCCTAATTTTCTAAGCAGATTGACCAGGTGGCCTCAGGGTGGCCTTGTTGTCTTAGAGCTACTGCCGCTACCACTTTTCTAGCAGGCAAAGCTAATAAACTAACATTAGAACAGCACCTACAGGTTTTTAACCTCACACCAAGGGAAGGTGGTCCTAGAAGCTAAAGGGCAGCAGTGAATAATAAGAGAACATTTATGAAAGTATCAGGGCTTATTGCTAGACACTCCAGACATAACCCTTAAAGCCTGCCAAACCATAAACCCAGCTACTTATCTGCCAGAGTCCACAGGTGCTTCTAGCCTTTCTGGCATACTAGTAGTATTAGTCTGTTCTCATGCTGCTAATAAAGACATATCAGAGGCTGGGTAATTTATAAAGAAAAGAGGTTTAATTGACTTACAGTTCCACATGGTCAGGGAAGCCTCACACTCATGGCAGAAGGCAAATGAGGAGCAAAGTCACATCTCTTACATGGCAGCAGGCAAAAGAGCTTGTGTAGGGAAACTCCCCTTTATAAACCCATCATCTGTAATCCCAGCACTTTGGGAGGCCAAGGCAGTGGATGACCTGAGGTGAGGAGATCGAGGCCAGCCTGGCCAACATGGTGAAACCCCGTCTATACTAAAAGTACAAAAATTAGACAGGCATGGTGGTAGGCGCCTATAATCCCAGCTACTCGGTAGGCTGAGACAGGAGAATCGCTTGAACCCAGGAGTCAGAGGTTGCAGTGAGCCAAGGTCCTGATAATGCACTCCAGCCTGAGCAACAGAGCAAGACTATGTCTCAAAAATAAATTAATAAATAAACCATCAGATCTCATGAGGCTTATTCCCTGTCACGAAAACAGCATGGGAAAGACTCATCCCCCGATTCGATTGCCTCCCACTGGGTCCCTCCCAAGAAATATAGGAATTATGGGAGCTACAATTCAAGATAAGATTTGACTGGGGACACAGCCAAAGCATGTCACAGGTTATGTAACAAATTTATTCTAGCAGGCCAGACTTAAGAAGGATGAGCCCCTTGACCATCCCAAGGAAGATTGGTTAACAGATGTAAGTTGTTTTATGCATCAAGAAAACAAGAAGGGTAGGTATGCTATTAGTAGTAGGCACAAGTCTTGCTGGCCTCGACCTCAGCTCAAAAAGCTGAGTTAATTGAACTTACTCAGCTCCTGCAATTGAGGAAGGATTTAAAAGTTAACATTTACACTGATTCCAAGTATGACTTTTTAGTGCTTCATGCTTATGCTGTAATTTGGAATGGGTAGGGACTCCTGTCCCCCAAGGGCTTTTCCATACAACATTATTCAAATTTTGAGCTTGTTAGAATGCCGCTTTGCTGCCAAAAAGTGACTATAATTAATTGCAGAGGACATCAAAAGAGAGACTGACCATGTAAAAGGAAATGCCGTTGTAGATGCCACAGCCAAGGCCCCTGCACTGAAAGGGCCAATGAAGCTTATGGGCGTGCTGGACAGCATACTTAGCACTGGGCCAGAACACTCTGAAGAAGAACAAAAATGAGCCAGGGTCTGCATTTCAGTCCAGGGCCCCTCTGGCTGGCCGAATGATGGTAATAAATTACTAATTCCAACTACCAATCATAGGAATATAATTCAGCACTTTCATTATTCTTTTCACCCTAGAAAGGATTCTTGGTTTCTGTTAATGTCTCATTTGTTTATAGGGGTAAATCTTTTCAAGACACCAAAACAGGTGACTCAGCCCTGTGAGCTCTTTGCCTGACATGACCCAAATGGCCAGCAATTTTCTCCTTCTCGAGGTAAACCTGTCCAAAATTCAGGACCCTATCCAGGTGAGAACCGGCAACTCTAATTTACTCAGATACCTTTCTGCAGGAGATTCAAATATTTGCTAATGCTTACTGATATCTTCACTGGTTAGATCGAGGTATTCCCCACCCCATCTGAAAAATCTTTACCAGAAGAAATATCTCCTCAGTTTGGGTAATCTTAAAGCCTGCAAAGTGGCCATGGCCCGTCTTTCACAGCAGGTGTATCCCAACACCTATCCTCAGCTTTAAGAATCCAATATTACATTCACTCTGTGTGCAGACCGCAGTCCTCTAGAAAGGTGAAAGGGCTAATCCTACTCTAAAGAAGACTGTAGCTAAATCAGACGCCTGACTATCACTAACACCCATAGCTTACTGTGGGTTTGAACTGTTCCAAAGTAAAACTTATAATTAAATCCTGTTGAGTTAACTTTCGGAAGACCTTTCCTAAGCACAGGTCTCCTAACAGATGAAAAGACTCATGAATTACAACAATATGTTATCAATCTAGGACAGGTGCAAAGGCACTCTGTGAATATGGAAACAAGAGTCTTCCCCTCCCACATGGGAGGAAAATTCAGTTTCAGCTCAGCTAGGGATTTAGTCTTACTAAAGATGTGGGAGGAAGTTCTCCAGCTGACCAGCTTTCCCCAACGTGGAAAGGACCACAGCAAGGACACCTGAGTTTTCCAACAGACGTTCAACGGCAAGGGATTCACAGTGGGTACACCTGTGTGGAAGTAAAGCTGTTGCTTATTCTGGGAGCCTAATCCGAGGCTGAGGGAGGTGGACGCAGGGCGATTTCAGCGTCGGTGGAGGGCGGGCTAGGTAGCTATGCGTCTGCTTCTCCTTCTCGCGTTTCTACTGCCGCTGAAATAACGCCTTGGCCATGAAGGAAATCGTGCTCACGCAGGCCTGGCAGTACGGGAACCAGATCGGCGCCAAGGTTGTATTTGACTCCATAAAAATTAAAATTTTGTATAAGAGAAAAATGCCTCAAAGTCAAAAGTCAAAAGACTGGGGAAATAGATCTGCAACATACATGACAGACAAAAAGCTAATTTGGGATATAGATAGATAGATAGATAGATAGATAGATAGATAGATAGATGTAAATATCCGTTTTTAACACCATTTTAAAAAATATCGTCCTTTCCCCATTGAACAGTCTTGACGCCCTTGTTAAAAATCATAACCATATTTTTTGGTTCTTTATTTCTATTGCATTAGTCTTTGCGTCTGTCTCTATGCTGGTACAGCATTGTTTTGCATACTGAAGTTTGAAACCAGGAGGTGTTAGTCCTCTAACTTTGTTAGTTTTTAAGATTGATTTGGGTGCTTGGGTTTTTTTGAGATTTCATCTGAATTTTAGAATAGGTTTTTCTATTTTTGCAAATATTGGAATTTTTGTAGTGATTTTATTGAATCTGTGGAAGACTATAGATAACAATGGCACCTTGACAAGATTTTGTCTTCCAGTCCATAAACACATGATGTCTTTTCATTTATTTGTGTCATCTTTAATACTTTCATGCCATGTTTATAGTTTTTGCTCTACAGGTTTTTCATTTC
This sequence comes from Pongo abelii, assembly GCF_028885655.2. Lineage (NCBI taxonomy): Eukaryota > Metazoa > Chordata > Mammalia > Primates > Hominidae > Pongo > Pongo abelii. Next base: position 17,255,111 of record NC_072000.2, on the reverse strand, counting down.
CTTGGTTAAGTGGGTTCGTAAGTATTTTATTATTTTGATGCTATCATACATGACCTTGTTGTCTTGATTTCTTCTTCAGATAGTTTATTGTTATTGTAGAAATACAACGATTTTTGTGTATTATTTTGTTTCATGCAGCTTTGATGAATTGTATTTATTGCATCTGACAGTTTATTTCACAGAAACTAAAATATTTTTAATATATAAGTTTATGTCATCTGCAAACAGATAATTTTACTTTTTAAAAAATTGGAATATCTTTAATTCTTTTACTCACCTTATTGTTTTAACTAAACAGAACCTTCAGTACTTTATTAAATAGAAGTAGTAAAAGCAAACATCCTTGTTTTTGCTCTTAGGGTAAAAGCTTTCAGTCTTTCACCATGTTAGCTGTGTTTTTTTGTTTTGTTTTGTTTTGTTTTTTTGTATAGCATTATGTTAAGGTGTTTTCTTTCTTTTTATAGTTTACTAACTATATTTTATCATGAATGTGGGTTAAATTTGGACAAACGCTTTTTCTTCTTTGATTAATATGATCCATTGAGTGTTTTTCCTTCTTTATGTTAATGTGATATTATGCTGATTTTCATGTGTTGGAACATACTTTTATTTCAGGAGTCAATTATACTCATTCATAGTGTATAATCCTTTTAAAGTACTGCTAAGTTTGAGTTGCTGGTATTTTGTTGAGGATTTTTGCTTCAGCATTTATAAGGGATTTTTTTTGCAATTTTCTTATGGTGCCTTTGTCTGGCTTGGTGTCAGGGTCATACTGGACTCATAGAATAAGTTAGAAAAAATTACTGCGTCTTCAATGTTTTGAAAAAGTATGAGAAAAAGTGGTTTTAATTCTGCTTTAAACATTGGGTAGAATTCAACAGTGAAGCCATCTGGTCCAGGCTTTTCTTTGTTGCTGGGTTTTTGATTACTGATGCAATCTTCCTGCTGAATCTCCTTGCTGAATAGGTTTATTCAACTTTTCTGATTCAGTCTTAGTAGGTTTTTTGTTTCTAGGAATTTGTTCATTTTATTTAGGCTATTCAATTTTTTAGTGTATACTTCCTTATGTTACTCTCCTACATCCCTTTTTTACTCCAAAAATGTGTTAGTAATGTACCCATTTTATTTTTGAGTTTAGTAATTTGAATATTCACTTTTTTTCTTAGTCAATCTAGATAAAATTTTGTCAGTTTTGATCTTTTTCAGGGAACAAATTAGGCTTTGTTGATTTTTGATATTGTTTTTCTATTCTCTATTTCAGTTATTTCCACTGTTATCTTTATCATTTTTTCAATTTTGCTAGTTTTAGTTGTCCCTCTTTAGTAGTCCCTCTTTTTCCCTCTGTTTTTAGTTCCTTAGGAGTAAAGTTGTTGATTCGGTATCTTATTTTTTATAATCACTTATAGCTATAAATTTTTCCCTTATGGTACTGTTTTTGATGTATCTCTTAACTTTTGGTATTTCATGTTTTTAATTTGTCTCTACATATTTTCTATTTTCTCTTGTGATTTCTTCTTTTGTCTATCCTTGAGTGTTTCATACCTATATTTTTAGACATAAAATGTATAACCTACAAAATTTTCTTGATTTTGTAGACATAAAATGTATAACCTACAAAATTTTCTTGATTTGCTTGATTAGTTTTATTTGTTGTAAGTTTTTATTTCAGAATTAAATGTGTGTATCAACATTTATTATGTTCTCATAAACTTTGTAATACCTGGAGATTTCTGGTCCACACATGTAAGTCTCTACATAAGTATTATTTTGAAGCATTTAATCTTCTGTTTTAATATTTCAAAAATCTAAATGAAACTGAGATTTTGGTTTCTGAGATGAAATCATGGTAGGTGACTGAGAAACGCTTAAAAATTAGCCAAAACTTAAAATTCAGTTAAAGTTTACCTTCAAGATTCAACCTGAATAAGTCACCCTGTATTGCTGGCAATAAAGAATAAGTCTTTAATGGTATAAAAGGAAACTTCAGAGAACGTTTCTCTTTCCCCAGTTGACATATAAATTAAAAGATGTAAAAAATTTTTATGGCCTTATGCATTTTTTACTTTAGAATTCCAACTTTTTCTGGTTAAAATTTTTCCAAACAGATTCCTGTGTATTTGAAAGCCAAATAATTTTTTAGTAGAAATGCTTAAGCAGTTAAATAAGGCCATGAAAGTTTCTTGAACTTGTGGGAATCCATGACAAAATCTGACATTATGTTCTATTGTCTTGGAAGGTAGGAATATCGTTTGACTTCTGCTTTGCTGACAAGAAATGTCCTGAGCAAGACTTCCTGGGGCAATGACCTCACACATGGAAAACGCTGGAGCCCGTCTGTTTCCAATCTGCTTTCTTCCAAAAATTAGGGAACTTTAGTTTTCCCTTTGATACTCTCTGTTACTGCCAATCCCAATGCCAGGGCTGCCCTGCTTCTACAAGTGACAATGACAAATATAGGCCTGAAGAAAGATGAGCTGATGGCATTCCCAGCTTATTACCTCTCCTTGGGGGACTTATCTCACATACATGGATTCAACTCATAGACTCAGCTGGGTGAGGATCTATTATTCAGCTACATTAGAAGTGACTGCTTAAGACTCAGGTGTATGGTGAAATGAGGCAGAATTTTCTCAATGGAGTGTTAGGAGAATTTTCTCCTCATAATTATTTTCTTACTATCACTAAATCATAGCTAAAATGAGGAAATTATTCAAGAAGAAATAGAAATGTAATCTTATGAGGACATAAATTTAGAGATTTGTGGAGAGCTCTTCATAATTTCATGGTGTTCTCTTTGAGCTGAGATTATAGTTGACTTTTCATTATAATGTATTAGCTTTTCTAGACCTTATGCATTTATGTAAAGTTTTCTTTGCTGTACTTTAAGTTCTGTGATAAATGGGCAGAGCATGCAGGTTTGTTACATAGTTATACACGTACCATGGTGGTTTGTTGCACCCGTCAAACCGTCATCTACATAGGTATTTCTCCTAACGGTATTCTTCCCCTAGCCTCCCACCCCATGACTGGCCCCAGTGTGTGCTGTTCCCCTCCCTGTGTCCATGTGTCCTCATTGTTCAACTCCCACTTATGAGTAGGAACATGCAGTGTTTGGTTTTCTTTTCTTTTTTCTTTTTCTTTCTCTCTCTTTTTTTTTTGAGACAAAATTTCACTCTTGTTGTCCAGGTGGGAGTGTAATGGCGTGATCTCGGCTTAACACAACCTCTGCCTCCTGGGTTCAAGCGATTCTCCTGCCTCAGCCCCCCAAGTAGCTATGATTACAGGTATGTGGCAACATTCCTGGCTAATTGTTTGTATTTTTAGTAGAGACGGGGTTTCTCCATGTTGGTCAGGCTGATCTCAATCTCCCCACCTCAGCCTCCCAGTGTTCTGAGACTACAGGCATGAGTCACTGCTCCTGGCCTGGTTTTCTTTTCTTGTGTTAGTTTGCTGAGAATGATGATTTCCAGCTTCATCCATGTCCCTGGAAAGGACGTAAACGCATAGTATTCCATGGTGTATATGTGCCACATTCTCTTTAACCAGTTTATCATTAATGGGCATTTATGTTGGTTCCAAGTCTTTGCTATTGTGAACAGTGCTGAAATAAACATGCAGTGCTGAAATAAACATACAGTGCATGTGTCTTTATAGTATAATAATTTATAATGCTTTGGGTACATACCCTATAATGGGATTGCTGGGTCAAATGGTATTTCTGGTTCTATATCTTTGAGGAATTTTCATACTGTCGTCCACAATGACTGAACTAATTTACACTCCTACCAACAGTGTAAAAGCATGCCTATTTCTCCACAGCCTCATCAGCATCTGCTGTTTCCTGATTTTTTAATAATCGCCATTCTAACTGGCGTGAGATCATATCTCTTTGTGGTTTTGATTTGCATTCATCTAATGACCAGTGATGATGAGCTTTTCTTCATGTTTGTTGGCCACGTAAATGTCTTCTTTTGAGAACTGTCTGCTCGTTTCCTTTGCCCACTTTTTGAGGGGGCTGTTTTTTTCTTGTAAATTTGTTTAAGTTCTTTGTAGATTATGGATATTAGCCCTCTGTCAGACAGATAGATTGTAAAAATTTTCTCCCAATCTGTAGGTTGTCTGTTCACTCTGATGATAGTTTATTTTGCTGTGCAAAAGCTCTTTAGTTTAGTCTGATCCCATTTGTTAAGTTGGGCTTTTGTTGTCATTGCTTTTGGTGTTTTAGTCACAAAGTCTTTGCCCATGCCTATGTCCTGAATGGCATTGCCTAGGTTTTCCTCAATGGTTTTTATGGTTTTAGGTCTTATGTTTAAGTCTTTATTCCATCTTGAGTTATTCTTTGTATAAGGTATAAGGAAGATGTCCAGTTTCAGTTTCTGCATATGGCTAGCCAGTTTTCCCAACATGATTTATTAAATAAGGAGTCTTTTCCCCATTGCTTGTGTTTGTCAGGTTTGTCAAAGATCAGATGGTTGTATGTGTATGGACTTATTTTAGAGTTCTCTATTATGTTTCATTGGTTGTTTTTGTACCTGTACCATGCTGTTTTGGTTACTGTAGCATTATAGTGTAGTTAGAAGTTGGGTAGTGTGATGCCTCCAGCTTTCTTCTTTTTGTTTAGAATTGCCTTGGCTATTTGGGCTTTTTTTGGTTCATCAGAATTTTAAAATACTTTCTTCTAATTCTGTGAAGAATGTCATTGGTAGTTTAATGGGAATAACATTGAATTCTTTTATAAATTTCTTTGGGCAGTATGGACATTTTCAGGAATGAATTCTTCCCTATCCATGAGCATGGAGTGCTTCTCCATTTGTTTGTGTCCTATCTGATTTCTCTGAGCAGTGGTTTGTAGTCCTCCTTGAAGAGGTTCTTCACTTCTCTTGTTAGCTGTATTCCTATGTATTTTGTTCTCTTTGTAGCAATTGTGAATGAAGTTCATTCACGATTTGGCTCTCTATTTGCTTGTTGTTTGTGTATAGGAATACTAGCAATTTTTGCACACTGATTTTGTATCCTGAGATTCTGTTGATGTGGTTTATCAGCTTAAGAAGCTCTTGGGCTGAGATGATGGGGTTTTCTAGATACAGGATTATGTCATCTGCAAACAAAGATAATTTGACTTCACCTCGTCCTATTTAAATATCTTTATTTCTTTTTTCTACCTGATTGCCCTGGCCAGAAATTCGAGTACTACGTTGAATAGGAGCGGTGAGAGAGGCCATCCTTTTCTTGTGCCAGTTTTCAAGGGGAATGCTTCCAGCTTTTTCTCACTCAGTATGATATTGGCTGTGGGTTTGTCATATATGGCTCGTATTATTTTGAGGTGTGATCTTTCAATACCTAGTTTATTGAGAGTTTTTAACATGAAGGGATGCTGGATTTTATTGAAGGCCTTTTCTGCATCTATTGAGATAATCTTGTTGTTTTTGTGTTTAGTTCTGTTTATGTGATGAATTACAGTTATAGATTTGCCTGTGTTGAACCAACCTTGTATCCCAGGGATGAAGCCATCTTGATTGTGGTGGGTCAAGGTACCCTTATCAGTCTTAAGTTCAGTCTTTTTACATAATCCCATAATTCGTGAAGGTTTTGTTTTTCTTTATTTTTTATTCTTCTTTCTCTAGTCTTCTCTTCCTGTCTTATATCAGACAGATAGTTTTGAAGCTCTGAGATTCTTTCCTCCACTGGGCCTATTCTGTGAGTGATAGTTGTGGTTGTGTTGTGAAGTTCTCATGTTGTGTTTTTCAGCTCCATCATGTCAGTTATGTTCCTCTCAAAACTGAATATTCTGGTTATCAGCTACTGTGCTCTTTTATGATTTTTAGCTTCTTGCATTAAGTTAGAATGTGCTCCTTCAGCTCAGAGAAGTTTGTTATTACCCACCTCTTAAAGCCTACTTTTGTCAATTCAGCCATCTCAGCCTCGGGTCAGTTCTGTGCCTTTGCTTGGGAGGTGTTGTTGTCATTTAGAGGAGAAGATGCATTCTGCCTTTTTGAGTTTTCAGCATTTTTGTGTTGATACTTTCTCATCTTTGTGGGCTTATCTGCCTTTGTCATTGCTGACTTTTGAACGGAGTTGTTCATTGGGTCTTTTTGTTGATGTTGTTGTTGTTGCTTTCTGTTTGTTTTTAAAAGTCAGACCACTCTTCCCTAGGGCTAGGGCTGCTGTGGTTTTTGGGGGTCCACTCTAGACCCTAGTCACATCAGTCTCCCCTCCACCTGGAGGTATCACCAGTGAAGGCTGCAAAACAGCAAAAATGGCAACCTGATCCTTCCTCTGGGAGCACAAGTCCAAGGGGGTACAGACTTGATGCCAGCTGGAATGCTCCTGTAGGAGGTGTCTGGAGACCCCTGTTGGGAGGTCTCACCAAGTCAGGAGGAACAGGATCAGGGACTGCTTAAAGAAGCAGTCTGGCTGCCCTTTGGCAGAGCAGTTGTGTTGTTTGTACCCCCAGGAGTCTCCAGAGCCAGCAGGCTGGAAAGGTTCAGTTGGCTGAACTGGGGAGACAGTAGCTACTTCTCTCCCTGGGGACTTCATCCCAGGGAGAAATCAGAGTTCTGTCCATAGAACTCTGGCTGGAGTTGCTAAAATTCTGATGGGGAGGCCCTGTCCAGTGAGGAAGGATGGATTTCAGTCTCTCTTAAAGGAGCAGCCTGGCCACATCAGTCACAACAGCTGTACTGTGTTATAGGGGGCTCCTCCTGATCCCTGGTGCCAGCAGGCTAGAGCAGCTAACTCAAACCACAGATAGAGTGGCTGCCCCTCCCCCTGGGAACTCGGTCCACCTCCAGCTTTCTCCAGCCTGCTGTCACTGGCCAGCTGGAATTCCAAGCCAATGGGTCTTGTGAGGTGCTGTGGGACTGGGGCCTCAGAATGATGTCACTTGGCTCCCTGGATTCAGCCCCCTTCCTAAGGGAATGCACAGATGTATCTCCCGGTTTGCTTGAATTCTCAGGGCAGAGTATGCAAAATTCCTAGGTTTCCATGCATGCCACAGTAAGCCAGCAAGCACTCTGCTGAGACTCCACACAGCTCTGTGCTTCAAACCTGAGGCCGTGGTTGCTGAGCTCATGAAGGTACCTCCTGATTTGCAGATTGAAAAGATCCATCAGAGAAGCTTTGCTTCCCGGGCAGGGTCGCAAAATCACTCCTGGCCTCCCTTGTCTGCAAGTGGGGACTCGGCTAGCTCCATGCCATACCAGGGTGGGTCATTGATCCACTTGCTTTTCCTGACTCTCTGTGGGTCGAGCTGTCTGCCTAGTCAGTCCGAATGCAAGAACCTGAATACATCCATTGAAGGTGCAGAATTCACTCGCAGTTTTCATTGCTCTCTGTGAGAGCCAAAGGCCACTGCTGCTTCTAAACGGCCAGTTTGGCCCCACCTAAAGTATGATTTCTTGATACATGAGATGTTTTAAATACGTAACAATAATGATATTTATCACAAATATATTTTGTCTCAATGTGATATACAAATTGCTTATAAATCAATTCTTTTTTGGTTACCACAAAGCTATCTGGAAATGTAACGTCTGCCATTTATAAAATTTTTGTAGAGTTAATAGAACTTTACTTGAAGGGAGGCTGGCAATATGCATCATGACTTCAAGCACTGCCAGTGAAGTTGTGGAGTTTGAAGTGTTACTGACGTCTTGTTACTGGGAATATAAATTAGTACAAACTATATCAATTGTGATTAAACAATATACACCAAAATTATAAATGAAAATACTCTCCGATTCAGCAATTTCATTTACAGAAATTTACCCTACAGACATACTCATGATGCCTGGAATTATGTATGAATGGGAGAAAGTATTATACCATCTTTTTAATTAAAAAAAGTCTAGAAATCACCTTAATGTTTATCAATCACATTAATGATTATCACCTTACTGTTTATTGAAATAGAATACTATGCAGCTAATTAAAAAAATAAATTTTAAAAGGATGCTCAGAAATGATGTCCAAAATATGTTACAAAGTAAAAAACCTGGGTGCAGAGCCAATTGACTGATATGCCTCCTTTCCTATAAAATCAGAGTGTATAAAAATGCATAGAGTATATCTATTAACTGGTAACTCTTACAAAATTCAAAGTTAATGCAAGCAAGGCCTTTCTTTTTAATGCCAAAACTCCAAGGAAATGCACAACATTTGAGGATTTCCAACACATGTCAATCTACCTTTGAACCTACAGATTTTAGGAAATGAAGCTCTTGAAAAATCAAGCATTAATATTCCTAGCTATAATTGTTTGGGACATAACTAGAATGATCCATTCTTTGAAAGTCTGTAAAATTTGCTCATACAACCATGTGGGCCTAGTCCTTCCTTTGTGAAAGATTTTATTTTACAAGAGGTTTTATGTTATTCATGTTATAGTACTTCTTACGTTTTCTTTTTCTTCTTGATTCTTGAGTCAATTTTGGTGCCACTTAGTACCCCACAGGGTGCTTGGGCTCAGAAGGTATCAGTCAAAGAAAGAGAGAAGAAAGGAAGGCAGGATGGAGGGAGGGAGGGAGGAAGGAAGGGGACAAACAAGGAAAGAGAGAATAAAGGAAAGAATGAGAGAAAGAAGGATGGAGGGAGAGAAAGATGGAGAGAGAGAGAAAGAGAGAAGGAGATGAGAGGGAGAAAGAAGGAAGGAGGGAGAGAAAGAGGGAAAGAGAAAGAAGGAAATAAACAAGGAAGCAGGGAGGGAGAGAAAGAGTAAGGTAGAGGAGGGAAGGAAGAAATGAAGGAAGGAGGGAGGGATGGAAAGGAGAGAGAGGGAGGGAAAGAAAGAGAGAAAGGTGAAAGGTAGGGATGGGAAGAGAAAAGGAGCCAGCCACAGGCTACATGCTGTTTGTTCACTCTTTTAGTTTACCCAGGCAGTTCTGCCTTTTAAATATTCCACCTTCTGCCATGAGTTACAATGTTCAATATTCATTCCTCAGAGCATTCAAAGGTTTATGTGTGCCCTGCCATGATGGTGCATGGCTTCAGCTCCCAAACACAACTCCCAGCTAAAATATTCATGACTGGTCACTCCTATATACTCATCAATCCCCCATGTATGGTCTGCATGTGTCCCCCGGAGCTCAAGTGTTGGAAACTGAATCCTCTATGTGACAGTGTTGAGAGGTGGGGCATAATAAGAGTGATTGGGTTATGAGATTCTGCCCCCATGCATGGATTAATGTCACTATTTCAGGAATAGGCTAGTTATCTTGGGGGTGGGTTAGTTATCTTAGGAGTGGGCTTGTATTAAAAGAAAGTTCAGCCCCTTTTGCTCTCTTTCTTTCTCAAAGTCTTGCCCTGCTGCCTTCAGCCATGAGATAACACAGCAAGAAGGCCCTCACCAGATGCAGACCCCTAATCCTTGGACTTCCTAGCTTCCAGAACTCTAAGAAATACATTTCCTTTATTTATAGATTCCCTAGTCTTTCGTATTCTGTTATAGCAGCACAAAATGTGTTAAGATGTCCCATTACATGGAGAGTGCTGATCCACAGGGTTGAGATCATTGACTTAGAAATTGGAGTCTTATACAACATCCCTATGGGAGTTGGCCTCCATATTCCCTAACTTCCAGGAATCTCAAATGGTGATCTCAGAACAAAATATAGCCCAGATATTTTGCATTTGGCAATATTGCCCACTTTTCTACTTTATCGTGGCAGCTTTGATGTTTTCAGTTCTATGATCCCTAAAAGTATATGAGTCCAAGATCCTGCTATGTTACGATCCAAGGATAGGAGAACCTAGACAACAGTCTCATCACCTGGGTGATCAGTGCAGAGATATGTCACAAAGCCCCCGTAGACAGAGCCTAGACAAGAGTTACATCACCTGGGTGACAGGCAAACAACAACGGCAGCTTATTTTCATCCCCACTTCAGTCTTTGAGGTTAGACAGACCTGGATTCAAATCCAAGCTCCACCCCTCGCTGTGTGACCTTGCTCATGCTGCTAAACTCTCTGAGACTTGAGTCTTCATTTGTGAAATGAGGATAAAGCCCCTTCTCTCAGGGGCTGTGCCAAGGATGAGATGAGTCATGCATTGGTCAGGACAGGTGACGCAGTGTGACAAAAAAGTCCCCAAACCTCAGTGGCTTCAACAGCAATGTTGACTTCTTTTCTTTTCTTTTCTTTTTTTTTCAGGGCGTGGGGTGCGGTGGATGGAGTCTCGCTCTGTTGCCCAGGCTGGAGTGCAGTGGTGCAATCTCAGCTCACTGCAACCTCCGCCTTCTGAGTTCAAGAGATTCTCCTGCCTCAGCCTCCTGAGTAGCTGGGACTACAGGCGCCTGCCACCACGCCCGGCTAATTTTTTGTATTTTTAGTAGAGACTGGATTTCACCGTATTAGTCAGGATGGTCTTGATTACCTGACCTCATGATCTGCCTGCCTCAGTCTCCCAAAGTGCTGGGATTACAGGCGTGAGCCACCGCACCCAGCCTTGAATTCTCAATTGATTTCACATCCATCACGGGTCAACAAGAGGCCTCTGGTGGTCGTAGTCATTCAGAGACTCAAAAAGATAGACCCTTATCCCAGAAGATGCTCCCACAGTTCCAGAAACAGAACAAAGAAAACACAATCAGCCACGAGCCACTTCTTAAATCCCCTGCCCGGAAGGGATACACATTTCTTCTGTCACAGCTGTTGCCCAAAATGTCTCAGGCGGCCGGGCACAGTAGCTCACATCTGTAATCTCAGCATTTTGGGTGGAAGAGGTGGGCACATCACCTGAGGTCAGGAGTTCAAGACCAGTCTGACCAACATGGAGAAACCCTATCTCTACTAATAATACGAAAATTTTCCAGTCGTGGTGGCGAGTGCCTGTTAGCCCCAGCTACTCTGAAAGCTGAGGCAGAAGAATCACTTGAACCCGGGAGGTGGAGATTGCAATGAGCCGGGAACAGGCCACTGCACCCCAGCCTGAGTGACAGAGTGAGACTTCATCTAAAAAAAAAAAAAAAGTCTCAGGCTATGACTGAACTAGGAGGGTAGAAAAAATAGTCATTTTGTTTGCCACAAACCATCGAAACAAAGATGCAGATCGTTGATGTAAAATTACAGTTAGTTCTTTCCCACTCCTTTTCAGCTTCTCTTCGTTGCTATGAACCAGCGTCTCCAGTGTCAGTTTTCAGTCTGTTGCCTCCCAGCTCCTAGTGCACCTTTCAATACGTGTAATGTGATAAACTGGGAAATACTGCTCAATATACCCTCTGGAAGTGAACATTCTGCAGGCATCTAGGTAGAGGATGGAGAGACTGCAGGAGGCAGGAGCTCTCTGGCTGGGCCTTGATCATGTTCAAGCCCCAACCACAGACCTAGGCCTGGTCCCTCAGCCACCTTGTAGCCTTGGCTTGCAACATCTTGACATGGAAACCAAAACGTAGCAGGGCCCATGTGGTCTGAAAGTTCCTGAAATTTTCCCAGAACCCCTCTTGTACCCCTTGTACAACCTGCACACAGTGACCTGTATTCTAGAGGGTCCGCACAGAGCTGCCATTCCTTCTGCCAGACCCTGCAGGACTCACGCATTCTGGAGACTTCCTGCCCTACAAAGGCAGCCAGACTCCTGCCATGCATCCCTGCACCAGCGGCTTACGGCCAGCGCCCTCACCTGCACTCCAGTGGCTCATGGCCAGCTCCCTCACCTGCCCCAACAGCTCATGGCCTGCTCCCTCCCCTGCACACCAGCGGCTCATGGCCGACTCCCTCCCCTGCATTCCAGTGGCTCACGACCGGCTTCCTCACCTGCACTCCAGTGGGTGGCCTAGTGCTTGTGCAAAAGCTGCTGACGAGCTCCAGCCTGCTCAAATCCACAAACGTATCTTATGTGGTGGCTGAACCACATTTTATGACATCCGAACACCTTTCAAATCTGTGCTTCCTTGGGTACCTCCCTCTGCACTAGGGCACCAGGCAGAATTGCTTTATGTCTTACAGTGACTCTTTTATCATAGTTGCAATCCTTTATACTACACTTCCCTGTTAGACCCACTATGTGGTTTCTATCTCTTGATGGGACCCAGGCTGCTACACAACTTAACCCATGCACATTGCCCTTCATTAGTTCCTCACCATTGGCCCAAGATCATGCTCCACCACCCCTCTCTGCCCCCTGGCTTTCTTTCCTTAAGTGAAACCCCTAAAGGCCCTCTTTGGGCCCAAAACTTACCTGCTCTTCCTTCCCTATATTCTTGACCAGACATAAAAATCTGATGCTCCATCAAATGCAGAAATGGGGAGAAGGCAGGGGAATCATTTCTCCTCCCTTAGGTAAGTACTGAGGGTTATGTTATTCCACTGTGTGAGGAATAAAAAATGAGGCATGGAGAGCTGCCATGATTTGCCTGGACCAAGGAAGTTGTCCTGGCAGAAGTGGAACAAAGGTTTAGGTGCCCGAATGTCAGTCCAGCTCCTATGCCTTCAGATCGTGCCATAGAGGGAGACACTGGGGGACCCCACTCATGCTGAGCACTCAGGGGTACCCAGGTGCTGAGAGTGGGGATGTGACAGGCTGGGTTGACTCTGTCCAGTCCTCCTACACCAAATAATGATGGAAACCCTCACATAATAGAAGTGAAGAGAGGGAACGAAGCCAGGAACTATTAAGAGGCTGATGCCTGGAAGGCCTGGGCAGAATGACAGGGAGATTAGAGCAGAACAGAGGCCGTAGATGGGGACAAGGGGAAGGAAGTGGACTCAGTGGCCAAATGGCACCTGCCCACTGCACAGAGGCTGGAGACTTGAGTTCCGTCTAGTGCTTGTCAACTACAATCATTCTTCCCTATGGCTCAATGAGTCCTGGAGAAAATGTGTTTTCTGCAGTCTGGGGAGTTGAGAATAAAACAATTCAGCCTTAAGAAGTTGAAAGCCCAGGAAATCATAGCACGTGGAGATGGGATTCATACTTAAACTTCCTGCCCTTGACTTCTGGTTTGGCCACGTGACTCACTTTGGCCAGTGGCTGTGGTAAAGTGGTAGTCTGCCCATTCCCAGCCTGGGTGGTGAGATAAGAGACCTTCACATTTCCCTTTGTTCTTTGCACTCCTGCCATTGCCGTGAGAAGAAGGCACCCTGGCAGGCCCCAAACCCAGGAGGATCAGAGACACTTGGATTAGATCCAGCTCAGCCACCACAGTTCGAGCTGAAACCTCCCAAGCAACCCATGCTCACGAGTAAGAAATGGTGGCCTATGGTTGTAGGCCTCTGAGGTGTGGGGTTACTTGTTACCAAGCAAGAGTTAACTGATAGAGATTTCTACCTCACATCCCTACGAATCAAAGAACAAAGGAAATAAAACAGAATGTGAGAAACAGATTTCCAATTTTTAGAAGAAAACAGAGGACAGATTTTATGACACTAAGCAACGAAAAACTTTTTTTAATATGACACAAAACACAGACACCATAAAATAAATTACTGATAAATTCAATCGTATTAAATGCAGAAGCTTTGGTCTGACAAAAAAGGCAATGAATAAAGTTAAAAGACAAAGACAGTGCATGATATGGTTTGGCTGTGTGTCCCCACCCAAATCTCATCTAGAATTGTCCTGTGTCGTGAGAGGGACCTCGTGGGAGATAATTGAAATCGTGGGTGCAGTTCCTCCATACTGTTCTCCTGGTAGTGAATAAGTCTCACGAGATCTGACGGTTTTATCAGGGGGTTCCACTTTTGCATCGTCCTCATTTTTCTCTGGCTACTGCCATGTAAGAAGTGCCTTTCACCTCCCTCTATGATTCTGAGGCCTCTTCAGTCATGTGGAACTGCAAGTCCAATTAAACCTCTTTTTCTTCCCAGTCTGAGGTATGTCTTTACCGGCAGTGTGAAAATGGACTAATACAGTGCACCAATAGGGAAAACATATTTGTAAGGTATTTGGCCAAAAAAGCATTGATATCCAGATCATTAAAATCAAAATTGGCCAGACGTGGTGGCTCATGCCTGTAACCCCAGCACTTTGGGAAGCTGAGATGGGTGGATCACCTGAGGTCGGGAGTTCGAGACCAGTCTGACCAACATGGAGAAACCCTGTCTCTACTAAAAATACAAAATTAGCCGGACGTCGTGGCACTTACCTGTAATCTCATCTACTCAGGAGGCTGAGGCAGGAGAATCGCTTGAACCCGGGAGGCAGAAGTTGTGGTGAGCCGCGATCATGCCATTGCACTCCCACCTAGGCATCAAGTGCAAAACTCCATCTAAAAAAAAAAAAAAAACACTTACAAGTCAGCAAGGAGAAACCAAAGACCCAACAGACATATGGGCCAGGAGCTATTCACAGAGGAGGAGACCCGAAGGGCTGGGAAACACAAGGCACACATTCAGCTGCACAGCAAAATCTAGTAACAATATCAGAAAGTGCGATAACAAATATTGATGAAGATGAGTGAAGACAGATGTGGTCACTGCTGGCGAGGGGCATAGTGAGGTCTCCAGGACCAAGGTCATCTGGCTGTGCTTCCTAGGAAGGAAGGGCTGAGAACAGACCTGTCCCAAGACCGCAAGCCTCACCAGGCTATGTGCAGGCCTTGGACCAGAACATCAGCATCACCTTGGGGTGGGGGTTGAAGGGGGCGTTGCGCATCCTCTGCTCACCAGAAATACAGGATTCTAGATTCATCTGGAAGATATTGTTGAAGGAAAAAGCAACTTTCAGGAGAGTATGTACAGACTGATATTTGTATAAAATTGCAAAAACAGACCAAAGAGCACTATCCATTCTTCATGGACAGGCACACTAGGTATTAATCATGGAAGGGAAGACACATATTGACTTCAGAATGGTGGGGAGGGAGGCGGTAGCTGGACTAGAAAAGGGATATATAAGTCGAGTGTCAGCGTGAACATTTTGGCTGAATCCGTAGTTTTCTTCCCTTAAACTCCGGAGCAAATGCATCCAAAAGCTACCACGTTTGAATTTTAACTGGGAGGTACATGAAAGTTTGATGTCATTATCCCCTACATAGTCCTGTGTGTTTGTAATATTGAGCCATATTTTTTAAACACTTGACACAGCATGAAAGGAAGCTTGCCTACATGGTAACAATGGTTATCTTTAGGTAGCAGAATTCAAGACTGCTTCTTTTTCTTTTTTTCCTGCTTGTATATTATCTCTATTTCCCTGTGTGAGGATTTAAGACTGTTGTGTTGAAAAGGCTAGTATTCTAACTCCATGCATCATAAGCACACACTGTGCCCTGGCTGGCAGGACAGGGAAGAGGGAGCATGTGTATTCACCTGGCCAGCCCTAGGTAACTCTGCAGAGAAAGACACAGTCACTTCCCCTCTGCAGCCAAAGAGTTAAGAAGGCTTGATGTGAAATGAATCATTCCAGGGGAGCTAAATCCCGGCCTTATCTAATTCTGTATCCTGAGGCTGACTAATTTAAACTCAAAAATAAAATAAACATCATCTTTAAATAGGGATTAAATACTCAGCGGGGTCCCTAGTTGAACAAACGGACATACATTTTATGGTATGGATTCAGGGGGCCCGGGGTGGGGCGAGGGGTATCTGTGGGGATGCTCTCTGAGCTAAGGTGAGAAAATCGCCAGTGCTCCTGGATTCCGGAGTGCATTCACCTTTAGCTTCTTTTCTGGATACCCGCAGAAAACCAAAGAGCCACCCTGTGGCAGGATCTTCACACAGGAAGTGGGCTTGTGCCCTGTGTCCCTGAGGGAGAAGGGATTAGTGGAGGGAGTAGGTGAAGAGTTTGGAGGAAGTCCCTGATGTTCTTAGAAAACAGTAGGTAAGAGATTCCCTTGCCTGTGCATTGTTCCCAAATAGGAGACAAGATCATGAACTAAAAACAGAGACTCCTGGCTCCCTCCATGTTCCCTGAGTTCAGAAGGGAACCCAGGGAGGTAAGGCAAGGAAAACATTGAGGGGCTGACTTGTGCCTGGTGGGACCCACGAACCTGAGTCAGGCATGAGAGTGGGCAGCTGGTGGATTCTTCCAGGCCTGCATCACAAAGCCTTGCGGACGTCCCAAGAACATGCATGTCTGCAGAGGCCTCTACTGCATCCCTGCCTCGTGGGCACAATGTCACAGAACAGAATTACATCATGTGGGAGACCATGGGCAGTGTGGTTGTCATAATGGAGCTGGACCCAGAAGGTCCCAGACCCAGGTACAGCTATGTCTGTGCTATAGTCAATGTTTTTGTGCCCCTAAAATCCGTGTGTTGAAACCTAACCCCTGATAGGTTAGGTTTGAATTAGGAGGAGGCAAAGACTTTAGGAAGTGATTTCATCATGAAAGTAAAGACCCCATGAATGGGATAAGTGGCCTTGTAAAAGGGAGCCAAGGGAGCTTGTTCTCCCCTTCCACCATGTGAGGACACAGCTAGGAGTTGCCTTCTATAAGGAACAGGCTCTCAACAGACACTACCTTGACCTTCCACTTGCCAGCATCTAGACCTATGAGACATAAATTTCTGCTGCTTATAAGCCCCCTAGGCTAAGATATTTTGTTACGGTAGCCCAAATGGAATAAGACAGCCTCTGACCATCTTGAGCAACTCACTTATTTGCTGAACTCTCCACAGATTTAACTGTGATGAAATCCCTTCAACAGATGTATATTGAACAACTACTGTGTATAAGGACACACTGTGTTATTGGGTAGGGTATAAAGCAAGTCACAGTTCCCCAGAGGTAGGCCCTGCAATAGCTGAAGATCAAACCCAAGTTGCTGTGGCCAATGGGGGAAGGGGTGGGTGTTAGAGAAGAAGAGATCATGCTAGAGTCCATGTCTGCAGCAATATTGGAACGTCTAATCGATGGTTACCAAAGTGGTGACTTCTCATCTTCTTACAAAAACTCATAGTTGTCCCTGTGTAAAGTCTTCCCAGAAGTGCAGGGCAGTTGAGAATATGCAGATCAGAAAAGAGAAGAGGACAGACAGAACACATTGTTGGCATCAGCAGCCACGGACTTCTTGCAGAAAGGAAAGCATTTCTCCTGGATCACTGGGTAGCAGATAAACGTACTGAAATACATTTGTTGGCTATTTGATACACGGACTTTGAACATTTGCAGACCGAGAGGCTGAGAATCTTCTCCAACCAGATGATGTGGGGCGTGGAAGTACAGAAAGGGATCAAAGGAGGAGGAAAACAGAGCAATGAGAAGGGAGCTCTCAGCATGACAAACACAGAGACCTAGGTCTCTGCTACCAACAATACAAGCTAATGTATAATGATTGCAGGTCTGCAAACAGCAGGCTTTCCATATCACATGAGACAAGCTCTGATGACAAACCTGTGTGACAGGTATTGTTGTCAGACGCAGAGAGTTGCTAAATGATCACACGCAACTGGTGGAATGCCGGAGAGTTTGGTTTTAATTGGTCATCTTCCCATTTGCTTTCTATTTTTCCCATCTGTAGTTTCTTCTCCTTTTCTTCTTTCTCTGACTTCTTTGGAATTTGTTGAGTATTTTTATTTCATTTAATCTTCTTTTTTGGCCTTTTACATCTAACTATTTTTGCTTCATTTGGTTTTGAGTTTTAATCATTGCTATATGGTTTATGGTATATCATATGGTTTGGATCTGTGTCCCTACCCAAATCTCATGTGGAAATGTAATCCCCAATGCCAAAAGTGGGGCCTGGAGGGATGTGATTGGATCATGGAGCCAGTTTCTCATGGTTTAACACCATCCCCGCTTGGTACCACATAGCGAATGAGTTCTCACAAGATCTAGTTTTTAATAGTGTGTGGCCACTCCCCCTCTCTGTCTTCCTCCTGCTCCAGTCACATAAGATGCGCCTGCTTCCCCTTTGCCCTCTGTCATGATTGTAAGCTCCCTGAGGCCTCCCCAGAAGCCGAGAAGATGACAGAATCACGTTTCCTGTACAGCCTGCAGAACTGTGAGCCAATTAAACCTCTTTTCATCATAAATTCCCCAGTCTCAGACTTTTTTTTTTTTGAGACATAGTCTCACTCTGTCTCCCAGGCTGCAGTGCAGTGGTGTGATCTCGGCTCACTGCAACCTCCGCCTCCCTGGTTCAAGTGATTCTGCTGCCTCAACCTCTCAAGTAGCTTAGCTGGGACTACAGGCATATGCCACCAAGCCTACCTAATTTTTTTTGTATTTTTAGTAGAGACAGGGTTTCACCATATTGGCCCGGATGGTCTCAATCTCTTGAACTAATAATACACCCGCCTCAGCCTCCCAAAGTGCTGGGATTACAGGCCTAAGCCACCATGCCCAGCCGCAGTCTCAGATATTTCTTTTTTTAAATTTATTTATTATTATTTTTAAATTATTATTATTATACTTTAAGTTTTAGGGTACATGTGCACAACATGCAAGTTTGTTACATATGAATACATGTGTCGTGTTGGTGTGCTGCACCCATTAACTCGTCATTTAGCATTAGGTATGTCTCCTAATACTATCACTACCCCCTCCCCCCATCCCACAACAGTCTCTGGTGTGTGATGTCCCCCTTCCTGTGTCCATGTGTTCTCATTGTTCAATTCCCACCCATAAGTGAGAACAGGAGGAGTTTCGTTTTTTGTCCTTGTGGTAGTTTGCTGAGAATGATGGTTTCCAGCTTCATCCATGTCCCTACAAAGGACATGAACTCATCATTTTTTATGGCTGCATACTATTCCATGGTGTATATGTGCCATATTTTCTTAATCCAGTCTATCATTGTTGGACAGTTGTGTCGACTCCAAGTCTTTGCTATTGTGAATAGTGCCGCAATAAACATATGTGTGCATGTGTCTTTATAGCAGCATGATTTATAATTCTTTGGGTATATACCCAGTAATGGGATGGCTGGGTCAAATGGTATTTATAGAAGAATCACCACACTGACTTCCACAATGGTTGAGCTAGTTTACGGTCCCACCAACAGTGTAAAAGTGTTCCTGTTTCTCTGCATCCTCTCCAGCACCTGTTGTTTCCTGACTTTTTAATGATCGCCATTCTAACTGGTGTGAGATGGTATCTCATTGTGGTTTTGATTTGCATTTCTCTGATGGCCAGTGATGATATTGTGGTTTTGATTCACATTTCTCTGATGGCCAGTGATGATGAGCATTTTTTCATGTGTTTTTTGGCTGCATAAATGTCTTACTTTGAGAAGTGTCAGACATTTCTTTATAACAGTACAAGAACAGACTAACACAGTATATGTATTTAACTTAGCATTGGCTGCCATCAACATTATACCACTTCACATAGAGGATAAAAACCTTAAAACAGTTTCCGTTCATTTCCTTCCTTTTGGGTTTTGTGTTATTGTTTTCATGCATTTTACTTCTATAAGTGCTGTAAACTCACATTAATTTGTTATCATTTTTTGCCTTAGACCGTCAATTATCTTTTAAAAATGCTTTTTAATGTTGTATTTTTGCTCACACATTCGCCATCTCTGGTGCTCTACATTCTTTTGTATATATCTGGACTTCCATCTGGTTTCACTTTCCCTCTGCCTGAAGGATTTCCTTTAATATTCCTTGTAGTGAGGACTTGCTGGTAATGTATTCCTCAAGTTTTCAATGTCTGAAAGTCTTTATTGCACTATCATCTTTGAAAGATATTTTTGCTGGGTGTAGAATTCTAGACTGAAAATCGTTTCATCCTTAAATATTTTATAGAAGTCACTCTTACTATCCTCTGGTTTGCATTGTTTCTGTTTTTTTTTTTTTTTTTTTTTTTTTTTTTTGAGACAGGGTCTTGCTCTGTCACCCAGGCTGCAGTGCAGTGGCATGATTTCAGCTCACTGAAACCTTTACTTCCTGGGTTCAAGAAATCCTCTTGCCCCAGCCTCCCAAGTAGCTGGGACTACAGGCATGAGCCACCACACCCAGCTAATTTTTGCATTTTATGTAGAGGCCAGGTTTTGCCATATTGCCCAGGCTGGTCTAGAATTCCTGGGCTCAAGTGATCATCCTGCCTTAGCCTCCCAAAGTGCTGGGATAACAGACATGTGCCATCACATCCGGCCTTGCGTTGTTTCTAACCAGATGTCTGCCATCTTTTTTTTTTTGAGACAGAATCTCACTCTGTTGCCCAGGCTGGAGAGCAACGGCACCATCTCAGCTCACTGCAACCTCCGCCTCCCGGGGTCAAGCGATTCTCCCTGCCTCAGCCTCCTGAGTAGTTGGGGTTACAGATGCGTGTCACCATGCCCTGCTAACTTTTGTGTTTTTAGTAGAGACGGGGTTTTGCCATGTTGCCCATGCTGGTCTTGAACTCCTGGGCTCAACTGATCATCCTGCCTCAGCCTCCCAAAGTGCTGGGATTACAGGGGTGAGCCACCATGCTCAGCCCATTTTCATCTTTGTTCCTCTCTGTATAATGTCCTTTTCCCTTTGGTAACTTTTCAGATTTTCTCTTTGTCACTGGTTTGGGGAAATTGGATTATGATGTGCTTCAGTGTGTCATCCTTATGTCTCTTGTGCTAAGGGTT
Organism: Pongo abelii; assembly: GCF_028885655.2. NCBI lineage: Eukaryota > Metazoa > Chordata > Mammalia > Primates > Hominidae > Pongo > Pongo abelii. Next base: position 17,234,677 of record NC_072000.2, on the reverse strand, counting down.
CCTTGGTTCTTAGATCTCTGGGATTACAGTTTTTTCTCAAATTTAAATTTTTTCAGCCACAGTTTTTTGAAATATTTTTTCTTCTACTCCTCCCCACCTTCTTCAGGAACTCCAATTACACATATATTAGTCCTGTTGGTGCTGATTTTCTGTTCAATTTTTTCCATTATTTTCTCCATGTTCCATTTTTGCTAGTTTCTACTGCTACAACTTCCAGTTGACTAATCCTCTTTTGTATAACATCTATTCTATTTTAAATGTGATTTAGTATATTTTTATCTCAGACATTGTATTTTTCATCTCTAAAAGTTCAAGCTGGGTCTTCCATGTCTCTACTTCCATGTTCTAGCTTCCCTTTACTTTCTTCTTGTGGAATGTTATCATTACAATGACTGTTTTAATATAATTGCTTACTAATTCCATCTTATTTGCCATTTCTGCATCTATTGATCAAGTTTTCTTCTCATTATTGAGGCATTTCCTTTTTCTTCACATGCTTGGTAATTTTCAGCTGGATGGCAGAAAACATGAAATATATCTTATTGTGTGTTGGATATTGTTGGGTTCCTATAATATTATTGAGCTGTGTTCTAGGATGCAGATAATTATCTGGAAAGATTTTGGTTCTTTGAGGGTTTTCTTTGAGGTCTTGTTAATTAGGACCTTAGCAGCCTCAGCCTAGATCTGATCTTCCGCACTGCTCAGGCAATTCTTTTCTGAGTGTTCAATCCAATTGTCTGGAAAGCATAAGATTTGTCCACTGTTGCTGGTGGGAACACCAAATATGCCTGGTTCTGTGGGAGGTTCAAACATTGTTCTTTCTGTTTCCTTCAGGTATTTTTTCCCCCAGACTTGTAGTTTACACACATACATGTGCTGATCAGTATTTAACTGAAGACTGGAGAGTTTTTGTTTTGTGACATTGTCCTTTTCATGCCCTGAATACTCTGCCCTGCAGAGTTTATCTGAGCTTCTTTAGTCTCCTCGGACTCCAGCTTCATCTACTCAACTCAGGACAATCACCAGGCTCAGCCTGGGTTCTCCATCCCTGAGCTGTGGCCTAGAAATGGTCTCCACTCCCTGATTCCTTTCTGTTCACCGCACCTGGGCAGCCCAGAGTCACGAGAAACTCTAGGCCATGTGGCAGAATGCTCACTAGCCCCACTTCATCACACTGTACTCTCTCCATCCAGTGCTAGCTGCAGCCACGCTGTCTCGCAGTCCAGAATGCTAGCCAGAGACCAACCTTTCTGCAGTGCCTTGGCTGGGGTCCACAGATAAGGATGGCCAAGCAGTGCTCCCAGAAACCAGCAGATGCCATCAATCGGTTTTACATCCGCCAGGCACTGAGAATCTCTGGACACCAGAAGTGTCCTCTGTTGCCAGAGCTGAACTCTCAAGTGAAGACTCCAGAAGGCCCTGAAATGTGGGCAAGATCCCATCATTGTCTATCAGTGGCCACAAGGATAAACACTCTTTCCATGGCTAGTGAGATGTCCAGCACACTTGGGAATCTGGAAAGCCCCTCTTCAACTTTATGCCTTAGCTGGGCTCTCCATTTACATCAGGCCCGGCCACGCACATTATGGGGGACACCACTGGGTGCTGGGATGAGAATGGCACTTGGCATGTGAGCTAGGATTGAGAGCCCACTGCTCTCTTCCCCCGCCAGGCAGTGACCTGTTACCATCTCTGTCTCCTGTCCCCTTACCAGCCTCCTCTGCTACAATTGCATTTATGGCAGGCAGTGGATCAGGAAAGCACTCGCAGTTGAGATCCATGGGGAGAACCACTACTGGCCAAGCGTTCCAAACCTGAGAGCAGAACAGGAATACAGCAGTGCTGAGGTGAACTTGACAGAGAAATTTGACACCATGAAGGCAGCCAACACTTCCAACTTACCACAGCCTGTCTCTCCCATAGATTTATTGTAGACCAACTCAACCATCACCATGTCAACAGGAAATGGTCCTCACTCTAAGCCATCACCCTTGGATTCAGATCATGGGACTGTCCTGTCTTTAGTATGGAAATGAAAAGCCTTAATTTCCACAAAAATGTAAGGTTTTGGGCTACAGCCTTATTAAAACAAAGAAATATGAGCATAGTGGTCTACAGTTGGAATATCTGGGGCTCTAAACAAACTACTACTTGAAAGTATAATCACTGTCTTTTTGTCTGTTTCTTTAGCATGTTAGGAAAATATCAGAAATTTCTTTGGTCATAGGGAATATAAACCATTGTTGAACAAAAGCAGCAATAAAGCTGCAAACTATTTTTTGGTGTATTTGCTTAAGTATAAGATAGCTGACTGGGGCTTTATCATGTAATGTTAGTTTGCTTAGTTTTCATTAACTTTGTTAAACTTGAATTGTGAATAAATATGTGGCTGATTCATATTGTAATTAAACTGCACATTGACATAAACTGTACATTAAAAGTTACTGCACATTGTCATCCAAAATAATACTTAGGTAAAACCAAAAATACCATAAGCCAATATCAAGGAACCTACCCTAAAATAAAAATACAGTTAACATGGAATTGCAAAACCAGAATGGGTGAAATATTTACCCATGAAATCTTGTTTGGAACATTGATATAACACTAGAAAATAATTTTTCTAAATAACTACAATGTTCAACTGTGACTGTGCATCTGTGAAGACCAGGCATTTTGAATCATTGCCCTGTAGTGTGTGGCAGTACAATTTTACAGAAATACACTACAATAATTAATGAAATTCTCTAATGGGAAGATTTAAGTGAATAAGTATTTATACTATAAATATTTGTAATATTGGTGCTATTATTTCACAAAATAAAAAAGCTGTATTACAGCCTTTAAAGGCAAATAATAGCCTTACATTTCTAAATAAAGAAAAAAGATAAATTTTATGAAATATGGTTAAAAGTAATTGATAAAATAAAAATTGGGGCACAAATTATATTATAGTTTGGACAGAGGTTGAAAAAAGTGGATGAAAATTTTAATGAGCCCTTTTTGCCTGCACTAAACTTAATCTTATAGGAGAACATTATAATATATATAGGGTTCCTACTGGCTATCTAATTTACTTTTCACACAATGTATAAATCCTAGCCTATTGGTCCTAATATTTGAACTTAAAATAACACACAGACATACAAGAGAACAAAATAAGGAAGAAATGTATGGAGACAGTGACATTATCAAAGTGGTGGAAAAGGGGGTCCCTACTTTTGTATTCCCCTGCAGCAATAAAATCTAGTCAGCCATCCATCAACCAAAGTAACTTTATGAGAGATCCAGGCACAGTGGCTCATAACAGTAATCTCCTCCATTTAAGAGCCTGAGGCAGGAGGACTGCCAGGCCAGGAGTTCAAGAACAGCCTAGGCAATATAGTGAGCTTTGGGATACAGGGCCTTATGAAACCTTGCTAAAACCCAAGATCGAAAAGGGTCATTTTGAGAAGGCAGGCCCTTTGATTAATAAGGGATCATATTATCCAAAGCAATCTGTAAGTTATCTCAAATCCCTATCAAAATCCCTGTCCCAATTTTTATAGTAATAGAAAATGTAAGCCTACAATGTAGGCTGAATGGCCAAACCAATCATGAGGAATAAGAAAAAACCTGGGGACATCATACTCGTGACTCACACAAAACAGTTCAAAAGTCACTGTTTGTAGATAAACTGGGGAAACCCTGCTAGGTACTCAGTGGAAGCCACACTCACTCACACATCTGCTATTAGGCCCAGCATATAGCAGAACCTGCCCTAGTGCCTGCTCCACAGGCTTCAGGATTGCCCTGAAGACAATCCAGCATGCTGAAAAACATGACAGAACTCACAATCACACGTGCTCCTGGCAACAAGCCCACTAAAGGTAAAACTCACTCCAGATTCGGCAGCGACCTTGTGATGCAGCTACAAGCCTTTTTACTGCAAACCCAGTAAAGATCTCATCAGCCTTGAGACCCAAAAGATGAAGATCTTTACCTACTAAAACCAGTTTAAAAAAATGAAAAGAGGTGGCTGAGCACGGTGGCCCAAACCTGTAATCCCAGCATTTTGGGAGGCCGAGGTCAGGCGTTCAAGACCAGCCTGGACAAGATAGTGAAACACTGTCCCTACTAAAAATACATAAATTAGCCGGGCATGGTTGTTGGCGCCTGTAATCTCAGCTACTCGGGAGGCTGAGGCAGAGAATTGCTTGAACCCAGGAGGTGAAGGTTGCAGTGAGCCAAGATCGTGCCACAGCACTCCAGCCTGGGTGACAAAGCGAGACTCCATCTCAAAAACAAAACAACAACAACAACAACAAAAAATGAAAAGAGGTGTTTGCTCCTTCAAATGCACAAACACCAATGCAAGTCTATATTATGCCCATTCTAACGGTTCTATTTTAACATAGAACTGGAAGTCCTACATAGAATAATTAAGTCGTACGTCAAAAAATTAAGCAAGAGAAGCTAAAAGATCCAAAATGAAAAGAAGAAATAACGTCACTGTTTGTAGATGACATAATATTATATATAAAAAACATAAATAATACATTTAAATAGTGCATTTAATTCATCTATATATAAATAGTGCATCTAATAAATGCACTCAGTAAAGAAGCAGAATATACAATTAACGTACAAATATCAGTTTTGTTTCTTTATGCTAGCAACAAACAAATAAAATAGAAAAAAAAATCTCATTTACAATAGCAACAAACTAGTAGAATTCTTAGCAATAAATTTAACCAATGTGGTGAAAGATCTTTACAATAAAAAATAAAATATATTGATGAAAAAATTTTAAAAAAATACAAATAAATTTAAATATATTATATGTTTATGTATTAGAAGAATATTGTCTAAAAGCCATATTATCCAAAGCAATCTGTACATTAATTTAACTTCCTATCAAAATTCCTGTGCCACTTTTTACAGTAATAGAAAATAAATTCTGCAATGTATATAAAACTATAAGAAATATTGAAAGGCCAAAGCAATCATGAGGAATAAAACGAAATCTGGGGACATTATAATTTATTCTTTAAAACTACATTTCAAGACTACAGTAAACATAATAGAATGGTATGTTTATAGGAACCCACACAAAAACCAATGGAACAGAATAGAGAGCCCAGAAGTAAATCTATGCATCTAAAGTTAATCTTTGACAAGGGCACTATGAATACACAATACAAAAAGTATAGCCTTTTCAATACTTAGTGCTGGGAAAACTGGGTACTCACAAGCAAAATAATAAAACTTGATCATATTTCTTACACCAGACACAAAAATTGACTTAAGACAAATTTAATACATAAATTCTTAAAAGAAAATCTTTAAAAAAGCGTAGGAAAAGCCTCCATGATACTGGCCTTGGCAATTTTTTTTAAATATAATATCAAAAGTATAGCAATAAAACCAGACATAAAGTTGTAGTGTATTAAACTATTGTGCACAGCAAAAAATAAGAAAACATTTAAGATGGGATAAAATATTTGCAAATCATATATGATAAGAGGATAGTATTCAAAATATAGCAGAAACTCATACAAATCAGAAGCTAAACAATAATAATTATAATACCCAAATAAAAAATAGGCAAAAGACTAAACATTATTTTTTAATATTATTATACTTTAACTTTTAGGGTACATGTGCACAATGTGCAAGTTTGTTACGTATGTATACATGTGCCATGTTGTTGTGCTGCACCCATTAACTCGTCATTTAGCATTAGGTATATCTCCTAATGCTATCCCTCCCCCCTGCCCCCACCCCACAACAGTCCCCAGTGTGTGATGTTCCCCTTCTTGTGTCTATGTGTTTTCATAGTTCAATTCCCATCTATGAGTGAGAACATGCGGTGTTTGGTTTTTTGTCCTTGAGATAGTTTGCTGAGAATGATGGTTTCCAGCTTCATCCATGTCCCTACAAAGGACATGAACTCATCATTTTTCATGGCTGCATGGTACTCCATGGGGTATATGTGCCACATTTTCTTAATCCAGTCTATCGTTGTTGGACATTTGGGTTGATTCCAAGTCTTTGCTATTGTGAATAGTGCCGCAATAAACATATGTGTGCATCTGTCTTTATAGCAGCATGATTTACAATCCTTTGAGTATATACCCAGTAATGGGATGGCTGGGTCAAATGGTATTTCTAGTTCTAGGTCCCTGAGGAAATGCCACACCGACTTCCACAATAGTTGAACTAGTTTACAGTCCCACCAACAGTGTAAAAATGTTCCTATTTCTCCACATCCTCTCCAGCACCTGTTGTTTTCTGACATTTTAATGATCGCCATTTTAACTGGTGTGAGATGGTATCTCATTGTGGTTTTGATTTGCATTTCTCTGATGGCCAGTGATGATGACCATTTTTTCATCTGTTTTTTGGCTGCATAAATGTCTTCTTTTGAGCATTGTCTGTTCATATCCTCTGCCCACTTTTTGATGGGGTTGTTCGCTTTTTTCTTGTAAATTTGTTTGAGTTCATTGTAGATTGTGGATATTAGCTGTTTGTCAGATGAGTAGATTGCAAAAATTTTCTCCCGTTCTGTAGGTTGCCTGTTCACTTTGATGGTGGTTTCTTTTGCTGTGCAGAAGCTCTTTGGTTTACTTAGATCCCATTTGCCAATTTTGGCCTCTGTTGCCATTGCTTTTGGTGTTTTAGACATGAGGTCCTTGCCCATGCCTATGTCCTGAATGGTATTGGCTAGGTTTTCTTCTAGAGTTATTATGGTTTTAGGTCTAACATGTAAGTCTTTAATCCATCTTGAATTAATTTTTGCATAAAGTGTAAAGAAGTGATCCAGTTTCAGCTTTCTAAATATGTCTAGCTAGTTTTCCCAGCACCATTTATTAAATAGGGAATCCTTTCCCCATTGCTTGTTTTTCTCAGGTTTATCAAAGATCAGATAGTTGTAGAACTGCGGCATTATACTGAGGGCTATATTCTTTTCCATTGGTCTATATCTCTGTTTTGGTAACAGTACCATGCTGTTTTGGTGACCGTAGCCTTGTAGTATAGTTTGAAGTCAGGTAGCGTGATGCCTGCAGCTTTGTTCTTTTGGTTTAGGATTGACTTGGTGATGTGGGCTGTTTTTTGGTTCCATATGAACTTTAAAGTAGTTTTTTCAATTCTGTGAAGAAAGTCATTGTTAGCTTGATGAGGATGGCATTGAATCTATAAATTACCTTGGGCAGTATGGCAATTTTTGCAATATTTATTCTTCCTACCCTTGAGCATGGAATGTTCTTCCATTTGTTTGTATCCTATTTTATTTCATTGAGCAGTGGTTTTTAGTTCTCCTTGAAGAGGTCCTTCCCAACTATTGTAAGTTGGATTCCTAGGTATTTTATTCTCTTTGAAGCAATTGTGAATGGGAGTTCACTCATGATTTGGCTCTCTGTTTGTCTGTTATTGGTGTATAAGAATGCTTGTGATTTTTGCACATCGATTTTGTATCCTGAGACTTTGCTGAAGTTGCTTATCAGCTTAAGGAGGATTTGGGCTGAGATGATGGTGTTTTCTGGATATACAGTCGTGTCATCGCAAACAGGGGCAGAGTGACTTCCTCTTTTCCTAATTGAATGCCTTTTATTCCCTTCTTCTGCCTAATTGCCCTGGCCAGAACTTCCAACACTATGTTGAATAGGAGTGGTGAGAGAGGGCATCCCTGTCTTGTGCCAGTTTTCAAAGGGAATGCTTCCAGTTTTTGTCCACTCAGTATGATATTGGCTGTGGGTTTGTCATAGATAGCTCTTATTATTTTGAGATACGTCCCATCAATACCTAATTTATTAAGAGTTTTTAGCATGAAATGTTGAATTTTGTCAAAGGTCATTTCTGCATCTATTGAGTTAATCATGTGGTTTTTGTCTTTCGTTCTGTTTATATGCTAGATTACTTTTATTGATTTTCGTATGTTGAACCAGCCTTGTATCCCCAAGGATGAAGCCCACTTGATCATGGTGGGTAAGCTTTTTGATATGCTGCTGCATTCGGTTTGCCAGTATTTTATTGAGAATTTTTAATCAATGTTAATCAAGAATATTGGTCTAAAATTCTCTTTTTTGGTTGTGTCTCTGTCCGGCTTTGGTATCAGGATGATGCTGGCCTCATAAAATGAGTTAGGGAGGATTTCCTCTTTTTCTATTGATCGGAATAGTTTCAGAAGGAATGGTACCAGCTCCTCCTTGTACCTCTGGTAGAATTCGGCTGTGAATCCATCTGGTCCTGGACTTTTTTTGGTTGGTAAGCTATTAATTATTGCCTCAACTTCAGAACATGTTATTGGTCTATTCAGAGATTCACATTCTTCCTGGTTTAGTCTTGGGATGGTGTATGTGTCAAAGAATTTATCCATTTCTTCTACATTTTCTATTTTATCTATATAGAGGTGTTTATAGTATACTCTGATGGTAGTTTGTATTTCTGTGGGATCCGTGGTGATATCTCCTTTGTCATTTTTTTTTTTTTGCGTCTATTTGATTCTTCCATATTTTCTTCTTTATTAGTCTTGCTAGTGGTCTATCAATTTTGTTGATCTTTTCACAAAACCAGCTCCTGGATTCATTGATTTTTTGAAGGGTTTTTTGTGTCTCTATTTCCTTCATTCTGCTCTGATTTTAGTTATTTCTTGCCTTCTACTGGCGTCTGAATGTGCTTGCTCTTGCTTCTCTAGTTCTTTTAATTGGGATGTTAGGGTGTCAATTTTGGATATTTCCTGCTTTCCCTTGTGGGCATTTAGTGCTATAAATTTCCCTCTACACACTGCTTTGAATGTGTCCCAGAGATTCCGGTATGTTGTGTCTTTGTTCTCATTGGTTTCAAAGAACATGTTTATTTCTGCCTTCATTTCGTTATGTACCCAGTAGTCATTCAGGAGCAGGTTGTTCAGTTTCCATGTTGTTGAGCAGTTTTGAGTGAGTTTCTTCATCCTGAGTTCTAGTTTGATTGCACTGTGGTCTGAGAGACAGTTTGTTATGATTTCTGTTCTTTTACATTTGCTGAGGAGTGCTTTACTTCCAAGTATGTGGTCAATTTTGGAATATGTGTGGTGTGGTGCTGGAAATAATGTATTTTCTGTTGATTTGGTGTGGCGAGTTCTGTAGTTGCCTATTAGGTCCGCTTGGTGCAGAGCTGAGTTTAATTCCTGGGTATCATTTTTAACTTTCTGTCTCGTTGATCTGTGTAATGTTGACAATGTGTTGTTAAACTCTCCCATTATTTCTGTGTGGGAGTTTAAGTCTCTTTGTAGGTCACTAAGGTCTTGCTTTATGAATCTGGGTGCTCCTGTATTGGATGCATATATATTTAGGATAGTTAGCTCTTCTTGTTGAATTGATCCCTTTACCATTACGTAATGGCCTTCTTTGTCTCTTTTGATCTTTGTTGGTTTAAAGTCTGTTTTATCAGAGACTAGGATTGCAACCCCTGCCTTCTTTTTTTCCATTTGTTTGGTAGATCTTCCTCCATCCCTTCATTTTGAGCCTATGTGTGTCTCTGCACGTGAGATGGGTTTCCTGAATACAGCACACTGATGGATCTTCACTCTTTTCCAATTTGCCAGTCTGTGCCTTTTAATTCGAGCATTTAGCCCATTTACATTTAAGATTAGTGTTCTAAAGTGTGAATTTGATCCTATCATTATGATGTTAGCTGGTTATTTTGCTCGTTAGTTGATGCAGTTTCTTCCTAGCCTTGATGGTCTTTACAATTTGGCAAGCTTTTGCAGTGACTGTTACTGGTTGTTCCTTTCCATGTTTAGTGCTTCCTTCAGGAACTCCTTTAGGGCATTTCTGGTGGTGACAAAATTTCTCAGCATTTGCTTGTCTGTAAAGGATTTTATTTCTACTTCGCTTATGGAGCTTAGTTTGGCTGGATATGACATTCTGGGTCCAAATTCTTTTCTTTAAGAATGTTGAATATTGGCCTCCACTCTCTTCTTCCTTGTAGAGTTTCTGCTAAGAGATCTGCTGTTAGTCTGATGGGCTTCCCTTCGTGGGTAACCCGACCTTTCTCTCTGGCTGCCCTTAACATTTTTTCCTTCATTTCAACTTTGGTGAATCTGACAATGTTGTGTCTTAGAGTTGCTTTTCTCGAGGAGTATCTTTGTGGTGTTCTCTGTATTTCCTGAATTTGAATGTTGGCCTGCGTTGCTTGATTTGGGAAGTTCTTCTTGATAATATCCTGCTGATTGTTTTGCAACTTGGTTCAATTCTCCCCGTCACTTTCAGTTCCACCAATTAGACATAGATTTGGTCTTTACACATAGTCCCATATTTCTTGGAGGCTTTGTTTGTTTCTTTTTATTCTTTTTTCTCTAAACTTCTCTTCACACTTCATTCCATTCATTTCATCTTCCATCGCTGATACCATTTCTTCCAGTTGATCACGTTGGTTACTGAGGCTTGTTTATTCATCACGTAGTTCTGGTTTCATGGTTTTCAGCTCCATCACGTCCTTTAGGGACTTCTCTGCATTGATTATTCTAGTTATCCATTTGTCTAATTATTTACAAGGTTTTTAACTTCTTTGCCGTTGGTTTGAACTTCCTCCTTTAGCTTGAAGCAGTTTGATCTTCTGAAGTCTTCCTCTCTCAACTCATCAAAGTCATTCTCTTTCTAGCTTTGTTCCATTGCTGGTGAAGAGCTGAGTTCCTTTGGAGGAGGAAAGGCGCTATGATTTTTAGAGTTTCCGGTTTTTCTGCTCTGTTTTTCCCCACCTTGTTGTTTTATTTACCTTTGGTCTTTGATGCTGGTGATGTACAGATGGGTTTTTGGGGTGGATGTCCTTTCTGTTTGTTAGTTTTCCTTCTAACAGTCAGGACCCTCAGCTGCAAGTCTGTTGGAGTTTGCTAGACGTCCACTCCAGATCCTGTTTTCCTGGGTATCGGCAGTGGTGTTTGCAGAACAGCGGATATTGTTGAACCAAAAATGCTGCTGCCTGATCGTTCCTCTGGAAGTTTTGTCTCAGAGGAGTACCCAGCCTTGTGAGGTGTCAGTCCAACCCTACTGGGGGGTGCCTCCTAGTTAGGCTACTCGGGGTTCAGGGACCCACTTGAGGAGGCAGTCTTCCCATTCTCAGATCTCCAGCTTCATGCTGGGAGAACCACTACTCTTGTCAAAGCTGTGGGACAGGGACATTTATATCTGAAGAGGTTATTGCTGTCTTTTGTTTGTCTGTGCCCTGCCTCCAGAGGGGGAGCCTACAGAGGCAGGCAGACCTCCTTGAGCTGTGATGGGCTCCACCGATTTCGAGCTTCCCAGCCACTTTGTTTACATACTGAAGCCTGAGCAATGGTGGGCGCACCTCCCCCAGCCTCACTACCACCTTGCTGTTTGATCTCAGACTGCTGTGCTAGCAATGAGCGAGGTTCCGTGGGCATAAGAACCTCTGAGCCAGGTGTAGGATATAATCTCCTGGTGTGCTGTTTGTGTAGCCCATTGGAAAAGTGCAGTATTAGGGTGGAAGTGACCCGATTTTCCAGGTGCCATCTGTCACCCCTTTCTTTGACTAGGAAAGGGAATTCCCTTACCCCTTGCAGTTCCCCAGTGAGGCAATGCCTTGCCCTGCTTTGGCTTATGCGTGGTGCGTTGTACCCACTGTCTGGTACCCACTGACTGGCACTCCGGTGTGTGATGAGCCTGGTACCTTAGTTGGAAATGCAGAAATCACCCAACTTCTGCATCACTCAAGCTGGGATTTGTAGACTGGAGCTATTCCTATTCGGCCATCTTGGCTCCAACGACCAAGACTAAATATTTTTTACAAACATATTCAAATATCCAACAGGTGTGTAGAAAGATGCTAAACATTACCATTCATGAGAAAATTGCAAATGAAAAGATACCACTTTACAGCAGTTGGAATGGCTAATATCAAAAAAAGAGATATGACAAGTGTTAACAAGGATGTGACAAAATATTTCTGTACAGTCTTAATGAGTTGTAAACTGGAAGAGTCATTATGAAAATTAGTATGCAGGTTATTTTAAAAAAATTGAACTATCATACAATCCCGAAATTTCACTTCCATCTATAAACAAAATAAAATCAGCATCTCAAAAATAATCTGCACCCCTGTATTCAATGCACCGTTATTCACAACTGTCAAGAGTACTTTTTTAAAAAAATGACTTATCTGTAGATGCTGAATGGATAAGGAAAATGTGGTAAAATAGACAACAGAATATTATTCACCCATAAAAAAGAATGAAATTCTGCTCTTTCAACAACATGAATGGACCTGGGTACATTATGCTATGCAAAATAAGCTGGGCACAGAAAAACAAACACTGTATGTTCTCACTTAAATTGAGAATTTAAAAAGCCTGAACTCACAGAAGCAGAGAGTAAAATGGTAATGACCAGGCCTGGAGGTAGAAAAATGATAAGGTGTTCAAAGAGTACAAACTTTCAGTTATAAGATAAATAAGTTTTGGGGGTCTAATGTATAGCTTTAAAATGTAGTTAATAACAGTGTTTTGTATGCTTAAAATTTGCTACAACAATAGGAGACTTCGAATGCTCTCACTACAAAATCATAACCATGTGAGGTGATATAAATGTTCATCAACTTAATTGTATTAAATATTTTACAATATATAACTATCAAATTATTATAATGTAGAAAATGCATAATTATGCAATTTTTATTGGTCAAAAAATTAATGTTATGTACACATGCATATATTCACATAAGTGTGTATATAAACATATATAAAACATATAGATATATATCAATTTCATATGTTGTTATATATATACTTTTGTGTGTATATATATATATATATACACACATACATATCAATGACAAAATCCTAGTAAACTTCAAACTAAACAAGAGAAAATTATAAAATGATAACTATTAAAAAATCAGGAAACAAATGGGTATTTAATACATGCTCAGCAATATTCTAAGTTACTCAATGGCAAAGTACATGTTTTAAATGTAGAAAGTAAATACATTAAACCATGTTACAGTTTAGGAATTATGGCACAGAGTGTTTACAGCTTTACTGTCAATACATACCAAAAACAAAATTTTGTAGTAAAATAACATTAGGTTTTATTATATGGGGCAGAGGCTTAGTGTTCTGATAAAATTATTGAGTATGAATTTATGTAGAATCACATTTGAAACCTTCACAGGATATGAAATTATAAAGCAGAAAACATATGACATCTGGATGTGGTGTTTTGGCGATTTCTAAACCAAATCTCAATATCTCCACTACTCTCACACATTTTAGACAAGACTCAAAATGGAAATTAGAAAATGTTTAACATAGAGTTCCTTAAAAATCACAGACGGTCCCATGTCCTCAAAAGCAATAAAAGAGCAAGCAGCCAGGTCCTGCAGTCCCTTGCAAGCCATGCAAAGGGTTTGGTTTTCTTTGTAACTTAAATGAATGATCGTTGAAGGGGAAGTCCAGTCCTAGAAAACTGAAGAGCATGGGGCAGAAGATGTCTGTCTCTAATAAAAGCAAGAGAAAGAAACCTGGGCTTCTCAGAAAAGATTTCCATTGCAGTATAGCTTCGCAAACCACACTTTAAGATCTGGCTTTCTCCTTGACCTTTGGACATCTCATCTGTGTCATCTGCCTTATTCACTCCCACCTCTTTGGATGTTTGGCTACTATCTCCTGTCTCCTCACAATCTGGGGCTTTTTCTTTTTCTCAATGTAGGTGATCAGGTTTAGCTTAGAGAACAGCCAAGGACTCTGTATTAGAAAAAGTAATATGACTTATGCTGTGATTTTCCAATTACTACTTAGTACTGTGTTCAGTGGAAAAAAAAAGAAAATTATAAAAGAGTCTAAAAATGTAATAACAAATACTATTTCCTCACAGAAACGTTATGATATTTAAAAACTTTTCTAAATTTGTGGGTCCTTAGCTCCACGACCCAGTGCTGCTGAATCAAAACTTGGTGGTGGTTGGCTGGGCATGGTGACTCACACCGCTGATCCCAGCACTTTGAGAGGCCAAGGCGGGCATATCACTTAAGCCCAGGAGTTTGAGGCCAGCCTGGGCAACATGGTGAAACCTAGTCTACGGGTTGAGGGTGGTGAGGAGGGGGAAAGGTGATGGTAATGGGAGGTGGTAATGCGATTATAAGGTGTGGGCAATCATATTTTGTACCTCTAAATTTGTGGAGTTACCACTAATCTAAAATTAAGGATACATATCTGCTGAAGAAAGGAAAACATTTATGTCGAGATGAAATCTCGTGGGGGTCCGCAGCTGCAATACCGCCGGGCGGCAGCATCCCACCTCTTCTGCCTGGCTGCAGCCCCACCAGGAGCCCGGCTCCAGCTGGGGCGCTGTGGCAGGTGCTAGACCCCAAAGGCGCAGGCTAGGGGTCTTCCCGCTCCCCAGACCCCAGGCAATTCAATTCATTCATCAAGTGCCACTGCAACTGTCCAAGCTGGGGAAGGAGGTCTCACAGTCGCCAGCCAAGACCTCCGCTCCAGAACACGTGGGCTGCTTTCCCCGGGGGAAGGACATTGTTTTCGCCAGCCACGAATAAATCCGTCCCTGAGCACCCTGTTTGCCACTGCCACTGACTTCGTGTAAACTCAAGTCCTGAGGACACAAGAGAGACCAACACCTGGCCCCGTGGACACGCTTGGTGCCATGGCTTCCACCTGATGGACGGGTGCACTCTACAAATCTCAGGGACCACCACACCTAGGAGACAGAAGGACCCTATGAAATGCAGCCCCAAAGCAACCAACCAATCCAAGAAAAAAAAAAAAAAACACGTCTCAGGGCTCCATTGGTATTCCCACTTGGGCGGTACTGACCCCCTGCTCTAGCCTGGCCCAAGCACCCTCCACCTCACCCTGGCCTGCTCAAAGTTGCCCTGTCTTCCTGAGCAGAGCCTCCTTCTCCAAGGCTCTGTCTCTCTTGCTCTACAACTCCCTTGCCGTCTCCATTTCTCTATTTCCCCCTCCACCTCTCGCTCTTCTGTCACCTTCTGTCTCTCTCCTCCTCCACCTTTCTCTCTCTCCCTACATTTCTATCTCTCCATCCCAGTCTCCCTAGCTCTCTTTCAAGCTGTGTCTATGTCTTTGCCTGTATGTCCTTGTGTGTGTGTCGATGTGTGTGCTTGTGTGCCTGTGTGTGTGCACCCGTGTGTATCTGTGTGTGTGTCAGGGTGGGTTTGCTCGTGGTGTTGGTGTGGTGTGTCTGGATGTCCGTCAGCCCCTCTTTCCCGGGATCAGGCTGCCGGGGCTCTAGTGCCAGCGTGGGGCAAATCAAGGCCTTCCTTTCCCGTTGGCCATGGGCGGGTACTCGTCGGGACAAGCGACGATGGTGTGGGCGTTGTGAGAAAAAGGGCTGGGCAGGCTGTTCGCCCCTGGGCAGCCCTGGCGGCTCTGGGTGTGTGGGGCAAGAGGGGGCCTTGCAGGAGGGGCAGCGAGGGATCCAAAACAATTTTTCCGCGGTAAGGCAGAGGACTGGAGTGGATCCCAGAACTGTGGGCCTCGGGCCCTGACGCCTCTGAGCACACCCTGTCCTGAGCCGGCACAATGTGTTGGAAGCTTGGGAGCT
The DNA here is from genome assembly GCF_028885655.2 of Pongo abelii. Lineage (NCBI taxonomy): Eukaryota > Metazoa > Chordata > Mammalia > Primates > Hominidae > Pongo > Pongo abelii. The sequence goes on along the minus strand of NC_072000.2, from coordinate 17,219,123 downwards.
CGTGAGCCAGGGGAAGGCCTGGAGTGTCAGCGAAAGGGAGGCCTCCTGGTGGGCCTGGAGCCAGGGCAGGGGACTGAGGCATCACAGCCTGATGATGCATTCCTGTTTCCTGCAACATGGGGAGTCTCCAAAATGGCCTGTTTCGAAACTGCAAAGGAGATTGAAGACACAATGCTGCTTTTCCACGCTTCGCTGGAGGTTTCTGTGTCCCCACGGAGCTCGGGAAACAAACAGTCCACCTGGTCACGCTTTCGGGGGCCGGAGACCAGTGAGCAACAGGTCACCTTGCAGAGGGCAAAGGAACATGGAATCCGGAATCATGGTTCACTCGGCTTGAGTGTGACTCCTGTTTGGATGGGAGTATCTGCCTCGTGCTCTGTTGCAGGCTTAGCGTGGGGATATGCCATCTGTGAACCATGTGGATGAAAAACAGACAACCATTCAAGTCTCGGCTCTGCTCTTTGGGGCATTCGCTCATTCCTTGGGAGATAGAATTCGTCTGAATCGCTCCCAGATGAAGTAACCCAGGCTGACAATCCCGAGGGCCAGTGAGGGCGCCGTTGGCCTACACGGCCTTTGGCCGAGCACTCAGCCTGCACTGGGCACCCAACATTTTCCCAGAATTCGAGGTCCTGCTGGTCCTGGAGGCAGAAGACAGCTTTTCTCTTTGCCTTCCTTTCTCTGTTTCTTGCTCCTTTTCTCCCTCTGTCCATCCTTCCCTCTATTCTTCCTTCTCTCCCTCTCTCCCTCCCTCTGTTCTTCTATCCTTCCCTCTCTCCCTCCATCCATACCTCCATTTCTCCCTCCTTCACTCCCTCCATTCTTCTCTTTTTCTTTCCCTCCCTCCCTCCATCCCTTCCAAGCTCCCTCCGTTCATCCATCCTTTCCTCCCTCTGTCACTCCCTCTCACTTTGTCTGCGTTCCTTTCCCCATCTCTGCCTGGCTTCCCTCCCGCCAACAAAGAGCAGAACCACAGTTTGTGAGAGATCTCGGGGTCTACATTTAGTTTCCAGGCACTCCACGTGATGCCAGGGAGTATGGAAGGGCACGGGTGCACGAGTGGTGGTGGAGTGGGGAGGTAGTGGAGTTGAGCTGTGGAAAAGAGAGCAGGCCTAGCCACTGCCCCGGCCGGTGTTTCCCGGGGTGGTGGTCTCCGCCTTCACCACTGAAGAACGTGGGGGTGGGGTGTACAAGGTGTAGGGGGGCTGGGGAAGGGATGAGAGCCCTGCCTGGGCTGTTCCCAAACCCTAGCTGGCTGCCCGTGGACCCACGCATGGGCAGTAGACGGCCCATCTCTGAGTACCTGTGCTGGCTCTGAAATCCCTGAGATGCTCGGAAAAGAATGACAGCCCTCCTTTCTGTGGAGTCTCTTACCGGACCTGGACTCAGGAATCCTAGGCAGGTCAGCTGGACGGGAAGACACAGGTCTCCATACCAAGCCAGAGGTTCACCGTGAAAGAAGGGCCACCGTCCTGTCCCCATAATTTCCCAACCCTGCATCCTAAAGCTCCTCCAACTGAGCCCAGTGTTCTTCCTGGCTAAGGAGTGGTTCCAGAAAAGTGGGCTCTTCCATGTCCTTCAACTCCCCCAGTGGCTCCGTTGCTAGGAAAGGATGTGCCTTTTGCTGAAATTCTGGGGTCGACAGGAGTTCATATAGCAGTGTGGATGCGAGTGCAGATGAACGCTGCAGCTCCTGGAGCGGTTGGGTGGGTGTCTGGATGGCTTACATCTTCTTCTGACACGCAGAGGCCTCCATGGGCGCAAGCTGCGGAGGTAGATGTGCCTCGGCTTCGTGTCCCCACGTGCCCTGGTGACTTGGATACCCTGGCCCCAGCCCCAATACGGACTCATGTGGGACGTGTGCGGTGCAAGCACACCTTGCTCCTGTGACTCAGCCTGAGTGGCTCAAGTTGTCCCACTGAGCAGGTAACCAGAAGGCAGCCTTGCTGTGGGTCCTGATCCCCCTGTCATCTGTTTGACTCAGCTTGAGTGGCCCAAGCAGTCCCATTGAGCACACACCCAGAAGGCCACCGTAGTGTGGATCCTGGTCCCCCTGCCATCTGTTTGGGTGCTGAGGTCACCCAAGTGTCTGAGGGTGGGTCAGCGCCACTTCCGAAGGAACCAGGACAGCAAACCCAAAATCCCAGTGTTCCACAGCAGGTTGGAAGATTCCTTCTGCTTGAGAAGCCTTGCTGGGCTGCAGCAGAGGGGTGACCCTTGCTGCCTGGCTAACGAAAGCCCCCTGTACCCCACGCCCTGGTGGGGGTGAAGGCGACCAAGGAGGGAGGGTGGCACCCTTGTGGGCCGCATTGCACAGGCCGTCTGCGTGCGTGGGTTCCCTGCTACCCTGGCCTGGATGTCTGAACCTTCGATTCTGAAACGAAATCTGAATCCTGGACTCTAAAAGGCAGTTCTCTCTGGCCAGTTCAGGTAAGGGTTCCACTCAAAGCACGCTGGCAGGGTATCTTTTTCGTTCAGGTTACAAACGAGTCCCTTTGCCGTCCTCGTCCTCAGGCTTCCGTGGGGAAGGGGCTGTCAGAAAGTGTCGGGAGAGCCATCACGGGGGCACCTGGCCGGAATATCACGGAGAGACAAGGGCAGAGAGTGGCCGGCAGCTTCTGTGCGCCTCAGTTGGCCTTTGTGCTGCACGTAGGTCCAGTCAGGAGTCTGACCCCACCAGTGGCACTTATAAAGACCCACCAGCTTCACCCCTTCACGAATATGCATGAGTATCCAAGGGCCCTGGATAACCCGCCCTCTGAAGCCAGAGACCACAAACACAGGGCCATGTGTGGTAGGTGAAGGTGGGGCCAGATCGGCCAGGAAAGGGTGGCTTCTGGGGCTGTCTCTCTGAGTTCTCCAGAATTCTACGGAAACTGGAAGTTTCTCTCTGGGCTCACACACGATTTCAGGGAGAAACCACCTTGGAAGGGTGGAGTGTAGAACTGAACATCCATGATAGTCTTGAGTTTTCCATGCCCTCTCCCTGGAGGCGGCAATGCCTGTGGGTGTCGCTGTTGCCGCGATAGTCTCACACACGCAGGTGTGTGGATTGCATTCATTTTCTTTTTTTAAATTTATTTTTTTATTTCTGCCTCTTAAAGTCAACAATAAAGTCACAATTGTAAAATGAATGCATTTAAAAAGGTAAAAATACATTTCAATGACAAGAAGTATGCAATGATCATGAAAATCTACTGTACACTTTGCCAAAGTCAAAGAATGAAAGACATTACGGAAAACCCAATCTTCAAATATATCCTTAACAAAATACCCTCTCCTGCATAGTAAAAGCATCATCTAAACAGCAGTTGCAACCGAGAAAAAAAAAAAAAAAAAAAAAACAGCATGGTAGATAGGACAGACAACTTTTCCCAGGTTTTCCAGATAAAAACATGTGGTCACCAGGAATTCAAAGTAACTTCAAAAGCCACATTTAATTCCGAATAAAATGAACATTTCTGACAGATGACAACAGTATGATACTGATTTTTTTCTTTCCTAGATACAAATCATATGGGGCATTTCTTAGCAGTTTAGTAATCATCTAAGAATAACTGTAGAAATAACCCCAATTCCACCATCCTAGCCACTGGTATAAAACAAATAATCTTCCATTGATACTGCCTTTCACGTAACTAAAATATCCTCACTTACTTGGATCATGCTTACACATGATCACAAACACTTGTTTTCAGATGTTGTGGAATTATTGGGGCTGAGATTTTTGAAACAATATCTTAATCTTAGCAGAGAGATAATAATCCTTTCACTATACTTTGATTGGGCTTCCTTAACCAAATCTGAGCAACTACTGTAAGAATAATACCAGTGGTAATCCATGATACTCTCAAATTTTTCCCTTTAAGAAATATATAATCTATGTAACTCTAGCAAATATGTTACATTGCACACTTTCTTAATAAGGAATGGCTGTTTTCAGGCCTTATTAGGAAAACAAACAAGCAAACAATGGCAATTACTACCTGTTTTTTATCACTGATAAGCTACAATAAAGCTCAAATATGGACAGTTTAATTGTGTGATATTAAGTAAAAAATGAAAACCATTATAGTTTTACCAAAAGAAACATAATATCAGAAGAAGTCAAATGAGTAGGGCATGAGTCCCAAAGATTACACTATGATTCTGAACAGGATTTTCCAAACAAAAGGTATCTAGATACAATTTCTGTGAATATTTCTTGTACTAGAAATATCCAAAGCAAGTGTAGGCTCAGCCCTACCTTGTCAAGGATAAATATTCAGGTAAACTAGAAGTTCCATCTGCTAAAGTGCATCCTATGACCAGGTCTACCATGGCCCTGCTACTTACAGACATCTAAGAAAATGGTCTCACTCATGCTCATTCACTTGTTCTGTGGCCTATCAAGAGTCACACATAACGATGATTTTGCTTTTTTAAAAAAACCAAATACTTTATACACTGAACTATAGAAAAAACAATTCTAAATATAATTTAAAAATTCTAGAGAGTGGGCACAGCCAAGATAGCCGAATAGGAACAGCTGCAGTCTACAGCTCCCAGCGTTACTGATGCAGAAAACGGGTGATTTCTGAATTTCCATCTGAGGTACTGGGTTCATCTCACTAGGGAGTGCCAGACAGTGGGGGCAGGGGAGTGAGTGCAGAACACCGTGTGCAAGCCAAAGCAGGGCTAGGCATTGCCTCACTCGGGAAGCACAAGGGGTCAGGGAGCTCCCTTTCCTAGTCAAAGAAAGGAGTGACAGATGGACCTGGAAAATCGGGTCACTCCCACCCTAATACTGCACATCTCCGACGGGCTTAAAAAACAGCACACCAGGAGATTATATCCCGCACCTGGCTCGCAGGGTCCTACACCCACGGAGTCTCACTGATTGCTAGCACAGCAGTCTGAGATCAAACTGCAAGGCGGCAGTGAGGCTGGGGGCGGGGTGCCGCCATTGTCCAGGCTTGCATAGGTAAACAAAGCAGCCGGGAACTTCGAATTGGGTGGAGCCCACCACAGCTCAAGGAGGCCTGCCTGCCTCTATAGGCTCCACCTATGGGGGCACGGCACAGACAAACAAAAAGACAGCAGTAACCTCTGCAAACTTAAATGTCCCTGTCTGACAGCTTTGAAGAGAGTAATGGTTCTCCCAGCACGCAGCTGGAGATCTGAGAACGGGCAGACTACCTCCTTAAGTGGGTTCCTGACCCCTGAACTCCAAGCAGCCTAAGTGGGAGGCACCTCCCAGTAGGGGCAGACTGATACCTCACACGGCCGGGTACTCCTCTGAGTCAAAACTTCCAGAGGAACGATCAGACAGCAGCATTCGTGGTTCATGAAAATCTGCTGTTCTGCAGCCACCGCTGCTGTTACAAAGGCAAACAGTGTCTGGAGTGGACCTCTAGCAAACTCCAACAGACCTGCAGCTGAGGGTCCTGTCTTTTAGAAGGAAACTAACAAACAGAAAGGACATCCACCCCAAAAACCCATCTGTACATCACCATCATCAAAGACCAAAAGGAGATAAAACCACAAAGATGGGGAAAAAACAGAGCAGAAAAACTGGAAACTCTAAAAAGCAGAGTGCCTCTCCTCCTCCAAAGGAATGCAGTTCCTCATCAACAACGGAGCAAAGCTGGAGGGAGAATGATTTTGACGAGTTGAGAGAAGTCTTCAGATGATCAAACTACTCCGAGCTACAGGAGGAAATTCAAACCAAAGGCAAAGAAGTTAAAAAACTTTGAAAAAAAATTAGACGAATGTTTAACTAGAATAAACAATACAGAGAAGTGCTTAAAGGAGCTGATGGAGCTGAAATCCAAGGCTTGAGAACTACGTGAAGAGTGCAGAAGTCCCAGGAGCCAATGCAATCAATTGGAAGAAAGGGTATCAGTGATGGAAGATGAAATGAATGAAATGAATTGAGAAGGGAAGTTTAGAGAAAAAAGAATAAAAAGAAACGAACAAACCCTCCAAGAAATATGGGACTATGTGAAAAGACCAAATCTACGTCTGATTGGTGTACCTGAAAGTGACAGAGAGAATGGAACCAAGTTGGAAAACACTCTGCAGGATATTATCCAAGAGAACTTCCCCAATCTAGCAAGGCAGGCCTACATTCAGATTCAGGAAATACAGAGAACACCACAAAGATACTCCTCGAGAAGAGCAACTCCAAGACACATAATTGTCAGATTCAGCAAAGTTGAAATGAAGGAAAAAATGTTAAGGGCAGCCAGAGAGAAAGGTCGGGTTATGAACAAAGGGTAGTCCATCAGACTAACAGTGGATCTCTCAGCAGAAACTCTACAAGCCAGAAGAGAGTGGGGGCCAATATTCAACATTCCTAAAGAAAAGAATTTGGACCCAGAATGTCATATCCAGCCAAACTAAGCTTCATAAGTGAAGGAGAAACAAAATACTTTACAGACAAGTAAATGCTGAGAGATTTTGTCACCACCAGACCTGCCCTAAAAGAGATCTTGAAGGAAGCACTAAACATTGAAAGGAACAACTAGTACCAGCAACTGCAAAATCATGCCAAATTGTAAAGACCATTGAGGCTAGGAAGACACTGCATCAACTAACAAGCAAAATATCCAGCTAACATCATAATGACAGGATCAAATTCACACATAACAATATTAACTTTTAATGTAAACGGACTAAATGCTCCAATTAAAAGACACAGACTGGTAAATTGGATAAAGAGTCAAGACCCATCAGTATGCTGTATTCAGGAAACCCATCTCACGCGCAGAGACACATATAAGCTCAAAATAAAAGGATGGAGGAAGATCTACCAAGCAAATGGAAAACAAGAAAAGGCAGGGGTTGCAATCCCAGTCTCTGATAAAACAGACTTTAAACCAACAAAGATCAAAAGAGACAAAGAAGGCCATTACATAATGGTAAAGGGATCAATAAAACAAGAAGAGCTAACTATCCTAAATATATATGCACCCAATACAGGAGCACCCAGATTCATAAAGCGAGTCCTGAGTTACCTACAAACAGACTTAGACTCCTACACAATAATAATGGGAGACTTTAACACCCCACTGTCAACATTAGACAGATCAACGAGACAGAAAGTTAACAAAGATACCCAGGAATTGAACTCAGCTCTGCACCAAGTGGACCTAATAGATATCTACAGAACTCTCCACTCCAAATCAACACAATATACATTTTTTTCAGCACCAAACCTATTCGAAAATTGACCACATAGTTAGAAGTAAAGCTCTCCTCAGCAAATGTAAAAGAATAGAAATCGTAACAAACTGTCTCTCAGACCACAGTGCAATCAAACTAGAACCCAGGATGAAGAAACTCACTCAAAACTGCTCAACTACATGGAAACTGAACAACCTGCTCCTGAATGACTACTGGGTACATAACGAAATGAAGGCAGAAATAAAGATGTTCTTTGAAACCAATGACAACAAAGACACAACATACCAGAATCTCTGGGACACATTTAAAGCAGTGTAGAGGGAAATTTATGGCACTTAATGCCCACAGGAGGAAGCAGAAAAGATCCAAAATTGACACCCTAACATCAGAATTAAAACAGCTAGGAAAGCAAGAGCAAACACATTCAAAAGTTAGCAGAAGGCAAGAAATAACTAAAATCAGAGCAGAACTGAAGGAAATAGAGACATAAACATCCGTTGAAAAAATTAATGAATCGAGGAGCTGGTTTTTTCAAAGGACCAACAAAATTGATAGACCGCTAGCAAGACTAATAAAGAAAAAAAGAGAGAAGAATCAAATAGATGCAATAAAAATAATAAAGGGGATACAATCTCCAATCCCACAGAAATACAAACTACCATCAGGGAATACTACAAACACCTCTATGCAAATGAACTAGAAAATGTAGAAGAAATGGATAAGTTCCTCGACAGATACACCCACCCAAGACTAAACCAGGAAGAAGTTGAATCTCTGAATAGACAAAAAACAGGCTCTTAAATTGAGGCAATAATCAATAGCTTACCAACCAAAAAAAGTCCAGGACCAGATGGATTCACAGCCGAATTCTACCAGAGGTACAAGGAGGAACTGGCACCATTCCTTCTGAAACTATTCCAATCAATAGAAAAAGAGGGAATCCTCCCTCACTCATTTTATGAGTCCTGCATCATCCTGATACCAAAGCTGGGCAGAGACACAACCAAAAAAGAGAATTTTACACCAATATCCGTAATGAACATTGATGCAAAAATCCTCAATATAATACTGGCAAAGCAAATAAAGCAGCACATCAAAAAGCTTATCCACCATGATCAAGTGGGCTTCATCCCTGGAATGCAAGCCTGGTTCAATATACACAAATCAATAAATATAATCCAGCATATAAACACAATGAAAGACAAAAACCACATGATTATCTCAATAGGCACAGAACAGTCCTTTGAAAAAATTCAACAACCCTCCATGCTAAAAACTCTCAATAAATTAGGTATCGATGGGAGGTATCTCAAAATAATAAGATCTATCTATGACAAACCCATAGCCAATATCATACTGAATGGGCAAAAACTGGAAGCATTCCCTTTGAAAACTGACACAAGACAGGGATGCCCTCTCTCACCACTCCTATTCAACATAGAGTTGGAAGTTCTGGCCAGGGCAATTAGGCAGGTGAAGGAAATAAAAGGTATTCAATTAGGAAAAGAGGAAGTCAAATTGTCCCTGTTTGCAAATGACACGATTGTATATCTAGAAAACCCCATTGTCTCAGCCCAAAATCTCCTTAAGCTGATAAGAAACTTCAGCAAAGTCTCAGGATACAAAGTCAATGTACAAAAAGTCACAAGCATTCTTATACACAAATAACAGACTAACAGAGCCAAATCATGAGTGAATTCCCATTCACAATTGCTTCAAAGAGAATAAAATATCTAGGAATCCAACTTACAAGGGACATAAAAGACCTCTTCAAGGAGAACTAGAAACCACTCCTCATTGAATTAAAAGAGGATAGAAACAAATGGAAGAACATTCCAAGCTCATGGGTAGGAAGAAACAATATCGTGAAAATGGCCATTCTGCCCAAGGTAATTTATAGATTCAATGCCATCCCCATCAAGCTACCAGAGACTTTCTTCACAGAATTGGAAAAAACTACTTTAAATTTCATTTGGAACCAAAAAAGAGCCCTCATTGCCAAGTCAATCCTAAGCCAAAAGAGCAACCCTGGAGGCATCATGCTACCTGACTTCAAACTATACTACAAGGCTACAGTAACCAAAACAGCATGGTAGTGGTATCAAAACAGAGTCATAGATCAGTGGAACAGAACAGAGCCCTCAGAAATAATGCCGCATATATACAGCTATCTGATCTTTGACAAACCTGAGAAAAACAAGCAATGGGGAAAGGATTCCCTATTTAATAAATGGTGCTGGGAAAACTGGCTAGCCATATGTAGAAAGCTGAAACTGTATCCCTTCCTTACACCTTATACAAAAAATAATTCAACATGGATTAAAGACTTATACATTAGACATAAAACCATGAAAACCTAGGCATTACCATTCAGGACACAGGCATGGGCAAGGACTTCATGTCTAAAACACCAAAAGCAATGGCAACAAAAGGCAAAATTGACAAATGGGACCTAATTAAACTAAAGAGCTTCTGTACAGCAAAATAAACTACCATCAGAGTGAGCAGGCAACCTACAAAATGGGAGAAAATTTTCTCAACCTACTCATCTGACAAAGGGCTAATATCCAGAATCTACAATGAACTCAAACAAATTTACAAGAAAAAAACAAACAACCCCATCAAAAACTGGGTGAAGGACATGAACAGACACTTCTGAAAAGAAGATATTTATGCAGCCAAAACACACATGAAAAAATGCTCACCATCACTTGCCATCAGAGAAATGCAAATCAAAACCACAATGAGATACCATCTCACACCAGTTAGAATGGCGAGCATTAAAAAGTCAGGAAACAACAGGTGCTGGAGAGGATGTGGAGAAATAGGAACACTTTTACACTGTTGGTGGGATTGTAAACTAGTTCAACCATTGTGGAAGTCGGTGTGGTGATTCCTGAAGGATCTAGAACTAGAAATACCGTTTGACCCAGCCATCCCATTACTGGGTATAAACCCAAAGGACTATAAATCATGCTGCTATAAAGACACATGCACAAATATGTTTATTGTGGCATTATTCACAATAGTAAAGACTTGGAACTAACCCAAATGTCCAACATTGGATTAAGAAAACGTGGCACAAATACACCATGGAATACTATGCAGCCATAAAAAATGATGAGTTCATGTCCTTTTTAGGGACATGGATGAAATTGGAAATCATCATTCTCAGTAAACTATCCCAAGGACAAAAAACCAAACACTGCATGTTCTCTCTCATAGGTGCGAATTGAACAATGTGAACACACGGACACAGGAAGGTGAACATCACACTCTGGGGAATGTCGTCGGGTGGGCGGAGGGTGGAGGGATAACTTTAGAAGATATATCTAATCCTAAATGTCGAGTGCTAAATGGGTGCAGCACACCAGCATGACACATGTATACATATGTAACTAACCTGCACATTTTGCACATGTACCCTAAAACTTAAAGTAAAATAATAATAAAATAATTCTAGAGAGTTAAGATAACCTCATTTTTTAAAATACTGAAAATGTAAAGGGTCCATATAAAAAGTTGTGTTAAGTACATACTTCTTATTTTAATAATTCACTTGCTTTGCTCCTAAAATCTCTATGAGAGAAGTCCATATTTTACTCATGTCTTTTGGAAAGAGATTCAAAAGCAAAAGTAGCTGTGCTGTGAAATTTCAGAAAATTTGTGGGATTTTTACAAGCTAAATTATTCAGTATTTTGTATTGTTATTACAGTCATATATTGCCCGGAATATATATACAGCAACCCAGCAACAGTGATTGCAACAAAATTAAGGTAAATAGGTCTACAATCATTTGATTTCCTTATTAGATAAATGAAGTTTTCATAGAGGAAATGCAAATTCAGATCAGGTTACATAAGTTTAACTATTATTTAAACCTTATATAAAATTAAATCTAACCCTCACAGCTGCAAATCTGTAAGGAAACACTGTCAGGAATCTGCAGGACTTGGCTCGTATTTACATTCAACCCACATTTAGAAATTTCATAAATGATGAGATGCAGGCCAAGGGAATTCCTCAAAGGGCTCCACCCAAAAGGAAAGGAAAGAGAGTTAAACAGAGAATTACCATTTACGTATTTGTGGGTAATCAGCTTCTTCCTCAGCCTCTAGACAGTGAGGAGGATGAAAAAATTGGAGAAGATAGCAAAGAAGAGGAAGAAAAAGATCACAGTGAAGCGATGAAGCCAGAGGAGTAACCTCAAAATTTACTGAGAGAAAAAATCATGAAACTGCCCCTCCCTGAATCTTTAAAAGCTTACTTGACATATTTTAGAGACAAATAACTTAGATCAAGAAGAAAGAATGCCTACTGATAATTCCTTTAGTCCTGAAAATGTAGCATTTGTGAGGAGTTAAAAGAATTATTTCTTTCATCAGAGCAAATTATAGTGGAAAAAATATCACTTGTTACTCTCAGTAACTTAAATTATGTATTGAGTGAATAAAAGAATCCCTTTTAAAAAATCTATTTTTCTTTAAATCTTGGAAAACTGTTGTTTTAGCTCAAAGTGATTTCAAAGTGGAATGCAACAGTAGTCAAGACTTGTGTACCATAAATTCTTTTCTGATTCCTTACGAATCTCGTTCATTTTCATGTAGAAAACGAGAGCGAAACTACAGAGAAAAGAAACGCCTGGTGCATTACGGCCTGACGATGGTTTCCTGTTTCCTAAGACATAGGGAGTCTCCACTATGACCTGTTTCCAAAGAGGAAACTGGAAAGGAGAGCGAAAACCCGATGCTGCTTTTCCACTATTCTCTGGAGGTTTCTGTGTCCCCACAGAGCTCGGGAAACAGTCAAAATGGTCACGCTTTCGGGGGCTAGAGACACATGAGCAACAGGCCCCCTTGCAGAAAACAAAGGAACGGGCAACCCGAAACCATGCTTCAGTCGGCCTGAGTGTGACTCCTGTGTGGGCGGGACTATCCACCTCGCGCTCCGTTGCAGACTCAACGTGGGGCTGTCTCATCTGTGAACCATGTGGATGAAAAATGGACTATCACCCGAGTCTCGGCTCATTGCTCTCTGGTAATCCGCTTATTCCTTTGGAGACGAAATTCGTATGAATCGCTCCCAGATGAAGTAACCCAGGCTGGCGATCCAGAGGGCCAGTGAGAGCCTCGCAGGCCGACGCGGCTGTGGGCCGAGCACTCAGCCTGCCCTGGGCACCCAACATTTTCCCGGAGTGCAACATCCTGCTGGTCCTGGAGGAAGAAGACCGCTTTTCTCTCTGCCTTCCTCTCTTTGTTTCTTGCTCCCACCCTCCCTCCCTCTTTCCCTCCGTCCCTCCCTCAGTTCCTCCCTTCCTCCCTCCCTCCCTCCTTCCCTCTCTCCCTCCTATCCCTCCAAACCTTCCAAGGTCCCTGGGTCCTTCCGTTCTTTTCTCCCTCCATCACTCCCTCCCTCTCTGTCTCCGTTCCTCTCCCCATCTCTGCCTGAGTTCCCTCCCGCGTATAAAGGGCAGCACCCCGGTTTGCGCGGGGTCTCGGGTCTCAATTTAGCTGTCAGGTACTCCACGGTGATGCTGAGGAAGCTGGCTGGGCAAGGGTAGGCGAGTGATGGTGGGGCGGGGAGACAGAGGTGGCGAGACCCGGAAAGAATAGTAGGCTTGGCACCTGCCCAGGCCAGTGTTTCCTGGGATGGGGGTCTCCGCCCGCCCCACTGAAGAACGCGGCGGTGGCGCAAGAGGGAAGGGATGAGAGCTCTGCCTGAGCTGGTTAGAAAACCTAGGCTGCTGCCTGCTAACCCGCGCATGAGCAGTAGACACTCCACCTCCCAGTACCTGGACGGGCCCTGGGATCCCCGGGATGCTCAGGAAAGAATGACAGCCCTCCTCTGAGTGGAGTCTCTCATGGGACCTGGAACTCAGAGATCCTGGACAGGTCAGCTGGAAGGGAAGACACGCCTCTCCATACGGAGTCAGAGGTTCACCGCGAAAGAGAGGCCACTGCCCTGCCCCCAACCCGCCCCAACCCCACGTCCTAAAGCTTCTCCAGCAGAGCCCCGTGTTCTTTCTGGCTGAGGAGTGGTTCCAGCGGAGCGGGCTCTTCCACTTCCTTCAGCTTCCCCAGTGGCGCCGGATCTAGGAAAGGTTGTGCCTTTTGCTGAAACTCTGGGGTTGACAGGAGCTCATCTAACAGGCTGGAGGTGAGTGTAGACGAGCGCCCCAGCTCCTGGAGCCGTTGAGGGGTGCCTGGATGGCTTGCATCTGTGCTTGATGTGGAGGCCTCCGGGGTCGCTACCTTTGGAGGTGGAGGTGCCCCGTCTTTGGTTTCTCACACCGCTCTGGTGACCTGGGGCTCCAGACCCACCGCAGACTCTGGTGTGACGTGGGTGGTGCAAACACACCTTATCCCTGTGACTCAGCTTGAGGGGGCCAAAGCTGTCCCACTGATCACGCGCCCAGCAGGCTGCCGTGCTGTGGATCCTCGTCCTTCTGGCATTTGTTGGGGTGCAGAGGCCACTGAGGTGTCTGAGGGTGGGACAGTCCTACTTCCAGAGGAGCCAGGGCAGTGAACACAAAAATTCCCACGTGCAATGGCAGGTTGAGAGATTCCATCTGCCTGCACAGCCTGGCTGGGCTGGAGCGGGGTGACGGCCCTTGCTCCCTGGCTCACGAAAGCCCCCTGTGGGAGAGCCCCAGGCATGCAGAGCGTGTGTGGTGCAGAAAGCCCTGTTCCCCATGCCGAGATGTGGGTGAAATCGATTGAGGAGGGAGGAGGATGACACCCACTGGGGGTGTTAATTAGTAACCACAGTGGCCTCAAAGAGCTCAAATGGAAGGAAGAATTGCACGTCTCTCACTTTAAGTAAAGAGCTAGAAATGATTAAGCTTACTGAAGATGTAAAATTTTCATCGCTAGAGAGACGTCAACACTTGGCTTCAAAAGTTCAAAGGATGGGCTGACTGTCTTTGAGGACCACTGCAGTTGGTGACTTTAAGTTACAGCCAATGCTCATTGGCCACTCTGAAAATCTCAGGGCTCTTAAGAATTATTCAAAATCTATTCTTTCTGTGCTCTAGAAATGGAATATCACTGTCTAAGTGACAACACAACTGTTAACAGTATGGTTTACTGAATATTTTAATCCCACTGTTGAGACCTACTGCTCAGAAAAAAAAAAAAAACGAGTCCCTTAAAGGGATTGCTGCTCGGCCTGGTGCAGTGGCTCACACCTATAATCCCTGCACTTTGGGAGGCCGAGGTGGTTGGATCGCCTGAGGTCAGAAGTTGGAGACCAGCTTGGCAAAAATTATGAAACCCCATATCTAATAAAAATACAAAAAATTTAGCCGGGCATGGTGGTGGTACTTGTAATTTCAGCTACTTGGGACGCTGACACAGAAGAATGGCTTGGACTCTGGAGGTGGAAGTTGCAGTGAGCAAAGACCATGCCACTGCCCTCCATCCTGGGCAACGAGAGGGAAACTATATAAAGGAGAAAAAAAATAAAAAGGAAAGAAAAGAAAAAAGGAAAAAAGATTGCTGCTTATTAATAAGTCTCCTAGCTACCCAGAAGCTTAGATGGAGATGTACTTGGAAATTAATGTTATGTTCATGGCTGCTAATACAATATCTATCCTTCAGCCTGTGGATCAAAGAGTGGTTTTGACTTTCAAGTATTTTTATTAAATAATAAATGCATTTTGTAAAGGTATAGCTGTCATAGATAGTAATTTCTTTGATGATTCTGGATAAACTGAATTGAAAACCTTTTGGAAAGGTTTCACCATTAATCCCTTCGTGATATTTCAAACTCCTCCCGTGAATCACAAATGTCCTTAATAGCAAATGCCATTAAGAACATTTGTGTTTGATGGGAGGAGGTTGAAATATCAACATTAACAGGAGTTTGGAAGAAGTTGATTCCAGCCCTCATGGATGACTTTCAGGGCTCAGGATGTCAGTGGAGGAAGTCCCTACAGATGTGGTAGAAATGGCACGACAATCAGAATTGGAATTAGGGCCTTAAGATGAGATTAAATTGCTGTAAACTCATGATGAAACTTGAACGTGTGGGGAGTTGCTTCTTATGGATGAGCAAAGAAAATATTTTCTTGAGATGGAATCTACTCCAGGTGGAGATGCTATGAACATTGTTGAAATAACAACAAATGATTTAGAATATTCCATAAACCTAGTGGATAAAGCAGCAGCATGGTTGGATAGGGTTTACTCCAATTTTGAAGGAAGTTCTACTGTGGACAAAATGTTATCAAACAGCATGTCATGCTACAGGGAAAACTTTTGTGAAAGGAACAAACTTCATTGTTTTAAGAAATTGACACAGGTACCCAAACGTCAGCAGCCCCCATACTGATCAGTCAGCAGCCATCAACATAGAGGCAAGACCCTCATTGTAGAGAAAAGAAAGAGAGATCAGACTGTTACTGTGTCTATATAGAAAGAAAAGACATAAGAGACTCCATTTTGAAAAAGACTTGTACTTTAAACAATTGCTTTGGTGAGATGTTGTTAATCTGTAGCTTTGCCCCAGCTGCTTTGCCCCAGCCACTTTGCCCCAGCCACTCAGACCCAACCTGGTGCTCACAAAAACATGTGTTGTATGAAATCAAGGTTTAAGGGATCTAGGGCTGTGCAGGACGTGCCTTGTTAACAAAATGTTAACAAGCAGTATACTTGGTAAAAGTCATCGCCATTCTCTAATCTTAATAAACGAGGGGCAAAATGCACTGCAGAAAGCCGCAGGGACCTCTGCCCTTGAAAGCGGGATATTGTCCAAGGTTTCTCCCCATGTGAAAGTCTGAAATATGGCCTCATGGGATGAGAAAGACGTGACTGTCCCCCAGCCCGACACCCATTAAGGGTCTGTGCTGAGGTGGATTAGTAAAAGAGGAAAGCCTCTTGCTGTTGAGATAGAGGAAGGCCAATGTCTCCTGCCTTCCCCTGGGAACTGAATGTCTCAGTATGAAACCCGATTGTACATTTGTTCAATTGTGAGATAGGAGAAAATCCGCCCAATGATGGGAGGGCAGACATGTTTGCAGTAATGCTGCTTTGTTATTCTTTACTCCACTGAGACGTTTGGGTGGAGAGAAACACAAATCTGGCTTACGTGCACGTCCAGTCATAGTACCTTCCCTTGAACTTAATTGACATAGATTATTTTGCTCACCCGTTTTTTGCTGACCTTCTCCTTATTATCACCCTGCTCTCTTACTACATTCCTTTTTGCTGAAATAATGAAAATAATAAGCAATAAAAACTTCTCCTTATTATCACCCTGCTCTCCTACTACATTCCTTTTTGCTCAAATAATGAAAATAATAAGCAATAAAAACTGAGGGAACTCAGAGGCCGGTGCCTGTGCAGGTCCTTGGTATGCTGAGTGCCGGTCCCCTGGGCCTACTATTGCTTCTCTATACTTTGTCTCTGTGTATTACTTATTTTCTCAGTCTCTCGTCCCACTTGACTAGAAATACCCACAAGTGTGGAGGAGCAGGCCACCGCTTCACTCACCAGCAAAAAGATTATGACTTGGTAAAGTTCAGATATTCATTAGTATTTTTCAGCAATGAGGTATTTTAAGTTAAGGTATGTACATGGATTTTTAGACATAATGTGATTACTAATTAATTAATTAATAATTATTAAATACTCATTAGACTACAACACAGTTTAAGCATAACTTTTATAAGTACTGGGAAACAAAATGTTTATGTGACTAATTTGATTGTAACATTTGCCTTATTGTGGTTGTCTGGAACCAAACCTACACTATCTCTGAGAATTCTTGAAAGTTTTTGGTTGTTCTTTGTTTTGAGAAGGGGTTTCGCTCTGTCACCCAGGCCAGAGTGCAGTGGCATGATCATAGCTCACTGCAGCCTCAAACTGCTGGGTGAAGTGATTGTTCTACCACAGCCTCCTGAGTAGCTGGGATTACAGGCATGCAGCACTATGCTTGGATTTTTTTTTTTTTTTTTTTTTTTGAGACGGTGTCTCGCTCTTTAGCCCAGGCCAGAGTTTAGTGGCTCTATCTCGGCTCACTGCAAGCTGCGCTTCCTGGGTTCATACCATCCTCCTGCCTCAGCCTCCCGAGTAGCTGGGACTACAGGCGCCCACACCAGGCTCAGCTAATTTTCTGTATTTTTAGTAGAGATAGGGTTTCACCGTGTTAGCCAGGATGGTCTCGATCTCCTGACCTCGTGATCCACCCGCCTCAGCCTCCCAAAGTGCTGGGATGACAGGAATGAGCCACCACGCCCGGCCTGTCTTTTCTTTCTAGTGGCACAAGCCCCATGGAGTGTGGTGCGTCTGATCTACGATGCTTTTGAACAGTGTAGAAAGTGTTGTTGTCTGTATTTAATTTTTTCCTACATGTATGGCCGCGATGGATCACAAGATCGATAAGCCCTTCTCCTTATTCTACTTCCCTTTCTAGCAATGGAGAACTTTGCTTGGATTTTTCCTGCCTACAGGCAGGAATGAGTCTGCTGTTTTCTTTTTTAAACCCGAGGGGACTGAGCCCGAGGGCCTGGAGCGCGGCCATCCTCCCCCAACCCCCAACTGGTGATTGTGGTGGTGGTGGTGGTGGTTTTGTGTTCCAGCTTCTGTTCTGTTGTTGTTGTTGTTGCTGCTGCTGCTGCTGGTGCTGTCGTCGCTGTTTTGGTATTTTACAGACTTAGGGGGTGTACCTGCTTGTTTGTTAGATCAGCATACTACTGCCTCCGGATGTAGAAGTGGACCTCCAGTGTATCCGATACCCACGTGGCGAACGTTGTCTCTGACGGGCGATTTATTCATCCCTCTTCCCCCTGTTGTCCTCCTCCTCCCTTTTGGAGTGTCTGTTATTTCCATCTTGATGACCGTGTGCATACACACTGTTTACCTCCCACTTTTAAGCAGAAGGCAGTTCACTGGGTACATACTTGCTTCCAGCTCTATCCATGTTGTGGGAAAAGACGTGAAATCACTCTTTTTTGTGCCTACACCATTAGAGAATTTTAAATTTCTTGGTGATTGTTTTTCTTTTTTCTTTTCTTTTCTTTCCTCCTCCTCCCCCTTTTTTTTCATTTTTTCAGCTGGGCTCTCCTACTTATCTTGCTCAGTTGACCAGGTTGGTCTCCTGGCCTTGACACTTCTCCCGTCACATCCACCGCCTGGTTGTTGAAATGAGTATCTCTTGTAAAATGGAAAAGACAAAAAAAATAAAGAGAAAGACAAAAAGTATGGTGTGAACTTTTCTCTTGCCGCCTCCCAGGGTGTACCTTGGACCCGATAGGAGGGAGGGAGCTTGCCTGGGTGGGTTTTCTGTGCTAAATCCTCCCAGGGGCCTACTTCCCTCTCCCCCTTGTCCCTGATTCTCCCCCAGCCAAGGCTCCCACTGCCACTGTGGGATTTTCCATGGGAGAGGTATGGGAGAGGACTGATGCACCTTCCAGATCTATATCCTGCCAGAGGTCTCTGGCTCAGCATCCCCCACCGGCTGCCTGCCACCTTCCAGCGAGCTCTGAGGCTGATGCCCCGCCCCCCTTCATGTCCCACCACCCTCCCCCGGCTGGCCGTTGCCTGATGACCCCAAGGGAACTGCGATGACGCTTTCTTTTTTCTTTTTCTTAAATTTTATTATTATTATATTTTAAGTTTTAGGGTACATGTGCACAACGTACAGGTTTGTTACATATGTATACGTGTGCCATGTTGTTGTGCTGCACCCATTAACTCGTCATTTAGAATTAGGTATATCTCCTAATGCTATCCTTCCCCCCTTCCCCCACCTCACAACAGTACCCGGTGTGTGATGTTCCCCTTCCTGTGTCCATGTGTTCTCGTTGTTCAATTCCCACCTATGAGTGAGAACATGCGGTGTTTGGTTTTTTGTCCTTGCGATAGTTTGCTGAGAGTGATGGTTTCCAGTTTCATCCATATCGCTGCAAAGGACATTAACTCATCATTTTTTATGGCTGCATAGTATTCCATGGTGTCGAATCCTCCAGTGAAGACTTCCACCAGATACGCCGGGTGGGCCGGATGGGATGAGACTGGACCACCCCGGACCATGCTGTTCTTGGGGGTATGTTGACATACAGGGTGGACTGGCAGCCCCAGCATTGTGAAGGGTGTCCAGGTATGGAAATGTCACATAGGATGTCCTCCGTCCCATCAGCCTGCCTTCAGCTTTCTCAGGCATGAAGACAACTTCCTATCAGGACCTCTTTTCTTTCCTTTCTCCACCACACACATGAGATGCATGAGACAGAGAAACAGCTCAATAGATACTGCTGACCTTCATTTGTGGAATCTTCAGTCATCTACACACAGACAGGTGAATAGACAGGTACCCAAATCAAACACCATTTCCGTGTCCTCATGGTGGGATTGGTCTCTCTCTCTCACACACACACACAATTTCCACATCTAGTTCACAAACCACACTAATTTACCCTTTTCACAGTACGCAGTCTGAGTAAAACCCACCCCACCCTCCACCCGGTGGTTGACAAAACTCCTTCTCTACAATTTATAAAAAAGATCATCTGGGCTGGGCACAGTGGCTCACGCCTGTCATTCCAGCACTTTGAGAGGCCAAGGTGGGTTGATCACTTGAGGCCAGGAATTCAAGACCAGGCTGGCCAACATAGTGAAACCCCATCTCTATGAAAAATAGAACAATTACCAGTTCTGGTGGCATAGGCTTGTAATCACAACTACTCAGGAGACTGAGGCAGGCGAGTTGCTTGAATTAGGGAGGCCAAGTTTGCAGTGAGCTGAGAATGTGCCATGGCAATTATTGAGACGCAGCAAGACTCTGTCTCAATAATAATTATAATATTATTATAAGATTAGTTTTGCGTGGTAATACCTGCCTGTAGTTGCAGCTACTCGGGAGGCTGAGATAAGGAGAAGAACACTTGAGGCCCCACAGGTCGAGGCTTCAGTCAGCTGTATCCTGGGAAGTCACCAGTCAAGGAGATATGCCCCTCCCCGTTTTCTTTTCTTTTCTTTTTCTTCTCTTTTCTGCTCCTCCCTCCCTCCCTCCCTCCTTTTCTATCTTTCTTTCTTTTTCTTTCTTTCTTTCTTTCTTTCTTTCTTTCTTTCTTTCTTTCTTTCTTTTTTTCTTTTTCTTTCTTCCTTCCTTCCTTCCTTTGCTGCCTGACTGCCTTCCTGCCTTTCTTCTTTCCTCCCTTCCTCCCTTCCTTCTTTCCTCCTGCCTCAGCCTCCCAAAGTGCCGGGATTACTGGCGTG
Organism: Pongo abelii; assembly: GCF_028885655.2. NCBI lineage: Eukaryota > Metazoa > Chordata > Mammalia > Primates > Hominidae > Pongo > Pongo abelii. The sequence continues at coordinate 17,198,738 of NC_072000.2, read as the reverse complement.
AGGCACCATGCCTGTTTGGCCTAAAGAGACACCCTTTGAAAGTAAGACACAGACAGCACCTTCCAGTGATCTGATTGATTGATTGACTGATTTAGAGGCAGCATCTCACTCTATCACCCTGGCAGTGGTGCCATCATAACTCACTCACTGCAGCGTGGACCCTCCTGGACTCAAGTGATCCTTCCACCTCAGCCTCCAGAGTAGAGTACCTGGGACCACAGGCACACGCCACTGTGCCCAGATAATTTTTATTTATTTATTTATTTTTTTCCTGAGACAGAGTTTCTCTCTGGTTTCCCAGACTGGAGTGCAATGGCGTGATCTTGGCCCACCACAACCTCTGCCTCCTGGGTTCAAGCGATTCCCCTGCGTCAGCCTCCCCAGCAGCTGGGACTGCAGGCATGCGCCACCATGTCTAGCTGATTTGGTATTTTTAATGCAGACGGGGCTTCTCCATGTTGGTCAGGCTGGTCTTGAACTCCCGACCTCAGGTGATCCACCCTCCCCGGCCACCCGAAGGGCTGGGATGGCAGGCATGAGCCACCGAACCTGGCCTTCATTTTTCAATGTTTTTCCACAGATAGGGTCTCATCATTTTGTTGCAACCTTCCTGACCCAGTGCCTCAAAGTGCCGGCATGACAGGCGTGAGCCACTGCGCCAGGACTCTGGGGAATGATTCACAACCACGAGCACTGTACTGATTCTTTCTTTCTTTTTTCTTTCTTTCTTTCTTTCTTTCTTTCTTTCTTTCTTTCTTTCTTTCTTTCTTTCTTTCTTTCTTCTTTCTTTCTTTCTTTCTTCTTTCTTTCTTTCTTTCTCTTTCTTGTCTCTTTCTTTCATTTTTTTTTTATTATTGATTGATTGATTGATTTTGAGACGGAGTCTCACTCTGGGCGAGGTGAGGCGAGGCGAGATGCAATGCTTTGGAAGCCGCAGCACCACCTTCTGAAGCCCCATTCAAATGCACAATGCCCTATTCCCTTCCTGGACTTGGAGCTGATGCCTTCCATTGCCTTGGGTTTCTCTCCATTCAGAAGCTTTTACAGGCACAACCCCACCCAGAGGCTGGCTACGGCTGAGGATTACGGGATGTGGTGGGGCTGGAAACTCTTTCCCCCATTGTTGCAAGCTCAGCCAAGATATCCCCCGACCCCCATCGCTTGCTCACCCTTTGAGATCCCCTCCCTCCACCACCTTGGAGGCTGACCTCTTACTTTAATTTCTGTCTTTCTTCCTTTCCTGCTTTTGAGGAGTGTGTGCAGGAATGAGGGTGTGTAGGGGGAGTGGGCGTGGGGTGGGGACAGAGGTGAACGTCCTAAGGGTCGATTTAGTGTCATGCCTCTTTCACCGCCACCACTGAAGATGAAAGCAACAATCAGTTAAATACCGCGTGTTCTCATCCATAAGTGGGAACTTATAGATGAGAGTTCTGCGTGGGCAGAACGAGGGACACGAGAGACGCGGGAGCCTACTTGAGGGAGGAGGGGTGGAAGGAGAGACAGCTTCAGGAGAAACCAAAACAAAACGAAACATGAAAACTGTCGAGTACTGCGCTTAGTGTCTGGGTGATGAAATCATCTGCACACTGAACCTCCCATGAGAAGTTTACCTATGTAACAATCTTGCACATGTATGTTTGAACAAGAAATGAAAGTTAGAGGAGAAAGAGAGAGAGAGGGAGAGAAGGAAAGAGAGAGAGAGAGAAGTTAAATGAAACACCACCTCCTTGACCTGAGTCAGGGGGTTTCCGGCCTTTTGCGGGAACATTCAGCGACAATGTAGTATTTGGGCCTGTTCTTTCTTTTTTTCTTCGTTTCTTTTTTTTGGACTGAGTCTCTCGCTCTGTCACCCAGGCTGCGGTGCAGTGGCGCTCTCTTGGCTCACTGAAACCTCTGCTTTCCGGCTTCCAGTGATTCTTCTCCGGTAGCTGGGATTACAGACACGCACCACGACAGACGGCTTATTTTCCTATTTTTAGTGGAGATGGGGTTTCTCCATGTTGGCCGCGTTGGTATTGAACTCCTGACCTGAAGTGATTTGCCCTCCTGGGCCTCCCAAAGTGCTAGGACGACAGGCCTGAGCTGCAGGGATTTCAGCCTTTAAAAGCGCCGGCCCTGCCACCTTTCGCTGCTGCCCTTACACTCAGAATGACGTGCCCTCTCTGCCATAGGTTGACTCTTTGAGTCCCCTATGCCATTGCACTCCAGCCTGGGCAGCAAGAGCGAAACTCCATCCCCCCACCTTCCCATGCAAAAAATAAATAAATAAATAAAATATCTACACATGACCTATAAGTGCGTGTTCCCATGAGTGATTTCTAATAAATGGCACTGTACACTGAAAGCAGTGGCTCACGTCTGTCATCCCAGCACTTTGGGAGGCCGAGGTGGGTGGGTCACGAGGTCAGGAGTTCAAGACCAGCCTAGCCAACATGGTGAAACCCCGTCTCTACTGAAAATACGAAACTGAGTCGGGCGTGCTGGGGCAGGCACCTGTAATCCCAGCTACTCGGGAGGTTGAGGCAGGAGACTCACATGAACCTGTCAGGCGGAGGTTGCAGTGACCCAGGATGGCGCCATTGCACTACAGCCTGGACGACAGAGTGAGATTCAGTCTCTAAATAAATAAATAGAAAGAAAGAAAAGAAAAGAAAGAAAAGAAAAGAGAAGAGAAGAAAAGAAAAGAAGAAAAGAAAAGAAAACCAGAAAAGAAAGAGAAAATGAAAGAAAAGGCACTGTATTGCTACTCGACTAGGAACTTCTCTCTTTCTGTGTTTCTCTCTGTCTCTCTCGGTCTGTCTTTGTCTTTCTCTGTCTCTTTCTCTGTCTGTCTCTTTCACTCTATCTCTGTCTCTCTCTGTCTTCCTGTCTCACTGTGTCTGTCTTCTGTTTAACTCTCTTTCTCTGCCTGTCTCTCTCTGTCTCCCTCCCTGTCTCTCTCTGTCTCCCACCCTGTCTGTTTCTCTCTCTCTCTGTCTCTCTTTCTGTGTATTTCTCTGTCTCTGTCTGTCTCTGTTTCTCTCTGTCTCTCTCTGTCTGTCTCTGTTTTTCTCTGTCTGTCTCTCTCTTTCTTTTTCTGAGTCTCTCTGTCTGTTTCTCTCACTCTCTCTCTCTCTCTCTGTGCCTAACTTGTCTTACTGTCTTTCTCTACCCGTCTGTCTCTCTCTCTGTCTGTCCCTCTTCCTCCCTTTCTGTCTCTCTCCCTCTCTCTCTCACTCTCTGCCTGTCTGTCTCTCTTTCTGTCTGTTTCTGTCTCTCTGTCTCATCTCTGTCAGTCTCTCTTTCTGTTTGTCTCTGTCTGTCTCTCTCTGCCTGTCTCTCTCACTGTGTCTGTCTTCTGTCTTGCTGTCTTTCTCTGCCTGTCTGTCTCTCTGCCTGCCTTTCTGTTCTCTCTCGCTCTTTCTCTCTTTCTGTCTGTTTCTCTCTGTCTGTCTCTGTCTGTCTCTTTCTCTGTCTGTCTGTCTCTCTGTCTTCTTTTTTCACATGGAGTCTCACTGTGTCGCCAAGGCTAGAGTGCAGTGGCACCATCTTGGCTCACTGCAAACTCCACCTCCCAGGTTCACGCCATTCTCCTGCCTCCCGAGTAACTGGGACTGTAGGCGCACGCCACCAAGCCCGACTAATTTTTTGTATTTTTAGTAAAGACGTGATTTCACCAAGTTAGCCAGTATGGTCTCGATCTCCTGACCTCGTGATCCACCCGCCTCGGCCTCCCAAAGTGCTGGGATGACAGGAATGAGCCACCGTGCCCGGCCTGTCTCTCTCTTTCTTTCTTTCCTCTCTCTCTCTCTCTGTGTGCGTAAATTCTGTCTTACTCTCTTCTCTGCCTGTCGGTCTCTCTCTCTCTGTCTGTCTCTCTCCCTCCCTGTCTTTTTCTCTCTCTCTGTCTCTCTCACTCTCGCTCTCTCTGTCTCTCTCTCTCTTGCTGTTTCTCTCTGTCCGTCTCTGTCTGTCTCTTTGTCTGTCTCTCTTTCTTTCTCTCTGTCTCTGTCTCTCTCTCCCTCTGCCTGTCTCTCTCACTGTGTCTCTCTTCTGTCTTACTCTCTTTCTCTGCCTGCCTGTATCTCTCTCCCACTCTCTTTCTGTTTCTCTCTATGTATCTCTCACTCTCTCCATCTCTCTATGTCTGTTTCTCTCTGTCTCTGTCTTTCTCGGTCTGTCTCTGTCTCTCTCCCCCCTGTCTGTCTGTTTCTGTCTCTGTCTCTATCTCTGTCTCTCTCTTTCTGTTTCTCTCTGTCCGTCTCTGTCTTTCTCTGTCTGTCTCTTTCTCTGTCTGCCTCTCTCTTTCTCTCTGTCTCTTTCTCTCTCTCATTGCCTGTCTCTTTCACTGTGTCTGTCTTCTGTCTTACTCTCTTTCTCTGCCTGTCTGTCTGTCTCTCTCTCCCTCCCTTTCTCTCTCTCTCTGTCTCTCTCTTTCTGTTTCTCTCTGCCTGTCTCTGTGTGTCTGTCTGTTTCTCTCTTTCTCTGTCTCTCTCTCTGTTTCCTCTCCATCTGTCTCTGTCTGTCTGTCTGTCTCTCTCTCTGTCTCTCTCCCTCCCTGTCTGTGTGTTTCTCTCTGTCTCTGTCTCTCTCTCTGTCTGTCTGTTTCTCTCTGTCTCTCTCTGTCCATCTCTGTCTTTCTAGTCTGTCTCTTTCTCTGTCAGTCTGTCAGACCTCTCATGACGGAGAGGGCCCTGCCCCTTCCACGAAAGTCAGAAGGGCCTGCTTAGAGAGGCCGATAGGAATCCAGACAGACAGGCCTTGCTACGCTTCACCACTTGGTGTATGATTTTGGGAGGTCGAGGCCGGGTCCCCACTTGGATGGAAGGGGCATTTTCAGACTTTTCTGTCTGTCACGTGTGGCGTCCCTACTTCTCGTATTTCCCTGATAAGCTCCTCGACTCAAAAATACATGGATAAGGCCGGGCGTGGTGGCTCACGTCTGTCATCCCAGAACTTCCGGAGGCCGAGGCAGGTGATCACATGAGGTTGGGAGTTCGAGACCAGCCTTGCCACCAAGGTAAAACCTCGTCTCTACTAGAAATACTAAACTGAGTCGGGCACAGTGGGGTATGATCCAGTAATGCCAGCTACTCGGGAGGCTGAGGTGGGAGAATCACTTGAACCTGGGAGGCAGAGACTGCAGTGAGCCGAGATTGTGCCACTGCACTACAGCCTGGGCTGTAGAGTGAGTAGGACTCTGTCTCTAAACAAACAAATAAATAAATAAATAAATAAATAAATAAATAAATAAATGCATTCTTTTCCATGCTGACTGACACTTGCAGGCATCGGTTGTCTTCGGGCATCATCTAGTGGCCACTGTTATTGAAAGTCTAGGTGACATGGAGGGAGGTCTTGCTTACTTCACTGAGCCTGGGCAAAGGGTTTCTCTCTCTCCCTTCTGGAGGTCCCTCCCTCTCTCCCTGGTTGCCTAGGGAACCTCCGCCCTGGCGGAGGCCCTATTGTTCTTTGATCAGCGCTTTAGTTTTCTTTGTGTGTTGGTTCTTTCATGCACATAGACTCTTCTACTTGGGTTTTAGGAGGGGTCACTTTAATTTTCAAGTCGCCCCCCGGTTCCCCCCACTACCCATGTCCCTTTACCTTCATTTAGTGAGTCAGTTAGGCGGGTTCCCCCAAACCCCCCACTTCCCGCCTCCGAACACCCTGCTTGGAAACCTTCCGGAGCCACCCTGGTGTGCCTCCATCTTCTCTCCCCTTCCCCCACCCCTTACCGGCGATTTCATTCTTGCCAGGCTGACATTTGCAATGGTGGGCATCAGGCCTCACTCAGTGGCCACAGTTTTTGAAGATGGGGGTGGCACGGTCCCACTTCCCTGGAGGCAGCTCGGGCCGAAGTCATAGCCCTTGACCTGCGTGGGCAAGCGGGCGGGTCTGCTCTTGTGGGGTTTTTTCCCCCCACTTCCCTCCTCAGGCCTCCCTCCCTAGGAAAGCTTCACCCTGGCTGGGTCTCCATCACCTTTTATCATGATGTTTTAGTTTCTCCACCCTCCAGCCAGTATAGTTTCACAATGGGAATGGCGTCACAGCTCTAGTCTGGGCGTTCTTTGCATTTGCCCATAATAGAAACGTTTTCTGAAAACTAATACTTTGCTCACTTAAGATTTCCAGGGACGGTGCCTTGGCCCGTGTTTGTTGTTTTGTTTTGTTTTGTTCGTGTTTTTCCTTTTTCGTATGTATTTCTTTTCAGGTGAAGTAGAAATCCCCAATTTTCAGGAAGACGTATCTTTTCCCCAAGACATGTTAGCTGCTGTTTTCTCCTGTTGTTAACTAGCGCTTTTGTGAATCTCTCAACGTGTAGTGAGAGCCGGTTGATGTTTACTTCAGAACATCTTATTTTCTTGAAATCCATAAGCGAATGCTGCTGTTGCTCTTGCTGCTGCTGCTGCTGCTCTTGTTGCTGTTGTTGTTGTTTTCAAAGCACACCCCGGCCACCCTTTATGGAATCAAAAGCGTTATAAAATATGTGTAATTATTTCCTGACCACGCCATTCCTCCTCCTCTCTCTGTCTCTCTGTCTCTCTTTCTCTGTCTCTCTCTCTCTGCCTGTCTGTCTATTTTTCTCTCTCTATTTGCCTGTCTCCCTCACTGTGTCTGTCTTCTGTCTTACTCCCTTTTTTTGCCTTTCTGTCTCTCTCTCTCTGCCTGTCTGTCTCTCTCTCTCCCTGTCTGTCTGTTTCTCTCTGTCCATCTCTGTCTTTATCTCTGTCTGTCTCTTTCTTTCTCTCTGTCTCTCTGTCTCTGTGTGTCTCTCTCTCTGCCTGTCTCTCTCATGGTGTCTATCTTCTTTCTTTCTTTCTCTGCCTGCCTCTCTCTCTCTCTCTTTCTCTCTCTCTGTCTCTCTCTGTTCTTCTCGTCTTTCTCTGTCTGTCTCTTTGTCTGTCTGTATCTCTCTTTCTTTCTTTTTCTCGCTGTCTCTGTGTCTCTCTCTCTGTCTCTCTCACTGTGTCTGTCTTCTGTCTTATTCTCTTTCTCTGGCTGTCTGTCAGTGTCTCTCTCTCTCTCTCTCTCCCTGTCTGTCTGTCTCTCTCTCTCCCTGTCTGTCTGTTTTTTTCTTTCTCTTTGCCTGTCTGTCTCTCTGTCTCTGTCTCTCTGTCTCTCTCTCTCTGTGTCTGTCTTCTTCTTACTGTCTTTCTCTTCCTGTCTGTCTCTCTCTCCTTGTCTGTTTCTCTCTGTCTCTGTCTCTGTCTGTCTCTCTCTCTGTCTGTTTCTGTCTCTCCCTCTGTCTGTCTCTTTCTCTCTCTGTCTCTTTCCCTCTGTCTGTCTCTCTCTTTCTTTCTCTCTGTCTCTCCAACTGTCTCTGTCTCTGTGTGTGTGTGTGTCAGCTTTCTGTCTTACTCTCTTTCTCTGCCTGTCTGTCTGCCTGTTGGTGTGTCTCTCTCTCTGTCTGTCTCTCTCTCTTTCTGTCTGTGTCTCTCTTTCAGTTTCTCTCTGTCTCTTTCCATCTGTGTCTTTCTCTGTGTCTTTATCTCTCTGTCTCTCTCTGTCTTTCTCTCTTTGTGTATCTTTGTGTCTCTCAGTCTGTCTCTATGTCTCTGTCTCTGTGTCTCTCTCTCTCTCGTGCTCGCTCACTCTCTGGCTCTCTCTATCTCCTCCCTCTCTTTCTTGACAAAATAAGTACAAGTACATCTAATCTAATCTATTACCACGGCCTGAATTCTTAATTTTAGACATCCCAGATTTGATCTTCCTACAAAATGCTGTACAGAACTGGCGAGTTGATTTCTGGACTTGGATACCTCTTAGATACTACATATTAATAAACATCCAACCCTAAAATCTGGGGTTGCATCTAGCTAGACTGTCTCAAAAAAATCATACCTCTGTTCACCTAGGATGCTGGGAGGGTTTTCTCAATGTGCATCTGCTCATGTCCTTCATGACCTATGACCAAGCCCTGTCGGTTCTGTCTGAAATATGTATCTGCAAACACTTCTCTCCATTTCCACAACTACCAATGGCCCATTGTGGAACCACTGGCTCTTTGAAAAAAAATCCCAGAAGTGGCTTTGGCTTTTTGGCTGGGAGGTCTAAACCTGCTGAGAACTTTCCTGCCCAGGATTCTGTGTGAACAAAAGTGTTTCTGCTGGGAGCTGGGATCCTCGGTACCATGCTTGCTAGCACTGGATGAGTCTCTGGAAGGACTCACAGGACTCCACAAAGCTGACCTGTCCCACCGAGGTCAAATGGATACCTCTGCATTGGCCCAAGGCCTCCAACATACATCACTGTCACCAACCATTACCTTCAGCATCCTTGTGAGCCTGCCCAAGGCCCTGACTCCGGGGAGACTCTTGGGAGCCCGGCCTTCCTCGGCTAAAGTCCAAAGGGATGGTGACTTCCACCCACAAGGTCCCCACTGAACTGCAAAGTTGTGGAGCATAGGTCAGAGAGGGGAGCATGAGGGGAGACATCCTGACAGGCAATGTGTTCCCTAGGCTCTGGCCACCCCACTCACGTCCCACATAATTGGCACCCACGGGACACCACCGCTTTATCCCCTCCTCTGTCCACAACCGCCCCAACCCCACCCCACAACCCAGGCACACACACTGGAGGTTAAAATCCACACGGCCTGAATAGAGCCTGATGGAGTGAGAGCTCATTTCACGAAGCGGGGGGGTGGGTTGGGGTGGGGTGGGGTGGGGTTTGGGGGTGTGTAGAGAGCCTGATTCTCCCTCGTGGGTGGCTACAGGATACAAATGAATATCACTTCTTGGGCGGAGGGGCTTCTTTGGGCCGTCACGTTTGCCATCAACGTTTGTGGGACTGTCTCTCAAACCCTTCCTTGAGGCCACAAAATAGATTCCACCCCACCCATCAACGTTTCCCTGCGTACTGGATGTATCCTGTCAAGAGACCTCAGCCTGATACGTTGAGTTAAACACCTTTATTGGCTTTCTGTGTTTGTTTGCTTCTGAGATGGAGTCTTGCTCTGTCCCCCCATGGCTGGAGTACAGTGGCGTGATCTCAGCTCACTGCAACCTCTGTCTCCTGGGTTAGAGTGATTCTCCTGCCTCAGCACAACCACGCCTGGCCCATTTTTTTATTTTTAGTAGACACGGTATTTGACCCTGTTTCATTGGTTTTCACTGGAGATTCTAGATTTGAGTCACACCTCATTGTGTGCCACATAACGACTTCTTTTTTTTTTTAAAGCACAATATATCTGCTTTATTTGAGTGGATTTGTATATCTTTATAATTGTGTTATAGATGAAGAAAAGGTATTAAACATGGTGCTGAAGATAGTGAAAGTGAAAAGAAAAGAAAGGCTTTCTATTTTGTAGATAGAATAAAGTTGCTCAGTATTTAGAGTTACCTAAATACGTCAGCATTTAAACTCCTCCTACTAAAAGCTTGCCAGTCTGAATAATCCTCCTTGAAACACAATTTTCATATGGATAAGATTTTTAAGAATGTGACTCCTGCGGAATAGCTGGACAGACAATACACATTTAAAAAAAAACAGCACAAGGATCCACCAGACTTCGGAAAAAATCAAAAACAACACAAGCCTTATGAAGAACTGAGTTCTTAAAATATTATGGAGAACATAGCTATTGGAAGAGATGGCAATATTGGCAAGTTGATTTTTACATTGGTCAGCAATAGCTAGCACTATTTTTCTGGCAATCTTTCAGGCACTGCAACTACTACAGCAAAATGATATATAATCCATTAAACAACATAATCACAAATCAAAAAATATTTTAGTAATATAGTGCTTCAGATTTAGAGGCAAATCAAGTGTTAAAACTCAACTGCTATAATAACTAACCCCAAAGATAACTGTAACTGACAAAAAAGCTTCTGCAGAGTTACTACTTCAGAATTATACTTTCTCTTGATATTTATTTTATTTTATTTTATTTTATTTTATTTTATTTTTATTTTATTTTTTTCTTGAGATGGCGTCTCACTCTGTCGCCCAGGCTGGAGTGCAATGGCATAATCTTGGCTCACTGCAACCTCCACTTCCCAGGTTCAAGCGATTATCCTTCCTCAGCCTCCTGAGTAGCTGGGACTACAGGCGCCTGCCACCATGCCCAGCTAATTTTTATACTTTTAATATAGGCGGGGTTTCAACATATGGTCTCGATCTCTTGACGTTGTGATATGCCTGCCTTGGCCTCCCAAAGTGCTGGGATGACAGGCATGAGCCACCATGCCTTGCCCTCTCTTGATATTTAAACTTTTAAGTCAGTCCAGAGAAATACAATAAATGTCAACAGTAAGTAGGGTGTTGAGGCAGAAGTAGGACCTAACTTTTTCATATGTTATTCAGTTGATAACAATATGACCTGGGTAGTAATTTCCTATGTGTCTACTTATACACAAATACAAAAAAGTAAAACAGAGATACTGCTAAATAAAGGATACATTAAGTTCTTAATAGTAACTCAATAAACTGGAACATTGTCAATAAGCAGCTAGTGAACTTTTTCAGTGTTTTTTTCTATTATCCAATAAGTGTATTATGCTATTCCTTTCCAATTTCCCAAGCATTTTTTGTCCTAATCACCATTTTTGTGTTCGAAGAAAAAGTAACAAATCAAGTAACAAAACTAAACAAGCAAACAAACAAAACACAACTACAGTATCTGCAAAAGTTTTTTAGAAGACTGAAACTGTTGAGTATAAGCATCTCGTATTCTATTATCATTAGTTAACTGAAGAGTTTGTTAAAGACATACATTTCATAAAAAAAGTTAGTTTGAAGTTATTGACCAGAATGTACCATTCCTAAGTATTAGTAACCAAATTCATGACAATAAAGAGCTTTTTAACAAGAAAAATTAGTGACTACCAGCACCATCAACAAGACTTTGTCTTTACAATTCATTACCACTTACCATGCATTGTAATATATAGGATTGACTCTGATAGCATTTCGAAAACAAGCTAATGCTTTGTCCAATTCTGCAGTTAAGATAAACTCTCGCCCTAATAAAGTATAGGCATAAGCATAATTTGGATCCATTTGGATAGCTCTCTGGAAGAATTTAATTGCAATATCATGTTCCCGTTGCAGACTGAAACAGTTCCCTGCAGCACACCAGGCCTCTGGCGAATTTTTATGCATGTCTGTTAAGTCTTTTGACAGAAATGAAAGAGCGACATCTTTTTGAAGATGCCAAAGTGTTGTAGAATAGATTTGCATGCCTTCAACTCTATAATTCTCAATCCTTCTAACCTCTGAGAATATTCTTTCAGCTTGCATGTACTCTGAAAGTTCAAAATAGGACCTTCAAATTTGGCACAGTACCCAACCAGTATTGAAGTGGTGAGAAGGTAGATGGCTCAAAATATTTATAGCTTCTTTGCAGTGGTATGAACCTAAAGCTAAATAACCTTTCCCCCTTTCACGAAGAAGGCTCATCAAGCCTTCTGCTGCTACTTTTTGTAGATTAAAAGTCTGAATCTGAGGTGTGATTGTGGATATTTCCTCTTCTGAATTGATGGAAGAGTCCAATTTTGTAATTTCCAGGTTGTCATTTATATTAGATTGAGTTATTCCTCCTTTATTAGTTTAACTTTTTGTTTTTCTGTTTGGGATTTTAGGTGTAAACTTCATTTTAAATTTCTTCCTATTCTCCTTGGTTGTGGAACTGTCACTAGTAAAGAGTCATGAACTTCTTTGATGCAGTGCTTTTGGGGGAGATGTCATAGTGGGGCTCATTACCTGAGGCGTTGTAGTTATTTATGGACCAGAACTTTCTGTTAGTGAAAGAATTGGAGTTACCTCTCGGCTATTTCCACTCTGCGAGAAGACAGACTTTGCTCCAGTTTGGCCAATTCTGGCAACAGACTTTTTTGAAGGGGATCCAGCGGATGGCACATCAATTACAGAAGGTGCATTAGTGTAGTTTTGTAAATAAGATCCATCTCCAGGACTTGGGGTTTCTAATGGAAAGATCCCAAAACTTGGGGTAAATGGACTAAGAGCTGCTGGTCCTGTTAATAAACTTCGACCAGTTTTTTGTTTATTTTGAACCTGTTTAGATAATATGGAAGTTCCTGTTCCCAGTGGGATAGTTTCAGGTGAAATTACAGCTGAATCAATAAAAGACACTGGGGAATCCGTATTCAAGGAGTACTTTGAATTGGAAGATTCTAAATTCAATCTGTTTAATTCAATTGTGTCCTGGGGTGTTTCCATAAGAATGGTCTCAGGCTGTCTGTGACATAAACTGTGATTAGGTACTTGTGTTGTTGAAGAGTTGGGCAGACAGTTGCTAAAGTTCTGTAAAGATGTGAATTTAAATGTTAGGTCAGGATCTGGCTTTTCACCTATTTCACATAATGATTCAAAGGGATACCAGAGGAAAGGATTTAAACTAAGTCTCTTTTGGTAACATTCTTATCCTTTGGCAAGCCGATCTGTCTTGCAATATACACGTCCCAACAATGGAAGGGGAAAGCAAACTGAATCACCAAACTCAGTAACAATATCATCATGGCTTTTCTGCTTATTAAACACTCCACCAGATAAGATTTGTTCCCAGTCTGCAAGCTTACTGAGATCAACACAACATTTTGCAAGCAGGTATTTGCATTGCGGTGTAGGACAACTGTGTCTTTTCAAGAGTCTATATGCATTATAGGCTTTTCCTGGGAGTTAAGAACAGGTTGCCATTAAAAACAAGGCTTCTTCTGAGTGTACTTCTGCATAAAGGCGTTCTGTGAGGAAAACCCTACCTCGGTAAGCATAGTGGTTTAGTGCTTGCCATATAGCAGCCTGGAAGGGTTTCTGCAGCACTGTCATCCTCGAGGCAAAGGCCCAATTTCTGCAGTGCCTCAGGAAACCCCCACCCCACCAACCACCCTCCCCCCTGTAGCGGCTCCGGCCCGGCCAGCCTCGGCTCATTTAAATTCACCAGTTACCGGGGGATGGGGGTGGCCGAGCCAGCATGACTTCTTTATCCTGCCGACTGTGGAAAGCCCGGCCCCTTGTGATCCATTACAAAGCGAAAGTCACCTCATATTTGGGAAACAAGTCCACTCCCAAGTTCAGTGGAGGGATGTGGCATGTAGGACGAAGGACTCTGTTCCTTCTGATTTGGTCTGCACAGCGGGGCCTAGGGCTGGAGTCCTCTCTGTGAGGACTGCTGACTCCCTCTACCTTGGGTTCCATTGGCCCCACCCTGGGACATGGGCCTTGGCAGATTCTGGCCCTTCCTGGCCCTTAAGTTGCTGTCAGAAACCCCATCTCGTGTTCAGATGCCCCGAATAACTGGCTCGCGCCTCTCTGGAAACATTGGAAATCTCTCCTCTACACATGGTCACCTAAAACCCCAGGAGCTCGGGACACACGTCTGCCATCCACCTCACTGCTTTCGGGAGAGAATGTTGAGAGTCTCTTGCCAACTATCTCTTGACTTGAGTTCCTCATGGGTGTGTGGTTAAGACGTAGTGAGACCAGATGTATTAACTCAGGCCAGCTGCTGGTGGCTCAAGCCTGTAACCCCAACACTTTGGGAGGCCGAGGCTGTAGGATCCCTTGAGGAATAGCCTAACCCTGGGGAGGTTGAGACTGCAGTGTGTGAGCAGTAATGGTGTAATTTGGATCCTGCAGTTTTCTAAACATTCATTTTGTAGAATCTGCAAAGGGATATTTCTGAGCCCATTGAGGCCTATGGTGAAAAGGGAAATATTTTCAAATAAAAAGAAAACAGAAGCTTTCTGGGAAACTTCTTTTTGATGTGTGTATTCATCTCACAGTGTTGAAACTTTTTTTATTGAGCAGTTTGGAAACAGTCTTTTTGTAAAATCTGCAAAGGGATATTTCTTAGCCATTTGATACCTAGGTGAAAAAGAGATATCTTCACATAAAAACTAGACAGAAGCATTCTGAGAAAGTTCTTTCTGATGTGTGCATTCATCTCATAGAGTTGAACCTGTCTTTTGTTTGAGCAGTTTGGAAACAGTCTTTTTTTAAAATATGCAAATGGATATTTGTGAGTCCTTCACAGCCTATGATGAAACAGGAAATACCTTGACATAAAAACTAGACAGAATCTTTCTGAGAAAATGCTTTGCAATGTATGCTTTCATCTCACAGAGTTGAACTTTTCTTTTGATTGAGCAGTTTCTAACCAGTCTTTTTGTAGAATCCACAAATGGATATTTGCAGCGCTTTTAGGCCTATGGTGAAAACGGAAATATTTTCACAAAAACACTAAAAAGCAGCTTTCTGAGAATCTTCTTTGTGATGCCTGGATTCATATCACAGAGCAGAACCTTTCTTTTGATTGAGCAGATTGGAAAAAGTATTTTTGTACAATCTGCAAATGGATATTTCTGAGCCGTTTGATGCCTGTAGTGAAAAAGAATTATCTTCACATAAAAATTAGACAGAATCATTCCGAGAAACTTCTTCCTGATGTGTGCATTCATCTCACAGTGTTGAACCTTTCTTTTCATGGAGCAGTTTGGAAACAGTCTTTTTGTAGTATCCGCAGAGGGATAATTGTGAATGCTTTAAGGACTATGGTGAAAAAGGAAATATCTTCACAAAAAAATCTAGACAGAAGCATTCTGAGAAACTTCTTTTTTATGTGTGCATTCATCTCACACAGATGAATCTTTCTTTTCATTGGGCAGTATGGAAAGAGTCTTTTGGTTCAATCTGCAAAGGGATATTTCTGAGCAGTTTGAGGCCTATGGTGAAAAAGTAATATCTTCACATAAAAACTAGACAGAAGCATTCTGAGAAACTTCTTTTTTATGTGTGCATTCACCTCACAGGGTTGAAACTTTCATTTCATTAAGAAGTTCAGAAACACTCTTTTTGTAGAATCTGAAAGGGATATTTTTGAGTCCATTGAAGCCTGTGGTGAAATAGGAAATATTGTTACATAAAAACTAGACAGAAGCTTTCTGAGAAACTTCTTTGTGATGTGTGCTTTCATCTCACAGAGTTGAGCCTATCTTTTGATTTAGCAGATTGGAAACCGTCCTTTTGTTGTATCTGCAGAGGGATATTTGTGAACGGTTTGAGGCCTATGGTGAAAAAGGAAATACCTTCACATACAAAGTAGACAGAAGCATTCTGGGAAACTTCTCTGTGATGTGTGCATTCAACTCACAGAGGTGAACCTTTCTTTAGATTGAGCTATTTGGAAACAGTTCTTTTTTAGAATCTGCAAAGGGATATTTCTGAGCCCATTGAGGCCTAGGATGAAAAAGAAATATCTTCACATAAAACTGGATAGATGCATTCTGAGAAACTTCTTTGTGATGTGTCCATTCATCTCACAGAGTTGAACCTTTCTTTGGATTGGGCAGTTTGGAAACAGTCTTTTTGAAGAATCTGCAAAAAATATTTTTGAGCTATTTATGGCCTACGGTGAAATAGGAAATATCTTCACATAAAAACTAGACATAAGCTTTCTGAGAAACTAATTTGTGATGTGTGCTTTCATCTCACAGAGTTGAACCTTTCTTTTGAATGAGCAGTTTGGAAACACTCTTTTTGTAGAGTCTGTAAATGGATATTTGGAGCACTTTGAGACCCATGGTGAAAAAGGAAATATCTTCACGTAAAAACCAGACAGGAGCATTGTGAGAAACTTCTTTGTGATGGGTGTATTCATCTCACAGAGTTGAATATTTCTTTGGATGCAGCAGTTTGGAAAGATTCTTTTTGTAGTATCTGCAGAGGGATATTCATGAGCAGTTTATGACCTATGGTTAAAAAGGTTATATCTTCACAAAAAAAACTCGACAGATCCGTTGTGAGAAACTTCTTTGAGATGTATGCATTCAACTCACAGAGCTGAACCTTTCTTTTGATTAAGCAGTTTTCTAAACAGTCCTTTTGTAGAATCTGCAAAGGGATATTTCTGAGCCCATTTGGTCCTATGGTGAAAAAAGATATATCTTCACATGAATGCTAAACAGAAGCTTTCTGAGAAACTTCTTTGTGATGTGTGCATTCATCTCACAGTGTTGAAATTTTCTTTTGATTGAGCAGTTTGGAAACAGTCTTTTTGTACAAGCTGCAAAGGGATATTTCTGAGCCATTTGAGGCCTATGGTGAAAGAGAAATATCTTCGCATAAAAACTAGACAGAAACATTCTGAGAAATTTCTTTGTGATGTGTGCATTCATCACACATATTTGAACCTCTCTTTTGATTGAGCAGTTTGGGAACAGTCTTTTTTTAGAATATACAAAACGATATTTGTGAGCCTTTTCAGGCCTACGGTGAAATAGGGAAAATCTTCAAATAAAAACTGGACAGAAGCTTTCTGAGAAACTTATTTGTCATGTGTTCCTTCATCTCACAGAGTTGAACTTTTCTTTTGATTGAGCAGTTTGGAAACAGTCTTTTTGTAGAATCTGCAAATGGATATTTGCAACGTTTTATGCCTATGGTGAACAGGAAATATTTTCACCTAAAAACTAGACAGAAGCATTCTGAGAAACTTCTTTGTGATGTGTGCATTCATGTCACAGGGTTGAAACTTTCCTTGGATTAAGCAGTTTGGAAAGAGTCCTTTTGTAGAATCTGCAAAGGGATATTTGTGAGCCCATTGAGGCCTACGGTGAAATAGAAAATGTCTTCACATAAAAACTAGACAAAAGCTTTCTGAAAATCTTCTTTGTACTGTGTGCTTTCATCTCAAAGAGTTGAACCTCTCTTTTGATTGAGCAGTTTGGAAACACTCTTTTTGTAGAATCTGCAAAGGGATATTTGGAGTGCTTTGAGGCCTATGGTGAAAAAGGAAATATCTGCACATAAAAACTAGACAGAAACTTCTAAGAAACTTATTTGTGATGCGTGCTTTCATCTCAGATTTGGACCTTCCTTTTCATTGAACAGTTTGGCAACAACTCATTTTGTAGAATCTGCAAAGGGATATTTGTGAGCAGTTTGAGGCCTATGGTGAGAAAGTAAATACCTTCACATAATACCTAAACAGAAGTATTTTGAGAAAACTCTTTGTGATGTTTGCATTCATCTCACTGAGTTGAAACATTCTGTTCATTGAGCAGTGTAGAAACATACTTTTTGTGCAATCTGCAAAGGAATATCTGTTTGCGGTTTGAGACCTATGGTGAAAAAGTAATATCTTCACATAAAAACAAGACAGAAGCATTCTGAGAAACTAATTTTTTATGTGTGCATTCATCTCACAGAATTGAACCTTTCCTTTGATGAAGCAGTTCGGAAAGAGTTTCTTGTAGAATCTGAAAAGGGATAGTTGTGATCCCTTTGAGGCCTAAGGTGAAATAGGAAATATCTTCACATAAAAACTAGACAGAAACTTTCTGAGAAACTTCTTTGTGACATGCCTTTCATCTCAAAGATTTGAACCTTTATTTTGATTGAGCAGTTTGGAAAGACTCTTTTTCTAGTATCTGCAGAGGGCTATTAATGAGCAGACTGAGGCCTATAGTGAAAAAGGAAATGGCTTCTCAAAAAACTAGACAGAAGCATTATGAGAGACTTCTATGTAATGTGTGCATTCATCTCACCAAGTTAAATCTTTCTTTTGATTGAGCTGTTTGGAAACACTCTTTTTTCTAGCATCTGCAAGGGTATACTTCTGAGCCCTTTGAGGCCTATTTTGAAATATGAAATATCTTCACATGTAAACTAGACAGAAGGTTTCTAAGAAACTTCTTTTTGACGTGTGCTTTCACCTCACAGAGTTGAACATTTCTTTTGATTGAGCAGATTGGAAACACTCTTTTTGTAGAATCTGCAAGTGGATATTTGGAGCGCTTTGAGGCCCATGGTGAAAAAGGAAATATCTTCACAAAAAACTAAACAGAAGTTTTCTGAGAAACTTCTTTGGGATGTGTGCATTCATCCCACACATTTGAACCGTTCTTTTGATTGCTATGGTGAAAAAGGAAACTTCTTCACATAAAACTATACAAAAGCATTCTGAGAAACTTCTTTGTTATGTGTGCTTTCATCTCACAGAGTTTAACCTTTCTTTTCATTGTGCAGTTTGGAAACAGTCTTTTTATAGAATCTGCAAAGGGATGTTTGTGAGCAGTTTGAGGCCTATGGTGAAAAAGGAAATACCTTCACATAAAAACCAGACAGAAGCTTTTTGAGAAACTTCTTTGTGATGTTTGCATTCATCTCCCAGAGTTGAATCTTCCTTTTCATTGAGCTGTTTAGAGACAGTCTTTTTGCACAATATGTAAAGGGATATTTCTGAGTGGTTTGAGGCCTATGGTGAAAAAGAAATATCTTCACATAAAAATCAGAAAGAAGCATTCCAGGAAACTTCTCTGTGATGTGTGCATTCATCCCACAGATTTGAAACTTTCATTTCATTCAGTAGTTTGGAAAGAGTCTTTTCATAGAATCTGCAAAGGGATATTTCTGAGCCCTTGAGACCTATGATGAAATAGGAAATATCTTCACATAAAAACTAGACAGAAGATTTTGAGAAACTTCTTTGTGATGCTTGTGAACCTTCTTTTTGATTGAGCAGTTTGGAAACAGTCCTTTTGTAGAATCTGCAAAGGGATATTTCTGAGCCCTTTGAGTCCTATAGTGAAATAGAAAATGTCTTCACATAAAAACTAGACAAAAGCATTCTGAGAAACTTCTTTGTGATGTGTGCTTTCATTTCACAGAGTTGAACGTTTCCTTTGATTGAGCAGTTTGGAAACACTCTTTTTGTAGAATCGGTAAATGGATATTTGGGGTGCTTTGAGGCATAAGGTGAAAAAGGAAGTATCTATACCTAAAAACTAGACAGAAACTTTCTGAGAAACTTCTTTGTGATGCGTGCTTTCATCTCACAGATTTGAACATTTCTTTTCATTGAGCAGTTTGGGAACAAGTCGTTGTATAGAATCTGCAAATGTATATTTGTGAGCTGTTTGATGCCTATGCTGAAAAAGTAAATAGTCACATAAAAACCAGACAGAAGCTTTTAGAGATAACTTTTTGTGATGTTTGCATTCATATCAAAGAGTTGAAGCTTTCTGTTCCTTGAAGAGTTTGGAAACATTCTTTTTGTGCAATCTGCAAAGGAATATTTCTGAGTGGTTTCAGGCCTGTGGTGAAAAAGAAATATCTTCACATAAAAACTAGACAGAAGCATTCTGAGAAACTTCTTTTTTATCTGTGCATTCACCTCACAGAGTTGATCCTTTCTTTTCATTGAGCAGTTTGGAAACAGTCTTCTTGTAGTATCTGCAAAGGGATATTTGTGATCCCCTTTAGGCCTATGGAGAAATAGGAAATATCTTCACATAAATACTAGAGAGAATCTTTCCAAGAAACTTCTTTGTGATGTGTGCATTCATCCTACACAGTTGAACCTTTCTTTGGATTGATCACTTTGGAAACAGTCTTTTTGAAGAGTCTACAAATGGATATTTGGGGAGTTTGAGGCCTAAGGTCAAAAAGGAAATATATTCACATAAAAACTAGACAGAAGCATTTTGAGAAACTTCTTTGTGATGTGAGCTTTCATTTCAGAGGGTTGAATCTTTCTTTTGTTTGAGCAGTTTGGAAATAGTCTTTTTGTAAAATGTGCAAAGGGATATTTCTGAGCCATTTGAGGTCTATGGTGGAAACGAAATATCTGTACATAAAAAGTAGACAGAAGCATTCTGAAAAACTTCTTTGTGATGTGTCCATTCATGTCACAGAGTTGAACCTTTCTTTTGATTGAGCAGTTTGGAAACAGTCGTTTTGTAGAATCTGCAAAGAGATATTTGTGAGCTCTTTATGGCCTGTGATGAAATACGAAATATCTCCACATAAAAACTAGACAGAAGATTTCTGAGAAACTTCTGCGTGATGTGTGCTTTCTTCTCACAGTACTGAACATTTCTTTTGATTGAGCAGTTTGGAAAGTCTTTTTGCAGAATCTGCTAATGGATATTTGGAGGTATTTGAGGCCCATGGTGAAAAAGGAAGAATCTTCACATAAAAACTAGACAGAAGATTTCTGAGAAACTTCTTTGTGATGTGTCAATTCATGTCACAGAATTCAACCTTTATTTCAATTGAGCAGTTTGGAGACAGTCTTTTGTAGAAGCTGCAAAGGGAAATTTCTTAGCCTTTTGTGGCTTATGGTGAAAAAGAAATATCTTCACATAAAAACTAGACAGAAGCTTTCTGAGAAACTTCTTTGTGATGTGCTCATTCATCTCACAGAGTTAAACTTTTCTTTTGATTTAGCAGTTTGGAACATGTATTTTCTTAGAATCTGCAAATGGAAATTTTTGAGGCCCTTATGGCCTATGTTGAAATATGAAATATCTTCACATAAAAACTAGATAGAAGCTTTCTGAGAAACTTCTTTGTGATGTGCACTTTCCTCTCACAGAGTTGAACCTTTCTTTTTATGGGGCAGTTTGGAAGCAGTCTTTTTGTAGAATCTGCAAATGGATATTTGGAGCGTTTTGAGGCCTATAGTGGAAAAGGAAATATCTTCACATAAAAACTAGACAGTAGCTTTTTGAGAAAACTATTTGTGACATTTCCATTCATCTCTAATAGTTGACCATTTCTTTTCATTGAGCAGTTTGGAAACAGTCTTTTTGTACAAACTGCAAAGGGATATTTCAGAGTGGTTTTAGGCCAATGGTGAAAAATAAATATCTTCACATGAAACCTAGACAGAAGCATTTTGAGAAACTTCTTTGTGATGTGTGCATTCATCTCACAAATTTGAACGTTTCTTTTGATTTAGCAATTTGGAGAACGTCTCTTGGAAGTATAAGCGGAGTTATATTTGTGAGCAGTTTAAGGCCTATTGTGCAAAAGTAAATACCTTCATATAAAAAGTAAACAGAAGCTTTCTGAGAAACTTCTTTGTGATGTGTGCTTTTGTCTCACAAAGTTTCACCTTTCTTTTGATTGAGAAGTTTGGAAACATTCTTTTTGTAGAATCTGCAAATGGATATTTGGAACAATTTGAGTCCTATGGTGAAAAAGGGAATATGTTCACATAAAAACTAGACAGAAGAATTCTGAGAAACTTCTTTGTGATGAGTCCATTCATGTAACAGAGTTGAAACTTTCTTTGATGGATCAGTTTGGAAACAGTCTTTATGTAGTATCTGCAGAGGGATATTTTTGAGTAGTTTAAAGACTATAGTGAAAAAGGAAATATCTTCACAAAATAACTAGACAGAAGCATTTTGGGAAACTTCTTTGTGATGTGTGCATTCATCTCACAATGTTGAACGTTTCTTTTGATTTAGCAATTTGGAGAAAGTCTCTTGGAAGTATAAGCAGAGTTATATTTGTGAGCAGTTTAAGGCCTATGGTGCCAAAGGAAATACCTTCATATAAAAAGTAGACAGAAGCTTTCTGAGAAACTTCTTTGTGATGTGTGCTTTCGTCTCACAGAGTTGCACCTATCTTTTGATTGAGCAGTTTGGAAACATTCTTTCTGTAGGATCTGCAAATGGATATTTGGAGCAATTTGAGTCCTACGGTGAAAAAGGAAATATGTTCACATAAAAACTAGACAGAAGAATTCTGAGAAACTTCTTTGTGATGAGTCCATTCATCTCACAGAGTTGAAACTTTCTTTGATGGACCAGTTTGGAAATAGTCTTTTTGTAGTATCTGCAGAGGGATATTTTTGAGCGGTTTAAAGACTATGGTGAAAAAGGAAATATCTTCACATAATGACTAGACAGAAGTATTCTGAGAAACTTCTTTGTGATGTGTGCATTCATCTCACAGAGTTGAACCTTTCTTTTGATTGAGCACTTTGGAAACAGTCTTTTTGTAGAACATTCAAAGGAATATTTGTGAGCCCTTTATGGCCTCAGGTGAAATGGAAATATCTTCACATACAAACTAGAGAAAAGCTGTCTGAGTAACTTCTTTGTTATGTGTGCTTTCATCTCAGAGAGTTAAAAATTTGTTTTGATTGATCAGTTTGGAAACAGTCTTTTTGTAGAATCTGCAAATGGATATTTGGATCACTTTGAGGCCTATGTTGAGAAAGGAAATATGTTCACATAAAAACAAGACAGAAGATTTCTGAGAAACTTCTTTGTTATATGTGCATTCATCTCACAGGGTTGAACCTTTCTTTTGATTGAGCAGTTTGGAAACAGTCTTTTTGTAGAGTCTACAAAGGGATATTTCTGAACGGTTTTATGCCTATGTTGAAAAAGAAATATCTTCACATAAAAACTAGACAGAAGCATTATGAGAAATTAATTTATTATTTGTTCATTTGTCTCACAGAGTTGAAACTTGCTTTTCATGGAGCCGTTCGAAAACTGTCTTTTTGTAGAGTATGCAAAGGGATATTTGTGAGCCCTTTGAGGCTTATATTGAAATAGAAAATATCTTCACAAAACAAGTAGACAGAAGCATTATGGGAAACTTCTTTGTGATGTATGCTTTTATCTCTCAGATTTGAATCTTTCTTTTCATTGAACAGTGTGGAAACTCTCTTTTTGTAGATTCTGCAAAAGGATATTTGGAGGGCTTTGAGGCCTATGGTGAAAAAGGAAATATTTTCACTTAAAAACTAAACAGAAGCTTTCTGAAAAACTTCTTTGTGATGTGCATATTCATGTCACAGAGTTGAACCTTTCTTTTCATTGAGCAGTTTGGAAACCATCTTTTCGTACAATCTGCAAAGGGATATTTCTGAGTGGTTTGAGGTCTATGGTGAAAAAGAAATATCTTAGCATAAAAACTACACAGAGGCATTCTGAGAAACTTCTTTTTCATGTGTGCATTCATCTCCCAGAGTTGAACATTTCTTTTCATTGAGAAGTTCAGAAACAGTCTTTCTGTAGAATCTGCGAAAGGATATATGTGAGCCCATTGAGGGCCATGGTGAAATAGGAAATATCTTCACAGAAAAACTAGACAGAAGCATTCTGAGAAACTTCTTTGTGATGTTTGCATTCACCTCACAGAGTTGAAACTTTCTTTTGATTGATCCGTTTGGAAACAGTCTTTTTGAAGAATCTGCAAGTGGATATTTGGAGCGCTTTGTGGCTTGTGGTGAAAAACTAAATATCTTCACATAAAATCTAGTGAGAAACTTTCTGAAGAACGTCTTTGTGATGTGTGCTTTTATCCCACAGAGTTGAACTTTCTTTTCATTGAGCAGTTTGGAAGCAGTCTTTTTGTATTATATGCAGAGGGATATTTGGGAGCGGTTTAAGGCCTATGGTGAGAAAGTAAATATCTTCACATAAAAACTAGACAGAAGCATTCTGAGAAAGTTCTTTGTGATGTGTACATTCATCACACAGAGTTGAAAATTTCTTTTGATTGAGAAGTTTGGAAACAGTCTTTATGTCCAATCTGCAAAGGGATATTTCTTAGACGTTTGAGGCCTATGGTGAAAAAGAAATATCTTCACATAAAAACTAGACAGAAGCTTTCTGAGAAACTGCTTCATGATGCATCCATTAATCTCATACAGTTGAAATTTTCTTTTGATG
The DNA here is from genome assembly GCF_028885655.2 of Pongo abelii. NCBI lineage: Eukaryota > Metazoa > Chordata > Mammalia > Primates > Hominidae > Pongo > Pongo abelii. The sequence continues at coordinate 17,175,318 of NC_072000.2, read as the reverse complement.
TAGCAGTTTGGAAAGTGTCTTTTTGAAAATTCTGTAAAGGGATATTTGTTATCCCTTTATGGCCAAAGGTGAAATAGGAAATATCTTCCCATGAAAACTAGACAGAAGCTTTCTAAGAAACTTATTTGTGATGTGTGATTTCGCTTCACAGAGTTGAAACTTTCCTTTGTTAGAAAAGTTTGGAAAGAGGCCTTTTGTAGGATCTGCAAAGAGATATTTTTCAGCCCACTGAAGCGTATGGTGAAAAAGGAAATATCTTCACATTAAAACTAGAAAGAAACCATCTGAGAAACTTCTTTGTGATGTGCACTTTCATCTCATAGAGTTGAACCTTTCTTTTGATTGAGCAGTTTGGAAAAAGTCTTTTAGTAGAATGTGCAATTGGATATTTGGAGCGCTTTGAGGCCTATGGTGAACAAGGAAATATCTTCACATAAAAACAAGACAGAATCTTTCTGAGAACCTTGTTTGTGATGTGTGCATTCATCACACAGAGCTGAATGTTTCTTTTGATTGAGCAGTTTGTAAACAGTCTTTTTAAAGATTCTGCCAAAGGATATTTGTGAGCCCTTTCAGGCTTATGGTGAAAAAGGAAGTATCCACTAATAAAATCTGGACAGAATCTTTCTGTGACACTTCTTTGTGATGAGTGCATTCAACTCACAGACTTGAACCATTATTTTCATTGAGCAGTTTGGAAACAGTCTTTTTCTAGAATCTCCAAAGGGATATTTTAAGTGATTTATGGCTTAAAGTGAAAAAGGGAATATCAACAAATAAAATCTAGACAGAAGCTTACTGAGACACTTTTTTGTGATGTGAGCATTCATCTCACAGGGTTGAAACTTTCTTTTGATTGAGGAGTTTGTAAATTGTCTTTCTGTAGAATCTGCAAAGGGATATTTTTAAGCAGTTTATGGCTTAGGGTGAAAAAGGAAATATCCACAAATAAAATCTAGACAGAAGTTTTCTGAGACACTTTTTTTTTTATGTGAGCATTCATATCACAGTGTTGAAACTTTCTTTTGATTGAGCAGTTTGTAAAGTGTCTTTTTGGAAAATCTGCAAAGGGATATTTGTGAGCAGTTCGAGGCCTAAGGTGAGAAAGTAAATATATTCAGGTAAAAACTAGACAGAATCATTCTGAGAAACTTCTTTGTGATGTCAGCATGCATCTCACAGTTTGGAACTGATCTTTTGATTGAGCAGTTAGGCAACAGTCTTTTTGTAAAATTTGCAAAGGGACATTTCTGAAAGCTTTGAGGCTAATGGTGAAAAAGGAAATACATTCACATAAAAACTAGACAGAAGCTTTCTGAGAAACCTTTATTTGATGTGTGCATTCATCTCAAGAGTTGAACCTTTCTTTTAATTGAGCTGTTTGGAAAGAGTCTTTTGTAGATCTATAAATGGATATTTGTGAGCGGTTTGAGCCCTATGAAGAGAAGGGAAATGTCTACAAATACATACTAGAAAGAATCTTCCTGAGAAACTTCTTTGTGATGTCTGCATTCATCTCATGGAGTTGAACTTTTCTTTTGATTGAGCAGTTTGGAAACAGTCTTTTTGTAGAATCTTCAAAATGATATTTGTGAACGATTTGAGGCTTATGTTGAAAAAGGAAATATCTTCACATAAAAAATAGACAGAACTTTTCTGAGAAGCTTTTTTGTGATGTGTGCATTCATCTCACGGATTTCAACATTGCCGTGGATTGAGCAGTTTGGAAACAGTCTTTTAGTAGATTCTGCAAAGGGATATTTGTGAGCAGTTTGAGGCTTATGGTGAAAAAGGAAATATCTACAAATAAAATCTACACAGAAACTTTCTGAGAAACTTCTTTGTCATGTGTGCATTCATTTCACAGAGTTGAACTTTTCTTTTGATTGAGCAGTTTGGAAACCATCTTTTCGGAGCATCTCCAAAGGGATATTTGTGAGTGTCTGAAGGCATATGGTGAGAAAGTAAATATATTCACATAAAAACTAGAAAGAATATTTCTGAGAAACTTCTTTGTGATGTGTGCCTTCATGTCACAGAGTTGAACCATTCTCTTGATTGAGCAGTTTGGAAACAGTCTTTTTGTAGAATCTGCAAAGGGATATTTGTGAGTGATAGGAGGCCTATGGTGACAAAGGAAATATCTTCACATAAAAACCAGACAGAAGATTTCTGAGAAACCTCTTTGTGATGTGTGCATTCATCTCTCAGAGTTGAACCTTTCTTTTCAGTGAGCAGTTTGGAAACACACTTTTTGTAGAATCTGAAAACTGATATTTCTGAAGGCTTTGAAGCTTATGGTGAAAAAGGAAATATCATCCCATAACAACTAGACAGAAGCTTTCTGAGAAACTTCTTTGTGATGTGTGCATTTACCTCACAGATATGAACCTGCCTTTTGATTGAGAAGTTTGGAAACCGTCTTCTTGTAGAATCTGCAAAGAGATATTTGAGAGAGCTTTGAGGTCTATGGTGAAAAAGGAAATATCTTCACATAAAAACTAGATAGAAGCTTTCTGAGAAACTTTTTTGTGATGTGTGCATTTGTCTCACAGAGTTGAACCTTTCTTTTGATTGAGAAGTTTTGAATCAATCTTTTTGTAGGATCTGCAAAGGGATATTTGGGATCCATTTTTGGCCTACAGTGAAAAAGGAAATGTCTTCATATAAAAACTAGACAAAACTATTCTAAGAAACTTCTTTGTAATGTGTGCATTCATCTCACAGAGTGGAACCTTTCTTCTGATTGAGCAGTTTGGAAGCAGGATTCCTGAATAATCTGCAGAGGTATATATGTAGGAGATTTGACATCTATGGTGAAAAATGAAATGTCTTCACATAAAAGCTAGACAGAATCTTTCTGAGAATCTTCTTTGTGATGTGTGCATTCATCACACAGAGTTGAAACTTTCTTTTGATTGAGCAGTTTGTAAACAGTCTTTTTGTAGATTCTGCCAAAGGATTTTTGTGAGCCCTTTCAGGCTTATTGTGAAAAAGGAAATAGCCACTAATAAAATCTGGACAGAATCTTTCCGTGAAACTTCTTTGTGATGGGTGCATTCATCTCATGGGTTTGAACCTTTCTTTTGATTGAGCATTTTGGAAAAATTCTTTTGGTAGTATCAGCAAAGTGCTGTTTCTGGGCACTTTGAGGCATATGGTGAGAAAGGAAATATATGCACATGAAAACTAAACAGAATCTTTCTGAGAAACTTCTTTGGTGTGTATGCATTCATCTCACGGATTTGAAGCTTCCTTTTGATTCAGAATTTTAGAAGCAGTCTTTTTATAGAATCTGCATAGGGATATTTGTGAAAATGTTGGGGCATATGGTGAAAAAGGTAATGTATTCACAAAATACTATGGAGAAGCATTCTGAGAAACTTCTTTGTGATGTGTGCATTCATCTCACAGAGTTGAACCTGTCTTTTGATTGAGCTGTTTGGAAACGTCTCTTTGGAGAATCTGCAAAAATATATTTGTGAGAAGTTTGAGGCCTAAGGTGAAAAAGGAAATATCCACAAATAAAAGCTAGAAAGAAGCTTTCTGTGAAACTTCTTTGTGCTGTGTGCATTCATCTCACAGGGTTGAACCTTTGTTTTGATTGAGCAGTTTGGGAGCTTTTTGTATAATCTGCAAAGTGGTATTTGTGAACAATTTGAGGTTTATGGTGAAAAAAGAAACATCCTCACAAAAAAACTAGACAGAAATTTTCTGGGAAACTTCTTTGTGATGTGTGCATTCATCTCACAGAGTTGAAGCTTCCTTTTGATTGATCCGTTTGGTAGCATTGTTTTTGTAGAATCTGCATAGTGATATTTGTGAGCCCTTTGAGGCCTATGGTGAAAAAGGAAGTATCTTCGAACAAAAGCTAGACAGAAGCATTCTGAGAAACTTCGTCGTGTCGTGTGCTTTCATCTCACCGAGTTGAACTTTTCTTTTCATTGAGCAGTTTGAAAACAGTCTTTATGTAGAATCTGCATAGGGACATTTGTGAGCGATTTGAGGCCTATGGTGAAAAAGGAAATATCTTCACATAAAAACTAGACAGAAGCATTCTGAGAAACTTCTTTGTGATGTATGCATTCAGCTCACAGTGTTGAACCCTTCTTTAGATTGAGCAGATTGGAAACGTGTTTCTATAGAATCTGCAAAGGGATATCTCTGAGCCCTTTGAGGCCTATGGTGAAAAAGGAAATAGCCACAAATAATATCTAGACAGAAGCTCTTTGAGAAACTTCTTTGTGATGTGTGCATTCATCTCACAGAGTTGAATCTTCCTTTTGATTGAGTAGTTTGGAAACAGTCTTTTTGTAGAATCTGCATAGGGATATTTGTGAGCCCATTGAGGCCTATGTTGAAAAAGGAATTATCTTCACATGAAAACTAGACAGAAGCTTCTTGAAAAACTTCTTTGTGATGTGTGTGTTCATCTCACAGAGTTGAAATGCACTTTTGATTGAGTAGTTTGGAAACAGTCTTTTTTAGAAACTGCAAGGAATATTTGTGAGCAATTTGAAACCTATGGTGAAAAAGGAATTATCTACAAATAAAATCTAAACAGAAGCTTTCTGAGAAACTTCTTTGTGATGTGTGCATTCATCTCACATAGTTGACCTTTTGTTTTGATTGAGAAGTTTTTAAATAGTCTTTTTGTACAATCTGCAAAGAGATATCTGTGAATGCTTTCAGGCTTATGGTGGAAAAGGAAATATCTTCACCTAAACCTATAAAAAAGCTTTCTGAGAAACTTCTTTAGGATGTGTGCATTCATCTCACAGAGTTGAACATTTGTTTTGATTCACCAGTTCAAAAACAGTATTTTTGTAGAATCTGTAAGGAGACATTTTTGAGCTCTTTGAGGCCTATAGTGTAAAAGGAAATATCTTTACATAAAAACTATACAGAAGCTTTCAAAGAAACTTCTCTGAGATGTGTGCATTCATCTCACAGAGTTGAACCTTTGTTTTGATTGAGCAGTTTGGGAAGAGTCTTTTTGTATAATCTGTAAAGGGATATTTGAAGGCGTTTTGAGGCATATGGTGAAAAAGGAAATACCTTCACATAAAAAGTAGACAGAAGCTATCTGAGAAACTTCCTTGTGATGTGTGCATTCATCTCACAGAGTTGAAACTTTCTTTTGACTTATCAGGTTGGAAACAGTATTTTTGTAGAATGTGCAGAGGGATATTTGTGAGTGGTTTGAGGTCTTCAGTGAAAAAGGAAATATTTTCACATAAAACCTAGAGAGAAGCATTCTGAGAAACTTCTTCATGATGTGCAAATTCGTCTCAGAGAGTTGAACCTTTCTTTTCATTGGGCAGTTTGGAAACTGTCTTTTTGTAGAATCTGCAAAGTGATATGTTTCAGTGGTTTGAGTACTATGGTGAAAACGGAAATATCGAAAAATGAAACGTAGACAGCAGCTTTCTGAAAAACTTCTTTGTGATGCGTGCATTCGTCTCACAGGGTTGAAACTTTCTTTTGATTGAGCAGTTTGGAAACAGTCTTTTCATAGAACCTGCAAAGTGATATTTGTGAAGGCTTTGAGGCTTATGGTGAAAAAGGAAATATCTTCACATAAAAACTAGACTCATGATTTCTGGGAAACTTCTTTGTGATGGGTGTATGCATCTCAAAGAGTTGAATCTTTCTTTTGATTGAGCAGTTTGGAAACAGTCTTTTTGGAGAATCTGCAAAGGGATGTTTTTGAGTGGTTTGAGGCATGTGGTGAAAAAGGAAATATCTTCATATAAAAACTAGACAGAAGTATTCTGAGAAACCACTTTTTGATTTGTGCATTCATCTCAGAGAGTTGAATTTTCTTTCACTGAGTAGGTTGGAAGCAGTCTTTTTGTAGAATATGCAAAGGGATATTTGTGAGCTTTTTGAGGCCTGTTGTGAAAAAGGAAATATCCACAAATAAAATCTAGACAGAAGCCTTCTGAGAAAATTCTTTGTGATGTGTGCATTCATCACACAGAGTTGAACCTTTCTTTTGATTGAGCTGTTTGGAAACAGTCCTTTTGTAGAATCTACAAAGGGTTATTTATGAGCAGTTTGAGGCCTATGGTGAAAAAAGGAGTATCGACAAACAAGAACTAGATAGAAACTTTCTGAGAAACTTCTCTGTGATGTGTGCATTCATCTCACAGAGTAGAAAGCTTTCTTTGATTAAGCAGTTTGGAAACAGTCTTTTTGTAGAATCTGCAAAGGGACGTATGTAGGTGATTTCAGGTCTATGGTGAAAATGGAAATATCTTCACATAAAAACTAGACAGAAGCTTTCTGAGAAAATTCTTTGTGATGTACTCATTCATTTCACAGATTTGAAGTGTTCTTTTCATTGACCGGTTTGGATAGAGTCTTTTTTTAGAACCTGATTTGTGATATTTGTGAACTCTTTGAAGCCTTTGGTGAAAAAAGAAATATCTTCACACAAAAACTAGACAGAAGCTTTCTGAGATACTTTGTTGTGATGTGTGCATTCATCTCGAAGAGTTGAAACTGTCTTTGGGTTGAGCAGTTTTGAAACAGTCCTTTTGTAGAATGTACAAAGGGATATTTGGGATCCGTTTTTTGGCCTATGGTGAAAAAGGAAATGTCTACACATAAAAACTAGACAGAAGCATTCTATGAAACTTCTTTTTGATGTGTGCTTTCTACTCACAGCTTTGAACCTTTCTTTAGATAGAGCAGGTTGGAAAATGTTTTTGTAGAATCTGCAAAGTGATAATTTGAATACTTTGAGACTTATGGTGAAAAAGGAAATACCTTCAAATAAAAACTGGACAGAAGCTTTCGGAGAAACTTCTTTGTGATGTGTGCATTCATCACAAAGAGTTGAAGCTTTGTTTTGGCTGGGCAGTTTGGGAACAGTCTTTTTGTAAATTCTGTAAAGGGACAGTTGTGAGCACTTTGAGGCCTATATTGAAAAAGGAAACGTCGTCAAATAAAAACTAGACAGAAGCTTTCTGAGAAACTTCTTTGTGATGTGTGCATTCACCTCACAGAGTTGAACCTTTCTTTTGATTGAATAGTTTGGAAACAGTCTTTTTGTAGAATCTGCAAAGGGTTATTTATGAGTGGTTTGAGGCCTATGGTGAAAAAGGGAGTATCAACAAATAAAAAGTAGACAGAAACTTTCTGAGAAACTTCTCTGTGATGTGTGCATTCATCTCGCAGAGTGGAAACTTTCTTTGAGCCGTTTGGAAAAAGTCTTTTTGTAGAATCTGCCAAGGGATATATATAGGCAGTTTGAGGTCTATGGTGAAAAGGGAAACATCTTCACATAAAAACTAACTGCTCAATGGGAGGAAATTTTACTTCTGTGTGATGAATGCACATGTCAGAAAGGAGTTACTCAGAAAATTTCTTTATACTTTTTATGTGAAGATATTTCCTTTTTCACCATATGCCTCACCATGCTCCCAGATATCCCTTTGCAAATTCTATGAAAAGAATGTTTTCAAACTGCTCAATAAACAGAGTGGTTCAACACTGTGAGACGAATGTGCACATCACAAAGAAGTTTCTCAGAAAACCTCCTTCTCGTTTTTATGTGAAGATATTCCCTTTTTGAACATAGTCCTTAATGCACTCCCAAATATACCTTTGCAGAATCTACAAAAAGACTTTCCAAACTGCTCAATCAAAAGAAAGTTTCAACTCTGTTAGATGAATGCACACATCAGAAAGTAGTTTCTCAGCAAGCTTCTCACTAGTTTTTATGTGAAGATAGTCCCTTTTTCAATGTGGGCCTCAAAGCACTCAAAAATATCCCTTTGTAGATTCTAGAATAACAGAGTTTACAAACTGCTCAATGAAAAGAAATATTTACCTTTGTGAGATGAATACACATATCTTAAAGCAGCTTCTCAGAATGCTTCTTTCTAGTTTTTATGTGAAGATATTTATTTTTTCACCATAGGCCTCAACGCACTCCTAAATCCCTTTGCAGTTTGTACCAAAAGGACTGTTTTCAAACTGCTCAATCTGAAAAATGTTTCAACTCTGTGAGATGAATGCACACATCATGAAGAAGTTTCTCAGAAACTTTCTTTAAAGTTTTTCTGTGAAGATATTTCCTTTTTCACCATAGGCCTCACCTCAAAGCTCTCACAAATGTCCCTTTGCAGATTCTACAAAAAGACTGTTTCCAAACCACTCAATAAAAAGAATTATTGAACACGGTGAGATGAATGCACACATCTCAAAGAAGTTTCTCAGAAGCTTTCAGTCTAGTTTTTATGTGAATATATTTCCTTTCTCACCATAGGCCTCAAAGCGCTCCAAATATCCATTTGCAGATTCTACAAAAAGACTGTTTCCAAACTGCTCAACCAAAACAAAGGTTTAACTCTGTGTGATGAATGCACACATCACAAGGAAGTTTCTCAGAATGCTTCTGTCTAGATTTTAAGTAAAGATACTTGCTTTTTCACCACTGGCCTCAAAGTGCTCACAAATATCCCTTTACAGAGTCTACAAAAATACTTTTACCAAATTGCTCAATCAAAAGAAAGGTTCAACTCTGTGAGATGTATGCACACCACAAAGAGGTTTCTCAGGAAGCTTCTCTCTAGTTTTTATGTGAAGATATTTCCTTTTTCACCATAAGCCTCAAAAGGTTCACAAATATCCCTTTGCTGATTCTACAAAAAGACTCTTCACACACTGCTCAATCAAAAGAATGTTTCAACTCTGTGAGATGAATGCTCACATCACCAGAATGTTTCTCAGAAAGCTTCTATGCAGTTTTTATGTGAAGATATTTCCTTTTTCACCGTATGCTTCAAAGGGCTCATAAATATCACTTTGGAGATTTTACAAGAAGAGTTTCAAATCTTCTCAATGAAAAGAAACAGAAACATCTGGGAGATGAGTGCACATATCACAAAGCAGTTTCTCAGAAACATTCTGTCTAGTTTTCATGTGAAGGCATTTTCTTTCTCACCACTGGATGCAAAGTGCTCAAAATTGTTCCTTTGCAGATTCTACAAAAAGTCTGTTTCCACACTGGTCATCAAAAGAAAGTTTCAACTCTGTGAGATGAATGCACATGTCAAAAAGAAGTTTCTCAGAAAGCTTCTATTAAGTTTTTATGTGAATGTTTCCTTTTTAACCATAGGCCTCAGTGCCCTCACAAATATCTCTTTGCAGATTCTGCAAAAAGACTGTTTCAAAACTGCTCAATAAAAATAATTATTGAACTTTGTGAGATGAATGCACACACCTCAAAGAAGTTTCTCAGAAACCTTCAGTCTAGTTTTTATGTGAATATATTTCTTTTTTCACCAAAGGACTCAAAGCGCTCCAAATAGCCTTTTGCAGGTTCTACAAAAAGACTGTTTACAAACGGCTCAAAGAAAATAAAGTTAAAAATCTGTGAGATGAATGCACACATCACTAAGAAGTTTCACAGGAGGCTTCTGTCTAATTTTTATATGAAGACATTTCCTTTTTCACCATAGGCCTCCATCTGCTCACAAATATCCCTTAGCAGATTTTACAAGAACAGAATTTCCAGACTGATCAAAGAAAACAAGTGTTTTCCTCTGTGAGATGAATGCACACATCACAAAACTCTTTCTCAGAAACCTTCTTTATACTTTTTATGTGATGATATTTCTTTTTTCTCCCTAGGACTCAAAGCACTCAAAAATATCCCTTTGGAGATTCTGCAAAAAGATTGTTTCCAAACTGCTCAATCAAAAAAATAGTTCAACTCCATGAGATGAATGCATACATCACAAAGAATTTTATCAGAAACCTTCTTTATAGTTTTTATGTGAAGTTATATCCTTTTTCACCATAAGCCTCAAAGTGCTCAGCAATATCCCTTTGCAGATTCTGCAAAAAGACGTCTTCCCAACTGCTCAACCAAATAAATGTTTGAACTCTGTGAGATGGATGCACACATCACAAAGAGGTTTCTCAGAAATCTTCTGTCCATTGTTTATGTGAAGATATTTCTTTTTTCACCATAGCACTCAAAGTCCTGAAAAATATCCCTTGCAGATTCTACAAAAAGGCAGTTTCCAGACTGCTCAACCAAAATAATGGTTGAACTCTGTGAGATGATTGCACACATCACAAAGAAGCCACTAAGAAAGCTTCTGTCTAGTTTTTATGTGAAGATATTTTCTTTTTCACCATAGGCCTCAAAGCACTCACAAATATCCCTTTGCAGATTCTACAATAACAGAGTTTCCAGACTAATCAGAGAAAATAAACATTTACCTCTGTGAGATCAATGCACACATCACAAAGCTGTTTCTAAGAAACCATCTTTATACCTTTTATATGAATACATTTCCTTTTTTACCATTGTCCTCAAAATGCTCATAAATATCCCTTTGCAGATTCCACAAACAGATAGTTTCCATACTGCTCAATCAAAAGTAAGTTTCATCTTTGTGAGATGAATTCCCACATCACAAAGACGTTTCTCAGAAAGCCTCTCTCTAATTTTTATGTGAAGATATTTCTTTTTTCACCATAGGCCTCAAAGGACTCATAAATATCCCTTTGCAGACTCTATAAGAACAGTTTCCAGACTGACCAGAGAAAAGAAAATTTTACCTCTGTGAGATGAATGCTTACATCACAAAGCTGTTTCTGAGAAACCTTGTTTATACTTTTTATGTGAATATATTTCCTTTTTCACCATAGGCCTCAAAGCACTCATAAATATCCCTTTGCAGATTCTACAAAAAGACTGTTTCCAAACTGTTCAATCAAAAGAATTGTTGAGCTCTATGAGATGAATGCACACATCACAAAGAAGTTTCTTGGGAAGCTTCTGTCTAGTTTTTATGTGAAGATATTTCCTATTTCATCATAAGCCTCAAAGCTCTCAAAAATATGCCTTTAAAGATTCTGCAAAAATACTGTATCCAAATTGCTCAATCCAATGAAAGGTTCAAATCTGTGAGATGAATGCACACATCACAAGGATTTTTCTCAGAAAGTTTCTCTCTAGTTTTCATGTGAAAATATTTCCTTTTTCACCATAGGCATCAAAGCACCAGAAATATCCCTTTGCAGATTCTACCAAAATACTGTTTACAAACTGCTCAATCAAAAGGATGTTTCAATTCTGTGAGATGAATTCTCGCATCTCCAAGATGTTTCACAGAAAGCTTCTGTCCAGTTTTTACATGAAGATAATTCCTTTTTCACCATAGGCCTCAAAGCACTGACAAATATCTCTTTGCAGATTTTGCAAGAACAGAATTTCCAATCTGCTCAATGAAGAGAAATGGTTAATTCTGTGGGATGAAATCACACATCACAAAGCAGTTTCTCTGAAATATTCTGTCTAGTATTTATGGAAAGATAATTCCTTTTTCAACATAGGACACAAAGTGCTAACTAATAACCATTTGGAAATTCTACAAAATACTGTTCCAAACTGCTCATCAAAAGCAAGGTTCACCTCTCTGGGATGAATACATATATCCAAAAGATGTTTCTCACAAAGCTTCTATCTTGTTTTTATGTGAACGTGTTTCCTTTTTCACCACGGGCCTCAAAGTGCTCAAAAGTATCTCTTTGCAGATCCTAAAAAAAGACTGTTTCCAAACTGCTGAGTCAAAGGAATGGTTCAACTCTGTGAGATGAATGCACACATCACAAAGAGGTTGTTCACAAACCTTCTTTATAGTTTTCATGTGAAGATATTTCCTTTTAACTATAGACCTCAAAGTGCTCACAAATATACCTTTGCAGATTCTACAAACAGACGGTTTCCCAATTGCTCAATCAAAAGAATTGTTGAAATCTGTGAGATGAATGCATATATCACAAGGCAGCTTCTCAGAATTCTGTAATCTAGTTTTTATGTGGACATATTTTCTCTTTCACCATAGGCCTCAAAGTGCTCAGAAATATCCCTTTGCAGATTCCACAAAAAGATGTTTCCAAACTGCTCAATCAAAAGAAAGTTTCAATTCTGTGAGATGAATGCACACATCACTAAGAAGTTTCTCAGTAGGCTTCTGTCTAGTTTTTATGTGAAGACAATTCGTTTTTCACCGTAAGGCTCTATGCACTCACAAATATCCCTTAGAAGATTCTAAAAAAACAGAGTTTCCCAACTGATCAAAGAAAAGAATCATTTACCTCTGTGAGATGAACGAAGACATCACAAAACAGTTTCTCAGAAAACTTCTTTATAGTTTTCTTTGAAGATACATCTTTTTCTGCATAGGCCTCAAAGTGCTCAAAAATATCCATTTGCAGATTCTGTAAAAATACCATTTCCAAACTGCTCAATCAAAAGAGAGCTTCAACTCTGTGAGATGAATGCACATATCTCAAACAAGTATCTGAGAAACTTTCTTTTTACTTTGTATGTGAAGATATTTCCTTTGTCAACATAGGCCTCAAAGTGCTCAAAAATACCCCTTTTCAGATTGTACAAGAACAGATTTTCCAGACTGAACAGAGAAAATAAACCCTTACCTCTGTGAGATGAATGCACACATCACAAGGCTGTTTTTAGAAAACCTGCTTTACAGGTCTTATGTGAAGATATGTCCTTTTCCACCACAGGCCTCACAGCACTCCAAATATCCACTTGCAGATTCTACAAAAAGAGTGTTTCAAAAATGTTCAATCAAAGGAAAGGTTCAACTCTGTGAGATGAATGCAAACAACAGAAAGAAGTTTCTCAGAATCCTTCTTTCTAATTTCTATGTTAAGGTATTTCGTTTTCCACCATATGCATCAAAGTGCTCTAAATATCCACATGCAGATACTACAAAAAGTCTGTTTCCAAACTGCTCAATCAAAAGTGTGGTTTAACTCTGTGAGATGAATACACACATCACTAAGAAGTTTCTCAGAATGCTTCTGTCTAGTTTTTATATGAAGATATTTCCTTTTTCAAAAAAGGCCTCTAATGACAACAAATATCCACTTACAGATTCAACAAAAAGAGTGTTGCAAAACTGCTCAATAAAAGGAAAGGTTCAACACTGTGAGATGACTGCATACATCACAAGGAAGTTTCTCAGAATGCTTCTTTCTAGTTTTTATGTGAATATATTTCTTTTCCACCGTAAGCCACAAAGCGCTCCAAATATCCACTTGCACATTCTACAAAAAGAGTGTTTCAAAACTGATCAATCAAAAGATAAATTCAACTCTGTGAGATGAATGCACACATCACAAAGAAGTTTGTCAGAATTCTTCTGTCTCTTTTTTATGTGAAGATATTACCTTTTCCAACATAGGTCTCAAAGTACTCCAAATATCCAATTGCAGTTTCTACAAAAATAGTGTTTCACAACTACTCAATCAAAAGAAAGGTTCAGCACTGTAAGGTGAATGCACACATCACAAAGAAGTTTCTCAGAGTGCTTCTCTGCACTTCGTATGTGAAGATATGTCTTTTCAACCATAGGCCTCCAAGCGCTCCAAGTATTCACTTGCAGATTGTACAAAAAGAGTGTTTCAACAATGGTCAATTAAAAGAAAGATTCAACTCTGTGAGATGAATGCAAACATCACAAAGAAGTTTCTCAGAATGCTCCTGCTTAGTTTTTATGTGAAGATATTTCCTTTTCCACCATAGGACCCAAGGCTCACCAAACATCCCCTTGCAGATCCTACAAAAGGACTGTTTCAAAACTGCTCAATCAAGAGAAGTGTTCCGCTCTGTGAGATGAATGCACACATCAAAAAGAAGTTTCTCAGAATGCTTCTGTCAAGTTTTTATATGAAGATACTTTCTTTTCCACCATAGGCCTCAAAGCGCTCCAAATATCCATCTGCAGATTCTACAAGAAGAGTGCTTCAAAACTGCTTAATCAAAAGATAGTTTCAACCCTGTGAGTTAAATACACACATCACAAATAAGTTTCTCAGAATGCTTCTTTCTGGTATTTATGTGAAGATATGTCGTTTTTCACTGTAGGCCTCAATCTCCTCCAAATATCCATTGGCAGATACTACAAAAAGAGTGTTTCAAAACTCCTCAATCAACAGAAATGTTCAACACTGTGAATTGAATGCACACATCAAAAGGGAGTTTTTCAGAATGCTTCTGTTTAGTTTTTCTGAAGATATTTCCTTTTCCACCATAGGCCCCAAAGATCTGCAAACATCCACAGGCAGATTCTGCAAAAGAGTGTTTCAAAACTGCTTAATCAAAAGAAAGTTTAACTCTGTGAGTTGAATACACTCATCACAAATAAGTTTCTCAGAATGCTTCTGTCTAGTATTTATGTGAAGATATGTCCTTTTCCACCATATGCCTGAATCCGCACCAAATATCCATTTGAAGATGCTATGAAAAGAGTGTTTCAAAACTGATCAATCAAAGGAAAGTTTCCATTCTGTGAGTTGAATGCACACATCACAAAGAAGTTTCTCAGATTATTTATGAGTAGTTTTTATGTGAAGATATTTCTATTCCATCATAGGCCCCAAAGCGCTCCAAACATCCAAAGGCAGATTCATCAAAAAGAGTGTTTCAAAACTGTTCTACCAAAAGAAATCTTCAACTCTGTGAGATGAACACACACATTAGTAAGAAGTTTCTCAAAATGCTTCTGTCTAATTTTTATATGAAGACATATCCTTTTCCACCATTGACCTCAAGGTGCTCCAAATATCCACTTGCAGATTCTACAAATAGAGTGTTTAAAAACTGCTCAGTCAAAAGGAAGGTTAAATTCTGTAAGATGAACGCACACATCACCAAAAAATTTCTTAGAATACTTCTGTCTAGTTTTTATGTGAAGATAATTGCTTTTACTCCATGGGCCTGAAACGCTCCAAATATCCAATTGCAGATTCTACAAAAAGAGTGTTTTAAAACTGCTCAATCAAAAGAAAGGTTCAACACTGTGAGATCAATGCACACATCACAAAGAAGTTTCTCAGAATGTTTCTGTCTTGTTTTTATGTGAAGATATTTCCTTTTCCACTGCAGGACTCAAAGCGATCCATATATGCACTTGCAGATTCTACAAAAAGAGTGTTTCAAAACTGCTCAATCAAAAGAAAGTTTCAACTCTGTGAGATGAATGTACACATCACAAAGAACTTTCTCAGAATGCTTTTGTCTAATTTTTACGTGAAGATATTTCCTTTTGCAACATAGGCCTCAATGTGCTCCAATCACCACTTGCAGATTCTACAAAAAGAGTGCTTCAAAACTGCTTAATTAATAGAAAGGTTCAACTGTGTGAGATGAATGCACAAATCACAAAGTAGTTTCTCTGAATGCTCCTGTCAAGTTTTTATGTGAAGATATTTCCTTTTCCAGTAAATGTTGCATATCATGCAAAATATCCACTTGCAGATTCAACAAAAACTGTGTTTTAAAACTGCTCAATCAAAATAAAGGTTCAACCTTGTGGGTTGAATGCACACATCACAAAGAAGTTTCTCAGAAATCTTCAGTCTAGTTTTCATGTGAAGACATTTCCTTTTCCACCATAGACCTCAAAGCGCCCCAAATATCCAATTGCAGATTGTAGAAAAAGACTCTTTCAACACTGATCAATTAAAAAAAAGATTCAACACTGAGAGATGAATGCAAATATCACAAAGAAGTTTCTCAGAATTCTCAAGTTTAGTTTTTATGGGAATATGTTACCTTTTTCACCCTAGGCCCTAAGGCGCTCCAAACATCCACTTGTGGATTGTACAAAAGGACTGTTTCAAAACTGCTCAATCAAAAGAAGGTTTCAACTCTGTGAGATGAATGCACGCATCACAAAAAAGTTTCTCAGAATGCTTCTGTCAAGTTTTTACGTGAAAATATTTCCTTTTCCACCATAGGCCTCAATCCACTCCAAATATCCATTTGCAGATACTACAAAAAGACTGTTTCAAAACTGCTCAATCAAAAGAAAGTTTCCACTCTGTGAGTTGAATGTGAACAGCACAAAGAAGTTTCTCAGATTACTACTGTGTAGTTTTTATTTGAAGATGTTTCCTTTTCCACCATAGGCCCCAATGCGCTCCAAACATCCACCTGCAGATTCTACAAAAGGGGTGTTTCAAAACTGCTCTATCAGAAGAAAGGTTCAACTCTGTGAGATGAACGCAAACATCACAAAGAAGTTTCTCAGAATGCTTCTGTCTAATTTTTATGTGAAGATATTTCCTTTTCCACCAAAGGGCTCAAAGTGCTCCAAATATCCACTTGCAGATTCTAAAAAAACAGTGTTTCAAAACTGCTCAATAAATAGAAATGGTCAACTCTTTGGGATGAATGCACACAAGAAAAAGAAGTTTCCCAGACTGCTTCTGTCTGATCTTTATATGAAGATATTTCCTTTTTCAGCATTGACCTCAGAGATCTTCAAATATCCACTTGCAGATTCGTCAAATAGATTGTTTAAAAACTGCTCAATCAAAAGAAAGGTTCGACTCTGTGAGATGAAGGCAAATATCACATAGATGTTTGTCCGAATGCTTTTGTCTAGTTTTTATGTGAAGATATTTCCGTTTCCAACATAGGTCTTAAAGCTCTCCAAATATCCACTTGCAGATTGTACAAAAAGAATGTTTCAAAAATGCTGAATAAAAATAAATTTTCAAGTTGGTGAGATGAATGCACACATCAAAAAGAAGTTTCTCAGAATGCTTCTGTCCAGTTTTTATGTGAAGATATTTCTTTTTCCACCTTAGGCCACAAAGTGCTCCTCATATCCACTTGCAGAGTCTACAAAAAATGTGTTTCAAAACTGCTCAAACAAAAGAAAGTTTCAACTCTGTGAGTTGAAACCAGACATCACAAAGTAGTTTCTCAGAATGCTTCTGTCTTGTTTTTATGAGAAGACTTTTCCTTGTCCACAATAGTCCGTAAAGTGCTCCAAATATCCACTTGCAGATTCTACAAAAAGAGTGATTCAAAACTGCTCAATCAAAAGAAAGATTCAACTCTGAGAGATGAATGCACACATAGCAAAGTAGTTCCTCAGAATGATTCTGTCTAGTTTATTGGGAAGATATTTCCTTTTCCACCATAGGCCCCAAAGGGCTCCAAATATCCACTTTCAGATTGCAGAAAAAGTGTGTTGCAAAACTGCTCAATCAAAAGAAACGTTGAACTCTGTGAGATGAATGCACACATCACAAAGAAGCTACTCAGAATGCTTCTGTCTAGCTTTTATGTGATGGCATTTCCTTTTCCACCATAGGCCTGAAATCACTCAAAATATCTGCTTGCAGGTACTACGAAAAGAGTGTTTCAAAACTGCTCAAACAAAAGAAAGGTTCAACTCTGTGAGATGAATGCACACATCACAAAAAAGTTTCTGAGAATGATTCTGTCTGGTTTTTACTTGAAGGTGTTCCCTTTTCCACCATAGGCCTCAAAGGGCTCCAAATATCCAATTGCAGATTCTACACAAAGATAGTTTAACAACTGTTCAATCAAAAGAAAAGTTCAACTCTCTGAGATGAATACACACATCACAAAGAAATTTGTCAGAATGCTTCTCTCTAATTTTTATGTGAAGATATTTCCTTCTCCACCATAGGCCTCAAAGCGCTCCAAATATCCACCAGCAGATTCAACAAAAAGTGTGTTAGAAAACTTCTCAATCAAAAGAGAGGTTGAAATCTGTGAGATGAATGCATACATCACAAAGAAGTTTCACAGAGTGCTTCTGTCTACCTTTTATTTGAAGAAATTTCCTTTTCCAACATAGGCCACAAAACGCTCCAAATATACAGTTGCAGACTCTAAAGAAAGAGTGTTTCAAGCTCCCCAATCTAAAGAAAGGTTCAACTCTGTGAGTTGAATGCACTCATCAGAAAGATATTTCTTATAATGCTTCTGTGTCATTTTTAAGTGAAGATATTTCCTTTTCTACCATAGGCCTCAAAGCACTCCAAATATCGACTTGCAGATTCTACAAAAAGAGTGTTTCAAAACTGCTCAATCAAAAGAAAGGTTCAAAACTGTAAGATGAATGCACACATCACAAAGGAGTATCTCAGAATGCTTCTGTGTAGTTTTTATGTGAAGACATTTCCTTTTCCACCATAGGACCCAAAGAACTCTGAATCTCCAATTGCAGATTCTACAAATAGAGTGTTTAAAAGCTGCTCAATCAAAAGAAAGTTTGAACTCTTTGAGATGAAAGTGCACATCATGGAGAAGTTTCTCAGATTCTTCTGTGACGTTTTTATGTGAAGATATTTCTTTTCCACCATAGGCCTCAAAGCGCTCCAAATATCCACTTACAGATTCCACAAAAAGAGTGTTTCAAAACTGTTCAATGAAAAGAGAGGTTCAATTCTGTGAGATGAATGCACATATCACAAAGAGATTTTTCAGAATGCTTCTGTCTAGTTTGTATGTGAAGATATTTCCTTTTCCACAATAGTCTACAAAGTGCTCCAAATACACATTTGCAGATTCTGCAAAAATAGTTTTTCAAAACCACTCAATCAAAAGAAAGGTTCACCTCTGTGAGATGAATGCACACATCACAGAGAAGTTTCTCAGAAAGCTTCTGTGTAGTTTTTATGTGAAGATATTTCATTTTCCACCATTGGCCCCAAAGCGCTCCAAATATCCCCAGCAGATTCTATAAAGAGTGTTTCAAAACTGCTCAGTCAGAAGAAATCTTCAACTCTGTGAGATGAACACACACATCACAGAGCAGATTCTCAAAATGTTTCTAATTTTTATGTGAAGATATTTCCTTTTCCACCATAGGTCTCAATGCCCTCAAAATATCCACTTGCAAATTCTACAAAAAGAGTATTTCAAAACTGCTCAATCAAAAGAAAGGCTCAACTCCATGAGATGAATGAACACATCACAAAGAAGTTTCTCAGAATGCTTCTGTCTAATTATCATGTGAAGATATTTCCCTTTCCACTAGAGGCCACAAAGAACTCCAAATATCCACTTGCAGGTTCTACAAAAACAGCGTTTCAAATCTGCTCAATCAAAATAAAGGTTCAGCCCGGTGAGATGAATGCACACATCTCAAAGTTGTGTCTCAGAATGCTTCTGTCTGGTGTTTATGTGAACATATTTCTTTTGCACCTTATGCCCCTATCTACTTGCAGATTCTACAAAAAGAGTGTTTCAAAACTACTGTATCTAAAGCAGTGTTCAACGTTTTGAGATGAATGCACACATCACAAAGAAATTTCTCAGAATCCCTCTGTCTTGTTTTTAAGTGAAGATGTTT
Organism: Pongo abelii; assembly: GCF_028885655.2. Taxonomy (NCBI): domain Eukaryota; kingdom Metazoa; phylum Chordata; class Mammalia; order Primates; family Hominidae; genus Pongo; species Pongo abelii. Next base: position 17,156,140 of record NC_072000.2, on the reverse strand, counting down.
CCTTTTCCATTGTAGGCCTCAAATTGATCCAAATATCCACTTGCAGACTCTCCAAAAAGAGTGTTTGAAAACTGCTCTATCAAAAAAAAGTTTCAACTCTGTGAGATGAAGGCACACATCACAATGAAGTTTCTCAGAATGCTTCTGTTTAGCTTTTAAATGAAGATATTTCCTTTTCCACCATAGACCTCAAAGCACTTGAAATATCCACTTGCAGATTCTACAAAGGAGTGTTTCAAAGCTATTGAATCAAAAGAAAGCTTCAACTCTGTGAGATGAATGCACACATTACAAAGAGGTTTCTCAGAATGCTTCTGTCTAGTTTTTATGTTAAAATATTTCCTTTTCCAGCATAGGCTGCAAATCTCTCCAAATATCCACTTGCAGTTTCTACAAAAAGAGTATTTCTAAACTGCTCAATCTAAAGAAAGGTTCAACTCTGTGAGTTGAATGCACATATCACTAAGAAGTTTCTCAGAACACTTTTGTCTAGTTTCTGTGTGAAGTTATTTCCTTTTCCACCATACGCCACAAATCGCTAAAAATATCAAGTTGCAGTTTCTACAAAAAGAGTGTTTCAAAACTGCTCAATCAAAAGAAAGGTTCAACTCTGTGAGATGAATGCAAACATCACAAAGAGGTCTCTCAGAATGCTTCTGTCTAATTTTTATGTAAAGATATTTCCTTTTTCACCATGGGCTGCAAAGCGCCCCAAATACACACATGCAGAATCCATAAAAAGAGGGTTTCAAAACTGCTCAATATATAGAAAGGTTATACTCTGTGAGATGAATGCACACATCACTAAGATGTTTCTCAGAATACTTCTATCTAGTTTTTATGTGAAGATATTACCCTTTCCACCTTAGGCCTCAAAACGCTCCAAATATCCACTTGCAGATTCTACAAAAAGAGTGTTTCAAAACTGCTCAATCAAAAGTAAGGTTCCAGTCTGTGCGATGAATGCACACATCACAAAAAAGGTTCTGTGAATGCTTCTGTCTGGTTTTTATGTGAAGATATTTCTTTTCCACCTTAGCACTCAAAGTGCTGCAAATATGCTCTTTCAGACTCAACAAAAGGAGTGTTTCAAAACTGCTCAATCAAAAGAAAGGTTCAACTCTGTGAGATAAATGTGCACATCACAAAGAAGTTTCTCAGAATGCTTCTTTGTAGTATTTATGCGAAGATATTTTGTTTTCCACTAGAGGCCACAATGTGCTCCAAATATCCAATTGCAGATTCTACAAAAAGAGTGTTTCAAAACTGCTCAACCTAAAGAAAGTTTCAACTCTTTGAATTGAATGCCCACTTCACAAAGAAGTTTCTCAGAATGCTTCTGTCTAGTTTTTATGTGAAGATATTTCCTTTTCCACCATAGGCCTCAAAGCGCTCCAAGTATCCAGTTTCAGAAACTACCAAAAGATTGTCTCCACACTGCTCAATCAAAAGAATGGTTCAACTGTGTCAGTTGAATACACACATCACAAGGAAATTTCTTAGAATGCTTCTGTCTTGTTTTTATGTGAGGATATTTCCTTTTCCACCATAGACCTCAAAGCCCTCCAAGTATCAACCTGCAGATTCTATAAAAAGAGTGCTTCAATACTGGTTAAACAAAAGAAAAGTTCAACTGTGTGAGATGAATGTATACATTAAAACCAGCTTCTCAGAAAGCCTCTGTCAAGTTTTTATATGAAGGTATTTCCCTTTCCACTGTAGGCCTCAAATCGTTCCAAATATCCACTTGCAGATTCTACAGAAAGTGTGCTTCAAAACTGCTCAATCAAAAGAAAGTGTCAACTCTGTGAGTTGAATGCGCACATCAGAAAGAAGTTTCTCAGATTACTTCTGTGTAGTTTTTATGTGAAGATGTTTCCTTTTCCACCATGGGCCCCAAAGCGCTCCAAACATCCACATGCAGATTTTACAAAAAGAGTGTTTCAAAACTGCTCAATCAAAAAGAAGTTCAACCCTGTGAGATGAATGCAAACATCACAAAGAAATTTCTCAGAATGCTTCTGTCTAATTTTTATGTGAAGGTATTTCCTTTTCCACAAAAGGGCTCAAAGAGCTCCAAATATCTATGAAAAAGGATTTCAAAACTGCTCAATCAAAAGAAAGTCTCATCTCTGTGAATTGAATGCACACATCACAAAGAAGTTTCTCAGAATTCTTCTGTCTAGTTTTTATGTGAAGGTATTTCATTTTCCTCTATAGGCCTCAAAGCGCCGCAAATAACCATTTGTATATACTACAAAAATACTGTTTCCAAACTGCTAAATCAAAAGAAAGGTTCAACCCTGTGAGTGGAATGCACACATCACGAAGAAGTTTCTCAGATTTCTTCTGTCTAGTTTTTATGTGAAGATATTTCTTTTTCCACCATAGGTTTCAAAGCTCTCCAAATATCCAATTGTGGATTCTACAAAAAGAGTGTTTCAAAAGTCCTCAAACCAAAGAAATGTTGAATTCTTTGAGAGGAATGCAGACATCACATGGTATTTTCTCAGAATGCTTCTGTCTAGTGTTTATGTGATGTTATTTGCTTTTCCACCATGGGCCTCAAAGTGCTCCAAATAACCTCTTGCAGATTTGACCAAAAGAGTGTTTCAAAACTGCTCTGTCAAAAGAAAGGTTTATCTCTGTGAGATGAATGATCACATCGCAGAGAAGTTTCTCAGAATGCCTCTATCTAGTTTTTATTTGAAGATATTTCCTTTCCCACCATAGGCCTCAAAGCTCTCCAAATATCCATTTGCAGATACTACAAGAGACTGTTTCCAAATTGTGCAATCAAAGGAAACGTTCAACTCTGTGAGTTGAATGCACACATCACAACGAAGTTTCTCAGAATGCTTCTGTCTAGTTTTAATGCGAAGATATTTCCTTTTCCACTATAGGCTTCAAAGCACTCCAAATATCCAATTGCAGATACTACCAAAAGACAGTTTCCAAACTGCTCAATCAAAGGAAATGTTCAACTCTGTAAGACGAATGCACACATCACAAAGAAGTTTTTCAGAATGCTTGTGTCTAGTTTTTAAGTGAAGATATTTCCTTTTCCATCCTAGGCCTCAATGTGCTCCAAATATCCACTAGAAGATTCCACAAAAAGAGTGCTTCAAAACTGCTGAATCAAAAGAAAGTTTCAACTCCGTGAGATGAATGCACATATCACAAAGAAGTTACTCTGAATGCTTCTGTGTAGTTTTTATGTGAAGATATTTCCTTTTCCACCATAGGTCGCAAAGCTGTCCAAATATCCACTTGCAGATTCTACAAAAACAGTGTCTAAACTGCTCAATAAAAAGAAAGTTTCAAATCTGTGAGATGAATGCACACATCACAAAGAAGTTTCTCTGAATCCTTCTGTCTAGTTTTTATGTGAAGATATTTCCTTTTAAACTGTAGGCTTCAAAGTGCTCCAAATATCCATTTGCAGATACTACAAAAAGACTGTTTTCAAACTGCTCAATAAAAGGAAAGGTTCAACTCTGTAAGTTGAATGCTCACATCAGAAAGAAGTTTCTCTGAATGCTTCTGTGTAGTTTTAATGTGAAGATGTTTCCTTTTCCACTATAGGCTGCAAAGCAGTCCAAATAGCCACTTGCAGATTCTAGAAGAGTATATCAAAACTGCTCAATCAAATGAAAGGTTCAACTCTGTGCGTTGAATGCACACATCATGAAGAAGTTTCTCAGAATGCTTGTGTCTAGTTTTTATGTGAAGATATTTCCTTTTCCACCATAGGCCACATAGTGCTCCAAATATCCAATTGCAGATTCTGCAAAAGGAGTTGTTCAAAACTGCTCAATCAAAAGAAAGTTTCAACTGTGTGAGATGAATGCAAACATCACAAGGAAACTTCTCAGAAGGCTTCTGTCTAGTTTTTATATGAAGATATTTCCTTCTCCACCATAGGCCTCAAAGTGCTCCAAATATCAAGTTGCAGATTCTACAAAAAGAGTGTTTCAAAACTGCTCAATTAAAAGAAAAGTTCAACACTGTGATTTGAATGCACACATCAAAAAGTAGTTTCTATGGTTTTAGGTCTAATGTTTAAGTCTTTAATCCATCTTGAATTAATTTTTGTATAAGGTGTAAGGAAGGGATCCATTTTCAGCTTTCTACATATGGCTAGCCAGTTTTCCCAGCACCATTTATTAAGTAGGCAATCCTTTCTGCTTTGCTTGTTTTTCTCAGATTTGCCAATGATCAGATATTTGTAGATATGCAGTGTTATTTCTGAGGACTCTTTTCTGTTCCATTGATCTATATCTCTGTTTTACTAGCAGTACCATGCTGTTTTGGTTACTGTAGCCTTGTAGTATAGTTTGAAGTCAGGTAGCATGATGCCTCCAGCTTTGTTCTTTTGGCTTAGGATTGACTTGGCGATGCAGGATCTTTTTTGATTCCATGTGAACTTTAAAGTAGATTTTTCCAATTCTGTGGAGAAAGTCATTGGTTGCTTGATGGGGATGGCATTGAATCTATAAATTCCCTTGGGCATTATGGCCATTTTCACGATATTGATTCTTCCTACCCATGAGCATGGAATGATATTCCATTTGTTTTTTTCCTCTTTTATTTCATTAAGTAGTGGTTTGTAATTCTCCTTGAAGAGTTCCTTCACGTCCCTTTTAAGTTGGATTCCTATGCATTTTATTCTGTTTTAAGCAATTGTGAATGGGAGTTCACTCATGATTTGGCTCTCTGTTTGTCTGTTATTGGTTATAAGAATGCTTGTGATTTTTGTACATTGATTTTGTATCCTGAGACTTTGCTGAAGTTGCTTATCAGCTTAAGGAGATTTTGGGCTGTGACAATGGGGTTTTCTAGATATACAATCATGTCCTCTGCAAACAGGGTAATTTGACTTCCTGTTTTCCTAATTGAATACCTTTTATTTCCTTCTCCTGCCTAATTGCCCTGGACAGAACTTCCAACACTATGTTGAATAGGGGTGGTGAGAGAGGGCATCCATGTCTTGTGCCAGTATTAAAAAGAATGCTTCCAGTTTTTGCCCATTCAGTATGATATTGGCTGTGTGTTTGTCATAGATAGCTCTTATTATTTTGAGATATGTCCCATCAATACCTAATTTATTGAAAGTTTTTAGCATGAAGGGTTGTTGAATTTTGTCAAAGGCCTTTTCTGCATTTATTGAGATAATCATGTGGTTTTTGTCTTTGGTTCTGTTTATATGCTGCATTACATTTATTGATTTGCATATATTGAACCAGCCTTGCATCCCAGGGGTGAAGCCCACTTGATCATGATAGATAAGCTTTTTGATGTGTTGCTGGATTCTCTTTGCCAGTGTTTTATTGAAGATTTCTGCATCAAGGTTCATCAAGGATATTGGTCTAAAATTCTCTTTTTTGTTCTGTCTCTGCCAAGCTTTGGTATTAGGATGATGCTGGCCTCATAAAATGAGTTAGGGAGGATTTCCTCTTTTTCTATTGAATGGAATAGTTTCAGAAGGAATGGTACCAGTTCCTCCTTGTACCTCTGGTAGAATTCGGCTGTGAATCCAAATCATAAAAACCCTAGATGATAACCTAGGCATTATCATTCAGGATATAGGCATGGGCAGGGACTTCATGTCTAAAACACCAAAAGCAATGGCAACAAAAGTCAAAATTGACAAATGGGATCTAACTAAACTAAATAGCTTCTACAGAGCAAGAGAAACTACCATCACAGTGAACTGGCAACCTACAAAATGGGAGATAATTTTCACAACATGCTCATCTGAGAAAGGGCTAATATCCAGAATCTACAATGAACTAAAACAAATTTACAAGATAAAAAGAAACAACCCCATCAAAAAGTGGTCAAAGGACACGAACAGACACTTCTCGAAAGAAGACATTTATGCAGCCAAAAAACGTGAAAAAATGCTCACCATCACTGGCCATCAGAGAAATGCAAATCAAAACCACAATGTGATACCATCTCACACCAGTTAGAATGGCATGCATTAAAAGGTCAGGAAACAACAGGTGCTGGAGAGGATGTGGAGAAATAGGAACACTTTGACACTGTTGGTGGGACTGTAAACGAATTCAACCATTGTGGAAGTCAGTGTGGCTATTCCTCAGGGATCTAGAACTACAAATACCATTTGACCCAGCCATCCCATTACTGGGTATATATGCAAACGAATATAAATCATGCTGCTATAAAGACACATGCACACACATATGTTTCTTATGGAACTATTCACAATAGCAAGACTTGGGACCAACAGAAATGTCCAACAGAAATAGACTGGATTAAGAAAATGTGGCATATATACATCATGGAATACTATGTAGCCATAAAAAATGACGAGTTCATGTCCTTTGCAGGGACATGGATGAAATTGGAAATCATAATTCTCAGTAAACTATTGAAAGGACAAAAAACCAAACACCGCATGTTCTCACTTATAGGTGGGAATTGAACAATGAGAACACAAGGACACAGGAAGGGGAACATCACACTCTGGGGACTGCTGTGCAGTGGGAGGAGGGTGGAGGGATAGCATTAGGCAATATACCTAATGCTGAATGAGGACTTAATGCGGACAGCACACCATCATGGCACATGTATACATATGTAACTAATCTGCACATTGTGCACATCTACCATAAATCTTAAAGTACAATAAAAATAAAGAAGTTTCTCAGAATGCATCTGTCTACTTTTTATGTGAAGACATTTCCTATTCCACCCAAGGCCTCAAAGCACTCCAAATATCCACATGCAGATCCTAGAAAAAGAGTGTTTAAAAACTGCTCAATCAAAAGAAAGTTCAAATCTGCGAGATGAATGCACACATCACAAAGAAGTTTCTCAGAATGCTTCTGTCTAGTTTTTATGTGAAGATATCTCCTTTTCCACTGTAGGCCTCAAAGCGCTCCAAATATCCATTTGCAGATACTACAAAAAGATTGTTTCCAAACTGCTGAATGAAAAGAAATGCTCAACTCTGTGATTTGAATGCACATATAACAAAGAAGTTTCTCAGAATGCTTCTGTCTAGTTTTTATGTGAAGATATTTCCTAGCCCAACAAAGATCTCAAAGCATTCAAAATATCCACTTGAAGATTCTACAAAAAGAGTGTTTCAAAACTGCTCATTCAAAAGAAAGGTTCAACTGTGGAAGATGTATGCACACATCACAAAGTAGTTTCTCCAAATGATTCTGTCTAGTTTTTATGTGAAGATACTTCCTTTTCCACCATAGGCCACAAAGTGCTCTGAATATTCACTTGCAGTTTCCACAAAAAAAGTGTTTCCATACTTCTCAATGAAAAGAAAATTTAAACGCCACAAGATTAAGGTACACATCACAAAGAAGTTTTTCAGAATGCTTCTGTGTAGTTTTTATGTGAAGATACTTCCTTTTCCACAATATGCCTCAAAGCACTTCAAATGTCCACTTGCGGATTCTACAAAAAAGTTTTTCAAAACTACTCAATCAAAAGATGGTTCACCTCTGTGGGATGAATGAATATATCACAAAGAAGTTTCTCTGAATGCTTCTGTGTAATTTTTATGTGAAGATATTTCCCTTTCCACCATAGGCCTCAAAGCGCTCAAAATATCCACTTGGAAGTTCTACAAAAAGAGTGTTTCAAAACTGCTTAATCAAATGAAAGTTACAACTCTGTGAGATGAATGCACACAACACAAGAAGTTTCTCAGAATGATTTTGTGTAGTTTTTATTTGAAGACAATTCCTTTTCCACAGTATACCTCAAAGCGCTCCAAATATCCACTTGGGGATTCTACAAAAAGAGCGTTTAAAAACTGCTCCACAAAAAGAAAGTTTCAACTCTGTGAGATGAATGCACACATCAAAAAGAAGTTTCTCAGAAAGCTTCTGTGTAGTTTGTATGTGAAGATATTTCCTTTTCCACCATAGGCTGCAAATGGCTCCAAATATCTACTTGTAGATTCTGCAAAAAAAGAGTTTCAAAACTACACTATCAAATGTTAGTTTCAATGCTGTGAGTTGAATGCTCACATTACAAAGAAAATTCTCAGAATTCTTGCGTGTAGTTTTTTTGTGAAGATATTTCCTTTTACACAAATAGGCCTCAAATTGCTCCAAATATTGACTCGCAGATTCTACAAAAAGAGTGTTTCAAAGCTGCTCAACCAAAAGAAAAGTTCCACTCTGTGAGATGAATGCACACATCACAAAGGAATTTCTTATAATGCTTCTGTGTAGTTTTCATGTGAAGATATTTCCTCTTCCACAATTGGCCTCAAAGAGCTCCAAATATCCACTTCTGGATTCTCCAAAATAATGTTTCAAAACTGCTCAATCAAATGAAAGGCTGAACTCCGTGAGATGAATGCCCACATCACAAAGATGTTTTTCAGAATGTTTCTGTAGAGTTTTCATTGGAAGATATTTCCTTTTCCACCATAGGCTGCAAAGGGTTCCAAATATCCACTTGCAGATTCTACAAAAAGAGAGTTTCAAAACTGCTCTGTCAAAAGATAAGTTCAACTCTGTGAGTTGAATGCACCCATCTCAAAGCTGTTTCTCAGTATGCTTCTTTGTAGTTATTCTGTGAAGATATTTCCTCATCCACCATAAGCCTCAAAGTGCACCAAATATCCACTTGCAGATTCTACAGAAAGAGTGTTTCCAAACTGCTCAATCAAAAGAAAATTTCAACTCTGTGAGATGAATGCACACATCACAAAGAAGTTTCTCAGACTGCTTCTGTGTCGTTTTTATGGAAGATAATTCCCTTCCAAAATAGGCCACAAGGGCTCTAGTTATCCACTTGCAGATTCTACAAAAAGAGAGATTCAAAGCTGCTCAATCAAAAGGAAGTTTCAATTCTGTGTGTTGAAGGCACACATCACAACAAGTTTCTCAGAATGCTTCTGTGTAGTTTTTATGAGTAGATAATTCCTTTTCTACAATAGGCTTCAAAGCACTCCAAATATCCACTTGCAAACTCTACAAAAAGATTGTTTCAAAACTGCTCAATCAAAAGAAAGCTTTAACTCTGTGAGACGAATGCACACATCACAAAGAAGTTTCTGAGAATGCTTCCTGTAGCTTTTATGGGAAGATATTTCCTTTTCCACTGTAGGCCTCAAATTGCTTAAAATATCCCCTTCCAGATTCTATAAAAGGAGTGCTTCAAAACTGCTCAATCAAAAGAAAAGTTCAACTCTCTGAGGTGAATGTACACATCACAAAGGAGTTTCTCAGAATGCTTCTGTGTGGTTTTTATGTGAAGATATTTCAATTTCCAAAACAGTCCACATAGGGCTCCAAATATCCTCTTGCAGATTCTACAAAAAGAGAGATTCAAAACTGCTTAATCAAAAGATAGGTTCAACAATGTGAGTTGATTGCACACATCACAAAGAAGTTTCTCAGAATCATACTGTGCAGTTACTATGTGAAGATATTTCCTTTTAGACAATAGGCATCAAAGTGTTCCAAATATCCTCTTGCACACTCTACAAAAAGAGTGTTTCCAAACTGCTGAATCAAAAGAAAGGTTCAACTCTGTGAGATGAATGCACACATCACAAAGAAGTTTCTCAGAATGCTTCGGTGTAGTATTTATTTAAAGATTTTTCCTTTTCCACAATAGGCCTCAAAGAGCTCCAAATATCTACTTGCAGATTCTGTAAAATAGTGTTTCCAAACTGCTTAATCAAAAGAAAGGTTCAACTCAGTGAGATGAATGCACACATAACAAAGAAGTTTCTCAGAATGCTTCTGTGTAGTTTTTATAGGAAGATATTTCCTTTTCTGAAATAGGCCTCAAAGGGCTGCAAATATCCACTGGCAGATTCTACAAAAAGAGTGTTTGAAAACTGCTCATCAAAAGAAAATTTGAACTCTGTGAGATGAAGGCATAGATCACAAAGGTGTTTCTCAGAATGCTTCTGTGTAGTTTTTATATGAAGATATTTCCTTTTTCACCATAGGTCACAAAGGGCTCCAAATATCCTCTTGCAGATTATACAAAAAACAGAGTTTCAAAACTGTTCATTCAAAAGATAGGTTCAACTCCATCAGTTGAATGAGCCCATCACAAAGAAGTTTCTCAGAATGCTTCTGTGTAGCTTTTGTGTGAAGATATTTCCTTTTCCAACATAGGCCTCAAAGCGCTCCAAATAACCATGTGCATATTCTCCAAAAAGAGTGTTTCCAAACTGCTCAATCAAAAGAAAGTTTCAATTCTGTGAGATTAGTGCACACATTGAAAAGAAGTTTCTCAGAATGCTTCTATACAGTTTGTATGTGGAAATATTTCCTTTTCCACAACAGGCCACAAAGTGCTCCAAAAATTCACTTGCAGATTCTGCAAGAAGGGTGTTTCAAAACTGCTCAATCAAAAGAAAGATTGAACTCTGTGAGATGAATACACACATCATAAAGTAGTTTCTGAGAATGCTTCTGTGTAGTTTTTATGTGAAGATATTTCCCTTTCCAAAATAGGCTGCAAAGGACACCAAATATCTAATTGCAGATTCTACAAAAAGAGTGATTCAAAACTGCTCAATCGAAAGATAGTTTCAACTCTTTGAGTTGAATGCAAACATCACAAAGAAGTTTCTAAGAATGCTACTGTGTAGTTTTTATGTGAAGACATTTCCGTTTCTACTATAGGACTCAAAGCGCTTCAAATATCCATTTGCAGATTCTACAGAAAGAGTATTTCCAAACTGCTCAATCAAAAGAAAGGTTCAACTCTGTAAGATGAATGCACACATTGCAAAGAAGTTTCTTAGAATGCTTCTGTGTAGCTTTTATGTAAAGATATTTCCTTTTCCACAATAGGCCACAAAGGGCTCCAAATATCCACATGTAGATTCTACAAAAAGACAGTTTCAAAATTGCTCAATCAGAAGAAAGTTTCAAAAAGAAGTTTCTCAGAATATTTCTGTGTTGTTTTTATTTAAAGATATTTCCTTTTCCACCATAGGCTGCAAAGGGCTTCAAATATCCACATACAGATCCTGCAAAAAGAAAGACTCAAAACAGCTCTATCAAAAGATAGGTTCAACTCTATGAGTTGAAAGCAAATATACCAAAGAAGTTTCTCAGAATGCTTCTGTGTAGTTTTTATATGAAGATATTTGCTTTTCCACAGTAGTCCTCAAAGGGCTCAAAATATCCACATGTAGATTCTGCAAAAAAAGAGATTCAAAACAGCTCAATCAAAAGATAGGATCAACTCTGTGAGATGAATGCACACATCACAAAGAAGTTTCTCAGAATGTTTCTGTGTAGTTCTTCTTTGAAGGTATTTCCTTTTCCACCATAGGTCAAAAGGGGCTCCAAATATCCATATGCACATTCTACAAAAAGAGAGATTCAAAACTGCTCAATCAAAAGATAGGTTCAGCTCTGTGAGTTGAATGCACACATCACAAAGAAGTTTCTCAGAATACTTCTGTGTAGTGTTTATGCGAACGTATTTGATTTTCCACATTAGGCATCACAGCACTCCAAATATCCACTTGCAGATTCTACAAAAAGAGAGATTCAAAACTGCTCAATGAGAAGATAAGTTCAACTCTGAGAGTTGAATGCACACTTCACAAAAAGTTTCTCAGAATGCTTCAGTGTAGTTTTTACGTGAAGATATTTCCTTTTCCACAATAGGCCTCAAAGCTCTCCAAACATCCACTTGCAGATTCTGAAAAAAGAGAGATTCAATACTGCTCAACTGCTCAATCAAAAGATAGGTTCAACTCTGTGAGTTCAGTGTACACATCCCAAAGTAGTTTCTCAGAATGCTTCTGTGTAGATTTTATGAGAACATATTTGATTTTCCTCAGTAGGCTTCACAGCACTCCAAATATCCACTTGCAGAGTCTACAAAAAGAGAGATTCAAAACAGCAAAATCAAAAGATAGGTTCAACTCTGTGAGTTGAATGCATACATCACGAATATGTTGCTGAGAATGCTTCTGGGTAGTTTTTATCTGAAGATATGTCCTTTTACACCATAGGGTGCAAAGGGCTCCAAATATCCACTTGCAGATTGCATAAAAGGAGTGTTTCAAAACTACTCAATGAGAAGATAAGTTCAACTCTGTGAGTTGAATGTAGACATCAAAGGAGATTCTCATAGTGATTCTGTATAGTTTTTATGTGAACATATTTAATTTTCCACAGTAGGCCTCACAGCACTCCAAATATCCACTTGCAGATTCTAAAAAAGAGAGATTCTAAACTGCTCAATCAAAAGATAGGTTCAACCCTTTGAGTTGAATGCACATATCACAAAAAAGTTTCTCAGAATGCTTCTGTGTAGTCGTTAGGTGAACATATTTGATTTTCCACAGTAGACCTCGCAGCGCTCCAAATATCCACTTGCAGATAATACAAAAAGAGAGATTAAAAACTACTCCATCAAAACATAGGTTCAACACGGTGAGTTGAATGCACACATCACGAAGAAGTTTCTGAGAATGCTCCTGTGTAGTTTTTATTTGAAGATATTTCCTTTTCCACCATAGGCCGCAAAGGGTTCCAAATATCCACTTGCAGATTCTCCAAAAAGAGAGATTCAAAACTGCTCATTCAAAAGATAGGTTCAACTCTGTTATTTGAAAGCATACATCACAAAGAAGTTTGTCTTAATGCTTCTGTGTAGTTTTTATTTGAAGATATTTCCTTTTCCACCATAGGGCACAAAGGGCTCCAAATATCCACTTGCAGATTCTACAAAAAGAGAAATCCAAAACTGCTCAATAAGAAGACAATTTCAATTCTGTGAGTTGAATGCACACGTCACAAAGAAGTTTCTCAGAATCTTTCTGTGTAGTTTTTGTGTGAAGATATTTCCTTTTCCACAATAGGCCTCAAAGCTCTCCAAGCATCCACTTGAAGATTCTGGAAATGAGAGATTCAAAACTGCTCAATCAAAAGATAGGTTCAACTCTGTGAGTTGAATGCATACATCACAAAAACGTTTCTCTGAATGCTTCTGTGTAGTTTTTATTTGAAGATATTTCCTTTTCCACAATAGGGTGTAAGGGTTCCAAATATCCACTTGCAGACTCTACAAAAAGGGAGATTCTAAACTGCTCAAACAAAAGATAGGTTCAACTCTGTGAGTTGAATGCGCACATCACAGAGAAGTTTCTCAGAATGCATCTGAGTAGTTTTTATATGAAACTATTTTTTTAAATAGTCCTCAAAGGGCCCCAATTATCCACTTACAGAGTCTACAAAAAGAGTGTTTTGAAACTAGTCAATCAAAAGAAAGATTCAACTCTGTTGGATGAATGCACAGATCACAAAGAAGTTTCTCAGAATCCTTCAGTGTAGTTTTTATGATGATATTTCCTTTTCCACAATAGGCCTCAAAGGGCTCCAAATATAAATTTGCAGATTCTAAAAAAACAGAGTTTCAAAACTGCTCCATCAAAAGTAACGTTCAACTCTGTGAGATGAATGAACACATCACAAAGGAGTTTCTCAGAATGCTTCTGTGTATTTTTAATCTGAAGATATTTGCTCTTCCACGGTAGGCCTCAAAGTGTTGCAAATATTCACTTGCAGATTCTACGAAAAGAGATATTCAAAACTGCCCAATTATAAGATAGGTTCAACCCTGTGAGATGAATACACATCACAAAGAAGTTTCTCAGAATGCTTCTGAGTAGTTTTTATTTGAAGATATCTCCTTTTCCACAATAGGCCTCAAAGGGCTCCAATTATGCACTTTCAGATTCTACAAAAAGAGTGTTTCAAAACTGCTCAATCATAAAATAAGTTCAAATTTGTGAGATGAATGCACACATCACAAATAAGTTTCTCAGAATGCTTCTGTGTAGCTTTTATGTGATGATATTTCCTTTTCAACAATAGGCCACAAAGAGCTCCAAATATGCACATGCAGATTCTACCAAAAGACTTTTTCAAAATTGCTCAATCAAAAGAAAGTTTCAACACTGTGAGATGAATCCACACATCAAAAAGGAGTTCTCAGAATGTTTCTGGGTTGTTTTTATTTGAAGATATTTCCTTTTCCACCATAGGCTGCAAAGGGCTACAAATATCCACATGCGGATCCTGCAAAAAGTGAGATTCAAAACTGCACAATCAAAAGATTGGTTCAACATTATGAGTTGAATACACACATCATGAAGAAGTTTCTTGGAATGTTTTTTGTAATTTTTATGTGAAGATATTTGCTTTTCCACAGTAGTCCTCAAAGGGCTCAAAATATCCACCTGTATATTCTGCAAAAAGAGAGATTCAAAACAGCTCAATCAAAATATAGGTTCAACTCTGTAAGATGAATGCACACATTGCAAAGAAGTTTCTCAAAATGTTTCTGTGTAGTTCTTATTTGAAGATATTTCCTTTTCCACCATAGGCCAAAAGGGGCTCCAAATATCAATTTGCACATTCTGCAAAAAGAGAGATTCAAAACTGCTCAATCAAAAGATAGGTTCAGCTCTGAGTTGAATGCACACATCACAGTGAAGTTTCTCAGAACGCTCCTGTGTAGTTTTTATGTGAACATATTTGATTTTCCACATTAGGCCTGACAACACTCCCAATATCCACCTGCAGATTCTACAAAAAGAGAGATTCAAAACTGCTCAATCAAAAGACGGATTCAACTCTGTGAGTTGAATGCACACATCACAGAGATGTTTTTGAGAAAGGTTCTGTGTAGTTTTTATTTGAAGATATTTCCTATTCCACCACAGGGCAAAAAGCACTCCAAATATCCACTTGCAGATTCTAGGAAAAGACTGTTTCAAAACTGCTCAATCATAAGATAGGTTCAGCCCTGTAAGATGAATGCATGCATTCTAAAGGAGTTTCTGAGAATGCTTCTGTGTAGTTTTTATCTGAAGATATTTGCTTTTCCACGGTAGGCCTCACAGTGCTCCAAATATCCAATTGTAAATTCTTTAAAAAGAGTGTTTCAAAACTGCTCAATCTTAAGATAAGTTCAACCCTGTGAGATGACTACACACATCACAAAATAGTTTCTCAGAATGTTTCCGTGTAGTTTTTATTTGAAGATATTTCCTTTTCCACCATAGGCCACAAAGTGTTCCAAATATCCACTTACAGATTCTGCAAAAAGAGAGATTCAAAACTACCCAATCAAAGGATAGGTTCAACCCTGTGACATGAATGCACACATTACAAAGAAGTTTCTGAGACTTATTCTGTGTAGTTTTTAGGTGAAGATATTTGCTTTTCCACAGTAGGCCACAGAGGGCTCCAAATATCCACCTGCAGATTCTGCAAAAAGCGAGATTCAAAACTGCTCAATCAAAAGATAGATTCAACCCTGCGAGTTGAATGCACACATCACAAAGAAGTTTCTGAGAATGCTTCTGTGTAGTTTTTATTTGAAGACATTTCCTTTCCCACCATAGGGCGCAAAGTGCTCAAAATATCCACTTGCAGATTCTACAAAAGAGATATTCAAAACTTCTCAATGAGAAGATAAGTTCAACTCTGTGAGTTGAATTCACACTTCACAAAGAAATTTCTATGAATGCTTCTGTCTAATTTTTAGGTGAAGATATTTCCCTTTCCAAAATAGGCCTCAAAGGGCTCCAAATATCCACTTGCAGATTCTACAAAAAGAGTATTTCCAAGCTGCTCAATGAAAAGAAAGTTTCAAACCAGTGAGATGAATGCACACATCACAAAGAAGTTTCTCAGAATTTTTTCTGTAGTTTTAATTGGAAGATATTTCCTTTTCCACCATAGGCTGCAAAGGGTGCCAAATATCCACTTGCAGATTCTGCAAAAAGAGAGATTCAAAATTGCTCAATCAAAAGATAGGTTCAACTCTGTGAGTTCAATGCACATCTCACAAATAAGTTTCTCAGAATGCTTCTGTGTAGTTTTTATTTGAACATATTCCCTTTTCCACAATAGGCATCCGAGATCTCTGAACATCCACTTGTAATTTCTACAAAAAGAGAGATTCAAAACTGCTCAATCAAAAGATTGGTTCATCTCTGTCTGTTCAATGCAAACATCACAAAGAAGTTTGTCAGAATGCTTCTGTGTAGTTTTTATGTGAACATATTTGATTTTCCAGTTAGCCTCACTGTGCTCCAAATATCCACTTGCGGATTCTACAAAAAGAGAGACTCAAAACTGCTCAATCAAAAGATAGATTCAACACTCTTAGTTGAATGCACACATAACGAAGAAGTTTTTGAGAATGTTTCTGTTAATTTTGTTATTTGAACATACTTCCTTTTCCACCATGGGCAAAAAGCACAAAAAATACCACTTGCAGGTTCTATAAAAAGTGTGAACTGAAGATGGCCGAATAGGAAAAGCTCCGGTCTACAGCCCCCCGCGTGAGCTATGCAAAAGACAGGTGATTTCTGCATTTCCATCTGAGGTACCAGGTTCATCTCACTAGGGAGTTCCAGACAGTGGGCGCAGGTCAGTGGATGCGCACACCGTGCATGAATTGCAGAAGGGCGACGCATTGCCTCACTCAGGAAGCACAAGGGGTCAGGGAGTTCCCTTTCCTACACAAAGAAAGGGGTGACAGACGGCACCTGGAAAATCAGGTCACACTTACCCGAATACTGTGCTTTTCTGAA
Source organism: Pongo abelii (assembly GCF_028885655.2). NCBI lineage: Eukaryota > Metazoa > Chordata > Mammalia > Primates > Hominidae > Pongo > Pongo abelii. The sequence goes on along the minus strand of NC_072000.2, from coordinate 17,139,543 downwards.
GGGCTTAAAAAACGGTGCACCAGGAGATTGTATCCCGCACCTGGCTCAGAGGGTCCTACACCCGCGGAGTCTCACTGATTGCTAGCACAGCAGTCTGAGATCAAACTGCAAGGCGACAGCTAGGCTGGGGGAGGGGCGCCTGCCATTGCCCAGGCTCGCTTAGGTAAACAAAGCAGCCTGGAAGCTTGAACTGGGTGGAGTCCACCACAGCTCAAGGAGGCCTGCCTGCCTCTGTAGGCTCCACCTCTGGGGGCAGGGCACAGACAAACAAAAAGACAGCAGTAACCTCTGCAGACTTAAATGTCCCTCTCTGACAGCTTTGAAGAGAGCAGTGGTTCTCCCAGAATAGAGCTGGAGATCTGAGAATGGGCAGACTGCCTCCTCAAGTGAGTCCCTGACTCCTGAACCCCGAGCAGCCTAAGTGGGAGGCACCCCCCAGTAGGGGCAGACTGACACCTCACACGGCCGGCCGGGTACTCCAACAGACCTGCAGCTGAGGGTCCTGTCAGTTAGTAGGAAAACTAACAAACTGAAAGGACATCCACACCAAAAACCCATCTGTACATCACCATCATCAAAGACCAAAAGTAGATAAAACCACAAAGATGGGGAAACACAGAGCAGAAAAACTGGAAACTCTAAAAAGCAGAGCACCTCTCCTCCTCCAAAGGAACACAGTTCCTCACCAGCAACAGATCAAAGCTGGATGGAGAATGACCTTGATGAGCTGAGAGAAGAAGGCTTCAGACTATCAAATTACTCTGAGCTATGGGAGCATATTCAAACCAAAGGCAAAGAAGATGAAAATTTTGAAAAAAAATATAGAAGAATGTATAACAAGAATAACCAATTCAGAGAAGTGCTTAAAGGAGCTGATGGAGCTGAAAACCAAGGCTCGAGAACTATGTGAAGAATGCAGAAGCCTCAGGAGCCAATGTGATCAAATGGAAGAAAGGATATCAATGATGGAAGATGAAATTAATGAAATGAAGCGAGAGGGAAGTTTAGAGAAAAAAGAATAAGAAGAAATGAGCAAAGCCTCCAAGAAATATGGGACTATGTGAAAAGACTTAATCTTTATCTGATTGGTGTACCTGAAAGTGACGGGGAGAATGGAACCAAGTTGGAAAACACTCTGCAGGATATTATCCAGGAGAACTTCCCCAATCTAGCAAGGCAGGCCAACATTCAGATTCAGGGAATACAGAGAATGCCACAAAGATAATCCTCGAGAAAAGCAACTCCAAGAAACATAATTGTCAGATTCACCGAAGTAGAAATGAAGAAAAAATGTTAAGGGCAGCCAGAGAGAAAAGTCGGGTTATGCACAAAGGTAAGCCCATCAGACTAACAGTGGATCTCTCAGCAGAAACTCTATAAGCCAGAAGAGAGTGGGGACCAATATTCAACATTCTTAAAGAAAAGAATTTTCAACCCAGAATGTCATATCCAGCCAAACTAAGCTTCACAAGTGAAGGAGAAATAAAACACTTTACAGACAAGCAAATGCTGAGAGATTTTGTCACCACCAGGCCTGTCCTAAAAGAGCTCCTGAAGGAAGTGCTAAACATGGAAAGGCATAACCGGTACCAGCCACTGCAAAATCATGCCAAAATGTAAAGACCATCGAGACTTGGAAGAGACTGCATCAACTATCGCGCAAAATAACCAGCTAACATCATAATGACAGGATCAAATTCACACATAACAATATTAACTTTAAATGTAAATGGACTAAAGGCTCCCATTAAAAGACACAGACTGGCAAATTGGATAAAGAGTCATGGCCCATCAGTGTGCTGTATTCAGGAAACCCATCTCACGTGCAGAGACACACATAGCCTCAAAATAAAAGGATGGAGGAAGATCTACCAAGCAAATGGAAAACAAAAAAAGGCATGGGTTGCAATCCTAGTCTCTGATAAAATAGACTTTAAACCAGCAAAGATCAAAAGAGACAAAGAAGGCCATTACATAATGGTAAAGGGATAAATTCAACAAGAAGAGCTAACTATCCTAAATATATATGCACCCAATACAGGAGCACCCAGATTCATAAAGCAAGTCCTGAGTGACCTACAAAGAGACTTAAACTCCAACACATTAATAAAGGGAGACTTTAACACTCCACTTTCAACATTAGACAGATCAATGAGACAGAAATTCAACAAGGACACCCAAGAATTGAACTCAGCTCTGCACCAAGCGGACCTAATAGACAGCTACAGAACTCTCCACCCCAAATCAACAGAATATACATTTTTTTCAGCACCACACCACACCTATTCCAAAATTGACCACATAGTTTGAAGTAAAGCTCTCCTCAGTAAACGTAAAAGAACAGAAATTATAACAAACTATCTGTCAGATCACAGTGCAATCAAGTTATAACTCAGGATTAAGAATCACACTCAAAACCACTCAACTACGTGGAAACTGAAGAACTTGCTCCTGAATGACTACTGGATACATAACAAAATGAAGGCAGAAATAAAGATGTTCTTTGAAACCAAAGAGAACCAAGATACAACATACCAGAATCTCTGGTATGCACTCAAAGCAGTGTGTAGAGGGAAATTTATAGCACTAAATGCCCACAACAGAAAGCAGGAAAGATCCAAAATTGACACCCTAACATCATAATTAAAAGAACTAGAAAAGCAAGAGCAAACACATTCAAAAGCTAGCAGAAGGCAAGAAATAACTAAAATCTGAGCAGAACTGAAGGTAATAGAGTCACAAAAAACCCTTCAAAAAATTAATGAATCCAGGAGCTGGTTTTTTGAAAGGATCAACAAAATTGAAAGACTGCTAGCAAGATTAATAAAGAAAAAAAGAGAGAAAAATCAAATAGATGCAATAAAAAATGATAAAGGGGATATCACCACCGATCCCACAGAAATACAAACTACCATCAGAGAATACTACAAACACCTCTCCGCAAATAAACTAGAAAATCTAGAAGAAATGGATAAATTCCATGACACATGCACTCTCCCAAGACTAAACCAGGAAGAAGTTGAATCTCTGAATAGACCAATAACAGGAGCTGAAATTGTGGCAATAATCAATAGCTTACCAACCAAAAAAAGTCGAGGACCAGAAGGATTCCCAGCCGATTTCTACCAGAGGTACAAGGAGGAGCTGGTACTATTTCTTCTGAAACTATTCCAATCAATAGTAAAAGAGGGAATCCTCCCTAACTCATTGTATGAGGTCAGCATGATCCTGATATCAAAGCCGGGCAGAGACACAACCAAAAAAGAGAATTTTAGACCAATATCCTTGATGAACATTGGTGCAAAAATCCTCAATAAAATACTGGCAAACCGAACCCAGCAGCACATCAAAAAGCTTGTCCACCATGATCAAGTGGGCTTCATCCCTGGGATGCAGGGCTGGTTCAATATACACAAATCAATAAATGTAATCCAGAATATAAACAGAACGAAAGACCAAAACGACATGATTATCTCAATAGATGCAGAAAATGCCTTTGACAAAATTCAACAATGCTTCATGCTAAAAACTCTCAATAAAATAGGTATTTTTGGGGCATATCTCAAAATAATAAGAGCTATCTATGACAAACCCACAGCCAATATCATACTGAATGGGCAAAAACAGGAAGCATTCTCTTTGAAAACTGGCACAAGACAGGGATGCCCTCTCTCACCACTCCTATTCAACATAGTGTTGGAAGTTCTGGCCAGGGCAATTAGGCAGGAAAAGGAAATAAAGGGTATTCAATTAGGAAAAAAGGAAGTCAAATTGTCCCTGTTTGCAGACGACATGATTGTATATCTAGAAAACCCCATTGTCTCAGCCCAAAATCTCCTTAAGCTGTTAAGCAACTTCAACAAAGTTTCAGGATACAAAATCAATGTACAAAAATCACAAGCATTCTTACACACCAACATCAGACAAACAGAGAGCCAAATCATGAGTGAACTCCCATTCACAATTGCTTCAAAGGGAATGAAATACCTAGGAATCCATCTTACAAGGGGCGTGAAGGACCTCTTCAAGGAGAACTACAAACCACTACTCAAGGAAATAAAAGAGGATACAAACAAATGGAAGAACATTCCATGCTCATGGGTAGGAAGAATCAATATCGTGAAAATGGCCATACTGCCCAAGGCAATTTACAGATTCAATGCCATCCCCATCAAGCTACCAATGACTTTCTTCACAGAATTGGAAAAAACTACTTCAAATTTCATATGGAACCAAAAAAGAGCCACATCGCCAAGTCAATCCTAAGCCAAAAGAACAAAGCTGGAGGCATCACACTACCTGACTTCAAACTATACTACAAGTCTACAGTTACCAAAAGAGCATGGTACTGGTACGAAAACAGAGATATAGATCAATGGAACAGAACAGAGCCCTCAGAAATAATGCCAAATATCTACAACTATCTGATCTTTGACAAACCTGACAAAAACAAGCAATGGGGAAAGGATTCCCTGTTTAATAAATGGTGCTGGGAAACTGTCTAGCCATATGTAGAAAGCTGAAACTGGATCCCTTCCTTACACTTTATACAAAAATCAATTCAACATGGATTAAAGACTTAAACGTTAGACCTAAAACCATAAAAACCCTAGAAGAAATCCTAGGCATTACCAATCAGGACATAGGCATGGGCAAGGGCTTCATATCTAAAGCACCAAAAGCAATGGCAACGAAAGCCAAAATTGACAAATTGGATCTAATTAAACTAAAGAGCTTCTGCACAGCAAAAGAAACTACCATCAGAGTGAACAGGCAGCCTACAAAATGGGAGAAAATTTTCACAACTTACTCATCTGACAAAGGGCTAATATCCAGAATCTACAATGAACTCCAACAAATTTACAAGAAAAAAACAAACAACTCCATAAAAATGTGGGCGAAGGACATGAACAGACACTTCTCAAAAGAAGACATTTATGCAGCCAAAAAACATGAAAAAATGCTCACCATCACTGGCCATCAGAGAAACGCAAATCAAAACCACAATGAGATACCATCTCACACCAGTTAGAATGGCAATCATTAAATAGTCAGGAAACAACAGGTGCTGGAGAGGATGTGGAGAAATAGGAACACTTTTACAGTTGGTGGGACTAAACTAGTTCAACCATTGTGGAAGTCAGTGTGGCATTTCCTCAGGGATCTAGAACTAGAAATTCCATTTGACCCAGCCATCCCATTACTGGGTATATACCCAAAGGACTATATATCATGCTGCAATAAAGACACGTGCACACGTAAGCAACACAAATGTCCAACAATGATAGACTGGATTAAGAAAATGTGGCACATATACACCATGGAATACTATACAGCCATATAAAATGATGAGTTCATGTCCTTTGTAGGAACATGGATGAAATTGGAAATCATCATTCTCAGTAAACTATCGCAAGAACCAAAAACCAAACACTGCATATTCTCACTCATAGGTGGGAATTGAACAATGAGAACACATGGATACAGGAAGGAGATCATCACACTCTGAGGACTGTTGTGGGGTGGGGGGAGGGGAGAGGGACAGCATTGGGAGATATACCTAATGCTAGGTGAGGAGTTAGTGGGTGCAGCGCACCAGCATGGCACATGTATACATATTTAACTAACCTGCACATTGTGCACATGTACACTAAAACCTAAAGTATAATAATAATAAATTAATTAATTTAAAAAAGTATGAACTGCTGAATCATAAGATAGCTTCAAACTTGTGAGATGAATGCACACATCACAAAGAAGTTTCTCACAATGTTTCTGTGTAATTTTTTTTTTTTTGAAGATATTTCCTTTTCCACCATAGGCCACAAAGGGCTCCCAATATCCAGTTGCAGATTCTGCAAAAAGACAGACTCAAAACTGCCCAATCAAAAGATAGGTTCAACATTGTGAGTTGAATTCACACACCCCAAAGATGTTTCTCAGAATTCTTCTGTGTAATTTTTATGCGAAGGTATTTGGTTTTCCACAGTAGGCCTCAAAGGGCTCCAAATATCCACCTGCAGATTCTACAAAAAGAGAGATTCAAAGCTGCTCAATCACAAGATAGGTTCAACCCTTTGAGTTGAATGCATACATCACAAAGAAGTTTCTCTGAATGCTTCTATGTTGCTTTTATTGGAAGATATATTTTTTCTATCCACTTGCAGATTCTACAAAAAGGGAGATTCAAATCAGCTCAATGAGAAGATAAGTGCAACACTGTGTTTTGAATTCACACCTCACAAAGAAGTTTCTCAGAATACTTCTGTTTAGTATTTAAGTGAAGATATTTCCTTTTCCACAATAGACCTCGAAGCTCTCCAAACATCCACTTGCTGATTCTACAAAAAGAGATTGAAAACTGTTTAATGAAATGGTAGGTTCAATTCAGTGAGTTTAATGCAAACATCACAAAGGAGTTTTTCAGAATGCTTCTGTGTACTTTTTCTGTGAACATATTTGATTTTCCTCAGAAGGCCTCACAGCACTCCAAATATCCACTTGTAGATTCTACAAAAAGAGAGGTTCAAAACAACATAATCAAAAATTAGGTTCAACTCTGTGAGTTGAACGCATGCATCAGGAAGAAGTTTCTGAGAATGCTTCTGTGTAGGTTTTATTTAAAGATATTTCCTTTTCCACCACAGAGTGCAAAGGGCTCCAAATATCCACTTGCAGATTCTACAAAAAGAGGGATTCAAAACTTCTCAATCAAAACATATGTTCAACTCTGTGAGTTGAATCTACACATCACAAAGAAGTTTCTCAGAATGCTTCTGAGCAGTTTTTATATGAAGATATTTCCTTTTCTGCAATAGGCTTCAAAGGTCTCCAATTATCCACTTGCAGATTCTACAAAAAGAGTGTTTCAAAACTGCTAAATCAAAAGAAAGGTTCAACTCTGTGAAACGAAAGCACACATCACAAGAAAGTTTCTCTGTATGCTTCTATGTAGCTTTTATTTGAAGATATTTCGTTTTCCACAATAGGGCACAAAGGGCTCCAAATATCCACTTGCATATTCCACAAAAAGAGAGACTCAAAACTGCTCAACGAGAAGATAAGTTTAACTCTGTGAGTTGAATGGACACCTCACAAAGGAGTTTCTCAGTATGCTTCCATGTAGTTTTTTTGTGAAGATATTTCCTTTTACACAATAGGCCTCAAAGATCCCCAAACATCCACTTGCAGATTCTGCAAAAGGAGAGATTCAAAACTGCTCAATCAAACGATAGGTTCAACACTTTGAGATGAATTAACACATCAGAAAAAGTTTCTCAGAATGCTTCTGTGTAGTTTTTCTGTGAACATGTTTGATTTTCCAAAGCAGGCCTCACAACGCTCCAAATATCCACTTGCAGATTCTACAAATAGAGCGATTTGAAACTGCTCAATGTGAAGATAAGTTCAACTCTGTGAGTTGAATGCACACCACACAAAGAAGTTTCTTAGAATGCTTCTTTTTAGTTTGTATGTGAAGATATTTCCTTTTCAACAATTGGCCTCAAAGCTCTCTATACATCCACTTGCAGATTCTGCAAAAAGAGAGAATCAAAACTGCTCAATCAAAAGATAGGTTCAACTCTGAGAGTTGATTGCATACATCACAAAGAAGTTTCTCTAAATAGTACTGTGTAGTTTTTATTTGAAGATATTTCCTTTTCCACTATGGGGCGCCAAGGTCTCCAAAAATCCACTTGCCGATTCTACAAAAAGAGAGATTCAAAACTGCTCAATGGAAAGATGGGTTCAGCCCTGTTAGTTGAATGCCTACATAACAAAGAAGTTTCTCTGAATTCTTCTGTGTAGTTTTTATTTGAACATATTTCCTTTTCCACCATAGGTCACAATGGGCTCCAAATATCCACATGCAGATTCTACAAAAAGAGAGATGCAAAACTGCTCAATTAGAAGATAAGTTCAACTCTGTGAGTTGAATGCACACCTCACAAAGAAGTTTCTCAGAATGCTTCTGTGTAGTTTTTATGTGAAGATATTTCCTTTTCCACCACAATCCTCAAAGCTCTCGAAACATCCACTTGCAGATTCTGCAAAAAGAGACATTCAAAACTGCTCCATCAAAAGAGGTTCAACTCTGTGAGTTGAATGAACACATGACACAGAAGTTTCTCAGAGTGCTTCTGTGTAATTTTTATCTGAAGATATTTGCTTTTCCACGGTTGGCCTCAAAGCCCTCCAAATATCCATTTGCAGATTCCACAAAAAGAGCGTTTCAAAGCTGCTCAATCATCAGATAGGTTCAACCCTGTGAGATGAATGCACACATCACAAAGAACTTTCTCAGAATGTCTCTGTGTAGTTTTTATATGAAGATATTTCCTTTTCCACCATAGGGCACATAGGGCTCCAAATATCCACTTGCAGATTCTGCAAAAAGGGAGATTCAAAACTGCTCAATCAAAAGAAAGGTTCAACTCTGTGAGTTGAATGCATACATCCCAAAGAAATTTCTCAGAAGGCTTCAGTATAGTTTTTATGTGAAGATATTTTCTTTTCCACAGTAGACCTCAAAGGGTGCCAAACATCCACCTGCCGATTCTGCAAATAGAGAGATTCACAACTGCTCAATCAAAAGATAGGTTCAACACCGTGAGTTAAATGCATACCTCACAAAGAAGTTTCTCTGAATGCTTCTGTGTAGTTTTCATTTGAAGACATTTCCTTTTCCAGCATAGGGCTCAAAGGGCTCAATATATCCACTTGCAGATTTTACAACAAGATAGATTCAAAACTGCTCAATGAGAAGATAAGTTCAACTCTGTGAGTTGAATGCACACCTCACAAAGAAGTTTCTCAGAATTATTCTGTGTAGTTTTCATGTGAAGATATTTCGTTTTCCACAACTGGCCTCGGAGCTCTCCAAACGTCCACTTGCAGATTCTGCAAAAAGAGAAATTCAAAGCTGGTCAATCAAAACGTAGTTTCAACTCTTTGAGTTGAATGCACACATCACAAAGAAGTTTCTCAGAATGCTTGTGTGTAGTTTTTAAGTGAGCATATTTGATTTTCCAAAGTAGACCTCACAGCACTCCAAATATCCACTTGCAGATTCTACAAAAAGAGAGATTCAAAACTGCTCAATCAAAAGATAGGTTCACCTATGTGTGTTGAATGCACCCATCCCACAGAAGTTTCCCAGAATCCTTCTGTGTAGTTTTGTTGTGAAGATTTTTTTTCCACATTACACCTCAAAGGACTCCAATTATCCATTTGCAGATTCTACAAAAAGAGTGAATCAAAACTGCTCTAACAAAAGAAAGGTTCAACTATGTGAGATGACTCCACACATCACAAAGAAGTTTCTCAGAATGCTTCTGTGTAGTTTTTATGTGAATATATTTACTTTTCCACAATAGGCCTCAAAGGGCACAAAATATCCACTTGCAGATTCTGCAAAAAGAGAGATTCAAAACTACTCTATCAAAAGATAGTTTCAACTCTGCGAGTTGAATGCACACAACCCAAAGAATTTCTCAAAAAATTTCTGTGTAGTTCTTATGTGAAGATATTTGCTTTTCCACAGTAGTCCTCAAAGGGCTCCAAATAGCCACCTGCACATTCTGCAAAAAAAGAGATTCAAAACTGCTCAATGAGAATATAAGTTCAACAGTGTGAGTTGAATGCACACCTCACAAAGAAGTTTCTCAGAATGCTTCTGTGTAGTTTTTATGTGAAGATATTTCCTTTTCCACAATAGTCCTCAAAGCCCTCCAAACATCCACCTGCAGATTGTGCAAAAAGAGAGTTTCAAAACTGCTCAATCAAAAGATATGTTCAAGTCTGTGAGTTGAATGCATACATCACAAAGAATTTACTCTGCATGCTTCTGTGTAACGTTTATTTGAAGATATTTCCTTTTCCACCATAGGGTCCAAAGGGCTCCAAATATCCACGTGCAGATTCTACAAAAAGAGAGATTCTAAAATGCTCAATCAAAAGATAGATTCAATTCTGTGAGTTAAATGCACACATCACAAAGAAGTTTCTTAGAATGCTTCTGAGTAGTTTTTATCTGAAGATATTTCCTTTTCCACAATAGGCCTCATAGGGCTCAAATTATCCTCTTGCAGATTCTAGAAAAAGATTGTTTCAAAACTGCTCAATCAAAACAAAGTTTCAACTCAGTGAGTTGAATGCACACATCACAAAGAGGTTTTTCAGAATGCTTCTGTGTAGTTTTTATCTGAAGATATTTGGTTTTCCACGGTAGGCCTCAAAGGGCTCCAAATATTCACTTGCAGATTCTACAAAAAGAGTGTTTCAAAACTTCTCAATGATAAGATCAGTTCAACGCTGTGAGATGAGTGCACTCCTCAAAATGATTCTCAGAATGTTTCTGTGCAGTTTTTATTGGAAGATATATCCATTTCCACCATAGGCCACAAAGGGCTCCAAATATCCTCTTGCAGATTCTGCAAAAGAGAGATTCAAAACTGCTCAATCAAAAGGTTCAACTCTGTGAGTTGATTGCACACATCCCAAAGAAGTTTTTCTGAATGCTTCTGTGTAGTTTTTATGAGAAGATATTTGCTTTTCCACATTAGGCCTCAAATGTCTCCAAATATCCACCTGCAGATTCTGCAAAATGAGTGATTCAAAATGGCTAAATCAAAAGACAGGTTCAGCTCTATGAGTTCAATGCATACATCACAAGGAACTTTCTCTGAATGATTTTCTGTACTTTTTATTTGAAGATATTTCCTTTTCCACCATACGGCACAAAGGGCTCCAAATATCCACTTGCAGATTCTCCAAAAAGAGAGATTCAAAACTGCTCAATGGGAAGATAAGATCAACTGTGTGATTTGAATGTACACCTTGCAAAGAAGTTTCTCAGAATGTTTCTGTGTAGTTTTTATGTGAATATATTTCCTTTTCCACAAAGCCTCAAAGCTCTCCAAACATCCACTTGCAGATTCTCCAAAAAGAGAGATTCAATACTTCTCAATCAAAAGATTGGTTCAACTCTGTGAGTTGAATGCACACATCATAAAGAAGTTTCTCAGAATGCTTCTGTGTGGTTTTATTGGAAAGTATTTTATTTTCCACAGTAGGAGTCACTGTGCTCCAAATATCCACTTGCAGATTCTATGAACAGAGAAATCCAAACGGCTCAATAGAAAGGTAGGAACAACTCACTGAGTTGAATGCACACATCACGAAAAGTTTCTTAGAATGCTTCTGAGTAGTTTTCATTTGAAGATATTTCCTTTTCCACAATAGGTGGCAAAGGGCTCCAAATATCCACTTGTAGATCCTTCAGAAAGAGAGATTCAAAACTGCTCAATGAGAAGATAAGTTCAAGTCTGTGAATTGAATGCACACATTTCAAAGAAGTTTCTGAGAATGCTTCTGTGTAGTATTTATTTGAAGTTATTTCCTTTTCCATCACAGGGCACAAAGTGCTCTAAATATCCACTTGCAGATTCTACAAAAAGAGAGATTCTAAGCTGCTCCATCAAAAGATAGATTCAACTCTGTGAGTTGAATGCAAACATTACAAAGAAGTTTCTCAAAATGCTTCTGAGTAGTTTTTATGTGAAGATATTTCCTATCCCACAGCAGGCCTCAAAGGGCTTCAATTATCCACTTGCAGATTCTACGAAAAGAGTGTGTCAAAACTGCTCAATCAAAAGAAAGTTTCAATTCTGTGAGATGAATGCACACATCACAAAGAAGTTTCTCAGAATGCTTCTGTGCAGTTTTCATGTGAAGAGATTTCCTTTTCCACCATAGGCAACAAAGGACTGCAAATATTCACTTGCAGCTTCTACAAAAAGAGGGTTCCAAAACTGCTCAATCAAAAGAAAGTTTCAACTCTGTGAGATGAATGCACACATCCCAAGAAGTTTCTCAGAATTCTTCTGTGTAGTTTTTGTCTGAAGATATTTATTTTTCCACGGTGGGCCTCATAGCACTCTCAATATCCACTTGCAGACTGTACAAAAAGACTGTTTCAAAACTGCTCAAGCATAAGTTAGCTTCAACACTGTGAGATGAATGCACATATCACAATGAAGTTTCTCCGAAAGTTTCTGTGTAGTTTTTATTTGAAGATATTTCATTTTCCACCATAGGCCAGAAAGGGCTAAAAATATCCACTTGCAGATTCTGGAAGAGACAGATTAAAAACTGCTCAATCTAAAGATGGGTTCAACTCTGGGAGTTGAATGCACACATCACAAAGAAGTTTCTCAGAATCATTCTGTGTAGTTTTTATGTGAAGATATTTGCTTTTCCACTATAAGCCTCAAAGGGCTCCAAATATCCACCTGCAGATTCTGCAAAAAGAGAGATTCAAAACTACTCGATCAAAAGACAGGTTCAACACTATGAGCTGAATGCACACATCACAAAGTAGTTTCTCTGATTGTTTCTATGTAGTTTTTATTTGAAGATATTTCCTTTTCCACCATATTACGCAAACGGCTCCAAATATCCACTTGCAGATTCTACAAAATGAGAGATTCAAAACTTCTCAATGAGAAGATAAGTTCAACTCTATGAGTTGAACGCACAGCTCACAAAGAAGTTTACAGAATGCTTCTGTGTAGTATTTATGTGAAGATATTTCCTTTTCCACAGTAAGATTCACAGCTCTCCAAACACCCATTTGCAGATTCTGCAAAAAGAGAGATTCAAAACTGCTCAATAAAAAGATAAGCTCAATTCTTTGAGTTGAATGCACACATCCCAAAGAAGTTTCTCAGAATACTTCTGTGTTGTTTTTATGTGAAGATATTTCCTTTTCCATCATAGAGGTCAAAGAGCACCAAATATCCACTTGCAGTTTCTACAAAAAGAGTGTTTCAAAACTGCTCCATTAAAAGAAAGTTACAACATTGTCTGCTCCATTAAAAGAAAGTTACAACACTGTGAGTTGAATGTGCACATCAAAAAGCAGTTTCGGAGAATTCTTCTGACAAGATTTTATGTGAAGATAATTCTCTTTCCACTGAAGGCTTCAAAGCGCTTCAAAAGTCCACTTGCATATTCTACAAAAGGAGTGTTTCAAAACTGCTCAATGAAAAGTTATGTTCAACTCTGTGAGTTGAAAGCACACACCACAAAGAATTTTCTGAGAATGCTTCTGTTTAGTTTTATGTGAAGATAATCCCATATCCAATGAAGGCCTCAAAGCGGTCCAAATATCCACTTGCAGATCCTACAAAAAGAGTGTTTCACAACTTCTCTATGAATAGGTATGTTCAACTTTGTGAGTTGAATGCAAACATAACAAATAAATTTCTGAGAATGCTTCTGTCTAGTTTTTATAAGAAGATATTACCTTTTCCACCATAGCCCTCAAAGCACTACAAATGTACATTTGCAGATTCTACAAAAAGAGTGTTTAAAAAGTCCTCTATCAAAAGAAATGTTCAACTCTCTGAGTTGAATGCACACATCACAAAGTAGTTTCTAACAATGTTTCTGTCTAGTTTTTATTCCAAGATATTTCCGTTTCCAATGAGGGCTTCAAAGGGCTTCAAATTTCCACTTGCAGATTCTATAAAACTAGAATTTCAAAACTGCTCTATGAAAAGTTATGTTCAACTCTGTGAGATGAATGCAAACACCATAAAGAAGTTTCTGAGAATTCTTCTGTATAGTTTTTATATGAAGATATATCCTTTTCCATGGAAGGCCTCAAAGAGCTGCAAATGTCCACTTGCAGATTCTACAGATTCAAAACTGCTCTATCAAAGGGAAGGTTCAACTCTGCGAGTTGAATGTGCATATCACAAAGAAATTTCAGAGAATGCTTCTCTGTAGTTTCTACATGAAGATATTCCCCTTTCCAACGAAGGCCTCAAAAACGGTGCAAATATCCACTTGCACATCCTACAAAAAGAGTGTTTCAAAACTGCTCTATCAAAAGGAAAGTTGAACTCCGTTAGTTGAATTTACACATCACAAACAAGTTTCTGAGAATAATTCTGTCTAGTTTTTATGTGAGGATATTCCCAATGATGGCTTCAAAGCAGTCCAAATATCCACTTGCAGATTTTACAAAAAGAGTTTTTCAAAAGGCTCTATCAAACGGAAGGTTCAACTCTGTAAGTTGAATGCACACATCACAAAGAAGTTTCTGAAAATGCTTCTGTCTAGTTTTTATTTGAAGATATTCCCATTTACAATGAAGGGTCTCAAAGTGGTCCAAATATCCACTTGCAGGTTCTAAAAAGAGTGTTTCAAAACTGCTCTATCAAAAGGAAAGTTCAACTCTGTCAGTTGAATGCACACATCACAAAGAAGTTTCTGAGAATGCTTCTATCTAGTTTTTATGCGAAGATATTCCCATTTCCAACGAAGGCCTCAAAAGGGTCCAAATATCCACTTGCAGTTTCTTCTAAAAGGGTGTTTCACGACTGCTCTATGAAGAGGTATGCTCAACGCTGTGAGTTGTATGCAAACATCAAAATGAAGTTTCTGAGAATGCTTCTGCCTAGTTTTTATTTCAAGATATTTCCTTATGCACCAAAGCCCTCAAAGAGCTACAAATGTCCACTTGCAGAATCTACAAAGGAGTGTTTCAAAACTGCTCTATCAAAAGGAAGGTTGAACTTTGTGAGTTGAATGCACACATCCCAAAGAAGTTTCTGAGAATGCTTCTGTCTAGTTTTCAGATGAAGATATTCCCGTTTCCAATGAAGACCACAAATCCGGTCCAAGTATCCACTTGCAGGTTCCTCAAAAAGCGTATTTCATAACTGCTCTATGAAAACGTATGTTCAACTCTGTGAGTTGAATTCACACATGACAAAGGAGTTTCTGAGAATGTTTCTGTTTAGATTTTATGTGAAGATATTCCCGTTTCCAACGAGGGCCTCAAATCCGTCCAAATATACCCTTGCAGTTCCTTCAAGAAGAGTGTTTCACAAATGCTGTATGAAAAGGAATGTTCAACTCTGTCAGTTTAATGCACACATTACAAAGAAGTCTCTGAGAATGCTGCTATCTAGTTTTTATTTGATGATATTTCCTTTCTAACCATAGCCCTCAAAGTGCTATAAATGTCCACATGCAGATTCTGAAGAAAAAGTGTTTCAAAACTGCTCTATCAAAAGAAAGGTTCAACTCTTTGAGTTGAATGTACACATCACAAAGTAGTTTCTGAGAATGCTTCTCTCTAGTTTTTACTTGAAGATATTCCCGTTTTCAATGAAGTCTTCAAAGCACTCCAAATATTCACTTGCAGATTCTACAAAGAGAGTGTTTCAAAGCTGCTCTATCAAAAGGAAAGTTCAACTCTCTGAGTTGAATGCACACATCACAAAGAAGTTTCTGAGGACAATTCCGTCTAGTTTTTATTTGAAGTCATTTCCTTTTCATTCATAGGTCTCAAAGTGCTCCAAATATCCACTTGCAGATTCTACAAAAAGAGTGTTTCCACAATCCTCTATCAAAGAGGAAGGCTCAAATCTGTGAGTTGAATGCACACGTCACAAAAAATTTTCTGAGAATGCGTCTGTCTAGTTTTTATGTGAAAATATTCCATTTTCTAACGAAGGACTCAAAGCGGCCTAACTTTGCAATTCCAGATTCTACAAACAGAGTGGCAAAAAACTGCTCTATGAAAAGTTACGTTCAAATCTGGGAGTTGAATGCACACATCACAAAGAAATTACTGAGAATCCTTCTGTCTAATTTTCATGCGAAGATATTCCCGTTTCCAATGAGGGCCTCAAGTCGGTCCAAATATCCACTTGCAAGTTCTTCAAAAAGATTGTTTCACAACTGTTCTATGAAAAGGAATGTTCGAATCTGTGAGCTGAATGCACACATCACAAATAAGTTTCTGAGAAAGCTTCTGTCTCTTTTTTATTTGAAGATATTTCCTTTTCCACCATAGCCCTCAATGTGCTACAAATGTACACATGCATATTCTACAAAAAGAGTGTTTCAAAACTGCTCTATCAAAAGAAATGTTCAACTCTGTGAGTTGAATGCACACATCACAAAGTAGTTTCGGAGCATACTTCCGTCTAGTTTTTATTTGAAGATATTCCCCTTATCTACAAAGGCATATAAGCGCTCCAAATATCCCATTGCAGATCCTACAAAAAGCGTGTTTCAAAACTGCCCTATCAAAAGGAAGGCTCAACTCTGTGAGTTGAATGCACACATCATGAAGAAGTTTCTGTGAATGCTTCTGTCTAGTTATTATGTGAAGATATTTCCTTTTCCACTGAAGGCTTCAAAGCACTCCAAATGTCCACTTGCAGATTCTGCAATAAAAGTGTTTCAAAACTTCTCTATCAAAATGAAAGTTCAACTCTGTGAGTAGAATGCACACATCACAAAGTAGTTTCTGAGAATGCTTCTGTCTAGTTTTTATGTGAAGATATTCCTGTTGCCAATGAAGGCCTCAAATCGGTCCACATATCCCCATGAAGATTCTACAAAAAGAATGTTTCAAAACTGCTCTTTCAAAAGGAAGGTTCAACTCTGTAAGTTGAATGCACACATCACAAAGTCGATTCGGAGAATGCTTCTGTCTAGTTTTTATGTGAAGATATTCCTGTTTTCAACAAAGGCCTCAAAGCGGTCCAAATATCCACTTGCAGATTCTACAAAAATAGTGTTTCAAAACTGCTCTATGAAAGGTTATGTTCCACTCTGTGAGTAGAATGCACAAATCACAGAGAAGTTTCTGAGAATGCCTCTGTCTAGTTTTTATGTGAAGATATACTCGTTTCCAATGAAGGCCTAAAAATGGTGCAAACATCACTTCGCAGATTCTACAAAAAGAGTGTTTCATAACTGCTCTATCAAAAGGAAGTTTCAACTGTGTGAGATGAACGCAAACATCACAATGTTGTTTGTGAGAATGCTTCTGTCAAGTTTTTATGTGACGATATTCCCGTTTCCAACAAAGTCTTCAAAGCACTCCAAATATCCACTTGCACATTGTACAAATGGGGTTTTCAAAACAGCTCTATCAAAAGGAAGGTTGAACTCCGTGAGTTGAATGCACACAACATAAAAAAGTTTCTAACAATGCTTCTGTCTATTTTTTATGAGAGGAAATTCCCACTTCAAATGAAGGCCTCAAAGCAGTTCAAATATGCACTTGCAGATTCCACAAAAAGAGTGCTTCAAAACAACTCTAGGAAAAGTTGTGCTCAACTCCGTGAGTTGAATGCACACATCACAGACATTTTTCGGAGAATGTTTCTGTCTAGTTTTATGTGAAGATATTACTGTTTCCAACCTAGGCCCCAAATTGGTCCAAATATCCACTTCCACGTTCTTCAAAAAGAGTGTTTCATAACTGCTCTAAGAAAAGTTATGTTCAATTCTGTGAGTTGAATGCAAACATCACAAAGAAGTTTCTGAGAATGCTTCTGTCTAGGTTTTATGTGTAGGTATTTCCTTTTCTACCATAGGTCTCAAAGCGATCAAAATATCCACTTGCAGATTCCACAAAAAGAGTTTTTCAAAACTGCTCTATCAAAAGGAAGGCTCAATTCTGTGAGTTGAATGCACACATCACAAAGTACATTTTGATAATGCTTCTGTCTAGTTCTTATTTGAAGATATTCCCTTTTCCAATGAAGACTTCAAAGTGCTCCAAATATCCACTTGCAGATTCTACAAAAAGAGTGTTTCAAAACTGCTCTATCAAAAGGAAGTTTCAACCCGGTGAGTTGAAGGCCCACATCACAAAGAAGCTTCTGAGAATGCTTCTGTCTAGTTTTTTTGTTAAGATATTTCCTTTCCTACCATAGTCCTCAAAGCACTCCAAATATCCACCTGCATATTCTACAAAAGAAGTGTTTCAAAACTAGTCTATCAAATGGAAAGTTTAACTCTGTGAGTTGAATGCATACATCACAAAGAAGTTTCTGAGAATGCTTCTGTCTAGTTTTCATGTGAAGATATTCCCGTTTCCAACGAAGGCCTCAAAGCAGTCCAAATTTCCACCTGCAGATTCTACAAAAAGAGTGTTTCACAACTGCTCTATGAAAAATTATATTCAACTCTGTGAGTGCAGTGCACGCATCACAAAGTAGTTTCTGAGAAGGCTTTTGTCTAGTTTTTTTTTTGAAGTTATTCCCTTTTCCACTGTAGCCCTCATAGCGCTACAAATGTCCACTTCCAGAATCCACAAAAAGAGTGTTTCAAAACTACTCTATCAAAAGAAAGGTTGAACTCTGTGATTTGAATGCACACATAGCATAGAGTTTTCTGAGACTTCTTCTGTCTAGTTTTTATTTGTAGACATTCCTGTTTCCAAACAAATCTTCAAAGTGCTTCAAATATCCACTTTCAGATTCTACAAAAAGTGTGTTTCAAAACTGCGGTAGGAAACGGAAGGTTCAGCTCTGTGAGTTGAATTCGCCCATCACAAAGAACTTTTTGAGTCTGCTTCTGCCTAGTTTCTATGGGAAGATATTCCCGTTTCCAACGAATGCCTTAAAAAGTTCCAAATATCACCTTGGAGATTCTCCAAAAAGAGTGTTTCAAAACTGCTGTAACTAAAGGAAGGTTCAACTCCGTGTGTTGAATGAACACATCCCAAAGAAGTTTCTGAAAATGCTTCTGTCTAGTTTTCATGTGAAGATATTCCCGTTTCTAACGAAGGCCTCATAGTTTTTATACAGAGGCCTCAAATCGGTCAAGTATCCCCTGGCAGATTCTTTAAAAAGAGTGATTCAAAACAGCTCTCTGAAAAGGAAGGTTCAATTCTGTGAGTTGAATACACACATCACAAAGAAGTTTCTGAGAATGCTTCTGTCCAGTTTTTATATGAAGATAGTCCCTTTTCCATGAAGACCTCAAAGCGGTCCAAATATCCACTTGCAGATTCTCCAAAAAGAGTGTTTCAAAACTGCTCTCAGAAAAGATATGCTCAACTTCGTGATTTGAATGCACACATCACAAAGAAATTTCTGAGAATGCTTCTCTCTAGTTTTTATTTGAAGTTATTTCCTTTTCCACCATAGCCCACAAAGCGCTTCAAATATCCCTTTCAGATTCTAAAATAAGAGTGTTTTAAAACTGTTCTATCAAAAGAAATGTTCAACGCTGTCAGTTGAATGCACACATCACAAAGTAGTTTCTGAGAATGTTTCTGTCTAGTATTTATTTGAAGATATTCTTGTTTCCAATGAAGTCTTCAAAGTACTACAAATATCCACTTTGAGATTCTACAAAAAGAGTGTTTAAAACTGCTATATCAAAATGAAGTTTCAACTCTGTGATTTCAATGTACACATCACAAAGAAGTTTCTGAGAATGCTTCTGTCTAGTTTTTATATGAAGATATTTTATTTTCCACAGAAATCCTCAAAGCGCTCCAAATGTCTACTTGCAGATTCTACAAAAAAAGGGTTTCAAAACTGCCCTATCAAAAGAAAAGTTCAACTCTGTGAGTAGAATGAACACACAACAAGGAAGTTTCTCAGTATCATTCTGTCTAATTTTTAAGTGAAGATTTTCCCGTTTCTAATTAAGGCCTCAAAACTGTGCAAATATCTACCTGCAGGTTCTACAAAGAGTGTTTCAAAACTGCTGTATCAAAAAGAATGTTCAACTCTGCGAGTTGAATGCACACGTCACAAAGAAGTTTCCGAGAATGCTTCTGTCTAGTTTTTATGTGAAGATATTCCTGTTTCCAATGAAGGCCACAAATCAGTCCAAATATCCACTTGCAGATTCTTCAAAAAGAGCGTTTCACAACTGCTCTAAGAAAAGGTATGTTCAACTCTGTGTGTTGAATGCAAACATCACCAAGTAGTTTCTGAGAATTCTTCTGTCTAGTTTTTATTTGAAGATATTTCCTTTTCCGCCATAACCCTGAAAGCGCTACAAAGGTCCACTTGCAGATTCTACAAAAAGAGTGTTCCAAAACTGCTCTCTCAAAACAAATGTTCAACTGTGTGAGTTGAATGGATACATCACAAAGCAGATTCTGAGAAGGCTTCTGACTAGTTTTATTTGGAGATATTCCTGTTTCCAATGAAGGCTTTAATGCACTCCAAATATCCACTTGCAGATTTTAACAAAATAGTGTTTCAAAACTGCTCTATCAAAAGAAAGTTTCAACTCTGTGAGTTGAATGCACACATCACAAAGTAGTTTCTGAGACTGCTTATGTCTAGTTTTTATTTGAAGATATTCTGGTTTCCAACGAAGTCTTCAAAGCACTTTAAATACTCACTTGCACATTCTACAAATGGGGTTTTCAAAACTGCTCTATCAAAAGGAAGGTTCAACACTGTCAGTTGAATGCACACATCACAAAGGTGTTTCTGAGAATGCATCTGTCTAGTTTTTATGTGAAGTAACTCCCGTTTCCAACGAAGGCCTCAAAGCGATCCAAATATCTACTTGCAGATCCTACAAAAAGAGTGTCTCAAAACTGCTCTAGGAAAAGTTGTGTTCAACTCAGTGAGTTGAATGCACACATCACAAAGAATTTTCTGAGAATGTTTCTGTCCATTTTTATGTGAAGATATTCTCGTTTCCAACCTAGACCTCAAATGAGTACAATTATTCACTTGCAGGTTCTTCAAAAAGAGTGTTTCACAACTGTTCTATGAAAAGGTATCTTCAACTCTGTCAGTGGAACACAAACATCACAAAGAAGTTTCTGAGAATGCTTCTGTCTAGTTTATATTTGTAGATATTTCCCTTTCCACCACAGCCCTCAAATCACTACAAATGTCCACTTGCAGATTCTGCAAAAAGAGTGTTTCAAAACTGCTCTATCAAAAGAAGATTCAAATCTGTGATTTTAATGCACACATCACAAAGAAGTTTCTGATAATGCTTCTGTCTGGTTTTTATGTGAAGGTATATCCTATTCTATCAAAGGCGTTAAAGCACTCAGAATATCCAGTTGCAGATTCTACAAAAAGAGTGTTTAAAAACTGCTCTATCAAAAGGAAGGTTCAACTCTTTGAGTTGAATGCACACATCACAAAGACGTTTCTGAGAATGCTTCTGTCTAGTTTTTATTTGAAGATATTCCCATTTCCAACAAAGGCCTCAAAATGGTACAAATATCCCCTTGCAGATTCTACAAAAATATTGATTCAAAACTGCTCTATGAAAAGTTTTGTTCAAACCTGTGAGTTGAATGCACATATCAAGAAGACGTTTCTGAGAATGCTTCTGTCTAATTTTTATGTGAAGATATTCCCGTTTCCAAAACAGGCCTCTAAGTGGTCCCAATATCCACTTACAGATTCTACAAAAAGAGTGTCTCAAAACTGCTCTATGAAAAGCTATGTTCAACCCTGTTCGTCGAATGTACACATCACAAAGAAGTTTCTGAGAATGCTTCTGTCTAGTTTTTATGTGTAGATATTCCCGTTTCCAAAAAAGGCCTCAAAGAGGCCCGAATATCCACTTACAGATTCTACAAAAAGAGTGTTTCAAAACTTCTCTATGAAACGTTATGTTCAACACTGTGAGTTGAATGCACACATCACAAAGATGTTTCTGAGAATGCTTCTGTCTGGTTTTCATGTGAAGATATTCCCCCTTCCAATGAAGGACTCAAATTGGTCCAAATATCCACCTGCAGGTTCTTCAAAAAGAGTGTTTCATAACTGCTCTATGAAAAGGTATGTTCAACTCTGTGAGTTGAATGTCCACATCACAAAAAAGTTTCTGTGAATGCTTCTGTCTAGTTTTTTTAAAAGATATTTCCATTTAGAACATAGCACTCAAAGCACTAGAAATGTCCATTTGCAGATTCTACAAAAAGAGCATTTCAAAACTGCTCTATCAAAGGAAAGGTTCAACTTGTGAGTGGAATGCACACCTCACAAAGAAGTTTCTGAGAATACTTCTGTCTAGTTTTTATGTGAAGTTATTTTCTTTTCTATCGTGGGCTTCACAATGCTTCAAATATCCACTTGCAGATTGTACAACAGTGTTAGAAAACTGCTCCATCAAAAGGAAGGTTCAACTCTGTGAGTTTAATGCACACATCACAAAGTAGTTTCTAAGAATGCTTCTGTCTAGTATTTATGTGAAGATATTCCCGTTTCCAACAAAAGCCTCAAAGCGGTCAAAATATCCAGTTGCAAATTCTACAAAAACAATTTTCAAAACTACTCTATCATAAGAATGTTTCAACTTTGTGAGTTGAATGCACACGTCACAAAGAAGTTTCTGAGAAAGCTTCTGTCTAGTTTTTATGTGAAGTTATTTGTGTTTCCAATGAAGGCCTCACAACAGTCCATATATCCCCATGCAGATCCTACAAAAAGAGTGTTTCAAAACTGCTGTATCAAAAAGAATGTTCAACTATGTGAGTTGAATGCACACATCAGAAAGAAGTTTCTGAGAATGCTTCTGTCTAGTTTTTATATGAAGATATTCCCGTTTCCAATGAAGGCCTCAAATCGGTCCAAATAGCCACTTTCAGTTTCTTCAAAAACAGTGTTTCACAACTGCTCTATGAAAAGGTGTGTTCAACACGGTGAGTGGAATGCAAACATCAAAAAGAAGTTTCTGAAAATGCTTCTGTCTAGTTTTAATTTTAATATATTCATTTTTCCACTATAGGCCTCAAAGTGCTACAAATGTCCTCTTTGGGATTCTACAAAAAGAGTGTTTCAAAGCTGCTCTATCAACAAAAAATTTCAGCTCTGAGAGTTGAATACACACATCACAAAGTTGTTTCTAAGAATGCTTCTGTCTAGATTTTATTTGAAAATATTCCCGTTTCCAATGAATGCTTCAAAACACTCCAAATATACACTTGCAGATTCTGCAAAAGGAGTGTTTCAAAACTGCTCTCTCAAAAGGAAGGTTCAACTCTGTCAGGTGAATGCACACATCACAAAGAAGTTTCTGAGAATGTTTTGTCTAGTTTTTATGTGAAGATATATACTTTTCTACCATAGGCTTCAAAACGCTCCAAATATCCACTTGCAGATTCTACAAAAAGAGTTTTTCAAAACTGCTCTATCAAAAGGAAGTTTCAACTCTGTGAGTTGAATGCACACATAACAAAGAAGTTCCTGAGAGTGCTTCTGTCTACTTTTTATGTGAAGATATTTCCTTTTCCACCGAAGGCCTCAAAACGCTCCAAATGTAAACTTGCAGATTCTACAAAAAAGTTTTCCAAAACTGCCCTATCAAAAGGAAGGTTCAACTCTGTGTGTTGAAGGCGCACATCACAGAGAAGTTTTGGAGAATGTTTCTGTCTAGTTTTCATGTAAAGACGTTTTCTTTTCCACCGAAGGCCTCAAGGCACTCGAATTGTTTACTTGCACATTCCACAAAAAAAGGTTTCAAAATTGCTCCAACAAAAGTAAGTTTAAACTTCGTAAGTTGAATGCACACATCAAAAAGAAGTTTCTGAGAATGCTTCTGTCTAGTTTTTATGTGAAGATAATCCCGTTTGGAACAAAGGCCTCAAATCGGTCCAAATATCCCCTTGCAGATTCTACAAAAAGAGTATTTCAAAACTGCTCTACGAAAAGTTATGTTGAACTTGTGAGTTGAATGCACACATCACAAAGAAGTTTCTGAGAATGTGTCTGTCTAGTGTTTATGTGAAGATATTCCCGTTTCCAATGAAGACCTCAAAATGGTCTAAATATCCACTTGCATATTCTACAAAAAGAGGGTTTCAAAACTGCTCTATGAAAAGTTATGTTCCACTCGCTGAGTTGAATGCACACATCACAAAGTACATTGTGAGAATACTTCTTTCTAGTTTTTATTTGAAGGTATTTACTTTTCCAACATACCCTCAAAGTCCAAGAAATGTCCTCTTTCAGATTCTACAATAAGAGTGTCTCAAAACTGCTCTATAAAAAGGAATGTTCATCTCTGTGAGTTGAATGCACACATCACAAAGAAGTTTCTCAAAATGCTTCTGTCTAGTTTTTATGTGAAGGTATTCCAGTTTCCAATGAAGGACTCACAGCGTTCAAATTATCTGTTTGAAGGATCTTCAAAAAGAGTGTTTCACAACAGCTGTATGAAAAGGTATTTTCAACTCTGTGAGTTAAATGCTATCATCACAAATTAGTTTTTGAGAATGCTTCTATCCAGTTTTTATTTGAAGATATTTCCTTTTCCAACATAGCCCTCAAAACACTACAAATGTCTACTGGCAGATGCTACAAAACGAGTGTTTCAAAACTTTTCTATTAAAAGAAGTTTCAAGTCTGTGAGATAAATGCAGTCATAAAAAAGTGGTTTCTGAGAGTGCTTCTGTCTAGTTTTTATTTGAAAATATTTCTGTTTCCAACGAAGGCTTCAAAGTGCTCCAAATATCCAATTGAAGATTCTATAAAAAGAGTATTTCAAAACTGCTCCATCAAAAGGAAGGTTCAACTCTGTGAGTTGAGTGCACACGTCACAAAGAAGTTTCTGAGGATGCTTCTGTCTAGTTGTCATTTGAAGATATTCCAGTTTCCAACAAATGCCTCCCAGTGGTCCAAATATTCACTTGGAGATCCTACAAAAAGAGTGCTCTGAAACTGCTCTATGAAAAGTTATATTCACCTCTGTGAGTTGAATGCACACATCACAAATAAGTCTCTGAGAATGCTTCTGCCTAGTTTTTATATGACGATATTTCCAATTACAACATAGCTCTCAAAGTGCTAGAAATCTCCATTTGCAGATTCTACAAATAGACTGTTTCAAAAGTGCTCTCTCAAAGGAGAGGTTCAACTCTGTTAGCGGAATGCACACATCATAAGGAAGTTTCTGAGAATGTTGCTGTCCAATTTTTATGTGAAGACATTTTCTTTTCTACCATAGGCTTCATGGCACTCCAAATATCCACTTGCAGATTCTACAAAAAGCGTGTTAGAAAACTGCTCTATCAAAAGGAAGGGTCAAATCTGTGAGTTGAATGCACACATCACAAAGTAGTTTCTGAGAATGCTTCCGTCTAGTTTCTGTGTGAAATTATTCCCGTTTCCAGCAAAAGCCTCAAAGCGGTCCAAATATCCACTTGCAGATTCTACAAAAAGATTTTTCAAAACTGCTCTATCAAATAAAAGGTTCAATTCTGTGAGTTGAATGCACACATCACAAAGAAGTTTCTGAGAATGCTTCTGTCTAGTTTTTATGTGCAGATATTCCCGTTCCAACGAAGGCCTCAAAATACTCCAAATATACCCTTGCAGATTCTACAAAAAGAGTTTTTCAAAACTGCTCTATCAACACGATGTTTCAATTCTTTGAGTTGAATGCACACATCACAAAGAAGTTTCTGAAAATGCTTTGTCTAGTTTTTATTTGGAGATATTTCCTTTTCCACCTTACCCTTCAATGAGCTACAAATGTCCACTTGCAGATTCTACAAAAGGAGTGTTTCAAAACTGCTCTATCAAAAGAAAAGTTCAGCTCTGTTAAGTTCAACGCACACATCACAAAGTAGTTTCTGAGAATGCTTCTGTCTAGTTTTAATTTGAAGGTATTCACTTTTCCAATAAAGGCTTCTAAGCGTTCCAAATATCCACTTGCAAATTCCACCAAAAGAGTGTTCCAAAACTGCTCTATCAAAATGAAGATTCAACTCTGTGAGTTGAATGCACACTTAACAAAGAAGTTTTGGAGAATTTTTCTTTCTGGATTTTATGTGAAGATATTTCTTTCCCACCGAAGGCCCCAAAGCACTCAAAACGTCAACTTGCGGATTCTACAAATAAGGGTTTCAAAACAGCGCTATCAAAAGTAATGTTAACTCTGTGAGTTGAATGCACACATAACAAAGAAGTTTCTGAGAATGCTTCTTTCTAGTTTTTATTTGAAGATATTTCCTTTTCCACGGAAGGCCTCAAAGTGCTCCAAACGTCCAATTGCAGATTATACAAAAAAATTGTTTCAAAACTGCTGTATCAAAAGTAAGGTTCAATTCTCTGAGTTGAATTCACACATCACAAAGAAGTTTCTGAGAATGCTCCTACCTTGTTTTTATGTGAAGATATTCCCATTTCCAGTGAAGGCCACAAAACGGTCAAAATATCCCCTTGCACATACTACAAAAAGAGTGTTTCAAAACTACTCTATGAAAAGTTATGTTCAACTCTGTGAGTTCAATGCACACAAGACAAAGATGTTTCTGAGATTGCTTCTGTCTAGTTTTTATTTGAAGATATTTCCTTTTCCATAATAACCCTCAAAGCGCTACAAATGTCCACTTGCAGATTCTACAAAAACAGTGTTTCAAAACTGCTCCATTAAAGGAAAGGTTCAACTCTGTGAGTTGAGTGCACACATCACATAATAGTTTCTGAGAATGCTTCTACCTAGTTTTTATATGAAGATATTCTCGTTTCCAAGGAAGGCTTCAAATCGCTCCAAATATCCACTTGCAGGTTCTGCAAAATGTGTTTCAAAACTGCTCTATCAAAAGGAAGGTTCAACTCTATGAGTTGAATCCACACATCACAAAGACGTTTCTGAGAATGTTTATGTCTAGTTTTATGTTAAGATATTTCCCTTTCCACTGAAAGCTTCAAAGCACTCCAAATGTCCACTTGCAGATTCTAAAAAAAAGGTGTTTCAAAACTGCTCTATCAAAAGAAAGGTTCAACTCTGTGAGTTGAATGCACATATCACAAAGACGTTTCTGAGAATACTTCTGTCTAATTTTTATGTGAAGGTGTTCCCGTTTCCAATGAAGGCATCAAAGCAGTCCAAGTATCCACTTGCAGAACCTACAAAAATAGTCTTTCAAAACTGCTCTATGAAAAGCTATCTTAAAGTCTGAGTTTAATGCACACATCACAAAGACGTTTCTGAGAATGCTTCTGTCTAGTTTTTCTGTGAAGATATTTCCTTTTCTACCAAAGGCCTCAAAGCGCTCCAAATATCCACATGCAGATAGTACAAAAAGAGTGTTTGAAAACTGCTCTATCAAAAGTAATGCTCAACTCTGTTAGTTGAATGCACATATCACAAAGTAGTATCTGAGAATGCTTTGTGCAGTTTTCCTTTGAAGATATTCCTGATTCCAATGAAGCCCTCAATGTGCTGCAAATCTGCACTTGCAGATTTTACAAAAATAGCGTTTCAAAACTGCTCTATCAAAAGGAAGGTTCAACAATCTGGTTTTAATGCACACATCCAAAGAATTTTCTGAGAATATTTCTGTCTAGTTTTTATTTGAAGACATTCCCGTTTCCAATGAAGGCCTCAAAGTGGTCGAAATATCCACTTGCAGATTCTACAAAAAGAGTGTTTCAAAACTGCTCCATCAAAAGGAAGGTTCAACTCTGTGAGTTGAATGCAAACGTCACAAAGTAGTTTCTGAGAATGCTTTTGCCTAGTTTTTATGTGAAGATATTCCAGTTTCCAACAAAGACCTCCCAGCAGTCCAAATATTCACTTGGAGATTTTACAAAAAGAGTGTTCCAAAACTGATTAATGAAAAGTTATGTTCACCGCTGTGGGTTGAATGGACACATCACAAATAAGTTTCTGAGAATGCTTCTGTCAAGTTTTTGTTTGAAGATATTTCCATTTACTAAAAAAGCTCTCAAAGAGCTAGAAATGTACATTTGCAGATTCTACAAAAAGAGTGATTCAAAACTGCTCTCTCAAAGGAGATGTTCAACTCTGTGAGTGGAATTCCCACATCATAAAGAAGTTTCTGGGAATGCTTCTGCCTAGTTTTTATGTGAAGATATTTTCTTGTCTACCATAGGCTTCATGGTGCTGAAAATATTCACTTATAGATTCTACAAAAAGCGTGTTAGAAAACTGCTCTATCAAAAGGAAGGTTCAAATCTGTGAGTTGAATGCACACATCACAAAGTAGTTTCTGAGAATGCTTCTGTCTAATTTTTATGTGAAATTATACCCGTTTCCAGTGAAAGCCTCAAAGCGGTCCAAATATCCACTTGCAGATTCTACAAAAAGAGTTTTCAAAGCTGCTCTATGAATAGAAAGGTTCAACTCTGTGAGTTGAATGCACACATCACAAAGAAGTTTCTGAGAATGCTCCTGTCTAGTTTTTATGTGTAGATATTCTCGTTTACAGTGAAGACCTCGAATCGGTCCAAATATCCACTTGCAGTTTCTTCAAAAACAGCGTTTCCCAACTGCTCTATGAAACGGTATGTTCAACTCGGTGAGTTGAATGCAAACATCACAAAGAAGTTTCTGAAAATGCTTCTTTCTGGTTTTAATTTGAATATATTTCCTTTTACACCAAAGCCCTAAAAGTGCTACAAATGTCCTCATTCAAATTCTACAAAAAGAGTGTTCCAAAGCTGCTGTATTAAAAGACAAGTTCAACTCTGTGAGTTGAATGCACATATCACAACTTTGTTTCTGAGAATGCTCCTGTCTAATTTTTATTTGAAGATATTCCCATTTCCAACGAAGGCTTCAAAGCACTCCAAATATTCATTTGCAGATTCTACAAAAAGAGTGTTTCAAAAGTGCTCTATCAATATGTAGGTTCAATACTGTCAGGTGAATGCACATATCACAGAGAAGTTTCGGAGAATGCTTCTGTTTAGTTTTTATGTAAAGATATTTCCATCTCTACAATAGGCCTAAAAGTGCTCCAAATATCCACTTGCAGACTCTACAAAAGGAGTGTTTCAAAACTGCTCTATCAAAAGGAAGGTTCAAACCTGTGCGTTAACTGCACACATCACAAAGAAGTTTCTGACAATGTTTCTGTCTAGTTTTTATGTTTAGATATTCTAGTTTCCAAAGAAGCCCCTAAGTTTCCAAAGAAGTCCTAAGTTTCCAAAGAAGTCCTAATATGCCCTTGCAGATTCTACAAAAAGAGCATTTTAAAACTGCTCCATGAAAAATTATGTTCCACTCTGTGAGTTGAATGCACACATCACAATGTTGTTTCTGAGAATGCTTCTGCCTACTTTTTATGTGAAGATATTCCTGTTTCCAATGAAGGTGTCAAAGCGGTCCAAATATCCAGTTGCAGATTCTACAAATAGAGTGTTACAAAACTGCTCTATGAAAATTTATGTTCAACTCTGTGAGTTGAATGCACACATCAAAAAAAGTTTCTGAGAATGCTTCTGTCTAGTTTTTATGTGAAGATATTTCCTTTTCTAAAAAAGGGCTCAAAACGCTCAAAATGTCCACTTGCAGAATCTATTAAAAAGTATCCCAAAACTGCTCTATCAACAGAAAGGTTCAACTCTGTGAGTTGCATGCACAAATCCCAAAGAAATTTTTGAGAATGCTTCTGTCTAATTTTTTTGTGAAGATATTTCCTTTTCTACCATAGGTCTCAAAGAGCTCCAAATATCCACCTGCAGACTCTACAAAAAGAGTGTTTCAAAACTGCTCTATCAAAAGGAAGGCTGAACTCTGTGAGTTGAATGCACACATCACAAAGTAGTTTCTGAGAATGCTTCTGTTTAGTTTCTATTTGAAGATATACCCGTTTCCAACGAAGACACCAAAACGGTCTAAATATCCCCTTTCAAATTGTACAAAAAGAGAGTTTCAAAACTGCTCTATCAAATGGAAGGTTTAACTCTGTGAGTTGAATGCACACATTACAAAGAAATTCTGAGAATACTTGTGTTTAGTTTTTTTGTGAAGATAATTCCTTTTTCACTGAAGGCCTCAAAGCACTCCAAATATCCTCTTGTGTATTCTATAAAAAAAAGTGTTTGAAAACTCCTCTATCAAAAGGAAGGTTCAACACTGTGAGTTGAATGCACACATCACAAGTAAGTTTCTGAGAATACTTCTTTGTAGTTTTTATGTGAACATATTCCCGTTTCCAACGAAGGCCTCAAAGCACTCCGAATATCCACTTACAGATTCTACAAAAAGATTGTTTCAAAACTGCTCAATGAAAAGTTATGCTGAACTCTGTGAGTTCAATGCACACATCACAGAGAAGTTTCTGAGAATGCTTCTGTCTATTTTTTGTGTGAAGATATTTCCTTTACTACCATAGGCCTCAAAGCGCTCCAAATATCCATCTGCAGATACTACAAAAAGAGTATTTCAAAACTGGTCTATCAAAAGAAAGGTTGAACTCTGTGGTTTGAATGCATATATCAGAAAGTAGTTTTTGAGAATGCTTCTGTCCAGTTTTAAATTGATGATATTCTCATTCCCAACGAAGGCTTCAAAGATCTCCAAATATCTAGTTGCAAATTCCTAAAAAAGAGTGTTTCAAAACTGCTATATGAAAAGGAAGTTTTAACTCTGTGATTCGAATGCATGCATCACAAAGTACTTTCTAAGAATGCTTGTTTCTAGTTTTTATTTGAAGGTATTCCCATTTGCAAATAGGCTTCAAAGTACGCCAAATATCCACTTGCAGATTGTACAAAAAGTGTGCTTCAAAACTGCTCTCTGAAAACAAAAGTTCAACTCTGTGATTTGAATGCACACATCACAAAGAAGTTTCTGAGAATGCTTCTGTCTGGTGGTTGTTTGAAGATATTTCCGTTTCCAACAAAGTCTTCAAAGCACTCCAAATATCCACTTGCAGATTCTACAAAAAGAGTGTTTTAAAACTGCTCTATGAAAAGTTATGTTCAACCCTCTGAGTTGAATGCCCACATCACAAAATGTTTCTGAAAATGCTTCTGTCTAGTTTTTATGTGAAGATATTACTGTTTCCAATGAAGGCCTCAAAACGGTCCAAATAACCACTTGCAGGTTCTTCAAAAGGAGTGTTTCACAACTGCACTAGGAAAACGTATGTTCAACTCTGCGAGTTGAATGCAAACATCACATAGAAGTTTCTGAGAAACCTTCTGTCTAGTTTTCATTTCAAGATATTTCCTGTTCCACCATAGCCCTCAGAGCACTTCAAATGTCCTCTTTCAGATTCTACAAAGAGTATTTCAAAACTACTCTATCAAAGGAAAGGTTCAACTCTCTGAGTTGAATGGACACATCACAGAGTTGTTTCTGAGAAGGCTTCTGTTTGTTTTTTATTTCAAAATATTCCCGTTTCCAAGGAAGGCTCAAGCACTTCAAATATCCACTTCCAGATTCTACAAAAACAGGGTTTCAAAACTGCTCTATGAAAAGTTATGTTCAGCACCCTGAGTTGAATGTACACATCATGAAGAAATTTCTGAGAATGCTTCTGTCTAGTTTTTATGTTAAGATATTCGTGTTTCCAAGGAATGCCACAAATCGGTACAAATATCCACTTACAGTTTCTTCAGAAAGAGTGTTTGACAACTGCTCTATGAAAAGGAAAGTTCAACTCTGTGAGTTGAATGCACACATCACAAAGAAATTTCTGAGAATGCTTCTGTCTAGTTTTTATTTGAAGATAATTCCTTTTCCATGCCAGTCCTGTAAAAGTTATAAATGTCCACTTTCAGATTCTACAAAAGTAGTGTTACAAAACTGCTCTATCAAAGGAAATGTTTAACTCTGTGTGTTGAATGCACATTTCACAAAGTAATTTCTAAGAATGCTTCTGTCTAGTTTTTATTTGAAAATATTCCCACTTCAATGAAGTATTCAAAGCACTCTAAATGTCCACTTGCAGATTCTACAAAAAATGTGTTTCAAAACTGTTACATCTAAAGGAAGATTCAACTTTGTGAGTTGAATGCACACATCACAAAGAAGTATCTGACAATGCTTCAATTTAGTTTTTATATGAAGATATTCCTGTTTCCAAAGAAGGCCTCAAAACGGTCCAAGTATCCCCTTGCAGATTGTACAAAAAGAGTGTCTCAAAACTGCTCAATCAAAAGTTATGCTAAACTCCGTGAGTTGAATGCACACATCAAAAAGACGTTTCTGAGAATGCTTCTGTCTAGTTTTTATGTGAAGATATTTTCATTTCCAACGAAGGCCTCTAAGCAGTCCAAATATCCACTTGCAGGTTCTTCAAATAGAATGATTCACAACTTCTCTATGAAAAAGTATGTTCAACTCTATGAGTTGGATGCACAAATCACAAAGTAGATTCTGAGGATGCTACTGTCTGGTTTTTAGTTGAAGGTATTCCCGTTTCCAACAAAGGCTTCAAAATGCTCCAATTATTCACTTGCAGATCCTACAAAAAGAGTGTTTCAAATCTGCTCTATCAAAAGGAAGGTTTAACTCTGTCAGTTGAATGCACACATCACAAAGAAGTTTCTGAGAATGTTTCTGTCTTGTTTTTATGTGAAGATATTTCCTTTTTTGCCGAAGGCCTCAAAGCGCTCCAAATGTCCACTTGCAGATTCTACAGAAACAGTGTTTCAATACTGCTCTACCATAAGGAAGTTTCATCTCTGTGAGTTGAATCCACTCATCACAAAGAAGTTTCTGAGAATGCTTCTGTCTAGTTTTTATGTGAATTTAATCCCGTTTCCAACCAAGACCTCAAATCGGTTCAAATATCTGCCTTTGGATTCTACAAAAAGAGTGTTTCTAAACTGCTCTATCAAAAGGAAAGTTCAATTCTGTGAGTTGAATGCACCCATCACAAGAAGTTTCTGAGAATGCTTCTGTCTAGTTTTTATTTGAAGATATTCCCATTTCCAATGAAGGATTCAAAGTGCTCCAAATATCCACTTGCCAATTCTTCAAAAGGACGGTTTCAAAACTGCTCTATCAAAAGGAAGCTTCAACTGTGTGAGTTGAATGTACACATCATGAAGTAGTTTCTGAGAATGTTTCTGTCTACTTTTTATGGGAAGATATTCCTGTTTCCAATGAGGGCCTCAATACGGTCAAAATATCCCCTTTCAGATACTGCAAATAGAGTTTTTCAAGTCTCCTCTAGAAAAAGTTATGTTCAACTCTGTGAGTTGAATACACACATCACAAACTTGTTTCTGAGAATGCTTCTGTCTAGTTTTTATTTGAAGATATTCCCGTTTCCAACGAAGTCTTCAAAGCACTCCAAATATACACCTGCAGATACTACAGAAGGAGTGTTTCAAATCTGCTCCATCAAAAGAAAGTTTAAACTCTGTGAGTTGAAGACACACATCACAAAGAAGTTTCAGATAATGTTTCTCTCTAGTTTTTATTTGAAGATATTTTCTTTTCCACCAGAGCCCTCAAAGCGTTACAAATGTCTATATGCAGATTCTACAAAAAGAGTGTTTCAAAACTTCCCTGTCAAAAGAAATATTCAACACTGTGAATTGAATGTACACAACACAAAACAGTTTCTGAGAATGCTTCTGTCGAGTTTTTATTTGAAGAAATTCCCGTTTCCCACAAAGGCTTCAAAGCACTCAAAATATCCATTTGCAGATTGTACAAAAAGAGTGTTTCAAAACTGCTCTACCAAAAGGAAGGTTCAACTCTGTGAGTTGAATGCACACATCACAAAGAAGTTTCTGAGAATGATTCTGAGTAGTTTTTATGTGAAGAGATTTCCCTTACCACCGAGGGCCTCAAAGCACTCCAAATGTCCACTGGCAGATTCTAAAAAAAATGTGTTTCAAAACTGCTCTATCAAAAGGAAGGTTCAACTCTGTGAGTTGAATGTACACATAACAAAGAAGTTTCTGAGAATGCTTCTATCTACTTTTTATGTGAAGATGTTTCCTTTTCCACCAATGGTCACAAAGCACTCCAAATGTCCACTTGCAGATTCTGCAAAAAAAGTGTTGCAAACATGCTGTATCAAAAGAAATGTACAACTCTATAAGTTGAAGGCACACATCACAAAAATGTTTCTGAGACTGCTTCTGTCTAGTTTGTATGTGAAGATATTCCCTTTTCTACCATAGGCCCCAAGGCAGTCCAAATATCCATTTGCAGATTCTACAAAAAGTGTTTTCAAAACTGCTCTATCAAAAGAAAGGCTCAACTCCATGAATCGAAAGCGTACATCTCAAAGTAGTTTTGGAGAATGCTTCTGTCTAGTTTTTATTTGAAGATATTCCCATTTCCAACGAAGGATTCAAAGTGCTCCAAATATCCACTTGGAGATTCTACAATAAGAGTCTTTCAAAGCTGCTCTATCAAAAGGAAGGCTCATCACTGTGAGTTTGAATGCACACATCACAAAAAAGTTTCTGATAATGCTTCTGTCTAGTATTTATGTGAAGATATTTCCTTTTGTACCAAAGGTCTCAAAGGGCTCGAAATGTCCTCTTGCAGATTCTACCAAAAATGTGTTACAAAATTGCTCTATCAAAACAAAGGTTCAACTCTGTGAGTTGAATACACACATCACAAAGATGTTTCTAAGAATGCTTCTCTCTAGTTTTTATGTGAAGGTATTCCCGTTTAAATCAAAAGCCTCAAAACGGTCAAAATATCCCCGTGCAGATTTGACAAAAAGAGAGTTTCAAAACTGCTCTATCAAAAGGAAGCTTCAACTCTGTGAGTTGAATGCACACATCACAAAGAAGTTTCTGAGAATGCTTCTGTCAAGTTTTTATCTGCAGATATTCCCTTTTCCAACAACGGCCTCAAAGTCGTCTAAATAGGCACTTGCAGATTCTACAAAAAGAGTGTATCAAAACTGCTCTATGAAAAATTATGTACAACAATGTGAATTGAATTCACACATCACAAAGAAGTTTCTGAGAATGGTTCTGTCTAGTTTTATGTGAAGACATTCCCATTTCCAATGAAGGCCTCAAATCGGTCCTAATATCCACTTGCAGGTCCTTCAAAAAGAGTTTCACAACTGCTCTATGAAAAGGTGTGTTCAACTCTGTGAGTTGAATGTGCACATAACAAAGAAGTTTCTGTGAATACTTCTGTGTAGTTTTTATTTGAAGATATTTCCTTTTCCACCAGAGCTCTCAAAGCGCTACAAGCAACTATTTGAAGATGCTGCAAAAAGAGTGTTTCAAAACTGATCTATCAAAAGAAAGGTTCATCTCTGTGAGTTGAATGTACACATCACAAAACAGTTTCTGGGAATGCTTCTATCTCTTCTTTATTTGAAGAAATTCCCGTTTCCAATGAAGGCTTCAAATCTCTCCAAATACCAATTGCAGATTCTACAAAAAATGTGTTTCAAAACTGCTCTATAAAAAGGAAGGTTCAACCCTGTGAGTTGAATGCACACATCTCAAAGAAGTTCCTGATGTATATGTGCCACATTTTCTTAATCCAGTCTATCATTGTTGGACATTTGGGTTGGTTCCAAGTCTTTGCTATTGTGAATAATGCGGCAATAAACATACGTGTGCTATGCAGCCATAAAAAATGATGAGTTCACGTCCTTTGTAGGGACATGGATGAAACTGGAAATCATCATTCTCAGTAAACTATCGCAAGGACAAAAAACCAAACACCGCATATTCTCACTCATAGGTGGGAATTGAACAATGAGAACACATGGACACAGGAAGGGGAACATCACACTTTGGGGACTGTTGTGGGGTGGGGGGAGGGGGGAGGGTTAGCATTGGGAGATATACCTAATGCTAGATGACAAGTTGGTGGGTGCAGCGCACCAGCATGGCACATGTATACATATGTAACTTACCTGCACATTGCGCACATGTACCATAAAACCTAAAGTATAATAATGATAATAATAATAATAATAATAAAAAGAAAAGTATATGGAAGTTCTTTGCAGTGTTCTCATAACTTTCTTAAGCGTGTTTTTTAAAGTTAAAATAAAAAATAAGTTCATAAAAAAAAAAAAAAAGAAGTTCCTGAGAATGCATCTCTCTACATTTTATGTGAAGATATTTCCTTTCCTAATGTAGGCCTCAAAGCACTTCAAATATCCACTGGCAGATTCTACAAAAAGTGAGATTCAAAACTGCTCTATCAAAAGAAATGCTCAATTTGGTGAGTTGAAAGCACACATTACAAGGTAGTTTCTGAGAATGCTTCTGTCTAGTTTTTATTTGAAGATATTACCGTTTCCAATGAAGGCTTCAAAGTGCTCCAAGTAACCACTTGCAGGTTCTAGAAAAAGAGTGTTTCAAAACTGCTCTATACAAAGGAAGGTTATACCGTGTCAGTTGAATACACACATCACAAAGAAGTTTCTGAGAAAGCTTCTGTGTAGCTTTTATATGAAGATGTTTCCTTTTCTACCTTAGGCCTCAAAGCACTGCAAATATCCACTTGCAAATTCTACAAAAAGAGAGTTTCAAAACTGCTATATGAAAGCGAATGTTCAAACCCATGAGTTGAATGCACGCATCATAAATAAATTTCTGAGAATGCTACTCTGTTGTTTTTATGTAAAGATATTTCCTTTTCCACCTAAGACGTCAATGCACTCAAAATGTCCACTTGAAGATTCTACAAAAAGAGTGATTCAAAACTACTCTATGAAACGTTAAGTTCAACTCAGTGAGTTCAATGCAAACATCACAAAGAAGTTTCTTAGAATGCTTCTGTCTAGTTTATACGTGAGGATATTTCCTTTTCTATCATAGGACTCAAAGTGCTCTAATAATCCACTTGCAGATTCTACCAAAAGTGTGTTTCAATACTGCTCTATCAAAAGTAAGTTTCAACCCTGTGAGTTGAATGCACACATCAGAAAGAAGTTTCTGAGAACCCTTCTGTCCAGTTTTTATGTGAAGATATTTCTTTTTCCAGGAAAGGCCTCAAAGCCTGCCAAATATCCACTTGTAGATTTTACAAAAACAGTGTTTCAAAACTACCCTATCTAAAGGAAAGTTCAACTCTGTAAGTTGAATGCACACATCACAAATAAGTTTCTGAGAACACTTCTGTCTAGTTTTTATGTGAAGATATTTCCTTTTCTAGCATAGGCCACAAAGCTCTCTAAATATCCACTTTCAGTTTCTACCAAAAGAGTGTTTCAAAACTGCTCTATCAAAAGGAAGGTTCAACTCTGTGAGTTGAATGCACACATCACAAACCAGTTTCTGAGAATGCTTCTGTCTAGTTTTTATGTGAGGATAATTCCTTTTCCAGCATAGGACTCAAAGCCCTCCAAATATCCACTTGCATTTTCTACAATAACAGTGTTTCAAAACAGCTCTATCTAAAGGAAGGTTCAAATCTGTCAGTTGAATGCCCACAACATAAAGAAGTTTCTGTGACTGCTTAGTCTAGTTTTTATGTGAAGATATTTCCTTCTCCACTGAAGGCCTCAAAGTGATCAAATGTACCCTTGCAGATTCTACAAAAAATGGTTTCAAAGCTGCTCTATGAAAAGTTATGTTCAACTCTGTGAGCTGAATGCACATATCACAAAGAAGTTTCTGAGAATACTTCTGTTTAATTTTCTTTGAAGATATTTCATTTTCCACCATAGCCCATGAAGCGCTACAAATGTCCATTTGCAGATTTGACAAAAAGAGTGTATCAAAAGTGATCTATGAAAGGTAACATTCAGCTATGTAAGTTGAATGAACACATCAAAAAGCAGTTTTTGAGAATGGTTCTGCCTTGTTTTTAGTGGAAGATATTCCCTTTTCCAATGAATGTTTCAAAGTGCTGCAAATGTCCAGTTGCAGATTCTACAAAAAGAAAGTTTCGAAGCTGCTTTATCAAAAGGAAGATTCAACTCTGTGAGTTCAATGCACACATCACAAAGAAGTTTCTGAGAATGCTATTGTCTAGTTTTTAAGTGGAGATATTTCCTTTTCCACCGAATGTCTCTAAGCCCTGCAAACATCCACTAGCAGATTCTACACAAAAAGTGTTTCAAAACTGCTCTATAAAAAGGAAGGTTCAATTCTGTGAGTTGAATGTGCACATCACAAAGAGGTTTCTGAGAATGCTTCTGTCTAGTTCTTATGTGAAGATATTCCCCTTTCCAACAAAGGCCTCAAAACCGTCTAAATATCCCCTTGCAGATTCTACAAAATGAGTGTTTCAGTCTGCTCTATCAAAAGTAAGGTTGAACTCTGTGAATTGACTGCACACACCACAAAGAAGTTTCTGAGGGTGTGTCTCTCTAGTTTTTATGTGCAGATATTCCTGTCTCCAATGAAGGCCTCAAAGGAGTGCAAATATCCACTTGCAGATTCTACAAAAAGAGTGTTTCAAAACTGCTTTATGAAAACCTATGTTCAACTCTGTGAGTTGAATGCACACATCACAAAGAAGTTTCTGAGAATGCTTTTGGGGAATTTATAGGTGAAAATATTTCCGTTTCCAATGAAAGCCTCAAATCGGTCCAAATATCCACTTGCAGGTCCTTCAAAAACAGTGTTTCACAAATGTTCTATGAAAAGTTATATACAACCCTGTGAGTTGAATGCACACATCTCAACGAAGTTTCTGAGAATGTTTCTGTCTAGTTTTTATGTGAGGTTATTTCCCTTACTAACATAGGCCTCAAAGCGCTCCAAATATCCACTTGTAGATTCTACAAAAACATTGTTTCAAAACTGCTCTATCAAAAGGAAAGCTCAACTCTGTAAGTTGAATGTACAAACCACAAAGGGCTTTCTGAGAATTCTTCTGTCTAGTTTTTATTTGAAGATATTTGCGATACCAAAGAAGGCTTCAAACCGCTCCAAATGTCCACTTGCAGATTGTACAAAAAGAGTGTTTCAAAACTGCTGTATCAAAAGGAATGTTCAACTCTGTGAGTTGAATGCACACATCAAAAGGTAGTTTCAAAGAATGCTTCTGTCTAATTTTTATATGAAGATATTTCTTTTTCCACTGAAGTCCTCAAAGCACTCCGAATGTCCACTGGCAGTTTCTACAAAAAATTGTTTCAAAACTGCTCTATCAAAAGGAAGGTTCAAATCTGTGAGTTGAATGACGTCATCAGAAAGATGTTTCTGAGAATATTTCTGTCCAGTTTTTATGTGCAGATATTCCTGTTTTCAATGAAGGGCTCAAATCGGTTCAAATATCCCCTTGCAGATTCTACAAAAAGAGTGTTTAAAAACTGCTCTATCAAACGGAAGTTTCAACTCTGTGAGTTGAATGCACATATCACAAAGAAGTTTCTCAGAATGCCTCTGTCTAGTTTTTATGTGAAGATATACCCGTTTCCAATGAAGTCCTCAAATTGGCCCAAATATCCACTTGCAGGTTCTTCAAAAAGCATGTTTCACAACTGCTCTACGAAAAGGTATTCTCAATCCTGTGAGTTGAATGCACACATCACAAAGGAGTTTGTGAGAATGTTTCTGCTTAGATTTTTATGAAGATATTCCCCTTTCCAACGAAGGAATGCAACTGGTCCAAATATCACTTTGCAGATTCTACAAAAACAGTGTCTCAAAACTGCTTTATCAAAAGGAAGGTTCAACTCTGTGAGTTCAATGCACACATCACAAAGACTTTTCTGAGAATGGTTTTGTCTAGTATTTGTGTGAAGATATTCCCGTTTCCAATGAAGTCCTCAAATTGGCCCAAATATCCACTTTCAGATTCTTCAAAAAGCGTGATTCACAACTGCTCCACGAAAAGGTATTCTCAACTCTGTGAGTTGAATGCACACATCACAAAGGAGTTTGTGAGAATGTTTCTGCTTAGATTTTTGTGAAGATATTCCCCTTTCCAATGAAGGAACACAATCAGTACAAATATCGCTTTGCAGATTCTACAAAAACAGTGTCTCAAAACTGCTCTATCAAAAGGAAGGTTCAACTCTGTGAGATGAATGCACACATCACAAAGGCATTTCTGAGAATGCTTCTGTCTAGTTTTTATGTGAAGATAATCCCGTTTCCAATGAGGGCCTCAAATTGGTCCAAGTATACAGTTGCAGGTTCTTCAAAAACAGTGTTTCACAACTGCTCTATGAAGAGGAATGTTCAACTCTGTAAGTTCAATGCAAAAATCACAAAGAAGTTTCTTAGAATATTTCTGTCTGGTTTTAATTTGAAGATATTTCCTATCCCACCATAGCCCTCAAAGCGCTACAATTGTCCACAAGCAGATTCTGTAAAAAGAGTTTTTCAAAACTGCTCTATCAAAAGAAAGGTTGAACTCTGTGAGTTGAATGCACACATCACAAAGTAGTTTATGTGAATGCTTCTGTCTATTTTTTATTTGAAGATATTCTGGATTCCAACAAAGGAACCATAGCATTCAAAATATCCACTTGCAGATTCTACAAAAAGGGGGTTTCAAAACTGCTCTATCAAAAGGAAGGTAAAACTCTGTGAGTAGAATGCACATTTCACAAACAAGTTTCTGAGAATGCTTCCCTCAATTTTTTATGTGAAGAAATTCTCGTTACCAAAAAAGGCCTCAAATCGGTCCACATATCCCCTTGCGGACCATACAAAAAGAGTGTTACAAAACTGCTCTATGAAAAGGTATGTTCAACTCTGTGAGAAGAATGCACACATCACAAAGAAGTTTCTGAGAATGCTTCTGTCTAGTTTTTATGTGAAGATATTTCCTTTTCCACAGAAGGCCTCAAAGCGCTCCAAATGGCCACTTGCAGAGTCTACAAACGAAGTGTTTGGAAACTGCTCTATCAAAATGAATGTTAAAATCTGTGAGTTGAATGCACACATCACAAAGAAGTTTCTGAGAATGCTTCTGTCTAGTTTTTATGTGAATGTATATGCGTTTCGAATGAAGGCCTCAAAATGGTGCAAACATCATCCTGCAGTTTATACAAAAAGAGTGTTTCATAACTGCTCTATCAAAAGGAAAGTTTAACTCTGTGAGAAGAATGCACACATCACAATGCAGTTTTTGAGAATGCTTCTGTCTAGTTTATATTTGAAGATATTCCCGTTTCCAAGGAAGGATTCAAAGTGCTCCAAATATCCACTTGCAGATTCTACAAAAAGAGATTTTCAAGCCTGCTCTATCAAAAGGAAGTTTCAGCTCAGTAAATTGAATGCACACATCACAAAGAAGTTTCTGAGAATGCTTCTGTCTAGTGTTTATGTGAAGATATTTCCTGTTCCACTGAACGCCTCAAAGTGCTCCAGATGTCCACTTGCAGATTCTACAAAAACAGTGTTTCAAAGCTGCTCTATTAAAAATTATGTTGAACTCTGTGAGTTAAATGCACACATCACAAAGAAGTTTCTGATAATGCTTCTGTCTACTTTTTATGTGGATATTTCATATTCCACCAAATTCCTAAAAGTGCTCCAATTGTCCACTTGCAGATTCTACAAAAAGAGTGTTTCAAAACTGCTCTGTGAAAAGTTATGTTCAAATCTATGAGTTGAATGCACACATCACAAAGCAGTTTCTGAGAATGCTTCTGTCTAGTTTTTATGTGAAGATGTACTCGTTTCCAAGGAAGGCCTCAAATAGGTCTAAATATCCGCTTGCAGAATCTACGAAAAGGGTTTTTCAAAACTGCTGTATCTAAAGGAAGGTTCAACACTGTGAGTTGAATGCACACATCACAAAGAAGTTTCTTAGGATACTTCTGTCTAGTTTTTATATGAAGATATTTCCTTTTAAACTGAAGGCCTCAAAGCGCTCCAAATGTCCTCTTGCAGATTCTGCAAAAAAAGTTTTTCAAAACTGTTCTAAGAAAAGGAAGATTCAACTCGGTGAGTTGAATGCTCACATAACAAAATAGTTTCTGAGAATGCTTCTGTGTACTTTTATGTGAAGATATTCCTGTTTCTGATGAAGGCTTCAAAACGGTCCAAATATCCCATTGCAGATTCTAGGAAAAGAGTGTTTCAAAAGTGTTCTATCAAGAGGAAGGTTCAACTCTGTGAGTTGAAAGCACACATCACAAAGAAGTCTCTGAGAATGCTTCTGTCTAAGTTTTATGTGAAGATATTTCCGTTTCCAACAAAGGCCTCAAAGCGGACCAAATTTCCACTTGCAGATTCTACAAAAAGAGTGTTTCAAAACTGCTCTATGAAAACGAAGGTTCAACACTGTGAGTTCAATGCACACATCACAAAATCGTTTCTCAGAATCCTTCTGTCTAGTTTTTATGTGAAGCTATTCCGGATTCCAATGAAGGCCTCAAATCGGTCTATCCCCTTGCAGAATCTACAAAAACAGTGTCTCAAAACTCCTCTATCAAAAGGAAGGATCAACTCTGTCAGTTGAATGCACACATCACAAAAAATTTCTGAAAATTCTTCTTTCTTGTTTTTATGTGCAGGTACTCCCATTGCCAAAGAAGGCCACAAAGCGTTCTAAGTATTCACTTGCAGATTCCACAAAAAGACAGTTTCAAAACTGCTCTATGAAAAGATATGTACAATTCTATGAGTTGAACGTACACATCACAAAGAAGTTTCTGAGTATGCTTCTGTGTAGTTTTTATTTGATGATACTTCCTTTTCCACCATAGCCCAAAATCGCTAAAAGTGTCCATTTGCAGATTCTAAAAAAGAGTGCTTCAAAAATGCTCTTTAAAAAGATAGTTCAAAACCTTGAGCTCAATGCACACATCACAAAGAAGTTTCTGAGAATGCTTCTGTCTACTTTTTATGTGAGGAAATTCCCGTTTCAAACGAAGGCCTCAAATCGTTCCAAAATTCCACTTGCAGAAGCTAGAAAAAGAGTGTTTCAAAACAGCTCTATGAAAAGTTATGTTCAACTCTGTGAGTTGAATTCAAACATCACAAAGAAGTTTATGAGAATGCATCTGTCTAGTTATTATGTGAAGACATTTCCTTTTTTATCATAGGCCACAATGTGC
This sequence comes from Pongo abelii, assembly GCF_028885655.2. Lineage (NCBI taxonomy): Eukaryota > Metazoa > Chordata > Mammalia > Primates > Hominidae > Pongo > Pongo abelii. Next base: position 17,097,101 of record NC_072000.2, on the reverse strand, counting down.
TCGAAATATCCACCAGTAAATACTTCAAAAAAAGTGTTTCAAAACTATTCTATCAAAAGGAAGGCTCAACTCTGTGAGTTGCATGCACACATCACAAAGTAGTTTCTGAGAATGCTTCTGTCTAGTTTTCATTTGAAGATATTCCTGTTCCCAAAGAAGGCTTCAAAGTACTCCAAATATCCACTTGCAGATTCTACAAAAAGAGTGTTTCAAAACTGCTGTATCAAAAGGAAATTTCAACACTGTTAGTTGAATGCACACATCACAAAGGAGTTTCTGAGATTGTTTTTGTCTAGTTTTTAAGTGAAGATATTTCCTTTTCTACCATAGGCCTCCAAGTGCTCCAAATATCCAATTTCAGATAATACAAAAAGAGTGATTCAAAACTGGTCTATCAAAACAAAGTTTCAACTCTGTGATTTGAATGCACACATCACAAAGATGTTTCTGAGAATGTTTCTGTGTAGTTTTTATGTGATGATTTTCTCGATTACAATGAAGGCCTCAAATTGGTAAAATTATCCACTTGCAGGATTTCAAAAAGACTGTTTCACAACTGCTCTATGAAAAGGCAAGTTCAACTCTGTGAGGTGAATGCAAATATCACAAAGAAGTTTCTGTGAATGCTTCCGTCTAGTTTTTATTTGAATATATTTCAATTTCCACCATAGCCCTCAAAGCGATACAAATGTCCATTTGCAGATTCTACAAAAAGAGTGTTTCAAAGCTGCTCTATCAAAGGAAATATTCATCTCTATGAGTTGAATGCACATATCACAAAGTAGTTTCTGAGAATGCTACTGATTTTATTTGAACACATTCCCGTTTCCAATGAAGGCTTCAAAGCTCTCCAAGTATCCAATTTCAGATACTACAAAAACAGTGTTTCAAAACTGCTCTATCAAAAGTAAGATTCAACGCGGAGTTGAATGCACACAACACAAAGAAGTTTCTGATAATGCTTCTGTCTAGTTTTTATGTGAAGAGATTTCGTTTTCCAATGAAGTCCTCTAAGCACTCCAATTGTCTACTTCCAGATTCTACAAAAAATGTGTTTCAAAACTGCTCTATGAAAAGGATGGTTCAACTCTGTGAGTTGAATGCACAGATCACAGAGAAGTTTCTGAGATTGCTTCTGTCTAGTTTTATGTGAAGATGTTGCCTTTTCCACCAAATACCTCAAAGCACTCCAAATGTCCACTTGCAAATTCCATAGAAAAAGGTTTCAAACTGCTCTATCAAAAGGAAGTATCAGCTCTGTGAGCTGAATGCACACATCACAAAGAAGTTTCTGACAGTGCTCAGGTCTTGTTTTTATCTGAAGATATTCCCGTTTGCAACAAAAGCCTCAAATCGGTCCAAATATCCCCTTTCAGATTCTACAAAAAGAGTGTTTCAAACCTGCTGTATGAAAAGTTATGTTCAACTCTGTGAGTCGAATGCACACATCACAAAGTAGTTTCTGAGAATGCTTCTGTCTAGATTTTATGTGAAGATATTCCCATTTCCGATGAAGGCTTCACACTGTCCAAATATGCTCTCGCAGATTCTACAAAAGGAGTGTTTCAAAACTGCTCTATGAATAGTTATGTTCAACTCCATGAGTTGAATGCGCACATCACAAAGTAGTTTCTGAGAATCCTTCTGTCTAGTTTATATGTGAAGATGTTCCCGTTTTCAATGAAGGCCTCAAATCATTCCAAATATCCACTTGCAGGTCCTTCAAAAAGAGTGTTCAACAACTGCACTAAGAAAATGTATGTTCAACTCCGTGAGTTGAATGCAAACATTCCAAAGTTGTTTCTGAGAATTTTTCTGTGTAGTTTTTGAAGATATTTCCTTTTCCACGATAGCCCTCAAGGTGCTACAAATGACCTCTTTCAGATTCTACAAAAAAGAGAGTTTCTAAACTGCTCTATCAAAAGAAAGTTGAATGGCCATATCACAAAGTTGTTTCTGAGAGTGCTTCGGTCTAGATTTTATTTGAAGATATTCCCATTTCAAACAAAGGCTTCAAAGCCCTCTAAATATCCGCTTGCAGATTCTACAAAAAACTGTTTCAAAACTACTCTATCAAAAGGAAGATTCAACTCAGTGAGTTGAATTCACACTTCAAAAAGAAGTTTCTGAGAATGCTTCTGTCTAGTTTTCATGTGAAGATATTTCCTTTTCCACCGGAGAACTCAAAGTGCTTCAAATGTCCACTTTCAGATACCACAAAAAAACTGTATCTAAACGGCTCTATCAAAAGGAAGGTTCAACTCTGTAAGTTGAATGCACACAAAAGAAAGAACTTTCTGAGAATACTCAGTCTAGTTTTTATGTGAAGATATTTCCTTTTCCACTGAAGGCCTCAAAGTGCTCCAATTGTCCACATTCACATTCCACAAAAAAAGGTTTCAAAACTGCTCTATCAAAATGAAGGTTTATCTCTTTGAGTTGAATGCACACATCACAAAGAAGTTTCTGACAATGCTTTTGTCTAGTTTTTATGTGACGATATTCAAGTTTCCAACAAAGGCCTCAAATCGGTCCAAATATCCCCTTACAGATTCTACAAAAAGACTGTTTCAAAACTGCTCTATGAAAAGTTATGTTCAAATCCGTGAGTTGAATGCACCCATCACAAAGAAGTTTCTGAGAATGCTTCTGTGTAGTTTTTATGGGAAGATAATTCCGTTTCTAATGAAGCCCTGAAACGGTCCCAATATCCACTTGTGGATTACACAAAAAGAGTGTTTCAAAACTGCTCCATGAAAACTAATGTTCTGCTCCGTGAATTGAAAGCATACATCACAAAGAAATTACTGATAACGCTTCTGTCCAGTTTTTATGTGAAGATATTCCTGTTTTTAATGAAGGCCCCTAATCTGTCCAAATATCCACTTGCAGGTTCTTCAAAAAGAGTGTTTCACTACTGCTCTATCAAAAGGAATGTTCAACTCTGTGAGTTGAATGCAAACTTCTCAAAGAAGTTTCTGAGAATGCTTCTGTCTGATTTTTATTGGAAGATAGTTCCTTTTCCACCACAGCCCTCAAAATCCTACAAATTGTCCTCTTTCAGATTCTACAAAAAGAGTGTTTCAAAACTGCTCTATGAAAAGAAAGGTACAACTCTGTGAGTTGAATGCATACATCACCAAAAAGTTTCTAAGAATGCTTCAGTCAAGTATTTATGTGAAGATATTTCCCTTTCCCCCGAAGGCCTCAAAGCTCTCAAACAGTCCAATTGCAGATTCTACACAAAATGTTTCAAAACTGCTCTATCAAAAGGAAGTTTCAAATCTGTCAGTTGAAGTCACACATGAAAAAGAAGTTTCTGAGAATGCTTCTGTCTAGTTTTATGTGAAGATATTCCCGTTTCCAATGAAGGCATCAAAGAGGTCTAAATATCCACTTGCAGATTCCACAGAAAGAGTGTTTCAAAACTGCTCTATTAAAAGTTATGTTGACCTCTGTGAGGGGAATGCACACATCTGAAAGAAGTTTTTGAGAATGCTTCTGTCTAGTTTTTCTGTGAAGATATTCCTGTTTCCAATGAAGGCCTCAAATCTGTCCAAATAACCACTTGCAGGTGCTTAAAAAAGAGGGTTTCACTACTGCTCTATGAAAAGATATGTTCAACTCTGTGCGTTGCATGAAAACATCACAAAGAAGTTTCTGAGAATGATTCTGTCTAGTTTTTATGTGAAGATATTTCTTTTTACACCAGAGACCTCAAAGAGCTGCAAATGTCCACTTGCAGATTCTACAAAAAGAGCGTTTCAAAACTACTCTATCATATGAAGGGTTGAACTCTGTGAGTTGAATATACATATCACAAAGTAGTTTCTGAGAATGCTTCTGTCTTGTTTTTATTTGAAGATATTCCCGTTTCCAATGAAGGATTCAAAGAGCTCCAAATATCCACTTGCAGATTCTGCAAAAAGAGTGTTTCAAAACTGCTCTATCAAAAGGAAGACCCAAATCATTGAGTTGAATGCACACATCACAGAGATGTTTCTGATAATGTTTCTGTCTAGTTTGTATGTGAAGATATTTCCTTTTCCACCAAAGGCCTTAAAGCGCTCCAAATGTCCTCTTGCAGAATCTACAGAAAGTGGGTTTCAAAAGTGAAATAGCAAAAGGAAGGTTCAACTCTGTGAGTTGAGTGCACATATCACAAAGAAATTTCTAAGAATGCTTCTGTCCAGCTTTTATGTGAAGATATTCCAGTTTCCAAAGAAGGCCTCAAATATGTCCAAATATCCCATTGCAGATCCTACAAAAACATTGTTTCAAAACTGCTCTATCAAAAGAAAAGTTCAACTCTGTGAATTGAATGAACACATCACAAAGACGTTTATGAGAATGCTTCTGTCTAGTTTTTATGTGAAGATATTCCGTTTCCAACAAAGGCCTGAAATCATTTAAAATTTCCACTTGCAGGTATCTCAAAAAGAGTGTTTCACAACTCATCTATTAAAAGGTATGTTCAACTCTGTCAGTTGAATGCAAACATCACAAGGATATTTCTGAGAATGCTTCTGTCTAGTTTTTATTTGAAGATATTTCATTTTCCAACATAGCCCTCAATGTACTAAAAATGTCTAGTGCAGATCCGAGAAAAACAGTGTTTTATATCTGCTCTATCAAAAGGAAGGTTCAACTCTATGAGTTGAATGTGCACATCACAAAGAAGTTTCTGAGAATGCTTCAGTCTTGTTTTTATTTTAAGATATTCCCTTTTCCAATGAAGGATTCAAAGCACTCCAAATATCCACTTGCAGATTTTACAAAAAGAGTGTTTCAAAATAGCTGATCAGCAGGAAAGTTCAACTCAGTGAATTGAATGCACACATCACAAACCAGTTTCTGAAAACGCTTCTGTCTAGTTTTTATGTGAAGACATTTCCTTTTCCTCAGACGGCCTCAAAGTGCTCCCAATGTCCACTTGCATATCTACAAAAAGAGTATTTCAACTGCTCTATCAAAAAAGGAAGGTTCAACTAGGTGAGTTGATTGCACACATCACAAAGAAGTTTCTGAGAAGGCTTCTGTCTAGTTTTAAGTGAAGATATTCCCGTTTCCAACGAATGCCTCAAATCAGTCCGAATATCCCCTTGCAGATTATACAAAAAGAGTGTTTCAAAACTAATCTATCAAAAAGGAGCTTCAACTCTGTGAGTTGAATGCACACATCATAAAGATGTTTCTGACAATGCTTCTGTCTAGTTTTTATTTGATGATATTTACTTTTGGAGCACTGGCCTCAAAGTACTCCAAATATTCACCTGCAGATTCTATAAAAAGAGTGTTTCAAAACTGCTCTTTCAAAAAAAAGTTCAAATTTGTTAGTTGAGTGCACTCATCAAAAAGAAGTTTCTTAGAATGCGTCTGTCTAGTTTTTAGGTGAAGATATTTACTTTTAGAGCGTTGGCCTCAAAGCGCTCCAAATATTCACTTGCAGATTCCACAAAAATAGTGTTTCAAAAAATGCTCTGTCAAAAGGAAGGTTCAACTCTGTGAATTCAATGCAGACATCACAAAGAAGTTTCTGAGAATGCTTCTGTCTAGTTTTTAACTGAAGATATTTCCTTTTCCAGCATAGGCCTCAAAGTGCTCCAAATATCCACTTGCAGATTCTAGAAAAAGAGTGTTTCACAACTTCTCTAGCAAAAGGAATGTTCAGCACTGTGAATTGAAGGCACTCATCACAAAGAAGTTTCTGAGAATGCTTCTCTATTGTTTTTATGTGAGGATATTCCCTTTTCCAGCTAAGGCCTCAAAGTGCTCTAAGTATTCACACACAAATACTACAAAAAGAGTGCTTCAAAGCTGCTGTATCAAAAGGATGATTTAACTCTATATGTTGAATGCACACGTCACAAATAAATTTTTGAGAATGTTACTATCTTGTTTTTATGTGAAGATATTTCCTTTCCCAGCATAGTCTTCAAAGCACTCCATATATACACATGCAGATCCTACAAAAACAGTGTTTCAAAACTGCTCTATCAAAAGAAAAGTTCAACTCTGGGAGTTGAATGCACCCATCACAAAGAAGTTTGAGAAAACGCTTCTATCTAGTTTTTAAGTGAAGATATTTCCTTTTCTAGCATAGGCCTCAAAGCGCTACAAATAACCAATTGAAAGTTCTACCAAAAAGGTGTTTCAAAACTGCTCTATAAAACAGAAGGTACAAGTCTGTGAGTTGAAAACACACACCAAAAATTAGTTTTTGAGAAGGCTTCCGTCTAGTTTCCATATGAAGATATTTCCTTTTCCACCAGAGGCACAATCGCTCCAAATATCCACTTGCAGATTCTACAAAAAGAGTGTTTCAAAACTGCTCTATCAAAAGGAAGGTTCAACTCTATGACTTGAATGTAGACATCACAAAGAAGTTTCTGAGAATGCTTCTGTCTAGTTTTTATATGAAGATGTTTCCTTTTCCAGCATGGGCCTCCAAGCACTCCCAATATTGACTTGGAGATTCTGCAAAAAGATTGTTTCAAAACTGCTCTATCAAAAGGAAGATTCAACTCTGCATGTTGAATGCACACAGAACAAAGAAGTTTGTGAGAATGCTACTGTCTAGTTTTTACGTTAATATAATTCCTTTTCCAGGATTGGCCTCAAAACACTCCAAATATCCACTTGCAGATTCTGCAAAAAGAGTGTTTCAAAACTGCTGTATGAATAGGGTGGTTCAGCTCTGTGAGTTGAACGTGCACATCACAGAGACGTTTCTGAAAATGCAGCTGTCTAGTTTTTATGTGAAGATATTTCCTTTTCCAGCTTAGACATCAAAGTGCTCTAAGTATTCACATGCAACTTCTTCAAAAAGAGTGTTTCAAAGCTGCTGTATCAAAAGGACGGTTTAACTCTTTAAGTTGAATGCACATGACACAAAGAAATTTTTGAGAATGCTTCTGTCTTGTTTTTATGTGAAGATATTTCCTTTTCCAGCATAGTCCTCAAAGCGCTCCATATATACACTTGCAGGTCCTCTAAAATCAGTGTTTCAAAACTTCTCTATCAAAAGAAAAGTTCAACTCTGGGAGTTGAATGCACACAACACAAAGAAGTTTCTGAAAACATTTCTCTCTTGTTTTTATGTGAATATATTTCCTTTTCCAGCATAGGCCTCAAAGCACTCCAAATATCCACTTGCAGATTCTACAAAGAGTGTGTTTGAAAACTGCTCTATTAAAAGGAATGTTCAACTCTATGAATTGACTGCACATATAACAAAGAAGTTTCTGAGAATGCTTCTGTCTAGTTTTTTATGTGAAGATGTTTCCTTTTACAGCATAGGCCTTAAAGGGCTTCAAATATTTATTTGCCGATTCTACAAAAAGAGGGTTTTAAAACTTCTCTATCAAAAGGAAGGTTCAACTCTGTGAGTTGAATGCACATATCAAAAAGAAGTTATTGACAATGCTTCTCTCTACTTTTTATGGGAAGTTATTTCCTTTTCCAGCATAGGCCTCAAAGCGCTCCACATATATGCTTGCAAATTCTGCAAAAAGAGTGTTTCAAAACTGCTCTATCAAAAGGAAGGTTCAACTCGGTGAGTTGAATGCACGCATCACAAAGAAGTTTCTGAGAATGCTTCTGTCTAGTTTTTATGTGAAGATATTTCCTTTTCCAGGCTTGGCCTCAAATTGCTCCAAATATCCACTTGCAGATTCTAAAAAAAGAGTGTTTCAAAACTGCTCTATCAAATGAAGTTTCAACTCTATAACTTGAATGTAGACATCAAAACGAAGTTTCTGAGAATGCTTCTGTCTAGTTTTTATGTGAAGATATTCCCTTTTCCAGCATTGGCCTCACATCGCTCCAAATATCCACTTGCAGATTCTACAAAAAGGGTGTTTCAAAACTGCTCTATCAAAAGGAAGATTCAACACTATGATTTGAATGCACACATCACAAACAAGTTTTTGAGAATGCTTCTGTCTTGTTTTTATGTGAAGATAATTCGTTTCCCTGCATAGGCCTCAAAGCGCTCCACATATACCCTTGCAAATTCTACAAAAAGAGTGTTTCAAAACTACTCTATCAAAAGGCAGGTTCACGTCTGTGAGTTGAATGCACACATAAGAAAGACGTTTCTGAGAATGCTTCAATCTAGTTTTTATGTGAATTTATTTCCTTTTCCAGTATGGGCCTCAAAGGGTTCCAAATATCCACTTGCAGATTCCACAAAAAGAGTGTTTCAAAACTCTTCTATCAAAAGGAAGGTTCAAATTTGTGAGTTGAATGCACTCATCAAAAAGAAGTTTCTGAGAATGCTTCTGTCTAGTTTTTATGTGAAGATATTTCCTTTTCCGGCATAGGCTTCAAAGCGTGCCAAATATCCACTTGCAGATTTTACAAAAAGAATGCTTCAAAATTGGTCTATCAAAAGGAAGGTTCACATCCGTGAGTTGAATGCTCTCATCACAAAGAAGTTTCTGAGAATGCTTCTGTCTATTTTTTATGTGAAGTTATTTCCTTTTCCAGCATAGGCATCAAAGCGCTCCAAGTATCCACTTCCACAATCTACAAAGAGAGAGTTTCAAAACTGTTCTATCAAAAGGAAGGTTCAACACTATAAGTTGAATGCACTCATCACAGAGAAGTTGCTGAGAATGCGTCTGTCTAATTTATAAGTGAAGATATTTCCTTTTCCATCACAGGCCTGAAATCGCTCCAAATATCCACTAGCAGATTCTACAAAAATAGTGTTTCAAAACTGTTCTATCAACAGGAAGGTTCAACTGTGTGAGTTGAATGCACTCACCACTAAAGAGTCTCTGAGAATTCTTCTGTCTAGTTTTTATGTGAAGATATTTCCTTTTCCAGCACAGTGCTCAAATGCCCCAAATATCAAATTGCTGATACTACAAAAAGAGAGTTTCAAACCTGAACTATCAAAAGGAATGTTCAAGACTGTGAGTTGAATTCATAAAGCAGAGGGAAGTTTCTGACAATGCTTCTGTCTAATTATGATGGGAAATATCTCCTTTTCCAGCATAGTCCTCAAGTGCTCCAAATATCCACTTGCCGATACTACAGAATGGGTGTTTCAAAACTGCTCTATCAAAAGGAAGGTTCCACATGGTGAGTTGAATGCATACATCACAAAGAAGTTTCCGAGAATGCTTCTGTCTACTTTTTATGTAAAGATATTTCCTTTTCCAGCATAGGCCCCAAATTGTTCCAAACATCCACTTGCAGATTCTACAAAAAGAGTGTTCCAAAATTGCTCAATCAAAAGATGGTTCAAGTCTTTGAGTTGAATGCACTCATCACAAAGAAGTTTCTGAAATTGCTTCTCTCTAGTTTTTGTGTGAAGATATTTCCTTTTCCAGCATAGCGCTCAAGGTGCCCCAAATATCAACTGGCAGACACTACAAAAAGAGTGTTTCAAATCTCAGCTATCAAAAGGAATGTTGAAGTCTGTGAGTTGAATTCATAAAGCACAGGGAAGTTTCTGATAATGTTTCAGTCTAATTTTTATGTGAAGATATTTCCTTTTCCATCATAGGCCTCAAGCACTCCAAATATCCACTTGCAGATTCTACAGAAAGGGTGTTTCAAAACTTCTCTATCAAAAGGAAGGCTCAAATCTGATAGTTGAATGCACACATCACAACGAAGTTTCTGAGAATGCTTCTGTCTACTTTTTATGTGGATATATTTCCTTTTCCAGCATAGGCCTCAAATTGCTCCAAACATCCACTTGCAGATTCCATAAAAAAGTGTTTCAAAATTGCTCTATCAAAAGAAGGTTCAAGTCTTTGAGTTGAATGCACTCATCACAAAGAATTTTCTAAGACTGTTTCTGTCTATTTTTTATGTGAAGATATTTCCTTTTCCAGCATAGGCCTCAAAGCCCTCAAAACATCCACTTCCAGATTCTACAAAAAGAATGTTTCAGAACTGTTCTATCAAAAGGAAGGTTCAATTCTGTGAGTTGAATGCATTCATCACAAAGAAGTTTCTGAGAGTGCTTCTGTCTAGTTTTTATGTGAAGATATTTCCTTTTCCAGTGTAGGCCTCATAGCGCTCCAAATATCCACTTGCAGATTCTACAAAAGGAGCGTTCCAAAGCTGCTCTATCAAAATGAAGGTTCAAGTCTGTGAGTTGAATGCATAAATCACAGGGAAGTTTCTGTGAATGCTTCTTTAATATTTTTATGTGAAGATTTTCCCTTTTCCGGCATAGTCCTCAAATATCTCCAAATATCCACTGGCAGATTCTACAAAAAGTGTGTTTCGAAACTGCTCTATCAAAACGAATGTTCAACTCTGTGAGTTGAATGCACACGTTACAAAGAAGTTTCTGAGAATGCTTCTGTCTAGTTTTTATGTGAGGATATTTCCTTTTACAGCATGGGTCTCAAAGGACTCCAAATATCCTCTTGAAGATTCTACAAAGAGAGTTTTTCAAAACTCTTCTATCAAAAGGAAGGTTCGTCTCTGTGAGTTCAATGCACTCATCACAGAGAAGTTTCTGAGAATACTTCTGTCTAGTTTTTATTTGAAGATATTTCCCTTTCCAGCATAGGCCTCAAAGCGCTCCAAATATCCACTTGCAGATTCTACAAAAAGTGTCTTACAAAACTACTCTATGAAAAGGAAGGTTCAAGTCTGTGAGTTGAATGCACTCATAACAAAGAAGTTTCTGAGAATGCTTCTGTCTAGCTTTTATATGAAGATATTTCCTTTTCCATAACAGGCCTCAAAGCGTCCAAATATCCACTTGCAGATTCTACAAAGGGAGTGTTTCAAAACTGTTCTATGAAAAGAAAGGTTCAACTCTGTGAGTTCAATGCACTCATGACAAAGTACTTTCTGAGAATGCTTTTGTCTATTTTTTATGTGAAGATATTTCCCTTTCCAGCATAGGCCTCAAAGCACTCCAAATATCCAATTGCAGATTCCACAAAAGGAGTCTTTCAAAACGGCTATATCAAAAGGAAAGTTCAAGTCTATCAGTTGAATGCACTCATCATGAAGAAGTTTCTGAGAATTCTTCAGCTTAATTTTTATGTGAAGATATTACCTTTTCCAGCATAGGCCTCAAAGCACTCCTAATATCCACTTGCAGATACTACAAAACGAGTGTTTCAAAACTGCTCTATCAAAAGGAAGTTTCAAGTCTGTGAGTTGAATGCACTCATCTCAAAGAACTTTCTGAGAATGCTTCTGCTTAGCTGTTATGTGGAGATGTTTCCTTTTCCTGCATAGGTCTCTAAGCGCTCCAAATATCCACTTGCAGATTGTACAAAAAGAGTGTTTCAAAACTGTTCTATAAAAGGGAAAGTTCAACTCCGTGAGTTCAGTGCTCTCATCACAGAGAAATTTCTGAGAATGCTTCTGTCTAGTTTTTATATGAAGATATTTCCTTTTCCATCATAGGCCTCAAAACGCTCCAAATATGCACTTGCAGATGCTACAAAAAGAGTGTTTCAAAACTGTTCTATCAAAAGTAATGTTCAACTCTGTGAGATGAATACACTCATCATAAAGAAGTTTCTGAGAATGTTTCTGTCTAGTTTTTATGTGAAGATATTTCCTTTTCCAGCATAGGCCTCAAATCGCTCCAAATATCGACATGCAGATACTACAATAAGAGTTTTTTGAAACTGCTCTATCAAAAGGAAGGTTCAAGTCTGTGAGTTAAATGCCTAAAGCAAAGTGAAATTTTTGAGAATGCTTCTCTCTACATTTTATGTGAAGATATTCCCTTTTCCAGCATAGGCCAGAAAGTGCTCCAAATATCCACTTGCAGATCCTATAAAAAGGGTGTTTCAAAACTGCTCTATCAAAAGGAAGGTTCAACACTGTTAGTTGAATGTGCACATCACAAAGAAGTTTCTGAGAATGCTTCTGTCTAGATTTTATGTGAAGATATTTCTTTTTCCAGCATAGTCCCAAAAGCTCTCCAAATATACACTTGCAGATTCTACAAAGAGAATGTTTCAAAACTGTTCTCTCAAAAGGAAGGTTCAACTCTGTGAGTTGAATGCACACATCACAAAGAAGTTTCAGAGAAAGCTTCTACTTAATTTTTTTAAGAAGATGTTTCCTTCTCCAGCATAGGCCTCAAAGCGCTCCAAACTTGCACTTGCAGATTCTACAAAAGGAGTGTTTCAAAACTGCTCTGTGAAAAGTTAGGTTCAAGTCTGTGGGTTGAATAGACACATCACAGATACTTCCTTTTCCATCATAGACCTCAAATCACTCTATATATCCACCTGCAGATTCTTTAAAAGAGGGTTTCAAAACTGTTCTATTAAAAAGAGGGTTCAACCCTGTGAGTTGAAAGCACTCATAACAAAGAATTTGATGAGAGTACTTCTGTCTAGTTTTTATGTGAAGATATTTAATTTTCCAGCATAGGCCTCAAAGCACTCCAAATGTCCACTTGCAGACTCTACAAAAAGAGTGTTTCAAAACTGCTCTAACTAAAGGAAGGTTCAAGTCTGGGAGTTGAATGCACTCATCACAAAGAAGTTTCTGAGAATGCTTCTGCTTATTTTTCATGTGAAGATATTTCCATTTCAAGCATAGGCCTCAGAGTGCTCCAAATATCCACTTGCAGACTGTGCAAAAACAGTCTTTCAAAACTGTTCTTTCAAAAGAAAGTTTCAGCTCTGTGAGTTGAATGCTCTCATCACAGAGAAGTTTCTGAGAATGCTTCCTTCTAGTTTTTATGTGAAGATATTTCCTTTTCCATCGTAGGCCCCAAAGTGCTCCAAATATCCACTTCCAGATTCTACAAAAAGAGTATTTCAAAATTTTTCTATCAAAAGGAAGTTTCAACTCTGTGAGTTGAATGCACTCATCACAAATAATTTTGTGAGAATGCTTCAGACTAGTCTTTATGTGAAGATATTTCCTTTTCCAGCAAAGGCCTCAAAGTGCTCAAAATATCCACTTGGAGATTCCAGAAAAAGAGTGCTTCAAAACTGTTCTATCAAAAGGAAGGTTCAAATTTGTGAGTGAAATGCACTCATCACAAGGTAGTTTCTGAGAATTCTTCAGACTATTTTTAATGTGAAGATGTTTCCATTTCCAGCATAGGCCTCAAAGGGCTCCAAATATCCACTTGCAGATTCTACAAAAAGAGTGTTTCAAAACTGCTCTATCAAAAGGGAGGTTCAAGTCTGCGAGTTGAATGCACTCATCACAAAGCAGTTTCGGAGAATGCTTCTGTCTATTTTTTATGTGAAGATATATCCTTTTAAAATGTACACCTGAAAGCGCTCCAAATATCCACTTTCAGATTCTACAAAGAGAGTGTTTCAAATCTGTTATATCAAAAGGAAGGTTCAACTCTGTGAGTTGAATACACTCATCACAGAGAAGTTTCTGAGAATGCTTCTGTCTGGTTTTTTTTGTGAAGATATTACCTTTTCCATCATAGGTCTCAATTTACTCCAAATATTCATTTGCAGATTCTGCAAAAATAGTGTCTCAAATCTGCTCTATCAAAGGGAAGGTTCAACTCCGTGAGTTGAATGCGTGCATCACAAAGAAGTTTCTGAGAATGCTTCTGTCTAGTTTTTATGTGAAGATACTTACTTTTCCAGCCTAGGCCTCAAAGCGCTCCAAATATTCACTTGCAGATGCTACAAAAAGAGTGTTTCAAAACTGCTCTATGAAAAGGAAGGTTCAAATCTGTTAGTTGAATGCACTCATCATAAAGAAGTTTCTGAGAATGCTTCTGCTTAGTTTTTATGTGAAGATATTTCCCTTTCCAGCATAGGCCTCAAAGCACTCCAAATATCCACTTGCAGATTGTTCAAAAGAGTGTTTCAAAACCGTTCTGTCAAAAGGAAGTTTCAACTCTATGAGTTTAATGCGGTCATCACGAGAAGTTTCTGAAAATTCTTCTGTCTAGTTTTTATGAGAAGGTATTTCCTTTTCCATCATAAGCCCCAAACTTTTCCAAATATCCACTTGCAGATTCTACAAAAAGAGTGTTTCAAAACTCCTCTAACAAAAGGAAGGTTCAAGCCTGTGAGTTGAATTAACACATCCCAAAGTAGTTTCTGAGAATGCTTCCATCTAGTTTTTATGTGAAGTTATTTCCTTTTCCAGCACAGGCCTCAAAGCTCTCCAATATCAACTTGAAGATTGTACAAAAAGAGTGTTTCAAAACTGTTCTATCAAAGGAAGGTTGAATTCCGTGAGTTGAATGCGCACATCACAAAAAGTTTCTGAGAATGCTTCTGTCTAGTGTTTAGGTGAAGATATTTGCTTTTGCAGGATAGGCCTCACAGCGCTGCAAATATTTACTTACAGATACTACAAAAAGAGTGTTTCAAAACTGTTCTATCAAAAGGAAGGTGCAACTCTTTGAGTTGAATGCACTCATCACAAAGAAGTTTCTGAAAATCCTTTTGTCTATTTTTTTTTTGTGAAGATATTTCCTTTTCCAGCATAGGCCTCAAAGCCCTCCAAATATCCACTTGGAGACTCTACAAAAAGAGTGTGAAAACTGCTCTATCAAAAGGACAGTTTAAGCCTGTGATTTGAATTCAGTCATCACAAAGAAGTTTCTTAGAATGTTTCCATCAATTTTTTGTGTGAAGATATTTCCATTTCCAGAGTAGGCCTGAAAGTGCTTCAAATATCCACTTGCAGATTCTACAAAAGATTGTTTCAAAACTGCTCTATTAAAAGGAAAGTTCAAGTCTGTATGTTGAATGCGTAAAGCACAGTGAAGTTTCTGAGAATTATTCTCTCTAGTTTTTATGTGAAGATATTTCCTTTTCCAGCATAGGCCTCAAAGTGCTCCAAATATTCAGTTACAGATTCCACAAAAATGGTGTTTCAAAACTGTTATATCAAACGGAAGGTTCAACTACGTTAGTTGAATGCACTCATCACAAAGATGTTTCTGAGAATGCTTCTGTCTAGTTTTTATGTGAAGATGTTTCCTTTTCCATCATAGGCCCGAAAGCACTCCAAATATCCACTTGCAGATTTTAAAAAAGGTTGTTTCAAAACTGCTCTATCAAAAGGAAGTTTAAACTCTGTGAGTTGAATGCACACAACTCAAAGAAGTTTCTGAGAATGCTTCTGTCTAGATTTTATGTGAAGATATTTACTTTTCCAGTATAGGCCTCAAAGCGCTCCAATTATCCACTTGCAAATTCTACAAAAGGGTGTTTGCAAACTGCTCTATCAAAAGTATGGTTCAACTCTGTGAGTTGAATACACACATCACAAAGAAGTTTCTGAGAATGCTTCTGTTTGGTTTTTATGTGAATATATTTCCTTTTCCAGCACAGGCCTCAAATTGCTCCAAATATCCACTTGCAGATTCTACAAAAATGGTGTTCCAAAGCTGCTCAATCAAAAGGAAGGTTCAATCTGTGAGTTGAATACAATCATTACAGAGAAGTTCCTTGGAAAGCTTCTTTCTAGTTTTTTGTGAAGATATTTCCTTTTCCATCATAGGCCTTAAAGCGCTCCAAATATCCAACGCAGATTCTACAAAAAGAGTGTTTCAAAACACTTCTATGAAAAGGAAGGTTCAACTGTATGAGTTTAATGCACTCATCACAAAGAAGTCTCTGAGAATGCTTCTGTCTAGTTTTTGTGTAAAGATACTTTCTTTTCTAGCATAGGCCGCAAAGCCCTCCAAATATAAATTGCTGATCCTACAAAAAGTGTGTTTCAAATCTCTTTTATCAATAGGAAAGTTCAACTCTGTGAGTTGAATGCACTCATCACAGAGAACTTTCTGAGAATGCATCTGTCTAGTTTTTATGTGACGATATTTCTTTTTCCATCACAGGTCTCAAAGCGTTCCAAATATAAACTTACAGATTGAACAAAAAGACTGTTTCAAAACTGTCCTATCAAAAAGAAGATTCAACTCTGCGAGTTGAATGCACTCATCACAAAGCAGTTTCTGAGAATGTTTCTGTCTAGTTTTTGTGTGAAGATATTTCCTTTTCCAGCATAGGCCCCAAAGCACTCCAAGTACCCACTTGCAGATTCTACAAAGAGAGTGTTTCCAAAGTATTCTATCAAAAGGAAGTTTCAACTCTGTCAGTTTAATGCACTCTTTCTCAGAATGCTTCTGTCTAGTTTTTATGTGAAGATACCTCCTTTTCCCGCATAGACCTCAAAGCGCTCCAAATATCCACTTGCAGATTGTACGAAAAGGGTGTTTCAAAACTGCTCTATCAAAAGGAAGGTTCAATTCTGTGTGTTGAATGCACACATCACAAATAAGTTTCTGAGAATGCTTCTGTCTAGTTTTTATGTGAAGATATTTCGTTTTCCAGCATTGGCCTCAAAGCACTCCAAATATCCACTTGCAGATTCTACAAAAAGGGTGGTTCAAAACGGCTCTATCAAAAGTAAGCTTCAACACTGTGAATTGAATGCATACATCACAATGAAGGTTCTGAGAATGCTTCTGTTTAGTTTTTATGTGAAGATATTTCCTTTTCCAGCTTAGGCCTCAAAGCATTCAATCTATCCACTTGCAGAATCTACTAAAAGTGTGTTTCAAAACTGCTGATTCAAAAGCAAGGTTCGACTCTGTGAGTTGAATGTGCACATCACAAAGAAGTTTCTGAAAATGCTTCTGTCTAGTTTTTATGTGAAGATATTCTCTATTATAGCATAGGCCTCATAGCGCTCCAAATATCCACCTTCAGATTCTACCAAAAGAGTTTTTCAAAACTGCTCTATCGAAAGGAAAGTTCAACTCTGTGTGTTGAATGCACTCATCACAAAGATGTTTCTGAGAATTCTTCTTTATAACTTTTATGGGAAGACATTTCGTTTTCCATCATAGGCCTCATAGCGCTCCAAATATCCACTTGCAGATTCTACAAAAAGAGTGTTTCAAAACTTTTCCATCAAAAGAAAATTTCAACTGAGGGTGTTCAATGCACTCATCACAGAGAAGTTTACGAGAGTGCTTCTGTCTAGTTTTTATGTGAAGATATTTCCTTTTCCATTATAGGCCTCAAAGCACTCCAAATATCCACTTGCAGATTCTACAAAAAGAGCGGTTCAAAACCGTTCTATCAAAAGGAAGGTTCAACTCTGTGAGTTGAAAGCACTCATCAAAAAGAAGTTTCTGATAGAGCTTCTGTCATGTTTTTATGTGAAGATATTTCCTATTCCAGCATAGGCTTGAAAGTGCTCCAAATATCGACTTGCAGATTCTACAAAAAGAGTGTTTCAAATCTGCTCTGTCAAAAGGCAGGTTCAAGCCTGTAAGTTGAATGCACACATCTCAAAGAAGTGTCTGAGAATGCTTCAATCTAGTTTTTATGTGAAGTTGTTTCCTTTTCCAGCAAAGGCCTCAAAGCACTCCAAATAATAACTTGGAGATTCTACAAAAAGAATGTTTCAAAAGTGTTCTATCAAAAGGAAGGTTCAACTCTGTGAGTTGAATGTGCACATCACAAAGAAGTTTCTCAGAATGCTTCTGTCTAGTCTTTATTTGAAGATATTTCCTTTTGCAGCATAGGCCTCAAAAAGCTGCAAATATCCACGTGCATATTCTATAAAAAGAGTGTTTCAAAATTGTTGCATGAAAAGAAAAGTACAGCTCTGTAAGTTGAATGCACTCATCACAGAGAAGATTCTGAAAATGCTTCTGTCTAGTTTTTATGTGAAGATATTTCCTTTTCAATCAAAAGCCTCAAAGTGCTCCAAATATCCACTTGAAGATTCTAAAAAAAGAGTGTTTGAAATTTCCTCTATCAAAAGGATGGTTCAAGTCTGTCAGTTGAATCCAGTCATCACAAAGAAGTTTCCTAGAAAGCTTCCATCGAGTTTTTATGTGAAGATATTTTCTTTTCTATATTAGGCCTCAAAGCGCTCCAAATATCCACGTGTAGATTCTGCAAACAGAGTGTTTCAAAACTGCTGCATCAAAAGGAAAGTTCAAGTCTGCGAGTTGAATGCATAAAGCAGAGGGAAGTTTCTGAGAATGCTTCTCTCTAGTTTTTATGTGAAGATATTTCCTTTTCCAGCATAGGCCTCAAAGAGCTCCAAATATCCATTTGCAGATTCCACAAAAATGGTGTTTCAAAACCACTATATCAAATGGAAAGTTCAACTCTGTTAGTTGAATGCACTCATCACATAGAAGTTTCTGAGAATGCTTCCATCTAGTTTTTATGTCATGATATTTCCTTTTCAAGCATAGGCCTCAAAGCGCTCCAAATATCCACTTGCAGATACTACAAAAAGGGTGTTTTGAAACTGCTCTATCAAAAGTAAGGTTCAACACTGTGAGTTGAATGCACACATCACAAAGAAGTTTCTTAGAATGCTTCTGTTTAGTTTTTATGTGAAGATATTTCCTTTTCCAGCATAGGCCTCAAAACATTCCAAATATCCACTTGCAGATTCTACAAAAAGTGTGTTTCAAAACTGCTGTTTCAACAAGAAGTTTCAACTCTGTGAGTTGAATGTGCACATCACAAAGAAGTTTCTGAGAATGCTTCTGTCTACTTTTTATGTGAAGATATTTCCTTTTCTTGCATAGGCCTCATAGCGCTCCAAATATCCACTTTCAGATTCTGCCGAAAGAGTGTTTCAAAACTGGTCTATTAAAAGAAAGTTCAAGTCTGTGAGTTAAATGCATTCATCATAAAGATGTTTCTGTGAATTCTTCTGTCTAGCTTTTTGTGAACATATTTCCTTTTCCAGCTTAGGTCTCAAAGCGCTCAAAATATCCACTTGCAGATCCTACAAAAAGAGTGTTTCAAAACTGTTCTATCAAAAGAAAGGTTCAACTAAAGGAGTTCAATGCACTCATCACAGAGAAGTTTCTCAGAATACTGCTGTCTAGTTTTTATGTGAAGATATTTCCTTTTCCAGAATAGGCCTCAAAGCGCTCCAAATATCCACTTGCAGATTCTACAAAAAGAGTGTTTCAAAACTGCTCTATCAAAAGGAACGCTCACCTCTGTGAATTGAATGTGCTCATCACAAAGAAGTTTCTGAGAATGCTTCAATCTAGTTTTTATGTGAAGTTATTTCCTTTACCAGGATAGACCTCAAAGCACTCAAAATATCCAACTGTAGATTCTACAAAAAGAGCGTTTAAAACCTGTGCTATCAAAGGGAAGGTTCAACTCTTTGATTTGAATGCATAAAGCACGGGGAAGTTTCTCAGAATGCTTCTGTCAAGTTCTTATGTGAAGATATTCCTTTTTCCAGTGTAGGCCTCAAAGCACTCCAAATATCCACCTGCAGATTTTACAAAATGTGTGCTTCAAAACCGCTTTATCAAAACGAAGGTTCAAATCCGTGAGTTGAATGCACTCATCACTGAGAAGTTTCTGAGAATGCTTCAGTCTAGTTTTTATGTGAAGATCTTTTCTTTTCCAGCATAGGCCTCAGAGCGCTCAAAATATCCACTTGCTAATTCTGAAAAAAGGGTGTTTCAAAACTGCCCCATCAAAAATACTGTTCAACTCTGTGAATTGAATGCACACATCACAAAGAATTTTCTGATAATCCTTTTGTTTAGTTTTTATGTGAAGGTATTTCCTTTTCCAGCATAGGCCTCAATGAGTTCCAAATATTCACTTGCAGATTCTACAAAAAGGGTGTTTCAAAACTGCTCTATCAAAAGGAAGGCTCAACTCTTTGACTTCAATGCACTCATCACAGAGAAGTTTCTGAGCATGGTTCTGTCTAGTTTTTATGTGAAGATACTTTCTTTTCCATCATAGGCCTCAAAGCTCTCCAAATATCCACTTGCAGATTCTACAAAAAGAGTGTTTCAAAACAGTTCTATGAAAAGGAAGGTTCAACTGTGTTAGCTGAATGTACCCATCACAAAGAAGTTTCTCAGAATACTTCTCTGTAGTTTTAATGTGAAGATATTTCCTTTTCCAGCAGAGACCTCAAAGCGCTACAAATATCCACTTGCAGATTCTACAAAAAGGGTGTTTCAAAACTGCTCTATCAAAAGTCATGTTCAACTCTGTGAGTTGAGTGCACACATAACAAAGAAGTTCCTGAGAATGCAGCTGTTTAGTTTTTATGTGAAGATATTTCCTTTTCCATAAAAGGCCTCAAAGCGCTCCCAATATCCACCTGCAGATTCTACTAAAAGTGTATTTCAAACTGCTGTTTCAAAAGGAAGTTTCAACACTTTGAGTTGAATGTGCACATCACAAAGAAGTTTCTGAGAATGATTCTGTCCAGTTTTTATGTGAAGATATATCCTTTTCCAACAAAGGCCTCATAGCACTCCAAATATCCACTTTCAGATTCTACCAAAAGAGTGTTTCAAAACTGCACTATCAGATAGAAGGTTCAAGTCTGTGAGTTGAATGCACTCATCACAAAAAAGTTTCTGAGAATGCTTCTGCTCATGTTTTATGGGAAGATATTTCCTTTTCCAGCACAGGCCTCAAAGCACTCCAAATAATCTCTTGCAGATTCAACCAATAGAGTGTTTCAAAACTGCTCTATCTAAAGAAATGTTGAACTCTGTGAGTTAAATGCAATCATCACAGAGAAGTGTATGAGAATGCTTCCGACTAGTTTTTATGTGAAGATATTTCCTTTTCCAGCATAGGCCTCAAAGTGCTCAAATATCCACTTGCAGACTCTACAAAACGGGTGTTTCAAAACTGTTCTATCAAAGGGAAAGTTCAACGCTGTGAGTTGAATGCACTCATCACAAAGAAGTTTCTGAGAATCCTTTTGTCTAGTTTTTATGTGATATGTCCTTTTCCAGCATAGGCCTCAAAGCCTTCCAAATATCCTTTTGCAGTTTCTACAAAAAGAGTGTTTCAAATCTGCTCTTTCAAAAGGAAGGTTCATGTCTGTGAGTTGAATGCATAAAGCACAGGCAAGTTTCTCAGAATGCTTCTGTCTAATTTTTATGTGAATATATCCCTTTTCCAACATAGGCCTCAAATCCCTCCAAATGTTTACTTGCAGATTCTACAAAAAGACTGTTTCAAAACTGCTCTACCAGAAAGAAAGTTCAAGTCTGTGAGTTGAATGTACTCCTTACAAAGTTGTTTCTGATAATTCTTCTATCTAGTATTTATGTGAAGATATTTCCTTTACCAGCATAGACCTCAAAGAACTAAAATATCCACTTGCAGGTTCTACAAAAAGAGTGTTTCAAAACTGTTCTATCAAAAGGAAAGTTCAACTCTGTGGGTTGAATGCAGTCACCACAAAGACATTTCTGAGAATGCTTCTATCTAGTTTTTATGTGAAGATTTTCCCTTTTTGCAGCATAGGCCTCAAATCGCTCCAAATATCCACTTGCAGATTCTACAAAAAGAGTGTTTCAAAACTGTTCTATCAAAAGGAAGGTTCAACTCTTTGAGTTGAATGCACGCATCACAAAGAAATTTCTGTGAATTCTTCTGTCACTTCTTTTGTGAAGATATTCCCTTTTCCCGCATAGGCCTCAAAGCGCTCCAAATATCCACTTGCAGATTCTACAAAAAGAGTGTTTCAAAACTGCTCTTTCAAAAGGAAGCTTCAAGTCCGTGAGGTGAATCCACTCATCACAAAATGTTTCTGAGAATGGTTCTGCTTAGTTTTTATGGGAAGATATTTCCTTTTCCAGCACAGGCCTCAAAGCACTCCAAATAATCTCTTGTAGACTCTACAAGGAGAGTGCTTCAAAACTGTTCTCTGGAAAGGTATCTTGAACTCTGTGAGTTGAATGCAATCATCACAGAGAAGTGTCTGAGAATGCTTCCATCTAGTTTTTATGTGAAGATATTTCCTTTTCCAGCATAGGCCTCAAAGCGCTCAAATATCCACTTGCAGATTCTACAAAAAGAGTGTTTCAAAACTGTTCTATCAAAAGGAAAGTTCAACTCTGTGAGTTGAATGCATACATCACAAAGAAGTTTCTGAGAATGCTTTTGTCTAGTTTTTACATGAGGATATTTCCTTTTCCAGCATAGGCTTCAAAGCCCTCCAAATATGTACTTGTTGATACTGCAAAAAAAGTGTTTCAAATCTGCTCTTTCCAAAGGAAGGTTCAAGCCTGTGATTTGAATTCATAATGTGCAGGGAAGTTTCTCAGAATGTTTCTGTCTAGTTTTTTTGTAAAGACTTCCTTTTTCCAGCATAGGCCTCAAATCTCTCCAAATGTCCACTTGCGGATTTTATAAAAAGGGTGTTTCAAAACTGCTCTATCAAAAGGAAGGTTCTACTCTGTTAGTTTAATGCAGTCATCACAAAGAAGTCGCTGAGGATGCTTCTGTCTAGTTTTTATATGAAGATATTTCCTTTTCGAGCATAAGCCTCAAAGCCTTCCAAATATCCACTTGCAGATTCTACAAAAAGAGTGTTTCAAAACTGTTCAATCAAAAGGATGGTTCAACTATGTGAATTGAGTGCACTTATCACAAAGAAGTTTCTGAGAACACTTCCATTTAGATTTTATGTGTAGATATTTCCTTTTCCATCGTAAGCCTCAAAGAGCTCCAAATATCCACATTCAGATTCTACAAAAATAGTGTTTCACAACTGTTCTATCAAAAGGAAGGTTCAACACTGTGAGCTGAATGCATTCATCACAAAGAAGTTTCTGAGAAGGCCTCTGTCCAGTTTTTCAAAACACTCCAAATATCTACTTGCAGTTTCTACAAAAAGAGTGTTTTAAATCTTCTCTTTCAAGAGGAAGGTTCAAGTCTGTGAGTTGAATGCATAAAGCACAGGGAAGGTTCTGAGAATGCTTCCGTCTAGTTTTTATGTGAAGATATTCCCTTTTACAGCATAGGCCTCAAATCGCTCCAAATATCCACTTGAAGATTCTGCAAAAAGGGTGTCTCAAAACTGCACTATCAAAAGGAAAGTTGTGCTCTGTTAGATGAATGCACGCATCACAAAGAAGTTTCAGAGAATGCTTCTGTCTAGTTTTTATCTGAAGATATTTCGTTTTCCAACTTAGGCCTCAAAGCACACCAAATATCCACTTGCGGATCTACAAAAAGTGTGTTTCAAAACTTCTCTGTCTAAAGGAAGGTTCAAGTCTGTGAGTACAATGCACTCATCCTAGAGATGTTTCTGAGAATGCTTCTGTATAGTTTTTAGGTGAAAATATTTCCTTTTCCAGTGTAGGCCTCATAGCGCTCCAAATATCCACTTGCAGATTCTACAAAAAGAGTGTGTCAAAACTGCTCTATCAAAAGGAAGGTTTAAGTTTGCGAGTTGAATTCACTCATCAATAAGAACTTTGTGAGAATGCTTCTGCTTAGTTTTTATGAGAACATATTTCCATTTCCAGCATAGGCCTCAAAGCGCTCCAAGTATCCACTTTCAGATTCTATAAAGAGAGTGTTTCAAAACCGTTGTATCAAAAGGAAGGTTCACCTCTGTGAATTGAATGCAGTCATCACAGAGAAGTTTCTGTGAATGCTTCTGTCTAGTTTTTATGTGAAGATATTTCCTTTTCCAGCATTGGCATCAAAACACTCCAAATATCCACTTGCAGATTCTACAAAAAGAGTGTTACAAAACGGGGAATGTTGTGGGGTGGGGGGAGGGAGGAGGGATAGCATTGAGAGATATAAATAATGCTAGATGACGAGTTGGTGAGTGCAGCGCACTAGCATGGCACATGTATACATATGTAACTTACCTGCACATTGGGAACATGTACCATAAAACCTAAAGTATAATAATAATAATAATAATAATAATAATAAAAAGATAAAAAAAACTGTTCTATCAAAAGGAAGTTTCAACTCTGTGAGTTCAATGCACTCATCACAAAGAAGTTTCTGAGAATGCTTCTGTCTAGTTTTTAGGTGAAGATATTTCCTTTTTCATCATAGGCCTCAAATCTCTTCAAATATCCACTTGCAGATACTACAAAAAGAGTTTTTCAAAACTGCTCAATCAAAAGGAAGGTTCAAGTCTGTGAGCTGAATGCATAAAGCATGGGGAAGTTTCTGAGAATGCTTCTGTCTGGTTTTTATGTGAAGATATTCCCTTTTTGCAGCATAGGCCTCAAATCGCTCCAAATATGCTCTTGCAGATTCTACAAAAAGAGTGTTTCAAACCTCTTCTATCAAAAGGAAAGTTCCACCCTGTGAGTTGAATGCACTCTTCACAAAGAAATTTCTGAGAATGCTTCTGTCTAGTTTTTATGTGAAGATATTTCCTTTTCCAGCATAGACCTCAAAATGCTCCAAATATTCACTTGCAGATTCTACAAAAGACGTTTCAAAACTGTTCTATCAAAAGGAAGGTTCAACTCGATGAGTTAGATGCACTCATCACAAAGAAATTTCTGAGAATGCTTTTGTCTAATTTTTCTGTGAGGATATTTCCTTTTCCATCATAGGCCTCAAAGTGCTCCAAATATGCACTTGCAGTTTATACAAAAAGAGTGTTTCAAATCTGCTCTTTCAAAAAGAAGGTTCAAGAGTGTGAGTTGAATGCACAAAGTGCAGGGAAGTTTCTCAGAATGCTTCTGTCTAGTTTTTATATGAAGATATTCCTTTTTCCAGCATAGGCCTGAAATCGCTCCAAATGTCCACATGCAGATTCTATAAAAAGTGTGTTTCAAAACTGCTCTATCAAAAGGAAGGTTCTACACTGTGAGTTGAAATCATAAAACACAGAGAAGTTTCTGAGAATTCTTCTGTCTAGTTTTTATGTGTAGATATTCCCTTTTCCAGCACTGGCCTCAAAGATTCAAAAATATCCACATGCAGATTCTAAAAAAAGCATGTTTCATAACTGCTCTTTCAAAAGGAAGGTTCAACTGTGTGAGTTGAATACACACATCACAAAGAAGTTTCTGAGAATGCTTCTGTCTTGTTTTTATATGATGGTATTTCCTTTTCCAGCATAGGCCTCAAAGCGCTCCAAATATCCACTTGCAGGTACTACAAAAACAGTGTATCAAAACTGCTCAATCAAAAGGAAGGTTCAAGTCTGTGTGTTGAATTCCTAAAGCACAGGGAAGTTTCTGAGTATGCTTCTGTCCAGTTTTTATGTGAAGATATTCCCTTTTCCAGCCTAGGCCTCAAAGTGCTAAAATTATCCACCTGCGGATTCTACAAAATGGTGTTTCAAAACTGCTTTATCAAAATGAAGTTTCAAGTCTGTGAGTCGAAGACACACATCACAAAGATGTTTTTCAGAATGCTTCAATATAGTTTTTAGGTGAAGTTATTTCTTAATGCAGCATAGGCCTCAAGTGCTCCAAATATCCACTTGCATATTCCACAAAAATATTGTTTCCAAACTGTTCTATCAAAAGGAAGTTTCAACCCTGTGAGTTGGATGCACTCATCACAAAGTAGTTTCTGAGAATGCTTCTGTCTAGTTTTCAGGTGAAGATATTTCCTTTTCCAGCATAGGCCTCAAAGCCCTCCAAACATCCACTTGCAGATTCTACAAAAAGTGTGTTTCTAAACTAGTCTATCAAAATGAAGGATCAACTCTGTTGGTTGAATGCACTCATTCCACAGAAGTTTCTGAGAATGTTTCTGTCTAGTTTTAAGGTGAAGATATTCCCTTTTTGCAGCATAGGCCTCAAATCGCTCCAAATATACACTTGCAAATTCTACAAACACAGTGTTTCAAAACTGTTCTATCAAAAGGAAAGTTCAACCCTGTGAATTGAATGCACTCATCACAAAGAAATTTCTGAGAATGCTTCTGTCTAGTTTTTATGTGAAGATATTTCCTTTTCCAGCATAGACCTCAAAATGCTCCAAATATCCACTTGCAGATTCTAAAAAAAGGCTGTTTCAGAACTGTTCTATCAAAAAGAAGTTCAACTCGGTGAGTTAAATGCACACATCACAAAGAAATTTCTGAGAAAGCTTTTGTCTAATTTTTCTGTGAGGATATTTCCTTTTCCATCATAGGCCTCAAAGTGCTCCAAATATGCACTTGCAGTTTCTACAAAAAGAGTGTTTCAAATCTGCTCTTTCAAAAAGAAGGTTCAAGAGTGTGAGTTGAATGCACAAAGCGAAGGGAAGTATCTCAGAATGCTTCTGCCCAGTTTTTACGTGAAGATATTCCTTTTTCCAGCATAGGCATCAATGAGCTCCAAATAATCTCTTGTAGATTCTTCAAAGAGAGTGTTTCATAACTGACTCATCACAGAGAAGTTTCTGAGAATGCTTCCATCTAGGTATTATGTGAAGATATTTCCTTTTCCAGCATAGGCCCCAATGCACTCCAAATATCCACTTGCAGATTCTAAAAAAAGAGTGTTTCAAAACTGTTCCATCAAAGGAAAGTTTCAACTCTGTGAGCTGAATGCATTAATCCCAAAGAAGTTTCGGAGAATGCTTTTGTCTCGTTTTTATGTAAGGATATTTCCTTTTCCAGCATAGGCCTCAAAGCGCTCCAAATATCCACTTGCAGTTACTTCAAAGAGAATATTTAAAATCTACTCCTTCAAAAGGAAGTTTTGAGTCTGTGAGTTGACTGCATAAAGCGCAGGGAAGTTTCTGAGAATGCTTCTATCTAGTTTTTATGTGACGATATCCCCTTTTTCACCATAGGCCTCAAATCGCTCCAAATATCCACTTGCAGAGTCTACAAAAAGGGTGTTTCAAAACTGCCGTATCAAAAGGAAGGTTCAAGTCTGTGAGTTGAATGCATGAAGCACGGGGAAGTTTCTGGGAATGCTTCTGTCTAGTTTTTATGTGAAGATTTCTCTTTTTGCAGCAAAGGCCTCAAATCGCTCAAAATACCCGCTTGCAGATTCTACAAAAAGAATGTTTCAAAACTGTTCTATCAAAAGGAAAGTTCAACCCTGTGAGTTGAATGCACTCATCACAAAGAAATTTCTGAGAATGCTTCTGTCTAGTTTTTATGTGAAGATATTCCCTTTTCCAGCATAGGCCTCAAATTGCTAAAAATATCCACTTGTAGATTCTACAAAAAGAGTGTTTCAAAACTGCTCTATCAAAAGGAATGTTCAAGTCTCTCAGTTGAATGCACTCATCACAAAAATGTTACTGAGAATGATTCTGCTTAGTTTTTATGGGAAGATATTCCCTTTTCCAACATAGGCCTAAATGCGCTCCAAATAATCTATTGTAGATTCTACAAAGACAGTGATTCAAAACTCTTCTACCAAAAGGAAGGTTGAACTCTGTGAGTTGAATGCACTCTTCACAGAGAAGTGTCTGAGAATCCTTCTGTCTAATTTTTATGTGAAGATATTTCCTTTTCCAGCATAGGTTTCAAAGCACTCCAAATATCCACTTGCAGATTCTACAAAAAGAGTGTTTCAAAACTGTTCTATCAAAAGGAAGGTTCAACTCTGTAAGCTGAATGCATTCATAACAAAGAAGTTTCGGAGAATGCTTTTGTCTAGTTTTTACGTGAGGATATATCCTTTTCCAGCATAGGCCTCAAAGCACTCCAAATATCCACTTGCAATTTCTACAAAAAGAGTTTTTCAAATCTGCTCTTTCAAAAGGAAGGTTCAAGTCTGTGAGTTGAATGCATAAAGCACACTGAAGTTTCTGAGAATGCTTCCATCTAGTTTTTATGTGAAGATATTCCCTTTTACACCACAGGCCTCAAATCGTTCCAAATATCCACTTGCAGATTCTACAAAAAGGGTGTTTCAAAACTGCTCTATCAAAAGGAAGTTTCTAGTCTGTTAGATGAATGCATGCATCACAAAGAAGTTTCAGAGAATGCTTCTGTCCAGTTTTTATGTGAAGATATTTCCTTTTCCAGATTAGGCCTCAAAGCACACCAAATATCCACTTGCAAATTCTACAAAAGGAGTTTCAAAACTGCTCTATCAAAAAGAAACTTCAAGTCTGTGAGTACAATGCACTCATCATATAGATGTTTCTGAGAATGCTTCTGTATAGTTTTTATGTGAAGATATTTCCTTTTCCAGTGTAGGCCTCTTAGCGCTCCAAATACCCACTTGCAGATTCTACAAAAAGAGTGTTTCAAAACTGCTATATCAAAAGGAAGATTTAAGTCTCTGAGTTGAATGCACTCATCACTAAGGACTTTGTGAGTATGATTCTGCTTAGTTTTTATGAGGACATATTTCCATTTCCAGCATAGGCCTCAAAGCACACCAAGTATCCACATTCAGATTCTATAAAGAGAGTGTTACAAAACTGTTCTAAAAAAAGGAAGTTTCAACTCTGTGGGTTGAATGCACTCATCACAAAGAAGTTTCTGAGAATGCTTCTGTCTAGTTTTTGGGTGAAGATATTCCCTTTTTCATCATAGGCCTCAAATCGCTCCAAATATCCAATTGCAGATTCTACAAAAAGGGTGTTTCAAAACTGCTCTATCAAAAGGAAGGTTCAAGTCTGTGAGTTGAATGCATGAAGCACGGGGAAGTTTCTGGGAATGCTTCTGTTTAGTTTTTATGTGAAGATTTCTCTTTTTGCAGCATAGGCCTCAAATCGCTCAAAATACCCACTTGCAGATTCTACAAAAAGAATGTTTCAAAACTGTTCTATCAAAAGGAATGTTCAAGGCTGTGAGTTGAATGCACTCATCACACAGAAATTTCTCAGAATGCTTCTGTCTAGTTTTGATGTGAAGATATTTCCTTTTCCAGTGTAGACCTCAAAGCGCTCCAAATATCCACTTGCAGATTCTACAAAAAGAGTGTTTCAAAACTACTCTATCAAAAGGAAGGTTCAAGTCTGTGAGTTGAATGCCCTCATCACAAAAATATTTCTGAGGATGATTCTGCTTAGTTTTTATGGGAAGATAATTTCTTTTCCAGCATAGGCCTCAATGAGCTCCAAATAATCTCTTGTAGATTCTACAAAGAGAGTGTTTCATAGCTGTTCTACCAAAAGGAAGGTTGAACTCTGCGAGTTGAATGCACTCATCACAGAGAAGTTTCTGTGAATGCTTCCGTCTAGTTATTATGTGAAGATATTTCCTTTTCCAGCATAGGCCTCAAGGCGCTCCAAATATCCACTTGCATATTCTTCAAAAAGAGTGTTTCAAAACTGTTCCATCAAAGGGAAGGTTCAACTCTGTGAGGTGAATGCATTCATCACAAAGAAGTTTCGGAGAATTCTTTTGTCTACTTTTTATGTGGGGATATTTCCTTTTCCTGCATAGGCCTCAAAGCCCTCCAAATATCCACTTGCAGTTTCTACAAAAAAAGTGTTTCAAATCTGCTCTTTCAAAAGGAAGTTTTAAGTCTGTGAGTTGAATGCATAAGGCACAGGGAAGTTTCTGAGAATGCTTCTATCTAGTTTTTATGCGAAGATATCCCCTTTTTCACCATAGGCCTCAAATCGCTCCAAATATCCACTTGCAGATTCTACAAAAAGAGTGTTTCAAAACTGCTCTATCAAAAGGAAGGTCTGTTCTGTTAGTTTAATGCACACATCACAGAGAAGATAGGAGAATACTTCTGTCCAGTTTTTATGTGAAGATATTTCCTTTTGCAGCTTAGCCCTCAAATGGCACAAAATATAAACTTGCATATTCTACAAAAAGACTGTTTCAAAACTGCTCTATCAAAAGGAAATTCAAAGTCTGTGAGTACAATGCACTCATCACAAAGAAGTTTCTGAGCATGCTTCTGTCTAGTATTTATATGAAGAAATTTCCTTTTCGAGCTTAGGCCTCAAAGCATTCCAAATATCCACTTGCAGATTCTACAAAAAGAGTGTTTCAAAACTGTTCAATCAAAAAGTTGGTTCAACTCTGTGAGTTGAACTCACTCATCACAATGAAGTTTCTGAGAATACTTCCGTCTAGGTTTTATGTGAAGATATTTCCTTTTCCATCATAAGCCTCAAAGAGCTCCAAATATCCACTTTCAGATTCTACTAAAAGAGTGCTTCACAACTGTTCTATCAAAAGGAAGGTTCAACCCTGTGAGCTGAATGCATTCACCACAAAGTAGTTTCTGAGAAGGCCTCTGTCCAATTTTTATATGAAGATGTTTCCTTTTGCAGCATAGTCTTCAAAGCACTCCAAAAATCCACTTGCAGATTCTACAAAAAGAGTGTTTCAAAACTGTGCTATCAAAAGGAAGGTTCAACTCTGTGAGTTGAAATCATAAAACATAGAGAAGTTTCTGAGAATGCTTCTCTCTAGTTTTTATGAATACATATTTCCATTTCCAGCATTGGCCTCAAAGCATCAAAAATATCCACCTGCAGATCCTACAAAAAGGATGTTTCGTAACTGCTCTTTCAAAAGCAGGGTTCAACTCTGTGAGTTGAATGCACACATCACAAAGAAGTTTCTGAGAATACTTCTGTCTAGTTTTTATGTGATGGTATTTCCTTTTCCTGCATAGGCCTCAAAGCACTCCAAATATCCACTTTCAGATTCTACAAAAAGTGTGTTTCCAAACTGTTCTATCAAAACGAAGGTTCAAGTTTGTGAGTTGAATTCATAAAGCACAGGGAAGTTTCTGAGAATGCTTCTGTCCGGTTTTTTGTGAAGATATACCCTTTTACAGGCTAGGCCTCAAAGTGCTAAAACTATCCACTTGCAGATTCTACAATATGGTGTTTCAAAACTGCTTTATCCAAAGGAAGTTTCAATTCTGTGAGTTGAAAGCACACATCACAAAGATGTTTTTGAGAATGCTTCAACATAGTTTTTACGTGAAATTATTTCTTACCCCAGGATAGGCCTCAAGCAATCCAAATATCCACTTGCAGATTCTACAAGAAGATTGTGTCAGAATTGTTCTATCAAAAGGAACTTTCAACCCTGTGAGTTGAATGCACTCATCACAAAGAAATTTCTGAGAATGCTTCTGTCTAGTTATTAGATGGAGATATTTTCTTTTCCAGCATAGGCCTCAAAGCCCTCCAACATCCACTTGCAGATTCTACAAAAAGTGTGTTTCAAAACTAGTCTATCAAAAGGAAGGTTCAACTCTGTTGGTTGAATGTACTCATCCCACAGAAGTTTCTGAGAATGTTTCTGTCTAGTTTTTAGGTGAAGATATTTCCTTTTTCATCATAGGCCTCAAATCGCTCAAAATATCCACTTGCAGATTATACAAAAAGACTGGTTCGATACTGCTCTATCAAAAGGAAGGTTCAAGCCTGTGATTAGAATGCATAAAGCACAGGGAAGTCTCTGAGAATGCTTCTGTCTAGTTCTTAAGTTAAGATATTCCCTTTATGCAGCACAGGCCACAAATCTCTCCAAATATCCACTTGCAAATTCTACAAACAGAGTGTTTCAAAACTGTTCTATCAAAAGGCAAGTTCAAACCTGTGAGTTGAATGCACTCATCACCAAGAAATTTCTGAGAATGCTTCCATCTAGTTTTTATGTGAAGATATTTCCTTTTCCAGCATAGGCCTCAAATTGCCCCAAACATCCACTTCCAGATTCTACAAAAAAAGTGTTTCAAAACTGTTCTATCAAAAGGAAGGTTCAACTCTTTGAGTTGAATGCACTCATCCCAAAGTAATTTCTGAGAATCCTTCTGTCTAGTTTTTATATGAAGATATTTCCTTTTCCATCTTTGACTCAAAGTGCACGAAATACTCACTTGCAGAATCTACAAAAAGAGTGTTTAAAAACTGCTCTATCAAAAGGAATGTTCAAGTCTGTGAGTTGAATGCACTCATCACAAAAATGTTTCTGAGAATGATTCTGCTTAGTTTTTATGGGAAGATACTTCCTTTTCCAGCATAGGCCTCAATGCACTCCAAATAATCACATGTAGATTCCACAAAGAGAGTGATTCAAAACTGTTCTACCAAAAGGAAGGTTGAACTCTGTGAGTTGAATGCACTCATTACAGAGAAGTGTCTGAGAATGCTTCCGTCTTGTTTTTATATGAAGATATTTTCTTTTCCAGCATAGGCCTCAAAGCGCTCCAAATATCCACTTGCAGATTTGACAAAAAGAGTGTTTCCAAACTGTTCTATCAAAAGGAATGTTCAAGGCTGTGAGTTGAATGCACTCATCACAAAAATGTTTCTGAGAATGATTCTGCTTAGTTTTTATGGGAAGATACTTCCTTTTCCAGCATAGTCCTCAAAGTGCTCCAAATATCCACTTGCAGATTCTACAAAAAGAGTGTTTCAAAACTGCTCTATCAAAAGGAAGGTTCAAGTCCGTGAGTCGAATGCACTCATCACAAAAAAGTATCTCAGAATGATTCTGCTTATTTTTTTATTGGAAGACACTTCCTTTTCCAGCATAGGCCTCAATGTGCTCCAAATGATCCATTGTAGATTCTACAAAGACAGGGTTTCATAACTGTTCTACAAAAAGAAAGGTTGAACTCTATGAGTTGAATGCACTCATCACAGAGAAGTGTCTGACAATGCTTCCATCTAGTTTTTATGTGAAAATATTTCCTTTTCCGCATAGGCCTCAAAGCGCTCCAAATATCCACTTGCAGATTCTACAAAAAGAGTGTTTCAAAACTGTTCCATCAAAAGGAAGGTTCAACTCTGTGAGCTGAATGCATTCATCATAACAAGTTTCAGAGAATGCTTTTGTCTAGTTTTTATGTGAGGATATTTCTTTTTCCAGCATAGGCCTCAAAGCGCTCCAAATATCCACTTGCGGTTTCTTCAAAAACAGTGTTTCAAATCTGCTGTTTCAGAAGGAAATTTCAAGTCTGCAAGTTGAATGCATAAGGCACAGAGAAGTTTCTGAGAATGCTTCTATCTAGTTTTTATGTGAAGATATCCTCTTTTTCAGCATAGGCCTCAAATCTCTCCAAATATCCACTTGCAGATTCTGCAAAAAGGTTGTTTCAAAACTGCACTATCAAAAGGAAGGTGCTACTCTGTTATTTGGGTGCACACATCACAAAGAGGTTTTGGAGAATGTTTCTGTCTAGTTTTTACGTGAAGATATTTCCTTTTGCTGCTTAGGTCTCAAAGCACACAAAATATCCACCTGCAGATTCTACAAAAAGAGTGTTTCAAAACTGCTCTTTCGAAAGAAAAGTTAAAGACTGTGAGTTGAACGCACTCATCACAAAAAAGTTTCTGAGAATGCTTCTGTCTAGTTTTTATGAGAAGATATTTCCTTTTCCAATGTTGGCCCCCTAACAATCCAAATATCCACTTGCACATTCTAGAAAAAGTGTGTTTTCAAAACTGCTTTACCAAAAGGAAGATTCAACTCGGTGAGTTGAATGTGCACATCAGAAAAAGTTTCTGAGAATGCTTCTGTCTAGTTTTTATGTGAAGATAATTCCTTTTCCAGCATAGGCCTCAAAGCGCTCCAAATAAACACTTGCAGAAACTCCAAAAAGAGTGTTTCAAAACTGTTCTGTCAAAAGGAAGGTTCAACTCTGTGAGTAGAATGCAATCATCACAAAGAAGTTTCTGAGAATGCTTCAGTCTAGTTTTTATGGGAAGAAATTTCCTTTTCCAACATAGACCTCAAAGCGCACAAATATCCACTTGCAGATTCTACAAAAAGAGTGTTTCAAAACTATTCTATCAAAGGAAGGTTCAACTCTGTGAGTAAAATGCACTCATCACAAAGGAGTTTCTGAGAATGCTTCGGTCTAGTTTTTGTGGGAAGATATTTCCTTTTCCAACGTAGGCCTCAAAGTGCTTCAAATAAACAATTGCAGATTATTCAAAAAGAGTGTTTCAAAACTGTTCTGTCAAAAGGAAGGTTCAACTCTGTGAGTAGAATGCAATGGAATGGAATGGATTGGAATCTCCAATCCACTCTACACTGTTTTCATAGAATCTGCAAGTATTTATTTAGAGCTCTTTGAGGCCTATGTTGGAAAAGGAGTGTTTCAAAACTGCACTTTCAAAAGGAAGGTTCCTCTCTATGACTTGAATGTATAAAGCACAGGGAAGTTTCTGGGAATGCTTCCATCTAGTTTTTATGTGAAGATATTCCTTTTCCAGTGTTGGCCTCTTAACACTCCATATATCCACTTACAGATACTACTGAAAGAGTGTTTCAAAACAGCTATATGAAAAGGTAGCTTCAACTCTGTCAGTTGAATGTGCACATCACAAAGAAGTTTCTGAGAATGCTTCTCTGTAGTTTTCAGGTGAAGATATTTCATTTCCCATCAAAGGTGTCAAAACACTTAAAATATCCACTTGCAGATTCTACAAAAAGAGTGTTTTCAAAACTGCTCTTTCAAAACGAATGTTAAAGTCTGTGAGTTGAATGCACTCATCATAAAGAAGTTTCTGGGAACGCTTCTGTCTAGTTTTTATGGGAAGATATTTCGTTTTCCAGCATAGGCCTCAAATAGCTCCAAACACCCACTAGCAAATACTACAAAAAGAGTGTTTCAAAACTGCACTTTCACAATTAAGTTTCCTCTCTGTGACTTGAATGCATAAAGCACAGGGAAGTTTCTGAGAATGCTTCTATCTAGTTTTTATGTGAAGATATTTCCTTTTCCAGCATAGGCCTCAAAGCGTTCCAAATGTCGACTTGCAGATTCTATGAAAAGAGATTTTCAAACTTTTCTATCAAAAGGAAGGTTCAACTATGTGTGTTGAATGCAGAAAGCACAGGGATGTTTCTGAGAATGCTTCTGTCTAGATTTTTATGTGAAGATATTTCCTTTTCCAGTGTTGGCCTCTTAGCACTCCAAATATCCACTTGCAGATTCTACTGAAAGAGTGTTTCAAAACTGCTCTATCAAAAGGAAGGTTCAACTCTGTGAGCTGAAAGCACTCATCACGAAGAAGTTTCTGAGAATGCTTCTGCCTAGTTTTCATGTGATATTATTTCCTTTTCCAGCATTGCCATAAAAACCCTTCAAATATCCACTTAAAGATGCTATTAAAAGAGTGTTTCAAAACTGCCCTATCAAGAGGAAAGTCCAAGTGTGTGAGTTGAATGCACTCATCATGCAGAAGTTTCTGAGAATGCTTCTGTCTTGTTTTTATGTGAAGATATTTCGTTTTCCATCACAGGCCTCAAAGCACTCCAAATAAACACCTGCAGATTCCACAAAAGGAGGGTTTCAAAACTGTTCTATCAAAAGGAAGGTTCAAGTCCGTGAGTTGAATGCACTCATCACACAGAAGTTACTGAGAATGCTTCTGTCTAGGGTTCCTGTGAAGATATTTCCTATTGCAGCATAGGCCACAAATTGCTCCAAATATACACTTGCAGATTTTAAAAAAGGCTGTTTCCAAACTACTCTATCAAAAAGCAGGTTCAACTCTGTGAGTTGAATGCACACATCACAAAGTAGTTTCTGAGAATGCTTCTGTGTAGTTTGCAGGAGAAGATATTTCATTTCCCAGCAAAGGCCTCAAAACGCTCAAAATATCCACTTGCAGATTCTACAAAAAGAGTGTTTCAAAACTGCTCTTTCAAAATGAAGGTTCAGGTCTGAGAGTTGAATGCACTCATCACAAAGAAGTTTCTGAGTATGCTTCTGTCTAGTTTTTATGGGAAGATATTTCGTTTTCCAGCATAGGCCTCAAATCGCTCCAAACATCCACTAGCAAATTCTACAAAAAGAGTGTTTCAAAACTGCACTTTCAAAAGGAAGGTTCCTCTCTGTGACTTGAATGCATAAAGCACAGGGAAGTTTCTAAGAATGCTTCCGTGTGGTTTTTATGTGATGATATTTTCTTTTCCAGTATTGACCTCTTAACACTCCAAATATCCACTTGAAGATTCTACTAAAAGAGTGTTTCAAAACAGCTATATCAAAAGGAAGCTTAAACTCTGTGAGTTGAATGCACGCATCACAAGCAAGTTTCTGAGAATGCTTCTATCCAGTTTTTATGTGAAGATATTTCCTTTTCCAGCATTGGCCTCAAAGCGTTCCAAATGTCGACTTGCAGATTTTATGAAAAGAGTTTTTCAAAACTGTTCTATCAAAAGGAAGGTTCAACAATGGGAGTTGAATGCAGAAAGCACAGGGAAGTCTCTGAGAATGCTTCTGTCTAGTTTTTATGTGAAGATATTTCCTTTTCCAGCATTGGCCTCAAAGCGTTCCAAATGTCGACTTGCAGATTTTATGAAAAGAGTTTTTCAAAACTGTTCTATCAAAAGGAAGGTTCAACAATGTGAGTTGAATGCAGAAAGCACAGGGAAGTCTCTGAGAATGCTTCTGTCTAGTTTTTATGTGAAGATATTTCCTTTTCCAACATAGGCCTGAAAGCCCTCCAAACAAACAGTTGCAGATCCTACAAAAGGAGTGTTTCAAAACTGTTCTATCAAAAGGAACGTTCAACTCTGTGAGTTGAATGCGCTCATCACGAAGTAGTTTCTGAGAATGCTTCTGCCTAGTTTTTATGTGATGACATTTCGTTTTCCAACATTGGCATAAGACCCCTCCAAATATTGACTTACAGATGCTACTAAAAGAGTGTTTCAAAACTGCTCTATCAAAAGGAAAGTTCAAGTGTGTGAGTTGAATGCACTCATCACACAGAAGGTTCTGAGAATGGTTCTATCTCTTTTTTATGTGAAGATATTTCCTTTTCCATCATAGGCCTCAAAGCGCTCCAAATAAACACTTGCAGATCATACAAAAGAGTGTTTCTAAACTGTTCTATCTAAAGGAAGGTTCAAGCCCATGAGTTGAATGCACCCA
This sequence comes from Pongo abelii, assembly GCF_028885655.2. Classification (NCBI taxonomy): domain Eukaryota; kingdom Metazoa; phylum Chordata; class Mammalia; order Primates; family Hominidae; genus Pongo; species Pongo abelii. Next base: position 17,060,617 of record NC_072000.2, on the reverse strand, counting down.
TCACACAGAAGTTCCTGAGAATGCTTCTGTCTAGGGTTTCTGTGAAGATATTTCCTTTTGCAGCATAGGCCTCAAATCGCTCCAAATATCCACCTACAGATTTTACAAAAGGCTGTTTCCAAACTGCTCTATCAAAAGGCAGGTTCAACTCTGTGAGTTGAATGCACACATCACAAAGAAGATTCTGAGAATGCTTCTGTGTAATTTTCAGCTGAAGGTATTTCATTTCCCAGCAAAGGCCTCAAAACGCTCAAAATAACCACTTGCAGATTCTACAAAAAGAGTGTTTCAAAACTGCTCTTTCAAAATGAAGGTTCAAGTGTGTGAGTTGAATGCGCTCATCACAAAGAAGTTTCTGAGAATGCTTCTGTCCAGTTTTTATGTTAATATATTTCATTTTCCAGCATAGGCCTCAAATCGCTCCAAACATCCACTAGTAAATCCTACAAAAATAGAGTTTCAAAACTGCACTTTCAAAAGGAAGTTTCCTCTCTGTGACTTGAATGCATAAAGCACAGGGAAGTTTCTGAGAATGCTTCCGTCTAGTTTTTATGTGAAGATGTTTCCTTTTCCAGTGTTGGCCTCTTAGCACTCCAAATATCCACTTGCAGAATCTACTGAAAGAGTGTATCAAAACAGCTATATCAAAAGGAAGCTTGAACACTGTGAGTTGAATGCACACATCACAAAGAAGTGTCTGAGAATGCTTCTATCTAGTTTTTATGTGAAGATGTTTCCTTTTCCAGCATACGCTACAAAGCGCTCCAAATATCCACTTGCAGACTCCACAAAAAGAGTGTTTCAAAACTGTTCTATAAAAGGAATGTTCAACTCTGTGAGTAGAATGCACACATCATAAAGGAGTCTATGAGAATGGTTCTCTCTAGTTTTCATCTGAATGTATTTCCCTTTCCACTAGATGCCGCAGCGCACCAAATATCCACTTGCAGTTTCCACAACAAGAATGTTCCAGAACTGCTCTATGAAAAGGAAGGTTCAACTCTGTGAGTTCAATCCCCAAATGACAAAGAAGTTTCTGAGAATGCTTCTGTCTAGGGTTTATGTAGAGATATTTGTTTTTGCAGCATAGGTCTCAAATCGCTCCAAATATCCACTTGCAGATTTTACAAAAAGGCTGTTTCCAAACTACTCTATCAAAAGGCAGGTTCAACTCTGTGAGTTGAATGCACACAGCACAAAGAAGTTTCTGAGAATGCATCCGTCTAGTTTTTATGGGAAGATATTTCGTTTTCCAGCATAGGCCTCAAATCGCTCCAAACATCCACTAGCAAATTCTACAAAAAGAGTGTTTCAAAACTGTGCTTTCAAAAGGAAGGTTCCTCTCTGTGACTTGAATGCATAAAGCGCAGGGAAGTTTCTGAGAATGCTTCCATCTAGTTATTATGTGAAGATATTTCCTTTTCCAGTGTTGGCCTCTTAGCCCTCCAAATATCCACTTGCATATTCTACTGAAAGAGTGTTTCAAAACAGCTATATCAAAAGGAAGCTTCAACTCTGTGAGTTGAATGCCACATCACAAAGAAGTTTCTGAGAATGCTTCTCTCTACTTTTCAGGTGAAGATATTTCATTTCACAGCAAAGGCCTCAAAACGCTCAAAATATCCACTTGCAGATTCTACAAAAAGAGTGTTTTCAAAACTGCTCTTTCAAAAGGAAAGTTAAAGTCTGTGAGTTGGAGGCACACAGCACAAAGAAGTTTCTGAGAATGCTTCTGTCTAGTTTTTATGGGAAGATATTTCGTTTTCCACCATAGGCCTCAAATCGCTTCAAACATCCACTAGCAAATTCTACAAAAAGAGTGTTTCAAAACTGCTCTTTCAAAAGGAAGGTTCCTCTCTGTGACTTGAATACATAAAGCACAGGGAAGTTTCTGAGAATGCTTCCGTCTAGTTTTTATATGAAGATATTTCCTATTCCAGTGTTGGCCTCTTAGCCCTCCAAATATCCACTTGCAGATTCTACTGAAAGAGTGTTTCAAAACAGCTATCTCAAAAGGAAGTTTCAACTCTGTGAGTTGAATGCCACATCACAAAGAAGTTTCTGAGAATGCTTCTGTCTAGTTTTCAGGTGAAGATATTTCATTTCCCAGCAAAGGCCTCAAAACTTTCAACACATTCACTTGCAGATTCTACAAAAAGAGTGTTTTCCAAACTGCTGTTTAAAAAGGAAAGTTAAAGTCTGTGAGTTGAATGCACAGAGCACAAAGAAGTTTCTGAGAACGGTTCTATCTAGTTTTCATCTGAATGTATTTCCTTTTCCACTGTATGCCGCAATCACACCAAATATCCACTTGCAGTTTCCACAACAAAAGTGTTCCAGAACTACTCTATGAAAAGGAAGGTTCAACCCTGTGAGTTCAATCCCCAAATAACAAAGAAGTTTCTGAGAATACTTCTGTCTAGGTTTTACGTGGAGATATTTCTTTTTGCAACATTTCTCTCAAATCGCTCCAAATGTCCACTTGCAGATTTTACAAAATTGCTGTTTCCAAACTACTCTATCAAAAGGCAGGTTCAACTCTGTGAGTTGAATGAACATAGCACAAAGAAGTTTCTGAGAATGCTTCTGTCTAGTTTTTATGGGAAGATATTTCGTTTTCCAGTATAGGCCTGAAACTGCTCCAAACATCCACCAGCAAATTCTACAAAAAGAGTGTTTCAAAACTGCGCTTTCAAAAGGAAGGATCCTCTCTGTGACTTGAATGCATAAAGCACAGGGAAGTTTCTGAGAATGCTTCCGTCTAGTTTTTATGTGAAGATGATTCCTTTTCCAGTGTTGGCCTCTTAACACTCCAAATATCCACTTGAAGATTCAACTGAAAGAGTGTTTCAAAACAGGTATATCACAAGGAAGCTTCAACTCTGTGAGTTCAATGTGCACATTACAAACAGGTTTCTGAGAATGCTTCTGTCTAGTTTTTATGTGAAGATATTCCCTTTTCCAGCATAGGCCACAAAGCGTTCCAAATGTCGACTTGCAGATTCTATGAAAAGAGATTTTCAAAACTTTTCTATCAAAAGGAAGGTTCAACTATGTGCATTGAATGCACAAAGCACAGGGAAGTTTCTGAGAATGCTTCTGTCTACTTTTTATGTGAAGATATTTCCTTTTCAAGTGTTGGCCTCTTAGCACTCCAAATATCCACTTGCAGATTCTACTGAAAGAGTGTTTCAAAACTGTTCTATCAAAAGGAACGTTCAAATTCGTGAGTTGAATGCACTCATCACGAAGAAGTTTCTGAGAATGCTTCTGCCTAGTTTTTATGTGATGATAATTCCTTTTCCAGCTTTGCCATAAAAACCCTTCAAATATCCACTTACAGATGCAACTAAAAGGGTGTTTCAAAACTGCTGTATCAAAAGGAAAGTTCAAGAGTGTGAGTTGAATGCACTCATCACACAGAAGGTTCTGAGAATGCTTATGTCTCCTTTTTATGTGAAGATATTTCGTTTTCCATCATAAGCCTCAAAACGCTCCAAATAAACACCTGCAGATTCTACAAAAGGAGGGTTTCAAAACTGTTCTATCAAAAGCAAGGTTCAAGTCCATGAGTTGAATGCATTCATCACACAGAAATTCCTGAGAATGCTTCTGTCTAGGGTTTCTGTGAAGATATTTCCTTTTGCAGCATAGGCCTCAAATTGCTCCAAATATACACTTGCAGATTTTACAAAAAGGCTGTTTCCAAACTGCTCTATCAAAAAGCAGGTTCAACTCTGTGAGTTGAATGCACACAATGCAAAGTAGTTTCTGAGAATGCTTCTGTTCAATTTGTAGGTGAAGATATTTCACTTCCCAGCAAAGGCCTCAAAACGCTCCAAATATCCACTTGCAGATTCTACAAAAAGAGTGTTTCAAAACTGCTCTTTCAAAATGAAGGTTCAAGTCTGTGAGTTGAATGCACTCATCACAAAGTAGTTTCTGAGAATGCTTCTGTCTAGTTTTTATGGGAAGATATTTCGTTTTCCAGCATAGGCCTCAAATCGCTCCAAACATCCACTAGCAAATTCTACAAAAAGAGTGTTTCAAAACTGCGCTTTCAAAAGGAAGGTTCCTCTCTGTGACTTGAATGCATAAAGCACAGGGAAGATTCTGAGTATGCTTCCGTGTAGTTTTTATGTGAAGATATTTCCTTTTCCAGTGTTGACCTGTTAACACTTCAAATATCCACTTGCAGATTCTACTGAAAGAGGGTTTCAAAACAGCTATATCAAAAGGAAGCTTAAACTCTGTGAGTTGAATGCGCACATCACAAGCAAGTTTCTGGGAATGCTTCTATCTAGTTTTTATGTGAAGATATTTCCTTTTCCAGCATAGGCCTCAAAGCGTTCCAAATGTCAACTTGCAGATTCTACGAAATGTGATTTTCAAAACTGTTCTATCAAAAGGAAGGTTCAACTATGTGGGTTGAATGCAGAAAGCACAGGGAAGTTTCTAAGAATGCTTCTGTCTAGTTTTTATGTGAAGATATTTCGTTTTCCAACATAGTCCTCAAACCCTCCAAATAAACAGTTGCAGATCCTACAAAAGGAGTGTTTCAAAACTGTTCTATCAAAAGGAACTTTCAACTCTGTAAGTTGAATGCACTCATCATGAAGTAGTTTCTGAGAATGCTTCTGCCTAGTTTATATGTGATGATATTTCTTTTTCCAGCATTAGCATAAAATCCCTTCAAATATGCACTTACAGATGCTACTAAAAGAGTGTTCCAAAACTGCTCTATCAAAAGGAAATTTCAAATGTGTGAGTTGAATGCACTCATCACACAGAAGTTTCTGAGAATGCTTCTGTCTCTTTTTAATTTGAAGATATTTCCTTTTCCATCATAGGCCTCAAAGCGCTCCAAATAAACACTTGCAGATTGTACAAAAGGAGTGTTTCAAAACTGTTCTATCAAAAGGAAGGTTCAAGTCTGTGAATTGAATGCACCATTCATCCAGAAGTTTCTGAGAATGCTTCTCTCTAGGGTTTCTATGAAGATATTTCCTTTTGCAGCATAGGCCTCAAAACCCTCAAAATATCCACTTGCAGATTTCACAAAAAGGCTGTTTCCAAACTGCTCTATCAAAAGGCAGGTTCAAATCTCTGAATTGAATGCACACATCCCAATGTAGTTTCTGAGAATGCTTCTGTGTAGTTTTCAGGTGAAGATATTTCATTTCCCAGCAAAGGCCTCAAAATGCTCAAAATATCCACTTGCAGATTCTACAAAAAGAGTGTTTCAAAACTGCTCTTTCAAAATGAAGGTTCAAGTCTGTGAGTTGAATGCACTCACCTCAAAGAAGTTTCTGAGAATACTTCTATCTAGTTTTTATGGGAAGATATTTCGTTTTCCAGCATAGGCCTCAAATCGCTCCAAACATCCACTAGCAAATTCTACAAAAAGAGTTTTTCAAAACTGCACTTTCAAAAGGAATGTTGCTTTCTGTGACTTGAATGCATAAAGCACAGGGAAATTTCTGAGAATGCTTCCGTCTAGTTTTTATGTGAAGATATTTCCTTTTCCAGTGTTGGCCTCTTAACACTCCAAACATCCACTTGCAGATTCCACTGAAAGAGTGTTTCAAAACAGCTATATCAAAAGGAAGCTTCAACTCTGTCAGTTGAATGCGCACATCACAAAGAAGTTTATGAGAATGCTTCTGTCTAGTTTTCAGGTGAAGATATTTCATTTCCCAGCAAGGGCCTCAAAGCGCTCCAAATGTCCACTTGCAGACTCCACGAACAGAGTGTTTGAAAACTGTTCTTTCAAAAGGAAGGTTCAACTCTGTGAGTAAAATGCACACATCACAAAGGAGTTTCTGAGAATGGTTCTATCTAGTTTTCATCTGAATGTATTTCCTTTTCCACTAGATTCCGCAATCGCACGAAATATCGACTTGCAGTTTCCACAACAAGAGTGTTGCAGAACTGCTCTACGAAAAGGAAGGTTCAATTCTGTGAGTTCAATCCCCAAATGACAAAGAAGTTTCTGAGAATGCTTCTGTCTAGTTTACAGGTGAAGATATTTCATTTCCCAGCAAAGGCCTCAAAGCCCTCCAAATGTCCACTTGCCGACTCCACAAAAAGAGTGTTTCAAAACTGTTCTATCAAAAGGAAGGTTCAACTCTTTGAGTAGAATGCACACATCACAAAGAAGTTTCTGAGAACGGTTCTATCTAGTTTTCATCTGAATGTATTTCATTTTCCACTAGATTCTGCAATCGCACCAAATATCCACTTGCAGTTTCCACAACAAGAGTGTTGGGGAACTGCTCTATGAAAAGGAAGGTTCAACTCTGTCTGTTCAATCCCCAAATGACAAAGAAGTTTCTGAGAATGCTTCTGTCTAGGGTTTATGTGGAGATATTTCTTTTTGCAGCATAGGTCTCAAATCGCTCCAAATATCCACTGGCAGATTTTACAAAAAGGCTGTTTCCAAACTACTGTATCGAAACGCAGGTTCAACTCTGTGAGTTGAATGCATACAGCACAAAGAAGTTTCTGAGAATGCTTCTGTCTCGTATTTAATGTAAAGATATTTCCTTTTCTATCATAGGCCTCAAAGCGCTCCATATAAACACTTGCAGATTCTACGAAAGGAGTGATTCAAAACTGTTCTATCAAAAGGAAGGTTCAAGTCCATGAGTTGAATGCACTCATCACACAGAATTTCCTGAGAATGCTTCTGTGTAGGGTTTCTGTGAAGATATTTCCTTTTGCAGCATAGGCCTCAAATCGCCCCAATATCCACTTGCAGATATTACAAAAAGGCTGTTTCCAAACTGCTCTATCAAACGGCAGGTTCAAATCTGTGAGTTGAATGCAAACATCACAAAGAAGTTTCTAGGAATGCTTCTGTGTATTTCTCAGGTGAAGATATTTCATTTCCCAGCAAAGGCCTCAAAACGCTCCAAATATCCACTTGCAGATTCTACAAAAAGAGTGTTTCAAAACTGCTATTTCAACACGAAGTTTCAACTCTGTGAGTTGAATGCACTCGTCACAAAGGAGTTTCTGAAAATACTTCTGTCTAGTTTTTATGGGAAGATATTTCGTTTTCCAGCATAGACCTCAAATTACTCCAAACATCCACTAGCAAATTCTACAAAAAGAGTGTTTCAAAACTGTGCTTTCAAAAGGAAGGTTCCTCTCTGTGACTTGAATGCATAAAGCACAGGGAAGTTTCTGAGAATGCTTCCATCTAGTTTTTATGTGAAGATATTTCCTTTTCCAGTGTTGGCCTCTGAACACTCCAAATATCCACTTGCAGATTCTACTGAAAGAGTGTTTCAAAACAGCTATATCAAAAGGAAGCTTCAAATCTCTGTGTTGAATACGCACATCACACAGTGGTTTCTCAGAATGCTTCTATCTAGTTTTTATGTGAAGATATTTCCTTTTCCAGCATAGGCCTCAAAGCATTCCTAATGTCGACTTGCAGATTCTACGAAAAGTGATTTTCAAAACTGTTCTATCAAAAGGAAGGTTCAGCTATGTGGGTTGAATGTAGAAAGCACAGGGAAGTTTCTGAGAATGCTTCTGTCTAGTTTTTATGTGAAGATATTTCGTTTTCCAACATAGTCCTCAAAGCCCTCCAAATAAACAGTTGCAGATCCTACAAAAGGAGTGTTTCAAAACTGTTCTATCAAAAGTAACGTTCAACTCTGTGAGTTGAATGCACTCTTCACTAAGAAGTTTCTAAGAATGCTTCTGTCTAGTTTTTATGTGATGATATTTCGTTTTCCAGCATTGGCATAAATACCCTCAAAATCTCAACGTACAGATGCCACTAAAAGAGGGATTCAAAACTGCTCTATCAAAACAAAGGTTCAACTCTGTGAGTTGAATGCACTCATCACACAGAAGTTTCTGAGAATGCTTCTGTCTCGTTTTTATGTGAAGATATTTCCTTTTCCATCATAGGCCTCAAAGAGCTCAAAATAAACAGTTGCAGATCCTACAAAAGGAGTGTTTCAGAAGTGTTCTATCAAAAGCAACGTTCAACTCTGTGAGTTGAATGCACTCATCATGAAGAAGTTTCTGAGAATGCTTCTGCCTAGTTTTTATGTGATGATATTTCGTTTTCCAGCATTGACATAAAAGCCCTCCAAATATCCGCTTACAAATGTTACTAAAAGAGTGTATCAAAACTGCTCTATCAAAAGGAAAGTTCAAGTGTGTGAATTGAATGCACTCATCACACAGAAAGTTCTGAGAATGCTTCTGTCTCGTTTTTAATGTGAAGATATTTGCTTTTCCATCATAGGCCTCAAAGCACTCCAAATAAACACTTGCAGATTCTACAAAAGAGTGTTTAAAAACCGTTCAATCAAAAGGAAGGTTCAAGTCCGTGAGTTGAATGCACTCATCAAAAAGAAGTTCCTGAACATGCTTCTGTCTAGGGTTTCTGTGAAGATATTTCCTTTTGCAGCATAGGCCTCAAATCGCTCCAAGTATCCACTCGCAGATTTTACAAAAAGGCTGTTTCCAAACTGCTCTATCAAAAGGCAGGTTCAACTCTGTGAGTTGAATGCACACATCACAAAGAAGTTTCTGAGAATGCTTCTGTGTAGTTCTCAGGTGAAGATATTTCATTTCCCAGCAAAGGCCTCAAAACGCCCTAAATATCCACTTGCAGATTCTACAAAAAGAGTGTTTCAAAACTGCTCTTTCAAAATGAAGGTTCAAGTCTGTGAGTTGAATGCACTCATCTCAAAGAAGTTTCTGAGAATGCTTCAGTCTAGTTTTTATGTGAAGATATTTCGTATTCCAGCATAGGCCTCAAATCGCTCCAAACATCCACTTGCAAATCCTATAAAAAGAGTGTTTCAAAACTGTGCTTTCAAAAGGAAGGTTCCTCTCTGTAACTTGAATGCATAAAGCACAGGGAAGTTTCTGAGAATGCTTCCGTCTAGTTTTTATGTGAAGATATTTCCTTTTCCAGTGTTGACCTGTTAACACTCCAAATATCCACTTGCAGATTCTACTGAAAGAGGGTTTCAAAACAGCTATATCAAAAGGAAGCTTCAACTATGTGAGTTGAATGCGCACACCACATAGTAGTTTCTGAGAATGCTTCTGTCTAGTTTTCAGATGAAGATATTTCATTTCCCAGCAAAGGCCTCAAAACGCTCAAAATATCCACTTGCAGATTCTACAAAAAGACTGTTTCAAAACTGCTCTTTCAAAAGGAAAGTTAAAGCCTGTGTGTTGAATGCACTCATCACAAAGAAGCTTCTGAGAATGCTTCTGTCTAGTTTTTATGGGAAGATATTTCGTTTTCCAGCATAGGCCTCAAATCCCTCGAAACATCCACTAACATATTCTACAAAAAGAGCGTTTCAAAACTGCGCTTTCGAAAGGAAGGTTTCTCTCTGTGACTTGAATGCATAAAGCACAGGGAAGTTTCTGAGAATGCTTCCGTCCAGTTTTTATGTGAAGATATTTCCTTTTCCAGTTTTGGCCTCTTAACACCCCAAATCTCCACTTGAAGATTCTGCTAAACGAGTGTTTCTAAACAGCTATTTCAAAAGGAAGCTTCAACTCTATGAGTTGAATGCGCACATCACAAAGAAGTTTCTGAGAATGCTTCTATGTCGTTTTTATGTGAAGATATTTCCTTTTCCAGCATAGGCCTCAAAGCGTTCCAAATGTCAACTTGCAGATTCTATGAAAAGAGATTTTCAAAACTGTTCTATCAAAAGGAAGGTTCAGCTATGTGGGTTGAATGCAGATAGCACAGGGAAGTCTCTGAGAATACTTCTGTCTAGTTTTCATGTGAAGATAATTCCTTTTCCAACATAGGCCTCAAAGCGCTCCAAATAAACAGTTGCAGATCCTACAAAAGGAGTGTTTCAAAACTGTTCTATCAAAAGGAACGTTCAACTCTGTGAGTTGAATGCACTCATCACGAAGAAGTTTCTGAGAATGCTTCTGCCTAGTTTTTATGTGTTGATATTTCGTTTTCCAGCATTGGCATAAAAGCCCTCCAAATATCCACTTACAGATGCTACTAAAAGTGTGTTTCAAAACTGCTCTATCAAAAGAAAAGTTCACAGGTGTAAACTGAATGCACTCATCACACAGAAGCTTCTGAGAATGCTTCTGTCTCGTTTTTATGTGAAGATATTTCCTTTTCCATCATAGGTCTGAAAGCACTCCAAATAAACACTTGCAGATTCTACAAATGGAGTGTTTCAAAACTGTTCTATCAAAAGGAAAGTTCACTTCCTTGAGTTGAATGCACTCATCACACAGATGTTCCTGGGACTTCTTCTGTCTAGGGTTTCTGTGAAGATATTTCCTTTTGCAGCATAGGCCTCAAATGGCTCCAAATATCTACTTTCAGATTTTACAAAAAGGCTGTTTCCAAACTCCTCTTTCAAAAGGCAGGTTCAACTCTGTGAGTTGAATGCACACATCACAAAGAAGTTTCTGAGAATGCTTCTATCTAGTTTTTATATGAAGTTGTTTCCTTTTCCACCATAGGCTTCAAAGCACTCCAAATATCCACTTGCAGACTCCACAAAAAGAGTGTTTCAAAACTGTTCTATCAAAAGGAAGGTTCAACTCTGTGAGTAGAATGCACACATCACAAAGAAGTTTCTAGAGAACGGTTCTATCTAGTTTTCATCTGAATGTATTTGCTTTTCCACTAGATGCAGCAATCGCACTAAATATCCAATTGCAGTTTTCACAACAAGAGTGTTGCAGAAGTGCTCTATGAAAAGGAAGTTTCATCTCTGTGAGTACAATCCCCAAATGACAAAGAAGTTTCTGAGAATGCTTCTGTCTAGAAAATATCTTCACAGAAAAACGTCTTTGGGATGAGTGCATTCCACATTCCATTCCATTCCATTCCATTCCACATTCCATTACATTCCAATCCATTCCACTTGACATTCCATTCCATTCCATTCTACATTCCATTCCATTTCATTCCATTCCACATTGTATTCCATTCCACATTCCATTCCATTCCATTCCACATTCCATTGCATACCATTCCACATTCCATTCCATTCCATTCCACATTGCATTCCACATTCCATTCCACATTCCATTCCAGATTCCATTTCACATTCCATTCCACATTCCATTCCATTCCATTCCACATTGCAGTCCAAATTCCATTCGACATTCCGTCCACATTCCATTTCATTCCATTCCATATTCCATTACATTACATTCCACATTCCACTCCATTCCATGCCACATTCTATTCCATTTCATTCCATTCCACATTCTGTTCCATTCCACATTCCATTGCATTCCATTACACATTCCATTCCAATCCATTCCATTCCATTCCATTCCACATTTCATTCCATTCGTTTGCATTCCATATTCTATCCCATTCCACATTCCGTTCCATGCCATTCCATATTCCGTTCAATTCCATTCCACATTACATTCCGTTACATTTCTCATTCAATTCCACTTCATTCCAATCCACATTCTATTACATTCCACATTCCATTCCATTCCATTCCACATTCCATTCCATTCCATTGCATTTCACATTCTAATCAATTACACCTTACATTCCATTCCATTCCACATTCCATTCCATTTCATTCCATTCCACATTCCATTCCCTTCCATTCAACATTGCATTCCATTTCATTCCATTCCATATTCTATTCCATTCCACATTACATTACATTCCATTCCACATTCCATTCCATTCCACATTCCATTCCATTCCATTCGATTCCATTCCACATTCCATTCCATTCCTTTAAATTCCAAATTACATTCCATTCTATTCCACATTTCATTCCATTACATTCCACATTCCATCCCATTTATTCCACATTTCATAGCATTCCATTCCATTCCCTTCCACATTCCATTTCATATTCCATTGAATTGCACTCCAGATTGCATTCCACATTCCATTCCATTCCATTCCATTCCACATTCCATTCCATTCCATTCCATTCCATATTCCATTCCACTCCATTCCATTCAACATTCCATTCCATTCCACATTTCATTCCACAATCCATTCCACATTTCATTCCTTTCCACATACCATCCCACATTCCATTCCACATTCCATTCCACGTTCCCATCCACGTTCCGTTCCACATTCCTTTCCGCGTTCCATTCCACATTCCATTCCATTCCATTCCACATTCCATTCCACATTCTTTTCCATTTCACATTCCATTCCGCATTCCATTCCATTCCTTTCCACATTCCATTCCACATTGCACTCCATTACATTCCACATTCCATTCCACATTCCATTCCATTCCATTCCTTTGCACATTCCATTCCACATTCCCTTCCATTCCATTTCACATTCCATTCCATTCCATTCCATTCCTTTCCACATTCCATTCCACCATCCATTTCTTTCCATTTGACATTCCTTCCCATTATATTCCACATTCCATTCCGCATTCCATTAAATTCCACTCCACATTCCATTCCACCTACCATTTCATTCTATTCCATTGCATTTCACGTTCCATTCTAATCCATTCACGTTCCATTCCATGTTTCATTCCATGTTCCAGCCCACGTTCTATTCCACATGCCATTCCATTCCATTCCAAGTTCCATTACACATTCCGTTCCATTCCATTCCACATTCCATTCCTTTCCATTCCACTCTGCAGTGCACATTCCATTCCACATTCCAGTCCACATTCCCTTCCATTGCATTCCACATTTAATTCTATTCCATTCCATTCCATTCCACATTCCATTCAACATTCCTTTCCATTCCATTCCATTCCACATTCAATTCCATTCCATTCCACATTCTATTCCAATCCATTACATTACATTCCATTCCAATTTCCATTCCATTCCATTGCATTCCTCAATCTATTCCATTCTTCATTCCATTCCATTCCACATTCCATTTCATTCCATTCCACTCCACTCCACATTCCATTCAATTCCGTTCTACATTTCATTCCATTTCATTCCTTTCCGCATCCTATTCCATTCCACAATCCATTCCATTCAATTCCACCTTCCATTCCATTCCGTTACTTTCCATTCCACATTCCATTCCATTAAATTCCATTCCACATTTCATTCCAATCTATTCTACATTCCATTCCATTCCATTCCATTCACTTCCACATTTCATTGCCTTCCTATCCATTCCATTCCACTTTCCATTTCATATTCCATTCCTTGCATTCCACATTGCTTTCCACATTCTAATCCATTCCATTCCATTCCACATTCCATTCCATTCCATTCCATTCCACATTCCATTCCATTCCATTCCACTCCATTCCATTTCATTCCATTACATTGCACATACCATTCCACATTCCATTCCATTCCATTCCACTCTACATTCCATTCCATTCCATTCCATTCCACTTTCCATTCCATTCCATTCCATATTCAATTCCATTTCGTTCCATTCGACATTCTATTCCATTCCACATTCCATTCCATCACACATTCCATTCAATTCCATTCCATTCCATTCCACATTCCATTCAGTTCCATTCCATTCCATTCCCCATTCCATTCCTTTCCATTCCATTCCATTTCACATTCCATTCAATTCCAGTCCATTCCATTCCCCACTCCATTCCTTTCCTTTCCATTCCACATTCTATTCCATTCCAGATTCCATTTCATTCCATTCCACATTTCATTCCATTCCATTCCTTTCCATTCCACATTGCATTCTTTTCCATTCCACATTCCATTCCATTTCATTCCATTCCACATTCGATTCCATTCCAAATTCCAATACATTCCATTCCCCTTACCATTCCATTGCATTCTATTCCATTGCATTCCACATTCCATTCCTTTGCATTCCATTCCACATTCCTTTCCGTTCCATTCCACATTCCACTCCATTCATTTCCACATTTCATTGAATTCCATTCCATTCCATTCCACATAGCATAGCATTCCACATTTCCTTCCACATTCCATTCCACATTCCAGTCCGTGTTCCATTCCATTCCATTCCACATTCCATTCCATTCCACTCCACATTCCATTCCACCTTCCATTCCATTCCATTCCACATTCTATTGCATTCCATTCCACGTTCCATTCCATCTTCAATACCATTTTATTCCACACTCCATTCCACATTCCATTGGGTTCCATTCCACTTTCCATACCATTCCATTCCGTTAAATTATACAATCCATTCCATTCCATTCCACAAAGCATTCCACATTCCATTCCATTCCATTCCACATTCCATTCCATTCCATTCCACATTCCTTTCCATTGCACTCCACATTCCATTTCACTTTCCATTCCACGTTCCTTTCCACATTCCATTCCTCGTTCCATTCCACGTTCCATTCCACGTTCCATTCCACATTCTTTTCCGTTCAATTCCACGTTCCATTCCACATTCCATTCGACTCCATTCCTTTCCACTGTCTTTTCCACACTCCATTCCACTTTCCATTCCACATTACAATCTGTTCCATTCCACATTCCATTCCAAAATCCATTCCACATTCCATTCCATTCCATTCCATTTTCCATTCCACATGCCACTCAACATTCCATTCCACATTCCATTCCATTCCATTCCACATTCTATTCCACATTAAATTCCATTACATTCCACATTGCATTCCACATTCCATTACATTCCATTCCACATTGCATTCCACAATTCATTGAATTCTATTTCACATTCCATTGCACATTTAATTCCACTCCATTCCACATTCCATTCCACATTCCATTGCACGTTCCATTCCAGGTTCCATTAGGCATTCCATTCCATGTTCCATTCCATGTTCCATTCCATGTTCCATTCCGTTAAATTCCACTTGCCATTTCATTCCACCTTCCATTCCATTCCATTCCACATTTCATTCCACAATCCATTGCATTCCGTTCCGCGTTCTATACCATTCCATTCCACATTTCTTTCCATATTCCATTCCATTGCTTTCCACATTCCATTCCAACTTCCATTCCATGTTCCATTCCAGCTTCCATTGCACGTTCCATTGCATTCCATTGCACCTTGCATTCCATTCCATTCCACGTTCCATTTCATTCTGTTCCACATTCCATGCCACATTCCATTTCACATTCCATTCCACATTCCATTTCAGCTTCCATTCCATTCCATTACATTCCACATTCCATTCCATTCCATACCACATTCCACTGCATTCCATTACACATTCCATTCCTCATTTTATTCCTCATTCCATTCCATTCCATTATATTCCACATTCCATTCCATTCCATTACCTTCCATATTGAATCCCACAATCCATTTCTTTCCATTTGACATTCTTTCCATTCTATTCCACATTCAAACCGCATTCCATTCCATTCCATTCCATTCCACATTCCATTCCACATTCAATTCAACATTCCATTCCATTTCATTCCACATTCCATTCCACATTCCCTTCCACATTCCATTACACTACATTTCGCATTCCATTACTCATTCCTTTCCATTACATTCCACTTTCCATACCACATTCGATTTCATTCTGTCCCACATTCCATTCCATTACATTCCACATTCCATTCCACATACCATTCCATGTTCCATTCCATTCAATTCCAACTTGCATTCCACCTTCCTTTAGACGTACCTTTCCACGTTCCATTCCATGTTCCACTCCATTCCATTCCGTGTTCTATTCCACATTCCATTCTATTCCATTCCATATTGCATTCCATTCCATTCCACATTCCATTCCATTCCACATTCCATTCCATTCCATTCCATTCCACATTCCATACCTTTCCATTCCTTTCAATTGCACATTCCATTCCACATTCCATTCCATTCCATTCCACATTCCATTCCATTCCATTCCACATTCCATTCCATTCCATTCCATTCACTTCCACATTTCATTGCATTCCTATCCATTCCATTCCACATTCCATTTCATATTCCATTGCTTTGCATTCCAAATTGCATTCCACTTTCTAATCCTTTCCATTCCATTCCACATTCCATTCCATTGCACATTCCATTCCAATCCATTCCACTCCATTCCATTTCATTCCATTCCATTGCACATACCATTCTACATTCCATTCCATTCCATTCACCTCCACATTCCATTCCATTCCATTCCACATTCCATTCCATTCCATTCCACATTCCATTCCATTTCGTTCCATTCCACATTCTATTCCATTCCACATTCCATTCCATTCCATCCCACATTCCATTCAATTCCATTCCATTCAATTACACATTCCATTCAGTTCCAATCCATTCCATTCCCCATTACATTCCATTACTTTCCATTCCATTCCACATTCCATTCAATTCCATTCCATTCCATTCCCCATTCCATTCCTTTCCTTTCCATTCCACATTCTATTCCATTCCACATTTCATTTCATTCCATTCTACATTTCATTCCATTCCATTCCATTCCATTCCACATTCCATTCCATTCAATTCCACATTCCATTCCATTTCATTCCATTCCACATTCTATTCCATTCCACATTCCAATACATTCCATTCCCCTTTCCACTCCATGGCATTCTATTCCATTCCATTCCACATTCCATTCCTTTCCACTCCTTTCAACATTCCTTTCCATTCCATTCCACATTCCACTCCATTCATTTCCACATTTCATTGCATTGCATTCCATTCCATTCCACATAGCATTGCATTCCACATTTCATTCCACATTCCATTCCACGTTCCATTGAACGTTCCATTCCATTCCATTCCACATTGCATTCCATTCCACTCCACATTCCATTCCACAATCCATTCCATTCCATTTCACATTCCATTCCATTACATTCCACGTTCCATTCCATGCTCAATTCCATTACATTCCACACTCCATTACACATTCCATTGTGTTCCATGCCACCTTCCATACCATTCCATTCCATTCCACAATCCATTCCATTCCATTCCACAATGGATTCCACATTCCATTCCTTTCCATTCCACATTCCATTCCGTTTCATTCCACATTCCTTTCCACTGCATTCCA
The DNA here is from genome assembly GCF_028885655.2 of Pongo abelii. Taxonomy (NCBI): domain Eukaryota; kingdom Metazoa; phylum Chordata; class Mammalia; order Primates; family Hominidae; genus Pongo; species Pongo abelii. The sequence continues at coordinate 17,043,647 of NC_072000.2, read as the reverse complement.
CATTCCATTTCACTTTCCATTCCATGTTCCTTTCCATATTCCATTCCTCGTTCCATTCCACGTTCCATTCCACGTTCCATTCCACATTCCTTTCCGTTCAATTGCACGTTCCTTTCCATATTCCATTCAACTCCATTTCTTTCCACTGTATTTTCCACATTCCATTCCACTTTCCATTCCACATTACAATCTCTTCCTTTCCACATTCCATTACAAAATCCATTCCACATTCCATTCCATTCCATTGCATTTTCCATTCCACATGCCACTCAACATTCCATTCCACATTCCATTCCATTCCATTCCACATTCTATTCCACATTCCATTCCTTTCCATTCCATATTGCATTCCACATTTCATTCCATTCCTTTTCACATTCCATTACACATTCGATTCCCCTCCATTCCACATTCCATTCCACATTCCATTCTTGGTTCCATTCCAGGTTCCATTAGACGTTCCATTCCATGTTCCATTCCATGTTCCGTTCCGTTACACTGCACTTGCCATTTCTTTCCACCTTCCATTCCATTCCATTCCACATTTCATTCCACAATCCATTGCATTCCAATGTGTATTCTATTCCATTCCATTCCATTCCACATTTCTTTCCACATTCCATTCCATTGCTTTCCACATTCCATTACACATTCCATTCCAACTTCCATTCCATGTTCCATTCCAGGTTCCATTGCATTTTCCATTCCATTCCATTGCACTTTCCATTCCATTCCATTCCACGTTCCATTTCATTCCGTTCCACATTCCATACCACATTCCTTTTCACAATCCATTCCATATTCCATTACACCTTCCATTCCATTCCATTCCATTCATCATTCCATTCCATTACATACCACATTCCACTGCATTCCATTACACTTTCCACTCCACATTCTGTTTCTCATTCCATTCCATTCCATTCTATTCCACATTCCATTCCATTCAATTCCATTCCCTTCCATATTCCATTCCACAATCCATTTCTTTACATTTGACATTCTTTCCATTCTATTCCAGATTCCAAACCGCATTCCATTCCATTCCATTCCATTCCACATTCCATTCCACATTCCATTCCATTCCATTCCACATTCCATTCTATATTCCATTCCACATTGCATTCCATTGCAGTCCACATTCCATGCCACTCTGCTTTCCATTCCAATCCACATTGCATTCCATTCCTTTCCACATTCCATTCCACGTTTCATTCCGTGTTCCATTCCACTATTCATTGAATGTTCCATTCCATTCCATTCCACATTCCATTACACATTCTATTCCATTCAATTCCACTTTCCATTCAACATTCCATTCCACATTCCATTCCATTCCATTCCAAATTCCATTCCACATTCCATTCGACAATCCATTCCATATTCCACTTCATTCCATTCCACATTCCATTTCTCATTCCATTTTGTTCCATTCCACTTTCAATTAAATTACGTTTCACATTCCATTGCACATTGTGTTCCATTCTGTTCCACATTAAATTCCAAATTCCATTACACATTCCATTCCATTCCGCATTTCTTTCCACGTTCCATTCCATTCCACTCTACGTTCCATTCCACATTCCATTCCATTCCATTCCACTTTGCGTTCCATTCCATTCCACACTCCATTCCCCATTGCATTCCACGTTCTTTTCCAATTTCCATTCCATTTCATTCCACATTCCATTCTATTCCATTCCATTCCACATTCCTTTCCACATTCTATTCCATTCGATTCCCGATTCCATTCCATTCCATTCAATTGCTTATTTCTTTCCATCACATTGCATTCCACTTTCCATTCCATTCCATTCCAATTCCATTCCACTCCATTCTATTCCAATCCACATTCCATTCCACATTCCATTCCACATTCTTTTCCATGTTCCATTCCATTTCATTCCATATTCCGTTACATTCCATTCCACATGCCATTCCATTCAATTCCACATTCCTTTCCACATTCCATTCCACATTCCTTTCCACATTCCATTCCATTCCACGTTCCATTTCACATTCCATTCCATTCCATTCCACTTTCCTTTCCACATTCCATTCCACGTTATATTCCTTTCCATTCCACATTCCATTCCACTTTCCATTCCACATTCCATTCCATTCCATGCGACATTCCATTCCATTCCATTCCACACTCCATTGCATATTCCATTCCGGTCCATTCCACATTCCATTCCACAATCCATTCCACATTCCATTCCACATTCCATTCCATTCCATTCCTCATTCAATTGCATTCTATTCCACATTCCTTTCCACATTCTACTCCATTCCATTCCACTTTCCATTCCATTCCATTCAACATTACATTCCACATTCTATTCCACATTCCATTCCACCTTCCATTCCATTCCATTCCAGGTTCCTTCCACATTACATTCCGATCCACTCCACATTCCATTCCATTTTCCATTCTATTCCTTTCCACATTCCATTCCATTGCATTCGACGTTCCATTCTATGTTCCATTCCATTGCATTCCTCTTAACATTCCACATTCCATTCCACATTACATTCCGTTCCATTTCACATTCCTTTCCACATTCCATTCCACATTCCATTCCATTCCATTCCACATTCCATTCCACATTCCATTCCATTGCACTCCACATTTCATTCCACGTTCCATTCCATTCCATTCCACTTTTCATTCCATTTCATTTCACATTCCATTCCACATTTCATTTCACATACCATTCCATTCCATTCCACATTCCTTTGCATTTCATTACAGATTCCATTCCATTTCTTTCCACATTCCATTCATTTCCACATTCCATTTCACATTATATTACACGTTCCATTCCATTCCATTTCACTTTCCGTTCCATGTTCCACTCCATTCCTTTCCACGTTCCATTGCACATTCCATTCTATTCCATTTCAACTTCCCTTCCAAGTTCCATTACATATTCCATTCGACTTTCCATTGCTTTCCATTCCACATTCCATTCCACACTCCGCTCGACATTTCATTGCACATTCCATTCCACCTTCCATTCCACATTTCATTCCACATTCCATTCCATTCCACTTTCTATTCCACATTCCATTCCGCATTCCATTCCAGATTCCACTCCATTCCATTCCAAACTCCATTCCACATTCCGTTAGACGTTCCATTCCACGTTCCACTCCACTTTCCATTCCACCTTCCATTCCATTCCATTCTTCGTTTCATTCCACATTACATTCGACTACATTCTACTTTCCTTTACACATTCCATTCCACATTCCTTTCCATACTACATTTCCATACTACATTTCCATTGCAATTTCCATTCCACATTCCATTCCTCATCCCATTCCAATGCATTCCGTATTCCGTTGCACATTCCATTCAACATTCTGTTCCACATTCCATTCCATTCGATTCCACATTACGTTCCAAATTCCACTCTATTACATTCCACATTCCATTAAACATTCCCTTCCACATTTCGTTCCATTCCTTTCCACATTCCATTGCATTTTATTTCATGTTCCTTTCCAAGATACATTCTACAATCCATTCCACATTCCCTTTGACATTCTATTCCATTCCATTTCACATTCCATTCGTCATTCCAATCCATTCCATTTCACATTCCATTAAACGGTCCATTCCATTCCATCCCACATTCCATTCCACATTTCATTCCACTTCATTGCGCGTTGCATTCCACTTTCCACTCCACATTCCATTCCACGTTCTTTTCCACATTCCATTCCATTACATTCCACATTCCATACCATTCCATACCATTCCATTCCACAATCCATTCCACTCCATTCCACCTTCGATTCCAATTTCCATTCCACATTCCATTCTGATCCATTCCACTTTCCATTCCGCACTACAATCCACAATCCATTCCACATTCCATTCTGATCCATTCCACATTCCATTCGATTCCATTACACATTCCTTTCCGCATTCCATTCCATTCCATTCCGCATTCCATTCCATTCAATTCCACGTTCCGTTCCACATTCTATTCCACGTTGCATTCCACATTCCATTCCATTCCATTCCACATTCCATTTCATTCCATTCCATGATCCATTCCATTCCATTCCAATTTCTATTCCACGTTCCATTCCATTACATTCCACGTTCCATTCCACATTTCATTACACATTCCATTCCGTTCCTTTCCATATTGCATTCCACATTCCAGTCCACATTCCATTGCGTTCCATTGCACATTCCATTCCACATTCCATTCCACATTGCATTCCATTCCAGTCCACCTCCCATTCCACATTCCATTCCATGCCTTTAAACATTCCATTCCATTCCATTACGCATTCCATTCCACATTCCATTCCTCATTCCATTCCACTTTCCATTCCATTCCATTCCATTCCACATTCCATTCCACATTCCATACCTCATTCCATTCCATTCCATTCCACTTTCAATTCCACATTCCATTCCATTCCACATTCAATTCCACTTTCCATTCCATTCCACATTCAATTCCACATTCCATTCCACATTCCATTCCACATTCCATTCTAATTCCATTGCATTTCATTCCACATTCCTTTCCACATTCCATTGCATTCCAATTCACATTCCATTCCACATTCCTTTCCATTCCGTTATATTCCACATTCAATTCCACTTTCCATTCCGCAGACCATTCCGCAGTCCATTCCACATTCTATTTCACATTCCATTACACGTTCTATTCCACATTCCATTCTCATTCCATTCCATTTCATTCCACATTCCATTTCACAATCCATTGCATTCCAATTCACATGTCAATCCACATTCCATTTCATTCCATTCCATTACACATTCCATTCCATTCCATTCCACATTCCATTCCATTCCATTCCATTCCATTCCACATTCCATTCCACATTCCATTCCACATTCCATTAAATTCCCTGCCTCATTCAATTCCACTTTCCATTCAAATCCATTCCACACTCCATTCCACATTCCATTGCACATTCCATTCCATTCCATTACACATTCCATTCCATTCCATTCCACATTCCATTCCATTCCATTCCACATTCCTTTCCACATTCTATTCCACATACCTTTCCATTCCATTCTATTCCATTCCACATTCCTTTCCACATTCTATTCCACATACCTTTCCATTCCATTCTATTCCACATTCCGTTCCATTCCATTGCACAATCCATTCCACATTTCATTACACTTTCCATTCCACATACCATTCCATTGCTTTCCAAATTCCAATCCATTCCTTTCCTCATTCCGTTGCATTCAATTCCACATTTCATTCCATTCCTTTCCATTCCATTCCACATTCCATTGCACATACCATTCCACATTCCTTTCCATTCCATTCCACTTTCCATTCCACATTCCATTGCACATAACATTCCACATTCCATTTCATTCCATTCCACATTCTATTCCACATTAAATTCCACATTCCTTTGCATTCCACTCCACATTTCATTCCACATTCCTTTCAACATTTCTTTCCTCATTCCATTCCACTTTCCATTCCGCATTCCATTCTATTCTATTCCACATTCCAATCCATTCCATTCCACGTTCCATTCCATTCTATTCCACATTCCATTCTATTGCATTCCACATTCCATTTCATTCCATTCCATTCCATTCCATTCCATTCCATTCCACATTCCAATCCATTGCGTTCCACATTCCATTCCGTTCCATTCCATTCCATTCTGCATTCCATCCCATTCCATTCCATTCCACATTCCATTCCATTCCATTCCACATTCCATTCCACGTTCCATTCCACGTCGAATTCCATATTCCATTCCACGTCCCATTCCACATTCCATTCCTTTCCTTTCCACATTCCATTCCATTCCATTCCACATTCCATTCCATTCCATTCCACATTCCATTACAAGTTCCATTACATTCCCTTCAACGTTCCATTCCATTCTATTCAACGTTCCTTTCCACGTTCCTTTTAACATTCCATTTCACATTGCATTCCAAGTTCCTTTCCATTCCATTCCACATTCCATTCCACGTTCCATTCCATTTCATTCCATGTTCCATTCCACGTTCTTTCCATCTCCCTTTCCTTTCCATTCCACATTCCATTCCATTGCATTCCACATTCCATTCCATTGCATTCCACATTCCATTCCACGTTCCATTCCACGTTTCATTCCATGTTCCATTCCACGTCCCATTTCACGTTGCATTCCATGTTCCATTCCACGTCCCATTCCATGTTCCATTCCATTCCTTTCCACATTCAAGTCCATTCCATTCCATGTTCCATTCCACTTTCCATTCCACATTCCATTCCATATTCCAGTCCAAGTTCCACTTCACTCTTTCCAAGTTCCACTCCAGTTTCCATTCCATTCCATTCCACATTCCATTGAACATTCGAATCCACATTCCATTCCTCCTTTCATTCCGTTTTCAATTCCACATTCCATTCCAGATTCTATTCCATTCCATTCCACTTTCCTTTCAGATTTCATTCCACATTCCATTCCATTCCATTCCACTTTCCATTCAAAATTCCATTCCATTCAATTTCACGTTCCATTCCATATTCCATTCCACATTCCATTTCACATTCCAATTCACCTTCCATTCCAAGATCCATTCCACATTCAATTCCACGATACATTGCACGTTCCATTCCACATTCCATTCCATTCTGTTCTTTTCCACAATTCCTTCCACATTCCATTCCACATTACATTCTATGTTCCATTCCACATTCCTTTCCACGTTCCATTACACATTCCATTCCATGTTCCATTCCATTCAATTCCACGTTCAATTCCAAGTTCCATTCCATTCCATTCTACATTCCATTCCACATTCCATTGAACATCCCAATCCGCGTTCCATTCCATGTTCCATTCCACTTTCCATTCCACGTTCCATTCCCCCTTCATTCCATTCCACTTTCCATTCCACATTCCATTCCATTCCACTTTCCATTCCACATTCCATTCCATATTTCATTCCACATTCCATTCCGTTCCATTCCACATTCTATTCCACTTTCCATTCCTTTCCACATTCCTATCCGTTCCATTCCACATTCCTTTCCATATTACATTCCATTCCATTCCACATTCCATTCCACTTTCCATTCCACATTCCTTTCCATTCTGTTCCACATTCCATTTCACATTCCATTCCACATTCCATTCCATTCCGTTCCACATTCCATTCCACATTCCATTGTATTCCAAATTCATATTCCATTCCACATTCCGTTCTCATTCCTTTGCATTCCATTTCACATTCCATTCCACATTTCATTGCATTCCAACTGACATTCCATTCCACATTCCATTCCATTCCATTCCATTCCACATTAGATGCCCCATTCCGTTACACATTCCATTTCGCAGTCCATTCTACATTCCATTCCACATTCCATTCTCATTCCAAGGCATTTCATTCCACTTTCTGTTCCACATTCCTTTGCCATCCAATTCACATTCCATTCCATATTCTCTTCCAAGTTGCAATCCATTATATTCCACATTCCTTTCCACATTCCATTTCACATTCCATTCCACAGTCCATTCATTTCCATTCCACATTCCATTCCATTCCAATCAACATTCCATTCCACATTTCATTCCATTCCGTTCCACATTCCAATCCATATTCCATTCCACTTTCCATTCCATTCAATTCCACATTCCACTCCATTCCATTCCATTCCACGTTACATTCCTCTTTACATTAAATTCTATTCCACATTCCATTCCACATTCCAGTCCAGTCCATTCCAGAATCCATTCCAGTCCAATCCACATTTCATTCAGCATTTCATTCCATTCCATTCCACATTCCATTCCACATACCCTTCCACATTCCATTCAGTTCCATTCTACATTCCATTCCACATTCTCTTCCAAATTGCATTCAATTGTATTCCACAATCCATTCCACAATACATTCCACTTCATTGCGCATTGCATTTGACAATCCATTCCACATTCCATTCCACTTTCCATTCCACAATCCATTAAAGCCCATTCCACATTCCATTCCACTTTCCATTCAATTCCATTCCACATTCCGTTCCATATTCCATTCCACAGTCCATTCCATTCCTTTCCACATTCCATTTCACTTTCCATTACACTTTCCATTCCACATTCCATTCCACATTCCATTCCATTCCATTCCTTCCACATTCCATTTCACATTCCATTCCTTTCCATTCCACGTTGAATTCCATGTTCCATTCCACATTCCATTCCATTCCATTTAACGTTCCATTCCACACTCAATTCCACAATCCAATCCACATTCCATTTCGTTCCATTTCACATTCCATTCCACATTCCGTTCCATACCATTCCATTCCGCATTCCATTCCATTGCATTCCACATTCTATTCCTCATTCCATTCCATTCCATTCCACATTAAATTGCACATTCCATTCCACATTCCATTCCATACCATTCCATTCCGCATTCCATTCCATTGCATTCCACATTCTATACCTCATTCCATTCCATTCCATTCCACATTAAATTCCACATTCCATTTCATTCCATTCCACTTTCCATTCCATTCCACTGCACATTCCATTCATTTCCATTCCACATTCAATTCCACATTCCATTCCACGTTCCATTCCCCATTCCATTCCACTTTTCATTCCACTTTCCATTCCATTCCATTCCACCTTCCATTGCACGTTCCATTCCACATTCCATTCCACATTCAATTCCACGTTCCATTAAATTGCATTACATATTCCTGACCATTGCATTCGATTCCATTCCGCGTTCCATTCCATTCCATTCCAAATTCTTCTCCACATTCAATTGCATTTCATTCCACATTCCATTCAATTCCATTCCACATTCCATTCCATTCCATTCCAAATTCCATTCCATTCCATTCCACATTCCATTCCATTCCATTCCACATTCCATATATTCCATTCCACATTCCATTAAAGATTCCATTCCACGTTCCATTCCACGTTCCATTCCATTGCATTCCACCTTGCATTCAACATTACATTGCATTCCATTCCAAGTTCCATTCCACACTATATTACACAATCCATTCCCCCTTCCATTCCGTTCCATTCCACATTCCATTCCACAATCCCTTCCATGTTCCATTCCACTTTCCATTCCACATTCCGTTAAAGTCCGTTCCACATTCCATTCCAGAGTCCATTCCATGCCATTCTACTCTTCATTCCACATTCCATTCCACATTCGATTCCATTCCTTTCCACGTTCCTTTCCACATTCCAATCCACATTTCATTCCACTTTCCATTCCGTGTTACCTTCTATTTCATTCCATGTTCCATTCCACTTTCCATTCCATTCCATTCCACTTTAAATTCCACATTCCAATCCACCTACCATTCCACATTCCATTCCGTTCAATTCCACGTTCCATTCCAAATTCCAATCTGTTACATTCCACATTCCATTCCACATCCCATTCCATTCCATTCCACATTCCAATCTGTTACATTCCACATTCCATTCCACATCCCATTCCATTCCATTCCACATTTCATTCCACATTCCATTACCTATTCCATTCCACTTTCCATTCCACATTGCATTCCGCATTCCATTCCATTCCATTCCATTTCATTCCACATTCCATTCCATTCCATTACATTCCATATTCCATTCCATTCCATTTCACATTCCATTCCACATTCCATTCCACATTCCATTCCATTCCATTCCATTCCTGTCCATTACATATTAAATTCCACATTCCACATTCCATTCCACATTCCATTCCATATTCCATTCCATTCCATATTTCATTGCATTCCATTCCATTCCACATTCCATACCATTCCATTCCATACCGTTCCACGTTCTATTCCAGATTCCATTCCATTCCACTCGATATTCAATTCCACTTTCCATTCAATTCCATTCCACTTTCCATTCCATTCCATTCTACTTTCCATTCCATACTTTTCCATGCCGCATTGCATTCCATTGCATACCACATTCTATTCCTCATTCAATTCCATTCCATTCATTTCGATTCCACATTCCATTCCATTTCGTTGAACGTTGCATTCATTTCCGTTCCACATTCCATTCCAAATTCCATTCCACGTTCCATTCCACATTCCATTCCACGTTGCATTTCACTTTCCTTTCCATTCCATTCCTCCATAAATTCCACATTCCATTCCACATTCCATTCTACATACCATTCCGCATTCCATTCCATTCCATTCCATATTCCTTACCATTGCATTCATTCCATTTCGCATTCCATTCCATTCGATTCTCCATTCTACTCCACATTCCGTTCCATTCCATTCCACATTCAAGGCCACATTCCATTCCATTCTATTCCACATTCCATTTCACGTTCCATTCCACATTCCATTCCATTCCATTCCACATTCCATTTCACATTCCATTCCATATTCAATTCCGTTCTATTCCACATTGCATAACACATTCCTTTCCACATTCCATTCCACATTCCTTTCCATTCCATTCCATTCCACATTACTTTATACATTCCATTCCACATTCCGTTCCACATTCCATTCCATTCCATTCCAAGTTCAATTGCACATTCCATTCCTCATTCCATTCCACGTTCCTTTACATTCCATTCCAAGTTCCATTCCACTTTGCTTTCCACGTTTCTTTACATTCCTTTTCACGTTCCATTCAACTTTCCATTCCATTCCATTTCACTTTCCACTCCACATTACATTGCACATTCCATTCCACGTTCCATTTCATTCCATTCCACATTCCATTCAAAATTCTAATCCATTCAATTCCACATTCTATTCCACATTGCATTCCACAATCCATTCCATTCCATTCCACTTTCCATTAGACATTCCATTCCATTCCATTCTACATTCTATTCCACATTCCATTCCATTACATTCCACACTGCCTTCCAGATTCCATTCCACATAGCCTTCCTCATTCCATTACATTTCATTCCCTTCCACATTCCATTCCGTGTTCCCTTCTACATTACATTCCTCATTCCATTTCACATTCCCTTCAACATTCCATTCCATTCCATTCCATTCCATTCCAGCTTCCATTTCACATTCACTTCCACATTCCATTCCATTCCATTCCACATTCCATTCCACATTCCATTCCATTCCATTCTACATTACATTCCACATTCCATTCCACATTCCCATTCACATTCCATTGCATTCCATTCCACATGCCATTCCACATTTGCTAACATTCCTTTCCACATTCAATTCCATTCCATTGCATATTACATTCCACATTCCATTCCACCTTCTATTCCATTTAATTCCACGTTTCATTCCACCTTCCATTCCACGTTCCACTCCAATTTTCATTGGATGTTCCTTTCCATAACATTCCATCTTCCATTCCATGCCATTCCATCTTCCATTCAACATTCCATTCCATTCCAAACCATTCCAGTCCACATTCCATTCCATTCTATTCCACATTCCATTCCATTACTTTGCATATTCCATTCCTTTCCATTCAACATTCCATTCCACATTCCATTCCACTTTCTATTCCACATTCTGTTCGATATTCAAATCCACATTCCATTCCATTCCATTCCACGTTCCATTGCACATTCCATTCCATTCCATTCCACATTCCATTGCACATTCCATTCCATTCCTTTACACTTTCCATTCCACATTCCATTCCACATTCCATTATGTTGCATTCCACATTCCATTCCACATTCCATTTCACATTACATTCCACATTCCATTACATTCCATTATATTTTCCATTCCACATTCCATTTCACATTCCATTCCGTTCTGTTACACATTCCTTTCCACGTTTCTTTCCACTTTCCATTCCTCATATCATTCCTATCCATTCCATTCCACATTCCATTCCATTCAATTCCACATTCCTTTCCACATTCCATTCCACATTCCATTTCACGTTCCTTTCCGTTCCATTCCACGTTCCGTTCCACATTCCATTCCACATTCCATTCCACATTCCTTTCCACGTTCCATTCCACGTTCCATTCCATGATCCATTTAATTCTTTCCTCGTTCCATTACACTATCCATTCCATTCCATTCCATGATCCATTCCACGTTTCATTCCATATTCCATCCCATTCCATTCTACGTTCCATTCCACATTCCATTCCACATTCCATTCCATTCCATTCCACGTTCCATTCCACTTTCTATTCCACGTTCCTTTCGACATTGCATTCCATTCCACTCCACATTCCATTCCACATTCCATTCCAAATTTCATTCCATTCCATAACACGTTGCATTCCATATTCCAATCCACATTCCATTCCATGCTCCATTCCGTTGAATTCCACGTGCCACCCCACATTCCATTCCACATTCCATTCCACATTTCATTCCATATTCCAGTCCACATTCCATTCCATTTTCCAGTCCACATTCCATTCCACATCCTATTCCACATTCAATTCCATTCCATTCCACATTATTTTTCACATTCCATTCCACATTCCCTTCCATTCCATTCCAGGTTCCTTTCCACATTCCATTTCATTCCATTCCACATTCCATTCCACATTCCATTCCATTCCATCCCACATTCCATTCCACATTCCCTTCCACATTCCGTTGTTTTCCATTCCACATTCCTTTCAACATTTCATTCCATTCCATTCCACATTCTATTCTACATTCCATTCCACATTCCATTCCATTCCTTTCCACATTCCTTTCCATTGCAATCCACATTTCATTCCATTCCATTCCACTTTGATTACATTCTTTTCCACTTTCCAATCCATTCCATTCCACATTCCATTCCACATTCTATTCCACCTTCTATTCCATTCCCTTTCACGTTTCATTCCACCTTCCATTACACGTTCCATTCCACTTTCCATTCGACATTCCATTCCATTCCATTCCACGTTCCATTCCATCTTCCATTCCACATTTCATTCCATTCCATACCATTCCATTCCACATTCCATTCTATTACTTTCCACATTCCATTCCTTTCCATTGAACATTCCATTCCACATTCCATTCCAATTTCTATTCCTAATTCCGTTCCACATTCAAATCCACATTCCTTTCCTCGTCATTCCACTTCCCTTTCCATGACACTTTCCAAATTTCATTCCACGTTCCATTCCATTCCGTTCTATGTTCCATTCCACTTCCATTCCATTCCATTCCACGTTCCATTTCACATTCCATTCCACCTTCCATTCTACTTTCCGTTTCATATTCCATTCCACGTTCCATTCCATGTTTCATTACAAGTTCTATTCCACGTTCCATTCCACATTCCATTCCATTCCATTCCATTCCATTCCACTTTCCATTCCACATTTGATTCCATTCCATTCCACATTCCACTTCGCTTTACATTCCACATTCAATTCCCTTCCATTCCACATTCCATTAAATTCCATTCCATTCGATGTTCCATTCCACTTTTCATTAAATCCTGTTCCACATTCCATTCCACATTCCAGTCCATTCCACTCCAAATTCCATTCCATTCAAATCCACATTTCATTCCACAATTCATTCCATTCCATTCCACATTCCATTCCACATTCCATTCTCATTCCTTTGCATTTCATTCCAGATTACATTCCACATCCCGTTGCATTCCAATTCACAATCCATTCCACATTCCATTCCATTCAATTTCACGTTCCATTGCACGTTCCATTACATATTCTATTCCATTCCTTTGCACGTTCCATTCCGCACTGATTTCCACATTCCATTCCACGTTCCGTTCCATTCCATTGTACATTCCATAACACATTCAATTCCACATTCCTTTCCACGTTCCATTCCGCGTTCCATTCCACTTTCCATTCAATTCCATTTCACTTCCCATTCCACATTCCATTCCACAATCCATTCCATTCCATTCCATTAGATGTTCCTTTCCACTTACCATTCCACGTCCCATTCCATTCCATTCCGCGTTGCATTCGACATTACATTGCATTTCATTCCAAGTTCCATTACACAGTAAATTACACATACAATTCCACCTTCTATACCGTTCCAGTCCACATTGCATTATACAATCCATTCCACATTCCATTCCAGTTTCCATTCCACATTCCATTAAAGTCCATTCCACTTTCCATTAAAGTCCATTCAACATTCTATTCCACATTCCATTCCACATTCCATTCCACAATCCATTCCACATTCCATTCCTCATTCTAATCTATTACATTCCACATTCTATTCCACATTCCATTCCATTCTATTCCACATTTCATTCCACAGTCCATTCCACATTCCATTCCACATTCCATTCCATATTCCATTCCACATTTCATTCCATTCCATTCCATTTCATTCCACATTCCATTCCATTCCTTTACTTTCCACGTTCCATTCCATTCCATTTAACATTCCATTCCACATTCCGTTTCATTTCATTCCACATTCCATCCTCATTCAATTGCACTCCACTACACATTCCATTCCACATTCCATTCCTCTTTCCTCTCCATGATCCATTCCACGTTCCATTTCACGTTTCATTCCATTCCATTCCACTTTCCATTCCATTCCATTCCTCATTCCATTTCATTCCGTTCTACATTCCATTCCACATTCTTTTTCACATTCCGTTCCACATTCTATTTCACTTTCCATTCCATTCCATTCCATTCCATTACATGTTCAATTCCATTCCATTGCACATTCCATTCCATTCCATTCCACGGTCCATTCCACATTCCATTCCGCATTCCATTCCATTCCATTCCATTCTATTCCACATTCCATTACATTACATTAATCCATCCATTCCACCTTCCATTCCACAATCCATTCCACGTTCCATTCCATTCCATTCCACATTCCAATCCATTCCATTCCACATTCCATTCTATTCATTTCCACATTCCTTTCCATTCCATTCCACATTAAATTCCATTCCATTGCAGTCCATTCCCTTCCATTCCATTCCACAATCCAATATATTGCATTCCACATTCCATTCCATTCCATTCCATTCCACATTTCACTCCATTCCATTCCATTCCACATTCCGTTCCATTCCATTGCACATTCCATTCCAGGTTCCATTCAACATCGAATTCTATGTTCCATTCCACTTTGCATTCTTTCAATTTCACATTCCTTTCCATTCCCTTCCATATTCCATTCCATTCCATTCCACATTCCATTCCACGTTCCATTCCATTCCGTTAAACGATCCATTCCATTCCATTCATCGTTGCATTCCTTGTTCCATTCCACATTCCATTCCACATTTTATTCCAAGTTACATTCCATTGCAATCCACATTACATTCCGCATTCCATTCCACATTCCCTTCCACATTCCATTCCATTCCATTCCAAATTACATTCCACATTCCATTCCACATTCCATTCCATTCCACTTTCCATTCCATTCCATTCCACATTCCATTCCATTCCATTTCACTTTACATTGCACATTCCTTTCCACTTTCCATTCCACATTCCATTCCATTACATTAAACATTCCATTCCATTCAACATTACATTCCACATGCCATTCAACATTCCATTGCACATTCCATTAAATTCCATTCAACATTACATTCCACGTTCCTTTCCACTGTCCCTTCCACATTCCATTCCATTCCATTAAACATTCCATTCCACATTCGAATCCATTCCATTATATATTCCATTCAACATTGGATTACATTCCTTTCCACATTCCTTTCCATTCTATTCCACATTCCGTTCCACACACCATTCCACCTTCTATTCCATTCCATTCCATTCCATGTTTCATTCCACCTTAAATTTCTCATTCCATTCCAATTTCCATTGGACGTTACATTCCATACCATTCCAAATTCAATTCCACATTCCATTCCATTCCATACCATTCCAGTCCACATTCCATTCCATTCCATTCCACATTCCATTCCACTCCCTTCCATATTCCAGTCCACATTCCATTCCACTTTCTATTCCAGATTGCGTTCCACATTCTAACCCACGTTCCATTCCATTCCATTCCACTTTCCATTCCATGATCCATTCCGCATTCCATTCCATGTTCCGTTCCATTCCATTCCATGTTCTATTCTACGTTCCATTCCATTGCTTTCCACGTTCCATTCCAAAGTAAATTCCACATTCCTTTCTCGATCCATTCCACATTCCATTCCACTTTCTATTATACCTTTCCTTCCAAATTCCATTCTACATTCCATTCCATTACATTCCACCTTCCATTGCAGATTCCATTCTATTCCATTACACTTTCCATTCCACAATCCATTCCATTCCATTCCACATTCCATCACACATTCCATTCCATTCCATTCCACATTCCTTTCCATTCCATTCCTCAATCCACTCCATTCCATTCCACATTCCTTTCCACGTTCCATTCCATTCCATTTCAAATTCCATTCCATTCTATTCCACCTTCCAGTACATTCCATTCCATTACAGATTCCATTCCATTCCATTCCACTTTCCATTCCACATTCCATTTTGTTCCATTCCACATTCCATTCCACAATCCATTACATTCCATTCTATTTTCCATTCCACATTCCATTCCACATTCCATTGCGTTGTATTCCACATTCCATTCCACATTCCTTTCCACATTGCATTCCACATTGCATTCAATTCTATTGCATTGCACATTCCATTCCGCATTCCATTCCACATTCCATTCCACATTCCATTCCATTCCATTCCACATTCCATTGCACGATACTTTCCGTTCCTTTCCATGTTCCATTCCACTTTCCAGTCTATTCCACGTTCCATTCCACATTCCTTTGCACATTCCATTCCACATTCCATTCCAAATTCCATTCCACGTTCCATTCCACGTTCCATTTCATGTTCCATTCCATTCCATTCCACGATTCATTACACTATCCATTTCATTCCATTCCACGATCCATTCCACATTCCATTCCACGTTCCCTTCCACATTCCATTTCATTCAGTTCTACTTTCCATTCCACATTCCATTCCATTCCACTTTCCATTCCACTTTCCATTCCAAGATCCATTCCTCATTGCATTCCATTCCATTCCACATTCCATTCCATTCCATAACACTTCTCATTCCATATTGCATTCCACATTCCATTCCACGTTTCATTCCGTTGAATTCCACATGCCACTCCATATTCCATCCATATTCTATTCCACATTCCACTCCTCATTCCATTCGATTCAATTCCACCTTTCATTCCACATTCCATTCCACATTCTTTTGCACGTTCCATTCCACCTTCCTTTCCGTTCCTTTCCAGATTCTTTGCACATTCCTTTCCATTCCATTCCACATTCTATTGCACATTCCTTTCCACATCGCATTCCAGTCCACTTTAATTTCCATTGCATTCCACATTCCATTCCATTCCATTCCACATTCCATTCCACATTCCATTCCATTCCAATCCACATTGAATTCGACATTCCTTTCCTTTAAATTCCACATTCCTTTCCATGTTCCATTCCACATTCCATTCCATTCCACATTACATTACACATTCCATTCCTCATTCCCTACCACATTCCATTCCATTCCATTTCAAATTCCATTCCTCGTTACTTTCCATTGCATTCCATATTATTTTCCACATTCCATTAAACATTCCCTTCCACATTCCATTCCACTTTCCATTCCATTCCATTCCACATACCATTTCACATTCCATTCCACCTTCTATTCCATTACATTCCACCTTTTATTCCACCTTCCATTACATGTTCCATTTCACTTTCCATTCGATGTTCCATTCCATTCCATTGCACGTTGCATTCCATCATGGATTCCACATTCTATTCCATTCCATACCATTCCAGTCCACATTCCATTCCATTTCATTCCACATTCCATTCCATTCCTTTCCAAATTCCATTCCTTTCCATTGAACTTTCCATTGCACATTCCATTCCACTTTCTATTCCACATTCCGTTGCACATTCAAATCCATGTTCCATTCCATTCCATTCCAATTTCCTTTCCATGATCCATTCTAGATTCTATTCCACGTTCTGTTGGTATCCATTCCATGTTCCATTCCGTGTACCATTGCATTCCATTCCATGTTCCGTTCCACATTCTATTCCATATTTCATTCCACGTTCCATTCCACATTCATTCCACGTTCCATTCCACGTTCCATTCCAAGTTCCATTCCACATTCCATTCCATTCCATTCCACTTTCCATTCCACATTCCATTCCATTCTACTACACTTTACTTTCCAGATTCCATTCTACATTCCATTCCACATTCCATTATGTTGCTTTCCGCATTCCATTCCACATTCGATTTCACATTCCATTCCACACTCCATTCCATTCCATTCTATTTTCCATTTCACATTCCATTCCACATTCCATTACGTTGCATTACGCATTCCATTCCTCATTCGATTTCACATTCCATTCCACATTCCATTCCATTCCATTCTATTTTCTATTTCTGATTCCATTCCACATTCCATCGGTTGTATTCCACATTCCATTCCACGTTCCTTTCAACATTTCATTCCACATTCCATTCCATTCCTTTCCATTCAACATTCCATTCCTTTCAATTCCACATTCCATTACACATTCCATTCCATGCTCCATTCCACTTTCCTTTCCATTCCATTCTTCGTTCCCTTCCACAATCCATTATACATTCCATTCCACTTTCCACCCCACTTTCCATTCCATTCCATTCCACGTTCCATTACCCATTCAATTCCACGTTCCATTCCACGTTTCATTCCAAATTCCGTTCCATTCCGCATTCCGTTCCATTCCTTTCCACGTTCCATTACACATTCCATTCTATTCCATTGCACGATGCATTCCGCATTCTTTCCACGTTCCATTCCACATTCCCTTCCATCCCATTCCATTCTTCTTTCCATACCACATTCCATTCCATTCCATTCCACGATGCATTCCACATTCCATTCCACATTCCATTCCACATTCCATTCCACTCCATTCTATGATCCATTCCACGTTATATTCCACATTCCATTCCACTCCATTCTACGATCCATTCCACGTTCTATTCCACATTCCATTCCATTCCATAGTACGTTCCATTCCACATTCCATTCTACATTCCATTCCACGTTCCATTCCGTTCAATTTCACATGCCACTCCACATTCCATTCTACATTCCATACCATTCCATTCCACATTCCATTCCATTCCATTCCACTTTCTATTCCACTTTCCATTCCACATTCCATTGCATTCCATTCCAGATTCCTTCCCACATTCCATTCCATTCCATTCCACATTCCATTCCACATTCCATTCCATTCCATTCCACATTCCATTCCACATTGCCTTCCACATTCCTTTCCATTCCATTCCACATTCCATTCAACAATCCATTCCATTCCATTCCACATTCTTTTCCACATTCTATTCCACATTCCATTCCATTGCATTCCACATTCTATTCCATTCCATTCCACATTCCATTCCACATTCCTTTGCATTCCAATCCACATTCCAATCAACATTCCATTCCATTCCATTCCACAATACACTCCACATTCCATTCCACATTCCCTTCCACATTCCCTTCCACATTCCAATCCATTCAATTCTCATTCCATCGCATTCAATTCCACATTGCAATCCACCCCATTCCACATTCCATTCCATTCCATTCCACGTTCCATTAGAGATTCCATTCCATTCCATTCCATGTTCCATTCCACGTTCCATTCGACAGTCCATTCCACATTCCTTTCCACGTTCCATTCCATTCCATTCCACTCTCCATTCCATTTTCCATTCCATTCCATTCCACATTCCATTCCACATTCCATTGTACATTTCATTCCAAGTTCCTTTCCACATTCCATTCCTTTCCATTCCACGTTCCATTCCACATTCTGTTCCAGTACATTCCACATTCCATTCCACATTTCATTCCACTTTCCATTCCATTCCATTCCAGTTTCTACTCCACGTTCCGTCTCACTTTCCATTCCATTGCATTCCACATTCCATTCCATTCCATTCCACATTAGATTCCATTCCATTTCACATTCCTTTCCATTCCTAATTCCATTCCATTCCTTTCCACATTCCATTCCATTACAACCCATATTCTATTCCATTAAACTATCCATTCCATTCCATTCCATTGCACATTCAATTCCATTCCTTTCCATTCCACGTTCCGTTCCACCTTCCATTCCATTCCACTCCATTCCACATTCTATTCCATTCCATTCCTTTCCATATTCCATTCCATTCCATTCCACACACCACTGCACATTCCATTCCATTCCATTCCATTCCAAAGCATTCCACAATCCATTCCACTCCATTCCACATTCCTTTCCACATTCCATTCCATTAAATCCTATTCCACATTCCATTCCATTCCATTGCATTCCACACTACATTCCGTTCCACATTCCATTGCCACATTCCATTTCATTCCATTCCATTCAATTCCACACTCCATTGCACTACATTGCGTTCCACATTCCCTTCCATTCCATTCCACTTTCCATTCCATTTCATTCCACATTACATTACATTCAATTCCATGTTCCATTCCATTGCATTCTACGTTCACTTCCACTTTCTGTTCCACATTCCGTTCCATTCCATCTATTCCACTTATCATTCCATCCCATTTCACATTCCAGGCCATTCCACATTCCATTCCATTACAATCTTCATTGCACTCTTTTCCACACTCCATTCCATTAATTTACATTCCACATTCCATTCCATTCCGCATTCCATTCCATATTTCATTCAATTCTATTCCACGTTATATTCCATTCAATTCTTTTCCACATTCCATTCCATTCCATTCCAAATTTTACTCCACGTTCCATTTCATTCCATTTGACATTCCATTCCACATAAGATTACGTTCCATTCCATGTTCCATATCAAAATCCATTGTATTCCATTCCACATTCCATTCCATTCCATTCCATTCCACGTTCCATTCTATTCCATTTCACATTCCATTCCACTATCCAATCCAATCCATTCCTCATTCATTCCATTCCATTTCCAAATTCCATTCCATTCCATTCCACATTCAATTCCGTTCCATTCCATTCCATTCCACATTACATTTCATTCCATTCCACATTCCATTGCATTCCATTCCATTCCATTACTTTCCAGAATCCATTCAACATTCCATTCCAATCCATTCCACATTCAATTACGCATTCCATTCCACATTCCATTCCATTCCATTCCACATTCCATTCCACTTTCCATTCCATGCTGCATTCCACATTCCATTACTCCTTCAATTCCACATTCCATTCCAAGTTTCATTCCACGTTCCATTCCATTTCCTTCCACGTTCCATTGCACATTCCGTTCCATTCCACTGTCTATTCCACATTCCATTCCACATTCCATTTCAAATTCCAATCCATTCCATTCCACATTCCATTGTACATTCCATTCCACGTTCCATTCCATGTTCCATTCCACGTTCCATTGCATTCCATTCCACCTTCCATTCCACATTCCATTCCATCACATTCCATATTCCATTCCATATCTTTATACGATCCATTCCACTTTCAATTCCATGTACCATTCCATTCCTCTCCACGTTCCACTCCACTTTCCATTCGTTTCCATTCGACGTTGCATTCCACATTCCACTGTACATTCCATTCCACGTTCCATTCCGTGTTCCATTCCACATTCCATTGCATTCCATTCCACCTTCCATTCCATATTCTATTCCATTACATTCCGCATTCCATTCCGTACCTTTATACGATCCATTCAACTTTCCATTCCACAATCCATTCCACAAAACTTTCCATTCCATTCCACTGCATTCCACATTCCATTCCACATTCCATTCCACTTTCCATTCCACATTCCATTGCACATTGCTTTCCATTCTATTCCACATTCCATTCCACATTCCTTTCCACATTCCATACCACATTCCATTCCATTGCATTCCAATCCACATTCCATTCCACATTCCATTCCACATTCTATTCCACATTCCATTCTACTGCATTTCAGATTGCCTTGCTTTGTAGTCCTCATTTCATTCGACATTCCTTTCCATTCCATTTAAACATATCATTCCATTTCATTTGACATTCCATTCCACCTTCCATTCCATTCCATTTTCCATTACACACTCCATTCCCTTCCATTGTATATTCCATTGCACATTCCATTCCACATTCCACTCAATTCCATTGCATTCCCTTCCACATTAAATTCCATTGCATTCCACATTCCATTCCACATTCCATTCCATTCCATTCAAAGTTCCATTCCATGTTCCATTGTACATTCCATTCCACGTTCAATTCCACGTTCCATTCCACTTTCTATTCCATTCCCTTCCACTTTCCATTCCACATTTCATTGTACATTCCATTCCTTTTTCCTTTCCACATTCCATTCCACTTTCCATTCCACATTCCATTCTATTCACTTTCCAATCCACATTCCATTCCATTCCATTCCACGTTCCATTCCACAATCCATTCCAGTATATTCCACATTCCATTCCACATTCTATTCCTCTTTCCATTCCATTCCATTCCACTTTCGATTAGAAGTTCCATTCCACGTTGCATTCCACTTTCTATTCCATTGCATTCCACGTCACCTTCCATTCCATTCCACTCCATTCAACTCCAAAATCCATTCCATTGAATTCCACATTCCATTCCACGTTCCACTCAATGTTCCATTCCTCGTTCCATTCCACATTCCATTCCTTTCAACACCATTGAATTCTGCATTCTATTCCACATGCCATTCCATTTCTTTCCACGTTGAATTCAACATTAAATTCCACATTCCATTCCATTCCATTCCACATTCCATTCCATAACATTCCAGTTTCCATTCCATTCCACTCCACATTCCATTCCATTCCAGTCCACCTTCCATTCCATTGGATTAAATTCCACATTCCATTCCCTTCCATTCAACAATCCATTCCACATTCCAGTGAAATGGAATGGAATGGAATGTGGGATAGAATGGAATGGAATGGAATGGAATGGAATGGAATGTGGAATGGAATGTGGAATGGAAACGAATGTGAAATGGAATGGAATGGAATGTGGAATGGAATGTGTAATGGGACGGAAAGTGGAATGGAATGGAATGGAAAGTGGTATGAAATGGAAAGGAACGGAATCTGGAATGGAATGGAACGTAACAGAACGTGGAATGGAATGGAACGGAATTGAAAGGAATGGAATGGGATGCAATGTGCAAGGCTTTCGAACGTTATGTGGGATGGAATGGAGTGGAATGGAAAGTGGAACGGATGGAATGGAATGGAATGAGGAATGGAATGTGGAATGGAATGGAACGTGGAATGGAATGGATTGTGGAATGGAATGTGGAAGGGAATGGAATGGAAAGAGGAATGGACTGTGGAATGAAATGTAGAATGGAATGTGGAATGGAATGTGGAACGGAATGTGGAATGGAATGAAGAATGTAATGTGGAATGAAATGTGGAATAGAATGTGGAATGGATTAGAATGGAATGGAATGTGCAGTGGAATGTGGAATGCAACGTGGAATGGAATGGAATGGAATGTGGAATGGAATGTGGAATGCAATGGAAAGTTGAATGGAATGCAATGGAATGTGTAAGGGAATGTGGAATGGAATGGAATGGAATGTGGAAAGGAATGGAATGGAATGGGGAAAGGAATGTGGAAAGGAATGGAATAGAATGTGGAATGGAATGTGGAATAGAATGTGGATTGTAATATGGAATGGAATGGAAAGGAAAGGAATGTGGAAAGGAATGTGGAAAGGAATGGAAAGGAATGAGGAATGGAATTTGCAATGAAATCAGGAATGGAATGTGGAATGGACTGGAATGGAATGAAATGCGGAATGGATAGTGGAATGTACTGAGGAATGGAATGTGGAATGGAAACTGAAATGCAATGTGGAAAGGAAAGGAATTGAATATGTATTGCATTGTGGAACCGAAATTGGAAAGGAGTGGAATGGAATGTGGAAAGAAATATGGAATGGAATGGAATGAAATGGAACGTGGAATGGTATGTGGAATGGAACGTGGAATTGAATGTGGAATAGAACTTGGAATAGAAAGGGGAATGGAATGTGGAATGGAAAGTGGAATTTAATGGAATGGAAAATGGAATGCTAAGTGGAATGGAATGGAATGGAAAGTGGAATGGAATGTGGAATGGAACGTGGAATGGAAAATGGAATTTAATGGAATGGAATGTGGAAGGGAATTGAAAGGAATGTGGTATGGAATTTGTACTGGAATAGTATACAATGTCAAATGGAAAGTGGAATGGAGTGGAATGGAATGTGGACTGGAATGGAATGGAATGTGAAATGGAATGGAATGGAATGTGGAATGGAAAGTATTGGAATGTGGAATGGAATGGAATTTTATGAAATGTGCAATGGAATGAAATGGAATGGAATGGAATGTGGAACAGAATGGAAAGGAAAGTGGAATGGAAATGAATGGTATGAGGAATGGAATGGAATGGAATGGAATGTGGAAAGGATAGGAATGGAATTTGGAATGGAAAGGCGGGGCATGTGGAAAGGAATGGAAAGGTATGGAATGTGGAATGGAATGGAATGGAATGGAATGTTGAATGGAATTGAATGGAATGTGGAATGGATTGGAATGGGGTGGAGCGCAATGGAATGGAATGGAATGTGGAATGGAATGGAATGGAACTAGGAGAGGAATGGAATGGAAAGTGGAATGGAACGTCAAATGGAACGTGGAATGTAACGTGGAATGGAAGGTGGAATGGAGTGGAATGTGGAATGGAATTCAATGCAATGTGGAATGGAATGTAGAAGTAAATGGAATGGAATGAAGAATGGAATGTGGAACGGAATGGAAATGAAAGTGGAATGGAATGGAATGCAATGTGGAATGGAATCGAATGGAATGGAATGTGGAACAGAATGTGGAATGGAATGAATGGAATGTGGAATGGAATGTTGAATGGAATGGAATAGAATGTGGAATGGAATGGAATGGAGAGTGGAATGGAAAGTTGAATGGAATGTGCAATTTAATGTGGAATGGAATGTGGAATGGAACCGGGAATGGAATGGAATTGAACGTATAACAGAATGGAATGGAATGTTGAATGGAACCGGGAATGGAATGGAATTGAACGTATAACAGAATGGAATGGAATGTGGAATGGAAGGTGGAATAGAATGGAATGGATTGTGGAATGGAAGGTGGAATGGAATGGAATGTGAAATACAACGTGGAATGTATAGTGGAATGGATGGGAATGGAACGTGGAGTGGAACAGGGAATGGAACTTGGAATGGAACATGGAACGGAATGTGGAATTTAATGTGCAATGGGATGGAATGGATTGTGGAATGGATCGTGGCTTCGAACGTGGAATGGAACGTGGAATGGAGCATGGAATGGAACGTGGAATGAAATGGAATGGAATGTGGAATGGAATGGAAGGGAAGATGGAATGGAAAGTGGAATGGAATGGAATGGAATGTGGAATGCAATGGGGAATGGAATGCAATGGAATTGAATGGAATGTGGAATGGAATGTGGAATAGAATGGAATGGACTGTGGAATGGAATGTGGAATAGAATGGAAGGTGGAATGGAATGTCGAATGAAATGGAATGGAATGTTTAAATGGAATGGAAAAGAATGTCGAATGGAATGAGGACTACAATGCAATGCAATCTGAAATGGAATAGAATGGAATGTGGAATGGAATGTGGAATAGAATGCAATAGAATGGAATGTGGAAAGGAATGTGGAATGGAATGTGGAATAGAATGGAATGGAATGTGGAACAAAACGGAATGGAATGTGCAATGGAATGTGCAATGGAATGTGGAATGCAATGTGCAATGGAACGTGGAATGCAATGGAAGGGAAAAGAATGGATTGTGGAATGGAATGTGGAATGGACAGTGGAATGGATCGCATAAACGAATGGAATGGAATGTGGAATGTGATGGAATGGAATTTGGAATGGAAGGTGGAATGGAATGCAATGGAACGGGGAATGGATCATGGAATGGAACGTGGAATGGAATGTATAAAGGAATGCGGAATGGAACGTGGAATGGAAACGAATGGAAAGTGGAGTGGAACGTGGAGTGGAATGGATTGGTATGTGGAAGGGAATGTGGAATGAAACGTGAAATTGAAAGTGGAATGGATCGGAATTGAATATGGAACGGAATATGGAATGAAACGCGGAACGGAATGCAAGGCAATGTGGAATGGAATATGGAATTCAATGCAATGGAATGTGGAATGTAATGTAATTGAATGTGGAATGGAACGGAATGGAACACGAAATGGATTGTGGAATGGAATGTGGAATAGGCAGTGGAATGGAACGGAATGTGCAATGGAACGTGGAATGAAATGGAATGGAACGTGGAATGAAACTTGGAATGGAATGTGGAATTGAAGGAGTAATGGAATGTGGAATGCAGTGTGGAATGGAAAGTGTAATGGAATGAGGAATGGAATGGAATGGAATGTGGAATGGAATGGAATGAAATGGGGAGTGGAAAGTGGAATGGAATGGAATGGAATGTGGAATTGAAAGCGGAAGGGAACAGAATGGAATGTGGAATGGAATGTGGAATGCAATGTGGAATGGAATGGAATGGAATGGAATGTGGAATGGAACGTGGAATGGAATGGAATGGAACTTGGAATGGAACGTGGAATGGAACCTGAAATGCAATGTGGCATGTGACGTGGAATAGCATAGGCAATGAAATGTACGATGGAACGTGGAATGTAATTCAATGGAAAGTGGAATGGAATGTTGAATGGAATGGAATGGAACCTGCAATGGAGTGTGGAATGGAATCTGGAATAGAACGTGGAATGGAACGTGGAATGGAATGGAATGCAATGTGGAATGGAATGGAATGATATGTGGAATGGAATGTAGAATAGAAGGTAGAATGGTATGGAATGGAATTTGGAATGGAATGGAATAGAATGTGGAATGGATGGCTGAATGGAATGTGGAAGGTAATCTCAAATGGAATGGAATGGAATGTGGAATGGAATGGAGTGTAAAGTGGTATCGAATGGAATGTAACACGTGATGAAATGTGGAATGGAATGGAATGGAATGTGTGAAAGAATGTGGAATGGAATGGAATGGAATCCGGAATGGAATGGAATGGAATGTGATGGAACGCGAAATGCAATGTGGAATGGAACCTAGATTGGAATGTTGAATTGAATGGAAAAGAATATGGAATGGAAGTTAATGGAATGTGGAATCAAATGTGGAATGAAATGGAATGGAATGTGGAATGGAACGGAAGAGGATGTGGAATGGAAGGTAATGGAATGTGGAATGGAATGTGGAATGGAATGGAAATGAATGGAATGTGGAATGTTATGGAATGGAAGGTGGATGGAAAGTGAAATGGAATGGAATGGAACGTGGAATGGACCTTGGAATGGAACGTGGAATGGAATGGAATGGAACGTGGAATGAAACGTCGAATGGAATGTGCAATGTAACGTGGAATGGAACGTGGAATGAAATGGAGTGTAAAGCAGAAAGGAACGTGGAATGGATTGTGAAAAGGAATGTGGAATGGAAAGGAATGGAATGTGGAATGCAATGGAATGGAATGTGCAATGGAATGGAATGGAATGAAGGTTATGAAGTAGAATGGAAGGGAAAGGAATCCAGAATGGAAAGGAATAGAAAGGAATGGAATGAAACGAGGAATGGAACGTGGAATGGAACGTGGAATGCGATGTGGAATGGAATGGAAATGAATGTGGAATAGAAGGGAAAGGAATGTGGAATGGAGCGTGTAATGTAATCAAAAGGAATAGAATGGAATGGAATGGAACGTGGAATGGAAATTGCAATGGAACGTGGAATGGAATGTGGAATGGAATTTAATGTGGAATGGAAGGGAATGGAATGTGGAATGGAATGTGTAATTGATTGTAATGTGGAATTGAATAGAATGGAAAGGGGAATGGAATGGAATGGTATTTGGAATGGAATGTGAAATGGAATGTGGAATGGATTGGTATGGACTGTGGAATGGAAAGGAATGGAATGGAATGTAACGTGGAAAGGAATGGAATGGAACATAGAAAGGTATGTGCAATGGAATGTGGAATGCAACGTGGAATGGAACATGGAATGGAATGGAATGGAATGTGGAAAGGAATGGAATGGAATGTGAAATGAAATGGATTTTGATATGGAATGCAACGTGGAATGGAATATGGAAAGTAACGAGGAATGGAATGGAATGGAACATGTAATGGAACATGGAATGGAATGAGGAATGGAACGTGGAATGGAATGTGCAATGGTATGTGGAATGCAACGTGGAATGGAATGGGGAAAGGAATGTGGAATGGAATGGAATGGAATGGAATGGAACTTGGAATTTAACGGGGAATTGTTTGGAATGGAATGTGGAATGGAATGTGGAATGGAATGAGGAATGGAATACAAGTCACTGATGAATGGAATGCGGAATGGAATGGAATGGATTGTGGAATGGAATATTGAATGGAATGTAATGGAGTGTGGAATGGAATGTGGGATGGAACGTAATGAAATTTGTAATGGAACGTGGAATGGAATGTGAAAGAGAATGTGGAATGCAACGTGGAATGGAATGTGGAATGGAATGTGGAATGGAATTGAATGGAATGGAATGTGGAATGCTATGGAAATGAATGTGGAATGGAAAGGAATGGAATGTGGAATAGAATGTGGAATGGAAAGGAATGGAATGTGGAATAGAATGTGGAATGGAAAGGAATGGAATGTGGAATCAAATGTGGAATGGAATGTGAAATGAAATGGAATGGAACGTGGAATGGAACGTGGATTGCAATGGAATGGAACCTCGAATGGAACGTGGAATGCAACGTGAAATGGAATGTGGCATGGAACGCGGAATACCATGGGCAATGTAATCTGGAACGGAATGTGAAATGTAAAGGAATGGAAAGTGGAATGGAATGTGGAATGGAATAGAACGGAAAGTGGAATGGAATGTGGAATGGAATATGGAATGGAACGCGTAATGGAATAGAATGGAATGTGGAATGGAAAATTTAATGAAATGTAGAATGAAATGTGGAGTGCAACATGGAATAGAACGTGGAATGGAGTGGAATAGAACGTGGAATGGAAAGTGGAATGGAAGGTGGAATGGAGAGTTGAATGGTATGGAATGGAACGTGGAATGGAATGTGGAAAGGAATGTGTAATGGAATGGAATGGAATGTGGAATGGAATGGATTGGAATGTTGAATGGAATGTGGAATGGAATGCAAAGGAATGTGGAATGGAATGTGGAATGCAATGGAATGGAATGCGGAAGGGAATGAGGAATGGAATGGAATGGAATGGAATGTGGAATGGAATGGATTGGAATGTTGAATGGAATGTGGAATGGAATGCAATGGAATGCAGAAGGGAATGTGGAATGGAATGGAATATGGAATGGAATGTGGAATGGAACGTGGAGGAGCACATGGAATGGAACGGAGTGCAGTGTAGAATGGAATGTAGAAAGGAATGTGAAATGGAACATGGAATGGAATGCAAAGAGGAATGGAACGTGGAATGGAATGGAATTTAACATGGAATGGAATGGAACATGGAATGGAACGTGGAATGGAACGTGAAAAGGAAAGTGGAATGCAAAGTGGAATGGAATGGAATGGAATGTGGAATGGAACCTGCAATGGAATGGAATGGAACGTGAAACAGAATGTGGAATGTAATGTGGAATGGAATGTGCAATGGAATGTGGAATGGAACGTGGGATGGAATGGAATGGAAAGTGCAATGGAATGTGGAATGGAATGGAAAGGAATGTGGAATGGAATGTGGAATGGAAAGTGGAATGGAATGGAATGGACTGTGGAATGGAATGTGGAATGGAATGTGGAAAGGAATGGCATAGAATATGGTATGAAATGTGGAATACAATGGGGAATGGAATTGAATGGAATGGACTGCAATGTGGAATGGAAAGTGGAAAGGAATATGGAATGGAATGTGAAATGGAAAGGAAAGGAATGTGGAATTTAATGTGGAATGGAATGCAGAATGGAAAGTGGAATGGAATGGAATGGTACGGAATGCATTGTGGAATGGAGTTTGGAATGGAATGTGGAATGGAACGTGGAATGGAATGGATAGGAACGTTGAATGGGATGGAATGGAATGTGGAATGAAACGTGGAATGGAATGGAATGTAACGTGGAAAAGAAGGTGGAAGGGAACTTGGAATGGAATGTGGAAAGGAACGTGGAATGGAATGTGCAATGGAATGTGGAATGGAACGTGTAATGTAAAGGAATGGAAAGTAGAGTGGAACATGGAACGGAATGGAATGGAATGTGGAATGGAACATGGAATGCAATGTGGAATGGAACGTGGAATGCAACGTGGAATGCAATGGAATGGAATTTTGAACGGAATGGAATGTGGAATGGAACGTGGAATGGAATGGAATATAAAGTGCAATGCAGTGTGGAACGGAAGGTGGAAGGGAACTTGGAATGTAATGTGGAAAGGAACGTGGAATGGAATGAGTAATGGAATGTGGAATGGAGCATGTATTGGAAGGGAATGGAAAGTAGAATGGAACGTGGAATGGAATGAAATGGAACGTGGAATGGAACATGGAATCGAACGTGGAATGGAACGTGGAATGGAACGTGGAATGCAATAGAATGGAATGTGGAATGGAATGGAAAGGAATATGGAATGGAATGTGGAATGCAATGGAATGGAATGTTGAATGGAATGGAATGGAATGTTGAATGGAATGGTATGGAATATGGAAAGTAACGTGCAATGGAATGGAATGGAACGTGGAAAGGAACTTGCAATGGAACTTCTAATAGAACGTAGAATGGAAGGTGGAATTGAATGGAATGGAACGTCTAATGGAATGTAGAATGGAAAGTGGAATGGAATAGAATGGAACGTGGAATGGAATGTGGAATGGAATGTGGAATGGAATGGAATGCAATGGAATGAGGAATGGAATGGAAATCAATGTGGAATGGAATGGAATGGAATGGAATGTGGAATAGAATGTGGAATGGAAAGGAATGGAATGTGGAATCGAATGTGGAATGGAAAGTGGAATGAAATGGAATGGAACGTGGAATGGAACGTGGATTGCAATGGAATGGAACTTCGAATGGAACGTGGAATGCAACGTGAAACGGAATGTGGCATGGAACGTGGAATGCCAGGGGCAATGGGATCTGGAATGCAATGTGAAATGTAATGGAATGGAAATTGGAATAGAATGTGGAATGGAATAGAATGGAACGTGGACTTGAATGTGGAATGGAATATGGAATGGAACGTGGAATGAAACGTGGAATGCAATGGAATGGATTGTGTAATGGAATGGAATGGAAAGTGGAATGGAAGATGGAATGGAACGTTGAATGGAATGGAATGGAATTTGTAATGGAATGGAACGGAATGCAAAACGCAAAGTGGTATGGAATGTGGAATGCAACTTGGAATGGAGTGGAATGGGCTGTGGAATGGAATGGAGTGGAATGTGGAATGCAATGGAATGGAATGTGGAATGCAACGTAGAATGGAATGGAATGTGGAATAGAAAATGGAATGGAATGGAATGGAATCTGGAATGGAATGGAATGGAATGGAACGTGAAAAAGAACGTGGAATGCAACGTGGAATGGAATGTGGAATGGAATGGAAAAGAATGTGGAATGGAAGGTAATGCAATGCGGAATGGAATGTGGAATGGAATGGAATGGAATGGGATGTGGAATGGAATGGAAAAGAATGTGGAATGGAAGGTAATGGAATGTGGAATGGAATGTGAAAAGGAATGGAATGGAATGGAATGGAATATGGACTGTTATGGAATGGAACATGGAATGGAACGTGGAATGGAATGGCATGGAATGTGGAATGGATCGTGAAATGGAATGTCTAGTGGAACGTGGAATGGAACGTGGAATGGAATGGAATGGAACGTACAATGGATGGTGGAATGGAATGTGGAATGAAACGTGGAAAGAAAAGTTGAATGTAATGTGGAATGGAAAGGAATGGAACGTACAATGAAATAGAACGGAATGTGGAATGAAATGGAATGGAACGAGGAATAGATTGGAAAGGAATGTCGAATATAATATGGAATGGAAAGGAAAGGAATCCAGAATGGAATGGAATGGAATCGAACGGAATGGGATTGAAAGGAATGGAATGGAATGGAATGGACTGGAATTGAATGGAATGGAACGTGGAATAGATCGTGGAATGGAACGCGGAATGGAATGTGGAATGGAATGGAATGGAATGTGGAATGGAAGGGAATGGAAAGAAGAATGGAATGTGTAATGGATAGGAATGGAATGGAAAGGAATGGAAAATGGAATGGAATGGAATGGTATGTGGAATGGAATGCAAAGGAATGTGGAATGGAATCAAATGGAATGTGGAATGGAAAGTGGAATAGAATGGAATGCAAAGGAATGCGGAATGGAATCAAATGGAATGTGGAATGGAAAGTAGAATGGAATGGAATGGTCTGGAATGTGGAATGGAATGGAATGGAATGTGGAATGGAAAGGAATGGAAGGTGGAATGGAATGGAATCGAATGTGGAATGGAATGAATAGGAATGCTGAATGGTATGGAATGGTATGTGGAATGGAATTGAATGGAATTCAATGGAATGTTGAATTGAATGGAATGTAAAGTGGAAAGGAGTGGAATGGAAAGTGGAATGGAATGGAATGGAATGGAATGGAAGCTGGAATGGAATGTGAAAATGAATGTGGAATGGAAGGTGGAATGGAATGAAATGGAACGTGGAATGGAATGGAATGCAATGCGGAATGGAATGCAACATGGAATGGAACGTGGAATGGAAGGTGGAATGGAACGTGGAATGAAATGGAATGGAAAGGTGAATGGAATGGAATGGAATGTGGAATGGAATGGAATGGAATATGGAATCTAACGTGGAATGGATTGGAATGGAACGTGGAATGGATTGGAATGGAACGTGGAATGGAACGTGCAATGGAACCTCAAATGGAA
Organism: Pongo abelii; assembly: GCF_028885655.2. Classification (NCBI taxonomy): domain Eukaryota; kingdom Metazoa; phylum Chordata; class Mammalia; order Primates; family Hominidae; genus Pongo; species Pongo abelii. The sequence goes on along the minus strand of NC_072000.2, from coordinate 17,010,556 downwards.
AGTAGAATGGAAAGTGGAAGGAATGGAATGGAACGTCTAATGGAAAGTAGAATGGAACGTGGAATGGAATGGAATGGAACGTGTAATGGAATGAGAAATGGAATATGGAATGTAATGGAATGGAACATGGAATGGAATGGAATGGAATGTACTATGGAAGGTAGAATGGAAAGGAATGGAATGTGGAATGCAATGTGGTATGGGTTGTGGAATAGATTGGATTGGAATGTGGAATGGAATGTGGAATGGAATGGAATGTAATGAAAAAGGGTATGTGGAATGCAATGTGGAATGGAATGTTGAATGGAATGGAATGGAAAGTTGAATGCAGTGTTGAATGGAATGGAATGGAATGTGGAGTGGAATGCGGAATGGAAAGGAATGGAATGTGGAATGGAATGTGGAATGCAATGGAATGGACTGTGGAATGGATTATGGAATGGAAAGTGGAATGGAATGTGGAATGGAATGTGGAATGCAATGGAATGGATTGTGGAAAGGAATGTGGAATTGAATGGAAAGGAATGGAATGTGGAATGAAATATGGAATTGAATGTGGAATGGAAAGTGGAATGGAACATGGAATGGAATGGAAAGGAATGTGGAATGGAGTGTGGAATTGTATGTAATGGAGTCTGGAATGTAATGTGGAATGGAATGGGAGGTGGAATGGAAAGTGGAATGGAACAGAATGGAATGGAATGTGGAAAGGAATGTGGAATGGAAAGTGGAATGGAGTGGAAGGGAATGGAATGGAATTGAATGTGGAATGGAATGTGGAAAGGAATGTGGAATGGAACGGAAAGGAATGTGGAATGGAATGTGGAATGGAATGGAATGGAACAGAATGGATTGTGGAATGGAATGTGGAATGCATCGTGGAATGGAATAAATTGAACGTGGAATTGGCTGGAATGGAATGTTGAATGGAACGTGGAATGAAATGGAATGGAAGTTGGAATAGAACATGGAATGGAACGTGGAATGGCATGTGGAATGGACCTTGCATTGGAATGTGCAATGGAATGTGTTAAGGTAAGTGGAATGGAAAGGAATGGAAAGTGGAGTGTAATGTGGAATGGAATGGAATGGAACGTGGAATGGAATGCACAATGGACTGTGCAACAGAACGTGAAATGGAATATGGAATGGATTGGAATTTAATGTGGAATGGAATGTGGAAGGGAATGTGGAATGCAATGCAAGGCAATATGGACTGGAATGTGGAAGGGAATGGAACGGAATTTGGAATGAAACGGAATGGAATGTGGAATGGAACGTGGAATGGAATGTGGAAAAGAACGTGAATGGGAATGGAAAGGAATGTGCAATGGAACGTGGAATGGAAGTGAAAGGAAAGTGGAATGGAACTTGGAATGGAACGTGGAATAGAACGTGGAATGTAATGTGGAATGCAGCATTGAATTGAATGTGGAATGAAAGGTGGAATGGAATGGAATGGAACATTGAATGGAAAGTGGAGTGAAATTGAAAGGAAGGTGCAATGGAATGGAATGGAATGATGAATGCAATGTGGAATGGAATGGAATGTAATGTGGAATAGAATATGGTATGGAATGGAATGGAATGTGGAATGGAATAGAATGGAACGGTATGGAATGTGGAATGGAATGGAATGGAATATGGAATGGAATGTGGAATGGAAAGTGGAGTAGCACGTGGAATGGAACGGAGTGCAATGTGGAATGGAATGTAGAATGGAATGTGAAATGGAACGTGGAATGGAATGCAAAGAGGAATGGAACGTGGAATGGAATGGAATGGAACGTGGAATGGAACGTGAAAAGGAAAGTGGAATGCAAAGTGGAATGGAATGGAACGGAATGGAATGTGGAATGGAACCTGCAATGGAATGGAACGGAACGTGGAACAGAATGTGGAATGGTGTGTGGAATGGAATGTGCAATGGAATGTGGAATGGAACTTGGGATGGAACGAAATCGAAAGTGCAATGGAACGTGGAATGGAATGGGACGGAATGTGGAATGGAATGTGGAATGGAAAGTGGAATGGAATGGAATGGACTGTGGAATGGAATGTGGAATGGAATGTTTAAAGGAATGGCATAGAATATGGTATGGAATGTGGATTACAATGTGGAATGGAATTGAATGGAATGGAATAGAATGTGGAATGGAATGGAAATGAATGTGGAATGGCATGGAATGCAATGTGGAATAGAATGTGGAATGGAAAGGAATGGAATGTGGAATCGAATGTGGAATGGAAAGTGGAATGAAATCGAATGGAACGTGGAATGGAACGTGGATTGCAATGGAATGGAACTTCGAATGGAACGTGGAATGCAACGTGAAATGGAATGTGGCATGGAACATGGAAGGTCATGGGCAATGGAATCTGGAATGGAATGTGAAATGTAATGTAATGGAAAGTGGAATGGAATGTGGAATGGAATAGAATGGAACGTGGAATGGAATGTGGAATGGAATATGGAATGGAACGTGGAATGAAACGTGGAATGCAATGGAATGGACTGTGTAAAGGAATGGATTGGAATGTGGAATGGAACTTGGAATGGAATGGAATGGAATTTGTAATGGAATGGAATGGAATGTGAAACGCAAGGTGGTATGGCATGTGGAATGTAATGTGGAATGGAGTGGAATGGGCTGTGGAATGGAATAGAGTGGAATGTGGAATGCAATGGAATGGAATGTGGAATGCAACGAAGAATGGAATGGAATGTGGAATAGAATGTTGAATGGAAAGGAATGGAACCTGGAATGGAATGGAATGGAATGGAACGCGAAAAAGAACGTGGAATGCAACGTGGAATGGAAAGTGGAATGGAATGGAAAAGAATGTGGAATGGAAGGTAATGGAATGTGGAATGGAATGTGGAATGGAATGGAATGGAATGGGATGTGGAATGGAATGGAAAAGAATGTGGAATGGAAGGTAATGGAATGTGGAATGGAATGTGGAATGGAATGGAATGGAAAGGAATATGGACTGTTACGGAATGGAAAGAAACGGAACGTGGTAAGGAACGTGGAATGGAACAACTAATGCAATGTAGAATGGAACGTGGAATGGAATGGAATGGAACATCTAATGGAAAGTAGAATGGAACGTGGAATGGAATGGAATGGAACGTGGAATGGAATGTGGAATGGAATGGAATGCAACGGGGAATGGAATGGAATGGAATGCGGAATGGAATGTGGTATCGGATGTGGAATGGAATAGAATGGAAAGTGGAATGGAATGTGGAATGGAATGGAATGGAATCAGAAAGGGAATGTGGAATGCAATATGGAATGAAATGTGGAATGGAATGTGGAATGAAATAGAATGTAAAGCGGAATGGAATGTGGAATGGAATGCAATGTAATGGAATGTGGAATGGAATGTGGAATGGAATGGAATGGAATTTTGAATGGAAGGGAATGGAATGTGTAATGGAAGGTTGAATTGAATGTGTAATGTAACGTGGAATGGAACGGAAAAGAATGTGGAATGGAATGATGTGGAATGTGAAATGGAATTTAATGGAATGTGGAATGGAATGGAATGGAATGTGGAATGGAATTTGGAATGGAATGTGGAATGGAATGTAATGGAATGGAATGTGGAATGGAAAGGAAATGAATGTGGAATGGCATGGAATGGAATGTGGAATAGAATCTGGAATGGAAAGGAATAGAATGTGGAATGGAATGTGGAATGGAAAGAGGAATGAAATGGAATGGAACGTGGAATGGAACGTGGATTGCAATGGAATGGAACTTCGAATGGATCGTGAAAGGCAACGTGAAATGGAATGTGGCGTGGAACGTGGAATGTCATGGGAAATGGTATCTGGAATGGAATGTGAAATGTAATGGAATGGAAAGTGGAATGGAATGTGGAATGGAATAGCATGGAACGTGGTATGGAATGTGGAATGGAATATGGAAAGGAACGTGGAATGAAACGTGGAATGCAATGGAATGGACTGTGTAATGGAATGGATTGGAATGTGGAATGCAACGTGGAATGGAATGTGGAATGGAATATGGAATGGAACGTGGAATGAAACGTGGAATGCAATGGAATGGACTGTGAAATGGAATTGATTGGAATGTGGAATGGAACGTGGAATGGAATGGAATGGAATTTGTAATGGAATGGAATGGAATGTGAAAGGCAAGGTGGCATAGAATGTGGAATGTAATGTGGAATGGAGTGGAATGGGATGTGGAATGGAATGGAGTGGAAAGTGGAATGCAATGGAATGGAATGTGGAATGCAGCGAAGAATGGAATGGAACGTGGAATAGAATGTTGAATGTAATGGAATCGAATCTGGAATGGAATGGAATGGAATGGAACGCGAAAAAGAATGTGGAATGCAACGTGGAATGGAATGTAGAATGGAATGGAAAAAAATGTGGTATGTAAGGTAATGGAATGTGGAATGGAATGTGGAATGGAATGGAATGGAATGGGATGTGGAATGGAATGGAAAAGAATGTGGAATGGTAGGTAATGGAATGTGGAATGGAATGTGGAATGGAATGGAATGGAATGGAATGGATTATGGACTGTTATGGAATGGAAAGAAACGGAACGTGGAAAGGAACGTGGAATGCAACAAATAATGGAATGTAGAATGGAAAATGGAATGGAATGGAATGGAACATCTAATGGAAAGTAGAATGGAACGTGGAATGGAATGGAATGGAACGTGGAATGGAATGTGGAATGGAATGGAATGCAACGGGGAATGGAATGGAATGGAATGTGGAATGGTATGTGGTATTGGATGTGGAATGGAATGGAATGGAAAGTGGAATGGAATGTGGAATGGAATGGAATGGAATCAGAAAGGGAATGTGGAATGCAATATGGAATGAAATGTGGAATGGAATGTGGAATTAAATAGAAAGTAAAGCGGAATGGAATGTGGAATGGAATGGAATTGAATGTGGAATGGAATGGAATGGAATTTTGAATGGAATGGAATGGAATGTGGGAAGGAAGGTTGAATTGAATGTGTAATGTAACGTGGAATGGAACGGAATGGAATGTGGAATGGAATGAAGTGCAATGTGGAATGGAATTTAATGGAATGTGGAATGGAATGGAATGGAATGGGATGTGGAACGGAATGTGGAATGCAAAGTGGAATGGAATGTGGAATGGAACCTGGAATGGAATGGAATGGAACGTGTAGTGCAATGGAATGGAAAGTGGAGTGGAAGGTGGAATGTAATGGAATGGAATGTGGAAGGGAACGTGGAATGAATCTTGGAATGGAATGGAATGGATCGTGGAGTGCAACGTGGAGTGGAACGTGGAGTGGATCTTGGAATGGAATGAGGAATGGAATGGAATTGAATGTGGAATGGAATGAGGAATGGAATGGAATTGAATGGAAAGTGGAATGGAATGAGGAATGGAATGGAATTGAATGGAATGTGAAATGGAATGTGCAATGAAATGGAATGGAATGTGGAATGCAATGGAATGGAATGTGGAGTGGAATGTGCAATAGAATGTGGAAAGGAATGTGGAATGGAACCTAGAATGCAATACGAAGGAACGTGTAATGGAATGGAAGGGAATGTGGAATGGAATGTGGAAGGGAATACAAAGGAATGTGGAATGGAACGTGGAATGGATCGTGGAATGGAATTTAATGGAACCTGTTGTGGAACGTGGAAAGGAACTTGGAATGGAAAGTGGAGCGGAAAGTGGATTGGAACGTGGAATGGAATATGGAATGGAATGGAATGGAAGGTGGCATGGAATGTGGAATGAAATGTGGAGTAAAAAGGAATGGAATGTGTAATGTAATGGAATTTAGTGTGGAAGGGAATGTGTAATGGAATGTGGAACGGGATGGAATGGAATGTGGAACAGAATGTGAAATAGAATGGAAAGGAGTCAGGAATGGAATGGAATGGAATGGTATGGATTGCAGAATGGAAAGGAATGGAACGTCAAATGGAGAGTGGAATGGAACGCGGAACGGAAAGAGGATTGGAAAGTCATGGAATGTGGAATGGAAGGGAATGGAGAATGGAATGTATGGAATGTGGACTGCAATAGAATGGAATAGGTTGGAATGTGGAATGGAAAGGAAAGGAATGGAATGTGGAATGCAATGCAATGGAATATGGAATGAACGGAATGGAATGGAATACGGAATGGAATGGAATGGAATGGATTATGGAATGGAATGGAATATGGAATGGAATGGAAAGGAATGGAATGAGGAAAGGTATGGAATGGAATATGGAATGGAAAGTAGTGCAATGGAATGGAATGGATTAGAATAGAATGTGGAATTGAATGGAATGAAAAGTGGAATGGAATGGAATGGAATGCGTGTTGGAAAGGAATAGAACGTGTAATGGAATGAAATGGAACGTGGAATGGAATGGAAAGTGGAATGGAATGGAATGGAATGTGGAATGGAATATGGAATGGAACGTGGAATGGAATGCAATGGAAAGTCGAATGGAATGGAATAGAATGTGGAATGGAAAGTGGAATTTAACGTAGAATGGAATGGAATGGAAAGTGGAATGGAATGTGGAATGGAATGTGGAAAGTAATGGAATGGAATGTGGAATGGAAGGGAATGGAATGTGGTATGGTATGAGGAAAGGAATGTGGAATGTAATGGAATTAAATGTGGAAGTGAATGTGGAAAGGAATGTGGAATGGAATGTGGAATGCAACGTGGAATGGAATGAAATTGAACGTGGAATGGAATGGAATGGAACGTGGAATGTAATGGAGTTGAACGTGGAATGTATGTGGAATGGAACGTGGAATGAAACGGAATGTTGAATGGAATGGAATGGAATGTGGAATGGAATGGAATGGAATGGATTATGGAATGTAAAGTGGAATGGAAAGAAAAGGAAAGTGGAATGGAACGAGGAATGGAACCAATAATGGAATGTAGAATGGAAAGTAGAATGGAATGGCATGGAATGTCTAATAGAAAGTATAATGGAACGTGGAATGGAATGGAATGGAACGTGGAATGGAATGTGGAATGGAATGTAATGCAAAGGGCAATGGAATGGAATGGAATTTGGAATGGAATGGAATGGAATGTGTAATGGAAGGTTGAATTGAATGTGGAATGTAATGTGGAATGGAACGGAATGAAATCTGGAATGGAATGGAGTGGAATGTCTAATGGAATTGAATGGAATGTGGAACGCAATTGAATGGTATATGGAATGGAATGTGGAATGGAATGTGGAATGGAACGTGGAATAGAACCTGCAATGGAATGAAATGGAATGTGTAATGGAATGTAAAATAATGTGCAATGGAAGGTAATGGAATGTGGAATGTAATGCTGAATGGAATGGAAAAAATGTGGAATGGAAGGTAAAGAAATTGGAGTGGAAGGTAATGAAAAGTGGAATGCATTGGAATGGAACGTAGAATGGAACGTGGAATGGAATGTGGAATGGAACGTGGAATGGAAAGTGGAAAGTAATGTGTAATGGAAAGGAATGGAATGTGGAAAGGAATATCGTGGAATGAGGAATGGAATATAATGCAATGTGGAATGGAATGAAATGGAACGTAAAATATAATTTGGAATGGAATGGAAAGGAATCCAGGATGGAATGGAATGCAATGGAATGGAATGCAATGTGGAATGGAACGTGGAATGGAACGTGGAATGGAATGTGGAAAGGAATGGAATGGAATGTGCAATAGAAGGGAACGGAATGTATAATGGAATGGAATGGAATGGAATGGAATCAAATGTGGAATGGAATGGAATGTCAAATGGAATGTGGAATGCAAAGTGGAATGGAATGGAATAGTATGGAACGTGGAATGGAAAGGAATGGAATGGAATAGATTGTGGAATTGAATGGAAAGTGGAATGGAATGGAATCGAATGTGGAAAGGAATGGAATGGACTGGAATGCGGAATGGTGTGGAATGGAACGTGGAATGGAATGGAATGGAAGGTGGAATGGAATATGAAATGGAATGCAGAAAGGAACGAGGAATGGAATGGAATGGAACATGGAATGAAAAGGAATGGAACGTGGAATGGAACATGGAATGGAACGTGGAATGGAACGTGGAATGGAATGTGGAATGCAATGGAATGGAATGTTGAATGGAATGGAATGGAAAGTGGAATGGAATGGAATGGAATATGGAATGAAACCTGGAATGCAATGGAATGGAATATGGAAAGGAATGGCATGGAATATGGAATGTAATGTGAAATGGAATAGAATGGAACGTGGAAAAGAACTTGGAATGGAACCTCTAATAGAACGTAGAATGGAACGTGGAATGGAATGGAATGGAACCTCTAATGGAATGTAGCATGGAAAGTGGAATGGAATAGAGTGGAACGAGGAATGGAATGTGGAATGGAATCTGCAATGCAGTAGAATGGAACGTGGAATGGAATGGAATGGAATGTGGTAGGAATGTGCAATGGAACGGAATGTGGAATGAAATGTGGAATGGAATGGAATGGAATGTGAAAAGGAATGTCGAATGCAATATGGAATGAAATGTGGAAAGAAAAGGAATGGAATGTGGAATGGAATGGAACGGAATGTGGAATGGAATGGAATGGAATTTAGATTGCAATTTGAAATGGAATGCGGAATGGAATGGGATGGAATGTGGAATGGAATGGGGAATGGAATGGAATGCAATGTGGAATGGAATGTGGAATGGAAAGTGGAAGGAAATGTGGAATGGAACGTGCAAAGGAATGGAAAGCAATGTGGAATTGAACGGGGAATGGAATGGAAAGGACCATGGAATAGAACGTGGAATGAAAAGTGGAATGGAATGTGGAATGGAACGTGGAATACAATGTGCAACGGAATGTGAAATGGAACGTGGAACACAATGCAATGGAAAGTGGAATGGAACGTGGAATGGAATGGTATGGAACGTGGAAAGGAATGTGCAATGGAATGTGGAATGGAACATGGAATGGAAAGTGGAATGGAATGGAATGTGGAATGTAATGTGGAATGGAATGTGGAAAGGAAAGTGTAGAGGAATGGAATGGAAAGTGAAATTGAATGGAAAGGAAAGTGGAATGGAGTGGAATGGAACGTGGAATGGAATGGAATGGAAAGTGGAATGGAAGGTGGAATGGAATGGAAAGGAACGTGGAATGGAATGTTTAACGAAAAAGTGGAATGGAATGTGGAATGGAAAGTAGAAAAGAATGGAATGGAATGTGGAATGGAATGGAATGGAATGAGGAAGGGAATGTGGAATGGAATGTGGACTTCAATGTGGAATGGAATGGAATAGAATGTGGAATGGACTGTGGAATGGAACGAAATGGAATGTGGAATGCAATGTGGAATAGAATGTGGAATTGAATGGAATGGATATTGAATGGAATGTGGACTGGAATGGAATGGAATGTGAAAGGGAATGTGGAATGGAATGTGGAACGGAATGTGGAATAGAATGTGGAATGGAATGCAATGGAATGTGGAATGGAATGTGGAATAGAATGTGTAATGGAATGTGGATTGGCATGTGGAATAGAATGGAACGGAAAGTGGAATGGAATGTGGAATGGAACGTGCTGTGTATTGGAATGGAATGTGGAATGCAATGTGCAAAGGAATGTGGAATTGATCGTGGAATGGAATGCAATGGAATGTGAAATGGAACGTGGTATGGAATGGAATGGAATGTGGAATGTATCATTGAATGGAATGAAATGGAATGTGGAATGAAACGAGGAATGGAATGTGGAAAGGATTGTGGAAAGGAATGGAATAAAATGCGGAATGCAACGTAGAAAAGAATGGCATAGAATGTGGAATGGTACGTGGAATGGAATAGAATGTAATGTGGAATGGAACCTGGTAATGAAATGTGGAATGGAATGCAATGGAACGTGCAATGGAACATGCAATGGAATGGAATGGAACGTGGAATGGAACATGCAATTGAACATTGAATGGAATGTGGAATGGAATGTGGAATGGAATGTGCAATGGAAGGTGGAATGGAACGTGGAGTGGAATGGAATGGAAAGTGGAATGGAAAGTGGAATTGAATGGAAAGGAACGTGGAATGGAATGTGGAATGGAATGTGGAATGGAACGTGGAATGGAATGGATTGGAATGTGGAACGGAATGTTGAATAGAAAGTGGAAGGGAATGTTGAATGGAATGTGTAACGGAAAGGAAAGGAATGTGGAATGGAATGGAAAGGAATGTGGAATGCAATGGAATGGAATGTGGAAAGCAAAGGAATGGAACGTGGAATGGAACGCGTAATGGAACAAGTTTTTGAACGTGGAATGGAACACGGAATGGAATATCGAATGGAATGGAATGGAATGTGGAATGGAAAGGAAAGAAACGTGGAATGGAACGTGGAATGGAATGTGGAATGGAATAGAATGGAGTGGAATGTGGAATGAAATGGAATGCGGAATGCAATGGAATGAAATGTGGAATGGAAAGTGGAATGGAATGGATTGGAATGTGGAATGGAAAGGAATGGAACGTGAAATGGAATGTGCAATTGAATGTGGAATGGATTGTGTAATGGTATAGAATGGAATGTGGAATTGAATTGAATGGAATGTGGAATGAAATGGAATGCAGTGTGGAATGAGACGGAATAGAAAGTAGAATGGAATGGAATGTGGAATGGAAGGGAATGGCAAGTAGAATGGAATGGAGAGGAATGTGGAATGGAATGTTGAATGGAATGGAATGGAAAGTGAAATGGAATGGAATGGAATGTGGAATGGAATATGGAATGGAGTGTGGAATTGAATTTACTGGAATGTGGAATGGAATGGAATCGAATGTGTAATGGAATGGAATGGGAAGTGAAATAGAATGTGGAACAGAATGTGAAATGGAATATAAAACCGGATGAAAAGGAACGTGGAAAGGAACGGAATGGAAAGGAAGGTGGAATGCAACGGGGAATGGAAAATGTAATGGAACGTGGAATGGAAAGTGGAATGGAATGTAATGGAATGTGGAATGAAATGTGGAATGGAATGGAATGGTTTGTGTAATAGAATGTGGAATGGAATGCAATGGAATGAGAACGGAATGTGAAATGGAATGGAATGGAATGTGGAATGGAATAAGGAATGGAATTTGGAATGGAATGTGGAATGGAATGTGGAATGGAACGAAATGAATTGTGGAATGGAACGAAATGAATTGTGGAATGGAATGTGGCATGGAATGTGGAATGGAACGTGCAATGGAATGTGGAATGGAATGGAATGGAATGTGGAATGGAATGGAATGGAATGTGGAATGGAATGTGGAATGCAATGTGAAATTGAAAGGAATGTAATGGAATGTGGAATGGAATGTGGAGAGGAATGGAATGGAATGTGGAATGGAATGTGGAATGGAATGGAATGTGTAATGGAATGTGGTATTAAAAGGAATGGAATGGAATCTGGAATTGAATGTGGAATGGAATGGAATGGAATTTGGAATGAAATGTGGAACGGAATGAAATGGAATTGAATGTGGAATGGAATGTGAAATGGAATGGAATGGAATCTGGAATGGAATGCGGAATGGAATGTCGAATGCAATGGAATGGAATTGAATATGCAACGGAAAGGAAAGCAATGTGGAATGCAATTGAATGGAAAGTGGAACGTAATGGATGGGAAAGTGGAATGGAATGGAATTTGGAATGGAATGTTGAATGGAATGCATTGGAATCTGGAATGCAATGGAATGGAATGGAATATGGAATGGAATGGAATGGAACGGAATGGAATGTGGAAGGGAATGTGGAATTAATGGAACGGAATGTTAAATGGAATGGAATGGAATGGTGAATGGAAAGTGGAATGGGGAATGGAATGTGGAATGGAATATAATGGAATGTAATGTCAAAAGGAATGTGGAAACGAATGGAGTCGAATGTGGAATGCAACGTGGAATGGAATGGAATAGAATGTGTAATGGAATGTGGAATGGAATGTGGAAAGGAACGTGGAATGGAATGCAATGGACTGGAATGTGGAAAGGAATATTGAATGCAATGTAATCAAATGTGGAATGGAATTTGGAATAGAATGGAATGGAACGAGGAATGGAATGAAATGGAATGTGGAATGGAATGTGGAATGGAATGAAATGGAATGTGGAATGGAATGGAATGGAACGTAGAATGGAACGTGAAAAGGAATGTGGAACGTAATGGTATGTGGAGTGCAATGGAATGGAATGCAACAAAAGAATGGAATGGAATGTGGAATGGAATGGAATGGAATAGAATGTTGAATGGAATGTGGAATGGAATTTAATGGAGTGTGGAATGGAATGGAATGGAATGGAATGTGGAATGGAACGCAATGGAATATGGAATAGAATGTGGAATGGAAAATGCAATGGAAAGGAATGCAATGTGGAATGCAACATGGAATGAAATCGACGGGAACTTGGTATGGAAAGTTGAATGGAAGGCGAAGTGGAATGTGGAATGGAATGGAATGGAATGTGGAATGGAATGTGGAATGGCGTGTTGAATGGAATTGAATGGAGCTTGGAATTGAACTCGGAATGGAATGCAATGGAATATGGAATGGAACACGGAATGGAATGGAAAGGAACGTGGAATGGAACGTGGAATGGAATGGAATGGAAGGTGGAATGGAATCTGGAATGGAATTTGGAATGGAATGGAATGTAATGGGAATGGAACGTTAAATGGAATGGTATTGAATGTTGAATGTAACGTGGAATTTAACGTGTAATGGAATGTGGAATTAAACGTGGGATGGAATGTGGAATGGAATGTGGAATGGAACAGAATGGAATGTGGAATGGAATGTGGAATTGAGTGTGGAAAGGAAAGTGGAATGGAACGGAATGGAATGTGGAATGGAACATGGAAAGGAATGGAATGGAATTTCAATGGAACGTAGAATGGAATAGAATGGAATGGAATGGAAATGAACGTGGAATAGATTGTGGAAAGGAATGTGGAATGGAATGTGGAACGGAATGGAAGGAAATTTGGAATGAATTGTGGATTGGAATGGAATGGAATGTGGAATGGAATGGAATGAAATGTGGAATGGAATTCTATGGCAATTGGAATGGAAAGTGGAATGGAATGGAATGGAATGGAATGTGGAATGCAATGTAATGAAATGTGGAATGGAATGTGGAATGGAATGTGGAAAGCATTGGAATGAAATGAGGAATTGAATGTGGATTGGAATGGAATGGAATGTGGAATGGAAAGGAATGCACTGCGGAATGGAATGTGGAATGGAATGGCATGGAATGGAATGGAACATGGAATGGCATGTGAATTGGAACGGAATGGAATGTGGAATGGAATGTGAAATGAAATGGATTGGAATGAGAATGGAATGTGGAATGGAATGTGGAATGGAATAAGGAATGGAATGTGGAATGGAACGTGGAATGGAATGTGAAATAGAATATGGAATGGGACGTGGAATGGAATGCAATGGAATGTGGAATGGAACGTGTAATGGAATGGAAAGGAACGTGGAATGGAACGTGGAATTGAACGTGGAATGGAATGAAATGGAACGTGGAATGGAATCTGGAATGGAACTTGGAATGGAATGGAATGTAATGGGAATGGATCGTTAAATGGAATGGAATTGAATGAGGAATGTAACGTGGAATGAAACGTGTAATGGAATGTGGAATTGAAAATGGGATGGAATGTGAAATGGAATGTGGAATGGAACGGAATGGAATGTGGAATGGAATGTGGAATTGATTATGGAAAGGAACGTGGAATGGAATGGAATGGAATGTGGAATGGAACGTGGAATGGAATAGAATGGAATGGAATGGAAATGAATGTGGAATAGATTGTGGAAAGGAATGTGGAATGGAATGAGGAATTGAATGGAAGGAAATGTGGAATGAATTGTGGATTGGAATGTAATGCAATGTAGAATGGAATGGAATGGAATGTGGAATGGAATTCTATGGCAATTGGTATGGAAATTGGAATGGAATGGAATGGAAAGGAAAGGAATGTGGAATGGAATGGAATGGAATGTGGAATGGAATGTGGAATGGAATGAGGAAAGCATTGGAATGAAATGAGGAATGGAATGTGTGTTGGAATGGAATGGAATGTGGAATGGAAAGGAATGCAATGCGGAATGGAATGTGGAGTGGAATGTGGAAAGGAATGGCATGGAATGGAATGGAACGTGGAATGGCATGTGAATTGGAACGCAAAGGATTGTGGAATGGAATGTGGAATGAAATGCAATGGAATGATAATGGAATGTGGAATGGATTGTGGAATGGAAAGTGGAATGAAAAGGAATGCAATGGAATGTGGAATGGAATGTGGAATGGAATGTTAATTGGAATGTAATAGAAAGTGGCATGGAATGGAACGGAACGTGGAATGGAACGTGGAATGGAATGTGGAATGGAATGTGGAAAGGAATAGTATGTGTAATGAAATGCAATGGAATGCAATGAAATGTGGAAATGAATGGATTGGAATGTGGAATGGAAAGGAATGGTATGCGGAATGGAACGGAATAGAGTGCAAGGTGGAATTCAATGGAATAGAATGCAATGGAATGGAATGTGGTATGGAATGTGGAATGGAATGGAATGGAATGTGGAATGGAAAGCGGAATGAAATGTGGAATAAAATGTGGAATGGAATGTGGAATGGAATGAGAAATGGAATGGAATGGAATGTGGAATGGAATGTGGAACGGAATGTGAAATGGAATGGAATGTGGCAGGGAATGTGAACTGGAAGGAGGAATGGAATGTGGAATGGAACGCGAAATGGAATGGAATGCAACGTGGAATGGAACATGGAATGGATCGTAGAATGGAATGTGGGATGGTATGTGGAATGGAATGTGGAATGTAGTCTGGAATGGAATGTGGAATTTAGCATGGAATGGAACGTGAAATTGAATAGAAAGTAATGTGGAATGGAGTGTGCAATGGAATATGGAATGGAACGTGGGAACTAACGTGGAATGGAATGGAATACCATGTGGAATGGAGACTGGAATGGAATAGAAGGGAATGTGAAAAGCAATTTATAATGGAATGGAACAGAATGTGAAATGCAAATCAGAATGGAATGAAATGGAATGTGGAATGGAAAGTGGAAATAAATGGAACGGAATGTGGAGTGGAATGTTGAATGGAATGTGGAATGGAATGTGGAATATAATGGAATGGCATGTGGAATGGAACGTGGAATTGAATGAAATGGAACGTGGAATGGAATGTAGAATAGAAAGTGGAATGGAACGAGGAATGCAATGTGAAATGTATCGTGTAAGGGAAAGTGGAAAGGAATGGAATGGAATGTGGAATGGAATGGATTGCAATGTGGAATGGAATGTGGAAAGGAATGGAATGGATAGTGGAATGGAATAGAATGGAATGGTATGGAATGTGGAATGGAATGGAATGGAATGTGGAATGGAATGTGGAATGGAATGTGGAATGAATCAGAATAGAATGTTAAATGGAATGGTGAGTGAAATGGAATGGAACGTGGAATGGGAAGTGGAATGGAACGTGAAATGGAACGTGGAATGGAACAGGGAATGGAATGGAATGGAAGTTGGAATGGAATATGGAATGGAATGAGGAATGGAACGTGGAATGGTATGGGCAATGGAATGTAGATTGGATCGTCTAACGGAATGGAATGGAAAGTGGAATGGAACGTGGAAAGGAATGCAATGGAACGTGGAATGGATTGTGGAATGGAAAGTGTAATGGAACATGCTATGGAATGGATTGTAATGTGCAATGGAATCTAGAACGGAATGGAATGTGGAATGGAAGGTGTAATGGAATGTGAAATGGAATAGATTGGAATGTGGAATGGAATTGAATGGAATGTGGATTGAAATGTAGACTGGAATGGAATGCAATGTGGAAAGGAATGTGGAATGGAATGGAATGGATCATGGAATGGAATGTGAAATGCAATGTGGAATGGAATGTAATGGAATGTGGAATGGAATGTGGAATGGAATGCGGAATGTAATGTGTAATGGAACGGAATGAATCTGCAGTGGAATTCCATGGAACGTGAAATGGAATTTGGAATGGAAAGTGGAATGGAACGTGGAATGGAATGGGGAATGGAATGGAATGGAATGTGGAATGGAACGTGGAATGGAATGGGCAATGGAATGTGGAATGGAATGTGGAATGGAATGGAATGGAAAGTGGAGTGGAACGTGGAATGGAATGGAATGGAATGTGTAATGGATTGTGGAATGGAACGTGGAATGGGAAGATGAATGTAATGGATTGGAATGTGGAATGGAATTTGGAATGCAATGGAATGGAATGTGGAATGGAATGTGGAATGGAATGGATTGGAATGTGGAATGGAATGGAATGAGATGTGGAATGGAATGTGGTCTGGAATGGAGTGCAAAGTGGAATGGAATGCGGAATGGAATGCATTCCACATTACATTCCATGTTCCATTCCATTCCATTGTTGGAATGTGGAACGCAATGTGAAATGGAATGTAATGGAATCTGGAATGCAATGTGGAATGGATTGCAGAATGGAATGTGGAATGGAATGGAATGGAATGTGGAATGGAATGCGGAATGGAATGGAATGGAATGTGGAACAGAATGCGGAATGGAATGGAATGGAACGTGGAATGGAACTTGGAAAGGAACTTGGGGTGTAATGTGTAATGGAAAGTGGAATGGAGCGTGGAATGGAGCGTGGAATGGAATGCGGAATGGAACTTGGAATGGAATGGAATAGAAAGTGGAATGGAACGTCGAATGGAATAGAAAGGAACATGCTATGGAACGTGGAATGCAATATGGAATGGAACACGGAAATTTATGTGGAATATAATGTGGATTGCAAAGGAGTGGAATGTGGAAATGAATGGAATGGAATGTGGAATGTAATGGGATGGTATGTGGAATAGAATGTGGAATGGAATGGAACGCAATTCGGAATGAAATTGACTGGAATGGTATGGAATGTGGAATGGAATGGAATGGAAAGTTTAATGGAAGTGGAATGGAACGTGGAATGGAATGTGGAATGGAATGAAATGGAATGTGTAATGGAAGGTAATGGAATGTGGAATGGAATGTGGAATGGAATGGAATGGAATGTGGAATGGAATGGAATAGCATGTGGAATTCAGTGGAATGGTATGGAATGTTGAGTGGAAAGGAATGGAATGAGGAGTGGAGTGGAATAGAATGTAGAAATGAATGGAATGGTATGGAATGTGGAATGGAATGATATGGAATGGAATGCGTAATGGAATGGAATGGAATGTGGAATGGAAATTAATGGAATGTGGAATGGAAAGGAATGGAATGTGGATTGGAATGTAATCGAAAGGAAAGAAATGTGGAATTGAATGGAATGCGAAGTGGAAATGAATGGAATGGAATGGGAATTGGAATGGAATGGAATGGAATGGGGAATAGAATGGGGAATGGAAAGAATGGAAGGTGGAATTGAATGTGAAATGTAACTCTGAATGAAACATGGAATGGAATGAAATGGAACGTGCAATCCGATGGAATGCAAAGTGGAATGGAATGGTATGGAACGTGGAATGGAACACGGAATGGAATGGAATGGAAGGTGGAATGGAACTTGGAAAGGAATGTGGAATGACACGTGCAGTGGATAGTACAACGGAATGTGGAATTGAATCTGGAATGGAATGTGGAACGGAATGTGGAATGCAATGGAAAGGAATGTAGAATGGAATGTGTAATTCAACGGAGTGGAATGGAATGTACAACGGAATGTGGAATTGAATGGAATGGAATGTATAATGTAATGGTATGAAATGTGGAATGCAATATGGAATGGAGCGTGGAATGGAATGTGGAATGGAATGTCCAATGGAATGTGGAATGGAATGTAATACAATGTGGAATGGAATGGAATGGAATGTGGAAAAGAATGTGGAATGGAATGTGCAATGAAATGGAATGGAATGTGGAATGGAATGTACAATGGAATGTGGAATGGAATGTGAAACCGAATGTTGAATGGAATGTGGAACGGAATGAAATGGAATGTGGAAATGAATGGAATGGAAGGTGAAATGGAGTGGAATGGAATGGAAAACAGAATGGAACGAGGAATGGAATGTGGAATGGAATGTGGAATGAAATGTGAAAGGGAAAGGAATGGAATGTGGAAAGGAATGGAATGAAATATGGAATGGAAAGTGGAATCGAATGTGGAATGGAATGTGGAATGGAATGTGGAATGGAGGGGAATCCACTGTGGAAAGGAATGTGAAAAGGAATGGGATGAAACATGGAATGCAATGTGGAATGGAATGGAATGGAATTTAATGTGGAATGCAAAGTGGAATGGAATGGAATGGAATGTGGAAAGGAATGTGGAATAGAATGGAATGGAATGTGGAGTGGAATGGAATGGAAGGTAGAATGGAATGTGGAATGGAATGGAATTGAATGTGGAATGGAATGTGGAATGGAATGGAATGGATTGTGGAAAGGAATGGAATGGAATGTGGAATGGAATGTGCAATGGAATGGAATGGAATGTGGAATAGAATGGAATGGATTGTGGAAAGGAATGGAATGGAATGTAATGTGGAATGGAATGTGGAATGGAATGGAATAGATTGTGGAATGGAACGGCATGGAACGGTATGGAATGCGGAATCGGATGGAATGGAATGTTGAATAGAGTGTGGAATGGAATGGAATTGAACATGGAATGGAACACGCAATGGAACATGGAATGGAACGTGGAATGGGATGTGGAATGGAATTGAATGGAAGGTGGAATGGAAGGTATTCGAATATGGAATGGAATGTGGAATGGAATAGAATGGAAAACAATTTGGAATTGAATGTTATGGAATGTGGAATGGAATGGAATGTGGAAGGGAATGTGGATTGAAATGTTGAATGGAATGTGGAATGGAATGGAATGGAATGTGGAATGGAATGTCGAGAGGAATGGAATGGTATGCAGAATGGAATGTGGAGGGGAATGGATTGCAATGTGTAATGGAATGCAATGGAATGTAGAATGTAATGTGGAATGGAATAGAATGGAATGTGGAAGGGAATGTTGAATGGAATGTGGAATGGAATGGAAAGGAATGTGGAATGGAATGTGGAATGGAACTTGGAATGGAATGGAATTTAATGTGGAAGGGACTGTTGAAGGGAATGTGGAATGGAATGTGGAATGGAATGGAATGGAATGTGGAATGGAATGTTGTACGGAATGTTGAATGGAATGCAAAGGAATGTGGAATGGAATGTGGAAAGGAATGTGGAATGGAATAGAATGTAATATGGAATGGAATATGGAATGAAATGCGGAATGGAGTGTGGAATGGAATGTGGAATGGAGTGTGAAATGGAAAGTGGAATGGAGCGGAATGGAATGTGAAATGGAATGTGGAATGAAATGTGGAATGGAATGTGGAAAGGAAAGTTGTATGGAATGGAATGGAATGTGGATTGAAACGAGGAATGTTAATGGATGGAACTTGGAATAGGACGTAGAACGGAACGTGGAATGGACTGTGGAATGGAATGGAAGGGAATGTGGAATTGAATGAAATGCAATGTGTAATGGAATGGAAAGGAATGTGGAATGGAATGTGGAATGGAATGTGGAAGGGAATGGAATGGCATGTGGAATGGAATGTGGAGAGGAAAGAAATGGTATGTGGAATGGAATGTGGAGTGGAATGGAATGGAATTGGAATGGAATGCATTGGAATGTGGAAGGGAATGTTGAGTGGAATGTGGAATGGAATGAGGAATGGAATGTAATGGAAAGTGGAATGGAATGTGGAATGGAATGGAATTCAATATGGAAGGGAATGTTGAATGGAATGTGGAATGGAATGTGAAATGAAATGTGGAATGGAATGTGGAAAGGAATGTGGAGAGGAACGGAATGGAATGTGTAATGGAATGTGGACTGGAGTGTGGAATGGAACGTGGAATGCAACGGAATGGAATGTGGAATGGAATGGACTGGAATGTGGAATGGAATGTTGAATGGAATGTGGCAAGGACTGGAAAGTGGAAAGTAATGGAATGGAATGGAATAGAATGTGCAATGGAATGTGGAATGGAATGGAATGGAATGTGGAATGGTTTGTGGAATTGAATGGAATGGAAAGTGGATTGGAACGTCAAATGGAACGTGGAATGGAAAGTGGAATGGAATGCCGAATGGAATGGAATGGAAAGTGGAATGGAATGGGATGGAATGTGGACTGGAATGTGGAAAGGAATGTGGCATGGAATGGACAGACATGTGGAATGGAAAGTGGAATGGAATGTGGAATGGAATGTGGAGTGGAACGGAATGGAATGTGTAATGGAAGGTGGAGTGGAGTGGGTAATGGAATGTGGAATGGAACACAAAGGAAAGTGGAATGGAATCTGCAATGGAATGTGGAATGCAAAGTAAAATAGAATGGAATGGAATGTGGAGTGAAACGTGGAAAGGAATGTGGCAGAGACTGGAATGTGTAAAGTAATGGAATGGAATGTGGAATAGAATGGAATGTTATGTGCAATGGAATGTGAAATGGAATGGAATGGAATGTGGAATGGTGTGTGGAATGGAATGGAATGGAAAGTGGGTTGCAATGTAGAATGGAATGTGGAATGGAACGTGGATTGGAAGGTCGAATGTAATGTAATGGAATGTGGAATGGAATGGAAAAGAATGTGGAATGGAATGTGGAATTGAACGGAATGCAATGTGGAATGGAATGCGAAAAGCAATGTGGACTACAATGTGGAATGGAATGTGCAGTGTAATGCCATGGAATGTGTAATAAAATGGAATGGAATGTGGAATGAAGTGTGTAATGCAACGGAATGAAATGTGGAATGGAATGGAATGGAATGGAATGTGGAATGGAATGCAACGGAATGTGGAATGGAATGGAATGGAACGAGGAATGGAATGTTTAATGTAATGGAATGAAATGTGGAATGGAACGTGGAATGCAATGTGGAAAGCAATGGAATGGAATGTGGAATGGAACGAGAAATGGAATGTGGAATGGAATGGATTGGAATGTGTGATGGAGTGTGGAATGTAATGGAATGGAATCTCGAATGAAAGAGAATGGAATGGAATATGGCATGAAATTCAATGGAAAGTGGAATGGAAAGGAGTGGAATGTGGAATGGAAGGGAATGATATAGAATGTGGAATGGAATGGAATGGAAAGGAAAGTGGAATGGAATGGAATTGAAACTGGAATGGAATGGAAAGTGGAATGGAATGGAATGTGGAATGGAAAGGGATGGAATGAAGAATTGATTGTGCAAAGGAGTGGAATGGACTGTGGAATGGAATGTAACAGAATGTGAAACGGAATGTGGAATTGAATGTGGAATGAAATGGATAGGAATGTGGAATGGAATTGGGAATGGAATGTGGAATGGAAAGGAATGGAATGTGGAACGGAAGGGAATGAAATGGAATATGGAATGGAAAGGAATGGAATGGAAATGAAAGTGGAATGGAATGTAATTGAATGTGGAATGGAATGAAAATTGGAATGGAAAGAATGTGGAATGGAATGGAATGGAGTGTGGAATGGAATGGGATGGAATGAGGAATTGATTGTGGAAAGGAGTGGAATGGAATGTGGATTGGAATGTGGAATGGAATGTAATGGAATGTGGAATGGAATGTGGAGCGGAATGTGGAATGGAATGGATAGGAATGTTGAATGGAATGTGGAATGGAATGTAGAATGGAATGGAATGAAACGTGGAAGGGAAAGTGGAATGGAAAGTTGAATGGAACGTGGGATGGAAAGTGGAATGGAATGGAATGGAATGCGGAATGGGAAGTGGAATGGAATGTGGAATGGAACGTGGAATGGAATGTGGAATGGAATGGAATGGAACGTGGAATGGAATATGGAATGGAACGTGGAATGGAATGTGGAACGGAATGGAATGGAACGTGGAATAGAAAGTGGAATGGAATGTCGATTGGAACCTGGAATGGAATTTGGAATGGAATGTGGATTGGAAAGGAATGGAAAGTGGAATGGATTGGAATGGAATGTGGAATGGAATGGAATGGAATGCGGAATGGCATGTGGAATGGAATTGAATGGAATGTGGAATAGATTCTGTAATGGAAAGGAAAGGAATACGCAAAGGAATGGAATGGTATGGAATGTGAAATGGAATGGAATGGAATCTGGAATGGAATGTGGAATGGAAAGGAAAGAAACGTTAAATGGAAGGATGAATGGAACTTGGAATGGAATGTGGAAGGCAATGGAATGGAATCTGGAATGGAAAGGAATCTATGTGGAATGGAATGTGGAATGAAATTCAATGGAATGCGGAATGGAAAAAAATGGAATGTGGAATGGAAGGGAATGGAATGGAATGTGGAATGGAATGGAATGGAATGAGGAATGGAATGGAATGGAAAGGGGAATGAAATGTGGAATGGAATGTGGAATGAAATGGAACGGAATGTGGAATGGAATTTGGAAAGGAACGTGGAACGGAATGGAGTGGAATGTGGAATGGAATATGGAATGGAATGGAAAGGAATGTGGAATTAAATGGAGTGGAAAATGAAATGGAATATGAAATGAAAACTGAAATGGAATGTGGAATGTAATGTGGAAAGGAATGGAATGGTTTGTGGAATGGAATGGAATGGGATGTGGAAAGGAATGTGGAAAGGAACGTGGAAAGGAATGGAGTACAATGTGGAATGGAAGGTGGAATAGAATGGAATAGAATGTGGAAAAATCATGGAATGGAACATGGAATGCAACGTGGAATAGAACGTGGAAGGGAATGGAATGCAAAGTGGAATGGAACGTGGAATGGAACGTGGAATGGAACGTGGAATGGAATGGAATGGAATGTGGAATGGAATGCGGAATGGAATGGAATGGAAAATGGAAGGGGACGTGGAAATGAATGGAATGGAAGGTGGAATGGAAGGGAATCAAACGTGGAATGGAATATGCAATGCAAAGTGGAGAGCAATGTGGAAAGGAATGTGGAATGGAAAGGAATGGAATGTGGAATGGAAAGGAATGGAATGCGGAATTGAAGGAAATGTAATGGTATGGAATGAGGAATGGAATGGCATGGAATGTGGAATGGAATGTGGAATGGAATGGAATGGAACGTGTAAGAGAATGTGGATTGGAATGTGGACAGGAACATGGAATGGAACAAGGAAAGGAATGGAATGGAATGTGGAATGGAATATGGAATTGAACGGAATGTGGAATGGAATGGAATGGAATGCAATGGAACTTGGAATTTACCGGGGAATTGTTTGGAATGGAATGTGGAATGGAATGTGGAATGGAATGTGGAATGGAATACAAGGCAATCTGGAATGAAATGTCGAAAGGAATGGAATGGATTGTGGAATGGAATATGGAATGGAATGTAATGGAATGTGGAAAGGAATGTGGGATGGAACGTAATGGAATGAGGAATGGAACAGAATGGAATGTGGAATAGAATGTGGAAAGGAATGTGGACTAGAAAGTGGAATGGAATGGAATGGAATGTGGAAAGGAACGTGGAATTGAATTGAATGGAACGCGCAAAGGAATGTGGAATGCAACGTGGAATGCAATGTGAAACGGAATGTGGAATGCAACGTGGAATGGAATGTGGAATGGAATGTTGAACGGAATGGAATGGAATGGAATGTGGAATGGAATGGAAATGATTGTGGAATGGAATGGAATGGAATGTGGAATAGAATGTGGAATGGAAAGGAATGGAATGTGGATTCGTATGTGGAATGGAATGTGGAATGAAAAGGAATGGAACGTGGAATGGAACGTTGATTACAATGGAATGGAACATCGAATGGAACGTGGAATGCCACGTGAAATGGAATGTGTCATGGAACGTGGAATGCCATGGGCAATGGAATCTGGAATGGAACGTGAAATGTAATGGAATGGAAAGTGGAACGGAATGTGGAATGGAATAGAATGGAACGTGGAATGGAATGTGGAATGGATTATGGAATGGAACGTGGAATGAAACGTGGAATGCAATGGAATGGATTGTGTAATGGAATGGAATGGAATGTGGAAGGGAAGGTGGAATGGAATGGAATGGAATCTGGAATGGAATGTAAAGGAATGGAACGTGAAAAAGAACGTGGAATGCAACGTGGAATGGAACGCGGAATGGAATCAAAAAGAATGTGGAATGGAAGGTAATGGAATGTGGAATGGTTTGTGGAATGGAATGGAATGGAATATGGACTGTTATGGAATGGAACATGGAATGGAACGTGGAATGGGATGGCATGGAATGTGGAATGGAACTTGGAATGGAATGTGAAGTGGAACGTGGAATGGAACGTGGAATGGAATGGAATCGAATGTGGAATGGAATGTATTGGAATGCTGAATGGTATGGAATGGAATGAGGAATGGAATGAAATGGAATGCAATGGAATGTGGAATTGAATGGAATGTAAAGTGGAATGGAAAGGAATGTAAAATGGAATGGAATGGAAGGTGGAATGGAATGTGAAATTGAATGTGGAAAGCAAGGTGGAATGGAATGGAATGGAACGTGGAATTGAACGTGGAATGGAACGTGGAATGAAATGGAATGGAATGTTGAATGGAATGGATTGGAATGTGGAATTGAATGGAATGGAATATCGAATGGAACGTGGAATGGATTGGAAAGGAACGTGCAATGGAACATCTAATGGAACGTAGAATGGAACGTGGAATGGAATGGAATGGAACGTCTAATGGAAAGTAGAATGGAACGTGGAATGGAATGGAATGGAACGTGTAATGGAATGATAAATGGAATTTGGAATGTAATGGAATGGAACATGGAATGGAATGGAATGAAATGTGGTATGGAATGTGGAATGGAAAGGAATGGAATGTGGAATGCAATGTGGAATGGAATGGAATGGAATGAAAAAGGGAATGTGGAATGCAATGTGGAATGGAACGAGGAATGGAATGTGCAATGAAATGGAATGGAATGTGGAATGGAATGTTGAATGGAATGGAATGGAAAGATGAATGCAGTGTGAAATGGAATGGAATGGAATGTGGAGTGGAATGTGGAATGGAATGGAATGGAATGTGGAATGGAATGTGGAATGCAATGGAATGGACTGTGGAATGGATTGTGGAATGCAAAGTGGAAAGGAATGTGGAATGGAATGTGGAATGGAACGTGGAATGGAATGGAATGGAACATGGAATGGAACGTGGAATGGAAAGTGGAATGGAATGTGGAATGCAACGTGGAATGGAATGTGCATTGCAATGTGGAATGGAACGTGGAGTGGAATGGAAAGGAATGTGTAATGGAACTTGGAATGGAATGGAAAGGAACGTGGAATGGAACGTGCAAAGGAACATGTAATGGAATGTGGAATGGAACTTAGAATGCAACGTACAATGGAATGTGGAACGGAACGTGGAACGGAATGGAATGTAAAGTGGAATGGAACGTGGAATGAATCGTAGAATGGAATGTGGAATGGAACTTGGAATGTAAAATACAATGGAAAGTGGAATGGAACATGGAATGGAATGGAAAGGAAAGTGGATTGGAAAGTGGAATGGAATGGAATGGAACATGGAATTGAACGTGGAAGGGAATGGAATGGATTGCAGAATGGAATGTGGAATGAAATGGAATGGATTGTGCAATGGAATGTGGAATTGAATGGAATGGAATGGAATGGAATGGAATGTGGAATGGAATCTGGAATTGAATGTGGAATGGAACGTGGAATGGAATGGAACGGAACGTGGAACGGAATGTGGAACGGTATGGAATGGAGTCTGGAATGTAACGTGGAATGGAATGGAAGGTGGAATGGAATGTGGAATGTAACGGAATGGAATAGAATGTGGAATGGAATGTGGAATGGATAGTGGAATGTAATGGAAGGGAATGGAATGGAATTGAATGTGGAATGGAATGTGGAAAAGAATGTGGAATGGAATGTGGAATGGAACTGAAAGGAATGTGGAATGGAATGTGGAATGGAATGGAATGGAACGGAATGGATTGTGGAATGGAATGGAACGGAATGGATTGTGAAATGGAATGTGGAATGCATCGTGGAATGGAATGAAATTGAACGTGGAATTGGATGGAATGGAATGTTGAATGGAACGTGGAATGAAATGGAATGGAACTTCGAATAGAACATGGAATGGAACCTGGAATGGAATGTGGAATGTATCATGCATTGGAATGTGGAATGGAATGTGTTAAGGTAAGTGGAATGGAAAGGAATGGAAAGTGGAGTGGAACGTGGAATGGAATGGAATGGAACGTGGAATGGAATGCACAATGGATTGTGCAACTAAACATGAAATGGAATGTGAAATGGATTGGAATGTAATGTGGAATGGAATGTGGAAGGGAATGTGGAATGCAATGCAAGGCAATGTGGACTGGAATGTGGAATAGAATGGAATGGAATTTAGAATGAAACGGAATGGAATGTGGAATTGAACTTGGAATGGAATGTGGAAAAGAACGTGAACGGGAATGGAAAGGAATGTGCAATGGAACGTGGAATGGAACTGAAAGGAAAGTGGAATGGAACTTGAAATGGAAAGTGGAATGGAACGTGGAATGTAATGTGGAATGCAGCGTTGAATTGAATGTGGAATGAAATGTGGAATGGGATGGAATGGAATATTGAACGGAAAGTGGAGTGAAATTGAAAGTAAGGTGCAATGGAATGGAATGGAATAATGAATGCAATGAGGAATGGAACAGAATGGAATGTGGAGTAGAATATGGTATGGAATGGAATGGAATGTGGAATGGAATAGAATGGGATGATATGGAATGTGGAATGGAATGGAATGGAATGTGGAATATAACGTGGAATTGGAAGGAATGGAATATGGAATGGAATGTGGAATGGAACGTGGAATGGAACGTGGAATGGAATACAATGGAATGTGGAATGCAAAGTTTAATGAAATGTGGAATGAAATGTGGAGTGGAACGTGGAATACAACGTGGAATGGAGTGGAATAGAACTTGGAATGGAACATGGAATGGAAGGTGGAATAGAGAGTTGAATGGAATGTGGAATGGAACGTGGAATGGAATGGAAGGAAACGTGGAATGGTACGTGGAACGAAATGGAATGCCACGCTGAATGCAATGTGGAATGGAATGTGGAATGGAACGTGGAATGGAATGGAATAGAACGTGCAATGTAATGGGATGGAATGTGGAATGGAATGGAATGGAATGTGGTATGGAATGGAATGGAATGTTGAATGGAATGGATTGGAATGTTGAATGGAATGTGGAATGGAATGCAATGGAATGTGGAATGGAATGTGGAATGGAATGGAATGGAATGCGGAAGGGAAAGTGGAATGGAATGGAATGTAGAATGGAATGGAATGGAATATGGAATGGAATGTGGAATGGAATGTGAAGGAGCACGTGGAATGGAACGGAGTGCAATGTGGAATGGAATGTAGAATGGAATGTGAAATGGACCATGGAATGGAATGCAAAGAGGAGGGAATGGAACATGGAATGGAATGGAATGGAATGTGGAATCGAAATTGGAATGGAACATGAAAAGGAAAGTGGAATGCAAAGTGGAATGGAATGGATTGGAATGTGGAATGGAACCTGCAATGGAATGGAATGGAACATGGGACAGAATGTGGAATGGAACGTGGAATGGAATGTGCAAAGGAATGTGGAATGGAACGTGGGATGGAATGGAATGGAAAGTGCAATGGAACGTGGAATGGAATGGAACGGAATGTGGAATGGAAAGTGGAACGGAATGGAATGGACTGTGGAATGGAATGTGGAATGGAATGTGGAAAGGAATGGCATAGAATATGGAATGGAATGTGAAATACAATGTGGAACGGAATTGAATAGAATGGAATGCAATGTGGAATGGAAAGTGGAAAGGAATGTGGAATGGAATGTGAAATGGAAAGGAATGGAATGTGGAATTTAATGTGGAATGGAATGTAGAAAGGAACGTGGAATGAAATTGATTGGTATGGAATGGATTCTCAAATGGAATATGGAATGGAATGTGGAATGGAACGTAGAATGAAATGGATTGGAACGTGGAATGGGATGGAATGGAATGTGGAATGAAACGTGGAATGGAATGGAATTTAACGTGGAATGGAAGGTGGAAGGGAACGGGGAATGGGATGTGGAAAGGAACGTGGAATGGAATGTGCAATGGAATGTGAAATGGAACGTGATATGGAAAGGAATGGAAAGTAGAGTGGAACGTGGAATGGAATGGAATGGAACGTGGAATGGAACATGTAATGGAACGTGGAATGGAACATGGAACGGAACTTGGAATGCCATGAAATGGAACGTTGAATGGAATGGAATGGAATGTGGAATGGAACGTGGAATGGAATGGAATGTAACGTGGAATGCAGTGTGGAATGGAAGGTGGAAGGGAACTTGGAATGGAATGTGGAAAGGAATGTGGAATGCAATGAGCAATGGCATGTGGAATAGAGCGTGAAATGGAAAGGAATGGAAAGTAGAATGGAACGTGGAATGGAATGGAATGGAATGTAGAATGGAACATGGAATGGAATGTGGAATGGAACCTGGAATTCAATGGAATGGAATGTTGAATGCAATGGAATGGAATGTGGAATGGAATGGAAAGGAATATGGAATGGAACGTGGAATGCAATGGAATGGAATGTTGAATGGAATGGAATGGAATGTGGAATGGAATGGAATGGTATATGGAATGTAAGGTGGAATGGAATGGAATGGAACGTGGAAAGGAACTTGCAATGGGACCTCTAATAGAACGTAGAATGGAAGATGGAAAGGAATGGAATGGAACGTCTAATGGAATGTAGGATGGAAAGTGGAAAGGAATGGAATGGAACCTGGAATGGAATGTGGAATGTAACAGAATGGAACGTGGAATGGAATGTGGTATGGAATGTGCAATGGAATGGAATGGAATGTGGAATGGAATGTGAAATGAGATGCGGAATGGAATGGAAAGGAATGTGGAATGGAATGTGGAATGGAATGGAATGGAATTTAGATTGCAATGTGGAATGGAATGTGGAATGGAAAGGGATGGAATGTGGAATGGAATGTGAAATGCAGTGGAATGAAATGTGGAATGGAATGTGGAAAGTAATTTGGAATACAAAGTGGAATGGAATGGAATGGAATGTGTAATGGAACGTGGAATGGAATGGATTGGAACGTGGAATGGAACGTGGAATGGAACGTGGAATGGAACGTGGAATGGAATGTGGAATGCAGCGTGAAGTGGAATGTGGAATGGAAAGTGGAATGGAATGGAATGGAATGTGGAATGCAATGTGGAATGGAATGGAAATGAATGTGGAATAGAATGTGGAATGGAATGAAATGGAATGCGGAATGGAAGGCAATGGAATGGTATGGAACATGGGATGCAATGGAATGGAATGTGGAATGGAATGTGGAATGGAATGGAATGGAACTTGGAATTTACCAGGGAATTGTTTGGAATGGAATGCGGAATGGAATGTGGAATGGAATACAAGGCAATGTGGAGTGGAATGTGGAATGAAATGGAATGGATTGTTGAATGGAATATGGAATGGAATGTAATGGAATGTGGAATGGAATGTGGGATGGAACGTAATGGAATGTGGAATGGAACGGAATGGAAGGTGGAATGGAATGTGGAATAGAAAGTGGAAGGGAATTGAATGGAATGTGGAAAGGAACATGGAATGGAATGGAATGGAACATGCAAAGGAATTTGGAATGGACTGTGGAATGGAATGTGAAACGGAATGTGGAATGCAACGTGGAATGGAATGTGGAATGGAATTGGGATTGGAATGGAATGGAATGGAATGTGGAATGGAATGGAAATGAATGTGGAAAGTAATGGAATGGAATGTGGAATAGAATGTGGAATGGAAAGGAATGGAATGTGGATTCGAATGTGGAATGCAATGTGGAATGAAATGGAATGGAAAGTGGAATGGAACGTGGACTGCAATGTAATGGAACTTCGAATGGAACGTGGAATGCAACGTGAAATGGAATGTGGCATGGAACGTGGAATGCCATGGGAAATGGAATCAGGAATGTAATGTGAAATGTAATGGAATGGAAAGTGGAATGGAATGAGGAATGCAATAGAATGGAACGTGGACTGGAATGTGGAATGGAATATGGAATGGAACGTGGAATGAAACGTGGAATGCAATGGAATGGAATGTGTAATGGAATGGAATGGAATGTGGAAGGGAGGGTGGAATGGAACATGGAATGGAATGCAATGGAATTTGTAATGGAATGGAATGGAATGTGAAATGCAAAGTGGTATATAACGTGGAATATAACGTGGAATGGAGTGCAATGGGATTTGGAATGGAATGGAGTGGAGTGTGGAATTCAATGGAATGGAATGTGGAATGCAACGTAGAATGGAATGGAATGTGGAATAGAATGTGGAATGGAATGGGATGGAATCTGGAATGGAATGGAATGGAATAGAACACCAAAAAGAACGTGGAATGCAATATGGAATGGAATGTGGAATGGACCGGAAAAGAATGTGTAACGGAAGGTAATGGAATGTGGAATGGAATGTGGAATAGAATAGAATGCAATGGAATGGAATATGAACTGTTATGGAATGGAAAGAAACGGAACGTGAAAAGGAACGTGGAATGGAACAACTAATGGAATGTAGAATGGAATGTGGAATGGAATGGAATGGAACATCTAATGGAAAGTAGAATGGAACGTGGAATGGAATGAAATGGAATGTGGAATGGAATGCAACGGGGAATGGAATGGAATGGAATGTGGAATGGAATGTGGTATCGGATGTGGAATGGAAAGGAATGGAAGGTGGAATGGAATGTGGAATGGAATGGAATGGAATCGGAAAGGGAATGTGGAATGCAATATGGAATGAAATGTGGAATGGAATGTGGAATGAAATGGAATGTAAAGCGGAATGGAATGTGGAATGGAATGGAATAGAATGTGGAATGGAAAGGAATCGAATTTTATATGCAATGGAATGGAATGTGGAATGGAAGGTTGAATTGAATGTGTAATGTAACGTGGAATGGAATGGAATGGAATGTGGAAAGGATTCTGGAATGCAATGTGGAAATGAATGTGAAATGGAATCTGGAATGGAATGCAATGGAACGTGTAATGCAATGGAATGGAAAGTGGAATGGAATGTGGAATGTAACGGAATGGAATGTGGAATGGAACGTGGAATGGATTGTGGAATGGAATGGAATGGAACGTGGAGCGGACCATGGACTGGAACTTGGAATGGAATGAGGAATGGAATGGAATTGAATGTGGAATGGAATGAGGAATGGAATGGAATTGAATGGAAAGTGGAATGGAATGAGGAATGGAAAGGAATTGAATGGAATGTGAAATGGAATGTGGAATGAAATGGAATGGAATGTGGAATGCAATGGAATGGAATGTGGAATGGAATGTGCAATGGAATGTGGAATGGAATGTGGAATGGAACCTGAAATGCAATACAATGGAACGTGTAATGGAATGGAAGGGAACGTGGAATGGAATGTGGAAGGGAATGCAAAGGAATGTGGAATGGAACGTGGAATGGATCGTGGAATGGAATGGAATGGAACATGTTGTAGAACGTGGAAAGTAACTTGGAATGGAAAGTGGAGTGGAATGTAGATTGCAACGTGGAATGGAACGTGGAATGGAATGGAATGGAAGGTGGCATGGAATGTGGAATGAAATGTGGAGTGGAAAGGAATGGAATGTCTAATGGAATGGAATTTAATGTGGAAGGGAATGTGGAATGGAATGTGGAACGGAATGTAATGGAATGTAGAATAGAATGTGAAATAGAATGGAAAGGAGTCAGGAATGGAATGGAATGGAATGGTATGGATTGTGGAATGGAATGGAATGGAACATCGAATGGAAAGTGGAATGGAACGTTTAATGGAAAGAGGAATGGAAATTCATGGAATGTGGAATGGAAGAGAATGGAATGTGGAATGGAATGTGGAATCTAATGTGGATGGAATGGAATGGTATGGAATGTGGACTGGAATGGAATGGAATAGATTGGAATGTGGAAAGGAAAGGAAAGGAATGGAATGTGGAATGGAATGCAATGGAATATGGAATGAACGGAATGGAATGGAATATGGAATGGAATGGAATGGAATGGATTATGGAATGGAATGGAATATGGAATGGAATGGAAAGGAATGGAATGAGGAAAGGTATTGAATGGAATATGGAAAGGAAAGTAGTGCAATGGAATGGAATGGATTAGAATGGAATGTGGAATTGAATGGAATGAAAAGTGGAATGGAATGGAATGGAATGTGTAATGCAAAGGAATGGAACGTGTAATGGAGTGAAATGGAACGTGGAATGGAATGGAAAGTGGAATGTAATGGAATGGAATGTGGAATGGAACATTTACTAGAACGTGGAAAGCAATGGAAAGAGGAATGTAATGTAATGGAATGTGGAATGGAACATGGAATGGAACGTGGAATGGAATGGAATGGAAAGTCGAATGGAATGGAATGGAATGTGGAATGGAAAGTGGAATTTATCGTGGAATGGAAAGTGGAATGGTATGTGGAATGGAATGGAATGGAATGTGGAATGGAATGTGGAATGGAATGTGCAATGGAATGTGGAATGGAATGTGGAATGAAATGTGGAATGGAATGTGCAATGGAATGCGGAAAGACATGTGGAATGGAATGTGGAATGGAAAGTGAAGAGGAATGGAAAGAAATGTGGAATTGAATGGAATGGAAAGTGGAATGGAATGGAATGGAACGTGGAAAGGAATGGAATGGAAAGTGGAATGGAACGGAAAGGAACGTGGAATGGAATGTGGAATGGAAAGTGGAATGGAATGTGGAATGGAAAGTGGAAAAGAGTGGAATGGAATGGGGAATGGAATGGAATGGAAATTGGAGTGGAATGCAATGGAACGTGGAATGGAATGGAATGGAAAGTGGAATGGAACTTGGAATGGAATGGAAAGGAACGTGGAATAGATTGTGCAATCTAACGTACAATGGAACGAGGAATTGAATGGAATGAAATGTGGACTGGAATATGGAAAGTAATGTGGAATGGAATGTGGAATGGAATGTGGAATGGAATGTGGAATGCAATGTAGAATGGATTGTGCAATTGAATGGGCAAAGGAATGTGGAATGGAATGTGCAATGGGACGGAATGGAATGTGAAACGGAATGTGGAATGGAATGTGGAATTGAACGTAGAATGGAATGAAATGTAATGGAATGGATTGTGAAATGGAATATAGAATGGAGTGGAATGGAATGTGGAACGGAATGTAATGGAATGGAACGTGGAAGGGAATGTGCAATGGAATGTGGAAGGGAACGTAGAATGGAAAGGAATGGAAAGTGGAGTGGAGCATGGAAAGGAATGGAGTGGAACGTGTTATGGAATGTGGAATAGACTGTGGAATGGAAAATGAAATGGAACGTGGGATTGATTGGAATGGCATGTGGAATGGAATGTGGAATAACATGTGGAGTGAAATGCAACACAATGTGGAAGGGAATGTGGAATGGAAAGTAATTGAATGTGGAATGGAATGTGGAATGGAATGCAATGGAAAGTGGAATGGAATGGAATGGAATGTCGAATAAAATTTGCAATGGAATGCAAAGGAATCCAGAGTGCAATGGGTTGGAATGGAATAGAATGGAATGGAATGGAATGGAATGCAATGGAATGGTATGGGATGGAACATGGAATGGAATATGGAATGGAACGTGGAATGGAAAGTGGAATGGAATGGAATGGAATGGAATGGTATGGGATGGAACGTGGAATGGAACATGGGATGGAACGTGGAATGGAACGTGGAATGGAACATGGAAAGGAAATTGGAATGGAAAGTGGAATGGAACGGAATGGAATGTGGAATGGAAGGGAATGGAATGTGGAATGGAATGTGTAAAGGAAAGGAATGGAATGGAATGGAATGGAACGTGGAATGGAAAGTGGAATGTAACGTGGAATGGAAAGTGGAATGTAACGTGGAATGTAATGTGGAATGGAATGGAATGGAATGTGGAATAGAAGGGAATGGAATGTGGAATGGAATGTGTAATGGAATGGAATGGAATAGAATGGAATGGAATGTGCAATGGAATGCAATGGAATGCGGAATGGAATGTGGAATGGACTGTGGAATGGAATGTAGAATGGAATGGAATGGACTGGAATGTGGAATGGAATGGAATGTAATGGAATGAAAAGGAATGGAATGGAATGTGGAAGGGAATGTGAAATGGAATTTAATTGAATGTGGAAAGGAATGGTATGGAATGTTGAAGGGAATGTGAAATGGAATTTAATTGAATGTGGAAAGGAATGGTATGGAATGGAATTCGGAATTGTATGGAATTGAATGTCTAATGGAATGGAATGGAAGGTGGAATTGAATGGAATCGAAAATGAAACGGAATGGAATGGAATGTGGAATGGAACGTGGAATGGGATGCAATGGAATGTCGAATGGAACATCGAATGGAATGTGTAATGGAATGTGGACAGGAACGAGGAGTAGAATGTGGAATGGAATGTGGAACGGAAAGTGGATTGGAATGGAATGGAACGTGGAATTGAGTGGAATGCGTGTGGAATGGTATGTAATTGAATGTGGAATGGAATGTGGAGAGGAATGGAATGCAGTATGGAATGAAATGCAGAATGGAATGGAGTGGAATATGGAATTGATTGTGGAATGGAAGGTGGAGTGTTACGTGGAATGGAATGGAATGAAAGGTGGAATGGAATGTGGAATGGAACGTGGACTGGAATGGAATCGAATGTGGAATGGAATGAACTGGAATGTCAATTAGAATGTGGACTGGAATCGAATGCAATGTGGAATGGAATGTGGAATGAAATCGAATTGAACGTGTAATGGAATGTGGAGTGGAATGTGGAATGGAACGGAATGTGATGTGGAATGGATTGTGGAATGCAACGTGGAATGGAACGGAATGGCATGTGAAATGGAATGTGGAATGAAATGTAATGGAATGTGGAATGTAATGTGGAATGGAATGTGGAATGCAATGTGGAGTGGAAGGTGGAATGGAATGGAATGGAACCTGGAATATAACTTGGAATGGAATCTCGAATTGAACATGGAATGGAATGTGGAATAGAGCATGGAATGGAAAGAGGAATGGAATGTGGAATGGAACTTGGAATGGAATGGAATGGAATGTGGTATGGAACGCGGAATGGAATTCAATGGAAAGTGAAATGGAACGTGGAATGCAATGTGGAATGGAATGGAATGGAACGTGGAATGGAATGTGGAATGAAATGTGGAATTCAAAGTAATGGAAAGTTCAATGGCATGGAATGGAATGTGGAATGGAATGTGGAAAGGAATGGAATGGAAAGTGGAATAGAAAGTAGAGTAGAATGGAAAGGAATCAGGAAAGGAATGGAAAGGAAGGGTATGGAATGCCAAATGGAATGCAATGGAACGTGGGATGGAAAGTGGAATGGAACGTAAAATGGAATGTGGAATGGAATGGAATGGAATGTGGAATGGAAGAGAATGCAATGTGGAATGGAATGTGGAATGGAAGGGATTAGAATGTGGAATGGACTGTTGAATGGAATGGAATTTAATGGAAAGGAATGTGGAATGGAGTGGAAAGGAATGTGGAATGGAAGGGAATAGAATGTGGAAAGGAATGTGGAAGGGAATGGAATGGAATGGAATGGAATGTGGAATCAAAAGGAACGCAGTGTGGAATGGAATGAAATGGAATGTGAAATGGAAAGAATGAAATGTGGAAGGGAATGGCATGGTAAGGAATGTGGAAAGAAAAGGAAAGAAAAGGAATGGAATGGAATGGAATGGAATGTGGAATTGAATAGAATGGAATGTGGAAAGGAATGGAATAGAATGTGGAATGGAATGTCAAATGGAATGTGGAATGTAACGTGGAACGGAATGAAACAGAACGTGGAATTGAATGGAATGGAACGTGGAATTGAAAGGAAAAGAACGAGGAATGGAATGTGGAATGGAAGTGGAAGGTAACGTGGAATGGAATGGAATGGAACATGGAATGGAATGGAATGAAATCTGGAATGGAATGGAATGGAATGTGGAATACAATGGAATGGAAAGTGGAATGGAATGGTATAGAACTTGGAATGGAAATTAGAATGGAATGGAATGGAACGTGGAATGGAATGCCTAAGGGAACGTGGAACGGAACGTGGAATTGAATGGAATGGAAAGTGGAATGGAATGTGGAATTGAATGTGGAATGTAATCAAATGGAATGTGGAATGGAATGGAATGGAATGTGGTACGGAATGTAGAATGAAATGGAATGGAATGTGGAATGGAATGGAATGTGGTATATCATGTGGAATGGAGTGGAATGGATTGTGGAATGAATGAGGAATGGAATGGAATGGAATGTGGAAAGGAATCTGGAATGGAAAGGAATGGAATGTGAAATGAAATGTGGAGTGGAAGGTGGAATGGAATGGAATGGAATATGGAAAGTAATGTACAATGGAATGGAAAGGAATGGAATGAAATTGAATGGAATGTGGAATGGAATGGAATGGAACGTGGAATGGAATGGAATGGAATGTGGAAAGAAATGGAATGCGGAATGGAATATGGAATGGAATGGAAGGTGAAATGGAATGGATTATAATGGAATGTGGCGTGGAATGGATTGGAATGGTATGGAATGATATTTGGAATGGAAGGGAATGGAATGTGCAATTGAATGGAATGGAATGTCAAATGGAAAGTGCAATTGAATGGAATGGAATGCAATGGAATTTGGAATGCAATGGAATGGAATGGAATTTGGAACGGAATGGAATGTGGAATGGAATGCAATGTGGAATGGAATGGAATGGAATGTGGAATGGAATGGAATGGAATGTCTAATGCAATATGGAATGGAAAGGAATGGAATTTGGATTGGAATGGAATGCGCAATGGAATGTGGAATAGAATGCAATGGAATGAGGAATGGAATGGAATGTTGAATGCAATGTGGAATGGAAAGTGAAATGGAAAGGAATGGAATGTGGAATGGAAAGGAATGGAATGGAATGAGAAGTGGAAGGTGGAATTGAATGGAATGGAACGTGGAAAGGAACGTGGAACGGAACGTGGAATGTGGAATGGAATGGAATGGAATGTGGAATGGAATGGAATGCAATGTGGAATGGTATGTGGAATGGAATGGAATGGAATGTTGAAAGGAATGTGGAATGGAATGTGGAATAGAATTTAATGTGGAAAGGAATGTGGAATGGAAGGTCGAATGGAATGGAATGGAATGTGGAATGGAATGGAATGGAATGTGGAATGGAATGCGGAAAGGAATGGAATGGAATGTGGAATGGAATGCAATGGATTGTGGAGTGGAACGTGGAATGGAATGTGGAATGGGATGTGGAATGGAATAGATTGAAATGTGTATTGGAGAGGAATAGAATGTGGAATAGAATGGAATGGAATGGAACGTGGTATAGAATGGAATGGAATGGAATGAGGAATAGAATGGAATGGAACGGAAGTTGGAATAGAATGTGGAATAGAATGGAATGTAGTGTGGAAAGGAATGTAATGGAAAGTGGACTGGAATGGAATGGAATGTGGAATGGAATGGGATGGAATGAGGACTGGAATGGAATGGAATGTGGAATGGAATGGAACATAGAATTGAATGAAATGGAATGTGGAATGGAATGGAATGGAATGGGATGGAATGGAATGTGCAATAAAATGGAATGGAATGTGGAATGGAATGTGGAATGCAATGTGGAATGGAGTGGAATGGAATGTGGAATTAAATTTAAAGGAATGGAAAGTGGAATGGAATGTGGAATGGAATTGAATGAAAGGTGGATCGGAAGGGATTTGAACGTGGAATGGAATACAACGTGGAATGGAAGGGAATGGAATGTGGATTGGAATG
Source organism: Pongo abelii (assembly GCF_028885655.2). Classification (NCBI taxonomy): domain Eukaryota; kingdom Metazoa; phylum Chordata; class Mammalia; order Primates; family Hominidae; genus Pongo; species Pongo abelii. Next base: position 16,972,441 of record NC_072000.2, on the reverse strand, counting down.
GAATGCAATGTGGAATGCAGTGGAAAGGAATGGAATGGAATGTGAAATGGAATGCGGAATGGAATTTGAAATGCAATGAATTGGAACGTAGAATGGAATGAAATGGAACGTGGAAAGGAATGAAATGGAAAGTGGATAGCAATGTAATTGCATGTGGAAGGGAATGTGAAACGGAATGTGCAATCGAATGTGGAATGGAATGGAATGGAATGTGGAATGGACTATTGAATGAAATGCAATGGAATGTGTAATAGAATGTGGAAAGGAATGGAATGGAACGTGGCATGCAATGGAATGGAAAGTGGTATGAAATGGAACGGAATTTGGAATTGAATGTGGAATAGAATGTTGAATGGAATGGAATGGAATGTTGAATGAAATGTGGAACAGAATGAAATGGAATGTGGAATGGAATGTGGAATGGAATGTGGAAGGGAAAGTGGAATAGAATGTGGAATGGAATGGAATGGAATGTTGACTTCAATGCAGAATAGAATGAGGAATGGATTGTGGAGTGGCATGTGGAACTGAACGGAATGGAATCTGGAAAGGAATATGGAATGGAAAGTGGAATGGAACGTGTTATGGAACGGAATGGAATGTGGAATGTATCATGGAATGGAATGAAATAGAATGTGGTATGGAACGTGGAATGGAATGTGGAATGAATTGCGGAATGGAATGGAATAGAATGTGGAATGCAACGTAGAATAGAATGGAATGGAATGTGGAATGGAACGTGGAATGGAGTGCAATGGAATGTGCAATGAAATCTGGGAATGGAATGTGGAATGGATGGTGGAATGGAATGGAATGGAATGTGTAATGGAACATGGAATGGAATGTGGAATGGATGGTGGAATGGAATGGAATGGAATGTGTAATGGAACATGGAATGGAATGGAACAGAACGTGGAATGGAACATGGAATTTAACGCTGAATGGAATGTGGAATGGAACGTGGAATGGAGTGCAAAGGAATGTGCAATGGAATCTGGGAATTGAATGTGGAATGGATGTTCGAATGGAATGGAATGGAATGTGAAATGGAACATGGAATGGAATGGAACAGAACGTGGAATGGAACATGGAATTTAACGCTGAATGGAATGTGGAAGGGAATGTGCAATGCAACGTAGAATGGAACGTGGAATGGAATGGAAAGGAAAGTGGAATGGAACGTGGAATGGAACGGAAAGGAACGTGGAATGGAATGTGGAATGGAATGTGGAATGGAACGGAAAGGAACATGGAATAAAATGTGGAGTGGAAAGTGGAATGTAAAGTGGAACGGAATGGAATGGAATGTGGAATGGAATGTGGAATGGAATGTGGAATGGAAAGTAATGGAAAGGAATGTGGAATGGAATGTGGAAAGGAATGTGGAATGGAATGTGGAATAGAATGCAATGGAATGTGGAATGGAATGTGGAATGGAAAATAGAATGGAATGTAATGGATTGTGGAATGGAATGTGAAACATAAAGAGGTATGGAATGTGGAATGGAAGGTAATGCAATGTAGAATGGAATGTGGAATGGAATGTAGAATGGAAAGTTTAATGGAATGGAACGGAACATGGAATGGAACTTGGAATGAAACGTGGATTGGAAAGTGGAATGCCACATGGAATGGAAAGTGGAATGGAATGTGGAATGGAAAGTGGAATTTAGTGGAATGGAACGTGGAATGGAACATGGAATGGAGTGGAATGGAACGTGGAATGGAATGTGGAATGGATCGTGGAATGGAAAGTGGAATGGAATGGAATGGAAAGTGTATTGGATTGTGGAACGGAATGTGGAATAGAAAGCGGATTGGAATGTGGAATGGAATGTGGAATTGAAGGGAATGGAATGTGGAAAGGGATGTAATGGAATGTGGAATGGAATGGAATGGAACGTGGAGTGGAATGTTATGGAATGGAATGGAATGTGGAATGGAATTTGGAATGGAACGTGGAACTGAATGGAATGGAACGTCAAATGGAACGTGGAATAGAACGTGGAATGGAACGTGAAATGAAATGTGGAATGGAATGGAATAGAACGTGGAATGGAATGTGGAATGGAATGTGGAGTGGAATGGAATGGAATGTGCAAAGGAATGTGAACGAATGTGGAATGGAATGTGGAATTGAAAGGATTGGAAAGTGGAATGGAATGTGGAGAGGAATTGAATGGAATGTGGAATGGAATGGAATGGAACGTGAAGGGAATGTGGAATGGAATGTTGAATGGAATGCATAAGGGAATGTGTCATAGAATGTGAAATGTAACGTGGATGTAATGGAAAGGAAAGTGGAATGGAATGTGGAATGGAATGCTATGGAATATGGAAGTTAATGTGGAATGGTATGTGGAATGGAATGTGGAATGGAACGAAATGGAATTTGGAATGGAATGTGGAATTGAATGGAATGGAACGAGGAAGGGAATGTGGAATGGAATGTGGACTGCAATGTGGAAAGGAATGGAATAGAATGTGGAATGGAATGTGTAATGGAATGGAATGGAATGTGGAATGCAATGTGGAATAGAATGTGGAATTGAATGGAATGGAATATTGAATGGAATGTGGACCGGAATGGAATGGAATAGAATGTGGAATGGAATGTGGAATGGAATGGAATGGAATGTGGAATGCAATGTGGAATAGAATGTGGAATTGAATGGAAAGGAATATTGAATGGAATGTGGACTGGAATGCAATGGAATGTGGAAGGGAATGTGGAATGGAAAGTGGAACGGAATGTAGAATAGAATGTGGAATGGAATGGAATGGAATGGAATGTGGAATGGAATGGAATGTGGAATGGAATGCGTAAGGGAATGTGGAATGGAATGTGGATTGGCATGTGGAATGGAACGGAATGGAATGGAAAGTGGAATGGAACGTGTTAAGGATTGGAATGGAATGTGGAATGCAATGTGCAACGGAATGTGGAATGGATCGTGGAATGGAATGCAATGGAATGTGAAATGGAACGTGGAATGGAATGGAATGGAATGTGAAATGTATCCTGGAAAGGAATGAAATGGAATGTGGAATGGAACTTGGAATGGAATGTGGAAAGGATTGTGGAAAGAATGGAATAAAATGTGGAATGCAACGTAGAATAGAATGGAATGGAATATGGAATGGTACGTGGAATGGAATGGAAAGTAATGTGGAATTGAACCTGGTAATGGAATGTGTAATGGAAAGGAATGGAATGTGTAATGGAATGTAGAATGGAATGGAACGGAACGTGGAATGGAAGAGGCAAAGGAACGTTGAATGGAATGTGGAATGGAATGTGGAATGGAATCTGCAATGGAATGTGGAATGGAACGTGGAGTGGAATGGAATGGAAACTGAAATGGAACGTGGAATGGAATGGAAAGGAACGTGGAATGGAATGTGGAATGGAATGTGGAATGTAACGTGGAATGGAATGGGTTGGAATGTGGAAAGGAATGTTGAATACAAAGTGGAACGGAATGTTGAATGTAATCTGTAATGGAAAGGCAAGGAATGTGGAATGGAATGTAATGGAACATGAATTTGAACGTGGAATTGAACGTGGAATGGAATGTCGAATGGAATGGAATGGAATGTCGAATGGAATGGAATGGAATGTGGAATGGAAAGGAAAGAAACGTGTAATGGGACGTGTAATGCAACATGGAATGCGATGAGGAATGGAATGTGGAATGGAATGGAATGGAGTTGAATGTGGTTTGAAATGGAATGCGGAATGCAATGGAAAGAAATGTGGAATGGAAAGTGGAATGGAATGGATTGAAATGTGGAATGGAATGGAATGGAACATGGAATGGAATGTGGAATGGAATGTGGAATAGATTGTGCAATGGAATAGCATGGAATGTGGAATTGAATAGAATGGAATGTGGAATGAAATGGAATGGAATGCGGATTGGAATGGAATGGAAAGTAGAATGGAATGGAATGTGGAATGGAATGGAATGGAAAGTGGAATGGAATGGAGAGGAATGTGGAATGGAATGTTGAAATGAATGGAATGGAAAGGGAAATGGAATGGAATGGAATGTGGAATGGACTATGGAATGGAATACGGAATTGAATTTACTGGAATGAGGAATGGAATGGAACGGAATGTGTCGTGGAATGGAATGGAAAGTGAAATAGAATGTGGAAGAGAATGTGAAATGGAATATGGTACTGGTTGAAAAGGAAGGTGGAATGGAATGGAATGGAACGTGGAAAGGAATGGAATGGAAAGGAACGTGGAATAGCATGTGGAATGGAAAATGTAATGGAACGTGGAATGGAATGTGGAATGGAATGTAACGGAATGTGGAATGAAATGTGGAATTGAATGGAATGGATTGTGTAATGGAATGTGGAATGGAATGCAATGGAATGTGAAATGGAATATGGAATGGAATTTGGAATGGAATGTGGAATGGAATGTGGAAAGGAACGGAATGAACTGTGGAATGGAATGTGGAATGGAATGTGTAATGGAACGTGCAACGGAATGTGGAATGGAATGGAATGGAATGTGGAATGGAATGTGGAATGCAATGTGAAATGGAAAGGAATGTAATGGAATGTAGAATGGAATGTGTAATGGAACGTGCAATGGAATGTGGAATGGAATGGAATGGAATGTGGAATGGAATGTGGAATGCAATGTGAAATGGAAAGGAATGTAATGGAATGTGGAATGGAATGTGGAGGGGAATGGAATGGAATGTGGAATGGAATGTGTAATGGAATGTGGTATTAAAAGGAATGGAATGTAATCTGGAATTGAATGTGGAATGGAATGGAATGGAATTTGGAATGGAATGTGGAAAGGAATGTGGAATGGAATGTGAAATGGAATGCAATGGATTCTGTAATGGAATGCGGAATGGAATGACGAATGGAATGGAATGGAATGTGCAACGAAATGGAAAGGAATGTGGAATGTAATTGAAAGGAAAGTAGAACGTAATGTATTGGAAAGTGGAATGGAATGGAATGGAATGGAATTTGGAATGGAATGTTGAATGAATGCATTGGAATCTGGAATGGAATGGAATAGAATGGAATGTGGAAGGGAATGTGGAATTGATGGAACAGAATGTTAAATGGAATGGAATGGACTGCGGAATGGAATGTGGAATGGGGAAAGGAATGAGGAATGGAATGGAATGGAATGGAATGTCGAAAGGATTGTGGAAAGGAATGGAGTGGAATGTGGAATGCAATGTGGAATGGAATGGAATAGAATGTATAATGGAATGTGGAATGGAATGTGGAAAGGAACGTGTAATGGAATGCAATGGACTGGAATGTGGAAACGAATATTGAATGGAAAGGAATCAAATGTGGAATGGAATTTGGAATAGAATAGAATGGAAAGTGGAATGGAATAAAATGGAATGTGGAATGGAATGTGGAATGATATGAAATGGAATGTGGAATGTAATGGAATGGAACGTAGAATGGAACATGGAAAGGAATGTGGAATGGAATGTGGAATGTAATGGTACGTGCAGTGGAATGGAATGGAATGCAATAAATGAATGGAATGGAATTTGGAATGGAATGGAATGGAATGTGGAATGGAATGTGGAATGGAATGTGGAATGGGATGGAATGGAATGTGGAATGGGATGGAATGGAATGGAATGTGGAATGGAACGCAATGTAATGTGGAATGGAATGTGGAATGGAAAGTGCAATGGAAAAGAATGCAATATGGAATGGAACATGGAATGAAATCGAATGGAACTTGGAATGGAAAATTGAATGGAAGGTGTAATGGAATGTGGAATGGAATTGAATGGAGTATGGAATTGAACTCGGAATGGAATGCAATAGAATGTGGAATGGAACGTGGAATGGAATGGAAAGGAACGTGGAATGGAACGTGGAATGGAATGGAATGCAACGTGGAAAGGAATATGGAATGGAATTTGGAATGGAATGGAATGGAATGGGAATGGAACGTTAAATGAATGCAATTGAATGTGGAATGTAACGTGGAATTTAACGGGTAATTAAATGTGGAATTAAACGTGAGATGGAATGTAGAATGGAATGTGGAATGGAAAGGAATGGAACGTGGAATGGAATGTGGAATGGAACGGAATGGAACGTGGAATGGAATGTGGAATTGAGTGTGGAAAGGTAAGTGGAATGGAATGGAATGGAATGTGCAATGCAACATGGAAAGGAATGGAATGGAATTTGGAATGGAACATGGAATGGAATAGAATATAATGGAATGGAAATGAATGTGGAATAGATTGTGGAAAGGAATGTGGAATGGAATGTGGAACGGAATGGAAGGAAATGTGGAACGAATTGTGGATTGGAATGGAATGCAATGTGGAATGGAATGGAATGGAATGTGGAATGGAATTCTATGACAATTGGAATGGAAAGTGGAATGGAATGGAATGGAATGGAATGGAATGCGGAGTGGAATGTTGAAAGCATTGGAATGAAATGTGGAATGGAATGTGGATTGGAAAGGAATGGAATGTGGAATGGAAAGGATTGGAATGTGGAATGGAATGTGGAATTGAGTGTGGAAAGGAACGTGGAATGGAATGGAATGGAATGTGGAATGGAACGTGGAATGGAATAGAATGGAATGTAATGGAAATTAATGCGGAATAGATTGTGGAAAGGAATGTGGAATGGAATGGAGGGAAATGTGGAATTAATTGTGGATTGGAATGGAATTGAACGTGGAATGGAATGGAAAGGGATGTGGAATGCATTTCTATGGTAATTGGAAAGGAAAGTGGAATGGAATGGAATGGAATGGAATGGAATAGAATGTGGAATGGAATGGAATGGAATGTGGAATGGAATGTGGAAAGCATTGGAAGGAAATGAGGAATGGAAAGTGGATTGGAATGGAATGGAATGTGGAATGGAAAGGAATGCGCTGCGGAATGGAATGTGGAATGGAATGTGGAATGGAATGGCATGGAATGGAATGGAACGTGGAATGGCATGTGAATTGGAACGCAAAGGAATGTGGAATGGAATGTGGAATGAAATGCAGTGGAATTAGAATGGAATGTGGAGTGGAATGTGGAATGGAATAAGGAATGGAATGAGGAATGGAACGTGGAATGAAATGGAAGGCAATGGAATGTGGAATGGAATATGGAATGGACTATGGAATGGAATGTGGAATGGAATGGAATGGACTGGAATGTGGACTGGAATGGAATGGAATGGAATGAAAAGGAATGCAACGGAATGTGGATTGGAATGTGGAATGTAATGTAATCAAACGTGGAGAGGAATGTGGAATAGAATGGAATGGAATGTGGAATGAAATGGAATGGAATGTGAATTGGAATGGAATAGAAAGTGGCATGGAATGGAACGGAACGTGGAATGGAACGTGGAATTTAATGTGGAATGGAATGTGGAATGGAATAATATGTGTAATGAAATGCAATGGAATGCAATGAAATGGGGAAATGAATGGAATGGAATGTGCAATGGAAAGGAATGGAATGCGGAATGGAACGGAATGGAGTGCAATGTGGAGTTGAATGGAATAGAATGCAATGGAATGGAATGTGGTATGGAATGTGGAATGGAATGGAATGGAATGTGGAATGGAATGCGGAATGAAATGTGGAAGAAAATGTGGAATGGAATGTGTAATGGAATGAGAAATTGTATGGAATGGAATGTGGAATGTAATGTGGAACGGAATGTAGAATGGAATGGAATGTGGAAGGAAATGTGAACTAGAAGATGGAATGGAATGTGAAATGGAACGTGAAATGGAATGGAATGCAACGTGGAATGGAACGTGGAATGGATCGTAGAATGGAACGTGGAATGGATCGTAGAATGGAACGTGGAATGGTATGTGGAATGGAATGTGGAATGTAGTGTGGAATGGAATGTGGAATTTAGCATGGAATGGAACGTGAAATTGCATAGAAAGTAATGTGGAATGGAGTGTGAAATGGAATATTGAATGGAACGTGGGAAGTGACGTGGAATGGAATGCAATACCACGTGGAATGGAGGCTGGAATGGAATAGAGGGGAATGTGCAAAGTAATTTATAATGAAATGGAATAGAATTTGAAATGCAAATCGGAATGGAATGAAATGGAATGTGGAATGGAATGTGGAAATGAATGGAAAGGAACGTGGAGTGGAATGTTGAATGGAATGTGGAATGGAATGTGGAATATAATGGAATGGCATGTGGAATGGAACGTGGAATTGAATGAAATGGAACGTGGAATGGAATGTGAAATAGAAAGTGGAATGGAATGAGGAAAGCAATGTGGAATGTATCGTGGAAGGGAAAGTGGAATGGAATGGAATGGAATGTGGAATGGAATGGAATGCAATTTGGAATGCAATGTGGAAAGGAATGGAATGGATTGTGGAATGGAATAGAATGGAATGGTATGGAATGTGGAATGGAATGGAATGGAATGTGGAATGGAATGTGGAATGGAATTTGGAATGGAAAGTGAAAGAAACTGAATAGATGGTGGAATGTAAGGGGGAGTGGAATGGAATGCAATGTGGAATGGGAAGTGGAATGGAACGTGGAATGGAATAGGGAATGGAATGGAATGGAAGGTGGAATGGAATGTGGAACGGAATGTGGAATGGAATGTGGAATGGAACGTGGAATGGTATGGGCAATGGAATGTACAATGGATCGTCTAATGGAATGGAATGGAAAGTGGAATGGAATGTGGAATGGAATGCAATGGAACGTGGAATGGAATGTGGAATGGATTGAGGAATGGAAATTGTAATGGAACGTGTTATGGAATGGATTGTAATGTGGAATGGAATCTGGAATGGAATGGAATGGAATGTGGAATGGAATGTGTAATGGAATGTGAAATGGAATGGATTGGAATGTGGAATGGAATTGAATGGAATGTGGAATGTAATGTAGACTGGAATGGAATGCAATGTGGAAAGGAATGTGGAATGGAATGCAATGGAACGTGGAATGGAATGCGGAATGCAATGTAGAATGGAATGTAATGGAATGTGGAATGCAGTATGGAATGGAATGCAGAATGTATCGCGGAATGGAATGGAATGAATGTGGAGTGGAATTCCATGGAACGTGAAATGGAACTTGGAATGGAAATTGGAATGGAACGTGGAATGGAATATGGAAAGCATCGTGGAAAGGAATGTGGAATGGAAAGTGGAATGGAATGGGGAATGGAATGGAATGGAACGTGGAATGGAACATGGAATGGAAAGTGGAATGGAACGTGGAATGGAAAGTGGAATGAAATTGGCAATGGAATGTGGAATGGAACGTGGAATGGAATGGAATGGAAAGAGGAGTGGAACGTGGAATGGAATGGAATGGAATATGGAATGGATTGTGGAATGCAATGTGGAATGGGAATTTGAATGTAATGGATTGGAATGTGGAATGGAATCTGGAGTGCAATGGAATGGAAAGTGGAATGGAATGTGGAATGGAATGTGGAATGGAATGGAATAGGATGTGGAATGGAATGTGGTCTGGAATGGAGTGCAAATTGGAATGGAACACGGAATGGAATCCATTACACATTACATTCCATATTCCATTCCATTCCATTCTTGGAATGTGGAATGCAATGTGGAATGGAATGTAATGGAATCTGGAATGGAATGTGGAAAGGATTGCGGAATGGAATGTGGAATGGAACGGAATGGAATGTGGAATGGAATGTAATGTAATGTGGAACAGAACGCGGAATGGAATGGAATGGAACGTGGAATGGAAATTGGAATGGAACTTGGAGTGGAACGTGTAATGGTGTGCGGAATGGAGCATGGAATGGAATGTGGAATGGAACGTGGAATGGAATGGAATGGAACGTGGAATGGAATAGAATGGAACATGGTATGGAACGTGGAATGGAATGTGGAATGGAACACGGAATGTTATGTGGAATATAATGTGGATTGGAAAAGAATGGAATGTGGAAATGAAAGGAATGGAATGTGGAATGTAATGGAATGGAATCTGGAATGAAATTGACTGGAATGGTATGGAATGTGGAATGGAATGGAATGGAAAGTGGAATGGAATGTGGAATGCAATGTGGAATGGAATGAAATGGAATGTGGAATGGAATGGAATAGAATGTCTAATTGAGTGGAATGGTATGGAATGTTGATTGAAATGGAATGGAATGTGGAGTGGAGTGGAATAGAATGTAGAAATGAATGGAATGTTACGGAATGTGGAATGGAATGAAATGGAATGGAATGTGTAATGGAATGGAATGGAATGTGGAATGGAACACGGAACGTTATGTGGAATATAATGTGGATTGGAAAGGAATGGAATGTGGAAATGAAAGGAATGGAATGTGGAATGTAATGGAATGTGGAATGTAATGGAATGGAATCTGGAATGAAATTGACTAGAATGGTATAGTATGTGGAATGGAATGGAATGGAAAGTGGAATGGAACGTGGAATGGAACGTTTAATGGAATGTGGAATGGAATGAAATAGAATGTGTAATGGAAGGTAATGGAATGTGGAATGGAATGTGGAATGGAATGGAATGGAATGTGGAATGGAATGGAATAGAATGTGGAATTGAGTGGAATGGAATGGAATGTTGATTGAAATGGAATGGAATGTGAAGTGGAGTGGAATAGAATGTAGAAATGAATGGAAAGTTACGGAATGTGGAATGGAATGAAATGGAATGGAATGTTTAATGGAATGGAATGGAATGTGGAATGGAACACGGAATGTTATGTGGAATATAATGTGGATTGGAAAGGAATGGAATTTGGAAATGAAAGGAATGGAATGTGGAATGTAATGGAATGGAATCCGGAATGAAATTGACTGGAATGGTATGGAATGTGGAATGGAATGGAATGGAAAGTGGAATGCATAGTGGAATGGAACGTGGAATGCAATGTGGAATGGAATGAAATGGAATGTGAAATGGAAGGTAATGGAATGTGGAATGGAATGTGGAATGGAATGGAATGGAATGTGGAATGGAATGGAATAGAATGTGGAATTGAGTGGAATGGTATGGAATGTTGATTGAAATGGAATGGAATGTGGAGTGGAGTGGAATAGAATATAGAAATGAATGGAATATTACAGAATGTGGAATGGAATGAAATGGAATGGAATGTGTAATGGAATGGAATGGAATGTGGAATGGAACTTAATGGAATGTAGAATGGAAAGGAATGGAATGTGAAATGGAAAGTAATCGAATGGAAAGAAATGTGCAATTGAATGGAATGGGAAGTGGAAAGGAATGGAATGGAATTGGAATTGGAATGGAATGGAATGCAATGGGGAATAGAAGGGGGAATGGAAAGAATGGAAGGCAGAATGGAATGTGAAATGTAATACTGTAAGAAACATGGAATGGAATGAAATGGAATGTGCAAAGCAAAGGAATGAAAAGTGGAATGGAATGGTATGGAACGTGGAATGGAACAAGGAATGGAATGGAATGGAACGTGGAATGGAACTTGAAAAGGAATGTGGAATGACATGTGGAATGGATAGTACAAGGAATGTGGAATTGAATCTGGAATGGAATGTGAAATGGAATGTGGAATGCAATGGAGTGGAATGTAGAATGGAACGTGGAATGGAACGGAGTGGAATGGAATGTACAATGGAAAGTGGAACTGAATGAAATGGAATGTGTAATGGAATGGTATGAAATGTTGAATGGAATATGGAATGGAACGTGGAATGGAATGTGGAACGGAATGTCCAATGGAATGTGGAATGGAATGTAGTACAATGTGGAATGGAATGTAATGGAATGTGGTATAGAATGGAATGGAATGGAATGTGGAAGAGAATGTGGAATGGAATGTGCAATGAAATGGAATGGAATGTGGAATGGAATGGAATGGAATGTGGAATGGAATGGAATGTGCAATGGAATGTGGAATGGAATGTGAAATGGAATGTTGAAAGGAATATGGAAGGGAATGAAATGGAAAGTGGAATAGAATGGAATGGAAGGTGTAATGGAGTGGAATGGAAAGTGGAATGGATCCTGGAATGGAAAATGGAATGGAAAGTGGAATGGAATGTGGAATGGAATGGAATGGAATGTGGAATGTAAAGTGGAATGGAATGTGGAAAGGAAAGGAATGGAATGTGGAATGAAATGTGCAATGGAAAGGAATGGATTGTGGAAAGGAATGGAATGGAATATGGAATGGAAAGTGGAATGTAATGGAATGGATCATGGAATGGAACGTGGAATTGAACATCTAATGGAACGTGGAAAGGAAGGTGGAAAGGAATGGAATGAAAAGTGGAATGGAATGTGGAATGTAATATGGAATAGAATGTGGAATGGAGGGGAATCCACTGTGGAATGGAATGTTAAATGGAATGGAATGAAATGTGGAATGCAATGTGGAATGGAATGGAATGGACTGTGGAAAGGAATGTGGAATAGAATGGAAGGGAAAGTTGAGTGGAATGGAATGGAAGGTAGAATGGAATGTGGAATGGAATGGAAGGGAATGTGGAATGGAAAGTGGAATGGAATGGAATGGATTGTGGAAAGGAATGGAATGGAAGGTGGAATGGAATGTGGAATGGAAAGGAATGGAATGCGGAATGGAATGTGGAATGGAAGGGAATGGATTGTGGAAAGGAATGGAATGGAACGTGGAATGGAAAGTGGAATGGAATGGAATAGATTGTGGAATGGAATGGAATGGAATGGAATGGAACGATATGGAATGCGGAATCGAATGGAATGGATTGCGGAATAGAGTGTGGAATGGAATTGAATTGAACGAGGAATGGAAGGTGGAATGGAATGCGCAATGGAACGTGGAACGTAACGTGGAATGGAATGTGGAATGGAATGGAATGGAATGTTGAATGGAAGGGATTCGAATATGGAATGGAATGTGGAATGGAATGGAATTTAAAGCAATTTGGAATTGAATGGTATGGAATGTGGAATGGAATGGAATGTGGAAGGGAATGTGGATTGAAATGTGGAACGGAATGTGGAATGGAATGGAATGGAATGTGGAGAGGAATGTCGAGAGGAATGGAATGCTATCTGGAACGGTATGTAGAGGGGAATGGAATGGAATGTGTAATGGAGTGCAATGGAATGTGGAATGGAATGTGGAATACAATAGAATGGAATGTGGAAGGGAATGTTGAATGGAATGTGGAATGGAATGAGGAATGGAACGGAATGGAATGTGGAATGGAATGTGTAATGGAATGTGGAATGGAATGGAATTTAATATGTAAGGGAATGTTGAAGGGAATGTGGAATGGAATGTGGAATGGAATGTGGAGTGGAATGGAATGGAATGTGGAATGGAATGTTGTACGGAATGTGGAATGGACTGCAATGGAATGTGGAATGGAATGTGGAAGGGAATGTGGAATGGAACAGAATGTAATATGGAATGGAATGTGGAATGAAATGAGAAATGTACTGTGGAATGGAATGTGGAATGGAATGTGGAATGGATTGTGAAATGGAAAGGGGAACGGAACGGAATGGAATGTGAAATGGAATGTGGAATGAAATGTGGAATGGAATGTGGAATGGAATGTGGAAACGAAAGTTGAATGGAATGTAATGGAATGTGGATTGAAACGAGGAATGTTAATGGATGGAACTTGGAATAGGTCATAGAACGTAACGTGGAATGGACTGTGGAATGGAATGTGGAATGGAATGTGGAATGGAATGGAATGGAATGTGGAATGGAATGTGGAGAGGAATGAAATGGTATGTGGAATGGAATGTGGGTGAAATGGAATGGAATTGGATTGGAATGCAATGGAATGTGGAAGGGAAAGATGAATGGAATGTGGAATGGAATGAGGACTGGAATGGAATGGAATGTGGAATGGAATATGGTATGGAATGTGGAATGGAATGGAATTTAGTATGAAAGGAAATCTTGAATGGAATGTGGAATGGAATGTGAAATGAAATGTGGAATGGAGTGTGGAAAGGAATGTGGAGTGGAACGGAATGGAATATGTAATGGAATGTGGAATGGAGTGTGGAATGGAACGTGGAATGCAACGGAATGGAATGTGGAATGGAATGGACTGGAATGTGGAATGGAATGTGGTATGGAATGTGGAATGGAATGTGGCAAGGATTGGAAAGTGGAAAGTAATGGAATGGAATGTGGAATTGAATGGAATAGAATGTGCAATGTAATGTGGAATGGAAAGGAATGGAATGTTTAATGGTTTGTGGAATGGAATGGAATGGAAAGTGGATTGGAACGTCAAATGGAACGTGGAATGGAACGCCGAATGGAATGGAATGGAATGTGGAATGGAATGGAATGGAATGTGGAATGGGATGTGGAAAGGCAAGTGCAAAGGAATGGAATGTAAGGTGGAATGAAAGGAGGAGTGGTATTGGATGGAACTTGGAATAGGATGTAGAATGTAAATTGGAATGGAATGTGGAATGGAATAGAATGTAATGTGGAATGGAATGGAAAGGAATGTGTATTGGAATGTGGAATAGAATGTGGCATGGAATGGACAGGCATGTGGAATGAAAAGTGGAATGAAATGTGGAATGGAATGTGGAGTGGAACGGAATGGATTGTGTAATGGATGGTGGAGTGGAGTGGGGAATGGAATGTGGAATGGAACCCAAAGGAATGTGGAATGGAATCTGCAATGGAATGTGGAATGCAAAGTAAAATGGAATGGAATGGAATATGGAGTGGAACGTGGAATGGAATGTGGCAAGGATTGGAATGTGGAAATTAATGGAATGGAATGTGGAATACAATGCAATGGTATGTTCAATGGAATTTGAAATGGAATGGAATGTGGAATGGTTTGTGGAATGGAATGGAATGGAAAGTGGATTGCAACATAGAATGCAACGTGGAATGGAACGTGGAATGGAAGGTCGAATGGAATGGAATGGAATGTGGAATGGAATGGAAAGAATGTGGAATGGAATGTGGAATTGAACGGAATGCAATGTGGAATGGAACGTGAAAAGCAATGTGGAATGCAATCTGGAATGGAATGTGCAGTGTAATGGAATGGAATGTGGAATAGAATGCAATGGAATGTGGAATGAAGTGTGGAATGCAATGGAATGAAATGTGGAATGGAATGGAATGGAATGGAATGAAATGGAATGTGGAATGGAATGCAAAGGAATGTGGAATGGAATGGAATGGAACAAGAATGGAATGTGGAATGGAATGGAATGGAATGTGGAATGGAACGTGGAATGGAACGTGGAAAGGAATGGAATGGAATGTTGAATGGAACGAGAAATGGAATGTGGATTGGAATGGATTGGAATGTGGGATGGAGTGTGGAATGTAATGAAATGTATCATGGAATGGAATGTGTAATGGAACGTGAAATGGAACGTGGAAAGGAATGGAATGGAAAGTGCAATGGAATGCGGAATGGAATGGAATGGAATCTCGAATGAAAAGGAAAGGTTGTGGAATGGAAGGTGGAATGGAATGGAATGGAATATGGCAAGAAATTCAATGGAATGTGGAATGGAAAGGAATGGAATGTGGAATGGAAGGGAATGATATAGAATGTGGAATGGAATGGAATGGAATCTAAAGGAAAGTGGAATGGAATGGAATTGAATGTGGAATGGAAAGGAAAGTGGAATGGAATGGAATATGGAATGGAATGGAATGGTATGTGGAAGGGAAAGGGATGGAATGAGGAATTGATTGTCGAAAGGAGTGGAATGGAATGTGGAATGGAATGTGGAATGGAATGTAATGGAATGTGAAATGGAATGTGGAATGGAATTTGAAATGGAATGGATAGGAATGTGGAAAGGAATGGGGAATGGAATGTGGAATGGAAAGGATTTGAATGTGGAACGGAAGGTAATGAAATGGAATGTGGAATGGAAAGGAATGGAATGGAAATGAAAGTGGAATGGAATGGAATTTAATGTGGAATGGAATGGATATTGGAATGGAAAGGAATGTGGAATGGAATGGAATGGAGTATGGAATGGAATGGGATGGAATGAGGAAATGATTGTGGAAAGGAGTGGAATGGAATGTGGAATGGAATGTGGAATGTAATGTGGAATGGAATGTGGAATGGAATGGATAGGAATGTTGAATGGAATGGGGAATGGAATGTGGAATGGAATGGAATGAAACGTGGAAGGAAATGTGGAATGGAAAGTGGAATGGAACGTGGGATGGAAAGTGGAATGGAATGAAAGGGAACGCGAAATGGGAAGTGGAATGGAATGTGGAATGGAACGTGGAATGGAATGTTGAATGGAATGGAATGGAACATGGAATGGAATATGGAATGGAACGTGGAATGGAAAGTGGAACGGAATGGAAGGGAACGTGGAATGGAAAGTGGAATGGAATGTCGATTGGAACCTGCAATGGAATGTGGAATGTAATATGGATTGGAGAGGAATGGAATGTGGAATGGAATGGAATGGAATGTGGAATGGAATGGAATGGAATGTGGAATGATATGTGGAATGGAATTGAATGGAATGTGGAATAGATTCTGTAATGGAATGGAACGGAATACGCAATGGAATGGAATGGTATGGAATGTGCAATGGAATGGAATGTAATCTGGAATGGAATGTGGAATGGAAAGGAATGGAACGTTAAATGGAATCAGGAATGGAACTTGGAATGGAATGTGGAAGGCAATGGAATGGAATCTGGAATGGAAAGGAATCTATGTGGAATGGAATGTGGAATGAAATTCAATGGAATGTGGAATGGAAAGAAATGGAACGTGGAATGGAAGGGAATGGAAGGGAATGTGGAATGGAATGGAATGGAATGTGAAATGGAATGTGGAATGGAATGGAATGGAATGTGGAAAGGAACGTGGAAAGGTATGGAGTGGAATGTGGAATGGAATGTGGAATGGAATGGAATGGAATGTGGAATTAAATGGAATGGAAAATGAAATGGAATGTGGATTGCAATGTGAAATGGAATGTGGAATGGAATGGAATGGGATGTGGAATGGAATGTGGAAAGGAACGTGGAAAGGAATGGAGTAGAATGTGGAATGGAAGGTGGAATAGAATGGAATACAACGTGGAAAGGATCGTGGAATGGAACGTGGAATGCAACGTGGAATAGAACGTGGAATAGAATGGAATGGAAAGTGGAATGGAACGTGGAATGGAATGTGGAATGGAACGTGGAATGTAATGTGTAATGGAATGGAATGGAATGTGGAATGGAATGTGGAATGGAATGGAATGGAACACGGAATGGGACGTGGAAAGGAATGGAATGGAAGGTGGAATGGAAGGGAATGAAACGTGGAATGGAATATGGAATGGAACGTGGAGAGCAATGTGGAAAGGAAAGTGGAATTGAAAGGAATGTAATGTGGAATGGAATGGAATGGAATGTGGAATGTAATTTGGAATGGAACGTGGAATGGAACATGGAATGGAACGTGGAATGAAACATGCAATGGAACGTGGAATAGAAAGTGGAATGGAATGTGGAATGGAATTCTATGGAATGTGGAATGGAATGTGGGATGGAATGGAAAGGAGTGTGGAATGGAATGTGGAATTGAATGGAATTGAATGTGGAATGCACTCTGGAAGGGAATGTGTAATGGAAGGGAATGGAATGTGGAATGGACTGTGGAATGGAAAGTGGAATGGAACGTGGAAGGAAACGTTGAGTGGAATGTGGAATGGAATGCAATGTAATGTGGAAGGGAATGAAGAATGGAATGTGCAATGTAGTGGAATGGAATGTGAAATGGAATGTTCAATGAAATGTGAAATGAAACTTGGAAAGCAATGTGGAATGGAATGAAATGTAACCTGGAATGTAACTCAATGGAATTTTATGGAACGTTGATTGGAACGTGGAATGGAATGTGGAATGGGATGGAATAGAATATGGAATGGAATGTGAAATGGAATGGAATGGCACGTGGAATCGAATGGAATGGAATGTGGAATGGAATGTGGAAAGGAATGGAATGGAATGTGCAAAGAATGTGGAACGGAAAGTGGAATGGAAAGTGGAATGGAATGGAATGGAATGTGGAATGGAATGTGGAACGGAATGTGGAATGGAATGGAATGGAAAGTGGAATGGAATGTTGAATAGAATGTGAACAGAACATGGAATGGAATGGAATGGAATGTGGAATGGAAAGTGGAACGGAATGTGGAATGGAATGTGGAATATAATGGAATGGAATGTGGAACGGAATGGATTGGAATGTAGAAAGGAATGTGGAAAGGAATGCAATGGAATGTGGAATGGAATGCAATGGAATGTGGAATGGAATGTGGAATAGAATGTGGAAAGTAACAGAATGGAATGTGGAATGGAATGTGTAATGGAGTGTGGAATGGAATGTGGAATGGAACGGAATTGAATGTGGAATGGAATGTGCAAAGGAGAGTGGAATGAAATGTGGAATTGATCGGAATGGAATGTGGAACGGAATGTGGAAAGGCATGTGGAATGGAATGGAAACGATTGTGGAATGGAATGGAAAGGAATTGTACCGCATATGGAATAGAATGGAATGGAACGTGGAATGGAACATGGAAAGGAATGTGGAATGTAATGTGGAATGGAACGTGGAATGGAAGGTGGAATGGAAAGTAATAGAACGTGGAAAGGAATGTGGGATGTTAAGGAATGGAATGTGGAATGGAATGTTGAATGGATCTTGGAATAGAATGTGGAATGATATGTGGAATGGAATGTGAAATGTAATTGAATGGATTGTGGAATGGAATGAAATGGAATGTGGAATAGAATGGAAAGGAATTGAATGGAATGCGGAATGGAATGTAATCGAATGTGGAATGCAATGTAATGTAATGGAATGTGAAATTAAATGGAATAGATTGTGGAATGGAATGGTATGGAAAGTGAAATGGAATGTGGAATGGAACGGGAAATGGAATGTGGAATGGAATGTTTAACGGAAAGTGGGATGGAATGAAATTTAACGTGGAATGCAATGGAATGAAACGTGGAATGGAACGTGGAATGGAAAGTCTAATTGAATGTGGAATGGAATGTAATGGAAAGTGGAATGGAATGTGGAATTGAATGGAATTTAATGTGTAAAGGAAGGAGGATTGGAATGTAATGGAATGTGGTTTGGAAATTTGAATGGAATGTGGAATGGGTTTTGGAATGAAATGTGGAATGGAATGTGTAACGGAACGGAATGGAATGTGGAATGGAATGTGTAATGGAATGGAATGGAAAGTGGAATGGAATGTGGAATGCAATGGAATGGAATGTGGAATTGAATGTGCAATGGAATATGGAATGGAATGGAATGCAGTGTGGAATGGAATGTGGAGTTGAATGGAATGGAATGTTGAATGGAATGCAATGAAATGTGGAATGGAATGTGTAATGGAAAGGAATGAAATCTGGAATGGAATGTGGAATGGAATATGGAATGTAAAGGAATGTAATGTGGAATGTAATGTGGAATGGAAAGTGAAATGGAATGGAATGGAATGTGGAATGGAACGTGGAATGCCATGGAATGGAACGTGGAGTGGAACATGGAATGGAACGTGGGAGGGAACGTGGAATGGAATGAAATGTGGAATGGAATGGATTGGAACGTGGAATGAAATGTGAAATGGATTGGAGTGGCATGTTGAATGGAATTGAAAGGAATATGGAATGGAATGTGGAATGGAATGGGGAATGGAATGTGGAAGTGAACATGGCATGGAATGCAATGTGTAATGGAATGTGGAATAGAATTTTAAATGGAATGGAATGGAATGTGGAATGGAATGTGGAATGGAATGTGGAATGCAAGGGAATGGAATGTGGAATGGAATGGATTGGAATGTAGAAAGGAATGTGTAATGGAATGCAATGGAATGTGGAATGTTACGGAATGGAATGTGGAATGGAATGTGGAATGGAAAGGAAAGGAATGTGGAATGGAATGTGGAATAGAATGTGGAATGGAACGGAATGGAATGTGGAATGGAATGTGGAACGGAGAGTGGAATGGAATGTGGAATGGAACGGAAAGGATTGTGGAACGGAATGTGGAAGGAATGAGGAATGGAATGGAATGGATGGTGGAATGGAATGGAATGGAATGGAAAGGAACGTGTAATGGAACGTGGAAAGGAACGTGGAATGAAACGTGGAATGGAACGTGGAATGGAAGGTGGAACGGAATGGAATGTAATGGAACATGGAATGGAATATGGAATGGAATGGAATGGAACTTGTAATGGAATGTGGGATGGAATGGAATGGAATGTGAAATGGAATTAGGAATGTATCATGGAATAGAATGTGGAATGGAATATGGAATGGAATGTGGAATGTAATTGAATGGAATGTGGAATGGAATGGAATGTGGAATACAATGGATTGGAATGGAATGTGTAATAGAATGGAATGGAATGTGGAATGCAATGCAATTGAATGGAATTTGATATTGAATGAAATGTAATGTGGAATGGAATGGAATGGAATGTGGAATGGAATGGAATGGAATGTGGAATGGAATGTGGAATGGATTGGAATGGAAAGTGGAATGGAAAGAGGAATGGAACGTGCAATGGAATGTGGAATGGAATGGAATGAAATGTGGATTGGAATGTGGAATGGAATGGAATGGAATGTAGAACGGAATGTGGAAAGGAATAGAATGGAATTTGGAAGGTAATGGAATGTGGAATGGAATGAGGAATGGAAAGGAATGGAATGAGGTATGGAATGCAATGGAATGTGGAATGGAATGTAATGTGGAATGGAATGGAATGTGGAATGGAATGGAATGCGGAATGGTATGGAATGGAATGGAATTGAATAGAATATGGAATGGAATGGATTGGAATGTGGAATGGAACGTGGAATGGAAAGTGGAATGGAACGTGGAAGAGAACGTGGAATGAAATGTGGAATGGAATAGAATTGAATGTGGAATGGAATGGAATGTGGAGTGGAATGGAATGGAATGGAATCTGGAATGGAATGCAAAGGAGTGGAATGTGGAATGGAATGGAATTGAATGTGGAATGGAATGTTGAATGGAATGTGCAATGGAATGTTGAATGTAATGGAGTGGAACGTGGAATGGAATGTGGAATGGAATGGAGTGGATTGTGGAATGGAATGGAGTGGAATGTGGTTTCGAATGGAATGGAATGTGGAAAGGAATGTGGAATGAAATGTAAAGGAACGTGGAATGGAACGTGTAATGGAATGGAATAGAACGTGGAATGGAATGTGGAATTTAAGGTGGAAAGGAATGGAATGGAATGTGGAATGGAATCTGTAATGGAATGGAATGGAACGTGGAATGGAACGTGGAAAGCAAGGTGGAAAGAAACGTGGAATTGAAGATGGAATGGAACGTGGAGTGGAATGGAAAGCAATGTGGAGTGGAAAGGAAGGTGGAATGGAATGTAATGTAATGTGGAATGGATTGGAATGGAATGGAATGAAAGGGAATGTGGAATGAAATGTGGAATGGAACGTGAAATGGAATGGAATGGATTGTGGAATGCAATGTTTAATGGAATGGAATGTGGAATGGAGTGGAATGGAATGTGGAATGGAATGTGAAATGGAATGGAATGGAATGGAATTGAATGGAATGTGGAATGGAATGGAATGGAATGGACTGTGGAATGGAATGGAATGGAATGTGGAATGGAATGGAATGAAATGCGATATGGAATGGATTGGAAGGTGGAATGGAATGGAATGAAGTGGAAAGTGGAATGGAATGGAATAGAAAGTGCAATGGAATGGAATGGAATGTGGAATGGAATGTAAAATGGAAAGTGGAATGGAGTGTAGAATGGAATGTGGAATGGAATGGAATGGAACATGAAATAGAATGGAAAGGAATGTGGAATGCGATGTTTAACGGAATGGAATGGAATGTGGAATGGAGTAGAATGGAATGTGGAATGGAATGTGGAATGGAATGTGAAATGGAATGGAATGGAATGGAATGGAATGGAATGTTGAATGGAATCGAATGGAATGTGATATGAAATGGAATGGAAGGTGGAATTGAATGGAATTAAGTGGAAAGTGGAATGGAATGGAATGGAAAGTGCAATGGAATGGAATAGAATGTGGAATGAAATGTAAAATAGAAAGTGGAATTTAATGTAGAATGGAATGTGGAATGGAATGGAATGGAACGTGAAAAGGAATGGAATGGAATGTGGAATGCCGTGTGAAATGGGATGGAATGGAGTGGAATATAATGTGGAATGGAATGGAATGGAATGTGGAATGGAATGTGGAATGGAATGGAATGAAATGGAATGTGGAATGGAATGGAATGGAAAGTGGAAGGGAAAGAATAGAAGCTGGATTGAATAGAAGCAGGGGCAGTGGCAGGGGTACAGCTGTGGTGTGGCAGTGAGTGGTCACCGGGCCAGGAGTCGCCCATCATCCCACCTTTGGCGGGAGGGAGGGAGGGAGGCCGCCCCATTGCTGGTAGCCCCCGCAGACACCGCGTTTCTCACGGAGGCCCTGAGCCAGGGCGCGAACCCAGATGCCGTGTTCCCTGGGGCGCAGCACAGACAGCCCGGCCGGGAGCTGCGAGGTCAGAACCCCAGGCCTCAAATCACACGGGAGCGGGAAGGGGCGGTGGAGAAGATGAGACAGGAAAGGTCTGGATGGGGAAGGATCGCAGGCTCCCCGGACTCCCGACCCCCTGCGACCCACGCTCCCTGAGGGCAGCTGCGGCTCCACATCTTTCTCCTGCTGGAGGTTAAAGGAGTAGCTTCGTCCTTTGGAAAAATGCCACCAGCCTCCATCCTCGAACCTTCCCGGCTTCTTCCAGCGTCATGAGCCCAGCAGGAAATAGAAAAGCGGAGTCTGTGTTTATTTACACGGTAATAAATGTATAAATCGAATGATGTCATTGTTTCCCAGGCAAAGGTAAAGAGAAAATAGTCAGACGGGACCTCCAGAGCCGGGAAAGCAAAGCCTGGTCCTGGGTGGGAGGCATCGGTGGGAAGGCCCTTTCCTCGTGGGCTGTGCGCGTCCAAGGCCCACTGAGTTCTAGAATTTGGGTGATTTAAGGGGAAATCTCGGGGGCGGCAGCAGAGTGTCTGGGACATCGACCGAGGCCTTGTGCTGTATTTCTGTCATGGTGGAGCCGCGTCACTGTACTGGGAAAATCTGCATAGGAGACAAAGGTCCGTGAAGAGGGGGGCCTGGGAGGGCACAGGGAGGCTCCTGAGTGCGCATTGCCAGCTCCGGCCCGGGGCTCCCTCGGGTCAGACGGTGAATATGCTGGGCAGTGAACACCCCAGGCCTTCATGCTGGACTTGGGTGCACCTGTGCATGTACGGAGCACCTGCTTGTGTGCAGAACACTTGTGTGCACCTGTGTGTGTGTGGAGAACCTGTGAGCACCTGCTTGTGTGCAGAGCACCTGTGTGCACCTGTGTGTGTGTGGAGCACCCGTGAGCACCTGCTTGTGTGCAGAGCACTTGTGTGCAACTGTGTGTGTGGAGCACCTGCTTGTGTGCAGAGCACCTGTGTGCAACTGTGTGTGTGCGTGTGTGGAGCACCTGTAAGCACCTATGTGTGTGCAGAGCACCTGTGTGCACCTGTGTGTGTGTGGAGCACCTGTGAGCACCTGCTTGTGTGCAGAGCACCTGTGTGCACCTATGTGTGTGTGTGGAGCACCTGTAAGCACGTGCATGTGTGCAGAGCATCTGTGAGCACCTGCATGTGTGCAGAGCACCTGTGAGCACCTGCATGTGTGTGGCGCACCCGCATGTGTGTGGAGCGCCTGTGAGCATATGTGTGCCTGTGTGGAGTACCTGCATGTGTGTGGTGTGCAGAGAGCCAGAGCACAGGGCAGGGAACCACTCTGGTTTTGTTTCAAAGCCTGTGTATTTTACAGACCATAAAAATGCTGTTATTTATAATGTGGAGTAGACAGTTGTGATACATATTTTACTGTGTTTCAAGGTGATGACCTCTTGCTGTCTTAACACCTCTAGAAGGGGCCAAATTTAGCTCATTGCTTCTTTTTTCTGGTCCACAAGCTAAGCTTTTTTTGGGAGGGGTTGTTTTTCCCCATTTTTCAGTGGTTGAAAAAGAATGATACTTTGTGGCAGGTGAAAATTAGGTGAAATTCAGACCTCAGCGTCGTGATGAAAGTCTATGGGATGCAGCCTTGCTCTGGGGTTTGTGTGTGGTGGGTGGGTCTTTCACGCCATAGCAGTTGTGGCTGCCCAAGAGGCACCGTCCCCACTGCATGGCTGTGTGGCCACCACACCCCACCTGAGCCCTGCAGTGGTGATCCAAGGGCATCAGCACATGGGAGCTACCAGTCACACACTGAGGTTTCATTGTTTGTACGGCGTCCTGTGCTGTCCCATCACTTTGGCTTGGCACCTGCCCTCACACACTGGCAGGGAGCCCCCAGGACACCTGCGGCATCACCTCTGAGGATGTGGCTTTTCCCTAGTAAGGGCAACTATTGAACCTGTCCTCTGACCATCTCCCGGGGGTCCTTCCAAGTCACATGGGAAATGGGCCCAATACTTGATGGAGGATGCAGCCCAGAGTCACCCTGTGCCCTCGGCTGTCAGGTGGTGTGGCACGGCCTTTCCAACAACAAACATCCTTAGGTAACAAACAGGTTGAGAATCATATCAGGAAAGAAGAAGAGGCGCCGTGGTGGTACCGTGTTGTAAACAGAGTGTGCAAATAGGAATTCTTCAGCCTTGGATTAAAGAAGAAGCACACAAACCTCTCAGGAGGAAACGATGACAAACCTAGAAGGGGCAGAGGGCAGGGACGGGAGCAGCCCTAGGGGAACCAGCTGAGCCGGCCATGGGCCTAGGAGGATGCCAGCTCTGCATCCCCCGAGGGTGCGGGTCCAGGAAACAACCCCTTGATCCTGAGGGGCCGGACAGGGTGTGAGCAGCATGGAGCCCCTGGAAAGGCAGGGTCCTGCCTGGGGCCACAGACACCAGGGGTATAGGGCCTTGCACCTCGGAGACTGCTGTGGGCCCCCAAGCAAGAGTGTGGAAACCTACCAGAGGCCTGCGGGAGCCAGTACCAACCAGCATCTACCACCAGCCAGAAAGACACCGGAGCCCAGGGTTCAAGAAAGGCAGCCCTGAAAGAGAAGGTCAGCCATCAGAGCAGCAAAGATCCCAGGAGGAAAAACGTCACAGCTGACAAAGGGCCTTTCAGGGGACATGGGCCTGATACTAAGGTTGAAGGGGAAGATGTTTTACTTAAAACAAAATAAACAGTGGGATATCGGGAAAATGAAGGAACCCCATCACTGCTGTGGAAGCATGATTACTATCACACTGGATCCTCAGTTAGTGAGAAAATGGAGCCGAGAATCTCTCCCAAAATGTCACACCAGTTTACAGACAGAGGGGACGTACAACAAAAAATCAGAATTGTAAAGAGGAAAACTTCAGGGTAGACAGAGGCGATCCCTGGAGAAAGGCAGGCTTGGTGTTCATAACAGAATACCTGAAAGTCCCAGACGATCTATTTACAAATCATTTTTTATTTTTTATTTTTCCATTCACACTTGGTTTTTGTGTTTTTTAATGATTTAAAATCGTTTTCTTTCCTCCTGCATGGTCTCAGAGCCTGGTCTGGGCTTCCAGGACATAAATCTTGATGCTTTCCATGCTCTCGGTGGCTGAGTTCTGCCTCACAGAAGCTGCCCACTTGGCCACCGGGAGTCTCTTGTGGGACTCATGGTGCTGCTTGTCGCTGGCATCTGAGGCCTTGTCACGGCTCACTGCCGGCTTGGATTTGTGGCTTCTTCGGGACCGGAGGGGGTGGTTTCTTCTCTTCCTTCCTCTTCTCGGGGGTCTCCACCAGCTGCCAGCTGTTGGCCTTGAGGTGGTAGAGTTCATCGAACTTCATGCTGATGTCCTTGATGGACAGCTGTAGCAGGTCCCAGAACCCTGCCAGGTCCCGGGCTATGGGGCGTGGGTTGGCATCAGGGTTCAAGTGTTGCTCACAGAGGCCAAGGAACTGCTGGAATTTCTGGGATATTGGTAGCTGGGCACTACCCACAGCACTGAGGACTTTTCCTAAGACTTCAGAGAGGTTGTACTCTTTGGTCTCCTTGTCCATCTGGCAGCACCAGCCTTCCAGCTGCTCCATTTCTGCCTGCAGTAGCTTTAGGAACCAGTAGCCGTCTTGGTGGCAGGTCCGTGGCTGTGCCGGCTCTGCTGGGGAGCTGGAAGAAGTCTCGAGCTGGGGTCTGGTGGGTGCAGCGAGGACACCTCCAGGGCAGGGTCACTGTTGTCTCCATAGGAGAGGCTGTGCTTGATCTGGGCAATCTTGGGGGCCCGTGAAGGACCAGCATCGATGCTGATGGAGTTGGGGTGAAGGGTACAGTCCGGAAGGCTCCTCTCAGATGATTTATAGCTTGAGTAATTGGCATCCTGGGTATCTGAGTCCGTGTCCTGTTGGGAGGACATACTGTGAGAGGGGACGCTGCTTTGCCAGTCGTCCTCTACCTGAACCCCGATGGACTGGAATTTGGTAGTGAGACTGGGCTCCTCTTTTGGCACTGGCTGAATGCAGTCAACTTGTATTCCTATTGATGACAGTTTCCTTTTGGGGGTGGCCTCGGGGTGGGACTCAGAGCTGGTCAGCGTCCCTTATTCACTTTTCCGAGCTGCATGTTTTGGGGGTGGCTGTGGGGCCTCAGGGGCTGGGGCGACTCCACCCCGTGTCATGCTGGGCAGTCGGGTACCACTGTCCAGGCTGTCTGATGAGTTGCTCAGGCCCAACTGGCTAGTCACCTCGCTCTTGTGGTCCTGGCTGTCCAGGAAGGTATCCTGGGCAGACTCAGTACCACTCTGGACTGTGACTGAGATGAACGGCTTTGAAGTGGTGCATGGAGGGACCGGTGGCAGGGTCTTCTTATACGCCACTAGGCATGATGAACTCGGAAGGCTGTGACTATTGCTGAGGCTGCTGGTACTGGGTGGTGGGGAGAGGGACTGCAGGGAGACACTGTCCTCCTCCTGCGAGCAGCCTGCCTGGATGGCACGCAGGTAGCTGGGGCTGTGGGAGCGGAAGCAGCTGGGCAGTGGCAAATCAAGCATCTCCGCCGCTGTGGACTCCGCTTCGCTGCAGGCTGACTCGCAGGCCGCCTCATCCTGTTCACTCGGCTCTGCCTCCCGTACCTGCCGCTCATGGCCAAACAACTGGGGGATCAGGGAGGCCTGTCCAAAATCTGACTGATGCAGCTGGAGTCGTTGAGGCTGTCACTGATGGGCATGTAGTCCTCTTCCCAGCCCAGACACTTGGAGGGCAGCAGCATGTCCACTGAATCCAGGCGGTCCAGACTCCTGTGGGGGTTGCTCTGCTCTCCCAGTGACGGCTGCGTGGCTCTCAGATAGCTCTGGCGCCACGCTGCAGTCTTGGGTGAGGGCTCGGGGCTGCGGCCGGACTCGTCGCTGTCCTTGTCACCCATGGCCTTGATGTAGCTGCTGCTGCACATGAGCCGGAACGGGCTGGGGCCGTCGGCTGCGGCATCCGTCTCGCATGGGGACAGCATCGTGGTGCTGCACTCGCCACCACCAGGCACCTGCGGGTAATGGTAGGCTAGACCCTGGTGGCAGGATTTGGGCTTGAGCATGCTCTTATCAAATGTGGCCGAGGTCTTCTGGCAGACCTCGTGGGCGTGGCTGAGGGTCAGAGTGAACCAGGAGCCCCGTTTGACGTAGTTGGTTTCAGTGCCCACCCCAAGGCTGGGGCAGGTGGCTGGGGGTGCAGGCGGGGGTGGTGGGACCGTTAGCTGGGTGGTGTTTTCTTGGTGGCTTTGAGCATGTGCCCACTGAGGGTGTTGTAGGCATGCATGAAGTAGAGTGGCTGGCTGCGTTCTGCCTGGCGGCCTAGTGTCATTAGCCCGGAGGCTGGGCCACTGCTGCGGAAGGTGCCGGCCTCGCCATCCAAGTTGTCATCGGCGCTCCACCAGCCTGAGATGTTGGAGCGGCTGCGCCCTTTGGGCTCCCCAACCTTGGCCCGCTCCTTGCTTTTGGCCCTCTGGCCCTTGCCAGTCCTCCATGTCACCCTTCTTGCTGCCATTGCCACCGACCTTGCCCACTGTGCCATCCAGTAAGGGTGGCTTGGTGAAGAAAAGCTGCTGGACTGAGTGGACCAGGTGGCGGATGCAGCCAGGGCTCTCACCACGGGCCTTGGTCTCACCATGGGGGAATTGGAGGGTGCTGAAGCCACTACAGTGGATGGGCAGCTGCTTCTCAAACTGGACCAGGAGGTTGGTGGGCAGCCGGTTGATCTTGGTGGCCTGGGCATGGCTGGGGAAGGGGCTCTCCTCTGGCACCTCGAAGTGGGAGTTGTCGTGGATGTAGAGAAAGGTGCTGCTGGGCGGGGGCAGCTGGTTGTTGTGGGGAAAGAGGCCATCCCCCAGCAGGGTGTCCTGCCCAGGGAAGCGGGCCTTGCCAGCAAAGGCGTCCGTGGGCGACAGCAGGTAGGAGTTGTGGTCAGTCCCTGCAAACGGGCTCGTGGGGTGGGTCTAGGCTGTCCCTAGAGAGGTGGTGGGGGCGGCTGTCACCGAGACCTTTCATGACCCCAGGCCGAGGGCAGGAGCCGTCACCCTAGCAGGGCCCCCAGGTCGCCTCCCCCGGGAGGCAGCCACCCTGCGCCGGGCGCCTCTGCAGCCTCAAGCCCGCTCAGCAGCTCCACTGTGCCGCCGCCTCTGGGGTCCGCTCACAGGTCCCCGCACCTGGCCCTGGCCCACGGGCGCCCCATGTATCTCCTCCGGCCGGCGCGGCACACCTGAAAATCCTTTTGAATGTACAGTTGAGTAATGGCTAAAAGAAAATGACTTTTCCACACGCACAACACTTCTGACACCAATTGTGGGGTTTTCATCCAAGCAATTTCTCAGTTCTCTTGGACACAGACTTGGTGTCGAAAGTTTAACTTGATTCTGACACTAACTGCCCAGAGCCAGCACCGACCCAGCAGGCGAAGGGTCCAGTGCCACAGACTGCCTGCCTCAGACACCAGCGGCGGGGGATGCACCCCCGTTCGCAAATCAAATCGGGTCCTCTTGCCTGGCGCAGTAAGACAAACGTCCACGCTGAGGTTTTGCAGTGGAGAAAGGAGGATGTTTATTCGCAGGGCACCAAGCAAGGAGAATCGGGCAGCTCTTGCTAAGACCCGAGCTCCTCAGTGGCCTACAGGTAACGATTTTAAAGGTGGGAGGAAGAGATTGCTGGTAAAGTCACAAACCAATACTTGGAAGCTAACCATAGGTTTCACCTTAAAAAAAATAAAGAGATATCTTGAAGTGAGACCCATAGGTCATAAGTGGATTCAAAGATTCTCTGATTTGCAGGAGAAGCTGTATCCAAAACTCTAGGGTCAGCAGAAACCAATGCCAAGTTCTAGACTGTGGGGGTCTCCTCCTTCAGGTTCCTTGGGAAGAAATTTAGAACCAAAGGCAGGTTGAGTTCACTCCCCGGTTCTGGTTATCGGGGGTCTGCGTGCCGGTGGATTTAGACCCGGGTGGTGAGGTTCTGGGCTTCTGGAGAACAGTTCAGGGATGTGGGGCAGGGTTATCTTTAGTTTCTAGAGGGAGCCGGATGTTGTTCTGAGCTATTGTTACCTCCTTGCCTACCTGGATGCTTGTTTGGTTTTCAAGACCAGCTTGGTGCCTGTAATTTTCCTTGAATGAACTCGAGATTCTCCTTTATTTCCATGTTTGGGGTGGCCTGGCAGGTCCCTAGGAGGGGTCCCAGCTCCATCTCACCCTAACGTCTGTCTGACTCGCCTACAAAGTGGGGTCCCCATGACCTCCCCCTCAGGTCAGGTCATTTCCCAGGACGTCTCACAGAACCCCAGGAAACACTCACATTTCCTGATTTGTTACAGAGGGTGTAGATGAGCAGCCAGGAGGGGCATGTAGGGCCAGGTCCCAACTTTGCATTTTCGGCCACAGTGCTATGGGGCCGTCTTTATCCATCTCCACCATTTTAGAACATTACAATCATGGTTTTTTAGCCACAAGGGAAAAGTGGTTTCCAGAAGTTATTAGCGTCATTACACATTTCAGCAATAATTATTGCCATTAGATGTTTGTGAAGGTTTCGAATTGTCAGCTATATTACATAGGCCCTTTAAATGGAAGAAAACATTAGATTTTATCAGGCAATGTAGTTTTATTTTTTCTTATCATTTTTGTGTAATTTCAATAAGCACATAATGGCAGTATCTATCCCTGAAGACCTGAATGTTTCTGTAAATGGATTTAATTTTGAAGGCCTGAAATCATTCTTAAAACTTGTGGACATAGGTTCATATTTATAAAGAAAAATGCGGATATATGTGTGGTAGGGTTGTGAACCTTCTGCTGATTTCTGAGAACAGTATTTTAACTTGCCACCTTCATGGAAGACTAAGAAATTATTTCAAGTAGCCTTCTGAGGTGACTTTCTACCTGCAGTTATCAGCTGCGTCCCGGTGAAAATCGTATGAAACACGTAAATAGCTGTCATTGTGTAGGTTATATAAATGGATGAATGAAAACCATGAGGCCCGTCAGGAATGTAAACATCCTCCAATTTCCCTACTCCCTAGTGTATACACACTTTTGAACATCATCTGGGTTTCTGCTTTTGTAATAGGAATGGTGTATGATTTTGAATCCACATTCTTAAGTGAAATAATTCTTTTGTGGAAGGTATCCTGGTGTTTGTCCAATGTGTGTGTTTGATTTTGTGGACACACAGGACTGCTAGCCACAACGTCCTCTACACGGCAGCTCTTGAGCCTCATGGCCTCTGGATTTCTTGACTCTTGATATTTGAGGACCCCCAGAAATGTCTGACGCTGACCTGGGGGGTTGAATCTACTGATATTTATATTAGACATGAATACTGAGAATGTTTTTAAACATTTATTAATTTATTTTAAAATAACACTATAAACCCATTACAGAATGACATAAAACATATTTTCTTCAGAAAGATTCATTTTCCAAAACAAAGGAACAAAGAGTAAGGAGACTTACTTCTTTGTGCCAGTCTCTCCAACGCCTGGTTCACAGGTACAGATGTTCCACGTAGCTTCTGGAAAACTCTATTGTATATCTGTTAGAAAATGAGAGTGAAAAGGCAAACAATGTCTTAGAATTATTATAAAAATAGCTTTGACTTCACACATCCCCTGGAAGGGCCTTAGGGAACCTAAGGGCTTCCAGGGAACCATGCTTTGAGAAGGGCTACTGTAGAAACACCTGTGGTAAATTTGTGTCTTGCTGTCCCC
Organism: Pongo abelii; assembly: GCF_028885655.2. NCBI lineage: Eukaryota > Metazoa > Chordata > Mammalia > Primates > Hominidae > Pongo > Pongo abelii. The sequence goes on along the minus strand of NC_072000.2, from coordinate 16,941,136 downwards.
ATCACCATCTGTGATGGGCGGCCACCCCCCCAGCTTCTGGCCAGCAGCCTCCACAGCCATCTGTCTCCAGGAATTCCCTTGGCTGAAGAGCGTTGCCTAGCCTCGTTGGTGCTGCTTTCAGGTGAGCCCACGAGTGGTGGCTGGACAGTGAGGGGCACAGACGCCTGACCCCTCCCCCGGACTCCCGATGCCTCCAAAGGCCAGCCTGCACCAGGTACTCCTGTGAGTCAGCCAGGTCCTTTCCTGAGACCCTGGTGCAGCCCAGTGTCCCTCCCATCCCCTGACTGCAGGTGCGGACCCCTGACTGTTGCCCTGGGGCTGACTTCCGGGCAGTATCCTCTGCTGCCAGGGGTAGGTCCGCTGGAAGCCTCACTGATCCACCACAGACAAACTCAGGCCACGTCCACCCCACGTCCCGCTGGGCTCCAGCCCTGGAGCCCCATGCCCTGTGCTGTCTCATAGCTGCAAGCTGCCACTTCCTTTTCAGGTTCTGATTGCTGATTTCTCTTTCAAAAAATCAGAAGCCTGGATTTTGTCAGTGGTCTCTGGAAAACATCTTTGTTCAGCATAAACGAGTTTTACTCCCTCATGGTACAAGGTTATACAGGAAGAAATGCCATCTCCTCGTGGACAGACGCTCCCAGGAACCATCCCAGGGAATACCCTGAGGGAAAAAGCAAAAGCCGGGGCGGGTGCCTTTGGAGACACCCAGGGGAGCACAAAGCCCCCGATTCGTTCATCTGCTGACGTGAAGGGGCACTTCCTAAAATGGCCTGGTCCTGGTTTTGTGCTGAGGGTCCCTGGCTGAGTTGCATTTTAGTTATTTTTTTCAACTTACTTTATACTCTGAGAGTGTCCAAATTATCATAACTATATTTCTAAAGGACAGGAAAAGTATTTCTTGTGTAATTTAGGTTTTATGTTAAAAACCTGAAGACAGAAACAACCTCTCTGAAGTGAATTTGATAGTATTGTTACTATGAACGGTAACTGACATCACAGGGGAAATTTTTCTATTTATATTATAAAATATAAAATATGAACATGTCACAAACCTCAAAGACACTCTTATTTATATCAGATGACTCCTGAGGATTTTAAAGTGCCCAGCACTGAAGTTTTACGGGATAAATTGCCTTGGCTTTAAGGATCTCACACATTTTAGAGAAATGCCGTAACTTTATCTCCAGGTCCATGGAAAAGCTAGAGAGGTGCAGAAAGGCATGGCAGACATCCCACTTACCTCTGTTTAAAAAGCCGCCCTTCTTAGGAATCAGCTGCTGATACCCTGAGGTGATTCTTTCACCCAAACTCCGCTTCAGCTCTTTTGTCCTCTTTCTTAATTATTGTGGGTTTTATTATTTTTAAAGTAACTTAACCAGTTCAGTATTTTAGCAGTGCTCTAAAATGTGATTATGACCATCTCCACAGTAATCTAACAGTGAAAATTAGATCCTTGTCCACAAATCCAGGGGAGAAAATTGAGTGCTAAGATTGCATTAAGCGGCCATGCAAGTCCTCTTAGTTGAACACAGGCTTGCATCAGAAGCTGGGCTAGGTCAGCAGGCTGTGCGGTGCGGAGAGGACCATGTTCCTGCTGCTGTGGAGCCATCCCCCAGTAAGACGACCTGGCAGGAGGATGATAGTTGGTTGTGACTCAACTTGGTTTGGATACAGACACAGGCAAAGTGGTGTGGTCACAGAAAAGGAATCCTTGAAATCACGTTTCTCTTTTGCAATCCTGAAGCTATCCTAGATGATTATTTTCTTGTTTTCTTCTGAATTTTTGGAGTAATTTTTATGTCAGATCTTATTTCCATGATAGACTTATTAACTGTAGCCCTTTAAAAATTTTTACTGTCTGCTCTAAGGCTTAACATATACATACTTAACCTATTCAAGTCTGAATGAACATAATCTTACACCAACCTGTTCTGAGGTAAACTTCCATTTTTCCTTCCTTTGTGCTGTTTTTGCCATACATTATATACCTATGTAGTTATTAACCACATGATACATCATTACCATCTTTGCTTCAGGCAGTCAATTACATTTTAAAGTAAATTAAAAAATTAAATATATATTTTATAATGACCCTTGCTTTTACCATTTCCAGAACTTTTTAGTCTTTTGTCTAGGTCGAGACTTTCCACTGATATCACACTCCTTTTGCCTGAATAACTTCCTTTAAAATGTCTTGTAGTGAAGGTCTACCTGCAATGAATTATTCAGCTTCTGACCTGGAAATGTCTTTACCTCACCTTGAAATAATATCTTGAAAGCTACTATCATGCTGGTGCACGATTCTGGGTTAACACAGTTTTTCTTTCAGCATTTAATGGGGTTGCTTTATTGTTTCCTGGTTGTACAGTCATGAGGATAACTCTGCTCTAATTCTTATCTTTTCCCTTGGTACACAGGCATCTCTTCCCCTTCTGGTTGTCTTCAAGATTTTCACTTTACCTTTGTTTTTCAGTAGTGTGGTTATGATGCATCTGCTTAAATATGATTTTGTGTTTTATTTACACTGGTTGGTTTTAGATGAGATATTTGAATCTGTACTTTGTTTCCTTTCATTGAAAATGGAAAATTCTTGGTCGTTGTCTATTCAAATACGTCCTCTTTCCTATTGTTTCTCTCATCTTCCTCTTGTTCACTAAGCATATATTGGAGTGTTTGATATTATCTGAGCTGTTGAACACTCTTCTCTTTTTTTCCACATTGTGTTTCACTTTACATAATTTAACTTGATTTATCTTCAGGTATACTGATTTTCCTCTGCTAGGTTCAACCAGCTTATAAGTCTGTCAACAGACTTCTTTATCTCTGATAATCAGGTTTTTTATTCCCAGCATTTTCCTTTGCCTGTTTTAGATTTCATCGCTGTGCTGAAATCCCCTCACCTTTTTTAAAAAATATTTTCACCTTTTCTTCTAGTTCCCTTAACACATGGACTCTAGCCATTTGAACATCCCAGCCAACAGATGAAACATCTGGGACTTCCCTGTGTCTGGTTCTGTTGACTGTTTTACCTCTTGACAATGGGTTATATTTTTCTCTCGTCTCTGTCTTGAACTTTTTGATTAGGTGACTGTGTGGATGTGTGCATGCATATACACATGGCTGTGTCTCTGCATGAGTGTGAGCACTCGTGGTGCATGTGTGAGAGCACACCTGTGGGTGTGCATGCATGTGTGAGTATCTGAGCATGGGAGTCAGCAGCACCCATCTTCTCGTGGGCCTCACTGAAGCCCTGCTCCTCTGAGCCTCTCCTTCACTCCAGAGTGTCTCCTGCTGCCTGTGGCTGTCCACCATGCTCCTGTCTTTGGAGTCAGTGTCTACCCCGACTGCCTGAGGGCCCTGCTCTGGGTCAGACCCCATATGTGATGGTGTGTGTGACTACAGCCTCCCCTTCACTGAGTTGGAAACACTCCCTGGGCCATCTTGGGGGTGCTGGGGGTAAGTGGCCCTTGACATGGAATTTCCTGAGGCTGGGCCTCTGGCTCCTCTGTCCCATGTTGGGCCTCGAGGCCACTTGGGGTTCTTGGGTCCTGCCAGTGAATCCAGCTCTGGACCCACAGGCCCGCGTTAAAGAAAGAAATTTCAAACCCTTCTTGTGTTTGAAATTAAGGTTTGCAAACTGCTGGTCCAGCTGTGTCTTTTTAATGGTCCTGCTGTGTAGAGCTGTGCAAATTTGAAAATTCCGTGACTTCACTCAATGTGTGAATTCCTTCCAAATAATGCTTCCTGTGATTTGTGTATGTTTACTGACTTTCTTCCTTTAAGCAAAAATATTAAGGCCTCCCCCACTCGCTGCTGCACCTGGCTGGACAGTGGGGGCTAAATACTTTCCCCTTAGAAAACTGTTGCATTCCTAGGTGTTTGAGATGTGTGTCCAATGGGAGTCAGGGTTAAAGTGTGTCCTTTCTGTGTAGACATCAGGGGGCTCATAGGGTGAAAGATCACAGCTAACTAACATGACATGCTGTGTGCACCTCACCCAGCACCCACCCACTGCCTGCCGAGTTCTAGGAGTTGGAAATTAAAATGGAATTACTGCCCGATGGTCAGCGTGGTGCTCCCAGGTGTGGTCTTTGGATACACCAGGCATGTCATTTTCTGCCTGTTCTTCTCACTGATAAGGGGCACGTGGCAGCCAACGGCAAGCATCACAGACTCACCAATCTTGTCCCAGAGTGGTTGGAGAATTCAACCAGAAAGTCTGAGCCCCCTGCCCTGTGCCCAGGTCCCCCAGTGTGTTCCGCTGCATGGCCATGCAGCCTTGAGAGACTCGAGCACCTGCACACAGTGCACCTACTTCCTCCAGACAGAGTGGCCAGGGGTAAAACATGCCCCTTGAGAGACTCGAGCACCCACACAGTGCACCTGCTTCCTCCGGACGGAGTGGCCAGGTGTAAAACATGCCCCTGGGCATCTCCAGTGACAAGGAACAGCCCGCAAGGCCAGGACTCACGTGCTTCCTCAGCAAAACTGTAAATACACAAACTTTGCCTTTTTATAAAGTGAGTCCAGATGCTTCCTGACAAAAGAGGAAAAACATTTTTTATTGAATAGTACTTTTGTATATTTGACTTACATATTTGTAGCCCAGAACCATCAGCTGGTCATCAGGAGGCGGTTCACTGACCAGCCTTTGATGGGCAAGTGCTGTTTAGAATTTTGAATATGCTGTTCTGCTCATTTACTTTTTAAAATGCATTTGAATATCATTTGCAAAAATACTCAGATCTATTTGAGGGACATTGTGTATTTTGTCTCTAAATATGGCAATTGCACTGTTGCAGAAGCTAGATGCAGCCGGCCTCTTGGGGCTGACTGGTCCGCCTGGCCTATAAGACCCTCAAATGTGAATTCCACCTGTGCTCCTGGTCTCAGTGGGTCTTCGTGGACCCAAGGCGACATTTTCTAGACTCAACTTGGCTCGAGTCAGCAATTGACCATTGCTGTTTGAACTGGATTTGAACCATCTTCATCAATTTGATAAAAGGAAAAACAATGGGCTCTTAAACTATTTGCTGATTGAGCAAATGCCTATACAGCTGATTGGCTCCTGTCCTAATGGGCTGTTTTTAAGAACATCGTCTTTTTTCCTCTAAAATCTCCAAATATCTGGCCTGCTGATATTGATGACCAGTTCCAGGGGTCTGGAGTTCCTCAGAGATGGAGGCACTGTCCCCTCCACGTCAGGGCCAGTGGCGGGGCACCCTGAGTCCCTCAGAGACAGAGGCACTGTCCCCTCCATGCCAGGGCCAGTGGTGGGACACCCCGAGTCCCTCAGAGATGGAGGCACTATCCCCTTCACATCAGGGCAAGTGGTGGGACACCCAGGCCCAGTCTCCTGTACCGTCAGCAACATATCTTTGTTTTTGGGTGAACTGAGGAAATTTGACAAACAGGCCTGTGTGTCCCTGTCCACTCAAAGCTGAGAGTGTCTCCTGCAGCCAAGTGCACCCCTTGAGCCTTTGGGGACAGCAATTCTGGTTTCCGTCACCAAAAAGATGGCTTTCCTATTTGGGGCCATGTGTATGGGGAATTGCGGGGTTTGCAGTCAGGCCTGACTGATTTTGCCCAACACTGTGGCTGAGGCTCACCTGTGCCATTTTAATAGAGGCATCAAAACTTCGACATGGATCCCGTTGGTGATGGCACCAAAGCTTGTTTCCAAATTCTAATCTGGACGAGCCTTTGGGGGTTCCATTTCGGAGGCATCATGAATAACACTGCATTGAGCATTCTTTGTCTTTGGTGGACTTAGGTTTTGTTTCTGTGGAGGGCAGGTCTGGGAGTGAGCTCGTTAGCAGAGAAGGTGATTGGCTCGAGCAGTTACAGCCCAGGAGCTTCCAGTGGCTGCTCAATGAACTCTCTGGCCAGTGCCGCAAGGGTTTCGGTTCCTCCACATCACGCTGATGCATTCAGTTCTGGAATTTACATCAGCGCGTCGTGCGTCTCACTCCCAACAAATATATTTAGGTTTTTTATTCCAGTTTCACTTGTTCTATGGCATATTTAGAGCCAAGGGGATCTATGATTTTTTTATTCCCATAGGCTGAGTGTGGGGACTCACATTAAACACACACACACAACACAGAAATACTGCACACCACATTGGACTCTTATACACAAAACACACAATACACACAGACACATACCATACACGTACCATACTGCACACATTTATACACACACAATACACATAGGCACCACACACCACACCACACACTTATACACACAACACACACGTACATAGACATACACACATACAACACACACACATACACAGAGACACAGCACACACATATACACAGCACACACTTATACATATACACACACCCACATATACACAGCACACACATACCATACTACACACATTTATACACACACCACACACACACCCACATATACAACCCATACCACACACACACCCCCACATATATACAGAGACACAGCACACACACACCCACATGTACACAGCACACACACACCATACCACTTACATATATACACACACCACACACATATGCACCCCCACATATACAGAGGCATACCACACATATACCCCCACATATACACAGAGACACAGCACACACACACACCATACCACACACATTTATACATACATAACACAAACACACCACACATACCACATCACACACATAGGTATATATTTAAGAAAAAAAATTTGTTTTGTAGTGAAATGCTCATTTTTGTCAGTCTAGGTTTTATTTATTCTCGAATTTATTTTTGTGTGTTTTGCACAGGTCTTCTGACCAAGGTGCCCTCTGGATTGAACAGGTCAGCAGTGGAACAATCTGTATGTTCAGAGAGCTTCCACTTAAAAATCTTATTTGACCTTCTATTTAAATACTAACTTTTGGTTTAATTTCCTTGTGAAACTCAGAAAACATCACATTTTAATTTTTATGTGGTAGTTTTCCCCAAGTTGAATTTTGTTTTTATGGACTCAATAAAAAATACAACTCGTTCTGAAAGGAAAATTTTTTCCCCAAACTTAGAACCTAAGAAATGTTTTAAGATCGTCACCTGGAAATTCTGAAGTTTGAATCTTTTAAAAACATTTTTAAAAACATTTTATACACCCTAATTCAATAATTGACTTATTTGATAATTCTTTTCTCTAACTAGATTCTGTTGCCTTTGCCTCAGGGAAGAAAGCTGTGGTTGGTAAAAGGAACTGATTCTAGATCTGTAAGGAGTGAATATGTGGTGTCAGGGTTCTCTGTGGCTCCACTATAGACAGGTACTTATGTGCAGGCACACATACATGCACACACACAAGCACACGCACAACTATGTGCCATGCTCACACACATGTGCAGACATGCACACAAACACACTTATGTGCCATGCCCACACACATGTGCAGACATGCACACACAAGCAAACGCACACCTATGTGCCATGCTCACACACATGCAGACACACACGTCACATGTGCATACATGCACGTCACACAGACACATGCACGCATACATATGTACAATTAAATGGCACCAAAAATGGAAACTAATTTTCAATTATTGCAACATTGTTTTTGAAACTTTGTGCTGATGAGATAGGCAATCCCAGGGAGCAGGAATGAGAACAGAGAGGCTCCCACAGAGGCCTGGGAAGCTGGCAGAAGTCTGTGCTACTGATCTATGAAGTGTCAGCTGTGGCCCTGGGGCTGGCCCTCTGGGACCTGGGAGCATGAGCATCACTGGTGAGAATGGTCTGCTGAGATCACAGGAGAGAAGGCTCTTTTGGCACCTCGGGGTAGGGATGCTGGGGCAACGAGCACCCTGCACTCTGGGCTGGATGTCTGCTGTGCAAGCCCACTGTTGCCACAGCCATGCCAGGTGACAGGCCACCCACACACAGTGGCTTATGAGACAGCTATCTGCTGTCATGCTAGAGGTGAAGTTCTGACTAGAGAAAGTAGCAGGCATGAACACGGGGTTGGGGTCCCACCAAACAGACAGGATCTAGGAGGGTCCTGGGCAGGTGCCTGGGGCTGCTGGGCCTGCGCAGGGCAAGAAGGGGTGGAACAACAGGAATTGCGTCCATGCTGCTCACTCAGACAAGGGCCCCACGGGCTTGGCAGGACAGGGTGGCCACTGTCAGGTCCGTCCAGCCACGGCAGCTGTGCAGAACCAACGGCATCTGAGCATGGCAGAGACAGACCCATGAGAGCGTTTAGATGAAAAGCACATGGGCATGATGTGGCGTCGGCCTCACCACAGCATCCCCCAGGTGGAAGAGTTAGGTTAGTTGAGGCTGCAGGTTCTCTCCTTATTCTTTCTATTTAGATAATGCAATGGTGGCAGATGCTGCTGCCTGATAAATTGGTGGGAAGAGTGTCTGACTGGCTCTGCCTGGGAGTGTGATGCTCACTGCACCGTCCGGGCCTCAGCCATGACCCCACCTCCCCGCATCTGCTCACACCTGGACACGAGCGTCCCCACACACAGGAGGCCAGTTTCCCACTCTCAACTGCTCCCACTCCTCATCAGATCTTCGTTCACTCCCCATCCTGTATCCCCATTTTTAAGGATTTTTATTTGATATTCTGTGTAACAGCAGTACTGAAAATCATGTTACCTGACACCATATTTAATATTTATTTACAGCCAGCAAAGCGACATCTCAGTCTATCTCCTTTCATATTAAGCAATAAGTGTATGGAACTGGAAAGCTGGATGATTTTGTAACTCAATTTGAAAAGTCACCTTGCAACTCTCCAGAAATAACATGCTAGCAAGTATTCCTGTGCACTATAACTCTCTGGAAATAACACATTAGCACATATTCCTGTGCACTATATCTCTCTGGAAATAACACACTAGCACATATTCCTGTGCACTGTAACTCTCTAGAAATGACACGATAGCACGTATTCCTGTGCACTGCAACTCTCTGGAAATAACACGATAGCACGTATTCCTGTGCACTGTAACTCCCTGGAAGTAACACGATAGCACGTATTCCTGTGCACTGTAACTCTCTGGAAATAACACGATAGCACGTACTCCTGTGCACTATAACTCTATGGAAATAACATGATAGCATGTATTCCTGTGCACTATATCTCTATGGAAATAACACACTAGCGTGTATTCCTGTGCACTATAACTCTCTGGAAATAACACGCTAGCACATATTCCTGTGCACTATAACTATGGAAATAACACACTAGCATGTATTCCTGTGCACTATAAGTCTCTGGAAATAACACGATAGCACGTATTCCTGTGCACTGTAACTATGGAAATAACACGATAGCATGTATTCCTGTGCACTATAACTACAGAAATAACATGCTAGCACATATTCCTGTGCACTATAACTCTCTGGAAGTAACACGCTAGCACATATTCCTGTGCACTTCAACTCTCTGGAAATAGCATGATAGCACGTATTCCTGTGCACTGTAACTCTCTGGAAATAACATGATAGCACGTATTCCTGTGCACTGTAACTCTCTGGAAATAACATGCTAGCACGTATTCCTGTGCACTATAACTATGGAAATAACACGATAGCACTTATTCCTGTGCACTATAACTCTGGAAATAACACGCTAGCACGTATTCCTGTGCACTATAACTCTCTAGAAATAACACGCTAGCACGTATTCCTGTGCACTATAACTCTCTGGAAATAACACGCTAGCACGTATTCCTGTGCACTATAACTGCGGAAATAACACGCTAGCATGTATTCCTGTGCACTATAATTCTCTGGAAATAACACGATAGCACGTATTCCTGTGCACTATAACTACAGAAATAACATGATAGCACGTATTCCTGTGCACTATAACTACGGAAATAACACACTAGCACGTATTCCTGTGCACTATAACTCTCTGGAAATAACACGCTAGCACATATTCCTGTGCACTATAACTACAGAAATAACACGATAGCACGTATTCCTGTGCTCTGTAACTCTCTGGAAATAACACCCTAGTACAGATTCCTGTGCACTATAACTACGGAAATAACATGATAGCACGTATTCCTGTGCATTCTAACTCCCTGGAAATAACACGCTAGTACGTATTCCTGTGCACTATAACTACGGAAATAACACGATAGCACGTATTCCTGTGCACTCTAACTCTCTGGAAATAACACGATAGCACGTATTCCTGTGCACTGTAACTGACTTCAAACAGAAGTTATTGTATGAAACTCCAAAACACTTGCTGGTTGTTCCTGGCCCAGCGAGCCCTGGCTCAGGGGCAATAGCTCCATGTACTGGAGCCTCATTTGGAGCCGAGGTGGCCTCTGGAGAGCCTCACCCCAGCCCTGCCAGCATCACCACCAAGTGGGCACAGTACCTGGACTTCTGAAGGCCGTCCCCCGTTCCTATAAAGCCTGCAGCTTCAGGGTGGTGGGGACTTGGTGAACTCGGAATTCCAGGAGCCTGGGCTCACGGCTGCCCTTCTTTGGCTGTGCAGGGAGGTCCTTGGTCAGAAGAAATGCTGTGTGGACCCCATGGTGGGGTGGGGCTTTCTGAGTCAGGGATGGCAGTTTTGGCCACAGCGTGGCACACAGGGAAGGCAAATCCATGCCCCCGAGTTCTGTTCCACTCAGGACAAAAAAGCTCCCCAGGGAGCTGCCGCTCCCCTGATGGAAGCCGTGGATGTGACCACCTGCCCCAGGCAGCTGGCCGACCCCAGGGGAATGGTGCCACCTCGGAGCTTTGTGCTAGCCTCTGCTGCTGGCTGATGGCACTCAGTGGTGGTTGTAGCCGGTTAGCCTTGGTGGGTGGAGTCCGTGATGCTGAGTCCAGGGTCACTGCCTGAAGTTCTGACCACTGGGGGGATTTTGCCTCCCCACTGCCCTCAGCGATGTCCTGGGCAGGGGCTGTGGTGCTGCTGCCCCCCCACTTCTGGGCGACACCTGCACATGGCATAGAACCATCTGGAAAACTGGCCCGAGTCTAGTTGTCTTCTGTCAGCTGATCTAGGGAATTTTCCATGAGGCCACAGGTGCAGGAGAGAGACGGCCGTGTGGCAGGAGTGGAGGCCAGGGACGTTCCTTCTTCACTCGTGCCTTCAGGGCTTACACCAAACCACGTACACACCACTTCCATTTGGTGATGGAATACAGCTGTGCACACCTGAGCATGTCATATATAAGCATGTTGTGTATGAGTGTGTGCTATGAGTGTGTCATGCATAAGCGTGTCACGTATGAGCATGTCCAGTATAAGCATGTGCTATAGTGTGTCATGTATGAGCATGTGCTATGAGTGTGTCATGTATGAGCATGTCATGTATGAGCCTGTGCCATAACAAGGTGCTAACCTGTCGCGGTGTTTCCCCGCAGATCACTGTGAGGAGCCCCTGGTGTCCACCCTACCCTCGTCGTCCTTCAGCAGCTCCTCCGAGCTGTCCAGCAGCCACAATCCCAGCTTCGCCAGACTGAACCGGAGAGACGGTATGTCCACTTCCCATCTCTTACTGATTCATGGTGGAGCTCACACAGTTTCAAGGATCAGCATCTCTTTTGTTAAGGGGTCATGAGTAAATTACCCAATGCGCAGAAAATAAAATTCTGAGTATTATTCAAACAGGTTTGTAGGAATGTTTCTGTTAGAAATGTATGGCGTGTAAATGTTCTATCCACAGACCAAGGTCGGCAGTGGGGGTTTCTCTCTGTACCGGGCCATGGAGGGGATTGGGCAGGACAGGGTGTGGGTGGCATGTACCTGTGCACTGAGTATGCCCATTTCCACATGAAAATGCGCACAGGACATGGCATATACCAGGTTCTATTTATCTTGGAAAACGTATTTTCTATCACACATATTCAATTTTATGGGTATACAAGCTGTGAGTATCAAGTTATTCTTCTTTAAGTCGAACAGAACTGGAAGCCGTGTCATTTCCATCGCGGCTGTGGCCAATTCCATGAAATGCTGAGGATTTAAAACAACTGAGATTCATTCCCTTGCAGTTCTGGGGGTCAAAGTCTGCAGTGGGGCTCATGGCACTAAGGTCAAGCTGTGGGCAGGGCTGGTTCCTTCTGGAGGTGCCCGGGAGCCTCTGTTTCCTCCTTCCCATGCCTGGAGGCACCTATTCCTTGGCTTATGGTTCCTTCCCCATCTTCAAACCAGCAATGGCCACAGAGTTTTGTCTCTACCCATCCCTCTAGCCCTGACTCTTCTGTCTTCCTCTCTCTCATTTAAAGATGTGTGGGTCAGATGACACTACCTCCTTCCCCTGGATACCAGGATAGTGTCCGGGTCAGATGACGCTGCCCCCTTCCCCCTGGATACCAGGATAGTGTCTGGGTCAGATGACACTGCCCCCTCCTTCCTGGATACCAGGATAGTGTCCGGGTCAGATGACACTGCCCCCTCCCTCCTGGATACCAAAATAGTGTCCTGGTCAGATGACACTGCCCCTCCCTCCTGGATACCAGGATAGTGTCCGGGTCAGATGACTGGCAGCCTTCATGCCTTGTTGCCACACAAGGTAGCCCTGACCCTGCTTCTGGGGGCAGATGTGGCATCTTCCGTGGGCCAGTGCTCTGCCCCCCACTGAGAGCTAGAAGCGTGGGCTTAAAAGATGCTTGCCAATTAAAAACAAAGCAAAATAAATGTCTTCTTTCTCTCAAGAGTGCGAATGTGAAGCCGTATTTGTGGCCCTCTGGGCTCATTTTATTCCCATAGTCAAGGCTTCTTCTCTGGGAGTGTGCTGAGCGGTGTGTGCCCCTGCTTAAAGACAAATGCACAAATCTGAGCCCCAAGTTGCTCTGGAGAAAGAAAGGGGTAAAAAACTTACAGAGACAGGGACGAGAGTGCTGCAGTTCTTGCAATGCAAAATGCAAGAGAGAGCATTTGTGCACACATTCCAGGGAGATCCAGCTGGCCCGGCGCTGCTCACATGGGGGGTGCCTGTGCAACCTGGGCCAAGTAGGGAGGACCCCAGTGCTGCAAGAGGAGGACCCAGGACCCTAAGGCCATGAAGGGAGGACCCTCAGGCCATGTGGGGACTATCCTAGGGCTGCATTCCACGTTCACTCTCCTGTTTCCTTCTCATCTGTGTGGAGCTGGTACTCAACACTGGACCACATTTACTGCAGTGAATACTGGGTGACACAAAAAGATATAATTTATACACAATGATTTGGTATTTTACTCTTTTAATATAGGCACACTGGTAGATAAATGATGATGTTTCCAAAGTGCTTATTACTGTACAGATGTGCCACACATGTGATGACACCTTGTCATTTGATATTTTAAAATTACAACTTAAAAATTATTTCACTATATAAGGGGGCCTTGGTGAAGAGGTGGCATGCACTGTGTGAACACAGAATTCTCTGGCATTCATGTTGGATACCAGGTAGGAACGGGAGTCCCGGGTTCCCATGAGAAGTATCTCGCCGTGGGTCGTGGCTGCGTGCTGGGGTTGGCCTCCCACTGTGACTGCCTCATGGGACAGGTGGTCAGGGATCCCACGGCTTCCCCCACACAAAAGGTTCTCAGCAGAAGCAGGGGCCTCCCTGGACTCAGGCTGGGACCCCAGCAGGTAGACTCGGGCTGGGACAGCAGCAGGAGCCTCCGTGGACTCCTGCTCTCCTGGAGCCTCTGCTTCCCCTCCACTCACAGGTGTCCTGGCCTCGGTTCATCATGGGCCCCATCTGATGTTTCGTCCCAGGGAGCTGCCCCCACAGGACTGGGCCCCTTAAAGGACAGCATCCAGGGAGGCCGAGCTCCTCTGTGAGCCCCACGCCCAGGACCCCTTGCCCTGCAGTGGTGCTCCCCAGCCCTCCCCCATCCCCCACACCCTTGCTGTTGCCTCCTCACCACTCCCTCTGGCAGCCCTGGCAGCCCCACCTCCACACCTGTGCCCGCCCCGCCTTCACACCTGAGCCCGCCCTGCCTTCACACCTGAGCCTGGCCCACAGGATCACAGCCACAATGCTGACCTGGTGCCATTCTCTGCTCAGAACGCACTCAAAGGAGCTATTCCGTGCATGCTTAATTTGGCAGTCTTTCTTTTACTTCAAATGAGATTTATTTGAGCCATATTACATCTGAATTTCTAATATCTGTCTCTAAGTGGATTAGCTTTATCCCTGAACCCAAAGCGAGATGCAATTACAGCCGTGTTCTACGGCCAACTGGGCTTATCCACACTGTCACAGCAAATAAAAGGGATATTTTTGTGCCACTAAAACACAACAAAAGGAGAAATAGTTTAGGAAAATACAGTGTTCATTCTTATTTGAGTCCTAAATATTGTACTTATTTAGGAGAAACACAATTTTTTTTTGTAAATAAGAAAAATCTATGCTTCAATCAATTACTCTCAAAGTTTTCACGGCTTATACAATGAAAGGGGATAACATATTGAAATCACTAAGTTTATCCTCCGTGCTTCTGTGTAAATTTAAGAACAGGCACTTGTCTGGGCTCGTCACTGGCCCGGCAAGGTCATCAGACCGAGTGGTTCAAGGATCAGGGTCCGCCTCAGCAGAAATCATTTTAAGTCTCTATTTTCCCAGAGCTCATAACGAAGCAAGATATCAACCTCAATGAATTTTATTTGCATGTTAATTAAGTTTAAACCAGCCCATTTTAATTATCTCTTACTTGTTAATTCATCGTTTTTGATTGGGCTTTATTCTATTTTTCTCCCTCCTGATAGCCTGCAGCCCTCATGAAAGAATTGCAAATTGGGAGTGAGTTATCGGAGGCCGCAGGGCGTTCTGGGGTTTTCACATTTCTCGTTGGGTTGGGATCTTGCTGTGAATGATGGCTGTGTGACAGATCTGGGCAGGAACGAGGACACCAGTAAAAAATAAATTACTCTGCGTCAGGAGCACCAAGAAACATTAGGTTTCCACAGCCATGCCGGGGCCTCACAGTGAGAGAAGGAACAGGCAGAAAGCCTGCAATGCTCCAAGCACAGCATCTCCCTTGTGGTTGGAATCTGCTCCAACATCCAAGCGGGTGCCTAGAACCTCGAGTGGCACCAACTTAGACCATGCTGCTTCCTGGAAACACAGATCTATGATTGAGTTTAAATACAAAGTGGGCACAATAACAGACTAACAACAAAACTAATAGTAACATAGAAATATAATAAAATATTGTAATACAAGTTATGTGAATGTGGTTTCTCTCTCTCTGAAAATATCTCATTGTATGGCAGGCCCCTTCTTGAGATGCTCACATGCCCACCTCATGAGAGAGGTGAGTGACACACGCTGAGCCGTGGGCCACATGACACCTTTCCCTCTGCGGTGGACCCCGGTCCCTGGCACCCTCTGCAGCCATGGGTCATGTGACACCTTTCCCTCTGCAGGGGCCTAGGTCCTCCCACTCTCACACTTTCTGCAGCCATAGGCCATGTGGCACCTTTCCCTCTGTCCTGCCCTGGGTCTTCATGCCCTCTGCAGCCATGGGCCATGTGACACCTTTCCCTCTGTGGTAGTCCCAGGTCCTCATGCCATGATGGTGTTTGTGGTCCGGCCTCAGCAGCAGGCAGTGTCCATGACTAATGGGCAGGTCGCCCAGATGGCTGAATATGCTGGATGAGGGGATTATTCACATTGGGGCCAACTTCACCAGGCTCCTTAGAGCAGGGCATGATTTAAACTCGTGAAACATTTATTCCTGAAGTTGCCGTTGACCTCAGGCGGCTGAAACTGCAGAGAGCAAAACCTAGGATGAGGGTACCGCTGTGGACCACTCCTGTGTCTGCGTCTCCAGGGCAGGGCAGGGGTTCACGATGTGAAGGTGGCTCTGCCCTGGTCACAGGGGGCAGGCAGCGGCAGTGCAGGGCAGGGGTTCACGATGTGAGGGTGGCTGTGCCCAGACACAGAGGGCAGGCGGTGTCGGTGCAGGGCAGGGGTTCATGATGTGAGGGTGGCTGTGCCCGGGTCACAGAGGGCAGGCGGCGGTGGTGCAGGGCACTTCACTGTCCCCAGGGGAGAGGAGAGAAGCTCTCAGGCCCTCCCTCACCCGGAACGCTGCTCTGGTGGGCTTTGAAGCCACCACGCTATCAGTAAAGAGACTTGCTCAGTTTCCTTGGTAGAGGGAATTCAGTGGCCCATGAGAGACTTCATAGCTAAAGAAGAATCGTAACAGGCAGCCAGTGTCAGTGATAACTCCAGCAATGCTACAACGGCACAGCTGACAAACAGGGAGGACACCAGGTGACAACAGAAGCTAACATTGGCATCATCAAGGCATGCCAGGGATCGATACCCAACATCAGAAGCCGGGGCTGCCAGAAGGGATTCTCACCTACGGGCTTCAGGGAAGATGTTTCTTCCTGGCACCTTGACTTTGGACTCCTGGCACCTTGACTTTGGACTCCTGGCTTCTACATCTAACAGACATGCACTTCTCCTGTTTCGAGCCATCCAGTTTGGTGCTTTGTTATGAAGCCTAGATAATTAATATGACCCTGAAGGAAGAAAAATACAGCAGCAAAAAAATACGATCCTTTTTAGCTCATAAGCATGATGATCGGGCACTCATGCACACATGTGAGATGTGTCACCCTCCAACCCTGTTACGTTAGCACATTATCCACCTGACATGAACTTAAAGAAAATGAATAAATACTCATTGATGGTTAAAGTGGTTCTGATGTGATTCTAAACATCTGTTGGGATGATATTTAAGACAGCTGTGTTATGTATTGGGAAAGCAATATAGAACCAAAATGGAGAAAATGTTTATATGTTGTAATCAAACTGGTCACGTGATGATGTCACTAGCCTGTGATTTTATATATTCTATACCATATATATTATTTATATATAATTTATATGTATATAGATTGTAATATCTAGAGTGATCACTCTAAGAAGATGAAGGAAAAACACAGATATAAAAATGAGCCAAAAAGTAATGTTAAAAATTGCTTCTTGCCATAGAATGTAGAAAAAAAAGAGAAATGAAAAGCAGAACAAAAAAATAAAAGAACCAGAAAACAGACAAAAAATGTCATACTTAATCTCTAACATAACAATAATTACATAAAGGGTAAGCAGACTAACACACTAATTAAGACACAGATATTTGAAGAGTAGGTTTAAATACATGACCCAATTTTATGTAATTTACAAAATGCTTACTTCAAATATCATGACATATACGGGTTGAAAGTAAAAGCATGGGGAAAGAAATGTCATGCAATCATTAATGAAAAGAAAGCAGGAGTTGCTATATTGATATCAGAAAAAGTAGACTTAAGAGCAGGTAAAATTACCAAATACAGAAGGGGACTTTATACAATTATGTTTAAAATAACCTAAAAGGAATATATACCAATACTAATTATGTATGCTAATTGTGCACCAAATACCACACCTGCACAGATGTGAAGCAGAAACTAATGGAGGTGAAGGGACAAACAGAGGAATCTCAAAGTATAAGTCTTAGAACTTGAGGCCCCTCTCCCAAAAATTGTTAGAACAACCACACAGAAAATCATCAGGGACACAGAAATGACTTGTGCCATCAACCACCTGTATCGAAGTGGTCATTCTAGAACACTCCACATTTCAACAGCAGAACACAGACTCTTAACTGCACATGAAACATTCTCCAGGAAGATCACACATTGAGATGTAAGAAACATGACTAAAGTTAAAAGTAATGAAAGCACACAAGTGTCTTCTGTGACTACAGTGGAAACACTAGGCATCGTCAACAGAAGGACACATGGGGAATTAATCGCTATGTATCAATTAAGCAACAAAAAATCAGGAAGTAAATTAGTTTTCTAACTTTGAGATGAAGACAAAACCACAACATACCAAAATGAATTAAATGCAATTATCGAATGTAGTCAAAGCATTACTAAAAGGGAAATTTATAGCTCTAAATGCATGTATCTAAAACATAAGAAAGATCT
Organism: Pongo abelii; assembly: GCF_028885655.2. NCBI lineage: Eukaryota > Metazoa > Chordata > Mammalia > Primates > Hominidae > Pongo > Pongo abelii. The sequence continues at coordinate 16,923,219 of NC_072000.2, read as the reverse complement.
TAAGTCAATGCTGCATCACTCTAGGAACCTGGAAAAAGAAGAACAAACTAACTCAAAGAGGCAAAAGAATGAAATAATAGAGTAGCATGTAAATTCATGATATAGAGACTAGAAAATAATAAACAGAAGGAAATAAAACACCAAACATTGGTTATTTAAAGATGCTTTGAAAACTGACAAACCTATAGGTGACCCAAGAAAAAAAGGAAATCTGAACATATCACAATAATAAGATTAAAATAGTAATTATGAAATTCCTACAAACTAATACTCAGGACCTGACTGCTTCATGCCTACATTTATGAAATTCCCACAAACTAAAACTCAGGACCTGACTGCTTCATGCCTACATTTACCAAACAAAACGATGAACTCACACGAATCTTTCACAAACTGTTCCCAAATAACAGAGAAGAAGGGATTCTCCTCCACGCATCGCATGAGGCCAATATTACTGAAATACCAAAGTCAGACAAAGACCTCACAGGAAAACCACAAGTGAATATCTCTGAAGAATATGGATGAGAAAACTCTCAAATATCAGAACACGCAATCCAGCAGTATGCGTAAGAAATTACACGCCATGACCAAGTAGGACTTATCTCAGAAATGCAAGATTTGCTTAATATGCAAAAGTAAATCAATGTAATGCAACATTAATAGAATAAATGACAAATATATACTATCAATATATACACAAAAAGCATTTAACAGAATCCCACACTCTTTCATAATAAAAACAATGAACCAACTAGAAATAGATTCAAACTTCAATAACCTTTAAACAGATTTCTACAAAACCAACAGCTAACATCACACTTAATGGTGAAAGACAGAGGCTTCCCCCTAAGAACAACCACAAGACAAGGTTGCCTACTCTTGCCAATTTTATTTATATTGTTCTAGAGCAGGGGTCTGTCCCCAGCCCCCGGGCCATGGGCCAGAACTGGTCCGTGGCCTGTTGGGACCCAGGGCACACAGTAGGAGGTGAGCAGCGGGTGAGTGAGTGAAGCTTCATCTGTATTTATAGCCACCCCCCAGTGCTCCCATTACTGCTTGAGCTCCGTCTCCTGTCAGATCAGCGACTGCATTAGACTCTCATAGTAGTGTGAACCCTATCATGAACTGTACACGCGAGAGACCTAGGTTGCACGCTCCTTATGAGAATCTAATGCCTGATGATCTGTCACTGTCTCCCGTCACCCCCAGATGGGACCATCTAGTTGCAGGAAAACAAGCTCAGGGTTCCTACTGACTCTGCATTATGGTGAGTTGTATATTTTTTTCATTATATATTGCAATATATAGTAACGGTAAAGTGCACAACAAATGTAATGTGCTTGAACCATCCCAAAACCACTCCTTCCACCCACAGTTCATGGAAAAACTGTCTTCCACAAAACCCTGGTGCCAAAAAGGTTGGGTACCACTGTACTAGAGGTTCTCACCAGGAAAATTGGACAAGAACATTAGGAAGAAGGCATGAATATTACAAAGGAAGAAGTAACATTTTCTCTATTTGTAGATGACATGATCTTGTATGCAGTCTTTCAGGACACACAAACACACAAAACTACTATAGCTAATACACAAGTTCAGCAAGTTTTCAGGATACAAGAGCAATACACAAAAATCAATTGGGTTTCTATACTTCAGAAATAAAAATTCAAAATAAAATTAAGAAAAAAGATTATTTTTTATTTTATGCTCACATAGCATAAAATATCTTGGAATACATTTTACAAAAGAGGCACAAATTTTATATACTGAAAGACACAAAACACTGTTAAGAAGAACTGAAAATAAATGGAAAGACAGATCATTCATTTATTAGAAGACATTTTTTAAAATGGTGCTATTTCTCCCAATGAATCCACAGGAAATGAAATCCCTTTCAAAATTCCAGTGGCCTTTTTTTCACAAATTAACAAGCAGATCCTAAAGTTTATTTCAAAGTGCAAATAACCCACGATAAAATACAAGGCAACACTGAAAAAGAACTAATTCAGAGGACTGTCTTAGTTTAGGCTTCTGTAACAGAGTACCGTAGACTTGGTGGCTTATCAATGACAGAAACTTATTTCTCTCAATTCTGGAGGTGGGAACTCTGAGATCAGGGAGTCCACACGGTCAGGCTCTGGTGAGGACCTTCTAGGATGCAGGCTCCTCTTCTCGTATTCCCACCTGGTGGAGAGGCAGGCAGGGAGCTCTCTGTGTAGCTTTTCAAATGGCATTAATCCCATTCCTAGGGCTCTGCCCTCCTGAGCTCATCACCTCCACAAGCCCCACCTCCTGGCACCACCATGTTAGGGGTTAAGATCTCCACACAGGAATTTGAGGGACTTGAAACCCTCAAACCCCCAAAGGGCCACTGCGAGGACTCCCATGTGCTGGTTCCAAAGCTGACTCCAAAGCTCCAGTCATCCCTGTAATCCCAGCACTTTGGGAGGCTGAGGCAGGCAGATCACAAGGTCAGGAGATGGAGACGATCCTGGCCAACAGGGTGAAACCCCATCTCTACTAAAAATACAAAAACAAAATTAGCTGGGCGTGGCAGCAGGTTCCTGTAGTCCCAGTACTCAGGAGGCTGAGCCAGGAGAATGGCGTGAACCCGGGAGGCAGAGGTTGCAGTGAGCCGAGATTGCACCAGTGCACTCCAGCCTGGGCGACAGTGAGACTCTGTCTCAAAAAAAAAAAAGCTCCAGTCATCAGGACACGTATTGTCATAGGTGTCATAGGAACAAACACAGAGATCTGTGGAATCGAGTGTGTGGTCCAGAATAACTCCTCACCTTTACAGTAAATTGATTTTCAAGAAGGGGTCCAACATTTTCAAGAAGGGTTCCAAGAAAGTCCAGTGGTGGAAAGAATGGGATAACTGGATAGCCACGTGCAAAAGAGTGGGGTTGGTTACTCATGCACCCCAGACACAGAAAGTAACTCAGAATAACTCACAGGCATAAACGTAAGAGATAAAACTATACAACTCTTAACAGAATACATCCACGAAAATTTTCATGGCTTTGCTTTAGGCAATGGCTTCTTAGACATGATATTAAAAGCACAAGCAACAAAAGAAAAAAAGATGTTATATTTATTTAAAAGTAATAAACGTTTTGTTTAAAAAGACATTAAGAAAGTGAAAGGAAAACTTAAAGAATGGGAGAAAATACTTGCAAATCATATATCTAAGATAATTGTATCTTGGATATTTTAAAAACTCTGACAACACAACAATAAAATATAAATAACTCTATGGTAGTCAGAATACTGTATTTCTCCAAAAATGATTTACAAGTGGCCGATAAGCACATTCCAAGATTATCAACATCGATAGTCAGTGGGGATACGAGAATCAAAACTACAAGATGTGATTTCACACCCCCTAAAATGGCCATTACCTAAGAGACAGAAATAAGAAGTGTCAGTGAGGTGTGAGGAACGGAGCTCTCCTCCACTGCCCGTGGGAATGTGAGATGCTGATTTGGCAAACAGTTTGACCTCAACGTTCACATTCAGAGTCACCAAAGCCTAATATTAACATGAATCAACAATTCAAAATTTGTATAAAATATTTTTGCAGTCTGTTTGGCACACCAAGTAAAGCTCAAAAAGTTAATATCAATCATAAGGCTGTTAAAATAGAAACATTTGTAACGCCCAGAACAAAGGAGTTATTTGCCCTTTCAACAACAATGCATAAATAACCGCTTCAGGAATCCGAGTCTTTATCTCATAAGTGAAATCAGGATGGTTGCTTCTCAACCATCCCCACGGCCCATCAATAATTCCAGCAGTGGCTGGTTTCCGAATGCTTGAAGCAAGCTGAATGCTTGAAGCCAGACTGGGTCATTTATAAAGAAAAGAGGTTTAGCTGCCTCACCGTTCTGCAGGCTGTACAGGAAACATAGCCGCTTCCACTTCTGGGGTGGGAGAGAGGGCAGAGGGCAGAGGGGACGCTTTTAAAAACCAAATCTCGTGAGAACTCACTACCGTGAGAACTCACTACCATGAGAACTGTGCCAAGGGGATGGTGCTATACCGTCCATGAAAAATCCACCCCCACAATCCCATTACCTCCTCCCAGGAGCCACCTCCCACGCTGGGGATTATGACTCAACGTGACATCTGGGCGGTGACACAGAACCAAACCACATCACAAGCACATTGATGTTGGGCTTGTTGGATGAACATACGTGGTCACAGCTGAGTCCGCTGTTTGTATGAGGACTGAGAACCGTTTTCCTCTGCAGTAGCCTTCTCTGCTGACTAACGACAGGGGCAGCTCCAGTGGCTCTTGTGTGCTGAGTCCCTGGCAGGTTCGAGTTTGGGCCACTCTGTGCTCTCTAGAGATAGAGCGTGTGTGTGGCAAGTGCCCACTCACACCCAGGACCTCCTTCACCGGCAGGTTCGGCTCAGCTTTGATCCTCATATGACGGTTGTTTTGTAACATTAGGGAAAAACAGTTTCTGTAGTGATTTTTTTTTCTTCCAATCCAGATAAACACCAGGCTACTATAAATGTGACGGAATTTTGAACACCAGGGAAAAAGAACCAGTTACCTGGGGGTTTCTCTTTTCCTCCAGCCACATGGAGCCATTCTTATCCTGAAATCTGAGATCCCTTCAGATACTCCCACAGTAAAAGGAGCCATTGTACCAACAGCTAAGATGATCATCGCCCGGGTATTTAACACTTCACTTCTTAATAAAAGTGGTCTTCCTGTAAATCTGAAATGCATTTAGTATTGCAGAAATAATCACATTATTGAACTTTGAAGAACAAAAATTTTTGAGATTTTGAAGCATAACATTCACAGATATAAAATGTTCCATGGTTTTTGTTTTTCACTGTCACTCTGTCTCCGTATTCTGATGCTTTGACATGTTATGGTTGTGAGGCAGGGAAGGCAATCCTCAAAATTGGGGCTTAGCCCAGAAAGGTTCTTGGCTTTGCCCAGGGAAGAATTCCAGGGTGGCCAGTGTGGCAGGCGGTGGCCGTGCACGGCAGCAGCAGACGTCCGGCTCCTCGTGGAGCAGGGCTACCCCATGGGCAGTTCACCCAGAGCCATGGCTCAGAGACATCTCTGCACTCCTATTTATACCCACTTTTAATTACATGCAAATCAAGGAGCAGTTTATGCAGAAATTTCTAGAAATGAGGTGGTAACTTCTTGGTCTTTGGGTTGTTGCCATGTAAAGGGGCATGGCAGGTGTTGCCATGGCAATTGTAAAGTGACACAGCCCTGGTGGGTGTGTCTAGTGGAGACTTTTGCCTCTTCCCTGATTTGGCTAGTCCTCAATCTGGTCCGGGGTCCAAGCCCCACTTCTGGAGTCGAGTTGGGCTTACTACCTCAGTTGCAAGGAGAATCTCTCTCTCTGTCTCTCTCTCTCTCTCTGTCCCTCTCCCTCTCCTCCTTCTCCTCTCTCTCTCTCTCTTTTTCTCTCTCTCTCCCCTCTACCAATTAAAGATTATGAATGATTTGAAAACACTCTTTTCTTTAAGGAAGAGGACATAGGACTCTAGCTGTAAATGTCTATGTACCCAAGAGTGAAATGTTCACCTACTTATTTTCCTAATATTGTTTAAATTAACACCTTTAACTTGACAATTGTATGTGCTCCTGTGATTGCCTCACGAATAAGGCCATTCAGTATATTCCTCCCCTAGAAAGTGGCCCCACCCCGTGTGTGCTGCCACCATGCGTGACCCCCAACTCAGGACCATCATTGCCCTGGCCTCCTCCTCCTTAGCATGGCTGCTCCTGCTGTTGAACATGTGGAGTCTTCTGTTGGGTCCTCTTTTGAATGTGGGTTCTATCATTTAACACAATGATTTTGAGATTTCTGCACTTTTTGGGGTTACTTGTTCCTATTTTCTGAGCACTGTTCTCTTGTATGAATACATCATGACCTGTATGTGTCTTCTCCAGCTGAAGAGTGTTGGTGTGGTTTTCAGTGTGGGATGTTGGGAATGAAGCTGCTCTGAGCACTGCTCCACAGGTCTCGTGCACACATATGCTTTCATGTCTCTTGTGTGAATACATTGTGACCTGTATGTCTTTTCTCCAGCTGAAGAGAGTTGGTGTGGTTTTCAGTGTGGGATGTTGGGAATGAAGCTGCTCTGAGCACCGCTCCACAGGTCTCATGCACACATATGCTTTTATATCTCTTGAGTAGACACTTGGAAATGGCCTTGCTGGGTAATTCAGTGGGTTAATGGTAAATATTGTAAGAAACTGCTGAAGCGTTTTATGAGGTTTTTTTTTTACATTTCCTCCAGCAGAGTATGAGAGTTTTAAGTGGCTGATATCATCTCACCCCTGGTTTGATTAGTCTTCTTAGACATTCCAGTAGACCTACGGGGGCGTCTGGTTTTAATTCTCTTTTGCAGTCCCCTGTGGTATAAAGCTGTCAGGAACTATTTCATGGCTCATTCTGCCTATATTTATCTGTTTTGGAAAAGAGTTTGTGCAACACTTACGGCGTTTTAATCACACTGGGTTGTTGGATATTTTGCTTTGGAATTATTCAGTGCTGGGGGTTCTCTGTATTCATACCTGGGAGCTACAGATGAAGATATTTTCGCTTAGCATGTTGCTCACTTTTCTGTGCTCTCAACAGTGTCTTTTGCAGAGCAAGTTCCTGTTTTGATGAAAATGAATGTATCATTTTTTAAAGAAATTATCCTCTGTGGTAGCATAGATGAAATACTTCTTAAAACTCAAAGTTACAACACTTTTCTCCTATGTCTTCAGCCATATGTTTTCTATATTTAACTTCATGATTCATCTTGAAGAAAGAAATTATACAGTGTGTGATATGGAACAAAGTCCTTTCTTTAGTATCCAATTTTTTCAGCACAGTTTTTAGAAAATAATTATTTTTTTCACTCAATTGTCTTTGCAAAAAAAAGTGTGTTTTTCTGTTTTTGTTTTGTCTGGGTTTTTTTTTTTTTTTTGGAATGGATGTTGGATGCTGGCAAGGCAGTTGGCCACATACAACTGGCCTCCTGCCTCCTGCCCCACAGGTCCACGTCCCTGTCTTTGCCCAATTCCAGGCTGTTCAGTGTGCTTTAGCTTCATAGGACATAGTTGTCAGGTGGTGCCACCAGGTGCATGTCTTCTTCTCTATCAGGTAGTTTTACTATTCCTGGTCCTTTGAGTTTCCCTATGAACTTTATAATGTTCATCAATTTCTACAAAAAATGGCTTCTGAGAGTTTAACTTGGATTGCATTGATTGGAGAGGTCAATGTGGGGAGAGCTGACATCTTGGCCATGTGGAGTCTTCAAATCCCTGGAGACAGAACGTGTCTTGACCAAGTTAGGTCTTCTTTAGTAGGTATGCATTTTAGTATTTGCTATGCACATTTTGCACAGTTTTTGTCAGATTTACCTCTAAATGTATTTTATTTTGTCATGTTTTTGTAAATGGATTTCTAAATTTTATTTTATATCATTTCTTGCTAATAAAACACATACAATTTTAGTTTTGCATTCTGACAGTGTATTCTGAAAGCTTGCTAAAACTACATATTTGTTCAAATGCCAGTTTTTAGATTTTACAACATTGTCCACATATCTGATCATGTTGTTGTGAATAAAGACCATTTTGTTTCTCCCTTTCTGATATGGATTTATTTTCTTTCCATATGCCATGGCTAGAATATCCATTGTGATAGATAACAGACTTGGTAAGCACAGATATCCTCACATTGTTCCTGAGCATGAGGGTGCCTCCAGTCTTCCACAGCTGAGTATGGTAGCACTCATAGGTTTTGCATAGTTGCCTGATACAAGGCTGAAGAATTTCTCTCCTGTTCTTTATTGAGAATTTTTAAATTGGGAATGGATGTTGGATATTATGATTTTCTGCATATATTTTGGCAACCATACAGTTTAATTTTTAGTATGTTTGTACTGAATTACATTGATTTTCTAATGTTAAACCAACCTTGCATTCATGAGATACATCATGTTGGTCATAATGTATTTTCTTTTTTACATATTTTTGGATTTCATATGACAGCATTTTGTTAACATTTTGCATCTATATTCATAAGATAGATATACTTATTGTTTTTCCTTTTTGCTAATGGCCTCTATTTTGAATAATGTTTGTATCATAAAGAAGTTGAGAAATACTCCTTTGTCAATTGTCTTAAGAGTTTTAAAAAATCGATATCATTTCTTGCACAAATGCTTGATATAATTTATTTGGAAAACAATGGACCTGAAGTTTTCTTTGAATGAAATTTTAAAATACAAATTTAACTTCATTAATTGATACTACTGCTATTTGGGTTATCTCTTTATTCATGAATACACTTCACAAATATACTCATGTATTCATGAATACACTTCATGAATACACTCCACCATAGGGGGAGGATAGGGTGAGTTCATCCTTGGGGGAGGATGGGGGGAGGACCACTCTAGGGGGAGAATGGGAGGGGGACCATCTTTGGGGGAAGATGGGGGGAGGACCATCCTTGGGGGAGGATGAGGTGAGGACCATCTTGTGGGGAGGGTGGGGTGAGGACCATCCTGGGGGGAGAATGGGGTGAGGACCATCTTGGGGGGAGAATGGGGTGAGGATCACCAAAGAGAGAGTAGGGTAAGGACCATCCTTGGGGGAGAGTGGGGTGAAGACCATCTTAGGGGAGGACAGGGAGGACTACCCTGGGTGAAGAATGGAGCAAGGCTGGTTCTTGGAGACCTGTGCCATGTACCTGCTTGGAGTCTCTGCTGTGTCTGCACAGCTCACAGATGCCCTCCAAGAGGTTCCCTGTTCCAGGGCTGTGGCCCCTGGGGTGTGTCTAGGTTTGAACTAAGAGTGAAGTGAAAGGCATAAACTTTAAGGGAGTTTGAACCTGAATGTGGATGTTTTTCTCTGGAGGAGTCAAGGTTATGTTTTTTCATTAGTTAGAATAAGATCTCAAGTTAGAAAACTATATCGTTTTAGAAAAGCACTTCCCACCTAAGTATCTGGCTGAGTGTCGTGACTGTATCGGATTCCCACTGAAAGCCTCCAGTGACTTATCTCAAGGATTCCTTCAGTGGCCTGAATTTGTAACTTCTGTGCCAAGTATCTTGGTGTTGAGGAGATTTTAGATTTTGAAATTATGAGAATAGGATGTAAAAACTTGCACCAAATATTTTTGACAGTTTTCTAATATATAGTCTTCATTTAAGGAGCAAATTTGTAAACGTGCTCATGGAAGAACTTATCCTTCCTACAAAGCAATAGCTGGTGGTTTCCTAGAGCGACGTGTGAGGATAGAGGGCATGGGACCTGCTCTCATGGGCCAGGGGAGCTGGGGCTGGCACAGAGGGCAGAGCCTCCTGGATTCAGGTGGAATCTTAATCCCCTGCCAGCCTCCCCTCTCCAGCTCCTGTCCCCAGCCTTAACTCCCAAATGCAGGACTGCAGGAAGGAGACCCCAGGCCCTCCTGCCTCCTCCCTAATCACTTGTGAGTTCCGCTGGGGCCGTCTTCGTGGGAGAGGGAAACCTGTGGACGAGGCAGCTGATGGCGGCAAAAGGGCCTCCCCTCCCAGGGCCTCCACCACACCCACCTTTCTCCTCCACTGGACGCCGCCTTCCTGTAGTCGGCTGTTCCTAAAATCCCTTTCCATGTGCATAACGTGAATCGTGGCGAACATTGTTAGTAACTCACCCGCTGGTCGCTGACCTGCCTGTGTGGCCAGTCCCCGAGGTGCACTGCTGGGCCCTTGGCCTTGCGGAGAGCTTGTCCTGGGCATCCTCTCTGCCTTGTCCCATGTCCTGCACACCCTCTGCACCTCCTGGGCAGGTGCTCACCTCTGGAAACACATGTCACACTTCGTGTCTGCCTCCATCCTTGCACGGACCGGGAGGTGGTTTTCTCTCCTTCTAGGCACTGCTGTGGTTACTGGGACACTGACGTGTGGTCCCACAGGTCAGGATTCCTCGGAGGGGCCACCTTGCTTCCCGAGAGAGTAGGAAGGCACTCCGTCTCAGAACAACGGTGTCTGTACTCTGGTTCCAGCGCCTGTGACCAGTGTGGTCCTGGACAAACCTGTCCACCCCCTCAGCCTCAGACCCTTCATTTGACCTGGGCAATGACAGCACCTGTCACCCTGTCCTCTCAGACCAGGGGCTGGCATAGCGTCTCCAGTTTCAAGCCTGGTCCAAGAAGGGCATGAAGCAACTAATTTCAGCATTTCACCAGCCGCCAGTTCCCTGAGCCAGGTGGAGATTCCAGCCATGCCCTCGCCCTTGACCCCCAGCATCAGCTCTGGCCCCAGGGGGTGTCTGTCACGTGCCCTCCCCTGTGTTTCTCATTGGCATCACCCACCGGGTCATTCCAACCACATCCCCATGTCCAAGTCCTGGGGATTCCACATTTCTAGACCTGGCTTCTCTTCCTAAATTCAGGACAGAAGCTACTGGGCATTACTTCAGAGCAAGTATCTCAACTCTCTCTGCACAAAACATACAAGGCCTCTCTCTCCTAACCCTGCCCTCCCTCGGGGACGTGCCTGGCATCCTGGCCTCTCCACAGCCACTCACGCACACCCTACAGTCCCTTGATGTTAGCCCTGCCCTCTGTGCCCTGCTGATGAACGGGACTCACTGCAATGAACCCCCCTTCACAAGTCATGGCCCCAGGCACGGTCACTCACGCAGACTCCACAGTCCCTCGATGTTAGGCCTGCCGTCTGTGCCCTGCTGATGAACGGCCTCACTGCAATGAACCCCCCTTCACTGCAATGAGCCCCCTTCACTGCAATGAGCCCCCCTTCACTGCAATGAGCCCCCTTCACTGCAATGAACCCCCTCTTCACTGCAATGAACCCCCTCTTCACTGCAATGAACCCCCCTCACTGCAATGAGCCCCCCTTCACAGGTCATGCCCTCAGGTAGCCCCATCCCGTGATCACATGCCTAGAGCCAGGTGGGGCTGGCTGATAAATTTCAGAGAAGTCAGTCTTTCAACGGTTATCAGAGGCTCAGCTTGGGCATGCGTGAGACCTGGGTGTGTGAGCTTCCTCCAGGCGCTGTAGGTGTCAGGAGTTCAGGCCTCTCCAATGCATCTCAACCTAAAATAAACCACAGTAGATTCCTCCATCTGCCCACAGACAGTGGGTTATTCCTGGTGTTTTGTTCCTACAAATAAGGCTGCTGCAGACATCCACTTAGAGTTTTTCTGAGGATCTATTTTCATTTCTTCTGGGTGAATGCCAAGCACTGAGTGACTGAGTCATACAGTAAGTAGGTGGATGTTTGACCTTTCAGAACAGTTTCCAGAGTCGCTGTGCCTTTTGTATCACCAGCAGTGTGTGAGCGTTCTGGTTGTTCCAAGTGCTCATAATACCTATGCCATTGGTCTTTTAAATTCACATATTCTAGTCAGTATGCAGTGGTATTCCATTTTTAGTTTAATTTGCACTTCTCAGATGACTAAATGTGTCAAGATTTGTTTCACAAAATTATTGGCTATTCCTACATCTTCTTTCATAAAGTGTCCAGTCATAGCCCTTGCTCATTAACTTGTTAAGTGATTTTTTTTTATTTTTGAGTTGTAATAGTCCTTTATGTCTTCTGGATAAAATCCTAAACAAAACAGAACTCTTAAAGCTATTTAACTTCTAGAAGAAAATGTAGAAGAATGTCCTTATGAACTTTGGTTAGACAATGATTTATTAAATGGGACACAAAAGTATAAGACATAAAAAAGAAATAACCTGGACTTTATCTTAGTCCATTTTGTGTTGCTATAACAGAATACCTGAGACTGGCTAATTTGTAAAGAACAAGGATTTATTTCTTATGGTTCTGAAGGCTGGGAAACCCAAGGTTGAAGGGCAGCGACTGATGAGGGTCTTCTTGCTGCCACATCCCATGAAGGAAGGTGGACAGGCAAGAGAGCAAGAAGGAAGGGACCAGGCTCCTCACTCCCGTGATAACTAACCCACTCTCAGGATAACTAACCCACTCCCATGATAACTAACCCACTCTCAGGATAACTAACTTGCTCCCATGGTAACTAACCCACTGTCAGGATAACCCACTCCTTTGATATCTACCCACTCTCAGGATAACTAACCCACTCCCGTGATAACTAATCCACTCTCAGGATAACTAACCCACTCCCATTATAACTAACCCACTCCCATAATAACTAACCCACTCTCAGGATAACTAACTCACTCTCATGATAACTAACCCACTCGCGTGATAACCTGCTCCCGTGATAACTAACCCACTGTCAGGACAGCTAACCCACTCTCAGGATAACTAACGTGCTCCCATGATAACTAAACCACTCTCAGGATAACTAACTTACTCCCTTGATAATTAACCCACACTCGTGGTAACTAACCTACTCTGTGGTAACTAACCCACTCTCATGATAACTAACCCACTCCCATGATAATGAAACTACTCCTCTGATAACTAACCCACTCTCAGGACAGCTAACCCACTCCAATGATAACTAACCCATTGTCAGGATAACTGACTCACTCTCATGATAACTAACCCACTCCCATGATAACTAAACTACTCCCATGATAACTAACCCACTCTCAGGACAGCTAACACACTCTCAAGATAACTAACCCACTCTCAGGATAATTAACCCACTCCCATGATAACTAAACCACTCTCAGGATAACTAACCCACTCCCATGATGACGAACCTACTCTCCTGATAACTAACCTGTTCCCGTGATAAGTAACCCACTCTCAGGACAGCTAACCCACTCCCAGGATAACTAACCCACTCTCAGGATAACTAACCCTCTCCGGTGATAACTACCTCACTCCTGTGATAGCAGCAGGAATCCATTAATGAGGGCTCAGATTCACCCTGTGAAGGCCCCCCTCCCAACACTGTTGCATTTGGAATTAAGTTTCCCTCACATGAACTCTGAGACTCACACTCAACGTAGAGCAGGCTTCATGAAATAGACCTTCTTCTCTTTGATAGCCACCATTGGCAAAGGGAAAAGTGAAGCCATGGACTTGGAGAAAGCACTCACCACACACATACCTGGCAAAGAATGTGCTTGTCCAATGGAGCCCAGTCTCCTTAGAGTGGCTCAGGTCCCTTTCCTTGGGAAATGCTGGCACAGGAAGGCCACGACTGGCTCATCTTGGGAAAGGGGAGGCGTCCTGCCACCACCATCCCGGGTGGGCCAGAGGGAAATGGCAGGTGTCCTTCCATATCACCAAGAGAAAGGGCAGGGGGCTCCGACTCTGAGGGAGGGTGCAGGGACCTTCCTTCTGTCCATCTGTTTTCTGGGGAGGGGTGTTGGTCTTCGATCATCTGCATGAACAAATGTGATTTTCTCAGTGTGAGCTGCTTACCCCAGACTCCATGGCACATAAACGCCCTTGCCCAGGTCTCTCTTATAACTGGTTTTGCCCCATCCTGAACTCCATAGGGCTCTGCAGGCTATTCATACTTCATTCCTAATGAAAATCATTGGTGAAATTCTGTTGCAATGTTGTCCAAATCAGAAAACACATGTTGGATTTAAAACATAAGCACTGAGAGGAGCCGTAGCAGCCTGGATCTCCCATGGGTGGCTCTTCCTCTGTTGCGGGCTGAATTGGGGGGGTGGACTCAGTGCGTGTGGACAGGACCAGCAGTGTGCACCTGCCCACAGGAGGTGTGGGGAGGTGACCCAGAGGCCTTGCAGAGTCCCGGGGGACACTGGGTGCACCTTGGGGGGGCCCAAACTTGGCTCCTCCCTTATCTCCAAGCTCATTAGTGTTGGGGTTAGTTTCAAATGACCCACGTCACTGGGCTCTCAGAAAGGTGGACAAGCAGGCCAGTATCTGGCTGTCTATCTATGTATTTGTGGGTCTATCAGTCTGTTCCTCAGTCAGTCAGTCTGCCTATGTATCTATCTATCTATCTATCTATCTATCTATCTATCTATCTATCTATCATCTATCTGTCCATCATCTATCATCATTTCTAAGGAGGCTGGGTCTGCAGCTTCACCTTCCGGTGCCCATATCCCAGGGAACTTTGTGCTCAGCATCCTGAAGGTCCCCACTGACCCCCAGGCAATGTCAGAGCCCCTCCTGCTGGGAGCGTTTCCCTGCTGAGGCAGACACGGAGCAGAAACCAGACAGGAACGCACTTTATAAAGACATCCTGGCCAAATGACTTATAGCCAGATAGCAGGCGTAACTGTTGAAGTATTTACATACACATTTGGAATAGAAGGCACCACTAGGAGTGGCAGGAGTATCATTATATAATTACTAAGTTGGCTAAGTGAACAAAGTCTGACTTTTAAAATAACGTGCTATTTTAAAATAATATTTTAAAACAACACAACTACTAACTGCAGGAAATTGGTCAAATTTGCTCCATCTCTGAATCTGTCATCTCATTTGTAAATGAGGGATAATAAGTTGTCCTCTAGATACTTGTATATACAAACAACATAAAATCGACCATTTTAAGTTACAAGACTGAGTAGCATTTAGCACCCTCCATTCTGTGCAAGCTGCCACCTCTGTCCAGTTCCAAAACATGTTTCTCATCCTAGAAGGAAATCTTGCACCTCACAGCAGGCTCTTCCCACCCGCTCCCACCCCTGCACCCACCACTCTTTCTGGCTCTGTGGATGTAGCTGTTCTGGATACTTCATATAAGAAGAGCCACCCAGCATGAGAGCTTCTGTGCCTGGCGCCTTTCCCTTTGCCTCCTGTGTTCCAGGTTAGTCTGTGCGGAGCCTGGGTCAGCACTTCATCCCTCAGTATGATGGACGCCACTGTGTTGCAGGGACAAACCCCCATCTGCTTCTCTCACCTTCAGGGGTGGACGCTGGGGTTGCTTCTACATCCAGGCTATTGTGGGTAATGTTTCTGTGACATTCGTGTGCAGACATTAGTTCAGGAACCTGTGTTTAGCTCCCTTGAGCATATGCTGAGGAGTGAAGTTGCTGGCCCATATTGATGATTCTGTGTTTAACTTTTTGAAGAGTCATTCTAGAAACGCTGAGGAGTTAAGTAAGACGGTGTACACAGAAATTTCTAGTAGAAGATTCCTCCGCACACAATGGAAGCATCCACTACTTTAGTCACTGAAAAGCACAGGACCTGGCATTAGCGACTTCAGCCCCTCAGAGAGTGAAAATGGCAGGCAACAGAGAAAAGAGCTGCTGCATCTGTGGCCATTTAGGGATTTTTGTTTATTTATTTATTTTTTACTGTTTTAGAGACAGCATCTTGCTACGCTGCCTAGGCTGGATTTGAAATTCTGGGCTCAAGCGAGCCTCCCGCCTCAGCCTCCCGGGTGGCTGGGACCACAGGGCCATGCCACCATGCCCGGCTATAGGGATTTTTTTAATGCAAAACTGAGCAGACACTCTGTGATCTCACACCTTACTGGGAACTCTTGGAGTAGCCATTCCTTTCGCTCATTCTGGAGCAGATGGAGTGATGGGGAACATCACAACTCTTCTTCAAGTCGGAGCTATCAAAAAAGAGAGTCAGCAGAGGTCTCATCTGACCCTCATCGTTGTACAATGTATTATTAAAGTCATGATGGGAGAATGATGTTTTCGTCACTACATGGGATGTCACACACTCAAGAAGGTGACCCTCATGTGGTGACAGCTCATCCATAAGCAGGGGCGTCTCTGAATTTGAGGGCAGCTGGGCAGTGAGAACAGAACAGAAGCAACTTGCAAAAGCTGCTGAGGCCAAACTGGTGAGCCACAGACTTCACTCGGGCACTGCCCGGCTTAAAAAGTCCTGCTACGCAATAAGTCTCAAAGGTCTTGTTATACAGGACACTCGGGAGGGTGGTGCTGTGTCTCACAGACACAAATGCCTTGGCCGTGGTGCTGTGGCAGCAGGGTGTCCCTGTGGGCAGCAGGGCATCACCGTGGGCAGCAGGGCCTTGCTGTGGGCAGCAGGGCCTCGCCGTGGCAGCAGGGTGTCACTGTGGGCACCAGGGCGTCACTGTGGACAGCAGGGCCTCGCTGTGGCATCAGGGCATCACTGTGGGCAGCAGGGCCTCGCCGTGGCATCAGGGCATCACCGTGGGCAGCAGGGCCTCGCCATGGGCATCAGTGCATCACCGTGGGCAGCAGGGCATCACTGTGGGCAGCAGGGCCTTGCCATGGGCAGCAGGGCCTGGCCGTGGGCAGCAGGGCCTGGCCGTGGCAGCAGGGCATCACCGTGGGCAGCAGGGACACGCCGTGGGCAGCAGGGCCTCGCCGTGGGCAGCAGGGCATCACCGTGGGCAGCAGGGCCTCGCTGTGGGCAGCAGGGCATCACCGTGGGCAGGGGGGCATCACCATGGGCAGCAGGGCATCACCGTGGGCATCAGGGCATCACTATGGGTAGGAGGGCATCACTGTGGGCAGTAGGGCCTCGCCATGGGCAGCAGGGCATCACTGTGGGTAGCAAGGCGTCACCGTGGGCAGGAGGGCATCACTGTTGGCAGCAGGGCCTCGCCGTGGGAAGGAGGGCATCACCGTGGGCAGCAGGGCATCACCGTGGGCAGCAGGGCCTCGCCGTGGGCAGCAGGGCATCATTGTGGGCAGCAGGGCCTTGCTGTGGGCAGCAGGGCATCACCGTGGGCAGCAGGGCCTCGCCGTGGCAGCATGGCGTCTCTCCTGGCCCGGTGTCGGTTCTGCTTTTCTTCACTCTCAGCTGCCTTTGATGGTGGTGATGAGTCCCCCTTCCTAAAATGCGCAGTGCAGAGTCCTTACAGCTTTCTCCCTTTTCATCCCACTTTTCCCAAACGTTTTATTTTAAACCGATGATAGACTCACGAATGGCTGCAGAGACTGCGGCTCGCGCGCCCCTTGCCGGCTGGTTGGCGTGTGGCGCTGCCGGGGTGGGCGCAGGCACTGGTGCAACCGCGCAGACCAAGGGCGGCCCCTACGCAGCCACTTCCGGTTTTTCACGCACGCCCCTCCTGAGTCCATCCTGGATCCCACGTGATTCATTCAATATTCCCCCTCTTCTCCTCCATCCTCCGGTATTCACCGTCTCCGCTTGCCTGCTGTGACTTCCACGCTTCTTGCTGTGCGGCGGTTCAGCTGTTGGGTAGAATCAGCCTGGGTTTCATTTGCACCGTGTTTTCTGCTGACTGGAGTGAGGCTATGGAATTTTGGCGGGAGCCCCCCGGGGGCCCAGCTGAGCCTCCCGAGTGTCCTGTCACGGCGTCCTGAGGCGGGGTCATCTGACAACGGGGATGTGGGCCAGGGTCCTTCCACGGTGATGAGCATCTGGGGGAGCTGCTCTTCTCGGAGATGCGAAAGCTGCTTCTCTCCGTCTTCCACCCCCTGGCTTCCACATCCATCGGGGGACTTCCCTGCCCCTCGCTACTGTGGAGTTTAACTGTGACTGCGTTAACTCACCCGTGGGCTTCTCGGAGATGCCAACGCTGCTTCTCTCCATCTTCCACATACACTGTGGGACCTCCCTGCCCCTAGCTACTGTGGAGTTTAACCTTGACGCTCTTAACGCACCTGTGGTCTTCTCAGAGCTGCCAAAGCTGCTTCTCTCCATCTTCCACCCAGCAGCTTCCACATCCATCTGGGGACCTCCCTGACCCTTCTTTACTGTGGAGTTTAACTGTGGCTCTCTGTTGACTCACCGGTGGGCTTCTCCAGTGAAGAGCTGGCCCTTCCCCTCTGCACATGCATTTATTTGATTATTTACTTATTTCAGTATGGACTCATGAGTATTTATATGCTAAGGCACAAAATACATTTTTTAAAATATTGTTGCCTCAGTTGTCCCACGCTGACCCTTGGAAGCTCCTTCAGGCTGGACAGGCTTTTTGTTGTGTTCTCTTGACAAACACACACCCTCTCTGGGGGCACGTCCTTGGTTCCCGGAACACAAGATGCTCTAAGCTGGTCCTGGATCTTCCCCGTCTTAGCCCTGGCATCCATCAGTTCTCCAAGGACCCCAGGTCTCATTGATTCCAATCCAACAACACGGTTTATTTTAGCCTGAGTTGTTCATTGTCTTTAGGAGTGAAAAGATGCCTCTCCTTGTCTATAGCATATTTACATATTTGTTTGATTCTAGTTTCAGAATTTCAAACCCACATGCTACGATAAGTACCTTTACTCACTAGATTGCTGTGTCCCCGCCCAGTCAAGGCTGTTTCCGGGGTGCCTGGGTTGGTTGCATCTCCCTGCCCTCCAGGATCTGTCCCTCTGCAGTGCATGAGGCTCATTTTTCTGTGACTATTGTCCATCCTGGGTTACCCCCCACCTAATGTCCTGATGGGTCACAGTCGCTCATTTCTGGAGCAGATGGAGGGATGGGGAACATCACGAATGTTCTTCAAGTCACAGCTATCAGAAAAGAGACTCAGCAAAGATGCTCAGCCTCTCCCCATCCTGACACCCCTTCCCACTCCCCAGTGCTCGCACCACACAGGAACCGGTTTCTAAGACTTCTGGTTCAATGAGTAAGCAGGTGGCAGCTGCACGTGATCCTGTTCCCCTTCCTTCTCTCGTGTGGGGGCACTGGAGACAAATATTCTTAGGGCTTCTCCACTCTCACCGGATAGTCCACCCTGGAAACCTGTCTGCTTCTCCTCACAGGGACCCTCCTCCTTCCTCAAGCCACACAGCGCCCTGTTGTGTGAATTCACCTGTTCATTCAACCCACCCATCCACATGACAGAACGTGTGCTATGTACGTAATAAGTATTTTCTCTGTTAGTTGCCCTTGACTTATTGTTTTGGTCATGCATTTAAAGTGGTTTGTCAAATTTATCAGTCTTTTTCCTTTGCTACCTCTGGATTTTGAGTCATAGTTGGAAAGTCTTTCTCTGAACCAACGTTAAGGAATTTACTCATTGTTTTCTTCGAGTAGTTATGAGGTTTCATGTTTAAACATGGAGATCCCTGGTCCATTGGGAGTTAATTTTTATGTACAATGTGAGATAGAAACTTAATTCTGTACTTTTCCAAAGAGCTGCCCAGTAGTCCCAGGATCCATTACGAAAACGACCATCTTCATCCCGGAGCTTGGAGACTCCCCTCTGTCATAGACTAAATTTTCACCGTATTTGGGTCTATTTCTGGAATTTCTGTTTATGAACCACACTTCTGTGATTTTAAAAGTTTGTGATGCTGTCTGATGGGAACTCTATTTCTGAAAAGCCTTTCGTAGATTTTACTTTTAAACGTTAGTTCCCGTACACATTTCGTTCCTCTCAGGCATCTGATGATGTGAGCCCGAGTCCTGCTCTTCCTGCCTCTGTACATGCTTCATTCTTCTCAGGCATCTGATGATGTGGGCCCAAGTCCTCCTCTTCCTGCCTCTGTATAGGCTTCATTCTTCTCAGGCATCCGATGATGTGGGCCGGAGTCCTCCTCTTCCTGCCTCTGTACGTGCTTCATTCTTCTCAGGCATCCAATGATGTGGGCCCAAGTCCTCTTCCTGTCTCTGTACACGCTTCATTCTCCTCAGGCATCCAATGATGTGGGCCCAAGTCCTCTTCCTGTCTCTGTACACACTTCATTCTTCTCAGGCATCTGATGCTGTGGGCCCCAGTCCTCCTCTTCCTGTCTCCTGTCACCACCACTTTCCCTGACACTCTGTTTTGTCATTTACGTTCTCTTGGTAGTTTTCCTGCCTTTCTTTGATGTCCCCTATCACATTTCCATTTGAGATTTGAGTCTATTTTCCTAGGGGACCGTTAAATTTATTATTTTAAGAGCAGTTTTAGGTTTATAGTAAAACTGAGCAGAAAATACAGAGAGCTCCCATAGAGATGTACAACCCCCTCTGAGACACACATGGTCCTCTTATTGACACCATGCATTAGTCTTGTGCATTAGTCATAGCTGATGAAACAATACTGATACATTATCATTAACTAATGTCCATGGTTTACATCAGGGTTAACACTTGATGCTGCACATTCCAGGGGTTTTGAAAATGTGTAATGACGTGTGCCCCCCACCACAGTGCCATGAAGAGGTGTGCCCCCTACCACAGTGCCACCTAAGATTCTCTAGATTCCATCGGTTCACCCCTCCCTTCCCACAACCTCGAACCATGGATTTCTTTCACTGTCTTCAGAGTTTTGCCTTTTCCCGCAGGTCCTGTAGGTGAAACCATAGGTTGGGGTCTTTTCATAGGGGCTGCTTTCACTACGGATGTGGATGTGCGCTGAGGTCCTCCACGGTGTGTGTAACTCGTGGTCCAGCTCTTTCCAGTGCTGGCTTCTCTGCAGTGTCTGATGTACCACAGTTTTGTAGGAAGCCCCCATGCCATCTTCCACAGTGGCTGGGCCATTTGCAGTCTCCCCAGCAGGAATGAGCGTTTCTGTTCCACATCCCTGCCAGCTGCTGGTGGGGCTCAGGTTGGAGTCAAGCTGTTCTATGTGGTGCTCTTTCATTAGGCAATGAGTACTTATAACTCATACGGAAGTACTATTATTGTGTGTGGTATGTGTTCTTTATTTCTAAGATAATTTTGTCTTTTTCTTTCATTTATTTCCTGAGTTAAATCAACTATTTTTATTATTCTATTTTTCGACTGTATCTTACATTTCTAAATTTCTGATTCAAGGTGGCTTTTCAGATCTTCCAAGGCTGGCTTGAGGATATTTAATCTCTCAGGGGTGTTGATTTACAGATTTCTCTGCCTCGTGGCTGTTTTTGGGGAGTTTTCTTCATTCGGCTTTGGTGAATATTTGCCCCCTGGTTTCCCGCCACAGCTCTGTGTAAATTGTCTTTCTCCCTCTCTTTGGTGACGGTGGGTGACGTAGAAGGCTCTGGCCTGATGGCTTCTGTTTGACTGTTCTCGGGGGGAGGGTCCACACCTCAGCTGTGGGGTCCCCTTCTGTCTTGCAATCTGGAAGTCGTCCTGTTTTCCTTTGCTCCCCAGTCGTCCTGTTTCCCTTTGCTCCCCTTCTTCTCCCCCAGGAACTCTGTGTTCGGGAGACTGGACTGTAAGTCAGGCTTCCACCCTGGGGTCTGGCTGTGAACAGGTGGGCTCTGCCTCCCGGGCTTGCTCCCTGCCCAATGGGCCTCAGTGGCGCCAGCCCCGGCTCCACCTCTCAAGGGCGTCTGTGCAGGTCTGTGGCTCAGCCTCCTTCATTCTCAGTAACTCTGTCCTCTGGGGACGTGGGGTGCTTGCTCCTCCCAGGGGTGTTTCTCAAGCTACTTTCCTCATCAGGCCCCACAGGGCCTCACAGACAGCCTGCACCCCCACCCTCCTGAGCTCCTCCTCCCGCCTTAAATGCCTGCTTCCCGAGCCTGCGAGCTCCTGGAGGCGGGGCTTCCTGAGCCTGTGAGCTCCTTGAGGCCGGGCCGGGTCCTAAGGTCTCTGCATCTCCAGTACTGGACGCAGCTCAGGGACGGGTGTCTGAGGCAGATGTCCTGTGCCATCCTCCGTTCAAGGCACCCCGTTTCCAGCTGTGATGTCCAAAGGCCAAGCAGCAGCCAGTGAGCAGGACAGGCTCAGGGGGATGCCTCACTGGGGAGTCTCTGCCATCACACCAAGCACCTAGACCCCTCAGCGGACACCTAGACTTTGGTAGGAGGAGGCCACGCAACCTAGAACATAAATAATTCAGGTTCTGCCCTTTAATATGAGACATATAACCATGAGGTCATTTTTTCCAGGTTTCAGAAAAGGAATTTTCTTAAAAGCAGCATAGGGTTGTGTTTGTACTGATGGTTCGCCCAGTTAAGATGGATTTTAATAGTTTCTCCTCTTTCCCATTTTCTTCCTATGTCTTTCTCCACAAACAGGAGCTGGGGACTGGACCCCACTCATATCAAACAAGAACCATTGGCTGCAGATCGACCTCGGAGAGAGGGGGGAGGTCAAGGCGGTGGCCACACAGGGTGGGTATGGGAGCTCCGACTGGGTGACCATCTACATCCTGATGTTCAGCGACAGTGGCTGGAACTGGAAGCAGTACTGGCGGGAGGACAGAATCTCAGTAGGTCCCTGGTGGGAGGGCAGCATCTCGGTGGGTCCCTGATGGGGGGACAGTGCCTCGGTGGGTCCCCAATGGGAGGACAGTGTCTCAGTAGGTCCCTGACAGGAGGACAGCGTCTCGGTGGGTCCCTGATGGGAGGACAGCGTCTCGGTGGGTCCCCAGTGGGAGGACAGCTTCTCGGTGTGTCTCTGACGGGAGGACAGTGTCTCTGTGGGTCCCCTCCTGGCAGTACTAGCTCCTGGGGCCTGGCCTGCAGGGATGTCGTCCCCAGGGAGCCCTGGAGAACTTGGCTCCAGTAGAGAACAACAGCTCCAGGATTTCCTGGCCAAGGTTTCCTGCGTTTTCAGATGCACAATTTAGTAAGTATGTAATACAGTAAAACAATTCTATGGCATAGTGGGAAATTGGAAGAAAGCCTGGGGTTTCTACTAAAACCATGGACGGCATCATGTGTAACCAGCCTGCGTTTTGCACAGTCATTTGGAGGGTGGTGTTGGGGCCACATCACTTCACATGAACCCAGTGAGCACAGCCTGACCCCTACACTTTTGGTCTGAGGCTTCTGAAAGGCACGGATGGACACGTCTCCCTGTGCACAACCATTCGGTGGGCTCTTCCCTCTGTCCCGTGACCACATTCAGTAGGTTTTTGGGCAGAGACTGCCTAGAGATTCAACGACCTTGTGTCTCTGGTCCCTAAACTGTCACACACCTGTGCTTCTTTGGGGCAAAATGTTTTTGTTTGTCTAGCTTGTGACTTTTAACAAGTCATGCAATTTTCTGCATATCTTTCATGACATAATTACTGAAGTATCCCAGACAAATTCATTTAACATTGCTGAGCTCAGAGAGTGGTTTAAAATGTTCAGTTTTGTGGCTGGAGTGAAGCCCCAATAAAGGAGACACTGGTGGCTGTTGTTTACAAACAGCAGCCACCACAGAACGGAGGGCACGGGCAGTGGGTGTTTGGTAATGGACGTTGAGGGGAGCCGGTGTGAGGGGCTGTGGCCAGGGCAGGGCATCAGCCTTCACTTAAAACACCAGCTGAAGGCAACAGGGATGGGAGGAAGCCGTGAGCTCCGTGCCATACTCAGGCAGCTCTGCATTTCCTCTTCGTGTTCTCCCTGACAAGACGGGAGAACAGAGGTTCTCAGTGAAGCTCCCATGACCAGCACAGATGAGCCAGAGAGCCCAGGAGCGGCTCTCGTGGGTCAGCCACGTCCCCTGCACAGACCTCCCGGACCTGGCTCTGTGTCCTCCATGTATGGAGGATGTGGGCTGGGTTGACCCTGGGATAAGCCAGGGCCGGGACCACCCTGGCCAAAGCAGACGGAGGGGACGTGAATGATGCTTCAGCAACCCCGTCCTGGGAATAGACGCCAGACCAGCTGTGACTCTAGTTACAAATCGAGTAGTAGCTTCAAAGACAGGTCCCATCCTGGGAACAGATGCCAGATCAGCTGTGACTCTAGCCACAAATCAAGTAGTAGCTTCAAAGACAGGTCACCACTGTGGCATGCACGTCAGCACTAATTATATTAAGACTGGGTTGTTGGCACGATTTAGAAAGAACAAAGGGAGCTGGAGACACTGTGGGAATTCTCACCTTCTTTTTCCAGCTGTGCTCTCAGCATCCCTCTCTTCCTGCTGACTGTCCTCAGGGGAAACAGATTCAGGACCGAGCTCCGGCCACACTGAGGGGGACACACTGCTAACTGCAAAGGCCACAATAACTGCACTGTCATCGTGTCCCTCACCTGTCCCCGTTATTCCTGGGAGGCCCCTTTAATTATAAGCAAATGCCATTTGTTGTTTGGCTTTTTAAAATTGTGGCGCAATATATATAACAAAAAAATTACCATTTTATTCATTTTCAAGTGTGTAATTCAGTGACCTAAATGTCACACTGTTGTGCAAACATGGACACCATCCATCTTCAGGACTTTCTCATCTTCCCAAACCGAGACTCTGCCCCCATTAAGCACACTCTCTATCCAACCCCTCAGCCCCCGGCACCTCCATCCCACTCACTGTCTCTGTGACTTTGACGACTCTAGGGACCTCATAGAAGTGGAATCAGTCAGTATTTGTCTTTTTATAATTAGCTTCTTCCACTTAGCACCACATCCTCAGGTTTCACCACATTGTACAGGTGTCAGAATGTCCTTCCTTTTGAAGGGTAAATCACTCTGTTGTATGGATAGACCACATTTTGTTTATCCCTTCACCCATGGAGGGACTTTTGGTTGCTTCCATGTTTTCACTATTATGAATAACACTGCTGTGAACATGGGTGTACAAGCATCTCTTTGCAAGCTGCTTTCATTACTTTTGCATACATATCCAGAAGCAGCATTGCTGGATTGTGTGGTAGAACCGTGTTTCCATCTTTTGAGGACACGCCCTACTGTTTTCCATAGTGGCTGCATCATTTCACATTCCCCAGCCATGCAGGAGAGTTCTCCCCTCCCTTCTGTGCTGACACTGCCTATGGCGCATGTTGTTTAGTAGCAGCGGTGCTGTTGGGGGTGAGGCGTTGTCTGGCTGTGGCTCTGAGCTGCGTCTCTGGATGACGAGTGATTCTGAGCTTCTCACTTGCCGGTGGAGCCTCCGCACATCTTCTTTGGAGGAATGTCTATTCAGGTCCCTCATCCACTGTTAAAATCTGATCATTTTTACTGCTGTTATTTAACTGTGGGAGCTCATTCTGTATTGTGGATATTAATCTTCTGTCATCTGTGTTATTTGCCCGAGTTTTCTCCTGTTCTGTGAGCGGCGTCTCAGTTGCTGACACTGTCTTTCGATGCACCCATGTGTTCGATTCTATTTGCCCGGGTTTTCTCCCGTTCTGTGAGCAGCCTCTCCGTTACTGACACCATCTTTTGATGCACCTGCTTGTTCAGTTCTATTTGCCTGGATTTTCTCCTGTTCCATGAGTGGGCTCTTGGTGGCTGACATCTTTCAATGCACCTGTGTTTGATTCTGTTTGCCTGGGTTTTCTCCTGTTCTGTGAGTGGCCTCTCGGTTGCTGACACCATCTTTCAGTGAATCTGTTTGGTTTTATTTGCCTGCGTTTTCTCCTGCTCTGTGAGCAACCTCTTGGTTACTGACACCATCTTTCGATGCACCTGTGTTCGGTTCTATTTGCCTGGGTTTTCTCCTGTTCGATGAGAGGCCACTCAGTGGCTGACACTGTTTTTCGATGCACCTGCATGTTCGGTTCTGATGCGCTCAGTTCTATTCCGCCTTTTGTTGTTCTGCTTTATTTATATTTTAAAAGGATATTGACAAGTTATGCTGGAATAACTTATCCATACATAATATCAGCTGAGCTATAATTACCATTTTACTTTCAAATCTAAATGTCTCTTCTTTTCAATTTTCTTTTAACCATAGATATTTTTACTTTCATGGAAGCAAAACCTCACTAGCTGATAATTACTAGTATTAATGTTATACTATGATCCTTATTTAAAATAAGACAGGGATGATACTTACAACTTCCACATGATTATTCAGTTATCTGCCTTTACAACGAGTCACACACCATACCGACATCTTCAACCCGGTTATTCCATTATCTGCCTTTACAGTGAGTCACATGCAATACCGACATCTTCAATACAGTTATTCCGTTATCCACTTTTACAGTGAGTCACACGCGATACCGACATCTTCAACACAGTTATTCCGTTATCCGCCTTTACAGTGAGTCACACACGATACCAACATCTTCAACACCGTTATTCCGTTATCCGCCTTTACAGCGAGTCATACACGATACCAACATCTTCAACCCAGTTATTCCGTTATCACACGTGATACCGACATCTTCAACCCGGTTATTCCGTTATCTGCCTTTACAGCGAGTCACACGCGATACCGACATCTTCAATACAGTTATTCCGTTATCCACTTTTACAGTGAGTCACACGCGATACCGACATCTTCAACACAGTTATTCCATTATCTGCCTTTACAGTGAGTCACACACGATACCAACATCTTCAACACTGTTATTCCGTTATCCGCCTTTACAGCGAGTCATACACGATACCAACATCTTCAACCCAGTTATTCTGTTATCACACGTGATACCGACATCTTCAACCCAGTTATTCCGTTATCTGCCTTTACAGCGAGTCACACGTGTTCACTGGGGCTTTCCATTTCCATAAGCATTTGCTTTAGACACAGCTTAGCACAGGCCAGAATTCAAGAGCCAGCAACAGGGCAGAGTGGAAATGAGTTTGTGAGGCTGCCACATAGGCGGAGCCACGAGGTGCTGCTGGTGGCTGTTTATGCTCATTTCTTGATCACATGCTAAACAGGGGGTGGGTGATTTCTGGGTGTCCTGGGAAACGGACGCAGCCTTCACGGGTGTCCCGGGAAAGGGGCACAGCCTTCACAGGTGTCCCGGGAAAGGGGCGCAGCCTTCACGGGTGTCCCGGGAAAGGGGCGCAGCCTTCACGGGTGTTCTGGGAAAGGGGCGCAATCTTCCCCTGACGGAGGGTCCCTCCCCTTCTAGACCATGAGGAGTGACTTCCCTAGGTTGCTGGGCATCTGACAGATGTGCTGATGCTGGAGGATGTCCTCGGCTGCGACTACATTATAATCAGGTGTAACAGACAGCAAGGGTACCCGGGGTCACTTCTGCCGCCGTCTTGGTTCTGGTGGGTTTGGCCAAATTCAGTCCCCACCCTGTTTTGCCAGCGAGGTCTAGGACCTTTGTCTGGGGAAACCCGTCCTTCCAAACTCCTGTCTCACTCCCAGAGTCACCTGAGCCTTGAGTGGTGTGGCCCCCACTGCCAGAAAACCAGTCCTCTATGTATCTAGCCAGTAGCTAGTTAGTTATCTGGTGAGTTGCTTCTGGAGGGAAGGCCTGGGATGGGCATGGCCGGCCGGCTGGCTCACGTGGACATCCCTGTGGCTTCACCCTTGGCAAAGGGAAAAGCTGCAGCAATGAGACCACATCAGCCAGATGCCCCCGACCCACCTGTGGGGACCCCACGCGACCATGGGCGGGCTACGCCCTCACATCTATTTCCCCTCCCCCTGCCCGCCTCTGTGTTAAGCTCTAAAGCCTCCCACTGCTTTGCTCTTCTCTTCCTCTACAAACGCAGGGGCTAGCAAGGGCGAAAGGGATGCCACTGCCCCCACGGGCACCAGGAACACAATGGATGGAGCAAGCAGCTCCTTTGCAGTGTTTCCCTGGGGTGACCTCCAGCTGCTAGAAAGGAAATTCCTACTGCACCCAGGGTGCCCCCCAACAGCCCCGCCTGCCCCGGGAAGTGGCTGACCCTGTCCAGGTGTCACTGGCCAGAATTCAGTCTGCTGGGGAATGGCGGCTTGCCAGAACTCAGCCTGTGGGGAAATTGTGGCTCACCACCACTGCACACCTGGTTTGTGGCTCAGGGGCTGCTGGAAACACAGCTTCCTCCCTTGCTTTCCTAAATGAACCCGAGAGGTTGTGCTTCGGGGGAATCTGTAGTTTCTGCAATAAATATGGTAGCTGTGCCGTTCCCATGAAGAACCTGTCAGAGCCCTCATTCAAAAGTCACCTATTATGAATTTGAGGTGTGAGTTATTCAGGATTCACTGATTACTTAAAATTCAAGTTAGGTTTTCCCCATGGTGCAAATTCTTCTGTGATAAATACACCCATCTCTGACATTCTGGGAAAATATATTCGAAAAGAATAGAGAGCAAATTAATTAAAGAAAACATCAGTTTTAGAATAAAAACAGTGTTTTATTTAATAGACACTTTTCTTTTTGCCTCCAAGAGTTATATGCTGGTATGTACTCAGAACAAAATTCGGTAGGATTTTTGAATCATTTACAACTTAATTGTTCTCAGATGTCTTCCAAATACAACCAGAAAACAAACTGGAAGGAGGAGGCCATAACAAGAATGATTTTAATTGACTCTGTCCTGGAAAGGACATGAACCCTGCAGTTTCTTGAAAGTTACTGCAGCAGGTATGGCGTCTGCCAGCAGCAGAATTCAACCTGAACCATGAAAGGTGGGGTGCGGACAGCAGGTGGCCTTGGAGGTCAGCCTGGTGCACAAAATGGCCCGTGTTCTGCTGAGGTGGGTCCCTGCCTCTGCCCCTGTGTCGTTGCCTCTGTCTCTTTCTCTGTGTGTGTCTGTCTCTCTGTGGGGTTCTGTCTCCCCATCTCTCTCTATCTCTCTGTGTCTCTCTGTTTCTGTCTCTATCTCTGTTTCACTCTCTGTCTCTGTGTCTCTCTATCTTCCTCTTTCTTTCTCTCCCTCTCTCACTCTCAGAATTCTGAGTGAGTCATCTGACACATTCTCCAACTGCTATTTCTCTGTAATTAAGATTACACAGCAGCCATTGGTAATAAATTATAGATAGAAAATGATTTATTAGTATAGTTGTGGCCAAAGAAACAACTGCAGGGGGATAGAGGAGATGCTGCTGGTTGCTCAGGGCTGCAGGGTGATGGTCCGGCTTTCTCCTGTGTTTCTCCCTCTTCACCACTTTCTGTGGCTTAAGTGAATAATCTCTGACATGGGAATGTGTTGGTGACAGTGAGTGCCCTAGAGCTGGGCTCCTGACAGTGGCACACCTGGTGCCTTGCCCTCTACAGGCCTGGATGTTTTTCAGTGATTGCGCTGCACGGAACAGAGTGGGACGTGCCGTGGGTTCCAGGCTGTGTCCAGCGAGTCCTGATATGGGTCAAGGCAAACCGGTGCGCATGTGCGGAGTCACGGGGACACCAGTGTGCGCAGGTGGCTTTGCCCTCCTGATACGGCCGCACCCGCCTCAGCAGGGGGACAGTCACGGGGACGCCAGGGTGTGCAGGTGGCTTTGCCCTCCTCATAAAGCCATACCTGCCTCAGCAAGGGGACCCCAGATACCTCCAGGAAGCCCCAGACCTGGCCTCTCCTGCCTCTGTCTGTTCCCCTGTGTCCTGGGAGCAGGTGCCTCTGCCCTGAGCCCCAGGTCTCATCCCCCTCTGTGGATGCAAGCTGGGCCCTGCCTGCCCTGGCACAGAGGAGAAGGATATGGTTCCCTGGTCATCATCTGTGGTCATCCCCCACTTCCAGAGGCACCAGCTGTGGAGGGAAGATGAGACCCTGGAAGCCCTGAGCAGTGGCCACAGGTGTCCAAAGAGGTGACCTCAGGCTGAGCCACCCAGGAATGCATGGTCTCCGCCATTTACCATGGCACCTGTGATTCTTCCAAGAGTCTGTGGGAAGACACAGAAATGCCCACCAAACTGCGAGAAGGAATCATCCCAGAGATAAGTCAGTGATTCTTCAAGAAGCTCAAGGGCGAGGGGTTTGTGGGCTATTTACACTAAAATCACATTCGTCTTTTCTAACAGTTTGGGGCCTTGCTCTGTTTGAAACGTGTCTCAGATGAATGTGCAAGTTAAGAAGAGTGTCCTGGGGCAGGTTCCCCAGGAACCAGCATTGGGTAATGGTGATGCCACTGGAGGCTGCAGATCCACGTGACCCGGGTCTGTGTCCGATGTGCCCAGGAATCTACGTTTACTGCAAAGTACAGAGACACACACGTGGCTTGCTTCTAACACCTGGGGTTGAAAAATGATTCTGATTTTTGCTTTAAAAAATATCAGGTGCAAGTCAAGCCTGGCCCAACCCCACACCGGGGTGCCAAGCATGGCTCAGTATGGGAGGACGTGCGTTTGTTCTCCATCAACCCCTCCAGGTCCGCGGAAAAGCTCCAGTTTCCAGAGAGGCAGCCCCTCCAGGTCTGCAGCAAAGCTCCCGTTTCTGGAGAGGCAGCCACTCCAGGTCTGCAGCAAAGTTTGTGTTTCCAGAGAGGCAGCCCCTCCAGGTCTGCAGCAAAGCTCCTGTTTCCGGAGAGGGCCGCTCCAGGTCTGCAGCAATGCTCCCCTTTCCAGAGAGGTGGCCACTCCAGGTCTGCAGCAAAGTTCCTGTTTCCGGAGAGGCAGCTGCTGAGCCTCTGCTTTGCACACACTTAGTGGCTTCTCATTTATCCATGCCCAGAGACCATTAAAGATGCTTTCATCTTGCCAAATGGAAAGAAAATCAGCTTTTGAAAGACAATTACCCGATTTCTATGGACATTTCTTGATGGAAAAGTGAGCTGTCCCCTCGTGCTCCTGTCTGGCTCTGAAGAGACCCATTTCTGCAGAGGGGAGAGAGAGCTGCATGGGTGCGGCTTTGGGTTTGGTTTTGTTTGTTATTTTTCCTGCGGGGGAAGCGGCAGATTGGTTTCCTGACATTGCCTGTCCTGTGTTATTCATCAGCACCGTATCTCACGACAACATCAGGGTATTTGCGGAAAACAATTGACTCGGAGCAGAAATAATCCACGCACCCCACAGATCTCTCTGCAGCAGGTTCTTCTGTGCTGCAGGGCTATGTTTCCACTGCTGCCTGTCATTCTTTCTGTCCCACCTGGGTTTCCTGGTGGGGATGTGGTCCCAGGTGCCCTGGCTGTGGACGTTCTGGGTCCCGCTGGGACAGGGCCGACCCCTCTGCAGAGGCCAGGGAGGAGCAGCGGATGGTGCACGTCACGCCACAAGGGAGGCAACACATGTCCACACCATCGCATTCCCTGGCGGGAAGGAACTGCAAGGCCCTCAGCGACTGGTTTCAACATGAGTTATGGACACAAGTCTCATGACTAAGGTGTGGTGTGGACACAGCTCTCGGCCAACCCCAAGACCCCTGCCCATGCTGAGGCTCCACCGACCCTGAGCCCACGCACAGGCCAAGCTCCCGGCTTCCCAGGGGGCACCCTGGCTGCTTTCCCAGAGAAACACATATGGCCGTGGGCAAACCCTGGAACAGGTGGACTGGCTCTTTCCCAGTGGGACGCAGGGGCCATGGGATGAACCCTAGAGCAGGTGGACTGGCTCTTTCCAAGCAGGATGTGGGGGGGCTGTGGGACGAACCCTGGAGCAGGTGGACTGGCTCATTTCCAGTGGGACGTGGGGGCTGTGGGACGAACCCTGGAGCAGGTGGACTGGCTCTTTCCCAGCAGGACACGGGGGGGCTGTGGGACGAACCCTGGAGCAGGCGGACTGGCTCTTTCCCAGTGGGACGCGGGGACCATGGGATGAACCCTGGAGCAGCGTTCTGTCTTCAATTTCCCCATACCAGTGACCTAGAGGCTCCTGCTGCCCTGCCGGCCCCTGGCACAGTCATAAAAGCCCCAGGATCTCAGACAAGTGAGGGCAGACGCAACTCTGGAGGCCTGTGGGACGTGCTGGGCCGTGTTAGGTCCTCACTTCAGCATCTGCAGGGCGGCTGCCCTCCCGAGAAGCAGATGACACGTCCTGTGGGACGAGGGCCGGGTCTGGAGCCAGGGCACCTACAGAGCTCCTGCCATCCCTGTAGATATGCCCTCCACACACTGAGGCCTCTCTCCCTCTCAGCTCAAATGCTCAGAACCCTGAGAAGTGGGAAACCAGCAAGAATTGGGTTAGAATAAAGAAAAAGGGTAGAAAGAAACAAAAAGCCAGACAGAGCATCCAAGAATCTGTGCGCTTGGGGCTGCAGGCACTGCCCACCCCTCTCCCCACGGCACAGCATGGGACACTCTCTGGGAGAGGCCAGGACCCCCCCTGCAGAGCGGGTGTCCCTTCTCCACCTCATGGGGGGCCTTTGGGGATGCTCGTGCTGGACCCCTGAGAGGCTGCAGTCCCCCAACATCAACTGGACACTCAACAGGTCTTTTGCTAACTTTGGACTGAAGATTTTAATGAGAGAAGGAGAAAACCCCAAATGTGTGACTATCTCTACCAAACAGGAGCGATTTGGCCAATCAGAAGCCCAGGAGGAGACGGACAGGCAGGCAGGGCCCCAAAAACCAGGCCTCCCTCAGGCCAGGCTGGTCACCACACCGCAGGCCCAGAGGGAACCGGAGGGAAGCGGCTGAGCTTGGCCCTCCCAGCTCCCTTCCCCCAGGGAGAGGAGAGTTATTTCCCATTTGTCTTCACTGCAAGATTTTGTTTTGAATTTAGACTGAAATGAAAGGGCTGTAGTTATTTTTATTTAATAGAATTGCTGACTCAAGGCATCTTTATTTTTTCAAGAAAATGTCCAGCATGGCTTCAGAGACACATTTGTTGAAGAGTAGATATTTGATTTTCACAGATATTTTCAAACATATTTGGTTAGATCCCGACCGTAACATTTTTTTCAAATGCAAGTTTCCACCACTTGTAAACAAATAAGCATTTTTGCATAAACAATAACAAGAGCTTGGAATCAGTGTTTCCGTATTGTCAGGCATGTGGGGTGTATGGGGCGTGTGGGGCATGTGCTGACCTTGAGAGGGTCGTTACCAGTCATGTGGTTGCTGTGCGGCTGTTAATGGGTCCTGCATGTGGCTCTTTATGGGTCATGCGTGCGGCTGTTTATGGGTTGTGAGTGCAGCTGTTTATAGATCAGGTCACACGTGCAGCTGTTTACAGGTCACGTGCGGCTGTTTACTGGTCATTCATGCGACTGTTTACAGGTCACACGTGTGGCTGTTTATGGGTCATGCATGCGGCTGTTTATGGGTCGTGAGTGCGGCTGTTTATGGGTCAGGTCACATGCATGGCTGTTTACAGGTCGCATGTGTGGCTGTTTACGGCTTGTGCGTGCGACTGTTTATGGTCATGCGTGCAACTGTTTACAGGTTGTGTGTGTGGCTGTTTATGGGTCATGCGTGCGGCTGAGTCATGCGTGTGGCTGTTTACGGGTCACATGTGAGGCTGTTTATGGGTCGTGCATGCGGCTGTTTATGGCTCATGCGTGCGGCTGTTTACGGGTCATGTGTGCTGCTGTTTATGGGTCGTGTGTTGCTCTCCACAGTTCCAAATGAACAGGTTCCCCCAAAGAAACGGAAAATGCATCCAGGAGCTCTGAAACTTAGGTTTGGAGAACAGTTGTTAATGGAATAAATATTTTGATAAACAATGATTCATTGTCCTCTAGGTATTTTTAAGTAATTTAATGTACTTTCATAAAGTCTAGGTTTATAAGTTATTGTCTAGAAAATGTTTTCTAAAGATAGGGCTAAACAGTAACTTTAAAAATATTTTGTTGATCAATGATTTGCATTTCTGGTGTGCCGTCACCCATGGGGGTTGTGTAAGTGTTAGTTACACCAGGTGCAGCACAGTGCAATAGAAGCTATTAACAGGTATTATTATCTCAACATGCTTCATCAATTTTTCACATATTAAGTGCAATTAATGGTAATATTCTTCTATAATACAGAATTCTCAAAGTCTCACAATCAGAACCTGAGAGAGCAGCACACGTGTTCATCTGATTAAAGGTTAAGGTAGGAATTGCACGTGGCATGGGCAGCTTCTGCAAGGCCTGGGGCAGCAGCTGGGATGCTGGGGAGGGCATCTGGGGCCACAGGGGCAGCCCCACCACACAAGTCATGGCCTCCTCCCTGAGCATGATGGGTGGCTGCTTGAAGCTGGACTTTAAGCTGGACTTCCTTCTAAATGCCCCCTGAGGCGTCTTCCTCTCTGCTGCGCTCCCTCGCTCTCTCTCAGATTTTCCCTCTGGCAACTTGGACCCCTCGTGCATCCCCTGGCCTCTGCTTCACTGCCATTTCTGCTCTGAGTTTAGCCAAGTTTATGTTTCTTTAAATAAGTCAACATTTAATGACATAAATAATGAGTCAAAAAGCAATACCTGGTGATTAAAAAAACGAATTCTGCTAAACACGCAATCCTAATACTTTTAAGTGCTGTGTAACACGTGCTGTTGAGAGGTGACAGCATGCTGGCAGCCCTCGCTGGCTCTTGGCACCTCCTCAGCCTCGGCGCCCACTCTGGCCACGCTTGAGTAGCCCTTCAGCCTGCCACTGTACTGTGGGAGCCCCTTTCTGAGCTGGGCGAGGCCAGAGCTGACTCCCTGAGCTTGCAGGGAGGTGTGGAGGGAGAGGCATGGGCGGGAAACTGGGGCTGCGCGTGGTGCTTGTAGGCCAGCATGAGTTCCGGGTGGGCATGGGCTCAGCCTGGCCAGCAGCTCTGGAGGATGCACTTGGTCCCTCAGCAGTGCCAGCCCACTAATGCTGCACTCCATTTCTCACTGGGCCTTAGCTGACTCACCGTGGGGCAGGGCTTGGGACCTGCAGCCTGCAATTCCTGAGCCTCTGCTACCCCCGCCATGGGCTCCTGCACCACCCGAGCCTCCCCAACAAGCGCCGCCCCCTGCTCCTGCTCCACGGCGCCCTGTCCCATGGAACACCCAAGGGCTGAGGAGTGCAGGTGCAAGGTGAGGGACTGGCAGGCAGCTCCACCTGTGGCCTGGGTGAGGGATCCACTGGGTGAAGCCAGCTGGGCTCCTGAGTCTGGTGGGGACTTGGAAAACCTTTATGTCTAGTTAAGGGATTGTAAATACACCAAACAGCACTCTGTATCAAGCTCAAGATTTGTAAACACACTAGTCAGCACCGTGTGTCTAGCTCACAGTTTGTAAATGCACCAATCAGCCCTCTGTGTCTAGCTGATCTGGTGGGGACTTGGAGAACCTTTATGTCTAGCTAGGGGATTGTGAATACACCAATCAGCAGTCTGTATCTAGTTCAAGGATTGTAAATGCACCAATCAGCACTCTGTGTCTAGCTCAGGGTTTGTAAATACACCAATCGGCACTCTGTATCTAGCTAATCCAGTAGGGACTTGGAGAACTTTTGTGTCTAGCCCAGGGATTGTAAACACACCAATCAGCACCCTGTCAAAACAGACCAATCAGCTCTCTGTAAAATGGACCAATCAGCTCTAGGTAAAATGGACCAATCAGCAGAATGTGGGTGGGGCCGGATAAGGGAATAAAAGCAGGCTGCGGTAGCCAGCAGTGGCAACCCGCTTGGGTCTCTTTCCACACCGTGGAGGCTTTGTTGTTATCACTCTTTGTGATAAATCTTGCTGCTGCTTATTCTTTGGGTCCACACTGGCTTTATGAGCTGTAACACCCACCACGAAGGTCTGCAACTTCTCTCCTGAGGCCAGCGAGACCGCGATCCCACCGGGAGGAAAAAACAACTCCAGACGTGCCGCCTTAAGAGCTGTAACACTCACTGCCAAGGTCTGCAGCTTCCCTCGTGAAGCCAGCAGGACCACAAACCCACCGGAAGGAAGAAACTCCAAACACATCTGAACATCAGAAGGAAAAAACTTGAGACATGCCAACTTTAAGAATTGTAACACTCACCGCGAGGGTCCACAGCTTCATTCTTGAAGTCAGTGAGACCAAGAACCCACCAATTCCGGACACACTGTGCATAAGTCACGCATCTTAAACCGTACTCACAGAAGCGCCATTTTCCGCGTCAAAGACCTGAGTCAGAATGTCACTGTTTTTAATTAGCAACGAGCAGGTGCCCATCAGCCGGCGGTGCCCAGGTTCACAGAGGCCTTGTCCTAGGACATGGTCATTCTCGTGGCCCTGCATGAAGGTGTCAGGTGGGAGCCACAGCCTTGGCAAGCGGCCTACATGTCTCACATCAGCAGAGGAGGTTCCCCTCCTATGGAGGAGAATGAACATACAGGGCGCTGATGCTGAGCCAGGCCCAGCTTTTCCTTTATACTTAGAAATCAAACCTTTTATTTGGAAGAACTCTTCTAAGATTTCTCTGGATCTGCTAGCCCTAACTATTCTTGGATCATTATACATAGCACTTACCAGTTAATTTAATATTTAAAGCCCATACCCAGCCAGAATGCGGTGTGGCTTAAACAAAGTGTGGCTTCCTGCAAATCTGAGGTGAAAAATCACCTACTTAAGTTAAATAGATCAAATCTTACTGGTGTTCTCTCTGGCTAGCAAATAAATCAACCAGGCAAGCTTCTCAATTAGAATGGCGACTTTCTCAGGTCCTGAATTTAATGATGTCCATCACTGTCCATGCATGAAGGCTCTCCAGCCCCTTCCAGGGCACGTCCCTGCTGGCGTGTGGCCAGGCATCAGCAACGGTGTCTGTGGCTGAAATTCCTTGCTGGCTCATCGTTGAGGGTGAGTGAAAGGGCTCTTTGGTCTTGGCTGCAGAAGCAGGATGGGGAAGGGAGTATCGTCCTTTAGAAAATGTCACAATGTGAAACCAGCATACGGCGCTGCCACTGTGGCTCTGAGGCCTGCCACCCTCAGAGTCGGCCTGTGGCAAATGCGGCCGCCCTGCCAGGTGCCCGAGGAAGTGAGACTTGGGTGTTAGGGCTAACAGGCAAAAACCACTGGAACTGGGCAGATGATGCTCCTAAAAATTGTCTGCCACAGATTCAGGCACGGATTCCATGATGGAACAGCACCTGAACCCCAGAGGCCAGCTGCTGCAGCACCCGGCTCACCTGCAGCATTTCAATGAGAATGACACAATGAATGTTCTCTTTTTAAGTAAGTAAATAAATAAATGAAGATTCATAAGAAGGCTCTGACTACCCAGTGTGTCTAGTAAAGGCAACATTGGAGGTTTAGAGTTGGAGATGCTGCATCAAAGACCAGAAGACGGCTGGCCACTGTGAGGTCCCCAAGACCAAAGACAGCACCCAGCAACACTCAGGATCCCCCAGCCACACTCAAATTCCCCAGCCACACTATTTCCCAGCCACACTTGGGATCCCCCAGCCACAATCGGGATTCCCCAGCCCCACTCAGGATCCCCCAGCCCCACTCAGGATCCCCCAGCCATACTTGGGATCCCCCAGCCACACTCAGGATCCCCCAGCCACACTTATTTCCCAGCCACACTTGGGATTCCCCAGCCACAATCGGGATTCCCCAGCCCCACTCAGGATCCCCCAGCCCCACTCAGGATCCCCCAGCCATACTTGGGATCCCCCAGCCACACTCAGGATCCCCCAGCCACACTTATTTCCCAGCCACACTGAGGATCCCCCAGCCACACTCGGGATCCCCCAGCCACACTCAGGTTCCCCAGCCACACTATTTCCCAGCCACACTCAGGATCCCCCAGCCACACTCGGGATCCCCCAGCCACACTCAAGTTCCCCAGCCACACTATTTCCCAGCCACACTATTTCTCAGCCACACTCGGGATCCCCAGCCACACTCAGGATCCTCCAGCCATACTCAGGATCCTCAGCCACACTGTTTTCCAGCCACACTATTTCTCAGCCACACTCGGGATCCCCAGGCCCCCTCGGGATCGCCAGCTACACTATTTCCCAGCCACACTCAGGTTTCCCAGCCACACTCGGGATTCCCCAGCCACACTCATGTTCTCCCAGATTGCAAGGGATTGTGCACGCCCTGTGGATCCCAAAGAACTGAAAAAAGCAGAGCCTGCTGCCTTCAGAACACGTCTCAATGGTGAATTATGGAAAACATTCATTTGGACATGTTCTCTTTTTTTTTCAGCGACAGGTTTTGTTTCTAAGTTCTGGGGTACATGTGAAGGATGTGCAGGTTTGTTACATGGGTAAGCATGTGCCATGGTGGTTTGCTGTACAGATCATCCCATCACCCAGGTATTAAGCCCAGCATCCATTAGCTATCTGTCCTGATGCTCTCCCTCCCTCCCCAAATCCTGGACAGGCCCCAGTGTGTGTTGTTCCCCTCCCTGTGTCCATGTGTTCTCATTGTTCAGCTCGCACTTATTAGTGAGAATATGTGGTGTTTGGTTTTCTGTTCCTGCATTAGCTTGCTGAGGATAATGGCTTCCAGCTCCATCCACGTCCCTGCAAAGGACATAATCTCACTCCTTTTTTATGGCTGCATAGTATTCCATGGTGTGTATGTACCACATTTTCTTTATCCAGTCTACCATAGACGGGCATTTGGGTTGATTCCATGCCTTTGCTATTGTGAATAGTGCTGCAATTAACATATGTGTCTGCGTATCTTTATAACAGAATGATTTATATTTATTTGGGCATATACCCAGTAATGGGATTGCTGGGTCAAATGTTATTTCTGCTTCCAGATCTTTGAGGAATTGCCACACTGTCTTCCACAAAGGTTGAACTAATTTACACTCCTACCAACAGTGTAAAAGACATATTCTTATATATAAACGAACAAATACTGATGTTACTTAAGATCTATGGCACTATCTTAATGAGAATCTCGCTAAACTGTTCTAAATAAGCCAGTCATTTTGCATCATATTTCACACAATGCTGACCAAAGGCGGAGTGGCTCAGCACTGTCTTCCTTGCTGTCCGGGTCTCCGTGAGGGACCATTAGTGGTTTGTGTCACTGTGGATGAGCAGTTCTTGAGTTATCAGAAGTCAGCATGCACTGTTGACCATGTTGTATGTTGAGTATACTGTATAGCTATGTTGAAAGATTACTAATGTAGCTCTTTTAAAAACAACAACATATAACTGTATAGAGGTCAAAATTATTCATGAACACTATGACAAAATTACAGTTACTTATTTCAATAAAAGAATTATTCTTTATAAACAAACTTACTCTCAAGTGAAAATTACATTTCCCCAAATCATTAGATACAAAGATTTATTTGAATTCTTTAACATGAGATATACTTTATATTTTTAAAAATAAATTATCTGGTTCTCACAAATAAGCTGTATATGTAAAAGATTAACAAAACACTTTTTCTTTCTTGATGGATAAATTTGACCTGGAGTTAACATTTTAGCCATTTGTCCTCAGATACTCCATAATGGTGGGGTACAGCTGTGAAGTCACTTAGGGTCATGTGACCCCAGACAGAGTATGAACCATGCACTATGAACTGTGAACCCTGACAACTGCTGGGAAGACAGCTCTAGGCTGTCCAAGTGCCAGACACCTGGGCACCGCCTGTCCCAGTGAGGACCCAGAAACCACAGATGATGTTGCCACAAGATACTGTTCTCACGGGCCATGGGGCTTCCAAACCTGCACTGACCATCGTGGCAGCCATTAGCCACATATGGCTATTTAAGTTTAAATTTGAATCAATTAAAATTAAGTCAAAAGTTCAATTCTGGGGCTGCCCCAGGCACATCTCAAGTGCTCACTCAAGTGCCACAGTGGGCGACGGGCCTCATATTGCATGGAGCAGACGCAGGACAACTTCCTCATGCCAGAGTCCTTGCAGGACCACATGGAGTTGAAGGAGGCAGGCTCGGCTCCTCTTGCCCAGACCACGGCTGCGACAGGGCCCTCACTAAAGGACGTTTGATGCCACAGGACACGGGCAGCACCACCTGGCCGCATCCGTGATAAACCACACGGGCAGCATCACCTGACCGCATCCATGATAAACTACATGGGCAGCACCATCTGGCAGCATCATGTGATAAACCACACGGGCAGCATCACCTGGCAGCATCATGTGATAAACCACATGGGCAGCATCACCTGGCTGCATCGCATGATAAACCTGCATCAAAGGGGTGTGTGGAAACCTTGTCACTCTCAATATGGAGTTAACAAGGCCTCCTGGGGGCATTGCAAGCTGACTAATAACTAAGGACTGACTGACCCACTGAAGTGCAAACAAGTTAGCAGTGTTTCCACTCATCACTTTAATAAATGCTTTAAAAATACTGTCTTCCTTTGGGAGGCCAAGGCGGGCAGATCACCTGAGGTCAGGAGTTCGAGACCAGCCTGACCAACATGTTGAAACCCCGAAAAACCTAGCCAGGCATGGTGGTGGGTACCTGTAATCCCAGCTACTCAGGAGGCTGAGGCAGGAGAATCGCTTGAACCCAGGAGGTGGAGGTTGCAGTGAGCCAAGATCGTGCCACTGCACTCCAGCCTGGGTGACAGAGCAAGGCTCTGTCTCAAAAAGAAAGGAAAAAGAAAAAAATACCATCTTCATGATGTCATCAGAAATATTCTGCCAGCTCCTCTTGCTTCCAGCGCCTTCCCCAGTAGCCACGCAGGATAAGGTCCATCGTCCCCACTGCAGATCTCCTTGGAGAAATCCGAAGTGTGCATTTTGCTCCGATTCCAAGCCTTGCTTGGATTCGCTGAGGGAGCTGAGGTAAAACACGGCCGCGGTTGGCGAGTTACAGAGAGAAATGATATTCTCAGCATCCCTGTCTGGTTAGGGGTGTGGTGCAGATGCTGAATGCAGCCACGTAGGATGACAATAATATTCATGATTTTGATGTGTTTCTTAGTCTGAGCAGTAAATTCAAAGTGTTCCTTAAAGATTTTTGTTGGAATCTGCTTTGAGGGGAGATTTTCTCCTAAATCAGCAACGGATGTCAATGTTTAACATGGGTGTTTAAAGACTAATAAAGGTGGGAGAGAGTGGACCGAGACACCCCACAGAGGCCTGTGCCCTCCCGCAGGTGGAGGAAGAGCAGTTCTCCAAGAAGATCCTCTTTAATTCATTCTTCCCACCTGCTCAGAGTTCCTGCAACTGCTCCATCCTGCCTAGCGTCCCCTAGGAGTGAATGGAGGCTCCGTGGGTGCCGGCAGAATGGCCCGCAGGAACTGGTCAGACAGGGGAACACACGGGACCTGAAAGACCTAGGGCCAGATCCTGCTGATTTTTCCACTGCGGAATCTACTTTGAAGGCTGGGTGTGGCCACATCAACCATGGAGCCCATGTTTCATGACAATCCTTCCTTGTCCATGACAGATGGGAATAGTCAGTCCATGGAACCCAGATGTGAAGTCGCAGGATTCTGGGTCTGTGACAGGTGGGAGCACTCAGACGGCAGAACCCGGATGTGAAGTCACAGGATCCTGGGTCCGTAACGGGTGGGAGCAGTCAGACGGCAGAACCCGGATGTGAAGTCGCAGGATCCTGGGTCTGTAAGGGTGGGAGCAGTCAGAGGGCAGAACCCGGATGTGAAGTCACAGGATCCTGGGTTCCTTATATGTGGGAGCAGTCAGACGGCAGAACCTGGATATAAAGTCACAGGATCCTGGGTCTGACAGGTGAGAGCAGTCAGAGAGCAGAACCCGGATGTGAAGTCATAGGTTCATGGGTCTGTGATGGGTGGGAACAATCAGACGTCGGAACCTGGACATGACTGGTGGGAACAGTCAGATGGCGGAACCCCGGTGTGAAGTCGCAGGATCATGGGACAGTGACGTGTGGGAGCAGTCAGACGGCAGAACCAGGATGTAAAGTCGCAGGATCATGGGTCCGTGACAGGTGGGAGCAGTCAGACGGCAGAACCCGGATGTGCAGTAGCAGGATCATCGGTCTGTGACGGGTGGAAGCAGTCAGATGGCGGAACCTGGTTGTGAGGTCGCAGGATCCTGGGTCCGTAACAGGTGGGAGCAGTCAGAGGCAGAACCCGGATGTGAAGTCGCAGGATCCTGGGTCCGTGACGGGTGGGAGCAGTCAGAGGGCAGAACCCGGATGTGAAGTCACAGGATCCTGGGTTCCTTATGTGTGGGAGCAGTCAGATGGCAGAACCTGGATGTAAAGTCGCAGGATCCTGGTTCCGACAGGTGGGAGCATTCAGAGTGAAGAACCCGGATGTGAAGTCATAGGCTCATGGGCCTGTGACGGGTGGGAACAATCAGACATCGGAACCCGGACATGACTGGTAGGAACAGTCGGACGGTGGAACCCCGGCGTGAAGTCGCAGGATCATGGGACAGTGACGTGTGGGAGCAGTCAGACGGCAGAACCAGGATGTGAAGTTGCGGGATCATGGGTCTGTGACGGGTGGAAGCAGTCAAATGGTGGAACCCCGATGTGAAGTCGCAGGATCACGGGTGTTCAGACACACACTGATGCTACTTTCCCAAGTTCGTGTTTGTGCTGGAGCTGGGGAAGTCCACTTCAGATGTTGGCATCCAGCTCTGACACAAGAGAAAGTCTCTCACAGATGACGCTGCATTGCTGCCCTCTTCACTTCTGAACGAGCCAATGGGGCAATGTGAAGCATCTCAACAGCGCTAGGATGGGAATAAACTCCCGAAAACATCCTCAGATTCACAGTACAGAATTGCTTAAGATATGTTTAAAAGATGTTTTAAAAATTTTTTAAATTTATGTTGCAGAACATAAAAACATTGAAATTAGATTTTTCCTCTATAATTAATACAGTTGGCTAAGTTCTCAATGAATCTGTCAATACAGTTAATGTATTTCTAAAATATATTAATAAAGAGACTATTTCATGTCACGTAACTTCCACTTAATTAAAAATATGTATTTTCACTGAAAAAGCTATTTCCTAGCACGCAGTGCCTCGGCTGTGTTTGAGAGCTGGCTTCGTCTTCTGGAACATTTGCTGATGTCCGTTCCATGCGCCTTTAATTCTGCCCTGTCATCGCCATCGTTTGGCCTTAGTCCTAGAAACTGAGATTATTTCCAAGTTACAGAGTTTAGGAGACTCCACACTCCCTGACGTGGCCCCCAGGATCTGCTCTTTGTGCCCTAATCCAAGCTTACAGCACTATCCGGTTTCCAAATTTCACTGTGAATAAGCCGGCACCCACAGCAATGGGCAGGAAAAGGGCAGGTCCCGGCTGCCCTGGGAGTGACTTCCTCAGTAGATCTGGAGTGGAGCAGGAGCATCACTCCAACCCAGCCCCGTGGCACCTCTCCAGAGGTGTGCCCTGCTGGGCCTCAGAGCCCCTTGGGGTCCAGACAGTGGGCCTGCTCTGTGCCTCACAGCCTGGGTGGGATTGTGAGACCATGACTCTGAGGCTCAATTTCTTCTGCAGAAACTCCAGATAACATGAAACTTACTGTGTTACTGGAAAAGGCCTCTTGCTGGTGACCAGGATGTTAGGGCGGGTGTCCCTGTGCACATTATCAGGTGGAGGACGACCTTCCAATTGTGAGATGGTTGGGATACTTGTCACGAATGGGTGTCACGTTTTTAGATGCTCTTTATCCATCCGTGAACATGAACACGTGGGTATTACTGTCCTTTAAAATGGTGTGTTACAGCCAGGTGTGGTGTCTTACATCTGTAATCCCAGCATTTTGGGAGGCCAAGGCGGACAAATCACCTGAGGTCAACAGTTCGAGACCAGCCTGGCCAACATGGTGAAACCCATCTCTACTAAAAACACAAAAATTAGCTGGGCGTGGTGGCACGCGCCTGTAGTCCCAGCTACTCAGGAGGCAGAGGCAGGAGAATTGCTTGAGCCCGGGAGGCAGAGGTTGCAGTGAGACGAGATCGTGCCACTGCACTCCAGCCTGGTGAGAGAATGAAAGCCTTGTCTCAAAAAAAAAAAAAAAAAAGTGTGTTACGCCAATTAATTTTCATTCTAGACCAGCCTTGCATTCCTGGGGCGAATCCCACTGGGCTGTGGTACACAGGCTTTCATATGTACCTGGGTTTGATGTGCTAATATTTTGTTAGCTGTCGCTGCATCTGTGTTCATAAGTGGTATGTTCTGTGGTTCTCTCCATGGTCACACTGGCCTCACGGAATGCATGGAGTAGCGTTTCCTCCAACTGCACTTTCTAAAAGAGTTTGAGAAGGATTGATGTTATTCATTTCTTAACATTTGACAGAATTCACCATTGAAGCCTTTGGATCAGAGAGTTTTTCTTATTAAAATATTTTTAATTATTCATCCAATTTTGTCACTTGGTACAGTTCTATTTAGACTTTTTATTTTTTTCTTGGGTCGGTTTTCATAATGTGTGTCTTTCCAGGAATTTGTCTATTTCATCTAAATTGTCTAATCTGGTGTTATAATGGGAATCATAGTATTCTACTGTGATTTTTTAAATCCCACAGGGTCAGTCACGATGCCCTTGTTTCATTCGTGGTTTTGGCATTTTGTGTCTTCTCATTTTTTTCTTGATTGGTTCAGCTCTGGGTTTGTTCATTTTGTCGATATTTTTAAAGAAGCGTGTTTTGGTTTATTTAATTTTTTTCTGTTTTCTATTTTTTTGATTTCTATTACTTA
Organism: Pongo abelii; assembly: GCF_028885655.2. Classification (NCBI taxonomy): domain Eukaryota; kingdom Metazoa; phylum Chordata; class Mammalia; order Primates; family Hominidae; genus Pongo; species Pongo abelii. The sequence continues at coordinate 16,879,477 of NC_072000.2, read as the reverse complement.
TTTTTATCCTTCTGATGGCTTTTGGTTTAGTTTGCTTTTATTATTATTTTAAGGTAGAAGCTTACAGTGTTGATTTGGGACTTTTCTCATCTATTAAAGGCATTCAAAGCTAAAAATTTTCCTTTAAGAAATGAATGTTTTAGCTATGTCCTGTAAATTTAAATATGTTGAGTTTTGTTTTCATTGAACTCAAAGTACTCTTTAGTTTTGTTTGTGATTTCTTAATTAACTTGTGTTTTTTAAAAGAATGTTTAATTTTCAAATACTTTGTGACTTCCAAAATATTCTTTTAAATTGTTTACTTCTAATTTAACTGTATTATGTTCAGAGAACATACTTTATGGTTTTGTTTTAAAAAATTCTGCACACATGTTATATCCTAGTACATAAGACACCCTAGAGAACACCTCATTTGCACTTAGAAAGACTGTGCGGCCCAGCCTGCTTCCGTTGGGCACTTGTGCTAACGATATCCGTTGAGATAACCTGACGGTGTTGTCCTTATGCTTCCTGCTTGCATGGAATATCTTGTTCTGTCATTTTATTTTCAATCTATTACTTCTTTGCAACTAATGTATTCTTTCTTATGGACAATATATAATGAATGATTCTAATCTATTTTGACAACCTCTGCCTGTTGGTTGGAGCAGTATTTGGTTGATTCAAGTGTAATTATTGATATGGGTAAATGATTTGCTAGTTGTGTTTCTAAGTTTTACATTTTTAAATTTTCCTGGGTTCCCTTTTTCTTATTGCTTTTTCGGAGTTAAGTCAAGTGTCAGAATGTTTTTTTACTTACAGTGACAAATGATGCCTGTTTTAGGCTTATGGGTCATACAGTCTCTGTTACTGCTTTTGAAATCTGCAGTTGTAACCTAAAAGCAGCATAGATGCATTGTGTAAACCAGTGGGTGTGGCTGTGTGTTAGCACAGCTGCATTTATTACCACAGGCCATTGCCCTGCAGGCCACAGCTGCATTTATTACCACAGGCCACTCACCATCCGCCAACCCTGGGCCCCAGAGGAATTTTCAGGGCAACTGGCTCATTCCTTTGCCTTGTTATCATTGTTTACTTTGATTTACTTTCCTAGAGGTTGTTCTACTGACTACACTTTGAGCCTTACCTTGTCTTATTCTAATTTAGGACAATGCTCACCTTTCTCTGGTGAAACATGAACACACGACTCCAGTGTACTTGGGCCCCAACCCACCTCTGTCCTCCTATCACCATCAGTATTGCATCCACATGTGCTGTGAGCCCGGCAGCACACAGGTGTGATGACTGTGATTATTGTTTTGTGCACCCTTACCTCTCATTGTGATGTTGATGCCCTTTAGAACAGATTGGCCCTGCCTGAGTCTGGTGTCAGTGTTGAGCCGATGATGCTGCCTGCCCATCAATGGGCACCACAATGTTCATTGCTCACACAAGGAGGCTTTCTGGGGAGAGGTCTGGACAGGCTTCTCAAATGAGTCCAAAAGTGCCTCAAGAGGTGAGGAAAAGGAAGCTGATCGGAGGTTTTACTGGAGGCAGGGAGTGTTCCCACACATGGGCCAGGCTTGCAGGTTTTGAATCTCCCAATGGCACCAAAAGAGAGAGAGCACCTGGGATTTCTTCTCATCTTGCCCAGACAGGGCAGAGGGGAAGAGGGAGGGATAGGCTTAAGAGCCAGCAACATCAAACATGAACCCCACGCCACTCTCATCCCCTCTGCCCCAGATCTGGGAAGCTTCCAGTCAAACGTCAGAGGCAAATTGTCGTAGTCTGACTCCATTATCAAAGTGTCTCTTTCTCTGTTGAACATCTCCATTTGTTGAGTCATTGTTACTACACTTTCCTTTAATTCTTTAAACACATTTTCCTTTATTTATAAACAACTTATAATAGTTGTATTGAAGTCTTTATCAACCAAGCCCAGCATCTGGGTCCCCATGGAGATAGAGCCTGTGGCCACCTGGACCTGAGCTCACGCTTTCTTGCTCCTTCACAGGCCTTTAACATTCTGGCACAATGGATTATGCAACCCTGCATTCCAATTTTCCTTTCCGCTTAGGGGCGGTTGTTATGCTGTTTCTGTCTGTTTAGTTACCTGCCTGTGCTAAGTCTGTGGAATTTGCTTCCCCATGATATGCAGGTTTTGTCCTATTTTAAGTTATATTTTAGAGGTTGGTCAGTGGTGCTCACACACCTGAAGCCATAAGGGTTTCCCATCCTTGCTGACGGGTGTACTTATGTTTAAACGCTGGGGTTTTCACTCCTGCCCAGGCCTCCCTGCTGGGTGCTGGGGTTTTCACTCCTGCCCAGGCCTCCCTGCTGGGTGCTGGGGTTTTCACTCCTGCCCAGGGCTTCCTGGTGGGTGCTGGGGTTTACACTCCTGCCCAGGGCTCCTCCCTGCTGGGTGCTGGGGTTTTCACTCCTGTCCAGGGCTCCTACCTGCTGGGTGCTGGGGTTTTCACTCCTGCCCAGGGCTCCCTGCTGGGTGCTGGGGTTTACATTCCTGCCCAGGGCTCCTCCTTGCTGGGTGCTGGGGTTTTCACTCCTGCCAAGGCCTCCCTGCTGGGCGCTGGGGTTTTCACTCTTGTCCAGGGCTCCTGCCTGCTGGGTGCTGGGGTTTTCACTCCTGCCCAGTGCTCCCTGCTGGGTGCTGGGGTTTACATTCCTGCCCAGGGCTCCTCCCTGCTGGGTGCTGGGGTTTTCACTCCTGCCCAGGGATCCTCCCTGCTGGGCGCTGGGGTTTTCACTCCTGCCCAGGCCTCCTGCTGGGCACTGGGGTTTTCATTCCTGCCCAGGGCTCCTCCCTGCTGGGTTCTGGGGTTTTCACTCCTACCCAGGCCTCCTCCCTGCTGTGCTCTGGGGTTTTCACTCCTGCCCAGGGCTCCTCCCTGCTGGGCACTGGGGTTTCCACTCCTGCCCAGGCCTCTTCCCTGCTGGGCTCTGGGGTTTTCACTCCTGCCCAGGCCTCCTCCCTGTGGGGTTTTCACTTCAGCCCAGGGCTCCTCCCTGCTGGGCGCTGGGGTTTTCACTCTTGCCCAGGGCTCCTCCCTGCTGGGCGCTAGGGTTTTCACTCCTGCCCAGGGCTCCCTGCTGGGCGCTGTGGTTTTCACTCCTGCCCAGGGCTCCTCCCTGCTGGGTGCTGGGGTTTTCACTCCTGTCCAGGCCTCCTCCCTGCTGGGTGCTGGGGTTTTCACTCCTGCCCAGGGCACCTCCCTGCTGGGCGCTGGGGTTTTCACTTCTGCCCAGGGCTCCTTGCTGCTGGGCTCTGGTGGATCTTTCTGCACATCTGCCTGGTCCCATGGTCAGCATGGATGCAGAAGCAGCACAGGCACCTCTACTGAGCTCAGCCTTTCCAGCTGGTGAGGAGGGTGGGGCTCACTAGGACTCTGTGCTGTCTCCTCCTCCAGCACTTTCTTTGAAATGTCTGGATAGTGAGCTGGTCTCCTTACAGACCACACCCAAGTGTTTCCTGGGCCCCAGCCTTTCTACTTGCCTGCAAGGTCCCCACTTTGCTGAAGACACTGGTGGGCACGGGGTCTTCCCTTCACCAGGTGAAGGCAGCTCTTGGCTGGAAGCTGGTGCTTTTTAGGGCCAACCCCCACCGTTTATGGAAACAGGGATCAGACGGGGTGAGACCTCTCCATGAGGTGCACCATAGACGTCACTGTTTTTGCTAAGGCTACATAACTTTTCCTAAGTAAGTGCCTCTCAGTGTGTTGTGTGCCTTAGTTGGTTTCCAGAGCCCTGGGATGCTTGCTTATTAGTTTTGTCTGGTTCAATCTGTTTCTTTGAGGAGTCCGTCCAAGCCCCACCATGCCATCGTGGAGGTCTTCAGTGATGGTTTCATAATCTTGTTTATGTTTCTACTCTCCGAACAACAGGAACGGATACACAAGGAAATGAAGATCACAGCAGATTCAGGACCATGTTCTCTTTCTCTGAGTTTTCAGGCAGACAATTGCCTGAGCCTCTCCCACATGCAGTTAATCCCCTCCATGGAGGAGAGGGTGAAGCCACATGGAAGGTGACTGGGCTGAATTGCAGACTGAGCATGAGTAACGGTGCCCCATAGGGATCAACTTTGGCCACCACAGGGCACCGTCACTGCTACTCCCCAACCAAGCTGCTGCTTGAAAGGCCTTCAGCAAAAATGCACATAGTTTGTTCTGCTCCCACCAAGTTCCAGACACGGTCTACACGATGAGATTGTCGCGATGGGTCACGTCATGCTGCAGAAGTGACTGGAACCAAACTGCTAGATGGTAGTTACAAACGTATTTTTTGAACTCAAATTAAAGAATGTCTTTTTTTGCTCTACATTATTGATGAAGCACTTGTGGCCATATTGCTGACACTGCTGGCCTCACCTCATTCACATGCTGTGAATGCTGCCAAATATCTCATGATTCATGCAGCATAATTCATTCCTTCATGTTATTTACATTAAGTCAGGTGCAGGAGACTGGGACCAGATATGTTTAATTTACTCGACAAGGATCAAATGTATCGGTGATCAACTGGCAGAAAACCTCAAGTCTTCTGATTTCTAGAAAATCAGCGACGTAGGAAGACTGTGCAGAGACCATTCTCTGGGCTATTTACACCATCGGTGCTGTGGTCATCTCCCAGCAGTGAAATCGTAGCAAGACTGCGCCGAGACCCTTCTCTGGGCTATTTATGCCATCGGCGCTGTGGTCATCTCTCAGCAGGGAAATAGTTAGCAAAGTGCCTCTGTGCCTGCTCTACAGTAATCAAGTGTGGCTCTGGGTGTAGTCACTGTCACTCAGACAGGAGGCATTTCCATGCCCAGCCCTCCCAGCTGTGGCCCCTGAAATGGCAGTGATGCAGCCCTGTGCTCACACACAAGCTGCTGCTTATGCTCCTTTTCCTTTATGGACCTTCCATTTTATTTTTAGATCAAAGTGTGACCCAGTATCATCATGATGAGGGTGGAAATTTCAATCAGGATGTGGCTGATGGAATGTGTTCAATGCTGTTCATCACAGGCTGTTCAGTTTTATAAAACTGCGAATGCTTCCAAGAAAAAGAACCAAGTCTCCCTCAGCCCCTGAGACTGAGAATTTGGAGCACTCCGAGGTCTTATGGCACCTGCCATCTGCTGATTAATTTTAACGTTTGCATTTTTGACTCAAAGTTAACAATGATTCTGACTGTCCATCAACATGTACCCTGGAGGAAACAAGGCAGGTTTCAGGGCTGTTGGAGCACAGACGGCACAGAGGCAGGCTGGGAATGGCCCCCGCTGTGTCCACTGCCCTTTGCAGGGCCTGTGAGGAGGGGGAAGCAGTTCCAGCCTCAGCCTCCCACCGCCAGCCTCGGTCCACTCTTTTGATGGGTTTTCTCTTATATTTCCACTGCATTTGGGGGAATATCTGAGAAACATCAGGATCAAAGAAAAATATAAAACTTCCTGAGCAACAGCAATGCCTCTTGTCTGCCTTTGAGGATGAATGTGGTTGTGCCGGGAGCTTGTTTGGGTTTTGTGTGCAGGGTTCTGTTGTGTCTTACTAAATGTGCCTCCCTGTGACTGAGGAGGGTCTGGGTGGGGAAGGTCTGGGCTAGGTCTGGGGCCCTGGAAAGTGGGACCGCAGTGCCCTGATCTGGGAGGGGAATTCCAGGCATCATCTTCATCAGCTCACATTTGGACCGAGGGGCATTTACTAACAGGACCAGGTGACAGTGACATGGTTTAGTGGCCATGTCAGTCCCCCGGGCCACTGTAATGAAACATGGCTGAGGGTACAGATTAAACCACAGACACTCCCTTCCCACAGTTCTGGAGGCCAGAAGTCCGAGACCAGGCGGCTGGCAGATTCACTGCCTGGGGAGGACTTGCTGGTACATGGGTGGTGTCTTCTCACCATGTCCTCATGAGGCAGAAGGGGAGAGAGAGCTCACTGGGGCCTCTTTTATAAGAGCACTGACCCCATTCCCAAGGGCTCTGCTTTCACAACCCAACGACCTCCCAAAGGCCCCACTTTCTAATATACCATCACCTTGAGGGGTAGATTTCAACCTGTGAAACCATCACCTTGATGGGTAGATTTCAACCTGTGAAACCATCACCTTTGGGGGGTAGATTTCAACCTGCGAAACCATCACCTTTGGGGGGTAGATTTCAACCTGTGAAACCATCACCTTTGGGGAGTAGATTTCAACCTGCAAAACCATCCATTTGGGGGGTAGATTTCAACCTGTGAAACCTGTGAAATGTAGGGGGACACAAACATGTAACACACAGCATTCTGCCTCTGTCCTCCCCCCACCGATTCATGTCCCACTCATATTTCAACCACATTCTTCCCTTCCAAACAGTCCCAAAGTCTTAACACATTCCACCATCAATTCAGCATCTAAGGTCCTGAGTCTCCTCTAATGATCACCTAAATCAGGCATGAGTGAGACTCAAGGTACAACTCATTCTGAGGGAAACTGCTCTCCAGCTGTGAAACTGTGAAGTCAAATAGTTCACGTGCTTCCAAAGTGCAGAAGTGGGACAGGCACGGGATGGACATTCCCACTCCAGAACGGAGAGAGTGGCAAGAAAAGTGGCTGCCCAAGACATCCAAATCTTTAGGCTTGAGAATAATCTTCTTCGAGTCAGAGCTCTGCTTCCAGCCCTACTGAGGTGGAAGGTCACACCCCTAGAATTTGATGGGGAAGTCAGGCCCCGGGGCTTGGGAAGCACACCTCCAGGATGGGCATCTCTCTGGGAGAATCCTCGGCCTTCTAAGTCGCTGGAACTGCAGGTGCGTACCACCAAACCTGGCTACATTTTTTTAAAAATTTCTTCTAGAGACAGAGAATTGCTATGTTGTCCAGGCTGGTCTGGAACTCCTGGCCTCAAGTGATCCTCCCACCTGTGCCTCCCAAAATGCTGGGATTACAGGTATGAGTTACTATGCCTGGCCTCAGTTATACTTCTTTAAAAATAAAATTGGGAGTCTGAGGTGGGCGGATCACAAGGTCAGGAGATTGAGACCATCCTGGCTAACACGGTGAAACCCCATCTCCACTAAGAATACAAAAAATATCCAGGCGTGGTGGCGGGTGCCTGTAGTCCCAGCTACTTGGGAGGCTGAGGCAAGAGAATGGCGTGAACCTGGGAGGCTGAGCTTGCAGTGAGCCAAGATCATGCCACTGCACTCCAGCCTGGGCGACAGAGCAAGACTCCGTCTAAAAATAAATAAATAAATAAATAGTAAAATTAGTACTTGCCCCAGGTTCTGCAATATGCATTTACAGCTAATCCAAGTCCACTTTCCAATAACAGTATGACACATCATCAGTATTGTCAGTAACTTATAATAATAAACGAATCCTAATTCCTCCCCATCCACGATATCATTGCTCCAATCCATTCATTTGTATGTGGACACAGGTAAGCATATCTGTAAATATTATATAATATATACATATATATGTATATATGCATGCATTAGAAAATATACTTTTCTATTTTTATTCTAAACAAACTGTACTGTTAGGTCAAATAAGAATAAGAAAAATGTTTGTATTTTACCTTCACTGATTGCTTCTTTGATGCTCTTTGTTTTGTTATATAGATCCAAGTTTTTGACCTGTATTATTTTTCTTCTCTATAGGAAACTTATTCTAAAGTTTCTTGAGAGGCCAGTCTACCAGCAGCAAATTCCCTCAACTTTTGTTTGTCTGCGAAAATGTTTATTTCTCCTTCATTTTTGAAAGATAATTTCACAGAGAACAGAATTCTAGGTTGGTGGTTTTCTTCTCTTAACAGTGTCTTTAAATATTCCACTTTCTTTCTGTTATGTGGTTTCTGGGGACACATCAGGCGCTGTTCTTATCTTTGCTCCTCTGGCAGCCAGGTGTTTCTTTTTCCTCTGGCTTCATTCAGAACTTTTTATCTTTGATTTTCTTTAGCTTTAAAATGATACGTCTGGGTGCCTGAATTTGTGGTTTGGTGCCCGACATTAATTTGGAAAAACTTCTCAGTTATTATTGTTTCAAATATTTTTTCTTTTCCTTTCTCTGTTTATTCTCCTCTGGTTTTCACATAGTTCTGGATTTTTTTTGGTTTTTTGTTCAGCCTTTTTCTCTTTGTGTTTCAGTTTTTTTGCAACCTTGAGCTTGGAGGTTCCAGCGGTGTCCACTCACAAGCCTGACCAAGCCCTTCACTCCTGTCATGGTGCTTTGATTGACAGCTCCTGTCATGGTGTTTTTGTTGACAGCTCCTGTCAAGGTGCTTTGGTTGACTGACAGCTCTCATCATGGTGCTTTGATTGACAGCTTCTATCATGGTGCTTGTTGTTGACAGCTCCTGTCATAGTGCTTTGGTTGACTGACAGCTCCTGTCACAGTGCTTGTTGCTGACTGCCAGCTCCTGGTCTTTTTGGCTGTTTGTTGGGGGTTCCACCTGTCTGCTTACATTGTGCATGTCTTTTTGTGATGTCAATTTATCCATGAGAGCCCTTAGAAGATTAGTCATAGGTGTTTTAAATTTCTGATCTGAGAATTACAGCATCCCTGTGGTATCTGAGTCTGGTCACGACGTTTGAACTGTTTCTTTAAACTGCCTTTTGCCTTGTGGTGTGCCTTGTAATGCTGTGTTTATAGCCCACATAATATAACAAGTAACAGAAATGGCTGCAAAGCAGCTTTTAGTGGCATGGGCTGCTGAGATGTGGGGAGGGGAAGCTGGATCAACCTCAGCCTTCCAGAGCCTGTGCCCTGGGGCAGGTCAGTTCTGTGTTCCTCCTTGGGTGCTATGGGATAGGTGGAGGGCTGGGTTGGGCACTTTCCTTCCCCACGTCTGTTGGGTCCTGATGGGACCCCTGTGGTTTACACTCTGTTACCGGTTGTCTCTGGAGGGCAGGCCTTGCTAAGAAGAACCCTAGGCTCTGACAGTTCCAAGTTTTTGACCTGTATTATTTTTCTTCTCTGTAGGAAACTTATTCTAAAGTTTCTTGAGAGGCCAGTCTATGGGCAGTAAATTCCCTCTTCCCTCCGCCTGCCAGAAGCATGAGGGTTTTTTCTCTACTATTCACTGTGAGAATCTGGCCCAGCACTTGGAAATAAAACTCACAAAATTTTGGACTTGCTGAGACAGGGTCCCCTGGAGCTTTAACACACAGACTGGCCCACACCAAGTGTGCAGCAGGGTGCCAATCACAACTCCAGTCCCTGCCCTGGTTCTGGGCCCTGTGGGTTACTGCTCTGGAAAGTGGTGATTCTCTATGCCCACCTGTTTAGAAGGTGGTGGTTCGTGCTGTGACCTCACTTCTCTAGATCTATGAAGGGTTGCTGATTTTTCAGTTTGTTCAGCTTTTTACTTGTTGTTAGGACACAGTGGTGACTTCCAAACTCCTTGTGTCACCAAACCAGAAAAAGGAAGCCAGCTAACTTACACGCTGGTGATGGTGTTGCTTGTGTGAAGATGTCACATGATTAAATGATCAACGTGATCACACGAGTAGTGACTTTTGTTCAGGCATCTAGAGCAGCAGCATTTTAGTTGCTTCACAGTTTTCCACTGAGTGCTGGTGCTAGGGTAATTATGTATTTAATGCTCGAATTAATTAGTATCTTCATACAACAGATTTATAAATATCAAGTTATTTTAACCAGATAACAGCAATCTTGCTAACATGTACAAGCCAGTGTACTTAACACCTTGCATTGACTCTTACAGCCCTTGGTGGACACAAGCTGTGTCCAGTACTGAGGTCAGGGAGTCCACAGCAGGGCCCACAGGGGACTCTAGATCCCATACCCAGCACCGTAGTCCAGGAATCCACAGGGGCATCTGCAGACCCCGTACCCAGCACCGTGGTCCAGGCAACCATAGCAGGGCCTACAGGGGCCTCTGCAGATTCCCCCAGAGCCGTTTTCTGTGCACCCCCACCGATTGTGCAATGATGCTCTTGCTGATGGTTTCAGCTGGGCCAGACCCCTAAGTGCATGGAGGGTGCTGGAAGGCAGGGGGAAGATGTGGAGTCAGGGAGCAGGTTTCACACACAGCTGTCTTCCTCAGGTGTCACCCACGGCTCTCTTCCTCTGGTTTCACCCATGGTTCTCTCCGTCTGGCCAAGGGCCGGCTTGTGCCTCCCCCAGTCGTCACTCCAGCATGGGGCTCTTCACGAGCCATGCCCTAGGCTCCTGGGCCACCCTCTCCCTGGGTGCTACCCCCCTTGGGTTTCTCACCCACACCTGCACCTTTGTTGGCTCCCCATCCTCTTGTGACTGGGTTTTAGGTGCCATTGGATTTGCTGAAAGTCTGAACAAAACATTAGGCAGATCTCAGACCAGGCTGGCCAGGGCAGCCCAGGAAGGCCAGGAGGGGAATGTCTGACTCTAGTGAGCTTATAGATTCAAATGGCATTCTGCTCTTCAACCAGCACAGTTTAAAAAAGGGTGAGCTGTGTAAGTAAGAGGAGAATCCCTCTAAAATCATCACCAATGATGTTCCCATGGAAACCCACGCCTGTGGGCTTCATACAAGCTTTCTACAACATTTCCTTTGAGTATAAAATGAGATCACATGTGCAACTGATCAGTATTCACATCTAGAAACTTGACGCATGTTTATCAAAAACAAACAAAAATAATCTTTAATTCATCGTTCTAACAAGAATCCCCCATATTTTTAAATCAAATGCTCTCTGAAGACATATGTGCTTCAGAAATAGGTGGAGGTTAACTCTTTAAACAGAAATGGCAAATGCGAAAGCTTCTGAAAGGAAACCGTTCTCAATAAACTTCTCATTTGCAGGTCATTTTGGGCTGTGATGCTCTATCTAGACCCCAATCAGAAGGCACAGGTTACAGAATTCCAGAGACCATCTGAGCAGCCCATGGACAATATAATTGGTTTTTATTTGTTCCCATTTTCAATTTAATTGTGTAGAAAATATAAGATTATTTAGATATCCTGAGTTAGGATATTGTGCTTTGTTGTTTAGATTTCAGTAGCAGGATTGACAAAGGGGAATAGGGATTTGACTAATCTTTAATATTGGGCATTAATTCCTGAAGATATTATTTTAAAACCAGTTATAGCAAATAAGCAGACAGAAAACCCTACTTTAGGTCACTCTTATACATCACCAAATGCTATGACTTACTGAAACAAATCATTTATTCAGCAATAATCTTTTTTGATTGCTGAATTTTAAGAGTGGTTGTGGAATGTTAAAGCTATTGGCTAACTGTAGATATTGTGGCAAATTGATTTGATATCTGAGGACAGAACTGAGATTTTCCAATGTCTCCAGTAAGTAAAAATTGTAAAGTGTCAGCTGTCAGTAGGCTCCAATCTTTAGCACCAAACCCATCGATCTTTACAACCCCTTTAGGTAAACCCTTCATCCAACTTTGCCACGACACAGCCCCGATGGTCCCCATCTCTTAAGAGAGCAGGAATCCCACAACCTCTTAATTACACATCTCAGGGCTGAGCTTCAGCCCTGCAATTCTGCCTCACTCTTCAGTTGCATCGCTGTATCAGGGTTTGAACTTCTGAAGGATTGCTGAAGGCACTATACGTTCAAAGAGAAAACTTATTCCTATTTATTAGAGAAACCACATCTTCAGATTTGAGAAAATAAAGCAAGGATAAATCTTTGTGGCTGTCCTCTCATTCATAATTGTCTTACTCATGAGAATCCGGGCCCACTTTGGAAGATTCAAAGCCAAGTTTGAATGTAGGGTATACCAGACTCTACATGTTGGTTTTATCAAGACAATCATTATTTGGTGTAAGAGATAAGACCATAACACTAATAAGTTCCAAACTCTAGGTCACCACATTCCTCAGAACATATTCCATTCCATTTCTTTATCTATAAGAGCAGTTGTTCTATCTGAAAACTTAAGGAAATAGCTGCAGTTATATATAACTTCCAAAATGCAATTTCTTAAAATTCAAATAAGTACCATTTATATGAATATAAGATCTGAATATACTTAAAACACACATAAATACATTAAATAGTCTTTTGACAGAAACAAGATTTAAGAAATGACACATTTGTGTGCTACCTGTCATGAAATATTAAAGCAGATGGAAGCGTCAGAACACACGTTTGGAAAGGAATCACAGGGCTCCTTAGAAAAGTGGCTGATTCTGGGCAGGGACAGGGAATGCCCAGGCTGAGCTGGGAGCACATTCTGATGCCATCAAACAAGAAACCACTTTGGTGCTTGAAGGGACTCACCTAAGGGATTATCGTGTGCAAATCTGGAGCTGTTCCAGCATGGGAAGCGGTAACAATCATAATGGATCCCATGGGAGCATTAAACCATCAGCATCTTACAGTCAGAGGGAGGAGGAAGGAGGGCTTTCTGAAGGGAGGACAATGAGGACCCTGGCTGTAAAAACTCTAACGATAGAAAATTGCCGTCCTCTAGACCCAGTGCAGTCATTGACACAGGTGAGGATCATAGCTGGCGCTGAGACCAGTGCAGTCACTGATGCAGGTGAGGATCCTAGCTGGTGCTGAGACCAGTGCATGTGCTGGTTTCTGAGCAAGATGCTTGCAGGCTTTCAGAGAATAAGACCACCCTTATTAGTTACTTGTAAAGAGAAAAGTCACTTCCTTTCCCACATGATCAAAATTAATGTCAACAGGAGTGGTGTATCTGAGTCTTTGCCTCATGAGTCACAATAAGTTCATTAGTGTCGTGTTCTTGCCAAAAACGTGTGGCCAATCCTGGCCATGAGGGACCCTCAAACAAAACCAGAACACGCCAGGGGCTACAGGTCCCCGACTTAGACTCTTCAAAACATCAAAACTATGAGCCACAAACACGCCAGGGGCTATGGGTCCCCGACTTAGACACCTCAAAACATCAAAACCATGAGCCAGAAACATGCCCGGGGCTACGGGCCCCCAACTTAGACGCCTGAAAACATCAAAACCATAAGACACAAACACGCCAGGGGCTATGAATCCCCCAACTTAGACGTTTCAAAACATCAAAACCATGAGCCACAAACACGCCAGGGGCTACGGGTCCCCCAAATTAGACACCTCAAAACATCAAAACCATGAGCCAGAAACATGCCAGGGGCTACGGGTCCCTGACTTAGACACTTCAAAACATCAAAACCATGAGCCACAAACACGCCAGGGGCTACGGGTCCCCGAATTAGACACTTTAAAACATCAAAACCATGAGCCAAAAACACAAGATGGGTTATGTTCTGTATTCGGGGGGAAATTTAAATATGGGCCATATCTTATATATTAATAATGGCTTGCTGTCAACAATGGTATTCTAGTCACTTTGGAGGTCTGTTTTTAGGAGATGTGCACTGAGTTTAGGGTAAAGGATGGTGAAGTCTCCAACTTTATTTAAATGGTTCCACAACTACCAGCCATATGTGTGCATGTCTGTACGTGTTTGTGCATGCATAGGTGGTATGAATATGTGTGCATCTGTGCTATGTGCATACATGCACATATGTGGGCTTGTGTGTGAATGCATAGATGTGCACACCTGTGTACAAAGAGAGAGTGTGACAGAACCAAGGACCAGCAAACCCAGTCTCACAGGTGAAAGCTACACCATCTATGCACCATTTTGTGTAGCCAACGCAAAGGTTTATATTTTTTCCCCACAAATTTAGAAACTTTAAGTTTTCCTTTTAGGGAAATGAGATACAGAATCTCTTCTCAAAAAAAGCAAATAAAAATACTAATTAGTGTATTTTGCTTCCATTAAACTAACAATGGAATGGGCAGCTCAAGAGCCCTTTTTCCCTTTTGGCCTCTAATCCCACCAAATAGAGCCCTGCTTTCCAGAATGGGAGGTCAACAGCCTAGGCTGATTTCCTTAATATCTCTCATCTTTAGGGTTTAAAATTGCTAGTAGTTTTAAACAAAATTTGCATTTAATATCATCAGCATTGAATGATACATTTTTGATTATAGGAACAGCTATTTATATCTTCCATCTTGAAAGGGACGTATTGGATATGAACCTAGAGTCTGGCCAATGTCAGTGGCCGGCAGGAACGGTGACAATGGCCACACAGCAGCCTCGGAGCAGCCGCTCACCCACTGAGGCCTCACAGTGAGCACTGCCCCAGTGGCCACATGCCAGCCAAGGGAAGGAGGCATCTCCAGCCCTGTTTACAGACTGAGAAACTGAGGCCACATGCCAGCCACAGGAGGGAGGTGTCTCCAGCCCTGTTTACAGACATGCCAGCCACAGGAGGGAGGTGTCTCCAGCTCTGTTTACAGACACAGCCCTGGTGGCCGCATGCCAGCCAAGGGAGGGAGGCGTCTCCAGCCATGTTTACAGACAGAGAAACTGAGGCCGCATGCCAGCCACAGGAGGGAGGCGTCTCCAGCCCTGTTTACAGCCACAGAAACTGAGGCTGGCAGTGAGGAATCTCTCAGGTGCTTAGGACAAAAAGGCTCATTAGCGAATCATCCTATGAGATCAGTCCTTTAGGTCTCCGTTCACAGGTGTGGCCGGACACTCCTTGCCTCAGGGGCTGTAGGGACAACTGTGACACCTCCCAGGATGTGCCACACGCCAACGGTGAGCTGTCTGTCTCTGTCCATGGTCCTGTTTGATGAGGACCCCTGGGCTCAGACACCAGTCCCCAGGGCTACTCCATTAGGCAGGGCAGCGACCTGCTAACTCAGGGCAACTTCTCACTGGAGTAGAAGATGATAGACAGGAAGCTCTGCTCGCCATGCTCATTGATCCAATTATTACAGAAGAGAAGAGCCTCCTTCCTTGACCTCAGTGCAGTGAACTGTGATTATGTGATCAAAATGTATAGAATCGGAAGGTGAGGCACATCCAATAAAGGGCTCATTTCACTGCTGCCTTCCTGTTCTGCAGATCATGGAACTCAGAGTCTCTAATGTTGGAGGCTTCAGCAGGGCTGCTGTTGGACTCAAGTCTTCACTTCCTTTGACACATGTTGGAGGCTTGGATGCAGAGTTTTTGCTCAGGCTCCAGGTAGAAGGAAGCTTAACTCAGGTTCTGTGGCCTCTCTCCACCCCTAGCATGGGAGAATGCACTAGGATCATGTAACTACGTGGCGCCGTTGATTGAATAATAAAAACAGAGCTTACAGGCCCAAAGTGAGGGCTTCTGGCTGGATTTAAAATGTCCAGAAGAGCTGATGGAGTCTTTCATCCAAGGCACTTAAACGTATTATTTGCAGGGTAAGCACAGTATCAGGACTATTGGAAAGTTTTGTCAATTTTGATTCTCTTTCTAAAATGCAAATTTAAATTTCCACCTGGGAAAACTATTCAATACTCAATTGACTTTCAAAACAGGGATTGGAGCACTCCAGGATGTTCTGTGCTCATGGAACTGGAGCTGTGGAGGCAGTGATTCAGGTGTAAACCTGGGTCCCTCGTGCACCTCCGGAGGTCTGACTCCAGCACTGACAGCTGTCAGGATGATTGGCATGACAATGAGAATGCCACTGCTGTTTGGAATTTTAATACTAAATTGATGCCTTGTTAATGGAGCCTTTTGCATGGTAGTTACATGACTGTATTTTGCTTCATGTTATTAATACTTAAACTATGAGTTGAAAGGTGCCTCTTAGAGTGGTCCTAGTGAAAGGCGCCTCTTACAGCGATGTGATCCTCGTGGGAAAAAAAGACCCACAAAACAGAAAACCCAGGGATGCTGACGGAGAGTTCTCACAGAATGTGTTTTCCTGCTTTTGATGGACGTGAGCAAAATTTAAATCTTTATTTTTTCACTGAAATTTTTTTTAAAATTTAACTTTAAGTGAATTATTTACACTGTAATGATACGGTTATTTTTAAAGCTGAAAGTTGGTTGCAGCTTTACACCAACCCACCTCAGCCTGCAGGGGCCAGAGTGAGGGCTCTTGCTGGACGACCATCCCCAAGCTGGGCCTTCCCAGCCCACAGCTCCCACTTCTACCTTCCTGCAGTGATGAGTCCAGAACCTCCATGTTGAAATCCCCACAAAGCGATTCTGACACATGTTGGAGTTTAGAACCACTGTCCGCGGGAGACAGAAACGCTTACATGATGGAGAGGTCTCAGGTACACACACACACATGCAAATACACACATGCAAACACACACATGCAAACACACACATGCAAATGCACACACATGCACACACCCAAACACAAGCACACATATACATGCCCCCCACACACATGCAAACACACAAACATGCACACACACATACACACAGACACACGCAAACACTACTGGACACACACGCACATAGACCTCAATTTACAATTACTTCAGGAAAAAATCCATTTCACATGTGATCCAAAGTGTGCCACGAGGACTGGAGGCCGTGGGGGCTCATTCAGCTTCCTAAGCATCCCAGATGCCGGGGCCAGTGGATTCCGAAGGGACAGCCCTCACCTCCCTCCCAGGGTGTCCGCCCCACCCCTCACCCACGCTTAGGAACCTGATGAGCCGTCTCAGACTGATCAAGAAACATGGGGTCTTCTTGCTCTTTACATTTGTTTTCTATTGTTATTATGAAGTTGTCAAGCTGAGCATTTTACCGTTTGAGTGTCTGACCCTTCTCACCGCTCGCCGACTCACAGGCTCAGATAACTTTCAGCTGCGTCCACGCGTCCTCCTCACTGACAGCGCTGCTCTTGAGTTTTAATAATCCGAATTTACACGCATCCTCCTCACTGACAGCGCTGCCTTTGTGTTATAATAACCCGAACTTACACACGTCCTCCTCACTCACAGTGCTGCCCTTCAGTTTTAATAATCTGAATTTACATGCATCCTCCTCACTGACAGCGCTGCCTTTGTGTTTTAATAATAACACAGATTTACACGCATCCTCCTCACTGACAGTGCTGCCTTTGAGTTTTAATACTAACCCGAATTTACACGCATCCTCCTCACAGCACTGCCTTTGAGTTTTAATAGTAACCCGAATTTACATGCGTCCTTCTTACTCACAGCACTGCCTTTGAGTTTTAATAATAACCCGAATTTACATGCATCCTCCTCACTCACAGCACTGCCTTTGAGTTTTAATATAACTCAAATTTAAACACATCCTCCTCACAACACTGCCTTTGTGCTTTAATAGTAACCCGAATTTACACACGTCCTTCTCATTCACAGTGCTGCCCTTGAGTTTTAATAATAACCCAAATTTACACACATCCTCCTCACTGACAGCACTGCCCTTGAGTTTTAATAATAACCCGAATTTACACGCGTCCTCCTCACTCACAGGGCTACACTTGAGTTTTAATAATAACCCAAATTCACATGCGTTCTCCTCACTCAAAATGCTGCCCTAGAGTTTTAATAATAACCTGAATTTACATGCATCCTCCCCACTCAGCGCAGCGCTGTGCTTGAGTTTTAATGATAACCTGAATTTACACGCATCCTCCTCACTGACAGCACTGCCCTTGAGCTTTAATAATAGCCTGAATTTACACGTGTCCTCCTCACTCTCAGGGCTGCAATTGAGTTTTAATAATAACCTGAACTTACACGCGTACTCCTCACTCACAACGCTGCCCTGGAGTTTTAATAATAACCCGAATTTACACGCGTCCTCCTCACTCCAGGGCTGCCTTTGAGTTGTGATAATAACCTGAATTCACACGTGACCTCCTCACTCACAACGCTGCCCTAGAGTTTTAATAATAACCTGAATCTACATGCCTCCTCCTCACAACATTGCATTTGTGTTTTAATAGTAACCCGAATTTACACATGTCCTCCTCACTCAAAGAGCAGCCCTAGAGTTTTAATAACCGAAATTTACACGCATCCTCCTCACTCATGGCGCTGACCTGAGTGCAATGGAGTGGAATGGAATGGGATGTGAAATGGAATGGAATGGAAGGAGGAATGGAATGGAATGGAGTGGAAGGTAGAATGGAATGGAATAGAATGTGGAACGGAATGTGGAATGGAATGTGGACTGGAATGTGGAAAGGAATGGAATGGAATGTGGAATGGAATGGAATGGAATGTGGACTGGAATGGAATGGAATGGACTGGAATGTGAAATGGAATGGAATGGAAAGTGAATTGAATTCAATGGAATTTGGAATGGAATCAAATATGGAATGGAATGGAATGGAAATGAATGGAATGGAATGTGGAGTGGAATGCATTGGAATGTGGAATGGAATGGATCGGAAAGTGGAATGGAATGGAAATGAATGCAATGTGGAATGGAATAGAAAGGAATGGAAAGGAATGGAATATGGAATGGAACGGAATGGAAAGGAATGTGGAATGGAATGGAATGGAATGGAACGTGGAATGGAGTGGAATGGAATGGAATGTGGAAAGGAATGTAATGGCATAGAATGGAATGGAATGGAATGTGGAATGGAATGGAATGCAATGTGGAATGGAATGCAGAGTGGAATGGAATAGGAAGTGGAATGGAATGGAATGGAATGTGAAACGGAATGACGAATGGAATGGAGAGGAATGTGGACTGCAATGGAAATGGAATGGAATGGAATGGAATGCGGAATGGAATTCAATGGAATGTGGAGTGGAATGTGGAATGGAATGGAATTGAATGTGGAAAGGAATGTATTTGAATGTGAAATGGAATGGAATGGAAAGGAATGTGGAATGGAATGGAATCAGATGTGAAATTGAATTGAATGGAAGGTGGAATGGAAAGGAATTGAAGGTGGAATGCAATGGAATGGAGGGGAAAGTGGAACGGAAAGGAGTGGAATGTGGAATGGAATGTAGAATAGAATGTGGAATGGAAAGTGGAATGGAATGAAATGTGGAATGCAATGTAGAATGGAAAGTGGAATGGAATTGAAGGGAATGAAAGGTTTAATGGAATGGAATGGAATGTGGAATGGAATGGAATGAAATGGAATGTGCAATGGAATGGAATGGAATGGAAGGGAATGCGGAATGTAATGAAATAGAAACGAATGCGGAAAGGAATGGAATGGAATGTGGAATGGAATGAAATAGAATGTGGAATGAAATGAAATGGAATATAAAAAGGAATGAAAAGGAAAGTGGAATGGAATGGAAAGGAATGTGGAAAGGATTGTGCAATAAAATGGAATGGAACAGATTGGAATGTGGAACTGAATGGAATGGAATGGAATGTGGAATGGAGAGGAATGGAATGGAAAGTGGAATTCAATGGAATGGAAAGAAAAGTGAAAAGGAATGAAATGAAAAGGAATGCGAAATGGAATGGAATGGAATGTGAAATAGAATGGAATGGAAGGTGGAATGCAATGGAATGGAGTGGAAAGTGGAATGCAACGGAATGGAATGTGGAATGGAATGGAATGAAATGTGGAATGGAATGTAGAATGGAAAGAGGAATGACATGGAATGGAATGTGGAATGGAATGTGGAATGGAATGTGGAATGGAATGTGGAATGGAATGTTGAATGGAATATGGAATGGAATGAAATGGAATGTGGAGTGGAATGTGGAATGGAATGGAATGGAATGGAATGGTATGTGGAATGGAACGTGGATTACAACGGGGAATGGAGCGTCGAATGGAACATGGAATGGAATGTGAAATGCAATGTGGAATACAACGTCGAATGTAACATTAAATGGAATATGGAATGGAATGGAATGGAATGCAACAGAATGGAAATTAATGTGAAATGGAAATGAATGGATTGTGGAAAGGAATGGAATGGAATGGAATATGGAATGGAATGCAATAGGATGTGCAATGGAATGGAAGGTGAAATTGAACGGAATGGAATGGAATGTGCAATGGAATGGAATGGCACGAAATGTGGAATGGAATGGAAAGGAATGAAATGGAATGGAATGCATTGGAATGGAATGGAATGGAATGGAATAGAATGCGGGATGGAATGGAATGGTACGTGGAATGGAATGGAATGGGATGGAATGTGGAATAAAATTGACTGGAATGGAAAGGAATGTGCAATCGATTCTGGAATGGAATGGAAACTGAAGTGGAATTGAATGGAAAGTGGAAAGGAATGTACTGGAATGTGGACTGGATTGGAATGGAACGTGGAAGGGAATGTGGAATGGAATGAATTGGAATGTGGAATGTAACATGGAACGGAATGGAATGGAAGGTGGAATGGAATGGAATGGAATATGGAATGGAATGTGGAATGGAACATGGATTGGAACGTTGAATGGAACGTGGAAAGGAATGTGGAATGGAACGTGGAATGGAACATCGAAAGGAAAGTGGAATGGAATGTGGAATGGAATGGAATGGAACACGTAATGGAATGGAATGTTATGTGAAATGGAATGGAATGGAATGTGGAATGGAATGGAACATGGAATGGAATGGAATGGAATGGAATGGAATGAAAAGTGAAACAGAATGGAATGGAATGTGGAATGGAACGGAATGAAATGTGGAATGGCCTGGAATGGAAAGTGGAATGGAATGCAAAGGAATGTGGAATGTAATGTAATGCGAAATGGAATGGAAAGGAATGCAATGTGGAATGGAATGAAATGGAAGGGAAGGTGGAATGGAATGGATAGGAATGGAATGGAAAGGAATGGAATGGAATGGAATGTGGAATAGAATGCAATGGTATGTGGAATATAATGGAATGGAATGGAATGTGGAATGGAATGGAATGGAATGGAAAGGAATGGAATGAAATGGAATGGAAAGGTTTGTAGAATGGAATGGAATTGAAGGAAATATTGAATGGAATGTGGAATGGAATGGAATGTGGAATGGAAAGTGGAGTGGAATGGAATGGAATGTGGAATGGCATGGAATGTGGAATGGAATGCAATGGAGTGGAATGTGGACTGGAATGGAATGGAATCGAATTGGGACTTGAATGGAATGGTAAGGAATTGAATGTGGAATGAAATGGAATTGAATGTGGAATGAAATGTGGAATGGCTTGGAATAGAAAATGGAATGGAATAGAATTGAATGTGGAATGGAAGGGAATGGAATTTGTAATGGAATGCAATGGAATGTGCAGTGGAATGGAATGGAATGGAATGTGGAATGGAATGTAATGCAAAGTGGAATGAAATGGAATGTGGAGTGTAATGCAATGTGGAATGGAATGGAATGGAATGTGAAATGGAGTGGAATGGAATGTGCAATGGAATGGAATCGAAAGCGGAAGGGAACGTGGAATGGAAAGGAATGGAATGTGGAATCGAATGTGGAAATTAATGGAATGAAACGGAATGTAGAACAGAATGAGGAATGCAATGGAATGGAATGTAGAATTGAATGTGGAATGGAATGGAATGGAATGTGGAATGGGTTGTAGAATTGAATGTGGGTAGGAATGTGTAATTGAATGGAATGGAATGTGGAATAGAATGTTTAACGGAATGGAATGGAATGTGGAGTGGAACATGGAATGGAAAGCAGAATGGAACAGAATGGAACGTGGAATGGGATGGAATGGAAAGTGCTATGGAGTGGAAGAGAACGTGGAATGCAATGGAATGAAATATGGACTGGAATGGAATGCAATGTGGAATTGAATGGAATGGAATATGGAATGGAATAGAATGGAAAGTGGAATGGAATGCAATGGAATTTGGATCGGAAAGTGGAATGGAATGGCATGGAATGAGGAATGGAATATGGAATGGAATGTAGAATGGAATGGAATGGAATTTGCAATGGAAAGTGTAATGCAATGGAATGGAATGTGGAATGAAATGGAATGTTTAATGGAATGGAATGGAATGGAATGGAATGTGGAAAGGAATAGAATGGGATGTGGAATGGAAAGAGGAATGGAATGGAATGGAATTCGGAACGGAATGTGAAACAGAATCGAATGGAATATGGAATGCGAAGTGGAATGGAAATGAATGGAATAAGAAATGGAATGTGGAATGGAATGGAATGCAATGTGGAATGAAATTGAATGGAATTTGGAAAGGAAAGTTTAATGGAATGGAATGGAATGGAATGTGGAATGCAATGGAATGGAATGTGGAATGCAATGGAACGGAAGGTGGTATGGAATGGAATGGAATGGAATGGAAAGTGGAATGGAATGTGGAATGGAATGAAATGGATTGTGGAATGGAATGTGGAATGGAATGAAATGGAATGTGGAATGGAATGGAATGGAATGTGGAAAGGAATGGAATGGAATCTGGATGGTAATTCAGTGGAATTTGGATTGGAAAGTGGAATGGAAAGGAAAGGAATGTGGAATGGAATATGGAATGGAAAGTAATTGAATGTGGAATGGAATGGAATGGAAAGTTGAATGGAATGTGGAATGGAATGGAATGGAATTTCAATGGAATGGAATGTGAAATGGAATGGAATGGAATGTGGAATAGAATGGAATGGAATGTGGAATGGAATGGAATGTTGGAAGAATGGAATGGAATGGAATGTGGAATGGAATGGAATGGAATGTGGAATGGAATGGAATGGAATGTGGAACACTATGCAATGGAATTTGGAACGGAAAGTAGAATGGAATGGAATGGAATGGAATGTGGAATGGAATGTGGAATGAAATGCAATTGAACGTGGAATGGAATGAAATTGAATGTTGAACGGAATGCGGAATGTAATGGAATGTTATTGCAATGGAATGAAATGTGGAATGGAATGGAATGGAATGTGGAATGGAATGGAATGGAATGTGGAATGGAATGGAATGGAAAGTGGAATGAAATGTGGAATGGAATGGAAGGGAATGTGGAATGGAATTGAATGGAATGTGGAATGGAAAGGAATGGAATATGGAATGCAAAGTAGAATGGAATGTGGAATGGAATGCAGAAAGGAATGGAATGGAATGTGGAACGGAATGGAATGGAATGTGGAAAGGAATGTGGAATTCAATGGAATGGAATGTGAAATGGAATGTGGAATTCAATGGAATGGAATGTGGAATGGAATGAAATGGAATGGAATGGAATGTGAAATGGAATGGAAAGGAATGGAATGTGAAAAGGAATGTGGAATGTAATGTGGAATAGAATGTGGAATGGATTGGAATGCAATGTGGAATAGAATATGGAATGGAATGGAATGGAATGTGAATGAAATGGAATGGAATGTGGAATGCAATGCAGTGGAATTTGGAATGGAAAGTGGAATGTAAAGGAAAGCAATGTGGAACGGAATACGGAATTGAAAGGAATGGAATGTGGAATGGAATGGAATGGAAAGTAGAATGGAATGTGGAATGGAATGGAATGGAATATGGAGTGGAATGGAATGGAATGTGGAATGGAATGTGGAATGAAATGGAATGGAATATGGAATGCAATGCAGTGGAATTTGGAACAGAAAGTGGAATGGAAGGGAATGGAATGTGGAAGATAATATGGAAACCAAAGGAATTGAATGGAAAATGGAATGGAATGGAAAGTTGAATGGAATGCGGAATGGAATGGAATGTAATTGGAATGGAATGGAATGTGGAATGGAAAGGAATGGAATCTGGAATGGAATGGAATGGAATGTGGAATGGAATAGAATAGAACATGAATGGAATGGAATGGAATGTGGAATGGAATGGAATTGAATGGAATGTGGAATGGAATGGAATGAATTGTGGAAGGGAAGGTAGATTGGAATAGAATGGAAAGTGGAATGGAATGGAATGCGGAATGGAATGTGGAATGCAATGGAATGTATCGTGGAATGGAATGGAAAGGAATTTGAAATGGAATGCAGGTGGAATATAATGCAATGGAATGCGGAATGGAATGTATCGTGGAATGGAATGGAATGTGGAATGGAATGGAGTGGATGCGAGTGTAATGTGGAACGAAATGGAATGGAATGTGGAATGGAATGCCGAATAGAATGGAAAGGAATGTGGAATTGAATATAGAATGGAATGAAAAGGAATGTGGAATGGAATGGAGAGGAGAGGAATGTGGAATGGAATGGAATGGAAAGTGAAATAGAACGTGTAATGGAACATGGAATGGAACGTGGAATGGAACGTGGAATGGAATGTGGAATGGAATGTGGAATGGAATCTGGAATTGAATGTGGAATGGAATGGAATGGAATGCGTAATGGAAAGTAATGGAATGTGGAATAGAAATGACTGGAAATTGGAATGGAATGGAAAGGAATGTGGAATGGAATGGAATGTGGATTAGAAGAGAATGGAATGTGCAATGGAATTGAAAGGAATGTGGAATGGAATGAGTAATGAAATGTGGATTGGAATGGAATGGAAGGTGGAATGGAATGGAATGGCGTGGAATGGAATGGAATGTGAAATGGAACGGAATTGAATGCGGATTGCAATGGAATGGAATGTTGAATGGAATGGAATGGAATGGAATATGGTACAGAAAGGGATGGAATGCGGAATGGAATGTAAAGGAATGCGGAATGGAATGGAATGGAGTGGGATGTAGAAAGGAACAGAATGGATTGCAACGTATTGGAAAGAATGTGATGTGGAGTGGAATGGAATAGAATGTGGAATATAATGTGAAACGGAATGGAATGGAATGTGGAATGGAATGGAAGGGAATGTGGCATGGAACAGAATGGAATCTGGAATGAAATGGAATGGAATTTGGAATGGAATGGAATGGAATGTGGAATTCAATGGAATGGAACGTGGAATGCAATGGAATGGAAAGTGGAAGGGAATGTAGAATGGAATGGAATGGAAAGTGGAAGGGAATGTAGAATGGAATGGAATGGAATTTAGAATTGAATGGAAGTTTATCTGGATAGTAATGGAATGGAGTGTAGAATGGAATTGAATGGAATGTGGAATGGAGAGTGGAATGGAATAAATTGGAGTATGGCATGGAACGTGGAATGGAATGTGGAATGGAATGGAATGGAATGTGGAATGGAACGTGGAATAGAATGTGGAGTTGAACGTTGAATGGAATGGAATGTGGAATGGAAGGTGGAATGGTATGGAAAGCGGAATGGAATGGAATGTGGATTGCAAGAGCATGCAACATTGAATGAAATGGAAGGTAATGGAATGTTGATTAGAATGGAATGCAATGTTGAATGAAATGTAATGCAATGGAATGTGGAAAGGAATGGAATTGAATGTGGATTGGAATAGAATGCAAAGTGGAATGGAATGGAATGCGATGAGGAATGGAATCGAATGGAACGTAGAATGTAATGTGGAATATAATTTAACGAAATGCGGTACAGTATGTGGAATGGAATGCAATAGAATGTGGAATGGAATGGAATGGAATGTGGAATGGAACGTGGAATGGAATGTGCGATGGAATGTGAAATGGAACGTGGAATGGAATGGAATGTGAAATGGAAAGTGGAAAGGAATGTTCAATTGAATGTGGAATGGAACATGGAATAGAACGGAATGTGGAATGGAATGTGGAATGTAACGTGGAATGAAGTGGAATGGAACGAGGAATGTATTGGAAATTAGAATGGATTGTGAATTGGAGTATGGAATGGAATGTGGAATAGAATAGAATGGAATGTGGAATGGAACGTGGAGTGGAATGGAATGGAATGTGAAATGAAATGTGCAATGGAATGGGGAATGGAACGTGGAATGGAATTTAATGTGAAAGGGAATGTGGAAAGTAAAGGGGAATGGAGTGGAATGGAACGAGGATTGTAATGGTATGTGAAATGGATTGTGCAATGCAATGTGGAATGGAATGGAATGGAGTGTTAAATGGAATGTGGAATGAAATGGAATGGAAAGTGGAAAGGAATGGAATGGATTGTGGAGTGGAATGTGGAGTGGAATGGAATTGAATATGGAAAGTAACGCAGAATGGAAAGTGGAATGGAATTGAACGTGGAATGTAATGGAATGGAATGTGGAATGCAAAGGAATGGAATTTGGAATGGAACTGAATGCAATGTGGAATGCAATGGAATGCAATGCGGAATGGAATGAAATGCAATATGCAATGGAATGGAATGGAATGTGGAATGGAATGAAATGGAATATGGAATGGAATGGAATGGAATGGAATGTGGAATGGAATGAAATGAATGAAATATGGCATGGAATGGAATGGAATGTGGAATGGAATATGGACTGCAATGGAATGGAATGTGGAATGGAATGTGGAATAGAAAGGAATGGAATGTGCAACGGAATTGAAAGGAATGTGATATAGAATGTGAAATGGAATGGAATGGAATGCGGAATGGATTGTGGAATGGAAATGAATGGAATGGGGAATGGTATGCGGAAAGGAATGGAATGGAATGTGGAATGGTACGTGGAATGCAATGGAATATGGAATGGAATGTGGAATGGAATGGAATGAAATGCAATGTGAAACGGAAGGGAATGGAATGTGGAATGAAATGGAATGGAATGTGGAATGGAATGGAAAGGAAAGAAATGTGGAATGGAATGTGGAATGGAATTTGAAATGGAAAGGAATGGAATGTAGAATTGAATGTGGAATGGAACGTGGAATAGAATGGAATGGAAAGTGGAATGGAATGGAATGCAAAGTGGAATGGAACGGAATGGAATATGGAATGGAATGGAATGCAACGTGGAATGGAACGGAATGGAATATGGAATGGAATGGAATTTGGATTGGAATGTGTAATGGAATGGAATGGAATGTGGAATTGAATGGAACGGAATGGAATGTGGAATGAAATGAGGAAGGGAAAGTGGAACAGAATGGAAAGGAAACTGGAATGGAAAGGAAGGGAATATGGAATGGAATGGGATGTGGAATGGAATGTGGAATAGAATGGAATGGAATGTGGAATGGAATGAGAGGGAATGGAATGTGGAATGGAATGGAATGGAATGTGGAATGGCATGGAATGGAATGGAATGTGGACTGGAATGTGGAATGGAACATGGAATGCAATGTGAAATTGAATGGAATGTGATGTGGAATTGAATGCGGAATGCAATGTACTGGAATGTGTAATGGAATTGCATGGATTGTGGAATGGAATGTGGAATTGAATGGAATGGAATGTGGAAAGAATGGCATGGAAGTTTGAATGGAATGTGGAATTGATTGCAGAACGGAATGGAAAGGAAGTGTAAGGGAATGGAATGGAATGTGGAATGTAATGTGGAATGGAATGGAATGTAATGTGGGATGGAATGGAATGGAATGCAATGTGTAATGGAAAGGAATGGAATGGAATATGGAATGGAAGTGAAAAGAATGTGGAATGGTATGTGGAATGGAATGGAATGTGGAACGGAAAGTGGAATGGAATGCTGAATGGAATGTGGAATGAAACGTGGAATAGAATGGAATGTGGAATGGCATGTGTCATGGAATGGAATGGAAGGCAATGTGTAATGGAATGGAATGTGGAATGGAATATGGAATGGAATGGAATGGAATGTGGAATGTAATGGCAAGGAATGTGGAATGGACTTGAATGGTATGTGGAATAGAATGTGGAATGGAATGAATGGAATGTGGAAAGGTGTGTGAAATGGAATGGAATGGAATGTTGAATGGAACATGGAATGGAATGGGGAATGCTATGCGGAATGGAACGTGGAATGTAATAGATAGTGGAATGGCTTGTGGAATGGAATGGAATATAATACAATGTGGAATGGAATGGAATGGAATGCAATGTGGAAAGGAATGGAATGGAACGTGGAATGGAATGAAATGTGGAATGCAATGGAATGGAATGTGGAATGGAATGGAATGCATTGTAGAATGGAATGGAATTGAATGTGGAATGGAATGGAATGGAATGGAATGTGGAATTCAATAGAATGGAATCTATAATGGAATGGAAAGGAATGTAGGACGGAACGCGGAATGCAATAGAACGGAATGTCAAATGGAACGTGGAATGGAATGGAATGTGGAATGGAATGTGGTATGGAACGATGAATGGAATGAAATGTCGAATGGAACGTGGAATGTATTGTGGAATGGAACGGAATGTGGAATGTATTGTGGAATGCAATGGAATGTGGAATTGAATGCAATGCAACGTGGAACTCAATGGAATGGAATGTGGAATGCAGTGTGGAATGGAATGCAATGGAATGTGAAACTGAATGTGGAATGGAATGGAATGGAATGTGGAATGGAATTGAATGGAATGAGGAATGGAATATGGAATGGAATGGAATGGAATGTGGAATGGAACGTGGAATGGAATGTGGAATGGAATTGAATGGAATGTGGAATGGTATGTGGAATGGAATGGAATTGAATGTGGAATTGAAAGTAGAATGGAAAGGAATGGAAAGAGGAATGGAATGGATTAGAAAGTGTAATGGTATAGAATGGAACGTGGAATGGAAAATCGATTGGAAAGGAATGCAATGTGGAAAACAATGGAATGTGGACTAGAATGTGGAATGGAACGTTGAATGGAATGGAATCAGGAATGGATTGTGGAATGGAATGTGGAACGTAATGTGGAATGGAATGGAGTGGAAAGTCAAATGGAATGCAGAATGAGACGCAATGGAATGTGAAATGCAGTGGAATGGAATGTGGATTGGAACGTGGAATGGAATGGAATGGAATGTGGAATGGAATGTGAAATGGAATGTGGAACGGAACGTGGAATGGAATGCAACGTGGAATGGATTGTCGAATGGAATGTGGAATGGAATAAGAATGGAAAGTGGAATGGAATGGAAGGTGGAATGGATTGGAGAATGGAAAGTGGAATGTAATGTGGAAAGGAAGGGATTGGAATGTGGAATGGAATGGATTGGAATGGAATGTGGAATGCAATGTGGAATTGAATGGAATTGAATGTGGAATGAAATGGAATGGAATGGAATGTAGAATGGAATATAGATTGGAATTGAATGGAATGTGGAATGAAATGTGGAATGGAGAGGAATGGAACGTGGAACGGAACATGAATGTTATGGAATGGAATGTCGAATGCAACATGGAATGGAACTTGGAAAGGAACGTTTAAGGACACGTAGAATGGAACGTGGAATGGAATGTGGAATTGAATGTGTAATGGATTGGAATGGAACATGGAACGGAATAGAAAGGAATGGAATTGAATGGAATGTGGAATGGAATGGAATGGAATGTGGAATGGAACGTAATGGAATGTGGAATGGAATAATGTAATGTAATGTGGAATGGATTGGAATGGAATGTGGAATGGAATGGAAAGGAATGTGCAATGGAATGGAATATAATGTGGAATGGAATGTGGAATGGAAAGGAATGGAACGTGGAATGGAATGTGGAATGGAATGGAAAGGAATGAGTAATGGAATGTGGAATGGAATGGAATGGAATGTGGAAAGGAACATGGAATGGAATTGAATGTGGAATGCAATGTGGAATGGAAGGTTGATTGGAATGGAATGTGTAATGGATTGTGGGATTGAATGTGGAATGGAATGTTGAAAGGAATGGAATGGAATGTGGAATGGAATGTGAAATGAGATGGAAAGGAATGTGGAACGGAAAGGAGTGGAATGTGTAATGGAACATGGAGTGGAATGGAATGGAATGTGGAATGGAACATGGAATGGAATGGGAAATGGAACGTGGAATGGAATGGAATGTGGAATGGAATGTGGAATTTAACGTGGAATGGAGTGTAATGGAAAGAGGAATGAATTGGAATGTGGAATGGATTGTGAAATGGAATGTTGAATGTAATGTGGAATAGAATAGAATGTAATGTGGAATGGAACATGGAGTGGAATGGAATGGAATGTGAAATGAAACGTGGAATGGAATTGGCAATGGAATGTGGAATGGAATTTAAGGGGAAGGGAATGTGGAATGTAAAGAGGAATGGAGAGGAATGGAAAGAGAATTGTAATGGTATGTGGAATGGATTGTGGAATGCAATGTGGAATGGAATGGAATGGAATGTTAAATGGAATGTGGAATGAAATGGAATGGAAAGTGGAAAGGAATGGAATGGAATGTGTAGTGCAATGTGCAGTGGAATGGAATTGAATATGGAAAGTAACGTGGAGTAGAAAATCGAATGGAACGTGGAATGGAATGGAACGGAATGGAATGTGGAATGCAATGGAATGGAATGTTGGATGGAATTGAATGTAATGTGGAATGGAATGAAATGCAATGCGAAATGGAATGGAATGCAATGTGGAATGGAATGGAATGGAATGTGGAATGGAATATTGACTGCAATGGAATGGAATGTGGAATGGAATGTGGAATAGAATGGAATGGAAAGTGCAACGGAATAGAATGGAATGTGGAATACAATGTGAAATTGAATGGAATGGAATGTGGAATGTAATGTGAAATGGAATTAAATGGAGTGAGGAATGGTATGAGGAATGGAATGGAATGGAATGTGGAATGGAACGTGGAATGGAATTTGTAACGGAATGTGGAATGTAACGTGGAATGGAATGGAATATGGAATGCAATGTGGAATGGAATGGAATGGAATGCAAAGTGGAATGGAAAGGAATGGAATGTGGAATGAAATGGAATGGAATGTGGAATGGAATGGAATGGAATGGAATGTGGAATGGAATGTGAAATGGAATTTGAAATGGAATGGAATGGAATGTGGAATTGAATGTGGAATGGAACGTGGAATACAATGGAATGGAATGTGGAATGGAATGGAATGAAATGCGGAATGGAATGGAATGGAATATGGAATGGAATGGAAAGCAAACTGGAATGGAATATGGAATGGAATGGAATTTGGAATGGAATGTGGAACGGAATGGAATGTAATTGGAATGGAATGGAATGGAATGGAATCTGGAATGGAATGTGGAATGGAAAGTGGAATAGAATGGAAAGGAATGTGGAATGGAATACAATGGAATGTGAAATGCAACGTGTAGTGGAATGGAATGGTATGTGAAAAGGAACGTGGAATGGAATGTGGAATGGAAAGTGGAATGAAATGGAAAGTGGAATGGAATGTGGAATGGAAAGTTGACTGGAATGGAATGTGGAATGGATTGTTGAACGGAATGTGGAATGCAATGTTGAATGTAATGTAATGGAAAGCAGAATGGAATGTGGAATGAGATGGAAAGTAATGTAGAATGGAATGGAATGGAATGTCTAATGCAACGTGGAATGGAACGTGGAATGGAATGTCGAAAGGAACGTGGAATGGAATAGAAAGTGGAATGGAATGTGGAATGGAAAGTTGAATGGAATGGAAAGTCAAATGGATTGTGAAATGGAAAGTGGAATGGAACGTGGAATATAATGGAATGGAATGCGGAATGGAATGTTGAATATAATGGTATCGAATGCGGAATGGAATTGATTGGAATGTGGAATGGAATGTGGAATGGAATGTAATGTGGAATGGAATGTGGAATGGAATTGAATGGAATGTGGAATGGCATGTGTAATTTATTGGAATGGAAAGTGAAACGGAACGTGGAGTGGA
The DNA here is from genome assembly GCF_028885655.2 of Pongo abelii. NCBI lineage: Eukaryota > Metazoa > Chordata > Mammalia > Primates > Hominidae > Pongo > Pongo abelii. Next base: position 16,848,153 of record NC_072000.2, on the reverse strand, counting down.
ATGTGTAATGGAATGAGGAATGGAATGGAATAGAATGTGGAATGTAATGTGGAATTGAATGGAATGGAATGGAATGCAATGGAATGTGGAATGGAATGGAATGGAATATGAAAAGGAATGGAATTGAATAGAATGTGGAATAGAATGTTGAATGGAATGGAATGGAATTTGGAATGGAATGAATTGGAATGTGGAATGGAATGGAATGTGGAATGGATTGTGGAATGGAATGAGGAATGGAATGGAATGGAATGGAATGTGGAATGGAATGGAATGGAATGTGCAATGCAATGTGGAATGGAATGGAATAGAATGTGCATTGCAATGTTTAATGGAATAGAATGGAATGTGAAAAATAATGGAATGGAAAGTGGAATGGAATGGAGTCTAATGTGTAATGGAATGGAACAGAATGTGAAATGGAATGGAATGGAATGTGGAATGGAATGTGGAAGGGAAAGTGGAATGGAACGTGGAATGGAACGAGGAAATGAACGTGGAATGTAATGGGAATAGTAATTGGAAAGGAATGCAACGGTATTTAATGGAAAGTGAAATATAATGGAATGGCATGTGGAATGGAATGTGGAATGGAAGGGAATGGAATGTGGAATGGAATGGAATGGAATATGGAATGGAATGGACTGGAATGTGGAATGGAATTGAATGGAATGGAATTTGGAAAGGAATGGAATGGAATGTGCAATGGAACGTAGAATGGAATGCAATGGAATGTGGAATGGAACATGGAATGGAATGTGGACTGGAAGGTGGAATGAAATGGAAAGTGGAATGAAAACTGGAATGGAATGGAATGTGGAACGGATTGTGGAATTTTTTGGAATGGAATAGAAAGTGGAATGGATTGGAATGGAATGTGGAATGTAATGGAATGGAAAGTGGAATGGAGTGGAATGTAATGGAATATGGAATGGAATGGAATGGAATGGAATGGAATGGAACATGGAATGGAATGGAAAGAAAGTTGGAATAGAATGCGGAAAGGAGTGGAATGGAAAGCCGAATGAAATAGATTGAAAGGTGGAAAGGAATGGAATAGAATGTGAAATGAAATGCGGAATACAATGGAACGGAATGTGGAATGGAATGTGGAATGGAAGGGAATGGAATGTGTAATGGAATGTGGAATGGAAAGGAATGTGGAATGGAAATGAATGGCATGTGAAATGAAATGTGGAATGGAATCTAATGGAATGTGGAATAGAAGATGGAATTGAATGCAATGGCATGTGGAATGGAAAGTGTAATATAAGAGAATTGAATGTGTAATGGAATGTGGAATATAATGGAATGGAATGTGTAATCAGATGTCTGATGGAATGGAATGGAATGTGAAATGGAATGGATTGGAAAGTGGAATGGAATGGGGAATGGAACGTGATATGCAATGTGGAATGGAACGTGGAATGGAAAGTGGAATGTGAGGGATTGGAAAGTGAAATTGAACGTGGAATGGAACGTAGAATGGAACAGGGAATGGAACTTGGTATGGAAAGTGAACGGAACGTGGAATGGAATGGAATGGAATGTGGAATGGAATGGAATCGAATGTGGAATGGAATGGAATTTGTAATGGAATGGAATGGAATACGGAATGGAATTTGGAATGGAACGTGGAATGTAGTGGTATGTGGAATGGATTGTAGAATGGAATGGAATGCAATGTTTTATGGAACGACGAATGGATCGTGGAATGGAACATGGAATGGAATAGAATGTGGAATGGAATGTGGAATGGAACATGGAATATAATAGAAAGTGGTATGGATTGTGGAACGGAATGGAATGGAATGGAATGTGGAATGGAATGCAATGGAATGTTCAATGGAATGGAAAGTGGAATGGAATTGAAAGGAATGTGGAATGATATGTTATGGAAGGGAATGTGGAATGGAATGGAATGGAATGTGGAATGGAATGGAATGGAATATGGAATGGAATGGAATGCAATGTGGAATGGAATGAAGTGGAATGCAATGTGGAATTCAACAGAATTAGATGTGGAATGGAATATGAAATGGAATGGAATTAAATGTGGAATGGAACGGGGAATGGAATGTGGAATGGAAAATGGAATGGAACTTGGAATGGAAAGTGAAATGCAATTGGAATGAAATGTGGAATGGACTGGAATGAAATTTAAGGCAATGTGAAATGGATTGGAATGGAATGTGGAATGGAATGTGAAATGGAATGGAATGGAATGTGGAATGGAATGTGGAATGGAATGGTATGAAATGGAATGGAATGAGGAATGGAAAGGAATGGATTGGAATGGAATGAAGGTGAAATGTAACGGTGTGGAACGTGAAATAGAATGTGGAATAGAATGGAATGTGGAATGAATGCTGAATGGAATTGAATGGAACGTGAAATAGAATTCAATGCAATGTGGAAAGGAATGGAATGGAATATGGAATGGAACGTGGAATGGAATGGAATGTAACATGGAATAGGAAGCGGAATGTAGCGTGGAATTTAATGGAAAGGAACGTGGAATGGAACGTGATATGCAACATGGAATGGAACGTGGAATGGAAAGTGGAATCTCAAGGATTGGAACGTGAAAATGAAAGTGGAAGGGAATGTACATAGGAACAGGGAATGGAACGTGGAATGCAACATGAATGGAACGTGGAATTGTATGGAATGGAATGTGGAATGGTAAGGAATGGAATCTGGAATGGTATGGAATGGAATGGAACGTGGAATTGTATGGAATGGAAAGTGAAATGGTAAGGAATGGAATCTGGAATGGTATGGAATGGAATGGAATGTGGACTGGTATGTAATGGAATGGAATGGAATGTGGAATGGAATGGAATCGAATGTGGAGTGGAATGGAATGTGTAATGGAATGGAATGGAATACGAAAGGGAATGTGGAATGGAACGTGGAATGCAGTGCAATGTGGAATGGATTGTGGAATGGAATGGAATGCAATCATTTACGGAACGTCAAATGGAATGTGGAATGAAACGTGTAATGGAATAGAATGTGGAATGGAACGTGGAAAAGAATGCAATGTGGAATGGATCGTGGAATGGAGTGGAATGGAATGGAAAGTGGAATGGTAAGGAATGGAATCTGGAATGGTATGGAATGGAATGGAATGTGGACTGGTATGTAAAGGAATGGAATGGAAAGTGGAATGGAATGGAATCGAATGTGGAGTGGAATGGAATGTGTAATGGAATGGAATGGAATATGAAAGGGAATGTGGAATGGAACGTGGAAAGCAGTGGAATGTGGAATGGATAGTGGAAAGGAATGGAATGCAAAGATTTACGGAACGTCGAATGGAATGTGGAATGGAACGTGTAATGGAACAGAATGTGGAATGCAATGGAATGGAATGTGGAATGGAATGTGGAATGGAATGGAAAGAAATGGAATGGAATGAGGAATGGAATGCAACGTATTGGAATGGAATGAACGTGAAAAGTAATGTTGTGGAAAGTGGAATGGAATGTGGAATAGAATGGAATGGAATGTGGAATGAATGTTGAATGGAATGTAATGGAATGGGTAATGCAATGGAATGAAATGTGGAATGGAAAGTGGAATGAAATGGCATGCAATGTGGAATGGAACGTGAAATAGATTTCAATGGAATGTGGAAAGAATTGGAATGCGATGTGGAATGGAACATGGAAGGGAATGGAATGGAACGTGGAGTGGAATGGATAGGAATGTGGAATGGAACGTGTAATGGAATGGAATGGAAAGTGGAATGTAACATAAAGAAACGTGGAAAGGAATGGAATGGAATGTGGAATGGAATGTGGAATGGAATTTGGAATGGTATGGAATGGAATGTGGAATGTAGTGGAATGGAATGGAATGTTGGAATGGACTGGAATGCAACGTGGAATGGAATGTGGATTGCAAGGGCGTGCAATGTGCAATAGAATGTGGAATGGAATGGAAAGGAAAGTGGATTTGAAACTGGAATGGGATGAAAAGGAATGTTGAATGCAATGTGGAATGGAAAGTGGAATGGAACGTAGTGGAAAGTGGAATGGAATGGAATGGAAAGTGGAATGGAAGGGAATGGAGTGTGGAATGGAATGTAATGGAATGTGGAATGGAATGGAATATAATGTGGAATGGAATGTGGAATGGAATGGAATGGAATGTGGAATGGAATGGAATGGAATGTAGAATGGAAAGTGGAATGGAATGGAATGAAATGCGGAATGGAATATGGAATGGAAGAGAATGGAAGGTGAAATGGTATCTGGAATGGAATGGAATGGAAAGTGGAATAGAATGGTTCGGAATGTGCAAAGGAATGTGGAATGGAATGGAATGGAATGTGGAATGGAATGGAATGGAATGTGGAATGGAATGGAATGGAATGGAATGGAATGTGGAATGGAATGTGGAATGGAATGGAATGAAATATAGAATGGAATGTGTAATAGAATGCAATGGAACAGAGTGGAATGTGGAATGAAATGGAAAGGAATGTACAATGGAATGGAGTGTAATGTGGAATGGAATGCAGTGTAATGTGGAATGGAATGGAAAGGAGTGGAATGGGGAATGGAATGGAATGGAATGGGGAATGGAAGGCAACGGAGAGTGTAAAGCAATGGAATGGAATGAAATGGAATTTGAAATCGAATAGAGTGGAATGTGGAATGGAAGGGAGTGTAATGTGGAATGGAATCTGGAACGGAATGTGGAATGGAATTTAGTGGAATGTGGAATGGAATGTGGAATGGAATGGAATGGAACGTGGAGTGGAATGCAATGGAATGTGGATTGGAACCTGAAATGGAATGGAATGGAACATGGAATGGAATGGAATGGAATGTGGATTGGAATGTGGAATTGAAGGTGGAATGGAATGGAATGTTGGAATGGAATGGAATGCAATGTGGAATGTAATGGAATGTAATGGAATGTTGGAATGGAATGGAATGCAATGTGGAATGGAATGTGGAACGGAATGGTGTGGAATGAGGAATGGAATGCAGAATGAAATGGAAAGGAATCTGGAATGGAAAGTGGAATGGAATGGAATGGAATGGAATGTGGAATGGAACGTGGAATGGAACGTGGAATGGAACGTGGAATGGAACGTGGAATGCAACGTGGAATGGAAAGTGAAATGGAATGTGGAATGGAACGTGGACTGGAAAGTGGAATGGAATGCCATGGAACGTGGAATTGAAAGTGGAATAAAATGTGAAAGAGTCGTGGTATGGAATGGAGTGTAATGTGGAATGGAATGGAATGGAATATGGAATGGAATGGAATGGAAAGGAATGAAATGAGGAATAGAATGGAATGGAATGTGGAATGCAACGTGGAATGGAATTGAATGGAATGTGGAATGGAATGTGGAATTGAATGGAATGGAATGTGGAGTGGAATGTGGAACGGAAAGGAATGGAACGTCAAATGGAATGTGGAAAGGAATGTGGAATGGAAAGTGCAATGGAATGGAATAGAATGCGGAATGGAATGGAACAGAGTGAAATGTGGAATAGAATGGAAAGGAATGTGGAATGGAATGTGGAATGGAATGTGGAATGGAATGAAGTGGAGCGGAATGTGTAATGGAATGGAATGGAACGTGGAATGGAATGCAGCGGAGTGTGGAATGTAGTGGAATGGAATAAAATAAAATTTGAAAAGGAATGGAATGGAATGTGGAATGGAATGGAATGGAATGTGGAATGGAATGCAATGGAATGTGGAATAGAATGGAATGGAGAGGAATGTGGAATGGAATGGAATGGAATGTAGACTGGATTCTGGAATGGAATGTGGAATGGAATTTAGTGGAATGTGGAATGCAAAGTAGAATGGAATGTTTAATGGAATGAAGTGGAGTATGGAATGGAATTTGGGATGGAATGGAGTGGAATGTGGAATGGAATGTGGAAAAGAATGGAGTGGAATGTGGAATGGAATGTGGAATGGAATGGAGTGGAATGTTGAATGTAATGGATATGAATGTGGAATGGAATATAGAATGAAATGGAATGGAATGTGGAATGGAATTGAGTGGAATGTGGCATGCAATGGAATGGAGTGTAATGTGGAATGGAAAGGAATGGTATGTGGAAACCAAAGGAATGGAACGTGGAATGGAACGTGGAATTTAATGGAATGGAACGTGGACAGAAAGGTGGAATGGAACTTGAAATTGAATGTGGAATGCAATGGAATGCAAGGTGGAATGAAATGGAATAGAAGATGGAATGTGGAATGGAATGGAATGGAAAGTGCAATGGAAGGGAATGGAATATGGAATGGAAGGGAATGGAATGGAATGTGGAATGCAATGGAATGGAATGAAAGGCAATGTGGAATGGAATGTGGAATGGAAAGAATGGAATATGAAAAGGAGTGAGGAATGGAAAGGAATACAATGTGGAATGGAATGTGGAATGGAATGTGGAATTGAATGTGGGATGGAATGCAATGGAATGTGGAATGGAATGAAATGGAATGTGGAATGGAATGTGGAATGGAATGGAAGGAAATGTGGAATAGAATGGATTGGACATAAAATTGGAATGGAATGGAATGGAATGCGGAAAGAATGTGGAATGGAATGGAATGGAACATGGAATGGCACGTGGAATGGAATGTGGAATGGAATGTGGAATGGAATGGAATTGAATTGAATGTGCAATGGAAGGTTTAACGGAATGGAATAGAATGTGGAATGCAACGTAGAAATGAACGCGGAATGGAACGTGGAATGGAATGAGGAATGGAACGTGGAATTGTTCGTGGAATGGAATGTGGAATGGAATGGAAAGGAAAGGAACGGAATGTGGAATGGCATGTGGAATGCAATGGAATGGAATGTTGAATGGAATTTAATGGAATATGGAATGCAATGAGGAATGAAACGTGGAATCGAATGGAATGGAATGTGGAAAGGATTGGAATGGAATGTGGAAAGGAATGGAATGGGATGTGGAATGGAATGGAAAGGAATGTGGAATGGAACGGAATTTGGAATGGATTGGAATGGAATGTGGAATGGAATGGAATGGAATGTGCAATGGAATCAAAAGGAATGCGGAATGGAAAGGAATGGAATGTGGAAAGCAATGGTTGGTATGTGGAAAGCAAAGTGGAATGGAATGGAATGGAATGTGGAATGGAACGTGGAATGGAATGGAATGGAATGTAGAATGGAATGCAATGGAATGGAAAGTGGAAAAGAATGGAATGTAATGGAATACGAAATGCAAACGAATGGAAAGGAATGTGGAAAGAAATGTGGAATGGAATGGAATGGAATGAGGAATGGAATGGAATGTGGAATGTGGAATGGAATGGAATGGAATCAGGAATGTGGAATGGAATGGAATGTTGAATGGAAGGGAATGGAATATGGAATAGAATGGAATGGAATGTCTAATGCAATGGAATGCAATGGAATGGAATGTGGAATGGAATTGAATGTAGAATGGAAGATGGAATGGAATGGAATGGAATGCGGAATGGAATGGAATGGAATGGAATAAAATGTGGAATGGAATGGAAAGGAATGTGAAATCTAATGTAATGGAATGTTGAACGGAATGTGGAATGAAATGGAATGTAATGGAATGTGGAATGCAATAGAATGGAATGTGGAAGGGAATGGAATGGAATGTGGAACGGAATGCGGAATGGTATGGAATGGAACGGAATGCTGAATGGAAGAGAAAGGAATAGGGAATGGAATGGAATTTAATGGAATGTGAAATTGAATGGATTGGAATGTGGAAGGGGATGTGGAATGGAATGTGGAATGGAATGGAATGGAATGTGGAATGGAATAGAAAGGAAAGTGGAATGGAATGGAAAGGAATAGAATATGAAATGGAATGGAGTTAGGAATGGAATGTGTAATGGAATGTGGAATGCAATAAATTCGAATTGAATGGAATTTGGAATGGAATGGAATGTAATGTGGAATGCAATGGAACGGAATACAATGGAATGTGGAAAGGAATGCGGAATGGAATGGAATGGAATGAGCAATGGAATGCGGAATGGAAAGGAATGGAATGCGGAATGGAATGGAATTTGGAATGGAATGCAAACCAATGTGGAATGGAATGGAATGGAACGTGTAATGGAATGGAAAGGAACGGAAAGTGGAATTGAATGGAATGGAAAGGTATGGAATGTGGAATGGAATGTGGAATGCAAAGGATTGGAAAGTGGAATGGAATGTGAAATGCAATGGAATGGAATGTGGAATGCAAAGGAATGGAATGTGGAAAGGAATGGAATAGAATGTGGAATTGAATGGAATGGAATGGAATGTGGAAAGGAATATAATGTAATGTAATGGAATGTAATGGAATGTGGAATGGAATGGAATGGAATGTGGAATGGAATGCAGAATGAAATGTGGAATGGAATGGAATGGAATGCAGAATGGAACATAGAATGGAAGATGGAATGGAATGGAATGGAACATGGAGGGGAAAGGGGAAGGGAACCTGGAATGGAACGTGGAATGGAATGGAATGCAATGTGGAATGGAATGGAAAGCAATGTGGAATGTATTTGAATGGAATGTGGAATGGAATGGAATGGAATGGAATGGAATGCGGAAATTAATGGATTGGAATGGAATGGAATTTGAAATATAAAGTGGAATGGAAAGGAATGCAATGTGGAACGGAAGGTTGAATTGAAGGGAATGGAATGTGGAATGGAATGAGGAATGGAAAGGAATGAAACGTGGAATGGAATGTGTAATGTAATGGGAAATGGAATTTGGAATGGAATGTAGAATGGAATATAATGGAATGTGGAATGCAATGTCGAATGGAATGGAATGGAACTTGGAATGGAATCTGAAATGGAATGTGATATCGAATGCAATCGAATGAGTAATGGAATGTGGAATGGAATGGAATGGAACGTTGAATGGAATGTGAAATGGAATGGAAAGGAAGGTGGAATGGAACGTGGATTGGAACGTGGAATGGAACGTGGAATCGAAAGTGGAAAGGAATTTGGTATGGAATGTGGAATGGAATGGAATGGAAAGTGGAATGGAATGGAATTGATTTTGGAATGGAATGTAGGATGGAATGCAATGCAACGAGGAATGGAATGAAATGCAATGTGGAATGGAATGGAATGGAATGTGGAATGTAATGGAAAGGAATGTGGAATGGAAAAGAATGGAATGTGGAATGGAATGGAATAGTATGGAATGCGGAATGGAATGGAATAGAATGGAATGCAATGTGAAATGGAATGGAATGGAACGGAAAGGAATGTGAAATGGAATGGAAAGGAATGTGCAATGTTATGGGATGGAATGGAATGGAATGTGAAAGGGAATGGAATGGAATGTGGAATGGAATTCAATGGAATTTGGAATGGAATGGAATTGAATGTTGAATGGAATTGAAAGGAACGTGGAAAGGAAAGTAGACTGCAATGGAAAGGAATGTTGAATGGAATGGAATGGATTGCGGAATGGAAAGGTATGGAATGGAATGCAATGTGGAAGGGAATGGAATGAGAAATGGAATGGAATGGAAATGAATGGAATGGAAAGTGAAATGGAATGCAGTGGATTTTGGAGTGGAATGGAATGGAAGGGAATGTTGAGTGGAATGGAATGGAAAGGAATGGAAAGTGGAATGGAATGGATGGGAATATGGAATGGAATGGAATGGAATTTGGAATGGAAAGGAATCGAATATGGAATGGAATGGAAAGGAATGTGGAATGAAATGGAATGGAATGCAGAATGGAATGTGGAATTGAAAGGAATGGAATGCAGAATGGTACATAGAATGGAAGATGGAATGGAATGGAATGGAACATGGAGGGGAAAGGGGAAGGGAACGTGGAATGTAACGTGGAATGGAATGGAAAGCAATGTGGAATGGAATGTAACGGAATGGAATGGAATCTAGATTGGAATAGAATGGAAAGTGGAATGGAATGGAATGGAAATGAAGGTGGAAAGGAATGTGGAATGGAGTGGAATGGAAAGTGGAATGGAATGTGGAATGGAATGGAATGGAATTTGGAATGGAATGGAATGGAATGTGGAATGGATTGTGTAATATAGTGGAATGGAATGTGGAAAGCAATGTGAAATGGAATGTGGAATCGAATGGAATGCAATGTGGAATGGAATCAGGAATGGAATGTGAACTGGAATGGAATGGAATGTAGAATGGAATTCAATGGAATTTGGAATGGAATGGAATTGAATGTTGAATGGAATTGAAAGGAATGTGGAAAGGAAAGTAGATTGGAATGGAAAGTAATGTTGAATGGAATGGAATGGATTGCGGAATGGAAAGGTATGGAATGGAATGCAATGTGGAAGGGAATGGAATGAGAAATGGAATGGAATGGAAATGAATGGAATGGAAAGTGAAATGGAATGCAGTGGATTTTGGAGTGGAATGGAATGGAAGGGAATGTTGAGTGGAATGGAATGGAAAGGAATGGAAAGTGAAATGGAATGGATGGGAATGTGGAATGGAATGGAATGGAATCTGGAATGGAATGTGGAATGGAAAGTGGAATAGAATGGAAAGGAATGTGGAATGGAATACAATGGAATGTGAAATGCAACGTGTAGTGGAATGGAATGGTATGTGAAAAGGAACGTGGAATGGAATGTGGAATGGAAAGTGGAATGAAATGGAAAGTGGAATGGAATGTGGAATGGAAAGTTGACTGGAATGGAATGTGGAATGGATTGTTGAACGGAATGTGGAATGCAATGTTGAATGTAATGTAATGGAAAGCAGAATGGAATGTGGAATGAGATGGAAAGTAATGTAGAATGGAATGGAATGGAATGTCTAATGCAACGTGGAATGGAACGTGGAATGGAATGTCGAAAGGAACGTGGAATGGAATAGAAAGTGGAATGGAATGTGGAATGGAAAGTTGAATGGAATGGAAAGTCAAATGGATTGTGAAATGGAAAGTGGAATGGAACGTGGAATATAATGGAATGGAATGCGGAATGGAATGTTGAATATAATGGTATCGAATGCGGAATGGAATTGATTGGAATGTGGAATGGAATGTGGAATGGAATGTAATGTGGAATGGAATGTGGAATGGAATTGAATGGAATGTGGAATGGCATGTGTAATTTATTGGAATGGAAAGTGAAACGGAACGTGGAGTGGAATGTGTAATGGAATGAGGAATGGAATGGAATAGAATGTGGAATGTAATGTGGAATTGAATGGAATGGAATGGAATGCAATGGAATGTGGAATGGAATGGAATGGAATATGAAAAGGAATGGAATTGAATAGAATGTGGAATAGAATGTTGAATGGAATGGAATGGAATTTGGAATGGAATAAATTGGAATGTGGAATGGAATGGAATGTGGAATGGATTGTGGAATGGAATGAGGAATGGAATGGAATGGAATGGAATGTGGAATGGAATGGAATGGAATGTGCAATGCAATGTGGAATGGAATGGAATAGAATGTGCATTGCAATGTTTAATGGAATGGAATGGAATGTGAAAAATGATGGAATGGAAAGTGGAATGGAATGGACTCTAATGTGTAATGGAATGGAACAGAATGTGGAATGGAATGGAATGGAATGTGGAATGGAATGTGGAAGGGAAAGTGGAATGGAACGTGGAATGGAACGAGGAAAGGAACGTGGAATGTAATGGGAATAGTAATTGGAAAGGAATGCAACGGAATTTAATGGAAAGTGAAATATAATGGAATGGCATGTGGAATGGAATGTGGAATGGAAGGGAATGGAATGTGGAATGGAATGGAATGGAATATGGAATGGAATGGACTGGAATGTGGAATGGAATTGAATGGAATGGAATTTGGAAAGGAATGGAATGGAATGTGCAATGGAACGTAGAATGGAATGTAATGGAATGTGGAATGGAACATGGAATGGAATGTGGACTGGAAGGTGGAATGAAATGGAAAGTGGAATGAAAACTGGAATGGAATGGAATGTGGAACGGATTGTGGAATTTTTTGGAATGGAATAGAAAGTGGAATGGATTGGAATGGAATGTGGAATGTAATGGAATGGAAAGTGGAATGGAGTGGAATGTAATGGAATATGGAATGGAATGGAATGGAATGGAATGGAACATGGAATGGAATGGAAAGAAAGTTGGAATAGAATGCGGAAAGGAGTGGAATGGAAAGCCGAATGAAATAGATTGAAAGGTGGAATGGAATGGAATAGAATGTGAAATGAAATGCGGAATACAATGGAACGGAATGTGGAATGGAATGTGGAATGGAAGGGAATGGAATGTGTAATGGAATGTGGAATGGAAAGGAATGTGGAATGGAAATGAATGGCATGTGAAATGAAATGTGGAATGGAATCTAATGGAATGTGGAATAGAAGATGGAATTGAATGCAATGGCATGTGGAATGGAAAGTGTAATATAAGAGAATTGAATGTGTAATGGAATGTGGAATATAATGGAATGGAATGTGTAATCAGATGTCTGATGGAATGGAATGGAATGTGAAATGGAATGGATTGGAAAGTGGAATGGAATGGGGAATGGAACGTGATATGCAATGTGGAATGGAACGTGGAATGGAAAGTGGAATGTGAGGGATTGGAAAGTGAAATTGAACGTGGAATGGAACGTAGAATGGAACAGGGAATGGAACTTGGTATGGAAAGTGAACGGAACGTGGAATGGAATGGAATGGAATGTGGAATGGAATGGAATCGAATGTGGAATGGAATGGAATTTGTAATGGAATGGAATGGAATATGGAATGGAATTTGGAATGGAACGTGGAATGTAGTGGTATGTGGAATGGATTGTAGAATGGAATGGAATGCAATGTTTTATGGAACGACGAATGGATCGTGGAATGGAACATGGAATGGAATAGAATGTGGAATGGAATGTGGAATGGAACATGGAATATAATAGAATGTGGTATGGATTGTGGAACGGAATGGAATGGAATGGAATGTGGAATGGAATGCAATGGAATGTTCAATGGAATGGAAAGTGGAATGGAATTGAAAGGAATGTGGAATGATATGTTATGGAAGGGAATGTGGAATGGAATGGAATGGAATGTGGAATGGAATGGAATGGAATATGGAATGGAATGGAATGCAATGTGGAATGGAATGAAGTGGAATGCAATGTGGAATTCAACAGAATTAGATGTGGAATGGAATATGAAATGGAATGGAATTAAATGTGGAATGGAACGGGGAATGGAATGTGGAATGGAAAATGGAATGGAACTTGGAATGGAAAGTGAAATGCAATTGGAATGAAATGTGGAATGGACTGGAATGAAATTTAAGGCAATGTGAAATGGATTGGAATGGAATGTGGAATGGAATGTGAAATGGAATGGAATGGAATGTGGAATGGAATGTGGAATGGAATGGTATGAAATGGAATGGAATGAGGAATGGAAAGGAATGGATTGGAATGGAATGAAGGTGAAATGTAACGGTGTGGAACGTGAAATAGAATGTGGAATAGAATGGAATGTGGAATGAATGCTGAATGGAATTGAATGGAACGTGAAATAGAATTCAATGCAATGTGGAAAGGAATGGAATGGAATATGGAATGGAACGTGGAATGGAATGGAATGTAACATGGAATAGGAAGCGGAATGTAGCGTGGAATTTAATGGAAAGGAACGTGGAATGGAACGTGATATGCAACATGGAATGGAACGTGGAATGGAAAGTGGAATCTCAAGGATTGGAACGTGAAAATGAAAGTGGAAGGGAATGTACATAGGAACAGGGAATGGAACGTGGAATGCAACATGAATGGAACGTGGAATTGTATGGAATGGAATGTGGAATGGTAAGGAATGGAATCTGGAATGGTATGGAATGGAATGGAACGTGGAATTGTATGGAATGGAAAGTGAAATGGTAAGGAATGGAATCTGGAATGGTATGGAATGGAATGGAATGTGGACTGGTATGTAATGGAATGGAATGGAATGTGGAATGGAATGGAATCGAATGTGGAGTGGAATGGAATGTGTAATGGAATGGAATGGAATACGAAAGGGAATGTGGAATGGAACGTGGAATGCAGTGCAATGTGGAATGGATTGTGGAATGGAATGGAATGCAATCATTTACGGAACGTCAAATGGAATGTGGAATGAAACGTGTAATGGAATAGAATGTGGAATGGAACGTGGAAAAGAATGCAATGTGGAATGGATCGTGGAATGGAGTGGAATGGAATGGAAAGTGGAATGGTAAGGAATGGAATCTGGAATGGTATGGAATGGAATGGAATGTGGACTGGTATGTAAAGGAATGGAATGGAAAGTGGAATGGAATGGAATCGAATGTGGAGTGGAATGGAATGTGTAATGGAATGGAATGGAATATGAAAGGGAATGTGGAATGGAACGTGGAAAGCAGTGGAATGTGGAATGGATAGTGGAAAGGAATGGAATGCAAAGATTTATGGAACGTCGAATGGAATGTGGAATGGAACGTGTAATGGAACAGAATGTGGAATGCAATGGAATGGAATGTGGAATGGAATGTGGAATGGAATGGAAAGAAATGGAATGGAATGAGGAATGGAATGCAACGTATTGGAATGGAATGAACGTGAAAAGTAATGTTGTGGAAAGTGGAATGGAATGTGGAATAGAATGGAATGGAATGTGGAATGAATGTTGAATGGAATGTAATGGAATGGGTAATGCAATGGAATGAAATGTGGAATGGAAAGTGGAATGAAATGGCATGCAATGTGGAATGGAACGTGAAATAGATTTCAATGGAATGTGGAAAGAAATGGAATGCGATGTGGAATGGAACATGGAAGGGAATGGAATGGAACGTGGAGTGGAATGGATAGGAATGTGGAATGGAACGTGTAATGGAATGGAATGGAATGTGGAATGTAACATAAAGAAACGTGGAAAGGAATGGAATGGAATGTGGAATGGAATGTGGAATGGAATTTGGAATGGTATGGAACGGAATGTGGAATGTAGTGGAATGGAATGGAATGTTGGAATGGACTGGAATGCAACGTGGAATGGAATGTGGATTGCAAGGGCGTGCAATGTGCAATAGAATGTGGAATGGAATGGAAAGGAAAGTGGATTTGAAACTGGAATGGGATGAAAAGGAATGTTGAATGCAATGTGGAATGGAAAGTGGAATGGAACGTAGTGGAAAGTGGAATGGAATGGAATGGAAAGTGGAATGGAAGGGAATGGAGTGTGGAATGGAATGTAATGGAATGTGGAATGGAATGGAATATAATGTGGAATGGAATGTGGAATGGAATGGAATGGAATGTGGAATGGAATGGAATGGAATGTAGAATGGAAAGTGGAATGGAATGGAATGAAATGCGGAATGGAATATGGAATGGAAGAGAATGGAAGGTGAAATGGTATCTGGAATGGAATGGAATGGAAAGTGGAATAGAATGGTTCGGAATGTGCAAAGGAATGTGGAATGGAATGGAATGGAATGTGGAATGGAATGGAATGGAATGTGGAATGGAATGGAATGGAATGTGGAATGGAATGTGGAATGGAATGGAATGAAATATAGAATGGAATGTGTAATAGAATGCAATGGAACAGAGTGGAATGTGGAATGAAATGGAAAGGAATGTACAATGGAATGGAGTGTAATGTGGAATGGAATGCAGTGTAATGTGGAATGGAATGGAAAGGAGTGGAATGGGGAATGGAATGGAATGGAATGGGGAATGGAAGGCAACGGAGAGTGTAAAGCAATGGAATGGAATGAAATGGAATTTGAAATCGAATAGAGTGGAATGTGGAATGGAAGGGAGTGTAATGTGGAATGGAATCTGGAACGGAATGTGGAATGGAATTTAGTGGAATGTGGAATGGAATGTGGAATGGAATGGAATGGAACGTGGAGTGGAATGCAATGGAATGTGGATTGGAACCTGAAATGGAATGGAATGGAACGTGGAATGGAATGGAATGGAATGTGGATTGGAATGTGGAATTGAAGGTGGAATGGAATGGAATGTTGGAATGGAATGGAATGCAATGTGGAATGTAATGGAATGTAATGGAATGTTGGAATGGAATGGAATGCAATGTGGAATGGAATGTGGAACGGAATGGTGTGGAATGAGGAATGGAATGCAGAATGAAATGGAAAGGAATCTGGAATGGAAAGTGGAATGGAATGGAATGGAATGGAATGTGGAATGGAACGTGGAATGGAACGTGGAATGGAACGTGGAATGGAACGTGGAATGCAACGTGGAATGGAAAGTGAAATGGAATGTGGAATGGAACGTGGACTGGAAAGTGGAATGGAATGCCATGGAACGTGGAATTGAAAGTGGAATAAAATGTGAAAGAGTCGTGGTATGGAATGGAGTGTAATGTGGAATGGAATGGAATGGAATATGGAATGGAATGGAATGGAAAGGAATGAAATGAGGAATAGAATGGAATGGAATGTGGAATGCAACGTGGAATGGAATTGAATGGAATGTGGAATGGAATGTGGAATTGAATGGAATGGAATGTGGAGTGGAATGTGGAACGGAAAGGAATGGAACGTCAAATGGAATGTGGAAAGGAATGTGGAATGGAAAGTGCAATGGAATGGAATAGAATGCGGAATGGAATGGAACAGAGTGAAATGTGGAATAGAATGGAAAGGAATGTGGAATGGAATGTGGAATGGAATGTGGAATGGAATGAAGTGGAGCGGAATGTGTAATGGAATGGAATGGAACGTGGAATGGAATGCAGCGGAGTGTGGAATGTAGTGGAATGGAATAAAATAAAATTTGAAAAGGAATGGAATGGAATGTGGAATGGAATGGAATGGAATGTGGAATGGAATGCAATGGAATGTGGAATAGAATGGAATGGAGAGGAATGTGGAATGGAATGGAATGGAATGTAGACTGGATTCTGGAATGGAATGTGGAATGGAATTTAGTGGAATGTGGAATGCAAAGTAGAATGGAATGTTTAATGGAATGAAGTGGAGTATGGAATGGAATTTGGGATGGAATGGAGTGGAATGTGGAATGGAATGTGGAAAAGAATGGAGTGGAATGTGGAATGGAATGTGGAATGGAATGGAGTGGAATGTTGAATGTAATGGATATGAATGTGGAATGGAATATAGAATGAAATGGAATGGAATGTGGAATGGAATTGAGTGGAATGTGGCATGCAATGGAATGGAGTGTAATGTGGAATGGAAAGGAATGGTATGTGGAAACCAAAGGAATGGAACGTGGAATGGAACGTGGAATTTAATGGAATGGAACGTGGACAGAAAGGTGGAATGGAACTTGAAATTGAATGTGGAATGCAATGGAATGCAAGGTGGAATGAAATGGAATAGAAGATGGAATGTGGAATGGAATGGAATGGAAAGTGCAATGGAAGGGAATGGAATATGGAATGGAAGGGAATGGAATGGAATGTGGAATGCAATGGAATGGAATGAAAGGCAATGTGGAATGGAATGTGGAATGGAAAGAATGGAATATGAAAAGGAGTGAGGAATGGAAAGGAATACAATGTGGAATGGAATGTGGAATGGAATGTGGAATTGAATGTGGGATGGAATGCAATGGAATGTGGAATGGAATGAAATGGAATGTGGAATGGAATGTGGAATGGAATGGAAGGAAATGTGGAATAGAATGGATTGGACATAAAATTGGAATGGAATGGAATGGAATGCGGAAAGAATGTGGAATGGAATGGAATGGAACATGGAATGGCACGTGGAATGGAATGTGGAATGGAATGTGGAATGGAATGGAATTGAATTGAATGTGCAATGGAAGGTTTAACGGAATGGAATAGAATGTGGAATGCAACGTAGAAATGAACGCGGAATGGAACGTGGAATGGAATGAGGAATGGAACGTGGAATTGTTCGTGGAATGGAATGTGGAATGGAATGGAAAGGAAAGGAACGGAATGTGGAATGGCATGTGGAATGCAATGGAATGGAATGTTGAATGGAATTTAATGGAATATGGAATGCAATGAGGAATGAAACGTGGAATCGAATGGAATGGAATGTGGAAAGGATTGGAATGGAATGTGGAAAGGAATGGAATGGGATGTGGAATGGAATGGAAAGGAATGTGGAATGGAACGGAATTTGGAATGGATTGGAATGGAATGTGGAATGGAATGGAATGGAATGTGCAATGGAATCAAAAGGAATGCGGAATGGAAAGGAATGGAATGTGGAAAGCAATGGTTGGTATGTGGAAAGCAAAGTGGAATGGAATGGAATGGAATGTGGAATGGAACGTGGAATGGAATGGAATGGAATGTAGAATGGAATGCAATGGAATGGAAAGTGGAAAAGAATGGAATGTAATGGAATACGAAATGCAAACGAATGGAAAGGAATGTGGAAAGAAATGTGGAATGGAATGGAATGGAATGAGGAATGGAATGGAATGTGGAATGTGGAATGGAATGGAATGGAATCAGGAATGTGGAATGGAATGGAATGTTGAATGGAAGGGAATGGAATATGGAATAGAATGGAATGGAATGTCTAATGCAATGGAATGCAATGGAATGGAATGTGGAATGGAATTGAATGTAGAATGGAAGATGGAATGGAATGGAATGGAATGCGGAATGGAATGGAATGGAATGGAATAAAATGTGGAATGGAATGGAAAGGAATGTGAAATCTAATGTAATGGAATGTTGAACGGAATGTGGAATGAAATGGAATGTAATGGAATGTGGAATGCAATAGAATGGAATGTGGAAGGGAATGGAATGGAATGTGGAACGGAATGCGGAATGGTATGGAATGGAACGGAATGCTGAATGGAAGAGAAAGGAATAGGGAATGGAATGGAATTTAATGGAATGTGAAATTGAATGGATTGGAATGTGGAAGGGGATGTGGAATGGAATGTGGAATGGAATGGAATGGAATGTGGAATGGAATAGAAAGGAAAGTGGAATGGAATGGAAAGGAATAGAATATGAAATGGAATGGAGTTAGGAATGGAATGTGTAATGGAATGTGGAATGCAATAAATTCGAATTGAATGGAATTTGGAATGGAATGGAATGTAATGTGGAATGCAATGGAACGGAATACAATGGAATGTGGAAAGGAATGCGGAATGGAATGGAATGGAATGAGCAATGGAATGCGGAATGGAAAGGAATGGAATGCGGAATGGAATGGAATTTGGAATGGAATGCAAACCAATGTGGAATGGAATGGAATGGAACGTGTAATGGAATGGAAAGGAACGGAAAGTGGAATTGAATGGAATGGAAAGGTATGGAATGTGGAATGGAATGTGGAATGCAAAGGATTGGAAAGTGGAATGGAATGTGAAATGCAATGGAATGGAATGTGGAATGCAAAGGAATGGAATGTGGAAAGGAATGGAATAGAATGTGGAATTGAATGGAATGGAATGGAATGTGGAAAGGAATATAATGTAATGTAATGGAATGTAATGGAATGTGGAATGGAATGGAATGGAATGTGGAATGGAATGCAGAATGAAATGTGGAATGGAATGGAATGGAATGCAGAATGGAACATAGAATGGAAGATGGAATGGAATGGAATGGAACATGGAGGGGAAAGGGGAAGGGAACCTGGAATGGAACGTGGAATGGAATGGAATGCAATGTGGAATGGAATGGAAAGCAATGTGGAATGTATTTGAATGGAATGTGGAATGGAATGGAATGGAATGGAATGGAATGCGGAAATTAATGGATTGGAATGGAATGGAATTTGAAATATAAAGTGGAATGGAAAGGAATGCAATGTGGAACGGAAGGTTGAATTGAAGGGAATGGAATGTGGAATGGAATGAGGAATGGAAAGGAATGAAACGTGGAATGGAATGTGTAATGTAATGGGAAATGGAATTTGGAATGGAATGTAGAATGGAATATAATGGAATGTGGAATGCAATGTCGAATGGAATGGAATGGAACTTGGAATGGAATCTGAAATGGAATGTGATATCGAATGCAATCGAATGAGTAATGGAATGTGGAATGGAATGGAATGGAACGTTGAATGGAATGTGAAATGGAATGGAAAGGAAGGTGGAATGGAACGTGGATTGGAACGTGGAATGGAACGTGGAATCGAAAGTGGAAAGGAATTTGGTATGGAATGTGGAATGGAATGGAATGGAAAGTGGAATGGAATGGAATTGATTTTGGAATGGAATGTAGGATGGAATGCAATGCAACGAGGAATGGAATGAAATGCAATGTGGAATGGAATGGAATGGAATGTGGAATGTAATGGAAAGGAATGTGGAATGGAAAAGAATGGAATGTGGAATGGAATGGAATAGTATGGAATGCGGAATGGAATGGAATAGAATGGAATGCAATGTGAAATGGAATGGAATGGAACGGAAAGGAATGTGAAATGGAATGGAAAGGAATGTGCAATGTTATGGGATGGAATGGAATGGAATGTGAAAGGGAATGGAATGGAATGTGGAATGGAATTCAATGGAATTTGGAATGGAATGGAATTGAATGTTGAATGGAATTGAAAGGAACGTGGAAAGGAAAGTAGACTGCAATGGAAAGGAATGTTGAATGGAATGGAATGGATTGCGGAATGGAAAGGTATGGAATGGAATGCAATGTGGAAGGGAATGGAATGAGAAATGGAATGGAATGGAAATGAATGGAATGGAAAGTGAAATGGAATGCAGTGGATTTTGGAGTGGAATGGAATGGAAGGGAATGTTGAGTGGAATGGAATGGAAAGGAATGGAAAGTGGAATGGAATGGATGGGAATATGGAATGGAATGGAATGGAATTTGGAATGGAAAGGAATCGAATATGGAATGGAATGGAAAGGAATGTGGAATGAAATGGAATGGAATGCAGAATGGAATGTGGAATTGAAAGGAATGGAATGCAGAATGGTACATAGAATGGAAGATGGAATGGAATGGAATGGAACATGGAGGGGAAAGGGGAAGGGAACGTGGAATGTAACGTGGAATGGAATGGAAAGCAATGTGGAATGGAATGTAACGGAATGGAATGGAATCTAGATTGGAATAGAATGGAAAGTGGAATGGAATGGAATGGAAATGAAGGTGGAAAGGAATGTGGAATGGAGTGGAATGGAAAGTGGAATGGAATGTGGAATGGAATGGAATGGAATTTGGAATGGAATGGAATGGAATGTGGAATGGATTGTGTAATATAGTGGAATGGAATGTGGAAAGCAATGTGAAATGGAATGTGGAATCGAATGGAATGCAATGTGGAATGGAATCAGGAATGGAATGTGAACTGGAATGGAATGGAATGTAGAATGGAATTCAATGGAATTTGGAATGGAATGGAATTGAATGTTGAATGGAATTGAAAGGAATGTGGAAAGGAAAGTAGATTGGAATGGAAAGTAATGTTGAATGGAATGGAATGGATTGCGGAATGGAAAGGTATGGAATGGAATGCAATGTGGAAGGGAATGGAATGAGAAATGGAATGGAATGGAAATGAATGGAATGGAAAGTGAAATGGAATGCAGTGGATTTTGGAGTGGAATGGAATGGAAGGGAATGTTGAGTGGAATGGAATGGAAAGGAATGGAAAGTGAAATGGAATGGATGGGAATGTGGAATGGAATGGAATGGAATCTGGAATGGAATGTGGAATGGAAAGTGGAATAGAATGGAAAGGAATGTGGAATGGAATACAATGGAATGTGAAATGCAACGTGTAGTGGAATGGAATGGTATGTGAAAAGGAACGTGGAATGGAATGTGGAATGGAAAGTGGAATGAAATGGAAAGTGGAATGGAATGTGGAATGGAAAGTTGACTGGAATGGAATGTGGAATGGATTGTTGAACGGAATGTGGAATGCAATGTTGAATGTAATGTAATGGAAAGCAGAATGGAATGTGGAATGAGATGGAAAGTAATGTAGAATGGAATGGAATGGAATGTCTAATGCAACGTGGAATGGAACGTGGAATGGAATGTCGAAAGGAACGTGGAATGGAATAGAAAGTGGAATGGAATGTGGAATGGAAAGTTGAATGGAATGGAAAGTCAAATGGATTGTGAAATGGAAAGTGGAATGGAACGTGGAATATAATGGAATGGAATGCGGAATGGAATGTTGAATATAATGGTATCGAATGCGGAATGGAATTGATTGGAATGTGGAATGGAATGTGGAATGGAATGTAATGTGGAATGGAATGTGGAATGGAATTGAATGGAATGTGGAATGGCATGTGTAATTTATTGGAATGGAAAGTGAAACGGAACGTGGAGTGGAATGTGTAATGGAATGAGGAATGGAATGGAATAGAATGTGGAATGTAATGTGGAATTGAATGGAATGGAATGGAATGCAATGGAATGTGGAATGGAATGGAATGGAATATGAAAAGGAATGGAATTGAACAGAATGTGGAATAGAATGTTGAATGGAATGGAATGGAATTTGGAATGGAATAAATTGGAATGTGGAATGGAATGGAATGTGGAATGGATTGTGGAATGGAATGAGGAATGGAATGGAATGGAATGGAATGTGGAATGGAATGGAATGGAATGTGCAATGCAATGTGGAATGGAATGGAATAGAATGTGCATTGCAATGTTTAATGGAATGGAATGGAATGTGAAAAATGATGGAATGGAAAGTGGAATGGAATGGACTCTAATGTGTAATGGAATGGAACAGAATGTGGGATGGAATGGAATGGAATGTGGAATGGAATGTGGAAGGGAAAGTGGAATGGAACGTGGAATGGAACGAGGAAAGGAACGTGGAATGTAATGGGAATAGTAATTGGAAAGGAATGCAACGGAATTTAATGGAAAGTGAAATATAATGGAATGGCATGTGGAATGGAATGTGGAATGGAAGGGAATGGAATGTGGAATGGAATGGAATGGAATATGGAATGGAATGGACTGGAATGTGGAATGGAATTGAATGGAATGGAATTTGGAAAGGAATGGAATGGAATGTGCAATGGAACGTAGAATGGAATGTAATGGAATGTGGAATGGAACATGGAATGGAATGTGGACTGGAAGGTGGAATGAAATGGAAAGTGGAATGAAAACTGGAATGGAATGGAATGTGGAACGGATTGTGGAATTTTTTGGAATGGAATAGAAAGTGGAATGGATTGGAATGGAATGTGGAATGTAATGGAATGGAAAGTGGAATGGAGTGGAATGTAATGGAATATGGAATGGAATGGAATGGAATGGAATGGAACATGGAATGGAATGGAAAGAAAGTTGGAATAGAATGCGGAAAGGAGTGGAATGGAAAGCCGAATGAAATAGATTGAAAGGTGGAATGGAATGGAATAGAATGTGAAATGAAATGCGGAATACAATGGAACGGAATGTGGAATGGAATGTGGAATGGAAGGGAATGGAATGTGTAATGGAATGTGGAATGGAAAGGAATGTGGAATGGAAATGAATGGCATGTGAAATGAAATGTGGAATGGAATCTAATGGAATGTGGAATAGAAGATGGAATTGAATGCAATGGCATGTGGAATGGAAAGTGTAATATAAGAGAATTGAATGTGTAATGGAATGTGGAATATAATGGAATGGAATGTGTAATCAGATGTCTGATGGAATGGAATGGAATGTGAAATGGAATGGATTGGAAAGTGGAATGGAATGGGGAATGGAACGTGATATGCAATGTGGAATGGAACGTGGAATGGAAAGTGGAATGTGAGGGATTGGAAAGTGAAATTGAACGTGGAATGGAACGTAGAATGGAACAGGGAATGGAACTTGGTATGGAAAGTGAACGGAACGTGGAATGGAATGGAATGGAATGTGGAATGGAATGGAATCGAATGTGGAATGGAATGGAATTTGTAATGGAATGGAATGGAATATGGAATGGAATTTGGAATGGAACGTGGAATGTAGTGGTATGTGGAATGGATTGTAGAATGGAATGGAATGCAATGTTTTATGGAACGACGAATGGATCGTGGAATGGAACATGGAATGGAATAGAATGTGGAATGGAATGTGGAATGGAACATGGAATATAATAGAATGTGGTATGGATTGTGGAACGGAATGGAATGGAATGGAATGTGGAATGGAATGCAATGGAATGTTCAATGGAATGGAAAGTGGAATGGAATTGAAAGGAATGTGGAATGATATGTTATGGAAGGGAATGTGGAATGGAATGGAATGGAATGTGGAATGGAATGGAATGGAATATGGAATGGAATGGAATGCAATGTGGAATGGAATGAAGTGGAATGCAATGTGGAATTCAACAGAATTAGATGTGGAATGGAATATGAAATGGAATGGAATTAAATGTGGAATGGAACGGGGAATGGAATGTGGAATGGAAAATGGAATGGAACTTGGAATGGAAAGTGAAATGCAATTGGAATGAAATGTGGAATGGACTGGAATGAAATTTAAGGCAATGTGAAATGGATTGGAATGGAATGTGGAATGGAATGTGAAATGGAATGGAATGGAATGTGGAATGGAATGTGGAATGGAATGGTATGAAATGGAATGGAATGAGGAATGGAAAGGAATGGATTGGAATGGAATGAAGGTGAAATGTAACGGTGTGGAACGTGAAATAGAATGTGGAATAGAATGGAATGTGGAATGAATGCTGAATGGAATTGAATGGAACGTGAAATAGAATTCAATGCAATGTGGAAAGGAATGGAATGGAATATGGAATGGAACGTGGAATGGAATGGAATGTAACATGGAATAGGAAGCGGAATGTAGCGTGGAATTTAATGGAAAGGAACGTGGAATGGAACGTGATATGCAACATGGAATGGAACGTGGAATGGAAAGTGGAATCTCAAGGATTGGAACGTGAAAATGAAAGTGGAAGGGAATGTACATAGGAACAGGGAATGGAACGTGGAATGCAACATGAATGGAACGTGGAATTGTATGGAATGGAATGTGGAATGGTAAGGAATGGAATCTGGAATGGTATGGAATGGAATGGAACGTGGAATTGTATGGAATGGAAAGTGAAATGGTAAGGAATGGAATCTGGAATGGTATGGAATGGAATGGAATGTGGACTGGTATGTAATGGAATGGAATGGAATGTGGAATGGAATGGAATCGAATGTGGAGTGGAATGGAATGTGTAATGGAATGGAATGGAATACGAAAGGGAATGTGGAATGGAACGTGGAATGCAGTGCAATGTGGAATGGATTGTGGAA
Organism: Pongo abelii; assembly: GCF_028885655.2. Classification (NCBI taxonomy): domain Eukaryota; kingdom Metazoa; phylum Chordata; class Mammalia; order Primates; family Hominidae; genus Pongo; species Pongo abelii. Next base: position 16,822,874 of record NC_072000.2, on the reverse strand, counting down.
TGGAATGGAATGCAATCATTTACGGAACGTCAAATGGAATGTGGAATGAAACGTGTAATGGAATAGAATGTGGAATGGAACGTGGAAAAGAATGCAATGTGGAATGGATCGTGGAATGGAGTGGAATGGAATGGAAAGTGGAATGGTAAGGAATGGAATCTGGAATGGTATGGAATGGAATGGAATGTGGACTGGTATGTAAAGGAATGGAATGGAAAGTGGAATGGAATGGAATCGAATGTGGAGTGGAATGGAATGTGTAATGGAATGGAATGGAATATGAAAGGGAATGTGGAATGGAACGTGGAAAGCAGTGGAATGTGGAATGGATAGTGGAAAGGAATGGAATGCAAAGATTTATGGAACGTCGAATGGAATGTGGAATGGAACGTGTAATGGAACAGAATGTGGAATGCAATGGAATGGAATGTGGAATGGAATGTGGAATGGAATGGAAAGAAATGGAATGGAATGAGGAATGGAATGCAACGTATTGGAATGGAATGAACGTGAAAAGTAATGTTGTGGAAAGTGGAATGGAATGTGGAATAGAATGGAATGGAATGTGGAATGAATGTTGAATGGAATGTAATGGAATGGGTAATGCAATGGAATGAAATGTGGAATGGAAAGTGGAATGAAATGGCATGCAATGTGGAATGGAACGTGAAATAGATTTCAATGGAATGTGGAAAGAAATGGAATGCGATGTGGAATGGAACATGGAAGGGAATGGAATGGAACGTGGAGTGGAATGGATAGGAATGTGGAATGGAACGTGTAATGGAATGGAATGGAATGTGGAATGTAACATAAAGAAACGTGGAAAGGAATGGAATGGAATGTGGAATGGAATGTGGAATGGAATTTGGAATGGTATGGAACGGAATGTGGAATGTAGTGGAATGGAATGGAATGTTGGAATGGACTGGAATGCAACGTGGAATGGAATGTGGATTGCAAGGGCGTGCAATGTGCAATAGAATGTGGAATGGAATGGAAAGGAAAGTGGATTTGAAACTGGAATGGGATGAAAAGGAATGTTGAATGCAATGTGGAATGGAAAGTGGAATGGAACGTAGTGGAAAGTGGAATGGAATGGAATGGAAAGTGGAATGGAAGGGAATGGAGTGTGAAATGGAATGTAATGGAATGTGGAATGGAATGGAATATAATGTGGAATGGAATGTGGAATGGAATGGAATGGAATGTGGAATGGAATGGAATGGAATGTAGAATGGAAAGTGGAATGGAATGGAATGAAATGCGGAATGGAATATGGAATGGAAGAGAATGGAAGGTGAAATGGTATCTGGAATGGAATGGAATGGAAAGTGGAATAGAATGGTTCGGAATGTGCAAAGGAATGTGGAATGGAATGGAATGGAATGTGGAATGGAATGGAATGGAATGTGGAATGGAATGGAATGGAATGTGGAATGGAATGTGGAATGGAATGGAATGAAATATAGAATGGAATGTGTAATAGAATGCAATGGAACAGAGTGGAATGTGGAATGAAATGGAAAGGAATGTACAATGGAATGGAGTGTAATGTGGAATGGAATGCAGTGTAATGTGGAATGGAATGGAAAGGAGTGGAATGGGGAATGGAATGGAATGGAATGGGGAATGGAAGGCAACGGAGAGTGTAAAGCAATGGAATGGAATGAAATGGAATTTGAAATCGAATAGAGTGGAATGTGGAATGGAATGGAGTGTAATGTGGAATGGAATCTGGAACGGAATGTGGAATGGAATTTAGTGGAATGTGGAATGGAATGTGGAATGGAATGGAATGGAACGTGGAGTGGAATGCAATGGAATGTGGATTGGAACCTGAAATGGAATGGAATGGAACGTGGAATGGAATGGAATGGAATGTGGATTGGAATGTGGAATTGAAGGTGGAATGGAATGGAATGTTGGAATGGAATGGAATGCAATGTGGAATGTAATGGAATGTAATGGAATGTTGGAATGGAATGGAATGCAATGTGGAATGGAATGTGGAACGGAATGGTGTGGAATGAGGAATGGAATGCAGAATGAAATGGAAAGGAATCTGGAATGGAAAGTGGAATGGAATGGAATGGAATGGAATGTGGAATGGAACGTGGAATGGAACGTGGAATGGAACGTGGAATGGAACGTGGAATGCAACGTGGAATGGAAAGTGAAATGGAATGTGGAATGGAACGTGGACTGGAAAGTGGAATGGAATGCCATGGAACGTGGAATTGAAAGTGGAATAAAATGTGAAAGAGTCGTGGTATGGAATGGAGTGTAATGTGGAATGGAATGGAATGGAATATGGAATGGAATGGAATGGAAAGGAATGAAATGAGGAATAGAATGGAATGGAATGTGGAATGCAACGTGGAATGGAATTGAATGGAATGTGGAATGGAATGTGGAATTGAATGGAATGGAATGTGGAGTGGAATGTGGAACGGAAAGGAATGGAACGTCAAATGGAATGTGGAAAGGAATGTGGAATGGAAAGTGGAATGGAATGGAATAGAATGCGGAATGGAATGGAACAGAGTGAAATGTGGAATAGAATGGAAAGGAATGTGGAATGGAATGTGGAATGGAATGTGGAATGGAATGAAGTGGAGCGGAATGTGTAATGGAATGGAATGGAACGTGGAATGGAATGCAGCGGAGTGTGGAATGTAGTGGAATGGAATAAAATAAAATTTGAAAAGGAATGGAATGGAATGTGGAATGGAATGGAATGGAATGTGGAATGGAATGCAATGGAATGTGGAATAGAATGGAATGGAGAGGAATGTGGAATGGAATGGAATGGAATGTAGACTGGATTCTGGAATGGAATGTGGAATGGAATTTAGTGGAATGTGGAATGCAAAGTAGAATGGAATGTTTAATGGAATGAAGTGGAGTATGGAATGGAATTTGGGATGGAATGGAGTGGAATGTGGAATGGAATGTGGAAAAGAATGGAGTGGAATGTGGAATGGAATGTGGAATGGAATGGAGTGGAATGTTGAATGTAATGGATATGAATGTGGAATGGAATATAGAATGAAATGGAATGGAATGTGGAATGGAATTGAGTGGAATGTGGCATGCAATGGAATGGAGTGTAATGTGGAATGGAAAGGAATGGTATGTGGAAACCAAAGGAATGGAACGTGGAATGGAACGTGGAATTTAATGGAATGGAACGTGGACAGAAAGGTGGAATGGAACTTGAAATTGAATGTGGAATGCAATGGAATGCAAGGTGGAATGAAATGGAATAGAAGATGGAATGTGGAATGGAATGGAATGGAAAGTGCAATGGAAGGGAATGGAATATGGAATGGAAGGGAATGGAATGGAATGTGGAATGCAATGGAATGGAATGAAAGGCAATGTGGAATGGAATGTGGAATGGAAAGAATGGAATATGAAAAGGAGTGAGGAATGGAAAGGAATACAATGTGGAATGGAATGTGGAATGGAATGTGGAATTGAATGTGGGATGGAATGCAATGGAATGTGGAATGGAATGAAATGGAATGTGGAATGGAATGTGGAATGGAATGGAAGGAAATGTGGAATAGAATGGATTGGACATAAAATTGGAATGGAATGGAATGGAATGCGGAAAGAATGTGGAATGGAATGGAATGGAACATGGAATGGCACGTGGAATGGAATGTGGAATGGAATGTGGAATGGAATGGAATTGAATTGAATGTGCAATGGAAGGTTTAACGGAATGGAATAGAATGTGGAATGCAACGTAGAAATGAACGCGGAATGGAACGTGGAATGGAATGAGGAATGGAACGTGGAATTGTTCGTGGAATGGAATGTGGAATGGAATGGAAAGGAAAGGAACGGAATGTGGAATGGCATGTGGAATGCAATGGAATGGAATGTTGAATGGAATTTAATGGAATATGGAATGCAATGAGGAATGAAACGTGGAATCGAATGGAATGGAATGTGGAAAGGATTGGAATGGAATGTGGAAAGGAATGGAATGGGATGTGGAATGGAATGGAAAGGAATGTGGAATGGAACGGAATTTGGAATGGATTGGAATGGAATGTGGAATGGAATGGAATGGAATGTGCAATGGAATCAAAAGGAATGCGGAATGGAAAGGAATGGAATGTGGAAAGCAATGGTTGGTATGTGGAAAGCAAAGTGGAATGGAATGGAATGGAATGTGGAATGGAACGTGGAATGGAATGGAATGGAATGTAGAATGGAATGCAATGGAATGGAAAGTGGAAAAGAATGGAATGTAATGGAATACGAAATGCAAACGAATGGAAAGGAATGTGGAAAGAAATGTGGAATGGAATGGAATGGAATGAGGAATGGAATGGAATGTGGAATGTGGAATGGAATGGAATGGAATCAGGAATGTGGAATGGAATGGAATGTTGAATGGAAGGGAATGGAATATGGAATAGAATGGAATGGAATGTCTAATGCAATGGAATGCAATGGAATGGAATGTGGAATGGAATTGAATGTAGAATGGAAGATGGAATGGAATGGAATGGAATGCGGAATGGAATGGAATGGAATGTGGAATGGAATGGAATGGAATGGAATAAAATGTGGAATGGAATGGAAAGGAATGTGAAATCTAATGTAATGGAATGTTGAACGGAATGTGGAATGAAATGGAATGTAATGGAATGTGGAATGCAATAGAATGGAATGTGGAAGGGAATGGAATGGAATGTGGAACGGAATGCGGAATGGTATGGAATGGAACGGAATGCTGAATGGAAGAGAAAGGAATAGGGAATGGAATGGAATTTAATGGAATGTGAAATTGAATGGATTGGAATGTGGAAGGGGATGTGGAATGGAATGTGGAATGGAATGGAATGGAATGTGGAATGGAATAGAAAGGAAAGTGGAATGGAATGGAAAGGAATAGAATATGAAATGGAATGGAGTTAGGAATGGAATGTGTAATGGAATGTGGAATGCAATAAATTCGAATTGAATGGAATTTGGAATGGAATGGAATGTAATGTGGAATGCAATGGAACGGAATACAATGGAATGTGGAAAGGAATGCGGAATGGAATGGAATGGAATGAGCAATGGAATGCGGAATGGAAAGGAATGGAATGCGGAATGGAATGGAATTTGGAATGGAATGCAAACCAATGTGGAATGGAATGGAATGGAACGTGTAATGGAATGGAAAGGAACGGAAAGTGGAATTGAATGGAATGGAAAGGTATGGAATGTGGAATGGAATGTGGAATGCAAAGGATTGGAAAGTGGAATGGAATGTGAAATGCAATGGAATGGAATGTGGAATGCAAAGGAATGGAATGTGGAAAGGAATGGAATAGAATGTGGAATTGAATGGAATGGAATGGAATGTGGAAAGGAATATAATGTAATGTAATGGAATGTAATGGAATGTGGAATGGAATGGAATGGAATGTGGAATGGAATGCAGAATGAAATGTGGAATGGAATGGAATGGAATGCAGAATGGAACATAGAATGGAAGATGGAATGGAATGGAATGGAACATGGAGGGGAAAGGGGAAGGGAACCTGGAATGGAACGTGGAATGGAATGGAATGCAATGTGGAATGGAATGGAAAGCAATGTGGAATGTATTTGAATGGAATGTGGAATGGAATGGAATGGAATGGAATGGAATGCGGAAATTAATGGATTGGAATGGAATGGAATTTGAAATATAAAGTGGAATGGAAAGGAATGCAATGTGGAACGGAAGGTTGAATTGAAGGGAATGGAATGTGGAATGGAATGAGGAATGGAAAGGAATGAAACGTGGAATGGAATGTGTAATGTAATGGGAAATGGAATTTGGAATGGAATGTAGAATGGAATATAATGGAATGTGGAATGCAATGTCGAATGGAATGGAATGGAACTTGGAATGGAATCTGAAATGGAATGTGATATCGAATGCAATCGAATGAGTAATGGAATGTGGAATGGAATGGAATGGAACGTTGAATGGAATGTGAAATGGAATGGAAAGGAAGGTGGAATGGAACGTGGATTGGAACGTGGAATGGAACGTGGAATCGAAAGTGGAAAGGAATTTGGTATGGAATGTGGAATGGAATGGAATGGAAAGTGGAATGGAATGGAATTGATTTTGGAATGGAATGTAGGATGGAATGCAATGCAACGAGGAATGGAATGAAATGCAATGTGGAATGGAATGGAATGGAATGTGGAATGTAATGGAAAGGAATGTGGAATGGAAAAGAATGGAATGTGGAATGGAATGGAATAGTATGGAATGCGGAATGGAATGGAATAGAATGGAATGCAATGTGAAATGGAATGGAATGGAACGGAAAGGAATGTGAAATGGAATGGAAAGGAATGTGCAATGTTATGGGATGGAATGGAATGGAATGTGAAAGGGAATGGAATGGAATGTGGAATGGAATTCAATGGAATTTGGAATGGAATGGAATTGAATGTTGAATGGAATTGAAAGGAACGTGGAAAGGAAAGTAGACTGCAATGGAAAGGAATGTTGAATGGAATGGAATGGATTGCGGAATGGAAAGGTATGGAATGGAATGCAATGTGGAAGGGAATGGAATGAGAAATGGAATGGAATGGAAATGAATGGAATGGAAAGTGAAATGGAATGCAGTGGATTTTGGAGTGGAATGGAATGGAAGGGAATGTTGAGTGGAATGGAATGGAAAGGAATGGAAAGTGGAATGGAATGGATGGGAATATGGAATGGAATGGAATGGAATTTGGAATGGAAAGGAATCGAATATGGAATGGAATGGAAAGGAATGTGGAATGAAATGGAATGGAATGCAGAATGGAATGTGGAATTGAAAGGAATGGAATGCAGAATGGTACATAGAATGGAAGATGGAATGGAATGGAATGGAACATGGAGGGGAAAGGGGAAGGGAACGTGGAATGTAACGTGGAATGGAATGGAAAGCAATGTGGAATGGAATGTAACGGAATGGAATGGAATCTAGATTGGAATAGAATGGAAAGTGGAATGGAATGGAATGGAAATGAAGGTGGAAAGGAATGTGGAATGGAGTGGAATGGAAAGTGGAATGGAATGTGGAATGGAATGGAATGGAATTTGGAATGGAATGGAATGGAATGTGGAATGGATTGTGTAATATAGTGGAATGGAATGTGGAAAGCAATGTGAAATGGAATGTGGAATCGAATGGAATGCAATGTGGAATGGAATCAGGAATGGAATGTGAACTGGAATGGAATGGAATGTAGAATGGAATTCAATGGAATTTGGAATGGAATGGAATTGAATGTTGAATGGAATTGAAAGGAATGTGGAAAGGAAAGTAGATTGGAATGGAAAGGAATGTTGAATGGAATGGAATGGATTGCGGAATGGAAAGGTATGGAATGGAATGCAATGTGGAAGGGAATGGAATGAGAAATGGAATGGAATGGAAATGAATGGAATGGAAAGTGAAATGGAATGCAGTGGATTATGGAGTGGAATGGAATGGAAGGGAATGTTGAGTGGAATGGAATGGAAAGGAATGGAAAGTGAAATGGAATGGATGGGAATGTGGAATGGAATGGAATGGAATTTGGAATGGAAAGGAATCGAATATGGAATGGAATGGAATGGAATGTGGAATGAAATGGAATGGAATGCAGAATGGAAAGTGGAATGGAAAGGAATGGAATGCAGAATGGAACATAGAATGAAAGATGGAATGGAATGGAATGGAACATGGAGGGGAAAGGGGAAGGGAACGTGGAATGGAACGTGGAATGGAATGGAATGCAATGTGGAATGGAATGGAATGGAACGTGGAATGTATTTGAATGGAATGTGGAATGGAATGGAATAGAATGGAATGGAATGCGGAAATTAATGGATTGGAATGTGGATTGGAATGGAATGGAATTTGAAATATAATGTGGAATGGAATGGAATGCAATGTGGAATGGAGGGTAGAATGGAAGGGAATGGAATGTGGAATGGAATGTGGAATGGAAAGGAATGAAACGTGGAATGGAATGTGTAATGTAATGGGGAATGGAATTTGGAATGGAATGTGGAATGTAATATAAAGGAATGTGGAATGCAATGTCGAATGGAATGGAATAGAACGTGGAATGGAATCTGGAATGGAATGTGATATCGAATGGAATCGAATGAGTAACGGAATGTGGAATGGAATGGAATGGAACGTTGAATGGAATGTGAAATGGAACGGAAAGGAAGGTGGAATGGAACGTGGATTGGAACGTGGAATGGTACGTGGAATCAAAAGTGGAATGGAATTTGGTATGGAATGTGGAATTGAATGGAATGGAATGTGGAATGTAATGGAATTGACTTTGGAATGGAATGTAGAATGGAATGCAATGCAACGTGGAATGGAATGAAATGCAATGTGGAATGGAATGGAATTGAATGTGGAATGTAATGGAAAGGAATGTGGAATGGAAAAGAATGGAATGTGGAATGAAATGGAATAGTATGGAATGCGGAATGGAATGGAATAGAATGGAATGCAATGTGGAATGGAATGGAATGGAACGGAAAGGAATGTGAAATGGAATGGAAAGGAATGTGCAATGTTCTGGGATGGAATGGAATGGAATGCGAAAGGGAATGGAATCGAATATGGAACGGAATGTGGAATGGAATGGAATGTGGAATAGATTGGAATGGAACAGAATGGAATATGGAATGGAATGGAATGGAACGTGGAATGGAATGGAATGGATTCTGGAACGGAATTTAATGGAATGGAACCTGGAATGGAATGCAATGGAATGGGGAATGGAAAGTGGAATGGAATGGAATGTGGAATGGAATGTGGAATGCATTGGAATGGAATGGAATGGAATGTGGAATGGAATGGAATGAATTGCGGAATGGAATGGAAAGGAATGGAATGTGTAATACAATGTGGAAAGGAATGGAAAGGAATGTAGAAGTGAATGTTGAACGGAATGGATTGGAATGTGGATTGGAATGGAATGGAATGTGGAATGGAATGGAATGGAATGGAGTGGAATGTGGAATGGAATGGAATGAAATGTGGAATCGAATGTGGAATGGAATGTACTGTGCAACGTGGAACGGAATGGAGTGAAATGTGGAATGTAATGTGGAATGGAATGGAGTGGAATGTGGAATTGAATGGAGTGGAATGCAGAATGGAGGGGAATGAAATGTGGAATGGAATGTGGAATCGAATGTGGAATGGAATGGAATGTGGAATGGAATGTGGAATGGAACTTGGAATGGAATGTGGAATGGAACTTGGAATGGAACGTAGAATGGAACGTGTAATGCAATGTGGAATGCAACGTGGAACGGAAAGTGGAATGGAAAGTGGAATGGAATGTGGAATGGGGTGGAATGGAAAGTGCAGTGGAAAGTGGAATGGAACGTGGAGTGGAAACTGGAATGGAGAGTGGAATGTAACGTGGAATGGAATGGAATGCAAAGTGGAATGCAATGGAATGAAGGGTGGAATGGAATCGAATTGAATGTGGAATGTAATGCGATGGACTATGGAATGTATTGGAATGGAATGTGGAGTGGATTGGAATGTGTAATGGAATGGAATGAAATGTGGAATGGAATGTGGAATGGAAAGGAATGGAATATGGAATAGAATGGAATGGAATGGAATGTGGAAAGAAATGTAATGGAATGGAATGGAATGGAATGGAATGTGGAATGGGTTGGAATGGAATGTGGAATGGAATGGAATAGAAAGGAATGGAATGTGGAATGGAAAGCGGAACGGAATAGAATGGAATGTGGAATGGAATGGAAACGAATGGAATGGAATGTGAAATGGAATGTGGGAAGTAATGAGGAATTTAATTGAGTGGATTGTGGAATGGAATATAGTGGAATGTGGAATGGAATGTGGAATGGAATGTGGTAAGGAATGTAATGGAATGTGGAATGGAATGGAATGGATTGTGGAATGGAATGGAATGGAATGGAATGGAATATGGTATGGAATGGAGTGGAATTTGGAATGGAATGGAATGCAATGCAATGTGGAATTCAATGGAAAGGAATGGAATGGAATGGAACGGAATGAAATGGAAGGGAATAGGGAATGGAATGTGGAATGGAATGGAAAGGAATATGGAATGGAATGGAATTGAATGGAATATGGAATGGAATGTGGAATGGAATGGAAAGGAATGCGAAAATGAAAGGAATTGAATGTGGAATGGAATGGAACAGAAAGTAAAAAGGAATGGAATGGAATCTGGATTGGAATGCAATAGAATGTGGAATGAAATGGAATGGAAGGTGGAATGGAATTTGGAATGCAATGGAATGAAATGTGGAATGGAATGGAAAGGAATATGGGAAGGAATGTGGAATTGAATGGAATGCAACGTGGAATGGAACATGGAATTGAATGGAGTGGAATGTGGAATGGAATGGAATGGAATGTGGAATGGAATAGAAAGGAATGGAATGAGGAATGGAATGGATTTTTGAAAGGAATGAAACGGAAAGGAATGTGGAATGGAAAGGAATGGAAAGGAATGGATTGGAATGCGGTATGGAATGGAATGGAATGGAATGTGTTTTGGAACGTTATGGAATTTGGAATGGAAAGGAATGCAATGTGGATTGGAATGGAGTGGAAAGGAATGCAATGTGGAATGGAATGGAATGGAAGGGAATGTGGAATGGAAAGCATAAAGGAATGGAACGGAATGTGGAATGGAATGGAATGGTATCTCTTATGGAATGGAATAGAATGGAATGTGGAATGGAATGGAACAGAATAGAAAGTGGAATGGAATGGAACGGAACAGAAAGTGGAATGGAATGGAATGGAATGGAATTTAATGGAATATGGAATGGAATGTGGAATGGAATGTGGAATGGAACTTGGAATGGTATGTGGAATGGAACTTGGAATGGAACGTAGAATGGAACGTGTAATGCAATGTGGAATGCAACGTGGAACGGAAAGTGGAATGGAAAGTGGAATGGAATGTGGAATGGGGTGGAATGGAAAGTGCAGTGGAAAGTGGAATGGAACGTGGAGTGGAAACTGGAATGGAGAGTGGAATGTAACGTGGAATGGAATGGAATGCAAAGTGGAATGCAATGGAATGAACGGTGGAATGGAATCGAATTGAATGTGGAATGTAATGCGATGGACTATGGAATGTATTGGAATGGAACGTGGAGTGGATTGGAATGTGTAATGGAATGGAATGAAATGTGGAATGGAATGTGGAATGGAAAGGAATGGAAAGTGGAATGGAATCTGGAATGGAAAGTGGAATGGAAGGAGGAATGGAAAAAAATGGAATGGAATGTGGAATGGAATGGAAGGGAATTTGGAATGGAATAGAATGGAATGTGGAATGGAGTGGAATGTGGAATGGAATGGAATGGAATGTGGAATGAGATGTGAAATTGAATGTGGAATGGAATGTGGAATGGAAAGGAATGGAATGGAATGTTGAAAATAAATGAATGGAATGTGGATTGAAATGCAATGGAACAAAATCAGAAATGCAATGGAATGTGCAATGGAACGTGGAATGGAATGTGGAATGCAATGAAATGGAATTGAATGAAATGTGGAAAGGAATGGAAAGGAAAATGGAAGGCAATAGAATGGAATGGAATGTGAAATGGAATGGAATGGAAGGTGGAATGGAATGCAATGTAATCTGGAAAGAAATGGGATGCAATGAGGAATGCAATGAGAAACAGAATGGAATGGAATGTGGAATGGAATGCGGAAAGGAATGTGGAATGGAGTGTAAAGTGGAATGCAATGTGGAATGGTACGTGGAATTTAACGTGGAATGGAAAGTGGAAGGGAAAGTGGAATGGAAAGTGGATTGGAAAGTGGAATGGAATGGAATGGAAAGTGGAGTGGAATGTGGAATGGAACATGGAGCAGAATGTGGAATCGAACGTGGAATGCAAGGTGGAATGGAACGTGGAATGGATCGTGGAATGGAATGGAATGCATTGTTTAATGGAATGCAAAGGAAGGTGTAATGGAATGTAATGTAATGTGGAATGGAATGTAACGGAATGGAATGGAATCTAGAATGGAATAGAATGGAAAGTGGAATGGAATGGAATGGAATTGAAGGTGGAAAGGAATGTGGAATGGAGTGGAATGGAAAGTGGAATGGAATGTGGAATGGAATGGAATGCAATGTGGAATGGAGTGTAAAGTGGAATGCAATGTGGAATGGTACGTGGAATTTAACGTGGAATGGAAAGTGGAAGGGAAAGTGGAATGGAAAGTGGATTGGAAAGTGGAATGGAATGGAATGGAGTGTGTAATGTAATGGAATGGAGGGGAATGTGGAATGGAATGGAATGGAATGAGGAATGGGTTGTGGAATGGAAAGTGGAATGGAATGGAGTGGAATGTGGAATCGAATGTGGAATGGAACGGAGTGGAGTGTGCAATGGAAACGAATGTAATGTGGAATGGAACCGAATGGAATGTGGAATGGAATGTGGAATGGAATGGAAGGGGAAATGGAATGAAATGGAACGTGGAATACAGTGGAATGGAATGGAATGGGAAATGGAATGGAATGGAACGTGGAATACAGTTGAATGGAATGTGGAATGGAATTGAAAATGAAATGTGGAATGAATCGCAGAATGGAATGGAATGGAACGTGGAATGGAATGAAACCTAATGCAGAATGGAATGAAATGGAATGTGGAATGTAATTGATTGGAATGGAAAGTAGAATGGAACGTAATGGAATGTGTAATGGAATGTGGAATGGAATGTGGAATGGAATGGAATGGAATGTGGTATGGAATGGAATGGAACGTGGAATGCAATGGAATGGAATGTGGAACAGAATCTAATGGAATATGGAATGGAATGGAATGGAAAGAAATTGGATGTAGAATGGAATGGAATGGAATGTGGAATGGAACGTGGAATGGAGTGGAATGGAATGGAATGTGTAATGGAATAGAGTGGAATGGGCAATGGAACGGAGTGGAATGTGGAATGGAAAGAGAAATGGAATGGAATGAAATGTGGAATGGAATGAAATGGAATGCAGAATGTAATGGAGTAGAATGTGGAATGGAAAGTGAAATGGAATGGAATGGAATGTGGAATGGAATGGAAATGAATGGAATTTGGAATGCAATGGAACGGAGTGGAACGTGGAACGGAATCTAAAGGAATGTGGAATGGGATGTAGAATGGAATGTGGAATGCAATGTGGAATGGAATTTGGAATGGAAAGGAATGGAATGTGGAATGGGTTGTAGAATGGAATGTGGAATGCAGTGTGGAATGGAATTTTGAATGGAAAGGAATGGAATGTGGAATGAAGTGGAATTGAATGTGAATTGGAATGGTATGTAATGGAATGGAATGCGAAATGGAATGGAATGTGTAATGGAATTCAATGTAATTTGGAATAAAATGGAATGGAATATGGAATGGAATGGAAAGGAATGTAGAATGGAAAGTGGAATCGAATGGAATTGAATGTGGAATGCAATGGAATGCATTGAAGAATGAAATGGAAAGGAATGGAATGTGGTATGATATGGAATGGAAACGAATGGAATTGAATGTGGAATGGAATGCAATGGAATGTGGATTGCAATGGAATGGAACATTGAATGTAATGGAATGGAACGTGGAATTCAATGGAATGGAAAGGAATGGAATGTGGAATGCAATGTGGAACGGAAAGGAATGGAACGTGGAATGGAATGTGGAATGGAATGTGGAATGGAATGGAATGGAATGTGGAATGCAAAGGAATGGAATGTGGAATGGAATGGAATGGAATATGGAATAGAATGGAATGGAATGGAATGTGGAAAGAAATGTAATGGAATGGAATGGAATGGAATGGAATGTGGAATGGGTTGGAATGGAACGTGGAATGGAATGGAATAGAAAGGAATGGAATGTGGAATGGAAAGCGGAACGGAATAGAATGGAATGTGGAATGGAATGGAAACGAATGGAATGGAATGTGAAATGGAATGTGGGAAGGAATGAGGAATTTAATTGAGTGGATTGTGGAATGGAATATAGTAGAATGTGGAATGGAATGTGGTAAGGAATGTAATTGAATGTGGAATGGAATGGAATGGATTGCGGAATGGAATGGAATGGAATATGGTATGGAATGGAGTGGAATTTGGAATGGAATGGAATGCAATGAAATGTGGAATTCAATGGAAAGGAATGGAATGGAATGGAACGGAATGAAATGGAAGGGAATAGGGAATGGAATGTGGAATGGAATGGAAAGGAATATGGAATGGAATGGAATTGAATGGAATATGGAATGGAATGTGGAATGGAATGGAAAGGAATGCGAAAAGGAAAGGAATTGAATGTGGAATGGAATGGAACAGAAAGTAAAAAGGAATGGAATGGAATCTGGATTGGAATGCAATAGAATGTGGAATGAAATGGAATGGAAGGTGGAATGGAATTTGGAATGCAATGGAATGAAATGTGGAATGGAATGGAAAGGAATATGGGAAGGAATGTGGAATTGAATGGAATGGAACGTGGAATGGAACATGGAATGGAATGGAGTGGAATGTGGAATGGAATGGAATGGAATGTGGAATGGAATAGAAAGGAATGGAATGAGGAATGGAATGGATTTTTGAAAGGAATGAAACGGAAAGGAATGTGGAATGGAAAGGAATGGAAAGCAATGGATTGGAATGTGGTATGGAATGGAATGGAATGGAATGTGTTTTGGAACGTTATGGAATTTGGAATGGAAAGGAATGCAATGTGGATTGGAATGGAGAGGAAAGGAATGCAATGTGGAATGGAATGGAATGGAAGGGAATGTGGAATGGAAAGCAGAAGGGAATGGAACGGAATGTGGAATGGAATGGAAAGGTATCTCTTATGGAATGGAATAGAATGGAATGTGGAATGGAATGGAACAGAATAGAAAGTGGAATGGAATGGAACAGAATAGAAAGTGGAATGGAATGGAATGGAATGGAATTTAATGGAATATGGAATGGAATGTGGAATGGAATGGAATGTGAAATGGAATAGAATGGAATGCGGAATAGAATGGAATGGAATTTAGAATGGAATGGAATTTAATGAAATGTAGAGTGGAGTGGAATGGATTGGAATTAAATATGGAATGGAATATGGAAGGGAATGGAATGGAATTTGAAATGGAATGGAATCGAATGTGGAATGGAATGTGGAATTGAACGGAATCGAATGGAATATGGAGTGGAATGGAATGAAGTGGAAATCGAAATGGAATGGAATGGAATGGAATGTGCAATGGAAAGTGGAATGGAATGGAATGGAATGGAATAGAAAGGAATGTGGAATGGAATGTGGAACGGAATGTAACGGAATGTGAAATGTCATGGAATGGAATGTGGAATGGAATGGAAGGGAATGTGGAATGGAATTTAAAGAAGTGGAAGGTGAAATGGAATGGAATAGAATTTGTAATGCCATGCAAAGTAATGTCTAATGGAATGTGGAATGGAATGGAGTGGACTGAGAAATGGAATGGAATGTAATGGAATGTGGAATGGAATATGGAATGGAATGGAATGGAATGTGGAATGGAAAGTGGAATGGAATGGAATGGAATGGAATGTGGAATGCAAAGTGAAATGGAAAGGGAAGTGGAAGGGAATGAAATGTGGAATGGAATGGAATGTGGAATGGAACGGAATGGAAGGTGGAATGAAATGGAATGGAATTTGGAATGCAAAGGAGAGTAATAGAAGGTGGAATGTAATGGAATTGAGTGGAATGTGGAATGCAATGTAATGGAATGGACTGGAAATCGGCCAGCAATGTGGAATGGAATGGAATGGAACGTGGAATGCAATGTATTGGAATGCGGAATGGAATGGAAAGGAATGGATGTTGATTGGAATGAAATGGAATGTGGAAAGTAATGTGGAATGGAATACTATGTAATGTGGACTGGAATGTGGAATGGAATGGAATGGAATGTGGAAAGGAATGGAATGGAATGTGGAATGGAATGTGGAATGGAATTTACTGGAATGTGGAATGGTATTTGCAATGGAGTGGAATGGAATGTGGAATGGAATGGAATGGAGTGGAATGTGGAATGGGATGGAGTGGAATGTGGAATGCAATGGAATGGAATTGAACGCAGAATGGAATGGAATGGATGTGGAATGGAATGAAATGGAATGTGAAAAGGAATGGAATGGAATGTGGAATGGAATGTGGAATGGAATTTACTGGAATGTGGAATGGTATTTGCAATGGAGTGGAATGGAATGTGGAATGGAATGGAATGGAGTGGAATGTGGAACGGGATGGAGTGGAATAGGGAACGGAATGGAATGGAATGTGGAATGGAATGGAATGGAATGTGGAATGCCATTGTGTGGAATGTGGAATGGAATAAGGAATGGAATGAGAAATGGAATGGAATGGAAAGTCGAATGCAGTGTGGAATGGAATGGTATGGAACATGGAATGGAAAGTGGAATGAAATGCAATGGAACGTGGAATAGAAGGCGGAATGGAACGTGGAATGGAATGAGGAATGGAATGGAATGGAATGTGGGATGGAATGGAATACAATGTGGATCAGAAGGGAATGCAATATGGAATGGAATTTGCAATGGAATGGAATGGAATGGAATGGAATAGGGAATGGAATGGAATGCATTGGAGTGGAATGGAAAGTGGAATGGAATGCAATTGAAAGGAATGGAACGTGTAACGGAACGAAAAGGAATGTGTAAAGGAATGGAATTGAATGGAATGTGGAATGCATTGGAATGGAATGGAATGGAATGGAATGCGGACTGGAATGAAATGGAATCTGGTATGGAATGGAATGCAATGTGGAATGGAATGCAATTGAATGTGTAATGGAATCGAATGTAATGGAAAGTGAATTGGAATTGAAGAAATTCGGAATGGAATGTGGAAAAGAATGGAATGGAATTTGAAATGGAATGTGGAATGGAAATTGGAATGGAATGTGGAATGAAATGGAATGGAATGTGGAATGGATTGTGGAATATTGTGGAATGGAATGTGGAAAGCAATGTGAAATGGAATGTGGAATCGAATGGAATGGAATGTGGAATGGAATCAGGAAGGGAATGGAATGGATTGTTGAATGGAATGTTGAATGCAATGTGGAAAGGAGTGGAATGGAAAGTGGAATGGAAAGTGGAATGACACGTGGAATGGAACGTGGAATGGAATGGAATTGAGTTTGGAATGGAATGTGGAATGGAATGTGGAATGGAATGTGGAATGGAATGTAATGGAATGTGGAATGGAATGGAATAGAATGTGAACTGGAAAGGAATGGAATGTGGAATGGAATTCCATGGAATTTGGAATGGAATGGAATTGAATGTTGAATGGAATTAAAAGGAATGTGGAAAGGAAAGTGGATTGGAATGGAAAGGAATGTTGAATGGAATGGAATGGATTGCGGAATGGAAAGGAAGGGAATGGAATGGAATGTGGAATGGAATGGAATGTGGAATGGAATGGAATGGAAATGAATGGAATGGAAAGTGAAACGGAATGCAGTGGATTTTGGAGTGGAATGGAATGGAAGGGAATGTTGAGTGGAATGGAATGGAAAGGAATGGAAAGTGGAATGGAATGGATGGGAATGTAGAATGGAATGGAATGGAATTTGGAATGGAAAGGAATCGAATATGGAATGGAATGTGGAATGGAACGTGGACTGGAATGGATTGGAATCATGAATGGAATGGAATGGATTTTGGAATGGAATGGAATGGAATGGAATAGAATGCAATGGAATGAGCAATGAAATGGAGTGTGAAATGGAATGCAAAGCAATGGAATTTGGACTGGAATGGAATGGAATGGAATGTGGAATGGAACGTTGAATGGAATGGAAAGGAATGGAATGTGGAATGGAAAGTTTCATGGAAAGTGGAATGGAACGTGGAATGTGGAATGGAACGTTGAATGGAATGGAAAGGAATGGAACGTGGAATGGAAAGTTTCATGGAAAGTGGAATGGAACGTGGAATGTTACGCAGAATGGAACGTGGAATGCAATGCAATGTAACGTGGAGTGGAAAACGGATTGAAAAGTGGAGTGGAAACTGGAAAGGAATGTGGAATGGAACGTGGAATGGAAAGGAATGCAATGGGTCATGGAATGTATAGGAAAGTGGAATGGAATGGAAGAGAAAATGGAATGTAAAGGAATGGAGTGTGGAATGTAATGGAATGGAATTAAGAATGGAATGTGGAATGTAATGGAATGGAAAGTGGAATGGAATATGGAATGGAATGGAATGTGGAATGGATTGTGGAATGGAATGTAGAAAGGAATGAGGAAAGGAATGGATTTTAATGGAATGTGTAATGGAATGAAATGGAAAGTGAAATGAAATGGAATGGAATGGAATGTGGAATGGCATAGAATGGAATGTGGAATGTAATGGGGAATGGAATGTGGAATGGAATGTGGAATGCAATGAAACAGAATATGGAATGGAATATGGAAAAGAGTGGAGTGGAATGTGGAATTGAATATAAAGGAGTGTTGAATGGAATGTGGAATGGAATGAAATGGAATGTGGAATGTAATGTGGAGTGGAATGGAATGGAATGGGGAATGGAATGGTCTGGAAAGTGAAATTTAATGTAGAAAGGAATGTGTAATGGAACGTGGAATGGAAAGGAATAGAAAGTGGAAAGAAATGGTAGGGAATGTGGAATTGAATTCAAAGGAATGTGGAATGGAATGGAAGTGAATGAAATGGAAATTAGAACGGAATGTAATGGAATGTGGAATAGAATGAAAGGGAATGTGGAATGGAATGGAATGGAGTGGAATGTGGAATGGAATGGAATGGAATGTGGCATGGAATGTGGAAAGGAATGAAGTGGAACGTAGAATGTAATGTGGAATGGAATGGAGTGGAATGTGAAATGGTATGGAATGGAGAAGAATGTGGAAATGAATGCAATGGAAAGTGGAACGGAATAGAATGGAATGTGGAATGGAATGGAATGGAACGTGGAATGGAACGTGGAATGAAACATGGAATGGAATGGAATGGAATGTGGAATGGAATGGAATTGAATTTGGAATGGAATGGAATGGAGTGGAATGTGGAATGGAACGGAATGGGATGTGGAATGGAACGGAATGGAATGTCGAATGGAATGGAATGGAGGGGACTGTCGAATGGAATTGAATGGAATGAGGAACGGAATTGTACCGAATGAGTAATGGAATGTGGAATGGAATGTGGAATTTAATGGAGGGGAAGGCGGAATGGAATGTGGAATGGAATGGTGTGGAGTGTGGCACAGAATGGAAAGGAATGGGGAATGGAATGGTGTGGAATGTGGAATGGAATGTGGAGTGGAATGTGGAATGGAATGTGGAATGGAATGCAATGTGAAATGGAATGGAATGGAACGTGGCATATAATGGAATGGAATGTGGAATGGAATAGAATGAAACTTGAAATGGAACTTGGAATGGAATGGAATGGAACTTGGAATGGAATTGAACGGAATGTGGAATGGAATGGAATGGAATGTGGAATGGAATGCAATGGAATGGAATGCAGAATGGAACATAATGAAATGTGGAATGGAAAGGGCAATGGAACGTCGAATGGAATGGAATGGAAAGTGGAATGGAATGGAAGGGAATGTGGAATGGAATTGATTGGAATATGGAATGGAATGCAATGCAATGAAATGGAATCTAGAAAGGAATGTAGTGTAATGGAATGGAAAGGAATGGAATGTGGCATTTAATGGAATGGAATGTGGAATGGAATGTGAAATGGAATGGAATGTGAAATGTAATGGAATGAAATGGAATGTGGTATGGAATGGAATAGAATGATGAATGGAACGTGGAATGGAATGGAATGGAACGGGGAGTGAAAAGTGGAATGGAACGTGGAATGGAATGGAATGCAATGTGGAATGGAATGGAATGGAAACTGGAATGGAATGGAATGGAATGTGGAATGGAATGCAATGGAACGTGGTTTTTAAAGGAATGGAATGTGGAATGGAATGGAATGGAATTTGGAATGGAATGTGGAATATAATGGAATGGAAAGTGGAATGAAATATGGAATGGAATGGAATGTAATGTGGAATGGAATGTGGAATGGAAAGTATTGGAATATGTAATAGAATGCGGAATGCAATGTGGCATGAAATGTAATGGAATGCGGAATGGTATGAAATGGAATGTGCAGTGGAAAGGAATGGAATGCAACGTGGAATGGCATGGAATGGAATGTGCAATGGAATGTGGAAAGGAATGTGGAATGGAATGAAGAGGAATCTGGAGTGGAATGTGGTATGGAATGTGGAATGGAATGAAGTGGAATGTGGAATGGAATGGAATGGAGTGGAATGAGTAATGGAATCGAAGGGAATGTAGAACGGAATGCGGAATGGAATGAAATGAAATGAGGAATGGAATGCTGAATGGAATGGAAGGAAAGTGGAATGGAGTGGAATGTGGAATGGAATGGAATGGAAATTGGAATGGAACGTGGAAACGAATGTGGAATGGAACGTGTAAAGGAATGGAATGCAAAGTGGAATATAATGGAATGGAATGTGGAAAGGAATTGAGTGGAATGTGGAATGGAATGGAATGCAATGTAGAATGGAAAGTGGAATGGAATGGAATGGAATGTGGAATGGAATGAGGTATGGAATTGAATGAAATGTGCAATGGAATGGAATGGATTGTAGAATGGAATGGCATAGAATGGAATGGAATGTGGAATGGAATGAGGAATGGAATGTGGAATGGAACGTGGAATGGAATGTGGAATGGAACGTGGAATGGAAAGTGGAATGTATTGGAATGGAATGGAAAGTGGAATGGAATGGAATGGAATGGGGAATGGAATGGAATGGAATGTGGAATGGAACGGAATGAAATGTGGAATGGAATGGAAAGAAGTGAAATGTGGAATGTAATGTGGAATGGAATGCCGTGGAATGTGAAATTGAATGGAGTGGAATGTGGAATGGAATGGAATGGAATGTGGAATGGAAAGTGGAATAGAATGGAATGGTATGTGGTATGTAACCTGGAAAGAAATGGAATGGAATGTGGAATGGAATGGAATGGAATGAGGAATGGTATTCAATGGAATTTGGGAAGGAGTTTGGAATCGAAAGTGGAATGGAGTGGAACGGAATGTGTAATGGCAAGGAATGGATTGCAGAATGGAATGGAATGGAATGTGTAATGGAATGGAATGGAAATGAATGGAATGAAAAGTGGAATGGAATGCAATGCAATGTGGAATTGAATGGAATATTAAATGGAAAGGAATGGAAAGGAATGGAAAGTGGAATGGAATGGATGGGAATGTGGAATGGAAAGGAATGGAATGTGGAATGGAACGGAATGGAATGTGGAATGAAACGTGGAAAGGAATGGAAGGGAATGTGGAATGGAAGGGAATGGATTGTGGAATGGCATAGAATGGATTGAAGAATGGAATGGAATGGAACGAGTAATGGAATGAAATGGAATGGAATGTGGACTGGAATGAAATGGAATGGAATGTGGAATATAATGCGAATGGAAGGGAATGGAAAGGAACGTGGAATGGAATGTGGAATGGAACGGATTGTGGAATGAAATGTGGAAAGGAATGGATTGGAGCGTGGAATGGAACGTGGAATTGAACATGGAATGGAACTTGGAAAGGAAAGTGGAATTGAACGTGCAATGGACCGTGGAATGGAATGTGGACTGCAATGTGGAATGAAACGTGGAATGGAAAGTTTAACGGAACGTGGAATGGAACGTGGAATGAAACATGGAATGGAATGCAATGGAATTTGGAGTGGAAAGACGAATGGAACGTGGAGTGGAAACTGGAATGTAACGTGGAATGGAACGTGGAATGGAATGGATCGCAATGTGGAATGGAATGGAATGGAAGGTGGAATGGACTGGAATTGAATGTGGAATGGAATGGAATGGAATATGGAATGTGATGGATTGGAATGTGGAATCGAATGGAATGGAATTTAGAATGTAAAGTGGAATGTAATGGAATGTAATGTGGAATGGAATGTGGAATGGAATTTAGAATGGAAAGGAATGGAACGTGGAATGGAATGTGGAATGGAAAGTGGAAAGGAATGAGGAATGGAATGGAATGGAATGGAAAGCGGAAGGGAGTGGATTGGAATGAAATGGAAATTAAAATGGAATGGAATGAAACGTGCAATGGAAAGAAACGGAATGTGAAATGGAATGGAATGAAATGTAATGTGGAAGGGGGAGGAATGGAATGAAATGTAAATAGAAATGGAATGGAATGGAAAGTGGAATGGAATGGAATGCCGTGGAATGTGGAAAGGAACGCAATGGGACGTGAAATGGAATGTGTAATGGAATGTGCAATGGAATGTATAATGGAATGTGTAATGCAAAGTGGAAAGGAATGAAGTGGAATGTGGGATGGTATGGAATGGGGAAGAATGTGGAAATGAATGGAATGCAACGTGGAATTGAATGTGGAATGGAATGGAGTGTAGAATGGAATTTGGAATAGAATGGAATGGAAAGTGGAATGGAATGTAGAATGGAATGGAATGGAATGTGGAATGGAATGTGGAATGGAATGGAAATGATTGTGGAAGGGAATGGAATGGAGAGGAATGTGGAATGGAATGGAATGGAATGTGGAATGGAATGGAATGGAGTGTGTAATGTAACGGAATGGAGGGGAATGTGGAATGGAATGGAATGGAATGAGGAATGGGTTGTGGAATGGAAAGTGGAATGGAATGGAGTGGAATGTGGAATCGAATGTGGAATGGAACGGAGTGGAGTGTGCAATGGAAAGGATTGTAATGTGCAATGGAACGGAATGGAATGTGGAATGGAATGGAATGTGAAATGGAATGAAATGGAACGTGGAATACAGTGGAATGGAATGGAATGTGAAATGGAATGGAATAGAACGTGGAATACAGTTGAAAGGATTGTGGAATGGAATTGAAAATGAATTGTGGAATGAATCGCAGAATGGAATGGAATGGAATGTGGAATGGAATGAAACCTAATGCAGAATGGAATGAAATGGAATGTGGAATGTAATTGATTGGAATGGAAAGTAGAATCGAACGTAATGGAATGTGTAATGGAATGTGGAACGGAATGGAATGGAATGTGGAATGGAATGGAATGGAATGTGGAATGGAATGGAATGGAATGTGGAATGGAATCTAATGGAATATGGAATGGAATGGAATGGAAAGGAATTGGATGTAGAATGGAACAGAATGGAATGTGGAATGGAACGTGGAATGGAGTGGAATGGAATGGAATGTGTAATGGAATGGAGTGGAATGGGCAATGGAACGGAGTGAAATGTGGAATGGAAAGAGAAATGGAATGGAATGAAATGTGGAATGGAATGAAATGGAATGCGGAATGGTATGGAGTAGAATGTGAAATGGAAAGTGAAATGGAATGGAATGGAATGTGGAATGGAATGGAATTGAATGGAATTTGGAATGCAATGGAATGGAGTGGAACGTGGAATGGAATCTAAAGGAATGTGGAATGGAACTTCGAATGGAATGTGGAATGCAATGTGGAATGGAATTTAGAATGGAAAGGAATGGAATGTGGAATGAAGTGGAATTGAATGTGAATTGGAATGATATGTAATGGAATGGAACGCTAAATGGAATGTGTAATGGAATTCAATATAATTTGGAATAAAATGGAATGGAATATGGAACGGAATGGAAAGGAATGTAGAATGGAAGGTGGAATAGAATGGAATTGAAAGTGGAATGCAATGGAATGCATTGCAAAATGAAATGGAATGGAATGAAATGTGGTATGATATGGAATGGAAATGAATGGAATTGAATGTGGAATGGAATGCAATGGAATGTGGATTGGAATGGAATGGAACATTGAATGTAATGTAATGGAATGTGGAATTGAATGGAATGGAAAGGAATGGAATGTGTAATGCAATGTGGAATGGAAAGGAATGGAACATGGAATGGAAAGTGGAATGGAATGTGGAATGGAATGGAATGGAATGTGGAATGCAAAGGAATGGAATGTGGAATGGAACGGAATGGAATATGGAATAGAATGGAATGGAAAGGAATGTGGAAAGAAATGTAATGTAATGGAATGGAATGGAATGGAATGTGGAATGGGTTGGAATGGAATGTGGAATGGAATGGAATAGAAAGGAATGGAATGTGGAATGGAAAGCAGAACGGAATGGAATGGAACGTGAAATGGAATGGAAACGAATGGAATGGAATGTGAAATGGAATGTAGGAAGGAATGTGGAATGGAATTGAGTGGATTGTGGAATGGAATGGAATGGAATGTGGAATGGAATGAGGAATGGAATGTGGTATGGAATGTAATGGAATGTGGAATGAAATGGAATGGATTGTATAATGGAATGGAATGGAATATGGTATGGAATGGAGTGGAATTTGGAATGGAATGGAATGCAATGCAATGTGGAATTCAATGGAAAGGAATGGAATGGAATGGAACGGAATGAAATGGAAGGGAATACAGAATGGAATGTGGAATGGAATGGAAAGGAATATGGAATGGAATGGAATAGAATGGAATGTGGAATGGAATGCAGAATGGAATGGAAAGGAATGCGAAAATGAAAGGAATTGAATGTGGAATGGAATGGAACAGAAAGTGAAAAGGAATGGAATGGAATCTGGATTGGAATGCAATAGAATGTGGAATGAAATGGAATGGAAGGTGGAATGGAATTTGGAATGCAATGGAATGAAATGTGGAATGGAATGGAAAGGAATGTGGAAAGGAATGTGGAATTGAATGGAATGGAACGGGGAATGGAACATGGAATGGAATGGAGTGGAATGTGGAATGGAGTGGAATGGGGAATATAATGGAATGGAATGTGGAATGGAATAGAAAGGAATGGAATGAGGAATGGAATGGAATGGATTTTAGAAAGGAATGAAACGGAAGGAAATGTGGAATGGAATGCAATGGAAAGGAATGGATTGGAATGTGGTATGGAATGGAATGGAATGGAATGTGTTCTGGAACGTTATGGAATTTGGATTGGAATGGAATGCAATGTGGATTGGAATGGAGTGGAAAGGAATGCAATGTGGAATGGAATGGAATGGAAGGGAATGTGGAATGGAAAGCAGAAGGGAATGGAACGGAATGTGGAATGGAATGGTATCTGTAATGGAATGGAATAGAAAGGAATGTGGAATGGAATGGAATAGAATAGAAAGTGGAATGGAATGGAACAGAATAGAAAGTGGAATGGAATGGAATGGAATGGAATTTAATGGAATATGGAATGGAATGTGGAATGGAATGGAATGTGAAATGGAAAAGAATGGAATGAGGAATAGAATGGAATGGAATTTAGAATGGAATGGAATTTAATGGAATGTGGAGTGGAATGGAATGGATTGGAATTAAATATGGAATGGAATATGGAAGGGAATGGAATGGAATTTGAAATGGAATGGAATCGAATGTGGAATGGAATGTGGAATGGAACAGAATGGAATGGAATATGGAGTGGAATGGAATGAAGTGGAAGTTGAAATGGAATGGAATGGAATGGAATGTGCAATGGAAAGTGGAATGGAATGGAATGGAATGGAATAGAACGGAATGTGGAATGGAATGTGGAACGGAATGTAAGAGAATGTGAAATGTCATGGAATGGAATGTGGAATGGAATGGAAGGGAATGTGGAATGGAACTTAAAGTAGTGGAAGGTGGAATGGAATGGAATAGAATTTGTAATGCCATGCAAAGGAATGTCTAATGGAATGTGGAATGGAATGGAATGGTATATGTAATGGAATGGAATGTAATGGTATCTGTAATGGAATGGAATAGAATGGAATGTGGAATGGAATGGAACAGAATAGAAAGTGGAATGGAATGGGATTTAATGGAATATGGAATGGAATGTGGAATGGAATGGAATGTGAAATGGAATAGAATGGAATGCGGAATAGAATGGAAAGGAATTTAGAATGGAATGGAATTTATTGGAATGTGGAGTGGAATGGAATGGATTGGAATTAAATATGGAATGGAATATGGAAGGGAATGGAATGGAATTTGAAATGGAATGGAATCGAATGTGGAATGGAATGTGGAATGGAACGGAATGGAATGGAATATGGAGAGGAATGGAATGAAGTGGAAGTTGAAAAGGAATGGAATGGAATGGAATGTGCAATGGAAAGTGGAATGGAATGGAATGGAATGGAATGGAATAGAAAGGAATGTGGAACGGAATGTGGAACGGAATGTAACGGAATGTGAAATGTCATGGAATGGAACGTGGAATGGAATGGAAGGGAATGTGGAATGGATTGTGGAATATAGTGGAATGGAATGTGGAAAGCAATATGAAATGGAATGTGAAATCGAATGGAATGGAATGTGGAATGGAATCAGGAATGGAATGGAATGGATTGTTGAATGGAATGTTGAATGCAATGTGGAAAGGAGTGGAATGGAAAGTGGAATGGAAAGTGGAATGACACGTGGAATGGAACGTGGAATGGAATGGAATTGAGTTTGGAATGGAATGTGGAATGGAATGTGGAATGCAATGAAGCAGAATATGGAATGGAATATGGAAAAGAGTGGAGTGGAATGTGGAATTGAATATCATGGAGTGTTGAATGGAATGTGGAATGGAATGAAATGGAATGTGGAATATAATGTTGAGTGGAATGGAATGGAATGGGGAATGGAATGGTCTGGAAAGTTAAATGGAATGTGCAAAGGAATGTGTAATGGAACGTGGAATGGAAAGGAATAGAAAGTGGAATGAAATGGTAGGGAATGTGGAATTGAATTCAAAGGAATGTGGAATGGAATGGAAGTGAATGAAATGGAAATTAGAACGGAATGTAATCGAAAGTGGAATAGAATGAAACGGAATGTGGAATGGAATGGAATGGAGTGGAATGTGGAATGGAATGGAATGGAATGTGGCATGGAATGTGGAATGGAATGTGGAAAGGAATGAAGTGGAACGTGGAATGTAATGTGGAATGGAATGGAGTGGAATGTGAAATGGTATGGAATGGAGAAGAATGTGGAAATGAATGCAATGGAAAGTGGAACGGAATAGAATGGAATCTGAACTGGAATGGAATGTAATGTGGAATGGAATTCAATTGAGTTTGGAATGGAATGGAATTGAATGTTGAATGGAATTGAAAGGAATGTGGAAAGGAAAGTGGATTGGAATGGAAAGGAATGTTGAATGGAATGGAATGGATTGCAGAATGGAAAGGAATGGAATGGAATGAAATGTGGAATGGAATGGAATGTGGAATGGAATGGAATGGAAATGAATGGAATGGAAAGTGAAATGGAATGCAGTGGATTTTGGAGCGGAATGGAATGGAAGAGAATGTTGAGTGGAATGGAATGGAAAGGAATGGAAAGTGGAATGGAATGGATGGGAATGTGGAATGGAATGGAATGGAATTTGGATTGGAAAGGAATCGAATATGGAATGGAATGGAATGGAATGTGGACTGGAATGGATTGGAATCATGAATGGAATAGAATGGATTTTGGAATGGAATGGAATGGAATGGAATAGAATGCAATGGAATGAGGAATGAAATGGAGTGTGAAATGGAATTCAATGCAATGGAATTTGGACTGGAATGGAATGGAATGGAATGTGGAATGGAATGTGGAATGGAATGGAAAGGAATGGAAAGTGGAATGGAAAGTTTCATGGAAAGTGGAATGGAAGGTGGAATGGTACGCAGAAAGGAACGTGGAATGCAATGCAATGTAACGTGGAGTGGAAAAAGGATTGAAAAGTGGAGTGGAACCTGGAAAGGAATGTGGAATGGAACGTGGAATGGAATGGAATGCAATGGGTCATGGAATGTATTGGAAAGTGGAATGGAAAGGAAATGAAAGTGGAATGGAATGGAAGGGAAAATGGAATGTAAAGGAATGGAGTGTGGAATGTAATGGAATGGAATTAAGAATGGAATCTGGAATGGAATGGAATGGAAAGTGGAATGGAATGTGGAATGGAATGGAATGTGGACTGGATTGTGGAATGGAATGTAGAAAGAAATGAGGAAAGGAATGGAATGGAATGGAATGTGTAATGGAATGAAATGGAAAGTGAAATGGAATGGAATGGAATGGAATGTGGAATGTGGAAGGGCATAGAATGGAATGTGGAATGGAATGAGGAATGGAATGTGGAATGGAATGTGGAATGCAATGAAGCAGAATATGGAATGGAATATGGAAAAGAGTGGAGTGGAATGTGGAATTGAATATAAAGGAGTGTTGAATGGAATGTGGTGTGGAATTAAATGGAATGTGGAATGTAATGTGGAGTGGAATAGAATGGAATAGGGAATGGAATGGTCTGGAAAGTGAAATGGAATGTGGAAAGGAATGTGTAATGGAACGTGGAACGGAAAGGAATAGAAAGTGGAATGAAATGGTAGGGAATGTGGAATTGAATTCAAAGGAATGTGGAATGGAATGGAAGTGAATGAAATGGAAATTAGAATGGAATGTAATGGAATGTGGAATAGAATGAAAGGGAATGTGGAATGGAATGGAATGGAGTGGAATGTGGAATGGAATGGAATGGAATGTGGCATGGAATGTGGAATGGAATGTGGAAAGGAATGAAGTGGAACGTGGAATGTAATGTGGAATGGAATGGAGTGGAACGTGAAATGGTATGGAATGGAGAAGAATGTGGAAATGAATGCTATGAAAAGGGGAACGGAATAGAATGGAATGTGGAATGGAATGTGGAATGGAATGGAAAGGAACAAGGAATGGAACGTGAAATGGAAAATGGAATGGAATGGAATGGAATGTGGAATGGAATGGAATGGAATTTGGAATGGAATGGAATGGAGTGGAATGTGGAATGGAAAGGAATGGGATGTGGAATGGAATGGAGTGGAATGTGGAATGGAAAGGAATGGGATGTGGAATGGTATGGAATGGAATGGAATGTCGAATGTATTGGAATGGAGGGGAATGTCGAATGGAATTGAATGGAATGAGGAATGGAATTGAATCGAATGAGGAATGGAATGTGGAATGGAATGTGGAATTTAATGGAGTGGAATGCGGAATGGAATGTGGAATGGAATGGTGTGGAGTGTGGAATAGAATGGAAAGGAATGGGGAATGGAATGGTGTGGAATGTGGAATGGAATGTGGAGTGGAATGTGGAATGGAATGTGTAATGGAATGCAATGTGAAATGGAATGGAATGGAACGTGGCATATAATGGAATGGAATGTGGAATGGAACAGAATGAAACTTGAAATGGAACTTGGAATGGAATGGAATGGAACTTGGAATGGAATGGAACGGAATGTGGAATGCAATGGAATGGAATGTGGAATGGAATGCAATGGAATGGAATGTAGAATGGAACGTAATGGAATGTGGAATGGAAAGGGCAAAGGAATGTCGAATGGAATGGAATGGAAAGTGGAATGGAATGGAAGGGAATGAGGAATGGAATTGATTAGAATATGGAATGGAACGCAATGGAATGAAATGGAATCTAGAAAGGAATGTAGTGTAATGGAATGGAATGGAATTTAATGGAATGTGGCATTTAATGGAATGGAATGTGGAATGGAATGTGAAATGGAATGGAATGTGAAATGGAATGGAATGAAATGGAATGTGGTATGGAATGGAATAGAATGAGGAATGGAACGTGGAATGGAATGTGGAATGGAATGGAAAGGAACGGGGAGTTAAAAGTGGAATGGAACGTGGAATAGAATGGAATGCAATGTGGAATGGAATGGAATGGAACGTGGTTTTTAATGGAATGGAATGTGGAATGGAATGGAATGGAATTTGGAATGGAATTTGGAATGTAATGGAATGCAAAGTGGAATGAAATGTGGAATGGAATGGAATGGAATGGAATGTGGAATGGAATGTGGAATGGAAAGTATTGGAATATGTAATAGAATGTGGAATGCAATGTGGCATGAAATGTAATGGAATGCGGAATGGAAAGAATGGAATTTGCAGTGGAAAGGAATAGAATGCAACGTGGAATGGCATGGAATGGAATGTGCAATGGAATGTGGAAAGGAATGTGGAATGGAATGAAGAGGAATCTGGAGTGGAATGTGGTATGGAATGTGGAATGGAATGAAGTGGAATGTGGAATGGAATGGAATGGAGTGGAATGAGTAATGGAATCGAAGGGAATGTAGAACGGAATGCGGAATGGAATGAAATGAAATGAGGAATGGAATGCTGAATGGAATGGAAGGAAAGTGGAATGGAGTGGAATGTGGAATGGAATGGAATGGAAATTGGAATGGAACGTGGAAACGAATGTGGAATGGAACGTGTAAAGGAATGGAATGCAAAGTGGAATATAATGGAATGGAATGTGGAAAGGAATTGAGTGGAATGTGGAATGGAATGGAATGCAATGTAGAATGGAAAGTGGAATGGAATGGAATGGAATGTGGAATGGAATGAGGTATGGAATTGAATGAAATGTGCAATGGAATGGAATGGATTGTAGAATGGAATGGCATAGAATGGAATGGAATGTGGAATGGAATGAGGAATGGAATGTGGAATGGAACGTGGAATGGAATGTGGAATGGAACGTGGAATGGAAAGTGGAATGTATTGGAATGGAATGGAAAGTGGAATGGAATGGAATGGAATGGGGAATGGAATGGAATGGAATGTGGAATGGAACGGAATGAAATGTGGAATGGAATGGAAAGAAGTGAAATGTGGAATGTAATGTGGAATGGAATGCCGTGGAATGTGAAATTGAATGGAGTGGAATGTGGAATGGAATGGAATGGAATGTGGAATGGAAAGTGGAATAGAATGGAATGGTATGTGGTATGTAACCTGGAAAGAAATGGAATGGAATGTGGAATGGAATGGAATGGAATGAGGAATGGTATTCAATGGAATTTGGGAAGGAGTTTGGAATCGAAAGTGGAATGGAGTGGAACGGAATGTGTAATGGCAAGGAATGGATTGCAGAATGGAATGGAATGGAATGTGTAATGGAATGGAATGGAAATGAATGGAATGAAAAGTGGAATGGAATGCAATGCAATGTGGAATTGAATGGAATATTAAATGGAAAGGAATGGAAAGGAATGGAAAGTGGAATGGAATGGATGGGAATGTGGAATGGAAAGGAATGGAATGTGGAATGGAACGGAATGGAATGTGGAATGAAACGTGGAAAGGAATGGAAGGGAATGTGGAATGGAAGGGAATGGATTGTGGAATGGCATAGAATGGATTGAAGAATGGAATGGAATGGAACGAGTAATGGAATGAAATGGAATGGAATGTGGACTGGAATGAAATGGAATGGAATGTGGAATATAATGCGAATGGAAGGGAATGGAAAGGAACGTGGAATGGAATGTGGAATGGAACGGATTGTGGAATGAAATGTGGAAAGGAATGGATTGGAGCGTGGAATGGAACGTGGAATTGAACATGGAATGGAACTTGGAAAGGAAAGTGGAATTGAACGTGCAATGGACCGTGGAATGGAATGTGGACTGCAATGTGGAATGAAACGTGGAATGGAAAGTTTAACGGAACGTGGAATGGAACGTGGAATGAAACATGGAATGGAATGCAATGGAATTTGGAGTGGAAAGACGAATGGAACGTGGAGTGGAAACTGGAATGTAACGTGGAATGGAACGTGGAATGGAATGGATCGCAATGTGGAATGGAATGGAATGGAAGGTGGAATGGACTGGAATTGAATGTGGAATGGAATGGAATGGAATATGGAATGTGATGGATTGGAATGTGGAATCGAATGGAATGGAATTTAGAATGTAAAGTGGAATGTAATGGAATGTAATGTGGAATGGAATGTGGAATGGAATTTAGAATGGAAAGGAATGGAACGTGGAATGGAATGTGGAATGGAAAGTGGAAAGGAATGAGGAATGGAATGGAATGGAATGGAAAGCGGAAGGGAGTGGATTGGAATGAAATGGAAATTAAAATGGAATGGAATGAAACGTGCAATGGAAAGAAACGGAATGTGAAATGGAATGGAATGAAATGTAATGTGGAAGGGGGAGGAATGGAATGAAATGTAAATAGAAATGGAATGGAATGGAAAGTGGAATGGAATGGAATGCCGTGGAATGTGGAAAGGAACGCAATGGGACGTGAAATGGAATGTGTAATGGAATGTGCAATGGAATGTATAATGGAATGTGTAATGCAAAGTGGAAAGGAATGAAGTGGAATGTGGGATGGTATGGAATGGGGAAGAATGTGGAAATGAATGGAATGCAACGTGGAATTGAATGTGGAATGGAATGGAGTGTAGAATGGAATTTGGAATAGAATGGAATGGAAAGTGGAATGGAATGTAGAATGGAATGGAATGGAATGTGGAATGGAATGTGGAATGGAATGGAAATGATTGTGGAAGGGAATGGAATGGAGAGGAATGTGGAATGGAATGGAATGGAATGTGGAATGGAATGGAATGGAGTGTGTAATGTAACGGAATGGAGGGGAATGTGGAATGGAATGGAATGGAATGAGGAATGGGTTGTGGAATGGAAAGTGGAATGGAATGGAGTGGAATGTGGAATCGAATGTGGAATGGAACGGAGTGGAGTGTGCAATGGAAAGGATTGTAATGTGCAATGGAACGGAATGGAATGTGGAATGGAATGGAATGTGAAATGGAATGAAATGGAACGTGGAATACAGTGGAATGGAATGGAATGTGAAATGGAATGGAATAGAACGTGGAATACAGTTGAAAGGATTGTGGAATGGAATTGAAAATGAATTGTGGAATGAATCGCAGAATGGAATGGAATGGAATGTGGAATGGAATGAAACCTAATGCAGAATGGAATGAAATGGAATGTGGAATGTAATTGATTGGAATGGAAAGTAGAATCGAACGTAATGGAATGTGTAATGGAATGTGGAACGGAATGGAATGGAATGTGGAATGGAATGGAATGGAATGTGGAATGGAATGGAATGGAATGTGGAATGGAATCTAATGGAATATGGAATGGAATGGAATGGAAAGGAATTGGATGTAGAATGGAACAGAATGGAATGTGGAATGGAACGTGGAATGGAGTGGAATGGAATGGAATGTGTAATGGAATGGAGTGGAATGGGCAATGGAACGGAGTGAAATGTGGAATGGAAAGAGAAATGGAATGGAATGAAATGTGGAATGGAATGAAATGGAATGCGGAATGGTATGGAGTAGAATGTGAAATGGAAAGTGAAATGGAATGGAATGGAATGTGGAATGGAATGGAATTGAATGGAATTTGGAATGCAATGGAATGGAGTGGAACGTGGAATGGAATCTAAAGGAATGTGGAATGGAACTTCGAATGGAATGTGGAATGCAATGTGGAATGGAATTTAGAATGGAAAGGAATGGAATGTGGAATGAAGTGGAATTGAATGTGAATTGGAATGATATGTAATGGAATGGAACGCTAAATGGAATGTGTAATGGAATTCAATATAATTTGGAATAAAATGGAATGGAATATGGAACGGAATGGAAAGGAATGTAGAATGGAAGGTGGAATAGAATGGAATTGAAAGTGGAATGCAATGGAATGCATTGCAAAATGAAATGGAATGGAATGAAATGTGGTATGATATGGAATGGAAATGAATGGAATTGAATGTGGAATGGAATGCAATGGAATGTGGATTGGAATGGAATGGAACATTGAATGTAATGTAATGGAATGTGGAATTGAATGGAATGGAAAGGAATGGAATGTGTAATGCAATGTGGAATGGAAAGGAATGGAACATGGAATGGAAAGTGGAATGGAATGTGGAATGGAATGGAATGGAATGTGGAATGCAAAGGAATGGAATGTGGAATGGAACGGAATGGAATATGGAATAGAATGGAATGGAAAGGAATGTGGAAAGAAATGTAATGTAATGGAATGGAATGGAATGGAATGTGGAATGGGTTGGAATGGAATGTGGAATGGAATGGAATAGAAAGGAATGGAATGTGGAATGGAAAGCAGAACGGAATGGAATGGAACGTGAAATGGAATGGAAACGAATGGAATGGAATGTGAAATGGAATGTAGGAAGGAATGTGGAATGGAATTGAGTGGATTGTGGAATGGAATGGAATGGAATGTGGAATGGAATGAGGAATGGAATGTGGTATGGAATGTAATGGAATGTGGAATGAAATGGAATGGATTGTATAATGGAATGGAATGGAATATGGTATGGAATGGAGTGGAATTTGGAATGGAATGGAATGCAATGCAATGTGGAATTCAATGGAAAGGAATGGAATGGAATGGAACGGAATGAAATGGAAGGGAATACAGAATGGAATGTGGAATGGAATGGAAAGGAATATGGAATGGAATGGAATAGAATGGAATGTGGAATGGAATGCAGAATGGAATGGAAAGGAATGCGAAAATGAAAGGAATTGAATGTGGAATGGAATGGAACAGAAAGTGAAAAGGAATGGAATGGAATCTGGATTGGAATGCAATAGAATGTGGAATGAAATGGAATGGAAGGTGGAATGGAATTTGGAATGCAATGGAATGAAATGTGGAATGGAATGGAAAGGAATGTGGAAAGGAATGTGGAATTGAATGGAATGGAACGGGGAATGGAACATGGAATGGAATGGAGTGGAATGTGGAATGGAGTGGAATGGGGAATATAATGGAATGGAATGTGGAATGGAATAGAAAGGAATGGAATGAGGAATGGAATGGAATGGATTTTAGAAAGGAATGAAACGGAAGGAAATGTGGAATGGAATGCAATGGAAAGGAATGGATTGGAATGTGGTATGGAATGGAATGGAATGGAATGTGTTCTGGAACGTTATGGAATTTGGATTGGAATGGAATGCAATGTGGATTGGAATGGAGTGGAAAGGAATGCAATGTGGAATGGAATGGAATGGAAGGGAATGTGGAATGGAAAGCAGAAGGGAATGGAACGGAATGTGGAATGGAATGGTATCTGTAATGGAATGGAATAGAAAGGAATGTGGAATGGAATGGAATAGAATAGAAAGTGGAATGGAATGGAACAGAATAGAAAGTGGAATGGAATGGAATGGAATGGAATTTAATGGAATATGGAATGGAATGTGGAATGGAATGGAATGTGAAATGGAAAAGAATGGAATGAGGAATAGAATGGAATGGAATTTAGAATGGAATGGAATTTAATGGAATGTGGAGTGGAATGGAATGGATTGGAATTAAATATGGAATGGAATATGGAAGGGAATGGAATGGAATTTGAAATGGAATGGAATCGAATGTGGAATGGAATGTGGAATGGAACAGAATGGAATGGAATATGGAGTGGAATGGAATGAAGTGGAAGTTGAAATGGAATGGAATGGAATGGAATGTGCAATGGAAAGTGGAATGGAATGGAATGGAATGGAATAGAACGGAATGTGGAATGGAATGTGGAACGGAATGTAAGAGAATGTGAAATGTCATGGAATGGAATGTGGAATGGAATGGAAGGGAATGTGGAATGGAACTTAAAGTAGTGGAAGGTGGAATGGAATGGAATAGAATTTGTAATGCCATGCAAAGGAATGTCTAATGGAATGTGGAATGGAATGGAATGGTATATGTAATGGAATGGAATGTAATGGTATCTGTAATGGAATGGAATAGAATGGAATGTGGAATGGAATGGAACAGAATAGAAAGTGGAATGGAATGGGATTTAATGGAATATGGAATGGAATGTGGAATGGAATGGAATGTGAAATGGAATAGAATGGAATGCGGAATAGAATGGAAAGGAATTTAGAATGGAATGGAATTTATTGGAATGTGGAGTGGAATGGAATGGATTGGAATTAAATATGGAATGGAATATGGAAGGGAATGGAATGGAATTTGAAATGGAATGGAATCGAATGTGGAATGGAATGTGGAATGGAACGGAATGGAATGGAATATGGAGAGGAATGGAATGAAGTGGAAGTTGAAAAGGAATGGAATGGAATGGAATGTGCAATGGAAAGTGGAATGGAATGGAATGGAATGGAATGGAATAGAAAGGAATGTGGAACGGAATGTGGAACGGAATGTAACGGAATGTGAAATGTCATGGAATGGAACGTGGAATGGAATGGAAGGGAATGTGGAATGGATTGTGGAATATAGTGGAATGGAATGTGGAAAGCAATATGAAATGGAATGTGAAATCGAATGGAATGGAATGTGGAATGGAATCAGGAATGGAATGGAATGGATTGTTGAATGGAATGTTGAATGCAATGTGGAAAGGAGTGGAATGGAAAGTGGAATGGAAAGTGGAATGACACGTGGAATGGAACGTGGAATGGAATGGAATTGAGTTTGGAATGGAATGTGGAATGGAATGTGGAATGCAATGAAGCAGAATATGGAATGGAATATGGAAAAGAGTGGAGTGGAATGTGGAATTGAATATCATGGAGTGTTGAATGGAATGTGGAATGGAATGAAATGGAATGTGGAATATAATGTTGAGTGGAATGGAATGGAATGGGGAATGGAATGGTCTGGAAAGTTAAATGGAATGTGCAAAGGAATGTGTAATGGAACGTGGAATGGAAAGGAATAGAAAGTGGAATGAAATGGTAGGGAATGTGGAATTGAATTCAAAGGAATGTGGAATGGAATGGAAGTGAATGAAATGGAAATTAGAACGGAATGTAATCGAAAGTGGAATAGAATGAAACGGAATGTGGAATGGAATGGAATGGAGTGGAATGTGGAATGGAATGGAATGGAATGTGGCATGGAATGTGGAATGGAATGTGGAAAGGAATGAAGTGGAACGTGGAATGTAATGTGGAATGGAATGGAGTGGAATGTGAAATGGTATGGAATGGAGAAGAATGTGGAAATGAATGCAATGGAAAGTGGAACGGAATAGAATGGAATCTGAACTGGAATGGAATGTAATGTGGAATGGAATTCAATTGAGTTTGGAATGGAATGGAATTGAATGTTGAATGGAATTGAAAGGAATGTGGAAAGGAAAGTGGATTGGAATGGAAAGGAATGTTGAATGGAATGGAATGGATTGCAGAATGGAAAGGAATGGAATGGAATGAAATGTGGAATGGAATGGAATGTGGAATGGAATGGAATGGAAATGAATGGAATGGAAAGTGAAATGGAATGCAGTGGATTTTGGAGCGGAATGGAATGGAAGAGAATGTTGAGTGGAATGGAATGGAAAGGAATGGAAAGTGGAATGGAATGGATGGGAATGTGGAATGGAATGGAATGGAATTTGGATTGGAAAGGAATCGAATATGGAATGGAATGGAATGGAATGTGGACTGGAATGGATTGGAATCATGAATGGAATAGAATGGATTTTGGAATGGAATGGAATGGAATGGAATAGAATGCAATGGAATGAGGAATGAAATGGAGTGTGAAATGGAATTCAATGCAATGGAATTTGGACTGGAATGGAATGGAATGGAATGTGGAATGGAATGTGGAATGGAATGGAAAGGAATGGAAAGTGGAATGGAAAGTTTCATGGAAAGTGGAATGGAAGGTGGAATGGTACGCAGAAAGGAACGTGGAATGCAATGCAATGTAACGTGGAGTGGAAAAAGGATTGAAAAGTGGAGTGGAACCTGGAAAGGAATGTGGAATGGAACGTGGAATGGAATGGAATGCAATGGGTCATGGAATGTATTGGAAAGTGGAATGGAAAGGAAATGAAAGTGGAATGGAATGGAAGGGAAAATGGAATGTAAAGGAATGGAGTGTGGAATGTAATGGAATGGAATTAAGAATGGAATCTGGAATGGAATGGAATGGAAAGTGGAATGGAATGTGGAATGGAATGGAATGTGGACTGGATTGTGGAATGGAATGTAGAAAGAAATGAGGAAAGGAATGGAATGGAATGGAATGTGTAATGGAATGAAATGGAAAGTGAAATGGAATGGAATGGAATGGAATGTGGAATGTGGAAGGGCATAGAATGGAATGTGGAATGGAATGAGGAATGGAATGTGGAATGGAATGTGGAATGCAATGAAGCAGAATATGGAATGGAATATGGAAAAGAGTGGAGTGGAATGTGGAATTGAATATAAAGGAGTGTTGAATGGAATGTGGTGTGGAATTAAATGGAATGTGGAATGTAATGTGGAGTGGAATAGAATGGAATAGGGAATGGAATGGTCTGGAAAGTGAAATGGAATGTGGAAAGGAATGTGTAATGGAACGTGGAACGGAAAGGAATAGAAAGTGGAATGAAATGGTAGGGAATGTGGAATTGAATTCAAAGGAATGTGGAATGGAATGGAAGTGAATGAAATGGAAATTAGAATGGAATGTAATGGAATGTGGAATAGAATGAAAGGGAATGTGGAATGGAATGGAATGGAGTGGAATGTGGAATGGAATGGAATGGAATGTGGCATGGAATGTGGAATGGAATGTGGAAAGGAATGAAGTGGAACGTGGAATGTAATGTGGAATGGAATGGAGTGGAACGTGAAATGGTATGGAATGGAGAAGAATGTGGAAATGAATGCTATGAAAAGGGGAACGGAATAGAATGGAATGTGGAATGGAATGTGGAATGGAATGGAAAGGAACAAGGAATGGAACGTGAAATGGAAAATGGAATGGAATGGAATGGAATGTGGAATGGAATGGAATGGAATTTGGAATGGAATGGAATGGAGTGGAATGTGGAATGGAAAGGAATGGGATGTGGAATGGAATGGAGTGGAATGTGGAATGGAAAGGAATGGGATGTGGAATGGTATGGAATGGAATGGAATGTCGAATGTATTGGAATGGAGGGGAATGTCGAATGGAATTGAATGGAATGAGGAATGGAATTGAATCGAATGAGGAATGGAATGTGGAATGGAATGTGGAATTTAATGGAGTGGAATGCGGAATGGAATGTGGAATGGAATGGTGTGGAGTGTGGAATAGAATGGAAAGGAATGGGGAATGGAATGGTGTGGAATGTGGAATGGAATGTGGAGTGGAATGTGGAATGGAATGTGTAATGGAATGCAATGTGAAATGGAATGGAATGGAACGTGGCATATAATGGAATGGAATGTGGAATGGAACAGAATGAAACTTGAAATGGAACTTGGAATGGAATGGAATGGAACTTGGAATGGAATGGAACGGAATGTGGAATGCAATGGAATGGAATGTGGAATGGAATGCAATGGAATGGAATGTAGAATGGAACGTAATGGAATGTGGAATGGAAAGGGCAAAGGAATGTCGAATGGAATGGAATGGAAAGTGGAATGGAATGGAAGGGAATGAGGAATGGAATTGATTAGAATATGGAATGGAACGCAATGGAATGAAATGGAATCTAGAAAGGAATGTAGTGTAATGGAATGGAATGGAATTTAATGGAATGTGGCATTTAATGGAATGGAATGTGGAATGGAATGTGAAATGGAATGGAATGTGAAATGGAATGGAATGAAATGGAATGTGGTATGGAATGGAATAGAATGAGGAATGGAACGTGGAATGGAATGTGGAATGGAATGGAAAGGAACGGGGAGTTAAAAGTGGAATGGAACGTGGAATAGAATGGAATGCAATGTGGAATGGAATGGAATGGAACGTGGTTTTTAATGGAATGGAATGTGGAATGGAATGGAATGGAATTTGGAATGGAATTTGGAATGTAATGGAATGCAAAGTGGAATGAAATGTGGAATGGAATGGAATGGAATGGAATGTGGAATGGAATGTGGAATGGAAAGTATTGGAATATGTAATAGAATGTGGAATGCAATGTGGCATGAAATGTAATGGAATGCGGAATGGAAAGAATGGAATTTGCAGTGGAAAGGAATAGAATGCAACGTGGAATGGCATGGAATGGAATGTGCAATGGAATGTGGAAAGGAATGTGGAATGGAATGAAGAGGAATCTGGAGTGGAATGTGGTATGGAATGTGGAATGGAATGAAGTGGAATGTGGAATGGAATGGAATGGAGTGGAATGAGTAATGGAATCGAAGGGAATGTAGAACGGAATGCGGAATGGAATGAAATGAAATGAGGAATGGAATGCTGAATGGAATGGAAGGAAAGTGGAATGGAGTGGAATGTGGAATGGAATGGAATGGAAATTGGAATGGAACGTGGAAACGAATGTGGAATGGAACGTGTAAAGGAATGGAATGCAAAGTGGAATATAATGGAATGGAATGTGGAAAGGAATTGAGTGGAATGTGGAATGGAATGGAATGCAATGTAGAATGGAAAGTGGAATGGAATGGAATGGAATGTGGAATGGAATGAGGTATGGAATTGAATGAAATGTGCAATGGAATGGAATGGATTGTAGAATGGAATGGCATAGAATGGAATGGAATGTGGAATGGAATGAGGAATGGAATGTGGAATGGAACGTGGAATGGAATGTGGAATGGAACGTGGAATGGAAAGTGGAATGTATTGGAATGGAATGGAAAGTGGAATGGAATGGAATGGAATGGGGAATGGAATGGAATGGAATGTGGAATGGAACGGAATGAAATGTGGAATGGAATGGAAAGAAGTGAAATGTGGAATGTAATGTGGAATGGAATGCCGTGGAATGTGAAATTGAATGGAGTGGAATGTGGAATGGAATGGAATGGAATGTGGAATGGAAAGTGGAATAGAATGGAATGGTATGTGGTATGTAACCTGGAAAGAAATGGAATGGAATGTGGAATGGAATGGAATGGAATGAGGAATGGTATTCAATGGAATTTGGGAAGGAGTTTGGAATCGAAAGTGGAATGGAGTGGAACGGAATGTGTAATGGCAAGGAATGGATTGCAGAATGGAATGGAATGGAATGTGTAATGGAATGGAATGGAAATGAATGGAATGAAAAGTGGAATGGAATGCAATGCAATGTGGAATTGAATGGAATATTAAATGGAAAGGAATGGAAAGGAATGGAAAGTGGAATGGAATGGATGGGAATGTGGAATGGAAAGGAATGGAATGTGGAATGGAACGGAATGGAATGTGGAATGAAACGTGGAAAGGAATGGAAGGGAATGTGGAATGGAAGGGAATGGATTGTGGAATGGCATAGAATGGATTGAAGAATGGAATGGAATGGAACGAGTAATGGAATGAAATGGAATGGAATGTGGACTGGAATGAAATGGAATGGAATGTGGAATATAATGCGAATGGAAGGGAATGGAAAGGAACGTGGAATGGAATGTGGAATGGAACGGATTGTGGAATGAAATGTGGAAAGGAATGGATTGGAGCGTGGAATGGAACGTGGAATTGAACATGGAATGGAACTTGGAAAGGAAAGTGGAATTGAACGTGCAATGGACCGTGGAATGGAATGTGGACTGCAATGTGGAATGAAACGTGGAATGGAAAGTTTAACGGAACGTGGAATGGAACGTGGAATGAAACATGGAATGGAATGCAATGGAATTTGGAGTGGAAAGACGAATGGAACGTGGAGTGGAAACTGGAATGTAACGTGGAATGGAACGTGGAATGGAATGGATCGCAATGTGGAATGGAATGGAATGGAAGGTGGAATGGACTGGAATTGAATGTGGAATGGAATGGAATGGAATATGGAATGTGATGGATTGGAATGTGGAATCGAATGGAATGGAATTTAGAATGTAAAGTGGAATGTAATGGAATGTAATGTGGAATGGAATGTGGAATGGAATTTAGAATGGAAAGGAATGGAACGTGGAATGGAATGTGGAATGGAAAGTGGAAAGGAATGAGGAATGGAATGGAATGGAATGGAAAGCGGAAGGGAGTGGATTGGAATGAAATGGAAATTAAAATGGAATGGAATGAAACGTGCAATGGAAAGAAACGGAATGTGAAATGGAATGGAATGAAATGTAATGTGGAAGGGGGAGGAATGGAATGAAATGTAAATAGAAATGGAATGGAATGGAAAGTGGAATGGAATGGAATGCCGTGGAATGTGGAAAGGAACGCAATGGGACGTGAAATGGAATGTGTAATGGAATGTGCAATGGAATGTATAATGGAATGTGTAATGCAAAGTGGAAAGGAATGAAGTGGAATGTGGGATGGTATGGAATGGGGAAGAATGTGGAAATGAATGGAATGCAACGTGGAATTGAATGTGGAATGGAATGGAGTGTAGAATGGAATTTGGAATAGAATGGAATGGAAAGTGGAATGGAATGTAGAATGGAATGGAATGGAATGTGGAATGGAATGTGGAATGGAATGGAAATGATTGTGGAAGGGAATGGAATGGAGAGGAATGTGGAATGGAATGGAATGGAATGTGGAATGGAATGGAATGGAGTGTGTAATGTAACGGAATGGAGGGGAATGTGGAATGGAATGGAATGGAATGAGGAATGGGTTGTGGAATGGAAAGTGGAATGGAATGGAGTGGAATGTGGAATCGAATGTGGAATGGAACGGAGTGGAGTGTGCAATGGAAAGGATTGTAATGTGCAATGGAACGGAATGGAATGTGGAATGGAATGGAATGTGAAATGGAATGAAATGGAACGTGGAATACAGTGGAATGGAATGGAATGTGAAATGGAATGGAATAGAACGTGGAATACAGTTGAAAGGATTGTGGAATGGAATTGAAAATGAATTGTGGAATGAATCGCAGAATGGAATGGAATGGAATGTGGAATGGAATGAAACCTAATGCAGAATGGAATGAAATGGAATGTGGAATGTAATTGATTGGAATGGAAAGTAGAATCGAACGTAATGGAATGTGTAATGGAATGTGGAACGGAATGGAATGGAATGTGGAATGGAATGGAATGGAATGTGGAATGGAATGGAATGGAATGTGGAATGGAATCTAATGGAATATGGAATGGAATGGAATGGAAAGGAATTGGATGTAGAATGGAACAGAATGGAATGTGGAATGGAACGTGGAATGGAGTGGAATGGAATGGAATGTGTAATGGAATGGAGTGGAATGGGCAATGGAACGGAGTGAAATGTGGAATGGAAAGAGAAATGGAATGGAATGAAATGTGGAATGGAATGAAATGGAATGCGGAATGGTATGGAGTAGAATGTGAAATGGAAAGTGAAATGGAATGGAATGGAATGTGGAATGGAATGGAA
Source organism: Pongo abelii (assembly GCF_028885655.2). NCBI lineage: Eukaryota > Metazoa > Chordata > Mammalia > Primates > Hominidae > Pongo > Pongo abelii. Next base: position 16,779,579 of record NC_072000.2, on the reverse strand, counting down.
TTGAATGGAATTTGGAATGCAATGGAATGGAGTGGAACGTGGAATGGAATCTAAAGGAATGTGGAATGGAACTTCGAATGGAATGTGGAATGCAATGTGGAATGGAATTTAGAATGGAAAGGAATGGAATGTGGAATGAAGTGGAATTGAATGTGAATTGGAATGATATGTAATGGAATGGAACGCTAAATGGAATGTGTAATGGAATTCAATATAATTTGGAATAAAATGGAATGGAATATGGAACGGAATGGAAAGGAATGTAGAATGGAAGGTGGAATAGAATGGAATTGAAAGTGGAATGCAATGGAATGCATTGCAAAATGAAATGGAATGGAATGAAATGTGGTATGATATGGAATGGAAATGAATGGAATTGAATGTGGAATGGAATGCAATGGAATGTGGATTGGAATGGAATGGAACATTGAATGTAATGTAATGGAATGTGGAATTGAATGGAATGGAAAGGAATGGAATGTGTAATGCAATGTGGAATGGAAAGGAATGGAACATGGAATGGAAAGTGGAATGGAATGTGGAATGGAATGGAATGGAATGTGGAATGCAAAGGAATGGAATGTGGAATGGAACGGAATGGAATATGGAATAGAATGGAATGGAAAGGAATGTGGAAAGAAATGTAATGTAATGGAATGGAATGGAATGGAATGTGGAATGGGTTGGAATGGAATGTGGAATGGAATGGAATAGAAAGGAATGGAATGTGGAATGGAAAGCAGAACGGAATGGAATGGAACGTGAAATGGAATGGAAACGAATGGAATGGAATGTGAAATGGAATGTAGGAAGGAATGTGGAATGGAATTGAGTGGATTGTGGAATGGAATGGAATGGAATGTGGAATGGAATGAGGAATGGAATGTGGTATGGAATGTAATGGAATGTGGAATGAAATGGAATGGATTGTATAATGGAATGGAATGGAATATGGTATGGAATGGAGTGGAATTTGGAATGGAATGGAATGCAATGCAATGTGGAATTCAATGGAAAGGAATGGAATGGAATGGAACGGAATGAAATGGAAGGGAATACAGAATGGAATGTGGAATGGAATGGAAAGGAATATGGAATGGAATGGAATAGAATGGAATGTGGAATGGAATGCAGAATGGAATGGAAAGGAATGCGAAAATGAAAGGAATTGAATGTGGAATGGAATGGAACAGAAAGTGAAAAGGAATGGAATGGAATCTGGATTGGAATGCAATAGAATGTGGAATGAAATGGAATGGAAGGTGGAATGGAATTTGGAATGCAATGGAATGAAATGTGGAATGGAATGGAAAGGAATGTGGAAAGGAATGTGGAATTGAATGGAATGGAACGGGGAATGGAACATGGAATGGAATGGAGTGGAATGTGGAATGGAGTGGAATGGGGAATATAATGGAATGGAATGTGGAATGGAATAGAAAGGAATGGAATGAGGAATGGAATGGAATGGATTTTAGAAAGGAATGAAACGGAAGGAAATGTGGAATGGAATGCAATGGAAAGGAATGGATTGGAATGTGGTATGGAATGGAATGGAATGGAATGTGTTCTGGAACGTTATGGAATTTGGATTGGAATGGAATGCAATGTGGATTGGAATGGAGTGGAAAGGAATGCAATGTGGAATGGAATGGAATGGAAGGGAATGTGGAATGGAAAGCAGAAGGGAATGGAACGGAATGTGGAATGGAATGGTATCTGTAATGGAATGGAATAGAAAGGAATGTGGAATGGAATGGAATAGAATAGAAAGTGGAATGGAATGGAACAGAATAGAAAGTGGAATGGAATGGAATGGAATGGAATTTAATGGAATATGGAATGGAATGTGGAATGGAATGGAATGTGAAATGGAAAAGAATGGAATGAGGAATAGAATGGAATGGAATTTAGAATGGAATGGAATTTAATGGAATGTGGAGTGGAATGGAATGGATTGGAATTAAATATGGAATGGAATATGGAAGGGAATGGAATGGAATTTGAAATGGAATGGAATCGAATGTGGAATGGAATGTGGAATGGAACAGAATGGAATGGAATATGGAGTGGAATGGAATGAAGTGGAAGTTGAAATGGAATGGAATGGAATGGAATGTGCAATGGAAAGTGGAATGGAATGGAATGGAATGGAATAGAACGGAATGTGGAATGGAATGTGGAACGGAATGTAAGAGAATGTGAAATGTCATGGAATGGAATGTGGAATGGAATGGAAGGGAATGTGGAATGGAACTTAAAGTAGTGGAAGGTGGAATGGAATGGAATAGAATTTGTAATGCCATGCAAAGGAATGTCTAATGGAATGTGGAATGGAATGGAATGGTATATGTAATGGAATGGAATGTAATGGTATCTGTAATGGAATGGAATAGAATGGAATGTGGAATGGAATGGAACAGAATAGAAAGTGGAATGGAATGGGATTTAATGGAATATGGAATGGAATGTGGAATGGAATGGAATGTGAAATGGAATAGAATGGAATGCGGAATAGAATGGAAAGGAATTTAGAATGGAATGGAATTTATTGGAATGTGGAGTGGAATGGAATGGATTGGAATTAAATATGGAATGGAATATGGAAGGGAATGGAATGGAATTTGAAATGGAATGGAATCGAATGTGGAATGGAATGTGGAATGGAACGGAATGGAATGGAATATGGAGAGGAATGGAATGAAGTGGAAGTTGAAAAGGAATGGAATGGAATGGAATGTGCAATGGAAAGTGGAATGGAATGGAATGGAATGGAATGGAATAGAAAGGAATGTGGAACGGAATGTGGAACGGAATGTAACGGAATGTGAAATGTCATGGAATGGAACGTGGAATGGAATGGAAGGGAATGTGGAATGGATTGTGGAATATAGTGGAATGGAATGTGGAAAGCAATATGAAATGGAATGTGAAATCGAATGGAATGGAATGTGGAATGGAATCAGGAATGGAATGGAATGGATTGTTGAATGGAATGTTGAATGCAATGTGGAAAGGAGTGGAATGGAAAGTGGAATGGAAAGTGGAATGACACGTGGAATGGAACGTGGAATGGAATGGAATTGAGTTTGGAATGGAATGTGGAATGGAATGTGGAATGCAATGAAGCAGAATATGGAATGGAATATGGAAAAGAGTGGAGTGGAATGTGGAATTGAATATCATGGAGTGTTGAATGGAATGTGGAATGGAATGAAATGGAATGTGGAATATAATGTTGAGTGGAATGGAATGGAATGGGGAATGGAATGGTCTGGAAAGTTAAATGGAATGTGCAAAGGAATGTGTAATGGAACGTGGAATGGAAAGGAATAGAAAGTGGAATGAAATGGTAGGGAATGTGGAATTGAATTCAAAGGAATGTGGAATGGAATGGAAGTGAATGAAATGGAAATTAGAACGGAATGTAATCGAAAGTGGAATAGAATGAAACGGAATGTGGAATGGAATGGAATGGAGTGGAATGTGGAATGGAATGGAATGGAATGTGGCATGGAATGTGGAATGGAATGTGGAAAGGAATGAAGTGGAACGTGGAATGTAATGTGGAATGGAATGGAGTGGAATGTGAAATGGTATGGAATGGAGAAGAATGTGGAAATGAATGCAATGGAAAGTGGAACGGAATAGAATGGAATCTGAACTGGAATGGAATGTAATGTGGAATGGAATTCAATTGAGTTTGGAATGGAATGGAATTGAATGTTGAATGGAATTGAAAGGAATGTGGAAAGGAAAGTGGATTGGAATGGAAAGGAATGTTGAATGGAATGGAATGGATTGCAGAATGGAAAGGAATGGAATGGAATGAAATGTGGAATGGAATGGAATGTGGAATGGAATGGAATGGAAATGAATGGAATGGAAAGTGAAATGGAATGCAGTGGATTTTGGAGCGGAATGGAATGGAAGAGAATGTTGAGTGGAATGGAATGGAAAGGAATGGAAAGTGGAATGGAATGGATGGGAATGTGGAATGGAATGGAATGGAATTTGGATTGGAAAGGAATCGAATATGGAATGGAATGGAATGGAATGTGGACTGGAATGGATTGGAATCATGAATGGAATAGAATGGATTTTGGAATGGAATGGAATGGAATGGAATGGAATAGAATGCAATGGAATGAGGAATGAAATGGAGTGTGAAATGGAATTCAATGCAATGGAATTTGGACTGGAATGGAATGGAATGGAATGTGGAATGGAATGTGGAATGGAATGGAAAGGAATGGAAAGTGGAATGGAAAGTTTCATGGAAAGTGGAATGGAAGGTGGAATGGTACGCAGAAAGGAACGTGGAATGCAATGCAATGTAACGTGGAGTGGAAAAAGGATTGAAAAGTGGAGTGGAACCTGGAAAGGAATGTGGAATGGAACGTGGAATGGAATGGAATGCAATGGGTCATGGAATGTATTGGAAAGTGGAATGGAAAGGAAATGAAAGTGGAATGGAATGGAAGGGAAAATGGAATGTAAAGGAATGGAGTGTGGAATGTAATGGAATGGAATTAAGAATGGAATCTGGAATGGAATGGAATGGAAAGTGGAATGGAATGTGGAATGGAATGGAATGTGGACTGGATTGTGGAATGGAATGTAGAAAGAAATGAGGAAAGGAATGGAATGGAATGGAATGTGTAATGGAATGAAATGGAAAGTGAAATGGAATGGAATGGAATGGAATGTGGAATGTGGAAGGGCATAGAATGGAATGTGGAATGGAATGAGGAATGGAATGTGGAATGGAATGTGGAATGCAATGAAGCAGAATATGGAATGGAATATGGAAAAGAGTGGAGTGGAATGTGGAATTGAATATAAAGGAGTGTTGAATGGAATGTGGTGTGGAATTAAATGGAATGTGGAATGTAATGTGGAGTGGAATAGAATGGAATAGGGAATGGAATGGTCTGGAAAGTGAAATGGAATGTGGAAAGGAATGTGTAATGGAACGTGGAACGGAAAGGAATAGAAAGTGGAATGAAATGGTAGGGAATGTGGAATTGAATTCAAAGGAATGTGGAATGGAATGGAAGTGAATGAAATGGAAATTAGAATGGAATGTAATGGAATGTGGAATAGAATGAAAGGGAATGTGGAATGGAATGGAATGGAGTGGAATGTGGAATGGAATGGAATGGAATGTGGCATGGAATGTGGAATGGAATGTGGAAAGGAATGAAGTGGAACGTGGAATGTAATGTGGAATGGAATGGAGTGGAACGTGAAATGGTATGGAATGGAGAAGAATGTGGAAATGAATGCTATGAAAAGGGGAACGGAATAGAATGGAATGTGGAATGGAATGTGGAATGGAATGGAAAGGAACAAGGAATGGAACGTGAAATGGAAAATGGAATGGAATGGAATGGAATGTGGAATGGAATGGAATGGAATTTGGAATGGAATGGAATGGAGTGGAATGTGGAATGGAAAGGAATGGGATGTGGAATGGAATGGAGTGGAATGTGGAATGGAAAGGAATGGGATGTGGAATGGTATGGAATGGAATGGAATGTCGAATGTATTGGAATGGAGGGGAATGTCGAATGGAATTGAATGGAATGAGGAATGGAATTGAATCGAATGAGGAATGGAATGTGGAATGGAATGTGGAATTTAATGGAGTGGAATGCGGAATGGAATGTGGAATGGAATGGTGTGGAGTGTGGAATAGAATGGAAAGGAATGGGGAATGGAATGGTGTGGAATGTGGAATGGAATGTGGAGTGGAATGTGGAATGGAATGTGTAATGGAATGCAATGTGAAATGGAATGGAATGGAACGTGGCATATAATGGAATGGAATGTGGAATGGAACAGAATGAAACTTGAAATGGAACTTGGAATGGAATGGAATGGAACTTGGAATGGAATGGAACGGAATGTGGAATGCAATGGAATGGAATGTGGAATGGAATGCAATGGAATGGAATGTAGAATGGAACGTAATGGAATGTGGAATGGAAAGGGCAAAGGAATGTCGAATGGAATGGAATGGAAAGTGGAATGGAATGGAAGGGAATGAGGAATGGAATTGATTAGAATATGGAATGGAACGCAATGGAATGAAATGGAATCTAGAAAGGAATGTAGTGTAATGGAATGGAATGGAATTTAATGGAATGTGGCATTTAATGGAATGGAATGTGGAATGGAATGTGAAATGGAATGGAATGTGAAATGGAATGGAATGAAATGGAATGTGGTATGGAATGGAATAGAATGAGGAATGGAACGTGGAATGGAATGTGGAATGGAATGGAAAGGAACGGGGAGTTAAAAGTGGAATGGAACGTGGAATAGAATGGAATGCAATGTGGAATGGAATGGAATGGAACGTGGTTTTTAATGGAATGGAATGTGGAATGGAATGGAATGGAATTTGGAATGGAATTTGGAATGTAATGGAATGCAAAGTGGAATGAAATGTGGAATGGAATGGAATGGAATGGAATGTGGAATGGAATGTGGAATGGAAAGTATTGGAATATGTAATAGAATGTGGAATGCAATGTGGCATGAAATGTAATGGAATGCGGAATGGAAAGAATGGAATTTGCAGTGGAAAGGAATAGAATGCAACGTGGAATGGCATGGAATGGAATGTGCAATGGAATGTGGAAAGGAATGTGGAATGGAATGAAGAGGAATCTGGAGTGGAATGTGGTATGGAATGTGGAATGGAATGAAGTGGAATGTGGAATGGAATGGAATGGAGTGGAATGAGTAATGGAATCGAAGGGAATGTAGAACGGAATGCGGAATGGAATGAAATGAAATGAGGAATGGAATGCTGAATGGAATGGAAGGAAAGTGGAATGGAGTGGAATGTGGAATGGAATGGAATGGAAATTGGAATGGAACGTGGAAACGAATGTGGAATGGAACGTGTAAAGGAATGGAATGCAAAGTGGAATATAATGGAATGGAATGTGGAAAGGAATTGAGTGGAATGTGGAATGGAATGGAATGCAATGTAGAATGGAAAGTGGAATGGAATGGAATGGAATGTGGAATGGAATGAGGTATGGAATTGAATGAAATGTGCAATGGAATGGAATGGATTGTAGAATGGAATGGCATAGAATGGAATGGAATGTGGAATGGAATGAGGAATGGAATGTGGAATGGAACGTGGAATGGAATGTGGAATGGAACGTGGAATGGAAAGTGGAATGTATTGGAATGGAATGGAAAGTGGAATGGAATGGAATGGAATGGGGAATGGAATGGAATGGAATGTGGAATGGAACGGAATGAAATGTGGAATGGAATGGAAAGAAGTGAAATGTGGAATGTAATGTGGAATGGAATGCCGTGGAATGTGAAATTGAATGGAGTGGAATGTGGAATGGAATGGAATGGAATGTGGAATGGAAAGTGGAATAGAATGGAATGGTATGTGGTATGTAACCTGGAAAGAAATGGAATGGAATGTGGAATGGAATGGAATGGAATGAGGAATGGTATTCAATGGAATTTGGGAAGGAGTTTGGAATCGAAAGTGGAATGGAGTGGAACGGAATGTGTAATGGCAAGGAATGGATTGCAGAATGGAATGGAATGGAATGTGTAATGGAATGGAATGGAAATGAATGGAATGAAAAGTGGAATGGAATGCAATGCAATGTGGAATTGAATGGAATATTAAATGGAAAGGAATGGAAAGGAATGGAAAGTGGAATGGAATGGATGGGAATGTGGAATGGAAAGGAATGGAATGTGGAATGGAACGGAATGGAATGTGGAATGAAACGTGGAAAGGAATGGAAGGGAATGTGGAATGGAAGGGAATGGATTGTGGAATGGCATAGAATGGATTGAAGAATGGAATGGAATGGAACGAGTAATGGAATGAAATGGAATGGAATGTGGACTGGAATGAAATGGAATGGAATGTGGAATATAATGCGAATGGAAGGGAATGGAAAGGAACGTGGAATGGAATGTGGAATGGAACGGATTGTGGAATGAAATGTGGAAAGGAATGGATTGGAGCGTGGAATGGAACGTGGAATTGAACATGGAATGGAACTTGGAAAGGAAAGTGGAATTGAACGTGCAATGGACCGTGGAATGGAATGTGGACTGCAATGTGGAATGAAACGTGGAATGGAAAGTTTAACGGAACGTGGAATGGAACGTGGAATGAAACATGGAATGGAATGCAATGGAATTTGGAGTGGAAAGACGAATGGAACGTGGAGTGGAAACTGGAATGTAACGTGGAATGGAACGTGGAATGGAATGGATCGCAATGTGGAATGGAATGGAATGGAAGGTGGAATGGACTGGAATTGAATGTGGAATGGAATGGAATGGAATATGGAATGTGATGGATTGGAATGTGGAATCGAATGGAATGGAATTTAGAATGTAAAGTGGAATGTAATGGAATGTAATGTGGAATGGAATGTGGAATGGAATTTAGAATGGAAAGGAATGGAACGTGGAATGGAATGTGGAATGGAAAGTGGAAAGGAATGAGGAATGGAATGGAATGGAATGGAAAGCGGAAGGGAGTGGATTGGAATGAAATGGAAATTAAAATGGAATGGAATGAAACGTGCAATGGAAAGAAACGGAATGTGAAATGGAATGGAATGAAATGTAATGTGGAAGGGGGAGGAATGGAATGAAATGTAAATAGAAATGGAATGGAATGGAAAGTGGAATGGAATGGAATGCCGTGGAATGTGGAAAGGAACGCAATGGGACGTGAAATGGAATGTGTAATGGAATGTGCAATGGAATGTATAATGGAATGTGTAATGCAAAGTGGAAAGGAATGAAGTGGAATGTGGGATGGTATGGAATGGGGAAGAATGTGGAAATGAATGGAATGCAACGTGGAATTGAATGTGGAATGGAATGGAGTGTAGAATGGAATTTGGAATAGAATGGAATGGAAAGTGGAATGGAATGTAGAATGGAATGGAATGGAATGTGGAATGGAATGTGGAATGGAATGGAAATGATTGTGGAAGGGAATGGAATGGAGAGGAATGTGGAATGGAATGGAATGGAATGTGGAATGGAATGGAATGGAGTGTGTAATGTAACGGAATGGAGGGGAATGTGGAATGGAATGGAATGGAATGAGGAATGGGTTGTGGAATGGAAAGTGGAATGGAATGGAGTGGAATGTGGAATCGAATGTGGAATGGAACGGAGTGGAGTGTGCAATGGAAAGGATTGTAATGTGCAATGGAACGGAATGGAATGTGGAATGGAATGGAATGTGAAATGGAATGAAATGGAACGTGGAATACAGTGGAATGGAATGGAATGTGAAATGGAATGGAATAGAACGTGGAATACAGTTGAAAGGATTGTGGAATGGAATTGAAAATGAATTGTGGAATGAATCGCAGAATGGAATGGAATGGAATGTGGAATGGAATGAAACCTAATGCAGAATGGAATGAAATGGAATGTGGAATGTAATTGATTGGAATGGAAAGTAGAATCGAACGTAATGGAATGTGTAATGGAATGTGGAACGGAATGGAATGGAATGTGGAATGGAATGGAATGGAATGTGGAATGGAATGGAATGGAATGTGGAATGGAATCTAATGGAATATGGAATGGAATGGAATGGAAAGGAATTGGATGTAGAATGGAACAGAATGGAATGTGGAATGGAACGTGGAATGGAGTGGAATGGAATGGAATGTGTAATGGAATGGAGTGGAATGGGCAATGGAACGGAGTGAAATGTGGAATGGAAAGAGAAATGGAATGGAATGAAATGTGGAATGGAATGAAATGGAATGCGGAATGGTATGGAGTAGAATGTGAAATGGAAAGTGAAATGGAATGGAATGGAATGTGGAATGGAATGGAATTGAATGGAATTTGGAATGCAATGGAATGGAGTGGAACGTGGAATGGAATCTAAAGGAATGTGGAATGGAACTTCGAATGGAATGTGGAATGCAATGTGGAATGGAATTTAGAATGGAAAGGAATGGAATGTGGAATGAAGTGGAATTGAATGTGAATTGGAATGATATGTAATGGAATGGAACGCTAAATGGAATGTGTAATGGAATTCAATATAATTTGGAATAAAATGGAATGGAATATGGAACGGAATGGAAAGGAATGTAGAATGGAAGGTGGAATAGAATGGAATTGAAAGTGGAATGCAATGGAATGCATTGCAAAATGAAATGGAATGGAATGAAATGTGGTATGATATGGAATGGAAATGAATGGAATTGAATGTGGAATGGAATGCAATGGAATGTGGATTGGAATGGAATGGAACATTGAATGTAATGTAATGGAATGTGGAATTGAATGGAATGGAAAGGAATGGAATGTGTAATGCAATGTGGAATGGAAAGGAATGGAACATGGAATGGAAAGTGGAATGGAATGTGGAATGGAATGGAATGGAATGTGGAATGCAAAGGAATGGAATGTGGAATGGAACGGAATGGAATATGGAATAGAATGGAATGGAAAGGAATGTGGAAAGAAATGTAATGTAATGGAATGGAATGGAATGGAATGTGGAATGGGTTGGAATGGAATGTGGAATGGAATGGAATAGAAAGGAATGGAATGTGGAATGGAAAGCAGAACGGAATGGAATGGAACGTGAAATGGAATGGAAACGAATGGAATGGAATGTGAAATGGAATGTAGGAAGGAATGTGGAATGGAATTGAGTGGATTGTGGAATGGAATGGAATGGAATGTGGAATGGAATGAGGAATGGAATGTGGTATGGAATGTAATGGAATGTGGAATGAAATGGAATGGATTGTATAATGGAATGGAATGGAATATGGTATGGAATGGAGTGGAATTTGGAATGGAATGGAATGCAATGCAATGTGGAATTCAATGGAAAGGAATGGAATGGAATGGAACGGAATGAAATGGAAGGGAATACAGAATGGAATGTGGAATGGAATGGAAAGGAATATGGAATGGAATGGAATAGAATGGAATGTGGAATGGAATGCAGAATGGAATGGAAAGGAATGCGAAAATGAAAGGAATTGAATGTGGAATGGAATGGAACAGAAAGTGAAAAGGAATGGAATGGAATCTGGATTGGAATGCAATAGAATGTGGAATGAAATGGAATGGAAGGTGGAATGGAATTTGGAATGCAATGGAATGAAATGTGGAATGGAATGGAAAGGAATGTGGAAAGGAATGTGGAATTGAATGGAATGGAACGGGGAATGGAACATGGAATGGAATGGAGTGGAATGTGGAATGGAGTGGAATGGGGAATATAATGGAATGGAATGTGGAATGGAATAGAAAGGAATGGAATGAGGAATGGAATGGAATGGATTTTAGAAAGGAATGAAACGGAAGGAAATGTGGAATGGAATGCAATGGAAAGGAATGGATTGGAATGTGGTATGGAATGGAATGGAATGGAATGTGTTCTGGAACGTTATGGAATTTGGATTGGAATGGAATGCAATGTGGATTGGAATGGAGTGGAAAGGAATGCAATGTGGAATGGAATGGAATGGAAGGGAATGTGGAATGGAAAGCAGAAGGGAATGGAACGGAATGTGGAATGGAATGGTATCTGTAATGGAATGGAATAGAAAGGAATGTGGAATGGAATGGAATAGAATAGAAAGTGGAATGGAATGGAACAGAATAGAAAGTGGAATGGAATGGAATGGAATGGAATTTAATGGAATATGGAATGGAATGTGGAATGGAATGGAATGTGAAATGGAAAAGAATGGAATGAGGAATAGAATGGAATGGAATTTAGAATGGAATGGAATTTAATGGAATGTGGAGTGGAATGGAATGGATTGGAATTAAATATGGAATGGAATATGGAAGGGAATGGAATGGAATTTGAAATGGAATGGAATCGAATGTGGAATGGAATGTGGAATGGAACAGAATGGAATGGAATATGGAGTGGAATGGAATGAAGTGGAAGTTGAAATGGAATGGAATGGAATGGAATGTGCAATGGAAAGTGGAATGGAATGGAATGGAATGGAATAGAACGGAATGTGGAATGGAATGTGGAACGGAATGTAAGAGAATGTGAAATGTCATGGAATGGAATGTGGAATGGAATGGAAGGGAATGTGGAATGGAACTTAAAGTAGTGGAAGGTGGAATGGAATGGAATAGAATTTGTAATGCCATGCAAAGGAATGTCTAATGGAATGTGGAATGGAATGGAATGGTATATGTAATGGAATGGAATGTAATGGTATCTGTAATGGAATGGAATAGAATGGAATGTGGAATGGAATGGAACAGAATAGAAAGTGGAATGGAATGGGATTTAATGGAATATGGAATGGAATGTGGAATGGAATGGAATGTGAAATGGAATAGAATGGAATGCGGAATAGAATGGAAAGGAATTTAGAATGGAATGGAATTTATTGGAATGTGGAGTGGAATGGAATGGATTGGAATTAAATATGGAATGGAATATGGAAGGGAATGGAATGGAATTTGAAATGGAATGGAATCGAATGTGGAATGGAATGTGGAATGGAACGGAATGGAATGGAATATGGAGAGGAATGGAATGAAGTGGAAGTTGAAAAGGAATGGAATGGAATGGAATGTGCAATGGAAAGTGGAATGGAATGGAATGGAATGGAATGGAATAGAAAGGAATGTGGAACGGAATGTGGAACGGAATGTAACGGAATGTGAAATGTCATGGAATGGAACGTGGAATGGAATGGAAGGGAATGTGGAATGGATTGTGGAATATAGTGGAATGGAATGTGGAAAGCAATATGAAATGGAATGTGAAATCGAATGGAATGGAATGTGGAATGGAATCAGGAATGGAATGGAATGGATTGTTGAATGGAATGTTGAATGCAATGTGGAAAGGAGTGGAATGGAAAGTGGAATGGAAAGTGGAATGACACGTGGAATGGAACGTGGAATGGAATGGAATTGAGTTTGGAATGGAATGTGGAATGGAATGTGGAATGCAATGAAGCAGAATATGGAATGGAATATGGAAAAGAGTGGAGTGGAATGTGGAATTGAATATCATGGAGTGTTGAATGGAATGTGGAATGGAATGAAATGGAATGTGGAATATAATGTTGAGTGGAATGGAATGGAATGGGGAATGGAATGGTCTGGAAAGTTAAATGGAATGTGCAAAGGAATGTGTAATGGAACGTGGAATGGAAAGGAATAGAAAGTGGAATGAAATGGTAGGGAATGTGGAATTGAATTCAAAGGAATGTGGAATGGAATGGAAGTGAATGAAATGGAAATTAGAACGGAATGTAATCGAAAGTGGAATAGAATGAAACGGAATGTGGAATGGAATGGAATGGAGTGGAATGTGGAATGGAATGGAATGGAATGTGGCATGGAATGTGGAATGGAATGTGGAAAGGAATGAAGTGGAACGTGGAATGTAATGTGGAATGGAATGGAGTGGAATGTGAAATGGTATGGAATGGAGAAGAATGTGGAAATGAATGCAATGGAAAGTGGAACGGAATAGAATGGAATCTGAACTGGAATGGAATGTAATGTGGAATGGAATTCAATTGAGTTTGGAATGGAATGGAATTGAATGTTGAATGGAATTGAAAGGAATGTGGAAAGGAAAGTGGATTGGAATGGAAAGGAATGTTGAATGGAATGGAATGGATTGCAGAATGGAAAGGAATGGAATGGAATGAAATGTGGAATGGAATGGAATGTGGAATGGAATGGAATGGAAATGAATGGAATGGAAAGTGAAATGGAATGCAGTGGATTTTGGAGCGGAATGGAATGGAAGAGAATGTTGAGTGGAATGGAATGGAAAGGAATGGAAAGTGGAATGGAATGGATGGGAATGTGGAATGGAATGGAATGGAATTTGGATTGGAAAGGAATCGAATATGGAATGGAATGGAATGGAATGTGGACTGGAATGGATTGGAATCATGAATGGAATAGAATGGATTTTGGAATGGAATGGAATGGAATGGAATGGAATAGAATGCAATGGAATGAGGAATGAAATGGAGTGTGAAATGGAATTCAATGCAATGGAATTTGGACTGGAATGGAATGGAATGGAATGTGGAATGGAATGTGGAATGGAATGGAAAGGAATGGAAAGTGGAATGGAAAGTTTCATGGAAAGTGGAATGGAAGGTGGAATGGTACGCAGAAAGGAACGTGGAATGCAATGCAATGTAACGTGGAGTGGAAAAAGGATTGAAAAGTGGAGTGGAACCTGGAAAGGAATGTGGAATGGAACGTGGAATGGAATGGAATGCAATGGGTCATGGAATGTATTGGAAAGTGGAATGGAAAGGAAATGAAAGTGGAATGGAATGGAAGGGAAAATGGAATGTAAAGGAATGGAGTGTGGAATGTAATGGAATGGAATTAAGAATGGAATCTGGAATGGAATGGAATGGAAAGTGGAATGGAATGTGGAATGGAATGGAATGTGGACTGGATTGTGGAATGGAATGTAGAAAGAAATGAGGAAAGGAATGGAATGGAATGGAATGTGTAATGGAATGAAATGGAAAGTGAAATGGAATGGAATGGAATGGAATGTGGAATGTGGAAGGGCATAGAATGGAATGTGGAATGGAATGAGGAATGGAATGTGGAATGGAATGTGGAATGCAATGAAGCAGAATATGGAATGGAATATGGAAAAGAGTGGAGTGGAATGTGGAATTGAATATAAAGGAGTGTTGAATGGAATGTGGTGTGGAATTAAATGGAATGTGGAATGTAATGTGGAGTGGAATAGAATGGAATAGGGAATGGAATGGTCTGGAAAGTGAAATGGAATGTGGAAAGGAATGTGTAATGGAACGTGGAACGGAAAGGAATAGAAAGTGGAATGAAATGGTAGGGAATGTGGAATTGAATTCAAAGGAATGTGGAATGGAATGGAAGTGAATGAAATGGAAATTAGAATGGAATGTAATGGAATGTGGAATAGAATGAAAGGGAATGTGGAATGGAATGGAATGGAGTGGAATGTGGAATGGAATGGAATGGAATGTGGCATGGAATGTGGAATGGAATGTGGAAAGGAATGAAGTGGAACGTGGAATGTAATGTGGAATGGAATGGAGTGGAACGTGAAATGGTATGGAATGGAGAAGAATGTGGAAATGAATGCTATGAAAAGGGGAACGGAATAGAATGGAATGTGGAATGGAATGTGGAATGGAATGGAAAGGAACAAGGAATGGAACGTGAAATGGAAAATGGAATGGAATGGAATGGAATGTGGAATGGAATGGAATGGAATTTGGAATGGAATGGAATGGAGTGGAATGTGGAATGGAAAGGAATGGGATGTGGAATGGAATGGAGTGGAATGTGGAATGGAAAGGAATGGGATGTGGAATGGTATGGAATGGAATGGAATGTCGAATGTATTGGAATGGAGGGGAATGTCGAATGGAATTGAATGGAATGAGGAATGGAATTGAATCGAATGAGGAATGGAATGTGGAATGGAATGTGGAATTTAATGGAGTGGAATGCGGAATGGAATGTGGAATGGAATGGTGTGGAGTGTGGAATAGAATGGAAAGGAATGGGGAATGGAATGGTGTGGAATGTGGAATGGAATGTGGAGTGGAATGTGGAATGGAATGTGTAATGGAATGCAATGTGAAATGGAATGGAATGGAACGTGGCATATAATGGAATGGAATGTGGAATGGAACAGAATGAAACTTGAAATGGAACTTGGAATGGAATGGAATGGAACTTGGAATGGAATGGAACGGAATGTGGAATGCAATGGAATGGAATGTGGAATGGAATGCAATGGAATGGAATGTAGAATGGAACGTAATGGAATGTGGAATGGAAAGGGCAAAGGAATGTCGAATGGAATGGAATGGAAAGTGGAATGGAATGGAAGGGAATGAGGAATGGAATTGATTAGAATATGGAATGGAACGCAATGGAATGAAATGGAATCTAGAAAGGAATGTAGTGTAATGGAATGGAATGGAATTTAATGGAATGTGGCATTTAATGGAATGGAATGTGGAATGGAATGTGAAATGGAATGGAATGTGAAATGGAATGGAATGAAATGGAATGTGGTATGGAATGGAATAGAATGAGGAATGGAACGTGGAATGGAATGTGGAATGGAATGGAAAGGAACGGGGAGTTAAAAGTGGAATGGAACGTGGAATAGAATGGAATGCAATGTGGAATGGAATGGAATGGAACGTGGTTTTTAATGGAATGGAATGTGGAATGGAATGGAATGGAATTTGGAATGGAATTTGGAATGTAATGGAATGCAAAGTGGAATGAAATGTGGAATGGAATGGAATGGAATGGAATGTGGAATGGAATGTGGAATGGAAAGTATTGGAATATGTAATAGAATGTGGAATGCAATGTGGCATGAAATGTAATGGAATGCGGAATGGAAAGAATGGAATTTGCAGTGGAAAGGAATAGAATGCAACGTGGAATGGCATGGAATGGAATGTGCAATGGAATGTGGAAAGGAATGTGGAATGGAATGAAGAGGAATCTGGAGTGGAATGTGGTATGGAATGTGGAATGGAATGAAGTGGAATGTGGAATGGAATGGAATGGAGTGGAATGAGTAATGGAATCGAAGGGAATGTAGAACGGAATGCGGAATGGAATGAAATGAAATGAGGAATGGAATGCTGAATGGAATGGAAGGAAAGTGGAATGGAGTGGAATGTGGAATGGAATGGAATGGAAATTGGAATGGAACGTGGAAACGAATGTGGAATGGAACGTGTAAAGGAATGGAATGCAAAGTGGAATATAATGGAATGGAATGTGGAAAGGAATTGAGTGGAATGTGGAATGGAATGGAATGCAATGTAGAATGGAAAGTGGAATGGAATGGAATGGAATGTGGAATGGAATGAGGTATGGAATTGAATGAAATGTGCAATGGAATGGAATGGATTGTAGAATGGAATGGCATAGAATGGAATGGAATGTGGAATGGAATGAGGAATGGAATGTGGAATGGAACGTGGAATGGAATGTGGAATGGAACGTGGAATGGAAAGTGGAATGTATTGGAATGGAATGGAAAGTGGAATGGAATGGAATGGAATGGGGAATGGAATGGAATGGAATGTGGAATGGAACGGAATGAAATGTGGAATGGAATGGAAAGAAGTGAAATGTGGAATGTAATGTGGAATGGAATGCCGTGGAATGTGAAATTGAATGGAGTGGAATGTGGAATGGAATGGAATGGAATGTGGAATGGAAAGTGGAATAGAATGGAATGGTATGTGGTATGTAACCTGGAAAGAAATGGAATGGAATGTGGAATGGAATGGAATGGAATGAGGAATGGTATTCAATGGAATTTGGGAAGGAGTTTGGAATCGAAAGTGGAATGGAGTGGAACGGAATGTGTAATGGCAAGGAATGGATTGCAGAATGGAATGGAATGGAATGTGTAATGGAATGGAATGGAAATGAATGGAATGAAAAGTGGAATGGAATGCAATGCAATGTGGAATTGAATGGAATATTAAATGGAAAGGAATGGAAAGGAATGGAAAGTGGAATGGAATGGATGGGAATGTGGAATGGAAAGGAATGGAATGTGGAATGGAACGGAATGGAATGTGGAATGAAACGTGGAAAGGAATGGAAGGGAATGTGGAATGGAAGGGAATGGATTGTGGAATGGCATAGAATGGATTGAAGAATGGAATGGAATGGAACGAGTAATGGAATGAAATGGAATGGAATGTGGACTGGAATGAAATGGAATGGAATGTGGAATATAATGCGAATGGAAGGGAATGGAAAGGAACGTGGAATGGAATGTGGAATGGAACGGATTGTGGAATGAAATGTGGAAAGGAATGGATTGGAGCGTGGAATGGAACGTGGAATTGAACATGGAATGGAACTTGGAAAGGAAAGTGGAATTGAACGTGCAATGGACCGTGGAATGGAATGTGGACTGCAATGTGGAATGAAACGTGGAATGGAAAGTTTAACGGAACGTGGAATGGAACGTGGAATGAAACATGGAATGGAATGCAATGGAATTTGGAGTGGAAAGACGAATGGAACGTGGAGTGGAAACTGGAATGTAACGTGGAATGGAACGTGGAATGGAATGGATCGCAATGTGGAATGGAATGGAATGGAAGGTGGAATGGACTGGAATTGAATGTGGAATGGAATGGAATGGAATATGGAATGTGATGGATTGGAATGTGGAATCGAATGGAATGGAATTTAGAATGTAAAGTGGAATGTAATGGAATGTAATGTGGAATGGAATGTGGAATGGAATTTAGAATGGAAAGGAATGGAACGTGGAATGGAATGTGGAATGGAAAGTGGAAAGGAATGAGGAATGGAATGGAATGGAATGGAAAGCGGAAGGGAGTGGATTGGAATGAAATGGAAATTAAAATGGAATGGAATGAAACGTGCAATGGAAAGAAACGGAATGTGAAATGGAATGGAATGAAATGTAATGTGGAAGGGGGAGGAATGGAATGAAATGTAAATAGAAATGGAATGGAATGGAAAGTGGAATGGAATGGAATGCCGTGGAATGTGGAAAGGAACGCAATGGGACGTGAAATGGAATGTGTAATGGAATGTGCAATGGAATGTATAATGGAATGTGTAATGCAAAGTGGAAAGGAATGAAGTGGAATGTGGGATGGTATGGAATGGGGAAGAATGTGGAAATGAATGGAATGCAACGTGGAATTGAATGTGGAATGGAATGGAGTGTAGAATGGAATTTGGAATAGAATGGAATGGAAAGTGGAATGGAATGTAGAATGGAATGGAATGGAATGTGGAATGGAATGTGGAATGGAATGGAAATGATTGTGGAAGGGAATGGAATGGAGAGGAATGTGGAATGGAATGGAATGGAATGTGGAATGGAATGGAATGGAGTGTGTAATGTAACGGAATGGAGGGGAATGTGGAATGGAATGGAATGGAATGAGGAATGGGTTGTGGAATGGAAAGTGGAATGGAATGGAGTGGAATGTGGAATCGAATGTGGAATGGAACGGAGTGGAGTGTGCAATGGAAAGGATTGTAATGTGCAATGGAACGGAATGGAATGTGGAATGGAATGGAATGTGAAATGGAATGAAATGGAACGTGGAATACAGTGGAATGGAATGGAATGTGAAATGGAATGGAATAGAACGTGGAATACAGTTGAAAGGATTGTGGAATGGAATTGAAAATGAATTGTGGAATGAATCGCAGAATGGAATGGAATGGAATGTGGAATGGAATGAAACCTAATGCAGAATGGAATGAAATGGAATGTGGAATGTAATTGATTGGAATGGAAAGTAGAATCGAACGTAATGGAATGTGTAATGGAATGTGGAACGGAATGGAATGGAATGTGGAATGGAATGGAATGGAATGTGGAATGGAATGGAATGGAATGTGGAATGGAATCTAATGGAATATGGAATGGAATGGAATGGAAAGGAATTGGATGTAGAATGGAACAGAATGGAATGTGGAATGGAACGTGGAATGGAGTGGAATGGAATGGAATGTGTAATGGAATGGAGTGGAATGGGCAATGGAACGGAGTGAAATGTGGAATGGAAAGAGAAATGGAATGGAATGAAATGTGGAATGGAATGAAATGGAATGCGGAATGGTATGGAGTAGAATGTGAAATGGAAAGTGAAATGGAATGGAATGGAATGTGGAATGGAATGGAATTGAATGGAATTTGGAATGCAATGGAATGGAGTGGAACGTGGAATGGAATCTAAAGGAATGTGGAATGGAACTTCGAATGGAATGTGGAATGCAATGTGGAATGGAATTTAGAATGGAAAGGAATGGAATGTGGAATGAAGTGGAATTGAATGTGAATTGGAATGATATGTAATGGAATGGAACGCTAAATGGAATGTGTAATGGAATTCAATATAATTTGGAATAAAATGGAATGGAATATGGAACGGAATGGAAAGGAATGTAGAATGGAAGGTGGAATAGAATGGAATTGAAAGTGGAATGCAATGGAATGCATTGCAAAATGAAATGGAATGGAATGAAATGTGGTATGATATGGAATGGAAATGAATGGAATTGAATGTGGAATGGAATGCAATGGAATGTGGATTGGAATGGAATGGAACATTGAATGTAATGTAATGGAATGTGGAATTGAATGGAATGGAAAGGAATGGAATGTGTAATGCAATGTGGAATGGAAAGGAATGGAACATGGAATGGAAAGTGGAATGGAATGTGGAATGGAATGGAATGGAATGTGGAATGCAAAGGAATGGAATGTGGAATGGAACGGAATGGAATATGGAATAGAATGGAATGGAAAGGAATGTGGAAAGAAATGTAATGTAATGGAATGGAATGGAATGGAATGTGGAATGGGTTGGAATGGAATGTGGAATGGAATGGAATAGAAAGGAATGGAATGTGGAATGGAAAGCAGAACGGAATGGAATGGAACGTGAAATGGAATGGAAACGAATGGAATGGAATGTGAAATGGAATGTAGGAAGGAATGTGGAATGGAATTGAGTGGATTGTGGAATGGAATGGAATGGAATGTGGAATGGAATGAGGAATGGAATGTGGTATGGAATGTAATGGAATGTGGAATGAAATGGAATGGATTGTATAATGGAATGGAATGGAATATGGTATGGAATGGAGTGGAATTTGGAATGGAATGGAATGCAATGCAATGTGGAATTCAATGGAAAGGAATGGAATGGAATGGAACGGAATGAAATGGAAGGGAATACAGAATGGAATGTGGAATGGAATGGAAAGGAATATGGAATGGAATGGAATAGAATGGAATGTGGAATGGAATGCAGAATGGAATGGAAAGGAATGCGAAAATGAAAGGAATTGAATGTGGAATGGAATGGAACAGAAAGTGAAAAGGAATGGAATGGAATCTGGATTGGAATGCAATAGAATGTGGAATGAAATGGAATGGAAGGTGGAATGGAATTTGGAATGCAATGGAATGAAATGTGGAATGGAATGGAAAGGAATGTGGAAAGGAATGTGGAATTGAATGGAATGGAACGGGGAATGGAACATGGAATGGAATGGAGTGGAATGTGGAATGGAGTGGAATGGGGAATATAATGGAATGGAATGTGGAATGGAATAGAAAGGAATGGAATGAGGAATGGAATGGAATGGATTTTAGAAAGGAATGAAACGGAAGGAAATGTGGAATGGAATGCAATGGAAAGGAATGGATTGGAATGTGGTATGGAATGGAATGGAATGGAATGTGTTCTGGAACGTTATGGAATTTGGATTGGAATGGAATGCAATGTGGATTGGAATGGAGTGGAAAGGAATGCAATGTGGAATGGAATGGAATGGAAGGGAATGTGGAATGGAAAGCAGAAGGGAATGGAACGGAATGTGGAATGGAATGGTATCTGTAATGGAATGGAATAGAAAGGAATGTGGAATGGAATGGAATAGAATAGAAAGTGGAATGGAATGGAACAGAATAGAAAGTGGAATGGAATGGAATGGAATGGAATTTAATGGAATATGGAATGGAATGTGGAATGGAATGGAATGTGAAATGGAAAAGAATGGAATGAGGAATAGAATGGAATGGAATTTAGAATGGAATGGAATTTAATGGAATGTGGAGTGGAATGGAATGGATTGGAATTAAATATGGAATGGAATATGGAAGGGAATGGAATGGAATTTGAAATGGAATGGAATCGAATGTGGAATGGAATGTGGAATGGAACAGAATGGAATGGAATATGGAGTGGAATGGAATGAAGTGGAAGTTGAAATGGAATGGAATGGAATGGAATGTGCAATGGAAAGTGGAATGGAATGGAATGGAATGGAATAGAACGGAATGTGGAATGGAATGTGGAACGGAATGTAAGAGAATGTGAAATGTCATGGAATGGAATGTGGAATGGAATGGAAGGGAATGTGGAATGGAACTTAAAGTAGTGGAAGGTGGAATGGAATGGAATAGAATTTGTAATGCCATGCAAAGGAATGTCTAATGGAATGTGGAATGGAATGGAATGGTATATGTAATGGAATGGAATGTAATGGTGTCTGTAATGGAATGGAATAGAATGGAATGTGGAATGGAATGGAACAGAATAGAAAGTGGAATGGAATGGGATTTAATGGAATATGGAATGGAATGTGGAATGGAATGGAATGTGAAATGGAATAGAATGGAATGCGGAATAGAATGGAAAGGAATTTAGAATGGAATGGAATTTATTGGAATGTGGAGTGGAATGGAATGGATTGGAATTAAATATGGAATGGAATATGGAAGGGAATGGAATGGAATTTGAAATGGAATGGAATCGAATGTGGAATGGAATGTGGAATGGAACGGAATGGAATGGAATATGGAGAGGAATGGAATGAAGTGGAAGTTGAAAAGGAATGGAATGGAATGGAATGTGCAATGGAAAGTGGAATGGAATGGAATGGAATGGAATGGAATAGAAAGGAATGTGGAACGGAATGTGGAACGGAATGTAACGGAATGTGAAATGTCATGGAATGGAACGTGGAATGGAATGGAAGGGAATGTGGAATGGATTGTGGAATATAGTGGAATGGAATGTGGAAAGCAATATGAAATGGAATGTGAAATCGAATGGAATGGAATGTGGAATGGAATCAGGAATGGAATGGAATGGATTGTTGAATGGAATGTTGAATGCAATGTGGAAAGGAGTGGAATGGAAAGTGGAATGGAAAGTGGAATGACACGTGGAATGGAACGTGGAATGGAATGGAATTGAGTTTGGAATGGAATGTGGAATGGAATGTGGAATGCAATGAAGCAGAATATGGAATGGAATATGGAAAAGAGTGGAGTGGAATGTGGAATTGAATATCATGGAGTGTTGAATGGAATGTGGAATGGAATGAAATGGAATGTGGAATATAATGTTGAGTGGAATGGAATGGAATGGGGAATGGAATGGTCTGGAAAGTTAAATGGAATGTGCAAAGGAATGTGTAATGGAACGTGGAATGGAAAGGAATAGAAAGTGGAATGAAATGGTAGGGAATGTGGAATTGAATTCAAAGGAATGTGGAATGGAATGGAAGTGAATGAAATGGAAATTAGAACGGAATGTAATCGAAAGTGGAATAGAATGAAACGGAATGTGGAATGGAATGGAATGGAGTGGAATGTGGAATGGAATGGAATGGAATGTGGCATGGAATGTGGAATGGAATGTGGAAAGGAATGAAGTGGAACGTGGAATGTAATGTGGAATGGAATGGAGTGGAATGTGAAATGGTATGGAATGGAGAAGAATGTGGAAATGAATGCAATGGAAAGTGGAACGGAATAGAATGGAATCTGAACTGGAATGGAATGTAATGTGGAATGGAATTCAATTGAGTTTGGAATGGAATGGAATTGAATGTTGAATGGAATTGAAAGGAATGTGGAAAGGAAAGTGGATTGGAATGGAAAGGAATGTTGAATGGAATGGAATGGATTGCAGAATGGAAAGGAATGGAATGGAATGAAATGTGGAATGGAATGGAATGTGGAATGGAATGGAATGGAAATGAATGGAATGGAAAGTGAAATGGAATGCAGTGGATTTTGGAGCGGAATGGAATGGAAGAGAATGTTGAGTGGAATGGAATGGAAAGGAATGGAAAGTGGAATGGAATGGATGGGAATGTGGAATGGAATGGAATGGAATTTGGATTGGAAAGGAATCGAATATGGAATGGAATGGAATGGAATGTGGACTGGAATGGATTGGAATCATGAATGGAATAGAATGGATTTTGGAATGGAATGGAATGGAATGGAATAGAATGCAATGGAATGAGGAATGAAATGGAGTGTGAAATGGAATTCAATGCAATGGAATTTGGACTGGAATGGAATGGAATGGAATGTGGAATGGAATGTGGAATGGAATGGAAAGGAATGGAAAGTGGAATGGAAAGTTTCATGGAAAGTGGAATGGAAGGTGGAATGGTACGCAGAAAGGAACGTGGAATGCAATGCAATGTAACGTGGAGTGGAAAAAGGATTGAAAAGTGGAGTGGAACCTGGAAAGGAATGTGGAATGGAACGTGGAATGGAATGGAATGCAATGGGTCATGGAATGTATTGGAAAGTGGAATGGAAAGGAAATGAAAGTGGAATGGAATGGAAGGGAAAATGGAATGTAAAGGAATGGAGTGTGGAATGTAATGGAATGGAATTAAGAATGGAATCTGGAATGGAATGGAATGGAAAGTGGAATGGAATGTGGAATGGAATGGAATGTGGACTGGATTGTGGAATGGAATGTAGAAAGAAATGAGGAAAGGAATGGAATGGAATGGAATGTGTAATGGAATGAAATGGAAAGTGAAATGGAATGGAATGGAATGGAATGTGGAATGTGGAAGGGCATAGAATGGAATGTGGAATGGAATGAGGAATGGAATGTGGAATGGAATGTGGAATGCAATGAAGCAGAATATGGAATGGAATATGGAAAAGAGTGGAGTGGAATGTGGAATTGAATATAAAGGAGTGTTGAATGGAATGTGGTGTGGAATTAAATGGAATGTGGAATGTAATGTGGAGTGGAATAGAATGGAATAGGGAATGGAATGGTCTGGAAAGTGAAATGGAATGTGGAAAGGAATGTGTAATGGAACGTGGAACGGAAAGGAATAGAAAGTGGAATGAAATGGTAGGGAATGTGGAATTGAATTCAAAGGAATGTGGAATGGAATGGAAGTGAATGAAATGGAAATTAGAATGGAATGTAATGGAATGTGGAATAGAATGAAAGGGAATGTGGAATGGAATGGAATGGAGTGGAATGTGGAATGGAATGGAATGGAATGTGGCATGGAATGTGGAATGGAATGTGGAAAGGAATGAAGTGGAACGTGGAATGTAATGTGGAATGGAATGGAGTGGAACGTGAAATGGTATGGAATGGAGAAGAATGTGGAAATGAATGCTATGAAAAGGGGAACGGAATAGAATGGAATGTGGAATGGAATGTGGAATGGAATGGAAAGGAACAAGGAATGGAACGTGAAATGGAAAATGGAATGGAATGGAATGGAATGTGGAATGGAATGGAATGGAATTTGGAATGGAATGGAATGGAGTGGAATGTGGAATGGAAAGGAATGGGATGTGGAATGGAATGGAGTGGAATGTGGAATGGAAAGGAATGGGATGTGGAATGGTATGGAATGGAATGGAATGTCGAATGTATTGGAATGGAGGGGAATGTCGAATGGAATTGAATGGAATGAGGAATGGAATTGAATCGAATGAGGAATGGAATGTGGAATGGAATGTGGAATTTAATGGAGTGGAATGCGGAATGGAATGTGGAATGGAATGGTGTGGAGTGTGGAATAGAATGGAAAGGAATGGGGAATGGAATGGTGTGGAATGTGGAATGGAATGTGGAGTGGAATGTGGAATGGAATGTGTAATGGAATGCAATGTGAAATGGAATGGAATGGAACGTGGCATATAATGGAATGGAATGTGGAATGGAACAGAATGAAACTTGAAATGGAACTTGGAATGGAATGGAATGGAACTTGGAATGGAATGGAACGGAATGTGGAATGCAATGGAATGGAATGTGGAATGGAATGCAATGGAATGGAATGTAGAATGGAACGTAATGGAATGTGGAATGGAAAGGGCAAAGGAATGTCGAATGGAATGGAATGGAAAGTGGAATGGAATGGAAGGGAATGAGGAATGGAATTGATTAGAATATGGAATGGAACGCAATGGAATGAAATGGAATCTAGAAAGGAATGTAGTGTAATGGAATGGAATGGAATTTAATGGAATGTGGCATTTAATGGAATGGAATGTGGAATGGAATGTGAAATGGAATGAAATGTGAAATGGAATGGAATGAAATGGAATGTGGTATGGAATGGAATAGAATGAGGAATGGAACGTGGAATGGAATGTGGAATGGAATGGAAAGGAACGGGGAGTTAAAAGTGGAATGGAACGTGGAATAGAATGGAATGCAATGTGGAATGGAATGGAATGGAACGTGGTTTTTAATGGAATGGAATGTGGAATGGAATGGAATGGAATTTGGAATGGAATTTGGAATGTAATGGAATGCAAAGTGGAATGAAATGTGGAATGGAATGGAATGGAATGGAATGTGGAATGGAATGTGGAATGGAAAGTATTGGAATATGTAATAGAATGTGGAATGCAATGTGGCATGAAATGTAATGGAATGCGGAATGGAAAGAATGGAATTTGCAGTGGAAAGGAATAGAATGCAACGTGGAATGGCATGGAATGGAATGTGCAATGGAATGTGGAAAGGAATGTGGAATGGAATGAAGAGGAATCTGGAGTGGAATGTGGTATGGAATGTGGAATGGAATGAAGTGGAATGTGGAATGGAATGGAATGGAGTGGAATGAGTAATGGAATCGAAGGGAATGTAGAACGGAATGCGGAATGGAATGAAATGAAATGAGGAATGGAATGCTGAATGGAATGGAAGGAAAGTGGAATGGAGTGGAATGTGGAATGGAATGGAATGGAAATTGGAATGGAACGTGGAAACGAATGTGGAATGGAACGTGTAAAGGAATGGAATGCAAAGTGGAATATAATGGAATGGAATGTGGAAAGGAATTGAGTGGAATGTGGAATGGAATGGAATGCAATGTAGAATGGAAAGTGGAATGGAATGGAATGGAATGTGGAATGGAATGAGGTATGGAATTGAATGAAATGTGCAATGGAATGGAATGGATTGTAGAATGGAATGGCATAGAATGGAATGGAATGTGGAATGGAATGAGGAATGGAATGTGGAATGGAACGTGGAATGGAATGTGGAATGGAACGTGGAATGGAAAGTGGAATGTATTGGAATGGAATGGAAAGTGGAATGGAATGGAATGGAATGGGGAATGGAATGGAATGGAATGTGGAATGGAACGGAATGAAATGTGGAATGGAATGGAAAGAAGTGAAATGTGGAATGTAATGTGGAATGGAATGCCGTGGAATGTGAAATTGAATGGAGTGGAATGTGGAATGGAATGGAATGGAATGTGGAATGGAAAGTGGAATAGAATGGAATGGTATGTGGTATGTAACCTGGAAAGAAATGGAATGGAATGTGGAATGGAATGGAATGGAATGAGGAATGGTATTCAATGGAATTTGGGAAGGAGTTTGGAATCGAAAGTGGAATGGAGTGGAACGGAATGTGTAATGGCAAGGAATGGATTGCAGAATGGAATGGAATGGAATGTGTAATGGAATGGAATGGAAATGAATGGAATGAAAAGTGGAATGGAATGCAATGCAATGTGGAATTGAATGGAATATTAAATGGAAAGGAATGGAAAGGAATGGAAAGTGGAATGGAATGGATGGGAATGTGGAATGGAAAGGAATGGAATGTGGAATGGAACGGAATGGAATGTGGAATGAAACGTGGAAAGGAATGGAAGGGAATGTGGAATGGAAGGGAATGGATTGTGGAATGGCATAGAATGGATTGAAGAATGGAATGGAATGGAACGAGTAATGGAATGAAATGGAATGGAATGTGGACTGGAATGAAATGGAATGGAATGTGGAATATAATGCGAATGGAAGGGAATGGAAAGGAACGTGGAATGGAATGTGGAATGGAACGGATTGTGGAATGAAATGTGGAAAGGAATGGATTGGAGCGTGGAATGGAACGTGGAATTGAACATGGAATGGAACTTGGAAAGGAAAGTGGAATTGAACGTGCAATGGACCGTGGAATGGAATGTGGACTGCAATGTGGAATGAAACGTGGAATGGAAAGTTTAACGGAACGTGGAATGGAACGTGGAATGAAACATGGAATGGAATGCAATGGAATTTGGAGTGGAAAGACGAATGGAACGTGGAGTGGAAACTGGAATGTAACGTGGAATGGAACGTGGAATGGAATGGATCGCAATGTGGAATGGAATGGAATGGAAGGTGGAATGGACTGGAATTGAATGTGGAATGGAATGGAATGGAATATGGAATGTGATGGATTGGAATGTGGAATCGAATGGAATGGAATTTAGAATGTAAAGTGGAATGTAATGGAATGTAATGTGGAATGGAATGTGGAATGGAATTTAGAATGGAAAGGAATGGAACGTGGAATGGAATGTGGAATGGAAAGTGGAAAGGAATGAGGAATGGAATGGAATGGAATGGAAAGCGGAAGGGAGTGGATTGGAATGAAATGGAAATTAAAATGGAATGGAATGAAACGTGCAATGGAAAGAAACGGAATGTGAAATGGAATGGAATGAAATGTAATGTGGAAGGGGGAGGAATGGAATGAAATGTAAATAGAAATGGAATGGAATGGAAAGTGGAATGGAATGGAATGCCGTGGAATGTGGAAAGGAACGCAATGGGACGTGAAATGGAATGTGTAATGGAATGTGCAATGGAATGTATAATGGAATGTGTAATGCAAAGTGGAAAGGAATGAAGTGGAATGTGGGATGGTATGGAATGGGGAAGAATGTGGAAATGAATGGAATGCAACGTGGAATTGAATGTGGAATGGAATGGAGTGTAGAATGGAATTTGGAATAGAATGGAATGGAAAGTGGAATGGAATGTAGAATGGAATGGAATGGAATGTGGAATGGAATGTGGAATGGAATGGAAATGATTGTGGAAGGGAATGGAATGGAGAGGAATGTGGAATGGAATGGAATGGAATGTGGAATGGAATGGAATGGAGTGTGTAATGTAACGGAATGGAGGGGAATGTGGAATGGAATGGAATGGAATGAGGAATGGGTTGTGGAATGGAAAGTGGAATGGAATGGAGTGGAATGTGGAATCGAATGTGGAATGGAACGGAGTGGAGTGTGCAATGGAAAGGATTGTAATGTGCAATGGAACGGAATGGAATGTGGAATGGAATGGAATGTGAAATGGAATGAAATGGAACGTGGAATACAGTGGAATGGAATGGAATGTGAAATGGAATGGAATAGAACGTGGAATACAGTTGAAAGGATTGTGGAATGGAATTGAAAATGAATTGTGGAATGAATCGCAGAATGGAATGGAATGGAATGTGGAATGGAATGAAACCTAATGCAGAATGGAATGAAATGGAATGTGGAATGTAATTGATTGGAATGGAAAGTAGAATCGAACGTAATGGAATGTGTAATGGAATGTGGAACGGAATGGAATGGAATGTGGAATGGAATGGAATGGAATGTGGAATGGAATGGAATGGAATGTGGAATGGAATCTAATGGAATATGGAATGGAATGGAATGGAAAGGAATTGGATGTAGAATGGAACAGAATGGAATGTGGAATGGAACGTGGAATGGAGTGGAATGGAATGGAATGTGTAATGGAATGGAGTGGAATGGGCAATGGAACGGAGTGAAATGTGGAATGGAAAGAGAAATGGAATGGAATGAAATGTGGAATGGAATGAAATGGAATGCGGAATGGTATGGAGTAGAATGTGAAATGGAAAGTGAAATGGAATGGAATGGAATGTGGAATGGAATGGAATTGAATGGAATTTGGAATGCAATGGAATGGAGTGGAACGTGGAATGGAATCTAAAGGAATGTGGAATGGAACTTCGAATGGAATGTGGAATGCAATGTGGAATGGAATTTAGAATGGAAAGGAATGGAATGTGGAATGAAGTGGAATTGAATGTGAATTGGAATGATATGTAATGGAATGGAACGCTAAATGGAATGTGTAATGGAATTCAATATAATTTGGAATAAAATGGAATGGAATATGGAACGGAATGGAAAGGAATGTAGAATGGAAGGTGGAATAGAATGGAATTGAAAGTGGAATGCAATGGAATGCATTGCAAAATGAAATGGAATGGAATGAAATGTGGTATGATATGGAATGGAAATGAATGGAATTGAATGTGGAATGGAATGCAATGGAATGTGGATTGGAATGGAATGGAACATTGAATGTAATGTAATGGAATGTGGAATTGAATGGAATGGAAAGGAATGGAATGTGTAATGCAATGTGGAATGGAAAGGAATGGAACATGGAATGGAAAGTGGAATGGAATGTGGAATGGAATGGAATGGAATGTGGAATGCAAAGGAATGGAATGTGGAATGGAACGGAATGGAATATGGAATAGAATGGAATGGAAAGGAATGTGGAAAGAAATGTAATGTAATGGAATGGAATGGAATGGAATGTGGAATGGGTTGGAATGGAATGTGGAATGGAATGGAATAGAAAGGAATGGAATGTGGAATGGAAAGCAGAACGGAATGGAATGGAACGTGAAATGGAATGGAAACGAATGGAATGGAATGTGAAATGGAATGTAGGAAGGAATGTGGAATGGAATTGAGTGGATTGTGGAATGGAATGGAATGGAATGTGGAATGGAATGAGGAATGGAATGTGGTATGGAATGTAATGGAATGTGGAATGAAATGGAATGGATTGTATAATGGAATGGAATGGAATATGGTATGGAATGGAGTGGAATTTGGAATGGAATGGAATGCAATGCAATGTGGAATTCAATGGAAAGGAATGGAATGGAATGGAACGGAATGAAATGGAAGGGAATACAGAATGGAATGTGGAATGGAATGGAAAGGAATATGGAATGGAATGGAATAGAATGGAATGTGGAATGGAATGCAGAATGGAATGGAAAGGAATGCGAAAATGAAAGGAATTGAATGTGGAATGGAATGGAACAGAAAGTGAAAAGGAATGGAATGGAATCTGGATTGGAATGCAATAGAATGTGGAATGAAATGGAATGGAAGGTGGAATGGAATTTGGAATGCAATGGAATGAAATGTGGAATGGAATGGAAAGGAATGTGGAAAGGAATGTGGAATTGAATGGAATGGAACGGGGAATGGAACATGGAATGGAATGGAGTGGAATGTGGAATGGAGTGGAATGGGGAATATAATGGAATGGAATGTGGAATGGAATAGAAAGGAATGGAATGAGGAATGGAATGGAATGGATTTTAGAAAGGAATGAAACGGAAGGAAATGTGGAATGGAATGCAATGGAAAGGAATGGATTGGAATGTGGTATGGAATGGAATGGAATGGAATGTGTTCTGGAACGTTATGGAATTTGGATTGGAATGGAATGCAATGTGGATTGGAATGGAGTGGAAAGGAATGCAATGTGGAATGGAATGGAATGGAAGGGAATGTGGAATGGAAAGCAGAAGGGAATGGAACGGAATGTGGAATGGAATGGTATCTGTAATGGAATGGAATAGAAAGGAATGTGGAATGGAATGGAATAGAATAGAAAGTGGAATGGAATGGAACAGAATAGAAAGTGGAATGGAATGGAATGGAATGGAATTTAATGGAATATGGAATGGAATGTGGAATGGAATGGAATGTGAAATGGAAAAGAATGGAATGAGGAATAGAATGGAATGGAATTTAGAATGGAATGGAATTTAATGGAATGTGGAGTGGAATGGAATGGATTGGAATTAAATATGGAATGGAATATGGAAGGGAATGGAATGGAATTTGAAATGGAATGGAATCGAATGTGGAATGGAATGTGGAATGGAACAGAATGGAATGGAATATGGAGTGGAATGGAATGAAGTGGAAGTTGAAATGGAATGGAATGGAATGGAATGTGCAATGGAAAGTGGAATGGAATGGAATGGAATGGAATAGAACGGAATGTGGAATGGAATGTGGAACGGAATGTAAGAGAATGTGAAATGTCATGGAATGGAATGTGGAATGGAATGGAAGGGAATGTGGAATGGAACTTAAAGTAGTGGAAGGTGGAATGGAATGGAATAGAATTTGTAATGCCATGCAAAGGAATGTCTAATGGAATGTGGAATGGAATGGAATGGTATATGTAATGGAATGGAATGTAATGGTATCTGTAATGGAATGGAATAGAATGGAATGTGGAATGGAATGGAACAGAATAGAAAGTGGAATGGAATGGGATTTAATGGAATATGGAATGGAATGTGGAATGGAATGGAATGTGAAATGGAATAGAATGGAATGCGGAATAGAATGGAAAGGAATTTAGAATGGAATGGAATTTATTGGAATGTGGAGTGGAATGGAATGGATTGGAATTAAATATGGAATGGAATATGGAAGGGAATGGAATGGAATTTGAAATGGAATGGAATCGAATGTGGAATGGAATGTGGAATGGAACGGAATGGAATGGAATATGGAGAGGAATGGAATGAAGTGGAAGTTGAAAAGGAATGGAATGGAATGGAATGTGCAATGGAAAGTGGAATGGAATGGAATGGAATGGAATGGAATAGAAAGGAATGTGGAACGGAATGTGGAACGGAATGTAACGGAATGTGAAATGTCATGGAATGGAACGTGGAATGGAATGGAAGGGAATGTGGAATGGATTGTGGAATATAGTGGAATGGAATGTGGAAAGCAATATGAAATGGAATGTGAAATCGAATGGAATGGAATGTGGAATGGAATCAGGAATGGAATGGAATGGATTGTTGAATGGAATGTTGAATGCAATGTGGAAAGGAGTGGAATGGAAAGTGGAATGGAAAGTGGAATGACACGTGGAATGGAACGTGGAATGGAATGGAATTGAGTTTGGAATGGAATGTGGAATGGAATGTGGAATGCAATGAAGCAGAATATGGAATGGAATATGGAAAAGAGTGGAGTGGAATGTGGAATTGAATATCATGGAGTGTTGAATGGAATGTGGAATGGAATGAAATGGAATGTGGAATATAATGTTGAGTGGAATGGAATGGAATGGGGAATGGAATGGTCTGGAAAGTTAAATGGAATGTGCAAAGGAATGTGTAATGGAACGTGGAATGGAAAGGAATAGAAAGTGGAATGAAATGGTAGGGAATGTGGAATTGAATTCAAAGGAATGTGGAATGGAATGGAAGTGAATGAAATGGAAATTAGAACGGAATGTAATCGAAAGTGGAATAGAATGAAACGGAATGTGGAATGGAATGGAATGGAGTGGAATGTGGAATGGAATGGAATGGAATGTGGCATGGAATGTGGAATGGAATGTGGAAAGGAATGAAGTGGAACGTGGAATGTAATGTGGAATGGAATGGAGTGGAATGTGAAATGGTATGGAATGGAGAAGAATGTGGAAATGAATGCAATGGAAAGTGGAACGGAATAGAATGGAATCTGAACTGGAATGGAATGTAATGTGGAATGGAATTCAATTGAGTTTGGAATGGAATGGAATTGAATGTTGAATGGAATTGAAAGGAATGTGGAAAGGAAAGTGGATTGGAATGGAAAGGAATGTTGAATGGAATGGAATGGATTGCAGAATGGAAAGGAATGGAATGGAATGAAATGTGGAATGGAATGGAATGTGGAATGGAATGGAATGGAAATGAATGGAATGGAAAGTGAAATGGAATGCAGTGGATTTTGGAGCGGAATGGAATGGAAGAGAATGTTGAGTGGAATGGAATGGAAAGGAATGGAAAGTGGAATGGAATGGATGGGAATGTGGAATGGAATGGAATGGAATTTGGATTGGAAAGGAATCGAATATGGAATGGAATGGAATGGAATGTGGACTGGAATGGATTGGAATCATGAATGGAATAGAATGGATTTTGGAATGGAATGGAATGGAATGGAATAGAATGCAATGGAATGAGGAATGAAATGGAGTGTGAAATGGAATTCAATGCAATGGAATTTGGACTGGAATGGAATGGAATGGAATGTGGAATGGAATGTGGAATGGAATGGAAAGGAATGGAAAGTGGAATGGAAAGTTTCATGGAAAGTGGAATGGAAGGTGGAATGGTACGCAGAAAGGAACGTGGAATGCAATGCAATGTAACGTGGAGTGGAAAAAGGATTGAAAAGTGGAGTGGAACCTGGAAAGGAATGTGGAATGGAACGTGGAATGGAATGGAATGCAATGGGTCATGGAATGTATTG
This sequence comes from Pongo abelii, assembly GCF_028885655.2. Taxonomy (NCBI): domain Eukaryota; kingdom Metazoa; phylum Chordata; class Mammalia; order Primates; family Hominidae; genus Pongo; species Pongo abelii. Next base: position 16,745,517 of record NC_072000.2, on the reverse strand, counting down.
GAAAGTGGAATGGAAAGGAAATGAAAGTGGAATGGAATGGAAGGGAAAATGGAATGTAAAGGAATGGAGTGTGGAATGTAATGGAATGGAATTAAGAATGGAATCTGGAATGGAATGGAATGGAAAGTGGAATGGAATGTGGAATGGAATGGAATGTGGACTGGATTGTGGAATGGAATGTAGAAAGAAATGAGGAAAGGAATGGAATGGAATGGAATGTGTAATGGAATGAAATGGAAAGTGAAATGGAATGGAATGGAATGGAATGTGGAATGTGGAAGGGCATAGAATGGAATGTGGAATGGAATGAGGAATGGAATGTGGAATGGAATGTGGAATGCAATGAAGCAGAATATGGAATGGAATATGGAAAAGAGTGGAGTGGAATGTGGAATTGAATATAAAGGAGTGTTGAATGGAATGTGGTGTGGAATTAAATGGAATGTGGAATGTAATGTGGAGTGGAATAGAATGGAATAGGGAATGGAATGGTCTGGAAAGTGAAATGGAATGTGGAAAGGAATGTGTAATGGAACGTGGAACGGAAAGGAATAGAAAGTGGAATGAAATGGTAGGGAATGTGGAATTGAATTCAAAGGAATGTGGAATGGAATGGAAGTGAATGAAATGGAAATTAGAATGGAATGTAATGGAATGTGGAATAGAATGAAAGGGAATGTGGAATGGAATGGAATGGAGTGGAATGTGGAATGGAATGGAATGGAATGTGGCATGGAATGTGGAATGGAATGTGGAAAGGAATGAAGTGGAACGTGGAATGTAATGTGGAATGGAATGGAGTGGAACGTGAAATGGTATGGAATGGAGAAGAATGTGGAAATGAATGCTATGAAAAGGGGAACGGAATAGAATGGAATGTGGAATGGAATGTGGAATGGAATGGAAAGGAACAAGGAATGGAACGTGAAATGGAAAATGGAATGGAATGGAATGGAATGTGGAATGGAATGGAATGGAATTTGGAATGGAATGGAATGGAGTGGAATGTGGAATGGAAAGGAATGGGATGTGGAATGGAATGGAGTGGAATGTGGAATGGAAAGGAATGGGATGTGGAATGGTATGGAATGGAATGGAATGTCGAATGTATTGGAATGGAGGGGAATGTCGAATGGAATTGAATGGAATGAGGAATGGAATTGAATCGAATGAGGAATGGAATGTGGAATGGAATGTGGAATTTAATGGAGTGGAATGCGGAATGGAATGTGGAATGGAATGGTGTGGAGTGTGGAATAGAATGGAAAGGAATGGGGAATGGAATGGTGTGGAATGTGGAATGGAATGTGGAGTGGAATGTGGAATGGAATGTGTAATGGAATGCAATGTGAAATGGAATGGAATGGAACGTGGCATATAATGGAATGGAATGTGGAATGGAACAGAATGAAACTTGAAATGGAACTTGGAATGGAATGGAATGGAACTTGGAATGGAATGGAACGGAATGTGGAATGCAATGGAATGGAATGTGGAATGGAATGCAATGGAATGGAATGTAGAATGGAACGTAATGGAATGTGGAATGGAAAGGGCAAAGGAATGTCGAATGGAATGGAATGGAAAGTGGAATGGAATGGAAGGGAATGAGGAATGGAATTGATTAGAATATGGAATGGAACGCAATGGAATGAAATGGAATCTAGAAAGGAATGTAGTGTAATGGAATGGAATGGAATTTAATGGAATGTGGCATTTAATGGAATGGAATGTGGAATGGAATGTGAAATGGAATGGAATGTGAAATGGAATGGAATGAAATGGAATGTGGTATGGAATGGAATAGAATGAGGAATGGAACGTGGAATGGAATGTGGAATGGAATGGAAAGGAACGGGGAGTTAAAAGTGGAATGGAACGTGGAATAGAATGGAATGCAATGTGGAATGGAATGGAATGGAACGTGGTTTTTAATGGAATGGAATGTGGAATGGAATGGAATGGAATTTGGAATGGAATTTGGAATGTAATGGAATGCAAAGTGGAATGAAATGTGGAATGGAATGGAATGGAATGGAATGTGGAATGGAATGTGGAATGGAAAGTATTGGAATATGTAATAGAATGTGGAATGCAATGTGGCATGAAATGTAATGGAATGCGGAATGGAAAGAATGGAATTTGCAGTGGAAAGGAATAGAATGCAACGTGGAATGGCATGGAATGGAATGTGCAATGGAATGTGGAAAGGAATGTGGAATGGAATGAAGAGGAATCTGGAGTGGAATGTGGTATGGAATGTGGAATGGAATGAAGTGGAATGTGGAATGGAATGGAATGGAGTGGAATGAGTAATGGAATCGAAGGGAATGTAGAACGGAATGCGGAATGGAATGAAATGAAATGAGGAATGGAATGCTGAATGGAATGGAAGGAAAGTGGAATGGAGTGGAATGTGGAATGGAATGGAATGGAAATTGGAATGGAACGTGGAAACGAATGTGGAATGGAACGTGTAAAGGAATGGAATGCAAAGTGGAATATAATGGAATGGAATGTGGAAAGGAATTGAGTGGAATGTGGAATGGAATGGAATGCAATGTAGAATGGAAAGTGGAATGGAATGGAATGGAATGTGGAATGGAATGAGGTATGGAATTGAATGAAATGTGCAATGGAATGGAATGGATTGTAGAATGGAATGGCATAGAATGGAATGGAATGTGGAATGGAATGAGGAATGGAATGTGGAATGGAACGTGGAATGGAATGTGGAATGGAACGTGGAATGGAAAGTGGAATGTATTGGAATGGAATGGAAAGTGGAATGGAATGGAATGGAATGGGGAATGGAATGGAATGGAATGTGGAATGGAACGGAATGAAATGTGGAATGGAATGGAAAGAAGTGAAATGTGGAATGTAATGTGGAATGGAATGCCGTGGAATGTGAAATTGAATGGAGTGGAATGTGGAATGGAATGGAATGGAATGTGGAATGGAAAGTGGAATAGAATGGAATGGTATGTGGTATGTAACCTGGAAAGAAATGGAATGGAATGTGGAATGGAATGGAATGGAATGAGGAATGGTATTCAATGGAATTTGGGAAGGAGTTTGGAATCGAAAGTGGAATGGAGTGGAACGGAATGTGTAATGGCAAGGAATGGATTGCAGAATGGAATGGAATGGAATGTGTAATGGAATGGAATGGAAATGAATGGAATGAAAAGTGGAATGGAATGCAATGCAATGTGGAATTGAATGGAATATTAAATGGAAAGGAATGGAAAGGAATGGAAAGTGGAATGGAATGGATGGGAATGTGGAATGGAAAGGAATGGAATGTGGAATGGAACGGAATGGAATGTGGAATGAAACGTGGAAAGGAATGGAAGGGAATGTGGAATGGAAGGGAATGGATTGTGGAATGGCATAGAATGGATTGAAGAATGGAATGGAATGGAACGAGTAATGGAATGAAATGGAATGGAATGTGGACTGGAATGAAATGGAATGGAATGTGGAATATAATGCGAATGGAAGGGAATGGAAAGGAACGTGGAATGGAATGTGGAATGGAACGGATTGTGGAATGAAATGTGGAAAGGAATGGATTGGAGCGTGGAATGGAACGTGGAATTGAACATGGAATGGAACTTGGAAAGGAAAGTGGAATTGAACGTGCAATGGACCGTGGAATGGAATGTGGACTGCAATGTGGAATGAAACGTGGAATGGAAAGTTTAACGGAACGTGGAATGGAACGTGGAATGAAACATGGAATGGAATGCAATGGAATTTGGAGTGGAAAGACGAATGGAACGTGGAGTGGAAACTGGAATGTAACGTGGAATGGAACGTGGAATGGAATGGATCGCAATGTGGAATGGAATGGAATGGAAGGTGGAATGGACTGGAATTGAATGTGGAATGGAATGGAATGGAATATGGAATGTGATGGATTGGAATGTGGAATCGAATGGAATGGAATTTAGAATGTAAAGTGGAATGTAATGGAATGTAATGTGGAATGGAATGTGGAATGGAATTTAGAATGGAAAGGAATGGAACGTGGAATGGAATGTGGAATGGAAAGTGGAAAGGAATGAGGAATGGAATGGAATGGAATGGAAAGCGGAAGGGAGTGGATTGGAATGAAATGGAAATTAAAATGGAATGGAATGAAACGTGCAATGGAAAGAAACGGAATGTGAAATGGAATGGAATGAAATGTAATGTGGAAGGGGGAGGAATGGAATGAAATGTAAATAGAAATGGAATGGAATGGAAAGTGGAATGGAATGGAATGCCGTGGAATGTGGAAAGGAACGCAATGGGACGTGAAATGGAATGTGTAATGGAATGTGCAATGGAATGTATAATGGAATGTGTAATGCAAAGTGGAAAGGAATGAAGTGGAATGTGGGATGGTATGGAATGGGGAAGAATGTGGAAATGAATGGAATGCAACGTGGAATTGAATGTGGAATGGAATGGAGTGTAGAATGGAATTTGGAATAGAATGGAATGGAAAGTGGAATGGAATGTAGAATGGAATGGAATGGAATGTGGAATGGAATGTGGAATGGAATGGAAATGATTGTGGAAGGGAATGGAATGGAGAGGAATGTGGAATGGAATGGAATGGAATGTGGAATGGAATGGAATGGAGTGTGTAATGTAACGGAATGGAGGGGAATGTGGAATGGAATGGAATGGAATGAGGAATGGGTTGTGGAATGGAAAGTGGAATGGAATGGAGTGGAATGTGGAATCGAATGTGGAATGGAACGGAGTGGAGTGTGCAATGGAAAGGATTGTAATGTGCAATGGAACGGAATGGAATGTGGAATGGAATGGAATGTGAAATGGAATGAAATGGAACGTGGAATACAGTGGAATGGAATGGAATGTGAAATGGAATGGAATAGAACGTGGAATACAGTTGAAAGGATTGTGGAATGGAATTGAAAATGAATTGTGGAATGAATCGCAGAATGGAATGGAATGGAATGTGGAATGGAATGAAACCTAATGCAGAATGGAATGAAATGGAATGTGGAATGTAATTGATTGGAATGGAAAGTAGAATCGAACGTAATGGAATGTGTAATGGAATGTGGAACGGAATGGAATGGAATGTGGAATGGAATGGAATGGAATGTGGAATGGAATGGAATGGAATGTGGAATGGAATCTAATGGAATATGGAATGGAATGGAATGGAAAGGAATTGGATGTAGAATGGAACAGAATGGAATGTGGAATGGAACGTGGAATGGAGTGGAATGGAATGGAATGTGTAATGGAATGGAGTGGAATGGGCAATGGAACGGAGTGAAATGTGGAATGGAAAGAGAAATGGAATGGAATGAAATGTGGAATGGAATGAAATGGAATGCGGAATGGTATGGAGTAGAATGTGAAATGGAAAGTGAAATGGAATGGAATGGAATGTGGAATGGAATGGAATTGAATGGAATTTGGAATGCAATGGAATGGAGTGGAACGTGGAATGGAATCTAAAGGAATGTGGAATGGAACTTCGAATGGAATGTGGAATGCAATGTGGAATGGAATTTAGAATGGAAAGGAATGGAATGTGGAATGAAGTGGAATTGAATGTGAATTGGAATGATATGTAATGGAATGGAACGCTAAATGGAATGTGTAATGGAATTCAATATAATTTGGAATAAAATGGAATGGAATATGGAACGGAATGGAAAGGAATGTAGAATGGAAGGTGGAATAGAATGGAATTGAAAGTGGAATGCAATGGAATGCATTGCAAAATGAAATGGAATGGAATGAAATGTGGTATGATATGGAATGGAAATGAATGGAATTGAATGTGGAATGGAATGCAATGGAATGTGGATTGGAATGGAATGGAACATTGAATGTAATGTAATGGAATGTGGAATTGAATGGAATGGAAAGGAATGGAATGTGTAATGCAATGTGGAATGGAAAGGAATGGAACATGGAATGGAAAGTGGAATGGAATGTGGAATGGAATGGAATGGAATGTGGAATGCAAAGGAATGGAATGTGGAATGGAACGGAATGGAATATGGAATAGAATGGAATGGAAAGGAATGTGGAAAGAAATGTAATGTAATGGAATGGAATGGAATGGAATGTGGAATGGGTTGGAATGGAATGTGGAATGGAATGGAATAGAAAGGAATGGAATGTGGAATGGAAAGCAGAACGGAATGGAATGGAACGTGAAATGGAATGGAAACGAATGGAATGGAATGTGAAATGGAATGTAGGAAGGAATGTGGAATGGAATTGAGTGGATTGTGGAATGGAATGGAATGGAATGTGGAATGGAATGAGGAATGGAATGTGGTATGGAATGTAATGGAATGTGGAATGAAATGGAATGGATTGTATAATGGAATGGAATGGAATATGGTATGGAATGGAGTGGAATTTGGAATGGAATGGAATGCAATGCAATGTGGAATTCAATGGAAAGGAATGGAATGGAATGGAACGGAATGAAATGGAAGGGAATACAGAATGGAATGTGGAATGGAATGGAAAGGAATATGGAATGGAATGGAATAGAATGGAATGTGGAATGGAATGCAGAATGGAATGGAAAGGAATGCGAAAATGAAAGGAATTGAATGTGGAATGGAATGGAACAGAAAGTGAAAAGGAATGGAATGGAATCTGGATTGGAATGCAATAGAATGTGGAATGAAATGGAATGGAAGGTGGAATGGAATTTGGAATGCAATGGAATGAAATGTGGAATGGAATGGAAAGGAATGTGGAAAGGAATGTGGAATTGAATGGAATGGAACGGGGAATGGAACATGGAATGGAATGGAGTGGAATGTGGAATGGAGTGGAATGGGGAATATAATGGAATGGAATGTGGAATGGAATAGAAAGGAATGGAATGAGGAATGGAATGGAATGGATTTTAGAAAGGAATGAAACGGAAGGAAATGTGGAATGGAATGCAATGGAAAGGAATGGATTGGAATGTGGTATGGAATGGAATGGAATGGAATGTGTTCTGGAACGTTATGGAATTTGGATTGGAATGGAATGCAATGTGGATTGGAATGGAGTGGAAAGGAATGCAATGTGGAATGGAATGGAATGGAAGGGAATGTGGAATGGAAAGCAGAAGGGAATGGAACGGAATGTGGAATGGAATGGTATCTGTAATGGAATGGAATAGAAAGGAATGTGGAATGGAATGGAATAGAATAGAAAGTGGAATGGAATGGAACAGAATAGAAAGTGGAATGGAATGGAATGGAATGGAATTTAATGGAATATGGAATGGAATGTGGAATGGAATGGAATGTGAAATGGAAAAGAATGGAATGAGGAATAGAATGGAATGGAATTTAGAATGGAATGGAATTTAATGGAATGTGGAGTGGAATGGAATGGATTGGAATTAAATATGGAATGGAATATGGAAGGGAATGGAATGGAATTTGAAATGGAATGGAATCGAATGTGGAATGGAATGTGGAATGGAACAGAATGGAATGGAATATGGAGTGGAATGGAATGAAGTGGAAGTTGAAATGGAATGGAATGGAATGGAATGTGCAATGGAAAGTGGAATGGAATGGAATGGAATGGAATAGAACGGAATGTGGAATGGAATGTGGAACGGAATGTAAGAGAATGTGAAATGTCATGGAATGGAATGTGGAATGGAATGGAAGGGAATGTGGAATGGAACTTAAAGTAGTGGAAGGTGGAATGGAATGGAATAGAATTTGTAATGCCATGCAAAGGAATGTCTAATGGAATGTGGAATGGAATGGAATGGTATATGTAATGGAATGGAATGTAATGGTATCTGTAATGGAATGGAATAGAATGGAATGTGGAATGGAATGGAACAGAATAGAAAGTGGAATGGAATGGGATTTAATGGAATATGGAATGGAATGTGGAATGGAATGGAATGTGAAATGGAATAGAATGGAATGCGGAATAGAATGGAAAGGAATTTAGAATGGAATGGAATTTATTGGAATGTGGAGTGGAATGGAATGGATTGGAATTAAATATGGAATGGAATATGGAAGGGAATGGAATGGAATTTGAAATGGAATGGAATCGAATGTGGAATGGAATGTGGAATGGAACGGAATGGAATGGAATATGGAGAGGAATGGAATGAAGTGGAAGTTGAAAAGGAATGGAATGGAATGGAATGTGCAATGGAAAGTGGAATGGAATGGAATGGAATGGAATGGAATAGAAAGGAATGTGGAACGGAATGTGGAACGGAATGTAACGGAATGTGAAATGTCATGGAATGGAACGTGGAATGGAATGGAAGGGAATGTGGAATGGATTGTGGAATATAGTGGAATGGAATGTGGAAAGCAATATGAAATGGAATGTGAAATCGAATGGAATGGAATGTGGAATGGAATCAGGAATGGAATGGAATGGATTGTTGAATGGAATGTTGAATGCAATGTGGAAAGGAGTGGAATGGAAAGTGGAATGGAAAGTGGAATGACACGTGGAATGGAACGTGGAATGGAATGGAATTGAGTTTGGAATGGAATGTGGAATGGAATGTGGAATGCAATGAAGCAGAATATGGAATGGAATATGGAAAAGAGTGGAGTGGAATGTGGAATTGAATATCATGGAGTGTTGAATGGAATGTGGAATGGAATGAAATGGAATGTGGAATATAATGTTGAGTGGAATGGAATGGAATGGGGAATGGAATGGTCTGGAAAGTTAAATGGAATGTGCAAAGGAATGTGTAATGGAACGTGGAATGGAAAGGAATAGAAAGTGGAATGAAATGGTAGGGAATGTGGAATTGAATTCAAAGGAATGTGGAATGGAATGGAAGTGAATGAAATGGAAATTAGAACGGAATGTAATCGAAAGTGGAATAGAATGAAACGGAATGTGGAATGGAATGGAATGGAGTGGAATGTGGAATGGAATGGAATGGAATGTGGCATGGAATGTGGAATGGAATGTGGAAAGGAATGAAGTGGAACGTGGAATGTAATGTGGAATGGAATGGAGTGGAATGTGAAATGGTATGGAATGGAGAAGAATGTGGAAATGAATGCAATGGAAAGTGGAACGGAATAGAATGGAATCTGAACTGGAATGGAATGTAATGTGGAATGGAATTCAATTGAGTTTGGAATGGAATGGAATTGAATGTTGAATGGAATTGAAAGGAATGTGGAAAGGAAAGTGGATTGGAATGGAAAGGAATGTTGAATGGAATGGAATGGATTGCAGAATGGAAAGGAATGGAATGGAATGAAATGTGGAATGGAATGGAATGTGGAATGGAATGGAATGGAAATGAATGGAATGGAAAGTGAAATGGAATGCAGTGGATTTTGGAGCGGAATGGAATGGAAGAGAATGTTGAGTGGAATGGAATGGAAAGGAATGGAAAGTGGAATGGAATGGATGGGAATGTGGAATGGAATGGAATGGAATTTGGATTGGAAAGGAATCGAATATGGAATGGAATGGAATGGAATGTGGACTGGAATGGATTGGAATCATGAATGGAATAGAATGGATTTTGGAATGGAATGGAATGGAATGGAATAGAATGCAATGGAATGAGGAATGAAATGGAGTGTGAAATGGAATTCAATGCAATGGAATTTGGACTGGAATGGAATGGAATGGAATGTGGAATGGAATGTGGAATGGAATGGAAAGGAATGGAAAGTGGAATGGAAAGTTTCATGGAAAGTGGAATGGAAGGTGGAATGGTACGCAGAAAGGAACGTGGAATGCAATGCAATGTAACGTGGAGTGGAAAAAGGATTGAAAAGTGGAGTGGAACCTGGAAAGGAATGTGGAATGGAACGTGGAATGGAATGGAATGCAATGGGTCATGGAATGTATTGGAAAGTGGAATGGAAAGGAAATGAAAGTGGAATGGAATGGAAGGGAAAATGGAATGTAAAGGAATGGAGTGTGGAATGTAATGGAATGGAATTAAGAATGGAATCTGGAATGGAATGGAATGGAAAGTGGAATGGAATGTGGAATGGAATGGAATGTGGACTGGATTGTGGAATGGAATGTAGAAAGAAATGAGGAAAGGAATGGAATGGAATGGAATGTGTAATGGAATGAAATGGAAAGTGAAATGGAATGGAATGGAATGGAATGTGGAATGTGGAAGGGCATAGAATGGAATGTGGAATGGAATGAGGAATGGAATGTGGAATGGAATGTGGAATGCAATGAAGCAGAATATGGAATGGAATATGGAAAAGAGTGGAGTGGAATGTGGAATTGAATATAAAGGAGTGTTGAATGGAATGTGGTGTGGAATTAAATGGAATGTGGAATGTAATGTGGAGTGGAATAGAATGGAATAGGGAATGGAATGGTCTGGAAAGTGAAATGGAATGTGGAAAGGAATGTGTAATGGAACGTGGAACGGAAAGGAATAGAAAGTGGAATGAAATGGTAGGGAATGTGGAATTGAATTCAAAGGAATGTGGAATGGAATGGAAGTGAATGAAATGGAAATTAGAATGGAATGTAATGGAATGTGGAATAGAATGAAAGGGAATGTGGAATGGAATGGAATGGAGTGGAATGTGGAATGGAATGGAATGGAATGTGGCATGGAATGTGGAATGGAATGTGGAAAGGAATGAAGTGGAACGTGGAATGTAATGTGGAATGGAATGGAGTGGAACGTGAAATGGTATGGAATGGAGAAGAATGTGGAAATGAATGCTATGAAAAGGGGAACGGAATAGAATGGAATGTGGAATGGAATGTGGAATGGAATGGAAAGGAACAAGGAATGGAACGTGAAATGGAAAATGGAATGGAATGGAATGGAATGTGGAATGGAATGGAATGGAATTTGGAATGGAATGGAATGGAGTGGAATGTGGAATGGAAAGGAATGGGATGTGGAATGGAATGGAGTGGAATGTGGAATGGAAAGGAATGGGATGTGGAATGGTATGGAATGGAATGGAATGTCGAATGTATTGGAATGGAGGGGAATGTCGAATGGAATTGAATGGAATGAGGAATGGAATTGAATCGAATGAGGAATGGAATGTGGAATGGAATGTGGAATTTAATGGAGTGGAATGCGGAATGGAATGTGGAATGGAATGGTGTGGAGTGTGGAATAGAATGGAAAGGAATGGGGAATGGAATGGTGTGGAATGTGGAATGGAATGTGGAGTGGAATGTGGAATGGAATGTGTAATGGAATGCAATGTGAAATGGAATGGAATGGAACGTGGCATATAATGGAATGGAATGTGGAATGGAACAGAATGAAACTTGAAATGGAACTTGGAATGGAATGGAATGGAACTTGGAATGGAATGGAACGGAATGTGGAATGCAATGGAATGGAATGTGGAATGGAATGCAATGGAATGGAATGTAGAATGGAACGTAATGGAATGTGGAATGGAAAGGGCAAAGGAATGTCGAATGGAATGGAATGGAAAGTGGAATGGAATGGAAGGGAATGAGGAATGGAATTGATTAGAATATGGAATGGAACGCAATGGAATGAAATGGAATCTAGAAAGGAATGTAGTGTAATGGAATGGAATGGAATTTAATGGAATGTGGCATTTAATGGAATGGAATGTGGAATGGAATGTGAAATGGAATGGAATGTGAAATGGAATGGAATGAAATGGAATGTGGTATGGAATGGAATAGAATGAGGAATGGAACGTGGAATGGAATGTGGAATGGAATGGAAAGGAACGGGGAGTTAAAAGTGGAATGGAACGTGGAATAGAATGGAATGCAATGTGGAATGGAATGGAATGGAACGTGGTTTTTAATGGAATGGAATGTGGAATGGAATGGAATGGAATTTGGAATGGAATTTGGAATGTAATGGAATGCAAAGTGGAATGAAATGTGGAATGGAATGGAATGGAATGGAATGTGGAATGGAATGTGGAATGGAAAGTATTGGAATATGTAATAGAATGTGGAATGCAATGTGGCATGAAATGTAATGGAATGCGGAATGGAAAGAATGGAATTTGCAGTGGAAAGGAATGGAATGCAACGTGGAATGGCATGGAATGGAATGTGCAATGGAATGTGGAAAGGAATGTGGAATGGAATGAAGAGGAATCTGGAGTGGAATGTGGTATGGAATGTGGAATGGAATGAAGTGGAATGTGGAATGGAATGGAATGGAGTGGAATGAGTAATGGAATCGAAGGGAATGTGGAATGGAATGTGGAATGGAATGAAATGGAATGAGGAATGGAAGGCGGAATGGAATGGAATGGAAAGTGGAATGGAATGGAATGTGGAATGCAATGGAATGGAAATTGGAATGGAATGTGGAATCGAATGTGGAAAGGAACGTGGAAAGGAAAGGAATGCAAAGTGGAATATAATGGAATGGAATGTGGAAAGGAATTGAGTGGAATGTGGAATGGAATGGAATGCAATGTAGAATGAAAAGTGGAATGGAATGGAATGGAATGTGGAATGGAAAGAGGTATGGAATAGAATGAAATGTGGAATGGAATGGAATGGATTGTAGAATGGAATGGAATGGAATGGAATGGAATGGAATGGAATATGGAATGGAATGGAATGGAATGGAATATGGAATGGAATGGAATGGAACGGAATGTGGAAAAGAATGGAATGGAATGAAATGTGGAATGCAATGGAATGGAATGTGGAATGCAATGGAATGGAATAGACTGGAATGGAATGTGGAATGCAACTGAATGGAATGGAATGTTATGGAATGGAAGGGAATGCGGAATGGAATGTGGAACGGAATGGAAAGGAAAGTTCAATGGAATGGACTGGAATAGAATGTGGAATGGAATGGAATGGAATGTGCAATTGAATGTGCAATGGAATGGAATGCAATGTGAAAAGGAGTGGAATGGAATGAGGAATGGAATTAAATGGAAAGTGAAAAGGAATCAAAGGAATGTGGAATGGAATGGAATGGAATGTGGAAGGGAATGGAATGGAATCGGGAATAGAATGGAATGGAAAGAGGAATGGAATGGAAAGGAATGAGGAAACGAACGGAATTGAAAGTGAACAGGAATGGAAAGGAATGTGGAATGCAATGGAATGGAATGTAGAATGGAATGGGCAACAGAATGTGGAATGGAATGTGGAATGCAATGTGGAATGGAATGGAGTGGAATGTGGAATGGAATGGAAAGGAATCTGCAATGGATTGAAATTGAAAGGAATGTGGAATGGAATGTGGATTGGAATGGAAAGGATAATGGAATGGAATTGAATGGGATGGAATATGGAATGGAATTGAATGGAATGCAATTTGGAATGGAATGGAATGGAATGTGGAATGGAATGGAATGGCATGTGGAATTCAATGGAATAGAATGTGGAATGCATTGGAATGGAATGTGGAATGGAATTGAATTGTATGAGGAATGGAATGTGGAACGGAATGGAATGGAATGTGGAATGGAATTCAATGGAATGAGCAATGGAATGGAATGGCATGTGGAATGGAATGGAATGGAATTTAGAATGGAATGTGGAATGGAATGTGGAATGGAAATGAATGGAATGTGGAAAGGAATGGAATGGAATGTAGAATGGACTTTTGAATGGAATCGAATGGAATGTGGATTGGAATGTGGTATGGAATGGAATGGAATGTGGAATGGAATGGAAAGGATTGTAGAATGGAATGGAATGGAAGGGAATGGAATATGGAATGAATTGGAATGGAATGGAATATGGAATGGAATGGAATGGAACGGAATGTGGAATGCAATGGAAACAATGGAATGGAAAGGAATGGAATGTGGAATGGAATGGAAAGGAATGTGGAATGAAATGCCATGGAATTTAATGTGAAATGGAATGGAATGGAATTGAATGGAATATAGATTGGAATGGAATGGAATGTGAAAAGGAATGGAATGGAAGGTGAAATGGAATGGAATGGAATGTGGAATAGAATGGAATGGAAAGTGGAATGGAATGGAATGAAATGTGGAATGGAATGGAGTATAATGAGGAAAGGAACGTGGAATGGAATGTGGAATGGAATGGAATGGAACGTGGAATGGATCGTGGAATGGAACGTGGACTGGAAAGTGGAAAGGAACGTGGAATTGAACGTGGAATGAACCGTGGAATGGCATGTGAAATGGAATGGAATGGAATCGAATGGAATGTGGAATGGAAACGAATGGAATGGAATGTGGAATGGAATGTGGAATGAAATGGAATGGGAGGTGGAATGGAATGTGGAAAGCAACGTGGAATGGAAAGTGGAATGGAACCTGGAATGGAATGGAATGGAATGTGAAATGAATTGGAATGGAATGGAACGTGGAATGGAATGGAAAGGAATGTGAAATGGAATGCAATGTGGAATGGAATGAAATTTGAAATAAAGTGGAATGGAATGCAGAATGGAATGAAATGGAATGCAGAATGGAATGGAATTGAGTGGAAAGTGGAATGGAATTGATTGGAATGTGGAATGGAATGGGGAATGGAAATCAATGGAATGTGGAATGGAATGGAATGGAATGTGGAATGGAATAGAATGGAATTTGGAATGGAATGTGCTATGGAATGAAATGGATTGTGGAATGGAGTGTGGTATGGATGGAATGGAATGTGGAATGGAATGGAAAGGGATGTAGAATGGAATGGAATGGAAAAGAATATGGAATGGAATGAAATGGCATGGAATGCAGAATACAATGGAATGGAATGGAATGGAATGGAAAAGAATATGGAATGGAATGAAATGGCATGGAATGCAGAATACAATGGAATGGAAAGGAATGGAATGGAAGGAAAAGCAAAATGGAATGTGGAATGGAATGGAAAGGAATGTGGAATAAAATGGAATGTAATGGAATATGGAATGGAATGGAATGTAATTGAAAAGAATGTGAAATGGAATGTGGAATAAAATGGAATGGAATGTGTAAGGGAATGAATGGAATGTGGAATGGAATGGAATGGAATGTGAAAAGGAATTGAATGGAATGTGTAAAATGGAATGGAATGGAAAGTGGAATGGAATGGAATGGAATGTGGAATGGAATGGAATGGAATGTGGAATGGAATGGAATGTGGAATGGCTTCGAATGGAACGTGGAATGGATCGTGGATTCGAACCTCGAATCGAAAGTGGAAAGGAAGATGGGCTGGAACGTGGAATGGACGGTGGAATGGAATGTGGAATGGAATTGAATGGAATGGAATGGAATATTCAATGGAATGGAATGGAATGTGGAATGAAATGTGAAATGGAATGGAATGCAATGGAAAGGTATGTGGAATGGAATGGAATGGAATGTTGAACGGAAGTAGTGGAGTCTCAAATGGAATGGAATGGAATGGAATGGAAAGTTCAATGGAATGGAATGAGATGTGAAATGGCAAGGAATGGAAAGTGGAATGGAATGGAATGAAGTGGAAAGTGGAATGGAATGGAATGGAGGGGAAAGTGGAATAGAATGGAATGTGGAATGGAATGTAGAATGGAATGTGAAATGGAATGTGGAATGAAATGTGGAATGCAATGGTATGGAAACTGGAATGGAACGAGGAATGGAACGTGGAATGGGATGTAGAATGGAGTATGGAATGGAAATTGGAATGTAATGTGGAATGGAATGGAATGGAAAGTTGACTGTAATGGTATGAAACGGAAGGTTGAATGGAGTGCAATCGAATCTGGAATAGAAAGTTGTATGGAATGTTTAAAGGAATGCAGAATGGAATGGAGTGGAATGTGCAATGGAATAGAATGGAATGGAATGTGGAATGGAATGTGGAATGGAACGTGGAATGAAAGTGAAGGGAACGTGGAATGGAACGTGGAATGTATTGGAATGGAATGGAAAGTGGAATGGAATGGAATGGAATGGGGAATGGAATGGAATGGAATGTGGAATGGAACGGAATGAAATGTGGAATGGAATGGTAAGAAGTGAAATGTGGAATGTAATGTGGAATGGAATGCAGGGAATGTGAAATTGAATGGAGTGGAATGTGGAATGGAATGGAATGGAATGTGGAATGGAATGGAATGGAATGTGGTATGTAACCTGGAAAAAAATGTAATGGAATGTGGAATGGAATGTAATGGAATGTGGAATGGTATTCAATGTAATTTGGAAAGGAGTTTGGAATGGAAAGTGTAATGGAGTGGAACGGAATGTGTAATGGCAAGGAATGGATTGCAGAATGGAATGGAATGGAATGTGGAATGGAATGGAATGGAAATGAATAGAATGGAAAGTGGAATGGAATGCAATGCAATGTGGAATTGAATGGAATATGGAATGGAAAGGAATGGAAAGAAATGGAAAGTGGAATGGAATGGATGGGAATGTGGAATGGAAAGGAATGGAATGTGGAATGGAACGGAATGGAATGTGGAATGGAACGTGGAAAGGAATGGAAGGGAATGTGGAATGGAATGGAATGCATTGTGGAATGGAATAGAGTGGATTGTAGAATGGAATGGAATGGAACTAGTAATGGAATGGAATGGAATGGAACTAGTAATGGAATGAAATGGAATGGAATATGGACTGGAATGAAATGGAATGGAATGTGGAATATAATGTGGAATGGAAGGGAATGGAAAGGAATGTGGAATGGAATGGATTGTGGAATGAAATGTGGAAAGGAATGGATTGGAGCATGGAATGGAACGTGGAATGGAACTTGGAAAGGAAAGTGGAATGGAACGTGGAATGGACCGTGGAATGGAATGTGGAATGTGGAATGCAATGTGGAATGGAACGTGGAATGGAAAGTTTAATGGAACGTGGAATGGAACGTGGAATGAAACATGGAATGGAGTGCAATGGAACTTGGAGTGGAAAGACGAATGGAACACGGAGTGGAAACTGGAATGTAACGTGGAATGTAACGTGGAATGGAATGGATTGCAATGTGGAATGGAATGGAATGGATGGTGGAATGGAATGGAATTGAATGTGGAATGGAATGCAATGGAATATGGAATGTGATGGAATGGAATGTGGAATAGAATGGAATGGAATTTAGAATGTAAAGTGGAATGGAATGGAATGGAACGTGGAATGGAATGTGGAATGGAACATGGAATGGAATGTGGAATGGAAAGTGAAATGGAATTAGGAATGGAATGGAATGGAATGGAAAGCGGAAGGGACTGGAATGGAATGAAATGGAAATTGAAATGGAATGGAATGGAATGTGGAATGGAATGGGTTTGAATTGAATGTGAAATGCAATGTGGAATGCCAGGGAATGGAATGGAATGGAATGTGGAAAGAAATGAAATGGACAGCGGAATGAAATGGAATGGAATGTGGAATGGAATCTAACGGAATGGAATGTGGAATGGAATGTGGAAAGGAATGTGGAATGCAATGGAATGGAATGTGGAATGGAAAGGAATGGAATGTGGAATGGAATGTGGAAAGGAATGGAATGGAGTGTGGAATGGAAGGTGGAATGGAATGTAGTGGAACGTGGAATGGAATGGAATATCGAATGGAATGGAACGGAAAGTGGAATGGAAAGCGCAATGGAATGGAATGGAACGTGGAATGGAAAGTGGAATGGAACGTGGAATGGAACGTGGAATGCAATGTGTAATGTAGAACTGAATGGAATAGAATGTGGAATGGAATGGAATGGCATGAGGAATGGAATGGAAGGGAATTTGGAATGGAATGGAATGGAATGCGTAATGGAATGTGGAATGCAAATGAATGGAATGTGCAATGGAATGAAATGGAAAATGGAATGGAATGAAATGGAATGGAATGTGGAATGGTATGGAATGGAATGGAATGTGGAAAAGAATATAATGGAATGGAATGGATTGGTTGGAATCCGGAATGGAATGGAATGGAATGTGGAATGGATTTGAATGGAATATGGAATGGAACATGAAATGGAATGGAATGGAATGGAATGTGAAATGGAATTGACCGGAATGGAACGAGGAATGGAACGGAATAGAAAGTGTAATGGAAAGCGGAGTGGAACTCGGAATAGAATGAAATGGACCGTGGAGTGGAAAGTTGAATGGAACGTGGATTGGAAAGTGGAATGGAATGGAATGCAATGTGGAATAGAATGAAATGGAAGTTGGAATGGTATGGAATGGAATGAGGAAATGAATGGAATGGAATTTGGAATGGAATGTGGAAAGTAATGGAATGGAATGTGGAATTCAATGTGGAATAGAATGGAATGGAGTGTGGAATGGAATGTGAAATGGAAAGGAATGGAGCCTAGAATGGAATGTGGAATGGAAAGTGGAATGAAATGTGGAATGGAATGAGGAATGGGGTGGATTTAAATGGGCAATGCAATGGAATGGAATGTGGAATGGAATAGAATGGAGTGCAAGGTGTTATGACATGGAATGGAATTTGGAATGGAATGTGGAATGGAATGAAGAGGAGTGTGGAGAGAAATGTGGAAAGGAATGAAGAGGAGTGTGGAGTGAAATGTGGAAAGGAATGTTGAATGGAATAGAGCAGAATGTGGAATGGAATGGAACGGAGTGGTAAGTGGAAAGGAATGTGGAATGGAATGTGGAATGTAATGAAATGGAATATGGAATTTAATGTGGAATGGAATGGAATGGAAAGTGTAATGGAATGGAATGAACTAGAAGGTGGAATTGAATGGAGTGGAATTTGAAATGGAATGGAATGGAACGTGGAATGGAATGTGGAATGGAATGGAGTGGATAGAGGAATGCAATGGAATGGAATGTGGAAACAAATGGAATGGAATGTGGAATAGAATGTGGAATGGAATGGAATGGACTGGATTGTGCAATGCAATGTGAAATGGAATGGGAAATGGAATGAAATGAAATGTGGAATGGAATGGAATGTGGATAGGAATGTGGAATGCCATGGAATGGACTTTGGAATTGAATGGAATGTGGATAGGAATGTGGAATGCAATGGAATGGAATGTGGAATTGAACGGAATGGAATTTGGAATGGAATGGAATGGAATGGAATGAAATTTGGAATGGAATGGAATGGAATGGAAGTTGGAATGGAGGGGAATGGAATGGAATTTGGAACGCTATATGAAAAGGAATGGGAAATGGAACGGAATGAAATGTGGAATGGAATGGAAATCGGACTGGAATGCGGAATGGAATGGAAAGGAATGTGGAATGGAATGTATTGGAAAGTGGAATGCAATGAAAAGAATAGATGTGGAATGGAATGAAATGGAATGTGGAAAGGAATGTGGAATGGAATACTATGGAATGTGGACTGGAATGTGGATTGGAATGGAATGGAATGGAATGTGGACTGTAACGGAATGGAATGTTGAATAAATGGAATGCAATTTGCACTGGAAAAGAATGGAATGCGGAATTCAATAGAAGGGAGTGGAACGAGGAATGGAATCAAATGGAATGGAATGTCGAATGGAATTGAATGCAATGTGGACAGGAATGCAATTGAATGTTGAATGGTATCGAATGGAATGGAATGTGAAGTGGAATTGAATGGAATGTCGAATAGAATGTGGAATAAAATAGAATGGAATTTGGAAAGGAATGTGGAATGGAATGTGGAATGAAATGGAATGGAATGTGGAATGGAATGTGCAATTGAATGTAAAATGGAAAGGAATGTAACGTGGAATGGAATGCAATTCAATGTGGAAGGGAATGCAATGGAATGGAAAGTGAAATGGAACACAAGAGAATGAGGAATGGAATGTGGAATACAATGGAATGGATTGGAATGGAATGGAATAGAATGGAATGTGGAAAGGAATGTAACGGAATGTGAAATGTCATGGAATGGAATGTGAAATGGAACGGAATGGAATGAGGAATGGAATTGAATGCAATGTGGAATGAAATGGAATGGAATGTAGAATGGAATTTTGAATGGAACGGAATGGAATGTAGAATGGAATGGAATGGAATATGGATTGCAACGTGGAATGCAATGGAAGGGAATGCGGAATGGAATGTGTAATGCAATGGAATTTGACGTGGAATGGAACGTGGAATGGAACGTGGAATGGAAAGTGGAAAGGATCGTCAAAAGGAATGTGGAATGGACAGTGGAATGGAATGCGGAATGGAATGGAATGGAATGTGGAGTGGAATCTGGAATCGAAAGGAATGGAATGGAAAAGAATGTGGAATGGAATGGAATGGAATGTGGAATTGAATTTAACGGAATGGAATGTGGAATGGAATGAGGAATGGAACGTGCAATGGAATATTGAATGGAACGTGGAATGGAATGTGGAATGTCATGGAATGGACTGTGGAATGGAATGTGGAATGGAACGTGGAAAGGAACGCCCAATGGAATGTGGAATGGAACGTGGAATGGAATGTCGAATAGAATGTGGAATGGAATGGAATGGAATGGAATGTCGAATGGAATATGGAATGGAATGGAATTGAATGAGGAATGGAACGTGGAATGGAATGGAATGGAATGTGGCATGGAATTGAATGAGGAATGTGGCATGGAATCTGGAATGGAAAGGAATGGAATGGAAGGGAATGTGGAATGGAATGGAATGGAATGTGGAATTGAATAGAATGGAATGGAATGGGGAATGGAATGGGGAACGGAACGTGCAATGGAATACTGAATGGAACATGGAATGGAAGGTGGAATGTCATGGAATGGATTGTGGAATGGAATGTGGAATGGAACGTGGAAAGGAACGCCCAATGGAACGTGGAAAGGAACGTGCAATGGAAAGTGAAATGTAATGTGGAATGGAATGTGGAATGGAATTTGGAATGGAATGTGGAATGGAATGTGGAATGGAATGGAATTGAATGAGGAATGGAACGTGGAATGGAATGGAATGGAATGTGGCATGGAAATTAATGGAATGTGGAATGGAACATGGAGGGGAAAGTGGAATGGAAAGCAGAATGGAACGTTCAATGGAATTGAATGCAATGTGGAATGGAATGGAATGGAACGTTGATTGTAATGGAATGGAATGCCGAATGGAATGTGGAATGGAATGGAATGGAATGGAATGGAATGTGGAATGGAATGGGGAATGCAATGTGGAATGGAATGTGGAATGGAATTGAATGGAGTGTGGAATGGAATGGAATGGAATGTGGAATGGAATGGAATGGAATGTGGAATGGATGGTGGAATGGAACGTGGAATGGAACGTGGAATAGAAAGTGGAAAGGAACTTGGAATGGATCGTGGAATGGAACGTGGAATGGATTGTGGAATGGAATGGAATGGAGTGTGGAATGGAATGCAATGGAAGTGTGCAATGTGGAATGGCGTAGAATGGAATGTGAAATGGAATGAAGTGGAATGTGGACTGGAATGTGGAACGGAATGTAGAATGGAATGGAGAGGAATGTGCAATGCAATGGAATGGAATGTGCAATGCAATGAAATGGAATATGGAATGGAATGGAATCGGATGTGGAATGGGATAGAATGTGGACTGGAATTGAAAGGAATGGAATAGAATGTGAAACAGAATGGAATGTAATGTGGAATGGAGTTGAATGGAAAGTGGAATGGAATGGAATGAAATGTAGAATGGAATGTGGAATGGAGTGTTGAATGGAATTGAATGGAATGTGGAATAGAATATAATGGAAAGTAGAATGGAACGTGGAATGGAATGTGGTATGGAATGGAATGCAATGTGAAATGGAATGGAATTGATTTTAGAATGGAATGGAATGGATTGGAATTGAATATGGAATGGAATGCAATTGAATGGAACGTGGAATGGAATTTAATGGAACGGAATTTGGAATGAAATGCAATGGAATGGAATGGAATTGAATGGAATGAAAGGGAATGCGGAATGGAATGTGGAATGGAATGGAAATGAATGTGGAATGGAATGGAATGGAATGTGGAATGGAATGGAATGGAATGTGGAATGGAATGGAAAGGAATGTGTAATAGAATGTGGAATGGAATGGAATGGAATGTGGAAAGGAATGGAATGGAATGTGGAATGGAATGGAATGGATCGTGTAATGGAATGGAAAGGAATGTGGAAAGGAAGGAATGGAATGTGGAATGGAATGGAGTTGAATGAGGAAAGTAACGTGGAATGGAATGGAATGGAATGTGGAATGGAAATGAATGGAATGTGGAATAGAGTGCAATGGAATTTAAAATAGAATGTGGAATGGAATGTGGAATGGAAATGAATGGAATGTGGAATGGAATGGAATGGAATGTAGAAAGGAATGTGAAATGGAATGAGGAAAGGAATTGAATGAAATGTAGAATGGAATGGAATGGAATGTAGAATGGAATCTGGAATGGAATGAGGAATAGAATAGAATGGAATGTGGAATGGAATTGAATGGAATGTAGAATAGAATGTGGGATGGAATGGAATGGAATTTGGAATGGAATGTGTTATGGAATGGAATGGCATGTGGAATGGAATGGAATGGAATGGAAAGGACGGGAATGCAGAATGGAATATGGAATGGAATGCAAAGGAATGTGGAATAGAATGAAATGGAATGGAATGTGTAATGCCATGGAATGGAATGTGTAATGCCATGGAATGGAATGTGGAATGGAATGTGGAATGGAATGGAATGGAATGTGGAATAGAATGCGGAATGAAGTGGAGTGGCATGTGGAATGGAATTGAATCGAATGGAAGGTGAAATGGAGTGTGGAATGGAATGGAATTGAATGTGGAATGGATTGGAATGGAATGTGGAATGGAATGGAAACTGGAATGGAAATGATAGCAATGTGAAATGAAATGCTGAATGAAATTTGAAATGGAATGAAATGGATCGTGGGATGGAATGAAACGGAACATAGAATCGAGTAGAATGAAGCTTGGATAGGAATGTAGTGGAATGTGGAATGGTACATGGAATGTAACCTGGAACGGAATAGAATGGAATGTGGAATGGCATGGAATGGAATGTGGACTGGAATGGAGTCGAATGGAATGGAATGCAATGTGTAATGGAAGGTGACATGGAACGTGGAATGGAATGGAATGAACGTGGAATGGAATGTACAATGGAACGTGGAAAGCAAGGTGGAATGGAACGTGGAATGGAAGGTGGAATGGAACGAGGAATGGAATGGAATGCAACCTGGAATGGAAAGTGGAATGAAATGTGAAATGGAAGGTGGAATGGAACGTGGAATGGAATGGAATAGAACGTGGAATGTAATGTGGAAGGAACGTAGAAAGGAATGCAATCGAATCTGGAAAAGGGTGTAATCGAATGTGGAATAGAATGGACTGGAATGTGGAATGGAGTGTGGAATGGAATGGAATGAAAAGTGGAATCTAATTGAATAGAATATGGATTGGAAAATGTAATGGAATCGAATGGAATGGAATGTGGAATGGAACTTGCAATGGAACGTGGAATGGAATGTGGAATGGAATGTGGAATGGAGCATGGAATAGAAAGTGGAATGGAACGTGGAATGGAATGGAATGCAATGTGGAAAGGAATGTGGCATGGAACGTGGAATGAAATATGGAATGTAATGTGGAAGGTAAAGTGGAATGGAAAGAATGGAATGTGGAATAGAATGTGTATTGTCATGGAATGGAATCCGCAATGGAATGAAATGGAAAGGAATTGTATGGAATGTGCAATGGAATGGAACGTGGAATGGAACATGGAATGCAACGTGCTTTGGAATGTGGAATGGAACGTGGAAAGGTACGGTACGGAAAGTGGAATGGAATGTGTAATGGAATGGAATGCAATGTGGAATGGAAGGGAATGGAAAGTGGAATAGAATGTGGAATGGAATGGAATGGAATGGAATGTTTAATGAAAGGGAATGGAATGTGCAATGGAAAGGAATGGAATCCGGAATGGAATGGAACTTTACGGAATTTGGAATGGAATGGAATGGAATGGAACGGAATGTGGAATGGACTGGAATGGAAGGTGGAATGGAATCGAATGGAATGGAATGCAGAATGGTATGAAATGGAATCTGTAATGGAATGGAATGGAATGGAATGTGGAATGGAAAGTAATGGAATGGAAAGGAATGTGGTATTGAATGGAATGGAAAGTGGAATGGAAACGAATTGAATGTGGAATGGAATAGAATGGAAGGTGCAATGGAATGTGAAACGGAATGTGGAATGGAACGTGGAATGCAATGAAAAGGATTGTGGAATGCACTGGAATGGAATATGGAATGGAATGGAATGGAAGGTGGAAAGGAACGTGGAATAGAACGTATAATGGAATGGAATGAAATGTGGAATGGAATGGGGAATGGAATGAAATGGAATGTGGAATGGAATGGAATGGAATATGGAATTTAATGTGGAATGGAATGGAATGGAATGTGGAATGGAATGCCTAATGGAAGGTGGAATGGAACGTGGAATGGAATGGAATGGAATTTGGAATGGAATGTGGAATGGAATAGAAAGGAATGTCGAATGTAATGGAATGGAATGCGAAATGGAATGTGGAATGGAATGGAATGGAATGTGGAATGGAATGCAATGGAGCGTCGAGAGGAACGTGGAATGGAATGTGGAACAGAATGTTGAATGGAATGGAATGGAATGAGTAAGAGAATGGAATGGAATGTGAAAGAATGAAATTGAATGGAATGTGGAATAGATTGGAATGGAATGGAAGGAGGCATGGAATGTGGAATGGAATGTTTTGGAATGTGGAATGGAATGGAATGTTATGTGGAATGGAATTGAAAGGAATGTGGAATGGAATGGAATCGAATGTGAAATGGAATGGAATGGAATGTGGAATGGAATGTGATATGAAATGGAATGGAATGTGGAATGGAATGTGGAATGAAATGGAATGGAATGTGGAATAGAATTTAATGGAATGGAAGGTGGAATGGAATGTGGAATTGAATGGAAACTGGAATGGAATGGAATGGAATGTGGATTGGAATGGAATAGAATGTGGAAGCAATGGAATGGAATGGAATGGAATGTGAAATGGAATGCGCAATGGAATTTGAAATGGAATGAAATGGAACGTGGGATGGAATGAAATGGAACGTGGGATGGAATGTAATGGAACGTGGAATGGAATAGAATGAAATTTGGGTAGGAATGTACTGTAAAGTGGAATGGTACATGGAGTGTAACATGGAATGGAATACAATGGAATGAGGAATGGCATGGAATGGAATGTGGACTGGAATGGAATCGAATGGAATGGAATGAATTGTTTCATGGAAGATGGAATAGAACGTGGAATGGAATGGAATAGAACGTGGAATAGAACGTGGAATAGAACGTGGAATGGAACGTGGAATGGAAGGTGGAATGGAACTTGAAATGGAAGGTGGAATGGAATGCAGAATGGAATGGAATGGAAAGTGGAATGGAACGTGAAATGGAATGTGGAATGGAACTTTGAATGGAAAGTGGAATGGAATGGAATAGAACGTGGAATGTAATGTGGAAGGAATGTGGAATGGAACGGA
Source organism: Pongo abelii (assembly GCF_028885655.2). Classification (NCBI taxonomy): domain Eukaryota; kingdom Metazoa; phylum Chordata; class Mammalia; order Primates; family Hominidae; genus Pongo; species Pongo abelii. Next base: position 16,720,060 of record NC_072000.2, on the reverse strand, counting down.
AAGGAATGTGGAAAGGAGTGTAATCGAATGTGGAATGGAAGTTGGAATGGAACTTGAAATGGAAGGTGGAATGGAATGCAGAATGGAATGGAATGGAAAGTGGAATGGAACGTGAAATGGAACGTGGAATGGAACTTTGAATGGAAAGTGGAATGGAATGGAATAGAACGTGGAATGTAATGTGGAAGGAATGTGGAATGGAACGGAAAAGAATGTGGAAAGGAGTGTAATCGAATGTGGAATGGAAGGTGGAATGCAATGGACTGCAATGTGGAATGGAATGTGTAATGGAATGGAATGTGGAATGGAACGTGGAATGGAATGTGGAGTGGAACATGGAATGGATTGGAATGGAATGTGGAATGGAATGAAGAATGGAATGTGGAAAGGAATGGAATGGAATGGAATGCAGAATGGAATGTGCAAAGAAATGTGGAATGGAATGTGGAATACAACGCAATGGAATGTGGAATGGAATGTGGAATGGAAAATAGAATGGAATGTCATGTAATGTGGAATGGAATGTGAAATGGAATGTGGAATGGAATTTGGAATGCAACGTAATTGAATGTGGAATGGAATGTGGAATGGATTGTGGAAAAGAATGTGGAATGGAATGTGGAATACAACGGAATGGAACGTGGAATGGAATGTTTAATGGAAAACAGAATGGAATGGAATGAAATGGATTGTGTAATGCAATGTGGAATAGAATGTGGAACTCAATGGAATGGAATTTTGAGTGGAATGTGGAATGGAATGGAATGCAATGTGGAAGGGAATGAGGAATGGAATGTGGAATTCAATGTGGAATGGAATGGAATGGAAAGAGGAATGGCATGTTGAATGTAATGGAATGGAATGTGGATTGGAATGTGGAACCGACTGTGGAATGGAATGTTTAATGGAATGTGGAGTGGCATGTGGAATAGAAGGGAATGAAATGTGGAATGGAATGTGGAATGGAACGTGTTATTGAGCGTAATGGAATGTGAAATGGAAAGTGGAATGGAATGTGGAATCGATCGTGGAATGGGATGGAATGCAATGTGGAATGTAACGTGTAATAGAAAGCAATGGAAAGTGGAATGGAACGTGTAATGGAATGTGGAATGAAATGTGGAATAGAACGTGAAATGGAATGTGCAACGGAATGTGGAATGGAACGTTGTATGGAATGCAATGGAAAGTGGAATGGAACGTGGAATGGAATGTAAAGGAACGTGAAATGGAATGTGGAATATAATGTGGAATGGAACGTGGAATGGAATGGAAAGGAACTTGGAATGCAATGTGGAATGGAATGTGTATTGGAACGTAGGATGGAATGGAAAGGAATGTGGAATGGAATTTGGAATGGAATGTGGAATGGAATCTGGAATGGAATGGAATGGAATAGAATGTGTAATGGAATGTGGAAAGGAATGTGGAATGGAATGGAAGGGAAAGTGGAATGGAACGTGGAATGGAATGTGAAATGGAACATGGAACGGAATGTTAAATGAAAAGTGGAATGGAAATGAATGGAATGTGCAATGGAATGAAATGGAATGTATAATGGAATGGAATGGAATGTGGAATTGAATGTGGAATGGAATGGAATGGAATCTGGAAAAGAATATGGAATGGAATGGAATGGAATGCGGAATGTAATGGAATGGAATGGAATGCGGAATGTAATGGAATGGAATTGTATGGAATGTGGAATGGAATGGAATGCAATGCGGAATGGAATAGAAAGGAATGTGGAATGGAATGTGGAACGGAATGTGTAAAGGAAAGGAATGGTATGTGAAATGGAATGCGGAATGGACAGGAATGGAATGGAATGGAATGGAATGTGGAATGGAAAGGAATGGAATGCGGAATGGAAAGCGAAATGGAATGTGGAATGAAATGTGGAATGGTATGCAATGCAATGTGAAATGGAATGTGGAATGGAATGGATTGGAATGAGGATTGCAGTGTGGAATGGAATATGGAATGGAATGGAATGGAATGGAATGGAATGCGGAATGGAATGTGGAATGCAATGGAATGGAATGCGGAAAGGAATGTGGAATGTAATGGATTGGAAATTGGAATGGAATGTGGAATGGAAAGCGGAAAGGAACGCAATGGAATGTGGAATGGAATGTGGAATGAAACGTGGAATGGATCGTGGAATTGAATTGAATGGAACTTTTAATAGAATGTGGAATGGAATGGAAGATAATGTGGAATAGAATGTGGAGTGGAATGGAATGGAATGTGGAATGGAATGGAATGGAATGTGGAATGGAAAGTGGAATGGAATGGAAAGAAATGTATTAAGGAATGTTAAATGGAAAGTTGTATGGACAGTTGAATGGAATGGAATAGAAAGCGGAATGGAACATGGAATGGAACGGAAAGGAACGTGGAATGGAATGTTTAACGGAACATGGAATGGAATGGAAAGGAACGTGGAATTGAATGTGGAATGGAACGTCGGAAAGAATGGAATTGAATGTGGAATGGAATGTGGAATGGAATGTGGAATGGAACATGAAATAGAAAGGAATGGAATGTGGAATGGAATGTGGAATGGAAAATAGAATAGAATGTTATGGATTGTGGAATGGAATGTGAAATGGAATGTGGAATAGAATGTGGAATGGAAAATAATTGAATGTAGAAAGGAATGTGTAACGGAATGAGGAATGGAAAGTCTAATGGAATGGAGTGGAATGTGTAATGGAACGTGGAATGGAATGGAATGGAACGAGGAATAGAACATGGAATGGAATGGAATGGAATGTGGAATGGATTGTGGAATGGATAGTGGAATGCAAAGAGGAATGGAATGGAAAGCTACGTGGATTTGAATATGGAACAGAAGGTGGAATAGAAAGTGGAATGGAATTTGGAACGTAATGTTGAATGCAAAGGAATGGAATGTGGAATGGAATGGAATGGAATGTGGACTGGAATGGTATTGCATGCAATGGAATGTGGAATGGAAGTTTGAATGGTATGGAATGGAACATCGAATGTAAAGTGGAATGGAACCTGGATTGGAAAGTGGCATGAAGCATGGAATGGAATGGAAAAGAAGGTGGAATGGAATGTGGAAAGGAATGTGGAATGGAATGGAATGGAACGTGTCAAGGAATGTAATAAAAGGTGCAATGAAATGTGGAATGGAATGGATTGGAACTTGGAATGGAATGTGGAATGGAATGGAATGGAAAGTGGATGTGAACGTGGAATGGAATGTGGAATGGAATGGAAAGGAATGTGGAATGGAATGTGGAACGGAATGGAATGGAATGTGGAATGGAATGTGAAATGGAATGTAATGGAATGAGGAAGGGAATGCGGAATGGAATGTGGAATTCACAGTGGAATGGATTGGAATGGAATGTGAAATGGAATGTGCAATGGAAAGGAATGCAATGTCTAAAGGAATGTGGAATGGAATGGAATGGATTGTGGAAAGAAAAGTGGAATAGAATGTGGAATTCAATGGAATGGAATTTTGAATTGATTGTGGAATGGTATGGAATGGAATGTGGAAGAGAATGTGGAGTAGAATGAGAAATGGAATGTAGAATGGAATGAGAAATTCAATGTTGAATGGAATGGAATGGAATATGGAATGGAATGTGGAATTGAATGGAGTGGAAAGTGGACTGCAATGTGGAATAGAATGTGGAATGGAATGTGGAATGGAATGTGGAGTGGCATGTGGAATATAACGGAATGGAATGTGGAATGGAATGTGGAATGAAACGTGTTATGGGACGGAATGGAATGTGGAATGGAATCTGGAATGGAAATGAAAGGAATGTGCAATGGAATGGAAGGGAATGTGGAATGGAATGGAATAGAATGCGGAATGGAATGGAATGCAACGGCACGGAAGATGGAATGGAATGGAATGGAACGTGGAAAGGAATGTGGAATGGAATGCAGAATGCTACGTGGAATGGAAGGTGGAATGGAATGGAATGGAAAGTGGAATTGAACGTGGAATGGAATGTGGAATGGAACGTGGAATAGAATATTGAATGGAATGTGGAATGCAAATGAATGGAATGTGCAATGGAATGGAATGGATTGTGGAAGGAATGGAATGGAATGTGGAATGGAATGGAATGCAATGTGGAATTGAATGTGGAATGGAATGGAAAGGAATGACGAAAAGAATGTTGAATGCAATGGAATGGAGGGCGGAATGGAATAGAAAGGAAAGGAATGTGGAATGGAATGGAATGGAATGTGGAATTGAACGTGCAATGGAATGGAATGGAATCTGGAATAGAATATGTAATGGAATGGAATGGAAAGCGGAATGGAATGGAATGGAATGGTGTGGAATGTGGAATGGAATGGAACGCAAAGTGGAATTGAATGGAATGGAACGTGGAATGGAAAGTGGAATGGAATGTGGAATGGAAAGGAAAGGAATGTGGAAGGGAATGCGGAATGGACAGGAATGGAATGTAATGGAATGGAATGTGGAATGAAATGTGGAATGGAATGTGGAATGAAATGTGGAATGAAATGGAATGGAATGCTTAAAGGAATGTGGAATGGAATGGATTGGAATGTGGAATGCAGTGCGGAATGGAATGTGGAATAGAATGGAATGGAACGGAATGGTATGAAATGCGGAATGGAATGTGGAAAGAAATTGAATGTTATGTGGAATGGAATGTGGAATTAAATCTGGAATGGAATGGAATGGAATTTGGAAAGGAATGTGGAATGTAATGGATTGGAATGTGGAATGAAATATAGAATGGTGTGTGGAATGGAACGCAATGGAATGTGGAATGGAATGTGGAATTCAGTGTGGAATGAAATGGAATGGAATGTGTAATGGAACAAGGAATGGAATGTGGAGTAGAATGTGGAATGTAAATGAATGTAATGCGAAATGAAATCGAATGCAATGGTTAGGAATATGTAATGCAATGGAATGGAACGTGGAAAGGAACGTGGAATGGAAGTTTTAATGGAAAGTGGAATGGAATGGAATGGAAAGTGGAATGGAATGTGGAATGGAATGGAATGGAATGTGGAAAGGAATGTAATCGAATATGGAATGGAATGTGGAAAGGAATGGACTGAAATGTGGAATGGAATGTGGAATGGAATGGAAAGGAAGGTGGAATGGAATGTGGAATGGAATGGATGGACTGTGGAAAAGAATCTGGAATGGAGTGGAATGGAATGATTAAAGGAATGTGGAATAGAATGTGGAATGGAATGGGATGGAATGTGGAATGGAATGTGATGGAATATGGAATGCAATGTGGAATGGAATGAAATGGAACTTGGACTGGAATGTGGAACGGAATGTGGAATGGAATGTAGAGTGGCATGTGGAATTGAACAGAATGGAACGTGGAATACAATGTGGAATGGAACGTGGAATGGAACGTGCTATTCAACGGAATGGAATGTGGAATAGAACGTGGAATGGAATGTGGAATGGATGGTGGAACAGAGTGGAATGGAATGTGTAATGGAACGTGAAATGAGGTGGAATGGAATGTGGAATGCAACGTAGAATGCAATGGAATGGAATGTGGAATGGATTGTGGAAAGTAATGGAATGGAATGTGTAATGGACGTGGAATTGAATGGAATGGAACGTGGAATGGAACGTGGAATGGAACGTGGAATGGAATGTGGAATGGAACATGGAATGAAATGTGGAATGGAAAGTGGAATGGAAGATGCAACGGAATGTGGAATGGAACGTGAAATGGAATCGAATGGAAAGTGGGATGGATCGTGGAATGGAACGGAAAGGAACGTGGAATGGAATGTGGAATGTAATGTGGAACGGAACGTGGAACGGAATGGAAAGTGACTTGGAATGGATCATGCAATGAAATGTGGAATGGAACATGGAATGTAATAGAATGGAATGTGGAATGGAATGTGGAATGTAATGTGGAATAGAATGGAAGGGAATGTTATGTGCAATGGAATGTGGAAAGAATGTGGAATGGAATGAGGAATACAACGGAATGGAATGTGGAATGGAATGTGGAATGGAATGTGGAATGGAAAATAAAATGGAAAGTAATGGAATGTGTAATGGAATGTGAAATGGAATGTGGAATGAAAAGTGGAATGGATCGTGGAATTGAATAGAATGGAACTTGGAATACAATATGGAATGGAATGGAAGGGAAAGTGGAATGGAATGCGGAGTGGAAAGCAATGGAAACTGTAATGGAATGGAATGCAATGTGGAATGGTATGTGGAATGGAACGGAATGTAATGGGGTATGGAATGTGGAAAGGAATATGGAATGGAAAGTGGTATGGAATGAAATGGAATGGAAAGGAATGTGGAAAGGAATGTGGAGTGGTCTTTAAAGGAATGTGGCATTGAAAGTGGAATGGAATGTGGAATAGATTGTGCAATGGAAAGTTCAATGGAATGAAATGGAATGTGGAATGGAACGCTGAATGGAGTGTGGAATGGAAGTTGCAATGGAATGCAATGTAATGTGGAAGGCAACGTGGAATGGAATGGAATGGAACGTGGAATGGAATGGAATGGGACGTGGAATGGAATGGAATGGAAAGTGGAAAGGAACATTGAATGGAACTTGGAATGGAATGGAATGGAATGTGGAATGGAATGTGAAATGGAATGGAATGTGGAATGGTACGTGAAACGGAATGGAATGGAACGTGGAATGTAACGTGGAATGGACTGTGGAATGGAACGGAATGGAATGTGAAATGGAGTGTGGAATAGAGTGTGGAATGGAACGTGGAATGGAATGGAATGGAATGTGGAAAGGAAAGTGGAATGGAATGGAATGGAATGAAATGGAATGGAATAGAATGTGCAATGGAATGGAATGGAAAGTGGAATGTAATGGAATGGAAAGTGGAAGGGAATGTGGAATGGAAAGTGGAAGAGAATGGAATGAAATGTGGAATGAAATGTGGATTGGAATGGAATGGAATGGACTGGAATGAGGAAGGGAATGTGAAACAGAATTTAATGGAAAGTGGATTGGAACATGGAATTGAATGGAATGGATTGGAATGGAATGTGGAATGGAATGGAATGTGTAAAGGAATATGGAAAGGAATGGAATGGAATGACTAAAGGAATGTGGAATGGAATGTGTAATGGAATGGGATGGAATGTGGAATGGAAAGGGATGGAATGTGGAAAGGAATGTGGAATGGAATGGAATGGAACTTGACCAGGAATGTGCAATGGAATGTGGAATGTAATGTACAGTGGCATGTGGAATTGAATGGAATGGAACGTGGAATACAATGTGGAATGGAATGTGGAAAGGAACGTGCTATGGAACGGAATGGAATGTGGAATGTAACGTGGAATGAAATGAGGAATGGATCGTGAAATTGAGAAGACTGGAATGTGTAATGGAACGTGAAATGGAGTGGAATGGAATATGGAATGGAACGTAGAATGGAATGGACTGTGGAATGGACTGTGGAATGGAACGTGGAATGGAATAGAATGGAATGTGGAATGGAATGTGGAATGGAATGTGGAATGGAATGTAATGTAATGTGGAATGGAATGTGCAAAGAATGTGGAATGGAATGTGGAATACAACGGAATGGAATATGGAATGGAATATGGAATGGAAAATAGAATGGAAAGTAATGGAATGTGGAAGTGAACGTGAAATGGAATGTGGAATGGAATGTGGAATGGAATGTGGAATGGAATGTGGAATGAAAAGTTGAATGGATGGTGGAATTCAATAGAAAGGAACTTGGAATACAATGTGGAATGGAATGGAAGGGAATGTGGAATGGAATGTGGAGTGGAATGCAATGGAAAGTGGAACGGAATGGAATAGAATATGGAATGGAATGTGGAATGGAACGGAATGTAATGGGGTATTGAATGTGGAATGGAATGTGGAATGGAAAATGGTATAGAATGGAATGGAATGAGGAATGGAACGGAATGGAATGTGAAATTGAGTGTGGAATGCAAGGTGGAATAGAATGGAATGGAATGTGGAATGGAACGTGGAATGGAATCGAAAGGAAAGTGGGGTGGATTGGGGAATGGAATGGAAAGGAATGTGGAATGGAATGTGGAATGGAATGTGGAACGGAACGTGGAATGGAAAGGAAAGCAACTTGGAATGGATTGTGGAATGGAATGTGGAATGGAACCTGGAATGGAGTAGAATGGAATGTGGAATGGAATGTGGAATGGAATGTGGAATGAAATGGAATGTAATGCGTAATGCAATGTGTAAAGAATGTGGAATGGAATGTGGAATACAACATATGGAATGTAGAATGGAAAATAGGATGGAAAGTAATGGAATGTGGAATGGAATGTGAAATGGAATGTGGAATGGAATGTAGAATGTAAAGTGGAATGGATCGTGGAATTGAATGAATGGAACTTGGAATACAATACGGAATGGAATGGAAATGAATGTGGAATGGAATGTGGTGTGGAATGCAAGGGAAAGTGGAACGGAAAGGAATGGAATATCTAATGGGAAGTGGAATGGAACGGAATGTAATGGGGTATGGAATGTGGAATGGAATGTGGAATGGAAATTAGTATGGAATGAAATGGAATGTGGAATGGAATGTGGAATGGAGCGGAATGGAACGTGGAATGGAATGTGGAATTGAGTGTGGAATGGAACGTGGAATGGAATGGAATGGAATGTGGAATGGAACGTGGAATGGAATGTGGAATGGAACGGAATGGAATGTGAAATAGAATGAAATGGAATGTGGAATGGACTCTGGAATGGTCTTTAAAGGAATGTGGCCTGGAAAGTGGAATGGAATGTGGAATGGATTGTGGAATGGAATGTGGAATGGAACGGAATGGAATGTGGAATGGAACGTGGAATGGAGTGTGGAATGGAACTCGGAATGTAATGCAATGTAATGTGGAATGCAACGTGGAATGGAACGGAATGGAACGTGGAATGGAAAGTGGAATGCAAAGTGGAATTGAATGGAATGGAAAGTGGAATGGAACGTGGAATGGAACTTGGAATGGAATGGAAGGGAATGTGGAATGGAACATGAAATGGAATGGAATGTGGAATGGTACGTGAGATGGAATAGAATGGAACATAGAATGTAACGTGGAATGGAAGGTGGAATGGAATGTGGAATTCAGTGTGGAATGGAACTTGGAATGGAATGGATTGGAATGTGGAATGGAAGGTGGAATGGAAAGTGGAATGGAATGGAATGGAATGTGGAATAGAAAGTGGAATGGAATGGAATGGAATGGAATAGATTGTGGAATTGAATGGAATTAAACGTGGAATGTAATGGAATGGAAAATGGAATGGAATGTGGAATGGAATGTGGAATGGAATGGAATGGAATGGAATGGAATGTGGAATGGAATGTGGAATGGGACAGAATGGAATGTGCAATGGAATGTGGAATGGAATGTGGAATGGTATGTTGTATGGAAAGTGGAATGGAATGGAATGGAATGTGGAATGGAACGTGTTATGGAACATGGAATGAAAAGTTTAATGGAACATGGAATGAAAAGTGGAATGGAACATGGAATGGAACGTGGAATGGGATATGCAATGGAATGTGGAATGGAAAGTTGAATGGAATGGAATAGAAAGTGTAATTGAACGTGGACTGGAATGGAATGGAACGTGGAATGGAACGTGCATTGGAAACAGGAATGGAACATGGAATGAAACGTGGAATGTAATGTGCAATGGAATGTGGAATGGAAAGTTGAATGGAAATGAATGGAACGTGGAATGGAACGAGGAATGGAATGGAAAGGAACGTGGAATGGAACGTGGTAGGGAATGAGGTAAGGAAAGTGGAATTGAACGTAGAATGGAATGTGAAATAGAATGTGTAAGGGAATCTGGAATTGACTGGAATGTAACTGAATGGAATGGAGAATGGAACGTGCATTGTATCGTGGAATTGAATGTGGAATGGGTCATGGAATGGTAGGTGAAATGGAATGTGGAATGGAATGTGGAATGGAATGTGGAATGTATCGTGGAATGTAATGGAATGGAATGTTGAATGGAAAGTGGAATGGAATACAATGGAATTTGGAATGGAATGTGGAATGGAATGTGGAATGGAATGGAATGGAAAGTGGAAAGGAATCTGGAAAGGAAAGTGGAATGTAATGGAAAGCAATGCGGAATGGAATTTGGAATGGAATGGAATGGAATGTGGAATGCATTGTGGAACTGAAAATGGAATGGAACGAGGAATGCAATGTGGAATGGAATGGGCAATGGAATGTGGAATGGAACGAGTAATATAATGGAATGGGAAGTGGAATGGAACGAGGAATTGTATGGAATGGAAAGTGGAATGTATCTTGGAAAGAATGGAATGGAACTTGGAATGGAATGTGGAATGGAATTTGGAATGGAACGTGGAATGGAACGTGAAATTGACTGGAACTTGGAATGCAATGTGGAATGGAATGTGGAATGGAAGGTGGAATTGAAAGTGGAATGAAATGGAGCGGAACGTGCAATGGATTGTGGAATGGAATGAAATGGAATTTGAAAGGAATGGAATGGATTGTGGAATGGAATGGAATTTAACGTGGAAAGGGACGTGGAATGGAACATGGAATGCGACGTGGAATGGAACGTGGAATGGAATGTGGAATGCAATGGTATGGAATGTAGAACGGAATGGAATTGAACGTTGAATGAAAAGGAATGCAACTTGGAATGGAACGTGGAATGGAACGTGGAATGGAACATGGAATGGAATGGAACGTGGAATGGAATGTGGAATGGAATGGAATGGAACATGGAAAGCAATACGGAATGGAATGTGCAAAGGAACGTGAGATGGAACGTTGAATGAAATGGAATGGAAAGTTGAATGGAATGGAATGGAAAGTGGAATGGAATGTGGAATGGTATGAGGAATGCATTGTTTAATGGAATGGAATGGAATGGAATGTGGAATGGAATGTGGAATGGATCGTTTAATGATATGGAAGGAAATGTGCAACTGAATGGAATGGAATGTGTAATGGAATGCAATGGAATTAAATGGAAAATGAAATAGAATATTTAACGGAATGTGAAATGGAATATAGAATGGAATGTGGAATGGAATGAAATGGAAAGTGAAATGGAACGGAATGGAACGTTGAATGGAATGGAATGGAACGTGGAATGGAAGGAGGAATGGAACGAGGAATGGAATGTGGAATGGTATGCGGAATGTAACGGAATTCAATGAGGAATGTAAGGTGGATTGGAATGTGGAATGGAAAGTGTAATGGAATGGAGTGCAATGTGGAATGGAACTTGGAATGGAACATGGAATATAACGTGGAACGGAAGATGGAATGGAATAGCATGGAATGTGGAATGGAACCTAGAATGGAACGTGGAAAGGAATGTGGAATGGGAATTTAATGGAAAGTTGAATGGAAAGGAGTGGAACTTGCATTCGAACTTTGAATTGAATGGAATGGAATGTGCAATGGAACGTAGAATGGAAAGTGGAAAGGAATGTGGAATTGAAAGTGGGATAGAATGTGGAATGAAATGTGGAATTGAGCGGAATGGAATGTGGAATGGATCGTGGAATTAAGTGAGGAATGGAACGTGGAATGCAATGGAATGGAATGTGGAATGGAACGTGGAATATAATGGAATGGAATGGAATGCAATGTGGAAAAGAATGGAATGGAATGTGGAATGGAATGTGGAATGGAATGGAATGAAATGTGGAATGAAATGTGGATTGGAATGGAATGGTATATGGAATGCAATGGAGTGGAATGTGGAATGTAATTAAATGGAAATTGGAAAGCAACGAGGAATGGAATGGAATGGAATGGAATAGAATGGAATGTGGAATGGAATGGTATGGAATGTGGAATGGAATGTGGAGTGGAATGTAGAATTGAATGGAATAAAATGTGGAATGGAATGGAAAGGACTGTGGAATGGAATGCGGAATGGAATGTGGAATGGAATGTGGAATGGAATGGAATGCAATGGAATGTAGAATGGAATGTGGAATGGCATGTGGAATGGATTGGAATGGAAATTGGAATGGAAGGTGGAATGGAATGTGGAATGGAATCTGGAATCGAATGGAATGGCATGTGGAATGAAATGTGGAAAGAAATGTTTAATGAAATGGAATGGAATGTGGAAAGGAATGGAATGGAAGGCTGAATGGGATGTGGACTGGAATGGAATGCAATGTGGAACGGAATGTGGAATGGAATGGAATGGAATGTGGAATGGAATGTGGAATGGAAAGGAATGGAATGTGGAATTCAATGTAATGGAAAGTAGAATGGAAGGTGGAAGGGAATCTGGAATGGAATGTGGAAAGTAATGTGGAATGGAATGGAATGGAATGTGGAATGGAATGTGGAAAGGAATGTGGAATGGAATGGAATGCAATGTGGAATTGAATGTGGAGTGGAATGGAATGGAATAAGTAAAGGAAAGTGGAATGGAATGTGGAATGCAATATGGAATGGAATGGAAACGGATGTGGAGAGAATGGAATGGAAGGTCCAATGGAATGTGGAATGAAATGGAATGGATTGTGGAGTAGAATTTGGAACAGAATGTGGAATGGAATGGAATGGAATGTGGAAGGGAATGTGGAATTCAATGTGGAAGGGAAAGGAATGGAATGTGGAATGGAATGGAATGGAAAGTGGACTGGAAGGTGGAAAAAATGTGGAATGGAATGTGGAGTGGCATGTGGAATACAACGGAATGGAATGTGGAATGGAATGTAGAATGGAACGTGTTATGGAACGGAATGGATTGTGGAATGGAACGTGGAATGGAATGTGGAATGTATCGTAGAATGGAAAGGAATGGATTGTGGAATGGAGAGTGGAATGCATAGGATTGGAAAGTGGAATGGAACATGAAATGGAACGTGGAATTAAATGTCGAATAGAACGTGGAATGAAATGTGCAATGGAATGTGGAATGGAACGTGGGATGGAGTGGAATGGAACGTGTAATTGAATGTAAAGGAACGTGGAATGGAATGTGGAATGTAATGTGGAACGGAACGTGCAATGGAATGGTTAGGAACTTGGAATGGAATGTGGAACGGAATGTGGAATGGAAGGTGGAATTCAATGTGGAAAGGAATGGAATGGAATGTGGAATTGAATGTGGAATGGAATGTGGAATGGAATTTGGAAAGTAATATGGACTGGAAGGTGGAACAGAATGTGGAATGGAATGTGGAATGGAAAGTGGAGGGGCATGTGGATTAGAATGGAATGGAATGTGTAATGGAATGTGGAATGGAATGTGGAATGGAATGTGGAATGGAATGTGGAATGTATCGTGGAATGGAATGGAATGGAATGTGGAATGGAACGTGGAATGGAAAGGAATGGAAAGTGGAATCGAACATGAAATAGAACGTGGAATTGAATTTGGAATGGATCATGGAACAGAAGGTGCAATGGAATGTGGAATGGAACGTGGGATGGAATGGAATGGAAATTGGAATGGAATGTGGAATGGAATGGAATAGAATGAGGAATGCAATGTGGAATGTAATGGAATGTGGAATGGCTTGGAATGGAACGTGGAATGGATCGTGGATTCGATCCTGGAATCGAAAGTGGAAAGGAAGATGGGCTGGAATGTGGAATGGACGGTGGAATGGAATGTGGAATGGAATTGAATGGAATGGAATGGAATATGCAATGGAATGGAATAGAACGTGAAAGAGAAGGGAATGGAATGTGGAATGAAATGTGAAATGGAATGGAATGCAATCTAAAGGTATGTGGAATGGAATGGAATGGAATGTGGAATGGAATTAATGGAGTCTGAAATGGAATGGAATGGAATGGAATGGAATGGAAAGTTGAATGGAATGGAATGAGATGTGAAATGGCAAGGAATGGAAGGTGGAATGGAACGGAATGGAGTGGAAAGTGGAATGGAATGGAATGTGGAAAGGAATGTAGAATGGAATGTGAAATGGAATGTGGAATGGAACGCAATGGAATGTGGAATGAAATGTGGAATGCAATGGTATAGAAACTGGAATGGAACGAGTAATAGAACGTGGAATGGGATGTAGAATGGAGTATGGAATGGAAAATGGAATGTAACGTGGAATGGAATGGAATGGAAAGTTGACTGTAATGGAAAGAATGGAAATTTGACTGTAATGGTATGAAATGGAAGGTGGAATGGATTGCAATCGAATGTGGAATGGAAAGTTGTATGGAATGTGGAATGGAATGCGGAATGGAATGGAGTGGAATGTGCAATGGAATAGAATGGAATGGAATGTGGACTGGAATGCGGAATGGAATGTGGAATGGAACGTGGAATGAAAGTGAAGGGAATGTGGAATTGAACGTGGAATGTATTGGAATGGAATGGAAAGTGGAATTGAATGGAATGGAATGGGGAATGGAATGGAATGGAATGTGGAATGGAACAGAATGAAATGTGGAATGGAATGGAAAGAAGTGAAATGTGGAATGTAATGTGGAATGGAATGGAGTGGAATGTGGAATTGAATGGAGTGGAATGAGGAATGGAATGTGGAATGGAATGTGCAATGGAATGGAATGGAATGTGTTATGTAACCTGAAAAGAAATGGAATGGAATGTGGAATGGAATGGAAAGGAATGTGGAATGGAATGGAATGGAATGTGGAATGGTATTCAATGGAATTTGGGAAGGAGTTCGGAATGGAAAGTGGAATGGAGTGGAACGGCATGTGTAATGGCAAGGAATGGATTGCAGAATGGAATGGAATGGAAGGTGGAATGGAATGGAATGTGAAATGGAATGGAATGGAAATGAATGTAATGGAAAGTGGAATGGAAAGCAATGTAATTTGGAATTGAATGGAATATGGAATGGAAAGGAATGGAAAGGAATGGAAAGTGGAATGGAATGGATGGGAATGTGGAATGGAAAGGAATGGAATGTGGAATGGAATGGAATGGATTGTGGAATGGAATAGAATGGATTGTAGAATGGAATGGAATGGAACGACTAACGGAATGAAGTGGAATGGAATGTGGACTGGAATGAAATGGAAAGGAATGTGGAATATAATGTGGAATGGAAGGGAATGGAAAGGAATGTGGAATGGAATGGATTGTGGAATGAAATGTGGAAAGGAATGGATTGGAGCGTGGAATGGAACGTGGAATGGAACTTGGAAAGGAAAGTGGAATGGAACGTGGAATGGACCGAGGAATGGAATGTGGAATGCAATGTGGAATGGAACGTGGAATGGAAAGTTTAATGGAACGTGGAATGCAACGTGGAATGAAAGTGAAGGGAACGTGGAATGGAACGTGGAATGTATTGGAATGGAATGGAAAGTGGAATGGAATGGAATGGGGAATGGAATGGAATGGAATGTGGAATGGAACGGAATGAAATGTGGAATGGAATGGAAAGAAGTGAAAAGTGGAATGTAATGTGGAATGGAATGGAGTGGAATGTGGAATTGAATGGAGTGGAATGTGGAATGGAATGGAATGGAATGGAATGTGGAATGGAATGTGGAATGGAATGGAATGGAATGCGGTATGTAAGCTGGAAAGAAATGGAATGGAATGTGGAATGGAATGGAATGGAATGTGGAATGGTATTCAATGGAATTTGGGAAGGAGTTTGGAATGGAAAGTGGAATGGAGTGGAACGGAATGTGTAATGGCAAGGAATGGATTGCAGAATGGAATGGAATGGAATGTGGAATGGAATGGAATGGAAAGTGGAATGGAATTCAATGCAATGTGGAATTGAATGGAATATGGAATGGAAAGGAATGGAAAGTGGAAAGGAATGGATGGGAATGTGGAATGGAAAGGAATGGAATGCGGAATGGAACGGAATGGAACGTGGAAAGGAATGGAAGGGAATGTGGAATAGAATGGAATGGATCGTGGAATGGAATAGAATGGATTGTAGACTGGAATGGAATGGAACGAGTAATGGAATGAAATGGAATGGAAAGTGGACTGGAATGAAACGGAATGGAATGTGGAATATAATGTGGAATGGAAGGGAATGGAAAGGAATGTGGAATGGAATGTGGAATGGAATAGATTGTGGAATGAAATGTGGAAAGGAATGGATTAGAGCGTGGAATGGACCGTGGAATGGAATGTGGAATGCAATGTGGAATGGAACGTGGAATGGAAAGTTTAATGGAACGTGGAATGGAACGTGGAATGAAACATGGAATGGAATGCAATGGAACTTGGAGTGGAAAGACGAATGGAACACGGAGTGGAAACTGGAATGTAACGTGGAATGGAAAGTGGAATGGAATGGATCGCAATGTGGAATGGAATGGAATGGAAGGTGGAATGGAATGGAATTGAATGTGGAATGTAATGGAATGGAATATGGAATGTGATGGAATGGAATGTGGAATGGAATGGAATGGAATTTAGAATGTAAAGTGGAATGTAATGGAATGGAATGTGGAATGGAAAGTAATGGAACGTGGAATGGAATGTGGAATGGAAAGTGGAATGGAATGAGGAATGGAATGGAATGGAATGGAAAGTGGAAGGGAGTGGAATGGAATGAAATGGAAAATGAAATGGAATGGAATGGAATGTGGAATGGAAAGAAACGGAATGTGGACAGGAATGGAATGAAATGGAATGTGGAAGGGAGAGGAATGGAATGAAATAGAAATTGAAATGGAATGGAATGGAAAGTGGAATGGAATGGAATGTCGTGGAATGTGGAAAGGAACGGAATGGAATGTGAAATGGAATGTGAAATGGAATGTGTAATGCAATGTGGAAAGGAATGAAGTGGAATGTGGGATGGTATGGAATGGGGAGGAATGAGGAAATGAATGGAATGCAACGCGGAATTGAATGTGGAATGGAATGGAGTGTAGAATGGAATTTGGAATAGAATGGAATGGAAAGTGGAATGGAATGTAGAATGGAATGGAATGGAATGTGGAATGGAATGGAAAGGATTGTGGAAGGGAATGGAATGGAGAGGAATGTGGAATGGAACGAAATGGAATGTGGAATGGAATGGAATGGAGTGTGTAATGTAATGGAATGGAGGGGAATGTGGAATGGAATGGAATGGAATGGAATGAGGAATGGGTTGTGGAATGGAAAGTGTAATGGAATGGAGTGGAATGTGGAATCGAATGTGGAATATAACGGAGTGGAGTGTGCAATGGAAAGGAATGTAATGTGGAATGGAACGGATGGAATGTGGAATGGAATGTGGAATGGAATGGAATGGGAAATGGAATGAAATGGAACGTGGAATACAGTGGAATGGAATGGAATGTGAAATGGAATGGAATGGAACGTGGAATACACTTGAATGGAATGTGGAATGGAATTGAAAATGAAATGTGGAATGAATCGCAGAATGGAATGGAATGGAACGTGGAATGGAATGAAACCTAATGCAGAATGGAATGAAATGCAATGTGGAATGTAATTGATTGGAATGGAAAGTAGAATGGAACGTAATGGAATGTGTAATGGAATGTGGAATGGAATGGAATGGAATGCGGAATGGAATGGAATGGAACGTGGAATGGAATGGAATGGAATGTGGAATGGAATCTAATGGAATATAGAATGGAATGGAATGGAAAGGAATTGGATGTAGAATGGAATGGAATGGAATGTGGAATGGAACGTGGAATGGAGTGGAATGGAATGGAATGTGTAATGGAATGGAGTGGAATGGGCAATGGAACGGAGTGGAATGTGGAATGGAACGAGAAATGAAATGGAATGAAATGCGAAACAGAATGAAATGGAATGCGGAATGGAATGGAGTAGAATGTGGAATGGAAAGTGAAATGGAATGGAATGGAATTGAATGGAATTTGGAATGCAATTGAATGGAGTGGAACGTGGAACGGAATCTAAAGGAAGGTGGAATGGAACGTAGAATGGAATGTGGAATGCAGTGTGGAATGGAATTTGGAATGGAAAGGAATGGAATGTGGAATGAAGTGGAATTGAATGTGAAATGGAATGATATGTAATGGAATGGAACGCGAAATGGAATAGAATGTGTAACGGAATTCAATGTAATTTGGAATAAAATGGAATGGAATATGGAACGGAATGGAAAGGAATGTAGAATGGAAAGTGGAATAGAATGGAATTGAAAGTGGAATGCAATGGAATGCATTGCAGAATGGAATGGAATGGAATGGAATGTGGTATGATATGGAATGGAAACGAATGAAATTGAATGTGGAATGGAATGCAATGGAATGTGGATTGGAATGGAATGGAACATTGAATGTAATGGAATGGAATGTGGAATTGAATGGAATGGAAAGGAGTGGAATGTGCAATGCAATGTGGAATGGAAAGGAATGGATCGTGGAATGGAATGTGAAATGGAATGTGGAATGGAATGGAATGGAATGTGGAATGCAAAGGAATGGAATGCGGAATGGAATGGAATGGAATATGGAATAGAATGGAATGGAATGGAATGTGGAAAGAAATGTAATGTAATGGAATGGAATGGAATGGAATGTGGAATGGGTTGGAATGGAATGTGGAATGGAATGGAATAGAAAGGAATGGAATGTGGAATGGAAAGCGGAACGGAATGGAATGGAACGTGGAATGGAATGGAAACGAATTTAATGGAATCTGAAACGGAATGTGGGAAGGAATGTGGAATGGAATTGAGTGGATTGTGGAATGGAATGGAATGGAATGTGGAATGGTATGTGGAATGCAATGTGGTATGGAATGTAATGGAATGTGGAATGGAATGGAATGGATTGTGGAATGGAATGGAATGGAATGGAATGGAATATGGTATGGAATGGAGTGGAATTTGGAATTTAATGGAATGCAATGCAAAGTGGAATTCAATGGAAAGGAATGGAATGGAATGGAACGGAATGAAATGGAAGGGAATACGGAATGGAATGAGGAATGGAATGGAAAGGAATATGGAATGGAATGGAATTGAATAGAATATGGAATGGAATGTGGAATGGAATGGAAAGGAATGCGAAAAGGAAAGGAATTGAATGTGGAATGGAATGGAACACAAAGTGAAAAGGAATGGAATGGAATCTGGATTGGAACGCAATAGAATGTGGAATGAAATGGAATGGAAGGTGGAATGGAATTTGGAATTCAATGGAGTGAAATGTGGAATGGAATGGAAAGGAATGTGGAAAGGAATGTGGAATTGAATGGAATGGAACGTGGAATGGAACATGGAATGGAATGGAGTGGAATGTGGAATGGAGTGGAATGTGGAATGGAATGGAATGGAATGTGGAATGGAATAGAAAGGAATGGAATGAGGAATGGAATGGAATGGATTTTAGAAAAGAATGAAACGGAATGGAATGTGGAATGGAATGGAATGGAAAGGAATGGATTGGAATGTGGTATGGAATGGAATGGAATGGAATGTGTTTTGGAATGTTATGGAATTTGGAATGGAATGGAATGCAATGTGGATTGGAATGGAGTGGAAAGGAATGCAATGTGGAATGGAATGGAATGGAAGGGAATGTGGAATGGAAAGCAGAAGGGAATGGAACAGAATGTGGAATGGAATGGAATGGTATCTGTAATGGAATGGAATAGTATGGAATGTGGAATGAAATGGAACAGAATAGAAAGTGGAATGGAATGGAACGGAATAGAAAGTGGAATGGAATGGAATGGAATGGAATTTAATGGAATATGGAATGCAATGTGGAATGGAATGGAATGGGAAATGGAAAAGAATGGAATGCGGAATAGAATGGAATGGAATTTAGAATGGAATGGAATTTAACGGAATGTGGAGTGGAATGGAATGGATTGGAATTAAATATGGAATGTAATAGGGAAGAGAATGGAATGGAATGTGAAATGGAATGGAATCGAATGTGGAATGGAATGTGGAATGGAATGGAATGGAATGGAATATGGAGAGGAATGGAATGAAGTGGAAGTTGAAATGGAATGGACTAGAATGGAATGTGCAATGGAAAGTGGAATAAAATGGAATGGAATGGAATGGAATGGAATGGAATGGAATCGAACGGAATGTGGAATGGAATGTGGAACGGAATGTAACGGAATGTGAAATGTCATGGAATGGAATGTGGAATGGAATGGAAGGGAATGTGGAATGGAATTTAAAAAAGTGGAAGGTGGAATGGAATGGAATAGAATTTGTAATGCCATGCAAAGGAATGTCTAATGGAATGTGGAATGGAATGGAGTGGACTGAGAAATGGAATGGAATGGAATGGAATGTGGAATGGAATATGGAATGGAATGGAATAGAATGTGGAATGGAAAGTGGAATGGAATGGAATGGAATTGAATGTGGAATGCAATGTGAAATGGAAAGGGAAATGGAATGGAAAGAAATGTGGAATGGAATGGAATGTGGAATGGAATGTGGAATGGAACGGAATGGAAGGTGGAATGAAATGGAATGGAATTTGGAATGCAAAGGATAGTAATAGAAGGTGGAATGTAATGGAATTGAGTGGAATGTGGAATGCAATGTAATGGAATGGAATGGAAATCGGCCTGCAATGTGGAATGGAATGGAATGGAAAGTGGAATGCAATGTATTGGAATGCGGAATGGAATGGAAAGGAATGGATGTTGATTGGAATGAAATGGAATGTGGAAAGTAATGTGGAATGCAATGCTATGGAATGTGGACTGGAATGTGGAATGGAATGGAATGGAATGTGGAATGGAATGGAATGGAAGGTGGAATGGAATACAGTGGAATGTGGAATGCAATGGAATGGAGTTGAACGCAGAATGGAATGGAATGGATGTGGAATGGAATGAAATGGAATGTGGAAAGGAATGGAATGGCATGCGGAATGGAATGTGGAATGGAATTTACTGGAATGTGGAATGGTATTTGCAATGCAGTGGAATGGAATGTGGAATGGAATGGAATGGAGTGGAATGTGGAATGGGATGGAGTGGAATACGGAACGGAATGGAATGGAATGGAATGTGGAATGGAAAGGAATGGAATGTGGAATGCAATTGTGTGGAATGTGGAATGGAATAAGGAGTGGAATGAGGAATGGAATGGAATGGAAAGTCGAATGCAATGTGGAATGGAATGGTATGGAACATGGAATGGAAAGTGGAATGAAATGCAACGGAACGTGGAATGGAATAAGGAATGGAATGGAATACAATGTGGAACGGAAGGGAATGAAATGTGGAATGCAATTTTGAATGGAAAGAATTGAATGGTATGGAATAGGGAATGGAATGGAATGGAATGGAAATTGGAATGGAATGTAATGGAAAGGAGTGGAACGTGTAACGGAATGAATAGGAATGTTTAAAGGAATGGAATTGAATGGAATGTGGAATGGATTGGAATGGAATGGAATGGAATTCGGACTGGAATGAAATGGAATTTGGTATGGAATGGAATGTAATGTGGAATGGAATGCAATCGAATGTGTAATGGAATCGTATGTAATGGAAAGTGAATTGGAATTGAAGAAATTCGGAATGGAATGTGGAAAAGAATGGATTGGAATTTGAAATGGAATGTGGAATGGAATTTGGAATGGAATGTGGAATGGAATGGAATGGAATGTGGAATGGATTGTGGAATATACTGGAATGGAATGTGGAAAGCAATGTGAAATGGAATGTGGAATCGAATGGAATGGAATGTGGAATGGAATCAGGAATGGAATGGAATGGATGTTGAATGGAATGTTGAATGCAATGTGGAAAGTAGTGGAATGGAAAGCGGAATGGAAAGTGGAATGACACATGGAATGGAACGTGGAATGGAATGGAATTGAGTTTGGAATGGAATGTGGAATGGAATGTGGAATGGAATGTAATGGAATGTGGAATGTAATGGAATGGAATGTGAACTGGAATGCAATGGAATGTGGAATGGAATTCAATGGAATTTGGAATGGAATGGAATTGAATGTTGAATGGAATTGAAAGGAATGTGGAAAGGAAAGTGGATTGGAATGGAAAGGAATGTTGAATGGAATGGAATGGATTGCGGAATGGAAAGGAATGGAATGGAATGTGGAATGGAATGGAATGTGGAATGGAATGGAATGGAAATGAATGGAATGGAAAGTGAAATGGAAGGCAGTGGATTTTGGAGTGGAATGGAATGGAAGAGAATGTTGAGTGGAATGGAATGGAAACGAATGGAAAGTGGAATGGAATGGATGGGAATGTTGAATGGAATGGAATGGAATTTGGAATGGAAAGGAATCGAATATGGAATGGAATGTGGAATGGAACGTGGACTGGAATGGATTGGAATCATGAATGGAATGGAATGGATTTTGGAATGGAATGGAATGGAATGGAATAGAATGCAATGGAATGAGGAATGAAATGGTGTGTGAAATGGAATGCAACACAATGGAATCTGGACTGGAATGGAATGGAATGGAATGTGGAATGGAATGTGGAATGGAATGGAAAGGAATGGAATGTGGAATGGAAAGTTTCATGGAAAGTGGAATGGAACGTGGAATGGTATGCAGAATGCAATGCAATGTAACGTGGAGTGGAAAACGGATTGAAAAGTGGAATGGAAACAGGAAAGGAACGTGGAATGGAACGTGGAATGGAATGGAATGCAAAGGGTCATGGAATGTTTTGGAAAGTGAAATGGAATGGAAATGAAAGTGGAATGGAATGGAAGGGAAAATGGAATGTAAAGGAATGGAGTGTGGAATGTAATGGAATGGAATTAAGAATGGAATCTGGAATGTAATGGAATGGAAAGTGGAATGGAATATGGAATGGACTGGAATGTGGAATGGATTGTGAAATGGAATGTAGAAAGGAATGAGGAAAGGAATGGAATGGAATGGAATGTGTAATGGAATGAAATGGAAAGTGAAATGGAATGGAGTGGAATGGAATGTGGAATGGCATAGAATGGAATGTGGAATGGAATGTGGAATGCAATGAAGCAGAATATGGAATGGAATATGGAAAAAAGTGGAGTGGAATGTGGAATTGAATATAAAGGAGTGTTGAATGGAATGTGGAATGGAATGAAATGGAATGCGGAATGTAATGTGGAGTGGAATGGAATGGGGAATGGAATGGTCTGGAATGTGAAATGGAATGTGGAAAGTAATGTGTAATGGAACGTGCAATGGAAAGGAATAGAAAGAGGAATGAAATGGTAGGGAATGTGGAATTGAATTCAAAGGAATGTGGAATGGAATGGAAGTGAATGAAATGGAAATTAGAATGGAATGTAATGGAATGTGGAATAGAATGAAAGGGAACGTGGAATGGAATGGAAGGGAGTGGAATGTGGAATGGAATGGAATGGAATGAGGCATGGAATGTGGAATGGAATGTGGAAATGAATGAAGTGTAACGTGGAATGAAATATGGAATGGAATGGAGTGGAATGTGAAATGGTATGGAATGGAGAAGAATGTGGAAATGAATGCAATGGAAAGTGGAATGGAATAGAATGGAATGTGGAATGGAATGGAATGGAACGAGGAATGGAACGTGTTATGAAACATGGAATGAAATGGAATGGAATGTGGAATGGAATGCAATGGAATTTGGAATGGAATGGAATGGAGTGGAATGTGGAATGGAACGGAATGGGATGTGGAATGGAATGGAATGGAATGTCGAATGGAATGGAATGGAGGGGAATGTCGAATGGAATTGAAGGGAATGAGGAATGGAATTGAACTGAATGAGGAATGGAATGTGGAATGGAATGTGTAATTTAATGGAGTGGAATGCGGAATGGAATGTGGAATGGAATGGTGTGGAAAGTGGAATAGAATGGAAAGGAATGGGGAATGGAATGGCGTGGAATGTGGAATGGAATGTGGGGTGGAATGTGGAATGGAATTTGGAATGGAATGCAATCTGAAATGGAATGGAATGGAACGTGATTTATAATGGAATGGAATGTGGAATGGAATAGAATGAAACTTGAAATGGAACGTCGAATGGAAAGGAATGGAACTTGAAATGGAATGTAACGGAATGTGGAAAGGAATGGAATGGAATGTGGAATGAAATGCAATGGAATGGAATGTAGAATGCAACGTAATGGAATGTGGAATGGAAAGGGCAATGGAACGTCAAATGGAATGGAATGGAAAGTGGAATGGAATGGAAGGGAATGTGGAATGAAATTGATTGGACTATGGAATGGAACGCAATGGAATTAAATGGAATCTAGAAAGGAATGTAGTGTAATGGAATGGAATGGAATGTGGCATTTAATGGAATGGAATGTGGAATGGAATGTGAAATGGAATGGAATGTGAAATGGAATGGAATGAAATGGAATGTGGTATGGAATGGAATAGAATGAGGAATGGAACGTGGAATGGAATGTGGAATGGAATGTAATGGAACGGGGAGTGAAAAGTGGAATGGAACGTGGAATGGAATGGAATGCAATGCGGAATGGAATGGAATGGGAAGTGGAATGGAATGGAATGGAATGTGGAATGGAATGGAATGGAACGTGGTTTTTAATGGAATGGAATGTGGAATGGAATGGAATGGAATTTGGAATGGAATGTGGAATGGAATGGAATGGAAAGTGGAATGAAATATGGAATGGAATGGAATGTGGAATGGAATGTGGAATGGAAAGTTTTGGAATATGTAATAGAATGTGGAATGCAATATGGCATGAAATGTAATGGAATGCGGAATGGAATGGAATGGAATGTGCAGTGGAAAGGAATGGAATGCAACGTGGAATGGCATGGAATGGAATGTGCAATGGAATGTGAAAAGGAATGTGGAATGGAATGAAGAGGAATCTGGATTGGAATGTGGTATGGAATGTGGAATGGAATGAAGTGGAATGTGGAATGGAATGGAATGGAGTGGAATGAGCAATGGAATCGAAGGGAATATGGAATGGAATGTGGAATGGAATGAAATGGAATGAGGAATGGAATGCGGAATGGAATGGAAGGAAAGTGGAATGGAACGGAATGTGGAATGGAATGGAATGGAAATTGGAATGGAACATGGAATAGAATGTGGAATGGAACGTGGAAAGGAATGGAATGCAAAGTGGAATATAATGGAATGGAATGTGCAAAGGAATTGAGTGGAATGTGGAATGGAATGGAATGCAATGTAGAATGGAAAGTGGAATGGAATGGAATAGAATGTGGAATGGAATGAGGTATGGAATAGAATGAAATGTGCAATGGAATGGAATGAATTGTAGAATGGAATGGAATGGAATGGAATAGAATATGGAATGGAATGGAATGGAATGGAATGTGGAAAAGAATGGAATGGAATGAAATGTGGAATGCAATGGAATGGAATGTGCAATGCAATGGAATGGAATAGACGGGAATGGAATGTGGAATGCAACTGAATGGAATGGAATGTTATGAAATGCAAGGGAATGCGGAATGGAATGTGGAACGGAATGGAAAGGAGTGTGCAATGGAATGGAATGAAATAGAATGTGGAATGGAATGGAATGGAATGTGCAATTGAATGTGGAATGGAATGGAATGCAATGTGAAAAGGAGTGGAATGGAATGAGGAATGGAATGAAATGGAAAGTGAAAAGGAATCAAAGGAATGTGGAATGGAATGGAATGGAATGTGGAAGGGAATGGAATGGAATCGGGAATAGAATGGAATGGAAAGAGGAATGGAATGGAAAGGAATGAGGAAACGAACGCAATGGAAACTGAAAAGGAATGGAAAGGAATGTGGAATGCAATGGAATGGAATGTAGAATGGAATGGGCAACAGAATGTGGAATGGAATGCAGAATGCAATGTGGAATGGAATGGAGTGGAATGTGGAATGGAATAGAAAGGAATCTAGAATGGATTGGAATGGAATGGAATATGGAATGGAATGGAATGGAATGTGGAATGGAATGGAAAGGATAATGGAATGGAACTGAATGGGATGGAATATGGAATGGAATTGAATGGAATGCAATGTGGAATGGAATGGAATGGAATGTGGAATGGAATGGAACGGCAGGTGGAATGCAATGGAAATGAATGTGGAATGCAATTGAATGGAATGTGGAATGGAATTGAATTGTATGAGGAATGGAATGTGGAATGGAATGGAGTGGAATGTGTAATTTAATTGAATGGAATGAGTAATGGAATGGAATGGCATGTGGAATGGAATGCAATGGAATGCAGAATGGAATGTGTAATGGAATGTGTAATGGAATGTGGAATGGAATTGAATGGAATGTGGAAAGGAATGGAATGGAATGTAGAATGCAATTTGGAATGGAATCGAATGGAATGTGGATTGGAATGTGGTATGGAATGGAAGGAATGTGGAATGGATTGGAAAGGATTGTAGAATGGAATGTAATGGAATGGAATGGAATATGGAATGAAATGGAATGGAATGGAATGGAATGCATTATGGAATGAAATGGAATGGAATGGAATATGGAATGGAATGGAATGGAATGGAATGTGGAATGCAATGGAAACAGTGGAATGCAATGGAAACAATGGAATGGAATGGAATGGAATGAGGAATGGAATGGAAAGGAATGTGGAATGGAATGGAATGGAATTGAATGGAATGTGGAGTGGAATGGAATGGAATGTGAAAAGGAATGGAATGGAAAGTGGAATGGAATGGAATGGAATGTGGAATAGAATGGAATGGAAAGTGGAATGGAATGGAATGGAATGGAATGGAATGGAACGGAATGTGGAATGGAATGTGGAACGGAATGTAACGGAATGTGAAATGTCATGGAATGGAATGTGGAATGGAATGGAAGGGAATGTGGAATGGAATTTAAAGAATTGGAAGGTGGAATGGAATGGAATAGAATTTGTAATGCCATGCAAAGGAATGTCTAATGGAATGTGGAATGGAATGGAGTGGACTGAGAAATGGAATGGAATGGAATGGAATGTGGAATGGAATATGGAATGGAATGGAATGGAATGTGGAATGGAAAGTGGAATGGAATGTGGAATGCAATGTGAAATGGAAAGGGAAATGGAATGGAATGAAATGTGGAATGGAATGGAATGTGGAATGGAATGTGGAATGGAACGGAATGGAAGGTGGAATGAAGTGGAATGGAATTTGGAATGCAAAGGAGAGTAATAGAAGGTGGAATGTAATGGAATTGAGTGGAATGTGGATTGCAATGTAAAGGAATGGAATGGAAATCGGCCTGCAATGAGGAAAGGAATGGAATGGAATGAGGAATGCAATGTATTGGAACGCGGAATGGAATGGAAAGGAATGGATGTTGATTGGAATGTAATGGAATGTGGAAATTAATGTGGAATGGAATGCTATGTAATGTGGACTGGAATGTGGAATGGAATGGAATGGAAGGTGGAATGTAATGGAATGGAAGGTGGAATGGAATGCAATGGAATGTGGATTGCAACGGAATGGAGTTGAAGGCAGAATGGAATGGAATGGATGTGGAATGGAATGAAATGGAATGTGGAAAGGAATGGAATGGAATGTGGAATGGAATTTACTGGAATGTGGAATGGTATTTGCAATGGAGTGGAATGGAATGTGGAATTGAATGGAATGGTGTGGAATGTGGAACGGGATGGAGTGGAATACGGAACGGAATGGAATGGAATGTGGAATGGAATGGAATGGAATGTGGAATGCCATTGTGTAGAATGTGGAATGGAATAAGGATTGGAATGAGGAATGGAACTGAATGGAAAGTCGAATGCAATGTGGAATGGAATGGTATGGAACATGGAATGGAAAGTGGAATGAAATGCAATGGAACGTGGAATAGAAGGCGGAATGGAACGTGGAATGGAATGAGGAATGGAATGGAATGGAATGTAGGATGGAATGGGATACAATGTGGAACGGAATGGAATGCAATGTGGAATGGAATTTGGAATGGAATGGAATGGAATGGAATGGAATGGAATGGAATGGAATAGGGAATGGAATGGAATGGAATGGAATGGAATGGAAAGTGGAATGGAATGTAATGGAAAGGAATGGAACGTGTAACGGAATGAAAAGGAATGTGTAAAGGAATGGAATTGAATGGAATGTGGAATGGATTGGAATGGAATGGAATGGAATGGAATGCGGACTGGAAAGAAATTGAATTTGGTATGGAATGGAATGGAATGTGGAATGGAATGCAATTGAATGTGTAATGCAATCGAATGTAATGGAAAGTGAATTGGAATTGAAGAAATTCGGAATGGAATGTGGAAAAGAATGGAATGGAATTTGAAATGGAATGTGGAATGGAATTTGGAATGGAATGGAATGGAATGTGGAATGGATTGTGGAATATAGTGGAATGGAATGTGTAAAGCAATGTGAAATGGAATGTGGAATGGAATGGAATGGAATGTGGAAGGGAATGGAATGGAATCGGGAATAGAATGGAATGGAAAGAGGAATGGAATGGAAAGGAATGAGGAAACGAACGGAATGGAAAGTGAAAAGGAATGGAAAGGAATGTGGAATGCAATGGAATGGAAAGTAGAATGGAATGGGCAACAGAATGTGGAATGGAATGTGGAATGCAATGTGGAATGGAATGGAGTGGAATGTGGAATGGAATGGAAAGGAATCTGGAATGGAATTGAATGGGATGGAATATGGAATGGAATTGAAAGGAATGCAATCTGGAATGCAATGGAATGGAATGTGGAGTGAAATGGAATGGCATGTGGAATGCAGTGGAATAGAATGTGGAATGAAATGGAATGGAATGTGGAATGGAATTGAATTGTATGAGGAATGGAATGTGGAATGGAATGGAATGGAATGTGTAATGGAATTGAATGGAATGAGCAATGGAATGGAATGGCATGTGGAAAGGAGTGGAAAGGAATGTAGAATGGAAAGTGTAATGGAATGTGGAATGGAATTGAATGGAATGTGGAATGGTATGGAATGGAATGCAGAATGGAATTTGGAATGGAATCGAACGGAATGTGGATAGGAATGTGGTATGGAATGGAATGGAACGTGGAATGGATCGTGGAATGGAACGTGGAATTGAAAGTGGAGCGGAACGTGGAATTGAACGTGAAATGAACCTTGGAATGGCATGTGAAATGGAATGGAATGGAATCGAATGGAATGTGGAATGGAAACGAATGGAATGGAATGTGGAATGGAATGTGGAATGAAATGGAATGGAATGTGGAATGGAATGTGGAATGGAACGTGGAATGGAAAGTGGAATGGAACCTGGAATGGAATGTAATGGAACGTGAAATGAATTGGAATGGAATGGAATGTGGAATGGAATGGAAAGGAATGTGAAATGGAATGGTATGTGGAATGGAATGGAAAGGAATGTGAAATGGAATGCAATGCGGAATGGAATGAAATTTGAAATAAAGTGGAATGGAATGCAGAATGGAATGAAATGGAATGCAGAATGGAATGGAATTGAGTGGAAAGTGGAATGGAATTGATTGGAATGTGGACTGGAATGTGGAAAGTAATAGAATGGAATGTGGAATGGAATTGAATGGAATGTGAAATGGAATGGAGTGGAATGTAGAATGGAATGTGGAATGGAATGCGGAATGGAAATGAATGGAATGTGGAATGGAATGGAACGGAATGTTGAATGGAATAGAACGGAATTTGGAATGGAATGTGCTATGGAATGGAAAGGATTGTGGAATGGAATGTGGTATGGATGGAATGGAATGTGCAATGGAATGGAAAGGGCTGTAGAATGGAAAGGATGGAAAAGAATATGGAATGGAATGAAATAGCATGGAATGCAGAATGCAATGGAATGGACTGGAATGGAATGGAAGGAAAAGCATAATGGAATGTGGAATGGAATGGAAAGGAATGGGGAATAAAATGGAATGTAATGGAATATGGAATGGAGTGGAATGTAATTGAAAGGAATGTGAAATGGAATGTGGAATAAAATGGAATGGAATGTGAAAGGGAATGGAATGGAATGTGGAATGGAATCGAATGGAATGTGAAAAGGAATTGAATGGAATGTGTAATGGAATGAAATGGAAATTGGAATGGAATGGAATGGAATGGAATGTGGAATGGAATGGAATAGAATGAGGAATGGAATGTGGAGTGTAATGGAATGTGGAATGGCTTGGAATGGAACGTGGAATGGATCGTGGATTCGAACCTGGAAACGAAAGTGGAAAGGAAGATGGGCTGGAACGTTTAATGGACGGTGTAATGGAATGTGGAATGGAATTGAAAGGAATGGAATGGAATATGAAATGGAATGGAATGGAATGTGAAATGGAATGGAATGGAATGTGGAATGAAATGTGAAATGGAATGGAATGCAATGGAAAGGTATGTGGAATGGAATGGAATGGAATGTGGAATGGAATTAATGGAGTCTGAAATGGAATGGAATGGAATGGAATGGAAAGTTGAATGGAATGGAATGAGATGTGAAGTGGCAAGGAATGTAAGGTGGAATGGAATGGAATGGAGTGGAAAGTGGAATGGAATGGAACGTGGAATGGAATGTAGAATGGAATGTGAAATGGAATGTGGAATGGAATGCAATGGAATGTGGAATGGAATGTGGAATGAAATGTGGAATGCAATGGTATGGAAACTGGAAAGGAACGAGGAATGGAACGTGGAATGGGATGTAGAATGGAGTATGGAATGGAAAGTGGAATGTAATGTGGAATGGAATGGAATGGAAAGTTGACTGTAATGGTATGAAATGAAAGGTGGAATGGATTGCAATCGAATGTGGAATGGAAAGCTGTATGGAATGTGGAATGGAATGCGGAATGGAATCGAGTGGAATGTGCAATGGAATAGAATGGAATGGAATGTGGAATGGAATGTGGAATAGAATGTGGAATGGAACGTGGAATGAAAGTGAAGGGAACGTGGAATGGAACGTGGAATGTATTGGAAAGGAATGAAAAGTGGAAAAGAACGGAATGGAATGGAATGGAATGGAATGTGGAATGGAACGGAATGAAATGTGGAATGGAATGGAAAGAAGTGAAATGTGGAATGTAATGTGGAATGGAATGGAGTGGAATGTGGAATTGAATGGAGTGGAATGTGGAATGGAATGGAATGGAATGTGGAATGGAATGTGGAATGGAATGGATTGGAATGTGGTATGTAAGCTGGAAAGAAATGGAATGGAATGTGGAATGGATTGAAATGGAATGTGGAATGGTATTCAATGGAATTTGGGAAGGGGTTTGGAATGCAAAGTGGAATGGAGTGGAACGGAATGTGTAATGGCAAGGAATGGATTGCAGAATGGAATGGAATGGAATGTGGAATGGAATGGAATGTGGAATGGAATGGAATGGAAATGAATGGAATGGAAAGTGGAATGGAATGCAATGCAATGTGGAATTGAATGGAATACGGAATGGAAAGGAATGGAAAGGAATGGAAAGTGGAAAGGAATGGATGGGAATGTGGAATGGAAAGGAATGGAATGTGGAACGGAATGGAATGGAATGTGGAATGGAACGTGGAAAGGAATGGAAGGGAATGTGGAATGGAATGGAATGGATTGTGGAATGGAATAGAATGGATTGTAGAATGGAATGGAATGGAACGAGTAATGGAATGAAATGGAATGGAATGTGGACTGGAATGAAATGGAATGGAATGTGGAATATAATGTGGAATGGAAGGAAATGGAAAGGAATGTGGAATGGAATGGATTGTGGAATGAAATGTGGAAAGGAATGGATTGGAGCGTGGAATGGAACGTGGAATGGAACTTGGAAAGGAAAGTGCAATGGAACGTGGAATGGACCGTGGAATGGAATGTGGAATGCAATGTGGAATGGAACGTGGAATGGAAAGTTTAACGGAACGTGGAATGGAACGTGGAATGAAACATGGAATGGAATGCAATGGAACTTGGAGTGGAAAGACGAATGGAATGCGGAGTGGAAACTGGAATGTAACGTGGAATGGAACGGGGAATGGAATGGATCGCAATGTGGAATGGAATGGAATGGAAGGTGGAATGGAATGGAATTGAATGTGGAATGGAATGGAATGCAATATTGAATGTGATGGAATGGAATGTGGAATAGATTGGAATGGAATTTAGAATGTAAAGTGGAATGTAAAGGAATGGAATGTGGATTGGAATGTGGAATGGAATGTGAAATGGAAAGGAATGGAACGTGGAATGGAATGTGGAATGGAAAGTGGAATGGAATGAGGAATGGAATGGAATGGAATGGAAAGCAGAAGGGGTGGAATGGAATGAAATGGAAATTGAAATGGAATGGAATGGAATGTGGAATGGAAAGAAACGGAATGTGGAATGGAATGGAATGAAATGGAATGTGGAAGGGAGAGGAATGGAATGAAATGGAAATTGAAATGGAATGGAATGGAAAGTGGAATGGAATGGCGTGGAGTGTGGAAAGGAACAGAATGGAATGTGAAATGGAATGTGGAAAGGAATGTGAAATGGAATGTGTAATGGAATGTGTAATGCAATGTGGAAAGGAATGAAGTGGAATGTGGGATTGTATGGAATGGGGAGGAATGTGGAAATGAATGGAATGCAACGTGGAATTGAATGTGGAATGGAATGGAGTGTAGAATGGAATTTGGAATAGAATGGAATGGAAAGCGGAATGGAATGTAGAATGGAATGTGGAATGGAATGTGGAATGGAATGGAAAGGATTGTGGAAGGGAATGGAATGGAGAGGAATGTGGAATGGAACGGAATGGAATGTGGAATGGAATGGAATGGAGTGTGTAATGTAATGGAATGGAGGTGAATGTGGAATGGAATGGAATGGAATGAGGAATGGGTTGTGGAATGGAAAGTGGAATGGAATAGAGTGTAATGTGGAATCTAATGTGGAATGGAACGGAGTGGAGTGTGCAATAGAAAGGAAGGTAATGTGGAAAGGAATGGAATGGAACGTGGAATGGAATGTGGAATGGAATGGAATGGGAAATGGAATGAAATGGAACATGGAATACAGTGGAAAGGAATGGAATGTGAAATGGAATGGAATGGAACGTGGAATACAGTTGAATGGAATGTGGAATGGAATTGAAATTGAAATGTAGAATGAATCGCAGAGTGGAATGGAATGGAACGTGGAATGGAATGAAACCTAATACAGAATGGAATGAAATGGAATGTGGAATGTAATTGATTGGAATGGAAAGTAGAAAGGAACGTAATGGAATGTGTAATGGAATGTGGAATGAAATGGAATGTAATTTGGAATGGAATGGAATGGAACGTGGAATGGAATGGAATGGAATGTGGAATGGAATCTAATGGAATATGGAATGGAAAGGAATGGAAAGGAATTGGATGTAGAATGGAATGGAATGGAATGTGGAATGGAACGTGGAATGGAGTGGAATGGAATGGAATGTGTAATGGAATGGAGTGGAATGGGCAATTGAACGGAGTGGAATGTGGAATGGAACGAGAAATGGAATGGAATGAAATGTGGAATGGAATGAAATGGAATACGGAATGGAATGGAGTAGAATGTGGAATGGAAAGTGAAATGGAATGGAATGGAATGTGGATTGGAATGTGGAATGGAATTTACTGGAATGGGGAATGGTATTTGCAATGGAGTGGAATGGAATGTAGAATGGAATGGAATGAAGTGGAATGTGGAATGGGATGGAGTGGAATAGGGAACGGAATGGAATGGAATGTGGAATGGAATGGAATGGAATGTGGAATGCCATTGTGTGGAATGTGAAATGGAATAAGGAATGGAATGAGGAAAGGAATGGAATGGAAAGTCGAATGCAATGTGGAATGGAATGGTATGGAACATGGAATGGAAAGTGGAATGAAATGCAATGGAACGTGGAATAGAAGGCGGAATGGAACGTGGAATGGAATGAGGAATGGAATGGAATGGAATGTGGGATAGAATGGAATAAAATGTGGAACGGAATGGAATGCAATGTGGACTGGAATTTGGAATGGAATGGAATGGAATGGAATGGAATAGGGAATGGAATGGAATGGAATGGAATGGAATGGAAAGTGGAATGGAATGTAATGGAAAGGAATGGAACGTGTAACGGAATGAAAAGGAATGTGTAAAGGAATGGAATTGAATGGAATGTGGAATGCATTGGAATGGAATGGAATGGAATGGAATGCGGACTGGAATGAAATGGAATTTGGTATGGAATGGAATGGAATGTGGAATGGAATGCAATTGAATGTGTAATGGAATCGAATGTAATGGAAAGTGAATTGGAATTGAAGAAATTCGCAATGGAATGTGGAAAAGAATGGAATGGAATTTGAAATGGAATGTGGAATGGAATTTGGAATGGAATGTGGAATGGAATGGAATGGAATGTGGAATGGATTGTGGAATATAGTGGAATGGAATGTGGAAAGCAATGTGAAATGGAATGTGGAATCGAATGGAATGGAATGTGGAATGGAATAAAAATGGAATGGAATGGTTTGTTCAATGGAATGTTGAATGCAATTTGGAAAGGAGTGAAATGGAAAGTGGAATGGAAAGTGGAATGACACGTGGAATGGAACGTGGAATGGAATGGAATTGAGCTTGAAATGGAATGTGGAATGGAATGTGGAATTGAATGTGGAATGGAATGTAATGGAATGTGGAATGCAATGGAATGGAATGTGAACTGGAATGGAATGGAATGTGGAATGGAATTCAATGGAATTTGGAATGGAATGGAATTGAATGTTGAATGGAATTGAAAGGAATGTGGAAAGGAAAGTGGATTGGAATGGAAAGGAATGTTGAATGGAATGGAATGGATTGCGGAATGGAAAGGAATGGAATGGAATGGAATGTGGAATGGAATGGAATGTGGAATGGAATGGAATGGAAATGAATGGAATGGAAAGTGAAAGGGAATGCAGTGGATTTTGGAGCGGAATGGAATGGAAGGGTATGTTGAGTGGAATGAAATGGAAAGGAATGGAAAGTGGAATGGAATGGATGGGAATGTGGAATGGAATGGAATGGAATTTGGAATGGAAAGGAATCGAATATTGAATGGAATGGAATGGAATGTGGAATGGAACGTGGACTGGAATGGATTGGAATCATGAATGGAATGGAATGGATTTTGAAATGCAATGGAATTGAATGGAATATAATGCAATGGAATGAGGAATGAAATGGAGTGTGAAATGGAATGCAATGCGAAGGAATTTGGACTGTAATGGAGTGGAATGGAATGTGGAATGGAATGTGGAATGGAATGGAAAGGAATGGAATGTGGAATGGAAAGTTTCATGGAAAGTGGAATGGAATGTGGAATGGTACGCAGAATGGAACGTGGAATGCAATGCAATATAACGTGGGGTGGAAAACGGATTGAAATGTGGAGTGGAAACTGGAAAAGAACGTGGAATGGAACGTGGAATGGAATGGAATGCAACGGGTCATGGAATGTATTGGAAAGTGGAATGGAATGGAAATGAAAGTGGAATGGAATGGATGGGAAAATGGAATGTAAATGAATGGAGTGTGGAATGTAATGGAATGGAATTAAGAATGGAATGTGGAATGGAATGGAATGGAAAGTGGAATGGAATATGGAATGGAATGGAATGTGGAATGGATTGTGAAATGGAATGTAGAAAGGAATGAGGAAAGGAATGGAATGGAATGTGCAATGGAATGAGGAATGGGATGTGGATTGGAATGTGGAATGCAATGAAGCAGAATATGGAATGGCATATGGAAAATAGTGGAGTGGAATGTGGAATTGAATATAAAGGAGTGTTGAATGCAATGTGGAATGGAATGAAATGGAATGTGGAATGTGATGTGGAGTGGAATGGAATGGAATGGGGAATGGAATGGTCTGGAAAGTGAAATGGAATGTGGAAAGGAATGTGTAATGGAACGTGGAATGGAAAGGAACAGAAAGTGGAATGAAATGGTAGGGAATGTGGAATTGAATTCAAAGGAATGTGGAATGGAATGGAAGTGAATGAAATGGAAATTAGAATGGAATGTAATGGAATGTGGAATAGAATGAAAGGGAATGTGGATTGGAATGGAATGGAGTGGAATGTGGAATGGAATGGAATGGAATGTGGCATGGAATGTGGAATGGAATGTGGAAAGGAATGAAGTGGAACGTGGAATGTAATGTGGAATGGAAAGGAGTGGAATGTGAAATGGTATGGAATGGAGAAGAATGTGGAAATGAATGCAATGGAAAGTGGAACGGAATAGAATGGAATGTGGAAAGGAATATGGAATGGAATGGAATGGAACGAGGAATGGAACGTGGAATGAAACATGGAATGGAATGGAATGGAATGGAATGTGGAATGGAATGCAATGGAATTTCGAATGGAATGGAATGGAGTGGAATGTGGAATGGAACGGAATGGGATGTGGAATGGAATGGAATGGAATGTCGAATGGAATGGAATGGAGGGGAGTGTCGAATGGAATTGAATGGAATGAGGAATGGAATTGAACCGAATGAGGAATGGAATGTGGAATGGAATGTGGAATTTAATGGAGTGGAATGTGGAATGGAATGTGGAAGGAATGGTGAGGAGTGTGGAAAAGAATGCAAAGGAATGGGGAATGGAATGGTGTGGAATGTGGAATGGAATGTGGAGTGGAATGTGGAATGGAATGCAATGGGAAATGGAATGGAATGGAACGTGGCATATAATGGAATGGAATGTGGAATGGAATAGAGTGAAACTTGAAATGGAACGTCGAATGGAATGGAATGGAACATGGAATGGAATGGAATGGAACTTGGAATGGAATGGAACGGAATGTGGAATGGAATGCAATGGAATGGAATGTAGAATGGAACCTAATGGAATGTGGAATGTAAAGGGCAATGGAACGTCGAATGGAATGGAATGGAAAGTGGAATGGAATGGAAGGGAATGTGGGATGGAATTGATTGGAATATGGAATGGAACTCAATGGAATGAAATGGAATCTAGAAAGGAATGTAGTGTAATGAAATGTAATGGAATGGAATGGAATGTGGCATTTAGTGGAATGGAATGTGGAATGGAATGAGAAATGGAAAGGAATGTGAAGTGGAATGGAATGAAATGGAATGTGGTATGGAATGGAATAGAATGAGGAATGAAAAGTGGAATGGAATGTGCAATGGAATGGAATGGAACGGGGAGTGAAAAGTGGAATGGAACGTGGAATGGAATGGAATGCAATGTGGAATGGAATGGAATGGAAAGTGGAATGGAATGGAATGGAACGTGGTTTTTAATGGAATGGAATGTGGAATGGAATGGAATGGAATTTGGAATGGAATGTGGAATGTAATGGAATGGAAAGTGGAATGAAATGTGGAACGGAATGGAATGGAATGTGGAATGGAATGTGGAATGGAAAGTATAGGAATATGTAATAGAATGTGGAATGCAATGTGGCATGAAATGTAACGGAATGCGGAATGGAATGGAATGGAATGGAATGTGCAGTGGAAAGGAATGGAATGCAACGTGGAATGGCATGGAATGGAATGTGCAATGGAATGTGGAAAGGAATGTGGAATGGAATGAAGAGGAATCTGGAGTGGAATGTGGTATGGAATGTGGAATGGAATGAAGTGGAATGTGGAATGGAATGGAATGGAGTGGAATGAGTAATGGAATCGAAGGGAATGTGGAACGGAATGTGGAATGGAATGAAATGGAATGAGGAATGGAATGCGGAATGGAACGGAATGGAAAGTGGAATGGAATGGAATGGAATGTGGAATGGAATGGAATGGAAATTGTAAGGGAACGTGGAATCGAATGTGGAATGGAACGTGGAAAGGAATGGAATGCAAAGTGGAATATAATGGAATGGAATGTGGAAAGGAATTGAGTGGAATGTGGAATGGAATGGAATGCAATGTAGAATGGAAAGTGGAATGGAATGGAATGGAATGTGGAATGGAATGAGGTATGGAATAGAATGAAATGTGGAATATAATGGAATGGATTGTAGAACGGAATGGAATGGAATGGAATATGGAATGGAATGGAATGGAATGGAATGTGGAAAAGAATGGAATGGAATGAAATGTGGAATGCAATGGAACGGAATAGACTGGAATGGAACGTGGAATGCAACTGAATGGAATGGAATGTAATGGAATGGAAGGGAATGCAGAATGGAATGTGGAACGGAATGGAAAGGAATGTGCAATGGAATGGAATGGAATAGAATGTGGAATGGAATGGAATGGAATGTGCAATTGAATGTGGAATGGAATGCAATGCAATGTGAAAAGGAGTGGAATGGAATGAGGAATGGAATGAAATGGAAAGTGAAAAGGAATCAAAGGAATGTGGAATGGAATGGAATGGAATGTGGAAGGAAATAGAATGGAATCGGGAACAGAATGGAATGGAAAGAGGAATGGAAGGGAAAGGAATGTGGAAACGAACGGAATGGAAAGTGAAAAGGAATGGAAAGCAATGTGGAATGCAATGGAATGGAATGCAGAATGGAATGGGCAACAGAATGTGGAATGGAATGTGGAATGCAATGTGGAATGGAATGGAGTGGAAAGTGGAATGGAATGGAAAGGAATCAGGAATGGATTGGAATGGAATGGAATGTGGAATGGAATGGAATGGAATGTGGAATGGAATGGAATGGAATGTGGAATGGAATGGAAAGGATAATGGAATGGAATTGAATGGGATGGAATATGTAATGGAATTGAATGGAATGCAATGTTGAATGGAATGGAATGGAATGTGGAATGGAATGGAACGGCATGTGGAATGTAATGGAATAGAATGTGGAATGCAATGGAATGGAATGTGGAATGGAATGGAATTGAATTGTATGAGGAAAGGAATGTGTAATGCAATGGAATGTAATTTGTAATGGAATTGAATGGAATGAGCAATGGAATTGAATGGCATATGGAATGGAAAGGAATGGAATGTAGAATGGAATGTGGAATGGAATGTGGAATGGAATTGAATGGAATGTGGAAAGGAATGGAATGGAATGTAGAATGCAATTTGGAATGGAATCGAATGGAATGTGTATTGAAATGTGGTATGGAATGGAATGGAATGTGGTATGGAATGGAATGGAATGTGGAATGGAATGGAAAGGATTGTAGAATGGAATGGAATGGAATGGAATGGAATATGGAATGAAATGGAATGGAATGGAATATGGAATGGAATGGAATGGAATGGAATGTGGAATGGAATGGAAAGGAATGTGGAATGAAATGTGAAATGGAATGGAATGCAATGGAAAGGTATGTGGAATGGAATGGAATGGAATGTGGAATGGAATTAATGGAGTCTGAAATGGAATGGAATGGAATGGAATGGAAAATTGAATGGAATGGAATGAGAGGTGAAATGGCAAGGAATGGAAGGTGGAAAGGAATGGAATGGAGTGGAAAGTGGAATGGAATGGAATGTGGAATGGAATGTAGAATGGAATGTGAAATGGAATGTGGAATGGAATGCAATGGAATGTGGAATGAAATGTGGAATGCAACGGTATAGAAACTGGAATGGAACGAGGAATGGAACGTGGAATGGGATGTAGAACGGAGTATGGAATGGAAACTGGAATGTAATGTGTAATGGAATGGAATGGAAAGTTGACTGTAATGGTATGAAATGGAAGGTGGAATGGAGCGCAATCGAATGTGGAATGGAAAGTTGTATGGAATGTGGAATGGAATGCGGAATGAAATGGAGTGGAATGTGCAATGGAATAGAATGGAATGGAATGTGGAATGGAATGTGGAATGGAACGTGGAATGAAAGTGAAGGGAACGTGGAATGGAACGTGGAATGTATTGGAATGGAATGGAAAGTGGAATGGAATGGAATGCAATGGGGAATGGAATGGAATGGAATGTGGAATGGAACGGAATGGAATGTGGAATGGACTGGAATGGAGTGTGTAATGTAATGGAATGGAGGGGAATGTGGAATGGAATGGAATGGAATGAGTAATGGGTTGTGGAATGGAAAGTGAAATGGAATGGAGTAGAATGTGGAATCGAATGTGGAATGGAACGGAGTGGAGTGTGCAATGGAAAGGAATGTAACGGGGAATGGAACGGAATGGAATGTGTAATGGAATGTGGAATGGAATGGAATCGGAAATGGAATGAAATGGAACGTGGAATACAGTGGAATGGAATGGAATGTGAAATGGAATGGAATGGAACGTGGAATACAGTTGAATGGAATGTGGAATGGAATTGAAAATGAAATGTGGAATGAATCGTAGAATGGAATGGAATGGAACGTGGAATGGAATGAAACCTAATGCAGAATGGAATGCAATGGAATGTGGAATGTAATTGATTGGAATGGAAAGTAGAATGGAACGTAATGGAATGTGTAATGGAATGTGGAATGGAATGGAATGGAATGTGGAATGGATTGTGGAATATAGTGGAATGGAATGTGGAAAGCAATGTGAAATGGAATGTGGAATCGAACGGAATGGAATGTGGAATGGAATCAGGAATGGAATGGAATGGATTGTTGAACGGAATGTTGAATGCAATGTGGAAAGGAGTGGAATGGAAAGTGGAATGGAACGTGGAATGACACGTGGAATGGAATGTGGAATGCAAAGGAATTGAGTTTGGAATGGAATGTGGAATGGAATGTGGAATGGAATGTAACGTAATGTGGAATGGAATGGAATGGAATGTGAACAGGAATGGAATGGAATGTGTAATGGAATTGAATGGAATTTGGAATGGAATGGAATTGAATGTTGAATGGAATTGAAAGGAATGTGGAAAGGAAAGTGGATTGGAATGGAAAGGAATGTTGAATGGAATGGAATGGATTGCAGAATGGAAAGGAATGGGATGGAATGGAATGTGGAATGGAATGGAATGTTGAATGGAATGGAACGGAAATGAATGGAATGGAAAGTGAAATGGAATGCAGTGGATTTTGCAGTGGAATGGAATGGAAGGGAATGTTGAGTGGAATGGAATGGAAAGGAATGGATAGTGGAATGGAATGGATGGGAATGTGGAGTGGAATGGAATGGAATTTGGAATGGAAAGGAATCGAATATGGAATGGAATGGAATGGAATGTGGAATGGAACGTGGACTGGAATGGATTGGAATCATGAATGAAATGGAATGGATTTTGGAATGGAATGGAATGGAATGGAATAGAATGCAATGGAATGAGGAATGAAATGGAGTGTGAAATGGAATGCAAAGCAATGGAATTTGGATTGGAATGGAATGGAATGGAATGTGGAATGGAATGGAAAGGAATGGAATGTGGAATGGAAAGTTTCATGGAAAGTGGAATGGAACGTGGAATGGTACGCAGAATGGAACGTGGAATGCAATGCAATGTAACGTGGAGTGGAAAACGGATTGAAAAGTGGAGTGGAAACTGGACAGGAACGAGGAATGGAACGTGGAATGGAATGGAATGCAACGGGTCATGGAATGTATTGGAAAGTGGAATGGAATGGAAATGAAAGTGGAAAGGAATGGAAGGGAAAATGGAATGTAAAGGAATGGATTGTGGAATGGAATGGAATGGAATTAAGAATGGAATGTGGAATGGAATGGAATGGAAAGTGGAATGGAATATGGAATGGAATGGAATGTGGAATGGATTGTGGAATGGAATGTAGAAAGGAATGAGGAAAGGAATGGAATGGAATGGAATGTGTAATGGAATGAAATGGAAAGTGAAATGGAATGGAATGGAATGGAATGTGGAATGTGGAATGGCATAGAATGGAATGTGGAATGGAATGAGGAATGGAATGTGGAATGGAATGTGGAAATCAGTGAAGAAGAATATGGAATGGAATATGGAAAAGAGTGGAGTGGAATGTTTAATTGAATATAAAGGAGTGTTGAATGCAATGTGGAATGGAATGAAATGGAATGTGGAATGTAATGTGGAGTGGAATGGAATGGAATGAGGAATGGAATGGTCTGGAAAGTGAAATGGAATGAGGACAGGAATCTGTAATGCAACGTGGAATGGAAAGGAATAGAAAGTGGAATGAAATGGTAGGGAATGTGGAATTGAATTCAAAGGAATGTGAAATGGAATGGAAGTGAATTAAATGGAATTTAGAATGGAATGTAATGGAATGTGGAGTAGAATGAAAGGGAATGTGGAATGGAATGGAATGGAGTGGAATGTGGAATGGAATGGAGTGGAATGTGGCATGGAATGTGGAATGGAATGTGGAAAGGAATGAAGTGGAACGTGGAATGTAATGTGGAATGGAATGTAGTGGAATGTGAAATGGTATGGAATGGAGAAGAATGTAGAAATGAATGCAATGGAAAGTGGAACGGAATAGAATGGAATGTGGAATGGAATGTGGAATGGAATGGAATGGAACGAGGAATGGAACGTGGAATGAAACATGGAATGGAATGGAATGGAATGTGGAATGGAATGGAATGGAATTTGGAAAGGAATGGAATGGAGTGGAATGTGGAATGGAACGGAATGGGATGTGGAATGGAATGGAATGGAAAGTCGAATGGAATGGAATGGAGGGGAGTGTCGAATGGAATTGAATGGAATGAGGAATGGAATTGAACCGAATGAGGAATGGAATGTGGAATGGAATGTGGAATTTAATGGAGTGGAATGCGGAATGGAATGTGGAATGGAATGGTGTGGAGTGTGGAATAGAATGGAAAGGAATGGGGAATGGAATGGTGTGGAATGTGGAATGGAATGTGGAGTGGAATGTGGAATTGAATGTGGAATGGAATGCAATGTGAAATGGAATGGAATGGAACGTGGCATACAATGGAATGGAATGTGGAATGGAATAGAATGAAACTGGAAATGGAACGTCGAATGGAATGGAATGGAACTTGGAATGGAATGGAACGGAATGTGGAATGGAATGGAATGGAATGTGGAAAGGAAAGCAAAGGAATGGAATGTAGATTGGAACGTAATGGAATGTGGAATGGAAAGGGCAATGGAACGTCGAATGGAATGGAAAGTGGAATGGAATGGAAGGGAATGTGGAATGGAATTGATTGGAATATGGAATGGAACGCAATGGAATGAAATGGAATCTAGAAAGGAATGTAGTGTAATGCAATGGAATGGAATGGAATGGAATGGAATGGAATGTGGCATTTAATGGAATGGAATGTGGAATGGAATGTGGAATGGAATTGAATGGAATGGAATGTGGCATTTAATGGAATGGAATGTGGAATGGAATGTGAAATGGAATGTAATGTGAAGTGGAATGGAATGAAATGGAATGTGGTATGGAATGGAATAGAATAAGGAATGGAACGTGGAATGGAATGTGGAATGGAATGGAATGGAATGGAACGGGCAGTGAAAAGTGGAATGGAATGTGGAATGGAATGGAATGCAATGTGGAATGGAATGGAATGGAAAGTGGAATGGAATGGAATGGAATGGAATGTGGAATGGAATGGAATGGAATGTGGAATGGAATGGAATGGAACGTGGTTTTTAATGGAATGGAATGTGGAATGGAATGGAATGGAATTTGGAATGCAATGTGGAATGTAATGGAATGGAAAGTGGAATGAAATGTGGAATGGAATGGAATGGAATGGAATGTGGAATGGAATATGGAATGGAAAGTATTGGAATATGTAATAGAATGTGGAATGCAATGTGACATGAAATGTAATGGAATGCGGAATGGAATGGAATGGAATGTGCAGTGGAAAGGAATGGAATGCAACGTTTAATGGCATGGAATGGAATGTGCAATGGAATGTGGAAAGGAATGTGGAATGGAATGAAGAGGAATCTGGAGTGGAATGTGGTATGGAATGTGGAATGGAATGAAGTGGAATGTGGAATGGAATGGAATGGAGTGGAATGAGTAATGGAATCGAAGGGAATGTGGAATGGAATGTGGAATGGAATGAGGAATGGAATGCAGAATGGAATGGAATGGAAAGTGGAATGGAATGGAATGTGGAATGGAATGGAATGGAAATTGGAATGGAACGTGGAATCGAATGTGGAATGGAACGTGGAAAGGAATGGAATGCAAAGTGGAATATAATGGAATGGAATGTGGAAAAGAATTGAGTGGAATTTGGAATGGAATGGAATGCAATGTAGAAGGGAAAGTGGAATGGAATGGAATGGAATGTGGAATGGAATGAGGTATGGAATAGAATGAAATGTGGAATGGAATGGAATGGATTGTAGAATGGAATGGAATGGAATGGAATGGAATAT
Source organism: Pongo abelii (assembly GCF_028885655.2). NCBI lineage: Eukaryota > Metazoa > Chordata > Mammalia > Primates > Hominidae > Pongo > Pongo abelii. The sequence goes on along the minus strand of NC_072000.2, from coordinate 16,675,830 downwards.
GGAATGCAATGGAATGGAATGGAATGTGGATGAGAATGGAATGGAATGAAATGTGGAATGCAATGGAATGGAATAGAATGGAATGGAATGTGGAATGCAACTGAATGGAATGGAATGTTATGGAATGGAAGGGAATGCGGAATGGAATGTGGAACGGAATGGAAAGGAATGTGCAATGGAATGGAATGGAATAGAATGTGGAATGGAATGGAATGGAATGTGCAATTGAATGTGGAATGGAATGGAATGCAAGGTGAAAAGGAGTGCAATGGAATGAGGAATGGAATGAACTGGAAAGTGAAAAGGTATCAAAGGAATGTGGAATGGAATGGAATGGAATGTGGAAGAGAATGGAATGGAATCGGGAATAGAATGGAATGGAAAGAGGAATCGAATGGAAAGGAATGAGGAAACGAACGTAATGGAAAGTGAAAAGGAATGGAAAGGAATGTGGAATGCAATGGAAAGGAATGTAGAATGAAATGGGCAACAGAATGTGGAATGGAATGTGGAATGCAATGTGGAATGGAATGTTGTGGAATGTGGAATGGAATGGAAAGGAATTTGGAATGGATTGGAATGGAATGGAATGTGGAATGGAATGGAATGGAATGTGGAATGGAATGGAATGGAATGTGGAATGGAATGGAAAGGATAATGGAATGGAATGTAATGGGATGGAATATGGAATGGAATTGAATGGAATGCAATGTGGAATGGAATGGAATGGAATGTGGAATGGGATGGAACGGCATGTGGAATGCAATGGAATAGAATGTGGAAAGCAATGGAATTGTATTAGGAATTGAATGTGGAATGGAATGGAATGGAATGTGGAATGGAATTGAATGGAATGAGCAATGGAATGGAATCGCATGTGGAATGGCATGTGGAATTGAATGGAATGGAATGTGGAATGGAATGTGTAATGGAATGTGCAATGGAACTGAATGGAATGTGGAAAGGAATGGAATGGAATGTAGAAAGGAATTTGGAATGGAATCGAATGGAATGTGGATTGGAATGTGCTATGGAATGGAATGGAGTGTGGAATGGAATGGAAAGGATTGTAGAATGGAATGGAATGGAATGGAATGGAATATGGAATGAAATGGAATGGAATGGAATATGGAATGGAATGGAATATGGAATGCAATGGAAACAATGGAATGGAATGGAATGGAATGTGGAATGGAATGGAATGGAATGTGGGATGGAATGGAATGGAATGTGGAATGGAATGGAATGTGGAATGGCTTGGAATGGAACGTGGAATTGATCGTGGATTCGAACCTGGAATCGAAAGTGGAAAGGAAGATGGGCTGCAACGTGGAATGGACGCTGGAATGGAATGTGGAATGGAATTGAATGGAATGGAATGGAATATAATATGCAATGGAATGGAATGGAATGTGAAATGGAATGGAATGGAATGTGGAATGAAATGTGAAATGGAAGGGAATGCAATGGAAAGTTTGTGGAATGGAATGGAATGGAATGTGGAATGGAATTAATGGAGTCTGAAATGGAATGGAATGGATTGGAATGGAAAGTTGAATGGAATGGAATGAGATGTGAAATGGCAAGGAATGGAAGGTGGAATGGAATGGAATGGAGGGGAAAGTGGAATGGAATGGAATGTGGAATGGAATGTAGAATGGAATGTGAAATGGAATGTGGAATGAAATGTGGAATGCAATGGTATGGAAACTGGAATGGAACGAGGAATGGAAAGTGGAATGGGATGTAGAATGGAGTATGGAATGGAAAGTGGAATGTAATGTGGAATGGAATGGAATGGAAAGTTGACTGTAATGGTATGAAATGGAAGGTGGAATGGATTGCAATCGAATGTGGAATGGAAAGTTGTATGGAATGTGGAATGGAATGCGGAATGGAATGGAGTGGAATGTGCAATGGAATACAATGGAATGGAATGTGGAATGGAATGTGGAATGGAACGTGGAATGAAAGTGAAGGGAACGTGGAATGGAATGTGGAATGTATTGGAATGGAATGGAAAGTGGAATGGAATGGAATGGAATGGAATGGGGAATGGAACGGAATGGAATGGGGAATGGAACGGAATGAAATGTGGAATGGAATGGAAAGAAGTGAAATGTGGAATGTAATGTGGAATGGAATGGAGTGGAATGTGGAATTAAATGGAGTGGAATGTGGAATGGAATGGAATGGAATGTGGAATAGAATGTGGAATGGAATGGAAAGTAATATGGTATGTAACCTGGAAAGAAATGGAATGGAATGTGGAATGGAATGGAATGGAATGTGGAATGGTATTCAATGGAATTTGGGAAGGAGTTTGGAATGAAAAGTGGAATGGAGTGGAACGGAAAATGTAATGTCAAGGAATGGATTGCAGAATGGAATGGAATGGAATGTGGAATTGAATGGAATGGAAATGAATGGAATGGAAAGTGGAATGCAATGCAATGCAATGTGGAATTGAATGGAATATGGAATGGAAAGGAATGGAAAGGAATGGAAAGTGGAATGGAATGGATGGGAATGCGGAATGGAAAGGAATGGAATGTGGAATGGAATGGAATGGAATGGAATGGAATGTGGAATGGAACGTGGAAAGGAATGGAAAGGAATGTGGAATGGAATGGAATGGATTGTGGAATGGAATAGAATGGATTGTAGAATTGAATGGAATGGATCGAGTAATGGAATGAAATGGAATGGAATGTGGACTGGAATGAAGTTGAATGGAATGTGGAATATAATGTGGAATGGAAGGGAATGGAAAGGAATGTGGAATGGAATGTGGATTGGAATGGATTGTGGAATGAAATGTGGAAAGGAATGGATTGGAGCGTGGAATGGAACGTGGAATGGAACTTGGAAAGGAAAGTGGAATGGAACGTGGAATGGACCATGGAATGGAATGTGGAATGCAATCTGGAATGGAATGTGGAATGGAAAGTTTAATGGAACATGGAATCGAACGTGGAATGAAACATGGAATGGAATGCAATGGAACTTGGAGTGGAAAGACGAATGGAACACCGTGTGGAACTGGAATGTAACGTGGAATGTAACGTGGAATGGAATGGATCGCAATGTGGAATGGAATGGAATGGAAGATGGAATGGAATGGAATTGAATGTGGAATGGAATGGAATGGAATATGGAAAGTGATGGAATGGAATGTGGGATAGAATGGAACGGAATTTAGAATGTAAATTGGAATGTAATGGAACGGAATGTGGAATGAAAAGGAATGGAACGTGGAATGGAATGTGGAATGGAAAGTGGAATGGAATGAGGAATGCAATGGAATGGAATGGAAAGCAGAAGGGGGTGGAATGGAATGAAATGGAAATAGAAATGGAATGGAATGGAATGTGGAATGGAAAGAAACGGAATGTGGAATGGAATGGAATGAAATGGAATGTGGAAGGGAGAGGAATGGAATGAAATGGAAATTGAAATGGAATGGAATGGAAAGTGGAATGGAATGGAATGGCATGGAATGTGGAAAGGAACGGAATGGAATGTGAAATGGAATGTGTAATGCAATGTGGAAAGGAATGAAGTGGAATGTTGGATGGTATGGAATGGGGAGGAATGTGGAAATGAATGGAATGCAACGTGGAAATGAATGTGGAATGGAATGGAGTGTAGAATGGAATTTTGAATAGAATGGAATGGAAAGTGGAATGGAATGTATAATGGAATGGAATGGAATGTGGAATGGAAAGGAAAGGATTGTGGAAGGGAATGGAATGGAGAGGAATGTGGAATGGAACGGAATGGAATGGGGAATGGAATGGAATGGAGTGTGTAATGTAATGGAATGGAGGGGAATGTGGAATGGAATGGAATGGAATGAGGAATGGGTTGTGGAATGGAAAGTGGAATGGAATGGAGTGGAAAGTGGAATCGAATGTGGAATGGAACGGAGTGGAGTGTGCAATGGAAAGGAATGTAATGTGGAATGGAACGGAATGGAATGTGGAATGGAATGTGGATTGGAATGGAATGGGAAATGGAATGAAATGGAACGTGGAATACAGTGGAATGGAATGGAATGTGAAATGGAATGGAATGGAACGTGGAGTACACTTGAATGGAATGTGGAATGGAATTGAAAATGAAATGTGGAATGAATCGCAGAAAGGAATGGAATGGAACGTGGAATGGAATGAAACCTAATGCAGAATGGAATGAAATGGTATGTGGAATGTAATTGATTGGAATGGAAAGTAGAATGGAACGTAATGGAATGTGTAATGGAATGTGGAATGGAATGGAATGGAATGTGGAATGGAATGGAATGGAACGTGGAATGGAATGGAATGGAATGTGGAATGGAATCTAATGGAATATGGAATGGAATGGAATGGAAAGGAATTGGATGTAGAATGGGATGGAATGGAATGTGGAATGGAACGTGGAATGGAGTGGAATGGAATGGAATGTGTAATGGAATGGAGTGGAATGGGCAATGGAACGGAGTGGAATGTGGAATGGAAGGAGAAATGGAATGGAATGAAATGTGGAATGGAATGGAGCAGAATGTGGAATGGAAAGTGAAATGGAATGGAATGGAATGTGGAATGGAATGGAATTGAATGGAATTTGGAATGCAATGGAATGGAGTGGAACGTGGAACGGAATCTAAAGGAATGTGGAATAGAACGTAGAATGGAATGTGGAATGCAATGTTGAATGGAATTTTCAATGGAAAGGAATGGAATGTGGAATGAAGTGGAATTGAATGTGAATTGGAATGATATGTAATGGAATGGAACGCGAAATGGAATGGAATGTGTAACGGAATTCAATTTAATTTGGAATAAAATGGAATGGAATATGGAACGGAATGGAAAGGAATGTAGAATGGAAGGTGGAATAGAAGGGAATTGAAAGTGGAATGCAATGGAATGCATTGCAGAATGGAATGGAATGGAATGGAATGTGGTATGATATGGAATGGAAAAGAATGGAATTGAATGTGGAATGGAATGCAATGGAATGTGGATTGGAATGGAATGGAACATTGAATGGAATGCAATGGAATGTGGAATTGAATGGAATTGAAAGGAATGGAATGTGGAATGCAATGTGGAATGGAAAGGAATGGAACGTGGAATGGAATGTGGAATGGAATGTGGAATGGAATGGAACGGAATGTGGAATGGAATAGAAAGGAATGGAATGAGGAATGGAATGGAATGGATTTTAGAAAGGAATGACACGGAATGGAATGTGGAATTGAATGGAATGGAAAGGAATCGATTGGAATGTGGTATGGAATGGAATGGAATGGAATGTGTTTTGGAACGTTATAGAATTTGGATTGGAATGGAATGCAATGTGGATTGGAATGGAGTGGAAAGGAATGCAAAGTAAAATGGAATGGAATTGAATGTGTTTTGGAACGTTATAGAATTTGGAATGGAATGGAATGCAATGTGGATTGGAATGGAGTGGAAAGGAATGCAATGTGGAATGGAATGGAATGGAAGGGAATGTGGAATGGAAAGCAGAAGGGAATGGAACGGAATGTGGAATGGAATGGAATGGTATCTGTAATGGAATGGAATAGAATGGAATGTAGAATGGAATGGAACAGAACAGAAAGTGGAGTGGAATGGAACGAAATATAAAGTGGAATGGAATGGAATGGAATGGAATTTAATGGAATATGGAATGCAATGTGGAATGGAATGGAATGTGAAATGGAATAGAATGGAATGCGGAATAGAATGGAATGGAATTTAGAATGGAATGGAATTTAATGGAATGTGGAGTGGAATGGAATGGATTGGAATTAAATATGGAATGGAATACGGAAGAGAATGGAATGGAATTTGAAATGGAATGGAATCGAATGTGGAATGGAATGCGGAATGGAATGGAATGGAATGGAATATGGAGTGGAATGGAATGAAGTGGAAGTTGAAATGGAATGGAATGGAATGTGCAATGGAAAGTGGAATGGAATGGAATGGAATGGAATGGAATGGAATGGAATGGAATAGGATGGAATGTGGAATGGAATGTGGAATGGAATGTAGCAGAATGTGAAACGTCATGGAATGGAATGTGGAATGGAATGGAAGGGAATGTGGAAAGGAATTTAAAGAAGTGGAAGGTGGAATGGAAGGAATAGAATTTGTAATGCCATGCAAAGGAATGTCTAATGGAATGTGGAATGGAATGGAGTGGACTGAGAAATGGAAAGAATGGAAGGCAATGTGGAATGGAATATGGAATGGAATGGAATGGAATGTGGAATGGAATGTGGAATGGAATGGAATGGAATGGAATGGAATGTGGAATGCAATATGAAATGGAAAGGGAAATGGAATGGAATGAAATGTGGAATGGAATGGAATGTGGAATGGAATGTGGAATGGAACGGAATGGAAGGTGGAATGAAATGGAATGGAATTTGGAATGCAAAGGAGAGTAATAGAAGGTGGAATGTAATGGAATTGAGTGGAATGTGGAATGCAATGTAATGGAATGGAATGGAAATCGGCCTGCAATGAGGAATGGAATGGAATGGAATGTGGAATGCAATGTATTGGAATGCAAAATGGAATGGCAAGGAATGGATGTTGATTGGAATGAAATGGAATGTGGAAAGTAATGTGGAATGGAATGCTAGGTAATGTGGACTGGAATGTGGAACGCAATGGAATGGAATGTGGAATGGAATGGAATGGAAGGTGGAATGGAATGCAATGGAATGTGGAATGCAATGGAATGGAGTTGAACGCAGAATGGAATGGAATGGATGTGGAATGGAATGAAATGGAATGTGGAAAGGAATGGAATGGAATGTGGAATGGAATGTGGAATGGAATTTACTGGAATGTGGAATGGTATTTGCAATGGAGTGGAATGGAATGTGGAATGGAATGGAATGGAGGGGAATGTGGAATGGGATGGAGTGGAACAGGGAACGGAATGGAATGGAATGTGGAATGGAATGGAATGGAATGTGGAATGCCATTGTGTGGAATGTGGAATGGAATAAGGAATGGAATGAGGAATGGAATGGAATGGAAAGTCGAATGCAATGTGGAATGGAATGGTATTTTAAATGGAATGGAAAGTGGAAGGAAATGCAATGGAACGTGGAATAGAAGGCGGAATGGAACGTGGAATGGAATGAGGAATGGAATGGAATGGAATGTGGGATGCAGTGGAATACAATGTGGAACGGAATGGAATGCAATGTGGAATGGAATTTGGAATGGAATGGAATGGAATGGAATGGAATTGGGGATGGAATGGAATGGAATGGAATGGAATGGAATGGAAAGTGGAATGGAATGGAATGGAAAGGAATGGAACGTGTAACGGAATGAAAAGGAATGTGTATAGGAATGGAATTGAATGGAATGTGGAATGGATTGGAATGGAATGGAATGCGGACTGGAATGAAATGGAATTTGGTATGGAATGGAATGGAATGTGGAATGGAATGCAATTGAATGTGTAATGGAATCGAATGTAATGGAAAGTGAATTGGAATTGAAGAAATTCGGAATGGAATGTGGAAAAGAATGGAATGGAATTTGAAATGGAATGTGGAATGGAATTTGAATGGAATGTGGAATGGAAAGGAATGGAATGTGGAATGGATTGTGGAATATAGTGGAATGGAATGTGGAAAGCAATGTGAAATGGAATGTGGAATCGAATGGAATGGAATGTGGAATGGAATCAGGAATGGAATGGAATGGATTGTTGAATGGAATGTTGAATGCAATGTGGAAAGGAGTGGAATGGAAAGTGGAATGGAAAGTGGAATGACACGTGGAATGGAACGTGGAATGGAATGGAATTGAGTTTGGAATGGAATGTGGAATGGAATGTGGAATGGAATGTGGAATGGAATGTAATGGAATGTGGAATGTAATGGAATGGAATGTGAACTGGAATGGAATGGAATGTGGAATGGAATTCAATGGAATTTGGAATGGAATGGAATTGAATGTTGAATGGAATTGAAAGGAATGTGGAAAGGAAAGTGGATTGGAATGGAAAGGAATGTTGAATGGAATGAAATGGATTGCGGAACAGAAAGGAATGGAATGGAATGGAATGTGGAATGGAATGGAATGTGGAATGGAATGGAATGGAAATGAATGGAAAGGAAAGTGAAATGGAATGCAGTGGATTTTGGAGTGGAATGGAATGGAAGGGAATGTTGATTGGAATGGAATGGAAAGGAATGGAAAGTGGAATGGAATGGATGGGAATGTGGAATGGAATGGAATGGAATTTGGAATGGAAAGGAATCGAATATGGAATGGAATGGAATGGAATGTGGAATGGAACGTGGACTGGAATGGATTGGAATCATGAATGGAATGGAATGGATTTTGGAATGGAATGGAATGGAATGGAATAGAATGCAATGGAATGAGGAATGAAATGGAGTGTGAAATGGAATGCAAAGCAATGGAATTTGGATTGGAATGGAATGGAATGGAATGGAATGTGGAATGGAAAGTTTCATGGAAAGTGGAATGGAACGTGGAATGGTACGCAGAATGGAACGTGGAATGCAATGCAATGTAATGTGGAGTGGAAAACAGATTGAAATGTTGAGTGGAAACTGGAAAGGAACGTGGAATGGAAAGTGGAATGGAATGGAATGCAATGGGTCATGGTATGTATTGGAAAGTGGAATGGAATGGAAATGAAAGTGGAATGGAATGGAAGGCAAAATGAAATGTAAAGGAATGGAGTGTGGAATGTAATAGAATGGAATTAAGAATGGAATGTGGAATGTAATGGAATGGAAAGTGGAATGGAATAAGAAATGGAATGGAATGTGGAATGGATTGTGGAATGGAATGTAGAAAGGAATTAGGAAAGGAATGCAATGAATTGGAATGTGTAATGGAATGAAATGGAAAGTGAAATGGAATGGAATGGAATGGAATGTGGAATGTGGAATGGCATAGAATGGAATGTGGAATGGAATGAGGAATGGGATGTGGAATGGAATGTGGAATGCAATGAAGCAGAATATGGAATGGAATATGGAAAAGAGTGGAGTGGAATGTGGAATTGAATATAAAGGAGTTTTGAATGGAATGTGGAATGGAATGAAATGGAATGTGGAATGGAATGTGGAGTGGAATGGAATGGAATGGGGAAAGGAATGGTCTGGAAAGTGAAATGGAATGTGGAAAGGAATGTGTAATGGAAAGTGGAATGGAAAGCAATAGAAAGTGGAAGGAAATGGTAGGGAATGTGGAATTGAATTCAAAGGAATGTGGAATGGAATGGAAGTGAATGAAAAGGAAATTAGAATGGAATGTAATGGAAAGTGGAATAGAATGAAAGGGAATGTGGAATGGAATGGAATGGAGTGGAATGTGGAATGGAATGGAATGGAATGTGGCATGGAATGTGGAATGGAATGTGGAAAGGAATGAAGTGGAACGTGGAATGTAATGTGGAATGGAATGGAGTGGAATGTGAAATGGTATGGAATGGAGAAGAATGTGGAAATGAATGCAATGGAAAGTGGAACGGAATAGAATGGAATGTGGAATGGAATGTGCAATGGAATGGAATGGAATAGAATGTGGAATGGAATGGAATGGAATGTGCAATTGAATGTGGAATGGAATGGAATGCAAGGTGAAAAGGAGGGGAATGGAATGAGGAATGGAATGAACTGGAAAGTGAAAAGGATTCAAAGGAATGTGGAATGGAATGGAATGGAATGTGGAAGAGAATGGAATGGAATCAGGAATAGAATGGAATGGAAAGTGGAATCGAATGGAAAGAATGAGGAAACGAACGTAATGGAAAGTGAAAAGGAATGGAAAGGAATGTGGAATGCAATGGAACGGAATGTAGAATGGAATGGGCAACAGAATGTGGAATGGAATGTGGAATGCAATGTGGAATGGAATGGAGTGGAATGTGGAATGGAATGGAAAGGAATTTGGAATGGATTGGAATGGAATGGAATGTGGAATGGAATGGAATGGAATGTGGAATGGAATGGAAAGGATAATGGAATGGAATTGAATGGGATGGAATATGGAATGTAATTGAATGGAATGCAATGTGGAATGGAATGGAATGGAATGTGGAATGGGATGGAACGGCATGTGGAATGCAATGGAATAGAATGTGGAAAGCAATGGAATTGTACTAGGAATTGAATGTGGAATGGAATGGAATGGAATGTGGAATGGAATTGAATGGAATGAGCAATGGAATGGAATGGCATGTGGAATGGAATGGAATGGAATGTGGAATGGAATGTGTAATGGAATGTGCAATGGAACTGAATGGAATGTGGAAAGGAATGGAATGGAATGTAGAATGGAATTTGGAATGGAATCGAATGGAATGTGGATTGGAATGTGGTATGGAATGGAATGGAGTGTGGAATGGAATGGAAAGGATTGTAGAATGGAATGGAATGGAATGGAATATGGAATGAAATGGAATGGAATGGAATATGGAATGGAATGGAATGGAATGGAATGTGGAATGCAATGGAAACAATGGAATGGAACGGAATGGAATGTGGAATGGAATGGAATGGAATGTGTGATGTAATGGAATGGAATGTGGAATGGAATGGAATGTGGAATGGCTTGGAATGGAACGTGGAATTGATCGTGGATTCGAACCTGGAATCGAAAGTGGAAAGGAAGATGCGCTGGAACGTGGAATGGACGGTGGAATGGAATGTGGAATGGAATTGAATGGAATGGAATGTAATATGCAATTGAATGGAATGGAATATAATCTGCAATGGAATGGAATGGAATGGAATGTGAAATGGAATGGAATGGAATGTGGAATGAAATGTGAAATGGAATGGAATGCAATGGAAAAGTTTGTGGAATGGAGTGGCATGGAATGTGGAATGGAATTAATGGAGACTGAAATGGAATGGAATGGATTGGAATGGAAAGTTGAATGGAATGGAATGAGATGTGAAATGGCAAGGAATGGAAGGTGGAATGGAATGGAATGGAGGGGAAAGTGGAATGGAATGGAATGTGGAATGGAATGTAGAATGGAATGTGAAATGGAATGTGGAATGAAATGTGGAATGCAATGGTATGGAAACTGGAATGGAACGAGGAATGGAACGTGGAATGGGATGTAGAATGGAGTATGGAATGGAAAGAGGAATGTAATGTGGAATGTAATGGAATGCAAAGTTGACTGTAATGGTATGAAATGGAAGGTGGATTGGATTGCAATCGAATGTGGAATGGAAAGTTGTATGGAATGTGGAATGGAATGCGGAATGGAATGGAGTGGAATGTGCAATGGAATAGAATGGAATGGAATGTGGAATGCAATGTGAAATGGAATGTGGAATGGAACGTGGAATGAAAGTGTAGGGAACGTGGAATGGAACGTGGAATGTATTGGAATGGAATGGAAAGTGGAATGGAACGGAATGGGGAATGGAATGGAATGGAATGTGGAATGGAATGGAATGAAATGTGGAATGGAATGGAAAGAACAGAAATTTGGAATGTAATGTGGAATGGAATGGAGTGGAATGTGGAATTGAATGGAGTGGAATGTGGAATGGAATGGAGTGGAATGTGGAATGGAATGTAATTGAATGTGTAATGGAATCGAACGTAATGGAAAGTGAATTGGAATTGAAGAATTTCGGAATGGAATGTGGAAAAGAATGGAATGGAATTTGAAATGGAATGCGGAATGGAATTTGGAATGGAATGTGGAATGGAATGGAATGGAATGTGGAATGGATTGTGGAATATAGAGGAATGGAATGCGGAAACCAATGTGAAACGGAATGTGGAAACGAATGGAATGGAATGTGGAATGGAATCAGGAATGGAATGGAATGGATTCTTGAATGGAATGTTGAATGCAATGTGGAAAGGAGTGGAATGGAATGTGGAATGACACATGGAATGGAACGTGGAGTGGAATGGAATTGAGTTTGGAATGGAATTTGGAATGGAATGTGGAATGGAATGTGGAATGGAATGGAATAGAATGTGGAATGTAATGGAATGGAATGTGAACTGGAAAGGAAGGGAATGTGGAATGGAATTCAATGGAATTTGGAATGGAATGGAATTGAATGTTGAATGGAATTGAAAGGAATGTGGAAAGGAAAGTGGATTAGAGTGGAAAGGAATGTTGAATGGAATGGAATGGATTGCCGAATGGAAAGGAATGGAATGGAATGGAATGTGGAACGGAATGGAATGTGGAATGAAATGGAATGGAAATGAATGCAATGGAAAGTGAAATGGAAGGCATTGGATTTTGGAGTGGAATAGAATGGAAGGGAATGTAGAGTGGAATGGAATGGAAAGGAATGTAAAGTGGAATGGAATGGATGGGAATGTGGAATGGAATGGAATGGAATTTGGAATGGAAAGGAATCGAATATGGAATGGAATGTGCAATGGAACGTGGACTGGAATGGATTGGAATCATGAATGGAATGGAATGGATTTTGGAATGGAATGGAATGGAATGGAATAGAATGCAATGGAATGAGGAATGAAATGGAGTGTGAAATGGAATGCAATGCAATGGAATTTGGACTGGAATGGAATGGAATGGAATGTGGAAAGGAATGTGGAATGGAATGGAAAGGAATGGAATGTGGAATGGAAAGTTTCATGGAAAGTGGAATGGAACGTGGAATGGTACGCAGAATGGAACGTGGAATGCAATGAAATGTAACGTGGAGTGGAAAACGGATTGAAAAGTGGAGTGGAAACTGGAAAGGAACGTGGAATGGAACGTGGAATGGAATGGAATGGAATGCAATGGGTAATGGAATGTATTGGAAAGTGGAAAGGAATGGAAATGAAAGTGGAATAGAATGGAAGGGAAAATGGAATGTAAAGGAATGGAGTGTGGAATGTAATGGAATGGAATTAAGAATGGAATGTGGAATGGAATGGAATGGAAAGTGGAATGGAATATGGAATGGAATGGAATGTGGAATGGATTGTGGAATGGAATGTAGAAAGGAATGAGGAAAGGAATGGAATGGAATGGAAAGTGTAATGGAATGAAATGGAAAGTGAAATGGAATGGAATGGAATGGAATGTGGAATGGCATAGAATGGAATGTGGAATGGAATGAGGAATGGAATGTGGAATGGAATGTGGAATGCAATGTAGCAGAATATGTAATGGAATATGGAAAAGAGTGGAGTGGAATGTGGAATTGAATATAAAGGAGTGTTGAAAGGAATGTGGAATGGAATGAAATGGAATGTGGAATGTAATGTGGAGTGGAATGGAATGGAATGGGGAATGGAATGGTCTGGAAAGTGAAATAGAATGCGGAAAGGAATGTGTAATGGAACGTGGAATGGAAAGGAATAGAAAGTGGAATGAAATGCTAGGGAATGTGGAATTGAATTCAAAGGAATGTGGAATGGAATGGAAGTGAACGAAATGGAAATTAGAATGGAATGTAATGGAATGTGGAATAGAATGAAACGGAATGTGGAATGGAATGGAATGGAGTGGAATGTGGAATGGAATGGAATGGAATGTGGCATGGAATGTGGAATGGAATGTGGAAAGGAATGAAGTGGAACGTGGAATGTAATGTGGAATGGAGTGGAGTGGAAAGTGAAATAGTATGGAATGGAGAAGAAAGGGGAAATGAATACAATGGAAAGTGGAACGGAATAGAATGGAATGTGGAATGGAATGTGGAATGGAATGGAATGGAACGAGGAATGGAACATGGAATGGAATGGAATGGAATATGGAATGGAATGGAATTGAATTTGGAATGGAATGGAATGGAGTGGAATGTGGAATGGAACGGAATGGGATGTGCAATGGAACGGAATGGAATGTCGAATGGAATGGAATGGAGGGGAATATCGAATGGAATTGAATGGAATGAGGAATGGAATGGACGCGAATATCGAATGGAATGGAATGGAATGAGGAATGGAATTGCACGGAATGAGGAATGGAATGTGGAATGGAATGTGGAATTTAATGGACTGGAATGCGGAATGGAATGTGGAATGGAATGGCGTGGAGTGTGGAACAGAATGGAAAGCAAAGAGGAATGGAATGGTGTGGAATGTGGAATGGAATGTGGAGTGGAATGTGGAATGGAATGTGGAATGGAATGCAATGTGAAATGGAATGGAATGGAACGTGGCATACAATGGAATGGAATGTGGAATGGAAGAGAAAGAAACTTGAAATTGAATGTCGAATGGAATGGAATGGAACTTGGAATGGAATGGAACGGAATGTGGAATGGAATGGAAAGGAATGTGGAATGGAATGCAATGGAATAGAAAGTAGAATGGAACGTAATGGAATGTGGAATGGAAAGGGCAATGGAACGTCGAATGGAATGGAATGGAAAGTGGAATGGAATGGAAGGGAATGTGGAATGGAATTGATTGGAATATGGAATGGAAAGCAATGGAATGAAATGGAATCTAGAAAGGGAAGTAGTGTAATGGAATAGAATGGAATGGAATGTGAAATGGAAAGGAATGAAATGGAATGTGGTATGGAATGCAATAGAATGAGGAATGGAACGTGGAATGGAATGTGGAATGGAATGGAATGGAATATGGAGTGAAAAGTGGAATGGAACGTGGAATGGAATGGAATGCAATGTGGAATGGAATGGAATGGAAAGTGGTATGGAATGGAATGGAATGTGGAATGGAATGGAATGGAACGTGGTTTTTAATGGAATGGAATGTGGAATGGAATGGAATGGAATTTGGAATGGAATGTGGAATGTAATGGAATGGAAAGTGGGATGAAATGTGGAATGGAATGGAATGGAATGGAATGTGGAATGGAATGTGGAATGGAAAGAATTGGAATATGTAATAGAATGTGGAATGCAATTTGGCATGAAATGTAATGGAATGCGGAATGGAATGGAATGGAATGTGCAGTGGAAAGGAATGGAATGCAACGTGGAATGGCATGGAATGGAATGTGCAATGGAATGTGGAAAGGAATGTGGAATGGAATGAAGAGGAATCTGGAGTGGAATGTGGTATGGAATGTGGAATGGAATGAAGTGGAATGTGGAATGGAAAGGAATGGAGTGGAATGAGTAATGGAGTCGAAGGGAATGTGGAATGGAATGTGGAATGGAATGAAATGGAATAAGGAATGGAATGCGGAATGGAATGGAATGGAAAGGGGAATGGAATGGAATGTGGAATGGAATGGAATGGAAATTGGTATGGAACGTGGAATCGAATGTGGAATGGAACGTGGAAAGGAATGGAATGCAAAGTGGAATATAATGGAATGGAATGTGGAAAGGAATTGAGTGGAATGTGGAATGGAATGGAATGCAATGTAGAATGGAAAGTGGAATGGAATGGAATGGAATGTGGAATGGAATGTGGTATGGAATAGATTGAAATGTGGAATGGAATGGAAAGGATTGTAGAATGGAATGGAATGGAATGGAATATGGAATGGAATGGAATGGAATGGAATATGGAAAAGAATGGAATGGAATTAAATGTGGAATGCAATGGAATGGAATGTGGAACGCAATGGAATGAAATAGACTGGAATGGAATGTGGAATGCAACTGAATGGAATGGAATGTTATGGAATGGAAGGGAATGCGGAATGGAATGTGGAACGGAATGGAAAGGAATGTGCAATGGAATGGAATGGAATAGAATGTGGAATGGAATAGAATGTGCAATTGAATGTGGAAGGGAATGGAATGCAATGTGAAAAGGAGTGGAATGGAATGAGGAATGGAATGAAATGGAAAGTGAAAAAGGAATCAAAGGAATGTGGAATGGAATGGAATGGAATGTGGAAGGGAATGGAATGGAATCAGGAATAGAATGGAATGGAAAGAGGAATGGAAAGGAAAGGAATGAGGAAACGAACGGAATGGAAAGTGAAAAGGAATGGAAAGGAATGTGGAATGCAATGGAATGCAATGTAGAATGGAATGGGCAACAGAATGTGGAATGGAATGTGGAATGCAATGTGGAATGGAATGGAGTGGAATGTGGAATTGAATGGAAAGGAATCTGGAATGGATTGGAATGGAAAGGAATGTGGAATGGAATGTGGAATGGAATGGAAAGGATAATGGAATGGAACAGAATGGGATGGAATATGGAATGGAATTGAATGGAATGCAATGTGGAATGGAATGGAATGGAATGTGGAATGGAATGGAACGGCATGCGGAATGCAATGGAATAGAATGTGGAATGCAATGGAATGGAATGTGGAATGGAATTGAATTGTATGAGGAATGGAATGTGGAATGGAATGGAATGGACTGTGTAATGGAATTGAATGGAATGAGCAGTGGAATGGAATGGCATGTGGAATTGAATGGAATGGAATGTAGAATGGAATGTGGAATGGAATGTGGAATGGAATTGAATGGAATGTGGAAAGGAATGCAATGGAATGTAGAATGGAATGTGGAATGGAATGTGGAAAGGAATGAAGTGGAACGTGGAATGTAATGTCCAATGGAGAGGAGTGGAATGTGAAATGATATGGAATGGAGAAGAAAGTGGAAATGAATACAATGGAAGTGGAACGGAATAGAATGGAATGTGGAATTGAATGGAATGGAACGAGGAATGGAACGTGGAATGGAATGGAATGGAATATGGAATGGAATGGAATGGAATTTGGAATGGAATGGAATGGAGTGGAATGTGGAATGGAACGGAATGGGATGTGCAATGGAACAGAATGGAATGTCGAATGGAATGGAATGGAGGGGAATATCGAATGGAATTGAATGGAATGAGGAATGGAATGGAGGCGACTATCGAATGGAATTGAATGGAATGAGGAATGTAATTGCACGGAATGAGGAATGGAATGTGGAATGGAACGTGGAATGTAATGGACTGGAATGCGGAATGGAATGTGGAATGGAATGGCGTGGAGTGTGGAACAGAATGGAAAGCAATGGGGAATGGAATGGTGTGAAATTTGGAATAGAATGTGGAGTAGAATGTGGAATGGAATGTGGAATGGAATGCAATGTGAAATGGAATGGAATGGAACGTGGCATACAATGGAATGGAATGTGGAATGGAAGAGAAAGAAACTTGAAATGGAACGTCGAATGGAATGGAATGGAACTTGGAATGGAATGGAACGGAATGTGGAATGGAATGGAAAGGAATGTGGAATGGAATGGAAAGGAATGTGGAATGGAATGCAATGGAATAGAAAGTAGAATGGAACGTAATGGAATGTGGAATGGAAAGGGCAATGGAACGTCGAATGGAATGGAATGGAAAGTGGAATGGAATGGAAGGGAATGTGGAATGGAATTGATTGGAATATGGAATGGAAAGCAATGGAACGAAATGGAATCTAGAAAGGAAAGTAGTGTAATGGAATAGAATGGAATGGAATGTGGCATTTAATGGAATGGAATGTGGAATAGAATGTGAAATGGAATGGAATGTGAAATGGAAAGGAATGAAATGGAATGTGGTATGGAATGCAATAGAATGAGGAATGGAACGTGGAATGGAATGTGGAATGGAATGGAATGGAATATGGAGTGAAAAGTGGAATGGAACGTGGAATGGAATGGAATGCAATGTGGAATGGAATGGAATGGAAAGTGGTATGGAATGGAATGGAATGTGGAATGGAATGGAATGGAACGTGGTTTTTAATGGAATGGAATGTGGAATGGAATGTAATGGAATTTGGAATGGAATGTGGAATGTAATGGAATGGAAAGTGGAATGAAATGTGGAATGGAATGGAAAGGAATGGAATGTGGAATGGAATGTGGAATGGAAAGAATTGGAATATGTAATAGAATGTGGAATGCAATTTGGCATGAAATGTAATGGAATGCGGAATGGAATGGAATGGAATGTGCAGTGGAAAGGAATGGAATGCAACGTGGAATGGCATGGAATGGAATGTGCAATGGAATGTGGAAGGGAATGTGGAATGGAATGAAGAGGAATCTGGAGTGGAATGTGGTATGGAATGTGGAATGGAATGAAGTGGAATGTGGAATGGAATGGAATGGAGTGGAATGAGTAATGGAAACGAAGGGAATGTGGAATGGAATGTGGAATGGAATGAAATGGAATGAGGAATGGAATGTGGAATGGAATGGAATGGAAAGGGGAATGGAATGGAATGTGGAATGGAATGGAATGGAAATTGGTATGGAACGTGGAATCGAATGTGGAATGGAACGTGGAAAGGAATGGAATGCAAAGTGGAAAATAATGGAATGGAATGTGGAAATGAATTGAGTGGAATGTGGAATGGAATGGAATGCAATGTAGAATGGAAAGTGGAATGGAATGGAATGGAATGTGGAATGGAATGTGGTATGGAATAGATTGAAATGTGGAATGGAATGGAAAGGATTGTAGAATGGAATGGAATGGAATGGAATGGAATGGAATGGAATGGAATATGGAATGGAATGGAATGGAATGGAATGTGGAAAAGAATGGAATGGAATGAAATGTGGAATGCAATGGAATGGAATGTGGAACGCAATGGTATGGAATAGACTGGAATGGAATGTGGAATGCAACTGAATGGAATGGAATGTTATGGAATGGAAGGGAATGCGGAATGGAATGTGGAACGGAATGGAAAGGAATGTGCAATGGAATGGAATGGAATAGAATTTGGAATGGAATGGAATGGAATGTGCAATTGAATGTGGAATGGAATGGAATGCAATGAGAAAAGGAGTGGAATTGAATGAGGAATGGAATGAAATGGAAAGTGAAAAGGAATCAAAGGAATGTGGAATGGAATGGAATGGAATGTGGAAGGGAATGGAATGGAATCAGGAATAGAATGGAATGGAAAGAGGAATGGAATGGAAAGGAATGAGGAAACGAACGGAATGGAAAGTGAAAAGGAATGGAAAGGAATGTGGAATGCAATGGAATGCAATGTAGAATGGAATGGGCAACAGAATGTGGAATGGAATGTGGAATGCAATGTGGAATGGAATGGAGTGGAATGTGGAATTGAATGGAAAGGAATCTGCAATGGATTGGAATGGAAAGGAATGTGGAATGGAATGTGGAATGGAATGGAAAGGATAATGGAATGGAACAGAATGGGATGGAATATGGAATGGAATTGAATGGAATGCAATGTGGAATGGAATGGAATGGAATGTGGAATGGAATGGAATGGAATGTGGAATGGAATGGAACGGCATGCGGAATGCAATGGAATAGAATGTGGAATGCAATGGAATGGAATGTGGAATGGAATTGAATTGTATGAGGAATGGAATGTGGAATGGAATGGAATGGAATGTGTAATGGAATTGAAAGGAATGAGCAGTGGAATGGAATGGCATGTGGAATTGAATGGAATGGAATGTAGAATGGAATGTGTAATGGAATGTGGAATGGAATTGAATGGAATGTGGAAAGGAATGGAATGGAATGTAGAATGGAATTTTTAATGGAATCGAATGTAATGTGGATTGGAATGTGGTATGGAATGGAAAGGATTGTAGAATGGAATGGAATGGAATGGAATGGAATGGAATATGGAATGAAATGGAATGGAATGGAATATGGAATGGAATGGAATGGAATGGAATGTGGAATGCAATGGAAACAATGGAATGGAATATGGAATGGAATGGAATGGAATGGAATGTGGAATGCAATGGAAACAATGGAATGGAATGGAATGGAATGTGGAATGGAATGGAAAGGAATGTGGAATGAAATGCAATGGAATTTAATGTGGAATGGAATGTAATGGAATTGAATGGAATGTGGAGTGGAATGGAATGGAATGTGAAAAGGAATGGAATGGAAGGTGGAATGGAATGGAATGGAATGTGGAGTAGAATGGAATGGAATGTGGAATGGAATGGAATGGAATGTGGAATGGAATGGAGTATAACGAGGAAAGGAACGTGGAATGGAATGTGGAATGGAATGGAATGGAACGTCGAATGGATCGTGGAATGGAACGTGGAATGGAAAGTGGAAAGGAACGTGGAATTGAACGTGGAATGAACCGTGGAATGGCATGTGAAATGGAACGGAATGGAATCGAATGGAATGTGGAATGGAAACGAATGGAATGGAATGTGGAATGGAATGTGGAATGAAATGGAATGGAATGTGGAATGGAATGTGGAATGGAACGTGGAAAGGAAAGTGGAATGGAACCTGGAATGGAATGGAATGGAAAGTGAAATGAATTGGAATGGAATGGAATGTGGAATGGAATGGAAAGGAATGTGAAATGGAATGCAATGTGGAATGGAATGAAATTTGAAATAAAGTTTAATGGAATGCAGAATGGAATGAAATGGAATGCAGAATGGAATGGAATTGAGTGGAAGGTGGAATGGAATTGATTGGAATGTGAAATGGAATGTGGAAAGTAATAGAATGGAATGTGGAATGGAATTGAATGGAATGTGAAATGGAATGGAGTGGAATGTAGAATGGAATGTGGAATGGAATGGGGAATGGAAATGAATGGAATGTGGAATGGAATGGAATGGAATGTGGAATGGAATAGAATGGAATTTGGAAGGGAATGTGCTATGGAATGGAATGGATTGTGGAATGGAATGTGGTATGGATGGAATGGAATGTGGAATGGAATGGAAAGGGCTGTAGAATGGAATGGAATGGAAAAGAATATGGAATGGAATGAAATGGCATGGAATGCAGAATGCAATGCAATGGAATGGAATGGAATGGAAGGAAAAGCATAATGAAATGTGGAATGGAATGGAAAGGAATGTGGAATAAAATGGAACATAATGGAATATGGAATGGAATGGAATGTAATTGAAAGGAATGTGAAACGGAATGTGGAATAAAATGGAACGGAATGTGAAAGGGAATGGAATGGAATGTGGAATGGAATGGAATGGAATGTGAAAAGGAATTGAATGGAATGTGTAATGGAAAGGAATGGAAAGTGTAATGGAATGAAATGTAATGTGGAATGGAATGGAATGGAATGTGGAATGGAATGGAATGTGGAATGGCTTGGAATGGAACGTGGAATGGATCGTGGATTCGAACCTGGAATCGAAAGTGGAAAGGAAGATGGGCTGGAACGTGGAATGGACGGTGGAATGGAATGTGGAATGGAATTGAATAGAATGAAATGGAATATGCAATGGAAAGAAATGGAATGTGAAATGGAATGGAATGGAATGTGGAATGAAAGGTGAAATGGAATGGAATGCAATGGAAAGGTATGTGGAATGGAATGGAATGGAATGTGGAATGGAATTAATGGAGTCTGAATTGGAATGGAATGGAGTGGAATGGAATGTTGAATGGAATGGAATGAGATGTGAAATGGCAAGGAATGGAAGGTGGAATGGAATGGAATGGAGGGGAAAGTGGAATGGAATGGAATGGAATGGAATGGGGAATGGAATGGAATGGAATGTGGAATGGAATGGAAAGAACTGAAATGTGGAATGTTATGTGGAATGGAATGGAGTGGAATGTGGAATTGAATGGAGTGGAATGTGGAATGGAATGGAAGGGAATGTGGAATGGAATGTGGAAAGGAATGGAATGGAATGTGGTATGTAACCTGGAAAGAAATGGAATGGAATGTGGAATGGAATGGAATGGAATGTGGAATGGTATTCAATGGAATTTGGGAAGGAGTTTGGAATGGAAAGTGGAATGGAGTGGAACGGTATGTGTAATGGCATGGAATGGATTACAGAAAGGAATGGAATGGAATGTGGAATGGAATGGAATGGAAATGAATGGAATGGAAAGTGGAATGGAATGCAATGCAATGTGGAATTTAATGGAATATGGAATGGAAAGGAATGGAAAGGAATGGAAAGTGGAATGGAATGGATGGGAATGTGGAATGGAAAGGAATGGAATGTGGAATGGAACGGAATGGAATGTGTAATGGAACGTGGAAAGGAATGGAAGGGATTGTGGAATGGAATGGAATGGATTGTGGAATGGAATAGAACGGATTGTAGAATGGAATGGAATCTAACGAGTAATGGAATGAAATCGAATGGAATGTGGACTGGAATGAAATGGAATGGAATGTGCAATCTAATGTGGAATGGAAGGGAATGGAAAGGAATGTGGAATGGAATGTGGAATGGAATGGATTGTGGAATGAAATGTGGAAAGGAATGGATTGGAGCGTGGAATGGAACGTGGACTGGAACTTGGAAAGGAAAGTGGAATGGAACGTGGAATGGACCATGGAATGGAATGTGGAATGCAATGTGGAATGGAACGTGGAATGGAAAGTTTAATGGAACGTGGTATGGAACGTGGAATGAAACATGGAATGGAATGCAATGGAACTTGGAGTGGAAAGACGAATGGAACGCGGAGTGGAAACTGGAATGTAACGTGGAATGGAACGTGGAATGGAATGGATCGCAATGTGGAATGGAATGGAATGGAAGGTGGAATGGAACGGAATTGAATGTGGAATGGAATGGAATGGAATATGGAATGTGATGGAATGGAATGTGGAATAGAATGGAATGGAATTTAGAATGCAAACTGGAATGTAATGGAATGGAATGTGGAATGGAATGTGGAATGGAAAGGAATGGAAAGTGGAATGGAATGTGGAACGGAAAGTGGAATGGAATGAGTAATGGAATGGAATGGAATGGAAAGCTGAAGGGAGTTGAATGGAATGAAATGGAAACTTAATGGAATGGAATCTAATGTGAAATGGAAAGAAAAGGAATGTGGAATGGAATGGAATGAAATGGAATGTGGAAGGGAGAGGAATGGAATGAAATGGAAATTGAAATGGAGTGGAATGGAATGGAAAGTGGAATGGAATGGAATGGCGTGGAATGTGGAAAGGAACGGAATGGAATGTGAAATGGAATGTGTAATGGAATGTGAAATGGAATGGGTAATGGAATGTGTAATGCAATGTGGAAAGGAATGAAGTGGAATGTGGGATGGTATGGAATGGGGAGGAATGTGGAAATGAATAGAATGCAATGTGGAATTGAATGTGGAATGGAATGGAGTGTAGAATGGAATTTGGAATAGAATGGAATGGAAAGTGGAATGGAATGTAGAATGGAATGGAATGGAATGTGGAATGGAATGTGGAATGGAATGGAAAGGATTGTGCAAGGGAATGGAATGGAGAGGAATGTGGAATGGAACGGAACGGAATGTGGAATGGAATGGAATGGAGTGTGTAATGTAATGGAATGGAGGGGAATGTGGAATGGAATGGAATGGAATGAGGAATGGGTTGTGGAATGGATAGTGGAATGGAATAGAGTGGAATGTGGAATCGAATGTGGAATGGAACGGAGTGGAGTGTGCAATGGAAAGGAATGTAATGTGGAATGGAACGGAATGGAATGTGGAATGGAATGTGGAATGGAATGGAATGGGAAATGGAATGAAATGGAACGTGGAATACAGTGGAATGGAATGGGATGTGAAATGGAATGGAATGGAACGTGGAATACAGTTGAATGGAATGTGGAATGGAATTGAAAATGAAATGTGGAATGAATCGCAGAATGGAATGGAATGGAACGTGGAATGGAATGAAACCTAATGCAGAATGCAATGAAATGGAATGTGGAATGTAATTGATTGGAATGGAAAGTAGAATGGAACGTAATGGAATGTGTAATGGAATGTGGAATGGAATGGAATGGAATGTGGAATGGAATGGAATGGAACGTGGAATGGAATGGAATGGAATGTGGAATGGAATCTAATGGAATATGGAATGGAATGGAATGGAAAGGAATTGGATGTAGAATGGAATGGAATGGAATGTGGAATGGAACGTGGAATGGAGTGGAATGGAATGGAATGTGTAATGGAATGGAGTGGAATGGGCAATGGAACGGAGTGGAATGTGGAATGGAACGAGAAATGGAATGGAATGAGATGTGGAATGGAATGAAATTGAATGCAGAATGGAATGGAGTAGAATGTGGAATGGAAAGTGAAATGGAATGGAATGGAATGTGGAATGGAATGGAATGGAATAAAATTTGGAATGCAATGGAATGGAGTGGAATGTGGAACGGAATCTAAAGGAATGTGGAATGGGATGTAGAATGGAATGTGGAATGCAATGTGGAATGGAATTTGGAATGGAAAGGAATGGAATGTGGAATGGGACGTAGAATGGAATGTGGAATGCAATGTGGAATGGAATTTGGAATGGAAAGGAATGGAATGTGGAATGGAATGTGGAATGGAATGAAAATGATTGTGGAAGGGAATGGAATGGAGAGGAATGTGGAATGGAACGGAATGGAATGTGGAATGGAATGGAATGGAGTGTGTAATGTAATGGAATGGAGGGGAATGTGGAATGGAATGGAATGGAATGAGGAATGGGTTGTGGAATGGAAAGTGGAATGGAATGGAGTGGAATGTGGAATCCAATGTGGAATGGAACGGAGTGGAGTGTGCAATGGAAAGGAATGTAATGTGGAATGGAACGGAATGTAATGTGGAATGAAATGTGGAATGGAATGGAATGGGAAATGGAATGAAATGGAAGGTGGAATACAGTGGAATGGAATGGAATGTGAAATGGAATGGAATGGAAAGTGGAATACAGTTGAATGGAATGTGGAATGGAATTGAAAATGAAATGTGGAATGAATCGCAGAATGGAATGGAATGGAACGTGGAATGGAATGAAACCTAATGCAGAATGGAATGAAATGGAATGTGGAATGTAATTGATTGGAATGGAAAGTAGAATGGAACGTAATGGAATGTGTAATGGAATGTGGAATGGAATGGAATGGAATATGGAATGGAATGGAATGGAAAGTGGAATGGAATGGAATGGAATGTGGAATGGAATCTAATGGAATATGGAATGGAATGGAATGGAAAGGAATTGGATGTAGAATGGAATGGAAAGGAATGTGGAATGGAACGTGGAATGGAGTGGAATGGAATGGAATGAGTAATGGAATGGAGTGGAATGGGCAATGGAACGGAGAGGAATGTGGAATTGAACGAGAAATGGAATGGAATGAAATGTGGAATGGAATGAAATGGAATACGGAATGGAATGGAGTAGAATGTGGAATGGAAAGTGAAATGGAATGGAATGGAATGTGGAATGGAATGGAATTGAAGGGAATTTGGAATGCAATGGAATGGAGTGGAACGTGGAACGGAATCTAAAGGAATGTGGAATGGGATGTAGAATGGAATGTGGAATGCAATGTGGAATGGAATTTGGAATGGAAAGGAATGGAATGTGGAATGAAGTGGAATTGAATGTGAATTGGAATGATATGTGATGGAATGGAACGCGAAATGGAAAGGAATGTGTAATGGAATTCAATATAATTTGGAATAAAATGGAATGGAATATGGAACGGAATGGAAAGGAATGTAGAATGGAAAGTGGAATCGAAAGGAATTGAAAGTGTAATGCAATGGAATGCATTGCAGAATGAAATGGAAAGGAATGGAATGTGGTATGATATGGAATGGAAACGAATGGAATTGAATGTGGAATGGAATGCAATCGAATGTGGATGGAATAGAATGGAACATGGAATGTACTGGAATTGAAAGTGGAATTGAATGGAATGGAAAGGAATGGAATGTGGAATGCAATGTGGAATGGAAAGGAATGGAACGTGGAATGGAATGGAATGGAATGTGGAATGCAAAGGAATGCAATGTGGAATGGAAAGGAATGGAATATGGAATAGAATGGAATGCAATGGAATGTGGAAAGAAATGTAATGTAATGCAATGGAATGGAATGGAATGTGGAATGGGTTGGAATGGAATGTGGAATGGAATGGAATAGAAAGGAATGGAATGTGGAATGGAAAGCGGAACGGAATGGAATGGAACGTGGAATGGAATGGAAACGAATGGAATGGAATGTGAAATGGAATGTGGGAAGGAACGTGGAATGGAATTGAGTGGATTGTGGAATGGAATGGAATGGAATGTGGAATGGAATGTGGAATGGAATGTGGTATGGAATGTAATGGAATGTGGAATGGAATGGAATGGATTGTGGAATGGAATGGAATGTAATGGAATGGAATATGGTATGGAATGGAGTGGAATTTGGAATGGAATGGAATGCAATGCAACGTGGAATTCAATGGAAAGGAATGGAATGGAATGGAATGGAATGAAATGGAAGGGAATACGGAATGGAATGTGGAATGGAATGGAAAGGAATATGGAATGGAATGGAATCGAATGGAACATGGAATGGAATGTGGAATGGAATGGAAAGGAATGCGAAAAGGAAAGGAATTGAATGTGGAATGGAATGCAACAGAAAGTGAAAAGGAATGGAATGGAATCTGGATTGGAATACAATAGAATGTGGAATGAAATGGAATGGAAGGTGGAATGGAATTTGGAATGCAATGGAATGAAATGTGGAATGGAATGGAAAGGAATGTGGAAAGGAATGTGGAATTGAATGGAATGGAACGTGGAATGGAACATGGAATGGAATTGGGTGGAATGTGGAATGGAATGGAATGGAATGTGGAATGGAATAGAAAGGAATGGAATGAGGAATGGAATGGAATGGATTTTAGAAAGGAATGAAAGGGAATGGAATGTGGAATGGAATGGAAAGGAAAGGAATGGATTGGAATGTGGTATGGAATGGAATGGAATGGAAAGTGTTTTGGAACGTTATGGAATTTGGAATGGAATGGAATGCAATGTGGATTGGAATGGAGTGGAAAGGAATGCAATGTGGAATGGAATGGAATGGAAGGGAATGTGGAATGGAAAGCAGAAGGGAATGGAACGCAAGGTGGAATGGAATGGAATGGAACATGGAATGGAATGGAATGCAACTTGGAATGGAATGGAATGTAGAATGGAATGGAACTTGGAATAGATTGTGGACTGGAATGGAATGGAATGGAATGGAATGTGGAATGTAATGTGGAATGGAATGGAACGTGGAATGGAATGTAGAATGGAAGGTGGAATGGAACGTGGAATGGAATGGAATGTGGAATGGAATGGATTGGAACTTGGAATGGAATGGAATGGAATGTGGAATGGAATGGAATGGAATGGTATGGAATGGAATGGAATGAGGAATGGAACGGACTGTGAAATGGAGTGGAATGGAATGCAGAAAGAATTGAATGGAATGTGGAATGGAATGGAATGGAATGTGGAATGGAATGGAATGGAATGTGAAATGGATTGGAATTTGGAAGGGAATGCAATGGAATGGAAGGGAATGCGGAATGGAAGTGAATTGAATGGAATGTGGAATGAAATGCGGAAAGGACATGAATGGAATGTCATAGAAAGTGAAATGGAATGGAATGGAATGTGGAATGGAAGGGAAAGGAATGTGGAATGGAATGCGGAAAGGAATGTGAAATGGAAAGGAATGGAACGAGGATTGGAATGGAATGTGGAATGGAACTGAATGGAAAGTAGAATGGAATGGAATGGAATCTGGAATGGAAAGGAATGGAATGTGTAGTGGAAAGTGGAACGGAATGGAATGGAACATGGAATGGAATGGAATGGAACGTGGAATGGAATGGAATGGAACGTGGAATGGAATGGAATGGAATGCAATATAATGGAATGTGAAATTAAATGGAATGGAATGTGGAATGAAATGTGGAATGGCATGGAATAGAATGTGGAATTGTATGCAATGGAATGTGGAATGGAATGGAATGCAATGTGGAATGGAATCGAATGGAATGTGGAATGGAAAGGAATGGTATTGAACGGAATGGAATGTGGAATGGAATGCAATGGAATGCGGAATGGAATGGAATGGAATGGGATATGGAACTGAATGCGGAATGGAATGTGGAATGGAATGGAATGGAATGTGGAATGCAATGGAACTGAAGGAAAAGAGGAATTTAATGGAATGGAATTGAATGTGGACTGGAATGGAATAAAATGGAATGGAATGTGGAATGCAATGTGGAATGGAATGGAATGGAAAATGGAATGGAACGTACAATAGCAAGTGGAATAGAATGTGGAATGTAATGAAACAGAATGTGGAACGGAATGGAATGGTACTTGGAATGGAATGGAATGGAAAGTGGAAAGGAATGGATTGGAACGTAGAATGGATTGGAATGGAACGTGGAATGGAATGGAAAGAAATGGTATGGAATGCATTGGAATGAGGAATGGAAAGGAATGTGCAACAGAATTGAATGGAATGTAGAATGGAATAGAATGGAATTTGGAACGGAATGGAATGCCATCTGGAATGGAATGTAATGTGGAATGGAAAGGAATGTGGAATGGAATGGAATGGAATGTGTAATGGAGTGGATTGGAATGTTGAATGGAAATGAATGTGGAATGGAATGCAATGGAATGTGGAATGGAATGGAATGGAATGCAGAATGGCATGGAATGGAATGTGGAATGAAAGGAAAGTGAAATGGAATGGAATGGAATGTGAATCGGAATGGAATGGAATGTGGAATGGAATGCTATGGAATTTGGAATGGAATGTGGAATGGAAAGGAATTGAATGGAATGTGGACTGCAAAGGAATGGAATGTCATGTTATGTGGAAAGGAATTTGGAATGGAATGGAACGGTACGTGGAATGGAATGTAGAATAAAATGGAATGCAATGTGGAATGGAATGTGGAATGGAATGGAATGGAATGGTACTTTGAATGGTATGTAAGGGAACATGGAAAGGAATGGCATGGAATGGTATGGAATTGAACGGAATGAGGAATGGAATGGAATGAGGAATGGAATTGAATGGAATGTGGAACGGAATGGAATGTGGAATGGAATGGATTGCAATTTGGAAAGGAATGGAATGTGGAATGGAATGGATTGCAATCTGGAAAGGAATGGAATGTGGAATGGAATGGATTGGAATGTGGAATGGAAAGAAATGGAATCTGGAATGGAACGGAATGGAATGTGGAATGGAATGGAATGGAATGTGGAATGGAATGGAATGGAATAGAATGGAATGTGGAATGAAATGTGGAATGTCATAGAGTACAATATGGAAATGTATGGAATGGAATACGGAATGGAATGGAATGGAATGTGGAATGGAATCGAATGGAAAATGGAACGTAATGGAATGGAATGGAATGGAATGTGGAATGGAATGGAATGGAATGTGTAATACAATGGAATTGAATGGAATGTGGAATGGCATGGAATGGAATGAAATGTGGAACGGAATGGAATGCAATGAAATGTGGAATGGAATGTGGAATGGGATGGAATGGAACGTAGAATGGAATGTAGAATGGAATGGAATGGAATGTGGAATGCAATGTGGAATTGAATGGAATGGAATGTGGAATGGAAGGGAATGGAACTTGGAATGCAATGGAATGGAACGTGGAATGGATTGGAATTGTAAGTGGAATGGAGTGGAACAGAATGGTATGGAATGGAATGGAATGTGGAATGGAATGGATTGGAATGTGGAATGGAATGGAATGCAATGTGGAATGAAATGGAATGGAAAGGAATGTGGAATGGAATGGAATGGAATGTGGAATAGAATGGAATGGAAAGTGGAATTGAATGGAATGGAATGTGGAATGCAATGTAATTGAAAGTGGAATTGAATGTGGAATGGAATGCAATGGAATGGAATGGAATGGAATGGAAAGTGGAACGAAATGGAATGTGGAGTGGAATGGAATGCAACCGGGAATGGAATGGAATGTGGAATGGACTGGAACGGAATGTGGAGTGGAATGGAATGCAATGTGGAAAGGAATGGAATCGAATGTGGAAAGGAATTGAAGGGAAATTGGAATGGAATGGAATGGAATGGAGTGTGGAACGGAATAGCATGGAAAGTGGAATGGAATGGAATGGAATGTGGAAAGCAAAGGAATGCAATGTGGAATGCAATGTGGAAAGGAACGGAATGGAATGGAATATAATGGAATGTGAAATGGAATGGAATGGAATGTGGAATGCAATAGAGTGGAATTTGGAATGGAATGGAATGGAATGTGGAATGGAATGTGGAATGGAATGAAAGGAATGGAATGTGGAATTGTATGCCATGGAATTTGATATGGAATGGAATGGAATGAAATTGAATGTGGAATACAATGTGGAATGGAATGCAATGGAATGTGGAATGGAATGGAATGGAATGTGGAACGGAATGGAATGTCGAATGGAAGGGAATGGAATGTGTAACGTAATTTAATGTGGAATGGAATGGAATGCCATCTGGTATGGAATGGAATGTGGAATGCAATGGAAGGTAATGTGGAATGGAATGGAATGGAATGGAATGGAATGGAATAGAATTTGGAATAGAATGGCATTGAAGGTGGAATGGAATGGAATGGAAAATGGAATGGGATGGAATGGAACGGAATGTGGAATGAAATGGATTGCAATGTGAAATGGAATGGGAAGGAATATGGAATGGAATGGAATAGAATGTGGAATGAAATTGAATGTAATGAAATGTGGAATGGAATGTGGAAAGGAATTTGTTATGGAACGGAATGGAACGTGAAATGGAATGTGGAATGGAAAGGAATGGAACGTGGAATGGAATGTGAAATGGAAAAGAAGGAAATGTGGAATAGAAAGTTGAATGGAATGAAATGGAATGTGGAATGGAATGTGGAAAGGTATGGAAAGGAATGTGGAATGAAATGTGGAATGGAATGAAAAGGAAGGTGGAATTGAATGCATTGAAATGTGGAATGGAATGTGGAATGGAATGGAATGGAAGGTGGGATACAACGTAGGATGGAATTGAATGGAACGTGGAATGGAACGTGGAATGGAAAGTGAAATGGAACGTGGAATGGAATGTGTAATGTGCAATGGAATGGAATGGAATGTGGAATGGAATGGAATGGAATTGAATGAGGAATTGAATGGAGGGTAATATGGAATGTTTTGGAGTGGAATGTGGAATGGAATGTGGAATGACATGGAATGGAAAGTGAAATGGAATGGAATGGAATCTGGAAAGGAATGTGGAAGGGAATGGAATGGAATGTGGAATGGAATGGAATGGAATGGTATTTGGAATGGAATGGAATGGAATGTGGAATGGAATGGGGAATGGAATGGAATGGAATGTGGAATGGAATGGCGTTGAATCTGGAATGGAACGTGGAGTGGAATGGAATGGAATGGAATGTGGAATGGAATGAAAAGGAATATGGAAAGCAATGTAATGGAATGCGGAAAGGAATCTAAAGGAATTGAATATGGAATGCAATGCAGAATGGAATGGAATGGAATGTGGAATGGAATGGAATGGAAAGTGGAATGGAACAGAGTGGACTTTGGAATGGAATGGAAAGGAATGTGGAATGGAATGTGGAATTGAATGTAAAGGAAAGGAATGTGGAATGGAATGGCATGGAATTTGGTATGGAATGGAATAGAATATGGAATGGAAAGGAATGGAGTTGAATGTGGAATAGAATGTGGAACGGAACGCAATGGAAAAGAATGGAATGTGGAATAGACTGGAATGGAATGTCTAGTGGAATGGAATGGAATGTGGAATGAAATCAAATGGAATGGAATGTGGGAAAGGAATGCATAATTTAATGGAAAGGAACGTGGAATGGAATGGCATGGAATGTGGAATGGAATGGAATGGAATGTGAAATGGAATGGGTTTGAATTGAATGTGATATGCAATGTGGAATGCCAGGGAACGGAATGTAATGGAATGTGGAAAGAAATGAAATGGACAGTGGAATGCAATGGAATGGAAAGTGGAATGGAATCTAACGGAATGGAATGTGGAATGGAATGTGGAAAGGAATGTGGAATGCAATGGAATGCAATGTAAAATGGAATGTGGAATGGAAAGGAATGAAATGTGGAATGGAATGTGGACAGGAATGGAATGGAGTGTGTAATGGAAGGTGGAATGGAATGGAATGGAACGTGGAATGGAATGGAATGTCGAATGGAATGGAACGGAAAGTGGAATGGAAAGCGCAATGGAATGGAATGGAACGTAAAATGGAAAGTGGAATGGAATGTGGAATGTAACGTGGAATGCAATGTGTAATGTAGAATTGAATGGAATGGAATGTGGAATGTAACGGAATGGCATGAGGAATGGAATGGAAGGGAATTTGGAAAGGAATATAATAGAATGCGGAATGGACTGTGGAATGCAAATGAATGGAATGTGCAATGGAATGAAATGGAAAAAGGAAAGGAATGAAATGGAATGGAATGTGGAATGGAATGAAATGGAATGGAATGTGGAATGGAATGGAATGGAATGGAATGTGGAAAGGAATATAATGGAATGGATTGGATTGGTTGGAATCCGGAATGGAATGGAAAGGAATGTGAAATGGAATGCAATGTGGAATGGAATGAAATTTGAAATAAAGGGGAATGGAATGCAGAATGGAATGAAATGGAATGCAGAAAGGAATGGAATTGAGTGGAAAGTGGAATGCAATTGATTGGAATGTGGAATGGAATGTGGAAAGTAATAGAATGCAATGTGGAATGGAATTGAATGGAATGTGAAATGGAATGGAGTGGAATGTAGAATGGAATGTGGAATGGAATAGGGAATGGAAATGAATGGAATGTGGAATGGAATGGAATGGAATGGAATGTGGAATGGAATAGAATGGAATTTGGAATGCAATGTGCTATGGAATGGAATGGATTGTGGAATGGAATGTGGTATGGATGGAATGGAATGTGGAATGGATTGGAAAGGGCTGTAGAATGGAATGGAATGGAAAAGAATATGGAATGGAATGAAATGGCATGGAATGCAGAATGCAAAGGAATGGAATGGAATGGAATGGAAGGAAAAGCATAATGGAATGTGGAATGGAATGGAAAGGAATGTGGAATAAAATGGAATGTAATGGAATATGGAATGGAATGGAATGTAATTGAAAGGAATGTGAAATGGAATGTGCAATAAAATGGAATGGAATGTGACAGGGAATGGAATGTAATGTGGAATGGAATGGAATGGAATGTGAAAAGGTATTGAATGGAATGTGTAATGGAATGGAATGGAAAGTGGAATGGAATGGAATGGAATGTGGAATAGAATGGAATGGAATGTGGAATGGAATGGAATAGAACGAGGAATGGAATGCGGAATGTAATGGAATGTGGAATGGCTTGGAATGGAACGTGGAATGGATCGTGGATTCGAACCTGGAATCGAAAATGGAAAGGAAGATGGGCTAGAACGTGGAATGGACTGTGGAATGGAATGTGGAATGGAATTGAATGGAATGGAATGGAATATGCAATGGAATGTAATGGAATGTGAAATGGAATGGAATAGAATGTGGAATGAAATGTGAAATGAAATGGAATGCAATGGAAAGCTATGTGGAATGGAATGGAATGGAATGTGGAATGGAATTAATGGAGTCTGAAATGGAATGGAATGGAATGGAATGGAAAGTTGAATGGAATGGAATGAGATGTGAAATGGCAAGGAATAGAAGGTGGAATGGAATGGAATGGAGTGGAAAGTGGAATGGAATGTAGAATGGAATGTGAAATGGAATGTGGAATGGAATGCAGTGGAATGTGGAATGAAATGTGGAATGCAATGTTATGGAAACTGGAATGGAACAAGGAATTGAACATGGAATGGGATGTGGAATGGAGTATGGAATGGAAAGTGGAATGTAATGTGGAATTGAATGGAATGGAAAGTTTTGCAATGGTATGAAATGGAAGGTGGAATAGATTGCAATCGATTGTGGAATGGAATGTTGTATGGAATGTGGAATGGAATGTGGAATGGAATGGAGTGGAATGTGCAATGGAATAGAATGGAATGGAATGTGGAATGGAATGTGGAATGGAATGTGAAATGTAACGTGGAATGAAAGTGAAGGGAACGTGGAATGGAACGTGGAATGTATTGGAATGGAATGGAAAGTGGAATGGAATGGAATGGAATGGGGAATGGAATGGAATGGAATGGGGAATGGAATGGAATGGAATGTGGAATGGAACGGAATGAAATGTGGAATGGAATGGAAAGAAGTGAAATGTGGAATGTAATGTGTAACGGAATGGAGTGGAATGTGAAATTGAATGGAGTGAAATGTGGAATGGAATGGAATGGAATGTGGAATGGAATGTGGAATGGAATGGAATGGAATGTGGTATGTAACCTGGAAAGAAATGGAATGGAATGTGGAATGGAATGGAATGGAATGTGGATGGTATTCAATGGAATTTCGGAAGGAGTTTGGAATGGAAAGTGGAATGGAGTGGAACGGAATGTGTAATGGCAAGGAATGGATTGCAGAATGGAATGGAATGGAATGTGGAATGGAATGGAATGGAAATGAATGGAATGGAAAGTGGAATGGAATGCAATGCAATGTGGAATGGAATGGAATATGGAATGGAAAGGAATGGAAAGTGGAATGGAATGGATGGGAATGTGGAATGGAAAGGAATGGAATGTGGAGTGGAATGGAATGGAATGTGGAATGAAACGTGGAAAGGAATGGAAGGGAATGTAGAATGGAATGGAATGGATTGTGGAATGGAATAGAATGGATTATAGAATGGAATGGAATGGAACGACTAATGGAATGAAATGGAATGGAATGTGGACTGGAATGAAATGGAATGGAACGGGGAATATAATGTGGAATGGAAGGGAATGGAAAGGAATGTGGAATGGAATGTGGAATGGAATGGATTGTGGAATGAAATGTGGAAAGGAATGGATTGGAGCGTGGAATGGAACGTGGAATGGAACGTGGAATGGAACTTGGAAAGGAAAGTGGAATGGAACGTGGAATGGACCGTGGAATGGAATGTGGAAGGCAATGTGGAATGGAACGTGGAATGGAACCTGGAATGGAAAGTTTAATGGAACGTGGAATGGAACGTGGAAAGAAACATGCAATGGAATGCAATGGAACTTGGAATGGAAAGACGAATTGAACGTGGAGTGGAAACCGGAATGTAACGTGGAATGGAACGTGGAATGGAATGGATCGCAATGTGGAATGGAATGGAATGGAAGGTGGAATGGAATGGAATTGAATGTGGAATGGATTGGAATGGAATATGGAATGTGATGGAATGGAATGTGGAATAGAATGGAATGGAATTTAGAATGTAAAGTGGAATGTAATGGAATGGAATGTGGAATGGAATGTGGAATGGAAAGGAATGGAACGTGGAATGTAATGTGGAATGGAAAGTGGAATGGAATGAGGAATGGAATGGAATGGAATGGAAAGTGGAAGGGAGTGGAATGGAATGAAATGGAAATAGAAATGGAATGGAATGGAATTTGGAATGGAAAGAAACGGAATGTGGAATGGAATTGAATGAAATGGAATGTGGAAGGGAGAGGAATGGAATGAAATGTAAATAGAAATGGAATGGAATGGAAAGTGGAATGGAATGGAATGGTGTGGAATGTGGAAAGGAACAGAATGGAATGTGAAATGGAATGTGTAATAGAATGTGAAATGGAATGTGCAATGGAATGTGTAATGCAATGTGGAAAGGAATGAAGTGGAATGTGGGATGGTATGGAATGGGGAGGAATGTGGAAATGAATGGAATGCAACGTGGAATTGAATGTGGAATGGAATGGAGTGTGGAATGGAAATTGGTATAGAATGGAATGGAAAGTGGAATGGAATGTAGAATGGAATGGAATGGAATGTGCAATGGAATGTGGTATGGAATGTAATGGAATGTGGAATGGAATGGAATGGATTGTGGAATGGAATGGAATGTAATGGAATGGAATATGGTATGGAATGGAGTGGAATTTGGAATGGAATGGAATGCAATGCAATGTGGAATTCAATGGAAAGGAATGGAATGGAATGGAACGGAATGAAATGGAAGGGAATACGGAATGGAATGTGGAATGGAATGGAAAGGAATATGGAATGGAATGGAATCGAATGGAATATGGAATGGAATGTGGAATGGAATGGAAAGGAATGAGAAAAGGAAAGGAATTGAATGTGGAATGGAATGCAACAGAAAGTGAAAAGGAATGGAATGGAATCTGGATTGGAATGCAATAGAATGTGGAATGAAATGGAATGGAAGGTGGAATGGAATTTGGAATGCAATGGAATGAAATGTGGAATGGAATGGAAAGGAATGTGCAAAGGAATGTGGAATTGAATGGAATGGAACGTGGAATGGAACATGGAAAGGAATGGAGTGGAATGTGGAATGGAGTGGAATGTGGAATAGAATGGAATGGAATGTGGAATGGAATAAAAAGGAATGGAATCAGGAATGGAATGGAATGGATTTTAGAAAGGAATGAAACGGAATGGAATGTGGAATGGAATGGAAAGGAAAGGAATGGATTGGAATGTGGTATGGAATGGAATGGAATGGAAAGTGTTTTGGAACGTTATGGAATTTGGAATGGAATGGAATGCAATGTGGATTGGAATGGAGTGGAAAGGAATGCAATGTGGAATGGAATGGAATGGAAGGGAATGTGGAATGGAAAGCAGAAGGGAATGGAACGCAAGGTGGAATGGAATGGAATGGAACATGGAATGGAATGGAATGGAACTTGGAATGGAATGGAATGGAATGTAGAATGGAATGGAACTTGGAATAGATTGCGGACTGGAATGCAATGGAATGGAATGGAATGTGGAACGGAATGTGGAATGGAATGGAACGTGGAATGGAATGTAGAATGGAAGGTGGAATGGAACGTGGAACAGAATGGAATGTGGAATGGAATGGAATGGAGTGTGTAATGTAATGGAATGGAGGGGAATGTGGAATGGAATGGAATGGAATGAGGAATGGGTTGTGGAATGGAAAGTGGAATGGAATGCAGTGGAATGTGGAATCGAATGGTGAATGGAACGGAGTGGAGTGTGCAATGGAAAGGAATGTAATGTGGAATGGAATGGAATGGAATGTGGAATGGAATGTGGAATGGAATGGAATGGGAAATGGAATGAAATGGAACGTGGAATACACTGGAATGGAATGGAATGTGAAATGGAATGGAATGGAACGTGGAATACAGTTGAATGGAATGTGGAATGGAATTGAAAATGAAATGTGGAATGAATCGCAGAATGGAATGGAATGGAACGTGGAATGGAATGAAACCTAATGCAGAATGGAATGAAATGGAATGTGGAATGTAATTCATTGGAATGGAAAGTAGAATGGAACGTAATGGAAAGTGTAATGGAATGTGGAATGGAATGGAATGGAACGTGGAATGGAATGGAATGGAATGTGGAATGGAATCTAATGGAATATGGAATGGAATGGAATGGAAAGGAATTGGATGTAGAATGGAATGGAATGGAATGTGTAATGGAATGGAGTGGAATGGGCAATGGAACAGAGAGGAATGTGGAATGGAACGAGAAATGGAATGGAATGAAATGTGGAATGGAATGAAATGGAATGCGGAATGGAATGGAGTAGAATGTGGAATGGAAAGTGAAATGGAATGGAATGGAATGTGGAATGGAATGGAATTGAATGGAATTTGGAATGCAATGGAATGGAGTGGAACGTGGAACGGAATCTAAAGGAATGTGGAATGGGATGTAGAATGGAATGTAGAATGCAATGTGGAATGGAATTTGGAATGGAAAGGAATGGAATGTGGAATGAAGTGGAATTGAATGTGAATTGGAATGATATGTGATGCAATGGAACGCGAAATGGAAAGGAATGTGTAATGGAATTCAATATAATTTGGAATAAAATGGAATGGAATATGGAACGGAATGGAAAGGAATGTAGAATGGAAAGTGGAATCGAAAGGAATTGAAAGTGGAATGCAATGGAATGCATTGCAGAATGAAATGGAAAGGAATGGAATGTGGTATGATATGGAATGGAAACGAATGGAATTGAATGTGGAATGGAATGCAATGGAATGTGGATGGAATAGAATGGAACATTGAATGTACTGGAATGGAATGTGGAATTGAATTGAATGGAAAGGAATGGAATGTGGAATGCAATGTGGAATGGAAAGGAATGGAACGTGGAATGGAATGTGGAATGGAATGGAATGGAATGTGGAATACAAAGGAATGGAATGTGGAATGGAACGGAATGGAATATGGAATAGAATGGAATGGAATGGAATGTGGAAAGAAATGTAATGTAAAGGAATGGAATGTGGAAAGAAATGTAATGTAATGTAATGGAATGGAATCGAAAGTGGAATGAGTTGGAATGGAATGTGGAATGTAATGGAATAGAAAGGAATGGAATGTGGAATGGAAAGCGGAACGGAATGGAATGGAACGTGGAATGGAATGGAAACGAATGGAATGGAATGTGAAATGGAATGTGGGAAGGAACGTGGAATGGAATTGAGTGGATTGTGGAATGGAATGGAATGGAATGTGGAATGGAATGTGGTAAGGAATGTAATGCAATGTGGAATGGAATGGAATGGATTGGGGAATGGAATATGGTATGGAATGGAGTGGAATTTGGAATGGAATGGAATGCAATGCAATGTGGAATTCAATGGAAAGGAATGGAATGGAATGGAACGGAATAAAATGGAAGGGAATACGGAATGGAATGTGGAATGGAATGGAAAGGAATATGGAATGGAATGGAATTGAATGGAATATGGAATGGAATGTGGAATGGAATGGAAAGGAATATGGAATGGAATGGAATCGAATGGAATATGGAATGGAATGTGGAATGGAATGGAAAGGAATGAGAAAAGGAAAGGAATTGAATGTGGAATGGAATGCAACAGAAAGTGAAAAGGAATGCAATGGAATCTGGATTGGAATGCAATAGAATGTGGAATGAAATGGAATGGAAGGTGGAATGGAATTTGGAATGCAATGGAATGAAATGTGGAATGGAATGGAAAGAAATGTGTAAAGGAATGTGGAATTGAATGGAATGGAACGTGGAATGGAACATGGAATGGAATGGAGTGGAATGTGGAATGGAGTGGAATGTGGAATGGAATGGAATGGAATGTGGAATGGAATAGAAAGGAATGGAATGAGGAATGGAATGGAATGGATTTTAGAAAGGAATGAAACGGAATGGAATGTGGAATGGAATGGAAAGGAAAGCAATGGATTGGAATGTGTTATGGAATGGAATGGAATGGAACGTGTTTTGGAACGTTATGGAATTTGGAATGGAATGGAATGCAATGTGGATTGGAATGGAGTGGAAAGGAATGCAATGTGGAATGGAATGGAATGGAAGGGAATGAGGAATGGAAAGCAGAAGGGAATGGAACGCAAGGTGGAATGGAATGGAATGGAACATGGAATGGAATGGAATGGAACATGGAATGGAATGGAATGGAATGTAGAATGGAATGGAACTTGTAATAGATTGTGGACTGGAATGGAATGGAATGGAATGCAATGTGGAATGGAATGTGGAATGGAATGGAACGTGGAATGGAATGTAGAATGGAAGGTGGAATGGAACGTGGAATGGAATGGAATGTGGAATGGAATGGATTGGAGCTTGGAATGGAATGGAATGGAATGTGGAATGGAATGGAATGGAATGGTATGGAATGGAATGGAATGAGGAATGGAACGGACTGTGTAATGGAATGGAATGGAATGCAGAAAGTAATTGAATGGAATGTGGAATGGAATGGAATGGAATGTGGAATGGAATGGAATGGAATGTGAAATGGAATGGAATTTGGAAGGAAATGCAATGGAAGGGAAGGGAATGTGGAATGGAAGTGAATTGAATGGAATGTGGAATGAAATGCGGAAAGGACATGAATGGAATGTCATGGAAAGTGAAATGGAATGGAATGGAATGTGGAATGGAAGGGAAAGGAATGTGGAATGGAATGCGGAAAGGAATGTGAAATGGAAAGGAATGGAACGAGGATTGGAATGGAATGTGGAATGGAACTGAATGGAATGTAGAATGGAATGGAATTGGATCTGGAATGGAAAGGAATGGAATGTGTAGTGGAAAGTGGAACGGAATGGAATGGATCATGGAATGGAATGGAATGGAACATGGAATGGAATGGAATGGAACATGGAATGGAATGGAATGGAACTTGGAATGGAATGGAATGGAACGTGGAATGGAATGGAATGGAATGGAATCTAATGGAATGTGAAATTAAATGGAATGGAATGTGGAATGAAATGTGGAATGGCATGGAATATAATGTGGAATTGTATGCAAAGGAATGTGGAATGGAATGGAATGCAATGTGGAATGGAATCGAATGGAATGTGGAATGGAAAGGAATGGAATTGAACGGAATGGAATGTGGAATGGAATGCAATGGAATGCGGAATGGAATGGAATGGAATGGGATATGGAACTGAATGCGGAATGGAATGTGGAATGGAATGGAATGGAATGTGGAATGCAAAGGAACTGAAGGAAAAGAGGAATTTAATGGAATGGAATTGAATGTGGACTGGAATGGAATAAAATGGAATGGAATGTGGAATGCAATGTGGAATGGAATGGAATGGAACCTGGAATGGAACGTACAATAGCAAGTGGAAAAGAATGTGGAATGTAATGAAACGGAATGTGGAACGGAATGGAATGGAACTTGGAATGGAATGGAATGGAAAGTGGAAAGGAAAGGATTGGAACGTAGAATGGATTGGAATGGAACGTGGAATGGAATGGAAAGAAATGGTATGGAATGCATTGGAATGAGGAATGGAAAGGAATGTGCAACAGAATTGAATGGAATGTAGAATGGAATAGAATGGAATGTGGAACGGAATGGAATGCCATCTGGAATGGAATGGAATGTGGAATGGGAAGGAATGTGGAATGGAATGCAATGGAATGTGGAATGGAGTGGAATGGAATGTTGAAAGGAAATGGATGTGGAATGGAATGCAATGGAATGTGGAATGGAATGGAATGGAATGCAGAATGGCATGGAATGGAATGTGGAATGAAAGGAAAGTGAAATGGAATGGAATGGAATGTGAATCAGAATGGAATGGAATGTGGAATGGAATGGATTGCAATCTGGAAAGGAATGGAATGTGGAATGGAATGGATTGGAATGTGGAATGGAAAGAAATGGAATCTGGAATGCAACGGAATGGAATGTGGAATGGAATGCGGGATGGAATGGAATGGAATGTGGAATGGAATGGAATGGAATTGTATGGAATGTGGAATGAAATGTGGATAGTCCTAGAGTAGAATATGGAAATGTATGGAATTGAATATGGAATGGAATGGAATGGAATGTGGAATGAAATGGAATGGAATGCAGAATGGCATGGAATGGAATGTGGAATGAAAGGAAGGTGAAATGGAATGAAATGGAATGTGAATCGGAATGGAATGGAATGTGGAATGGAATGCTATGGAATTTGGAATGGAATGTGGAATGGAAAGGAATTGGATGGAATGTGGACTGCAAAGGAATGGAATGTCATGGAATGTGGAAAAGAATTTGTAATGGAATGGAACGGTACATGGAATGGAATGTAGAATAAAATGGAATGCAATGTGGAATGGAATGTGGAATAAAATGGAATGGAATGGTACTTTGAATGGAATGTAAGGGAACATGGAATGGAATGGTATGAAATGGTATGGAATTGAACGGAATGAGGAATGGAATGGAATGAGGAATGGAATTGAATGGAATGTGGAATGGAATGGAATGTGGAATGGAATGGATTGCAATATGGAAAGGAATGGAATGTGGAATGGAATGGATTGCAATCTGGAAAGGAATGGAATGTGGAATGGAATGGATTGGAATGTGGAATGGAAAGAAATGGAATCTGGAATGGAATGGAATGGAATGTGGAATGGAATGCGGAATGGAATGGAATGGAATGTGGAATGGAATGGAATGGAATCGAATGGAATGTGGAATGAAATGTGGAATGTCATAGAGTAGAATATTTAAAGGTATGGAATGGAATACGGAATGGAATGGAATGGAATGTGGAATGGAATTGAATGGAAAATGGAACGGAATGGAATGGAATGGAATGGAATGTGGAATGGAATGGAATGGAATGCGTAATAAAATGGAATTGAATGGAATGTGGAATGGCATGGAATGGAATGAAATGTGGAACGGAATGGAATGCAATGTAATGTGGAATGGAATGTGGAATGGGATGGAATGGAACGTAGAATGGAATGTAGAATGGAATGGAATGGAATGTGGAATGCAATGTGGAATTGAATGGAATGGAATGTGGAATGGAAGGGAATGGAACTTGGAATGCAATGGAATGCAACGTGGAATGGATTGGAATTGTAAGTGGAATGGAGTGGAATAGAATGGTATGGAATGGAATCGAATGTGGAATGGAATGGATTGGAATGTGGAATGGAATGGAACGCAATGTGGAATGAAATGGAATGGAAAGGAATGTGGAATGGAATGGAATGGAATGTGGAATAGAATGGAATGGAAAGTGGAATTGAATGGAATGAAATGTGTAATGCAATGTAATTGAAAGTGGAATTGAATGTGGAATGGAATGCAATGGAGTGGAATGGAATGGAATGGAAAGTGGAATGAAATGGAATGTGGAGTGGAATGGAATGCAACCGGGAATGGAATGGAATGTGGAATGGACTGGAACGGAATGGGGAGTGGAATGGAATGCAATGTGGAAAGGAATGGAATCGAATGTGGAAAGGAATTAAAGGGAAATTGGAATGGAATGGAATGGAATGGAGTGTGGAATGGAATGGCATGGAAAGTGGAAAGGAATGGAATGGAATGTGGAAAGCAAAGGAATGCAATGTGGAATGCAATGTGGAAAGGAACGGAATGGAATGGAATATAATGGAATGTGAAATGGAATGGAATGGAATGTGGAATGGAATAGAGTGGAATTTGGAATGGAATGGAATGGAATGTGGAATGGAATGTGGAATGGAATGAAAGGAATGGAATGTGGAATTATATGCCATTGAATTTGGTATGGAATGGAATGGAATGAAATTGAATGTGGAATACAATGTGGAATGGAATGCAATGGAATGTGGAATGGAATGGAATGGAATGTGGAACGGAATGGAATGTCGAATGGAAGGAAATGGAATGTGTAACGTAATTTAATGTGGAATGGAATGGAATGCCATCTGGTACGGAATGGAATGTGGAATGCAATGGAAGGTAATGTGGAATGAAATGGAATGGAATGGAATGGAATGGAATAGAATTTGGAATAGAATCGCATTGAAGGTGGAATGGAATGGAATGGAAAATGGAATGGGATGGAATGGAACGGAATGTGGAATGAAATGGATTGCAATGTGAAATGGAACGGGAAGGAATATGGAAT
This sequence comes from Pongo abelii, assembly GCF_028885655.2. NCBI lineage: Eukaryota > Metazoa > Chordata > Mammalia > Primates > Hominidae > Pongo > Pongo abelii. The sequence goes on along the minus strand of NC_072000.2, from coordinate 16,632,512 downwards.
GGAATGGAATAGAATGTGGAATGAATTTGAATGTAATGAAATGTGGAATGGAATGTGGAAAGGAATTTGTTATGGAACGGAATGGAACGTGAAATGGAATGTGGAATGGAAAGGAATGGAACGTGGAATGGAATGTGAAATGGAAAAGAAGGAAATGTGGAATAGAAAGTTGAATGGAATGAAATGGAATGTGGAATGGAATGTGGAAAGGTATGGAAAGGAATGTGGAATGGAATGTGGAATGGAATGGAAAGGAAGGTGGAATTGAATGCATTGAAACATGGAATGGAATGTGGAATGGAATGGAATGGAAAGAGGGATACAACGTAGGATGGAATTGAATGGAACGTGGAATGGAACGTTGAATGGAAAGTGAAATGGAACGTGGAATGGAATGTGTAATGTGCAATGGAATGGAATGGAATGTGGAATGGAATGGAATGGAATTGAATGAGGAATTGAAAGGAGAGTAATATGGAATGTATTGGAGTGGAATGTGGAATGGAATGTGGAATGACATGGAATGGAATGTGAAATGGAATGGAATGGAATCTGAAAGGAATGTGGAAGGGAATGGAATGGAATGGAATGGAATGTGGAATGGAATGGAATGGAATGGTGTTTGGAATGGAATGGAATTGAATGTGGAATGGAATGGGGAATGGAATGGAATGGAATGTGGAATGGAATGGCGTGGAATCTGGAATGGAACGTGGAATGAAATAGAATGGAATGTGGAATGGAATGAAAAGGAATGTGGAAAGCAATGTGTTGGAATGCGGAAAGGAATCTAAAGGAGTTGAATATGGAATGCAATGCGGAATGGAATGGAATGGAATGTGGAATGGAATGGAATGGAAAGTGGAATGGAACAGAGTGGAATTTGGAATGGAATGGAAAGGAACGTGGAATGGAATGTGGAATTGAATGGAAAGGAAAGGAATGTGGAATGGAATGGCATGGAATTTGGTATGGAATGGAATGGAATATGGAATGGAAAGGAATGGAGTTGAATGTGGAATACAATGTGGAACGGAACGCAATGGAAAAGAATGGAATATGGAATAGACTGGAATGGAATATCTAGTGGAATGGAATGGAATGTGGAATGAAATCAAATGGAATGGAATGTGGAATGGAATGTGGGAAAGGAATGCATAATGTAATGGAAAGGAACGTGGAATGGAATGGCATGGAATGTGGAATGGAATTTAATGGAATGTGAAATGGAATGGGTTTGAATTGAATGTGAAATGCAATGTGGAATGCCAGGGAACGGAATGTAATGGTATGTGGAAAGAAATGAAATGGACAGTGGAATGCAATGGAATGGAAAGTGGAATGGAATCTAACGAAATGGAATGTGGAATGGAATGTGGAAAGGAATGTGGAATGCAATGGAATGCAATGTGAAATGGAATGTAGAATGGAAAGGAATGGAATGTGGAATGGAATGTGGAAAGGAATGGAATGGAGTGTGTAATGGAAGGTGGAATGGAATGGAATGGAACGTGGAATGGAATGTAATGTCGAATGGAATGGAACGGAAAGTGAAATGGAAAGCGCAATGGAATGGAATGGAACGTGGAATGGAAAGTGGAATGGAACGTGGAATGGAACGTGGAATGCCATGTGTAATGTAGAATTGAATGGAATGGAATGTGGAATATAACGGAATGGCATGAGGAATGGAATGGAAGGGAATTTGGAATGGAATGGAATAGAATGCGGAATGGAATGTGGAATGCAAATGAATGGAATGTGCAATGGAATGAAATGGAAAAAGGAAAGTAATGAAATGGAATGGAATGTGGAATGGAATGGAATGGAATAGAATGTGGAAAGGAATATAATGGAATGGAATGGATTGGTTGGAATCCGGAATGGAATGGAAAGGAATGTGGAATGGAATGGAATAGAATATGGAATGGAACACGAAATGCAATGGAATGGAATGGAATGTGAAATGGAATGGACCAGAATGGAATGTGGAATGGAACGGAATAGAAAGTGTAATGGAAAGCGTAGTGGAACCCGGAATAGAATGAAATGGACCGTGGAGTGGAAAGTTGAATGGAACGTGGAATGGAAAATGGAATGGAATGGAATGCAATGTGCAATAGAATGAAATGGAAGTTGGAATGGAATGGAATGGAATGAGGAAACGAATGGAATGGAATTTGGAATGGAATGGGGAGTGGAACATGGAATGCAGTGGAATGGAATGTGGAATGGAATGAAGAATGGAATGTGGAAAGGAATGGAATGGAATGGAATGTGGAATGGAATGTGCAAAGAAATGTGGAATGGAATGTGGAATACAACGCAATGGAATGTGGAATGGAATGTGGAATGGAAAATAGAATGGAATGTCATGGAATGTGGAATGGAATGTGAAATAGAATGTGGAATGGAATGTGGAATGGAACGTAATTGAATGTGGAATGGATTGTGGAAAGGAATGTGGAATGGAATGTGGAATACAACGGAATGGAACGTGGAATGGAATGTGTAATGGAAAATAGAATGGAATGTCATGGAATGTGGAATGGAATGAAATGGATTGTGTAATGCAATGTGGAATAGAATGTGGAACTGAATGGAATGGAATTTTGAGTGGAACGTGGAATGGAATGGAATGCAATGTGGAAGGGAATGAGGAATGGAATGTGGAATTCAATGTGGAATGGAATGGAATGGAAAGTGGAATGGCATGTTGAATGTAATGGAATGTAATGTGGATTTTAATGTGGAACAGACTGTGGAATGGAATGTTTAATGGTATGTGGAGTGGCATGTGAAATAGAAGGGAATGAAATGTGGAATGGAATGTGGAATGGAACGTGTTATTGATAGTAATGGAATGTGAAATGGAAAGTGGAATGGAATGTGGAATGGATCGTGGAATGGGGTGGAATGGAATGTGGAATGGAACGTGTAATAGAAAGCAATGGAAAGTGGAATGGAACGTGTAATGGAATGTGGAATGAAATGTGGAAGAGAACGTGAAATGGAATGTGCAACAGAATGTGGAATGGAACGTTGTATGCAATGCAATGGAAAGTGGAATGGAACGTGGAACGGAATGTGGAAAATAATGTGAAATGGAACGTGGAATGGAATGGAAAGGAACTTGGAATGGAATGTGGATTGGAATGTGTATTGGAACGTAGGATGGAATGGAAAGGAATGTGGAATGGAATTTGGAATGGAATTTGGAATGGAATGTGGAACGGAATGTGGAATGGAATGGAATGGAATAGAATGTGTAATGGAATGTGGAAAGGAATGTGGAATGGAATGGAAGGGAAAGTGGAATGGAACGTGGAATGGAATGTGAAATGGAACATGGAACGGAATGTGAAATGAAAAGTGGAATAGAAATGAATGGAATGTGCAATGGAATGAAATGGAATGTGTAATGGAATGGAATGGAATGTGGAATTGAATGTGGAATGGAATGGAATGGAATCTGGGAAAGAATATGTAATGGAATGGAATGGAATGCGGAATGTAATGGAATAGAATTGTTTGGAATGTAGAATGGAATGGAATGCAATGTGGAATGGAATAGAAAGGAATGTGGAATGGAATGTGGAACGGAATGTGTAAAGGAAAGGAATGGCATGTGGAATGGAATGCGGAATGGACAGGAATGGAATGGAATGGAACGGAATGGAATGTGGAATGGAAAGGAATGGAATGCGGAATGGAATGCGAAATGGAATGTGGAATGAAATGTGGAATTGTATGCAATGCAATGTGAAATGGAATGTGGAATGGAATGGATTGGAATGAGGAATGCAGTGTGGAATGGAATATGGAATGGAATGGAATGGAATGGAATGGAATGGAATGGAATGGAATGCGGAATGGAATGTGGAATGCAATGGAATGTAATGTGGAAAGGAATGTGGAATGTAATGGATTGGAAATTGGAATGGAATGTGGAATGGAAAGTGGAAAGGAACGCAATGGAATGTGGAATGGAATGTGGAATGAAACGTGGAATGCAACGTTGAATTGAATTGAATGGAACTTTTAATAGAATGTGGAATGGAATGGAAGGGAATGTGGAATAGAATGTGGAGTGGAATTGAATGGAATGTGGAATGGAATGGAGTGGAATGTGGAATGGCAAGTGGAATGGAACGGAAAGAAATGTATAATGGAATGTGGAATGGAAAGTTGTATGGACAGTTGAATGGAATGGAATACAAAGTGGAATGGAACATGGAATGGAACGGAAAGGAACGTGGAATGGAATGTGGAATGGAATGTTTAATGGAACGTGGAATGGAATGCAAAGGAATGTGGAATGGAATGTTTAATGGAACGTGGAATGGAATGCAAAGGAACGTGGAATTGAATGTGGAATGGAACGTGGGATGGAATGGAATTGAATGTGGAATGGAATGTGGAATGGAATGTGGAATGGAACATGAAATAGAAAGGAATGGAATGTGGAATGGAATGTGGATTGGAAAATAGAATAGAATGTAATGGAATGTGGAATGGAATGTGAAATGGAATGTGGAATAGAATGTGGAATGGAAAATAATTGAATGTAGAAAGGAGTGTGTAACGGAATGTGGAATGGAAAGTGTAATGGAATGGAATGGAATGTGTAATGGAACGTGGAATGGAATGGAATGGAATGTGGAATAGAAAGTGGAATGGAATTTGGAACGGAATGTTGAATGCAAAGGAATGGAATGTGGAATGGAATGGAATGGAATGTGGACTGGAATGGTATTGAATGCAATGGAATGTGGAATGGAAGTTGGAATGGTATGGAAAGGAACATCGAATGTAAAGTGGAATGGAATCTGGATTGGAAAGTGACATGAAGCATGGAATGGAATGGAATAGAAGGTGGAATGGAATGTGGAAAGGAATGTGGAATGGAATGGAATGGAACGTGTAAAGGAATGTAATCAAAGGTGCAATGGATTGTGGAATGGAATGGATTGGAATTTGGAATGGAATGTGGAATGGAATGGAATGGAATGTGGATGTGAATGTGGAATGGAATGTGGAATGGAATGTGGAATGGAATGTGGAATGGAATTGAATGGAATGTGGAATGGAATGTGAAATGGAATGTAATGGAATGAGGAAGGGAATGTGGAATGGAATGTGGAATTCACAGTGGAATGGATTGGAATGGAATGTGAAATGGAATGTGCAAAGGAAAGGAATGCAATGTCTAAATGAATGTGGAATGGAATGGAATGGATTGTGGAATGAAAAGAGGAATAGAATATGGAATTCAATGGAATGGAATTTTGAATTGATTGTGGAATGGTATGGAATGGAATGTGGAAGAGAATGTGGAGTGGAATGAGAAATGGAATGTAGAATGCAATGAGGAATACAATGTTGAATGGAATGGAATGGAATATGGAATGCAATGTGGAATTGAATGGAGGGGAATGTGGACTTCAATGTGGAATAGAATGTGGAATGGAATGTGGAATGGAATGTGGAGTGGCATGTGGAATATAACGGAATGGAATGTGGAATGGAATGTGGAATGAAACGTGTTATGGAACGGAATGGAATGTGGAATGGAATCTGGAATGGAAATAAAAGGAATGTGCAATGGAATGGAAGGGAACGTGGACTGGAACGGAATGGAATGTGGAACGGAATGGAATGCAAAGGCACAGAAGATGGAATGGAATGGAATGGAAAGTGGAATGGAATGTGGAATGGAATGCAGAATGCAACGTGGAATGGAAGGTGGAATGGAATGGAATGGAAAGTGGAAATGAACGTGGAATGGAATGTGGAATGGAACGTGGAATAGAATATTGAATGGAATGTGGAATGGAAATGAATGGAATGTGCAATGGAATGGAATGGAATGTGGAAGCAATGGAATAGAATGTGGAATGGAATGGAATGCAGTGTGGAATTGAATGTGGAATGGAATGGAAAGGAATGAGGAATGGAAGGGAATGTGGAATGCAATGTGGAGTGGAATGCAATGGAAAGTGGAACGGAATGGAATAGAATACGGAATGGAATGTGGAATGGAACGGAATGTAATGGTGTATGGAATGTGGAATGGAAAATGGTATAGAATGGAATGGAATGTGGAATGGAATGTGGCATGGAATGTGGAATGGAACGGAATGGAATGTGAAATTGAGTGTGGAATGGAAGGTGGAATAGAATGGAATGGAATTTGGAATGGAACGTGGAATGGAATCGAAAGGAAAGTGGGGTGGATCGTGGAATGGAATGGAAAGGAATGTGGAATGGAATGTGGAATGGAATGTGGAACGGAACGTGGAATGGAATGGAAAGTAACTTGGAATGGATTGTGGAATGGAATGTGGAATGGAACCTGGAATGGAATAGAATGGAATGTGGAATGGAATGGAATGGAATGCGGAATGGAATGTGGAAAGAATGTGGAATGGAATGTGGAATACAACGTATGGAATGTGGAATGGAAAATAGGATGGAAAGTAATGGAATGTGGAATGGAATGTGAAATGGAATGTTGAATGGAATGTGGAATGGAATGTAGAATGTAAAGTGGAATGTATCGTGGAATTGAATAGAATGGAACTTGGAATACAATATGGAATGGAACGGAAATGAATTTGGAATGGAATGTGGTGTGGAATGCAATGGAAAGTGGAACGGAAAGGAATGGAATATGGAATGGGATGTGGAATGGAACGGAATGTAATGGGGTATGGAATGTGGAATGAAATGTGGGATGGAAATTAGTATGGAATGAAATGGAATGTGGAATGGAATGTGGAAAGAAACGGAATGGAACGTGGAATGGAATGTGGAATTGAGTGTGGAATGGAACGTGGAATGGAATGGAACGGAATGTGGAATGGAACGTGGAATGGAACGTGGAATGGAATGGAATGGAATGTGAAATGGAATGAAATGGAATGTGGAATGGAATGTGGAATGGTCTTTAAAGGAATGTGGCCTGGAAAGTGGAATGGAATGTGGAATGGAACGTGGAATGGAGTGTGGAATGGAACTTGCAATTTAATGCAATGTAACGTGGAATGCAACGTGGAATGGAATGGAATGGAACGTGGAATGGAAAGGGGAATGCAACGTGGAATTTAATGGAAAGGAAAGTGGAATGGAACGTGGAATGGAACTTGGAATGGAATGGAAGGGAATGTGGAATGGAACATGAAATGGAATGGAATGTGGAATGGTACGTGAGATGGAATAGAATGGAACATGGAATATAACGTGGAATGGAAGGTGGAATGGAATGTGGAATTCAGTGTGGAATGGAACTTGGAATGGAATGGAATGGAATGTGGAATGGAACGTGGAATTCAGTGTGGAATGGAACTTGGAATGGAATGGAATGGAATGTGGAATGGAAAGTGGAATGGAATGGAATGGAATGGAATAGATTGTGGAATTGAATGGAATGAAATGTGGAATGTAATGGAATGGAAAATGGAATGGAATGTGGAATGGAATGAGGAATGGAATGGAATGGAATGGAATGTGGAATGGAATGTGTTATGGAACATGGAATGAAAAGTTTAATGGAACATGGTATGAAAAGTGGAATGGAACATGGAATGGAACGCGGAATCGGATGTGCAATGGAATGTGGAATGGAAAGTTGAATGGAATGGAATAGAACGTGTAATTGAACGTGGACTGGAATGGAATGGAACGTGGAATGGAACGTGCAATGGAAACTGGAATGGAACATGGAATGGAACGTGGAATGTAATGTGCACTGGAATGTGGAATGGAAAGTTGAATGGAAATGAATGGAACGTGGAATGGAACATGGAATGGAATGGAAAGGAACGTGGAATGGAACGTTGTAGGGAATGAGGCGAGGAGTGTGGAATGGAACGTAGAATGGAATGTGAAATGGAATGTGTAAGGGAATCTGGAATTGACCGGAATGTAACTGATGGAATGTAGAATGGAACGTGCATTGTATCGTGGAATTGAATGTGGAATGGGTCATGGAATGGTAGGTGAAAAGGAATGTGGAATGGAATGTGGAATGTATCGTGGAATGTAATGGAATGGAATGTTGAATGGAAAGTGGAATGGAATGGAATGGAATTTGGAATGGAATGTGGAATGGAATGTGGAATGGAATGGAATTGAATGTGGAAAGGAATTTGGAAAGGAAAGTGGAATGTAATGGAAAGTAATGCGGAATGGACCTTGGAATGGAATGGAATGGAACGTGGAATGCAATGTGGAGTGGAATGAAATGGACCTTGGAATGCAATGTGGAATGGAATGTGGAAGGGAACGTGGAATGGAACTTTGAATGGAACGTGGAATGGAATATACAAAGGAATGAAATTGATTTTGGAATGAAATGGAATGGAATGTGGAATGGAAAGGAATGGAACGTGGAATGGGATGTGGATCAGACTATGGAATGCAATTTGGAATGGAAAGTGGAATGGAATTTGGAATGGAATGGAATGGAATGTGGAATGCAATTGAATAGAGTGGAATGTGGAATGGAATTTAATAGAAAGGAATGGAAAGCGGAACAGAATGTGACATGGAATGTGGAATGGAATGGAATGTGGAATGTAATGTGAAATTCAATGTGGAAGGGAACATGGAATGGAATGAAATAGAATGTGGAATGGAAGGGAATAGACAGTGGAAACGAATGTGGAATGGAATGCAATGTAATGTTGAATGGAATGCAATGGAATGTGGAATGGAAAGTGAATGGATTGGAATGGTACGTGGAATGGAACATCGAATTGAATGGAATGGAAAGTGGAATGGAACATGGAACTGAATGTGTAATGGAACGAAGAATGGAATGTGGAATGGAATGGAAAGGAACGTGGAATGGAAAGTGGAATGGAATCGAATGCAATGTGGAAAGGAATGTAATCGAATTTGGAATGGTATGTGGAATGGAATGCATTGGATTGTAGAATGGAATGTGGAAGGGAATGGAATGTAATGTGGAAGGGAATGAGGAATGGAATGTGGAATGTAATGTGGAATGGAATGGAATGCATTGAGAATGGAATGTGGAATGGAATGGAGTGCAATGTGGAAGGGAAAGTGGAATGGAATGTGGAATGGAATGGAACGGAATGTGGAAGGGAATGAGGACAGGAATGTGGAATGGAATGGAATGGAATGTGGAATGGAATGTGCAATGGAATGGAATGGAATGTGGAGTGGAATGTGGAATGGAATGCAATGTAATGTGGAAGGGAATGTGGAATGGAATGTGGAATGGAATGTGGAACAGAATGGAATGGAATGTGGAATGGAATGTGGAATGGAATGGAATGGAATGTGGAATGGAATGTGAAAAGAAAGGTGGAATGGACGTGGAATGGAACGTTGAATGGAATGTAATGGAACGTAGAATGGAATGTGCAATGGAATGAAATGGAATGTGGAATGAAATGGAAAGGAATGTGGAATGGAAAGGAATGGAACGTGGAATGGAAAGTGGATCGGAACATGGAATGCGACGTGGAATGGAAAGTGGATTGGAATTTGGAATGGAATGGAAAGGAATGTAGAATGGAAAGGAATGGAATGTGGATAGGAATGGAATGAAATGTGGAATGCAACTGAATAGAGTGGAATTTGGAATGGAATGGAATGGAATGCAGAATGGAATGTGACATGGAATGTGAAATTGAATGGAACGGAATGGAATGCGGAATGGAATGTGACATGGAATGTGGAACGGCATGGAATGGAATGGGAATGGAATGTGAAATTGAATGTGGAAGGGAACATGGAATGGAATGAAATGGAATGTGGAATGGAAGGGAATAGACATTTTAAACGAATGTGGAATGGAATGCAATGCAATGTGGAATGGAATGGAATGGAATGTGGAATGGAAAGTGAATGGATTGGAATGGAACGAGGAATCGAACATCGAATTGAATGGAATGGAAAGTGGAATGAAACATGGAATCGAATGTGTAATGGAAAGTGGAATGAAACATGGAATCGAATGTGTAATGGAACGTGGAATGTAATGTGGAATGGAATGGAATGGAACGTGAAATGGAATGGAATCTAATGTGGAAAGGAATGTAATTGAATGTGGAATGGTATGTGGAATGGAATGGATTGGATTGTGGAATGGAATGTGGAAGGGAATGGAATGGAATGTGGAAGGGAATGAGAAATGGAATGTGGAATGTAATGTGTAATGGAATGGAATGCATTGTGGAATGGAATGTGGAATGGAATGGAGTGCAATGTGGAAGGGAAAGTGGAATGGAATGTGGAATGGAATGGAATGGAATGTGGAAGGGAACGAGGAAAGGAATGTGGAATGGAATGTGGAATGGAGTGGAATGGAATGTGGAATAGAATGCGGAATGGAATGTGGAAGGGAATGTGAAATGGAAAGTTTAATGGAAAGTGGAACGGAATGGAAGGTGCAATGGAATGTGCAATAGAATGGAATGGAATGTGGAATGGAATGTGGAATGGAATGGAATGGAATGTGGAGTGGAATGTGGAAGGGAATGCAATGGAATGTGGAAGGGAATGTGGAATGGAATGTGGAATGGAATGTGGAACGGAATGGAATGGAATGTGGAATGGAATGTGGAATGGAATGTGGAATGGAATGGAATGGAATGTGGAAGGGAATCTGGAAAGGATTGTGGAAATTAATGTGGAATGGAATGGAATGGAATGTGGAATGGAATGTGGAAAGGAATGTGGAATGGAATGGAATGGAATGTGGAATGGAATGTGGAGTGGAATGGAATGGAATAAGTAAAGGAAAGTGGAATGGAATGTGGAATGCAATATGGAATGGAATGGAAACGGATGTGGATAGAATGTAATGGAATGTCCAATGGAATGTGGAATGAAATGGAATGGATTGTGGAATAGAATGTGGAACAGAATGTGGAATGGAATGGAATGGAATGTGGAAGGGAATGTGGAATTCAATGTGGAATGGAATGGAATGGAATGTGGAATGGAATGGAATGGAATGTGGACAGGAAGGTGGGAAAAATGTGGAATGGAATGTGGAATGTAATGTGGATTGGCATGTGGAATACAACGGACTGGAATGTGGAATGGAATGTAGAATGGAACGTGTTATGGAACGGAATGGAATGTGGAATGGAATGTGGAATGAGTCGTAGGATGGAAAAGAATGGAATGTGGAATGGAGTGTGGAATGCAAAGGAATGGAAAGTGGAATGGAACATGAAATGGAAAGTGGAATTAAATGTCGAATAGAACGTGGAATGGAATGAGCAATGGAATGTGGAAGGGAACGTGGGATGGAGTGGAATGGAACGTGTAATTGAATGTAAAGGAACGTGGAATGGAATGTGGAATGTAATGTGGAACGGAACGTGGAATGGAATGGTTAGGAACTTGGAATGCAATGTGGAACAGAATGTGGAATGGAAGGTGGAATGGGATGGAATGGAATGTGGAATGGAATGTGGAATGGAATGGAATGGAATGTGGAAAGGAATCTGGAATGGAATGTGGAAAGTAATGTGGAATGGAATGTAATGAAATGTGAATTGGAATGTGGAACGGAAGGTGGAATGGAATGGAATGGAATGTGGAATGGAATGTGGAACGGAATGTAATGGAATGAGAAAAGGAAAGTGGAGTGAAATGTGGAATGCAATGTGGAATGGAATGCAAACGAATGTGGAACAGAATGGAATGGAATGTCCAATGGAATGTGGAATTGAATGGAATGGATTGTGGAATGCAATGCAGAATAGAATGTGGAATTGAATGGAATGGAATTTTGTATGGAATGTGGCATGGCATGGTATGGTATGTGGAAGGGAATGTGGAAGGGAATGTGGAATGGAATTTGGAATCGAATGTGGAATTCAATGTAGAAAGGAATGGAATGGAATGTGGAATTGAATGTGGAATGGAATTTGGAATGTAATATGGACTGGAAGGTGGAACAGAATGTGGAATGGAATGTGGAATGGAAAGTGGAGTGGCATGTCGATTAGAACGGAATGGAATGTGGAATGGAATGTTGAATGGAACGTGTTATGGAACGGAATGGAATGTGGAATGGAATGTGGAATGTATCGTGGAATGGAATGGAATGGAATGTGGAATGGAACGTGGAATGGAAAGGAATGGAAAGTGGAATGGAACATGAAATACAACGTGGAATTAAATTTGGAATGGATCATGGAACGGAATGTGCAATGGAAAGTGGAATGGAACGTGTAATCGAATGTAAAAGAACTTGGAATGGAATGTGGAATGTAATGTGGAACGGAACGTGGAATGAAACGGAAAGGAACGCGGAATGGAATTTGGAATGGAATGTAGAATGGAACATGGAAGGGAATGGAATGGAATGTGAAATGGAATGTGGAATGGAATGTGAAATGGAATGTGGAATGGAATGGAATGGAACGTGGAATGGAATGTGGAAAGGAATGTGAATTGACATGTGGAATAGAACCGAACGGAATGTGGAATTGAAAGTGAAATGAATTGCGGAATGCAATGGAATGGAATGTGGAATGGAATGTGAAATGGAATGTGTAAAGGAATGTCGAATGGAACGTAATGGAATGTGGAATGGAAAGTAGATAGGAATTTGGAATCAAAAGTGCAATGCAATGGAATGGAATATGGAATTGAACGTGGAATTGAATTGAATGGAACGTGGAATGGAACTTGGAAAGAAACATGGAATGGAACGTGGAATGGAAAGTGGAACGGAACGTGGAATGGAATGTGGAATGGAATGTGGAATCGAACGTGGAGTGGAATGGAATGGAACGTGGAATGGAAAGTGGAACGGAACGTGGAATGGAATGTGGAATGGAATGTGGAATCGAACGTGGAGTGGAATGGAATGGAACGTGGAATGGAACATGTAATGGAATGGAATGGAACGTGGAGGGTAATGTGGAAGGGATCATGGCATGGAAAGTGGAATGTAATGGAATGGAACCTGGATCAGAATGTGAAACAGAATGTGGAATAGAAAGTGGAATGGAATGTGGAATGGAATGGTTAATGGAAAGGAATGGAATGTGGAATGGAATGTGAAATGGAGTGGAAAAGAATGTGGAATGGAAGAAATGGAATGTGGTGTAGAATGTGGAATTGAATGGAATGGAATGTGGAATGGAATGTGTAATGGAACGTGGAATGGATTTGAATGGAGTATGGAATGGAATGTGGGATGGAATGCAATGGAATGGAATGGAATGTGGAAAGGAATGGGGTGGAACATGGAAAGAATTTTGGAATGGAAAGTGGAATGGAAAGTGAAATGGAATGTAGAAACGAATGGAATGGAATGTGGAACGCAAAGCGGAATGGAGTGTGGAATGGAACGGAATGGAATGTGGAATTGAATGTGGATTGGACTTTAATGGAACATGGAATGAAAAGTGGAAGGGAATGTGGAATGGATAGTGGCATGGAATGTGGAATGGCACTAAGTGGAATGTGGAATGGAATGTGGAATGGAAAGGAATGGAACGTGGAAAGGGACGTGGAATGGAACATGGAATGCAACGTGGAATGGAACGTGGAATGCAATGTGGAATGCAATGGTATAGAATGTGGAATGGAATGGAAAGGAATGTTGAATGAAAAGGAATGCAACGTGGAATGGAACATGGAATGGAATGGAATGAAACGTGGAATGGAATGTGGAATGGAATGGAATGGAACTTGGAATGCAATGTGGAATGGAATGTGGAAAGGAATGTGGAATTGAATGTTGAATGGAATGGAATGGAACGTGGAATGGAATGAAGAATGGAATGAAATGGATTGTGCATTGAAAAGGAATGGAATGTGGATTGGAATGAAATGGAATGTGGATCGGAATGGAATGGAATGTGGAATGCAATCGAAAGGAGTCGAATGTGGAATGGAATGGAATGGAATGCGGAATGGAATGTGACCTGGAATGTGGAATGGAAAGTGGAATGGAACGGAATGGAATGTGGATTGGAATGAAATGGAATGTGGAATGCAATGGAATGTGGAATGGAATGGAATGGAATGCGGAATGGAATGTGACCTGGAATGTGGAGTGGAATGTGGAATGGAACGCAATGGAATGTGGAATGGAAGGTGAAATTTGAATGTGGAAGAGAACATGGAATGGAATGAAATGGAATGAGGAAAGGAAGGGAATGGAAAGTGAAAACGAATGTGGAATTGAATACAATGCTATGTAGAATGGAATGGAATGGAATGTGAAATGTAAAGTGGAATGAATTGGAATGGAACGTGGAATGGAACATCGAATTGAATGGAATGGAAAGTGGAATGGAACGTGGAATCGAATGTGTAATGGAACGTGGAATGGAATGTGGAATAGAATGGAATGGAACGTGGAATGGAAAGTGGAAAGGAATGGAATGCAATGTGAAATGGAAAGTGGAATGCAATATAAGGTAATGTGGAAAGGAATGTAATTGAATGTGTAATGGTATGTGGAATGGAACGGATTGCATTGTGTAATGGAAATTGGAAGGGAATGGAATTTAAAGAGAAAGGGAATGAGGAATGGAATATGGAATGTAAAGTGGAAAGGAATGGAATGCATTTTGAAATGGAATGTGGAAAGGAATGGAGTGCAATGTGGAAGGGAATGTGGAATGGAATGTGAAATGGAATGGAATGGAATGGAATGGAATGTGGAAGGGAATGAGGAAAGGAATGTGGAATGGAATGTGGAATGGAATGGAATGGAATGTGGAATGCAATGGAATGGAATGTGGAAGGGAATGTGGAATGGAAAGTGGAACGGAAAGTGGAATGGAAAGTGGAATGGAATGTAACGTAATATGGAATGGAGTGTGCAATGTAATGGAATGGAATGTGGAATGGAATGTGGAATGGAATGGAATGAAATGTGGAGTGGAATGTGGAATGGAATGCAATGGAATGTGGGAGGGAATGTGGAATGGAGAGTGGAATGGAATGTGGAATGGAATGGAATGGAATGTGGAATGGAATGGAATGAGGAAAGGAAAGTGGAATGGAATGTGGAAAGCAATGTGGAATGGAATGGAAAAAAATGTGGACAGAATGGAATGGAATGTCCAATGGAATTTGGAATGAAATGGAATGGATTGTGGAATGCAATGTGGAATAGAATGAGGAATTTAATGGAATTGAATTTTGAATGGAATGTGGAATGGAATTGAATGGAATGTGGAATGGAATGTGGAAGGGAATGTGGAATGCAATGTGGAATTCAATGTGGTATCGAATGTGGAATGGAATGGAATGGAACGTGGAATGTAACATGGAAAGGAACGTGGAATGGAACGTGGAATGGAACTTGGAATGGAATGTGCAATGGATTGTGGAATGGAACATGGAATGGAACGTTGAATGGAACGGAATGTAATGTGGAAAGGAATGGAATGGAACTTGGAATGCAAAGTGTAATGGAATGTGGAATGGAAGGTGAAATTGAAAGTGGAATGAAATGGAAAGGAAAGTGCAATGGAATGTTCAATGGAATGAAATGGAATTTGGAATGGAATGAATGTAATGTGGAATGTAAAGGAATGGAATGTGGAAAGGGATGTGGAATGGAACATGGAATGCAACGTGGAATGGAACGTGGAATGGAATGTGGAATTCAATGGTATGGAATGTGGAATGGAATGGAATGGAATGTTGAATGAAAAAGAATGCAACGTGTAATGGAACGTGGAATGGAACATGGAATGGAATTGAATGGAACATGCAATGGAATGTGGAATGGAATGGAATGGAACTTGGAATGCAATGTGGAATGGAATGTGGAAGGGAACGTGGAATGGAATGCTGAATGGAATGGAATGGAATGTTGAATGGAATGGAATGGAACATGGAATGGATAGAGGAATGGAATGAAATGGATTGTGGAAAGAAAAGGAATGGAATGTGGATTGGAATGGAATGGAATGTGGAATGCAAAGAAATGGAGTCGAATGTGGAATGGAATGGAATGGAATGCACAATGGAATGTGACCTGGAATGTGGAATGGAATGTGGAATGGAACGGAATGGAATGTGGAATGGAATCTGAAATTTAATGTTCAAGAGAACATGGAATAGAATGAAATTGAATGTGGAATGGAAGGGAATGGAAAGTGGAAATGAATGTGTAATGGAATACAATGCAATGTTGAACGGAATGGAAGGGAATGTGGAATGTAAAGTGGAATGAATTGGAATGGAATGTGGAATGGAACATCGAATTGAATGGAATGGAAAGTGGAATGGAACGTGGAATTGAATGTGTAGTGGAACGTGGAATGGAATGTGGAATGGAATGGAATGGTACGTGGAATGGAAAGTGGAAAGGAATGGAGTGCAATGTGAAATGGAAAGTGGAATGGAATATAACGTAATGTGGAAAGGAAAGTAATCGAATGTGAAATGGTATGCGGAATGGAATGGATTGGATTGTGGAATGGAATGTGGAAGGTAATGGAATGGAATAAGGAAGGGAATGAAGAATGGAATGTGGAATGTAATGTGGAATGGAATGAAATGCATTGTGGAATGGAATGTGGAATGGAATGGAGTGCAATGTGGAAGTGAATGTGGAATGGAATGTGGAATGGAATGGAATGGAATGTGGAATGCAATGGAATGGAAAGTGGAATGGAATGTGAAATGGAATTTTCTGGAATGTGGAATGGTATTTGCAATGGAGTGGAATGGAATGTGGAATGGAATGGAATGGAGAGGAATGTGGAACGGGATGGAGTGGACTAGGGAACGGAATGGAATGGAATGTGGAATGGAACGGAATGGAATGTGGAATGTAATTGTGTGTAATGTGGAATGGAATAAGGAATGGAATGGAATGGAAAGTCGAATGCAATGTGGAATGGAATGTTATGGAACATGGAATGGAAAGTGGAATGAAATGCAATGGAACGTGGAATAGAAGGCGGAATGGAACGTGGAATGGAATGAGGAATGGAATGGAATGGAATGTGGGATGGAATGGAATACAATGTGGAACGGAATGGAATGCAATGTGGAATGGAATTTGGAATGGAATGGAACGGAATGGAATGGAATGGAATGAAATAGGGAATGGAATGGAATGGAAAGTGGAATGGAATGTAATGGAAAGAAATGGAACGTGTAACGGAATGAAAAGGAATGTGTAAAGGAATGGAATTGAATGGAATGGGGAATGCATTGGAATGGAATGGAATGGAATGGAATGCGGACTGGAATGAAATGGAATTTGGTATGGAATGGAATGGAATGTGGAATGGAATGCAATTGAATGTGTAATGCAATCGAATGTAATGGAAAGTGAATTGGAATTGAAGAAATTCGGAATGGAATGTGGAAAAGAATGGAATGGAATTTGAAATGGAATGTGGAATGGAATTTGGAAGGGAATGTGGAATGGAATGGAATGGAATGTGGAATGGATTGTGGAATATAGTGGAATGGAATGTGGAAAGCAATGTGAAATGGAATGTGGAATCGAATGGAATGGAATGTGGAATGGAATCAGGAATGGAATGGAATGGATTGTTGAATGGAATGTTGAATGCAATGTGGAAAGGAGTGGAATGGAAAGTGGAATGGAAAGTGGAATGACACGTGGAATGGAACGTGGAATGGAATGGAATTGAGTTTGGAATGGAATGTGGAATGGAATGGAATGGAATTGAATGTGGAATGAAATGTGAAATGGAATGGAATGCAATGGAAAGGTATGTGGAATGGAATGGAATGGAATGTGGAATGGAATTAATGGAGTCTGAAATGGAATGGAATGGAATGGAATGGAAAGTTGAATGGAATGGAATGAGATGTGAAATGGCAAGGAATGGAAGGTGGAATGGAATGGAATGGAGTGGAAAGTGGAATGGAATGGAATGTGGAATGGAATGTAGAATGGAATGTGAAATGGAATGTGGAATGGAATGCAATGGAATGTGGAATGAAATGTGGAATACAATGGCATGGAAACTGGAATGGAACGAGTAATGGAATGTGGAATGGGATGTAGAATGGAGTATGGAATGGAAAGTGGAATATAATGTGGAATGGAATGGAATGGAAAGTTGACTGTAATGGTATGAAATGGAAGGTGGAGTGGAGTGGAGTGGTATGGAATGGAACGTGGAATGAAAGTGAAGGGAACGTGGAATGGAACGTGGAATGTATTGGAATGGAATGGAAAGTGGAATGGAATTGAATGGAATGGGGAATGGAAAGGAATGGAATGTGGAATGGAAAGGAATGAAATGTGGAATGGAATGGAAAGAAGTGAAATGTGGAATGCAATGTGGAATGGAATGGAGTGGAATGTGGAATTGAATGGAGTGGAATGTGGAATGGAATGCAATGAAATGTGGAATGGAATGTGGAATGGAATGGAATGGAATGTGGTATGTAACCTGGAAAGAAATGGAATGGAATGTGGAATGCAATGGAATGGAATGTGGAATGGTATTCAATGGAATTTGGGAAGGAGTTGGAATGGAAAGTGGAATGGAGTGGAACGGAATGTGTAATGGCAAGGAATTGATTGCAGAATGGAATGGAATGGAATGTGGAATGGAATGGAATGGAAATGAATGGAATGGAAAGTGGAATGGAATGCAATGCAATGTGGAATAGAATGGAATATGGAATGGAAAGGAATGGAAAGAAATGGAATGTGGAATGGAATGGATGGGAATGTGGAATGGAAAGGAATGGAATGTGGAATGGAATGGAATGGAATGTGGAATGGAACGTGGAAAGGAATGGAAGGGAATGTGGAATGGAATGGAATGGATTGTGGAATGGAATAGAATGGATTATAGAATGGAATGGAATGGAACGAGTAATGGAATGAAATGGAATGAAATGGAATGGAATGTGGACTGGAATGAAATGGAATGGAATGTGGAATTTAATGTGGAATGGAATGGAATGGAATGGAATCTAATGGAATGTGAAATTAAACGGAATGGAATGTGGAATGAAATGTGGAGTGGCATGAAATAGAATGTGGAATTGTATGCAGTGGAATGTGGAATGGAATGGAACGATATGTGGAAAGGAATCAAATGGAATGTGGAATCGAATGGAATGGAAAGGAATGGAATTGAATGGAATGGAAAGTGGAATGGAATGCAATGGAATGCGGAATGGAATGGAAGGGAATGGGATGTGGAACTGAATGCGGAATGGAATGTGGAATGGAATGGAATGGAATGTGGAATGCAATGGAACTGAATGAAAAGAGGAATTTAATGGAATGGAATTGAATGTGGACTGGAATGGAATAAAATGGAATGGAATGTGGAATGCAATGTAGAATGGAATGGCATGGAACATGGAATGGAACGTACAATAGAAAGTGGAATAGAATGTGGAATGTAATGAAACGGAATGTTGAACGGAATGGAATGGAACTTGGAATGGAATGGAATGGAAAGTGGAAAGGAATGCATTGGAACGTAGAATGGAATGGAATGGAACGTGGAATGGAATGGAAAGAAATGGTATGGAATGCATTGGAATGAGGAATGGAAAGGAATGTGAAACAGAATTGAATGGAATGTAGAATGGAATAGAATGGAATGTGGAACGGAATGGAATGCCATCTGGAATGGAATGGAATTTGGAATGGAATGGAATGGAATGCGTAATGCAATGGAATTGAATGGAATGTGGAATGGCATGGAATGGAATGAAATGAGGAACGGAATGGAATGCAATGTAATGTGGAATGGAATGTGGAATGGGATGGAATGGAACGTAGAATGGAATGTAGAATGGAATGGAATGAAATGTGGAATGCAATGTGGAATTGAATGGAATGGAATGAGGAATGGAAGGGAATGGAACTTGGAATGCAATGGAATGGAACGTGGAATGGATTGGAATTGTAAGTGGAATGGAGTGGAATAGAATGGTATGTAAATGCAATGGAATGTGGAATGGAATGGAATGCAATGTGGAATGAAATGGAATGGAAACGAATGTGGAATGGAATGGAATGGAATGTGGAATAGAATGGAATGGAAAGTGGAATTGAATGGAATGGAATGTGGAATGCAATGTAATTGAATGTGGAATTGAATGTGGAATGGAACACAATGGAATGGAAGGGAATGGAAAGGAAAGTGGAACGAAATGGAATGTGGAGTGGAATGGAATGCAACTGGGAATGGAATGGAATATGGAATGGACTGGAACGGAATGTGGAGTGGAATGGAATGCAATGTAGAAAGGAATGGAATCGAATGTAGAAAGGAACGGAAGGGAAAGGGGAATGGAATGGAATGGAATGGAGTGTGGAATGGAATGGCATGGAAAGTGGAATGGAATGGAATGGAATATGGAAAGCAAAGAAATGCAATGTGGAATGCAATGTGGAAAGGAACGGAATGGAATGGAATATAATGGAATGTGAAATGGAATGGAATGGAATGTGGAATGGAATAGAGTGGAATTTGGAATGGAATGGAATGGAATGTGAAATGGAATGTGGAATGGAATGAAAGGAATGGAATGTGGAATTGTATGCCATGGAATTTGGTATGGAATGGAATGGAATGAAATTGAATGTGGAATACACTGTGGGATGGAATGCAATGGAATGTGGAATGGAATGGAATGGAATGTGGAACGGAATGGAAAGTCGAATGGAAGGGAATGGAATGTGTAACGTAATGGAATGTGGAATGGAATGGAATGACATCTGGTATGGAACGGAATGTGGAATGCAATGGAAGGTAATGTGGAATGGAATGGAATGGAATGGAATGGAATGGAATTGAATTTGGAATAGAATGGCATTGAAGGTGGAATGGAATGGAATGGAAAATGGAATGGAATGGAATGGAATGTGGAATGAAATGGATTGCAATGTGAAATGGAACGGGAAGGAATATGGAATGGAATGGAATAGAATGTGGAATGAAATTGAATGTAATGAAATGTGGAATGGAATGTGGAAAGGAATTTGTTATGGAACGGAATGGAACGTGAAATGGAATGTGGAATGGAAAGGAATGGAACGTGGAATGGAATGTGAAATGGAAAAGAAGGAAATGTGGAATAGAAAGTTGAATGGAATGAAATGGAATGTGGAATGTAATGTAAAGGATTGGCATATGGAAGGGAATGGAATAGAATGCAATGGAATGGAAACTGGAATGGAATGTGGAATGGAATTAAATGGAATGTGGAATGGAATCTGGAATGGAATGTGGAATGGATTGGAAAGTAACGGAATGTGGAATATAAAGTGTAATGGAAAGGAATCAAATGTGGAATGGATTGTGCAATGGAATGGAATGGAATGTGGAATGGAATGGAATGTGGATTGGAATGCGGAGTGGATTGGAATGGAATGTGGAATGGAATGGAATGGAACGTGGAATGGAACGTGGAATGGAATGTGGAATGAAATGTAGAATGGAATGCTATGTGTAATGGAATGGAATGGAATGCAATGAAATGTGGAAATGAATGGAATGGAATGTGGAATGGAATGTAAAGGATTGGAATGTGGAAGGGAATGGAATAGAATGCAATGGAATGGAAAGTGGAATGGAATCGAATGGAATGTGGAATGGAATAGAATGTGGAATGAAAAGAAATGGAATGGAATGTGGAATGGAATGGAATGAAATGGATTGAAATATGGAATGGAATGTAATGGAATGTGGAATGGAATATAATATGGAATGGAAAGGAATGAAATGGAGTGGGGAATGGAATGGAATGGAATTGAATGGAATGTTTAAATGAATAGAATGGAATGCAATGGAATGTGGAATGGAATAGAATGGAATGTGCAATGGAATAGAATGTGGAATGGAATGAAATGGAATGGATTGGAGTGCAATGAAATGTGGAAATGAATGGAATGGAATGTGGAATGGAATGGAATTCGATGTGGAATAGTTTGGAATGTAATGTGGAATGGAATGGTATGGAATGGAAGGTGGAATCGAATGTAATAGATTGGAATGGAATCTGGAATTGAATAGAATGTGGAATGGAATGAAATTGAATGAAATGTAGAATGAAATGGAATGGAATGTCGAGTGGAATGGAATGGAATGGAATGGAATGTGGAATGGAATGGAATGGAATGAGGAAAGGCATAAATTGTGGAATGCAATAGAATGGAAAGGAAAGTGGAATCGAATGGAATGCAAAGGATTGGAATGGAATGTGGAATGGAATGGAACGGAATGTGAAATGGAATAAAATGTGGAATGGAATGAAACGGTATGGTATGTGAAATGGAATGAAATGGAATGTGGAATGTAATGGAATGTTTTGTGGAATGTAATGGAATGGAATGTGGAATGGAATGGAATGGAAAGGAATGTGGAATGGAAAGTGGAATGGAATGGAATGGAATTAAATATGGAATGGAATGGAAGGTATTGTGGACTGGAATGTGGAATGCAATGTGCACTGCAGTGTGGAATAGAAAGGAATGGAAGGAGGAATGGAATGGAATGTGTAATGGAACTTGGAACAGAATGGAATGGCATGTGGAATAGAACGTGGAATGGAACGTGGAATGGAACATGGAAAGGATCGTGGAATGGATTAGAATGGAACAAAGAATGCAATGGAATGGAATGTGGAATGGAATGGAATGGAATGTGGAATTGAATGTGGAATGGAATGGAATGGAATGCGGAATGGAATGTGGAATGGAATGGAAAGGAATGTTAAATGGAAAGATATGGATTGTGGAATGGAATGTGGAATGGAATGGAATGGAATGTGAAATGTAATAGAAGGGATTGTGGAATGGAATGTGCAATGGAATGGAATGGAGTGTGGAATGGAATGTGGAATGGAATGCAGTTGATTGTGGAATGGAATGTGGAATGGAATGGAATGGAATGTATAATGGAATGTGGAATGGAATGAAATAGAATGGAATGTGGAATGGAATGTAATGGAACATGGAAAGGAATGTGGAATGGAAAGTGGAATGGAACTTGGAATGGAATGTGGAATGGAATGTGGAATGACATGTGGAATGGGATGGAATGTGGTATGGAATGAAATGGAATGGCATATGGAATGGAATGGAATGGAATGGAATTGCATGGAATGTGGAATGGAATGTAATGGAATGGAATGTGGAATGCAATGAGGAATTCAATGCAATGGAATATGAATTGCAATGTGGAATGGAATGGAATGGAATGCTATGAAATGTGGAAATAAATGGAATGGAATGTGGAAAGGAATGGAATGAAATATGGAATAGAATGGAATGTAATGTGGAATGGAATGGAATGTGGAATGAAATGGAATGGAATGGAATGGAATGTGGCATGGAATGGATTGTATTGTGGAATGCAATATAATATGGAATGGAGTGAAATGGAATGCAATGTAGAATGGAATGGAATGGAATGTGGAATGGAATGGAATGGAATGTGGAGTGGAATGGAATGGAAAGTGCAGTGGAATGGAATGGAATGTGGAATGGAATAGAATGTGGAATGCAATGGAATGGAGTAGAATGTGGAATGGAATGGAACGGAATGGAATGGAATGGATTGGAATGGAATGTGGAATGGAAAGGAATGGAATGTGGAGTGGAATAAAATGTGGAATGGAAAGAAATGGAATGAAATGTGAAATGGAATGGAGTGGAATCCATTGTAATCTAATATGGAATGAAATGGAATGGAATGCATTGTAATGGAATATGGAATGAAATGGAATGAACTGTGGAATGGAATAGAATGTGGAATGGATTGAAATGCAATGGAATGTTCAATGGAATGGAATGAAATGTGGAATGGAATGGAATGGAATGTGGAATGGAATGGAATGATATGGAATGCGGACTGGAATGTGGAATGGAATGTGGACTGCAATGTGGAATGAAATGGAATGAAATGTAGAATGGAATGGAATGGAATGTGGAATGGAATGGAATGAAATGGAATGTGGAATGGAATGTGGACTGCAATGTGGAATGCAATGGAATGGAATGTGGAATGGAATGTTGAATGGAATGTGAACTGGATTGAGGAATGGAATGTGGAATGCAATGTGAAATGGAATTTAATGGAATGTGGAATTGAATGGAGTGGAATGTGAAATGGAATAGAACGTGGAATCGAATGAAATGGAGTGGAATATAGAATGGAATGGAACAGAATGTCGAATGGAATGGAATGGAATGGAATATGGAATGGAATGGAGTGGAATGTGGAATGGAATAGAATCTGGAATGCAATGGAAAGGAATGGAATGTGAAATGGAATGGATTGGAATGAAATGTGGAATGGAATGGAATGGAATAAGGAATGGAATATAAAGTGGAATAGAATGAATTGTTATGGTATGTGAAATGGAATTGAATGGAATGTGGAATGGAATGGAAAGGAATGTGGAGTGGAATGGAATGAAAGTAATGTGGAGTGGAATGTGGAATGGAATGGAATAGAATGGAATTAAATGTGGAATGGAATGGAATGGAATGTGTAATGGTACGTGGAATGGAATGGAATGGCATGTGGAATAGGACGTGGAATGGAACGTGGATTGGAACGTGGAATGGAACGTGGACTGGATCGTGGAATGGAACGTGGAATGGATTAGAATGGAATGTGGAATGCAATGGAATGGAAGGTGTAGTGGAATGGAATGCGGAATTGAATGTGGAATGGAATGGAATGGAATGCGGTATGGAATGTGGAATGAAATGGAAAGGAATGTCAAATGGAAAGAAATGAATTGTGGAATTTAATGTGCAATGGAATGGAATGGAATAGAATGTGAAATGGAATGGAAGGGAATGTGGAATGGAATATGCAATGGAATGGAATTGAATGGAAAGTTGAATGGAATTTGGAATGGAATGGAATGGAATGTGGAATGGAATGGAATGGAATGTGGAATGGAATGTGGAATGGAAAGGAATGGAAAGGAATGTGGAATGGTATATGGAATGGAATGGAATGGAATGTGGAATGGAATGGAATGGAACGTGGAATGGAACGTGGAAAGGAATGTGGAATTGAATGTGGAATGGTATGGGGAATGGAATGGAATGTGGACTGGAATGGAGTGTGGAATGGAATGGAATGGAATGGAAGGGAATGGAATGGAATGGAATGTGGAATGGAATGGAATGGAATGGAATGTGGAATGTGCTCATCCCAAAGAAATTTTTAAGTGAAGATATTCTCTAGACAGATGCATTCTCTGAAACAGCTTTTTCATTTGCGGACTGAACTCACAGAATTGAACCTTCCTTTTCATAGAGCAGTTCTGCAATACTCTTGTTGTAGAAACTGCAAGTGGATATTTGGTGCGATTGTGGCATCTAGTGGAAAAGGAAATACATTCAGATAAAAACTAGATAGAACGTTTCTGAGAAAATTTTTTGTGATGTTTGCATTCTACTCACAGAGTTGAACCTTCCTTTTGATAGTACAGTTTTGAAACACTCTTTTTGTGGAGTCTGCAAGTGGATATTTGGAGCACTTTGAAGCCTATGCTGGAAAAGAAACATCTTCACATAAAAACTAGTTAGAAGCATTCTCAGAAACTCCTTTGAGATGTGCGCATTCAACTCACAGAGTTGAAACTTCCTTTTGATATAGCTGTTTTGAAACATCCTTTCAGTAGAATCTGCAAGTGGATATTTGGAGTGCTAAGAGGCCAACACTGGAAAAGGAAATATCTTCACGTAAAAACTAGACGGAAGCATGCTCAGAAACTTCCCTGTGCTTTATGCATTCAAGTCAGAGAGAGGAACCTTCCTTTTGAAAGCGCAGTTTTGAAACACTCTTTTTGTAGAATTTGCTAGTGGATATTTGGAGCGATTTCACACCTATTCTGGAAAACGAAATATCTTCCCATAAAAACTAGATAAAAGCATTCTCAGAAACATCTTTGTGATGAGTGCATTCAACTCACAGACTTGAACCTTCATTTTGAAAGAGCAGTTTTGAAACACTCTTTCTGTAGAATCTGCAAGTGGATATTTTGATCGTTTTGAGGCCTTTGCTGGAAAATGAAATATCTTCACCTGAAAATTACACAGAAGCATTCTCAGAAATTTCTTTGTGTTGTGTGCATTCAACTCACAGAGTTGAACCTGCCTTTTGATAGAGCAGTTTGGAAACAGCCCTTTTGTAATATCTGCAAGTGGATATTTGCAGCGATTTGAGGCCTATGCTGCGAAAGGAAATATCTTCACATAAACCCTAGACAGAAGCATTCTCAGGAACTTCTGTGTGATGAGTGCATTCAACTCACGGACTTGAATTCCCTTTTGATAGAGAAGTTTTGAAACACTCCTTTTGTAGAATCTGCAACTGTTTATTTGGAGACCTTTGAAGCCTATGATGGAAAAGGAAATATCTTCATATAAAAACGAGACAGAAGCAGTCTCAGAAACTTCTGTGTGATGAGTGCATTCAACTCACACACTTGAACTTTCCTTTTGATAGAGCAGTTTTGAAACACTCTTTTAGTAGCATCTGTAAGTGGATATTTGGAGGGGTTTTATGCCAATGTTGGAAAACGAAATATCATCACAGAAAAACTAGGCAGAAGCATTCTCAGAAACT
This sequence comes from Pongo abelii, assembly GCF_028885655.2. Lineage (NCBI taxonomy): Eukaryota > Metazoa > Chordata > Mammalia > Primates > Hominidae > Pongo > Pongo abelii. Next base: position 16,605,930 of record NC_072000.2, on the reverse strand, counting down.
TCTTCATGATGTGTGCATTCAACTCACAGAGTTGAACGTTCCTTTTGATAGAACAGTTTTGAAACACTCCTTTTGTAGGATATGCAACTGTTTGCTTGGAGCGCTTTGAGGCCTATGTTGGAAAAGGAAATATCTTCACATACAAACTAGACAGAAGCATTCTCAGAGACTTCCCTGTGCTTTCTGCATTCAATCCACATAGTTGAACCTTCCTTTTGATAGGACAGTTTTGAAAATCTCTTTTCATAGAATCTGCAATTCGACATTTGGAACGGTTTGAGGCCTATACTGAAAAAGGAAATATGTACACATAAAAACTAGATAGAAGCATTCTCAGAAACTACTTTGTGATGTACACATTCAACTCACCGAGATGCAGCTTCCTTTTGATATAGCTGTTTTGAAACACTCATTTAGTAGAATCTTCAAGTGGATATTTGGAGTGTTAAGAGGCCAACACTGGAAAAGGAAATATCTTCATATAAAAACTAGACGGAAGAATTCTCAGAAACTTCCCTCTACTTTATGCATTCAAGTCATGGAGAGAAACCTTCCTTTTGAAAGCGCAGTTTTGAAATACTTTTTTTGTAGAAAATGCTAGTGGATGTTTGGAGCGATTTGAGGTCTATGCTGGAAAATGAAATATCTTCCCATAAAAACTAGACAGAAGCATTCTCAGAAACTTCTTTGTGATGAGTGAATTCAACACACAGACTTGAACCTTCATTTTGAAAGAGCAGTTCTGAAACACTCTTTTTGTAGAATCCGCAAGTGGATATTTTCAGCGTTTTGAGGCCTTTGCTGGGAAATGAAACATCTTCACCTGAAAACTACACAGAAGCATTCTCAGAAACTTCCTCATGACGCGTGCGTTCAACTCACAGAGTTGAACCTGCCTTTTATTAGAGCAATTTGGAAAAAGCCTTTTTGTAAAATCTGCAAGTGGATAATTTTAGAAAGTTGAGGACTCTGCTGCAAAAGGAAATATCTTCAGAGAAACCCTAGACAGCAGCATTCTCAGGAACTTCTGTGTGATGAGTGCATTCACTCACAGACTTGAACATTCCTTTTGATAGAGCAGGTTCGAAACACTCCTTTTGTAGAGTCTGCAAGTGTTTATTAGAAGTGCTTTGAGGCCTATGATGGAAAAGGAAATATCTTCACATAAAAACGAGACAGAAGCATTCTCAGAAACTTCTGTGTGATGAGTGCATTCAACTCACAGAGTTGAACCTTCCATTTGATAGAGCAGTTTTGAAGCATTCTTTTAGTAGCATCTGTATGTTTATATTTTCAGGGTTTTTATGCCAATGCTGGAAAACGAACTATTATCACATAAAAACTAGACAAAACCATTCTTACAAACTTCTTCGTGAAGAGTGCATTCAACTCACAGAGTTGAACTTTCCTTTAGATAGAAAAGTTTTGAAACACTCTTTCAGTAGAATCTGCAAGGGGATATTTGGAGTGCTAAGAGGCCAACACTGGAAAAGGAAATATCTTCACATAAAAACTAGACCGAAGCATTCTCAGAAACTTCCGTGTGCTTTCTGCATTCAACCCACATAGCTGAACCTTCCTTTTGATAGAACAGTTTCGAAAATCTCTTTTCGTAGAGTCTGCAAGTCGACATTTGGAACGCTTTTAGGCCTATACTGGAAAAGGAAATATCTTCACATAAAAACTAGACAGAAGCATTCTCAGAAACTTCTTTGTGATGTGCACATTCAACTCACAGAGTTGAAGCTTCCTTTTGATATAGCTGTTTTGAAACACTCTTTCAGTAGAATCTGCAAGTGGATATTTGGAGTATTAAGAGGCCAACACTGGAAAAGGATATATCTTCACATAAAAACTAGACGGAAGCATTCTCAGAAACTTCGCTGTGCTTCATGCATTCAAGTCACAGAGAGGAACCTTCCTTTTGAAAGCGCAGTTTTGAAACACTCTTTTTGTAGAGTTTGCTAGTGGATGTTTGGAGCGATTTGAGGCCTATGCTGGAAAACGAAATATCTTCCCATAAAAACTAGACAGAAGCATTCTCAGAAACTTCCTTGTGATGAGTGCATTCAACTATCAGACTTGAACCCTCGTTTTGAAAAAGCAGTTTTGAAACGCTCTGATTGTAGGATCTGTAAATGGATATTTTGAGCCTTTTGAGGCCTTTGCTGGGAAATGAAATATCTTCACCTGAAAACTACACAGAAGCATTCTCAGAAACTTCTTTGTGATGTGCTCATTCAACTCACAGACTTGAACCTGCCTTTTGAAAGAGCAGTTTGGAAACAGCCTTTTTGTAAAATCTGCAAGTGGATTTTGGAGCGATTTGAGGCCTATGCTGCAAAAGAAATTATCTTAACAGAAAACCTAGACAGAAGCATTCTCAGGAACTTCTATGTGATGAGTGCATTCAACTCATGGACTTGAACCTTCCTTTTGATAGAACAGTTTTGAAACACTCCTTTTGTAGAATCTGCAAGTGTTTATTTGGAGCACTTTGACGCCTATGATGGAAAAGGAAATATCTTCTCATTAATAACGAGACAGAAGCATTCTCAGAAACTTCTGTGTGATGAGTGCATTCAACTCACACACTTGAACTTTCATTTTGATACAGCAGTATTGAAACACTCTTTTAGTAGCATCTGTAAGTGGATATATGGAGGGCTTTTATGCCAATGCTGGAAAACGAAATATCATCACAGAAAACCGAGGCAGAAGCATTCTCAGAAACTTCTTCGTGATGAGTGCATTCAACTCACAGAGTTGAACGTTCCTTTTGATAGAACAGTTTTGAAACATTCCTTTTGTAGGATCTGCAACTGTGTATTTGGAGCGCATTGAGTCCTTTGTTGGAAAAGGAAATATCTTCACATAAAAACTAGACAGAAGCATTCTCAGAAACTTCCTTGTGATGAGTGTATTCAACTATCAGACTTGAACCCTCGTTTTGAAAAAGCAGTCTTGAAACCCTCTGATTGTAGGATCTGTAAGTGGATATTTTGAATCTTTTGAGGCCTTTGCTGGGAAATGAAATGTCCTCACCTAAAAACTACACAGAAGCATTCTCAGAAGCTTCTTTGTGATGTGCTCATTCAACTCACAGACTTGAACCTGCCTTTTGATAGAGCAGTTTGGAAGCAGCCTTTTTGTAAAATCTGCAAGTGGATTTTGGAGCGATTTGAGGCCTATGCTGCAAAAGGAATTATCTTCACAGAAACCCTAGACAGAAGCATTCTCAGGAACTTCTGTGTGATGAGTGCATTCAACTCATGGACTTGAACCTTCCTTTTGATAGAACAGTTTTGAAACACTCCTTTTGTAGAATCTGCAAATGTTTATTTGGAGCACTTTGAGGCCTATGATGGAAAAGGAAATATCTTCTCATTAATAACGAGACAGAAGCATTCTCAGAAACTACTGTGTGATGAGTGCATTCAACTCACACATTGAACTTTCCTTTTGATACAGCAGTATTGAAACACTCTCTTAGTAGCATCTGTAAGTGGATATATGGAGGGGTTTTATGCCAATGCTGGAAAACGAAATATCATCACAGAAAACGGAGGCAGAAGCATTCTCAGAAACTTCTTCGTGATGAGTGCATTCAACTCACATAGTTGAACCTTCCTTTTGACAGCACAGTTTTGAAACACTCTTTTCGTAGAATGTGCAAGTCGACATTTGGAACGCTTTGAAGCCTATGCTGGAAAAGGAAATATCTTCACATAAAAACTAGATAGAAGCATTCTCAGAAACTCCTTTGTGATGTGCGCATTCAACTCACAGAGTTGAACCTTCCTTTTGATATAGCTGTTTTGAAACCCTCTTTTAGTAGAAGTTTCAAGGGGATATTTGGAGTGTTAAGAGGCCAACACTAGAAAAGGAAATATCTTCACATAAAAACTAGACGGAAGCATTCTCAGAAACTTCCCTGTGCGTTATGCATTCAAGTCACAGAGAAGAACATTCCTTTTGAAAGCGCTGTTTTGAAACACTCTTTTTGTAGAATTTGCCAGTGAATGTTTGGAGAGATTTGAGGCCTATGCTGGAAAACGAAATATCTTCCCATAAAAACTATACAGAAGCATTCTCAGAAACTTCTTTGTGCTGTGTGCTTTCAACTCACAGAGTTGAACCTGCCTTTTGATAGAGTAGTTTGGAGACAGCCTTTTTGTAAAATCTGCAAGTGGATATTTGGAACGATTAGAGACCTATGCTGCAAAAAGAAATATCTCCACATAAACCCTAGACAGAAGCATTCTCAGAAACTTCTTTGTCATTTGGGGATTGAACTCACCGAGTTGAAACTTCCTTTTCATAGAGCAGTTCTGCAACACTCTTACTGTGGAAACTGCAAGTGGGTATTTGGTGTGATTGCGGCCTCTAGTGGAAAGGGAAATACATTCACGTGAAAACTAGATAGAACCGTTCTCAGAAACTCCTTTATGATGTGTGCATTCTACTCACACAGCTGAACCTTCCTTTTGATAGAACAGTTTTGAAACACACTTTTTGTGGAGTCTGCAAGTGTATATTTGGAGCGCTTTGAAGCCGATGCTGGAAAGGGAAAGATCTTCACATAAAAACTAGATAGAAGCATTCTCAGAAACTTCTTTGTGATGTGCGCATTCAACTCACAGAGTTGAAGCTTCCTTTTGATATAGCTGTTTTGAAAGACTCTTTCAGTAGAATCTGCAAGTGGATATTTGGAGTGCTAAGAGGCCAGCACTGGAAAAGGTAATATCTTCACATAAAAACTAGACGGAAGCATTCTCAGAAACTTCCCTGTGCTTTATGCATCAAGTCACAGAGAGGAACTTTCCTTTTGAAAGCGCAGTTTTCAAACACTCTTTTTGTAGAATTTGATAGTGGATATTTGGAGCGATTTGAGGCCTATGCTGGAAAGAGAAATATCTTCCCATAAAAACTAGACAGAAGCATTCTCAGAAACTTCTTATGATGAGTGCATTCAACTCACAGGATTGAACCTTCATTTTGAAAGAGCAGTTTTGAAACACTCTTTTTGTAGAATATGCAAGTGGATATTTTGAGCGATTTGAGGCCTTTGCTAGGAAATGAAATCTCTTCACCTGAAAACTACAGAGAAGCATTCTCAGAAATTTCTTTGTGATATGTGAATTCAACTCACAGAGTTGAACCTGCCTTTTGATAGAGCTGTTTGGAAACAGCCTTTTTGTAAAATCTGCAGGTGGATATTTGGAGCGATTTGAGGCCTATGCTGCAAAAGGAAATATCTTCACAGAAACCCTAGTCACAAGCACACTCAGAACTTCTGTGTGATGAGGGCATTCAACTCATGGACTTGAACCTTCCTTTTGATAGAACAGTTTTGAAACACTCCTTTTGTAGAATCTGCAAGTGTTTATTTGGAACGCTTTGAGGCCTATGATGGAAAAGTAAATATCTTCACATAAAAAAGAGACACAAGCATTCTCAGAAACTTCTGTGTGATGAGTGCGTTCAACTCACACATTTGAACTTTCCTTTTGATAGAGCAGTTTTGATACACTCTTTTAGTAGCACCTGTAAGTGGATATTTGGAGGAGTTTTATGCCAATGCTGGAAAACGAACTATCGTCACATAAAAATTAGGCAGAAAAATTCTCAGAAACTTCTTCGTGATGAGTGCATTCACCTCACAGAGTTGAATGTTCCTTTTGATAGAACAGTTTTGAACCACTCCTTTTGTAAGATCTGCAACTGTTTATTTGGAGCGCTTTGGGGCCTATGTTGGAAAAGGAAATATCTTCACATAAAAACTAGACAGAAGCATTCTCAGAGACTTCCCTATGCTTTCTGCATTCAATCCACATAGCTGATCCTTCCTTTTGATAGAACGGTTTTGGAAATCTCTTTTTGTAGAATCTGGAAGTCGTCATTTGGAACGCTTTGAGGCCTATGCTGGAAAACGAAATATCTTCACATAAAAACCAGATAGAAGCATTCTCAGAAACTTCTTTGTGATGTGCGCATTCACCTCACAGAGTTGAAGCTTTCTTTTTATATAGCTGTTTTGAAACACTCTTTCAGTAGAATCTGCAAGTGGATATTTGGAGTGCTAAGAGGCCAACACAGGAAAAGGAAATATCTTCACCTAAAAACTAGACGGAAGCAGTCTCAGAAACTTCCCTGGCTTTAGGCATTCAAGTCGCAGAGAGGACCCTTATTTTTGAAAGCGCAGTTTTGAAACACACTTTTTGTTGAATTTGCTAGTAAATGTTTGGAGCGATTTGAGGCCTATGCTGGAAAACGAAATATCTTCCCATAATAACTAGACAGAAGTATTCTCAGAAACCTCTTTGTGACATGTGCATTCAACTCACAGAGTTGAACCTGCCTTTTGATAGATTAGTTTGGAAACAGCCTTTTTGAAAATCTCTAAGTGGATAGTTGGAGCGATATGAGACCTATGCTACAAAAAGAAATATCTCCCCATAAACCCTAGGCAGAAGCATTCTCAGAAACTTCTTTGTCATTTGGGGATTGAACTCACAGAGTTGAAACTTCCTTTTCATAGAGCAACTCTGCAACACTCTTGTTGTGGAAACTGCAAGTGGATATTTGGTGCGATTGCGGCATCTAGTGGAAAAGGAAATACATTCAGATGAAATCTAGATAGAACCATTCTCGGAAACTTCTTTGTTGTATGTGCATCCGACTCACAGTGTTGAACCTTCCTTTTGATAGAAAAGTTTTGAAACACGCTTTTTGTGGAGTCTACAAGGGGATATTTGGAGCGCTTTGTTGTCTCTGCTGGAAAAGGAAACATCTTCACATAAAAGGAGATAGAAGCATTCTCAGAAACTCCTTTGCGATGTGTGCATTCAACTCACAGAGTTCAAGCTTCCTTTTGATATAGCTGTTTTGAAACACTCTTTCAGTAGAATCTGCAAGTGGATATTTGGAGAGGAAAGAGGCCAACACTGGAAAAGAAAATATCTTCACATAAAAACTAGACAGAATGATTCTCAGAAACTTCCCTGTGCTTTATGCATTCAAGTCTCAGAGAAGAACTTTCCTTTTGAAAGCGCAGTTTTCAAACACTCTTTTTGTAGAATTTGATAGTGGATATTTGGAGCGATTTGAGGCCTATGCTGGAAAACTAAATATCTTTCCATAAAAACTAGATAGAAGCATTCTCAGAAACTTCTTTGTGATGAGTGCATTCAAGACACACACTTGAAACTTCATTTTGAAAGAGCAGTTTTGAAACACTGTTTTTGTAGAATCAGCAAGTGGATATTTTGAGCGTTTTGAGTCTTTGCTGGCAAATGAAATATCTTCACCTGAAAACTACACAGAAGCATTCTCAGAAACTTCTTTGTGATGTGTGCATTCAACTCACAGAGTTGAACCTGCCTTTTGATAGAGCAGTTTGGAAACAGCCTTTTGTTAAATCTGCAAGTGTATATTTGGAGCGATTTGAGTCCTATGCTACAAAAGGAAATATCTTCACAGAAACGCTAGACAGAAGCATTCTGAGGAACTTCTGTGTGATGAGTGCATTCAAATCACAGACTTGAACCTTCCTTTTGATAGAACAGTTTTGAAACACTCCTTTTGTAGGATCTGCATGTGTTTATTTTGAGCGCTTTGAGGCCTATGATGGAAAAGGAAATATCTTCACATAAAAACGAGATAGAAGCATTCTCAGAAACTTCTGTGTGATGAATGCATTCAACTCACACACTTGAACTTTCCTTTTGATAGAGCAGTTTTGAAACACTCTTTTAGTAACATCTGTAAGTCGTTATTTGGAGGGATCTTATGCCAATGCTGGAAAATGAAATATCATCACATAAAAACAAGGCAGAAGAAGTCTCAGAAACTACTTCGTGATGAGTGCATTCAACTCAAAGAGTTGAACTTTCCTTTTGACAGAAGAGTTTGAAACACTCCTTTTGTAGGACCTGCAACTGTTTATTTGGAGCACTTTGAGGCCTATGTTGGAAAAGGAAATATCTTCACATACAAACTATTTAGAAGCATTCTCAGAAACTTCCCTGTGCTTTCTGCATTCAACCCACATAGTTGAACCTTCCTTTTGATAGAACAGTTTTGAAAATCTCTATTCGTACGATCTGCAAGTCAACGTTTGGAACGCTTTGTGGCCTATGCTGGAAAACGAAATTTCTTCACATAAAAACTATTTAGAAGCATTGTCAGAAACTTCCCTGTGCTTTATGCATTCAAGTCAGAGACGAAACTTCGTTTTGAAAGTCCAGTTTTGAAACACTATTTTTGTAGTATTTGCTAGTGGATGTTTCGAGGGATTTGAGGCCTAAGCTGGAAAACGAAATATCTTCCTATAAAAACTATACAGAAGCATTCTCAGAAACTTCTTTGTGATGAGTGCATTCAACTCACAGACTTTAACTTTCCTTTTGAAATAGCAGTTTTGAAGACACTCCTTTTGTAGAATCTGCAAGTGGATATTTTGAGCGTTTTGACGCCTTTGCTGGTAAATGAAATATCTTCACCTGAAAACTAGACAGAAGCATTCTCAGAAACTTCTTTGTGATGTGCGCCTTCAACTGACAGAGTTGAAGCTTCCTTTTGATATAGCTGTTTTGAAACACTCTTTCAGTAGGATCTGCAAGTGGATATATGGAGTGTTAAGGGGCCAACACTGGAAAAGGAAATATCTTCACATAAAAACTAGACGGAAGCATTCTCAGAAACTTCTCTGTGCTTTATGCATTCAAGTCACAGAGAGGAACCTTCCTTTTGAAAGTGCAGTTTTGAAAAACTTCTTTTCCAACATTGGCCTCAAGAGCTCTAAATAAACTCTTGCTGATTCTACAAAAAGAGTGTAGAGTGGATTGGAGATTCCAATCCATTCCATTCCATTGCATTCTCCTCACAGAGTTGAACCTTCCTTTTGATAGAACAGTTTTGAAACACTCTTTTTGAAGAATCTGCAAGTGTTTATTTGAAGGGCTTTGAGGCATACGTTGGAAAAGGAAATATCTTCCCATAAAAACTAGACCGAAGCATTCTCAGAAACTTCTTTGTGATGAGTGCATTCTACTCACAGACTTCAACCTTCCTTTGATAGAACAGATTTGAAACACTCTTTTTGTAGAATCTGCAAATGGATATTTGAGCACTTTGAGGCCTATGTTGGAAAAGGAAATTTCTTCCCATAAAAACTAGACTGAAGCATTCTCAGAAACTTCTTTGTGATGTGTGCATTCAACTCACAGACTTGAACCCTGCTTTTGAAAGAGCAGTTATAAACACCCTTTTTGTAGGATCTGCAGGTGGATATTTTTGGCACTTTGAGGCCAAAGCTGGAATAGGAAATATGTATTCATAAAAACTAGACAGAAGCATTCTCAGAAACTTGTCTGTGTTTTATGATTTCAACTCACAGAGTTGAACATTCCTTTTGATAGTGCAGTTTTGAAACACTCTTTTTGTAGAATCTGCAGGTGGATTTTTGGAGCGCTTTGAGGACTATGCTGCAAAAGGAAACATCTTCATATAAAAATTGGACAGAGGTCTTCTCAGAAACTACTTTGTGATGAACGCATTCAGCTCACAGGGTTGAACATTCCTTTTGAAAGAACGGTTGTGAAACACTCTTTTAGTAGAATCTGAAAGTGGATATTTGGAGCTCTTTGAGGCTTATGATGGAAAAGAAAAAAAACCTTCACATAAAACCTAGACGGAAGTATTCTCAGAAACTTCATTGTGATGAGTGAGTTCAACTCACAGAGTTGAACCAAACTTTTGATTGAACAGTTTTGAAACACTCATTTTGTAGAATCTGCAGGTGGATTTTTGGAGCGCTTTGAGGACTATGCTGCAAAAGGAAACATCTTCATATAAAAATTGGACAGAGGCCTTCTCAGAAACTACTTTGTGATGAATGCATTCAGCTCACAGGGTTGAACCTTCCTTTTGATAGAACAGTTGTGAAACACTCTTTTAGTAGAATCTGAAAGTGGATATTTGGAGCTCTTTGAGGCTTATGATGGAAAAGGAAATATCTTCACATAAAACCTAGACGGAAGTATTCTCAGAAACTTCATTGTGATGAGTGAGTTCAACTCACAGAGTTGAACCAACCTTTTGATTGAACAGTTTTGAAACACTTTTTGTAGAATCTGCAAGTGGATATTTTGAATGCTTTGAGGCCTATGCTCAAAAACGAAATTTCTTCATATAAATACTAGACGGAAGCATGCTCAGAAACTTCTTTTTGATGAGTGCATTGTACTCACAGACTTTAAATTTCCTTTTGATAGAGCAGTTTTGAAACAGTCTTTTTGTAGAATATGCCAGTGTATATATGGTGCGATTTGATTCTAAGCTGGAAAAGGATATATCTTCACATAAAAACTGGACAGAAGTATTCTCCGTACCTTCTTCGTGATGTGTGCATTAAACTAACAGAGTAGAACCTTCCTTTTGATAGAGCAGTTTTGAAACACCCTTTTTGTAGAATCTGCAAGTGGATATTTGGAGTGACTTGACGCCTATGGTGATAAAGGGGATATCTTTGCACAAAAACTAGATAGAAGCATTCTCAGAAACTTCCCTGTGCCTTAGACATTCAACTCACAGACTTGAAACTTCCTCTTGAAAGAGCAGATTTGAAACACTTTTTTTGTAGAGACTGCAAGTGGATGTTTGGAGCGCTTTGAGGCCTATGCAGGAAAAGGAAATATCCCCACATAAAAAGCAGACAAAAGCATTCTCCGAAACTTCCTTGTGATGAATGCATTCACCTCACAGAGTTGAACCTTCCCTTTGATGGAACAGTTTTGAAACACTCTTTTTGTAGAATCTGCAAGTGGATATTTGGAGCGCTTTGAGGCCTATGCTGGAAAAGGAAATATCTTCACATAATAACTAGACGGAAGCATTCACAGAAACTTCTCTGGATGAGTGCATTCAACTCACAGAGTTCAACCTTCCTTTTGGTAGAACAGTTATGAAACACTCTCTTTGTAGAATCTACAAGAGATTATTTGGAGCTCATTGAGGCCTATGCTGGAAAAGACAGTATCTTCCCATAAAAACTAAGCAGAATCATCCTCAGAAATATTTTTGTGATGAGTGCATTCAACTGACAGACTTGAACCTTCCTTTTGATAGAGTAGTTTTGGAACACTCGTTTTGTAAAATCTGCTAGTGGATACTTGGAGAACTTTGAAGTCTATGCTGGAAAACGAAATATCTTCATGTCAAAACTAGACAAAAGCATTCTCAGAAATTTCTGAGTGATGAGTGCATTCAACTCACAGGGTTGAAATTTCCTTTTGATAGAACAGTTTTAAAACATTCTTTTTGTAGAATCTGCAAGTGGGTATTTGGAGCGGTATGAGGCCTATGCTGCAAAAAGAGAAATGTTCACAAAAAAACTAGAGAGAAGAATACCCAGAAACTTCCCCATGCTTCATGCATTCAACTCACAGACTTGAACCTTCCTTTTGATAGAGCAGTTTTGAAACACTCTTTTTGTAGAATCTGCAATTGGATATTTGGAGCGATTTGAGGCCTATGATGAAAAAGGGAATATCTTCACCTAAAAACTAGACAGAAGCATTCTCAGAAACTTCTTTGTGATGAGTGCATTCAACCCACAGAGTTGAAACTTCCTTTTTTTAGAACTGTTTTGTAACACTCTCTTTGTAGAATCTGAATGTGGGTACTTGGTGCGCTTTGAGGCCTATACTGGAAATGGAAATATGTTCTCATAAAAACTAAGCAGAAGCATACTCACAAAGTTCTTAGTGATGAGTGCATTCAACTCACAGACTTAACCCTTCCTTTTGATATAGCAGTTTTGACACACTCTTTTTGTAGAATCTGCAAGTGGATATTTGGAGCGCTATGAGGCCTACGCTGTAAAAGGAAATATCTTCACATAAAAACTATACAGAAGCATTCTCAGAAACATCTCTATGATGAGCACATTGTACTCACAGACTTGAACTTTCTTTTTGATAGAGCAGTTTTGAAACACTCCTTTTGTAGAATGAGCATGTGGATATTTGGTGTGCTTTGAGGCCTAATCTGGAAAAGGAAATATCTTCACATAAAAACTAGACAGAAGCATTCTCTGAATCTTCTTTGTGATGCGTGCATTCATCTAACAGACTAGAAACTTCCTTTTGATAGAGCAGTTTTGAAACACCCTTTTTGTAGAATCTGCAAGTGGATATTTCTAGCGATTTGAGGCCTGTGGTGTAAAAGAGAATATCTTCACATAAAAACTAGACGGAAGCATTCTCAGAAACTTCAGTGTGCTTTATCCATTCAACTCACAGACTTGAACCTTCCTTTTGAAAGAGCAGATTTGAAAAACTCTTTTTGTAGAAATTGCCAGTGGATATTTGGAGCGCTTTGAGGCCTATGCTGGAAAAGGATATATCCTCACATAAAAACTAGACAAAAGGATTCTCCGAAACTTCTTTGTGATGAATGCATTCAGCTTACAGAGTTGAACCTTCCTTTTGATAGAACAGTTTTGAAACACTCTTTTTGTAGGATCTGCAAGTGGATATTTGGAGTGCTTTGAGACCTATGCTGGAAAAGGAAATATCTTCACATAAAAATTAGACAGAAGCATTCTCAGAGACTTCTCTGTGATGATTGCATTCAACTCACAGAGTTCAACCTTCCTTTTGGTAGAACAGTTTTGAATCACTCTGTTTGTAGAATCTACAAGAGATTATTTGGAGCACATTGAGACCTATGATGGAAAAGGGAATATCTTCCCATAAAAACTAAGCAGAATCATTCTCATAAAAATTTTTGTGATGAATGCATTCAGCTAACAGAGTTGAACCTTCCTTTTGATAGAACAGTTCTGAAGCACACTTTTTGTAGAATCTGCAAGTGGATATTTTGAGTGCTTTGAGACCTATGCTGGAAAAGGAAATATCGTCACATAAAAATTAGACAGAAGCATTCTCAGACCCTTCTGTGTGATGAATGCATTCAGCTAACAGAGTTGAACCTTCCTTTTGATAGAACAGTTCTGAAGCACACTTTTTGTAGAATCTGCAAGTGGATATTTTGAGTGCTTTGAGACCTATGCTGGAAAAGGAAATATCGTCACATAAAAATTAGACAGAAGCATTCTCAGACCCTTCTGTGTGATGAGTGCATTCAACTCAGTGAGTTCAACCTTCCTTTTGGAAGAACAATTTTGAATCACTCTCTTTGTTGAATCTACAATAGATTATTTGGAGCACACTGAGGCCTATGATGGAAAAGGGAATATCTTCCCATGAAAACTAATCAGAATCATTCTCAGAAACATTTTTGTGATGAGTGCACTAAACTCAGAGAATTGAACATTCCTTTTGATAGAGCAGTTTGGAAACACTCTTTTTATAGAATCTACAAGTGGATATTTGGAACAATTTGAGGCCTATGCTGGAAAAGGGAATGTGTTCACATAAAAACTAGACAGAAGCATTCTCAGAAATTTCTTTCTGATGAATGCATTCAAATCACAGGGTTGAACTTTCCTTTTGATAGAAGAGTTCTGAAACACTCTGTTTGTAAAATTTGCAAGTGGATATTTGGAGCGATTTGAGGCCTATGCTGCAAAAAGGGAATATCTGAACATACGAACTAGACAGAAGCATTCTCAGAGACTTCTTTTTGCCTTATGCATTCAATTCACAGGCTTGAACCTTCCTTTTGATAGAGTAGTTTTGAAACACCCTTTTTGTAGACTCTGCAAGTGGATATTTAGAGCGAATTGAGGCCTATGGTGAAAAAGGTGACATCTTCACATAAAAACTAGATAGAAGCACTCTCAGAAACTTCCCTGTGCTTTATGCAGTCAACTCACAGACCTGAAACTTCCTCTTCAAAGAGCAGATTTTAAACACTCTTTTTGTAGAATCTGCAAGTGGATATTTGGAGTCCTTTGAGGCCTATGCTGGAAAAGGAAATATCCTCACATAAAAACGAGACAAAAGCATTCTCCAAAACTTCTTTGGGATGAATGCATTCAGCTCACAGAGTTGAACCTTTCCTATGATGGAACAGTTTTGAAACACTCTTTCTTTTAGAATCTGCAAGGGGATATTTGGAGCGCATTGGGGCCTATGCTGGAAAAGGAAATAGCTTCACATAATACCTAGACGGAAGCATTCTCAGAAACTTCTCTGTGATGAGTCAGATATGAAACACTCTCTTTGAAGAATCTACAAGATATTATTTGGAGCTCACTGAGGCCTATGCTGGAAAAAGGAATATCTTCATATAAACACTAGACAGAAGCATTCTGAGAAACTTCCCTGCACTTTGTGCATTCAAGTCACACTCTTGAACATTCTTTTTGAAAGAGCAGATTTGAAACACTCTTTTTGTAGAAAGTGCAAGTGCATATTTGGAGAGCTTTGAGGCCTATGATGGAAAAGGAAATATCCTCACAGAAAAATTAGACAAAAGCATTCTCAGAAATTTCTTTGTGATGTGTGTATTTAAGTCACCGAGTTGAACTTTCCTTTTGATAGAACAGTTTTGAAACACTCTGTTTGTAGAATTTGCAAGTGTATATTTGGAGCGATTTGAGGCCTATCCTGCAAAAACGGAATATCTGAACATAAGAACTAGACAGAAGCATTCTCAGAGACTTCCTTGTGCTTTATGCATTCATCTCACACTCTTGAACCTTCCTTTTGATAGAGCAGTTTTAAAACACTCTTTTTGTGGAATCTGCAAGTGGATATTTGGAGCATTTTGAGGTCTATGCTGGAAAAGGAAATATCTTCACCTAAAAACTAGACAGAAACATTCTCAGAAACTTCTGTGCGATTAGTGCATTCAACCAACAAAGTTGAACCTTCCTTTTGATAGACTAGTTTTGAAACACACTTTTTGTAGAATCTGCAGGTGGATGTTTGGATGGCTTTGAGGCCTATGCTGGAAAAGGAAATATCTTCACCTGAAATCTAGACAGAATTATTCTCAGAAACTACTTTGTGATGAGTGCATCCAACTCACAGGGTTGAAATGTCCTATTGATAGAACAGTTTGGAAACAATCTTTTTGTGGAATCTGCAAGTGGATATTTGGAGTGCTTGAGGCCTATGCTGCAGTAAGTAATAACTTCACATAAAAACTATATTGAAGCATTCTGAAAAACATCTTTGTGATGTGTGTCTTCAACTCACAGACTTGAAACTTCCTTTTATTAAAGCAGTTTTGAAACACCATTTTGTAGAATCCGCAGGTGGATAATTTTAGCACTTTGAGGCCTAGGCTGGAAAAGGGAATATCTTCACATAAAAACTGGACAGAAGCATACTCAGAAACTTCCCTGTGCTTTAGGAATTCAACACACAGACTTGAACCTTCCTTTTGATTGAGCAGTTTTGAAACACTGTTTTTGTAGTACCTGCAAGTGGATATTTGGAGCGCTTTGAGGCCTATGCTGGAAAAAGAAATACCTTCATTTAAAAACAAGACAGAAACATTCTCAGAAACTTCTGTGTGATGTGTGTATTCAACTCACAGAGTTGAACCTTCCTTTTGAAAGAGCAGTTATGAAACACGCTTTTTTTAGAATCTGCACTTGGATATTTTAGAATCTTTGAGGCCAGTGCTGGAAAAGGGAATATCTACACATAAAAACTAGAGAGAAGAATTCTCAGCAACTCTTTTGTGTTTTATGATTTCAACTCACAGATTAGAACCTTCCTTTTGATAGAGCAGTTTTGAAACACACTTTTTATAGAATCTGCATGTGGACATTTGGAGCGATTTGCGGCCTATGCTGGAAAAAGGAATATCTTCATATAAAAACTAGACAGAAGCATTCTGAAAAACTTCCCTGTGCTTTGTGCATTCAACTCACACTCTTGAACCTTCTTTTTGAAAGAGCAGATTTGAAACATTCTTTTTGTAGAAACTGCAAGTGCATATTTGGAGTGCTTTGAGGCCTATGATGGAAAAGGAAATATCCTCACAGAAAAATTAGACAAAAGCATTCTCAGAAATTTCTTTGTGATGAATGCATTTAAGTCACCGTGTTGAACTTTCCTATTGATAGAACAGTTTTGAAACAGAATTTTTGAAGAATCTGCAAGTGGATATTTGGAGCATTTTGAGGTCTATGCTGGAAAAGGAAATATCTTCACATAAACACTGGACAGAAGCATTCTCAGAAATTTCTTTGTGATGAGTGCATTCAACTCACAGGGTTGAACTTTCCTTTTGATAGAAGAGTTTTGAAACACTCTTTTTGTAGTATCTGCAAGTGCATATTTGAGCGATTTGAGGCCTATGCTGCAAAAACGGAATATCTTCACATAAAAACTAGACAGAAGCATTCTCAGAAACTTCCTCATGCTTTATGCATTCAACTCACAGACTTGAACGTTCCTTTTGATTGAGCAGTTTTGAAACACTCTTTTTGTAGTATCTGCAAGTGAATATTTGAAGAGATTTGAGGCCTAAGATGAAAAAGGAAATATCATCACCTAAAAACTAGACAGAGGTATTCTCAGAAACTTCTTTGTGATGAGTGCATTGAACTCACAGAGGTGAAACTTCCTTTTGATAGAAGAGTTTTTTAACACTCTTTTTGTAGAATCTGCAAGTGGGTTTTTGGAGTGTTTTGATGCCAGTGCTGGAAAAGGAAATATCTTCACATAAAAACTAGACAGAAGCCTTCTCAGAAACTTCTCTGTGATGAGTGCCTTCAATTCACAGAGGTGAACCTTCCTTTTGATAGAACGGTTTTGAAACACTCTCTTTATAGAATCTGAAAGTGGATACTTGGTGCTCTTTGAGGCCTATGCTGGAAATGGAAATATGTTCTCATAAAAACTAAGCAGAAGCATTCTCACAAAATTCTTATGGTTGAGTGAATTCAACTCACAAACGTAAACCTTCCTTTTGCTAGAGCAATTTTGACACACTCTTTTTGTAGAATCTGCAAGTGGATATTTGCAATGCTATGAGGCCCACACTGGAAAAGGTAATATTTTCACCTAAAAACTATACGGAAGCATTCTCAGAAAAATCTCTATGATGAGTGCATTGTACTCACAGACTTGAACCTTCCTTTTGACAGAGAAGTTTTGAAACACACTTTTTGTAGATCCGCAAGTGGATAATTGGTGTGTTTTGAGTCCTAAGTTGGAAAAGGAAATATCTTCAGATAAAAACTAGACAGAAGCATTCTCTGAAACTTCTTTGTGATGCGTGCATTCATCTAACAGAGCAGAACGTTCCTTTTGATAGTGCAGTTTTGAAACACCCTTTTTGTAGAATCTGCAAGTGGATATTTGGAGAGATTTGGGGCCTATGCTGTAAAAGGGAATATCTTCACATAAAAACTAGACGGAAGCATTCTCAGAAACTTCCCTGTGCTTTATGCATTCAACTCACAGACTTGAACCTTCCTTTTGAAAGAGCAAATTTAAAACACTCTTTTTGTAGAAACTGCAAGTGTATATTTGGAGTGCTTTGAAAAACTGGACAGAAGCCTCTTCAGAAACTTCTTTGTGATGAATGCATTCAGCTCACAGTGTTGAACCTTCCTTTTGATAGAACAGTTGTGAAACACTATTTTTTTAGAATCTGAAAGTGGATATTTGGAGCTATTAGAGGCTTACGATGGAAAAGGAAATATCTACACATAAAATCTAAATAGAAGTGTTCTCAGAAACTTCTTTGTGATGAGTGCATTCAATTCACAGAATTGAACCTTCCTTTTGATTGAACAGTTTTGAAACACTATTTTTGTAGAATCTGCAAGTGGATATTTGGAAGGCTTTGAGGCCTATGCTCGAAAAGGAAATATCTTCATATAAAAACTAGACGGAAGCATCCTCAGAAACTTCTTTGTGATGACTGCATTAAACTAACAGAGTAGAACCTTCCTTTTGATAGAGCAGTTTTGAAACACCCTTTTTATAGAATCCGCAAGTGGACATTTGGAGAGATTTGAGGCCTATGCTGGAAAAAGGAATATCTTCACATAAAAACTAGACAGAAGCATTCTGAGAAACTTCCCTGCACTTTATGCATTCAACTCACAGGCTAGAACCTTCCTTTTCAAAGAGCACATTTGAAACACTCTTTTTGTAGTATCTGCAAGTAGATATTTGGAGGGCATTGAGGCCTATGCTGGAAAAGGAAATATCCTCACATAAAAACTAGACAAAAGGATTTTCAGAAACTTCTTTGTGATAAGTGCATTCATCTCACAGAGTTGAACTTTCCCTTTGATAGAACAGTTTTGAAACACCCGTTTTATAGAGTCTGCAAGTGGATATTTGAGCACTTTGAGGCCTATGCTGGAAAAGGAAATATCTTCACATAAAAACTAGTCGGAAGCATTCTCAGACACTTCTCTGTGATGATTGCATTCAACTCACAGAGTTCAACATTCCTTTTGATAGATCAGTTTTGAAACACTCTCTTGGTAGAATCTGCAAGAGATTATTTGGAGCGCTTTGAGGCCTGTGCTGGAAAAGGAAATATCTTCCCATAAAACATAAGCAGAAGCAGTCTCAGAAACTTTTTTGTGATGAGTGCATTCAACTCACAGACTTGAACCTTCTGTCTGATAGAGGAGTTTTGAAACACTCTTTTGGTAGAATCTGTAAGTGGATATTTGGAGCGCTATGAGGCCTTTGTTGGAAAAGGAAATATCTTCACATAAAAACTGGACAGAATCATTCTCAGAAACTTCTTTGTGATGTGCACATTCAACTCACAGTGTTGAAACTTCCTTTTGAAACAGCAGAGTGAAACACACTTTTAGTAGAATCTGCAAGTGGATATTTGGAGCGCTTTGAGGCCTTTTATGGAAAATAAATATCTTCACATAAAAACTAAACCGATGCATTCTCAGGAACTTCCTTGTGATGTGTGCACTCAGCTCACAGAGTTGAACATGACTTTTGATAGAGCAGTTTTGAACCACCATTTTTGTAGAATCTGCAATTGGATATTTGTAGCACTTTGAGGCCTCTGCTGGAAAAGGAAATATCTTCACATTAAAACTACAGAGAAGTATTCTGAGAAACTTCTTTGTGATGAGTATATTCAGCTAACACATTTGAACCTTCCTTTTCATAGAAGTGTTTTGAAACACTCTTTTTGTAGAATCTGCAAGTGGATATTTGGAGAGCTTTGAGGCCTATGATGGAAAAGAAAATATCTTCACATAAAAACTAGACAGAACCATGCCCAGAAACTTCTCTGTGAAGAGTGCATTGGAGTCAAAGAGTTGAACCTTCCTTTTGATAGAGCAGTTTTGAAACACCCGTTTTGTGGAATCTTCAAGTGAATATTTGGAGCTCATTGAGGCCTATGCTGGAAAAGGAAATACCTTCACATAAAAACTAAACAAAAGCATTCTCAGAAAATTCTTTGTGTTGTGTGCATTCAATTCACAGAGTTGAACAGTATTTTTGATGGAGCAGTTTTGAAACACCCTTTTTTCAGAATCTGCAAGTGGATATTTTGAGCGCTTTGTGGCCTATGCTGGAAAAGAAAATATCTTCACATAAAAAGTAGACTGAAGCATTCTCAGAAACTTCTTAGTGAGGAGTGCATTCAACTCACAATTTGAACCTTCGTTTTGATAAAGCGGTTTTGAAGCACACTTTTTGTAAAATCTGCAGGTGGATATTTGGAGTGCTTTGAGGCCTACACTGGAAAAAGGAATATCTGCACATAAGAACTTGACAGAAGCATTCTGAGAAACTTCCCCGTGATTTATGCATTCAAATCAAAGAGCTGAACCTTCCCTTTGATAGTGCAGGTTTGAAACACTCTTTTTGTAGAATCTACAGTTGGATATTTTGAGTGCTTTGAGGTCTATCATGTAAAAGGAAATAACTTCACATAAAAACTAGATTGAAGGATTCTCAGAAACTTCTTTGTAATGTAAGCATTCAACTCACAGAATCGACCCTTCCTTTTGATGGAGCAGTTTTGAAACACCCTTTTTGTAGAAACTGCAAGTGGATATTTGTAGCCCATTGAGGCCTATGCTGGAAAAGGAAATATCTTCACATAAAACCCAGAAAGAAGCGTTCTCAGAAACAACTTTGTGATGATTGCATTGAACTCAATGAGTTGAAACTTTCTTTTGATAGAACAGTTTTGAAACACTCTTTTTGTAGAATCTGCTAGTGGATATTTGGAGCGCTTTGAGGCCTACCCTGGAAAAGGAAATATCTTCACATAAAAACTAGACAGAAGAATTCTCAAAAACATCTTTGTGATGAGTGCATTCAACTCATGGAATTGAACTTTCCTTTTTATAGAGCAGTTTGAAATACTCTTTTAGTGGAATCTGAAAGTAGATATTTGGAGTGCTATGAGGCATTTGCTGGAAAAGGAAATATCTTCACATAAAAACTAGACAGAAGTAGTCTCAGAAACTTGTCTGTGATGGGTGCATTCAACTCACAGAGTTGAAACTTCCTTTTGAAACAGCAGTTTTGAAACACACTTTTAGTGCAATCTGCAAGTGGATATTTGGAATGCTTTGAGGCCTATGCTGGAAAAGGAAATGTCTTCATAGAAAAACTAAACAGAAGCATTCTCAGAAACTTCTTTCTGATGTGGTCATTAAACTCTCAGAGTTTGACCTTCCTATTGATAGAATAGTTTTGCATCACTGTTTTTACAGAATCTGCGAGTGTGTATTTGGAACGCTTTGAGGCTTTTGCGGTAAAAGGAAATAACTTCACATAAAAACGAAACAGAAGCATCCTCACAAACTTCTTTGTGATGTGTGCATTCAACTCACAGAGTTGAGCCGTACTTTTGATAGAGCAGTTTTGAAACACCCTTTTTGTAGGCTCTGCAAGTGGATATTTGCAGTGCTTTGAGGCCTATACTGGAAAAGTAAATATCTTCACATAAAAACTAGATGGAAGCATTCTCAGAAACTTCTTTGTGATGAGTGCGTTGAACACAGAGAGTTTAACTTTGCTTTTTAAGAGCAGTTTTGAAACACCCCTTTTATAAAATCTGCAAGTGGATATTTAGAGTGCTTTGATGCCTATGATGGAAAATGAAATATCTTCATATGAAAATTAGACAGAAGAATTCTGATAAACTTCTATGTGATGAGTGCATTCAAATCTCAGAGTTAAACCTTCCTTTTGAAACAGAAGTTTTGAAACACACTTTTAGTAGAATCTGCAAGTGGATATTTGGAATGCTTTGGGGCCTATGCTCGAAAAGTAAATATCTTCCCATAAAAAATAGACAGATGCATTCTCAGAAAGTTCTCTGTGATGAGTGCTTTCAACCCACAGAGTTGAGCCTTCCTTTTGATAGAACAGTTTTCAAACACACTTTTTGTAGAATCTGCATGTGGATATTAGGAGCAGTTTGAGGCCTATGATGGAAAAGGAAATATTTTCTCAGGAAAACAAAACAGAAGAATTTCAGAAACATCTTTGTTATCTGTGCATTCAACTCACAGTGTTGACCCATACTTTTGATAGAGCAGTTTTGAAACACCCTTTTTGTAGTATCTGCTAGTGGATATTTGGAGCGCTTGGAGGCCTATACTGGAAAATTAAATATCTTCAAATAAACACTAGACAGAAGCATTATGAGGAACTTCTTTGTGATGAGTGCATTCAACTCAGAGAGCTTAAAATTCCTTTTCATAGAGCAGTTTTGAAACACCCTTTCTGTAAAATCTGCAAGTGGATATTTGGAGCTCTTTGAGGCCTATGCTGGAAATAGAAACGTCTTCACATAAAAACTAAACAGAAGGATTCTGGGAAACTTATATGTGATGAGTCCATTCATCACTCAGAGTTGAACCCTCCTTTTGATAGGACAGTGTTGAAACACTCTGTTTCAATAATCTGCAAGGGGATATTTGGAGCAATTTGAGGCCTATGCTGGAAAAGGAAATATCTTCACATTAAAACTAGACAGTAGCATTCTCAGAAACTTCTTTGTGATGAGTGCATTCAACTCACAGAGATGAACCTTCCTTTTGATAGAAGAGTTTTGAAAAACTCTCTTTGTAGAATCTGCAAGGGGATATTTGGAGTCCTTTGAGAACCATGCTGTAAAAGTAAATATCCTCACATAAAAACTAGACAGAAGCTTTCTCAGAAACTTCTTTGTAATGTGTGCATTCAACTCACAGAGTTGGACATTCCTTTTGATAGAGCAGTTTTGAAACACACTTTTCGTCGAATCTGCCAGCGGTTATTTGAAGATATTTGAGGACTATGCTGGAAAAGGGAAAAACTTCACATAAAAATATTAAAGAAGCATTCACAGAAACTTCCCTGTGATTTATGCATTCAACTCACCAACTTGAACCTTCCTTTTGATAGAGCAGTTTTGAAATACTGTTATTGTAGAATCTGCAAGTGGATATTTGGACCACTTTTTGGTCTATGCTGAAAAAGGAAATATCGTCACATAGAAACTAGACAGAAGCATTCTCAGAAACTTCTTGGTCATGAGTGCATTCAAATCACAAGGTTGAAAATTCCATTTGACAGAACACTTTTGAAACACTCTTTTTATAGAATCTGCAAGTGGATATTTGGAGCGCTTTGAGGCCTATGATGGAAAAGGAAATATCTTCACATAAGAACTAGACAGAAGCACTCTCAGAAACTTCTTTGTGATGAATGCATGCAACTCACAAAATTGAACCTTCCTTTTGATAGAACAGTTGTGAAACATTCTTTTTATAGAATCTGCAAGTGGATGTTTTGAGGGCTTTGAGGCCTATGCTGGAAAAGGAAATATCTTCACATAAAAAATAGACTGAAACAATCTCAGAAAATTCTTTGTGATGAGTGCATTCAACTCAAAGACTTGAACCTTCTTTTGATAGAGCAATTTTGAAACACTTTTTTGTGGAATCTGCAAGTGGATGTTTGGAGCAATTTGAGGCCTATGCTGGAAAAGGAAATATATCCACATAAAAAGTAGACAGAAGCATTCTCAGAAACTTCGTTGTGATGTATGCATTTAACTATGAGAGTTGAACCTTCCTTTTGAAAGAGAAGTTTTGAAACACCCTTTCTGTAGAATCTGCAAGTGGATATTTGGAGAGCTTGAGGCCTATCCTGGAAAAGGAAATATCTTCACATAAAAATTAGACCGAAACATTATCAGAAACTTCCCTGTGCTTTATGAATTCAACTCACAGACTTGAACATTCCTTTTGATAGCTCAGGTTTGAAACACTCTTTTTGTAGTGTCTGCAAGTTGATATTTGGGGTGCCTTGAGCGCTATGCTGGAAAAGGAAATATCTTCACAGAAAAACTAGACAGAAGCAATTTCAGAAACTTCTTTGTGATGAGTGCATTCAACTCAAAGACTTGAACCATCTTTTGATTGATCAATTTTGAAACACTCTTTTTGTAGAATCTGCAAGTGGATGTTTGGAACAATTTGAGGCCTATGCTGGAAAAGGAAATATCTTCACATAAAAAGTAGACAGAAGCATTCTCAGAAACTTCTTTGTGATGTATGCATTCACCTCACCATGTGGAACCTTCCTTTTGATAGAGCTGTTTTGAAACACCCATTCTGTAGTATCTGCAGGTGGATATTTGGAGCGCTAGAGGCCTATGCTGGAAAAGGAGTTATTTTCCCATAATAATTAGACAGAAGCATTGTCAGAAACTTCCCTGTGCTTTATGAATTCAACTCACAGTCTTGAACATTCCTTTTGATAGTTCAGGTTTGAAACACTCTTTCTGTAGTATCTGAAATTTGATATTTGGGGCGTTTGAGTGCTGTGCTGGAAAAGGAAATATCTTCACATAGAAACTAGACAGAAGAATTCTCAGAGACTTCTTAGTGGTGAGTGCATTCAACTCACACAGTTGAACCTTCCTGTTGATAGAACAGTTTTGAAACACTATTTTTGTAGAATCTGCTTGTGGATATTTGGAGGGATTTCAGGCCTATGATGGAAAAGGAAGTATCTTCACTTATAAATTAGACAGAAGCATTCTCAGCAATTTCTCTGTGATGAGTGCATTCAACTGAGAGTGTTGAACCTTCCTTTTGATAGAACAGTTTTGAAGCTTTCTTTTTGTAGAATCTGCAAGTGGATATTTGGAGCGCTTTGAAGCCTATGCCGGAAAAGGAAATATCTTCACATAAAAAGTAGACAGAAGCATTCTCAGAAACTTCTTTTTGATGAGTGCATTCAACTCACAAAGTTGAACCTTCCTTTTGATAGAAGAGTTTTGAAACACTCTTTTTGTTGAATCTGCAAGTGGATATTTGGAGTGCTTTGAGGCCTATGCTGGAAAAGGTAATAAATTCACATAAAAACTAGATTGAAGCATTCTCAGAAACGTCTTTCTTATGTGTGCATTCAACTCACAGACGTGAACCTTCCTTTTGATAGAGCAGTTTTGAAACACTCTTTTTGTAGTATTTGCAAGGGTATATGTGGAGCGCTTTGAGGCCTATGCAGGAAAACGAAATATCTTCACATAAAAACAAGACAGAAGCATTCTCAGAAACTTGTTTGTGATGTGTGCATTCACCTCACAGTGTTGAACCTTCCTTTTGATAGAGCAGTTTTGAAACACCCTTTTTGTTGAATCTGCAAGTGGATATTTGGAGCGATGTGAGGCCAATGCTGGAAAAGGGAATATCTTCACATTAAAACTAGACAGAAGCATTCTCAGAAACTTCTGTGTGCTTCATAAATTCAACTCACAGAGTTGAACTTTCCTTTTGATAGAATACTTTTGAAACACTCTTTTTGTAGAATCTGCAAGTGGATATTTAGAGCGATTTGAGGTCTATGCTTGAAAACGAAATATCTTCACATGATAAGTAGATAGAAGCATTCTCAGAAAGTTCTTTGTGATGTCTGCATTCAACTTACAGAGTTGAACATTCCTTTTGATAGAGCTGTTTTGAAACACCCTTTCTGTACAATCTGCAATTGGATATTTGGAGCGATTTGAGGCCTATAATGGAAATAGAAATATCTTCACATACAAACAAGACAGAAACGTTCTCAGAAACTTCTTTGTGGTGAGTGCATTCAACTCACGGTGTTGAACCTTCCTTTTGGTAGAACAGAATTGAAACACTCTCTTAGTAAAATCTGCAAGTGGATATTTGGAGCGTTTTGAGGCCTATGATGGAATAGGAAATATCTTCACAAAAAACTACAGAGAAGCATTCTCAGAAACTTTTTGTGAAGAGTGCATTCAACTCACAGATTTGAAATTTCCCTTTTGATCGAACAGTTTTAAAAAACCCCTTTTGGAGAATCTACAAGTTGATATTTGGAGCGCTTTCAGACTTATGCTGGAAAAGGAAATCTCATCACATAGAAACTAGACAGAAGCATTATCAGAAACTACTTTGTGATAGGTGCATTCAACTCACAGTGTTGAACCTTCCTTTTGATAGGACAGCTTTGAAACACTCTTTTTGTAGAGTCTAAAAGTGGATATTAGGAGCGCACTGAGGCCAATGGTCAAAAAGGCCATACCTTCACATTAAAAGTAGACAGAAGCATTCTCAGAAACTTCTTTGTGATGAGTGCATTCAGCTCACAGAGTTGAACTTTATTTTTGATAGAGCAGTTTTGAAACATTCTTTTTGTAGAATCTGCAAGTAGATATTTGGAGCACTTTGAGGCCTTTGCTGAAAAAGGAAATATCTTCACATAAAAACTGGACAGAAGCATTCTCGGAAACTTCCTTGTGATGTGTGCATTCAACTCACATAATTGAACATAACTTTTCATACAGAAGTTTTGAAACACTCTTTTTGTAGAATCTGCAAGGGGAGAAGTGGACCAATTTGAGGCTTTCATTGGAAAAGGGAATATCTTCACATAAAAACTTGACAGAAGCATTCTCAGAAACTTCTTTGTAATGTGAGCATTTAGCTCAAAGAGTTGAACCATCCTTTTGGTAGAGCAGTATTGAAACACTCTTTTTGTACAATCTGCAATTGGATATTTGACCTATTGGAGGCCTTCATTGTAAACGGGAATGCCTTCACATGAAAACTAGACAGAAGCATTCTCAGAAACTTCATTGTGATGTGGGCGTTTAACTCACAGTGTTGAACCTTTCTTCTGATTGAAGAGTTTTGAAACACTCTTTTTGTAGAATCTGCAACTGGATATACGGACTGCTTTGAGACCTTCATTACTAATGGGAATAATTTCGAATAAAAACTAGACGGAAGTATTCTCAGAAACTAATTTGTGATGGGTGCATTCTACTCACATAATTGAACCTTCCTTTCAATAGAGTAGTTTTGAACACTCTTTTTGTAGAACCTGCAAGGGGATACTTTGAGCGTTTTGAGGCCTTCGTTGGAAATGGGAATATCTTCACATAAAAATTGGACAGCAGCATTCTCAGAAAATTCTTTGTGATGTGTGAATTGAACTCACAGATTTAAACCTTCCTTTTGATAGACCAGTTTTGAAACACCTTTTTTGTAGAATCTACAAGAGAATATTTGGAGTACTTTGAGGCCTAAATTGGAAAAGGAAATATCTTCACATAAAAACTAGACAGAAACATCTTTGTGATGTGTGCATTCAACTCACAGAGATCAACTTTCCTCTTGATATAGCAGTTTTGGAACACTCTTTTTTGTGAAAACTGCAATTGGATATTTGAAGCACTTTGAAGCTTTAGTTGGAGAAGGGAATATCTTCAAATAAAAGCTAGACAGAACAATTCTCAGAAACTACTGTGTGATGTGTGTATTCAACTCACAGAGATGAACCTTTCTATTGAGAGACTAGTTTTGAAACACTCTTTTTGTGGAATCTGTAAGTGGACATTTGTAGTTCTTTGAGGGCTATGGTGGAAAGGAAATATCTTCAAAATAAATCTAGACAGAAGCATTCTCAGAAACTTCTTTGTGATGTTTGCATTGAATTCACAGAATTGAACATACCTTTTCACAAAGCAGTTCTGAAACACTCTTTTTGAAGAACGTGCAAGTGGATATTTAGACCGAATTGACACCATCTTTGGAAACGGGAATATCTTCACATAAAAACTACACAGAAGCATTCTCAGAAATTACTTTGTGATGTGTGCATTCAACTCACGGAGTTGAACCTTCCTTTTGATA
This sequence comes from Pongo abelii, assembly GCF_028885655.2. Lineage (NCBI taxonomy): Eukaryota > Metazoa > Chordata > Mammalia > Primates > Hominidae > Pongo > Pongo abelii. Next base: position 16,578,827 of record NC_072000.2, on the reverse strand, counting down.
GAGCAGTTTTGAAACCCTCTTTTTGTATAATCTGCAAAGGGATATTTGTACCGTGTAGAGGCATTCGTTGGAAACGGGAATATCTTCACATAAAAACTGCACAGAAGCATTCTCAGAAACTACTTTGTGATGTGTGCATTCTACTCGCAGAGTTGAAACTTCCTTTTGATAGAGCAGTTTCGAACCACTGTTTTTGTAGAATCTGCAAGGGGATATTTGTAGCCTTTTGAGGTCTTTGTTGGAAACGGGAATATCTTCACATAAAAACTGGACAGAAGCACTCTCAGAAATTCCTTTTGATGTGTGCATTCAACTCACAGACTTGAACATTCCTTTTGATACAGCAGTTTTGAAACAACTCTTTTTTAGGACCTGCAAGAGGACATTTTAGGAGCTTTGAGGCCTTCGGTGGAAAAGGAAATATCTTCTCATAAGAACTAGACAGAAGCATTTTTGGAAACTTCTTTCTGATGTTCGCATTCAACTCACAAATTTGAACCTTCCTTTTGATAGAGCAGTTTTGAAACACTCTTTTTGTAGAATCTGCAAGGGGATATTTAGAGAGATTTTAGGCCTTTGTTGGAAACGGGAATATCTTCACATTAAAACTGTACAGAAGCTTTCTCAGAAACTTCTTTGTGATGTGTGCATTCAACTCTCAGAGTTGAAGCTTCCCTTTTATAGAGAAGATTTGAAACTCTCTTTTTGTACAATTTGCAATGGGATATTTGGACAGTTTTGGGACTTCTTTGGAAACGTGTATATCTTCAAATAGAAACTAGACAGGAGCATTCTCAGAAGCTTCTTCATGATGAGTGCATTCAACTCACAGATTTGAGCCTTCCTTTTGATACAGCAGTTTTGAAACACTCTTTTTATAGAATCTGCAGGTGAATATTTGGAGTGCTTTGAGGCCAGTGCTCCAAAAGTAAATATCATCAAACAAAAACTAGACAGAAGCTTTGTCAGAAACAACTTTATGATGTGTGCATTCAACTCACAGAGTTGAAGCTTCTTTTTGATAGGTTAGTTTTGAAACACTCTTTTTGTAGAATCTGCAAGGGGATATTTTGACTGATTTGAGGCATTCGTTGGAAACGGGAATATCTTCACTTAAAACTGGACAGAAGCCTTCTCAGAAACTTCTTTGGGATGTGTGCAATCAACTCACCGAGTTGAACCTTCCTTTTGATAGAGCAGTTTTGAAATACTCTTTTTGTAGAATATGCAAGTGGACATTGGGAGCACTTTGAGGCCTTCTGAGGAAAAGGAAATGTCTTCACATAAAAACTAGACAGAAGCATTTTCATAAACTGGTTTGTGATGTGTGCATTCAATTCACTGAATTGAACTTTCCTGTTGATCAGCAGTTTTGAAGCACTCTTTTTGTAAAATCTGCAAGTGGATATTTGGAGCGCTTTGAATCCTTCATTGGAAAAGGGAATATCTTAAAATAAAAACAAGACTGAAGCATTCTCAGAAACTTCTTTGTGATGTGCACATTCAACTCACAGAGTTGATCCTTCCTTCTGATATATCAGTTTTGAAACCCACTTTCTGTAGATTCTGCAAGAGGACATTTGGAGCGCTTTAAGGCCTTTGGTGGAAAAGGAAATATCTTCACATACAAACTAGACAGAAACATTATCAGAAACATCTCTGTGATGTGTCCATTCAACTCAATGATTTGGGTCTTCCTTTTGATAGAGCAGTTTTGAAACACTCTTTTTGCAGAATCTGCAAGTGGATATTTGGAGCTCTTTGAATCCATATTGGAAACGGGAATATCTTCAAATAAAAACAAGACAGAAGCATTCTCAGAAACTACTTTGTGATATGTATATTCAACTCACAGAGTTGAACACTTCTTATGATAGAGCAGTTTTGAAACCCTCTTTTTGTAGAATCTGCAAGTGGACATTTGCAGCTCTTTGAGGGCTCTGGTGTAAAAAGAAATATCTTCACATAAAAACTAGACAGAATCATTCTCAGAAACTTCTTTGTGATGTTTTCAAGCAACGCACAGAGTTGAACATATCTTTTCATAGAGCAGTAGTGAAACACTCTTTTTTAAGAACCTGCAAGTGGTTATTTGGACAGATTTGAGGCCTTCATTGGAAACAGGAATATCTTCACAGAAAAACTAGACAGAAGCATTCTCAAAAACTTCTTTCAGATGTGTGCATTCCCCTCACAGAGTTCAACGTAACTTTTCATAGATCAGTTTTGAAACACTCTTTCTGTGGAATCTGCAAGTGGATATTTAGACCTCTTTGATGCCTTCGTTGGAAACGGGAATATCTTCACATAAAAACTAGACAGAAGCATTCTCGGAAACTTCTTTTTCATGTGTGACTTCAACTGACAGATTTGAAACTTCCTTTTGATAGAGCAGTTTTGAAACATTTTGTGTAGAATCTGCAATTGGACTGTTTGAGAGCTTTGAGGCCTTCGGTGGAAGGGGAAATATCTTCACATAAATATTTGACGGAAGCATTCTTAGAAACATTTTGGTGATGTATGCATTCAACTCACAGAGTTGTACCTTTCTTTTCATAGAGCAGTTTTGAAACACTCTTTTTGTAGAATCTGAAAGAGGACAATTTGTAGGACTTTGAGGGCTGTGGTGGAAAAGGAAATATCTTCCAATAAAAACCAGACAGAAGCATTCTCAGAAACTTCTTTGAGATGATTGCATTCAACTCACAGAGTTGAACACTCCTTTTGATAGAGCAGTAGTGAAACATTCTTTTTGAAGAACCTGCAAGTGGATATTTCGACCGATTTGGGGCTTTCATTAAAAACAGGAATATCTTCACATAAAAACTGGACAGAAGCGTTATCAGTAATTTCTTTGTGATGTATTCTTTCAATTCACGGAGCAGAACATAAGTTTTCATGGAGCAGTTTTGAAACACTCTTTTTGTATAATCCGCAAGTGGATATTTGGACAGTTTCAGGGCTTCATTAGAAACGGAATTATCTTCCCATAAAAACTACACAGAAGCATTCTCTGAAACTTCTTTGTGATGGGTGCATTCAACTCACGGATTTGAACATAACTTTTCATAGAGCAGTTTTGAAACAGTCTTTTTGTAGAATCTGTAAGGGGATATTTGGACCGATTTGAGGCCTTCGTTGGAAACTTGAATATCGTCACATAAAAACTAGACAAAAGCATTGTCAGAAACTTCTTTGTGATGTGTGCATTCAACTCAAAGAGTTAAACCTTCATTTTGATAGAGCAGTTTTGAAACCTTTTTTTGTAGAAGGTGAATGTGGACAATTGGAGCACTTTGAGGCCTTCATTGGAAAAGGAAATATCTTCACATAAAAACTAGACTGAGCATTCGCAGAAATTTCTTTCTTTTGTGTGCATTCAACTTACAGAGTTGAAGCTTCCTTTTGATAGAGCAGTTTAGATACAGTTTTTTTGTGGTATCTGAAAGTGGACATTTGGAGCACTTTGAGTACTCTGGTGGAAAAGGAAATATCTTCACATGAAAACTAGACAGAAGCATTCTCAGAAACTTCTTTGTGAAGTGTGAATTCAACTCACCGAGTTGAATCTTCCTTTTGATAGAGTAGTTTTGAAACAGTTTTTTGTAGAATCTGCAAGCGGATATTTAGAGGGCTTTGAAGCCTTCATTTGAAACGGGAATATCTTCAAAGAAAAACTAGACCGAAGCACTCTCAGAAACAACTTTGTGATATGGCCATTCGACTCACAGAGTTGAACCTTTCTTTTGATAGAGCAGTTTAGAAACTCTCTTTTTTGTAGAATCTGAAAGAGGACACTTGTAGCACCTTGAGGGCTATCGTGGAAAAGGAAATATCTTCAACCAAAAACTACACAGAAAAATTCTCGGAAACAACTTTGGAATGTTTGCATTCAACTCACGGAGTTGAACATACATTTTCTTAGTGCAGTTGTTGAACACTCTTTTTGAAGGACCTGCAAGTGGATATTTGGAATGATTTGAGGCTTTCATTGAAAACGGGAACATCTTCACATATCAACTACACAGAAGGATTCTCAGAAACTACTTTGTGATGTGTGCATTCAACTCATGGAGTTGAACATAACTATTCATAGAGCAGTTTTGAAACACTCTTTTTGTAGAATCTGCGAGAGCATATTTGGACAGTGTGAAGCCTTCATTGGAAACGGGAATATCTTCACATAAAATCTAGACAGAAGCGTCCTCAGAAACTACTTTGTGATGTGTGCATTCGACTCACAGAGTTGAACATAACTTTTCATAGAGCAGTTTTGAAACACTCTTTTTGTAGAATCTGAAAGAGGGTATTTTGACATATTGGAGGCTTTCGTTGCAAACGGGAATATCTTCAGATAAAAACAAAACCTGAGCACTGTCAGAAACATCTTTGTGATGTGTGCATTCAGCTCACAGAGCTGAAACTTCCTTTTGATAGAGTAGTTTGAAACCATTTTTATGGAATTTGCAAGTGGACATTCGGAGTGCTTTGAGGTCTTTGGTGGAAAAGGCAACATCTTCACATAAAACTAGGCAGAAGCAATCTCGTAAACTTCTCTGTGGTCTGTTCATTCAACTCACAGAGTTGAGCCATCCTTTTCATAGAGCAGTTTTGAAACACATTTTTTGTAGAATCTGGAAGTAGACAATTGGAGTGCTTAGAGCACTTCATTGGAAAAGGAAATCTCTTCACATAAAAACTAGACAGAAGCATTATTAGAAACTTCTCTGTGTTGTGTGCATTCAACTCCCAGAGTTGAATCTTCCTTTTGATAGAGCAGTTTTGAAACACTCTTTGTGTAGTATCTGCAATTGGATACTTGGAGAGTTTTGAAGCCTTCATTGGAAACGGGAATGTGTTCAAATAAAATCAGAAGCATTCTCAGAAACTACTTTGTGATGTGTGCATTCAACTCACAGAGATGAACATTTCCTTTGATAGAGCAGCTTTGAAACACTCTTTTTGTAGAGTTTGCAAATGGACATTTGTATCGCTTTGAGAGCTATGGTGGAAATTGAAATATCTTCTAATAAAAACTAGACGGAATCATTCACAGAAACTTCTTTATGATATTTGCATTCACCTCACAGAGTTGAACATGCCTTTTCATAGAGCAGTTGTGAAACACACTTTTTGAAATCCTGCAAGTGGATAATTTTACCAATTTGAGGCCTTCATTGTAATCGGGAAAATCTTCACATAAAAACTAGACAGAAACATTCTCAGAAACTTCTTTGTGATGTGTGCATTCAACTCACAGAGTTCAACATAATTTTTAATAGAGCAGCTTTGAAACACTCTTTTTGTAGAATCTGCAAGTGGACATTCGGAGCACTTTGAGGCGTTCAGTGGAACAGGAAATATCTTCACATAAACACTAGACAGAAGCACTCTCAGAAACTTCTTTGTGATTTGTGCATTCAATTTACTGACCTTTTCATAGAGCAGGCTTGAAAATCTCTTTTTGTAGAATCTGCAAGTGGATATTTGGAGCACTTTGAATCCTTCCTTGGAAACGGGAATATCTTCAAATATAAACTAGACAGAAGCATTCTCAAAAACTGCATTGTGATGTGTGCATTCTTCTCACAGAGTTAAACTTTCCTTTTGATAGAGCAGTTATGAAGCACTCTTTTTGTATAAACTGCAGGATGATGTTTGCACCATTTTGAGGCCTTCATTTGAAACGCATATACATTCACATAAAAACTAGACAGAAGCATTCTCAGAAACTTATTTGTGATGTGTGCATTCTGCTCACAGATTTGAACATACCTTTTCATAGAGCAGTTTTGAAACACTCTTTTTGTAGGGTCTGCAAGGGGATATGTGGACCGATTTGAGGCCTCTTTTGGTAACGAGAATTTCTTCATATAAAAAATTGAGGGGAAGCATTCTCAGAAACTGATTTGTGAAATGTGCATTCTACTCACAGAGTTTTACCTTCCTTTTGATAGAGCAGTTTTGAAACCCCCTTTTTGCAGAATCTGCAAGTGGATATTTTGAACGCTGTGGTTCCTTCATTGGAATCCGGAATATCTTCAAATAAATAGACAGAATCATTCTCGTAAACTACTTTGTGATGTGTGCATTCAACTCACAGAGTTGAACCTTTCTTTTGATAGAGCAGTTTTGAAAAACTCTTTTTACAGAATCTGCTTGTGGACAATTGTAGCGCTTTGAGGGCTATGGTGGGATAGGAAATATCTTCAAATTAAAACCAGACAGAAATATTCTAAGAAACTTCTTTGTAATTTTTGCATTGAACTCGCAGAGTTGAACATTCCTCTTCATAGAGCAGTTGTGAAACACTGTTTTTGAAGAACCTGCAACTGTATACTTGGACCAATTTGAGGCCCTCATTGGAAACGGGAATATCTTCACATAAAATCTAGACAGAAGCATTCACAGAAATGTCTTTGTGATGTGTGCATTCAACTCACAGAGTTGAACCTTCCTTTTGATAGAGCAGTTTTGAGACACTGTTTTTGTAGATTCTGCAAAGCGATATTTGGACCGATTGCGTTCCTTCATTGGAAAGGGGAATATCTTCACAAAAATCTAAGCAGAAACATTCTCACAAAGTCCTTTGTGATGTGTGCATTCAACTCACAGAGTTGAGAATACCTTTTCGTGGAGCAGTTGTGAAACACGCTTTTAGAAAAATGTGAAAGTGGATATTTGGGCCAATTTGAGGCCCTCATTGGAAACGGGAATATCTTCACACAAATTCTCAGAAATGTCTTTATGATGTGTGCATTCAACTCACAGAGTTGAACCTTCCTTTTGATAAAGCAGTTTTGAGACACTGTTTTTGTAGAATTTACAAAGTGATATTTGGACCGGTTGCATTCCTTCATTGGAAAGGGGAATATCTTCATAAAAATCTAAGTAGAAACATTCTCACAAACTCCTTTGTGATGTGTGCATTCAACTCACAGAGTTTAAACTTTCTTTTGAAGGAGCAGGTTTGAAACACTCCTTCTGTAGTATCTGCAAGTGTATATTTGGAGTGCTTTGAAGACTTCGTTGGAAACGGGAATATCTTCAAATAAAAACTAGGCAGAAATTTTCTCAGAAAATTCTTTGGATGTGTGTATTGAAACCAGAGTGTTGAAACTTCCTTTTGATAGAGCAGTTTTGAAACGCTATTTTTGTAAAATCTGCAAGTGCAGATTTGCAGCACATTGAAGGCTTCATTGGAATCAGGATTATCTTCAAATGAAAACTGCACAAATCATTCTCAGATACTATTTTGTGATATGTGCATTCAACTAACAGAGTTGAGCATTACCTTTGATAGAGCAGTTTTCAAACACTCTTTTTGTACTGTCTGCATGTGGATATTTGGAGCGCTTTGAGGCCTTTGCTAGAAAAGGAAATATCTTCACAGAAAAACTAGACAGAGTCATTCTCAGAGAAGTCTTTGTGATGTGTGCATTAAACTCAGACTTTTACATAGCTTTTCATAGAGCAGTTTTGAAAGACTATTTTTGTAGGTTCTGCAAGTGGATATTTGGACTGCTTTGATGCCTTCATTGGAAACGGGAACACTTTCACATAAAAATTAGACAGAAGTATTCTCAGAAACGTCTTTGTGATATGTGCATTCAACTCACAGAGTTGAACCTTTCTTTGATAGAGCAGTTTTGAAACGCCTTTTTTTTAGAATCTGCAAGTGGACATTTAGAGTGCTTTGAAGCTTTCAGTGGAAAGGGAAATATCTTAACATAAAACTAGACATAAGCATTCTCAGAAACGTCTTTGTGATGTGTGGATTCAACTCATAGAGGTGAACCTTCCTTTTGATAGAGCAGTTTTGAAACACTCTTTTGCAGAATCTGCAAGTGGATATTTGGAGCGATTTGAAGCCTTCCTTGGAAACGAGAATATCTTCATATTAAAACTAGGTAGAAGCATTCTCAGAAACTAATATGTGATGTGTGCACTCAACTCACAGAGTTGAAACTTTCCTTTAATGGAGCAGTTTTGAAACACTGTTTTTGTAGAATCTGCAAGCGGACATTTGCAGCGCTTTGAGGGTTATGATGGAAAAGGAAATATCTTCAAATAAAAACTAGACAGAAGCAATCCCAGAAACATCTTTTTCTTGTGTGCATTGAACTCACAGATTTGAACATAACTTTTCATAGAGTAGTTTTGAAACACTCTTTTTGTAGTATGTGCAAGGGGATATTTTGACCGTTTTGTGGCCTTCACTGGAAACGGGAATATCTTCACTTAAAAAAAAGGTAGGAGCATTCTCAGAAACTTCTTTGTGATGTGTGAATTCAACTCACAGAGATGAACGTTCCTTTTTATAGAGCAGTTTTGAGACACTGTTTTTGTAGAATCTGAAAGAGGACATTTCTTGGACTTTGAGGGTATGTTGGAAAAGTAAATATCTTCAAATAAAAACTAGAAGGAAGCATACTCAGAATGTACTTTGTGATGCGTGCATTCAACTAACCAAGTTGAACATAACTTTTCATAGAGCAGTTTTGAAACCCTCTTTTTGTAGAATATGCAAGTGGATATTTAGACCGCTTTGAGGTCTTCATTGGAAACGGGAATATCTTCACATAAAAACTAGACAGACACATTCTCAGAAACTTCTTTTTGATGTGTGCATTCAACTCACAGAGCTGAAATTTTTTGTTGATAGAGCAGCTTTGAAACACTCTTTTTGTAGAATCCCAAAGAGGACACTTGTAGCACTTTGAGGGCTATGGTGGAAAAATGATTATATTAAAATTAAAACTAGACAGAAGCATTTTCAGAAACTTCTTTTTGATGTTTGCATTCAACTCACCGTGTTGAACACACTTTTTCATAGAGCAGTTGTGAAACACTGTTTTTGAAGAAACTGAAAGTGGCTATTTGGACCGATTTGAAGCCTTCATTGGATACCAGAATATCTTCATATAAAAACTAGACAGAAGCATTCTCAGAAACTTCTTTCTGATGTGTGCATTCAACTCACATAGTTGAACATTCTTTTTGATACAGCAGTTTTGAAACACTCTTTTTGTACGATCTGCATGGGGATATATGGACTGTTGTGAGGCCTTCATTGGAAACACGAATAACTTCACATAAAAACTAGACAGAAGATTTCTCAGAAACTTCTTTGTGACGTGTGCATTCAACTCACAAAGTTGAACCATTCTTATGGTAGAGTAGTTTTGAAAACTCTTTTTGTAGAATTTGCAACTGGATATTTTGACCGCTTTGAGGCTTTTGTTGGAAACGGGAATATCTTCACATAAATACTAGACAGAAGCATTCTTAGAAACTACTTTTTGATGTGTGCGTTAAATTCACAGAGTTGAACCTTCCTTTTGATGGAGCAGTTTTCTAACACTGTTGTTGTACAATCTGCAAGTGGATATTTGAAGCGCTGTGAAGCCTATGATAAAAAAGAAAATAACTTCACATAAAAACTAGACAGAAGTATTCTCAGAAACTCCTTTGTGAGGTGTGCATTCCACTCACGGAGTTGAAACTTTCCTTCGATAGAGCAGTTTTGAAACGCTCTTTTTGTAGAATCTGCAAATGGACATTTCTAGTGCTTTGAGTGCTATGTTCTAAATGGAAATATCTTTTAAAAAAACTAGACAGAAGCATTCACAGAAACTTTTTAGTGATGTGGACATTCAACTCACAGAGTTGAACATACCTTTTCATAGAGCAGTTATGAAACACTCTTTTTGAAGAACCTGCAGGTGGATATATCGACCAATTTGAGTCCTTCATTGGAAGCGGGAATATATTCACATGAAAACCAGACAGAAGCATTCTCAGAAACTTCTTTGTGATGTGTGCATTCAACTGACAGTGTTGAACCTTCCTTTTGATAGAGCAGTTTTGAAAACCCCATTTGTAGAATGTGCAAGTGAGTATTTAGAGTGCTTTGAAGACTTCGATGGAAACCAGAATATCTTCAAATAAAAACTAGACATAAGCAGTCTCAGAAACTACTTTGTGATGTGTGCATTCAACTCACAGAGTTGAAACTTTCTTTTGATAGAGCAGTTTTGAAACACCATTTTGTTAAAATCTGCAAGTGGATATTTGGAGTGCATTAAAGCCTTCGTTGGAAACGGGAATATCTCCAAATAAAACTAGTCAGAAGCTTTCTCAGAAACTGCTTTGTGGTGTATCCATTCAACTCACACAGTTGAACCTTTCTTTTGAGAGAGCAGTTTTGGAACACTCTTTTTGTAGAATCTGCAAGTGGACCTTTGTAGCGCTTTCAGGGTTATGGCGGAAAAGGAAATATCTTCAAATAAAAACTAGACAGAAGAATTCTCAGAAACTATTTGGTGATGTTTGCATTCAACACACAGAGTTGAACATATCTTTTCTTAGAGCAGTTGTGAACGCTCTTTTTGAAGAATCTGCAAGTGGATATTTGGACTGATCTGTGGCCTTCATTGTAAACAGGAATATCTTCACATAAAAACTAGACAGAAGCATTCTCGGAAACTTCTTTGTGATGTGTGCATTCAACTCGCAGAGTTGAACATTCCTTTTGATACAGCAGTTTTGAAACACTCTTTGTATAACCTGCAGGTGGATATTTGCACCGTTTTGAGGCCTTAATTAGAAACCGGAAAATCTTCACTTAAAAATTAGAGAGAATGATTCTGAGAAACTTCCTTGTTGTGTGTTCATTCTACTCACAGAGTTGAACTTTTCTTTTGATAGGGCAGTTTTGAAACCATTTTTTTGTAGAATCTGCAAGTAGACAATTGGAGCGCCTTGAGGCCTTCTGTGGAAAGTAAAATATCTTCATATAAAAACTAGACAGAAGCATTCTCAGAAACTTCTTTGTGATGTGTGCATTCAAATCACAGAGTTGAACTTTCATTTTGATAGAGCAGTTTTTAAACACTCTTTTTGTAGAGTCTCAAAGTGGATATTTGTAGCACTTTGAAGACTTCATTGGAAACGGGAATATCTTCAAATAAAAACTAGAGAGAAACATTCTCAGAAACTACTTTGTGATGTGTGCATTCAACTCACAGCGTTGAACATTTCTTTTGATAGAACAGTTTTAAAACACTCTTATTTTAGAATCTGAAAGGGACATTTGAAGCACTTTGTGGGCTATGGAGGAAAACGAAATAACTTCAAATAAAAACTAGAGAGAAGCATTCTCAGAAATTTCTTTGTGTTGTGTGCATTCAAATCACGAAGTTGAGCATATCTTTTCCAAGAGCAGTTTTGAAACACTCTTTTTGGACAATCTGCAAGTGGATATTTGGAGCTCTTTGAATCCTTATTGGAAAGGGGAATATCTTCAAATAAAAACAAGACAGAAGCATTCTCAGAAACTACTTTTTGATATGTATATTCAACTCACAGAGTTGAACCTTCCGTTTCATAGAGCAGTTTTGAAACACACTTTTTGTAGAATCTGAAAGTGGATATTTGAAGCACTTTGAAGATTTGGTTGGAAACAGGAATGTCTTCAAATAAAAACTAGATAGAAGAAGTCTCAGAAAATACTATGCTATGTGTGCTTTCAAATCACAGAGTTCAACCTTTCTTTTTATAGAGTAGTTTTGAAACACTCTTTTTGTGGATTCTGCAAGTGGACATTTGTAGTGCTATGAGGGCTACGGTGGAAAACGGAATAACTTCAAAAAAAAACTAGACAAAAGCCTTCTCAGAAACTACTTTGTGATGCGTGCATTGCACTCACAGAGTTGAATGTAATTTTTCATAGAGCAGTTGTGAAACACTCTTTTTGTAGAATCTGCAGGTGGAAATTTGGACTGCTTTGAGGCCTTCGTTGGAAACGGGAATATCTTCACATGAAAACTAGACAGAAGCATTCTCAGAAACTTCTTTGTGATGTATGCATTCAACTCACAGAGTTAAACTTTCCATTTGATAGACTAGTTTTGAAACACTCTTTTTGTAGAATATGCACGTGGATATTTGGAGTGCATTGAGGACTATGGTAGGAAAGGAAATATCTTAACAAAAAAACTAGACAGAAGGATTCTCAGAAACGTCTTTGGGATGTGGGCATTCAACTCACCGGGTTGAATCTTCCTTTTGATAGAGCAGTTTTGAAACACTCTTTTTGTAGAATCTGCAAGTGGATATTTGGAGTACTTTGAAGCCTTCATTGGAAACGGGAATATCTTCAAATAGAACTAGACAGAAGCATTCTCAAAAAGTACTTTGTGATGTGTGCATTCAACTCACAGAATTGAGCCTTCCTTTTGATAGAGCAGTTTTGAAAAACTCTTTTTGTGGAATCTGCAAGTGGATATTTGGATCGCTTTGAGACTTATGGTAGAAAAGGAAATACCTTCACATAAAACCTAGACAGAAGCATTCTCAGAAACTTCTTTGGATGTTTGCATTCAACTCACAGAACTCAACATACCTTTTCTTATAGCAGTTATGAAACACTCTTTTTGAAGAACGTGGAAGTGGATATTTGGACCAATTTGGGGCCTAGGTTGGAAACAGAAATATCTTCACATAAAACTAGACAGAAACATTCTCCGAAAAATGTCTGTGATGTGTGCATTCAACTCACGGAGTTGAGCATAACTTTTCCTAGAGTTGTTTTGAAGCACTCTTTTTGTGGAATCTGCAAGTGGATATTTAAACCGCTTTGAGGCCTTCGTTTGAAGCGGGAGTTTCCTCTCATAAAAAATAGACAGAAGCATTGTTAGAAACTTCTTTATGTTGTGTGCATTCAACTAACAGAGTTCAACCTTCCTTTTGATAAAGCAGTTTTGAAAACCCCATTTGTACAATGTGCAAGTGGATATTTGGAGTGCTTTGAAGACTTTGTTGGAAAGGGAAATATCATCACATAAAAACTTGACAGAAGCATTCTCAGAAACTACATTGTGATGTGTGCGTTCATCTCACAGTTGAAACTTCCTTTTGATAGAGCAGTTATGAAACACTCTTTTTGTAGTATCTGCAAAGTGATGTTTGCACCATTTTAAGGCCTTCTTTGGAAACGAGTATATCTTCACATAAAACCTAGACAGAAGCATTCTCAGAAACTTCTCTGTGATGTGTGCATTCTACTCACAGAGTTTAACATAACCATTCATAAAGCAGTTTTGAAACACTATTTTTGTAGTATCTGCAAGTGGATATTTGGATCGCTTGGAGGCCTTTGTTGAAAACGGGAATATCTTCACATAAAAACTAGACAGAAGCATTCTCAGAATCGACTTTGTGATGTGTGCATTCAACTTACAGAGTTGAACCTTCCTTTTGAAAGAGCAGTTTTGAAACAGTCTTTTTGTAGAATCTTCATGGGGATATGTGGATCGATTTGAGGCCTTCATTGGCAACGGGAATATCTTCACATAAAAACTAGACAGAAGCATTCTCAGAAACTACTTTGTGATGTGTGCATTCTACTCACAGAGTCGAACCTTCGTTTTGATAGAGAAGTTTTGAAACACTTTTATTGCAGAATCTGCAAGTGGACATTTGGAGTGCTTTGAAGCCTTCAGTGGAAAAGGAAATATCTTCACATATTAACTAGACAGAAGGATTCACAGAAACTTCTTCATGATGTGTGCATTCAACTCACAGAGTTGAACCTTCCTTTTGATAGGGCAGTTTTGAAACACGCTTTTTGTAGGATCTGCAGTGGGATATTTGAAGCGCTTATATGCCTTTGTAGATAACGGGAATATCTTCAAATAAAAACTAGACGGAAATATTCTCAGAAACTATTTTGTGATGTGTGCATTCAACTCAGAGTTGAACATTTCTTTTGATAGAGCAGTTTTGAAACACTCTTTTTGTAGAATATGCATGTGTACATTTGTAGCACTTTGAGGGCTATGGTGGAAAAGGAAATATCTTCAAATAAAAAAGAGACAGAAGCTTTCTCAGAAACTTCTTTGTGATATGTGCATTGAACTCAGAGTTTCGAACCTTCCTTTAGATAGAGCAGTTTTGAAACACTCTTCTTTTAGAATTTGCACATGGATATTTGGATCTTTTTCATATCTTCATTGGAAATGGGTAGAACGTCACATAAAAAGCAGACAGAAGCATTCTCAGAAACTTCTATGTGAGGTGTCCATTCAACTCAAAGAGTTGAAATCTCCTTTTGATAGTGCAGTTTTGAAACAGAATTTTTGTGTATCTGCAAGTGGATATTAGGAGTGCTTTGAAGCCTTCATTGGAAACGGGAATATCTTCACATAAAAACTAGACAGAAGCATTCTCAGAAACTTCTTTGTGATATGCACATACAACTCACAGAATTGAACGTTCCCTTACATACAGCTGTTTTGAAACAGTTGTTTGTAGAATCTGCAAGCGGATATTTGGAACGCTTGGAGGCCTTCATTGGAATCGGGAATATCTTCACATAAAAACTAGACAGAAGCATTCTCAGAAACTTCTTTGTGATTTGTGCATGCAACTCACGGAGTTGAACCTTCCTCTTCATAGAGCAGTTTTGAAACATTCTTTTTGTAGAATCTGCAATTGAATATTTTGAGCACTTCGAAGCCTCTTTTGGAAATGGGAATATCTTCAAATAAAAACTAGACAGAAGCATTCTCAAAACTTCTTTGGGATGTGCGCATTCAGCTCACAGAATTGAAAATTCCCTTACATAGAGCAGTTTTGATACAGTTTTTTGCAGAGTCTGCAAGTGGATATTTGGAGCACTTTGAGGCCAATGGTGGAAAAGGAAGTATCTTCACATAAAATTTAGACAGAAGCATTATGAGAAACTTCCTTGTGATGGGTGCATTCAACTCATGGAATTGAACCTTTCTTTTAGTAGAGCAGTTTTGAAACTCTCTTTTTGTAGGATCTTCAATTAGACATTTGGAGAGCTTTGAGGCCTTCAGTGGAAAAGGAAATATCTTCACATTAAAACTAGACAGAAGCATTCTCAGAAACTTCTTTGTGATCTGTGCATTCAACTCACATAGTTGAACATTCCTTTTGATAGAGCAGTTTTGAAACACTCTTTTTGTAAAATCTGCAATTGGTTACATGGGTTGCTTTGAAGCCTTTGTTGGAAAGGGGAATATCTTCACATATAAACTAGACAGAAGCATTCTCAGAAACTTCTTTGTTTTGATTGCAGTAAACTCACAGAGTTGAACCTTCCTTTTAATAAAGCAGTTTTGAAATAAACTTTTTGTAGAATCTCCAAGTTGACATTTTGAGCACTTTCAGGCCTTCGGTTGTAAAGGAAATATCTTCACATAAAAACTAGAAAGAAGCATTCTCAGAAACATGTTTCTGTTGTGCGCATTCAACTCACAGAGTTGAACATAACTTTTCATACAGCAGTTTTGAAATTCTGTTTTTGTAGAATCTGCAAGTGGAAATTTGAAGTCCTTTGAAGCCTTCATTGGAAACGGAAATATCTTGGAATAAAAACTAGACAGAAGCATTGTTAGAAACTACTTTGTGATGTGTGCATTCAACTCAGAGAGTTGAACATTTCTTTTGATAGAGCACTTTTTAAACACTCTTTTTTTAGAATCTGCAAATGTACATTTGTAGTGCTTTGAGGGCTATGGTGGAAAAGGTAATATCTTCTTAGAAAAACTAGACAAACATTCTCAGAAACTTATTTGTTATGTTTGCATTCAACTCACAAAGTTGAACATACCTATTCATAGAGAAGTTGTGAAACACTCTTTTTGTAGGATCTGCAAATGGATATTTGGACCATTTTGAGACCTTCATTGGATATGGGATTATCTTCACATAAAACTAAACAGAAGCATTCTCAGAAAATTCTTTGTGATGTATGCTTTCAACTCACAGAGTTGAACATAATTTTTCATTGAGCAGTTTTGAAACACTCCTTTTGTAGAATATGCAAGTGGACTTTTGAAGCGCTTGGAGCCCTTCACTGGAAAGGGAATTATCTTCACATAAAATCTGGTCAGAAGAATTCTCAGAAACTGCTTTGTGATGTGCGCATTCAACTCACAGAGTTGTAACTTTCTTTTAATGTAGCAGTTTTGAAACACTCTTTTTGTAGAAACTGCAAGTGGATATTTGGTGCTCTTTGACCTCTATGATGGAAAAGGAAATCTCTTCACATAAAAACAACACAGAAGTATTCTGAGAAACTTCTTTGTGATGTGTGCATTCAACTGAAACAATTGAGCGTATCTTTTTATTGAGCAGTTTTGAATCTCCCTTTTTGCAGAATCTGCAAGTGGATGTTTGGAGAGCTGTGAATCTTACTGTGGAAAAGGTAGTATCTTCACATAAATACTACACAGAAGCATTCTGCAAACTTCTTTGTGAGCTGTGTGTTCAACTCATAGAGTTGAACTTATCTTCTCATTGAGAAGTTTTGAATCTCTCATTTTGTAGAATCTGCAAGTGGATATTTGGAGCCCTTTGTGTAATATGGTGGAAAAGGAAATTTCTTCAAATAAAAACTACATAGAAACAATCAGAGAAACTACTTCGTGATGTGTGCATTCAGCTCACAGTGTTGAACCTGTCTTTTGATTGAGTAGTTTTGAATCTCTCTTTTTGCAGAATCTGCAGGTGGATATTTGGGGCCCTTTGAGGCTTACAGTGGAAAAGCAAATATCTTCACATAAAAACTACACAGAATGATACTGAGAAACTTCTTTGTGATGCGTGCATTCAACTCCCAGAGTTGAACCCATCTTTAGATTGAGCAGTTTTCAATCTGTCTCTTCCAGATTCTGCAGGTGGATATTTTTAGCCCTTTGTGGCCTATGGTGGAAAAGGAAATATCTTCAAATAAAAACTACACAGAAACTTTTGGAGAAACTTCATTGTGATATGTGCATTCATCTAACAGGGTTGAAGCTAACTTATGCTTGAGCAGTTTTGAAACAGTCTTTTTGTACAGTCTGCAAGTGGATATTTAGAGCGCTATGAGGCCCACCGTGGAAAAACAAATATCTTCAGACAAAAACTACACAAAAGAATTCTGAGAAACTTCTTGGGATGGGTGCATTCATCACACAGAGTTGAAACTTTCTTTTGATTGAGCAGTTTTGGAACACTCTTTTTGTAGAAGCTGCAAGTGAATACTTGCAGTCTTTTGTTGCCTATGGTGGAAAAGGAAATCTTTTCACATGAAAACTGCACAGAAGCATTCTGAGAAACTTCTTTGTGATGTGTGCATTCATCTCACAGAATTGAAACTTTCTTTTGATTGAGCAGTTTTGACACACTCTTCGTAGAATCTGCGAGTGGATAATTGAAGCCCTTTGAGGCCTGCTGTGGAATAGGAAATATCTTCACATAGAAACTCCTCAGAAGCATTTTGAGAAACTTCTTTGTGATGTTTGCATTCAACTCACAGAGTTGAATCTATCTTTTGATGGAGCAGTTTAGAATCTCTCTTTTTGTAGAATCTGCAAGTGGATATTTAGAGCACTTTGTGCCCTGTGATGGAAAAGGAAATAACTTCAAATAAAAACTACACAGAAGCATTCTCAGAAACTTCTTTGAAATGTGTGCATTCAATTCACAGAGTTGAACTTATCTTCTCATTGAGCAGTTTTGAATCTCTCTTTCTGAAGGATCTACAAGTGGATATTTGGAGCCCTTTGCCACCTATTGTGGAAAAGGAAATATCTTCAAATGAAAACTACTCAGAAGCATTCTAAGAAACTTTTCGTGATGTGTGCATTCAACTCAATGAGTTGTACCTACCTTTCTATTGAGCCGTTTGGATTTCTCTGTTCATAGAATCTGCAAGTGGATATTTGGAGCACAGTGACTCCTACTGTGGAAAATAAAACACTTTCCAATAAAACCACACAGAAGCATTCTGAGAAACTTCTTTATGATGTGTGCATTCAACTCACAGAGTTGAACCAATCTTTTGATTGAGAAGTATTGAATCTCTCTTTTTGGAGAATCTGCAAGTGGATGTTTGGAGAGCTTTGAGGCTTTGTGGAAAAGGAAATATATTCACATAAAAACTACACAGAAACATTGTGAGAAACTTCTTTGCAAGGTGTACATTCAAATCACACAGTTGATCTTATCTTCCCATTGAGCAGTTTTGAATCTCTTTTTCGAGAATCTGCAAGTGGAAATTTGGAGCCCTTTGTGCCGTATGGTGGAAAAGGAAATATCTTCAAATAAAAAGTACAGAAAATCATTCAGAGAGACTTCCTTGTGATGTATGCATTGAAATCATGGAGCTGAACTTGTCTTTTGATTTAGCCATTTTGAATCACTCTTTTTGCAGAATCTGCAGGTGGATATTTGGAGATATTTGAGGCCTATTGTGGAAAGCAAATATCTTCTCATAAAAACTACACAGAAGCATTCAGAAAAACTTCTTTTGGATGTGTGCAATCAACTCACAGAGTTGAACCTTTCTTTTGATTGAGCAGTTTTGAATCTGTCTTTTGCAGAATCTGCAAGAGGATATTTGGAGCCCTTTTCGGCCTATGGTGGAAATGGATATATCTTCAAATAAAAACTGCACAGAAACATTCTGAGAATCTTTTTGAGGAGTGCACTCATCTCACAGGGTTGAACTGCTCTTATCATTGAGAAGTTTTGAAACACTCTTTTTGTAGAATCTGCAAGTGAATATTTGGAGCCCTTTGAGGCCTACCGTGGAAAACCAAATATCTTCAGATAAAAACTAGACAGAAGCATTCTGAAAAACCTCTTTGTGATGTGTGCATTCATCTCACTGAGTTGAAACTTTGTTTTGATTGAGCAGTTTTGAAACAATCTTTTTCTAGAATCTGCAAGTGGATAATTTGAGCCCTAAGAGGCCTATTTTGGAAAAGGAAATATCTTCAGATAAGAACTACTCAGAAGCATTCTAAGTAACTTCTTTGTGACGTGTGCATTTAACTCACAGAGTTGAATCTATCTTTTGATTGAGCATTTTAGAATCTCTCTTTTTGTAGAATCTGCACGTGGATATTTGGAGCCCTTTGGACCCTATGGTGGAAAAGGAAATATCTTCAAATAAACGTTACACAGAAGCATGCAGAGAAACTTCTTTGTGATGTATGCATTCAACTCACAGACTTTATCCTATCTTTTGATTCAGCAGTTTTGAAACTCTCTTTTTGCACAATTTGCAGGTGGATGTTTGGAGGGCTTTGAGGACTATTGTGGAAAAGCAAATGTCTTCACATAAAAACTACACAGAAGCATTCTGAGAAACTTCTTTGTGAGGTGTGCATTCAACTCACACTGTTGAACTTATCTTCTCATTGAGCAGTTTTGAATCTCTCTTTTTGCAGAATCTGCAGGTGGCTATTTGGAGCCCTTTGAGGCCTACTGTGGAAAAGCAAATATCTTCACATAAGAACTACACAGAAATATTTTGAGAAATTCTTTGGGATGTATGCATTCAACTCGCAGAGTTGAAACTATCTTTTGATAGAGTAGTTTTGAATCTCTCTTTTTGCAGAATCTGCAAGTGGATATTTTGTGCCCTTTGAGGCCTATTGTGGAAAAGTAAATATATTCGCATAAAAACTACACAGAAGCATTCTGAGAAACTTCTTTGTGATGTGTGCAGTCATCTCACACAGTTGAACATTTCTTTTGTTAGAGCAGTTTTGATTCACTCTTTTTGTAGAATCTGCAAATGTATAATTGGAGTCCTTTGAGGTGTACTGTGGAAAAAAAATCTTCACAAAAAAACTACACAGAAGGATTCTGGGAAACTTCTGTGGGATGGGTGCATTCAACACACATAGTTGAACCTATCTTTTGATTCAGCAGTTTTGAATCTCTCTTTCTGTAGAATCTGCAAGTGGATATTTGGAGTGCTGTGAGGTCTACTTTGGAAAATCAAATATGCTCACATAAAAACTACACACAAGCATTCTGAGAAACTTCTTTGTGATGTGTGCATTCAACTCAAAGAGTTGAAACTACGTTTTGATTGAGCAGCTTTGAACTTCTTTTTTTGCAGAATCTGCAAGTGGATGTTTGGAGACCTCCGAGGCCTGTTGTGGAAAAGGAAATATCTTCACATGAAAACTACACAGAATAATTCTGAGAAACTTCTTTGTGAGATGTGCATTCAACTCACAGAGTTGAACTTATCTTCTCCTTGAGCAGTTTTGAATCTATCTTGTTGTAAAATCTGCAAGTGGATATATTAAGCCCTTTGAGCCCTATGCTGGAAAAGGAAATATCTTCAAATAAAAACTACACAGAAGCAATCAGAGAAACTCCTTTGTGAGGTATGCATTCAACTCACAGTGTTGAACCTATCTTTTGATTGAGCAGTTGTGAATCTCTCTATTTGCAGAATCGGCAGGTGGATGTTTGGCACCCTTTGAGGTCTACTGTGGAAAACAAAATATCTTCACATAAAAACTACACTGAAGCCTTCTGAGAAACGTCTTTGGGATGTATGCACTCAACTCAGAGTTGAACCTTTCTTTTGATTGAGCAGTTTTGAATCTCCCTTTTTGCAGAATCTGCAAGTGGATATTTGGAGCCCTATGCGCCCTACGGTGGAAAAGGAAATATCTTCATATGAAAACTACACAGAGACATTCTGAGAAAGTTCTTTGTGATGTGTGCATTCATCTCACAGGGTTGAACCTATCTGATGATTGAGCAGCTTTGAAACACACTTTTTGTGGAATCTGCAAATGGATATTTGGAGGGCTTTGAGGCCAACTGTGGAAAAGCAAATATCTTCAGATAAAAATTACACAGAAGCACTCTGAGAAACTTCTGTGTCATGTGTGCATTCAACTCACAGAGTTGAACCTATCTTTTGATGGAGCACTTTTGAATGTCTTTTTGCAGAATCTGCAAGTGGATGTTTCGAGAGCTTTGAGGATTGTGGTGGAAAAGGAAATATCTTCACATAAAAACTACACAGAAGAATTCAGAGAAACTTCTTTGTTATGTAGGCATTCAACTAACAGGGCTGAACCCATCTTTTCATTGAGCAGTTTTGAATCTCTCTTTTTGTAGAATCGGCAAGTGGATTTTTGGAGACCTTAGCGCCCCATAGTGGAAAAGGAAATATCTTCAAATAAAAACTACACAGTACTATTTAGAGAAACTTCTTTGTGAGGTATGCAATCAAATCTCAGAGTTGAACCTATCTTTTGATAGAGCAGTTTTGAGTCTCTCCTTTTGCAGAATATGCAGGTGGATATTTGGAGCCTTTTGAGGCCTACAGTGGAAAAGCAAATCTCTTCACATAAAAACTACACAGAAGCATTCTGAGAAACTACTTTGGGAAGTGTGCATTCAACTCACAGAGTTGAACCTATCTTTTGATTGAGCAGTTTTGAATCTCTCTATTTGCAGAATCTGGAAGAGGATATTTGGAGTCCATTGGGTCCCATGGTGGAAAAGAAAATATCTTCAATTAAAAACTACACAGAAACATTCAGAGAACCTTCTTTGTGATGTGTGCATTCATCTGATAGGGTTAAACCTATCTTATGATTGAGGAGTTTTGAAACACTCCTTTTACAGAATCCGCGAGGGGATATTTGGTGCGCTTTCAGGCCTACCTTGGAAAAGCAAATATCTTCAGATAAAAACTACACAGAAGCATTCTGAGAAACTTCTTTGTGATGTGTGCATTCATCTCACAAAGTTGAACTTTTCTTTTGATTGAGGAGTTTTGAAACTATTTTTGTAGAATCTGCAAGGGGATATTTGGAGCCGTTTGAGGTCTATTGTGGAAAAGGAAATATCTTCACATAAAAACTACACAGAAGCAGTCAGAGAAACTTATTTGTGATGTGTGCATTCATCTCACAAGGTTGAACCTATTTCATGATTGAGCAGTTTTGAAACACTCTTTTTGTGGAATCTGCAAGTGGATATTTGGATCGCTTTCAGGCCTACCATGGAAAGGCAAATATCTTCAGCTAAAAACTGCACAGAAGCATTCTGAGAAACTTCTCTGTGATGTGTGCATTCAATTCACATATTTGAATCTCTCTTTTGAATGATCTGTTTTGAATCTCTCTTTTTGCAAAATCTACAAGTGGATGTTTGGAGAGCTTTGAGGCCAATTGTTGAAAAGGAAATATCTTCACATACAAACTAAAAATAAGCATCGTAAGAAACTTCTTTGTGAGGTGAGCATTCAACTCACAGAGTTGAACTTATCTTCACATTGAGCAGTTTCAAATCGCTCTATTTGTAGAATCTGCAAGTGGATATTTGGAGCGTTGTGAGGCCTGCTTTGGAAAATCAAACATGTTCACAGAAAAACTACACAGAAGCATTCTGAGAAACTTTTTCTGATGTGTTCATTCATCTCAAAGTGTTGAACCTATCATTTGATTGAGCAGTTTTGAATCTCTCCTTTTGCAGAATCTGCAAGTGGATGTTTGGGGATCTTTGAGGCCTACTGTGTAAAAGGAAATATCTTCACAAAAAAACTACATGGAAGAATTCTGAGAAACTCCTTTGTGAGATGTCCATTCAACTCACAGAGTTAAACTTATCTTCTCATTGAGCAGTTTTGAGTCTCTCTTTTTGTGGAATATGCAAGTGGATATTTGGAGCCCTTTGTGCCCTATGGTGGAAAAGGAAATATCTTCAAATAAAAGCTACATAGAAACATACAGAGAAACTTTCTTGTGATGTGTGCTTTCGTTTCACAGAATTGAACGTTTCTTTTGATTTAGCAGTTTTGAAACACTCTTTTTGTAGAATCTGCAAGTGGATAATTGGAGACATTTGAAGCCTATTGCAGAAAATGAAATATCTTCATATAAAAACTACTCAGAAGCATTCTGAGAAACTCCTTTGTGATGTGTAGATTCAACTCACAGAGTTGAACCTATGTTTTGATTGAGCAGTTTTGAATCTCTCTTTTCGTAGAATCTGCAAGTGGATATTTGGAGCGTTGTGAGGCCTACTGTAGAAAATCAAATATGCTCACATAAAAACTACACAGAAGCATTCGGAGAAACCTGTTTGTGATGTGTGCATTCAACTCTCAGAGTTGAAACTTCCTTTTGATTGAGTAGTTTTGAATCTCTCTTTTTGCAGAATCCGCAAGAGGATATTTGGAGCGTGGTGAGGCCTACTGTAGAAAATCAAATATGCTCACATAAAAACTACACAGAAGCATTCTGAGAAACCTGTTTTTGATGTGCGCATTCAACTCACAGAGTTGAAACTTTCTTTTGATTGAGCACTTTTGAATCTCTCTTTTTGCAGAATCTGCATGTGGATGTTTGGAGAGCTATGTGTCCTATTGTGGAAAAAGCTATATCTTCACATAAAAACCATACAGAAGCATTCTGAGAAAGCTCTTTGTGATGTGTGCATTCAGCTCACAGAGTTGAACTTATTTTCTCATGGAGCAGTTTGGAATCTCTCTTTTTGTAGAATCTACAAGTGGATTTTTGGAGCCCTTTGCACCCTGTGGTGGAAAAGGTAATATCTACAAAGAAAATCGACACAGAAGTATTCAGAGAAACTTCTTTGTGATGTATGCATTCATCTCTCTGAAGTGAACATATCTTTTGATTGATGAGTTTTGAATCTCTCTTTTTGCAGAATTTGCAGTTGAATATTTGGAGCAGTTTGAGGCCAATGGTGGAAAAGCAAACATCTACACATGAATACTACACAGAAGCATTCTGAGAAACTATTTTGAGATGTGTGCATTCAACTCCCAGATTTGAAACTTTCTTTCATGGAGCAGTTTTGAATCTCTCTTTTTGCAGAATCTGCAAGTGGCTATTTGGAGCCCTTTGCAGCCAATGGTGGAAAAGGAAATATCTTCAAATAAAAACTACACAGAAACGTTCTGAGAAACTACTTCCTGATATGTGCATTCATCTCACAGTGTTGAACATATCTTATGATTGATCAGTTTTCAAACACTCTTTTTGTAGTATCTGCAAGGGGATATTTGGAGCACTTTGAGGCCTACCATGGAAAAGCCAGTATCTTCAGATAAAAACTACACAGAAGCATTCTGAGAAACTCCTTTGTGATGTGTGCATTCATCTCAGATTTGAACTTTTCTTTTGATTGAGCAGTTTTGAAACACTCTTTATGTAGAATCTGCAAGTGGATAATTGGAGCCCTTTTTGACCTATTGTGGAAAAGGAAATAGCTTCACATAAAAAGTAGACAGAGGCATTCTGAGAAACTTCTTTCTGATGTGTGCATTCAGCTCACAGAGTTGAACCTTTCTTTTGATTGAGCAGTTTACAAACTCTTTTTGCAGAATCTGCAGGTCGGTATTTGGAGCCCTTTGAGGCCTACTGTGGAAAACCAAATATCTTCACATAAAAACTACACAGAAGAATTCTGAGAAATTCCTTTGGCATGTGTGCATTCACCTCATAGGGTTCAACTTATCTTTTGATTGAGCAGTTTTGAATCTCTCTTTTTGCAGAATCTGCCGGTGGATATTTGGAGCCCATTGTGCCCTGTGGTTGAAAAGGAAATATCTTCAAATAAAAACTACACAGAAACATTCTGAGAAACTTCTTTGGGATGTGTGCCATCATCTCACAGGGTTGAACCTATCTTTTGATTGAGCAGTTTTGAAACAATCTTTTTGTATAATCTGCAAGTGGATATTTGGAGCACTTTGAGGCCTACTGTGGAAAAGCAAATATCTTCAGATAAAAACTACACAGAATCATTCTGAGAAACTTCTTTGTGATGTGTGCATACATCTCACAGAGCTGAAATTTTCTTTTGATTGAGCAGTTTTGAAACTCTCTTTTTGTAGAAACTGCAAGTGGATATTTGCAGCTTTTTGAGGCCTGTTGTGGAAAAGGAAATATCTTCCCATAAAAACCAGATAGAAGCATTCTGAGAAACTACTTTGTGATGTATACATTCATCTCACAGAGTTGAAAGTTGCTTTTGATTGAGCAGTATTGAAACTTCCCTTTTGTAGAATCTGCAAGTAGATAATTGCAGCCCTTTGAGGCCTATTGTGGAAAAGGCAATATCTTCACATAAAAACTACTTAGAAGCCTTCTGAGAAAGTTTTTGTGATGTCTGCATTCAACTCACAGAGTTGAAAATATCATTTGATTGAGCAGTTTAGAATCTCTCTTTTTGTAGAATCTGCAAGTGGATATTTGGAGCCCTTTGCACTCTGTGGTGGAAAAGGAAATAACTTTAAATAAAACCTACACAGAAGCATTCTCAGAAACTTCTTCCTGATGTGTGCATTCAACTCACAGAGTTGAACCTAATTTTTGATTAAGTTGTTTTGAATCTCTCTTTTTGTAGAATCTACAAGTGGATATTTGGAGTGCTGTGAGGCCTTCTGAGGAAAATCAATTATGTTCACAGAAAAAGTACAGAGAAGCATTCTGAAAAACTCCTCTGTGATGTTTGCATTAAACTCACTGAATTGAACCTACCATTTCATTGAACAGTTTTCAATCTCTTTTTGTAGAATCAGCAAGTGGATGTTTGGAGAGCTTCAAGGACTATTGTGGAAAAGGAAATATCTTCACTTAAATACTAAACAGAAGTATTCTGAGAGACTTCTTTGTGAGGTGTGAATTCAAAACACAGTGTTGAACTTATCTTCTCATTGAGCTGATTTGAATCTCCCTTTTTGTAGAATCTGCAAGTGGATAGAAAAAATATATCTTCCAATAAAGCAACATAGCAGCATTCAGAGAAACTTCTTTGTGATGTATGCATTCAACTCAAAGGGTTGAACCTATCTTGTGATTGAGCAGTTTTGAATCTCTCTTTTTGTAGAATCTGCAGGTGGATATTTGGATCCCTTTGAGGCCTACTGTGGAAAATCAAATATCTTCGCATAAAAATTACACAGAAGAATTCTGAGAAACTTCTTTGGGATGTGTGAATTCGACTCACAGTGTTGAACATATCTTTTGATTGAGCAGTTTTGAGTCTCTCTTTTTGCAGAATCTGCAAGTGGATATTGGGAGCCCTTTGTGGCCTATGGTGGAATAGGAAATATCTTCAAAAAAAAAAAAAAACTACACAGAAACATTGTGAGAAACTTCTTTGTGATGTGTGCATTCATCTCACAAGTTTGATGCTATCTTATGATTCAGCAGTTCACACTTTTTTTAATTAATTAATTTATTATTATACTTTAGGTTTTAGTGTACATGTGCACAATGTGCAGGTTAGTTAAATATGTATACATGTGCCATGCTGGTGCGCTGCACCCACTAACTCCTCACCTAGCATTAGGTATATCTCCCAATGCTGTCCCTTTCCCCTCCCCCCACCCCACAACAGTCCCCAGAGTGTGATGATCCCCTTCCTGTATCCAGGTGTTCTAATTGTTCAATTCCCACCTATGAGTGAGAATATGCAGTGTTTGGTTTTTGGTTCTTGCGATAGTTTACAGAGAATGATGATTTCCAATTTCATCCATGTTCCTAAAAAGGAAGTGAACTCATTATTTTATATGGCCGTATAGTATTCCATGGTGTACATATGCCACATTTTCTTAATCCAGTCTATCACTGTTGGACATTTGGGTTGCTTACGTGTGCATGTGTCCTTATAGCAGCATGATATATAGTCCTTTGGGTATATACCCAGTAATGGGATGGCTGGGTCAAATGGAATTTCTAGTTCTAAATCCCTGAGGAATTGGCACACTGACTTCCACAATTGTTGAACTAGTTTAGAGTCCACCAACTGTGTAAAAGTGTTCCTATTTCTCCACATCCTCTCCAGCACCTGTTGTTTCCTGACATTTTAAGGATTGCCATTCTAACTGGTGTGAGATGGTATCTCATTGTGGTTTTGATTTGCATTTCTCTGATGGCCAGTGATGGTGAGCATTTTTTCATGTTTTTTGGCTGCATAAATGTCTTCTTTTGAGAAGTGTCTGTTCATGTCCTTCACCCACATTTTGATGGGGTTGTTTGTTTTTTTCTTGTAAATTTGTTGGAGTTCATTGTAGATTCTGGATATTAGCCCTCTGTCAGATGAGTACGTAGAGAAAATTTTCTCCCATTTTGTAGGTTGCCTGTTCACTCTGATTGTAGTTTCTTTTGCTGTGCAGAAGCTCTTTAGTTTAATTAGATCCAACTTGTCAATTATGGCTTTTGTTGCCATTGCTTTTGGTGTTTTAGATATGAAGCCCTTGCCCATGCCTATGTCCTGAATGGTAATGCCTAGGTTTTCTTCTAGGGTTTTTATGGCTTTAGGTCTAACATTTAAGTCTTTAATCCATCTTGAATTGATTTTTGTATAAAGTGTAAGGAAAGGATCCAGTTTCAGCTTTCTACATATGGCTAGCCAGTTTCCCAGCACCATTTATTAAATAGGGAATCCTTTCCCCATTGCTTGTTTTTCTCAGGTTTGTCAAAGACCAGATAGTTGTAGATATGTGGCATTATTTCTGAGGGCTCTGTTCTGTTCCATTGATCTATATCTCTGTTTTCGTACCAGTACCATGCTCTTTTGGTAACTGTAGACTTGTAGTACAGTTTGAAGTGAGGTAGTGTGATGCCTCCAGCTTTGTTCTTTTGACTTAGGATTGACTTGGTGATGTGGCTCTTTTTTGGTTCCATAGGAAATTTGAAGTAGTTTTTTTCCAATTCTGTGAAGAAAGTCATTGGTAGCTTGATGGGGATGGCATTGAATCTGTAAATTGCCTTGGGCAGTATGGTCATTTTCACGATATTGATACTTCCCACCCATGAGCATGGAATGTTCTTCCATTTGTTTGTATCCTCTTTTATTTCCTTGAGTAGTGGTTTGTAGTTCTCCTTGAAGAGGTCCTTCAAGTCCCTTGTAAGATGGATTCCTAGGTATTTTATTCCCTTTGAAGCAATTGTGAATGGGAGTTCACTCATGATTTGGCTCTCTGTTTGTCTGTTGTTGGTGTGTAAGAATGC
This sequence comes from Pongo abelii, assembly GCF_028885655.2. Taxonomy (NCBI): domain Eukaryota; kingdom Metazoa; phylum Chordata; class Mammalia; order Primates; family Hominidae; genus Pongo; species Pongo abelii. The sequence goes on along the minus strand of NC_072000.2, from coordinate 16,550,994 downwards.
TTGTGATTTTTGTACATTGATTTTGTATCCTGAGACTTTGCTGAAGTTGCTTATCAGCTTAAGGAGATTTTGGGCTGAGACAATGGGGTTTTCTAGATATACAATCATGTCGTCTGCAAACAGGGACAATTTGACTTCCTCTTTTCCTAATTGAATACCATTTATTTCCTTCTCCTGCCTAATTGCCCTGGCCAGAACTTCCAACACTATGTTGAATAGCAGTGGTGAGAGAGGGCATCCCTGTCTTGTGCCAGTTTTCAAAGAGAATGCTTCCAGTTTTTGTCCATTCAGTATGATATTGGCTGTGGGTTTGTCATAGATAGCTCTTATTATTTTGAGATACGCCCCAACAATATCTAATTTATTGAGAGTTTTTAGCATGAAGGGTTGTTGAATTTTGTCAAAGGCATTTTCTGCATCTATTGAGAAAATCATGTGGTTTTTGTCTTAGGTTCTGTTTATATTCTGGATTACATTTATTGATTTGTGTATATTGAACCAGCCCTGAATCCCAGGGATGAAGCCCACTTGATCATGGTGGATAAGCTTTATGATGTGCTGCTGGATTCCGTTTGTCAGTATTTTATTGAGGATTTTTGCATCAATGTTCATCAAGGATATTGGTCTAAAATTCTCTTTTTTGGTTGTGTCTCTGCCCGGCTTTGATATCAGGATGATGCTGGCCTCATACAATGAGTTAGGGAGGATTCCCTCTTTTACTATTGATTGGCATAATTTCAGAAGGAATAGTACCAGCTGCTCCTTGTACCTCTGGTAGAAATCGGCTGTGAATCCATCTGGTCCTGGACTTTTTTTGGTTGGTAAGCTATTGATTATTGACACAATTTCAGCTCCTGTTATTGGTCTATTCAGAGATTCAACTTCTTCCTGGTTTAGTCTTGGGAGAGTGTATGTGTCATGTAATTTATCCATTTCTTCTAGATTTTCTAGTTTATTTGCGTAGAGGTGTTTGTAGTATTCTCTGATGGTAGTTTGTATTTCTGTGGGATCGGTGGTGATATCCCCTTTATCATTTTTTATTGCATCTATTTGATTCTTCTCTCTTTTTTTCTTTATTAATCTTGCTAGCGGTCTTTCAATTTTGTTGATCTTTTCAAGAAACCAGCTCCTGGATTCATTAATTTTTTGAAGGGTTTTCTGTGTCTCTATTACCTTCAGTTCTGCTCTGATTTTAGTTATTTCTTGCCTTCTGCCAGCTTTTGAATGTGTTTGCTCTTGCTTTTCTAGTTCTTTTAATTATGATGTTAGGGTGTCAATTTTGGATTTTTCCTGCTTTCTGTTGTTGGCATTTAGTGCTATAAATTTCCCTCTACACACTGCTTTGAATGCATCCCAGAGATTCTGGTATGTTGTGTCTTAGTTCTCGTTCGTTTCAAAGAACATCTTTATTTCTGCCTTCATTTCGTTATGTATCCAGTAGTCATTCATGAGCAGGTTGTTCAGTTTCCATGTTGTTGAGAGATTTTGAGTGAGATTCTTAATCCTGAGTTCTAGCTTGATTGCACTGGGATCTGAGAGATAGTTTGTTATAATTTCTGTTCTTTTACATTTACTGAGGAGAGCTTTACTTTCAACTATGTGGTCAATTTTAGAATATGTGTGGTGTGGTGCTGTAAAAAAATGTATATTCTGTTGATTTGGGGTGGAGAGTTCTGTAGATGTCTATTAGGTCTGCTTGGTGCAGAGCTGAGTTCAATTCCTGGGTATCCTTGTTGACTTTCTGTCTCGTTGATCTGTCTAATGTTGACAATGGAGTGTTAAAGTCTCCCTTTATTAATGTGTGGGAGTCTAAGTCTCTTTGTAGGTCACTCAGGACTTGCTTTTTGATTCTGGGTGCTCCTGTATTGGGTGCATATATATTTAGGATAGTTAGCTCTTCTTGTTGAATTGATCCCTTTACCATTATGTAATGGCCTTCTTTGTCTCTTTTGAACTTTGCTGGTTTAAAGTCTGTTTTATCAGAGACTAGGATTGCAACCCCTGCCTTTTTTTGTTTTCCATTTGCTTGGTAGATCTTCCTGCATCCTTTTATTTTGAGGCTATGTGTGTCTCTGCACGTGAGATGGGTTTCCTGAATACAGCACACTGATGGGTCTTGACTCTTTATCCAATTTGCCAGTCTGTGTCTTTTAATTGGAGCATTTAGTCCATTTACATTTAAAGTTAATATTGTTATGTATGAATTTGATCCTGTCATTATGATGTTAGCTGGTTATTTTGCGTGATAGTTGATGCAGTCTCTTCCTAGTCTCAAAGGTCTTTACATTTTGGCATGATTTTGCAGCGGCTGGTACCGGTTGTGCCTTTCCATGTTTAGCACTTCCTTCAGGAGCTCTTTTAGGACAGGCCTGGTGGTGACAAAGTCTCTCAGCACTTGCTTGTCTGTAAAGTATTTTATTTCTCCTTCACTTATGAAGCTTAGTTTGGCTGGATATGAAATTCTGGGTTGAAAATTCTTTTCTTTAAGAATGTTGAATATTGGCCCCCATTCTCTTCTGGCTTATAGAGTTTCTGCTGAGAGATCCACTGTTAGTCTGATGGGCTTCCCTTTGTGCGTAACCCGACCTTTCTCTCTGGCTGCCCTTAACATTTTTCCCTTCATTTCAACTTCGGTGAATCTGACAGTTATGTGTCGTGTAGTTGCTCTTCTCGAGGAGTACCTTTGTGGCATTCTCTGTATTTCCTGAATCTGAATGTTGGCCTGCCTTGCTAGATTGGGGAATTTCTTCTGTGTAATATGCTGCAGAGTGTTTTCCTACTTGGTTCCATTCTCCTCGTCACTTTCAGGTACACCAATCAGACATAGATTAGGTCTTTTCACATAGTCGCATATTTCTTGGAGGCTTTGCTCGTTTCTTTTTTCTTTTTTCTCTAAACTTCCCTTGTCGCTTCATTTCATTAATTTCATCTCCCATCACTGATATCCTTTCTTCCATTTGATCACATCAGCTCCTGAGGCTTCTGCATTCTTCATGTAGTTCTCGAGCCTTGGTTTTCAGCTCCATCAGCTCCTTTAAGCACTTCTCTGTATTGGTTTTTCCAGTTATACATTCTTCTAAATTTTTTTCAATGTTTTCAACTTCTTTGCCTTTGGTTTGAATATCCTCTCATAGCTCAGAGTAATTTGATAGTCTGAAGCCTTCTTCGCTCAGCTCGTCAAGGTCATTGTCCATTCAGCTTTGATCCTTTGCTGGTGAGGAACTGCGTTCCTTTGGAGGAGGAGAGGTCCTCTGCTTTTTAGAGTTTCCAGTTTTTCTGCTCTGCTTTTCCCCATCTTTGTGGTTTTATCTACTTTTGGTCTTTGATGATGGTGATGTACAGATGGGTTTTTGGTGTGGATGTCCTTTCAGTTTGTTAGTTTTCCTACTAACTGACAGGACCCTCAGCTGCAGGTCTGTTGGAGTACCCGGCCGGCCGTGTGAGGTGTGAGTCTGCCCCTACTGGGTGGTGCCTCCCACTTAGGCTGCTCGGGGGTCACGGGTCAGGGACCCACTTGAGGAGGCAGTCTGCCCATTCTCAGATGTCCAGCTGTGTGCTGGGAGAACCACTGCTCTCTTCAAAGCTGTCAGACAGGGACATTTAAGTCTGCAGAGGTTACTGCTGTCTTTTTGTTTGTCTGTGCCCTGCCCCCAGAGGTGGAGCCTACAGAGGCAGGCAGGCCTCCTTGAGCTGTGGTGGGCTCCACCCAGTTCGAGCTTCTCAGCTGCTTTGTTTACCTAAGCAAGCCTGGGCAATGGAGGGCGCCCCTCCCCCAGCCTCGCTGCCGCCTTGCCGTTTGATCTCAGACTGCTGTTCTAGCAATCAGTGAGACTCCGTGGGCATACGACCCTCTGAGCCAGGTGTGGGATACAATCTCCTGGTGCGCCATTTTTTAAGCCCTTCAGAAAAGCACAGTATTCAGGTTGGAGTGACCCGATTTTCCAGGTGCCGTCTGTCACCCCATTCTTTGAGTAGGAAAGGGAACTCCCTGACCAGTTGTGCTTCCCGAGTGAGGCAATGCCTCGCCCTTCTTCAGTTCATGCACGGTGCGCGCATCCACTGACCTGTGCCCACTGTCTGGAACTCCCTAGTGAGATGAACCTGGTACTTCAGATGGAAATGCAGAAATCACCTGTCTTTTGCATAGCTCACACTTGGAGCTGTAGACCGGAGCTTTTCCTATTCGGCCATCTTCAGTTCACACTTTTTGTAGAACCTGCAAGTGGTATTTTGTGTGCTTTTTGCCCATGGTGGAAAAGGAAATATCTTCAAATAACAAAATTAACAGACGCATTCTTAAAAACATCTTCGTTATGTGTGCATTCAACTAAGAGTGTTGAATCTATCTTTTGTTTGAGCAGTTTTGAGTCTCTCTTTTTGTAGAATCTGCAAGTGGATATTTGGAGCACTGTGAGGCTAATTGGAATATCAAATATGTTCACATAAAAACTACACAGAAGCATTCTGACAAACTTCTTTGTGATGTGTGCATTTAACACACAGAGATGAACCAATCTTTTGATTGAGCAGTTTTGAATCTCTCTTTTTGTAGAAATTACAAGTGGATGTTCAGAGATCTCAGAGGCCTATTGTGAAAAAGGGAATATCTTCAAATAAAAACTACACAGAAGCATTCTGAGAAATTTATTTATGAGGTGTGCATTGAACTCACAGAGTTGAACCTATCTTTTGATTGAGCAATTTTGAATCTCTCTTTTTGCAGAATCTGCAAGTGGATATTTGGCACCCTTTGCAGCCTATGTTGGAAAAGGAAATATCTTCAAATTAAAACTACAGAAAAAATTCTGAGGTACTTCTTTGTGATGCGTGCATTCATTTCACAGGTTTGAAACTTTCTTTTCATTGAGCAGCTTGGAAATACTCTTTTTGTAGAATCTGCAAGTGGATATTTGGAGCCCTTTGAGGCCTATTTTGGAAAGGGAAATATCTTCACCTAAAAATTAGAAGCATTCGTAGAAATTTCTTTGTGAAGTGTGAATTCAACTCACAGAGTTGAACTTATCTTCTCATTGAGCAGTTTTGAATATCTCTTTTGTAGAATCTGCAAGTGGATATTTGGAGCCCTTTGCATAATATGGTGGAAAAGGAAATATCTTCAAATAAAAACGACACAGAAGCATTCTCAGAAACTTCTTTTTGATGTGTGCATTCAACTCACAGGGTTGAATCTGTCTTTTGATTGAGCAGTTTCGAATCTCTCTTTTTGCAGAATCTGCAGGTGAATATTTGGAGCTCTTTGTGGCCTACTGTGGAAAATCAAATATCTTCACCTAAAAACTACACAGAATAATTCTCAGAAACTTCTTTGTGATGTGTGCATTCATGTCACAGGGTTGAACCTATCCTTTGATTGGGTAGTTTTGAATCTCTCTTTTTGCAGTATCTGTAAGTGGATATTTGGAACACTTTGCGGCCTATGGCGGAAAAGGAAATATCATCAAATAAAAACTACACAGAAACATTCTGTGAAACTTCTTTGTGATGTGTGTAGTTATCTCACAGGGTTGAACTTATCTTAACATTCCATTCCACATTCCATTATGCATTCCATTCCACATTCCATTCCATTCCATTCTATTCCACATTCCTTTCCAATCTATTTCATATTCCATTCCATTCCACATTCTATTCCACATTCCATTCCTTTCCTTTCCGTTCCATTCCACATTTTATTCCAGGTTCTATACCATTCCATTCTATATTCAATTCCATTCCATTCCACATTCCATTGCATTCAATTCCTTATTTCATTCCATGCCTTTGCATTGCACAGTCCATTCCATTACATTTTCATTGAATTCCATTCCATTCCTTTCTATTCCACATTCCATTCCAGTCCATTGCAGATTGCATTCCATTCCATTCCACATTCCATTCCATATTCCATTCCACTCCATTCCACATTCCATTCCATTCCATTCCACATTCCATTCCACATACCATTCCTCATTACCGTCCTTAAGATTCCACATTCCATTCCAAATTGCATTCCACATTACATTCCACGTTCCATTCAACATTCCATTCCATTCCATTCCACAATTAATTCCACATTCCACTTCATTCCATTCCACATTCCATTCCTTTCCATTCCAAATTACATTCCACATTCTATTCCATTCCATTGCACATTCCACTGCACATTCCGCTCCACAATCCCTTCCATTCCATGCCACATTTCATTCCACGTTCCAATCCATTCCATTCCACGTTCCATTCAACGTATCATTCCACATTCCATTCCACATTCCATTCCACATTCCATTGTGTTCAATTCCACAATACATTCTGTTCCATTCCACATTCCATTCAACATTTCATTCCATATTCCATTCCACATTCCATTCTGCAATCCTTTCCATATTTCATTCCACATTCCAATCCACATTCCTTTCCATTCCACATTCCATTGCTTTCCATTCCACACTCCATTCATTTCCATTCCACATTCCATTCCATATTTCATTCCACATTTCATTAAACATTCCATTCCACATTCAATTCCCCACTCCATTCCACATTCCATTCCTTTCCACATTCCATTCCATTCCACATTCCATTCCATTGCATTTCACTTTCCATTCCACATTCCATTCCACATTCCAATCCATTCCATTGTATTCCACATTCCTTTCCAATCCATTTCACATTCCATTCCATTGCACATTCCATTCCACATTGCATTCCTTTCAGTTCCATGCCATTCCACGTTGCATTACACGTTGTAAACCATTTCATTCTGCATTCCATTCCATTCCACTCCACATTCCATTGCATTCAGTTCCTTACTTCATTCCATTCCTTTGCATTGCACATTCCATTGCTTTACATTTTCATTCCCTTCCATTCCATTCCTTTCTATTCCACATTCCATTCCATTCCATTGCTCATTGCATTCCATTCCATCACACATTCCATTCCATTTTCCGTTCCATTCCATTTCACATTTCACTCAACATTCCATTCCAAATGACAGTCCTTTAGATTTCCCATTCCGTTCCACATTCCATTCCATGTTACATTGTATTCCATTCCACATTCCATTCAACATTCCATTCAACATTGCATTCCATTCCATTCCACAATTAATTTCACATTCCATTGCATTCCATTCCACATTACATTCCTTTCCATTCCAAATTATATTCCACATTCCATTCCATTACATTGCACATTCCATTGCACCTTCCACTCCACATTCAATTCCATTCCATACCACATTTCATTCCTCGTTCCACTCCGTTTCATTCCACGTTCCATTCCAATTTTCATTCCAGGTTCCATTCCACATTCCATTCCACATTCCATTCCGTTCGATTCCACATTCAATTCCTTTCCATTCCACATTCCATTCCACATTTCCTTCCATATTGCATTCCACATGCCAATCTACATTCCTTTCCACATTCCATTCCACATTGCATTCCACATTCCATTCCATTCCACATTCCATTCGTTTCCATTCCACATTCCATTCCACAATTCATTCCACATTTCATTACACATTCCATTCCACTTTCCATTCCTCATTCCATTCCCCATTCCATTCCACATTCCATTCCACATTTCATTCCATTCCATTCCACATTCCATTCCGTCCCATTAAACATTTCATTCCATTCAATTCCATTCCATTCAACATTCCATTACATTCCTTTCCATTCCATTCAATTCCATATTCTCTTCCATTCCATTCCGCATTCATATTCCATTCCATTCCATTCCTTTAATTTACACGTTCCATTCCATTCCATTCCACATTCCATTCTATTCCATTCCACATACCAGTCCATTGCATTCCATTCCATTCCACTTTCCATTCCATATTCCATTCGTTTCCATTCCACATTCCCTTCCACATTTCATTCCACATATCATTACACATTCCATTCCACTTCCCATTCCACATTCCATTCAACATTCCATTCCATTCCACATTCCATTCCATACCATTTCACATTCCATTCCATTCCATTCCACATTCCATTCCGTCCCATTAAACATTTCATTCCATTTCATTCCATTCCATTCAACATTTCATTCCATTCTGCATTCCATTCCATTCCATTCCATTCCATATTCCATTCCACTTCAGGAAATGCCACATTCCATTCCATTTCATTCCTCCTTCCATTCCATTCCCTTCCACATTCCATTCCATTCCATTCCATATTCCATACCATTCCACATTCCATACCGTTCCATTCCATCCCACATTCCGTTCCTTTCCATTCCACAATCCATAACATTCCATTCCATTCCACATTCCATTCCTTTCCATTCTACATTCCATTCCATTCCACTCCACATTCAAATCCATTCCATTCCATTCCATTCCACATTCCATTCCCTTTCTTTCCACATTACTTTCCATTCCTTTCCACATTCCATTTCCCTTTACATTCCATTTCACATTCCATTCCACGTTCCATTCCATTGCATTCCACATACCATTGCATTCCATTCCACATTCCATTCCATTCCATTACACATTCCATACCATTTCATTCCGTTCCAGATTCCATTCCACATTCCATTCCATTCCATTTCACATTCCATTCTATTCAATTTTATTCCTTTCCATTACACATTCCATTCCTCATTCCATTCCCTTCCTTTCCACATTCCATTCCACGTTCCATTCCACTTTCCATTCCACTACATTCCATTCCATTCCATTACATTCCAATCCATTCCATTCCATTTTGGATTCCATTCCATTACATTACACATTCCATTCCAATCCACATTCCATTCCATCCCATTCCACCTTCCCTTCCTTTCCGTTTCACATTGCATTCCATTCCATTCCATTTCACATTCCATTCCAATCCATTCCAATTTCCATTCCATACAACTCCAGTGTATTCCAGACCACCTTCCTTTCCATTACATTCCATTCCATATTCCGTTCCATTACATTCCACATTACATTCCATTCCGTTATACTTTCCATTACATTCCATTCCTTTCGTTTGTACATTCATTGCATTCCATTCCACATTCAATTCCTTTCCATTCAACATTCCCTTCCATCCTATTCCACTTTCCATTCGATTCCATTCCGCAATTCATTCCACATTCCGTTTCATTCCATTCCATTCCATTCCACTTTCCATTCCTCATTCCATTCCACATTCCATTCCATTCAATTTTTTTCCATTCCACATTCCTCTCCATTCCATTACACATTCCATTCAATTCATTTCCACATTCCTTGGTATTCCATTAAACATTCCATTCCAATCCATTAAACATGCCATTCCGCATTCCATTCCATTCCATTCCACATCCCATTCCACATCCCATTCCATTCCGTTCTACATTCCATTCCATATTCCATTCCATTCGATTCTACATTCCATTCCATTTAATTCCAAATTCCATTCCATTCCATTCTACATTCCATTCCATTTCATTCCACATTCCATTCCAGTCCATTCCATTCCATTCCACATTCCATTCCATTCCATTCCACGTTGCATTCCGCCTTAAATTCCATTCCATTCCATTCCTCAGTCTATTCCATTCCATTCCATATTCCATTGCATTCCACTCCATATTCCATTCCGCATTGCGTTCCATTCCATTCAACAATCCATTCCACATTCCATTCCATTCCTTTCCACATTCTATTCCACATTCCTTTCCATTTCATTCCACTTTCCGTTCCACATTCCATTCCACATTCCATTCGATTCCATTCCACTTTCCATTCCATTCCATTCAATTGCATTCCACATTGCATTCCATTCTATTCCATATTCCATTCCTTTCCATTCCACATTCCATTCCAATCCATTCCACATTCCATTACATTACATTCCACATTCCACTCCATTCCATTCCACATTCCACTCCAATCCATTCCACATTCCATTGCATTCCACATTCCATTCCATTCCCACCCACATTCCATTCTATTCCATTCCATTCCATTCCACATTCCTTCCCATTCCTTTCCATTCCAGGTTCCATTCCATTCCATTCCACATTCCATTCCACAATCCATTCCAGATTTCATCCCATTCCATTCCACATTCCATTCCATTCCACATTCCATTCCATTCCATTCCGCATTTCATTCCACACTCCATTCCATTGCATTCCACATTACATTCCATTCCACATTCCATTCCATTCCATTCCGCATTTCATTCCACACTCCATTCCATTGCATTCCACATTACATTCCACTGTCGATTCCACATTCCATTTCACGTTTCTTTCCACTTTCCATTCCACGTTACATTCCATGATCCATTCCATGTTCCATTCCATTCCATTTCACATTGAATTCCAAACTCCATTTCACATTTCATTCTATCCCACTCCATTCCATTGCATTCCATTCTACTCCAATGTGCATTACATTCCACATTCCATTCCACATTCCGTTCAATGACTTTCCACATTCCATTCCACATTCCATTCCACGTTCCATTCCACGATCCATTCCACGTTCCTTTCCCAGTTGCATTCCATGTTCTATTCCACGTTCCTTTCCATTCCATTCCACATTCCATTCCACATTCCCTTCCACTCCACTCCACATTCCATTCCACGTTGCATTCCACTTTCCATTCCAGGTTCCTTTCCATTCCATTCAAATCCATTCAACATTCCATTCCACATTCCACTCCAGGATCCATTGCATGTTCCTTTCTACTTTCCATTACACGTTTCATTCCATGTTCCATTCCATTCCATTCAACTTTCCATTCCGCATTTCATTCCACATTCCATTCCAATTTGCATTCCACGTTCCATACAATTCCATTCCACATTCGATTCCACATTGCCCTCCATTGCATTCCACATTCCATTCCACGTTCCATTCCACTCCATTCCACATTCCAGTCCATTCCTTTCCACTTTCCATTCCACATTCCACTCCGTTGCATTCCAGATTCCATTCCATTTCATTCCACATTCCACTAAATTCCATTGGACATTCCATTACACATTGCATTCCATATTCCATTCCAAATTCCATTCCAAATCCATTCCATTCCATTCCACCTTCTATCTCATTCCTTTCCATTCCACATTCCATTCCACTGCATTCCACATTGCATTCTGTCCCATTCCATGCCACATTGCACTCCATTCCATTCCTTTCCACTTTCCATTTAAAGTTCCATTCCACGTTGCATTCCACATTCCATTCCATTCCATTCCACATTCCATTCCATTCCTTTCCACATGACATTCCACTCCCTTCCACATCCATTCCATTCCCTTCCATTCCACATTCCATTCCACATTCCATACCATTCCATTTCAAATTCCATTCCATTTCATTTCACATTCCATTCCACATTCCATTCCACGTTCCATTCCACGTTCCATTCCACTTTACATCCCATTCCTTTCCGCCTTCCATTAGACATTCCATTCCTTATCACTGCACATTCCATTTCACTTTTCACTGCTTTCCATTCCACATTCCATTCCTTATCCCTGCACATTCCATTTCACTTTTCACTGCTTTCCATTCCACATTCCATTCAATCCATTTGTGCACTCCACTCCATTGCTTTCCACATTCCATTCCACATTCCATTCCATTCCATTCCAAATTCCATTCCATTCCATTACACATTCCATTCCACATTCCATTACATTCCTTTCAACATCCATTCCATTCCATTCCATTCTGCATTGCATTCTATTCAATTCCTCATTCCGTTCCATTCCATTTCACATTCCATTCCATTCCATTCCAAAATTCCACTCCACATTCCAATCCACGGTCCATTCCACGTTCCATTCCACGTTGCTTTCCACTTTACATTACACGTTCCATTCCACGATCCGTTCCAAGTTCCATTCCATTCCATTGCACATTCCATTCCATTCCATTCAACGTTATATTGCACATTCCATTCCACATTCCATTCCATTCCATTCCACATTCAATTCCACATTCCATTCCATTCAACATTACGTTGTATTCCATTCCATTCCACATTCCTTTCCATTCCATTCCATTCCATTCCACATCCCATTCCACATTCCATTCCAAATTCCGTTACATTCCATTCCATTCCATTCCAATACACATTAAATTTCATTCCATACCACATTCCATTCCATTCCATAACACCTTTCATTCCATTTCATAGCACATTCCTTTCCACATTCCATTCCATTCCATTCCATTCCACATTCCATTCTACATTCCATTCCATTCCATTCCACTTTCCATTCCATTCCTTTGCATTGCATTCCATTCCACATTCTATTACACATTCCATTCCACATTACTTTCCATATTCCTTTCCATTCCATTTCACATTCCATTCCGTATATTTTCATCTTCCATTCCATTCCATTCCACATTCCATTCCATTCCGTTTGACAACACATTGCATTCCATTCCATTCAACATTCCTTTCCACATTCCCTTCATTCTATTCCTTTCCATTCCATTACATTCCACATCCATTCTAGATTAGATACCACATTCCATTCCGTTCCATTTCACATTCCATTGCATTCCGATCCTCTTTCCATTCCACAATCTATTCTACTCCATTCCACTTTCCCTTCAATTCCATTGCATTGCATTCCATTCCACATTCCATTCCACTCCATTCCTTTCCATTCCACGTTTCAATCCACATTCCAATCCACATTCCATGATATTCAATTCCATTCCACATTCCGTTCCAATCCTTTCCATTCTGCATTCCATTGCATTCCATAGCACACTCCATTCCACATTCCATTCCATATTGCATTCCATTCCATTCAAAATTGCATTCGATTCCATTCCACATTCCATTCCAAATTCCATTCCATTCCGTTCCCTTCCAGGACACATTAAATTCCATTCCATTCCACATTCCCTTCCATTCCATTCCTTTCAATTCCATATTCTAATCCACATTCCATTCCATTCCATTCGACATTCCATTCCACATTCCATTTCGCTTTCCTCTCCACTTTCCATTCGACATTCCATTCCACGATCCATTGCCTGTTCCATTCCATTCCTTTCCTCTTTCCATTCCAAATTCCATTCCATTCCATTCCACGTTGCATTCCACATTCCATTCCATTGCATTGCACATTCCATTCCATTCCATTCCACATTCCATTCCATTCCACTCCGTTCCATTGCATTCCATTCCACTCCATTCTATTCCACTTTGCATTCCATTCCGCATTCCATTCCACATTCCATTCCGCATTCCATTCCACATTCCATTCCACTTACCTGTCCACAATCTATTCAGTGTTCCTTTCCACGTTGCAGTCCACATTCTATTCCACTCCCCATTCCATTCCACTCCACATTCCATTCCACCGTCCATTCCACTCCATTCCACATTCCATTCCACGTTCCATTCTTCTTTCCATTCCACATTTCATTCCATTCCATTCAAATCCATTTCACATTCCATTTCACATTCCATTCCATTCCACGTTCAATGGCATTCCATTCCACATTCCATTGCATTCCATTCCCCGTTCCATTCCTTTCCATTCCACATTGCATTCAATTGCATTCCGCATTCTATTCCACATTCCATTCCATTCCATTCCGCATTCCATTCTACGGTCCATGCCATGTTCCATTAAACGTTCCTTTCCACTTTCCATTCCACGTTCAATTCCACGATCCGTTCAATGTTCCATTCCATTCCATTCCACATTCCATTCCAAATTCCATTCCATTCCACGTTCCATTCCATGTTCCATTCCATTGCATTCCACATTCCATTCCATTCCATTTCACATAGCTTTCCATTCATTTCCACTTTCCATTCCACACTCCATTCCAGTCCATTGCACATTCCATTCAATTCCACTGCAATCCATTCCATTCCACATTGCATTCCATTCCATTCCACATTGCATTCCATTCCTTTTCACATTCCTTTCCATTCCATTCCTTTTCAGATTCCATTCCATTCCATTCCACATTCCATTCCACTTTCCATTCCACTCCATTTCACATTCCATTCCACCCCATTCCATTAAACATTTCTTTCCATTCCTCCCAAATTCCATTCTGCATTTCCTTTCATTCCATTCCATTCCATTCCATTCCATCCCATTCTATTGCATTCGTCATTCTATTCCATTCCATTCCTTTTCATTCCACATTCCGTTACACTCCACTTTCCATTCCATTCCATTCCATTCCATTCCATTCCACATTCGTTTCCATTCCAGTCCACGTTCCATTCTATTCTATTCCGCGTTTCATTCCACATTCCATTACCTTCTATTCCACATACCATTCCATATTCCATTCCATTCCAACCCATTCCATTCCACTTTCCACTCCTCATTCCATTCCACGTTCCATTCCATTCCATAACAAATTCCATTCCACCTTACATTCCATTCCATTCCATTCCATTCCACATTCCATTCCATTCCATTCATTTCCACATTCCATTTCACTCCGTTACACATTCCATTCCTTTCCATTCCATTTCATTCTACATTCCATTCCATTCCATTCCACATCCCATTCCATTCCATTCCATTCCATTCCACATTCCATTCCATTCCTCATTGCATTCCACTTTCCTTTCTACATTCCATTCCACATCATTCCACATTCCATTCCATTCCACATTGCATTCCACATTCCATTCCATTCCATTCCACATTCCTTTCCCCATTCCATTCCATTCCATTCCACATTCCACCCCATTCAATTCCACTTAACACTACATTACATTCCACATTATATTCCAAATTTCACTCCATTACATTCCACATTCCATTGCACATTCTATTCCACATTCCATTCCATATTCCATTCCACTTTCCATTACACATTCATTTCCACATTCCCTTACATTCCATTCCACATTCCGTTCCGCATTCCATTCGATTTCATTCCACATTCCGTTCCACATTCCATTCCATTCCACATTCCACTCCACTCAATTCCACATTCCACTCCATTCCATTCCACATTCCTTTCCATATTTCACTCCATTCCATCCCACATTCCATTGCACATTGCATTCCACATTCAATTCCACATTCCATTCCATTCCCTTCCATATTCCACTCAATTACATTCCATTCCATTCCTCATTCCATTCCATTCCGTTCCATATTCCATCCCGTTTTATTCCGCTTTCCATTCCATTCTTTTCCATTCCACATTCAATTTCACATACCATTCCACTCCATTCCACATTTCACTGCACTCCTTTCCAAATTCATCTCCATTCCATTCCTTTCCACATTCCACTCCATTACATTCCACATTCCATTCCACATTCCACTTCATTCCTTTCCACATTCCATTCACATTTCATTCCACTCCATTCCACATTCCATTCCATTCGATTCCATTCGAAATTCCATTCCACTCTCTTTCAATTTCCCTTTCATTCCATTACATCCTATTCCACATTCCGTTGCATTCCATTCCACATTCCATTACATTCCATTCCTCGTTCCATTCCATTCCATTCCGCGTTCCATTCCACATTCAATTTCATTCCATTCCACATTCCTTTCCACATGTCATTCCATTCCATTCCACATTACACTCCATTCCCTTCCATTCCACATTCCACTCCATTCCTTTCCACTTTCCATTCCACATTTCATTCCACGTTACACTCCATTCCATTCCATTCCACATTCCACTCCATTCCTTTCCACTTTCCATTCCACATTTCATTCCACATTCCATTCCTTTCCATTCCACATTGCATTCCACATTCCATTCCATTCCTTTCCTATCCATTCCACATTTCATTCCATTCCATCCCTTTCCACATTCCATTTCATTCCATTACACATTCCATTCCTTTCCATTCCATTCCATTCCACATCCCATTCCATTCCATTCTATTCTATTCCATTCCATTCCACATCCCTTTCAATTCCATTCCATTCCATTCCACATTCCATTCCACATTCCATTCCATTCCACTTTGCATTCCACATTCGATTCTACACTCCATTCCACATCATTCCACAATCCATTCCATTCCACATTGCATTACACATTCCGTTCTACATTCCATTCCTCATTCCAATCCATTCCATTCCATTACACATTCCATTCCATATTCCGTTCAATTCATTCCTCATTCCATTCAAAATTCCATTCCACGATCCATTCCATTCCATTCCACATTCCATTCCATTCCTTTCCACAATCCTCTCCATTCCATACCACTCCACTTTCCACTCCATTCCATTCCACATTCTTTCCACATGTCACTTCATTCCTTTCCGCTTTCCTTTCCACGTTGCTTTCCATTCCATTCCTCATTCCATTACACATTCCATTCCATGCCATTCCAGTTTCCATTCCAGATTCCATTCTATTCCTATCCACATTCCATTCCACTCCATTCCATTCCGGTCCAAATTCCATTCCATTGAATTCCATTCCGCCTTCCGTTCCATTCCAAATTCCATTCCATTCCACATTCCATTTGATAGTAACCCACATTACATTCCATTACATTCCACATTCCATTCCATTCCATTCCACATTCTATTCCATTCCAATCCACTTTCCATTCCATTCCATGCCATTCCATTCTACATTCCATTTCATTTCTTTCCACAATCCTTTCCAAATTCCATTCCATTCCATTCAATTCCACCTTTCATTCCATTGCATTCCACGTTCCATTCCGCTTTACATTCCACTCTCCATTCCATTCCTTTCCACACTCCGTTCTACAATCGATTCCATTCCATTCCACATTCCATTCCATTCCACCTTGATTCCATTCCATTCCACGTTCCATTCCACATTACTTTCCACATTCCATTCCAATCCATTTAACATTCCATTCTATATTCTGTTAGATTCCATTCCACTTTCCATTCCATTCCATTCCATTTATCTTTTCATTTTACATTCTGTTCCATTCCATTCCACATTCCATTCCATTCCATTCCATTCCACCTTCCATTCCACTTTCCTTTCTACATGCTATTCCATTCTATTCCACCTTCCATTCCAGATTCCATTCCATTCATTTCCAGTCCATATTCCATTTCATTGCATTTCATTTCACATTCCATTCCATTCCACTTTGCATGCCATTCCATTCCACATTCCATTCCGTTATGCATTCCATTCCATTCCATTCCCCTGCATTCCACATTCCATTCCAATCCACATTTCAATCCACATTCCACTAATTTCCTCTCCACATTCCATTCCACATTCCATTCCATTCCATTCCATTTCACATTCCATTCCATTCCATTAAACATTCCATTCCACTCCATTCCACATTCCATTCAACTCCATTCCATATTCCATTCTACATTCCATTCCATTCCATTTCATGCTCCTTTCAACATTCCGTTCCATTCCACTTCACTTTCTATTCCATTTGACATTCCATTCCATTCTATTCCACATTCCATTGCTTCCTTTCCACGTTCCATTCCACGTTCCATTCAATTCCATTCCACATTCCATTCCACATTACATTCCATGCCATTCCAAGTTGGTCTCCATTCCTTTCCCTTCCACATTCCATTCCATTCCATTCCACATTCCATTGCATTCTATTCCACATACCATTCAATTCTTTTCCATTCCATTCCATTCCGCATTCCATTCCATTCCATTCCATTCCATTCCGCAATCAATTCCATTCCTTTCCACTTTCCGTTCCATTCCATTCCACTTTCCATTCCACATTCCTACCATTCCATTCCATATTCCATTCCATTCCATTCTAAATTCCATTGAATTCCATTCTTCATTCCATTCCATTTCACTTTCCATTCCATTCCATTCCACTCCAGTTCACATTCCCTTCCACTACATTCCGCTTTCCATTCCATTCCATTTCAATCTCCATTCCACATTGCATTCCACATTCCATTCCACATTCCATTACACATTCCATTCCACATTCCATTCCACATTCCATTCCGTTCCATTCCACGTTCCATTCCACACTCCATTCCACATTCAATTCCACCTTCCACTCCTTTCCATTCCACATTCCTTTCCACATTCCATTCCACATTCCATTCCGTTCCATTCCACATTCCATTCCACATTCCATTCCATTGCATTCCACGTTCCATTCCTTTCCATTCCTCATTCCATTCCACTCCATTCCACATTCCATTGCACATTCCATTCCATTCCATTCCATTCCATTCACTTCCAGTCCACATTCCATTCCATTCCGTTACACATTCCATTCCACATTCCATTCCATTCCATTCCACATTCTATTTCAAATTTCATTGCATTCCATTCCATTCCACTTTCCATTCCATTCCATTACACATTCCATTTCAAAATCCTTTCCTTTAAATTCCACATTCCGTTACATTCCATTCCACATTGCAGTCCAAATACCATTCCATTCCATTCCACATTCCATTCCACATTCCAATCAATTCCATTGCACATTCAATTCCATTCCATTCCACGTTAAATTCCGTTTCATTCTACATTGCATTGCATTCCTTTCCACGTTCCATTCCACCTTACATTCCACATTCCATTCCGCTTTCCATTCCATGTTCAATTCCATTCCATTTCATATTCCATACCACTTTCCTTTCCATTCCATTCCACTTTCCATCCACATTTCATTGCATTCCATTCCACTTTCAATTCCATTCCATTCCAGAATCCATTCCATTCCATTTCAAATTCCATTCCATTCCATTTCAGTCCATTCCATTGCAAATTCCATTTCAATCCATTCCACATTCCATTCCACATCCCATTCCATTCCATTCCACGTTCCATTCCACGTTCCACTCCACGTTCCATTCCACGTTCCACTCCACGTTCCATTCCACGTTCCATTCCACGTTCCATTCCATTGCAGTCCACGTTCCATTCCATTCCATTCCACCTTCCATTCCACGTTCCACTCCACGTTCCATTCCACGTTCCATTCCATGTTCCACTCCACGTTCCATTCCATGTTCCATTCCACGTTCCATTCCATTCCATTCCACGTTCCATTCCATTCCATTCCACGTTCCATTCCATTCCATTCCACGTTCCATTCCATTCCATTCCACGTTCCATTCCTCATCCCATTCCACATTCCATTCCATTCCATTCCACATTCCT
Source organism: Pongo abelii (assembly GCF_028885655.2). Lineage (NCBI taxonomy): Eukaryota > Metazoa > Chordata > Mammalia > Primates > Hominidae > Pongo > Pongo abelii. The sequence goes on along the minus strand of NC_072000.2, from coordinate 16,531,901 downwards.
TTCCACATTCCAATCCACATTCAATTCCATTCCATTCCACATTCCATTCCATTCCATTCCACATTCCATTGCAGTCTGATACATTCCATTCCTCATTCCATTCCACATACCATTCCATTCCTTTCCTCATTCCATTCCATGTTCCATTACTTTCCATTCCACATATCATTCCATTCCATTCCTTTGCACATTCGATTCCATTCCATTCCACGTTCCATTCCATTCCCTTCCACATTCCATTCCATTCCACGTTCCATTCCGTTTCTAATTCCATTCCCTTCCATTCCAGGTTTCATTCCATTCCAGTCCACATTGCATTCCATTCTAATCCACATTCCGTTCCATTCCATTTCACATACCATTCCATTCCTTTCCATTACATTACACATTTCATTTCATTCCATTCCACATTCCATTCCACGTTTCATTCCACCTTCCATTCCACGTTGCATTCCAAGTTCCTTTCCATGTTCGATTCAATGTTGCATTCCACTTTCCATTCCTCAATCCATTCCACATTCGATTCCACATTCCATTCCCTTCCATTCCACATTCCATTCCTTTCCATTCCACATTCCATTCCTTTCATTCCACATTTCATTCCACCTTCCATTCCACATTCCATTCCATTCCATTACACTTTCCATTTCCTTCCATTCCACATTCCATTCCATTCCATTCCCCATTCCCTTATATTCCTCTCCACATTCCATTCCTCTCCACTTTCCATTTCATTCCACATTCCCTTCCACATTCCTTTCTTTTCTATTCCACATTCCATTCCATTCCATTTCACATTGCATTCCATTCCATTCAATTCCGTATTCCATTCCACATTCCCTTCCATTCCATTCGACATTCGATTACATTCCATTCCACATTAAATTCCACATTCCATTCTATTCCTTTGAACATCCCATTCAATTTCATTCCATTCCACATTCCATTCCATTCCACATAACATTCCATTCAATTCCACACTCCTTTCCATTTCATTCTATACCAGTATACATTCCATTCCATTCCATAACATTACGCATTCCATTCCATTCCATTCCACATGCCATTCCATTCTATTTCACATTCCATTCCATGGCATTCCGCATTCCATTACACATTCCATTCCATGCCATTCCAGTTTCCATTCCAGATTGCATTCTATTCCTATCCACATTCCATTCCACTCCATTCCATTCCGGTCCAAATTCCATTCCATTGAATTCCATTCCGCCTTCCGTTCCATTCCAAATTCCATTCCATTCCACATTCCATTTGATAGCAATCCACATTCCATTCCATTCCATTCCACATTCCATTCCATTCCATTCCACATTCCATTCCATTAAAATACACTTTCCATTCCATTCCATGCCATTCCATTCTACATTCCATTTCATTTCTTTCCACAATCCTTTCCACATTCCAATCCATTCAGTTCCACCTTTCATTCCATTGCATTCCACGTTCCATTCCGCTTTACATTCCACTATCCATTCCATTCCTTTCCACACTCCATTCTACAATCGATTCCATTCCATTCCACATTCCATTCCATTCCACCTTGATTCCATTCCATTCCACGTTCCATTCCACATTACTTTCCACATTCCATTCCATTCCATTTAACATTCCATTCTATATTCTGTTAGATTCCATTCCACTTTCCATTCCATTCCATTCCATTCAACTTTTCATTTTACATTCTGTTCCATTCCATTCCACATACCATTCCATTCCATTCCATTCCACCTTCCATTCCACTTTCCTTTCTACATGCTATTCCATTCTATTCCACCTTCCATTCCAGATTCCATTCCATTCATTTCCAGTCCATATTCCATTTCATTGCATTTCATTCCACATTCCATTCCATTCCACTTTGCATGCAATTCCATTCCACATTCCAATCCATTATGCATTCCATTCCATTCCATTCCCCTGCATTCCACATTCCATTCCAATCCACGTTTCAATCCACATTCCACTACTTTCCTCTCCACATTCCATTCCACATTCCATTCCATTCCATTCCATTTCACATTCCATTCCATTCCATTAAACATTCCATTCCAGTGCATTCCACATTCCATTCAACTCCATTCCACATTCCATTCTACATTCCATTCCATTCCATTTCATGCTCCTTTCAACATTCCATTCCATTCCACTCCACTTTCTATTCCATTTCACATTCCATTCCATTCTATTCCACATTCCATTGCTTTCCATTCCACGTTCCTTTCCACGTTCCATTCAATTCCATTCCACATTCCATTCCCTTCCACTTTCCATTCCACATTCTATTCCTTTCCATTCCACGTTCCATGCCATTCCATTCAATTCCATTCCACGTTCCATTTCAGTTTCCATTCTATTCAATTCCACATTCCTTTCCATTCCTTTCCACTTTCGATTCCATTCCATTCCACAATCCATTCCACATTCCATTTCACATAACATTTCAATCCATTCCAAATTCATTCTATTCTATTCCATTCCACATTCTATTCCATTCCAGTCCACATTCCATTCAATTACTTGCCACATTCCACTCCATTCCATTCAACATTGCATTCCATTCCATTCCTCATGCCACATTCCATCCCACATTACACTGCGCTTTCCATTCCACGTTCAATTCCATTCAATTCCACGTTCCATTCCAAGTTCCATTCCATTTCATTCCATGTACCATACTACATTCCATTCCATTCGATTCCACGTTCCGTTTCACTTACTATTCCATTCCGATCCAACGCACATTCCATTCAAATCCATTCCACATTCCATTACAGTCGACATTCCATTCCATTCCATATTTTATTCCATTTCACGTTCCATTCCAATCCGTTCCATTCCACATTCCATTCCATTCCATTCCCCATGACATTCCTTTCCATTCCACTTTCCTATCCATTCCATTTCACCTTCCATTCCATTCTATTCCACTTTCCATTCCGTTCCATTCCACCTTCCATTCCATTCCATTCTACTTTCCATTCAATTCTATTCCACGTTGCATTCCACTTTCCATTTCATTGAATTCCACGTTGCATTCCATTGCATTCCACATTCCAATCCATTCCATTCCACATTCCTTTCCGCTGCACATTCCATTCCATTCCACATCCCACTCCATTCCATTCCATTCCACTCCACATTCCATTCCATTCAACGTTACATTCCATTCAATTCCATTCTACATTCCATTCCATTCCATTACATTCCACATTCCATTCCATTCCATTCCACATTCTATTCCATTCCATTTCATTCCATTCCACATACCATTCCACGTTCCATTCCACGTTCCATTCCACATTCCATTTCACGTTCCATTCCATTAAATTCCAAGTTACATTCCCCTTTCTGTTCCATGTTACATTCCATTACATTCCACGTTCCATTGTACTTTCCATTCCATGTTCCAGTCCATTCTATTCCACCTTCCTTCCTACGTTTCATTCCACATTTCATTCCATTACACTCCACATTCCATTGCACATTCCATTCCATTCCACATTCCATTGCACATTCCAATCCATTACTTTCCACATTCCACACCATTCCATTCCACGTTGCATTCCATTCCATTCCACATTCCATTTCACATTAAATTACATTCCATTCCACATTCCCTTCCACACTCCATTCCATTCCATTCCACCTTTGATTCCACATTCCATTCCATTCCATTCCACTTTGAATTCCACATTCCATTCCCTTCCATTCCACATTCCATTCCACATTCCATTCCATTCCATTACAAATTCCATTCCACATTCCATTCCATTCCATTCCACATTGAATTCCACATTCCTTTCATTTCCATTCCGCATTCCATTCCATTCCACATTCCATTCCACATTCCGTTGCATTCCTTTCCACATTCCATGCCATTCCTATCCACATTCCATTCCATTACATTCCATTCCACATTGCATTCCATTTCATTCTGCATGCCATTCCACTGCTTTCCACATTCCGTTAAACATTCAAATCCATTCCATTTCACATACCATTCCATTCCATTCCACATTCCTTTCCACTCCATTCCATTCTTCATTCCATTCCTTTCCATTCGTCGTTGCATGCCATTCCATTCCACATTTGATTCTAATCCATTCCACATTCTATTCCATTCCATTCCATTCCATTCCACAATCCATTCCACATTCCATTCCATTCCAGTATTCATTCCTCATTCCATTCCACTTTCCATTCCATTCCACGTTCCAGTCTGCTTTCCATTCCACGTTCCATTCCACACTCCATTCTATTCCATTCCACATTCCATTGCACATTCTATTCCATGTTCCATTCCATTCCATGCCAGATTCCATTCCATTCCATTCTGCGTTGAATTCCACTTTCCATTCCACAATCCATTCCACATTCCATTCCGTTTCACGTTCCATTTCACATTCCATTCCCCATTCCATTCCATTTCACGTTCCATTCCACATTCCATTCCACGTTCCATTCCACATTCCATTCCACGTTCCATTACACATTCCATTCCATTCCGTTCCACATTCCATTCCACATTCCATTTCATTCCATTCCATGTTCCATTCCACATTCCATTCCATTCCATTCCACATTCCATTGCATTCTATTCCACGTTTCATTCCACATTGCATTCCATTTCATTCCATATTCCATTACACATTTCATGCCATTGCATGCAACATTCCATTCCATTCCATTTCACTTTCTTTCCACAGTCCATTCCATTCAATTACACATTCCATTCCACATTCCACTCCGTTACATTTCAATTTAATTCCATTCCAATCAATTCCTTTCCATTCCACATTTCATTCAATTTCTTTCCTTTCCATTCCACATTCCATTCCACATTCCATTCAATATTCCATTCTACTCCATTTCCCATTCCCTTAAATTCCATTCCATTCAATTCCACATTCCATTCCAATTGCATTTCACGTTCCATTCCAAGGTCCATTCAACGTTCCATTCCACCTTCCATTCCACGTTCCATTCCAAAATTCATTCCATTCCATTTCATATTCCATTCCACATTACTTTCCATTGAATTCCACATTGCATTCCATTCCATTTCATTCCAGATTGCATTTCATTCCATTCCACATTCCATTCCATTCCATTGCACATTCCAATCCGTTCCATTCCACATTCCATTCCATTCCGTCCTATTCCACATTCCATTCAATTCCATTCCACTTTCCATTCCATTGCACATTCCATTCCATCCCATTCCAGATTCCATTCCATTCCACAATCCATTCCACATTCCATTCCATTCCACTTTCCATTCCACATTGCGTTCCACATTCTATTCCATTCCACTTTCCATTCTATGTTCCATTCGATGTTCCATTCAACATTGCATTCCGTACCATTCCACATTTCATTCCATTCCATTCCATTCCACAATCCATTCCACATTCCACTCCGTTTCATGTTCCATTCACCATTCCTTTCCACATTACATTCCATTCCATTACACATTCCATTCCAATCCACATTCAATTCCATTCCATTCCACATTACATTCCTTTCCATTCCATGCCAGTCCACGTTCCATTCCATTGCATAGCTTTCTCCGTTCCATTCTACGTTCCATTCCACATTCAATTCCACGTTCCAATCCCTGATATTCCACTTTCCATTCCACGTTCATTCCACGTTTCATTACATTCCATTTCACGTTCCATTCCACGTTCCATTCCACGTTGCATTCCACGTTCCATTGCATTAAATTCCACGTTATATTCTACTTTCCATTCCATGTTACATTCCATTATACTCCACGTTCCATTGCACTTTCCATTTCACATTTCATTCCATTCCTTTCCACTTTCCATTGCACATTCCATTCCATTAAATTCCACATTTCATTGCACATTCCATTCCATTCCATAACACTTGCCTTTCCGTTCCATTCCACATTATATTCCATTCCATTCCACATTCCATTTCACATTCCATTCCGTTGCCTTACACATTCCATTGCTCATTCCATTCCATTCCGTTCCACTTTGCATTCCACACAGCATTCCTCTCCATTCCACATTCCATTCCATTCCATTCCACTTTCCTTTCCATTCCATTCCATTTCATTCAACACTGCGTTCCATTCCACTACTCTTTCCATTCCACATTCCATTCCATTCCATTCCACATTCCGTTGCACATTCCATTCCATTCCATTCCATTACACATTCCATTCCATTCCATTCCACTTTCCATTTGTTTCCACGTTCCATTCAACATTCCATTCCACTCCATCCCACATTCCATTCTACGTTACATTCCATTCCATTCCACATTCCATTCCATTACACATTGCATTCCATTCCTTTCCACATTCCATTCTACATTCCTTTCCATTGCATTCCGCATTCCATTACATTCCATTCTACATTCCTTTCCATTCCATTCCTTTCCAACTTCCATTCCATTTCATTCAGCTTTCCATTCCTCATTCCATTCCATTCCATTCCACATTCCATTCCATTCCATTCCACACTCCTTTCCATTCCATTCCACATTCAATTCCATTCCATTCTATTTTGCATTCCATCCCATTCCATTCCAAATTCCAGTCCATTCCACTGCACATTCCATTCCATTCCATTCCATTCCACAATCCGTTTCACATTCCATTCCATTCCACATTGGATTCCACTTTCCATTCCACATTCCATTCGATTCCACATTCCATTCAATTCCACATTCAATACCACGTTGCATTCCATTCCATTCCACATTCCATTCTACATTCCGTTCCATTCCATTCCACATTCCATTTCATTCATTGCACTTTCCATTCCATTCCACATTCTATTCCACGTTGCATTACATTCCACTCCAAATTCCATTCTATAGTCCATTCCATTCCATTCTGCATTCCATTCCTTTCCATTCCACCTTCCATTCTATTTCACTCGGCATTCCATTCCATTCTAGCATTCCATTCAATGTTCCACTGCATATTTCATTCCAGGTTCTATTCCACATTCCATTCCACGTTCCATTCCAAATTCCATTCCATTAAATTCCACATTCCATTCAATTCCATTCCACGTTCCATTCCACATTCCATTCCATTCCATTCCACATTCCATTCCAGATTACATTTCACAGTCCATTCCGCATTGCATTCCATTCCACATTCCATTCCACGTTACATTTCACATTCAATTCCATTCCACGTTCCATTCCACATTCCATTCAACATTCCATTCCAAATTCCACTCCGCGTTCCGTTCCAATTTCCATTCCACAATCGATTCCATTCCTTTCCACATTCCATTCCACATTCCATTCCATTGCTTTCCACATTTCATTCAACATTGCGTTCCATTCCATTTCACATTCCATTCCACACCTTTTCAGGTTCTACTCCAAATTCCATTCCATTCAATTCCACATTCAATTATGCATTCCATTCCATTGCATTCGACCTTCCATTACACATTCCAATCCATTGCATTCCACCTTGCATTCCACATTCCATTCCATTCCATTCCGCATTCCATTCGACATTCCATTACATTCTATTTCACTTTCCATTCCACTCCATTCCATTCCACATTTCATTCCATTCCATTCCACATTCCATTCCATACCATTCCATATTCCATTCCATTCCATTCCATATTCCGTTCCACATTCCATTCCTTTCCACGTTCCATTCCACATTCCATTGCATATACCTTTCCTCGTTCCATTCCAGTTTCCATTCCACATTCCATTCCACTTTCCATTACACATTCCATTCCACATTCCATTCCACAATCCTTTCCATTCCATTCCACATTCCATTCCATTCCATTTCACATTCCATTCCAAATTCCAATCAACATTCCATTCCACAATCCATTCCTTTGCATTCCACATCGCATTCCACATTCCTTTCCATTCCACATTCCATTCCATTCCATTCCACATTGCATTCCAATCCACGCCATTCCATTCCATATTCCATTCCACATTCCATTCTATTCCATTCCAGATTCCATTCCACATTATATTCCATTCCATTCAACATTCCATTCCACATTCCATTCCATTCCATTCCACATTCCATTCAATTCCATTTCACATTCCATTCCCTTCCACATTCTATTCCATTCTATTCCATTCCACTTTCCATTCCACATTCTATTACATATTCCATTCCATACCATATTCCATTCCATATTCTATTAGGCATTCCATTCCATTTTCCATTCCACATTCCATTCCATTCCACATTGCATTCGACATTCCTTTCCATTCCTCCATTCCACATTCCATTCCACATTTCATTCCATTTTTTCTTTCCACAATCCATTAAACATTCCATTCCATTCCATTCCACGTTACATTCCATTCCATTCCAAACTCCTTTCCATTCTATTCCATTTAATAATCCATTCCACATTCCATTGCATTCCATTCCACATTACTTTCCATTCCAATCCACATTCCATTTCATTCAATTCAACCTTCCATTGTTTTCTAATACACATTCCATTCCATTCCATTCCATATTCAATTCCATTCCATTCCACATTCCATTCCCTTGCTTTCCATTGCACATTCCCTTCCATTGCATTCCACATTGCATTCCATTCTACATTTCATTCCACTCCATTCCACTTTCCATTGCATTCCATTACACATTCCATTCCATACCTGTCCACACAGCGTTCCATTCCATTCCAGATTCCATTCCCTTCCATTCCACATTCCATACCATTCCATTCCACATTCCATTCCACTCCATTCCACTTTGCATTCCGCATTCCATTCCACATTCCATTCCATTTCATTTCACTTTCTATTCCATTCCTTTCCACATTGCATTCCACAAAACTTTCCATTCGACATTCCATTCCATTCAATTCCACATTCCATTCCACATCACATTCCATTCAATTCCACATTCATTTCTACATTCCATTCCACATGCCATTCCATTCCATTCCGCATTCCATTCCATTCCAGTCGACATTCCATTCCATTCCATTCCACATTCCATTCCATTCCATTCCAGTCAACATTGCATTCCATTCAATTCCACATTCCATTCCATTCCATTCCATATTCCTTTCCACTTTCCATCGCATTTCACATTCCGTTCTATTCCATTACACACTCCATTCCATTCCATTCCACCTTGCATTCCACATTACATTCAATTCCTTTACATATTCCATTCCATTCCATTCCACCTTCCATTCCATTCCATTCCATTCCAAATTCCATTCCATTCCATTCCATTCCACTCCATTAAACATTCAATTACATTCCATTCCAATCCATTCCACATTCCATTTCACATTCCATTCCATTCCATTTCACATTCCTTTACATTCTTTCCACATTCCATTCCATTCGATTCCATTCCAATTTCCATTGCATTCCTTTCCACATTCAATTCCATTCCATTCCACACTGCATTCCATTCCATTCCATATTCTATTCCATACCATTCCACATTGCATCCAATTCCATTCCACATTCCATTGCATTCCATTCCACATTCCATTCCACATTCCATTGCATTCCACATTCCATTCCATTCCATTACACATTCCATTCTATTCCATCCAACATTCAATTCCACATTCCAATCAATTCCATTACACATTCCATTCCATTGCAGTCCGCATTCCATAACACATTCCATTCCATTCCGTTACACATTCCATTGCACATGCCATTCCTGATCATTCCAAATTGCATTAGATTTCTTCCACTTTCCATGCCATTCCATTTCACATTCCATTCCATTCCATTCCACAATCCATTCCATATTCCATTCCACAATCCATTCCACATTCCATTCCACATTTCTTTCCACATTCCATTCCATTGCTTTCCACATTCCATTCCATTCCATTCCACATTCCATTCATTCCAATCCACTCCACATTCCATTCATTCCAATCCACATTCCACTCCATTCCATTCCACATTCCATTGAACTCCAATCCACATTGCATTACTTTCCGTTCCATATTCGATTCCATTCCATTCCACGTTACATTCCCTTGCATTCCATTCCGCATTCCGTTCCATTCCATTCCACCTTCTATTCCACATTCTATTCCATTCCACATTCCATTCCATTCCATTCCATTCCACTTTCCTTTGCATTCCATTCCACATTCCTTTCCATTCCATTCCACACCACATTCCATTCCATTCCAAATTCCATTCCACTCCATTCTACATTCCATTTCATTCCATTGCATGTTCCATTCCATTCCATTTCATGTTCCATTCCACATTCCATTCCATTCCATTCCACACCGTGTTCCATTCCATTCCAAATTCCATTCCATTCCATTCCATTCCACAGAGTATTCCACACTCCATTTCATTACACATTCCTTTCCATTCCATTCCGCATTCCATTCCATATCGCATTCCATTCAATTCCACATTCTATTCCACATTCCATTTCACATTCCATTCCTTTCCTTTCCGTTCCACATTCCATTGCTTTCTAGTCCACATTCCATTCCATTGCTTTCCACATTGCGTTGCATTCCATTCCATTTTCCATTCCATATTCCATTGCATTCCACATTCCATTCCGTTTCATTACACTCTCCATTCCATTCCATTAAACATTCCGTTTCACATTCCAATCAATTCCATTACACATTCCATTCCATTCCATTGCACATTCCATACCACATTCCATTCCATTTCAATACTCATTCCATTCCACATTCCATTCCAGTCCATTCCATATTGCATTCCATTCCATTCCACATTCCTCTTCCCATTGCATTCCATTCCATTCTACTTTCCATTCCACACTGCATTCCATTTCATTCCACATTCCATTCCATTCCATTCCACATTCTTTTCCCCATCGCATTCCTTTCCATTCCACATTCCATTCCATTCCATTCCACATTGTTTTCCACATCGCATTCCTATACATTCCACATTACATTCCACAGTTAATTACACTTTCGTTTCCTCATTCCATTACATTCCATTCCCATCGCGTTCCATTATATTCCACATTCTATTCCTCTCCATTCCACATTCCATTCCATTCCATGTTCCATTCCATTCCATTTCACATTCCATTCCACATTCCATTGCATTCCATTCCGTTCCACATTCCATTCCATTCCAGTGCCCATTCCATTCAATTCCATTCCACGTTGCATTCCATTCCATTCCATATTCCATTCCACATTCCATTGCATTCCACATTCCTTTCCATTCCATTACACACTCCATTCCATTCCTCTCCACATTCTGTTCCACATTCCAATCAATTCCATTACACATTCCAATCCATTCCATTACACATTCCATACCACATTCCATACAATTCCATTACACATTCCATTCCACATTCCTTTCCAGCCCATTCCATATTGCATTCCTTTCCATTCCACATTCCTTTTCACATTCCATTCCTTTCCATTCTACATTCCATTCCACATTGCATTCCATTCCATTCGACATTCCATTCCATTGCATTCTACATTCCATTCCATTCCATTCCACATTCCATTCCACATTGCATTCCTTTCCATTCCACATTCCATTCCATTCCATTTCACATTCCATTCCATTCCATTCCACTTTCCATTTCATTCATTTCCATTCCACTTTACATTCCATTCCATTCCACTTTCCAATCCGTTTCATTCCACATTCCATTTGATTCCACTCTGCATTCCATTACGTTCTATTCCACATTGGTTTCCACAACAGTTCCATTGCATTACACTTTCCATTCCACATTCCATTCCACATTCCATTCCATTACACTCTGTATTCAATTCAATGCCATTCCACATTCCATTTCACATTGCATTCCATTGCAATCCACCTTCCGTTCCATTCCCTTACATTCCAGTCCACATTCGATTGAATTCCATTCCATTCCTCCTTCTATTCCATTCCATTCCACATTCCGTTCCATTCCATTCCGCATTCCAATCCATTGAATTCCACGTTCCATTCCATTCCATGCCACGTTCCATTCCACGTTCCATGCCGCTTTGCATTCCACGTTCCATTCAACATTCCATTCCATTCCATTCCACGTTCCATTCCATGTTCTATTCCATTCCATTTCACGTATCATTCCACGTTCCATGCCACCTTCTATTCCACGTTCCATTCCACATTCCATTCCATTGCATTCTAAATTCCATTCTATATTCCATTCCATTCCATTGTATTTTCCATTCCATTCCATTCCATTCCACATTACATTCCATATTCCATTCCTTTCCATTCCACATTCCATTCTATGCCATTCCACTTTGCATTCCATTCCATTCCACATTCCATTCCATTCCAGTCCATATTGCATTCCATTTCATTCCATTCCTCATTCCATTCCATTCCATTGCAAATTCCATTCCATTCCATTCCACATTCCATTCCATTCCCTTCTACATTCCATTCCATGCCGTTTAACCTTCCATTCGATTCCATTCTCTTGCACTTTCCATTCCAATTTCCATTCCATTCCATTCCACATTCCATTCCCTGCCATTCCACATTCCATTTCATGCCATTCCGCATTCCATTGGACATTCCATTCCATGCCATTCCAGTTTCCATTCCACTTTCCATTCTATTGAATGCACATTCCATTCCATTCCAGTCCAGTCCAAATTCCATTCCATTCAATTCTGTTCCACATTCCATTCCATTGCAATTTCCATTCCATTCCACATTCCATTCCATTCCATTCCACGTTCCTTTCCATTCCATTCCATAGCAGTCCAAATTCCATTCGATTCCATTCCACATTCCATTCCATTCCAATTTCCATTCAATTCCACATTCCATTCCATTCCATTCCACATTCCTTTCTATTCCATTCCATAACAGTCCACATTCCATTCGATTCCATACCATTCCACGTTCCATCCCATTCCATTCCACAATCCATTGCATTGCATTCCACTTTCCATTCATGTTCCATTCCACGTTCCATTCCGCGTTCGATTCTACTTTCCATTCCAAGTTCAATTCCACGTTCCACTCCCTTACATTCCACGTTCCATTCCACTTTCCATTCCATTCCATTCCACGTTCCATTCCACATTCCATTCTACTTTCCATTTCACGTTCCATTCCATTAAATCCCACGTTACATTCAACTTTCTGTTTACATTCCTTAACATTCCACGTTCCATTGTACGTTCCATTCCACGATCCATTCCTTTCCATTCCACCTTCCATTCTATATTCCATTCCATTCCACTCCACATTGCATTGCACATTCCATTCCATTCCATTCCACTTTCCATTGCACGTTCTAATCCATTCCATTGCACATTCCATTCCATTCCATTCCATTCCACATTCTATTCCATTCCATTCAACATTCCATTTCACTTTCCATTCCATTACATTCCACATTCCCCTCCACATTACATTCCATTCCATTCCACTTAGCACTCCACATAGCATTCCATTTTATTCCACATTCCTTTCCATTCCATTAAACGTTCCTTTCCATTCCATTGCACATTGCATTGCTTTCCAATACACCTTCCATTCCATTCCATTAATCGTTCCTTTCCATTACATTCCATTCCATACCACATTGCATTGTTTCCACTAAACCTTGCATTCCACATTGCATTCCAATCCATTCCGCATTCCATACCACATTCCATTCCATTCCAATCAATTTCAAATTGCATTCCATTCCATTCCACATTCCATTCGATTACACATTCCATTCCACATTGCCTTCCATTCCATTCCACATTCCATTCTGCATTCCATTCCATTCCATTGCACATTCCATTCCATTCCATTCTACATTCCACTCCATTGCATATTCCATTCCACATTGCATTCCATTCCATTCCACATTTAATTCAACATTCCATTCCATTTCATTCTGCATTCCATTCCATTTCATTCAACATTCCATTCCATTCCCTTCCATTCCACCTTTCATTCCATTTCATACGGCCTTCCATTCCATTCCAGCTTTCCATTCCACATAACATTCCATTCCATTCCACATTCCATTCCATTCCATTCCACATTCTATTCCATTATATGCCATTCAATTCCATTACATTTGGAATTCCAGCCCATTCCATTCCACTTTCCACTTCATTCCACTGCACATTCCATTCCATTCCATTACACAATCCATTCCACATTCCATTCAATTCCACATTCGATTACACATTGCCTTCCACATGTCACTCCATTCCACTTTCCATTCGATTCCTCCTTCCATTCCACATTGCATTCCATTCCATTCCACATTGCATTCTATGTTCCATTCCATTCCATTCCACATTCCATTCCATTCCATTCCACATTCCATTCCATTGCATTCCACATTCCATTCTAAATTCCTTTCTATTGCATTCCACTCCATTCCCCTTTGCATTCCATTGCATTCCACATACCATTTCATTCCATTCCACATTCCATTCCACTCCATTCCACTTTCCATTCCACATTCCATTTCAAATTTCATTCCATTCCATTCCATATTCCATTCCACATTCCATTACACTCCATTCAACATTGCATTCCAAATTCCATTCCATTTCACATTCCATTCCACATTCCGTTACATTCCTTTCCATTCCACATTCCATTCCATTCCACATTCCATTGCAGATTTAATTCCACATTCCATTCCTCATTCCATTCCATTCCACAATCCATTCCATTCCATTCCACTCCACGTTACAACGCATTCCATTCCTTTCCATTCCACTTCCCATTCCACAGTGCATTTCACATTACATTCCTTTCCATTCCACGTTCCATTCCACATTCTATTTCACATTCCATTCCATTAAATTACACATTCCATTCCATTCCTTTAAACACTCCATTCCATTCCATTCTCTTCCACATTGCATTCCATTCCATTCCATTCCTTTGCATTCCACATTCCATTCGATTCCTTTCCATTCTATTATAAGTCCCATTACACAATCCAATCCACATTCCACTCCATTCAAATAAAATTCCAATTCATTCCATTCCTTTGCATTCCGCATTCCATTCCATTCCATTCCACATTGCGTTCCACATTCCAATCCATTGCTTTCCACATTCCGTTGCATTCCATTCCACATTCTGTTTCATTCCATTCCACATTCCATTCCATTCAACATTCCATTCCATTCCATTCCACATTCCATTCCATTCCATTCCACATTCCATTCCATTCGATTCTGTTCCACATTCCGTTCCATTCCATTCCATTCCATTTCACATTCCGTTCCATTCCATTGCTTTCCACATTCCATTCCATTCCTTTCCACATTCCATTCAATTCCGTTTCATTCCATTCCCCTTTCCATTACACATTCTATTCCACATTCCATTCCACATTCCATTCCACATTAATTTCCCTTCCTTTCCGCTTTCCATTCCATTCAATTCCATTCTACCATCCATTCCAATCTGTTCCGAATTACATTCCGCAATCCATTCCATTCTGTTCCACATTCCATTCCATTCCTTTTCTCATTCTATTCCATTCCATTCTATTCCACAGTCCATTCCATTTCATTCCACATTTCATTCCACATTCCATTACACATTCCTTTCCACTTTCCTTTCAACATCCCATTCCACATTCCATTGCATGATCCTATGCACGTTCCATTCAACGTTCCATTCCACTTTCCATTCCTCATTGCATTCCACATTCCATTCCACGTTACATTCCATTCCACATTCCATTGACTTCAATTCCACATTCCTTTCCATTCATTCCACGTTCCATTCCACATTCCATTCCTTTCCCGTCCACATTCCATTCCTTTCCCTTCCACATTCCATTCCATTCCATTCCACATTCCATTCCATTACACACTCCACTCCATTCCACATTCCGTTCCCTTCCATTCCATTCCACATTCCATTCCAAATTCCATTCCACATTCCATTCCATTCCATTCCACCTTTCATTTCAAATTCCATTCCATTCCATTCCATTCCTTTCCACATTCCATTCCACATTCCATTCCACATTACATTACACATTCCATTCCACATTCCATTCCATTCCATTCCTTTCCATTCCATTCCTTTCCATGCCACATTACATTCTAGATTCCATTTCATTCCAATCCACATTCTATTCCACTCCATTCCATTCCACATTCCATTCCAAATTCCATTCCTTTCCATTCCACATTACATTCCTTTTCATTACACATTCCCTTTCATTCCATTCCAGATTCCATTCTATTCCACTCCACATTCCATTCCAGGTTCCATTCCACTTTCCATTCCACTTTCCATTCCACGTTTCATTGCACATTCCATTACACATTCCATCCCACATACCATTCTATTGCGTTCCACATTCCGTTCCACATTCCATTTCATTCCAATCCATTTTCCATTCCATTCCACTCCACATTCCATTCCACATTCCTTTCCATTCCATTCCACATTCCATTCCACTTTCAATTCCATTAAATTCCACCTTACATTCCACGTTCCATTCCCCGTCCCTTTCCATTCCATTGCTCAATGCATTCCACATGCTATTGCATTCCATTCCGCATTCCATTCCACAATCCGTTCCACTTTCCAATCCATTCCATTCCACATTCCATTCGACATTCCACTTCGTTCCATTCCAGATTCCATTATATATTCCATTCCACATTGCATTTGACATTTCATTCAATGCCATTCCACATTCCACTCCAGTCCACATTTCATTCCATTCCGTACCTCATTACATTCCATGCAATTCCGCATTCCATTCCATTCCATTCCGTATCAATCCATTCCGTCTTGCATTCCATTCCACTCCATTCCACATTCCATTCTATGCCATTCCGTTCCAATCCATTCCACATTGCATTCCTTTCCATTCTATTCCACTTTCAATTCCAGTCCATTCCACATTCCTTTCCATTCCATTCCTTTTCATATTCCATTCCACATTCCATTACAATCCATTCCACAATCCATTCCACATTCCATTCCATTCCATTCCAATTCATTCCACTATCCATTCAACATTACATTCCATTCCATTCCACATTCCATCCCATTCAATTTCACATTCCATTCCATTCCAATCCATTTCATTCCATTCCACATTCCATTCCACATTCCTTTCCAGTCCATTCCACATTCCATTCCGTGTTCAATTCCATTCCATTCCACATTCCATTCCTTTCCATTCCACATTCCATTCCGTTCCATTCCACATTCCATTCCACTGCAATCCACATTCCATTCCATTCCACTTTCCATTCCACTTTCCTTGCCGTTCCATTCAACATTCCATTCCATTCCATTCCACATTCCGTACCATTCCGTTCCACATTCCATTCCATTCCATTCCACATTCCTTTCCATTCCATTCCACTTTCCATCCCACTTTCCATTCCATTAAATTCTACATTCCTTTCCATTTAAATTCCTTTCCATTCCACATTCCTTTCTGCTTTCCATTCGATTCCATTCCACATTCCATTCCACATTCCATTCCATTCCATTCCAACTTCCATTCCATTCCATTCTACATTCCTTTCCATTCCATTCCACATTCCATTCCATTCCATTCCACATTCCTTTCCATTCCATTCCACATTCCATTCCATTCCATTCCGTTCCATTCCATTACACATTCCATTCCTTTGCATTCCATATTCCATTCCATTCCATTCCATTCCACATTCCATTCCATTCCATTCCCCATTCCATTCCATTCCACATTCCAATCCAGTCCATTCCACATTCCATTCCACATTCCATTCCTCATTCCCTTCCACATTCCATTCCATTCCATTCCACATTCCATTCCACATTCCCTACCTCATTCCCTACCACATTCCATTCCATTCCATTCCACAATCCATTCCATTCCATTCCACATTCCATTACACTTTACTTTCCAATTTCCATTCCATTCCCTTCCACGTTACATTCAACGTTCCTTTGGACGTTCTATTCCGCATTACTTTCCATTCCATTCCTTGTTCCATTCCAGTTTCCAATCCATTCCATTCAACTTTCCATTCCATTTTATTGCACATTCCATTCCATTCCTTTCCACCTTCCATTCATTCTATTCCACGTTCCATTCTATTCCATTCCACGTTCCATTTCATTCCATTCGACGTTCCATTCCTCATTGAATTTCACATTCCATTCCACTTTCCATTGCAATCCATTCCATTCCATTCCACATTCCAGTACATTCCTTTCCACTTCCCATTCCATTCAATTCCCCATTCCATTCCATTCCATTCCATTCCAAATTCCATTTCATAGCATTCCGCATTCCTTTCCATTCCACATTCCATTAGACATTCCATTCTATTCGAATCCACATTCCATTCCATTCCATTCCTTTTCATTCCATATTCCATAGCATTCTTTCCATTCCACATTGCCTTCCTTTCCATTCCTCATACCATTCCATTCCATATAGCATTCCTTTCCATTCCAGATTCCTTTCCATTCCATTCCATATTCCATTGCGTTTCGTTCCTTTCCATTCCACATTCCATTCCTCTTTCCATAAAATCTTCCATCCCATGATCCATTCCATTCCATTCCATTCCTTTCCACATTCCTTACCTTTCCGTTCCATTCTTTCCGGATTCCATTCCATTCCATTCCACATTATATTCCACATTCCATTCCACATTCTATTCCACATTCCATTCCTTTCCATTACACATTTCATTCCTCATTCCATTCCATTCCAGATTCCATTTGTTTCCATTCCATATTTCATTCCAAATTCCATTCCACATTACATTCTACATTCAATTCCATGTTCCATTCCACATTCCTTTAAATATTCCATTTCATTCCATTCCATTCCACATTCCATACCACATTCCTTTCCATTCCATTACACATTCCATTACAATACATTCCACGTTCCATACCACTTACAATTGTACGTTCCGCTAAAAATTGCATTCCATTCCATTAAAGTTCCATTCCATTCCATTCCACATTGCATTCCATTACATTCCACCTTACATTTCACGTTCAATTCCATTCCAATCCACTTTCCATTCCATTCCATTCCACGTTCCATTTCTTTCCATTCCACATTCCATTTCACATTCCATTCCACCTTCCATTCCTTTCCATTCTTTCCGTTTCACATTCCATTCCATTCCATTCCACATTCCATTCCGTTCCATTTGGCATTCCGTTCCATTCCATTCTGCATTCCGTTCCATTCCATTCCACATTGCATTCCATTCCATTCAATTCCACATTCCATTCCATACCTTTCCACTGCATTCCATTCCATTCCACATTCCATTCCACATTCAATTCCATTCCATTCCACTCCATTCCATTCCATTCCACATTCCATTCCACATTCCATTCCAATCCATTCCATTCCACATTCCTTTCAAATCCATCCAACATTACATTCCATATTCGATTCCATTCCCTTTCACATTCCCATCCATTCCATTACATTTTGCATTCCATTCCTTTCCACATTCTATTCCATTTCATTCCACATTCCATTCCATTCCAATCCACATTCCATTCCATTCAACATTCCATTCCAAATTCCATTCCATTTCATTGCACATTCCATTCCATTCCGTTTCACATTGCATTCCATTCCATTACACATTCCATTCCATTCCATATTCCTTTCAATTCCATTCCATTCCTTTCCAAATTCCATTCCATTCCATTCCATTCCATTCCACATTCTATTCCACTTTCCATTACATTTCATTCCACATTTCATTCCACATTCTATTCCATTCAATTCCGCATTCCATTTCTTTCCATTCCATTCATTTCCATTTCGCATTCCATTCCATTCCATTCTGCATTCCATTCCATTCCATTCTTCATTCCATTCCATTCCATTCCGCAGTCTATTCCATTCCATTCCGCATTACATTGCATTCCATTCCGTTTCCATTCATTCCACATTGCTCTCCATTCCATTCCATTCCACATTCCATTCCATTCCACATTCCATTCCATTCTATTCCATTCCAATCCATTCCACAATGCATTTCATTATGTTCCATTCCATTACATTCCACATTCCATTCCATTCCATTCCATTCCATATTCCATTCCATTCCATTCCACATTCCATCACATTCCATTCCGCTTTCCATTGCTTTCCATTCGGCATTCCATTCCATTCCATTCCGCATTCCATTCCATTCCATTCCGCATTCCGTTACATTTCATTCCATTCCATGCCATTCCATTCCACACTGCATTCCACCCCATTCCATTCCACTTTCCATTCCATTCCATTCCATTACACATTCCCTTCCACGTTCCATTTAACGTTCTATTCCACTCCTTTCCACTTTACACCCCATTCCATTCCACGTTCCATTTCATTGCATTACACATTCCATTCCCCATTCCATTTCACATTCCATTCCACATTCCATTTCACATTCCTATCTATTCCATTCCTTTACTTTCCACAGTATATTCCATTCCATGTTTCATTCCATTCCACATTCCATTCGATTCCACTTCCCGTTCCTTTCCATTCTGCATTCCACTACATTTGATTCCACATTCCATTCCACATTCCATTCCATTCCATTCCACATTCCACTCCACATTCCATTCCACATTCCATTCCATAGCATTCCACATTCCATTCCATTCCATTCCACATTCCATTACAAATTCCATTGCATACCCTTCCACATTCCATTAGACTATCCACTCCATTCCACATCTCATTCCACATTCCTTTCCATTCCATTTCACATTGCTTTGCACATTCCATTCTATTCCATTCCACATTCACTTCCATTCTATTCCATTCCTCATTACATTGCACATTCCATTCCATTCCATTCCACATTCCATTCCATTCCATTCCACATGCCATTCCACATTCCATTCCATTGCACATTCAATTCAATTCCATTTCACATTGCATTCCATTCCGTTTCATTTCAGATTGCATTCAATTCCACTCCACATTCCATTCCATTCCATTCCATTCCAGATTCAATTCCTTTCCATTCCACTATCCATTCCATGCCTTTCCATCTCATTACATTCCATATTCCATTCAATTCCATTCCCCTTTCCATTTCATTCCATACTATTCCTTTACTCATTCCATTCAACATTCCATTCCATTCCATGCCACATTCCATTCCATTCCATTATGCAGTAAATTCCGTTCCATTCCACATTGCATTCCATTCCATTCCACATTCAATTCAATTCCATTCCACCTTCCATTCCATTCCATTCCACATTCCAACACATTCCTTTCCACATTCCATTCCATTCCATTCCATTCCATTCCATTCTACGTTCCATTACATTCCATTCTACATTTCATTGTATTCCGTTCCACATTGCCTACCGTTCCATTCCATTCCACATTCCATTCCATTCCATTCCATTCCATTCCATTGCACGTTCCATTCCACATTCCATTACATTCAATTCCACATTCAATTCCCTTCCATTTCACATTCCATTCCACCCCACTTTCCATTCCGTTCCACATTCCTTTCCATTCCTTTCCATTCAAATCCAAATTCCATTCCACATTCCATTATTATCCATTCCACATTTGATTTCATTCCATTCCACATTCAATTTCGTTCCATTCCTTTCCTTATTCCATTCCATTCCATTGCACATTCCATTCCATTCCATTCCACATTCCTTTCCATTCCATTCCATTGCATTCCATTCCACTTTCCATTCCATTCCATTCCATTCCAATCTATTCCAATCCACATTACTTTCCATTCCATTCCACATTCCATTCCACTTTCCATTCCATTCCTTTCCACATTTCATTCCACATTCCATTCCATTCCATTCCACATTCCATTCCATTCCATTTCATTCCACATTCCATTCCATTCCATTCCACATTCCATTCCATTCCATTCCACATTCCATTCCATTCCATTCCGTTTTCCATTGAATTCCATTCTGCATTCCTTTCCCCTTCATTACATTACATTCCACATTCCATTCCACATTCCATTCCATTCCATTCCATTCCATATTCCATTCCACATTCCATTCCACATTCCCTTCCACTTTCCATTGCATTCCATTCCACATTCCATTCCATTCCATTCCGTATTACATTCCACATTTTTTACACATTACCTTCCGCATTCCATTCTATTTCATTACACATTCCTTTCCACACTTCATTCCATTCCTTTCCACATTATATTCCACAATCAATTCCTCACTCCTTTCCACATACCATTCCATTCCATTCCACATTCCCTTCCACATTGCATTCCATTCCATTCCACATTAAATTCCACAATCCATTCCATTCCTTTCCACATTACATTCCACAATCCATTCCTCATTCCCTTCCACATTCCATTCCATTCCTTTCCACAATCCATTCCATTCCATTCCACCTTCCATTCCACTTTACATTCAACATTCCATTCCACAATCCAATCCATTCCACTCCACATTCCATTGCACATTCCAGTACATTCCTTTCGAGAATCCATTCCATTCCATTCCACATTCCATTCCAGTTTACTTTTCACTTTCCATTACATTCCATTCCACCTTGCATTCCACGTTCTATTGGACGTTCCATTCCACGTTCCATTCGACTTTCCTTTCCATTCGATTCCGCTTTCCATTCTAGGTTCTAATCCATTCCATTCAACTTTCCTTTCCATTCCATTTCACATTCCCTTCCATTCCTTTCCACGTTCCATTCCACATTCCATTTCACATTCCATTCCACCTTTCATTGCATTCCATTCCAATCCATTCCACATTCCATTCCATTCCATTCCACTTCCCATTCCATTCAATTCCACATTCCTTTGCATTCCATTACATTCCATTCCAAATTCCATTCTATACCATTCTGCATTCCCTTCCTTTCCACATTTCATTGCATTCCATTACACATTCCTTTCTATTCCATTCCACTTTACATTCCATTACATTTCTTTTCGTTCCGTACTCCATACCATTCCATTCCATTCCACATTGCATTCCTTTCCATTCCACATACCATTAGAATCCATTTCACATTGCATTCCTTTCCATTAAACATTCCTTTCTATTCCATTCCACAGTCCATTCCATTTCATTCCTTTCCATTCTACATTCCATTCCACCTTCTATTACCTTGCATTCCACATTCCATTCTATTCCATTCCACATTTCATTCCACTTTCCTTTCCACCTTCCATTCCATTCCATTCCTTTCCACATTCCATACCATTCCGTTTGATTCCTTTCCAGATTCCATTCGATTCCATTCCACATTCTATTCCACATTCCATTCCATTCCATTCCATTTCGCATTCCATTCCACATTCCATTCCATTCCATTCCTTCGCAGATTCCATTGGTTTACATTCCGCATTTCATTCCACATTCCATTCCACGTTCCTTTCCAGATTCCATTCCACATTCCCTTCCACATTCCATTCCATTCCATTCCACATTCCATTCCACATTGCATACCACATTCCTTTCCATTCCATTACACATTCCATTGCATTACTTTCCATGTTCCATTCCATTCCATTCCACGTTCCTTACCATTGGACATTCCATTCCACTTTCCATTCCACGTTCCATTCCATTAAAGTCCATTTCACATTCCCCTCCAAATTGCATTCCATTCCATTAAAAATTCCATTCCATTGCATTCCACGTTGCATTCCCTTCCATTCCACGTTCCATTCTACATTCCATTCCACATTCCATTCCAATCCATTCCACTTCCCATTCTATTCCATTAAACGTTCCATTTCATTCCATTCCACGTTCCATTCCACATTGCATTTTACATTCCATTCCACCTTCCATTCTATTCCATTACACATTCCATTTCTCTTTCCATACTACCTTCCATTCCCTTCCATTCTTTCCAATCCGCATTCCATTCCATTCAATTCCTCTTCCCATTCCATTCAATTCTTCATTCCATTCCATTCCCATACATTCTATTCCGTTCCATTCCATATTCCATTCCATTCCATTCCTTTCCATATTCCATTTCATTCCATTCCACTTTCCATTGCATTCAATCCCATTCCATGTTCCATTCCATTCCATTCCATTCCACATTCCATAGCATTCCATTGCATTCCATATTCCGTTCAATTCCATTCCACATTCCAGTCCATTCCGTTCCACATTCCATTCCACGTTCCTTTCCATTCCATTCCGAATTCCATACCACTCCAATCAATTCCCTTCCTGATTCCTTTCCATTCTGTTACACATTCTATTCCACATTCCATTCCATTCCATTCCACATTCCATTCCACTTTCCATTCCATTCCATTCCACGTTCGATTCCATTCTATGTTTCATTCCACTTTCCATTCCACATTCCATTCCACGTTCCATTCCATTCAATTCCACGTTCCATTCCACATTTCATTCCACGTTTGATTCCAGGTTCCATTCCAGGTTCCATTCCAAGTTCCATTCCATGTTCAATTCCATTCCATTCCACGTTCCATTCCACAATGCACTCCACTTACCATTCCACATTCCATTGCACATTCCATTCCATATTCCATTGTGTTCCATTCCACATTCCATTCCACATTCCATTCCTCATTCTATTCCGCATTCCATTCAATTCCATTCCACATTCCATTCCACTTTGCATTCCATTCCACTCCACATTCTGATTGACTTTCCGGTCCATTCGTTTCCACATTCCATTGCATTGCTGTCCACATTCCATTCCACTTTCCATTCCACGATCAATTCTATTGCATTGCACCTACCATTCCACATTCCATTCCAGAATCGATTCCACATTCCATTCCATTCCATCCCACATTCCATTCCACATTGCATTCCATTCCAGTCCACCTTCCATTCCATTCCATTCCATTCCAAATTCAATTCCATTCCATTCCACATTCCATTCCACATTGCATTCCATTCCATTCCACGTAGCATTCCACATTCCATTCCACAATCCATTCCACTTTCCATTCCATTCCTTTCCACATTATATTCCACGTTCCGTTCTACATTCCATTCTACGTTCCTTTACACGTTCCATTCCTTTCCATTCCACGTTCTATTGCACATTCCATTCCTTTCCATTACGCGTTCTATTCCACATATCATTCAACGTTGTATTCCATTCCACGTTCCATTCCACATTCCATTCCATTCCATTCCACATTGCATTCCACATTCCATTCCATTCCATTCCACATTCTATTCCACTTTCCATTCCACGTTCTATTCGATTACACGTTCCATTCCACATTACATTCCACATTCCATTCCACTTTCCATTCCATTCCATTCCATTCAAGTCTACATTCCATTCCACGTTCCATTCCATGCCATTCCACCTTCTATTCCATTCCATTCCATGTTCAATTCCACGTTCCATTCCATTCCATTCCACATTCTATTCCACTTTCCATTCCATTTCATTCCACCTTCCATTCCATTCCATTCCATGTTCTATTGCATGTTCCATTCTGCGTTCCATTACATTCCATTCCACCTTCCATTCCACATTCCATTCCTTTCCACGTTGCTTTCCACATTCCATTTCACATTCCGTTCCACATTCCATTCCACATTAAATTGCATTCCATTCCATAGTCCATTCCATTCCATTTCGCTTTCTATTCCATTCCTTGGGACATTCCATTCCATTCCACATTCCATTCCAAATTCCATTCCTTTACATTCCTCATTCCATGCCACATTCCATTCCAGCTTCCATTCCATTCCATGCCTCATTCCTTTCCACATTCCATTCTATTCCATTCCATATACCGTTCCATGTTCCATTAGTTTCCTTTCCACCTTTCATTCCACGTTCCATTCCATGATCCATTTCATACCTTTCCACATTCCATTCCACTTTCCACTGCACTTTCCATTCCACATTCCATTGTATTCCATTCCACATTGCATTCCACATTGCATTCTATAAATGTCCACATTCCATTACACATTCCATTGCATTCCCTTTAAAAATTCCTTTCCATTCCATTCCACATTCCATTCTACATTCCATTCCATTCCATTCCATTGCACATTCCATTCCACATTCCTTTCCATTCCACGTTGCATTCCGGGTTCCTTTCCGCATTCAATTCCACATTCCATTCCACTTTCCATTCCATTCCATTCCACATTCCATTACAGATTCCATTCCATTGCATTCCACATTCAATTCCTCTTTCCATTCCACATTCCTTACCATTCTGTTACATTCCATTCCGGATTCCATTCCATTCCATTCCACATTCTATTCCACAGTCCATTCCATTCCATTCCACGTTACATTCCACATTCCATTCCACGTTACATTCCACATTCCATTCCACGTCTTATTCCACATTCCTTTCCACTTTCCATTCCACGTTCCATTCCATTCCATTCCACGTTGAATTCCATGTTCCATTTCACGTTCCATTCCATTCCATTCCACGTTGCATTCCATGTTCCATTCCACATTCCATTCCACATTACATTCAACCTTCCATTCCATTTCATTCCACATACTATTCCACTTTCCATTTCACATTCTATTCCAGATTCCATTCCACTTTCCATTGCATTCCATTCCACGTTCCATTCCAAGTTCCATTCCAGTCCATTCCACGTTCCTTTCCACATTCCATTCCACTTTCCATTCCAAACCATTCCACATTCCATTCCATTCCATTCCACATTCCTTTCCATTTAATTCCACATTCAATTCGACATGCCATTTCACATTCCATTCCATTCCTTTCTATTCCACATTCCATTCCATTCCATTCCACATTCCATTCCATTTTATTTAGCATTCCATTCCATTCCATTCCATTCCATTCCAAATTCCACCACATTCCATTCCATTCGACATTCCATTCCATTCAATTCCACATTACATTCGACATTCCATTCCATTCCATTCCACATTCCATTGAATTCCATTCCACATTCCTTTCCAAGTTCCACTCCATGTTGCATTCCACTTTCCATTCCACGTTGCATTCCACGTTCCATTCCCTTCCATTCCACATTCCATTCCATTTCATTCCACTTTCCATTCAACGTTCCATTCCACATTGCTTTCCTCGTTTCATTCCGCGTTCCACTCCACGTTCCATTTCTTTCCATTCCACATTCCATTCCATTGCCTTCTACATTCCATTCCTTTCCATTCCATTCCATTCCACATTCCATTTCACATTCCATTCCCTTCCATTACAGATTCCATTCCATTCCATTCCACATTTCATTCCACGTTCCATTCCACGTTCCTTTCCACTTTCCTTTCCATTCCATTGCACATTGCATTCCATTCCATTCTAGTTTACAATCCACGTTCAATTCCACTTTCCATTCCTTTGCAATCCACGTTCCAGTCCATTTCATTACACTTTATATTTCATTGCATTCCACGTTCCATTTTATTCCATTTCACATTCCATTCCACATTCCATTTCACATTCCATTTCACATACCATTCCATTCCATTCCATTGCATTCCACATTCCATTCCATTGCATTCCACTTTCCATTCCATTCCAATCCACATTCCATTCCATTCCATTCCACAATGCATTCCATTGTACATTCCATTCCATTCCATTCCACATTCCATTCCATTCCATTCCACAATCCATTCCACATTCCATTCACCCTTCCATTCCATTCGATCCTATTACACATTCCATTCCATTACATTCCACAATCCTTTCCATTACATTCCACATTCTATTCCACATTCCATCCCTCATTCCATTCCATTCCATTCCACGTTCCATTCCACTTTCCATTAGGCGTTCCATTCCACGTTCCATGCCATTCTTTCCACATTCCATTCCATATTCCATTCAATTCTGATCCACTTTCCAAAATATTCCATTCCACTTTCCATTCCATTCCATTCCACATTCCATTCCATTCCATTATAGGTTCCTTTCCATTCGATTACACTTTTCATTCTACTCCATTCCTTGATCCATTTCTTTCCCTTCCAATTTCCATTTCACATTCCATTTCACATAACTTTCCACCTTCCATTACATTCCATTACATTCCATTCCACTTTGCATTCCATTCCATTCCCCTTCCCATTCCATTCAATGCCGCACTCAATTCCACACTCAATTCCTTTCCTTTCCACACTCCATTCCATTCCATTACATTCCATTCAAATTTCCATTCTATTCCATTACATTCCATTCCACATTCCAAAACATTCCATTCCACATTCCATGCTATACAATTCTGCATTCCATTCCATTCCATTGCATTCTACATTCCAACCCATTGCATTCCACCTTCCATTCCATTGCATTCCATTCCGTTACACATTCCATAAAATTCCCTTCCTTTCCGCATTCAATTCCTTTTCATTGCCCGTTCCTTTCCATTTCATTCCAAATTCCATTCCATTCCACATTTCATTCCACATTCCATTCACTTC
Organism: Pongo abelii; assembly: GCF_028885655.2. Taxonomy (NCBI): domain Eukaryota; kingdom Metazoa; phylum Chordata; class Mammalia; order Primates; family Hominidae; genus Pongo; species Pongo abelii. The sequence continues at coordinate 16,503,484 of NC_072000.2, read as the reverse complement.
CATTACACATTCATTTCCATTCCATTCCACATTCCATTCCACGTTCCATTCCAAGTTCCATTCCTCGTTCCATTCCATTCCATTCCACATTCCATACCATTCCATTACGTTCCATTCCAGATAACATTCCATTCCGTTCCACGTTCCATTCAACTTTCCATTCCATTCCTTTCCACTTTCCGTTCCACTCCATTCCATGATCCATTCCATGCCATCCCACGTTGCATTCCACATTCCTTTCCACAATCCATTCTACATTCCGTTCCACTTTCTATTCCATTTCATTCCAGGTTCCGTTCCGCCTTCCATTCCATTCCATTCCACGTTTCATTCCTCATTCCATTTCACTTTCTATTCCACGCTCCATTCCACATTCCATTCCACGTTCCTTTCCTAGTTCCATTCCATGATCCATTCCATTACATTCCACTTTCCATTCGACATTCCATTCCACGTTCCATTCCACGTTCCTTTCCACGTTCCATTCCATTCCAATCCACGTTCCATTCCACGCTGCATTCCTTCCACATTCCATTTCACATTCCAGTCCACATTACACTCCTTTGCATTCCACGTGCCACTCCACATTCCATTCCTCATTCCATTCCACATTCCATTCCATTCCGTTCCACATTGCATACCATTCCAGTCCAAATACCTTTCCACATTCCATTCCATTCTTTCCACATTTCTTTCCATTCCATTACACATTCCAATCCACATTTCAATCCACATCACATTCCATTGCATTCCACATTCCATTCCACATTCCACTCCGTTCCATTCCACATTCAATTCCAGGTTCCATTCCACATTCCATTCCAGATTCCATTCCACTTTCCATTTCATTCCATTCCAAATTCCATTCCACTTTCCATTGCATTACATTCCACGTTGCATTCCAGAATCCATTGCCCTTTCCATTCCACATTCCATTCCATGTTCCATTCCACGTTCCATTCCGTTCCATTCCACGTTCCATTCCACGTTCTATTCCATTACATTCCAGGTTACATTCCACAGTGCATTGCACATTCCATTCCCCATTCCTTTCCGTTCCATTCCACATTCTATTCCACATTCAATTCTTCATTACATTGTTCGTTCGATTCCACATTCCATTCCAAGTTCCATTCCAAGTTCCATTCCATTCAATTCCATTTTCCATTCCACAATCCATTCCATTCCATTCCATTCCACTTTCCTTTGCACATTCCATTCCACATTACATTCCACATTCCATTCTGTTCTATTCCACATTCCTTTCCACATTACATTCCACAGTCCCTTCCACATTGCATTCCATTCCATTACATCCCACGTCCCATTCCACTTTCCATTCCATTCCATTCCACGTTCAATTCCACTTTCCATTGCCCATTCCTTTCCACATTCCATTCCAAGTTCCATTCCACGTTCCATTCCATTCCATTCTACTTTGCATTCCACGTTCTATTCGATTCAATTCCACATTCAATTCCACATTCCTTTCTATTCCATTCCACTTTCCTTTGAACTTTTCATTATACATTCTATTCCCCATTCCATTTCAATTTCCATTCCATTCCATTCCACATTCCATTAGATTCCATCCATTCCATTCCACTTTCCATTCCATTCCTTTCCATTCCATTCCACTCCACATTTCATTCCATTTCATTCCGCATTCCATTCCATTCCATTCCATTCCATTCCATATTCCACTCCATTCCATTCCACATTCCACTCCATTCCATTCCATTCCACATTCCTTTTCATTCTATTCCACATTCCATTCAATTGCATTCCACGTTCCATTCCACTCCACATTCCATTCCACGTTCCATTCCATTCCATTCTACCTTTCATTCCACGTTCCATTCCACATTACATTCCACGTTGCATTCCACATTCTGTTCCATATTCCATTGCACATTCCATTCTGTTCCATTCCACTTTCCATTCCTCTCCATTCCAAATTACATTCCACCTTCTATTCCACGTCCCATTCCTCATTCCATTCCCCATTCCATTCCACGTTCCATTCCATTCCATTCCACCTTCCATTCCACATTTCATTGCATTCCCTTCCACATCCCATACCGCATTACTTTCCACATTCCATTCCATTCCATTCCACATTCCTTACCACATTCCATTCCCTTCCATTCCACGTTCCATTCCATTAATTTCCACATTCCGTTCCACATTCCATTCCACGTTACATTCCATTCAATTCCAGTTTCCATTCTAATTTCCGTTAGACTTTCCATTCCATTCCATTCCACGTTCCATTCTACATTGTATTAGATGTTCCATTCCACGTTCCATTCCACGTTCTATTCCATTCCATTCCACATTACGTTCCATAATCCATTCCATTCCATTCCACATTGCATTCCTTTCCATTCAACATTGCATTCCATTCCATTCCAAGTTCCATTCCACGTTTGTTTCCACGTTCCTTTCCATGTTCCATTCCACATTCCATTGCATTCCATTCCACGTTCCATTCTATTTTCCATTCCATTCCATTCCACATTTCTTTCCACGTCCCATTCCACATTCAAATCCACATTATAATCCGTTCTATTCCACATTCAATTCCACATTCCATTCCATTCCATTCCACATTCCATTCCATTACACTCCACGTTCCATTCCACGTTCCATTCCATTCCATTCTACCTTTCCTTCCACCTTCCATTCCACATTCCATTCCACGTTGCATTCCACATTCCTTTCCGTATTCCATTGCACATTCCATTCCGTTGCATTCCACGTTCCATTCCACTTTCCATTCCAGTTTCCAATCCACGTTCCATTCCACATTTCACACCATTCCATTCCATTCCGGATTCCTATCCATTCCATTCCGCTTTCTATTCCACCTTCCATTCCATTCTATTCCACATTCCATTCCACATTCCATTGCATTCCATTACACATTCCATTCCTTTCAATTCCACATTCCATTCCTCTCCATTCCAAATTACATTCCACGTACTATTCCACATCCCATTCCGCATTCCGTTCCACATTCCATTCCATTCCATTCCACATTCCATGCCATTCCATTCTATTCCATTCCACATTCCATTCCATTCCATACCACATTCTATTCCACATTTCAATCCATTCCATTCTCATTCTTTTCCATTCCATTGCCCATTTCATTCCAAGTTCCATTCCACGCTCCATACCACGTTCCATTCCACGTTCCATTTCGCATTTCATTCCATTCCATTCCATTTCATTTTGGATTCCATTCCATTCCATTACACATTCTATTCCACATTCCATTCCATTCCGTTACACTTTCCATTCCACATTCCATTCCATTCCATTCCAAATTCCACCCCATTATATTCCACATTCCATTCCTTTCCATTCCACTTTACATTGTACAATCCCTTCCACCTTCCATTCAACATTCCTTTCCACTCCACTTCAAATTCCATTCCATTCCATTCCACATTCCTTTCCACATTCCATTACATTGCTTTCCACATTCCATTCCACATTCCAATCCACATTCCATTGCACATTCCATTCCATTCCATTCCACGTTGCATTCCACGTTCCATTCCACGTTCCATTCCACATTCCATTCAACGTTCCATTCCATTCCATTCCACTTTCCATTCCACATTCCATTGTACATTCCATTCCAAGTTCCATTCCACATTCCATTCCTAGTTCCATTCCACTTTTCATTCCATTCAATTTCCATTCCACATTCCATTCAATTCCATTCCACTTTCCATTCCACATTCTATTCCACATTCTATTCCACGTTCCATTCCACTTTCCATTCCATGTTCCTTTCCATTCCATTCCACGTTCCGTTCCACATTCCATTCCACTCCATTCCACGTTCCATTCCACATTCCATTCCACATTCCACTCCATTGCAATCCACATTCCATTCCACATTCCTTTCCGTTCCATTCCACATTCCTTTCCACATTCCATTCCATTCCATTCCACATTCTTTTCCACATTCCATTCCATTTCCTTCCACATTTCATTCCACATTCCATTACACATTGCATTCCACCTTCCCTTTCACATTCTGTTCCATTCCCTTCCACATTCCATTCCACATTCCATTGCATTCCATTCCACATACCATAGGGCATTCCATTCCACATTCCATTCCATTCCATTCCACATTCCATACCAGATTCCATTCCATTCCATTCCACAGTCCTTTCCATTAATTTCCACATTCCGTTCCACATTCCATTCCAGTTCCATTCCATTCCATTCCATTTTCCGTTCTAATTTCCATTAGACTTTCCATTCCATTCCATTCCACGTTCCGTTCTACATTGTATTAGATGTTCCATCCCATGTTCTGTTCCACGTTCCATTCCATTCCATTCCACGTTACATTCCATAATCCATTCCATTCCATTCCACATTGCATTCCATTCCATTCAACATTGCATTCCATTCCATTCCATGTTCTATTCCATGTTTGATTCCCTGTTCCATTCCAGGTTCCATTCCATTCCATTCCACGTTGCATTCCACATTCCATTGCATTCTACTCCACGTTCCATTCCACTTTCCATTCCATTCCATTCCACTTTACTTTCCACGTTGCATTCCACATTCAATTCCACATTATATTCCATTCTACTCCACATTCCATTCCACATTCCATGCCATTCCATTCCACATTCCATTCCACGTTCCATTAAACATTCCATTCCACATTCCCTTCCATTCCATTCCACATTACATTCCACATGGAATTCCATTCCATTTCACATTCCATTCCCTTCAATTGCTTATTTCATTCCATTCCTTTGCATTGCACATTCCCTTGCATTCCATTCCCATTCCATTCCATTCCATTCCTTTCTATTCCACATTCCATTCCAGTGCATTGTACATTGCATTCCATTCCATTCCACATTGCATTCCACATTCCATTCAAAGTTGCATTCCATTTCATTCCACGTCACATTCCACAATCCATTCCACATTGCGTTCCACGTTCCATTCCATTCTATTCAATGTTCCTTTCATTTACATTCCACGTTCCATTCCACTTTCCATTCCATTTCATTCCACGTGGCATTCCACATTCTATTCCACATTCTATTCCACGTTCCATTCCACTTTCCATTCCATTCAATTCGACATTCCATCCATTTTCCTTTCCATTCCATTCCATGTTCCATTCCAAATTCCATTGCATGTTTCATTCCACATTCCATTCCACATTCCATTCTTCGTTCCATTCCATATTCTATTCAACATTCCATTCCACATTCTGTTCCATTCCATCCCACTTTCCATTCCATTCCACATTCCATTGCACATTCCATTGCATTCCATTCTACATACAATTCCATGCCATTCCACATTCCATTCCACATTCCATTCCATTCCATTCCACATTCCATTCCATTCCATTCCACTTTCCAATCCATTCAATTCCACGTTCCCTTTCATTCCATTCCATGTTCCATTCCATTCCATTCCACTTTCCCTTCCCTTCCATTCCACTTTCCAATCCATTCAATTCCACGTTTCCTTTCATTCCATTCCATGTTCCATTCCACGTTCCATTCCACGTTCCATTCCACGTTCCATTCCACGTTCCATTCCATTCCCTTCCACTTTCCATTCCATGTTCTATTCCATTCCATTTCACGTACCATTCCACGTTCCATGCCACCTTCAATTCCACGTTCCATTCCACGTTCTATTAAATTACATTCCAAATTGCATTCTATGTTCCATTCCATTCCATTGTACATTCCATTCCATTCCATTTCACATTCCATTCCATATTCCATTCCTTTCCATTCCACATTCCATTCCATGCCATTCCAATTTCCATTACATTTCATTCCACATTCTGTTCCATTCCAATCCAGTCCACATTCCATTCCATTTCATTCCATTCCACATTCCATTCCATTTCACATTCCATTCCATTCCACATTCCATTCCATTCCATTGCAAATTACATTCCATTCCATTCCACATTCCATTCCATTCTATTCTACATTCCATTCCATTCTGTTTCACAGTGCATTCCATTCCATTCCATTGCACTTTCCATTCCACATTTCATTCCATTCCATTCCACATTCCATTCCATGCCATTCCACATTCCATTACATTTTCCATTCCATGCCATTCCAGTTTCCATTCCACATTCCATTCTTTTGAATCCACATTCCATTCCATTCCATTACATTCCAGTCCAAATTCCATTCCATTCCATTCCATTCCAAGTTCCATTCCATTCAATTCCATAACACATTCCATTCCATTCCAAATTCCATTCCATTCCACATTCCATTCCATTCCGTTTCACATTTCATTCATTTCCAAATTCCATTCCATTCAACATTCCATTCCATTCCTTTCCACATTCCATTCCTTTCCACATTCCATTCCACATTCCATTCCATTCCACGTCCCATTCAACTTTCCATTCCACATTCCATTTCACATTCCATTCCATTCCATTCCACAATTCATTCCATTTACACATTCGTTTACACAATCCATTCCAATTGATTCCACATTCCATTAGATTCCACATTCCATTCGATTCCACATTCCATTCCATTTCATTCCGCTTTCCAATAGACTTTCCATTCCATTCCACTATCCATTCCATTCCACTACCCATTCTATTCCATTCAATTTCACAATCCATTCCGTATTCCATTCTATTCCATTCCAAATTTCATTTCACATTCCATTCCACATTCCATTCCATTCCGTTCCACTTTCCATTCCACGTTCCACTCTACTTTCCATTCCACGTGCCATTCCACGTTCCCTTCCATGTTCTATTCCATTCCATTACACATTCCGTTCCATTCCATTCCTCATTCATTTCCTTTTCATTCCACATTCCATTCCGTTTCATTCCACTTTCCATTCCACATTCCATTCCATTCCATTCCACATTCTTTCCACATTTCATTACACATTCCATTCCATTCCAAGTCCCATTCCACATTCCATTCCACGTTCCATTCGACGTTCCATTCCACGCTCTATTCCAAATTTTATTCCATTTCATTATCCATTCTATTCCATTCCACATTCAATACTAAGTTCCATTCCATTCCATTCCACATTCCATTTCACATTCCATTTCGTTCCATTCTACTTTCCATTCCATTCCACATTCCATTCCATTCCATTCCACGTTCCATTCCATTCCAGTCCACATTCCATTCCATTCAATTCCATTCCACATTGCATTGCATTCCACTTTCCATTCGATTCCATTCCATTCCACTCCACATTACATTCCATTCCACTTTCCATTCCATGCAATTGCTTTCCACAATCCATTCCTTTCCATTCCACATTCAATTCCGTTCCACATTCCATTCCATTCCACATTCTTTTCCACTTTCCATTCCATTTCATTCCACATTCCATTCCATTCCATTCCATTCCACATTCCATTCTATTACATTCCAGTCCATATTCCATTCCATTCCATTCCATTCCACATTTAATTTAATTCCAATCCACATTCTATTCCAATCCATTCCACATTGCAGTCCTTTCAGTTCCACATTCCATTCCATTCCACATTCCATTCCATTCCACATTCCATTTCATTCCACTCCATTTCATATACCATTCCATTCCATTCTACATTCCATTTCATTCCATTCCTTTCCATTCCTTTCCTTTCCATTCCATTCAATTCCACATTCCATTCCATTCCATTCCATTCCACTTTCTGTTCCATTCCATTCCATTCCACATTCCATTCCATTCCATTCCACATTCCATGCTATTCCATTACTTTCCATTCCACACTGCATTGCACATTCCATTCCACATTCCATACCACATTCCATTCCACATTCCATTGCATTCCATTCCACATTCTATTCCATTCCAGTCCACATCCCATTCCATTCCACTCCACATTCCATTCCATTCCATTCCACATTGCATTCTGCATTCCATTCCACGTTCCATTCGATGTTCCAGTCCATGTTCCATTCGATGTTCCATTCCACGTTACATTCCACTTTGCATTCCACATTCCAATCCACGTTCTATTCCACGTTCCATTCCATTCCATTCCATTAAACATTCCATTCCACATTCCATTCCACATTCCATTCCATTTCATTTCACATTCCATTCCACATTCCATTCCATTTCATTCCACCTTCCATTCAACATTCCATTCCACAGTCCATTCCACATTGCATTCCATTCCACTCCACATTCCTTTCCACATTCCATTCCACTCCTTTCCATGTTCCTTTCCATTCACTTCCATACCAGTCCACATTCTATTCCATTCCATACCATTTAAGTTTCCTTTACATTCCATTCCACATTCCATTCCATTCCACTCCACTTTCCATTCACGTTCCATTCCATGTTCTTTTCCACGTTCCATTCTATGTTCCATTCCATGTTCAATTCCATGTTCCACTCCCTTACATTCCACTCCCTTACGTTCCATTCTATGTTCCATTCCATGTTCAATTCCATGTTCCACTCCCTTACATTCCACGTTCCATTCCACGTTCCATTACATTCCATTCCACAATACATTCCACATTCCATTCTACGTTCCATTTCACTTTCCATTCCATTAAATCCCACGTTACATTCCACTTTCTGTTCTACGTTACATTCCTTTACATTCCACGTTCCATTGTACGTTCCATTCAACGTTCCATTCCATTCCATTACACATTCCATTCCACATTCCATTCCACATTCCATTGCACTCCATTCCATTCCACATTCCATTCCATTCCATATTCCATTCCATTCCATTCCACATTATATTACACATTCTATTCCATTCCATTCCACATTGCATTCCACTTTCCATTCCAACTTCCATTCCACGTTCCATTCCACATTCCATTCCAATATACATTCCACGTTCCATTCCAATTTCCATTCCACATACCATTCCATTGCATTCCCCATTCCATTCCACATTACTTTCCATTCCATTTCACATTCCATTACACATTCCATTCCATTCCATTCCACATTCCATTCCACATTCCAGTCCACAATTCATTCCACATTCTATTCCACATTTCATTGTATTCCATTCCACATTCCATTATACATTCCTTTCCCTTACATTCCACATTGCATTCCACTTTCCATTCCATTCCATTCCATATTCCATTCCACATGCCATTTCATTCCATTCCACATTGCATTCCACTTTCCTTTCATTTCCATTCCACATTCCATTTCATATTCCATTCCATTCCATACCACATTACTTTCCACATTCCATTCCTTTCCATTCCACTTTACATTCCTCACAGCATTCCATTCCATTCCACATTCCATTCCATTCCATTCCACGTTAGTTTCCATTGCATTCCAACCGATTCCACTTTCCATTCCAAATTCTATTCCATTCCTTTCCATTACACATTCCATTCCCTTCCATTCCACATTGCATTCCACTTTCCATTACATTCTATTCCATAATCCATTCCACATTCCATTCCACATTCCATTTCATTCTGTTCCACATTGCATTCCACATTCCTTTCATTTCCATTCCACATTCCATTCCATTCCACATTCCATTGCATTCCATTCCACATTCCCTTCCACATTCCTTTCCACATTCCATTCCACTCCATTCCATTACACATTCCTTTCCATTTCATTCGGTATTCCATTCCACTGCTTTCCACATTCCATTCGACATTCCATTCCATTCCATTCCACATTCCATTCCACTCCATTCCATTCCACATTCCATTCCATTCCTTTCGGCATTACATTCCTTTCCATTCCACATTCAATTCCAATCCATTCCACATTCTATTCCATTCCATTCCATTCTATAATCCATTCCATTCCACTTTCCATTCCACATTCAATTCCACATTCCATTTGATTCCACATTCCATTCCACTTTCCATTTGACGTTCCAATCCACATTCCATTTCATTCCATTCAATGTTCCATTGCACATTCCATTCCATTCCATTCCACATTCCATTGCACATTCCATTTCATTCCATTCCGTGTTGATTTCCACATTCCTTTCCACAATGCATTCCACATTCCATTCCATTCCACTTTCCATTTCACATTCTATTCCCCATTCCATTCCATTCCACGTTCCCTTCCACGTTCCATTCCACATTCCATTTCATTCCATTCCACGTTCCATTCTATATTCCATTCCGTTGCATTCCACATTCCGTTGCATTCTATTCCGCTTTCTCTTCCACCTTGCATTCCATTTCATTCCACGTTCCATTCCACATTTCATTCCATTGCATTCCATATTCCAATCCAATCCATTCCACATTCATTCCACATTCCATTCCATTCTATTCCAGATTCCATTCCACATTGCACTAAATTATATTTCACTTTCATTCCATTCCAGTCCATTCCATTATATTCCACATTAAATTCCATTCCATTCCATTCCATTCCACATTCCATTCCACATTCCATTCCATTCCGTTTCACATTCCATTCCACATTCCATTCCTCTCCATTTCACATTCCCCCAAATTCCATTCCATTCCATTCCACATTCCATTCGAATTGCATTTTACTTTCCATTGCAATTTGCATTCCATGTTCCATTCCGCGTTCCATTCGACATTCCATTCCACATTTCCTTCCATTCCATTTCATATTCCATTCCACATTCCGTTACATTGAATTCCACTTTGCATTCCATTCCATTCCGTTCCACCTTGGGTTACATTCCATTCCATATTCCATTCCACATTCCATTCCATTCCACATTCCATTCCATTGCATTCCACATTTCATTCCATTCCATTCCATTCCACATTCCATTCAATTCCATTCCACTTTCCATTTCATTGTACATTCCATTCCATTCCATTCCACATTCCATCCCAATCCATTCCATTCCACAATCCATTCCACGTTCCATTCCGTTCCATGTTCCATTCCATATTCCATTCCACATTCTATTCCATTCCAAGTTCCATTACATTTTCCATTTGATGTTCCGTTCAACAGTGCATTCCATTCCATTCCACGTTCCATTCCACATTCCATTCCATTCTATTTCATTCCACAATACATTCCACGTTACACTCTATTCCACATTCCATTCCACATTCCATTCCATTCCATTGCAGATTCCTTTCCACTCCACACTCGATTCCATTAAATTGCACATTCCATTCCATTCCATTCCAGTCCACATTCCGTTCCATTCCATACATTTCCAGATTCCATTCCTTACTATTCCATATTCCATTGCATTCCATTCCACTTTCCGTTCTTGTTCCATTCCACATTCCATTCCGCGTTCCATTCCACGTTCAATTCCACGTTCAATTCCACATTCCAATCCCTTACATTCTACTTTCCATTCCACGTTCCATTCCACGTTCCATTACACTCAATATCACTTTCCATTCCACGTTGCATTCCATCTTCCAGCTCCTGCTTGTACCTCTGGTAGAATTCGGCTGTGAACCCATCTCGTCCTGGACTTTTTTTGGTTGGTAAGCTATTGATTATTGCCACAATTTCAGCTCCTGTTATTGGTCTATTCAGAGATTCAACTTCTTCCTTGTTTAGTCTTGGAAGGGTGTATGTGTTGAGGAATTTATCCATTTCTTCTAGATTTTCTAGTTTATTTGCTTAGAGGTGTTTGTAATATTCTCTGATGGTAGTTTGTATTTCTGTGGGAGCAGTGATGATATCCCCTTTATCATTTTTTATTTCATCTATTTGATTCTTCTCTATTTTTTTCTTTATTAATCTTGCTAGCGGTCTATCAATTTTGTTGATCCTTTCAAAAAACCAGCTCCTGGATTCATTGATTTTTTGAAGGGTTTTTTGTGTCTCTATTTCCTTCAGTTCTGCTCTGATTTTAGTTATTTCTTGCCTTCTGCTAGCTTTTGAATGTGTTTGCTCTTGCTTTTCTAGTTCTTTTAATTGTGATGTTAGGGTGTCAATTTTGGATCTTTCCTGCTTTCTCTTGCGGGCATTTAGTGCTATAAATTTCCCTCTACACACTGCTTTGAATGCATCCCAGAGATTCTGGTATGTTGTGTCTTGGTTCTCTTTGGTTTCAAAGAACATCTTTATTTCTGCCTTCATTTTGTGATGTACCCAGTAGGCATTCAGGAGCAGGTTGTTCAGTTTCCACGTAGTTGAGCGGTTTTGAGTGAGATTCTTAATCCTGAGTTCTAGCTTGATTGCACTGTGATCTGAGAGATAGTTTGTTATAATTTCTGTTCTTTTACATTTATTGAGGAGAGCTTTACTTCCAAGGATATGGTCAATTTTGGAATAGGTGTGGTGTGGTGCTGAAAAAAATGTATAATCTGTTGATTTGGGGTGGAGAGTTCTGTAGATGTCTATTAGGTCTGCTTGGTGCAGAGCTGAGTTCCATTCCTGGGTATCCTTGTTGATTTTCTCTCTCGTTGATCTGTCTAATGTTGACAGTGGGGTGTTAAAGTCTCCCATTATTAATGTGTGGGAGTCTAAGTCTCTTTGTAGGTCACTCAGGACTTGCTTTATGAATCTAGGTGCTCCTGTATTGGGTGCATATATATTTAGGATAGTTAGCTCTTCTTGTTGAATTAATCCCTTTACCATTATGTAATGGCCTTCTTTGTCTCTTTTGATCTTTGTTGGTTTAAAGTCTGTTTTATCAGAGACTAGGATTGCAACCCCTGCCTTTTTTTGTTTTCCATTTGCTTGGTAGATCTTCCTCCATCCTTTTATTTTGAGCCTATGTGTGTCTCTGCACGTGAGATGGGTTTCCTGAATACAGCACACTGATGGGTCTTGAGTCTTTATCCAATTTGCCAGTCTGTGTCTTTTGATTGGAGCATTTAGACCATTTACATTTAAAGTTAATATTGTTCTGTGTGAATCTGATCCTGTCATTATGATGTTAGCTGGTTATTTTGCTCGTTAGTTGATGCAGTTTCTTCCTAGTCTTGATGGTCTTTACATTTCGGTATGATTTTGCAGTGGCTGGTACCGGTTGTGCCTTTCCATGTTTAGCGCTTCCTTCAGGAGCTCTTTTAGGGTAGGCCTGGTGGTGACAAAACTGCATAGTGCAGGTTTGAACTACTCTTTCAGTACCTTCTGAAGGTGGATATTTGGAGCGCTTTTAGGTGAAGGTTCGAAAACAAAATATCATCACAGAAAAACTAGACAGAAGCATTTTCAGAAACCTCTTTGGGATGAGTGCATAAAACTCACAGAGTTGAACCTACCAATTCATAGAGAAGATTTGAAACACTTTTTTTGTAGAATCTGCAAGTGTTTATTGGGAGCGCTTTGAGGCCTATGTTGGAAAAGGAAATATCCTCACATAAAAACTAGGCAGAAGCATTCTCAGAAACTTCTTGGTGATGAGTGCATTCAACTCACAGAGTTGAACCTACCAATTGAAAGAGAAGTTTTGAAACACCCTTTTCGTAGAATCTGCAAGTGAATATTTGGAGTGATTTGAGGCCTATGCTTTAAAAGGAAACATCTTCACATGAAAACTAGACAGAATAATTATCAGAAACTTCTTTGTGATGAGTGCATTCTACTCACAGAGTTGAACCTTCTTTTTCATAGAACTGTTTTGAAACACTCTTTTTGTAGAATCTGCAAGTGTTTATTTGGAGCGCTTTGAGGTCTATGTTGGAAAAGGAAATATCTTCACGTAAAAACTAGACAGAAGCATTCTCAGAAACTTCTTTGTGATGAGTGCATTCTACTCACAGAGTTGAACTTTCGTTTTGATAGAGCAGTTTTGAAACACTCTTTTTCTGGAATCTGCAAGTGTTTATTTGGAGCTATTTGAGGCCTATGTTGGAAAAGGAAATATCGTCATATAAAAACTAGACAGAAGGATTCTCAGAAACTTCTTTGTGATGAGTGCATTCTCCTCCGGTGTTGAACCTTCCTTTAGATAGAACAGTTTTGAAACACTCTTTTTGTAGAAACTGCAAGTGGATATTTGGAGCACTTTGAGGTCTATGCTGGAAAAGGAATTACCTTCACATAAAAACTAGACAGAAGAATTCTGAGATAATTTTTCTGATATGCGCATTCAAATCACCAAATTGAAACTTCCTTTTGATAGAGCAGTTTTGAAACCCTCTTCTTTTAGAATCTGCAAGTGGATATTTGCAGTGCTAAGAGGCCAACCCTGTAAAAGGAAATATCTTCCCATGAGAACTATACGGAAGCATTCTCAGAATCTTCCATGTGCTTTATGCATTCAACTCTCATAGTGGAATCTTCTGTTAATAGCGCAGCTTTGAAACACTCCTTTTGTAGAATTTTCTAGTGGATGTTTGGAGAGATTTGAGGCCTGTGATTGAAAAGGAAGTATCTTCACATAGAAACTAGACAGAAGCATTCTCAGAAACTACTTTGTATATGAGTGCATTCAACTTGAGACTTAAACTTTCGTTTTGAAAGAGCAGTTTTAAAACACTCTTTTTGTAGAATGTGTAAGTGGATATTTGGAGTGCTTTGAGGCCTGTGCTGGGAAAGGAAATATCTTCACCAAAAAACTACACAGAAACATTCTCAGAAACTTCTTCAGGAAGCGTGCATTCAACTCACAGAGTCGAACATGCCTTTTGATAGAGCAGTTTGGAAACACTCTTTTTGTCAAATCTGCAAGTGGATATTTGGAGCGATTTGAGGCCTATGCAAGGAAAAGGAAATATCTTCATATAAAAACTAGACAGAAGCATTCTCAGAACCTTCTGTGTGATGAGTGCATTCAAGTAACAGATTTAAACCTTACTTTTGATAGTGCAGTTTTCAAACACTCTTTCAGTACCATCTGAAGGTGAATATTTGGAGGGATTTTAGGCCAATGCTGTAAAAGGATATATCATCACATAAAAACTAGACACAAGCATTCTCAGAAACTTCTTTGTGATGAGTGCACACAACTCACAGACTTGAACGTTCATTTTGATAGAACAGTTTTGAAACACTCCATTTGTAGAATCTGCAAGTGTTTATTCGGAGCGCTTTGAGGCCTGTGTTGGAAAAGGAAATATCTTCACATAAAAACTAGACAGAAGAAATCTCAGAAACTTCATTGTGATACGTGCATTCAACTCACTCCCTTTAAGCGCCCTTTTCAAAGAGCAGTTTTGAAACACTCTTTTTGTAGAAACCGCAAGTGGATAATTGGAGCACATTGAGACCTATGCTGCAAAAGGAATTACCTTCACATAAAAACTAGACAGAAGCATTCTCAGAAACTTTTTCTGATATGCACATTCTACTCACCAAGATGAACCTTCCTTTTGATAGAGCAGTTTTGAAACACTCTTTTTCTAGAATCTGCAAGTGGATATTTGCCGTGCTAAGAGGCCAACACTGCAGAAAGAAGTCTCTTCACCAGATATCTATACGGAAGCATTCTCAGAATCTTCCATGTGCTTTATGCATTCAACTCACATAGTGTAATCTTCCATTGATAGCGCAGTTTTGAACCACTCCTTTTGTAGAATTTGCTAGTGGATGTTTGGAGTGATTTGAGACCTATGATGGAAAAGGAAATATCTTCACATAGAAACTAGACAGAAGCATTCTCAGAAACTTCTTTGGGATGAGTTCATTCAACTCACAGACTTAAACCTTCCTTTGAAAGAGCAGTTTTAAAACACTCTTTTTGTAGAATGTGCAAGTGGATATTTGAAGCACTTTGAGGCCTATGCTGGGAAAGGAAATATCATCATTTAAAAACTAGACAGAAGCATTCTCAGAACCTTCTGTGGATGAGTGCATTCAAGTCACAGACTTGAACCTTCCTTTTGATACTGCAGTTTTGAAACACTCTTTCAGTACCATCTGAAGGTCTATATTTGGAGGGCTTTTAGGCCAGTGATGGAAAACGAAATATCATGACATGAAATCTAGACAGAAGCATTCTCAGAAACCTCTTTGTGATCAGTGCATTCAGCTCAGAGACTTGAAAGTTCCTTTTGACAGAACAGTTTTGAAACACTCCTTTTGTAGAATCTGCAAGTGATTATTTGGAGCGCTTTGAGGCCTATGTTGAAAAAGGAAATATTTTCTCATAAAAACTAGACAGAAGAATTCTCAGAAACTGCTTTGTGATGTGCGCATTGAACTCACAGAGTTAAACCTTTCTTTTGATAGAGAAGTTTTGAAACACTCTTTTTGTAGGATCTTCAAGTAGATGGATGGAGTGCTTTGAGACCTCTGCTGGAAAAGGAATTATCTTCACGTAGAAACTAGAAAAAAGCATTTTCAGAAAGTTACTGTGCTTTGTGCATTGAACTCACAGAGTTGAAACTGCCTTTTGATAAGCAGTTTTGAAACACTCTTTCTGTAGAATCTGCAAGTGGATATTTGGAGCCCTTTGAGGTCTATACTGCAAAAGGAAATATCATTGCATAAAAGCTAGAAGGCAGCATTCTCAGAAACTTCTTTGTGATGAGTGCATTCGACTCACAGGGTTGAACGTTCCTTTTGAAAGACCAGTTTTGAAACACTGTTTTTGTTGAATCCGCAATTGGATATTTGGAGCTCTTTGAGGCTTATGCAGGAAAACGAAATATCTTCACCTAAAATCTAGACAGAAGCAATCTTAGAAACTTCTATGTCATGTGGGGATTGAACTCATGGAGTTGAACATTTCTTTTCATGGAGCAGTTCTGCAACGCTCTTTTTGTGGAAACTGCAAGTGGATATTTGGTGCGATTGCAGCATCCAGAGGAAAAGGAAATATATGCAGAGGAAAATTAGGTATAAGCATTCTCACAAACTTCTTTCTGATGAGTGCATTCAACACACAGAGCTGAACCTTCCTTTTCTAGTAGTAGTTTTGAAACAATCTTTTTGTAGAATCTGCAAGTCGATATTTGGAGAGTTTTGAGACGTATGCTGGAAAAGAAAATATCTTCACCTAAAAACTAGACAGATGCATTCTCAGAAACTTCTTAGCGATATGTGCATTCAACTCACAGACTTGAACATTTCTTTTCATAGGGCAGTTTTGAAACACACTTTTTGTAGAATCTGCAAGTGGCTATTCGGAGCGCTTTGAGACCTATGCTGGGAAATGAAATATCTTCACCTAAAAACTAGATAGAAGGATTCTCAGAAACTTCTTTGTGATGCGTGCATTCAACTCACAGAGATGAACCTGCCTTTTGATAGAGCAGTTTGGAAGCACTATTTTTTTCAAATCTGCAAGTGGATATTTGGAGCGATTTGCGGCCTTTGCAAGGAAAAGGAAATATCTTCACATAAAAACTAGAGAGAAGCGTTCTCAGAATCTTCTGTGTGATGAGTGCATTCAACCCATAGACTTGAAACTTCCTTTTCATAGTGCAGTTTTGAAACACTCTTTGGGTACCATCTGAATGTGGATATTTGGAGCGATTTTATTCCAATGCTGGAAAACGAAATATCATCACTTAAAAACTAGACAGAAGCATTCTCAAAAACCTCTTTGTGATGAGTGCATTCAACTCACACACTTGAACGTTCCTTTAGATAGAAGAGTTTTGAACCACTCCTTTTGTAGAATCTGAAAGTGTTTATTCGGAGCATTTTCAGGCATATGTTGGAAAAGGAAATATCTTCCAATAAAAAATTGAAAGAAGCATTCTCAGAAAGTTCTTTGTGATGAGTTCATTCAACTCACTGAGTTGAACCTACCAATTGATAGAGAAGTTTAGAAACAACCTTTTCTTAGAATCTGCAAGTGAATATTTGGAGCGATTTGAGGCCTATGCTTTAACTGGAAACATCTTCACATGAAAACTAGACAGAAGAATTCTCAGAAACTTATTTGTGATGAGTGCTTTCTACTCACAGAGTTGAACCTTCCTTCTGATAGAACAGTTTTGAAACACTCTTTTTGCAGAATCTGCAAGTGTTTATTTGGAGCTATTTGAGGCCTATGTTGGAAAAGGAAATATCTTCGCATAAAAACTAGACAGAAGCATTCGCAGAAACTTCTTTGTGATGAGTGCATTCTACACACAGAGTTGAACCTTCGTTTTGATACAACAGTTTTGAGACACTCTTTTTGTAGAAATTGCAAATAATATTTTGAGCACTTGGAGGCCTGTGCTGGAAAGGAATTACCTTCACATAAAAAATAGTCAGAAGCATTCTCAGACAATTTTTCTTATATGCGCATTCAACTCACCGAGTTGAACCTTCCTTTTCATAGAGCAGTTTTGAAGCACTCTTTTTCCAGGATCTGCAAGTGGATATTCGCAGTGCTAAGAGGCCAACATTGGAAAAGGAAATATCTTCACATGAGAACTAGACGGAAGCATTCTCAGAATCTTCCGAGTGCATTATGCATTCAACTCACATAGTGGAATCTTACTTTTGGCACCGCAGTTTTGAAACTCTCCTTTTGTAGAATTCCCTAGTGGATGTTTGGAGCGATTTGAGGCATATGCTGGAAAAGGGAATATCTTCACATAGAAACTAGACAGAAGCAATCTGAGAAACTTCTTTGGATGAGTCCATTCAAGTCACAGACTTGAATTGTCCTTTTGAAAGAGCAGTTTTGAAATACTGTTTTTGTAGACTCTGCAAGTGGATACTTTGAGTGTTTTGAGGCCTTTGCTGGGAAATGAAATATCTTCACCTGAAAACTACACAGAAGCATTCTCAGAAACTTCTTTGTGATGTGTGCATTCAACTCACAGAGTTGAACCTGCCTTTTGATAGAGCAGTTTGGAAGCAGCCTTTTTGTAAACCTGCAAGTGGATATTTGGAGCGATTTGAGGCCCATGCTGCAAAAGGAAATATCTTCACAGAAACCGTAGACAGAAGCATTCTCAGGAAATTATGTGTGATGAGTGCATTCACCTCACAGACTTGAAACTTCCTTTTGATAGAACAGTTTTGAAAAACTACTTTTGTAGAATCTGCAAGTGTTTATTTGGAGCGATTTGAGGCCTATGATGGAAAAGGAAATATCATCAGAGAAAAACGAGACAGAAACATTCTCAGAAACTTTTGTGTGATGAGTGCATTCAACACACAGACTTGAACATTCCTTTTGATAGAGCACTTTTGAAACACTCTTTTAGTAGCATCTGTAAGTAGATATTTGGAGGGATTTTACGCCAATGCTGGAAAATTAAATGTCATCACATAAAAGCAAGGCAGAAGCATTCTCAGAATCTTCTTCATGATGAGTGCATTCAACTCACAGAGTTGAACGTTCCTTTTGAAAGAACAGTTTTGAAACACTGGTTTTGTAGGATCTGCAACTGTTTATTTGGAGTGCTTTGAGGCCGATGTTGGAAAAAGAAACGTCTTCCGTTAAAACTAGACAGAAGCCTTCTCAGAGACTTCCTTGTGCTTTCTGCATTCATCCCACATAGTTGAACCTTCGTTTTGAAAGCGCAGTCTTGAAACACTCTTTTGTAGAATTTGCTAGCGGATGATTGGAGCTATTTGAGGCCTGTGCTGGAAAAAGAAATATCTTCCCATAAAAACTAGACAGAAGCATTCTCAGAAACTTCTTGTGATGAGGGCATTCGACTCACAGACTTCAACCTTCATTTTGAAAGAGCAGTTTTGAAACACTCTCTTGGGGAATCTGCAAGTGGATATTTTGAGCGTTTTGAGGCCTTTGCCTGGAAATGAAATATCTTCACCTGAAAAGTACACAGAAGCATTCTCAGAATCTTCTTCATGATGTGTGCATTCAACTCACAGAACTGAACCTGCCTTTTGATAGAACACTTTTGAAACACTCCTTTTGTAGGATCTGCAACTGATTATTTGGAGCGCTTTGAGGCCTATGTTGGAAAAGGAAATATCTTCACATAAAAACTAGAAAGAAGCATTCTCAGAGAGTTCCCTGTGCTTTCTGCATTCAACCCACATAGTTGAACTTTCCTTTTGAAAGCGCAGTTTTGAAACACTCTTTTTGTAGTATTCCCTAGTGGATGTTTGGAGCGATTTGAGGCCTATGCTGGAAAATGAAATATCTTCCCATAAAAACTGGACGGAAGTATTCACAGAAACTTCTTTGTGATGAGCGCATTCAACCCAGAGACTTGAACATTCATTTTGAAAGAGCAGTTTTGAAACACACTTTTTGTAGAATCTACAAGTGGATATTTGGAGGGTTTTGAGGCCTTTGCTGGGAAATGAAATATCTTCACCTGAAAACTACACAGAAGCATTCTCAGAAACTTCTTTGTGATGTGTGCATTGAACACACAGAGTTGAGCCTGCCTTTTGATAGAGCAGTTTGGAAACTGCCTTTTTGTAAAATCTGCAAGTGCATATTTGGAGCGCCTTGAAGCCTATGGTGGAAAATGAAATATCTTCATTTAAATACTAGACACAAGCATTCTCAGAAACTTCTTTGTGATGTGTGCGTTCAACTCACAGAGTTGAACCATTGTTTTGACACACAAGTTCTGAAACACTCTTTGTGTAGAGTCTGCAAGTGGATATTTGGAGCAATTTGAGACCTATGGTGGAGAAGGAAATATGTTTACCTAAAAATTAGGCAGAAGCATTTTCAGAAACTTCTTTATGATGTTTGCATTCAACACAGAGTTGAACGTTTCTTTTGATACAGCAGATTTGAAACACTCTTTTGGTAGAATATGCAAGTGGATACTTCTAGGGCTTTTTGGCCTACGGTGGAAAAGGTAATATCTTCACATAAAAACTAGACAGAAGCATTCTCAGAAACTCCTTTGTGGTGTGTGCATCCAACTCACATAGTTGAATCTTTCTTTTGGTAGAGCAGTTTTGAAACACACTTTTTGTTGAAAGTGCAAGTGTATATATGGAGAGCTTTGTGGAATGGAATGGAATGGAATGGAATGAAGAAATGTGCGCTGAGATTGTGCCACTGTGCTACAGCCTGTGTGACAGAGGGAGATCCGGTAGAAAGAAAGGAGTGGAATGGAAGGGATTGGAATGAAATGGAATAGAAAGAATTGGAGTAGAGTGGAGTGGAATTGAGTGGTGTGGAGTGCAGTAGAATGGAATGGAATGAAATGGAAAGGAATGGAATGGAATGGAATGGAATGGAACGTTGAAATGAAATATGAGCTGAGATTGTGCCACTGCACACCAGCGTGGGTGATAGAGTGAGATCCTTTCAAAAGAAAGCAATGGAATGGAATGAAATGGAATGGAATGGAATGGAGTGGTGTGCAGTGGAATGGAGTGGAGTGAGGTGGAAAGGAGTGGAAAGGAATAGGATGGAATGGAAAGGAGTGGAGTGGACAGGAATGGAATGGAGTATAGTGGAATGGACTGGAGAGGAGTGGAGTGGAATGCATTTCAGTGGAGTGGAGTGGAGTGGAATGGAATGGAAAGGAATGGAATGGAATGGTGAAATGAAATGTGAGCTGAGATTGTGCCACTGCACTCCAGGCTGGGTGATATTGTGATATCCTGTTGAAAGAAAGGAATGGAATGCAATGGATTGAACTGGAATGGAATGGAATGGTATGGACGGGAGTGGAGAGGAGTGAAGTGGAATGCAGGGGAAAGGAATGGTATGTAGTTGAATGGAGTGGAGTGGAGGGCAGTGGAGTGGATTGGTGTGGAATGGATTGGAATGGAACCGAATGTAATGGAATTTAGCGGAGTGGAGGGGAGTGGAGTGCAGTGGAACTCAGTGGAATGGAATG
The DNA here is from genome assembly GCF_028885655.2 of Pongo abelii. Lineage (NCBI taxonomy): Eukaryota > Metazoa > Chordata > Mammalia > Primates > Hominidae > Pongo > Pongo abelii. The sequence continues at coordinate 16,481,843 of NC_072000.2, read as the reverse complement.
GAATGGAATGGAATGGAATGCAATGGAGTAGACTACAATGCAATGGAAAATTGACAAGTAATGTGAGCTGAGATTTTGCCACTGCATTCCAGGGTGGGTGACACAGTGATAACCTGTTGAATGAAAGGAATGGAATGCAATGGACTGAAATGGAAAGGAATGGAGTGGAATGGAGTGCAGTGCAGTGGAGAGGACTGGAATGGAGTGGAGTGGAATGGATTCTAATGGAATGGGATGGAGTGAAATAGAATGTAGCGGAGTGGAGTGGAGTGAAACAGAATGGAATGGAATGGGATGGAATGGAATGCAATAGAATGGTGAAAAGAAATGTGAGTTGTGATTTCGCCACTGCACTCTAGCCTTTGTGAAAGAGTGAGATCGTGTGGAAAGAAAAGAATGGAATGGAAAGTAGTGGAAAGGAGTGGAGTGAAGTGGAGTGGAGTGGAGTGGAGTGGAATGAATTGGAGTGGAGTCTAATGGAGTGGAATGAAGAAGAGTGGAAAGGAGTGGAGTGGAGTGGAATGGAGTGGAATGGAATGGTATGGAGTGGAATGGAATGAAATGGAGTGCAGTCGGGAGGAATGGAGTGGATTGGAGTGAAATAGAGTGTAATGGAGTGGATTGAAATGGAGTGAAATGGAATGTGGTGGATTCAACTCGAATGTAGTGGAGTGGAATGGAGTGGAGAGGAGTGGAGCAGAGTGGAATGGATTGGAGTGGAGTGGAATGGAGTGGAAAGGAATGGAGTGGAGATGAGTGGAGTGGAGTGCAGTGGAATGGAGCTGAATGGAAAGGTATGGAGTGTAATGGAATGGAATGGAATGGTGTGCAGTCGAACGGAATGGAGTGGAGTGGTGTGGAATAGACTGGAGTGGAGTGGAATGGAGTGAAATGGAATGTAGTTGATTGGAGTCGAATGTACTGGAGTGGAATGGAATGGAGTGGATTCGAGTGGAAAGGAATAGAATGGAATGGAATGGAATGGAATGGAATGGAATGGAATGGAGTGGATTGGAATGGAGTGGCGTGGATTGGAGTGGATCAGAGTGGAATGGAATGGAATGTAATGAGTGGAGTGAAATGGAGTGGAGTGGAATGTAGTGGAGTGGAGTGGAGTGGAGTGGAATGGAATGAACTGGAGCAGAATGGAGTGGAATGTAATGGAGTGGAGTGGAGAGGAATGGAATGGAGTGGAGTGCAGTGGAATGCAGTGGAATGGAGTGGAGTGGAATGGAGTGCAAAGGAATGGAATAGAATGGAGTGGATTGTAATGGAACGGAGTGTAAAGTAATGGAAAGGAATGGCATGGAATGAAATGGAATAGAATATAAAGGAGTGGAGTGGGGTGTAGTAGAGTGGAGTGAAATGGAATGGAGTGGAGTGGAATGGAATGGAATTCAGTGAAAGGAATGTAATAGAATAGAGTACTATAGAGTGGAGTGGAGTGTAATGGAGTGGAATGGAATGGAGTAAAGTGCAGTGGAGTGGAATAGAAAGGAATGGAGTGGAAAGGAATGGATTGGAATAGAATGGAGTGGAATGGAAGGGAGTGGAGTGATGCGGAATGACGTGGATTGGAGAGGAATGGAGTAGAGTGGAATGGAGTGGAGGGTAATGGAATGGAATGGGGTAGAGTGGAAAGGAGTGGAGTGGAATGGAATGGAGAGGAGTGGAATGCAATCTAATGGAGTGGAATGGAATTTAATGGAATGGAATGGAATGGAATGGAATGGAAGGTGAGACTCTGGCACAGTGCTCCAGATTGGATGACAGAGTGAGATACTCTCAAAAGCAATGAATGGAATGGAATGCACTGGAATGGAATGGAATGGAATGGAGTGGATGTGAGAGGAATCGAATTGAGTGCAGTGGAATGAAATGGAATGGAATGGAATGGAATAGAATGAAATGGAATGGAATGGTGAAAAGAAATATGAGCTGAGATCTTGCCACTGCACACTAACTTGGGTGACAGAGAGAACCTGTTAAAATAAAGGAATAGAATGGAATGGAGTGGCATGGAATGGAATGGATTCGAGTGGAGAGGAGTGGAGTGGATTGCAGTGGAAAAGAGTGAAATGGAATGGGATGGAATGAAAAGCTGTGAAGTGGACTGGAATGGAGTGGACTGGAGTGGAATGGATTGGAGTGGAATGGAGTGGAGTTCAATGGAATGGAAAGGACTGGAGTGGAGAAGAGAGGAGTGGAGGGTAGTGGAATAGAGTGGAGTGGAATTCAGTGAGGTGGAATGGAGTCGAGTGGAAAGGTACGGAATGGAGCGCAAAAGACAGGAATGGAATGTTATGGAATGGAATGGATTTGAGAGGAATGGAATGAAGTGGAGTGGAATGGAATGCAGTGGAGTGGAATAGTTTGGAGTGGAGTGGAATGGAATGGAGTGGTTTGGAATGGAGAGGACAGGAGTGGTATGGAGTCGAGTGGAGTGGACAGGAATGGAGTGGAGTAGAATGGAATGGTGTGGAGTAGACAGGAGTGGAGTGGAGTGGAATAGAGTGGAGTGGAGTTGAATAGAGTGGAGTGGAATGGAGTGGAACGGAGTGGAATGGAATGGAATGGAGTGGAATGGAATGGAGAGGAATGGAATGCAGTGGAATGGAATGGAATGGAGTGGAGTGGAGTAGAAAAGAGTGAAATGGAAGGGGATGGAATGGAAAGGAGTGGAGTGGACTAGAATGGAATGCAGTTGACTGGAGTGCAATGGATTGGAATTGAGTGGAATGGAATGGAAAGGTATGGAATGGAATGGTGAAATGAAATGTGAGCTGAGATTCTGCCACTGCACTCCAGGCTGGGTGGCACTGTGATATCCTGTCAAAAGAAAGGAATGGAATGCAATGGAGTGAAATGGAATGGAATGAAATGGAATTTACCGGAGTGGAGTGGAGTGGATTGGAGTGCAATGGAGGGGAAAGGAATGGGATGGAGGAGTATGGAGTGGAGTCGACTGAAGTGGACTGGAGTGAAGTGGAATGGAGTGGAATGGAATCGGATGTAATGGAATTTAGTGGAGTGGAGTGGAGTGGAGGGCAGTGGAACTGAGTTGAATGGAATGGAATTGAATGGAATGGAGTGGAATGGAAGGCAATGGAAAGCAATGGAATACAATGCTATGAAATGGAAAGTTAAGAAGTAAAGTGAGCTGAGATGGTGCCACTGCACTCCAGCATGGGTGACACAGTGATATCCTGTTGAATGAAAGGAATGGAATGCAATGGAGTGAAATGGCATGTAATGGAATGGAATGGAGTGGAGTGAAGTGGAGGTGAGGAGAGTAGAGTGGAGTGGATTGGAGGTGAATGGAATGAGAAGGAATGGAATGGAATGGGAATGGAGTGAAATAGAATGGAATGCAATGGAACGGAATGGAATGCAAAGGAATGGTGAAAAGAAATGTGAGTTGTGATTGTGCCAATGCACTCCAGCCTTTGTGACAGAGTGAGAACCTGTGAAAATAAAGGAATGGAATGGAAAGTAGTGGAATGGAATGGAGTGTAGTGTAGTGTAGTGCAGTGGTGTGGAGTGGGGTGGAGTGGAAAGGAATGGATTGGAATAGCGTGGAGTGCAGTGGAATGGAATGGAATGGAATGCAATGAAATGAAACGGAATGCAGAGGAGTGGAATTGACTGGAGTGTAGTGGAGTGGATTGGAAAGGAGGAGAATGGAATGGAATGAAGTTGAAAGGAGTATAAAGGAGTGGAGTGGAGTGTAATAGCGTGAAGTGGAGTGGAATGGAATGGAGTGGAATGGAATGGAATGGAAAGGAATGGAATGGAATGGACAGGAATGGAGTGGAATGGAATGTAGTGGAGTGGAATGGAGTGTAATGGAATGGAGTGGAGTGGAGTAGAGTGGAATGGAATTTCATGGAGTGGAGTGGAATGGAGTGGAGTGGAGTGGAATGGAGTGGAATGGAGTGGAATGGAATGGAGTGGAATGGAGTGGAGTGGAGTAGAGTGCAGTGTAATGCATTGGAATGTAAGGGAATGGAATGAAATGGAATGGAGTGGAATGGAGTGAAGTGGAATGGAATGGAATGGAATGGAGTTGAGTGTAGTGTAGTGGAATGGAATAGAATGCACTGGAGTGGACAGGAATGGATTGGGGTGGAATGGAATGCAGTGGAATGGAATGGAATGGAGATGAGTGCAGTGGAATGGAGTGGAGTGGAGTAGAATGGAGTGCTGTGGAATAGAATGGAATGGGATGGAGTGGAGTAGACTTGAATGGGCTGCAGTGGAGAGGAATAGAGTTTAATTGGTTGGAATGGAATGAAGTGGAGAGGATTGGAGTGGAGTGGAATGGAATGGAAAGGACTGGAGGGGAGAGGAGTGGAGTCGAGTGGAATGGAATGGAGTGGAGTGCAAAGGAATGGAATGGAATGGAATTTAGTGGAATTTAGTGGACTGGAGTGGAATGGAATGGAATGGATTGCAGTGGAATGCAATTTAATGGAGTGGAGTGGAATGGAAAGACATGGAAAGGAGTGCAGTGTAGTGGTGTGGAGTGGAGTCGAGTGGAATGGAGTGCAGTGGACTGCAAAGGAGTGGAATGGAATGGAAAGTTGTGGAATGTAAGGGAATTGAATGGTTGGAAGTGGAGTGTAGGGGAACTGAGTGGAGTGGAGTGGAATGGAATGGAAAGGATTGGAATGGAGTGGAGTGGAATTGAATGGAGTAGAGTGGAGAAGACTGGAATGGAATGGAACGGAATGGAGTGCAGTTGAGTGGAATGGAGGGGAGTGCAGTGTAATGGAGTTGAATGCAACTGAATGGAATGGAGTGGAGCGTAATGCACTGGGGGGCAATGGAGAACAGTGGAATGGAATGGAATGTAGTGGAATGGAAGGGAAAGAAATGGAATGGAATGGAATGGAATGGTATGGAGTAGAGTGGGGTGGAATGGAGTGGAGTGGAGGGGAGTGGAGTGGAGGGGAGTGGAGTGGAGTGAAGTGGAGTGGTGTGGAGTACAATGGAGTAGAGTGGAGTGCGGTGGAATAGAATGGAGTACAATGGAATGGAATGGAGTGGAATGGAATGGAATTGAGTGGAATGGAATGGAATTGAGTGGAATGGAATGGAATGGAAAGGAGTGGAATGCAATGGAACAAAATAGAGTGGAATGGAAAAGAATGGCGTGGATTTGAGTGGAATGGAGTGGCGTGGAGTGGAATTTAGTGGAGTGGCATGGAATTGGAAAATAATAGAGGGAAGTGGAATGGTGTGGAGAGGAAAGGAATGGAGTGGAATGGAGTGGAGTGAAATTCAATGGCATGAAGTGGAGTGGAATGCAATGGAATGGATTGGAGTTGAATGGAATGGAATGGAGTGGAGTGGAGTGGATTGGAATGGAGTAGAATGGAAAGGAATGGAGTTTAATGATATCAAAAGGAATGGAATTGAATGGAGTGGAGTGGAGTGGAATGGAATGGAATGCAGCGGAATGGAGTGGAATGGAATGGAATTGAATGAAATGGACTGGAGTGGAAAAGAGTGAGGTAGAGTGGATTGCTGTGGATTGGAATGGAACGGATAGGAGTGGAGCGGGGTGGAGTAGAGTTGAGTGGAATGTAATGGAATGCAAGGGATTGGAGTGTAGTGGGATGGAGTTGAGTGGGGAGGAATGGTGTGGAATTAAATGGAGAAGAATGGAATGGTGTAGAATGGAGTGTAATGGAGTGGAGTGGAGTAAAGTGGAATCCAGTGTAATGTACTGGAATGGAGTGGAACTAAATGGAATGGAGTGAAATGGAATAGAATGAAATGTAATGGAGTGAATTGGAGGGGAATGGAATGGAATGGCAAGCAATGGAGAGGAATGGAATAAAGTGAAGTGCAGTGGGATGGAGTGAAATTTTATAGAAAAGATTGGGATGGAATGGAATGCAATGGAATGTTGAAAAGAAATGTGAGTTGAGATTGTGCCACTGTACAAGGGAATGGAATGGAATAGAATGAAATGGAATAGAATGGAGTGGAATGGAATGGAATGGAGTGGAGTGAAATCGAATGGAGTGGAGTGGAGTGGAGTGGAGTGGAGTGGAATGGAATGGAATGGAATGGAGTGGAGCAGATTTGCATGAAGTGCAGTGGAGAGAAATGGAGTTTAATGGAATGGGAAGGAATGAGGTGGAGTGGATTGAAGTGGAGGGTAATGGAGAGGAGTGGAGTGGAATGGAGTAGAGTGGAATGGAATGGAAGGCAGTGGAGTGGAGGGGGTGGAGAGGAGTAGAATGGAATGGAGTGAAGTGGAAAGGAATGGAATGGAATGGAGAATAATTGATTGTAATGGAGTGGAGTGGAGTGGACCACAATGTATGGGAATGGATGGAGTGGAATGGAATGGAGTGGTGTGGAGTGGAGTCGAGTGGATTGGAATGGAGTGGACTGGAATGGAGTGGTGTGGAGTGGAGTCGAGTGGATTGGAATGGAGTGGAATGGAATGGAGTGGATTGGAATGGAATGGAATGGAATGTATTGGAGTGGTGTGGAATGGAAGGGAATGGATTGGAGTGGAATGGAGTGGAATGGAATGGAGTGGAGTGGAGTGGAGTGCAGTGGAGTACAATGCAGTGGAGAAGAGTGGAGTGGAATAGAATGGAGGGGAATGGAATGGAATGGAGAGGAATAGAATGGAATGGAATGGAGTGGAATGGAATGGAACAAAACAGAGTGGAATGGAAAATAATGGCATGGAGTGGAGTGGAATGGAGTGGCGTGGAGTGGAATTTAGTGAAGTGTCATGGAATGGATTGGAATAGAATGGAGTGAAGTGGAAGGGTGTGGAGTGGAAAGGGAATGGAGTGGAATCGAGTGGCATGGAATGCAATGGCATGGATTGGAGTGGAATGCAATAGAATGGAATGGAGTGGAATGGAGTGGAGTGGAGTGGACGGGAAAGGAGTGGAATGGAATGGATTGGATTGTAATGAAATGGAAAGGAATGGAATTGAATGGAGTGCAGTGGAGTGGAATGGAGTGGAATGTAGTGGAGTGCAGTGTAATGGGATGGAATGGGATGGAATGAAATGGAATGGAGACGATTGGAGAGGAGAGGAGAGGAGTGGAGTGGAATGTGGAGGAATAGAATTGGAAGGAGAGTGATGGAGAGAATTGGAGAGGAGTGGAGTGGAGTGGAGTGATGTGGAATAGAGTTGAATGGAATGGGATGAGATGGAATGGAGTGGAGTGGAGTGGACTGCAGTGGAGTGCAGTAGAATTGAATGGAATGCAATGGAGTAGAATGGAGTGGAATGGAATGGAGGTTAGTTGAGTGGAGTGCAATTAAATGGAATGGAATGAGATGGAAAGTAGCGGAGTGGAATGTAGCATAATGGAGAGGAATGGACTGGAATGGAGTGGAGTGCAATCGACTGAAATGGAGTGGAATTGAAGGGAATGGAGTGGAATGGAATGGAATGGAATGCAGAGGAGTGGAGTGGAGTGTAATGGAGTGGAGTGGAGTGGAGTGGAATGGAGTGGAATTTAAAGGAATGCTATGGAATGGAATGGAATGCAATGGAATGGAATGCAATGGAGTACAGTGGAGAGGAATTGAGTGGAGTGGAGTGGAATTGAGGGCAGTGGAATGGAGTGGAATGCAGTGGAATGGAATGGAATAGAGCAGTGTGGAAAAAGGGGAGTTGATTGGAATAGAATGGAGTGGAATGGAATGGAAAGTGAAGAGTGTTATAGAGTGGATTGGAGTAGAATGGAGGGGAGTGGAGAGGAGTTTAATGGAATGGAATAGAGTGGAGTGGAATGGAGTGGAGTGGAATGGAGTGGAGTGGAATGGAATGGAATGGAATGAAGTGGAGTGGAATGGAGTGGAGTGGAATGGAGTGGAGTGGAGTGGACTTAAATGGAATCGAATGGAGTGGAGTGGAATGGAGTGGAATGAAGGGGAGTGGAGTGGATTGGAATCGAATGGAATGGAGTGGAGTGAACTGGATTGGAGTGCACTGAAGTGAAGTGGAATGGAATTGAGAGGAATGGAATAGCGTGGAATGGAATGGAATGAAGTGGAAAGGAGTAGGGTGGAGAGGAGTACAGTGGAATGGAGCGGAATGGAATGAGAGTGAGTGCAATGTAGTGGAGTGGAATGCAGTAGAGCGGAGAGCAGTGAAGTGGAGTGGAATGAAATCAGATGTACTGGAATGTAGTGGTATGGAGTGGAGTGAAAGGGAGTTAGATGAAATGGAATGGATTTGAATAGAATGGAATGGAATGGAATGGAGTGGAATGGAATGGAATGGAATGGGATGGAATGGAATGGAATGGAATGGAGAGGAGAGGAAAGGAGGAGAGGAGTGGAATGGAATGCGGAGGAATATAATTGGATGGAATGGGATGGGGAGGCTTGGAGTGGAGTGGAATAGAGTTGGAGGGAATGTGATGAGATGGAAAGGACTGGAGGGGAGTGGAGTAGAACGGAATGGAATGGATTGGAGAGGAATGGAGTGTAGTGGAATGGAGTGGAATGGATTGGACTTAAATGGAATGGAATGGAGTAGAGGTGAAAGGAGTTCAGAGGATTGGAGAGGAATGGAGTGGAATGGAATGATATGGAGAGGAGTGGAATTCAGGGGAAAGGAGTGGAAAGAACGGGAGTGGAGTGGGTTGGAATTGAATGGAATGGAGTGGAGAAGAATAGAATGGAGTGGAATGGAGTGGAGTGGAATGAAGTGGAATGTATTGTAGGGGAGTTGAGTGGAATGTACTGGAATGGAATGGAGCGGAATGGGGAAGATAAGAGTGGAATGGAGTGGAGTGGATTGGAGTGGAATAGAGTGAAATTGACTGGAATGGAGTGGAAGGGAATGGAATAGAGTGGAATGGAATGGAATGGAATCGAATATAGTGGAATTTTGGGGAATGGAATGGAATGGATTGGAGTGAAGTAGAGTGGTATGGAGTGTAATGGAACGGAATGGAATGGAATGGAGGGTAGTGGAGTGGAATGGAATGGAATGAAATGAAATGAAGTGGACTGGAGTGGAATGGAATGGAGTGGAGTGGAGTGGAGTGGAATGGAATGCAGTGGAATTGTATTGAATGGAATGGAGTGGAATGGAATGGAGAGGAGTGGAGTGGAGTGGAATGGAGTGGAATTGACTTGAATGGAATGGAATAGATTGGAATGGAATTAAATGGAAAGGAATCGAATATAGTGGAATTTTGGGAACGGAATGGAACAGATTGGAGTGGAGCGGAGTGCTACGGAGTGTAATGGAATGGAAGAGAATGGAACGGGTGGAGTGGAGTGGAATAGAATGGAATCGAAAGGAATGGAGTGGAATGGAATGGAGAGGAGTGGAGTGGAGTGGAATGGAATGGACTGGTGTGGAAGGGAATGGAGTGGCATGGAATGGACTGGTGTGGAGTACATTGGAGTGGCATGGGATGGACTGGAATGGAGGGGAATGGAGTGGAGTGCAGTGGATGGGAATGTTGTGGAATGGACAGGAATGGAGGGGAATGGAATGGATTGGAAGAGAATGGAATGGAGTGGAAAGGAATGGAATGGAATGGAATGGAATGAGTGGAGTGGAGTGGAATGGAGCGAAGTTGAGTGGAGTGGAATGGAAAGGAGTTGAGTGGAGTGGAGTGGAATGGAGTGGAGTGGACTGGAATGGAGTGGAGTGGAATAGAATGGAGTGGAATGGAATGAGTGGAGTGGACTGGTGTGGAGTGGAATGAAGTAGAGTGGAATGGAATGGAAAGGAAAGGAGAAGATTGGAATGGAATAGAACGGAATGGGATGGAGTGGAGAGGAGTGGATTGGAATCGAGTGCAGTGTAGTGGAATGGATTGGACAAGAGTGGAATGGAATGGAATGGAGTGGAGTGGAATGGAGTGGAGTGGAATGGAGAGGAGTGCAGTGCAGTGGCGATGAATAGAATGGAGTAGGCTTAAGTGGAGTGTCATGGAGTGGAACTAAATCGAATGGAATAGAATGGAGTTGAGTGGAATGGAGTAGATTGGAATGGAGAAGACTGGAATGGAGTGGAATGGAATGGAGTGGAGTGGAGTGGAATTCAGTAGAGTGGCATGGGGTGGAATGGAATGGAGTGGAATGGAGTGGAGTTTAATGAAATGGAATGGAGTGGAGTGTAACGGAGTGTGATGGCATGGAATGGAATGGAGGGGAATAGAGTGGAATGGAGTGGAGTGGAGTGGAATGGAAGGGAATGTAGTGGAGGGGATTGGAGTGGAATAGGAAGGAATAGAGTGTATTGGAATGGAGTGGACGGTAATGGACTGGAATGGAGTGGGATGGAAAGGAGTGGAATGGAAAGGAATGGAGTGGAATGGAAAGGAATGGAATGGAATGGAATGGAGTGGAGTGGAGTGTAGCGGAATGGAGTGGAGTGGAGTGGCATAGAATAGATTGGATGTGAGTGGACAGGAATGGAATGAAGTGGAATGGAATGGAAGGGAATGGAGAGGAATTGCATGTAATGGAGTGCAGTGGAATAGAATGGAGTGGAGTGGACCACAAAGTATTGGAATGGACGGAGTAGAATGGAATGTAGTAGTATGGAATGGAGTGGAATGGACTGGAATTGAGTGGAGTGGAGTGAAGTCTAATGGAGTGGAATGGACTGAAATGTATTGGAATGGAATGTATAAGAATGGAATGGAATAAAACAGAGTGGAAAGGAATGGAATGGAGTGCAGTTGACTGGAATGGAAAGGAGTGTAATTCAATGGATTAGGGTTGAAAAGAGTGGAGTGGAGTGGAATTTACTTGAGTGGCATGGAATGGATTGGAATAGAATGGAGTGGAGTGGAATGGAGTGGAGTGGAATGTAGTTGAGTGCAATGGAGGGGAGTGGAATGAAATGTCATGGAATGGAGTGGAATGCAGTGGAATGGAGTGGAATGGAATGGAAAGGAATGGAGTGGGGTGGAGTGGAGTGGACTGGAATGGAGTCGAATGAAATGGAATGAAGTGGAATGGAATGGAAAGGAAAGCAATTGAAAGGACTGGAGTTGGTGAGAATGGAATGGAATGGAATGGAATGGAATGGAGTGGAAAGGAGTGGAGTGGAGTGCAGTGGAGTGGAATTGAACACAGAAAAGGGGAGTGGCTTGGAGTGGAGTGGTATGGAATGGAAGGGAATTGAGTGGAGTCGAAAGGAGGTGAGTGGAGTGGAGTGCAGTGGAGTGGAATGGAACGGCGAGGAGTGGAGTGGAGTGGAATGGAATGGAATGCAATGGAGTGTGGTGGAATAGAGTGTAGTGGGTTGTAATGGTGTGGATTGGAATGGAGTGGAATGGAAGACAGTGGAATGGAGAGGAATGGAGTGGAGTGGAGTAGAGTGGAATGGATTGGAAAGGACGGCAATAGAGTGGAATAGAATGGAATAGAGTGGACTGGAATGGAATAGAATGGACTGGAATGGAATAGAGTGGAGTGGAATGGATTGGAGTGGAGTGGAGAGGAATGGAGTGGAATGGAATGGAATGGAATGAGGTAGAGTGGAGTGGAATGGAATGGAGTGGACTGGAATGGAATGGAAGGTAGTGGAGAGGAGTGGCGTAGAAAGAATAGTATGGAGTGGATTAGGACGGAATGGAAGGTAGTTGAGAGGAGTGGCGTAGAAAGAATGGTATAGAGTGGATTAGGACGGAATGGACTAGAATGGAGTGCAATGGAGTGGCATGGAAATGAGTGGAATAGAATGGAATTGAACGGTATGTAATGGAGCGTAGTGGATTGGAGTGGAATGGAGAGAAGAGAAACGGAGTGGAATGGAAGGGAGTGGATTTGAGTGGAATAGAATAGAAAGGAGGGGAATGGAATGGAATGGAACTGAAAGGAATGTAATGCATTGGATTGGAGTGGAATGGAGTGGAGTGGAGTGGAATGGAATGGAGTTGACTGGAGTGGAATGGAGTAGAATGGAGTGGAATGGAATGGAGTGGTGTGGAGTGGAGTGGAATGGAGTGGAATGGAGGGGAAAGGAATGGAGTGGAGTGGAATGGAATAGAATGGAAAGTAGTGGAGTGGAGTTCAGTGGATTGGAATGGAGTGGAGTAGAGTGGAATGGAATGGAGTGTAATGGAAAGGAATGTAAAGGAATCTGAGATTGTGCCACTGTGCTCCAGGCGGAGTGACAGACTTAGATACTCTCGAAAGAAATGTATAGAATGTAATGCAGTGGAATGGAATGGAATGGAATAGAATGGATTGGAGTGGAGTGCAGTGTAGTGGACTGAAGTGGAGTGGAGCGGAATTGAGAGGAAAGGAATGGCATGGAATGGAATGGAATGCATTGGATTTGAGATGGGTGGAGAGGTGTACATTTGAATGGAGTGGAATGGAATGAGATGGAGTGGAATGGAGTGGAGTGGATTGCAGTGGAGTAGAGAGGAGTGGTATGCTGTGGAAGGGTATCGGATGTAATGGAATTTAGTGGAGTGGGGTGGATTGAAATGGTGTTGAATGGAATGGTAAGGATTGGAATGGAATGGAATGGAGTAGAGTGGAGAGTAATGGAATGGAATGGAATGGAATGTAACGGAATGGAGAGGAGTGGAGAGATGTGGAGTGGAGTGGAGTGCGGAGGAACAGAATGGGACAGAATAGGATAGAGAGGATTAGAATGGAGTGGAGTGGAATAGACTGCAATGCAACGGAATGGAGTGGAATGGAGTGGAATGGAATGGAGGGCAATGGAATGGAGTTGAATGGAATGGAATGGAGTGAGGTGGAATGGAGTAGACTGGAATGTAGCGAAATGCAGTGGAATGGAGTAGAAGGGAGTGGAATGGAGTGGAGTGGAATGGACTGGAATGGAGGGGAAAGGAAAGGAAAGGAGTGGAATGGAATGGAATGGAATGGAGAGGAGTGGAGTGGAGTGGAACAGAATGGAGTGGATTGGAATGGAGTGGAATGGAATGGAATGGAATGGAATGGAATGGAATGGAATGGAGAGCAAGGGATTGGAATAGATTGGAGTGGACTGCAATGGAGTGGTGTGGAATGGATTGGAATATAGTGGAATTGTGTGGAGTGGAAAGAAGTGGAGTGGATTGGAGAGAATGAAGTGGAGTGGAATGGAATGGATTGTAGTGGACTGCAGTGTAGTGGACTGAAGTGGAGTGGAGTGGAATTGAGAGGAAAGGAATGACATGGAATAGAATGGAATGAAGTGGATTGGAGAGGGGTGGAGAGGAGTACAGTTGAATGGAGTGGAATGGAATGAGATGGAGTGGAATGGAGTGGAGTGGAGTGCAGGGGAGAGGAATGGAATGGATTGGGGTTTAGTGGAGTGGAGTGGGAAGAAATGGAATGGAATGGAATGGGATGTAGTTTAATGGAGTAGAGTGAAATGGAATGGAATGGAGTGGAATGGAATGGAATGGACTGGAATGGAATGAAGCATAGTGGAACGGAATGGAATGGAGTGAAATGGAATGGAGTGGAGTGTAGAGGAGGGCAGAGTATTGGAATGGAGTGGAGTGGCCTGAAACACAGTGGAATGGAATGGAGTGGAGTAGATTAGAATGGAGTTGAATGAAATGGAATTGAATGGAGTGGAGTGGAAAGGAGTAGAGTGGAATCAAATGGAATTTAATGGAGTGAGGTTGAGTGGAATAGAGTGGAATGGAATGGAGTGGAGTGGAATGTAATGCAATGGAATGGAAAGGAGTGGAGTGCAGTGGAAAAGAATGAAATAGACGGGAATGGAGTGGCGTGGATTGGAGTGGAATCGAATGGAATAGATTGGAGTGGAATGGAGAGGAATGAAATGGAGAGGAAAGGAGTGGAGTGGAATGGAGTGCAGTGGACTGGAATGGAGTTGAGTGGAAGGAATGGACTGGAAAGGAATGCAATGTAATGTAATGGAGTGGGGTGTAGTGGAATGGAGTGGAGCTGAGTTGCATGGAGTGGAGTGAAATGGAATGGAATGGAACAGAGTGGAGTTGAGTGGAATGGAGTGAAATGGAGTGGAATAGAGTTGAATGGAATGGAATGGAATGAAGTGGAGTGCAATAGAGTGGAGTGGAATGCAGTAGAGTGGAAAGAAATGGAATGCAGTGGAATAAAATGGAATGGAAAGGAAAGAAATGGAGTGGTACGGAGTGGAGTGAAGGTTCATGGAGTTGAGTGGGTTGAAAAGGAGAGGAGTGGAATGGAATACATAGGAATGGAATGGAATGGAGTTCATTGGAATTGTGTGGAGTGGAAAGGAGTGGAGTGGAATGGAATAGAATGGAATGGAATCTAATAGAATGGAGTGGAGTGAAGTGGGATGGAGTGGAATGGATCGGAAATGAGTAAAGTGGAATGGAATGGAATGGAAAGGAGTGGAATGGAGTGGAATGGAGTGGCGGGGAATGGAGAGATGTGTAGTGGAATCGAATGGAGAGGAGTCGAATGGATTGGAATGGAGTGGAGTGGAATGGAGTGTATTGGAGTGCAGTGCACTGAAATGGAGTGGAGTGGAATGGAGTGTATTGGAGTGCAGTACACTGAAATGGAGTGGAGTGCAGTGGAATGGAGTGCGGTGGAATGGAATGGATTGGTATGGAATGTACTGTCGTGGAGTGGAGTGGAATGGAGTGGAGTGGACTTGAATTGCACGGAGTGGAATGGAAAAGTCTGGAATGGAATGGAATATAATGGAATCGAGCAGAGTGGAGTGGATTGCAGTGGAGTGGAGTGCAAAGGATTGAAATGGAGTGGAATGGAATGGAATGGTATGGAATGGAATTGAATGGAATTTATTGGATTGGAGTGAAAAGGAGTGGAATGGATTGGAAAAGAGTGGAGAGTAATGAAATCGAATGGAATAAATTGGAGTGGAGTGGAAAGGAGTTGAGTGGAGTGGAATGAAGTGGAGTGGAATGAAGTCGAATGGAATGAAGTGGAATGGACTTGAGTGGAATTAAATGGAATGGAGTGGAGTGGAGTGGATTGGAATGGAATGGAGTGGAGTGGAGTGGATTGGAATGTAATGGAGGGGAGTAAAATTGTTTGGAATTGAATGGAGTTCAGTGCAGTGGATTGGAGTGGAATAGAATGGAGTGCAGTGAACAAGAATGTAGTGGAATGGGCTGAAATGGAGTGGAATGGAATGGAGTGGAATGCAGTGGAATGGAACAGTATGGAATAGAATGGATTTGGGTGTAGTGGCATGGAGTAGAATGGACTGGAAATGAGTAGAGTGGAATGGAATGGAAAGGAGTGGAGGGGAGTGGAATGGAGTGGAGGGGAATGGAGTGAACTGGAGTGGAATCGAATGGATGGAGTGGTGTGGAAAGGAGTGGAATGGAATGGAGTGGAATGGGGTGGAGTGCAGTGGAGTGCAGTGGAATGAAATGTAGTCAAATGGAGTGGAATGGAGTGGAGTGGAGTTTAATGGAGTGGAGTGAAATGGAATGGAATAGAACAGAGAGAAGTGGAGTGGAATCGAGTGGAGTGGACTGGAATGGAGTTGAATGGAGTGGAATGGAATGAAGTGGAGGGGAGAGAAGTGCAGTGGAATGGAGTAGAGTGGAATGGAATGGAATGCAAAGGAAAGGAATGGAATGGAATGGAATTGAATGGAATGGAATGGATTGGAGGGAAGTGGCATGAAGTGGAGTTGAGTGGAATGGAGAAGAGTGGAATGGAATTGAAAGGAATGGAAAGGAAAGGAGTGGAGTAGAATGGAATGGAAGGGAATGGAGTTGATTGGAGTGACGAGGAGTGGAACGGAATTTAATGGAGTGGAGTGGAGTGGACTGAAGTGGAGGGGAATGGAGTGGAGTTCAGGGGAGTAGAATGGAATTTAATGGATAGGAGTGGAGTGGAGTGGAATGAAATGAAATAAAATGGAATGGGATGGTGTGGAATGGAGTGGAGTGGAATGTATAGGAATGGAATTTAGTGGAAAGGAATGGAGTGGAGTGGAGTGGAGTGGAATGGGATGGAGTCAAATGTAGTGGAGTGGAGTGTAGTAGAATGAAATGGAATGGAGTCAAGTGGAATCGAATGGAATGGAGTGGAGTGGAATGGAGTGGAATGCAATGGAGTGGAATGGAGTTGCGTGGACTGGAGTGGAGTGGAGTGGACTGGAATAGAGTGGAGTGGAAGGAATTGAGTGGGATGGAACGGAATGTAATGGAAAGGAGTGGAGTAGAGTGGTATGGAGTGGAGTGCAGTGGAACAGAGCTGAATGGAATGGTATGGAATGCTGTGGAGTGCAATGAAGTGCAATGGAATGGAGTAGAGTGGAATGAAATAGAATGAATGGAATGGAATGGTATGGAGTTGTTCAAAGGGGTACAGAGTGGAGTGTAGTGGAAAGGTGAGGATTGGAACGCAATGGAAAGGAATGAAATGGAATAGAGTTCAGTGGAATGGACTGGAGTGGAATGCAGTGATGTGGTGTGCAATGGAGTGGAATGGAATGGAATGCGGTAGAGTGGAGTGGAATGAAATGGAATGGAATGGAGTGTGATGAAGGGGAATGGAGTGGAGTGGACTGGAATGGAATGGAGTGGAGTGCATTGGAATGGAGTGGAATGGAGTAGGGAGGAGTGGAGTGGACTGGAATGGATTGCAATGGACTGTAATGGAGTGGAATGGAGAGGAGACAAATGGAGTGGAGTGGAGTGCAGTGGACTGAAATGGAGTGGAGTCGAGTGGAATGGAGTGGGGTGGAATGGAGTGGGGTGGAATGGAGTGGGATGGAACGGAGTGGAGTGGCAAGGAATGTAGTGAAGTGGAGTGGAGTGGAATAGAGTGGAGTGGACTTGAATGGCGTGGAGTGGAATGGAAAGGTATGTAATGGAATGGAATGGAATGGATTCGAGTGGAGTGGAGTGGATTGGAGTGGACTAGAGTGGAATGGGTTGGAATGGAATGGAATGGAATGGGATGGAATATAGTGGATTGGAGTGCAAAGGAGTTGAATGGATTGGAAAAGAGTGGAGAGGAGTGGAATCAAATGGAATGGACTGGAGTGGAGTGGAGTGGAATGGAGTGGAGTGGAGTGGAATGAAGTGGAATGGTAGGAATGAAGTGGAATGGAATGGAGTGGAATTATTTTGAATGGAGTGGAGTGGAGTAGAATGGAATGGAGGGGAGTAAAATGGTTTGGAATTGAATGGAGTGGAGTGCAGTGGATAGGAATGGTATAGAGTGGAGTGGAGTGAACAAGAACGGAGTGCAATGGACTGGGTTGGAGTGGAATGGAATGGAGTGCAATGGAGTGGAATGGAATAGAATGGAATAGAATGTAGTTGGGTGAAGTGGCATGGAGTGGAATGGATTGGAAATGAGTAGAGTGGAATGCAATGGAATGCAGTGGAGTGGAGTGGAATGGAGTAGAGGGGAATGGAGTGAAGTGGAGTGGAATCAAATGGATGGAGTGGTGTGGAATGGAGTGGAATGGAATGGAGTGGAATGGGGTGTGGTGGAGTGGAGTGAAGTGGACTGAAATGTAATCAGGTGGAGTGGAATGGAGTGGAGTTGAGTTTAATGGAGTGGAGTGAAATGAAATGGAATGGAACGGAGAGGAGAGAAGTGGAACAGAGTGGAGTGGACTGGAATAGAGATGAATGGAGTGGAATGGAATGGAGTGGAGTGGAGACTAGTGGAGTGGAATGGAGTAGAGTGGAATGGAATGGAATGCAATGGAAAGGAATGGAGTGGAATGGAATGGAAAGCAATGGAGTGGATTGGAGGGGAGTGGCATGAAGTGGAGTTGAGTGGAATGGAGAAGATTGTAATGGAATGGAAAGGAATGGAATAGAATGGGTGGAGGAGAATGCAGTGGAGGGGAATGGAGTGGATTGGAGTGACGTGTACTGGAATGGAATTTCATGGAGTGGAGTGGAGTGGATTGGATTGGAGGGGAATGGAGTGGAGTGTAGGGGAGTGTAATGGAATTTAATGGATTGGAGTGGAGTGGAGCAGAATGAAATGGAATATAATGGAATGGGATGGAGTGGAATGGAGTGGAGTGGAGTGGAATGAAATGGAAGGGAATGGAAAGGAATAGAGTGGAGTGGAATGGAATGTAGTCGAACATAGTGGAGTAGAGTGGAGTAGAATGAAATGGAATGGAATGGTGTGCAGTGGAATCGAATGGAATGGAGTGGAGTGGAATGGAGAGGAATGGAATGGAGTGGAATTGAGTTGAGTGGACTGGAGTGGAGTGGAGTGGACTGGAATGGAGTGGAGTGGAAGGATTTGAGTGGAATGGAAGGGAATGTAATGCAATGGAGTAGAGAGGTGTGGAATGGAGTGGAATAGAGCTGAATGGAATGGAATGGAAGGCAGTGGAGTGGAATGAACTGGAGAGGAATGGAGTAGAGTGCAATGAAAAAGAATGCAGTCGAATGGAATGGAATGGAATGGAATGGAATGCAATGCAATCGTACGGATTTGAGAGAAAAGGCATGGAGTAGAGTGGAGTGGAAAGGATAGTAGTGGAATGCAATGGAAAGGAATGAAATGGAATTGAGTTCAGTGGAGTGGACTGGAGTGGAATGGAGTGATGTTGTATGCATAGGAGTGGAATGGAATGGAATGGGGTGGAGTGGAGTGGAGTGGAATGAAATGGAATGGAATGCAGTGGGATGGAGTGGAATGGAGTGGAGTGGAGTGGAAGGGAATGGAGCATAGTGGAAATTAATGGAGTGGAGTGGAGTGGAGTGGAATCTCACAGAATCGAGTGTACTGGAATGGAAAGGAATGGAATGGAAAGTAGTGGAATGGAGTGTAGTGGTATGGAGTTGAGTGGAGTGGAATGGAATGGAGTGGAAAGGAATGAATGGAGTGGAATGGAATGGAATGGAACGGAGTGGAGTGGAGTGGAATGAAGTGGAGTGTAGTGGAAGGCAGTGGACTGAAATGGAATGGAATGGAAAGGAGTGGAGTGGAGTGGAATGAATGGAGTGTAGTGGAATGGAGTGGAGTCAAATGGAATGTAATGGAACACAGTGGAGTGGAGTGGAACTGAGAGGAGTGTATTCGAATAGAGTTGAATGAATAGAATAGAATGGAGTGGAGTAGAATGGATTTGAGTGGAATGGAGTACAGTGGAATGGAATGGAATGCCGTCGATTGGAATGCAGTGGAATGGAATACAGTGGAGTGGACTGGAATGGAGAGGAATGGAATGCACTGGAATGGAATGTAGTGGAGTGGAGTGGAGAGGAGTTGAGTGGAGTGGAGTGGTATGGAAAGGAATGGAATAGAGGAGTGGAGTGGAATGCAGTGGGATGGAATGGAATGGAATGGAGCAGAGGTGTATGGAGTTTAGTGGAGTGGAATGTAGATAATGGAATGGAGTGGAATAAAACCCAATGGAGTGGAATGTCGTGGACTGGAATGGAATGGAGTGGAGTGGAATGGATTGGAAGGGAATGGAGTGGAGTGCAGTGGAATGGATTGGAATGGAGTGGGGTGGAGTGGAGTCGACTGGTTTTGATTTCATTGGAGTGTAAAGGAGTGGAGTGCAATCGAGGGAAATGGAATGGAAAGTAATGGATTAGAGTGCAATGGAATGGAATGCAGTGGAGTGGATTGGATTGGCGTTGAGTGGAATGGAAAGGAATGTGTCGAATGGAAAGGAAAGGAATACAGTGGAACATAATGCAGTGGAGTGAAATGGAGTGCAATGGAAAGGAGTGGAGTGGAGTGGAGAGGAATGCAATGGAGTGGAATGGAATGGAATGTAAAGAAATGGAGTGTGGTGCAGAGGAATGGAGTAGAATGGTGGGGAACGGAGTGGAGCGGAAAGGAATAAAATGGAATGCAGTGGAGTGAAGTGGAAACGAGTGGAATGGAGTGGAATGGAGTTGAATGGAATGGGATGGTAAGGATTGGAGTGGATTGGAGTGGAGTGGACTGGAGAAGAATGAAATGGAATGGAATGGAGTGGAATGGTATGGAGTGGTTGGAATGAATGGAGTGGAGTGAATTGAAGTGGAATACAGAGGATTGGAGTGGAATGGAGTGGTACGGAGTGGAGTGGAGTTGAATGGAGTGGAGTGTAGTGGAATGGAGTGGTGTGGAATGGGGTAGAGAGGAATGGAATGGAGTGGAGTGGAATGGAATGGAGTGGAATGGAGTCGAGTGGAGTGGTGTGCAGTGGAGTGGAATGGAATGGACTGGAGTGGAGTTGACTGGAGTGGTAAGCAGTGGAGTGGAATGAAATGGAATGGAATGGATGGGAGTGGTTTGGATTGGAGTGGAGGGAATTGGAATGGAGAGAAAAGGAAGGAGCGAAACAGAATGGAGTGGAGTGGGATGGAGTTTAATGGAATGTCGTGGAGTGGATTGGAGTATAATGGAATGTTATGGAGTGCAGTGGAGTGCAATGGAGTGGAGTGTAGTGGAAATGAGTGCAATGGAACGGAATAGAATGGAATGGAGTGGAGAGGAGTGGAAGGGAGTGGGGTGGAATGGAGTGGAGTGGAGTGGAATGGAATGGAGGGGAATGGAGTGAAATGGAATGGAGAAGGAATGGTGTGGAGCGGAAACGAGTGGAGTGCTGTAGAATGGATTGGAGTGGAAAGGAGTGGAGTGGAATGGAATAGAGTGGAATGGAATGGAATGTAGTGGAATGGAATAGAGTGGAAAGGAATGGAATGTAGTGGAAAGGAGTGTTGTGGAATGGAATGGAGTGGAGTGGAATGGAATGGAGTGGACTGTACAGTAGTAGAGTGTATTGGAATGGATTGGAGTGGACGGCAATGGAGAGGAGTGTAACGGAGTGGAGTGGAGAGGAATGGAGTTGAATGGAAAGCTGTGGAATGGAGTGGAATGGAATGGAATGGAATGGAGTAGACTGGAAAGGAGTGGAGAGGAGTGGAAAAAGTGGAATGGAGTGGAGTTTACTGGAGTGGAATGAAATGGTGTGGAGTTCAGCGGAATGGAATGGAATGGAGTCGAATGGAAAGGAAAGGAATGGAGTGGAATGGAATGGAGTTTAGTGGAATGGAGTGCAATATAATGGAGTGAGGTGGACTGGAATTGATTGGAGGTGAATGGAATGCAATGTAAAGGAATGTAGTGCAGTGGAGTGGAATGGAGTAGAGTGGAGTGGAATGGAGTGGAGTGGAAAGGGAAGGAATGGAATGGGGTGTAGTGGAGTAGAATTGATTAGAGTGGAATGGAATGGAATAGAGTGGAATGGAGTGGAGTACATTGGAGTGGAGTGGAATGAAATGTAAAGGTATAGAATGGAGAGCAGTGAAATGCAGTGGCGTGGAGTGGAAAGGAAAGGAATTTAATAGAGTGGAATGGAACGGAGTGGCGTGGATTGGAATGGAGTGTAGTGGTATGGAATGGAGAAGAGTGGAATGGAGTGCAGTTGAGTGGAGTAGAGTGGAATGGAATGGAATGGAGTGGAATGTAAATGAATGAAATGGAATGCAGCGGAGTGGAGTGCAATCGAGTGGAATGTATTGGAATGGAGTGGAATGGAATGCAGTGAAATGGAGTGGAACGGAATGGAGTGGAATGGGAGTGGAATGGAGTGTAGTAGATTGGAAAATAGTGGAATGGACTGGAATGGAGTGTAATGGTATGGAATGCAATGGAATGGAATGGAGAGGATTTGGAGTGGAATGGAGTGGAATGGATTGGAATGAATTGGAGTGGAGTGGAGTGGAATTGAATGGAAGGGAATGGAGTGGAGTGGAATGCAGTGGAGTGGAATGGAGTTGATTGGAGTGGAATCAACTGGAATGTAATGGAATGGAATGGATTGTAGAGGAGTGGAATGGAGTGGAATGGAATGGAGTCGAATAAAAAAATGGAGTAGAGTGGAGTGGAGTGCAATGTAATGGAGTGGAGTGGAGTGGAATAGAAACCAGTGGAATGGAATGGAATGGTATGAAATGGAATGGAGTGGAGTGGAGTGGAGTGGAACGAATTGGAGTGGAAATTAGAGGAGTACAGTTGAATGGAGTGGAGTGGAAGGGAAGGGAATGGAGTGGAGAAGAGTGAAATGGGGTGGAATGGAGTGGAATGGAGATGAATGGAATGAAATGGAATTGAGTGGAGTGGAATGCAGTGGGGTGGAATAGAGTAGAGTGGAATGAAATGGAATGGAGTGGAATGGAATAGAATGGAATTGAATGTAATGGAATGGAAGTTAGTGGAGTGGAGTGGTATGGAGGGGTGTGGAGTGGTATGGAGAGGTATGTAGTGGAATGGAATAGAATGGATTCGAATGCAGTGAAGTGGAAGGTAGTGGAGTGGCATGCAGTGGAGAGGAATCGAATGGACTTCAGTGGACTGGAGTGGAGTGGAGTGGAATGAAATGGAATGGAATGCAATGGAGTGGAGTGGAATGGAGTGGAGTGGAGTAGAATGGAGAGGAAAGTAATGGAGTGGAAGGAAATGGAGTGGAGTAGAGTGGAGTCGACTGGAATGGAATGGAATGAAGCACAGTGGGATGGAGTGGAATGGAATCTGGTGGAGTGGATTGTAGTGTAATGGAATGGAAGGGGGTGGAGTGGAATGGACTGTAAAGGAATGTAGTGAAAGGACGGGAATGGAGTGGAATGGAGTGGAGTGGAATGGACTTGAATGGGGTGAAATGGAATGGAATGGAATGTGGTGTAGTGGAGTGTAATGTACTGGAATGGAGTGGAATGGAATGGAATGTAGAGGAATGGAATGGAATGGATTTGCATAGAAGTGAGTGGAGTGGAGTTGAATGGAGCGGACTGGAGGGGAAAGGACTGGAATGAACTGGAATGGAATGGAGTGGATTGGAATGTAGTAGAGTGTAATGAACTGGAATGGAGTGGAATGGAATGGAATGTACTGGAGAGCAGTGGAGTGGCGAGGAATGGAGTGGAGAAGAGTGGAATGGAGTGGAGAAGAGTGGAATGTAGTGGACTGGAATGGAGTGGAGTGGACTGGTGTGGAATTGAACAGAATGGAATGGAGAGGATTGGAGTGGACTGGAGTGGAGTGGAACAAAATAGAATGGAATTGAATGGAGTGGTGTTAAATGGAGTGCAGTGGAGTGGAATGGAGAGGAATGGAATGGAGTGGAAAGGTATGGAGTAGAGTGGAGTGGACTGGAGTGGAGTGGAAGGGAGGGAAATGGAGTGGAATGGAGTGTAGTGCAGGGGAATGTAGAGGAATGGTTTGGAATGTAGTGGAATAGAGCGGAATGGAATGGAAGGGAATGGCATGGAATGGAATGGAATGGAATGGTTCGGAGTGGAGTGGAATGGAATGGAATGGCACGGAATGCAGTAGATTGGAGTAGAATGGAGTGCAATGGAATGGAATGGAAGGGATTGGAGTGGAATGGAATGATGTGGAAAGGACTGGAATGAAATGGAATGGAGAAGAGTGGAATGGAATGGAATGGAAAGGAGCGGATTGGAGTGGAGTAGAATGAAGTGGAGTGCAGGGGAGTGGAATGGAATTTAACGGAGTGGGGTGGAGTGGAGTGGAGTGGAATAAAATGTATTAGAATGGAGTGGGATAGAGTTGAATGAAGTGGAGTGGAATGGAGAGGAATGGAAAGGATTGGAAAGGAATGGAGTGGAGTGGAGTAGAGTGGAATGGAATGGAGTGCAATATAGGGGAGTGGAGTGGAGTAGAATGAAATGGAGAGGAGTGGAGTGGAATCGAATGGAATGGAGGTGAGTGGAATGGAGTGGAATTGAATGGAGTGGAATTGAGTTGAGTGTAGTGGGGTGCAGTGGAGTGGAAGGGAATGGAGTGGATTCGAAGGAATTGAGTGGAATGGAACAGAATTGAATTTTATGGAGAGGAGTAGAGTGGAATTGAGTGGATTGGAGTGGAATAGAGCTGAATGGAATGGAATGGATTGGAATGGAATGGAATGGAATGGAGTGGAGTAGAATGAAGTGGAGTGGAATGGAGTAGAGTAGAAAGAAATAGAATGCAGTGGAATGGAATGGAATAGAATGGAGTGGAGTGGAGTGGATTAGATCTGAATGGAATGGAATGGAGTGGAGCAGAGTGGAAGGAAGTGGTGTGGAATGGTGTAGAGTGGAATGAAATAGAATGCAGTGGAATGGAATGGAATGAAATGGTATGGAGTTCAGTGAAGGGGCACGGAGTGGAGTGGAGAGGAGAGGAGTGGAATGCAATGGAAAGGAATGAAGTGGAATTGAGCTCAGGGGAATGGACTAGAGTGGAACACAGTGAACTTGTGTGCATGGGAGTGGAATGGAATGCAATCGGGTGGAGTGGAGTGGAGTGGAATGAAATTGAATGGAATGGAGTGGGATGAAGTGGAATGGAGTGGAGTAGAGTGGAATGGAATGGAGCATAGTGGAAAATAATGGAGTTGAGTGGAATGGAGTGGAGTGGAATGAAATTGAATGGAATGGAGTGGGATGAAGTGGAATGGAGTGGAGTAGAGTGGAATGGAATGGAGCATAGTGGAAAATAATGGAGTTGAGTGGAATGGAGTGGAGTGGAATCTCATAGAATGGAGGGTAGTAGAATGGAACGGAATGGAAAGGAGTGGAATATAGTGGAGTGGTATGGAGTGCAGTGTAGAGGACTGGAATGGAGTGGATTGGAATGAATGAAGTGGAATAGAATGGAATGGAACGGAGTGGAGTGGAGTGAAATGAAGTGGAGTATAGTGGAAGGGAGTGGAGTGAAATGGACTGGAATGGAACGGAGTGGAGTCGAGTGGAATGAATGGAGTGTAGTGGAATGGAGTGGAGTCAAATGGAATGGAATGGAACAGAGTGGAATGGAGAAGAACGGAGTGGAGTGTGGTGGAATACAGCTGAATGAATGGAATAGAATGGAGTGGAGTGGAATGGACTGGAGTGGAATGAAGTAGAGTGGAATGGAATGCAATGGAGTGGAAAGGAGTGGAGTGGAATGGACAGGAGTGGAATGGAGTAGAGTGGAATGGAATTCAATGGAGTGGAGTGGAGTGGAAAGGAGAGGAATGAAATGGAGTGGAAAGGAATGCTGTGGAGTGGAGTGGAATGAAAAGTAATGGAATGGAGTGGAATGTAGTGGAGTGGAGTGGAATGGAATGGAATGGAATGGAGTGGAGGGGCATGGAGATTAGTGGAGTGGAATGGAGACGAATGGAATGGAGTGGAATTAAATGGAATAGAGTGGAGTTGAGTTGAAGGGAATGGAATAGAGGGGAATGGAAAGGAAAGAAATGGAGTGCAATGGAATGGAGTGTAGTGGAATGCAGTGTAATATAATGGAGTGGAGTGGAGTAGAGGGGAATGGAACGCAATGTAAAAGAATGGAGTGGAGTGGAGTGGAATGGAGTGGAGTGGAATGGAGTAGAGTGGAGAGGCATAGAGTGGAGGGGAATAGAAAGAATGGAATGAAGTGGAGTGGAGTGGAGTGGAGTGGAATGGAGTGGAGTGGAATGGAATGGAGCATAGGGGCTTGAAGTTTAGTGGAGTGGAATGGAGTGGAATGGAATGGCGTGGAATTAAATGGAATGGAGTGGACTGGACTGGAATGGAATGGAGTGGAGTGGAATGGATTGGAATGGAATGGAGTGCAGTGCAGTGGAATGGTGTGGAATGGAGTGCAGTGGAGTAGAGTGGACTGGAATGGATTGCACTGGAGTGTAAAGAAAGGAATGGAGAGGATTGCAATGAAGGGGAATGGAATGGAAGGGAATGGAGTAGTGTGATATGGAATGGATTTGGGTAGAGTATATTGGAGTGGGGTTGAGTGGTATGGAATGGAATGGGGTCGAACGGAATGGAAAAGAATGCAGTGGAATGGAAGGCATTGGAGTGGAATGGACTGCAATGGAATGGAATGTAGTGGAGTGGAGTGGAATGGAATGGAATGTAAAGAAATGGAGTGTGGTGGAGAGGAATGGAGTAGAATGGAGGGAAATGGAGTTGAGTGGAGTGGAATAGAATGGAATGGAGTGCAGTGCAGTGGCAAGGAGTGGAATAGAGCTGATGGAGTTGAAAGGAATGGAATGGAAAGGTGTGGAGTGGAATGGAGTGGAGTGGAATGCAGTGGAGTGGAATGGAATGGAATGGACTGGAATGGTATGGAGTGGTTTCGAATGAAAGGATTGGAGTAGATAGAAGTGGAAAGGAGTGGATTGGAGTGGAATGGAGTGGAACAGAGTGGAGTGGAGTGGAAAGGAGTGGAGTGGAGTGGAACGGAGTGGAGTGGAATGGGATAGAGAGGAATTGAATGGAGTGGCGTGGAATGGAGGAGAGTGGAATGAGTAGAGTGGAGTGTAGTGGAGTGGAATTGAATGGACTGGAGTGGAGTGGATTGCAGTGGTAAGGTGTGGAGTGGAATGAAATGGACTCGAATGGAATGGAGTGGAGTGGAATGGAGTGGAGTGGACTGGAATGGAAAGGTATGGAAGGATTGAAATAGAATGGAGTGAAGTGGATTGGAATTTAATGGAATTTCGTAGAGTGTAGTGGAGTATAATGGAATGGAATGGAGTGCAGTGGAGGGGAGTGGAGATGAATTGAGTGGAATGGAATGGAATGGAATGGAGTGCAGTGGAGAGGAGTGGAGATGAAATGAGTGGAATGGAATGGAATGGAACGGAATGGAATGGAATGGAGTGTAGTGGAGTGGAGTGGATTGGAATGGAGTGGAATGGAGTGGAGTGGAGTGGAGTGGAATGGAGTGGAAAGGAATGGAGTGGAAAGGTGTGCAGCAGAGTGGAGTGGAGTGCTGTTGAATGCAATGGAGTGGAAAGGAATGGAGTGTAATGGAATAGAGTGGAGAGAAATGGATTGTACTGGAAAAGAGTGTTGTGGAATCGAATAGAGTGGAGTGAAATGGAACGGAGAGGAGTGTAAAGTAATGGAGTGTATTGGAATGGAGTGGAGTGGACTGGAATGCAGAGGAGTGGAATGGAGTGGAGTGGAGTGGAAAAGAGTTGAATGGAATGGAGTGGAATGTAGTGGATTTGAATGGAGTGGAATGGAATGGAATGGAGTAGAGTGGAATGGAATGGAGTGGAATGGAGTGGAGTGGAGTGAAGTGGAATGGAGTGGAGTGGAGTGGATTGGAATGAAATGGTGTGGAGTTGAGTGGAATTGAATGAAACGCAGTTGAATGGAAAGGAAAGAAATGCAGTGGAATGGAATGGAGTGGAGTGGAATGGAGTGTAGTATAATGGAGTGGAGTGGAGTTGAGTGGACTGGAATGAAGGGGAATGGAATGGAATGTAAAGTAATGGAGTGTAGTGGAATGGAATGGAGTAGACTGGAGTGGAATGGAGTGGATTGGGATGGAAAGGAATGGAATGAAGTGTAGTGGAGGGTAATGGGGTAGAGTGGAATGAAATTGTATGGAGTGGAATGGATTGGCGTAGAGTGGAGTGGAGTGGAATGAAGTGGAATGGTATGGAATGGAGTGGAGTGGAAGGGAGTGGATTGGAGTGGAGTGGATATGAGAGGAATTTAATAGATTGGAATGGAATGGAGTGGCATGGATTGGAGTGGAGTGCAGTGGAATGGAATGCAGAAGAGTGGAATTGAGTGGAGTTGAATGGAGTAGAGTGGAATGGAATGGAATGGAGTGGAGTGTAATGGAATGAAACGGAATGCAGTGGAGTATAGTGCAATGCAGTGGAATGGATTGGAATGCTGTGGAATGGTATGGAGTGGAAAGGAGTGGAACGGAAAGGACTACACTGGTAGGCATGGGATTGCAACGGATTGTAGTGGAGTAGAAAATAGTGGACTGGACTGGAGTGGAGTGTAATGTAATGGAATTCAATGGAATGGAATGGAGTGGATTGGAGTGGAATGGAGTGGAATGGAATGGAATGGAGTGGAGTGGACTGGAATTGAATGGAATGGAATGGAGTGGAACGGAAGGGAATGAAATGGAGTAGAGTGGAATAGAATGGAGTGGAGTGGAGTGGAATGGAGAGAAGTGGAATGGACTGGAGTAGAGTGAAATGGAATAGAATGTGATTAAGTGGAATGGAATACAATAGAGTCGAATATAATGGAAAGGAATGGAGTGGAATGGAGTGGAGTGGAGTTTAATGGAGTGCAATGGAATAGACTGGAGTAGAGTGGAATAGAAAAGAGTGGAAAGGAATGGAATGGAATTGAATGGAATGGAATGGATTCTAATGGAATGCAATGGAGTGGAATGGAATGGAATGGAGTGGAGTAGAGTGGAACGAAATGGAGTGGAAATTAGTGGAGTAGAGTTAAATGGAGTGGAATGGAATGGAAGGGAATGGAATGGAGAGGAGTGAAATGGAGGGAGTGGAGTGGAATGGAGTTGAATGGAATGAAGTGGAATGGAGTGGAGTGGAATGGAGTGGGGTGGAATTTAGAAGGGTGGAATGAAATGGAATGGAATAGAATGGAATTGAATGTAATGTAATAGAACGGAGTGGAGTGGCATGGAGTGGAGTGTAGTGGAATGGAGTGGAGTGCATTCCAACGCAGTGAAGTGGAATGGAGTGGAGTGGTGTGCAGTGGAGAGGAATGGAATGTACTTGAGTGGACTGGAGTGGAGTGGAGTGGAATGAAATGGAATGGAATGCAATGGAGTGTAGTGGAATAGAGTACAGTGGAGAGAAATGGAAAGGAATGGAATGGAGTGGAATGGAATGGAGTGGAGTGGATTGTACTCGAGTGGACTGGAACGCAATGAAGCAGAGTGGGGTGGAGTGGAGTGGAATCGGGTGTTGTGGATTGCAGTGTAATGGAATGGAATGGAGAGGAATGGAATGGAGTGGAACGGAATGTAGAGGAATGGAAGGTAATGGAGAGGAATGGAGTGGAGTGGAATGGAATGGAGTCGAATGGACTAGAATTTCGTGGAATGGAATGGAATGGAGGGGACTGTAGTGGAATGGACTGGAATGGAGTGGAATGGAAATGAATGGAGAGGAATGGAATGTAATGGAATGGACTGTAGTGGACTGGACTTCAATGGAGCGGAGTGGAGAGGAAAGGAGTGGAATGGAATGGAATGGAATGGAATGGAGTGGATTGGAATGAAGTGGAGTAGAATGTAGTAGAGCGTAATGGAATGGAATGGAGTGGAATGGAATGGAATGGAGTGGAGAGGAG
Source organism: Pongo abelii (assembly GCF_028885655.2). Lineage (NCBI taxonomy): Eukaryota > Metazoa > Chordata > Mammalia > Primates > Hominidae > Pongo > Pongo abelii. The sequence continues at coordinate 16,452,794 of NC_072000.2, read as the reverse complement.
TAGAATGGAGAGAAGTGGAATGTAGTCGAGTATAATGGACTGGAATGGACTGGTGTAGAATAGAATGGAATGGATTGGAGTGGATTGGAGAGGACTGGAGTGGAGTGGAATAAAATGAATTGGAATGGAATGGAATGGAGTTAAATGGAGTGGAGTGGAATGGAGAGGGATGGAATGCACTGGAATAGAACGGAGTTGTGTGGAGTGGACTAGAGTGGAGTAAAATGGAGGGAAATGGAGTGGAATGGAGTGTAGCGCAGTGGAATGTAGTGGAATTAATTGGAATGGAGTGTAATGGAGTGGAAAGGAATGGAATGGACTGCAATGGAATGGATTGCAATGGAGTGGAATGGAATGGAATGGAACGGATTGTTATGGAGTGGAATGGAATGGAATGGCAGAGAATGGCGTGGATTGGAGTAGAATGAGGTGGAATGGAGTGGAATGGAATGGCATGGAAGGGAATGGAAGGGAGTGGAGTGGGGTGGAATGGAGTGGAGTGGGGTGGAATGGAATGGAATGGAGTGGGGTGGAATGGAAGGGAGTGGAGTGGGGTGGAATGGAGTGGAGTGGGGTGGAATGGAATGGAAAGGAGTGGAATTGAGTGGTGTTGAGTGGAGTGGAGTAGAGTGAAGTGGAATGGAATGGAATGCAGTGGAATGAAATGGAATGGAGTCGAGTGGTATGCAATGGCATGGAATGGAGTGGAGTTGAGGGATGTGGAGTGGAGTGGAGCGCAGTGGATTGGAGTGTAGTGGACTGTAATGGATTGGAATGGAATGGAATGGAGTAAAATGGAAAGTAATGTTATTGAATAGATTGGAGTAGAGTAGAATGCAGTGTTGTGGAGTTGAATGGAATGGAGTGGTGTGGAATGGTTTGGAGTGGAATGGAATGGAGTGCTGTTCAGTGGAATGTCATGGAATGCAATGGAGTGTAGAGGACAGGAGTGGAGATGAATGGCGTGGAGTGGAGTGGAATGTAGTTGAGTGGAATGCAGTGGACTGGCGTGGAAGGGAATGGGATGCAGTGGAGTGGATTGGAGTGTACTGGAGTGGATTGCATTAAAATATAATGGAATGGGATGGAGTGGAGTGGAATGGAGTGGAGTGGAGTGGAATAGAGAAGAACGGAATGGAGTGGGATGGAATGGAGTGGAGTGGAGTGGACTGGAGTGTAGTGGAATGGAGGGAAATACAGGGGAATGGAGTGTAGTGCAGTGGAATGTAGTGGAGTGAATTGGAGGGGAGGGGAATGGAGTGGAATGGAATGGAAAAGAATGGAACGGAATGGAAAGGAATGGAATGGAATGGAATGGAATGGAATGGAATGGAATGGAGTGGAATGGAATGGAATGGAATGGAGTGGAATGGAATGGAATGGAATGGAATGGAATGGAATGGAATGGAATGGAATGGAATGGAATGGAGTGGAATGGAATGGAATGGAGTGGAATGGAGTAGAATTGAGTGGATTGGATTGGGAAGTAGTGGAAGGGAATGGAATGGAAGGGAGTGGTGTGGAATGGAGTGGAATGGAGTGAAAGGGAATGTAATGGAGTGGAATGGAATGGATGGGAATGCAGTGGACTGCAGTGGAGAAGAGTGTAGTGTAGTGGAGTGGAGTGCAATGGAATGGAATGTGATGCAGTGGAATGGAATGGAGTGGACTGCAGTGGAATGCAATGGCATGGAATGGAGTGGAGTGAAGGGAAGTGAAGTATAGTGGAGTTTAGTGCAGTTTAATGCAGTGTAGTGGACTGTAATGGATTGGAATGGAATGGAATGGTGTAAAATGTAATGGAATATAACAGAATGGATTTGAGTGGAGTGGAATGGAGTGTTGTGGGGTAGAATGGAGTGGAGTGGAATTGTGTGGAGTTAAATGGAATGGATTGGAGTGGAATGGAATGGAATGGAGTGGAGTAGAATGGAGTGGAATGGAGTGGAGTGGAGTGCAGTGGAATGGCGTGGAGTGGAGTGGAGTGAATGGGTATGGAATGGATTTGAATGGAATTGAATGGAATGGAGTAGAATGGAGTGGAGTGGAGTAGAACAGAAGGGAATGCAATGGAATGGAATAGAATGGAATGGAGGGGAGTGGACTGGAATGGATTGGAGTAGATTGGAATGGAATGGAGTGGAGTGGAATGGAATGGAGTGGAGTGGAATGGAATGGAATGCAGTGGATTGGAAAGGAGTGGAATGGAATGGAGTGGATTGGAATTGAATTGCGTGGACTGGAGTGGAGTGGAATGGAGTGGAACGGAATTGAATGGAGTGGAAAGGAATGGAATGGAATGGAATGGAATGGAGTGGAATGGAGTGGAATGCAGTGGACTGGATGGAAGTGTAATGGAGTGGAATGGACTGGAATGGAGTGGAATGGAATGGAATGGAATGGAGTGGAATGGAATGGAATGAAATGGAGTGGAAGGGAATGGAATGGAGTGAAGAGGAATAGAATGGATTGGAACGAAATGTAGTGGAGTGGAAAGGAGTTGAGTGGAGTGGATTGGACTGAAGTGGAATGAAATGGAGTGGAGAGTAGAGGAGTTTAGTGGAGTGTCATTGAATGGACTGGAAAAGAATGAAGGGGAGTGGAATTGAATGGAGTGGAATAGAGTGGAGTGAAATGGACTAAATGTACTGGAGTGGAACAGAAAGGCTTGGAATGGTGTAGAGTGGATTGGAGTAGAATAGAGTGGATTGGAGTAGAATGGAGTGGATTGGAGTGCAAAGGAATGGAATGGAATGGAAATGAGTGCATTGTAGTGGAATGGAGTGGAAAGGAGTGGAATGGAACGAAATGGAGTGCAGTGGAAAGGAATGGAATGAAATGGAATGGAATGGAGTGGAATTGTGTCAAGCTGAGTGGAGTGGAGTGGAATGGAATGGAATGGAATGCAGTGGAATTGAATGGAATGTAGTTGATTGGAACGCAATGGCAAGGAAAGAAGTGGAGTGGAGGGAAGTGGAGTGCAGTGGAATGGAGTGCAGTGGACGGGAATGGATTGGAATGGAAAGACATGGAGTAAAATTGAATGGAATGGAGTGGAATGGACTGGAATGGCGTAGAATGGACTGGAATGGAGTGCAACGTAATGGAATAGAAAGGAGTGGAAAGGAACAGAATGCATTGGAGTGAAGTGGAATGGAATGGAGTGGAATGAAATGTAGTGGAGGGGAATGGAGTTGAGAGGAGTGGATTGGACTGAAGTGGAATGAAATGGAGTGTCGTGGAGTGGAGTTTAGTGGAGTGTCACGGAATGGATTGGAAAAGAATGAAGGGGAGTGGAATTGAGTGGAGTGGAATAGTGTAGTGAAATGGGCTAGAGTGGAATGGAAAGGCATGGAATGGTGCAGAGTGGAATGGAATGCAGTGGGGTGGAATGGAATGCAATGGAGTGGAGAGGAATGGAATGGACTAGAATGGAGTGGATTGGAGTGGAGTGGAGTGGAGTTCAGTGGAATGGAATGGAATGGAATGGAGTTGAGTGGAGTGGAGTTGAGTGGAGTGGACTGAAATTGAGTGGTGTAGAGTGGAATGGAATGGAGTGCATTAGAATTAATTGGAATGGAATGCAGTGGAGTGCAGCAGAATGGAAGGGAAAGGAGTGGAGTGGAATGGAGTGGACTGAAATGGAGTGGAATGGAGTGGAATGGTGTGGAATGGGTTGGAGTGGAATGGAGTGGAAAAGAATGGAATGGAAAGAAGTTGAGTGGAGAGGTGTGGAGTGGAATGGAGTGGAGTAGACTGAAATGGAGTGGAGTGGAATGGAATGGAGTGAAGTGGAATGTATTGGAGAGGAATTGAGTAGAGTGGAATGGAATGGAGTGGAATGGAATGGAAACGAATGGAGTGGAGTGGAGAGGAATGGAACGGATCAGAGTGGAGTGGAGTGGAATGGAGTAGAGTGGAAGAAATGGAATGGAGTCGTGAGGAATGGAATGGAGCAGAGTGGAGAGGAATAGAGGAATGGAATTCTGTGGAGTGGAATGGAATGAATGGAATGGAGTGAAGTGAAATGGAGTGGAATGGAATGGAGTAGAATGGAGTGGAGTGGAGTAGAAGGAGTGGAGAGCAATGGAAAGAAATGGAATGGAATGGAGTTAAGTGCAATGGAATGGATTGGATTTGAATGGAATGCAGTGGAGAGGAGTGGAGTAGAATGGAGTGGAGAGGACTGGAATGGAGTAGAGTGGAATGGAATGGAGTGAAATTGAGTGGAGTGGAGTGGAAAGGAGTGGAGTGTAATGGAACGGAATGGAATGGAATGGAGTAGAGAGGAGTGGAGTGGAGAGGATTGGAGTGGAGAGGACTGGAACGTACTGGTGTGGAAAGGAGTGGAGTGGACAGGTGTGGAATGGAAAGGAATGCAGTGGAGTGGAGTGGACGGCACTGGAGTGGAATAAAATGGAATGGAATGGAGTGGAGTGGACTGGAGGGGAGTGGAATGGAATAGAGAGGAATGGAATGCAGTGGAATAGAATGGAATGGAGCAGAGAGGACTGCAGTGGAGTGGAATGGAGGGAAATGGAATGGAATGGAGTTTAATGTAGTGGAATGGAAAGGAATGGATTGGAATGGAGCGGAATGGAATGGAATGGCTAGGAATGGAGTGGATTGGAGCGAACTGGAATACAAAGGAGTGGAATGGAATGGAATGGAAGGGAATGGAATGGAATGGAATGGAATGGAATGGAATGGAATGGAAGTGAGTGGAGTGGAGTGGAATGGAGTGGAATGGAGTGGAATGGAATGGAATGGAGTTGAGTGGAATAGACTGGAATGGAATGCAGTGGAATTGAGTGGAGTGGAGTGGACTGCAATGGCACGGAATGGAGTGGAGTGGAAAGAAATGAAGTGGAGTGGAGTTCAGTGCTGTGGAATTGAGTTTAGTGGACTGGAATGCAAAGGAATGGAATGCAATGGAGTAAAATGGAATGGAATACAATAGAATGCATTGGAGTGAGTAGAATGGAGTGTTGCAGCGCTGGATGCAATGGAGTGCTGTGGAATGGTGTGGAGTGAAACGGAATGGAGTGGAGAGGAATGGAATGGAACGGAATGGAGTGGAGTATAATGAAGAAGAATGGAGTGGAGTGGAGTGCAGTGGAATGGAGTGGAGAACAGTGGAGTGGAATGGAATGGAATTGAATGGAATGGAAGGGAGTGGAGTAGAATGGAAGGGAATGCAATGGAGGGGAATGGAATGGAATGCAGTGGAGTGGAGTGGACTGGATTGGAGTAGAGAGGAATGAAATGGAGTGGAGTGGAATGGAGTGGAATGGAATTGAGTGGAATGGAGTGCAATGGAGTGGAATGGAATGGAGTGGAATGGCGTGGAATGGAGTGGACAGGAGTGGAGTGGAATGGAGTAGAATGGACTCGAATGGAGTGGAAAGGAATTGGAATGGAGTGGACTAGATGGAAGTAGAATGGAGTGGAATTGACTGGAATGAAGTGGAATGGAATGGCACTGAATGGAATGAAGTGGAAGGTAACAGAATGGAGTTGAGCGAAGTTGAATGGAATGAAGTGGAATGATATGTAGTGTAGTGGAATGGAGTTGCGTGGAGTGGATAGGAGTGAAGTGGAATGAAATAGAGTGGAGTACAGTGGAGTTTAGTACAGTGACATGGAATCGATTAGAATAGAATGAATGGGAGTGGAATCGAGTGGAGTGGAATGGAGTGGAGTGAAATGGACTGGAGTGGAATGGAAGGGCAGGGAATGGTGTAGAGTGGATTGGAGTAGAATGGAGAGGACTGGAGTGGAAAGGAGAGGAACTGAATGGAAAGGAAGGAAATGGAGTGGAGTGGAATGGATTGGATTGGAGTGGAATGGAATGGAGAGTAGTGGATTGAAGTGGAGTGGAGTGGATTGGAGTGGAATGGAATGGAAAGGAATGGAGTGGAATTGAGTGGAGTTGAGTGTAGTGTAGCATAGTGGAGTGGAATGGAATGGAATGCAGTGGAACTGAATGAAATGTATTTGCGTGAAATGCTATGGCATGGAATGGAGTGGAGTGGAGGGAATTGAAGTGTAGAGGAGTGGAATGCAGTGGAATGGAGTGCAATGGAAAGGAATGGAATGGAGTAAAATGCAATGGAATGGAGTGGAATGTAATGGAAAGGAATGGAATGGAATGGACTAAAATTGAGTGCAATGGAATGGAATGGAGTGGAATGGAATAGAGTGGAAGGGAACAGAATGTAGAGGACCGGAATTGAAAGAAATGTAACGGAATGGAGTGGGATGGAGTGGAATGTAGAGGAGTGGCTTAGAAAGGAGATAAAGGAAATGAATGGAAAGGAGTGGAGTGGAATGGAGTGGACTGGAGTGGATTGGAGTAGAATGGAATGGAATGGAGGGGAATTAAATGGTGTGGAGTTTAGTGGACTGGAGAGGAATGGAATGGAGTGGAGTGGAATGGTTTGGAATGTAATGTTGTGGAGGGCAGTGAATTCGAATGGAATGGAGGGGAGTGGAGTAAGAGCAGAATGGAATGAAGTGGAATGGAGTGGAATAGAATGAAAAATAAGGGAGTAGAGTGGAGTGGAATGGAGAGCCCAGGACTGTCATGTACTGGAGAGGAATGGATTGGATTAGAGTGGAATGGAATGGAGTGGAGTGAAATGGATTCGAATGGAATGGAGAGGAGTGCACTTGAATGGAATGGAATGGAGTGGAGTGGAGTGGACTGGAATGCAGTGGAAAGGAGTGGAATGGAGTGGGGAGGAATAGTGTGGAATGGAATGGAATAGAAAGAAGTTGAGTGGAGGGGCGTGGAGTGCAATGGAGTGGAGTAGACTGGAAAGGAGTGGAGTGGAATGGAATGGAGTGGAATGGAAAGGAATGTAATGGAGTGGAATGGATTGGAATGGAGTGTAGTGGATTTGAAAGTAATGGAATGGAATGAAGAAGAGTGGAGTGGCATGCAGTGGAATTGAATGGAGAGGTTTGGAGTGGAATAGAAAGGAGTGGAGTGGAATGCAGTGGAGGAGAGACTAATGGAGTGGAATGGAATGGAGTGGAGTGGAATGGAGTGGAACAGAGACAAATGGAGTGGAATGGAATGGAGTGGAGTGGACTGCAGTGGAATGGAGTGGAATGGAGTGGAATGGAGTGGAAAGGAGTGGAGTGGAGTGGAATGGAATGGAATGGAATGGAGTGTGGTGGAGTGGAGTGGATAGGAGTGGAATGGAAAGGAGTGGATTGGAGTGGAATGGAATGTAGTAGAGTGGAGTGGAATGGAATGGAACTGAATGGAATGAAATGGAATGCAATGGAATGCGATGGAATGGAGTGTAATGGAATGAAGTGGAGTGCAGTGGAATGGAATGGAGTGCAGTGGAGTGGAATGGAAAGTAATGGAGTTGAAAGGAATGGAATGGAGTGGAATGGAGTGCAATGGAAAGGAGTGGATTGGAATTGAGTGGAATGAAATGGAGTGGAATGGATTGGAATGGAGTGCAATGGAATGGACTGGAAAGGACTGGAGTGGAATGGAGTCTAGCGCACTGGAATGAAGTGGAATGGAATGGAGTGGAGTGGAATGGAATGGAGTGAAATGGAATGGAATGGAGTTCAGTGGAGTCGAGTGGAGTGGAGTCGAATGGAGTGGAGTGGACTGAAATGGAGTGGAGTGGAATGGAATGGTGTGGAATAAAATGGAATGCAGGGGAATGGAGAGGCATGGAGTTGAGTTGAATGGAGTAGAATTGAATGGAATGGAATAGAGTAGAAAGGAATGGAATGAAATGGAAAATAGTGGAGTGAAGAGCAAAGGATTGGAATGGACTGGAAAGGAGTTGATTGGACTTGAATGGAAAGGAATGGAGTAGAGTGGAGTGGAATGCAGTGGAGTGGATTAGAGTAGAATGGAATGGAATGGAATGGAATGGAGTGGAATGGAGTGGAGTGGAGTGGACGGAGTGGAGAGATGTGGAATGGAATGGAATGGAATGGAAAGGAGTGGAGTGGAATGGAATGTAGTAGAGTGGAGTGGAATGGAGGGGAGTAGAGTTGAATGGATTTCAGTGGAATGGAATGGAGTGCAATGGAATGGAATGGAATGGAAATGAGTGGAGTGTAATGGAATGGAGTACAGGGGAGTGGAAGAATTGGAAAGGAATGGAATGGAATGGAATGGAATGGATGGAGGGGATTGCAATGGCATGGAATGGATTGGAGTGGAGGGGATTGGACTGGAGTGGAGTGGAGTGAAGTGGAATGGAGTGTAGGGGATTGCAATGGATTGGAATGGAAAGGAATGGAGTAAAATGTAATGTAAAGTAATAGAATGGATTAGAGTACATGAGAATGGAGTGGAGTGGAATGGAATGGAAAGGAGTGGAGTGGAATTGTGTGAAGTGGAATGCAATGGAGAAGAGTGGAATGGAATGGAATGGAATGGAATGAAGTGTAGTAGAATGGAGTGGAATAGAGTGGAGTGGAGTGCAGTGAAATGGAGGGTAGTGGAGTGGACTGGACTGGAAAGGAATGGAATAGAATGGAATAGAATGGAATGCAGTGGCGTAGAATGTGGTGGAGTGGAGTAGAATGGAAGGGAATGCAATGGAGCGGAATGGAATGGAATGTAGTGGAGTGGAGTGCAATGGATTGGAGTAGAGCGGAATGGAATGGAACAGAGTGGAATCGAATGGAATGGAGTGGAGTGGAGTGGAGTGGAATGGAGTGGAATGCAGTGGAATCAAGTCGACTGGAGTGGAGTGCCATGAAGTGGAATGGACTGGGCTGGAGTGGAATGGAAAGAAATGGAGTGGAATGGAATGGAATGGAGTGGAATGGAATGGAATGGAATGTAGCACAAGTGAATAGAATGGAGTGGAGTGAAGTGGAATGGAATTGAGTGAAATGGAATGTAGTGGAGTGGAATGGAATTGAGTGGAGTGGATTGGAGTGAAGTGGAATTAAATGGAGTGGAGTGGAGTGGAGTTTAGTGGAATGTCATGGAATGCATTGGAATAGAATGAAGGGGAGTGGAAATAAGCGGAGTGGAATGGAGTGGAGTGAAATTGACTGGAGTGGAATGGAATGCAATAGAATGGTGTAGAGTGGAACGGAATGGAGTGGGAAGGAATGGCATGGGATGGAGCGGAATGGAATGGATTGGAAAGGAATGGAGTGTAATGGAGTGGTGTAGAGTGGAGTGCAGTGGGTTGGAAAGCAATGGATTGGAGTTGAGTGGAGTGGAGTTCAGAGGAGTGGACTGGAATGGAGTGCAGTGGAGTGGAATGGAATGCAGTGGATTGGAATGGATTGGAATGTAATGGAGTGGAGCGCAACAGAATGGATGGGAATGGGGTGGAGTGGAGTGGAGTGGACCAGAATGGAATGGAATGGAGTGGAATAGTGTGGAATGGGGAGGAGTGGAGTGGATTGGAATAGAATGGAATGGAATGGAAAGAAGTTGATTGCAGTGTAGAGGAGTGGAATGGAGTGGAGTAAACTGGAATGGAGTGGAGTAAACTGGAATGGAGTGGAGTGGAATGGAATGGAGTGGAATGGAAAGGAAAAGAATGGAGTGGAGTGGAATGGAGTAGAGTGGAATGGAATAGTGTGGAATGGAACGGAATGGAGTGTAATGGAAGGGAATGGAATGGAATGCGGTGGAGTGGAGTGGAATGGAGTGGAATGGATTGGAATGGAGAGAAGTGGAGAGGAATGGAATGGATCGGATCAAAGTGGAGTTTAACGAAGTAGAGTGGAATGGAATGGAATGGAGTGGAGAGGAATGGAATGGAACGGAATGGAGAGGAGTGGAGTGGAATGGAGTGAAGTGGAATGCAGTGGAGCGGTGTAGAATGGAATGGAATGGAGTGGAGTGGAATGGAATGGAGTGAAGTGGAGTGGAAGGGTAGGATTGCAGTCGAATTGAATGAAATGGAATGCAGTTAAGTACAGTGGAATGGAGTGGTGTGAAATGGAATGCTTTCTTGTGGAGTGGTGTAGAATGGAGTGGAGTGGACTGCAATGGAATGGAGTGGAAAGGAATGGAGTGAAATGCAGTGGAATGTAATAGAATGGAGTGGAAAGTAATGGAATGGTGTGGAGTAGAGTGATAGGGAATGGAATGGAATAGAATGGAATGGAATGGAGTTTCATGGAGTATAATGCAGTGGAATGGATTTGAATGGAGTGCAGTGGAGTGGAATGGAATGGAACGAAATGAAGTGGAGTGGAGTGGAATGGAGTGGAATGGAATGGAGTGGAGTGGAATGGACTGGAATGGAATGCAGTGGAGTGGAATGGAGTGGAGAGGAGTGGAATAGAGTGGAATGAAATGAAGATGAATTAAATGGAATGGAGTTGAGTGGAGTGGAGTTGAGTCGAACGGAATGAAGTGGAGGGGAATGTATTGGAATCGAATCGAGTGGAGTGCAATCGAATGGAATGGAATGTAGTGGAGGGGAGCTGAGTGGACTGGAATGTAGTTGAAAGGACTGGTATGGAAGGGAAAGGAGTGGAATGTAATGGAGTGCAATGGAATGGAATGGAATGGAGTGGAGTCGAATGGAGTGGTGTGGAATGGAGTGTAGGGGAGTGCAGGGTGGCGGAATGGAATGGAATGGAGTCAAGGGGATTGGAGTGGAAAGAAATGGAATGGAAAGGAATGGGATAGAATGGAATGGATAGGAGTGCAGTGGAATGTAGAGAAATGGAATGGAGTGTAATACAAGGGAGTGGAGTGGACTGGAGTGGAGTGGAGTTGAGTGGTATGGAGTGGAGTGGAGTGGAATGCAGTGCAATGGATTGGAATGGAGTGGATTGGAGTGGAAGGGGTGGAGTGCAGAGGAATGGAATGAAATGGAATGGAGTTAAGTACAGTGGAATGGAGTGGTGATAAATGGAATATATTCGAGTGGTGTGGAGTGGAATGGAGTGGAGTGGACTGTGATCTAGTGGAGTGGAATGGAATGGAGTGAAATGGATTGGAATGTAACAGAATGGAGTGGAGTGGAATGGAATGGTGTGGAGTAGAGTGGTAAGTAATTGAACGGAATGGAATGGAGCATCTTGGAGTAGAATGGAGTGGAATGGATTGGAATAGAGTGGAGTGGAGTGGAATGGAATGGAATAGAGTGGAGTGGAGTAGAGTGTAATGGAGTGGAATGGAATGGAGTGGAGTGGAATGGACTGGAAGGGAATGCAGTGGAGAGGAATGGAGAGGATAGGAATGGAATATAGTGGAATGAAATGAAGTCGAATTAAATGGAATGTAGTTGAGTGGAGTGGAGTTGAGTCAAACGGAATGAAGTGGAGTGGAATGGATTGGAATCGAATGGAGTGGACTCCAGTCGAATGGAATGGAATGGAGTGGAGGAGAGTTGAGTGGACTGGAATGGAGTTGAGTGGACTGGAATGGAGGGGAACGGAGTGGAGTATAATGTAGTTCAATGGAATGGAATGGAATAGAATACAGTGAAGTGGAATGGAGTGGTGTGGAATGGAGTCTAGTGGAGTGCAGGGTGGGGGAATGGAATGGAATGGAGTCGAGGGGATTGGAGTGGAAAGAAATGGAATGGAATGTATTGGGTTAAAGTGGAAAGGAGTGGAATACAGTGGAATGAAGAGGAATGGAATGAAGTGTAAGAAAAGGAGTGGAGTGTATTGGAATGGAGTGGAGTTGAATGGAATGGAATAGAGAGAAGTGGAGTAGAATGCAATGGAATGGAGTGGAGTGGAAAGGAGTGGATTGGATCGGAATGGATTGGAATGGAATGGAGTGGAATTCAATGGTTTGTTGTGGAGTGCAGTGCAATGGAATGGAATGGATTGGAGTGGAGTGGAGTGGACTGGAATGCACTGGAATGTAGTGGAATGGCATGGAATGGAATGGAGGGAAATGGAGTGGAATGGAATGGAATGGAAAGGAATGGAGTGGAGTGCAGAGGAGATGAGTGGCCTCGAATGCATTGGAATAGAGTGGAATGCAGTGGAACGGAACAAAGTGGAATGGAGTGGAATGGAATTGAATAGAATGGAGAGGAGTGGAGTGGAATGCAGTGGAATGGAATGGAATGGAGTGGAGTGGAGAGGAATGGAATGGAATGGAGTAGACTGGAGTGGAATGGAGTGGAGTGGAATGGAGTGGAGTGGAGTAGAATGGAATGGAATGCAGTGGAGTGGATTGTAATGGAATGGACTGGAATGGAGTGGAATGGAGTGGAATGGAGTTGAATGGAATGGAATGGAGTGGAGAGGAAAGGAAAGGAGTGGAATTGGGTGGAGTTGAGAGTACTGGATTGGAGTGGAGTGGAATGGAATGCAGTGGAATGGAATTGAATGGATTGGAGTGAAATGCAATGGCATGGAATGGAGTGGAGTGGAGGGGATTGGAGTGGAGTGGAGTGGAGTGCAATGGAATGGAGTATAGTGGATTGGCATAAATTGGAATGAATGGAATGGAGTAAAAAAGAATTTTATGTAATAGAATGGATTGGAGTGGAGTATAATGGAGTGGTGTGGAATGGAATGGAACGGAGTGTAGTGGAAAGGTCTGCAGTGGAATGCAATGGAGTGGAGTGGAATGGAATGGAATGGAAAGGAATGGACTGAAGTGGAGTGCAATGGAGTGGAATGCAGTGGAGTGGAGTGCAGTGAAACGGAGGGATTGGAGTGGACAGGAATGTAATGGAATGGAGTGGAGTAGAGTAGAATCTGGAGGAGTGGAGTAGAATGGAAGGGAAAACAATGGAGCAGAATGAAATGGAATGGAGTGGAGTGGAGTGGAATGGAAAGGATTGGAGTAGAGAGGAATGGATTGGAGTGGAGTGGAATGGAATGGAGCGGAGTGGAAAGGAGTGGAATGGAATAGAGTGGAATGGAGTGGAATTAAATGGACAGGAGTGGACTGGAAATGAGTGGAATGGAATGGAGTAGAAATGAATGGAGTGGAGTGGAATTGAATGGAATGTAATGGAGTGGAATGGAGTGGACAGGAGTGGAGTGGAATGGACTGGAATGGATGGTATGGATTGGAATGGAGTTGAAAGGAATGGAATTGGAAGGAGTGGAAGGGAACGGAATGGAGTGAAGTGAAGTGGAATATAATGGAATGGAATGCAGTGGAGTGGAATGGAGTGGAGTGGAGTGGATAGGAGAGAAGTGGAATGAAATGGATTCGAGTGGAGTGGAGTGGGCTTCAGTGGAGTGTCATTCATTTGATTGGAATAGAAGGAAAGGGACTGGAATTGAGTGGAGTGAAATGGAGTTGAGTGAAATGGACTGGAATGGAATGGAACGACAAGGAATGGTTTAGAGAGTAATGGAATGGAGTGAGGTGGAATGGACTGGAATGGAATGGATTGGAATGGAGTGGAAGGGAGTGGAGTGCAGTGGAATGGAAGGGAATGGAATGCAGTAGAGTTTAGTGGAGTTCAGTGGAGTGGACTGGAATGGAGTGGAGTGGAGTGGAATGGAATGCAGTGGATTGGAAAGGATTGGAATGGAATGGAGTAAAGTGGAGCAGAAAGGAAGTTCTTGGAGTGAAGTGGAGTGGAGTGGACAGGAATAGAGTGGAATGTAGTGGAATGGAGTGGAATGGGGTGTAGTGGAATGTAGTGGAATGGAATGGAATGGAATGGAAAGAAGTTGAGTGGAGTGGGGTGGAGTGGAATGGGGTGTAGTGGAATTGAGTGGAATGGAATGGAATGGAATGGAATGGAAAGAAGTTGAGTGGAGTGGAGTGTAGTGGAGTGGAGTAGACTGGAATGGAGAGGAGTGGAACGGAATGCAGGGGAATGGAACGGAATGGAAAAGAATGGATTGGAGTGTAGTAGAATGGAATGAAGTGGAAAGGAGTGGAACGGAGTGGAGTGTAATGGAGTGGAGTGGAATGGAGCAGAGTAGAATGGACTGGAATGGAATGCAGTGGAGGGGAATGGAGTGGAGTGGATTGGAAAGGAATGGAATGGAATTGAGTGGAATGGAGTGGAGTGGAGACAAATGAGGTGGAGCGGAATGGAGAGGATTGTAGTGCAGTGGAGTGGAGTTGAATGGAGTGGAATGGAGTAGAGCAGAATGGAATGGAGTGTGGTGCAGTGGAGTGGATAGGAGTGGAGTCAATTGGTCAATTGAAGTAGAATGGAATGGAGCAGAATGGAGTGGAATGGAATGGAATGGAGTGGAATGGAATGGAATGGAATGGAGTGGATTTGAATGGAGTGCAATAAAATGGAGTAGAGTAGAGTGAAGAGGAATGGAATGGAATGGAGTGGAGTGGAATGGAGTAGAATGGAGTGGAGTGGAGTGCAGTACAGTGGAATGGAGTGGAATGTAATGGAGTGGAGTGGAAAGAAATGGAATTGAGTGGAGTGAAGTGGAATGGAGTGGAGTGGAATGAAATGAAGTGGAGTGGAATGGAATTTTGTGGAGTGGAATTGAATTGAGTGGAATCGAGTGGAATGGAGTGGAGTTGAATGGAGTAGAGTATGGTGGAATGAAATGGGATGGTAAGGAGTGGATTGGAGTGGAGTGGACTCGAGTGGAGTGGAATGGAATGGAATGCATTGAGGTGGATTGGAGTTGGGTGGATTTTAATGCAGTGGGATGGAATGGAATGAAATTGAATGGAATGGAAAGGAATGGTGAAATGAAATGGGAACTGAGATTGTGTCACTGCACTCTGGACTGTTTGACTAAGTGATATCCTGTCAAAATAAAAGTATGGGGTGGAATAAATTTGAATGGAATGGAATGGAATGGAATGGAATGGAATGGAATGGAGTGGAGTGGAGTGGAGTGGATTAGAGTGTAGAGGTTTGGAGTGGAATGCAGTGGAATGGAACGACATTGAATGGAATTCAATGGAGTGGAGTAGAGTGGAGTGGAGTGGAATGGATTGTGATTGAATCTAATGGAGTGGAGTGGACAGTAGTGGAGTGGAGTGGAGTGGACAGGAATGGAGTGGAATGGAATGGAAGGGAATGGAATGGAGTGGAGTGGAGTGGAATGGAATGAAGTGTAATGGAATGGATTGGAGTGGAATGGAATGGAATGGAGTTGAGTGGAGAGGAGTGGAGTGGAATGGAGTGAAATGGAGTAGAGTGGAATGGAATGGAGTGGAGTGGAATGGAATCGAATGTAATGGAATGGATTGGAGTTGAATGGAGTGGAGTCCAGTAGAATGGAGTGGAGTGGAAAAGAATGGAATGGAATGGTGGCGACTGGAGTTGAACTGAGTGGAGTGGAGAGGAATGGAGTTGAAAGG
Organism: Pongo abelii; assembly: GCF_028885655.2. Taxonomy (NCBI): domain Eukaryota; kingdom Metazoa; phylum Chordata; class Mammalia; order Primates; family Hominidae; genus Pongo; species Pongo abelii. The sequence continues at coordinate 16,437,553 of NC_072000.2, read as the reverse complement.
AAAGAAATGGAATGTAGTGGAATGGATTTGACTGGAGTAGAATAGAGAAGAGTGGAATGGAATGGAATGGAGTGGAGTGGAAAGGAATGGAAAGGAATGGAGGGGATATGAGTGAAGTAGAATGGAACGGATTGGAATGAAGGGGAATGGAATAGAATGGAGTAGAGTGGAATGCAATGACATGGAATGGAGTGAAGTGGGGTGGAGTGGAGTGGAGTAGAGTGGAAAGGAGTGTTGCGGACAGGAATGCAGTGGAATGGAATTTAATGCAGAGGAATGCAGTGGAATGGAACAGAATGGAATAGAATGGACTGCATTGGAGTTTAGTGGAGTGGAATGAATCTGAGTGGAGTGGAATGGAATGGAATGAAAGAGAATGGAGTGCAGAAGAATGGATTGGAGTGGTGTGGATTGGAACGAAATGGAATGGAGTCGAGTGGAATACAGTGGAGGGGAATGCAGTGGAATGGAGTGGAATATAATTGAGTGGAGTTAAGTGGAATGGAGTGCAATGTACAGGAATGGTGGGGAATGGAATTGAATGAACTGAAATGGAATGGAATGGAATGGAGTTGAATGGAATGGAATGGAGTGGACTGGAGTGGAATCTAATTGAGTGGAATGGAATGGAGTGGGGTGTAATGGAGTGGAGTTGAGTGGATTGGAGTAAAGTGGAAAGAAATGGAGTAGAATGGAGTAGAATGGAATGGAGTGAAATTTGAAATGGAATCTGGAATGCAATGTGGAATGGAGTGCAATGTAATGTGGAATGGAATGGAATGGAAAGTGGAATGGAATGTGGAATGGGATGGAATGTGGAATGGAACATGGAATGGAATGGAATGGAATAGAATGTGGAATGGAACGTGGAAAGGAACGGAATGAAATGTGATATGGTATAGAATGGAATGCAATGTGGAATTGAATGGAATGGAATGGAATGCAATTTGGAATGGAATATTGAATGGAATGGAAAGGAATGTGGAAAGGAATATGGAATGTGGAAATTTGAAATGGAATGTGGAATGGAATGTGGAATGGAGTGGAATGTAATGTGGAATGGAATGGAATGGAAAGTGGAACGGAATGGAATGTGGAATGGAATGGAATGCAATGTGGAAAGGAATGTGGAACGGAATGGAATGGAATAGAATGGAATGTGGAATGGAACGGGGAATGTAATGTGGAATGGAACGGGGAATGGAATGGAATGGGGAATGGAATCTGTAATGGAACGTGGAATGCAATGGAATGCGGAATGGATTGTGGAATGGAATCTGGAAATCAACGCAGAATGGACTGAAAAGGAATTTGCAATGGAACGTGGAATGGAATGGAATACAATGTGCAATCGAAAGTTGAATGGAAAGAGAAGGAATGTGGATTTGAACGTGGAATGGAAAGTGGATTGGAATGCGGAATGGAATGGAATGTGGAATGGAATGTGGAATGAAAAGTAGAAGGGAATGGAATGTGGAATGGAAAGTGGAATGGACTGTGAAATGGAATGGAATGGAATAGAATGTGGAATGGATTGGAATTGAATGTGGAATGGAAAGGAATAGAATGCAGAATGGAATGGAATGGAATGTGGAATGGAATGGAATGGAATGGAATGTCGAATGGAATGTGGAAAGAAGCGGAGTGGAATGCCGAATGAAATGGAATGGAATGTGGAATGGAATGGAGAGGAATGGAATGTGGAATTGAATGTGGAATGGAATGGAATGGAATGTTCAATGGAATGTAACGGAACTTGGAATGGAATATGGAATGGAATGGAATGAAATTTGAAATGGATTCTGGAATGCAATGTGGAATGGAATGGAATGGAATGTGTCATAGTATATGGAATGGAATGGAATGGAATGTGGAATGGAATGTGGAATGGAAGGGAATGGCATGTGTAATGGAATGTGGAATGGAATGGAATGTGGTATGGAATGGGGAATGGAATTGAATGGAATGTAGAATAGAATGTGGAATTAATTGTAGAATGGAATGTGGAATGGAATGGAATTGAATGTGAAATGGAATGTGGAATGGATTGGAACGGAATGTGGAATGCAATGGAAAGGAAAGTGGAATGGAACGTGGACTGGAATGGAATGGAATGAGGAATGGAATATAGAAAGGAAAGGAATGGAAAGCAGTATGAAATGGAATGGAATGTGGAATGGAATTAAATGGAATGGAATATAGAATGAAATGGAATGGAATGGAATGTGGAATGGAAGGTTGAATGGAATGTAATGGAATGTGGAATGGAATGGAATGGAATGGGGAATGGAACGTGGACTGCAACGTAGAATGGAAGGGAATGTCCAATGGAACCTGGAATGCAAAGAAGAATGGAATGGAATGGAATGTGAAATGCAATGTGGAAAGGATGGGAATGGCATGTGGAATTGAATGGAATGGAATATGTAATGCAATGCAATGGAATGGAATGAAATGTGGAACAGAATGGAATGCAATGCGGAATGGAATGCAATGGAATGTGGAGTGGAATGCAATATAATGTGGAATGGAGTTGAATGGAAAGTGAAATGGAAATAGAATTTAATGTGGAATGGTATGGAACTTAATGTGGAATGAAACGAAATTGAATGTGGAATGGAACGTGGAATGGAATGGAATGTTATGTGTAATAGAATGAGGAATGGAATAGTATAGAATGGAATGGAATGTGGAACGAAATGGAATGCAATGTGGAATGGAATGGAATGGAATGCAATATGGAACGCAATGGAATGGAGTGGAGTGGAATTTTGAATGGAGTGGAATGTGGAATGTAATGTGCAATGGAATGGAAAGGGATGTGGAATAGAATGTGAAATAGAATGGAATGGAATGTGGAATGGAATGTGGGATGGAAGGTGGAATGGAATGGAATGGAACAGAATGGAATGTGCAATGGAATGTGGAATGTAACGTTGAATGGAATGGAATGGAATGAAATGTGGAATGGAATGGAATGGAATTGAATGTGGAATGGAATGTGGAATGGAATCGAATGGAATGTGGAATGGAATTGAATGGGATGTGGAATGCAATGGAATGGAATGGAATGTGGATTGGAATGGAAAGGAATGTGGAATGCAATGGAATGGAATGGAATGGCGAATGGAATGGAACGGAATGTGGAATGGAATGGAATTTCACGTGGAATGGAAAGGAATGGAATGTGGAATGGAATATGGAATGGATTGGAATGGAATGGAAGGTGGAATGGCATGGAAAGAAATATGGAATCGAATGGAATGGAATATAATGTGGAATGGAAGAGAATGGAATGTGGAATGGAATGTAATGGAATGTGGAATGTAAGGGAATTTTAATGGGATGGAAAGTGGAATGGAGGGGAATGGAATGGAATGGAATGTGGAATCTAATGGAATGGAATGTGGAATAGAAGGGAATTGAATGGAATGGAATATGGAATCTAACGTCGAAAGGAATGGAGTGGTATGTGGAATGGAACAAGGAATAGAATGGAATGGAAAGTGGAATGGAATGGAATGCAATGTTTAATAGAATGAGTAATGGAAAGGTATAGAATGGAATGGAATGTGGAATGGAATGGAATGTTATGTGTAATAGAATGAGGAATGGAATAGTATAGAATGGAATGGAATGTGGAACGAAATGGAATGCAATGTGGAATGTAATTTAATGGAATGTGGAATGGAATGTTTACTGAAATGTGGAATGGAATGGAATGGAATGTGGAATGGACTAAGAAATGGAAAGTGGAATGGAATGGAATGGAACGTGAAATGGAAAGTGGAATGCAAAGTGGAATGGAACGTGGAATGGATCATGGAATGGAATAGAATGGAACTTGGAATGGAATTGAATGGAACGTGGAATGGAATGGAATGGAAAGTGGATTCTAACGGAACGTGGAATGGTGAGGAATGGAACGTGGAATGTAATGGAATGTTGACTGGCGTGGAATGGAAAGTGGAATGGAATGTGGAATGGAATGGAATCGAATGTGGAATGGAATGAGGAATGGAACGTTGAATGGAATGGAATGGATCATGGAATAGATCGAGGAATAGAATGTTTAATGGAATGGAATGGATCATGGAATAGAACGAGGAATGGAACGTGGAAGGGAATGGAAAGGAAAGCGGAATGGAATGGAACGTGGAATGGAATGGAGTGGAACGTGGAATGGAGTGGAATGGAACGTGGAGTGGAAGAGTTTTGAAAGTGGAATGGAGTGGGATGGAATGTGGAATGGAATGTGGAATGTAATAGAACGTAATGGAATGCAAAGTGGAATGGAATGGAAAGTGGAAAGTAAAGGAATTGAACTTGGAATGGAATGTGGAATGTAATGGAATGGAATGTGGAATGGAATGTGGAATGGAATGCAATGTGAAATGGAAATAGAATGGAATGTGAAATGGAAATAGAATGGAATGTGTAATGGAATGGAATGGAATGTGCAATGGAATGGAATGTGGACTGAAATGGAATTGAACGGAACGGAATGGAATGGAATGTGGAATGCAATGTGGAAAGCAATGGAATGAAATGGAATGGAATGTGGAAAGAAATGGGGAATGGAATCTGGAATGGAATGTGTAATGGAATGGAAGACAATGCAACGTGGAATGGAAGGTGAAATGGAATGTGGAATGTAATGGGGAATGAAATCTGGAATGGAATGTGTAACGGAATGGAAGAGAATGCAACGTGGAATGGAAGGTGGAATGGAATGTGGAATGGAATAGATCGTCAAATGGAATGGAATGGAATGTGGAATGGAATGGAGTGGAATGTGGAATGGAATGGAATGGAATGGAAAGTGGAATGGAATGGACTGGAATGGAATGGACTGTGGAATGGAATGGAATGGAATGTGCAATAGAATGGAATGGAATGTGGAATGGAATGTGGAATAGAGTGGAATGGAATGTGGAATGGGATGTGGAAAGATTTCCAATGAAATCTGGAATGGAATGTTTAAAGGAATAGAATGGAAGGCAATGTGGAAAGGAATGGAATGGAATGGAATGTGAAATGGAACGGAATGAAATGGAATGTGGAATGCAATGGAATGGAATGTGCAACGGAATGGAATGGAATGTGGAATAGAATGGAATGGAATGTGGAATGGAATGGAATGGAATATGGATTGGAATGGAATTGAATGTGGAATGGAATGTAATGGAAAGTAAAATGGAACATGGAATGTGTAAAGGAATGGAATGGAATGTGGAATGGAATGGAATGTAATGTCAAATGGAATGGACTGGAATGGAATGTGGAATGCAATGGAATGGAATGGAATGGAATGGAATGGAATGGAATATGGAATGGATTGTGGAAAGGAATGGAATGGTGTATGGAATGGAACGTGGAATTGAATGGAAGGAACATGGAATGGAATTGAATGGAACGTGGACTGGAAGGTGGAATGGAACGTGGAATGAAATGGAATGGAACGTGGAATGGAATGAGTTATGGAATGTGGAATTGAATGGAGTGGAACGTGGAATGGAATGAGGAAAGGAACGTGGAATGGAATGGAATGAAACGTGGAATGGAACGTGGAATGGAAAGTGGAATGGAATGGAATGGAATCAGGAAATGAATTGATTGGGACGTGGAACGGAATGGCCTGGAATGTGGAATGCAATGGAATGGAATGTGGAACAGAATGTGGAATGGAATGTGGAATAGAATGGAATGGAATGGTATGTGGAATGGAATGGAATGGAATGTGGAATGGATTGGAATGTTCAATGGAATGGAATGGAATATAATAGAATGTGGAATGGAATGTTTAATGGAATGGAATGGAAAGTGGAATGGAACGTGGAAAGGAATGTGGGATGGAATGTGGAAACGAACGTGGAATGGAATTGAATGTGGAATGGAATGGAATGGAATGTGGAATGGAATGGAATGGTATGTGGAATGCAATGCAATGGAATGTGGAATAGAATGCAATAGAAAGTGGATTGAAAAAGAATGGAATGGAATTGAATGTGGAATGGACTGGAATGGAATGGAATGTGGAAAGGAATGTGTAACGCAACGTGGAATAGAATGGAAGTTTATGTGGAATGGAATGTGTAATTGAATGGAGTGGAATTTGGAAGGCAATGGAATGTGGAATGCAATGTAATGGAATGGAATATGGAATGGAATGAGGAATGGAATGGAATGTGGAATGGAAAGTGGAAATGAAAGGAATGGACTGTGGAATGGTATGAAGTGGAACGTGGAATGGAATTTGGAATGTAGTGCAATGGAATGTGGAATGGAGTGTGGAACGGAATGGAAAGTAATTTGGAATAGAATGCGTTGGAATGTGGAATAGAATGTGAAATGGAATGGGATGGAAATGAATGTGGACTGGAATGTGGAATGGAAACTGGAATGAAAGTGCAATAGAATGGAATAGAATGGAATGCAGTCAAATGGAATGTGGAAAGGAATGGAATTCAATGTGGAAATTAATGGAATGGAATGTGGAATGGGGTAGAATGTGCAATGGAATGTATTGTATTGGAATGTAATGGAACGGAATGTGGAATGGAACGTGGAATGGAAAGTGGAATGGATTGGAATGGAGAGGAATGGAATGTGGAATGGAAAGTGGAATGGAATGTGGAAAGGAATAGAATGGAATGGGGAATGGAATGTGCAATGGAATGGAAGGTGATGTGGAATGGAATGTGGAATGGGATGGAATGGAATGGAATGTGGAATGGAAAGGAATGGAACGGAATTGAATGTTGAATGGAGTGGAATTGAATGTGGAATGAAATGGAATGGAAAATCGAATGGATCGTGAAATGTAATGGAATGGAATGTGGAATGGAATGTGGAACGGAGTGTGGAATGGAACGTGGAATGGAATGGAATGGAGTGGAAAAGAATGGAATGTGGAATGGAACGTGGAATGCAATGGAAAGGAATGTGGAATGGAATGTGGTATGAATTGGAATGGAATCTGGAATGAAATGGAATGGAAAATAGAATGGATCGTGGAATGGAATGGAATGGAATGTGGAATGGAATGGAATGGAATATGCAGTGGAATGGAATGGAATGTTTAATGGAATGGAAGGGAATGGAAAATGGAATGCAACGGAATGGAATGTAATGGAATTGTATGGAATGTGAAATTGAAAGTGGAATGGAATGGAATGAAATGTGCAACGGAATGTGGAAAGGAATGGAATGGAAAGTGGAATGGAATGGAAAGGAATGTGGAATGGAATGAAATGGAATGGAAGGTGGAATGCAATGGAATGGAATGAAATGGAATGGAACGCGGAATGGAATGGAATTGAATGGAGAATGATATGTGGAATGGAACGTGGAGTGGAATGGAATGGAAGACAATGGAATGTGCCATGGAATGTGGAACGGAAAGTGGAAACGAATTTAATGGAATGTGGTATGCAATGCTGAATGGATTGGAATGGCATGTGGAATGGAATGAAATGGAATGGAGTGTGGAATGGAATGGAATGCAAAGTGCAATGGAATGGAATGCAAATTGGAATGGAATGGAATGGAATGTGTAACGGAATGCAAAGAATGTGTAGTGGAAAGTGGAATAGAATGGAATTAAATGGAACGGAATGTGGAATGGAATGCAATGGAATGTGGAATGTAATGGAATGGAAGGAGAAATGGAAATAGAAGGGAATGTGGAATGGTATGGAATGGAGTGTGGAATTGAATTGAATTGAATGTGGAATGGAACGTCGAATGGAATGGAATGGAATGTGAAATAAAATGTTGAATGGAATGGTACATATAATGGATTTGAATGGGATGTCGAATTGAATGGAATGGAATGTGGAATGGAATGTGGAATGGAACATGGAATGCAATAGAATGGAACAGAATGGAATGTGGAATGGAAAGTGGAATGGAACGTGGAATGGAATGGAATGGAATGGAATATAATGGAATGTGGAATGGAATTTGGAATGGAAAGAGGAATGCAATGCTGTTGAATGCAATGTGTAATGAAATGGAACGGATTGTGGAATGGAATGCAATGGAATGTGGAATTGAATGCAATGCAATGTGGAATGGAATGGAATGGAAAGTGGAATGGAACTTGGAATGGACTGGAATACAGAATGGAACGTGGAATCGAATGGAATGGAATGGAATGCACTGTGGAATGCAATGGAACGGAAAGGAATGTGAAATGGAATGGAATGGACTGTGGAATGGATTGGAAGTAAAAGGAATGTGAAATGGAATGGAATGGAATGGCATGGAATGCAATGAGGAATGGAAATAAATGGAATGCAATGGAATGTGGAATGGAATGGAATGGAATGGGGAATGGAATGGAGTGGAATGTGGAATGGAATGGAATGGAATGTGGAATGGAATGGAATTTAATGTGGAATGGAATTGAATTGAATGTGGATTTGAAAGGAATGGAATGCGAATGAAATGGAAAGGAATGGAAGTTGAAAGGAATGGAGTGAAATTTAATGTGGAATGGAATGCGATTGAATCTGGAATGGAAAGGAATGGAATGTGAATGAAATGGAAATGAATGGAAGGTGAATGGAATGGAAAGTGGAATGGAATGGACTGGAAAGTGGAATGGAATGGAATGGAAAGTGGAATGGAATGGGATGTGGAATACAGTGGAATGGAAAGGAATGGAATGTGGAATGGAATGGTATGGAACTTGGAATGGAATTTAATGTGGAATGGAATGGAATGGAATTTGGAAAGCATTGGAATGGTATAGAATGTGAAATGGAATGGAATGGAATGTGGAATGGAAGGGAATGGAATGCATTGGAATGTGGAAAGCAATGGAAGGGAATGTGGAATGGAAGGGAATGGAATGGAATAGAATGTGGAATGGAATGCAATGTAATATGGAATGGAATGTGGAATGGAATTGAATGGAATGGAAAGACGAATGGAACGTTGAATGGAATGGAATGGAAAGTGGAATGGAATGGAATGGAATGGAATGTGAAATGGAATGAGGAATGCAATGAATAAGAATGGAATGGAATGTGGAATATAATGGAATCGAACATGAAATACAATGGAATGTAATGTGAAATTGAATGAGGAATGGAATGGAATGGAATGGAATGTGGATTGTACTGGAATTGAATGTGGATTGTACTGGAATGGAAGGCAGAGTGGATTGTGGAATGGAAAGGAACGGAACATGGAATAGAATGTGGAATGTAATGGAATGGAATGTGGAATGGAACGTGGAATGGAATTGAATGGAACGCGGAATGGAATGGAATGTGGAATGGAATGCAATGGTAAGTGAAATGGAATGGAATGGAAGGTGGAATGGAATGGATCGTTGAATGTAGTGGAATGTAACGTGAAATGGAGATTTGAATGGAATGGAATGCAATGTGGAATCTAATGGAGTAGAATGTGGAATGAAAAGTGGAATGGCATGTGGAATGGAACGTGGAATGGAAAGTGGAATGGCATGTGGAATGGAACGTGGAATGGAATGGAATGGAATGTGAAATGGAACGAGGAATGTAATTTAATGGAATGTGGAATGGAATGTGCAAAGCAATGGAATCGAATGCGTAATGGAAAGGAATGGAATGGAATGAGGACTGGAATGGAATGCAATGGAATGGAATGTGCAATTGAACGGAATTGAATGCAGAATGGAACGCGGAATGTAATGGAATGGAATGTGAAATAGAATGCGGAATTGAATGGAATGGAATGCGGAATAAAATGGATTGGAATGCAAGGAGGAAAGGAAAGGAAATGAATGGAATGTGGAAAGGAATGGAACGGAATGGAATCGAATGTGGAATGAAATGGATTGGAATGGAATGTGGAATGGAACGGAATGGAAAAGAATGGAATGTCGAATGGAATGGAAGGGAATGTGGAAAGGACTGTGAAATGCTATGGAATGGAATGTGGAATGGAAAGGAGTGGATAGGAATTGATTGGAACGGAATGTCTAATTGAATGGAATTTAATGTGGAATGCAATGGAATGGAATGTGAAATGGAATGCAATGGAATGTGGAATGGAAAGTGGAATGGAATGCAATGGAATGTAGAATGAAACGGAATGAAATGTGTAGTGGAACGTGGAATGGAATGTGGAATGGAACGTGGAATGGAATGGAATGGAAAGTGAAATGGACTAAGAAATGTAATGGAATAGAATGGAATGTAATGTGGAATGTAATAGAATTAAAGGTGTAATGGAATGTGGAATGGAATGGAATGGAATGTGGAATGGAATGGAATGGAATGTTAAATGGAAGGGAATGGAACGCGGAATGGAATATGCAATGGAATGTGGAATGGAATGGAATGGAATGTGAAATGGTATGAGGAATGGAACATGGAATGGAATGGAATGGAACATGGAGTGGAATGTGGAATGAAACATGGAGTGGAACGTGTAATGGAAATTGGAATGGAACGTGGAATGGAATATGGAATGGAAAGTGGAGTGGAATGGAATGGAATGGAATGAGGAATAGAATGGAATGTATTGAGAAAAGGAGTGGAAAGGAATGTAGAATCAAATGAAATGGAATGGGGAATGGAAAGGATTGGAAGGGAAAGGATTGGAATATGGAATGCAATGGAGTGGAAAGTGGAATGCAATGTGGAATGGAATGTGGAATGGAATGGAATGGACTGTGGAATGGAATGGAAAGGAATGAAATGTGAAATAAATTGGAATGGATTGTGGAATGGAATGGTATGGAACGGAATGTGGCAAGGAATGGAATGGAATGGAATGGAATGTGGAATTAAATGGAATGAAATGTGGAATGGAACGTGGAACGGAATGGAAAGGAACGTGGAATGGAAAGGAATGGAAAGTGAAATGGAATCAGGAATGGAATGGAAAAGAATTGAATGGAATGTGGAATGTAATGGGATGGAATATGCAATGGAATGAAGAATGGAATGCAATTGAATGAAGAATGGAATGGAATGGAATGTGGAATGGAATGCGGAAATGAATGGAATGGAATGTGGAATGGAATGGAATGGAATGTGGAATGTTATATTTAATGCAATTTGGAATGATCCGTAATGGAATGTGGAATGGAAAGTGGAAAGGAATGGAATGGAAGGTAGAATGGAATGGAATGCAATGTGGAATGGAATGTATAATGGAATGGGATGGAACATGGAATGGAAAGTTGAATGGAGTGTGGAATGGAATGTGGAATGCAATGCAATGGAATGGAATGTGGAATGGAATGGAATGGAATGTGGAATGGAATGGAATGGAATGTAATGGAATGGAATGAGAAACGAAGTTAAATGCAATGTGGAATGGAATGGAATGTGGAATGGAACATGGAGTGGAATGGAATGGAAAGTGGAATGGAATATGTAATGGAATGTAATGAAATTTAGAATGGAACATGGAATGGACAGTAAAAGAAATGTGTAATGGAACGTGGAATGGAACGTGGAATGGAACGTAGAAAGGAAAGTGGAATGGAACGTGGAATGGAACGCGGAATGGAATGGAATGCAAATTGGAATGCAATCTGCAATGGAATGGAATGGAGTTTGCAACGAAATGTGGAATGGAATGGAATGGTATGGAATTTGCAATGGAATGTGGAAAGGAATGGAATGGAATGTGGAATGCAAACGAATGTGAAATGGAATGGATTGGAAGGTACAAAGGAGGAATGGAATGGAATGGATTGGAAAGTAGAATGAAGGAAAGGAATGGAAAGGAAAGTGGAGTGGAATGAAAGTGAATGGAAAGTGGAATGGAATGTTCAATGGAATGGAATGAAATATGGAATGGAATCTGAAATGGAATGGAATGGAATGAGGAATGGAATGTGTAATTGAAGGTAATGGAATGCAATTGAATGGAATGGAATATAATGTGCAATGTAATGGAGAGGATTGTGGAATGGAATTTGGAATGGAATGGAATGGAAAGTGGAAGATAATATGTAATCGAATGGAATGGAATAGGGATTGGAATGTAAAGGAATATGGAATACAATGTGGAATGGAATGGATTGACGAATGGAATGTGGAATGGAATGGAATGTGGAAAAAAATGTTTAATGGAATGGAATGGAATGTGGAATGGAATGGAATGGAATGGTATGTGGAATCGAATGGATTGGAATGTGGATTGGAATGGAATAGAATTTGAAATGGAATGGAATGGAATATGGAATGGAATGGAATGGAATGTGGAATGGAACGTGGAGTGGAATGGAAGGTAATGTGGAATGGAGTATGAAATGGAATGGAATGAAATGGAAAGAAAAGGAAGGGAATGGAATGTGGAATGGAATGGAATGGAATGTGGAATGGAATGTGATGGAATGTGGAATGGAATGTGAAATGGAAAGTGGAATGGAAGGTAATGAATGTGGAATGGAATGTGTAACGTAAAGGAATTGAAAGTGTAATGGAATGAAATGGAATGGAATGTGGACTTGAATGGATTGGAATGGAATGAAGTGTGGAATGGAATGGAATTGAATGTGGAATAGAACGTGGAATGGAATGGAAAGGAATGTAAAATAGAATGTGATATGCAATGGAATAGAACGTGAAATGCCACGGAATGGAATGTGGAATGGAATGGAATGGAATGGAATGCTGAATGCAATGGAATTGAATGGAATGGAATGTGGAATGGAATGGAATGGAATGTGAAATGGAATGGAATGGAATGTGGAATGGAATGTGGAATGGAATGGAATGGAACAGAATGGAATGTTGAATGGAATGTGGAATGGAACTTGGAATGAAATGGAGTGGAATGGAATGGAAAATGGAATTGAATGGAGTGTAATGGAATGTGGAATGGAATTTGGATAGGAATGGAATGTGGAATGGAATGGAATGTAATGTCGAATGGAATGCGGAATGGAATGGAATGGAATGCAGTGTGGAATGGAATGGAACGGAATGGATTGTGGAATGCAATTGAATGGAATGTGGAATGGAATGGAAAGGAATGTGGAATGGAATTGAACGGAATATGGAATGGAATATGTAATGGAATGGAATGGAATGTGGAAAGTAACCTGAAATGGAATGGAAAGGAAGGTGGAATGGAATGAGGAATGTGGAATGGAATGGAATGGAATGTGGAATGGAATGGAATGGAATGTGGAATGTAATGGAATGGAATATGGAATGCAAAGGAATGGAACGAGCAATGTAATGGAATGGAATGTGGAATGGAATGGAATGGAATGTGGAATGCAGTGGAATGTAACGTGGAATGGAATGGAATGGAATGTGGAAAGGAAAGGAACGGAATTTGGAATGGAAGGGTATTGAATTGAATGGAATGTGGAATAGAATGGAATGGAATGTGCAATGGAATGGAATGGAATGGATTGTGGAATGGAATGTGGAATGGAATATGGAATGGAATGAAATACCTAAAGGAATTGAAAGCAAAGAGGAATGGAATGTGGAAGCGAATGTGGAAAGGAATGCAATGTGGAATGGAATTGAATGGAATGTGGAAAGGAATGTGGAACGGAATTTGGAATGGAATGGAATGGGCAATGGAATGCAATGGAATGGAATGTGGAATATAATGGAATGGAATGGAATAGAATTTGAAATGGAATGGAATGAAATTTGGAATGGAATGCGGAATGGATCGTACAATGACACGTAGAATGGAAAGTGGAGTGGAACGTGGAATGGAACTTGGAAATGAATGTGGAATTGAATGTGGAATGGAATGGAAGGGAATGCGGAAAGTAAGGGAATGGAATGTGGAATTGAAGGAAATAGAATGCGATGCAATGTCGAATGGAATGGAGTTGAATGGATTGTGGAATGGTATGTGGAATGGAAAGAAACGGACTGTGGAGTGGAATGGAATCTAATATGGAATGGAACGTGCAATGGAATGGAATGGAATGTAGAATGGAAAGTGGAAAGGAACGGAATGGAAAGTGGAAGGGAATGGAACGGAATGTGGAATGGAATGGAATAGAAGGAGAAATGGAATGGAATGAATCTGGAATGGAATGGAAACAATAATGGAATGGAATGGAATGTGGAATGCAATGGAATGGAATGTGGAATGGAATGGAATTGAACGTGCAACGGAACTTGGCATGAAAAGTGGAATGGAATGTGCAATGGAGTGGAATGTGGAATGGAATGGAATGGAATCCGGAATGTAACGTGCAATGGAATGGAATGGAATGGAATGGAATTGAATGGAATGGAATGGAATGGAATGTGGAATGGAAAGTGGAATGGAATGGAATGGAATGGAAAGGAATGTAATGCAATGGAATGTGGAATAGAATGTAATGGAATGTGGATTGGAATGTGGAATGGTACGGAATGGAATGGAATGTGGAATGGAATTTTGAAAGGAATGGAAATGAATGGAATGGAATTTGAAATGAAATGTGGAATGGAATGGAATGGAAAGTGGAATGAAATGGAATGGAATGGAATGTGAAATGGAATGTGTAATGGAATGGAATGTGAAATGGAATGTGTAATGGAATGGAATGGAACGTGGAATGGATCGTGGAATGCTTCGTGGAATGGAATGGAATGGAATGGAAAGGAATTTGGAATGGAATGGAATGGAATGGAATGTGGAATGGAACGGAATGGAATGCGGAATGGCACATAAAATGTGATGGAATGAAAGGGGAATGGAACGTCGAATGGAACGTCAAATGAATCGTGAAATATATTGTGGCGTGGAATGGAATTGAACGTGGAATGGAACGTGCAATGGAACGCGGGATGGAAGGTCGAAAGGAATGGAATGCAATGTGGAATGGAATGGAATGTGGAATATAAAGGAATGGAATGTTAAATGGAATGTGGAATGCAGTGGAATTTGGAATGGTGTGTGCAATGGAATGTAATCGAATGTGGAATGGAATGGAATGGAATGGAATATGGAATGGAATTTGCAATGGAATGGAATGGAATGGAAAGTGGAATGGAATGGAATGGAATGTGGAATGGAACACAATGGAATGTGGAATGGAATGGAAACGAATTTGAATGCACTCTGGAATGGAATGGAATGGAATATGGACTGTATTGTGGAATGGAATGGAGTGGAATGGATTGTGAAATGGAACGTGGAATGGAATGGAATGGAATGTGGAATGGAATGCTTTGGAATGTAGAGTGGAATGCAAAGGAATCGAATGGAAATTGAAATGTAATGGAATGGAATGTGGAATGGAATGGAATGAAACGTGAAATTGAATATGGAATTGAATGGAATGGAATGTGGAATGGTATATGAAATGCAATGGAATGTAAAGTGGAATGGAATGTGGAATGGAATGGAATGGAACATTGAATGAAATGTGGAATGGAATGGAATGGAATGTGGAAAGCAATGCGGAATGGAAAGGAATGGAATGTGGAAAGGAATGTGGAATGGATTGGAATGGAATGTGGAATGGAACGTGCAAAGGAACATGGAATGGAACGGTGAATGGAATGCGGAATGGAATGGAATGGAATGGAATGGAATGTGGAATGCAATGGAATCGAATGGAATGTGGAATGTGGAATGAAATGTGGAATGAAACGTGGAATAGAAAGGATCGGAATGGAATGTGGGTTGCAAGGCAATGGAATGTAAATTGGAATAGAATGCAACGTAATGGAATATGGAAAGGAACTGAATGCAATGGAATGGAATGTGGAATGGAATGGAATTGAACGTGGAATGGAATGGAATGGAATGTGGAATGGAACGTGGAATGGAATGGAATGGAATGTGGAATGGAAAGCAATGGAACGTGAAACGCAATGGAATGGAAATTGGAATGGAATGGAACGGAACATGGAATGGAATGGAACGGAAAGTGGAATGTGATGGAATTGAAAGAGGAATGCAATGGAATGGAATATGGAATAGAATGGAAGGGAATGGAATGTTGAATGGAATGTGGAATGGACTGACATGCAATGCTGAATGGAATGGAATTGAATGTGGAATGGAGTGGAAAGGAATGTGGAATCTAATGTGGAATGCAATGGAATGGAATGGAATGGAATGTTGAATGGAATGGAATGGAACTTGGAATGGAATGTGCAATATAACGTGGAATGGAACGTGAAATGGAACGTGCAATGGAATGCGGAACGGAAAGGAATGGAACGTGGAATGAAATGTGGAATGGAATGGAATGGAATAGAATGGAATGGAATGGAATAAAATTTGAAATGGAATGGAATGGAATGTGGAATGGAAGGGAAATTAATGTGGAATGGAATGCAATGTGGAATGGAATAGAATGGAACGTGTAACGGAACGTGGATTGGAATTGAATGTGGAATGGAATGGAATGGAATGAAATACGGATTGGTATGGAATGTGGAATGGAATGGAATGGAATGTGGAATGGAATGGAATGGAATGTGGAATGGAATGGAATGGAATGTGAACTGCAATGGAATGTAATGTGGAAAGGAATGTAATGCAATTTGGAATGGAATGTGCAATGGAATGTAAAGGATTGTGGAATGGAATGGAATGTGCAATTGAATGTAAAGGATTGTGGAATGGAATGGAATGTGGAATGGAATGTGAATGGAATTGAATGGAATGTGGATGGAATGGAAAGTAATGTGGAATGGCATGGAATGGAATGTGGAATGGAACGTGGAATGAAATGGAAAGGAATATGGAATGGAATGTGGACTGGAAAGAAATGGAATGTGGAATTGAATATGGAATGGACAGGAATGGAATGTGGAATGCAATGAAATGGAATGTGGAATGGAATGCAATGGAATGTGGAATGGAATGTGGAACGGAATGGAATGGTATGTGGAATGGAATGTGGAATGCGTGGAATGGAATGTGGAATGGAATGGAATGGAATGGTAATGCAAAGTGGAATGCAATTTAATGGAAGCTGGAATGGAACGTGGAATGGGATGGAATTGAATGTGGAATGGGATGGAATGTAATTTTCAATGGAATGTGGAATGGAATGGAATGGATTGCAGAATGGAATGTGGAATGAAATAGAATGGAATGTGCAATGGAATGTGGAATGGAATGGAATGGAATGTGGAATGGTATGTGGAATTCAAAGTGGAATGGAATATAATGGGATGTGTAATGGAATGTAATGGAAAGTGGAATGGAATGGAATGGAATGTGTAATGGAATTGAATGGAATGTGGAATGGAACTTGGAATGGAATGCAATGGAACATGTAATGGAATGGAATGAAAGGTGAAATGGAATGGAACTTGGAATGCAATGGAACGGAACGTGAAATGGAATGGAATGGAATTGAATGTGGAATGTCATGGAATGGAATGTGGAATTCAATGGAATAGAATGTGGAATGGAATGACATGGAATATGGAATAGAATGGAGTGGAATGTGGAATGGAATGTGGAATGAAATGGAATGGAATATTGATCTAATTTAATGGAATGTGGAATTAATTGGAAAGGAATGTGTAATGGAATGTGGAATGGAATGAAATGGAATGTGGAATGGAATGAAATGGAATGTGGAATGGAATGAAATGGATTGTGGAATGGAATGTCTAATGCTTGGAATGGAATGTGGAATGGAATGGAATGGAATCTGGAATGGAATGTGAAATGGAAGTGGAGTGCAATGTAATGGAAAGTGGAATGGTATGTGGAATGAGATGGAATGGATTGTGTAATGAAACGTGAAATGGAATGTAATGGAATGCAGAATGGAATGTGGAATGGAATGGTATGGAATGTGGAATTGTTTGGAATGGAATATGGAATGGAATGTGGAATGCAATGGAATGGTATGTGGAATGGTATGCGGAATGGAACTTGGAATGGAATGGAATAGAAGGTGGAATGGAATAGAATGGAAATTTGAATGGAATGTGGAATGGAATGGAATGGAATGCATTGTGGAATGGAATGGAATGGAAAGGAATGCAATGTGGAATGGAATGGAATGGAATGGAATGGAATGGAATGGAATGGAATGCAATGTGGAATGGAATGGAATGGAATGTGGAATGTAATGGAATCCAATGTGGAATGGAATGGAATGGAACGTGGAATGGAATGGAATGTGGAATGGAATGGAATGGAATGTGGAATGGAAGGAAATGGAAGTGAATGGAATGTGGAATGGAATTGAATGAAATGTGTAATGGAAGAGAATGGAATGGAATGATATGTGGAATGGAACGGAATGGAATATGGAATGGAATGTGGAAATGAATGGAATGGTAAGTGGAATAGAACGTGGAACATAATGTAATAACACGTTGAATGGAATGGAAAGGAATGTGTAATGGAATTAGGAATGGAACGTGGAATAGTATGGAGTGGAATGTGGAATGGAATGGAAAGGAATGGAATGTGGAATGGAAGGGAATGGAATGTGGAATGGAATGGAATGCAATGAGGAATGGAATGGAATGAGGAAAGGAATTGAATGGAATGGAATGTGAAATGGAATGGAATGGAATGGAATACAATGTGGAGTGGAATAGATTGGAATAGAATGGAATGTGGAATGGAATTGTATGCAATGTGGAATGGAATGGAAAGGAATGTGGAAAGGAATGTGGAATGGAATAGAATGGAATGTGGAAAGGAACGTAATGAAATTTGGAAAGTAATGTGGAATGGAATGGAATGGAATGTGGAATGGAATGGAAAGGAATGTGGAATGGAATGGAATGTGCAATGGAAGTTAATGGAATGTGGAAAAGAATGGATTGCAACGTGGAATGGAATGTAATGTCGAAGGGAATATAATGTAATGGAATATCAAAAGAAGTGGAGAGGAATGTGGAATGGAATGTGTAAAGGAATGGAATGGAATTTGGAATGGAATGGAATGGAATGTGGAATGGAATGGAATGGAATATGGAATTGAATGGAATGGAAAGGAATGTGGCATGCAATGGAAAGAATTGGAATGAAATGAGGAACGGAATGGAATGCAATGTGGAATGGAATGGAATGGAAGGAGGAGTGGAATGGTATGGAATTTGGAATGGAATGGAGTGGAATGGGGAATGGAATGTGGAATTGAATGGATTGGAATGCAATGGATTGTGGAATGCAATTTGGAATGGAATGTGGAATGGAATGTGGAATTCAATGGAATGGAATGTGGAATGCAATAGAATGGAATGGAATGTGAAATGGAAAGGAATGGAATTTGAAATGGAATGGGAAGGTATGTGGAAAGGAATGGAATGGAACGTGGAATTGAATGTGAAATGGAATGGAATGGAACGTGGAATGTTATATGAAATGCAATGGAATGAAATGTGGAATGGAACGTGGAATGGAACGTCTAATGGAAGGAGGAATGAAACGCGGAATGTAATTTGGATTGTAATGTGGAATGGAATGTGGGATGGAATGGAATGGAATGTGTAATGGAACGTGGAATGGAATGGAATGGAACGTGGAGTGGAACGTGGAATGGAATGTGGAATGGAACGTGGAATGGAACTTTGAAAGGAATGTGGAAAGGAATGTGGAATGGAATGTAGAATGGAATGGAATGGAATGTGGAAGGGAATGGAATTGAATCTGGAATGCAAAGGAATGTAAAGTGGAAAGGAATGTGGAATGGAATGGAATGGAATGTGGAATGCAACGGAACGGAATGGAATGTGGAATGGAATGGAACAGAATGTGGAATGGAATGTGAAATGGAATGGAATGGAATGTGGAATGGAATGTGGAATCGAATGGAATGCATTGGAATGCGGACTGGAATTGAATGGCATGGAATGTACTGTGAATGTAATGGAATGGGATGGAATTTGGAATGGAACGTGAAATGGAATGAAATTTGGAATGCAATGGAATGGAATGGAATACGGAATGGAACGGAATGTGGAATGGAAAGGAGTGGAATGTGGAATAGAATGGAATGGAATGTGAACTGCAATGGAATGGAACGGTATTTTGAATAGTATGTGGAATGTAATGTGGAATGTAATGGAAAGTATTGTGCAATGGAATGGAATGGAATGTGGAATGGAATGTGGAATGCAATTGAATGGAATACGGAATGGAATGGAAAGGAATATGGAATGGAATGGAATGGAATGTGGAATGGAACATTCCACTCCACATTCCATTCCACATTCCATTCAACCTTCCATTCCTTTCCATTCCACGTTCAATTCCACTTTCCATTCCACATTCCATTCCATGTTCCATTCCACATTCCGTTGCATTCCATTCCACATTCCATTGCATTCCATGCCACGTTCCATTCCAAGATCCATTCCACTCCATTCCACGTTCCTTTCCACATTCCATTCCACTTTCCATTCCAAACCACCCTACGTTCCGTTCCATTCCATTCCACATTCCTTTCCATTCAATTCCACATTCAATTCAACATGCCTTTCCACATTCCATTCCATGCCTTTCTATTCCACTTTCCATTCCATTCCATTCCATTCCACATTCCATTCCATTATATTTTGCATTCCATTCCATTCCATTCCAAATTCCACTGCATTCCATTCCATTCGACATTCCATTCCATTCCATTCCACATTCCAAACCATTCCATTCCATTGCACATTCCATACCATTCAATTCCACATTTAATTCTGTTCCATTTCACATTCCATTCCATGCTCCATTCCACGTTGCATTCCACGTTCTATTCCATGTTCCATTCCGCACTTCATTCCTTTCCATTGCACATTCCATTCCATTCCATTACACAGCCCATTCCATTCCATTCCACATTTCATTAAGCGTTCCATTCCATTCCATTCCATGTTCCATTACAAGTTCCATTCCACATACCATTACATTCCATTCCACATTCCATTCCACGTTCCATTCCACGTTACATTCCACTTTCCATTCCACTTTCCATTCCATATTCACTTCCGCAATCCATTCCATTCCATTCCACCTTCCATTCCACACTCCATTCCACATTCCATTCCACATTCCATTACATTCCATTCCACATTCCATTCCACATTCCATTGAACATTCCATTCCACATTCCATTCCATTCCATTCCATTACACATTCCATTCCACATAGTGTTCCATTCCAGTACACATTCCATTCCACATTCCATTCCATTCCATTTAAATATTCCATTCCATTCCACATTCCATTCCATTCCACATTCCATTCCATTCCATTCCACATTCCATTCCACATTCCATTCCATTCCATTCCATCTTCCATTCCACGCTCCATTCCACATTCCTTTGCACATTCCATTCTTCATTGCATTCCATTCAACTCCACATTCCATTCCAAATTGCAATTCATTGCATTCCACATTTCATTCCACATTCCATTCCGTTGCATTCCACATTCCATTCCACGTTCCATTCCATTCCACGTTCCTTTCCATTCCTTTGCAAATTGAATTGCACATTCCATTCCATTCCATTCCCCACTCCATTCCACATTCGATTCCATTCCATTCCACCTTCCATTGCACGTTCCTTTCCACATTCCATTCCACGTTCCATTCCACGTTTCATTCCATTCCATTCCACTTTCCATTCTACATTCCATTCCACTTTCCATTCCACATTCCATTCCTTTCTATTCAACGTTCCATTACACAATCCATTCCACATTCTGACACATTCTATTCCACATTCCATTCAGCATTCCATTCCACATTCCATTCTTTTCCATTCCACACTCCATTGCACATTCCATTCCATTCCACATTTCATTCCACATTCCATCCCGCATTCCATATCATTCCATTCCGCATTCCATTCCACATTCCACTCCATTCCATTCTGCGTTCCACTCCACATTCCATGCCACATTCCATTAAATTGAATTCCACATTCCGTTCCACATTCAATTCCACATTCTATTCCACATTCCATTGCATTCCATTCCACTTTCCATTCCACGTTCCATTCCGCATTTCATTCCACATTCCACTCCACATTCCATTCCATTCCATTCCACGTTACATTCCACATTCCATTCCATTCCATTCCATTCCATGTTCCATTCCTTTCCATTCCACTTTCCATTCCACATTCCATTTCACATTCCATTCTATTCCATTCAATTCCATTCCACCTTCTATTCCATTCCATTCCACATTCCATACAACGTTCCATTCCATTCCATTCCAAGTTGCATTCCACTTTCTATCAGTCATTCCATTGCACTTTCCGTTTCATTCCATTCCACGTTCCATTCCATATTCCATTCCATTCCATTTCACATTCCATTCCATTCCTTTCCACTTTCCATTCCGTTCCATTCCACATTCAATTACATTCCATTATACTATCCATTCCACTTTCCTTAACACGTTCCATTCTACTTTCCTTTCAACGTTCCATTCCATTCCATTCCACGTTCCATTCCACTCCATTCCAAGATCCATTTCATTCCATTCCACGTTCCATTCCTCATTCCATTTCATATTCCATTCCACCTTCCATTCCATTCCATTCCATTGCATTCCATGTTCCATTCCATTATATTCCACTTCCCAATCGATTCAATTCTGCATTCCATTCCATTCCATTTCATTCCTTTTGACATTCCATTGCATTCCATTACATTCCATTCCACCTTCCATTCCCATCCATTACGTTCCATTTCACATTACATAAAATTGCATTCCATTCCGCCTTCCATTCCTTTCGATTCCACATTCCATTCTATTTCATTCCACATTCCTTTCAATTCCATTCCATTCCATTATATCCCACTTTCCATTACACATTCCATTACACATTCCATTCCATTGCTTTCCATATTCCATTCCATTCCTTTCCATTTCACATTCCATTTCACGTTCCATTTCATGTTCCATTCCACGTTCCATTCCACGTTCCATTCCATTCCATTCCATATTCCACTCCATTCCCTTCAATTCCATTCCGGATTTCATTCTATTCCAATCCACTTTCTATTCCACATTCCATTCCTTTCCATTCCACATTTTATGTCACATTCCATTCCACGCTCCATTCCCTTCCATTCCACGCTCCATTACACATTTCATTCCTGATTAAATTCCACATTCTGTTCCACATTCCATTGCATTCCATTCCACGTTTCATTTCACCTTCCCTTCCATTCCATCCCAGGTTCCATTCCACATTCCATTCCACATTCCATTCCATGCTCCATTCCACATTCCATTCCACGTTCCATTCCACCTTCCACAGCAAGTTTCATTCCACGTTTCAATCCATTTCATTCCACGATCTATTCGACATTCCATTCCATTCCATTCCACTTTCCATTCCACATTCCCTTCCACATTCCATTCCACATTCCATTCCGTTACATTCCACGTTCCATTCGACATTCCATTCCATTCAAATCCACTTTCCTTCCACATTCTATTCCACATACCATTCCTCATTCCATTCCGATCCATTCCACATTCCATTCCACATTCCATTCTACATTCCGTTACATTCCATTCCACATTCCATTCCATTCCATTCCACATTCCATTCCACTTTGTATTCCATTCCATTCCACATTCCATTCGACATTGCATTCCATTCCAGTCCATATTCCATTCCACATTCCATTCCATTCCATTACACATTCCATTCCACATTTCATTCTACATCCCATTGAATTCCATTCCACATTCCATTCCACAATCCATTCCGTTCCATTCCACGTTCCATTCCAGATTCCATTCCACATTCCATTCCAGATTCCATTCCAAAATCCATTCCATTCCATTCTAAGTTCCATTCGACTTTCCAATGCATTACATTCCACTTTCCATTCCACATTCCATTGCACATTCCATTCCCCATTCCTTTCCGTTCCATTCCACATTGCATTCCACATTCCATTCTTCGTTACATTGCTCGTTCCATTCCATTAAATTCCACGTTCCATTCCACAACCCATTCCATACCATTCCACTTTCCTTTCCACATTCCATTCCACATTCCATTCCACATTCACTTCCGATCCATTCCACATTCCATTCCACAGTCCATTCCACAATCCATTCCACATTCCATTCCATTCTATTACAGTACATTTCACGTCCCATTCCACTTTCCATTTCATTCCATTCCACGTTCAATTCCACGTTCCATTGACCATTCCATTCGACGTTCCATTCCACGTTCGATACCACGTTCCACTCCATTCCATTCTACTTTCCATTCCACTTTCCATTCGATTCAATTCCACTTTCCATTCCACTTTCCATTTCATTCCATTCTACTTTCCTTTGCACTTTCCATTCCACATTCTATTCCACATTCCATTCCACATTGCATTCCATTCCATCCCACTTTCCATTCCATTCTCTTCCAAATTCCATTAGATTCCCTTCCATTGCATGCCTCTTTCAATTCCATTCCATTCCATTCCATTCCATTCGGTTCCGCATTTCATTCCGTTGGATTCCGCATTCCATTCCATTCCATTACATTCCATTTCACATTCCACTTCATTTCATTCCATTCCACATTCCGTTCCATTCTATTCCCCATTCCATTCCATTCCATTTCACATTACATTCCACATTCCATTCCGCATTGTTTTCCACATTCCATTCCATGTTACATTCCTCGTTCCATTCCTTTCCATTCCACATTCCATTCCATTCCATTCCACATTCCATTTCATTCCATTCCACATTCCATTCCACATTCCATTCCATTCCATTCCACCTTCCATTCCACCTTCAATTCCACATTCCATTCCACGTTGTATTCCACATTCCATTCCATATTCCATTGCACATTCCATTCCATTCCACGTTCAATTCCACATTCCATTCCAGTTTCAATTCCACGTTCCATTCCACATTATATACCATTCCTTTCCATTCCATTCCGGATTCCTATCCGTTCTATTCCACCTTCTATTCTGCCTTCCATTCCATTCTATTCCACATTCCATTCCACATTCCATTGCATTCCATTCCACCTTCCATTCCTTTCCTTTCCACATTCCATTCCTTTCCATTCCAAATTACATTGCACATTCTATTCCACGTCCCATTCCACATTCTATTCCACATTACATTGCATTCCATTCCACGTTCCATTCAACGTTCTATTCCTCATTCCATTATGCATTCCATTCCACGTTCCATTCCATTCCATTCCACGATCCATTCCACAATCCTATCCATTCCATTCCAGATTCCATACCATTCCATTCTATACCATTCAACATTCCATTCCATTCCATACCACATTCTATTCCACATTCCAATCTTTTCCATTCTCATTCCTTTCCATTCCATTCCACATTCCATTCCAAGTTCCATTCCACATTCCATTCCATCTTCCATTCCACGTTCCGTTTTGCATTGCATTCCATTCCATTTCGCATTCCAATCCATTCCATTAAAAATTCTATTCCACATTTCATTCCATTCCATTCCACATTCCATTCCACATTACATTACATTCCATTCCGCATTCCACTGCATTCCATTCCACATTGCATTCCTTTCCATTACACGTTACATTGCACATTGCCTTCCACGTTCCAATCAACATTCCATTCCACACCATTCCAAATTCCAGTTCATTCCATTCCACATTCCATTCCACATTCCATTCCACATTCCTTTCCATTCCGTTACACATTACATTCCATTCCATTCCACGTTCCATTCCACGTTCCATTCCAAATTCCCTTCCACATTCCATTCCACGTTCCATTCCACATTCCAATCCATGCCATTCCACATTCCATTCCGTTTTATTCCACGTTCCATTCCACATTCCATTCCACGTTTAATTCCGTTCCATTCCACATTTCATTCCACATTCCTTTCCACATTCCTTTCCATATTCCCTTCCACATTCCATACCACGTTCCATTCCAGTGTCCGTTAAATTCCATTCCACATTCCACTCCATTCCATTCAACATTCCATTCCATTCCAATCCACATTTCATTCCACATTTCATTCCATTCCTTTGCACATTCCATTCCACATTCCATTGCAAATTCCATTCCATCCAATTCCACATTCTATTCCTTTCCATTCCATTCAATTCCACGTTCCATTCCACATTCCATTCCATTCCATTCCACGTTCCATTCCACACTCAATTCCACATTCCTTTCCATATTCCATTCCGTTCCATTCCACACTTGATTCCACAGTATATCCTATGTTCATTTCCACATTCCATTCCACTTTCCATTAGACGTTATATTCCACGTTCAATTCCATTGCATTTAACTTTCCATTCCACATTCCATTACAAGTTCCATTCCACATACCATTCCACTTTCCATTCCATTCCATTCCACGTTCCATTCCATATTCCACTGCATTCCATTCCAAGTTCTATTCCACACTCCATTCCACATTCCGTTCCACATTCTATTCCGTGCTATTCCACATTCCATTCCACAACCCATCCTACATTGCAATCCACTTTGCATTCCACATTCCATTAAATTCCTTGCCACATTCCATTCCACATTCCATCCCATTCCATTCCACACTCCGTTCCACATTCCATTGCCCATTCAATTCCATTCCATTCCACATTCCATTCCACATTCCATTCCACTTTCCATTCCACGTTCCATTCAATTTCATTCCATGTTCGATTCCACATTCCATTCCATTCCATTAAATATTCCATTCCACTTTCCATTGCACATTCCATTCCACATTTCATTCTGTTCCATTCCGCATTCCATTCCATATTCCTTTCCATTCCGTTCCACATTCCTTTCTATTACACTCCATTCCATTCCATTCCACATTCCATTCCATTCCATTCCACATTCCATTCCATTATATTCCACATTCCATTCCATATTCCATTCTACATTCCATTCCACTCAAATCTCTTCCGTATTCCATCACATTACATTCCACATTCCATTCCTTTCCATTCCACATTCCATTCCACTCCATTCCAGTTTACAATACGCGTTCAATTCCACTTTCCATTCCATTCCAATACACGTTACATTCCACATACCATTGCATTCCATTCCACTTTAGTTTCCACATTCCATTCCATGTTATATTACTTTCCATTCCACATTCCATTCCACATTACATTCGACATTCTGTTCCGTTCCATTCCACATTGCATTACATTTCATTACTCACTCCATTCCACATTCCATTCCGTTCCATTCCACATTCCATTCTACATTACATTCCACATTCCACTCCATTCCATTCCACATTCCATTAAACATTCCATTCCACATTGCACTCCATTCCGTTCCACATTCCGTTACACGTTGCATTCCATTCTATTCCACTTTCCATTTCACGATACATTCAACATTCCATTTCTCATTCGATTCCACTGTCCATTCCAGATTCCTTTCCACATTCCGATTGATATTCCATTCCATTCCATTTCACATTCCATTCGACATTCCTTCCATTGCATTCCACATTCCATTCCACATTTTCTGGCACATTCCATTCCGTTCCATTCCACATTCCATTCCACAGTCCATTCCACGGTCCATTCCATTCCATCCCACATTCCATTCCACTTTCCGTTCCATTCTATTTCACGTTGCATTCCACATTCCATTCCACGTTCTATTCCACATTCCATTCCATTCCATTCCATATTCCATACCATTCCATACCATTCCATTCCACCATCCATTCCATTCCATTCCACTTTTGATTCCACATTCAATTGCAAATTCCATTCTGTTCCATTTCACATTCCATTCCACACTCCATTCCACCTTCCATTCCACATACCATTCCATTCCATTCCATATTCCATTCCACATTCCATTCCACATTCCATTCCGTTCCATTCCACATTCCGTTGCATTCCATTCCAGATTCCTTTCCACATTCCATTTCATTCCTTTCCACTTTCCATTCCATTTAATTCCACATTCCATTCCACATTCTCTTCCACATTCCATTCAATTCCACATTCCATTCCTCAGTCCGTTCTACATTCCCTTCCACATTCCATTCCGTGTTCCATTCTCATTCCATTGCATTTCATTTCACATTCTATTCCACAATCTGTTGCATTCCAATTCACATGCCATTCCACATTCCTTTAAATTCCATTCCATTCCATTCCAAATTCCATTCCACATTCCATTCCACGTTCCATTCCAATGTCCTTTACATTCCTTTCCACAATCCATTCCATTCCGTTCCACATTGCATTCCATTCCAATAAACATTTCATTCCATTCCATTGCACATTCCATTCCATATTCCATTCCACATTCCATTCCACATTCCATTCCATTCCATTCCATTCAATTCCACTATCCATTCCACATTCCATTCCATTCCATTCCAACTTCCATTCCACACTCAATTCCACATTCCTTTCCATATTCCATTCCGTTCCATTCAACACTTGATTCCACATTCTATCCTATGTTCAATTCCACATTCCATTCCACGTTCCATTAGACGTTATATTCCACGATCAATTCCATTGCATTTCACTTTCCATTCCACATTCCATTCCATTCCATTTCAAGTTCCATTCGACATACCATTCCACTTTCCATTCAATTCCATTCCACGTTCCATTCCACTTTGCATTCTATTCCATTCCACGTTCCATTCCACAACCCATACTACATTGCAATCCACTTTCCATTCCACATTCCATTAAATTTCCTTCCACATTCCATTCCACATTCCATTCCACGTTCCGTTCGATTCCATTCCATGTTCAATTCCACATTCCATTCCATTCCATTAAACTTTCAATTCCACATTGCATTGCACATTCCATTCCACATTCCATTCTGTTTCATTCCACATTCCATTCAATATTCCATTCCATTCCGTTACACATCCCTTTCTATTACGCTCCACATTTCATTCCACATTCCCTTTCATTCCATTCCACATTCTATTCCAAGTTTCATTCCATTCACATCCACGTTCCATTCCAAGTTTCATTCCACATTCCATTCCACATTCCATTCCCTACCATTTCGCATTCCATTCCACATTCCATTCCACATTCCAATCCATTCCATACCACATTCCATTAAACATTCCATTCCATACCATTCCGCATTCCATTCTCATTCCATTGCATTACATTCCACATTCCTTTCCACATTCCATTCCATTCCATTTCACATTTCATACCACATTCCATTCCATTGTATTCCACATTCCATTCCACTTTCCATTCCATGTTCCACTCCACCTTCCATTCCACATTCCATTCCATTCCATTCCATTCCACGTTCCATACCATTCCATTCGACGTTTCTTTTCATTCTGATCCACATTCCATTCCACATTCCATTACTCATTCCGTTCCACATTCTATTTCACTTACCATTCCATTCCATTACACATTCCATTCCATTTCATTCCACCTTCCGTTCCATTCCATTCCGCATTCCTTTACAAATTCCATTCCACATTCCATTACACTCCATTCTATTCCAGATTCCATTCCATTCCATTGCGCAATCCATTCCCCATTCCATTCCACATTCCATTCCAAGTTCCATTCCATTGCATTCCACATTCTTATCCATTCCATTCCTCATTCCATTCCATTCAATTGCACATTCCATTCCATTCCATTCCTTTCCACATTCCATTCCATCGCATTCTGCCTTCCATTCCATTCTATTCGATTCCAATCCACTTTCCACTCCATTCATTTCCATTCCATATTCCATTCCATTATATTCCACATTCCATTCCATTGCATTGCACATTCCATTCCACGTTCAATTCCACGATGCACTCCTTGTTCCATTCCACGACACATTTCACGTTCCATTCCTTTCCATTAAACATTCCATTCCATTCCATACCACATTGCATTCCATTCCATTACACATTCCATTCCATTCCATTCCACATTACATTCCATTCCACATTCCATTCCATTTCACTCTACTTTCCATTCCACGTTCCATTTCACATTCCATTCCACATTGCATTCCAAGTTCCATCCCATTCCATTCTACATTCCAGTCGATTCCATTCCACGGTCCATTCCACGTTCCATTCCACATTCCATTTCACATTCTAATCTAAGTTCCGTTCCATGCTTTCCAAGTTCCATTCCACTTTCCATTCCATTACATTCCACGTTTCATTCAACATTCCATTCCATTCCATTCCAACTTCCTTTCCAGGTTCCATTCCACGTTCCATTCCATTACATTCCACTTTCCATTCCACATTCCATTCCATTCCATTCCACGTTCCATTCAACATTCCATTCCATTCAGTTTCATGTTCCATTCCATATTCCATTCCACATTCCGTTCTACATTCCATATCACGTTCCATTCCACGATACATTCCACACTCAATTCCACGATACATTGCACGTTCCACTCCACATTCTCTTCCATTCCATTCCATTCCCCTCCACATTCCCTTCTACATTCCATTCCACATTCCATTCCACGTTCCATTCCACATTCCTTTACATGTTTCATTCCATGTTCTATTCCACATTCCATTCCATTCCTTTCTGCTTTCAATTCCACGTTCCATTCCATTCCATTCAACTTTCCATTCCATATTCCATTGAACATCCCATTCCATGTTCCATTCCTTGTTCTGTTCCACGTTCCATTCCACATTCCATTCCGTTCAATTCCACATTTCATTCCACATTGCATTCCACATTCCAATCTATTCCATTCCACATTCCATTCCATTCCATTCCAATCCACATTCCATTCCATTCCATTCCAAATTCAATTCCATTCCTCATTCCATTCCATTCCATTCCACATTCCATTCCACATTCCATTTCACATTCAGTTACACATTCCATTCCATTCCATTCTATTCCACATTCCATTCCATTCCATTCCACATTCCAATACATTCCATTCCACATTCCATTCCATTCCATTCCACATTCAAATCCACTTTCCATTCCACATTCCTTTCCCCATTCAATTGCATTCAATTCCACGTTCCATTCCATTCCATTGCATTCAACGTTCCTTTCCGTTCCATTCAATTCCAAGTTCCATTCCATTCTATTGCGTTCCACATTCCATTCCATTCCATTCCATTCCAAATTCCATTCCATTCAATTCCAATCCACATTTCATTCCACTCCATTCCAAGCTCAATTCCATTCCTCATTCCATTCCATTCCATTCCACATTCCATTGCACATTCTGTTCCATTCTATTTTATGCCACATTCCATTCCACATTCCATTCCATTTTTCATTCCACGTTCCATTCCACTTTCCATTCCATTCCAGTCCATTGCACGTTCCATTTCATTCCATTCCACGTTTCAATTCATTCCGTTCCACATTCCATTCCACATTCCATTTCACATTCCTTTCCAAATTATATTTCACTTTCCATTGCATTCCATTCCATTCCACATTTCGTTGTAGTCCATTCCATTCCATTCCACCTTTCATTCCATTGCATTCCGCTTTCCATTCCATTCCATTCCTTTCCATTCCATTCCATTCTATATTCCACTCCATTCCATTCCATTTCACATTCCATTCCATTCCAATTCACATTCCATTGCATTCCTTTCGACATTCCATTCCACTTTCCACTCCACGTCGCATTCCATCTTCCATTCCACGTCCCATTCAACTTTGCATTTCTTTCCATTCCACATTCCATTTCATCCCATTACACGTTCCATTCCATTCCATTCCATGCTCCATTCCAATTTCCATTCCACTTTCCATTCCACGTTGCATTCAAAGTTCCATTCCATTCCATTCCATGTTCCATTCCAAGTTCCATTCCGTTAAATTATACGTTCCATTCCATTCCATTTTACATTCCTTTTCACGTTGCATTCCATTCCATTACATTCCACATTTCATTCCACGTTCCATTCCATTAAATTCCACTTTCCATTCCACTTTCCATTCCACGTTCCATTACTTTCCATTCATCATTCCTTTCCATTCCACTTCACTTTCAATTCCATTCCATTCGTCGCTCCATTCCACGTTCCGTTCCATGTTGTATTCGACGTTCCATTCCACGTCCCATTCCACGTTCCATTCCATGTTGTATTCCACGTTCCATTCCACGTCCCATTCCACGTTCCATGCCTTTCCATGCCACATTCGATTCCATTCCTTTCCACATTCCATTCCATTACATTCCACATTCCATTACATTCCATTCCACTTTCCATTCCACATTCCATTTCTCATTCCATTCCATTCCATTCCACGTTCCATTCAACATTCCAATCCATTCAATTTCACGTTCCATTCCATATTCCATTCCACATTCCATATCACATTCCCCTCCAGTTCCATTCGGCGATCCATTACACGTTCAATTACAGGAACCATTGCACGTTCCATTCCACATTCCATTCCATTCCATTCCATTCCATGTCACATTGCCTTACACATTCCATTCCACATTCCATTCCACGTTCCATTCCACATTCCTTTCCATGTTCTATTCCACGATCCATTCCACATTCCCTTCCATTTCATTCCACGTTCCACTCCACTTTACATTCCTTTCCGTTCCACTTTTCATTCCACATTCCAAGGCACATTCCATTCCACTTTCCATTCAATATTCCATTCGACGTTGCATTCCACGTTCCATTCCACATTCCATTCCATTCCATTTCAATTTCCATTCCACATTCCATTCTGTTTTCCTTTCCATGATCCATTCCACGTTCCATTCCACCTTCCATTCCGCATTCTATTCCATTCTACTCCACATTCCATTCCACATTCCACTGCAAATTCCATTCCACGTTCCAATCCACAATGCATTGCACATTCCATTCCACATTCGATTCCACATTCCATTACTTTCCATTTCACAATCCTTTCCATTCCATTCCACTTTCCATTCCAAATTCAATTCCATTCCAATCCACATTCCATTGGACATTCCATTCCATTCCATTAAACATTCCTTTCCATTGCATTCCCCGTTCCATTCTAACCCATTCCATGTTGCATTTGATTTCATTCCGCATTCCATTCCATTCCAATCCATTAGAAATTCTATTGCATTCCACATTGCTTTCCATTCCATTTCACATTCCATTCCATTCCATTCCTTTCCATTCCACATTCCATTCCATTTCATTCCATTCCTTTTCATTCCATTCCACATTCTATTCCATTCCACATTGCATTCCTATCCACATTCCATTCCACTGTATTCTATTCCATTCCATTCCACATTTCATTCCATTCCATTACATTCCATATACCATTCCATTCCATTCCACATTCCATTCCATTCATTTATTCCATTCCATTCCATTCCATTCCGTATCCCATTCCAATCCATTCATTTATCCTATTCATTTATTCCATTCCATTCCATTCCATTCCGTATTCCGTTCCATTCCATTCCACATACCATTCCATTCCACATTCCATTCCACGTTCCATTCCATGTTCCATTCCATGTTCCATTCAGTTCCATTACACATTCCATTCCATTCCATTCCACATTCCATTATATTCCATTCCACATTCCATTCCACATTCTATTCCATTCCATTCCATTTTGCATTCCACATTCCATTCCATTCCATCCCACATTCCTTTCCACATTACATTCCATTTTGTTCCATTGCACACTCCATTTCACACTCTATTCCACATTCAATTCCATTCCATTCCATTCCACATACCATTCCACATTCCATTCCATTCCATTCCAGATTCCATTACATTGCATTCCACATTCCTTTCCATTCAATTCCACTTTCCATTGCATTCCATTCCACATTCTATTCATAATTCCATTCCATTCCATTCCACATTCCATTCCATTCCTTTCCACATTCCATTCCATTCCATTCCAATCCACATTCCATTTCACATTCCATTCCATTCCTTTCCACTTTCCATTCCACATTCAGTTTCATTCCTTTCACATTCCATTCCATTCCATTCCATACCACATTGCATTCCACATACCATTTCATTCCAATCCACATTCCATTGCACATTCTATTCCATTTCACGCCACATTCAATTCCACATTCCATTCCATTCCTTTCCATTTCACTTTGAATTCCACATTCCATTCCACATTCCATTCCATTCCACTCCTCTTTCCATTTCACGATCCATTCCACATTCTATTCCACATTCCATTCCACGTTCCCTTCTGTTCCATTCCACATTCAATTCCACATTGCATTCCACATTCCATTCCACGTTCCATATTCCATTCTACATTCCATTCCGTTCCATTCCACATTCCAATCCACATTCCATTCTAGTCAATTCCACATTTCATACCACATTCCATTCCACGTTACTTTCCATGTTCCATTCCACGTTCCATTCCATTCCATTCCTTTCCATTCCATTCCATTCCATTCCATGTTCCAATTTATTCTATTCCACATTCCACTTACACTTTCCATTTCACTTTCCGTTCCACATTCTATTTCTCTATAAATTCCATTCCATTCCATTCCATTACACATTTCATTCCATTCCATTCCACATTCCATTCCACGTTCCATTCCACGTTCCATTCCACATTCCCTTCCAAATTCCATTCAGTTCCATTCCACATTCCATTGCACATTCCATTCCACATTACATTCCGTTCCATTCCACATTCCATTGCGCATTACATTCCACATTCCATTCCAGATTCCTTTCCGTTCCATTCCACATTCCATTCGACATTCCATTCCATTGCATTTCACATTCAATTCTCATTCCTTTGCATTACATTCCAAATTCCATTCCACATTCCATTCCTTTCCATTCCACATTTCATTTAATTCCATTCCACATTCCATTAAACATTCCATTGCATTCCTATCCACATTCCATTCATTTCCACATTCCATTCCACATTAAATTCAATGTTCCATTCCATTCCATTCCACTTTCCATTCCACGTTGTATTCCATGTTCCACTCCATTCCATTACACGTTCCATTCCAAATTCCATTCCCTTACATTTCAGGTTCCCTTCCACATTCCTTTTCACATTCCATTCGACTTTCCATTGCATTCCATTCCACATGCCATTACACACTCCACTCGACATTGCATTCCACATTCCATTCCACATTGAATTCCAGATTTCATTCTACATCCCATTCCCTTCCATTCCACATTCCATGCCACATTTAATTCTACATCCCATTCCATTCCATTCCACATTCCATTCCACATTCCATTCCACATTCCATTCCACCTTCCATTCCATTCCATTCCTCTTTTCAGTCCACCTTCCATTCCATTACATTCCACTTTCCTTTCCACATTCCATTACACTGTCCATTTCACATTCCATTCTACATTCCATTGCATTCCATTCCACATTACATTACATTCCACTTTCCATTCCACATTCCATTCCATATACTTTTCCACATTCTATTCCATTTCATTACACATTCCATTCCTTTCCATTCCACATTCCATTCCATTCCTTCCCACATTCCATTCCATTCCATTCAACGTTCCATTCCACATTCCATTCCATTAAATTCCACTTTTGTTTCCACATTCCATTCCACATTACATTCCTTTCCATTCCACTTTCCATTCCACATTCCATTCCACATTACATTGCTTTCCATTCTTCATTCCACTGCACATTCCATTCCGTATTCTGTTCTATTCCATTCAGCATTCCATTCCATTCCTTTCCACATTCCATTCCACATTCCATTCCACATTACATTGCTTACCATTCTTCATTCCATTCCACATTCCATTCCATATTCCATTCCATTCCATTCAGCATTCCATTCCATTCCATTCCACACTCCATTCCACCTTCAATTCCATTCCACACTGCATCCCACATTCCATTCCTTTCCATTCCACATTCCATTCCTCATTACATTACGTTCCGTTCCTCATTCCACTGCATTCCATTCCACATTCCTTTCAACATTCTACTCCGTTGCATTCCACATTCCGTTCCATTCCATTCCACGATACATTCCACATTATATTCCACATTCCATTCCACCTTCCATTCCATTACATTTCAGGTTACTTTCCACAATCCATTCCATTCCATTACATATTCCGTTCCATATTCGGTTCAATTTCATTCCACATTCCATTCCACATTCCATTCCATTTCATTCAACATCCTATTCCATTGCATTCCATTCCACATCCCATTCCATTGCACTCCTCGTTCCTTTCTACGTTCCATTCCATTCCATTCCTCTTACATTTCCTCATTTCATTCCACAGTCCATTCCATATTTCATTCCGTTCCATTCCACATTCCATTCCTCATTGCATTCCTCATTCCATTCCATACAATTCCACATTCCATTCCACAATCCATTCTATTCCATTCCACTTTGCATGCCACATTCCATTCCATTCCATTCCATAATCAATTCCACATTGCATTCCATTCCACTCCACATTCCACTCCACATTCCATTCCATTCCATTCAACTTCATTCCACTTTCCTTTTCATTTCATTCCATAATCCATTCAATTCCATTCCACATTCCATTAAACATTCCATTCCATTCCTTTCCACATTCCATTCATTTCCACATTCCATTCCACATTCCATTCGACATTCCATGCCATTGCATTTCACATTCAATTCTCATTCCATTGCATTACATTCCAAATTCCATTCCACATTCCATTCCTTTCCATTCCTCATTTCATTCCAAATTCCATTTCATTCCATTCAACATTCCATTCCACATTCCATTCCACGTACCTTTCAATTTTCCATTCCAAGTTCCATTCCAAGTTCCATTCCATTCCATTTTTTTACACGTTCCATTCCATTGCATTCCACGTTCCATTTCATTCTGTTTCCCATTCCACTCCACATTCCATTTCACATTCTGATCCACATTCTATTTTACTTTCCATTCTTTTGCATTACACATTCCTGGCCATTCAATTCCACATTCCATTCCCCATTCCATTCCACATTCTATTCCATTTCATTTCAACTTCCATTCCATGCCATTCAAAATACCATTCCACATTCCATTCCATTCCATTTCACTTTTTATTCCATTCCATTCAACATTCCATTACACATTCCTGTCCACTGCATTCCACATTCCATTCCACATTCCATTCCATTCCATTCCACATTCCATTCCATACCATTCCACCTTCCATTCCGCATTCAATTCCATTACACATTCTATTCCACATTCCATTCCACTCCACTCCACATTCCATTCCACCTTCCATTCCGCATTCCATTCCATTCCCCAATCCATTCCACAATCCATTCAATTCCTTTCAACATTCCATTCCATTTCATTTACATTCCGTTACATTCCATTCCACAATCCCTTCCATTCCATTCCACATTCCTTTCCACATTTCATTCCATTCCATTCCACATTCCATTCCATTCCATTCCACATTCCATTCCATTCCATTCCACATTCCATTCCATTCCATTCCACATTCCATTCCACAATACACTGCACTCCATTCCATTCCACCTACCATTCCGTGCCATTCCATTCCATTCCACATTCCATTCAACTCCATTCCACTTTCCATTCTATTCCACGTTCCATTCCATATTCCACACAATATTCCATTCCATTCCACTTTCCATTCCACATTCCAAACCACATTCCATTCCATTCCTTTACACATTCCATTCCATTCCAATCCACATTCCATCATCATTCCATCCCATTCCATTCCACATTCCATTCATCATTCCATTCCATTCCATTCCACATTCCATGCCATTCCATTCCACATTCCATTCCCCATTCCATTCCGTTCAATTCCACATTCCTTTACACATTCCATTCCACATTCTATTCCACTTTCCATTCCACATTCCATTCCACAATCCATTCCAGTTCACTCCACATTCCATTCCACATTCTATTCCATTTCATTCCACCTTCCATTCCACATTCCATTCCTTTCCACATTCCATTCTGAATTCCATTACATTCCGTTCCACATTCCATTCCACATTTCATCCCATTCCATTTCACATTCCATTCCATTACAATCCACTTTCTGTTTCATTCCATTCCATTTCAGTCCACATTCTATTCAATTCCATTACATTCCACTTTCCATTGGATTCCATTCCATATTCTATTCTATTCCATTCCACATACCATTCCATAATCCATTCCGTATTCCATTCCACATTTCATTCCATTCCATTCCACAATCCATTCCATTAAATTCCACATTCCATTCCACATTCCATTCCATTGCATTCCATTCCACATTCTGTTACATTCCATTAAATTCCAGTCCAAATTCTATTCCATTCCTTTCCATTCCGCATTCCATTCCATTCCATTCCTCATTCTATTCCATTCAATTCCACATTCAGTTCCATTCCATTCCACATTCCATTCCATTCCATTTCACATTCCATTCCATTCCATTCCACTTTCAATTCCATTTCATTCCATTCCACGTTCCATTCCATTTCACTCCACATTACATTCCACATTCCATTCAACATTCCATCGCGCATTCCTTTCCCTTTCATTTCACATTCCAGTCCATTCCATTACTCAATCCATTCCAAGTCCCATTCCATGTTCCATTGCATTTTCCATTACATGTTCCATTCCACATTCCTTTACACGTTCCAATCCATTCCATTCCACATTCCATTCCACATTCCATTCCATTCCATTCCATTCCACATTGCATTCCATTCCATTCCGCATTCCATTCCACTTTCCATTCCATTCCATTCAACATTCCATTCCATTCCATTCCACATTCCATTCCAATCCTGTCCGAATTCCATTCCAATCTGCAATCCATTCTATTCCATTCCACTTTTCATTCCACGTTTCATTCCATTAAATTCCACGTTCCATTCCATTCCATTCCATGCTCCATTTCATTCCATTCCACATTTCATTCCACATTCCATTTCACATTACATTCCCCATTCCATTTCACATTCCATTCCCCATTCCATTTCGCATTCCATTCCACATTCCAATCCACATGACTTTTTACATTCTATTCCACATTCCATTTCACATTCCACATTCCATTCCATTCCATTTCACGGTCCATTTCATTCCAAGTTCCAATGCATTCCATTCCACCTTCCATTTCTTTCCATTCCACATTCCATTCGATTCAGTTCCATATTCCACTCCGCATTCCATTCCACATTCGATTCCATTCCATTCCATTCCACATTCATTTTCATTGCATTCCACATTCCAATCGATTCCATTTCATTCCATTCCACATTCCATTCCCTTCCATTCCACATTCCATTGCATTCTATTCCATTGTCATTCCATTCCATGTTCCATTCCACGTTCCGTTCCACTTTCCATTGCATGTTCCATTACGTGTTCCATTCCACGTTCCATTCCACGTTCCATTTAATTCCGTTCCACATTCCATTCCATTCCATTCCACATACCATACCATTCGATACCACATTCCATACCATTTCATTAGACATTAAGTTCCACATTCCATTCTGTGCCATTCAACTTTCCATTCCATTCCATTCCCCGTTCCATAACATTCCATTCCACATTCCATTCTTTTCCATTCTACGTTTCTTTCCACATTCCGTTCCACATTGCATTCCGTTCCATTCCACATTACATACCACATTGCATTCCATTCCTTTCCACCTTCCATTACACATTCCATTCCATTCAATTTCACATTCCATTCCGTTCCATTCTATATTCATTTCCACATTCCATCCCACATTCCTTTCCACATAACGTTTCACATTCCAGTCCGTTCCATTCCTCATCCCATTCCACTCTGCATTGCATTCTACTTTCCATTCCACTTTCCATTCCACATTTCATTCCACGTTCCATTCCATTACATTCCGTGTTCCATTCCCTGTTCCATTCCATTCCATTCCACACTGCATTCCACATTCCATTTCACATTCCATTGCATTCCATTCCACATTCTATTCCACATTCCAATCCACAGTCCATTCCACTTTCCATCACATGTTCCATTCGATTTCTTTCCATGTTTCATTCCACATTCCATTCCATTCTACTTTCCCTTCCACATTCCATTCCACATTCCATTCTTCATTACATTCCGTTCCATTCCACATTCCATTCCACACTCCATTCCATTCCGTTCCACATTCCATTCCATTACACTCCACATTTCATTCCACATTCCCTTCCATTACATTCCACATTCTATACCATGTTCCATTCCAATCAATTCCACGTTCCATTCCACGACTCATTCCACTTTCCGTTCCACAATCCATTTCGCATTCCAATCCATTCCATTCCACATTCCATTCCACATTCCATTCCATATTCCATTCCCTTCCATTCCACATTCCATTCTCATTCCAATGCGTTTCATTCCACATTCCATTCCACATTCCATTCCATTCCATATTTCATACCACATTCCATTCCATTCCATTCCACATTCCATTCCGCATTCCATTCCTCTTTCCTTTCCATGATCCATTCAACGTTCCATTCCACATTCCATTCCACTCCATTCCACGTTACATTCCATTCCATTCCACGTTCCATTTCATTCCGTTCCACATTCCATTCCTCTTTCCATTTCACATTCCGTTCCACATTCTGTTTCATTTTCCTTTCCTTTTCCTTCCATTCCATTACAGTTTCCTTTCCATTCCGTTGCTCATTCCATTCCATTCCACGATCCATTCCACATTCCATTCCACAATTCATTCCATTCCATTCTATTCCACATTCCATTCCGTTCCATTAAACCATCCATTCCACGTACCATTTCACATTCCATTCCACGTTCCATTCCATTCCATTCCACTTTCCAATTCATTCCATTTCACATTACAATCCATTCCATTCCACATTCTACTACATTCCATTCCAAGTTGCATTCCATTCCGTTCCACGTTGCATTCCGCATTCCATTCCATATTACATTCCACGTTAAATTCCAATATATTTCACACTCCATTCCATTCCATTCCACGTTCCATTCCACTTTCCATTCCACATTCCATTCCACTTTCCATTTCACGTTGCATTCCGTTTTATTCCACATTCTATTCCACGTTCCATTCCATTCCATTCCATATTCCATTGCATTCCATTCCACATTCCATCCATTCCACATTGCATTCCATTCCATTCTATTCTATAATCCATTCCATTACATTCAACATTAAATTCCTTTGCATTCCACATTCCATTCCACATTCCATTGCACATTCCATTGCACATTCCATTCCATTCCATTCCACATTCCATTCTCTTCCATTCCACTTTCCATTCCATTCAATTCCACATTTCACTCTATTGCATTGCATTCCACATTCTATTCCATTCCATTCCGCATTGCATTCCATCCCATTCTGCTTTATTCCACATTCCATTCCATTCCATTCCACTTTCCATTCCACATTCAATTCCACATTCTTTTTCACGTTCCATTCCATTTCATTACATAATACATTGAATTCCATTCCACATTCCATTCCACGTCCTCTTCCATTCCATTGCACATTACATTCCATTCTATTCCACATTCCATTCCTTTCAATTACCCATTTCATTCCTTTGCACTGCATTCCATATTCCGTTCCATTGCATTCCTCATTTCATTACATTACAATGCATTCCACATTCCATTCTGTTCCATTCACATTCCATTTCATTATATTCCACATTCCATTCCATTCCATTCCACTTTCCATTCCATTCCATTGCACACTCCATTCCACTTTCCATTCCATTCCATTCCACATTCCATTCCACATTCTCTTCCACATTACCGTCCTTTAAATTCCACATTCCATTCCACATTCCGTTCCATTCCATTCCACATTGCATTCCATATTCCATTCCATTCCATTCCACATCCCATTGCACATTCGATTGCATTCCGTTCCACATTACTTTCCATTCAATTCCACCTTACATTCCACATTCCTTTCCATTCCATTCCACATTCCATTGCAGATTCCATTCCACATCCTATTCCATTCCATTCCACATATCATTCCACGTTCCATTCCATTCCTTGACACGTTCCATTCCATGTTTCATTCCACATTCCATTCCACATTCCATTCCACATTCCATTCCGCATTTCATTCCATTCCATTCTATTCCTCATTCCATTCCATTCCATTAAACCATCCATTCCACGTAGCATTCCACATTCCATTCCACGTTCCATTCCATTCCATTCCACTTTCCATTTCATTCCATTTCACATTACAATCCATTCCATTCCACATTCTACCACATTCCATTCCAAGTTGCATTCCATTCCATTACACGTCGCATTCCGCATTCCACTCCATATTACATTCCACATTCCATTCCAATATATCTCATGCTCCATTCCATTCCATTCCACGTTCCATTCCACTTTCCATTCCACATTCCATTCCACTTTCCATTTCACGTTGCATTCCATTCCATTCCACATTGTATTCCACATTCCTTTCCACATTCCATTGCACATTCCATTGCACGTTCCATTCCATTCCATTCCACATTCCGTTCTATTCCATTCCAATTTCCATTCCATTCAATTCCACATTTCACTCTATTCCATTGCATTTCACATTCTATTACATTCCATTCCGCATGGCATTCCATCCCATTCTGCTTTATTCCACATTCCATTCCATTCCATTCCAGTTTCCATTACGCATTCAATTCCACATTCTTTTCCACGTTCCATTCCATTTCATTGCATATTACATTGAATTCCATTCCACGTTCCATTCCACGTCCTCTTCCATTCCATTGCACATTACATTCCATTCTATTCCACATTCCATTCCTTTCAATTCCTCATTTCATTCCATTGCATTGCATTCCATATTCCATTCCATTCCATT
This sequence comes from Pongo abelii, assembly GCF_028885655.2. NCBI lineage: Eukaryota > Metazoa > Chordata > Mammalia > Primates > Hominidae > Pongo > Pongo abelii. Next base: position 16,394,784 of record NC_072000.2, on the reverse strand, counting down.
CCTCATTTCATCACATATCTTTGCATTCCACATTTCATTCTGTTCCATTAACATTCCATTCCATTCCATTTCATTATTTTCCACATTCCATTCCATTCCATTCCACTTTCCATTCCATTCCATTGCACATTCCATTCCACTTTCCATTCCATTCCATTCCACGTTCCATTCCACATTCTCTTCCACATTACCGTCCTTTAAATTCCACATTCCATTCCACATTCCGTTCCATTCCATTCCACATTGCATTCCATATTCCATTCCATTCCATTCCACATCCCATTGCACATTCGTTTGCATTCCATTCCACATTCCTTTCTATTCCACTCCACCTTCCATTCCACATTCCTTTCCATCCCATTCCACTTTCCATTGCAGATTCCATTCCACGTCCTATTCCATTCCACATTCCCTTCCATTCAACTCCACCTTCCATTCCACATTCCTTTCCATTCTATTCCACATTCCATTGCAGATTCATTCCACGTCCTATTCCATTCCATTCCACATTTCATTCCACGTTCCATTCCATTCTTTGCCACGTTCCATTCCATGTTTCATTCCACATTCCATTCCACATTATATTCCACATTCCATTCCATTCCATTCCGCATTCCATACTACATTTCATTCCATATTCCATTCCACTTTCCGTTCCACATTTCATTCCACATTCCATTACATATTCCATTCCACATTCCATTACATATTCCATTCCACATTCCATTACACATTCCATTCCACATTCCTTTCCATGTTCCATTAAATTCCACTTTCCATTCCACATTCCATTTAACTCCATTACACATTCCATTTCATTCCATTGCACGTTCCATTCCAAATTCCATTTCACTTTCCATTCCATTCCATTCCATTCCACATTCCATTCCATTCCATTCCAATCCACATTCCATTCCATTCCATTCCAATCCACATTCCATTCCATTACAATCCAAGTTCAATTCCATTTCGCATTCCATTCCATTCCATTCCACATTCCATTCCACATTCCATTCCACATTCCATTGCACTTTCAATTCCATTCCATTCCATTCCACATTCCATTCCATTCCATTCCACTGTGCATTTCATTCCACTCCACATTCCATTCCAAATTCCATTTCACTTTCCATTCCATTCTATTGCATTCCACATTCCATTCCATTCCATTCTAAGTTCAATTCCATTCCACATTCCATTCCACATTCCATTGCATATTCCTTTCCATTCCATTCTATTCCACATTCCATTCCATTCCATTAAACCATCCATTCCACGTACCATTCCACATTCCATTCCACGTTCCATTCCATTCCATTCCACTTTCCAATTCATTCCATTTCACATTACAATCCATTCCATTCCACATTCTACCACATTCCATTCCAAGTTGCATTCCATTCCATTCCACGTCGCATTCCGCATTCCATTCCATATTACATTCCACATTCCATTCCAATATATCTCACGCTCCATTCCATTCCATTCCACCTTCCATTCCACTTTCCATTCCAAATTCCATTCCACTTTCCATTTCACGTTGCATTCCATTCCATTCCACATTGTATTCCACATTCCATTCCACATTCCATTGCACATTCCTTTGCACGTTCCATTCCATTCCATTCCACATTCCGTTCTATTCCATTCCACTTTCCATTCCATTCAATTCCACATTTCACTCTATTCCATTGCATTCCACATTCTATTACATTCCATTCCGCATGGCATTCCATCCCATTCTGCTTTATTCCACATTCCATTCCATTCCATTCCAGTTTCCATTACGCATTCAATTCCACATTCTTTTCCACGTTCCATTCCATTTCATTGCATATTATGTTGAACTCCATTCCACGTTCCATTCCACGTCTTCTTACATTCCATTGCACATTACATTCCATCCTATTCCACATTCCATTCCATTCTATTCCACATTCCATTCCTTTCAATTCCTCATTTCATTCCATTGCATTGCATTCCATATTCCATTCCATTCCATTCCTTATTTCATCACATAACTTTGCATTCCACATTCCATTCTGTTCCATTCACATTCCATTCCATTCCATTTCATTATATTCCACATTCCATTCCATTCCATTCCACTTTCCATTCCATTCCATTGCACATTCCATTCCACTTTCCATTCCATTCCATTCCACGTTCCATTCCACATTCTCATCCACATTACCGTCCTTTAAATTCCACATTCCATTCCACATTCCATTCCAATCCATTCCACATTGCATTCCATATTCCATTCCATTCCATTCCACATCCCATTGCACATTCGATTGCATTCCATTCCACATTCCTTTCTATTCATCTCCAACTTCCATTCCACATTCCTTTCCATCCCATTCCACATTCCATTGCAGATTCCATTCCACGTCCTATTCCATTCCACATTCCTTTCCATTCAACTCCACCTTCCATTCCACATTCCTTTCCATTCCATTCCACATTCCATTCCATTTCAAACTCCATTCCACATTCCATTCCACATTGCATTCCACATTCCATTTCTCATTCCATTCCACATTCCATTCCAATCTATTCCACATTACTTTCCACATTCCATTCCACATTACATTCCCTTCCATTTCCCATTTCATTCCACATTCCATTCCACCTTCCATTCCACGTTCCATACCATGTTCCACTCCACGTTTCATTCCATTCCATTCCATGTTCTATTCCACGTTCCATTCCATTCAGTGCCACGTTCCATTCCACTTTCCATTCCATTCAATACCACATTGCATTTCACATTCCATTCCACATTCCTCTCCATTCCATTCCTCATTCCATTCCACGTTCCATTCCATGTACCATTTCACGTTCCATTCCACATTCCATTACATTCCATTCCACGTTTCATTACATTTTCCATTCCACATTCTGTTCCACATTAAATTCCACTCCATTCCATTCCATTCCATTCCACATTCCATTCAACATTCTTTTCCACATTTCATTCCATTCCATTACAATTTCTTTCCACGTTCCATTCCACGTTCCATTCGACGTTCCTTTCCATTCCACATTGCACTGCATTCCATTCCATCTCACATTCCATTCCACATTCCGTTCCATTTCATTCTATTCCATTTCATTCCGTTCCACATTCCATTCCATTCCAATCCTCTTCACATTCCAAAATATTCCATTTCACTTTCTATTCTTTTCAGTTCCACCTTCCAATCCATTCCATTGCACATTCCATTCCATTCCATTCCATTTCATTCCACTTTCCATACCATTCCATTGCATTACACATTCAATTCATTTAAATTGCACGTTCCATTCCATTACATTCCACAATTCATTCCATTCCATTCCACATTCCATTCCGTGGTCCATTCCACATTCTATTACATTTCATTCTATTCCGTTGCATTCCATTCCACATTCCATTCCATTCCATTCCACGTTCCATTGCATTCCAATTTTCATTCCACTTTTCATTCCACTCCATTACACATTCCATTCCACATTCCAGTCCATTCCATTCCATTCCATTCCTCATTCCATTGCAAATACCATTCCACTCCATTCCATTCCATATTCAATTCCATTCCATTCCATTTGATTCCACATTCCATTCCACGTACCAAGCCATATCACTCCACATTCCATTTTATTCCATTCCATTGCCCATTCCTTTACATTCCATTCCACTTTCCATTCCATTCAACTCCACATTCCATTCCACATTCTATTACGTTCTATTGCACATTATTTCAATTCCATGCCACATTCCAATCCTTTCCCCTCCACATTCCATTCCATTCCATTCCACTTTCCTTTGCACATTCCACTCCATTCCAATCCACATTCCATTCCACATTCCATTCCTTTCCATTCCACATTGTATTCCATTCCTTTCCAAATTCCTTTCCATTCCATTGCACTTTCCATTCCAAATTCCATTCCATTCCAGTCCGCATTCCATTCCACATTCCTTTCCATTCCATTCCACATTCCATTTCATTCCATTACACATTCAATTCCATTCAACATTCAATTTCACATTCTATTCTTTCCATTCCACATTCTCTTCCATTCCATTCCTCATTCCATTCCATTCTATTCCACATTCCATTCCACATCCCATTCCATTCCGTTCCACATTCCATTCCACATTCAATTACATTCCATTGCACGTTCCATTCCAAATTCCTTTCTATATTCTATGTGAAATGGAATGGAATGGAAAGTGGAATGGAATGTCGAATGGAAAGGAATGGAATGTGGTTAGGAATGGAATGATATGTAGAATGGAAAGGAATGCAATGGAATGTCGAAAGGATGGGAATTCAATGTGTAATGGAATGCAATGGAATGTGGAATGGAAAGGAATTGAATGTGGAATGGAATGTGGAATGGAATGGAATCGAAAGTCGAATGGAATGGAGTGTGGAATGGAATGTGGAACACAATGTGGAATGGAATGTGGAATGGAAAGAAATGGAATGTGGAATGGAAAGTGGATTGGAATGGAATGGAAAGGGGATTGCAATGGAATTTGTAGTGGAATGGAATGTGTAATGGAATTCGGAATGGAATGGAATGGAAGGAGGAATGGAAAGGAACGGGATGTGGAATGAAATCTAATGGAATGTGAAATAGAATGCAATGAATTGGAATTGAGTGTAGAATGGAATGAAATAGAATGTGGAATGGAAATTAATGGAATGTGGAATGGAATGGAATGGAATGCAATGTGGAATGGAATGGAATGGAATGTCGAATGGAAAGTGGAATGAAATAGAATGGAATATGGAATGGAATACCTTGGAATGCGGAATGGAATGCAATGAGGAATGGAACGTGGAATGGAATGGAATGGAACATGGAATGGAAAGGCATGGAACATGGAATGGAATGGAAAGGAAGCTGGAAATGAATGGAATGAAACGTGGAATTGAATGAAATTGAATGTGCAATGGAATGTGTAATGGAATGCAAGGGAAAGTGGAGTGGAAAGTGTAATGGAACGTGGAATTGAATGTGTAATGGAAAGTGGAATGGAATGGAAGGGAAAGTGGAATGGAATGGAATGGAAAGGAAAATGGAATGGAATGGAATGGAATGGAATGGAATGGCATGTGGAATGGAATGTGAAATGGAATGGAATTGAATGTGGAATGGAAGGTCCCATGGAGTGCTATGGAATTGAATGGAATTGAATGTGGAAAGGAATGCAATGGAATGTGGAATATAATGTGGAATGGAATTTGGAATGGAGTGGAATGTAATGTGGATTTGAATGTAGAATGGAATGGTATGGAATGTGCAATCAAATGTGAAGTGGAATGGAATGGAATGTGGAATTGAATGTGGAATGGTATGCAATGGAATGTGCAATGGAAAGGAATGGAATATGGAATGGAATGTGGAATGGAATGGAATGGAATGGAATGTGCAATGGAATGGAATGGAATGTGGAATGGAATTAAATGGAATATGGAATGGAATGCACAATGGAATGGAAGGGAATGGAAAGGAATGTGGAATGGAATGGAATGGAATGTGGAATGGATTAGAATGGAATGTGGAATGGAATGTGGAAACGAATGGAATGGCATGGAATGGAATGTGGAATGGAGTGTGGAATGGAATGGAAAGGAATGGAATGGAATGTGGAATGGAGTAGAAAGGAATGTGGAATGGAATGTGGAATGGAATGGAATGGAATGGCATGGAAAGGGGAATGCAATACAAAGTGGAATGGAATGCTTTGGAATGTGTAAGGGAATGTAGAATGGAATGGAATGAGATGAAATGGAGTTTGGAATGGAATGGAATGTGGAATTGAACGGAATGGAATGTGTAATGGAATGGAATGGAATGTGGAATTAAACGGGGAATGGAAAGTGAAATGGAATGTTGAATGGAATCGAATGAAATAGATTGGAATGTCGAATGGAATGATAAGTAATGTGTACTGGAATGGAATGGAATGTGAAATGGAATGTGAAATGGAATGTGCAATGGAATGTGGAATGGAATGGAATGCAATGCAGAATGAAATGGAATGGAATGGATAGGAATTTGGAATGGAATGGATTTGAATGTGGAATGGAGTGTAATGGAATGTGGAGTGGAATGGAATGGAATGTGCAATGGAATGCAGAATGGAATGGAATGGAATGTGCAATGGAATGTCGTGGATTGTGGAATAGAATGCAAAGGAACTGTATGTGGAATTGAATGGTATGGAATGGAATGTGGAAGGGAATGGAAGTCAATGGAATGTGGAATGTTATGGAATGGAACGGAATGGAAAGGAATGGAATGTGGAGTGCAATGGAATGGAATGTGGAATGGAAAACCGTCTGGAATTGAATTCTTAGAACGTGGAATGAAATGGAATGGAATAGAATGGATTGGAATGGAAAGGAATCTGGAATAGAATACAATGGAATGTGGAATGGAATTTGAAAAGGAATAGAATGGAAAGAGGAATGTAATGTGAAATGGATTGGAATGGAAGGTGGATTCGAATGTAGTGGAATGTCGAATTGAATGGAATGGAATGGAATGTGGAATGGATTGGAATGGAATGGAATGTTGAATCGATTGGAATGGAATTTGGAATGTTACGGAATGGAATGGAATTTCAAATGGAATGGAATTGAATGTTCAAAGGAATGTGGAATAGAGTGGAATGGAATGTGAACTGGAATGTGGAATGGAATGGAATGGAATGGAATGGAATGCAATTTGGAATGGAATATAATGGAATGGAATTTGGAATAGAATGGAATGGAATGGAATGTGAAATTGAATGGAATGGAATGTGGAATGAAGTGGAATGGAATGTGTAATGGAATGTGGAATGGGATAGAACGGAAGATGAAATGTAATGGAATGCACAATGGAATGGAATGGAACGTCGAATAGAATGTGGAATGAAATGGAATGGAATGTGGAATGGAATGTGGAATGGAATGGAATGGATAGTGGAATGGCATGGAATGCAATGTAACGGAGTGGAATGGAATTGAATGGAATGGAATGGAATGTGGAATGGAATGGAATGGAATGAAATGGAATGTAATAGAAGACAAAGGAATATAGAATGAAATGGAATGGAATGTGGAATGGAATTGAATGGAATGTTGAATGGAATTTAATGGAATATGCAATGGAATGTGGAATGGAATGGAATGGAATGTAGAAAGGAATGTGGTATGGAAAGGAATGGAAAGTAGAATGGAATGTGGAATGGAATGGAATGAAATATAGAATGGTATATGGAATGGAATGGAATGGAATGTTGGAAGGAATGGAATGGAAAGTGGAATGGAATGTGGAATGGAATGGAATGGAAAGTGGAATGGAATGTGGAATGGAATGGAATGGAATGGAATATACAATGGAATGTGGAATGGAAAGTGGAATAGAATTGAATTTGGAATGGAATGGGATGGAATGCAGCATGGAATGGGGAATGGAATGGAATGGAATGTGGATTGGAATGGAATGCATAACGGAACAGGAAAGGAATGGAATGGAATTTGGAATGGAATGGAATGGAATGTGGAGTGGAATGTAGAATGGAAAGGAATGGAATTTCAAATGTAAACTTGAATTGAATGGAATGGAAGGTGAAATGGAATGTGGAATGGAATTGAATGGAAACTAGAAAGGAACCTGGAATGAAATGGAAAGAAATTCGGAATGGAATGGAATATAATGGAATGGGGAAAGGAAAGAAATTGAATGGAATGCGGAATGGAACGTGGAATGGAACGTGGAATATAAAGTGGAATGGAACTTGGAATGGAAAGTGTAATGGAATGAAATGTGAAGTTTAATGGAATGGAATGAATTGCGGAATGGAATGGAAAGGAATGTGGAATGTAATGGAATGGAGTGGAATGTGGACTGAAATGAAATTAAATGGAAAGGAATGTGGGATGGAATGGAATTTAATGTGGAATGCAATGGAGTGGAATGAGGAATGGAATGTAATGTGGACCTGACTGGAATGGAATGGAATGTGGACTGGAATGGTATGGAATGTGGAATGAAATGGAAAGGAATGTGGAATGAAATGGAATGGAATGTGCAATGGAATGTGGAATGGAATGTAATGTAATGTGGAATGGTATGTGGATGGGAAAGTGGAATGGAATGGAATGGAAGTGAATGGAATGCGGAATGGAATTGAATGGAATGTGGATTGGAAGAGAATGTAAAGGAATGATATGTGGAATGGAACAGAATGGAATATGGAATGGAATGTGGAAAATAATGGAATTGTAAGTGGAATGGAATGTGGAATGGAATGGAATGACACAAGGAATGGAATGGAAAGGAATGTGTAATGGAATTAGGAATGGAACATGGAATAGATGGAGTGGAATGTGGAATGTAATGGAATGGAATGTGGAATGGAATGGAATGTGGAATGGAAGGGGATGGATTGTGGAATGGAATGGAATGCAATGTGGAATGGAATGGAATGTGGAATGAAATAGAATGGAATGGAATGTGAAAGGGAATGGAACGGAATGGAATGCAATGTGGAGTGGAATAAAATGGAATAGAATGGAATGTGGAATGTAATGGTATGCAAAGTGGAATGGAATGGAAAAGAATGTAGAAAGGAATGTGGAATTGAATGGAATGGAATGTGGAAAGGAAAGGAATGGAATCTGGAAACGAATGTGGAATGGAATGGAATGGAATGTGGAATGGAATGGAATGGAATGTGGAATGGAATGGAAAGTGCAATGGAAGGGAATGTAATGCGGAAAGGAATGCATTGCAATGTGGAATGGAATGGAATATCGAATGGAATCGAATGGAATGGAATGTGAAATGGAAGGGAATGGAATGTGGAATGGAATGGATTGGAATTTGGAATGGAATGGAGTGGAATGTGGAATGGAATGGAATGGAATACGGAATTGAATTGAATGGAATGGAATGTGGCATACAATGGAAAGAATTGGAATGGAATGTGGAACGGAACGTGGAATTGAATGGGGAATTGAATGGAATACATTGTGGAATGTAATGTGCAATGGAATGGTATGGAATATGGAATGGAATGTGGAATGCAATGTGGAATGGAATGGAATGGAATGTGGAATGGAATGTGGAATGGAACGCGGAAAGGAACGTAGAATTCAATGGGGAATTGAATGGAATAGATTGTGGAATGTAATGTGCAATGGAATGCTATGGAATATGGAATGGAATGTGGAATGCAATGTGGAATGGAATGGAATGGAATGTGGAATGGAACGTGGAATGGAACGTGGAATGGAACGCGGAATGGAATGGATTGGAATGTGGAATGGAATGTGGGATGGAATGGAATGGAATGTGTATTGGAATGTGGAATGCTGCGTGAAATGGAAAGGAATGTGGAATGCAATGTGGAATGGAATGGAATGGAATGGAATGGAATGTTTAAATGGAATGTATGGAATGTGGAATGGAATATGGTCTGGAATGGAATGCAATGTGCAAAGGAATGTGGACTGTATTGGAATGGAACGTGGAATGGAACGTGGAATGAAATGTGGAATGGAATAGAATGGAATCTGTAATGGAAGGGAATGGAATGTGGAATGGAATGTGCAATGGAATGGAATGGAAAGGAATGGAATGTGTAAGGCAATGGAATGGAATGTGGAGTGGAAAGAAATGGAACGTGGAATGGAACGCGGAATGAAACGAGGAATGTAATGTGGAATGGAACCTGTAATGGAAAGTGGAATGCAATAGAATGGAATGTGGAATGGAAGGGAATGGAATGTGGAATGCAACGGGGAATTGAAAATGGAATGCAACGTGGAGTAGAACTTGGAATGTAATGTGGAATGGAATTGAATGGCATGTGGAATGGAATAGAATGGAATGTCGAATGGAATGGAATGTAGTGTAATTTGGAATGGAATGGAACGTTCCATTCCACATACCATTAAATTCCATTCCACATTCCTTTCCATTGCAGTACACATTCCATTCCATTGCATTCAACATTCCATTCCACATTCCATTCCTTTCCATTCCACATTCTGTTCCATTCCATATTCCATTCCATTCCATTCCGCATTTCATACTGTTCCACGTTCCATTCCAAATTCCATCCCATTCCATTCCACATTCCATTCCATTCCATTCCACTGTATACTCCATTCCATTCAATTCCTGTCCGCATTCCATTCCATTCCATTCCATTCCACATTCCATTCCACATTTCATTCCATTCCATTCCACATTCCATTCCATTCCATTCCACATTCCATTCCATTCCGTTCCATTTCACATTCCATTCCATTCCACATTCCTTTCCACATTCCATTCCATTGCATTCCAGATTCCATTCCATTCCCTTCCAGATTCCATTCCCTTCCAGATTCCATTCCATTCCATTCTACATTCCATTCCACATTCCTTTCCACATTCCTTTCCTCGTTCCATTCCACGTTCCATTCCAAGTTCCATTCCACGTTCCATTCCACGTTCCATTCCATTCCATTCCACGTTCCATTCCACGGTCCATTCCATCTCATTCCACATAGCGGTACACATTCCATTCTATTCCCTTGCACATTCCATTACACATTTCATTCCATTCCATCCCACATTCCATTCCACGTTCCATTCAATTCCATTCCACATTCCAATAAAAATTCCATTCCACGTTCCATTCCACCTTCCCTTAGACGTTCCATTCCGCGTTCCATTCCACATTTCATTCCATTCCATTTCATATACCATTCCATGATCCATTCCATTCCATTCCACTTTCAATTCCACGTTCCATTCCATTCCATTCCACATACCTTTCCATTCCATTTAAAATTCCATTCCTTTCCATTTCCCATTCCATTCCATTCAATTGCATTCCACATTCCATTCTATTCCATTCCACAATCCATTCAATTCCATTTCATTCCATTCCATATTCCGTTCCAATTTCCATTTTACATTACATTACATTACTTTTCACATTCCATTCCATTCCACTCCATTCCACAATCCATTCCATTGCATTCCACATTCCATTCCAAATTGGAATCCACATTCCATTGCATTCCATTCCACAATCCATTCCATTCCATTCCATTGCATTCCACATTCCATTCCTTTAATTTCACATTCCATTCCATTGCATTCCACATTCCATTACTTTACTTTTCACATTCCATTCCATTCCATTCCATTCCACAATCCATTCCATTGCATTCCACATTCCATTCCACATTCCATTCCAAATTCCATTCCACATTCCATTGCATTCCATTCCACATTCCATTCCATTCCATTCCATTGCATTCCACATTCCCTTCCATTTCATTCCATTCCACATTCCTTTCCATTCCATTCCACATTCTATTTCACTTTCCATTCCATTCCATTCCATTTCATTCCACATTCTGATCCATTCCATTCCACTTTCCATTCCACATTGCATTCCACATTTCATTCCATTCCATTCTATTACACTTTACATTCCATTCAATTCCACTTTCCATTCCACATTGCATTCCACATTCCATTCCACGTTCCGTTCCATTCCATTCCATTCCACATTCTATTCCATTCAATTCCGCATTCCATTAGAGTCCATTCCATTCCATTCCACATTCCGTTCCATTCCATTCCATTCCACATTCCAATACATTCCATTCCATTCCACATTCCATACAATTCAATTCCACATTAAATTCCATTTCATTTCAGTTTGCATTCCACGTTCCATTCCACGTTGCATTCCACGTTCTATTCCATGTTCCATTCCTCGTTTCATTCCTTACCATTGCACACTCCATTCCATGCCATTACACATCCCATTCCATTCCATTCCACATTTAATTAATCGTTCCATTCCATTCCTTTCCCCGTTCCATTCCACGTTCCATTCCACATTCTATTCCATTCCATTCCATATTACATTCCACGTTCCATTCCACGTTACATTCCACTTTCCTTTCCAATTTCCATTCCATATTCCATTCCGCAATCCATTCCATTCCATTCCATGTTCCATTCCACATTCCATTCCACATTCCATTCCACATTCCATTGAACATTCCATTCCACATTCCATTCCATTCCATTCCATTCCACATTCCATTCCACATAGTGATCCATTCTAGTACACATTCCATTCCACATTCCATTCCATTCCATTTAAACATTCCATTCCATTGCACATTCCATTCCATTCCACATTCAATTCCATTCCATTCCACATTTCATTCGACATTCCATTCCACATAGTGTTCCATTCCAGTGCACATTCCATTCCACTTTCCTTTCCATTCCTTTTAAACATTCCATTCCATTCCACATTCCATTAAATTCCATTCCACATTCCATTCCATTCCATTCCATCTTCCATTGCAAGTTCCATTCCGCATTCCTTTGCACATTCCATTCCTCACTGCATTCCATTCCATTCCACATTCCATTCCAAATTACATTTCATTGCATTCCACATTTCATTCCCATTCCATTCCGTTACATTCCACATTACATTCCACGTTCCATTCCATTCCACTTTCCTTTTCATTCCATTGCATTTGAATTGCACATTCCATTCCATTCCATTCCCCACCCCATTCCACATTCAATTCCATTCCATTTCACCTTCCATTCCACGTTCCTTTCCACATTCCATTCCACATTCCATTCCACATTCCATTCCATTCCATTCCAATTTCCATTCTACATTACATTCCAGAATCCATTCCACATTCCATTCCTTTCCATTCAACGTTCCATTCCACATTCCAATCCGCATTCCAACATATTTCATTCCACATCCCATTGAGCATTCCATTCCTTTCCATTCCACACTCCATTACACATTCCATTCCATTCCGCATTCCATTCCACATCCCATCCCGCATTGCATTCCATTCCATTCCGTATTCCATTCCGCATTCCACTCCATTCCATTCCACGTTCCACTCCACATTCCATGCCACATTCAATTAGATTGAATTCCCCATTCTGTTCCACATTCAATTCCACATTCCATTCCACATTTCATTCCAATACATTCCACTTTCGATTCCACGTTCCGTTCCACATTCCATTCCACGTTCCACTCCACATTCCATTCCATTCCATTCCACGTTCCATTCCATTCCATTCCATTCCATATTCCATTCCATTCCATTCCACTTTCTATTCCACTCCATTCCATTCCACGTTCCATTCCATTCCATTCCACTTTCCATTCCACTTTCCATTCCACATTCCGACATGTTCCACTCCACATTCCATTGAGCATTCCATTCCACATTCCATTCCTTTCCATTCCACACTCCATTCCACATTCCAGTCCATTCCGCATTCCATTCCACATTCCACTCCACACTCCATGCCACATTCCATTAGATTGAATTCCACATTCTGTTCCACATTCAATTCCACTCCATTCCACATTCCATTCCACGTTCCATTCCAATGTCCGTTAAATTCCATTCCACATTCCATTCCATTCCGTTCCACATTCCATTCCATTCCAATCCTCATTTCATTCCACATTTCATTCCATTCCATTGCACATTCCATTCCACATTCCATTCCACATTCCATTCCATTCCATTCCATTCCATTCAAATCCACGTTCCATTCCACATTCCATTCCATTCCATTCCACGTTCCATTCCACACTCAATTCCACATTCCTTTCCATATTCCATTCCGTTCCATTCCACACTTGATTCCACATTCTATCCTATGTTGAATTCCACATTCCATTCCACGTTCCATTAGACGTTAAATTCCACGATCAATTCCATTGCATTTCACTATCCATTCCACATTCCATTCCATTACAAGTTGCATTCCACATACGTTTCCACTTTCCATTTAATTCCATTCCACTTTCCATTCCACTTTCCATTTCATTACATTCCACGTTCCATTCCACAACGCATTCTACATTGCAATCCACTTTCCATTACACATTCCACTAAATTTCCTGCCACATTCCATTCCACATTCCACATTCCATTGCATTCCACACTGCGTTCCACATTCCATTCCACATTCCATTCCATTCCATTCCACATTCCATTCCACATTCCATTCCACTTTCGATTCAATGTTCCATTCAATTTCTTTCCATGTTCGTTTCCACATTCCATTCCATTCCATTAAAGTTTCCATTCCACATTCCATTGCACATTCCATTCCACATTCCATTCCATTCCATTCCACATTCTATTCCATATTCCATTCCATTCCGTTCCACATTCCTTTCTATTACACTCCACATTTCATTCCACTTTCCCTTCCATTCCATTCCACATTCTATTCGAAGTTCCATTCCATTCCATTCAACGTTCCTTTTCATTCCCTTCCGCATTCCATTCCACATTCCATTCCGTTCATTCCATTCCATTCCGTTCCACATTCCTTTCTATTGCACTCCACATTTCATTCCACTTTCCCTTCCATTCCATTCCACATTCTATTCGAAGTTCCATTCCATTCCATTCCACTTTCCATTCCATTCCATCCAATGTTCCTTTTCATTCCATTCCGCATTCAATTCCACATTCCATTTCTCATTCCATTCCACATTCTATTTCACTTTCCATTCCATTCCATTCCATTACACATTCCATTCCAGTTCATTCCACATTCCATTCCATTCCATTCCACATTCCTTTCTAAATTTCATTCCACATTCCATTCCACTCCATTCTATTCCACTTTCCATTCCATTCCATTGCACAATCCATTCCACATTCCATTCCACATTCCATTCCAATTTCCATTCCATTGCATTCCACATTCCAATCCATTCCTTTCCTCATTCCATTCCATTCAACTGCACATTCCATTCCATTACATTCCATTCCACATTCCATTCCATTCCATTCCATTCCATTCCACATCCCTTTCCATCACATTCCGCCTTCCATTCCATTCTATTCCATTACATTCCACTTTCCACTCCCTTCAATTCCATTCCATATTCCATTCCATTTAATTCCACATTCCATTCCTTTGCATTCCACATTCCATTCCACGTTCCATTCCACGATGCATTCCATGTTCCATTCCATTTCACTCCACTTTCAATTCCACGTTCCATTTCATATTCCATTCCACATTGCATTGCACGTTCCATCGCATTCCATTCCACATTCCAATCGATTCCATTCCGCATTCCATTTCACATTCCAATCCAAGTTCCATTCCATTATTTCCAAGTTCCTTTCCACTTTCCATTCCATTCCATTCCTCGTTCCATTGCAGTTTCAATTCCACCTTCCATTCCACATTCCTTTCCATTACATTCCACGTTCCATTCCACATTCCATTCTATTCCACTTTCCTTTCCAGATTCCATTCCACATTCGATTCCATTACATTCCACGTTCCATTCCACATTCCATTCCATTCCATTCCACGTTTCATTCAACATTCCATTCCATTTAATTTCACGTTCCATTCCATATTCCATTCCACATTACATTCCACATTCCATTTCACGTTCCATTCCACGATCCATTCCACACTCAATTCTACGATACATTGCATTTTCCATTCCATATTCTATTCCATTCTATTCCGTTCCCCTCCACATTCCCTTCCACATTCCATTCCACATTCCATTCCACGTTCCATTCCACATTCCTTTACACATTTCATTCTACGTTCAATTCCACATTCCATTCCCTTACTTTCCACGTTCAATTACTCGTTGCATTCCATTCATCTTTCCACTCCATATTCCATTGAACTTCCCATTCTATGTTCCATTCCTTGTTCCATTCCACGTTCCATTCCACATTCCATTCCATTGCATTCCACATTCCATTCCACTTTCCATTCCATTGCATTCCACATTCCATTCTCATTCCATTGCATTCCATTCCACAATCCATTCCATTCCACGTTTCATACAACATTCCATTCCATTCAATTCCACATTCCATTCCACATTCCATTCTTATTCCATTGCATTCCATTCCACATTCCATTCCACATTCCATTCCATTCCACATTTCATAAAACATTCCATTCCACATTCCATTCCATTCCACATTTCATACAACATTCCATTCCATTCCACATTCCATTCCACATTCCATTCCTCATTCCATTCCATGATCCATTCCACTTTCCGTTCCACGTTCCATTCCACATTCCATTTCTCTTTCCATTCGGTGATCCATTCCACGTTCCATTTAACTTTCCATTCCATTCCATACCAGGTTCCATTCCTGTCCATTCCACGTTCCATTTCATTCCGTTCCACAGTCCATTCGACTTTCCATTTCACATTCCGTTCCATATTCTGTTTCACTTTCCATTCCAATCCATACCATTCCAGTACACATTACTTTCCATTCTGTTGCTCATTCCATTCCATTCCATTCTTCATCCATTCCACATTCCAATCCACATTCCATTCCGTTCCATTCTATTCCACATTCCATTCCATTCCATTAAACAATCCATTCCACGTACGATTCCACATTCCATTCCACGTTTCATTACATTCCATTGCATTCTATTCCACATTCCATTCCATTCCATTAAACAATCCATTCCACATACCATTCCACGTTCCATTCCACGTTTCATTCCATTCCATTCCACATTCCAATACATTCCCTTCCACTTTCCATTCCATTCCATTCCACATTCCATTCCATTCCATTCCACATTCTACCACATCCCATTCCAAGTTGCATTCCATTCCATTCCACTTCCCATTCCGCATTCCATTCCACATTACATTCCACGTTCCATTCCAATCTATTTCACCTTCCTTTCCATTCCATTACACGTTCCATTCCACTTTTCATTCCTCATTCCTTTCCACATTGCATTTCACGTTGCATTACATTCCATTCCACATTCTATTCCACGTTCCATTCCATTCCCTTCCAAATTCCACTGCTTTCAATTCCTCGTTCCTTTCCATTCCATTCCACATTGCATTCCATTCCATTCTATTACATGTTCCATTACTTTACAGTCAACATTCCATTCCATTGCATTCCACATTCCATTTCACATGCCATTCCACATTCCATTCCTCATTCCATTCCACCTTCCATTCCATCCCATTCCTCATTCCATTCCATTCCATTCCACTTTCCATTCCATTCAATTCCACATTTCACTCCATTCCATTGCATTCCATATTCTATTCCATTCCATTCCGCATTCCATTCCTTCCGATTCCGTACTATTCCACATTCCATTCATTCCACTCAATATTCCATTTCATTCCATTCCACTTTCCATTCCACAATCATTCCACATTCTTTTCCACGTTCTATTCCATTTCAATCATCATTCCATTTTATTCCAATCCACGTTCCATTCCACGTTCTATTCCATTCCATTTCACATTCCATACCATTCCATTCCATTCCACATTCAATTCCTTTCGATTCCTCATTTCATTTCATTGCATTGCATTCCATATTCCATTCCATTCCATTCCTCATTTCATTCCATTCCATTGCATTCCACATTCCATTCTATTCAATTCCCATTCCATTCCATTCCATTCCATTATATTCCACATTCCATTTCATTCCATTCCACATTCCATTCCATTGCATTCCACATTACATTCCACATTCCATTCCACATTACTGTACTTTCCATTTCACATTCCATTCCACAATCCACTCCATTCTATTTCACATTCCATTCCACATTCCATTCCATTCCATTCGACATTCCAATGCACATTCCATTGCATTCCATTCCACGTTCCGTTCCGTTAAACTGCACCTTCCATTTCACATTCCTTTCCATTTCATTCCACATTCCATTGCACATTCCATTCCACATTTCATTCCACGTTTCATTCCATTCCTATCCTCGTTCCATTCCATGTTTCATTCCACATTCCATTCCACATTTAATTCCATATTGCATTCCGTTCCATTCCACATTCCATTCCTTTCCTTTCCACATTCCATACTACATTTCCTTCCATATTCTATTCCATATTCTATTCCACATTGCATTCCACATTCCATTACACATTCCATTCAACATTCAATTCCATGTTCCATTCCATTCCACTTTCCATTACACGTTCCCTTCTATTCCATTCTAAATTTCATTCCAAATTCCATTTCACTTTCCATTCCATTATATTCCATTCCACATTCCATTCCATTCCATTCCAATCCACATTCCAATCCATTCCATTCCAAGTTCAATTCCATTCCACATTCCTTTCCACATTCCATTGCACATTCCATTCCGTTCTATTCTACATTCCTTTCCATTCCATTCCACATTCCATTCCATTCCATTCCACATTCCATTCCATTCCATTCCAATACACATTCCATTCAATTCCATTCCACATTCCATTCCACATTTCATTGCATATTTACTTCCATTCTATTCTATTCCACATTCCATTCAATGCCATTCCACGTTTCATTCCATTCCATTCCACATTCCATTACACATTCCATTCCCCGTTCAATTCTATTCAATTCCACGTTACATTCCATTCAATTCCACGTTTCATTAAATTCCGTTCCACATTGCATTCCATTCCATTCCACATTGCATTCGTTTCCATTCCCATTCCATTCCACGTTCCATTCCATTCCATTCCACTTTCAATTCTATTCCATTCCATTCCATTCCACATTCAATTCCAAATTGCAAACCATTAAATTCCACAATCCATTCCATTCCATTCCATTCCACATTCCAATCCACATTCCACTGCATTCCATTCCTTTGCGCATTCCATTCCACATTACATTCCATTCCGTTTCACATTCAATTCCATTCCATCCCCTTCCACATTCCATTCCATATTCCATTTCTTTCCATTTCACCTTTCTTTCCATTCCATTCCACATTCCATTCCGCATTCAGTTTCATTCCATTCCACATTCCATTGGACATTCCATTCCATTCCATTCCTCATTCCATACTACATTTCATTCCATATTCCATCCCACTTTCCATTCCACATACCATTCCTTATTCTATTTCACATTCCATTCCACATTTGATTCCTTGTTCCATTTCATTTCACTTTCCATTCCACATTCCATTCTATTCCATTCCACATTTCATTTCATTACATTAAACATTCCATTCCAAATTCCATTTCACTTTCCATTCCATTCCATTCCACATTCCATTCCATTTCATTCCAATCCACATTCCATTCCATTCCATTCCAAGTTCAATTCCATTCCACAGTCCATTCCACATTCCATTGCACATTCCATTCCATTACATTCTATTCCACATTCCATTCCATTCCATTCCACATTCCTTTCCCCATTCAATTCCATTCAATTCCATGTTCCTTTCTTTCCATTGAAATCAACGTTCCAATCCATTCCATTCAATTCCACATTCGATTCCGTTGCATTGAATTCAACTTTCCATTCCATTCCATTCCACATTCCATTCCATTCCGTTCCATTCCACATTCCATTCCATTCCATTCCATTCCACATTCCATATCATTCCATTCCAATCCCTATTCCTTTCCATTCCATTCCAAGTTCAATTCCATTCCAAATTCCATTCAATTCCATTCCAGATTCAATTATACTCTCACTTCCATGCTATTCTATTCCCCATTCCATTCCATTCCATTCCACATTCCTTTCCATTCCATTCAACATTCCATAACATATTCCATTCCATGTTCAATTCCCTTCAATTCCACATTCCATTCCATTCAATTCCCCTTTGCACTGAATTCTATTCCACTTCCCATTCCATTCCATTCCACATTCCATTCCAATCCATTCCACATTGCATTCCATTCCATTCCCATTCAATTCCACATCCATTCCATTCCATTCCACTTTCAATTCCATTCCATTCCACATTCAATTCCACATTGCAACCCATTCCATTCCACATTCCATTCCATTCCATTCCACAATCCATTCCATTCCATTCCACATTCCAATCCACATTCCACTACATTCCATTCCTCATTCAATTCCATTCCATTCCTTTGCACATTCCATTCAACTTTCCTTTTCTTTCCATTTCACATTCCTTTCCATTTCATTCCACATTCCATTCCGCATTCAATTCCATTCCATTCCACATTCCATTGGACATTCCACTCCATTCCATTCCACATACCATACTACATTTCATTCCATATTCCATTCCACATTCCATTCCACTTTCCATTACACATTGCATTCCACATTCCATTCCTTGTTCCATTGCGTTTCACTTTCCATTCCACATTCCATTCTATTCCATTCCACATTCCATTTCATTCCATTCCACATTCCATTCCAAATTTCATTTCACTTTCCATTCCATTCCATTCCATTCCACATTCCATTAAATTCCATTCCAATCCAAATTCCATTCCATTCCATTCCAAATTCAATTCCATTCCATTCCATTCCACATTCCGTTACACATTGACTTCCATTCTATTCTATTCCCCATTCCATTCCATTCCATTCCACATTCCATTCCATTCCATTCAACATTCCATTACGCATTCCATTCCCCATTCAATTCTCTTCAATTCCATGTTCCAATCCATTCAATTCCACTTTCCACTCAATTCCATTCCACTTTCCATTCCATTCCATTCCAAATTCCATTCCATTTCATTCCGCTTTCAATTCCATATTGAAACCCATTTCAATCCACATTCCATTCCATTCCATTCCACAATCCATTCCATTCCATTCCACATTCCATTCCACATTCCATTCCATTCCATTTCACTTTCAATTCCATTCCATTCCATTCCACATTCCATTCGACATTCCATCTCTTTCCATTTCACATTCCGTTCCATTCCATTCAACATTCCATTCCGCATTCATTTCCATTCCATTTCACATTCCATTGGACATTCCTCTCCATTCCACTCCACATTCCATACTACATTTCATTCCATATTCCATTCCACATTCCATTCCACTTTCCATTACACATTCCATTCCTCATTCCATTCCTTGTTCCATTGAATTTCAGTTTCCATTCCACAGTCCATTCTATTCCATTCCACATTCCATTTCATTCCATTCCACATTCCATTCGAAATTTCATTTCACTTTCCATTCCATTCCATTCCACATTCCATTCCATTCCATTTCAATTCACATTCCATTGCATTCCATTCCACATTGCATTGCACATTCCATTCCATTCCATTCCACATTCCATTCCATTCCATTCCACATTCCACTGCATTCCATTCCACATTCCATTCAATTCTATTCCACATTCCATTCCATTCCATTCCACATAACACTCCATTCCATTCCACATCCTATTCCGTTGCATTCCGCCTTCCATTCCATTCTATTCTATTACATTCCACATTCCACTCCATTCAATTCCATTCCATATTGCATTCCATTCGATTCCACATTCCATTCCTTTGCATTCCACATTCCATTCCACGTTCCATTCCACGATGCATTCCATGTTCCATTCCATTTCACTCCACTTTCCATTCCACGTTCCATTTCACATTCCATTCCACATTGCATTCCAAGTTCCATCCCTTTCCATTCCACATTCCAATCGATTCCATTCCACGTTCCATTCCACATTCCATTCCACATTCCATTTCACAGTCCAATCCAAGTTCCATTCCATTCTTTCCAAGTTGCATTCCACTTTCCATTCCATTCTGTTCCTCCTTCCATTCCAGTTTCGATTCCACGCTCCATTCCACATTCCATTACATAACATTCCACGTTCCTTTCCACATTGCATTCCATTCCATTCCACTTTCCTTTCCAGATTCCATTCCACATTTGATTCCATTACATTCCTCGTTCCATTCCACGTTCCATTCCATTGCATTGCACGTTTCATTCAACATTCCATTCCATTTAATTTGACGTTCCATTCCATATTCCATTCCACATTACATTCCACATTCCATTTCACGTTCTATTCCACGATCCATTCCACACTCAATTCCACGACACATTGCACGTTCCATTCCGCATTCTATTTCATTCCATTCCGTTCCCCTCCACATTCCCTTCCACATTCCATTCCACATTCCATTCCACGTTCCTTTCCACATTCCTTTACACGTTTCATTCTACGTTCCATTGCACAATCCATTCCATTCCTTTCCACGTTAAATTACACGTTCCATTCCATTCCATTCAACTTTCCATTCCGTATTCCATTGAACATCCCATTCCATTCCATTGAACGTTCCATTCCTTGTTCCATTCCACGTTCCATTCCAAATTCCATTCCGTTCCATTCCACATTTCATTACACATTCCATTCCACATTCCAATCCATTCCATTCCACATTCCATTCCACACTCCATTCCATTGCATTCCACATTCCATTCTCATTCCATTGCATTCCATTCCACATTCCATTCCACACTCCATTCCACTGCATTCCACATTCCATTCTCATTCCTTTGCATTCCATTCCACATTCCATTCCACATTCCATTCCATTCCACGTTTCTTACAACATTCCTTTCCATTCCATTCCACATTCCATTGCACATTCCATTCCACATTTCATTCCACGTTCCATTCCATTCTTATCCTCCTTCCATTCCACGTTTCATTCCACATTCCATTCCACATTTCATTCCATATTGCTTTCCGTTCCATTCCACATTCCATTCCTTTCCATTCCACATTTCATACTAAATTTCATTCCATATTCCATTCCACATTCCACTCCACATTGCATTCCACATTCCATTACCCATTCCATTTTACACTCCATTCCATGTTGCATTCCATTCCACTTTCCATTACACGTTCCATTCTATTGCATTCTACATTTCATTCCAAATTCCATTTCACTTTCCATTCCATTATATTCAATTCCACATTCCAATCCATTCCATTCCCATCCACATTTCATTCCCTTCCATTTCAAGTTCAACTGCATTCCACATTCCATTCCATTTCATTCCACATTCCTTTCCACATTCCATTGCACATTCCATTCTATTCTATTCTATATTCCTTTCCATTCCATTCCACGTTCCATTCCATTCCATTCCACATTCCATTGCACATTCCATTCCACCTTCCATTTCATTCCATTCCACGTTCCATTCCACATTCCATTTCACACCCCATTCCACCTTCCATTCCATTCCATTGCATTCAATGTTCCATTCCATTCCATTCAATTCCACATTCTAGTCCATTCTATTGAATTCCACATTGAATTCCATTCCATTCCACATCCCACTCCATTCCATTCCACATTCCATTCCATTCCATTCCACATTCCATTCCATTCCATTCCAATCCACATTCCATTCAATTCCATTCCACATTCCATTCCACATTCCATTGCATATTTACTTCCATTCTATTCTATTCCACATTCCATTCAAATCCATTCCACATTCCATTCCATTCCATTCCACATTCCATTACACATTCCATTCCCCGTTCATTTTCATTCCTTTCCGCTTTCCATTCCATTCAATTACACGTTCCATTCAATTCTGTTCCACATTCCATTCCATTCCATTCCACATTGCATTCCTTTCCATTCCCATTCCATTCCACATTCCATTCAATTCCATTCCACTTTCAATTCTATTCCATTCCATTCCATTCCGCATTCAATCCCACACTGCAAACCATTAAATTCCACAATGCATTCCATTCCATTCCATTCCACATTCGAATCCAAATTGAACTGCATTCCATTCCTTTGCACATTAAATTAAACATTCCATTCCATTCCATTTCACATTCAATTCCATTCCATTCCCTTCCACATTCTATTCCTCATTCCGTTTGTTTCCATTTCACATTTGTTTCCATTCCATTCCACCTTCCATTCCGCATTCAAATTCATTCCATTCCACATTTCATTGGACATTACATTCCATTCCATTCCTCATTCCATACTACATTTCATTCCATATTCCATCCCACATTCCGTTCCACATACCATTCCACATTCTGTTACACATTCCATTCCACATTCCATTCCTTGTTCCATTGCATTTCACTCTCCATTCCACTTTCCATTCTATTCCATCCCACATTTCATTTCATTACATTCCACATTCCATTCCAAATTCCTTTTCACTTTCCATTCCATTCCATTACATTTCACATTCCATTCCATTCCATTCCAATCCATATTGCTTTCCATTCCATTCGAAGCTCAATTCCATACCACATTCCATTCCACATTCCATTGCACATTCCATTCCATTCCATTCTATTCCACATTCCATTCCATTCCATTCCACATTCCTTTCCCCGTTCAATCCCATTCAATTCCACGTTCATTTTCATTCCATTGAATTCAAAGTTCCCTTCCATTCCATTCAATTCCATGTTCCATTCCATTCCATTGCATTCAACTTTCCATTCCATTCCATTCCAGTTTCCATTCGATTCCATTCCATTCCACATTCCATTCCATTCCATTCCATTACATTACATTCCATTCCACATTCCATTCCATTCCATTCCACATTGTATTCCATTCCATTCCATTCCCATTCAATTCCACTTTCATTCCATTCCATTCTACTTTCAATTCCATTCCATTCCACATTCAATTCCAAATTGCAACCCATTCCATTCCACATTCCATTCCATTCCATTCCACAATCCATTCCATTCCATTCCACATTCCATTCCACATTCCACTCCATTCCATTCCTTTGTAAATTCTATTCCACAATCCATTCCATTCCATTTCACTTTCAATTCCATTCCATTCCATTGCACATTCCATTCCACATTCCATTTCTTTCCATTTCTCATTAGTTTCCATTCCATTCCACATTCCATTGGACATTCCACTCCATTCCATTCCACATTCCATACTGCATTTCATTCCATATTCCACTTCACATTCCATTCCACATTCCAATACACTTTCCACTACATATTCCATTCCACATTCCATTCCTTGTTCCATTGCCTTTCACTTTCCATTCGACATTCCTTTCTATTCCCTTCCACATTCCGTTTTATTCCATTCCAATTTCCATTCCAAATTTCATTTCAGTTTCCATTCCATTCTATTCCATTCCACATTCCATTCCAATCCATATTCCATTCCATTTCATTCCAAGTTCAATTCCATTCCACATTCCATTCCAATCCATTCCACATTCCATTACACATTCACTTCCATTGTATTCTATTCCCCATTCCATTCCATTCCATTCGACATCCGTTTCCATTCCATTCCAGATTCCATTCCACTTTCCATTCCACATTCCTTTCCCCGTTCAATTCCATTCAATTCCACGTTCCATTCCATTCCATTGCATTCCACATTCCATTACATTCCATTCCATATTCCATTCCATTCCATTCCATCCCACGTTACAATCCTTTCCATTTCACATTCCATTCCACATTCCATTACATTCCCTTCCACATTCCATTCCTTTCCACATTCCAGTTCAGAATCCATTACATTCCATTCTACATTCCTTTCCATTCAACTCCACCTTCCATTCCACATTCCATTCCATTCAATTCCACATTCCATTCCATTCCATTACGTTCCACTTTCCATTCCATTCAATTCCACATTTCATTCCACATTCCATTCCATTCCATTCCATTCCACATTACATTGCGCATTACATTGCATTCTATTCGACATTCCTTTCCATTCCACTCCACCTTCCGTTCCACATTCCTTTCTATTCCATTCCACGTTTCATTGCACATTCCATTCCACATTCTCTTCCATTCCATTTCACATTTCGTTCCACGTTCCATTCCACTCCCTTCCACGTTCCATTACAGTTTTCATTCCACATTCAATTCCCCATTTCATTCCACATTCCATTCCGTTTCATTCCACATTCCATTCCATTCCATTCCACATTCCATTCCGTTCCATTCCACATTCCATTCCATTCCATTCCACATTCCATTCTACATTTCATTCCATATTCCATTCCACATTCCTTTCCACATTACATTCCACATTCCATTACACATTCCATTCCACATTCCATTCCATGTTCGATTACATTCCACATATCATTCCATATTCCATTCTATTGCATTACACATTCCATTTCATTCTATTCCACATTCCATTCCAAATTCCACTTTATTTTCCATTCAATTGCATTCCATTCCACATTGCATTCCATTCCATTACAATCCACATTCCATTCCATTCCATTCCAAGTTCAGTTCCATTCCACAATCTATTCCATTCCGTTACACATTGCATTCCACATTCCATTCCACATTCCGTTTCACATTCCATTCCATTCCATTCTATTCCACATTCCATTCCATTCCATTCCGCATTCTATTCCAGTCCGTTCCACATTCAATTCCACTTTCCTTTCCACTTTCCTTTCCCCGTTCAATTCCATTCAATTCCACGTTGGATTCCGTTCCATTGCATTCCACCTTCCATTCCATTCCATTCAATTCCAAGTTCCATTCCATTCCATTGCATTCCACATTCCATTCCATTCCGTTCCACTTTCCATTCCATTCCATTCCATTCCAAATTCCCTTCAATTCCATTCCAATCCACATTCCATTCCATTCCATTCCAAGGTCAATTGCCTTCCACATTCTCTTCCATTCCATTTCACATTTCGTTCCACGTTCCATTCCACTCCCTTCCACGTTCCATTACAGTTTTCATTCCACATTCAATTCCCCATTTCATTCCACATTCCATTCCGTTTCATTCCACATTCCATTCCATTCCATTCCACATTCCATTCCGTTCCATTCCACATTCCATTCCATTCCATTCCACATTCCATTCTACATTTCATTCCATATTCCATTCCACATTCCTTTCCACATTACATTCCACATTCCATTACACATTCCATTCCACATTCCATTCCATGTTCGATTACATTCCACATATCATTCCATATTCCATTCTATTGCATTACACATTCCATTTCATTCTATTCCACATTCCATTCCAAATTCCACTTTATTTTCCATTCAATTGCATTCCATTCCACATTGCATTCCATTCCATTACAATCCACATTCCATTCCATTCCATTCCAAGTTCAGTTCCATTCCACAATCTATTCCATTCCGTTACACATTGCATTCCACATTCCATTCCACATTCCGTTTCACATTCCATTCCATTCCATTCTATTCCACATTCCATTCCATTCCATTCCGCATTCTATTCCAGTCCGTTCCACATTCAATTCCACTTTCCTTTCCACTTTCCTTTCCCCGTTCAATTCCATTCAATTCCACGTTGGATTCCGTTCCATTGCATTCCACCTTCCATTCCATTCCATTCAATTCCAAGTTCCATTCCATTCCATTGCATTCCACATTCCATTCCATTCCGTTCCACTTTCCATTCCATTCCATTCCATTCCAAATTCCCTTCAATTCCATTCCAATCCACATTCCATTCCATTCCATTCCAAGGTCAATTGCCTTCCACATTGCATTCCATTCCACATTCCATTCTACATTCCACTGCACATTCACGTCCAATCTATTATATACCACATTCCATTCCATTCCCTTCCAATTTCCATTCCCCTTTCATTTCCAATCAATTGCACATTCCATTTCATTCAATTCCATTCAATTCCACGTTCCAGTCATTTCCATTCCACATTCCATTCCACATTCCATTCCATTCCGTTCCCATTCAATTCCACATTCCATTCCATTCCATTCCAATTTCAATTTCAATCCATTCCATTTCATTCCACGTTCCATTCCACATTGCAAACCATTCCATTCCCCATTCCATTCCTTTTCATTCCACATTCCATTCCATTCCATTCCAGATTCCAATCCACATTCCACTCCATTCCATTCATTTGCACATTCCATTCCACATTCCATTCCATTCCATTTCACATTCAATTCCATTCCATTCCATTGCACATTTCATTCCATATTCCATTTCTTTCCATTTCAAATTCATTTCCATTCAATTCCACATTCTATTCTGCCTTCAATTCCATTCCATTCCACATTCCATTGAACATTCCATTCCATTCCATATTCCTTTCCATTGCTTTTCACGTTCCATTCTAATCCATTCCACGTTCCTTTCCACGTTCCATTCCAAGTTGCATTCCACTTTGCATTTCACATACCATTTCACATGCCATTCCATTCCATTCCAATTTCCATTCCACATTCCATTCAGTTCCATTCCACTTTCCATTCCATTCCTTTACACATTGCGGTCCACTTTCCATTCCACATTCTAGTCTAGATTAGATTGCGTTCCATTCCACTTTCCTTTCCATTCCATCCCTTTCCATTCCACCTTAAATTCCAGATTTCGTTCCTTTCCACTCCATTCCATATCCCATTTCATTCCATTCCGCATTCCATTCCATTCCATTCCACCTTCCATTCCTTTTCTTTCCATTCCCCATTCAATTCCATTCCACTTTCCACTCCATTCCATTCCACATTCCGTTCAGTTCGAATCCATTCCATTCCATTCCATTCCACATTCCATTCCATTCCATTCCGTTAAACTTTCCATTCCACTTCATTCCATTCCACATTCTATTCCATTCCAAAATCCTTTCCATTTCATTCCATTCCACATTCTATTCCATTGCACATTTGACTGCATTCCGTTCCACATTCCAGTCAACTCCATTCCATTCCATTCCACATTCCATTCCATTCCATTCCATTCTGCTTTCCATTCCAATTCATTCCATTCCACGTTCTATTCCATTCCACATTCCTTTCCATTCCTTTCTATATTCCATTCAATTCCATTGCATACCATTCCCAATTCCATTCCAATCCTTTCCATTCCACATTCTCTTGCGATCCACATTCCATTCCACACCATTTCACATTCTATTCCATTCCATTCCATTCCATTCCAGTCCACATTCTATTCCATTCCTTTCCACATTCCATTCCACATTCCATTCCATTTCTTTCCATTCCATTTCCTTCCATTCCACATTCTATTCCTTTCCACTTTCCATTCCTTTCCTTTCCAGATTCCATTCCACTGCTTTATATTCCATTCCAACCCACATTCCATTGCATTCCATTCCATTGCACATTATATTCCTTTCCATTCAACATTCTTCTCTAATCATTTATTGTATTCTATTGTATTCAATTCCACATATCATTCGATTACACATTCCACTCCACATTCAATTCCTCCTTCCATTCCACCTTCCATTCCATTCCATTCCACATACCATTCCATTCCATTCTACATTCCATTCCATTCTATTCCACATTCCGTTCTTCATTTGATTCCATTCCATTCACCATTCCTTTCCACATTCCATCCCATTCCTTTCCATTCCACAATCCATTCCACATTCCATTGCACATTCCATTCTACCTTCTGTTCCATTCCTTTCCACATTCCATTCCATTCCTTTCCACATTCCGTTCCACATTCCATTGCTCATTCCATTCCACATTCCATTCCATTCAATTTCACAATCCATTTCATCAATTCCACCTTCCATTCCACATTCTATTCCATTCCATTCCATTCCACATTCCATTCCACATTCCATTCCACTTTCCATTAAATTCCATTCCACATTCCAAACCATTCCATTCCACATTCCATTCCATTGCCTTCCACATTCCTTTCCATTCCATCCCACATTCCATTCCACATTCCAGTCCACTCCATTCCATATTCCATTGCATTTCATTCGACATTCCATTCCATTTCATTCCATTCCACATTCAAGTCCACATTCCATTTCATTCCATTTAACATTCCATTCCACATTCCATTCCATTCCATTCCATTCCACATTGCACTCCATTCCATTCGATACCACATTTCATTCCACTTTGCATCCCATTCCATTCCACCTTCCATTCCACATTCAATTCCATTCCATTCCACTTTCTATTGCATACTGTTTCACATTCCAGTCCACATTCCTTTCCAAATTCCATGCCATTCCCTTTAACATTCCATTCCATTCCATTTCATATGCCATTCCATTCCCATCCACATTCCATTCCACATTCTATTCCACGTTCCGTTCCACATTCCATTCCACATTCCATTCCTCATTCCATTCCGTTCCATTCCACATTCCATTCCACATTTCATACCACATTCCATTCAATATTCCATTTCACTTTCCATCCATTCCATTCCACATTCCATTCTCAATCCATTGCATTCCTTTCCACATTCTTTTCCACTTTCCATTCCATTCCATTCCATCTTTCATACCACATTCCATTCCACGTTCCATTGCATGTTCCATTCCACGTTCCATTACACTTTCCATTCTATTCCATTCCATTCCACGTTCCATTCCATTCCATTCCACGTTCCAATTACTTCCATTCCACATTCCA
Source organism: Pongo abelii (assembly GCF_028885655.2). Classification (NCBI taxonomy): domain Eukaryota; kingdom Metazoa; phylum Chordata; class Mammalia; order Primates; family Hominidae; genus Pongo; species Pongo abelii. The sequence goes on along the minus strand of NC_072000.2, from coordinate 16,364,478 downwards.
TTCCACATTCCATTTCACATTCCGTTCCAAATTATATTTCAGTTTCCATTCCATTCCATTCCATTCCACATTTTGTTGTATTCCGTTCCATTCCATTCCACCTTTCATTCCATTGCATTCTGCATTCCATTCCATTCCATTCTATATTCCACTCCATTCCATTCCATTTCACGTTCCATTCCATTCCGTTCCACATTCCTTTCCATTCCTTTCCACATTCCATTTCACGTCCCATTCCAGTTTGCATTCCTTTCCATTCCACTTTACATTTCATTCCATTACACGTTCAATTCCATTCCATTCCATGTTCCATACCATGTTTCATTCCACTTTCCATTCCACGTTGCATTTCAAGTTCCATTCCATTCCATTCCATGTTCCGTTACACGTTCCATTCCATTAAATTATACATTCCATTCCGTTCCATTTCACTTTCCATTTCACGTTGCATTCCATTCAATTCCAAGTTCCATTCCATTCCATTCCACATTTCATTCCACGTTCCATTCCATTCAATTCCACTTTCCATTCCATGTTACATTCCACGTTCCATTACTTTCCATTCCTCATTCCTTTCCATTCCAGTTCAGATTCCATTCCATTCCATTCGATATTCCATTCCACGTTCCATTCCATGTTGTTTTCCATGTTCCATTCCACATCTCGTTCCACGTTCCATGCCTTTCAATTCCACATTCCATTCCATTCCATTCCCCATTATATTCCATTGCATTCCACTTTCCATTCCACATTCCATTTCTCATTCCATTCCATTCCATTCCACCTTCCATTCAACATTCCAATCCATTCATTTTCACGTTCCATTCCATATTCCATTGCACATTCCATACCACATTCCCTTCCAGTTCCATTTGATGATCCATTGCACCTTACATTCCACATTCCATTCCATTCCATTCCATTCCATGGCACATTGCCTTCCACATTCCATTCCACATTCCATTCCGCATTCCATTCCACCCTCCTTTCCATGTTCTTTTCCACGATCCGTTCCACTTTCCATTCCATTTCATTCCACGTTCCATTCCACGTTACATTCTTTTCCATTCCACTTTCCATTCCACAATCCATTGCACATCCAATTCCTCTTTCCATTCCATGTTCCATTCCACGTTCCATTCCACATTCCTTTCCACATTCCATTCCAGTCTTTTTCACTTCCCATTCCACATTCCATTCTACATTCCTTTCCATGTTCCATTCCACGTCCCATTCCATGTTCCATTCCACATTCTATTCCATTCCATTCCACATTCTATTCCACATTCCATTCCACATTCCATTCTACATTCCACTGTAAATTCCACTCCACTTTCCAAACCACATTGCATTGCACATTTCAGTCCATATTCCATTCCACATTCCATTTCTTTCCGTTTCACAATCCTTTCCATTCCATTCCACATTCCATTCCAAATTCAATTCCATTCCAATCTACATTCCATTGGATATTCCATTCCACTCCATTCCACATTCCTCTCCATTGCATTCCACGTTCCATTCTAATCCATTCCACATTCTATTCGATTTCATTCCGCATTCCATTCCATTCCATTCCACATTCTGTTGCATTCCACATTGCATTACATTCCATTTCACATTCCATTCCATTCCATTCCATTCCATTCCATTCCACATTCCATTCCAATCTATTCCACATTCCATTCCATTTCATTCCATTCCATTTCATTCCATTCCACATTCTATTCCATTCCACATTGCATTCCATTCCACATTCTGTTCCACTGTATTCTATTCCATTCCATTCCACATTTCACTCCATTCCATTTCATTCCATATTCCATTCCATTCCATTCCACACTCCATTCCATTCTTTTATTGCATTCAATTCCATTCCATTTCGCATTCTATTCCATTCCATTCCACATACCATTACATTCCACGTTCCATTCCACATTCCATTCCACGTTCCATTCTGTGTTCCATTCCGTTCCATTCCAAATTCCATTCCATTCCATTCCTCATTCCATTCCATTCCATTCCGCATTCCATTACATTCTATTCCACATTCCATTCCACATTTGATTCCATTCAATTCCACATTCCTTTCCACATTCCATTCCATTCCATTCCACATTCCATTCCACATTCCATTCCACATTCCATTCCTCATTCTATTCCATTCCATTCCATTTTGCATTCCACATTCCATTCCATTCCTTTCCACATTCTGTTCCACATTACATTCAATTTCGTTCCATTGCACATTTCATTGCACACTCCATTCCTTTCCATTGCACATTCCACTCCATCAATTCCACACTCTATTCCACATTCCATTCCATTCCATTCCATTCCACATACCATTCGACATTCCATTCCATTCCATTCCACATTCCATTCCATTGCACTCCACATTCCTTTCCATTCAATTCAACTTTCCATTGCATTCCATTCCACATTCTATTCAAAACTTGATTCCATTCTATTCCACATTCCATTCCATGTTGCATCCCACTTTCCATTCCATTCCATTTCTTTCCATTCCATTTCATTTCATTCCACATTCCAATTCATTCCATTCCACATTCCCTTCCACATTCCATTTCACTTTAAATTCCATTCCATTCCATTCCATTACACATTCCATTCCATTCCATTCCACCTTCCATTCCACGTTCCATTTCACGTTCCATTCCACATTCCCTTCCAAATTCCATTCCGTTACATTCCACATTCCATTGCACAATCCACTCCACATTCCATTCCATTCCATTCCACATTCCATTGCACATTCCATTCCACATTCCGTTCCAGATTCCTTTCCGTTCCATTCCACATTCCATTCCACATTCCATTCCACTTTCCCTTACATCCCATTTCACATTCAATTCTCAATCCATTGCATTCCATTCCACATTCCATTCTACATTCCATTCCATTCCATTTCACATTGAATTCCATTCCATTCCGCATTCCATTCCGTTTCATTCCATTCCACTTTCCATTCCATTCCATTCCACGTTACATGACACATTCTATTCCACATTCTATTCGGCATTCCTTTCCCTTCCATTTCACATTCCATTGCATTCCATTACTCAATCCATTCTACGTCCCATTCCACGTTCCATTGCATTTTCCATTACATGTTCCATTCCACATTCCGTCCCACGTTCCATTCCATTCCATTCCACATTCCATTCCATTGCATTCCATTCCACATTGCATTCCATTCCATTCCGCATTCCATTCAACATTCCATTCCACATTACATTCCATTCCGTTCAACATTCCATTCCATTCCATTCCACATTCCATTCCCTTCCTTTCCACATTCCTTTCCATTCCTTTCCACTTTCCATTCCACGTTTCATTCCATTAAATTCCACGTTCCATTCCATTCAATTCCATGCTCCATTTCTTTCCGTTGAACGTTTCATTCCACATTCAATTTCACATTCCATTCCCCATTCCATTTCACATTCCATTCCACATTCCATTCTACATTCCATTTCACATTCCACATTCAATTCCATTCCATTTCACCGTCCATTCCATTCCACAATCCAATGCATTCCATTCCACATTCCATTCCTTTCCATTCCACATTCCATTCAATTCCGTTCCATATTCCACTCCACATTCCATTCCACATTCCTTTCCATTCCATTCAATTCCACATTCATTTCCATTCCATTCCATTCCACATTCATTTCCACTGCATTCCACATTGCAATCCATTCCATTCCATTCCACATCCCATTCCCTTCCATTCCACATTCCATTCCCTTCCATTCCATTGTCATTCCATTCTACGTTCCATTTCACTTTCCTTTCCAATTTCCATTGCACGTTTCATTACGCGTTCCATTCCACGTTCCATTCCACGTTCATTTAATTCCATTCCATTGCACATTCCATTCCATTCCATTCAACATTCCATACCATTCCATTCCACATTCCATTCCACTTTCCATTCCATTCCATTCCACATTCCATTCCATTCCATTTCATATTCCATAGAATTCCACTCCATTCCATTCCACATTCCATTCTATTCCATTTTTACGTTTCATTCCACATTCCGTTCCCCATTGCATTGCGTACCATTCCACATTAAATTCCACATTGCATTCCATTCCATTACACCTTCCATTCCACATTCCATTCCATTCAATTTCACATTCTATTCCGTTCCATTCCATATTAATTTCCACATTCCATTCCACATTCCTTTCCACATACCGTTCCACATTCCGTTCCACATTCCCTTCCATTCCATTCCACATTCCATTTCACAGTCCATTCCACATTCCTTTTTGCGTTCCATTCCACATTCCATTCCACATTTCGTTCCGCATTGCACTCCACATTGTATTCCATTGAATTCCACATTGCATTCCATTCCATTTTACATTCCTTTCCACATTCCATTTCATATTCTATTCCATTCCATTCCCCATCCCATTCCATTACATTCCACTATACATTCCACATTCCATTCCATTCCTTTCCACATCCCATTCCCTTCCATTCCACATTCCATTCCCTTCCATTCCATTGTCATTCCATTCTACGTTCCATTCCACTTTCCTTTCCAATTTCCATTGCACGTTTCATTACGCGTTCCATTCCACGTTCCATTCCACGTTCATTTAATTCCATTCCATTGCACATTCCATTCCATTCCATTCAACATTCCATACCATTCCATTACACATTCCATTCCACTTTCCATTCCATTCCATTCCACATTCCATTCCATTCCATTTCATATTCCATAGAATTCCACTCCATTCCATTCCACATTCCATTCTATTCCATTTTTACGTTTCATTCCACATTCCGTTCCCCATTGCATTGCGTACCATTCCACATTAAATTCCACATTGCATTCCATTCCATTACACCTTCCATTCCACATTCCTTTCCATTCAATTTCACATTCTATTCCGTTCCATTCCATATTAATTTCCACACTCCATTCCACATTCCTTTCCACATACCGTTCCACATTCCGTTCCACATTCCCTTCCATTCCATTCCACATTCCATTTCACAGTCCATTCCACATTCCTTTTTGCGTTCCATTCCACATTCCATTCCACATTTCGTTCCGCATTGCACTCCACATTGTATTCCATTGAATTCCACATTGCATTCCATTCCATTTTACATTCCTTTCCACATTCCATTACATATTCTATTCCATTCCATTCCCCATCCCATTCCATTACATTCCACTATACATTCCACATTCCATTCCATTCCTTTCCACATTCCATTCCATTCCATTCCACATTCCATTCCATTCCATTCCACATTGCATTGCATTCCATTCTACTTTCCATTTCACATTCCATTCCGCATTCAATTTAACATTCCTTTCCATTCCATTCCCCATTCCATTCCATCGCATTCCACTTCACATTCCACAATCCATTCCATTCCTTTCCACATTTCATTCCATTCCATTCCACATTCCATTGCATTCCATTCCACATTCCATTCTACGTTCCATTCCAAGGTCCATTCAGTTAAATTCCACGTTCCATTCCCCATTACATTCCATTCCATTCCAGGTTGGACTTCACATTGCATTCCACAATCCTTTCCATTCCATTCCATTCCATTCCATTCCACATTCCATTCCACATTCCATTGCATTCCATGCCACATTCCTTTCCGCGTTCCATTCCACGATCCATTCTATGTTCCATTCTATTCCTTTCTACGTTCCATTCCATTCCATTCGACATTTCTTTCCACATTCCATTTAACATTCCATTCAGCATTCCTTTTGACATACCACTGCATTCCCTTCCACATTCCATTCCACATTCCTTTGCACATTCCATTCCATTCCATTGCAAATTCCATTCCACATTCCATTCCATTGCACATTCCATTCCACTCTCCATTCCATTTCATTTCATTCCACATTCCATTCCACGTTCCATTCCACGTTCCATTTCATTCCATTCCACATTCCATTCAACGTTCCATTTCACATTTCATTCCACGTTCCATTACATATTCCATTCTACATTCCATTTCACATTCCATTCCATTCCATTCCATTCCACAATCCATTCTACATTTCATTCCACATTCCTTTCCATTCCATTCCACATTCCATTCTGCGTTCCTTTCCATTCCATTCCACTTTCCATTCCATTCCTTTCCACTTTCCATTTCACATTCAATTCCACATTCTAGTGCATTCCATTCCACATTCCCTTCCACATTCTCGTCCATATTCCTTTGAACATTCCTTTAAATTCCGTTCCAGATTCCATTCCACGTTGCATTCCTTTCCATTCCACATTCCATTGCTCACTCCATTCCACGTTCCATTCCACCTTCCATTCCATGTTCCATTCCATTCCATTCCACATTCCATTCTATTGCATTCTACGTTCCATTTCACGCCATTAAACTTTCCATTCCACTTTCCATTTCCCATTCCGTTCCATTCCATTCAATTCCACGCTCCTTTCTGTTCCATTCCACATTCCATTCCATTCCATTCCACATTCCGTTCCTCATTCCATTCCATATTCCATTGCATTCCATTCCACATTTGATTCCACATTGCCTTCCTCTCCTTTCCACATTGCATTTCATTGCATTCCACCTTCCATTCCACTTTGCTGTCCACGTTGCATTGCACGTTCCATTCCTCGTTTCATTCCATTTCATTCCACGTTACATCCATTTTATTCCACGTTCAATTCCCTTTTCCATTTCACATCCCATTCCACATTCCAATTCACATTCCATTCCTTTCCATTCCCTATTCCATTCCATTCTACATTCCATTCCATTGCTTTCCACATTCAATTCCACATTCCATTTCACGTTGCATTCTATTCCATTCCACGTTCCATTCCACTTTCCATTCGATGACTCATTACATTCCATTGCACGTTCAATTCTACATTCAATTCCACTCCATTTCACGTTCCATGCTACATTACATTCCAAATTACATTCCGTTCCATTCCACATTTTTTCCCACACTCCATTCCGTTCCATTCCACATTCCATCCCACACTCCTTTCAACATTCCATTCCACATTCCATTCCACATTCAATTGCACTTTCCATGCCGTTCCATTCCACTTTCCATTCCACACTCCGTTCTACATTCCATTCCGTTCCATTCCACATTCCTTTCCACAATGCATTCCACTTTCGATTCCACATTCCATTCCGCATTCCATTTCACATTCCATTCCAAATTCCAATTCACTTTCCATTCAATCTCACTACATTCAATTACACGTTCCATTCCTTTCCAATCCACATTCCATTCCATTTCATTCCATGTTACATTCCGTTTCACATTCCATTCTGTTCCATTACACATTCCATTCCATTCCATTCCACATTCCATTCCACATTACATTACTCATTCCATTCCATTCCATTCTATTCCACAATCCTTTACAATCCATTCCACATTCTATTCCATTCCATTCTATTCCACAATCCATTACATTCCATTCCACATCCCATTCCATTCCATTCTAAATACCATTCCACATTCCCTTTTACGTTCCATTCCTTTCCATTCCACTTTCCATTCCTTTCCATTCCACAATCCATTCCATTCAATTTCAGATTCCATTCCATTATATTGGTTTCCACATTCCATTCCATTACATTCCGTATTCCATTCCGTTGCTTTCCATTCTATTCCTCATTTCATTCAATTCCATTCTGTTCCACATTCCATTCCACTTTATTCCAAATTCCATTCAATTACATTCCACATTACTTTCCACATTCCATTCCACATTCTATTCCACGTTCCATTCCGTTGCATTCCACATTTTAAACCATTCCATTCCACATTCCATTCCATTCAATTCCTCATTCCGTTCCATTCCATTGCATTACACATTCCATTCTGTTCCATTCCACATTCCATTCCATTCCCTTCTATTCCACATTCCATGCCATTGCATTCCACTTTCCATTCCATTCCTTTCCACATTCCATTACACATTCTATTCAAGTTCCATTCCATTCTTTTCCACATTCCATTCCATTCCATTCCACATTCCATTGCATTCCATTCCACATTCCATTCCATTCCATTCAACATTCCATCCCATTCCATTCAACATTCCATCCCATTCCTTTCCACGTTTCCTTCCATTCCATTCCACGTTCCATTCCATATTCCATTCCACATTCTCTTCCACGTACCTTTCCACCTTCCATTCCACATTCCATTGCACATTCCCTTCCATGTTCCTTTAAACATTCCATTCCATGTTCCTTTCCATTTTCCATCCCACGTTCCATTGCGCATTGTTTTCCAAACCATTACAAGTTCCTTTCCACATTCCATTCCTTTGCATTCCACGTCCCATTCCATATTTCATTCCACATTGCATTCCACATTCCTTTCCGTTCCATTACATTTTCCATTCCACATTCCATTCCACATTCCATTCCACAATAAATTCCATTGCATTACATTCTATTCCACATTCCATTCAACTTTCCATTCCACATACCATTCCACATTCCATTCCACTTTCCATTCGATTCCATTCCACAGTCCGTTCCGCTTTCCATTCCATTGCATTCAACGTTGCATTCCATTCCAACCGACATTCCATTCCTCTTTCCATTCCACATTTCTTTCCACGTTCCATTCCATTCCATTAAACGTTCCATTCCATTCCGTTCCATATTCCAATCCACGTTCCATTTCACTTTCCATTCCCTTCCATTCCACATTCCATTCCATTTCTTTCCAAATTACAAATTTTACACATTTCATTCCACATTCCGTTCCATGTTCCATTCCATTCCCTTTGACGTTCTGTTCCGCGTTCCTTTCCATGTCCCATTCCATTCAATTCCACGTTCCATTCTGCTTTCCCTTCCATGCAATTTAACGTTCAATTCCAATCCATTCCACTTTCCATTCCACATTGCATTCCACATTTCGTTCCACGTTCCATTCCACATTCCATTCCATTCCATTCCACATTGCATTGCACAATCCTTTCCACGTTGCATTCCACAATCCATTCTGTTCCATTCCACCTTCCATTCCTCACTCCATTCCACATTCCATTCCACATTGCATTCCATTCCTTTCTACTTTCCATTCCATATCCTACTCCACATTCCATTCCATTCTATTCCAAATTTCATTGCATTCCCTGCCACATTTTTTCCATATTCAAATCCATTCCATTTCTCTTTCCATTCAAATCCATTCCACATCCCATTCCACAGAATCTTCCACATTCCTTTCCACATTCGATTCCGTTCCTTTCCATTCCACATTCCATTCCACATTCTTTTCCCTATTCTATTCCAAATTCCATTCCACTCCATTCCATGTTCACTTCCACATTCCATTCCACATTCCGTTGCATTCCATTCAACATTCCATTCCACATTCAATTTCACTTTCCATTACACATTCCATTCCATTCCATTCCACATTCAATTCCATTCCATTACATTCCACATTCCATACCACGTTCCAAAGCACATTCCACTAAACTTTCCGTTCCACGTTCCTTTCCGTTCCATTCCACATTCCATTCCACATTCCAAACCATTGCATTCCACTATACATGCCACATTGCATTCCACGTTCCATTCCCTTACATTCCACATTCCATTCCCCATTCCACCGCATTCCATTCCCCATTCCATTCCACATTCCATTCCATTCCATTCCACAATCCATTCCCTTCCCTTCCACATTCCATTCCACATTTCATTATACATACCATTCCATTCCATTCCACAATCCATTCCCTTCCCTTCCACATTCCAATCCACATTTCATTCTACATACCATTCCATTCCATTCCACAATCCATTCAACATTCCATCCCACATTCCATCCCACATTCCATTCCACATTCCATTCCAAGTTCCATTCCACGTTCCATTCCACCTTCCATTGCATTCCATTCCTCGTTTCAGTCCACCTTCCATTCCACTACATTCCACTTTCCTTTCCACTTTCCATTACACATTCCATTTCACATTGCATTCCACATTCCATTCCACATTCCATTCCAGATTCCATTTCATTCCATTCCACATTCCAACCCACATTCCATTCCTCGTTGCATTCCACGTTCCATTCCACGTTCCATTCCACCTTCCATTCTATTCCGTTTCTCATTTCAGTCCACATTCCATTGCATTTCATTCCACTTTCCTTTCTACGTTCCATTCCACATTCCATTCCACACTTCTTTCCGTTCCATTCCCATTCCGTTCCACATTCCATTCCATTCCAATCCATATTCCATTGCACATTCCATTCCACGTTCCTTTCCAGATTCCATTCCATTTCATTCCACTTTCCTTTCCAGATCCCATTCCACATTCCATTCCATTATATTCCACATTCCATTCCATTCCATTCCACGTTCCATTCAACATTCCATTCCATTCAATATCACGTTCCATTCCATATTCCGTTCCACATTCCATTCCACATTCCATTTCACGTTCCATTCCACGTTCCATTCCACATTCAATTCCACCATACATTGCACGTTCCATTCTACCTTCCATTCCATTCCATTCCTCGTTTCAGTCCACCTTCCATTCAATTACATTCCACTTTCCTTTCCACATTCCATTACACATTCAATTTCACATACCATTCCACATTCCATTCCACATTCCATTCCAGATTCCATTCCATTCCATTCCCCATTCCATTCCACATTCCATTCCACGTTCCATTCCACATTCCATTCCACGTTCCATTCCACCTTCCGTTCTATTCCATTTCTCGTTTCAGTCCCGTTTCCATTACATTACATTCCATTTTCCTTTCCACATTCCATTCCACATTCCATTCCACACTACTTTCTTTTCCATTCCCATTCCATTCCACATTGCATTCCATTCCAATTCATATTCCGTTGCTCATTCCATTCCACGTTCCATTCCACATTCCATTCCATTTCATTCCACTTTCCTTTCCACATTCCATTCCACATTCCATTCCACATTCCATTTCACATTTCATTCCATTCCATTCCACATCCCATTCCACTTTGCATTGTCCGTTCCATTCCACGTTCCTTTCCACTTAGCATTCTTTTCCATTCCACGTTCTATTCCACATTCCATTCCATTCCATTTCAGTTTCCTTTCCACATTCCATTCCAGATTCCATTAAACACTACTTCCGTTCCATTAAACATTCCATTCCACATTTCATTCCACATTCCATTCGACATTCCATTCCATTTCATTCCCCTTTCCATTAATCATTCCATTCAGCATTCCATTCCACTTTCCTTTCCACATTCCATTCCACATTCCATTCCCCATTCGATTCCATTATATTCCGCATTCCATTCCAGTTTCCATTCCACATTCCATTCCTTTCCATTTTACATTCCATTACATGTTCCATTCCATTCCCTTCCATGTTCAATTCCACATGACATTCCACATTGCGTTCCACATTCCATTTCACATTCCATTTCACATTCTATTCCTTTCCATACCACATTCCATTCCAATCCATTCCACTTTCCTTCTACATTCAATTCTACATTCCATTCCACATTCCATTCAATTCCATGCCACATTGCATTCCACGTTAAATTCCATTCCATTCCACATTACATTCCATTTTCCATTCCACGTTCCATTCCACGTTCCTTTCCACGTTTCATTCCGCATTCAATACTATTCCATTCCATATTCCATTCCACTCCATTAAATTCCACAATCCATTCAGCATTTCATTCCACATTCCATTTCAAATTCCATTCCACATTCCATTCTATTGCATTCCACGTTTCACTACATTACACGTTCCCTTACACGATGCATTCCACGTTGCAGTCCACGATCCATCCATTTCATTCCAATTACCATTACATTCCATTCCACTTTCCATTCCACATTCCATTCCACATTGCATTTCACATTCCATTCTCATTCCATTTCACTTTCCATTCCATTCCATTGTATTCCATTACACATTCCGTTCCATTCCAATCCACATTCAATTGCATTCCATTCCACGTTCCATTCGGTTACACATTCCTTTCCATTCCATTCCACGTTCCATTGCATTCCATCCCACTTTCCATTCCATTCCATTACACATTCCATTACACATTCCACTGCATTCCATTCTATTCCACGTTCCATTCCATTCCAAACCACATTCCTTTCCATTCCATTCTACATTCCATTCCATTCCATTCCACTTTCCATTCCAAATTCCATTCGACATTGCATTCCACGTTCCATTCTATTCCATTCCACATTCCATTTCATTCAATTTCACATTCCATTCCATTCCATTGCATTCCACATTCCATTCTATTCCATTCCACATTCCATTCAATTACATTTCACATTCCATTCCACATTGCATTCCACATTCTATTCCACGTTCCTTTCCACATTCCATTGCACATTCCATTCCATTCCATCCCACATTCCATTACACTTTCCATTCCATTCCATGCGACATTAAATTACACTTTCCCTTCCATTCAATTCCACCTTTCATTCCAGTTCCCATTCGACGTTCCCTTCCATGTTCCTCTCCACGTTTCATTCCACATTCCATTCCTTTCCATTCCAAACTCCTTACCATTCCATTCCATTCCATTCCACAATCTAGTCCATTCCCTTCCACATTTTTTCCACATTCCATTCCACATTCCATTGCTTTCCATTCCACATTTCGTTCCACACTCCGTTCCACCCTCCATTCCACCTTCAATTCCACATTCCATTTCGTCCCATTCCACTTTCCATTCCACCGTGCACCGTGCACATTCCATTCCACTTTCCTTTCCATTCCACTCCACATTCCATTCCATACTCCATTCCACACTCCATTTCCCATGCCATTCAGTTACATTCCACATTCCATTGCAAACTCCATTCCGTTCCATTCCACTTTCCATTCGACACTCCATTCCACACTCCATTCCACATTGCATTCCACATTCCATTCCACCTTCCATTCCTCATTCTATTCCAATCTATTCCACATTCCATTCCACACTCCATTCCACATTCAATTCCACATTCCATTCTGTTCCATTCCACATTGCATTCCAGATTCCATTCCGTTCCATTCCACATTCCATTCCAGATTCCCTTCCGTTGCGTTCCACATTCCATTCCACACTCCATTCCGTTCCATTCCACATTACATTCCATTCTCTTCCAAATTCCCTTCCACATTAAATTCGTCATACCTTTCCATTCCATTCCACATTCCACTCCACATTCCAAAGCACGTTACATTCCAAAATCAATTCAACATTCCATTCCGTTCCATTCCACATTTCATTCGACACTCCATTACACGTTCTATTGCACATTCCAAACCGGTCCATTTGACATTCACTTCCACAGTCCATTCCACAATGCATTCCACATAACATTCCGTTCCATTCCACATTCCATTGTATTCCACTCCGAATTCCATTCCACTTTCCATTTCACATTCCATTCCATTCAATTCTACATTCCATTCCACCTTCCATTACAAGTTCCATTCCATTACATTCCACGTTCCATTTCTCATTCTATTCCACATTCCATTCCACATTCCATTTCACATTCCATTCCACATTCCATTCCATTCCACTCCACATTCTATCCCATTCCATTCCACGTTCCATTCCATTCCATTCCATGTTCCATTCCACATTCCATTCCACGGGGCATTCCATTCTGTTCCACGTTCCATTCCATATTCCATTCCATTCCATTCCACTTTCCATTCCACATTCCATTGCACATTCCTTTCCAACTTCCATTCCACAGTACATTCCACGTTCCATTCCATATTCCATTGCGCGTTCTGTTCCAAACCATTCCAAGATCCATTTCACATTCCATTCCATTCCATCCCACGTTCCATTGCACATTCCATTCCATTCCATTCCACATTCGATTCCAAAGTCCATTCCATTCCATTCCACATTACTTTCCACATTCCATTTCACATTCCATTCCACATTCCATTCCACATTGCATTACACATTCCATTCCACATTCCATTGCATTCCATTCCATTCAATTCGACGTTCCATTCCACATTCCATTCCTCTCCATTCCACAATCCATTCCATTACATTCGACGTTCTATTCCACCTTCCTTTGCACGTTCCATTCCACATTCCATTCCGCTTTCCATTCCATTTCATTCTACATTCCATTCCACATTCCATTCCATTCCATTCCACATTCCATTCCACTTTCCATTCCACGTTCCATTCCAAGTTCCATTCTATTCCATTCAATTCCATTCCATTCCATTCCACATGGCATTCCATTCCATTCCACATTCCATTCCATTCCGTTCCATTTCACATTCCATTCCACATTCCATTCCATATTGTATTCCACGTTCTATTCCGTTTCATTCCACATTCCCTTCCATTCGATTCCACATGCCATTCCAATCGATTACACATTGTTGCCACATTCCATTCCACATTCCATTCCAATGCACGTTCCATTCCACATTCCATTCTGTTAAATTCCACTTTCCTTTCCACATTCCATTCCACATTACATTCCTTTCCATTCCACATTCCATTCCTCATTCCATTCCACATTGCATTGCTTTCCATTCCAGATTCCATTCCACATTCCATTCCACATTCCGTTCCATTCCATTCAACATTCCATTCCATTCCATTCCACACTCCATTCCACATTGCATTCCGTTCCATTCCACGTTCCATTTCTCATTCCATTCCACATTACATTATGTTCCATTCCTCATTCCATTGCATTCCATTCCACATTCCTTTCAACATTCTTCTCCATTGCATTCCACATTCCAGTCCATTCCATTCCACATTACATTCCACATTATATTCCACATTCCATTCCACCTTTCATTCCATTCCATTTCATGTTAGTTTCCACGTTCCATTCCATTCCATTACATATTCCATTTCATATTCCGTTCAAATTCATTCCACATTCCTTTCCACATTCCATTCCATTTCATTCAACATCCCATTCCATTGCATTCCTCGTTCCATTCCACGTTCCATTCCATTCCCTTCCACTTACATTTCCGCATTCCATTCCACAGTCCATTGCATGTTACATTACGTTCCATTCCACATTCCATTCCACATTGCATTCCACATTCCATTCCAATCCATTCCACTTTCCATTCCACATTCCATTCCATTCCATTCCACATTCCATGCCACATTCCATTCTATTCCATTCCAAAATCCATTCCAAACTCCATTCCATTCGATACCACATTCCACTCCACATTCCATTGCACTCCATTCAATTTCATTCCACATTCATTTCTATTTCATTCCACATTCCATTCAATTCCATTTCACATTCCATTCCATTCCATTCCACATTCCAATCCACGTTTCATTCCATTCTATTCCACTTTCCATTCCATTCCATTACACATTCCATTCCTCATTCCATATCACATTCCATTCCATTCCATTCCACATTCCCTTGCATTCCATTAAATTTTCCACTCCATTCTTTTCAACATTCCATTCATTTCCACATTCCATTCCACATTCCATTCCAGTTTCCATTCCATTCTGTTCCACGTTCCATTCCACGTTCCTTTCCATGTTCTTCTCCATTCCATTCCACGTTCCATTCCAAATTCCATTCCCTTACCTTTTTAGTTCCGTTCCACATTCCATTCCACGTTCCATTCGACTTTCCATTGCGCTCCATTCCACATTCCATTACACACTCCATGCGACATTCCATTCCACATTCCATTCCACATTCAATTCCACATTTCATTCTACATCCGATTCCCTTCCATTCCACTTTCCATTACACATTTCATTCTACATCCCATCCCATTCCATTCCACATTCCATTCCACAATCCATTACAGATTCTATTCCATTCCATTCCACATCCATTCCACATTCCATTCCATGGTCCATTCCACGTTCCATTCCACCTTCCATTCCTTTCCATTCCTCTTTTCAGTCCACCTTCCATTACATTACATTCCACTTTCCTTTCCACATTCCATTACACATTCCATTTCACATTCCATCCCACATTCCATTCCACATTCCATTCCAGATTCCACTCCATTCCATTCCACATTCCATTCCACTTTCCATTCCACGTTCCTTTCCACATTCCATTACACGTTTCATTCCACCTTCGATTCTATTCCATTTCTCGTTTCAGTCCACATTCCATTGCATTATATTCCACTTTCCTTTCCACATTCCATTCTACATTCCATTCCACATTCAATTCCACCATACATTGCACTTTCCATTACACATTCCATTCCATTCCATTCCACTCTACATTCCATTCCACATTCCATTCCACATTACATTCCACGTTGCAATCCACATTCCTTTCCACGTTCCATTCTACATTCCATTGCACATTCCATTACATTCCTTTCCACGTTCAATTCCACGTTCCATTCCATTCCATTCAACATTCCATTCCATATTCCATTGAACATCCCATTCCACGTTCCATTCCATGTTCCATTCCACGTTCCATTCCAAACTCCACTCGACATTCCATTACGCATTCCATTCCACATTTCAATCTACATCCCATTCCATTCCATTCCACATTCCATTCCACATTAAATTCCACATTCCATTCCAGATTACATTCCATTCCATTCCACTCCACATTCCATTCCACATTCCATTCCACATTACTTTCCACGTTCCAATCCACATTCCATTCCAAGTTCCATTCTACGTTCCATTGCACATTCCATTACATTACTTTCCAGGTTTAATTCCACGATCCATTCCATTCCATTCAACTTTCCATTCCATATTCCATTGAACATCCCATTCCACGTTCCATTCCATGTTCCATTCCATGTTCCGTTCCACACTCCATTCGACATTCCATTACGCATTCAATTCCACATTTCAATCTACATCCCATTCCATTCCATTCCACATTCCATTCCACATTCCATTCCACATTCCATTCCACATTCCATTCCATTCCTTTAAACATTCCATTCCACATTACATTACACGTTTCATTCCACTTTCCACTCCATGTTCCATTCCACCTTCCATTCCATTCCATTCCGCGTTTCAGTCCACATTCCATTCCATTGCTATCCACTCTCCTTTCCACATTCCATTCCAATTTCCATTTCACATTCCATACCAGATTCCATTCCATTCCATTCCACACACCACTCCACATTCCATTATACGTTCCATTCCACATTCCATTTCACGTTCCATTCCACGTTCCACTCCCTTCCATTCCTCGTTGTAGTCCACACTCCATTCCATTACATTCCACATCCATTCCACATTCCATTCCACATTACATTCCGTTCCATTCCGTTCCATTCCACATTCCATTCCATGTTACATTCCATTCCATTCGACATTCCATTGCACATTCCATTCCACGTTCCATTCCACAATCCATTCCATTCCATTAAACTTTCCTTTCCACATTCCATTCCACATTCCATTCCACTTTGTATTCCGTTCCATTCCACATTCCATTCCACATTCTATTCCACATTCCACTCCATGCCTTTCCACTTTCCATTAAACATTCCGTTCCACATTCCTTTCCACATTGCAGTCCATTCCACATTGCAGTTCATTCCACAATCCATTCCAAAGTCCATTCCACTCCATTCCACATTCCTTTCCACATTCCATTCCACATTCCATTCCAAATTGCATTGCACATTCAATTCCACATTCCATTCTCATTCCATTGCATTTCTTTCCACTTTCCATTCCACATTCCATTCCACATTCCATTCCACAGTCCATTCCGCAGTCCATTCCGTTAGATTCCAAATTCCACTCCATTCCAATCAGCATTACATTCCACATTTTGTTCCATTCCATTCCACATTCCATTCCATTCCACATTCCATTCCATTCCATTCCATTCCACGTTCCATTCCACTTTCCATTAAATTCTATTCCACATTCCATTCCACATTCCAGTCCTTTCCATTCCACATTCCATTCCATTACAAAACACATGTCTTTCCACAATTCATTCCATTCCATTCCAAGTTCCATTCCACTTTCCATTAAATTCTGTTCCACATTCCATTCCACATTCCAGTCCATTCCATTCCACATTCCATTCCATTACAAAACACATTTCATTCCACAATTCATTTCATTGCATTCCACATTCCATTCCAGATATCATTCCACTTTCCATTCCATTCCATTCCATTCCACTTTCGATTCCACATTCCATTGCATTCCATTCCATGTTCCATTGAATGTTCCTTTCCACATTCCATTCCATTACATTCCACGTTCCATTCCACACTCAATTCCACATTCCTTTCTACATTCTGTTCCGTTCCATTGCACATTCCATTCCACATTCCATGCCACGTTGAATTCAACATTCTTTTCCATGTTCCATTCCAGGTTGCATTCTACGTTCCATTCCATTCCATTCCACTTTCCATTCCACATTCCATTCAAAATTCCATTGCATTCCTTTCCAACTTCCATTCCGCACTCCATTCCACATTCCAATCTGCCTTCCTTTCCGTTCAATCCCACATTCCATTACACAATCCATTCCACATTCCATTCCACTTTCCAGTCCACATTCCGTTAAAGTCCATTCCGCATTCCATTCCACATTCCAATCCATTCCATTCCACATTCCATTCCACATTCCATTCCACCTTCCATTCCGCATTCCATTCCATTCCATTCCTTTCCATTCTATTCCATATTCCAATCCATTCCATTCTACATTTCATTCCACATTCCATTCCATTCCATTCCACATTTCATTCCACTTTCCATTCCACATTCCATTCGACATTCCATTCCACATTCCATTCCACATTCCCTTCCCTTCCATTCCTTTCCATTCGACATTAAATTCCACATTAAATTCAACATTCCACATTCCATTCCACGTTCCATTCCATATTCCATTCCACTCCATTCCACATTGCATTCCATTCCATTCCACTTTCCATAGCTTTCCATTCCATTCCATTCCACATTCCATTCCATTCCATTCCACATTCTGTTCCAGATTTGCTTCCATTCCTCTCCACATTCATTTCCATATTCCATTCCATTTCATTCCACATTTCATTGCATTCCATTAAACGTTCAATTCCACGATCCATTCCACATTCCATTCCAGTGTTCCATTCCACATTCCATACCATTCCATTTTACATTGCATTCCATTTTCCATTCCATTGCCTGCCATATTCCTTACCATTGCATTCATTCCATTCCCCTTTCCATTCCATTGCGTTCCACATTCTACTCCACATTCCATTCCATTCCATTCCACTTTCCATGCCACATTCCATTCCATTCCATTCACAATTCAATTTTACATTCCATTCCACATTCCATTCCGTCCTATTCTACATTCCATAACACATTCCTTTCCACATTCCATTCCAAATTCCATTCCATTCCATTTCATTCCACATTCATTTCACATTCCATTCCATTCCATTCCATTCCACGTTCCCGTCCACATTCCATTCCACATTCCATTCCACTTTCCTTTCCATTGCATTCCACGATCCATTTCAAATTCCATTCTGCAATCCTTTCCACATTCCTTTACTTTCCATTCCACGTTCCATTGCACGTTCCATTGCCCTTTCCATTGCACGTTTCATTCCATTCCATTCCACGTTCCATTCCACATTCCATTCCATTCCACATTCCATTCCAAATTTCATTCCTGTTTCCATTCTGTTCCATAGCACTTTCCATTGAACATTCCATTACACATTCTATTCCACATAACAGTCCACATTCCATTCCATTCCATTCCACATTCCATTTAAACATTAAATTCCATTCCATACCACTTTCAGTTACACGTTACATTCCACATTCCATTCCACATCCCATTACACACCCCATTCCATATTCCCTTCCACTTTCCATTCCACTCCATTCCACACTCAATTCAAAATTCCATTCCATTCAATTCCGCATTCTATTTCATATTGCATTCCACATTCCATTCCATTCCTTTCCACATTCCATTAGAGATTCCATTCCATTCCATTCTACATCCCATTCCACTTTCCATTGCATTCTATTCCACATTACATTCCACATTCCATTCCACATTCCCTTCCTCAGTCCATTCCATTCCATTCCAGATTCCATTCCACATTCCATTCCATTCCATTCGACATTCCATTCCACAATCCTTTCCAATGCTTTCCACATTACTTTCTGCATTCCATTCCACATTCCCTTTCACATTCCATTCCATTCTATTCCACATTCCATTCCACATAACATTCCACATTCCCTTCCACATTCCATTCCATTCCATTACACATTCCTTTCCACATTCCATTCCATTCCATTCCACATTACATTCCACATTCGATTCCACATTCCCTTCCACATTCCGTTTCATTGCTTTCCAAATTCCATTCCATATTCCAATCCATTCCCTTCCGCATTCCATTCCACCTTTGATTACATTCCTTTCCACATTCCACTCCATTCCATTCCACATTCCATTGCACATTCCATTCCACATTCCTTTCCACCTTCTATTCCATTCCTTTCCACGTTTCATTCCACCTTCCATTCCACGTTCCATTCGACTTTACTTTCCACTCCATTCCATGTTCCATTCCAACTTCCGTTCCACATTCCATTCCATTGCATAACATTCCGGTCCACTTCCATTCCATTCCATTCCCCATTCCATTCCATTAATTTCCACATTCCATTCTTTTCCATTCAAATTTCCATTTTACATTCCTTTCCACTTTCTATTCCACATTCCGTTCCCTATTCAAATCCACGTTCCATTCAACTTTCCATTCCACGTTCCATTCCACATTTCATTCCAAGTTCCATTATGTTACATTCCATGTTCCATTCCCTATTCCATTCCATTCCATTCCACACTGCATTCCACATCCCATTCCACATTCCATTCCACTTTCCATCCCATGTTCCATTCGATTTCCTTCCATGTTCCATTCCACATTCCATTCCATTCCATTCCACTTTGCCTTCCACATTCCATTCCACATTCCATTCTTCATTACATTCTGTTGTATTTCAAATTCCATTCCACATTCCATTCCATTGTCTTCCACGTTCCATTTCATTCGGTTCCACATTCCATTCCACTTTTCATTTCACATTCCGTTCCACATTCTATTTCATTTTCCTTTCCTTTCCCTTCCATACCATTACACTTTCCTTTCCATTCCGTTGCTCATTCCATTCCATTCCATTCCATGATCCATTCCACATTTCATTCCAGTCCATTCTATTCCACATTCCATTCCATTCCTTTAAACGATCCATTCCACATAGCATTCCACATTCCATTCCACATTCCATTCCATTCCATTCCACTTTCCAATTCATTCCGTTTCACAGTCCAATCCATTCCATTCCACATTCTCCCACATTCCATTCCAAGTTGCATTCCATTCCGTTCCACGTCACATTCCGCATTCCATTCCATATTACATTCCAAGTTCCATTCCAATCTATTCCACGTTCCTTTCCATTCCATTCCACGTTCCATTCCACTATCCATTCCACATTCAATTCCACATTCCATTTCACGTTGCATTCCATTCCATTCCACATTCTATTCTGCGTTCCATCCCATTCCATTCCATATTCCTTTGCATTCCATTCTACATTCCATTCCATTCCATTCCACATTCCATTCCATTCCATTCTATTCCATATTCCATCAATTACAGTCAACATTCCATTCCATTTCATTCCACATTTCATTCCACATGCCATTCCTCATTCCATTCCACATTCCATTGCACGTTCCATTCCATTCCTTCCACATTCCATTCAATTCCATTGCACTTTCCATTCCATTCAATTCCACATTTCAATCCATTGCATTGCATTCCACATTCTATTGCATTCCATTCCGCATTTCATTCCATTCCATTCTGCTTTATTTCACATTCCATTCCATTCCGCTTTCCATTCCACATTCAATTCCACATTCTTTTGCACATTCCATTCCATTCCTCATATCATTCCATTCCATTGCATTCCACATTCCACTCTATTACATTCACATTCCATTCCATTCCATTTCAACATATTCCACAATCAATTCCATTCCATTCCACTTTGCAATCCATTCCATTGCACATTCCATTCCACTTTCCATTCCATTCCATTCCACATTCCATTCCACATTCCGTTCCACATTACAGTCCTTTCCATTCCACAATCCATTCCACATTCCATTCCATTCCATTCCTCATTCCACTCCACATTCCGTTCCATTCCATTCCACATTCCATTGCACATTCCATTGCATTCCATTCCACATTCCTTTGCACCTTCCATTGCATTCCATTCCACATTCCTTTCCATTCATCTCCACCTTCCATTCCACATTCCTTTCCATTCCATTGCAGATTCCGTTCCACATTCTATTCCATTCCATTCCACATTTCATTCCACGTTCCATTCCCTTCCTTTCCACGTTCCATTCCACGTTTCATTCCCCATTCCATTCCACATTACATTCCACATTCCATTCCGTTCCATTCCACATTCCATAGTACATTTCGTTCCATATTCTATTCCATTTTCCATTCCACATTCAATTCCACATTCCATTCCATGTTCCACTCCATTCCACTTTCCATTCCATATTCCATTTTACTCCATTCCACATTCCATATCATTCCATTTCACATTCCATTCCAAATTCCGTTTCACTTTCCATTCCATTCCATTCCATTCCATTCCATTCCACATTCTTTCCATTCCATTCCATTCCATATTGCATTCCATTCCATTCCAATCCACATTCCATTCCATTCCAATCCAAGTTCAATTCCATTCCACATTCCATTCCATTCCATTCCACATTCCATTCCACATTCCTTTGAACATTCACTTCCATTCTATTCTATTCCACATTCCATTCCATTCCATTCCATATTCCATTACACATTCGACTCCCCGTTCAATTCCATTCAATTCCACATTCCATTGCATTCAATTCCATTCAATTCCACGTTCCATTCAATTCCATTCCACATTCCATTCCATTCCATTCCACATTCCTTTCCATTCCATTCCACATTGCCTTCCATTCCATTCCCATTCCGGTATACGTTCCAATACATTCCATTCCACTCTCCATTCCATTCCATTCCATTCCGTTCCACATTCCATTCCACATTGCAATCCATTCCATTCCACATTCCACTACATCCCATTCCTTTGCACATTCCATTCCACATTCCATTCCATTCCATTTCACATTCAATTCCATTCCATTCCATTTCACATTCAATTCCACATTCCATTTCTTTCAATTTCACATTCCTTTCCATTCCATTCCACATTCCATTCCGCATTGAATTCCATTGCATTCCACATTCCATTGGACATTCAATTCCTTTCCATTCCGCATTCCATACTCCACTTCATTCCATATTCCATTCCACATTCCATTTTACATTCCATTCCACATTCCATTACATATTGCTTTCCACATTCCATTCCATGTTCCATTGCATTCTACTTTCCATTCTGCATTCCATTCTATTCCATTCCACATTCCATTTCATTCCATTCCACATTCCATTGCAAATTCCATTTCACTTTCAATTCCATTCCATTCCATTTAACATTCCAATCCATTCCACAATGCATTTCATTCCACTCCTCATTCCATTCCAAATTCCATTTCACTTTCCATTCCATTCCATTGCATTCCACATTCCATTCCATTCTATTCCAATCCACATTCCATTCCATTCCATTCCAATTTCAATTCCATTCCACGTTCCAATCCATTCCTTTCCACATTCCATTCCACATTCCATTGCCTATTCCATTCCATTCCATTCTATACCAAATTCTATTCCATTCCATTCCACATTTCATTTCATTCCATTCCACATTCCATTCCACTTTCCATTCCATATTCCTTTCCCAGTTAAATTGCATTCAATTCCACATTACATTCCCTTCCATTGCATTCAACGTTCCATTCCTTTCCATTCAATTCCACATACCATTCCATTCCATATTCCATTCCATTCCATTCCACATTCCATTATATTCCATTCCACTTTCCATTCCATTCCATTCCATTGCACATTCCATGCTATTCCATTACAATCCACATCCCATTCCAATCCATTCCAAGTTCAATTCCATTCCTCATTCAATTCCATTGCATTCCACAACCCATTCCGCATTCCCTTGCACATTCTCTTCCATTCTATTCTATTCCACATTCCATTCCTTTGCATTCCACTTTCCATTCCATTCTATTCCACATTGCATTCCATTCAACTACACATACCATTCCACATTCCATTCCACGTTCCGTTCCACATTCCATTCAACTCCGCATTCCTCATTCTATTCCGTTGCATTCCACATTCCATTCCACATTCCATTCCACTTTCCATTCCACATTCCATTCCATTCCATTGCACATTCCGTTCTCATTCCATTGTATTCATTTCCCATTCCATTCCACATTCCATTCCATCCCATTCCACTTTTCATACCACATTCCATTCCACGTTCCATTCCATGCTCCAATCCACGTTCCATTCCACTTTTCATACCACATTCCATTCCACGTTGCATTCTTTGCTCCATTCCACATCCCATTCCATGTTCCATTCCATTCCATTCCATTCTTCGTTCCACTCCATTCCATTGCACGTTCTAATTCATTCTGTTCCACATTCCATTCCACATTCCATTTCACATTCCGTTCCACATTATATTTCACGTTCCAATCCATTCCATTCCATTCCACATTCTATTCCAATCCATTCCATTCCATTCCACCTTTCATTCCATTGCATTCCACATTCCATTCTATTCTATTCCATTCCATTCCACATTCCATTCCACTTTCCATTCCATGTCGCATTCCATGTTCCATTCCACGTCCCATTCCAGTTTGTATTCCTTTCCATTCCACGACGCATTCCATATCCCATTCCAGGTTGCATTCTTTTCCATTCCACATTCCATTCCATTCAATTCCATTCCATTCCACATTCCTTTCCGTTCCATTCCACTTTCCCGTCCATGATCCATGCCACTTTCCTTTCCACGTTGCATCCCAAGTTCCATTACATTCCACATTCCATTCCACGTTCCATTCCATTAAATTTCATGTTGCATTCCATTCCATTCCACATTCCATTCCACGTTCCATTCCATTCAATTCCACGTACCATTCCATTCCATTCCACATTCCGTTCCACGTTCCATTCCATTCCATTCCATTTTTCATTCCACGTTCAATTCCACATTCCTTTCCTTTCCATTGCACATTCCTTTCCATTCCATTTCACTTTCCATTCCATTCGATTCGACATTCAATTCCACGTTGAATTCCATGTTCCATTCCACGTCCCATTCCATGTTCCATGCCTTTCCATTCCACATTCCATTCCATTTCATTCCATATTCCATTCCATTCCATTCCACATTCCATTCAATTCCATTCCACGTTCCATTCAACATTCCAATCCATTCAATTTCACGTTCCATTCCATATTCCATTCCACATTCCACATTCCCTTCCAGTTCCATTCCACAATCCATTCCACGTTCCATTACAGGAACCATTGCACTTTCCATTGCACATTCCATTCCATGCCATTCCATTCCATGACACTTTCCCTTCCACATTACATTCCACATTCCATTCCACGTTCCATTCCACATTCCTTTCCGTGTTCTCTTACACGTTCCATTCCACTTTCCATTACATTTAATTCACATTCCATTCCACGTTACATTTCTTTCCATTCCACTTTCCATTCCACATTCCATTGCACATCCCATTCCACTTTCCATTGCATGTTCCATTCCATGTTCCATTTCACGTTCCATTCCACGTTCCAATCTACATTCCATTCCATTCCATTCCACTTTCCATTCCACATTTCATTCCACATTCCACTGCAAATTCCATTCCACATTCCATCCCACATTCCATTGCACATTCCATTCCACATTCAATTCCACATTCCATTTGTTTCCATTTCACATTCCTTTCCATTCCATTCCCCATTCCGTTCCACCTTCTATTCCATTCTATTCCACATTCCATTGGACATTCCATTCCATTCCATTCCACAATCCTTCCCATTGCATTCCAATTTCCATTCTATTCCATTCCATGTTCCATTCAATAACATTCCCTGTTCCATTCCATTCCATTCGATTCCACATTCTATTGCATTCCACTTTCCATTCTATTCCATTTCACCTTCCACTCCATTCCATTCCATTCTTTTGCGCATTCCATTCAAATCCATTCCACATTCCATTCCATTTCATTCCATTCCACATTTTATTCCATTCCACATTCCATTACATTCCACATTGCATTCCTCTTTATTCTATTCCATTCCATTCCACATTCCATTCCATGCCATTCCATTCCATATTCCATTCCATTACACATTCCTTTCCATTGAATTCCGCATTCCATTCCATTCATTTATTGCTTTCCATTCCATTCCATTCCACATACCATTATATTCGACATTCCATTACACATTCCATTCCACGTTCCATTCCACGTTCCATTCCATTCCATTACACATTCCATTACACTTTCCATTCCGTTACAATCCAAGTTCCATTCCACATTCCATTGCCCATGCCATTCCACGTTCCATGCCACATTCCATTTCATGTTCCATTCCACTTTCCATTCCAAGGTCCATTCCATTACATTCCACGTTCCATTCCACAATCCATTCCACATTCCTTTCCACATTCCATTCCGTTCCATTCTGTTCCATTCCACATTCTATTCCACATTCCATTCCTCATTCAATTTCATTCCATTCCGTATTCCACTCCATTCCATTCCACATTCCATTCCACGTTTCTTTCCATGTTGCATTCCACATTCCATTCCAATTTCCATTTAAAATTCCATCCTACTTTCCACTCCATTCCATTCCACGTTCCGTTGCAGATTCCATTCCATTCCATTAAACTTTCTGTTCCACATTCAATTCCACATTCCATTCCATTCCATTCCACTTTCCATTACATTCCATTCCACATTCCTTTCCACATTCCATTCCTTTGAATTTCACATTCCATTCCAAATTCCATTCCATTCCATTCCACTTTCCATTCCACATTGCCTTGCATTGCATTCTGCATTCCACTCCGTTCCATTCCACATTCCATTATATTCCATTCCACAATCCATTCCATATTCCATTCCATTCAATTTCACATTGCATTCCAAATTCCATATCTTTCCTTTCCACATTGCCTTGCATTACATTCCACTTTCCATTTCACTTTCCACTCCAATCCATTCAAAGAACCATTTCACGTTCCATTCCACAGTCTATTCCACATTCTATTTCACATTCCATTCCTATCCATTCCACATTCCACCCCCACTTTACATTCCTTTCCATTCCACGTGCCATTCCAAATTCCATTGCACATTCCATTCCACGTTCCATTCCATGTTCCATTCCATGTTCCATTCCATTCCACTCCAAGTTCCATTCCACATTCCATTCCATCACTTTCCACGTTCCGTTCCATTACATTCCACGTTCCATTCCACATTCCATTCCACATTCCATTCCACAATCCATTCCATTCAATTCCATTCCATTCCATTCCACGTTCCATTCCGCATTCCATTCCACATTCCATTCCACATTACATTCCGTTCCATTCCACATTCCTTTCCACTTTCCATTCCACATTCCATTCCATTCCATTCCACATTCCATTGCCCATTACATTCCACATTCCATTTCATGTTCCATTCCACATTCCATTCCAAATTCCATTCCATTGCATTCCCCATTCCATTCCACATTCCATTCCACATTCCATTCCAAATTCCATTCCATTGCATTCCCCATTCCATTCCGCATTCCATTCCAGTCCATTCCACATTGCATTTCATTGTAGTCCACATTCCATTCAACATTCCATTTCATTCCATCTAACCTCTCCATTCCATTCCTTTCCACATTCGATTTCAACTTCCATTCCATTCCAAATTCCATTCCACACTCCTTTCCATTCCATTTCACATTACATTCTACATTCCGTTCCATTCCATTCCACCTTCCATTCCACGTTCCATTCCGCGTTCCGTTCCACATTCAATTCCACATTTCATTCCACATTCCATTCCATTCCATTCCATTCCACTTTCCATTCCAATTTACATTCCACATTGCATTCCCATTCCTTTCCATTCCATTCCGTGTTCCATTCCATGTTCCATTCCACGTTGCATTCCATTGCATTCCACGTTCCATTCCACATTCCATTCCATTCCATTCCACTTTCCATTCCATGTTCCCTTCCATTGCATTCCACGTTCCATTCCACCTTCCATTCCATTCCATTCCACTTTCCATTACACAATCTGTTGTACATTCCATTCCAAGTTTCATTCCACATTCCATTCCGCTTTCCATTACATATTCGATTCCACGTTCCATTCCATTCCATTCCACATTCTATTCCATTCCATTCCGCGTTCCATTCCACATTCAATTCCACGTTCCTTTCCACATTCCATTCCACATTTCGTTCCATTTCATTCCACGTTCCATTCCACACTCCATTCCGCATTTCATTCCACGTTCCATTCCACATTCAATACCACATTTCATTCCACATTCCATTCCATTCCATTCCACATTCCTTTCCACATTCCATTCCTAATTCCATTCCACATTCCATTAAATTCCATTCCACATTGTATTTCACAACCCACTACATTCCATTCCACATTCCATTCCATTCTATTCCACATTCCATTACATTCCACGTTCCATTCCACATTCCATTACATTCCACGTTCCATTCCACATTCCAGTCCACATTCCTTTCCACAATCCTCTCCGTTCCATTCTCTGCCATTCCACATTCTATTCCACATTCCATCCCTCATTCAATTTCATTCTATTCCACATTCCTTTCCATTCCATTCCACATTCCATTACACATTTCATTCCAGGTTGCATTCCACATTCCATTCCACGATCCATTCCAATTTCCATTCAAAATTCCTTTCCACATTCCTCTCCATTCCATTCCACTTTCCGTTGCACACTCCATTCCATTCCATTAAACTTTCTATTCCACATTCCAATCCACATTCCTTTCTGTTCCATTCCACATTCCATTACATTCCATTCCACATTCCATTCCATTCAATTTCACATAGCATTCCAAATTCCTTTCCATTCCACTCCACTTTCCTTATCACAGTGCCTTGCTTTACACTCCACATTCCATTCCACATTCCAATCCAGTATATTCAATGTTCCATTTAACGTTCCATTCCACTTTCCATTCCACATTCCATTTCACGATCCATTCCATTCCATTCCACGTTACACCACACTTTCCATTCCTTTCCATTCCACGTTCCATTCCACGTTCCATTCCACATTCCATTCCACATTCCATTCCACGTTCCATTCCATGTTCCATTCCATGTTCCAT
The DNA here is from genome assembly GCF_028885655.2 of Pongo abelii. NCBI lineage: Eukaryota > Metazoa > Chordata > Mammalia > Primates > Hominidae > Pongo > Pongo abelii. Next base: position 16,334,953 of record NC_072000.2, on the reverse strand, counting down.
TCCATTCCACCCCAAGTTCCATTCCACATTCCATTCCATCCCTTTCCACATTCCATTCCATTCCATTCCACGTTCCATTCCACATTCCATTCCACATTCCATTCCATTCAATTCCATTCCATTCCATTCTATTCAATCCCATTCCATTCCATTCAATTCCATTACATTCCATTCCACCTTCCATTCCGCATTCCATTCCACATTCCATTCCACATTACATTCCGTGCCATTCCACATTCCTTTCCACTTTCCATTCCACGTTCCATTCCATTCCATTCCACGTTCCATTCCACATTCCATTCCAAATTCCATTCCATTGCATTCCCCATTCCATTCCACATTCCATTCCACATTGCATTCCACATTCCATTCTATGTTCCAATCCATGTTCCATTGCACATTCCATTCCACTTTACATTCCACATTCCATTCCATGTTCCATTTCACTTTCTTTTCCACGTTACATTTCATTCCATTGCATTCCACGTTCCATTCCAGGTTCCATTCCACATTCCATTCCACATTCCATTCCACATTCCATTGCATTGCATTCCACATTCCATTCCACATTCCATTCCGTTCCATTCCACATTCGATTCCACATTCCATTCCACATTCCATTTAATTGCCTTCCACATTCCATTCCATTCAGTTCCACATTCCCTTCCACATTCCATTCGATTTCATTTCACATTCCATTCAACTTTGCTTTCCACATTCCCTTTCATATTCCATTCCATTCCTTTCCACATTACATTCTACATTCCAATTCCATTTCATTCCACATCCCATACCGCATTCCATTCCACATTCCAATCCATTCCTTTCCCCATTGCATACCACATTCCATTCCATTCGTTTCAACGTACCATTCCATTACAATCCACATTCCATTCCACATTCCATTCCACCTTCCATTCCACATTCCATTCTATTTCATTCCACATTTCATTCCACATTCCCTTTCATATTCCATTCCATTCCATTCCACATTTCATTCCACATTCCATTAAATTCCATTCCACATCCGATAGCACATTCCATTCCACATTCCATTTCATTCCTTTCCACTTTCCTTACCACATTCCATCCCATTCCATTCCACGTTTATTTCCATTATATTCCACATTCCATTCCACATTCCTTTCCATTCCATTCAACGTTCAATTCTACCTTCCATTTGACGTTCCATTCCATTAATTTCCACGTTCCATTCTACGTTGCATTAGTGGTTCCATTCCATGTTCCATTTCTCCTTCCGTTTCTTTCCATTCCACGTTACATTCCATATTCCATTCTATTCCATTCCTTTCCATGTTCCATTCCATTCCATTTAACATTCCATTCCATTCAACATTCCAGTCAACGTTTCATTCCACCTTCAATTCCACATTCCATTCCAGATTCCATTCCATTCCGTTCCACGTTCCATTCAATTCCATTCCATGTTCCATTTCATTCCATTCCACTTTCCATCCCACATTCCAATTCACATCCATTCAACCTTCCATTCCATTCCATTCCATTCCACATTTGATTCCATTCCATTCCAATTTCCATATCTTTCAATTCCACATTCCAATCCATTGCATTCCATTCCAATCCACATTCAATTCCATACCGTTCTGCATTGCATTCCACACCATTCCGCATTCCACTTCATTCCATTCCATTACACATTCAATTCCATTCCATTCCACTTTCCATTCCATTATGTTCCAAATTTCATTATATTCCATTCCATTCCTTTCCACTTTCCATACCATTCCATTCCATTCCACATTCCAACACATTCCATTCCAAATTCCATTCCGTTCCATTCCATTCCATTACACATTCTATTCCACATTCCATTCACTTCCATTACACATTCGATTCCTTTCCATTCCACATTCCATTCCACGTTGCATTCCACTTTCCATTCCACGTTCCATTGCATTCCATTCCGTTCCATTCCATTCCACTCCATCCTGGATTCCTTTCCATTCCCTTCCAAATTATATTCAACATTCCTTTCCATTCTATTCTATTGCACATTGCATTCCATTCCATTCCACATTCGATTACATTCCATTCCACATTCATTTCCAGCTTACATTCCACCTTTCATTCCAGGTTCCATTCCACGTTTCGTTCCATTCCTTTCAACGTTCTTTCTACTTTGCATTCCCCGTTCCATTCCATTTAATTCCACGTTCCTTTCCACGTTTCTTCCCATAACATTCCACATTCCGTTCCATTCCATTGCATTCCATTCCATTCCACATTCAGTTCCACATTCCATTACCTTCTATTCCACATTCATTTCCATTTCATTCCTCATTCTATTCCACGTTCCATTTCACGTTGCATTTCACGTTCCATTCCACTCCATTCCATTCCATTCCATTCCAGATTCCATTACTTTCCATTCCACATTCTATTCCACATTCCATTCCACTCCGTTCCACCCTCCATTCCACATTGCATTCCATTCCATTCCACATTGCACTCCATTGCATTCCACATTCCATTACTTTCCATTCCACAATACATTCGACATTCAATTCGACCTTCCATTCCACATTCCATTCCATTCCAAACCAAATTGCATTCCACTCAATTCCACATTCCATTCCACATTCCAATCCGTTCCATTCCACATTCCATACCATTTCATTCTATTCCACATTCCATTCCTTTCCATTCCACATTCCATACCTTTCCATCCCACATTCCATTCTTTTCCGTTCCACATTCCATACCATTCCATTCCATTCCACATTCGATTCCTTTCCATTCTACATTCCATTCCATTCCATTCCACATTCATATCCATTCCATTCCATGCCAGTCCACATTACATTCCTTTCCATGCCACATTCCTTTCCAATCCATTCCACATTCCATTTCACATTACTTTCCATTCCACATTCCATTCCACTTTCCATTCCATTCCATTCCACATACCTTTCTATTCATTTCCACATTCCATTCCATTCCTTTCCCTTCCATTCCACATTCCATTCCACATACCTTTCCATTCATTTCCACATTCCATTCCATTCCTTTCCCTTCCATTCCACATTCCATTCCATTCCATTCCACATTCCATTCCATTCCATTCCATTCCACATTCCATACCACATTGCATTCCGTTCCATTCCACATTCCTTTACACGTTAAATTCCACTTTCCATTCCTCATTCCATTCCATATTCCATTCCACTCCATTCCATGTTTCATTCCACATTCCTTTCCATTCCATTCCACGTTCCATTGCACGTTCCATTCCACATCCCATTCCTTTCCATTCCATTCCACGTTCCTTTCCACGTTCCATTCCACATGCCATTCCTTTCCATTCCACATTCCATTCCACGTTCCATTCCATTCCATTCCACGTTCCATTCCATATTAGTTTCCACATTCCTTTCCATTCCATTCCATGTTTCATTCCACTTTCCATTCCATTCCATTTCACTTTCTACTCCACATTCCATTCCTCGCTCTATTCCATGATCCATTCTGCGCCCCATTCCATTTCATTCCACGTTCCATTCCACGTTACCTTCCATTCAATTCCCCATTCCATACCATTCCATTCCATTCCATTCCGCATTCTATACCACATTGCATTTCATTCCATTCCACATTCCATTCCACATTCCATTCCATTCCATTCCACATTCCATTCCATTCCATTCCACATTCAGTTCCACATTCCATTCCACGCTGCATTCGACATTACATTCCACGTTCAATTCCACGTTGCCTTCCAAATTCCATTCCACATTCCATTCCATTCCATACCACGTTCCATTGCTCAATCCATTCCATTCCATTCCACGTTCTTTTCCGCATTCCAATCCACGTTCCATTCCATTCCATTCCGGTTTCCGTTCCACATTCCATTCCATTCCATTCCATTTTCCTTTCCACATTCTATACCACGTTTCATTCCACGATCCATTCCATGCTCCATTCCATTTCATTCCAAGTTCGATTCCACATTGCATTCCATTCCATTTTCCATTTCACATTCCATTCCACATTCCATTCCACATTGCACTCCCTTCCATTCCACGTGACACACCACATTCCATTCCACATTCCATTCCACTATCCATTCCACATTCCATTCCACTCCATTCCATTCCACGTTCCATTCCTCATTCCATTCCATTCAATTCCACATTCCATTACGCGTTTCATTCCATTTCATTCCACTTTCCATTCCCATTCCATTCCATTCCTTCACACATTCCACTCCACATTCCAATCCATTCCATAACACATTCCATTCGAGATTCCATTTCACATTCCGTTCCATTACATTCCACGTTCCATTCCACATTCCATTCCATTCCATTCCACATTGTATTACACATTCCATTCCACATTCCATTCTATTCCATTACACATTCCATTACACATTCCATTCCATTCCATTTCACATTCCGTTCCAAATTCCCTTTCACATTCTATTCCATTCAGTTCCATTCGATTTCACATTAAATTCCAATCCATTCCACATTCCATTCCATTTTACTCCACATCGATTCCTGATTGCATTCCATTCCATTCTATTCCACATTCCATTCCATTTCATTCCACATTCCATTCCATTTCATACCACATTCCATTCTGCATTCCGTTCCACATTCCTTTCCATTCCATTCCACATTGCATTCCATTCCATTCCACATTCCATTCCGTTTCTTCCATATACCATTCCATTCAATTTCACATTCAATTCCACTACATTGCATTCCACATTTCATTCCATTCCATTCTGCATTCAATTCCATTCCTTTCCATTTTGTTCCACATTCTATTCCATTCCATTCTTTTCCACATTCCATTCCATCCCGTTTTATTCCACTTTCCATTCCATACCATTCCACATTCTATTGAATTACATTCCTGATTCCATTCCACCTTCCCTTCCACATTCTATTCCACGTGCCATGCAATTCCATTCCACTTTTCATTCCATTCCATTGTACATTCCATTCCATTCCATTACACATTCCATCTCATTCCATTCCATGTTCCATTCCATTCCATTAAACTTTCCATTCCATACTCCCTTCCACATTCCATTCCACGTTCCATTCCACATTCCATACCAAGTTCCATTTCGTGTTCTATTCCCTACAATTCCAAGTTCCATTCCACATTCCACTCCATTTCATTCCACGACCCATTCCACGTTCCATTCCACATTCCATTCCACCTTCCATTCCTCACTCCATTCCAATCCCTTCCACATTCCATTCCATTCCATTCCACATTCCATTCGACTTTCCATTTCACATTCCATTCGACATTACATTCCACATTGAATTTCACTTCCCATTCCACATTCTATTACATTCCATTCCACATTCCAATCCACATTCCATTCCCTTCCATTCCACATTCCATTCCACTCCATTTGACGTTCCATTCCACTTTCCATTCCACGATCCAATCCACATTCCATTCCATTGCATTCCACATTCCATTCCACATTCCATTCCATTCTTTTTCACATTCCATTGCAGATTCCTTTCCATTCCATTCCACATTCCATTGCACATTCCATTCCATTCCATTCAACATTCCATTCCACTCCATTCGTTTCCACATTCCAATCCTTTGCACTTTCCATTCCACGTTCCATTCCACATTAAATTCCATTCCATTTTACGTTGCATTCCACTTTCCATTCCACATTCCATTCCGTTACGTTCCACATTTCATTAGACACTCTACTCCACATTCCATCCCACATTCCATTCCTTTACACTTCACGTTTCATTCCGCACTCCATTCCACATTTCATTCCACATTGCAGCCCATTCCATTCCACATTCCATTCCACATTCCATGTGACGTTCCATTCCGTTCCATTTCACATTCCATTCCATTCCATTCCACATTCCCTTCCACATTCCATTCCATTCCTTTCCACATTCCATTCCATTCCATTCCACGTTAAATTCCACGTTATTGTCACTATTCTATTACACGTTCCATTCCACATTCCATTACATTACTTTCCATCCCATTCCGCATTCCATTCCACGTTCCATTCCACATTGAATTCCAATATATTTCACGTTCCATTCGACATTGAATTCCAATACATTTCACGTTCCATTCTACATTGCATTCCACCTTCCATTCCATTCCATTCCACATTACATTCCACAGTCCATGCCACATTCCATTCCCTTCCTTTCCACATACCATTCCACATTCCATTCCGTTCCATTACGCTTTCCATTTCACACTGCATTCCATACTGCATTCCACGTTTCCATCCGTTCCATTCCAAATTTCTTTCCACATTCCTTTCCACATTTCATTCCACATTCCATTCCATTCCACATTCCATTTCACATTCCCTTCCACTTTCCTTTCCACGTTCCATTCCACATTCCATTCTACTTTCCACATTCCATTCCACATTTCATTCCATATTCCATTCCACTCCATTCCACGTTCCATTCAATCCGTTCCACATTACATTCCACATTCCATTCCATTCCATTCCACTTTCCATTCCACGTTCCATTCTACGTTTCATTCTTTACATTCCACATTCCATTACATTCCATTCCATATGCCACTCTACGTTGCTTTCTGCATTCCATTCCACTTTCTGTTCCAATTTCCATTCCAATCCATTCCGCGTTCCATTCCACGATCCAATCCACTCCACATTTCATTCAACGATCCATTCCATTACATTCCACGTTCCAGTCCACGTTCCATTCCATTCCATGCCATTCTACATTCCCTGCCTTTGCATACCACGTTCAATTACACATTCAATTCCACATTCCATTGCATTCCATTCCACATTCCATTCCATTCCATTTCACATTTCATTCCGTTCCACATTCCATTCCATTCCATTTCACTTTGCATTCCACATTGCATTCAATTCCATTCCACATTGCATTCCACATTCCATTCCACATTCCATTGCACATTCCATTCCATTCCATTGCATATTCCATGCTACATTCCATTGCAATCCATTCCACATTCCATTCCACATTCCATTCCGCATCCCATTCTACCTTCCATTCCTTTCCATTCCACATTCCATACCATTCCATTACATATTCCATTCCGTTCCATTCCACATTCCATTCAATTCCATTGCTCGTTGCATTCCGTGTTGCATTCCACGTACCATTCCATTCCATTCCACTTTCCATTCCATTCAATTCAACGTTCCATTCCACTCAATTCAACGTTCCCTTCCACGTACCATTCCATTCCTTTTCACTTTCCATCCCATTCCACTTTCCATTTCATTCCATTCCACATTCCATTCCACATTCTATTCCACATTCCATGTCACCTTCCATTGCACATTCCATTTCACACTCCATTGCATTCCATTCCATTCCATTCCACATTCCATTCCACTCAACTTTCAATTCCATTCCACATTCCATTCCATCCCACATTCCTTTCCATTCCATCCGCATTCCATTCCATTGCATTCCACATTCCTTTCCATTCCACATTCCATTGCATTGCATAACACATTCCATTTAATTCCACATTCCATTCCACATTACATTCCACATTCCATTTCACATTCCATTACACATTCAATTCCTCATTCCATTCCACGATCCATTCAATTTCTTTCCACATTTCACTCCATTCCATTCAGTTCCACTTTCCATTCCATTCCATTCCGCATTCCATTCCATTCCATTCCACATTCCATTCCATTCCACATTGCATTTCATTCCATTCCACGTTCAATTCCATTGCACTCCACATTCCATTCCATATTCCATTGCACATTACATTCTGCATTCCAGTCCCTTCCTTTACACATGCCATTCCATTCCATTACACGTTCCATTCCATTCCATTTCACGTTCATTCCATTCCATTCCACTTTCCATTCCACATTCCATTCCACATTCCATTCCGCATTCCATTCCCTTTCGTTAAACATTCCATTCCATTCCATTACTCATTCCATTCCATGTTCCATTGCACTTTCCATTCCACGTTCCATTCCACTTTCCTTTCCACATTCCTTTCCCTTCCATTTCGCTCCACATTCCCTTCCATTCCATTCCATATTCCCTACCATTCCATTCCATTCCATTGCACATCCCATTACATTACATTCCATTCCACATTGCATTTCACATTCCATTCCAATCCGTTCCACATTCCATTCCATTCCTCTCCACATTCCAGTCCATTCCATTCCACTTTCCATTGCATTCCATTCCACGTTCTATTCCACGTTCAATGCCATTCCATTCCTCATTACATTCCATTCCCTTCCACTTTCTATTTCATTCCATTCCACAATCCATTCCACATTCCTTTTCACACACCATTCCATATTCAATTCCACATTCCTTTCCATGATCCGTTCCATTCCATTCCACATTCCATTCCTGTCAATTCCACATTCCATTCAATTCCATTCCACATTCCACTGCATTGCGTTCCATTCCACATTCCATTCCATTCCATTCCACATTCCATTCCGCATTCCAGTTCCTCCACTTTTAATTCCACATTCCGTTCCTGTCAATTCCACATTCCATTCAATTCCATTCCACATTCCACTGCACTACGTTCCATTCCACATTCCATTCCACATTCCATTCCATTCCATTCCACATTCCATTCCGCATTCCAGTTCCTTCCATTCCACACTCCATTCCATTCCATTCCACTTTCCATTCCATTCCATTCCACGTTCCATTCCATTCCACTCCACTTTCCATTCCACGTTCCATTCCACATTCCTTTCCGCATTCCGTTCCCTTCCATTCTACAGTCCATTCCATTGCATTACACATTACATTCCACGTTCCCTTTCACGTTCCATTGCACTTTCCATTCCACGTTGCGTTCCACGTTGCAGTCCACGTTCCATTCCATTCCATTCCACATTCCATTAAACTTTCCATTCCATTCCATTCCACATTTCAAGCCATTCAATTCGATTCCATTCTGAATTCCATTCCGTTCAATACCACATTCCATTCCATTCCTTTCCACATTCCATTCCAGTCAATCCCACATTCCATTCCATTCCATTCCACTTTCCATTCCATTCTACTGCATGTTCCATTTCATTCCATTCCACAATCGATTCTACATTCTATTTCACATTCCATTCCACATTCCATTTCATATTCCATTCCGCATTCCATTCCACTTTCCATTCCGCATTATGTTTCAGTTTTAATTCCACATTCCATTTCACATTCCACATTCAATTCCATTCCATTTCACATTCCATTCCATTCCACATTCCAGTGCATTCCATTCCAGATTGCATTCCATTACATTCCATATTCCATTCATTTCAATTTCACATTCCATTCCACATTCCGTTCTAATCCCTTCCATTCCACAATCCATTCCAATCCATTCCTCATTCCATTCCATTCCATTCCATTCCATTCCACATTACCTTCCACATTGCATTCCATTGCTTTCTACTTTCCATTCCTTTACACATTTCTTTCCACATTCCTTTCCGTTCTATCCCACATTCCATTCGACATTTTATCCCTTTCCATTACATATTCCATTCCACATTGCATTCCATTACTTTCCACATTCCATTCCATACCATTCCAGTCCATTCCATTCCACAGCTATTCCGTTCCATTGAATTCCACATTCCATTCCATTGCATTCCACATTCCATTCCATTCCGTTCCACATTACAATCCACATTCCAGTCCATTCCTCGTTACATTCTATTCCACCTTCCTTTCCACATTCCGCCCCATTTTCCATTTCATTGCATTCCACATACGATTCCACATTCCAATCCACTTTCCATTCCATTCCATTGCACATTCGATTCCACATTCCATTCCATTCCATTCCATTCCATTCCTCATTCCATTCCATTCCATTCAATACCATTCCACATTCCATTTCATTGCATTCCATTCCACGTTATATTCTATTCCACGTTCCATTCCACATTCCACTCCACATTCCATCCCATTGCATTCCACATTCCATTTCACACTAAATTTCATTTAATTGCACATTACGTACCATTCCATTCCACATTGTATTAGACATTCCATTCCGTTCCATTCCAAATTTCATTCCACATTCCATTCCAAGCTCTATTCCTCATTCCATTCCACTTTCCTTTCCTTTCCATTTGACATTCCATTCAACATTCCATTCCACGTTCCTTTCCACATTCCATTCCACATTTCATTCCATTCAATTCCACATTCCATTTCACATTCCATTCCATTCCATTCCAACTTCCACTCCACATTCAAATCCATCCCACATTGCATTCCTCATTGCATTACATTACATTCCGCATTCCATTCCACATTGCTTTGCATTTCATTCCACGTTCCATTCCACATTCCATTTCATTCCATTCCACATTCCTCTCCACATTCCGTTCCACATTACCTTCTGTTCCATTCTGTTCCATATTCCATTCCATTCCACATTCCATTCCATTCCATTACACTTTCCTTTCCATTCCATTCCACATTCCATTCCATTCCACATTCCATTCCATTCCGATCCACATTGCATTGCAATAACTTCTACATTCCATTCCATATTCCATTCCTTTCCATTCCACATTCCATTCCATTCCATTCCGCATTTCATTACATTACATTCCATTCCACATTCCATTCCATTCCATACCTTTCCATATTCCACTCCAAATTCCATCCCATTTCATTCCACATTACATTCAACATTCTATTCCCTTCCACATTCCATTACATTCCATTCCATTCCACATCCCATTCCACATTTCAATCCATTCCATTCCACATACCTTTCCACATTCCATTACTTTCCATTTCTCATTCCATTCCACATTGCATTCCACATACCCTTCCACATTCCATTCCATTACTTTCCATTCCACATTCCATTCCTCATTTCAATCCGTTCCATTCCGCATACCATTACACATTCCATTCCTTTCCATTTCTCATTTCATTCCACATTCCTTTCCACGTTACATTCCACATTCCATTCCTTTCCACATTCCATTCTACATTCCATTCCACATTCCATTCCACATTCCATTCAATTCCTGTTTCCATTCCTTTCCATTCCATTCCATTAAACATTCCATTCCATTCCATATTCGATTCCACTCCATTCCATATTCCAATCCAGTCCATTCCACCTTCCATGCCATTCTATTCCATTGCATTCCACGTTCCATTCCATTCCATTCCACATTCTGTTCCATTCTATTATACATTCCATTCCAGGTTCCGTTCAATTCCATTCCACTTTCCATTCCCCACTCCATACAACGTTGCATTAAATTTCATTCCATATTCCATTCCTTTCGATTCGATTTCATGCTACATTCCTTTCTGTTCCATTCCACATTACTTTCCTTTCAATTCCATATTCCATTACACTACATTCCGCATTCCATTCCATTCCATTCCACATTGCATTCAATTCTATTCCACATTCCATTCCACATTCAATTCCACATTCTAGCCCATTCCATTCTACATTCCATTCCACGTTTCCTTCCATTCCATTCCACATTCCATTCCACATTCCATCAAATTCCATTAAACATTCCATTCCACATTCCATTCCACTCCATTCCACATTCCATTGCATTCCACATTCCATTCTACATTCTAATCCATTCCATTCCACCTTCCGTTCCACATTCCATTCCATTCCACTCCAGTTTCCATTCCACATTCCATTCCACATTCCATTACATTACAGTCCACATTCAGTTCCTTTCCATTCCACATTCCATTCCATTCCACGTTTCATCCCATTTCATTCCACTTTCCATTCCACCTTCCATACCATTCCATTCCATTGCATTCCAGCTTCCATTCCATTCCATTCTACTCCATTCCACATTCCATCCCATTCCATTCCATTCCACATTCCATTTCATTCTATTCCACATTCCATTCCAAATTTCTTCCCATTCCATTCAATATTGAATTCCACATTCCATTCCATGCCATCCCACATTTCATTCCATTCCATTCCAGTCCATTCCATTCCACATTCCATTCCGTTTCTTTGAATTCCACATTCCATTCCATTCCATTCCATTCCACATTCCATTCCATTCCATTCCACATTCCATTCCATTCCATTACTCATTCCATTACATCTTCCATTCCAAGTTCCTTTGCAGTTTCCATTACACTTTCCATTCCATTTTCCATTCCATTCCATTCCACTTTTCATTCCGTATTCCAGTGCATTCCATTCCACATTCCATACCATTCCATTCAATTCCACATTCCATTCCATTACATTCCACATTCCATTCTATTTCATTCCACAATACATTCCATTCTATTCCATATTACATTCTTCTCTTTTCCACATTCCATTCCACATTGAATGACATTCCATTCCATATTCCATCACATTCCATTCCATGTTCCATTCCACATTGCATTCCACTCCATTCCACATTCTATTACATGCCATTCAATTCCATTCCTTTCCACATTCCATTCCGTTCCTTTGAATTCCACATTCCATTCCATTCCATTCCACATTCCATTCCTTTCCATTACACATTGTATTTCTCATTCCAAACCATTGCATTCCACATTCCTTTCCACATTCCATTCCATTCGATTCCACATTCCATTCTACATTCCATTCCATTCTATTGCATTCCACGTTCCATACTATTAAATTCAATTCCGATCCACATTCCATTCCATTCCATTCCATTCCACGTTACATTATATTCCAGGTTCCATTCCAAGTTCCATTCCACATTCCACTCCGCATTCCATTGAATTGCTTTCCACATTCCATTCCACATTCCATTCCATTCCATTCCGCATTCCATTCAATTCCATTCAACGTTCCTTAGCACATACCATTACGTTCCATTCCACTTTTCATTCCACATTCCATTCCATGTTCCATTCCACATTCCATTCCACATTCCATTCCATTCCATTCTACGTTAAATTTCATTCCATTCCACACTCCATTTCATTCCCTTCCATTCCACTTTCCATTCCATTCCATTCCACAGCCCATTCCATTCCATTCCATTCCATTCTTTTTCACATTCTATTCCATTCCATTTCATTCCCTTCCATTCCACTTTCCATTCTATTCCATTCCACAGCCCATTCCATTCCATTCCATTCCATTCCTTTTCAGATTCTATTCCATTCCATTCCATTCCCTTCCATTTCAATTTCCATTCCATTCCATTCCACATTCCCTTACATTCCTTTCCATTCCATTCCACATTCCATTCCCTTCCATTCCATTCCACTTTCCAATTCATTCCACATTCCATTTATCATTACACTCCATTCCATTCCACTTTCCATTCCACATTCGCTTCTATTCCATTCCATTGTACATTTCATTCCACGTTCTAGTCCACTTTCCATTCCTCGTTTCATTCCAAACTCCATTCCATTTCATTCCACATTCCATTCCACATTCCATTTCACCTTCCACTCCATTCCATTCCACATTCCATTCCAAATTCCATTCCATTCACCACCATTCCATAACACATTGACTTCCATTCCTTTCCATTCCAGATTCCATTCCATTCCACATTCCATTCCCCATTCAATTCAATTCCATTCCACATTCCATTGCGCATTCCATTTCATTCCATTCCACTTTCCATTCCATTCCACATTCCATTCCATTCCACATTCCATTCCACATTCCATTACCCATTCCATTCTATTCCATTCCATTCCACATTCCATTCCATTCCATTAAACATTGCATTCATCATTCCAATCCACATTATGTTCCACATTCCATTCCACATTCCCTTCCTTTGCATTCCACATTCAATTCCATTCAATTCCAAATTCCATTCCATTCCATTCCACATTTCATTCCATTCCACGGTATTCAACATTCCATTGCATTCCACATTCCATTCCACATTCCATTCTTCGTTCCATTCCATTCTATTCCATTGAACTTTCAATTCCATTCCATTCCACATTCCGTTCCACATTGCATTCCACATGCCTTTCCACTTTCCATTCTATTCCATTCCACATTCCATTCCATTGAATTGCACATTCCATTCCATACCATTCCACATTCCATTCCATTCCATTCCTTTCCACAATTCTTTCCACGTTCCATTCCATAGCATTCCACATTCCGTTCCACATTCCAATCCATTCCATTGCACATTCGGTTACACATTCCATTACACATTGCATTGCATTCAATTTTTCATTCCATTCCACATTCCATTCCAAATTCCATTCCATCCCATTCCTCTTTCCATTCCACATTGCATCCCATTCAATTACATATTCCATTTCACAATCATTTCCATTCCATTCCACATTACATTTCATTACATTCAATTCCACATTCCGTTCCATTCCATTGAATTTCACATTCCTTTCCATTCCATTCCACATTCTATTTCATTCAATTCCATTCCACATTCCATTCTACATTCGAATCAATTCCCTTCCACCTTCCATTCGTTATTCCATTCCATTCAGTTTCTCATTCGTTACCACATTCCATTCAATTCCATTCCACATTCCATTCCACATTCCATTCCACATTTCGTTCCATTCCATTCCACGTTCCATTCCACGTTCCATTCCATGATCCATTCCATTCCATTCCACATTCCATTCAATTCCATTCCACATTCCTTTCCACATTCATTTCCTTTCCATTCCACATTGCATTCCACATTCCATTCCATTCCATTATACATTCCATTCCTTTCCATTCCATTCCACATTCCATTCCATTCCACATTCCATTTCTCATTCCACTCCATTCCATTCCACTTTCCATTCCACATTCCCTTCCATTCCACTCCATTCCACATTCCAATACACGGTATAGTCCACTTTCCATTCCACGTTCCATTGCACACTCAAATCCATTCCATTGCACATTCCTTTCCATTCCATTCCACATTCCATTACGCAATCCACTCCATTCCATTCCACATTCCATTCCATATTCCATTCCATTCAATTCCATTCCATAACACATTGCATTCCATTCCATTCCATTGCACTTTCCATTTCATTCCACTTTTCATTCCTCATTCCATTCAATTCCATTTCTCATTCCATTGCACATTTCATTTCATTCCATTACACATTGCATTCCATTCCATTCCATTCCACATTACATTCCATTCCATTACACATTGCATTCCATTCCATTCCATTCCACATTCCATTCCATTCCATTCCCCATTCCATTCCATCCCATTCCCCATTCCATTCCATTCCATCCCACATTCCATTTCATTCAATTTCACCTTCCATTCCATTATATCATATTCCACTTTCCATTCCATTCCATTCCACATTCTATTCCAATCCCTTCCATTCCATTCTATTCCACTTTCCATTCCATTCCGTTCTATTGCAGATTCCATTCCATTACTTTCCACATTCCATTCAATTAGATTCCACATTCCATTCCAAGTACAATTCCAAATTCTATTCCACTTTCCATTCCACCTTCCATTCCACATTCCATTAAATTCCATCCCACATTCCATTACACTTTCTATTCCGTTCCATTCCACATTGCATTCCACATTCCACTCTATTCCATTCCACCTTACATTCAATATTCCATTACACGTTCCATTCCCCGTTCTTTTTCACGTTCCATTACACATTCCCTTGCATTCCATTCCATATTCCATACCATTCCATTCCATTCCAAACCACAATCCATACCATATTCAATACCATTCCATTCCATTCCACACTCCATTCCATTCCTTTGCACATTCCATTAAACATTTCATTCCACATTCAATTCCTTTCCATTCCACATTCCATTCCATTCCATTCCACATTCCATTCATGTTCCACTCAAAATTCCTTTCCCCCTTCAATTCCAGTCCATTCCACATTCCATTTCACATTTCATTCCATTCCATTCCACATTCTATTCCACATTCCACATTCCTTTGCACATTCCATTCCAAATTCCATTCCATTCAATTCCACATTCCATTACACGTTCACTGCCATTCCATTTGACGTTCCATTCCACGTTCTATTCCATTTCCCGTTCCAATCCATTCTACATTACATTCCACATTCCATTCCATTGCATTCCACATTCCATTACACATACCATTGCAGATTCCATTTCATTCCTTTCCACATTCCATTACACGTTCCATTCCATTCCATTCGATGTTTGGTTCTACGTTCCATTAAACATTGCGTTCCACATTCCATTCTACATTCCATTTCATATTCCATTACATTCCATTCCACATTCCATTCCATTCCATTCCACTTTCCATTCAACATTCCATTTCACATTCCATTCCACATTCCATTCAATTCCTTTCCATTCCACTTTCCATTCAACATTCCATTACACTTTCCATTCCACATTCCATTCCATTCCTTCCCACATTCCATTGCATGTTCCATTCCATTCCATTTCACATTCCATTCCACGTTCCATTCCATTAAATTCCACTTTCCATTCCACTTTCCTTTCCACGTTCCATTCCACATTCCATTCCATTACATTCTATCTTCTATACCATTCCATTCCATTCCACAATCCATTTAGCATTCCATTCCACATTCCGTCTCCCATTCCATTCCACTTTCCATTCCATTCCATTCCACATTTCATTCCATTCCAAGTTCCCTTCCCCTATGCATTCCACTTTCCACTCCACGTTGGATTCCATTACTTTCCACGTTCCATTCTGCATTCCTTTCCATTCCGTTCCACTTTCCATTGCACATTCCATTCCTCATTACATTCTACAGTGCATCCCTTTCCATTCCACATTACATTCCAGATTCCATTCTCCATTGCATTCCATTCCAATCCACATTAAATTCCAAATTGCACTCAACATTCCATTACACATGGCATGGCATTCCATTCCGCATTCCATTCCATTCCACTCCACATTCCATTCGACATTTCATTCTGTTCCATTCCACAATTCATTCCACATTGCATTCCTTCCATTACACATTCTATGATCAATTCCAT
Organism: Pongo abelii; assembly: GCF_028885655.2. Taxonomy (NCBI): domain Eukaryota; kingdom Metazoa; phylum Chordata; class Mammalia; order Primates; family Hominidae; genus Pongo; species Pongo abelii. The sequence goes on along the minus strand of NC_072000.2, from coordinate 16,317,931 downwards.
TCCATTCCACTTTCTATTCCACGTTCCATTCCACATTGTATTCCACATTCCATTCTACATTCCATTCCGTTCCATTACACATTGCATTCCACATTTCATTCCACAAACCATTCCACATTCCATTCCACAATCAAACGACATTCCATTCCATTCCATTCCTCATTCTATTGCAAATTCCATTCCATTCCATTCCACATTCCATGCCACATTACACTCCATTCCATTCCACATTCCATTGCGCTATTCATTCCACGTTCCATTCCACATTGCATTCCAAGTTGCATTCCATTCCATTGCACAATCCATTCCTTTCCATTCCACATTACATTACATTTAATTACGCCTTCCATTCCACTTTCCATTCCACCTTCCATTTCACATTCCATTAAACATTTCATTTCACTTTCCATTCCATTGCATTCCATTCCATTACATATTTCATTCCATTCCAATCCACATTCCACACCATTTCATTCCACGTTCCTTTCTGATGCACATTCCATTCCATTGCGTTCCACATTCCAATTCATTCCGTTCCACATTCCATTCCACATTCCATTTCACATTCTGTTCCACATTCTATTTCACTTTAAATTCCATTCCATTCCATTCCATTACACATTCCATTCCATTCCTTTCCACATTCCATTCCACGTTCCATTCCAGGTTTCATTCCATATTCCATTCCACATTCATTTCCGTTCCATTCCATTTTCTATTGCACATTCCATTCCACATTCCATTCCGTTCCATTCCACGTTCCATTGCACATTACATTCCACATTACATTCCAGATTCCTTTCCATTCCATGCCACATTCCGTTCCACATTCCATTCCACATTCCATTCCACATTCCATTCGATTCCATTTCACATTCAATTCTCATTCCATGGCATTCCATTCCACATTCCATTCCACATTCCATTCCACATTCCATTCCTTTCCTTTCCACATTGATTTCCAAATTCCATTTCATTCCATTCAATATTCCATTCCATATTCCATTCAATTTTCCATTCCATGTTACATTCCACGTTCCATTCCATACCATTCCTTTAAACGTTTCATTCCATTGCATTCCACGTTGCATTTCATTCTGTTTCACATTCCACTCCACATTCCATTTCACATTCTGTTCCACATTCTATTTCACTTTCCATTATATTCCATTAGACATTCCTGTCCATTCAATTCCACATTCCATTCCACATTCCACTCCGCATTCTATTCCATTCCATTTGACCTTCCATTCTATGCCATGCAAAATTCCATTCCACATTCTTTTCCATTCCATTTCACTTTCAATTCCATTCCATTTTACTTTCCATTCCACATTCCTCTCCATTCCATTCCACATTCCATTCCACATTCCATTACACATTCCATTCCATTCCATTCCACATTCCATTCCATTTCATTCCACCTTCCATTCCGCATTCCATTCCATTCCACAATCCATTCCACAATGCATTCAATTCCTTTCAACATTCCAATCCATACCATTCATTTTCGGTTACATTCCATTCTACAATCCATTCCATTCCATTCGACATTCCATTCCATTCCATTCCACATTCCATTCCATTGCATTCCAGTTTCCATTCCATTCCATTCCACCTTCCATTCCACAATGCACTCCACTCCATTCCATTCCTCATACCATTCCATGCCATTCCATTCCATTCCACATTCCATTCCATTCCATTCCACTTTCTATTCTATTCCACGTTCCATTCCATATTCCGCACCATATTCCATTCCATTCCATTCCAAGTTTCATTCCACATTCCATTCCATTCCATTCCACATTCCATGCTATTACATTCCACATTCCATTCCTTTCCATTCCACATTCCATGCTATTACATTCCACATTCCATTCCATTCAATTCCACATTCTTTTACACATTCTATTCCACATTCTATTCCACTTTCCATTCCACATTCCATTCCATTTCATTCCACATTCCATTCCACATTCTATTCCATTTCATTCCACCTTCGATTCCACATTCCATTCCATTCCACATTCCATTCGGCATTCCATTACATTCCATTCCACATTCCATTCCACATTCCATTCCATTCCATTTCACGTTCCATTCCATTCCGTTCACATTCCATTACATTCCATTCCACTTTCTATTTCATTCCATACCATTTCAGTCCACATTCTATTCAATTCCACTATATTCCACTTTCCATGATATTCCATTCCACATTCAATTCCATTCCATTCCACATACCAATCCGTAATCCATTCCATATTCCATTCCACATTTCATTCCATTCCATTCCACAATCCATTCCATTACATTCCACATTCCATTCCACATTCCATTCCATTGCATTCCATTCCACTTTCCGTTACATTCCACTAAATTCCTGTCCAAATTCTATTCCATTCTATTCCATTACACATTCCATTCCATTCCATTCCACATTCAATTCCATTCAATTCCACATTCAGTTCCATTCCATTCCACATTCCATTCCATTCCATTTCACATTCCATTCCATTTCATTCCAATTTGCATTCCATTTATTTCATTCCACGTTCCATTCCATTCCATTCCACATTATATTCCACATTCTATTCCACATTCCATTCCGCATTCCTTTGCCTTCCATTTCACATTCCATTCCATTCCATTACACAATCCATTCCCCGTCCCATTCCACGTTCCATTGTGTTTTTCAATAAATGTTCCATTCCACATTCCCTTCCACATTCCATTCCATTCCATGCCACATTCCATTCCACATTCCATTGCATTCCATTGCATTCCACATTGCATTCCACATTCCATTCCATTCCATTCAACATTCCATTCCATTCCATTCAACATTCCATTCCATTCCATTCCATATTCCATTCCATTCCACAATCCATTCCATTCCATTCCACTTTCCATTCCACGTTTCATTCTATTAAATTCCACATTCCATTCCATTCCATTCCATGCTCCATTTCATTCCATTCCACATTTCATTCCACGTTTCATTTCAAATTCCATTCCCCATTCCATTTCGCATTCCGTTCCACATTCCTTTTAACATTCCATTCCACATTGCATTTCACATTCCACATTCCATTCCATTCCATTTCACGGTCCATTTCATTCCACCTTCCAGTGCATTCCATTCCAAATTCCATTTCTTTCCCTTTCACATTCCATTCAATTCCGTTCCATATTCCACTCCACATTCCATTCCATTCCATTCCATTCCACATTCATTTCCATTGCATTCCACATTCCAATCCATTCCATTCCATTCCATTCGACATTCCATTCCCTTCCATTCCACATTCCATTCCATTCCATTCCAATGTCATTCCATTCCATGTTGCATTCCATGTTCCTTTCCACTTTCCATTGCACGGTCCATTACGCATTCCAATGCACGTTCCACTCCACGTTCCATTTAATTCCATTCCACATTCCATACCATTCGATTCCACATTCCATACCATCCCATTCCACATTCCATTCCACTTTCCATTCCATTCCATTCAACTATCCATTCCATTCCATTCCACGTTCCATACCATTCCATTCCATTCCATTCCACATTGCATTCTAATCCATTCTACGTTTCATTCCACATTCCGTTCCACATTGCATTCCATTCCTTTCCACATTAAATTCCACATTGCATTCCATACCATTCCACCTTCCATTCCACATTCCATTCTATTCAGTTTCACGTTCCATTCTGTTGCATTCCATATTCATTTCCACATTCCATTCGACATTCATTACCACATACCGTTTCACATTCCGTTCCATTCCATTCCACATTCCATTTCACATTCCATTCCACATTGCTTTCCACATTCCATTCCACATTCCGTTCCGCATTGCATTCCACATTCTTTTCCATTCCTTTCCACATTGTATTCCATTCCATTCCACATTCCATTTTACTTTCCATTCCACATTCCATTTCACATTCCATTCCATTCCATTCCCCATCCCTTCCATTACATTTCACATTACATTCCATATTCCATTCCATTCCATTCCACATTCCATTCCATTCCTTTCCATTCCACATTCCATTCCACTCCTTTGCACATTCCGTACCACATTCCATTCCACATTCCTTTCTATTCGATTCCACATTGCATTGCATTCCATTCCACATTCCATTTCACATTCCATTCCCCATTCCATTCCATTGCATTCCACTTTACTTTCCATTGTCCATTCCATTCCACTCCACATTCCATTTCATTCCATTCCACATTCCATTCCATTCCATTCAATGTTCCATTCTACGTTACATTCCAAGGTCCATTCAGTTAATTTTCGCCTTCCATTCCCCATTATGTTCCATTCTATTCCAGGTTCCATTTCACAGTGTATTCCACAATCCTTTCCATTCTATTCCATTGCATTCCATTCCATTCCATTCCACATTCCATTCCATATTCCATTCCACATTCCATTCCACATTACATTGCATTCCATTCAAAATTCCTTTCCGAGTTCCATTCCACGATGGATTCCACTTTCCAGTCCATTCCTTTCCACGTTCCATTCCATTCGTTTCGACATTACTTTCCACATTCCATTTCACATTCCATTCCACATTCTATTTGACATACCACTGCATTTCCTTCCACATTCCATTTCACATTCCTTTGCACATTCCATAACATTCCATTGCACATTCCATTCCACATTCCATTTCATTCCACATTCCATTCCACATTCCATTCCACATTGCATTCCATTCCATTCCATTCCACACTCCATTCCACTTTCCTTTCCAAATTCCATTTCATTCCATTCCACATTCCATTCCACGTTCCATTTCACTTTCCATTCCACGTTCCATTTCATATTCCATTCCACATTCCATTTCACATTCCATTGCATTCCATTCCATTTCACATTCCATTCAACATTCCATTCCACATTCCTTTCCATTCCATTCCACATTATGTTCCGCGTTCATTTCCATTCCATTCCACTTTCCATTCCACGTTCCATTCCATATTCCATTCCTCTTTCCATTCCATTCCTTTCCACTTTCCATTCCACTTTCCATTTCACATTCAATTCCACATTCTATTGCATTCCATTCCACATTCCCTTCCACATTCTCTTCCATTTTCCTTTCAACATTCCTTTAAATTCCATTCCACATTCCATTTCACTTTGCATTCCTTTCAATTCCACATTCCATTCCACACTCCATTCTACTTTCCATTCCACCTTCCGTTCCATGTTCCATTCCATTCCATTCCACATTCCAATCTATACCATTCTACTTTCCATTTCATGCCATTCCAAGTTCCATATCACATTCCATTTCGCATTCCATTGCATTCCATTCAATTCCACGCTCCATTCTGTTCCATTCCACATTCCATTCCATTCAATTCCACATTCCGTTCCTCATTCCATTCCATATTCCATTCCATTCCATTCCACGTTTGATTCCACATTGCATTCCTCTCCATTCCACATTGCATTTCTTTCCATTCCACCTTCCACTCCACGTTGCTGTCCATGTTCCATTCCACGTTCCATTCCTCCTTCCTTTCCATTTCCTTCCACGTCACATACATTCCATTCCACATTCAATTCCTGTTTTCATTTCACATCCCATTCCACATTCCATTTCACATTCCATTCCTTTCCATTCCCTAATCCATTCCATTACACATTCCATTCCATTCCTTTGCACATTCAATTCCACATTCCATTTCACATTTCATTCTATTCAATTCTACGTTCCATTCCACTTTCCATTCGATGTCTCATTACATTCCTTGGCACGTTGAATTCTACATTCAATTCCACTCCATTTCACGTTCCATCCTGCATTCCATTCCAAATTCCATTCCGTTCCACTCGACATTTTTTCCCACACTCCATTCCGTTCCATTCCACATTCCATTCCACACTCCATTCAACAGTCTATTCCACATTCCTTTCCACATTCAATTACACTTTCCATGCCATTCCATACGACTTTCCATTGCACACTACATTTCCCATTCCATCCCACATTCCATTCCGTTCCATTCCACATTCCTTTCCACTATCCATTCAACTTTCCATTCCACATTCCTTTCCACTATACATTCATCTTTAAATTCCACATTCCATTATACATTCCATTTCGCATTCCATTCCAAATTGCAATTCACTTTCCATTCCATTCCATTCCATTACACGTTGCCTTCTATTCCAATGCACATTCCATTCCATTTCATTCCGTGTTACATTCCGTTTCACATTTCATTCTGTTCCATTCCACATTCCATTCCATTACATTCCACATTCCATTTCACATTCCATTTCCCATTGCATTCTATTCCATTCTATTCCACAATCCATTTCATTCCATTCTATTCCAAAATCCATTACATTCCTTTCCACATTCCGTTCCATTCCATTCCATTCCAAATACCATTCCACATTCCCTGTAACCTACCATTCCATTCCATTCCACATTGAATTCCTTTCCATTCCACATTCCATTAAATTCAATTTCACATTCCATTCCATTGTATTTATTTCCACACTCCATTTCATTACATTCCGTACTCCATTCCATTGCATTCCATGCTATTCCACATTTCATTCCATTCCATTCTGTTCCACATTCCATTCGACTTTATTCCACATTCCATTCAATTATATTCCACATTCCATTCCACATTCCATTCCATATTCTATTCCACGTTGCATTCCATTGCATTCCACCTTCTATTACATTCCATTCCACATTCCATTCCATTCAATTCCTCATTCCATTCCACTCCATTGCATTGCACATTCCATTCCATTCCTTTCCGCATTCCAATCCATTCCATTCCCTTCTATTCCACATTCCATGCCATGCCATTCCATTCCACATTCCATTCCATTCCTTTCCACATTCCATTCCACTTTCTATTCCACGTTCCATTCCATTCCATTCCACATTCCATTCCACATTCCATTCCATTCTAAATTCCATTCCATTATATTCCACATTCCATTCCATTCCATTCCACATTCCATTCCATTCCATTCCACATTCCAACCCATTCCATTCCACGTTTCATTCCATTCCATTTCACGTTCCATTCCACATTCCATTCCACATTCCTTTCCACGTACCATTCCACCTTGCATTCCACATTCCGTAGCATATTCCCTTCCATGTTAAATTTCACATTCCATTCCACGTTCCTTCCCACGTTCCATTCCATGTTCCATTGCGCGTTCTATTCCGTACCATTACAAGTTCCATTCCACATTCCATTCCATTGCATTCCACGTCACATTCCACATTTCATTCCACATTGCATTCCACATTCCATTCCATTCCGTTATATTTTCCATTCCACATTCCATTCCACATTCCATTCCACAATAAATTCCATTCCATTACATTCTATTCCACATTCCATTCCACATTCCATTCCACATTCCATTCCACATTCCATTCTACATTCCATTCCACATAGTATTTCACACTCCCTTCCACATTCCATTTCATTCCATTCCAAATTCCATTCCATTGCATTCGACGTTACATTCCACATTCCATTCTACATTTCATTTCACATTCCATTCCACGTTCCATTCCATTCCTTTCCACAATCCATTCCATTACATTTGACGTTCTATTCCACCTTCCTTTCCACGTTCCATTCCACATTCCAATCCACTTTCCGTTCCATTCCATTCCACATTCCATTCCACATTCCATTAAAGTACATTCCACATACCAGTCCGCATTCCATTCCATTCCCTTCCACATTCCATTCCACATTAAATTCTAATCCATTCCACATTCAGTTCCACGTTTCATTCCACATTCCATTCCTTTCCATTCCACACTCTATTCAAATTTCCATTCCATTCAATTCCAAATTCTATTGCACATTGCATTCCACATTCCACTCCATTCCTTTCCACATTCCATTAGACATTCCATTCCATTCCATTCCACATCCCATTTCACTCTCCATTGTATTCTATTCCACATTATATTCCACATTCCATTCCACCTTCTATTCCATTCCTTTCCACGTTTCATTCCACCTTCCTTTCCACTTTCCATTCAACTTTCCTTTCCACTCCATTCCACGTTCCATTCCAAATTCCATTGCACTTTCCATTCCATTGCATAACATTCCAGTCCACATTCCATTCCATTACATTCCCCATTCCATTCCATTGCTTTCCATATTCCATTCTTTTCCATTTAACATTCCATTTCACATTCCATTCCACTTTCTATTCCACATTCCGTTCCCCATTCAAATCCACGTTCCATTCAATTGCATTCTACTTTCCATTCCACGTTCCTTTCCACATTTCATTCCACGTTCCATTCCATTACATTCCATGTTCCATTCCCTGTTCCATTCCATTCCATTCCACACTGCATTCCACATTGCATTCCACATTCCATTGCATTCCATTCGACATTCCATACCACATTCCATTCCACTTTCCGTCCCACGTTCCATTTGATTTCTTTCGATGTTTCATTCCACATTCCATTCCATTCCATTCCACTTTCCATTCCACATTCCATTCCACATTCCATTCTTCATTACTTTCCATTCCATTCCCCATTCCATTCCACATTCCATTCCATTCCGTTCCACATTCCATTCCATTACACTCCACATTTCATTCCACATTCCCTTCCATTACACTCCACATTCTATACCAAGTTCCATTTTAATCAATTCCACGTTCCATTCCACGATTCATTCCACATTCCATTCCACAATCCATTTCGCATTCCAATCCATTCCATTCCACATTCCATTCCACATTCCATTTCATTGCATCCCACAGTCCATTACACTATCCATTCCATTCCATTCCACATTCCATTCCACTTTCCATTCCATTCCATTCCACCTTCGTTTCCACGTTGCATTCCACGTTCCATTCCACGTTCCTTTACACGTTCCATTCCACATTCCATTGCATTCCATTCCATATTCCACACCATTCCATTCAATTCCATTCCACAATCCACTCCATTCCATTGCACATTCCATTCCACATTCCATTCCACATTCATTTCCATTACATTCACCATTCCCTTCCACACTCCATTCCACATTCTTTTCCAGATTTTGTTACTTTGCATTCCCCATTCCCTTCCACACTCTATTCCACATGCCATTCCACATTCCATTCCGTTCCATTCCACATTCCATTCAAAATTCCATTTCACATAACTTTCCTTTCCATTCCACATTACTCTTCATTCCATTCCACATTCCTTTCCACATTCCAATCCATTCCATTCCACATTCCATTCCATTCCACATTATTTTCCAAATTCTATTCCACATTCCTTTCCACATTCCATTCCATTGCATTCCACATTCCATCCCACATTCTATACCACATTCCATTCCACATTCCTTCCATTCCATTTCATGTTCACTTCGACTTTCCATTCCACATTCCATTCCAGATTCCATTCCACATTCCATTCCGCATTCCTTTCCATTCCATTCAACATTCCATTCACCTATCCTTTCCACATTCCATTCCACACACCATTCCACATTCCATTCCAATCCATTCCACATTAACTTCCATTCCACGTTCCCTTCCACGTTCCATTCCACGTTCCACTCCACATACCATTTCATTCAATTCCATGTTCCATTCCATTTTCCATTCCATTCCATTACAATTTTCATAGCACATTCCATTCCACATTGCATTCCACATTAGATTCCTTTCCATTCCACATTTCATTCCACATTCAATTCCACATTACAATCAAGTTTCCATTCTACATTCTATTCCATTCCATTCCACATTCCATTCCATTGCATTCCATTCTATTCCACATTCCATTCCATTGCATTCCACATTCCATTCCGTTATATTCCACATTCCATTCAATTACATTCCACATTCCATTCCACGTGCCATTCCACATTCTAATCCACATTCCATTCTATTCCATTGCACATTCTATTCCATTGCATTCGACATTCCATTCCGTTTAATTCCACATTTCATTCCATTCCATTGCATTCCACATTCTATTCCATTCCATTCCTCATTCAATTATATTGCATTCCATTCTGTTCCACATTCCATTCCATTCCATTCTGTTCCACATTCCATTCTATTACATTCCACATTCCATTCAATTACTTTCCATATTCCATTCCACATTGTATTCCATATTGCATTCCATACTATTCCACAGTAGATTCCATTACTTTCTACATTCCATTCCATTCATTTGTGCATTCCATTCCATTCTATTGCATTCCACATTCCATTCCATTCAATTCCGCATTCCATTCCATTCCATCCCATTCTATTCCACATTCCATTCCATTCCACTACACATTCAATTCCATTCCATTCCACATTCCCTTCCACATTCCATTCCACATTCTTTTCTAATTTGCTCTGCATTCCATTCAACATTCCATTCCATTCTATGCCACATTCCATTCCTCATTTCATTGCTTTCCTTTCAGCATTCCATTCCACATTCCATTCCATTCAATTCCACATTTCATTCCACGTTCCATTCCACGTTCCATTCCACGATCCGTTCCACGATCCATTCCACTTTCCATTGTATTCCATTCCACATTCCACAGCACATTCAAATCCATTCCATTCCACATTCCATTCCAGATTCCATTTCACATTCCATTCCACATTCCAATCCATTCCATTCCACGCTCCTTTCCAATTTCCATTCCACTTTCCATTCCCCATTCCATTCCATTTCTTTCCATGATCCATTTCATTCCATTCCACTTTCCATTCCACATTTCATTCCACATACCATTTCACATTGCATTTCACATTCCATTTCACTTTCCATTCCATTCCACTCCATTCCATTGCACATTCCATTCCATTCTAATCCACATTCCATTCCATTCCATTCCACGTTCCATTCTGTTCCACATTCCATTCCATTCCGTTCCACTTTCATTTCAATTTAATTCAACATTCCATTCCATTACATTCCACATTCCATTCCGCATTTCATTAAATTCCATCCTATTCCACATTCCACTCCATTCCATTTCGTGCACATTCCATTCCATTTCACTTGACATTACATTCCACATTCCATTCCACTTTCCATTCCACGTCCCATTCCAATCCATTCCACATTCCTTTCCACATTGCATTCCACATTGCATTCCACTCCCCATTACATTCCTTTCGACATTCCATTATATTACTTTCCACATTCAATTCCATTCCATTGAATTTCACATTCCATTATGTTACATCGCATTTCACATTCCATTCCATTCCATTCTTTTCCACAATCCGTTCCATTCCATTCCACATTCCATTCAATTTCATTCCACATTCCATTCCACATGACATTCCACGTACTATTCCACGATCCATTCCACATTGAATTCAACATTCCATTCCATTCCATCCTTCATTCCATTTCATGTTCCATTCCATGCCATTCAACATTCCATTCCACGTTCCTTTCCTTTCTATTCCACATTCCATTCCATGTTCCATTTCATTGCTTTCCAACTTCCATTCCACATTCCATTGAACGTTCCAATCCACAATCCTTTGCACGATCCATTCCACTTTCCATTCCATTCCATTCCTTATTCCACACCATTCCATTCCATTCCATTACACAATCCAGTCCATTCCATTCCATTTTTCATTCCACATTCTGTTCCACATTCCTTTCCGTTCCATTCCACATTCGGTTCCACATTCCATTCCCTTCCATTCCACATTCCATTCCACTCTCCATTAAACATTGCATTCCACATTCCATTCCTTTCAATTCCACATTCCATTCCACACTCCATTCCACATTCCATTCCACACTCCATTCCACATTCCATTCCACATTCCATTCCATTCCATTCCACATTCCATTCCACATTCCATTCCGTTCCATTCCACATTCCATTGTATTCCATTCCACCTTCCATTCTAAATTCCAATCCATTCCATTACACATTCCATTCAATTCCATTCCATATTCCATTCCACATTATATTCCACTTTCCATTCCACATTCCATTCCATTCCATTCCACATTCTATTCCACATTGTATTCCACCTTCCATTCCATTGGTTTCCACTTTCCATTCCACATTCCACTCCACATTCCATTCCACATTCCGTTCCATTCCACTCCACATTCCGTTCCATTCCAGTCCACATTCCATTCCACTCTATTCCACATTCCATTGCACATTCCTTTCCACATTCCTTTGCATTCCATTCCACATTCCATTCCACTATCCGTTCCGTTGCACTCCACGTTCCATTCCCCTTACGGTTCCATTCCATTCCACTTTCCTTTCCACATTCCTTTCCACATTCCATTCCAGATTCCATTCCACATTCCATTCCATTCTATTCCACATTCCATTCCAGCTTACATTCCTTTCCATTCCACAATACTTTCCACATTCCATCCCACATTCCATTCCGTATTCCATTCTATTTTAGACCACATTCCATTCCACATCCCATTGCATTCCATTCCACTTTCGATTCCACGTTCCATTCCATTGTATTCCACATTCCATTCCATTCCAGTCCACTTTCCATTCCGCATTCCATTCCATTGTATTCCACATTGTATTCCACATTCCATTCCACCTTCCTTTCCATTCCATTGCAGATTCCATTCCTCCGTACATTCCTTCTATTCCTCTTTCCATTCTACTTTCTATTCCACATTCCATTCCATTCCATTCCAGGTTCAATTCCACGTTCCTTTCCATATTCCATTTCACATTGCATTCCACGTTCCATTCCACATTCCATTCCACGTTTCATTCCACGTTCCATTCCACGTTCCTTTCCATTTATCATTGCATTGCATTCCATTCCATTTCACATTCCATTCTACATTCCCTTCCATTTCATTCTATTCCATTGCATTCCATTCCAAATACCATTCAATTCCAATCCTCTCCACGTTACAAAATACTCCATTCCACATTGTATTCTATTCAATTCCACATTCCAATCCATTCCATTGCACATTCCATTCCATTCCATTTCATTCCACTTTCCACACCATTCCATTGCATTACACATTCAATTCATTTAAATTGCACGTTCCTTTCCATTCCAGTCCACAATTCATTCCATTCCATTCCACCTTCCATTCCGCGGTCCATTCCAAATTCCATTACATTTCATTCTATTCCGTTTCATTCCATTCCACATTCCATTGCATTCCATTCCACTACATATTCCATTCCATTCAGTTCCACATTCCATTCTATTCCATTCCACATTCCATTCCATTCCATTGCACATTCCATTAAATTCCATTCCATTCCATTCAACATTCCATACCATTCCATGGCATTCCTCATTCCATACCTTTCCATTACACGTTCCATTCCGTTGCATTCCACGTTCCATTCCATTCCATTCCACAATACATTCCATCTCATTCCGCCTTTTATTCCACATTCCATTCAAAGTTCCATTCCACGTTGCATTCCACGTTCCATTCCACGTTTCATTCTATTCCATTCCACATTCCATTCCATTCGACACCACCTTCCATTCCACATTCTACTCCACTCCTTTCCACATTCCTTTCCACATTCCATTCCATTCCATTCCACATACCGTTCCATTCCATTCTACATTCCATTCCATTCCATTCCACATTCTATTCCATATTCCATTCCATTTAATGCCACCTTCCATTCCACATTCTGTTCCATTCCATTCCATTCCATTGCACATTCAATTCCATTCCTTTCCACAATACTTTCCACTTTCCATTCCACATTCCTTTCTACATTCCATTCCAAATTCCATTCCATTCAATCCGTCTTCGTTTCCACATTCCATTCCATTCCATTGCATTCAACATTCCATTCCACATTCCATTCCTTTCCAATCCATATACCATTCCATTTCATTCCAGATTCCATTCCATCCACTTCCATTCCATTCTATTGCATTCCATTCCACATTGCATTGTATTCCATTCCACATTCTATTCCACGTTCCGTTGCGCGTTCCCTCCCATTTTCCATTCCACGTTCCATTCCACATACCATTCCACATTAAATTCAACATTCCATTCCAAATTCCATTCCATTCCTTTCCACATTCCATTCCATATTCAATTTCATTCCATTCCACATATCATTCCATTCTACGCCACGTTACATTCCACTTTCCATTCCACATTCCATTCCGCATTCCATTCCACATTCCGTTCCACATTCCATTCCGTTCTATTTCACATTACATTTCACATTCTATTCCACATGATATTCCACATTCCATTCCATTCCATTCCACATTCCATTTCATTCCATTCCACATTCCATTCCATATTCCATTCCATTCCATTACACATTCCATTCCATTCCATTCCATATTCCATTCCATTCCATTCCACATTCCATTCCATTCCATTCCATTCCACATTCCATTCTATTCTATTCCACATTCTTTTTGATGTTCCATTCCTCATTCCATTCCACTTTCCTTTCCACGTCCCATTCCACATTGCATTCCAAATTAAATTCAACATTCCATTCCACATTCCACTCCATTTCATTCCACATTCCACTCCACATTCCATTCCACCCCATTCAACACTCCATTCCATTCCATTTCACATTCCATTTGGTTTAATTTCACTTTCCTTTCCACATTCCATTCAACATTGCATTCCACATTCTGTTTCACATTCCATTCCACATTCCTTTCCACATTCCATTCCATATTGCATTCCACATTCTGTTCCACATTCCATTCCACATTCCATTCAATTCGATTCCACATTCCATTCCATTCAATTTCACATTCCATTACTTTACATTCCATATTTTTTCCACATTCCTTTCCACATTCCTTTCCACATTCCATTCAACATTCCATTCCACATTCTATTCCTTTCCATTTCATATTGCATTCTGTTCCATTCCACATTACTTTCCACATTCCATTCCACTTAGCACTCCACATTAAATTCCACATTCCTTTACACTTTCCGTTCCACATTCCGTACCTCATTCCATTCGACATTCCATTCCATTTCACTCCACATTCCATTCCATACCATTCCACGTTACATTTCATGTTTCTCTCTGTTTTCCATTCCAAGCCACATGCCACATTTTTGTCCACGTTCCTTTCCACGTTCCATTCCATTCCATTCCACGTTCCATTCCACATTCCAATCCACATTCCATTACACTTTCCATTCCATTCCATTCCACGGTCCATTCCACGTTCCATTCCATTCCATTCAACTTTCCATTCCGCTTATAATTGCACATTCAATTCCATGATCCATTCCACGTTCCATTCCGCGATCCCTTCCGCGTTCCATTCCATTCCATTCCACGTTCCATTCCACGTTCCATTCCACATTCCAATCCACAATCCATTACACGTTCCATTCCATTCAATTCCACGGTCCATTCCACGTTTCATTCCATTTCGTTTCACTTTCTATTCCACATAACATTGCACATTCCATTCCACGTTCCATTCCACGTTCCATTCTGTTTTCCATTCCACCTTCAATTCCGCGTTCCATTCCAGGTTCCATTCCATTCCATTACAGATTCCACTACACATTCCATTCAATTCCATTCCACATTCCATACCATTAAATTCCATTGCATTCCACATTCCATTCCATTCCACATACAATTTCATTCCATACCATTAAATTCCATTGCATTCCACATTCCATTCCATTCCACATTCCATTGCATTCCATAGCTCATTCCATTCTGCATTCCATTGAATTCCATTCCACATACCATTCCATTCCATTCCACATTCCACGACCTTCCATTTGACATTCCGTTGCACATTCCATTCCATGTTGCATTCCACATTCCATTCCACATTCCATTCCACGTTTCATTCCATTCCATTACACTTTCCATTCCACGTTCCTTTCCATACCATTCCAAGTTCCATTCCACATTCCATTCCACAATCCATTCCACGTTCCTTTCCATTCCATTCCACGTTCCATTCCATGATCCATTTCATTCCATTGCACATTCCATTCCACATTCAATTCCGTGTTCCATTCCATTCCATTCCACGTTCCATTCCATGTTGCATTCCATTCTATTCCACTTTCCATTTCACATTCCATTGCACATTCCTTTTAACGATCCATTCCACATTCCATAGCACATTCCATTCCATGTTCCATTCCACGTTCCATTCCACGTTCCTTTCCACGTTCCATTGCACATTGCATTCCACCTTCCATTCCACGTTCCGATCCATTCCATTCCACTTTCCATTCCACCTTCCATTCCACATTCCATTCCACATTACATTATTTTCCATTCCACATTCCATTCCACATACCATTCCGCATACCATACCACATTCCATTTCACATTCCAATCCATTCCATTCAAACTTCCATTTCACATTCCATTCCATTCCATTACATTCCATATTAAACTCCAGTCCATTACACATGCCATTCTATTCCATTCCACATTCCATTGCATTCCATTCCACATTCTATTCAACATTCCATTCCTCTCAATTTCACTTTCCATTCCACGTTCCATTCCATTCCATTCAATTCCACGTTCCATTCCATTCCATTCCACAATCCATTCCACATTCCATTCCACAATTCATACCACATTCCACTCCACATTCTATACCATTCCATTCCACTTTACATTACATTGCATTCCACATTCCATTCTATTCCATTCCATTCCATTCCATTCCATTCCACATTCCATTCTATTCCCTTCCCCATTCTCTTCCATGTTCCATTGCACGTTCCTTTCCACTTTCCATTCTAAATTACATTCCACATTGCATTCCACATAAAATTCAACATTTCAATCCAAATTCCATTCCATTCCGTTCCAGATTCTATTCCCCATTCCATTTAGTTCCATTCCACATTTCATTCCACGTTCCATTACATTCCAATCCACGTTGCATTCTGCGTTCCATTCCACATTGCATTCCACATTCAATTCCAAATTCCATTCCGTTCGGTTCCACATGTCATTCCACATTCCATTCTTTTCCATTCAACATTCCACTCCATTCCATTCCACTTTCCATTCCACATTCTATTCCATTCCATTCCACATTCCATTAAATTCCATTCCACATTACATTCCATTCCATTCCACATTCCATTCTAATCCATTCCACATTTTATTCCACTTTCCATTCCACGTTGCATTCCACTTTCCATTCCACGTTCCATTCCACATTGCATTCCAGATTAAATTCAACATTCCATTCCTCATTCCATTCCGTTCCGTTCCGCATTCCATTCCAGACTCCATTTCATTACAGTCCACATTCCATTCCATTCCACTCCACGTCCCATTCCACTTTCCATTCCATTCCATTGCATTCCACTTTCCATTCCATATTCCCTTCCACGTTCCATTCCATTGCAATCCAAGTTCCATTGCACGTTCCATTCCACATTCCATTCCACACTCAATTCCACATTCCATTCCGTTGTATTCCACATTACTTTCCACATTCCATTCCACATTCCATTCCACATTTCATTTCATTCCATTGCACATTCCATTCCACATTCTATTCATTCCATCCCACATTGTCTTCCACAATCCATTCCACATTCCATTCCATTCCATTCTACAATCCATTTAACATGCCATTCCTTTCGATTCCACATTCCATTCCATTCCTTTTCACATTCCATTCTCAATTTGATTCCACATTCCTTTCCATTCCATTTCACATTCCATTCCACATTCCATTCCACATTCCTTTCCACGTTCCAATCCACATTCCATTTCGCATTCCATTCCACGTTTCATTCCATTCTGTTCCACTTAACATTCCATTCGATTAGACATTCGATTCCATTCCATTTACTTCCATTCCACTTTCCATATCATTCCCTTCCATTCCACAGTCCATTCCTTTACATTACACATTCCATTCCATTCCATTCCGCATTCCATTCCATTTCATTCCATTCTGTTCCACATTCCATTGCACATTAGATTCCCATCTATTACACATTCCATTAAATTCCATTCCACATTTCATTTCACTTTCCATTCCAAGTTCCATTCCGTGTTCCATTCCACATTCAATTCAAAGTTCCATTCTACGTTCCATTCCATTCCAATCAATATTCCACTGCACATTCCATTCCATTCAATTCCATATTCCATACCATTAAATTCCATTCCATTCCAAATTGCATTCCATTCCACATACTATTCAACAGTCCATTCCATTCGATTCCACTGTCCATTCCATTCCATTCCACATTCCACAACATTCCATTCCACATTTCATTCCACATTCAATTCCATGTTGCATTCCACATTCCATTCCAAATTCCATTAAACTCCATTCCATTCTATATTCACTTCCATTCCATTCCAATTTATTCCTCATTCCATTCCATGTTCCATTCCATATCACTCCACATTCCCTTCCATTCCATTCCATTCCACTTTCCATTCCATTCCATTCCATTCCACATTCCATTCCATATTCTATTCCATTCCATTCCACATTATTTCAATTCCATGCCACATTCCATTCCATTCCCTTCCACATTCCATTCCATTCTATTGCATTCCACATTCCTTTGCACATTCCACTCCATTCCATTCCACATTCCATTCCACATTCCTTTCCCTTCCATTCCACATTGTATTCCATTCCATTCCACATTCCATTCCAAATTACATTCCCTTCCAGGCCACAATCCATTCCACATTCTTTTCCATTTGATTACACATTCAGTTTCATCCCATTCCACATTCAATTCCCTTCAACCTTCTATTCCACATTGCATCCCTTTCCTTTCCACATTCTCTTCCATTCCATTTCCCATTCCATTACATTCCATTCCACATTCCATTCCACATTCCATTCCATACCATTCCACATTCCATTCCACATTCAATTACATTCCATTGTACATTCCATTCCACATTCTATGTGAAATGTAATGGAAAGGAAAGTGGAATGGAATGTGGAATGGAATGGAATGGATTGTGGTTAGGAATGGAATGCAATGTGGAATGGAATGGAATGGAATGGAATGTGGAATGGATTGGAATTCAAGGTGGAATGGAATGGAATTGAACGTGGAAAGGAATGTGGAATGGAATGGCATCGAAAGTCGAATGGAATGGAGTGTGCAATGGAATGTGGAACGGAATGTGGAATAGAGTGTAGAATGGAATGGAATGGAATGTGCAATGGAAAGTGGAATGGAATGCAATGGATAGGGGAATGCAATGGATTTTGTAATGGAATGTAATGTGTAATGGAACCTGGAATGGAATGGAATGGAATGCCGAATGGAATGAAATAGAACGTGGAATGGAAACTAATGGAATGTGGAATGTAATGGAATGGAATGCAATGTGGAATGGAACGGAATGGAATGTGGAATGGAATAGAATGGAATATGGAATGGAATACATTGGAATGCGGAATGGAA
The DNA here is from genome assembly GCF_028885655.2 of Pongo abelii. Lineage (NCBI taxonomy): Eukaryota > Metazoa > Chordata > Mammalia > Primates > Hominidae > Pongo > Pongo abelii. The sequence goes on along the minus strand of NC_072000.2, from coordinate 16,298,457 downwards.
TGGAATGCGGAATTGAATGAAATTGAAAATGGAATGGAATGTGTAATGGAATGCAAGCAAAAGTGTAATGGAACGTCTAATGGAACGTGGAATCGAATGTGGAATGGAAAGTGGAACGGAATGGAAGGGAAAGTGGAATGGAATGGAACGGAAAGGAAAATGGAATGGAATGGAATGTGGAATGGAATGGAATTGAATGTGGAATGGAACGTCTAATGGATTGGAATGGAATGGAATGGTATTGAATGTGGAAAGGAATGCAATGGAATGTGGAATATAATGTGGAATGGAATGTGGATTTGAATGTGGAATGGAATGGAATGGAATGTGCAATTAAATGTGAAGTGGAATCGAATGGAATGTGGAATTCAATGTGGAATGGTATGCAATGGAATGTGCAATGGAAAAGAATGGAATATGGAATGGAATGTGGAATGGAATGGAATGGAATTGAATAGAAGGTGGAATGGAATTGAATGGAATATGGAATGGAATGCACAATGAAATGCAAGGGAATGGAATGGAATGTGGAATGGAATGTGGAAAGGAATGGAATGGCATGGAATGGAACGTGGAATGGAGTGTGGAATGGAATGGAATGGAATGGAATGGAATGTGTAATTGAATTGAATGGAATGTGGAATGGAATGCGGAATGGAACGGAATGGAAAGGCATGGAAAGGGGAATGGAATAGAAAGTGGAATGGAATGCTGTTGAATGTGAAAGGGAATGTGGAATGGAATGGAATGGCATGGAATGGAGTGTGGAATGGAATGGAATGGAATGTGGAATGGAATTGAATGGAATGTGGAATTAAACGGAGAATGGAATGTGAAATGGATTGTTGAATGTAATCAAATGAAATGGATTGGAATGTCGAACGCAATGATAAGTAATGCGTACTGTAATGGAATGGAATGTGAAATGGAATGTGGAATGGAATGTGCAATGGAATGTGGAATGGAATTAAATGGAATTCAGAAAGTATTGGAATGGAATGGAAAGGAATTTGGAATGGAATGGATTTGAATGTGGAATGGAATATAACGGAATGTGGACTGGAATGGAATGGAATGGAATATGCAATGGAATCCGGAATGGAATGGAATGGAATGTGGAAAGGAATGGCATGTATTGTGGAATAGAATGCAATGGAACTGTATGTGGAATTGAATGGTATCAAACGGAATGTGAAATGGAATTGAATGGAGTGCAATGGAATGTGGAATGTTATGGAATGGAATGGAATGCGATGGAATGGAGGATGGAGTGGAATGAAATAGAATGTGGAATGGAAAATCATATGGAATTGAATGCTTGCAATGTGGAATGAAATGCAATGGAATGAAATAGAATGGAATGGAATGGAAAGGAATGTGGAATGGAATACAACGTAAAGTGGAATGGAATTTGAAATGGAATAGAATGGAAAGTGGAATGGAATGTGGAATGGATTTGAATGTAAGTTGGAATGGAATGTGGAATGGAATGGAATGGAATGGAATCTAGAGTGGAATGGAATGGAATCTAGAGTGGATTGGAATAGAATGGAATGTGGAATGGATTGGAATGGAATTTGGAATGGAATGGAATGGAATGGAATTTGAAAAGGAATGGAACTGAATGTTCAAAGGAATGTGGAATGGAATGCAATGTGGAATGGAATGTGGAATACTAAAGTGGAATGGAATGTGGAATGGAATGGAAAGTAAAGTTCAATGGAAATGAATGGAAAGTGAAGTGGAAAGGAATGCAACATGGAATGGAATATGGAATGGAATGTTCAAAGAAATGTGGAATGGAGTGGAATGGAATGTGACATTGAATGTGGAATGGAATGGAATGGAATGGAATGGAATCTGGAATGGAATATAATGGAATGGAATTTGCAATGGAACTTGGAATGGAAAGTTATGGGACATGGAATGGAACGGAATGAAATGTGGAATAGAATGGAATGGAATGGAATGTGAAATGGAGTGGAATTGAATGTGGAATGAAATGGAATGGAATGTTGGATAGAATGTGTAATGGAACAGAATGGATTGTGGAATGGCATGGAATGGAATGTAACAGAGTGGAATGGCATGGAATGGAATGTGGAATGGAATGGAATGGAATAGAAAGGAAAGTAGAATGAAATGGAATGGAATGTGGAAAGGAATTGAATGGAATGTTGAATGGAATGTTGAATGTTGAATGGAATTGAATGGAATGTTAAAAGGAATGGAAAGGAATATGCAATGGAATGTGGAATGGAATGTAGAAAGGAATGTGGAATGCAAAGGAATGGAAAGTAGAATGGAATGTGGAATGGAATGGAATACAAAGTAGAATGGAATATGGAAAGGAATGGAATTGAATGTGGAAAGGAATGGAATGGAAAGTGGAATGGAATGTGGAATGGAATGGAATGGAAAGTGGAATGGAATGGAATGGAATTTAATGAAATGTGTAAAGCAATGAGGAATGCAATGGAATGAAATTGTATGCAATGTGGTATAGAATGTGGAAAGGAATGTGGAATGGAACATGGAATTGAAAGTGGAATAAATCGGAAGGGAACGTGGAATGGAATTTGAAATGGAATGTAATGGAATGGAATGGAATTTGGAATGGAATCGAAAGGAATGGAATTTGGAATGGAATGCAATAGAAAGTATAATGGAATGTGCAATGGAATAGAATGGAATAAAGATTGGAATTCGGAATAGAATGGAATGGAATGTGGAATGAAAAGTAGAGTGCAATGTTGAATGGAATGTGGAATGGAAAGGAATGGAATGTACAATGGAATGTGGAATTCAATGGAATGGTATTTGGAATGGAAAGGAATGTAGAATTCAATGGAATGGAATTTGGAATGGAATGGAATGTAGAATGGAATGTGGAATAGAACGTCGAATGGAATGTGGAATGGAATGTGGAATGGAATGGAACATAATGCCATGGAATGGAATGGAATGTGAAATGGAATGGAATGGAATGTGGAATGGAATGGAACGGAATGTGGATTGTAATGCAATGGAGTGGAATGGGGACTGCAATGGAAAGGAATGGAATGTGCAGTGTAATATGGAATTCAAAGGAATGGAATGGAATGTGGAATGGAATGTTGAATGGAAAGGAATGGAATGTAGAATGGAATATGGAATGGAATGGAATGGAATGTGGAATGGAATGGAATGGAATTTGGAAGGCAATGTGGAATAGAATGAAATGAAATGTAGAATGGAATATGGAATGGAATGGAGTGAAATGTAGAATGGAATGTGTAATGGAATGGAATGGAATGTGGATAGGAAAAAAAAGGAATGTAAGATGGAATGGAACGTGGAATGGAACGTTTAATGTAATGAATTGGAAAGTGGAAAGCAATGGAGTGGAATGCGGAATGGAATGGAATGGAATGTGGAAGAGAACGTCTAATGGAATGGAATGGAATGTGGAATGGAATGTGGATGGAAATGGAATGGAATGTGGAATAGAATGTGAAATGGAATGGAATGGTTTGTGGAATGGCATGGAATGGAATGTAACAGAGTGGAATGGAATGGAATGGAATGTGGAATGGAATGGAATGGAATGGAAGAGAAAGGAATATAGAATGAAATGGAATGGAATGTGGAATGGAATTGAATGGAATGTTGAATGGAATGGAATGGAATATGCAATGGAATGTGGAATGGAATGGAATGGAATGTAGAAAGCAATGTGGAATGGAAAGGAATGGAAAGTAGAATGGAATGTGGAATGGAATGAAATAGAAATTAGAATGGAATATGGAATGGAATGGAATGGAAAGTGGAAAGGAATGGAATGGAAAGTGGAATGGAATGTGGAATGGAATGGAATGGAAAGTGGAATGGAATGTGGAATGGAATGGAATGGAAAGTGGAATGGAATGTGGAATGGAATGGAATGAAAAGTAGAATGGAATGTGGAATGGAATGGAATAGAATGGAATGGAATATACAATAGAATGTGGAATGGAAAGTGGAAGAGAATTGAATTTGGAATGGAGTGGGATGGAATACGGAATGGAATGGGGAATGGAATGGAATGTGGATTGAAATGGAATGCAGAACGGAACGTGGAACGGAATGGAATGGAATTTGGAATGGAATGGAATGGATTGTGGAATGGAACGTTGAATGGAATGTGGAATAGAATGGAATGGAATGTGGAAAGAAATGTGGAATGTAATAGAAAGGAATGTGTGTTGTAATACGTATTTGAATGGAATGGAATGTGGAATGGACTTAGGAATGGAATGGAATGGAATGTGGAGTGGAATGTAGAATGGAAAGGAATGGAATTTCAAATGTAAACTTCAATTGAATGGAATGGTATGTGAAATGGTATGTGGAATGGAATTGAATGGAAACTAGAAAGGAATTTGGAATGAAATGGAAAGAAACTTGGAATGAAATGGAATGTAATGGAAAGGGGAAAGGAAAGAAATTGAATGGAATGCGGAATGGAACATGGAATGGAACGTGGAATATAAAGTGAAATGGAACTTGGAATGGAAATTGGAATGGAATGTAATGTGAAGTGGAATGGAATGGAATGAAATGTGAAACGGAATGGAAAGGAACGTGGAATGGAATGGAATGTGGACTGGAATGAAAATAAATGGAATTGAATGTGGGATGGAACGGAATTTAATGTGGAACGCAATGGAATGGAATGTGGAATGGAATGGAATGTGGACTGGAATACAATGGAGTGGAATGTGGACTGGAATGGTATGGAATGTGGAATGAAAAGGAATGGAATGTGGAATGAAATGTGGAATGTCATGCAATAGAACGCGGAATGGAATGGAATGGAATTTGTAATGGAATGGAAGGAAATTTGGAATGGAATGGAATGGAATGGAATGTGGAATGGAAGGGAAAGGGATGTGGAATTTAATGGAATGGAAAGTGGAATGGACTGGAATGGAATGGAATGTGGACTGGAATGCAATGGAATGGAAAGGAATTTGGACAGGAATGCAATGGAAGGGAATGGAATATGGAAGGGAATGGAATATGGAATGGAACGTGGAAGGGAATGGAATGGTATGGAATATGGAATGGAATGAGGAATGGAATGGAATGGAACTTGGAATTTAATGGAATGGAAAGTGGAACAGAGTGGAATGGAATGGAATGTGTACTGGAATGAAATGGAAGGGAAAGGAATATGGAATGGAAAGTGGAATGGAGTAAATTGGAATGGAAGAGAATGCAATGTGCAAAGGAATGGAACGGAAAGTGGAATGTAATGGAATGGGATAGATAGGAATGGAAAGGAATGTGTTGGAATGTGGAATGGAATGGAGTTGAAAGTGGAAAGAAATGGAATAGCATGGAATGCAATGTGGAACGGAATGTGGAATGGAATGGAACGCAATGGAATGTGTCATGGAATGGAATGGAATGGAATGTGGAATGCAATGAAATGGAATGGAATGGAATGCGGAATGGAATGGAACGGCATGTGGAATGCAAAGTGGAATGGAATGTGGAATTGAATGGAATGGATTGGAATTTGAACTGGATTGGAATGGAATGGAATGGAATGTGCAATGCAATGGAGTGGAACGTGGAATGGAAAGGATTGAAATGTGGAATGGTACGTGGAATTGAATGGAGTGGAATGGAATGTAGAACAGAATGGAATGGCATACAATGTGTAATGGAATGTGTAATGGAATGTGTAATGGAATGTGGAATGGAATGTGGAATGGAACGTGGAATATAAAGTGGAATGCAACTTGGAATGGAAAGTGGAATGGAATGAAATGTGAAGTGGAATGGAATGGAATGAAATGTGAAATGGAATGGAAAGAAATGTGGAATGTAATGGAATAGAATGGAATATGGACTGGAATGAAATTAAATGGAATAGAATGTGGGATGGAATGGAATTTAATGTGGAACGCAATGGAATGGAATGTGGAATGGAATGGAATGTAGACTGGAATGGAATGGAATGGAATGTGGACTGGAATGTAATGGAATGTGGAATGAAAAGGAATGGAATGCGGAATGAAATGTGGAATGTCATGCAATAGAACGTGGAATGGAATGGAATGGAATTTGTAATGGAATGGAAGGAAATTTGGAATGGAACAGAATGGAATGGAATGTGGAACGGAACAGAAAGGGATGTGGAATTTAATGGAATGGAAATTGGAATGGAAATTGGAATGGACTGGAATGGAATGGAATGTGGACTGGAATGCAATGGAATGGAATGGAATGTGGACAGGAATGCAATGAAATGCAGTGGAATATGGAATGAAATGTGGAAGGGAAAGGAATGGTATGCAATATGGAATGGAATGTGGAATGGAATGGAATGGAATTTGGAATTTAATGGAATAGAAAGTGGAACAGAGTGGAATGGAATGGAATGTGTACTGGAATGAAATGGAAGGGAATGGAAAATGGAATGGAAAGTGAAACGGAGTAAATTGGAATGGAAGAGAATGCAATGTGCAATGGAATGGAACGGAAAATGGAATGTAATGGAATGGGATAGATTGGAATGGAATGCAATGTGCTGGAATGTGGAATGGAATGGAGTTGAAAGTGGAAAGGAATGGAATGGAATATGGAATGCAACGGAATGTAATGTCGAATGGAATGGAATGGAATGTAGACCGGCATGGAATGAAATTGAATGGAATGTGCAATGGAAAGGAATGGAAAGTGGAATTGCATGGAATGCAATGTGGAATGGAACGTGGAATGGAATGGAACACAATGGAATGTGTTATGGAATGGACTGGAATGGAATGTGGAATGCAATGAAATGGAATGGAATGGAATGCGGAAACGAATGGAACGGCATGTGGAATGCAAAGTGGAATGGAATGTGGAATTGAATGGAATGGATTGGAATATGGACTGGAATGGAATGGAATGTAATGGAATGTGCAATGGAATGGAGTGGAACGTGGAATGGAAAGGATTGAAATGTGGAATGGGACGTGGAATTGAATGGAGTGGAATGGAATGTAGAACGGAATGGAATGGCATGCAATGTGTAATGGAATGTGTAATGGAATGTGTAATGGAATGTGGAATGGAATGGAATGGGATGTGGAATGGAATGGAATGGGATGTGGAATGGAATGGAATTTAATGAAATGTCTAAAGCTATGAGGAATGCAATGGAATGAAATTGTATGTAATGTGGTATGGAATGTGGAAAGGAACGTGGAATGGAACGTGGAACAGAAAGTGGAATGTATCGGGAGGGAACGTGGAATGGAATTTGAAATGGAATGTAATGGAATGGAATGGAATTTGGAATGGAATCGAAATGAATGGAATGTGAAATGGAATGCAATGGAAAGTATAATGGAATGTGCAATGGAATAGAACGGAATAAAGATTGGAATTCGGAATAGAATGGAATGGAATTTGGAACGATAAGTGGAGTGGAATGTTGAATGGAATGTGGAATGGAAAGGAATGGAATGTGGAATGGAATGTGGAATTCAATGGAATGGAATTTGGAATGGAATGGAATGTAGAATGGAATGTGGAATAGAACGACAAATGGAACGTGGAATGGAATGTGGAATGGAATGGAATAAAATGCCATGGAATGGAAGGGAAAGTGAAATGGAATGGAATGGAATGTGGAATGGAATGTGCAATGGAATGGAATGTGGAATGGAATGTGGAATGGAATGGAATGGAATGTGGAATGGAATGGAATGGAATGTGGAATGGAATGGAATGGAATGTGAAATGGAATGTGGAATGGAATGTAATGGAATGTGGAATGGAATATAATGGAATGTGGAAGGCAATGTGGAATGGAATGAAATGAAATGTGGAATGGAATATGGAATGGAATGGAGTGAAATGTAGAATGGAATGTGTAATGGAATGGAATGGAATGTGGATAGGAAAAAAAGGAATGGAAGATGGAATGGAACGTGGAATGGAACGCGGAATGTAATGAAGTGGAAAGTGGAAAGCAATGGAGTGGAATGCGGAATGGAATGGAATGGAAGGTGGAAGGGAACGTGGAATGGAATGGAATGGAATGAGGAATGGAATGTGGAGTGAAATGGAATGGAACAGAATGTAGAATCGAATGAGGAATGCAATGGAATGGAATATAGAATTCACTGTGAAATTGAATGGAATGGAATGTGGAAAGGGATGTGGAATGGAATGTGGAATGGAATGTTGGATGGAATGCGAAGTGGAATGGAATGGAATGGAAAGGAATGTGGAATGGAATGGAATGGAATCTGGAATGCAAAGTGGAATGGAAAGTGGAAAGGAATGGAATGGAATGTGGAATAGTGTGAGGAAAGGAACGTGGAATGGAACGTGGAATGGAACGAAATGTATCGTGGAATGGACTCTGGAATAGAGTAGAATGGAATGTCAAATGGAATGGATTGGAAAGTGGAATGAAATGTGGAATGGATTGTGCATTGGAATGGAACTGAATTTAATGTGGAATGGAATGTGGAATGGAATGGAATGGAACGTGGAATGGAATGAAATGGAAAGGAATGGAAACAGTAATTCAATGGAATTTAATTGAACGTGGAATGGAATGGAAGGGAACGTGGAATGGAATGGAATAGAATATGGAATGGAATGTTGAATGGATCATGGAATGGAACGAAATGCAATGTGCAATAGAATGGAACAGAATGTGGAATGGAATGGAAAGGAATGTCCAATGGAATGTCGAATGGAACGTGGAATGGAATGGAATGGAAAGTGGAATGGAATGGAATGGAATTTGGAATGCAATGGAGAGGAATGTGAAATGGAATGTGGAATGGAATTGAGTGGAGTGTTGAATGGAATGCAACGGAATATGGAATCGCATGGAATGCAATTTGGAATGGAATGTGGAATGGAATGGAATGGAATGTGGAATGGAATGGATTGGAACGTGGAGTGGAAAGTAAAGGAGGGTGTAAAGAAATGGAAAGTAACGTGGAAAGGAATGGAATGGATAGGAATGGAATGGAATGGAAGGTGGAATGGAATGGAATGTGGAATGGCATGGAATGAAATGTGGAATGCAATGTGGAATGATTTGGAATTGAATAAGGAGTGGAATGTGGAATGGAATGGAATGGAACGTGGAATGGTATGTGGAATGGAATGTGGAATGGAACGTCGAATGGAATGTGGAATGGAATTTGGAATGGAATCGAATTGAATGTGGAATGCAAAGGAATGGAATCTGGAATGGAATGCGCAGTGGAATGGAATAGAATGTGGAATGGAGTGAAATGGAAAGTGGAATGGATTGGAATTGTCAGGAATATGGAATGGAATGGAATTGAATGCAGAATGGAATGCAGTGGAACCTGGAATGGAATGGAACGGAATGTGGAATGGAAAGTGGAATGATGTGGAATGGAAAGTGGAATGGAATGGAAAGTGGAATGGAACGGAATGGAATGTGGAATGGAAAGGAATGGAATGTGGAATGGAATGTGGAATGGAATGGAATGGAAAGTGGAATGGAATGTGGAATGGAATGGAATGGAATGTGGAATGGAATGAGGAAAGGAATGGAATGGAATGTGGAATGGAAAGGAATGGAATCTGGAATGGAATGGATTGGAAAGTGGAAACGAAAGGAAACGAGTGTGGAATGAAATGGAAAGGAACGTGGAATGGAATGGAATGGATTGGAATAGGATGGAAAGGAAAGTGGAATGGAATGGTATGTGGAATGGAATGGAATGGAATGTGGAATGGAAAGGAATGGAATGTTGAATGGAATGGAATTCAATGAGGAATCAAATGGAACATGAAATGTAACGGAATGTGCAATGGAATGGAATGGAATGTGTAATGGAGTGGAACCGAATGTGGAATGGAATGGAATGTGGAAGGGAAAGTGGAATGGAATGGAATGTGGAATGGAATGTCTAATGAAACGGAATCGAACGGAATGTAGAATCGATTGAGGAATACAATGGAATATAAGATAAAATTGAATTTGGAATGGAATGGAATGGAATTTGGAATGGTATGTGGAATGGAATGTGGGATAGAATGGAATGTGGAATTGAATGGAATGGAATGGATTGTGGAATGGAATGGAATGGAACGGAATGTGGAAAGGAAAGTGGAATGGAAAGTAGAATGAAATGGAATAGAATGTGGTATTGAAGGTGGTATGGGACGTGGAATGGAACGTGGAATGGAATATGGAATAGAGTGGAATGGAATGTTGAATGGAATGAGGAATGGAACGTTTAATTGAATGGAATGGAAGATGGAACAGGACGTGGAATGGAACGTGGAAAGGAACGTGGAATGGATCGTGGTATGGAATGGAATGGAACGTGGAATGGACTGGAACGTGTAATGGAATGGAAAGGAACGTGGAATGGAATGGAATGGAACGTGAAATGGAATAGTAAGGAAAGTGGAATGAAGTCGAATGGAACGTGGAATGCAATGTGGAATGGGATGGAATGGAATGGAATGTAAAGTGGAATGAAATAGATAGTGGAATGGAAAGGAATGGAATGTGGAATGGAATGGAATGTGAAATGGAAATAGAATGGAATGTGGAATGGAACGTACTGTGGAATGGAATGGAATGGAATGAGGAATGTAATTGAATGTGGAATGGAATGGAATGGAATGTGGAATGGAACGTGGAATGGAATGGAATGGAAAGTGGAATGGAAAGGAATGGAATGTGGAATGGAATGGAATGGAATGCAGAATGGACGGAATGGAATGTCGAATGGAATGAACTGAAAAGTAATGTGGAGTGCAATGGAATGGAATGAAGCAGAATGGAATGTGGAATTGAAAGTGGAATGGAATGGAATGGAATGGAATGGAATGTGGAATGGAATGCGGAATGGAACGTGGAATTTAATGGAATGGAATGGAATGGAATGTGGAGTGGATTGTTTAATGGAACAGGGAATGGAATGGAATGGAATGTGGAATGTAATGTGGAATAGAATGGAAAGGAATGGAATGGAATGGAATGAGGAATGGAATGGAATGGAATGGAATGTGTAATGGAATGCAATGTGGAATGGAATAGAATTGAACGGAATGGAATGGAACGGAATGCGGAATGAAATGCGAAATGGAATGGAACGGAATGAAATGTGGAATGGAATGGTGAATGAAATCTGGAATGGAATGTGGAATGGAATGGAATGTGGAATGCAATGGAATGGAATGTGGAATGGAATGTAATGGAATGTGGAATGGTATATGAAATGGAATTGAATGGAATGTGGAATGGCATTTGGAGTGGAATGGAATGGAACTTTGAATGAAATGTGGAATGGAATGGAATGAAATGTGGAAAGCAATGTGGAATGGAAAGGAATGGAACGTGGAATGGAATGTGGAATGGAATGAAATGGAATGCGGAATGGAAAGTGGAAAGGAACGAGGAATGGAACAGGGAATGCAATGTGGAATGGAATGGAATGGAATGGAATGGGATGTGGAATGAAACGTGTAATGGAAAGGAATGGAACGGAATGTGGATTGCAAGGCAATGGAATGGAAACTGGAATAGAATGCAACGTAATGGAATATGGAATGGAATGGAATGGAATGGAATGGAATGTGGAATGGAATGGAATGGAATGTTGAATGGAAGGTGGAATGGAATGCAATGGATTGTGGAATGGAATGGAATGGAACATGAAAGGGAATGGAATGGAAATTGGAATGGAATGGAACGGAACATGGAATGGAATGGAACAGAATGTGGAATGTGATGGAATTGAAAGAGGAATGCAGTGGAATGGAATATGGAATAGAATGGAATGGAATGGAAAGTGGAATGGAATGGAACAGAATGTTGAATGGAATGGAATGGAACGTGGTATGGAACGTGCAATTTAACGTGGAATGGAATGTGCAATGGAATGCAGAATGGAATGGAATGGACTGTGGAATGAAATGTGGAATAGAATAGAATGGAATGGAATGTGGAATGGAATGGAATGGAATAGAACGGAATGCAATGGAACGAAATTTGAAATGGAATGGAATGGAATGTGGAATGGAAGGGAATGTAATGTGGAATGGAATGGAATGTGGAATGGTCTGGAATGTGGAATGGTATAGAATGGAATGTGCAATGGAACGTGGATTGGAATTGAATGTGGAATGGAATGGAATAGAATGGAATACGGAACGTTATGTAATGTGGAATGGAATGTAATGGAATGTGGAATGGAAAGTGGAATGGAATTGAATGGAATGGAATGGAATGCAGAAACAATGTGCAATGGAATGGAATGGAATGTGGAATGGAATGTGGAATCAAATGGAATGGAATATGGAATGGAATGTCGATTGGAAAGAAATGGAAAGTGGAATTGAATGTGGAAAGGAAAGGAATGGAATGTGCAATGCAATGAAATAGAATGTGGAATGGAAAGCATGGAATGTGGAATGGAATATGTAACGGAATGGAATGGTATGTGGAATGGAATATGGAAAGCTTGGAATGGAATTTGGAATGTAATGGAATGGAATGGGAATGGAATCTGGAATGCAATGTAATGGAAAGTGGGATGGAATGGAATGTGGAATGGGATGGAATGGAATGTTTAATGGAATGTGGAATTGAATGGAATGGAATGCAGAATGGAATGTGGAATGAAATGGAATGGAATGTGGAATGGAATGTGAAATGGAATTGAATGAAATGTGGAACGGTATGTGGAATGGAAAGTGGAATGGAATGGAATGGAAGTGAATGGAATGTGGAAGGGAATTTAATGGAATGTGGAATGGAAGAGAATGGAATGGAATGATATGTGGAATGGAACGGAATGGAATATGGAATGGAATGTGGAAAAGAATGGAATGGTAAGTGGACTGGAACGTGGAAAGGAATGGAATGACACACGGAATGGAATGGAATGGAATGTGTAATGGAATTAGTAATGGAAAGTGGAATGGAATGGAGTGGAATGTGGAATGCAATGGAATGGAATGTGGAATGGAATGGAATGTGGAATGGAAGGGAATGGAATGTGGAATGGAATGGAATGCATTGTGGAATGGAATGGAGTGTGGAATGGAATCGAATGGAATGGAATGTGAAATAGAATGGAATGGAATGGAATGCAATGTGGAGTGGAATAGAGTAGAATAGAATGGAATGTGGAATGCAATGGTATGCAATGTGGAATGGAATGGAAAGGAATGTGGAAAGCAATGTGGAATGGAATGGAATGGAATGTGGAAAAGAATGGAATGGAATGTGGAAAGGAATGTGGAATGGAATGGAATGGAATGTGGAATGGAAAGGAAAGTGCAATGGAATTGAATGGAATGTGGAAAGGAATGGATTGCAACGTGGAATGGAATGGAATGTCGAATGGCATCGAATGCAATGAAATATGAAATGGAATGGAATGGAATGTGGAATGGAATGTGGAATGGAATGGAATGGAATTTGGAATGGAATGGAATGGAATGTGGAATTGAATGGAATGGAATATGGAATTGAATTGAATGGAATCGAATGTGGCATGCAGTGGAAAGAATGTGGAATGGAATGGAATGGAAGGAGGAGTGGAATGCTCTGGAATGTGGAATGGAATTTAGTGGAATGGGGAGTGGAATGTGGATTTGAATGGAATGGAATGTGGAATGGAATGGAATGGAATGTGGAATGGAATGAAATGGAAGGGAATGTTGAATGCAATGGAATGGAATGGAATGTGGAATGGAAGGCAATGGAATGTGGAATGGAATTTGGAATGGAATGTGGAATGGAATGTGGAATGCAATGGAAAGGATTGTGGAATCGAATGGAATGGAATGGAATTTGAAAGGGAAAGGAATGGAATGTGGAATGCAATGGAATGGAATGGAATGGATTGTGGAATGGAATGCAATGGAATGCGGATTGCAATTTGGAATGGAATGTGGAATGGAAGGTGGAATGCAATGGAATGGACTGTGTAATGGAGTGGAATGGAATGGAATGTGAAAAGGAATGTAATGTAATGTGGAATGGAATATGGATTTGAATGAAATGGAATTGAATGGATTGTGGAATGGTATAGAAAGAATGTGGAATGCAATGGAATGGAATGGAATGTGAAATGGAAAAGAAAGGAATTTGAAATGGAATGGAAAGGATAGTGGAATGGAATGGAATGGAACGTGGAATTGAATGTGGAATGGAATGGAATGGAACATGGAATGGTATATGAAATGGAATGGAATGAGATGTGTAATGGAACGTCTAATGGAAGGTAGAATGCAACGTGGAATGGAATTTGTATTGGAATGTGGAATGGAATGGAATGGAACGTGGAATGGAATGTGGGATGGAATGGAATGAAATGTGTAATGGAATGTGGAATGGAATAGAATGGAATGTGGACTGGAATGTGGAATGAAATGGAATGGACCATGGAATGGAAAGTGGAATGGAATGGAATGGAATGTGTAATGGAAGGTGGAATGGAATGGAATGAAACTTGGAATGGAACGTGGAATGGAACGTGGAATGGAACTTGGAATGGAACGTGGAATGGAACGTGGAATGGAACGTGGAAAGGAACGTGGAAAGGAATGTGGAAAGGAATGTGGAATGGAATGTAGAATGGAATGGAATGCAATGTGGAAGGGAATGGAATAGAATCTGGAATTCAATGGAATGGAATGTGGAAAGGAATGTGGAATGAAATGGAATGGAATATGTAATGGAACAGAACGGATATGGAATGTGGAATGGAATGGAATGGAATGTGGAATGGAATGTGGAATGGAAGAGAATGGAATGGAATGCGGACTTGAATTAAATGGAACGGAATGTACTGTGGAATGGAATTCAATGGAATGTGGAATGGAATGGGATGGAATTTGGAATGGAACGTGGAATGGAATGAAATGTGGAATGCAATGGAATGGAACGGAATGTGGAATGGAAAGGAACGGAATGTGGAATGGAACATTGAATGGAATGGAATGGAATGTGTACTGCAATGGAATGGAATGTGGAATGGAATTTAATGGTATGTGGAATGGAATGGGGAATGTAATGTGGAATGGAATGGAAAGATTGTGCAATGTAATGGAATGGAATATGGAATGGAATGTGGAATGGAATTGAATGGAATGCAGAATGGAATGGAAAGGAATATGGAATGGACTGGAATGGAATTTGGAATGGAACGTTCCTTTCCACATTCCATTCCACATTCCATTCAAATTTCCATTCCCTTCCATTCCACGTTCAATTGCACTTTCCATTCCACATTCCACTGCATTCCATTTTACATTCCATTCCAAGTTCCATTCCACTCCATTCCACGTTCCTATCCACATTCCATTCCAATTTCCATTCCAAACCATCCTACGTTCCATTTCATTCCATTCCACGTTCCTTTCCTTTCAATTCCACATTCAATATGATATTCCATTCCACCTTACATTCCATTCCTTTCTATTCCACATTCCATTCCATTCCATTCCATTCCACATTCCATTCCATTATATTTTGCATTCCATTGCATTCCATTCCAAATTACACTGCATTCCATTCCATTCGACATTCCATTCCATTCCTTTCCACATTCCATTCAATTCCATTCCACATTCCATTCCAATTTCCACTCCATGTTGCATTCCACTTTCAATTCCACGTTTCATTCCATGTTCCATTCCCTTCCATTCCACATTCCATTCCATTGCATTCCACTTTCCATTACACGTTCCATTCCACATTGCATTCCTCGTTTCATTCCGCGTTCCATTCCACGTTCCATTTCTTTCCACACCCCATTCCATTCCATTGCCTTAGACATTTCATTCTTTTCCATTCCATTCCATTGCACATTCCATTCCACATTCCATTCCCTTCCATTACAGATTCCATTCTATTCCATTCCACATTTCATTCCACGTTCCATTCCACATTCCATTCCACGTACCATTCCAATACATTCCACATTCCATTCCACATTGCATTCCATTCCAGACCATATTCCATTCCACATTCCATACATTCCATTTACACATTCCATTCCATTCCATTCCCCATTGCATTCAACATTCCATTCCATTTCACACTGCATTACATATTCCATTCCACATTCCATTCCATTCCATCCCACATTCCATTCCACATTCCAATCCTTTCCATGTTCCATTCCACGTCCATTCCACATTCCATTCCACATTCCATTCCATTCCATTCCACATTGCATTCCACATTCCATGCCATATTCCATAGCATTCCATTGCACATTACATTCCACAATCTATTACATTGAATTCCTCATTCAATTCCACATTCCTTTCCACGTTTCATTCCACATTCCATTCCACGTTTCTTTCCTTTCCATTCCACATTGCATTCCACATTCCATTCCACATTCCACACCATTCCATTGCACATTCCATTTCACAATACATTCGATTCAATTCCACATTCAATTCCACTTTCCATTCTACATTCAATTCCACTTTCCATTCCACATTCTATTTCACTTTCCATTCCATTCCATTCCATTTCATTCCACGTTCTGATCCATTCTATTCCACATTCCATTCCATTCCATTCCATTCCTCATTCCATTCCATTCAATTCCTCATTCCATTTCACATTGCATTCCACATTCCATTCCATTCCATTCTATTACACTTTCCATTCCATTCCATTCCACTTTCCATTCCACATTGCATTCCACATTCCATTCCACATTCCATTCTATTGCATTCCATTCCTCATTCCAATCCATTCCATTAGATTCCACATTCCATACCATTCAATTCCACATTAAATTCCATTCCATTTCACATTGCATTCCACATTCCATTCCACGTTGCATTCCACGTTCTATTCCATGGTCCATTCCTCGTTTCATTCCTTTCCATTGCACACTCCATTCCATGCCATTACACATCCAATTCCATTCCATTCCACATTTCATTAATCGTTCCATTCCATTCCATTCCTCGTTCCATTCCACGTTCCATTCCACATTCCATTCCATTCCATTCCATATTACATTCCACGTTCCATTCCACGTTCCATTCCACTTTCCATTCCACTTTCCATTCCATATTCAATTCCGCAATCCATTCCGTTCCATTCCACTTTCCATTCCACATTCCATTCCACATTCCACTGAACATTCTATTCCACATTCCATTCCATTCCTTTCCATTCCACATTCCATTCCTCATAGTGATCCATTCTAGTACACATTCCATTCCACATTCCTTTTAAACATTCCATTTAACATTCCATTCCATTACACGTTCCATTCCATTCCACATTCAATTCCATTGCATTCCTCATTCCATTCCACATTGCATTCCATTCCATTCCATCTTCCATTCCACGTTCCATTCCGCATTCCTTTGCACATTCCATTCCTCATTCCATTCCATTCCATTCCACATTCCATTCCAAATTGCATTTCATTGCATTCCACATTTCATTCCCATTCCACTCCGTTGCTTTCCACATTCCATTCCACATTCCATTCCACATTCCATTCCACGTTCCATTCCATTCCACATTCCTTTCCATTACATTGCCAATTGAATTGCACATTCCATTCCATTCCATTCCCCACTCCATTCCACATTCTATTCCATTCCATTTCACCTTCTATTCCACGTTCCTTTCCACATTCCATTCCACATTACATTCCACATTCCATTCCATTCCCTTCCACTTCACATTCTACATTCCATTCCTCATTCCATACCACATTCCATTCTTTTCCATTCAACGTTCCATTCCACATTCCAATCCACATTCCAACATATTCCATTCTACATTCCATTGAGCATTCCATTCCACATTCCATTCCTTTCCATTCCCCACTCCATTCCACATTCCATTCCATTCCACATTCCATTCCACATTCCATCCTGCATTCCATTCCATTCAATTCCGTATTCCATTCCGCATTCCACTCCATTGCATTCCAATTTCCACTCCACATTCCATGCCACATTCAATTAGATTGAATTCCACATTTCGTTCCCCATTCAATTCCACATTCCATTCCAATCCATTCCACTTTCGATTCCATGTTCCATTCCACATTCCATTCCATGTTCCACTACACATTCCATTCCATTCCATTCCACTTTCCATTCCACATTCCATTCCACATTCCATTCCATTCCATTCCACATTCCATTCTCTTTCCATTGCATTACATTCCACATTCCTTTCCACATTCCATTCCATCCAATTTCACATTTCATACCACATTACATTCCATTGCATTCCACATTTCATTCCACATTCCATTCCACTTTCCATTACTTGTTCCATTCCACTTTCCATTCCACGTTCCATTCAATTCCATTCCACATTCCATTCCATTCCATGCAACGTTCCTTTTCATTACATTCCACATTCCATTCCACATTCCATTTTGCATTCCATTCCACATTCTATTTCACTTTCCATTCCATTCCATTCCATTCCATTACACATTCCATTCCATTTCATCCAACATTCCATTCCATTCCATTCCACATTCCTTTCCAAATTCCATTCCACATTCCATTCCACTCCATTATATTCCACATTCCATTCCATTCTATTGCACAATCCATTCCACATTCCATTCCAATTTCCGTTCCATTGCATTCCACATTCCAATCCATTCCATTCATCTTTCCATTCCATTCAATTGCACATTCCTTTCCATTACATTTCATTACATTCCACATTCCATTCCATTCCATTCCGCATTCCTTTCCAAATTCCATTCCACATTCCATTCCTCTCCATTAAATTCCACATTCCATTCCATTCTATTGCACAATCCATTCCACATTCCATTCCACATTCCATTCCAATTTCCATTCCATTGCATTCCTCATTGCAATCCATTCCATTCATCTTTCCATTCCATTCAATTGCACGTTCAACTCCATTACATTCCATTCCATTCCACATTCCATTCTATTCCATTCCATTCTGCATTGCATTGCATCGCATTCCGCCTTCCATTCCATTCTATTTGATTGCATTCCACATTCCACTCCATTCAATTCCATTCCATATTCCATTCCATTTGATTCCACATTCCATTCCATTGCATTCCACATTCCATTCCATGTTCCATTCCATGATGCATTCCATGTTACATTACACAATGCATTCCATATTCCATTCCATTTCACTCCATTTTCCATTCCATGTTCCATTTCACATTCCATTCCACATTGCATTCCAAATTCCATCCCATTCCATTCCACATTCCAATTGATTCCATTCCGCGTTCCATTCCGCGTTCCATTCCACATTCCATTTCACATTCCAATCCAAGTTCAATTCCATTCTTTCTAAGTTCCATTCCACTTTCCATTCCATTCAATTCCTCGTTCCATTCCAGTTTCAATTTCAAGTTCCATTCCACATTCCATTCCATTACATTCCACGTTCCATTCCACATTCCATTCCATTCCATTCCACTTTCCTTTCCAGATTCCATTTCATATTCGGTTCCATTACATTCCACGTTCCATTCCACATTCCATTCCATTGCAATCCACGTTTCATTCAACATTCCATTCCATTTAATTTCACGTTACATTCCATTTGCATTCCACTTTCCATTCCACATTCCATTTCACGTTCCATTCCACATTCCATTCCGTTCCATTCCACAATTCATTCCACATTTCATCCCACATTCCAATCCATTCCATTCCACGTTCCATTCCACATTCCATTCTCATTCCATTGCATTCCATTCCACATTCCATTCCACATTCCATTCCATTCCACGTTACATACAACATTCCATTCCATTCCATTCTACATTCCATTACACATTCCATTCTCATTCCATTGCATTGCATTCCACAATCCATTCCACATTCCATTCCATTCCACATTTCATTCAACATTCCATTCCATTCCACATTCCATTCCACATTCCATTCCTCATTCCATTCCATGATAAATTCCACGTTCCATTCCACGTACCATTCCACATTCCATTCCCCTTTCCATTCCATGATCCATTCCACGTTCCATTCCCTTTCCATTCCATTCCATTCCTAGTTCCATTCCTGTCCATTCCACGTTCCATTTCAATCCGTTCCACATTCCATTCGACTTTCCATTTCACATTGCCTTCCACATTCTATTTCACTTTCCATTCCATTCCATACCATTCCAGTACACATTCCTTTCCATTCCGTTGCTCATTCCATTCCATTTCATTCTTCGATCTATTCCACATTCCATTCCAAATTCCATTCCATTCCATTGTATTCCACATTCCATTCCATTCCATTAAACAATCCATTCCAAGTACCATTCCACATTCCATTCCACGTTTTATTCCATTCCATTCCGCATTCCAATACATTCCCTTCCACATTCCCATCCATTCCATTCCACATTCTACCGATTCCATTGCACATACTACCGCATTCCATTCCAAGTTGCATTCCATTCCATTCCACGTCCAATTCCGCATTCCATTCCACATTACATTCCACGTTCCATTCCAATCTATTTCACGTTCCTTTCCATTCCATTACACGTTCCATTCCACTTTTCATTCCTCATTCCTTTCCACATTGCATTTCAGGTTGCATTCCATTCCATTCCACATTCTATTCCACGTTCCATTCCATTCCCTTCCACATTCCACTGCATCCAATTTCACGTTCCTTTCCATTCCATTCCACTTTGCATTCCATTCCATTCTATTCCATATTCCATTGCTTTACAGTCAACATTGCATTCCATGACATTTCACATTCCATTCCACATTCCATTCCACATTCCATTCCACATTCTATTGCACGTTCCATTCCATTCCTTCCACATTACATTCTATTCCATTCTACTTTCCATTCCATTCAATTCCACATTTCACTCCATTCTATTGCATTCCACATTATATTCCATTCCATTCCACATTGCATTCCATCCCATTTCGCTTTATTCCACATTCCATTCCATTCCATTCCTCTTCCCATTCCACATTCACTTCCACTTTCTTTTCCACGTTCCATTCAATTTCATTCCGAATTCCATTGAATTCCATTCCACATTCCATTCCATGTTCTCTTCCATTCCATTGCACATTCCATTCCATTCCATTCCACATTCCATCCCTTTCAATTCCTCATTTCATTCCATTGCATTGCATTCCAGATTCTATTCCACTCCATTCCTTATATCATTCCATTGCATTGCATTCCACATTCCGTTCTATTACATTCACATTCCATTCCATTCCATTTCATTATATTCCACATTCCATTCCATTCCATTCCACTTTGCATTCCATTCCATTCCACATTCCATTCCACTTTCCATTCCATTCCATTCCACATTCCATTCCACATTCTGTTCCACATTACAGTCCTTTCCATTCCACATTCCATTCCGCATTCCATTTCATTTCGTTCCACATTCCATTCCACATTCCCTTCCATTCAATTCCACATTCCATTGCACATTCCATTGCATTCCATTCCACATTCCGTTGCACATTCCATTGCATTCCATTCCACATTCCTTTCCATTCAACTCCACCTTCCTTTCCACATTCCTTTCCATTCCATTCCGCATTCCGTTGCAGATTCCATTTCAAATTCTATTCCATTCCATTCCACATTTCATTAAAATTTCCATTCCATTCCTTTGCACTTTCCATTCCTCGTTTCATTCCACATTCCATTCCACATTACATTCCACATTCCATTGCGTTCCATTGCACATTCCATAGTACATTTCATTCCATATTCCATTCCACTTTCCATTCCACATTCAATTCCACTTTCCATTACATATTCCATTCCATATTCCATTACAAATTCCATTCCACATTCCATTAAACATTTCATTCCACATTCCATTCCATGTTCCATTACATTCCACTTTCCATTCCACATTCCATTTTACTCCATTCCGCATTCCATTTCATTCCATTGCACATTTCTTTCCAAATTCCATTTCACTTTCCATTCCATTCCATTCCATTCCACATTCCATTCCATTCCATTCCAATCCACATTCCAATTCATTCCTTTCCAATCCAAATTCCATTCCATTCCAATCCAAGTTCAATTCCATTCCACATTCCATTCCATTCCATTCCACATTCCTTTCCATTCCATTCCACATTGCATTCCATTCCATTCCCATTCCAGTATACATTCCAGTACATTCCATTCCACTTTCCATTCCATTCCATTCCACATTCCATTCCACATTGCAACCCATTCCATTCCACATTCCAGTACATTCCATTCCTTTGCACATTCCATTCCACATTCCATTCATTTCAATTTCACATTCAATTCCATTCCATTCCATTCCACATTCCATTCCACATTCCATTACTTTACATTTCACATTCCTTTCCATTCCATTCCACATTCCATTCCGCATTCAATTCCATTCCATTCCACATTCCATTGGACATTCAATTCCTTTCCATTCCGCATTCCATACTACATTTCATTCCATATTCCATTCCACATTTCATTTCACATTCCATTCCACATTCCTTTACACATTCCTTTCCACATTCCATTCCATGTTCCATTGCATTCTACTTTCCATTCCACATTCCATTCTATTCCATTCCACATTCCATTTCATTCCATTCCACATTCCATTGCAAATTCCATTTCACTTTCATTTCCATTCCATTCCATTTCACATTCCGTTCCATTCCATTCCACAGTGCATTTCTTTCCACCCCACATTCCATTCCCAATTCCATTTCACTTTCCATTCCATTCCATTCCATTCCACATTCCATTCCATTCCATTCCATTCCAATCCACTTTCCATTCCATTCCATTCCAAGTTCAATTCTATTCCAAATTCCATTCCATTCCATTCCACATTTCATTTCATTCCATTCCACAATCCATTCCACTTTCCATTCCTCATTCCTTTCCCCATTCAATTGCATTCTATTCCACATTATGGTCCATTTCATTGCATTCAATGTTGCATTCCTTTCCATTCACTTCCTCGTACCATTCCATTCCATTGCATTCCATATTCCATTACATTCCATTCCACATTCCATTCTATTCCATTCCACATTCCATTCCATTCCATTCCACATTCCATTCCATTCCACATTCCATTCCATTCCATTACAATCCACATCCCATTACAATCCATTCCAAGTAAAATTCCATTCCACATTCAATTCCATTGCATTCCACATTCCATTCCACATTCGATTGCACATTCACTTCCATTCTATTCTATTCCACATTCCATTCCATTCCATTCCACATTCCATTCCATTCTATTCCACATTCCATTCCATTCCACTCCACATAACATTCCACATTCCATTCCACGTTCCGTTCAACATTCCATTCAACATTCCATTCCTCATTGTATTCCTTTGCAATCCACATTCCATTCCACATTCCATTCCACATTCCATTCCATTCCATTCCACATTCCATTCTCATTCCACTGCATTCATTTCCCATTCCATTCCACATTCCATTCCATTCCATTCCACTTTTCATACCACATTCCATTCCACGTTCCATTCCATGCTCCATTCCACATTCCATTCCACTTTTCATACCACATTCCATTCCTCGTTCCATTCCATGCTGCATTCCACATTCCATTCCATGTTCCATTCCATTCCATTCCATTCCTCATTCCATTCCAGTCCATTCCACGTTCTAATTCATTCCGTTCCACGTTCCATTCCACATTCCATTTCACATTCCGTTCCACATTGTATTTCCCTTTCCCATCCATTCCATTCCATTCCATTCCACATTCCATTCTAGTCCATTCCATTCCATTCCACCTTTCATTCAATTCCATTCCGCATTCCATTCCATTCTATTCCATTCCTTCCACGTTCCATTCCACTTTCCATTCCACGTCGCATTGCATGTTCCATTCCACCTCCCATTCCAGGTTGCATTCCTTTCAATTCCAGGTCTCATTCCATGTTCCATTCCATATCCCATTTCAGGTTGCATTCTTTCCCATTCCACATTCCATTCCATTCCATTCCACATTCCATTCCACGATCCATTACACTTTCCTTTCCACATTGCATTCCAAGTTCCATTCCATTCCACATTCAATTCCTCTTTCCATTCCATTAAATTCCACGTTTCTTTCCATTCCATTCCGTATTCCATTCCACGTTCCATTCCTTTCCATTGCACATTGCTTTCCATTCCATTTCACATCCCATTCCATTCGTTTTGACATTCCATTCCACTCTCCATTCCACTTTGAATTCCATATTCCATTCCACATCCGATTCCACTTTCCATGCCTTTTCATTCCACATTCCATTCCATTCCATTCCATATTCCATTCCATTCAATTCCACATTCCATTCAACATTCCATTCCATTCCACATTCAATTCAACATTCCATTACATTCAATTTCACTTTCCATTCCATATTCCATTCCACATTCCACATTCCCTTCCAGTTCCATTCCACGATCCATTCCACGTTCAATTAAAGGAACCATTGCACTTTCCATTCCACATTCCTTTCCATGCCATTCCATTCCATGCCGCATTCCCTTCCACATTACATTCCACATTCCATTCCACGTTCCAGTCCACATTCCTTCCCATGGACTCTTCCACGTTCCATTCCACTTTCCATTCCATTTCATTCCACGTTCCATTCCACGTTACATTTCTTTCCATTCCACTTTCCATTCCACATTCCATTGCACATCCCATTCCACTTTCCATTGCATGCTCCATTCCGTCTTCCATTCCACGTTCATTCCACATTCCAATCCACATTCCATTCCATTCCATTCCACTTTGCCTTCCACATTACATTCGACATTCCTTTCCATGTTCCATTCCACGTTCCATTCCACGTTCCACTCCACATTCTATTCCATTCCATTCCACTTTTCATTCCACTTTCCATTCCACATTCCTTTCCACATTCCATTCCACATTCCACTGCAAATTCCATTCCACATTCCATAACACATTCCATTGCACATTCCATTCCACATTCCATTCCGCATTCCATTTCATTCCATTTCACATTCCTTTGCATTCCATTCCACATTCCGTTCCACATTCAATTCCATTCCATTCCACATTCGGTTGGACATTCCATTCCATTCCATTCCACATTCCTTTCCATTGCTTTCCAATTTCAATTGTAATCAACTCCATGTTCCATTTCGTAACATTCTCCGTTCCATTCCATTCCATTCCATTCCACATTCTATTGCATTCCACTTTCCATTCTATTCCATTTCGCATTCCACTCCATTCCATTTCATTCCTTTCCACATTCCATTCAAATCCATTCCACATTCCATTCGATTTCATTCCATTCCTTTTCATTCCATTCCACATTCTATTCCATTTCACATTCCATTCCACTGCATTCTATTCCATTCCATTCCACATTCCACTCCATACCATTCCATTCCACATTCCATTCCATTACACATTCCATTCCATTCCATTCCGCATTCCATTCCATTCATTTATTGCATTCCATTAAATTCCATTCCACATACCATTACATTCGACATTCCATTCCACATTCCATTCCATGTTCCATTCCACTTTCCCTTCCATTCCATTCCACATTCCATTCCACATTTCATTCCAGGTTGAATTCCATATTCCATTCCACGTTCCGTTCCAGATTCCATTTAAAATTCCATTCCACTTTGCACTCCATTCCATTCCACGTTCCGTTGCACATTCCATTCCATTCCATTAAACTTTCTATTCCACATTCCATTCCACATTCCATTCCGTTCCATTCCACATTCCATTACATTCCATTACACATTGCATTCCATATTCCATTCCATTCAATTTCACATTCCATTCCAAATTCCATTCCATTCCATTCCACTTTCCATTCCACATTGCCTTGCATTACATTGCACATTCCTTTCTGTTGCATTCCACATTCAATTACATTCCATTCCACAATCCATTCCATATTCCATTCCATTCAATTTCACATTGCATTCCAAATTCCATTCCATTCCATTCAACTTTCCTTTCCACATTGCCTTGCATTACATTCCACATTCCATTCCACTTTCCAATCCAATCCATTCAGTGTTCCATTTCACGTTCCGTTCTACAGTCTATTCCTCATTCTATTTCACGTTCCACTCCATTCCATTCCACGTTCCAAACCACTTTACATTCCTTTGCATTCCACGTTGCATTCCACATTCCATTGCACATTCCATTCCACGTTCCATTCCATGTTCCATTCCACGTTCCATTCCATTCCACTCCATGTTCCATTCCACATTCCATTCCATCCCTTTCCACGTTCCATTCCATTCCATTCCACGTTCCATTCCATTCCATTCCACGTTCCATTCCACATTCCATTCCACATTCCATTCCACAATCTATTCCATTCAATTCCATTCCATTCCATTCCTCGTTACATTCGGCATTCCATTCCACATTCCATTCCACGTTACATTCTGTTCCATTCCACATTCCTTTCCACTTTCCATTCCACATTCCATTCCATTCCATTCCACATTCCATTCCACATTCCATTCCTAATTCCATTCCATTGCATTCCCCATTCCATTCCACATTCCATTCCAATCCATTCCTCATTGCATTCCATTGTAGTCCACATTCCATTCAACTTTCCATTCCATTCCATTTAAACTTTCCACTCCATTCCTTTCCACATTCTATTTCACCTTCCATTCCATTCCAAATTCCATTCCATACTCCATTCCATTCCATTCCACATTCCATTCTACATTCCGTTCCATTCCATTCCACCTTCCATTCCACGTTCCATTCCACGTTCAATTCCACGTTCCGTTCCACATTCAATTCCTCATTTCATTCCACATTCCATTCCATTCCACATTCCTTTCCACTTTACATTCCGTATTGCATTCCACATTCCATTCCATTCCATTCCGCGTTCCATTCCACGTTCCATTCCATTCCATTCCATATTCCATTCCACGTTCCATTACATTGCATTCCACATTCCATTCCACCTTCCATTCCATTCCATTCCACGTTCCATTACACATTCCATTGTACATTCCATTCCAAGTTTCATTCCACATTCCATTCCACTTTCCATTACACATTCGATTCCACATTCCATTCCATTCCATTCCATTCCAAGTTCCATTCCACATTCTATTCCATTCCATTCGACTTTCCATTCCACTTTACATTCCACGTTCCATTCCACATTCCATTGCACATTCCATTCCACGTTCCGTTCAACATTCCATTCCATGTTGCATTCCACTTTCCATTCCACGTTTCATTCCATTGGATTCCATTCCACGTTCCATTCCATGTTCCTTTCCACATTCCATTCCACATTCCATTGCACTGCATTCCATATTCCATTCCTCATTCCATTCCATTCTTTTCAACATTCGATTCCACATTCTTTTCCACATTTTATTCCATTCAATTCCACCTTCCATTCCGCATTACATTCCACACTCCTTTCCACATTCCATTCCGTTCCATTACACATTCCTTTTCACTATCCTTTGCACATTCCTTTCCACTTTCCATTCCACATTCCATTCCTTCCATTCCATTACACATTCCATTCCACATTCCTTTCCACTTTCCATTCCAAATTCTATTCCTTTCCATTCCACATTCCATTCAATTCCAATTCATTGCATTCTACAATCCATTTCACATTCTATTCTTTTCCATTCCACATAGCATTCCACATTCCATTCCATTCCATTCCACTTTCCATTCCATTCCATTCCACTTTCCATTCCATTCCATTCCACATTCGATTCCGTTATATTCCCATTCCATTCCATTCCATTCCTTTCCACATTCCATTCAATTCCATTCCACATTCCATTCCATTCCATTCCATTCCACATTCCATTCCACTTTCCATTCCGTCTTCCATTCCATTCTATTCCACTGTCCATTCCTTTCCGTTCCATTTCATTTCACATTCAAATCCATTCCACTACATTCCACATTACGTTCCATTGCATTCCACATTCCATTCCATTCCACATTCCACTCCACATTCCATTCCATTCCATTCCATTCCATATTGCATTCCATTCAGCATTCCATTCCATTCCATATTCCATTCCATTCCACATTCCATTCCATTCAATTCAACATTCCGTTGCATTCCATGCTATTTCCATTTCACATTCAATTCTATTCCATTTATTTCCACATTCCCTTCCATTTAATTCCACATTCCATTCCAGAAGATTCCATTCCATTCCACATTTCTTTACACATTCCATTCCATTCCATTCCACATTCCATTCCATTCGTTTCCACATTCCATTCCAATCCATTCCATTCCATTCCATTCCACATTCCATTCCATTCCACCTTCCACATTTCATTTCCATTCCCTTTCATTCCACATTCAATTCCATTCCATTCCATTCCACATTCCATTTCATATTCCATTCCGTTCCTTTCCACTTTATATTCCATAGCCTTCCACATTCCATTCCATTCCATTCCACCTTCCATTCCATTGCATTTCACTTTCTATTCCATTATATTTCACCTGCCATTCAATTCCACACTCCATTCCATTCCATTTGAGAGTGCATTTCATTCCACATTCCATTCCATTCCATTCCACATTCCATGCCTTTCCAATCCACATTCCATTACATTCCGTTCCACATTCCATTCCATTCTATTCCACATTCCATTCCATTCCATTCTACTTTCCATTTCTTTCCATTCCACCTTCCTTTCCAGATTCCATTCCATTCCATTGTGCCTTCCATTCCATTCCATTCCACATTCCATTCCACTTTACTTTCCACATTCCATTTCATTCCATTGAACATTCCATTCCACCTTCCATTCCATTCCATTCCACATTCTAGTTCACTTTCCATTCCATTCCATTCCACTTTCCATTCCATTCCATTCTATTCCATTCCATTCCACGTTCCATTCCACATTCCATTCCATTCAATTCTACATTCGTTTCCATTCCATTCCACATGGGATTCCATTCCAATCTACATTCCATTGCATTCCATTCCGCATTCCGCTCCACGTAACATTCTATTCCATTCCAAATTCGTTTGATTCCATTGCATTCCACGTTCCATTCCATACCATTCTACATTCCGTTCCATTCCATTCCACTTTCCATTCCATTCCATAACACTTTCCGCATTCCAATCCACTTTCCATTCTGCGTTCCATTCCACGTTCCATTCCATTCTATTCCACATTCCATTCCACCTTCCATTGCATTCCTTTCCATGTTCCATACCACATTCCATTCCTTTCAATTCCACGTTCCATTCCAGTTTCCATTCCATTACAATCCATTCCACGTTTCATTCAATTCTATTCCACTTTGCATTCCAGTCGACATTCCATTCCATTCCACATTCCATTCCAATCCGTTCCATTTCTCATTCCATTCCATTCCATTCCCCATTACATTGCATTCCATTCCACGTTCTTATCCATTCCATTCCACCTTGCATTCCATTCCATTCCCTGTTCCATACATTCGATTCCTCCTTCCATTCCATTCCATTCTACATTCCAATCCATTCCATTCCACATTCCGTTCCACTGCACATTCCTTTCCATTCCACGTCCAATTCCATTCCATTCCATTCCACTCCACATTCCAATCCATTCCATATTCCATTCCATTCACTTCCATTCCATATTCCATTCAATTCCATTCCACATTCCATTCCATTCCATTCCAAGTTCCATTCAATTCAATTCCATTCCACTTTCTATTCTTTTCCTTTCCACATACCATTCCACATTCCATTTCATTCCATTCCTTTCCATTGCACATTGCATTGCGCATTCCATTCCACGTTCCATTAGACATTCCATTCCACGTTCCATTTGACGTTTCATTCCATGTAACATTCCAAGTTCCATTCCAGGTTCCAATCCATGTTCCATTCCACATTCGATTCCATTCCACTCCATTCCATTCCACATTTCATTCCACATTCCATTCCGTTTCATTACACATTACATTCAAACTTCCATTCCACAGTCCATTCCTTATTGCATTCCATTCCATTCCACATTCCATTACATTCCATTCGATATTCCATTCCAAGCCATTCCAAATTCCATCCCATTCCGTTCCACATTCTATTCCATTCCACGTTACATTCCATTCTGTTACATTCCACATTACATTCCATTCCATTCCACGTACCATTCCATTCTCCATTCCATTCCATTCCACATTCCATTCCATCTCATTTCACATTCCATTCCACATTCCATTCCATTGCATTCCACATTGCATTCCACATTCCATTCCACAATCCGTTCTACATTCCATTCCATTCCACCTTCCATTACACATTCCATTCCACATTCCATTCCATTCCACTTTCCTTGCCACCTCCCACTCCACATTCCATTCCATCCCATTTTGTGTTGCATTCCACATTGCATTGCATTCCATTCCAAATTCCATTCCATTTCTTTCCACATTCCATTCAACATTCCAACACATTCCATTCCACATTCCATTCCTCATTCCACTGCATTCCATTCCATTCCACAGTACATTCCACATTCCATTCCATTGCTTTCCACAATGCATTCCAATTTCCATTCCACGTTCCATTCCGCGTTCCATTCCACGTTCCATTACAATTTCCATTCTGCGTTCCGTTCCATTCCATTCCACATTGCATTGCATTCTATTACACATTCCATTCCATTGCATTCCACCTTCCATTCTGCATTCCTTTCCGTTCTATTCCACGTTCGATTCCACATTCCCTTCCATTACATTCCACGTTCCATTCCATTCCATTTCAATTTCCATTCTATGTTCCATGCCACTTTTCATTCCACCTTCCTTTCCATGTTCCATTCCATTCCATTCCATATTCAATTCTATTATACATGCCATTCAATTGCATTCCATTCCATTCCACATTCCATTCCAATCCACATTGCATTCCACATTCCATTCCATTCCATTCCATTCCACATTCCATTCTATTCCATTCCACATTCCATTCCACTCCATTCCACATTCCATTCCACATTTCATTCCATTCCATTCCACTTTCCTTTCAACATTCCATTGCATTCCACTCCACATTCTATTCAATTCCACTTTCCATTCCAGTCCATTTCTTTTCATTCCATTTCGCATACCATTCCACATTTCATTCCACGCCAGATTTCATTCCATTCCTTTCCACATTCCATTCCATTCCATTCCACATCACTTTCCACTCTTTCCATTCCACATTTCATTCCATTCCATTCCACATTCCATTCCATTCCATTCCATTTTATTCCAGTCCACATTCCAATCCATATTCCATTCCATACCACTCCACATTCCATTCCATTCCACTCCACATTCCATTCCACTCCACTCCACATTGCATTCCCATTCAACTCTCCATTCCATATTCCATTCCATTGCTTTCCACATTCCATTCAATTCCTTTCCACATTCCATTCCATTCCATTTCTCTTTCCATTCCATTGCATTCAATTCCAGTCCATTTCACATTCCATTCCATTCCACTCCCCATTGCATTCCATTTCATATTCCATTCCATTCAACTCCACTTTGTATTCCCTTGCATTCCACATTCCATTCCATTCCATTCCAATCCATTCCACATCCCATTCCATTTCATTCCACATTCAATTCCATATTGCTTTCCATTCCAATTTCCATTCCATATTCCATTCCACTCCATTCCATTACACATTCCATTGAACATTGCATTCCATTGCATTGCAGTCCGCATTCCATTCCATTTCATTCCATTACCTTACATTTGACATCCCATTCCATTCCATTCCAGTCCATATTCCATTCCATTCCACATTACTTTTAATTCCATTCCACGTTCTATTCCAATCCATTCCACATTGCTGTTCATTCCATTCCACATTCCATTCCGTTCCATTCCACATAATTTTCCATTCCACATTCCATTCTGCATTCCATTCCATTCCACATTCCATTTCATTCCACTCCATTGCACATATCATTCCATTCCATTCCACATTCCATTCCATTCCATTCCTTTCCATTCCTTTCCATTCCTTTCCGTTCAATTCCACATTCCTACGCATTCCTTTCCATCCCACATTGCTTGCTATTCCATTCATTTCCATTCCACATTCCATTCCATTCCATTCCACATCCCATTACATTCCACTCCACATTCCATTCCATTCCATTCCACATTCCATTCTGCATTCCATTCCACGTTCCATTCATCGTTCCGTTGCACGTTGCATTCGATATTCCATTTAACTTTACATTCAATGTTCCATTTCACGTTCCATTCGTCGTTCCATCTCACTTTCCATTCGATGTTCCATTCAACGTTACATTCCATGTTCCATTCCACTTTCCATTCCATGTTCTATTCCGCATTCTATTCTATTCCTTTCCACATTCCATCCAGATTGCATTCCACATTCCATTTCTTTTCATTCCACTTTCCATTCAACATTACATCTATAGTGCATTCCACATTGCATTCCATTCCACTCCACATTCCATACCACATTCCATTCCATTCCCCTTTCCATTCCATGAAATTCTACATTCCATCCCATTCCATTCCACATTCAATTGCATTCCACATTCCATTCCCTTCCGTTCCTTTCTACATTACATTCCAATCCGTTCCAAGTTGCATTCCGTTCGATTCCACGTTATGATCCACTGCATTCCACTTACGATTCTATTCCATTCCACTTTCCATTCCTTTCCATCCAATTCCAATCCACCTTCCATTCCATTCCACATTCCACTCCATTTCAAGTTCCATTCCATTCCATTCCATTCCATTCCATTCCATTCCATTCCATTCCACATTCCATTCCATTCCACATTCCATTCCATTCCACGTTCAGTTCCATTCCATTCCATTCCATTTTCTGTTCCATTCCCTGCCACATTCCATTCCATTCCATTCCACGTTCATTACATTACATTCCACGATCGTTTGAATTCAATTCCAAGGTCCATGATATTCTGTTCATTTCCACATGCCACTACATTCCATTTCACATTCCATTCCATTCCATTCCACGTTCCAATGCAGTCAATTCCACTCCACATTCCATTCCATTCCATTGCACCTTCCATTCCATTCCATTACCCATTCCATTCCATTCTGTTACACATTACATTCCACATTCCATTCCGTTCCATTTCACATTGCATTCCACTTTCCATTCCAATTTCCATTTCACGTTCCATTCCAATCCATTCCACATTCCATTCCATTTCATTCCACATTCCGTTCTGTTCCATTCAACATTTCATTGCACTTTCCTTTCCATTCCATTCCACATTCCATACTACATTCCATTGCACAATCTATTCCATATTCCATTCCACATTCCATTCCATTCCATTCCACATTGCATCCACATTCCATTCCATTCCATTCCACCATCAATTCCACATTCCATTCTATTCTATTCCACATTCCATTCCACATTCCAATCCCTTCCTTTCCACATTCCATTAAAAATTCCATTCCACATTCCATTCCATTCTATTACATATTCCATTCCACATTCCATTCCATTCCATTCCATTCCACATTGCATTCCACATTCCTTTCATTTCCATTCCACATTCCATTCCATTCTACATTCCCTTCCACATTCCATTGCATTGCTTTCCACATTCCATTCCACATTCCATTCCTTTTCATTCCACATTCCAATCAATTCCATTCCATTCTACATTCCATTCCATTTCATTCGGCATTCAATTCCACTGCTTTCCACTTTCCATTTCACATTCATTCCCAATCTATTCCACATTCCATTCCATTCCATTCCACGTTCCATTCCACTCCATTCCTTTCCACATTCCATTCCGTTCCATTTGGCATTGCATTCCATTCCATTCCACATTCGATTCGAATCCATTCCAACTGCTATTCCAGTCCATTCCATTCCACCATCCATTCCACATTCCATTCCATTCCAATTTTCATTCCACATTCCATTCCATTCCACGTTCCAGTCTACTTTCCATTCCATTTCCATTCCACATTTCATACCATTGCATTCCACATTCCATTCCATTCCATTCCACATTCATTCCACATTCCATTCCACATTCCACTCCATTACATTTCACGTTAATACCATTCCATTCTATTCCATTCCATTCCTCATTCCTTTCCATTTCATTCCGTTCCATTCCACATTCCATTCCATTACACATTCCATTACACATTCCATTCCCTTCCATTCCACATTCTTTTCTATATTCCATTCCATTCCATTCCATATTACATTCCACATTCCATTCCAATCCATTCCATTCCACATTGCATTCCAAATTTCTTTCATTTCTATTCCACATTCCATTCCATTCCACATTGCATTCCAAATTTCTTTCATTTCTATCCCACATTCCATTCCATTCTACATTGCATTCCAAATTCCATTGCATTTCATTCCACATTGCATTGCATTCCATTCCACATTCCATTCCACATTTCATTCCATTTCATTCGACATTCCTTTCCTCTCTTTTCCACATTCCATTCCACATTCCATTCCATTCCATTCCACTTTGCATTCCATTCCATTCCACATTCTATTCCACTCCATTCCATTCCACATTCCATTCCATTCCATTCGGCATTCCATTCCAATCCATTCCACATTCGATACCAATCCATTCTACAATCTATTCCATTCCATTCCACATTATTTTCCATTCCATTCCATTTCATATTACTTTCCATTCCATTCCATTCCACATTCCATTCCACATTCCATTCCACATTCCATTCCATTCCGTGTTCCATTCCACATTCCATTCCACATTCTATTCCATTCCACGTTCCATTCCTCTTTCCATTTGACGTTCCGTTCAACATTGCATTCCATTGCATTCCACATTCCTTTCCATTCCATTCCACATTCATTCCACATTCTATTCCATTCTATTCCACATTTCATTCCACATTCCACTCCATTACATTTCACGTTAATACCATTCCATTCTATTCCATTCCATTCCTCTTTCCTTTCCATTTCACTCCGTTCCATTCCACATTCCATTCCATTACACATTCCATTACACATTCCATTACAATTTCCATTCCCTTCCATTCCACATTCTATTCTATATTCCATTCCATTCCATTCCATATTACATTCCACATTCCATTCCAATCCATTCCAATCCACATTGCATTCCAAATTTCTTTCATTTCTATTCCACATTCCATTCCATTCTACATTGCATTCCACATTCCATTGCATTTCATTCCACATTGCATTGCATTCCATTCCACATTCCATTCCACATTTCATTCCATTTCATTCGACATTCCGTTCCTCTCCTTTCCACATTCCATTCCACATTCCATTCCATTCCACTTTGCATTCCATTCCATTCCACATTCTATTCCACTCCATTCCATTCCACATTCCATTCCATTCTATTCGGCATTCCATTCCAATCCATTCCACATTTGATACCAATCCATTCCACAATCTATTCCATTCCTTTCCTTTCCAAAATCCATTCCACATTCCATTTCATTCCAATTTTCATTCCACATTCCATTCCTTATTCCATTCCACTTCACGTTACAGTACACTTTCCATTCCACGTTCCATTCCACATTCTATTCTATTTCATTCCACGTTCCATTGCACATTCCATTCCATTCCATTCCGCATTGAATTCCACATTCCATTCCACAATAATTTCCACATTCCATTGCATTACATGTTCCTTTTCACATTCCATTCCCCATTCCATTCCATTCCACTTTTCATTCCACATTCCATTTCATTCCATTCCATGTTCAATTACACATTCCATTCCTTTCCATTCCACATTCCAGTGCATTCTATTCCACGTTCCATTCCACATTGCATTCTATTCCGTGTTCCATTCCACATTCCATTCCACATTCTATTCCATTCCACGTTCCATTCCTCTTTCCATTTGATGTTCTGTTCAACATTGCATTCCATTCCATTCCACATTCCATTCCATTCCAATCCATTCACACAATACATTCCACATTCCACTCCATTCCACGTTTCATTCCACATTCCCTTCCACATTCCATTCATTTCCATTACACATTCCATTCCACTCCACATTCGATTCCATTCCATCCCACATTCCATTCCATTCCGTTCCACACCAGTCCATATTCCATTCCATTCCATACCATTCCAGATGCCATTCCTCACCATTCCACAATCGATTCCATTCTATTCCATGTTCCTTTCACGTTCCATTACACGTTCCATTCCCCGTTCCATTCAACGTTCCTTTCCATGTTGAATTCCATGTTCCAATCCCTGACATTCCACTTTCCATTCCACGTTCCATTCCACGTTCCATTACATTCCATTCCACGTTGAATTCCACGTTCCATTCCACGTTCCATTCCATTAAATTCCATGTTACATTCCACTTTTGGAATGTAATTGCATTACATCCCACGTTCCATAGCATGCTCCATTCCACCATCTATTCCATTAAATTCCACCTTCCGTTGCACTTTCCATTCCATTAAATTCCACATTCCATTGCACAATCCATTCAATTCCATGACAGTTTCCTTTCCATTCCATTCCACATTATTCCATTCATATTCCACTCATTTCATTTCCATTCATTTCATTTCCATTCCATTCAATTTCATTCCATTATACATTCCATTCCAGATTCCGTTCAATTCCATTTTATTCCATTCCACATTCTGTTCCATTCCATTCCACATTCCATTCCATTCCATTCCATTCCACATTCCATTCCACATTCCTTTACATTCCATTCCACATTTAATTCCACATTCCATTCCATTCCATTCCACATTCCTTTCCACTGCAAATTCCATTTCATTCCATTCCATTCGATTGCACGTTCCATTCAATTCCATTCCATGTTCCATTCCATTCCACGTTGCATTCCTTTCCATTCCACGATCCATTCCACGTTCCATTCCACGTTCTATTCCACTATCCATTCCACTCCATTCCACTTTCCATTCCATTCCACATTCCATTCCACATTCCATTCCACATTCCATTCCAATCCACATTCCATTCCACATTCAATTAAATTCCATTCTACATCCCATTCCATTCCATTGCATTCCACATTCCATTCCATTCCATTACACAGTCTATTCGATTAGATTCCATTGCAATCCACATTCCGTTCAATTCCACATTCCATTCCATATTCCATTCGAATCCATTCTCCTTCCATTGCACATTCCATTAAATTCCATTCCACATTTCATTCCATTCCATTCCACGTTCAATTCCATTCCATTTCTCATTCCATTCCATTCCACATTACATTGCATTCCATTCCATTCCATTCCAAATTCCATTCCACGTTGCATTCCACATTCCATTGAATTCCTTTCCATTCCACAATCCATTCCATTCCATTCCATTCCATATTCCATTCCATTCCATTCCACATTCCATTCCATTCGATTCCATTCCACATTCCATTGCAGACTCCATTCCGTATTCCATTCCACATTCCCTTCCATTACATTCAATTCCATTCCCTTCCATTCCACATTCCATTCCTTTACATTCCATTCAATTCCATTTGATTCCACTTTCCATTCCATTCCACACTCCATTCCGTTACTTTCCATATTCCATTGCAATGCATTCCATTCCTTTGTATTATACATTCCATTCCACATTCCATGCCATTTCACGTTCCATTCCACAATCCATTCCACATTCTATTCCGTTCCATTCCATTCCATTCCACCTTCCATTTCACATTTCATTCCACTTGGCTTTCCTTTCCATTCCATTCCATTGCACGTTCCAATCCACATTCCATTCCATTCCATTCCATTCCATTACACCTTTCAATAAACATTTCATTACACATTCTATTCCATTCCATTCCACTTTCCATTCCGCATTCCACTCCATTCCACATTCCAATGCATTCCATTCTACATTCCATTCTATTTCCATTTCACTTTCCATTCCATTCCATTCTACATTCCATTCTATTTCTTATCCACCTTCCATTCCTTCCCATTCCACATTCCATTCCAAATTTCTTTCAACATTCCATTCCATTCCATTCCATATTCATTTCTACATTCCATTCCATTCCATTCCACATTCCATTATATTCCATTCCAGATTCCATTACACGTTCCATTCCATTCCATTCCACATTGCATTGCACATTCCATACCACGTTCCATTCCACATTCCATTCCACTTTCCATTTCAATTTCCATTCCCTTCCATTCCACATTGCATTCCACATTCCATTCCATTCCACTCCACGTTCCATTCTATTCCACTTTGCATTCCATTCCGTTCCATTCCGTTCCACATTCCATTGCACGTTCCATTCCACTCCATTCCACTTTCCATACCATTCCATTCCACGTTCAATTGCATTCAATTCCATGTTCCATTGCATTCCATGTTCCATTCCATTCCATTCCACGATCCATTCCAAGTTACATTTCACGTTCCATTCCACGTTCTATTCTATGACCCATTCCATGTTCTATTCCATGGCTCATTCCATGTTCTATTCCATGTTCCATTCCATTCCATTCCACTTTCCATTCCTCAATCCATTCCACATTCCTTTCCATTCCATTCCACATTTCATTCCAAGTTCCATTCCATTCTATTCCACATTCCATTCCATTCCACTTACCATTCCATTCCATTGAACGATACATTACACCTTCCATTCCATGATGCATTCCACTTACCAGTGCACGTCCCATTCCATTCCATTCCACGTTCCATTACTAATTATATTCCAACATTCCATTCCTTTCCATTCGGCATTCCATTACACATTCCAGTCTACATTCCGTTACATTCCATTCCACATTCCATTCCACATTCCAACACATTCCATTCTCCATTCCATTCCATTCCACATTCCATTCCATATTCCATTCCATTCCATTCCACTTTGCATTCCACATTCCATTCCATTGCATTCCAAATTCCATTCTAATCCATTCCATTCCATTCCATTCCATGTTACATTCCATTCTATTCCACATTCCATTCCATGTTACATTCCATTCCATTTCATTCCACATTCCATTCTATGTTCCATTTGATGTTCCTTTCCATTCCATTCCACATTCCATTCCACGTTGCATTCCAACTCCCATTCCATTACATTCCATACCATCCCACATTCCATCCCATTCCAATTTCAATTGCAGAATCCATTCCACATTCAACTCCATTCCAGTCCGTTCCATTCCATTCCACAATCCATTCCATTCCATTCCACAATCCATTCCATTAAACATTCCGTTCCATTCCATTCCACATTCCACTCCGTTCCATTCCACATTCGATTTCATTCCATTCCTTTCCATTCCATACCACATTCCATTCCGTTCCCTTTGACTTTGCTTTCCATTCCATTCCATTCCATATTCCATTCCATTCCATTCCAAAATCCATTCCGCTTTCCACTCCACTTTCCATTAAATTCCATTCCACATTCTGTTAGACATTCCATTCCATTCCATTCTATATTCCATTCCATGCAAGATTCCATTCCATTCCATTCCACATTCTATTCCATTTCATTCCACATTCCATCCCCTTAAATTCCACATTCCATTCCATTTCATTCCATTCCACATTCTATTCCATTCCAGTTCGCATTCCATTCCATTCTGTTTTATATTCCATTTAAAATTCCATTCATTTCGATTCCACATTCCATTGCATTCAATTTAACATTCCATTCCATACCATTTCGCTTTCTATTCTCCTTCGTTCCATTCCATTCCACATTCCATTTCATTCCGGGTGACACTATTCTCTATTCCATTCCATTCCATATTCCATTCCATTCCATTCCAACTTCCATTCCAATCCACTCCATTCCATTCCACATTAGATTACATTCCATTCCACATTCCATTCAGCATTCCACTCCATTCCTTTCCATATTCCATTCCATTCCATTCCACATTCCATTCCATTCCATTCCACATTCCATTCCATTCGATTCCATTCCATTCCATTCCATTGCATTCGACATTCCATTCCATTCCATTCCACATTCCATTTCCTTCCATTCCATTCCATTCCGAATGCCATTCCGTTACATTCTGTTTTCCATTCCATTCCACATTCGACATTCCATTCCATTCCAAATCCTGCTCCATTCCATTCGAAATTCCAGTCCATTCCATTCCACGTTCCATTCCATTCTATTCCACGTTCTATTTCACATTGCATTACTCCTTGCATTGCATTCCATTCCATTCCACATTCCATTCCATTCCATTCTATTGCATTCCACTTTCGATTCCATTCCATTCCACATTCCATTGCATTTGATTCCACATTCCCTTCCATTCCATTCCTCATTCAATTCCCTTCCATTCCACATTGAATTGAAATCCATCCCATTCCACATTGCATTCCATTGCATTCCACATTCTATTCATTTCCATTCCACATTGCATTCCATTCCATTACTTTCCCCATTCGATTCCATTCCATTCTACATTCCATTGCATTCCATTCTTCATTCAATTCCATATTCCAATCCCTTCCATTCTTCATTCAATTCCACATTCCATTCCCTTACATTCCACGTTGCATTCCATTCCATTTCGCATTCCATTCCATATTACTTTCCATTCCATTCCAATCCACATTCCCTTCCATTCAATTCCACATTTCATTCCATTCCATTCCATATTCCATTCCATTCCATTACACATTCCGTTAAACATTCCATTCCATTCCACATTCCATTCCATTCCTTTGCATTCCACTTACCATTGCTTTCCATTTCATATTCCATTTCACATTCCATTCCATTCCATTCCACATTCCATTCCATTCCATTCCACATTCCATTCCATTCCATTCCACATTCCATTCCACATTCTATTTCACATTCTATTATTTTCCATTCCAGATACCTTTCCATTACATTCCACTTTCCATTCCACATTTCATTCAATTCCATTCCACCTTTCATTCCACATTCCATTCCATTGCTTTCCACGTTACATTCCGCATTCTATTCCACTCCATTGCACATTCCATTCAATTCAATTGCACTTTCCATTCAATTCCATTCCACATACCCTACGACATGCCATTCCACATTCCATTACTCATTGCATTCCTTTCCATTCCATTAAACATTCCATTCCATTCCATTAAACAGTCCACTCCATTCCTTTCCATTCCATTCCACATTGCATTCCACATTCCATTCCACATTCCATTCCTTTCCACATTCCGTTCCACATTCCATAACACATTCCTTTCCACATTCCATTCCACATTCCATACCACATTCCTTTCCATTCCATTCCATTCCTTTCCATATTTTTTTCCATTCCATTCCACATTCCTTTCCACATTCTATTACACGTACCATTCCACTTTCCATTCCACATTCCGTTTCATTCCATTCCACATTCCATTCCATATTTCATTCCACATTACATTCCATTATTCAACATTCCATTCCGTTGCATTCCAGATTCCATTCCGTTGCATTCCATTCCACATTCCATTCCATTCCATTCCATTCCACATTACATACCACTCCATTTCACATTACATTCCATTGCATTCCATTCCACATTCCATTCCATTCCATTCCACATTCCATTACATTCGATTCCACGTTCCATTCCACGTTCCACTCCACGTTACATTCCATTTTCCATTCCTCGTTCCATTCCACTTTCCTTTCCATCTTCCATTCCATTCCATTGCATTACACATTCCATTCCATTCCATTCCACATTCAATTCCATTCCACTCCAAATTCATTTCCATTCCAGATTCCATTCCACATTCCATTCCACATTCCATTCCATTCCATTCTGTTCCATTCCATTACATTCCACATTGGATTCCTTTCCATTCCACCTTCCCTTCCATTCCATTGCATTCCATTCCACATTCCATGTCGCATTCCATTCAACTTTCC
This sequence comes from Pongo abelii, assembly GCF_028885655.2. Taxonomy (NCBI): domain Eukaryota; kingdom Metazoa; phylum Chordata; class Mammalia; order Primates; family Hominidae; genus Pongo; species Pongo abelii. The sequence goes on along the minus strand of NC_072000.2, from coordinate 16,256,452 downwards.
CTTCAACATTCCATTCCATGTTGCATTCCATTCCATTCCTTTCCATTTCATTCCATTCCAGATTCCAATCCACATTCCATTGCATTCCATTCCATTCCACATTCTATTCCACATTCCATTCCATGAAATTCCACCTTCCTTTCTATTCCATTCCACATTCCATTCCCTTCTATTCTATGCAATTACACATTCCATTCCACATTCCATTCCATTTTTCATTTAACATTTCGCTCCACATTCCTTTCCGTACCTTTGCATTCCATTCCATTTCATTCCATTGCACTTTCCATTCCATATTCCACTCCATTTTTCATTTCACATTCCATTCCACATTCCATTCCATTCCATTCCATTCCACCTTCCATCCAACATTGCATTCCATTCTATTTCACATTCCATTCCATTCAATTCCATTCCATTCCACATTCCATTCCATTCCATTCCATTCCACATTCCATTCGACTTTCCATTCCACTTTCCATTTCCCATTCCATTCCACTATCCATTTCACATTCCATTCCATTCGATGCCACATTCCATTCCATTCTTTCCATTCCATTCCACATTCCATTTCACTTTCCATTACATTCCTTTCCAATTTTCCATTCCAATTTCATTCCATTCCATTCCATTCCACATTCCATTCCACATTCCAACCCATTCCATTCCACATTCCAACCCATTCCATTCCACATTCCATTCCATTCCATTCCATTCCACATTGCATTCCATTCCATTCCATTCCACATTGCATTCCATTCCATTCCTCAACCGATTCCACATTCCATTCCACTTTCCATTCCATTCCTTTTCACATTCATTTCGGCATTCCATTCAATTCCACATTCCACTCCGCATTCCATACCATTCCACATTCCATTCCATATTCCATTCCACTCCAATCCACATTCAATTCCCTTGCATTCCACGCTCCATTCTAGTCCATTCCACCTTCCATTCCACATTCCATTCCTCGATCCATTCCAGGTTCTAATTCACAAGCCATTCCATTCTGTTCCACGTTTCATTACATGTTCATTTCCAATCCACTCCACATTGGTCTCCACATTCCATTCCACATTCCAGTCCACCTTCCATTCCATTCCACATGCGATTCCAATCCATTCCACATTCCATCCAATTCCATTTCACATTCCATTGCATTTGATTACATTCCACATTCTATTCCATTCCAAATTCCATTCCTTTCCATTCCACATTCCATGCCATTCCATTGCACATTCCATTCCACGTTCTATTCCATAACATTCCACTTTCCATTCCATTCACTTCCACGTTCCATTTCATTCTGTTCAACATTCCATTACACATTCTATTCCACATTCAATTCCATTCAATTCCACATTCCATTCCACACTCCATTCCATTCCACAATGTATTCCACATTCCATTGCCTTCCATTCCACGTTACCTTCCACATTCCATTCCACGTTCCATTCCATAACATTCCACTTTCCATTCCATTCACTTCCACGTTCCATTGCATTCCATTACATTCCATTCCACATTCCATTCCATTCCAATCGACATTCCATTCCATTCCTTTCCAATTTCCACTCCATTCCTCACTCCATTCCATTCCATTCCACATTCCTGTACTTACCATTCCACATTCCATTCTATTCCATTCCGTTCCATAAAATTCCACATTCCTTTCCACGTTCCATTCCATTCCATTCTACATTCCATTGCACGTTCCATTCCACATTCCATTCCACGTTCCATTCCACTTTCCATTTGAGTTTCCATTCCTTTATATTCCACGTTCCACTCCTTTGCATTCCACGTTCCATTTCATTCCATTAAACATTACATTTCTCATTCCATTTCACATTCCATTCCACATTCCCTTTCGCATTCCATTCCATTCCATTCCATTCCATTGCATTACACTTTCCGTTCCATTCCACTCGACTTTCCATTCCAGTCCTTTCGACGTTCCATTGCATTCGACATTCATTTCTAACCCATTCCATTCCATGTTGCACTGCATTCCATTCCACTTTCCATTCCATTCCATTCCAAGTTCCATTCCATTCCATTCCAATCCATTCCACATTCCATTCCATTTCATTTCATTCCACGTTCCATACCATTCCATTCCATATTACATTCCATTCCACTTTCCATTCCCTTCCACATTCCATTCCATTCCACTTTCCTTCCCATTAGACGTTCCATTTCGTTCAATTCCACATTCCATCCACTTTCCAGTCCTTTCCACATTCCTTTCCATTCCATTCCATTCCACATTGCATTCCATTCCAGATTCCCTTCCGCATTCCATTCCATTCCTTACCAGATTCCTTTCCATTCCATTCCACTTTACATTCCATTCCATTACACATTCCATTCCACATTCCATTCCATATTCCATTCCACGTTCTACTCCACGTTTCATTCCACTTTACATTACAGATTCCATTCCATTCCATTTCACTTTCCATTACACATCCGACTCCATTCAATTCCACATTCCATTCCACTTTCCAATCCATTCTATTCCACACTACATTCCACATTCCATTCCCTTCCATTCAACGTTCCATTCCACATCTATACCATTCAATTCCGTTTGATTCCATTCCATTAAATCCCATTCCACATTCCATTCCTTTCCACATTACTTTCCTCATTCCATTCCATTCCATTCCACATTCCAATCCATTCCATTCCACATTGCATTCCATTCCACATTGCCTTCCTCATTTCATTCCATTCCATTCCACATTCTATTCTATTCCACGAACCATTAGATTCCATTCCATTGCACATTCCTTTCCATTCATAATTCCCTTTCTCATTCCATTCCATTCCTTTCCACATTCCATTCCATTTTATTCCACGTTCAATTCCATTCCACGTTCCATTGCACATTCCATTCCACATTCAATTCCACGTTTCTGTCCACGTTCCATTCCACTTTCCATTCCACATTCCTTTCCATTCCAGTCTACATTCCATTCCACGTTCCATTCCTCGTTGCATTCCCCATCCATTGCACTTTCCATTCAACGTTCCATTCCCTTCCATTCCACAATCTATTCCACATTCCATTCCACATTCCATTCCAGTCCATTCCACTTTCCATTCCATTCCATTCCACATTCCATTGCACTCCATTTCAGATTCCATTCCACATTCCTTTCTAATCTGCATTCCTTTACACATTCCACACCATTCCATTCCACATTCCATTCCACTTTCCATTCCATTCCATTCCATTCCACTTTCCATTCCACATTCGTTAAAACATTCCATTCCATTCCATTCCATTCCATTCCACATTCCATTCCACGTTCCTTTCCATTCCATTCCACTTTCAATTCCAACTTCCATTCCATTCCATTCCGCTTTGCATTCCACATTCCATTGCGCATCCTATTGCACATTCCATTCCACATTGCATTCCATTCCATTCCACATTCCATTCCATTCCATTCCAATTTCCTTTGCATTCCATTCCATATTCCATTGCATTTCATTTCACATTCCATTCCATTACATTCCACATTCCATTCCACATTCCATTGCATTCCATTCCACATTCCATTCCACATTCCATTTCACATTCCATTCCAAGTTCCATTCCATTCACTTACATGCTCCATTCCACCTTCCATTCCACGTTCCATTCCACGATCCATTCCATTCCATTCCATGAACCATTCCACGTTCCAGTCCACATTTCATTCCACATTCCATTAAACATTCCATTCCACATTCCATTACATTCCATTTCACATTCTTTTCCATTCCATTCCACATTCCATTCCACCTTTCTTTCCATTCAACATTCCATTCAACATTCCATTCCACGTTCCATTCCATCCTCCATTCCATGCATTCCACATTCCATTCCACACTCCATTCCATATCATTCCACATTCAATTCCACATTCCATTCCATTACTTTCCATTACATTCCACATTCCATTCCAGATTGCATTCTATTGCATTCCACATTCCATTCCACATTCCATTCCACATTCCATTCCACATTCCATTCCATTCCATTCCACGTTAAATTCCACGTTCCATTCCACATTCCATTCCACGTTCCATTCCACGTCACATTCCAATTCATTCCACATTCCATTCCACTTTCCATTGCATTTCATTCCACGTTCCATTCCAACTTCCGTTGTACATTCCATTCCATGTTCCACTCCACATTCCATTCCACGTTCCATTCCACGTTTAATTCCACATTACTTTCCACGTTCCATTCCATTCAAGTTCCATTTCACATTCTATTCCATTCGATTAAACTTTCCTTTCAACATTCCATTACAGATTCCCTTCCACGTTGCATTCCACATTCCATTGCACATTCCATTCGACGTAACATTCCACATTCCAATCCAAGTTGCATTCCACATTCCATTCCGCGTTCCATTCCATTCAATTCCACGTGCCATTCCATATTCCATTCCACTCCATTCCATGTTCCATTCCACATCCCATTCCACATTCCATTAAACATTCCACTACACATTCCATTCCATTCCACATTCCGTTCCACATTCCATTCCACTCCACATTATTTTCCACATTCCCTTCCACATTCCATTCCATTTCATTCCACATAACATTACGTATTGCATTCCATTCCATTCCAGATATCATTCCATATTCCATTTCATTCCATTCAACCTTCCATTTAACATTCCTTTCCATTTTATTCCACATTCCAATCCACATTCCATTCCACATTCCATTCCACTTTGCATTCCACATACCCTTTCACATTCCATTCGACATAACATACCACATTCCATTTCACTTTCCATTCCATTTTTTTCCACATTCCATAACACATTCCATTCCATTCCATTGCACACTATATTCCATTACATTCCACATTACATTCCACATTGCATTCCACGTTCCATTGCATTCCATTCCACGTTCCATTCTACTTTCCATTAGAAATTCTATTCCTTTCCATTCCACGTTCCATTCTACGTTCCTTTAGAGGTTCCGTTCCGCGTTCCATTCCACATTCCATTCCATTCCATTCCATGTTACATTCCATGTTCCATTCCAATCCATTCCGCATTGCATTCCTTTCCATTCAACATTCCTTTCCATTCCATTCCACGTTCCATTCCACGTTCCATTCCAAGTTCCATTCCATTCCATTGCACGTTCCATTCCATTCCTTTTCACGTTCCATTTCATTCAATTTCACATTCCATTCCACATTCCAATTCACTCCATTCCACTTTCCATTCCATTCAATACCTCTTTCCATTCCATATCACATTCCATTCCACGTTGCAATCCACGTTCCATTTCGCGTTCCATTCCTTTCCATTCCTTTCCTTTCCAGATTCCATTCCATTCCATTCCACATTCTACTCCACATTCCATTCCTTTCAATTCCACATTCCATTCCACATTCCATTCCATTAAATTTCACATTCCACACTATTCCCTTCCACATTCCATTACTTTCCATTCCACATTACATTCCAAATCCCATTCCACCTTCCATTCAACATTCCATTCCATTCCTTTCCACGTTCCACTACACGTTCCATTCCACATTCCATTCCTCATTCTCTTCCATTCCATTCCACATTGCGTTCCACATTCCATTCCACATTCCATTCCATTCCACTTTCCATTCCATTCCATTCCACATTCCCTTAAATTCCATTCCACCTTCCATTCCACGATCCATTCCATTCCATTACACATTCCATTCCGCATTTCTTTCCACACATCATTCCATACCATTCCATTCCACATTCCATTCCATTCCACATTCCATTCCATTCCATTCCACATTCCATTCCATTCCATTCCACATTCCATTCCATTCTATTCCACATTCCATTACACATTCCATTCCTTTCCACATTCAATTCCATTTCACATTCCTTACCATTCCACATTCCATTCCATTCCAATCCATTCCGCATTCCATTCCTTAATACATTTCATTCCATTCGATTTGATTCCACTTTCCATTCCATACCACTTTACGTTCCATTGAATTCCACCTTCCTTTCCTTTCCATTCTACATTCCATTCCATTCCATTCCAGATTCCATTCCATTGCATTCCAAATTCCATTCCATTCCATTCCATTCCAAGTTCCATGCCACATTCCATTCCACTTACACTTCCACAATCCACTCCACATTCCATTCCATTCCATTCCACATTCCCTTCCTATTCGATTCCATTCCATTCCAGATTCCATTCCATTCCTTTCCACGTTCCCTTCCTATTCCATTCCATTCCATTCCACATTCCATTCCGTTCCATTCCACTTTCCATTCCACATTCCATTCCACATTCCATTCAATTCCATTCCATTCCATTCCACATTCCATTCCTATTCCATTCCACATTCCTTTCCTATTCCATTCCATTCCTATTCCATTCCACATTCCTTTCCTATTCCATTCCATTCCATTCCATTCCACATTCCATTCCATTCCGTTCCACCTTCATTTCCACATTCCATTCCAATCCATTCCAAATTCCATTCCACAGTCCATTCCATTTCCATTCTATTCCATTCCACCTTCCATTCCACATTCCATACCATTCCAATCCACATGCCATTCCGCATTCCATACAATTTCCATTCCATTCTATTCCACATCCCATTCCAGATTCTATTCCACATTCCATTCCATTCTATTCTGTATTCCACTGCAAATTCCATTCCATTCAATTTCACATTGCATTCCACATAACTTTCCATTCCATTCCACATTCCATTCAACATTCCTTTCCATTCAGTTTCACTTTGCTTTCCATCCATTCGAAATTACATTCCATTCAATTCCATTTCACATTCCATTCCATTCAATTCCACTTTGCATTCCATTCCATTCCACATTCCATTCAATTCAATTCCTTTCCACTTTGCATTCCATTCCATTCCATTCTACATTCCATTCCATTCCACATTCCATTCCATTCCTTTCCTTTCCCTTTCAATTACATTCCATTCCACTCCATTCCACATTCCATTCTATTCCACATTCCATTCCATTCCATTCCATTCCCTTTCCACTCCAATCCATTCCACATTCCCATCCATTCCACGTTTCATTCCATTCAATTCCACATTCCATTCTATTCCATTACATTCCTTTTTCTATTCCATTCCATTCCACATTCCTTTCCACTCCACATTCCATTCCACGTTCCATTCCACGTTCCATTTCACATTCCATTCCATTCCACGTTCCATTACACGTTCCATTGCACATTCCATTCCATTCTATTAAACATTCCTTTCCATTACTTATCATTCCTCTCTCCAATACATTCCATTACATTCCACGTTACATTCCACGTTCCAATAGACATTTCAATCCACCTTACAATCCACTACATTCCAGGTTCAATTCCCCATTCCATTCCATTCAATTCCACTTTCCATTCCAATCCATTCGACATTCCATTCCACATTCCATTCCATTACATTCCACATTCCTTTCCACATTCCATTCCAATCCATTCCACTTTCCATTACATTCCATTCCACATTCCACTCCACATTCATTTCCATGCCATTCCACATTCCATTCCACGTTCTATTGCATTCCATTCCATTCCACTTTCCATTCCATTATATTTCACATTCCATTCCACATTCCTTTCAATTCCGTTCCACTTTCCATTCCATTCCATTCCACTTCCGATTCCACATTCCATGCCACGTTCTGTTACTTTACATTCCGTTCCAAATTCCATTCCATTCCATTCCACATTCCATTCCATTCTATTCCTCATTCCGTTACATTCCATTCCACATTCCATTCCTTTCCATTCCATTCCAGTTTCCATACCTTCCCATTCCATTCCAAATTCCATTCATTCCATTACTCAATCCATTCCATTGCATTCCACATTTCTTTCCATTCCATTCCCTTCTATTCCACATTCCATTCCATTCCATTCCACATATCATTCCATGTTCCATTCTTCATTCCATTCCACGTTCCATTCGATTCCATTCCACATATCATTCCATCTTCCATTCTTCGTTCCATTCCACGTTCCATTCCACGTTAAATTCAAATTTCCATTCCACGTTCATTTGCATTCCATTCCTCATTCCATTCCACATTCCATTCCATTCCATTCCGCATTCCATACCTCTAAATTCCATTCCATTCCACATTCCTTTCCATTCCATTAAAGATTGCATTCCACATTCCGTTGCATTCCATTCCACATTCCATTCCCTTCTATTCCACATTCCATTACATTCCATTCCACATCCCATAATTTTCCATTCAACATTCCATTCCACATTCAATTCCACGTTCCATTCCACATTCCATATCACATTCCATTCCACGTCCCATTCCATTCTATTCCACATTCCATTCCATTCCATTACACTTTCCATTCCATTCCATTCAATAGCATTCCACATTCCATATCATTCCATTCCATATTCCATTAAATTCCACTCCACATTCCATTTGACATCCCACTTATTTCCAGTCTACATTCCATTCCACATTCCATTCCATTAAATTCCACATTCCATTACATTCCAATCCACATTCCATTCCATCCTATTGCCCATTCAATTTCACATTCCATTCAGCAATCCATTCCATTCCATTGCACATTCCATTCCACATTCCATTCCACATTCCATTCCATTCCATTCCACGTTACATTCCACGTTTCATTCTACATTCCTTTCCAGGTTCCATTCAATGTTCCATTCCACATTCCATTTCACATTTCATTTCACGTTCCATTCCGCATTCCATACCATCTTCCATTCCACATTCTATTCCACGTTCGATTCCACTTTCCATTCCATTCAAATCCACCTTCCATTCCAAATTCATTCCACTCCATTTTATTGCATTTCATTCCATTACACATTCCTTTCCTTTCCATTCCATTCCACATTCAATTGTATTCCATTCCACATTCCACTCCTTTCCATTGCACCTTCCATTCCGTTCCATTCCATTCCATTCCACATTCCATACCATTCCGTTGCATTCCACATTCCATTCCTTTCCATTACACAATCCATTCCTTTCCATTCCACGTTCCATTCCATTCCATTCCACCTTCCACTTCATTCTATTCGACATTACATTACATTCTAATCCACATTCCATTCCACCTCTCATTCGACGTTTCATTCCACCTTCAATTCGAAGTTCCATTGCACTTTCACTTCCATTCCATTCCACCTTCAATTAAACGTTCCATTCCAATTTCCATTCCATGTTCTGTTCCACATTCCATTCCATGTTCTATTCCACGTTTCATTCCATCCCATTCCACATTCCATTCCATTCCACTCCACCTTCCATTCCACATTCCATTCCATTCCATTCCACATTCCTTTCCACATTCCATTCCACTCCATTCCAACTTCCATTCCACATCCCCTTCCGTTCCATTCTATTACACATTGCATTCCATTCCATTCCACAATCCATTCAACATTCCACTCCATTCCATTCCACTTTCCATTATATTCCATTCTAACTTCAATTCCTCATTGCACTACATTACATTACATTACACATTCCATGCGACTTTCCATTCCATTCAATTCCGCATACCAATCCATTCCGTTCCACATTCCATTCCATTCCATTCCATTCCAACTTCAGCTCCACATTCCATTCCATTCCCTTCTACATTCCATTCTATTCCATTCCAAATTACATTCCACGTTCCATTCCACGTTCCATTCCACTTTCCATTCCACGTTCCATTCCAAATTCCATTCCACATTCCATTTAACATTCCATTCCAGATTCCATTCAATTCCGTTCCCCATTCCATTCCACATTCCGTTTCATTCCATTCCACATTCCGTTTCATTCCATTCAACATTCCATTCCATCCCGCTCCACATTCCATTCCACATTCCATTCCATTCCATTCCACATTCCATCCCACGTTCCATTCCATTCCAATTTACGTTCCATTCCACTTTCCATTCCACATTCCATTCCACACTCCATTCCATTCATTCCACATTCCATCCCACGTTCCATTCCATTCCAATTTACGTTCCATTCCACTTTCCATTCCACATTCCTTTCCACACTCCATTCCACATTCCATTACTTTCTATTCTACATTGTTTTCCAAATGCCATTCTACATCCCATTCCAAATGCCATTCCACATTCCAGTCCATTTCATTCCACATTCCATTCAACATTCCATTAAACTCGATTCCACATTCCATTCCATTCCATTGCACATTCCATTCGGCATTCCATTCCACATTTCTTTCCCCATTGCATTCCATTCCATTCCACATTCCATTATACATTCCATTACACTTTCCTTTCCACATTGCATTCCATTCCATTCCACATACAATTCCACATTCCATTCAACATTCCATTCCCCTTTCCATTCCATTCAGTTCCACATTCCATTCCACTGCATTCCATTCCATTCCACATTCCTCTGCATTCCATTCCACATTCCATTCCATTCCATTCCACATTGCATTCTTCCACATTGCATTCCATTCCGTTGCACATTCCATCCCATTCCATTCCACCTTGCATTCCACTTTCCCTTCCATGCTAAATTTCATTCTATTCCTATCCACATTCCATTCTACATTTCATTCCGTTCCATTCCACTTTCCATTCCACATTCCATTCCATTCGATTCCACTTTCCATTCCACTCCATTCCACATTCCATTCCACATTCTTTTCCATTCCATTCCACATTGCTTTCCATTCCATTCCATTTTCCATTCCATTCCATTCCAAATTGCATTTCATTCAATTTCACATTCCATTCAATTACATTGCATTCCACATTCCATTCCATTGTATTCCACTTTCCATTCCATTCTATTATATTCTACTTCCCATTCCGTCCCATTCCACGTTCCATTCAATTACATTCCACATTCCACTCTGCCTTCCATTCTACTTTCTATTCCACGATCCATTCAACCTTCCATTACACATTCCATTTCATTTCATCCCACATTTCATTACACGTTCCATTCCATTCCATTCCACATTCCATTCCATGCCACTTTCCATTCCACGATCCATTGCAAGTTCCAAGCCACGTTCCTTTCCACATTCGATTCCACATTCCATTCCTTTCTATCACATATTCCGTACCATTCCATTCAACTCCATTCCACAATTCATTCCGTTCCATTTGACATACCATTCACATTCCGTTCCACATTCCATTTCATTCCTTTCCACATTCCATTCCACACTCCATTCCACATTCCATTCCACATTCCATTCCGTTCCATTCCACATTGCATTCCACACTCCATTCCACATTCCATTCCACATTCCATTTCGCATTCCATTCCATTCCATTTCATTCCACGTTCCATTCCATTTCAATCAGTATTCCATTCCATTCCATTCAACGTTGCATTCCATTCCACATTCCAGTGCATTGCACTTCCGATTCCATTCCATTCCATATTCCATTCCACATTACAGTCCAGATTCCATTCCACATTCCATACCCTTCCTTTCTAGATTCCATTCCACATTCCATTCCTTTCCATTACACATTCCATTTAACTTTATATTCCACATTCCATTCCACTTTCCATTCCACAGTCCATTCCACATTCCATTCCATTCCATTTCACTTTGCATTCCATTTCATTCCATTCCACATTCTATTCCATTCCACACGCCATTCCTTTGCATTCCACGTTCCATTCCACATTGCGTTCTATATTCCATTCTACATTACATTCCATTTCTTTGCAAATTCCATTCTACATTCCATTCCACATTCCAGGCCACATTCCACACCATTCCTTTCCACATTCCATTCCACATTCCATTCCTTTCCATTACAACTTCCGTTTCACTTTCCCTTCCACATTACATTCCACTTTCCATTGCACATTTCATTCCACATTCCATTCCATTCCATTCCACATTCCATTCCACATTCCATTCCACATTCCTTTCCATTACATTCCACATTCCATTCCAAATTCCATTTCATTTCATTCCACATTCCATTCCATATTCCATTGCTCATTCCCTTCCAAATTCCATTCCATTCTATTCCATTCCATTCCACATTATATTCCATTTCATTACACATTCCATTCCTCATTCAATTGCACATTCCCTTCTACATTCCATTACATTACATTCCACATTCTATTCCACATTACTTTCCATTCCATTACATAATCCATACCACATTCGATTCCATTCTGCTCCACATTACATTCTATTACATTCCACGTTCCATTCCACTTTCCATTCCATTCCATTCCACTTTCCATTCCACATTCCATTCCATTTCTTTAATTATTCCATTCCATTCCATTGCATTACACATTTCATTCCATTCCATTCCACATTAAATTCTATTCCATTCCAAATTGCATTCAATTCCATTCCATTCCAGTTTCCATTCAATTTCATTCCATTCAATTGCACATTCCATTCCACATTACATTCCCTTCAATTCCGCATCCCATTCCTTTCAATTCCATTCCTTTCCAAATTCCATTCCCTTCCATTCTGTTCCACATTCCATTCCCTTCCATTCCACATTCCATTCCATTCCATTTCACATTCTATTAAATTCCATTCCACGTTCAATTCCACAATCCTTTGCTCTCCATTCCACATTCTATTCCATTCCTTTCCACATTCCATTTCACATTCCATTCCATTCAATTCGACATTTCATTCCAGGTGCCATTCCATTCCATTCCTCATTCCTTTCCACATTCCATTACACGTTCCAATCCATGTTCCATTCCATTTTCCATTCCACTTTCCATTTCATTCTATTTCACCTTTCATTCCATTCCATTCCACGTTACATTTCATTCCCTTCCACATTCCATTCCACATTCCATTCCACATTCACTTTCACCTTCCATTCCATTGCATTCCATTCTATTCCATTCCACATTCCATTCCATTCTATTCCGCATTCCATTGCATAACATTCCACGTTCCATTACATTCCATTCCACATTCCATTCGACGTTCCATTCGACGTTCCATTCCTTTCCATTCTATTCCACATTGCATACCATTCCATTCCACTTTCCATTACATTCCATTCCATATTCCACTTCATATTCCTTTCCATTGCTTTCCATTGCACCTTCCATCCCACATTCCTTTCCATTGCATTCCATATTCCATTCCATATCCCATTCCACATTCCATTCCACATTTCATTCCCCATAATATTCCACAATACATTCCACATTCCATTCCACATTTCATTCCCTGTAATATTCCACAATACATTCCACATTCCATTCCACATTGCATTCCACGTTCGTTACCATTCCTTTCCACGTTCCATTCCAATCCATTCCACGTTGTGTTTCATTCTATTCCATGTTCCATTCCAGATTCCGTTTCCGCATTCTATTCCCCTTTTCATTCCATTCTATTCCACTTCCAATTGCATTCAATTCCACATTCCTTTCCATTCCATTAAATTCCATTCTACATTCCATTATATTCCTTTCCACACTCCATTCCATTCCATTCCACATTCCATTTTATTCCATTCCATTCCAATTTCCATTAAGTTCCATGCCATATTACTCTCCGTTGCATTACACATTCCATTCCTTTCCATTCCACATTCCATAACATTGCATTCCATTCCACATTCTATTCCATTTCATTCCACATTCCATTCTCTTCCAATTCATTCCAGTCCATTCCACATTCCGTTCCAATACTATTTCCATTCCATTCCATTCCATTCCATTCAATTCCACATTCCATTCCATTCCACATTTCATTCCCTTCCATTCTGTTACACATTTGATTCAATTCCATTCCTCATTCCATTCCATTTCATTCCACATTCCATTGCATTCCATTCCATTCCATTCCATTCCACATTCCATACCATTCCGTTCCATTGCACTTTTCATTCCACATTCCATTCCACATTCCATTCCTTTCCATTTCACTTTCCATTCTATTCCATTCCATTCCATTCCACATTCCATTCCACATCCCTTTCCCTTCCATTCCACATTCCATTCCATTCCATTCTACATTCCATTCCATGTTCCTTTGCAAGTTCCATTCAACGTTACTTTCCAGTACATTCCATTCCATTCCATTCCATTCCATTCCATTCCATTCTGAATTCCTTTCCATTCCATTCCAAATTATACTCGACATTCCATTCATTGCATTCCACATTCCATTCCATTCCATTCCACTTTCCATTACACATTGCATTCCATTCCATTCCACGTTGCATTCCACACTCAATTACACATTCCATTCCACTTTCCATTTCGTTCCACGACACGTTGCATTCCACTTTCCATGCCACGTTCCATTCCACATTCCATTCCACATTCCATTCAACAATCCATTCCACGTTCCATTCCATTCCATTACACGTTCCATTCCACATTCCATTCCATTCCATTCCATTCCATTCTGAATTCCTTTAAATTCCATTCCAAATTATACTCGGCATTCGATTCATTGCATTCCACATTCCATTCCATTCCGTTCCACATTCCATTACTTTCCATTCCACATTACATTCAACGTTCCATTCCACATTCCATTCCACTTTCCATTCTACGTTCCATTTCACGTTCCATTCTATGTTCCCTTCCATTCCATTCCACGTTGCATTCCATTCCATTCCACATTCCATTCTACTTTCCATTAGACCTGCCATTCCTTTCCACATTCCTTTCTACGTTGCATTAGTGTTGCCATTCCACGTTCCACTTCATGTTCCATTCCATTCCATTCCACGTTCCGTACCATTCCATTCCAAGTTCCATTTCATTCTACTCCACTTTCCATTCCACATTCCATTTCACATTCCATTCCACATTCCATTCCATTCCTTTCCAATTTCAATTCCATTCCATTCCATTCCATTCTACATTCCATTCCGTTCCTTTCCACTTTCCATTCTTTCATTTCCAAATTCCATTCCATTCCATTGCATTCCACTTTCCTTTCCATACCATTCTGCATTCCATTCCATTCCATTCCACGCCATACTCGAATCCATTCCACGTTCCATTCCACGTTCCATTCCAATTTCCATTCCATTCCATTCCATTCCATTCTGGATTCCTTTCCATTCCATTCCGAATTATATTCAACATTCCGTTCCATTCCATTCCACGTACCATTCCACGTTGCATTGCACATTCCATTCCACGTTCCATTCCACATTCTGTTCCGTGCTATTCCACGGCCCATTCCACCTTCCATTCCATCTTCGATTCCACGTTCCATTCCATAACATTCCACATTACATTACATTCTATTCCATTCCACATTCCATTGCCTTCCTTTCCACATACTTTTCCATTCCATTCCACATTCCATTCCATTGCATTCCAAATTCCATTCCACATTTCATTACCTTCTATTCCACATTCTTTTTTTTTTCTTTTATTAGTATGATTATTATTATTATTATTATACTTTAGGTTTATGGCACATGTGCCCAATGTGCAGGTAAGTTACATATGTATACATGTGCCATGCTGGTGTGCTGCACCCAGCAACTCGTCATCTAGCATTAGGTATATCTCCCAATGCTATCCCTCCCCCCTCCCCCCACCCCACAACAGTCCCCGAAGTGTGATGTTCCCGTTCCTGTGTCCATGTGTTCTCATTGTTCAATTCCCACCTATGAGTGAGAATATGCAGTGTTCGGTTTTTTGTTCTTGCGACAGTTTACTGAGAATGATGATTTCCAATTTCATCCATGTCCCTACAAAGGACATGAACTCATCATTTTTGGCTGCATAGTATTCCATGGTGTATATGTGCCACATTTTCTTAATCCAGTCTATCATTGTTGGACATTTGGCTTGGTTCCAAGTCTTTGCTGTTGTGAATAATGCGGCAATAAACATACGTGTGCATGTGTCTTTATAGCAGCATGATTTATAGTCCTTTGGGTATATACCCAGTAATGGGATGGCTGGGTCGAATGGAATTTCTAGTTCTAGATCCCTGAGGAATCGCCACACTGACTTCCACAAGGGTTGAACTAGTTTACAGTCCCACCAACAGTGTAAAAGTGTTCCTATTTCTCCACATCCTCTCCAGCACCTGTTGTTTCCTGACTTTTTAATGATTGCCATTCTAACTGGTGTGAGATGGTATCTCATTGTGGTTTTGATTTGCATTTCTCTGATGGCCAGTGATGGTGAGCATTTATTCATGTGTTTTTTGGCTGCATAAATGTCTTCTTTGAGAAGTGTCTGTTCATGTCCTTCACCCACTTTTTGATGGGGTTGTTTGTTTTTTTCTTGTAAATTTGTTTGAGTTCATTGTAGATTCTGGATATTAGCCCTTTGTCAGATGAGTAGGTTGCGAAAATTTTCTCCCATTTTGTAGGTTGCCTGTTCACTCTGATGGTAGTTTCCTTTGCTGTGCAGAAGCTCTTTAGTTTAATTAGATCCCATTTGTCAATTTTGGCTTTTGTTTCCATTGCTTTTGGTGTTTTAGACATGAAGTCCTTGCCCATGCCTATGTCCTGAATTGTATTGCCTAGGTTTTCTTTTAGGGTTTTTATGGTTTTAGGTCTAACATTTAAGTCTTTAATCCATCTTGAATTGATTTTTGTATAAGGTGTAAGGAAGGGATCCAGTTTCAGCTTTCTACATACGGCTAGCCAGTTTTCCCAGCACCATTTATTAAATAGGGAATCCTTTCCCCATTTCTTGTTTTTCTCAGGTTTGTCAAACATCAGATGGTTGTAGACATGCGGCATTATTTCTGACGGCTCTGTTCTGTTCCATTGATCTATATCTCTGTTTTGGTAGCAGTACCATGCGGTTTTGGTTACTGTAGCCTTGTAGTATAGTTTGAAGTCAGGTAGCGTGATGTCTTCACCTTTGTTCTTTTGGCTTAGGATTGACTTGGTGATGCGGGCTCTGTTTTGGTTCCATATGAACTTTAAAGTAGTTTTTTCCAATTCTGTGAAGAAAGTCATTGGTAGCTTGATGGGGATGGCATTGAATCTGTAAATTACCTTGGGAAGGATGGCCATTTTCATGATATTGATTCTTCCTACCCATGAGCATGGAATGTTCTTCCATTTGTTTGCATCCTCTTTTATTTCCTTGAGCAGTGGTTTGTAGTTCTCCTTGAAGAGGTCTTTCACATCCCTTGTAAGTTGGATTCCTAGGTATTTTATTCTCTTTGAAGCAATTGTGAATGGGAGTTCCCCCATGATTTGGCTCTCTGTCTATTATTGATGTATGAGAATGCTTGTGATTTTTGCACATTGATTTTGTATCCTGAGACTTTGCTGAAGTTGCTTATCAGCTTAAGGAGATTTTGGGCTGAGACAATGGGGTTTTCTAGATATACTATCATGTCATTTGCAAACAGGGACAATTTGACTTCCTCTTTTCCTAATTGAATACACTTGATTTCCTTCTCCTGCCTAATTGCCCTGGCCAGAACTTCCAACACTATGTTGAATAGAAGTGGTGAGAGAGGGCATCCCTGTCTTGTGCCAGTTTTCAAAGGGAATGCTTCCAGTTTTTGCCCATTCAGTATGATATTGGCTGTGGGTTTGTCATAAATAGCTCTTATTATTTTGAGATATGTCCCATCAATTCCTAATTTATTGAGAGTTTTTAGCATGAAGGGTTGTTGAATTTTGTCAAAGGCCTTTTCTGCATCTATTGAGATAATCATGTGGTTTTTGTCTTTGGTTCTGTTTATATGCTGGATTACATTTATTGATTTGCGTATATTGAACCAGCCTTGCATCCCAGGGATGAAGCCCACTTGATCATGGTGGATAAGCTTTTTGATGTGCTGCTGGATTCTGTTTGCCAGTATTTTATTGAGGATTTTTGCATCAATGTTCATCAAGGATATTGGTCTAAAATTCTCTTTTTTTGTTGTGTCTCTGCCAGGCTTTGGTATCAGGATGATGCTGGCCTCATAAAATGAGTTAGGGAGGATTTCCTCTTTTTCTATTGATTGGAATAGTTTCAGAAGGAATGGTACCAGCTCCTCCTTGTACCTCTGGTAGAATTCGGCTGTGAACCCATCTGGTCCTGGACTTTTTTTGGTTGGTAAGCTATTGATTATTGCCACAATTTCAGCTCCTGTTATTGGTCTATTCAGAGATTCAACTTCTTCTTGGTTTAGTCTTGGGAGGGTGTATGTGTTCAGGAATTTATCCATTTCTTCTAGATTTTCTAGTTTATTTGCATAGAGGTGTTTGTAATATTCTCTGATGGTAGTTTGTATTTCTGTGGGATCGGTGGTGATATCCCCTTTATCATTTTTTATTGCATCTATTTGATTCTTCTCTCTTTTTTTCTTTATTAATCTTGCTAGTGGTTTATCAATTTTGTTGATCCTTTCAAAAAACCAGCTCCTGGATTCACTTATTTTTTGAAGGGTTTTCTGCGTATCTATTTCCTTCTGTTCTGCTCTGATTTTAGTTATTTCTTGCCTTCTGCTAGCTTTTGAATGTGTTTGCTCTTGCTTTTCTAGTTCTTTTAATTGTGATGTTAGGGTGTCAATTTTGGATCTTTCCTGCTTTCTCTTGTGGGCATTTAGTGCTATAAATTTCCCTCTACACACTGCTTTGAATGCATCCCAGAGATTCTGGTATGTTGTGTCTTGGTTCTCGTTGGTTTCAAAGAACATCTTTATTTCTGCCTTCATTTCGTTATGTACCCAGTAGTCATTCAGGAGCAGGTTGTTCAGTTTCCATGTAGTTGAGCGGTTTTGAGTGAGATTCTTAATCCTGAGTTCTAGCTTGATTGCACTGTGATCTGAGACAGTTTGTTACAATTTCGGTTCTTTTACATTTATTGAGGAGAGCTTTACTTCCAAGTATATGGTCAATTTTGGAATAGGTGTGGTGTGGTGCTGAAAAAAATGTATATTCTGTTGATTTGGGGTGGAGAGTTCTGTAGATGTCTATTAGGTCCGCTTGGTGCAGAGCTGAGTTCAATTCCTGGGTATCCTTGTTGACTGTCTGTCTCGTTGATCTGTCTAATGTTGACAGTGGGGTGTTAAAGTCTCCCATTATTAATGTGTGGGAGTCTAAGTCTCTTTGTAGGTCACTGAGGACTTGCTTTATGAATTTGGTAAAAAAGAATAAAAAGAAATGAGCAAAGCCTTCAAGAAATGTGGGACTATGTGAAAAGACCAAATCTACGTCTGATTGGTGTACCTGAAAGTGATGGGGAGAATGGAAACAAGTTGGAAAACACTCTGCAGGATATTATCCAGGAGAACTTCCCCAATCTAGCAAAGCAGGCCAACATTCAGATTCAGGAAATACAGAGAATGCCACAAAGATACTCCTCGAGAAGAGCAACTCCAAGACACATAATTGTCAGATTGACCAAAGTTGAAATGAAGGAAAAAATGTTAAGGGCAGCCAGAGAGAAAGGACGGGTTACCATCAAAGGGAAGCCCATCAGACTAACAGCGGATTTCTCAGCAGAATCCCTACAAGCCAGAAGAGAGTGGGGGCCAATATTCAACATTCTTAAAGAAAAGAATTTTCAACCCAGAATTTCATATCCTGCCAAACTAAGCTTCATAAGTGAAGGAGAAATAAAATACTTTACAGACAAGCAAATGCTGAGAGATTTTGTCAACACCAGGCCTGCCCTAAAAGAGCTCTTGAAGGAAGTGCTAAACATGGAAAGGCACAACCGGTACCAGCCACTGCAAAATCATACTGAAATGTAAAGACCATTGAGACTAGGAAGAGACTGAATCAACTATTCCACATTCTTTTCCATTCCATTCTACATGCCTTTCCATGTTCCATTCCACGTTCCATTTCGCGTTCAATTCCATTCCATTCCATTCCATTCCATTCCATTCCATTCCATTCCTTTCCGAATTCCGTTCCATTCCATTCCAGATTCTATTCCACAATACATTCCATTCGATTCCACATTACTTTCCACATTCCTTTCCATTCTATTCCATATTCCACTACGTTCAATTCCACATTCCATTCCTTTCCATTCTACGTTACATTCCACATTCCATTCCACCTTTCATTACACATTCCATTGCAATGCATTCTAAATTCCTTTCCTTTCCATTCCACTTTCCATTCCACTTTCCATTCCATTAAATTCCACTTTCCATTCCAAATTTCATTGCCCATGCCATTTCATGTTCCATGCCACATTCCAATTAATGTTCCATTCCACGATCCATTAAAAGTTCCATTCCATTCCATTCCACTTTCCATTGCACATGGCATTCCGTTCCATTCCACATTCCATTTCTCATTCCATTCCACGTTCCATTCCATTCTATTCTGCATTCTATTCCACATTCCATTCAATTCCATTCCACATTCCATTCCCCATTCCATTCCTTTCCATTCCACATTCCATTCCCTTCCATTTCACTTTCCATTCTACATTCCATTCCACTCTGCAGTCCCCATTCCATTCCACTTTCCATTCCACGTCCCATTCCAAGTTCCATTCTATCTTCCATTCAATTCCATTCAACGTTCCATTGCACATTCCATTCCATTCCACTCCAATTTCTATTTACCATACCATTCTGTGACATTCCAAATTCCATTACATTCCATTCCCCATACCAATACACATTCCATTCCACTCCAATCCACATTCCATTCCACATTGCCTTGCATTCCACTCCACATTCCATTCAACATTCCGTTCCGCATTCCATTCCAATACATTCCACATTCCATTTCACGTTCCATTCCAAGTTCCACTCCACATTGCATTGCACACTCCATTCCATGTACCATTCTGCATACCATTCCACGTTCCTTTCCATGTTCCATTCCACGTTCCATTCCATTCCATTCCACGATCCATTCTGCTTTCCATTCCATTCCATTCCACGTTCCCTTCCACATACCATTCCACATTCCATTATACAATACATTCCATTCCATTCCATTCCACGTTCCATTCAACATTCCATTGCACATTCTATTCCTCATTCGATTCCGTTCCATTCCACATTCCATTCCACATTCCTTTTCTCATTCCATGCCACATTCCATTCCATTCCATTCCTTTCCATTACATTCCATTCCGCATTTCATTCCATTGCATTCCACATTCTATTCCTCATTCCATTCAATTCCAGTCCACATTCCATTCTATTCCATTAAGTTCCATTCCATTCCATTCCACATTCCATGCCACATTCCATTCAACATTCCATTCCACAGTCCTTTCCTCATTCCATTCCATTCCATTCCTCCTTTCATTCCACCATCCATTCCACATTCCATTCCACGATCCTTTCCATTCCATTCAACTTTTCATTCCACTTTCCATTCCATTCCTCTCCACGTTCCATTCCACATTCCATTGCTCATTGCATTCCACATTCCATTGCACTTTCCATTCCATGTTCCATTCCACGTTCCATTTCATTCTATTTCACAATCCATTCGACATTCCATTCCATTCCATTTCACTTTCCATTCCACATTCCACTCCATGTTCCATGCCACGTTCCATTCCACGTTCCATTCCATTCCATTCTCCGTTCCATTTAACATTGCATTCCATTCCACGTTCCATTTCACATTCCATTCCACTTTCAACTCCACATTGCACTCCGCTCCATTCCACCTGCCACTCCACATACCATTCCACTTTACATTCCACATTCCATTCCATTTCATTCGACATTCCATTCCATTTCATTCCACATTCAATTGCATTCCATTCCACATTCCATTCTGTTCCATTCCACATTCCATTCCACATTCCAATCCATTCCATTCCACCTTCTATTCCATTCCATTCCACATTCCATTCCATTCCATTCCAGGCTCCATTCCACCTTCCATTCCACGTTCCATTCCACGTTCCATTCCACGATCCATTCCATTCCATTCCACAATCCTTTCCACGTTCCATTCCAGATTTCATGCCACATTCCATTGAATATTCCATTCCACTTTCCATTCCATTCCATTCCACAATCCACTCCACATTGCATTCCATTCCAGATTCCATTCAACATTCCATTGCACATACCATTCCACAACCCATTCAATACCATTCCACATTCCATTCCGCATTCCATTTCATTCCATTCCACGTTCCTTTCCACATTCCATTCCACATACAATTCCACATTCCATTTCATATTCTATTCCATTAAATTCGATTCCATTCCACTTTCCATTCTACATTCCTTTCCATATTCCATTCCACTCCTTTACACGTTCCATTCCACGTTCCCTTCCGCATTCCATTCCACGTTCCTTTACATTCCATTTCACTTTCCATTCCACTTTCCATTCCATTCCATTCTACGTTGCATTCCACATTCCATTGCACATACCATTCCACATTCCTTTCCGCATTCCATTCAATTCCATTCCACATTCCATTCCATTCCGTTCAACATTCCATTGCATTCCATTCCACTTTCCATTCCAATTTCCGTTCTATTTCATTGCGCATTCCATTACCCATTCCATTCCATTCCATTCCACATTTCATTCCGCATTCCATTCCAAGTTCCATTCCATTCCATTCCATTCCACATTTCATTCCGCATTCCATTCCACGTTCCATTCCATTCCATTCCATGTTCTATTCCACGATACATTCCACTCCATTCCATGATACATTCCACTTTACAGTCCAGATTTCATTCCACATTCCATTAAACATTCCGTTCCACTTTCCATTACATTCCATTCCACATTGTATTCCATTGCAGCCCACATTCCATTCCACAATCTATTCCATTCCATTTAAACATTCCATTCCACTAAATTCCACATTCCATTCCAGCTTCCATTCCATTCCACATTCCATTCCACATTCCATTCCACATTCTATTCCACTACATTCCACTTTCCATTTCATATTCCATTCCACATTCCATTCCACGTTCCACTACACGTTATATTCCATTCCATTCCAGGTTCCATTCCACTTTCCATTCCATTCCAATCCACTTTCCATTCCACATTCCATTGTACATTCCATTCCAAGTTCCATCCCTCATTGCATTCCACCTTCCATTCCACGTTCTATTCCACGTTCCATTCCACGTACCATTCCATTCAAGTTCCATTCCACATTCCGTTCCATTCCATTACACATTCCATTAAACATTTCATTGCACATTCAGTTCCACGTTCCATTCCACATTCCATTCCGGGTTCCATTCAACTTTCGATTCCACTCCATTCCACGTTCCATTCCACATCTCATTCCACAATCCATTCCACATTCCATTCCACATTCCATTGCATTGCATTCCATTTCACATTCCGTTCCACAATCCATTCCATTCCATTCAAATTTCCATTTCACATTCCATTCCATTCAATTCCACATAACATTCCACATTCCATTCCATCTCATTCCAGATATCACTCAACATTCCATTCCATTCATTCTACTTTCCATTCCACATTCCTTTCTAATCAATTCCACCTTTCATTCCACATTCCATTGCATTTCATTCCACGTTCCAATCCACATTCCATTCCACACTGCATTCCACATTCCCTTTCACGTTCCATTCCACATTCCATACCACATTCGATTCCACATTCCATTCCATTCCATTCCACATTCCATAACGTATTCCATTCCATTCCATTCCACGTTCCATTCCATTCCATTCCACATTCCATTCCACGTTCCATTCCATTCCATTCCACGTTCCATTCTAGTTTGCATTAGACATTCCATTCCATTCCATTCCACTTTCCAATCTACGTTCCATTAGAGGTTCCATTCCGCATTCCATTCCAAGTTTCATTCCATTCTATTCAACGTTCCATTCCATACTCCATTCCATTCCATTCCCCAAGCCATTCCATTCAATTCAACATTCCATTTCATTCAATTCCACGTTCCATTCCATGTTACTTTCCACGTTCCATTCCAAGTTCCATTCCACGTTCCATTCCTTTCCGTTGCACGTTCCATTCCTTTCCATTTCACGTTCCATTTCATTCCATTTCACGTTCCATTCCTCATTCAATTTCACATTCCTTTCCACCTTACATTCCATTCCATTACTTTCTACATTGCAGTCCAGCCCATTCCACTTTCCATTCCATTCAATTCGACCTTAAATTCCATTCCATTCCATTCTGCATTCCATTGCATACCATTCTGCTTTCTATTGCATTCCATTCCATTCCACGTTCGATTCCATTCCATTCCACATTCCATTCCATTCCATTCCACGTTCCATTCCACATTCCATTCCACTATCCATTCCACTTTCCATTCCATTCCATTCCACGTTCCCTTCCCTTCCATTCCTCATTCCATTCCATTCCTTTCCACATTCAGTTCCGCGTTCCATTCAACGTTCCAGTACACTTTCCATTCCATTCCATTCCACGTTCTATTCAACGTTCCATTCCATGTCCCATTCCATTCCATTCCATTCCATTCCATATTCCATTCCTTTCCATTCCGCATTCTGTTCCACACTGCATTCCATTCAATTCCACATTGCATTCCACTCAATTCCAAATTCCATGTTCCTTTCCACGTTCCATTCCACGTTCAATTCCACATTCATTTCCTTTCCATTTCACATTGAATTCCACATTCCATTCCAGATTCCATTCATCATTGCATTCCACATTCCATTCCATATTCCATTTCGTTCCTTTCCACATTCCATTCCATTCAACGTTCCATTCCATTCCATATTCCATTCCATTCCACATTCCATTCCATTCCATTCCACATTCCATTGCACATTCTTTTCCATTTCGCATTCCATTCTGTTCCACTTTCCATTCCATTTCATTCCACATTCCATCCCGTTCCATTTCACTTTCCATTCCGTTCCACTCCACTTTCCATTCCATTCCAGATTCCATTGCGTTGCATTCCACATTCCATTCCATTCCATTCCAAATTCCATTCCATTAAATTGCACATTCCATTCAACATTCCATTCCAAATTCCATTCCATTAAATTGCACGTTCCATTCCACATTCCATTCCATTCATTTGCACATTGAATTCCACATTCCATTCCCTTCCATTCCACATTAGATTCCATTTCAATCCATTCCATACCATATTCCATTCTATAACCACAAATTCCACATTCCGTTCCATTCCATTTCACATTCCATTTTATTCCATTCGTTTCCATTCAATTGCACATTCCATGGCATTCCACATTCCATTCCTTTCCTTTCCATTCCACTTTCCATTCCACATTCCATTCCATTCCATTCCACATTCCACTCCAGATTTCAGTCTACATTCCCTTTCATTCCACTCCACATTGCTTCCACATTGCATTCTATTCAATTACACATTCCATTCCACATTCCCTTCCACATTCCATTCCATTGCATTCCACATTCCTTCCACAATCCATTCCATTCCCTTCCACATTCTGTACCACATTCCATTCCATTCCATTCCACATTCCACATTCCATTCCATTCTGTTCCACATTCCATGCTCCATTCCACATTTCGTTCCATTCCATTTCACATTGAATACTACTTTCCGTTCCCCGTTCCATTCCAGATTGCATTCAGCATTGCATTCCACATTCCATTCCATATTCCATTTCTTTCCATTCCACATCCCATTCCACATTCAATTCCATTCCAGGTTCCACTCCAGTCCATATTCCATTCCATTCCACATTCCATTCCACTCCTTTCCACATTCCATTGCACATTCCTTTCCATTGCACATTCCATTCCATTCCACATTCCATTCCATTCCATTCCACTTTCCATCCCATTCCATTTCACATTCCATTCCATTCCACTCCACTTTCCATTCTATTCCAGATTCCATTGCATTGCATTCCACATTACATTGCATTCCTTTCCACATTCCATTCCATTCAATTGCAAGTTGAATTCCACATTCCTTTCCCTTCGATTCCACATTAGATTCCGTTTGAATGCATTCCATACCGCATTCTATTCTCTACCAACAAATTCCACATTACATTCCATTACATTTCACATTCCATTCCATTCCACTCCACTTTCCATTCTATTCCAGATTCCATTGCATTGCATTCCACATTACATTGCATTCCTTTCCACATTCCATTCCATTCAATTGCAAGTTGAATTCCACATTCCTTTCCCTTCGATTCCACATTAGATTCCGTTTGAATGCATTCCATACCGCATTCTATTCTCTACCAACAAATTCCACATTACATTCCATTACATTTCACATTCCAATCCATTCCATTTGATTCCATTCCATTCCACATTCAATTGCATTCCACATTCCATTGCATTCCACCTTACATTCCTTTCCATTCCATTCCATATTCCATTCCACATTCCGTTCCATTGCATTACACATTCCACTCCAGATTCCAGTCAACATTCCATTTCATTCCACTCCACATTGCTTCCACATTCCATTCCATTCAATTACACATTCCATTCCACATTCCCTTCCACATTCCATTCCATTCCATTCCACATTCCTTCCACAATCCATTCCATTCCCTTCCACATTCTTTACCACAATCCATTCCATTCCATTGCACATTCCGTTACATTACATTCCACATTCCATTCCACATTCCACATTACATTCCATTCCACTCCACATTCCATTCCACTTTCCATTCCTCATTCCATTCCATGATCCATTCTGTTCCTTTCCACATTCCTTACCATTCGATTCCATTCCATTCCGGATTCCATTCCATTCCATTCGACATACTATTCACATTCCATTCCATTCCAGTCCATATTCCATTCCATTCCAGTGCACATTCCATTCCATTCCATTCCATATTCCATTGTATTCCATTCCACATTTCATTCCACATTCCTTTCCACGTGCCATTCCATCCCATTCCACCTCAAATCCACTTTCCATTGGATGTTCCATTCCACTTTCCATTCCACGTTTCGTTCCATTCCATTCCACGTTCCATTCCACAATCCTTTCCATTCCATTCAACGTTCCATTCTTTTCCATTCCACATTCCATTCCACGGTCCATTCCATGTTCCATTCCACGTTCCATTCCATGCCATTCCACGTTCCATTCCATTCCTTTCCACGTTCCATTTCATTCTATTCCACATTCCATTTGACATTCCATTTCACATTCCATTCCACCTTCCATCCCATTCCATTCCTTCCATTCCACTATCCATTGCATTCCATTCCACTTCCCATTCCATTCAAATCCACCTTCCATTCCATTCAATTCCGTTCCATTCCATTCCACTATATTCCATTCCATATTGAATTCCTTAGCATTCCGCATTCCATTCAATTCCATTCCATTCAATATTCCATTCCATTTCAATCCGTTCCATATTCAATCCCATTCCTTTCCGAATTCCATTCCATTCAATTTCTCATTCCATTCTATTCCATTCCTTTCCATTCCACATTCGATACCTTTCCATTCCATTCCACATTCCATTCCACATCCCATTCCACATTCCACTCCCTTCCATTGCACATTCCATTCCATTCGATTCCAAATTCCATTCCACTTTCCATTCCACTTTCCATTCCATTTCATTCCACGTTTCATTCCACATTCCATTCCTCATTCCTTTCCATTCCATTCCACATACCATTCCACATTCCATTCTATTCCATTCCATTCCATTCCACATTCCAATCCACATTCTATTCCACATTTCATTCCAAATTCTCTTCCACATTCCATTCCACATTCCAGCCACTCTATTCCACATTCCATTCCATTCCCTTCCACATTACATACCATCCCATTCCATGTTGCATTCCACCTTCCAAACCACTTTCCACTCCGTTCCATTTAGCATTCCTTTCCACATTCCATTCCACATTCCATTCCACATTCTTGTCCATTCCATTCCACATTCCAGTACATTCAAATCCACATTTCATTCCATTCTTTTCCACGTTATAGTCCACATTCCAT
Organism: Pongo abelii; assembly: GCF_028885655.2. Classification (NCBI taxonomy): domain Eukaryota; kingdom Metazoa; phylum Chordata; class Mammalia; order Primates; family Hominidae; genus Pongo; species Pongo abelii. The sequence goes on along the minus strand of NC_072000.2, from coordinate 16,228,526 downwards.
TACACATTCCATTCACATTCCCTTCCACATTCCTTTCCATTCCATTCCACATTACTTTCCACATTCCATTCGATTCAATTCCACATTCCATTCCATTCCATTCCATTCCATTCCACGTTCCATTCCACATTCCATTCCATTCCATGTTCCATTCCACGTTCCATTCCACACACAGTTCCATATTCCATTCCACATTCCATTCCATTCCATTACACATTCCATTCCACATTCGTTTCCATTCCACTCCAGATTAGATTACCCATTCCATTCCTCATTCCCCTCCACATTCCATTCCATTCCATTCCACATTACATTGCAATCTACTACAGATTCCATTCCATTCCACATAACATTCCTTTCCACATTCCATTCCATTCCATTTCACATTCCCTTCCATTCCTTTCCACATTCCATTCCATTCCAATCCAGATTCCATTCCATTCCACATTCCATTTCGTTCCACTCCAGATGCCATTCCATTCCACATTCCATTCCACGATCCATTCCACATTCCATTCCACGTTCCATTTCTCTTTCCATTGCACGTTCCATTTCATTCCATTTCATGATCCATTCCTCATTCCCTTCCATTCCATTCCACTTTTCATTCTACATACCATTCCACGTTTCATTCCATGTTCCATTCCACGTTCCATTCCATTCCATTCCACGGTCCATTCCTCTTTGCATTCTATTCCACGTTCCATTGTACATTCCATTCCACAATGTGGAATGTGGAATGGAATGTGGAATGGAATTGAATTGGAATGGAATGGATTGGAATGTGGATTGGAATGGAATGAAATGGAATGTGGAATGAAATTAAATGGAATGGAAAGTGAAATGGAATTTGGAATGGAATGTGGAATGGAATGAAATGGAATGTGGAATGCAATAGAATGGAATGTGGAATGGTAAGTGGAAACTAATGGAACATGGAAAGGAATATGGAATGGAATGTGGAATGGAATGTGGAATGGAATATGGAAAGAAATGTAGCATGGAATGTGGAATGGAACGGAATTGAATGTGGAAAGGAACGGAAAAGAATGTGGAACGAAATGTGCAATGGAAAGTGGAATGAAACTTAGAATGGAACGTGGAAAGGAATGGAATGGAACGTGGAAAGAAATGTAGAATGGAATGAAATAGAATGCGGAATGGAATGTGCCATCAAATGTGGAATGGATTGGAAAAGAATGTGGAATGGAAGGTGGAGTTGAACGGAAAGAAATGTCGAATAGAATGCAATGTAAAGCACAATAGAATGCGGAATGGAATGGAATGGAATGTGGAATGGAATGCGGAAAGGAATGGAATGGAAACTAGAATGGAATGTGGAATGGAAAGGACTGTAATATGGAATGGAATGTGGAATGGAAAGTGGAAGGGAATGGAATGGAAAATGGAACGGAATGGAATGGAATTGAATGTTGAATGGAATGGAATGCAATGTGGAATGGAAGGTGCGGTTGAATGGAAAGGAATGTGGAGTGGAATGTAATGGAAAGTGCAATGGAATGTGGAGTGGAATGGAATGTGGAATGGAATGGAATGGAATGTGGAATGGAATGTGGAATGGAAAGGACTGTAATGTGGAATGGAACGGAATGGAATGGAATGTGGAATGGAATGGAATGGAATGTGGAATGCAATGGAATGGAATGGAAAGTGGAATGGAATGTGGAATGGAATGGAATTGTATGTAAAATGGAATTGAATGGAACGTGTAATTGAATTGAATTGAACGGGGAAAGGAATGTGGAATGGAAAGTGGAATGGAATGTGGAATGGAATGGAATGGAATGTGGACTGGAATGGGATTTAATGTGGAATGGAATGGAATGGAATGTGCAATGGAATGTGGAATGAAATGTTGAATGGAACTGAACTTGGAATGGAATGGAATGGAATGTGCACTGGAATGGAATGGAATCGAATGTGGAATGGAATGGAATGGAATGGGGAATAGAATACAATGGAATTGAATGTGCAAGGGAATATGGAATGGAATGAAATGGAATGTGGAATGGAATTGAACTTGGAATGGAATGGAATGGAAAATGGATTGGAATGGAATGGAATGGAACGTGGAATGGAATGGAATGGAATGGAATGTGGAATGGAATGGAATGCAATGGAATGTGGAATGGAATGGAATGGAATGTGGAAAGCAATGGAATGAAATGGAATGAGGAATTGAATGCAATTGAAAGGGGAAAGGAATGTGGAATGGAAAGTGGAATGGAATGTGTAATGGAATGCAATGGAATGTGGAAAGGAATAGAATGGAATGTGGAATAGAATGGAAGGAATGGAATGTGCAATGGAATGTGAAATGGAATGTGGAATGGAATTGAACTTGGAATGGAATGGAATGGAATGTGGACTGGAATGGAATGGAATGTGGAATGTAATGGAATGGAATGGAAAGTGAAATGGAATTTGGAATGAAATGTGGAATGCAATGAAACGGAATGTGGAATGGAATAAAATGGAATGTGATATGGAAAGCGAAATGCAATGGAACAAGGAGTGGAATGTGGAGTGGAATGTGTAATGGAATGTGGAATGGTATGTGGAATGGAAATTGGGATGGAATATGGATTGAAATGTAGTATGGAATGAGGAATGGAATGGAATGGAATGTCCAAAGGAATGTGGAATGGAATGAAATTGAATGCGGAATGGAATGTGGAATGGAATGGAAAAAATGTGAAATGGAAAGAAATGGAATGTGGAATGTAATGTGGAAGGGAATGGAATGAAATTGAATGAGAAATGGAGTGGAATGGAATGTGGAATGTAACGTGCAAAGGAATGGATTGGAGTGGAATGTGGATTTGAATGTGGAATGGAATGGAAAGGATTGTGGAATGCAATGGGTTGCAATGTGGAATTGAATGCGGAATGGAATGGAAGGGAATAGAATTGAAAGTGGAATGGAATGGAATGGAATGTGGAATGGAATGGGAATGGAATGGAATGCAATGTGGAATGGAAAGGAATGGAATTGAATGTGGAACGGAATTGAATGGAACGTGGAATGGAATGGAATGGAACATGGAAATGAATAAAATTGAATGAGGAATGGAATGTGTAATGGAATGTGGAATGGAATGGAATGGAATGTGGAAAGGAATGTGGAATAGAATAGAAGTAAATGTGCAATAGAATGTGGAATGAAATGTGGAATGGAATTGAACGGGATGTGGATTGGAATGTAATTGAATGGAATGGAATATGGAATGAAGTAGAATGGAATGGAACGTAGAATTGAGTGGAATGGAATGGAACATTGAATGCAATGGAATGGAATGGAAGGTGGAATGGTGTGTGAAATGGAATGTGGAATGGAACGTGGAATGGAATGAAATGGAAGGTGGAATGGAATCTGGAATGGAAAGTGGAATGGAATGTGGAATGGAAAGGAATGGAATGTGGAATGGAATGGAAAGGAATACGGAATAGAATGGAATGGAATGTGCAGTGGAATGTGGAAAGGAATGTGGAATGGAATGGAATGGAATGTGGAATGGAATGTGGATTGGAATGGAAGGGAATGGATTGTGGAATGGATTCGAATGGAATGGAAAGTGAAATAGAATGTAAAGGAACGTTGAATGGAATGGAATCGAATGTGGAATGGAGTGGAAAGAAACGTGGAATGGAACGGAATGGAAGGTGAAATGGAACGTGGAATGGAACTAGGAATGGAACGTGGAATTGGATGTTCAATGGAATATCTTATGGAAAGTTTAATGGAATGCAATGGAACGTGGAATTGAACGTGGAAAGGAATGGAATGGAATGTGGAATGGAAAGTAGAATGAAACATGTAAAGGAAAGTGGAATGGAACGTGGAATGGAATGTGGAACGGAATGTGGAAGGGAATGTGGAGGGGAATGGAATGGAATGGAATAGAATGTGGAATGGAACGTGCAGTGTTTCGTGTAATTGAGTGTGGAATGGATCGTGGAAAGGAATGTGAAATGGAATGTGGAATGGAATGTGGTATGGAATGGATTGGAATGTGGAATGGGATGGAAAGGAATGTGGAATGGAATGCAATGGAATGTGGAATGGAATGGAATGGATCGTGGAATAGAATGTGGAATGGAATGGAATGCAACGTGAAATGGAATGTGGAATGGAATGTGGAATGGAAATTGGAATGGAACGTGGAATGGAATGGAAAGGAATGTGAAATAGATTGGAATGGAACGTGGAATGTAATATGGAATGGAATGAGGAATGTGACGTGGAACGGAATGGAATGCAACTTGGAATGGTATGTGGTAAAATGTGGAATGGAATAGATTGGAATGTTAAATGGAATGAATTGGAAAGTGGAATGGAATGGAATGAAACGTGGAATGGAATGTGGAATAGTAGGTGGAATGGATTTTTTAATGGAATTGAATGGAATGTGGAATAGAATGGAACAGAATGAAATGTGGAATGGATCGTGGAATGGAGTGGAATGGAATGAGCAACGGAATGGAAAGGAATGTGTAATGGAATGGAAGGGAAAGGAAAGGAAAATGAAATAGTATTTGGAAGGGAATGTGAAATGGAAATTGGAATGGAATGTGGAATGGAATGAAATGGAACGTGGAATGGAATGGAATGGAACGTGGAATGGAATGGAATGGAACGTGGAATGGAACGTGGAATGGATCATGGAATGGAAAGAGGAATGGAATGAGGAATGTTAAGTGGAATGGAATGGAATGGAATGGAATGTGGTATGAAAAGTGGAATGGAATGGAATGTGGAATGGAATGTGGAATGAAATGCATTGAAATGAGAATGGAATGTGGAATGGAATGGCATGGAATATGGAATGGAATGTGGAATGGAATGGATTGGAATGCGAAATGGATTGTGGAATGGAATGTGGAATGAAAAGTGTAATGGAATGGAATACGGAATGGAATGTGGAATGGAATGGATTGGAATGCGAAATGGATTGTGGAATGGAATGTGGAATGAAACGTGGAATGGAACGTGGAATTCATTGGAATGGAACTTGGTATAGAATGTGGAAAATAATGGAAGGGAATGTGGAATGAAATGTGGAGTGTAATGGAATGGAATGTGGAATGGAATGGAATGGAATGTGGAATGGAATGTGGAATGGAAAGGAAAGTAATGAAGAATGGAATGTGGAGTAGAATGTGGAAGGGAAAGTGGAATGGAATGGAATGGAAAGTGGAATGGAACATGGAATGGAATGTAAATAAATGTGGAAAGAACTGTGGAATGGAATTTGGAATGTATCGTGGAATGCAATGAAAAGGAACGTGGAATGGAATGTAAAATGGAATGTGGACTGGAACGCGAAATGGAATGGAATGGAATGTGGAAGGGATGTGGAATGAAATGGAATGGAATGGAATGTGGAATAGAATGTGGAAAGGAATGTGTTATGGAATATGGAATAGAACGGAATGGAATGTGGAATGGATTGTGAAATGGAATTTTGAATGGAATGGAAAGGAATGTGGCATGGAATGTGGAATGGAATGGAATGGAATGTGGAGTAGAATGTGGAATGGAATGGAATGGAAAGCCGAATGGAATGAATGCAATGGTAATGAATATGGCATGCAATGGAATGGAAAAGGGAATCCAATGTAGAATGGAATGGTATGGAATGTGGAATGGAACGTGGAATGGAATGTGGAAAGGATCATGGAATGGAATGTGGAATGGAACAGAAAGAAATGTGGAATGGAATGGAAAAGAATATGGAATTGAATGTGGAGAAGAATGGAATGGAATCTGGAATAGAATGTGGAATGCAATGGAATGGAATGCGGAATGGAATGGAATGTAATGCTATGGAAAGCGGAATGGAATGGAATGGAATGCTATGGAGAGTGGAATGGAATGGAATGCAATGTGGAATGGAATGGATCAGAACATGGAATGTAACGTGGAATGGAATGTGGAATATGGAATTTAATGTGGAATTTAATGTGGAATGCACAGGAATGGAATGGAAGGGAATGTGGAATGCAAAGTAGAGTGGAATGTGGAATGGAATGTGCAATGGAATGTGGAATGAAATGTGGAATGAAACGGAAGGGAATGTGGAATGAAATGTGGAATGGAATGAATTGGAATGTGGAATAGAATGGAATGGAATGGAATGGAATGTGGAATGGAAGGTGGAAAGGAATGTGGAATGGAATGTGGAATGGACTTTAATGGAATGTGGAATGGAAAGTGGAATGGAATGTGGAATGGATTGTGTAATGGAATGTGGAATGGAATGGAATGGAATGCAATGTGGAATGGGAAGTGCAATGGAAAGTGGAACGGAATGGTATGGAAAGTGGAATGGAAATTGGAATGGAATGGAATGGAATGGAATGTGGAATGGAATGAAATGGAATGTGGAATGGAATGTGGAATGGAACGTGGAATGGAAGGAAATGGAATGGAACGGAATGTGGAATGCAATGAAACGGAAAGTGGAATGGAATGTGCAAAGGAATGTGGAATGCAACGGAATGAATTGTGGAATGAAATGTGTTTTGGAATGGAATGGAATGTAGAATGCAATGTAGTGGAATGTGGAATGGAATGTGGAATAGAACTTAATGGAAAGTGGAATGGAACGTGGAATGGAATGGAATGGAAGGGAATGGAATGTGGAATGGAATGGAAAGAAATGAGGAATGGAATGTTGATTGAAATGGAATGGAATTTGGAACGGAATGGAACGGACTGCGGAATGAAATGTGGAATGGAATGTTGAATGGAATGGAATGGAGTGGAATGTGGAGTGGCATGTGAATTGGAATGCAATGTAATGTGGAATGGAAAGTGGAAAGAAATGCAATGGAATGAGAATGGAATTTGGAATTGAATGGGTAATGCAATTTGAAATGGACTGTGGAACGGAATGTGGAATCATATGTGGAAACGAATGAGGAATGGAATGGAATGGACTTTGGAATAGATTGTGGAATGGAATGGAATGCAATGTGGAATGGAATGTGGAAAGGAATGTTTAATGGAAAGTGGAAACGAATGGGTTGGAATGTGGAATGGAATGTGGAATGGAATGTGGAATGGAACGGAATATAATGTGGAATGTAACGTGTAATGGAATGCGGAATTGAAAGTGGAATGGAATGGAACGGAATGTGGAAAGGAAGGCAGAATGGAACGTGGAAAGGAAGGTAGAATGGAACGTGGAAAGGAATGTGGAATGGTACGTGAAATCGAATGTGGAATGGAATGTGGAAGGGAATGTGGAGTGGAATGGAAGGGAATGGAATGGAATGAGGAATGGACCGTGCAATGTATCGTAGAATTGAATGTGGAATGGATCGTGGAATGGAATGTGAAATGGAACGTGGAATGGAATATGGAATGGAACGTGAAATTGAATGGAATGGAATGTTGAATGGAATGTAGAATGAAATGGAATAGAATGTAGAATGGAATGTGGAATGTAATGGAATGCAAAGTGAAATGGAATCTGGAAAGGAAAGTGGAATGGAATGGAATGGAATGTGGAATGGAACGTGGAATGGAATGTGCAACGGAATGTGGAATGGAATGGAATGGAATATGCAATGGAATGTGGAATGGAACGGAATGTAATGTGGAATGGAATGTGAAATGGAATGCGGAATGTAATGGAATGGAATGTGGACTAAAACGAGGAATGGAATGGAATGGAGGGTGGAATGGAACGTGGAATGGAATGTGGAATGGATCGCATAATGGAATGTGGAATAGTATTTGGAATGGAATGGAATGGAATCTGGTTTGGAATGTGGAATGGAATGTGGAATGGAATGTGCAATGGAATGTGGAAAATAGAGTGAAATGCAATGGAATGGAATGTGGACTGAAACGAGGAATGGAATGGAACGGAAGGTGGAATGGAACATGGAATGCAATTTGGAAAGAAACGTGTAATGTAATGTGGAATGGAATGTTTAATTGAATGGAATGGAATCTAGAAAAGGAATGTGGAATGGAATGTGGAATGGACTGTGGAATGGAATGGAATGGGATGTAGAATGAAATGTGGAATGGAATGTGTAATGGAATGTCGAGTGGAGTGTGGCATGGAACCTGGAATGGAACATGGAAAGGAACGTGGAATGGGATGTTCAATAGAATATGGAATGGAAAGTTGAATGGAACGGAATGGAACGTGGAATTGAACGTGGAAAGGAATGTAATGGAATGTGGAATGGAAAGTAGAATGGAACGTGGAAAGGAATGTGGAATGGAACGTGGAATGGAACGTGGAAGGGAATGTGGAGTGGAATGGAACAGAATGGAATGGGATGTGCAATGGAACGCGCAATGTATGGTGGAATTGAATGTGGAATGGAACGTGGAATGGAACATGAAATGGAATGTGGAATGGAATATGGAATGGAACCTGAAATTTAATGGAATGGAATGTTGAAAGGAACGTGGAATGGGATGGAATGGAATGTGGAATGGAATGTGGAATATAATGGAATGGAACGTGGAATAGAATTTGGAAAGGAAAGAGGAATGAAATGGAATGGAATGTGGAATGGAAAGTGGAATGGAATGTGCAACGGAATATGGATTGGAATGGAATGGAATGTGGAATGGAATGTGTAATGGAACGGAATGTAGTGTGGAATGGAATGTGGAATGGAATGTGGAAAGGAAAGTGGAATGTCATGCAATGGAATGTGGACTGAAACGAGAAATGGAATAGAATGGATGGTGGAATGGAACGTGGAATGGAACGTGGAATGGAACGTGGAAAGGAATGTGGAATTGAATATAGAATGGAACAGAATGGAATCTGGAATGGAATGTGGAATGGAATGAGGAATGGAATGTGGAAAGAAAGTGGAATGGAATGGAATGGAAAGTGGACTGAAACGAGGAATGGAATGGAATGGTAGGTGGAATGGAACGTGGAATGGGACATGGAATGGAATGTGGAATGGATTGTGGAATGGAATGGAATAGAATCTGGAATGGAATGTGGAATGGAATGTGGAATGGAATGTGGAATTTAATGGAATGGGATGTTGAATGAAAGGTGGAATTGAATGTGTAATGGAAGGGAATGGGATGTAGAATGAAATGTGCAATTGAATGTGGAATGGAATGTGGAATAGAATATCGAGTGGAGTGTGTAATGGAATGTGGAATGGAACGCAATGGAAAGTCGAATGGAAAGTGGAATGGAATGTGGAAGGGAACTTGAAATGTAAGGGAATGGAATTTGTAATGGAACGTGGAATGAAATGGAGTGGAACATGGAATGGAACGTGGAATGGAACGTGGAATGGAATGGAATGGAACGTGGAATGTAATGTGAAATGGAATGTGGAAGTGAATGGAAAATGGAAAGGAATAGAATGGAATGTTTAATGGAATGCAATGGAATGTGGAATGGAATGGAATGGCATGTGATATGGAATGAAGAATGGAATGTGGAATGGAATGGAATGGAAATTGGAATGGAATGCAATGGAACGTGGATTGAAATGTGGAATTGAATGGAATGGAATGTGGAATGGAATTGAATGGAATGTGGAATGAAATGGAAAGGAGTGTGGAATGAAATTGAATGGAATGGAATGGAATTTGGAGTGGAATATGGAATGGAATGGAATGGAATGTGGAATGGATTTTGGAATGGAATGGAATGGAATGGAATGTGGCATGGAATGTGGAATGGAATGGAATGGAATGTGGAATGGAACAGGGAATGGTATGGAATGGAAAGTGGAATGCAATGTGGAATGGAATGTGGAATGGAACGGAATGTAATATGGAATGGACTGTGGAATGGAATGCAGAAATGTAAGTGGAATCGAAAGGAATGGAACGTGGAATGGAACTAGAAATGCAATGGAGTGGGATGTGGAATGGAATGCAATGGAATGGGATGTTGAATGGAATGGAATGGAATGTGGAATGGATTGTGGAGTGAAATTGAACAGAATATGGAAAGGAATATGTAATGGAATGGAATGGAAATTGAAAAGTAACCTGAAATGGAATGGAATGGAAGGAGGAATGGAAAGTGGAATATAATGTGGAATGCAATGTAGAATATAATGGAAGGGAATGCGGAATGCAATGGAGAACAATGTTGAAAGGAATCTGGAATGGAATGCAATGGCATTAGGAATGGAATGTAATGTAATGTGGAACGGAATGTGGAATGGAATGTGGAATGGAATGGATTGGAATGTTGAATGGAGTGTGGAAAGGAATGGAATGGAATGCTGAAAGGAATGGAACGGAATGTGGAATGGAATGTGGAATGGAAAGCAATGTAAAGTGGAATTGAATGTGGAATGTAATGTGGTATGGAAAGGAATGTAACGTGGAATGGAATGTGGAAACGAAAGTGGAATTTAATGGAATGGAATGTGGAATGGAACGTGGAATGGAATGGAAAGGAAGGTTGAATGGAATGTGGGAAGGAATGTGGAATCAAACGGAATGGCATGTGGAATGGAATGGAATGGAATGTGGAATGAAATGGAATAGAACATGGAATAGAATATGGAATGGACTGTGGAATGGAATGTGGAATGGAATGGAATGGAATGTGGAATGGAATGAAATGGAATGTGGAATGGAATGTGGAAGGAAATGCAATGGAAAGTGGATTGGAATAAGGAATGGAACGTGGAAACGAAGGTGAAATAGAACGTCAAATGTAATGGAATGGATTGTGGAATGGAGTGGAATGGAATGTGGAATGGAATGTGAAATGAAATGTAGAATGGAATGTGGAATGGAACGTGGAATGGAATGGAATTTGGAATGGAATGCGATGGAATGTGGAATGGAATGTGAAATGCAATGTTGAAAGGAATGGAATGGGATGTGGAAAGGAATGGAATGGAATCTGGAATGGAATGTGGAATGGAATGTGAACTGGAACTTGGAATTGAATGGAATGGAATGTGGAATGGAAAGGAATGGAATGTGGAAAGGAATGTGGAATGGAATGTGGATTGCAATGTGGAATGGAATGTGGAATGAATGTGGAATGGAAGGGAATGGAATGTGAAAGGTAATGTGGAATGTAAAGGAATGGATTGTGGAATGGAATGGAATGGAATACGGAATGGAATGTGGAACGGAGTGTGGAATGGAATGTGGAAAGGTATGTAGAATGGAATGGAATGTAATGTGAAATGGAACGGAATGGAATGTGGAATGGAATGTGAAATGGAATGGAATGGAATGTGGAATGGAATGTGGAAAGTAAGGTGGAAAGGAATGTGGAATGCTACGGAATGGAACGTGGAATGGAATGTGGAAAGGAGTGTGGAATGGAATGTGGAATGGAATGCGGAAAGGAATGTGAAAAGGAATGTGTAATGCAACGGAATGCGATGTGGAATGGAATGTGGAATGGAGTGTGGAATGGAGTGTGGAATGGAGTGTGGAATGAAACGGAATGGTATTTGGAATGGAATGTGGAATGGAATGTGGATTGGAGTGTGGAATGGAATCTGTAATGCAACAGAATGCAATGTGTAATTGAATGTGGAATGGAATGTGTAATGCAATGTCAAATGTAATGCACTGGAAAGTGTAATTGAACGTGAAATGGAATGGAATGATACATGCAATGGAAAGTGAGATTGAATGTGGAATGGACTGTGGAATGTAATGTGGAATGGAATGTGGAAGGGAATGGATTTGAATGTGGAATGGAATGTGAAAAGGATTGGAATAGAATGTGAAATGGAATGTGGTTTGGATCTTGGAGTGGAACATGCAATGCAACGTGGAATGGAATGGAATGGAATGTGTAATTGAATGTGGAATTGAATGGAATGGAATGTGGAATGGACTGGAATTGAAAGTGGAATGGAATCGAATGGAATATGTAATGAAATGTGGAAAAGAAAGGGCAATGCAAAGGAATGCAATGTGGAATGGGACGTGGAAAGGAATTGATTGGACCTTGGAATGGAGAGTAGAAAGGAAAGTGCAATTGAATGGAACATAACGGGGAATGGAACGGAATGGAATGTGGAATGGAATGGAATGGAATGTGGAATGGAACATGGAAAAGAATGTGGAATGAAACGGAATGGAATGTGGAATGGAGTGTGAAATGGAATGTGGAATGGATTGTGGAATCAATGTAAATTGGAATCTGGGAGAGAATGTAATGGAATGTGGAAAGGAACGTGAAATGGAATGGAATTCAATGTGGAATTGAACGTGAAATGGAATGAAATCTTAAGTGTAATGCAACATGGAAAGGAACGTGCAATGGAATGGAAAGGAACGTGGAACGGAAAGTGGAATGGAATGTGGAAAGAATGGAATGGAATGTGGAATGGAATAGAAAGGTATGGGGAATGGAATGGAATGGAATATGGAAGGGAATGTGGAACGGAATGTGGAATGGAGTGTGGAACGTAATGTGGAAAGAAATGTGTAATGCAACGGAATGGAGTGTGAAATGGAATGGAATGGAATGTGGAATGGAATGGAATGGAAATTGGATTGGAATGTGGAATGGATCGCGGAATGGAACGTTGAATAGAATGCCGAATGGATTGGAATGGAATGTGGAATGGAATAGAATGGAATGTGGAATGGAATGTGGAATGGAATGGAATGCAATGTGGAATAGAATACGAAAAGCAATGCGGAATTAAATCTGGAATGGAATGTGAAATTGAATGTGAAATGGAAAGTGGAATGGAATGGAATGGAATGTGAATGGAAATGAGGAATGGAATGGAGTGAAATGTGGAATGGAATGTGGAATGGAAAGTGGAATGGAATGTGGAAAAGAATGTAATGGAGTGGAATTTATTTTGGAATGGAATGTGGATTGGGATGTGGAATGGAGTACGGAATGGAACGTGGAATGGAACGTGGAATAGAATCGAATGGAACGTGTAATGGAATGTGGAATGGAATGGAATGTGGAATGAAAAGTGGAATGTAATCTGGAATGAAATGTGGAATGCAATGGAATGGAATGTGGAATGGAATGTGTAATGGAATGGAATGGAATGTGGCATAGAATGGAATGAAACGTGGAATTGAATGTGAAATGGAATGTGGAGTGGAACGTGGAATGGAATGTGAAATGGAATGTGGAATTTAATGGAATGCAATACGGAATGCAATGTGGAATGTAATGGGTAATGGAATGAGGAATGTAATGGAATGGAAAGTGGAATCGAATGGAATGGAATGTTGAATGAAATGTGGAAAGGAACGGAATGGAATGTGGAATGGAATGGAATGTGGAATGGATTGTTTAATGGAATGGGGAATGCAAAGGAAAGGAATGTGGAATGGAATGTGCAATGGAATGGAATGGTATGTGGAATGGAATGTGGAATGGAATGTGGAATGGAATATGGAATGGAGTGTGGAATGGAATGTGGAATGGAATGTGGAATGGAATATGGAATGGAGTGTGGAATGGAAAGTGCAATGGATTGAAATGGATTACAGAATCGAATGCAATGCAATAGTATGGAATATGGCATGGATTGTGGATTGGAATGGAATGGAATGGTATGGAATATGGAATGGAATGTGGAATTTAACGTGTAAAGGAACAGGGAATGGAACATGGAATGGAACATGGAATGGACGGTGGAATGGAATGGAATGGAACGTGGAATGGAATGTGGAAAGGAATGGAATGGAAAGTGAAACAGAATGTGAGATGGAATTGAGTGGAGTATGGAATGGAATGTGGAATGGAAAGTGGAATAGAATGTGGAATGGTAAGTGGAAAGGAATGTGGAATGGAATTGTATGGAATGTGTAATGGAATGGATTGGAATGTGGAATAGAGTGGAATGGAATGGAATGCAATGGGGAAAAGAATGGAATGGAATGGAATGTGGATTAGAATGGAATGGAATGGAATTTGGAATGCAATGTAATGGAATGGAATGAGAAATTGAATGAAATGGAATGTGGAAAGAACGGAATGGAATGGGGAATGGAATGTGGAATGTAATGGAATGGATTGTGGAATGGAATGGAATGGAATGTCGAATATAATGGAATTGAATGGAATGTGGAATGGAATGAGGAATGCAATGAAAAGGAATGTGGAATGGAATGGAATGGAAAGTGGAACGGAATGGAATGGAATGTGAAACGTAATGCAACATGGAATGGAATGGAATGGAATGTGGATAGGAATGGATTGGAACATGTAATGGAATGGAATGAAATGGAATGGAATGTGAAAAGGAATGTTTAATGGAAAGTGAAATGGAAGGTGGAATGGAAAGCCGAATGGAATGAAATGGAAAGAGGAAAGGGAAGGAATGGATCATGCAACGGAATGGAATGGAACTTGGAATGGAACGTGGAATGGAATGTGGAATGAAACATGGAATGTAATGGCGTGGAATGTGGAATGGAATGTGGAATGGAATGGAATGGAATTTGGAATAGAATTAGGAATGGAATGGAATGGAAGGTGGCAGGAATGTGGAATGGAATAGGGAATGGATTGTGGAATGAAATGTGGAATGGAATATGTAATGGAAAGGAATGAAATGTAGAATGTAAGGTGGAGTGGAATGTGGAATGGAACGTGGAATGTAACGTGGAATGGAATGGAATGGAGGTTGGAATGGAATGTAGAATTGAAAGGAATGGAATGTGAAATGGAATGTGCAATGGAATGTGGAAAGGAATGGAATGAAATGTCGAATGGAATGTGGAGTGAAATGGAATGGAATGTGGAATGGAATGCAATGGAATGTTTAATGGAATGTTGAGTGGAATGTGGAATTGAATGTGGATAGGAATGGAATGGAATGGGGAATGGAATGTGGAATGTAAAGTGGAATGGAAAGGAATGCACTTTCGAATGTAATGAGGAATGGAATGTGGAATTGAAAGTGGAATGGAATGGAATGGAATGCAGAATGGAATGTGGAATGGAATGGAATGGAACGTGGAGTGGAACGTGGAATGCATCGTGGAAGGGAACGTGCAATGGCATGAAATGTGGAATGGAATGGAATGGAATGCAGAATGGAATGTGAAATGGAATGCGGAATGGAATGCTGAATGGATAGTGGAATGGAAAGGAATGGTATAGAAAATGGAATGGAATGGAATGGAATGTGTAATGGAATGTGGAAAGGAACGTGAAATCGAACTTGGAAATTAATGGAATGCAACGTGGAATGGAATGGAAGGGAAGGTGCAATGGAATGTGGGATGGAATGGAATGGAATGTGGAAGGGAATGTTGAATGAAAAGTGGAATGGATTGGAATGGAATGTGGAATGGAATGGAATGGAATGTGAAATGGAATATGGAAGGAAATGTGAAAAGGAATGTGGAATGGAACGTAGAATGGAACGTCGAATGCAATGGAATTTAACATGGAATGGAAGGTGGAATGGAACGTCAAATGAAACGGAATGGAACGTGTAATGGAATGTGAAATGGAATGGAATGGAATTTGGAATGGAACGTGGAATTGAATGTGGAATGTGAATGGAATGTGGAATGTGCAATAGAATGTGGAATGGAAGGGATTGGAATGTGGAATAGAATGTGGAATGGACTGGAATGAAATGTGGAGTGGAATTTTGAATGGAAGGCGGAGTGGAATGCGGAATCTAATGGAATGGAATGTGGAATGGAAAGGAATTGAATGTGGAATGGAATATGGAATGGAATGTGCAATGGAATGGAATGGATTGTGAAATGGAATAGAATGGAATGGTATGGAATATGGCATGGATTGTGGATTGGAATGGAATGGAATTGTATGGTATATGGAAAGGAATGGAATCGAATATGGAATGGAACGTGGAAAGAATGGGGAATGGAACTTGGAATGGAACATGGAATGGAAGGTGGAATGGAATGGAATCTAACTTGGAATGGAATGTTGAATAGAATGGAATGGAAAGTGTAAGGGAATGTGGGATGGAATGGAATGGAATGTGGAATGGAATGTGGAATGGAAAGTGGAATGGAATTTGAAATGGATTGTGGAATGAAATGTGGAATGGAATGTGTAACGGAACGGAATGGAATGCGGAAAGGAATGTGGAATGGAATGGAATGCAACATGGAATTTAATGGACTGGAACGTGGAATGGAATGTGGAATGGAATGGAAATTGGAATGAAACGTGGAATGGATCGTGGAAAGGAACATGGAATGGAATGGAATGGAATGTGGAATCGAAAAGAATGCAACCTGGAATGGGATATGGAATGGAACATGGAATGTGACGTGGAAAGGAAAGGAATGCAAACTGGAATGGGACGTGGAATGGAACATGGAATGCGATGTGGATGGAAAGTGGAATGGAATGTGGAATGGAATGGAATAGAATGGAATGGAATGTGGAATGCGATGGAATGAAAGGTGGAATGTAATGGAATGGACTGGAATGGAATGTGGAAAGGAATGGAATGGATTGGAAAGTGAAATATAGTGTGGAACGGAATGTGAAATGGAATGTGGAATGGAATGTGGAACGGAATGAATTGGAACGTGGAATGGAATGGAATGGAACGAGGAATGGAATGGTATGGAATGGAACATGGAATGGAATGTGGAATGGAGCATGGAATGGAACGTGGAATGGAATGTGATATGAAAAGTGGAATGGAACGTGGAATGGAGCATTTAATGGAATGTGGAATGGAATGTGGTATGAAAAGTGGAATAGAATGTAATGGAATGTGGAATAGAATGGGAAACGAATGCAATGCAATGAGAACGGAATGTGGAATGGAATGCAATGGGATGTGGAATGGAATGTGGAATGCAACGGAATAGAAAGAGGAATGGAATGTTTAATGGTATGTGGAACGGAACATGGAATGGAATGTGGAATGGTATGTGGAGTGGAATGGAATGGAATGTGGAAGAGAATGGAATGGAAAGTGGAATGGAATGGAAAGTAATGTGAAATAGAATAGAATAGAAGTGAATGTGCAATGGAATGTGGAATGGAATGTGGAAAGCAATGGAATTGAATTTGGAATGGAATTGAACTTGGAATGGATTGAAATGGGATGTGGATTGTAATGGAATGGAATGGAATGTGGAATGGAATGGAATGGAATTGAATAGAATGTGGAATGGAATAGAATGGAATGTGGAATGGAATGGAATGGAATGTGGAATGCAATGGAATGGAACGGTACGTGGAATTGAATGGAAAGGAATGTAAGGTTGAATGCAATGGAATGGAATGTAACGTGGAATGGAATGCAATTTAATGGGCAAAGAAATGTGGAATGGAAAGTGGAATGGAATGTGGAATGGAATGAAATGAAATGTGGAATGGAATGGAATGGAATGTGGAATAGAATGGAATGGAATGGATTATGCAATGGAATGTGAAATGGATTGTGAAAAGCAATGGAATGGAATGTGGAATGGAATTGAACTTGGAATGGAATGGAATGTGGATTGGAATGGAATGGAATGGAATGTGGAATGGAATAGAACATAGAATTGAATAAAACGGAATGTGGATTGGAATGGAATGGAATGGAATGGAAAGTGAAATGGAATTTGGAATGGAATGTGGAGTGGAATGAAATGCACTGTGGAATGGAATGGAATGGAATGTGAAATGGAATGGAATGTAATTGAAAAGTGAAATGGAATTTGCAATGGAATGTGGAATGGAATGAATTGGAATGTGGAATGGAATAGAATGGAATGTGGAATGCAAAGTAGAATGCAATGGAACTTGGAATGGAATGTGGAAAGTAATATGTAATGGAATGTGGAATGGATTTTGAAATGGAATGTGGAAAGGAATATGGAATGAAATGTAGTATGGAATGCGGAAGGGAAAGGAATTGAATGTCCGAAGGAATGTGGAATGGAATGTAATTGACTGCGGGATGGAATGTGAAATGGACTGGAAAGAATGTGAAATGGAAAGAAATGGAATGTGGAATGGAATGTGGAATGGAATGGAATGGAATTTAATGTTAAATGGAGTGGAATGCAAAGAGGAATGGAATGTGCAAAGAAATGGAATGTAGTGGAATGTGGAATGGAACGGATTGCAATGTGGAATGGAATGTGGAATGGAATGGAATGGAATGGAATGGAAAGTGGAATGGAATGTATTGAAATGTATACTGGAATGGGAATGGAATGGAATGCAATGTGGAATGGAATGTAAAGGAATGTGGAATAGAATGGCATGCAATGTGGAATGGAATGTAAAGGAATGTGGAATGGAATGGAATGGAATGTGGAATGGAATTTAATGGAACGTGGAATTGAATGGAATTGAATGCAATGGAACGTGGATTTGAATGGAATGGAATGCAATGGATCGTGGAAATGAATGGAATTGAACGGGGAGTGGAATGTGTAACGGAATATGCAATGGAATGGAATGGAATGTTAAATAGAATAGAATGGAAGTGAATGTGCAATGGAATGTGGAATGGAATGTGGAATGGAATGGAATGGAATGTGGAATGGAATTGAACTTGGATTGGAATGGAATGGAATGTGGATTGGAATGGAATGGAATGGAATATGGATTGGAATGGAATGGCATGTAATGTGGAATGGAATGGAATGGAATGGAAACTGAAATCGAATTTGGAATGGAAGGTGCAATGGAATGAAATGGAATGAGGAATGGAGTAAAATGGAATGTGGAATGGAAAGTGAAATGGAATGGAACATGGAATGGAACATGTAATGGAATGTGGAATGGAATTTGTAATAAAATATGGAATGGAATATGTAATGGAATGTGGAATTGAATGTGGAAAGGAAAGTGGAATGGAATATGTAATGAAATGTACTATGGAATGTGGAATGAAACGGAATGGAATGTGGAATGGAATGTGGAATGAAACGTTGAATGGAACGTGGAAAGCAATGGAATGGAACGTGGAATGAAATGTGGAATGGAATGGAATAGAATGCGGAATGGAATCTGCAATGGAATGTGGAATGGAATGGAAAGGAACGTGGAATGGAATGTGGAGGTGAATGGAAAGGAATGTGGAATGGAATGCAATGGAATGTGCAAAGGAATGTGGAATGGAATGGAACGGAATGTGGAACGGAATGTGGAATGGAATGGAATGTGGAATGGAATGTTGAAGGTAAAGGACTGTAATGTGGAATGGAATGTGGAATGGAATGTGAAATGGAGTGGAAAGGAAAGTGGAATGGAATGTTGAATGGAATGGAATGTAAAGTGGAATGGAATGGAATGGAATGTGGAATATAATGAAATGTAATAGAACGGAATGTGGAATGCAATGGAATGGAATGATATGAGGAATGGAATGGAACGGAATATGGAATGGAATGCAATGGAATGAAATGAGGTATTGAAAGAAATGGAATGTGTAATGGAATGGAATGTGCAATGGAATGTAAGAGAACATGGAATGGAATGTGGAATGCTATTCAATGGAATGTGGAATGTAATGGAATGGAACCTGGAAAAGAATGTGGAATTGAATGTGGAATGGAAAGTGGAATGGATGGAATGGAATGTGGAATAAAGCGGAATGGGATGGAATGCAATGCGGAATGGAATGTAATAGAATGTGGAATGAAATGGAATTTAGCGAAACGTGGAATTGAATGGAATGGAAAGTGGAATATAATAGAATGGAATGTGGAAAGAATGGAATGGAACATGCAATGGAATATGGAATGGAATATGGAATGGCATGTGGAATGGAATGTCGAATATAATGGAATGGAATGTTGACTGTAATGCAATGGAATATGGAATAGAATGGAATGGAATGGAATGTGGAATGGAATGGAATGGAACGTGGAATGCAATGCAATGGAATGTTGAATGAAATGGAATGGAACCTGGAATAGGATGTGGAATGGAATGGAATGCAACGTGAAATGGAATGTAGAATGGAATGTGGAATGGAAAGGGGAATTTATCGTGTAATGGAACGGAAAGGAACGTGGAATAGATTGGAATGGAACGTGGAATGTAATATGGAATGGAATGCGGAATGTGATGTGGAACGGAATGTATTGCAACTTGGAATGGAATGTGGTAGAATGTGCAATGGAATGGATTGGAACGTGTAATGGAATGAATTGGAAAGTGGAATGGAATGGAACATGGAATGGAATGTGGAATGGTATGGGGAATGGATTGTTTAAAGGAATGGAATGGAATGTGGAATAGAATGGACTGGAAGGAAATGTGGAATGGAATGTGGAATGGATCATGGAATGGAATGGAATGGAATGAGCAACGGAATGGAAATGAATGTGAAATGGAATGGAAGGGAAAGGAAAGGAAAATGAAATAGAATGTGGAACGGAATGTGAAATGGAAAGTGGAATGGAAAGTGGAACAGAATGAAATGGAACGTGGAAGGGAATGGAATGGGATGTGCAATGGAATATGGAATGGAACGGAATGTAATGAAGAATGGAATGTGGAATGGAAAGTGGAAGGTAAAGTGGAATGGAAAGGAATGGAATGTGGAATGGAACATGGAAGGAAATCGAACGGAACGTGGGATGGAAAGTGGAATGGAATGTGGAATGGATTGTGGAATGGAATGCAATGGAATGTGGAATGGAATGTGGAATGCAGTGTGGAATGGAATGGAATGCAACAAGGAATGCAATATGGAATGTAATGGAATGGAACTTGGAAGGAAATGTGGAATGGAACGTGGAAAGGAAAGTAGAATGCAATTGAATGGAACGTGGATTTGAATGGGGAACGGAAAGTGGAATAGAAAGTGAAATGGAATGTGAAATGGAATGCTGAATGTAAAAGAATCGAATGTGGAAAGTAATGGAATGGAATGGGGAATGGATTGGAATGGAATTTGGACTGTAATGTTATGCAATGGAATGGAATGTGGAATGGAAGTTGGAATAGAACGTGGAATGGAGTGAAAAGGAAACTCGAATGGAACGTGCAATGGAAGGTGGAATGAAACGTGGAAAGGAATGGAATAGAAGGTGCAATGGAATGTGGAATGGAATGTGGAATGGAATGGAGTGAAATGTCGAAAGGAATGTAATCGAATGTGGAATTGAATGCGGAAGGGAATGGATTGGAATGTGGAATGGAATTAGGAAAGCAATGAAATGGAATGTGGAAGGGAATGTGGAATCGAATGTGGAATGTAATGTGGAATGGAATGGAAAGGAATGTGGAAAGAATGTGTAATGGAATGGAATGGAATGTGGAAGGGAATGTGGAATGTTATGTGGAATGGAATGTGGAAAAGAATGGAATGGAATATGGAAGGGAATGTGGAATGAAATGTAGAAAGAAATGTGGAAAGCATTGGAATGGATTGAGGAATGGAATGTGGAATTGAATGTGGAATGGAATTGAATGGAATGTGGAATGCAATGTGGAATGGAATGGAATGGACTGAGGAAAGGAATGTGGAATGGAATGTGGAACATAATGTGGAATATAATGCAATGGAAAGTGGAATGGGATGCGGAATGGAATGGAATGGAATGTCTAATGGAATGTTTAAAGGAATGGAATGGAATGTGGAATGCAATATGCAATAGAATGTGGAATTGAATGGAATGGAATTTTGAATTGAGTGTGGAATGGAATGGAATGGCATGTGGAAGGGAATATGGAATGGGATGTGTAATGGGATGTGGAATGGAATGTGGAATGTAACGTGGAACTGAATGTGGTATAGAATGGAATTTAATGTGCAATAGAATATGGAATGGAATGGAATGGAATGTGGACTGTTATGTGGAATAGAATGTGGAATGCAAACTGCAATGGAACGTGTTATGGAACAGAAGGGAATTTGGAATAAAATTTGGAACGGAATGTGGAATGTGTCGTGCAATGGAATGGAATGGTTTGTGGAATGGAACGTGGAATGGAATGGAATGAAACGTGGAATGGAACGTGCAATGGAATGTGGAATGAAATGTGGAATGGAAAGTGTAATGAAATATGCAATGGAATGTGGAATGGAAATTGGAATGGAATGGAATGGAAAGTGGAATGGAATGTGGAATGGAATGTAAAGGAAAGTGGAAAGGATTGTGGAATGGAATTTGAAATGGATTGTGGAATGCAATGGAAAGGAAAGTGGAATGGAATGTGGAATAGAATGTGGACTGGAACGTGGAATGGAATGGAATGGAATGTGAAATGAACGTGGAATGGAATGGAATGTGGAATGGAATGTGGAATGGAATGTGTTATGGAATCTGGAATAGAATGGAATGGAATGTGGAATGGAATGTAAAATGGAATTTGGAATGGAATGGTATGGAACATGGCATTGAATGTGGAATGGAATGGAATGGAATGTGGAGTAGAATGTGGAATGCAATGGAATGGAAAGTGGAATGGAATGAATGCAATGGTAAGGAATATGGCATGAAATGGAATGGAAAATGGAATGCAATGTAGAATGGAATGGTATGGGATGTGGAATGGAACGTGGAATGGAACATGGAATGGAATGGAATGAAACGTGGATTGGAATGCAATGGAATATGGAATTGAATGTGGAGAGGAATGGAAGGGAATCTGGAATAGAATGTGGAATGGAATGGCATGGAATGCGGGATGGAATGGAATGGAATGCTATGGAAAGTGGAATGGAATGGAATGCAATGTGGAATGGAATGGAATGGAACATGGAATGGAACGTGGAATGGAATATGGAACGTGGAATTTAATGTGGAATTTGATCTGGAATGGACAGGAATGGAATGGAAGGGAATGTGGAATGAAAAGTGGAATGGAATGTGTAATGGAATGTGGAATGGAATGTGGAATGAAATGTGGAATGGAATGTGGAATGAAATCTGGAATGCAGTGGAATGGAAAGTGGAAGGAAATGTGGAAAGGAATGGATTGGAAAGTGGAATAGAATGGAATGGAATGGAATGGAATCCGGAATGGAAGGTGGAATGGTATGTGGAATGGAATGTGGAATGGAATGTGGAATGAAATGTGGAATGGAATGGAATGGAACGTGGAATGAAATGTGGAATGGAATGGATTGGAATGTGGAATGGAATGTGGAATGGACTTTAATGGAATGTGGACTGGAAAGTGGAGTGGAATGTGAAATGGAACAGAATGGAAGGCGGAATGGAATACGGAATGGAGTTTGGAATGCAAGTTGGAATGGAATGCAATGGAATTTTGAATGGAACGTGGAATGGAAAGTGGAATAGAATGGAATGGAATGGATGGTGAAATAGAATGAGGAATGGAACTTGAAATGGAAAGGAATGGAAGGTGGAATGGAACCTAGAATGGAACATGGAAAAGAATACAGAAATCAACGTGGCATGGAATGTGGAATGGAATGTGCAATGGAATGGAATTGAATGTAGAATGGAATGTGGAATTGAGTGTGTAATGGAACGTGGAATGGAATGGAATGTGGAAAGGAACGTGCAATGGAAGAAGGAATGGAAAGGAATTGAATGTGCAATGGAACGTGGAATGGAATGGAATGGAATGGAATGTTGAATGGAATGTGGAAGGGAATGTGGAATGGAATGGAATGAATTGTGGAATGAAATGTGTTTTGCAATGGAATGCAATGTGGAATGGAATGGACAGGAATGTGGAATGCAATGGACTGGAATGTGGAATGGAATGTGGAATAGAATTTAATGGAAAGTGGAATGGAACGTGGAATGGAATGGAAAGGAATGGAATGGAATGGAATGTGGAATGGAATGTGGAATGGAATGTGGAATGGAATGGAACGAAAAGTGGAATGTAATGATGATTGGAATGGAATGGAATTTGGAATGGAATGGAATGGACTGCAGAATCGAATGTGGAATGGAATGTTGAATGGAATGTGGAATAGAATGGAATGGAATGTGGAATTGTATGTGAATTGGAATGGAATGTGTAATTTCATGTGAACTGGAATGCAATGGAATGAGGAATGGAAAGTGGAAAGAAATGCAATGGAATGAGAATGGAATGTGGGATTGAATGTGTAATGCAATTTGGAACGGACTGTGGAATGGAAGGTGGAATGGAGTGGTAGGGACTTTGGAATGGATCGTGGAATGGAATGGAATGCAAAGTGGAATGCAATGTGGAACGGAGTGTTTAATGGAAAGTGGAAAGGCATGGAGTGGAATGTGCAATGGAATGTGGAATGGAATGTCGAATGGAATGTGGAATGGAACGTGGAATACAACGGAATATCATGTGGAAGGGAATGTGGAATGAAATGTGGAAGGGAAAGTTGAATGGAATCAATGGAATGTGGAATGGAACGTGGAATGGAACATGGAATGGAACGTGGAATGTGATGTTCAATGGAATATGGAATGGAAAGTTGAATGGAATGGAATGGAACGTGGAATTGAACGTCGAAAGGAATGGAATGGAATGTGGAATGGAAGGTAGAATGGAATGTGGAAAGGAATGTGGAATGGAACGTGAAATTGATTGTGGAAAGGAATGTGGAATGGAATGTGGAGGTGAATGGAATGGAATGCAATGGAATGTGGAATGGAACATGCAATGTATCATGGAATTGAATGTGGAATAGATAGTGGAATGGAATGTGAAATGGAAAGTGGAAAGGAATGTGGAATGGAATATGGAATGGAACGTGAAATTGAATGGAATGGAATGTGGAATTGAACGTAGAACGTAATGGAATGGAATGTGGAATGTGAAGCAATGTAATGTGGAATGGAATGTGGAATAGAATGTGGAATGGAATGTGCAAGGGAATGGAATGGAATGTGGACTAAAACGAGGAATGGAAGGGAATGGAACGTGGAATGGAACATGAAATGTAATGTGGAACGGAACATATAATGGAATGTGGAATTGTGTGTGGAATGGAACGGAATGGAATCTGGTATGGAATGTGGAATGGAAAGTGGAATGGAATGTGGAAAGGAGAGTGGATTGCAATGGAATGGAATGCGGACTGAAAAGAGGAATGGAATGGAATGGAAGGTGGAATGGAACATGGAATGGAATGTGGAATGAAACGTGTAATGTAATGCGGAGTGGAATGTTTAACGGAATGGAAAGTAATCTGGAATGTAATGTGGAATGGAATGTGAAATGGATTGTGGGATGGAATGGAATGGGATGTAGAATGAAATGTGGAATGGAATGTGTAATGGAATGTCGAGTGGAGTGTGGAATGGAACGTGGAATGGAACAAGGAATGGAACGTGGAATGGGATGTTCAATGGAATATGGAATGGAAAGTTGAATGGAATGGAATGGAAAATGGAATTGAACGTGGAAAGGAATATAATGGAATGTGGAAAGGAACGAATAATGGAACGTAGAAAGGAATGTGGATTTGAACGTGGAATGGAATGCGGAATGGAATGTGGAATGGAATGTAGAATGGAATGTGCAGTGGAATGTGGAGTGGAATGGAATGGAATGGAATGGAATGTGGAATGGAACGTGCAATGTATGGTGGAATTGAACGTGGAATGGAACGTGGAATGAAACGTGAAATGGAATGTGGAATGGAATGTGGAATGGAAAATGGAATGGAACGTGAAATTTAATGGAATAGAATGTTGAATGGAACATGGAATGGAATGGAATGGAAAGTGGAATGGATTGTGGAATATAATGGAATGGAATGTGGAATGGAATCTGGAAAGGAAACTGGAATGAAATGGAATGGAATGTGGAATGGAACGTGGAACGGAATGTGCAACAGATTATGGATTGGAATGGAATGAAATGTGGAATGGAATGTGGAATGAAATGGAAAGCTGTGTGAAAAGGAATGTGGAATGGAATGTGGAAAGGAAAGTGAAATTTAATGCAATGGAATGTGGACTGAAAGGAGAAATGGAATAGAAAGGAAGGTGGAATCGATCGTGGAATGGAACTTGGAATGGAACGTGGAATGGAATGTGGAATGGAATGTGGAATGGAATGGAATGGAATCTGGAATGGAATGTGGAATGGAATGTATAATGGAATCTGTAATGGAAAGCGGAAAGGAAAGTGGAGTGGAATGGAACGGAAGGTGGACTGAAACGAGGAATGGAATGGAATGGAAGGTGGAATGGAACATGGAATGGAACGTGGAATGGAATGTGGAATGGAATGTGGAATGGAATGGAATAGAATCTGGAATGGAACGTTTAATGGAACGTGGAATGGAATGTGGAATGGAATGGAATGTGATGTAGAATGAAATGTGGAATGGAATGTTTAAGGGAAGGGAATGGATTGTGGAATGGAATGGAATGGAATGTGGAATGGAATGGGGAATGGAGTGTGAAATGGAACGTGTAATGGAATGTGGAAAGGAAAGTGGAATGCAATGGAATGGAGGGTGGACTGAAACGAGGAATGGAACAGAATGGAAGGTGGAATGGAACGTGGAATGGAACGTGGAATGGAATGGGGAATGCAATGTGGAATGGAATGGAAGAGAATCTGGAATAGAATGTGTAAAGGAATGTGGAATGGAATGTGGAATGGAATGGAATGGGATGTAGAATGAAATGTGGAATGGAATGTGGAAGGGAAGGGAATGGATTGTGGAATGGAATGGAATGGAATGTGGAATGGAATGGGGAATGTAATGCAGTGCAATGGGGAATGGAATGTGGAATGGTAAGTGGAATATAATGGAATGGAACGTGGAATGCAATGTGGCATGTATAGTGAAATGCAATGGATTGAACTGCGGAACGGAATGTGGAATGGAACGGAATGGAACGTGGAATGGAAAGTTTACTGGAACGTGATTTGGAACATGGTATGTAATGTGGAATGGAATGGAATGGAATTGAATGTGGAATGGAATGGAATGGAATGTGTAATGGAATGTGAAATTGAATGTGGAATGGAATGTTGAATGGAATGCAAAATAATGTGGAATGGAATGTGGAAGGGAACAAGGAATGGAGTGGAATGGAATTTGAAATAGAATGTGGAATAGAATGTGGAATGGAATGTGGAATGGAATGGAATGGAATCGAATGTGGAAAGGAATGTGGAAGATTCGGTGGAATGGGATGTGGAATGGAATTGAATGGAATGTGGAATGGAATGGATTTGAATATGGAAAGGAATGTGGCAGGGAATGCAATGGAATGTGGAATGGAACGGAATGGAATATGGAGTAGGATGTGGAATGGAATGTAGAAAGGAATGGAACGGAATGTGGAATGGAATGTGGAATGGAGTGTGGAATGGAACGTGGAATGGAACAGAGTGGATTGTGGAATGGAATGTTGAATGCACTCTGGAATGCAATGTGGAATGGAATGGAATGGAATGTGGAATGGAACGTGGAATGGAATGTGGAATACAATGTGGAATGGAAAGTGGAATGGATTGGAATGGAAAGTTAAAATGCATTAAATGGAAAGCGGAATGGAACGTGGAATGGAATGGAATAGGACATGGAATGGAACGCGGAACAGAACGTCGAAAGTAATGGAATGGAACGAGGAATGAAATGTGGAATGAAATGTGGAAAATTTGTAAGGTGGAAAGGAATGGAATGGAATGTGGAATGGAAGGGAATGGAAAGTGAAATGGAATTTGGATTGGAATACAGAATGGAATGGAATGGAACGTGTAATGTAATGGAATGGAAGGTGGAATGACATCTGGAATGGAACGTGGAATGCAATGTCGGTTGGAATGGAATGCAATGTTGAATGTAATGGAATGGAATGTGGAATGGAATGTGGAAAGGAATCGAATGGAAACGAATGGAATGTGGAATGGAATGTGGAATGGAATGTGGAGTGGAAATTTGAATGGAATGTGGAATAGAATGATATAGAATGGAATTTATTGTGGAATGGAATGTGGAATGGAACGTGGAATGTAAAATGTAATGGAACGGAATGGAATGTGGAATGCAATGTGGAATGAAATATGGAATGGGACGCGGAATGCAATGGAATGGAATGTGGAATGGAATTTGTAATGGTATGGAATAGAACGCGCAATGCAACGTGGAATGGAAAATGGAAATGAACGGGGAATGGAAAGTGGAATGGAACATGGAACGGAATGTGCAATGGAATCTGGAATGGAAGGTGGAATGGTACGTTAAAGGGAATGTGGAATGGAATGTGGACTGGAACGTGGAATGGAATGGAATGAAACGTGGAAAGGAATGGGATGGAATGTGGAATGGAATGGAATGGAATGTGGAATGGAATGCAAAGGAAAGTGGAATAGAATGGAATGGAATGTGGAATGGAATGGAATGGAAAGTGGAATAAAATGTGGAATGGAATGTGGATAGGAATGGAATGAAATGAGGAATGCAATGGCATGGAATGTGGAATAGAAGAGAATGGAATGGAATGGAATGCGGAATGGAATGGAATGGAATGTGTAATGCAATGGAATGGAATGGAATGAGGAATTGAATGGAATGGAATGTGGAATGGAATGGAATAGAATGTGGAATGCAACGGAATGGAACGTGGAATAGAATGTGGAATGGAATGTGGAATGGAATGTGGAATGTAATTGAATGGAATGTGGAATGAAGTGGAATGGAATGTGGAACAGAATGGAATAGAATGAAATATGGAATAGAATGGAATGCAATGGAATGGAATACGGAATGTAATGGAAAGGAATGTGGAAAGCAATATAGTGGAATGCAATGTTAAATTGAATGGAATGGATTGTAGAATGGAAAGGAATGGAATGTGGAATGGAATGGAATGGAACGTAAAAGAGAATGTGGCGTGGTATTTGGAATGGAAAGGAATGGAATGTGGAACGGAATGTAATGGATTTTGGAATAGAATGGAATGGAACGGAATGTGGAATGGAATGTAAAGGATTGTGGAATAGAATGGAATGGAATGGAATGTAAAGGATTGTGGAATAGAATGGAATGGAATGGAATGAGAAATGGAATGTGGAATGGAATGTGGAATGGAATGTGGAATGGAATGTGGAATGGAATGGAATGGAATGTGGAATGGAACAGAATGGAATGTGAAATGGAATGTAACGTGTAATGAAATGGAATTCAATGTGGATTGGATTGGAATGGAACGTGTAATTGAATGGAGTGGAATGGAATGCAAAGTGAATTGGAATTTGG
This sequence comes from Pongo abelii, assembly GCF_028885655.2. NCBI lineage: Eukaryota > Metazoa > Chordata > Mammalia > Primates > Hominidae > Pongo > Pongo abelii. The sequence goes on along the minus strand of NC_072000.2, from coordinate 16,199,438 downwards.
AATGGAATGTGAAATGGAATGCGAAATGGAATGTGGAATGGAAAGTGGAATGAATTGTGGAAAGGAATGTGGAATGGAACGGCATGGAATGTGGAATGGAACGGCATGGAATGTGGAATGGAATGTGGAATGGAGTGTGGAATGGAAAGTGGAATGGAACGGCATGGAAAGTGTAATTGAAACTGGAATGGAATGTGGAATGGAATATTGAATGCAGTGTGGAATGGAATGTGGAATGGAAAGGAATGGAGTGTGGGGAAAAATGACGAATGGAACGGAAAGAATTTGGAATAGAATGTAGAATGGAACGTGAAACGGAGTGGAATTGAATGTAGAATTGAACGTGCAAGGGAAAGTAATGAGACATTGAATTGAAAGTGGAATGGAACGTGGAATGGAATAGAATGCAACATGAAATGGAATGTGGAATTTAATGTGTAAAGGAATGGAATGGAATGTAGAATGGAATGGAATAGGGAATGGAAAGGAAAGGAGTATGAATTGGAATGTGGAATGGGATGCAAAATGGAAACAGGAATTGAATGTGGAATGGAATGGATGTAACGTGGAATGAAATGGAATGGAAGGAGGAATGGAAGTTGGAATGGAACGTGGACAGCAACGTGGAATGGAAGGTGTAATGCAATGAAATGCAATGTGGAATGGAGAGGAAGGCAACGTCTAACCAAATGTGGAATGGAAAGGAATGGAACATTTAATGGAATGAGGAACAGAATGTGGAATGGAATTTAATGGAATGTGGAATGGAATGGAATGGAGTGTGGAATTGAATGGAATGGAACGGAATGTGAAATGGAATGTGGAATGGAACGCGGAACGGCGTGAAATGGGATGCAGAAAGGAATAGAATGGAATGTGGAATGGAATGGAATGGAACATGGAATGGAAGGTGGAATGGAACGTGGAATGGAGTGTGGAATGGAATGTGGAATGGAAAGGAAGGCAATGTGGAACGGAATGTGAAATGTACGTTAAAACAATATTCAAAGGAATATGGAAGAGAATGTGGAAGGGAAAGTGGAAAGGAACGCAATAGAATGTGGAATTGAATGTGAAATAGAAAGTGGAAAGGAAGGGAATGGAAAGTGAAATGGAATGTGGAATGGAACGTGGAATGGAAAGTGGAATGGAAAGGAAGGGAACGTGGAATGGAATGTGGAATGGAATGGAAAAGAATGTGAAATGGAATGTAGAATGGAATGTGGAATGGAATGGAATGGAATGGAATGTGAAATGGAACGTGGAATAGAACATGAAATGGAACGTGGAATGGAATGTGAAATGGAACGTGGAATGGAATGTGGAATGGAATGAACTGGAGAAAGGAATGGAATGGAATGGAACATAGAATTTAATGGAATGAAAATTGGAATGGAAATTGGAATGGAATGGAATAGAATGTGGAAAGGAATGGAATGGAATGTGGAAAGGAATGGAATGGAATGTTGAATGGAATGAAATGTAATGTGGAAAAGAATGTTAAATGGAATGTGGAATGGAAATGAATGCAATGTGGAATGGAATGGAATGTGGAATGGAATGGAATGGAAAGTTGAAAGGAATGTGGAATGAAACATGTAATGGAAAATGCAAAGGAACATGGAATGGGACGTGGAAGGGATTGAGTAATGGAATGGAATGGAATGTTAAATGGAAGGGAAAGGAATGCGGAATGGAATGTGGAATGGAATGTGGAATGTAATGTGGAACGGAATGGAATGGAACGTGGAATGGAAAGAAATGGAATGTAATACGGAATGGAATGGAATGGAATGTGAAATGTAATGGAATGGAATTTGGAATGCAATGGAACTGAATGTGGAATTGAATGGAATTGAATGCGGAATGGAATGGATGGAATGTGGAATGGAATTATATGAAATAGAATTTGGACTGGAATTTAGTGGAATGGAAGGGAATGTGGAACGGTATGCAATGGAATGGAATGTGGAACGGAACGTGGAATGTAATGGAAAGAAATGTGGAATGGAATATGGAATGGATTATTGAATGTTATGTGGAATGGAATGGAATGGAATGTGGAATGGAATGCAATGGAATGTGGAATGTAATAGAATTGAATAGAATGTGGAATGAAATGGAAAGGAATGAAACAGAAAGTGGATTGGAATGGAATGGAATGTGAACGGAATGGAATGTGAAATGTAATGGAATGTGTAATGGAGTGTGGAATTGAAATGAATGGAATGTGGAATGGAATGCTCAATGGAATGTGGAATGGAATATTTTGGAATGTGGATTGGAATGTGGAATGGAACGTTGAATGGAAAGGAATGGAATGTGGAATGGAATGTAGAATGGAAAGTGGAATGGAATGGAATGGAATTTGGAATGGAATGTGGAATGGAATGTGGAAAGGAACGTGGAATGAAAGGTGAAATGGAATGGAGCACTATGTGGAATGGAATGAGGAATGGAATGGAATGGAATGGAATGTTTAATGGAATGTACAATGGAATGTGGAATGGAATGTGGAATGGAAAGTTCAGTGGAATGTGGAATGGAATGTTTAATGGAATGTTCAATGGAATGTGGAAAGGAATGTGGAAAGGAATGTGGAATGGAATGTGCAATGGAATGTGGAATGGAACGTGGAATGGAACGGAATGGATTGCAGAATGGAATGTGGAATGGAAAGTGGAATGGAAAGTGGAAAGGATTGTGGAATGGAACGTGGAATGGACTGTGGAATGGAATGGAATGGAATGTGGAATGGAACAAGGAATGGAACGTGGAATGGAATGGAATGGAACGAATAATGGAATGTGGAATGGAATGGAACAGGATGTGTAAGGGCATGGAATGGAGTGTGCAATGCAAAGGAAGGAAATGAAGAATGGAACATGGAATAGAACGTGGAATGCAACGTGGAATGCAATGTGAAATGGAATGGAATTTAATGTGAAATAGAATGGTATGAAATGTGGAAAGGAATGATGTGGATTGGAATGTGGAATGGAATGGAATGGAATGGAATGTGGAATGGAATGGAATGGACTCTAATGGAATGTGGAATTGAATGGAATAGAATGCGTAATGGAATGGAATGGACTGGAACGTGGAATGGAATGTGGAATGCAATGTTGAATAGAAAGTGGAATGGAATGGAATGGAAAGTGTAATAGAATGGAACGGATTGGAATGTGGAATGCTATGTGGAATGGAATGTGGAATTGAATGGAATGGAATGTGGAATGGAATGGAATGTGCAATGGAATGGAATGTTTAAATGGAATGGAATGGAATGTGGAATGGAATGTGTACCGAAATGGATCACTATGTGGAATGGAATGGAATGGAATGTTTAAAGGAATGTTCAACGGAATGTGGAATGGAATGTTGAATTGAATGTGCAATGGACTGTGGAATGGAACGTTGAATGGAACGGAATGGATTGCGGAAGGGAATATGGAATGGAAAGTGGAATGTAACGTGGAATGTAACGTGGAATGTAACGTGGAATGTAACGTGGAATGGAATATGGAATGGAATGGAATGGAATGTGAAATGGAAAGTGGAATGGAACGTGGAATGGAATGGAATCGAATGATTAATGAAATGTGCAATGGAATGGCATGGGATGTGTAATGGCATGGAATGGAGTGTGCAATGCAAAGGAATGAAATGAAGAATGGAACATGGAAAAGAACGTGGAATGCAACGTGGAATGCAATGTGAAATGGAATGGAATTTAATGTGAAATACAATGGTATGGAATGTGTAATGGAAAGGAATGGATTGGAATGTGGATTGGAATGAAATGGAATGGAATGGAATGTGGAATGGAATGGAATGGACTCTAATGGAATACGGAATTGAATGGAATAGAATGTGGAATGGAATGGAATGGAACGGAACGTGAAATGGAATGTGGAATGCAATGTGGAATGGAAAGTGGAATGGAATGGAATGGAAAGTGAAATAGAATGGAAAGGAATGGAATGTGGAATGTAATGTGGAATGGAATGTGGAATTGAACGGAATGGAATGTGGAATGGAATGGAATGGAATGTGGAATGGAATGGATCAGAATGTGAAATGAAATGGAATGGAATGGAATGGAATGGAAAGTGAAATAGAATATGGAATGGAAAGTGGAATTGAATGTGGAAAGGAACGTGGAATTGAATGAGGAATTTTATCGAATGGATTGTGAAATGGAATGTGCAATGGAATGGTATGGAATGTGGAATGGAATGTGGAATGCAATGTGGAATGGAAAGGAAAGAAACATGAAATGGAATGTGAAATAGAACGTGGAAAGGAACGTGGAATAGAATGGGGAATTGAATGGAATAGATTGTGAAATGTAATGTGCAATGGAATGTTATGGAATATGGAATGGAAGTTGGAATGCAATGTGGAATGGAATGGAATGGAATGTGGAATGGAATGTGGAATGGAACATGGAATGGAACGTGGAATGGAATGGATTGGAATGTGGAATGGAATCCGGGATGGAAAGGAATGGAATGTGGAAAGGAATGTTTAATGCAGTGTGAAATGGAATGGAATGCGGAATGCAATGTGGAATGGAATGGAATGGAATGTTTAAATGGAATGTATGGAATGTGGAATGGAAAACGGTATGGAATGGAATGCAATGTGGAATGGAATGTGGAATGCATTGGAATGGAATGTGCAATGGAACGTGGAATGTAACATGGAATGAAATGTGGAATGGAATAGAATGGAATCTGTAATGGAAGGGAATGGAATGTGGAATGGAATGTGCAATGGAATGGAATGGAAAGGAATGGAATGTGTAAGGCAATGGAATGGAATGTGGAGTGGAAAGAAATGGAACGTGGGATGGAAAGCGGAATGAAACGAGGAATGTAATGTGGAATCGCACGTGTAACGGAAAGTAGAATGCAATGGAATGGAATGTGGAATGGAAGGGAATGGAACGTGGAATGCAACGTGGAATTGAAAGTGGAATGTAAAGTGGAGTGGAACTTGGAATGGAATGTGGAATGGAATTGAATGGAATGTGGAATGGAATGGAATGGAATGTCGAATGGAATGGAATGGAATGTAGTGTAATTTGGAATGGAATGGAATGGAATGCGAAATATAATGGAATGGAAAGTGGAATGGAATGTAGTGTAATTTGGAATGGAATGGAATGGAATGTGAAATATAATGGAATGGAAAGTGGAATGGAATGGAATGGAATGTGGAATAGAAAGGAATGGAATGGAAGATGGAATGGAATGTCGAATTGAATGTGGAATTGAATGGAAAGGAATGTGGAATGGAATGGAATGGAACGTAGGATGGTTTGGAATGGAAAGAGGAATGGAATGTGGAAAGGAACGTGGAATGGAGTGGAATGGAACTTGGAATGGAACTTGGAATGGAGTGGAATGGAACTTGGAATGGAACGTGGTATGGAATGCAATGGAATGTGGAATGGAAACTGGAATTGAACGTGGAACGGAAGGGAAAGGAAGGTTGAATGGAATGTGGAATGGAATGTGGAAAGGAACGTTCCATTCCAAATTCCATTCCATTCCATTCCATATTCCATTCCATTCCATTCCGCATTCAATTCAATTCCATTCCACATTCCATTCCACATTGCAATCCATTCCATTCCACATTCCATTCCCTTCCATTCCACATTCCATTCCATTCCATATTCCTTTCCATTACATTCCACATTCCACTCCATTCTATTCCATGTTCCATTTCTAATTCCATTACACATTCCGTTCCATTCCATTCCACTTCCATTCCATTCCATTCCATTCCGTTTCACGTTCCATTCCACTTACCATTCCATTCTTTTCCACGTTCCACTCCATATTCCATTCCGTTTAATTCCTCATATCATTACATTCCATTCTCTTCCATTCCACATTCCATTCAATTCCATTCCACATTCCATTCAATTCCATTCCATTCCATTCCACTTTCCATTCCGCATACCATTTCACATTCCATTGCATTCCATTCCACATTCCATTGCACATTCCATTCCATTTCATTCCACATTCCATTCTGCATTCCATTCCATTCCATTCCACATTCAATTAAACATTATATTCCATCCCATTCCACATTCCATTCCATCCCATTCCACATTCCATTCCACTTTCCATTACATTGCATTCCACATTCCATTCCCATTGCTTTCCATTCCATTCCACATTCCATTCAAAGCCTTCCAAATTCCATTCCACATACCATTCCATTCCTTTCTACATTCCATTCCACATTCCATTGGTTTCCATTCCACATTCCATTTCATTGCATTCCACATTCCATTCCTTTCCTTTCCACATTTAATTCCACTTTCAATTTCTTCCCATTCCACATTCCATTCCACATTCCATTGCATTTCATTGCACATTCCATTCCACATTCCATTCCATTCCATTCCAGATTCCTTTCCATTCCATTCCACATTCCTTTCAAATTCATTCCACATTCCATTCCACATTCCATTCCATTCCATTCCACATTCCATAACATTCTGTATTCCATTCTATTTCATTCCATTCCACATTCAATTCACATCCACGTTCCATTACACAATCCATTCTATTCCATTCCACATTCCAGACAATTTCACATTCCATTCCATTCCATCCCATTCCACGTTACATTCCATTCCATTCCACATGCCATTCCATTCCATTTCAAATTTCATTCCATTCCATTCCATTCTATTCCATTCCATTCCATTCCACATTCCATTCCACATTCCATTCCATTCCATTCCATTCCATTCCATTCCATTCCACATTTCATTGCACATTCCATTCCATTCCATTCTGCATTCCATTGCACGTTCCATTCCACGTTCCATTCAATTCTATTCAACATTCCGTTCCATTCCATTCCAATTTCCATTCCATTCCATTCCATTCCACTTCACTTTAGATTCCACATTCCTTTCCATTCCATTCCACATTCCATTCCATTCCATACTGCATTGCATGTCAATCCATTCCACATTCCATTCCACATTCCATTCCACATTCCATTCCATTCCATTCCATTCTATATTCCATTCCACTTCATTCCACTTCCAATTCAATCACATTCCACATTCTGTTCCATTCCACTCCATGTTCGGTTCCATTCTGTTCCAATTTCCATTCCCTTCCATTTCCCATTCCCTCCCATTCCATTCCACATTCCATTCCAATGCATTCCACGTTACATTCAACATTCCATTCCATTCCATTCCACATTCCATTCCTCATTCCATTCCACATTCCATTCCATTCCATTCCATTCCTTTCCATTCCCTTCCATTCCATATTCCATTACACTACATTCTATTCCAGTTTCCATTCCATTGCCTTGCAATCCGCATTCCATTCCGTTCCTTTCCATTCCACGTTTCATTCCACATTCCATTCCACATTCCATTCCATTCCATTCCACATTCCATTCCATTCCACATTCCATACCATTCCATTGCATTCCACATTCCATTCCATTCCACATTCCATACCATTCCATTGCATTCCACATTCCATTCCATTCCAGTCCATTCCGCATTCCATTCCCCGTTCCATTCCACGTTCCTTTCCACGTTCCATTCCACATTCCATTTTATTCCATTCCACATTCCATTCCATGTTCCATTCTTTTCCATTCCGCATTGCTTTCCACATTCCCTTCCATTCCATTCCACATTTCATTCAACGTTCCATTCCATTCCATTCCATTCCACATTCCATTACACATTCCATTCCATTCCATTTCATATACCATTCCACATTCCATTCCATTCCATTCCACATTCCGTTCCATTCCAGCATTGCTTTCCACATTCTATTCCATTCCATTCCTCTCCACATTCCATTCCATTCCATTCCACATTCCGTTCCATTGCATTCCTCATTCCATTCCATTCCACATTTCATTCCAGATTTCATTCGTCTTTCCATTCCATATTTCATTCCATTCTATTCCATTCCACATTTCATTTCACATTCCGTTCCATTCCATTCCTTTCAATTCTATTCCGTTCCACATTGCATTCCATTACACTTTCCATTCCATTCTATTCCTCATTCCATTCCATTCCCCTCCTTTCCATTCTATTCCACATTACATTCCACATTCCAGTCCATTCCATTCCATTCCATTCCACGTTCCATTCCGCATTCCATTCCACTTTCCATTCCATTCCATTCCACTTTCCATTCCACATCCCTTTCTTCTCCATTCCATTCCATTGCATTCCACATTCCATTTAAGTCCTTTCCATTCGACATTCCATTTCTTCCATTCCGCATTCCATTCCATTCCATTCCACATTCCATTCCACATTCCATTCCGTTCCATTCCACTTTCCATTCCATTCCTTTCCATGTTCCATTCCACGTTCCATTCCATTCCATTCCACATTCAATTCCATTCCACTTTTCATTCCATTCCATTCCACATTCCGTTCCTTTCCACATTCCATTCTATTTCCATTTCACAGTCCATTCTATTTCCATTTCACGTTCCATTCCATTCCACTTTCCATTCCTTTCCATTCCACGATCTATTTCATTCCACTTTACACTCCGTTCCATTCCATTCCATTCCACATTCCATTCCACGTTCCATTCGACTGCATTCCACTTTCCATACTCTTCCATTTCACGCTCCATTCCATTTCATTCCTCGTTCCATTCCATTCCATTACACGTTCCAGTCCATTCCACGTTCCATTCCATTCCATTCCACGATCCATTCCACGTTCCTTTCCACGTTCCGTTCCACGATCTGTTCCATTTTCCATTCCATTCCATTAAACGTTCCATTCCACATTGCATTCCACATTCCTTTCCATTCTATTCCATATTCGATTCCACGATCCATTCTGTTCCATTCCACGTTCCATATCACTTTTGCTTCCACATTCCATTCCATTCCACTTTCCATTCCACATTCCGTTCCATTCCATTCCATTCCACATTCCATTCCATTCCATTCCATTACACATTACATTCTATCCTACATTCTATTCCACATTCCATTCCACCTCCCATTCCATATTCCATTCCATTCCATTCCAAATTCAATTTTACATTCCATTCCATTGTATTCCTCATTTGATTCTACATTCCGTTCGATTCCATTTCATTCCTCATTCCATTCCACATTCCATTCCATTCCACGTTCCTTTCCACATTCCATTCCATTCCATTCCACATTCCATTCCACTCCATTCCACATTCCATTCCATTCCATTGCACATTCCATTACATTCAATATTGCTTTTGATTCCGCATTGAATTCCACTCCATTCCACATTCCATTCCATTCCATTCAACTTTCCATTCCATTCCATTCGACATTCCATTCCATTTCACTTTCCTTTCCATTCTATTCCTAGCCATTCCATTCCATTCCACGTTCCTTTCCATTTCATTCCACCCTCCTTTGCATTCCATTCTACGTTCTAATCCATTCCATTCCACATTCCATTACATTCCATTAAACATTCCAAACCATTCCTTTCCTCATTCCATTCCACATTACATTCCATTACATTCCTCATTCCATTCCACTTTCCATTCCTTTCCATTCCACATTCCATTCCACATTCCATTCCAATCCATTGAATTCCACATTTTATTCCACATTCCTTTCCATTCCATTCCACATTCCATTCCATTCCATTCCACTTTCCATTCCATTCAATTCCACTTTCCATTCCACATCATTCCGCTTTCCATTCTTCATTCTGTTCCATTCCATTCCAGATTCCACTCCATTCGATTCTGCATTCAATTCCATTCCATTCCATATTCCAGACAATTCCAATCCATTCCATTTTCCATTTCACTCCATTCCACATTCTATTCTATTTCACTGCACATCCCATTCCAGATTCCTTTCCATTCCATTCCACATTCCATTCGATTCCATTCAAAATTCCATTCCACTTTCCATTCCACGTTCCATTCCACATTCCATTCCACGTACCATTCCACGTTCCATTCCATTCCATTCCACATTGCTTTCCTCATTCCATTTAATATCATTCCACATTCCATTCCACATTTCATTCCATGCCATTCTACATTCCATTCCATTCCACTTTCCTTTCCATTCCATTCCAATCCATTCCATTCCATTCCACATTCCTTTCCATTTCATTACACCCTCCTTTCCATTCCATTCCACGTTCCAATCCATTCCATTCCACATTCCATTCCATTCCATTCCACACTCCATTCCGAATTGCATTCCATGCCATTCCACATTCCGTTGCATTCCATTCAACTCTCCACTCCATTCAATCGAACGTTCAATTCCACATTCCACTCAATTGCATTCCAAATTCTATTCCATTCCATTCCACATTCCATTCCGTTCTATTCCACGTTCCATTCCACATTCCATTGCACATTCCTTTCCATTCCATTCCACATTCCGATCCATTACATTGCACATTGCGTTCAATTCTATTCCTCGTTCCATTCAACATTCCATTCCACATTCAATTCCATTCCATTCCGCGTTCCCTTGGATTCCATTCCACGTTCAATTCCATTCCATTGCAATACACTTTCCATTCCTTTCCATTTCATTCCATTCCACGTTCCATTCCATTCCATTCCACATTCCATTCCACATTCCGTTCCATTCCATTCCACGTTCCATTCCATTCCATTCCACGTTCCATTCCATTCCATTCCACGTTCCATTCCATTCCATTCCACATTCTGTTCCATTCCATTCCACGTTCCATTCCATTAAATTCCACATTCCATTCCACATTCCATTCCATTCCATTCCACATTCCATTCCACATTCCATTCCATTCCTTTCCAATGTGCAATCCATTCCACAGTTCATTCCACATTCCATTCCGTTCCATTCGACATTCCATTCCATTCTATTCCATAGTCCATTCCGCGATCCATTTCGTTCCATTCCACATTCCATTCCACGTTCCTTTCCACATTCGATTCCACATTCCGTTCCATTCCACTTTCCATTCCACTTTGCATTCCACATTCCATTCCATTCCATTCCATTCCACATTCCATTCCATTCCATTCCACATTGCATTCCATCCAACATTCTATTCCACAATCCATTCAACATCCCATTCATCATTCCATTCCATTCCATTTCACATTCAGTATTATATTCCATTCCATTGCATTCCTCATTCGATTCTACATTCTGTTCCATTCCATTTCATTCCACATTCCATTCCACATTCCATTCCATTCCAATCCAAGTTCCCTTCCACGTTCCATTCCATTCCATTCCACATTCCAATACATTGCTATCCACTTTCCATTTCATTACATTCCATGTTCCATTCCACGTTCCATTCCATCTTCCATTCCACATTCCAGTACATTGCTTTCCACTTTCCATTTCATTACATTCCACGTTCCATTCCACGTTCCATTCCATCTTCCATTCCTGTTTTTCCTATCCACATTCCATTCCATTCCATTACACATTCCATTCTACGATTCATTCCATTCCATTCCACATTCCATTCCATTCCACATTCCATTCCACATTGCATTGCATTCCATTTCACATTCCATTCCATTACATGGCATTATATTCCATTCCATTCCATTTCGCATTCCATTCCACGTTCCATTCAATGTTCTATTCCGCATTCCATTCTACATTCCGTTCCATTCCAAATTCAATTCCATTAAATTCCACATTCCATTCAACGTTCTATTCCACATTCCATTCTACATTCCGTTCCATTCCAAATTCAATTCCATTCAATTCCACATTCCATTCTACATTCCGTTCCTTTCCATTCCACATTCCATTCAACATTCCACTCCACTTTTCATTCCACATTCCATTCCATTCTATTCCGAATTCCAATCTTTATTCCATTCTATTCCATTGCACATTCCATTATACTTTCCAATGCATTCCATTCCACGTTCCATTCCTTTCGATTGCATTCCAAATACCCTTCCATTCCATTACATTCCATTTCAAAATCCATTCCACGTTCCTTTCTGTTTCATTCCACTTTCCATTCCACGTTCCATTCCACGTTCCTTTCCACATTCTATACCTCATTACATACAATTTCATTTCAATGCATTCCTCATTGCTTTCCACATTTCATTAAATTCCATTCAATTCCACATCCCATTCCATTCCATTCCACATTCCATTCCACATTCCATTCCACATTCCATTGCACATTCCATTTCACATTCCATTCCACATTGCATGCCATTCCATTCCATTCCAGATTCCATTACTTTCCATTCCATTCTACATTCTATTCCATTCCATTCCATTCCACGTCCCATTCCACATTTCATTCCTTGCCATTCCTCGTTCCACTCCATTCCATTGCACATTCCATTCCATTCCATTCCATTCCAGTCCAAATTCCAAACCATTCCATTCAATTCCACATTCCATTCCACTTTCCATTCCAGATGCCGTTCCATTCCATTCCACATTCCATTCTATTCCATTTCATTGCATTCCACTTTCCATTCCATTCCATTCCATATCACATTCCATTGCATTCCATTCTATTCCATGTTCCATTCCACATTGCATTCCATGCAATTCCATATTCCATTCCTTTCCATGTCACATTCCATTCCATTCCATTCCATTCCAGTCTACATTCCATTCCATTCCATTCCATTCCAGTCTACATTCCATTCCATTCCATTCAACATTACATTCCGTTTCATTCCACATTCCATTCCATTCCTTTAAACTTTCCACTCCATTCCATTCCATATTCCAACACACTCCATTCAATTTCAATCTATCCCCTTACTTTACATTTAACTTTCCATTCCATTACATTGCACATGGCATTCCCTTCCATTCCAATTTATTCCATTCCACTTTCTATTCCATATTCCATTCCCTTCCATTTCATTCCAGTACACATTCCATTACATTCCATTCCATTCCACTTTCCATTCCATTAAATTCCAAATTCCATTCCATTCCATTCCACTTTCCATTCCATATTCCATTCCATTCCATTCACTTCCACATTCCATTCCATTTTCCATTCCATTCCATTGCATACCAGTCCACATTCCATTCCATTCCAGTACATTCCACTTTCCATACCATTAAATTCCACATTCCTTTCCATTCCATTCCACATTCCATTCCATTCCATTCCGTATTAACTTCCATTCCATTACACGTTCCATTCCATTCCATCCCACGTTCTATTGCATGACATTCCACATTTTATTCCACATTCCATTCCTTTTCATTCCACATTCCATACCATTCCAGTACACATTCCATTCCATTCCACTTTCCATTCCATTAAATTCCAAATTCCATTCCATTCCATTACACATTCCATTCCATATTCCATTCCATTCCATTCACTTCCACATTCCATTCCATATCCCATTCCATTCCATTGCATACCAGTCCACATTCCATTCCATTCGAGTACATTCCACTTTCCATTCCATTAAATTCCACATTCCTTTCCATTCCATTCCACATTCCATTCCATTCCATTCCGTATTTCCTTCCATTCCATTACACGTTCCATTCCATTCCTTCCCACGTTCTATTGCATGACATTCCACATTTTATTCCACATTCCATTCCTTTTCATTCCACATTCCATACCATTCCAGTACACATTCCATTCCATTCCACTTTCCATTCCATTAAATTCCAAATTCCATTCCATTCCATTCCACATTCCATTCCATATTCCATTCCATTCCATTCTCTTCCACATTCCATTCCATATTCCATTCCATTCCATTGCATAGCAGTCCACATTCCATTCCATTCCAGTACATTCCACTTCCCATTCCATTAAATTCCACATTCCTTTCCATTCCATTCCACATTCCATTACAATCCATTCCATTCCATATTTCCTTCCATTTCATTACACGTTCCATTCCATTCCGTCCCACGTTCTATTGCATGACATTCCACATTTTATTCCACATTCCATTCCTTTTCCTTCCACATTCCATACCATTCCAGTCCACATTCCATTCCATTCCATTCCATTCCACATTCCATTCCATTCCATCCCAGTCCACATTCCATTCCATTCCACATTTCATTCCATTGCGTTCCACATTAAATTCCATTCCATCCCAAATCCCATTCCATTTCATTTCATTAAAGTCCACATTCCATTCCATTCCATTCCATTCCACATTCCTTTCCATTCCATTAAAAATTTCATTCCATTCCATTACAGTTCACATTTCATTCCATTCCACTTTCCATTCCAATTTCCATTCCACTTTATATTCCACTTTCCATTCCACATTCCATTCCGCATTCCACTCAATTCCTTTCCTTTCACCATTCCATTCCATTCCATTCCATTCCGAATTTCTTTCCATTTCATTCCAGATTCCTTTCTAGTTTCCTTTCAATTCCATTCCACATTCCATTTTACGTTCCATTGCATTCAATTCCAGTTTACATTGGAAATTCCATTCCTTTCCATTCTGAATTGCACTCCACGTTCCATTCCATTCCATTCTTAACTCCATTCCACATTCCATTCCATTCCAATCCGTATTACAATACACATTCCTTTCTATTCCATTCCACATTTCATTCCACATTCTATTCCATTCTATTCCCCATTCCATTCAACGTTCCATTCCACAATCCTTTCCATTCCACTCCAAATTCCATTCCATTCCATTGCACGTTCCGTTCTGCATTCAATTCCAATCCACATTCCATTCCATTCCATTCCCCATTCCATTCCAAATTCCATCCCATTCCATTGTAAATTCAATTCTATTCCACTTTCCATTCCACATTCCATTGTATATTCCATTCCAATCCATTCCATTCCACATTCCATTCTACTTTCCATTCCATTCCATTCCACATTCCATTCCACTTTCCATTCCATTCCTTTCCACATTCCATTCCATTCCATTCCAAATTCCATTCTACTTTCGATTCCATTCCATTCCACATTCCATTCTACTTTCCATTCCTTTCCATTCCACATTACTTTCCACATTCCATTCCATTGCATTCCACATTCCATTGCATATTCCATTTCATTCCATTCAAATTTCCATTCAATTCTATTCCACATTCCAAACCATTTCATTCTATATTCCTTTCTATTACATTACATTCCATTTCATTCCATTACATTCCATTCAAGATTCCATTCCATTCAATTCCACTCCATTCCATTCCATTCCATGCCATTCCACAATCCATTCCATTCCATTCCACATTCCATTCCATTTCATTCCACATTCCATTCGATGGTCCATTCCATTACATTCTGCATTACATTCCATTTCGCTTTCTGTTCTATTCCATTCCACGTTCCATTCCACATTCCATTCCATTTCATTCCACATACTATTCCATTCTATTTCACATGCCATTCCATTCCATTCTATTCCTCATTCCATTCCATTCCATTCAACGTTCCCTTCCATTCCGTTCCATGTTCCATTACTTTCCATTTCACGTTCCATTGCAAATTCCATTCCATTTTATTCCATTTCAGATTCCATTCAATTCTATTCCATTCCATTCCATTCCACAATCCATTTCACATTCCTTTCCAGTCCATTCCACATTCCTTTCAACATTCAAATCCATATTCCATTCCACGTTGCATTCCATTCCATTCCACTTTCCATTCATTTCCATTCCACTTTACTTGCCATTCCTATCCACATTCCATTCCCTTTGCATTCCACATTCCATTCCATTCCATTCCACATTCCTTTGAACATTCAATTCCATTCCATTTCAAATTCTATTCCATTCCATTAAAAATTCCATTCCAATCCATTCCACATTCCATTCCACTTTCCATTCTATTCCATTCCTAATTTCATTCCACATTCCACTGTATTACTTTCCACATTCCTTTCCATTCCAATCCATGATATTCCATTCCATTCCATTCCATTCCATTTCATTCCACATTCCAAGCATTCAATTCCATACGGTTTTCCATTCCACATTCCAATCCATTCCACTCCACATTCCATTCCACTCCATTCTGTTCCATTTCATAACATTCCATATTCCATTGCATTCCATTCCATTCCACATTCCATTCCATACGATTCAATTCTACATATAGTTCCATTGCATTCTATTCAAAAATGCATGCCATTCAATTCCACATTCTGTTCCATTCCATTCCTCATTCCATTGCACAATGCATTCCATTAAAGACCACATTCCATTACATTACATTCCACCTTCAAAACCATTCCTTTCCAAATTCCTTTCCATTCCATTCGATTTCATTCTGCATTCCATTCTATTCCATTCCACATTCCATTGCATATTCCATTCCACATTTCATTTCACAGTCCTTTACATTCCAGTACACATTCCTTATCATTCCTTTCGACATTCCAATCAATTTCATTCGGTTCCTTTCAACATTCCATTCCCCGTTTCATTCCACAGTAGTTTCCATTTCATTCCACATTACATTCCATTCTGTTCCACACCCCATTCCATGCCATTCCATTGCATTCCACATTCCCTTACACAATCCAAAGCATTCCATTCCACTTTCTATTCCATTCCCCTTTCCGTGCCATAGAATTCCATTCCATTCCATTCCACACTCCATGCCACATTCCATTCCATGCCATTCCATTCCTTTCCACATTCCATTCCACATTCCATTCCATTCCATTCCACATTCCATTCCATTCCACATTCCATTTCATTCCATTCCACATTCCATTCCATACCCTTCCATTCCCTTCCGCATTCCATTCCATATGACATTAAATTCCATTGCACATTCCATTCCATTCCATTCCACATTCCATTCCATATTCCATTCCTTTCCTTTGCAAATTCCATTGCATAATATAAAACATTCAATTCCGCATTCCATTCCATTCCACTTCACATTCCATTGCACATTCCATTCCACACTCAATTCCACAGTCCATTCCACTCCATTCCAAATTCCATTCCACATTATATTCCACATTCCATTGCATTCATTTCCACATTCAATTCCACTCCATTCCATTCCACTCCATTTGACATTCCATTCCACATTCAATTCCATTACATTCCACACTCCATTCCATTCCATTCTATTCCATTCCATTTTCCTTTCCATTCCATACCATTCCACTTTCCCTCCCATTCCATTTCACTTTCCATTCCACATTCGATTCCACATTCTTTTACATGTTCCATTCCCCTTTCCCTTGCATTCCATTCCACATTCCTTTCCACATTCAATTTCTTTCAATTCCACGTTTCATTCCATTGCATTCCAACATCCATTCCATTCAATTCCACATTCCATGCCATTCCTTTCCATGTTCCTTTCCATTCCATTCCACTTTCCTTTCCGCATTCCATTCCATTCCGCATTCCAATCTATTTCATTCCATATTCCATTCTATTCCAATCCACTTTCCATTCCACATTCCATTCCATTCCATTCCACATGGCATTCCATTCCATTCCATTCCACATTCCATTAATTTCCATTCCACTTTCTATTTCATCCCATTCTGCATTCCAATCCATTCCATTTCACGTTCCATTACACATTCCATTCTATTGCAAAATCCATTGTATTTCCCTTTCCATTCAATTCCTTTCCATTTTCCACTCCACGTTCCATTCCATTCCATATTACATTCCACATTCCGTTCCTCATTCCATTCCACACTCCATTACAGTCGAATTTCGATTCCATTCCATTCCACATTCCATACCACGTCCAATTCCATTCCATTCCACATTCCATTGCATTCCTATACACAATGAATTCCAATCAATTCCACATTCCATTCCATTCCTTTCCATTCCATATTGCATTCCATTCTTAACCACATTCCATTCCATTCCATTCCACATTCCATTCCACTTTCCATTCCATTCCATTTAACATAGAATATGGAATGGAATATGGAATCGAATGTGCAATGGAATGTAATAGAATGTGAAATGGAATGTGGAATGGAATGGAATGGAATGTGGAATGTAATGTGGAATGGAATGGAATGGAGTGAGGAATGTATTTTAAGAGAATGTGGAATGGAAAGGAATGGAATGTAGAATAGAATGTTGAATGGAATTAAATGTGGAATGGAATGAAATGGAATGTGGAATCGAATTGAAAGGACTGTGGAATGGAATGTGGACTGGAATGTAATGGAATGTGGAGTGGAATGGAATGGAATTTGGAATGGAAAGTGGAATGCAATGGAAAGGAATGTGGAATGGATTGGAATACAATGTGCAATGGAAAGTAATGAAATTTCGAATGGAACATGGAATGAAATGGATTGGAATGTGCAAAAGAAAGTGGATTGGAATGGAATGGAATGGAATATGGAGGGGAATGGAATGGAATGTGGCATGGAATTGAAATAATGCAGAATGGAATGGAATAAAATGTGGAATGTAATGGAAAGTGGAATGGAATGGAATGAAATGTGGAATGGAATGTGGAATGGACTTGAATGGAAAGTGGAATGGAATGGAATGAAATGTGGAATGGAATGTGGAATGGAATGGAATTGAAAGTGGAACGGAACGGAATGGTATGTGGAAAGGAATGGAACGTGGAATGGAATGTGGATTTGAATGGAATGGAATGTGCAATGGAATGGAGAGGAATGGAATGGAAAGAGAAATGGAATGCGGAATGCAATGTGAAATGGAATGCGGAACGGAATGTGGAATGGAAAGTGGAATGGAATGAAATGGATCATGGAAAGAAATGGAATGGAACGTGGAATGGAAAGTGGAATGGAAATTGGTAAGGAATGTGGAATGGAATGGATTGGAATGTGGAATGGAATGTGCAGTGGAATGTGGAATTTAATACAATGGAACGTGGAATGCACTGTGGAATGGAACGTGGAATGGAACGTGGAATAGAACGTTGAATGAAATGTGGAATTCAATGGAATGGAATGTGGAATGGAATGTTGAAATGAAAGCAATGAAATGAGGAATGAAATGTGGAATGCAATGGAAGGGAATGTTGAATGGAATGGGGTGGAACGAGGAAAAGAATGTGGAATGGAATGTTGAAGGGAATGTGGAATGGAAGGGAATGGAATGTGGAGTCCAATGGAAAGGAATGTGGTTTGGAATGGAATGGAATGGAATGTGGAATAGAATGGAATGGAATGGAAAGCAATGTGGAATTGAATGGAAAGGAATGTGGAATGCAATGGAATGGAATGGAATGTAGAATTGAATGGAATGGAATGAAGAAAGTAATGGAATATATTGTGGAATAGTATGGAATGCGACATGGAATAGAACGTGGAATGGAATGTGGAATGGAATGGGGAAAGTAATTGAATGGAATGTGGAATATAATAGAGTGGAATGTGGAACAGAATGGAATGGAATGAAACGTGGAATAGAATGGAAGGCAATGGAATGGAATGCGGAATGGAATGCAATGGAATGTGGAATGCAAGTGAATTGAATGAAATATGGAATTAAATGGAATGGAATATGGAATGGAATGGAATAGAATGTGCAATGGAATGGAATGGAACGTGGATTAGAACATGGAATGGCATGTGGAATGGAATGTGGGATGTAATTGAATGGAATGTGGAAAATAATGGAATGGGATGTGGAATGTAATGTAATGGAATGTGGAATAGAATGGAATGCAATGGATTGGAATGTCGAATGGAATGGAATAGTATGTAGAATGGAATCTTGATTGGAATGTGGAATTGAATGTGGAATGAAATGTAGAATGGAAAGGAATGTAATGTGGAATGCAATGTGGAATGGAATGTGGAATGAAAAGTGGAATGGAATGGAATGGAAAGTGGACTGGAACATGGAATAGAATGAAATGGAACATCGAGTGGAATGTGGAATGAAACGTGGAAGGGAACGTGGAATGGAATAGAATGGAATGTGGAATGGTATGTGGAATGGAATGTGGAAAGGTTAGTTGAATGGATTGTTGAATGGAATGGAAAGGAAAGAGGAATGGAATGTGGAATGGAATATGGAATTTAATGTGGAATGGAATGTCGAAGTGAACATGAATTGGAATGGAGTGGAATGTGGAATGGAATGTGAAATGGAATGTGGAATAGAATGTGGAATAGAATGTGGAATGGAATGTGGAATGGAATGTGGAATGGAATGGAATGGAATGTGGAATGGAATGTGGAATCGAATTTGGAAAGTAATGTGGAATGGAATGGAATGAGGAATGGAGTGGATTGGAACATGGAAAGGGATGTGCAATGGAATTAAGAAGAATATGGAATGGAAAGGAAAGGAATGTGGAATGGAATGTGGAATGGAACGGAATAGAATGTGGAATGGCACGTGTAATAGAGTGTGGAACGGAATGTGGAATGCAAAGTAATAAAATGTTGAAAGGAATGTGGAATGGAGTGTGAAATGGAATGGGGAATGGAATGGAAAGGAATGTGGGGTGGAATGTGGAATGGAATGTGCAATGGAATGGGGTGGATTGTGGAATGGAATTGAATGGAATGGTGTGGAATATGGAATGGAATGCAATGGAAAGTGGAATGGAACGTGGAAAGGAATGTGGAATGGAACATGGAAGGCAACGTGGAAACGAAGGTGGAATTGAATGGAATGGAAAGTGGAATGGAATGGAATGGATCGTGTAATGGATTGTGGGATGCAATGAAATGGAATGTGGAATGGAATGTGGAATGGAACGTGGAATAAAATTCAGATTGAAATATGGGATGGAATGTAGAATGTAGTTGAATGGAATGTGGAATGGAATTGAATGGAATGTGGAATAGAATGGAATGGAATGGAATGTGGAAAGGAAAGTGGAATTGAATGTGGAATGTAAGGGAATGGAATGTGGATTGGAATGGAATCGAATGTGGAATGGAATGGAATGGAATGTGAAAGGGATTGGAACATGGAAAGGAATGGTTTGGAATGTGGATTGGAATGGAATGGAATGTGTAATTGAATGGAATGGAACGGAATGGAAATTGAAATGGAAAGTGGAATGGACTGTGAAATGGAATGTGGAATGGAATGCGGAATGGAAAGTGGAATGGAAAGAAATGGAATGTGTAATGGAATATAATGGATCGTACAATGAAAGGGAATGGAAAGTGGAATGGATCATGCAATGGAACGTGCAATGGAATGTGGAGTGGAATGGAATGGAAAGTGGAATGGAATGTGGAATGGAATGTTGAGCGGAATGTGGAATGGAATGTGTAATGGAATGAAATGGAATGTGGAATGGAATGTGGAATGGAATGTGGAATGGAAAGGAATGTAACGTGAAATGTAAAGTGGAATGGAATGTGGAATGGAAAATGGAATGGAATAGAATGCAATGTGGAATGGAACATGGTATAGAATGGAATGGAACGTGGAGTGCAACGTGGAATGCATCATGGCACGGAAAGTGGAATGGAATGAAATACGGAATGGACATAAAGGAATGTGGAATGGACAGAGAAATGGAACGTGGAATTGAAGGTTGAATGGAATGGAAAGGAAAGTGGAAAGAAATGTGGAAGGGAACATGGAATGAAATACAATGTAATGTGGAATGGAAAGTGGAATAGTATGAGTAATGAAATGTGGAATGGACTGCAATGGAATGTGTACTGGAATGTGGAATAGAATGTGAAATGGAATGAGCACTGGAATGGAATAGATGGGAATGTGGAAAGGAATGCTGAATGAAATGCAATTGAATGTGGCATGGAATGGAATGGAATCTGGAATGAAATGTGGAATGTAATGTGGAATGAAACAGAATGGAATGTGGATTGCAATGTGGACTGGAGTGTGGAAAGGAATGTGGAATGGAAAGGAGTTGAATGTGGAATGCAAAGGAATTGAAGGTTGTATGGAATGTGGATTGGAATGAGCAATGGAATGGAAAGAATTGTGGAATGGAAAAGAACGGAATAGTATGGAATATGGAATGCAGAGGAATTGAATGTGTAATGGACCGTGGAATGCAACATGGAATGGAACATGTAATGGAAGGCGGAATGGAATGCAATGGAAGGAGGAATGCAATGTGGAATGGAATGGAAAGCTACGTGGAATGGATTGGAATGTGGAATGGAATGGATTTGAATGGAATGTGGAGTTGAAGTTGGAATTGAATGGAATCGAATGTGGAAAGGAATGTTTAAAGGAGTGGAGTGGTATGTGGAAAGGAAGATGCAATGGAATAGAATGTGGAATGGAATGGAATGAAACGTGGAATGGAACGTGGAATGCAATATGGAATGGAATGTGGAATAGAATGGAATGGAATGTGGAATGTAATGTGGAATGCAATGGAATGGAACGCGGAATTGAAAGTGGAATGGAATGTGTAATGGAATGTATTTGATCATAGAATGGAACGTGGAAAGGAATGGAAAGGAACGTGGAACGGAATGTGGAATGGAATGTGGAAGGGAACGTGGAATGGTACGTGGAATGGAATGGAATGTGGAATGGAATGGAATGGAATGGGGAATGAAATGTGAAATGGAATGGAATGGAATGCGGCATCGAATGGAATGGAATGTTGAAAGAGATGTTGAATGGAATGGAATGGAATGTGGAATGGTTTGTGGAATGGAAAGTGGAATGGAATGGAACAGAATGCGGAATGGAAAGTGCAATAGAATGTTTAAGGGAATGTGGAATGGAATGTGGAATAGAACGGAATGGAATGTGGAATTGAATGTGGAATGCAATGTGGAATGGAACGTGGAATTGAAAGTGGATTGGAATGGAATGGAACGTGAAATAGAATGTGGAATGGAATGGAATAGAATGTGTAATGGAAGGTGGAATGGAATCGAATGGAATGTGGAATGGAACGAAATGGAATGTGGAATGGAATGTGGAACAGAATGGAATGGAACGTGGAATGAAATGGAATGGAATATGGAATGGAATGTGTGACGGAATGGAATGCAATGTTGAATGCAATGGAATGGAATGTGGAATTGATTGTGGAATGTAATGGAATGGAATGTGGAATGGAATGGAAAGGAATGTGGAATAGAATGGGGAATGTAATGTGGAATGGACAGTGTAACGGAAGGGTATGGAACGTGGAATAGAACGTGGAATGGTATGGAATGGAATGTGGAATGGAACATGGAATGGAACATGTTATGTAATGTGGAATGGAAGGTACAATGGAATGTGCAACGGAAAGTTTAATGGAACGAGGAATTTAAAGAAATGGAACCTGGAATGCAACATGGAACAGAATTAAATGCAATCTGGAATGGAATGTGGAATGGAATGCGGAATGGAACGTGGAATGGAATGTGGAATGGAATGGAATGGAATGGGGAATGGAATTGAATGGAATATGGAATGGAATGTGGAATGGAATGTGGAATGGAATGGAATGAAATGTGGAATGGAATGCGAACTGGAATTGAATGGAATGAGGAATGGAATGGAATGGAATGTGTAATGGAATTTTGACTGGAATGCATTGGAATGTGGAATGGATTGTGGAAATAAACGGAATGGAATGCAATATGGAATGGAATGTGGAAAAGAATGTGGAACGGAATGTGGAATGGAATGTCGAGAGGAATGCAATGGAATGTGGAATGGAATGTGGAATGGAGCAGAATGGAATGTGGAATGGAATGTGTATCGGAATGTGGACAGGAAAGCAATGGATTGTGGAATGGAATGTGAATGGCATGCAATGGAATGTGGAATGGAAAGTGTAATGGAACAGAATGGAATGGAATGTGGAATGGAGTGCAATGGAATAGAATGAAATCTAAGGTAATGTGAAAGGGACCGTGTAATGGAAGGTGGAATGGATTGGAATGGAATGTGGAATGGAATGGAATGGAACATGGAACAGAAAGGAATGGAATGTGTAATGGAAAGGAATGTAATGTGGAATGCAATGGAATGGTATGGAATGTGGAATAGAATGGAATGGAATGGAATGGAATGTGTAATGGAATGGATTGGAATGTGGAATGGAATACAATAGAATGTGGAATTGAATGGAATGGAATGTGGAGAGGATTCGAATGAATTGTAATATGGAATGGAATGCAATGTAATAGAATGAAACGGAATGCAATGTGGAATGGAATGTGGAATGGAATGGAATGCCATCGAATGTGGAATGGAATGGAACATGGAACGGAATGTGGAATGGAATGTGGAATGGAACGTGCAATGGAAACCAGAATGGAATGGAGTGGAGTGTGGAATGGAATGTGGAATGGAACATGGAATAGGACGAGGAATGGAATGGAATAGATTGTGGAATGGAATGTGAAATGGAGTGGAATGGAATGTGAAACGGAATGTGGAATAGAATATGGAATAGAATGGAATGGAATGTGGAATGCGAAGTGGATTGGAATGGAACGCAATGTGGAATGTAATGCAGTCGAATGTCGAGTCGAAAGAGGACTGGAATGCAACGGTATGTGGAACGGAATGAGGAATGGAATGTGGAATGGTATGTGGAATGGAAAGTGGAATGGAACATAATGTAATGTGAAATGGAACGTGGAATAGAATGGAATGGAACGTGGAATGGAGCGTGGAATGAAGTGGAATGGTATGCGGGATTGAATGTGGAATGGAACGTGGAATGCAATGTGGAATGAAATGTGGAATGCAACGTGGAATGGAATGAGGAATGGAATGTGGAATGGAAAGTTATGGAATGTAGAATGGAATGGAAAGGAATGTGGAATGGAATTTAATGGAAAGCAAAATGGAATGTGTAATGGAATGGAATGGAAGGTGGAATGGAATGGAATGTCGAATGGAATGGAAGTTAATGGTATGGAATTTGGAATGGAATAGAATGTAATGTGCAGTGGAATCAGGAATGGAATGGAATGGAATGGAATGTGGAATGGAAAGTGGAATTGAACGAGGAATGGAACACGGAATGGAACGTGGAATGGAACGTGGAATGAAATGTGGAAAGGAATGTAATGGAATGTGGAATGGAAGGGAATGTAACGTGCAATGGAATGTGGAATGGAATGGAATGGAATGTGGAATTGAATTCAATGGAATGTGTAACGGAAAGGAATGGAATTTCGAATGAAATGGAATGTTATGATATGTGGAATGGAATTGAAAGGTATGGAATAGAACGTGGAATGCAAGGAAGGTAATGTGGAATAGAATGGAATGAAACGTGCAATGGAAAGTGAAATGGAATGTAGAATGGGACGTGGAATGGAATGCTGAATGGAATGGGTAATGGAAAGTTATGGGATGCGGAATGGAATGGAATGTGTAATGGAATGGAATGGAATGTGTAATGGAATGAAAAGGAATGTTGAATGGAATGTGGAATGGAATGGAACTGAATGTGGAATGCAATGGAATGGAATGTGGAAAGGAATGGAATGGAATGTGGAATGCAATGTCGAATCCAATATGGAATGGATTGGAATGGAAAGTGGAATGGAATGGAATGGAACGTGGATTGGAATGGAATGGAACGTGGTATGGAATGTGGAAACAAACGTGACAAGAACATTGAATGTAGCGTGGAATGGAATGGAATGGAATGTGGAATGGAATGGAATGGAATGTGGAAAGGAAAGTGAAATAGAATGGAATGGAATGCGGAATGAAATGAAATGGAATGTGGAATGGAATGGGGAATGGAATCTGGAAAGGTATGTGGAATGGAATGGAAAGGAATGTATAATGGACTGTGTATAGGAGTGAGCAATTGAATGTTGAATGGATTGTGGAAAGGAATGTGAAATGGAATATGGAATGGAATGGAATGGAATGTGAAATTGAATGGAATGGAAAGTGGAATGGTATGTGGAATGTAATCTGGAAAGGAATGTGTAATGGAACGGAATGGAATGTGTAATGGAACGTGGAATGGAGTGTGGAATGGAATGTGGAATGGAACGGAACAGAATGTGGAATGGAATGTGGAATGGAGTTTGTAATGGGAAGTGGAATGGACCGAATGGAACGTGGAATAGAATGTGGAATGGAATGTAGCAAGGAACGTGAAATGGAATGGAATTGACTGTGGAATTGAAAGTGGAATGAAATGAAATGGGACGTGGAATGGAAAGTGGAATGGAACGTGGAAAGGAGAGGAATGGAACGTTAAATGGAACGTGGAATGGAATGTGGAAAGGAATGGAATGCAATGTGGAATGGAATGTGAATTGGAATGTGGAATAGAATAGAATGGAATGTGGAATGGAATGGAACGGAATGTGGAATGGAATGTGGAATGGAATGTGGAATTAATGTAGAATGGAACGGAATGGAATGTAAAATGGAATGTGGAATGGAATGGAATGGAATGTGGAATGAATGTGGAATGGAAAGGTATGGAATGTGAAATGGAATGTGGAATGGAATGCAATGGAATGTGGAATGGGACGTGGAACGCAATGTAGAAAGGAATGTGGAAAGCAATGTGGAAAGGAATGTGGAATGGAACAGAATGGAATGTGAAATGCAATGGAATGGAAAGTGGAATGCAATGTGGAATGTAATGGAATGGACAGTGGAATTGAATGTGGAAAGGAATGTGTAATGGTACGGAATGGAATGTGGAATGGAATGTGGAATGGAGTGTGGATTGGAATGTGGAATGGAATGTGGAATGCAATGAGGAAAGGAATGTGCAAAGGAATGTGGAATGGAACGGAATGGAATGTGGAATGGAATGGGTAATGGAAGCGAATGCAATGTCAAATGGAATGTGGAATGGAATGTGTAAAGGAAAGTCAAATATAATGCAAAGGAATGTGGAATTTAACGTGGAATGGAATGGAATGGAACGTGGAATGGAATGTGGGATGGAATGTGGAATGAAATGTGGAATGGAATGGGAGTGTGCAAAGGAGTATGGAATGTAATGAGGAATGGAATGTGGAAAGGAAAGCAATGGATTGTGGAATAGAATGTGGAAGGGAACGTGGAACGGCATGAAATGGAAGGTGGAACTGAATGGAATGGAATGTGGAATGGAATGGAAAGGAACGCAGAAAGGAAAGTGGAATAGAGCATGGAATGGAAGGTGGAATGGAATGTGGAATGGAATGGAATGGAAAGTGCAATGGAATGTGGAAAGGAATTGAAAGGAATGCGACAAGGAACATGGAATGGAATGTGGAATGCAATGTTGAATGGAACGCACTGGAATGTGGATTGGAATGTGGAATGCACCGTGCAATGGAACGTGGTTTGAAAAGAAGAATGGAATGGAATGGAAAGCGGAATGGAACGTGGAATTGAACGTGGAATGGAAAGTGGAATGTAATGTGGATTGGAATGGAAAGGAATGTGGAATGGAATGTAGAATGCAAAAGGGAATGCAATGGAATGGAATGGAATGGGAAAAGGAATGTGGAATGGAATGTGAAATGGAACGTGGAGTGGAATGTGGAGTGGAATGAAATGGAACTTGGAATGGAACGTGGAATGGAATGTGGAATCGAATGGAATGGAATGTAGAATAGAATGTGGAATGAAATGGAATGGAATGTGGAATGAATCGTGCAATGAAATGGAAAGGAATGTGCAAAGGAATGCAGAATTGAATGTGTAAGGGAATGCAATGGTATGTCAAATGGAATGTGGAATGGAATGTGAAATGGAATATGGAAAGAAATGTCGAATGGAATGGAATGGAACGTGGAATGGAACGTGGAAAGGAAATTGGAATGGAATGGAATGAAATGTGGAAAGGAATGTTGAATGGAATGTGTAATGGAATGGAATGGAATGGAATGTGGAACGGAATGTGGAATGGAACGTTTAATGGAACATGGAATGGAATGGAATGGAACGTGGAATGGAACTTGGAATGGTACGTGGAATGGAAGGTGGAATGGAATGAGGAATGGAATGGAAAGGAATGTGAAAGGGAATGTGGAATGGAATGTGAAATGCAATGTGGAGTTGAATGGAATGGAATGTGGAATGGAGCGTGGAATTGAATGGAATGGAACACGGAATTGAACGTGGAATAGAATGGAATGAAACGTGGAAAGGAACATGGTATGGAACGTGGAATGGAAAGATGAATGATATGTGGAATGCAATGGGAAATGGAATGGAATGGAATGTGGAAGGGAATGTGGAAAGGAATGTGGAGTAGAATGCAAAGGATTCTGTAGTGGATCATGGAATGGAATGTGGAATGCAATGTGGAGTGGAATGTGGAATGGAATCTGAAATGCAATGGAATGGATTGTGGAATGGAATGAGGAAAGGAATGTGGAATAGAATGGAATGGAATGTGGAATGGAATGTAGTGGGTTGTGTAATGCAATGTGGAATGGAATTTAATGGAATGTGGAATAGAATGAGGAATGGAATGTGGAAAGGAATGTGGAATGGTATGGAATGGAATGTGCAATGGAATGAGGAATGAAGTGTGGATTGGAATGTGAAATGGAACGGAATGGAATGTGGAATGTAATGTCGAATGGAATGTTTAATGGACGGAATGGGACTTGGATTGGAATGTGGAAAGGAATGTAGCATGGAACGTGAAATGGAAAGGAATTGACTGTGTAATTGAAGGTGGAATGAAAGGGAATGGGACGTGCAATGGAACGTGGAATGGAAAAGAATGGAACGTTAAATGGAATGTGAAATGAAATGCGAAAAGTAATGGAATGGAATGTGGAATGGAATTTGAAATGGAATGTGGAATAGAATGGAATGGAATGTGGAATGGAATGGAATGGAATGTGCATTGGAATGTGGAAGGGAATGTGGAACATAATGTGGAATGGAATGTGGAAACGAATGTGGAATGGAATGGAAGGGAATGTGAAATGTAAAGGAATGGAATGTGGAATGGAATGTGGAATGAAATGGGATGTGGAATGGAATGTGGAAAGGAACGTGGAATGGACTGTGGAATGGATTGTGTAATTGAATGTGAAATGAAATGTGAAATGGAATGCGGAAAGGAATGTGTAAAATAATGTGGAAGGGAAAGGAATTGAATATGGAATGGAATGTGGAATGGAACGGAATGGAATATGGAATGGAATGTAGAATGGAATGTGGAATGGAGTGTGGAATAGAATGTGTAGTGGAACTGAATGCAATGTGAAAAGGAATATGGAATTGCATGTGTAACAGAATGTAAAATGTAATGCAATGGAATGTGGAATTGAACGTGGAATGGAATGGAATGGAAAGTGGAATGGAATGTGGGATGGAATATGGAATGGATTGTGGTATGGAATGTCAAAAGGAATGTGGAACGGAATGGAGAGGAATGTGGAATGGAATGTGTAATGGAGTGGAATAGAATGTGAAATGGAATGCGGATTGGAATTTGGAATGGAAAGTGGAATGCAATGTAGAATGGAATGTGGAATGGAATGAAATGGAACGTGTAATGGAATGTGAAATGGAAAGCAATGGAATGTGGAATGGAATGGAATGGAATGTGTAATGGAAGGTGGAATGGAATTGAATCGACCTTGGCATGTAACGTACAATGGAAAGTGGAATGGAATGGAATGGAATGAGGAATGGAGTTAAATGTGGAATGGAATCGCAGGGAAGGAGGAATGGAATGTGGAATGGAATGGAATAGAATGGGGAATGGAATGGAATGGAATGTGAAATTGAATGTGGAAAGGAATGTGTAATGTAATGTGGAATGGAGTGGAATGGAATGTTGAACGGAATGTGGAATTGAAAGTGCAATGGAATGTGGAAAGGAATGGGGAATGGAACAGAATGGAATGTGAAATGGAATGTGGAATTGAATGTGTAATGGAATGTAAAATGTAATGCCATGGAATGTGGAATTGAACGTTGAATGGAATGGAATGGAACATGGAATGGAATGTGGGATGGAATGTGGAATGGATTGTGGAATGGAATGTAGAAAGGAATGTGGAATGGAATGGAGTGGAATGTGGAATGGAATGTGAAATGGAGTGGAATAGAATGTGCAATGGAATGTGGAAAGGAATGTGGAATGGAACGGAAGGGAATGTGAAATGCAATGTGGAATGGAATGGAATGGAATGTTGAATGGAAGGGAATGGAATGTGGAATGGAATGTGGAACGGAATGTATAATTGAATGTGTAAAGGAATCTGGAATTTAACGGAATGGAATGTGAAATGGAATGGAATGGAATGTTTAATTGAATGTGGAATTAAATGGAATGGAATGTGGAATGGAAGGAGGAAAGGAATGTGGAATGGAATGGAATGGGATGTGGAAGGGGATGTGGAATGGAATGTGGAATAGAATGTGGAATGGAATGCGGAATGGAAAGCATAAAGGAATGTGGAATGGAACGGAAGAGAATGTGGAATGGAATGTGTAAAGGAGTGTGGAATGGAATGTGGAATGGAGTGTGAAACTTAAAGTGGAATGGAACTGAATGGAACGTGGAATGGAATGTGGAATGGAAAGTGGAATGGAGTGAGGGTTGGAATGTGTAATAAAATGTAATGGAATGTGAAATGGATTTTGGAAATTAATGTGGAATGGAATGTAAAATATAGGGGAATGGAATGTGGAATTGAAAGTGGTATGGAAAGGAATGGAACGTGGAATGGAATGTGGCATGGAATGGAGTGGAATGTGGAATGGATTGTGGAATGTAATGTGGAATGTATTGTGGAATGGAAATTGGAGCGGAATGTGTAATGGAATGTGGATTGGAATGTGTAACGGAAAGTGGAGTGTAACGTGGAATGGAACGTGGAATGTAATGGAATTGAACGTAAAATGGAATGTGGAATAGAATGGAATGTGGAATGAAATGTGGAATGGAATGTGGAATGAAATGTGGAAAGGAAAGGAATGAAATGTGGAAAGGAAAGGAATGGAATGCGGAATGGAATGTGCAATGGAACAGAATGGAATGTGGAATGGAATGGAATGTGGAACGGCATGTGGAATAGAATGTGGAATGGAATGGAATGTAATGTGGAATGGAATGGGGAATGGAAAGTTGAACGGAAAGTGGAATGGAATGGAATGGACTGTGGAATGGAATGTGGAATGGAATTTAATGGAATGTGGAATGGAATGTGGAATGGTATGCGGAATGAAATGTGGAACGAAATTTGGAATGGAACAGAATGGAATGTGGAATGCCATGTGCAATGGAGTGTGGAATGGAATGTGTAATGGAACGGAATGGAATGTGAAAAGGAATGTGGAATGGAAAGTGGAATAGAAAGTCAAACGCAACGGAACGAAATGTTTAATTGAACGTGGCATGCAATGGAATGGAACGTGGAATGGAATGTGGGATGGAATCTAATGGACTGTGGAATGGATTGTGGAATGTAATGTAGTGGAATGTGGAATGCAATGTGAAACAGAGTGTAATGGAATGTGAAATGAAGTATGGATTGCAATGTGGCATTGGACATGGAATGGAATGGAATGGAGCGTAAAATGGAATGTGGAACAGAATGGAATGGAATGTGGAATGCAATGGAATGGAATGTGGAATAGAATGTGTAAAGGAAAGTGGAATGGAACGGAATGGAATGGGGAATGGAACGTGGAATTTAATTGAATGGAACGTAGAATGGAACCCTGAATGGAATGCGGAATGGAATGGAATGTAATGTGGAATGGAATGGAATGGAATGTGGAATGGAATGGAATGGAATGTGGAATGGAAAGTGGAATGGAATGGAATGGAATGAGAAATGGAATGTGGAATGGAATGGAATGCAATGTGGAATGGAAGGGAGTGAAATGTAGGATGGAATGGGGAACGGAATGTGGAATGGAATGTGGAATGGAATGTGGAATGGAACAGAATTGAATGTGGAAAGAAATGGAATGGAATAATAGGGAAAATGGAATGCAATGGAATGGAATGTGGAATGGAATGGAATGGAATGTGGAATGGATTGTGGAATGGAATGGAATGGAATGTGGAATGGAATGGAATGTTATCGTTTGTAATGTGGAATGTAATGAAATGGCGTGTGGAATGGGATGTGGAATGGAATGGAATGGAACGTGGAAAGGAACGTGGAATGGAACGTGTAAAGAACGTGCAATGGAAAGTGGAATGGAACATGGAATGGAATGACTAATACAATGGAATCGAATGTGGAATGGAAAGGAATTTAATGGAATGTGGAATGGCATGGACTGGAAAGTGGAATAGAATGGAATGGAACGAGGAATGGAAAGGAAATGAATGGAATGTGCAAAGGAATGGAATGGAATGTGGAATTGAATTGAATGGAATGTTGGATAGAATGGAATGGAATATGGAATGTAATGGAATGGAATTAGGAAACGAATGGAATTTAACATGCAATGGAATGGAATTGAATGTGGAATGGAATACAGTGGAATTGAATAGAATGTGGACTGTAATGGAAAGGAATGGAAAGAAATGTGGAATGGAATGGAATGGAATGGAAAGTGGAAAGGAATGGCATGGTTGGTGGAATAGAACGTAATGGAACTTGGAATGGAATACGGAATAGAATGTGGAAATTTATGTTCAATGCAACGGAACGGAATGTGTAATAAATTGGAATGGACTGCTGAATGGAATGGAATGGAAAAGAATGTTGAATAGATTGGAATGGAATGGAACTGAATGTGGATTGGAAAGGAATGGAATGTGGAATGGAATGCGCGATGAAATGGAAAGGAATGTGGAATGGAATCGAACGGAATGTGGAATGGAATTGAATGGAATATGGACTGCAATGTGGAAAGGAATGTGGAAAATAATGGAATGGAGTGGAATTGAATGGAATGTGGAATGCAACGTGAAATGGAATGGAATTGAATGTAGAATTCAACGTGGAATGGAATGGAATGGGAATTGAAATGGAACGTGGAATGGAATGGAATGGAATGTGAAATGCAATGTGGAAAGGAATGGAATGCAATGTGGAATGAAATGTGGAATGGAATGGAATGTAATGGGGAAAGGAATGGAATGGAATTAGGAATGGAACGTGCAATGCATCGTCGAATGTAATGGAATGGAACATATAATGGAATGTGGAATGGAATGAAATGGAGCGTGGAATGGAATGTGGAATGGAATGTGGAATGGAATGGAATGGAATGTGGAATGCAATGGAATGGAAAGTGGAATGGAATGGAATAGAATGTGGAATGGAATGTGGAATGGAATCTTTAATGAAAGGTGGAATGGAATGTATAATGGAATGGAATAAAATGTGGAATGGAAGGTGGAATGAAATGAGGAATGAAAAGGAAATAATGGGGAAAAGTATGTGTAATGGAATGTGGAAAGGAAAGTGCAACGGAATTTAATGGAACATGGAAAGGAACGTGGAATGGAATGGAATGGAACATTGAAAGTAACGTGGAATGCAATGTGGAATGCAATGTTTAATGGAATGCAATGGAATGTGGCATGAAATGGAATGGAATGTGGAATGGAATGAAATGGAATGTGGAATGGGATGGAATGTAGAATGGAATGTGGAATGCAATGTGTTATGGAATGAGGAATGGAAATTGGAATGTAAAGCGGAATATAATGTAGAATGGAACGTGGAATGGAAAGTGGAAAGGAAGAGAAAGGAATGTGGAAAGGTATGGAATGGAATATGGAATGGAATATAATAGAATGTGGAATGGAATGTCGAATGGAATGGAATGGAAAGGAATGTGGAATGGAAAGTAGTGGAATAGAATGTGAAATGGAAAGTCACGGAATGGAAAGTGGAATTGAAGATGGTATGGAATGTAATGGAATGTGGAGAGGAATGGGGAATGGAACGTGGAATGGTAGGAATGGAACTTGGAACGGAACGTGGAATGGAATGAGGAATGGAATGTGGAATGCAAGGTGGAATGGAGTGTGGAAGGGAAAGTGGAATGGAAAGGAATGGAATGTGGAGTGGAATGGAATGGAATGGAATGCGGAATGGAATGTGGAATGGAATGGAATGGAATGTGGAATGAAATGGAATGGAATGGTATGGAATGCCGAATGGAAACGAATCGAATTTGGAATGAAATAGAATGGAAAGCTATGGAATGTGAAATGGAATGGAATGCAATGTGGAATGGAACGTGGAATGGAACGTGGAATGGAACGAGGAATGGAACCTGGAATGGAATGTGGAATATAACGTGGAAGGGAATGTGGAATAGAATCTGGAATGGAATGGAATGGATTTAGTAATGGAATGGAATGCAACGGAATGGAATGCGGAATGGGACAGAAAGGAATATGGAAAGGAATGGAATGGAATGGAATGTGGAATGGAATGGAATGTGGAATGGAATGGAATGGAATGTGGAATGGAATGGAATGGAATGTGGAATGGAATGGAATGGAATGTGGAATAGAATAGAATGGAATGGAATGTGGATTGGAATGTGGAATGGAATGGAATGGAATGTGGAATGGAATGGAACGGAATGTGTGGTGAAATGGAATGGAAGCTGGAATGGAATTGAACGTGGAATGGAAAGAAATGTGGAATGGAATGGAATGGAATGTGGATTGGAATGGAATGGAATGTGGAACGGAATTTAATGGAATGGATTGGAATGTGAAATGGAATATACAAAGGAATGTGGAATGGAATGTGGAGTGGAATGGAATGGAATGTGGTATGGAATGTGGAATGGAGAGTGGAAGGGAACGTGGAATGGAATGGAACGTGGAATGGAATGTGGAATGGAATGGAGTGCAATGGATTGTGTAATGGAATGTGGAATGGAATGTGTAATGGAATGGAATGAAATGAGGACTTGAATATGGAGATTAATGGACTGGTATGTGTAATGGAATGTGGGCTGGAATGGAATGGAATGTGGAATGGAATGCAATGGAATGGGGAATGGAATGTGGAATGGAACGGAATGGAATGTGGAATGGAAATTTTAATGGAATGTGGAATGGAAAGCAATAGAATGTTGAGTAGAGTGGAATGGAAATTAGAATGGAATGTCAAATGGAATGGAAAGTGGAATTCAACGTGGAATAGAATGGCATGGAACGTGGAATAGAATTTGCGATGGAATGGAATGGAATGGATTGTGGAAGGGAATGTGGAATGGAATGGAGTGAAATGTGGAATGGACTCTGAAATGGAATGTAATGGAATGATAAATTTAATGTGGATTGGAATGTGGAATGGAATGTGGAATGGAAAGTGGAATGGAAAGTGCAATGGAATGGAATGTAACGTGTAATGGAATGTGGAATGGAATGGAATGGAAAGAGGAATGGAATGTGGAATGTAATGGAATGGATTGTGGAGTGGAATGGAATGGAATTTGGAACATAATGTGGGATGGAATGTGGAATGGAACGGAATGCAATGTGGAATGGAATGTGAAAAAGAATGTGGAATGGCATGTAATGTAATGTGGAATGGAATGTGGAATGGAATAAAATGGAACTTGGAATGGAACGTGGCATGTAACATGGAATGTAATTTGGAATAGAATGGAATTGAATGTGGAATGGAATGTAATGGAATGTGGAATGGAACTTAGAGTGAACTATGGAATGGAATGTAGACTGGAAGGGAATGAAAAGTGGAACGGAATGTGGAATGGAATGTGGAATGAAATTTAAAATGGAATGGAAAGGTATGTGGAATGGAAGGTGGAATGGAATGTGGAATGGAATGTGGAAGAGAACACGACATGAAATGGAATGGAATGTTTAATGGACTGTGGAATAGAATGTGGAATGGAATGTGAAATCAAAAGGAATAGAATGTGGAATGGAATGGATTGGAATGCAGAAAGGAATGTGGAATGGAAAGCAATGGAATGTGGAATGGAACGGAATGGAATGTGGAATGGAGTGTGGAATGGAATGTGGAATGAAACTGAATGGAACGTGGAATGGAACGTGTAATGGAGTGTGGAATGCAATGTGGAATGGAAAGGAATGGAATGTGGAATGGAATGTGGACAAGAAACTGCAAAGGAATGGAATGGATTGTGGAATGCAATGGAATGGAATGGTATGGAATAAGGAATGGAATGGAATGGAATGTGGAATGGAAGGTGGAAAGGAACGTGGAATGTAACGTGGAATGGACCGTGAAATGGAAGGTGGAATTAAATGGAATGTAAATTGTAATGGAATGAGGGATGGATTGGAAGGGAATGTGGAATTGAATGTGGAATGCAACGTGGAACAGAATGTGGAATGCAATGTAGAATGGAATGTGGAATGTAACTGAATGCAATGTGGAATGGAATGGAATGGAAAGTGGAATAGAATGCAATGGAAAAGAATGTCGAAAAGAATGTGGAATGGAATGTAGAATGGAATGTGGAATGGAATGGAACGCAATGTGGAATGCAATGTGATGGAATGGAATGTGGAATGGAATGGAATAGAATGTCGAATGGAATGTGGAATGCAATGTTGAATGGAATGATTAATGGAATGTGGAATGGAATGGAATGGAATGTGGAATGGAATTTGGAATGGAATTGAAGTAATTTGTAATGGAATGTGGAATGGAATGTGGAAAGGAAACTGGAACGGAATGGAATGGAACGTGAAAGGGAAAGTGGAATGGAACGTGTAATACAAAGTGGAATGGAATGTGGAGTGGAATGGAATGGAATATGAATTGGAATGGAATGCATTGTGGAATGAAATGTGGAATGGAATGCGGAATGGAATGTGGAATGGAACGGATTGGAATGTGGAATGTAATGTGGAGTGGAGAGTGGAAACAAATGTGGAATGGAACGGAATGGAAAGTGGATTGGAATTTGTAATGGAATACTGGAATGGAACGTGAAATGGAATGGAATGGAATGTGGAGAAGAAAGTGGATTTTAATGTAATGGAACACAGAATGGATCGTGGAATGCCACAAGGAAGGGAATGGAATGGAACTTGGAAAGGAATGTGGAATGGAATTTGGAAAGCATTGGAATATGGAAGCGAATGGAATGGAAGGTGGAATGGAATGGAATGGAATGGGGAATGGAATGCAAAGGAATCTGTAACGGAATGTCGAATGGAATGCGAACTGTAAAGTGGAATGAAATGTGGAATAGAACAGAATGGAACATGGAATGGAATGGAATGGATCGTGGAATGAAAAGTGGAATGGAACATGGAATTGAAAGTCGGATGGAATGGAATGGAATTTGGAATGGAATGGAATGTGGAATGGAATGTGGAATGGAATGTGGAATGGATTGTGGAATAGAATGGAATGGAATGTGGAATGGAATGCAGAGGAATGGGGAATGGAATGTAGAATGAAATGTGGAGTGTAAAGGAATGGATTGTGGAATGCAGTGTGGCATGAAAAGTTGAATGCAATGGATTGGAATGTGGAAACGAATGTAGAAATGAATGGAAAGGAAAGTGGAATGGAAGGTTTAAAGGAAAGTGAATGGAATGTGGAATGGAATGTGGAATGAAATGGAATTGAATGTGGAATGGAGTGGATTGGAATGTGTAATGGAAAGTGGAATGGAATTTTGAATGGAAAGGAATGGATTGCGGAATGGAATGTGGAATGCAAAGTGGAATGGAAAGTGGAATGGAATAGAATTGAATGTGCAATGGAATGGATTTTAATGCGGAAAGGAATGTGGAAGGGAATGCAATGCAATGTGGAATGTAACGCAATGGAATGTGGAATAGTATGTGGAATGGAATTTGAAAAGGAATGGAACAGAATACGGAATTGAATGTGAAATGGAGTGTGGAATGGAATGGGGAATGGAATGGAATGAAATGTCGAATGGAACGTGGAAAGGAGTGTGGAGTGGAATGAGGCATGGAACAGAATGGAATGTGGAATGGAATGTGGAATGGAAAGCGGAATGGATTCGAATGGAATGCTAAAAGAAATGAAATGGAATGTGGAATTGAATGTGGAATGGAATGGAATGGAACATGAAATGGAACGTGGAATGGAACGTGGAATGCAATGTAATGGCACGTGGAATTTAATTTGGAATGGAATGTGGAAAGGAACGGAATGTGCAAAGGAATGGAATGTAAAGGGAAATGGAAGGGAAGGGAAGGTGAAATGGAATGTGGTTTGGAATGTGGAAAGGAATGTGGAATGGAATGGAATGGAATGTGGATTGGAATGTGGAATGGGAAGGAAAGGAATGTGGAATGGAATGTGAAACAGAATGTGGAATGGAATGTGGAATGCAATATAGAATGGTGTGAAATGGAATATGGAATTCAATGGAATGCAATGTGGAATGGAATGTGGAATGGGATGGAATTGAATGTCTAATGGAATGGAACGGATTGAAGAATCGAATGTTTAATGGAATATGGAAAGGAATCTGGAATGGCATGGAATGGAATGTGGAATTGAATGTGGAATGGAATGTGGAATGGAATGGAAAGCAATGTGGAATGGAATGTGGAATGGAATGTGGAATGGAATGGAATGCAATGTGGAATTGTATGGAATGGAATGTGGAATGCAATCGAATGGAATGTGGAATGGAATGGAAAGTAATTGAAAGGAATGTGGAAAGGAATGGAATGGAATGCGGAAAGCAATGGAATGGAATGTGGAATGGAAAGGAATGGAATGTGGAATTGAAGTTGGAATGGAATGGAATGGAATGTGGTAAGGAAGGTGAAAAGGAGTGGACTAGAAAGTGGAATGGAAGATGGAATGGAATTTAATGGAACGTGAAATGGAATTTGGAATGGAACGTGGAATGAGAAGTGGAATGGAATCGAATGCATTGTGGAATTCAATGCTATGGAATATGGAATGGAATGGAATTGGAAGTGGAATGGAATGGAGTGGGATGTGGAATGGAATGTAGTGTAATTGAATGTGGAATGGAATGCAATGCAAAGTGGAATGGAATGTGGATTGGAAGGGAATGGAATGTGGAATGGAATGTGAAATGGAATGCAATGGAATGTGAAATGGATCCTGGAATGGAACGTGGAATGGGATGTGGAATGGAATGTGGAATGGAATGCAATGGAATGTAGAATGCAATGGAATGCAATGTGGAAGGGAATGGAATGGAACTTGGAATGGAAAGGAATGGAAAGTGTAATGGAAAGAAAGGGAATGTGGAATGCCACGGAAAGTTATGTAATTTTCAATGGAATAGAATGGAATGGAATGGAAAATGCAATGGAATGGAATGGAATGTGGAATGGAGTAGGATGGAATGTGGAATGGAGTAGAATGGAATGTGGAGTGGAATGGAATGGAATATGGAATGGAATGCAATTGAATGGAATATGGTATGCGTTGCAATGGAATAGAATGAAATGTAATGGAATGTGGAATGGACTGTGGAATTGAATGGAATGCATTGAGAATGGAATGCAATGTGGAATTGAATGTGGAATGGAATGGCATGCAGTGTGGAATGGAACTTGATTGGAAGGGAATGTGGAATGTATGGTGGAATGTAACATGAAATGGAATGTGGAATGGAAGTTGGAAAGGAATATACAATGGAATGTGGAATGTAACGTGGAATGGAATGGAATGAAAGTGGAATGGAAAGTGGAATGGAATGGAATGGAACGTGGAATGGAATGTGGAATGGAATAGAATGGAATGTGGAATGGAATGTGGAATGGAATGTGGAATGCATTGGAATGGAATGTGGAATGGAATTGAATTTAGAATGGAACGGAATGGAATGTGGATTGGAATGGAATGGAATGGAATGTGGAATGGAATGGAATGTGGAATGGAATAGAATGAAATATGGAATGGAATGGAATGGAATGTGGAATGCAATGTAATGGAATGGTACGTGGAATTGAATGAAACGGAATGGAACGTTGAATGCAATGGAATGGAATGTAACCTGGAATTGAATGCAATTGAATGGGGAAAGGAATGTGGAATGGAAAGAGGAATGGAATGTGGAATGGAATGAAATAAAATATGGACTGAAATGGAATGGAATGTGGAATAGAATGGAATGGAATGGAATATGCCATGGAATGTGGAATGGAATGTGGAATGGAATTGAACTTGGAATGGAATGGAATGGAATGTGGATTGGAATGGAATGGAATGGAATGGAAAGTGAAATGGAATTTGGAATGGAATGTGGAGTGGAATGAAATGAACAGTGGAATGGAATGTAATGGAATGCGGAATGGAATGTGCAATGGAATGGAATGGAATGAGGAATGGAATGGAATGTGGAATGGAATGTGGAATGGAATGGAATTGAAAGCAGAATGGAATTGAATGGAATGTGGACTGGAATGGAATGAAATGGAATGTGGAACGGAATGTGGAATGGAATGCAATGGAATGTGGAATGGAATGCAATAGAATTTGGAATGAAATGTAGAACGGAATGAAGTAGAATGAGGAATAGAATGTGGAATGGAATGGAATGGAATGTGGAATGGATAGGAATGGAACGTGGAATGGAATGGAGCAGAAATTTGATTGGAATGGAATGAAATGGAATGGTATGGAATGGAAAGTGGAATGGAATGGAATGTGGAATGGAATGGAATGTGGAATGGAATGAAAAGGAATGTGGAATGGAATTTGCAAAGGAATGGAATGCAATGGAATGGAATTTGAAATGGAATGCATTGGAATGTGGAATGACATGTGGAATTGAATGGAATGTAATGGAATGTTTAATGGAAAGGAATGGAATGTGCAATAGAATGGCATGGAATATGGATTGGAACGGAATGTAATGTGGAATGGAATGGAGTAGAATTGAATGTGAAATGCAATGTGGAATGTAATGGAGTGTGATGGAATGGAATGTGGAATGTGATGTAAGGGAATATGGAATGGAATGTAATGGAATGTGGATAGGAATGTGTAATGGAATGGAATGGAATGTAGAATGTAAATGAATGGAATGTGGAATGGAACGTGGGATGTAATGGAATGGAATGTGGAATGGAATAGATTGGAAGGTGGAATGGAAAGTGTAATGGAATGGAATGGAATTTGGAATGGAATGCAAAGGAGAGTGGAATGGAACGTGGGATGGAATGGAACGGAACATGGAATGGGACGTGGAATGGACCGTGGAATGGAAAGTGGAATGGAACTTGAAATGTAATGTGTAATGTGGACAGGATTGGAATGGAATGTTGAATGGAATGTGGAATGGAATGGAAAGTGGAATTTAATGGAGTGGAAAGTGGAATGTAACTTGGAAGGGAATGGAATGGAATGGAATGAAATTTGGAAAGGAATGGAATGGAATGTGGAATAGAATGGAAAGGAATTTGGAATTCTATGGGATGGAATGTGGAATGGAAAGCGAAATGGAACTTGCATTTGAAAGAGGAATGGACCGTGGAATGTAATGTGTGATGGAATTTAATGGAAGGTGGAATGGAATGGAATGGAAAGGAATGTGGAATGAAATGGAATGGAATGTGGAATGCAAAGCAATGGAATGGAATATAGCCTGGAAATGAATGGAATGGAATGGAATGGAATGTGGAATGTATTGAAATGGAAAGTGGAAAACAATGTGGAATGGCATGGAAAGGAAAGTGGCATGGAATGGAATGGAAAGTGGTATGGAATGTGGAATGGCATGGAAAGGAATGTGGAATGGAATAGAATGGAATGAGGAGTGGAAAGGAATGGAATGTGGAATGGAATGGAATCCAAAGTGGAATTGAATGGAATGGAATATTGAATGGAATGTGGAATGGAAAGTGGAATGGAATGGAATGGAATGTGGAATGGAATGTGGAATGAAATGCAATGGAATGTGGAATGGAATGTGGAATGGAATGGAAAGGAATGTGGAATGGAATGGAAAGGGATGAGGAATGGAACGCAAAGGAATTTGGAAATGAATGGAATGTGGAACGGAATGGAATGTGGAATGGAATAGAATGAAATGTAGAATGGAATTCAATGGAATGTGGAATGCAATGGAATGGAATGGTACATGGAATTCAATGGAATGTAAAGGAACATTGAATGCAATGGAATGGAATGTAACCTGGAATTGAATGCAATTGAATGGGGAAAG
Source organism: Pongo abelii (assembly GCF_028885655.2). NCBI lineage: Eukaryota > Metazoa > Chordata > Mammalia > Primates > Hominidae > Pongo > Pongo abelii. Next base: position 16,157,459 of record NC_072000.2, on the reverse strand, counting down.
GAATGTGGAATGGAAAGAGGAATGGAATGTGGAATGGAATGAAATAAAATATGGACTGAAATGGAATGGAATGTGGAATAGAATGGAATGGAATGGAATATGCCATGGAATGTGGAATGGAATGTGGAATGGAATTGAACTTGGAATGGAATGGAATGGAATGTGGATTGGAATGGAATGGAATGGAATGGAAAGTGAAATGGAATTTGGAATGGAATGTGGAGTGGAATGAAATGAACAGTGGAATGGAATGTAATGGAATGCGGAATGGAATGTGCAATGGAATGGAATGGAATGAGGAATGGAATGGAATATGGAATGGAATGTGGAATGGAATGGAATTGAAAGCAGAATGGAATTGAATGGAATGTGGACTGGAATGGAATGAAATGGAATGTGGAACGGAATGTGGAATGGAATGCAATGGAATGTGGAATGGAATGCAATAGAATTTGGAATGAAATGTAGAACGGAATGAAGTAGAATGAGGAATAGAATGTGGAATGGAATGGAATGGAATGTGGAATGGATAGGAATGGAACGTGGAATGGAATGGAGCGGAAATTTGATTGGAATGGAATGAAATGGAATGGTATGGAATGGAAAGTGGAATGGAATGGAATGTGGAATGGAATGAAAAGGAATGTGGAATGGAATTTGCAAAGGAATGGAATGCAATGGAATGGAATTTGAAATGGAATGCATTGGAATGTGGAATGACATGTGGAATTGAATGGAATGTAATGGAATGTTTAATGGAAAGGAATGGAATGTGCAATAGAATGGCATGGAATATGGATTGGAACGGAATGTAATGTGGAATGGAATGAAGTAGAATTGAATGTGAAAAGCAATGTGGAATGTAATGGAGTGTGATGGAATGGAATGTGGAATGTGATGTAAGGGAATATGGAATGGAATGTATTGGAATGTGGATAGGAATGTGTAATGGAATGGAATGGAATGTAGAATGGAAATGAATGGAATGTGGAATGGAACGTGGGATGTAATGGAATGGAATGTGGAATGGAATAGATTGGAAGGTGGAATGGAAAGTGTAATGGAATGGAATGGAATTTGGAATGGAATGCAAAGGAGAGTGGAATGGAACGTGGGATGGAATGGAACGGAACATGGAATGGGACGTGGAATGGACCGTGGAATGGAAAGTGGAATGGAACTTGAAATGTAATGTGTAATGTGGACAGGATTGGAATGGAATGTTGAATGGAATGTGGAATGGAATGGAAAGTGGAATTTAATGGAGTGGAATGTGGAATGTAACTTGGAAGGGAATGGAATGGAATGGAATGAAATTTGGAAAGGAATGGAATGGAATGTGGAATAGAATGGAAAGGAATTTGGAATTCTATGGAATGGAATGTGGAATGGAAAGCGAAATGGAACTTGCATTTGAAAGAGGAATGGACCGTGGAATGTAATGTGTGATGGAATTTAATGGAAGGTGGAATGGAATGGAATGGAAAGGAATGTGGAATGAAATGGAATGTAATGTGGAATGCAAAGAAATGGAATGGAATATAGCCTGGAAATGAATGGAATGGAATGGAATGGAATGTGGAATGTATTGAAATGGAAAGTGGAAAACAATGTGGAATGGCATGGAAAGGAAAGTGGCATGGAATGGAATGGAAAGAGGTATGGAATGTGGAATGGCATGGAAAGGAATGTGGAATGGAATAGAATGGAATGTGGAGTGGAAAGGAATGGAATGTGGAATGGAATGGAATCCAAAGTGGAATGGAATGGAATGGAATATTGAATGGAATGTGGAATGGAAAGTGGAATGGAATGGAATGGAATGTGGAATGGAATGTGGAATGAAATGCAATGGAATGTGGAATGGAATGTGGAACGGAATGGAAAGGAATGTGGAATGGAATGGAAAGGGATGAGGAATGGAACGCAAAGGAATTTGGAAATGAATGGAATGTGGAACGGAATGGAATGTGGAATGGAATAGAATGAAATGTAGAATGGAATGCAATGGAATGTGGAATGCAATGGAATGGAATGGTACATGGAATTCAATGGAATGTAATGGAACATTGAATGCAATGGAATGGAATGTAACGTGGAATTGAATGCAATTGAACGGGGAAAGGAATGTGGAATGGAAAGTGGAATGGAATGTGGAATGGAATGAAATGGAATGGGGAATGGAATGGAATGGAAAATGGAATGGAACGCGGAATGGATCGTTGAATGTAATGGAATGGAACATATAATGGAATGTGGAATGGAATGAAATGGAACGTGGAATGAAATGTGGAATGGAATGTCGAATGGAATGGAATAGAATGTGGAATGAAATGCAATGGAATGTGGAATGGATTGTGGAAAGGAATTTTTACTGGAAGGTGGAATGGAATGTGGAATGGAATGGAATGGAATGTGGAATGGATACTGGAATGGAACGTGGAATGGAACTGAAGTAATGGGGAAAGCTACGTGTTGGAATGTGGAAAGAAAAGTGGAAAGGAATTTAAAGGAACATGGAAAGGAACGAGGAATGTAATGGAATGTTGAAAGTAACGTGGAATGCAATGTGGAATGCAATGTTTAATGGAATGCAAAGGAATGTGGAATGGAAAGGAAGGGAATGTGGAATGGAATGAAATGGAATGCGGAATGGAATGGAATGAAGAATAGAATGTGGAATGCAATCTGGAATGGAATGTGGAATGGAAAGAGGAAAGGAAAGCAGTATATAACGTAGAATGGAACGTGGAATGGAAAGTGGAATGGAATAGAAAGGAATGTGGAAAGGAATACAATGGAATATGGAATTGAATAGAATAGAATGTGGAATGGAATGTTGAATGGAAAGGAATGGAAAGGAATGTGGAATGGAAAGAAATGGAATAGAATGTGGAATGGAAAGTCATGGAATGGAATGTGATATTGAAGACGGAATGGAATGTAGTGGAATGTGGAGAGGATTGGGGAATGGAACGCGGAATGGTAGGAATGGAACGTGGAACGGAACGTGGAATGGAAAGTGGAATGGAATGTGGAATGCAACGTGGAATGGAATGTGCAAGGGAAAGTGGAATGGAAAGGAATGGAATGTGGAGTGGAATGGAATGGAATGGAATGCGGAATGGAATGTGGAATGAAATGAAATGGAATGTGTAATGGAATGGAATGGAATGGAATGTGGAATGAAATGGAATGGATTGGTGTGGAATGCGGAACGGAATCGAAACGAATTTGGAATAAAATTGAATAGAAATCTATGGAATGTGAAATGGAATGGAATGCAATGCAGAATGGAACGTGGAATGGAACGAGGAATGGAGCATGGAAAGGAAAGTGGATTACAACGCGGAATGGAATGTGGAATAGAATCTGGAATGGAATGGAATGGAATTAGTAATGGAATGGAATGCATTGGAATGGAATGCCGAATGGGATGGAAAGGAATGAGGAAAGAATGGAATGGAATGGCATGTGGAATTGAATGCAATGGAATGTGGAATGGAATGGAAAGGAATGCGGAATGGAATGGAATGGAATGCGGAATAGAATGGAATGAAATGGAATGTGGAATGGAATGTGTAATGGAATGGAATGGAATCTGTAATGGAATGGAACGGAATGAGGGTGCAATGGAATGGAACCTGGAATGGAATTGAAAGTGGAATGGAAAGGAATGTGGAATGGAATGGAATGGAATATGGATTGGAATGGAATGGAATGTGGAATGGAATTCAATTGAATGGAATGGAATGTGAAATGGAATATACAAAGGAATTTGGAATGGAATGGATTGGAATGTGAAATGGATTGCAGAGTGGAATGGAATGGAATGTGGAATGGAAAGTAGAATGGAAAGTGGAATGGAACGTGGAAAGGAAAGTGGAATGGAATGGAATGGAATGTGGAATGGAATGTGGAATGGAATGGAGTGCAATGGATTGTGTAATGGAATGTGGAATGGAATGTGAAATGGAATGGAATGAAATGAGGAATGGAATATGGAGATTAATGGAATGGAATGTGTAATGGAATAGAAAGAAATGAGGAATGGAATCTGGAGATTAATGGAATGGAATGGAACGTGGAATGGAACGTTGAATGGAATGTGGAATGGAATGTTGAATATAATCGTATGTGGAATGGAATGGAATGGAATGCAATAAGTGAATGGAATGGAATGCGGAATGGAATGGAATGGAATGTGTAATAGAAAGAACTTGGAATGGAATGGCATGGAATGGAATGGAATACAATACAGTGGAATGGAATGTGGAATGGAATGGAATGTGGAATGGAATGGAATGTAGAATGTAATGAAATGGAATGCAATGAAATGGAATGGAATGTGGAATGGAATGGAATGGAATGTGGAAAGGAATGGAATGGAATGAAGTGGAATGTGAAATGGAATAGAATGGAATGTGGAATGCGATAGAATGTGGAATGGAGTGAAATGGAATGGGGAATATTAAGGAATGGAACATGGAATGTTTTAGAATGGAAATTGGAAAGCAAAGGAAAGGAACGCGGAATGGAATGGAATGGAATGTCCAATGGAATGTGTAATGGAATGGAATTGAATGTGGAACGGAATGTGGAATGGAATGGAAAGCAAAGTGAAATGGAAAGAAATGGAATGTGGAATGGAATGTGGAAAGCCATGTGCAATGGAATGTGGAATGGAATGTGGAATGGAATGTGGAATGGAAGGTGGAATGGAAAGTGGATTGTAATGGAATAGAATGTGGAATGGAACGTGGAATGGAACGTGGAATGGAACACGGAAGGGAATGTAGAATGTAATGTGGAAGGAATGTGGAAAGGAATGGAATGGAATGTGTATTGGAACGTGGAATGGAATATGGAATGGAATATGGAATAGAAATTGGAACGGGATGTGCAATGGAAAGTGGAATGGAATGTGGAATGGAAAGAAATGTAACGTGGAATGGAACGTTGAATGAAATGGAATGGAAAGTGGAATGGAACGTGGAAGAGAACATGGAAAGGAATGTGGAATGGAACGTGGAATAGAAAGTGGAATGAAATGTGGAAGGGAATGTGGTATGGAATGGAAAGGAATGGAATGGAATGTGGAATGGAAAGTGCAATGGATCGTGTAATTGAACGTGGAATGGATCGTGGAATGGAACTGGAAGGGAAAGTGGAATGTGGAATGGAATATGGAATGGAACGTGAAATTGAATGGATTGGAAAGTTGAATGGAACGTGGAATGGAATGGAATGGAATGTGGAATGGAATGTGGAACGGAATGGAATGGAATATGGAATGGAATGGAATGGAATGTGGAATGGAAAGGAATGGAACTTGGAATGGGACGTGGAATGGAACATGGAATTCAATGTGGAATGGAGAGTGGAATGGAATGTCGAAACGAATGGAATGGAATGTGAAATGGAATGGAAAGGAATGTGGAATGGAAAGGAATGGAACGTGGAATGGAAAGTGGAATAAAATGGAATGGAAAGTGGAATGGAAAGTGGAATGGAAAGAAATGTAACGTGGAATGGAACGTTGAATGTAATGGAATGGAAAGTGGCATGGAACGTGGAAGAGAACATGGAAAGGAATGTGGAATGGAACGTGGAATAGAATGTGGAATGTAATGTGGAAGGGAATGTGGTATGGAATGGAAAGGAATGGAATGGAATGTGGAATGGAAAGTGCAATGGATCGTGTAATTGACGTGGAATGGATCGTGGAATGGTCCTGGAAGGGAATGTGGAATGTGGAATGGAATAATGAATGGAACGTGAAATTGAATGGATTGGAAAGTTGAATGGAAAGTGGAATGGAATGGAATGGAACGTGGAATGGAATGTGGAATGGAATGGAATGGAATATGGAATGGAATGGAATGGAATGTGGAATGGAAGGGAATGGAACTTGGAACGGGATGTGGAATGGAACATGGAATTCAATGTGGAATGGAGAGTGGAATGGAATGTCGAAACGAATGGAATGGAATGTGAAATGGAATGGAAAGGAATGTGGAATGGAAAGGAATGGAACGTGGAATGGAAAGTGGAATAAAATGGAATGGAACATGGAATGGAATGTGGAATGGAATGTGGAATAGGATGTGGAAAGGAATATGCAATGGAATGTGGAATGAAATGTGGAATGGAAAGTGGAATGGAATATGGAATGAAATGTAGTATGGGATGTGGAATGGAAAGGAATGGAATGTGGAATGTAATGTGGAATGGAATGTGGAATGAAACATGGAATGGAACGTGGCAAGGAATGGAATGGAAAGTGAAATAAAATGTGGAATGGAATGGAATAGGATGTGGAATGGAATCTGCAATGGAATGTGGAATGGAATGGAAAGGAATGTGGAATGTGGAATGGAAAGGAATGTGGAATGCAATGGAATGTGCAATGGGATGTGGAATGGAATGTGGAATGGAATGGAACGGAATGTGGAATGGAATGTGGAATTTAAAGGACAGGAATGTGGAAGGGAATGTGGAATGGAATGTGGAATGGAATGGAATGGAAAGTGGAATAGAATGTGGAATGGAATGGAATGGAAAGTGGAATGGAATGGAATGTGGAACATAATGAAATGGAATGGAATGGAATGTGAACGAAACAGAATGGAATGTGGAATGCTATGGAATGTAATGAAATGAGGAATGGAATGGAACGGAATATGGAATGCAAAGCAATGGAATGAAATGAGGAATTGAAAGGAATGGAATGTGGAATAGAATGGAATGGAATGTGCAATGGAATGGAACAGGACGTGGAATGGAACGTGGAATGGAATTCAATGTAATGTGCAATGAAATGGAATGGAACGTGGAAAAGAATGTGGAATTGAATCTGTAATGGAAAGTGGAATGGAATGGAATGGAATGTGGAATACAGTGGAATGGGATGGAATGAAATGCGGAATGGAATGGAATAGAATGTGGAATGCAATGGAATAGAGTGAAATGTGGAATTGAATGGAATGGAAAGTGGAATGGAATACAATGGAATGTGGAATGGAATGGAATGGAACGTGCAATGGAATGTGCAATGGAATGTGGTATGGCATGTGGAATGGAATGTGGAATGTACAGGAATTTAATGTTGACTGTAATGGAATGGAATATGGAATAGAATGCAATGGAATGGAATGTGGAATGGAATCGAATATGGAATGGAATGCAAAGGAATATGGAATGGAATGGAATGGAACATGGAATGCAATGTGGAATGGTATGGAATGCAACGTGAAATGGAATGTGGAATGGAATGTGGATTGGAAAGTGGAATGGAAGGTGGAATGGAATGGAAAGGAACGTCGAATAGATTGGAATGGGACGTGGAATGTAATATGGAATGGAATGCGGAATGTGACGTGGAACGGAATGGAATGCAACTTGGAATGGAATGTGGTAGAATGTGGAATGGAATGGATTCTAATGTGAAATGGAATGAATTGGAAAGTGGAATGGAATGGAATGGAACGTGGAATGGAATGTGGAATGGTATGTGGAATGGATTGTTTAATGGAACGGAATGGAATGTGGAATAGAATGGAATGGAATGAAATGTGGAATGGAATGTTGAATGGATCGTGGAATGGAATGGAATGGAATGAGAAACGGAATGGAAAGGAAAGTGCAATGGAAAGGAAGGAAAAGGAAAGGAAAATGAAATAGAATGTGGAAAGGAATGTGAAATGGAAAGTGGAATGGAATGTGGAACGGAATGAAATGGAACGTGGAACGGAATGGAATGTAACGTGGAATGGAATTGAATGGAACGTGGAATGGATCATGGAATGGAAAGAGGAATGGAATGAGGAATGGAATGTGGAATGGAATGGAATGGAATGTGGTATGAAATGTGGAATGGAATGGAATGTGGAATGGAATGTGGAATGAAATGCATTGGAATGAGAATGGAATGTGGAATGGAATGGAATGGAATATGGAAGGGAATGTGGAATGGAATGGATTGGATTGTGAAATGGATTGTGGAACAGAATGTGGAATGAAACGTGGAATGGAACGTGGAATTGATTGGAATTGTACTTGGTATAGAATGTGGAATGTAATGGAAGGGAATATGGAATGAAATGTAGAGTGTAATGGAACGGAATGTGGAACAGAATGGAATGGAATGTGGAATGGGATGTGGAATGGAACGGAAAGTAATGAAGAATGGAATGTGGAATGGAATGTGGAAGGAAAAGTGGAATGGAATGGAATGGAATGTGGAAAGAAACATGGAAAGTAATTGAATGGAACGTGGGATGCAAAGTGGAATGGAATGTGAAATGGAGTGCAATGGATTGTGGAATGCAATGTCGAATGGAATGGAATGGAACAGGGAATGGAACATGGAATATAGTGGAATGGAACGTGGAATGTAATGTGGAATGGAAAGTGGAAAGGAAAGTAGAATGTAACTGAATGGAATGTGGTTTTGAATGGTGAACGGAATGTGGAATAGAAAGTAGAATGGAATGTGAAATGGAATGTTGAATGGAAAAGAATGGAAAGTGGAAAGTAATGGAATGGAATGGGGAATGGAATGGAATGGAATGTGGACTGGAATGTTATGCAATGGAAAGGAAAGTGGAATGGATGTTGGAATGGAACGTGGAATGGAGTGGAAAGGAAAGTCGAATGGAACGTGGGAAGAAAGGTGGAATGAAACGTGGAAAGGAATGTAATAGAAGGTGGAATGGAATGTGGAATGGAATGGAGTGGAATGTGGAAAGAAATGTAATCAAATATGGAATGGAATGCATAAGGGAATGGATTGGAATGTGGAATGGAATTTGGAAAGCAATGATATGGAATGTGGAATGCAATGGAGAGGAATGTGGAAAGGAATGTAATCGAATGTGGAATGGAATGCGGAAGGGAATGGATTGGAATGTGGAATGGAATTTGGAAAGGAATGGAATGGAATGTGGAAGGGAATGTGAAAAAGAATGTAGAATGTAATGTGGAATGGAATGGAATGGAATGTGGAATGGAATGTGTAATAGAATGGATTGGAATGTGGAAGGGAATGTGGAATGTTACGTGGAATGGAATGTGGAATGGAATGGAATGGAATGTGGAAAGGAATATGGAATGGAATGCAGAAATTAATGTGGAAACCATTGGAATGGATTGTGGAATGGAATGTCGAATGGAATAGAATGGAATGTGAAATTGAATGGAATGGAATTTTGAATTGAGTGTGGAATGGAAAGGAATGGAATGTGGAATGTAAAGTGGAACAGAATGTGGTATGGAATGGAATTTAATGTGGAGTGGAATGTGTCGTGGAACTGAATGTGGTATGGAGTGGAATTTAAAGTGGAATGCAATATGGAATGCAATGGAATGTGGACTGTTATGTGGAATAGAATGTGGAATGGAGGGTGCAATGGAACAGAATGGAATGTGGAAAGAAATTTGGAATGGAATGTGGAATGGGTCGTGGAATGGAATGGAATGGAATCTGCAATGAAACGTGGAATGGAATGGAATGAAACGAGGAATGTAACGTACAATGGAACGGGCAATGCAATGTGGAATAGAAAGTGGAATGGAATATGCAATGGAATGTGGAATGGAAAGTGGAAGGGAACGTAAATGAATGTGTAAAGTAATGTGGAATGGAATTTGAAATGGATCGTGGAATGCAATGGAAAGGAAAATGGAATGGATTCTGGAATGGAATGTGGACTGGAACGTGGAATGGAATGGACTGGAATGTGGAATGGAAGTGGAATGGAATGGAATGGAATGTGGAATGGAATGTGGAAAGGAATGTGTTATGGAATGTGGAATAGAACGGAATGGAATGAGGTATGGAATGTGAAATGGAATTTTGAATGGAATGGAATGGAATGTGGCATGGAATGTGGAATGGAACGGAATGGAATGTGAAGTAGAGTGTGGAATGTAATAGAATGGAAAGCGGAATGGAATGAATGCAATGGTAAGGAATATGGCATGCAATGGAAAGGAAAATGGAATGCAATGTAGAATGGAATGGTATGGAATGTGGAATGGAACGTGGAATGGAATGTGGAATGCATCGTGGAATGGAAAGTGGAATGGAATGGAATGAAATGTGGAATGGAATGGAATGGAATATGGAATTGAATCTGGAGAGGAATGCAATGGAATCTGGAATAGAATGTGGAATGTAATGGAATAGAATGCGGAATGGAATGGAACGGAATGCTATGGAAAGTGGAATGGAATTTAATGCAATATGGAATGGAATGGAATGGAACATGGAATGGAACGTGAAAGGGAATGTGGAATGTGGAATTTAATGTGGAATTTAATGTGGAATGGACAGGAATGGAATGGAAGGGAATGTGGAATGTAAAGTGGAATGGAGTGTGGAATGGAATGTGGAATGAAATGTGGAATGGAATGGAATGGAATGTGGAATGAAACGTGGAATGGAATGGAATGTGGAATGAAACGTGGAATGGAATGAATTGGAATGTGGAATAGAATGGAATGGTATGGAATGGAATGCGGATTGGAAGGTGGAATGGAATGTGGAATGGAATGTGGAATGAAATGTAGAATGGAATGGAAAGGAAGGTGGAATGAAATGTGGAATGGAATGGATTGGAATGTGGAATGGAATGTGGAATGGACTTTAATGGAATGTGTAATGGAAAGTGGAATGGAATGTGGAATGGATTGTGTAATGGAATGTGGAATGGAACGGAATGGAAGGCTGAATGGAATGTGGAATGTACTGTGGAATTGAAGTTGGAATTGAATGCAATGGAATTTTGAATGGAAAGTGGAATGGAAAGTGGAATGGAATGGAATGGAATGGATCGTGGAATAGAATGTGGAATGGAAAGCGAAATGGAATGGAATGTAACGTAGAATTGAACCTGGAATGGAATATGGAAAAAATGTGGAATTCAACATGGTATGGAATGTGGAATGGAATGTGCAATGGAAAGGAATGTAAAGTAGAATGGAGTGTGGAATTGAGTGTGGAATGGAACGTGGAATGGAATGGAAAGGAATGTGGAATGCAACGTGCAATGGAACGTGGAATGAAATGGAAAGGAATGTGGAATGGAATATGGAATTGAATGGAATGGAATGGAATGGAATGGAATGGGAATGGAATGAAACGGAATGTGGAATGGATTATGGAATGGAATGGAATGAATTGTGGAATGAAATGTGTTTTGGAATGGAATGGAACGTGGAATGGAATGGACTGGAATGTGGAATGGAATGTGGGATAGAATTTAATGGAAAGTGGAATGGAACGTGGAATGGAATGGAAGGGAATGGAAAGGAATGTGGAATGGAATGGAATGGAATGGAATGGAATGGAAAGGAATGTGGAATGGAATGGAATGGAATGCGGAATGGAATGTGGAATGGAATACAACGAAATGGGGAATGGAATGTTGATTGGAATGGAATGGAATTTAGAATGGAATGGAATGGACTGCGGAATGGAATGTGGAATGGAATGTGGAATGGAAAGGAATGGAATGGAATGTGGAATGACATGTGAATTGGAATGCAATGGAATGTGGAATGGAAAGTGGAAAGAAATGCAATGGAATGACAATGGAATGTGGTATTGAATGTGTAATGCAATTTGGAATGGACTGTGGAATGGAATGTTGAATGGAATGTGGAAAGGAATGTGGAATGGAATGGAATGGACTTTGGAATGGATTGTGGAATGGAATGTAATGCAATGTGGAATGGAATGTGGAATGGAATGTTTAATGGAAAGTGGGGAAAAGAATGGAGTGGAATGTGGTATGTAATGTGGAATGTAATGTGGAATGTAATGTGGAATGGAATGTGGAAGGGAAAGTGGAATGTAATGGAATGGAATGTGGAATGGAAAGTGGAATGTGATGTTCAATGGAATATGGAATTGAAAGTTGAATGGAATGTAATGGAACGTGGAAGAGAACGTCGAAAGGAATGGAATGGAATGTGGAATGTAAGGTAGAATGGAACGTGGAAAGGAATGTGGAATGTAACATGAAATTGAATGTGGAATGGAATGTGAAAGGGAATGTGGATTGGAATGGAATGGAATGGAATGTGGAATGAAACCTGCAATGTATCGTGGAATTGAATGTGGAATGGATCGTGGAATGGAATGTGAAATGGAATGTGTAAAGGAATGTGGAATGGAATATGGAATGGAATGTGAAATTGACTGGAAGAGAATGTTGAATGGAACATAGAATGTAGAGGAATGGAATGTGGAATGGAATGTTGAATGGAATGGAATGGAAAGTGAAATGGAATCTGGAAAGGAAAGTGGAATGGAATGGAATGGAATGTGGAATGGAACGTGGAATGGAATGTGCAACGGAATGTGGAATGGAATGGAATGTAATATGGAATGCAATGCGGAATGGAACAGAATATAATGTGGAATGTAATGTGGAATGTAATGGAATGGAATGTGGACTAAAACGAGAAATGGAATGGAATGTAATATGGAATGCAATGCGGAATGGAACAGAATGTAATGTGGAATGTAATGTGGAATGTAATGGAATGGAATGTGGAGTAAAACGAGAAATGGAATGGAATGGAAGGTGGAACGGAACTTGGAATGGAATGTGGAATGGAACAAATAATGGAATGTGGAATGGTATGTGGAATGGAATGGAATGGAATCTGCTATGGAATGTGGAATGGAATGTATAAAGGAGAGTGGAATGCAATGGAATGGAATGTGGACTGAAACGGGGAATGGAATGGAATGGAACGTGTAATGGAACATGGAATGGAATGTGGAATGAAACGTGTAATGAAATGTGGAATGGAATGTTTAATGGAATGGAATGTAATCTGGAATTTAATGTGGAATTGAATGAGGAATGGACTGTGGAATGTAATGGAATGGGATGCCGAATGAAATGTGGAATTGAATGTGTAATGTAATGTTGAGTGGAGTGTGGAATGGAACATGGAATGAAACATGGAAAGGAACGTGGAATGGGATGTTCAATGGAATATGGAATGGAAAGTTGAATGGAATGGAATGGAATGTGGAATTGAACGTGCAAAGGAATGTAATTTAATGTGGAATGGAATGTAGATTGGAACGTGGAAAGGAATGTGGAATGGAACGTGGAATGGAATGTGGAACGGAATGTGGAGTGGAATGGAATGGAATGGAATGGAAAGTGGAATTGAACGTGCAATGTACGGTGGAATTGAATGTGGAATGGAACTTGGAATGGAACGTGAAATTGAATGTGGAATGGAATGTGGAATGGAATATGGAATAGAACGAGAAATTGAATGGAAAGGAATGTTGAATGCAACGTGGAATGGAATGGAATGGAATGTAGAATGGAATGTGGAATATAATGGAATGGAACGTGGAATGGAATCTGGAAAGGAAAGTGGAAAGAAATGGAATGGAATGTGAAATGGAACGTGGAATGGAATGTACAATGGAATATGGATTGGAATGGAATGGAAAGCGGAATGGAATGTGCAATGGAACGGAATGTACTGTGGAATGGAATGTGGAGTGTAATGTGGAAAGGAAAGTGGAACGTAACGCAATGGAATGTGGACTGAAACCAGAAACGGAATAGAATGGAAGGTTGAATGGAACGCGGAATGGAACATAGAATGGAACGTGTAATGGAAAGTGGAATGGAATGTGGAATGGAATGGAATGGAATCTGGAATGGAATGTGGAATGGAATGTGAAATGGACTGTGTAATGGAATGTAGAAAGGAAAGAGGAATGTATTGGAATGGAAGGCGAACTGAAACGAGGAATGGAATGGAATGGAATGTGGAATGGAATGTGGAATGGAATGGAATGAAATGGAATGTGGAATGGAATGTAATGGAATGTGGAATGGAATGTGGAATGGAATGGAATGGAATTTGGAATGGAACGTGGAGTGGAATGTGGAAGGGAATGTGGAACACAATGGAATGCCAAGTGGAATGGAATGTGGAATGCAATGGAATGGAATGTGGAATTGAATGTGGAATGCAATGTTGAATGGAATGGAATGGATGGTGGAATGGAATGTGAAATAGAAAGTGGAAAGGAACGTGGAATGGAACTTGGAATGGAATGTGCAATGGAAAGTGGAATGGAATGGAATGGAATGCGGCATAGAATGGAATGGAATGTGGAATGGAATGGAATTGAATTTGGAATGGAATGTGAAATGGTAAAGAAAGCAACATGGAATGGAATGGAATGCAATGTGGAAAGGAATGCAATGGGATGTGGAAAGAAATGAAACATAATGTGGAATCGAATGTGGAATGGAATGGAATGCAATGTTGAATAGAATGCGGAATTGAATGGAATTTGGAATGGAAAGGAATGGAATGGAATGGAATGTGAAATGGAATGGAATGTGGAACGGAATGGAATGGAATGTTTAATGGAATGGAATGGAATCGAATCGAATGGAATGGAATGTGGAATGCAATGTGGAATGGAATGGAATGGAAAGTGGAATGGATTCTGGAATGGAATGTGGAATGGAATGGATTGGAATGCGTATTGGAATTGAATGGAAAGTGGCATGGAATGGAATGCAACGTAAAATGGAATGGAATGGATTGTGGAATGGAATGGAATGGAATGTGCAATGGAAAGGAGTGGAATGGAATGTGGAGTGGAATGGAATGGAATGCAGTATAGTGTGGAATTGAATGGATTGGAATGTGGAATGGAACGTAATGGAACGTGGAATGGAATGGAATTGAATGCGAAAAGCGACGTGGAACGCAATGGAATGCAAAGTGGAAAGGAATGTGGAATGGAATGGAAATTAACGTGGAATGGATCCTGGAATGGACCATGGAATGGAATGTGGAATGTAATGTGCAATGGAAAGAAATGCAATATGCAATGGGAAGGAATGGAATTAAAGGGAATTTGGAATGGAATGGAATGGAATGGAATGTGGAATGGAATGTGGAATGGAAAGAAACGGAATGAGGAATGCAATGTGGAGTGCAATGAATTCGAAACTGGAATGGAAACTATAATGGAACATGGAAGGGAAGTGGAATGGTATATGTAATGGAATGTGGAATGGAATATGGAATGGAATAGAATGGAAGGTGGTCTGGGATATAATGAATTGGAAGGTCGAATGGATTGGAATCGAATGTGGAGTGGAAAATGGATTGGAATGTGGAATGGAATGCTGAGTGGAATGGAGTGGACAGTGAAATGGAAAGGAATGGAATGGAATGTGGAATCAAAAGTGTAAAGGAAGGGAATGGAATGTGGAACGGAGAGTGGAATGGAATGCAATGGAACGTGGAATGGAATCTGGAATGGAATGTGGAATGGAATGGATTGGATTGCAAAATGGAATGGAATGGAATGTGGAATGGAATGGAAAGGAATGTGAAAAGGAATGGAATGGAATGTGAAATGGAATGGAAAGGAGTGTGGAATGGAAAGGATTGGAATGTGGAAAGGAATGGAATAGAATGAGGAAAGTAAAGTTGAATGGAAAGTGGAATGGAACGTGGAATGAAACGTGGAATGGAACGTGGAATGGAATGGACTGTAACGTGTAGTGGAAAGTGGAATGGAACGTGGAATGGAATGTGGAATGCAAAGTGGAATGGAACGTGGAATGTAATGGAATGCAACGTGGAATGCAATGGGAGGAAAGGTGGAATGAAATGGAATGGAATGTGGAATGGAATAGAATGAAATGGAATGCGGAATGGAATGTAATGGAATGTGGAATGCAATGTGGAATGGAATGAAATGGAATGTGGAATGCAATGAAATGGAATGTGGAATGGAATGTGGAATAGAATGGAATGCAATGTGGAAAGGAATGTGGAATGGAATGAAAAGGAACGTGGAATGGAATGTGGAATGAAATGTGTAATGGAATTAAGTGTAATGCGGAGTGGAATGTGGAATGGAAAGGAATGGAAGGTGGAATGGAATGGAAATGTATGTGGAAAGGAATGGAATGAAGTGCAATATGGAATGGCATGGAATGGAATGTGGAATGGAATGTGGAATTCAATGAAGTGGAATGTGGAATTGAATGAAATGCAATGTGCAATGGAATTTGGAATGGAATGGAATTTGGAATGGAAAGGAATGGAATGTGGAATGGAAAAGAATGGAATGTGGAATGGAAAGGAATATGGAATGGAATGGAATATTGAATGGAATGGATTTCAATGTGGAATGGAACGGAGTGGAACGGAATGTGGAATTCAATGGAATGGTGTGTGGAATGGAATGAAATGCGGAATGGAACGTGGAATGGAACATGGAATGGAAACTGGAATGGAACGTGAAATGCAATTGGAAAGGAATGTGGAATGGAATGGAGTGGAATTTCAGGGAATGAGAAATGGAGTGGAATGGAATGTGGAATGGAATGTGGAATGGAATGGAACGGAATGTGGAATGGAATGTGGAATGGAATGCAATGAAATGGACTGCAATGGATTGGAATGGAATGAATGTGAAATGTAATGGAGTTGAATGTGGAATGAAATGTATACTAGAATGGCATGCAATGTGGAAAGAATGTGGAATGGAATGGAATGGAATGTGGAATGCAATGAAATGAAATGTGGAATGAAACGTGGAATGAAATGGAATGCAATGTGGAAAGGAAAGTGGAATAGAATGCAATGGAATGTGGAATGGAATGCAATGGAATGTGGAATGGAACGTGGAATGGAACAAAATGGAATGTGGAATAGAACGTGGAATGGAATGTGTAATGGAACGTGGAATGGAATGGAATGGGAGATGGAATGTGAAATGGAACGTGGAATGCAATGGAATGTGGAATGGATTGTGGAATGGAATGTGGAGTTCAACGCGGAATGGAATGGAATGGAATGTGTAATGCAACATTCAATGGAATGGCATGGAATATGCAGTGGAACGTGGAGTGGAATGGAATGGAAGGTGGAAAGAAACGTGGAATGGAAAGAGTTCTGGAACGTGAAATGGAATGGAGTGCGGAATGGAATGTGGAATGAAAAGTCGAATGGAATGGAATATGGAATGGATTGTGGAATGGAATGGAATGGAATAGAATGTGGAATGGATAGGTATCGAATGTGGAATGGAATGTAGTGGAATAGAATGTGGAATGGAATGGAATGCAATGTGGAATGGAATGGATGGAATGTGGAAAGGAGAGGAATGGAATGTCGAATGAAATGGAATGGAATGTGGAATGCAATGCAATGGAATGTAGAATGGAATGTGGAATGGAATGTAATGTGGAAAAGAAATGAAAGGAATGTGGAATGTAATGTGGAATGGAATGGAATGTGGAATGGAATATGAAATGCAATGGAATGGAATGTGGAATGGAATGTGGAATGGCAGGGAATGGAATATGTAATGGATTGTGGACTGGTAATAGAATGTGGAATGGAACGGAAAGGAATGTGGAATGGAATGTAGACTACAATGGAAAGGAATGTGGAACGGAATGGAATGGAATGTGGAATGGAATGGAATTGAGTGTGGAATGGAAATTGGAATGGAATGTGGAATGGAACGTGGAATGGAATGTTGAATGGGATGTGCAACGGAATGTGGAATGGAAGGGAATGTGGAATGAAATGTAGAATGGATTGTGGAATATAATGTGGAATGGAATGTGGAATAGAATGGAATGGAATGTGGAAAATAACGTGGAATGGAATGGAATGGCATGTGGAATGGAACCTGGAACGTAATGTGGAATGGAACTTTGAATGGAATGCAGGAACGGAATGGAATGCCGAGTGAAATGGAATGGAAAGTGGAATGGAACAGAAAGGGATGCGGACTGGAATGGAATGGAATGTGGAATGGAATTTGGAATGGAATGGAATGCAATGTGGAATGGAATGTGGAATGGAATGATACGTGGAATGGAAAGAAATGAAATGTGGAAGGGAATTGAATGTAATGTACAATTTACTGTGGAATGGAAT
Source organism: Pongo abelii (assembly GCF_028885655.2). Taxonomy (NCBI): domain Eukaryota; kingdom Metazoa; phylum Chordata; class Mammalia; order Primates; family Hominidae; genus Pongo; species Pongo abelii. Next base: position 16,139,483 of record NC_072000.2, on the reverse strand, counting down.
GGAATGCTATGTGGAATGGAATGTGGAATCGAATGGAATGTGGAATCGAATGGAATGTGGAATGGAATGTTGAATCGAACGTGGAATGGAATGGAATGTTGAATCGAACGTGGAATGGAATGGAATGTTGAATGGATTGTGGAATGGAATGGAATGGAATGTGCAGTGGAATGGAATAGAATGTGGAATGGAATGGAATGGAATGTGGAATGGAATATGGAATGGATTGTGGAATCAAATATAGTATGGAATGTGGAATGGAATGGAAAGGAAAGTGCAGTGAAAATGTGGAATGGAACGGAAAGGAATGTGGAATGGAATGTGGAATGCAATGGAATGGAATGTGGAATGGAATGGAATGGAATATGCAATGGATTGGAATGGAACGTGAAATGGAAATTGGAATGGATCGTGGAATGCAACGTGGAATGGAACTTGGAATGGAAAGTGGAATGCAATGTGAAATGGAACGGAATGGAAGGTGGAATGTAATGTGTAATGGAATGGAATGTAAAGTGTAATGGACGGGAATGGAATGTGGAATGGAATGGATTGCAATGGAAAGTGGAATGGAATGTGGAATTGAATATGGAATGGAATGGAATGGAATCTTGAATGGAATGTGGAATGAAATGGAATGGAATTTGGAATGGAATGCAATGGAAAGTGGAATGCAACGTGGAATAGGATGGAATGGAATGTGGAATGGAATGTGGAATGGAATGGAATGTGGAATGGAATGTGGAGCGGAACTTGGAATGGAATGGAATGTGCAATAGATTGTAGAGTGAAATGTGGAATGCTATGTGGAATGCTATGTGGAAAGGAGTGGATTGGAATGTAGAATGGAATGGAATTTGGAATGGAATGGAATGTGGAATGGAATTGAATGGAATAGTATTTGGACCGGAATGGAATGGAATGGAATGGAATGTGGATAGGAATAGAAAGAAATGTGGAATTGAAACTGGATTGGCATGGAAAAGAATGTGTAATGGCATGCGTAATGGCATGGAATGGAATGTGGAATGGAATGGAATGCATTGTGGAACGAAATGTGCAGTGGAATGGAAAGGAATGTGGAATGTCATGGAATGGAATGTAGAATGCAATGGAATGGAATGTGGGAAGGTATGGAATGTAATGTGCAACGGAATGGAATGCAATGTAGAATGCAATGGAAAGAGGAATGGAATGAAATGAAATGGAATAGGGATTGGAATGAAATAGAATGGAATATGGACTGGAATGGATTGGAATGTTAAATGGAATGGGATGGAATGTGGAATGGAATGGAATGCAAAGTGGAATGACATGGAATGGAATGTGGAATGGAAGGGAATGGAATGTAGAATGGAATGTGGAATGGTACGGAATGGAATGGAATGAAATGTGGAATGGAATGGAATGGAATATAGAACGGCATTTGGAATACAATAGAAAGAAAACTGGAATGGAAGGTGGAATGTAAGGTGGCATGGAATGTGGAATGTTACGTAGAAGGGAATGGAATATAACATGGAATGGAACGTGGAATGGAACGTGGCATGGAACGTGGAATGGAATTGAATGGAACCTGGAATGGCATGGATCGAAATGTGGAATGGAATGGAAGGGAATGTGGAATAGAATGGTATAGAAGGTGGCATGGAATGGAATTCAATGGAATGTGGACAGGAATGGAATGGAAAGTGGAATGGAATTTCAAATGGAATTGAAAGGAATTTGGAATAGTATGGAATGGAATGTGGAACGCAATGGAATGGCAAGCAGAATGGAATGGAACTGGATGTGGAAATGAATGTGCAATGGAGCAGAATGGAATGTGGAGTGGAATCGAATGCAACATGGAATGGAATGGAATGGAATGTGGAAAGGAATGGAATGGATTTGGAATGGAATGGAATGGAATGTGCAATGGAGTGGAATGGAATGTGGAGTGGAATTGACTGCATTGGAACGTGGAATGGAATGGAATGGAATGTGAAATGGAATGTAGTGGAATGTGGAATTGAATTGAATATAATGGACCTTGGAATTGAATTCAAACAATCGTGGATTGGAATGTAATGAACGTGGAAAGGAATTGAATGGAATGTGGTAGGGAATGGAACGGAACGTGGATTGTAATGGAATGGAATCGAAAGTGGAATGGAATGGAATGTGGAATGGAATGGAATGGAATGGAACTTGGAATGGAGTGGAATGTGGAATGGAATGGAATGTGGATTTGAAGTGGATGGAAGGGAATGGAAATCGGAATGGAATGGAATGGTACGTGGAATGGAATGGATCGTAACGTGGAATCGAATGGAATGAAATTTGGAATGGATTGGAATGTAATGTAGAATGGAATGGAAGGAAATGGAATGTGGAATGGAATAGAATGTGGAATGGAATGGGATGGAATGTAGAATGGCATGGAATGGAATGTGTAATGGAATGGAATGTGGTATGGAATGTGGAGTGGAATGGAATACAATGTGGAATGCACTATGGATGGAATGTTGAATGGAATGTGGAATGAAATGGAATGGAATGTGGAATGGAATCTGGAATGGAATGTGGAATGGAATAGAATGGAATGCGGAATGGAAAATGGACTGGAAAGTGGAATGGAACATGGAATGTAACGTTGAATGGAACATCGAATGGAACGTGAGATGGAACGACGAATGGAACGTGGAATGGAATGCAGAATGGAATGTGGAATGGAATATCGAATGGAACAAGTGATGGAACGACGAATGGAAAGTGGAATTGAATGCAGAATGGAATGTGGAATGGAACGGAATGGAATGTGGAGTGGAATGTAATGGGATGTGGAATGGAATGGAATGGAATGGAATGGAATGTGGAATGGAAAGTGGAATGGAATGTGGAATGGAAATGAATGGAATGGGAAGCTATGTGGAATGGAAAGGAATGGAATGGAATGTGGAATTGAATGGAACGGAATGGAAAGGAATGGAAAGGAATGGAATGGAATGGAATGTGGAATGGAATGGAATGACGTGTGCAATGGAGTGGAATGAAATGGAATGTGGAATGGAATGGAATGTGGAATGGAATGTGGAATGGAATATTACGTGGAATGGAATGGAATGGAATGGAATGTGGAATGGAATGCACTGCAATGTGGAATGGAATGGAACAGAATGTGGAATGGAATTAAATGTAATGTGGAATGGAATGGAAAGGAACGGAATATGGACTGGAATGGATTGGAATGGGGTGTTGAATGGAATGGAATGGAATGGAATGGAATGGAATGCGAACTGCAATGGAATGGAATGGAATGTTAAATGGAAGGTGGAATGGAATGGAATATGGAATGGAATGTGGAATGAAATGGAATGGAATGTGGAATGGAATGTGGAAAGGAATGGAATGTGGAATGGGATGAAATGTAATGTGGAATGGAATTGAATAGAATGGAAAGTGGATTGCAATGGAATGTGGACTGGAATGGAATGGAATGTAACGAAATGTGGAATGGAATAAGAAATGGACTGGAATGGAATGGAGAGGAACGTGAAATGGAATGGAATGTTGAATGAAATGGAATGGAATTGAATGGGATGTCAAATGGAGTGGAATGGAATGGAATGGAATGTGGAATGCAATGGAATGGAATGTGGAGTGTAATGGAATGGAATATGAAATGGAATGGAATTGAATGGAATGGAATGGAAAGAGAAATGGAATGGAATCGAATGTGGAATGGAATTGAATTTAATGTGGAAAACAATGGAATGGAATATGGAATGGAAAGTTGAATGGGAATGCAATGTGGAGAGGAGAGGAATGGAATATGGAGTGGAATGGAATGGAATGTGGAGTGGTATGGAATGGAATATGGAATGGAATGTGTACTGGAATAAAATGGAATGGAATGGAATGGAATGTGGAATGGAAGGGAATGAAATGTGGAATGGAAAGGAATGGAATGGAATTCAATGCGGAATGGAATGGAATGGAATGGAATGTGGAAAGGAATGGAACGAAATGTGGTGTGGAATGAAATGTGGAATGGTAAGCAAAATGGAATGAAATGGAATGGACTGGAATGGAATGTGGAATGGAATGGAATGTGGAGTAGAATGGAATGGAATGTTGAAAGCAAAGTGGAATGTAATGGAATGGAATGTGGAATGGAATGTGGAATGGAGTGGAATGGAAAGTGGAATGGAATAGAATGGAATGTGGAATGGAATGGAATAGAATGGAATGTGGAAAGGAATGCAATGGAACATGGAAAGGAAAGTGGATTGGAGTGGAATGTGGAATGGAATAGAATGAAATGGAATGGCATGTATAATGGAATTGAATGTGGAATGGAAAGAAACGAAACATCGAAAGGAAGGAGGAATGGAACGTGGCATGGAACATAGAATGGAACTTGGAATGGAATGCAATGGAAAGTGGAATGTAATGGAAGGGAAAGTGGAATCGAACGTGGAATGGAACGGAAAGGATTGTGGAATGGAATGTGGAATGCAATGCAATGCAATGTGGAATGGAATGGAACGGAAAGTGGAATGGAAATTGTAATGGAACGTGGAATGGAACGTGGAATGGAACGTGGAATTGAATGTGGAATGAATTGTGGAATGGAATGGAGTGGAATGGAATCGAATGTGGAATGGAAAGTGGATTGGAACCTGGAATGGAACTTGGAATGTTACGTGCAATGAAAAGTCAAAAGGAACGTGGAATGGAATGTCTAATGGAACGTGGAATGGAATGCGCAATGGAATGTGCAAAGGAACAGAATGGAATGAAATGCAATATGGAATGATACGGGGAATGGAAAAGAAAGGAAAGTGCAATGGAATAGAATTGAATGGAACTTGGAATGGAATGGAATGGAATGGAATGTGGATTGGAATTGAATGGAATGTGGAAATGAATGGAATGGAATGGAATGGGAATATAACGGAATGGAATGTGGAATGGATTGTGGAAAGGAATATGGAATGGAATGTGGAATGGAATGCAATCGAACTGAAAGGATTGTGGAATGAAATGGAATGGAATTTTGAATGCAATGGAATTGAATGGAATGTCAGATGGAATGCGAAGGAATGAGGAATGGGATGCAATGGAATGTGTAATGGAATGGAATGGAATGTGTAACGGAAAGGAAAGGAATGCAATGCTGAATGGTATGGAAAGGAATGTGGAATGGAATGGAATGGAATGTGCAATGCAATGGGGAATGGAAAAGAATGTGGAGTGGAATATGGAAGGGAAAGAAATGGAACCTGGAATGCAATGGAAAGTAATGGAATGTGGAATGGAATGGAATGGAATGTGGATTGGAATGGAATGGAATGGTATGTGGATTGGAATTGAATGGAATGTGTAATGGAAAGGCATGGAATGGAACGTGAATTGGAAATAGAATGTAATGTTTAATGGAATGGCATGGAATGTGGAATGAAATGAAATGGAAAGTGGAATGGAATGTGAATGGAATGGAATGGAATGTCAAATGGAATGGAATAGAAAGTGGGATGGAATCTGAAATGGAATATAACGGAATGGAGTTTAATGTGGAATTGAATGGAATGCAAAGGAATGTGAAATGGAAATAGAATCGAATGTTAAATAGAATGGAATGGAATGTGGAACTTATTTGAATGGAATGTGGAATGGAATGTAATGGAACGTGGAATGGCATTTGGAATGGAATGAAATGGAATGTGGAATGGAATAGAACGGAAGGTGGATGGAATGGAATGGAATGGAATGTGGAAAGCAAAGGAATGGAATGGAATGGAATGTGGAATGGAACGGAATGTGGAATGGAATGGATTGGAATAGAACAAAATGTGGAATTGAATGGAATGGAATGGAATGTGAAATGGAAATAGAATGGAATGTTTAATGGAATGGAATGGAATGTGGAAAGTAATGGAATGAAATGTGAAATAGAATGTGGAATGGAATGGAATGGAATGTGGAATGGAATGGAATGGAAAGCGGAATGGAATGTAATGGAATCTGCAATGGAATTTAATGGAACGGAATTGAATGTGGAATGCAATGGAATTGAATGGAATGGAAAGAGCAATAGAATGGAATGGAGTGGAAAGAGGAATAGAATGGAATGGAATGTGTAATGGAATGGAATGGAATGTTGAATGTAATGGAACGGAACGTGGAATGGAACGTAATGGAATGTGGAATGGATTGTGGAAAGGATCGTGGAATGGAATGAAATGGAATGGAATGGAATGTGGAATGGATTGGAATGGAATGGAATGGAATGAGGAATAGAATGGAAAGTAATTGAATATGGAACAGAATGGAAAGGAATGGAATGTGGAATGAAATTTGGAATGGAATGGAATGGAATGTGGAATGGAATGGAATGGAATGGAATATGGAAAGGAATCGAATGGAATCGAATAAAATCTAATGTGGAATGGAAGGGAATGGAATGTGGAATGGAAAGGAATGGAAAATGGAATGGAATGGAATGGAAAGTGGAATAAAACGGAATCTAATGTGGAACGGAATGTGGAATGGAATGGAATGGGATGTGGATTGGAATGTGGAATGGAAAGAATGGAATGTGGAATGGAATGGAATGGAATGTGGAATGGAATAGGTTGGAAATTGGAATGGAATGGAATGAGACATTGAATGAAATTGAATGTGAATGTGATGTGGAATGGAACGTGGAATGGAATGGAATGGAATGGAATGTGGAATGGAATAGAATGGAATGAGGAATGGAATGGAATGGAATGTGGAATGGAATAGAATGGAATGAGGAATGGAATGGAATGGAATGTGGAATGGAATTTGTAATGGAAAGTGGAATGGAATGGAATGGAAATTGGATGGAATGGAATGTAATCTGGAATGGAATGGAAGGGAATGTGGAATGGAATGGAATGGAAAGTGGAATGGAATGGAATGGAATGTGGAATGGGATGTGGAATGGAATGGAATAGAATGTGGAATGGAATGTGGAAGGCAAAGAATTGGAATTGAATGGAATGTGGTATTGAAAGGAATGGAATTTGGAATCGTATTCAATGGAATGGAATGGAATGGAATGTGGAATGGAATGTTTAATGGAATGGAATGGAATGTGGAGTGCAATGAGGAATTTAACGTGGAATGGAATGGAATGGAAAGTGAAATGGAAAGTGGAATGGAATGTGGAATGGAACGTGGAATGGATTTGAATACAACGTGGAATTTAATGGAACTTGCAATGGAGTGGAAAGCAGCGTGAAATGGATTGTGGAATGGAATGCAATGGAATGTGGAATGGAATAGAAAGGAATGAGGAATACAATGTGGAGTGGAACGTGGAATGGAATGAGGAGAGGAATGGAATGAAATGCGGAATGGAATGGAATGGAAGGTGGAAAGGAATGTGTAATCGAGTGTGGAATTGAACATGGAATGTAATGGAATGGCATGGAATATGGAATGGAATGTGTAATGGAATGGAATGGAAGCTTAATGGAATGGAATGGAATGGAATGTTTAACGCAATGGAATGGAATGGTATGTGGAAAGAAATGGAATGGAATGTGGAATGGAAGGGAACGGAATGGAATGGAAAGTGGAAAGGAATGTGGAATGGAAAGGAATGGAATGTGGCATGGAATAGAGTGGAAACTGGAATGGAATGGTATGCAATCGATTGGATTGTGGAATGGAACGGAATGTGGAATGGAATTGAATGGAATGGAATGTAGAATGGAACGGAATTGGAATAGAATGGAATAGACTGTGGAATGGAATGAAATAAAATGTGGAAAGTACCGGAATGTGGAATGGAATGGAATGGAATGTGGAATGGAAAGGACTGCAATGTGGAATGGAATGGAATGGAAAGGACTGCAATGTGGAATGGAATGGAATGGAATTTCGAATGGAACGGAACAGGATGTGGAATGGAATGTGGAATGGAATGTTTAATGGAATCGTATGGAATGTGGAATGGAATGGAATGGAGGGTGGAATGGAAATTTAAATGTAATGCAATCTAATGTGGAATTGAATGAAATGGAAAGGAACATGGAATGGAATATAAGGGGATGTGGAATGCAATGGAATGGAATGTGGAATGGAATGTTGAATGGAATGGAATGGCATGTGGAATGGAATGTGGATTGAAATGGAATGGAATTGAATGGAATGTGGAATATAATTGAATGCAATGTGGAATGGAATGGAATCTGAAATGGAATTGAATGGAATGTGGAATGGAATTTAATGGAAGGTGGAATGGAATGGAATTGAATGTGGAATGCAATGTGGAATGGAATGTGGAATGGAATGGTATGGAATGGAATGCGGAATGGAATGGAAAGGAATGTGGAATGGAATGGAATGTAATGGAATGTGGAATGGAATGGAATTTGGAATGGAATGGAATGCAATGTAATCTGGAATGGAATGAAATGTAATATGGAAAGGAAGGGAATGAAATGTGGAATGAAATAGAATGTAATGTGGAATGGAATGGAATGAAGTTGGAAAGGGATGTAATGGAAAGTTGAATGGAATGGAATCGAATGTGGAATGGAGTGGAATGCAAACTGGAATGGAATGGAATGGTATGTGGAATGGACTGGAAAGGAAAGTGGATTGGAATGTAGAATGGAATGGAATCGAATGGAATATGGAATGGAGTGGAATGGAATGGAATGTGGAGTGGAATGTGGAATTGAATGGAATGGAAAGTAGAATGAATTGGAATGGAATGTGGAATGGAACGTGGAATGGAGTGGAGTGAAATTCGGAAAAGAACATGGAATGTAATGGAATGGAACCTGGAATGGAACGTGGAATGGAACGTGGAATGGAACATGGAGTGGAATGTGGAATGGATCGTGGAACGGAAAGTGGAATGGAAAGTGGAATGGAAGGGAATGGAAAGTGGAACGGAATGAAATGGAATGTGTAATGGAATGTGTAACGGAATGAAATGGAATGTGGAATGGAATGTGTAATTGAAAGCCTTGGAACGAGGAATCGAAAGTGAAATGGAACGAGGACAGGAAAGTGGAGTGGAATGGAAAGGAACATGGAATGGAACGTGGAATGGAACGCGGAGTGTAACGTGGAATGGAACGTGGAATACACTGTGGAGTGGAATGTTCAGCGGAATGTGGAATGTAATGTGGAATGGAAAGAAATGGAATGTGGAATGGAATGTGGAATGGAAAGTAATTTAATGTGAAATGTAATGTGGAATGAATTGTGGAATGGAAAATGGAATGGAATAGAGTGCAATGTGGAATGGAGCGTGGTGTGGAATGGAATGGAAGTTGGAATGCATCATGGAATGGAAAGTGGAATGGAATGAAATGTGAAATTGACGTAACGGAATGTGGAATGGAATGTGAAATGGAACGTGGAATTGAAGGGTGAATGGAATGGAAAGGAATGTGGAATAGAAAGTGGAATGGAATGTGGAAGGGAACATGGAATGCAATGCAATAGAATGTGGAATGGAATGTGGAATAGAATTAGGAATGGAATGTGGAATGGATTGCAATGGAATGTGTAATGGAATGTGGAATGGAATGTGAAATGGAATCTGCAGTGGAATGGAATGTGGAATGGAATAGATTGGAATGTGGAAAGGAATGCTGAATGGAATGCAATGTAATGTGGTATGGAACAGAGTGGAATGTGGAATGCAACCTGGAATGTAATGTGCATTGAAACGGAATGGAATGTGGATTACAATATGGAATGGAGTGTGCAATGGAATGCGGAATGGAAAGGAATTCAATGTGGAATGTAAAGGAATTGAATGTGGAATGGAATGTGGAATGGAACGAGCAATGGAATGGAATGCATTGTGGAATGGAAAGCAATGGAATAGTATGGAATATGGAATAGAGTGGAATGGAATGTGGAATGGACCGTGGAAAGGAACGTGGAATGCAACATGGAATGGAAGGTGGCATGGAATGCAATGGAACGAGGAATGGAATGTGGAGTGGAATGGAATGGTATGTGGAATGGATTGCAATGTGGAATGGAATGGAAAGGAATGTGGAATTGAAGATGGAATGGAATGGAATGGAATGTGGAAAGGAATGTGGAAAGGAGTGGAGTGGAACGTGGAAAGGAAGGTGGAATGGAATACAATGCGGAATGGAATGGAATGAAACGTGGAGTGGAAAGTGGAATGCAATGTGAAATGGAAAGTGCAATAGAATGGAATGGAATGTGGAATGAAAAGTGGAATGCAATTGAATGGAATGTGGAATTGAAAGGGGAATGGAATGTGTAATGGAATGCATTTGATCATGGAATGAAACGTGGAAAGGAATGGAAAGCAACGTGGAATGGAATGTGGAATGGAATGTGCAATGGAATGGAATGGAATGGGGAATGAAATGTGAAATGGAATGGAATGCAATGCAGCATCGAATGGAATGGAATGTTGAATGGGATGTGGAATGGAATGGAATGGAATGTGGAATGGAATGTGGAATGGAAAGTGGAATGGAATGGAACAGAATGTGGAATGCAAAGTGCAATGTAATGTGGAATGGAATGTGGAATGGAATTTGGAATAGAACGGAATGGAATGTGGAATTGAATGTGGAATGCAATGTGGAATGGAACGTAAAATTGAACATGGATTTGAATGGAATGCAACATGGAATAGAATGTGGAATGGAATGGAATGGAATGTGGAATGGAACGTGGAGTGGAATGGTATGGAATGTGGAATGGAATGAAATGGAATGTGGAATGGAATGTGGAACAGAATGGAATGAAATGTGGAATGGAATGGAATGGGACATGGAATGGAATGTGAGATGGAATGGAATGCAATGTAGAATGCAATGGAATGGAATGTGGAATGGAATGGAATGGAATGTGGAATGGAATGTGAAATGGAATGTGCAAAGGAATGTGGAATGGAATGGAATGAAATGTAAAATAGAATGTAGAATGGAATGCAATGGAAAGAGGAATGGAATGTGAAATGGAATGTACAAAGGAATGTGGAATGGAATGGAATGAAATGTAAAATAGAATGTGGAATGGAATGGAATGGAATGGAATGTGGAATGGAATATGAAATTGAATGTTGAATGGAATGTGGAATGGAATATGGAATGGTGTGGAATGGAATATGGAATTGAATAGAATGGAATGTGATGGAATGGTGTGGAATGGAATATGGAATTGAATGGAATGGAATGTGGAGAGGAATGTGGAATGAAATGGAATTGATTGTCGAATGGAATGGAATGGATTGAGGAATGGAACGTGAAATGGAATTTGAAATGCAATGTGGAATGTAATGGAATGGAATGTGGAATGGAATGGAAAGGAATGTGGAATGGAATGGGGAATGAAATGTGGAATGGACCGTGGAATGGAAAGGAATGGAATGTGGAATAGAACGTGGAGTGGTATGGAATGGATCGTGGAATGGAACGTTGAATGGAACGTGGAATGGAACGTGGAATGTAATGTGGAATGGAATGTGGAATGGAATGTGGAATGGAATTCAATGGAATATGGAACGGAATGTGGAATGGAATGGAATGAAATGTGGAATGGGATGTGGATTGGAATTGAATGGAAAGAGGAATGGAGTTGAATGGAATGTGGAATGGAATGTGGACTGGAATGCATTGGAATGTGGAACGGAATAAGGAATGGAACGTGGAATGGAATGTGTAATGGAATGTGGAATGGAGTAGAATGGAAAGTGGAATGGAATGTGGATCTGAATGTGTAGAGGAAAGCAATGGAATGTGGAACGGAATGTGAAATGGAGTGCAATAGAATAGAATGAAATGTAAGGTAATGTGGAATGGACCGTGGAATGAACTGTAGAATGCATTGGAATGGAATGTGGAATGGAATGGAATGGAACGTGGAATGGAAAGGAATGGAATGTGTAATGGAAAGGAATGTAATGCGGAATGCAATGGAATGGTACGGAATGTGGAATAGAATGGAATGGAATGGAATGGAATGTGCAATGGAATGGATTGGAATGTGGAATGGAATAGAATAGAATGTGGAATGGAATGGAATGGAATGTGGAGAGGATTGGAATGGATTGGAATGTGGAATGGAATGCAATGTAATTGAATGAAATGGAATGCAATGTGGAATGGAATGTGGAATGGAATGGAATGCAATGGAATGTGGAATGGAATGGAACGTGGAATGGAATGTGGAATGGAATGTGGAATGGAACCTGCAATGGAAACCAGAATGGAATGGAATGGAATGTGGAAAAGAATGTGCAATGGAACGTGGAATAGAACGAGGAATGTAATGGAATGGATTGTAGAATGGAATGCGCAATGGAATGGAATGGAATGTGGAACGGAATGTGGAATAGAATATGGAATAGAATGGAAAGGAATGTGGAATGGGAAGTGGATTGAAATGTAATGGAATTTGGAATGGAATGGAGTGGAATGTGGAATTGAAAGTTGACTGGAATGCATTGGGATGTGGAATGGAATGGGGAATGGAATGTGGAATGTCATGTGGAATGGAATGTGGAATGGAACATAATGTAATGTGAAGTGGAACGTGGAATAGAATTGAATGGAACGTGGAATGGAACGTGGAATGAAATGGAATGGTACGCGGAATTGAATTTCGAATGTAACATGGAATGGCATAGAACGTGGAATGGAATGGAAAGGAACGTGGAATGGAATGTGGAATGAAATGTGGACTGCAACGTGGAATTGAAAGAAGAATGGAAAATGGAATGGAAAGTTATGGAATATGGAATGGAATGGAATGGAATGTGGAATGGAATTTAATGGAATGCAGAATGGAATGTGGAATGGAATGGAATGGAAGGTGGAATGGAATGTGGAATGGAATGGAATGTGGAAAGGAATGGAAGTTAATGGAATGGAATGTGGAATGGAATGGAGTGTAATGTGCAGTGGAATCTGGAATTGAATGGAACGGAACATGGAATGGAACGTGGAATTGAACGAGGAATGTATCACGGAATGGAACGTGGAATGGAGTGTGGAATGAAATGTGGAATGTAATGGAATGGAATATGGAATGGAAGGGAATGTAATGTGCAATGGATTGTGGAATGGAATGGAATGAAATGGAATGGAATGTGGAATGGAATTCAAAGGAATATGTATAGGAAAGGAATGGATTATGGAATGTAATGGAATATTATGAAATGTGGAATGGAATTGAATGGTATGGAATGGAACGTACAATGCAATGGAACGTGGAATGGAATGGAATGGAATGTGGAATAGAATGGAATGAAACATGCAATGGAAAGTGAAATTGAATGTAGAATGGGACGTAGAATTGAATGCTGAATGGAAAGTGGAATGGAAAGTTATGGGATTTGGAATGGAATGGAATGGAATGTGTAATGGAATGGAATGGAATGTGGAATGGAATGAAATGGAATGTTGAATGGAATGTGGAATGGAATGGAGCTGAATATGGAATGGAATGGAATGGAATGTGGAAAGGAATGGAATGGGATGTGGAATGCAATGTCGAATGCAATGTGGAATGGAATGCAATGGAATTTGAAATGGAGTGGAATGCAATGTGGAATGGCAGAGAATAGTATGGAATGTGGAATGGAATGGAATGGAAAGGGGAATGGAATGTGGAATGGAAAGTTGAATGAAATGGATTGTAAAGCTTTGTGGAATGGAATGTGGAATGCAATGAAATGGAAAGTGGAATGTAATTTAATGGAGTGTGGAACGGAATGGAACGTGGAATGGAAAGGAATGCAATGTGAATTGGAATGGAATGGAATGTGGAATGGAATGTGAAATGGAATGTACAATGGAATGTGGAATGGAATGAAATTGATCATGGAATTGAAAGAAATGGAACGTGGAATGGAAAGGAATGTAATGTGGAATGGATCGTGGAATGGAATGGAGTGGAACGTCTAATGGAATGTGAGTTGGAATGTGGAATGGAACATGGAATGCAACGTGGAATGGAATGGAATGCAACGTGGAATGGAACTTGGAAAGGAACGTGGAATGTAACGTGGAATTGAAAGGAATGGAATGTGGAATGAAATGAAATGGAATGGAATGTGGAATGGAATGTGGAATGGAATGCGGAACGGAATGTGGAATGCAATGTGGAATGGAATGTGGAAAGGAATGTGGAATGGAGCACAATGGAATGTGAAATGGAATGGATTGGAATGTGGAATGGAAAGTGGATTGGAATGTGTAATGGTCGGTGGAATGTAATGTGGAAACGAGTGTGGAATGGTACGGAATAGAATGTGAAATGGAATGGATTGGAATGTGGAACCGAATGGAATGGTATGTGAAATAGAATGTGGAATGAATTGGAATGGAGTGTGGAATGGAATGGAATGAAATTTAGAACTGAATGTTGGGCAGAATGTCGAATGGAATGTGGAATGTAATGTGGAATGGAATGTGGAATTGAACGGAAAGGAATGTGAAATGGAATGGAATGGAAAGTGGAATCTGATGTGCAATGAAACGGAATGGAATGTGGAATGAAATGTGGAAATGAATGTGGAAGTGAAAGGAATGGAATGTGGAATTGAATGTGGAAAGGAGTGTGGAATGTTATGTGGAATGGAATGTGGAATGGAAAGTAAAGGAATGTGGAATTGAATGTGAAATGGAATGGAATGGAAAGTGGAATGGAATGGAATGGAATGTGGAATGGAATGGAATGGTACGTGGTATGGAACGTGGAACGAAACATGGACTAGAACATGGAATGTAGCGTGGAATTGAATGGTATGGAATGCGGAATGGAATGGAGTGGAATGTGGAAATGAAAGTGGAATGGAATGGAATGGAATGTGAAATGGAATGAAACGGAATGTGGAATGGAATGGGGAATGGAATCTGGAAAGGCATGTGGAATGGAATGGAATGAAATGGAATGGGGAATGGAATTTGGAATGGAGTGAGCAATTGAATATGGAATGGATTGTGGAATGGAATGTGAAATGGAATCTGGAATGGAACGCAATGGAATGAGGAATGGAATGGAATGCAATGTGGAAAGGAATGTGGAATGTAATCTGGAAAAGAATGTGGAATGGAACGGAATGGGATGTGCAATGGAATGTGGAATGGAGTGTGGAATGGAATGTGGAATGGAATGAAATAGAATGTGGAATCGAATGTGGAACGGAGTGTGGAATGGAATGTGGAATTGACGAAATGGAACGTGGAATAGAATGTGGAATGGAATGTAGCAAGGAACGTGAAATGGAATGGAATTGACTGTGGAATTGAACGTGGAATGAAAAGAAATGGGACGTGGAATGGAACGTGGAGTGGAACGTGGAATGGAGAGGAATGGAACGTTAAATGGAATGTGTAAAGGAATGTGCAAAGGAATGGAATGGAATGTGGAATGGAATGTGAAATGGAATGTGGAATGGAAAGGAATGGAATGTGGAATGAATGTGGAATGGAACGGAATGGAATGTGAAATGGAATGTGGAATGGAATGGAATGGAATGGAGTGGAATGGAAATTGGAACGGAATGTATAATGGAACATTTAATGGAACGTGGAATGGAACGTGGAATCGAATGCTGACAGGAATGGAAAGGAATGTGGAATGGAATGTGGAATGGAATGTGGAATTGAATGGAATGGAATGGAAATTGGAACGGAATGTATAATGGAACATTTAATGGAACGTGGAATGGAACGTGGAATCGAATGCTGACTGGAATGGAAAGGAATGTGGAATGGAATGTGAAATGCAATGTGGAATTGAATGGAATGGAATGTGCAATGGAACGTGGAATTGAATGGAATGGAACGTCGAATGGAACATGGAATGGAATGGAATGAAACGTGGAATGGAATGTAGGATGGAACGTGGAGTGGAATGTGGAATGGAATGTGGAATGGAATGGGAAATGGAATGGAATGGAATGTGGAATGGAATGTGGAAAGGAAAGTGGAATCGAATGGAATGTAATGTGCAATAGAATGTGGAATGGAATGTGGAATGCAATGTGGAATGGAATGTGGAATGTAATCTCAAATTGAATGGAATGGAATGTGGAATGGAATGTGGGAAGGAATGTGGAATAGAATGGAATGGAATGTGGAATGCAATGTAGTGGGTTGTGGAATGCAATGTGGAAAGGAATTTAAAGGAATGTGGAATGGAATGAGGAATGGGATGTGGAAAGGAATGTGGAATGGAACGGAATGGAATGTGCAATGGAATGTGGAATGGAGTGTGGATTGGAATGTGAAATGGAACGGAATGGAATGTGGAATGTAATGTGGAATGGAATGTGAAATGGACGGAATGGAACGTGGATTGGAATGTGGAATGGATGGTACCATGGAACGTGAAATGGAATTGAATTGACTGTGGAATTGAAAGTGGAGTGAAATGGAATGGAACGTGGAATGGAATGTGGAATGGAAACGAACAGAACTTTAAATGGAATGTGGAATGGAATGTGGAAAAGAATGGAATGGAATGTGGAATGGAATGTGAAATGGAATGTTGAATGGAATGTGGAATGGAATGGAGCTGAATGTGGAATGGAATGGAATGGAATGTAGAATGGAATGTAATGGAATGTGGAATGCAATAACGAATGCAATGTGGAATGGAATGGAATGGAATGTGGAATGAAATGGAATGCAATGTGGAATGGCAGGGAATAATATGGAATGTGGAATGGAATGGAATGGAACGGGGAATGGAATGTGGAATGGAATGTGGAATGGAATGTGGAATGGAACGGACTGTAATGCAATGTGGAATGGAATGTGGAATGTAATGAACTGGAACGTGGAATGGAATGTAATGGAAAGTGGAACAGAAAGGAACGTCGAATGGAAAGGAATGCAATGTGGATTGGAATGGAATGGAATGTGGAATGAAATGTGAAATTGAATGTATAATGGAATGTTTAACGGAATGAAATGGATCATGGAATGGAATGAAAGGGAACATGGAATGGAAAGGAATGGGAAGTGGAATGGAATGTGGAATGGAACGTGGAATGGAATGTGCAATGGAATGCTTAATGGAACGTGGAATGGAATGGAATGGAAAGTGTAATGGAATGTGAATTGGAATGTGGAATGGAATATGGAATGGAACGTGGAATGGAACGGAATGCAACGTGGAATGGAACTTGGAAAGGAACGTGGACAGGAACGTGGAATGTAACGTGGAATGGAAAGGAATGGAATGTGGAATGAAAGGAAGTGGAATGGAATGTGGAATGGAAGGTGGAACGGAAGGTGGAATGGAATGTGGAATGGAATGTGGAAAGGAATGTGGAATGGAGTGGAATGGAATGTGCAATGGAATGTGGAATGGAATGTCGAATGGAATTTGCAGTGGAATGAGGAATGAAATGTGGAATGGAAAGTGGAATGGAAAGTAGAATGGAAAGTGGAATGGAATGGAATAGAATGTGGAATCAAACGTGAAATGAAAAGTGGAATGGAACATGGAAAGGAATGTAGAATATAATGTGGAAGGGAAAGTGCAATGGAATCGAATGGAATGTGCATTGGAACGTGGAATGGGATGTGGATTGGAACATGGAATGGAAAGTGGAATGGGATGTGCATTGGAATGTGGAATGGAAAGTGGAATGGAAAGGAATGTAACGTGGAATGGAACGTGGAATGAAATGGAATGGAAAGTGGAAAGGAAGGTGGAAGAGAACATGGAAAGGAATGTGGAATGCAAGGTGGAATGAAATGTGGAATGTAATGTGGAAGGGAATGCGGCATGGAATTGAATGGAATGGAACGGAATGTGGAATGGAAAGGGCAATAGTTCCTGTAATTGAACGTGGAATGGATCATGGAATTGAACTGGAAGGGAAAGTGGAAAGTGGAATGGAATATGGAATGGAACGTGAAATTGAATGGATTGGAATGTTGACTGGAACGTGGAATGGAATGGAATGGAATGTGGAATGGAATGTGGAATGGAATGTGCAATGGAATGGAATGGAACATGGAATAGAATGGAATGGAATGTGGAATGGAAAGGCATGGAAAGTGGAATGGGACATGGAATGTAATATGGAATTCAACGTGGAATGGAGAGTGGAAAGGAATGTCGAATTGAATGGAATGGAATGTGAAACGGAATGGAAAGGAATGTGGAATGGAAAGGAATGGAATGTGGAATGGAACGTGGAATGGAAAGTGGAATGGAATGGAATGGAACGTGGAATGCAATGTGTAATGGAATGGAATGCAACGTGGAATTGAATGGAATGGAATGTGGAATGGAATGTGGAATGGAATGGAATGGAACGTGGAATTTAATGGAATGGAACGTGGAATGGATTGTAGAATGTAATGGAATGCAACTTGGAATGCAACGTCGAATGGAAAGTGGAATGGATTGTGGAATAGAACGTGGAATGGAATGGAATGGAATGCGGAATGGAATGGAATGGAATGTGGAATGGAATGAAATGGAATGTGGAATTGAATGTGGAATTGAATGCGGAATGGAATGGAATCAATTGTGGAATGAAATGGACTGGAATGTGAAATGGAATGTGGAATAGAATTTAAAGGAAAGTGGAATGGAACGTGGAATGGAATGGAATGGAATGGAATGGAATGTGGAAGGGAAAGGAATGGAATGTGGAATTGAATGTGGAAGGGAATGTGGAATGGAATTGAAAGAATTGTGGACTGGAATGTTGATTGAAGTGGAATGGAATTTGGAACGGAAAGGAAAGGACTGCAGAATGAAATGTGGAATGGAATGTGGAATGGAATGGAATGGAATGGAATGTGGAGTGGCATGTGAATTGGAATGCAAAAGAATGTGGAAAGGAAAGTGGAAAAAAATGCAATGGAATGAGAATGGAATGTGGAATTGAATGTGAAATGCAATTTGGAATGGACTGTGGAACAGAATGTGGAATCGAATGTGGAAAGGATTGTGGAATGGAATGGAATGGACTTTGGAATGGATTGTGGAATGGAATGGAATGCAATGTGGAATGGAATGTGGAAAGGAATATTTAATGGATAGTGGAAAGGAATGGAGTGGAATGTGGAATGTAACGTGGAATGGAATGCGGAATGGAATGTGGAATGGAATGTGGAATGGAATGTGGAAAGGAAAGTGGAACGTGGAATGGAATGAAAGGGAACGTGGAATGTAATGTGGAATGGAATGTGGAAGTGAATGGAATGTGGAAAGGAATGGAATGGAATGTTTAATGCAATGCAATGGAATGTGGAATGGAATGGGATGGCATGAGATATGGAATGAAGAATGGAATGTGGAATGGAATGGAATGGAAATTGGAATGGAATGGAAGGGAACGTGGATTGGAATGTGGAATGGAATGGAATGGAATGTGTAATGGAATTGAATGGAATGTGGAATGAAATCGAAAGGAATGTGGAATGAAATTGAATGGAATGGAATGGAATGTCGAGTGGAATATGGAATGGAATGGAATGTAATGTGGAATGGATTTTTGAATGGAATGGAATGGAATGTAGCATGGAATGTGGAATGGAATGGAATGGAATGTGGAATGGAACATGGAATGGTATGGAATGGAATGTGGAATGCAATTTGGAATGGAATGTGGAATGGAACGGAATGTAATGTGGAATTGACTGTGGAATGGAAGGCAGAAATATAAGTGGAATGGAATGGAATGGAACATGGAATGGCATGAGGAATGCAATGGAATGGGATGCAGAATGGAATGCATCAGAATGAGATATTGAATGGAATGGAATGGAATGGAATGTGGAATGGAATGTGGACTGAAATTGAACGGAATATGGAATGGAATATGTAATGGAATGGAATGGAATGTGGAAAATAATCTGAAATGGAATGGAATGGAAGGAGGAATGGAAAGTGGAATATAATGTGGAATGTAATGTGGAATGGAATGGAAGGGAATGTGGAATGCAATGGAGTAGAATGTTGAAAGGAATGTGGAATGGAATGCAATTGAATTAGGAATGGAACGTAATGTAATGTGGAACGGAGTGTGGAATGGAATGTGGAATGGAACGGATTGGAATGTGGAATAGAGTGTGGAATGGAATGGAATGGAATGCTGAAAGGAATGGAACGGAATGTGGAATGGAATGTGGAATGGAATGTGGAATGGAAAGCAGAGTAATGTGGAATTGAATGTGGAATGTAATGTTGTATGGAGAGGAATGTAATGTGGAATGAAATGTGAAAACGAAAGTGGAATTTAATGGAATGGAATGAGGAATGGAACGTTGAATGGAATGGAATGGTAGGTGGAATGCAATGTGGCAAGGAATGGGGAATCGAATGGAATGGCATGTGGAATGGAATGGAATGGAATGTGGAATGAATTGAAATAGAAGCTGGAATAGAATATGGAATGGAATGTGGAATGGAATGTGGAATGGAATTGAATGGTATGTGGAATGGAATGGAGTGGAATGGAATGGAATAGAATGGAACTTTGAATGGAACGTGGAATGGAAAGTGGAACGGAATGTGGAATGGAATGGAATGGAATGTGGAATGGAATGTGGAATGAAATGGAATGGAAAGTGGATTGGAATGTGGAATGGAACGTGGAAACGAAGGTGGAATAGAACGTCGAATGTAGTGGAATGGATTGTGGAATGGAGAGAAATGGAATGTGGAATGCTATGTGAAATGAAATGGAGAATGTAATGTGGAATGGAAAGTCGAATGGAATGGAATGGAATTTGGAATGGAATGCAATGGAATGTGGAATGGAATGTGAAATGCAATGTGGAATGGAATGTGGAATGGAATGTGAAATGGAATGTGTAAAGCAAGGTGGAATGGAATGGAATGGACTTTGGAATGGAATGTGAAATGTAATTGAAGGGAATGTGGAATGGAATGTGCAATGGGACGTGGAATGGAATGTGAAATGGATCTTGGAATGGTGTGGAACAGAACCCGCAATGGAATATGGACTGGAACGTGGAATGGAAAGTTTAATGTAGAGTGGAATGGAAGTTGGAAAGGAATCTGCAATGGAATGTGGAATGGAAAGAGGAATGGAACCTGGAAAGGAATGGAATGCCACGTGGAATGGAATGTGGAATTGAATGTGGAATGGAACATGGAATGGAATGTAATGGAACGTGAAACGGAAAGGGATGGAATGTGGAATGGAATGGAATGGAATGTGGAATGTAATGGAATAAAATGTGGAAAGCAGTGTTGAGTGGAATGGAATGGAATGTTGCATGGAATGTGGAATGGAATGTGAAATGGAATGTGGAATGGAGTGTGGAATAGAACGACAAACGGAATGTTGAATGGAACAGAATGGAACTTGTAATGGAACGTGGAATGGAATGCAGAATGGAATGGAACAGAATGTGAAACGGAAAGTGGAATGGAATATGTGATGGAATGCAATGGAATGTGGAATGGAATGTGAAATACAGTGTGGAATGGAAAGTGGAATGGAATGTGAAATGGAAAGTGGAAAGGAATGTGGAATGGAATGGAAAAGACTTTGGAATGGAATGTGGAATGGAATGGAATGGAATGGAATGTGGACTGGAATGAGCAATGGGACTTGGAATGGACTAGAATGGAATGTGAAATGGATCTTGGAATGGAATGGAACAGAAGAGCGCAGCAGAATATGGAATGGAACGTGCAATGGAACGGGGATTGTAGAGTGGAGTGCAAGTTGGAAAGGAATGTGCAATGGAATGTGTAATGGAATGTGGCATGGAATGGAATGGAACGTGGAATGGAACCTGGAATGGAATAGAATGCCACGTGGAATGGAATGTGGAATGGAATGTGGAATGGGACATGGAATGGAATGGAAATGAACGTGGAATGGAAAGGGATGTAATGTGGAATGGAATGGAATGGAATGTGGAATGCAATGGAATGAAATGTGGAATGCAATCTGGAGTGGAATGGAATGGAATGTGGAATGGAATGTGGAATAGAATGTGAAATGCAATATGGAATGGAATGTGGAATAGAACTTGAAACGGAACGAGGAATGGAATGGAATGGAACATGAAATGGAACGTGGAAAGGAATGTTGAATGGAAAGGAACGGAATGTGAAATGGAAAGTGGAATGGAATGTGGAATGGAATGCAATGGAATGTGGAATGAAACGGAATGTTATGTGAAATGCATTGTGGAATGGAAGGTGGAAAGTAATGTCAAATGGAACGGTTTGGAATGTGCAATGGAATGTGTAATGGAGTGTCGAATGGAATGTGGAATGGAACGGAATGGAATGTGGAATTGAGTGTGGAATGTAACGTGTTTTGGAATGTGGAGTGAAATGTGGAATGGAATGGAAAAGTATGAGGAATTGAATGTGGAAGGGAATTTGGAAGAGAATGGAATGGAATGTAGAATGTATCAGAATGGAATCTGGAATGGAATGTGGAATGGAGTGTTAAATGGAATGTGGAATGGAAAGGAAATGTGGAATGGAGTGTTAAATGGAATGTGGAATGGAAAGGAATGGAATGTGGAATGGAATGTGGAATGGATTGGAATGGAATGAGGAATGGAAGGTGGAATGGAATGTGGAATGGAATGTGGAATGCAATGTGGAATGAAGTATGGAATGGAATGCGGAATGGAGTTTGAAATGGAAAGTGCGATGGAACGGAATGGAGTGTGCAATGGAATGTGAATGTAACTGAATGGCATGGGAAATGCAGGGTGGAATGTAGAGTGGAATGGAATGTGGAGTGGAATGGAAAAGGAACTGGAATGGAATGTGGAATGCACTGTGGAATGGAAAGTGGAATGGGACAGAATGGAATGTGGAATGGAAAGTGGAAAGGAGTGTGGAACGAAAAGTGGAATGGAAAGTAATGGAATGTGGAATGCAATGTGGAAAGAAATGTGGAATGGAATGGAATAGATTGTGGAATGGAATGGAATGGAATAGTAAGGAGTGTGGAATGGAAAGGAATGGAATGTGGAATGAAACGTAGAGAGGAACGTGGAATGGAACGTGGAATGGGAACTGGAATGAAAGGTGGAATTGATTGGAATGGAAAGTAATGGAAGATGGATGGAATGGAATGGAAAGTGTAATGGAATGTGGGATGGAATGGAATGGAATGTTCAATGGAATGTGGAAGGGAACATGGAATAGAATGTGGAATGCAACGTGGAAAGGAATGTGAAATGTAATTGAATGGAATGTGGAATGGAATGTAATGGAATGTGGAATAGAAACAAATGGAATGGAATGTGGAATAGAATGGAATGGATTCGAATGGAATGCGGAGTGGAATTGAATGGAATGTGGAATGCAATATAATGGAATGGAATGTGAAATAGAATGAAATGGAATGTGGAATGAAATCCAATGGTATGCGGAATGGAATGGAATGGAATGTGGAACAGAATGAAATGGAATGGAATGTGGAATACAATGCAATGGATTCGAAGGGAATGCGGAGTGGAATTGAATGGAAAGAGGAATGCCTTGTAATGGAATGGAATGTGAAAATGAATTAAATGGAATGTGGAATGAAATGCAATGGAATGTGGAATGGAATGGAATGGAATGTGGAATGGAATAGAAAGGAACGTGGAATCGAATGTGGAATGGAATAGAATGGAACGTGGAATGGAATGTAGAAGGGAATTTGGAATGGAATGTGGAATGGAAAGGAATGGAATGTGGAATGGAATGGAATTGAATGTGGTTTGGAAAGAAATGGAATGTGGAATAGAATGGAATGCAGTGGAATGTGTAATGGAATGTGGAATGGAATGGAATGGAAAATTGGATGGAATGCAATGGAACGTGGAACGGAATGGAATGGAATGTGGAACCGAACTGAACGTAGAATGGAATACAATGGAATGTGGATTGGAATGGAATGGAATGTGGAATGGAATACAATGGAATGGAATGGAAAGTGAAATGGAAAAAGAATGGAATGTGAAATGGAATGTGGAATGGAATGTGGAATGGAAAGTGGAATGGAATGAAATGGAACTGATCGTGTACTGCAACGTAGAATGCATGGTGTAAGAGAACGTGTAATGTAATAAAACATGGAATGGAATGGAATGGAATGGAATGTGGAATGGAATGTGAAATGGAATATGGAATGGAATGATGAATGGAATGTGGAATTTAATAGAATGGAATGGAATATGGAATGGAATGGAATTGAATGTGGAATGGAACGTGGAAAGAAATGTGGAATGGAACGTGGAATGGAACGTGGAATGTAAGGTAATGGAAGGTGGAATGGAATGTGGATTGGAATGGAATTGAACATGGAATGGAATGTGGGATGGATTGGAGTGGAAAGTGGAATGGAATGTAGAATTGAATGTGGAATGGAAAGTGGAATGGATTGGAATGCAATGTGGTATGGAAAGGAATGGAATGTGAAATGGAATGTGCATTGGAATGTGGAACATAATCAGGAATGGCACGTGGAAATGAACATCAAATGGAATGGAATGGAACATGTAATGGAATGTAAAATGGAATGAAATGGAATGTGGACTGGAATGTGGAATGGAATGCAGGATATAATGGAGTCAAAAGTGGAACGGAATGTGAAATGGAATGGAATGGAATGTGGAAACGAATGTGGAATGGAATGTTGAATGGAATCATTAATGGAATGTGGAATGGAATGGAAAGGAATGTGGAATGGAAAGTGGAATCGAATCTGCAATGGAATGTGGAATGCAACGGAAGTAATGGTTAATGGAATGTGGAATGGAATGTCGAAAGGAAACAGGAATGGAATGGAATGTAATGTAGAATACAACGTGGAATGGAAAAGAATGGTAAGTGGAAAGGAAAGTGGAATGGAACGGGGAATACAAAGTGGAATGGAAAGTGGAATGGAATGGAATGGAATGTGCAGTGGAATGTGGAGTGGACTGGAAAGGAATGTGGAATGGACGGTGGAATGGAATCTATTGAATTGTGGAATGGAATGTGGAATGGAATGTTCAATGGAATGTGGAATAGAATGTAATGGAATGGAATTTATTGTGGAATGGAATGTGGAATGAAAAATATAATGGAACGGAATGGAATGTGGAATGTAATGTGGAATGAAATGTGGAATGGAACGTGGAAAGCAATGGAATGGAATGTCGAATGGAACATGTAATGGTATAGAATAGAACATGCAATGGAACGTGGAATGGAATGTGGAAAGGAACGTGGAATGGAATGTGGAATAGAACATGGAAGGGAATGTGAAATGCAATGAGGAATGAAATGTTGAATGGTACGTGGAAGGGAATGTGTAACGGAATATTGAATGGAACGTGGAAAGGAATGGAATGGAAGGTGGAATGGAACGGATTGGAATGTGGAATGGAATTTAATGGAATGTGGAATGGAATGTGGAATGGAATGTGGAATGGAACGTGGAATGGAATGGAATGGAACGGAATGTGGAATGGAATGTGGAATTGAAGGAATGGAATGTGAAATTGAACGGAATGCAATGTGGAATGGAATGTGGAATTTAAGGGAACAGAATGTGGAATAGAATGTGCAAAGGAATGTGGAATGGATTGTGGAATGTAATGGAATGGGATGGAATGTGGAAACGAATGGTGAATGGAATGGAATCAACTGTGGAATGGAATAAGGAATAGAATGGAATGGAAGGTGGAATAGAAGGGAATGGAATGTGGAATGGAATGTAATGGAAAGGGGAATGGAATGTGGAATGGATTGGAATGGTATGTGGAATGGAATGGAATGGAAGGTGAAATGGAACGTGGAATTGAATGTGGAAAGGAATGTGGAATGGAATGGTATGGGGAATTGAATGGAATAGAATGCAATAAATGAATGGAATGGAATGTGGAATGGAAAGGAGTAGAATGTGCAATGGAATGAAATGGAATGGGATGTGGATTGTAATGGAATACAATGCAGTGGAATGGAATGTGAAAACGAATGGAATGGAATGTGGAAAGGAATAGAATGTGGAAAGGAGGGAAATGGAATGGAAAGAAATGGAATGGAATGTGGAATGGAACGGAATGGAATGCAGTGGAATGGAATGGAATGGAATGCAACAGAATGGAATGGAATGGAATTTGAAATGGAGTGGAATGGAATGTGGAACGGAATTGAATGTGGAATGGAAAGGAATGGAATGGAATTGAGAATGGTATGGAATGGAATTGAAAGGAATGTAGAAAGGAATAGAATGTGGAATGGAATAGACTGTGGAATGGAATGCGGAATGGAATGGCATGGAATTGAATGAAATGTGGAATGGAATGCAGTGAAATGTGGAATGGAATAGAATGTGGAATGGAATGAAATGGAAAGGATTGCGGAATGGAAAAGAATTTTGAATGGAATGAAGTGGAATGGAATGTTTAACGGAATGGAATGGAATGGAATGCGTAATGGAATGGAATGGAACTGAACGGAATTTGGAATGGAATGGAGTGGAAAGTGGAATGGAATAGAATGGTGAATGGAAAGAAATGGAATGGAATGGAATGTGGAATGGAATGGAATGGAATGTGGAATTGAATGAAATGGAATATGGAATGAAGTGGAAAGGAATGGAATCTGGAATGGAATGTGGAACGGAATGGGATGGAATGGAATGGAAAGTGGAATGGAATGGAAACTAATCTGGACTGGAATGTGGAATGGAGTGTGGACTGCAATGTGTAAAGGAATGCAATGGAATGTGGAATGGAACTGAATGGAATGTGGAATGGAAATTGGAATGGAATGGAATGGCATGTGAAAAGGCATGTGAAATGGAAAGTGGAATGGAACGTGGAATGGAAAGTGGAGAGGGATGTGGAATGGATTATAATGGAACGAGAAATGCAATGGAAAGTAATGTGGAATGGAATAGAAAGGAATGTCCAATGGAATGTGGAATGGAATGGAATTGAAGGTGGAATGGAATGTGGAATGGAATGGAAACGAATGTGAAATGGAAAGAAATGCAATGTGGAATGGAATGTGGAATGGAATCGAATGGAATTGAATGTGAAATTGAATGGAATGGAATGTGGAATGGAATGTGCAAAGGAATGGAAAGGAGTGGAATATGGATTGGAATGTGGAATGGAATAGAACGGAATTTGGAATCAATGAAATGGAATGGAATGGTTTGCAATGTAGAATGGAATGTTGAATGAATTGGAATGGAATGAAATTGAAAGTGGAATGGAATGGAATGGAATGTGGATTTGAATGGAATGGAATGGAATTTGGAATGGAATGGAATGGAAGGGAATGTGGAATGGAATGGAATGGAATGTGGAATGGAATTTAACGGACATTGGATTGGAACGTTGAATGGAATTTGGAAAGGAATGTGGAATGGAATGGAATGGAATGGAAAGGAATGTGGAATGGCATGTGAATTGGAATGCATCGGATTGTGGAATAGAATGTGCAACGAAACGCAATGGAATGAGAATGGAACGTGGAATGGAATGTGGAATGGGATGTGTAACGGACTGCGGAATGGAATGTGGAATGGAATGTGGAATGGAATGGAATGTAGAATGGAATGTGGAATGGAATGGAAATGGATGTGGAATGAAATGTGGAATGGAAGGTGTAATAAAATGGAATGGAGTGTTGCTAGGAATGGAATGGAATGTGGAATGGAATATAGACTGGAATGGAATGCAATGTGGAATGCAATGTGGAATGGAATGGAATGGTATGTGGAATGGAACGTGGAATGGAATGTGGAATGGAATGTGTATTGGAATGTGAAATGGAAAGTGGAATGGAAAGCAATGGAATGTGAAATGGAATGTGGAATTGAATATGCAATGGAACGGAATGGAATGTGGAATTGGAATTGGAATGAAATGCGGAATGGAACCTGGAATGTAATGGAATGGAACGTGCAATGGAACACGGAATGGAATGGAATGGAAAGTGGAATGGAAAGGAATGGAATGTGGAAAGGAATGCAATGGAATGTGGAATGGAATGTGGAATAGAATGTGGAATTGAATGGAATGGAATGTGGAATGGAATGAAATGGAATGTGGAAAGGAATCTGGAATGGAATGCAATGGAATGTGGAATAGAATGGAATGGAATTTGGAATGGAGTGTGGAATGGAATCTGGAATGGAACGGAATGCTATTTGGAATGGAATGTGGAATGGAGTGCAGAATGGATTGTGCAATGGAACAGAAAGGAATGTGCAATGGAATGTGGAATCAAAAGTGGAAAGGAACTGAATGGATTGTGGAATGCAATGGTAAGGAATGGTATGTAATATGGAATGGAATGGAATGGAATGTGGAATGGAATATGGTATGGAACGTGGAAAGGAATGTGGAATGCAACTGGGAATAGAATGGAATGGAAAATGGAATGGACTGTGGGATGGAATGGAATGGACTGTGGAATGGATTCTGGAATGGAATGTAGAATGCAATGGAATGGAATGTGGCAGGCAATGTGGAATGGAATGTGGAAAGGAAAGGAAGGAATGTGGAATGCAATGTGAAATGGAATGGAATGGAATGTCAAATGGAACGTGGAAAGGAATCTGAAATGGAATGTGGAACGGAACGGAATGGAATGTGGAATGGAGTGTGGAAGGAAATGAAATGGGATGTGGAATGGAATGGAATGGAATGTGAAATGGGATTCGGAATGGAAAGGAATGTAATATGGAATGGAATGTGAAAACGAAAGTGGAATGGAATGCAATGGATTGTGGAAAGGAAGGTGGATTTGAATGGAATGGAAAGTGGAATTGAACGTGGATTCTAAACTGGAACGCAATGGAATGGAATGTGGAATATAATGGAATGGAATGTTGAATGTAATGGAATGGAATATGGAATAGAATGGAGTGGAATGGAAGGTAGAATGGAATGTGGAATGGAAAGTGGAATGGAATGGAATGGGATGTGGAATGGAATGTGGAATAGAATTCAATGGAAAGTGGAAGGGATTGTGGAATATAATGTGAAATGGAATGTGGAATGGAATGGAATGGAATGTGGAATGGAATGTGGAATGGAATGTGGAATGGAATGGAACGAAATGGAATGGAAAGAGGAATGGAATGCAATGAAAGGGGGAATGGCTTGGAATGGAATGTGGAATGGAATGGAACGGAAATTGAAATAGAAAGTGGAATGGAATGAAATGAAATGTGGAATGGAATGGAAAGTGGAATGGAATGGAATGGAAAGGAAAGTGGAATGTCATTTAATGCTGAAAGGAGTGGAATGCAATGTGGAATGGAATGGAATGGAATGTGGAATGGAACGGAATGGAAAATGGAATGGAATGGAATGGAATATGGAAAGGAATGGAATGGAATTGAATGTGGAATGGAATGAAATAGAAAGTGGAATGGAGAATAATGAAATGTGGAATGGAATTTGGATTTGAACGGAAAGGAAAGGACAAGAATGTGGAACTGAATGGAAAGTGGTGTGGAATGGAATGTGAAATGGATTGTAATGTAATGTGGAATTGAATGTAATGGAATGTGGAATGGAAATGAATTGAATGTGGAATGGAATGGAATGGAATGTGAAATGGAATGGAATGAAATGCAAAGTGGAATGGAATGGAAGTTACTGCGGAATGTAATATAATGGAATGTGGCATGAAATGGAATTTGAATGCTGAATGGCATGTGTAATGGACTGGTATGGAATGGAATGGAATTGAAAGGAAAATGGAATGGAATGGAATGGAATGTGGAATGGAATGGAATTGAATCTGGAATAGAATAAATGGAATGTGGAATGGAATGGAATGGAATGTGGAATGGAATTGAATTGAATGTGGAATGGAATGGAATGGAATGTGAAATGTAATGGAATGGAATGCAATGGGGAATGGAATGGAATTTACTGCGGAATGGAATATAATGGAATGTTTCATGGAATGGAATGGAATGAAATTTTGAATGGAATGCGTAATGGAATGGTATGGAATGGAATGGAATGTGGAATGGAATTGAACGGAATATGGAATGGAATGGAATGGAATGGAATGTGGAATGGAATGGAATTGAATCTGGAATGGAATGGAAAGGAATGTGGAATTGAATGGAATGGAATGCAATGGAATGCAATGTGGAGTGGAATGGAATGCAATGTGAAATGGAGTGGAATGGAATGTAAAATGGAATTGAATGGAATGTACAATGGAATGTAATGTAATGTGCAATGGAATGTGGAATGGAATTGAATGGAATATGGAATGGAATGGAATGGAATGTGGAATGGAATGGAATGGGATGTGGAATGGAATGTGGAATGGAACGGAATGGAATTGGAAGTGGATTGGAATAGAATTCAACGTGCAAAAGGAATGTGGAATGGAATGGAAAGGAATGTGGAATGGAATGTGGAATGGAATGTGGAATGGAATGGAATGGAACTTGTAAAGGAATGTGAAATGGAATTTAATGGAAATTGGAATGGAATGGAATGGAATGTGGAATGCAATGTGGAATGGAATGTGGAATGGAATGGAATGGAATGTGGAATGGAAAGTGGAATCCAATGTAATGGAATGTGGAATGGAATGCAATGGGAAGTGGAATGGAATGGAATGTGGAATGGAATGAAACGTGGAATGGAATGGAATGGAATATGGTTTGTAATGGAATATAATGTGGAAAGGAAAGGAATGGAATGGAATGCAATGCGAAATGGAATGTGGAATGGAATGTGAAATGGAATGGGAAATGGAATGTGTAATGGAATGAAATGGAACGTGGAATGGAATGGAGTGGAAAGTGGAAAGGACTGGAATGGAACGTCAAATGGAACGTGGAATGGAACGTGGAATGGAAAGTGCAATGGAACCTGGAATGGAATGTGCAATGGAATGGAATGGAATGGAAGGGATAGGAGTGGAATGGAATGGAATGTGGAATGGAATGGAGTGGAATGCAATGTGGAATGAAATGGCATGGGATGGAATGAAGTGTAATGGAACGCAGAATGGAATATAAAGGAATGTGAAATGGAATGGAAGGGAATGCGGAATGGAATGGAATGGAAAGTGGAATGGAATGGAAAGGAATGTGAAATGTAATGGAATGGAATGGAAGGGAATATGGAATGTAATGGAATGTGGAATAGAATGGAATGCAATGGAATGGAACGTGGAATTGAATGTGGAATGTAATGGAATGGAAAGTGGGATGGAATGTGGAATGGAATGGAATGGAATGTGGAATGTAATGGAATGGAATATAGAACGGAATGGAACGGAATGTGGAATGCAATGGATTCGATTGAAATAGAAGTTGGAAAGGAAAGTGGAATGGAACATGGGATGGAACTTGAAAAAGAATGGAATGGAATGTGGAATGTAATGCAATAGCATGTGGACTGCAATGTGCAATGGATTCGAATGGAATGTGGAATGGAATTTGGAATGTAATGTGCAATAGAACTGAATGGAATGTGGAATGGAATGTGGAATGGAATCGAATGGAAAGTGGAATTGAATGTGGAATGGAATGGAAAGGAATGTTGAAAGGAATGTGGAGTGGAATGGAATGGAATATGGAATGAAATGAAATGGAATGTGGCATGGAATGTGGAACGGAATGGAATGCAATGCGGGATGGAATGTGTAAAGGAATGTGGAATGGAAAGTGGAATGGAACGTGGAATGGAAAGTGGAATTGAACTTGGAATGGAATGGAATGGAATGTGTAACGGAACAGAATGGAATGTGGAATGGAATGGAACGGAATGTGGAATGGAATATAATGGAATGTGGAATGGAATGGAATGGAATGTGTAACGGAACGGAATGGAATGTGGAATGGAATGGAACGGAATGTGGACTGGAATTTGGAATGGAATGGAATGGAATGGAATGGAATCTGGAATTGAGGTTAGAATAGAATAGAATGGAATGTGTAATGGTACGTGGAATGGAATGGAATGGAAAGTGGAATAGAATGGAAAGGAAGATGGAATTGAAGGGAATGGAATGTGGAACGGAATAGAATGGAATGTGGAATGGAATGGAATTGAATTGAATAGAATGTGGAATGGAATGGAATGGAATGTGGAATGGAATGGAATGGAACGTGGAATGGAACGTGGAATTTAATGGAATGGAGTGGGGAATGGAATGTGGAATGGAATGTGTAATGGAAGGTGGAATGGAATGGAATGGAATGTGGCATGAAATTCAATGGAATGTGGAATGGAAAGGAATGGTGTGTGGAATTGAAGGGAATGGTATGGAATAGGGAATGGAGTGGAATGGAATGGAAACGAATGTGGAAAGGAATGGCATGGAATGTGGAATGGAATGGAATGTGGAATGGAATGGAATGTGGAAAGGTGTGGAATGGAAAGTGGAATGGAATGCAATGGAATGTGTAATGGAATGTGGAATGGAGTGGAATGGAATGTGGAATGGAATGTGCAATGGAATGGAATGGAATGCGGAATGGAATGTGGAAAGGAATGTGGAATAGAATGGATTGTAATGCCGAATGGAATGTGGAATGGAATGTGGAATTGAATGGAATGGAACGTGGAATGGACTGTTGAATGGAAGGTGGAATGGAACGTGGAATGGAACTTGGAATGGAATGGAAAGGAACGTGGAATGGAAAGTGGAATGGAATGTGGAAAGTAATGTGGAATGATAAGGAATGGAATGGGGAATGGAATGGAAAGGAATGTGGAATGGAATTGAATGGAATGATAAATGGAATGTGGAATGGAATGGAATGTGGAATGGAGTGGAATGGAATGGAATGGATTGTGGAATGGAAGGTGGAATGGAATGGAATGGAAAGTGTAATCGAATGCGAAATGTAATGGAATGGAATATTTAATGGAAAGTGGAATGGAACATGGACTAGAATGCGGAATGGAATACAGAATGTAATGTGGAATGGAACGTGGAATGGAATGGAGTGGAAAGAGGAATGCAATGGAATGGAATATAGTAAGGAATGGAATGGAATGAGGAAGGGAATGTGGAATGGAATGGAATGTGGAATGGAATGGAATGGAAAGGAATGTGGAATGGAATAGATTGTGGAATGGAATGGAATGTGGAATGCAATGTGGAATTGAATGGAATGGAACGTGAAATGGAATGGAAAGTGGAATGGAACTGAATGAGGAATGGAATGGAATGGAACATGGAATGGAATGAAATTGAACGTGATATTGAATGGAATTGAATGGAATGGAATGTGGAATGGAACGTGGAATGGAACGTGGAAAGGAATGGAATGGAAAGGAATGTAATGTGGAATGGAATTGAATGGAATGGAAAGGAATGTGGAATGGAATGGAATGTAGTATTGAATGGAATGGAAGGCAATGAAATGGAATGTGGAATGGAATGGAATTGAATGTGGAATGGAATGGAATTGAATGTGGAATAGAAAGGAATGGAATGCAATGTGGAAAGTAATGGAATGCAATGTGGAAAGTAATGGAATGCAATGTGGAATGTAATGGAATGCAATGTGGAATAAATGAAATGGAATGTAGAATGGAATGGAATGGAAACGAAGGGAATGCTGTGGAATGGAATGGAATGTGGAATGGAATGTGGAATAGAATGAGGAAAGGAATGGAGTGGAATGTAGAATGGAATGTGGAATTGAATGGAATGGAATGTGGAATGGAATGGAATGGAATGGAAAGGGAATGTGGAATGTAATGCAGTGAAATGCGGAATGGAATAGAAACTGGAATGGAATAGAATGGAGTTCAATGGAATGTGGAATGGAATGCAGTTAAATATGAAATGGAATACAATGTAGAATGTAATGAAAAGGAATGGATTGTGGAATGGAATAGAATGTGGAATGCAATGAAGTGGAATGGAATGTGGAATGGAATGGAATGTGGAATGGAATGGAATGGAACTGAGTGGAATGTGGAATGGAATGGAGCGGAAAGTGGAAGGGAATAGAATGTGGAATGGAATGAAATGGAATGGAATGTGGAATGGAATGGAATGGAATGTGGAATGGAATGGAATGGAATATGGAAAGGAATGGAAAGGAATGGAATCCCTAATGGAATCTGGAATGGAATGGGATGGAATGGAATGGAAAGTGGAATGGAATCGAATCTAATCTGGACTGGAATGTGGAATGGAATGTGGACTGCAATGTAGAATGGAATGGAATGGAATGTGGAATGGAATGGAATGGAATGTGGAATGGACTTTGGAATGGAATGGAAGGGCAAGTGAAATGGCATGTGAATTGGAAAGTGGAATGGAACCTGAAATGGAACGTGGTAAGGAAAGTGGAATGGATTAGAATGGAACGTGGAATGCAATGGAAAGGAATGTGGAGTGGAATGCAATGGAAAGGCATGTGGAATGGAATGCAATGGAATGTCCAATGGAATGTGGAATGGAATGGAATTGAATGCGGAATGGAATGTGGAATGGAATGGAAAGGAATAGAGTTTCCAATAGGTTGAATTGAACGGAACGGAATGTGGAATAGAATGTGCAATGGAATGGAATGGAATGTGGTATTAAATGGAAAGGTAAGGGGAATGGAATCCAATGGAACGTGGAATGGAAAGTGGAATGGAATTGAATGTAATATGGAACCTATTCCAACCATTATATTCCAGTCGATTCCACATTCCATTCCACATTCCATTCCACTCCTCTTTCCATTGCATTCAGTTCCATTCCATTCCATTCTACTTTCCATTCCATGTTCCATTGCACGTTCCATTTCATTCCATTGCACATTCCATTCCACATTCCATTCAATTCCATTCCACTTTCCATTCCACTTTCAATTCTATTCCATTCCATTCCATTCCACATTCCATTCCACATTCCATTCCATTCCATTCCATTCCATTCCACATTCCATTCCACTTTCCATTCCATTCCATTACACATTCTATTCCAATCCATAGTATTGCAGTCCACACTCCATTCCATTCAATTCCATTCCACATTCCATTACAAGCAAATTCGCATTACAATCCATTTCTAGCCACATCCTTTTCCATTCAATTTCACGTTCCATTCCATTCCTCATTGCATTCCTTTCCGCTCCACATTCCATTCCATTCCATTCTATGTTCCATTCCATTCCGTTCCACATTTCATTCCATTCCATTCCGTTGCAGTCCACATTCCATTCCATTCCATTCCATTCCACATTCCATACCATTGCATTCCACATTCCTTTCCATTCCATTCCACATTCCATTTCATTCCATTCCACGTTCCGTTCCATTCCACTTTCCATTCTAAAATTTCATTCCACGTTCCATTGAACGTTCCATTCCACTCCATTCCACATTCCATTCTATATTCCTTTCCATTCCATTACACAATCCATTCCACAATCCATTGCATTTGATTCCACATTCCATTCCACATTCCAGTAAATTCCATTCCAGTTCATATTCCTTTCAGTTACATTCCATTCCACATTCCATTCCACTCCATGCTACATTCCATTCCATTCCATTCCACATTCCATTCCATTCCACATTCCATTCCATTAATTTCCATTCCACATTCCATTCCACTTTGCATTCTATTCCATTCCACATTCAATAGCACATTTTATTCCA
The DNA here is from genome assembly GCF_028885655.2 of Pongo abelii. NCBI lineage: Eukaryota > Metazoa > Chordata > Mammalia > Primates > Hominidae > Pongo > Pongo abelii. Next base: position 16,103,886 of record NC_072000.2, on the reverse strand, counting down.
TTCCACGTTCCATTCCATTCCACATCCCATTCCACGTTTCATTCCATTCCACATTCCATTCATTCCATTTCAAATTCCATTCCTTTCCATTCCACATTCCTTCCCATTCTATTCCACATTCCATTCCACATTCCTTTCCTTTCCATTCTGCATTCCATTTCATTCCATTCCATTCCATTCCACATTGCATTCCATTCGATTCCATTCCAATCCAATCCATTCCATTCCATTCCGCATTCCATTCCATTCCATTCCATTCCATACCATTCCATTCCATTCTACATTCCATTCCCCTCCATTCCACATTCCATTCCGTATTCCTCTATTCATTCCATTCCATGTTCCATTCCACATTATATTGCATTCCATTTCATATTACATTCCATTCAATTCCACATTGCATTTCACATTCCTTTCCATTCGATTCCACTTTATATTTCACAGTCCATTCCATTCCATTCCAAATTCTATTCCTTTCCATTCCACTTTCCATTCCATTCCATTCCATTCCATTCCACATTCCATTCCTTTCCTTTCCCCATTCCATTCCATTTGATTCCACATTCCATTCCATTCCATTCCACGTACCACTCCACATTGCATTCCATTTCATTCGACATTCAATTCCACATTTCATTCCATTCAATACAACAATCCTTTCCACATTCCATTGCATTCAATTCCATTCCATTTCTTTCCACATTCCATTCGACATTCCATTCCATTCAATTCCACATTCCATTCCACATTCCCTTCCATTCCATTCCACATTCACTTCCATTCCACATTCCATTCCATTCCATTCCATTCCATTCCACAATCCATGCCATTCCATTCCACAATCCATTCCATTCCATTCCATTCCACAATCCATGCCATTCCATTCCACATTCCATTCCATTCCATTCCATTCCATTCCAGATTCCATTCCATTCCATTCCATTCCACAGTCCTTCCCATTCTATTCCACATTTCATTCCAATCCATTCCACATTCTGTTTCATTCCATCCCATATTCCATTCCATTTCATTCCATTCCAGATTGCATTCTATTCAATTCCACATTACATTCCATTCCTTTCCAAATTCAAGTCCATTCCATTGCACATTCCATTCCATTCCATTCCATTCCAGATTCCATTCCATTCCATTCCATTCCACAGTCCTTCCCATTCTATTCCACATTCCATTCCAATCCATTCCATATTCTATTTCATTCCATCCCATAATCCATTCCATTTCATTCCATTCCTGATTACATTCTATTCAATTCCACATTCCATTCCATTCCTTTCCAAATTCAAGTCCATTCCATTGCACGTTCCATTCCATTCCAATCCGTTCCATTCCATTCCACATTCTATTCCACATTCCATTCCATTCCATGCCAATCCATTCCATTCCATTCCATTCTATTCCACATTCCATTAATTTCCATTCCATTGCATTCAACATTCCATTCCATTCCATTCCCCATTACATTCCTCTCCAATCTGCATTTCTTAACATTCCATTCCGTAGCACATTTCATTCCATTCCATTCTACATTCCATTCCTCATTCCTATATTCTTTCCATTCGACGTTCCATTCCACAAACCATTCCATTCCATTTCACTTTGCATTCCACATTCCCTTCCATTCCACTCCACATTCCATTGCATTCCATTCCATTCCATTCCATGAAATTCCACATTCCAATCTATTACATTCCATTCCACATTCCATTCCATTCCATTCCATTCCACATTAAATTCCATTGCATTCCATTCCACAATCCATGCCATTCCATTAAGCATTCCATTCTATTCCATTCCACATTCCATTGCACATTCCATTCCATTCCTGTCCAAATTCCATTCCATTCCATTCCACACTCCAATCCATTAAATTCCATATTCCTTTTGATTCCATTCCAGTCCATTCCACATTCCATTCCATTCAACATTCCATTCCACTTTCGAAACGTTCCATTCCACATTCCATTGCATTTTGCCTTCCATTCACGTACACATTCCTTTCCATTCCACATTCCATTCCATTCCATTCCATTGCACGTTCCAATGCACTTTATTCGATTCCATTCCACATTCCATTCCACATTCCATTTCCTATTTCATTCCGTGTTCCATTCCATTCCATTCCACATTTCATTCATTCCATTCCATTCCATTCCACATTCCATTCCACATTCCATTCCACTGCATTCCACATTCCATTCTATTCCATTCCACATTCCACTCCATTCCATTCCATTCCATTCCGCGTTCCATTCCACATTCCATTCCATTCCATTCTGCATTCCATTCCATTCCATTCCATTCCACATTCCATTCGTTTCCATTCCACGTTCCGTTGCATTCCATTCCATGTTCCATTCCATTCCATTCCACGTTCCATTCCATTCCATTCCACTTTCCATTCCACGTTCCATTGCATTCCATTCCACATTCCATTCATTTCCATTCCATTCCATTCCATTCCACATTCAATTCCAGATTCCATTCCACATTCCAGTCCACATTCCATTCCATTCCACTCTACTTTCCTTTCCTTTCCATTCCACATTCCATTCCATGTTCCATTCCGCATTCCATTGCATTCCATTCCACTTTCCATTCCACATTCAATTCCATACAATTCCACATTCCATTCCATTCCATTCCACTTTCCATTCCATCACATTCCAGGTTCCATTCCATTCCAATCCACGTTCCATGACATTCAATTGCACGTACCATTCCATTCCGTTCGACGTTCCATTCTGCATTCCATTCCATTCCACATACCAATCTTTTCCATTCCTCATTCAATTCCATTCCCTTCCACATTCCATTCTCTTCCATTCCATTTTCCATTCCACTTTCCATTCCATTGCATTCCACATTGCATTCCATTCCATTCCATTCCACATTCCATTCCTTTCCATGCCACGTTCCATTCCTTCCCATTCCGCATTCCATTCCTTTACATACCAGGTTGCATTCCACATTCCATTCCATTCCAATTTCCATTGCATTCCCCTTTCCATTCCATTCCATTCCACATCCCATCCCGCATTCCATTCCATTCCATTTGACATTAAATTCCACATTCCATTCCAAATTCCATTGCATTCCCCTTTCCATTCCATTTCATTCCACATTTCATCCCACATTCCATTGCATTCCATTCCACATACAATTCCACATTCCATTCCACATTACATTCATTTCCATTCCATTCCACATTCCATTCCATTCCACTCAACATTCCATTACATGACATTCCACATTCCATTCCATTCCTATGCACATTCCATTCCATTCCTATGCACATTCCATTCCATTCCATTACATTCCACATTCCATTCCATTCCATTCCATTCCATTCCAGTCCACATTCCATTCCTTTCCATTCTGCATTCCTTTATACATTCCATTCCACATTCCATTACTCTCCTTTCCATTCCGTATTCCATTCCCTTCTTTTCACGTTCCATTCCATTCCATTCCACTTTCCATTCCATTCCATTCCATTCCATTCCACAATCCACGCCATTCCTTTCCATGTTCCATTCCAATCCATTCCACATTCCATTGCAATTTCCATTCCATTCCATTTCACTTTCCATTCCACATTCCATTCCATTTTGCATTCCATTTCATTCCATTTTACTTTCCATTCCACGTTCCATTCCATTCCATTCCACATTCCATTATTTTCCACTTTCCATTCAATTCCATTCCATTCCACTTTCCATTCCATTCAATTCCATTCCACGTTCCATTCCACATTCTCTTCATGCCATTCCACATTCCATTCCATTTCACATTTCATTCCACGTTCAATTCCACTTTCTATACTTTCCATTCCACTTTGCATTCCACGTTATATTCTACTTTCCATTCCATGTTACATTATGCATTCTACTCCAGCTTCCATTCCTTTCCCTTTCTCTTTCCATTCCATGTTCCATTCCACGTTCCATTCCACGTTACATTACAGATTCGTTTCCACATTCCATTACACATTCCATTCCATTACTTTCCACATTCCATTGCACATTCCATTCAACATTCCATTCCACTTTCCATTCCATTCCACTCCACATTCCATTCCAATACATTCTACGTTCAATTCCACATTCCTTTCATTTCCATTCCACATTCCATTGCATTCGATTCCACGTTGTATTCCACCATCCATTTCACATTCCATTCCATTCCATTACATTTCATTCCACATTCCATTCGAACTTCCGTTGCACTGCATTCCACATTCCATTCCAGATTCCTTTCCATTCCATTCCACATTCCATTGCACGTTCCATTCCACATTCCATTCCATTCCATTCCAGTTTCCATTCCATTTCATTACACATTCCATTCGAACTTCAATTCCATTCTATTCCACATTCCATTCCATTCCATTCCACATTCCATTTCACGTTCCATTCCACATTCCATTCCAATCTATTCTACATTCCATTCCACATTTAATTCATTCTATTCCACTTTCCATTCCACATTCCATTCCATTCCATTCCACATTGCATTCCATTCCATTCCACATTCCTTTCCATTCCACATTCCATTCCATTCCATTCCACATTCCATTCCATTCCATTCCATTTTCCATTCCATTCCATCCCATTCCACATTCCATTCCACATTCCATTCCATTCCATTCCACCTGCCATTCTTTTCCATTCCACATTCCATTCCATATTCCATTCCATTGCATTCCATTCCATTCCATTCCATTTTACATTCCATTCCACGTTCCATTCCATTCCATGCCACATTCCCTTCTTTTACACTTTCCATTCATTTCCATTCTATTCCACTTTCCATTCCATTGAATTCCATTCCACGTTGCATTCCACATTGTGTTCATGCCATTCCACATTCCTTTCCATTCCATTCCACATTCAATTCTATTCCATTCCACGTTCCATTCCACATTTCATTCCACATTCCATTCCACAATCTATTCCATTCCTTTCCGCATTCCATTCCACATTCCATTCCAATCCATTCCACATTCTATTCCACATTCAAGTCCATTCCATTCCACATTCCCTTCCATTCCATTCCTTTCCACATTCCATTCCATTCCATTCCACGTTCTATTACACATTGCATTCCACGTTCCATTCCATTCATTTCCTCTTTTCATTCCATTCCATTCCACGTCCCTTTCCATTCCATTCCACCTTACATTCCACATTCCATTCCAATCCACTCCAATTTCCATTCCATTCCATTCCACCTTCCATTCCACATTCCATTCCATTACATTCCGTATTCCATTCCATTCCATTCAACTCTCCATTCCATTTCATTCCCTTCCATTCCACTTTCCATTCCATTCCGTTCCACATTCCGTTCCATTCCATTCCATTCCATTCCTCATTCCATTGCACATTACTTTCCACATTCCATTTCACATTCCATTTTACATTCCATTCCCCGTTTCATTCCATTCCATTCCACATTCCTTTCCACTTTAAATTTCATTCCTTTCCACATTAAATTTCACATTCCATTCCTCATTCCATTCCATTCCAATCCACATTCCATTCCACTCCATTCCACATTCCATTCCATATACCATTCAATTCCACATTGCATTCCATTCCATTCCGCATACCATTCCATTCTATTCTGTGATCCATTTCTTTTCATTCCACATTCCATTCCACATTCCATTCTACATTCCATTCCATTCCACAGTCCATTCCATTGCAATCCAAGTTCCATTTCGTTCTGTTCCGCGTTCCATTCCATTCCATTCCACATTCCATTCCTCTTTCCATTCCACGTTCCATTCCACTTTACATTCTACGTTCCATTCCACATTCCATTTCACGTTCCATTCCACTATCCACTCGACGTTCCATTCCACGTTCCATTCCACGTTTGATTCCATGTTCCATTCCATTGCATTGCACATTCCATTCCACAATCCATTCCACATTGCATTCAATTCCATTTCACATTCTATTCCATTCCATTCCACATGCCTTTGCGCATTCCATTCCATTCCACATTTCATTACATTCCCTTCAACATTGCATTCCATAGCATTCCAAATTCGATTCCATTCCATTCCGCATTCAACTCCATACTCCATTCCACATTCCATTCCATTCCATCCACAATCCTTTCCTGTCATTCCATTGCATTAAACATTAAATTACACATTCATTTACATTCCGTTCTACATTTCATTGTACAATCCATTCCATTCCTTTTCACATTCCATTGAATTCCAATCCATTCCATTCCACATTCCATTCCATTCCATTTGTCATTCTATTCCATTCCATTCCACATTGCATTCCATTGTATACCACATTCCATTCCACATTCCATTCCAAATTCCATTCCATTCCATTCGACATTCCATTCCACCTTCTATTCCATTCCATTCTCATTCCATTACAAATTCCCTTCCATTACATTCCACGTTCCTTTCTCCGTACCAATGCATTCCATTCCTCTTTCGATTCCATTCCATTCCATTCCACTTTCCATTCCATTCCATTCCACTTTCCCTTCTATTCCATTCCACCTTCCATTCCATTACTTTCCACTTTGCATTCCATTCCATTCCACGTTTCATTCCACTTTCCATTCCACATTCCATTCCATTCCATTCCACATTCCATTCCATGTTGTGTTCCACATTGCATTCCATTCCATTCCACATTCCATTCCTCATTACATTCCTTTCCATTCCACATTCTATTCGACATTCCATTCCATTCCATTTCTCATTCGATTCCATTCAACATTCCACTCTACGTTCCAATTCATTCCATTCCGAATTCCATTCCATTCCTTTCCATTCCATTTGACGTTCCATTCCATTCCATTCCACTTTCAATTAAATTCCCGTCAACGTTCCATTCCACGTTCCATTCCCCGTTCCATTCCACGTTCCATTCCATGTTCAATTCCAATCCATTCCACATGCCATTCCAATCCATTCCATATTCCTTTCCATTCCATATTCCATTCCATTCCATTCCACATTGCATTTCATTGCATTCCACATTCCATTCCATTCCACATTCCATTCCACATTCCATTCCATTCCATTCAATTTTGCATTCCATTCCATTCCACATTCCGTTCTAAATTCCATTCCACTCCAATCCTCATTCCATTTCACATTCCATTGCACTTTGCATTCCAAATTCTGTTCCATTCCATTTCACATTCCATTATATTCCTTTCCTTTGCATTCCACATTCCATTCTATTCCATTACACATTCCCTTCTATTCCATTCCATGTTCCATTTCTTTCAATTCCACATTCCATTCCATGTTCCATTCCACATTCCATTCCACGTTCCATTCGACGTTCCATTCCATTCCATTCCACATTCCATTCCACTTTCCATTCCACGTTCCATTCCACTTTACATTCTACGTTCCATTCCACGTTCCATTTCACGTTCCATTCCACTATCCACTCGACGTTCCATTCCACGTTCCATTCCACGTTTGATTCCATGTTCCATTCCATTGCATTGCACATTCCATTCCACAATCCATTCCACATTGCATTCAATTCCATTTCACATTCCATTCCATCCCATTCCACATGCCTTTGCGCATTCCATTCCATTCCACATTTCATTACATTCCCTTCAACATTGCATTCCATAGCATTCCAAATTCGATTCCATTCCATTCCACATTCAACTCCATACTCCATTCCACATTCCATTCCATTCCATCCACAATCCTTTCCTTTCATTCCATTGCATTAAACATTAAATTACACATTCATTTACATTCCATTCTACATTTCATTGTACAATCCATTCCATTCCTTTTCACATTCCATTGAATTCCAATCCATTCTATTCCACATTCCATTCCATTCCATTTGTCATTCTATTCCATTCCATTCCACATTGCATTCCATTGTATACCACATTCCATTCCACATTCCATTCCAAATTCCATTCCATTCCATTCGACATTCCATTCCACCTTCTATTCCATTCCATTCTCATTCCATTACAAATTCCCTTCCATTACATTCCACGTTCCTTTCTCCGTACCAATGCATTCCATTCCACTTCCGATTCCATTCCATCCCATTCCACTTTCCATTCCATTCCATTCCATTCCATTCCACTTTCCCTTCTATTCCATTCCACCTTCCATTCCATTACTTTCCACTTTGCATTCCATTCCATTCCACGTTTCATTCCACTTTCCATTCCACATTCCATTCCATTCCATTCCACATTCCATTCCACGTTGTGTTCCACATTGCATTCCATTCCATTCCACATTCCATTCCTCATTACATTCCTTTCCATTCCACATTCTATTCGACATTCCATTCCATTCCATTTCTCATTCGATTCCATTCAACATTCCACTCTACATTCCAATTCATTCCATTCCGAATTCCATTCCATTCCTTTCCATTCCATTTGACGTTCCATTCCATTCCATTCCACTTTCAATTAAATTCCCGTCAACGTTCCATTCCACGTTCCATTCCACGTTCCATTCCATGTTCAATTCCAATCCATTCCACATGCCATTCCAATCCATTCCATATTCCTTTCCATTCCATATTCCATTCCATTCCATTCCACACTGCATTTCATTGCATTCCACATTCCATTCCATTCCACATTCCATTCCACATTCCATTCCATTCCATTCAATTTTGCATCCCATTCCATTCCACATTCCGTTCTAAATTCCATTCCACTCCAATCCTCATTCCATTTCACATTCCATTGCACTTTGCATTCCAAATTCCGTTCCATTCCATTTCACATTCCATTATATTCCTTTCCTTTGCATTCCACATTCCATTCTATTCCATTACACATTCCCTTCTATTCCATTCCATTTTCCATTTCTTTCAATTCCACATTCCATTCCACGTTCCATTCCACATTCCATTCCATGTTCCATTCGACGTTCCATTCCAATCCATTCCATGTTCCATTCCACATTTCATTCCATTCCATTACATATTCCATTTCACATTCCATTCTATTTCATTCCATATTCCATTCCACATTCCGTTGCCCTCCGTTTCACATTCTATTCCATTCCATTTCAAATTCCATTCCATTTCATTCCATTCCACATTCCATTCCATTCCATTCCACTGCATTCCCTTCCACGTTGCTTTCCATTTCATTCCACGTTCCATTACATTCCATTACGCATCCCACTCCAGATTCCATCCCACATTCCTTTCCATTCCATTCCACATTCCATTCCATTCCATTCCTCTCCATACCTCATTCCATTCCATTGAACATTCCATTCCACATTCCATTCCATTAAATTTCACATTCCTTACAATTCTAATCCATTCCATTCCACATTCCATTCCATTCCATTCGTCATTCTATTCCATTCCATTCCACATTGCATTCCATTCGTCATTCTATTCCATTCCATTCCACATTGCATTCCATTGCATACCGCTTTTCATTCCTTTCCATTCCACATTCAATTCCAAATTCCATTCCATTGCATTCCACATTCCACTCCACATTCCATTCCAAATTCCATTCCATTCCATACCACTTTCCATTCTACAAACAAAACCATTCCATTCCACTTTCCATTCCATTCCATACCTTTCCACATTCCTTTCAATTCCATTGATCTTCTATTCCATTCCATTCCAATTTGCATTCCATTCCTTTCCACGTTCCATTCCACATTCCATTCCACGCTCCATTCCACGTTCCATTCCACTTTCCATTCCACGTTCCATTCCACGTTACATTCCACATTCCATTCCATGTTCCATTTCACCTTCCATTCCACGTTCCATTCCACGTTCCATTCCACGTTGCATTCCTCGGTACTTTCCACGTTCCATTCCACGTTCCAATCCACGTTCCATTCCACATTAAATTCCACGTTCCATTCCATTCCATTCCACATTCCATGGCACATTCCATTCCATTCCATTCCTCATTGTGTTCCACGTTCCATTCCACGTCCCTTCCATTATATTCTACATTTCATTCCATATTCCATTCCATTCCACATTCCAATCAACATTCCATTCCATTCCATTCAACATTCCATTCCATATTCCATTCCATCCCATTTCACATTCCACTGCATTCCATTCCACATTTCACTACATTACATTCAACCTTCCATTCCACTTTCCCCTCCATTCCATTCCACATTGCATTGCACACTCAATTCCACATTCCTTTCCACATTCGATTCCATTCCATTCCGCATTGCACTCCATTGCATTCCATTCCACGTTCCGTTCCATTCCATTCCACATTCCACTCATTCCATTTCAAATTCCATTCCATTCCTTTCCATTCCATTCCATTAAACATTCTATTCCATTCCTTTCCACATTCCGTGATATTCCATTCCATTCCGCAGTCCATTCCATTCCATTCCACATTGCATTCCTTTCCCATGCACATCCATTGCACATTCATTTCCATTCCATTCCACATTATATTCCATTCCCTTCCAAAATTCCATTGAATTCCATTCAACATTCCATTCCATTCCATTCCATTCCACATTGCATTCCTTTCCCATGCACATCCATTGCACATTCATTTCCATTCCATTCCACATTATATTCCATTCCCTTCCAAAATTCCATTGAATTCCATTCAACATTCCATTCCATTCCATTCCATTCCACATTGGATTCCACTCCACTCAATTCCACATTCCATTCCATTCCTTTCCATTCCATTCGTTTCCACATTTCTTTCCATTCCACATTCCATTCCACATTCCATTCTACTTTCCATTCAACATTCTATTCCATTCCCTTCCACTTACCACTCCATTCCATTCCATTCCACCTTCCATTCCACTCCATTTCACATCCGATTCCATTCTATTCCACATTCCATTCCATTCCATTCCATTCCATTTCACATTCATCTTCATTCCATTCCACATTACATTCCACATTCCATTCTGTTCCATTCCACATTCTGTTCCACATTCCATTCCATTCCTCTTTCCATGCCATTCCATTCCACATTCCATTCCACATTGCTTTCCATTCCATTCCACTTTCCATTCCATTCCACTCCACATTCCATTCCACATTGCTTTCCATTCCATTCAACATTCCATTCCATTCGATTCCATTACATTACATTCCATTCCACATTCCATTCCATTCCATTCCATTCCATATTCCATAACATTCCATTGCATCCCTTATTCCATTCCATTCCATTCCACATACCAATCCTTTCCATTCCTCATTCCATTCCATTCCATTCCACATTCCATTGCACATTCCCATCCATTGCACTCCACATTCCATTCCATTCCATTGCATTCCTTTCCACATTCAATTCCATTCCATTCCATTCCAAATTCCAATCCAATCCATTCCACATTCCATTGCATTCCACTCTACATTCCATTTCTTTCGTTTCCATTCCATTCCATTCCACCATTGAATCCCATTCCGCAATTCCTTCCATTCCATTCCACATTCCATTCCATTCCATTAAACTTTCTATTCCACATTCCTTTCCATTGCGTTCCACATTCCATTCCATTCCATTCCAAGTTCCATTGAATTCCATTCGAGATTCCATTCCATTCCATTTCACGTTCTAGTCCACTTTCCATTCCACTTTCCACTCCACATTCTATTACACATTCCATGTCATGTTCCATTCAATTCCATTCCACATTCCATTCCACACTTCATTCCATTCCGTTCCATGATCCACTTCATTACATTCCGTTCCATATTCCATTCCATTCCATTCCTCCTTCTATTCCATTAAATTCCATATTCTATTCCATTCCATTCCATTTCACATTCCATTCCATTCCATATTCCAATCTTCCTTCTACTCCATTCCATTCCACATTCCTTTCCATTCCTTACCATAACATTCCATGTTCCATTCCATTCCGTTCCACCTTCAATTCCATTCTCTTCCACGTTCCATTCCAGGTTCCATCTCACGTTCCATTCAATGTTCCTTTACACTTTCCATTCCACGTTCCATTCCACGTTCCATCCCACGTTCCCTTCCATGTTCAATTCCATTTCATTCCACATTCCATTCCATTCCATTCCACATTCCATTTCATTGCATTCCATTCAATTCCACGTTCCATTCCACACTCAATTACAGATTCCATTCCACATTCCATTCCGTTCCATTCCACATTTCATTCCACATTCTATACCGCCTTCAATTCCACATTCCATTCCACGTTCCATTCCACGTTACATTCCATGTTCAATTCTATTGCATGTCACGTTACATTCCACATTACACTCCATTCCTTTCCAAATTCCATTCCACATTCCATTCCACTTTCCATTCCATTCCATTCCACGATCCTTTCCACACTCCATTGCATTTCATTCCAAGTTCCATTCCACACTCCATTCCACATTACATTCCACATTCTATTCCGTTCCATTACACATTCTATTCCGTTCCATTCCACATTCCATTCCACAATCCATTCCACATTCCAATCCACTTTGCTTTCCACATTCCATTAAATTCCCTGCCACATTCCATTCCACATTCCATTACATTCCATTCCACACTCCATTCCACATTCCATTCCACATTCCATTCTATTCCATTCCACATTCCATTTCACATTCCATGCCACTTTCCATTCCACGTTCCATTCGATTTCATTCCATGTTCCATTCCACTTTCGATTCCATTGCATTCCACATTCCATTGCACATTCCATTCTCATTGCATTGCCTTTCATTCCACATTCCATTCCACATTCCATTGCATACCATTTCACAATCCATTCCACATTCCATTCCATTCCATTCCACTTTCCATTCCACATTATATTCCACATTCCATTCCGCAGTCCATTCCAAATTCCATTCCACATTCCAGTCCACAATCTATTCTCATTCCACTGCATTTATTTAGACTTTCCATTACACATTCCATTGCATTCCAACTCACATGCCATTCCACATTCCCATCAATTCCATTCCACATTATATTCAACATTCCATTCCACATTCCATTCTGCTCCCCATTCCAGTGCATTCCACATTCCATTCATTCCATTCCACATTCCATTCCACATTCCATTCCATTCCATTCCACATTCCATTCCATTCCATTCCATTCCATTCCATTCCACTTTCCATTCCACATTCCATTCCTTTCCGTTCCACGGTCCATTCCACACCCAATTCCATATTCCATTCCACATTCCATTCCGTTCCATTGCACATTCCATTTCACATTACATGCCAAGTTCAATTTCACATTCCTTTCCACGTTCCATTCCACGTTCCATTCCATGTTCTATTCCACATTCCATTCCATTCCATTTCACCCTCCTTTCCACATTCCAATCCACTTTCCATTCCACAGTCCATTCCATTCCACATTACATTCCATTTCAATCCATTCCACATTCCATTCCACTCCATTCCACGTTCCATTCCTTGTTCCATTCTTCTTTTCATTCCATTCCATTCCACATTCCATTCCACATTGCATTCCATTCCATTCTACATTGCATTCCAAATTCCATTCTATTCCATTGCACATTCCATTCCACAATGCTTTCCATTCCATTCAATTCCATTACACATTCCTTTCCATTCCATTCCACATTCCACATTCCGTTTCACTTTCCATTCGACGTTTGATTCCACATTCCTTTCCATGGTGCATTCAACGTTCCATTCCATTCCATTTCATTCCATGTTCCATTCCACCTTCCAGTCCATTCCAAGTTCCTTTCCACATTCCATTCCATTCCATTCCACGTTCCATTCAATTCTATTCCACATTCCATTCCATTACATTCCATTCCACATTCCATTCCTCATTGCATTCCATTCTATTTCATGTTAAATTCCACATTCTATTCCATTCCATTCCACATTGCATTCCATATTCCATTCCATTCCATTCCAGATTGCTTTCCATTCCATTCCACAGTCCATTCCACTCCACATTGCATTTCACATTGCATTGCATTTCATTCCACATTGCATTCCACATTCCATTCCACATTCCATTCCAGTTCCATTCCATTCCATAACACATTCCATTCCAATCCATTCCACACTCCTTTCCATTCCATTCCACATTCCACATTCCATTCCACTTTCCACTCCACGTTCTATTCCATATTCCATTCCACATTCCATTCCACATTGTATTCCGTTCCGTACCGAATTCCTTTCCACATTCCATTTCAAATTCCATTCCACATTCCATTCCATTCCATAACACATTCCATTCCATTCCATTCAACTTTCACATTGCATTCCACTTTCCATTCAACGTTACATTCCACCTTCCATTCCCCGTTCCATTGCATTCCATTCTGCATTCCATTACACGTTCCATTCCATTCCATTACACTTTCCATTCCACGTTCCATTCCATTCCACGTTCAATTCCACATTCTGTTCCTTTCCATTCCACATTCCATTCCGTTCCATTCCACATTCCATTCCATTCCACATTCCATTCCACATTTCTTTCCATTCCATTCTACATTCTATTCCACATTCCATTCTATTCCATTCCACTTTCCATTCAATTCCATTCCACATTCCATTCCACATTCCATTCTATGCCATTCCAGTTTCCATTCCACATTCCATTTCACTCAATTCCACATTCCATTCCCTTCAATTCCTTTCCTTTCAATTCCATTACATATTCCATTCCATTGCATTCTATATTCCATTCCATTCCATTCCACATTCCATTCCAATCCATTCCAGATTCCATTCCATTCCATTCCCCAATCCATTCCATTCCATTCCATAGCACTACAAATACCATTCCATTCCATTCCATTACAAATTCCATCCCATTCCACTCCACATTCCATGCCATTCCGTTCCATGTTACATTCAATTACATTTCACGTTCCATTCCACGTTCCATTCCAGTTTCCGTTCCACTTTCCATTCCGTTGCATTCCACTTTCAATTCTACGTTGCATTCCACGTTCCATTCCACGTTACTTTCCATTCTATTCCACTTTCTATTCCACGTTCCATTCCACGTTCCATTCCATTCCATTCAAACTTGCATTCCACGTTCCATTCCATGTTCCATTCCATGCCATTCCACATTTTATTCCATCACATCCCACTTTCCATTACACATTCCATTCCATTACACATTCCATTCCACATTCCATTTCACTCCCTTCCACATTGCATTCCAGATAGCATTCCATTCCTTTCTACATTCCATTCCATTCTCTTCCAGACTGCATTCTATTCCATTCCACATTCCTTTCCATTCCATTACACATTGCATTCCAATCCTCTGCATTACACATTCCATTCCGTATTCCATTGAACATTCCATTTGCTTCCATTCCACATTCCATTCCATTCCATTCCACATCCCATTCGATTCCATTCGATTCCATTCCATTCCATTCCATTCCATTCCTTTACCCATTCCTTTCCATTCCATTCCACATTCCTTTCCATTCCATTCCATTCCATTCCACATTCCATTCCACATTCCTTTCCATTCCATTCCATTCCATTCCACATTACATTCCACATTGCTTTCCATTCCATTCCGCATTACATTTCATTCCTCTCCACATTCCATTCCACATTCCATTCCATTCCATTCCACATCCCATTCCACTCTATTCTACATTCTATTCCATTCCATTCCAAGTTCCATTCCACATTCCATTCCATTCCCTTCCACATTCCATTTTATTTCGTTCCATTCCATTCCATTCCACATTCCATTCCAATCCATTCCACATTACATTCCATTTCATTTCATTCCATTCCATTCCATTCCGCATTCCATTCCAATCCATTCCGCATTGCATTCCGTTCCATTTCATTCTACATTCCATTCCACATTCCATTCCATATTCCATTCCATACCACGTTCCATTCCACATTACATTCCACATTCCATTCCATACCATTACACTTTCCATTCCACATTCCATTCAATTTCATTCCACATTCCATTCCATTCCATTCAGCATTCCATACCACATTCCTTTCCATTTCATTTGATATTCCATTCTACTTTCCATTCCATTGCACATTCCATTCCACATTGCATTCCATTCCATTCCACATTCCATTCCATTCCATATTCCATTCCATTCCAAACCACATTGCTTTCCATTCCATTCCATTCCAAATTCCATTCCACATTCCATTCCATTCCACATTCCATTCCAATCCATTCCACATTGCATTCCGTTCCATTTCATTCTACATTCCATTCCACATTCCATTACATACAACTTTCCATTCCACATTACATTCCACATTCCATTCCATACCATTACACTTTCCATTCCACATTCCATTCAATTTCATTCCACATTCCATTCCATTCCATTCAACATTCCATACCACAGTCCTTTCCATTTCATTCGATATTCCATTCCATTTTCCATTCCATTCCACATTCCATTCCACATTGCGTTCCAGTCCTTTCCACATTCCATTCCATTCCATATTCCATTCCATTCCAATCCACATTGCTTTCTATTCCATTCCATTCCAAATTCCATTCCACATTCCATTCCATTCCACTTTCCATTCCACTCTCCATTGCATTCCATTCCACACTCCATTCCGCATTCCTTTCCATTCCATTCCATTTCATATTCCATTCCGTTAAATATTCCACTCTATTCCATTCCGCTTTCCATTCCATTCCATTCTTTTGCATTCCACATTTCATTCCACATTGTATTCTATTCCATTCCACATTCCATTGCACATTCCATTCCAAGATCCATTCGACATTCCATTCCATTCCATTCCATTCCACATTATATTCCACATTCCATTCCATTCCATTCCACTTTCCATTTCGTTCCATTCCATTCAATTCCACTGTCCTTTCAACACTCAGTTCCATATTACATTCCACATTACATTCCATTACATTTTACGTTGCATTCCACATTCCATACCAAGTTCAATTCCACATTCCTTTAAACGTTCATTTCCACATTCCATTCCACGTTCCATTCCCTTCTATTCCACGTTCCATTCCACATTCCTTTGCATTCCATTCTAAGTTCCATTCCATACTCCATGCCATATTCCTTTCCACCTTCCATACCGTTCCATTCCACATTCCACTCCACATTCCATTCCATTCCATTCGAGATTCCATGCCCTTGCATTCCATTCCATTGCACGTTCCTTTCCACTTTGAATTAAATTCCACTCCACATTCAATTCCACATTCCAGTCCATTCCATTGCACATTGCATTCCATTCCAATCCACATTTCATTCCACAATTCATTCCATTCCATTCCACATTCCATTCCACATTCCATTCCATTCCATTCCACGTTCCATTCCACATTCCATTCCACGGTCCATTTCAGATTGAATTCCATATGCCATTCCACATTCCATTCCGTTCCATTGCACATTCCATTCCACATTCCATGCCAAGTTCAATTCAGCATTCATTTCCACGATCCTTTCCATGTTCCATTCCACGTTCCATTCCATTCCATTCCACATTTCATTCGACATTCCATTGCATTCCATTCCAAGTTCCATTCTACACTCCTTTCTATATTCCATTCCACCATCCATACCGTTCCATTCTACATTCCATAACACAAGGCATTCCACATTTCTTTCCACTATGCATTCCACATTCCATTCCACTTTCCATTCCACATTCCATTATAGTCCATTCCATATTACATTCTGTTCCATTCTTCATTCCATTCCACATTCCATTCCATTGCATTCCACATTCCATTCCATTACACTCCTCATTTCATTCCACATTCCCTTCCATTCCATTCCACATTTTATTCCAAGTTCCATTCCATTCAATTACACGTTCCATTCCACGTTTCATTCCACTTTCCATTCCACATTCTATTCTAATTCATTCAACATACCATTCCACATTCCATTCAGTACCATTCCACTTTGCATTCCACATTGCATTCCATTTCACGTTCCATTCCACATTCCATTCCACGTTCCATTCCACATTCCGTTTCATTCCATATTCCATTCTACATTTCATTCCATTCCATTCCACATTTCATTTCGTATTCCATTGCATTTCATTCCACATTCCATTACACATTCCATCCCATTCCATTAAACATTCCATTCCACATTCCTTTCCACATTCCTTTAAATTCCATTACACATTCCATTCCACATTTCATTCCACATCCCATTCCTTTCCATTGCACATTCATTTCCACATTCCATGCCACATTCCATTCCAGATTCCATTCCATTCCATTCCACATTCCATTCCACATTGCATTCCATTCCATTCCACATTCCAATCCACTTTCCTTTCCATTCCATTCCACTTTCCATTCCACCTTCTATTCCACATTCCATTCTCATTCCATTGCATTTCATTCCACATTCCATTCCACATTCCTTTGCATTCCAATTTACATTCCATTCCACATTCCATTCCATTCCATTCCATTCCACATTCCACTCCATATTCCATTCCGATGTGCATTCCTCATTCCATTGTACATTCCATTCCACATTCCATTCTCATTCCATTGCATTTCGTTTCACATTCCAGTCCACAATCCATTGCATTCCAATTCACATGCCATTCCACATTCCATTACACATTCCATTCCACATTCCATTATACAGTCCATTCCAATCCATTCCTCTTTCCATTGCTTTCCAATCCACTTTCCTTTCCACATTTCATTCCATTCCATTTCACATTCAATTCCTGATTCGATTCCATTCCATTCCACATTCCATTCCATTCCATTCCATGTTCCATTCCAATTTCCATTAAATTCCATTCCACAATCCATTCCATTCCCTTCCACATTCCATTCCTTTCCAATCCACATTTCATTCCATATTTCAATCCATTCCATTCCATTACAGATTCCCTTCAACATTCCTTTCCACATTCCATTCCATTCCATTCCACATTCCATTCCAGTCCATTCCATTCAATTCCACGTTCCATTCCACACTCAATTCCAGATTCCATTCCACATTCCATTCCGTTCCATTCCACATTTCATTCCACATTCTATACCACGTTCAATTCCATGTTCCATTCCACGTTCCATTCCACGTTAAATTCCACGTTCAATTTTATTGAATTTTACATTCCATTCCACATTCCATTCCATTATTTTCCAAGTTTGATTCCACATTCAATTCCACTTTCCATTCCATTCCATTCAACGTTCCTTTCCACATTCCATTGCATTTCATTCCAAGTTCCATTCCACACTCCATTCCACAGTACATTCAACATTCTATTGCGTTCCAGTCCACATTCCATTCCACAATCCATTCCTCATTCCAATCCACTTTGCTTTCCACATTCCTTTAAATTCCATGCCACATTCCATTCCATTCCATTCCACACTCCATCCCGTATTCCATTCCACATTCCATTCTATTCCATTCCACATTCCATTCTATTCCTTTCCACATTCCATTCCACTTTCCAGTCCTTTCCATTCCATATTCTATTCCATTAAATTCCACATTCCATTCCTTTGCATTCCATTCCATTCCACATTCCATTCCATTCCATTCCATTCTATTCCATTCCATTCCATTCCATTCCACATTCCACTCTATTGAATTCCGCATTCCATTCCACTCCATTCCATCCCATTCCACATTCCACTCCATTCAATTGCATTCCACAATCCATTCCATTACATTCCACATTCCATTCTATTCCATTGCACATTCCATTCCACTTTCCATTCCACGTCGCATTCCATGTTCCATTCCATGTCACAATCCGCGTTCCATTCCTTTCCATTCCACATTGCATTCCACGTTGCATTACATTCCATTGCACGTTTCATTCATAGCTCCATTAATAATTCCATTCCGCATTCCATTCCACATTCCATTCCATTCCATTCCATGTTCAATTCCACATTGCGTTTCCTTCAATTCCAAATTCCATAACTTTCCATTCTATTCCATTCAACATTCCATTCTATTCCATACCACATTCTATTCCACATTCCAATCCATTTCATTCTCATTCTTTTCCATTCCATTCCAAGTTCCATTCCACGTTCTTTTCCACGTTCCAGTCCACTTTCCATTTCACATTTCATTCCATTCCATTTCAGATTTCATTCCATTCCATTACACATTCTATTCCACAATCCATTCCATTCCATTCCACATTCCATTCCACATAATATTCCATTTGATTCCACCTTCCACTCCATTCCATTCCACATTCCATTCCTTTCCATTCCACGTTACATTGCATATTCTCTTCCACCTTCCATTTTACATTCCATTCCACTCAATTCCAAATTCCATTCCATTCCATTCCACATTCCATTCCACACTCCATTCCTTTCCATTACACATTCTATTCCATTGCATTCCACGTTCCATTCCACGTTCCATTCCAAATTCACTTCCACATTCCATTCCAACTTCCATTCCACATTCCATTCCATCCCATTCCACATTCCATTCCATTGCATTCGACATTGCATTCCTCATTCCATTCCACAATCCATTCCATTCCATTCCATTCCACATTCCATTCCATTCCACATTCCATTGCATTCCCTTCTACATTCCATTCCACATTCATTCCGTTTCGTTCCACATTCCATTCCACACTCCAATCCATTCCATTCCACAATCCATTCCATTCCATTCCACCTTCCGTTCCACTTTCCATTCCATGTTCGATTACATTGCTTTCCACTTTCCATTCCACATTCCAATCAGCTTTCCATTGCACATTCCATTCCATTCCATTCCACGTTCCAGTCCACATTCTATTCCACATTCCATACCACATTCCATTCGACGTTCCATTCCATTCCATTCCACTTTCCATTCCACATTCCATTGTACTTTCCATTCCAAGTTCCATTCCACATTCCATTCCACATTCCATTCCACTTTCCATTCCATTCCAGTTCCATTCCACATTCCATTCCATTCCATTCAACATTCCATTCCACATTCCATTCCACGTTCCATTCCAGTTTCCATTCCATGATCCATTCCATTCCATTCCCCATTCCATTCCACATTGCATTCCACTCTATTCCACGTTCCATTCCTCATTCCATTCCACATTCCATTCTATTGCAATCGACATACCATTCCACATTCCATTCCATTCCACATTCCTTTACACATTCCATTCCATTTCATTCCACATTCCTCTCCACATTCCATTCCATTTCCTTCCACATTCCATTCCACATTCTATTACACATTGCATTCCACATTCCCTTTCTCATTGTTTTCCATTCCGTTCCACTTTCTATTCCACATTCCATTGCATTCCATTCCACATCCCATACCACATTCCATTCCACATTCCCTTCCATTCCATTCCACATTCCATTCCACATTCCATTACATTTCATTCCACGTTCCATTCGATTAATTTCCAGATTCCGGTCCACATTCCATTCCACGTTCCATTCCATTCCTTTCCACTTTCCATTCTAATTTCCTTTAGGCGTTCCATTCCATTCCATTCCACGTTCCATTCTACATTCCATTAGATGTTCCATTCCACTTTCCATTCCACATTCCATTCCATTCCATTCCACATTACATTCCATATTCCATTGCATTCCAATCCATATTGCATTCCATTATATTCAACATTTCACTCCATTCCATTCCACGTTCCATTCCAAGTTCGATTCCGGGTTACATTCAACGTTCCATTGCAAGTTCCATTCCACATTCCATTCCACGGTTCATTGTATTCCATTCAACATTTCATTCCACTTTCCATTCCATTCCTTTCCACTTTACTTTCCACGTTCCATTCCACATTCAATTCCACATTATATTCCGTTCTATTCCACATTTCATTTAACATTCCATGCCATCCTATTCCACATTCCATTCCACGTTACATTCATCATTCCATTCCACATTCCCTTCCGTTCCATTCCACATTACATTCCACATGGAATTCCATTCCATTTCACATTTTGTTCCATTGAATTCCTTATTTCATTCCTTTGCATTGCACATTCTATTACATTCCATTCCCATTCCATTCCATTCCATTCCTTTCTACTCTACATTCCATTCCAGTGCATTGCACATTGCATTCTATTCCATTCCACTTTCCATTCCACATTCCATTCTAAGTTGCCTTGCATTCTATTCCACGTCACATTCCACAATCCATTCCACATTTCGTTCCATGTTTCACTCCATTCTATTCCAAGTTCCTTTCCATTGCATTCGACGTTCCATTCCATGTTCCATTCCATTCCATTCCACGTTGCATTCCACATTCCATTCCTCATTTTATTCCACCTTCCATTTCACTTTCCATTCCATTTAATTGGATGTTAAATTCCACCTTCCTTTCCATTCCATTCCACGTTCCGTTCCAGATTCCATTGCACATTTCATTCCACGTTCCATTACACATTCTATTCTACGTTCCATTACACGATCCATTCCACTTTCCATTCCACGTTCCATTGCATTCCATTCTGCGTTCCATTCCACATTCCATTCCCTTCCATTCCACATTCTATTCAACATTGCATTCCACATTCTATTCAACATTTCATTCCACATTCTGTTCCATTCCATCCCACCTTCCTTTCCATTCCACATTCCATTCCACATTCCATTCCATTCCATTCTACATTCAATTCCATTCCATTCCACATTCCATTCCACATTCCATTCCATTCCATTCCATTCCACTTTCCATTCCATTCCATTCCACATTCCATTCCATTCCGTTCCACATTCCATTCCACATTCCATTCTACATTCCATTCCATTTCATTCTATTCCATATTCCATTACATTACATTCAGCATTCCATTCCATTCCATTCCAAATTCCATTCCATTCCATTACATTCCACTTTATAATCCACGTTCAATTCCACTTTCCATTCCATTCCAACCCACCTCCCATTCCACATTCCATTGCATTCCATTCCACTATCGTTTTCACATTCCATTCCACATTACATTCCTTTCCATTCCACATTCCATTCCACATTCCGTTCCACATTCAGTTCCATTCCATTACACTTTCCATTTCATTCCATTCCACATTGCATTCCGTTCCATTCCACATTATATTCCACATTCTATTCCACATTCCATTCCGTTCCATCCCTCATTCCATTGCATTCCATTCCACATTCCTTTCCACATTATACTCCATTCCATTCCACGTTTCATTCCATTTAATTACACATTACCTTCCACATTATATTCCACATTCCATTCCACTTTCCATTCCATTCAATTTCAGGTTCCTTTCCACATTCCATTCCACTCCATTACACATTCCATTCCATATTCCTTCCTATTTAATTCCACATTCCATTTCAGGTTCCATTCCATTCTATTCGACTTTCATTTCCGCATTCCATTCCGCAGTCCATTCCACATTACATTCCGTTTCATTCCGCATTCAATTCCACATTCCATTCCACATTCTATTCCCTTCCACTCCACATTCCATACCACATTCCATTCCATTCTATTCCACAATCCATTCCATATCCCATTCCATTCCGTTCAACTTTCCACAACACATTCCATTCCATTCCATTCAATTTCATTCCTCATTCGTATCCATTTCATTCCACATTCCATTCAATTCCATTCCAAATTCCATTCCATTCCATTCCACATAAAATCCACGTTCCATTCCATTCCATTCCACTTTCCATTCCATTCCATTCCACATTCCATTCCTCATTCCATATCACATACCATTCCATTGCATTCAACATTCCATTGCATTCCATTATACATTCCATTCCATTCCTTTCGACATTCCATTCATTTCCACATTTCATTCCACATTACATTCCACGTTCCATTCCATTCCATTCCATTCCGTGTTCCATTCCACGTTCCATTCCATGTTCCACTACATTCCATTCCACGTTCCATTCCATTCCATTCCACATTCCATTGCACATTCCATTCAACATTCCATTCCTCATTCCATTCCATTCCTCATTCCATTCCATTCGTTTCCACATTACATTCCACATTCCACTCCATTCCATTCCACATTCCATTAAACATTACTTTCCACATTCCATTCCTTTCCATTTGACACTCCGTTACAAGTTGCATTCCATTCTATTCCACGTTCCATTCCACGATGTATTCCACATTGCATTCCACATTCCATTCCACTTTCCATTTCAGATTCCTTTACACATTCCATTTGACATTCCATTCCATTCCATTTCACATTCCATTCCATTCCATTTCACATTCCATTCCTTATTCCTTCCATTCCATTCCACATTCCATCCCACTATCCCTGCCACATTCCATTCCATTCCTTTCCACATTCCTTTCCAGATTCCATTCCACGGTCCATAACATTCCACACCACATTCCATTCCACTTTCCATTGCATTCCTTTCTATTCCATTCCACATTCCCTACCATTCCATACAATTAAATTTCACTGTCCAATCCATTCCATTCCACTTTTGATTCCACATTCCATTGCACATTCCATTCTGTTCCATTCCACATTCCATTCCCCACTGCATTCCACATTCCATTCCACATACCATTCCGTTCCATTCCATATGCCATTCCACATTCCATTCCACATTCCATTCCATTCCATTCCACATTCCATTGCATTGCATTCCACATTCCTTTCCACATTCCATTCCATTCCATTCCACATTCCATTCCATTCAATTCCACATTCCATTAAACATTCTATTCCATATTCCATTCCACATTCAATTCCATTCCATTCCACATTCCATCCCTTTCCATACCAATTTCCATTCCATTCCGTTCCATGTTCCATTACACGTTCCATTCCATTATATTCCAGGTCCTATTCCACATTCCATTCCACTTTCCATTCCACTTTCCATTCCGTTCCATTCCATATTCAATTACACATTCCATTCCACATTCCATTGCGTTCCATGCCACATTCCATTTCACATTCCATTCCACCTTCCATTGCACATTCCATTCCACATTCCATTGCATTGTATTCCATATTTCATTCCACATTCCATTCCATTCCATTCCACATTTCATTCCACATTGCATTCCATTCCTGTCCACATCCCATTCCGCAATCCATTCCACTCCTTTCCACATTCCATTCCATTTCATTACACATTCCATTTCACATTTCATTCCACATCCTATTCCATTCCATTCCACCTTCCATTACACATTCCATTCCACATTCCTTTCCATTCCACATTCCATTTCACATTCCATTCCATTCCATTCCACATTCCATTCCACATTCCATTACTTTCCATTCCACATTCCATTCCACATTCCATTCCACATTCCATTCCACATTCCATTCTCATTCCATTGCATTTCATTCCACATTACATTCCACATTCCATTCTCTTCCAATTCACTTTCCATTCCACATTCCATTCCATTCCATTCCATTCCACCTTCCATTCCACATCCCATTCTGCGGTCCATTCCACATTCCATTCCACATTCCATTCCATGTTCCATTCTCATTCCATTTCATTTCGCTGCACATTCTTTTCCGAAATCCATTTCATTCCAGTTCACATGACATTCCACATTCCTTTCCATTCCATTCCATTCCATTCCACATTCCATTCCACATTCCATTCCACATTCCATTCCGCAGTCCATTCCATTCCATTCCATTTTCCATTACATTGCAATCCACATTCCATTCCAAGTTCCATTCCATTGTATTCCATATTCTAATCCATTCCATTCCTCGTGCCATTCCGTTCAATTGCACATTCCATTCCATTCCATTATATTCCAATCCACATTCCATTCCATTCCATTCCACATTCCATTCCATTCCATTCCACATTTCATTCCATTCCATTCCATTCCATTCCATTCCACATTCCTTTCAGTTCCATTACATTCTACATTCCATTCCTTCGCATTCCGCGTTCCATTCCATTCTATTCGATTCCATTCTATGTTCCACTCCATTCAATTCCATTCAATTTTCCATTCCATTCTATTCAACTTTCCATTCCATTCCATTCCACATTCCATTGCACATTCCATTCAATTTCACTCCACTTTGCATTCCACGTTCCATTCCACATTCCATTCCACATTGCATTCCAAATTCCATCTGATTCCATTCCACATTCCAATGCATTCCATTCCACGATCCATTCCACATTCCATTCCACATTCTAATCCAAGTTCCATTAGATTCTTTCCAAGTTCCACTACCTTTCCATTCCACTCCATTCCTCGTTCCATTGCAGTTTCAATACAACGTTCCATTCCACATTCCATTCCACAGTCCATTCCACTTTCCATTCCATTCCATTCCGCATTCCATTCCAAATTCCATTCCATTCCATTCCATTTTCCTTTTCAGATTCCATTCACTTTCCATTCCATTACATTCCACATTCCATTCCACATTCCATTCCATTCCATTCCACGTTCCATTAAACATTCCATTGCATTCAATTTCACGTTCCATTCCATATTCCATTCCACCTTCCATTCCACATTCCATTCCATTCCACATTTCATACAACATTCTATTCCCTTCCATTCCACAATCCATTCCACTTTCCATTCCTCCTTGCATTCCAGGATCCATTCCCCGTTCTATTCCACGTTCCATTCCACATTCCATTCCTCTTTCCATTCCATAATCCATTCCATGTTCCATTCCACGTTCCATTCCATTCCATTCCACGTTCCATTACCTTCCGTTCCACATTCCATTCCAATTTCCATTTCACGTTCCGTTCCACATTCTATTTCACTTTCCATTCCATTCCACACCATTAAAGTACACATTCCTTTCCATTCCATTGGTCATTCCATTCCATTCCATTCCATGATCCATTCCACATTCCATTACACATTCCATTCCTTTCCATTAAACAATCCATTCCACGTACCATTCCACATTCCATTCCACGTTCCATTCCATTCCATTCCACATTCCAATACATTCCCTTCCACATTCCAATCCATTCCATTCCACATTCCGTTCCTTTCCATTCCACATTCTACCACATTCCATTCCAAGTTGCATTGCATTCTGTTCCACGTCCCATTCCACATTCCATTCCATATTACATTCCACTTTCCATTCCAATCTTTTTCACGTTCCTTTCCATTCCATTACACGTTCCATTCCACTTTTCATTCCTTATTCCTTTCCACATTGCATTTCACGTTGCATTCCTTTCCATTCCACTTTCTATTCCATGTTCCATTCCATTCCATTCCATATTCCATTGCATTCAATTCCACATTCCTTTCCATTCCATTCCACATTCCATTCCATTCCATTCTGTTCCATATTCCATTCCATTACAGTCAACATGCCATACCATTACATTCCATATTTCATTCCACATGCCATTCCACATTCGATTCCACATTCCATTCCACGTTCCATTCCATCCCATTCCACATTCTATTCCACTCCATTCCACTTTCCATTCCATTCAATTCTAAATATCACTCCATTCCATTGCATTCCACATTCTATTCCATTCCATTCTGCTTTCCATTGCGTCCCATTCCGTTCTATTCCACATTCCATTCCATTCCATTCCATTCCACATTCCATTCCATTCCATTCCACTTTCCATTCCACATCCAATTCTAATTTCTTTTCCACATTCCATTCCATTTCATTCCACATTCCATTCTTTTCCAATCCACATTCCATTCCACGTTCTATTCCATTCCATTCCACATTCCTTTCCATTCCATTTCACATTCCATTCCTTTCAATTCTTCATTTCATTCCATTGCATTGCATTCCATATTCCACTCCATTCCATTCCTCATTTCATTCCATTCCATTGCATTCCACATTCCATTCCATTCCATTCCCATTCCAGTTCATTCCATTCCATTATAGTCCACATTCCATTCCATTCCTTTCCACATTCCATTCCATTCCATTCCGCATTCCACTCCACATTCCTTTCCACGTTACTGTCCTTTCCATTTCACATTCCATTTCCCATTCCTTTCCATTCCGTTCGACATTCCGTTTCAGATTCCATTCCATTCCATTCGACATTCCATTGCACATTCCTTTGCTTTCCATTCCACATTCCTTTCCACTCAACTCCACTTTCCATTCCACATTCATTTCCATTCCATTCCACATTCCATTGCACATTCCATTCCACATTTCATTCCACATTGCATTCCGTTCCTTTGCACGTTCTATTCCGTTCCATTCCACATTCCATTCCATTCCGTTCCATTCCATTCCATTCCATTCTGCATTCCACATTCCAATCCATTCCGTTCCGCATTCCATTCTACATTCCATTCCATTCCACATTTCTTACTATTCCATTCCACATTCAATTTCATTCCATTCCACATTACATCCCATTCCATTCCACGTTCCATTCCATTCCATTCCACTTACCATTCCACATTGCATTCCACTTTCCATTCCATGTTGCATTCCTTTCTGTTCCAAGTTCCATTCCACGTTCCATTCCATTCCATTCCACGTTCCATTCTACATTCCATTGCACATTTCCTTCCACGTTCAATTCCACATTCCATTCCACGTTCCTTCCATGTTCCATTCCATGTTCCATTGCGCGTTCTATTCCTTACAATTCCAAGTTCCATTCCGCATTCCATTCCATTGCATTATACTTCCCATTCCACATTCCATTCCACATTGCATTCCACATTCCATTCTCTTCCATTATACTTTCCCTTCCGCATTCCATTCCACAATAATTTCCATTCCATTACATTCCGTTCCACATTCCATTCCACATAACATTCCTTTGCATTTCACATTCCATTCCGCATTCCATTCCACATTCCATTCCATTCCATTCCACATTCCATTCCACATTCAGTTTCACATTACATTCCACATTACATTCCACATTGCATTTCGTATTTCTTTCCACATTGCATTCCATTCCATTCCACATTCCATTCCACATTCCATTCCACGTTCCATTAAAATCCGTTCCACTTTCCTTTCCACATTCCATTACACATACCTTTCCACATTACTTACGTTCTGTTCCACATTCCATTCCACAGTCCTTTCTACTTTCCATTCCATTCCATTCCACATTCCATTCCATTCCATTCCACATTCCATTCCATTCCATTCCACATTCCATTCCATTACATTCCGCATTCCATTCCACATTCCATTCCACGTTCCATTTCATTCCATTCCACCTTCCATTATACCTTCCATTCCATTCCATTCGATGTTCCATTCCACGTTCCATTCCATATTCCATTCCATGCCTTTCCATTCCATTCCACATTCCATTCCACATTGCATTCCATTCCTTTCCACACTGCATTCTACATTCCATTCTACATTCCATTCCATTCCATTCCACGTTACATTCCACGTTCCATTCTTCGTCCCATTCCATTCCATTCCATGATGAATTCCGCATTCAATTCCATTCCATTTCGTGTTGCATTCCACATTCCACTCCACTCCATTCCATTCCACATTCCGTTACACTTCTTCCCACATTCCATTCCATGTTCCATTCCATTCCAATCCACATTCAGTTCCATTCCATTCCATTCTTGTCCACATTCTTTTCCATTCCCTTCCATTCCACATTCCATTCCAATTTTTTCCACTTTCCATTTCATCCCATTCATTATAAATTTCCATACTGCAGTCCGTGTTCCATTCCACATTCCATGACATTGTGTTCCATAAACCATTCCATTCCATTCCACATTCCATCCCATTGAATTCCATTCCACATTCCATTCCATTTCTTTCAATTGCAGTCCACATTCTATTCAATTCCACTCCATTCCATTCTACATTCCATTTCATTCCATTGCACATTCAATTCCAATCAATTCCTCATTCCATTTCATTCCATTCCATATTCCACTCCAATCCATTCCACATTCCATTCCATTCAATTCCACATTCAATTCCATTCCATTGCACATTCCATTCATTTCCATTCCATTCCACATTCCATTCCACAGTCCATTCCATTCTGTTCCACTTTAGATTCCATTCCATTCCACATTCCATTAAAATCCATTCCATTCCACATTCCTTTCCGTTCTATTAGTCATTCCATTCCACGTTCCATTCCACTTTCCATTGCACTTTCCAGTCCACGTTCCATTCCACATTCCATTACACGTTCCATTCCATTCAATTCCACATCCCATTCCACATTCCATTCCATTCCATTCCACATTCCATTCCATTCCAATCCACATTCCATACCACTCCATTCCATTTCTTTCCACATTCCATTCCGTTCCATTCCACATTCCATTCCATTCCATTAAACATTCCATTCCACATTCCATTCTATTCAATTTCATATTCCATTCCGTTCCATTCCATTCAATTTCACATTCCATTCTCTTCCATTCCTGATTCCTTTCCACTTTCCATTCCACATTCCATTACACATTCCGTTCCCCAGTCTATTCCACATTGCATTACTTTCCATTCCACATTCCATTTCACATTCCATTCCGTTCCATTCCACATTCCTTTCCACATTCCATTCCACATTCCATTCCACGTTCCATTCCTCATTTCATTCCACATTCCACTCCATTCCATTCCACATTGCATTCCACATTCCATTTCACATTCCTTTCCATTCCATTCCACATTCTACTCCATTCCATTCCACTTTCCATTCCACATTCCATTACTTTCCATTCCATATTCCATTCCATTCCATTCCACATTCTATTACATTCCATTCAACGTTCCATTCTACATTCCATTCCAAGGTCCATTTAATTAAATTCCTCGTTCGATTCCCCATTCCATTCCATTCCATTCCACTTTCCTTTCCACATTCCATTCCACATTCCATTCCACTGCATTCCACATTCCATTCCGTTCCATTCCACTTTCCATTACTCGTTCCATTCCATTCAAGTCGATGTCCAATTCCACATTGCAATCCAAACTCCATTTCCCATTCAATTACACTCTATTTCACATTTCATTGCACTTTCCACTACATTCCATTCCACAATCCATTCCACACTCCACTATATTCCATCCCACATTCCATGCCACGTTCCAATCCATTCCTTTCCACCTTCAATTAAACATTCCTTTACATTACATTTGACTTTCTATTCCACATTCCATTCCACATTCCGTTTCAGATTCCATTCTGTTCCGTTACACCCTCCATTCCACACTCCATTCCACATTCCTTTCAACATTCCATTCCGTTCCATTCCATGTTCCGTTCCACATTACGTTCCGCATTCCATTCCACATTCCATTCCACATTCCATTAAATTCCATTCCACTTTCCATTCTATTCCATTCCACATTCCTTTCCACGTTCCATTCAACGTTCTATTCCAAGTTCCCTTCGATAGCATTTCACGTTCCATTCCGCATTCCATTACATTCCATTCCACTTTCCTTTCAACATTCTAATACCCATTCCATTGCACATTACATTCCGTTCCATTCCACATTCCATTCCACATGCCGTTCCACATTCTATTCCATTAGATTCCACATTCCATTCCATTCCATTGCACATTCCATTCCAAATTCCATTCCTTTCCTTTCCACATTTCATTCCACATTCCATTCCACATTTCATTCCACATTCCATTCTATTCCACATTCCAATACACGTTCCAATAAATTACATTCCACGCTCCATTCCACGTTACATTCCACTTTCCATTCCACATTCCAATCCACATTCCATTCCACAATCCATTCCAAATTCCATTCCACAATACGTTCCACATTCGATTCCACAATCCATTCCACATTCCATTCCATTCCATGCCACATTCCATTCCACGTTCCATTCCTTTCCATACCACTTTCAATTCCACATTCCATTACATTACATTTCACATTCCATTCCACATTCCATTCCAAATTCCATTTCACATTCCATTGCGTTCCTTTCCACATTCCATTCCACACTCCATTCCACATTCCATTCCACATTCCATTCCACGTTCCATTCCATTCCATTCCACATTACATTTCACACTCCATTCCACATTCCATTCCAAATTCCATTCCACGTTCAGTTCTGTTCCATTTCACATTCCATTCCACACTCCATTCCACATTCCATTCCACATTTCATTCCATTAAATTCCACATTCCTTTCCACTTTTCATTTTGCATTCCTTTCCACATTCCTTCCCACATTCCATTTCACATCCCATTTCACATTCCATTCCATTCCGTTCCACATTCCTTTCCCCATTCCAATCCTCGTTCCATTCCATTTCATTCCACATTTAATTAAACATTCCATTCCATTCCATTTCACATTCCATTCCGTTAAATTCCAGATTCCTTTCCACATTCCATTCCATATTCAATTCCACAATCCCTTCCACATTCCGTTCCAAACTCCTTTGCATTCCATTCCACATTGCATTCCATTCCATTCCACATTCCATTTCACTTTCCATTCCGTTCCATTACACATTCCTTTCCACATTCCATTACACATTCCATTCCAAATTCCGTTCAAAATTCCATTCCATATTCCATTCCTATCCATTCCACATTCCATCTCACATTCCGTTCAACTTTCCATTTCACATTCCAATCCATTCCATTCGCCATTCCATTCTATTCCATTCCAAATTCTATTCCACCTTCCGTTCCATTCCATTCAACATTCCATTCCATTCCTCACTTCATTACATTCCATTCCACATTCTATTTTACGTTCCATTTCAAGGTCGATTCATTTCCATTCCACGTACCATTACACATTCCATTCCATTCCATTCCATTGCTTTCCATTTCACATTCCATTACGCATCCATTCCATTCCATTGCACTTTCCATTCCACATCGCATTCCACATTCCATTCCAAATTCCAATCCGTTCCATTCCACTTTTTTTCCACATTCCTTCCGCATTCTATTCAATATTCCATTTCACTTTCCATTCCATACCATTCCACATTCCATTGCATTCCACATTCCATTCCATTCCACATTCCATTCCACATTCCATTCCATTACATTTCACATTCCCTTCCGTTCCATTCCACATTTCTTTCCATATTCCATTCCACATTACGTTCCACATTCCGTTCCACATTCCATTCCATTCCATTCCACATTCAATTCCATTCCATTTCACATTCCATTCCACATTGCATTCCACATACCATTCCACATTCCATTCCATGTTCCATTCCACATTCCATTCCACGTTTCATTCCATTCCATTCCATGTTCCATTCCACGTTCCACTCCATTCAATTCCACGTTCCGTTCCACATTCCATTCCATTCAATTCCACATTGCATTTCACATTCCATTCCACATTCCATTCCACATTTCTTTCCATTCCATTCCTCCTTCCATTCCAAGTTCCAATCCACGTACCATTACACTTTCCACTCCACGTTTTGTTACATTCCATTCCTCTTTCCATTCCACGTTCCATTACGCATTCCATTCCACATTCCATTCCATTCCACACCATTCCATTCAATTCCACATTCCATTCAACATTGCATTCCACATTTCATTCCATTCCATTCCAATTTCCTTTACATGTTCCATTCCACGTTCCATTCCACGTTCCATTCCATTCCGTTCCACGTTCCATTCCATTCCATTCGACATTTCTTTGCTATTCCATTTCACATTCCATTCTACATTCCATTTGACATACCATTGCATTCCCTTCCACATTCCATTCCACATTCCTCTGCACGTTCCATTCCATTCCATTGTACATTCCATTCCACTTTCCATTCATTTACATTCCACATTCCATTCCACATTCCATTCCATTCGATTCCACATTCCATTCCACATTCCATTACATGTTCCATTTCATTCCATTCCACATTCCGTTCCACAATCCATTTCACATTCCATTCCACATTCCATTTCACATTCCATTGCATTCCATTACATTCCATTTTGCATTCTACATTCCATTCCACTTTCCTTTCCATTCCATTCCACATTACATTCCACTTTCCATTCCATTCCATTCCACTTTCCATTCCACGTTCCGTTACCCATTCCATTCCACTTTCCATTCTATTCCATTCCTCTTTTCATTCCACTTTCCATTCCACAGTCTATTCCACATTCCATTCCACAATCCACTGCATTCCATTCCACATTGCATTCCACATTCCATTCCAAATTCCTTGGCACATTCCTTTCGAATCCATTCCACATTCTATTGCACATTCCATTCCATTCCTTTCCACATTCCATTCCACCTTCCATTCCAAGTTCCATTCCACGGTCCACTCCATCCCACGTTCCATTCCACTTTTCATTCCAAGTTCCATTCCATTCCATTCCACATTCCATTCCATTAAATTCTACTTTCCATTTCATGCGGTTCTATGTTCCATTCCTCATTCCATTACACAATCCATTGACTTCCATTCCACATTCCATTCCACATTCCATTCCATATTCCTTTGCTAATTCCTTTCCATTCCATTCCAAATTCCATTCCACAGTCAATCCCACATTACATTCCACTTTCTATTCCATTCCATTACACGTTAAATTGCACATTCCGTTGCATTATATTTGACATTCCATTACACATTCCATTCCACATTCCATTTCACATTGCATTCCGTTCCATTACACATTCCATTACACACTCCATTCCACATTCCATTCCACATTCCATTCCGTTTCATTCCACATTCGTTTCCACATTCCTTTTCGCATTGCATTCCACAATCCATACAACATTCCAATCCACACTACATTCGACGTTGCATTCCACATTCCATTCCGTACCTTTCCACATTCCTTTCCACATTCCATTCCACATTCCATTCCATTAAATTCCACATTCCATTCCACATTCCATTCCATTGCATTTCACATTCCATTCTGTTCCATTCCACATTCCTTTCCACATTCCATTCATTTCCACATTTGTTTTCATTCCATTCCACGTTCCATTCCACTTTCCATTCCACATTCCATTGCATTCCATTCCACATTCCATTCCACGTTCTATTCCAGATTCCATTCCACATTCCATTCCACGTTGCAAATCATTCCGTTCCATGTTGCATTCCAGGTTCCATTACTTTCCATTCCACTTTCCATTCCACATTCCATTGCACATTCCATTGTATCTTCCATTCCACATTATATTCCATGTTCCATTCCACGTTCCATTCAATGTTCCATTCCACGTCCCATTCCATACCATTCCACCTCCCATTCCACATTCCATTCCATTCCGTTCCACGTTCCATTCCACATTCCATTCCACGTTCGATTCCACATTCCATTCCATTCCATTACATGCTCCCTTCCACATTCCACTCCATTACATGCTCCCTTCCACATTCCAATCCACATTCCGTTCCACATTCCATTGCATTCCATTCAACATTTCATTCCACATTCCATTTCAGAACCCATTACACATTCCATTCCTTTCCATTCCACATTCAATTCACTTCCATTCCATTCCTCTTTCCATTCCATGTTCCATTCCACGTTCCATTAAAATTTCCATTCCACGTTCCATTCCATTCCATTCCACATTGCATTCTACCTTTCAGTCCATTGCATTCCACTTCCTATGCCACATTCCATTCAACAATCCATTTCATTCCATTCCACATTCCATTTCACGTTCCATTCCCCATTTCACTGCATTCCATTCCTCATTCCATTCCCTTCCACTCCACAATACATTCCAGATTCCATTCCATCTTCCATTCCACATTCCATTCCACATTCCATTCCATTCCATCTGACATTCCGTTCCACGTTCCATTCCACGTTGCATTCCACGTTCTATTCCATATCATTCCGTGTTGCATTCTGTTCCATTGCACATTTCATTCCACCTTCCATTTCGCATTCCATTTGACATTCCATTTCACATTCTTTCCATTCCATACCACATTCCATTCCATTCCATTACACATTCCATTCCATTCCTTTCGAAATTCCTATCCTTTCCACATTACATTCCATATTCCATTCCACGTTCCATTCCATTCCATTCCACTTTCCATTCCATGTTACATTTTATGTTCCATTACATTCCATTCCACGTTGCGCTGCACATTCCTTTACATTCCATTTCACGTTCCATTCCAAATTTCAATTACAAATTCCATTCCACTTTCCATTCCTTTCCTTGCCACATTCCATTCCACGTTCCATTCCACATTCCATTCCATTCCATTCCACATTCCATTCCACACTCCTTTCCGTTCCATTCCACATTCCATTCGATACTCCATTCAACATTGCATTCCACATTCCATTCCACATTCAATTACACATTCCATGCCGTTCTATTCCACTTTCCATTCCACAGTCCATTCCACATTCCATCTCACATTCCATTCCATTCCATTCCACAATCCTTTCCACAATCCATTCCACCTTCCATTCCACATTCCACATTCCTTTCCTTACCATTCGTTTTCGCAATCCATACCAATTTCCATTCCATTCCGTTCCACATTCCATTCCATTGCATTCCACTTTCCATTCCCTTCCATTCCACATTCCATTCCACATTCCATTCCATTCCATTCTATTCCACATTCTATTCCATTCCATTCCACATTCCATTCTATTCCATTTTGCATTCCATTCCATTCCACATTCCATTCAATTCCATTCCACATTCCATTCCATATTCTATTCTACCTTTCATTCCGTATTGCATTCCACATTCCATTCCATTCCATTTCACATTACATTCCTCTTTTCATTCCACAGTCCATTGCACATTCCAATCCACATTCCAACCACATTCCATTCCATTCCGTTCCTCATTCCATTCCACACTGCATTCCATTCCATTCCTCGTTGCATTCCATTCTCCATTCAACATTCCATTCCACATGCAATTCCACTTTTCATTCCATGTTCCATTCCATATTCCATTCCACACTGCATCCCACATTCCATTCGACATTCCATTCCGTTCCATTCCACATTCCTTTCCTCTTTCCTTTCTGCAATGCATTCCACGTTCAATTCCATATTCCAATCCACACTCCATTCCACATTCCATTCCACATTTCATTCCATGCCATTCCACATTTCTTTCCACATTCCATTCCACATTGCATTCCATTCCATTCCACACTCCATTCCACATTCCATTCAATTGCATTTCACATTCCATTCTGTTTCATTCCACGTTCCTTTCCACATTGTATTCCACATTCCATTCCACATTCCGTTCCACAATCCATTCCACATTCAATTCTATTCCATTCCACAATCCATTTCATATTCCAATCCGTCACTTTCCACATACATTCCACATTCCATTCCACATTCCGCTCCACATTCCTTCCCATTCCATTCCACATTCCATTCCATTACATTCCACATTCCATTTCACATTTCATTCCACATTCCATTCCACTTTCCATTCCATTCCTTTCCACATTCCATTCCACATTCCATTTAACGTTCCAATCATCTCCATTTCACTTTCCATTCCACGTTCCATTCGCCGTCCAAATCTATTTCATTACAATTTCAATTCCACAGTCAATTCCATTCCATTTCCCTTTCCATGCTATTTTCCATTCCACATTCCATTTCACGTTCCATTCTGTACATTCCACATTCCATTCCAAACACTATTTCACATTCCTTTCCCCATTCCATTCCGTTCCATTCCACATTCCATTCCACACTCCATTCCAAATTCCTTTGCACATTCCAATCCATTCCATTCCACATTCCTTTCCAGATTCCATTCCACATTCCATTCCACTCCATTCCACATTCCATTCCACAACCCACTATATTCCACTCCACATTCCATTCCATTCCATTCCACATTCCTTTCCAAATTCCATTCCTCATTCGATTCCATTCCATTCCACATTGAATTTCATTCCATTCCACATTCCATTCCACGTTCCTTTCCATTCCATTCCTCTTTCCATTCCACGTTCCATTCCACGTTTCATTCCGTTGCATTCCACGTTCCATTCGATGTTATATTCGCTGTTCTATTCCATTCCGTTCTACGTTCCATTCCACATTCCATTCCATATTCCATTCCACGTTCCATTCCATATTCCATTCCATATTCCATTCCAAATTCCATCCCATTCCATTCCATTCCACATTCCATTA
This sequence comes from Pongo abelii, assembly GCF_028885655.2. Lineage (NCBI taxonomy): Eukaryota > Metazoa > Chordata > Mammalia > Primates > Hominidae > Pongo > Pongo abelii. The sequence goes on along the minus strand of NC_072000.2, from coordinate 16,065,743 downwards.
AACATTCCATTCCATATTCCATGTAATTCCATTCCACGTTCCTTTCCATGTTCCATTCCACGTTCCATTCCACATTCCATTCCACGTTCCATTCCATTCCATTCCACTTTCCATTCCATTCCATTCGACATTTCTTTCAACATTCCATTTCACATTCCATTCCACATTCCATTCCAGATTCCATTGCATTCCATTACACATTCCATTACACAACCCACTACATTCCCTTCCACATTCCATTCCATTCCACATTCCTTTCCACATTCCATTCCTCACTCAAGTCCACATTCCTTTCCACATCCCATTCCACATTCCATTCCATTCAATTCCACATTCCATTCCACGTTCCATTCCACGTTTCATTCCATTCCTTTCCACATTCCATTCCACGATCCATTACCTTCAATTCCACGTTCCGTTCCACATTCAACTCCATTCCATTCCACATTGCATTTCACATTCCATTCCACATTCTATTCCACATTTCTTTCCATTACTTTCCTCATTCCATTCTTCATTCCATTCCATGTATCTTTCCACGTTCTGTTCCACGTTCCATTCCACGTTCCACTGCATTCCATTCCACATTACATTCCACATTCCATTCCACATTTTATTCCATTCCATTCCACGTTCCTTTCCACATTCCATTCCACGTTCCATTCCATTCCCTTCGACATTCCTTTCGACATTCCATTTCACATTCCATTCCACATTCCATTTGACATAACATTGCATTCCCTTCCACATTCCATTATACATTCCTTTGCACATTCCCTTCCATTCCATTGTATACTCCACTCCAAATTACATTCCATTCCAATCCATTCCACATTCCCTTCTTCATTCCATTCCATTACATTCCGCATTCCATTCCATGTTCCATTCCACATTCCATTTCATTCCATTTCACATTCCATTCCACGTTCCATTTCACATTCCATTCCATTCCATAGCATTCCACATTCCATTCTACATTCCATTCCACATTCCTTTCCGTTCCATTCCACATTCCATCCCACGTTCCATTCCATTCCATTCCACTTTACATTCCACGTTCCATTCCACATTCCATTCCACGTTCCATTCCATTCCATTCCACTTTCAATTCCACGTTCCATTCCACATTCCATTCCACATTCCTTTGAGTTCCATTCCATATTCCGTTCCATATTCTTTTGCACATTCCTTTCCTTTCCATTCCACATTGCATTCCACATTCCATTCCATACCATTCCTCATTCCATTACACATTGCATTCTACGTTGCATTCCACATTCCTTTCCGCATTTCTTTCTATTCCATTACACATTCCATTCCCTTCCATTCCACGTTCCATTTCATCCCGTTCCAGTTTCCATTCCATTCCATTCCATTCCTTACTATTCCACTTTCAATTCCATTCCATTCCACTTTCCATTCCCTTAAATTCCACATTCCATTCCACATTCCGTTCTACATTCCATTCCATTCCTTTCCACAATCCATTCCACACTCCATTCCACATAGCTTTCCACATTACATTCCATTCCATTCCACATTCCTTTCCACATTCCATTCCGCAATCCATTCCATTCCATTCCGCAGTCCATTCCAAAATCAATTCCGCAGTCTATTCCTTTCCAATCCACATTCCATTCAACATTACATTCCTTTTGATTCCACATTCCATTCCATTCCATTTCACATTCCATTCCCCATTCCATTCCACATTCCATTCCCCATTCCATTCCATTCCAATCCTCATTCCATTCCACTTTCCAGTCCACTTTCCATTCCTCATTCCATTTCACATGTCATTGCACGTTTCATTCCATTCTATTCCACATTCCATTCCATTCCATTCAATTCCATTCCACATTCCATTTCATTCCATTCCATTCCACATTCCATTCCTTTCCATTACACATTCAATTCCATTCCATTCCACACTGCATTCCATTTCATTCCAATCCATTCCACATTGCATTACACTTTACATTCCCTTCCATTCCACGTTCCATTACATTACCTTCCACATTTCATTCCACGTTCCATTCCACTTTCCATTCCGTGTTCCATTCCACATTGAATTCCACGTTCCATTCCACGTTCCATTCCATTCCATTACAGATTCCATTCCAGATTCCACTGCAAACTACATTCCATTCCATTCCATATTCCATACCATTAAAGTCCATTGTATTCCTCATTCCATTCCATTCCACATTGAATTCCAGATTCCATTCCATTCCATTCCTCAATCCATTCGGCATTCCATTAAATTCCATTCCATATTCCATTCCATTCCATTCCACCTTCCATAACTTTCCATTCCACATTCCATTCCACATTCAATTCCACGTTGCATTCCACATTCCATTCCACATTCCATTCCACGTTCCATTCCATTCCATTCCACGTTCCATTCCATGTTCCATTCCAAATTCCATTCCACATTCCATTCCACGTTCCTTTCCATTCCATTCCACGATCCATTATATTGCATTCCTCGTTCCATTCCACTTTCAATTCCGTGTTCAATTCCGTTTTATTCCACGTTCCATTCCACATTCCATTTCATTCCATTCCACGTTCCATTTCACATAGCATTGCACATTGCATTCCACGATGCATTCCATGTTACATTGTATATTCCATTCCACGTTCCATTACACGTTCCATTCCACTTCGCATTCGGCATTCCATTCCATGTTCCTTTCCATTCCATTCCACATTCCATTCCACATTGCATTCCACGTTTCATTATGTTCCATTCCACATTCGATTCCAAGTACCGTTCCACATTCAATTCCACATTCCATTCCATATTCCATTCCATTCCATTCCACATCCCATTCCACTTTCTATTCCATGTTCCATTCCACATTCCATTTCACATTCCATTCCAGATTTCATTCCATTCTGTTCCGCATTCCATTTCATTCCGTTCCACTTTCCATTCCACTCTATTCAATTCCATTCCACCTTCCATAACATTCCATTCCATTCCACATTCCAGTCTTTTCCATTACACAATACATTAAATTCCATTCCACATTCCATTCCATTTCATTCCATTCCATTTCACGTTCTGTTACACATTACATTCCCTTCCATTCCACTTTCCAATACATTCCATTCCACATTTCATTCCACGTTGCATTCCACGATACATTCCGCGTTCCATTCCACATTCAATTCCACGTTCCATTACACGTTTCATTCCATTTCATTCCAGATTCCACTGTACATTCCATTCCATTCCATTTCACATTCCATACCATTAAATTCCATTCCTTTCCACATTCCAGTCCATTCCACATTCCATTACACGTTCCGTTCCATTCCATTCCACTTTCCATTCCGCACTCCATTAAATTCCATTCCACATTCCATTACATTCCTTTCCACATTGCACAACTTTCCATTCAACATTCCATTCCACATTCAATTCCATGTTGCATTTCACATTTCATTCCACTTTCCATCCCACGTTCCTTTCCATTCCATTTCATGTTCCCTTCCATTCCACGTTCCATTCCACATTCAATTCCACGTTGCATTCCATTCCATTCCACTTTCCATTCCAAATTCCATTCCATTCTATTCCACTTTCCATTTCACATTGCATTGCACATTCCATTCCGCGATACATTCCACATTCCTTTGCTCTTTCCATTTTACTTTCTTTTCCACGTTACATTCCATGTTCCATTCCACGTTGCACTCCACTTTCCATTTCACGTTCCGTTCCATTCCATTCCACTTTCCATTCCACGTTCCATTCTACATTCCATTCCGCATTACATTATGTTCCATTCCACATTCCATTCCACCTACCATTCCACAATCCATTCAACATTCCATTCCATTCCATTCCACATTCCATTCCACATTATATTCCATTCCATTCCACATTCCATTCCACATTCCATTGCACATTCCATTCCATTTCAGTCCACATTCCATTCCACATCCCATTGCATTCCAGTCCACATTTGATTCCACATTCCACTCCATTCGATTCCATATTCCATTCCATTCCAATCAACTTCCCATTCCACATTCCATTCCATTCTATTCCACATTCTATTCCACCCTCTTTTCCAGATTCCATTCCATTCCATTGCACATTCCATTCCACAATATATTCTATTCCATTCCTCGTTGTTTTCCACTTTCCATTCCACATTCCATTCCACATTTCATTCCATTCCATTCCAGTTTCCATTCCACGTTCCATTCCACATTCAATTCCACCTTCCATTCCAGGTTCCATTCCATTCCATTCCACGTTCCATTCCAAATTCCATTTCACAATTCATTCCACTTTCCATTCCACATTGCATTCCACTTTCCATTCCACCTTCCATTCCATTCAATTCCACGTTCCTTTCCATTCCATTCCATTCAATTCCACTTTCCATTCAATTCCATTCCACATTCAATTCCATTCCATTCCACCTTCCATTCCATTCAATTCCATGTTCCTTTCCATTCCATTCCATTCAATTCCACTTTCCATTCAATTCCATTCCACATTCAATTCCATTCCATTCCATTCCACTATGCACTCCATTCCATTCCCACTGCATTCCACAACCCATTTCATTCCATTGCACTTTCAATTCCCTTGCATTCTACATTCCATTCCACATTGCAACCCATTGCACTCCATATTCCATTCCTTTCCATTCTACAATCCATTCCATTCCATTCCACATTGCAATCCACATTCCACTCCATTCCATTCCTTTGCATATTCCATTCCACATTCCATTCCATTTCATTTCACTTTCAGTTCCATTCAATTCCATTCCATATTCCATTTCACATTCCATTTCTTTCCATTTGATATTCCTTTCCATTCCATTCAACATTCCATTCCGCATTAAATTCCATTCCATTCCATATTCCATTGAACATTCCATTCCTTTCCTTTCCACATTCCAAACTACATTACTTTCCATATTCCATTCCACATTCCATTACACATTCCATTCCACATTCTATTCCAAATTCCGTTTCACTTTCCAATCCATTCCATTCCATTCCACATTCCATTCCATTCCATTCCAATCCATGTTCCATTCCATTGCATTCCAAGTTCAATTCCATTCCACATTGCATTCCATTGCATTCCACATTCCATTCCACATTGCATTGCACATTCCATTCCTTTCCATTCTATTCATATTCCATTCCCCTTTCAATTCCATTCAATTGCACGTTCCAGTCCATTCCATTCCATTCAGTTCCACGTTCCAGTCAATTCCATTCCACATTCTATTCCATTCCATTCCACATTCCAATCCAGTCCATTCCAAATTCCATTCCATTCCATCCCGTTTCCAATCCACATTCCATTCCATTCCATTCCATTCTATTCCATTCCATTCCATTCCGTTCCATTCCACATTTCATTCCATATTGCAACCCATTCAATTCCCCATTCCATTCCATTCCATTCCATTCCACATTCCAATCCACATTCCGCTCTGTTCCATTCCTTTGCACATTCCATTCCACATTCCATTCCATTCCATTTCATATTCAATTCCGTTCCATTCCACTCCACATTCCATTCCACATTCCATTTCCTTCCTTTTCACATTCTTTCCATTCCATTGCACATTCCATGCTGCATGCAATTCCATTCCATTCCACATTCCATTGTACATTCCATTCCATTCCACATTCTTTTCCATTGCATTTCACATTCCATTCTAATCCATTCGACTTTCCTTTCCACGTTCCATTCAGCGTTCAATTCCTCTTTCAATTTCACATGCCATTTCACATGCCATTCCATTCCATTCCAATTTCCATTCCAAATTCCATTCCATTCCATATTGCAGTGCACATTCCATTCCACATTCCAGTCCAGATTAGATTCCATTCCATTCCACTTTCCATTCCATTCCATCCCATTCCATTCCACATTCCATTCCAGCTTCTATTCCTTTCCATTCCATTCCATATTCCATTCCATTCCATTCTACATTCCATTCCATTCCATTCCACATTCCATTCCATTCCATTCCACATTCCATTCCATTCCATTCCACATTCCATTCCATTCCATTCCATTCCATTCCACTTTCCATTCCATTCCATCCCATTCCATTCCACATTCCATTCCAGCTTCTATTCCTTTCCATTCCATTCCATATTCCATTACATTCCATATTCCATTCCATTCCATTCCACATTCCATTCCATTCCATTCCACATTCCATTCCATTCCATTCCACATTCCATTCCATTCCGTTCCACATTCCATTTCATTTCTTCCCATTCCACATTCTATTCCATTCCACTTTCCACTCCATTCCATTCCACATCCCATTCAGTTCCATTCCTTTGAATTCCACATTCCATTCCATTCCATTAAAAATTCGATTCCACTTTCCACTCCATTCCATTCTACATTACATTCAGTTCCATTCCATTCCATTCCACATTCCATTCCATTCCATTCCATTCCGTTAAACTTTCCATTCCACTTCATTCCATTCCACATTCTATTCCATTCCACAATCCATTCCATTTCATTCCATTACACATTCTCTTCCATTCCTCATTACACTGCATTCCATTCCACATTCCATTCAATTCCATTCCCTTCCATTCCACATTCCCTTCCATTCCATTCCATTCCGCATTCCATTCCACTTCGTTGCATTTCATTTTCTATTCCTTCGCACATTCCATTCCATTCCTCTCTACATTCCATTCAATTCCATTCCATACGATTCCCCATTCCATTCCATTCCTTTCCATTTCACATTCAATTCCTTTCAATGTTCCATTCCATTGCATCCCACATTCCATTTCACATTCCATTTCACATTCCATTCCATTCCATTCTATTCCACATTCCATTCCATTCCATTCCACATTCCATTCCATTCCAAATTCCATTCCATTCCATTCCACATTCCATTCAACTTTCCATTCCACATTCCTTTCCCTGTTCAATTCCATTCATTTCTTCGTTCCATTCCATTCCAGTGCATTCAACATTCCATTTCATTCTATTCAATTCCACGTTACATTACATTGCATTGCATTCCACATTCCATTCAATTCCATTCCATATTCCATTCCATTACATTCCACGTTTCATTTCACATTCCATGCCACATTCCATTTCATTCCATTCCAGTTTCCGTTCCAATTTACATTCCGTTTGATTCCACGTTCCACACTACATCCATTCCTCTTTCCATTCCCCTTTCTATTCCATTCCATTAAACGTTCCATTCCACATTCCATTGCACTTTGCATTCCAAATTCCATTCCATTGCATTCCACGTTCCATTCCACATTCCATTGTACTTTTCATTCCAAGTTCCATTCCACATTACTTTCCACGTTCCATTCCAATTTCCATTCCATTCCATTCTACGTTCCCTTCCACATTCCTTTCCATTCCATTCCACGTTCCATTCCACAATGCATTACACATTCCATTCCAAGTTCCATTCCACTTTCCATTGCACATTCCATTCCACGTTCCATTCCACATTCCATTCCATATTCCGTTCCACGGTGCATTCCATGTTCCATTCCATTCCATTACACGCTCCATTCCACATTCTATTCCATTCCATCCCAAGATCCATTCTACATTCCATTCCACATTCCATTCCACATTCCATTCCAGATTCCATTCCACATTCTCTTCCAATTTCCACTCCATATTGCATTCCACATTCCCTTTCACATTCCATTCTGTTCCATTCACATTCCTTTCCACATTCCATTCCATTCCATTCCACATCCCATACCACATTACATTCCTTTCCATTCCACATTCCATCCCATTATTTTCACATTTCATTCCACATTCAATTACACTTCCCATTCCATCCCATTCCACGTTCCATTCTATGTTTCCTTAGACATTCCATTCCATTACATTCCACGTTCCATTCTTCGTTACATTAGAGGTTCCATTCCACGTTCCATTCCACGTTCCATTCCATTCCATTGCACGTTACGTTAAATATTCCATTCCATTCCATTCCACATTCCATACCTTACCATTCCGCATTCCATTCCATTCCATTCCATTCCATCCCAAATTCCTTTCCAATCCATTCCACGTTCCATTCCATTCCTTTTCATTCCATTCCACATTCAGACCGTTCCATTCCATTCCACAATGCATTCCACATACCATTCCACATTCCATTCTATTCCAAATTGCATTCCATTCCATTCCACATTCCATTCCATCCCATTCCACGGTCCATTCCATCCCTTTCCATTCCATTCCATTCCATTCCTTTCCATTACACCTTCCATTCCATGTTCTATTCCTTTACATTCCACATACCAGTCCATTCCATTCCACATTCCATACCACATTCCATTCTACCTTCCAAGTTCCATACCACGTTCCATTCCACGTTCCACTCCACATTCTATTCCATGTTCCATTCCATTCCATTCCATTCTATTCCATTCCATTCCGTTCCACATTTCTGACATTTCCATTCCATTCCACAGTGCATTCCATTCCATTCCACATTCCATTCCATTTCATTCTACATTCCATTCCATTACATTCCAATGCATTCCATTACACATTCCACTCCAAATTCCATTTCCTTCCATTCCACTTTCCATTTCCTTCCATTCCACATTCCATTCCATTCCATTCCACATTCCATTCCACCTTACATTCCAGGTTCCATTTCAAATTCCTTTCCATTCCTTTCCACATTCCACTACATTCCATTAAACATACCATTCCTTTCCATTCCACGTTACAATCCACATTCCATTCCACCTTCCATTCCACATTCCATTACAAGTTCTATTCCACATTCCATTCCACAATCCACTCCATTCCATTCCGTTCCATTACACATTCTATTTCACATTCCATTCCATTCCATTCCACATTCCATTCCTTATTCAATTTCATTCCATTCCGCATTCCAGTCCATTCCATTCCACCTTCCATTCCTCTTTTCATTCCAGGTTGCATTCCACATTCCATTCCACGTTCCATTCCAATTTCCATTCAAATTTCCATTCCACGTTCCACTCCATTCCATTCCACGTTCCGTTGCACATTCCATTCCATTCCATTCCACTTTCTATTCCACATTCCATTCCACATTCCATTCCGTTCCATTCCACGTTCCATTACATTGCATTCCACATTCCATTCCACTTTCTATTCCATTCCATTTCACATTCCATTCCAAATTCCTTTCCATTCCATTCCACTTTCCAATCCACATTGCCTGGCATTACATTCCACATTCCATTCCACATTCCAATCCAGTGCATTCGACGTTCCATTTCACTTTCCATTCCACAGCCCATTCCACATTCAATTCCACGTTCCATTCCATTCCATTCCACTTTCCAGTCCACTTTCCATTCCTTTCCATTGCACGTTCCCTTCTGCATTACATTGCACATTCCATTCCACTTTCCATTCCATGTTCCATTCCACATTCCATTCCATTTCATTCCACATTTCTTTCCACATTCCATTCCAGATTTCATTCCACATTCCTTTTCACATTCCATTCCATTCCATTCCACATTCGATCAAATTCCGTTCCACATCCGATAACACCTTCCATTCCAAATTCCATTCCATTCCTTTCCACATTCCTTACCACATTCCATTCCATTCCATTCCACGTTCAGTTCCATTACCTTCCACATTCCATTACACTTTCCATTACATTCCATTCCACGTTCCTTCTACTTTCCATTTGATGTTCCATTCCATTGCACTCCATGTTCCATTCTACTTTTCATTAGTGGTTCCCTTCCAAGTTCCATTCCACCTTCCATTTCTTTCCATTCCACATTACATTCCATATTCCATTCCATTCCATTCCACATTCCATTCCATTCCATTCAACATTCCATTCCAATCCACGTTCCAGTCAACGTTGCATTCCATGTTCCATTTCGCATTCCACTCCACGTTCTATTCCATTCCATTCCACGTTCCATTTCATTCCATTCCACGTTCCATTCCACATTTCAATTCACATTCCATGGCACCTTCCATTCCATTCCATTCCATTCCACTACACATTCTATTCCATTCCATTCCACTTTCCATTAAATTCAATTCCACATTCCATTCCACTCCATTGCATTCCATTCCATTCCACATTCCCTTCCACATTCCATTCCATACCATACAGCATTCCATTCCATAAATTTCGGCATTCAATTTCTCTCCATTCCATTACACATTCGATTCCATTCCATTGCACATTTCATTCCATTCCATTCCACATTGCATTCTATTCCATTCCATTCCGTTCCACATTCCATACCATTACATTCCATTCCAAATTCCATTCGACATTCCATTACATTCCATTCCACATTCCATTGCATTCCATTCCATTCCATTACACTTTCCAATGCACATTCCATTCCCTTCCATTCCACGTTCGATTCCTTTCCATTCCACATTCCATTCCATTTTGCATTCCACGTTCCATTCCACTTTCCATTCCATTCCATTCCATTCCAGTCCATTCTGGATTCCTTTCCATTCCATTCCACATTATATTCGACATTCACTTCCATTCCATTGCAAATTGCATTCCACTCAATTCCACATTCCATTCCATTCCATTCCACATTCTATTCCTTTGCTTTCCACATTCCATTCCACTTTCCATTCCACGTTCCATTCCATGTTCCATTCCACATTGCATTCTACGATCCATTCCATTCCATTCCAAGTTCCATTCCACGTTATATTCCACATTCCATTCCAGGTTCCATTCCATTCCCTTCCACGTTTCTTTCCACTTTCCATTCCAGGTTCCTTTCCATTCCCTTCCACGTTCCTTTCCACTTTCCATTCCACATTCCATTCCATTCCAATCCACGTTCCATTCCACATTCCATTCCATTCCATTTTATTCCATTCCACATTCCATGCCACTTTCCTTTACCTTCCATTCCACATCCTTTCCATTCCATTCCACATTCCTTTGCATTCCATTCCACATTCCATTCTATATTCCATTCCACATTCCATTCCATTCCATTCCATTCCACGTTAATTACCATTCCATTCTATTCCACATTCCATTATTTTTGATTCCACTTTCCATACAATTCCATTCCATTCCACATTCCATTACTTTCCATTCTACTTTCCATTCCATTCCATTCCAGATTCCAATCATTTCCATTCTATACCATTCCACTTTCTATTCCCTTCCATTCCACATTCCTTTCCATTCCATTCCTCATTCCATTCCACGTTACATTCCACTTTCCATTCCATTCCAGTGCACTTTGCGTTCCACTCCATTCCACATTCCGTAACTTTCCCTTCCGTTCCATTCCGCATTCCGTTACATTCCATTCCATATTCTATTCTCATTCCATTCCATTGCATTCCACAATCAATTCCACATTCCAATCCATTCCATTCCACATTCTATTCCATTCCATTCCACATTCCATTCCTTTCCATTCCACATTACATTCCACTTTCCATTCCACGTTCCATTCAAGGTTTCATTCCAAGTTCCATTCCACGTTCCATTCCATTCCACTATACCTTCCATTCCATATTCCATTCCATTTCATTTCACTTTCCATTCCACATTCCATTCCACATTCCATTGCACATTCCACTGCTTTCCATTCCACATTCCATTCCACAGTCCATTCTACATTGCCATTCCACAGTCCATTCTACATTGCTTTGCATACCATTCCACATTCCATTCCATTCCATTCCACATTCCATTCCATTCCATTCCATTCCACGTTGGATTCCATTCCATTTCACTTTCCATTCCGCTCCTTTCGACATTCCATTCCACATTGCATTCCATTCCACTCCACATTCCATTCCTTTCAATTTAAACTTTCCATTCCATTACATTAAACATTCCATTCCACATCCCATTCCATTCCACATCCTATTCCACGTTCCATTCCACATTCCATTCTCTTCCATTCCACATTTTCTTCCACATTCCATTCCATTCCATTTAAACTTTCCATTCCATTCTATTCCATATTCCAGTTCACATTCCATTCCATTCCACAATCTATTGCACGTTCCATTCCACATTCCATTCAATTCCATTCCACGTTCCATTACATATTCCATTCCATTCCATTTCACATTCCGTTCCACATTCTGTTTCCCATTCTATTCCATTCCATTCCATTCCACATTCCATTCGATTACATACCACATTCCATTCCTGATTGAATTCCATTCCATTCTGTTCCACATTCCTTTCTGTTCCATTCCACATTCCATTCCATTCCATTTTATTCCGTTCCACATTCCATTCCACATTCCATTCCACGTTCAAATCCATTCCATTCCACATTGCTTTCCATTCCATTGCACATTCCATTCCTTTCCTTTCCACATAACATTCCATTCAATTTCACATTCAATTCCACTACATTGCATTCCAGATTCCATTCCATTCCATTCCGCATTCCATTCCATTCAATTCCATTTTATTCCACTTTCCATTCCTTTCCATTCTCTTCCACATTCCATTCCACTCTATTCCACATTCGAATCCATACCCTTCCACATTCGATTCATTTACATTCCGGATTCTATTCCACATTCCTTTCCACATTCTTTTCCAATTTCCATTCCATTCCAAACCACATTCCATTCCATTCTCTTCCACATTCCATCCCATTCCTTTCCACATTCCGTTCCATTCCATTCCGCTTTCCATTCCATTCCACATTCCAATCCACACTCCATTCCATTCCATTCCACATTCCATTCTATTCCATTTGTCGCTCCAATCCACGTTCCATTCCACATCCCAATCCACATCCAGTCCATTCCATTCCACGTTCCATTCCACATTCCTTTCCATTCCTTTCCACATTCCATTGCACATTCCTTTCCATTCCTTTCCACATTCCATTGCACATTCCATTCCATTCTGTTCCCCATTCCATTCCATTACTTTCCACTTTCCAATTCTTTGCTAATTCCATTCCACGTTCCATTCCAGATTGCATTCCATTCCATTTTACGGTGCATTCCACATTCCATTCCACATTCCATTCCACTTCCCATCCCGTTCCGTTCCACATTCCATTCCCTTCCACTCTACGTTTCATTCTACACTCCATTCCACATTTGAATCCAAATTGCAGTCCATTCCATTCCACATTCCATTCCACATTCCATTCCATATTCCATTCCACATTCCATTCCACGTTCCATTCCATTCCATTCCACATTCCATTCCATTCCATTCCACGTTCCATTCCATTCCATTCCACATTTATTTCCACATTTCATTCCATTCAATTTCACATTGCTTTCCGTTACATTCAACATTCCTTTCCACATTCCATTCCACTTTCCAATGAAGATTTCGTTCCGTAATCCATTCCACATTCTATTGTATTCCATTCCTCATTCCATTCCATTCCACTTTGCATTCCATTTAATTTCACATTCCATTCTGTTCCGTTTCACATTTCTTTCCACATTCCATTCCACATTCCATTCCACATTCCGTTCCACATTCCATTCCACATTCCGTTCCATTACATTCCACATTCGATTCCTCATTCCTTTCCACATTCCATTCCATTCCATTCCACATTCCATTCCACCCCATTCCACGTTAAGTTCCACGTTACTCTCACTTTTCCATTACACGTTCCATTCCACCTTTCATTTCATTCCATTCCGCATTCCCTTCCATGCAATTCCATATTCCATTCACCATTCCATTTGAGATTCCATTTCACATTCCATTCTATGCAATTTCACATTCCATTCCACATTCCATTTCACATTCCTTTCCACATTCCCTTTCACTTTCCATTCCATTCCATTCGGCATCACATTCCATTCCGTTCCACATTCCATTCCACATTCCATTCCATTACTTTCCACATTCCATCCCACATACCATTCCACGTTCTCTTCCATTCCATTCCACGTTCTGATCCACGTTCCATTCCACGTCCCATTCCATTCCATTCCACGTTCCATTCCATATTCAATTCCAATACATTTCACTTTCCGTTCTACAATCCATTCCACATTCCATTCCAACTTCCTTTCCGTTCAATTCCACATTACTTTCCACAGTCCATTCCACATACCATTCCACATTCCATTGCGTTCCATTCCGCATTACATTTCACACTCCATTCCATATTGCATTCCATCTTCCATTCCGTTCCATTCGACTTTCCTTTCCACATTCCTTTCCCCATTCCATTCCACATTCCTTTCCATTCCATTCCATATTCCATTCCACACTCCATTCCATTCCATTCCACATTCCATTCCCCATTCCATTGAATACCATACCACATTCCATTCCTTATTCCATTCCATTCAATTTCACATTCCATTCCATTCCACGTCCTATTTAATTACGTTCCATTCTATTACCTTCCATTCCACATTCATTTCCATTCCATTCCACGTTCCATTCCACTTTCCATTCGACGTTCTACTCCACGTTCCATTTCACATTCCATTCTACATTCTTCTACATTCTATTCCACTTTCTATTCCACTCCATTCCACATACCATTCCTCATTCTATTCCATTCAATTCCACTTTGCATTCCCTTCCAATCCACATTCCATCCCACATTCCATTTCATTCCATTCCACATTCCATTCCATTCCATTCCACATTCCATTCCACATTCCATCAGATTCCATTAAACATTCCATTCCACATTCCATTCCATTCAATTTCATTCCTCTATCCTTTCAATTGCAAATTCCATTCCTCATTCCATTCCATTCCATTCCACTTTCCATACCATTCCATTCCACAATACGTTCCATTCCATTCTGTACCATGTTCCATTCTTTTCCACATTCCATTCCATTGCATTCCATTCCATTCCATTCCACGTTCCATTCAATTCCATTCCACGTTTGATTCCATTCCATTACACGTTCCACTTCATTCTACATTCCATTGAACATTGCATTCCATTCCGTTCCACATTGCATTCCACATTTCATTATATTCCATTCCACATTCCATTCAAAATTCCATTCCATTCCATTTCACCTTCCATTTCATTCGACGTTCCATTTAATTCCGTTTCATTACATTACTTTACTTTCCTCATTCAATAGTATTCCATTCCAGATTCCATTCCATTCCATTCCATTCCATTGCATTCCATTCTACATTCCATTCCATTGCATTCCACATTCCATTCCTTTCCACTCCATTCCATTCCACAATCCATTCCAATCTATTAAACATTCCTTTCCTTTCCACATTCCATTTCATTCCAATCCATTACACATTCCATTCCACATTTCATTCCATTTCATATTCCACTTTATTCAATTCTATTCCACATTCCATTCAATTCCATTCGATTCCACATTCCATTACATTCCATTTCACATTCCTTTCCTTTCCATTCCACATTTCATTCCATTCCATTCCATTCCACATTCCATTCCACATTCCATTCCACTCCATATTCAATTCCACATACCATTCCATTGCAAATTTTATTCCATTCCATTCCACATTCCATTCCATTTCATTCCATTCCATTGCACATCCCAATCCTCATTCCATTCCATTACACATTCCATTCCATTCCATTCCACATTCCATTCCATTCCATTCCACATTCCATTCCATTCCATTCCGCATTCCATTCCATTCCTTTCCACATTCCATACCATTCCTTTCCACATTCCATTCCATTCCATTCCATTCCTTTCCACATTCCATTCCATTCCATTCCACATTCCATACCATTCCATTACACATTCTATTCCATTCCATTCCACATTCCATTCCATTCCATTCCACATTCTATTCCATTCCATTCCTTTCCTCATTCCATTCCCTTCCATTCCACATTCTATTCCACTGAATTCCATTCTATTCCACATTATATTCCATTTCATTCCAGATTCCATTCCCTTCCATTCCACTTTCCATTCCACTCCATTCCGTATTCCGTTCCATTCCATATCCCATTCCATTCCAATCCATTCATTTCCAATCCATTCCATTCCATATTCCATTCCATTCCATTCGATATTCAATTCCACATACCACTCCAGATTACATTCCATTCCACATTCTATTCCATATTCCATTCCATTCCATTCGATATTCAATTCCACATACCACTCCAGATTACATTCCATTCCACATTCTATTCCATATTCCATTCCAAATTCCATGCCACATTCCATTCCAATCCATTCTACGTTCCATTCCACATTCCATTCCACATTCGATTCCATCCCATTCCACATTCCATTCCATTCCATTCCACTTTGCATTCCACATTTCATTCAATTCCATTCCACATTCCATTCCACATTCCTTTACATTCCATTCCACGTTCCATTCCACGATCCATTCCATTCCATTCCACATTCCATTCAATTCCATTCCACATTCATTTTCATTCCATTGCACATTCTGTTCCACATTCCATTCCATTCCATTCCTCTTTCCATTCCATTCCATTCCATTCCACATTCCATTCTATTCCACATTCCTTTTATCTTTACACTCCATTCCATTCCACTTTCCATTCCGCATTCCCTTCGTTTCCATTCCATTCCAGGTTCCATTCCACGTTCTAGGCCACTTTCCATTCCTCGTTGCCTTCCACACTCCATTCCATTCCATTTCAGATTCCATTCCGCAATCCATTCCATTCCATTCCTCATTCCATTACATAATCCACTCCATTCCATTCCAAACTCCACTCCAAATTCCATTCAATTCAACTCCATTCCATCACACATTGCTTTCCATTCCATTGCATTCCACATTCCATTCCATTCCACACTCTAATCCTCATTCCATTCATTTCTATTCCACATTCCATTGCACATTCCATTTCATTCCATTTCACATTCTATTCCATTCCTTTCCACATTCCATTCCATTCCAATCCACGTTGCATTTCATTCCATTCCACGTTACATTGCATTGCATTCCAGGTTCCATTCCACGTTACATTGCATTCCATTCCAGGTTCCATTCCATTGCATGCCACCGTCCATTCCATTCCACATTCCGTTTCATTCCACATTCCATTCCACATTCCATTCCACGTTCCATTCCACGTTCCATTCCACATTCCATTCCACATTACCTTCCATTCCATTTATCTTTTCTCTCCACATTCCACTGCATTACATTCCACTATCCTTTTGATATTCCATTCAACATTCCATTGCAAATTACATTCCGTTCCATTCCACATTCCATTCCACATTCCATTCCATTCCATTCCATATTCAGTTGCACATTCCATTCCACATTCCATTCCACATTCCCTTCTGTTTCATTCCACTTTCCTTTCCAGATTCCATTCCACATTCCATTCCATTATATTCCACTTTCCATTCCACATGCCATTCCTTTGCATTCCACGTTCCATTCAACATTCCATTTCATTCAATTTCACGTTCCATACCATATTGCATTCCACATTACATTCCACATTCCATTTCACGTTCCATTCCACGTTCCATTTCATATTCTATTCCACGATACATTTCACGTTCCATTCCACATTCCATTCCATTCCACTGTACATTCCCTTCCACATTCCATTCCACGTTCCATTCCACATTCCTTTTCCACGTTCCATTATACGTTCCATGCAACGTTCCATTCCATTCCTTTCCACATTCAATTCAACGTTCCATTCCATTCCATTCAACTTTTCATTCCATATTCCACTGAACGTCACATTCCACTTTCCATTCCATGTTCCATTCCACTTTCCATTCCACACTCAACTCAACATTCCATTTCACATTCCATTCCACATTTCATTCTACATCCCATTCCCTTCCATTCCACATTCCATTCCACATTCCATTACATATTCCATTCCAGATTCCATTCCATTCCAGTCCACATTCCATTCTACATTACTTTACACGTTCCCTTCCACATTCCATTCCACCTTCCATTCTGCCTTCCATTCCATTCAATTCCTCGTTTGAGTCCACATTCCATTCCATTACATTACACTTTCCGTTCCACATTCCATTCCACATTCCTTAACAGATTCCATTCCACTCCATTCCACATACCGTTCCACATTCAATTACACGTTCCATTCCACGTTCCTTTCCACGCTGCATTCCACCTTCCATTCCATTCCTTTCCTGGTTTCAGTCCATATTCCATTCCATTACACTCCACTTTCCATTCCACATTTCATTCCACGTTACATTCCGTTCCATTCCACATTTCATTCCATTCCATTACACATTAAGTTGCACAATCCATTCAACGTTCCATTCCACATTCCATTCCATTCCATTCCACTTTCCTATTAAGATTCCATTCCACATTGCATTCCACTACATTCCACATTCCATTCCACATTCCATTCCATTCCATTCCACGTTCCATTCTACATTACTTTACACGTTCCCTTCCACATTCCATTCCACCTTCCATTCCGCCTTCCATTCCATTCAATTCCTCGTTTGAGTCCACATTCCATTCCATTACATTACACTTTCCTTTCCACATTCCATTCCACATTCCTTAACAGATTCCATTCCACTCCATTCCATATACCGTTCCACATTACATTACACGTTCCATTCCACGTTCCTTTCCACGTTGCATTCCACCTTCCATTCCATTCCTTTCCTGGTTTCAGTCCATATTCCATTCCATTACACTCCACTTTCCATTCCACATTTCATTCCACGTTACATTCCGTTCCATTCCACATTCCATTCCACATTTCATTCCATTCAATTCCACATTAAGTTGCACAATCCATTCAACGTTCCATTCCACATTCCATTCCATTCCATTCCACTTTCCTATTAAGATCCCATTCCACGTTGCATTCCACTACATTCCACATTCCATTCCACATTCCATTCCATTCCATTCCACGTTCCATTCAATATTCCATTCCATTCAATTTCTCGTTCCATTCCATATTCCATTCCACTTTGCATTCGACATTGCATTTCACCTTCCATTCCACAATCCATTTCACATTCATTTCCACGATACATTGCACGTTCCATTTCACATTCCATTCCATTCCATTCCATTCCACTCCACTTTCCCTTCCACATTCCATTCCACATTACTTTCCACGTTCCATTCTACTTTCCATTCCAAATTCCATTCCATTCCACTCCATTTTCCCTTCCACATTCCATTCCACTTTACTTTCCACGTTCCATTCTACTTTCCATTCCACATTCCATTCCATTCCATTCCACGTTCCATTGCACAATCCATTCCATTCCATTCCTCTTTCTATTCCAAATTCCATTCCACGTTGCATTCCATATTCCATTCCTTTCCATTCCACATCCCATTACATTCCGTTCCACATTCCATTACATTCCATTCGACATTCCATTCCACATTCCTTTATATTACATACCAAATTTCATTCCACATTGCCTAGCATTCCATTCCAATCCATTCCACGTTCCATTTCACGTTCCATTCTGGATTTCATTCCACATTCCATTCCACGTTCTATTCCGTTCCATTCCACGTTCTATTCTACTTTCCATTCCTTTCAATTCCACGTTCCATTCCACATTCCATTGCACATTCCATTCCACGTTCCAGTCTGCATCCCATTCCAGGTTCCATTACATTTTCCTTTACAAATTCCAATCCTTTCCATTCCATGTTCCATTCCACAATCTATTCCATCTTCTATTCCACAATCCAGTCCGTACAATTCCTTTCAATTCCACATTCCATTCCACATTCCATTCCACAATCCATTCCATTCCATTCCTTTCAATTCCACATTCCATTCCAATTTCCATTCCACATTCCATTCCACATTCCATTCCTATCCATTCCACATTCCATTCCATTCCATTCAATTCCTTTCCACTCCATATTCCATTCCATTCCATTCTGCATTCCATTCCTTCCCATTCCATTGCACATTCCATTCCATTAATTTCCACATTCAATTCCATTCCCTTCCAGATTCCATTCGATTCCTTTCCGCATTCCATTCCATTCCCTTCCACATTCCATTCCATTCCATTAAATTCCACATTCCATTCCCTTCCTTTCCACATTCCATTCCATTCCATTCCTCATCACATAGAATTTCATTCCATTCCATTCCATTGCACATTCCTTTCAATTCCGTTCCGCATTCCATTCCATTCCAAGGCATTCCAAATTCCATTCCATTCCATTACATTCCAGATTACATTCCATGCCATTCCAAATTCCATTCCTTTCCATTCCACCTTCCATTCCATTCCGTTCCTTTCCATTCCACATTCCATACCATTCCATTCCATTCCAAATTCCATTCCTTTCCATTCTCCATTTCGCTCCATTCCATTCCACATTTCTTTCCATTCCATTCCACATTCCATTGCACATTGCATTCCATTCCACATTCTATTCCACTTCCCATTCCATTCCACTCCACATACCATTCCATTCAATTACACATTCCTTTCCATTCCTTTCCCTTCCATTGCACATTCCATTCCATTCCACATTGCATTCCATTCCATTAAATTCCATATTCCATTCCATTCCATACCATTCCTCACTTCATGCCAATACATTCCTCATTCCATTCCATTCCATTCCACATTACATACAATTCCATTCTATTCCACATTACATTCCGTTCCATTCCACCTTTCATACAATTCTATTCCACTCCACATTCCATTCCTTTCCATTCGACATTCCATTCCATTCCATTCCACATTCCAGTCCATTCCATTTCAAATTCCATTCCATTCCATTCCATATTCCATTCCATTCCATTCCACATTCCATTCAATTCCATTGAATTTCACATCCCATTCTATTCCATTCCACATTCCATTCAATTCCATTCCACATTCCATTCTATTCCATTCCACATTCCTTTCCACATTCATTTCCATTCCATTCCTCATTCCATTCCTCTTTCCTTTCCATTCCATTCCGCATTCCATTCCATATTTTATTCCTTTCCACATTCCATTCCTTTCCATTCTATTCCACTTTCCATTGCATTCCACATTCCATTTCTGATTCCACTCCATTCCATTCCACTTTCCATTACACATTCCCTTCCATTCCATTCCATTCCATATTCCATTCCATGGCATGGTCCTCTTTCCATTCTACGTTCCATTCCACACTCAATTCCATTCCATTCCACATTCCATTCCATTCCATTCCACAATCCATTACACACTCCCCTTCATACCATACCACATTCCATTCCAAATTCCATTCCATTCAATTCCATTCCGTAACACATTGCATTCCGTTCCATTCCATTCCACTTTCCATTCCATTCCACATTCCATTCCAAATTCCATTCCATACTATTCAACATTCCTTTCCACAATGCATCCCATTCAATTCCATGTTCCATTCCACAATCCTTTCCATTCCATTCCAAGTTCCTTCCCATTCCATTCCATTCCACATCCCTTTCATCTCAATTGAATTCCACATTCCTTTCCATTTCATTCCATATTCCATTCCATTCCATTCCATTCCACATTCCATTTAACATTCCATTCCACATTCCATTCCACATTGCATTCCATTCCATTCCATTCCACTTTCCACTCCTTTCGATTCCACATTCCATTATTTTCCATTACACACTCCATTCCGTTCCATTACACATAACTTTACTTTCCATTACACATTCCATTATATTCCACATTCCATTCCACCTTCCATTCCACATTCCAACACTTCCTCTAAACATTCCTTTCCATACACTTCTATTCAATTGCACTCCACATTTAATTTCATATTCCATTCCACATTCCATTCCATTCCATTCCACATTCCACTCCACATTGCATTCCATTCCATTCCATTCCACATTCAATTCCATTCAATTCCACATTCCATTCCTTTCCATTCAACATTCCTTTCCATTCCATTCTATTCCACATTGCATTCCATTCAATTCCACATTCCATTCCATTCCACTTTCCATTCCATTCCATTCCTTTCCACTTACCATTCCATTCCATTCAACTTTCCATCCCACATTCAATTCCACATTACATTTCACATTCCATTCCACATTCCATTTCACTTTCCATTCCACTCTATTCCATTCCATTACACATTCCTTTCCGTTCGAATCCACATTCCATTCCATTTCTCATTCTATTCCACATTCCATTCCATTCTATTTTCGTTTCCATTCTATTCCACATTCTATTCATTTCCATTTAGCATTCCATTCCACATTCCATTTCACATTCCATTGCGTTCATACCCCTTCCTTTCCTCATTCCATTCCATCCCATTCCACATTCTATTCGTTCCTTTCCACATTCCATTCCACATTCCATTGCACATTCCATTTCTCATTCAGTTAAACATTCCATTTCACTTTCCATTCCATTCCATTACATATTCCATTCCATTCCAATTAACATTCAATTCCTTGTCATTCCATTCCACGCTCCATTCTGTTCCACATTCCTTTCCATTACATTCCACATTCCGTTCCATTACATTCCACATTCCATTCCATTCCATTATATTCGACATTCCATTCAATTCTATTCCACACTGCCTTCCATTACATTACACATTCCATTCCACATTCCATTCCAATTTCCATTGCGTTCCATTCCACATTCCATTCCATTCCTTTCCCCATTCCAATGCATTCCATATTCTATTTCAATCAATTTCACATTCCATTCCCTTTCATTACTTTCCACATTCCTTTCCATTCCATTCCATTCCGCATTCCATTCCATTCTATTCCACTTTCCAGACCATTCAATTCTATTCTACATTACTTTCCAGACCATTCGATTCTATTCCACATTCCTTTCCAGTCCATTCCACATTCCATTCAATTTCATTCCACATTCCATTCCACGTACCATTCCAAATTCTTTTCCACTTTCCATTCCACATTCCATTCCACATTCCATTCCATTCCATCCCACGTTACACTATACTTTCCATTCCATTCCATTCCACATTGCTTTCCACGTTCCTTTACATTCCATTCCACCTTCCATTCAGTGTTCCGTTACACGTTCCATTCCTCGTTCCTTTCCATGTTCCATTCCACATTCCATTCCATTCCATTCCATATTCCATACCATTCCATTCCATTCCAATCCACATTCCATGTCATAATCCATACCATTCCTTTCCATTCCATTCCAGAATCCATTCCATTCGATAGCACATTCCATTAAACATTCCATTCAACATTCAATTCCTTTCCATTCCACATTCCATTCCATTCCATTCCACATTCCGCTCCACCTTCCGCTCAAAATTCCATTCCACATTTCATTCCAGTCCATTCCACATTCCATTCCACATACCATTCCAGTCCATTACACATTCCATTCCACATTCTATTCCATTCCATTCCACCTTCTATTCCACATTCCACATTCCATTCCATTACATTCCACATTCCATTCCACAATCCATTCCAAATTCCATTCCATTCCATTCCACATTCCATTACACATTCCATTCCATTCCATTTGATGTTCCATTCCACGTTCCATTCCATTTTCCATTCCATTCCATTATACATTACATTCCAGATTCCATTCCATTGCATTCCACTTTCCATTACACATATCATTGCACTTTCCATTTCATTCGTTTCCACATTCCATTACACGTTCCTTTCCATTTCATTTGACGTTCCACTCTACGTTCCATTCCACATTCCATTCCACCTTCGATTCTAAATTCCATTTCACATTCCGTTCCATTCCATTCCACAATCCATTCTATTCCATTCCACTTTCCATTCAACATTCCATTCCACATTCCATTCCACATTCCATTTCACTTTCCATTCTACAATCCATTCTACTCCATTTCACATTCCATTCCACGTTCCATTCATTTCCTTTCCACTTTCCATTCCATTATACTCCACTTTCCATTCCACTTCATTCCATTCCAATCTATTTCACATTCCTTTCCACATTGGATTCCATTCCACATTCCATTCCATTTCATTCCGTGACACATTCCATTCCACTTTACATTCAATTTCACAATCCATTAAATTCCATTCCTTTGCAGTCCACATTCCATTCTTTCCATTGCATCCCACATTCCAATCCTTTCCATTCCACATTCCATTCCATACCGTTCCATATTCTAGTCCATTGCATTCCATTCCACATTTCATTTCATTCCATTACATTCCATTCCCTATTGGATTCCATTCCTTTCCATTCATTTCCACAAGTCATTCCACATTCCTTTCCATTCCATTCCATATTCCATTCCCTTCAATTCCACATAACATACCATTCCATTACATTCCATTCCACATTGCATTCCATTCCATTCCGTTCCACATTCCATTCCATTCTATTCCATTCCACTTTCCATTCCTTTCCATTCCACATTCCGTTCCACATATCATTCCAGTTTCTGTTCCATTCCATTCCAATTTCCATTCCATTCCATTCCACTCTCCATTCCATTCCATTCCACATGCCATTCCACATTGCATTCCACATTCCATTCCATTCCATTCCACATTCCATTTCATTCCATTCCGTTCCACATTCCATTCCATTTCCTTCCGTTCCACATTCCATTCCTTTGCATTCCACATTGCATTCCACATATCGTTCCACTCTCCATTCCATTCCATTTCACATTCCATTCCATTCCATTCCATTCCACATTCCATTCCATTCCATTTCACTCTCCATTCAATTCCATTCCACATTCCATTGCTTTCCATTCCACATTCCATTCCACATTCCATTCCATTCCATTTCACTCTCCATTCAATTCCATTCCACATTCCATTGCTTTCCATTCCACATTCCATTCCACATTCCATTCCACATTCCATTCAATTCCATTCTACATTCCTTTGAATTTCATTCCAATTCCACTCCATTACATTCCAAGTTCCATTCCACGTTCCATTCCTCATTCCTTTCCCCTTTCCATTCCATTCCATTCCAAAGTACATTCCACATTACATTCCACATTCCATTCCACATTCAATTCCATTCCATTGCATATTCCATTCAATTCCATTCCACATTACATTCCACATTCCACTCCATTCCGTTCCACATTCCATTCCATGTTCCATTCCATGTTACATTCCATTCCATTCCACATTCCTTTCCATTCCATTCCACTTTCCTTTCCACTTTCCATTCCACGTTCAATTCCACATTCCTTTCCACATTCCATTCCACGTTCCATTCCAATTCATTCCACTTTCCATTCCACATTCCATTCCACATTCCATTTGACATTCCATTCCATTCCATTCCATATTCCATTTCACCTTCCGTTCAATTCTTTTCCACTTTCCATTCCACATTCCCTTCCTTTGCATTCCACGTTCCATTCCACATTCAATTCCACCTTCCATTCCACATTCCATTCCGTTACATTCCACATTCCATTCCACACTCCATTTCACATTCCATTGCATTCCATTCCACATTCCATTCCTTTGCTTTCCACATTCATTTCTACATTCTCTTCCACATTCCATTACATTCTATTCCTTTGAATTCCACATTCCATTCCATTCCACTCCACATTCCATTCCACGTTTCATTTCACATTCCTTTCCACTTTCCATTCCACGTTCCATTCCACGTTCCATTCCAGATTCCATTCCATTTCACTCCAATTTCCATTCCACGGTCCATAACACTTTAAATTGCACTTTCCTGCCTTGTTCCATTTCACATTCAATTGCATGTCCCATTCCACTTCCGATACCGTTGCATTCCACATTCTATTGCACTTTCAATTCCAGGTTCCTTTCCAACTTCCATTCTATTCCATTCCACATTCCATTCCACATTCCATTCCACATTCCATTCCACTCCATTCCACATTCCATTCCACATTCCATTCCATTCCTTTCCACAGTTCATTCCACGTTCCATTCCGCGTTCCTATCAACTTTCTATTGCACGTTCCATCACTTTACATTCAGCATTCCAATCCATTTCATTGTACCTTCCATTCCATTCCATTCCACCTTCAGTTCCATTCCAATAAAGAATCCACTCCACCATCCATTCCACGTTCCATTACACAATCCATTTCATTCCATTTCACGTTCCATTGCAGATTCCATTACAGATTCCATTCCAAGTCCCATTCCATTCCATTTCACATTCCGTTCCATACCATTCCACATTCAATTCCACATTCCTTTCCATTCCACATTCCATTCCACATACCATTCCACATTCAATTCCACATTCCTTTCCATTCCACATTCCATTCCACATACCATTCCACATTCCATTCCATTCCTTTCTATTTCATTCCACATTCCATTTCACATTCCATTCCACTCCAGTTCATATTCCATTCCACATTTCATTCCATTCCATGACACAATGCATTCCTCATTCCATTCCACGTTCCATTTTTTCGTTCCACGTTCTATTCAATTTCATTCTTCATTCCATTTCATTGCATTCCACCTTCAATTCCATTCCATTCCACGTTCAACTCCACTTTCCATTCCACATCCCTTTCCATTCCATTCCACGTTCCATTACACATTCCCTTCCATACTAATGTACGTTCCTTTCCAGATTCCATTCCACATTCCATTCCACATACCTTTCCATTCTATTCCACAACCCATTCCATTCCATTCCACAATCCATTCCAGATTCCATTGCATTCCATACCACATTCCATTCCTTATTCCATTCTGTTCTCTCTCAGATTCCATTCCATTCGACGTCCTATTTAATTACGTTCTATTCCATTGCACTGCATTCCACATTCCATTCCATTCCACATTCCATTCCATTCAATCCCACGTTCCTTTACATTCCATTCCATTACACATTCCACGTTCTACTCCACGTTCCTTTCCACGTTGCATTCCACATTCTACTACCTTCTATTCCACAGTCCATTCCACTTCAATCCACATTCCATTCCTCATTTCATTCCTTTCAATTCCATATTCCTTTCCATTCCATTCCACATTCCATTCCATATTCCATTCCATTCCATTTCACATTCCATTCCACATTCAATCAGATTCCATTAAACTTTCCATTCCTCATTCCATTCCATTCCATTCCACGTTCCATACCATTCCATTCCACATTCCATTCCATTCCATTCCATACCACGTTCAATTCCGATCCACATTCCATTCAATTCCATTCAATTCCACGTTAAATTCATTTCCATATCACTTTTGATTCCATTCCATTACATGTACCATTTCATTCTACATTCCATTTCACATTGCATTCCATTCCATTACACATTCCATTCTATTCCATTACACATTCCATTCAACATTGCATTCTATTCCATTCCACATTCCATTCCACATTCCATTCCATTCGATTACACGTTCATTTACATTCCATTCCTCATTCCATTCAATTCCATTTCACATTCATTTCATCCCACTTTCCACTTAATTCCATTCCATAGCATTTCATTAATTTCCTCATTCAATTCCATTCCTTTCTAGATTGCATTCCATTCCATTCCATTCGATTTTACATTCCATTCCATTCCATTCCACTTTCCGTTACATTCCATTCCATTCCATTCCACCTTCCATTCCAAACCATTCCACATTTCATTCCATTCCACATTCCATCCTATTCCATTCCATTACAAATTCCATTCCACATTCCATTCCATTTCACATTCCATTTTGTTGCATGCCATTCCACATTCCATTTCATTCCATTGCTCATTCCATTCCATTCCGTTCCAAATTCCATTCCATTCCATTGCAGATTCCATTCCATTCCATTCCACATTCCATTCCACATTCTATTCCTTTCCTTTCCACATTCCATTCCACATTCCTTTCCTCTCAGTATTCCATTCCACATACCATTACACATTCCATTCCACACCTTTCTATTAAGTTCCGCATTCCATTCCACATTCCATTCCACTTCATTTCAAATTCCATTCCACATTCAATTCCATTTCATTCCACATTTCATTCCTCATTCCATTCCCCTTTCCCGTCGACGTTCCTTTCTACTTTCTATTGCATGTTCTTTCCCATTACATTCCACTTTCCATTCCATTCGAAATTACATTCCAATCAATTCCACCTTCAATGCCATTCCATTCCACATTTCTTTCCATTCAATTCCATTCCACATTCCATTCCACATTGCATTTCATTCCATTCCACTTTAATTTCCATTCCATCCCACATTGCATTCCATTCCATTCCACTTTCCTTTCCATTCCATTCCACATTTCATTCCATTCTGTTCCATATTCCATTCCATTCCATTCCGTGTTCCATTCTATTCCATTCCACATTAAGTCCCATTCCATTCCGCGTTCCATTACTTTCCGTTCCACATTCCACGTTCCATTCCACATTCCACTCCATGTTCCATTACGTGTTCCATTCCATTCTATTCTGAGTTCCATTCCACATTCCATTCCACATTCCATCCATTCCATTCCACATTTCATTGCATTACTTTACACATTCCATTCCTTTCCTTTCCATTCCATTCCAGATTCCATTCCATTCCTATCCTTTCCATTCCATTTTCCGTTCCATTCCATTCCACATTCCATTCCATTCCACATTCCATTCCGTTCCATTCAATTCCCGATTCTGTTCCTTTCCATTCCATCCCACTTTCCATTCCACATTCAGTTTCATTCAACATTGCATTACATTCCATTCCACCTTCCGTTCGATTCCATTCCATTCATTTCCACATTGCGTTCCACATTGCATTCCATTCCATATTCCATTCGATTCCATTCCACATTCCATTCCTTTCCATTCCATTCCATTGAACATCCCATTCCACATTCCATTCCATTCCATTCCACATTCCATTCCATTCCATTCCACATTCCATTCCATTCCATTACACATTTCATTCAATTCCATACCACATTACAGTCCATTCCATTCCACATTCCATTGCATTACTTTCCACATTCCATTCCATTCAATTCCACTTTCCATTTCATTCCATTCCATTCCATTCCTTTCCACATTCCGTTCCACTCCATTCCATTCCATATTCCATTCCATTCCTTTACATATTCCATTCCATTCCATTCCAAATTGCATTACACATTCCATTCCATACCGAATTCCATTCCATTCCACTCCATTCCATTCCACATTAAATTCAATTCCATTCCAGCTTCATTTCCATTCCATGCCACATTCCTTTCCATTACATTTCATTCCATTCCACATTCCATTCTATTCCATATTCCATTCCATTCCATATTCCATTCCATTTCTTTCCATTCCACATTCCGTTCAATTCCATTCCACATTCCATTCCATTCCATTCCACTTTCCATTCCATTTCACTTTGCATTCCACATTCTGTTCCACATTCTATTTCACTTTCCATTCTACTCCATTACACATTCCAGTCCATTCAATTTCACTTTCCATTCCAAATTCCATTCCACATTCCTTTCCATTCTATTTCACCTTCCATTCCATGCCATTCCACATTCCATTCCGCATTCCATTCCATTCCATTTCACTTTCCATTCCATTCCATTCAACTTTCCATTCCACATTCCTCTCCATTCCATTCCACATAACATTCCAAATTCCACTGCATTTCATTCCACATTCCATTCCATTCACTTCCACATTCCATTCCATTCCATTACACAATCCATTCCTGATTCCGTTCCACATTCCATTCCACATTACATTCAATTCCATTCCACATTCAAATCCAATCCATTCCACATTGCATTCCATTCAATTCCACATTCCACTCCATTACATTCCATTCCACATTACATTCCATTCAATTCCACATTCCAATCCATTCCACATTCTATTCTATTCCATTCCATTCCATTCCACATTGCAATCTCATTCCATTGCATTCTTTTCCACATTCCATTCCATTGCATTCAAGGATTCATACCACATTCCATTCCATTTCATCCTACATTCTATTCCACGTTCCATTCCACTTTCCATTCCATGATCCATTACACGTTCCATTGCAAGTTCCATTCCGTTCCGTTCCACCTTCCATTCCATTCCTTTCCACTTTCCATTTCATTCAGTTCCACATTCCATTCCACTTTCAATTTCACATATTTTTCCACATTCTATTTCACTTTCCATTACATTCCTTTACACATTCCATTCAAATCTATTCCACATTCCATTCCATTCCATTGCACATTCCATTCAATTACATTCCACTTTCCATTCCACATTCCATTCCATTCCTTTCTATGATGCATTCCATATTCCTTTGCACATTGCATTCCACATTCCATTCCGTTACATAACACGTTCCATTCCACATTCCATTCCACATTCCATTCCGATCTATTCCACATGCCACTCCACATTCCAGTCCACATTACTCGGCATTCCATTCCACATTCCATTCCAAATTCCATTCCCTTATATTCCACGGTCCATTCCATATTCCACTGCACATTGCATTCCACACTCCATTCCGTTCCATAAAGCGTTCCATTCCACATTCCTTTCCACATTCCATTCCGTTCTTTTCCACATTCCTCTCCACATTCCAGTCCACATTCCATTCCATACCATTCCACAGTCCATTCCAGATGCCATTCCATTCCATTCCACATTCTATTCCACATTACATACCAGATTCCATTCCACATTCCATTCCACATTCCCTTCCACATTCCGTTCAATTCCATTCCACATTCCATTCAAAACTCCATTCCATTCAATTCCACATTCTATTCCACTTTTCATTCCACATTCCATTCCATTCCATTGCACATTTCATTAGACATTCCATTCCATTCAATTCCATATTCCATTCTACATTCCATTCCATTCCATTTCATTCCACATTGCAATCCACATTCCATTCCACATTCACCTCCTCATTCCATTCCATTCCACATTCCATTCCACTTTCCTTTCCATTCTATTCCACATTCATTTCCACTTTCCATTCGATATCATTCCACATTCTTTTCCACATTCCATTCCATTCCATATCCACTTTCCATTCCACTTTCCATTCCACATTCCTTTCCACGTTCCATTCCGTTGCATTCCACATTCCATTCCATATTTGTTTCCAAAGTCCATTCCATTCCACATTCCATTCCACATTCCATTCCACATTGCATTCCATTCCATTCCACGTTCCATTCTACTTTCCATTCCATTCCATTCCACGTGCCTTTCCACATTCCACTGCACATTCAATTCCACGTTCCATTCCGCAATCCATACCACGTTTCATTCAATTCCATTCCACGTTCCATTCCATTGCATTCAACTTTCCATTCCACGTTCCATTGCACCTTCCATTCCTTTCCATTCCATGTTCCATTTCACTTTGCATTCCATTCCACGTACCATTTCACATTCCATTTCACATTACACTCCATTCCATTCCAAGTGCCACTCCACATTCCATTCCACATTCCATTCAATATTCCATTCTGTTCCATTCCACATTCCATTCCAAGTTCCATTCAACTTTCCATTCCATGTTCCATTCCATGTACCGTTTGAAGTTCCTTTCCATTCCATTCCACGTTACATTCAACATTCCATTCCATCCCATTCCACGTTCCGTTCCATTCCATACCTCGTTCTACTCCACATTCCATTCCAAATTCCAATCCACAATGCATTCCGTTCCATTCTATTCCATTCCACGTTCCATTTCACATTCCATTCCACATTCCATTCCATTCCATTCTATGTTCCATTACACATCCCTTTCCACATTCCACTCCATTCCATTCCATTCCACATTCCATTCCACATTCCATTCTACTTTCCATTCCATTCCATTACACATTCCTTTCCACATTCCTTTCCACATTCCATTCAATTCCATTCCACGTTTCATTTTACATTCCATGCCACATTCCAGTTCATTCCTTTCCAGTTTCCATTCAACTATCCATTCAATTCTATTCCACGCTCAATTCCATGTTACATTCCACTTTCCATTCCACTTTCCATTCCATTCCATTAAACGTTATTTTCGACATTCCATTGCACATTCCATTCCACATTCTATTCATTGCTTTCCACGTTCCATTCCACTTTCCATTGTAGTTTACATTCCAAGTTGCATTCCACATTAATTTCCACGTTCCATTCCAATTTCCATTCCATTCCATTCCAAGTTCCATTCCACATTCAATTCCATTCCATTCCACGTTCCATCCCACATTGCATTCCACATTCCATTCCACGTTCCATTCCACATTCCATTGCACATTCCGTTCAGCGTTCCATTCCACTTTCCATTCCACGTTCCATTCCATGTTCGATTCCATTCCATTACACGTTGCTTCCACTATGTATTCCATTCCATTCCAAGATCCATTCTACATTTCATTCCACATTCCATTCCGCATTCCATTCCAGATTCCATTCCACATTCTCTTCCACTTTCCATTCCATATTGCAATCCACATTACCTTTCACATTCCATTCCGTTCCATTCCAGTTTCCATTCCACATTCCATTCCATTCCATTCCTCATCCCATACCACATTGCATTCCATATTCCAGTCCATTCCATTCCACATTACATACCACATTCCATTCCATTCCATTCCACGTTCCATTCCATTACATTTCACATTCCATTACACATTCAATTACACGTCACATTTCATTCCATTCCATGCTCCATTCTATGTTACATTAGAAGTTCCATTCTACGTTCCATTCCAAGTTCCATTCCATTGCATTCCACAATACATTCCATATTCCATTTGATTCCTTTCCATGGAATGGAAAGTGGAATATAATGAGGAATGGAATAGAATGGTATGTGGAATGGAATGGAATGGAATATGGAATGAAATCCAATGTGGAATGGATTCCATTACATTTCTTATTCCTTTCCACATTCCATTCCATGGAATGGAATGGAATATGGAATGGAATAGAATGCAATGGAATGTGGAATGGAATGTGCATTGCAATGGAATGGAACGTGGAATGGAAAGTAGAATGGAATGGAAAGGAATGTGGAAAGGATGATGGAATGGAATAGAATCGAATGTGGAATGCAAAATGGAATGGAATGGAATGGAATGGAATGAAATGCAATGTGGAATGGCATGGAATGGAATGTGGAATGGAATGGAATGGAATTTGGAATGGAATATAATGGAATGGAATGAAGAACGGAGTGGAATGGAAAGTGGAATGGAAATTGGAATGTAGTAGAATGCAGTGTGGAATTGAACGGAATGGAATGTGGAAAGAAATAGAATGGAATATGGAATGTGGAATGCAATTGAAAGAATGTGGAATGGAAAGTGGAATGGAAAGGAATGTAAAATGGAATGGAATATGGAACGGAATGGAATGGAATGTGGAATGGAATATGGAACGGAATGGAATGTGTAATGGAATGGAATGTAATGTAGAATGGAACATGGAATGTAATGTGGAATGAAATGTGGAATGGAACGTGGTATGTTATGGAATGTGGCATGGAATGGAATGCAATGTAACGGAATGTGGAATGGAATGAAAAAGAATGTGGAGTGGAATGGAATAGAATGTGGAATGGAATGGAATGGAATGTGGAATTGAATGTTGAATTGAACACGGAATGGAATGGAAAGGAATGTGGAATGGAATGTACTGGAATGTGGAATGGAATGGAATGGAATGTGGAATAGAATGGTATGTAATTTGGAATGGAATGGAATGCAGTGTGGAATTGAATGGAATGGAATTTGGAAAGGAATGCAATGGAAATAGGAATTGAATGGAATGGAATGGAATTGAAAATAGAATAGAATGTAATGGAATATCTAAAGGAATGGAATGGTATGTGGAATGGAATGGAAGGGAATGAAATGTGGAATGGAATGGAATGTTATGTGCAATGGAATGGAATGGAATATGGAATGGAATGGAATGCAATGTGGAATGGAATGTGAATGGAATGGAATGTGAAATGGAATGTGCAATGGAATGGAATGGAATGTGGATTGGAATGGAAGGGCATAGAACTTTGAATGTATTACAATTGATTGTGGAAAGGAATGGAATGGAATGTGGAATGCAATGGAATGGAATGGAATGTGGAATGGAATTTGAAATGGAATAAGAAAAGCAGTGTGGAACTGAATGGAATGGATTCTGGAATTGAATGAGGAATTGAAAGGTATGCGATGTGGAATGGAATGTCAAAAGCAATCAAATGTAATTTGGAATAGAATGAGGCATGGAATGGAATGTGGAATGGAATGGATGGGAATGTTTAATTGAATGTTGAATGCAGTGGAATGGATTGTGGAAATGAATGGAATGGAATGGAATAGAATGTGGAATAAAATAGAATATGGATTGGAATAAGGAATGGAATCAAATGGAATGTGGAATGGAATGTGAATGGAATGGAAAGGAAGGTGGAATGGAGTAATGGAATGGAGTGTGGAATGGAGGAATGGAATGGAATGTGGAATGGAATGGAATGGAATGTGGAATGGAATGTCGAATAGAATGTGGAATGGAATGGAATGGAATGTTTAATTGAATCGAATGGAATGTGGCATGCAATCTGGAGTGGAATGGAAGGTGGAATGGAATGGAATGGAATGTGGAATGGAATGTGGAACAGAAAGTGGAATGGAATGTGCAGTGGTACGTGGAATGGAATGGAATGTGGAATGGAATGGAATGGAATGTGGAATGGAATGGAATGCAATGTGGAATGGAATGGAATGGAATGTTGAATGGAATGGAAAGTGGAACGAAATGGAAAGGAATGTGTAATGGTATGGAATGGAAAGTCGAATGGAATGCAACAGAACGAAGAATTGAATGGAACGTTTAATGTAATGGAATGGAATGTGGAATGGAATGGAATGTGTAATGGAATGTAATGGAATATGGAAAACAATGGAATGCAGACAGGAATGGAATGAAAAGGAAAGTGGAATGGAATGGAAGGGAATGTGGGACGGAATGGAAGAGAATGTGGAATGGAATGGAATGTGTAATGGAAGGTGGAATGGAACGGAATGGAATGTGGAATGGAAAGTGGAATGTAGTGGAATGGAAAGTGGAATATAATGGAATGGAATGTGGAATAGAATGTGGGAAGTAGTGGAAAGGAATGGAATGTGGAAAGGAACGTGGAATGGATTTGGAATTTGATGTGGAATGGAAAGGAGTGGAATGGAAAGGAATGGAATATGGTACGGAATGGAAAGGAATATGGAATGGAATATGAAATGGAATGTGGAATGGAATGTGGAATGGAATGGAATGTGGAATGGAATGGAAAGGAATGTGGAATGGAATGGAATGGTACGTGGAGTGGAAAGTGGAATGGAGAGTGGAATGGAATATGGAATGGAAAGTGAAATATATTGTGGAATGGAATGGAATGGAATTCGGAATGGAATGGAATGGAATATGGATTGGAATGGAATGGAATGGAATGTGGAATGGAAGGTTGAATGGAACTTAATGGAACGTGGAATGGATAGTAGAATGAAATGGAATGGAATGTGGAATGGAAATTGGAATGGAATGGAATGGAATGTTAACTGTAATGGAATGCAATGTGGAACGGAATGGAATGGAATGGAATGCGGAATGGAATGTGAAATGGAAAGTGGAATAGAATGTGGAATTGAATGGAGTATGATGTGGAATGGAATGTGGAATGGAATGGAATGGAATGTGGAATGGAAGGTGGAATGGAATGGAATGGAATGTGGTGAGGAATGGAATGGAATATGGAATGTGGAATGGAATGGAAAGAATGTGGAATGGAAAGGAATGTGGAATGGAATGCGGAAAGGAATGGAATGGAAAGTAGTATGGAATTTGGAATAGAATGGATTGGAATGTGGAATAGAATTGAACGGAATGTGGATTGTAATGTGGAATGGAATGGAACCTGGAGTGGAATGGAATGGCATGTGGAATGGAATGTATTGCAATGTGGAATGGAACGTGAAATGGAATGTGGAATAGAATTGAATGGAATGTTGAATGGTATGTGGAATGGAATGGAACGGAATGTAGAATGGAACGTGGAATGGAATGTGGAATGGAAAGTGGTATGTAATGGAATGTGGAACGGAAAGGAATACAATGTGGAATGGAATGGATGGTGCAATGGAAATGAATGGGATTTGGAATGGAATGGGTTGCAATGTTTACTCGAATGTAGAATGGAATGGATTGGAAACTGGAATGGAAAGGAATTTAGAATGGAATGGAATGGAATGGAATTTGGAATGGAATGGAAGGGAATGGAATGTGGAATGGAATGAGGAATGGAATGGAATGGAAAGTGCAATGGAATGGAATGGAATATGGAAAGGAATGGAATGGAATGTTAACTGGAAGGGAATAGAATGGGAACGGGATGAAACGGAATGTGGAAAGGAATGCAATGTGGAATGGAATGTGGAATGAAATTGAAAGGAATGTGGAATGCAATGGAGTGGAATGTATAATGGAATGGAATGGAATGAGGAAAGGAAAGTGTAATGGAATGTGGAATGGAATGTGGAATGGAAAGGAATGCGACATACAAAGGAATGTGGAATGGAATGTAATGTAGAATGGAAAGGAATGCGATGTGGAATGGAATGTGGAATGGAACGGAATGGAATGTGGAATGGAATGGAACGGAATGTGGAATGGAATGGAACGGAATGTGGAATGGAATGGAAAGCAATGTGGAGTGGAATGTATAATGGAAAGGAATGGAATGTGAAATGGAATGTGGAATGGAATGGAATGCAATATGGAATGGGCTAGAAAGGAATGTGGAATGGAATGTGTAATGGAATGGAATGGAATATGGTATGGTATGTGGAATCGAATGCAATGGAATGTGGAATGGAATATGGAATGGAATGTAATGCAATGTGGAATGGAACGGAATGTAGTATGTAATGGAATGGAAGGGAATGTGGAATGCAAAGGAATGTGGAATGGAATATGGAATGGAATGGAATGCAATGTGGAATGGAATGGAATGGAATGAGAACTTGTATGGAATGGAATGTGGAACAGAATGGAATGGAATGTGGAACAGAATGGAATGGAATTTGGAGTGGAATGTGGAATGGAAATGAATGGAATGTGGAAAGGAGTTGAATTTTTAATGGAAGGGAATGGAATGGAATTTGGAATTTAATGGAAGGGAATGAAATGTGGAATGCAGTGGAATAGAATGTGGAAAGGAATGGAATGGAATGAGGAATGGAATGGAATGGAATGAGGAAGGGAAAGTGTATTGGAATGTGGAATGGAATGTGGAATGGAAAGCAATGCGATGTGGAATGGAATGTGGAATGGAATGGAATGGAAGGTGGAATGGAATGGAATGCAATGTGAAATGGAATGTAGAATGGAATGGAATGGAATGCAAAGTTGAATGTGAAATGGAATGGAACACAATATGGAATGGGCTAGAAAGGAATGTGGAATGGAATGTGTATTGGAATGGAAAGGAATATGGTATGGAATGTGGAATGGAAAGTGGAATGGAATGCGGAATAGAATGTGGAATGGAACGTGGTATGGAATGGAATGTGAAATAGAATGTGGAGTGGAAATGGGGATGGAATGGAATGGAATATAATGTGGAAAGTAATGGAATATGAAATAGAATGGAATGGAATGTGGAATGGAATGGAATGTGGTATGGAATGTGGAATGCAATGGAATATAATGTGGATTGGAATGGAATGGAATGTGGAATGGAAAACGGAATGGAATGGAGTGGAAAGGAATGAAATGTGGAATGGAATGGAGTGGAATAGAATGAAATCGAATGTGGAATGGAATGTGGAATGGAATGTAGTGGAATGGCATGCAGTGTAGAATGGAATGGAATGTGGAATGGAATGGAATGTGGAATGTGATGTGGAATGCAACGGAATGGGATGTGGAATGGAATGTTGAATGGGAATGTGGAATGGAATGTGGAATGGAATGGAATGTAATGTGGAATATAATAGAAAGAAATGTGGAATGGAATGTGGAATGGAATGTGGAATGGAAACTTGAATTGAATGGAATGGAATGTGGAATGGAACCTGCAAAAGAATGGAATGGAACCTGCAAAAGAATGGAATGGAATGTGGAATGGAATGAAAAGGAATGTGAAATGGAATGGAATGGAATGGAAGGTGCAATGGAAAGGAATGGAATGACAAAAGGAATGGAATGGTATGTAGAATGGAATAAAATGGAATGGAATAAAATGTGTAAAGGAATTGAATAGAATGTGGAATTGAATTGAATGGACACTGGAATGGTATGGAACGGAAGGTGGAAAGGAATGTTGAATGGAAAGAGGAATGGAATGGAATGGATTGTGGAATGGAATGTGGAATGGAATGGACTGTGGAATGGAATGTGGAATGGAATGGAGTGGAATGGAATGGAATGTTGAATGGATTGTGGAATGGAATGTGGAATGGAATGCAATGGAATGTGGAATGCAATGGAATGTGGTATGGAATGTGGAATGGAAAGTAATGGAATGTGGAAAGGAAAGTGGAATGGAACGGAATGGAATGTGGAATCAAATGGAATGGAATGTGGAATGGAATGGAATAGAAAGTAGAATGGAATAAAATTTAATGTAGAATGGAATGGAATGGAATTGAAAGGAAAGCGGAATGGAATGTGGAATGCAATGGAATGGAATGTGGAATGGAATGAAATGAAATGTGGAATGGAACCTAGAATGGAAAGTGGAATGGAACGTTGAATGGAACGTGGAAAGGAAAGTGGAATGGAACTGTAAGAGAATTTGGTAAGGAATGCAGTGGAATAGAATGGAATGTGAAATGTAGTGGAATGGCATGTGGAATGGAATGGAATGGAATGTAAAATGGAATGGAATGGAATATGGAAATGAATGGAATGGAATATGGAATACAGGTAATGGAATGGAATGTTTAAGGGAATGAAATGGAATGGGCAATGTAATGTGGAATGGAATGGAATGGAATGTGGAATGCAATGTGGAAAGGAAAGTGGACTGGAACGCGGAATGGAAAGGAATGTGGAATGGAAAGTGGAATGAAAAGTGGAATGGAATTGAATGTGGAATGGATTGTGGAATGGAATGGAATGGAAAGACTATGGAATGGATTGGAATGCAATGTGGAATGGAATGGAAAGGAATGCCGAAAGGAATGGAATGGAAAGGGGAATGGAATGGAATGGAATGGAATGTGGAATGGAATGGAATTGAATGTGGAATGGAATGGAACGGACATTGGAATGAAATGTGGAAAGGAGTGGAATGGAAAGTGGAATGGAATATGGAAAAGAGTGGAAGGAATGCCAAACGAAATGCCATGGAATGAGGAATGGAATGTTGTTTAATGTGCAATTGAATGGAATAGAATGTGGAATGCAATGTGGGGTGGAATGGAATGGAATGTGGAATGGAATGTGGAATGGAATGGAATGGAAAGTGGAATGGAATGTGGAATACAATGGAATGGAATGTGGAATGGAATGTGGAATGGAAAAGAATGGAATGTGTAATTTAATGTTGAATGCAATAGAACGTGGAATGGAATGGAATGGAAAGGAATGGAAAGTGGAATGGAATGGAATGTGTAACGGAATGACGAATGGAATGGAATAGAATGCAGTGGAATGTGGAATGTAATAAAATGGAATGTGGAATTGAATGGAATTGAATGTGGAATGGATTGTGGAAAGTATTGTGGAACGGAATGGAATGGAATGTGGAATGGAACGTGGAATGGAAAGGAATTGAACATGGAATGGAACGTTGAATGTAACGTGGAGTGGAACGTGGAATTGAACGTGGAATGGAATGGAATGGAACACGGTATGGAATGAAAGGTGGAATGGAGTGGAATGATACGTGGAATGGAATGTGGAACGGAATGTGAAATGGAAGGGAATGGAAAATGCAATGGAATGGAAGGTAATGTGGAATAGAATGGAATGGAATGTGGAATGGAATGGAATGGAATGGAATAGAATTAAATTTAATGTGGAACGGAATGTGGAATGGAATGTGAAACGGAAAGGAATGTGGAATGGAATTGAATGGAATGTGGAATGGAAAATAATGGAATGTGGAATGGATTGGAATGTGGAATGGAATGCAATGGAATGGAATGTCGAATCGAATGGAATATAATGAAATGCGGAATGGAATGAAATGGAAAGGAATTTGAAATGAAATGGAATGAAATTTGGAATGGAACGTGGAATGGAACTTAGAATAGAAAGTGGAATGGAAAGTGGAATGAATCGTGGAAGAGAACGTGGAATTGAATGTGGAATGGAATGAAGAATGGAATGGAATGTGGTTTGCAGGTGCATGGAATGTGCAATGGAAGGGAATGGAATGGGATGCAATGTGGAATGGAATGGAATCTGGAATGGAATACGGAAAGGAATGGAAAAGAATGTGTAATGGAATGGAATGGAATGTGGAATGGAATGTGGAATGGAATGGAATGGGATAGAAACTGGAATGGAATAGAATGGTATGTGGAATGGAACTGAGAATGGAATAGAGTGGAACATGGAATGGAATGGAACAGAATGTGAAATTTAACGTGGAATGGAATTGAATGGAATGTGCAATGGAATGGAATGGAACGTGAAGTGGAATTGAATGGAATTTGGAATGGAATGGAATTGAAAGTGGAATGCAGTGGAAAGTACTGTGGAATGGAATGGAATGGAATGGAATCTGGAAAGGAATGGAATGGAAAGTGGAATGGAAAGTGGAATAGAACGTGGAAAAGGACATGGTATGGAAAGGGGAATGGAATGGAATGGAACGTGGAATTCAATGTGGTGTGGACGGAATGGAATGTGGAATGGAATGATTAATGGAATGGAATGTGGAATGGAATGATTAATGGAATGGAATAGAATGTTTAATTGAATGGAATGTGGAATGGAATGCAATGAAATGTTAAATGGAATGTGAAATGGAATTTGCAATGGAATATGGAATGCAATGGAATGGAATGTGTAATGCAATGTGGAATGGAATTTGGAATGTAACATGGAATGGAAAATGGAATGGAACGTGGAATGGAATGGAAGGGAACGTGGAATGGAATGTGTAATGGAAATTGAATGGAATGTGTAATGGAATGAAATGGAATGTGGAATGGAATGGAATAGAACGTGGAATGGAACGAGGATTGGAACGTGGAGTGGAACATGGACTGGAATGTGGAATGGAAGGGAATGGAATGTAGAATCGAATGGAATGGAACGGAATGTGCAATGGAAAGCGAAAGGAAATGGAATGCAATGTGGAATCAAATGGAATTGATTGTGGAATGGAATGTGGAATGGATGGAATGGAATGTGGAATGGGACGTGGAATGGAATGGAATGCGCAATGGAATGTGGAATGGAACGGGTAATGGAATGGAATCGAAAGTAGAATGGAACGTGGAATGGAATTCAATGGAATGTGGAATGGAATGATGAATGGAAAGTGAAATGGAATTGAATGTAGAATGG
Source organism: Pongo abelii (assembly GCF_028885655.2). Lineage (NCBI taxonomy): Eukaryota > Metazoa > Chordata > Mammalia > Primates > Hominidae > Pongo > Pongo abelii. Next base: position 16,024,232 of record NC_072000.2, on the reverse strand, counting down.
AATGTAATGTGGAATGGAAAGGAATGCAATGTGGAAAGGAAAAGAATTTAATTTGGAATTGAACAGAATGGAATGGAATGTGGAATGGAATGGAATGTAGAATGGAATGGAATGGAATGTGGAAATGAACGGAATGGAATGTGGAATGAAATGTGGAATGGAAGGTAGTGGAAATTGGAATGGAAAGGAATAGAATATAGAATGGAATGTGGAATGAATGTAAAGGAATGTGGAATGGAAGGCGATGGAATGAACAATGGAATGGAATGGAATGTGGAATGGAATGTGGAATGGAATGTGCAATGGAAATTGGAATGGAATGAAATTGAGTGTGGAATCCAATGTGGAATGGAATGGAATGGAATGTGGAATGGAAAAGAATGGAATGTGTAATGGATTCGAATGTGGAATGGGATGCAATGGAATGGAATGTTGAATGGAGTGAAATGGAAAGTGGAATGGAATGGAATGGAATGGAATTTGAAATCGAATGGAATGAAATTTGAATGGAACGTGGAATGGAATGTAGAATAGAACATGGAATGGAAAGTGGAATGGATCGTGGAAGAGAACGTGGAATTTAATGTGGAATGGGATGAGGAATGGAATGGAATGGAAAGTGGAATGGAAGGGAATGGAATGTGGAATGGAAGGGAATGGAATGGGATGCAACATGGAATGGAATGGAATGGAATCTGGAATGGAATATGGAAAGGAATGGAAAGGAATATGTAATGTAATGGAATGGAATACGGAATGGAATGTGGAATGGAATGGAATGGAACGCGGAATGGAATGTGGAATTGAATGGAATGGATTGGAAATTGGAAGGGAATAGAATGGAATGTGGAATGGAAGTTGGAATGGAATAGAATGGAACGTGGAATGGAATTTAATGGAATGTGAAATGGAACGTGGAATGGAATGCAATGGAAATAGAATGGAATGGAATGGAATGTGAAATGGAATTGAATGGAATTTGGAATGTAAAGGAATTGAAAGTGGAATGCAATGGAATGGAATGTGGAATGGAATGGAATTTGGAATGGAATGGAATGGAAAGTGGAATGGAATGTAGAATGGAACGTGGAATGGGACATGGTATGGAACGTGGAATGGAATGGAATGGAACGTGGGATGGAATGTGGTATGGACGGAATGGAATGTGGAAGGGAATGACTAATGGAATGCAATGGAACGTGGAATGGAATGGAATGTTTAATGGAATGGAATGGAATGTGGAATGGAATGGAATGGAATGTTGAATGGAATGTAGAATGGAATGTGTAATGGAATGTGGAATGGAATGGAATGGAATGTGTAATACAATATGGAATGCAATATGGAAAGTAACATGGAATGGAAAATGAAATGGACCGTGGAATGGAATGGAATGGACCGTGGAATGGAAATGGAATGGAATGTGTAATGGAATTGAATGGAATGTGGAATGGAATGGAATGGAATGTGGAATGGAATGGAATAGAATGTGGAATGGAATGCGGATTGAAACATGGAGTGGAAAAGGGAATGGAATGTCGGATGGAATGGAATAGAATGTAGAGTCAAATGGAATGGAATGGAATGTGCAATGGAAAGCGAAAGGAAATGGAACCGAATGTGGAGGCAAATGGAATTGATTGTGGAATGGAATGTGGAATGGAATGGAATGGAATGTTTAATGGAACATGGAATGGATTGTGGAATGGGACGAGGAATGGAATGGAATGGAATGTGGAATGGAATGTGGAATAGAATGGGTAATGGAATGGAATGGAATGTAGAATGGAACGAGGAATGGAATTGAAAGGAATGTTGAATGGAATGTGGAATGGATTGAGGAAAGGAAATTGAAATGGAATTGAATGTAGAATTGAATGAAATTTGGAATGGAAAGGAATGGAATGTGGAAAGGAATAGAATGGAATTTGGAATTGAATGGAATGGAATGGAATGTGGAATGTAATGGACTGTGGAATGGAATGCAATGGAATGTGGAACATAATGGAATGGAATGTGGAATGAAATGTGGAATGGAAGGGAATGGAATTTGGAATGGAAAGTAATAGAATGTGGAATGGAATGTGGAATGAATGGAAAAAAATGTGGAATGTAAGACAATAGAATGTGCAATGTAATGGAATGGAATGTGGAATGGAATGTGGAATGGAATGAGGAATGGAAAGTGGAATGGAACGTTGAATGTAATGTAGAAATTATCTTGGAATGGAATGTGGAATGGAACGTGGAAGGGAATGTGGAATATAATGGAATAGAAATTGGAATGGAATGTGGAAAGGAATGGTATCGAATGTGGAATGGAATGTGGAATGGAATGGATTGGAATGTGGAATGGAATGTGAAATGGAATGGAATGGATTGTGGAAGGGAATGTGGAATGGACTGTGGAATGCTATGTGGAATGGAATGGAATGCAATGTGGAATGCAATGTGGAATGTAATGGAATGGAATGTGGAAGGGAAGGTGTAATGCAATCTGGAATTGAATGTGGAATGGAATGGGATGGAATGTGGAATGGAATGTGGAATGTAATGCAATGGAATGTGGAAGGGAATGTGTAATGGAATGTGGAATGGAATGTGGAATGGAAAGGAATGGAAAGTGGAAAGGAATGTGGATTGGAATGGAATGCAATGGAAAGTGTAATGGAATGTGAAATGGAATAAAATGGAATGTGGAATGGAATGTGGAAAGGAATGCAATGGAATGACGAAGGGAATGTGGAATGTAATGTGGAATGTAATGTGGAATCGAATAGAATGGGATGAGGAATGGAATGTGGAATGGAATGGAATGTAATGTAACGGAATGTCTAATGGAGTGTGGTATGGAATGGAATGGAATGTGGAATGCAATGTGGAAAAGAATGTGGAATTCAATAGAACGGAATTTTGAATGGAATGTAGATTGGAATGGAATGGAATATGGAATGCAATGTGGAATGCTTGTGGAATAGAATGTGGAATGGAATGGAATGTGGAATAGAATATGGAATGGAATGGAATGTGGACTGGAATGTGGAATAGAATATGGAATGGAATATGGAAAGGAATGTGGACTGTAATATGGAATAGATTGGAATGGAAAGTGGAATCGATGGGAATGGAATGAGAAATGGAGTGGAATGGAATGGAATGGAAGGTGGAATGGAATGTGAAATGAAATGTGGAATGGAAAGTGGAATGGAATGGAATGGAACGTGGTGTGGAATGCAATGGAACTTGGAATGGAAAGAGGAATTGAATGGAATGGAACGAGGAATGGAACTTGGATTGGAATGCGGCATGGAACGTGGAATGGAACTTGGAATGGAATGGAATGGAATGTTGAATCGAATCGAACGGAACGTGGAATGTAATGTGGAATGGAAGGAAATGGAACGTGGAATGTAACGCGGAATGGAACCTCTAATAGAATGTAGAATGGAAAGTGGAATGGAAAGGAATGGACCGTCTAATGGAAAGTAGAATGGAAGGTGGAGTGGAATGGAATGAAACGTGGAATAGAATATGGAATGGAATATGGAATGGAATGGAATGGAACGTGGAATGTATTGGAATGTGGTATGGAATGTGGAATGGAATGGAATGGAATGTGGAATGGAATGTGGTATGGGATGTGGAATGGAATGTGATATGCGATGTGGAATGGAATGTGGAATGGAATGCAATGGAACGTGGAATGGAAAGTGCAAAGGAATGTGGAATGGAATGGAATGTGGAACAGCATGTGGAATGGAATGTGGAATGGAATTTGGAATGGAAAGCAATGAAATTTTGAATGGATTGTGGAATGGAATCGAATGGAATGTGGAATGGAATGGAATGGAATGTGGAACGGCATGTGGAATGGAATGTGGAATGGAATGTGGAATGGAAAGCAATGAAATTTTGAATGGATTGTGGAATGGAATCGAATGGAATGTGGAAGGGAATAAGGAAGGCAATGTGGAATGGAATGTGCAATGGAATGGAATGTTATATGGAATGGAATGTGGAGTTGAATATGAAATGGAACGACGAATGGAAAGTGGAATGTTAGGTGGAAAGGAGCTTGGAATGGTATGGAATGGAATGTGGTATGGAATGTGGAATGGAATGGACTGGAATGTGCAATGGAATGTGGAATGGAATGGCATGTGGAAGGGAAAGTGGAATGGAATGTGGAATGGAATGCGGAATGTGGAATGGAATGGAAAGGAGCGGAATGAATTGTGAAATGACATTTGGTATGGAATGTGAAATGGAATGTAGAACGAAATGTGGAATGCAGTGAAATGGAAAGTGGAATGGAATGGAATGGAACTTGGAATGGAACGTGGAATGGAATGGAATGTAATATGGAATCGAATGGAATGGAAAGTGGAATGGAGTGGAATGGATTGTGGAATGCCATGTAGAATGGAACACACCATGGAATGTGGAATGGAGTCTGGAATGGAATGGAATGGAACGTGGAATGGAAAGTGCAATGAAATGTGGAATGGAATGGAATGGAATGTGGAATGGAATGTGGAATGAAATGGAATGAAATGTGGAATGGAATGTGGAATGCAATGTGGAATAGAATGGAATGGAATGTGGAATGGAATTTGGAATGGAATGTGGAATGGAATGTGGAATGGAATGGAATGGAAGGGAATGTGGAATAGAAGGAGGAATGGAATGTGGAATGGTATGATCAAGGAATGGAATGGAATGTGTAAAGGAATTTCGAATGGAATGTGGAAAGGAAAGTGGAGTGGAATGGAATGGAATGTGGAAAGGAAGGTGGAATGGAACGCAATAAAATGTGGAATGGAATGTGTAGTGGAATGGAATGGAATGTGGATTGGAATGTGGGATGGAATGGAATGGATTGGGGAATGGAATAGGGAATGGAATGGAATGGAATGTGGAATGGAATTTGGTATGCAACGAAATGGAATGTGGAATAGAATGTGGAATGGAATGTGGAGTGGAATAGCGTGAAATGGAATGTGGAATGGAAAGGAGTGGAATGTAAAGGAAGGTTGAATGGAATGTGAAATGGAACGTGGAATGGAACCTGGAATGGAATGGAATGGAACGTGTAATGGATTGGAATGGAATGTGAAATGGTAGGTGGAACAGAATGGAGCACAATGTGGAATGGAACTTGGGATGGATCGTGGAATCCAATGGAATGGAAAGTGGATTGGAACGTGGAACGGATCTTGGAATTGAACGTAGAATGGAATGTGGAATGGAATGGAATTTAATGTGGAATGGAACGTGGAATGGAAAGTGGACTGGAACGTGGAGTGGAAAGGAATGGAATGTGGATTGGAATGGAATGTAATATGGAATGGAATATGGAATGGAATGGAATGGAATGTGGAATGGAATGTGGAATGGAACATATAATGGAATGTGGAAACGAACGTGGAATAGGATGGAATGTAAAGTGGAATGGAATGTGGAAATGAATGTGGAATATAATGGGTTTAATGTCGAAAGGAATGGAATGGAATGTGGTACGGAATGTGCAATGCAATGGAATGGAATGTGGAAGAGAATGTGGAATCGAAAGTGGAAGGGATTGTGGAATGGACTGTGGAAGGCAGTGTGGAAGGGAATGTGGAATGGAATTTGGAATGAAATGTAGAATTGAAAGGAATCGAATGTGGAATGGAATGGAATGGAATTTCGAATGGAATAGAAGGGAATGTGGAATGGAAAGCGGAATTGATTGGAATGAAAGGTGGAATAGATTGTGGAATGCAATGGAATGGAATCCAGAATGGAATGGAATTGAATTGTATGGAATGTGAAATGGAATGGAATGGAACGTGGAATGGAAGGTGAAAAGGAACGTGGAATGGAAAGTGTAATGGAAGGGAGTGAAATGTGGAATGGAAGGGAATGGAATGCGGAATGGAATGTGGAATGGAAGGTGTAATGGAAGGGAAAAGAATGTGGAATGGAAGTTAATGGATTGTGGAATGGAATGTGGAATCGAATGTGGAATGCAATAGAATGGAACGTAATGGAATGTGGAATGGAAAGGAATGCAATGTGGAATGGAATGGAATGTTATGGAATGTGGAATAGAATAGAATTGAATGTGGAATGGAATGGAATGGAATGTGGAATGGAATAGAATGGAATGGAATGCGGAATGTTATATAACGAAATGTGGAATGGAATGGAATGGAATCGAATGTAGTGTGGAATTGAATGGATTGGGAAGTGAAATGGAATGGAATAGAATGTGGAATGGAAGGGAATGAAATTAATGGTAGGTGGATTTGAACGTGAAATGGAATGTGGAATGGAAAGTGAAATGGAATGAAATGGAACGTTGCACGGAATGGAATTCAACATGGAATGGCATGGAATGGAATGTGGAATGGAACGGGGAATGGAACATGGAATGGAACGTGGAATGCAATGGAAGGGAACATGGAATGAAATGGAAAGGAATGTGGAATGGAATGGAAATGGAATGTGGAATGGAATGGAATGGAATATGGAATGGAACATGGAATGGAATGGATTGGAATGGAACATGTAATGGAAAGTGGAATGGATCGTGGAATGGAATGTGAAATGGAATGTGGAATGGAAAGTGGAATGGAATGTGGAATGGAATGTGGAATGTCATGGAATAGAATGCGGAATAGACTGTGCAATGGAATGGAATGGAATCCGGAATAGAATGGTAAGGAATGGTATGGAAGGTGGAATGGAATTGAATGGAACATGGAATGGAACATGGAATTGAACGTGGAATGGAATGGAATGGAATGTAGAATGGAACGAGGAATGGAATTGAATGGAATGCGGAATGGAATGTGGAATGGATTGAGGAACGGAAACTGAAATGGAATTGAATATAGAATTGACTGAAATGTGGAATGGAAAGGAATGGAATGTGGAAAGGAATAGAATGGAATTTGGAATGGAATGGAATGGAATGGAATGTGGAATGGAATGGAATGTGTAATGGAATGCAATGGAATGTGGAACTGAATGGAATGGAATGTAGAATGAAATGTGGAATGGAGGGGAATGGAATTTGGAATGGAAAGTAATAGAATGCGGAATGGAATGTGGAATGAATGGAAACGTATTTGGAATGGAAGACAATGGAATGTGCAATGTAATGGAATGGAATGTGGAATGGAATGTGGAATGGAATGAGGAATGGAAAGTAGAATGGAACATTGAATGTAACGTGGAAATTATCTTGGAATGGAATGTGGAATGGAACGTGGAAGGGAACGTGGAATGGAATGGAATAGAAAGTGGAATGGAATGTGGAATGGAACGGAATGAAATGTGGAAAGGAATGTAATCAATTGTGGAATGGAATGTGGAATGGAATGGATTGGAACATGGAATGGAATGTGGAATGGAATGGAAAGGAATGTCGAATGGATTGGAATTGAATGGAATGTGGATTGGTATGCAATGGAATGAGGAATGGAATGGAATGGAATGGAATGGACTTTGAAATGGAATGGAATGGAAAGTGGAATGGAGTGGAGTGGAATCGGATAGAAAGTGGAATGGATTGGAAAGGAATGCAATGTGGAATGGAATGGAATGGAAAGTGAAATGGAATGGTATGGAGAATAGAACGGAATGGGATGGAATTGAATGGAACGTGGAATGGAACATGGAATGAAATGGAATGGAACGTGGAATAGAACGTGGAATGGAATGGAATGGAATGTGGAATAGAACGTGTAATGGAATGGAATGGAACGTGGAACGGGACGTAAAATGGAATATAGAATAGAAGGTGGAATGGAAAGTGGAACGGAATGTGGAACGTGGAATGGAATGGAATATAATGTGGTATGGAATGGAATGCAATGTGCAGTCGAATGTGGAATGGTATAGAAGGCAATGTGGAAAGGAATGTGGAATGGAATTGAATGGAATGTGGAATGAAATCGAATGAAATTTGGAATGGAATTTGGGATGGAATGTGGAATGCAATGGAATGGGATGTGGAATGGAATTGAATGGAACGTGAAATGAAATGTAATAGAATGTAGAATGGAATGGAATGCTATGTGGAAAGCAATGTGGAAGGTACTATAATGGAATGTTGAACGGAATGTTGAATGGAATATGGAATGCAATGGAACGCAATGTGAAATGGAAGGTGGAATGAAATGGAATAAAATGTGGAAAGGAATCGAATGGAATGTGGAATGGAATGGAACGGAATGTCGAATGGAATGGAATGAAATGAGGAATGGAACAGTATGATACGTGGAATGGAATGAGGAATGGAAAGGAAGGAGGAATAGAATGTGGAATGGAATGGAATGGAATGTGGAATGAAATGTCGAATGGAAAGTAAGGGAATGTGGAATCTAATGTGGAATGGAATAGAATGGAACATGGAATGGAATGGAAACGTGGAATGGAATGGAATGGAATATGGAATGGAAAGCGGAATGGAATCGAACGGAATGTGGAATGGAATGCGGAATGGAATGCAATGGATTGTGGAAAGGAATGTGGAATGGAATGCAATGTATTGTGAATTGGAATGGAAACGAAAGTGGAAGGAATGTGGAATGGAAAGCAACATCGAACGGAATGTGGAATGGAATGGAATAGACTATGGAATGGAATGTGGAATAAAATGCAATATAATGTGGAATTGAATGTGGAATGGAATGTAGTGGAACGTTCAATGGAAAATGGAAGGGAACGTTCAATGTAATGGAATGGAACGTGGAATGCAACGTGGAATGTAATGGAATGAAACCTGAAGTGGAATGTAGAATGGAACATGGAATGGAACGTGGAATGGAAATTGGAATGGAATGGAATGGAATGTAGAATGGAATAGAATGGAATGGAATGGAATGGAATGTGGAATGGAAAGAAATGGAATGGAATGTGGAATGGAATGGAATGGAATGGAATGTGGTCTGGTATGGAATGGAATGGGAAGGAAAGTGTAAAGGAATTGAATGGAATGTGGAATGGCAAGCAAGGGAATGTGAAATGGATTGGTATAGAATGTGGAATGGAATTGAATGGAATGAAATGTGGACTGGAATGGAATGGAAAGAAATGGAATTTGGAATGGAATGGAATGGAAAGGAATGGAATTTGGAATGGAATGGAATGGAATGTGGAATGTAAACATGAATGGCAGGGAACGGAATGTCAGGGAATGGAATGGAATATGGAATGGAGTGGAATAAAATGTGGAATGGAATGTGGAATGGAACGGAATGGAATCTGGAATGGAACGTTGAATGGAACGTGGAATTGAACGTGGAATGTAATGGAATGGAAAGTGGAAAGTAAACTGGAATGGAAAGTGGAATGGAACGTGGAATGGAATGGAGTGTAATGTGGAATGGAATGGGATGGAATTAGTAACGGAATGGAATGGAATGGAATTGGAGTGATATGGAATAGAATGGAATGGAATGTGGAATGGAATGGAATGGAATGTGTAAAGGAAGGGAATGGAATGGAATGTGTAAAGGAAGGGAATGGAATGTGTTATGGAATGGAATGGAGTGTGGAATGGAATGGAATGGAAAGTGGTATGGAATTGAATGGAATGGAATGTGGACTGGAATTGAATTGAATGGAATGGAATATGGATTTGAATGGAATGGAATGGGGAATAGAAACTGGAATGGCAGAGAATGGATTGAGGAATGTAATGTAGAATGGAATGGAACGGAATGTGGAAAAGAATTGAATGGAAAGTGGAATGGAAGGCAGAATGGAATGGACAGCAATGTGGAATGGCTTGTGGAATGGAATGGAATGTGGAATGGAACAGAATGGAATGTGGAATGGAAAGGAATAGAATGTGGAATGGAACGTGGAAGGGAATGGAATGGAACGTGAAATGGAAAGTAGAATGTAATGGAATCGAACGTGTAATGGAACATAGAATTGAAAGGAATGGAACGTGGGATGGAATGTGGAATGTGGAATGGAATGAAATGGAATGTGGAATGGAATGGAAGGGAATGTGTTATGGAATGGAATTGAATATGGAATGGAATTAAGAATGGGATGTGGAAAGGAATGCGGAACGGAATGCAATGCAATGTGGAATGGAATTTGGAATGGAATGGAAGTTGGAATGGAATGTGGAATCGAACGTGGAATAGAAAGTGGAACGGAATGCGGAAAGGAATGTAAAGGAAGGTGGAATGGAATGGCATGGAATGTGTTATGGAATGGAATTGAAACTGGAATGGATTGTGGAGTGGAATGTGGAATGGAATGTGGAATGAAATGGAATGCAATGTGAAATGGAATGTGGAATGGAATGGACTGTGGAATGGAATGGAATGGAATATGGAGTGGAATGTGGAATATAATGGAATGGAATGTGGAATGGAACGGAATGGAAAGTGGAATTGAAAGTGTAATAAAATGGAATGCAGTGAGGAATGGATTGTGTAATGGAATGGAATGGAAAGTGGAATGGAATAGAATGGAATGTGGAATGGAATGGAAAGGAATGTGGAATGGAATGGAATGGAATGTGGAATGGAAAGTGGAATGCAATGCAATGGAACGTGGCAAGGAACATGGAATGGAATGGAATGGAACGTGGAATGGAACTTGGAAAGGAATGTGGAATCGAACGTGAAATGGATAGCGAAATGAAATGTGGAATGTGTAATGGAATGGAACGGAATGTGCAACGGAATTGAATGGAATGGAAAGCATTGTGGAATGGAATATGCAATGGAATAGAATGGAAAGTGGAATGGAATGTAGAACGGAATGGAATTCTATGTGGAATGGAATGTGGAATGCAATGGAATGGGAAGAGGAATGGAAAGTGGGATGGAAAGTGGAATGGAAAGGACTGGAATGCGGAATGGATTGGAATAGAATGGAATGTGGATTGGAATGCAAAGGAATGTGGAATGAAATGGAATGGAATGGAATTCAATTTGAAATGGAATGGAATGAAATGTGGAATGGAATGGAATGGAATGGAATGTGGAATGGAATGAGATGGAAAGTGGAATGGAATAGTATGCTGAATGGATTGGAATGGGATGGAATGGAACGTGGAATGGAACTTGGAATGGAATGGAATGGAACGGGGAATGGAACGTGGAATGGAATGGAATGGAACGTGGAATAGAACGTGTAATGGAATGGAATGGAACGTGGAATGGTACGTTGAATGGAATGTACAATCGAACGTGGAATGGAAAGTGGAATGGAGTGTAGAATGTTGAATGGAATGGAATGGAATGTGGTATGGAATAGAATGGAATGTGTAATCGAATGTGGAATAGAATGGAATTCAAAGTGGAAAGGAATGTGGAATGGAATTGAATAGAATGTGGAATGAAACCGAATGGAATTTTGAATGGAATTGGGAATGGAATGTGGAATGAAGAGGAATGGAATGCAGTATGGAATGCAATGGAATGGAATATGGAATGCAATGGAATGGGATGTGGAATTAATGGAATAGAATGTAGAATGGAATGGAATGCTCTGTGGAAAGCAATATGGAAGGGAGTGGAATGGAAAGTGGAACGCAATGCAGAATGGATTGTGAAATGGAATGCAATGGAATGTGGAATGGAATGCAATGTATTGTAGAATGGAATGGAAAATAACGTGGAAGGAATGTGCAATGGAATGCAACTTCGAATGGAATGTGGAGTGGAAAGGAATTGAATATGAAATGGAATGTGGAATGAAATGCAATCGAATGTGGAATGGAATGTGGAATGGAATGGAATGGAGCGTTCCATGGAATGTGGAATGGATCATGGAATGCAATGGAATGGAATGTGAAATGGAAATCGGCATGGAATGGAATAGAATGTGGAATGGCGTGGAATGGAATCGAATTTGGAATGGAATGGAATGGAATGGAAGGTGAACTGGTATGGAATGGAATGGAAACGAATGTGGAAAGGAATGGAATGGAATGTGGAAAGGTATGAAATGGAATGTGAAACGGAATGGAATAGAATGTGGAATGGAATTGAATGTAATGGATTGTGGACTGGAATGGAATGGAAAGGAATGGAATGTGGATTGGAATGGAATGGAATGTGGAATGTAAACCTGAATGGCAGGGAATGGAATGTGGAATGAAGTGTAGAATGGAGTGGAATGGAATGTGGAATGGAATGTGGAATGGCATGGAATGGAATCTGGAATGGAATTTGGAATAGAACGTGGCATTGAAAGTGGATTGCAACGGAATGGAACGTGGAATGGAACGTGGAATGGAACGTGGAATGGAAGGTGCAATGGAACGTGGAATTGAAAGTGGAAAGTAATGGAATGGAAAGTGGAACGGAAAATGGAATCGAACGTGGAATGGAACGCGGAATGGAATGGAATGTAACGTGGAATGGAATGGAATGGAATGTGGGATGGAATGGGATGGAATTTGTAATGGAATGGAATGGAATGGAATTTGGAGTGTTATGGAATGGAATGGAATGGAACGTGGAATAGAATGGAATGGAATGTGGAATGGAATAGAATGGAATGTGGAATGGAATTGAACGGAATGGAATGTGACTGGAATGGAATTGAATGGACTGGAATTTGGATTTGAATGGAATGGAATGTGGAATAAAAACTGAGATGGCATATAATGGATTGTGGAGTGGAATGTGGAATGGAATGTGGAATGGAATTGAATGGAATGTTGGAGGGAATGTAGAATGGAATGGAAAGCAATGTGGAATGGCATGTGGAATGTAATGGAATGTGGAATGGAATGGAATGGAATAAAATGTGGAGTGGAAGGTGGAATGGAATGGAATGGAACGTGGAATGGAAAGTGGAATGTAATGGAATGGAACGTGTAATGGAACGTAGAATGGGATGCAATGGAACGTGGAATGGAATGGGGAATGTAACGTGGCATGTAAAGTGGAATTTAATGTGGAATGTGGAATGGAATGGAATGGAATGGAATGTGGAATGGAATGGAATGGAATGTGGAATGGGATTTCGAATGGAATGTGGAAAGGAATGAGGAACGGAATGGAATACAATGTGGAATGGAATATGGAGTGGAATGGAATGTGGAAAGGAATGTGGAATCGAACGTGGAATGGAAATTGGAATGCAACGTGGAAAGGAATGTGGAATCGAAAGTGGAATGGAAAGTGGAATGGAACATGGATTGTGGAAAGAAATGGAAAGGAATGTGGAATGGAACGGCATGGAATGTGTTATGGAACAGAATTGAAAGCGGGATGCAATCTGGAATGGAATGTGGAATGGAAAGTGGAATAAAATGGAGTTCAATGTGAAATGGAATGTGGAAATGAATGGACTTTGGAGTGGAATGGAATGGAATGTGGAATGGAATGGAATGCAATATGGAATGGAATGTGGAATGCAATGGAAAGGAATGTGGAATTGAACGTGTAATAGAATGGAGTGCAATGAGGAATGGACTGTGGAAGGGAATGGAATGTAATGGAATGTGGAATGGAATAGAATGGAATGTTGAATGGAATTTGCAGTGGAAAGTGGAAAGAAATGGAATGGAATGCAATGTGGAATGGAATGGAATGGAATGTGGAATGGAATAGAAAAGAATATGGAATGCGATGGAATGGAATGTGGAATGGAATGGAATGGAATGTGGAATGCAATGGACTGCAATGTGGACCCCAATGTGCAATGGAATGGAATGGAATGGAATGAGGAATGGAATGTGGAATGGAATGTGGAATGGAAAGTGGAATGGAATGTACAATGGAATGTTGAGTTGAATGGAATGTAATGCGGAATGGAATGGAATGGAATGCGGAATGGAATGGAGTGGAATGCAATGGAATGTGGAATGGAATGCAATATGAAATGGAATGGAATGGAATGGAATGGAAAGTGGAATGTAATGGAATGCAATGTGGAATGGAATGGAACGTAATGTGGAATGGAATGGAAAAGAATATGTAATGGGATGGAATGGAATGTGTAATGGAAAGGAATGGAATGTGGAAGGCAATGGACTGCAATGTGGACTGCAATGTGCAATGGAATGGAATAGAATGGAATGAGGAATGGAATGTGGAATGGAAAGTGGAATGGAATGTACAATGGAATGTTGAATGGAATGGAATGTAATGCGGAATGGAATTGAATGGAATCTAATGGAATGCGGAATGGAATGGAATGGAATGGAATGGAATGGAATGGAATGTGGAATGGAATGGAATAGAATGGAATGGAATGTGGAATGTAATGGAATAGAATGTGGAATGGAATGTGGAATGCAATGGAACGTGGTATGGGACGGAATGGAAAGGAAAGTGCTATGGAATGGAATGTAGAATCGAAAAGAATGCAATTTGGAATGGAATGGAATGGGACATACAATCGAAAGGAATGGAAATGGAATGGAATGGAATGGAATGCATATGGACTCACTTGGAATTTAACTCAATTTGGAATGGAATGTGGAATGTAAAAAGGAACGTGGAATATAATGCCTAATGGAACGTGGAATGCATCATGGAATGGAATGCAATGGAACGTGGCATGGAACATGCAATGGAACGTGGAATGTAACGTGGAAAGTAATGGAACGCAATGTGGAATGGGATGGAATGGAATGTGGAATGGAACGCAATGGAATGTGGAATGGAATGGAATGGAATGTGGAATGGAATGTGGAATTGGAATGGAATGTGGAATGGTAAGTGGCATGGAATGGAATGGAATGTGGAGTGGAATGTGGAATTGAATGGAATGGAATGGAATGTGGAATAGAAAGTAAGTGAATGTGGAAAAGAATTTGGAATGGAATGGAATGGTATGTGGAATCAAAAGAGGAGTGGAATGGAATGGAATGGAATGGAATGTGGAACAATATGTGAAATGTAATCGAATTGAAAGTGGTACGCAATGTGGAATGAAATGGAATGGAATGTGGAATGCAATGTGTAATGGAATGGAAAGGAACGTGGATTGGAATGTGGAATGGAATGGAATGTGGAAGGGAATGTGGAAAGGAACGTGTAATGAAACATGGAATGGAATGTGGAATGGAACGTGGATTGGAATGTGGAATGGATTCTGGAATGGAACGTGGGATGGAAAGTGGAATGGAAAGTGGAAAGGAATGTGGAATTTAATGTGGAATGGAATGGAAGGGAATGTGGAATGCAATGGAATGGAATGTGGAATGGAATGTGGAATGGAATGGAATGCACTGCCGAATAGAATTGAACGGAATGTGGAGTGGAATGGAAAGGAAGGCAACGTGGAATGGAATATAATGGAAGGGAATGGAATGTGGAATGGAATGGAATAGAATGGAATGTGGAATGGAATGGAATGGAATGTAAAATTGAATGAAAAGAGGAATGGAATGTGTATCGGAATGGAATGGAATGTTTATCGGAATGAAATGGAATGGAAAGGAATGTGGAATGGAATAGAAAGGAATGGAATGGAATGTGAAATGGAACAGAATGAAATGTGGGATGGAATGGAATTCAATGGAACGGAATGTGTAATGGAATGGAATGGAATGGAATGGAATGTGAAATTGAATGGAAAGAGGAATGGAATGTGTAACGGAATGAATTGGAATGGGAAAGAATGTGGAATGGAAGGGAAAGGAATGTGAAATGGAATGGAATGTGGAATGGAATGGAATAGAAGGGAAGGTGGAATGGAATGGAAAGTGGAATCGAATGGAATGTGGAATGGAATATGTAATGGATGGAATGGAATTGAATGTGTAATGGAATGGAAAGTAATGTGAAATGGAGCATATTGGAATGTGGAATGGAATTGAATGTGGAGTGAAATGGAATTGAATGTGGAATGGAATGGAATGTGGAATGGAAAGGAATGGTATGTGGCCTGGATTGGAATGGAATGTGGAATGGAATGGAGTGGAATGGGTCATGGAATGGAATGGAGTGTGGAATTTAATGCAATGGACTGTGGATTGGAATGGAATGGAATGTGGAATGGAATGGAATGGAATGTGGAATGGAATGGAATGGAATGTGGAGTGGAATGGAATGGAATGGAATTGAACGTGGAAAGCAATGGAATGGAATTGAAAGTGGAATGGAATAGAAAGTGGAATGAAATGTGAAATGGAATGGAGTGGATTGGAATGGAATGGAATGGAATGGAACGTGGAGTGGAATGGAATGTGGAATGGAATGAAATGGAATGTGGAATGGAATGGAATGGAATGTGAAATGGAATGGAAGGGGATGTGGAATAGAATGGAATGGAATGGAATGTGGAAAGGAATGGAATGGAATGTGGAAAGGAATGGAATGGAATGTGCAGTTGAATCGAATGAAATGTGTAATGGAATGGAATGGAATGTGGTATGCAATGTGGAATGGAACGTGGAATGAAATGGAATGGAACGTGGAATGGAACATAGAATGGAAAGTGGAATGGAACGTGGAATGGAATATGAAATGTGGAATGGAATGGAATGGAATGTGGATTGGAATGGAATAGAATGCGGAATGGCATGAAATTCAATGTAGATTGGAATGGAATGCAATGCAAAGTGGAATGGAATGAAATGGAAAGTTGAATGGAATGGAATGCAACGTGGAACGTAATGTGGAATGGAATTGAATTAAGGGGAATGTGGAATGGAAAGCAATGGAATGTGGAATGGAATGGAATGGAATGGAATGTCGAATGGAATGCAATGGAATGGAATTGAATGCGTAATGGAATGGAATGGAATGGAATTTGGAATGGAATGTAATGGAATGGAATGTTGAATGGAATGGAAAAGAATGGAATGGAATGAGGAATGGAATGGAATGGAATGTGGAATGGAATGGAATTGAATGGAATGTGGAATGGAATAGAATGGAGTGAAAGGTTAAATGGAATGGAAGGTGGAATGGAATGTGTAATGGAATGGAAAAGAAAGTGGAATGGAATGGAATGTGGAATGGAATTGAACAGAATGTTGAACGGAATGGACTGATATGTGGAAGTGAATGGAATGGAATGTGGAATGGAATGGAATGGAATATGGAATGGAATGCAATAGAATTTGGAATGGAATGGAGTGGAATGTGGAATGGAATGGAATGTGGATTGGAATGTGGAAAGGAAAGGAATGGAATGTGGGAAGGAATTTGAAATGGAATGTAGAATGCAATGGAATGGACAGTGCAATGGAATGGAATGGAATGTACAATGTAATGGAATGTGGAACGGAATGTGGAATGAAATGTGGAATGGAATGGAATGGATTAGAATGTGGAATGGAATGGAATTGACTGTGGAATTCAATGGAATGGAAATAAATGGAATCTGCAATGGAATGGAATGGAATGGAGTGGAATGAGGAATGGAATATGGAATATAATGGGATGCCACGTGGAATGGAATGCGGAATGCAATGGAATGGAATATGGAATGGAATGTGTAAAGGAATGTGGAATAGAATTGAATGGAATGGATTGTGGACTGGACGGGAATGTAATGGAATGAAATGGAATGGAATGTGGAATGGAATGGAATGTTGGACTCAATGGAATGGAGTGGAAAGTGGAATGGTATGGAAAGGTATGTTATGAAATGGAATGTGGAATGGAATGGAATTGAATGTGGAATGGAATATGGAATGGAATGGGATGCAATGTGAAATGGAATGTGGAGTAGAATGGAATGGAAAGTGGAATGGTATGTGGAATGGAATGGAATGTGTAACGGAATGAAATGGAATGTGGAATGGAATGGAATGGAATGTGGAATGGAATAGAATAGAATGGAATGGCATGTGGAAT
This sequence comes from Pongo abelii, assembly GCF_028885655.2. NCBI lineage: Eukaryota > Metazoa > Chordata > Mammalia > Primates > Hominidae > Pongo > Pongo abelii. Next base: position 16,006,446 of record NC_072000.2, on the reverse strand, counting down.
GGAATGAAATCAAATGGAAAGGAATGTGGAATGGAATGTAATGGAATGGGGAATAGAAAGGAATGGAATGTGGAATGGAATAGAAAGGTATCCAATGTGGAATGGAAAGGAATGGAATTGAATGGAGCTGAATGGAACGGAATATGGAATGGAAAGGAATGGAATGCGGAATGGAATATGGAATGGAATGTGGAATGGAATTTGGAATGGAAAGCGTAAAGGAATGTGGAATGTAAGGAATGGAATGTGAAATGGAATGAAATGAAATGTGGAATGGAATGGAATCGAATGTGTAATGGAATGGAAAGGAATGTGGAACGGAATGGAATGTGGAATGGAATTTAATGGATGTTCGAATAAAATTTTGAATGAAAGGGAAAGGAACCTAGAATGGATTGGAATGGAATGTAGTGGAATGGAACGTGGAATGGAATGTGAAATGGAATGGAATGGAATGTGGAATGGAAGGGAATGGAATGTGGAATGGATTGTGTAATGGAACAGAATGGAATTGAATAGAATGGAATGTGAAATGGAATGGAATGGAATGTGGAATGGAATGTGTAATGGAACGTGGAATGGAATGGAATGGTATGGAATGTGTAATGGAATGGAATGGAATGGAATGGAATGTGGAATGGAATGGATTGGAATGGAATGCGGAATGGTATGGAATGGAAGGTTGAATGGAATAGAATGGAATGGAACGGAATATGGAATGGAATGGAATGGAAAGTGGAAAGGATTGTAATGGAATATGGAATGGAATGGAATGGAATGGAAGGTGGAACAGAATGTGGAATGGAATGTGGAATGGAAAGTGGAATGGAATGAAATGGAAAGTGGAATGCAATGGAATTGAACGTGGAATGCAATGAAACGGAACGTGGAATGCAATGGAACGGAACGTGGACTGGAAAGTGGAATGGAATGCAATGGAACTCGGAATGGAACCAACTCAGAAAGTAACACGGAATTGAACGTGGAATTGAATGGAATGGAATGTTGAATGGAATGGAATGGAATGTGGAATGGAACGGAATGGAATATTTAATGTAATCTGGAATGTAATGGAATGGAACGTGGAATGGAACGTGGAATGGACCCTCTAATGTAACGTAGAATGGAACGAGGAATGGAAAGCAGTGGAACGTCTAAGAGAAAGTAGAATTGAACGTGGAATGGAATGGAATGGAACGTGGAGTGGAATGGAAATGAACGTAGAATGGAACGCGGAATGGAACGTAGAGTGGAACGTGGAAAGGAAAGTAGAATGGAACGTGGAATGGAACGCAGAATGGAACGTGGAATGAAATGTGGAATGCAACGTGGAATGGAAAGTGGAATGGAAAGGAATGGAATGTGGAATTGAATGGAATGGAATGTGGAATGGAATGTGGAATGGAATTGAATGGAATGTGGCACGGAATGGAATGGAATGTTGCATAAAATTTGGAATGGAATGGAAAGGAATTGAGAATGGAAGAGAATGGAATGGAATGGAATGAATTGGAATGGAATGGAGTGGAACGTGGAATGGAAGGGAATGGAATGTGGAACGGAAGGGAATGGAATGTGGAGAGGAATGTGGAATGGAATGGAATGGAATATGGAATGGAATGGGATGCAATGTGGAATGGAATGTGGAATGGAATGCGGAATGGAATGCGGAATGGAATATGGAATAAAATCTGGAATGGAATGTGGAATGGAACGGAATGGAATTTGGAATGGAATGTGGAATAAAACCTGGAATGAAACCTGGAATGGAAAGTGGAATGCAGCGTAATTGAAAGTGGAATGAAACGTGGTACGGAATGGAATTGAATGTGGAGTGGAAGGTGCAATGGAATGTGCAATGGAATGGAAAGGAATGTGGAATGTAATTTGGAGTGGGAAGGAATGTAATGTCGAATGGAATGCAATGGAATGTGGAATTAATTGTGAAATAGAATGGAATAGAATGTGTAATGGAATGTTGAATGGAATGCTGAATGGAATAGAATGTAACGTGGAATGGAATGTGGAATGGAATGGGGAATCTAAAGGACTGTAATGGAGAATGGAATGAGGAATGGAATGGAACGGAATATGGAATCGAATGTGTAATGGAATGGAATGCAATATGCAATGGACTGGAATGGAATGAGGAATAGAAGGGAATGGAATGGAATGGAATGAAAATGGAAAGCAATGGAATTTGCAATGCAAAGGAATAGAATGAAATAAGGAACTGAATGCAATGGAATGTGGAATGGAATGGAATGAAATGTAGAATGAAATGGTATAGAACACGGAATGCAACGAGAAATGGAATGGAACGGAGAGGAATGGGATGTGGAATGGAAGGTGGAACTGAATGGAATGTGAAATGGATTCGAAAGGAAGGTGGAAAACAATGGAATGGAATGGAATGTGGATTAGAATGTGGAATGGAAAGTGGAATGGAATGGAATTGAATGTGGAATGGTATGGAATGGAATGTGGAATGGAATGGGGATTTGAATGAGGAATGGAATGTGTAATGAAATGTGGAAAGAAATATGGAATGGAATGTGGAATTGAAACGAATGGAGTGTGGAATGGAAACCAATGGAATGTGGAATGGAAAGGAATGTGGAAAGGAATGTGGAATGAAATGTGGAATGGAATGCGGAAAGGAATGCGGAATGGAATATGGAATGAAATGTGGAATGGAATGTGGAATGGAACAGAATGGATTGTGGAATGGAATGTGGAATGGAATATGGAATAGAATGTGAAATGTAATGGAATTGAATGTGCAATCTAATGAGGAATGGAATGGAAAAGAATGTGGAATGGAATGTGAAATGAAACCTTGAATGGAACGTCGAATAGAACGTGGAATGGAATGGAATGGAACGTGGAATGAAATGTGGCATGGAATGGAAGGGATTGTGGAGTGGAATGTGCAATGGAATGTGCAATGGAAAGCAATGGAATGTGGAATGTAATTTGGAATGGAAAGGAATGGAATGTGTAATGGAATGCAGTGGAATTTGGAATTAATTGTGGAATGGAATGGAATGGAATGTTGAATGGAATGTGGAATGTAATGTGGAATGGAATGGAATGTAACGTGGAATGAAATGTGGAATGGAATGTGGAATCTTAAGGACGGTAATTTGGAATGGTTTGTGGAATGGAATGTGGAATGGAATGGATTGAAATATGCAATGGAATGTGCAATGGAATGGAATGCAATGTGCAATGGACTGGAATGGAAGGCGGAATATAAATGAATGCAATGGAATGGAATGAAAATGGAATGGAATGGAATGTGCAGTGCAAAGGAGTTGAATGAAATAAGGAATTGAATGCAATGAAATGTGGAATGGAATGGAATGGAATATAGAATGGTATGGTATAGAACGTGGAATGCAACGTGGAACGGAATGGAACGGAAAGGAATGGAATGTGGAATGGAATGTGGAATGGAATGTGAAATGGATTGGAAAGGAATGTGGAATAGAATGGAATGGAATGCAATGTGTCATGGAATGTGTAATGGAATGTGGAATGCAATGTGGAATGGAATGCAATGGAATATGGAATGGAACGTGGAATGGAATGTGGAATGAAATGGAATGGAATGTGGAATGGAATGGAATGAACTGCAAAGAGGATTGTGGAATGGAATGGATTGGAACTTGGAATGGAATGGAAAGGAATGTGGAATGGAATGGAATGGCATGGAATGGAATGTGGATTGGAATGTGTAATGGAATGTGGAACGGAATGTGTAATGGAATGTAATGAAATGTGGAATGGAATGTGGAAAGGAATGGAATGTAATGTGGACCAGAATGTGGAATGGAATGTGGAATGGAATGGAATGGAATATGTAATGGAATGTGAAAGTGGAATGGAATGTGGAAGGGAATGCAATGGAATGGGGAATGGAACGTGGAATGGAATGGAATCAAATGTGGAAAGCAATGGAATGGAATGTGGAATGGAAAGTGGAATGGAATGGAATGGAATGTGGAATGGAGTGGAATATAATGTGGAATGGAAAGTGGAATGGAATGGAAAGCAATGTGTAATGGAGTGCAATGGAATGTGCAAAAGAATGTGCAATGGAATAGAAAGGAAAGTTTAATGGCATGTGGTATGGAATGTGGAATGGTACGTGTAAAGGAGAGGAATTTGGAATGGAATGTGGAATGGAATGTGCAATGGAATAGAATGGAACGCGAGATGGAACGGGAAATGGAAAGGAATGGAATATGGAATGGAACGTGGAATGGAATGTGTAATGGAGCGTGGAATGGAATGGAATGAAGAATGGAATGTGGAATGGAACGTGGAATGGAACAGAATGTGGAATGGATTGTGGAATGGAAAGTGGAATGGAATGGGGAATGGAATATGGAATGGAATAGAATGACGAATGGAATTTGGAATGGAATGGAATAGAATATGGAATGGAATGTGGAATGGTATGTGAAATGGAATGTCGAATGGAACGTGGTATGGAATGGAATGTTGAATGGAACTTGAAATGGAACGTGGAATGGAATGGAGTGGAACTAGGAATGAAATGCAATGGAAAGTGGAATGGAACATGGAATGGAATGGAATGGAATGTGGAATGGAATGGAATGGAATGCGAAATGGAATGCAGAATGGAATGTGGAATGGAATGAAATGGAAAGTGGAATGGAATATAATGAAACGTGGAAAGGAATGGAATGGAATGTGGAAAGGAATGTGTAATGGAAATTGGAAAGGAAAGGAATAGAATGTGGAATGGAGTGGAATGAAATGTAATGTTGGAATGGAATGGAATGCTATGTGGAATGGAATGTGGAATGGAATGGAGTGGAATGTGGAATGGAATGTGGAATGGAATGGAAAAGAAGGTGGAATGGAAAGTGGAATGTGATGGAACAGAATGGGGAATGGAAGGTGGAATGGAACGTGGAATGCAACGTGGAATGGAAAGTGGAATGCAACGGAGTGTAACATGGAATTGAATGGAATGGAACGGGGAATGGAAGGGAATGCAAAGTTGAATGGAATGGAATGGAATGTGGACTGGAACGGAACAGAATTTGGAATGGAAAGTGAAATGGAATGGAACGGAATGTGGAATGAATTGGCATGGAATGTGGAGAGGAATGTGGAATGGAATGGAATGAAATGTGGAATGGAAGGGAATGGAATGTGGATTGGAATGTGGAATGGAACGGAATTAAATGTGGAATGGAATGGAATGGAATGTGGAATGCAAGGTGGAATGGAATGTGGAATGGAATGGAATGGAATATGGAATGGAATGGAATGGAATGTGGAATGGAATGTGGATTGGAATGGAATGAAATGTCGAATGAAATGTGGAATGGAAAGGAAAGGAATGTGGAATGGAATGTGGAATGAAATGGAATGGAATATCGAATGTAATGTGGAGTGTAATCTGGAATGGAATGGAATGGAATGTGGAATGCAATGGAAAGGAATGTATAATGGATTGTGCAATGGAATGGAATGGAATGTGGAATGGAATGGAATGGAATGTGGAATGGAATGGAATGGAATGGAATGCGGAATGGAATGTGGAATGGAATGTGGAAAGGAATATGGAATGGAATGTAATAGAATGTGGAATGGAATGGAATGGAATTTGGAATATGATGTGGAATGCAATGGAATATAATGTGGAATGGAATGGAAAGTTTAATGGAATGTGGAGTGCAACGGGGAATGGAATGGAGTGGAATCTGGAACGGAATGTGGAATAGAACGTGGAATGTAACGGAACGGAATGTGGAATGGAATGTGGATGTGGAATGGAGTGTGGAAGGGAATTGAATGGAATGTAGAATGGAACATGCAATGGAATGGAATCGAGTGTGGAAAGCAATGGAATGGAACGTGCAATGGAAAGTGAAATGGAATGGAATGGAATTTGGAATGGAATGGAATGGAACGGAATTTGGAATGGATTGGAATATAATGTGGAATGGAGTAGAATACAATGTGGAATGAAGTGGAATGGAATGTGCAATGGAATCTGCAATGGAATGGAATGGAATGTCGAATGGAATGTGGAATGGAATGTGGGATGGAACGTGGAACGGAATGGAATATGGAATGGAATTTGGAATGGAATGTGCAGTTGAATGGAATTGAACATGGGATGGAACATGAAATGGAATGGAATGGAATGTGGAATGGATTGGATTATAATGTGGAATGGAATGTGGAATGGAGTGGAATGCAATGTGGAATGGAGTGGAATGGAATGTGCAATGGTATATGCAATGGAATGGAATGGAATGTCGAGTGGAATGTGGAATGGAATGTGGAATGGAATATGGAATGGAATGGAAAGTGGAATGCAATGTGGAATGGAATGTGCAATTGAATGGAATTGAACCTGGGATGGAACACGAAATGGAAAGGAATGGGATGTGGAATGGAACTTGGAATGGAATGTGGAATGGAAGGTGGAATGGATTGGAATGAAGAATGGCATGTGGAATGGAACGTGGAACGGAACAGAATGTGGAATGGATTGTGGAATGGAAAGTGGAATGGAATGTGGAATGGAATGGAATGGAATGTGGAAGGGAATGTGGAATGGAATGTAATAGAATACGGAATGGAATGGAATGGAATGTGGAATAGAATGGAATGGAATGGAATTTGGAATAGAATGAAATGGAATGGAATGAGAAATGGCATGGAATGGAATATGGAATGGAATGAAATGGAATGTGCAATGGAATGGAATGGAATGTGTTATGGAAGGTGGAATGGAATGGAATGGCATGTGGAATGGAATGGAATGGAATGTGCAATGCAATGATGTGGAATGTAGAATGGAATGTGGAATGGAATGGAATGGAATGTGGATTGGAACGTGGAATGGAACGTGGAATGGAAAGGAATGGAAAGTGGAATGGAATGGAATGGAACGTGTAATGGAATAGAATGGAATGAGTTATGGATTGTGGAATGGAATGTGGAATGGAATGAGGAATGGAAAATGGAATGGAACATGGAATGGAAAGTGGAATGGATCATGGGATGGGACATGGAATTGAACGTGGAATGGAAAGTTGAGTGCAATGTGGAATGGAATGGAATGGAATGTGGAAAGTAATGTGGAATGGAATGCAATGGAATGGAGTTGAAAGTGGAATGGAATGGAATGTAAGGTGGAATGGAATGTATTGTAATGTTAAACGGAACAGAATGTAATGTGGAATTGAATGTGGAATGAAATGTGCAATGGAATGGAATGCGGATGTGGAATGGAACGGAAAAGAATGAGGAATGGAATATGGAATGAAATGGAATGGAATGTGGAAAGGAATGTAAAGAATGTGGAATGCAAAGTCGAAAGGAGTGGAATGGAATGTGAAATGGAATAGAATGGAATGGAATGGAATGTGGAATGGAGTCTAATATAATGTGGAATGGAATGTGGAATGGAATGGAATGGAATGTGCAATGCAATGGAATGGAATTTAATTGAATGTGAAATGGAATGGAATGGAAAATGGAATGGAATATCAAATGGAATGGAATGGAAATTGGAATGGAATGGAATGGAATGGAATGTGAAATGGAATGGAGTGGAAAGTGGATTGGAATACGGAACGTTATGGAAAGGAAAGTGGAATGGAATATAATGGAATGGAATGTGGAATGGAAAGGAATGGCATGTGGTATACAATGTGGAATGAAATGTAATGTAAGGTGGAATGCAATGTTGAATGGAATGGAATTGATCGTGGAATGGATCGTGGAATGGAACGTGGAATGGAAAGTGGAATGTAACGTGGAATGGAACGTGGAATGGAATGGAATGGAAAGTGGAATGGAATGGAATGGAATGTGGAATGGAAGGTATAAAGGAATGTTGAATGAAATGGAATGGAATGTGGAATGGAATGTGGAATGGAATGGAATGGATTTCGGAATCGAATATGGAATGGAAAGGAATGGAACGTGGAACGGAACGTGGAATTTAATGGAATTGAATATAATGGAATGTGGAATGGAATGGAATGGAATGTGGAATCGAATGTGGAATGGAATGGAATGCAATGTGGAATGGAACGTGGAATGGAATGGAATCGAATTGAATGGAAAGTGGAATGAAATGGAATGGAATGTTGAATCTAATGCGGAATGGAATGGAATGGAATCGAATGGAATGTGGAATGGAAGTTGCAATGGAATGCAATGGAATGTGGAATGGAATTTTGAATGGAATGGATTGGAATGTGGAAGGGAATGTGGAAGTGAGTGGAATGGAATGTGGAATACAATGGAATGGAATTTGGAGTGGAAGGGAATGGAATTGAATGTAATGTGGAATATAACGGAATGGAATGTGGAATGGAATGCAATGGAGTGGAATGGAATGTGGAATGGAAGGGAATGGAATGTAATGGAATGTGGAATTTAATGGAAAGAAATACGGAATGGAAAGTGGAATTGAATGGAATGGAATTTTTAATGTAACGTGGAATGGAATGGAGCAGAACGTGGAGTGGAATGGAATGGAATGTAGAATGGAAAGTGGAATGGAATGGAATGGACATTGGAATGGAATGAAACTAGGAATGGAATGGAATGAAACGTGGAATGGAATGAAATGCAATGTGGAAAGGAATGCAGAATGGAACGTGGAATGTATTAGAATGGAATGTGGAAAGGAATGGAATGGAATAGAATGTGGAACGGAATGGAATGGAATGTAGAATTGAATGTGGAATGCTATGGAATGGAATGTGGAAAGGAATGGAGTGGAATTTGGAATGGAAAAGAAAGGAATATGGAATGTAATGTGTAATGGAATGGAATGAAATGTGGAATGGAATATGGAATGGAATGGAATGGAATCGAGTGTGGACTGGAATGCAATGGAATGGAGTTGAATGTGGAATGGAATGGAACGGAAAGTGGAATGGAATGTAGAATGGAATGGAATGGATTGTGGAATGGAATGGAGTTTGGACAGGAATGCAATAGAATGGAATTGAATGTGGAATGGAATGGAATGGAAAGTGGAATGGAATGTAGAATGGAATGGAATGGATTGTGGAATGGAACGTGGAATGGAACATAGAATGGAACGTGGCATGGAATGGAATTTGGAATTCAATGCAATGGAGTGGAATGTGGAATGGAATGGAATGGAATGTTGAATGGAATGTGGAATGTGATGGAATGCAATGGAACGTGCATTGTAATGTGGAATGGAACGAGGAATGGAAAGTAGAATGGAACGTGAAATGGAAAGGAATGGAATGTGGAATGGTATGGAATGGAATGTTGAATGGAATGGAAAGAAATGTGGAATGGAATGTGGAATGGAATGGAAAGGAATGTGGAATGGAATGTGGAATGGAATAGAATGGAATTCGGAATGGAATAGAATGGAATGTGGAATGGAATGGACTGGAATGTGGAATGGAATGGAATGGAATGGAATGGAATTTGTAATGGAAAGGAATGGAATGGAATGTGGAATGGAATGGTCTTGAAGGTGGAATGGAATGTGTAATGGACCGGCATGGAATGTGGAATGGAAGGTGGAATGGAAATTGGAATGGAATGGAATGGAATGTGGAATGGAATGGACGCGAATGCAATGTGGAAAGGAGTGCAATGTAATGTGAAACTGAATGGAATGGATTGTGGAATGGAAAAGAATGGGAAGTGGAATGGGATGTGGAATGGAATGGAATGGATTGTGGAATCGAACGTGGAAAGGAAAGTGGAATGGAAAGTGTAATGGAACGTGGAATAGATTTGAATGGAACGTTTTATGGCATTGAGTGGTATGTTGAATGGAATGTGAAATGGAATGGAATGGAATGTTTAATGGAATGGAATGGAATGGAATGGAATTGAATGGAATGAATGTGGAATGGAAAGGAAAGTAATGTGGAATGCAACATGGAATGTAATGGAATGGAATGTGGAATGGAATGGTATGGATTGTGGATTGGAGCGTTTAATGGAACCTGGAATGGAATGGAATGGAATGTGGAATGAAATGTGTAATGGAAAGGAATGGAATGTGGAATGGAATGTGGAATGTTATGGAATGCAATGGAACGTGGAGTGTAATGTGGAATGGAACGAGGAATGGAAAGTGGAATGGAACGTGGAATGGAAAGGAATGGAATGTGGAATGGTATGGAATGGAATGTTGAATGGAATTGTATGAAATGTGGAATGGAATGTGGAATGGAATGGAATGGAACGTGGAATGGAATGGAAGGGAACGCAATGTGAAATGGAGTGCAATGGAATGTGAAATGGAATGGAATGGAATATGGAATGGAAAAGATTGGGCAGTGGAATGGGATGTGGAATGGAATGGAATGGATCGTGGAATCGAACGTGGAAAGGAAAGTGGAATGGAAAGTGTAATGGAACGTGGAATAGATTTGAATGGAACGTGTTATGGCATTGAGTGGTATGTGGAATGGATTGTGAAATGGAATGGAATGGAATGTTTAATGGAATGGATTATAATTGAATGGAATAATGTGGAATGGAAAGGAATGTGGAATGTAACGTTGAATGTAATGGAATGGAATGTGGAATGGAATGGTATGGATTGTGGATTGGAACGTTTAATGGAAACTGGAATGGAATGGAATGGAATGTGGAATAAAATGTGTAACGGAATGGAATGGAATGGAATGTGGAATGGAATGTGGAATGTTATGGAATGCAATGGAACGTGGAGTGTAATGTGGAATGGAACGAGGAATGGAAAGTGGAATGGAACGTGGAAAGGAAAGGAATGGAATGTGGTATGGTATGGAATGGAATGTTGAATGGAATTGTATGAAATGTGGAATGGAATGTGGAATGGAATGGAATGGAATGTGGAATGGAATGGAATGGAAAGTGGAATGGAATAGAATGGAATTTGGAATGGAACAGAATGGAATGGGGAATGGAATGTGGAATCGGGTGGACTGGAATGTGGAACGGAAAGGAATGGAATGGAAAGGAATTTGTAATGGAAAGGAATGGAATGGAATGTGGAATGGAATGGACTTGAATGTGGAATGGAATGTGGAATGGACGGGCATGGAACTTGGAATGGAAGGTGGTATGGAAATTGGAATGGAATGGAATGGAACGTGGAATGGAAAGGAAGGGAATGCAATGTGGAATGGAGTGCAATGGAATGTGAAATGGAATGGAATGGAATGTGGAATGGAAAAGATTAGGCAGTGGAATGGGACGTGGAATGGAATGGAATGGATCGTGGAATCGAACGTGGAAAGGAAAGTGGAATGGAAAGTGTAATGGAACGTGGAATAGATTTGAATGGAACGTGTTATGGCATTGAGTGGTATGTGGAATGGATTGTGAAACGGAATGGAATGGAATGTTTAATGGAATGGAATGGAATTGAATGGAATGAATGTGAAATGGTAAGAAATGTGGAATGTAACGTGGAATGCAACGGAATGGAATGTGGAATGGAATGGTATGGATTGTGGATTGGAACGTTTAATGGAACCTGGAATGGAATGGAATGGAATGTGGAATAAAATGTGTAATGGAATGGAATGGAATGGAATGTGGAATGGAATGTGGAATGTTATGGAATGCAATGGAACGTGGAGTGTAATGTGGAATGGAACGAGGAATGGAAAGTGGAATGGAACGTGGAATGGAAAGGAATGGAATGTTGAATGGTATGGAATGGAATGTTGAATGGAATTGTATGAAATGTGGAATGGAATGTGGAATGGAATGGAATGGAATGTGGAATGGAATAGAATGGAATTTGGACTGGAATAGAATGGAATGGGGAATGGAATGTGGAATGGGGTGGACTGGAATGTGGAATGGAATGGAATGGAATGGAATGGAATTTGTAATGGAAAGGAATGGAATGGAATGTGGAATGGAATGTGGAATGGAATGGACTTGAATGTGGAATGGAATGTGTAATGGACGGGCATGGAACTTGGAATGGAAGGTGGAATGGAAATTGGAATGGAATGGAATGGAACGTGGAATGGAAAGGAAGGGAATGCAATGTGGAATGGAGTGCAATGGAATGTGAAATGGAATGGAATGGAATGTGGAATGGAAGAGATTGGGCAGTGGAATGGGACGTGGAATGGAATGGAATGGATCGTGGAATCGAACGTGGAAAGGAAAGTGGAATGGAAAGTGTAATGGAACGTGGAATAGATTTGAATGGAACGTGTTATGGCATTGAGTGGTATGTGGAAAGGATTGTGAAACGGAATGGAATGGAATGTTTAATGGAATGGAATGGAATTGAATGGAATGAATGTGGAATGGAAAGGAATGTGGAATGTAACGTGGAATGTAATGGAACGGAATAGGGAATGGAATGATATGGATTGTGGAATGGAAAGTTTAAAGGGACATGAAATGGAATGGAATGGAATGTGGAATGGAATGTGTAATGTAATGGAATGGAATGTGGAAAGGAATGTGGAAAGTAATGGAATGGCATGTGTAATGGAAGAGAAAGTAATGTGGAGTGGAATGGAATGGATTGTGGAATGTAATGTGGAATTGAACGGAATTGAAAGGAGAATGGAATGGAATGGAATGTGGAATGGAATGTGTAACGGAATGGAATGGAATGTGTAATGGAATAGAATGGAATGTGCAATGGAATGGAAAGGAACGTGGAATGGAAAGTGGAATGGCATACGGAATGGAAAGAGGAAAGGAACGTGGAATATAATGTGGAATTGAAAGGAATGGAATGTGGAATGGAATGTGGAATGGAATGGAATGGAAAGCGGAATGGAATGTAGAATGGAATGGAATGGATTGTGGAATTAATGTAGTTTTGACTGGAATGCAATGGAATGGAACTGAAGGTGGAATGGAATGGAATGGAAAGTGGAATGGAATATAGAATGGAATGGAATGGATTGTGGAATGGAACGTGGAATGGAACGTGGAATGGAACGTGGAATGCAATGGAATTTGGAATTTAATGGAATGGAATGGAATGTGGAATGGAATGGAATGGAATGTGGAATGGAATGTGGAATGATATGGAATGCAATGCAACGTGCATTGTAATGTGGAATGCAACGAGGAATGGAAAGTGGAATGGAACGTGGAATGGAAAGGAATGGAATGTGGAATGGTATGGAATGGAATGTTGAATGGAATGGAATGAAATGTGGAATGGAATGTGGAATGGAATGGAAAGGAATGTGGAATGGAATGTGGAATGGAATAGAATGGAATTCGGAATGGAATGGACTGGAATGTGGAATGGAATGGAATGGAATGGAATAGAATGGAATTTTTAACGGAAAGGAATGGAATGGAGTGTGGAATGGAATGTGGAATGGAATGGTCTTGAAAGTGGAATGGAATGTGTAATGGACCGGCACGGAACGTGGAATGGAAAGTGGAATGGAAATTGGAATGGAATGGAATGGAATGTGGAATGGAATGGAAGCGAATGAAATGTGGAATGGAGTGAAATGGAATGTGAAATTGAATGGAATGGATTGTGGAATGGAAAAGAATCGGAAGTGGAATGGGATGTGGAATGGAATGGAATGGATCGTGGAATCGAACGTGGAGAGGAAAGTGGAATGGAAAGTAAAATGGAACATGGAATAGATTTGAATGGAACGTGTTATGGCATTGAGTGGTATGTGGAATGGAATGTGAAATGGAATGGAATGGAATGTTTAATGGAATGTAATGGAATGGAATGGAATTGAATGGAATGAATGTGGAATGGAAAGGAAAGTAAAGTGGAATGTAACGTGGAATATAATAGAATGGAATGTGGAATGGAATGATATGGGTTGTGGAATGGAAGGTTTAATGGGACATGGAATGGAATGGAATGGAATGTGGAATGGAAAGTGTAATGGAATGGAATGGAATGGAATGGAATGCGGAAAGGACTGTAGAAAGTAATGGAATGGCATGTGTAATGGAAGAGAATGGAATGTGGAATGGAATGGAAAGGAATGTGGAATGTAATGTGGAATTGAACGGAATTGAAAGTAGAATAGAATAAAATGGAATGTGGAATGGAATGTGTAATGGAATGGAATGGAATGTGCAATGGAATGGAAAGGAACGTGGAATGGAAAGTGGAATGGCATATGGAATGGAAAGGGGAAAGGAACGTGGAATATAATGTGGAATTGAAAGTAATGGAATGTGGAATGGAATGTGGAATGGAATGGAATGGAAAGTGGAACAGAATGGAAAGGAATGTGGTATGGCATGTGTAATGGAATGGAATGGAACAGAATGGAATATGGAATACAATGTGGAATGTACTGGAATGGAATGTGAAATGGAATTGAATGGAACGTGGAATGGAAAGGAATGGAATGTGGAATGGAATGCAATGGAACGTGGAATGGAAACTGGAAAGGCAGGCAGAAAGGAACAGGGAATGGAACGTGGAATCGAACGTGGAATGTAATGTGGAATTGAAAGTAATGGAAGGTGTAAAGGAATAGAATGGAATGGAACGGAATGTGGAACGGAATGCAATGGAATGGTAATGTAAGGTAATGGAAAGTGGAATGCAATGGAATGGAATGTGGAATGCAATGGAATTGAATGTGGAATGAAATGGAATGAAATGAAATGAGGAATTGAATGGAATGGAATGTGGAGTGGAGTGGAATGGAAGGTGGAATGCAAAGGAATGGAATGAAATGAGTAATTGAATGGAATGCAATGTGGAATGGAATGGAATGGAATGTGGAATGGAATGGAATACAACTTGGAATGGAATGTGGAATGGACTGGAATGGAATGTGGAATGAAATGGAATGGAACGTGGAATAGAATGTGGAATGGAATGGAATGGAAAGGAATGTGAAATGGAATGGAATGTGGATTGGAATGGAATGGAATTTGTAATGGAATGGAAAGTAATATGCAATGGAATGTGGAATGGAATGGAATGGAATGTGGAATGGAATGGAATGGAATGGAATGTGGTTGGAATGTGGAAAGGAATGTGGAATGGATTGTGGAATGAAATGTGGAATGGAATCTGCAATGCAACTGAATGGAATATGGAATGGAAAGTGGAATGGAATGTGGAATGGAACATGAAATGCAACGTAGAATGGAATGGAATGCAATATTGAATGGAAAGTGGAATGGAATGGAAAGCGGAATGGAATGTGGAATGTAATGGAATGGACTGTGGAATGGAATGTGGAATGGAATGGAATGGAATGTGGATTGCAATGGAATGGAATACAATGTGGAATCGAATGGAGTGGAATATGGAATGGATTGGAATGCAATGTGGAATGGAATGGAATGGAAATTGGAATGGAATGTGGAATGGAATGTGGAATGGTATGTGGAATGAAATGTGGAATGCAATGGAATGGAATGTTGAATGGAATGGAATGGAATGAGGAATAGAATGGAATGGCGTGAAATGTGGAAGGGAATGTGGAATGGAATGTGGAATGAAATGGAATGGAACGTGGAATTGAATGGATTGGAATGTGGAATGGAATGGAGTAGAATGTGGAATGGAACGGAATGGAATGTAGAATGGAATGTGGAATGGAATGGAATGGATTGTGTAATAGAATGGAATGGAATGGAATTGAATGCGGAGTTGAATGAAATGAAATGTGGAATGGAATGAAATGGAATGTGAAATAGAATGGAATGGAGTGTGGAATGTAATGTGGATTGGAAAGGAACGGAATGTGGAATGGAATGGAATGTAATGGAAAGTGAAACAGAATTTGGAATTGAATGAAGAATGGAATGAAATGGAATGTGGAATGGAATGGAATGGAATGTGGAATGGAATGTGGAATGGAATGTGTAATGGAATGTGGAATGGATTGTGTATTGGAATGTGGAATGAAATGTGGAAAGGAATGTGGAATGGAATGAAATGAAATATAATTTATTGGAATGAAATGCAATCGCTGGCAATAGAATACAATGCAATGCAATGGAAAGTTGACATCCAATGTTAGCTGAAATTGTGCCACTAAACTCCAGCCTGGGTGACACAGTGATATCCTGTTGAAAGAAAGGAATGGAACGCAATGGAGTGAAACGGAATGGAATAGAAGGGATTGCATTGGAGTGGAGTGGAGTTGAGTAGAGTTGAGTGGAGTGGGATGGAGTGGAATGGAGTCGAATGGAATGCAATGGGGTGGAATGGAATGGAGTGGAGTGGAGTGAAGTGGAGTGAAATAGAATGTAATGGAATGGTATGGAATGGAATGCAATGGAATGGTGAAAAGAACTGTGAGCTGAGATTGTGACACTGCACTCCAGCCATTGTTACAGAGTGAGATGTTGTGCAAAAAAGGAATGGAAAGGAATGGATTGGAATGGAATGGAAAGAAGTGGAGTGGAGTAGAGTGGAATGAAGTGAGTGGAGTGGAATTGAGGAGAGTGGAACGGAGTGGAGTGGAATGGAAAGGAATGGAGTGGATTGGAATGCAATGGAGTGGAGTGGAATGGAATGGAGTGGAATGGAATTGAGGAGTTGAACGGAGTAGATTGGAGTGAAATGGAGTGGAGTGGAGTGGAATGGAATGGGGTGGAGTGGAATTAAGTGGAGTGGAATGGAATGGGGTGGAGTGGAATGAAATGGAGTGGAATGGAATGGAGTGAAGTGGAACGCAGTGGAGTGGAGTGAAATGCAGTGGAGGGAGTGGAATGGAATGGAATAGAGTGGAATGGAATGGAATGGAATGGAGTGGAATGGAATAGAGTGGAGTGGGATGGAGTGTAGTGGCGTGTAGTGGAGTGGAAAGGAGTTGAGTGGAATGGAATGCAGTGCAGTGGAAAGGAGTGGAGTGGAATGGAATGGAGTGGAATGGAATGGAGTGGAGTGGAATCGAACGGATTGGAATGGAATGGAATAGAGTGGAATGGAATGGAGTGGAGTGGAATGGACTGTAGTGGAGTAGAATGGAATGGGTTGGAGTGGAATGAAATGGTGTGGAGAGGTATGGACGGGAGTGGAGTGGATTGGAATGGGTTGGAGTGGAATGGAATGGAGTGGAGTGTAATGGAGGGGAGTGGAGTTAAATGGAATGGAGTGCAATGGAATGGAGTGGAGTTAAATGGAATGGAGTGCAATGGAATGGAGTGGAGTTAAATGGAATTGAGTGCAATGGAATGGAGTGGAGATCTATGGAGTGGAGTGGAATGGAATGGATTGGAGTGGAATGGAATGGAGTGGAATGTAATGGAGTGGAATGGATTGGAATGGAATGGAGTGGAGTGGGATGGAGTGTAGTGCAATGGACTGGAATAGAATGGAATGGAATGTAGTGGAGTGGAATGGAATGGAGTGAAATTCAATGAAATGGAGTGGAGAGGAAAGGAATGGAATGGAGTGGTTTGGAATGGAATGTAACGGAAGAGAGCAGAATTGAATGGAGTGGAGTGGAGTGGAAGGAAATGGAGTGGAGTGGGGTGAAACGGAATGGAGTGCAGTCGAGTGGAATGGAGAGGAATGGAATGGAATAGAGTGGAGTGGTATGGAATGCACTAGAGTGGAGTGGAATGGAATGGAGTGGAGTGGAGTAGAGAGAAGTGGAGTGGAATCGAGTGGAGTGGAATGGAATGGAGTGTAGTGGAGTGGAGTGGAGAGGAGTGAAATGGAATGGTATGGCATGGAATGGATGGGAGTGAACTGGAAGGGAATGGAGTGGAGTGGAAAGGAATGGATTGGGCTGGAATTGAAAGGAATGGGTTGGAGAGGAGTGGAGTGGAGTGCAGTGGAGTGGAAAGGAATGGAATGTAGTGGTGTGGAGTAGAATGGTATGGAATGGAGCAGAATGGAATGGAGTGGATTTTAGTGGAATGGAGTGGAGTGGAATGGAACGGAATATAGTTGAGTGGAGTGGAATGGAGTTCATTGGAATGGAGTGGAGTGGAATGGATTGGAGTGGAGTGGAATGGAATGTAGTCGAATGAAGAGGAATGGAATGGAGTGGAGTGGAATGGAATGGAGTGAAATATACTGGAGTAGAATGGAATGGAGTGGAGTGGAAGGGAATGGAGTGGAATGAAAAGGAATGGAATGGTGTGGTGTGGAATGGATTGGAATGGAATGGAATGGAGTGGAACGGAATGCAGTGGAGTGGAGTGAACTGGAATGGATTGAAGCAGAAAGAAATGAAGTGGAGTGGAGTGGAAAGGAGTGGAGTGGAATGGAATAGAGTGGAGTGGAGTTGAGTGGAATGGATTGGAGTGGAGTGGAGTGGAGTGAAATGGAATTGAATGGAATGGAATGAAGAAATGTGTGCTTAGATTTTTCCACTGTGCTGCAGCTTGTGTGACAGATGGAGATCCCGTTGAAAGAAAGGAGTGGAATAGAAGGGATTGGAAAAGCATGGCAAAAAATGGATAGGAGTGGAGTGGAGTGGAGTGCAGTGGAATAAAATGGAATGGAATGGAATGGAATAGAAAGGAATGGAATAGAATGGAATGGTGAAAAGAAATGTGACCTGAGATTCTGCCACTTCACACAATCCTGGGTGAAAGAGGGAGATCCTGTAAAAAGTACGGAATGGAATGGAATGTAGTGGAATTGATTGAAATGGAGTGGAGTGGGGTGGAGTGGAAAAGAGTGGAATGGAATAGAATGGAGTGGAGTGGAACGGAATGGACAGGAGTGGAGTGTAATGGAATGGAGTGGAATGGAGTGGAGTGGAGTGGAGTGGAATGGAATTGACTGGAGTGGAAAAGAATGAAGTGGAGTGGAATGGAATGTAATGGAGTGAAGGGTAGTGGGGTGCAGTGGAATGGAGCGGAGTGGAGGGGAATGGAGTGGAGTGGAGTGGAGTGGAGTGGAATTGATTGGCGTGGAGTGGAAAAGAGTGGAGTGAAATGGAATGGAATGAGATGGAATGGAAAGGATTGGAGTGGACTGGAATGGAGTGGAGAAGACTGAAATGGATTGGAATGGAGTTCAATGGAATGGAGTGGAGTGGAAAGGAATGGAATGGAGTCTAGTGGAATGGAATGGAGTGCAGTGGAATGGAGTGGAGTTGAATGGGGTGGAGTGGAATGGAATGGAGTGCAATGGAATGGAGTGGAATGAAGTGGAGTGGAGTGGATTGGAGTGGAGTGCAGTGGAATGGAATGTAACAGAGTGGAATGGAACGGAACTGAGTGGAATAGAGTGGAATGGAATGAAGTGGAATGGAATGCAGTACAGTGGAATGGAATGGAGTGAAATGGATAGGAATAGAATGGAATGAATTGGGGTGGATTGGAGTGGAGGGAATTGGAGTGAACAGTAATGGAGTCGAATGGAATGGGATGGAGTGGAATGGAATGGAGTGTAGTGTAGTGGAGTGCAATAGAATGGAATAGAATGGGATGGAATGGAATGCAATGGAATGGTGAAAATAAATGAGAGCTGAGACTGTTTCATTGCATTCCAGCATTTGTGACAGAGTGAGATCCTGTGGAAAGAAAGTAATGGACAGCAATAGAGAGGAATGCAATGAAATGGAGTAGAATCGAATGAAGTGGAGTGGAATGGAGTGGAGTTGAGTGCAATGGAATGGAATGAAGTGGAGAGGAGTGGAGTGGAGTGGAGTAGAATTGAGTGGAGTGGAGTGGAAAAGAGTGGAGTGAAATGGAATGGAATCAGATGGAATAGAAAGGAGTGGAGTGGACTGGAATGGAGTGGAGTGGTGTGCAGTGAATGGATTGGAATGGAGTTCAGTGGAATGGAGTGGTGTGGAAAGGAATGGAATGGAATCTAGTGGAATGGAATGGAGTGGAGTGGAATGGAGTGACTTTGAGTGGGGTTGAGAAGAATGGAATGCAGTGCAATGGAATGGAGTGGAGTGGAGTGGATTGGAGTAGAGTTCAGTGGAATGGAATTGAACGGAGTGGAATAGAGTGGAATGGAATGGAAAGGAGTGGAATAGTGTGGAATGGAATGGAGTGGAATGGATTGCAATAGAGTGGAATGGAATGGAGTGGAATGGATAGGAATGGAATGGAATGAATTGGAGTGGATAGGATTGGAGTGAACTGGAACAAAGTAGAATGGAGTCGAATGGAATGGGATGGAGTGGAATGGAATGGAGTGGAGTGTAGTGGAGTGAAATAGAATGGAATGGAATGGGATTGAATGGAATACAATGGAATGGTGAAAAGAAATGTGAGCTGAGACTGTATCACTGCACTCAAGTATTTGTGACACAGTGGGATCCTGTGGAAAGAAAGTAATGAACTGGAATGGAGTGGAATGCAATGGAATGGAGTAGAATCAAATGGAGTGGAGTGGAATGGAGTGGAGTTGAGTGCAATGGAATGGAGTGGAGTGGAATGGAGTGGAGTGGAATGGATTGGAGTGGAGTCGAATGGAGAGGATTGGAGTGGAATGGAATGGAGTGGAGTGGAATGGAGTGGACTTGAGTGGAATGGGAAGGAGTGGAGTGGATTGGAGTGGAGTGGCGTGGAATGGAGTGGAATGGAGTGGAGGGGAAAGGAATGGAGTGGAGTGGAATGGAATGGAGTGGAGTAGAATGGATTGGAGTGGAGTGGAATGGAATGGAGATGAGTATAATGGGATGGAATAGAATGGAATGGAATGGAATGGAATGGAGAGGAGTGGAATGGCATGGAATGGAATGGAATGGAGTGGAATGTAATGGAGTGGAATGGAATGGAGTGGAGTGGAATGGAATGGAGTGGAGTGGAATGGAATGGAGTGGAGTGGAGTACAGTGGAGTGGAGGTGAGTGGAATGTAGTGGAAAGGAATCGAATGTAATGGAATATAGTGCAGTGGAGTAGAGTGGAGTGGAATGGAGTGGAATGGAACAGAATAGAAAGGAACAGAACGGAATGGAATGGAATGGAGAAATGTGTTTTGCTATTGTGCCACCGCGCTACAGCCCTGTGACAGAGGGAGATACTGGGGAAAGACACGAGTGGAATGGAATGTAAAGGAATGGAATGGAATGGATTGGTGTGGAGTGGAGTGGGATTGAGTGGAATGGAATGGAATGGAATAGAATAGAATGGAATTGAATAGAGTGCAGTGGAAAGGAATGGTGTGGAGTGGAATGGAATGGAATGGAGTGTAGTGGAATGGAATGTAGTGGAGTGGAAATGAGTGGAGTGGAGTGGAATGGAGTAGAGTGGAGTGGAATGGAGTAGACTGGATTGCAGTGGAGTGAAGAGGAATGGAGTGGAGTAGATAGGAGTGGAGTGGATTGGAATGGAGTGGGGTGGAGTGGAAATTAATGGAAAGGAGTGGAATGGAATGCAATGGATTGGAATGGAATGGAATGGAATGCAATGGAATGCAATGGAATGGAATGGAATGGAATGGAATGGAATGCAATGGAATGCAATGGAATGCAATGGAATGGAATGGAATGGAATGGAATGCAATGGAATGCAATGGAATGCAATGGAATGGAATGAAAAGGAATGGAATGTAATGGAATTGAATGGAATAACGAAATGTGATTTGAGATTGTGAAACTGAACTCCAGGCTTGATTACAGAGTGAGATGTTCCCGAATTTAAGGAATGGAATGAAATTCAGCGGAGTGGAATGGAATGGAATGGAATGGAGTGGACTGGAGTGGAGTGGAGTGAAGTGGGGTGGAGTGGAAAGGAGAGGAATGGAATCAGATGGAATGGAGTGGAATGAAGTGGAGTGGAGTGGGGTAGAGTGGAGTGAGGAAGAATGGAGTGGAATGGAAGGGGTTGGAGTGGAACGGAGTGGAGTAGAGTGCAGTGGAGTGGAGAGGAGTGGAATGGAGGAGAATGGAATCGGATGTAATGGAATTTAGTGCAGTGGAATGCAGTGGAACATAATGGAACGGAATGGATAGAATGCAACATAACGAAACGGAATGGAGTAATATGTGCTGAGATTGTGCCACTGCGCTACAGCTTGTATGACACTGGGTGACCTGTCAAAAGAAAGGAGTGGATGGGAATGGAATGGAATGGAATGGAATGGAATGTATTAGAGGGGATCAGAGTGGAATCAATTGGAATGGAATGGAATGGAATGGAATGGGATGGGATGGGATGGAATGGGATGGGATGGGATGGAATGGGATGGGATGGAATGGAATGGAATGGAATGGATTGGAATGGAATGGAGCAGACTAGAGAGAAGCAGAATGGAATGGACCGGAATGGAACAGAATAGAACGGAATGGAATGTGAGCTGAGATTGTGCCACTGCACTACAGGCTTGGTGACAGGCTGAGATACTCTTGAAAGAAAGGCATGGAATGGAATGAAGTGGAAAGGAATGGAATAGAATGGAGTGGACTGGAGTGGAGTGGAGTGGAGTGAAGTGGAGTGGAGTGGAATAGACAGGAATGCAATGGGAAGGAATGGAATTGAATGAAGTGGAGTGGAGTGGGGTGGAGTCAAGTGCAGTGGAATGGAGTGGAATGGAATGGGATGGAGTGGAATGGAGTGGAGTTGAGTGCAGTGGAGTGGAAAGGAGTGGAATGGAGTGGAAGAGAATCGGATTTAATGGAATGTAGTGGAGTGGAGTAGAGTTGAACGGAGTGGAATGGAATGGAATGGATTGGAATAGAAAGGAATGGCATGGAATGGAATGGAATGGAATGCAATGGAATGCAATGGAACAGAATGCAATGGAATGCAATGAAACAGAATGAAATGCAATGAAAAGTTGACATGTAATGTGACTGAAATTGGGCCACTACACTCCAGCCTGAGTTTCATAGTGATAACCTATCGAAAGAAAGAAATGGAATGGAATGGAGTGAAATGGAGTAGAATGGAATGGAATGGAGTGGAGTGGAGTGGAGTGGAGAAGAGTGGAGTGGAATGGAGTCGAATCGTTTGGAATGGAGTGGAATAGAATGGAGTGGAATGGAGGGGAGTGAAATAGAATGGAATGGAATGGGATGGAACGGAATGCAATGGAATGGGGAAAAGAAATGTGGGCTGAGATTGTGCCACTGCACCCCAAAATGTGTGACAGAGTGAGATCCTGTGGAAAGAAAGGAATGGAATGGAATGGAGTGGAATGGAACGGAATGGAGTGGAGTGTAATGGAGTGGAGTGCAGTGGAACGGAGTGGAGTGGAGTGGAGTGGAATGTATTGGAATGGAAAGTAGTGGAATGGAGGGGAATGGAATGGAGTGGAGTGGAAGGGAATGGAGCGTATTGGAATGGAATGGAATGGAATGGAGTAGAGTGGAATGAAATGGAGAGAAGTGAAATGGAATGGAACAGAATGGAATGCAGTGGAGGGGAATGGAATTGAGTGGAGTGGAGTGGAGTGTCATGTAATGGAGTGCAGTGGAATGCAGTGGACTGGAAAGCATTGGAGAGGAGTGGATTTGAGTGGAGTGGAGTGGAGTGGAATGGAATGGAATGGAATGCAGTGGAAAGAAGCAGAATGAAATGGAGTGTAGTGGAAGGGAATGGAGTGGAATGGATTGGATTGAAATGGAATGGAGTGGAGTGGAATGGAATGGAATGGAATGGAATGGAATGGAGTGGAGTGGAATGGAAAGGAGTGGAGTGGATTTGAATGCCGTGGAGAGGAATGGAATGGAGTGAAGTGGACTGGAGTGGATTGGACCAGAGTGGAATGGAGTGGAATCAAATAGAGTGCAGTGGAATGGAATGGAGTGGAATGGACTGGAATGGAATTGAATGGAGTGGAGAGGACTGGAATGGAATGGAGTGGAGTGGAATGGAATGGAATGGAATGGAGTGTAGTGGAGTGGAATGGAATGGAGTGGAGTGGAAAGGAATGGAATGGAGTGGAGTGGAATGGAATGGAATGAAATGGACTGGAATGGAATGGAGTGGAGTGGAGGGGAATGGAATGGAGAAGAATGAAATGGAATGGAATGCAGTGCAATGGAATGGGTTGGAGTGGAGTGGAATGAAATGGAATGGAGTGGAGTGGAATGGAATGGAGTGGAATGGAGTTTAATGGAATGGAGTGGAGTGGAGTGGAATGAAGTGGAGTGGAATAGAGTGGAGTGGAGTGGAAAGGAGTGGAGTGGATTGGAATGGAGTAGAGCGGAGTGGAATGGAGTGGAGTGCATTGGAGTGGAGTGGAGAGGAATGGAGTGGAGTGGAAAGGAGTGGAGTGGATTGGAATGAAGTGGAATGGAGTGGAATGTAATGGAAAGGAGTGGAATGGAATGCAATGGATTGGAATGGAATGGAATGGAATGCAATGCAATGGAATGCAATGGAATGGATTGAAAAGGAATGGAATGGAATTGAATTGAATGGAATAACGAAATGTGAGCTGAGCCTGTGCCACTGAACTCCAGACTGGGCTAAAGAGTGAGATATTCTCGAATGTAAGGAATGGAATGAAATTCTGTGGAATGGAATGGAATGGAATGGAGTGGACTGGACTGGAGTGGAGTGAAGTGGGGTGGAGTGGAAAGCAGAGGGATGGAATGGAGTGGAATGAAGTGGAGTGGAGTGGGTTGGAGTGGAGTGCAGAAGAATGGAGTGGAATGGAAGGGGATAGAAAGGAAGTAGAGTACAGTGGAGTGGAGAGGAGTGG
The DNA here is from genome assembly GCF_028885655.2 of Pongo abelii. Lineage (NCBI taxonomy): Eukaryota > Metazoa > Chordata > Mammalia > Primates > Hominidae > Pongo > Pongo abelii. The sequence goes on along the minus strand of NC_072000.2, from coordinate 15,981,880 downwards.
AATAGAGAAGAATGGAATCAGATGTAATGGAATGTAGTGGAGTGGAGTGGAATGGTACGGAACGGAATGGAATAGAATGCAACATAATGGAACGGAATGAAGAATCATGTGCTGATTGTGCCACGGCTCTACAGCTTCTATGACAGAGGGTGACCTCTTGAAAGAAAGGAGTGGAAGGGAATGAAATGGAATGGAATGGAATGGAATGTATTAGAGGGGATGAGAGTGGAATCGAGTGGAATGGAACGGAATGGATTGGAATGGGATGGAATGGATTGGAATTTAATGGAGCAGATTAGAGAGAAGCGGAATGGAATGGAACGGAACGGTACAGAATGGAACGGAATGGAATGTGAACTGAGATTGTGCCACTGCGCTACAGTCTTGATGACAGAGTGAGATACTCTCGAAAGAAAGGAATGGAATGGAATAGAATGGAGTGGAGTGGAGTGGAGTGGAGTGAAGTGGAGTGGAGTAGAATAGAGAGGAATGGAATGGGAAGGAATGGAATCGAGTGAATTGGAGTGGAGTGGGGTGGAGTCGAGTGCAGTGGAATGGAGTGGAATGGAATGGGATGGAGTGGAATGGAGTGGAGTTGAGTGCAGTGGAGAGGAGAGAAGTGGACTGGAGTGGAATAGAATTGAACTTAATGGAACGTAGTGGAGTGAAGTGGAGTGGAGTGAAACGGAGAGGAATGGAATGGAATGGATTGGAATGGAAAGTAATGGCATGGAATGGAATGGAATGCAATGGAATGCAATGGAACAGAATGCAATGCAATGAAAAGTTGACATGTAATGTGACCTGAAATTGGACCACTGCACTCCAGCCTGAGTTTCACAGTGACAACCTGTCGAGAGAAAGAATGTAATGCAACGGTGTGGAATGGAATAGAATGGAATGGAATGGAGTGGAGTGGAGTGGAGTGGAATGGAGTCGATTTGGACTGGAAAGGAGTGGAATGAAATGGAGTGGAGTGGAGTGGAGTGAAATAGAATGTAATGGAATGGGATGGAATGGAATGCAACGGAATGGGGAAAAGAAATGTGGGCTGAGATTGTGCCACTGCACCTCCGAAATTCTGACAGAGTGAGATCTTGTGGAAAGAGAGGAATGGAATGTAATGCAGTGGAATGGAAAGGAATGGAGTGGAGTGGACTGGAGTGCAGTGCAGTGGAATGAAGTGGAATGGAGTGGACTGGAGTGAAGAGGAGTGGAGTGGAATGTATTGGAATGGAAAGGAGTGTAGTGGAGTGGAATGGAATGGAGCGAAGTGGAAGGGAATGGAGTGGATTGGAACGTAATGGAGCGGAATGGAGTGTAGTGGAATGAAATGGAGAAGAGTGGAACGGAATGGAATGGAATGGAATGCATTGGAGACGAACGGAATTGTGTGGAGTGGAGTGCAGTGGAATGGAGTGGACTGGAAAGGATTGGAGAGGAGTGGAGTGGAGTGGAGTTGAGTTGAATGGAATGGAATGGAGTGGAAAGGAATAGATAGGACTGGAGTGGAATGGAAAGGAATGGAGTGGAAAGGAGTGGAATGGAATGGAGTGGAGTGGAAGGGAATGGAGTGGAATGGATTGGATTGAAATGGAATGGAGTGGAGTGGAGTGGAATGGAATGGAGTGGAGTGGAATGGATTGGAATGCCATGGAGTGGAATGGAAATGAGTGAAGTGGAGTGGAGTGGATTGGACTGGAGTGGAATGGAGTGGAATCGAATGGATTGCAGTGGATTGGAATGGAGTGGAATGGACTGGACAGGAATGGAATGGAATGGAGAGGAGAGGAGTGGAATGGCATGGAATGGAGTGGAGTGGAGTGGAATGGAATGGAGTAGAGTGGAATGGATTGGAATGCCATTGAGTGGAATGGAAAGGAGTGAAGTGGAGTGGATTGGACTTGAGTGGAAAGGAATGGAATCGAATGGAGTGCAGTGGAATGGAATGGAGTGGAATAGACTGGAATGGAATGGAATGGAGTGGAGTGGCACGGAATGGAATGGAGTGGAGTGGAGTGGAATGGAATGGAGTGGAGTGGAATTCAATGGAGTGGAATGGAATGAACTTGAAGGGAATGGAGTGGAGAGAAATAGAATGGAATGGAATGGGATGGAATGGATTGCAATAGAATGGTGAGTACAAATGTGGGCTGAGACTGTGCCACTGCACTCCAGCCTTTGTGAGAGACTGAGGCCCTGTGGAAAGAAAGGAATGTAATGGAATGGAGTGGAATGGAATGAAATGGAGTGGAGTGGAATGGATTGGAATGGAGTGGAGTGGAGTGGATTGTGGTGCAGTGGAATGGAGTGGAGTGGAATGGAGTGTAGTGGAGTGGAATGGAATGGAGTGGAGTGGAATAGAATGGAGCAGATTGGAATGGAAAGGAGTGAAATTTAGTGGAGTGGAATGAAATGGCGAGGAGTGGAATGGAATGGAATGGAATGGAATGGAATGGAATGGAATGGAGAGGAGTGGAATGGAATTGAGCGGAGTGGAGTGGATTGGAATGGAGTGGAGTGAAGTGGAATGAAGTGGATTGAAAAGGAGTGGAGTGGATTGGAGTGGAGTGGAGTTGAGTGGAGTGGAATAGAATGGAGTTTAATGGAATGGAGAGGAATGAAGTTGAGTGGAATGGAGTCGAGTGGAGTGGAGTGGAATGGAATGGAATGGAGTGGAGTGGAAGGGGTGGAGTAGAATGGAAAGGAGTGGAATGGATTGGTATGGAATGGAATGGAGTGGAGTGGAGTTGAATGGAATGGAGTGGAGTGGAATGGAATTGAGTGGAGTGGAATGGAATGGAGTTTAGTGGAATGTAATGCAATGGAGTGGAGTGAAATGCAGTGGAGTGCAATGGAATGGAGTGGAGTGGAGTGGAGTGTACTGAAGTGGAATGGAGTGGAGTGGGCTGGAGTGGAGTGGAATGGAATGGAAAGGAGTGGAATGGAGTGGAATGTAATGGAGTGGAGTGGAATGGAATGGAGTGGAATAGACTGCAATGGAATGGAATGGAATGGAGTGGAGGGAATGGAAAGGAATGCAATGGAAGGGAATGGAATGGAGTGGATTGTAACGGAATGGAATGGGGCTTTATGGAAAGGAGTGGAGTGGAGTGGAATGGAATGCAGTTTAGTGGAATGGAATGGAGTGGAATGGACTGGAATGGAATCGAATGGAGAGGAGTGGAGTGCAATGGAATGCAGTGGAGTGGAAAGGAATGGAATGGAGTGGAGTGGAGTGGAATGGAAAGGAGTGGAGTGGAAGGGAATGGAGTGGAGTGGAGTGGAGTGGAATGGAATGCAGTGGAGTTGAAAGGAATTGAATGGAGTGGAGTGGAGTGGAATTGAACGGAGTGGAGTGGAATGGAAAGGAGTGGAGTGGAATGAAATGTAGTGGAGTGGAGTGGAATGGAATGAAATGGAATGAAGTGAAGTGGAGTGTAATGGAGTCGAGTGGAATGGAATGGTGTGGAGTTGGGTGGAGTGTAGTGGATTAGAATGGAATGGAATGGAATGGAATGGAACGGAATGGAATGGAATGGAATGAAGAAATGTGTGCTTCCATTTTGACACTGCTTTTCAGCCTTTGTGACAGAGGAAGATCCTGTTGAAAGAAAGGAGTCGTTCACATCCCTTGTAAGTTGGATTCCTAGGTATTTTATTCTCTTTGAAGCAATTGTGAATGGGAGGTCACTCATGATTTGGCTCTCTGTTTGTCTGTTATTGATGTATAAGAATGCTTGTGATTTTTGCACATTGATTTTGTATCCTGAGACTTGGCTGAAGTTGCTTATCAGCTTAAGGAGATTTTGGGCTGAGACAATGGGGTTTTCTAGATATACTATCATGTCATCTGCAAACAGGGACAATTTGACTTCCTCTTTTCCTAATTGAATACCCTTGATTTCCTTCTCCTGCCTAATTGCCCTGGCCAGAACTTCCAACACTATGTTGAACAGAAGTGGTGAGAGAGGGCATCCCTGTCTTGTGCCAGTTTTCAAAGGGAATGCTTCCAGTTTTTGCCCATTCAGTATGATATTGGCTGTGGGTTTGTCATAAATAGCTCTTATTATTTTGAGATACGTCCCATCAATTCCTAATTTATTGAGAGTTTTTAGCATGAAGGGTTGTTGAATTTTGTCAAAGGCCTTTTCTGCATCTATTGAGATAATCATGTGGTTTTTGTCTTTCGTTCTGTTTATATGCTGGATTACATTTATTGATTTGTGTATATTGAACCAGCCTTGCATCCCAGGGATGAAGCCCACTCGATCATGGTGGATAAGCTTTTTGATGTGCTGCTGGATTCTGTTTGCCAGTATTTTATTGAGGATTTTTGCATCAATGTTCATCAAGGATATTGGTCTAAAATTCTCTTTTTTTGTTGTGTCTCTGCCAGGCTTTGGTATCAGGATGATGCTGGCCTCATAAAATGAGTTAGGGAGGATTCCCTCTTTTTCTATTGATTGGAATAGTTTCAGAAGGAATGGTACCAGCTCCTCCTTGTACCTCTGGTAGAATTCGGCTGTGAATCCATCTGGACCTGGACTTTTTTTGGTTGGTAAGCTATTGATTATTGCCACAATTTCAGCTCCTGTTATTGGTCTATTCAGAGATTCAACTTCTTCCTGGTTTAGTCTTGGGAGGGTGTATGTGTTGAGGAATTTATCCATTTCTTCTAGATTTTCTAGTTTATTTGCATAGAGGTGTTTGTAATATTCTCTGATGGTAGTTTGTATTTCTGTGGGATCGGTGGTGATATCCCCTTTATCATTTTTTATTGCATCTATTTGATTCTTCTCTCTTTTTTTCTTTATTAATCTTGCTAGCGGTCTATCAATTTTGTTGATCCTTTCAAAAAACCAGCTCCTGGATTCATTGATTTTTTGAAGGGTTTTTTGTGTCTCTATTTCCTTCAGTTCTGCTCTGATTTTAGTTATTTCTTGCCTTCTGCTAGCTTTTGAATGTGTTTGCTCTAGCTTTTCTAGTTCTTTTAATTGTGATGTTAGGGTGTCAATTTTGGATCTTTCCTGCTTTCTTTTGTGGGCATTTAGTGCTATAAATTTCCTTCTACACACTGCTTTGAATGCATCCCAGAGATTCTGGTATGTTGTGTCTTGGTTCTCATTGGTTTCAAAGAACATCTTTATTTCTGCCTTCATTTCGTTATGTACCCAGTAGTCATTCAGGAGCAGGTTGTTCAGTTTCCACGTAGTTGAGCAGTTTTGAGTGAGATTCTTAATCCTGAGTTCTAGCTTGATTGCACTGTGATCTGAGAGACAGTTTGTTACAATTTCTGTTCTTTTACATTTATTGAGGAGAGCTTTACTTCCAAGTATATGGTCAATTTTGGAATAGGTGTGGTGTGGTGCTGAAAAAAATGTATATTCTGTTGATTTGGGGTGGAGAGTTCTGTAGATGTCTATTAGGTCCGCTTGGTGCAGAGCTGAGTTCAATTCCTGGGTATCCTTGTTGACTTTCTGTCTCGTTGATCTGTCTAATGTTGATAGTGGGGTGTTAAAGTCTCCCATTATTAATGTGTGGGAGTCTAAGTCTCTTTGTAGGTCACTCAGGACTTGCTTTATGAATTTGGGTGCTCCTGTATTGGGTGCATATATATTTAGGATAGTTAGCTCTTCTTGTTGAATTAATCCCTTTACCATTATGTAATGGCCTTCTTTGTCTCTTTTGATCTTTGTTGGTTTAAAGTCTGTTTTATCAGAGACTAGGATTGCAACCCCTGCCTTTTTTTGTTTTCCGTTTGCTTGGTAGATCTTCCTCCATCCTTTTATTTTGAGCCTATGTGTGTCTCTGCACGTGAGATGGGTTTCCTGAATACAGCACACTGATGGGTCTTGAGTCTTTATCCAGTTTGCCAGTCTGTGTCTTTTAATTGGAGCATTTAGTCCATTTACATTTAAAGTTAATATTGTTATGTGTGAATTTGATCCTGTCATTATGATGTTAGCTGGATATTTTGCTCGTTAGTTGATGCAGTCTCTTCCTAGTCTCGATGGTCTTTACATTTCGGTATGATTTTGCAGTGGCTGGTACCGGTTGTGCCTTTCCATGTTTAGCGCTTCCTTCAGAAGCTCTTTTAGGGCAGGCCTGGTGGTGACAAAATCTCTCAGCATTTGCTTGTCTGTAAAGTATTTTATTTCTCCTTCACTTATGAAGCTTAGTTTGGCAGGATATGAAATTCTGGGTTGAAAATTCTTTTCTTTAAGAATGTTGAATATTGGCCCCCACTCTCTTCTGGCTTGTAGGGTTTCTGCCGAGAGATCCGCTGTTAGTCTGATGGGCTTCTCTTTGATGGTAACCCGAGCTTTCTCTCTGGCTGCCCTTAACATTTTTTCCTTCATTTCAACTTTGGTGAATCTGACAATGATGTGTCTTGGAGTTGCTCTTCTCGAGGAGTATCTTTGTGGCGTTCTCTGTATTTCCTGAATCTGAATGTTGGCCTGCCTTGCTAGATTGGGGAAGTTCTCCTGGATAATATCCTGCAGAGTGTTTTCCAACTTGTTTCCATTCTCCCCGTCACTTTCAGGTACACCAATCAGACGTAGATTTGGTCTTTTCACATAGTCCCACATTTCTTGGAGGCTTTGCTCGTTTCTTTTTATTCTTTTTTCTCTAAACTTCCCTTCTCGCTTCATTTCATTCATTTCATCTTCCAGGGCTGATACCCTTTCTTCAAGGAGAACTACAAACCACTGCTCAAGGAAATAAAAGAGGATACAAACAAATGGAAGAATATTCCATGCTCATGGGTAGGAAGAATCAATATCATGAAAATGGCCATCCTTGCCAAGGTAATTTACAGATTCAATGCCATCCCCATCAAGCTACCAATGACTTTCTTCACAGAATTGGAAAAAACTACTTTAAAGTCCATATGGAACCAAAAAAGAGCCCGCATCGCCAAGTCAATCCTAAGCCAAAAGAACAAAGCTGGAGGCATCACACTACCTGACTTCAAACTATACTACAAGGCTACAGTAACCAAAACAGCATGGTACTGGTACCAAAACAGAGATATAGATCAATGGAACAGAACAGAGCCGTCAGAAATAATGCCACATATCTACAAGTATCTGATCTTTGACAAACCTGACAAAAACAAGAAATGGGGAAAGGATTCCCTATTTAATAAATGGTGCTGGGAAAACTGGCTAGCCATATGTAGAAAGCTGAAACTGGATCCCTTCCTTACACCTTATACAAAAATCAATTCAAGATGGATTAAAGACTTAAATGTTAGACCTAAAACCATAAAAACCCTAGAAGAAAACCTAGGCATTACCATTCAGGACATAGGCATGGGCAAGGACTTCATGTCTGAAACACCAAAAGCAATGGCAACAAAAGCCAAAATTGACAAATGGGATCTAATTAAACTAAAGAGCTTCTGCACAGCAAAAGAAACTACCATCAGAGTGAACAGGCAACCTACAAAATGGGAGAAAATTTTCGCAACCTACTCATCTGACAAAGGGCCAATATCCAGAATCTACAATGAACTCCAACAAATTTAGAAGAAAAAAACAAACAACCCCATCAAAAAGTGGGCAAAGGACATGAACAGACACTTCTCAAAAGAAGACATTTATGCAGCCAAAAAACACATGAAAAAATGCTCACCATCACTGGCCATCAGAGAAATGCAAATCAAAACCACAATGAGATACCATCTCACACCAGTTAGAATGGCAATCATTAAAAAGTCAGGAAACAACAGATGCTGGAGAGGATGTGGAGAAATAGGAACACTTTTACACTGTTGGTGGGACTGTAAACTTGTTCAACCCTTGTGGAAGTCAGTGTGGTGATTCCTCAGGGATCTAGAACTAGAAATTCCGTTCGACCCAGCCATCCCATTACTGGGTATATACCCAAAGGACTATAAATCATGCTGCTATAAAGACACATGCACACGTATGTTTTTTGCGGCATTATTCACAATAGCAAAGGCTTGGAACCAACCCAAATGTCCAACAATGATAGACTGGATTAAGAAAATGTGGCACATATACACCATGCAATACTATGCAGCCATAAAAAATGATGAGTTCACGTCCTTTGTAGGGACATGGATGAAATTGGAAATCATCATTCTCAGTAAACTATCGCAAGAACAAAAAACCAAACACCGCATATTCTCACTCATAGGTGGGAATTGAACAATGAGAACACATGGACACAGGAAGGGGAACATCACACTCTGGGGACTGTTGTGGGGTGGGGGGAGGGGGGAGGGATAGCATTGGGAGATATACCTAATGCTAGATGACGAGTTGGTGGGTGCAGCGCACCAGCATGGCACATGTATACATATGTAACTTACCTGCACATTGTGCACATGTACCATAAAACCTAAAGTATAATAATAATAATAATAATAATAATAAAAGAAAAAAAAAAGAAAGAAAGGAGTCGAATGGAAGGGATTAAAATGGAATGGCATGGAATGGATGAGTGTGGAGTGGATTGGAATTGAGTGGAGTGGTTTGCAGTGGAATGGAATCGAATAGAATGGAATGGAATGGAATGGTGAAATGAAATGTAAGCTGAGATTTTGCCACTGCACACCAGGATTGGTTACAGAGTGAGATCCTTTCCAAAGAAAGGAATGGAACGCAATGGAGTGGAATGGACTGAAATGGAAAGGAGTGGAGTGGAGTGCAAAGGAGTGGAGTTGCATGGTTTGGACTGCAGTGGAATGAAATGGACTGGAGTGGAGTGGAATGGAAAGGTGTAGAATGGAGTGGAGTGAAGTGGAGTTGAATGGAATGGAGGGGAGTGGAGTGGAATGGAGTGGAGTGGAATGGAATGGAGTGGAATGGTGTGGAGTGGAATGGAATGGAATGGAATGGAGTGGAGTGGAGTGGAATGGAATGGATTGGAATGGAATGGAGTGTAGTGGAATGGAGTGGAGTGTAGTGGAATGGAAGGGAGTGTAGTGGAATGAAGTGGAGTGGAAAGGAGTGGAGTGGAGTGCAGAGGAATGGAATGGAGTGGAGTGGAATGGAAAATTATGGAATGGAATGGAATGGAATGGAGTGGAGTGGAATGGAGTGGAGCAGAGTGGAATTGGGTGGAATTGAATGGAGTGGAGTGGAATGGAGTGGATTCGAGTGGAATGGAATAGAATGGAGTGGAATGGAGTTGAGTGGAGTGCAGTGGAATGGAACTGTATGGAATGGAGTGGAGTAGAAGGGAATGGATTGTAGTGGAATGGAGTGAAGTGGAACAGAGTGGATTGGAGTGGAATGGAGTGGAATACAATGGAGTGCAGAAAAGTTGAGTGGAGTGGAACAGAATAAAATGAAATGGAGTGGAATGGAGTGGAATGTTATGGAGTAGAGTGGAATGAATTGTAGTGGAGCAGAATAGAGTGGAGTGGAGGAGATTGGAGTAGAGTGAAGTGCAGTGGAATGGAGTGTAGAGGAATGGAATTCTATGGAGTGGAAAGGAGTGGAGTGGAATGAAGTTAAATGGAATGGAGCAGAGTGGAGTGGAGTGGAGTGGAGTGGAGCCGCATGGAATGGAGTGGAGTGGAGTGTAATGGAATGGATTGGATTGGAACGGAGTGAAATGGAATGGAATGGAACGGAGTGGAGTGGAGGGGAATGGAGCAGAGTTGAGTGGAATGGAATGGGGTGGAGTGAAAAGGAATGTATAGGAGGGGAATGGAGTGGAGTGGAGTGGAATGTAATGGAGTGGAATGGAATGGAGTAGAGTGGAGTGGAATGGAATGGAGTGGAGTGCAATGGAATGCAGTGGAGAGGAATGGAGTGGAGTGGAGTGGAATTGAGTGTAATGGAATGGAGTTGAGTGGAATGGAGTGGAGTGGAGTGCAATGAAATGAAATGGAGTGGAATGGAATGGAGTGGAATGGAGTGGAATGGAGTGGATTGGAAAGGGTTGGAGTTTAATGGAATGGAGTGGAGTGGAGTAGAGTGGAGTGGGAAGGAATGGACTGGAATGTAGTGGAGTAGTAGAGTGAAGTAGAGTGGAGTGGAGAATATTGGTGCAAAAATTTGCAAAACCCCTAGCAAACTGAATTGAACAATACATAAATAGGTAATTCATAATGACCAAGTGGGATTTATTCCAGGGATGCAAGGATAGTTCAATATGCAAATCAATGAATGTGATAGATCACATAAAGAGAATGAAGGGGCCAGGAACAGTGGTTCACACCTGTAATCCCAGCAATTTGGGAAGCCGAGGTGGGTGGATCACCTGAGGTCAGGAGTTTGAAACCAGTCTAGCCAATGTGGCGAAGCTACGTCTCTACTAAAAATACAAAAATTAGCCAGGCATGGTGGTGAGCACCTGTAATCCCAGCTACTCAGGAGGCTGAAGAAGGAGAATCACTTGAACCCGGGAGGCAGAGGCTGCATTGAGCTGAGATCATGCCATTACACTCCAGCCTGGGTGACAGAGGGAGACTACATCTCAAAAAAAAAAAAAAAAAAGAAAAAAAAACAAGGACAAAATCCATATAATCATTTCAATTATGCTAAAAAATTTTGATAAAATTTAATATTCTTTAATAATAAAAAGCCCTTTGAAAACTGGGTATGGAATGAACATACCTCAACATAATAAAGTCATATATGACCGACCCACAGCTAGTATCACACTAAGTGGAGAAAAACTAAAAGCCTTTTCTCTAAAATCTGGAAGATGACAAGAATGTCCACTTTTACCACTGTTATTCAACATAATGCTGAAAGTCCTATTTGGAGCAATCAGACAGGAGAAAGCAATAAAACGCATCCCAATTGGAAAAGAAGTCAAATTACCTTTTTTTTTTTTTTTTTGCCAATGTTATAATGTTATATTGGAAAAGGCATAAATACTCCTCTGATAGGGTTTGAATGTGTGTTCCCTCCCAAATCTCATATTTAAATGTAATTCTCAATGATGGAGATGGGCCTGTTGAAAGGTGATTTAACCATTGGGGTAGATTACTATAAAAGGCTTGGCACCATAACATTTGGTGCTATCCTCATGATAGTGAGTGAGTTCCCATAAAATCTGGTTATTTAAAACTGTGTAACAACTCGCCCCTCTGTTTTTTGCTTCTGCTTTTTGCCCTGTGATGTGCAAGATTCTGCTTCAACTTCTGCCATGACTGTAAACTTCCAGAGACGTCCCCAGAAGCACATACCAGTACTATGTTTCCTCTACAGCCTGTAGAATCATAAGCCACTTAAACCTACTTTGTAAAAAATAAATTATCCAGTCCTACTCTCATAGTGTTGCAAAAGCATATTCCAGTACTATGTTTTCTCAACACCCTGTAGAATCATAAGCCACTTAAACCTACTTTGTAAAAAATTAATTATCCAGTCCCACTCTCATAGTGTTTCAAAAATAGCTTAATACAAAAATTGGCACCAAGGAATGGAAAATAGTTATAAGAATACCCCACAATGTAGAATCAGCTTTGTAATTGGGTAAACAGGCAGAAGTTGGAAGAATTTGTGGGATTCAGAAGACAGAAAAATGAGGGAAAGTTGAGATTTTCTTAGAGACTGGTTGAATGTCTGTGACCAAAACGCTGATAGTGATCTGGACAGTGAAGGCTGGGCTGAGAAGGTCTCAGATGAAAACTAGAAACTTATTGGGACTGAAACAAAGGTCATGCATGTTGTCTTAGCAAAGTGGTTGGCTGAATTTCTGTCATGCACTAGGGATATAAAAAAGTTTGAATTTGAAATTGATGATTTAGGGTTTCTGTTGGAAAAATGTCTAAGCAGCAAAGCATTTGCGATGTGACCTGGCTGCCTCTAACAACCTATGCTTACATGTTCTAGCAAAAAAATAAAAATAAAATAAGTAGTAACTTATACTTACAAAAGAAGCGTAGTGTAAAAGCTTGAAAATTTTGCAGCCTAGTCATGTGGCTGAAATATAAAAAGCTTTTATAAGAGAGGAACTCAAGCAGCATATGGGTCAACCACTTGTTAGAGATATTTGTATAACATAAAAAAAGCAAGTGTTGATAGCCAAGACAATGGGAAAGAGGAATTGAAGGCATTTTAGAAATCTGAAAGGCAGCAACCCATCACAGGCCCTGAGGCCTAAAACAAGAGAATAGTTTCTGGGATCAGGTCTAGGACCTGCTGCCTTGGGTAGCTTTGGAACAAGGCTCACTGCATCCTTGCCACTGCTTCAGCTCCAGGTGTAGCTCATATTGAACCAGTTGCAACTCCAGTCACTGCTTCGGAGGGTGCAAGCCATAATCTTGGTAGCGTCCATGTGGGGTTAGGGCTGTGTGTTTACCAAATGCGAGTAGTTGAGACTTGGGAGCCTCCACCTTTATTTCAAAGGATGTATGAAAAAGACAGGGTGTGCAGGCAGAAGCATGTTGCAGGCGTGGAGCCCTCATGGAGATCCTCTACTAAAACAATGGAGAAAAGAAATGTGGGGTGACAGTCCCCAGGAAGGCTCCCCACTGGGTCATGGCCTAGTAGATCTGTGAGGAGAGGATCTCTGTCCTCCAGACCTCAGACCCCAGAATGGTAGATCTAGCTACAGCCTGCACCTTGCACCTTGAAAAGCCAGAGGCATAGTATGCCAGCCTATGAGAGCAGCTCTGGGGGCTGAACCATGCAAAGTCACAAGGTAGAACCTTCCCAAGGCATTAGCATGCCCTGGAAATGGGACACAGAGTCAAAAATGATTATTTTGGAGCCTTACAATTCAATAACTGCCCTTCTGGGTTTCAGACTTTCATAGATCCTGTGACTGCTTTCTTTTGGCTGATTTCTTCCTTTTAGAATAGGAGTATTTACCCAGTGTCTCTGCCTCATTTGTATCTTGGAAGAAACTAATTTGTTTCTTTATGTTACAGGCTTATAGGAGGAAGAAATTAGCTTTGTCTTAGATGAGACTTTTGAATTTTGAGTTAAGGCTGAAATTAGTTAAGACTTTGGGGATTATTGGGAAGTCATGATTGTATTTTGAAATATGAGAAGGATTTGAGATTTGGAACGGCCAAGGGCAAAATGATACAGTTTGGATGTGTATTCCCAACAAAATCTTATATTGAAATATAATCCTCAATGTTGGAAGTGGGTCTAGAGGGGAGGTGATTGATTCATGAGGGCAAGATTTCCACAGACAGTTTGGCATAATTTCCTTTGGTGCCATTCCCACAATAGTAATTTTTTATCAGAGCTGGTTATCTATAAGTGTGTGTAACACTTCCCCCCTGCCCTCACACTTTCCATGTGATGTGCAAGCACTGGATTTATTTTTCACCTTGTCAGTTGTCAGAGGCTTCCCCAGAAGCAGAAGCCAGTGCTATGCTTTCTGTACAGCCTGTAGAAACATGAACCAATTAAACCAATTTTCTTTATAAATTAACCAGTCACTGATTACTTTTTATAGCAATATGAGAATGGCCTAATACATCCACCAAAATCTATTAGAGGTAATAACATGAGTAAATTTGCAGAATACAAAATCAACACATACAAATCAGTAGGGTTTCTATATGCCAACAGTCAACAAACTGAAAAAGAATTCAAAAATGTAATACTAATTGCAGTAGCCACAAATAAAACAAAATATGTGGGAATTTACCAAAGAAATAAAAGTTCTCAACAATTAAAACTGTAAAACACTGATAAAAGAAATGAAAAAGGACCCAAAAATTGGAAAGATATTTTTATTTTCACAGATTGGAAGAATTAGTATTTTTTAAAAAATGTCCATACGATCCATAGCAATCTATACATTTCATTCCATCTCTATCAAAATAACAGGCCAGGGGCAGTGGCTCATGCCTGTAATCCCAGCACTTTGGGAGGCCGAAGTTGGTGGATCATGAGGTCAGGAGCTCAAGACCAGCCTGGCCAACTTGGTGAAACCCCACCTCTACTAATAATACAAAAAATTAGCCAGGTATGATGGCGGGTGCCTGCAATCCCAGCTCTTCAGGAGGCTGAGGCAAAGAATTGCTTGGACCCAGGAGGTGGAGGTTGCATTGTGCCCAGATCACATCACTGCACTCCAGTCTAGGTGACAGAGCAAGATGCCACCAAAAAAAAAAAAAAAAAAAAAGAAGAAGACATTCCTCACAGATATAGAAAAAAAATTCTGAAGTTTATATGGAAACATCACAAAACACCATAATAGTCAAAGCTATGCTGAGTATATAAAACAAAACTGGAGGAATTCCATTACCTGGTTTTAAATTATACTACTAAGTTGTAGTAATTAAAACATGACACTAGCATAAAAACAGACATAAAGACAGATGGAACGAAATAGAGACCTGAGAAACAAACTCATACAGCTAAATTAATTTTCAACAAAAGTGCCAAGAACATACAATAAAAAATAAGACAGTTTTTGTAATAAATATGGCTGGTAAAACTGGCATTCTGTGTGAGGGACAAACATTCAGACGCTCATAGCAGTGTTCTGGAATCCTATGTGAGGGACAAACATTCAGACCACAGCAGGAGTGTTCTGGAATCCTCTGTGAGGAACAAACATTCAGACCCTCGTAGCAGTGTTCTGGAATCTTATGTGACAAACGTTTGGAACCCAGCAGCAGTGTTCTGGAATCCTATGAGAGGGACAAACATTCAGACCCTCATAGCAGTGTTCTTGAATCCTATGGGAGGGGCAGCTAAATTGATTTTCAACAAAAGTGCCAAGAACATACAATAAAAAATGAGACAGCTTTTGTAATAAATAGGGCTGGGAAAACTGGCAAGCCATAGGCAGAAGAATAAAACTAGAACCCTATTTCTTGCCTCTTACAAAAATCAAATTAAAATGAATTAAATACTTAAACCTAACGCCTCAAACCATCAAACTTTTACAAGAAAACATTGGAGAAACTCTTTAAGGCATTGGTTTGGGCAAAAATTCCTTAAATAATGCCCCAGAAGCACAGACAACTAAAACAAACATGGACAAATCGGATTACAGAAAGTTAGAAAGCCTTTTTAAAGTGAAAGAAACAAGAAACAAAGTGAAGAGAAAATCCACAGAATGGGAGAAAATATTTGTAAATTATCCATCTGAAAAGCAATTAACAGCTACATGATATGGTTAGGATTTGTGTCCCCACCCAAATCTCATATTGAATTGTAATCCCCAGATGTTGAGGGAGAGGTTGGTAGAAGGTGATTGGATCATGGGGGTGGTTTCCCCCATGCTGTTTTTCTGATAATGAGTGATTTCTCATGAAATCTGATGGTTTTATAAGGGACTCTTCCGCCTTTGCGTCACATACATGCTCTCTCTCCTGCTGTCATGTAAGAGGTGCCTGCTTCCCCATCTGCCATTATTGGAAGTTTCCTGAGTCCTCCCCGTCCATGTGGAACTGTGAGTCAATTAAACCCACTTCCTTTATAAATTACCCAGTCTTGCCAGGTGCCATGGCTCATGCCTGTAATCTCACCACTTTGGGAGGCTGAGGAGGGTGGATCACGAGGTCAGGAGTTCAAGACCAGCCTGGTCAAGATGGTGAAACCCTGTCTCCACTAAAAATACAAAAATTAGCCAGGCATGGTGGCAGGTGCCAGTAATCCCAGCTATTCAGGAGCTGAGGCAGAGAATTGCTTGAATCAGAAGATGGAGGTTGCAGTGAGCCGAGATTACACCACTGCACTTCAGTCTGGGCAACAGATCAAGACTACATCTCAGTAAATAAATAGACAACACAGTCTCGGGTATTTTTTTATAGCAGTGCAGGAACAGACTAATACACTACAATATATTGAGTTCAAAAAATTCCATAGAAAAAAATAATAACTCAAATAAAGGGTGGACAAAAAATTTAAATAGACATTTATGAAAAGAAGACATACAAATGTGAAACAGGAAAATGAAAAGGTGCTCCAGATTACTGATCATCATGGAAATGCAAATCAAACCCAAAATGAGATATTATTTCACCCCAGTTAAGGTGGCTTTTATCCAGAAGTCAGTCAAAAACAAATGCTGGTGAGTATGTCAAGTGAAAGTAACCCTTGTACACTGCTGTTGGGAGCACCTTTAAGGACAGTTTGGATGTTCCCGGTATAACTAAAACTAGAGCTACTATATGGTCCAGCTATTCCACTGTTCATTATACGCCTACAAGAAAAAAAATTAGTAAATCAAAGACCTATTGGCACTCTCATGTTTCCTACAGCAAGTTTTATTATAGCCAAGATTTGGAAGGAACCTAAATGTCCATCAACAGATGACTGGATAGAGAAAATGTGGTACATATACACAATGGAGTAGGATTCAGCTGTAAGAAAGAATGAGAGCCTTCCATTTGCAATAACATAAATGGAACTGAAAGTCTTCATGTTAAGTGAAATGTCAGGCAGAGAAAGACGAATGTCACATGTTCTCACTATTTGTGGGTGCTAAAATTCAAAACAATTGGTGTCATAGAGGTAGAGAGTATAAGGATGGTTGCCAGAGGCTGGGAAGGGCAGGGAGGGAACAAGGGGATAGTGGGGATGCTAAATGGGTAAAAAAACAATTGTTAGAAAGAATGAATAAGACAGCATTTGATAGCACAACACGGTGATTATAGCAAAAAATAATTTAATTCCACATTTAAAAAAACTAAAATAGTATAATTGGATTGTTTATAACACAAGCTATAAATGCTTGAGGGGACAGATACCCCGTTTTTTATTATGTATTACTCATTGCATGACTGCATCAAAGTGTGTCATGTACCCCCATGAATATATACACCAACTATGTACCCAGAAAAATAAATTAAAAATTGAAATTGAAATTAAAATTAAAACAAAAGGGAGGAGAGTATAATGAGGCATGTGTGACCCGTGGCTTGAACTAGCTTTTCAGGTTAACTTTGGAAAGTCCTTATCCAAGAAGAGAGGTCCATTTAATCAACAGGGGATTAGAAATTTATTTTTAGTTTATAAATGGAAAAAAGAAGGATTTTAAATCTTGAGCCATAGTTCTCAGTCAGTCAATCATTGCAGGGAACTCTGTTCTTTACTCTGGAGATAAACATTAGTTTTCTTTTCCGTGGAATAACATCGCATTTCAAAATGCGGGGAAACATCTTGCAACTAAGAGGTGTGGCCTTACTAAATTTGATTTGGTTTCCATTGTAATTAATTTAATCACATGTGTTCTAGAGTTTGTCCTCAGTCTTCCCCTAGTATAGGCCCATGATCTGTTGAATTTGCTCAGCTCCCTGCTCAACGGCAGGAAATCAGAATTATTTAAAAACCTCATTGTGACTGGGAGTGGTGGCTCTCGCCTGTAATCCTAGCTATTTGGGAGGCCAAGGTGGGCAGATCGCTTGTTGTCAGGGGTTTGAGACCAGCCTGGCCAACAGAGGGAAACCCCATCTCTACTAAAGATACAAATATTAGCTGGGTGTGGTGATTCATGCCTGTAATCCCAGCTACTTGGGAGGCTGAGGCAGAAGAATTGCTTGAACCATGGAGGCACAGGTTCCAGTGAGCCAAGATAGTGCACTGCATTGCAGCCTGGGCAACAGAGCAAGACTCTGTCTCAAAATAATAATAATAATAATAATAATAATAATAATAATAATAATAATAAATAAGTAACAATAAAAATCTCATTTTGTTTCAAACAAAATTTCTTTTGAATATCAACTGTATCAAATTGCATATTAACTGTAATCATTTTGTTTATTTGATATCCAATCTTGAGAAATCTTTGAGGAGTAATTTCACTCTTTTCTGCCATTTTGGTAAACATACCAAATTCCATTAAACAAAATGCACAAAATTCCTGAGAAATACATTTTCTCCTTGAGGAGTAGACTTGCTGTGTTAGAGGAACTCATGGTTACCTAGCTTCTAGTTTAATAAACATGACTAGAATATTCTATCTTAATATGAGTAGCTAGGTACTCACAGGGAATCTAGAAGTTTAAAGTTCATGGTCTGAAAATAGTCACATTTTTTAACTGGCCACAAATTACAATTGCAGAATATTTGTGGTCATACAAGACATCTTCCACCGAGCCTGAAAAATGTATAAATGTCCTAGGAGTGCAGCATTTTTTGTAGGGATATTATTAATGAGCTAGCTTAGGTCAATGGGTTAATGGTTATTGTTAAAACGAATAGCCACGTCTTTAGTGACTACATCTGCACCTTCCAAGTTTAATTATAATGCTTTATCTTTATAGTTACTTCTAAGTAGAGACACTAACAAAAGACAATGCATTCCTGCTCTTGTTTTCTGAGGATGTCCAACTCTGTAATGGAGTAATTTCTAATAAACTTGCTTCTTTCACTGTGCTCTCTACCTCACCTCAATTTTTTTCCTGCAGAAGATCTAGGAATCCTACTTTGTGGTCTGTATCAGGACCCTCTTTTCCAGCAACATCTTTCAGCAACACCATGAACGGACAACAAGACAAGACCCCCACTCCAAGGAAAACCATCCACACAGAATCAATCAGCTGACACCTGGCAAGTGGGCTGTCTTTTAGAGTCGTGAAGCCATTCTGGTGGGCAAGAATGATTATCCACTATTATCAAACTCAGATTAGAGGCCAAGCCCACAGGGTTAGGGGCCCTGGGGAATATTGAGAAGAATGGATTTGGCTAAACAAGATGTTTGCCACTTTCTCTTTTTGGACTGTCTACCTTGTGCTTTTGGTCCCTCAACTGAGTGCTCTACATCTTGTCACCTTTCTGCTCATCGCATCTGTTTTGCGGTAGCCTGGAGGCTGCCCCAGGGCAGAGACCCCAAACAGTTTAGTTTTACTTTCCTCAGCGATTCTCTGACTCTGAACTGACTGCTTGTTTAATTTGCCACTTGTCCAAGTAACACTGAAAAAAAGAATTGTCTTGGAACCTAGAATTTTTTTTACCATAATTATCAGAAAAGATCAGCAGTAACCTCGCCATCATGACTGAAGTTGAAATGTGGTATTTAAGAGCTCTACATGATAAGATCAGATATGCCTGTTTAGTGACAGCCTCTTTTATGACAACCCTTTGCAAACAATTACACTCAAGATGGAGAACATGAGACTTTTTCTTAACAGATTTCTCTCGTTTCTTAACCATAACGCCATCTTTGATGAGCTGGTATAGGGCAGCTGGACCCTGCTTTCTTAACCCTGCAGGTCACTTTTTCCTGAGAGAGTTTTGTCAGATTTGTCGTAGCAGTGTGAAAATGGACTAATACCATCAGAGTGAACAGACAACCTACAAAATGGGAGAAAATTTTCGCAACCTAGTCATCTGACAAATGGCTAATATCCAGAATCTACAATGAACTCAAACAAATTTACAAGAAAAAAACAAACAACCCCATCAAAAACTGGGCAAAGGATATGAACAGACACTTCTCAAAAGAAGACATTTATGCAGCCAAAAGACACATGAAAAAATTCTCATCATCACAGGCCATCAGAGAAATGCAAATCAAAACCACAATGAGATACCATGTCACACCAGTTAGAATGGACATCATTAAAAAGTCAGGAGACAACAGGTGCTGGAGAGGATGTGGAGAAATAGGAACACTTTTACACTGTTGGTGGGACTGTAAACTAGTTCAACCCTTGTGGAAGTCAGTGTGGCGAATCCTCAGGGATCTAGAACTAGAAATACCATTTGACCCAGCCATCCCATTACTGGGTATATACCCAAAGGACTATAAATCATGCTGCTTTAAAGACACATGCACACGTGTGTTTATTGTGGCACTATTCACAATAGCAAAGACTTGGAACCAACCCAAATGTACAACAATGATAGACTGGATTAAGAAAATGTGGCACAAATACACCATGGAATACTATGCAGCCATAAAAAATGATGAGTTCATGTCCTTTGTAGAGACATGGATGAAATTGGAAATCATTATTCTCAGTAAACTATCGCAAGGACAAAAAACCAAACACCGCATGTTCTCACTCATAGCTGGGAATTGAACAATGAGAACACATGGACACAGGAAGGGGAACATCACACTCTGGGGACTGTTGTGGGGTGGGACTGGGGGGAGGAATAGCATTAGGAAATATACCTAATGCTAAATGACGAGTTAATGGGTGCAGCACACCAGCATGGCACATGTATACGTATGTAACTAACCTGAACATTGTGCACATGTACCCTAAAACTTAAAGTATATATATATATAAAAGAAAATGGACTAATATATTACAATATACAAGTTACAGTCTTCCTATTTCCCCTGTTTGATCTGACTCCTATTTTGCAGCTTCATTTGTTTTATAGAAGAGAAACTAAGAGGGAGGAAATACATTATATACAGGCTTCTCTGATGCTTGGTCAGGATAAAAAATTAAAATGGGCTTCTATATGTTTGATGGAGGAAAAGACAAAACAGGGATGGCACATAACTGATTATTCTTTTAATGCTAGTTACTCTTAATATTAGGCTTTTCATAGCTGGGACTGAACTCCCACTGCCAGTCCGAGCACCCCATAAGAACACAATCAGATTCCTTCCAGTTCTAGTGAGGTGTGCAACATATTATTAATTTATTCTAGTTTTCCAGGGTTATGCAGTGTCTGCTCATCATCTTCTCCCTGCCCTTCGAGTCCTGTCTTATGTACATACCCCACTCTTGAAACACCCGTGCTTCACCAGAACAACATGTAGTGGGGCCTCTTATCAGCTGGCAAAGTTGAATATTTGCCCTCTCTGGGAAGTGACGGATGATAATAGGGACACTATATTGAAGGAGCGGCCTGTCCCTCCACACTTGTGAGCGTTTCTCGTCAGGTAGAACTAGAGTCTTGTGAAAAGGGATGCAGAGACAAAGTATAGAGAAAAAGTGGGCCCAGGGGACAAGAGCTCAGCATACGGAGGACCAGCGCCGGCACCAATCTCTGAGATTCCTTAGTATTTATTGATCATTATCGGGCATTTCTCGGAGAGGGGGATGTGGCAGGACAATAGGGTAACAGTGGAGAGAGGGCCAGCAGGAAAACATGTGAACAAATGTCTCTGCAACGTAAACAAGGTAAAGAAAAAAGTGCTGTGCTTTTGATGTGTATATACATAAATATCTCAATTACTTAAAGAGCAGTATTGCCTCCAGCATGTCTCACCTCCAGCCCTAAGGCAGTTTTCTCCTATCTCAGTAGATGGAATACACAATCGGGTTTTACACTGAGACATTCCATTGCCCAGGGACGAGCAGGAGACAGATGGTTTTGTCTTACCTCAACTGCAAAGAGGCTTTCCTCTTTTACTAATCCTCCTCAGCACAGACCGTTTACAGGTGTCGGGCTGGAGGATGGTCAGGTCCTTCCCCTCCCATGAGGCCATATTTCAGACTATCACTTGGGGAGAAACCTTGGACAATACCTGGCTTTCCTAGGCAGTTGTCCCTGTGGCCTTCCGCAGTGTTTTGCGTCCCTGGGTACTTGAGAATAGGGAGTGCTGATGACTTTTAACAAGCATGCTGCCTTCAAGCATTTGTTTATCAAAGCACATCCTTCATATCCCTAAATCCATTAAACCTAGAGTCGACACAGCACATGTTTCTGTGAGCACAGGGTTGAGGCTACGGTTACAGATTAACAGCATCTCAAGGCAGAATAATTTTTCTTAGTACAGAACAAAATGGAGTGTCTTATGTCTACTTCTTTCTACATAGACACAGTAACAGTCTGATCTCTCTTTCTTTTCCCCATACTATATAGGTAAATGTAAACTTTTCTATATCTGAATTAGCCACATGCAAGGAAAAACTAAAACAGTTTTCAGAGGTTCTGGGAAAATTCATAGACAAATTTAAAAGGCTAACCTTGACGTATGATCTGACCAGGCAGGGTTTGCATATATTTATGTTCACCTGCTGCATGGTAGAAAAGCAGTGCATTATGGGAGTGACTAGAGCACATGCTAATAGGGTGGCAACCTGCAACCAGGGGCATGACACCTATCAAGCAGGAGGCACAGCAGTGCCTGACTAGGACCCAAAAGAACTAGAATCTAGAAAAAACAAATGAATTAGGAAGAAAGTAGGATATAGAGAGAAAAAATTATGATTGACTCCGTGAAGGAATAAAAAAAAAAGTGTGATACAGCTTTTTAATTTTTATAAAGTCTGGAAAACTACTCAGGGAAAAGATGAAAAGCTAGCCTTATTAGAAGGGTGGATAATTTAGTCCTTGAGGAAATACACTAACACTGACCCTGACTCCAAAAAGGGACAGGCATTTCTAGGAGTTTAATTTATAGCATGGTCTCCTTATTATATCTGCAGGAAGTTGCCAAAAGCAGCCTTAGGCTTCTAGACTCCCATGGATCAGATTTTAGACTTGGATTTTGCAGTTTTCCATCACAGGAATTGAGCAGAGAAAACGTAAAATAAAGCAAATCTTCCAAGAGGCCCAGCTTCTAGCTGCAGCCTTGTGCTCTCCACCACTTCAGAGGCAGCCCCTTAACACCTGGCTTTCACAGAGGAAGTGAGAAAGTGAAAATCGCAGTCTGTGCCTCTGGGCCACTGCGCCTTGGGTATAAATCTGTGTGCCTTCTGTAGGACGGTAAGCCTCTGCCGAAGGAAATGCACTGTGCTTCCAAGGGAGCCATCATCAGAGCCCAGCAGACTCAAAATTGGCGGGGCCTGATACTTCCTACCTCCACTCCCATTGGACTACTAGCTGTCGAGAGATGGAGGAGCCTCAGGTGACTCTTGAAGAAGCAGGTAGGAGTATTAACTTCGTATTAGGTATGGGAGCAGATTACTCTGTACTGATTTAATTCAATGGTCTTCTGTCTTCTCATGATGGACAAGCCCCAAAACACTCCTTTTTGTATGTTCTAAGTTGTCCTCCAGAGCCTCTAGGTTTCTCTCCTGCCTTTTTAGTACTGTCTGATTGCCTGACCTCTTACTGGGGAGAGGTTTATTGACTGAGGAGACCAAGTCATGGTCACCTTCACAGATCATAAAGCATAGAAACTGTTACTTTTGTTCCTGACCCATCAGGGGAAAAAAGAAGTTAAGAATGAGCTGTCACATTTACCACCTGAGGTGTTGTCTTAAGTAAATCTTGAGGATTGGGCCACACAGGCTCTGGGAAACGCACTAAACACCTCCCCCATTGAAATCCAACTTCAGCCTAGTACTTCTCGACCTCAGAAGAGACAATATATTTTAAGGCAAGAAGCATGAGGGGAAATTCAACCCCTTATTGCCAAATTCTTGCCATATGAGTTATTAAGCCCATGAGAGTCTCCTTACAATACTCTCATGTTACCAGATAAAAAGCCTAATGGCAAGTACAGATTTGTCAGAACCCTTAGAGCATTAAGAAATGCAGTTGTCTCCATACACCTCATTGTCCCCAATACTTACCATGTCCCAGGGGATGCAAGCTCATTTACATTCTTAAATCTGAAAGATGCGCTTTTCTGGATCTCAATGCATCTAGATTCATAATATGTTTGCCTTTGAATGGACTGATCCAGATATGCATTCAGCCACAAAACCAACCTGGACAGTCATCACTGAAGGGTTCTGGGATAGCCCCCACTTCTTTGAAAATACTCTAGCTAAGGACTTAACAAATCTATAATTGGAAAGGGACACAATTATTCAGTATGTAGGTGACTTGCTCATTGCTAACCCAAATAAAGAAGACTCATAATAATAAAGTTAAGTTGGCAAATTTCCTGGGATCTTGCAGATATAGGGCATCACCACACAGAGCTCTGATTTTGACTGAAAGACTTAAATATTTGGAATCTATTTTAACCTCTGGAACTGATCAAACTCCCTAGAAGATAAAAAAGTTATTTTAGTAACCCAGCAGTCCCTGTCCAAAAAATGACTGTGGGCTTTTTTAAGAGATGGCTGGGTACTGCTGCTTATGGATGCCCAGATTTGGGCATGTAGTCAAGTCTTTATATGATACACTAAAGGGAAAGATTTAGAGCTCCTAGAATGTAATGAGAACTGCAAGCAAACCTTCAATATTCTCAAGGAGAAATTGGGCTCTGCTGCAGCCATGGGAGTCCCCAAGTTGGATGAACCGTTTTTTCTTTATGTGACCAAAAAGCAAGGCATAGGCCTTGGGTAATCTTGTCCCAAAACTGGGGGACATTCCAAGGCCAGCAGCCTAATTTTCTAAGCAGATTGACCAGGTGGCCTCAGGATGGCCTTGATGTCTTAGAGCTATTTCCACTACCACTTTTCTAGCAGGCAAAGCTAATAAACTAACATTAGAACAGCACCTACAGGTTTTTGACTTCACACCAAGGGAAGGTGGTCCTAGAAGCTAAAGTGCAGCAGTGAATAATAAGAGAACATTTATGAAAGTATCAGGGCTTATTGCTAGACACTCCAGACATAACCCTTAAAGCCTGCCAAACCATAAACCCAGCTACTTATCTGCCAGAGTCCACAGGTGCTTCTAGCCTTTCTGGCATACAGGTTGTATTAGTCTGTTCTCATGCTGCTAATAAAGACATATCTGAGGCTGCTTAATTTATAAAGAAAAGAGGTTTAATTGACTTACAATTCCACATGGTCAGGGAAGCCTCACACTCATGGCAGAAGGCAAATGAGGAGCAAAGTCACATCTCTTACATGGCAGCAGGCAAAAGAGCTTGTGTAGGGAAACTCCCCTTTATAAACCCATCAGCTGTAATTCCAGCACTTTGGGAGGCCAAGGCAGTGGATGACCTGAGGTGAGGAGATCGAGGCCAGCCTGGCCAACATGGTGAAACCCCGTCTATACTAAAAGTACAAAAATTAGACAGGCATGGTGGTAGGCGCCTATAATCCCAGCTACTCGGGAGGCTGAGACAGGAGAATCGCTTGAACCCAGGAGTCAGAGGTTGCAGTGAGCCAAGGTCATGGTAATGCACTCCAGCCTGAGCAACAGAGCAAGATTATGTCTCAAAAATAAATTAATAAATAAACCATCAGATCTCATGAGGCTTATTCACTGTCACGAGAACAGCATGGGAAAGACTCATCTCCCGATTCAATTGTCTCCCACTGGGTCCCTCCCACGAAATATAGGAATTATGGGAGCTACAATTCAAGATAAGATTTGACTGGGGACACAGCCAAAGCATGTCACAGGTTATGAAACAAATTTATTCTAGCAGGCCAGACTTTAGAAGGATGAGCCCCTTGACCATCCCAAGGAAGATTGGTTAACAGATGTAAGTTGTTTTATGCATCAGGAAAACAAGAAGGGTAGGTATGCTATTAGTAGTAGGCACAAGTCTTGCTGGCCTCGACCTAGGCTCAAAAAGCTGAGTTAATTGAACTTACTCAGCCCCTGCAATTGGGAAAGGATTTAAAAGTTAACATTTACACTGATTCCAAGTATGACTTTTTAGTGCTTCACGCTTATGCTGTAATTTGGAATGTGTAGGGACTCCTGACCCCCAAGGGCTTTTCCATACAACATCATTCAAATTTTGAGCTTGTTAGAATGCTGCTTTGCTGCCAAAAAGTGACTATAATTAATTGCAGAGGACATCAAAAGAGAGACTGTCCATGTAAAAGGAAATGCCCTTGTAGATGCCACAGCCAAGGCCCCTGCACTGAAAGGGCCAATGAAGCTTATGGGCGTGCTGGACAGCATACATAGAACTGGGACAGAACACTTTGAAGAAGAACAAAAATGGGCCAGGGTTTGCATTTCAGTCCAGGGCCCATCTGGCTGGCTGAATGATGGTAATAAATTACTAATGCCAACTACCAATCATAGGAATATAATTCAGCACTTTCATTATTCTTTTCACCCTAGAAGGGATTCTTGGTTTCTGTTAATGTCTCATTTGTTTATAGGGGTAAATCTTTTCAAGACACCAAAAGAGGTGACTCAGCCCTGTGAGCTATTTGCCTGACATGACCCAAATGGTCAGCAATTTTCTCCTCCATGTAAACTTGTCCAAAATTAAGGACCCTATCCAGGTGAGAACTGGCAACTCTAATTTACTCAGATACCTTTCTGCAGGAGATTCAAATATTTGCTAATGCTTACTGATAACTTCACTGGTTAGATCGAGGTATTCCCCACCCCATCTGAAAAATCTTTACCAGAAGAAATATCTCCTCAGTTTGGGTAATCTAAAAGCCTGCAAAGTGGCCATGGCCCGTCTTTCACAGCAGGTGTATCCCAACACCTATCCTCAGCTTTAAGAATCCAATATTACCTTCACTCTGTGTGCCGACCGCAGTCCTCTGGAAAGGTGAAAGGGCTAATCCTACTCTAAAGAAGACTGTAGCTAAATCAGACGCCTGACTATCTCTAACACACATAGCTTACTGTGGGTTTGAACTATTCCAAAGTAAAACTTATAATTAAATCCTGTTGCGTTAACATTTGGAAGACCTTTCCTAAGCACAGGTCCCCTAATAGAAGAAAAGACTCATCAATTACAACAATATGTTATCAATCTAGGACAGGTGCAAAGGCACTCTGTGAATATGGAAACAAGAGTCTTCCCCTCCCACATGGGAGGAAAATTCAGTTTCAGCTCAGCTGGGGATTTAGTCTTACTAAAGATGTGGGAGGAAGTTCTCCAGCTGACCAGATTTCCCCAACGTGGGAAGGACCACAGCAAGGACACCTGAGTTTTCCAACAGACGTTCAACGGCAAGGGATTCACAGGTGGGTACACCTGTGTGGAAGTAAAGCTGTTGCTTATTCTGGGAGCCGAATCCGAGGCTGAGGGAGGTGGGCGCGGGGCGATTTCAGCGTCGGCGGACGGCGTGCTGGGTAGCTATGCGTCTGCTTCTCCTTCTCGCGTTTCTCCTGCCGCTGTAATCACGCCTTGGCCATGAAGGAAATCGTGCTCACGCAGGCCGGGCAGTACGGGAACCAGATCGGCGCCAAGGTTGTATTTGACTCCATAAAAATTAAAATTTTGTATGAGAGAAAATTGCCTCAAAGTCAAAAGTCAAAAGACTGGGGAAATAGATCTGCAACATACATGACAGACAAAAAGCTAATTTGGGATGTATAGATAGTAGATAGATAGATAGATAGATAGATAGATAGATAGATAGATGTAAATATCCGTTTTTAACACCATTTTAAAAAATATCATCCTTTCCCCGTTGAACAGTGTTGACGCCCTTGTTAAAAATCATGACCATATATTTGGTTCTTTATTTCTATTGCATTGGTCTTTGCGTCTATCTCTATGCTGGTACAGCATTGTTTTGCATACTGAAGTTTGAAACCAGGAGGTGTTAGTCCTCTAACTTTGTTAGTTTTTAAGATTGATTTGGGTGCTTGGGGTTTTTTGAGATTTCATCTGAATTTTAGAATAGGTTTTTCTATTTTTGCAAATATTGGAATTTTTGTAGTGATTTTATTGAATACGTAGAAGACTATAGATAACAATGGCACCTTGAGAAGATTTTGTCTTCCAGTCCATAAACACATGATGTCTTTTCATTTATTTGTGTCATCTTTAATACTTTCATGCCATGTTTATAGTTTTTGCTCTACAGGTTTTTCATTTCCTTGGTTAAGTGGATTCGTAAGTATTTTATTATTTTGATGCTATCATACATGACCCTGTTGTCTTGACTTCTTCTTCAGATAGATTATTGTTATTGTAGAAATACAACAATTTTTGTGTATTATTTTGTTTCATGCAGTTTTGATGAATTTTATTTATTGCAGCTGACAGTTTATTTCACAGAAACTAAAATATTTTTATAAAGTATTTTGATTATTTTTATAAATATAAAAATATTTTATAAAATATTTTTATATAAGGTTATGTCATCTGCAAACAGATAATTTTACTTTTTAAGAAATTGGAATATCTTTAGTTCTTTTACTCACCTTATTGTTTTAACTAACCAGAACCTTCAGTACTATATTAAATAGAAGTAGTAAAAGCAAGCATCCTTGTTTTTGCTCTTAGGGTAAAAGCTTTCAGTCTTTCACCATGTTAGCTGTGTTTTTTTGTTTTGTTTTATTTGTTTGTATACCATTATGTTAAGGTGTTTACTTTCTTTTTATAGTTTACTAATTATATTTTATCATGAATGTGGGTTAAATTTGGACAAATGCTTTTTCTCCTTTGATTAATATGATCACATGAGGGTTTTTTCCTTCTTTATGTTAATGTGATATTATGCTGATTTTCATGTGTTGGAACATACTTTTATTTCAGGAGTCAATTATACTCATTCATAGTGCATAATCCTTTTAAAGTACTGCTAAGTTTGAGTTGCTGGTATTTTGTTGCGGATTTTTGCATCAGCATTTATAAGGGATTCTTTTTGTCGTTTTCTTATGGTGCCTTTGTCTGGCTTGGTGTCAGGGTAATCCTGGACTCATAGAATAAGTTAGAAAAAATTACCGCCTCTTCAAAATTTTGAAAAAGTTTGAGAAAAAGTGGTTTTAATTCTGCTTTAAACTTTGGGTAGAAATCAATAGTGAAGCCATCTGGTCCAGGCTTTTCTTTGTTGCTGGGTTTTTGATTACTGATGCAATCTTCCTGCTGAATCTCCTTGCTGAACAGGTTTATCCAACTTTTCTGATTCAGTCTTAGTAGGTTTTTTCTTTCTAGGAATTAGTTCATTTTATTTAGTCTATTCAATTTTTTAGTGTATACTTCCTTATGTTACTCTCCTACATCCCTTTTTTACTCCAAAAATTTCTTAGTAATGTACCCATTTTATTTTTGAGTTTAGTAATTTGAATATTCACTTTTTTTCTTAGTCAATATAAATAAAATTTTGTCAGTTTTGATCTTTTTCAGGGAATAAACTAGGCTTTGTTTATTTTTGATATTGTTTTTCTATTCTCTATTTCAGTTGTTTCCACTGATATCTTTATCATTTTTTCAATTTTGCTAGTTTTAGTTGTCTCTCTTTAGTAGTCCCTCTTTTTCCCTCTGTTTTTAGTTCCTTAGGAGTAAAGTTGTTGATTCGGTATCTTATTTTTTATAATCACTTATAGCTATAAATTTTTCCCTTATGGTACTGTTTTTGATGTATCTCTTAACTTTTGATATTTCATGTTTTTAATTTGTCTCTACATATTTTCTGTTTTCTCTTGTGATTTCTTTTATCCATCCTTGAGTGTTTCATACCTATATTTTTAGACATAAAATGTATAACCTACAAAATTTTCTTGACTTGTTAGTTTTATTTGTTGTAAGTTTTTATTTCAGAATTAAATGTATGTATCAACATTTATTATGTTCTCATAAACTTTGTAATACCTGGAGATTTCTGGTCCACATATGTAAGTCTCTACATGAGTATTATTTTGAAGCATTTAACCTTCTGTTTTAATATTTCAAAAATCTAAATGAAACTGAGATTTTGGTTTCTGAGATGAAATCATGGAAGGTGACTGAGAAATGCTTAAAAATTAGCCAAAACTTAAAATTAAGTTAAAGTTTACCTTCAAGATTCAACCTGAATAAGTCACCCTGTATTGCTGGTAATAAAGAATAAGTCCTTAATGGTATAAAAGGAAACTTCAGAGAATGTTTCTCTTTCCCCAGTTGACATGTAAATTAAAAGATGTAAAAAATTTTTATGGCCTTATGCATTTTTTACTTTAGAATTCCAACTTTTTCTGGTTAAAATTTTTCCAAACAGATTCCTGTGTATTTGAAAGACAAATAATTTTTTAGTTGAAATGCTTAAGCAGTTAAATAAGACCATGAAAGTTTCTTTAACTTGTGGGAATCCGTGAGAAAATCTGACATTATGTTCTATTCTCTTGGAAGGTAGGAATATAGTTCGACTTCTGCTTTGCTGACAAGAAATGTCCTGAACAAGACTTCCTGGAGCAATGACCTCACACATGGAAAACGCTGGAGCCCGTCTGTTTCCAATCTGCTTTTTTCCAAAAATTAGGGAAGTTTAGTTTTCCCTTTGATGCTCTCTGTTACTGCCAATCCCAATGCCAGGGCTGTCCTGCTTCTACAAGTGACAATGACAAATATAGGCCTGAAGAAAGATGAGCTGATGGCATTCACAGCTTATTGCCTCTCCTTGGGGGCCTTATCTCACATACATGGATTCAACTCATAGACTCAGCTGGTTGAGGATCTATTATTCAGCTACATTAGAAGTGACTGCTTAAGACTCAGGTGTATGGTGAAATGAGGCCGAAATTTCTCAATGGAGTGTTAGGAGAATTTTTTTCCTCATAATTACCTTCTTACTGTCTCTAAATCATAGCTAAAATGAGGAAATTATTCAAGAAGAAATAGAAATGTAATCTTATGAGGACATAAATTTAGAGATTTGTGGAGAACTCTTCATAATTTCATGGTGTTCTCTTTGAGCTGAGATTATAGTTGACTTTTCATTATAATATATTAGCTGTTCTAGACTTTTTGCATTTATGTAAAGTTTTCTTTTTTGTACTTTAAGTTCTGTGATAAATGGTCAGAGCATGCAGGTTTGTTACATAGTTATACACATACGATGGTGGTTTGCTGCACCCATCAACCCGTCATCTACATAGGTATTTCTCCTAACGCTATTCCTCCCCTAGCCTCCCACCCCATCACAGGCCCCAGTGTGTGGTGTTCCCCTCCCTGGGTCCATGTGTCCTCATTGTTCAACTCCCACTTATGAGTAGGAACATGCAGTGTTTGGTTTTCTTTTCTTTTTTCTTTTTCTTTCTCTCTCTTTTTTTTTGGACAAAATTTCACTCTTGTTGTCCAGGTTGGAGTGTAATGGCATGATCTCGGCTCAACACAACCTCTGCTTCCTGGGTTCAACCGATTCTCCTGCCTCAGCCTCCCAAGTAGCTGTGATTACAGGTATGTGACAACATTCCTGGCTAATTGTTTGTATTTTTAGTAGAGACGGGGTTTCTCCATGTTGGTCAGGCTGATCTCAAACTCCCCACCTCAGCCTCCCAAAGTTCTGAGACTACAGGCATGAGTCACTGCTCCTAGCCTGGTTTTCTTTTCTTGTGTTAGTTTGCTGAGAATGATGATTTCCAGCTTCATCCATGTCCCTGGAAAGGACATAAATGCATAGTATTCCATGGTGTATATGTGCCACATTCTCTTTATCCAGTTTATCATTAATGGGCATTTATGTTGGTTCCAAGTCTTTGCTATTGTGAACAGTGCTGACATAAACATGCAGTGCTGAAATAAACATACAGTGCATGTGTCTTTATAGTATAATAATTTATAATGCTTCGGTATATACCCTATAATGGGATTGCTGGGTCAAATGGTATTTCTGGTTCTATATCTTTGAGGAATTTTCATAGTGTCTTCCACAATGACTGAACTAATTTACACTCCTACCAACAGTGTAAGAGCATGCCTATTTCTCCACAGCCTCATCAGCATCTGCTGTTTCCTGATTTTTTAATAATCGCCATTCTAACTGGCGTGAGATCGTATCTCATTGTGGTTTTAATTTGCATTCATCTAATGACCAGTGAATATGAACTTTTCTTCATGTTTGATGGCCACGTAAATGTCTTCTTTTGAGAAGTGTCTGCTCGTTTCCTTTGTCCACTTTTTGATTGGGCTGTTTTTTTCTTGTAAATTTGTTTAAGGTCTATGTAGATTATGGATATTAGCCCTTTGTCAGACAGATAGATTGCAAAAATTTTCTCCCAATCTGTAGGTTGTCTGTTCACTCTGATGATAGTTTATTTTGCTGTGCAAAAGCTCTTTAGTTTAGTCTGATCCCATTTGTCAATTTGGGCTTTTGTTGCCATTGCTTTTGGTGTTTTAGTCACAAAGTCTTTGCCCGTGCCTATGTCCTGAATGGTATTGCCTAGGTTTTCTTCAATGGTTTTTATGGTTTTAGGTCTTATGTTTAAGTCTTTATTCCATCTTGAGTTATTTTTTTGTATAAGGTATAAGGAACATGTCCAGTTTCAGTTTCTGCATATGGCTAGCCAGTTTTCCCAACATGATTTATTAAATAAGGAATCTTTTCCCCATTGCTTGTGTTTGTCAGGTTTGTCAAAGATCAGATGGTTGTATGTGTATGGTCTTATTTTAAGTTCTCTATTGTGTTTCATTGGTTGTTTTTGTACCTGTACCATGCTGTTTTGGTTACTGTAGCATTATAGTGTAGTTAGAAGATGTATAGTGTGATGCCTCCAGCTTTGTTCTTTTTGCTTAGAATTGCCTTGGCTATTTGGGCTCTTTTTTGGTTCATGAGAATTTTAAAATACTTTCTTCTAATTCTGTGAAGAATGTCATTGGTAGTTTAATGGGAATAACATTGAATTCTTTTATAAATTACTTTGGGCAGTATGGACATTTTCAGGAATGAATTCTTCCCTATCCATGGGCATGGAGTGCTTCTCCATTTGTTTGTGTCCTATCTGATTTCTCTGAGCAGTGGTTTGTAGTCCTCCTTGAAGAGGTTCTTCACTTCTCTTGTTAGCTGTATTCCTATGTATTTTGTTCTCTTTGTAGCAATTGTGAATGAAGTTCATTCACGATTTGGCTCTCTACTTGCCTGTTGTTTGTGTATAGGAATACTAGCAATTTTTGCACACTGATTTTGTATCCTGAGATTCTGTTGATGTGGTTTATCAGCTTAAGAAGCTCTTGGGCTGAGATGATGTGGTTTTCTAGATACAGGATTATGTCATCTGCAAACAAAGATAATTTGACTTCACCTCTTCCTATTTAAATATCTTTATTTCATTTTTCTACCTGATTGCCCTGGCCAGAAATTCCAGTACTACGTTGAATAGGAGCGGTGAGAGAGGCCATCCTTTTCTTGTGTCAGTTTTCAAGGGAAATGCTTCCAGCTTTTTCTCACTCAGTATGATATTGGCAGTGGGTTTGTCATATACGGCTCATATTATTTTGAGGTGTGATCTTTCAATACCTAGTTTATTGAGAGTTTTTAACATGAAGGGATGTTGGATTTTATTGAAGGCGTTTTCTGCATCTATTGAGATAATCGTGTGATTTTTGTGTTTATTTCTGTTTATGTGATGAATTACATTTATAGATTTGCCTGTGTTGAACCAGCCTTGTATCCCAGGGATGAAGCCATCTTGATCGTGGTGGGTCAAGGTACCCTTATCTGTCTTAAGTTCAGTCTTTTTACATTATCCCATAATTCTTGAAGGTTTTGATGTTCTTTCTTTTTTATTCTTCTTTCTCTATTCTTCTCTTCCTGTCTTATATCAGACAGATAGTTTTGAAGCTCTGAGATTCTTTCCTCCACTTGTCCTATTCTGTGAGTGATAGTTGTGGTTGTGTTGTGAAGTTCTCATGTTGAGTTTTTCAGCTGCATCATGTCAGTTATGTTCCTCTCTAAACGGAATATTCTGGTTATCAACTACTGTGTTCTTTTATGATTTTTAGCTTCTTGCATTGTTAGAACGTGCTCCTTCAGCTCAGAGAAGTTTGTTATTATCCACCTCCTAAAGCCTAGTTTTGTCAATTCAGCCATCTCAGCCTCGGGTCAGTTCTATGCCTTTGCTTGGGAGGTGTTGTTGTCATTTAGAGGAGAAGAGGCATCCTGCCTTTTTGAGTTTTCAGCGTTTTTGTGTTGATACTTTCTCATCTTTGTGGGCTTATCTACCTTTGACTTTGTTGACATTTGAACGGAGTTTTCATGGGGTCTTTTTGTTGATGTTGTTGTTGTTACTTTCTGTTGTTTTTAAAAAGTCAGACCACTCTTCCCTAGGGCTAGGGCTTCTGTGGTTTTTGGGTTTCCACTCTAGACCCTAGTCACATCAGTCTCTCCTGCACTTGGAGGTATCACCAGTGAAGGCTGCAAAACAGCAAAGATGGCATCCTGATCCTTCCTCTGGGAGCACAAGTCCAAGGGGCTACAGAATTGATGCCGGCTGGAACGCTCCTGTAGGAGGTGTCTGGAGACCCCTGTTGGGAGGTCTCACCGAGTCAGGAGGAACAGGATCAGGGACTGCTTAAAGAAGCAGTTTGGCTGCCCTTTGGCAGAGCAGTTGTGTTGTTCTGACCCCCAGGAGTCTTCAGAGCCAGCAGGCTGGAAAGTTTCAGTTGGCTGAACTGGGGAGACAGTAGCTACTTCTCTCCCTGGGGACTTCATCCCAGGGAGAAATCAGAGTTCTGTCCATAGAACTGTAGCTGGAGTTGCTAAAATTCTGATGGGGAGGCCCTGTCCAGTTAGGAAGGATGGATTTCAGTCTCTCTTGAAGAAGCAGCCTGGCCACGATCAGTCACAACAGCTGTACTGTGTTATAGGGGACTCCTCCTGATCCCTGGTGCTAGCAGGCTAGAGCAGCCAACTCAAACCACGGAGAGAGCAGCTGCCCCTCCCCCTGGGAAATCGGTCCACCTCCAGCTTTCTCCAGCCTGCTGCCACTGGCCAGCTGGAATTCCAAGCCAATGGGTCTTGTGTGGTGCTGTGGGAGTGGGGCCTCAGAATGATGTCACTTGGCTCCCTGGATTCAGCCCCCTTCTTAAGGGAATGCACAGATGTATCTCCCGGTTTGCTGGAATTCTCAGGGCAGAGTATGCAAAATTCCTGGGTTTCCATGCATGCTGCAGTAAGCCAGCAAGCACTCCGCTGAGACTCCACACAGCTCTGTGCTTCAAACCTGAGGCCGTGGTTGCTGAGCTCATGAAGGTACCTCCTGATTTGCAGGTTGCAAAGATCCATCAGAGAAGCATGGTTTCCCAGGCAGGGTTGCAAAATCACTCATGGCCTCCCTTGTCTGCAAGTGGGGACTCGGCTAGCTCCGTGCCACACCTGGGTGGGTTACTGACCCACTTGCTTTTCCTGACTCTCTGTGGGTCTAGCTGTCTGCCTAGTTAGTCCCAATGCAAGAACCTGAATACATCCATTGAAGGAGCAGTATTCACTCGCAGTTTTTATTGCTCTCTGTGAGAGCCACGGGCCACAGCTGCTTCTAATCGGCTAGTTTGGCCCCATCTAAATTATGATTTCTTGATACATGAGATGTTTTAAATACCTAACAACAAAGATATTTATCACAAATATATTTTGTCTCAGTGTGATATACAAATTGCTTATAAATCAATTCTTTTTTTGGTTACCACAAAGCTATCTGGAAATGTAACGTCTGCCATTTATAAAATTTTTGTAGAGTTAATAGAACTTTACTTGAAGGGAGGCTGGCAATATGCATCGTGACTTCAAGCACTGCCAGTGAAGTTGTGGAGTTTGAAGTGTTACTGACGTCTTGTTACTGGGATTATAAATTAGTACAAACTATATCAATTGTGATTAAACAATATAAACCAAAATTATAAATGAAAATACTCTCCGATTCAGCAATTTCATTTTCAGAAATTTACCCTACAGACA
This sequence comes from Pongo abelii, assembly GCF_028885655.2. Lineage (NCBI taxonomy): Eukaryota > Metazoa > Chordata > Mammalia > Primates > Hominidae > Pongo > Pongo abelii. Next base: position 15,946,626 of record NC_072000.2, on the reverse strand, counting down.
TACTCATGATGCCTGGAACTATGTATGAATGGGAGGAAGTATTATACCATCTTTTTAATTAAAAAAAGTCTAGAAATCACCTTAATGTTTATCAATCACATTAATGATTATCACCTTACCGTTTATTGAAATTATCGTTATTCATATGATAGAATACTATGCAGCTAATTAAAAAAATAAATTTTAATAGCATGCTCAAAAATGATGTCCAAAATATGTTACAAAGTAAAAAACCTGGGTGCGGAGCCAATTGTCTGATATGCCTCCATTCCTATAAAATCAGAGTGTATAAAAATGCATAGAGTATATCTATTAACTGGTAACTCTTACAAAATTCAAAGTTAATGCAAGCAAGTCCTTTCTTTTTTAATGCTAAAACTCCAAGGAACTGCACAACATTTGAGGATTTCCAACACATGCCAATCTACCTTTGAACCTACAGATTTTAGGAAATGAAGCTCTTGAAAAATCAAGCATTAATATTCCTAACTATAGTTGTTTGGGACATAAGTAGAATGATCCATTCTTTGAAAGTGTGTAAAATTTGCTCATACAACCATCTGGGCCTAGTCCTTCCTTTGTGAAAGATTTTATTTTACTAGAGGTTTTATGTTATTCATGTTATAGTACTTCTTAGGTTTTCTATTTCTTCTTGATTCTTGAGTCAATTTTGGTACCACTTAGTACCCCACAGGGTGCTTGGGCTCCGAACACATCAGTCAAAGAAAGTCAGAATAAAGGAAGGCAGGATGGAGGGAGAGAGGAAGGAAGGAAGGGGACAAAGAAGGAAAGAGAGAAGAAAGGAAAGAATGAGAGAAGGAAGGATGGAGGGAGAGAAAGATGGAGAGAGAGAGAAAGATTGAAGGAGATGACAGGGAGAAAGAAGGAAGGAGGGAGAGAAAGAGGGAAAGAGAAAGAAGGAAAGAAACAAGGAAGCAGGGAGGGAGAGAAAGAATAAGGTAGAGGAAGGAAGGAAGAAATGAAGGAAGGAGGGAGGGATGGAGAGGAGAGAGAGGGAGGGAAAGAAAAAGAGAAAGGTGAAAGGTAGGGATGGGAAGAGAAGAGGAGCCAGCCACAGGCTACATGCTCTTTGTTCACTCTTTTAGTTTACCCAGGCAGTTCTGCCTTTTAAATATTCCACCTTCTGCCATGAGTTACAATGTTCAATATTCATTCCTCAGAGCATTCAAAGGTTTATGTGTGCCCTGCCATGATGGTGCATGGCTTCAGCTCCCAAACACAACTCTCAACTAAAATATTCATGACTGGTCACTCCCATATACTCATCAATCCCCCATGTATGGTCTGCATGTGTCCCCCGGAGCTCAAGTGTTGGAAACTTAATCCTCTATGTGACAGTGATGAGAGGTGGGGCGTAATAAGAGTGATTGGGTTATGAGATTCTGCCCCCATGCATGGATTAATGTCACTATCTCAGGAATAGGCTAGTTATCTTGGGGGTGGGTTAGTTATCTTAGGAGTGGGCTTGTATTAAAAGAAAGTTCAGCCCCTTTTGCTCTCTTTCTTTCTCAAAGTCTTGCTCTGCTGCCTTCAGCCATGAGATAACACAGCAAGAAGGCCCTCACCAGATGCAGACCCCTGATCCTTGGACTTCCTAGCTTCCAGAACTCTAAGAAATAAATTTCCTTTATTTATAGATTCCCTAGTCTTTGGTATTCTGTTATAGCAGCACAAAATGGGTTAAGATGTCCCATTACATGGAGAGTGCTGATCCACAGGGTTGAGATCATTGACTTAGAAATTGGAGTCTTATACAACATCCCTACGGGAGTTGGCCTCCATATTCCGTAACTTCCAGGAATCTCAAATGGTGATCTCAGACCAAAATATAGCCCAGGTATTCTGCGTTTGGCAATATTGCCCAATTTTCCACTTTATCGTGGCAGCTTTGATGTGTTCACTTCTATGATCCCTAAAAGGATATGAGTCCAAGATCCTGCTATGTTACAATCCAAGGATAGGAGAACCTAGACAAGAGTCTCATCACCTGGATGATCAGTGCAGAGATATGTCACAAAACCCCCGTAGACAGAGTCTAGACAAGAGTTACATCACCTGGGTGATAGGCAAACAACAACGGCAACTTATTTTCATCCCCACTTCAGTCTTTGAGGTTAGACAGACCTGGATTCAAATCCAAGCTCCACCCCTCGCTGTGTGACCTTGTTCATGCTGCTAAACTCTCTGAGACTTGACTCTTCATTTGTGAAATGAGGATAAAGCCCCTTCTCTCAGGGGCTGTGCCAAGGATGAGATGAGTGATGCATTGGTCAGGACAGGTGATGCAGTGTGACAAAAAAGTCCCCAAACCTCAGTGGCTTCAACAGCAAAGTTGACTTCTTTTCTTTTCTTTTTTTTTCAGGGAGTGGGGTGCGGTGGATGGAGTCTCGTTCTGTGGCTCAGGCTGGAGTGCAGTGGTGCAATCTCAGCTCACTGCAACCTCCGCCTCCTGAGTTCAAGAGATTCTCCTGCCTTAGCCTCCTGAGTAGCTGGGACTACAGGCGCCTGCCACCACGCCCAGCTAATTTTTTGTATTTTTAGTAGAGACTGGATTTCACCATATTAATCAGGACGGTCTTGATTACCTGACTTCATGATCTGCCTGCCTCAGTCTCCCAAAGTGCTGGGATTACAGGCGTGAGCCACCGCAACCTGCCTTGACTTCTCAATTGATTTCACATCCATCACGGGTCAACAAGAGGCCTCTGGTGGTCGTAGTCATTCAGAGACTCAGAAAGATAGACCCTTATCCCAGAAGATGCTCCCACAGTTCCAGAAACAGAACAAAGAAAACACGATCAGCCATGAGCCACTTCTTAAATCCCATGCCCGGAAGGGATACACATTTTTTCTGTCACAGCTGTTGCCCAAAATGTCTCAGGCGGCCGGGCCCAGTGGCTCACATCAGTAATCTCAGCATTTTGGGTGGCAGAGTTGGGCAGATCACCTGAGCTCAGGAGTTCAAGACCAGTCTGACCAACATGGAGAAACCCTATCTCTATTAATAATACGAAAATTTTCCAGTCGTGGCGGTGAGTGCCTGTTAGCCCCAGCTACTCTGGAAGCTGAGGCAGAAGAATCTCTTGAACCCGGGAGGTGGAGATTGCAATGAGCCGACACCAGGCCACTGCACCCCAGCCTGAGTGACACAGTGAGACTTCATCTAAAAAAAAAAAAAAAGTCTCAGGCTATGTCTGAACTAGTAGGGAAAAAAAATCGTCATTTTGGTTGCCACAAACCATCGAAACAAAGATGCAGATTGTTGATGTAAAATTACAGTTAGTTCTTTCCCACTCCTTTTCAGCTTCTCTTCGTTGCTATGAGCCAGCGTCTCCAGTGTCAGTTTTCAGTCTGTTGCCTCCCAGCTCATAGTGCACCTTTCAATATGTGCACTGTGATAAACTGGGAAATACTATTCAATATACCCTCTGGAAGTGAACATTCTGCAGGCATCTAGGTAGAGGATGGAGAGACTGCAGGGGGCAGGAGCTCTCTGCCTGGGCCTTGATCATGTTCAAGCCCCAACAACAGACCTAGGCCTGGTCCCTCAGCCACCTTGTAGCCTTGGCTTGCAACATCTTGACATGGAAACCAAAACGTAGCAGGGCCCATGTGGTCTGAAAGTTCCTGAAAAGTTTCCCAGAACCCCTCTTGTACCCCTTGTACAACCTGCACACAGTGACCTGTATTCTAGAGGGTCCGCACAGAGCTGCCATTCCTTCTGCCAGACCCTGCGGGACTCAAGCATTCTGGAGACTTCCTGCCCTACAAAGGCAGCCAGACTCCCGCCATGCATCCCTGCACCAACGGCTTACGGCCAGCTCCCTCACCTGCACTCCAGTGGCTCATGGCCAGCTCCCTCACCTGCCCCAACAGCTCACGGCCTGCTCCCTCCCCTGCACACCAGTGGCTCATGGCCGGCTCCCTCCCCTGCATTCCAGTGGCTCACGACCGGCTCCCTCACCTGCACTCCAGTGGGTGGCCTAGTGCTTGTGCAAAAGCTGCTGACGAGCTCCAGCCTGCCCAAATCCACAAACGTCTCTTATGTGGTGGCTGAAACACATTTTATGACATCCGAAAACCTTTCAAATCTGTGCTTCCTTGGGTACCTCCCTCTGCACTAGGGCACCAGGCAGAATTGCTTTATGTCTTACAGTGACTCTTTTATCATAGTTGCAATCCTTTATACTACACTTCCCCGTTAGACCCACTATGTGGCTTCTATCTCTTGATGGGACCCAGGCTGCTACACAACTTAACCCATGCACATTGCACTTCATTAGTTCTTCACCATTGGCCCAAGATCATGCTCCACCACCCCTCTCTGCCCCCTGGCTTTCTTTCCTTAAGTGAAACCCCTAAACGCCCTCTTTGGGCCCAAAGCTTACCTGCTCTTCCTTCCCTATATCCTTGGCCAGACATAAAAATCTGATGCTCCGGCAAATGCAGAAATGGGGAGAAGGCAGGGGAATCATTTCTCCTCCCTTAAGTAAGTACTGAGGTTTATGTTATTCCATTGTGTGAGGAATAAAAAAATGAGGCATAGAGAGCTGCCATGATTTGCCTGGACCAAGGAAGTTGTCCTGGCAGAAGTGGAACAAAGTTTTAGGTGTCCCAAATGTCAGTCCAGCTCCTATGCCTTCAGAACGTGCCGTGGAGGGAGACACTGGGGGACCCCACTCATGCTGAGAACTCAGGGGTACCCAGGTGCTGAGAGTGGGGACGTGACAGGCTGAGATGACTCTGTCCAGTCCTCCTACACCAAATAAGGATGGAAACCCTCACATAATAGAAGTTAAGAGAGGGAACGAAGCCAGGAACTATTAAGAGGCTGATGCCTGGAAGGCCTGGGCAGAATGACAGGGAGATTGGAGCAGAACAGAGGCCACAGATGGGGACAAGGGGAAGGAAGTGGCGTCAGTGGCCAAATGGCACCTTCCATCTAGTCTTTGTGAACTACAATCATTCTGCCGTATGGTTCAACGAGTCCTGGAGAAAATGTGTTTTCTGCAGTCTGGGGAGGTGAGAATAAAACAATTCAGCCTTAAGAAGTTGAAAGCCCAGGAAATCATAGCACATGGAGATGGGATTCATACTTAAACTTCCTGCCCTTGACTTCTGGTTTGGCCACGTGACTCACTTTTGCCAATGGATGTGGTAAAGTGATAGTCTGCCCATTCTCAGCCTGTGTAGTAAGATAAGAGACCTTCACATTTCCCTTTGTTCTTTGCACTCCTGCCATTGTCATGAGAAGAAGGCACCCTGGCAGGCCCCAAACCCAGGAGGATCAGAGACACTTGGAGTAGATCCAGCTCAGCCACCACAGTTCGAGCTGAAACCTCCCAAGCAACCCATGCTCAGGAGTGAGAAATGGTGGCCTATCGTCGTAGGCCTCTGAGGTGTGGGGTTACTTGTTACCAAGCAAGAGTTAACTGATAGAGATTTCTACCTCACATCCCTACGAATCAAAGAACAAAGGAAATAAAGCAGAATGTGAGAAACAGATTTCCAATTTTTAGAAGAAAACAGAGGACAGATTTTATGACACTAAGCAAAGAAAAACTTTCTTTAATATGACAAAAAACACGGACACCATAAAAGAAATTAGTGAAAAATTCAATCGTATTAAATGTAGAAGTTTTGATCTGACAAAAAAGGCAATGAATAAAGTTAAAAGACAAAGACAGTGCATGATATGGTTTGGCTGTGTGTTCCCACCCAAATCTCACCTAGAATTGTCCTCCCATAATTCTCCTGTGTCGTGGGAGGGACCTGGTGGGAGATAATTGAAATCATGGGGTCGGTTCCCCCATACTGTTCTCCTGGTAGTGAGTAAGTCTCATGAGATCTGACGGTTTTATCAGGGGGTTCCACTTTTGCATCGTCCTCATTTTTCTCTGGCCACTGCCATGTAAGAAGTGCCTTTCACCTCCCTTTATGATTCTGAGGCCTCTTCAGTCATGTGGAACTGCAAGTCCAATTAAACCTCTTTTTCTTCCCAGTCTGTGGTATGTCTTTATCGGCAGTGTGAAAATGGACTAATACAGTGCACCAATAGGGAAAACATATTTGTAAGATATTTGGCCAAAAAAGCATTGATATCCAGATCATTAAAATCAAAATTGGCCAGACCTGGTGGCTCATGCCTGTAATCCCAGCACTTTGGGAAGCTGAGATGGGTGGATCACCTGAGGTCGGGAGTTCGAGACTAGTCTGACCAACATGGAGAAACCCTGTCTCTACTAAAAATACAAAATTAGCCGGACGTCGTGGCACTTACCTGTAATCCCATCTACTCAGGAGGCTGAGGCAGGAGAATCGCTTGAACCCGGGAGGCAGAAGTTGTGGTGAGCCGCGATCATGCCATTGCACTCCCACCTAGGCATCAAGTGCAAAACTCCATCTAAAAAAAAAAAAAAAAAAAAAAAAAAACACTTACAAGTCAGCAAGGAGAAACCAAAGACCCAACAGACGTATGGGCCAGGAGCTATTCACAGAGGAGGAGACCCGAAGGGCTGGGAAACACAAGGCACGCATTCAGCTGCACAGCAAAATCTAGGAACAATATCAGAAAGTGTGATAACAAATATTGATGAAGATGAATGAAGATGGATGTGGGCACTGCTGGCGAGGGTCATAGTGAGGTCTCCAGCCCCAAGGTCATCTGGCTGTGCTTCCTAAGAAGGAAGGGCTGACAACAGACCTGTCCCAAGACCCCAAGCCTCACCAGGCTATGTGCAGGCCTTGGACCAGAACATCAGCATCACCTTGGGGTGGGGGTTGAAGGGGGCGTTGCGCATCCTCTGCTCACCAGAAATGCAGGATTCTAGATTCATCTGGAAGATATTGTTGAAGGAAAAAGCAACTTTCAGGAGAGTATGTACAGACTGATATTTGTATAAAATTGCAAAAAACAGACCAAAGAGCACTATCCATTCTTCATGGACAGGCACACTAGGTATTAATCATGGATGGGAAGACACATATTGACTTCAGAATGGTGGGGAGAGAGGCGGTAGCTGGACTAGAAAAGGGACATATAACTCGAGTGTCAGCATGAACATTATGGCTGAATCCGTAATTTTCTTCCCTTAAACTCCGGAGCAAATGCATCCAAAAGCTACCACGTTTGAATTTTAACTGGGAGGTACATGAAAGTTTGATGTCATTATCCTCTACATAGTCCTGTGTGTTTGTAATATTGAGCCATATTTTTTAAACACTTGACACAGCATGAAAGGAAGCTTGCCTACATGGTAACAATGGTTATCTTTAGGTAGCAGAATTCAAGACTGCTTCTTTTTCTTTTTTTTCGTGCTTGTATATTATCTCTATTTCCCTGTGTGAGGATTTAAGACTGTTGTTTTGAAAAGGCTAGTATTCTAACTCCATGCATCATAAGCACACACCGTGCCCTGGCTGGCAGGACAGGGAAGAGGGAGCATGTCTATTCACCTGGCCAGCCCCAGGCAACTCTGCAGAGAAAGACACAGTCACTTCCCCTCTGCAGCCAAAGAGTTAAGAAGGCTTGATGTGAAATGAATCATTCCAGGGGAGCTAAATCCCGGCCTTATCTAATTCTGTATCCTGAGGCTGACTAATTTAAACTCAAAAATAAAATAAACATCATCTTTAAATAGGGATTAAATACTCAGCGGGGTCCCTAGTTGAACAAACTCACATACATTTTATGGTATGGATTCAGGGGGCCCGGGGTGGGGCGAGGGGTATCTGTGGGGATGCTCTCTGAGCTAAGGTGAGAAAATCGCCAGTGCTCCTGGATTCTGGAGTGCATTCACCTTTAGCTTCTTTTCTGGATACCCGCAGAAAACCAAAGGGCCACCCTGTGGCAGGATCTTCACACAGGAAGTGGGCTTGTGCCCTGTGTCCCTGAGGGAGTGGGGATTAGTGGAGGGAGTAGGTGAAGAGTTTGGAGGAAGTCCCTGATGTTCTTAGAAAACAGTAGGAAAGAGATTCCCTTGCCTGGGCATTGTTCCCAAATAGGAGACCAGAGCATGAATTAAAAACAGAGACTCCCGGCTTCCTCCATGTTCCCTGAGTTCAGAAGGGAACCCAGGTAGGTGAGGCAAGGAAAAATTTGAGGGGCTGACATGTGCCTGGAGGGACCCACGAACCTGAGTCAGGCATGAGAGTGGGCAGCTGGTGGATTCTTCCAGGCCTGCATCACAAAGCCATGCTGACGTCCCAAGAACAAGCCATGTCTACAGAGGCCTCTACTGCATCCCTGCCTCATGGGCAAAATGTCACAGAACAGAATTACGTCATGTGGGAGACCATGGGCAGTGTGGTTGTCATAATGGAGCTGGTCCCAGAAGGTCCCAGACCCAGGTACAGCTATGTCTCTGCTATAGTCAATGTTTTTGTGCCCCTAAAATCCATGTGTTGAAACCTAACCCCTGATAGGTTAGGTTTGAATTAGGAGGCAAAGACTTTAGGAAGCGATTTCATCATGAAAGCAAAGACCCCATGAATGGGATAAGTGGCCTTGTAAAAGGGAGCCAAGGGAGCTTGTTCTCTCCTTCCACCATGTGAGGACACAGCTAGGAGGTGCCTTCTATAAGGAACAGGCCCTCAACAGACACTACCTTGACCTTCCACTTGCCAGCATCCAGACCTATGAGACATACATTTCTGCTGCTTATAAGCCCCCTAGGCTAAGATATTTTGTTACGGTGGCCCAAATGGAAAAAGACAGCCTCTGATCATCTTGAGCAACTCACTCACTTATCTGCTGAACTCTCCACAGATTTAACTGTGATGAAATCCCTTCAACAGATGTATATTGAACACCTACTGTGTATAAGGACACACTGTGTTATTGGATAGGGTATAAAGCAAGTCACAGTTCCCCAGAGGTAGGCCCTGCAATAGCTGAAGAGCAAACCCAAGTTGCTGTGGCCAATGCCGGAAGGGGTGGGTGTCAGAGAAGAAGAGAACATGCTAGAGTCCATGTCTGCAGCAATATTGGAACGTCTAATGGATGGTTACCAAAGTGGTGACTTCTCATCTTCTTACAAAAACTCATAGTTGTCCCTGTGTAAAGACTTCCCAGAAGTGCAGGGCAGTTGAGAATATGCAGATCAGAAAAGAGAAGAGGACAGACAGAACACATTGTTGGCATCAGCAGCCACGGACTTCTTGCAGAAAGGAAAGCATTTCTCCTGGATCCCTGGGTAGCAGATGAACGTACTGAAATACATTTGTTGGCTATTTGATACATGGACTTTGAACATTTGCAGACCGAGAGGCTGAGAATCTTCTCCAACCAGATGGTGTGGGGCGTGGAAGTACAGAAAGGGATCAAAGGAGGAGGAAAACAGAGCAATGAGAAGGGAGCTCTCAGCATGACCAATACAGAGGCCTGGGTCTCTGCTACCAACAATACAAGCTAATGTATAATGATTGCAGGTCTGCAAACAGCAGGCGTTCCATATCACATGTGACAAGCTCTGATGACAAACCTGTGTGACAGGTACTGTTGTCAGAGGCAGAGAGTTGCTAAATAATCATCCTCAACTGGTGGAATGCCGGAGAGTTTGGTTTTAATTGGTCATCTTCCTTTTTGCTTTCTATTTGTGTCATCTATAGTTTCTTCTCCTTTTCTTCTTTCTATGACTTCTTTTGAATTTGTTGAGTATTTTTATTTCATTAATCTTCTTTTTTGACCTTTTACATCTAACTATTTTTGCTTCATTTGGTTTTGAGTTTTAATCATTGCTCTATGGTTTATGGTATATCATATGGTTTGGATCTGTGTCCCTACCCAAATCTCATGTGGAAATGTAATCCCCAATGCCAAACGTGGGGCCTGGAGGGATGTGATTGGATCATGGAGCCAGTTTCTCATTGTTTAACACCATCCCCGCTTGGTACCACATAGAGAGTGAGTTCTCACAAGATCTGGTTGTTTAATAGTGTTTGGCAACTCCCCCTCTCTCTCTTCCTCCTGCTCCAGTCACATAAGATGCGCCTGCTTCCCCTTTGCCTTCTGTCATGATTGTAAGCTCCCTGAGGCCTCCCCAGAAGCCGAGCAGATGACAGAATCACGTTTCCTGTGCAGACTGCAGAACTGTGAGCCAATTAAAACTATTTTCATCATAAATTCCCCAGTCTCAGACATTTTTTTTTTGAGACGTAGACTCACTCTGTCTCCCAGGCTGCAGTGCAGTGGTGTGATCTCTGCTCATTGCAACCTCCGCCTCCCTGGTTCAAGTGATTCTGCTGCCTCAACCTCCAAAGTAGCTTAGCTGGGACTACAGGCATATGCCACCAAGCCCACCTAATTTTTTTTTGTATTTTTAGTAGAGACAGGGTTTCACCATATTGGCCAGGATGGTCTCAATCTCTTGAACTCATAATACACCCGCCTCAGCCTCCCAAAGTGCTGGGATTACAGGCATAAGCTACCATGCCCAGCCTCAGTCTCAGACATTTCTTTTTTTAAATTTATTTATTATTATTTTTAAATTATTATTATTATACTTTAAGTTTTAGGGTACATGTGCACAACGTGCAAGTTTGTTACATATGAATACATGTGTCATATTGGTGTGCTGCACCCATTAACTCGTCATTTAGCATTAGGTATGTCTCCTAATACTATCACTACCCCTTCCCCCCCAACCCACAACAGTCCCTGCTGTGTGATGTCCCCCTTCCTGTGTCCATATGTTCTCATTGTTCAATTCCCACCTATGAGTGAGAACAGGAGGAGTTTCGTTTTTTGTCCTTGCGGTAGTTTGCTGAGAATGATGGTTTCCAGCTTCATCCATGTCTCTGCAAAGACATGAACTCATCATCTTTTATGGCTGCATACTATTCCATGGTGTATATGTGCCACAATTTCTTAATCCAGTCTATCATTGTTGGACAGTTGTGTTGACTCCAAGTCTTTGCTATTGTGAATAGTGCCACAATAAACATATGTGTGCATGTGTCTTTATAGCAGCATGATATATAATCCTTTTGGTATATACCCAGTAATGGGATGGCTGGGTCAAATGGTATTTCTAGAAGAATCGCCACACTGACTTCCACAATGACTGAGCTAGTTTACAGTCCCACCAACAGTGTAAAAGTGTTCCTATTTCTCTACATCGTCTCCAGCACCTGTTGTTTCCTGACTTTTTAATGATTGCCATTCTAACTGGTGTGAGATGGTGTCTCATTGTGGTTTTGATTTGCATTTCTCTGATGGCCAGTGATGATATTGTGGTTTTGATTCACATTTCTCTGATGGCTAGTGATGATGAGCATTTTTTCATGTGTTTTTTGGCTGCATAAATGTCTTATTTTGAGAAGTGTCAGACATTTCTTTATAACAGTACAAGAACAGACTAATACAGTATATGTATTTAAATTAGCATTGTCTGCCATCAACATTATACCACTTCACATAGAGGATAAGAACCTTAAAACAGTGTCCATTCATTTCCCTCCTTTTGGGTTTTGTGTTATTGTTTTCATGCATTTTACTTTTATAAGTGTTGTAAACTCACATTAACTTGTTATCATTTTTTGCCTTAGACCGTCAATTGTCTTTTAAAAATGCTTTTTAATGTTGTATTTTTCTCACACATTTGCCATCTCTGGTGCTCTACATTCTTTTATGTACATCTGGACTTCCATCTGGTTTCACTTTCCCTCTGCCTGAAGGATTTCCTTTAATATTCCTTGCAGTGAGGACTTGCTGGTAATGTATTCCTCAAGTTTTCAATGTCTGAAAGTCTTTATTGCACTATCATCTTTGAAAGATATTTTTGCTGGGTGTAGAATTGTAGACTGACAATCATTTCATCCTTAAGTATTTTATAGAAGTCTCTCTTACCATCTTCTGGTTTGCATTGTTTCTGTTTTTTTTTTTTTTTTTTTTTTTTTTGAGACAGGGTCTTGCTCTATCACCCAGGCTGCAGCGCAGTGGCATGATTGCAGCTCACTGAAACCTTTACTTCCTGGGTTCAAGATATCCTCTCACCCCAGCCTCCCAAGTAGCTGGGACTACAGGCATGTGCCAACACACCCAGCTAAGTTTTGCATTTTATATAGAGGCCAGGTTTTGCCATATTGTCCAGGCTGGTCTAGAACTCCTGGGCTCAAGTGATCATCCTGCCTTAGCCTCCCAAAGTGCTGGGATAACAGGCATGTGCCATCACATCTGGCCTTCCATTGTTTCTAACCAGATGTCTGCCATCGTTTTTTTTGAGACAGAATCTCACTCTGTTGCCCAGGCTGGAGTGCAATGGCACCATCTCAGCTCACTGCAACCTCCGCCTCCTGGGGTCAAGCGATTCTCCCTGCCTCAGCCTCCTGAGTAGCTGGGGTTACAGATGCGTGTCACCATGCCCTGCTAATTTTTGTGTTTTTAGTAGAGACGGGGTTTTGCCATGTTGCTCATGCTGGTCTTGAACTCCTGGGCTCAAGTGATCATCCTGCCTCAGCCTCCCAAAGTGCTGGGATTACAGGTGTGTGCCACCACGCTCAGCCCATTTTCAACTTTGTTCCTCTCTGTATAATGTCCTTTTCCCTTTGGTAACTTTTCAGATTTTCTCTTTGTCACTGGTTTGGGGCAATTGGATTATGATGTGCTTCAGTGTGTCATCCTTATGTCTCTTGTGCTAAGGGTTCCTTGGTTCTTAGATCTCTGGGATTACAGTTTTTCTCAAATTTAAATTTTTTCAGCCACAGTTTTTTGAAATATTTTTTCTTCTACTCCTCCCCACCTTCTTCAGGAATTCCAGTTACACATATATTAGTCCTGTTGGTGCTGATTTTCTGTTCAATTTTTTCCATTATTTTCTCCATGTTCCATTTTTGATAGTTTCTACTGCTACATCTTCCAGTTGACTAATCCTCTTTTGTATAACATTTATTCTATTTTAAATGCCATTTAGTATATTTTTCATCTCAGACATTGTATTTTTCATCTCTAAAAGTTCAAGCTGGGTCTTCCATGTCTCTACGTCCATGTTCTAGCTTCCCTTTACTTCCTTCTTGTGGAATGTTATCATTACAATAACTGTTTTAATATCATTGCTTACTAATTCCATCTTATTTGCCATTTCTGCGTCTATTGATCAAGTTTCCTTCTCATTATTGAGACATTTCCTTTTTCTTCACATGCCTTGTAATTTTCAGCTGGATGGCAGACAACATGAAATATATCTTATTGTTTGTTGGATATTGTTGGGTTCCTATAATATTAGTGAGCTATGTTCTAGGATGCAGTTAAATTATCTGGAAAGATTTTGGTTCTTTGACGGTTTTCTTTGAGGTCTTGTTAATTAGGACCTTAGCAGCCTCGGCCTAGATCTAGTCTTCCGCACTGCTGAGGCAATTCTTTTCTGAGTGTTCCATCCAATCGTCTGGAAAGTATAAGATTTGTCCACTGTTGCTGGTGGGAACACCAAATATGCCTGGTTCTGTGGGAGGTTCAAGCATTTTTCTTTCTGTTTCCTTCAGGTATTTTTTCCCCCAGACTTTTAGCTTACACACATACATGTGCTGATCAGTATTTAACTGAAGACTGGAGAGTTTTTGTTTTGTGATTTTGTCCTTTTCATGCCCTGAATACTCTGCCCTGCAGAGTTTATCTGAGCTTCTTTGGTCTCCCTGGAATCCAGCTTCATCTACTCAACACGGGACAATCACCAGGCTCAGCCTGGGTTCTCCACCCCTGAGCTGTGGCCTAGAAATGGTCTCCACTCCCTGATTCCTTTCTATTCACTGCACCTGGGCAGCCCAGAGTCACGAGAAACTCTAGGCCATGTGGCAGAATGCCCACTAGCCCCACTTCACCACTCTGTACTCTCTCCATCCAGTGCTAGCTGCAGCCACGCTGTCTCGCAGTCCAGAATGCTAGCCAGAGACCAAGCTTTCTTCAGTGCCTTGGCCGGGGCCCACAGATAAGGATGGCCAAGCAGTGCTCCCAGGAACCAGCAGATTCCATCAATCGGTTTTACATCCACCAGGCACTGAGAATCTCTGGACACCAGAAGTTTCCTCTGTTGCCAGAGCTGAACTCTCAAGTGAAGACTCCAGAAGGCCCTGAAATGTGGGCAGGCTTCCATCATTGTCTATAAGTGGCCACAAGGACAAACACTCTTTCCATGGCTGGTGAGATGTCCAGCACACTTTTGACTCTGGAAAGCCCCTTTTCAACTTTATGCCTTAGCTGGGCTCTCCATTTACCTCAGGCCAGGCAGTGCACATTATGGGGTACACCACTGGGTGCTGGGATGAGAAAGGCACTTGGCATGTGAGCTAGGTTTGAGAGCCCACTCCTCTCTTCCCCCACCAGGCAGTGGCCTGTTACCATCTCTGGCTTCTGTCCCCTTACCAGCCTCCTCTGCTACAATTGCATTTCTGGCAGGCAGTGGATCAGGAAAGCACTGGCAGTTGAGAACCATGTGGAGAACCACTACTGGCCAAGCATTCCAAACCTGAGAGCAGAACAGGAGTACAGCAGTGCTGAGGTGAACTTGACAGAGAACTTTGAGACCATGAAGGCAGCCAACACTTCCAACTTACCACAACCTGCCTCTCCCATAGATTTATTGTAGACCAAATCAACCATCTCCATGTCAACAAGAAATGGTCCTCACTCTAAGCCATCACCCTTGGATTTAGATCATGGGACTGTCCTGTCTTTGGTATGGAAATGAAAAGCTTTAATATCCACAAAAATGTAAGGTTTTGGGCTACAGCCTTATTAAAACAAAGAAATATGAGCATATTGGTCTACAGATGGAATATCTGGGGCTCTAAACAAACTGCTACTTGAAAGTATAATCACTGTCTTTTTGTCTGTTTCTTTAGCGTGGTAGGAAAATATCAGAAATTTCTTTGGTCATAGGGAATATAAACCATAGTTTGAACAAAAGCAGCAATAAAGCTACAAACTATTTTTTGGTGTATTTGCTTAAGTATAAGATAGCTGATTGGGGCTTTATCATGTAATGTTAGTTTGCTTAGTTTTCATTAAGTTTGTTAAACTTGAATTGTGAATAAATATATGGCTGATTCATATTGTAATTAAACTGCACATTGACATAAACTCTACATGAAAAGTTGCTGCACATTGTCATCCAAAATAATACTTAGGTAAAACCAAAAATACTATAAACCAATGTCAAGGAACCTACCCTAAAATAAAAATACAGTTAACACGGAATTGCAAAACCAGAATGGGAGAAATATTTACCCATAAAACCTTGTTTGCAACATTGATATAACACTAGAAAATAATTTTTCTAAATAACTACAATGTTCAACTGTGACTGTGCATCTGTGAAGACCAGGCATTTTGAATCATTGCCCTGTAGTGAGTGGCAGTACAATTTTACAGATATACACTACAATAATTAATGAAATTCTCTAATGGGAAGATTTAAGTGAATAAGTATTTACACTATAAATATTTGTAATATTGGTGCTATTATTTCACAAAATAAAAAAGCTGTATTACAGCCTTTAAAAGCAAATAATAGCATTACATTTCTAAATAAAAAAGATAAATTTTATGAAATATGGTTAAAAGTAATTGATAAAATAAAAATTGGGGCACATATTATATTATAGTTTGGACAGAGGTTGAAAAAAGTGGATGAAAATTTTAATGAGCCCTTTTTTGCCTGCACTAAAGTTAATCTTATAGGAGAACATTATAATATATATAGGGTTCCTACTGGCTATCTAATTTACTTTTCACACAATGTATAAATCCTAGCCTATTGGTCTTAATATTTGAACCTAAAATAACACATAAACATACAATAGAACAAAATAAGGAAGAAATGTATGGAGATAGTGACATTATCAAGGTGGTGGAATAGGGGGTCCCTACTTTTGTATTCCCCTGCAGCAATAAAATCTAGTCAGCCATCCATCAACCAAAGTAACTTTATGAGAGATCCAGGCACACTGGCTCATAACAGTAATCTCCTCCATTTAAGAGCCTGAGGCAGGAGGACTGCCAGGCCAGGAGTTCAAGAACAGCCTGGGCAATATAGTGAGCTTTGGGATACAGGGCCTTATGAAACCTTGCTAAAACCCAAGATTGAAAAGGGTCATTTTGAGAAGGCAGGCCCTTTGGTTAATAAGGGGTCATATTATCCAAAGCAATCTGTAAGTTAACTCAAATCCCTATCAAGATCCCTGTCCCAATTTTTAAAGTAATAGAAAATGTAAGCCTACAATGTAGGCTGAATGGCCAAACCAATCATGAGGAATAAGAAAAAAGCTGGGGACATCATACTCGTGACTCACACAAAACAGTTCAAAAGTCACTGTTTGTAGATAAACTGGGGAAACCCTGTTAGGTACTCAGTGGAAGCCACACTCACCAACACATCTGCCATTAGGCCCAGCATATAGCAGAACGTGTCCTAGTGCCTGCTCCACAGAACAAAGCCCTGAAGACAATCTAGCCTGCCAAAAAACATGACAGAACTCACAGCCACACGTGCTCCTGGCAACAAGCCCACTAAAGGTAAAACTCACTCCAGATTCGAAAGCGACCTTGTGATGCAGCTACAAGCCTTTTTACTGCAAACCCAGTAAAGATCTCATCAGCCTTGAGACCCAAAAGATGAAGATCTTTACCTACTAAAACCAGTTTATAAAAATGAAAAGAGGTGGCTGAGCACGGTGGCCCAAACCTGTAATCCCAGCATTTTGGGAGGCCGAGGTCAGGCGTTCAAGACCAGCCTGGACAAGATAGTGAAACACTGTCCCTACTAAAAATACAAAAATTAGCCGGGCATGGTTGTTGGCGCCTGTAGTCCCAGCTCCTCGGGATGCTGAGGCAGAGAATTGCTTGAACCCAGGAGGTGAAGGTAGCAGTGAGCCAAGATCGTGCCACAGCACTCCAGCCTGGGTGACAAAGCGAGACTCCATCTCAAAAACAAAACAACAACAACAACAAAAAAAATGAAAAGAGGTGTTTGCTCCTTCAAATGCACAAACACCAATGCAAGTCTATATTATGCCCATTCTAACGGTTCTATTTTAACATAGAACTGGAAGTCCTACATAGAATAATTAAGTCCTACGTCAAAAAATTAAGCAAGAGAAGCTAAAAGATCCTAATTGAAAAGAAGAAATAACGTCACTGTTTGTAGATGACATAATATTATATATAAAAAACATAAATAATACATTTAAATAGTGCGTTTAATTCATCTATATATAAATAGTGCATCTAATAAATGCACTCAGTAAAGAAGCAGAATATACAATTAATATACAAATATCAGTTTTGTTTCTGTATGCTAGCAACAAACCAATAAAAAAGAAAAAAATCTCATTTACAATAGCAACAAACTAATAGATTTCTTAGCAATAAATGTAAACAATGTGGTGAAAGATCTTTACAATAAAAAATAAAATATATTGATGAAAAAATTTTTAAAAATACAAATAAATGTAAATATATTATATGTTTATGGATTAGAAGAATATTGTCTAAAAGCCATATTATCCAAAGCAATCTGTATATTAATTCAACTTCCTATCAAAATTTCTGTGCCACTTTTTACAGTAATAGAAAATAAATTCTGCAATGTATGTAAAACTATAAGAAATATTGAAAGGCCAAAGCAATCATGAGGAATAAAACGAAATCTGGGGACATTATACTTTATTATTTAAAACTACATTTCAAGACTACAGTAAACATAATAGAATGGTATGTTTATAGGAACCCACACAAAAACCAATGGAACAGAATACAGAGACCAGAAGTAAATCTGTGCATCTAAAGTTAATGTTTGACAAGGGCACTATGAATACACAATACAAAAAGTGTAGCCTTTTCAATACTTAGTGCTGGGAAAACTGGATACTCACAAGCACAATAATAAAACTTGATCATATTTCTTACGCCAGACAGAAAAATTGACTTAAGACAAATTTAATACATAAATTCTTAAAAGAAAATCTTTAAAAAAGCATAGGAAAAGCCTCCATGACACTGGCCGTGGCAATTTTTTTAAATATAATATCAAAAGTATAGAAATAAAACCAGACATCAAGTTGTAGTGTATTAAACTATTGTGCACAGCAAAAAAAAGAAAACATTTAAGATGGGATAAAATATTTGAAAATCATATATGATAAAAGGACAGTATTCAAAATATAGCAGAAACTCATACAAATCAGAAGCTAAACAATAATAATTATAATACCCAACTAAAAAATAGGCAAAAGACTAAACATTATTTTTTAATATTATTATACTTTAACTTTTAGGGTACATGTGCACAAGGTGCAAGTTTGTTACATAT
Organism: Pongo abelii; assembly: GCF_028885655.2. Lineage (NCBI taxonomy): Eukaryota > Metazoa > Chordata > Mammalia > Primates > Hominidae > Pongo > Pongo abelii. The sequence continues at coordinate 15,928,303 of NC_072000.2, read as the reverse complement.
GTATACATGTGCCATGTTGTTGTGCTGCACCCATTAACTCGTCATTTAGCATTAGGTATATCTCCTAATGCTATCCCTCCCCACTGACCCACCCCACAACAGTCCCCGGTGTGTGATGTTCCCCTTCCTGTGTCTATGTGTTCTCATTGTTCAATTCCCATCTATGAGTGAGAACATGTGGTGTTTGGGTTTTGTCTTTGAGATAGTTTGCTGAGAATGATGGTTTCCAGCTTCATCCATGTCCCTACAAAGGACATGAACTCATCATTTTTCATGGCTGCATAGTACTCCATGGGCTATATGTGCCACATTTTCTTAATCCAGTCTATCGTTGTTGGACATTTGGGTTGGTTCCAAGTCTTTGCTATTGGGAATAGTGCCGCAATAAACATATGTGTGCATCTGTCTTTATAGCAGCATGATTTACAATCCTTTGAGTATATACCCAGTAATGGGATGGTTGGGTCAAATGGTATTTCTACTTCTAGATCCCTGAGGAAATGCCACACCAACTTCCACAATAGTTGAACTAGTTTACAGTCCCACCAACTGTGTAAAAGTGTTCCTATTTCTCCACATCCTCTCCAGCACCTGTTGTTTCCTGACTTTTTAATGATCGCCATTTTAACTGGTGTGAGATGGTATCTCATTGTGGTTTTGATTTGCATTTCTCTGATGGCCAGTGATGATGATCATTTTTTCATCTGTTTTTTCGCTGCATAAATGTCTTCTTTTGAGAAGCGTCTGTTCATATCCTTTGTCCACTTTTTGATGGGGTTGTTTGCTTTTTTCTTGTAAGTTTGTTTGAGTTCATTGTAGATTGTGGATATTAACCCTTTGTCAGATGAGTAGATTGCAAAAATTTTCTCCCATTCTGTAGGTTGCCTGTTCACTCTGATGGTGGTTTCTTTTCCTGTGCTGAAGCTCTTTGGTTTAATTAGATCCCATTTGCCAATTTTGGCCTCTGTTGCCATTGCTTTTGGTGTTTTAGACATGAGGTCCTTGCCTATGCCTGTGTCCTCAATGGTATTGGCTTGGTTTTCTTCTAGTGTTATTATGGTTTTAGGTCTAACATGTAAGTCTTTAATCCATCTTGAATTAATTTTTGCATAAGGTGTAAAGAAGTGATCCATTTTCAGCTTTCTACATATGTCTAGCTAGTTTTCCTAGCACCATTTATTAAATAGGGAATCCTTTCCCCATTGCTTGTTTTTCTCAGGTTTATCAAAGATCAGATAGTTGTAGAACTGTGGCATTATTTCTGAGGGCTATATTCTGTTCCATTGGTCTATATCTCAGTTTTGGTACCAGTACCATGCTGTTTTGGTGACTGTAGCCTTGTAGTATAGTTTGAAGTCAGGTAGCGTGATGCCTGCAGCTTTGTTCTTTTCGCTTAGGATTGACTTGGTGATGCGTGCTCTTTTTTGGTTCCATATGAACTTTAAAGTAGTTTTTTCAATTCTGTGAAGAAAGTCATTGTTAGCTTGATGGGGATGGCATTGAATCTATAAATTACCTTGGGCAGTATGGCAATTTTCACAATACTTATTCTTCCTTCCCATGAGCATGGAATGTTCTTCCATTTGTTTGTATCCTATTTTATTTCATAGAGCAGTGGTTTTTAGTTCTCCTTGAAGAGGTCCTTCCCATCTCTTGTAAGTTGGATTCCTAGGTATTTTATTCTCTTTGAAGCAATTGTGAATGGGAGTTCACTCATGATTTGGCTCTCTGTTTGTCTGTTATTGGTGTATACGAATTCTTGTGATTTTTGCACATCGATTTTGTATCCTGAGACTTTGCTGAAGTTGCTTATCAGCTTAAGGAGGTTTTGGGCTGAGATGATGGGGTTTTCTGGATATACAGTCGTGTCATCGCAAACAGGGACAGTGTGACTTCCTCTTTTCCTAATTGAATGCCTTTTATTCCCTTCTTCTGCCTAATTGCCCTTGCCAGAACTTCCAACACTATGTTGAATTGGAGTGGTGAGAGAGGGCATCCCTGTCTTGTGTCAGTTTTCAAAGGGAATGCTTCCAGTTTTTGTCCACTCAGTATGATATTGGCTGTGGGTTTGTCATAGATAGCTCTTATTATTTTGAGATACGTCCCATCAATACCTAATTTATTAAGAGTTTTTAGCATGAAATGTTGAATTTTGTCAAAGGTCTTTTCTGCATCTATTGAGTTAATCATGTGGTTTTTGTCTTTCGTTCTCTTTATATGCTAGATTACGTTTATTGATTTGCGTATGTTGAACCAGCCTTGTATCCCCAAGGTTGAAGCCCACTTGATCATGGTGGGTAAGCTTTTTGATGTGCTGCTGGATTCGGTTTGCCAGTATTTTATTGAGAATTTTTGCATCAATGTTCATCAAGGATATTGGTCTAAAATTCTCTTTTTTGGTTGTGTCTCTGTCCGGCTTTGGTATCAGGATGATGCTGGCCTCATAAAATGAGCTAGGGAGGATTTCCTCTTTTTCTATTGATTGGAATAATTTCAGAAGGAATGGTACCAGCTCCTCCTTGTACCTCTGGTAGAATTCGGCTGTGAATCCATCTGGTTCTGGACTTTTTTTGGTTGGTAATCTATTAATTATTGCCTCAACTTCAGAGCCTGTTATTGGTCTATTCAGAGATTCAACTTCTTCCTGGTTTAGTCTTGTGACGCTGTATGTGTCAAGGAATTTATCCATTTCCTCTACATTTTCTAGTTTATCTATATAGAGGTGTTTATAGTATTCTCTGATGGTAGTTTGTATTTCTGTGGGATCCGTGGTGATATCCCCTTTGTCATTTTTTTTTTGTTTGCGTCTATTTGATTCTTCTGTCTTTTCTTCTTTATTAGTCTTGCTAGTGGTCTATCAATTTTGTTGATCTTTTCACAAAACCATCTCCTGGATTCATTGATTTTTTGAAGGGTTTTTTTGTGTCTCTATTTCCTTCAGTTCTGCTCTGATTTTAGTTATTTCTTACCTTCTACCGGCTTCTGAATGTGCTTGCTCTTGCTTCTCTAGTTCTTTTAATTGGGATGTTAGTGTGTCAATTTTGGATCTTTCCTGCTTTCTCTTGTGGGCATTTAGTGCTATAAGTTTCCCTGTACACACTGTTTTGAATGTGTCCCAGAGATTCTGGTATGTTGTGTCTTTGTTCTCGTTGGTTTCAAAGAACATCTTTTTTTCTGCCTTCATTTCGTTATGTACCCAGTAGTCATTCAGGAGCAGGTTGTTCAGTTTCCATGTAGTTGAGCGGTTTTGAGTGAGTTTCTTCATCCTGAGTTCTAGTTTGATTGCACTGTGGTCTGAGAGACAGTTTGTTATGATTTCTGTTCTTTTACATTTGCTGAGGAGTGCTTTACTTCCAAGTATGTGGTCAATTTTGGAATATGTGTGGTGTGGTGCTGGAAATAATGTATATTCTATTGATTTGGGGTGGCGAGTTCTGTAGTTGCCTATTAGGTCCGCTTGGTGCAGAGCTGGGTTTAATTCCTGGGTATCATTGTTAACTTTCTGTCTCTTTGATCTCTCTAATGTTGGCAATGGGGTGTTAAACTCTCCCATTATTTCTGTGTGGGAGTGTAAGTCTCTTTGTAGGTCACTAAGGACTTGCTTTATGAATCTGGGTGCTCCTGTATTGGGTGCATATATATTTAGGATAGTTAGCTCTTCTTGTTGAATTGATCCCTTTACCATTATGTAATGGCCTTCTTTGTCTCTTTTGATCTTTGTTGGTTTAAAGTCTGTTTTATCAGAGACTAGGATTGCAACCCCTGTCTTTTTTTTTTACCATTTGTTTGGTAGATCTTCCTCCATCCCTTTATTTTGAGCCTATGTGTGTCTCTGCAGGTGAGATGGGTTTCCTGAATACAGCACACTGATGGGTCTTCACTCTTTTCCAATTTGCCAGTCTGTGCCATTTAATTCGAGCATTTAGCTAATTTACATTTAAGGTTAGTATTTTTAAGTGTGAATTTGATCGTATCATTATGATGTTAGCTGGTTATTTTGCTCGTTAGTTGATGCAGTTTCTTCCTAGCCTTGATGGTCTTTACAATTTGGCAAGTTTTTGCAGTCACTGTTACCAGTTATTCCTTTCCATGTTTAGTGCTTCCTTCAGGAACTCCTTTAGGGCATTTCTGGTGGTGACAAAATCTCTCAGCATTTGCTTGTCTGTAAAGGATTTTATTTCTCCTTCACTTATGAAGCTTAGTTTGGCTGGATATGACATTCTGGGTCCAAATTCTTCTCTTTAAGAATGTTGAATATTGGCCTCCACTCTCTTCTTCCTTGTAGAGTTTCTGCTAAGAGATCTACTGTTAGTCTGATGGGCTTCCCTTTGTGGGTAACCCGACCTTTATCTCTGGCTGCCCTTACCATTTTTTCCTTCATTTCATCTTTGGTGAATCTGACAATGTTGTGTCTTAGAGTTGCTCTTCTCGAGGAGTATCTTTGTGGTGTTCTCTGTATTTCCTGAATTTTAATGTTGGCCTGCCTTGCTTGATTTGGGAATTTCTCCTTGATAATATCCTGCTGATTGTTTTGCAACTTGGTTCAATTCTCCCGGTCACTTTCTGGTCCACCAATTAGACGTAGATTTGGTCTTTACACATAGTCCCGTATTTCTTGGAGGCTTTATTCGTTTCTTTTTATTCTTTTTTCTCTAAACTTCTCTTCACACTTCATTCCATTCATTTCATCTTCCATCACTGATACCATTTCTTCCAGTTGATCGCGTTGGTTACTGAGGCTTGTTTATTCATCACGTAGTTCTGGTGTCATGGTTTTCAACTCCATCATTTCCTTTAAGGACTTCTCTGCATTGATTATTCTAGTTATCCATTTGTCTAATTATTTTCAAGGTTTTTAACTTCTTTGCCATTGGTTTGAACTTCTTCTTTTAGCTTGGAGTAGTTTGATCTTCTGAAGTCTTCCTCTCTCAACTCATCAAAGTCATTCTCTATCTAGCTTTGTTCCATTGCTGGTGAAGAGCTGCGTTCCTTTGGAGGAGGAGAGGTGCTATGATTTTTAGAGTTTCTGGTTTTTCTGCTCTGTTTTTCCCCATCTTTGTGGTTTTATCTACCTTTGGTCTTTGATGATGGTGATGTACAGATGGGTTTTTGGGGTGGATGTCCTTTCTGTTTGTTAGTTTTCCTTCTAACAGTCAGGACCCTCAGCTGCAGGTCTGTTGGAGTTTGCTAGACGTCCACTCCAGATCCTGTTTGCCTGGGTATCAGCAGCGGTGTTTGCAGAACAGCAGATATTGTTGAACCAAAAATGCTGCTGCCTGATCGTTACTCTGGAAGTTTTTTCTCAGAGGACTACCCAGCCATGTGAGGTGTCAGTCCAACCCTAGTGGGAGGTGCCTCCTAGTTAGGCTACTCGGGGTTCAGGGACCCACTTGAGGAGGCAGTCTTCCCATTCTCAGATCTCCAGCTGCATGCTGGGAGAACCACTACTCTCTTCAAAGCTGTGGGACAGGGACATTTATATCTGTAGAGGTTATTGCTGTCTTTTGTTTGTCTGTGCCCTGCCTCCAGTGGGGGAGCCTACAGAGGCAGGCAGACCTCCTTGAGCTGTGATGGGCTCCACCGAGTTCGAGCTTCCCAGCCACTTTGTTTACACACTGATGCCTGAGCAATGGCAGGCGCACATCCCCCAGCCTCACTGCCACCTTGCAGTTTGATCTCAGACTGCTGTGCTAGCAATGAGTGAGGTTCCATGGGCATAAGTACCTCTGAGCCAGGTGCAGGATATAATCTCCTGGTGTGGTGTTTGTGAAGCCCATTGGAAAAGCGCAGTATTAGGGTGGGAGTGACCTGATTTTCCAGGTGCCTTCTGTCACCCCTTACTTTGACTAGGAAAGGGAATTCCCTGACCCCTTGCAGTTCCCCAGTAAGGCAATGCCTCGCCCTGCTTTGGCTTATGCGTGGTGTGCTGTACCCACTGTCTGGTACCCACTGACTGGCACTCCCCAGTGAGATGAGCCTGGTACCTTAGTTGGAAATGCAGAAATCACCCATCTTCTGTGTCACTCAAGCTGAGATTTGTAGACTGGAGCTATTCCTATTTGGCCATCTTGGCTCCAACGACCAAGACTAAATATTTTTTACAAACATATTCAAATATCCAAAAGGTGTGTAGAAAGATGCTAAACATTACCATTCATGAGAAAATTGCAAATGAAAAGATACCACTTTACAGCAGTTGGAATGGCTAATATCAAAAAAAAAGAGATATGACAAGTGTTAACAAGGATGTGACAAAATATTTCTGTACAGTCTTAATGAGTTGTAAACTGGAAGAGTCATTATGAAAATTAGTATGCAGGTATTTTTAAAAAATTGAACTATCGTACAATGCCAAAATTCCACTTCTGTCTATAAACAAAATAAAATCAGCATCTCAAAAATAATCTGCACCCCTGTATTCAATGCAGCGTTATTCACAACTGTCAAGAGTACTTTTTTAAAAAAATGACTTATATGTAGATGCTGAATGGATAAGGAAAATGTGGTAAAATAGACAACTGAATATTATTCACCCATAAAAAAGAATGAAATTCTGCTATTTCAACAACATGAATGGACCTGGGTACATTATGCTATGCAAAATAAGCTGGGCACAGAACAACAAACACTGTATGTTCTCACTTAAATTGAGAATTTGAAAAGCCTGAACTCACAGAAGCAGAGAGTACAATGGTAATGACCAAGCCTGGAGGTAGAAAAAATGATAAGGTGTTCAAAGAGTAAAAACTTCCAGTTATAAGATAAATAAGTTTTGGGGGTCTAATGTATAGCTTTAAAATGTAGTTAATAACAGTGTTTTGTATGCTTAAAATTTGCTACAACAATAGGAGACCTCAAATGCTCTCACTACAAAATCATAACCATGTGAGGTGATATAAATGTTCATCAACTTAATTGTATTAAACATTTTACAATATATATCTATGAAATTATAATGTAGACAATGCATAATTATGCAATTTTTATTGGTCAAAAAATTAATGTTATGTACACATGCATATATTCACATAAGTGTGTATATACACATATATAAAACGTATAGATATATATCAATTACATATGTTGTTATATATATACTTGTGTGTGTGTATATATATATACACACACTTACATATCAATGACAAAATCCTAGTAAGCTTCAAACTAAACAAGACAAAATTATAAAATGATAACTGTTAAAAAATCAGGAAACAAATGGGTATTTAATACATGCTCAGCAATATTCTAAGTTACTCAATGGCAAAGTACATGTTTTAAATGTAGAAAGTAGATACATTAAACCATATTACAGTTTAGGAATTATGGCACAGAGTGTTTACAGTTTTAACGTCAATACATACCAAAAACTTAAAATTTTGAAGTAAAATAACTTTAGGTTTTATTATATGGGGCAGAGGCTTAATGTTCTGATAAAATTATTGAGTATGAATTTCCGTAGAATCACATTTGAAACCTTCACAGGATATGAAGTTATAAAGCAGAAAACATACGACATCTGGATGTGGTGTTTCTGCGATTTCTAAACCAAATCCCAATATCTCCACTACTCACACATTTTAGACAAGACTCAAAATGGAAATTAGAAAATGTTTAACATAGAGTTCCTTAAAAATCACAGACGGTCCCATGTCCTCAAAAGCAATAAAAGAGCCAGCAGCCAGGTCCTCCAGTCGCTTGCAAGCCATGCAAAGGGTTTGATTTTATTTGTAACTTAGATGAATGATCGTTGAAGGGGAAGTCCAGTCCTAGAAAACTGAAGAGCATGGGGCAGAAGATGTCTGTCTCTAATAAAAGCAAGAGAAAGAAACCAGAGCTTCTCAGAAAAGATCTCCATTGGAGTATAGCTTCGCAAACCACACTTTAAGATCTGGCTTTCTCCTTGACCTTTGAACATCTCATCTGTGTCATCTGCCTTATTCACTCCCACCTCTTTGGATGTTTGGCTACTGCCTCCTGTCTCCTCACATTCTGGGGCTTTTTCTTTTTCTCAATGTAGGTGATCAGGTTTAGCTTAGAGAATAGCCAAGGACTCTGTATTAGAAAAAGTAATATGACTTATGCTGTGATTTTCCAATTACTACTTAGTACTGTGTTCAGTGGAAAAAAAAAGAGCATTATAAAAGAGTCTAAAAATGTAATAACAAATACTATTTCCTCACAGAAATGTTATGATATTTAAAAACTTTTCTAAATTTGTGGGTCCTTAGCTTCATGACCCAGTGCTGTTGAATCAAAACTTGGTGGTGGTTGGCTGGGCATGGTGACCCACACCGCTGATCCCAGCACTTTGAGAGGCCAAGGCAGGCATATCACTTAAGCCCGGGAGTTTGAGGTCAGCCTGGGCAACATGGCGAGACCTAGTCTACGGGTTGAGGGTGGTGAGGAGGGGGAAAGTTGATGGTAATGGGAGGTGGTAATGCGATTATAAGGTGTGGGCAATCATATTTTGTACCTCTAAGTTTGTGGAGTTACCACTAATCTAAAAGTAAGGATAACTATCATCTGAAGAAAGAAAAACATTTATGTCGAGATGAAACCTCCTCGTGGGGGTCCGCAGCTGCAATACCGCCAGGCGGCAGCATCCCACCTCTTCTGCCTGGCTGCAGCCCCACCAGAAGCCCGGCTCCAGCTGGGACGCTGTGGCAGGTACTAGACCACAAAGGCGCAGGCTAGGGTTTCCTGCCCTCCGGGGTGTCTTCCCACTCCCCGGACCCCAGGCAATTCAATTCATTCATCAAGTGCCACTGCAACTGTCCAAGCTGGGGCAGCAGGTCCCACAGTCACCAGCCAAGACCTCCGCTCCAGAACATGTGGGCTGCTTTCCCCAGGGGAAGGACATTGATTTCGCCAGCCACGAATAAATCCGTCGCTGTGCACCCTGTTTCCCATTGCCACTGACTTCGTGTAAACTCAAGTCCTGAGGACACAAGAGAGACCCAGGCCTGGCCCTGTGGACATGCTTGGTGCCACAGCTTCCACCTGATGGACTGGTGCACTCTACAAATCTCAGGGACCACCACACCTAGGAGACAGAAGGACCCTATGAAACGCACCCCCAAAGCAACCAACCAATCCAAGAAAAAAAAAAAAAAAAAAAAAACACGTCTCAAGGCTCCGTTGGTTTTCCCACTTGGGCGGTCCTGACCCCCTGTTCTAGCCTGGCCCAAGCACCCTCCACCTTACCCCGGCCTACTCAAAGTTGCCCTGTCTACCTGAGCAGAGCCTCCTTCTCCAAGGCTCTGTCTCTCTTGCTCTACAACTCCCTCGCTGTCTCCCTTTCTCTATTTCCCCCTCCACCTCTCGCTCTTCTGTCACCTTCTGTCTCTCTCCTCCTCCACCTTTCTCTCTCTCCCTACATTTCTATCTCTCCATCCCAGTCTCCCTAGCTCTCTTTCAAGCTGTGTCTGTGTCTTTGCCTGTATGTCCTTGTGTGTGTGTCCGTGTGTGTGATTGTGTGCCTGTGTGCGTGCACCCGTGCGTATCTGTGTGTGTGTCGGGGTGGGTTTGCTCGTGGTGTTGGTGTGGTGTGTCTGGATGTCCGTCAGCCCCTCTTTCCCGGGATCAGGCTGCCGGGGCTCTAGTGCCAGCGTGGGGCAAATCAGGGCCTTCCCTTCCCGTTGGCCATGGGCGGTTACTCATCGGGACAAGCGACGATGGTGTGGGCGTTGTGAGAAAAAGGGCTGGGCAGGCTGTTCGCCCCTGGGCAGCCCTGGCGGCTCTGGGTGTGTGGGGCAAGAGGGGGCCTTGTAGGAGGGGCAGCGAGGGATCCAAAACAATTTTTCTGCGGTAAGGCAGAGGACTGGAGGGGATCCCAGAACTGTGGGTGCCGGGCCCAGATGCCTCCGAGCACACCCTGTCCTGAGCCGGCGCAATGTGTTGGAAGCTCGGGAGCTCGTGAGCCGGGGGAAGGCCTCGAGTGTCAGCAAAAGGGAGGCCTCCCGGTGGACCTGGAGCCAGGGCAGGGGACTGAGGCATCACAGCCTGATGATGCATTCCTGTTTCCTGCAACATGGGGAGTCTCCAAAATGGCCTGTTTGGAAACTGCAAAGGAGAGCAAAGACACAATGCCGCTTTTCCACGCTTCGCTGGAGGTTTCTGCGTCCCCACAGAGCTCGGGAAACAAGCAGTCCACATGGTCACGCTTTCGGGGGCCAGAGAGCAGTGAGCAACAGGCCACCTTGCAGAGGGCAAAGGAACGTGGAATCCGGAATCATGGTTCACTCGGCTTGAGTGTGACTCCTGTGTAGATGGGAGTATCTGCCTCGTGCTCTGTTGCAGGCTTAGCATGGGGATAGGCTATCTGTGAGCCATGTGGATGAAAAACAGAAAACCATTTGAGTCTCGGCTCTGCTCTTTGGGGAATTCGCTCATTCCTTGGGAGGTAGAATTCATCTGAATCGCTCCCAGATGAAGTAACCCAGGCTGACAATCCCGAGGGCCGGTGAGGGCACCGTCGGCCTACACAGCCTTTGGCCGAGCACTCAACCTGCACTGGGCACCCAACATTTTCCCAGAGTTCGAGGTCCTGCTGGTCCTGGAGGCAGAAGACAGCTTTTCTCTTTGCCTTCCCTTCTCTGTTTCTTGCTCCTTTTCTCCCTCTGTCCATCCTTCCCTCTAATCTTCCTTCTCTCCCTCTCTCCCTCCCTCTGTTCTTCTCTCCTTCCCTCTCTCCCTCCATCCATACCTCCATTTCTCCCTCCTTCTCTCCCTCCATTCTTCTCTTTTTCTTTCCCTCCCTCCCTCCATCCCTTCCAAGGTCCCTCCATTCATCCGTCCTTTCCTCCCTCTGTCACTCCCTCTCACTTTGTCTCCGTTCCTTTCCCCATCTCTGCCTGGCTTCCCTCCCGCCTAGAAAGAGCAGAACCACAGGTTGTGAGAGATCTCGGGGTCTACATTTAGTTGCCAGGCACTCCACGTGATGCCAGGGAGTATGGCTGGGCACGGGTGCTAGAGTGATGGTAGAGCGGGGAGGCAGTGGAGTTGAGCCACGGAAAAGAGAGCAGGCCTGGCCACTGCCCCAGCTGGTGTTTCCTGGGGTGGAGGTCTCCGCCTACACCACTGAAAAACGCGGGCGCGGGGGGGTACAAGACGTAGGGGAGCTGGGGAAGGGATGAGAGCCCTGCCTGGGCTGGTCCCAAACCCTAGCCGGCTGCCCGCCGACCCACGCATGGGCAGTAGACGGCCTATCTCTGAGTACCTGTGCTGGCTCTGAAATCCCTGAGATGCTCAGAAAAGAATGACAGCCCTCCTTTCTGTGGAGTCTCTTGCCGGACCTGGACTCAGGAATCTTAGACAGGTCAGCTGGAAGGGAAGACACAGGTCTCCATACCGAGCCAGAGGTACACCGCGAAAGAAGGGCCACCCCCCTGTCCCCATCCTTTCCCAACCCTGCGTCCTAAAGCTCCTCCAACTGAGCCCAGTGTTCTTCCTGGGTGAGGAGTGGTTCCAGAAAAGTGGGCTCTTCCACGTCCTTCAACTCCTCCAGTGGCTCCGTTGCTAGGAAAGGCTGTGCCTTTTGCTGAAATTCTGGGGTCGACAGGAGTTCATATAGCTGGGTGGATGTGAGTGCAGATGAACGCTCCAGCTCCTGGAGCGGTTGGGAGGGTGTCTGGATGGCTTACATCTGCTTCTGACACGCAGAGGCCTCCATGGGCACGAGCTGCAGAGGTAGATGTGCCTCGGCTTAGCATCCCCACGTGCCCTGGTGACTTGGAGACCCTGGCCCAAGCCCCAATACAGACTCATGTGGGACGTGTGCGGTGCAAGCACAACTTGCTCCTGTGACTCAGCCTGAGCAGCTCAGGTTGTCCCACTGAGCAGGTACCCAGAAGGCTGCCTTGTTGTGGGTCCTGGTCCCCCTGCCATCTGTTTGATTCAGCATGAGCGGCCCAAGCTGTCCCATTGAGCACACACCCAGAAGGCCACCGTAGTGTGGATCCTGGTCCCCCTGCCATCTGTTTGGGTGCTGAGGTCACCCAGGTGTCTGAGGGTGGGTCAGCGCCACTTCCGAAGGAGCCAGGATAGCAAACCCAAAATCCCCGTGTCCCACGGCAGGTTGGGAGATTCCGTCTGCCTGGGAATCCTCGCTGGGCTGCAGCAGAGGGGTGACCCTTGCTGCCTGGCTAAGGAAAGCCCCCTGTACCCCACGCCCTGGTGGGGGTGAAGGCGACCAAGGAGGGAGGGTGGCACCCTTGATGGCCACATTGCACAGGCAGTCTGTGTGCGTGGGTTCCCTGCCACCATGGCTTGGATGCCTGAACCTTCGATTCTGACAGAAATCTGAATCCTGGACTGTAAAAGGCAGGTATCTCTGGCCAGTTCAGGTAAGGGTTCCACTCAAAGCATGCTGGCAGGGCACCTTTTTCGTTCAGGTTACAAAGGATTCCCTTTGCTGTCCTCGTCCTCAGGCTTCCGCAGGGAAAGGGCTGTCAGAAGGTGTCGGGAGAGCCATCGTGGGATCACCTGGCCGGAATTTCACGGAGAGACAAGGGCAGAGAGTGGCCGGCAGCTCCCATGCACCTCAGTTGGCCTTTGTGCTGCACGCACGTCCAGTCAGGAGTCCGACCCCGCCAGTGGCACTTATAAAGACCCAGCAGCTTCACCCCTTCACGAATATGCATGAGTACCCAAGGGCCCTGGATAACCCGCCCTCTGAAGCCAGAGACCACAGACACAGGTCCATGTGTGTTAGGTGAAGGTGGGGTCAGATCGGCCAGGAAAGGGGGGCTTCCGGGGCTGTCTCTCTGAGTTCTCCAGAATTCTATGGAAACTGGAAGTTTCTCTCTGGGCTCACACACGATTTCAGGTAGAAACCACCTTGGAAGGGTGGAGTGTAGAACTGAACATCCATGAGAGTCTTGGGTTTTCCATGCCCTCTCCGTGAAGGTGGCAATGCCTGTGGGTGTCGCTGTTGCCGTGATAGTCTCACACACGCAGGTGTGTGGATCACATTCATTTTCGTTTTTTTTAATTTTATTTTTTTATTTCTGCCTCTTAAAGTCAATAATAAAGTCACAAGTGTAAAATGAATGCATTTAAAAACATAAAAATACATTTCAATGACAAGAAGTATGCAATGATCATGAAAATCTACTGTACACTTTGCCAAAGTCAAAGAATGAAAGACATTATGGAAAACCGAATCTTCAAATATATCCTTAACAAAAACTCTCTCCTGCATAGTAAAAGCATCATCTAAACAGCAGTTCCAACCGAGAAAAAAAAAAACAGCAGGGTAGATGGGACAGACAACTTTCCCCAGGTTTTCCAGATAAAAACATGTGGTCACCAGGAATTCAAGGTAACTTCAAAAGCCATATTTAATTCAGAATAAAATGAACATTTCTGACAGATGACAACAGTATGATACTGATTTTTTTCTTTCCTAGATACAAATCATATGGGGCATTTCTTAGCAGTTTAGTAATCATCTAAGAATAACTGTAGAAATAACCCCAATTCCACCATCCTAGCCACTGGTATAAAACAAATAACCTTCCATTGATACTGCCTTTCACATAACTAAAATATCCTCACTTACTTGGAACAATTTCATGCTTACACATGATCACAAACACTTGTTTTCAGATGTTGTGGAATTATAGGGGCTGAGATTTTTGAAACAATATCTTAATCTTAGCAGAGAGATAATAATCCTTTCACTATAATTTGATTTGGCTCCTTAACCAAATCTGAGCAACTACTGTAATAATAATCCTGGTGGTAATCCAAGATACTCTCAAATTTTTCCCTTTAAGAAATATATAATCCATGTAACTCTAGCAAATATGTTACATTGCACACTTCCTTAATAAGGAATGGCTGTTTTCAGGCCTTATTAGGAAAACAAACAAGGAAACAATGACAATTACTACCTGTCTTTTATCACTGGTAAGCTACAATAAAGCTCAAATATGGACAGTTTAATTGTGTGATATTAAGTAAAAAATGAAAACCATTATAGTTTTACCAAAAGAAACATAAAAAATATGGGAAGAAGTCAAATGAACATGGCATGAGTCCCAAAGATTACACTATGATTCTGAACAGGATTTTCCAAACAAAAGGTATCTAGATACAATTTCTGTGAATATTTCTTGTACTAGAAAGATCCAAAGCAAGTGTAGGCTCAGCCCTACCTTGTCAAGGATAAATATTCAGGTAAACTAGAAGCTCCATCTGCTATAGTGCATCCGCTGACCAGGTCTACCATGGCCCTGCTACTTACAGACATCTAAGAAAGTGGTCTCACTCATGCTCATTCACTTGTTCTGTGGCCTATCAAGAGTCACACATAACGATGATTTTGCTTTTTTTAAAAAACCAAATACTTTATACAGTGAACTATAGAAAAAACAATTCCAAATATAATTTAAAAATTCTAGAGAGTGGGTGCAGCCAAGATAGCCGAAAAGGAACAGCTGCAGTCTACAGCTCCCAGCATGACTGATGCAGAAGATGGGTGATTTCTGAATTTCCAGCTGAGGTACTGGATTCATCTCACTAGGGAGTGCCAGACAGTGGGTGCAGGAGAGTGAGTGCAGCGCACCATGTGCAAGCCGAAGCAGGGCTAGGCATTGCCTCACTCGGGAAGTGCAAGGGGTCAGGGAGTTCCCTTTCCTAGTCAAAGAAAGGAGTGACAGATGGACCTGGAAAATCGGGTCACTCCCACCCTAATACTGCACTTTTCTGACGGGCTTAAAAAACGGCACACCAGGAGATTATATCCCACACCTGGCTCGGAGGGTCCTACACCCACGGAGTCTCACTGATTGCTAGCACAGCAGTTTGAGATCAAACTGCAAGGCGGCAGCGAGGCTGGGGGAGGGGCGCTGCAATTGTCCTGGCTTGCGTAGGTAAACAAAGCAGCCGGAAACTTTGAACTGGGTGGAGCCCACCACAGCTCAAGGAGGCCTGCCTGCCTCTATAGGCTCCACCTATGGGGGCAGGGCACAGACAAACAAAAAGACAGCAGTAACCTCAGCAGACTTAAATGTCCCTGTCTGACAGCATTGAAGAGAGCAATGGTTCTCCCAGCACGCAGCTGGAGATCTGAGAACAGGCAGACTGCCTCCTTAAGTGGGTTCCTGACCCCTGAATTCCAAGCAGCCTAAGTGGGAGGCACCCCCCAGTAGGGGCAGACTGATACCTCACACGGCCGTGTACTCCTCTGAGTCAAAACTTCCAGAGGAATGATCAGACAGCAGCATTCGTGGTTCATGGAAATCTGCTGTTCTGCAGCCACCGCTGCTGTTACAAAGGCAAACAGCGTCTGGATTGGACCCCTAGCAAACTCCAACAGACCTGCAGCTGAGGGTCCTGTCTGTTAGAAGGAAAATAACAAACAGAAAGGACATCCTCACCAAAAACCCATCTGTACATCACCATCATCAAAGACCAAAAGGAGATAAAACCACAAAGATGGGGAAAAGCAGAGCAGAAAAACTGGAAACTCTAAAAAGCCGAGTGCCTCTCCTCCTCCAAAGGAATGCAGTTCCTCATCAACAACGGAGCAAAGCTGGAGGGAGAATGATTTTGACGAGTTGAGAGAAGTCTTCAGATGATCAAACTACTACGAGCTACAGGAGGAAATTCAAACCAAAGGCAAAGAAGTTAAAAAACTTCGAAAAAAAAATCAGACGAATGTATAACTAGAATAAACAATACAGAGAAGTGCTTAAAGGAGCTGATGGAGCTGAAATCCAAGGCTTGAGAACTACGTGAAGAGTGCAGAAGTCCCAGAAGCCAATGCAATCAACTGGAAGAAAGGGTATCAGTGATGGAAGATGAAATGAATGAAATGAAGTGAGAAGGGAAGTTTAGAGAAAAAAGAATAAAAAGAAACGAACAAACCCTCCAAGAAATATGGGACTATGTGGAAAGACCAAATCTACTTCTGATTGGTGTACCAGAAAGTGACGGGGAGAATGGAACCAAGTTGGAAAACACTCTGCAGGATATTATCCAAGAGAACTTCCCCAATCTAGCAAGGCAGGCCAACATTCAGATTCAGGAAATACAGAGAACACCACAAAGATACTCCTCGAGAAGAGCAACCCCAAGACACATAATTGTCAGATTCACCAAAGTTGAAATGAAGGAAAAAATGTTAAGGGCAGCCAGAAAGAAAGGTCGGGTTATGAACAAAGGGTAGTCATTCAGACTTACAGTGGATCTCTCAGCAGAAACTCTACAAGCCAGAAGAGAGGGGGGGCCAATATTCAACATTCTTAAAGAAAAGTATTTGGACCCAGAATGTCATATCCAGCCAAACTAAGCTTCATAAGTAAAGGAGAAACAAAATACTTTACAGACAAGTAAATGCTGAGAGATTTTGTCACCACCAGACCTGCCCTATAAGAGATCTTGAAGGAAGCACTAAACATGGAAAGGAACAACTGGTAACAGCAACTGCAAAATCATGCCAAATTGTAAAGACCATCGAGGCTAGGAAGACACCGCATCAACTAACGAGCCAAATAACCAGCTAACTTCATAATGACAGGATCAAATTCACACATAACAATATTAACTTTTAATGTAAACGGACTAAATGCTCCAATTAAAAGACATAGACTGGCAAACTGGATAAAGAGTGAAGACCCATCAGTATGCTGTATTCAGGAAACCCATCTCACATGCAGAGACACACATAAGCTCAAAATAAAAGGATGGAGGAAGATCTACCAAGCAAATGGAAAACAAGAAAAGGCAGGAGGTGCAATCCTAGTCTCTGATAAAACAGACTTTAAACCAACAAAGATCAAAAGAGAGAAAGAAGGCTATTACATAATGGTAAACGGATCAATTCAACAAGAAGAGCTAATTATCCTAAATATATATGCACCCAATACAGGAGCATCCAGATTCATAAAGCAAGTCCTGAGTTACCTACAAAGAGACTTAGACTCCCACACAATACTAATGGGAGACTTTAACACCCAATTGTCAACATTAGACAGATCAACGAGACAGAAAGTTAACAAGGATACCCAGGAATTGAACTCAGCTCTGCACCAAGTGGACCTAATAGACATCTACAGAAGTCTCCACTCCAAATCAACAGAATATACATTTTTTTCAGCACCAAACCTATTCGAAAATTGACCATATAGTTGGAAGTAAAGCTCTCCTCAGCAAATGTAAAAGAACAGAAATTGTAACAAACTGTCTCTCAGACTACAGTGCAATCAAACTAGAACTCAGGATGAAGAAACTCACTCAAAACTGCTCAACTACATGGAAACTGAACAACCTGCTCCTGAATGACTACTGGGTACATAACGAAATGAAGGCAGAAATAAAGATCTTCTTTGAAACCAATGACAACAAAGACACAACATACCAGAATCTCGGGGACAAATTTAAAGCAGTGTAGAGGGAAATTTATAGCACTAAATGCCCACAGAAGGAAGCAGAAAAGATCCAAAATTGACACCCTAACATCAGAATTAAAAGAGCTAGAAAAGCAAGAGCAAACACATTCAAAAGTTAGCAGAAGGCAAGAAATAACTAAAATCAGAGCAGAACTGAAGGAAATAGAGACACAAAAAACCCTTCAAAAAATTAATGAATCCAGGAGCTGGTTTTTTGAAAGGACCAACAAAATTGATAGACCGCTAGCAAGACTAATAAAGAAAAAAAGAGAGAAGAATCAAATAGATGCAATAAAAAATGATAAAGGCGATACAATCTCCAATCCCACAGAAATACAAACTACCATCAGGGAATACTACAAACACCTCTATGCAAATAAACTGGAAATTGTAGAAGAAATGGATAAATTCCTCGACACATACACCCTCCCAAGACTAAACCAGGAAGAAGTTGTATCTCTGAATAGAAAAATAACAGGCTCTGAAATTGAGGCAATAATCAATAGCTTACCAACGAAAAAAAGTCCAGGACCAGATGGATTCACAGCCGAATTCTACCAGAGGTACAAGGAGGAACTGGCACCATTCCTTCTGAAACTATTCCAATCAATAGAAAAAGATGGAATACTCCCCAACTCATTTTATGAGGCCTGCATCATCCTGATACCAAAGCTGGGCAGAGACACAACCAAAAAAGAGAATTTTAGACCAATATCCTTGATGAACATTGATGCAAAAATCCTCAATAAAATACTGGCAAACCAAATAAAGCAGCACATCAAAAAGCTTATCCACCATGATCAAGTGGGCTTCATCCCTGGCATGCAAGCCTGGTTCAATATACACAAATCAATAAATATAATCCAGCATATAAACACAATGAAAGACAAAAACCACATGATTATCTCAATAGATACAGAAGAGTCCTTTGACAAAATTCAACAACCCTCCATGCTAAAAACTCTCAATAAATTAGATATTGATGGGACATATCTCAAAATAATAAGTGCTATCTATGTCAAACCCACAGCCAATATCATACTGAATGGGCAAAAACTGGAAGCATTCCCTTTGAAAACTGGCAGAAGACAGGGATGCCCTCTCTCACCACTCCTATTCAACATAGAGTTGGAAGTTCTGGCCAGGACAATTAGGCAGGAGAAGGAAATAAAGGGTGTTCAATTAGGAAAAGAGGAAGTCAAACTGTCCCTGTTTGCAGATGACACGATTGTATATCTAGAAAACCCCATTGTCTCAGCCCAAAATCTCCTTAAGCTGATAAGAAACTTCCGCAAAATCTCAAGATACAAAATCAATGTACAAAAATCACAAGCATTCTTATACACAAATAACAGACTAACAGAGCCAAATCATGAGTGAACTCCCATTCACAATTGCTTCAAAGAGAATAAAATATCTAGGAATCCAAATTACAAGGGACATGAAAGACCTCTTCAAGGAGAACTACAAACCACTGCTCTTTGAATTAAAAGAGGATAGAAACAAATGGAGGAACATTCCAAGCTCATGGGTAGGAAGAAAAAATATCGTGAAAATGGCCATTCTGCCCAAGGTAATTTATAGATTCAATGCCATCCCCATCAAGCTACCGATGACTTTCTTCACAAAATTGGAAAAAACTACTTTAAAGTTCATATGGAACCAAAAAAAGAGCCCTCATAGCCAAGTCAATCCTAAGCCAAAAGAGCAACGCTGGAGGCATCACGCTACCTGACTTCAATCTATACTACAAGGCTACAGTAACCAAAACAGCATGGTACTCGTATCAAAACAGAGTCATAGATCAGTGGAACAGAACAGAGCCCTCAGAAATAATGCCGCATATATACAGCTATCTGATCTTTGACAAACCTGAGAAAAACAAGCAATGGGGAAAGGATTCCCTATTTAATAAATGGTTCTGGAAAACTGGCTAGCCATATGTAGAAAGCTGAAACTGGATCCCTTCCTTACACCTTATACAAAAAATAATTCAGTATGGATTAAAGACTTAAACATTAGACCTAAAACCATAAAAACCCCAGAAGAAAACCTAGGCATTACCACTCAGGACACAGGGATGGGCAAGGACTTCATGTCTAAAACACCAAAAGCTATGGCAACAAAAGGCAAAATTGACAAATGGGATCTAATTAAACTAAAGAGCTTCTGTACAGCAAAAGAAACTACCATCAGAGTGAGCAGGCAACCTACAAAATGGGAGAAAATTTTCACAACCTACTCATCTGACAAAGGGCTAATATCCAGAATCTGCAATGAACTCAAACAAATTTACACGAAAAAAAAAAACAACCCCATCAAAAAGTGGGCGAAGGACATGAACAGACACTTCTCAAAAGAAGACATTTATGCAGCCAAAAAACACATGAAAAAATGCTCACCATCACTGGCCATCAGAGAAATGCAAATCAAAAACCCAATGAGATACCATCTCACACCAGTTAGAATGGCAATCATTAAAAAGTCAGGAAACAACAGGTGCTGGAGAGGATGTGGAGAAATAGGAACATTATTACACTGTTGGTGGGATTGTAAACTAGTTCAACCATTGTGGAAGTCGGTGTGGTGATTCCTCAAGGATCTAGAACTAGAAATTCCATTTGACCCAGCCATCCCATTACTGGGTATATACCCAAAGGAATATAAATCATGCTGCTATAAAGACACATGCACAAGTATGTTTATTGTGGCACTATTCACAATAGCAAAGACTTGGAACCAACCCAAATGTCCAACATTGGATTAAGAAAACGTGGCACATATACACCATGGAATACTATGCAGCCATAAAAAATGATGAGTTCATGTCCTTTGTAGGGACATGGATGAAATTGGAAATCATCATTCTCAGTAAACTATCCCAAGGACAAAAAGCCAAACACTGCATGTTCTCACTCATAGGGGGGAATTGAACAATGTGAACACACGGACACAGGAAGGTGAACATCACACTCTGGGGAATGTCGTCAGGTGGGCGGAGGGTGGAGGGATAACTTTAGAAGATATACCTAATGCTAAATGTCGAGTGCTAAATGGTTGCAGCACACCAGCATGACACATGTATACATATGTAACTAACCTGCACATTTTGCACATGTACCCTAAAACTTAAAGTATAATAATAATAAAAAAATTCTAGAGAGTTAAGATAACCTCATTTTTTAAAATACTGAAAATGTAAAGGGTCCATATAAAAAGTTGTGTTAAGTACATACGTCCTATTTTAATAATTCACTTGCTTTGCTCTTAAAATCTCTATGAGAGAAGTTGATATTTTACTCATGTCTTTTGGAAAGAGATTCAAAACAAAAGTAGCTGTGCTGTGAAATTTCATAAAATTTGTGGGATTTTTACAAGCTAAATTATTCAGTATTTTGTATTGTTATTACAGTCATATATTGCCCGGAATGTATATACAGCAACCCTGCAACAGTGATTGCAACAAAATTAAGGTAAATAGGTCTACAATCATTTGATTTCGTTATTAGATAAATGAAGTTTTCATAGAGGAAATGCAAATTCAGATCCGGTTACATAAGTTTAACTATTATTTAAACCTTATATAAAATTAAATCTAACCCTCACAACTGCAAGTCTGTAAGGAATCACTGTCAGGAATCTACAGGACTTGGCTCGTATTTACATTCGACTCACACTTAGAAATTTCATAAATGATGAGATGCAGGCCAAGGGGATTCCTCAAAGGGCTCCACCCAAAAGGAAAGGAAAGAGAGTTAAACAGAGAATTACCACTTATGTATCTGTGGGTAATCAGCTTATTCCTCAGCCTCTAGACACCGAAGAGTATGAAAAAATGGAAGAAGATAACAAAAAAGAGGAAGAAAAAGATCACAGTGAGGCGATGAAGCCAGAGGAGTAACCTCAAAATTTACTGAGAGAAAAAATCATGAAACTGCCCCTCCCTGAATCTTTAAAAGCTTACTTGACATATTTTAGAGACAAATAACTTAGATCAAGAAGAAAGAATGCCTACTGGTAATTCCTTTAGTCCTGAAAATGTAGCATTTGTGAGGAGTTAAAAGAATTATTTCTTTCATCAGAGCAAATTATAGTGGAAAAAATATCACTCGTTACTCTCAGTAACTTAAATTATGTATTGAGTGAATAAAAGAATCCCTTTTATAAAATCTATTTTTCTTTAAATCTTGGAAAACTGTTGTTTTAGCTCAAAGTGATTTCAAAGTGGAATGCAACAGTAGTCAAGACTTGTGTACCATAAATTCTTTTCTAATTCCTTACGAATCTCGTTCATTTTCATGTAGAAAACGAGAGCGAAACTACAGAGAAAAGAAACGCCCGGTGCATCACGGCCTGACGATGGTTTCCTGTTTCCTAAGAAATGGGGAGTCTCCACTATGACCTGTTTCCAAAGAGGAAACTGGAAAGGAGAGCAAAAACACGATGCTGCTTTTCCACTATTCTCTGGAGGTTTCTGTGTCCCCACAGAGCTCGGGAAAGAAACAGTCAAAATGGTCACGCTTTCGGGGACTAGAGACACATGAGCAACAGGCCCCCTTGCAGAAGACAAAGGAATGTGGAACCCAAAACCATGCTTCAGTCGGCCTGAGTGTGACTCCTGTGTGGGCGGGACTATCCACCTCACGCTCCGTTGCTGGCTCAACGTGGGGCTATCTCATCTGTTAACCATGTGGATGAAAAATGGACAATCACCCGAGTCTGGGCTCATTGCTCTCTGTGTAATTAGCTTATTCCTTTGGAGACGAAATTCGTCTGAATCGCTCCCAGATGAAGTAACCCAGGCTGGCGATCCAGAGGGCCGATGAGAGCCCTGCAGGCCGACGCGGCTGTGGGCCGAGCACTTAGCCTGCCCTGGGCACCCAACATTTTCCCGGAGTGCAAGATCCTGCTGGTCCTGGAGGAAGAAGACCGCTTTTCTCTCTGCCTTCCCCTCTTTGTTTCTTGCTCCCACCCTCCCTCCCTCTTTCCCTCCATCCCTCCCTCAGTTCCCCCCTTCCTCCCTCCCTCCCTCCTTCCCTCTCTCCCTCCTATCCCTCCAAACCTTCCATGGTCCCTGGGTCCATCTGTTCTTTTCTCCCTCCATCGCTCCCTCCCTCTCTGTCTCCATTCCTCTCCCCATCTCTGCCTCAGTTCCCTCCCGCGTATAAAGGGCAGCACCCCGGTTTGCGTGGGGTCTCGGGTCTGCATTTAGCTGTCAGGCACTCCATGGTGATGCCGAGGAAGCTGGCTGGGCAAGGGTAGGCGAGTGATGGTGGGGGGGGGGACAGAGGTAGCGAGACGCGGAAAGAAGAGTAGGCTTGGCACCTGCCCAGGCCAGTGTTTCCCGGGATGGAGGTCTCCGCCCGTCCCACTGAAGAACGCGGCGGGGATACAAGAGGGAAGGTATGAGAGCTCCGCCTGAGCTTGTTAGAAAACCTAGGCTGCTGCCTGCTAACCCACGCATGAGCAGTAGACTCTCCACCTCCCGGTACCTGGACGGGCCCTGGGATCCCCGGGATGCTCAGGAAAGAATGACAGCCCTCCTCTGAGTGGAGTCTCTCATGGGACCTGGAACTCAGAGATCCTAGGCAGGTCAGCTGGAAGGGAAGACACGCCTCTCCATACCGAGTCAGAGGTTCACCGCTAAAGAGAGGCCGCCGCCCTGCCCCCACCCCGCCCCAACCCCACGTCCTAAAGCTTCTCCAGCAGAGCCCGGTGTTCTTCCTGGCTGAGGAGTGGTTCCAGCGGAGTGGGCTCTTCCACTTCCTTCAGCTTCCCCAGTGGCGCTGGACCTAGGAAAGGTTGTGCCTTTTGCTGAAACTCTGGGGTTGACAGGAGCTCATCTAACAGGCTGGAGGTGAGTGTAGATGAGCGCCCCAGCTCCTGGAGCAGTTGAGAGATGCCTGGATGGCTTGCATCTGTGCTTGATGTGGAGGCCTCCAGGGTCGCTAGCTTCAGAGGTGGAGGTGCCCCGTCTTTGGTTTCCCACCCCGCCCTGGCGACCTGGGGCTCCAGACCCACCGCGGACTCCGGTGGGACGTGGGTGGTGCAAACACACCTTGCCCCTGTGACTCAGCTTGAGGGGGCCCAAGCTGTCCCACTGAGCATGCGCCCAGCAGGCCACCGTGCTGCGGATCCTCATCCTCCTGGCATTTGTTGGGGTGCGGAGGCCACCGAGGTGTCTGAGGGTGGGACAGTCCTACTTCCAGAGGAGCCAGGGCATTGAACACAAAAATTCCCACGTGCAATGGCAGGTTGAGAGATTCCTTCTGCCTGCACAGCCTGGCTGGGCTGGAGCGGGGGGACGGCCCTTGCTACCTGGCTCATGAAAACTCCCTGTGGGAGAGCCCCAGGCATGCAGGGCGTGTGTGGTGCAGAAAGTCCCATTCCCCATGCAGAGATGTGGGTGAACTCGATTGAGGAGGGAGGAGGATGACACCCACTGGGGGTTTTAATTAGTAACCACAGTGGCCTCAAAGAGCTCAAATGGAAGGAAGAATTGCACGTCTCTCACTTTAAGTAAAAAGCTAGAAATGATTAAGCTTACTGAAGATGTAATATTTTCATCGCTAGAGAGACGTCAACACTTGGCTTCAAAACTTCAAAGGATGGGCTGACTGTCTTTGAGGACCACTGCAGTTGGTGACTTTAAGTTACAGCCAATGCTCATTGACCACTCTGAAAATCTCAGGGCTCTTAAGAATTATTCAAAATCTATTCTTTCTGTGCTCTATAAATGGAACATCACAGTCTGTGTGACAACACAACTGTTAACAGTATGGTTTACTGAATATTTTAATCCCACTATTGAGACCTACTGCTCAGAAAAAAACAAACAAACAAAAAAAAAAACGAGTCCTTTAAAGGGATTGCTGCTTGGCCTGGTTCAGTGGCTCACACCTATAATCCCTGCACTTTGGGAGGCCGAGGTGGTTGGATCGCCTGAGGTCAGAAGTTGGAGACCAGCCTGGCGAAAATTATGAAACCCCATGTCTAATAAAAATACAAAAAAATTAGCCGGGCATGGTGGTTGTACTTGTAATTTCAGCTGCTTGGGAGGCTGACACAGAAGAATGGCTTGGACCCTGGAGGTGGAAGTTGCAGTGAGCCAAGACCACACCACTGCCCTCCATCCTGGGCAACAAGAGGGAAACTATATAAAGGAGAAAAAAAAAAAAAGGAAAGAAAAGAAAAAAGGAAAAAAGATTGCTGCTTATTAATAATTCTCCTAGCTACCCAGAAGCATAGATGGAGATGTACTTGAAAATTAATGTTATGTTCATGGCTGCTAATACAATATATACCCTTCAGCCTGTGGATCAAATCCTGGTTTTGACTTTCAAGTGTTTTATTAAATAATAAATGCATTTTGTAAAGGTATAGCTGTCATAGATAGTAATTTCTTTGATGAGTCTGGATAAACTGAATTGAAAACCTTTTGGAAAGGTTTCACCATTAATCCCTTCATGATATTTCAAACTCCTCCCGTGAATCACAAATGTCCTTAATAGCAAATGCCATTAAGAACATTTGTGCTTGATGGGAGGAGGTTGAAATATCAACATTAACAGGAGTTTGGAAGAAGTTGATTCCAGCCGTTATGGATGGCTTTGAGGGCTCAGGATGTCAGTGGAGGAAGTCCCTACAGATGTGGTAGAAATCGCACGACAATCAGAATTAGAATTAGGGCCTTAAGATGAGATTAAATTGCTGTAAACTCATGATGAAACTTGAACAAGTGGGGAGTTGCTTCTTATGGATGAGCACAGAAAATATTTTCTTGAGATGGAATCTACTCCAGGTGGAGATGCTATGAACATTGTTGAAATAACAGCAAAGGATTTAGAATATTCCATAAACCTAGTGGATAAAGCAGCAGCAGGGTTTGAGAGGGTTTACTCCAATTTTGAAGGAAGTTCTACTGTGGATAAAATGTTATCAAACAGCATCACATGCTACAGGGAAATCTTTTGTGAAAGGAACACTCTTCATTGTTTTAAGAAATTGACACAGGTACCCAAACTTCAGCAGCCCCCATACTGATCAGTCAGCAGCCATCAACATAGAGGCAAGACCCTCACTGTAGAGAAAAGAAAGAGAGATCAGACTGTTACTGTGTCTATATAGAAAGAATAGACATAAGAGACTCCATTTTGAAAAAGACTTGTACTTTAAACAATTGCTTTGGTGAGATGTTGTTAATTTGTAGCTTTGCCCCAGCCGCTTTGCCCCAGCAACTTTGCCCCAGCCACTCAGACCCAACCTGGAGCTCACAAAAACATGCGTTGTATGAAATCAAGGTTTAAGGGATCTAGGGCTGTGCAGGACGTGCCTTGTTAACAAAATGTTTACAAGCAGTATACTTGGTAAAAGTCATCGCCATTCTCTAATCTTAATAAACGAGGGGAAAAATGCACTGCAGAAAGCCGCAGGGACCTCTGCCCTTGAAAGTGGGATATTGTCCAAGGTTTCTCCCCATGTGAAAGTCTGAAATATGGCCTCATGGGATGAGAAAGACGTGACTGTCCCCCAGCCCGACACCCGTTAAGGGTCTGTGCTGAGGTGGATTAGTAAAAGAGGAAAGCCTCTTGCAGTTGAGATAGAGGAAGGCCACTGTCTCCTGGTTGCCCCTGGGAACTGAATGTCTCAGTATAAAACCCGATTGTACCTTTGTTCAATTCTGAGATAGGAGAAAATCCGCCCTATGATGGGAGGGCAGATATGTTTGCAGTAATGCTGCTTTGTTATTCTTTACTCCGCTGAGATGTTTGGGTGGAGAGAAACATAAATCTGGCTTACGTGCACATCCAGTCATAGTACCTTCCCTTGAACTTAATTGACATAGATTATTTTGCTCACATGTTTTTGCTGACCTTCTCCTTATTATCACCCTGCTCTCCTACTACATTCCTTTTTGCTCAAATAATGAAAATAATAAGCAATAAAAACTTCTCCTTATTATCACCCTGCTCTCATACTACATTCCTTTTTGCTCAAATAATGAAAATAATAAGCAATAAAAACTTCTCCTTATTATCACCCTGCTCTCCTACTACATTCCTTTTTGCTCAAATAATGAAAATAATAAGCAATAAAAACTGAGGGAACTCAGAGGCCGGTGCCTGTGCAGGTCCTTGGTATGCTGAGTGCTGGTCTCCTGGGCCTACAAGTGCTTCTCTATACTTTGTCTCTGTGTCTTACTTATTTTCTCAGTCTCTCGTCCCACTTGACTAGAAATACCCACAAGTGTGGAGGAGCAGGCCACCCCTTCACTCACCAGCAAATGATTATGACTTGGTAAAGTTCAGATATTCATTAATATTTTTCAGCAATGAGGTATTTTAAGTTAAGGTATGTACATGGATTTTTAGACATAATGTGATTACTAATTAATTAATTAATAATTATTAATTACTCATTAGACTACAACACGGTTTAAGCATAACTTTTATAAGTACTGGGAAACAAAATGTTTATGTGACTAATTTGATTGTAACATTTGCCTTATTGTGGTTGTCTGGAACCAAACCTACACTATCTCTGAGTATTCTTGAAAGTTTTTGGTTGTTCTTTGTTTTGAGAAGGGGTTTCGCTCTGTCACCCAGGCCAGAGTGCAGTGGCATGATCATAGCTCACTGCAGCCTCAAACTGCTGGGTGAAGTGATTGTTCTACCACAGCCTCCTGAGTAGCTGGGACTACAGGCATGCAGCACTATGCTTAGATATATATATTTTTTTTTTGAGATGGAGTCTCGCTCTTTAGCCCAGGCCAGAGTGTAGTGACTCTATCTCGGCTCCCTGCTAGCTGTGCTTCCCGTGTTCATACCATCCTCCTGCCTCAGCCTCCTGAGTAGCTGGGACTACAGGTGCCCACACCAGGCCCAGCTAATTTTCTGTATTTTTAGTAGAGATGGGGTTTCACCATGTTAGCCAGGATGGTCTCGATCTCCTGACCTCGTGATCCACCCGCCTCAGCCTCCCGAAGTGCTTGGATGACAGGAATGAGCCACCGCACCCGGCCTGTCTTTTCTTTCTAGTGGCACAAGCCCCAGGGAGTGTGGTGCGTCTGATCTAAGATGCTTTTGAGCAGTGTAGAAAGTGTTGCTGTCTGTATTTAATTTTTTCCTACATGTATGGCCGCGATCGATCACAAGATCAATAAGCCCTTCTCCTTATTCTACTTCCCTTTCTAGCAATGGAGAACTTTGATTGGATTTTTCCTGCCTACAGGCAGGAATGAGTCTGCTGTTTTCTTTTTTAAACCCGAGGGGACTGAGCCTGAGGGCCTGGAGCACGGCCACCCTCCCCCAACCCCAACTGGTGATTGTGGTGGTGGTGGTGGTGGTTTTGTATTCCAGCTTCTGTTCTGTTGTTGTTGTTGTTGCTGCTGCTGCTGCTGGTGCTGTCGTCGTTGTTTTGGTATTTTACAGACTTAGGGGGTGTACCTGCTTGTTTGTCACATCAGCATACTACTGCCTCCGGATTTAGAAGTGGACCTCCAGTGTATCCAATACCCACGTGGCAAACGTTGTCTCTGACTGGCGATTTATTCATCCCTCGTCCCCCTGTTGTCCTCCTCCTCCCTTTTGGAGTGTCTGTTATTTCCATCTTGATGACCTTGTGCGTACCCACTGTTTACCTCCCACTTTTAAGCAGAAGGCGGTTCACTGGGTACATACTTGCTTCCAGCTCTATCCATGTTGTGGGAAAAGACGTGAAATCACTCTTTTTTGTGCCTACACCATTAGAGAATTTTAACTTTCTTGGTGATTGTTTTTCTTTTTTCTTTTCTTTTCTTTTCTTTTCTTTCCTCCTCCTCCCCCTATTTTTTCATTTTTTTCAGCTGGGCTCTCCTACTTGTGTTGCTCAGTTGATCAGGTTGGTCTCCTGGCCTTGACACTTCTTCTGTCACATCCACCGCCTGGTTGTTGAAATGAGCATCTCTTGTAAAATGGAAAAGACAAAAAAAAAAAAGAGAAAGACAAAAAGTATGGGGTGAACATTTCTCTTGCCGCCTCCCAGGGTGTACCTTGGACCCGATAGGAGGGAGGGAGCTTGCCTGGGTGGGTTTTCTGTGCTAAATCCTCCCGGGGGCCTCCTTCCCTCTCCCCCTTGTCCCTGCTTCTCCCCCAACCAAGGCTCCCACCGCCGCTGTGGGATTTTCCGTGGGAGAGGTATGGGAGAGGACTGATGCACCTTCCAGATCTATATCCTGCCAGATGTCTCTGACTCAGCGTCCACCACCGGCTGCCTGCCACCTTCCAGCGAGCTCTGAGGCTGATGCCCCGCCCCCCTTCTTGTCCCACCACACTTCCCCTGCTGGCCGTTGCCTGGTGACCCCAAGGGAACTGCGATGACGCTTTCTTTTTTCTTTTTTTAAAATTTTATTATTATTATACTTTAAGTTTTAGGGTACATGTGCACAATGTACAGGTTTGTTACATATGTATACGTGTGCCATGTTGTTGTGCTGCACCCATTAACTCGTCATTTAGAATTAGGTATATCTGCTAATGCTATCCTTCCCCCCTTCCCCCACCTCACAACAGTCCCTGGTGTGTGATGTTCCCCTTCCTGTGTCCATGTGTTCTCATTGTTCATTTCCCACCTATGAGTGAGAACATGCGGTGTTTGGTTTTTTGTCCTTGTGATAGTTTGCTGAGAATGATGGTTTCCAGTTTCACCCATGTCCCTACAAAGGACATTGACTCATCATTTTTTATGGCTGCATAGTATTCCATGGTGTCAAATCCTACAGTGAAGACTTCCACCAGATGCCCCAGATGGGCCGAATGGGATGAGAGTGGACCACCCTGGACCATGCTGTTCTTGGGGGTATGTTGACATACAGGGTGGACTGGCAGCCCCAGTATTGTAAAGGGTGTCCAGGTATGGAAATGTCACATAGGATGTCCTCCGTCCCGTCAGCCTGCCTTCAGCTTCCTCAGGCATGAAGACAACTTCCCATCAGAACCTCTTTTCTTTCCTTTCTCCACCACACACATGAGACGCATGAGAGGGAGAAACAGCTCAATAGATACTGCTGACCTTCATTTGTGGAATCTTCAGTCATCTACACACAGACAGGTGAATAGACAGGTACCCAAATCAAACAGCATTTCCGTGTCCTCATGGTGGGATTGGTCTCTCTCTCTCTCACACACACACACACAATTTCCACATCTAGTTCACAAACCACACTAATTTACCGTTTTCACAGTACGCAGTCTGAGTAAAACCCACCCCACCCTCCACCCGGCGGTTGACAAAACTCCTTCTCTACAATTTATAAAAAAGATCATCTGGGCTGGGCACAGTGGCTCACTCCTGTCATTCCAGCACTTTGGGAGGCCAAGGTGGGTTGATCACTTGAGGCCAGGAATTCAAGACCAGGCTGGCCAACATAGTGAAACCCCATCTCTATGAAAAATAGAACAATTACCAGTTCTGATGGCATAGGCTTGTAATCACAACTACTCAGGAGACTGAGGCAGGCGAGTTGCTTGAATTAGGGAGGCCGAGTTTGCAGTGAGCTGAGATCATGCCATGGCAATTATTGAGACAGAGCGAGACTCTGTCTCAATAATAATTATAATATTATTATAAGATTAGTTTTGCGTGGTAATACCTGCCTGTAGTCGCAGCTACTCGGGAGGCTGAGATAAGGAGAAGAACACTTGAGGCCCCACAGGTCGAGGCTTCAGTCAGCTGTATCCTGGGCAGTTACCAGTCAAGGAGATATGCCCCTCCCCGTTTTCTTTTCTTTTCTTTTTCTTCTCTTTTCTTCTCTCTTCTTCTCCCTCCCACCCTCCCTCCCTTTCTTTCTTTCTTTCTTTCTTTCTTTCTTTCTTTCTTTCTTTCTTCCTTCCTTCCTTCCTTCCTTTCCTGCCTGACTGCCTTCCTGCCTTTCTTCTTCCCTCCCTTCCTCCCATCCTTCTTTCCTCCTGCCTCAGCCTCCCAAAGTGCCGGGATTACTGGAGTGAGGCACCATGCCTGCTTGGCGTAAAGCTACACCCTTTGAAAGTAAGACACAGAGAGCGCCTTCCAGTGATTTGATTGATTGATTGACTGATTTAGAGGCAGCGTCTCACTCTGTCACCCTGGCAGTGGTGCCATCATAACTCACTCACTGCAGCGTGGATGCTCCTGGACTCAAGCAATCCTTCCACCTCAGCCTCCAGAGTAGAGTACCTGGGACCACAGGCACATGCCACCGTGCCCAGATAATTTTTATTTATTTATTTATTTTTTTCCCAAGACAGAGTTTCTCTCTGGTTGCTCAGACTGGAGTGCAATGGCGTGATCTTGGCCCACCACAACCTCTGCCTCCTATGTTCAAGCGATTCCCCTGCGTCAGCCTCCCCAGCATCTGGGACTGCAGGCATGCGCCACCACATCTGGCTGATTTGGTATTTTTAGTGCAGACGGGGCTTCTCCATGTTGGTCAGGCTGGTCTTGAACTCCCGACCTCAGGTGATCCGCCCTCCCCAGCCTCCCGAAGTGCTGGGATAGCAGGCATGAGTCACCGAGCCTGGCCTTCATTTTTCAATGTTTTTCCACAGATAGGGTCTCATCATTTTTTTGCAACCCTCCTGACCCGGTGCCTCAAATTGCTGGCGTGACAGGCGTGAGCCACTGCGCCTGGACTCCGGGGAATGATTCACGACCACGACCACTGTACTGATTCTTTCTTTATTTTTTCTTTCTTTCTTTCTTTCTTTCTTTCTTTCTTTCTTTCTTTCTTTCTTTCTTTCTTCCTTTCTTCTTTCTTTCTATCTTTCATTGATGATTATTTTATTATTGATTGATTGATTGATTGATTTTGAGATGGAGTCTTGCTCTAGGCGAGGTGAGGCGAGGCAAGGTGCAATGCTTTGGAAGCCGCAGCACCGCCTTCTAAAGCCCCATTCAAATGCACAAAGCCCTATTCGCTTCCTGGACTTGGAGCTGATGCCTTCCTTTGCCTTGTGTTTCTCTCCATTCAGAAGCTTTTACAGGCACAACCCCACCCAAAGGCTGGCTACGGCTGAGGATTACGGGATGTGGTGGGGCTGGAAACTCTTTCCCCCATTGTTGCAAGCTCAGCCAAGATATCCCCCGACCCTCATCACTCGCTCGCCCTTTGAGATCCCCTCCCTCCACCACCTTGGAGGCTGACTTCTTACTTTACTTTCTGTCTTTCTTCCTTTCCTGCGTTTGAGGAGTGTGTGCAGGAATGAGGGTGTGTAGGGGGAGGGGGTGTGGGGTGGGGACAGAGGGGAACGTCCTAAGGGTCGATTTAGTGTCATGCCTCTTTCACCACCACCACCGAAGATTAAAGCAACAATCAGTTAAATACCATGTGTTCTCATCCATAAGTGGGAACTTATAAGTGAGAGTTCTGCGTGGGCAGAACGAGGGACACGAGAGATGCGGGAGCCTACTTGAGGGAGGAGGGGTGGAAAGAGAGAGAGCGTCAGGAGAAACCAAAACTAAACGAAACATGAAAACTGTCGAGTACTGCGCTCAGTGTCTGGGTGATGAAATCATCTGCACACTGAACCTCCCATCAGAAGTTTACCTATGTAACAATCTTGCACATATATGCTTGAACAAGAAATGAAAGTTAGAGGAGAAAGAGAGAGAGAGGGAGAGAAGGAAAGAGAGAGAGAAAGAAGTGAAACGAAACACCATCTCCTTGACCTGAGTCAGGGGGTTTCCGGCCTTTTGTGGGAACATTCATTGACAATGTAGTATTTGGGCCTGTTCTTTCTTTTTTTCTTCGTTTCTTTTTTTTTGGACTGAGTCTCTCTCGCTCTGTCACCCAGGCTGCAGTGCAGTGGCGCTCTCTTGGCTCACTGAAACCTCTGCTTTCCGGGTTCCAGTGATTCTTCTTCGGTAATTGGGATTACAGACGCGCACCACGACAGACGGCTAATTTTTCTATTTTTAGTGGAGATGGGTTTTCTCCATGTTGGCCGCGTTGGTACTGAACTCCTGACCTGAAGTGATTTGCCCTCCTGGGCCTCCCAAAGTGCTGGGACGACAGGCCTGAGCCGCAGGGATTTCAGTCTTTAAAAGCACCGGCCCTGCCACCTTTTGCTGCGGCCCTTACACTCAGAATGACATGTCCTCTCTGCCATAGGTTGACTCTTTGACTCCCCTATGCTATTGCACTCTAGCCTGGGCAGCAAGAGAGAAACTCCGTGCCCCCACCTTCCCGTGCAAAAAATAAATAAATAAATAAGTAAATAAATAAATAAATAAATAAAATATCTACACATGACCTATAAGTGTGTGTTCCCATGAGTGATTTCTAATAAATGGCACTGTACACTGAAAGCAGTGGCTCACATCTGTCATCCCAGCACTTTGGGAGGCTGAGTTGGGTGGGCCACGAGGTCAGGAGTTCAAGACCAGCCTAGCCAACATGGTGAAACCCCGTCTCTACTGAAAATACGAAACTGAGTCGGGCGCGCTGGGGCAGGCACCTGTAATCCCAGCTACTCGGGAGGTTGAGGCAGGATAATCACTTGAACCAGGCAGGCGGAGGTTGCAGTGACCTGGGATTGCGCCACTGCACTACAACCTGGACGACAGAGTGAGATTCGGTCTCTAAATAAATAAATAGAAAGAAAGAAAGAAAAGAAAAGAAAGAAAAGAAAAGAGAAGAGAAGAAAAGAAATAAAGAAAAGAAAAGAAAACCAGAAAAGAAAGAGAAAATGAAAGAAAAGGCACTATATCGCTACTCGGCTAGGACCTTCTCTCTTTCTGTGTTTCTCTCTGTCTCTCTCTGTCTGTCTTTGTCTTTCTCTATCTGTCTCTTTCTCTGTCTGTCTCTTTCTCTCTATCTCTGTCTCTCTCTCTCTGCCAGTCTCACTGTGTCTGTCTTTTGTCTAACTCTCTTTCTCTGCCTATCTCTCTCTGTCTCCCTCCCTGTCTGTTTCTCTCTCTCTCTGTCTCTCTCTTTCTGTCTGTTTTTCTCTGTCTCTGTCTGTCTCTGTTTCTCTCTGTCTCTCTCTGTCTGTCTCTGTTTTTCTCTGTCTGTCTCTCTCTTTCTTTTTCTGAGTCTCTCTGTCTGTCTCTCTCACTCTCTCTCTCTCTCTCTGTACCTATCTTGTCTTACTGTCTTTCTCTACCCGTCTGTCTCTCTCTCTCTGTCTGTCCCTCTTCCTCCCTTTCTGTCTCTCTCCCTCTCTCTCTCACTCTCTGTCTGTCTGTCTCTCTTTCTGTCTGTTTCTGTCTCTCCCTCTCATCTCTGTCAGTCTCTCTTTCTGTCTGTCTGTGTCTGTCTCTCTCTGCCTGTCTCTCTCACTGTGTCTGTCTTCTGTCTTGCTCTCTTTCTCTGCCTGTCTCTCTCTCTGCCTGCCTTTCTGTTCTCTCTCACTCTGTCTCTCTTTCTGTCTGTTTCTCTCTGTCTGTCTCTTTCTCTGTCTGTCTGTCTCTCTCTCTCTTTTTTTTTTTTTTTCCCATGGAGTCTCACTGTGTCGCCAAGGCTAGAGTGCAGTGGCACCATCTCGGCTCACTGCAAACTCCACCTCAGAGGTTCACGTCATTCTCCTGTGTCAGCCTCCTGAGTAACTGGGACTATAGGCGCCCGCCACCAAGCCCGACTAATTTTTTGTATTTTTAGTAAAGACGGGATTTCACCGAGTTAGCCAGTATGGTCTCGATCTCCTGACCTCCTGATCCACCCTCCTCAGCCTCCCAAAGTGCTGGGATGACAGGAATGAGCCACTGCGCCTGGCCTGTCTCTCTCTTTCTTTCTTTCCTCTCTCTCTCTCTCTGGGTGCCTATCTTCTGTCTTACTCTCTTCTCTGCCTGTCGGTCTCTCTCTCTGTCTGTCTCTCTCCCTTCCTGTCTGTTTCTCTCTCTCTGTCTCTCTCACTCTCGCTGTCTCTGTCTCTCTCTCTTGCTGTTTCTCTCTGTCCATCTCTGTCTGTCTGTTTCTCTGTCTGTCTCTCTGTTTCTTTCTCTCTGTCTCTGTCTCTCTCTCCCTCTGCCTGTCTCTCTCACTGTGTCTCTCTTCTGTCTTACTCTCTTTCTCTGCCTGCCTGTCTCTCTCTCCCCCTCTCTTTCTGTTTCTCTCTCTATATCTCTCACTCTCTCCGTCTCTCTCTGTCTGTTTCTCTCTGTCTCTGTCTTTCTCTGTCTGTCTCTGTCTCTCTCCCTCCCTGTCTGTCTGTTTCTGTCTCTTTCTCTATCTCTGTCTCTCTCATTCTGTTTCTCTCTGTCCATCTCTGTCTTTCTCTGTCTGTCTCTTTCTCTGTATGTCTCTCTCTTTCTCTCTGTCTCTTTCTCTCTCTCTCTGCCTGTCTCTCTCACTGTGTCTGTCTTCTGTCTTGCTCTCTTTCTCTGCCTGTCTGTCTGTCTCTCTCTCCCTCTCTTTCTCTCTCTCTCTGTCTCTCTCTTTCTGTTTCTCTCTGTCTCTGAGTGTCTGTCTGTTTCTCTCTTTCTCTGTCTCTCTCTCTGTTTCCTCTCCATCTGTTTCTGTCTGTCCCTCTCTCTCTGTCTCTCTCCCTCCCTGTCTGTCTGTTTCTCTCTGTCTTCGTCTCTGTTTCTCTGTCTTTCTGTCTGTTTCTCTCTGTCTATTTCTGTCCATCTCTGTCTTTCTATGTCTGTCCCTTTCTCTGTCAGTCTGTCAGACCCCCCATGATGGAGAGGGCCTTGCCCCTTCCACGAAAGTGAGAAGGGCCTGCTTAGAGAGGCCGAGAGGAATCCAGACAGACGGGCCTTGCTACGCTTCACCACTCAGTGTATGACTTTGGGAGGTCGAGGCCGGATCCCCACTTAGATGGAAGGGACATTTTCAGACTTTTCTCTCTGTCACGTGTGGCTTCCCTACTTCTCGTATTTCCCTGATAAGCTCCTCAACTCAAAAATACATGGTTAAGGCCGGGCATGGTGGCTCACGTCTGTCATCCCAGAACTTCTGGAGGCCGAGGCGGGGGATCACGTGAGGTTGGGAGTTCGAGACTAGCCTTGCCACCACGGTAAAACCCCGTCTCTACAAGAAATACTAAACTGAGTCGGGCACGGTGGGGTATGCACCTGTAATGCCAGCTGCTCAGGGGGCTGAGGTGGGAGAATCACTTGAACCTGGGAGGCGGAGAC
The DNA here is from genome assembly GCF_028885655.2 of Pongo abelii. Taxonomy (NCBI): domain Eukaryota; kingdom Metazoa; phylum Chordata; class Mammalia; order Primates; family Hominidae; genus Pongo; species Pongo abelii. The sequence continues at coordinate 15,892,814 of NC_072000.2, read as the reverse complement.
TGCAGTGAGCCGAGATCATGCCACTGCACTACAGCCTGGGCTGTAGAGTGAATAGGACTCTGTCTCTAAATAAATAAATAAATAAATAAATAAATAAATATATAAATAAATAAATGAATGCATTATTTTCCATGCTGACTGACACTTGCCGTCATCGGTTGTCTTCGGGCATCATCTAGCGGCCACTGTTATTGAAAGTCTAGGTGACATAGAGGGAGGTCTTGCTTACTTCACTAAGCCTGGGCAACGGGTTTCTCTCTCTCCCTTCTGGAGGTCCCTCCCTCTCTCCCTGGTTGCCTAGGGAACCTCCGCCCTGGCGGGTGCCCTACTGTTCTTTTATCAGCGCTTTAGTTTTCTTTGTGTGTTGGTTTCTTTCATGTGCATAGACTCTTCTACTTGGGTTTTAGGAGGGGTCACTTTAATTTTCAAGTCCCCCCCCAGCTCCCCCCACTACCCAAGTCCCTTTATCTTTATTTAGTGAGTCAATTAGGCGGGTTCCCCACAAAACCCCCACCTCCCGCCTCCCAACACCCTGCTTGGAATCCTTCGGGAGCCACCCTGGTGGGCCTCCCTCTTCTCTCCCCTTCCCCTACTCCTTACCGGCGATCTCATTCTTGCCAGGATGACATTTGCAACGATGGTCATCAGGCCTCACTCAGTGGCCACCGTTTTTGAAGATGGGGGTGGCACTGTCACACTTCCCTGGAGGGAGCTCAGGCCGATGGCATAGCCCTTGACCCGCGTGGGAAAGCGGGCGGGTCTGCTGTTGTGGGGTCTTTTCCTCCCACTTCCCTCCTCAGGCCTCCCTCCCTAGGAAAGCTTCACCCTGGCTGGGTCTCCATCACCTTTTATCATGATGTTTAATTTCTCCGCCCTCCAGCCAGTATAGTTTCACAATGGGAATGGTGTCACAGCTCTAGTCTGGGCGTTCTTAGTATTTGCCCATAATAGAAACGTTTTCTGAAAACTAATACTTTGCTCACTTAAGATTTCCAGGGATAGTGCCTTGGCCCGTGTTTGTTGTTTTGTTTTGTTTTGTTTTTTTCGTGTTTTTCCTTTTTCGTATGTATTTCTTTTCAGGTGAAGTAGAAATCCCCAATTTTCAGGAAGACGTATCTTTTCCCCAAAACATGTTAGCTGCTGTTTTCTCCTGTTGTTAACTAGCGCTTTTGTGAATCTCTCAACGTGTAGTGAGAGCAGGTTGATGTTTACTTCAGAATATCTTATTTTCTAGAAATCCATAAGTGAATGCTGCTGCTGTTCTTGCTGCTGCTTCTGCTGCTCTTGTTGCTGTTGTTGTTGTTTTCAAAGCACACCCCGGCCACACTTTACAGAATCAAAAGCGTTGTAAAATATGTGTAATTATTTCCTGACCACGCCATTCCTCCTCTTCTCTCTGTCTCTCTGTCTCTCTTTCTCTGTCTCTCTCTCTCTGCCTGTCTATTTCTCTCTCTCTCTCTTTGCCTGTCTCTCTCACTGTGTCTGTCTTCTGTCTTACTCCGTTTCTTTGCCTTTCTGTCTCTCTCTGTCTGCCTGTCTGTCTGTCTCTCTCTCTCCCTGTCTGTTTCTCTCTGTCCATCTCTGTTTTTATCTCTGTCTCTTTCTCTCTGTCTCTCTGTCTCTGTGTGTTTTTCTCTCTGCCTGTCTCTCTCACAGTGTCTGTCTTCTTTCTTTCTTTCTTTCTCTGCCTGCCTTTCTCTCTCTCTCTTTCTTTCTCTCTGTCTCTCTCTGTCCATCTCGCCTTTCTCTGTCTGTCTCTTTGTCTGTCTGTCTGTATCTCTCTTTCCTTCTTTGTCTCGCTGTCTCTGTCTCTCTCTCTGTCTCTCTCACTGTGTCTGTCTTGTCTTATTCTCTTTCTCTGCCTGTCTGTCAGTATCTCTCTCTCTCTCTCCCTGTCTGTCTCTCTCTCTCCCTGTCTGTTTTTTTCTCTGTCTTTGCCTGTCTGTCTCTCTGTCTCTGTCTCTCTGTCTCTCTCTCTGTGTGTCTGTCTTCTGTCTTACTGTCTTTCTCTTCCTGTCTGTCTGTCTCTCTCTCCTTGTCTGTTTCTCTCTGTCTCTGTCTCTGTCTGTGTCTCTCTCTGTCTGTTTCTATCTCTCCCTCTGTCTGTCTCTTTCTCTCTCTGTCTCTTTCCCTCTGTCTGTCTCTCTCTTTCTCTCTGTCTCTCCAACTGTCTCTGTCTCTCTGTGTGTGTATGTCTGCTTTCTGTCTTACTCTCTTTCTCTGCCTGTCTGTCTGCCTGTCGGTCTGTCTCTCTCTCTGTCTATCTCTCTCTCTTTCTGTCTCTGTCTCTCTTTCAGTTTCTCTCTGTCTCTTTCCATCTGTGTCTTTCTCTGTGTCTTTATCTCTCTGTCTCTGTATTTCTCTCTTTGTGTATCTTTGTGTCTCTCTGTCTGTCTCTCTGTCTCTGTCTCTGCATCTCTCTCTCTCTCTTGCTCGCTCACTCTCTGGCTCTCTCTATCTCCCGCCCTCTCTTTCTTGGCAAAATAATTTCAAGTACTTCTAATCTAATCCATTACCACGGCCTGAATTCTTAACTTTAGACATCCTAGATTTGATCTCCCTACAAAATGCTCTACAGAACTGGAGAGTTGATTTCTGGACTTGGATACGTCATAGATACTACATATTAATAAAGATCCAACCCTAAAATCTGGGGTTGCATCTAGCTCGACTGTCTCAAAAAATCATACCTCTGTTCACCTAGGATGCTGGGAGGGTTTTCTCAATGTGCATCTGTTCATGTCCTTCATGACCTATGACCAAGCCCTGTCCGTTCTGTCTGAAATATGTATCTGCAAACACTTCTCTCCATTTCCACAACTACCCATGGCCCATTGTGGAACCACTGGCTCTTTGAAAAAAAATCCCAGAAGTGGCTTTGGCTTTTTGGCTAGGAAGTCTAAACCTGCTGAGAACTTTCCTGCCCAGGATTCTGTGGGAACAAGTGCTTCTGCTGGGAGATGGGATCCTCGGGACCATGCTTGCTAGCACTGGATGAGTCTCTGGAAGAATGCTCGGGACTCCACAAAGCTGACCTGTCACACCGAGGTCAAATGGATACCTCTGCATTGGCCCGAGGCCTCCAACTTACATCACTGTCACCAACCGTTACCTTCAGCATCCTTGTGAGCCTGCCAAAGGCCCTGACTCTGGCGAGACTCTTGGGTGCCCGGCCTTCCTCGGCTAATGTCCAAAGGGATGGTGACTTCCACCCACAAGGTCCCCACTGAACTGCAAAGATGTGGAGCGTAGGTCAGAGAGGGGACCAGGAGGGGAGACGTCCTGACAGGCAATGAGTTCCCTAGGCTCTGGCCACCCCATTCACGTCCCATGTACTGGGCACCCATGGGACACCACCACTTTATCCCCTCCTCTGTCCACAGCCGCCCCAACCCCACCGCGCAACCCAGGCACACATGCTGGAGGTTACAAAACCACACGGCCTGAATAGAGCCTGATGGAGCGAGAGCTCATTTCACGAAGCGGGGTGTGGGTTGGGGTGGGGTGGGGTGGGGTTTGGGGGTCTGTAGAGAGCCTGATTCTCCCTCGTGGGTAGCTACAGGATACAAATGAATATCGCTTCTTGGGCGGAGGGGCTTCTTTAGGCCATCACGTTTGTGGGACTGTCTCTCAAACCCTTCCTTGAGGCCACAAAATAGATTCCACCCCACCCATCAACGTTTCCCCAGGTGCTGGATGTATCCTGTCAAGAGACCTGAGCCTGACACGTTGTGTTAAACACCTTTATTGGCTTTCTGTGTTTGTTTGCTTCTGAGAGGGAGTCTTGCTCTGTCCCCCCATGGCTGGAGTACAGTGGCGTGATCTCAGCTCACTGCAACCTCTGTCTCCTGGGTTAGAGTGATTCTCCTGCCTCAGCACCACCACGCCTGGCTCATTTTTTTATTTTTAGTAGACACGGGATTTGACCCTGTTTCATTGGTTTTCACTGGAGATTCCAGATTTGAGTCACACCTCATTGTGTGCCATATAATGACTTCTTTTTTTTTTTTAAAGCACAATATATCTGCTTTATTTGAGTGGCTTTGTATATCGTTATAATTGTGTTATAGATGAAGAAAAGGTATTAAACATGGTGCTAATGATAGTGAAAGTGAAAAGAAAAGAAAAGCTATCTATTTTGTAGATAGAATAAAGTTGCTCAGTATTTAGAGTTACCTAAATACGTCAGCATTTAAACTCCTCCTACTAAAAGCGTGCCAGTCTGAATAATCCTCCTTTAAACACAATTTTTGATATGGTTAAGGTTTTTAAGAATGTGACTCCTGCAGAATAGCTGGACAGACAATACACATTTAAAAAAGAACAGCACAAGGATCCACCAGACTTGGGAAAAAATCAAAAACAACACAAGCCTTATGAAGAACTGAGTTCTTAAAATATTATGGAGAACATAGCTATTGGAAGAGATGGCAATATTGGCAAGTTGATTGTTACATTGGTCAGCAATAGCTAGCACTATTTTTTTGGCAATCTTTCAGGCACTGCAACTACTACTGCAAAATGATATATAATCCATTAAACAACATAATCACAAATCAAAAGATATTTTAGTAATATAATGCTTCAGATTTAGAAGCAAATCAATTGTTAAAACTCAACTGCTATATTAACTAACCCCAAAGATAACTGTATCTGACAAAAAAGCTTCCACAGAGTTACTACTTCAGAATTATAATTTCTCGATATTTATTTTATTTTATTTTATTTTATTTTTATTTTATTTTTTTCTTGAGACAGCGTCTCACTCTGTCGGCCAGGCTGGAGTGCAATGGCAAAATCTTGGCTCACTGCAACCTCCACTTCCCAGGTTCAAGCAATTATCCTTCCTCAGCCTCCTGAGTAGCTGGGACTACAGGCGCCTGCCACCATGCCCAGCTAATTGTTATACTTTTAATATAGGCGGTGTTTCACCATATGGTCTTGGTCTCTTGACATTGTGATCTGCCCGCCTTGGCTTCCCAAATTGCTGGGATGATAGGCATGAGCCACCATGCCTGGCCTTCTCTTGATATTTAAACTTTTAAGTCAGTCCAGAGAAATACAATAAATGTCAACAGTAAGTATGGTGTTGAGGCAGAAGTAGGACCAAACTTTTTCATATGTTATTCAGTTGAGAACAATATGACCTGGGTAGTAATTTCCTATGTGTCTACTTATACACAAATACAAAAAAGTAAAACAGAGATACTGCTAAATAAAGGATACATTAAGTTATTAATAGTAACTCAATAAACTGGAACATTGTCAAAAAGCAACTAGTGAACTTTTTCAGTGTTTTTTTCTATTATCCAATAAGTGAATTATGCTATTCCTTTCCAATTTCCCAAGCACTTTTTGTCCCAATCACCATTTCTGCGTTTGAAGAAAAAGTAACAAATCAAGTAACAAAACTAAACAAGCAAACAAACAAAACACAACTGCAGTATCTGCAAAAGTTTTGTAGAAGACTGAAACTGTTGAGTATAAGCATTTCGTATTCTATTATCATTAGTTAACTGAAGAGTTTGTTAAAGACATACATTTCATAAAAAAAGTTAGTTTGAAGTTATTGACCAGTATGTACCATTCCTAAGTATTAGTAACCAAATTCATGACAATAAAGAGCTATCGAACAAGAAAAATTTAGTGACTACCAGCACCATCAACAAGACTTTGTCTTTACAATTCATTACCACTTACCATGCATTGTGATGTCTAGGATTGACTCTGATAGCATTTTGAAAACAAGCTAACGCTTTGTCCAATTCTTTCGTAAGACAAACTCTCGCCCTAATAAAGTATAGGCATAAGCATAATTTGGATCCACTTGGATAGATCTCTGGAAGAATTTAATTGCAATATCGTGTTCCTGTTGCAGACTGAAACAGTTCCCTGCAGCACACCAGGCCTCTGACGAATTTTTATCCATGTCTGTTAAGTCTTTTGACAGAAATGAAAGAGTGACATCTTTTTGAAGATGCCAAAGTGTTGTAGATTTCCATGCCTTCGACTCTATAATTCTCAATCCTTCTAACCTCTGAGAATATTCTTTCAGCTTGCATGTACTCTGAAAGTTCAAAATAGGACCTTCCAATTTGGCACAGTACCCAACCAGTATTGTAGTGGTGAGAACGTAGATGGCTCAAAATATTTATAGCTTCTTTGCAGTGGTATGAACATAAAGCTAAATAACCTTTCCCCCTTTCATGAAGAAGGCTCATCAAGCCTTCTGCTGCTGCTTTTTGTAGATTAAAAGCCTGAATCTGAGGTGTGATTGTGGATATTTCCTCTTCTGAATTGATGGAAGAGTCCAATTTTGTAATTTCCAGGTTGTCATTTATATTAGATTGAGTTATTCCTCCTTTATTAGTTTTACTTTTTGTTTTTCTGTTTGGGATTTTAGGTGGAAACTTCATTTTTAATTTCTTCCTATTCTCCTTGGTTGTGGAACTGTCACTAGTAAAGAGTCATGAACTTCTTCGATGCAGTGCATTTGGGGGAGATGTCATAGTGGGGCTCATTACCTGAGGTGTTGTAGTTATTTATGGACCAGAACTTCCTGTTAGTGAAAGAATTGGAGTTACCTCTCGGCTATTTCCACTCTGCGAGAAGATAGACTTTGCTCCAGTTTGGCCAATTCTGGCAACAGACTTTTTTGAAGGGGCTCCGGTGGATGGCACATCAATTACAGAAGGTGTATTAGTGTAGTTTTGTAAATAAGATCCATCTCCAGGACTTGGGGTTTCTAATGGCAAAATCCCAAAACTTGGGGTAAATGGACTAAGAGCTGTTGGTCTTGTTAATAAACTTCGACCAGTTTTTGGTTTATTTTGAACCTGTTTAGATAATATGGAAGTTCCTGTTCCCAGTGGGACAGTTTCAGGTGAAATTACAGCTGAATCAATAAAAGACACTGGGGAATCTGTATTCAAGGAGTACTTTGAATTGGAAGATTCTAAATTGACTCTGTTTAATTCAGTTGTGTCCTAGGGTGTTTCCATAAGAATGGTCTCAGGCTGTCTGTGACATAAACTGTGATTAGGTACTTGTGTTGTGCAAGAGTTGGGCAGACAGTTGCTAAAGTTCTGTAAAGATGTGAATTTAAATGTTTGGTCAGGATCTGGCTTTTCACCTGTTTCACATAATGATTCAAAGGGATACCAGAGGAAAGGATTTAAACTAAGTCTTTTTTGGTAACATTCTTATCCTTTAGCAAGCCCATCTGTCTTGCAATATACACGTCCCAACAATGGAAGGGGAAAGCAAACTGAATCACCAAACTCAGTAACAATATCATCATGGCTTTTCTGCTTATTAAACACTCCACCAGATAAGATTTGTTCCCAGTCTGCAAGCTTACTGAGATCAACACAACATTTTGCAAGCAGGTATTTGCATTGTGGTGTAGGACAACTGTGTCTTTGCAAGAGTCTATATGCTTTATAGGCCTTTCCTGGGAGGTAAGAACAGGTCGCCATTAAAAACAAGGCTTCTTCTGAGTGTACTTCTGCATAAAGGCTTTCTGTGAGGAAAACCCCATCTCGGTAAGCATAGTGGTTTAGTGCTTGCCATATAGCAGCCTGGACGGGTTCCTGCAGCACTGTCATCCTCAAGGCAAAGGCCCAATTTCTGCAGTGCCTCAGGAAACCCCCACCCCACCCACCCCCCTCCCCCCTGTAGCGGCTCCAGCCCGGCCAGCCTCGGCTCATTTAAATTCACCAGTTACCGGGGGATGGGGGTGGCCGAGCCAGAATGACTTCTTTATCCTGCCATCTCTGGAAAGCCCGGCCCCTTGTGATCCATTGTGAAGCGAAAGTCACCTCATGTTTGGGGAACAGATCCACTCCCAAGTTCAGTGGAGGGATGTGGCATTTAGGATGAAGGACTCTCCTCCTTCTGATTTGGTCTGCACAGTGGGGCCTAGGGCTGGAGTCCTCTCTGTGAGGACTGCTGAGTCCCTTTACCGTGGGTTCCATTGGCCCCACCCTGGGACATGTGCCTTGGCAGATTCTGGACCTTCCTGGCCCTTAAGTTGCTGTCAGAAACCCCATCTCGTGTTCGGATGCCCCGAATAACTGTGGCTCGTGCCTCTCTGTAAACATTGGAAATCTCTCCTCTACACATGGTCACCTAAAACCCCAGGAGCTCGGGACACACGTCTGCCATCCACCTCACTGCTTTCAGGAGAGAATGCTGAGAGTCTCTTGCCAACTCTCTCTTGACTTGAGTTCTTCATGGGTGTGTGGTTAAGACGTAGTGAGACCAGATGTATTAACTCAGGCCGGGTGCTGGTGGCTCACGCCTGTATCCCCAACACTTTGGGAGGCGGAGGCTGTAGGATCCCTTGAGGAATAGCCTAACACTGGGGAGGTTGAGGCTGCAGTGTGTGAGCCATAATGGTGTAATTTGGATCCAGCAGTTTTCTAAACAGTCATTTTGTAGAATCTGCAAAGAGATATTTCTGCGACCATTGAGGCCTATGGTGAAAAGGGAAATATTTTCAAATAAAAAGAAAACAGAAGCCTTCTGAGAAACTCCTTTTTGATGTGTGTATTCATCTCACAGTGTTGAAACTTTTTTTATTGAGCAGTTTGGAAACAGTCTTTTTGTAAAATCTGCAAAGGGATATTTCTTAGCCATTTGAGACCTAAGGTGAAAAAGAGATATCTTCACATAAAAACTAGACAGAAGCATTCTGAGAAAGTTCTTTCTGATGTGTGCATTCATCTCACAGAGTTGAACCTTTCTTTTCTTTGAGCAGTTTGGAAACAGTCTCTTCTTAAAATATGCTAATGGATATTTGTGAGCCCTTCACAGCCTATGATGAAACAGGAAATACCTTGACATAAAAACTAGACAGAATCTTTCTGAGAAAATGCTTTGCAATGTGTGCTTTCATGTCACAGAGTTGAACTTTTCTTTTGATTGAGCAGTTTCAAAACAGTCTTTTTGTAGAATCCACAAATGGATATTTGCAGCGCTTTTAGGCCTATGGTGAAAACGGAAATATTTTCACAAAAACACTAAAAAGCAGCTTTCTGAGAATCTTCTTTGTGATGCCTGGATTCATATCACAGAGCAGAACCTTTCTTTTGATTGAGCAGATTGGAAACAGTATTTTTGTACAATCTGCAAATGGATATTTCTGAGGCTTTTGATGCCTGTAGTGAAAAATAATTATCTTCACATAAAAACTAGACAGAATCATTCCGAGAAACTTCTTCCTTATGTGTGCATTCATCTCACAGTGTTGAACCTTTCTTTTCATGGAGTAGTTTGGAAACAGTCTTTTTGTAGTATCTGCAGAGGGATATTTGTGAATTGTTTAAGAACTATGGTGAAAAAGGAAATATCCTCACATAAAAACTAGACAGAAGCATTCTGAGAAACTTCTTTTCTATGTGTGCATTCACCTCACACAGATGAATCTTTCTTTTCATTGAGCAGTATGGAAAGAGTCTTTTGGTTCAATCTGCAAAGGGATATTTCTGAGCAGTTTGAGGCCTATGGTGAAAAAGTAATATCTTCACATAAAAACTAGACAGAAGCATTCTGAGAAACTTCTTTTTATGTGTGCATTCACCTCACAGGGTTGAAACTTTCATTTCATTGAGAAGTTCAGAAACACTCTTTTTGTAGAATCTGAAAGGGATATTTTTGAGTCCATTGAGGCCTGTGGTGAAATAGGAAATATCGTTACATAAAAACTAGACAGAAGCTTTCTGAGAAACTTCTTTGTGATGTGTGCTTTCATCTCACAGAGTTGAACCTTTGTTTTGATAGAGCAGCTTGGAAACAATCTTTTTGTGGAATCTGCAAATGGATGTTTGGAGTGCTTTGAGGCCTATGGTGAAAAAAGGAAATATCTTCACATTAAAACTAGACAGAAGCATTCTGAGAAACTTCTTTGTGATGCGTGCATTCATCTCACGTTGTTGAGCCTATCTTTTGATTTAGCAGATTGGAAACAGTCCTTTTGTTGTATCTCCAGAGGGATAGTTGTGAACGGTTTGAGGCCTATGGTGAAAAAGGAAATACCTTCACATACAAAGTAGACAGAAGCATTCTGGAAAACTTCCCTGTGATGTGTGCATTCAACTCACAGAGGTGAACCTTTCTTTAGATTGAGCAGTTTGGAAGCAGTTATTTTTTAGAATCTGCAAAGGGATATTTCTGAGCTCATTGGGGCCTAGGATGAAAAAAAAAATCTTCACATAAAACTGAATAGATGCATTCTGAGAAACTTCTTTGTGATGTGTCCATTCATCTCACAGAGTTGAACCTTTCTTTGGGTTGGGCAGTTTGGAAACAGTCTTTTTGAAGTATCTGCAAAAAATATTTGTGAGCTCTTTATGGCCTATGGCGAAATAGGAAATATCTTCAGATAAAAACTAGACAGAAGCTTTCTGAGAAACTACTTTGTGATGTGTGCTTTCATCTCACAGAGTTGAACCTTTCTTTTGAATGAGCAGTTTGGAAACACTCTTTTTGTAGAGTCTGTAAATGGATATTTGGAGCACTTTGAGGCCCATGGTGAAAAAGGAAATATCTTCACATAAAAACCAGACAGGAGCATTCTGAGAAACTTCTTTGTGATGGGTGTATTCATCTCACAGAGTTGAACATTTCTTTGGATGCAGCAGTTTGGAAACAGTCTTTTTATAGTATCTGCAGAGGGATATTCATGAGCAGTTTATGACCTATGGTTAAAAAGGTTATATCTTCACAAAAAAAACTCGACAGATCCGTTGTGAGAAACTTCTTTGAGATGTATGCATTCAACTCACAGAGGTGAACCTTTCTTTGGATTAAGCAGTTTTCTAAACAGTCCTTTTGTAGAATCTGCAAAGGGATATTTCTGAGCCCATTGAGGCCTATGGTGAAAAAGGATATATCTTCACATGAATGCTAAACAGAAGCTTTCTGAGAAACTTCTTTGTGATGTGTGCATTCATCTCACAGTGTTGAAACTTTCTTTTGATTGAGCAGTTTGGAAACAGTCTTTTTGTACAAGCTGCAAATGGATATTTCTGAGCCATTTGAGGCCTATGGTGAAAGAGAAATATCTTCACATAAAAATTAGACAAAAACATTCTGAGAAATTTCTTTGTGATGTGTGGATTCATCACACATATTTGAACCTCTCTTTTGATTGAGCAGTTTGGAAACAGTCTTTTTTTAGAATATGCAAAAGGATATTTGTGAGCCTTTTCAGGCCTATGGTGAAATAGGGAAAATCTTCAAATAAAAACTGGACAGAAGCTTTCTGAGAAACTTATTTGTCATGTGTGCCTTCATCTCACAGAGTTGAACTTTTCTTTTGATTGAACAGGTTGGAAACAGTCTTTTTGTAGAATCTGCAAATGGATATTTGCAACATTTTATGCCTATGGTGAACAGGAAATATTTTCACATAAAAACTAGACAGAAGCATTCTGAGAAACTTCTTTGTGATGTGTGCACTCACGTCACACGGTTGAAACTTTCCTTGGATTAAGCCATTTGGAAAGAGTCCTTTTGTAGAATCTGCAAAGGGATATTTGTGAGCCCATTGAGGCCTATGGTGAAATAGGAAATGTCTTCACATAAAAACTAGACAAAAGCTTTCTGAAAATCTTCTTTGTACTGTGTGCTTTCATCTCAAAGAGTTGAACCTCTCTTTTGGTTGAGCAGTTTGGAAACACTCTTTTTGTAGAATCTGCAAAGGGATATTTGGAGTGCTTTGAGGCCTATGGTGAAAAAAGGAAATATCTGCACATAAAATCTAGACAGAAACTTCTGAGAAACTTCTTTGTGATGCGTGCTTTCATCTCAGATTTGGACCTTCCTTTTCATTGAGCAGTTTGGCAACAAGTCATTTTGTAGAATCTGCAAAGGGATATTTGTGAGCAGTTTGAGGCCTATGGTGAGAAAGTAAATATCTTCACATAATACCTAAACAGAAGTATTTTGAGAAAACTCTTTGTGATGTTTGCATTCATCTCACTGAGTTGAAACTTTCTGTTCATTGAGCAGTGTGGAAACATACTTTTTGTGCATTCTGCAAAGGAATATCTGTTTGCGGTTTGAGACCTATGGTGAAAAAGTAATATCTCCACATAAAAACAAGACAGAAGCATTCTGAGAAACTAATTTTTTATGTGTGCATTTATCTCACAGAATTGAACCTTTCCTTTAATGAAGCAGTTCGGAAAGAGTTTTTTGTAGAATCTGAAAAGGGATAGTTGTGATCCCTTTGAGGTCTAAGGTGAAATAGGAAATATCTTCACATAAAAACTAGACAGAAACTTTCTGAGAAACTTCTTTGTGACGTGGGCTTTCATCTCAAAGATTTGAACCTTTATTTTGATTGAGCATTTGGAAAGACTCTTTTTCTAGTATCTGCAGAGGGCTATTAATGAGCAGACTGAGGCCTATAGTGAAAAAGGAAATGGCTTCTCAAAAAAACTAGACAGAAGCATTATGAGAGACTTCTATGTAATGTGTGCATTCATCTCACCAAGTTAAATCTTTCTTTTGATAGAGCTGTTTGGAAACACTCTTTTTTGTAGCATCTGCAAGGGTACACTTCTGAGCCCTTTGAGGCCTATTTTGAAATATGAAATATCTTCACATATAAACTAGACAGAAGGTTTCTAAGAAACTTCTTTGTGATGTGTGCTTTCACCTCACAGAGCTGAACAATTCTTTTGATTGAGCAGATTGGAAACACTCTTTTTATAGAATCTGAAGTGGATATTTGGAGTGCTTTGAGGCCCATGGTGAAAAAGGAAATATCTTCACAAAAAACTAAACAGAAGTTTTCTGAGAAACTTCTTTGGGATGTGTGCATTCATTCCACACATTTGAACAGTTCCTTTGATTGCTATGGTGAAAAAGGAAATTTCTTCACATAAAACTATACAAAAGCATTCTGAGAAACTTCTTTGTGATGTGTGCTTTCATCTCACAGAGTTTAACCTTTCTTTTCATTGTGCAGTTTGGAAACAGTCTTTTTGTAGAATCTGCAAAGGGATGTTTGTGAGCAGTTTGAGGCCTATGGTGAAAAAGGAAATACCTTCACATAAAAACCAGACAGAAGCTTTTGGAGAAACTTCTTTGTGATGTTTGTATTCATCTCCCAGAGCTGAATCTTCCCTTTCATGGAGCTGTTTAGAAACAGTCTTTTTGCACAATCTGTAAAGGGATATTTCTGAGTGGTTTGAGGCCTATGGTGAAAAAGAAATATCTTCACATAAAAATCAGACAGAAGCATTCTGGGAAACTTCTCTGTGATGTGTGCATTCATCCCACAGATTTGAAACTTTCATTTCATTCAGTAGTTTGGAAAGGGTCTTTTCATAGAATCTGCAAAGGGATATTTCTGAGCCCTTTGAGACCTATGGTGAAATAGGAAATATCTTCACATAAAAACTAGACAGAAGCTTTCTGAGAAACTTTTTTGTGAGGTGTCCATTCATCTCACAGAGTTAAACCTTTCTTTTGATTTAGCAGTTTGGAACATGTATTTTCTTAGAATCTGCAAATGGATATTTGTGAGCCCCTTATGGCCTATGTTGAAATATGAAATATCTTCACATAAAAACTAGATAGAAGCTTTCTGAGAAACTTCTTTGTGATGTGCACTTTCCTCTCACAGAGTTGAACCTTTCTTTTTATGGGGCAGTTTGGAAACAGTCTTTTTGTAGAATCTGCAAATGGATATTTGGAGCGTTTTGAGGCCTATAGTGGAAAAGGAAATATCTTCACATAAAAACTAGACAGTAGCTTTTTGAGAAAACTATTTGTGACATTTCCATTCATCTCTAATAGTTGACCATTTCTTTTCTTTGAGCAGTTTCGAAACAGTCTTTTTGTACAAATTGCAAAGGGATATTTCAGAGTGGTTTGAGGCCAATGGTGAAAAATAAATATCTTCACATGAAAACTAGACAGAAGCATTTTGAGAAACTTCTTTGTGATGTGTGCATTCATCTCACAAATTTGAACGTTTCTTTTGATTTAGCAATTTGGAGAAAGTCTCTTGGAAGTATAAGCCGAGTTATGTTTGTGAGCAGTTTAAGGCCTATTGTGCAAAAGGAAATACCTTCATATAAAAAGTAAACAGAAGCTTTCTGAGAAACTTTTTGTGATGTGTGCTTTTGTCTCAAAAAGTTTCACCTTTCTTTTGATTGAGAAGTTTGGAAACAGTCTTTTTGTAGAATCTGCAAATGGATATTTGGAACAATTTGGGTCCTATGGTGAAAAAGGGAATATGTTCACATAAAAACTAGACAGAAGAATTCTGAGAAACTTCTTTGTGATGCATCCATTCATCTCACAGAGTTGAAACTTTCTTTGATTGATCAGTTTGGAAACAGTCTTTTTGTAGTATCTGCAGAGGGATATTTTTGAGTGGTTTAAAGACTATAGTGAAAAAGGAAATATCTTCACGTAATAACTAGACAGAAGCATTTTGGGAAACTTCTTAGTGATGTGTGCATTCATCTCACAATGTTGAACGTTTCTTTTGATTTAGCAATTTGGAGAAAGTCTCTTGGAAGTATAAGCAGAGTTATATTTGTGAGCAGTTTAAGGCCTATGGTGCCAAAGGAAATACCTTCATATAAAAAGTAGACAGAAGCTTTCTGAGAAACTTCTTTGTCATGTGTGATTTCATCTCACAGAGTTGCGCTTATCTTTTGATTGAGCAGTTTGGGAACATTCTTTTTGTAGGATCTGCAAATGGATATTTGGAGCAATTTGAGTCCTACGGTGAAAAAGGAAATATGTTCACATAAAAACTAGACAGAAGAATTATGAGAAACTTCTTTGTGATGAGTCCATTCATCTCACAGAGTTGAAACTTTCTTTGATGGACCAGTTTGGAAATAGTCTTTTTGTAGTATCTGCAGAGGGATATTTTTGAGTGGTTTAAAGACTATGGTGAAAAAGGAAATATCTTCACATAATAATTAGACAGAAGTATTCTGAGAAACTTCTTTGTGATGTGTCCATTCATCTCACAGAGTTGAACCTTTCTTTTGATTGAGCACTTTGGAAACAGTCTTTTTGTAGAAACTTCAAAGGAATATTTGTGAGCCCTTTATGGCCTCAGGTGAAATGGAAATATCTTCACATACAAACTAGAGAAAAGCTGTCTGAGTAACTTCTTTGTTATTGTGCTTTCATCTCAGAGAGTTAAAAATTTGTTTTGATTGATCAGTTTGGAAACAGTCTTTTTGTAGAATCTGCAAATGGATATTTGGATCACTTTGAGGCCAATGTTGAGAAAGGAAATATCTTCACATAAAAACAAGACACAAGATTTCTGAGAAACTTCTTTGTTATATGTGCATTCATCTCACAGGGTTGAACCTTTCTTTTGATTGAGCAGTTTGGAAACAGTCTTTTTGTAGAATCTACAAAGGGATACTTCTGAACGGTTTTATGCCTATGGTGAAAAAGAAATATCTTCACATAAAAACTAGACAGAAGCATTATGAGAAATTAATTTATTATTTGTGCATTCGTCTCACAGAGTTGAAATTTTCTTTTCATGGAGCAGTTCAAAAACTGTCTTTTTGCAGGGTCTGCAAAGGGATATTTGTTAGCCCTTTGAGGCTTATATTGAAATAGAAAATATCTTCACAAAACAAGTAGACAGAAGCATTATGGGAAACTTCTTTGTGATGTGTGCTTTCATCTCTCAGATTTGAATCTTTCTTTTCATTGAACAGTTTGGAAACTCTCTTTTTGTAGATTCTGCAAAAGGATATTTGGAGGGCTTTGAGGCCTATGGTGAAAAAGGAAATATTTTCACTTAAAAACTAAACAGAAGCTTTCTGAAAAACTTCTTTGTGATGTGCATATTCATGTCACAGAGTTGAAACTTTCTTTTCATTGAGCAGTTTGGAAACCATCTTTTCGTACAATCTGCAAAGGGATATTTCTGAGTGGTTTGAGGTCTGTGGTGAAAAAGAAATATCTTAGCATAAAAACTACACAGAGTCATTCTGAGAAACTTCTTTTTCATGTGTGCATTCATCTCCCAGAGTTGAACATTTCATTGAGAAGTTCAGAAACAGTCTTTCTGTAGAATCTGCGAAAGGATATATGTGAGCCCATTGAGGACCATGGTGAAATAGGAAATATCTTCACAGAAAAACTAGACAGAAGCATTCTGAGAAACTTCTTTGTGATGTTTGCATTCATTTCACAGAGTTGAAACTTTCTTTTGATTGATCCGTTTGGAAACAGTCTTTTTGAAGAATCTGCAAATTGATATTTGGAGCGCTTTGTGGCTTGTGGTGAAAATCTAAATATTTTCACATAAAATTTAGTGAGAAACATTCTGAAGATCGTCTTTGTGATGTGTGCTTTTATCCCACAGAGTTGAACTTTCTTTTCATTGAGCAGTTTGGAAGCAGTCTTTTTGTATAATATGCAGAGGGATATTTGGGAGCAGTTTAAGGCCTATGGTGAAAAAGTAAATATCTTCACATAAAAACTAGATAGAAGCATTCTGAGAAAGTTCTTTGTGATGTGTACTTTCATCACACAGAGTTAAAAATTTCTTTTGATTGAGAAGTTTGGAAACAGTCTTTATGTCCAATCTGCAAAGGGATATTTCTTAGACGTTTGAGGCCTATGGTGAAAAAGAAATATCTTCACATAAAAACTAGACAGAAGCTTTCTGAGAAACTGCTTTGTGATGCATCCATTAATCTCATACAGTTGAAATTTTCTTTTGGTGGAGCAGTTTGGAAAGTGTCTTTTTGTAGATTCTGTAAAGGGATATTTGTTATCCCTTTATGGCCTAAGGTGAAATAGGAAATATCTTCCCATGAAAACTAGACAGAAGCTTTCTGAGAAACTTATTTGTGATGTGTGATTTCGCCTCACAGAGTTGAAACTTTCCTTTGTTAGAGCAGTTTGGAAAGAGTCCTTTTGTAGGATCTGCAAAGAGATATTTTTGAGCCCACTGAAGCTTATGGTGATAAAGGAAATATCTTCACATTAAAACTAGAAAGAAACCATCTGAGAAACTTGTTTGTGATGTGCACTTTCATTTCACATGTTGAACGTTTCCTTTGATTGAGCAGTTTGGAAAGAGTCTCTTTGGACAATCTGCAAAGGCATATTTCTAAGCCCATTGAGGCCTATGTTGAAATATGAAATATCTTCACATAAAAACTAGACAGAAGCTTTCTGAGAAACTTCTTTTTGATGAGTGCTTTCATCTTGCAGAGTTGAAACCTTCTTTTGATTGAGCAGTTTGGAAACAGTCTTTTTGTAGAATCTGCAGAGGGATATTTGTGAGCAGTTTAAGGCCTATGATGAAAAAGGAAATATCTTCACATAAAAATTAGACAGAAGCATTCTGAGAAACTGCTTTGTGATGTTTGCATTCATCTCACAGAGTTTAATCTTTCTTTTGATTGAGCAGTTTGGAAACACTCTTTTTGCAGAATCTGCAAATGGATATTTGGAGTGCTTTGAGGTCTATGGTGAAAAAGGAAATATCTTCACAGAAAAACTAAACAGAAGTGTTCTGAGAAACGTCTTTGTGATGTGTGCATTCATCTCAGTGTTGAACCTTTGTTTTGACTGAGCAGTTTGGAAACTGTCTTTTTGTACAATCTGCAATGGGATATTTCTGAGTGGTTTGAGGCCTACGGTGAAAAAGAAATGTCTTCACATAATAACTAAACAGATGAACTTTGAGGAACTTCTTTGTGATGTGTCCATTCCTTGCACAGAGTTGAGCCTTTCTTTTCATTGATCAGTTCAGAAACCGTCTTACTGTAGAATCTGCAAAGGGATATTTGTCAGCCCTTTGAGGCCTAAGGTGAAATAGGAAATATCTTCACATAAAAACTAGACAGAACATTCTGAGAAACTTCCTTATGATGTGTGCTTTCTTCTCACAGAGTAGAAGCTTTCTTTTTATTGAGCAGATTGGAAACAGTCTTTTTGTAGTATCTGCAGTGGGATATATCTGAGCGTTTTGAGGCCTATGGAGATAAATAAATATCTTCACATAAAAAATAGACAGAAGCAGTCTGAGAAACTTATTTCTGACTTGTGTATTAATCTCACAGAGTAGAACCTTATGAATGCACAATTCAGAAACAGTCTTTTTGTACTATCTGCAGAGGGATATTTGTGTGCAGTTTGCATCCTATGGTGAAAAAGTAAATATCTTGACAGAAAACTAGACAGAAGCATTCTGAGAAACTTCCTTATGACGTGTGCTTTCTTCTCACAGAGTAGAAGCTTTCTTTTGATTGATCAGTTTGGAAGCAGTCTTTTGGTAGAATGTGCAAAGGGATATTTTTGAGCCCTTTGAGGCCTATGGTGAAATAGGAAGTATCCTCATATGAAAACTAGACAGAAATTTTTTGAGAAACTTCTTTGTGATTTTTTCCATTCATTTGATGGAGTTGAACCTTACTATTCATAGAGCGGTTTGGAAACGGTATTTTTGTGGAATCTGCAAAGGGATAGTTTTGAGCCCTTTGAGGACTATGGAGAAATAGGGAATATCTTCACATAAAAACTATACAGAAGCATTCCGAGAAAGTTTTTTGTGATGTGTGCATTTATCCCAAAGAGCTTAACCTTTCTTTTGATTGAGCAATTGGAAACAGTATTTTTTTGGAATCTGCAAAGGGATATTTGTGAGCCCTTTGAGGCCTACGGTGGAATAGGAAATATCTTCACATAAAAAGTAGACAGAAGTTTTATGCGAAACAACTTTGTGATGTGTGCATTCATCTCACAGAGTTGAACTTTTCTTTTGATTGAGCAGTTGGGAAACAGTCTGTTTGTAGAATCTGCAAAGGGATATTTTTTTCTTATTTTTTATTTATTTTTATATTTATTTTTATTTTGTTATTATTATAATTTAAGTTTTAGGGTACATGAGCACAATGTGCAGGTTAGCTACATATGTATACATGTGCCATGCTGAGGTGTTGCACCCATTAACTTGTCATTTAGCATTAGGTATATCTTCTAATGCTATCCCTCATCCCTCCCCACATCCCACAACAGTCCCCAGAGTGTGATGTTCCCTTTCCTGTGTCCACGTGTTCTCATTGTTCAATTCCCACCTATGAGTGAGAATATGCGGTGTTTGGTTTTTTGTTCTTGCGATAGTTTACTGAGAAAGACGATTTCCAATTTCATCCATGTCCCTACAAAGACATGAACTCATCATTTTTTATGGCTGCATATCTTCAAGGAGAATAAAATACCTAGGAATCCAACTTACAAGGGACATGAAGGACCTCTTCAAGGAGAAATACAAACCACTGCTCAATGAAATAAAAAAGGATATAAAGAAATGTAAGAACATTCCTTGCTTATGGGTAGGAAGAATCAATATCATGAAAATGGCCATGCTGTCCAAGGTAATTTACAGATTCAACGCCATCCCCATCAAGCTACCAATGACTTTCTTCACAGAATTGTAAAGGGATATTTGAGAGCGCTTTGAGGCCTATGGTGAAACAGGAAATATCTTCATATAAAAACTAGACAGAGGCTTTCTGAGAAACTCCTTTGTGGTGTGTTCTTTCATTTCAGAGAGTTGAACCATTCTTTGGATTAAGCAGTTTGGAAACAGTCTTTTCGTATAATCTGCAAATGGATATTTCGTGGGCTTTGAGGCCTATGGTGAAAAAGGAAATATCTTCACATGAAAACTAGACAGACGCTTTCTGAGAAACTTTTTTGTGATGTTTGCATTCACCTCACAGAGTTGAAACTTTCTTTTCATTGAGTAGTTAGGAAATAGTGTTTTTGTTCAATATGCAAAGGGATATTTCTGAGCGGTTTGAGCCCTATAGTGAAAAAGAAATATCTTCACATGAAACCTAGATAGAAGCATTCTGAGAAACGTATTTGTGATGTGTTCATTTATCTCACAGTGTTGAAACTTTCTTTAGACAGAGGAGCTTGGGAAAAGTCTTTTTATAAAATCTGCAAAGGGATATTTGCGAGCACTTTGAGGCCTACGGTGAAATAGGAAATATCTTCACATAAAAACTAGACAGAAGAATTCTCATAAACTTCTTTGTGATGTGTGCTCATCTCATGGAGTTAAAACTTTCTTTTCACTGAGCAGTTTGGAAACAGTCTTTTTTTAGAATATGCATAGGGATATTTCTGAACCCATTGAGGCTTATGTTGAAATAGGAAATATCTTCACAGAAAAACTAGATAGAAGTTTTCTGAGAAACTTCTTTGGGATGTGTGCTTTCCTCTCACAGAGTTGAAACTTTCTTTTGATTGAGCAGTTGGGAAACTGTTTTTTGTAGAATCCAGAAAGGGATATTTGTGAGCCCTTTGAGGATTATGGTGAAACAGGAAATATCTTCACATAAAAACTAGACAGAAGCTTTCTGAGAAACTTCTTTGTGATGTGTGCATTCATCTCACACAGTTGAACTTTCCTTTGATTTAGCAGTTTAGAAGCGGTATTTTTGTAGAATCTGCAAGTGGATATTTGCAGCACTTTGAGGCCTATGGTGAAAAACAAATATCTTCCCATAAAAATTAGACAAAAGATTTCTAAGAAAATTCTTTGTGATGTGTGCATTCATATCACGAAGTTGAACATTTGTTTTGATTTTGAGCAGTTTGGAAACAGTCTATTCATAGAATATGCAAATGGATATTTGTAGTACTTTGAGGCAAGTGGTGAAAAAATTCCTCTCACAGAGTTTAACCTTTCTTTTGATTGAGCAGTTTTGAAACAGTCTTTTTGTAGAATCTGCAAGGGGCAATTCTGAGCACTTTGAGGCCTATTCTGAAAAAGGAAATATCTACACATAAAATTAGACAGAAGCTTTCTAAGAAATTTTTGTGATGTGTGCTTTCATATCACAGAGTTGAGCCTTTCTTTTGATTGAGCAGTTTGGAAACAATCTTTTTGTGGAATCTGCAAATGGATATTTGGAAGGATTTGAGGCCCATGGAGAAAAAGGAAATATCGTCACATAAAAACAAGACAGAAACATTCTGAGAAACTTCGAGGGATGTGTGCTTTCGTCTCACACAGTTGAAGGTTTCTTTTCATTGAGCAGTTTGCAAACAGTGTTTTTGTAGAATCTGCAAAGGGATATTTGTGAGCAGTTTGAGGCCTATGGTGAAAAAGGTAATATCTTCACATAAAAACTAGACCAAGGCATTCTGAGAAACTTCTTTGTAATGTTTTCATTCACGTCACAGAATTGAAGTTTCTTTTCATTAAGCAGTTTGGAAACAGTCTCTTTGTGTGATCTGCAAAGGGATATTTCTGAGTGGTTTGAAGCCTATGCTGAAAAAGAAATATCTTCACATAAAAACGAGACAGAAGCATTCTGAGAGTCTCCTTTGTGATGTGTGCATTCATCTTACAGATTTAAACATTTCTTTTGATTGAGGAGTTTGGAAAAAGTCTTTTTGTATAATCTGCAAAGGGATGTTTGTAAGCCCTTTGAGGCCTATGGTGAAAAAGGAACTATCTTCACATAAAAACTAGACACATATTTCTGAGAAACTTCTTTGTGATGTGCACTTTCATCTCACAGAGTTGAAACTTTCTTTTGATTGAGCAGTTTGGAAAAAGTCTTTTAGTAGAATGTGCAATTGGATATTTGGAGCACTTTGAGGCCTATGGTGAACAAGAAAATATCTTCACATAAAAACTAGACAGAATCTTTCTGAGAACCTTGTTTGTGATGAGTGCATTCATCACACAGAGCTGAATGTTTCTTTTGATTGAGCAGTTTGTAAACAGTCTTTTTAAAGATTCTGCCAAAGGATATTTGAGAGCCCTTTCAGGCTTATGGTGAAAAAGGAAATATCCACTAATAAAATCTGGACAGAATCTTTCTGTGACACTACTTTGTGATGTGTGCATTCAACTCAAAGAGTTGAACCATTATTTTCATTGAGCAGTTTGGAAACAGTCTTTTTGTAGAATCTTCAAAGGGATATTTTTAAGTGATTTATGGCGTAAAGTGAAAAAGGGAATATCAACAAATAAAATCTAGACAGAAGCTTACTGAGACACTTTTTTGTGATGTGAGCATTCATCTCACAGAGTTGAAACTTTCTTTTGATTGAGCAGTTTGTAAATTGTCTTTCTGTAGAATCTGCAAGGGGATATTTTTAAGCAGTTTATGGCTTATGGTGAAAAAGGAAATATCCACAAATAGAATCTAGACAGAAGATTTCTGAGACACTTTTTTTCTTTGATGTGAGCATTCATATCACAGTGATGAAAGTTTCTTTTGATTGAGCAGTTTTTAAAGTGTTTTTTTTGAAAATCGGCAAAGGGATATTTGTGAGCGGTTTGAGGCCTAAGGTGAGAAAGTAAATATATTCAGGTAAAAACTAGACAGAATCTTTCTGAGAAACTTCTTTGTGATGTCAGCATGCATCTCACAGTTTGGAACTGATCTTTAGATTGAGCAGTTAGGAAACAGTCTTTTTGTAAAATCTGCAAAGGGACATTTGTGAAAGCTTTGAGGCTAATGGTGAAAAAGGAAATACATTCACATAAAAACTAGACAGAAGCTTTCTGAGAAACCTCTATTTGATGTGTGCATTCATCTCAAGAGTTGAACCTTTCTTTTAATTGAGCTGTTTGGAAAGAGTCTTTTGTAGATCAATAAATGGATATTTGTGAGCGGTTTGAGCCCTATGGTGAGAAGGGAAATGTCTACAAATACATACTAGAAAGAATCTTCCTGAGAAACTTCTTTGTGATGTCTGCATTCATCTCACAGAGTTGAACCTTTCTTTTGATTGAGCAGTTTGGAAACAGTCTTTTTGTAGAATCTTCAAAATGATATTTGTTAACGATTTGAGGCTTATGTTGAAAAAGGAAATATCTTCACATAAAAAATAGACAGAAACTTTCTGAGAAGCTTTTTTGTGATGTGTGCATTCATCTCACAGATTTCAACGTTGCTGTTGATTGAGCAGTTTGGAAACGGTCTTTTTGTAGATTCTGCAAAGGGATATTTGTGAGCAGTTTGAGGCTTATGGTGAAAAAGGAAATATCTACAAATAAAATCTACACAGAAACTTTCTGAGAAACTTCTTTGTCATGTGTGCATTCATTTCACAGTGTTGAACTTTTCTTTTGATTGAGCAGTTTGGAAACCATCTTTTTGGAGTATCTCCAAAGGGATATTTGTGAGTGTCTTAAGGCATATGGTGAGAAAGAAAATATATTCACATAAAAACTAGACAGAATATTTCTGAGAAACTTCTTTGTGATGTGTGCCTTCGTGTCACAGAGTTGAACCATTCTCTTGATTGAGCAGATTGGAAACAGTCTTTTTGTAGAATCTGCAAAGGGATATTTGTGAGTGATAGGAGGCCTATGGTGACAAAGGAAATATCTTCACATAAAAACCAGACAGAAGATTTCTGAGAAACCTCTTTGTGATGTGTGCATTCATCTCTCAGAGTTGAACCTTTCTATTCATTGAGCAGTTTGGAAACACACTTTTTGTAGAATCTGAAAACTGATATTTCGGAAGGCTTTGAAGCTTATGTTGAAAAAGGAAATATCATCCCATAACAACTAGACAGAAGCTTTCTGAGAAACTTCTTTATGATGTGTGCATTTACCTCACAGATATGAACTTGCCTTTTGATTGAGAAGTTTGGAAACCGTCTTCTTGTAGAATCTGCAAAGAGACATTTGAGAGAGCTTTGAGGTCTATGGTGAAAAAGGAAATATCTTCACATAAAAACTAGATAGAAGCTTTCTGAGAAACTTTTTTGTGATGTGTTCATTCTTCTCACTGAGTTGAACCTTCTTTTGATAGAACAGTTTGGAAACAATCTTTTTGTAGAATCTGCAAGTGGATATTTGGAGCGCTTTGGGGCCTATGGTGGAAAAGGAAATATCTTCATATAAAAACTAGAGAGAAGATTTCTGAGAAACTTCTTTGTGATGTGTGCATTCAATTCACAGAGTTGAACCTTTCTTTTGATTGAGCAATTTGGAAACAGTCTATTTGTAGAATCTGCAAGGTGATATTTGTGAACACTTTGATGCTTACAGTGAAAAAGGAAATATCTTCAAATAAAAAATAGACAGAAGGTTTCTGATAAACTTCTTGGTGATATATGCATTCATCAAACAGAGCTTCACCTTTCTTTTGATTGAGCAGTTTGTAAACAGTCTTTTTGAAGTATCTGCAAAAGTATATTTGTGGGCAGTTTGAGGCCCATGGTGAGAAAAGAAATATATTCACAGAAAAGTTGACAGAAGTTTTCTGACAAACTTCTTTGAGATGTGTACATTTGTCTCACAAAGTTGAATCTTTCTTTTGATTGAGAAGTTTTGAATCAATCTTTTTGTAGGATCTGCAAAGGGATATTTGCAATCCATTTTTGCCTACAGCGAAAAAGGAAATGTCTTCACATAAGAACTAGACAAAAGTATTCTAAGAAACTTCTTCATAATGTGTGCATTCATCTCACAGAGTGGAACCTTTCTTCTGATTGAGCAGTTTGGAAGCAGGCTTTTTGAATAATCTGCAGAGGTATATATGTAGGAGGTTTGACATCTATGGTGAAAAATGAAATGTCTTCACATAAAAACTAGACAGGATCTTTCTGAGAATCTTCTTTGTGATGTGTGCGTTCATCACACAGAGTTGAAACTTTCTTTTGATTGAGCAGTTTGTAAACAGTCTTTTAGTAGATTCTGCCAAAGGATTTTTGTGAGCCTTTCAGGCTAATTGTGAAAAAGGAAATATCCACTAATAAAATCTGGACAGAATCTTTCTGTGAAACTTCTTTGTGATGGGTGCATTCATCTCATGGGTTTGAACGTTTCTTTTCATTGAGCATTTTGGAAACAGTCTTTTGGTAGAATCTGCAAAGTGATATTTCTGGGCGCTTTGAGGCATATGGTGAAAAAGGAAATATATGCACATGAAAACTAAACAGAATCTTTCTGAGAAACTTCTTTGGTGTGTATGCATTCATCTCATGCATTTGAAGCTTCCTTTTGATTCAGAATTTTGGGAGCAGTCTTTTTATAGAATCTGCATAGGTATATTTGTGAAAATGTTGGGGCATATGGTGAAAAAGGTAATGTATTCACAAAAAAACTATAGAGAAGCATTCTGAGAAACTTCTTTGTGATGTGTGCTTTCATCTCACAGAGTTGAACCTGTCTTTTGATTGAGCTGTTTGGAAACGTCTCTTTGGAGAATCTGCAAAAATATATTTGTGAGCAGTTTGAGGCCTAAGGTGAAAAAGGAAATATCCACAAATAAAAGCTAGAAAGAAGCTTTCTGTGAAACTTCTTTGTGCTGTGTGCATTCATCTCACAGGGTTGAACCTTTGTTTTGATTGAGCAGTTTGGGAGCTTTTTGTATAATCTGCAAAGTGGTATTTGTGAACAATTTGAGGTTTATCATGAAAAAAGAAATATCCTCACAAAAAAACTAGACAGAAATTTTCTGAGAAACTTCTTTGTGATGTGTTCTTTCATCTCACAGAGTTGAAGCTTCCTTTTGATTGATCCGTTTGGAAGCATTCTTTTTGTAGAATCTGCATAGTGATATTTCTGAACCCTTTGAGGCCTATGGTGAAAAAGGAAATATCTTCATACAAAAACTAGACAGAAGCATTCTGTGAAACTTCGTCATGTTGTGTGCTTTCGTCTCACTGAGTTGAACCTTTCTTTTCATTGAGCAGTTTGCAAACAGTCTTTATGTAGAATCTGCACAGGGACATTTGTGAGCGATTTGAGGCCTATGGTGAAAAAGGAAATATCTTCACATAAAAACTAGACAGAAGCATTCTGAGAAACTTCTTTGGGATGTGTGCATTCGGCTCACAGTGTTGAACCCCTCTTTAGATTGAGCAGGTTGGAAACAGTGTTTCTATAGAATCTGCAAAGGGATATCTGTGAGCCCTTTGAGGCCTATGGTGAAAAAGGAAATAGCCACAAATAATATCTAGACAGAAGGTCTCTGAGAAACTTCTTTGTGATGTGTGCATTCATCTCACAGTGTTGAATCTTCCTTTTGATTGAGTAGTTTGGAAATAGTCTTTTGTAGAATCTGCATAGGGATATTTGTGAGCCCATTGAGGCCTATGTTGAAAAAGGAATTATCTTCACATGAAAACTAGACAGAAGCTTTTTGAGAAACTTCTTTGTGATGTGTGTGTTCATCTCACAGAGTTGAACCTCTCTTTTGATGGAGTAGTTTGGAAAAAGACTTTTTTAGAAACTGCAAGGAATATTTGTGAGCAATTTGAAACCTATGGTGAAAAAGGAATTATCTACAAATAAAATCTAAAAAGAAGCTTTCTGAGAAACTTCTTTGTGATGTGTGCACTCATCTCACATAGTTGACCTTTTGTTTTGATTGAGAAGTTTTTAAATAGTCTTTTTGTACAATCTGCAAAGAGATATCTGTGAATGCTTTCAGGCTTATGGTGGAAAAGGAAATATCTTCACTTAAACCTACAAAAAAGGTTTCTGAGAAACTTCTTTAGGATGTGTGCATTCATCTCACAGAGTTGAACATTTGTTTTGATTCACCAGTTCAAAAACAGTATTTTTGTAGAATCTGTAAGGAGACATTTTTGAGATCTTTGAGGCCTATCGTGTAAAAGGAAATATCTTTACATAAAAACTACACAGAAGCTTTCAAAGAAATTTCTCTGAGATGTGTGCATTCATCTCACAGAGTTTAACCTTTGTTTTGATTGAGCAGTTTGGGAAGAGTCTTTTTGTATAATCTGTAAAGGGATATTTGAAGGCGTTTTGAGGCATATGGTGAAAAAGGAAATACCTTCACATAAAAAGTAGACAGAAGCTGTCTGAGAAACTTCCTTGTGATGTATGCATTCATCTCACAGAGTTGAAACTTTCTTTTGACTTATCAGGTTGGAAACAGACTTTTTGTAGAATGTGCAGAGGGATATTTATGAGTGGTTTGAGGTCTGCAGTGAAAAAGGAAATATTTTCACATAAAACATAGAGAGAAGCATTCTGAGAAACTTCTTCATGATGTGCGCATTCGTCTCAGAGAGTTGAACCTTTCTTTTCATTGGGCATTTGGAAACCGTCTTTTTGTAGAATCTGCAAAGTGATGTGTTTCACTGGTTTGAGTCCTATGGTGAAAACGGAAATATCGAAAAATGAAACGTAGACAGCAACTTTCTGAAAAACTTCTTTGTGATGCGTGCATTCATCTCACAGGGTTGAAACTTTCTTTTCACTGAGCAGTTTGGAAACAGTCTTTTCATAGAACCTGCAAAGTGATGTTTGTGAAGGCTTTGAGGCTTATGGTGAAAAAGGAAATGTCTTCACATAAAAACTAGACTCATGTTTTCTGGGAAACTTCTTTGTGATGGGTGTATGCATCTCAAAGAGTTGAATCTTTCTTTTGATTGAGCAGTTTGGAAACAGTCTTTTTGGAGAATCTGCAAAGGGATGTTTTTGAGTGGTTTGAGGCATGTGGTGAAAAAGGAAATATCTTCATATAAAAACTAGACAGAAGTATTCTGAGAAACCACTTTGTGATGTGTGCATTCATCTCACACAGTTGAATTTTCTTTCATTGAGTAGTTTGTAAGCAGTCTTTTTGTAGAATATGCAAAGGGATATTTGTGAGCTTTTTGAGGCCTGTTGTGAAAAAGGAAATATCCACAAATAAAATCTAGACAGAAGCCTTCTGAGAAAATTCTTTGTGATGTGTGCATTCACCACACAGAGTTGAACCTTTCTTTTGATTGAGCAGTTTGGAAACAGTCCTTTTGTAGAATCTACAAAGGGTTATTTATGATCAGTTTGAGGCCTACGGTGAAAAAAGGAGTATCGACAAACAAGAACTAGATAGAAACTTTCTGAGAAACTTCTCTGTGATATGTGCATTCATCTCACAGAGTAGAAAGCTTTCTTTGATTGAGCAGTTTGGAAACAATTTTTTTGTAGAATCTGCAAAGGGACGTATGTAGGTGATTTCAGGTCTATGGTGAAAATGGAAATATCTTCACATAAAAACTAGACAGAAGCTTTCTGAGAAAATTCTTTGTCATGTGCTCATTCATTTCATAGATTTGAAGTGTTCTTTTCATTGAC
Organism: Pongo abelii; assembly: GCF_028885655.2. Lineage (NCBI taxonomy): Eukaryota > Metazoa > Chordata > Mammalia > Primates > Hominidae > Pongo > Pongo abelii. The sequence goes on along the minus strand of NC_072000.2, from coordinate 15,864,712 downwards.
CAGTTTGGATAGAGCCTTTTTGTAGAACATGCTTTGTGATATTTGTGAGCTCTTTGAAGCCTATGGTGAAAAAAGAAATATCTTCACACAAAAACTAGACAGAAGCTTTCTGAGATACTTCGTTGTGATGTGTGCATTCATTCTGAAGAGTTGAAACTGTCTTTGGATTGAGCAGTTTTGAAACAGTCCTTTTGTAGAATGTACAAAGGGATATTTGGGATCCCTTTTTGGCCTATGGTGAAAAAAGAAATGTCTACACATAAAAACTAGACAGAAGCATTCCATGAAACTTCTTTTTGATGTGTACTTTCTTCTCACAGCTTTGAACCTTTCTTTAGATAGAGCAGGTTGGAAAATGTTTTTGTAGAATCTGCAAAGTGATAATTTGAATGCTTTGAGACTTATGGTGAAAAAGGAAATACCTTCAAATAAAAACTGGACAGAAGCTTTCTGAGAAACTTCTTTGTGATGTGTGCATTCATCTCAAAGAGTTGAAGCTTTGTTTTGGTTGAGCAGTTTGGGAATGGTCTTTTTGTAAATTCTGTAAAGGGACACTTGTGAGCACTTTGAGGCCTATATTGAAAAAGGAAACATCGTCAAATAAAAACTAGACAGAAGCTTTCTGAGAAACTTCTTTGTGATGTGTGCATTCACCTCACAGAGTTGAACCTTTCTTTTGATTGAATAGTTTGGAAACAGTCTTTTTGTAGAATCTGCAAAGGGTTATTTATGAGTGGTTTGAGGCCTATGGTGAAAAAGGGAGTATCAACAAATAAAAAGTAGACAGAAACTTTCTGAGAAACTTCTCTGTGATGTGTGCATTCATCTCGCAGAGTGGAAACTTTCTTTGAGCCGTTTGGAAACAGTCTTTTTGTAGAATCTGCAAAGGGATATATATAGGCAGTTTGAGGTCTATGGTGAAAAGGGAAACATCTTCACATAAAAACTAACTGCTCAATGGGAGTAAACTTTTATTTCTGTGTGATGAATGCACATGTCAGAAAGGAGTTACTCAGAAAATTTATTTATACTATTTATGTGAAGATATTTCCTTTTTCACCATATGCCTCAACGTGTTTCCAGATATCCCTTTGCAAATTCTATGAAAAGAATGTTTCCAAACTGCTCAATAAACAGAGTGGTTCAACACTGTGAGACGAATGTGCACATCACAAAGAAGTTTCTCAGAAAACCTCCTTCTCGTTTTTATGTGAAGATATTCCCTTTTTGAACATAGTCCTCAATGCGTTCCCAAATATACCTTTGCAGAATCTACAAAAAGACTTTCCAAACTGCTCAATCAAAAGAAAGTTTCAACTCTGTTAGATGAATGCACACATCAGAAAGTAGTTTCTCAGCAAGCTTCTCACTAGTTTTTATGTGAAGATAGTCCCTTTTTCAATGTGGGCCTCAAAGCACTCAAAAATATCCCTTTGTAGATTCTAGAATAACAGAGTTTACAAACTGCTCAATGAAAAGAAATGTTTACCTCTGTGAGATGAATACACATATCTTAAAGCAGCTTCTCAGAATGCTTCTTTCTAGTTTTTATGTGAAGATAATTCTTTTTTCACCATAGGCCTCAATGCACTCCTAAATATCCCTTTGCAGTTTGTACAAAAAGACTGTTTTCAAACTGCTCAATCTGAAGAATGTTTCAACTCTGTGAGATGAATGCACATATCATGAAGAAGTTTCTCAGAAACTTTCTTTATAGTTTTTCTGTGAAGATATTTCCTTTTTCACCATAGGCCTCACCTCAAAGCCCTCAAAAATGTCCCTTTGCAGATTCTACAAAAAGACTGTTTCCAAACCGCTCAATAAAAAGAATTATTGAACACTGTGAGATGAATGCCCACATCTCAAAGAAGTTTCTCAGAAACCTTCAGTCTAGTTTTTATGTGAATATATTTCCTTTTTCACCATAGGCCTCAAAGCACTCCAAATATCCATTTGCAGATTCTACAAAAAGACTGTTTCCAAACTGCTCAACCAAAACAAAGGTTTAACTCTTTGTGATGAATGCACACATCACAAGGAAGTTTCTCAGAATGCTTCTGTCTAGATTTTAAGTGAAGATACTTGCTTTTTCACCATTGGCCTCAAAGTACTCACAAATATCCCTTTACAGATTCTACAAAAATACTTTTACCAAATTGCTCAATCAAAAGAAAGGTTCAACTCTGTGAGATGTATGCACACCACAAAGAGGTTTCTCAGAAAGCTTCTCTCTAGTTTTTATGTGAAGATATTTCCTTTTTCACCATAGGCCTCAAAAGGTTCACAAATATCCCTTTGCAGATTCTACAAAAAGACTCTTCACACAGTGCTCAATCAAAAGAATGTTTCAACTCTGTGAGATGAATGCTCACATCACCAGAATGTTTCTCAGAAAGCTTCTGTGTAGTTTTTATGTGAAGATATTTCCTTTTTCACCATATGCTTCAAAGGGCTCATAAATATCCCTTTGGAGATTTTTCAAGAAAAGAGTTTCAAATCTTCTCAATGAAAAGAAACAGAAACATCTGGGAGATGAGTGCACATATCACAAAGCAGTTTCTCAGAAACATTCTGTCTAGTTTTCATGTGAAGGTATTTCCTTTTTCACCACTGGATGCAAAGTGCTCAAAATTGTTCCTTTGCAGATTCTACAAAAAGTCTGTTTCCACACTGCTCATCAAAAGACAGTTTCAACTCTGTGAGATGAATGCACATGTCAAAAATAAGTTTCTCAGAAAGCTTCTATTAAGTTTTTATGTGAGTATTTCCTTTTTAGCCATAGGCCTCAATGCCCTCACAAATATCTCTTTGCAGATTCTGCAAAAAGACTGTTTCCAAACTGCTCAATAAAAATAATTATTGAACTTTTTGAGATGAATGCACACACCTCAAAGAAGTTTCTCAGAAACCTTCAGTCTAGTTTTTATGTGAATATATTTCCTTTTTCACCATAGGCCTCAAAGTGCTCCAAATAGCCTTTTGCAGGTTCTACAAAAAGACTGTTTCCAAACGTCTCAAAGAAAAGAAAGTTTCAAATCTGTGAGATGAATGCACACATCACTAAGAAGTTTTGCAGGAGGCTTCTTTCTAATTTTTATATGAAGACATTTCCTTTTTCACCATAGGCCTCCATCTGCTCACAAATATCCCTTAGCAGATTTTACAAGAACAGAATTTCCAGACTGATCAAAGAAAACAAATGTTTTCATCTGTGAGATGAATGAACACATCACAAAACCCTTTCTTAGAAACCGTCTTTATACTTTTTATGTGATGATATTTTTTTTCTCCCTAGGACTCAAAGCACTCAAAAATATCCCTTTGCAGATTCTACATAAAGATTGTTTCCAAACTGCTCAATCAAAAAATAGTTCAACTCCATGAGATGAATGCATACATCACAAAGAATTTTATCAGAAATCTTCTTTATAGTTTTAATGTGAAGGTATTTCCTTTTTCACCATAAGCCTCAAAATGCTCAGCAATATCCCTTTGCAGATTCTGCAGAAAGACTTCTTCCCAACTGCTCAACCAAATAAATGTTTGAACTCTGTGAGATGGATGCACACATCACAAAGAGGTTTCTCAGAAATCTTCTGTCCATTGTTTATGTGAAGATATTTCCTTTTTCACCATAGCACTCAAAGTCCTGAAAAATATCCCTTGCAGATTCTACAAAAAGGCAGTTTCCAGACTCCTCAATCAAAATAATGGTTGAACTCTGTGAGATTATTGCACACATCACAAAGAAGCCACTAAGAAAGCTTTTGTCTAGTTTTTATGTGAAGATATTTTCTTTTTCACCATAGGCCTCAAAGCACTCACAAATATCCCTTTGCAGATTCTACAAGAACAGAGTTTCCAAACTAATCAGAGAAAATAAACATTTACCTCTGTGAGATCAATGCACACATCACAAAGCTGTTTCTGAGAAACCTTCTTTATACCTTTTATATGAATACATTTCCTTTTTTACCATTGGCCTCAAAATGCTCATAAATATCCCTTTGCATATTTCACAAACAGATAGTTTCCATACTGCTCAATCAAAAGTAAGTTTCATCTTTGTGAAATGAATTCCCACATCACAAAGACGTTTCTCAGAAAGCCTCTCTCTAATTTTTATGTGAAGATATTTCTTTTTTCACTGTAGGCCTCAAAGGACTCATAAATATCCCTTTGCAGACTCTACAAGAACAGTTTCCAGACTGACCAGAGAAAAGAAAAGTTTACCTCTGTGAGATGAATGCTTACATCACAAAGCTGTTTCTGAGTAACCTTGTTTATACTTTTTATGTGAATATGTTTCCTTTTTCACCATAGGCCTCAAAGCACTCATAAATATCCCTTTGGAGATTCTACAAAAAGACTGTTTTCAAACTGTTCAATCAAAAGAATGGTTGAGCTCTATGAGATGAATGCACACAGCACAAAGTAGTTTCTTGGGAAGCTTCTGTCTAGTTTTTATGTGAAGATATTTCCTATTTCATCATAAGCCTCAAAGCTCTCAAAAATATGACTTTACAGATTCTACAAAAATACTGTATCCAAATTGCTCAATCCAATGAAAGTTTCAAATCTGTGAGATGAATGCACACGTCACAAGGAGGTTTCTCAGAAAGCCTCTCTCTAATTTTTATGTGAAGATATTTCTTTTTTCACCATAGGCCTCAAAGGACTCATAAATATCCCTTTGCCGACTCTACAAGAACAGTTTCCAGACTGACCAGAGAAAAGAAAATTTCACCTCTGTGAGATGAATGCTTACATCACAAAGCTGTTTCTGAGAAATCTTGTTTATACTTTTTATGTGAATATATTTCCTTTTTCACCATTGGCCTCAAAGCACTCATAAATATCCCTTTGTAGATTCTACAAAAAGACTGTTTTCAAACTGTTCAATCAAAAGAATGGTTGAGCTCTATGAGATGAATGCACACATCACAAAGAAGTTTCTTGGGAAGCTTCCGTCTAGTTTTTATGTGAAGATATTTCCTATTTCATCATAAGCCTCAAAGCTCTCAAAAATATGCCTTTACAGATTCTGCAAAAATACTGTATCCAAATTGCTCAATCCAATGAAAGGTTCAAATCTGTGAGATGAATGCACACATCACAAGGAGGTTTCTCAGAAAACTTCTCCCTAGTTTTCATGTGAAAATATTTTCTTTTTCACCATAGGCATCAAAGCATCACAAATATCCCTTTGCAGATTCTACCAAAATACTGTTTACAAACTGCTCAATCAAAAGGATGTTTCAATTCTGTGAGATGAATTCTCGCATCTCCAAGATGTTTCACAGAAAGCTTCTGTCCAGTTTTTACATGAAGATAATTCCTTTTTCACCATAGGCCTCAAAGCACTGACAAATATCCCTTTGCAGATTTTACAAGAACAGAATTTCCAATCTGCTTAATGAAAAGAAATGGTTAACTCTGTGGGATGAAATCACACATCACAAAGCAGTTTCTCTGAAATAATCTGTCTAGTATTTATGTAAAGATAATTCCTTTTTCAACATAGGACACAAAGTGCTAACTAATAAACATTTGGAAATTCTACAAAATACTGTTTCCAAACTGCTCATCAAAAGAAAGGTTCACCTCTCTGGGATGAATACACATATCAAAAAGATGTTTCTCAGAAAGCTTCTATCTTGTTTTTATGTGAATGTGTTTCCTTTTTCACCACGGGCCTCAAAGTGCTCAAAAGTATCCCTTGCAGATCCTAAAAAAAGACTGTTTCCAAACTGCTGAGTCAAAGGAATGGTTCAACTCTGTGAGATGAATGCACACATCACAAAGAGGTTGTTCACAAACCTTCTTTATAGTTTTTATGTGAAGATATTTCCTTTTAACCATAGACCTCAAAGTGCTGACAAATATACCTTTGCAGATTCTACAAACAGACGGTTTCCCAACTGCTCAATCAAAAGAATTGTTGAAATATGTGAGATGAATGCATACATCACAAGGCAGTTTCTCAGAATTCTTTAGTCTAGTTTTTATGTGGACATATTTTGTCTTTCACCATAGGCCTAAAAGTGCTCAGAAATATCCCTTTACAGATTCCACAAAAAGATGTTTCCAAACTGCTCAATCAAAAGAAAGTTTCAATTCTGTGAGATGAATGCACACATCACTAAGAAGTTTCTCAGTAGGCTTCTGTCTAGTTTTTATGTGAAGAAAACTCCTTTTTCACCATAAGGCTCTATGCACTCACGAATATCCCTTAGCAGATTCTAAAAAAACAGAGTTTCCCAACTGATCAAAGAAAAGAATCATTTACCTCTGTGAGATGAATGAAGACATCACAAAACAGTTTCTCAGAAACCTTCTTTATAGTTTTCTTTGAAGATGCTTCTTTTTCTGCATAGGCCTCAAAGTGCTCAAAAATATCCATTTGCAGATTCTGTAAAAATACCATTTCCAAACTGCTCAATCAAAAGAGAGGTTCAACTCTGTGAGATGAATGCACATATCTCAAAGAAGTATCTGAGAAACTTTCTTTTTACTTTGTATGTGAAGATATTTCCTTTGTCAACGTAGGCCTCAAAGTGCTCAAAAATACCCCTTTTCCGATTGTACAAGAACAGATTTTCCAGACTGAACAGAGAAAATAAACCCTTATCTCTGTGAGATGAATGCACACGTCACAAGGCTGGTTTTAGGAAACCTGCTTTACAGTTCTTATGTGAAGATATGTCCTTTTCCACCATAAGCCTCACAGCACTCCATATATCCACTTGCAGATTCTACAAAAAGAGTGTTTCAAAAATGTTCAATCAAAGGAAAGGTTCAACTCTGTGAGATGAATGCAAACAACAGAAAGAAGTTTCTCAGAATCCTTCTTTCTAATTTCTATGTTGAGGTATTTCCTTTTCCACCATAGGCATCAAAGTGCTCTAAAAATCCACATGCAGATACTATAAAAAGTCTGTTTCCAAACTGCTCAGTCAAAAGTGTGGTTTAACTCTGTGAGATGAATACACACATCACTAAGAAGTTTCTCAGAATGCTTCTGTCTAGTTTTTATATGAAGATATTTCCTTTTTCAAAAAAGGCCTCTAATAACAACAAATATCTACTTACAGATTCAACCAAAGAGTATTTCAAAACTGGTCAATAAAAAGAAAGTTTGAACTTTTTGAGATGAGTGCAAACATCACAAAGCAGTTTCTCAGAATGCTTCTGTCGAGTTTTTATGTGGAGATATTTCCTTTTCCACTGGAATCTGCAAAGCGCTCAAAATATCCAATTTCAGATACCACAAAAAGAGTGTTTCAAAACTGCCAAATCAAAGGAAATGTTCAAATTTGTGAGGGAAATGCAGACATCACAAAGAAGTTTCTCAGAATGCTTTTGTCCAATTTTTACATGAAGATATTTCCTTTTCCACCACAGGCTTTAAAGCCCTCCAAATATCAATTTGCAGAAACTACAAAATGACTATTTCCAAACTGCTCAAACAAAACAGTTGTTCAACTCTGTGAGTTGAATTAACGCATCAGAAAGAAGTTTCTCAGAATGCTTCTGTCTAGTTTTTATGTGAAGATATTTCCTTTTCCATCGTAGGCCACCAATCGCTCCAAATATACACTTGCAGATTCTACAAAAAGAATGTTTCAAAACTGCTTAATCAGAAGAAAGGTTCAACTCTGTGAGATGAATGCAAACATCACAAAGAAGTTTTTCAGAATGCTTCTGTCTAATTTTTATGTTAAGGTACTTCCTTTTCTACCATAGGCCTCAAAGCGCTCCAAATGTCCACCTGCAGATTCTACAAAAAGAGTGTTTCAAAACTACTCAATCAAAAGAATGCTTCAAGTCTGTGAGAAAAATGTATCCATCACAATGAAGTTTCTCAGAATGCTTCTGTCTAGTTTTTATGTGAAGATATGTCCTTTTGAACGTAGGCCTCAAAGCACTGCAAAATCCAATTGCAGATTCTACAAAAAGAGTGTTTGAAAATTGCTGAATCAAAAGAAACGTTCAACTTGGCTAGATGAACGCACCCATCAAAAAGAAGTTTCTCAAAATGTTTCTGTCTAATTTTTATGTGAAGATATTTCCTTTCCCAGAAGAGGCTGCCAAGCTCTCCAAATATCCACTTGAAGATTCTACAGAAAGAGTGTTTCGAAACTGTTCAATGAAAAGAAAGGTCCAATTCTGTGGGATGAATGCACACATCACACAGAAGTTTCTCAGAATGCTTCAGTCTAGTTTTTGTGTGAAGATATTTCCTTTTCCACCATTGGCCACAAAGCACTCCAAATATCCACATGCAGACATTACAAAAAGATTGTTTCCAAACTCCTCAATCAAAAGAGTCTTTCAACTCCCCCAGATTAATGCACACATCACTAAGAAGTTTCTCAGAATGCTTCTGTCTAGTTTTTATGTGAAGATATTTCCTTTTCAAATATAGTCCTCTAAGCGTTCCAAATATACATTTGTAGTTGCTACAAAAAGAAAGTTTCCAACTGCTCAGTCAAAAGGTAGGTTCAACTCTGTGAGTTGAATGCACACATCTCAAAGAGGTTTCTCAGAATGCTTCTCTCTTGTTTTTATGTAAAGATATTTCCTTTTCCACCAGAGGCCGCAAAGCACTCCAAATATCCATTTGCCAATTCTGCAAAAAACTGTTTCCAAACTGCTCAATCAAAAGTAAGTTTCAGCTCTGTAAGAAGAAGGCACACATCACAAAGAAATTTCTCAGAAAGTTTCTGTCTATTTTTTATGTGAAATTATTTTCTGTTTCCCTAGAGGCCACAAAGGGCTCCAAAATATCCCTTTGCAGATTCTAGAAAACGACTTATTTGAAACTTTTCAAAATAAAGAAAGTTTCAGCTCTGTGAGATGAATGCACACATCACAAAGAAGTTTATCTGAATGCTTCTGTCTAGTTTTTACGTGAAGATATTTCCTTTTCAACTATAAGCTGCAAAGCACTCCAACTATCCACTTGCAGATTCTATAAAAAGAGTGTTTCAAAACTTCTCAATCAAAACAAAGTTTCAACTCTGTGAGATGAACACACACAACACAAGGAGGTTTCTCAGAATGTTTCTGTCTAGTTTTTATGTGAAGATATTTCCTATTGTCCCAGAGGCCTCAATAGGTTCACAAATGTCCCTTTGCAGATTGTACAAAACGACTGTTTCCAAACTGCTCCATCAAAAGAAAGGTTTACCTCTGTGATATGAATGCACACATCACAAAGAAGTTTCTCAGAATGCTTCTGTCTAGTTTTAATGTGAAGATATTTCCCTTTCCACTGTAGGGAAATATCCAAAGCCCTCCAAATATCCACTTGCAAATTCTACAAAAGGAATGTTTCCAAACTGCTCAATCAAAAGAAAGATTCAATTCTGTGAGATGAACACACAAGTCACAAGAAGTTACTCAGAATGCTTCTGTCTAGTTTTTACGTGAAGTTATTTCTTTTCCACTTTAGGCTACAAAGCGCTCCAAATATACACGTGCAGATTCTATAAAAAGAGGGTTTCCAAACTGCTCAATCAAAAAAAAGGTTGAACTCGGTGAGATTAATGCAAAAATCACAGAGAAGTTTCTCAGAATGCTTCTGTCTAGGTTTTAGGTGAAGATATATCCTTTCCTCTATAGGTCCAAAACACTACAAATATCCACTTGTAGATACTACAAGAAGAGTGTTTCAAAACTACTCAATCAAAAGAAAGGTTCAACACTGTAAAATGAATGCACACATAAAAAAGAAGTTCCTCAGAATGCTTCTGTCAAGTTTTTATGTGAATAAATTTCCTTTTTCAATGTATGCCTCAAAGCATTCCAAATATCCATTTGCAGATAGTACAGAAAGAGAGTTTCCAAACTGCTCAATCAAAAGAAAGGTTCAACTCTGTGAGATGAATGCACACATCGGAAGGCAGTTTCTCAGAATGTTTCTGTCTAGTTCTTATCTGAAGATATTTCCTATTTCCCCAGAGGCTTCAGTGGTCTGAAAAATATCCCTCTACAGAGTCTACAAAACGACTGTTTCCAAACTGCTCAATCAATACAAAGGTTCAAGTCTGTTAAATGAATGCACACTTCAAAAAGAAGTTTCTCAGAATGCTTCTGTCTATTTTTTATGTGAAGATATTTCTTTTTCACCATAGGTCTCAAAGTGCTCCAAATATCCACTTGCAGATTCTATGAAAAGACTGATTCCAAAGTGCCCAATCAAAAGAAAGTTTCAACACTGTGAGATTAAAGCACACATCAGAAATAACTTTCTCAGAAATTTTCTGTTTAGTTTTTATGTGAAGATATTTCCTATTACCCCATAGGCCTCAAAGGGCTCACAAATACCCCTTCACAGATTCTACAAAACGACTGGTTCCAAACAGTTCAATCAAAAGAAAGTTCAACTCTGTGAGATGAATGCACACATCACAAAGAAGTTTCTTAGAATGCTTCTGTCTAGTTTCTGTGTGAAGATATCTCCTTTTTGACTATAGGTCACAAAGCGCTCCAAATATCCACTTGCAGATTCTACAAAAAGAGTTTCTCAAAGCTGCTCAATCAAAAGAAAGGTTCAACTCTGAGATATGAATGCACACATCACAAAGTAGTTTCTCAGAATGCTTCTGTCTAGTTTTTATGTAAAGATATATTCCTTTCCACCACAGGTGGCAAAGCACTCAAAATATCCACTTGCAGAATCTACAAAAAGAGTGTTTCAAAACTGCTCTGTCAAAAGAAATCTTCAACTCTGTTAGTAGAATGCAGACATCAAAAAGAAGTTTCTCAGAATGCTTCTGTGTAGTTTTTATGGGAAAATATTTCCTTTTCCACCATAGGCCTCAAAGCGCTCTAAAAATCCCCTTGCAGGTTTTACAAAAAGAGTGTTGCAAAACTGCTCAATAAAAAGAAAGGTTCAACTCTGTGAGATAACTGCACACATCACAAAGAAGTTTCTCATAATGCTTCTTTCTAGTTTTTATGTGAATATATTTCTTTTCAACCATAAGCCGCAATGCGCTCCAAATATCCACTTGCACATTCTACAAAAAGAGTGTTTCAAAACTGATCAATCAAAAGATAAATTCAACTCTGTGAGATGAATGCACACATCACAAAGAATTTTGTCAGAATTCTTCTGTCTCTTTTTTATGTGAAGATATTACCTTTTCCAACATAGGTCTCAAAGTACTCTAAATATCCAATTGCAGTTTCTACAAAAACAATGTTTCACAACTGCTCAATCAAAAGAAAGGTTCAACACTGTGAGGTGAATGCACACATCACAAAGAAGTTTCTCAGAGTGCTTCTGTGTACTTCGTATGTGAAGATATGTCTTTTCCACCATAGGCCTCAAAGCGCTCCAAGTATTCACTTGCAGATTGTACAAAAAGAGTGTTTCAACAATGGTCAATTAAAAGAAAGATTCAACTCTGTGAGATGAATGCAAACATCACAAAGAAGTTTCTCAGAATGCTCCTGCTTAGTTTTTATGTGAAGATATTTCCTTTTCCACCATAGGCCCCAAGGCTCACAAAACATCCCCTTGCAGATCCTCCAAAAGGACTGTTTCAAAACTGCTCAATCAAAAGAAGGGTTCAGCTCTGTGAGTTGAATGCACACATCAAAAAGAAGTTTCTCAGAATGCTTCTGTCAAGTTTTTATATGAAGATACTTCCTTTTCCACCATAGGCCTCAAAGTGCTCCAAATATCCATCTGCAGATTCTACAAGAAGAGTGCTTCAAAACTGCTTAATCAAAAGATAGTTTCAACCCTGTGAGTCAAATACACACATCACAAATAAGTTTCTCAGAATGCTTCTTTCTGGTATTTATGTGAAGATATGTCGTTTTCCACTATAGGCCACAATCTCCTCCAAATATCCGTTGGCAGATACTACAAAAAGAGTGTTTCAAAACTCCTCAATCAAAAGAAATGTTCAACTCTGTGAATTGAATGTACACATCAAAAGGGAGTTTTTCAGAATGCTTCTGTTTAGTTTTTCTGAAGATATTTCCTTTTCCACCATAGGCCCCAAAGAACTGCAAACATCCACAGGCAGATTCTGCAAAAGAGTGTTTCAAAACTGCTCAATCAAAAGAAAGTTTTAACTCTGTGAATTGAATACACTCATCACAAATAAGTTTCTCAGAATGCTTCTGTCTAGTATCTATGTGAAGATATGTCCTTTTCCACCGTATGCCTGAATCCGCACCAAATATACATTTGAAGATGCTACAAAAAGAGTGTTTCAAAACTGATCAAAGGAAAGGTTCCATTCTGTGAGTTGAATGCACACATCACAAAGAAGTTTCTAAGATTATTTCTGAATAGTTTTTATGTGAAGATATTTCCTTTTCCATCATAGGCCCCAAAGTTCTCCAAACATCCAAAGGCAGATTCAACAAAAAGACTGTTTCAAAACTGTTCTACCAAAAGAAATCTTCAACTATGTGAGATGAACACACACATCAGTAAGAAGTTTCTCAAAATGCTTCTGTCTAATTTTTATATGAAGATATATCCTTTTCCACCATTGACCTCAAGGTGCTCCAAATATCCACTTGCAGATTCTACAAATAGAGTGTTTAAAAACTGCTCAGTCAAAAGGAAGGTTAAATTCTGTGAGATGAATGCACACATCACAAAAAAATTTCTTAGAATACTTCTGTCTAGTTTTTATGTGAAGATAATTGCTTTTCCTCCATGGGCCTGAAACGCTCCAAATATCCAATTGCAGATTCTACAAAAAGAGTGTTTTAAAACTGCTCAATCAAAAGAAAGGTTCAACACTGTGAGATCAATGCATACATCACAAAGAAGTTTCTCAGAATGCTTCTGTCTTGTTTTTATGTGAAGATATTTCCTTTTCCACTGCAGGACTCAAAGCGATCAATTTATGCACTTTCAGATTCTACAAAAAGAGTGTTTCAAAACTGCTCAATCAAAAGAAAGTTTCAACTCTGTGAGATGAATGTACACATCACAAAGAACTTTCTCAGAATGCTTTTGTCTAGTTTTTACGTGAAGATATTTCCTTTTGCAACATAGGCCTCAAAGTGCTCCAATCACCACTTGCAGATTCTACAAAAAGAGTGCTTCAAAACTGCTTAATTAATAGAAAGGTTCAACTGTGTGAGATGAATGCACACATCACAAAGTAGTTTCTCTGAATGCTCCTGTCAAGTTTTTATGTGAAGATATTTCCTTTTCCAGTAAATATTGCATATCATGCAAACTATCTACTTGCAGATTCAACAAAAACTGTGTTTTAAAACTGCTCAATCAAAATAAAGGTTCAACCTTGTGGGTTGAATGCACACATCACAAAGAACTTTCTCAGAAAGCTCCAGTCTAGTTTTCACGTGAAGACATTTCCTTTTCTACCATAGACCTCAAAGCACTCCAAATATCCACTTGCAGATTGTAGAAAAAGAGTGTTTCAACACTGCTCAATTAAAAAAAAGATTCAACACTGAGAGATGAATGCAAATATCACAAAGAAGTTTCTCAGAATTCTCATGTTTAGTTTTTATGGGAAGATATTACCTTTTTCACCATAGGCCCTAAGGTGCTCCAAACATCCACTTCTGGATTGTACAAAAGGATTGTTTCAAAACTGCTCAATCAAAAGAAGGTTTCAACTCTGTAAGATGAATGCACACATCACAAAAAAGTTTGTCAGAATGCTTCTGTCAAGTTTTTACGTGAAAATATTTCCTTTTCCACCATAGGCCTCAATCCACTCCAAATATCCATTTGCAGATACTACAAAAAGACTGTTTCAAAACTGCTCCATCAAAAGAAAGTTTCAACTCTGTGAGTTGAATGTGAACAGCACAAAGAAGTTTCTCAGATTACTACTGTGTAGTTTTTATTTGAAGATGTTTCCTTTTCCACCATAGGCCCCAATGCGCTCCAAACATCCACCTGCAGATTCTACAAAAAGAGTGTTTCAAAACTGCTCTATCAGAAGAAAGGTTCAATTCTGTGAGATGAATGCAAACATCACAAAGAAGTTTCTCAGAATGCTTCTGTCTAATTTTTATGTGAAGATATTTCCTTTTCCACCAAAGGGCTCAAAGTGCTCCAAATATCCACTCGCAGATTCTAAAAAAACAGTGTTTCAAACTGCTCAATAAATAGAAATGGTCAACTCTTTGGGATGAATGCACACAAGAAAAAGAAGTTTCCCAGACTGCTTCTGTCTGATCTTTATATGAAGATATTTCCTTTTTCAGCGTTGACCTCAGAGATCTTCAAATATCCAGTTGCAGATTCTTCAAATAGATTGTTTAAAAACTGCTCAATCAAAAGAAAGGTTCGACTCTGTGAGATGAAGGCAAATATCACGTAGATGTTTGTCCAAATGCTTTTGTCTAGTTTTTATGTGAAGATATTTCCATTTCCAACATAGGTCTGAAAGCTCTCCAAATATCCACTTGCAGATTGTACAAAAAGAATGTTTAAAAAATGCTGAATAAAAAGAAATTTTCAAATTGGTGAGATGAATGCACACATCAAAAAGAAGTTTCTCAGAATGCTTCTGTCCAGTATTTATGTGAAGATATTTCTTTTTCCACCTTAGGCCGCAAAGTGCTCCTCATATCCACTTGCAGAGTCTACAAAAAATGTGTTTCAAAACTGCTCAAAGAAAAGAAAGTTTCAACTCTGTGAGTTGAAACCAGACATCACAAAGTAGTTTCTCAGAATGCTTCTGTCTTGTTTTGATGAGAATATTTTTCCTTTTCCACAATAGTCCGTAAAGTGCTCCAAATATCCACTTGCAGATTCTACAAAACGAGTGATTCAAAACTGCTCAATCAAAAGAAAGATTCAACTCTGAGAGATGAATACACACATAGCAAAGTAGTTTCTCAGAATGATTCTGTCTAGTTTATTGGGAAGATATTTCCTTTTCCACCATAGGCCCCAAAGGGCTCCAAATATCCACTTTCAGATTGCACAAAAAGTGTGTTTCAAAACTGCTCAATCAAAAGAAAGGTTGAACCCTGTGAGATGAATGCACACATCACAAAGAAGCTACTCAGAATGCTTCTGTCTAGCTTTTATGTGACGGTATTTCCTTTTCCACCAGAGGCCCAAAATCACTCAAAATATCTGCTTGCAGGTACTACGAAAAGAGCGTTTCAAAACTGCTCAAACAAAAGAAAGGTTCAACTCTGTGAGGTGAATGCACACATCACAAAAAAGTTTCTGAGAATGATTCTGTCTGGTTTTTACGTGAAGGTGTTCCCTTTTCCACCATAGGCCTCAAAGGGCTCCAAATATCCAATTGCAGATTCTACACAAAGATAGTTTAACAACTGTTCAATCAAAAGAAAAGTTCAACTTTCTGAGATGAATGCACACATCACAAAGAAATTTGTCAGAATGCTTCTCTCTAATTTTTATGTGAAAATATTTCCTTCTCCACCATAGGCCTCAAAGCGCTCCAAATATCCACTTGCAGATTCAACAAAAAGAGTGTTTGAAAACTTCTCAATCAAAAGAGAGGTTGAAATCTGTGAGATGAATGCATACATCACAAAGAAGTTTCACAGAGTACTTCTGTCTACCTTTTATTTGAAGAAATTTCCTTTTCCAACATAGGCCACAAAACGCTCCAAATATACAGTTGCAGACTCTAAAGAAAGAGTGTCTCAAGCTCCTCAATCTAAAGAAAGGTTCAACTCTGTGAGTTGAATGCACTCATCAGAAAGATATTTCTTATAATGCTTCTGTGTCATTTTTAAGTGAAGATATTTCCTTTTCTACCATAGGCCTCAAAGCACTCCAAATATCCACTTGCAGATTCTACAAAAAGAGGTTTCAAAACTGCTCAATCAAAAGAAAGGTTCAACACTGTAAGATGAATGCACACATCACAAAGGAGTATCTCAGAATGCTTCTGTGTAGTTTTTATGTGAAGACATTTCCTTTTCCACCATAGGACTCAAAGAATTCTGAATCTCCAATTGCAGATTCTACAAATAGAGTGTTTAAAAGCTGCTCAATCAAAAGAAAGTTTGAACTCTGTGAGATTAAAGTGCACATCATGGAGAAGTTTCTCAGGTTCTTCTGTGAAGTTTTTATGTGAAGATATTTCTTTTCCACCATAGGCCTCAAAGCCCTCCAAATATCCACTTACAGATTCCACAAAAAGAGTGTTTCAAAACTGTTCAATGAAAAGAGAGGTTCAATTCTGTGAGATGAATGCACACATCACAAAGAGGTTTTACAGAATGCTTCTGCCTAGCTTTTATGTGAAGATAGTTCCTTTTCCACAATAGTCTACAAAGCGCTCCAAATACACATTTGCAGATTCTGCAAAAAGAGTTTTTCAAAACCATTCAATCAAAAGAAAGGTTCACCTCTGTGAGATGAATGCACACATCACAGAGAAGTTTCTCAGAAAGCTTCTGTGTAGTTTTTATGTGAAGATATT
Source organism: Pongo abelii (assembly GCF_028885655.2). Lineage (NCBI taxonomy): Eukaryota > Metazoa > Chordata > Mammalia > Primates > Hominidae > Pongo > Pongo abelii. The sequence goes on along the minus strand of NC_072000.2, from coordinate 15,848,279 downwards.
TCATTTTCCACCATTGGCCCCAAAGCGTTCCAAATATCCCCAGCAGATTCTATAAAGAGTGTTTCAAAACTGCTCAGTCAAAAGAAATCTTCAACTCTGTGAGATGAACACACACATCACAGAGCAGATTCTCAGAATGTTTCTAATTTTTATGTGAAGATATTTCCTTTTCCACCATAGGTCTCAATGCCCTCAAAATATCCACTGGCAAATTCTACAAAAAGAGTATTTCAAAACTGCTCAATCAAAAGAAAGGCTCAACTCCATGAGATGAATGAATACATCACAAAAAGTTTCTCAGAATGCTTCTGTCTAGATTTTATGTGAAGATATTTCCTTTTCCACCATAGGCCTCAGAGCACTCCAATTATCAATTTGCAGATTCTACAAAAAGAGTGTTTCAAAACTGCTCAATCAAAAGAATGGTTTAAATCTGTGAGATAAATGCACACATCACAAAGAAGTTTCTCAGAATGCTTCTGTCTAATTATCATGTGAAGATATTTCCCTTTCCACTAGAGGCCACAAAGAACTCCAAATATCCACTTGCAGGTTCTACAAAAAGAGTGTTTCAAATCTGCTCAATCAAAATAAAGGTTCAGCCCGGTGAGATGAATGCACACATCACAAAGTTGTGTCTCAGAATGCTTCTGTCTGGTGTTTATGTGAAGATATTTCTTTTGCACCTTAGGCCCCTATCTACTTGCAGATCCTACAAAAAGAGTGTTTCAAAACTGCTGTATCTAAAGCAGTGTTCAACGTTGTGAGATGAATGCACACATCACAAAGAAATTTCTCAGAATGCCTCTGTCTTGTTTTTAAGTGAAGATGTTTCCTTTTCCATCATAGGCCTCAAATCGATCCAAATATCCACTTGCAGACCCTCCAAAAAGAGTGTTTGAAAACTGCTCTGTCAAAAGGAAGTTTCAACTCTGTGAGATGAAGGCACACATCACAATGAAGTTTCTCAGAATGCTTCTGTTTAGCTTTTAAATGAAGATATTTCCTTTTACACCATAGACCTCAAAGCACTTGAAATATCCACTTGCAGATTCTACAAAGGAGTGTTTCAAAACTATTGAATCAAAAGAAAGTTTCAACTCTGAGATGAATGCACACATTACAAAGAGGTTTCTCAGAATGCTTCTGTCTAGTTTATATGTTAAAATATTTCCTTTTTCACCATAGGCTGCAAATCTCTCCAAATATCCACTTGCAGTTTCTAAAAAAAGAGTGTTTCTAAACTGCACAATCAAGAGAAAGGTTCAACTCTGTGAGTTGAATGCACATATCACTAAGAAGTTTCTCAGAACACTTTTATCTGGTTTCTGTGTGAAGTTATTTCCTTTTCCACCATACGCCACAAATCGCTAAAACTATCAAGTTGCAGATTCTACAAAAAGAGTGTTTCAAAACTACTCAATCAAAAGAAAGGTTCTACTCTGTGAGATGAATGCACACATCACTAAGATGTTTCTCAGAATACTTCTATCTAGTTTTTATGTGAAGATATTACCTTTTCCCCCTTAGACCTCAAAACGCTCCAAATCTCCACTTGCAGATTCTACAAAAATAGTGTTTCAAAACTGCTCAATCAAAAGTAAGGTTCCTCTCTGTGCGATGAATGCACACATCACAAACAAGGTTCTGTGAATGCTTCTGTCTAGTTTTTATATGAAGATATTTCTTTTCCACGTTAGCACTCAAAGCGCTGCAAATATGCTCTTTCAGACACCACAAAAGGAGTGTTTCAAAACTGCTCAATCAAAAGAAAGGTTCAACTCTGTGAGATGAATGTGCACATCACAAAGAAGTTTCTCAGAATGCTTCTTTGTAGTAATTATGCGAAGATATTTTGTTTTCCACTAGAGGCCACAAAGTGCTCCAAATATCCACTTGCAGATTCTACAAAAAGAGTGTTTCAAAACTGCTCAACCTAAAGAAAGTTTCAACTCTATAAATTGAATGCACACTTCACAAAGAAGTTTCTCAGAATGCTTCTGTCTAGTTTTTATGTGAGGATATTTCCTTTTCCACCATAGGCCTCAAAGCGCTCCGAGTATCCAGTTTCAGAAACTACCAAAAGATTGTCTCCACACTGCTCAATCAAAAGAATGGTTCAACTGTGTCATTTGAATACACACATCACAAGGAAATTTCTCAGAATGCTTCTGTCTTGTTTTTATGTGAGGATATTTCCTTTTCCACCATAGACCTCAAAGCCCTCCAAGTATCCACCTGCAGGTTCTATAAAAAGAGTGTTTCAATACTGCTTAAACAAAAGAAAAGTTCAACTGTGTGAGATGAATGTATACATTAAAACAAGCTTCTCAGAAATCCTCTGTCAAGTTTTTATATGAAGGTATTTCCCTTTCAACTGTAGGCCTCAAACCGCTCCAAATATCCACTAGCAGATTCTACAGAAAGTGTGCTTCAAAACTGCTCAATCAAAAGAAAGTTCCAACTCTGTGAGTTGAATGTGCACATCAGAAAGAAGTTTCTCAGATTACTTCTGTGTAGTTTTTATGTGAAGATGTTTCCTTTTCCAGAATAGGCCCCAATGCAGTCCAAACACCCACGTGCAGATTTTACAAAAAGAGTGTTTCAAAACTGCTCAATCAAAAAAAAAGGTTCAACTCTGTGAGATGAATGCAAACATCACAAAGAAATTTCTCAGAATGCTTCTGTCTAATTTTTATGTGAAGATATGTCCTTTTCCACCAAAGGTCTCAAAGAGCTCCAAATATCCACTTGCAGTATCTATGAAAAACGTTTTCAAAACTGCTCAATCAAAAGAAAGTTTCATCTCTGTGAATTGATTGCATGCATCACAAAGAAGTTTCTCAGAATTCCTCTGTCTAGTTTTTATGTGAAGATATTTCATTTTCCTCTATAGGCCTCAAAGCACCGCAAATAACCATTTGCATATACTACAAAAATACTGTTTCCAAACTACTAAATCAAAAGAAAGGTTTAACCCTGTGAGTGGAATGCACACATCATGAAGAAGTTTCTCAGATTTCTTCTGTCTAGTTTTTATGTGAAGTTATTTCTTTTTCCACCATAGGTTTCAAAGCTCTCCAAGTATCCAATTGCAGATTCTACAAAAAGAGTGTTTCAAAAGTCCTCAAACCAAATAAATGTTGAATTCTTTGAAAGGAATGCAGACATCACATGGTATTTTCTCAGAATGCTTCTGTCTAGTGTTTATGTGATGTTATTTCCTTTTCCACCATGGGCCTCAAAGTGCTCCAAATGACCTCTTGCGGATTCGACCAAAAGAGTGTTTCAAAACTGCTCTGTCAAAAGAAAGGTTTACCTCTGTGAGATGAATGCTCACATCACAGAGAAGTTTCTCAGAATGCCTCTATCTAGTTTTTATTTGAAGATATTTCCTTTCCCACCATAGGCCTCAAAGCTCTCCAAATATCCATTTGCAGATACTACAAAAGACTGTTTCCAAATTGTGCAATCAAAGGAAACGTTCAACTCTGTGAATTGAATGCACACATCACAACGAAGTTTCTCAGAATGCTTCTGTCTAATTTTTATGTGAAGATATTTCCTTTTCCACTATAGGCTTCAAAGCACTCCAAATATCCAATTGCAGATACTATCAAAAGACTGTTTCCAAACTGCTCAATCAAAAGAAATGTTCAACTCTGTGAGATGAATGCACACATCACAAAGAAGTTTTTCAGAATGCTTGTGTCTAGTTTTTAAGTGAAGATATTTCCTTTTCCATCCTAGGCCTCAATGCGCTCCAAATATCCACTGGCAGATTCCACAAAAAGAGTGCTTCAAAACTGCTGAATCAAAAGAAAGTTTCAACTCCGTGAGATGAATGCACATATCACAAAGAAGTTACTCTGAATGCTTCTGTGTAGTTTTTATGTGAAGATATTTCCTTTTCCACTATAGGTCGCAAATCTGTCCAAATATCCACTTGCAGATTCTACAAAAACAGTGTCTAAACTGCTCAATAAAAAGAAAGTTTCAAATCTGTGAGATGAATGCACACATCACAAAGAAGTTTCTCTGAATCCTTCTGTCTAGTTTTTATGTGAAAATATTTCCTTTTAAACTGTAGGCCTCAAAGCGCTCCAAATATCCATTTACAGATACTACAAAAAGACTGTTTTCAAACTGCTCAATAAAAGGAAAGGTTCAACTCTGTGAGTTGAATGCTCACATCAGAAAGAAGTTTCTCTGAATGCTTCTGTGTAGTTTTAATGTGAAGTTATTTCCTTTTCCACTATAGGCTGAAAAGCACCCCAAATAGCCACTTGCAGATTCTAGAAGAGTATATCAAAACTGCTCAATCAAATGAAAGGTTCAACTCTGTGCGTTGAATGCACACATCATGAAGAAGTTTCTCAGAATTCTTGTGTCTAGTTTTTAGGCGAAGATATTTCCTTTTCCACCATAGGCCACATAGTGCTCCAAATATCCAATTGCAGATTCTGCAAAAGGGGTTGTTCAAAACTGCTCAATCAAAAGATTTCAACTGTGTGAGATGAATGCAAACATCACAAGGAAGTTTCTCAGAAGGCTTCTGTCTAGTTTTTATGTGAAGATATTTCCTTCTCCACCATAGGCCTCAAAGCACTCCAAATATCAAGTTGCAGATTCTACAAACAGAGTGTTTCAAAACTGCTCAATCAAAAGAAAAGTTCAACACTGTGATTTGAATGCACACATCAAAAAGTAGTTTCCATGGTTTTAGGTCTAACGTTTAAGTCTTTAATCCATCTTGAATTAATTTTTGTATAAGGTGTAAGGAAGGGATCCATTTTCAGCTTTCTACATATGGCTAGCCAGTTTTCCCAGCACCATTTATTAAGTAGGCAATCCTTTCAGCTTTGCTTGCTTTTCTCAGGTTTGTCAATGATCAGATATTTGTAGATATGCAGTGTTATTTTTGAGGACTCTGTTCTGTTCCATTGATCTATATCTCTGTTTTAGTACCAGTACCATGCTGTTTTGGTTACTGTAGTCTTGTAGTATAGTTTGAAGTCAGGTAGCATGATGCCTCCAGCATTGTTCTTTTGGCTTAGGATTGACTTGGCGATGCAGGATCTTTTTTGATTCCATGTGAACTTTAAAGTAGATTTTTCCAATTCTGTGGAGAAAGTCATTGGTAGCTTGATGGGGATGGCATTGAATCTATAAATTTCCTTGGGCAATATGGCCATTTTCACGATGTTGATTCTTCCTACCCAAGATCATGGAATGATATTCCATTTGTTTGTTTCCTCTTTTACTTCATTAAGCAGTGGTTTGTAGTTCTCCTTGAAGAGTTCCTTCACGTCCCTTTTAAGTTGGATTCCTATGTATTTTATTCTGTTTTAAGCAATTGTGAATGGGAGTTCACTCATGATTTGGCTCTCTGTTTTTCTGTTATTGGTGTATAAGAATGCTTGTGATTTTGGTACATTGATTTTGTATCCTGAGATTTTGCTGAATTTGCTTGCCAGCTTAAGGAGATTTTGGGCTGTGACAGTGGGGTTTTCTAGATATACAATCATGTCCTCTGCAAACAGGGTAATTTGACTTCCACTTTTCCTAATTGAATACCCTTTATTTCCTTCTCCTGCCTAATTGCCCTGGCCAGAACTTCCAACATTATGTTGAATAGGAGTGGTGAGAGAGGGCATCCATGTCTTGTGCCAGTATTCAAAGAGAATGCTTCCAGTTTTTACCCATTCAGTATGATATTGGCTGTGGGTTTGTCATAGATAGCTCTTATTATTTTGAGATACGTCCCATCAATACCTAATTTATTGAAAGTTTTTAGCATGAAGAGTTGCTGAATTCTGTCAAAGGCCTTTTCTGCATCTATTGAGATAATCATGTGGTTTTTGTCTTTGGTTCTGTTTATATGCTGAATTATATTTATTGGTTTGCATATATTGAACCAGCCTTGCATCCCAGGGATGAAGCCCACTTGATCATGGTGGATAAGCTTTTTGATGTGCTGCTGAATTCTGTTTGCCAGTATTTTATTGAGGATTTCTGCATCAATGTTCATCAAGGATATTGGTCTAAAATTCTTTTTTGTTCTGTCTCTGCCATGCTTTGGTATTAGATTGATGCTGGCCTCATAAAATGAGTTAGGGAGGATTTCCTCTTTTTCTATTGAATGGACTAGGTTCAGAAGGAATGGTACCAGATCCTCCTTGTACCTCTGGTAGAATTCGGCTGTGAATCCAAACCATAAAAACCCTAGATGATAACCTAATGAATACCATTCAGGATATAGGCATGGGCAGGGACTTCATGTCTAAAACACCAAATGCAATGGCAACAAAAGTCAAAATTGACAAATGGGATCTAACTAAACTAAATAGCTTCTACAGAGCAAAAGAAACTACCATCACAGTGAACTAGCAACCTACAAAATGGGAGATAATTTTCACAACATGCTCATCTGAGTAAGGGCTAATATCCAGAATCTACAATGAACTAAAACAAATTTACAAGATAAAAAGAAACAACCCCATCAAAATGTGGTCAAAGGACATGAACAGACAGTCTCAAAAGAAGACATTTACGCAGCCAAAAAACGTGAAAAAATGCTCACCATCCCTGGCCATCAGAGAAATGCAAATCAAAACCACAATGAGATACCATCTCACACCAGTTAGAATGGCATTCATTAAAAGGTCAGTAAACAACAGGTGCTGTAGAGGATGTGGAGAAATAGGAACACTTTTACACTGTTGGTGGGACTGTAAACGAATTCAACCATTGTGGAAGTCAGTGTGGCTATTCCTCGGGGATCTAGAACTAGAAATACCATTTGACCCAGCCATCCCATTACTGGGTATATATGCAAACGAATATAAATCATGCTGCTATAAAGACACATGCACACATATATGTTTATTGTGGAACTATTCACAATAGCAAAGACTTGGGACCAACCGAAATGTCCAACAGTAATAGACTGGATTAAGAAAATGTGGCATATATACACCATGGAATACTATGTAGCCATAAAAAATGACGAGTTCATGTCCTTTGCAGGGACATGGATGAAATTGGAAATCATAATTCTCAGTAAACTATTGAAAGGACAAAAAACCAAACACCGCATGTTCTCACTTATAGGTGGGAATTGAACAATGAGAACACAAGGACACAGGAAGGGGAACATCACACTCTGGGGACTGCTGTGCGGTGGGAGGAGGGTGGAGGGATAGCATTAGGAGATATACCTAATGCTGAGTGAGGACTTAATGCGGGCAGCACAACAGCATGGCACATGTATACATATGTAACTAATCTGCACATTGTGCACATCTACCATAAATCTTAAAGTACAATAAAAAAAAGAAGTTTCTCAGAATGCATCTGTCTACTTTTTATGTGAAGACATTTCCTATTCCACCCAAGGCCTCAAAGCACTCCAAATATCCACATGCAGATCCTAGAAAAGGAGTGTTTAAAAACTGCTCAATCAAAAGAAAAGTTCAAATCTATGAGATGAATGCACACGTCACAAAGAAGTTTCTCAGAATGCTTCTGTCTAATTTTTATGTGAAGATATCTCCTTTTCCACTATAGGCCTCAAAGCGCTCCAAATATCCATTTGCAGATACTGCAAAAAGATTGTTCCCAAACTGCTGAATGAAAAGAAATGCTCAACTCTGTGAGTTGAATGCACATATAACAAAGAAGTTTCTCAGAATGCTTCTGTCTAGTTTTTATGTGAAGATATTTCCTAGCCCAACAAAGATCTCAAAGCATTCAAAATATCCACTTGAAGATTCAACAAAAAGAGTGTTTCAAAACTGCTCATTCAAAAGAAAGGTTCAAATCTGGAAGATGTATGCACACATCACAAAGAAGTTTCTCCAAATGGTTCTGTCTAGATTTTATGTGAAGATAGTTCCTTTTCCACCATAGGCCACAAAGTGCTCTGAATATCCACTTGCAGTTTCCACAAAAAAGTGTTTCCATACTGCTCAATCAAAAGAAAATTTAAACTCCACAAGATTAAGGCACACATCACAAAGAACTTTTTCAGAAAGCTTCTGTGTAGTTTTTATGTGAAGATATTTCCTTTTCCACAATAGACCTCAAAGCACTTCAAATGTCCACTTGCGGATTCTACAAAAAAGTTTTTCAAAACTACTCAATCAAAAGAATGGTTCAAATCTGTGGGATGAATGAATACCTCACAAAGAAGTTTCTCTGAATGCTTCTGTGTAATTTTTATGTGAAAATATTTCCCTTTCCACCATAGGCCTCAAAGCGCTCAAAATATCCACTTGGAAGTTCTACAAAAAGAGTGTTTCAAAACTGCTTAATCAAATGAAAGTTACAACTCTGTGAGATGAATGCACACAACACAAGAAGTTTCTCAGAATGATTTTGTGTAGTTTTTATTTGAAGACAAATCCTTTTCCACAGTATACCTCAAAGTGCTCCAAATATCCACTTGGGGATTCTACAAAAAGAGCGTTTAAAAACTGCTCCACAAAAAGAAAGTTTCAACTCTGTGAGATGAATGCACACATCAAAAAGAAGTTTCTCAGAAAGCTTCTGTGTAGTTTGTATGTGAAGATATTTCCTTTTCCACCATAGGCTGCAAATGGCTCCAAATATCCACTTGTAGATTCTGCAAAAAAAGAGTTTCAAAACTACACTATCAAAAGTTAGTTTCAACCTGTGTGTTGAATGCTCACATTACAAAGAAGAGTCTCAGAATTCTTGCGTGTAGTTTTTTGTGAAGATATTTCCTTTTCCACAATAGGCCTCAAAGTGCTCCAAATATTGACCCGCAGATTCTACAAAAAGAGTGTTTCAAAGCTGCTCAATCAAAAGAAAAGTTCCACTCTGTGAGATGAATGCACACATCACAAAGGAATTTCTTATAAAGCTTCTGCGTAGTTTTCATGTGAAGATATTTCCTCTTCCACAATGGGCCTCAAAGAGCTCCAAATATCCACTTCTGGATTCTCCAAAATAATGTTTCAAAACTGCTCAATCAAATGAAAGCATGAACTCCGTGAGATGAATGCCCACATCACAAAGATGTTTTTCAGAATGTTTCCGTAGAGTTTTCATTGGAAGATATTTCCTTTTCCACAATAGACTGCAAAGGGTTCCAAATATCAACTTGCAGATTCTACAAAAAGAGAGTTTCAAAACTGCTGTCAAAAGATAAGTTCAACTCTGTGAGTTGAATGCACACATCTCAAAGCTGTTTCTCAGTATGCTTCTTTGTAGTTATTCTGTGAAGATATTTCCTTATCCACCATAAGCCTCAAAGCGCACCAAATATCCACTTGCAGATTCTACAGAAAGAGTGTTTCAAAACTACTCAATCAAAAGAAATGTTCAACTCTGAGATGAATGCACACATCACAAAGATGTCTCTCAGAATGCTGCTGTGCAGATTTATGTGAACATATTTCCTTTTCCACAACAGGTATTTAAGCATTCCAAATATTCACTTGCAGATTCTACAAAAAGAGTGTTTATAAACTGCCTAATCAAAAGAAAAATTCAACTCTTGGAGATGAATGCACATATAAAAAGGAGTTTCTCAGAATGCTTCTGTGTTGCTTTTATATAAAGAAATTTCCTTTTCCACCATAGGCCTCTAAGTGCTCCAAATATCCACTTGCAGATTCTACAAAAAGAGTGTTTCAAAACTGCTTAATCAAAAGAAAAGTTCAACTCTGTGAAATGAATGCACACATCACAAGGAAGTTACTCAGAATGTTTCTTTGTAGTTTTAATGTGAAGATATTTATTGTTCCACAATATTCCTCAAAGCGCTTCAAATATCCACTTGCAGATACTAAAAAAAGAGTGTTTCAAAACTGCTCCATCAAAAGAAAAGATCAACTCTGTGAGAAGAATACACACATCACAAAGAAGTTTCTCAGAATGCTTCTGTGTAGTTTTTATGTGAAGATATTTCTGTTTCCATCATAGGCCTCAAAGTGCTCCAAATATCTACTTGCAGGTTATACAAAAACAGTGTTTCAAAACTGATCAATCAAAAGAAAACTTCAACTCTGTGGATGAATGCACACCTCACAAGGAAGTTTCTCAGAATGCTTCTGTGTAGTTTTTATGTGAAGATATTTCCTTTTCCAGAGTAGGCCTCAAAGCCCTTCAAATATCCACTTGCAGATTCTATAAAAAGGATGTTTCAAAACTGCTCAATCAAAACAAAGTTTCAACTCTCTTAGATGAATGCACACATCACAAAGAATTTTCTCAGAATGGCTCTCTGTAGTTTTTATTTGAAGATATTTCCTTTTCCACAATAGAACTCAAAGAACTCCAAATATCCTATTGCGGATCCTACATAAAGAGGGTTTCCAATTTCCTCAATCAAAGGAAACGTTCAACTCTGTGAGATGAATGCTGATATCATGAAGAAGTTTCTCAGAATGTTTCTGTGTAGTTTTTATGTGAAGATATTACCTTTTCCCGTTAGGCCTCCAACTGCTCCAAATATCCTCTTGCAGATTCTACAAAAAGAGTGTTTCAAAACTTCTCAATCAAAAGAAATGTTCAACCCTGTTAGATGAAGACACACATCACAAAGAAGTTTCTCAGAATGCTTCTGTGTAATTTTTATGTGAATATATTTCCTTTTCCCTATAGCCCTCAAATCGCTCCAAATATCCACTTGCACACTATACATAGAGTGTTTCCAAAATGGTCAATCAAAAGGAAGGTTTAACTCTGTGAGATGAATGCACACATCACAAAGAAGTTTCTCAGAATGCTTCTGTGTAGTTTTTATGGAAGAAAATTCCCTTCCAAAATAGGCCACAAGGGCTCTAGTTATCCACTTGCAGATTCTACAAAAAGAGAGATTCAAAGCTGCCCAATCAAGAGAAAGTTTCAATTCTGTGTGATGAAGGCACACATCACAGCAAGTTTCTCAGAATGCTTCTGTGTAGTTTTTATGAGTAGATAATTCCTTTTCTACAATAGGCTTCAAAGCACTCCAAATATCCAATTGCAAACTCTACAAAAAGATTGTTTCAAAACCGCTCAATCAAAAGAAAGCTTTAACTCTGTGAGACGAATGCACACATCACAAAGAAGTTTCTGAGAATGCTTCCATGTAGCTTTTATGGGAAGATATTTCCTTTTCCACTGTAGGCCTCAAATTGCTTAAAATATCCCCTTCCAGATTCTATAAAAGGAGTGCTTCAAAACTGCTCAATCAAAAGAATATTTCAACTCTCTGAGATGAATGTACACATCACAAAGGAGTTTCTCTGAATGCTTCTGTGTGGTTTATATGTGAAGATATTTCAATTTCCGAAATAGTCCACATAGGGCTCCAAATATCCTCTTGCAGATTCTACAAAAAGAGAGATTCAAAACTGCTTAATCAAAAGATAGGTTCAACAATGTGAGTTGATTGCACACATCACAAAGAAGTTTCTCAGAATCATTCTGTGTAGTTTCTATGTGAAGATATTTTCTTTTAGACATTAGGCATCAATGTGCTCCAAATATCCACTGGCACATTCTACAAAAAGAGTGTTTCCAAACTGCTGAATCAAGAGAAAGGTTCAACTCTGTGAGATGAATGCACACATCACAAAGAAGTTTCTCAGAATGCTTCTGTGTAGTATTTATTTAAAGATATTCCTTTTCCACAATAGGCCTCAAAGAGCTCCAAATATCTACTTGCAGATTCTGTAAAATAGTGTTTCCAAACTGCTTAATCAAAAGAAAGGTTCAACTCAGTGAGATAAATGCACACATAACAAAGAAGTTTCTCAGAATGCTTCTGTGTAGTTTTTATAGGAAGATATTTCCTTTTTGGCAATAGGCCTCAAAGAGCTCCAAATATCCACTGGCAGATTCTACAAAAAGAGTGTTTGAAAACTGCTCATCAAAAGAAAATTAGAACTCTGTGAGATGAAGGCATAGATCACAAAGGTGTTTCTCAGAATGCTTCTGTGTAGTTTTAATATGAAGATATTTCCTTTTTCACCATAGGTCACAAAGGTCTCCAAATATCCTCTTGCAGATTATACAAAAAACAGAGTTTCAAAACTGTTCATTCCAAAGATAGGTTCAACTCCATGAATTGAATGTGCCCATCACAAAGAAGTTTCTCAGAATGCTTCTGTGCAGCTTTTGTGTGAAGATATTTCCTTTTCTAACATAGGCCTCAAAGCGCTCCAAATATCCACGTGCATATTCTCCAAAAAGAGTGTTCCCAAACTGCTCAATCAAAAGAAAGTTTCAATTCTGTGAGATTAGTGCACACATTGAAAAGAAGTTTCTCAAAATGCTTCTGTACAGTTTTTATGTGGAAATATTTCTTTTTCCACAACAAGCCACAAAGTGCTCCAAAAATTCACTTGCAGATTCTGCAAGAAGGATGTTTCAAAACTGCTCAATCAAAAGAAAGATTGAACTCTGTGAGACGAATACACACATCATAAAGTAGTTTCTGAGAATGCTTCTGTGTAGTTTTTATGTGAAGATATTTCCCTTTCCAAAATAGGCTGCAAAGGACACCAAATATCTACTTGCAGATTCTACAAAAAGAGTGATTCAAAACTGCTCAATTGAAAGATAGTTTCAACTCTTTGAGTTGAATGCAAACATCACAAAGAAGTTTCTGAGAATGCTACTGTGTAGTTTTTATGTGAAGACATTTCCATTTCTACTATAGGACTCAAAGTGCTTCAAATATCCACTTGCAGATTCTACAGAAAGAGTATTTCCAAACTGCTCAATCAAAAGAAAGGTTCAACTCTGTAAGATGAATGCACACATCACAAAGAAGTTTCTCAGAATGCTTCTGTGTAGTTTTTATGTAAAGATATTTCCTTTTCCACCATAGGCCACAAAGGGCTCCAAATATCCACATGTAGTTTCTATAAAAAGACGGTTTCAAAATTGCCCAATCAGAAGAAAGTTTCAAAAAAAGTTTCTCAGAATATTTCTGTGTTGTTTTTATTTAAAGATATTTCCTTTTCCACCATAGGCTGCAAAGGGCTTCAAATATCCACATACAGATCCTGCAAAAAGAGAGATTCAAAACAGCTCTATCAAAAGATAGGTTCAACTCTATGAGTTGAATGCAAATATACAAAAGAAGTTTCTCAGAATGCTTCTGTGTAGTTTTTATATGAAGATATTTGCTTTTCCACAGTAGTCCTCAAAGGGCTCAAAATATCCACATGTAGATTCTGCAAAAAGAGAGATTCAAAACTGCTCAATCAAAAGATAGGTTCAGCTCTGTGAGTTGAATGCACACATCACAAAGAAGTTTCTCAGAATACTTCTGTGTAGTTTTTATGTGAACGTATTTGATTGTCCACATTAGGCATCACAGCACTCCAAATATCCACTTGCAGATTCTACAAAAAGAGAGATTCAAAACTGCTCAATGAGAAGATAAGTTCAACTCTGAGAGTTGAATGCACACTTCACAAAAAGTTTCTCAGAATGCTTCAGTGTAGTTTTTACATGAAGATATTTCCTTTTCCACAATAGGCCTCAAAGCTCTCCAAACATCCACTTGCAGATTCTGAAAAAAGAGAGATTCAATACTGCTCAACTGCTCAATCAAAAGATAGATTCAACTCTGTGAGTTCAGTGCACACATCCCAAAGTAGTTTCTCAGAATGCTTCTGTGTAGATTTTATGAGAACATATTTGATTTTCCTCAGTAGGCTTCACAGCACTCCAAATATCCACTTGCAGAGTCTACAAAAAGAGAGATTCAAAACAGCAAAATCAAAAGATAGGTTCATCTCTGTGAGTTGAATGCATACATCACGAAGATGTTGCTGAGAATGCTTCTGGGTAGTTTTTATCTGAAGATATGTCCTTTTACACCATAGGGTGCAAAGGGACTCCAAATATCCACTTGCAGATTGTATAAAAAGAGTGTTTCAAAACTGCTCAATGAAAAGATAAGTTCAACTCTGTGAGTTGAATGTAGACATCAAAGGAGATTCTCATAGTGATTCTGTATAGTTTTTATGTGAACATATTTAATTTTCCACAGTAGGCCTCACAGCACTCCAAATATCCACTTGCAGATTCTAAAAAAGAGAGATTCTAAACTGCTCAATCAAAAGATAGGTTCAACACTTTGAGTTGAATGCACACATCACAAAGAAGTTTCTCAGAATCTTTCTGTGTAGTTTTTGTGTGAAGATATTTCCTTTTCCACAATAGGCCTCAAAGCTCTCCAAACATACACTTGAAGATTCTGAAAATGAGAGATTCAAAACTGCTCAATCAAAAGATAGGTTCAATTCTGTGAGTTGAATGCATACATCACAAAAACGTTTCTCTGAATGCTTCTGTGTAGTTTTTAATTGAAGATATTTCCTTTTCCACAATAGGGTGTAAGGGTTCCAAATATCCACTTGCAGACTCTACAAAAAGGGAGATTCTAAACTGCTCAAACAAAAGATAGGTTCAACTCTGTAAGTTGACTGCGCACATCACAGAGAAGTTTCTCAGAATGCATCTGAGTAGTTTTTATATGAAACTATTTTTTTTAAATAGGCTTCAAAGGGCCCCAATTATCCACTTACAGATTCTACAAAAAGAGTGTTTCGAAACTAGTCAATCAAAAGAAAGATTCAACTCTGTTGGATGAATGCATAGATCACAAAGAAGTTTCTCAGAATCTTTCAGTGTAGTTTTCATGATGATATTTCCTTTTCCACAATAGGCCTCAAAGGGCTCCAAATATAAATTTGCAGATTCTAAAAAAACAGAGTTTCAAAACTGCTCCCTCAAAAGTAATGTTCAACTCTATGAGATGAATGAACACATCACAAAGAAGTTTCTCAGAATGCTTCTGTGTATTTTTAATCTGAAGATATTTGCTCTTCCACGGTAGGCCTCAAAGGGTTGCAAATATTCACTTGCAGATTCTACAAAAAGAGATATTCAAAACTGCCCAATCATAAGATAGGTTCAACCCTGTGAGATGAATACACATCACAAAGAAGTTTCTCAGAATGCTTCTGAGTAGTTTTTATTTGAAGATATCTCCTTTTCCACAATAGGCCTCAAAGGGCTCCAATTATCCACTTTCAGATTCTACAAAAAGAGTGTTTCAAAACTGCTAGATCATAAAATAAGTTCAAACTTGTGAGATGAATGCACACATCACAAATAAGTTTCTCAGAATGCTTCTGTGTAGTTTTTATGTGATGATATTTCCTTTTCAACAATAGGCCACAAAGAGCTCCAAATATGGACATACAGATTCTACCAAAAGACTGTTTCAAAATTGCTCAATCAAAAGAAAGTTTCAACACTGTGAGATGAATCCACACATCAAAAAGAAGTTCTCAGAATGTTTCTGGGTTGTTTTTATTTGAAGATATTTCCTTTTCCACCATAGGCTGCAAAGGGCTGCAAATATCCACATGCAGATCCTGCAAAAAGAGAGATTCAAAACTGCACAATCAAAAGATTGGTTCAACACTATTAGTTGAATACACACATCATGAAGAAGTTTCTTGGAATGCTTTTGTGTAATTTTTATGTGAAGATATTTGCTTTTCCACAGTAGGCCTCAAAGGGCTCAAAATATCCACCTGTATATTCTGCAAAAAGAGAAATTCAAAACAGCTCAATCAAAAGATAGGTTCAACTCTGTAAGATGAATGCACACATTGCAAAGAAGTTTCTCAAAGTGTTTCTGTGTAGTTCTTATTTGAAGATATTTCCTTTTCCACCATAGGCCAAAAGGGGCTCCAAATATCCATTTGCACATTCTGCAAAAAGAGAGATTTAAAACTGCTCAATCAAAAGATAGGTTCAGCTCCCAGTTGAATGCACACATCACAGTGAAGTTTCTCAGAACGCTCCTGTGTAGTTTTTATGTGAACATATTTGATTTTCCACATTAGGCCTGACAACGCTCCAAATATCCACCTGCAGATTCTACAAAAAGAGAGATTCAAAACTGCTCAATCAAAAGATGGATTCAACTCTGTGGGTTGAATGCACACATCACAGAGATGTTTTTGAGAAAGGTTCTGTCTAGTTTTTATTTGAAGATATTTCCTTTTCTGCCACAGGGCAAAAAGCACTCCAAATATCCACTTGCAGATTCTAGGAAAAGAACGTTTCAAAACTGCTCAATCATAAGATAGGTTCAACCCTGTAAGATGAATGCATGCATTCTAAAGGAGTTTCTGAGAATGCTTCTGTGTAGTTTTTATCTGAAGATATTTGCTTTTCCACGGTAGGCCTCACAGCGCTCCAAATATCCAATTGTAAATTCTTTAAAAAGAGTGTTTCGAAAGTGCTCAATCTTAAGATAAGTTCAACCCTGTGAGATGACTACACACATCACAAAGAAGTTTCTCAGAATGTTTCTGTGTAGTTTTTATTTGAAGATATTTCCTTTTCCACCATAGGCCGCAAAGTGTTCCAAATATCCACTTATCTGCAAAAAGAGAGATTCAAAACTACCCAATCAAAGGATAGGTTCAACCCTGTGACATGAATGCACACATTACAAAGAAGTTTCTGAGACTTATTCTGTGTAGTTTTTAGGTGAAGATATTTGCTTTTCCACAGTAGGCCACAAAGGGCTCCAAATATCCACCTGCAGATTGTGCAAAAAGCGAGATTCAAAACTGCTCAATCAAAAGACAGATTCAACACTGTGAGTTGAATGCACACATCACAAAGAAGTTTCTGAGAATGCTTCTGTGTAGTTTTTATTTGAAGACATTTCCTTTTCCACCATAGGGTGCAAAGTGCTCCAAATATCCACTTGCTGATTCTACAAAAGAGATATTCAAAACTGCTCAATGAGAAGATAAGTTCAACTCTGTGAGTTGAATTCACACTTCACAAAGAAATTTCTACGAATGCTTCTGTCTAATTTTTAGGTGAAGATATTTTCCTTTCCAAAGTAGGCCTCAAAGGGCTCCAAATGTCCACTTGCAGATTCTACAAAAAGAGTATATCCAAGCAGCTCAATGAAAAGAAAGTTTCAAACCTGTGAGATGAATGCACACATCACAAAGATGTTTCTCAGAATTTTTTCTGTAGTTTTAATTGGAAGATATTTCCTTTTCCACCATAGGCTGCAAAGGGTGCCAAATATCCACTTGCAGATTCTGCAAAAAGAGAGATTCAAAATTGCTCAATCAAAAGATAGGTTCAACTCTGTGAGTTCAATGCACACCTCACAAATAAGTTTCTCAGAATGCTTCTGTGTAGTTTTTATTTGAAGATATTCCCTTTTCCACAATAGGAATCCGAGATCTCTGAACATCCACTTGTAATTTCTACAAAAAGAGAGATTCAAAACTGCTCAATCAAAAGATTGGTTCATCTCTGTGTGCTCAATGCACACATCACAAAGAAGTTTGTCAGAATGCTTCTGTGCAGTTTTTATGTGAACATATTTGATTTTCCAGTTAGCCTCACAGTGCTCCAAATATCCACTTGCTGATTCTACAAAAAGAGAGACTCAAAACTGCTCAATCAAAAGATAAATTCAACACTCTTAGTTGAATGCACACATAATGAAGAAGTTTTTGAGAATGCTTCTGTTAATTTTGTTATTTGAAGATATTTCCTTTTCCACCATGGGCAAAAAGCACAAAAAATACCACTTGCATGTTCTATAAAAAGTGTGAACTGAAGATGGCCGAATAGGAAAAGCTCCAGTCTACAGCTCCCAGCATGAGCTATGCAAGACAGGTGATTTCTGCATTTCCATCTGAGGTACCAGGTTCATCTCACTAGGGAGTTCCAGACAGTGGGCGCAAGTCAGTGGATGCATGCACCGTGCGTGAACTGAAGAAGGGCAAGGCATTGCCTCACTCGGGAAGTGCAAGGGGTCAGGGAGTTCCCTTTCCTACACAAAGAAAGGGGTGACAGACGGCACCTGGAAAATCGGGTCACTCCTATCCGAATACTGTGCTTTTCTGAAGGGCTTAAAAAACGGTGCACCAGGAGATTGTATCCTGCACCTGGCTCAGAGGGTCCTACGCCCACGGAGTCTCACTGATTGCTAGCACAGCAGTCTGAGATCAAACTGCAAGGCGGCAGCGAGGCTGGGGGATGGGCGCCCACCATTGCCCAGGCTTGCTTAGGTAAACAAAGCAGCTGTGAAGCTCGAACTGGGTGGAGCCCATCACAGCTCAAGGAGGCCTGCCTGCCTCTGTAGGCTCCACCTCTGGGGGCAGGGCACAGACTAACAAAAAGAGAGCAGAAACCTCTGCAGACTTAAATGTCCCTGTCTGACAGCTTTGAAGAGAGCAGTTGTTCTCCCAGCACGCAGCTGGACATCTGAGAATTGGCAGACTACCTCCTCAAGTGGGTCCCTGACCCCTGGCACCCGAGCAGCCTAAGAGGGAGGCACCCCCCAGTAGGGGCAGACTGACACCTCACAAGGCCGGCCGGGTACTCCAACAGACCTGCAGCTGAGGGTCCTGTCAGTTAGCAGGAAAACTAACAAACTGAAAGGACATCCACACCAAAAACCCATCTGTACATCACCATCATCAAAGACCAAAAGTAGATAAAACCACAAAGATGGGGAAAAAACAGAGCAGAAAAACTGGAAACTCTAAAGAGCAGAGCACCTCTCCTCCTCCAAAGGAATGCAGTTCCTCACCAGCAATGGATCAAAGCTGGATGGAGAATGACCTTGACGACCTGAGAGAAGAAGGCTTCAGACAGTCAAATTACTCTGAGCTATGGGAGGATATTCAAACCAAAGGCAAAGAAGTTGAAAACTGAAAAAAATTTAGAAGAATGTATAACTAGAATAACCAATACAGAGAAGTGCTTAAAGGAGCTGATGGAGCTGAAAACCAAGGCTTGAGAACTACGTGAAGAATGCAGAAGCCTCAGGAGCTGATGTGATCAAATGGAAGAAAGGATATCAGTGATGGAAGATGAAATTAATGAAATGAAGTGAGAAGGGAAGTTTAGAGAAAAAAGAATAAAAAGAAACGAGCAAAGCCTCCAAGAAATATGGGACTATGTGAAAAGACCTAATCTATGTCTGATTGGTGTACCTGAAAGTGACGGGCAGAATGGAACCAAGTTCGAAAACACTCTGCAGGATATTATCCAGGAGAACTTCCACAATCTAGCAAGGCAGGAAAACATTCAGATTCAGGAAATATGGAGAATGCCAGCACCACACCACACCTATTCCAAAATTGACAACATAGTTGGAAGTAAAGCTCTTCTCAGTAAATGTAAAAGAACAGAAATTATAACAAACTATCTCTCAGTTCACAGTGCAATCAAGCTAGAACTCAGGATTAAGAATCTCACTCAAAACCGCTCAACTACATGGAAACTGAACAACCTGCTCCTGAATGACTACTGGATACATAACGAAATGAAGGCAGAAATAAAGATGTTCTTTGAAACCAACGAGAACCAAGACACAACATACCAGAATCTCTGGGATGCATTCAAAGCAGTGTGTAGAGGGAAATTTATAGCACTAAATGCCCACAAGAGAAAGCAGGAAAGATCCAAAATTGACACCCTAACATCACAATTAAAAGAACTAGAAAAGCAAGAGCAAACACATTCAAAAGCTAGCAGAAGGCAAGAAATAACTAAAATCAGAGCAGAACTGAAGGTAATAGAGACACAAAAAACCCTTCAAAAAATTAATGAATCCAGGAGCTGGTTTCTTGAAAGGATCAACAAAATTGAAAGACCACTAGCAAGATTAATAAAGAAAAAAAGAGAGAAGAATCAAATAGATGCAATAAAAAATGATAAAGGGGATATCACCACCGATCCCTCAGAAATACAGACTACCATCAGAGAATACTACAAACACATCTACGCAAATAAACTAGAAAATCTAGAAGAAATGGATAAATTCCATGACACATACACTGTCCAAAGACTAAACCAGGAAGAAGTTGAATCTCTGAATAGGCCAATAACAGGAGCTGAAATTGTGGCAATAATCAATAGCTTACCAACCAAAAAAAGTCCAGGACCAGATGGATTCACAGCCGATTTCTACCAGAGGTACAAGGAAGAGCTGGTACTATTCCTTCTGAAACTATTCCAATCAATAGTAAAAGAGGGAATCCTCCCTAACTCATTGTATGAGGCCAGCATCATACTGATATCAAAGCCGGGCAGAGACACAACCAAAAAAGAGAATTTTAGACCAATATCCTGGATGAACATTGACGCAAAAATCCTCAATAAAATACTGGCAAATCGAATCCAGCAGCATATCAAAAAGCTTATCCACCATGATTAAGTGGGCTTCATCACTGGGATGCAGGGCTGGTTCAATATACACAAATCAATAAATGTAATCCAGTATATAATCAGAACCACAGACAAAAACCACATGATTATCTCAATAGATGCAGAAAACACCTTTGACAAAATTCAGCAACGCTTCATGCTAAAAACTCTCAATAAATTAGGTATTGTTGGGGCGTATCTCAAAATAATAAAAGCTATCTATGACAAACCCACAGCCAATATCATACTGAATGGGCAAAAACTGAAAGCATTCTCTTTGAAAACTGGCACAAGACAGGGATGCCCTCTCTCACCACTCCTATTCAACATAGTGTTGGAAGTTCTGGCTAGGGCAATTAGGCCGGAGAAGGAAATAAAGTGTATTCAATTAGGAAAAGAGGTAGACAAATTGTCCCTGTTTGCAGAAGACATGATTGTATATCCAGAAAACCCCATTGTCTCAGCCCAAAATCTCCTTAAGCTGATAAGCAATTTCAGCAAAGTCTCAGGATACAAAATCAATGTACAAAAATCACAAGCATTCTTACACGCCAACAACAGACAAACAGAGAGCCAAATCATGAGTAAACTCCCATTCACAATTGCTTCAAAGGGAATAAAATACCTAGGAATCCATCTTACAAGGGAAGTGAAGGAACTCTTCAAGGAAAACTACAAACCACTACTCAAGGAAATAAAAGAGGATACAAACAAATGGAAGAACATCCCATGCTCATGGGTGGGAAGAATCAATATCGTGAAAATGGCCATACTGCCCAAGGCAATTTACAGATTCAATGCCATCCCCATCAAGCTACCAATGACTTTCTTCAAAGAATTGGAAAAAACTACTTCAAAGTTCATATGGAACCAAAAAAGAGCCACATCACCAAGTCAATCCTAAGCCAAAAGAACAAAGCTGGAGGCCTCACACTACCTGACTTCAAACTATACTACAAGTCTACAGTTACCAAAAGAGCATGGTACTGGTACGACAACAGAGATATAGATCAGTGGAACAAAATAGAGCCCTCAGAAATAATGCCGCATATCTACAACTATCCGATCTTTGACAAACCTGAGAAAAACAAGCAATGGGGAAAGATTCCCTATTTAATAAATGGTGCTGGGAAACTGGCTAGCCATATGTAGAAAGCTGAAACTGGATCCCTTCCTTACACTTTATACAAAAATCAATTCAAGATGGATTAAAGACTTAAATATTAGACCTAAAACCATAAAATCCCTAGAAGAAAACCTAGGCATTACCAATCAGGACATAGGCATGGGCAAAGGCTTCTTATCTAAAACACCAAAAGCAATGGCAAGAAAAGCCAAAATTGACAAATGGGATCTAATTAAACTAAAGAGCTTCTGCACAGCAAAGGAAACTACCATCAGAGTGAACAGGCAACCTAGAAAATGGGAGAAAATTTTCGCAACTTACTCATCTGCCAAAGGGCTAATATCCAGAATCTACAATGAACTCCAACAAATTTACAAGAAAAAAACAAACAACCTCATCAAAATGTGGGCGAAGGATATGAACAGACACTTCTCAAAAGAAGACATGTATGCAGCCAAAAAACACATGAAAAAATGTTCACCATCACTGGCCATCAGAGAAATGCAAATCAAAACCACAATGAGATACCATCTCACACCACTTAGAATGGCAATCCTTAAAAAGTCAGGAAACAACAGGTGCTGGAGAGGATGTGGAGAAATAGGAACACTTTTACACAGTTGGTGGGACTCTAAACTAGTTCAACCATTGTGGAAGTCAGTGTGGCAATTCCTCAGGGATCTAGAACTAGAAATTCCATTTGACCCAGCCACCCCATTACTGGGTATATACCCAAAGTACTATATATCATGCTGCTATAAAGACACATGCACACGTAACCAACCCAAATGTCCAACAATGATTGACTGGATTAAGAAAATGTGGCACATATACACCACGGAATCCTATACAGCCATATACAATGATGAGTTCATGTCCTTTGTAGGAACATGGATGAAATTGGAAATCATCATTCTCAGTAAACTATCGCAAGAACCGAAAACCAATCACTGCATATTCTCACTCATAGGTGGGAATTGAACAATGAGAACACACGGATACAGGAAGGGGATCATCACACTCTGGGGACTGTTGTGGTGTGGGGGGAGGGGAGAGGGACAGCATTGGGAGATATACCTAATGCTAGGTGAGTAGTTAGTGGGTGCAGCGCACCAGCATGGCACATGTATACATATTTAACTAACCCGCACATTGTGCACATGTACACTAAAACCTAAAGTATAATAATAATAAATTAATTAATTAAAAAAAGTGTGAAGTGCTGAATCATGAGATAGCTTCAAACTTGTGAGATGAATGCACACATCACACAGAAGTTTCTCACAATGTTTCTGTGTAGTTTTTTTTTTTTGAAGATATTTCCTTTTCCAGCGTAGGCCACAAAGGGCTCCCAATATCCACTAGCAGATTCTGCAAAAAGAGAGACTCAAAACTGCTCAATCAAAAGATAGGTTCAACACTGTGAGTTGAATTCACACATCCCAAAGGAGTTTCTCAGAATTCTTCTGTGTAATTTTTATGCGAAGGTATTTGGTTTTCCACCGTAGGCCTCAAAGGGCTCTAAATAGCCACCTGCAGATTCTACAAAAAGAGAGATTCAAAACTGCTCAATCACAAGATAGTTTCAACGCTTTGAGTTGAATGCATACATCACAAAGATGTTTCTCTGAATGCTTCTATGTTGCTTTTATTGGAAGATATATTTTTTCTATCCACTTGCAGATTCTACAAACAGGGAGATTCAAATCAGCTCAATGAGAAGATAAGTTCAACACTGAGTTTTGAATTCACACCTCACAAAGAAGTTTCTCAGAATACTTCTGTTTAGTATTTAAGTGAAGATATGTCCTTTTCCACAATAGGCCTCGAAGCTCTCCAAACATCCACTTGCTGATTCTGCAAAAAGAGATTGAAAACTGTTCAATAAAATGGTAGGTTCAATTCAGTGAGTTTAATGCAAACATCACAAAGGAGTTTTTCAGAATGCTTCTGTGTACTTTTTCTGTGAACATATTTGATTTTCCTCAGAAGGCCTCACAGCACTCCAAATATCCACTTGTAGATTCTATGACAAGAGAGATTCAAAACAACTTAATCAAAAATTAGGTTCAACTCTGTGAGTTGAACGCACACATCAGGAAGAAGTTTCTGAGAATGCTTCTGTGTAGGTTTTATTTAAAGATATTTCCTTTTCCACCACAGAGTGCAAAGGGCTCCAAATATACACTTGCAGATTCTACAAAAAGAGAGATTCTAACCTGCTCAATCAAATGATATTTTCAACTCTGTGAGTTGAATGCACACATCACAAAACCTTTCTCAGAAGTCTTCTAAGTAATTTTTATGTGAAGATATTGCCTTTTCCACAATAGGCCTCAAAGGGCTGCAATTATCTACTTGCAGATTCTACAAAAAGGATGTTTCAATACTGCTCAATCAAAACAAACTTTCAACTCTGTGAGATGAATGTATACATCATAAAGTAGTTTCTCAGAATGCTTCTATCTGGTTTTTATGGGAAGATATTCCCTTTTCCACAACAGGCCTCAAATAGCTGCAAATATCCACTTGCAGTTTCTACAAAAAGAGAGTTTCAAAACTGCTCAATCGAAAGAAAAGTTCAGCTCTGTGAGATGAATGCACACATCACAAAGAAGTTTCTCAGAATGATTCTGTGTAGTTTTTATCTGAAGATATTTGCTTTTCCACAGTAGGCCTCAAAGTGCTCCAAATATCCACTTGCAGATTATACAAAAAGATTGTTTCAAAACTGCTCAATCAGAAGATAGGTTCAACCCTGTGAGATGATGGCACACATCCCAAAGAAGTTTCTCAGAATGTTTCTGTGTAGTTTTTATTTGAAGATATTTCCTTTTCAACCACAGGCCGCAATGGGCTCCAAATATCCACTTGCAGATTCTGCAAAAAGAGAGATTCAAAACTGCTCAATCAAAAGATAAGTTGAACCCTATGAGATGAATGCACACATGCCAAAGAAATTTCTCAGAATTCTTCTGTGTAGTTTTTATGTGAAGATATTTGGTTTTCCACAGTAGGCCTCAAAGGGCTCCAAATATCCACCTGCAGATTCTGCAAAAAGAGTTTCTAAACTACTCAATCAAAAGAAAGGTTCAACTCTGTGAGTTGAATGCACACATCAGAAAGAAGTTTCTCAGAATGCTTCTGTCTACTTTTTATGTGAAGATATTTCCTTTTCCACAATAGGTCAAAAAGGGCTCTAATTATCCACTTGCAGATTCTACAAAAAGAGTGTATCAAAACTGCTCAATCAAAAGAAAAGTTCAACTCTGAGATGAATGCACACATCACAAAGGAGTTTCTCAGAATGCTTCTGTGTAGTTTTTATCTGAAGATACTGGCTTTTCCATGGTAGGCCTCAAAGCGCTCCAAATATCCCCTTGCAGATACTACAAAAAAAGTGTTTGAAAACTGATCAATCATAAGATATGTTCAACCCTGTGAGATGAATGCACATATCAGGAAGTAGTTTCTCAGAATGTTTCTGTGTAGTTTTTATTTGAAGATATTTCCTTTTCCACCATTGGCTGCAAAGGGCTCCAAATATCCACTTGCAGATTCTGCAAAAAGAGAGATTCAAAACTGCTCCATGAAAGAAAGTTTAAAATCTGGGAGTTGAATGCACACATCTCAAAATAGTTTCTCAGAATGCTTCTGTGTAGTATTCATGTGAAGATGTTTGCTTTTCCACCATTGGCCTCAAAGTGCTCCAAATATCCAACTGCAAATTCTGCAAAAAGGGAGATTCAAAACTCATCAATCAAAAGATAAGTTCATTTCTGTGAGATGAATGCATACATCACAAAGAAGTTTCTCTGAATACTTCTGTGTCGATTTTATTTGAAGATATTACCTTTTCCACCATAGGGCGCAAAGGGCTCCAAATATCCACTTGTAGATTCTACAAAAAGAGAGATTCGAAACTGCTCAATGAGAAGATAAGTTCAACTCTGTGAGCCGAATGCACACATCACAAAGAGCTTTCTTAGAATGCTTCTGTATTGTTTTTATGTGAAGATACAGCTTTTTCCACAATAGGCCTCATAGCTCTCCAAACATCCACTTGCAGATTCTGCAAAAAGAGAGATTCAAAACTGCTCAATCAAAAGAAAATTTCAGCTCTGTGAGTTGAATGCACACATCACAAACAGGTTTCTCAGAATGCTTCTGTGTAGTTTTTATGTGAGCATATTTGATTTTCTACAGTGGGCCTCACAACGCTCCAAATATCCACTTGCAGATTCTACAAAAAGAGAGATTCAAAACTGCTCAATCAAAACATAGATTCAACTCTGTGAGTTGAATCTACACATCACAAAGAAGTTTCTCAGAATGCTTCTGAGTAGTTTTTATATGAAGATATTTCCTTTTCTGCAATAGGCTTCAAAGGTCTCCAATTATCCACTTGCAGATTCTACAAAAAGAGTGTTTCAAAACTGCTAAATCAAAAGAAAGTTTCAACTCTGTGAAACGAAAGCACACATCACAAGGAAGTTTCTCTGTATGCTTCTGTGTAGCTTTTATTTGAAGATATTTCCTTTTCCACCACAGGGTGCAAAGGGCTCCAAATATCCACTTGCATATTCCACAAAAAGAGAGACTCAAAACTGCTCAATGAGAAGATAAGTTTAACTCTGTGAGTTGAATGGACACCTCACAAAGGAGTTTCTCAGAATGCTTCCATGTAGTTTCTTTGTGAAGATATATCCTTTTACACAATAGGCCTCAAAGATCCCCAAACATCCACTTGCAGATTCTGCAAAAGGAGAGATTCAAAACTGCTCAATCAAACGATAGGTTCAACACTTTGAGATGAATGAACACATCAGAAAAAGTTTCTCAGAATGCTTCTGTGTAGCTTTTCTGTGAACATGTTTGATTTTCCAAAGCAGGCCTCACAACGCTCCAAATATCCACTTGCAGATTCTACAAATAGAGCGATTTGAAACTGCTCAATGTGAAGATAAGTTCAACTCTGTGAGTTGAATGCGCGCCTCACAAAGAAGTTTCTTAGAATGCTTCTTTTTAGTTTGTATGTGAAGATATTTACTTTTCAACAATTGGCCTCAAAGCTCTCCATACATCCACTTGCAGATTCTGCAAAAAGAGAGATTAAAAACTGCTCAATCAAAAGATAGGTTCGACTCTGTGAGTTGAATGCACACATCACAAAGGAGTTTATCAGAATGATTCTGTGTAATTTTTATGTGAATATATTTGATTTTCCCTAGAAGCCCTCACAGCACTCCAAATATCCACTTGCAGACTCCACAAAAAGAATGTTTCAAAACTGCTCAATCATAAGATAGGTTCAACCTTGTGAGATGAATACACATCACAAAGAAGTTTCTCAGAATGCTTTTGAGTAGTTCTTATTTGAAGAAATTTCCTGTTCCACAATAGGCTGCAAAGGGCTCCAAATATCCACATGCAGATCCTGCAAAAAGAGAGATTCAAAACTGCTCAATCAAAAGATAAGTTCAACTCTGTAAGTTGAGTGCTCGCATCCCAAAGAAGTTTCTCAGAATGCTTCTGTGTAGTTTTTATGTGAAGATATTTCCATTTCCACAATAGGCCTCAAAACTCTCCAAACATCCACTTGTTGATTTTGCAAAAAGAGAGATTCAAAACAGCTCATTCAAAAGAGAGGTTCAAATATGTGAATTGAATGCACACATCACAGAGAAGTTTCTCAGAATGCTTCTGTGTGGTTTTTAGCTGAAGATATTTGCCTTTCCATGGTAGGCCTGAAAGCGATCCAAATATCCACTTGCAGATTCCACAAAAAGAGTGTTTCAAAACTGCTCAATCATGAAATAGGTTCAACCTTGTGAGATGAATGCACACATTACAAATAAGTTTCTCTGACTGCTTCTGTGTAGTTTTTATGTGAAGATATTTCCTTTTCCACAATAGGCCTCAAAGGGCTCCAAATATCCACTTGTAGATTCTAAAAATGAGTGATTCAAAACTGCTCAATCAAAAGATATGTTGAACTCTGTCAGTTGAATGCATACATCACAAATAAGTTTCTCAGAACGCTTCTGAGTAGTTTTTATGGTAAGATATTTCCTTTTCCACAATAGGACTCAAAGGGCTCCAATTATCCACTTGCAAATACTAGAAAAAGAGTGTTTAAAAACGGCTCAATAAAAAGAAAGTTTCAACTCTCTGAGATGAATGCACACATCAATGAGAAGTTTCTCAGAATGCTTCTGTGTAGTTTTTATGTGAAAATATTTCCTTTTCCACAATAGTCCTCAATAGGCTCCAAATATCCACTTGCAGATTTTACTAAAACAGTGTTTCAAAACTGCTCAATCAAAAGAAAGTTTCAATTCTGTGAAATGAATGCACGCATCACAAAGAGTTTTCCAGAATGCTTCTGTGTAGTTTTTATCTGAAGATATTTGCTTTTCCACAGTAAGCCTCAAAGCGTTCCGAATATCAACTTGCAGATTTTACAAAAAGAGTGTTTCAAAACTGCTCAATCGTAAGATAGGTTCAACCCTGTGAGATGAATGCACACATCGCAAAGAAGTTTCTGAGACTATTTCTTTGTAGTTTTTATTTGAAGATATTTCCTTTTCCACCTTAGGCTGCAAAGGGCTCCAAATACCCACTAACAGATTCTGCAAAAAGAGAGATTAAAAACTGCTCAATCAAAGCATAGATTCAACTCTGTGATTTGAATGCAGACATCCTAAAGAAGATTCTCAGAATGTTTCTGGTTAGTTTTAATTTGAAATATTTGCTTTTCCACAGTAAAGCTCAAAGGGCTCAAATTATCCACTTGCAGATTCTGCAAAAAGAGTGTTTCAAAACTGCTTAATCAAAATAAATTCTCAGCTCTGTGAGAAGAGTGCACACATCACAAAGAAGTTTCTCAGAATGCTTCTGTGTAGTTTTTATGTGAAGATATTTCCTTTTCCATAATAGGCTTCAAAGCTCTGCAAACATCCACTTGCAGATTCTTCAGATTCTTCAAAAAGAGAGATTCAAAACTGCTCAATCAAAAGATGGCTCAATCCTGTGAGTTGAATGCAGACATCAGAAAGAAGTTTCTCAGAATGCTTCTGTGAAGTTTCTATGTGAACATATTTGATTTTCCACCGTAGGCCTCACAGAGGTCCAAATATCCACTTGCAGTTTCTACAGTAAGAGAGATTCAAAACTGGTCAATCAAAAGATAGGTTCAACTCTGTGAGTTGAATTCACACATCAAGAAAAAGTTTCTGAAAATGCTTCTGTGTACTTTTTATTTGAAGATATTTCCTTTCCCACCATAGGGCACAAAGGAATCCAAATACGCACTTGCAGATTCTATAAAAAGTGAGATTCAAAACTGTTCAATCAAAAGATAGGTTCAACTCTGTGAGTTGAATGCACACATCACGAAAAAGTTTCTGGGTTTATTTGGAGATATTTCCTTTTCCACCATAGGGCGCAAAGGGCTCCAATTATCCACTTGTAGATTCTACAAAAAGAGTGTTTCAAAACAGCTGAATCAAAAGGAATGTTCAACTCTGTGAGATGAATGCACACATCACAAATAAGTTTCTCTGACTGCTTCTGTATAGTTTTTATGTGAAGATATTTCCTTTTCCACAATAGACCTCAAAGGGCTCCAAATATCCCCTTGCAGATTCTACAAAAATAGTGTTTCAAAACTCCTCAATCGAAAGAAAAGTTCAAATTTGTGAGATGAATGTACACATCACAAAGTAGTTTCTCAGAATGCTTCTGTGTAGTTTTTATCTGAAGATATTTGCTTTTCCAAGGTAGGCCTGAAAGCGCACCTAATATCCACTCGCAGATTCTGTAAAAGGAGTGTTTCAAAACTCCTCAATCATAAGATAGGTTGAACCCTATCAGACGAATGCACACATCACAAAGAAGGTTCTCTGAATGTTTCTGTGTAGTTTTTAATTGAAGATATTTTCTTTTCCACCATGGGACCCAATGGACTCCAAATATCCTCTTCCAGATTCTGCAAATAGAGAGATTCAAAACTGCTCAATCAAAAGATAGTTTCAACTCTGTGAGTTGAATGCACACGTCCCAAAGTAGTTTCTCAGAATGCTTCTGTGTAGTTTTTATGTGAAGAGATTTGCTTTTCCACTGTAGGCCTCAAAAGGCTCCAAATATCCACCTGCATATTCCGCAAAAGGAGAGATTCAAAACTGCTCTATCAAAATATAGGTTCAACTCTGAGTGTTGATTGCATACATCACAAAGAAGTTTCTCTAAATAGTACTGTGTAGTTTTTATTTGAAGATATTTCCTTTTCCACTATGGGGTGCCAAGGTCTCCAAAAATCCACTTGCCAATTCTACAAAAAGAGAGATTCAAAACTGCTCAATGAAAATATGGGTTCAGCCCTGTTAGTTGAATGCCTACATAACAAAGAAGTTTCTCTGAATTCTTCTGTGTAGTTTTCATTTGAACATATTTCCTTTTCCACCATAGGTCACAAAGGGCTCCAAATATCCACATGCAGATTCTACAAAAAGAGAGACGCAAAACTGCTCAATGGGAAGATAAGTTCAACTCTGTGAGTTGAATGCACACCTCACAAAGAAGTTTCTCAGAATGCTTCTGTGTAGTTTTTATGTGAAGATATTTCCTTTTCCACAATAGTCCTCAAAGCCCTCTAAACATCCACCTGCAGATTGTGCAAAAAGAGAGTTTCAAAACTGCTCAATCAAAAGATAGGTTCAATTCTGTGAGTTGAATGCATACATCACAAAGTTTCTCTGCATGCTTCTGTGTAACGTTTATTTGAAGATATTTCCTTTTCCACCATAGGGTCCAAAGGGCTCCAAATATCCATGTGCAGATTCTACAAAGAGAGAGATTCTAAAATGCTCAATCAAAAGATAGATTCAACTCTGTGAGTTAAATGTACACATCACAAAGAAGTTTCTTAGAATGCTTCTGAGTAGTTTTTTATCTGAAGATATTCCCTTTTCCACAATAGGCCTCATAGGGCTCAAATTATCCACTTGCAGATTCTAGGAAAAGATTGTTTCAAAACTGCTCAATCAAAACAAAGTTTCAACTCAGTGAGATGAGTGGACACATTAGAAAGAGGTTTTTCAGAATGCTTCTGTGTAGTTTTCATCTGAAGATATTTGGTTTTCCACAGTAGGCCTCAAAGGGCTCCAAATATTCACTTTCAGATTCTACAAAAAGAGTGTTTCAAAACTTCTCAATGATAAGATCAGTTCAACCCTGTGAGATGAGTGCACTCCTCAAAAAGATTCTCAGAATGTTTCTGTGCAGTTTTTATTTGAAGATATATCCATTTCCACCATAGGCCGCAAAGGGCTCCAAATATCCTCTTGCAGATTCTGCAAGAGAGATTCAAAACTGCTCAATCAAAAGAAAGGTTCAACTCTGTGAGTTGATTGCACACATCCCAAAGAAGTTTTTCTGAATTCTTCTGTGTAGTTTTTATGAGAAGATATTTGCTTTTCCACAATAGGCCTCAAATGTCTCCAAATATCCACCTGCAGATTCTGCACAAAGAGTGATTCAAAATGGCTAAATCAAAAGACAGGTTCAGCTCTATGAGTTCAATGCATACATCACAAGGAACTTTCTCTGAATGATTTTCTGTACTTTTTATTTGAAGATATTTCCTTTTCCACCATATGGCACAAAGGGCTCCAAATATCCACTTGCAGATCCTCCAAAAAGAGAGATCCAAAACTGCTCAATGGGAACATAAGATCAACTGTGTGATTTGAATGTGCACCTTGCAAAGAAGTTTCTCAGAATGTTTCTGTGTAGTTTTTATGTAAATATATTTCCTTTTCCACAAAGCCTCAAAGCTCTCCAAACATCCACTTGCAGATTCTCCAAAAAGAGAGATTCAATACTTCTCAATCAAAAGATTGGCTCACCTCTGTGAGTTGAATGCACACATCATAAAGAAGTTGCTCAGAATGCTTCTGTGTGGTTTTATTGGAAAGTATTTTATTTTCCACAGTAAGAGTCACAGCGCTCCAAATATCCACTTGCAGATTCTATGAACAGAGAAATCCAAATGGCTCAATAGAAAGGTAGGTACAACTCATTGAGTTGAATGCACACATCACAAAAAGTTTCTTAGAATGCTTCTGAGTAGTTTTCATTTGAAGATGTTTCCTTTTCCACAGTAGGTCGCAAAGGGCTCAAAATATCCACTTGTTGATCCTTCAAAAGGAGATTCAAAACTGCTCAATGAGAAGATAAGTTCAACTCTGTGAATTGAATGCACACATTTCAAAGAAGTTTCTGAGAATGCTTCTGTGTAGTTTTTATTTGAAGTTATTTCCTTTTCCATCACAGGGCACAAAGTGCTCTAAATATCCACTTGCAGATTCTACAAAAAGAGAGATTCTAAACTGCTCCAT
Source organism: Pongo abelii (assembly GCF_028885655.2). Classification (NCBI taxonomy): domain Eukaryota; kingdom Metazoa; phylum Chordata; class Mammalia; order Primates; family Hominidae; genus Pongo; species Pongo abelii. The sequence goes on along the minus strand of NC_072000.2, from coordinate 15,816,509 downwards.
CAAAAGATAGATTCAACTCTTTGAGTTGAATGCAAACATCACAAAGAAGTTTCTCAAAATGCTTCTGAGTAGTTTTTATGTGAAGATATTTCCTATTCCACAGCAGGCCTCAAAGGGCTTCAATTATCCACTTGCAGATTCTACGAAAAGAGTGTGTCAAAACTGCTCAATCAAAAGAAAGTTTCAATTCTGTGAGATGAATGCACACATCACAAAGAAGTTTCTCAGAATGCTTCTGTGCGGTTTTCATGTGAAGAGATTTCCTTTTCCACCATAGGCAACAAAGGACTGCAAATATTCACTTGCAGCTTCTACAAAAAGAGTGTTCCAAAACTGCTCAATCAAAAGAAAGTTTCAACTCTGTGAGATGAATGGACGCATCCCAAGAAGTTTCTCAGAATTCTTCTGTGTAGTTTTTGTCTGAAGATATTTGTTTTTCCACTGTGGGCCTCATAGCGCTCCAAATATCCACTTGCAGACTGTACAAAAAGACTGTTTCAAAACTGCTTAAGCGTAAGTTAGCTTCAACCCTGTGAGATGAATGCACCTATCTCAATGAAGTTTCTCCGAAAGTTTCTGTGTAGTTTTTATTTGAAGATATTTCCTTTTCCACCATAGGCCACAAAGGGCTAAAAATATCCACTTGCAGATTCTGGAAGAGACAGATTAAAAACTGCTCAATCTAAAGATGGGTTCAACTCTGGGAGTTGAATGCACGCATCACAAAGAAGTTTCTCAGAATCATTCTGTGTAGTTTTTATGTGAAGATATTTGCTTTTCTACTATAAGCCTCAAAGGGCTCCAAATATCCACCTGCAGATTCTGCAAAAAGAGAGATTCAAAACTACTCAATCAAAAGACAGGTTCAACACTGTGAGCTGAATGCACACATCACAAAGTAGTTTCTCTGATTGTTTCTATGTAGTTTTTATTTGAAGATATTTCCTTTTCCACCATATTATGCAAAGGGCTCCAAATATCCACTTGCAGATTCTACAAAATGAGAGATTCAAAACTTCTCAATGAGAATATAAGTTCAACTCTATGAGTTCAACGCACAGCTCACAAAGAAGTTTACAGAATGCTTCTGTGTAGTATTTATGTGAAGATATTTCCTTTTCCACAGTAAGATTCAGAGCTCTCCAAACACCCACTTGCAGATTCTGCAAAAAGGGAGATTCAAAACTGCTCAATAAAAAGATAGGTTCAATTCTTTGAGTTGAATGTACACATCCCAAAGAAGTTTCTCAGAATACTTCTGTGTTGTTTTTATGTGAAGATATTTCCTTTTCCATCATAGAGATCAAAGAGCACCAAATATCCACTTGCAGTTTCTAAAAAAAGAGTGTTTCAAAACTGCTCCATTAAAAGAAAGTTACAACTCTGTGAGTTGAATGCACACATCACAAAGCAGTTTCTGAGAATTCTTCTGACCAGATTTTATGTGAAGATAATTCCCTTTCCACGAAGGCCTCAAAGCGCTTCAAAAGTCCACTTGCATATTCTACAAAGGAGTGTTTCAAAACTGCTCAATGAAAAGTTATGTTCAACTCTGTGAGTTGAAAGCACACATCCAGAGAATTTTCTGAGAATGCTTCTGTTTAGTTTTATGTGAAGATAATCCCATATCCAATGAAGGCCTCAAAGCGGTCCAAATATCCACTTGCAGATCCTACAAAAAGAGTGTTTCACAACTTGTCTATGAATAGGTATGTTCAACTTTGTGAGTTGAATGCAAACATAACAAATAAGTTTCTGAGAATGCTTCTGTCTAGTTTTTATAAGAAGATATTACCTTTTCCACCATAGCCCTCAAAGCACTACAAATGTACATTTGCAGATTGTACAAAAAGAGTGTTTAAAAAGTGCTCTATCAAAAGAAATGTTCAACTCTCTGAGTTGAATGCACACATCACAAAGTAGTTTCTAACAATGCTTCTGTCTAGTTTTTATTCCAAGATATTTCCGTTTCCAATGAGGGCTTCAAAGGGCTTCAAATTTCCACTTGCAGATTCTACAAAAACAGAATTTCAAAACTGCTCTATGAAAAGTTATGTTCAACTCTGTGAGTTGAATGCACACAACAGAAATAAGTTTCTGAGAATGCTTCTGTCTAGATTTTATGTGAAGATATTTCCTTTTCAACCGAAGTCCTGAAACTGCTCAAAATGTCAACTTGGAGATCCTACAAAAAGTTTATTTCAAAACTGCTCTATCAAAAGGAAGGCTCAACTCTGTGAGTTTACTGCAATCAAAACAAAGAAGTTTCTGAGAATGCTTCTGTCTAGTTTATATGTGAAGATATTCCCGTTTCCAACAAAGGCTTCAAAGCAACCCATGTAACCAATTGCAGATTTTACAAAAAGAGTATTTCAAAACTGCTCTATCAAAAGGAAGGTTCAACTATGTGAGTTGAATGCACACATCACAATGAAGTTTCTGAGAATGCTTCTGTCTAGTTTTAATGTGAAGATATTTCCTTTTCCACTGAAGGCCTCAAAGCTCTCCAAATGTCTACTTGAAGATTCTACAAAAAGAGAGTTTCAAAACTGCTCTACTAAAAGGAAGGTTCAATTCCATGAGTTGAATGCACCCATCACAAGGAAGTTTCTGATAGTGCTTCTGTCTAAATTTTATGTGAAGATACTTCCTTTTCCACCATAGGACTCAAAGTGCTCCAAATATCCACTTGCAGACTCTGCAAAAACTGTATCAAAACTGCTCTATGTAAGGGAATTTTCAATTCTGTGAGCTGAATGCGCACATCCCAAAGAAGTTTCTGAGAATGCTTCTGTCTAGTTTTTATGTGTAGATATTCTCGTTTACAACGAAGACCTCAAATCAGTCCAAATATCCACTTGCAGTTTCCTCAAAAACAGCGTTTCCCAGCTGCTCTACGAAACGGTGTGTTCAACTCGGTGAGTTGAATGCAAACATCACAAAGAAGTTTCAGAAAATGCTTCTTTCTGGTTTTAATTTGAATATATTTCCTTTTACACCAAAGCCCTAAAAGTGCTACAAATGTCCTCATTCAAATTCTACAAAAAGAGTGTTCCAAAGCTGCTTTATTAAAAGACAAGTTCAAACCTGTGAGTTGAATGCACACATCACAACGTTGTTTTTGAGAATGCTTCTGTCTAATTTTTATTTGAAGATACTCCCATTTCCAACGAAGGCTTCAAAGCACTCCAAATATTCATTTGCAGATTCTACAAAAAGAGTGTTTCAAAAGTGCTCTATCAAAATGTAGGTTCCATACTGTCAGGTGAATGCACATATCACAGAGAAGTTTCGGAGAATGCTTCTGTTCAGTTTTTCTGTAAAAATATTTCCATCTCTACAACAGGCCTAAAAGTGCTCCAAATATCCACTTGCAGACTCTAAAAAACGAATGTTTCAAAACTTCTCTATCAAAAGGAAGATTCAAATCTGTGCGTTAACTGCACACATCACAAAGAAGTTTCTGACAATGTTTCTGTCTAGTTTTTATGTTTAGATATTCCAGTTTCCAAAGAAGCCCCTAAGTTTCCAAAGAAGTCCTAAGTTTCCAAAGAAGTCCTAATATGCCCTTGCAGATTCTACAAAAAGAGCGTTTTAAAACTGCTCCATGAAAAATTATGTTCTGCTCTGTGAGTTGAATGCACACATCACAATGTTGTTTCTGAGAATGCTTCTGTCTAGTTTTTATGTGAAGATATTCCTGTTTCCAATGAAGGCATCAAAGTGGTCCAAATATCCAGTTGCAGATTCTACAAATAGAGTATTACAAAACTGCTCCATGAAAATTTATGTTCATCTCTGTGAGTTGAATGCACACATCAAAAAAATTTTCTGAGAATGCTTCTGTCTAGTTTTTATGTGAAGATATTTCCTTTTCTAAAAAAGGCCTCAAAACGCTCAAAATGTCCACTTGCAGAATCTATTAAAAAGCATCCCAAAACTGCTCTATCAACAGAAAGGTTCAACTCTGTGAGTTGCATGCACACATCCCAAAGAAGTTTTTGAGAATGCTTCTGTCTAATTTTTTTGTGAAGATATTTCCTTTTCTACCATAGGTCTCAAAGAGCTCCAAATATACACCTGCAGACTCTACAAAAAGAGTGTTTCAAAACTGCTCTATCAAAAGGAAGGCTGAACTCTGTGAGTTGAATGCACACATCACAAAGTAGTTTCTGAGAATGTTTCTGTTTAGTTTCCATTTGAAGATATACCCGTTTCCAACAAAGACACCAAAACGGTTTAAATATCCCCTTTCAAATTGTACAAAAAGAGAGTTTCAAAACTGCTCTATCAAAAGGAAGGTTTAACTCTGTGAGTTGAATGCACACATCACAAAGAAATTCTGAGAATGCTTCTGTCTAGTTTTTTTGTGAAGATAATTCCTTTTTCACTGAAGGCCTCAAAGCACTCCAAATGTCCTCTTGTGTATTCTACAAAAAAAGTGTTTCAAAACTCCTCTATCAAAAGGAAGGTTCAACTCTGTGAGTTGAATGCACACATCACAAGTAAGTTTCTGAGAATGCCTCTTTGTAGTTTTTATGTGAACATATTCCCGTTTCCAACAAAGGTCTCAAAGTGCTCCGAATATCCGCTTACAGATTCTACAAAACGATTGTTTCAAAACTGCTCAATGAAAAGTTATGTTGAAATCTGTGAGTTCAATGCACACATCACAAAGAAGTTTCTGAGAATGCTTCTGTCTAGTTTTTATGTGAAGATATTTCCTTTTCTAGCATAGACCACAAAGCTCTCCAAATATCCACTTTCAGATTCTACAAACAGAGTGTTTCAAAACTGCTCTATCAAAAGGAAGGTTCAACTCGGTGGGTTGAATGCACACATCACAAACCAGTTTCTGAGAATGCTTCTGTGTAGTTTTTATGTGAGGATATTTCCTTTTCCAGCATAGGACTCAAAGCCCTCCAAATATCCACTTGCAGATTCTACAATAACAGTGTTTCAAAACAGCTCTATAACATAACATACAACTCTGTCAGTTGAATGCCTACAACACAAAGAAGTTTCTGTGACTGCTTCAGTCTAGTTTTTATTTGAAGATATTTCCTTTTCCACTGAAGGCCTCAAAGTGATCAAATGTACACTTGCAGATTCTACAAAAAATGGTTTCAAAGCTGCTCTATGAAAAGTTATGTTCAACTCTGTGAGCCGAATGCACATATCAAAAAGAAGTTTCTGATAATGCTTCTGTTTAATTTTCTTTGAAGATATTTCATTTTCCACCATAGCCCACGAAGCGCTACAAATGTCCATTTGCAGATTTGACAAAAAGAGTGTATCAAAACTGATCTATGAAAGGTAACTTTCAGCTATGTAAGTTGAATGAACACATCAAAAAGCAGTTTTTGAGAATGGTTCTGTCTTGCTTTTAGTGGAAGATATTCCCGTTTCCAATGAAGGTTTCAAAGTGCTGCAAATGTCCAATTGCAGATTCTACAAAAAGAAAGTTTCAAAGCTGCTCTATCAAAAGGAAGATTCAACTCTGTGAGTTCAATGCACACATCACAAAGAAGTTTCTGAGAATGCTATTGTCTAGTTTTTATGTGGAGATATTTTCTTTTCCACCGAATGTCTCTAAGTGCTGCAAATATCCCTAGCAGAATCTACACAAAAAGTGTTTCAAAACTGCTCTATAAAATGGAAGGTTCAATTCTGTGAGTTGAATGTGCACATCACAAAGAGGTTTCTGAGAATGCTTCTGTCTAGTTCTTATGTGAAGGTATTCCCCTTTCCAACAAAGGCTTCAAAACGGTCCAAATATCCCCTTGCAGATTCTACAAAGAGAGTGTTTCAATCTGCTCTATCAAAAGTAAGGTTGAACTCTGTGAATTTAATGCACACACCACAAAGAAGTTTCTGAGAATGTGTCTCTCTAGTTTTTATGTGCAGATATTCCCGTCTCCAATGAAGGCCTCAAAGGAGTGCAAATATCCACTTGCAGATTCTACAAAAAGAGTGTTTCAAAACTGCTTTATGAAAACCTATGTTCAACTCTGTGAGTTGAATGCACACATCACAAAGAAGTTTCTGAGAATGCTTTTGGGGAATTTTTAGGTGAAGATATTTCCGTTTCCAATGAAAGCCTCAAATCGGTCCAAATATCCACTTGCAGGTCCTTCAAAAACAGTGTTTCACAAATGTTCTATGAAAAGTTATATTCAACCCTGTGAGTTGAATGCACACATCTCAACGAAGTTTCTGAGAATGTTTCTGTCTAGTTTTTATGTGAAGTTATTTCTTTTACTAACATAAGCCTCAAAGCACTCCAAATATCCACTTGTAGATTCTACAAAAACATTGTTTCAAAACTGCTCTATCAAAAGGAAAGCTCAACTCCGTAAGTTGAATGTACAAACCACAAAGGGCTTTCTGAGAATGCTTCTGTCTAGTTTTTATTTGAAGATATTCACGATACCAAAGAAGGCTTCAAACCGTTCCAAATGTCCACTTGCAGATTGTACAAAAAGAGTGTTTCAAAACTGCTGTATCAAAAGGAATGTTCAACTCTGTGAGTTGAATGCACACATCAAAAGGTAGTTTGAAAGAATGCTTCTGTCTAATTTTTATATAAAGATATTTCTTTTTCCACTGAAGTCCTCAAAGCACTCCGAATGTCCACTGGCAGGATCTACAAAAAACTGTTTCAAAACTGCTCTATCAAAAGGAAGGATCAAATCTGTGAGTTGAATGACGTCATCAGAAAGAAGTTTCTGAGAATATTTCTGTCCAGTTTTTATGTGCAGATATTCCCGTTTTCAACGAAGGGCTCAAATCGGTTCAAATATCCCCTTGCAGATTCTACAAAAAGAGGGTTTAAAAACTGCTCTATCAAACGTAAGTTTCAACTCTGTGAGTTGAATGCACATATCACAAAGAAGTTTCTCAGAATGCTTCTGTCTAGTTTTTATGTGAAGATATACCCGTTTCCAATGAAGTCCTCAAATTGGCCCAAATATCCACTTGCAGATTCTTCAAAAAGCTTGTTTCACAACTGCTCTACGAAAAGGTATTCTCAATTCTGTGAGTTGAATGCACACATCACAAAGGAGTTTGTGAGAATGTTTCTGCTTAGATTTTTATGAAGATATTCCCCTTTCCAACGAAGGAATGCAACTGGTCCAAATACCACGTTGCAGATTCTACAAAAACAGTGTCTCAAAACTGCTTTATCAAAAGGAAGGTTCAACTCTGTGAGTTGAATGCACACATCACAAAGACATTTCTGAGAATGCTTCTGTCTAGTATTTGTGTGAAGATATTCCCATTTCCAATAAGGGCCTCAAATTGGCCAAAATATCCACTTTCAGGTTCTTCAAAAAGCGTGTTTCACAACTACTCCATGAAAAGATATTCTCAACTCTGTGAGTTGAATGCACACATCACAAAGTAGTTTGTGAGAATGTTTCTGCTTAGATTTTTGTGAAGATATTCCCCTTTCCAATGAAGGAACGCAATCGGTCCAAATATCGCTTTGCAGATTCTACAAAAACAGTGTCTCAAAACTGCTCTATCAAAAGGCAGGTTCAACTCTGTGAGTTGAATGCACGCATCACAAAGACATTTCTGAGAATGCTTCTGTCTAGTTTTTATGTGAAAATATTCCCGTTTCCAATGAGGGCCTCAAATTGGTCCAAGTATACAGTTGCAGGTTCTTCAAAAACAGTGTTTCACAACTGCTTTATGAAGAGGAATGTTCAACTCTGTGGGTTCAATGCAAAAATCACAAAGAAGTTTCTTAGAACATTTCTGTCTAGTTTTAATTTGAAGATATTTCCTATCCCACCATAGCCCTCAAAGCGCTACAATTGTCCACATGCAGATTCTGTAAAAAGAGTTTTTCGAAACTGCTCTATCAAAAGAAAGGTTCAACTCGCTGAGTTGAATGCACACATCACAAAGTAGTTTATGAGAATGCTTCTGTCTATTTTTTATTTGAAGATATTCCAGATTCCAATGAAGGAACCATAGCGTTCAAAATATCCACTTGCAGATTCTACAAAAAGGGAGTTTCAAAACTGCTCTATCAAAAGGAAGGTAAAACTCTGTGAGTAGAATGCACATTTCACAAAGCAGTTTCTGAGAATGCTTCCCTCAATTTTTTATGTGAAGAAATTCTCGTTACCAAAAAAGGCCTCAAATCAGTCCACATATCCCCTTGCGGACTCTACAAAAAGAGTGTTTCAAAACTGCTCTGTGAAAAGGTATGTTCAACTCTGTGAGCAGAATGCACACATCACAAATAAGTTTCTGAGAATGCTTCTGTCTAGTTTTTATGTGAAGATATTTCCTTTTCCACAGAAGGCCTCAAAGCGCTCCAAATGTCCACTTGCAGATTCTACAAACGAAGTGTTTTGAAACTGCTCAATCAAAAGGAATGCTAAAATCTGTGAGTTGAATGCACACATCACAAAGAAGCTTATGAGAATGCTTCTGTCTAGTTTTTATGTGAATGTATATGCGTTTCGAATGAAGGCCTCAAAATGGTGCAAACATCATCCTGCAGTTTATACAAAAAGAGTGTTTCATAACTGCTCTATCAAAAGGAAAGTTTAACTCTGTGAGAAGAATGCACACATCACAATGCAGTTTTTGAGAATGCTTCTGTCTAGTTTATATTTGAAGATATTCCCGTTTCCAAGGAAGGATTCAAAGTGCTCCAAATATCCACTTGCAGATTCTACAAAAAGAGATTTTCAAGCCTGCTCTATCAAAAGGAAGTTTCAGCTCAGTAAATTGAATGCACACATCACAAAGAAGTTTCTGACAATGCTTCTGTCTAGTGTTTATGTGAAGATATTTCCTGTTCCACGGAACGCCTCAAAGTGCTCCAAACGTCCACTTGCAGATTCTACAAAAAGAGTGTTTCAAAGCTGCTCTATTAAAAATTATGTTGAACTCTGTGAGTTAAATGCACACATCCCAAAGAAGTTTCTGATAATGCTTCTGTCTACTTTTTATGTGGATATTTCATATTCCACCGAATTCCTAAAAGTGCTCCAATTGTCCACTTGCAGATTCTACAAAAAGAGTGTTTCAAAACTGCTCTATGAAAAGTTATGTTCAAATCTATGAGTTGAATGCACACATCACAAAGCAGTTTCTGAGAATGCTTCTGTCTAGTTTTTATGTGAAGATCTACTCGTTTCCAAGGAAGGCCTCAAATAGGTCTAAATATCCCCTTGTAGAATCTACGAAAAGAGTTTTTCAAAACTGCTGTATCTAAAGGAAGGTTCAACACTGTGAGTTGAATGCACACATCACAAAGAAGTTTCTGAGAACGCTTCTGTCTTGTTTTATTTGAAGACATTTCCTTTTCCACCATAATCCTCAAAATGCTCTGAATATCCACTTGTAAATTCCACAAAAAGATTGGTTAAAACTGTTCTATCAAAAAGAAGGCTGTACACTGTGAGTTGAATGCACACATCACAAAGTAGTTTCTGAAAATGAATCTGTTTAGTTTTTATTTGTAAATACTCACGATTCCAAAGAATGCTTCAAAGCACTCCAAATATCCACTTGCAGATTCTCCAAAAGGAGTGCTGTAAAAGTGCTCTATCAGAAGGAAAGTTCAACTCTGTGAGTAGAATGCACACATCAAGAAGAAGTTCCTGAGAATGCTGTTGTGTAGTTTTTAATTGAAGTTATTTCCTTTTCTATCACAGGCCTCAAAGCACTCCAAATATCCACTTGCGGATTATACAAAAAGAGTGTTTCAAAACTGTTCTATCAAAAAGAAGGTTCAACTCTGTGAGTTGAATGCACACATCAAAAAGAAGTTTCTGAGAATGCTTCCGTCTAGTTTTTATGAGAAGATATTTCCTTTTCTTCCATAGGCCTCAAAGCACTCCAAATATCCACTTGCAGATTCTAGAAAAAGAGTGTTCCAAAACTGTTCTATGAAACATTATGTTCAATTCTGTGAGTGGAATGCACACATCTCAAAGATGTTTCTGAGAATGCTTCTGTCTAGTTTTTATGTGAAGATATACCCGTTTCCAAAGAAGGCCTCAATTTGGTCCAAATATCCACTTGCAGGTTCTTAGAAAGCATGTTTCACAACTGCTCTATGAAAAGATTTGTTCACCTCTGTGAGTTCAATGCAAACATCACAAAGAAGTTTCTGAGAATGCTTTGTCTAGTTTTTATGTGAAGATATTTCCTTTTCTACCATACGCCTCAAAGCAGTGCAAATATCCACTTGCCGATTCTACAAAAAGAGTGTTTCAAAACTGCTCTATCAAAAGGAAGGCTGAACTCCGTGAGTTGAATGCAAACACCAAAAATTAGTTTCTGAAAATTCTTCTATCTAGATTTTATTTCAAGATATACCCGTTTCCAATGAAAACTTCAAAGCACTCCACATATCCACTTGCAGATTGTACAAAAAGAGTGTTTCAAAACTGCTCGATGAATCGTTATGTTCAACTCTGTGAGTTGAATGCACACATCACAAAGAAGTTTCTTAGGATACTTCTGTCTAGTTTTTATATGAAGATATTTCCTTTTAAACTGAAGGCCTCAAAGCACTCCAAATCTCCAAATGTCCTCTTGCAGATTCTGCAAAAAAAAGGTTTTCAAAACTGTTCTATGAAAAGGAAGATTCAACTCAGTGAGTTGAATGCTCACATAACAAAATAGTTTCTGATAATGCTTCTGTGTACTTTTACATGAAGATATTCCTGTTTCTGATGAAGGCCTCAAATCGATCCAAATATCCCATTGCAGATTCTAGGAAAAGAGTGTTTCAAAAGTGTTCTATCAAGAGGAAAGTTCAACTCTGTGAGTTGAAAGCACACATCACAAAGAAGTCTCTGATAATGCTTCTGTCTAATTTTTATGTGAAGATATTCCCGTTTCCAACAAAGGCCTCAAAGCGGACCAAATTTCCACTTGCAGATTCTACAAAAAGAGTGTTTCAAAACTGCTCTATGAAAAGGAAGGTTCACCTCTGTGAGTTGAATGCACACATCACAAAATCTTTTCTCAGAATGCTTCTGTCTAGTTTTTATGTGAAGCTATTCTGGATTCCATTGAAGGCCTCAAATCGGTCTATCCCCTTGCAGAATCTGCAAAAACAGTGTCTCAAAACTCCTCTATCAAAAGGAAGGATCAACTCTGTCAGTTGAATGCACACATCACAAAAAATTTCTGAGAATTCTTCTTTCTTGTTTTTATGTGCAGGTACTCCCATTGACAAAGAAGGCCACAAAGCGTTCCAAGTATTCACTTGCAGATTCCACAAAAAGACAGTTTCAAAACTGCTCTATGAAAAGATATGTACAATACTATGAGTTGAACACACACATCACAAAGAAGTTTCTGAGTATGCTTCTGTGTAGTTTTTATTTGATGATATTTCCTTTTCCACCATAGCCCAAAATCGCTAAAAGTGTCCATTTGCAGATTCTAAAAAAGAGTCTTTCAAAAATGCTCTTTAAAATGATAGTTCAACTCCTTGAGCTGAATGCACACATCACAAAGAAGTTTCTGAGAATGCTTCTGTCTACTTTTTATGTGAAGAAATTCTCGTTTCAAACGAAGGCCTCAAATCGTTCCAAAATTCCACTTGCAGAAGCTAGAAAAAGAGTGTTTCAAAACAGCTCTATGAAAAGTTATGTTCAACTCTGTGAGTTGAGTTCAAACATCACAAAGAAGTTTATGAGAATGCATCTGTCTAGTTATTATGTGAAGACATTTCCTTTTGTACCATAGGCCACAATGTGCTCCAAATATCCACCCGCAGATACTTCAAAAAGAGTGTTTCAAAACTATTCTATCAAAAGGAAGGCTCAACTCTGTGAGTTAAATGCACACATCACAAAGTAGTTTCTGAGAATGCTTCTGTCTAGTTTTCATTTGAAGATATTCCCGTTCCCAATGAAGGCTTCAAAGCGCTCCAAATATCCACTTGCAGATTCTACAAAAAGAGTCTTTCAAAACTGCTGTATCAAAAGGAAAGTTCAACACTGTTAGTAGAATGCACACATCACAAAGGAGTTTCTGAGAATGCTTCTGTCTATTTTTTATGTGCAGATATTCCTGTTTCCAATGAAGGCCTAAAAGCGTTCCAATTATCCACTTGCAGATTCTAAAAAAAGAGGGTTTCAGAACTGTTCTATGAAAAGTTATGTTCAACTCTGTGAGTTGAATGCACACGTCACAAAGAAGTTTCTGAGAATGATTCTCTCTAGTTTTTATGTGAAGATATTTCCTTTTCCACTGAAGGCCTGAAATCGCTCGAAATGTCCACATGCACATTCCCAAAAAAAAAAAAAAAAAATGATTTCAAAGCTACTCTAGCAAAAGGAAGGTTCAACTGTTTAAGTTGAATGCACAAATCAAAAAGTAGTTGCTAACAATGCTTCTGTCTAGTTTTTATGTGGAGATATTCCTGTTTCCAACGAAGGCCTCAAATTGGTCCAAATATCCCCTTGCAGATTCTACAAAAAGACTGTTTCAAAACTGCTCTATGAAAAGTTATGTTCAATTCTGTGAATTGAATGCACACATCACAAAGAAGTTTCTGGGAATGCTTCTGTCTAATTTTTATGGGAAGATATTCCCGTTTCCAATGAATGAATCAAACCGTCCAAATATCCACTTGCAGATTCTACAGAAAGAGTGTTTCAAAACTGTCCTATGAAAACTTATGTTCTACTCTGTGAGTTGAATGCACACATCACAAAGAAGTTTCTGAGAATGTTTATGTCTAGTTTTTATGTGAAGATTTTCCCGATTACAACGAAGGTCTCAAATTGGTAAAATTATCCACTTGCAGGATTTCAAAAAGAGTGTTTCACAACTGCTCTATGAAAAGGCATGTTCAACTCTGTTAGTTGAATGCAAATATCACAAAGAAGTTTCTGTGAATGCTTCCGTCTAGTTTTTATTTGAAGATATTTCAATTTCCACCATAGCCCTCAAAACGATACAAATGTCCATTTGCAGATTCTACAAAAAGAGTGTTTCAAAGCTGCTCTATCAAAGGAAATGTTCATCTCTGTGAGTTGAATGCACACATCACAAAGTAGTTTCTGAGAATGCTTCCGATTTTATTTGAACACATTCCCGTTTCCAATGAAGGCTTCAAAGCTCTCCAAGTATCCAATTGCAGATACTACAAAAAGAGTGTTTCAAAACGGCCCTATCAAAAGGAAGATTCAACTCTGGGAGTTGAATGCACACAACACAAAGAAGTTTCTGATAATGCTTCTGTCTAGTTTTTATGTGAAGATATTTCCTTTTCCAATGAAGTCCTCTAAGCACTCCAATTGTCTACTTCCAGATTCTACAAAAAATGTGTTTCAAAACTGCTCTATGAAAAGGATGGTTCAACTCTGTGAGTTGAATGCACAGATCACAGAGAAGTTTCTGAGATTGCTTCTGTCTAGTTTTATGTGAAGATGTTTCCTTTTCCACCAAAGACCTCAAAGTACTCCAAAAGTCCACTTGCAAATTCCATAAAAAAAGGTTTCAAACTGCTCTATCAAAAGGAAGTTTCAGCTCTGTGAGCTGAATGCACACATCACAAAGAAGTTTCTGACAGTGCTCAGGTCTTGTTTTTATCTGAAGATATTCCCGTTTGCAACGAAAGCCTCCAATCAGTCCAAATATCCCCTTTCAGATTCTACAAAAAGAGTGTTTCAAAACTGCTCTATGAATAGTTATGTTCAACTCCATGAGTTGAATGCACACATCACAAAGTAGTTTCTGAGAATCCTTCTGTGTAGTTTATATGTGAAGATGTTCCCGTTTTCAATGAAGGCCTCAAATCATTCCAAATATCCACTTGCAGGTCCTTCAAAAAGAGTGTTCAACAACTGCACTAAGAAAATGTATGTTCAACTCTGTGAGTTGAATGCAAACATTCCAAAGTTGTTTCTGAGAATTTTTCTGTGTAGTTTTTGGTTGAAGATATTTCCTTTTCCACGATAGCCCTCAAGGTGCTACAAATGTCCTCTTTCAGATTCTCCAAAAAATAGAGTTTCTAAACTGCTCTATCAAAAGAAAGGTTCAACTCTGTGAGTTGAATGGCCATATCACAAAGTTGTTTCTGAGAGTGCTTCAGTCTAGTTTTTATTTGAAGATATTCCCGTTTCAAACGAAGGCTTCAAAGCCCTCTAAATATCCGCTTGCAGATTCTACAAAAAAATTGTTTCAAAACTACTCTATCAAAAGGAAGATTCAACTCGGTGAGTTGAATTCACACTTCACAAAGAAGTTTCTGAGAATGCTTCTGTCTAGTGTTCATGTGAAGATATTTCCTTTTCCACCAGCGGACTCAAAGTGATCCAAATGTCCACTTTCGGATACCACAAAAAAACTGTATCTAAACGACTCTATCAAAAGGAAGGTTCAACTCTGTAAGTTGAATGCACACAAAAGAAAGAACTTTCTGAGAATGCTCAGTCTAGTTTTTACGTGAAGATATTTTCTTTTCCACTGAAGGCCTCAAAGCGCTCCAATTGTCCACATTCACATTCCACAAAAAAAGGTTTCAAAACTGCTCTATCAAAATGAAGGTTTAAATCTTTGAGTTGAATGCACACATCACAAATAAGTTTCTGACAATGCTTTTGTCTAGTTTTTATGTGACAATATTCAAGTTTCCAACGAAGGCCTCAAATCAGTCCAAATATCCCCTTACAGATTCTACAAAAAGACTGTTTCAAAACTGCTCTATGAAAAGTTATGTTCAAATCTGTGAGTTGAATGCACCCATCACAAAGAAGTTTCTGAGAATGCTTCTGTGTAGTTTTTATGGGAAGATAATTCCGTTTCTAATGTAGCCCTGAAATGGTCCAAATATCCACTTGTGGATTATACAAAAAGAGTGTTTCAAAACTGCACCATGAAAACTTATGTTCTGCTCCGTGAATTGAAAGCATACATCACAAAGAAATTACTGATAACGATTCTGTCCAGTTTTTATGTGAAGATATTCCTGTTTTTAATGAAGGCCCCAAATCGGTCCAAATATCCACTTGCAGGTTCTTCAAAAAGAGTGTTTCACTACTGCTCTATCAAAAGGAATGTTCAACTCTGTGAGTTGAATGCAAACATCTCAAAGAAGTTTCTGAGAATGCTTCTGTCTGGTTTTTATTGGAAGATATTTCTTTTTCCACCACAGCCCTCAAAGTCCTACAAATTGTCCTCTTTCAGATTCTACAAAAAGAGTGTTTCAAAACTGCTCTATGAAAAGAAAGGTACAACTCTGTGAGCTGAATGCATGCATCAGCAAAAAGTTTCTAAGAATGCTTCAGTCAAGTATTTATGTGAAGATATTTCCCTTTCCACCGAAGGTCTCAAAGCTCTCAAACTGTCCAATTGCAGATTCTACACAAAATGTTTCAAAGCTGCTCTGTCAAAAGGAAGTTTCAAATCTGTCAGTTGAAGTCACACATGAAAAAGAAGTTTCTGAGAATGCTTCTGTGTAATTTTTATGTGAAGATATTCCCGTTTCCAATGAAGGCGTCAAAGAGGTCTAAATATCCACTTGCAGATTCCACAGAAAGTGTGTTTCGAAACTGCTCTATGAAAAGTTACGTTGACCTCTGTGAGGGGAATGCACACATCTGAAAGAAGTTTTTGAGAACGCTTCTGTCTAGTTTTTCTGTGAAGATATTCCTGTTTCCAATGAAGGCCTCAAATCTGTCCAAATAACCACTTGCAGGTTCTTAAAAAAGAGTGTTTCACTACTGCTCTATGAAAAGATATGTTCAACTCTGTGCGTTGCATGAAAACATCACAAAGAAGTTTCTGAGAATTATTCTGTCTAGTTTTTATGTGAAGATATTTCTTTTTACACCAGAGCCCTCAAAAAGCTGCAAATGTCCACTTGCAGATTCTACAAAAAGAGCGTTTCAAAACTACTCTATCACAAGAAGGGTTCAACTCTGTGAGTTGAATATACATATCACAAAGTAGTTTCTGAGAATGCTTCTGTCTTGTTTTTATTTGAAGATATTCCTGTTTCCAATGAAGGATTCAAAGAGCTCCAAATATCCACTTCCATATTCTGCAAAAAGAGTGTTTCAAAACTGCTCTATCAAAAGGAAGACTCAAATCATTGAGTTGAATGCACACATCACAGAGATGTTTCTGATAATGTTTCTGTCTAGTTTGTATGTGAAGATATTTCCTTTTCCACCAAAGGCCTTAAGCGCTCCAAATGTCCTCTTGCAGAATCTACAGAAAGTAGGTTTCAAAACTGATATAGCAAAAGGAAGGTTCAACTCTGTGAGTTGAGTGCACATATCACAAAGAAATTTCTAAGAATGCTTCTTTCCAGCTTTTATGTGAAGATATTCCAGTTTCCAAAGAAGGCTTCAAATATGTCCAAATATCCCCTTGCAGATCCTACAAAAACATTGTTTCAAAACTGCTCTATCAAAAGAAAAGTTCAACTCTGTGAATTGAATGAACACATCACAAAGACGTTTATGAGAATGCTTCTGTCTAGTTTTTATGTGAAGATATTCCGTTTCCAACAAAGGCCTGAAATCATTTCAAATTTCCACTTGCAGGTATCTCAAAAAGAGTGTTTCACAAGTCCTCTATTAAAAGGTATGTTCAACTCTGTCAGTTGAATGCAAACATCACAAGGATATCTCTGAGAATGCTTCTGTCTAGTTTTTATTTGAAGATATTTCATTTTCCAACATAGCCCTCAAAGTACTACAAATGTCCATTGCAGATCCTTGAAAAACAGTGTTTTATACTGCTCTATCAAAAGGAAGGTTCAACTCTGTGAGTTGAATGTGCACATCACAAAGAAGTTTCTGAGAATGCTTCAGTCTTGTTTTCATTTTAAGATATTTCCTTTTCCAATGAAGGAATCAAAGCGCTCCAAATATCCACTTGCAGATTTTACAAAAAGATTGTTTCAATACTTCTGATCAACAGGAAAGTTCAACTCAGTGAATTGAATGCACACATCACAAACCAGTTTCTGAAAATGCTTCTATCTAGTTTTTATGTGAAGACATTTCCTTTTCCTTAGAAGGCCTCAAAGTGCTCCCAATGTCCACTTGCATACTCTACAAAAAGAGTATTTCAAAACTGCTCTATCAAAAGGAAGGTTCAACTAGGTGAGTTTATTGCACACATCACAAAGAAGTTTCTGAGAAGGCTTCTGTCTAGTTTTAAGTGAAGATATTCCCGTTTCCAACGAATGCCTCAAATCAGTCCGAATATCCCCTTGCAGATTCTACAAAAAGAGTGTTTCAAAACTAATCTATCAAAAAGAAGCTTCAACTCTGTGAGTTGAATGCACACATTATAAAGATGTTTCTGACAATGCTTCTGTCTAGTTTTTATTTGATGATATTTACTTTTGGAGCACTGGCCTCAAAGCACTCCAAATATTCACGTGCAGATTCTATAAAAAGAGTGTTCCAAAACTGCTCTATCAAAAAAGTTCAAATTTGTTAGTTGAATGCACTCATCAAAAAGAAGTTTCTTAGAATGCGTCTGTCTAGTTTTTAGGTGAAGATATTTACTTTTAGAGCATTGACCTCAAAGCACTCCAAATATTAACTTGCAGATTCTACAAAAATAGTGTTTCAAAACTGCTCTATCAAAAGGAAGGTTCAACTCTGTGAATTCAATGCAGACATCACAAAGAAGTTTCTAAGAATGCTTCTGTCTAGTTTTTAAGTGAAAATATTTCCTTTTCCAGCATAGGCCTCAAAGTGCTCCAAATATCCACTTGCAGATTCTAGAAAAAGAGTGTTTCACAACTTCTCTAGCAAACGGAATGTTCAGCACTGTGAATTGAATGCACTCTTCACAAAGAAGTTTCTGAGAATGCTTCTCTATTGTTTTTATGTGAGGATATTCCCTTTTCCAGCTTAGGCTGCAAAGTGCTCTAAGTATTCACACGCAAATACTACAAAAAGAGTGTTTCAAAGCTGCTGTATCAAAAGGACGGTTTAATTCTATATGTTGAATGCACACGTCACAAATAAATTTTTGAGAATGTTTCTATCTTGTTTTTATGTGAAGATATTTCCTTTTCCAGCATAGCCTTCAAAGCACTTCATATATACACGTGCAGATCCTCTAAAAACAGTGTTTCAAAACTGCTCTATCAAAAGAAAAGTTCAACTCTGGGAGTTGAATGCACCCATCACAAAGAAGTTTGAGAAAACGCTTCTCTCTAGTTTTTAAGTGAAGATATTTCCTTTTCCAGCATAGGCCTCAAAGCGCTGCAAATAACCAATTGAAAATTCTACCAAAAAGGTGTTTCAGAACTGCTCTATAAAACAGAAGGTACAAGTCTGTGAGTTGAAAACACACACCAAAAATTAGTTTCTGAGAAGGCTACCATCTAGTTTCTATATGAAGATATTTCCTTTTCCGCCAGAGGCACAATCGCTCCAAATATCCACCTGCAGATTCTACAAAAAGAGTGTTTCAAAACTGCTCTATCAATAGGAAGGTTCAACTCTATGACTTCAATGTAGACATCACAAAGAAGTTTTTGAGATTGCTTCTGTCTAGTTTTTATATGGAGATGTTTCCTTTTCCAGCATGGGCCTCCAAGCGCTCCCAATATTGACTTGGAGATTCTGCAAAAAGATTGTTTCAAAACTGCTCTAGCAAAAGGAAGATTCAACTCTGCATGTTGAATGCACACAGAACAAAGAAGTTTGTGAGAATGCTGCTGTCTAGTTTTTATGTGAATATAATTCCTTTTCCAGCATTGGCCTCAAAACACTCCAAATATCCACTTGCAGATTCTACAAAAAGAGTGTTTCAAAACTGCTCTATAAAAACAAAGGTTTAACTTTGTTAGTTGAATGCACACATCAAAAAGAAGTTTCTTAGAATGCTTCGGTCTAGTTTTTAGGTGAAGATATTCCCTTTTCCAGCATAGGCCTCAAAGCGCTCCAAATATTCACTTGCAGATTCTACAAAAATAGTGTTCTAAATTGCTGTATCAAAAGGAAGGTTCAACTCTGTGAATTGAATGGAGTCATCACAAAGTAATTTCTCAGAATGCTTCTGTATAGTTTTCAAGTGAAGATATTTCCTTTTCCAGCGTAGGCCTTGAAGTGCTCCAAATATCCACCTGCAGATTCTAGAAAAAGAGTGTTTCAAAACTGCTCTATCAAAAGGAATGTTCAGCACTGTGAATTGAATGCACACATCACAAAGAAGTTTCTGAGAATGCTTCTCTCTTGTTTGTATGTGAGAATATTCCCTTTTCCAGCTTAGGCCTCAAAGCGCTCCAAATATCCACTTGCAGATTCTGCCAAAAGAGTGTTTCAAAACTGCTGTATAAATAGAGTGGTTCAGCTCTGTGAGTTGAACGCGTACATCACAAAGTAGTTTCTGAAAATGCAGCTCTCTAGTTTTTATGTGAAGATATTTCCTTTTCCAGCTTAGGCCTCAAAGTGCTCTAAGTATTCACATGCAACTTCTTAAAAAAGAGTGTTTCAAAGCTGCTGTATCAAAAGGACGGTTTAACTCTATAAGTTGAATGCACTTGTCACAAAGAAATTTTTGAGAATGCTTCTGTCTTGTTTTTATGTGAAGATATTTCCTTTTCCAGCATAGTCCTCAAAGCTCTCCATATATACACTTGCAGATCCTCTAAAATCAGTGTTTCAAAACTGCTCTATCAAAAGAAAAGTTCAATTCCGGGAGTTGAATGCACACAACACAAAGAAGTTTGTGAAAACATTTCCTTCTTGTTTTTATGTGAAGATAGTTCCTTTTCCAGCATAGGCCTCAAAGCGCTATAAATAACCAATTGAAAATTGTACAAAAAAGGTGTTTCAAAACTGCTCTACAAAACAGAAGGTACAAGTCTGTGAGTTGAAAGCACACACCACAAATTAGTTTCTGAGACCACTTCCATCTAGTTTCTATATGAAGATATTTCCTTTTCCACCAGAGGCCGCAATCCCTCCAAATATCCACTTGCAGAATCTACAAGAGTGTTTGAAAACTGCTCTATCAAAAGGAAGGTTCAACTGTATGAATTGACTGCACATATCACAAAGAAGTTTCTGAGAATGCTTCTGTCTAGTTTTTTATGTGAAGATGTTTCCTTTTACAGCATAGGCCTTAAAGGGCTTCAAATATTCATTTGCCGATTCTACAAAAAGAGGGTTTCAAAACTGCTCTTTCAAAAGGAAGGTTCAACTCTGTGAGCTGAATGCACACATCAAAAAGAAGTTATTGACAATGCTTCTCTCTACTTTTTATGGGAAGTTATTTCCTTTTCCAGCATAGGCCTCAAAGCGCTCCACATATATACTTGCAAATTCTGCAAAAAGAGTGTTTCAAAACTGCTCTATCAAAAGAAAGGATCAACTCGGTGAGTTGAATGCACGCATCATGAAGAAGTTTCTGAGAATGCTTCTGTCTAGTTTTTATGTGAAGATATTTCCTTTTCCAGGTTTGGCCTCAAATTGCTCCAAATATCCACTTGCAGATTCTAAAAAAAGAGTGTTTCAAAACTGCTCTATCAAATGAAGTTTCAACTCTATAACTTGAATGTAGACATCACAAAGAAGTTTCTGAGAATGCTTCTGTCTAGTTTTTATATGAACCTGTTCCCTTTTCCAGAATAGGCCTCTAAGCGCTCAAAATATTGACTTGGAGATTCTGAAAAAAGATTGTTTCAAAACTGCTCTATCAAAAAGAAGGTTCAACTCGTGTGTTGAATGCGCACAGAACAAAGGAGTTTGTGAGAATGCTGCTGTCTAGTTTTTATGTGAATATAATTCCTTTTCCAGCATTGGTCGCAAAGCGATCCAAATATCCACTTACAGATTCTACAAAAAGAGTGTTTCAAAACTATTCTATCAAAAGGAAAGTTCAACTCTGTGAATTGAATGCACACATCTCATGGATGTTTCTAATAATGCTTCTGTCTAGTCTTTAGTTGAAGATATTTCCTTTTACAGCATTGGCCTCAAAGCGCTCAAAATAACCACTTGCAGATTCTGCAAAAAGAGTGCTTCAAACCTGCTCTATCAAAAGGATGTTTCAGCTCTGTGAATTGAATGCACACATCACAGAAAAGTTTATGAGAATGCTTCTGTCTAGTTTCTATGTGAAGATATTTCCATTTCCAGCATAGACCTTAAAGGGCTTCAAATATCCACTTGCAGATACTACAAAAAGACTGTTTCAAAACTGCTCTATCAAAAAGAATGTTCAACTCTGTGAGTTGAATGCACACATCAAAAAGAAGTTTCTGAGAATCCTTCTGTCTAGTTTTTATGTGAAGATATTCCCTTTTCCAGCTTAGAACTCAAAGCACTCAAAATATCCACTTGCAGATTCCACAAAATGAATGTTTCAAAACTGCTCTATCAATAAAAGGGTTCAACTCCGTGAGTTGAACGCATATATCCAAATAAGTTTCTGAGAATGCTACTATCTACTTTTTTATGTGAAGAGATTTCCTTTTCCAGCTTAGACTTTAAACTGCTCGCAATATTCACATGGAGATTATACAAAAAGAGTGTTTCAAACTGCTCTATCAAAAGGAACGTTCAACTCAGTGTGTTGAAAGCACACATAACAAAGAATTTCGTGAGAATGCTTCTGCCTAGTTTTTGTGAAGATATTTCCTTTTTCAGCATTGACCTCAAAGCACTCCATATATGCACTTGCAGATTCTCCAAAAATAGTGTTACAAAACTGCTCTATCAAAGGGAAAGTTCAACTCTGTAGTTGAATGCACACATCTCAATGATGTTTCTGAAAACACTTCTCTCTAATTTTTTTGTGAAGATATTTCCTTTTCCATCATTGGCATCTAAGGGATCTAAGTATCCACTTGGATAATCTACAAAAACAGTGTTCCAAAACTGCTCTATCAAAAGGATTGTTCAACTCGGTGAGTTGAAGCCACATATCACAAAGAAGTTTCTGAGAATGCTTCTGTATAATTTTTATGTGAAGATATTTCCTTTTCCAGCATATGCCTTAAAGCGCTGCAAATAACCACTTGCAATTTCTGCAAAAAGAGTCTTTCTAAACTGCTCTATCAAAAGGAAGGTACAAATCTGGAAGTTGAAAGCATGCATCACAAATTAGTTTCTGAGAAAACTTCTGTTTAGTTTTTAAATGAACATATTTCCTTTTCCCCCAGATTCTGTAATCACTCCAAATATCCACTTGCATATTTGAAAAAAAAAAGAGTGTTTCAAAACTGCTCTATCAAAAGGAAGGTTCAACTCTGTGAGCTGAAGGCACACATCACAAAGAAGTTTCTGAGAACGCTTCTGTCTAGTTTTTAGGTGAAGATATTTCCTTTTCAAGCATTGTCCTTAAAGGACTCCAAATGTCCACTTGCAGATTCTATAAAAAGAGTGTTTCAAAACTGCACTATCAAAAGGAAGGTTCAACTCTATGAAATGAATTCAGACATCACAAAGAAGTTTCTGAGAATGCTGCTGTCTAGTTTTTATGTGAAGATATTTCCTTTTCCAGCACAGGCCTCAAGGTGCTGAAAATATTCTCTTGCAGATTCTACAAAAAGAGTGTTTCAAAACTGCTCTATCAAAAGGAAGGTTCAACTCTGTGTGTTGAAAGCACACACACATCACAAATAAGTTTCTGAGAATGCTTCTCTCTAGTTTCTATGTGAAGATATTTCCTTTTCCAAGCACAGGCCTCAAAGCGTTCCAAATATCCACTAGCAGATCCTTCAAAAATAGTATTTCAAAACTGGTCTAACAAAAGGAAATTTCATCTCTGTGATTTGAATGCACACACCACAAAGAAGTTTCTGAGTATACTTCTGTCTAGTTCTTATGGAAAAATATTTCCTTTTACAGCATAGGCCTCAAGATGCCCCTAGTATCCAGTAGCAGATTCTACAAAAAGAGTGCTTCCAAACTGCACTATCAAAAGGAAGGTTGAACTCTGTGAGTTGAATGCACACATCACAAAGAAGTTTCGGAGAATGCTTCTCTTTTGTTTTTATGTGAAGATATTGCCTTTTCCAGCTTAGGATTCAAAGCACTCCAACTATCCTCTTGCAGATACAACAAAAAGAGTGTTTCAAAACTTCACTATACAAAGGATGATTCAACTTTGAGAGTTGAACGCATACATCACAAAGAAGATTCTGAAACCACTTCTCTTCAGTTTTTATGTGAAGATATTTCCTTTTCCAGCATAGGCATCAAAGACATCAAATTATCCAATTGCAGAATCTAAAAAAGAGTGTCTCAAAACTGCTCTATCAAAAGGAATGTTCAACTCTGTGAGCTGAAGGCACACATCACAAAGAAGTTTCTGAGAACGCTTCTGTCTAGTTTTTATGTGAAGATATTTGTTTTTCCTGCATAGGCCTCAAAGTGCTGCAAATAACCAACTGCAAATTCTACAAAAAGAGTCTTTCAAAACAGCTCTAACGAAAGGAAGGTACAAGTCTGTGATTTGAAAGCACACATCACTAATTAGTTTCTGAGAATGCTTCTGTCTAGTTTTTATATGAAGATATTTCTTTTTCCCCCAGAGGCCACAGTCGCTCCAAATATCCACTTGTAGATTCTACAAAAAGAGTGTTTCAAAACTGCTCTATCAGAAAGAAGGTTCAACTCTGTGAATTTAATGCACACATCACAAAGAAGTTTCTGATAATATTTCTGTATAGTTTTTATGTGAAGATATTTCCTTTTCCAGCATAGGCCTTCAAGGGCTTCAAATATCCAGTTGCAGATTATGCAAAAAGAGTGTTTCAAAACTGTTCTATCAAAAGGAAGGTACAACTTTGTGAGTCGAATGCACGCAGCAAAATGAAGTTTCTGAGAATACATCTCTCTACTTTTTATGGAAAGATATATCCTTTTCCAGCATAGGCCTCAAACCGCTCCAAATATCCTCTTACAGATTCTGCAAAAACAGTGTTTCAAAACTGCTCTATCAAAAGGAGGTTTCAAAAGTGAAAGTTGATTGCACATACCACAAAGAATTTTCTGAGAATGCTTCTCTCTACTTTTTATAGGCAGATATTTCCTTTTCCAGCATAGGCCTATTCACTCCAAATATCCACTTGCAGATTCTAGAAAAAGAGTGTTTCAAAACTGCTTTATCAAAAGGAAGGTTCAACTCTGTGTGCTGAATGCACACATTGCCAAGAAGTTTCTGAGAATGCTTCTGTCTAGTTTTTATGTAAAGATATTTCCTTTTCCACCGAAGGCCTCAAAGCACCCGAAATGTCCACTTGCAGATTCTACAGAAAGTGTTTCAAAACTGCTGTATCAAAAGTAAAGTTCAAGTCTGTGAGTTGAATGCAAATTTCACAATGAAGTTTCTCAGAATTCTTCTTTCTAGTTTTTTTTTGAAGTTATTTCATTTTCCACCACAGCCCTCAAAGCTCTACAAATGTCCACTTGCAGATTCTAAAAGCAGAGTGTTTCAAATTTTTTCTATCAAAAGAAATGGTCTACTGTTTGAGTTGCATGCACACATCACAAAGTAGTTTCTGAGAATGCTTCTGCCTTGTTTTTATTTGAAGATATTGTCATTTCCAATGAAGGCTTTGAAGCGCTCAAAACATACACTTGCTGATTCTACAAAAAGAGTGTTTCAAAACTGCTCTATCAAAAGGAAGGTTCATCTCAGTGAGTTGAATGCACACATCAGAAGGTACTTTCTGAGGATGCTTCTGTCTATTTTTTATTTGAAGATATTTTTTCCAGCAAATGTTTCATAGTGCTCAAAATATCCACTTGTAGATTCTACAAAAAGAGTGTTTCAAAACTGCTCTATCAAAAGGAAGGTTCATATCTGTGTGTTGAATGCACACATCTCCAAGAAGTTTCTGAGAATGCTTCTGTCTAGTTTTTATGTGAAGATATTTCCTTTTCCACCGAAGGCCTCCTAGCGCCCCAAATGTCCACTTGCAGATTCTACAAAAAAAGTGTTTAAAAACTGCTCTATCAAAAGGAAGTTTCAAGTCTGTGAGTTGAATGCAAATATCACAAAGAAGTTTCTCAGAATGCTTCTGTTTAATTTTTATTTGAAGTTATTTCATTTTCCACCACAGCCCTCAAAGCTCTACAAATGTCCACTTGCAGATTCTAAAAGCAGAGTGTTTCAAATTTGTTCTATCAAAAGAAATGTTCTACTCTTTGAGTTGCATGCATACATCAAAAAGTAGTTTCTGGGAATGCTTCTGTCTTGTTTTTATTTGAAGATATTTTCATTTCCAATGAAGGCTTTGAAGCGCTCAAAATATACACTTGCTGATTCTACAAAAAGAGTGTTTCAAAACTGGTCTATCAAAAGGAAGGTTCAACTCAGTGAGTTGAATGGACACATCAAAAAAGAAGTTATGAGAATGCTTCTGTCTAGTTTTTATGTGAAGATATTTTCTTTTGTACCGTTGGTCTGAAAGTGCTCCAAATAACCACCTGCAGTTTCTACAAAAAGAGTGTTTCAAAACTGCTCTATCAAAAGGAAGGCTCAACTCTGTGAGTTGAATGCACTCATCATGAAGAAGCTTCTGAGAATGCTTCTGTCTAGTTTCTATTTGAAGATATACACGTTTCCAAAGAAGTCCAAAAACTGTCCAAATATCCCACCGCAAATTGTACAAAAAGAGAGTTTCAAATCTGCTCTATAAAAGGGAAGCTTCAGCTCTGACAGTTGAATGCACACATCTCAAAGAAGTTTCTGAGAAAGCTTCTGCACAGTTTTTATGTGAAGATATTCCCGTTTCCAACAAAGGCCTCAAATCGGTCTAAATATCCCCTTGCAGATTCTACAAAAAGAGTGTTTCAAAACTGCTCTATAAAAAGGAACGTTCAGCTTTGTGAGTTGAATGTGCACATCAGAAATAAGTTTCTGAGAATGCTTCTGTCTAGTTTTTATGAGAAGATATTTCCTTTTCCACCGAAGGCCTCAAAGTGCCTAAAATGTCCTCTTGCAGGTTCTAAAAAAAAGCTGTTTCAAAACTGCTGTATCAAAAGGAATGTTCAAGTCTTTGAGTTGAATGCACACATCAAAACAAATTTCTGAGAATGCTTCTGTCCAGTTTTTATGTGAAGATATTCCCGTTTCCAACAAAGACCTCAAAACCCTACAAATATCCCCTTGCAGATTCTACAAAAAGAGTGGTTCAAAACTGCTCTATCGAAAGGAAGTTTCAACTCTGCAAGTAGAATGCACACATCACAAAGTAGTTTCTGAGAATGCTTCAGTGCAGTTTTTATGTGAAGATACTCCCGTTTCCAATGAACACCACTACACGGTCCAAATATCCCCTTGCAGATTATACAAAAAGAGGGTTTCAAAACTGCTCTATCAAAAGGAAGGTTCAACTCCATGAGTTGAATGCACACATCACAAAGTAATTTCTGAGAATGCTTCTGTGTAGTTTTTATGTGAAGATATTGCCGTTTCCAAAGATGGTGTCAATTCAGTCTAAATATCCACTTGCACGTTCTTCAAAAAGAGTGTTTCAGAACTGCTCTGTGAAAAGGTATGTTCAACTCTGTGAGTTGAAAGCAAACATCACAAAGAAGTTTCTGAGAATGCTTCTGTCTAGATTTATTTTGAAGATATTTCCTTTCCACCATAGCCCTCAATGCACTACAAATGTCCACTTGCAGATTCCACAAAAAGAGTGTTTCAAAACTACTCTCTCAAAAGAAAAGTTCATCTCTGTGAGTTGAATACACACATCACACAGTAGTTTCTGAGAACTGTTCTGTCTAGCTTTTATTTGAAGATATTCACTTCTCCAACTAAATCTTCAAAGTGCTTCAAGTATCCAATTGCAGATTTCACAAAAAGAGTGTTCCAAAACTGCTATATCAAGAGGAAAGTTGAACTCTGTAGGTTGAATGCACACATCACAAAGACGTTTCTGTCTAGTTTTTATGTGAAGATATTTCCTTTTCCAATGTAGGCCTCAAAGCACTCCAAATGTTCTCTTGTAGATTCTACAAAAAAGGTGTTTCAAAACTGGTCTATCAAAAGGAAGGTTCATATCTGTGAGTTCAATTCACATCACAAGGAATTTTCTGAGAATGCTTCTGTCCAATTTTTATGTGAAGATATTCCCATTTCCAATGAAGGCCTCAAAACGCTCCAAATATCCCCTTGCAGATTCTACAAAAAGAGTGTTCAAAACTACTCTATTGAAAGGAAGTTTCAATTATGTGAGTAGAATGCACACATCACAAATTAGTTTCTGAGTATACTTCCGTCTAGTTTTTATTCGAAATTATTCCCATTACTAATGAAGGCCTCAAAGCAGTCCATATATCCAGTTGCAGATTCTACAAAAAGAGTGTTTCAAAACTCTTCAATCAGAAGAAAGGTTCAACACTGTGAGTTAAACCCCCACATCACAATGAGGTTTCTGAGAATGCTTCTGTCTAATTTTTATGTGAAGACATTCCCGTTTACAATGAAGGCCTCAAATAGGTCAAATATCCAATTGCAGATTGTACAAAAAGAGTATTTCAATACTGCTCTACCAAAAGGACGGTTCAACCCTTTGAGCTAAATGCACACATCACAAAGAAGCTTCTGAGAATGCTTCTGTCAAGTTTTTATGTGAAGATATTTCCTTTTCCAATAAAAGCCTCAAATTGGTCCACTTCTCCCCTTGCAGATTCTACAAAAACAGTGTTTCAAAACTGCTGTATGAAAAGTTATGTTCAATTATGTGAGTTGAATGCACACATCACAAAGATGTTTCTGAGAATTTTTCTGTCTAGTTTTTATGTGAAGATATTCCCTTTCCCAGCATAGTCCTCAAATCGCTCCAAATATCCAATTGCAGATTGTACAACAAGGGTGTTTCAAAACAGCTCTATCAAAAGGAAGGTTCAACTCTGTGAGTTGAATGCATTCATCACAAAGAAGTTTCCGAAAATGCTTCTATCCAGTTTTTATGTGAAGATATTTCCTTTTTCAGCAAAGGCCTCAAAGTGCTCCAAATATCTACTTGCAGATTCTACAAAAAGAGTGTTTCAAAACTGCTCTATCAAAAATAAAGTTCAACTCTGTGAGCTGAATGCACTCATCACAAAGAAGTTTCTGAGAATGCTTCTGTCTACTTTTAATGTGAAGGTATTGCCTTTTTCACCATTGGCCTCAATGCGCTCCTAATATCCACGTGCAGACTCTACAAAAAGAGTGTTTCAAAGCTGTCCTATCAAAAGGAAGGTTCAGCACTGTGAGTTGAATGCACCCATCACAAAGTAGTTTCTGATAATGCTTCTGTCTAGTTTTTATGTGATGAGATTTCCTTTTCCAGCATAAGTCTGAAAGCACTCCAAATATCCATTTGTAGATTCTCCATAAGGGGTTTTTTAAAACTGTTCGATCAAAAGGGAAAGTTCAAATCTGTGAGTTGAATGCACTCTTCACAAAAAGTTTCTGAGAATGCTTCTGTCTAGTTTTTTTGTGAAGATATTTCCTATTCCAGCATAGGCCTCAAAACGCTCCAAATATCCACTTGCAGATTCTACTAAGAGAGTGTTTCAAATCTGTTCTACCAAAAGGAAGGTTCAACACCATGAGTTGAATGCACTCATCACAAATAAGTTTCTGAGAACGTTTCTGTCTTGTTTGTATGTGAAGATATTTCTATTTCCATCATAGGCCTCAAATCGCTCCAAATGTCCAATTGCAGATTGTACAGAAAGGGTGTTTCAAAACAGCTCTATCAAAAGGAATTTTCAACTCTGTAAGTTGAATGCAGACATCACATAGAACTTTCGGAGAATGCTTCTGTCTACTTATCATGTGAAGATATTTCGTTTTCAAGCATAGGCCTCATATCGCTCTAAATATCCACTTGCAGATTCTACAAAAAGAGTGTTTCAAAACTATTCTATCAAAAGGTAGTTCCAATCCTGTGAGTTGAATTTATGAAGCACACAGAAGTTTCTGAGAATGCTTCTGTCTAGTTTTTATGTGAAGATATTCCCTTTTCCAGCATTGGCCTCACATCGCTCCAAATATCCACTTGCAGATTCTACAAAAAGCGTGTTTCAAAACTGCCCTATCAAAAGGAAGGTTCAACACTGTGAGTTGAATGCACACATCACAAACAAGTTTCTGAGAATGCTTCTGTCTTGTTTTTATGTAAAGATATTTCGTTTTCCTGCAAAGGCCTCAAAGCGCTCCACATATACCCTTGCAAATACTACAAAAAGAGTGTTTCAAAACTGCTCTATCAAAAGGAAGGTTCACGTCTGTGAGTTGAATGCACACATAAGAAACGTTTCTGAGAATGCTTCAATCTAGTTTTTATGTGAATTTATTTCCTTTTCCAGCATAGGCCTCAAAGCACTTCAAATATCCACTTGCAGATTCAACAAAAAGAGTGTTTCAAAACTCTTCTATCAAAAGGAAGGTTCAACTTTGTAAGTTGAATGCACTCATCAAAAAGAAGATTCTGAGAATGCTTCAGTCTTGTTTGTATGTGAAGATATTTCTATTTCCATCATAAGCCTCAAATCGCTCCAAATATCCAATTGTAGATTGTACAGAAAGGGTGTTTCCAAACAGCCCTATCAAAAGAAATGTTCAACTCTGTAAGTTGAATGCACATATCACAAAGAACTTTCTGAGAATGCTTCTGTCTACTTATCATGTGAAGATATTTCGTTTTCAACCCTAGCCCTCAAATCACTCTAAATATCCACTTGCAGATTCTAGAAAAAGAGTGATTCAAAACTATTCTATCAAAAGGAAGTTTCAAGTCTGTGAGTTGAATTTATGAGGCAAAGAGAAGTTTCTGAGAATGCTTCTGTCTAGTTTTTATGTGAAGATATTCCCTTTTCCAGCATTGGCGTCACATTGCTCCAAATATCCACTTGCAGATTCTACAAAAAGGGTGTTTCAAAACTGCTCTATGAAAGGAAGGTTCAACACTGTGAGTTGAATGCACACATCACAAACAAGTTTCTGAGAATGCTTCTGTCTTGTTTTTATGTGAAGATATTTCGTTTCCCTGCATAGGCCTCAAAGCGCTCCACATATACCCTTGCAAATTCTACAAAAAGAGTGTTTCAAAACTGCTCTATCAAAAGGGAGGTTCACGTCTGTGACTTGAATGCACACATAAGAAAGACGTTTCTGAGAATGCTTCAATCTAGTTTTTATGTGAATTCATTTCCTTTTCCAGCATAGGCCTCAAAGCGCTCCAAATTTCCACTTGCAGATTCCACAAAAAGAGTGTTTCAAAGCTGTCCTATCAAAAAGAAGATTCAACACTGTGAGTTGGATGCACCCATCACAAAGTAGTTTCTGATAATGCTTCTGCCTAATTTTTATGTGATGAGATTTCCTTTTCCAGCATAGGTCAGAAAGTACTCCAAATATCCATTTGTAGATTCTCCATAAGGGGTTTTTTAAAACTGTTCAATCAAGAGGGAAAGTTCAAATCTGTGAGTTGAATGCACTCTTCACAAAAAGTTTCTGAGAATGCTTCTGTCTATTTATGTGAAGATATTCCCATTTCCAGCATAGGCATCAAAGCGCTCCAAGTATCCACTTCCACAATCTACAAAGAGAGAGTTTCTAAACTGTTCTATCAAAAGGAAGGTTCAACACTATCAGTTGAATGCACTCATCACAGAGAAGTTACTGAGAATGCTTCTGTCTAATTTATAAGTGAAGATATTTCCTTTTCCATCATAGGCCTGAAATCGCTCCAAATATCCACTTTCAGATTCTACAACAATAGTGTTTCAAAACTGTTCTATCAACAGGAAGGTTCAACTATGTGAGTTGAATGCACTCACCACTAAAAAGTCTCTGAGAATTCTTCTGTCTAGTTTTTATGTGAAGATATTTCATTTTCCAGCACAGCGCTCAAACGCCCCAAATATAAAATTGCAGATACTACAAAAAGAGTGTTTCAAAACTGAACTATCAAAAGGAATGTTCAAGACTGTGAGTTGAATTCATAAAGAACAGGGAAGTTTCTGACAATGCTTCTGTCTAATTATTATGGGAAAATATCTCCTTTTCCAGCATAGGCCTCAAGCGCTCCAAATATCCACTTGCCGATACTACAGAATGGGTGTTTCAAAACTGCTGTATCAAAAGGAAGGTTCCACACGGTGAGTTGAATGCATACATCACAAAGAAGTTTCTGAGAATGCTTCTGTCTACTTTTTATGTGAAGATATATCCTTTTCCAGCATAGGCCTCAAATTTTTCCAAACATCCACTTGCAGATTCTACAAAAAGAGTGTTTCAAAATTGCTCAATCAAAAGATGGTTCAAGTCTTTGAGTTGAATGCACTCATCTCAAAGAAGTTTCTGAAATTGCTTCTGTCTAATTTTTCTGTGAAGATATTTCCTTTTCCAGCATAGCGCTCAAGGCACCCCAAATATCAACTTGCAGACACTACAAAAAGAGTGTTTCAAACCTAAGCTATCAAAAGGAATGTTCAAGTCTCTGAGTTGAATTCATAAAGCACGGGGAAGTTTCTGATAATGCTTCAGTCTAATTTTTATGTGAAGATATTTCCTTTTCCAGCATAGGCCTCAAGTGCTCCAAATATCCACTTGCAGATTCTACAGAAAGGGTGTTTCCAAACTTCTCTATCAAAAGGAAGGTTCAACTCTGATAGTTGAATGCATACATCACAACGAAGTTTCTGAGAATGCTTCTGTCTACTTTTTATGTGGATATATTTCCTTTTCCAGCATAGGCCTCAAATTGCTCCAAACATCCACTTGTAGATTCCACAAAAAAGTGTTTCAAAATTGCTCTATCAAAAGAAGGTTCAAGGCTTTGAGTTGAATGCACTCATCACAAAGAATTTTCTGAGATTGTTTCTGTCTATTTTTTATGTGAAGATATTTCCTTTTCCAGCATAGGCCTCAAAGCCCTCAGAACATCCACTTGCAGATTCTATAAAAAGAATGTTTCACAACTGTTCTATCAAAAGGAAGGTTCAATTCTGTGAGTTGAATGCATTCATCACAAAGAAGTTTCTTAGAGTGCTTCTGTCTAGTTTTTATGTGAAGATATTTCCTTTTCCAGTGTAGGCCTCATAGCGCTCCAAATATCCACTTGCAGATTCTACAAAAGAGTGTTCCAAAACTCCTCTATAAAAAGGAAGGTTCAAGTCTGTGAGTTGAAGGCACTCATCACGGATATTCCCTTTTCCATCGTAGGCCTCAAAGCGCTCCAAATATCCACTTGCAGATTCCATAAAAAGAGTGCTTCAAAACTGTTCTGTCAAATGGAAGTTTCAACTCTGTGATTTGAATGCAGTCATCACCAAGAAGTTTCTGAGAATGCTTCTGTCTAGTTTCTATGTGAAGATTTTCCCTTTTCCAGCATAGTCCTCAAATATCTCCAAATATCCACTGACAGATTCTACAAAAAGTGTGTTTCAAAACTGCTATCAAAACGAATGTTCAACTCCGTGAGTTGAACGCACACATTACACAGAAGTTTCTGAGAATGCTTCTGTCTAGTGTTTATGTGAGGATATTTCCTTTTACAGCATGGGTCTCAAAGGACTCCAAATATCCCCTTGCAGATTCTACAAAGAGAGTTTTTCAAAACTCTTCTATCAAAAGGAAGGTTCATCTCTGTGAGTTCAATGCACTGATCACAGAGAAGTTTCTGAGAATACTTCTGTCTAATTTTTATTTGAAGATATTTCCCTTTCCAGCATAGGCCTCAAAGCGCTCCAAATATCCACTTGCAGATTCTACAAAAACTGTCTTACAAAACTGCTCTATGAAAAGGAAGGTTCAAGTCTGTGGGTTGAATGCACTCATAACAAAGAAGTTTCTGAGAATGCTTCTGTCTAGTTTTTGTATGAAGATATTTCCTTTTCCATCATAGGCCTCAATGCGCCCAAATATCTCCTTGCAGATCCTACAAAGGGAGTGTTTCAAAACTGTTCTATGAAAAGAAAGGTTCAACTCTGCGAGTTCAATGCACTCATCACAAAGTACAGTCTGAGAATGCTTTTGTCTATTTTTTATTTGAAGATATTTCCCTTTCCAGCATAAGCCTCAAAGCGCTCCAAATATCCAATTGCATATTCCACAAAAGGAGTGTTTCAAAACAGCTCTATCAAAAGGAAAGTTCAAGTCTGTCAGTTGAATGCACTCATCATGAAGAAGTTTCTGAGAATGCTTCAGCTTAATTTTTATGTGAAGATATTACCTTTTCCAGCATAGGCCCCAAAGCACTCCAAATATCCACTTGCAGATACTACAAAACAAGTGTTTCAAAACTGCTCTATGAAAAGGAAGGTTCAAGTCTGTGAGTTGAATGCACTCATCTCAAAGAACTTTCTGAGAATGCTTCTGCTTAGCTGTTAGGTGAAGATGTTTCCTTTTCCTGCATAGGCCTCTAAGCACTCCAAATACCCACTTACAGACTCTACAAAAAGAGTGTTTCAAAACTGTTCTATAAAAGGGAAAGTTCAACTCTGTAAGTTGAATGCTGTCATCACAGAGAAATTTCTGAGAATGCTTCTGTCTTGTTTTGATATGAAGATATTTCCTTTTCCATCATAGGCCTCAAAACGCTCCAAATATCCATTTGCAGATTCTACAAAAAGAGTGTTTGTAAACTGTTCTATCAAAAGTAATGTTCAATTCTGTGAGATGAATGCACTCATCATAAAGAAGTTTCTGAGAATGTTTCTGTCTAGTTTTTGTGTGAAGATATTTCCTTTTCCAGCATAGGCCTCAAATCGCTCCAAATATCCACATGCAGATTCTACAATAAGACTTTTTCGAAACTGCTCTATCAAAAGGAAGGTTCAAGTCTGTGAGTTAAATGCCTAAAGCAACGTGAAATTTTTGAGAATGCTTTTATCTACATTTTATGTGAAGATATTCCCTTTTCCAGCATAGGCCAGAAAGTGCTCCAAATATCCACTTGCAGATTCTACAAAAAGTGTGTTTGAAAACTGCTCTATCAAAGGAAACTTCAAGTCTGTGAGTTGAATTCAAGAAGCACAGGGAAGTTTCTTAGAATGCTTCTGTCTAGTTTTTATGTGAAGATATTCCCTTTTCCAGCATAGGCCAGAAAATGCTCCAAATATCCACTTGCAGATTCTATAAAAAGTGTGTTTCAAAACTACTCTATCAAAAGGAAAGTTCAAGTCTGTGAGTTGAATTCATAAAGCACAAAGAAATTTCTTAGAATGCTTCTGTCAAGTTTTTATGGGAAGATATTTCCTTTTCCATCATAGGCCTCAAAGCGATCCAAATATCCACTTTCAGATTCTACAAAAAGGGTGTTTCAAAACTTCTCTACCTAAAGGAAGGTTCAACTCTGTGAGTTGAGTGCACACATCACAAAGAAGTTTCTGAGAATGCTTCTGTCTAGTTTTTATGTGAAGACACTTCCTTTTCCAGCATAGGCCTCAAAGCGCTCCAAATATCCAATTGCAGATACAACAAAAGGAGTGTTTCAAAACGGCTCTATCACAAGGAAAGTTGAAGTCTGTCAGTTGAATGCACTCATCATGAAGGAGTTTCTGAGAATGCTTCCGCTTAATTTTTATGTGAAGACATTACCTTTTCCAGCATAGACCTCAAAGCGGTCCAAATATCCACTTGCAGTTTCTTCAGTAAGAGTGTTTCAAAACTGCTCTATCAAAAGGATGGTTCAAGTCTGTGAGATAAACGCATAATGCACAGGATGTTTCTGATAATGCTTCTGTCTTGATTTTATGTGAAGATATTCCCTTTTACAGCATAGGCCTCAAAGCGCTCCAAATATCCACTTGCAGATTCTACAAAAAGAGTGTTTCAAAACTGCACTATCAAAAGGAAGGTTCAAGTCTGTGGGTTGAATTCATAAAGCACAGGGTAGTTTCTGAGAATGTTTCTATCTAGTTCTTATGTGAAGATATTTCCTTTTCCAACATAGGCCTCAAAGCGCTCCAAATATACACTTGCAGATCCCATAAAAAGGGTGTTTCAAAACTGCTCTATCAAAAGGAAGGTTCAACACTGTGAGTTGAATGTGCACATCACAAAGAAGTTTCTGAGAATGCTTCTGTCTAGTTTTTATGTGAACATATTTCCTTTTCCAGCATAGTCCCCAAAGCTCTGCAAATATACACTTGCAGATTCTACAAAGAGAATGTTTCAAAACTGTTCTCTCAAAAGGAAGTTTCAACTCTGTGAGTTGAATGCACTCATTGCAGAAAATTTTCTGAGAATGTTTCTGTCTTGTTTTTATGTGATAATATTTCCTTTTCCAACATCGGCCTCTAAGTACTCCACATATCCACTTGCAGATTCTACAAAAAGAGTATTTCAAAACTGCTCTATGGAAAGGAAGGTCCAAGTCTGTGACTTTAATGCACTCATCAAAAGATGTTTCTCAGAATGCTTCTGTCTAGTTTTTATGTGAAGATATTTCCTTTTCCAGCATCGGCCTCAAAGCGCTCCAAATATCCACTTGCAGATTCTACAAAGAGAGTTTTCCAAAACTGTTCTACCAAAATGAAGGTTCAACTCTGTGAGTTGAATGCACACATCACAAAGAAGTTTCAGAGAAAGCTTCTACTTAATTTTTGTAAGAAGATGTTTCCTTTTCCAGCATAGGCCTCAAAGTGCTCCAAACATGCACTTGCAGATTCTACAAAAGGAGTGTTTCAAAACTGCTCTATCAAAAGTTAGGTTCAAGTCTGTGAGTTGAATGGACCCATCACAGATACTTCCTTTTCCATCATAGACCTCAAAGCACTCTATATATCCACCTGCAGATTCTTTAAAAAGAGGGTTTCAAAACTGTTCTATTAAAGAGAGGGTTCAACTCTGTGAGTTGAAAGCACTCATAACAAAGAATTTGATGAGAATACTTCTGTCTAGTTTTTATGTGAAGATATTTAATTTTCCAGCATAGGCCTCAAAGCGTTCCAAATATCCACTTACAGACTCTACAAAAAGAGTGTTTCAAAACCGCTCTAACAAAATCAAGGTTAAAGTCTGGTAGTTGAATGCACTCATCACAAAGAAGTTTCTGAGAATGCTTCTGCTTATTTTTTATGTGAAGATATTTCCATTTCCAGCATAGGCCTCAGAGTGCTCCAAATATCCACTTGCAGATTGTACAAAAACAGTGTTTCAAAACTGTTCTTTAAAAAGGAAGGTTCAGCTCTGTGAGTTGATTGCACTTATCACAGAGAAGTGTCTGAGAATTCTTCTGTCTAGTTTTTATGTGAAGATATTTCCTTTTCCATCATAGGCCCCAAAGTGCTCCAAATATCCAGTTCCAGATTCCACAAAAAGAGTGTTTCAAAACTTTTCTATCAAAACGAAGTTTCAACTCTGTGAGTTGAAAGCACTCATCACAAAGAATTTTGTGAGAATGCTTCAGACTAGTTTTCATGTGAAGATATTTCCTTTTCCAGCATAGGCCTCAATGTGCTCAAAATATCCACTTGCAGATTCTAGAAAAAGAGTGCTTCAAAACTGTTCTATCAAAAGGAAGGTTCAAATTTGTGAGTTAAATGCACTTATCACAAGGTAGTTTCTGAGAATTCTTCCGACTATTTTTAATTTGAAGGTGTTTCCATTTCCAGCATAGGCCTCAAAGTGCTCCAATTATCCACTTGCAGATACTACAAAAAAAGTGTTTCAAAACTGCTCTATCAAAAGGAAGGTTCAAGTCTGTGAGTTGAATGCACTCATCACAAAGGAGTTTCGGAGAATGCTTCTGTCTATTTTTTATGTGAAGATATATCCTTTTAAAGTGTACACCTAAAAGCGCTCCAAATATCCACTTGCAGATTCTACAAAGAGAGTGTTTCAAATCTGTTATATCAAAAGGAAGGTTCGACTCTGTGAGTTGAATGCACTCATCACAGAGAAGTTTCTGAGAATGCTTCTGTCTGGTTTTTATGTGAAGATATTACCATTTCCATCATAGGTCTCAATGCACTCCAGTTATTCACTTGCAGATTCTGCAAAAAGAGTATTTCAAAACTGTTCTATCAAAGGGAAGGTTCAACTCCGTGAGTTGAATGTGCACATCACAAAGAAGTTTCTGAGAATGCTTCTGTCTAGTTTTTATGTGAAGATACTTACTTTTCCAGCCTAGGCCTCAAAGCGCTCCAAATATTCACTTGCAGATGCTACAAAAAGAGTGTTTCAAAACTGCTCTATGAAAAGCAAGGTTCAAATCTGTTAGTTGAATGCACTCATCATAAAGAAGTTTCTGAGAATGCTTCTGCTTAGTTTTTATTTGAAAATATTTCCCTTTCCAGCGTAGGCCTCACAGCACTCCAAATATCCACTTGCAGAGTGTTCAAAAGAGTGTTTCAAAACTGTTCTGTCAAAAGGAAGGTTCGACTCTATGAGTTGAATGCAGTAGTCACAGAGAAGTTTCTGAGAATTCTTCTGTCTAGTTTTTATGAGAAGGTATTTCCTTTTCCATCATAAGCCCCAAAATTTTCCAAATATCCACTTGCAGATTCTACAAAAAGAGTGTTTCAAAACTCCTCTATCAAAAGGAAGGTTCAAGCCAGTAAGTTGAATGAACACATCCCAAAGTAGTTTCTGAGAATGCTTCAATCAAGTTTTTATGTGAAGTTATTTCCTTTTCCATCACAGGCCTCAAAGCGCTCCAATATCAACTTGCAGATTCTACAAAAAGAGTGTTTCAAAACTGTTCTATCAAAGGAAGATGGAATTCTGTGAGTTGAATGCGCACATCACAAAAACTTTCTGAGAATGCCTCTGTCTAGTATTTATGTGAAGATATTTCCTTTTGCAAGATAGGCCTCAAAGCGCTGCAAATATTTACTTACAGATTCTACAAAAAGAGTATTTCAAAACCGTTCTATCAAAAGGACAGTGCAACTTTTGAGTTGAATGTACTCATCACAAAGAAAATTCTGAAAATCGTTTTGTCCATTTTTTATGTGAAGATATTTCCTTTTCCAGCATAGACCTCAGAGCACTCCAAATATCCACTTGCAGATTCTACAAAAAGAGTGTTTGAAAACTGCTCTATCAAAAGGATGGCTTAAGCCTGTGATTTGAATTCACTCATCACAAAGAAGTTTCTTAGAATGCTTCCGTCAATTTTTTGTGTGAAGATATTTCCGTTTCCAAAATAGGCCTCAAAGTGCTCCAAATATCCACTTGCAGATCCTACAAAAAGACTGTTTCAAAACTGCTCTATTAAAAGGAAAGTTCAAGTCTCTAAGTTGAATGCATGAAGCACAGTGAAGTTTCTGAGAATGATTCTCTCTAGTTTTTATGTGAAGATATTTCCTTTTCCAGCATAGGCCTCAAAGTGCTCCAAATATTCAGTTGCAGATTCCACAAAAATGGTATTTCAAAACTGCTATATCAAACGGAAGGTTCAACTATGTTAGCTGAATGCACTCATCACAAAGATGTTTCTGAGAAAGCTTCTGTCTTGTTTTTATGTGAAGATGTTTCCTTTTCCAGCATAGGCCCGAAAGCGCTCCAAATATCCACTTGCAGATTCTACAAAAGGGTGTTTCCAAACTGCTCTATCAAAAGTATGGTTCAACTCTGTGAGTTGAATGCACACATCACAAAGAAGTTTCTGAGAATGCTTCTGTTTAGTTTTTATGTGAATATATTTCCTTTTCCAGCACAGGCCTCAAATTCCTCCAAATATCCATTTGAAGATTCTACAAAAATGGTGTTCCGAAGCTGCTCAATCAAAAGGAAGGCTCAATCTGTGAGTTGAATACAATAATTACAGAGAAGTTCCTTGGAAAGCTTCTTTCTAGTTTTTATGTGAAGATATTTCCTTTTCCATCATAGGCCTTAATGCGCTCCAAATATCCACATGTAGATTCTACAAAAAGAGTGTTTCAAAACACTTCTAAGAAAAGGAAGGTTCAACTGTGTAAGTTGAATGCACTCATCACAAAGAAGTCTCTGACAATGCTTCTGTCTAGTTTCTGTGTGAAGATACTTTCTTTTCTAGCATAGGCCGCAAAGACCTCCAAATATAAATTGCTGATCCTACAAAAAGTGTGTTTCAAATCCCTTCTATCAATAGGAAGGTTCAACTCTGTGAGTTGAATGCACTCATCACAGGGAGCTTTCTGAGAATGCATCTGTCTAGTTTTTATGTGACAATATTTCTTTTTCCATCATAGGTCTCAAAGCGTTCCAAATATAAACTTACAGATTGAACAAAAAGACTGTTTCAAAACTGTCCTATCAAAAAGAAGGTTCAACTCTGCGAGTTGAATGCACTCATCACAAAGCAGTTTCTGAGAATGTTTCTGTCTAGTTTTTGCGTGAAGATATTTCCTTTTCCAGCATAGGCTCCAAAGCGCTCCAAGTATCCACTTGCAGATTCTACAAAGAGAGTGTTTCCAAAGTGTTCTATCAAAAGGAAGCTTCAACTCTGTCAGTTTAATGCATTCTTTCTGAGAATGCTTCTGTCTAGTTTTTATGTGAAGATATTTCCTTTTCCCGCATAGACCTCAAAGCGTTCCAAATATCCACTTGCAGACTGTACAAAAAGGGTGTTTCAAAACTGCTCTATCAAAAGGGAGGTTCAATTCTGTGAGTTGAATGCACACATCACAAAGAAGTTTCTGAGAATGCTTCTGTCTAGTTTTTATGTTAAGATATTTTCTTTTATAGCATAGGCCTCATAGCGCTCCAAATATCCACCTTCAGATTCTACCAAAAGAGTTTTTCAAAACTGCTCTATCAAAAGGAAAGTTCAACTCTGTGAGTTGAATGCACTCATCACAAAGAAGTTTCTGAGAATTCTTCTGTATAACTTTTATGTGAAGACATTTCATTTTCCAGCATAGGCCTCATAGCGCTCCAAATATCCAATCGTAGATTCTACAAAAAGAGTGTTTCAAAACTTTTCTATCAAAAGAAAATTTCAACTGAGGGAGTTCAATGCACTCATCACAGAGAAGTTTATGAGAATGCTTCTGTCTAGTTTTTTATGTGAAGAAATTTCCTTTTCCATTATAGGCCTCAAAGCACTCCAAATATCCACTTGCAGATTCTACAAAAAGAGTGGTTCAAAACCATTCTATCAAAAGGAAGGTTCAACTCTGTGAGTTGAATGCACTCATCAAAAAGAAGTTTCTGATAGAGCTTCTGTCTTGTTTTTATGTGAAGATATTTCCTTTTCCAGGGTAGGCCTCAAAGGGCTCCAAATATCCACTTGTAGATTCTACAAAAAGAGTGTTTCAAAACTGTCCTATCAAAAGAAAGTTTCATCTCAGTGAGTTCAATGCAATCATCACAAAGAAGTTTCTGAGAATGCTTCTGTCTGGTTTTTATGTGAAGATATTTCCTTTTCCAGCATAGGCCTCAAAGGGCTACAAATATCCACTTGCAATTTCTACAAAAAGGATGTTTCAAAACTGCTCTGTCAAAAGGAAGTTTTGACTCTGTGAGTTGAATGCTCACATTACAAAGAAGTTTCTGAGAATGCTTCAATCTAGTTTTTATGTGAAGTTATTTCCTTTTCCAGGATAGACCTCAAAGCGCTCAAAATATCCAACTGTAGATTCTACAAAAAGAGTGTTTCAAACCTGTGCTATCAAAGGGAAGGTTGAACTCTTTGATTTGAATGCATAAAGCACAGGGAAGTTTCTCAGAATGCTTCTGTCAAGTTCTTATGTGAAGATATTCCTTTTTCCAGTGTAGGCCTCAAAGCACTCCAAATATCCACCTGCAGATATTACAAAAGGTGTGCTTCAAAACCGCTTAATCAAAACGAAGGTTCAAATCCGTGAGTTGAATGCACTCATCACTAAGAAGTTTCTGAGAATGCTTCAGTCTAGTTTTTATGTGAAGATATTTTCTTTTCCAGCATAGGCCTCAAAGCGCTCAAAATATCCACTTGCAGATTCTGAAAAAAGGGTGTTTCAAAACTGCTCCATCAAAAATACTGTTCAACTCTGTGAATTGAATGCACACATCACAAAGAATTTTCTGAGAATTCTTCTGTTTAGTTTTTATGTGAAGGTATTTCCTTTTCCAGCATAGGCCTCATTGAGCTCCAAATATTCACTTGCAGATTCTACAAAAAGAGAATTTCAAAACTTCTCTATCAAAAGAAAGGTCCAAATCTGTGTGATGAACGCATAAAGCACAGGGAAGTTTCTGAGAATGCTTCTGTCTAGTTTTTATGTGAAGATATTCTTTTTTTGCAGCATTGGCCTCAAATCACTCCAATTATCCAATTGCAGATTCTACAAAAAGAGTGTTTTTAACTGATCTATCAAAAGGAAAGTTCAGCTCTGTGGGTTGAATGCAGTCATCACAAAGACATTTCTGAGAATGCTTCTATCTAGTTTTTATGTGTAGATTTTCCCTTTTTGCAGCATAGGCCTCAAATCGTTCCAAATATCCACTTGCAGATCCTACAAAAAGAGTGTTTCAAAGCTGCTCTATCAAAAGGAAGATTCAACTCTTGGAATTGAATGCACACATCACAAAGAAATTTCTGAGAATGCTTCTGTTACTCTTCTTATGAAGATATTCCCTTTTCCAGCATTGGCCTCAAAGTGCTCCAAATATCCAATTGCAGATCCTACAAAAAGAGTGTTTCAAAACTGCTCTTTCAAAATGAAGGTTCAAGTCCATGAGGTGAAGGCAGTCATCACAAAATGTTTCTGATAACGGTTCTGCTTAGTTTTTATGGGAAGATATTTCCTTTTCCAGCACAGGCCTCAAAGCATTCCAAATAATCTCCTGTAGACTCTACAAGGAGAGTGCTTCAAAACTGTTCTATGTAAAGTTATGTTGAACTCCGTGAGTTGAATGCAATCATCACAGAGAAGTGTCTGAGAATGCTTCCGTCTAGTTTTTATGTGAAGATATTTCCTTTTCCAGCATAGGCCTCAAAGCGCTCAAATATTCACTTGCAGATTCTACAAAAAGAGTGTTTCAAAACTGTTCTATCAAAAGGAAAGTTCAACTCTGTGAGTTGAATGCACTCATCACAAAGAAGTTTCTGAGAATGTTTT
Organism: Pongo abelii; assembly: GCF_028885655.2. Classification (NCBI taxonomy): domain Eukaryota; kingdom Metazoa; phylum Chordata; class Mammalia; order Primates; family Hominidae; genus Pongo; species Pongo abelii. The sequence goes on along the minus strand of NC_072000.2, from coordinate 15,774,546 downwards.
TGTCTAGTTTTTACGTGAGGATATTTCCTTTTCCAGCATAGGCTTCAAAGCCCTCCAAATATACACTTGCAGATACTACAAAAGGAGTGTTTCAAATCTGCTCTTTCAAAAGGAAGGTTGAAGCCTATGAGTTGAATGCATAAAGTGCAGGGAAGTTTCTCAGAATGCTTCTGTCTAGTTTTTATGTGAAGATATTCCTTTTTCCAGCATAAGCCTCAAATCTCTCCAAATGTCTACTTGCGGATTCTATAAAAAGGGTGTTTCAAAACTGCTCTATCAAAAGGAAGATTCTACTCTCTTAGTTTAATGCAGTCATCACAAAGAAGTCTCTGAGGATGCTTCCGTCTAGTTTTTATATGAAGATATTTCCTTTTCTAGCATAGGCCTCAAAGCCTTCCAAATATCCACTTACAGATTCTACGAAAAGAGTGTTTCAAAACTCTTCAATCAAACGGATGGTTCAACTCTGTGAATTGAATGCACTCATCACAAAGAAGTTTCTGAGAACACTTCCATGTAGATTTCATGTGTATATATTTCCTTTTCCATTGTAAGCCTCAAAGAGCTCCAAATATCCAGTTTCAGATTCTACAAAAATAGTGTTTCACAATTGTTCTATCAAAAGGAAGTTTCAACATTGTGAGCTGAATGCATTCATCTCAAAGTAGTTTCGGAGAAGGCCTCTGTCCAGTTTTTCAAAGCACTCCAAATATCCACTTGCAGTTTCTACAAAAAGAGTGTTTTAAATCTGCTCTTTCAAAAGGAAAGTTCAAGTCTGTGAGTTGAATGCATAAAGCACAGGGAAGGTTCTGAGAATGCTTCCGTCTAGTTTTTATGTGAAGATATTCCCTTTTACAGCATAGGCCTCAAATCGCTCCAAATATCCCCTGGCAGATTCTACAAAAAGGGTGTTTCAAAACTGCGCTATCAAAGGGAACATTCTGCTCTGTTAGATTAATGCACGCATCACAAAGAAGTTTCAGAGAATGCTTCTTTCTAGTTTTTATCTGAAGATATTTCCTTTTCCAACTTAGGCCTCAAAGCCCACAAAATATCCACTTGCGGATCTACAAAATGTGTGTTTCAAAACTTCTCTGCCAAAAGGAAGGTTCAAGTGTGTGAGTACAATGCACTCATCATAGAGAGGTTTCTGAGAATGCTTCTGTATAGTTTTTAGGTGAAAATATTTCCTTTTCCAGTGTAGGCCTCATAGCCTCCAAATATCCACTTGCAGATTCTACAAAAAGAGTGCGTCAAATCTGCTCTATCAAAGGGAAGGTTTAGGTTTGTGAGTTGAATTCACTCATCAATAAGAACTTTGTGAGAATGCTTCTGCTTAGTTTTTATGAGAACATATTTCCATTTCCAGCATAGGCCTCAAAGCGCACCGAGTATCCACTTTCAGATTCTATAAAGGGAGTGTTTCAAAACCGTTCTATCAAAAGGAAGGTTCACTTCTGTGAATTGAATGCACTCATCACAGAGAAGTTTCTGAGAATGCTTCTGTCTAGTTTTTATGTGAAGATATTTCCTTTTATAGCATTGGCGTAAAAACACTCCAAATATCCACTTGCAGATTCTACAAAAGGAGTGTTACAAAACTGTTCTATCAAAAAGAAGTTTCAACTCTGTGAGTTCAATGCACTCATCACAAAGCAGTTTCTGAGAATGCTTCTGTCTAGTTTTTAGGTGAAGATATTTCCTTTTTCATCATAGGCCTCAAATCTCTTCAAATATCCACTTGCAGATACTACAAAAAGAGTGTTTCAAAACTGCTCAATCAAAAGGAAGGTTCAAGTCTGTGAGTTGAATGCATAAAGCATGGCGAAGTTTCTGAGAATGCTTCTGTCTAGTTTTCATGTGAAGATATTCCGTTTTTGCAGCATAGGCCTCAAATCGCTCCAAATATGCACTTGCAGATTCTACAAAAAGAGTGTTTCAAAACTCTTCTATCAAAAGGAAAGTTCAACCCTGTGAGCTGAAGGCACTCATCACAAAGAAATTTCTGAAAATGCTTCGGTCTCGTTTTTATGTGAAGATATTTCCTTTTCCAGCATAGACCTCAAAATGCTCCAAATATCCACTTGCAGATTCTACAAAAAGACTGTTTCAAAACTGTTCTATCAAAAGGAAAGTTCAACTCGGTGAGTTAAATGCACTCATCACAAAGAAATTTCTGAGAATGCTTTTGTCTAATTTTTCTGTGAGGATATTTCCTTTTCCATCATAGGCCTCAAAGCGCTCCAAATATGCACTTGCAGTTTCTACAAAAAGAGTGGTTCAAATCTGCTCTTTCAAAAAGAAGGTTCAAGAGTGTGAGTTGAATGCACAAAGCACAGGGAAGTTTATCAGAATTCTTCTATCTGGTTTTTATATGAAGATATTCCTTTTTCCAGCATAGGCCTCAAATCGCTCCAAATGTCCACATGCAGATTCTATAAAAAGTGTGTTTCAAAACTTCTCTATCAAAAGGAAGGTTCTACTCTGTGAGTTGAAATCATAAAGCACAGAGAAGCTTCTGAGAATTCTTCTGTCTAGTTTTTATATGTAGATATTCCCTTTTCCAGCACTAGCCTCAGACATTCAAAAATATCCACGTGCAGATTCTAAAAAAAGCGTGTTTCATAACTGCTCTTTCAAAAGGAAGGTTCAACTCTGTGAATTGAATACACACATCACAAAGTGGTTTCTGAGAATGCTTCTATCTTGTTTTTTTATGAAGGTATTTCCTTTTCCAGCATAGGCCTCAAAGCACTCCGAATATCCACTTGCAGTTACTACAAAAACAGTGTTTCAAAACTGCTCAATCAAAAGGAACGTTCAAGTCTGTGTGTTGAATTCCTAAAGCACAGGGAAGTTTCTGAGTATGCTTCTGTCCAGTTATGTGAAGATATTCCCTTTTCCAGCCTAGGACTCAAAGTGCTAAAATTATCCACCTGCAGATTCTACAAAATGGTGTTTCAAAACTGCTTTATCAAAAGGCAGTTTCAAGTCTGTGAGTTGAAGACACACATCACAAAGATGTTTTTCAGAATGCTTCAATATAGTTTTTATGTGAAGTTATTTCTTACTGCAGCATAGGCCTCAAGCGCTCCAAATATCCACTTGCAGATTCCACAAAAAGATTGTTTCCAAACTGTTCTATCAAAAGGAAGTTTCAACCCTGTGAGTTGGATGCAATCATCACAAAGTAGTTTCTGAGAATGCTTCTGTCTAGTTTTTAGGTGAAGATATTTCCTTTTCTAGCATAGGCCTCAAAGCCCTCCAAACATCCACTTGCAGATTCTATAAAAAGTGTGTTTCAAAACTAGTCCATCAAAAGGAAGTTTCAACTCTGTTGGTTGAATGCACTCATCCCACAGAAGTTTCTGAGAATGTTTCTGTCTAGTTTTTAGGTGAAGCTATTTCCTTTTTCATCATAGGCCTCAAATCGCTCCAAATATCCAATTGCAGATTCTACAAAAAGAGTGTTTCAAAACTGCTCTATCAAAAGGAAGTTTCAAGAGTGTGAGCTGAATGCATAAAGCACAGGGAAGTCTCTGAGAATGCTTCTGTCTAGTTCTTATGTTCAGATATTCCCTTTTTGCAGCATAGGCCTCAAATCGCTCCAAATATACACTTGCAAATTCTACAAACAGAGTGTTTCAAAACTGTTCTATCAAAATGAAAGTTCAACCCTATGAGTTGAAGGCACTCATCACAAAGAAATTTCTGAGAATTCTTCTGTCTAGTTTTTATATGAAGATATTTCCTTTTCCAGCATAGACCTCAAAATGCTCCAAATATCCACTTGCAGATACTACAAAAAGACTGTTTCAAAACTGTTCCATCAAAAGGAAAGTTCAACTCGGTGAGTTAAATGCACACATCACAAAGAAATTTCTGAGAATGCTTTTGTCTAATTTTTCTGTGAGGATATTTCCTTTTCCATCATAGGCCACAAAGCGCTCCAAATATGCACTTGCAGTTTCTACAAAAAGAGTGTTTCAAATCTGCTCTTTCAAAAAGAAGGTTCAAGAGTGTGAGTTGAATGCACAAAGTGCAGGGAAGTTTCTCAGAATGCTTCTGTCTAGTTTTTATATGAAGATATTCCTTTTTCCAGCATAGGCCTCAATGAGCTCCAAATAATCTCTTGTAGATTCTTCAAAGAGAGTGTTTCATAACTGACTCATCACAGAGAAGTTTCTGAGAATCCTTCCATCTAGGTATTATGTGAAGATATTTCCTTTTCCACCATGGGCCCCAAAGCGCTCCAAATATCCACTTGCATATTCTAAAAAAAGAGTGTTTCAAAACTGTTCCATCAAAGGAAAGGTTCAACTCTGTGAGCTGAATGCATTCATCCCAAAGAAGTTTCAGAGAATGCTTTTGTCTAGTTTTTATGTGAGGATATTTCCTTTTCCAGCATAGGCCTCAAAGCACTCCAAATATCCACTTGCAGATGCTACAAAAAGAGTGTTTAAAATCTGCTCTTTGAAAAGGAAGTTTCAAGTCTGTGAGTTGACTGCATAAACCACAGGGAAGTTTCTGAGAATGCTTCTATCTAGTTTTTATGTGAAGATATCCCCTTTTTCACCATAGGCCTCAAATCCCTCCAAATATCCACTTGCAGAGTCTACAAAAAGGATGTTTCAAAACTGCTCTATCAAAAGGAAGGTTCAAGCCTGTGAATTGAATGCATAAGGCACAAGGAAGTCTCTGAGAATGCTTCTGTCTAGTTCTTATGTTCAGATATTCCCTTTTTGCAGAATAGGCCTCAAATCGCTCCAAATATCCACTTGCAAATTCTACAAACAGAGTGTTTCAAAACTGTTCTTTCAAAAGGAAAGTTCTACCCTGTTAGTTGAATGCACTCATCACAAAGAAATTTCTGAGAATGCTTCTGTCTAGTTTTTATGTGAAGATATTCCCTTTTCCAGCATAGGCCTCAAATTGCTCCAAATATCCACTTGTAGATTCTATAAAAAGAGTGTTTCAAAACTGCTCTATCAAAAGGAATGTTCAAGTCTCTGAGTTGAATGCACTCATCACAGAAATGTTTCTGAGAATGATTCTGCTTAGTTTTTACGGGAAGATATTCCCTTTTCCATCATAGGCCTCTATGCACTCTAAATAATCTATTGTAGATTCTACAAAGAGAGTGATTCAAAACTGTTCTACCAAAAGGAAGGCTGAACTCAGTGAGTTGAATGCACTCATCACAGAGAAGTGTCTGAGAATGCTTCTGTCTAATTTTTATGTGAAGATATTTCCTTTTCCAGCATAGGTCTCAAAGCACTCCAAATATCCACTTGCAGATTCTACAAAAAGAGTGTTTCAAAACTGTTCTATCAAAAGGAAGGTTCAACTCCGTTAGCTGAATGCATTCATCACAAAAAATGTTTCTGAGAATGATTCTGCCTACTTTTTATGGGAAGATATTCCCTTTTCCATCATAGGTCTCAATGTGCTCCAAATAATCTATTGTAGATTCTACAAGAGAGTGATTCAAAACTGTTCTACGAAAAGGAAGGTTGAACTTTGTGAGTTGAATTCACTCATCACAGAGAAGGGTCTGAGAATGCTTCTGTCTAATTTTTATGTGAAGATATTTCCTTTTCCAGCATAGGTCTCAAAGCACTCCATATATCCACTTGCAGATTCTACAAAAAGAGTGTTTCAAAACTGTTCTATCAAAAGGAAGGTTCAACTCTGTAAGCTGAATGCACTCATCACAAGGAAGTTTTGGAGAATGCTTTTGTCTAATTTTTCTGTGAGGATATATCCTTTTCCAGCATAGGCCTCAAAGTGCTCCAAATATCCACTTGCAATTTCTACAAAAAGAGTTTTTCAAATCTGCTCTTTCAAAAGGAAGGTTTAAGTCTGTGAGTAGAATGCATAAAGCACACTGAAGTTTCTGAGAATGCTTCCGTCTAGTTTTTATGTGAAGATATTCCCTTTTACACCACAGGCCTCAAATCGCTCCAAATATCCACTTGCAGATTCTGCAAAAAGTGTGTTTCAAAACTGCTTTATCAAAAGGAAGTTTCTAGTCCGTTAGATGAATGCATGAATCACAAAGAAGTTTCAGAGAATGCTTCTGTCTAGTTTTTATGTGAAGATATTTCCTTTTCCAGATTAGGCCTCAAAGCACACCAAGTATCCACTTGCACATTCTACAAAAGGAGTTTTTCAAAACTGCTCTATCAAAAAGAAAGTTCAAGCCTGTGAGTACAATGCGCTCATCATAGAGATGTTTCTGAGAATGCTTCTGTATAGTTTTTATGTGAAGATATTTCCTTTTACAGCGTAGGCCTCATAGCGCTCCAAATATCCACTTGCAGATTCAACAAAAAGAGTGTGTCAAAACTGCTATATCAAAAGGAAGGTTTAAGTCTTTGAGTTGAATGCACTCATCACTAAGAACTTTGTGAGTATGATTCTGCTTAGTTTTTATGAGAACATATTTCCATTTCCAGCATAGGCCTCAAAGCACACGAAGTATCCATATTCAGATTCCACAAAGAGAGTGTTACAAAACAGTTCTAAAAAAAGGAAGTTTCAACTCTATGGGTTGAAAGCACTCATCACAAAGAAGTTTCTGAGAATGCTTCTGTCTAGTTTTTAGGTGAAGATATTCCCTTTTTCATCATAGGCCTCAAATCGCTCCAAATATCCAATTGCAGATTCTACAAAAAGAGTGTTTCAAAACTGCTCTATCTAAAGGAAGGTTCAAGTCTGTGAGTTGAATGCATGAAGCACTGGGAAGTTTCAGGGAATGCTTCTGTCTAGCTTTTATGTGAAGATTTCTCTTTTTGCAGCATAGGCCTCAAATCGCTCCAAATACCCACTTGCAGATTCTACAAAAAGAATGTTACAAAACTATTCTATCAAAAGGAAAGTTCAACCCTGTGAGTTGAATGCACTCATCACACAGAAATTTCTGAGAATGCCTCTGTCTAGTTTTGATGTGAAGATATTCCCTTTTCCAGCATAGACCTCAAAGCGCTCCAAATATCCACTTGCAGATTCTACAAAACGAGTGTTTCAAAACTACTCTATCAAAAGGAAGGTTCAAGTCTGTGAGTTGAATGCACTCATCACAAAAATATTTCTGAGGATGATTCTGCTTAGTTTTCATGGGAAGATACTTTCTTTTCCAGCATAGGCCTCAATGAGCTCCAAATAATCTCTTGTAGATTCTACAAAGAGAGTGTTTCATAACTGTTCTACCAAAAGGAAGGTTGAACTCTGTGAGTTGAATGCACTCATCACAGAGAAGTTTCTGTGAATGCTTCCGTCTAGTTATTATGTGAGGATATTTCCTTTTCCAGCATAGGCCTCAAAGCGCTCCAAATATCCACTTGCAGATTCTACAAAAAGAGTGTTTCAAAACTGTTCCATCAAAGTGAAGGTTCAACTCTGTGAGGTGAATGCATTCATCACAAAGAAGTTTCGGAGAATGCTTTTGTCTACTTTTTATGTGGGGATATTTCCTTTTCCTGCATAGGCCTCAAAGCACTCCAAATATCCACTTGCAGTTTCTACAAAAAACAGTGTATCAAATCTGCTCTTTCAAAAGGAAGTTTTAAGTCTGTGAGTTGAATGTGTAAGGCACAGGGAAGTTTCTGAGAATGCTTCTAACTAGTTTTTATGCGAAGATATCCCCTTTTTCACCATAGGCCTCAAATCGCTCCAAATATCCACTTGCAGATTCTACAAAAAGGGTGTTTCAAAACTGCTCTATCAAAAGGAAGGTTCTACTCTGTTAGTTTAATGCACACATCACAAAGAAGATACGGAGAATTCTTCTGTCCAGTTTTTATGTGAAGATATTTCCTTTTCCAGCTTAGCCCTCAAATCGCACCAAATATACACTTGCATATTCTACAAAAAGACTGTTTCAAAACTGCTCTATCAAAAGGAAATTTAAAGTCTGTGAGTACAATGCACTCATCACAAAGAAGTTTCTGAGCATGCTTCTGTCTAGTATTTACATGAAGAAATTTCCTTTTCGAGCATAGGCCTCAAAGCATTCTAAATATCCACTTGCAGATTCTACAAAAAGAGTGTTTCAAAACTGTTCAATCAAAAGGTTGGTTCAACTCTGTGAGTTGAACTCACTCATCACAATGAAGTTTCTGAGAATACTTCCGTCTAGGTTTTATGTGAAGATATTTCCTTTTCCATCATAAGCTTCAAAGAGCTCCTAATATCCACTTTCAGATACTAGTAAAAGAGTGTTTCACAACTGTTCTATCAAAAGGAAGGTTCAAACCTGTGAGCTGAATGCATTCATCAAAAAGTAGTTTCTGAGAAGGCCTCTGTCCAATTTTTATATGAAGATGTTTCTTTTTGCAGCATAGTCCTCAAAGGGCTCCAAAAATCCACTTGCAGATTCTACAAAAAGAGTGTTTCAAAACTGCGCTATCAAAAGGAAGGTTCAAATCTGTGAGTTGAAATCATAAAACACAGAGAAGTTTCTGAGAATGCCTCTGTCTAGTTTTTATGTATACATATTTCCTTTTCCTGCATAGGCCTCAAAGTGCTCCAAATATCCATTTCCAGGTTCTACAAAAAGTGTGTTTCCAAACTGTTCTATCAAAAGGAAGTTTCAAGTCTGTGAGCTGAATTCATAAAGCACAGGGAAGTTTCTGAGAATGCTTCTGTCCGGGTTTTATGTGAAGATATACACTTTTCCAGGCTAGGCCTCAAAGTGCTAAATCTATCCACTTGCAGATTCTACAATATGGTGTTCCAAAACTGCTTTATCAAAAGGAAGTTTCAATTCTGTGAGTTGAAGGCACACATCACAAAGATGTTTTTGAGAAAGCTTCAACATAGTTTTTATGTGAAATTATTTCTTACTCCATCATAGGCCTCAAGCGATCCAAATATCCACTTGCAGATTCTACAAGAAGATTGTGTCAGAATTGTTCTATCAAAAGGAAGTTTCAACCCTGTGAGTTGAATGCACTCATCACAAATAAGTTTCTGAGAATGCTTCTGTCTAGTTTTTAGGTGAAGATATTTTCTTTTCCAGCATAGGCCTCAATGCCCTCCAAACATCCAATTGCAGATTCTACAAAAAGTGTGTTTCAAAACTAGTCTATCAGAAGGAGGGTTCAACTCTGTTGGTTGAATGTACTCATCCCACAGAAGTTTCTGAGAATGTTTCTGTCTAGTTTTTAGGTGAAGATATTTCCTTTTTCATCATAGGCCTCAAATCGCTCCAAATATCCACTTGCAGATTCTACAAAAAGAGTGGTTCAAAATTGCTCTATCAAAAGGAAGGTTCAAGCCTGTGATTTGAATGCATAAAGCTAAGGGAAGTCTCTGAGAATGCTTCTGTCTAGTTCTTAAGTTAAGATATTCCCTTTATGCAGCACAGGCCACAAATCTCTCCAAATATCCACTTGCAAACTCTACAAACAGAGTGCTTCAAAACTGTTCTATCAAAAGGCAAGTTCAAACCTGTGAGTTGAATGCACTCATCACAAAGAAATTTCTGAGAATGCTTCTGTCTAGTTTTTATGTGAAGATATTTCCTTTTCCAGCATAGGCCTCAAATTGCTCCAAATATCCACTTGCAGATTCTACAAAAAAAGTGTTTCAAAACTGTTCTATCAAAAGGAAGGTTCAACTCTTTGAGTTGAATGCACTCATCCCAAAGTAATTTCTGTGAATGCTTAAGTCTAGTTTTTATATGAAGATATTTCCTTTTCCATCTTTGACCTCAAAGTGCTCGAAATACCCACTTGCAGAATCTACACAAAGAGTGTTTAAAAACTGCCCTATCAAAAGGAATGTTCAAGTCTGTGAGTTCAATGCACTCATCACAAAAATGTTTCTGAGAATGATTCCGCTTAGTTTTTATGGGAAGATACTTCCTTTTCCAGCATAGGCCTCAATGCACTCCAAATAATCTCTTGTAGATTCTACAAAGAGAGTGATTCAAAACTGTTCTACCAAAAGGAAGGTTGAACTCTGTGAGTTGAATGCACTCATTACAGAGAAGTGTCTGAGAATGCTTCCATCTTGTTTTTATGTGAAGATATTTTCTTTTCCAGAATAGGCCTCAAAGCGCTCCAAATATCACTTGCAGATTTGACAAAAAGAGTGTTTCCAAATTGTTCTATCAAAAGGAATGTTCAAGTCTGTGAGTTGAATGCACTCATCACAAAAATGTTTCTGAGAATGATTCTGCTTAGTTTTTATGGGAAGATACTTCCTTTTCCAGCATAGGCCTCAATGCACTCCAAATAATCTCTTGTAGATTCTACAAAGAGAGTGATTCTAAACTGTTCTACCAAAAGGAAGGTTGAACTCTGTGAGTTGAATGCACTCATTACAGAGAAGTGTCTGAGAATGCTTCCATCTTGTTTTTATGTGAAGATATTTTCTTTTCCAGAATAGGCCTCAAAGCGCTCCAAATATCACTTGCAGATTTGACAAAAAGAGTGTTTCCAAACTGTTCTATCAAAAGGAATGTTCAAGTCTGTGAGTTGAATGCACTCATCACAAAAATGTTTCTGAGAATGGTTCTACTTAGTTTTTATGGGAAGATACTTCCTTTTCCAGCATAGGCCTCAATGCACTCCAAATAATCTCTTGTAGATTCTACAAAGAGAGTGATTCAAAACTGTTCTATCAAAAGGAAGGTTGAAATCTGTGAGTTGAATGCACACATTACAGAGAAGTGTCTGAGAATGCTTCCGTCTTGTTTTTATGTGAAGATATTTTCTTTTCCAGCATAGGCCTCAAAGCGCTCCAAATATCCACTTGCAGATTTGACAAAAAGAGTGTTTCCAAACTGTTCTATCAAAAGGAACGTTCAACTCTTTGAATTGAATGCACTCATCACACAGAAATTTCTGTGAATTCTTCTGTCTAGTTTTATGTGAAGATATTTCCTTTTCCATCATAGGCCTCAAAGTGCTCCAAATATCCACTTGCAGATTCTACAAAAAGAGTGTTTCAAAACTGCTCTATCAAAAAGAAGTTTCAAGTCTGTGAGTCGAATGCACTCATCACAAAAAAGTATCTCAGAATGATTCTGCTTATTTTTTTATGGGAAGATACTTCTTTTCCCAGCATAGGCCTCAATATGCTCCCAATGATCCCTTGTAGATTCTACAAAGAGAGTGTTTAATAACTGTTCTACAAAAAGGAAGGTTGAACTCTGTGAGTTGAATGCACTCGTCACAGAGAAGTGTCTGACAATGCTTCCATCTAGTTTTTATGTGAAGATATCCCCTTTTCCAGCATAGGCCTCAAATCTCTCCAAATATCCACTTGCAGATTCTACAAAAAGGGTGTTTCGAAACTGTTCCTTCAAAAGGAAGGTTCAACTCTGTGAGCTGAATGCATTCATCATAACAAGTTTCAGAGAATGCTTTTGTCTAGTTTTTATGTGAGGATATTTCTTTTTCCAGCATAGGCCTCAAAGCACTCCAAATATCCACTTGCAGTCTCTACAAAAACAGTGTTTCAAATCTGCTCTTTCAGAAGGAAGTTTCAAGTCTGTATGTTGAACGCATAAAGCACAGAGAAGTTTCTGAGAATGCTTCTATCTAGTTTTTAGGTGAAGATATCCCCTTTTTCAGCATAGGCCTCAAATCTCTCCAAATATCGACTTGCAGATTCTACAAAAAGGGTGTTTCAAAACTGCACTATCAAAAGGAAGGTCCTACTTTGTTTTTTGAATGCACACACCACAAAGAGGTTTTGGAGAATGTTTCTGTCTAGTTTTTACCTGAAGATATTTCCTTTTGCTGCTTAGGCCTCAAAGCACACAAAATATCCACCTGCAGATTCTACAAAAAGAGTGTTTCAAAACTGCTCTTTCAAAAGGAAAGTTAAAGTCTGTAAGTTGAATGCACTCATCACAAAGAAGTTTCGGAGAATGCTTCTGTCTAGTTTTTATGGGAAGATATTTCCTTTTCCAGTGTGGGCCCCCTAACACTCCAAATATCCTCTTGCATATTCTAGAAAAAGAGTGTTTGAAAACTGCTCTACCAAAAGGAAGGTTCAACACAGTGAGTAGAATGTGCACATCAGAAAAAGTTTCTGAGAATGCTTCTGTCTAGTATTTATGTGAAGATAATTCCTTTTCCAGCATAGGCCTCAAAGCGCTCCAAATAAACACTTGCGGAATCTCCAAAAACAGTGTTTCAAAACTGTTCTGTCAAAAGGAAGGTTCAACTCTGTGAGAAGAATGCACTCATCACAAAGAAGTTTTTGAGAATGCTTCAGTCTAGTTATTATGGGAAGAAATTTCCTTTTCCAACATAGGCATCAAAGCGCTCAAATATCCCATTGCAGATTCTACAAAAAGAGTGTTTCAAAAGTGTTCTATCAAAGGAAGGTTCAACTCTGTGAGTAGAATGCACTCGTCACAAAGAAGTTTCTGAGAATGCTTCGGTCTAGTTTTCATGGGAAGATATTTCCTTTTCAAACATAGGAATCAAAGCGCTTCAAATAAACACTTGCAGATTTTTCAAAAAGAGTGTTTCTAAACTGTTCTATCAAAGGGAAGGTTCAACTCTGTGAGTACAATGCAATGGAATGGAATGGATTGGAATCTCCAATCCACTCTACACTCTTTTTGTAGAATCTGCAAGTGTTTATTTAGAGCTCTTTGAGGCCTATGTTGGAAAAGGAGTGTTTCAAAACTGCGCTTTCAAAAGGAAGCTTCCTCTCTGTGACTTGAATGCAAAAAGTACAGGGAAGTTTCTGAGAATGCTTCCATCTAGTTTTTATGTGAAGATATTTCCTTTTCCAGTGTTGGCCTCTTAACACTCCATATATACAGTTGCAGATCCTACTGAAAGAGTGTTTCAAAACAGCTATTTCAAAAGGAAGCTTCAACTCCATCAGTTGAATGCGCACATCACAAAGAAGTTTCTGAGAATGCTTCTGTCTAGTTTTCAGGTGAAGATGTTTCATTTCCCAGCAAATGCATTAAAATGCTCAAAATATCCACTTGCAGATTCTACAAAAAGAGTGTTTTCAAAACTGCTATTTCAAAAGGAATGTTAAAGTTTGTGAGTTGAATGCACTCATCACAAAGAAGTTTCTGAGAATGCTTCTGTCTAGTTTTTATGGGAAGATATTTCGTTTTCCAGCATAGACCTCACATTCCTCAAAACTTCCAGTAGCAAATACTACAAAAAGAGTGTTTCAGAACTGTGCTTTCAAAAGGAAGGTTCCTTTCTGTGACTTGAATGCATAAAGCACAGGGAAGTTTCTGAGAATGCTTCTATCTAGTTTTTATGTAAAGATATTTCCTTTTCAGGCGTAGACCTCAAAGCGTTCCAAATGTCGACTTGCAGATTCTACGAAAAGAGATTTTCAAAACTGTTCTATCAAAAGGAATGTTCAACTATGAGGGTTGAATGCAGAAAGCACAGGGAAGTTTCTGAGAATGCTTCTGTCTAGTTTTTCTGTGAAGATATTTCATTTTCCAACATAGTCCTCAAAGCCCTCCAAATAAACAGTTGCAGATCCTACAAAAGGAGTATTTCAAAACTGTTCTATCAAAAGGAACGTTCAACTCTGTGAGTTGAATGAACTCTTCACTAAGAAGTTTCTAAGAATGTTTCTGTCTAGTTTTTATGTGAAGATACTTCCTTTTCCAGTGTTGACATCTTAGCACTCCAAATATCCACTTGCAGATTCTACTGAAAGAGTGTTTCAAAACAGCTATATCAAAAGGAAGCTTGAACTCTGTGTGTTGAATGCGCACATCACAAAGATGATTCTGAGAATGCTTCTATCTAGTTTTTATGTGAAGATATTTCCTTTTCCAGCATAGGCCTCAAAGCGTTCCAAATGTTGACTTGCAGATTCTACGAAAAGAGATTTTCAAAACTGTTCTACCAAAAGGAAGGTTCAACTATGTGGGTTGAATGCAGAAAGCACAGGGAAGATTCTGAGAATACTTCTATCTAGTTTTTATGTGAAGATATTTCCTTTTCCAACATAGGCCTCAAAGCGCTCCAAATAAACATTTGCAGATCCTACAAAAGGAGTGTTTCAAACTGTTCTATCGAAAGGAACGTTCAACTCTGTGAGTTGAATGCACTCATCATGAAGAAGTTTCTGATAATGCTTCTGCCTAGTTTTTATGTGATGATATTACGTTTTCCAGCATTGGCATAAGAGCCCTCCAAATATCGACTTACAGATGCTACTAAAAGAGTGTTTCAAAACTGCTCTATCAAAAGGAAAGTTCAACTGTGTGAGTTGCATGCACTCATCACACAGAAGGTTCTGAGAATGCTTCTATCTCGTTTTTATGTGAAGATATATCCTTTTCCATCATAGGCCTCAAAGAGCTCCAAATAAACACTTGCAGATCCTACAAAAGGAGTGTTTCAAAACTGTTCTATCAAAAGGAAGGTTCAAGTCCGTGAGTTGAATGCACTCATCACACAGAAGTTCCTGAGAATGCTTCTGTCTAGGGTTTCTGTGAAGATATTTCCTTTTGCAGCATAGGCCTCAAATCACTCCAAATATCCACTTGCAGAATTTACAAAAGGCTGTTTCCAAACTGCTCTATCAAAAGGCAGGTTCAACTCTGTGAGTTGAATGCACACATCACAAAGAAGTTTCTGAGAATGCTTCTGTGTAGTTTTCAGGTGAAGATATTTCATTTCACAGCAAAGGCCTCAAATCGCTCATAATATCCACTTGCAGATTCTACAAAAAGAGTGTTTCACAACTGCTCTTTCAAAATGAAGGTTCAAGTGTGTGAGTTGAATGTGCTCATCACAAAGAAGTTCCTGACAATGCTTCTGTGTAGTTTTTATGGGAAGACATTTCCTTTTCAAACATAGGCCTCAAAGCTCTAAAAATAAACATTTGCAGATCCTGCAAAAGGAGTGTTTCAAACTGTTCTATCGAAAGGAACTTTCAACTCTGTGACTTGAATGCACTCAGCATGAAGAAGTTTCTGATAATGCTTCTGCCTAGTTTTTATGTGATGATATTTCGTTTTCCATAATTGCCATAAGATCCCTCCAAATATGGACTTTCAGATGCTACCTAAAGAGTGTTTCAAAACTGCTCTATCAAAAGGAAAGTTCAAGGGTGTGAGTTGAATGCACTCATCACACAGAAGGTTCTGAGAATGCTTCTGTCTAGTTTTTATGGGAAGATATTTCGTTTTCCAGCATAGGCCTTAAATCGCTCCAAACACCCACTAGAAAATACTACAAAAAGACTGTTTCAAAACTCCGCTTTCAAAAGGAAGGTTCCTCTCAGTGACTTGAATGCATACAGCACAGGGATGTTTCTAAGAATGCTTCCGTCTAGTTTTTATGTGAAGATATTTCCTTTTCCAGTGCTGGCCTCTTAGCCCTCCAAATATCCACTTGCAGATTCTACTGAAAGAGTGTTTCAAAACAGCTATATCAAAAGGAAGCTTGAAATCTGTGAGTTGAATGCGCACATCCAAAGAAGTTTCTGAGAATTCTTCTATCTAGTTTTTATGTGAAGATGTTTCCTTTTCCAGCATACACTCCAAATCGCTCCAAATATCCACTTGCAGACTCCATAAAAAGAGTGTTTCAAAACTGTTCTATCAAAAGGAAGGTTCAACACTGTGAGTAGGATGCACATATTACAAAGAAGTTTCTGAGAATGGTTCTATCTAGATTTCACCTGAATGTATTTCCTTTTCCACTAGATGCCGCAATCACACCAAATATCCACTTGCAGTTTCCACAACAAGAGTGTTGCAGCACTGCTCTATGAAAAGAAAGGTTCAACTCTATGAGTTCAATCCCCAAATGACAAAGAAGTTTCTGAGAATGCTTCTGTCTAGGGTTTATGTGGAGATATTTCCTTTTGCAACATAGGTCTCATATCGCTCAAATTATCCACTTGCAGAATTTCAAAAAGGCTGTTTCCAAACTACTCTATCAAAACGCAGGTTCAATTCTGTGAGTTGAATGCACAATTCACAAACAAGTTTCTGAGAATGCTTCTGTCTAGTTTTTAAGGGAAGATATTTCGTTTTCCAGCATAGGCCTCAAATCGCTCCAAACATTTACTAGCAAATTCAACAAAAAGAGTGTTTCAAAACTGCGCTTTCAAAAGGATGGTTCCTCTCTGTGACTTGAATGCATAAAGCCAGGGAAGTTTCTGATAATGCTTCCGTCTAGTTTTTATGTGAAGATATTTCCTTTTCTAGTGTTGGCCTCTTAGCACTCCAAATATCCACTTGCAGATTCTACTGAAAGAGTGTTTCAAAACAGCTATATCAAAAGAAAGCTTCAACTCTGTGAGTTGAATGCGCACATCACCAAGAAGTTTCTGAGAATGCTTCTACCTAGTTTTTATGTGAAGATATTTCCTTTTCCAGCATAGGCCTCAAAGCGTTCCAAATGTTGACTTCCAAATTCTATGAAAAGAGATTTCCAAAACTGTTCTATCAAAAGGAAGGTTCAGCTATGTGGGTTGAATGCAGAAAGCAAAGGGAAGTCTCTGAGAATGCTTCTGTCTAGTTTTCATGTGAAGATATTTCCCTTTCCCACATAGGCCTCAAAGCGCTCCAAATAAACACTTGCAGATTCTACAAAAGCAGTGTTTCAAAACTATTCTATCAAAACGAAGGTTCAAGTCCGTGCGTTGAATGTACTCATCACACAGAAGTTCCTGAGCATGCTTCTGACTAGGGTTTCTGTGAAGATATTTCCTTTTGCAGCATAGGCCTCAAATCGCTCCAAATATCCACTTGCAGATTTTACAAAAACGCTGTTCCCAAACTGCTCTATGAAAAGGCAGGTTCAACTCTGTGAGTTGAATGCACACATCACAAAGAAATTTCTGAGAATGCTTCTGTTTACTTTTCAGGTGAAGATATTTCATTTCCCAGCAAAGGCCTCAAAACGCTCAAAATATCCACTTGCAGATTCTACAAAAAGAGTGTTTCAAATTGCTCTTTCAAAATGAAGGTTCAAGTCTGTGAGTTGAATGCACTTATCACAAAGAACTTTCTGAGAATGCTTCCCTCTAGTTTTTATGGGAAGCTATTTCGTTTTCCAGCATAGGCCTCAAATCGCTTCAAACATCCACTAGCAAGTTCCACAAAAAGAGTGTTTCAAAACTGTGCTTTCAAAAGGAAGGTTCCGCTCTGTGACTTGAATGCATAAAGCATAGGGAAGTTTCTGAGAATGCTTCCTTCTAGTTTTTATGTCAAGATATTTCCTTTTCCAGTGTTGGCCTCTTAGCACTCCAAATATCCCCATGCAGATGCTCCTGAAAGAGTGTTTCAAGACAACTATATCAAAAGGAAGCTTCAACTCTGTGAGTTGAATGCGCACATCTCAAAGAAGTTTCTGAGAATGCTTCTATCTAGTTTTTATGTGAAGATGTTTCCCTTTCCAGCATAGGCTTCAAAGCGCTCCAAATATCCACTTGCAGACTCCACAAAAAGAGTGTTTCAAAACTGTTCTATCAAAACGAAGGTTCAACTCTGTGAGTAGAATGCACACATCATAAAGGAGTTTCTGAGAACGGTTCTGTCTAGTTTTCATCTGAATGTATTTCATTTTCCACTGGATGCCACAATCGCACCAAATAACCACTTGCAGTTTCCACAACAAGAGTGTTGCAAAACTGCTCTATGAAAGGGAAGGTTCAACCCTTTGACTTCCATCCCCAAATGACAAAGAAGTTTCTGAGAATGCTTCTTTCTAGGGTTTATGTGGAGATATTTCTTTTGCACCAGAGTTCTCAAATCGCTCCAAATATCCACTTGCAGATTTTACAAAAAGGCTGTCTCCAAACTACTCTATCAAAAGGCAGGTTCAACTCCGTGAGTTGAATGCACACAGCACAAATAAGTTTCTGAGAATGCTTCTATCTAGTTTCTATGGGAAGATATTTCGTTTTCCAGCATAGGCCTCAAATCGCTCCAAACATCCACTACCAAATTCTACAAAAAGAGTATTTCAAAACTGCGCTTTCAAAAGGAAGGTTCCTCTCTGTGACTTGAATGCAGAAAGCACAGGGAAGTTCCTGAGAATGCTTCCGTATAGTTTTTATGTGAAGATATTTCCTTTTCCAGTGTTGGCCTCTTAGCCCTCTGAATATCCACTTGCAGATTCTACTGAAAGAGTGTTTCAAAACAGCTATATCGAAAGGAAGCTGCAACTCTGCGAGTTGAATGCGCACATCACAAAGAAGTTTCTGAGAATGCTTCTATCTAGTTTTTATGTGAAGATATTTCCTTTTCCAGCATAGGCCTCAAAGCGTTCCAAATGTCAACTTGCAGAATGTACGAAAAGAGATTTTCAAAACTGTTCTATCAAAAGGAAGGTTCAACTATGTGGGATGAATGCAGAAAGCACAGGGAAGTCTCTGAGAATGCTTCTGTCTGGTTTTTAAGTGAAGATATTTCCTTTTCCAACATAGGCCTCAAGGCGCTCCAAATAAACAGTTGCAGATCCTACAAAAGGAGTGTTTCAAAACTGTTCTATCAAAAGGAATGTTCAACTTTGTGAGTTGAATGCACTCATCACGAAGAAGTTTCTGAAAATGCTTCTGCCTAGTTTTTATGTGATAATATTTAGTTTTCCAGCATTGGCATAAAAGCCCTCCAAATATCCACTTACAGATGCTACTAAAAGAGTGTTTCAAAACTGCTCTATCAAAAGGAAAGTTCAAGTGTGTGAGTTGAATGCACTGATCACACAGAAGTTTCTAAGAATGCTTCTGTCTCGTTTTTAATGTGAAGATATTTCCTTTTCCCTCCTAGGCCTCAAAGTGCTCCAAATAAACACTTGCAGATTCTACAAAAGGAGTGTTTCATAACTGTTCTATCAGAAGGAAGGTTCAAGTCCGTGAGTTGAATGCACTCATCACACAAAAGTTCCTGAGAATGCTTCTGTCTAGGGTTTCTGTGAAGATATTTCCTTTTGCAGCATAGGCTTCAAATCGCTCCAAATATCCACTTGCAGATTTTAAAAAAAGGCTGTTTCCAAACTGCTCTATCAAAAGGCAGGTTTAACTCTATGAGTTGAATGCACACATCAAAAACAAGTTTCTGAGAATGCTTCTGTGTAGTGTTCAGGTGAAGCTATTTCATTTCCCAGCAAAGGCCTCAAAACGCTCAGAATATCCACTTGCAGATTCTACAAAAAGAGTGTTTCAAAACTGCTCTTTCAAAATGAAGGTTCAAGTCTGTGAGTTGAATGCACTCATCACAAAGAAGTTTCTAAGAATGCTTCTGTCTAGTTTTTATGGGAAGATATTTCGTTTTCCAGCATAGGACTCAAATCGCTCCAAACATCCACTAGCAAATTCTACAAGAAGAGTGTTTCAAAACTGCGCTTTCAATGGGAAGGTTCCTCTCTGTGACTTGAATGCGTAAACACAGGGAAGTTTCTGAGAATGTATCTGTCTAGTTTTTATGTGAAGATATTTCCTTTTCCAGTGTTGGCCTCTTAGCTCTCCAAATATCCACTTGAAGATTCTACTAAAAGAGTGTTTCAAAACAGCTATATCAAAAGGAAGCTTCAACTCTGTGAGTTGAATGGGCACATCACAAAGACGTTTCTGAGAATGCTTCCATCTAGTTTTTATGTGAAGATATTTCCTTTTCCAGCTTAGGCTTCAAAACGTTCCAAATGTCGACTTGCAGATTCTACGAAAAGATTGTTTCACAACTGTTGTATCAAAAGGAAGGTTCAACTATGTGATTTGAATGCAGAAAGCACAGGGAAGTTTCTGAGAATGCTTCTGTCTAGTTTTAACGTGAAGATATTACCTTTTCCAACATAGGCCTCAAAATGCTCCAAATAAACAGTTGCAAATCCTGCAAAAGGAGTGTTTCAAAACTGTTCTATCAAAACGAACGTTCAAGTCTGTGAGTTGAATGCACTCATCAGGAAGAAGTTTCTGAGAATTCTTCTGCCTAGTTTTTATGTGATGATATTTCGTTTTCCAGAAATAGCAAAAAATCTCTCCAAATATCCATTTACAGATGCTACTAAAAGAGTGTTACAAAACTGCTCTATCAAAAGGAAAGTTCAAGTGTGTGAGTTGAATGCACTCATCACACAGAAGTTTCTGAGAATGCTTCTGTCTCGTTTTAATATGAAGATATTTCCTCTTCCATCATAGGCCTCAAAGCACTCCAAATAAACACTTGCAGATACTACAAAAGGAGTGTTTCAAAACTGTTATATCAAAAAGAAGGTTCAAGTCTGTGAGTTGAATGCACTCATCACACAGAAGTTCCTGAGAAGGCTTCTGTCTAGGGTTTCTGCGAAGATATTTCCTTTTGCAGCATAGGCCTCAAATCGCTCCAAATATCCACTTGCAGATTTTAAAAAAAGGCTTTTTCCAAACTGCTCTATCAAAAGGCAGGTTCATCTCTGTGAGTTGAATGCACACATCACAAAGAAGTTTCTCAGAATGCTTCTGTGTAGTTTTCACGTGAAGATATTTCATTTCCCAGCAAAGGCCTCAAAACGCTCAAAATGTAGACTTGCAGATTCTACAAAAAGAGTGTTTCACAACTGCTCTTTCAAAATGAAGGTTCAAGTCTGTGAGTTGAATGCACACAGCACAAAGAAGTTTCTGATAATCCTTCTGTCTAGTTTTTATGGGAAGCTATTTCGTTTTCCAGCATAGGCCTCAAATCGCTCCAAACATCCACTAGCAAATTCTACCAAAAGAGTGTTTCAAAACTGCACTTTCAAAGGGAAGGTTCCTCTCTGTGACTTGAGTGCATAAAGCACAGGGAAGTTTCTGAGAATTCTTCTGTCTAGTTTTTATGTGAAGATATTTCCTTTTCCAGTGTTGGCCTCTTAACACTCCAAATATCCACTTGAAGATTCTACTAAAAGAGTGTTTCAAAACAGCTATATCAAAAAGAAGCTTCAACTCTGTGAGTTCAATCCGCACATTGCAAAGAAATTTCTGGGAATGCTTCTATCTAGTTTTTATGTTAAGATATTTCCCTTTCCAGCATAGGCTTCAAAGCCCTCCCAATATCCACTTGCAGACTCCACAAAAAGTGTTTCAAAACAGCTATATCAAAAGGAAGCTTCAACTCCGTGAGTAGAATGCACACATCAAAAAAGTTTCTCAGAACAAATCTATATGGTTTTCATCTGAATGTATTTGCTTTTCCACTAGATGCAGCAAACGCACCAAATGTCCACTTGCAGTTTCCACAACAAGAGTGTTGCAGAACTGCTCTATGAAAAGGAAGGTCCAACTCTGTGAGTTCAATCCCCAAATGACAAAGAAGTTTCTGAGAATGCTTCTATCTATCTAGGGTTTATGTGAAGATATTGCTTTTTGCAGCATAGGTCTCAAATCACTCCAAATATCTACTTGCAGATATTACAAAAAGGCTGTCTCCAAACTACTCTATCAAAAGGCAGGTTCAACTCTGTGAGTTGAATGCACACAGCATAAAGAACTTTCTGAGAATACTTCTGTCTAGTTTTTATGGGAAGATATTTTGTTTTCCAGCATAGGCCTCAAATCGCTCCAAACATCCACTAGCAAATTCTACAAAAAGAGTGTTTCAAAACTGTGCTTTCATAAGGAAGGTTCCTCTCTGTGACTTGAATGTATAAAGCACAGGGAAGTTTCTGAGAATGCTTCCGTCTAGTTTTTATGTGAAGATATTTCCTTTTCCAGTGTTGGCCTCTTAACACTCCAAATATCCACTTGAAGATTCTACTAAAAGAGTGTTTCAAAACAGCTATATCAAAAGGAAGCTTCAACCTTGTGAGTTGAATGTGCACATCACAAAGAAGTTTCTGGGAATGCTTCTATCTAGTTTTTATGTGAAGATATTTCCTTTTCCAGCATAGGCCTCAAACCGTTCCAAATGTCAACTTACAGATTCTATGAAAACAGATTTTCAAAACTGTTCTATCAAAAGGAAGGTTCAACTATGTGGGTTGAATGCAGAAAGCACAGGAAAGTTTCTGAGAATGCTTCTGTCTAGTTTTTCTGTGAAGACATTTCCTTTTCCAACATAGGCCTCAAAACGCTCCAAATAAACAGCTGCAGATCGTACAAAAGGAGTGTTTCAAAACTGTTCTATCAAAAGGAACGTTCAAGTCTGTGAGTTGAATGCACTCATCAGGAAGAAGTTTCTGAGAATGCTTCTGCCTAGTTTTTATGTGATAATATTTAGTTTTCCAGCATTGGCATAAAAGATGTCCAAATATCCACTTACAGATGCTACAAAAAGAGTGTTTCAAAACTACTATATCAAAAGGAAAGTTCAAGTGTGTGAACTGAATGCACTCATCACACAGAAGTTTCTGAGAATGCTTCTGTCTCGTTTTGGTGGGAAGATATTTCCTTTTCCATCATAGGCCTCAAAGCGCTCCAAATAAACACTTTCAGATTCTACAAAAGGAGTGTTTCATAACTGTTCTATCAGAAGGAAGGTTCAAGTCCGTGAGTTGAATGCACTCATCACACAAAAGTTCCTGAGAATGCTTCTGTCTAGGGTTTCTGTGAAGATATTTCCTTTTGCAGCATAGGCCTCAAATCGCTCCAAATATCCACTTGCAGATTTTAAAAAAAGGCTGTTTCCAAACTGCTCTATCAAAAGGCAGGTTTAACTCTATGAGTTGAATGCACACATCAAAAACAAGTTTCTGAGAATGCTTCTGTGTAGTTTTCAGGTGACGCTATTTCATTTCCCAGCAAAGGCCTCAAAACGCTCAGAAAATCCACTTGCAGATTCTACAAAAAGAGTGTTTCAAAACTGCTCTTTCAAAATGAAGGTTCAAGTCTGTGAGTTGAATGCACTCATCACAAAGAAGTTTCTGATAATCCTTCTGTCTAGTTTTTATGGGAAGATATTTCGTTTTCCAGCATAGGCCTCAAATCGCTCCAAACAACCACTAGCAAATTCTACAAAACGAGTGTTTCAAAACTGCGCTTTCAAAAGGAAGGTTTCTCTCCGTGACTTAAATGCATAAAGCAAAGGGAAGTTTCTTAGAATGCTTCCACCTAGTTTTTATGTGAAGATATTTCCTTTTCCAGTGTTGGCCTCTTAACACTACAAATGTCCACTTGAAGATTCTACTAAAAGAGTGTTTCAAAACAGCTATATAAAAAGGAGGCTTCAACTCTGTGAGTTGAGTGTGCACATCACAGAGAAGTTTCTGAGAATGCTTCTATCTAGTTTTTACATGAAGACATTTCCTTTTCCAGCATAGGCCTCAAAGCGTTCCAAATGTCGACTTGCAGATTCTAGGAAAAGAGATTTTCAAAACTGTTCTATCAAAAGGAACGTTCAACTATGTGAGTTGAATGCAGAAACACAGGGAGGTTTCTGAGAATGCTTCTGTCTAGTTTTTATGTGAAGATATTTCCTTTTCCAACATAGGCCTCAAAGCCCTCCAAATAAACAGCTGTAGATCCTACAAAAGAAGTCTTTCAAAACCGTTCTATCAAATGTAACTTTCAACTCCGTGAGTTGAATGCACTCATCACAAAGAGGTTTGTGAGAATGCTTCTGCCTAGATTTTATGTGATGATATTTCATTTATCAGCATTGGCATAAAAGCCCTCCAAATATCCACTTACAGATGCTACCAAAAGAGTGTTTCAAAACTGCTCTATCAAAAGGAAATTTCAAGTGTGTGAGTTGAATGCACTCATCACACAGAAGTTTCTGAGAATGCTTCTGTCTCGTTTTTCTGTGAAGAATTTCCTTTTCCATCATAGGCTTCAAAGAGCTCCAAATAAACACTTGCAGTTTCTACAAAAGGAGTGTTTCAAAACTGTTCTATCAAAAGGAAGATTCAAGTCCGTGAGTTGAATGCACTCATCACACAGAAGTTCCTGAGACTGTCTAGGGTTTCTGTGAAGATATTTCCTTTTTCAGCATAGGCCTGAAATAGCTCCAATTATCCACTTGCAGATTTTACAAAAAGGCTGTTTCCAAACTGCTGTATCAAAAGGCAGGTTCAACTCTGTGAGTTGAATGCACACATCACAAAGAAGTTTCTGAGAATGGTTCTGTGTAGTTTTCAGGTGAAGATATTTCATTTCCCAGTAAAGGCCTCAAGACGCTCAAAATATCAACTTGCATATTCTACAAAAAGACTGTTTCAAAACTGCTCTTTCAAAATGAAGGTTGAAGTCTGTGAGTTGAATGCACTCATCACAAAGAAGTTTCTGAGAATGCTTCTATCTAGTTTTTATGGGAAGATATTTCGTTTTCCAGCATAAGACTCAAATCACTCCAAACATCCGCTAGCAAATTCTACAAAACAAGTGTTTCAAAACTGCGCTTTCAAAAGGAAGGTTCTTCTCCGTGACTTAAATGCATAAAGTAAAGGGAAGTTTCTGAGAATGCTTCCACCTAGTTTTTATGTGAAGATATTTCCTTTTCCACTGTTGGCCTCTTAACACTCCAAATATCCACTTGAAGATTCTACTAAAAGAGTGTTTCAAAACAGCTATATCAAAAGGAAGCTTCAACTCTGTGAGTTGAATGCACACATCACAGAGAAGTTTCTGAGAATGCTTCTATCTAGTTTTTATGTGAAGACATTTCCTTTTCCAGCATAGGCCTCAAAGCATTCCAAATGTCGACTTGCAGATTCTAGGAAAAGAGATTTTCAAAACTGTTCTATCAAAAGGAACGTTCAACTATGTGAGTTGAATGCAGAAACACAGGGAGGTTTCTGAGAATGCTTCTGTCTAGTTTTTATGTGAAGATATTTCCTTTTCCAACATAGGCCTCAAAGCCCTCCAAATAAACAGCTGCAGATCCTACAAAAGAAGTCCTTCAAAACTCTTCTATCAAACGGAACGTTCAACTCTGTGAGTTGAATGCACTCATCACGAAGAAGTTTGTGAGAATGCTTCTGCCTAGATTTTATGTGATGATATTTCGTTTTCCAGCATTGGCATAAAAGCCCTCCAAATATTCACTTACAGATGCTACCAAAAGAGTGCTTCAAAACTGCTCTATCAAAAGGAAATTTCAAGTGTGTGAGTTGAATGCACTCATCACACAGAAGTTTCTGAGAATGCTTCTGTCTCGTTTTTCTGTGAAGAATTTCCTTTTCCATCATAGGCCTCAAAGAGCTCCAAATAAACACTTGCAGTTTCTACAAAAGGAGTGTTTCAAAACTGTTCTATCAAAAGGAAGATTCAAGTCCGTGAGTTGAATGCACTCATCATGCAGAAGTTCCTGAGACTGTCTAGGGTTTCTGTGAAGATATTTCCTTTTGCAGCATAGGCCTCAAATAGCTCCAAATATCCACTTGCAGATTTTACAAAAAGGCTGTTTCCAAACTGCTGTATCAAAAGGCAGGTTCAACTCTGTGAGTTGAATGCACACATCCCAAAGAAGTTTCTGAGAATGGTTCTGTGTAGTTTTCAGGTGAAGATATTTCATTTCCCAGTAAAGGCCTCAAGACGCTCAAAATATCAACTTGCATATTCTACAAAAAGACTGTTTCAAAACTGCTCTTTCAAAATGAAGGTTGAAGTCTGTGAGTTGAATGCACTCATCACAAAGAAGTTTCTGAGAATGCTTCTATCTAGTTTTTATGGGAAGATATTTCGTTTTCCAGCATAGGACTCAAATCACTCCAAACATCTGCTAGCAAATTCTACAAAACAAGTGTTTCAAAACTGCGCTTTCAAAAGGAAGGTTCTTCTCCGTGACTTAAATGCATAAAGTAAAGGGAAGTTTCTGAGAATGCTTCCACCTAGTTTTTATGTGAAGATATTTCCTTTTCCACTGTTGGCCTCTTAACACTCCAAATATCCACTTGAAGATTCTACTAAAAGAGTGTTTCAAAACAGCTATATCAAAAGGAAGCTTCAACTCTGTGAGTTGAATGCACACATCACAGAGAAGTTTCTGAGAATGCTTCCATCTAGTTTTTATGTGAAGACATTTCCTTTTCCAGCATAGGCTTCAAAGCGTTCCAAATGTCGACTTGCAGATTCTAGGAAAAGAGATTTTCAAAACTGTTCTATCAAAAGGAACGTTCAACTATGTGAGTTGAATGCAGAAACACAGGGAGGTTTCTGAGAATGCTTCTGTCTAGTTTTTATGTGAAGATATTTCCTTTTCCAACATAGTCCTCAAAGCCCTCCAAATAAACAGCTGCAGATCCTACAAAAGAAGTCCTTCAAAACTCTTCTATCAAACGGAACGTTCAACTCTGTGAGTTGAATGCACTCATCACGAAGAAGTTTGTGAGAATGCTTCTGCCTAGATTTTATGTGATGATATTTCGTTTTCCAGCATTGGCATAAAAGCCCTCCAAATATTCACTTACAGATGCTACCAAAAGAGTGCTTCAAAACTGCTCTATCAAAAGGAAATTTCAAGTGTGTGAGTTGAATGCACTCATCACACAGAAGTTTCTGAGAATGCTTCTGTCTCGTTTTTCTGTGAAGAATTTCCTTTTCCATCATAGGCCTCAAAGAGCTCCAAATAAACACTTGCAGTTTCTACAAAAGGAGTGTTTCAAAACTGTTCTATCAAAAGGAAGATTCAAGTCCGTGAGTTGAATGCACTCATCATGCAGAAGTTCCTGAGACTGTCTAGGGTTTCTGTGAAGATATTTCCTTTTGCAGCATAGGCCTCAAATAGCTCCAAATATCCACTTGCAGATTTTACAAAAAGGCTGTTTCCAAACTGCTATATCAAAAGGCAGGTTCAACTCTGTGAGTTGAATGCACACATCACAAATAAGTTTCTGAGACTGCTTCTGTGTAGTTTTCAGGTGAAGATATTTCATTTCCCAGTAAAGGCCTCAAGACGCTCAAAATATCCACTTGCATATTCTACAAAAAGACTGTTTCAAAACTGCTCTTTCAAAATGAAGGTTCAAGTGTGTGAGTTGAATGCACTCATCACAAAGAAGTTTCTGAGAACGCTTCTGTCCAGTTTTTATGGGAAGATATTTCGTTTTCCAGCATAGGCCTCAAATCGCTCCAAACGTCCACTAGCAAATTCTACAAAAAGAGTGTTTCAAAACTGCGCTTTCAAAAGAAAGGTTCCTCTCTGTGACTTGAATGCATAAAGCACAGGGAAGTTTCTGAGAGTGCTCCCATCTAGTTTTTATGTGAAGATATTTCCTTTTCTAGTGTTGGCCTCTTAGCAGTCCAAATATCCACTTGCAGATTCTACTGAAAGAGTGTTTCAAAAGAGCTGTATCAAAATGAAGCTTCAACTCTGTGAGTTGAATGCGCGCATCTCAAAGAAGTTTCTGAGAATGCTTCTATCTAGTTTTTATGTGAAGATGTTTCCTTTTCCACCACAGGCTTCAAAGCGCTACAAATATCCATTTGCAGATTCCACAAAAAGAGAGTTTCAAAACTCTTCTAGCAAAAGGAAGGTTCAACCCTGTGAGTAGAATGCACACATCACAAAGAAGTTTCTCAGAACGGTTCAATCTGGTTTTTATCTGAATATATTTCCTTTTCTGCTAGATGCCGCAATCGCACCAAATATCCACTTGCAGTTTCCACAACAAGAGTGTTGCAGAACGGCCCAATGAAAAGGAATGTTCAACTCTATGAGTTCAATCCCCAAAAGACAAAGAAGTTTCTGAGAATGCTCCTGTCTAGAAAATATCTTCACATAAAAATTTCTTTGTGATGAGTGCATTCCACATTCCATTCCATTACATTCCATTCCACATTCCATTCCTTTCCATTCCATTCCACATTCCATTCCATTCCATTTCATATTCCATTCGATTGCATTGCACATTCCGTTATACATTCCATTCCATTCCATACCCAATTCCATTCCACATTCCATTCCACTCCACATTCCATTCCACATTCCATTCCACATTCCATTCCATTCCATTCCATTCCATTTCACATTCCATTCGATTCCATTCCACATTCCATTATACATTCCATTAAATTCCATTCCACATTCCATTCCATTCCATTCCATTCCATTCCATTCCATTCCACTCCACATTCCATTCCACATTCCATTCCTTTCCATTCCTCATTCCATTCCATTCAATTACATTCCACTTTCCATACCACATTCCATTCCATTCCAGTCCACATTTCATTCCACATTCCATTCCTCATTCCATTCATCATTCCTATCCATTTCATTCATTTCCACATTTCATTCCGCATTCCATTCTATTCCACATTCCATTCTGCATTCCATTCCATTCCACATATCATTCCACATTCCATTCCGCATTCCATTCCATACCAGATACCATTCCACATTCCATTCCATTCCATTTCACATTCCATTCCATTGCATTCCACGTTTCATTCTAATCCATTACACTTTCCATTCCACGTTCCATTCCACATTCCATTCCACGTTCTATTCCACATGCCATTCCATTCCATTCCACGTTCCATTAACCATTCCATTCCAATCCATTCCACATTGCAGTCCACATTCCATTCCACATCCCAGTTCGCATTCCATTCCATTCCATTCCATTCCATTCCACATGCCATTCCATTCCATTCCAAATTCCATTCCATTCCATTTCACATTCCATTTCATTTCATTGCATTCCACATTCTGTTGCATTCCGCATCCCATTTCATTCCATTCCACATTCCATAACAATACATTCCATTACATTCCGCATTCCGTTCCTTTCCATTTCCTTCCACTTCCTATTCCAGTCCACATTCCATTCCATTCCATAACACATTACATTCCATTCCATTCCATTCCGTTCCATTCCACATTCTTTTACATTCAATTCTAGATTTCATTCCAATTCACTCCATTCCACATTCTATTCCATTCCAGAATCCATTTCATTCCACATTCTATTCCACATTCCATTCCACATTCCATTCCATTCCACTTTCCATTTCATTCCATTAAATATTCCACTCCACATTCCATTCCATTCCACATTCCGTTCCATTCCATTCCACATTCCTTTGCACATTCCATTCCATTCCATTGAACGTTCCATTCCACGATCCATTTAACATTCCATTGCACATAGCATTCCAAGTTCCATTCCACGTTCCATACCATTCCATTCCATGTTCCATTCCACATTCCACTCCACATTCCATTCCACGTTCCATTCCACATTCCATTCCACGTTCCTTTTCACTTTCCATTCCAAGTTCCTTTACACGTTCCATTCTTTCCATACCACTTTCCATTCCACATTCCATTTCATTCCATTGCCCTTTCCATTCCACATTCCATTCCACATTCCATTCCACATTCCATTCCACATTCCATTGCGTTCCATTCCACGTGCCATTTCTCATTCCATTCCACATCCCATTGCATTCCACTCCAAGTTCCATTCCACATTGCATTCCATTACAGTCCACGTTCCATTCCACATTGCATTCCATTACAGTCCACGTTCCATTCCACATTCCATTCCATTCCATTTAAACAATCCATTCCATTGCATTCCACATTCCATTCCACATTCCATTCCATTCCGTCCCACATTCCATTCCATTCCATTACACATTCCATTACACATTCCATTCCACATTCCATTCCATTCCATTCTATTCCACATTCCATTCCACTACATTCCATACTCCATTCCACATTCCATTCGATGTTCCATTCTATTCCATTCCACGTTCCATTCCACATTCCATTCCATTCCATTCCACATTACAAAACTTTCCATTCCATTCCATTCCGCATTCCATTCCGTTCCATTCCATGATCTATCCCACATTAAATTCCAATCCATTCCACATTCCAGTCCACATTCCATTCCATTCCATTCCACATTCCATTCCATTCCACATTCCATTGCACTCCATTCCACATTCCATTCCACATTCCTTTCCATTACATTCCACATTGCATTCCACGTTACATTCCGTTCCATTCTGCATTCCATTCCACATTCCAATCCATTCCATTCCATATTCCATCCCATTCTGTTCCACCTTCCATTCCACCTTCCATTCCACGTTCCATTCCACGTCCATTCCACGATCCATTCCGTTCCATTCCACGTTCCACTCCACATTTCATTCCACATTCCATTAAACATTCCATTCCACATTCCTTTCCATTCCTTTGCACAGTGCATACCATTGCAGTCCACACTCCTTTCCACATTCCATTGCATTCCATTGAACATTCCATTCCACTTTCCAATACACATTCCATTCGACGTTCCATTCCACTTTCCATTCCATGATCCATTCCACGTTCCATTCCATGTTCCATTCCATATTCCATTCCATTCCATACCACGTTCCATTCCACATTCCATTCCACATTCCATTCCCCATTTCATTCCATTGCACTACACATTCCATTCCACATTCCATTCCAATGCATAAAACATTCCATTCCACATTCCATTCCACCTTCTGTTCCACATTCCATTCCATTCCATTCCACATTCCATTCCACATTCCAATCCTTTCCTTTCCACATTCCATTCCACATTCCATTCCATTTCGTTCCACATTCCATTCCACGTCCCATACCACATTCCATTCTACATCCCATACCACAATCCATTCCACATTCCATTCCATTCCATTCTATATTCCGTACCACATTCCATTACATTACTTTCCACGTTCCATTCCATTCCACATTCCATTCCACATTCCATTACACGTTCCATTCCATTCCATTCCACGTTCCATACCACGTTCCATTCCACGTTCCGTTCCATGTTGCATTCCACGTTCCATTCCATTCCATTCCACATTCCATTCCATTCCATTCCACTTTCCATTCCATTCTATTCCACATTGCATTCCATTCCTTTCCCTTGCATTCCACATTCCATTCCATACCATTCCGCATTCCATTCCATTCCATTCCATACCACATTCTATTACATTCCATTCCACATTCCATTCCATTCCATTCCTCATTCCATTCCATTCCATTCCATTCCACATTCCATAGCATTCCATTCCGTTGCACAATCGAATCCAATTTCCATTCCATATTCCACTCCATTCCATTACACATTCCATTCCATTTCAAACCATTCCATTCCACATTCCTTTCCACATTCCCTTCCCTTCCATTCCACATTCCATTCTATTCCATTCCACATTCCATTCCACGTTGCATTCCACGTTCCATTATACATCCTATTCAATTCCATTCTATTCCATTCCATTCAATTCTGAATTCCTTTCTTTTCATTCAAATTACATTCGACAGTCTATTCCATTCCATTCCATATTCCATTCCATTGCATTCCACATTCCGTTCCTTTCCATTCCACATTACATTCCACTTTCCATTCCACCTTCCATTCCACATTCCATTCCACTTTCCATTCTACGTTCCATTCCATGTTCCATTCTACTTTCCATTCCATTCCATTCCACTTTCCGTTCAATTCCATTTTACCTTCCATTCTACTTTCCATTAGACCTTCCGTTCTGTTCCATTCCACGTTCCAGTCTTCGTTCCATTAGAGGTTCCATTCCACGTTCCATTCCACGTTCCAATCCATTCCATTCCACTTTAAATTCCATATTCCATTCTATTCCATTCCACATTCCATTCCATTCCAGTCAACATACCATTCCATTCCATTCCACGTGCCATTCCACGTTCCATTCTGCGTTCCAATCCACATTCCATTCCACGTTCCATTCCATTCCATTCCACTTTCCATTCCACGTTCCATTCCATTCCATTCCACGTCCAATTCCATTCCATTCCACGTTGCATTACATTCCATTACACTTCCCATTCCACATTACATTTCACATTCCATTCCACCTTCCATTCCATTGCATTCCATTCCATTCCACATTCCATTCCATTACATTCCGCTTTCCATTCCGTTCTATTCAACATGCCACTCCACATTCCATTCCACATTCTATTCCACATTCTTTTCCACATTCCAGTCCACATTCCATTCCATTCCACTTTCCATTCCACATTCCATTTCATTCCATTCTACATTCTATTCCACATACCATTCCACATTGCATTCCACATTCCATTCCAAATTCCCATCCACACTGCATTCCATTCCATTCCACATTCCATTCAAAATTCCATTCCATTCAATTCCACATTCCATTCCACATTGCATTCCACATTCCATTCCATTCCATTTCACATTCCCCTGGACATTCCATTCCATTCCATTCCATTCCACATTTCGTTCCACATTCCATTCCATTACATTCCACATTGCATTCCGCATTCCATTACACATTACCTTCCTCATTCCATTCCATTCCATTCCACATTCCATTCCAAATTCCATTCCATTCCATTTCACATTCCATTACACATTCCAATCCACATTCCATTCCATTCCATTCCACATTTCAAACAGCTTTACATTCCAATCCATTCCACATTCCATTACACACTCCCTTCCACATTCCATTCCATTCCATTCCACTTTCCATTCTACTTTCCATTAGACATTCCGTTCCATGCCATTCCACATCCCATTCCACATTCCACTCCATTCCATTTCACATTCCATTACACATTCCTTTCATTTCCATTCTACTTTCCATTCCACATTCCATTCCTTACCATTCCAAATTGCATTCCTCATTCCATTCCGTTCCATTCCACGTTTCATTCCATTCCATTCCACAATCCATTGCATTCTATTCAACATTCCATTCCATTCCATTCCACGTACAATTCCACTTTTCATTCCATGTTTCATTCCAGATTGCATTCCACATTCCATTCCATTCCATTCCACGTTCGATTCCATGTTTCATTCCATTCTGTTTTGCCTTCCATTCCACATTCCATTTCACATTACATTCCAACTTCCATTCTATTGCATTCCATTCAATTCCAAATTCCATTCCACGTTCTATTCCATTCCATTCCACGTTTCATTCCACCATCCATTAAACATTCCATTCCACTTTCCATTTGACGTTCCATTGCATTCCATTACACGTTCCATTAAAACATCCATTCAACATTCCTTTCCTTTCCATACCATTTCAGTCAATATTCCATTCCATTCCATTCCACATTCCATTCCACATTTCATTCCACTTTCTATTCCATATTCCATTCAACATTCCAATGCACGTTCAATTCCATTCCATTAAATGTTCCATACCACGATACATTCCACATTCCATTACACGTTCCATTCCATTCCATTACACATTCCATTCCACTTTCCATTCCATTCCATTTCACGTTCCATTCCACATTCCATTCCACCTTCCATTCCATATTCCATTCCACATTCCATTCCACCTTCCTTTCCACATTCTATTCCATTTTCCATTCCAACTTTCAATCCAAATTCCATTCCACTTTCCATTCCATTCCATTCCATGTTCCATTCCACATTCCATTCCATTCCATTGCACTTTCCATTCCACATTCCATTACACATCGCATTCCACATTCCATAACGTTCCATTCCACATTCCATTCCATTGTCCATTTCACATTCCATTCCACATTCCAATACATACCTTTCTATTTTCCATTCCACATTCCATTGCACATTACATTCGGTTTATTCCACATTCCATTCCACATTCTTTCCACTTTCCATTCCACATTGCATTCCATTCCATTCCTTTCAACATTCCACTCCACATTCCATTGCACATTACATTCCACATTGCATTCAATTCCATTCCACTTTCCATTCCACATTCCATTCCACATTCCCTTCCACATTCTTTAGCATTCCATTCCGAGTTCGGTTCCACATTCCATTCCACATTCCATTCCATTCCATTCCACATTACAATCTATTCCATTCCTTTCCGTTTCACATTCCATTCCCGGTTCCATTTGATTCCATTCCACATTCCATTCCACATTCCATTCCATTCCATTTCACCTTCCATTCCACATTCCATTCCACATTCCATTCCTCATTCCATTCCACATTCCATTGCATATTACATTTCGTTCCATTCCACATTCCATTCCACATTCCATTCCAGATTCCATTCCATTACATTCCACATTCCTTTGCGCATTCCATTCCATTACGCATTGCATTCCACATTCCATTCAATTTGATTCCACATTCCATTCCATTCCACATTCCATTGCATTCCATTCCACATTCCGTTCCATTTCATTCCACATTCCATTCCATTCAATTGCACATTCCTTTGTATTCAATGGCACATTAAATTCCACATTCCATACATTTCCATTCTAAATTCGTTTACATTCCACTGCATTCCATACCTCATTCCATTCCATTCCATTTCACATTCCATTCCATTCCATTCCACATTCCATTCCTTTCCATTCCATTCCACATTCCATTCCACTTTCCATTCCTTTCCATTCCATTCCACATTCCACTCCACATACCATTCCACATTCCTTTTCATTCCATTCCATATTCCTTTTCACATCCCATTCCATTCCATTCCACATTCCATTCCATTACATTCTGAATTCCATTCCACATTCCCTATTGCATTACATTCTGAATCCATTCCACATTCCACATTCCATTCCTTTCTATTCCACATTCCATTCCATTTCATTCCACATTCTATTCCACTTTCCATTCCACGTTCCATTACACGATCCAGTCCATTCCATTCCACATTCCATACCATTCCATTCCATTTCTTTCTGGATTCCATTCCATTCCATTCCACATTCTATTCCACTTTCCATTCCATTCCATTGCAAGTTCCATTCCATTCCATTCCACATTCCATTTGTTTCCTTTCCACATTTCATTCCCCATTCCCCTCCACGTTCCATTCCACGTTCCATTCCACATTCCATTCTGCATTCCATTCCACATTCCCTTCCAAATTCTATTAAATTCCATTCCACATTCGAGGCCACATTCCACTCCATTCCATTCCACATTCCATTCCATTACAGTCCACATTCCATTCCAACTTCCATTCCATGTTCCATTCCATTCAATTCCACATTCAATTCCACTTTCCATTGGACGTTCCATTCCACTTTCTATTCCCGTTACATTCCATTCCATTCCACGTTCCTTTCCACATTCCATTCCATTGCATTCCACGTTCCATTCCATTCCATTCCATGTTCCATTCCACTTTCCATTCCATGTTCCATTCCATTCCATTCCACGTTACTTTCCATTCAATTCCACTTTCCATTTCATTCCATTCCAGTTTCCATTCCACGTTCCATTTCATTCCATTCCTTGTTCCATTCCACATTCCATTTCACATTCCATTCCACCTTCCATTCCATTCCATTCCTATCCATTCCACATTCCATTCCATTCCATTCCACTTCCCTTTCCATTCAATTCCACATTGCATACTATTCCATTACATTCCATTCCTCTGCATTAAATTCCATATTCCATTCCATACCTTTCCTCATTCCATTCCATTACATTCCATTCCATATTCCAATCCATTCCATTCCATTCTATATTCCATTAAATTAAATTCCACATTCCATTCCATTCCATTTCATTCCACATTCCACTCTAATCCAATTCTTTCCATTCCACATTCCATTCCACATTCCATTCCACATTCCATTTCCTTTCATTCCACCTGCGATTCTATTCCATTCCACATTCCATTCCATGTTCCATTCCACTTTCCATTCCACTTTCCATTCCATTCCATTCCACATTCCATATCACTCCATTCCATTCCAATCCTGATTCCTTTCCATTCCATTTGACATTCTATTCCACATTGCATTCCACTACATTCCACAATCCATTCCATTCGATTCCACATTCCATTCCACATTACCTTGCAATCCATTCCACATTCCACTCCACACTCCATTACACATTCCATTCCAAAGTATTCCATGTTCCATTTCACGTTCCATTCCGCATTCCATTCCACATTCCTTTCTACGTTCCTTTCCATTCCATTCCACGTTCCAATCAACTTTCCATTCCTTTCCTATCCACGTTCCATTCCACGTTGCATTGCATATTCCATTACAGATTCCATTCCACATTCCATTCCACGTTCCGTTCCATGTTCCATTCCATTCCATTGAACATTCCATTCCACATCCCATTTCATCCCATTCCACGTTAAATTCCATTCCATTCCACGTTCCTTTCCATATTCCATTCCACATTCCATTCCATCACATTCTGCATCCCATTCGACGTTCCATTCTATTCCATTCCACTTTCCATTCCACATTCCATTCCATTCAATACCACATTCCATTGCAATTTCCATTCCATTCCATTTCCACATTCCATTCCACATTCCATTCCATTCCACTTTGCATTCCATTTCAATCCACATTCCATTCCACATTCCATTCCATTTCATTACACATTCCGTTCCATTACATTCCACATTCATTCTATTACAGTCCACATTCCATTCCATTCCATTTCACATTCCATTCCATTCCAGATTGCATACCATTCCATTCCACATTCCATTTCATTCCACATTCCATTCCATTCCATTAGACTTTCCATTCCATTCCGTTCCACATTCGATTCCTTTCCATTCCATTCCATTCCACATTCCATTCCATTCCACTTTCCATTCCATTCCAGATTCCATTCCATTCCACATTCTATTCCTTTCCACATTCAATTCAATTCCACATTCCATTCCATTCCATTCCGTACCACATTCCATTCCATTCCATTCCACTTTCCATTCCGTTCTACATTGCATTCCATTCCACATTCCATTCCATTCCATATTGCATTCCATTCAATTCCATTCCACTTTCCATCCCATTCCACATTGCATTCCATTCCATTCCGTATTCCATTCCATTCCACATTCCATTCCACTCCACCTTCCGTTCCATTTCATCCCATTCCACGTTCCATTCCATTCGAATCCACCTTCCATTCCATTCCATTCCATGTTCCATTCCATTATATTCCACCGTCCATTCCCTTCCCTTCCACATTCCATTCCATTCAATTCCACATTCCTTTCCACATTCTATTCCATTATATTCCATGTTCCATTCTATTCTATTCCCTTCCACATTCCATTCCTTTACACATTCATTTCCACAATCCATTCCATTCCATTCCACAGTCCATTCCTCATTCCATTCCGTTCCATTCCACATTCCATTCCATTCCATTCCCCAACCCATTCCATTCCACCTTCCATTCCACTCACATTCCATTCCATTCCATTCTAATACAAGTTCCATTACATTCCTGTCCACCTTCCATTCCATTCCCGTCCACGTTCCATTCCATTCCATTCCACGTTCCATTCCATGTTCCTTTGAATTCCATTCCACTTTCCTTTCCATTCATATGCACATTTCATTCCATTCCATTCCACATTCCTTTCCATTCCATTCCACATTCCAGTCCACATTCCATTCCATTCCATTCTGCATCCCATTTCACTTTCCATTCTATTCCATTCCACTATCCATTCCACATTCCATTCCATTCCATACCACATTCCATTCCACTTTCCATTCCATTCCATTCCACATTCCATTCCGTTCCACATTACACTTTCCATTCCTCGTTCCATTCCACTTTGCATTTCACGTTCCATTCCACATTCCATTCCTTTCCATTCTACTTTCTATCCCACGTTGCATTACATTCCGTTCCACATTCCATTCCACATTCCATTGCATTCCATTCCACCTTCCCTTGCATTGCATTCCACATTCCATTCCACATTGCGTTCCATTCCTTTCCACATTCCATTCCAGATTCCATTCCATTCCATTCGACATTCCATTCCACATACCGTTCCTTTACGTTTAACTTTCTGTTCCACGATTCATTAATTTCCATTCCACATTCCATTCCACTTTACATTCTATTACATAACACATTCCTTTCCACATTCCATTCCACATTCGATGCCATTTGATTCCATTCCAAATTCCATACCATTCCGGTACATATTACTATACATTCCATTCCACATTGCATTCCATTCCACATTCCATTCCATTCCATTGTGCTCCATTCCATTCCACATAGCATTCCAAATTCCATTCCATTCCTTTCCACATTCCATTACATTCCATTCCACTTTCCATGCTATTCTATTCCACATTCCATTCCATTCCATTCCATTCCACATAGCATTCCACATTCCATTCCATTCCTTTCCACATTCCATTAAATTCCATTCCACTTTCCATGCTATTCTATTCCACATTTCATTCCAATCCATTCCATTCCACTCCACATTCCCTTCCATTCCATTCCACATTTCATTCCATTCCATTCCACATTCCCTTCCATTCCATTCCACATTGGATTCCATTCCATTCCACAATCCATTCCATTCCAGTTTGTATTGCATTCCATTCCACATTCCATTTCATTCCACTTTCTATTTCATTCCATTCCATTCCATTCCATTCCACATTCCATTCCACATTCCATTCCATTCCATCCCACATTCCATTCCATTCCATTCCACATTCCATTCCATTCCATTCCACATTCCAGAACATTGCATTCCACATTGCATTCCATTCCATTCCATTCCACATTACATTCCATTCTATTCCACATTCCATTCCATTCCATTCCACATTTCATTCCATACCATTCCAAATTCTATTCCATGCCATTCCACATTTCATTACACATTCCATTCAATTCCATTCCTTTCCATTTTCCATTTCATTCCATTCCACCTTCCATTCCATTCCATTCCACTTTCCATTCCATTATATTCCACGTTTCATTCTACTCTGTTCCATTCCACATTCCATTCTGTTTCATTACACATTCCTTTCCACATTTAATTCCATTCCACATTCCATTCCATTATATTCAATGTTCCATTCTATTCCATTCCATTCTGCATTCCATTCCATTCCATTCCACATTCCTTTCCTCAATCCCTTCCATTCAATTTCACATTGCATTCCAATCCATTCCACATTCCATTCCATACCACATTCCATTCAATTAAACATTCCATTCCATTTCATTCCATTCCACCTTTCATTCCATTCCATTCCATATTCCTTTCCAAATTCCATTTCATTCCATTCCACATTCCATTCCACATTCCATTACACTTTCCATTTCATTCCATTCCACATTGCATTCCAAATTCCATTCCATTACAAATTACTTTGCATTCCATTCCACATTCCATTCCACTGCATTACCAATTACATTCCATTCGATTCTACATTCCATTTCATTCCACATTCCGTTCCATTCCATTCCTCATTCCATTCTGTTCCAAATTCCATTCAATTCCATGCAACTTTCTATTACAATTTCCATTCCATTCCCTTCCATTACACATTCCATTCTATTCCATTCCACATTCCTTTCCATGCCATTGCACATTCCATTCCACTTTCCATTCCATTTCATTCCAAATTCCATTCCATTCTAATACATTCCAGTCCACATTCCATTCCATTGCATTGCATTCTTTATTCCATTCCATTGCATTCCGCATTCCTTTCCATTCCACTCCACATTCCATTCCATTCCATTCTACGTTCTATCCCACATCCCATTCCAATCCATTCCGCATTTCATTCCACATTTCATAGTATTCCATCCCACCTTCCCATGCATTCCATTCCACATTCCATTCCATATTACTTTGCATTCCATTCCACATTCCATTCCATTCCATTCCACATTCCATTCCATTCCATTCCATTCCGTTGCATTCCACATTGCATTGCACATTCCATTCCATTCTTTTCCACATTCCATTCCATTCCATTCCATTTTCCATGCCATTCTATTCCATTCCATTCCATATTCGCTTCCATTCCATTCCTCATTCCATTCCATCCCATTCCTTTCCACATTCCATTCCATTCCACATTCTATTCCATTTCATTCCACATTACACTTTCCATTCAACGTTCCATTCCATGTTCCATTCCACTTTCCATTCCACGTTCCACTCCACGTTCCATTCCACTTTCCATTCTACGTTCTATCCCACGTTCCATTCCATTCCATTCCACATTCCATTCCACATTCCACTGCATTTAATTCCACCTTCCCTTGCATTCCCTTCCACATTCCATTCCACATTCTGTTCCATTCCTTTCCACATTCCATTCCACATTCCATGTTCCATTCCACATTCCGTTCCTTTCCATTTCAAATTCCATTCCACGTTCTATTCCTTTCCATGCCACATTCCATTCCACGTTCCATTCCATTCCATAACACAATGCCTACTACATTGCATTCCACATTCCATTCCATTCGATTTCATTCCACATTCCATTAAACTCCATTCCATATTCCTTTACATTCCATTCCGCATTCCCTTCCATTCCATTCCACATTCCCTTCCATTCCATTCCATATACATTTCCATTCCATTCCTTTCCGTTCCATTCCACATAGCATTGCACATTCCATTCCATACCTTTCCACATTACATACCATTCCTTTCCACTTTCCATGCCATTTCATTCCACATTTCTTTCCATTCCATTCCTTTCCATTCCGCATTCACTTCCATTCCATTCCACATTCCCTTCCGTTCCTTTCCACATTCTATTCCATTGCATTCCACATTCGATTCCATTCCATTCCACATTCCATTCCATTCCATTCCAATCCATTCCATTCCACATTCCATTCCATATTACATTTCTTTCCTTCACACATTCAACTCTATTCCATTCCACCTTCCATTCCATTCCATTCCGTTCCACATTCCATTCCATTCCATTCCATTCCACATTCCATTCCATTCCATTCCAGATTGCATTCCATTCCATTCCACATTCCATTCCATTCCATTCCACATTCCATTCCATTCCTCATTCCATTCCATTCCAAACCCTTGCTTTCCATTCCATTCCATGTACAATTCCATTCCGTTCCATGTTCCATTCCATTCCATTCCAATTTCCATTCCATTCCATACCACATTCCATTCCATTCAATTCCACATTGCATTCCACATTCAATTCTACTCCATTCCATTCTACATTCCATTCCATATTCCATTCCATTCCATTCCACATTCCATTAAACTTTCCATTCCATTCCATTGCATTCCAGTCCATATTCCATTCCATTCCATCCCGTCCCACATTCCATTCCATTCTATTCCATCCCACATTCCATTCAATTCTATTCCATGTTACATTCCTCTTTCTATTCCACTACATTCCACTTTCCATTCAGCAATGCATTCCATTCCATTCTACATTCCATTCCACATTCCTTTAAATTCCATTCCACATTCCATTCTACAATGCTTTCCATTCCATTCTATGTTCCATTCCACATTCTGTTTATTTCCATTCCACATTGCATTAAATTCCAATCCATTTTCCATTGCATTTCATTTCACTTTCTATTCCATCCAATTCCATTACATTACATTACACATTCCATTCTTTTGCATTCCACATTTCATTACATTCCATTCCACTTTCCTTTTCATTCCATTCCTTTCCATTCAACATTCCATTCCACATTGCTTTCCATTCCATTCCACTTTCCTTTCCACATTTCATGCTATTCCATTCCACATTCCATTCCACATCCCATTCCATTCCATTCTACATTCCATTCCACATTCCATTCCATTACATTGCACATTCCATATTCCATTCCACGTTCCATTCAAGATTCCATTCCAGTTCATTCCACGTTGCCTTCCACTTTCAATTGCATCCCATTCTACGTTCCATTCCACGTTCCATTAAATTCCATTCCACGTTCCATTCCACGTTCCCTTCCATTCCATTTCCCATTCTATTCTCTGTTCCATTCCATCATATTCCAAGTTCCATTCCAAATTCCATTCCATTCCCTTACATTCAACATTCCACTCCGTTCCATTCCACATTGCATTCCTTTCCTCATGCCATTCCACATTGCATTCCATTCCATTCTACATTCCATTCCACATTCCATTCCACATTCCCTTCAATTGCATACCACATTCCGTTCCTTTCCAATCCAGATTCCATTCCATTCTATTTCACATTCCATTCCATTCCATTCCACTCTTAACCTTCCATACCACATTCCATTCCATTCCATTCCACATTCGATTCCACGTTCCATTACATTCCATTCCACATTCCATTACACATTCCATTCCACAATCCATTTCATTCCATTCCACATTCCATTCCATTCCATTCCATATTCCATTCCATTCCTCATGCCATTTCCCATTGCATTCCATTCCATTCTACACTCCATTCCACATTCCATTCCACATTCCCTTCCATTCCTTACACATTCCATTCCATTCCAATCCACATTCCATTCCATTCAATTCCACATCCTATTCCAGATTCCCTACTTCAATCCATTTCATTCCATTCCACATTCCATTGCATTCCAATCCGCATTCATTTCCACATTCCGTTCCATTCCATTCAGTTCCACATTCCATTTCATTCCGTTCCACCTTCCATTCCATTCCATTCCACATTCCATTCCATTCCATTCCCTTCCATTCCACATACCATTCCACATTCTATTTCACGTGCCATTCCCCGTTCCATTCTACTTTCCACTCCATTTTACATTCCACGTTCCATTCCACATTCCATTCCATTTCATTCCATATTCCATTATACATTCCAATCCATTCCATTACACTTTGCATACCACATTGCATTCCATTCCATTCCACATTCCATTCCATTCCAATCCACATTCTATTCCATTGCATTTCACTTTCAATTGCACATTCCATTCGTTTCCAATCCACATTGCATTCCCTTCCATTCCATTCCACGTTCCATTCCACTTTCCATTCCACTTTCCATTCCACTTTCTATTCCACATTCCATTCCACATTCCATTCCATTGCATACCACTTTCCATTCCACGTTCCATTGAATTCCATTCCACTTTCCATTGCATTCCATTCCACATTCTATTCTATTCCATTCTACATTCCATTCCATTCCCTTCCACATTGCATTCCACGTTCCATTCCATTCCATTTCACATTCGAATACATTGCATTCCACTCCACATTCCAATA
Source organism: Pongo abelii (assembly GCF_028885655.2). Lineage (NCBI taxonomy): Eukaryota > Metazoa > Chordata > Mammalia > Primates > Hominidae > Pongo > Pongo abelii. The sequence continues at coordinate 15,731,673 of NC_072000.2, read as the reverse complement.
CATTGCATTCCACATTCCATTCCACATTCCTTTCCATTCAATTCCATTCCACATTCTATTCAACAATCCATTCCATTCCATTCCACTTTCCGTTCCATTCTATTCCACATTCCATTGCCTTCCATCACACATAACATTTCAAATTCCATTCTATTCCATTCCACATTCCATTCAATTCCATCACACATTACATTCCAAATTCCTTAGCATTCCATTACACATTCCATTCCACGTTGCATTCCATTCCATCCCACATTCCATTCAATTTCATCACAAATTCCATTCCACATTCCATTCCACCTTCCATTCCATTCCACATTCCATTCCATTCCTTTTAACTTCCCATTCCATTCCATTACTCATTCCATTACAAATTCCATTCCATTCCATTCTACATTCCATTTCATATTCCATTCCATTCCTTTCCACATTCCATTAAATTCTATTCCATATTGCATTGCATTCATTCCTCATTACATTCCATTCCTTTCCACTTTCCATTCCACGTTCCATTCCACGTTCCATTCCATTCCACTCCACATTCCATTTCACATTCCAATCCGTTCCATTCCACATTCCATTCCATTCTGTTCCACATTGCATTCCATTTCATGCCACATTATATTCCATTCCTTTCCACGTTCCATCCCACGTTTCTTTCCACGATCCTTTCCACGTTCCTTTCCACGTTCCATTCCACATTTCATTCTGTTCAATTTCATATTCCATTTCACGTTCCATTCCATTCCATTCCAATGCACATTCCATTCCACTTTCCATTCCATTCCATTACATTCCATTCCACGTTCAATTCCCTTCCATTCCACATTCCCTTCCATTCCATTCCATTCCACATTCCATTCCATTCCACTCCACGTTCCATTCCACGTTCCATTCCACGTTTCTTTCCATTCCATTCCACATTCCAATCCAAATTCCATTACACATTCTTCTCCATTCCTTTTGACATTCCATTCTGCATTCCATTCCGTTGCATTCCTTATTCCATTCAATTCCATTCCACATTCCATTCCATTTCACATTCCATTCCATTCCATTCCAGTCTATATTCCATTCCATTCCAGTCCACCTTCCTTTCCTTTACATTTCACATTCCATTCCATTCCATTCCATTCCACATTCCAATCCATTCCACTCCACATTCCATTGCTTTACATTCCATATTCCATTCCATTCCATTCCATTCCATTCCATTCCATTCCATTTCACATTCCGTTCCAATCCATTCCATTCTGCATTGCATTCCATTCCATTCCTTTCCATTCCACATTCCATTCCACATTCCATTCTACATTCCGTTGCTTTCCATTCCATTCCTTTTCACATTCAATTCCATTCAATTCCACATTCCATTCCATTCCATTCCATTCCAATGCATGTTCGATTCCATTCCATTTCACGTTCCATTCCACACTCCATTCCATTCCATTCCCTTCCATTCCACATTCCATTCCATTCCATTCCACATTCCATTCCACATTCCATACCACTTTCCATTCTATTATATTCCACACTCCATTCTACATTCCTGTCCAAATTCCAATCCTTTCCATTCCACATTCCATTGCACGTTCCATTCCATTCCATTCCACATTTCATTCCACATTCCATAACATTCCATTACACGTTCCATTCCACGTTCCATTCCATTCCATTCCACATTGCATTACATTTAATTCACCATTCCATTCTATTCCATTCCTCATTCCATTCCATTCCCCATTCCATTTCATTCATTCCACATTCCATTCCATTCCATTCCACATTCCTTTCCATTCCATTCTAATCCTTTCCACATTCCTTTCCATTCCGTTCCATTCCACTTTCCATTTCACGTTCCATTCCACTTTCCATTCCTCATTCCATTACAAATTGCATACCAAATTCCATTCCATTCCATTCCAAATTCCATTTCCTTTTATTCCATATTACATTTCATTCCATTCCATTCCACATTCCATTCCAGTTTCCATTCCATTCCATTCCAAAATCCGTTCCACATTTCATTCCATTCCATTCCATTCCATTCCATGACACATTCCATTGCATTCCCCTCCATTCCATTACACATTCCATTCCACATTCCATTCCAAAATCCATTCCACATTCAATTCCGTTCCATTTCATTCCATTCCAAAATCCATTCCACATTCAATTCCGTTCCATTTCATTCCATTCCATTCCACATTCCATTCAATTCCATTACACATTCCATTGCATTCCATTTAATTCCATTTCACATTCCATTCCATATTTCATTCCATTCCATTCCACAATCCTTTACTCATTCCATTCCATTCCTTTCCACTCCACTCCATTCCACATTACATTCCACATTTTATTCCACAATCGATTCCACATTCCATTCCATTCCATTCCACATTCCATTCTATTCAATTCCACATTCCATTCCTTTCCATTCCACATTCCATTCCGCATTCCACTCCATTCCATTCCACATTCCATTCCTCATTACATTCAATTCCATTCCACATTCCACTCCATTCCATTCCATTCCACATTCCATTCCATTCCATTCCATTCCACATCCCACACCCTTCCATTCCACATTGCCCTCCTTTCCATTCCATTCCACATTCCATTCCATTCCATTCCTCATTCAATTCCACGTTCCTTTCCTCATTCCATTCCATTCCACTCCACATTCGATTCTTTTCCGTTCCACATTCCATTGCACATTCCATTGCATTCATTTCCACAGTACTCTCCATTCCATACCATTCCACATTCCACTCCATTGCATTCAACATTCCATTCCACCTTCCACTTCATTCATTTCCACATTCAATTCCACAATCCTTGCCACATTCCATTCCGTTCCATTCCAGATTCCACTCCATTCAATTCCAAACAACATTCCCTTCCATTCCGTTCCACATTCCGTTGCATAGAATTCCATATTCCATTCCATTTTATTCCACCTTCCATTCCATTCTATTCCACGTTTCATTACACATTACCTTCCACTTTCCATTCCATTCCATTCCACATTCCATTCCACATTTCAAGCCATTGCATTCCACATTCCATTCCAAGTTCCATTCCATTCCATTCCACATTCCATTCCATTATATTCCATATTCCATTCCATTACATTTCATATTCCATTCCATTCCATTACACATTCAATTCCACTCCATTCCACTTTCCATTCCATTCCATTCCACATTCCATTCCATTCCATTCTACGTTCCATTCCACTTTCCATTCCATTTTCCACTCCACGTTCCATTCCACTTTCCACTCCACGTTCCATTACATTCCATTCCATGTTCAATTTTATGTTCCATTCCACTTTCCATTCCACGTTCCCTTCAACGTTGCATTCCACATTCCTTTCCACGGTCCATTCCACGTTCCCTTCCACGTTCCACTCCACGTTCGATTCCACGTTTCATTCTACATTCCATTCCATTCCACATTCCATTCCATTCCGTTCCATTCCTCAATCCACTCCATTCCTTTCCAAATTCCATTACACATTCCATTCCATTCCATTTCAAGTTCCATTCCATTCTATTCCACCTTCCACTACATTCCATTCCACTCCACATTCCATTCCATTCCATTCCATTCAAGATTCCTTTCCATGACATTTCACATTCCGTTGCATTGCATTCTACATTCAATTCCACATTCAATTCCATTCATTCCTTTCCATTCCATTCCAATTTCCATTCCGTATTCCATTCCATTCCATTCCACATTCCATTCCATTCCATTCCACATTCCTTTCCATATTTAGTTTCTTTCCATTCCATTCTATTCCACATTCCATTCCATTCCATTACTTTCTAAATTCCATTCCATTCCATTCCACATTCCATTCCATTCCATTTCACATTCCCTTCCATTCCATTCCATATCCCATTCTGTTACATTCCTTTCCATTCCATTCCACATTTTATTCCATTGCATTCCATTCCACATTCAATTACACTCCATTCCATTCCAGATTTCTTTCCATTCCATATCACATACCATTCCATTCCCTTCCATTTTACATTCCACATTCGTTTCCATTCCATTCCACATTCCATTCCACTCCATTCCATTCAAATCCACATTCCATTCCATTACATTACAAATTCCATTCCATTCCATTACACATTCAATTCCAGTCCATACCACATTCCAATCAATTCCATTACATACCATTCCATTCCACATTCCATTCCATTACATTCCTTTCCAAAATCCATCCCTCTCCATTCCTCATTCCATTTCATACCATTCCATTCCACATTCCATTCCACTCCATTTCATATTCCACTCCATTCCTTTCCACATTCCATTCCACTTTGCATTGCATTCCATTCCACATTCCATTCATTTCCATTTCTCATTGCAATCCATACTCCTTTCCATTCCGTTTCACATTCCATTCAATTATATTCCAAAATCCGTTCCATATTCCATTCCATTCCATTCCACATTCCACTCCACATTCCATTCCATTCCATTCCACATTCCATTCAATTCCTTTCCATTCCTTTCCATTACTTTCCATTCCACATTCCCTTCCTTTCCCTTCCATTCATCAATGCACTCCATTCCATTCCACATTCCATTCCATTCCATTCCATTCCATTTCAAAGTCCATTCCATAACATTCCGTTCCATTCCACATTCCGTTCCATTCCATTCCACATTCCTTTCCATTCCATTCCACGTTTTATACCCCGTTCCATTCCACGTTCCTTTCCATTCCATTCCACTTTCCATTCCATTCCATTTTAAATTCCATTCCATTCCATTCCACATTCCATTCCATTTCATTCCACATTCCATTCCATTCCTTTTCGCATTCCTTTCAATTCCATTCCACATTACTTTCCATATTCCATTCCATTCCATTCCATTCCACATTCCATTCCATGTTCTCTTCCACGTTCCATTCCATTCCATTCCAGTTTCCATTCCACATTCCCTTCCATTACTTTTCACATTCCCTTCCATTCCATTCCACATTCCATTCCACATTCAATTCCATTCCATTCCACATTCGATTCCATTCCATTCCATTCCACATTCATTTCCATTACATTCCACTTTCCATTCCGCATTCCCTTCCATTCCATTCCGTTCCATTCCATTCCATTCCATTCCATTCCATTCCATTCTATTCCTTTCCATTCCATTAAACTCCTTTCCATTCCATTAAACATTCTATTGCATTCCATTCCATTCCAAATTCCATTCCATTCCATACAACATTCCATTCCACATTCCATTCTACATTTCATTCCATTCATTTCCACATTCTATTCAATTCCATTCCACATTCCATTCCACATTCCATTCTACATTCCCTTTCATTCCTTTCCACTTTCCATTCATTTCCATTCTACATTCCTTTCCTTTCCATTCCACGTTCCATTCCTGACTGAATTCCATTCCATTCCACTTTCTATTCCATTCCAAACTTTCCACATTCTATTCCATTCCTTTTTGCATTGCATTCCCTTCCATTCCACATTCCATTCCATTCCTTCTCACATTCCATTCCATTCTATTTCACTTTGCATTCCACATTCCATTCCATTCAATTTCACATTCCATTCCAGTTTCCATTACACGTTCCATTTCTTTCCATTCCACATTCCATTTCACATTCCATTCCTTTCCATTCCATTCCATTCCAAATTCCATTCTATTCCCTTCCACATTCAATTCCATTCCATTCCACATTCCATTCCATTCCATTCAATTACATTACTTTCCTTTCCACATTCCACTCCATCCCATTCCATTCCACATTCCATTCCTTTCCATAGTCCATTCTGATCCATTCCACATTCCATTCCTTTGCATTCCACATTCCATTCCATTTAATTCCACATTCCATTCCACATTCCATTCCACGTTCCATTCCTTTCCATTCCACATTGCTTTCCACATTCCATTTCTTTCCATACCATGTTCCATTCCATTCCATTCCACATTCCAATGCATTTTATTCCGCATTCCATTCCATTCGTTTCCATTGCATTCCATTCCACATTCCATTCCATTCAATTACATTCCGTAATCCATTCCATTCCATTCCACTGTCGATTCCATTCAATTCCACTTTACATTCCTTTCCATTTTACATTCCTTTCCTTTCCATTCCATGTTCTATTCCATTGCATTCCAAATTCCATTGAATTCCACTGCACATTCCATTCCATTTCACTTTCCATTAAATTCCATTCCTTTCCAACTCACATTCAATTCCAATATATTTCATATGCCATTGCTTTATATTCCAAATTACATTCCACATTGCGTTCCACATTCCATTCTACCTTCCATTCCACATTCCATTCCATTCCATTCCACGTTCCACTCCATTACATTCCATTCCAAATTCCATTCAATTCCATTCCATTCCATTCCATATTCCCTTCCATTCCATTCCTCTTTATATTCCACATTCCACTCCATTCCAGTCCGCATTCCGTTTCATTCCTTTACACATGCCATTACATTCCATTTCATGTTCCATTGCACATTCCACTCCATTCTGTTCCGCATTCCATTCCATTCCATTCCACAATGCATTCCATTCCATTCCACGTTCCATTCCCTTCCATTGCTTTCCACATTCCATACCACATTCCATTCCATTCCAGTCCACATTCCATTCAATTCCATTCCATTCCTCATTCCATTCCATTCCATTCAACATTCCATTCCGTTCCATTCCACAATCCATTCCGTTCCTTTCCACATTCCATTCCATTCCATTCCACGTTCCATTCCACATTCCAGTCCATTCCTTTCCACATTCCATTCATTTCCTTTCCACATTCCATTCCATTCCATTCCACATAATTTTCCACATTACAATCCATTCCTTTGCACTTTGCATTCCTTTCAATTCCTTTCCTTTCCACATTGCAGTCCATTCCATTCCATTCCACATTGCATTGCATTCCATTCCACTTTCCATCCCATTCATTTCCTTTCCATTCCATTCCACATTCCATTCCATTCCATTCTATTCTGTTCCTAATTTCATTCCACATTCCATTCCATTCCATTCCATTTTACTCCACTTTCCATTCCAGATTCCATTCGATTCCACATTGCATTCCACATTCCATTCTACATTGCATTCCACATTCCACTCCATTCCATTCCATTGGACATTCCATTCCATTCCATTCCATTCCACATTTCTTTCCATATTCCATTTCATTCATTGCGCATTTCATTCCACGTTCCATTCCACATTGCATTCCAAGCTCCAATAAATTCTATTCCCTATTCCATTCCACATTCCATTCCATTAAATTCCACTTTCCATTACACATTCCATTCCATTCCTTTCCGTATTCTTCTCCATTCCATAGCATTCCTCATTCCACTAATTTCCATTACACATTCAGTTCCACCTTACACTTCATTCCTTTGCACATTCCATTCCACATTCTATTCCACATTCCATTCCGTTCTAATCCACACTCCATTCCATTCAATTTCACATTCGATTACATTCAATTCCACATTCCATTCTATTCCATTCCATTCAAGTCCAAATTGCATTCCATTCAATTCCACGTTTGATTCCATTCAATTCCACTTTCGATTCCATTCCATTCCTTTCAAGTCCACATTCTATTTCACATTCCATTCCATTACATTCCAATCCACAGTCCTTTCGTTTCCATTCCATTCCACATTCCATTCCATTCCATTTCATATTCTATTCAATGTTCAATTCCACGTTCCATTGCATTCAATTCCACTTTCCATTCCACGTTCCATTCCACATTCCATTCCATGATCCACTCCACGATCCATTACACAGTCCATTCCACATTCGATTACATATTCCACTCCATTCCACTCTACATTCCATTGCAAATTCTGTTCCACATTCCATTCCACATTCAATCCCATTCCATTCCACATTCCATTCCACATACCATTCCATTCCTTTCCCATCCATTCCACATTCCATTCCACTTTCCATTCCACGTTCCATTCCCCTTTCCTTTCCACATTTCATTCCATTCAATTCCATTCCTTTCACATTCCATTCCTCTTTCCATTCCATTGCATTACACGTTGCATTCCACTCCATTTCACATTCCATTCCATTGCATTCAACATTACATTACATTCCACATTACATTCCTTTTCCCATTCCATTCCATTCGATTCCATTCCATTAAAGTTTCCATTCCTTTCCATTCCACATTCCATTCCATTCCATTCCATATTGCATTCCACATTCCATTTCATTCCATTCTGTTCCATTCCCATTCCATTCGACATTCTACTCCACATATCATTCCATTCCATTCCACATTCCATTCCATTCAAATACACTTTCCATTCCATTTCATTTCACTTACCATTCCATTCCATATTCCATTCCTTTCTATTCCACATTCAATTACATGTTCCATTCAACGTTCTACTCAACGGTCCATTCCACTTTCCATTCCTCATTCCCTTCCACATTAAATTCCACATTCCATTCCCTTCCATTCCACATTCCATTCCATTCTACCTTCCATTCCATTCCACATTCCATTAAATTCCATTCCGTTCCACGTTCCATTCCACACTGCATTCCATGAAATTTCACATTCCATTCCATTCCATTCCACATTCCATTCCATGATCCACTCCACGATCCATTACACATTCCATTCAACATTCTATTACATATTCCATTCCTTTCCACTCTACATTCCATTGCAAATTCCATTCCACATTTCATTCCACATTCAATCCCATTCCATTCCACATTGCATTCCACATTCCATTCCATTCAATTCCCTTCCATTCCACATTCCTTTCCACGTTCCATTCCACGTTCCATTCCACGTTCAATTCCACGTTCCATTCCACATTTTATTCCATTCCATTCCATTCCTTTCACATTCCATTCCGCTTTCCATTCCATTGCATTGCACATGCCATTCCATTGCATTTCACATTCCACTCCATTACATTCAACATTACATTACATTCCACATTCCATTCCTTTTCCCATTCCATTCCATTCAATTCCACATTCCATTCGATTCCATTCCATTCCAGTTTCCATTCCTTTCCATGCCACATTCCATTCCATTCCATTCCACATTGCATTCCACATTCCATTTCATTCCATTCCATTCCATTCCACATTCCAGTTGACATTCTATTCCACATTTCATTACATTCCATTCCACATTCCATTCCATTCAAATCTGCTTTCCATTCCATTTCATTTCACATAACATTCCATTCCATCCCTTTCCATATTCCTTTCCTTTCTATTCCACATTCCATTCCACGTTCCATTCCACGTTCTACTCAACGGTCTATTCCACTTTCCATTCCTCATTCCATTCCACATTTCATTCCACATTCCATTCCCTTCCATTCCACATTCCATTCCACGTTCCATTCCTTTCCAATTTCCATTCCATTCCATTCCATTCCAAATTCCATTCCATTCCTTTCCACATACCATTCCATTTCATTCCAATTTACATTCCATTCCACATTCAATTCCATACCACTTTCCTTTCCTCATTTAATTCCACATTGCATTCCACATTCCATTCCATTCCATTCCACATTCCATTCTACTTGCCATTCCATTCCTTTCCTCATTCCATTCCAAATTCCTTTCCATATTCCATTCCATTCCACGTCTCATTCCACATTCCATTCCACTTTCCCTTCCACATTCCATTCCATTCCTTTCCACGTTCCATTCCACATTACATTCCTTTCGATTTCACATTCCATTCCATTTAATTCTGCTTTCCATTCCACACTCCATTCCATTCCATTCCACAATCCATTCCTTTAAAGTCCACATTCCATTCCATTCAATTCCACATTCCTTTCCACATTCTATTCTATTCCATTCCACATTCCATTCCACATTAAATTCCATTTCATTCCATTCCACATTCCATTCCATTCCATTCCACTTTCCATTAGAGATAACATTCAATTCCACTTTCCATTCCATTCCATTCCACATTCCATTCCATTCTATTTCATTCCATTCCTTTCCACGTTCCATTCCAAGTTCCATTCCATTCCATTCCATTAGATTCCACAATCCATTCCAGTCCATTTCATATTCCATTCCATTCCATTCCACATTCCATACCATCCAATTCCATATTCCATTCCATTCCATTCCACATTCCATACCATTGTATTCCATTCCATTCCTTTCCACATTCCATTCCACGTTCCATTCCATTTCATTCCATTAGATTCCACAATGCATTCCATTCCATTCTATATTCCATTCCATTCCATATTCCATTCCATTCCATATTCCATTCCATTCCACATTCCATTCCATATTCCATTTAATTCCATTCCATTGCATTCCATTCCACATTCTGTTCCATTCCATTCCATTCCACATTGCATTCCATTCCATTCCATTCCATATTCCCTTCCTTTCCATTCCATTCCTTTCCAAATTCCCTTCCATTCCATTGAAAATTCCATTCCATTCCATACCACATTCCAATGCATTCCTTTCCATTCCATTCCGTTACACATTCCATTACTTTCCATTCCTCCTTCCATTCCATTCCACATTCGATTGCATTCCGTTTCATATTCCTTTCCACTCCATTCCACATTCCATTCCACATTGCCTTCCATTCCATTCCACGTTCCATTGCTTTCCATTTCACATTGCATTCCGTATTCCATTCCATTCCATTCCACGTTGCATTCAATTCCATTCCATTACATTAAATTCCACATTCCATTCCATTCCATTCCATTCCACATTCCATTCCACTCCTTTCAATTCCATTCGATTCCATTCCAGATTCCATTCCATTAAATTCCATTCCATTCCATTCCAGATTCCATTCCCTTCCATTATATTCTGCAATCCACTCCATTCCATTCCACATTCCATTCCCTTCCATTCCATTCCATTTCAAATTGCAATCCATTCGTTTCCATTCCTTTCCACTTTCCATTCCATTCCATTCCACATTCCATTCCATTCCATTCCACATTCTATTCCATTTTACATTCCATTCCACATTCCATTCCATTCCATTGCACATTCCATTCTATTCCATTCCACATTCAATTCCATTCGTTTTCCCATTCCTTTGCATTCCATTCCACTTTCAATTCCACATAACTTTACATTCCATTCCGTGTTCCCGTCCGTTGAATTCCATTCCATTCCATTCCATTCCGTTCCCTTCCTTTCCGTTGAATTCCACATTAGATTGCATTCCTTTCCATTCCACATTATATTCCATTCCATTCTATTCCATTCCTTATTCCGTTCCATTCCATTCCATTCCATTCCATTCCACAATCCATTCCATTCCATTCCACATTCCATTACATTCCATGCCACATTTCTTTCCACATTCCATTCCATTCCATTCCACATTCCATTCGACTTTCCATTCCTTTCCATTCCACATTCCACTCAATTCCATTCCATATTCCATTCCATATTCCATTTCAAATTCCATTCCATTCGTTTCCATTGCAATTCACATTCCATTCCATTCCATTCCACATTCCATTCCGTTCCACATTCTATTCCATTTCACATTCCATTGCACATTCCATTCCATTCCATTTCACCCTACATTCCATTCCATTCCACATTCCATTCTAATCCATTGCACACTCCATTCAACATTATATTAGACATGGCATTAATTTCCTTTCGACATTCGATTCCACATTCCATTCCGCATTCCATTCCAAATTCCATTCCAAATTCCTTTCCATTCCATTCAACATTCCATTCCGCATCTCATTTTATTCCTTTTCACATTCCATTCCATATTCCATTCCATTCCATTCCGTATTACATTCGATTCCACTCCGAATTACTTTCCATTCCATTACGTTCAATTCCACATTCTATTCCATTCTATTCTTTTCCACATTCCGTGTCATTCCATTACACATTTCATTTCTTTAAATTCCATTCCATTCCACATTCCATTCCAATCCGTTCCATTACATTCCATTCCAAATTCCATTCCACATTCCATTCCATTCCATTGCATTCCACTCCACTTTCCATTCCACATTCCATTCCATTCCACATTGCATAACACATTCCTTTCTACATTCCATTTCAAATTCCACTCCATTCCATTCTACATTCCATTCCACATTCCACTCCATTCCATTCCATTCCACATTCCATTCCATTCCATCCGTCTTTGTTTCCATTTTTCATTCCATTCATTACACATTCCATTCCACATTCCTTTCCAGGTTCCATTCCACGTTCCATTAATTCCATTTCACATTCCATTCCATTCCATTCCACATTCTATTCCGCATTCCGTTCCACTCCTTTCCACATTCCTCTCCATTCCATACTATTTCACATTCCACTCCATTCCATTCAACAATCCATTCCACATTCCACTACATTCCTTTCTACTTTGCATTCCGCATTCCATCCCACATTCCGTTCCACATTCCATTCCCTTCCCTTCCACTTTCCATTCTATTCCATTCCATTCCGCATTCCATTCCATTCGATTTTACGTTCCATTCAATTGCATTTCAATTTCCATTTAATTACATTCCATTCCATTCCACATTGCTTTGCATTCCATTCCACACTACATTCCATTCCATTCCATGTTACATTCCATTCCATTCGATGTTGCATTCCACATTCGATTCCACATTCCATTCCACTTTCCATTCCATTCCATTCCACGTTGCTCTCCATTCCATTCCATTCCACATTCCACTCCATTGCATTCCACATTCCATTCCATCCAATTCCAAATTACATTCCACATGCCATTCCACTTTCTATTCCACATTCCATTCTCGGTTCCATTCCTTTCCATTTCACATTCTATTCCACTTTCCATTTCATTCCATTCCTCATTCCATTCCACATTCCATTCCATTCACTTCCACATTCCATTTCTATACGTTCCACCTTCCATTCCATTGCATTTCACCTTCCATTTCATTACATTCCACATTGCATTCCATTCCATTTCACTTTCGATTCCACGTTCACTTTCCACTCCACGTTCCATTCCTTTCCATTCCAAGTTCCACTCCACGTTCCATTCCACCTTCTGTTCCATTCCATTCCGCATTATATTCCATTCCAAATTCCATTCTACATTACACTAGATTCCATTCCACATTCCACTCAATTCCATTCTACATTCCACTCCACATTCCATTCTATATTCCATTACATTCCATACCACATTGCATTCAATTTCATTCGACATTCCATTCCATTCCGTTCTACATTCCAGGCCTTTCATTTTCACTTTCCATTCCATTAAATTCCACATTCAATTCCACATTCCATTCCATTCCATTCCCTTCCACATTCCCTTCAATTCCATTCCACATTAGATTCCATTACTTTTCACATTCCATCCCATTCCATTCCACATTCCATTCCATTCTACAATCCGTTGCATTCCATTCCACATTCCATTCTCCATTCCCTTCCATTCCATTCCATTCCATTCCATTACATGGCATTACACATTCCATTCCATTCCATTCCATTCCACAATCTATTCCATTTCATTCCATTCAATATTCCTTTCCATTCCATTCCATTAATTTCTGCAATCCATTCCATTCCATTCCACATTCCATTCCATTCCTTTTCATTTTCCATTCCACTTCATTCCACTTTCCATTCCACATTCCATTCCATTCCATTCCACATTCCTTTGCATTCCATTCCCCATTTCATTATCCATTCGCTTCCTCTCCATTCGATTCCATTGCATTCCTCATTAATTTCCATTCCATTCCACACCACATTTCATTCCATTCCATTCCATTGCATATTCCACTCCATTCCATTCCATATTCCATTCTATTCCATTCCATTCCATTCTGAAATCCATTCCAATTCATTCCATATTCTATTCCATTCCATACCACATTCCATTCCATTCCATTCCACATTCCATTCTACATTCCATTCCATTCTATTCCACCTTCCATCCAATTCCATTCCACATTCCATTCCACTTTCCATTCCAAATTCCATTCCACATTCCATTCCACATTCCATTCAATTGCATTCCACATTCCATTCCACATTCCATTCTACATTTCATTCCATTCCATACTACATTGCATTCATTTCCATTCCAAATTCCATTCCATTCCACATTCCATTCCATTGCATTCCACGTTCCAATTCTCATTCAATTCCATTCCATTCCACATTCCATTCCACTCCATTCCACATTCTGCGCCATTCATTTTCACTTTCCATTGCAATAAATTCCACATTCTATTCCACATTCCATTCCATTCCACATTTCTTTCCATTCCTTTCCACAATTCATTCCATTCTTTTTCACATTCCATTCCTCTCCACATTCCATTCCACATTCCATTCCATTCCACATTCCTTTGCATTCCATTCCAAATTCCATTCTCCGTTCCCTTCCATTCCATTCCATTCCATTGCATTACTATTTCCATTCCATTACATTCCATGCCACAATCCATTCCATTCCATTCCATTCCATTCCATATTCCAATCCATTCCATTCCACTCAATTCCACAATCCATTCCATTCCATTCCTTTTCACTTTCCATTCCAATGCATTCCACTTTTCATTCCACATTCCATTCCATTCCATTCCACATTCCATTCCATTCCATTCCATTCCGCATTTCTTTCGAATCCATTCCACATTCCATTCTCCATTCATTTCCATTCCGTTCCATTCCATTCGATTCTTTTGCATTCCTCATTCTTTCCATTCCATTCCATTCCATTTGATTCCATTGCGTGCCACATTCCTTTCCATTCCATTCCATTCCACATTCCATTCCTTTCCATTCCGTTCCATATTCCATTCCATAAAATTTCATATTCTATTCTATTCCATTCCATTCCATTCTACAACCCATTCCATTCCTTTCCATATTCTATTCAATTCTATACCACATTCCTTTCCACATTCCATTCCATTCCATTCCACATATCATTCTACATTCCATTCCATTTCGCATTCCATTCCACAATTCTTTCCATTACATTCCACATTCAATTCAATTCCATTCCACATTCCATTCCATTGCATTTCATATTCCATTCCATTCCTTTCCATTCCAGTCCACATTCCATTCCATTTCACATTTCATTCCATTCAATTCCACATTCCATTCCAAATCACATTCCATTCCATTGCACATTTCATTCCATTCCTTTCCACATTCGATTCCACATTCCATTCCACATTCCATTCCAAATTCCATTCCATTACATTTCACATTCCATTCCAGATTTCATTCCAATCCATTCCACATTCCGTTCCATTCCATTCAATCCCATTCAACATTCCGTTTCATTCCATTCCGCATTCCATTAAAATCCATTCGATTCCATTCCAATCCAAATTCCATTCCACAATCCATTCCATTCCACTGCACGTTGCGTTCCATTTTCCATTCCACGTTCCAATCCACGTTTCATTCCATTCCACGTTCCAATCCACGTTCCATTCCATTCCATTCCACATTCCTTTCCACATTCCATTCCAATCCATGCCACATTCCATTCCACATTCCACTCCATTGCTTTCCACGTTCAATTTCATTCCATTCCACATTCCATTCCACATTCCACTCCATTCCTTTACACATCCCATTCCACATCCCATTCCACATCCCATTCCACATCCCATTCCACATCCCATTCCACATTCCATTCCATTCCATTCCATATTCCACTCCATTCCATTCCACCTTCCATTCCGCATTCTTTTCCATTCCATTTCACATTCCATTCCAATTTCCATTCCATTCCATTCCGCAGTTCACTGCACATTCCCTTCCATTCCATTCCAGTCAACACTCCATTCCATTCCAATCCATTCCACATTCCATTCCATTCCATTCAATTCCACTTTTCATTCCACATATCATTCCATTCCATTCCGCATTCCATTCCATATTGCATTCCACATTCTTTTCCACATTCTTTCCATTGCATTCCACATTCCATTCCACATTCCATTCCATATTCCATTCCATTCAATTCCACATTCCTTTCCGTTCCATTCCAGATTCCTTTACAAATTCCATTCCATTGCATTCCACATACCGTTCCACATTCCACTCCATTTCATTCCACATTCCTTTCAACATTCCATTCCATTCCATTCCACATTGCATTCCACATTATATTCCATTCCATTCCACATTCCATTCCACATTGCATTCCATTCCATTCCATTCCACATTCCATTCCACATTCCATTTCATTGCATTGCACATTACATTCCACAATACACTCCATTCCATTCCGCATTCCATTCCACATTCCATACAACAATCCATTCCACATTCCATTCCATTCAACATTCCATTGCACATTCCATTCCATTCCATTTCACATTCCATTCCATGTTCCATTCTACATTCCATTCCATTCCATTCCACATTCCGTTGCACATTCCATTCCACATTCCATTCTACATTCCATGCTACATTACCTTCGAATCCAGTTTCCATTCCATATTCCGTTCCATTCCATTGCACATTCCATTCCATATTCAATTTTACTTTCAATTCCACAGTCCATTCCATTCCACAATCCATTCCACATTCCATTGCATTCCATTCCACATTGCATTCGACATTCCTTTCCACATTCCATTTAACCTTACATTCCACGTTCCTTTCCACGTTCCATTCCACGCTCCATTCCATGTTCCATTGCATGCCATTCGACATTTCATTCCATATTCCATTGCACATAATTCCACATTGCTTTCCACCTTACATTAAACGTCCCTTTCCACGTTCCATTCCATACCATTCCACATTCCATTAAACGTTAAATTGCATTGCATTCCACATTCTATTCCATTCCATTCCACATTCCATTCCACATTGCATTCCATTCCATTCCATTCCACATTCCATTCCATTGCATTGCACATTCCATTCCACAATACACTCCATTCCATTCCGCATTCCATTCCACATTCCATTCAACAATCCATTCCACATTCCATTCCATTCAACATTCCATTGCACATTCCATTCCATTCCATTTCACATTCCATTCCATATTCCATTCTACATTCCATTCCATTCCATTCCACATTCCGTTCCACATTCCATTCCACATTCCATTTTACATTCCATGCTACATTACCTTCGAATCCAGATTCCATTCCATATTCCATTCCATTCCATTACACTTTCCTTTCCATTATATTCTACAATCCATTCCACATTCCATTCCATTCCATTCCAAAATCCATTCCACATTCCATTGCATTCCATTCCACATTTCATTGGACATTCCTTTCCACGTTCCATTCCACCTTCCATTCCACGTTCCTTTCCACGTTCCATTCCACGCTCCATTCCATGTTCCATTGCATGCCATTCGACATATCATTCCACATTCCATTGCACATAATTCCACTTTCCTTTCCACCTTACATTAAACGTTCCATTCCACGTTCCATTCCATACCATTCCACATTCCATTAAACGTTAAATTTCATTGCATTCCACATTCCATTCCATTCCATTCCACATTCCATTCCACATTCCACTCCATTCCATTCCACATTCCCGTCCACATTGCACTCCATTCCATTCCATATTCCATTCCTCATTTCTTTCCACATTCCATTCCATTCCATTCCACTTTCCACTTCATTCCATTCCACGTTCCATTCCACATTCTATTCCACATTCCATTGCATTCCATTACACTCTCCTCATCATTCCATTCCATTCCACTTTCCATTCCATTCCATTTCAATTTCCATTCCATTCTGTTCAATTCCATTCCACATTCCATTCCAATGAATTCCACATTCCATTTCAAATTCCATTGCATTCCATTCAATTCCGTTCCGCATTCCATTCCAATCCATTCCAGATTCCATTCCATTTCATTATGTTACATTCCAAATTCCATTTCACATTCCATTCCATTCCGTTGCATATTGCATTCCTTGTTCCATTCTAGGTTCCTTTCCACGTTCCATTCCATTCCATTCCTCATTTCATTCCACATTCCATTCCACATTCCATTCCTCATTCCACTCCATTCCATTCCACATTCCCGTCCACATTCCACTCCATTCCATTCCATATTCCATTCTACATTCCTTTCCACATTCCTTTCCATTCCATCCCACATTCCACTCAATTCCATTCCATTCCGCATGGCACTCCATTCCATTCCACATTGAATTCCATTCCATTTCATATTCTATTCCATTCCACATTTCATTCTATTCCACATTCCATTCCATTCCATGCCACATTCCATTCTATTCCATTCCATTCCACCTTCCATTCCACGTTCCATTCCACTATCTATTCCACGTTCCATTACACATTCCATTCCATTCCATTCAACGCTTCATTCCACAATCCATTCCACAATTCAATGCAATCCATTCCACATTCCATACGAAATTGCTTTCCATTCTGTTCCATTCCACTTTCCACTCCATTCCATTCTACATTCTATTCCACATTCCACTGCATTCCATTCCACCCTCCTCATCATTCCATTCCATTCCACATTCCATTCCATTCCATTTCAATTTCCATTCCATTCCGTTCAATTCCATTCCACATTCCATTCCAATCAATTCCACATTCCATTTCAAATTCCATTCCGTTCCATTCAATTCCGTTCCACATTCCATTCCAATGCTTTCCAGATTCCATTTCATTAGATTAGATTACATTCCAAATTCCATTCCACATTCCATTCCATTCCGTTGTATATTGCATTCTTTGTTCCATTCTAGGTTCCATTCCGCGTTCCATTCCATTCCATTCCTCATTTCATTCCACATTCCATTCCATTCCATTCCACATTCCATTCCACGTTCCATTCCATTCCTTTCCATGTTCCATTTCATTCCATTCCACATTCCATTCGACATTCCACTCCATTCCATTTTACATTCCATTCCACATTTCATTCCACATTCCATTCCATTCGATTCCATTCCATTCCACATCAGTTCCATTCCACTCCATTCCATTCCACATTCCATTACATTCCATTACCTTCCAATTCACATTCCATTCCATTCAATTCCACATTCAATTTCATTCTATTTCAATCCAAATTCAGTTACATTCCATTCCACATTCCATTCCATTCCATTCCATATCCCATTCCAAATTCCCTTCCATTCCATTCCACAATATTTTCTAACTTTCCTTACATTCACTTCCACATTCCATTCCATTCAATTCAATTCCACATTCCTTTCCACTTTCCACTAAACGTTCCATTCCACGTTCCATTCCATTCCATTCCACACTCCATTAAATTCCATACTTTTCCACATTCCATTTCATTCCATTCCTTTCCATTCCACATTGTATTCCACATTCCATTGCATTCCACATTCCGTTCCACATTACATTTCCTTCCATATCAAACTCATTTCCATTCCATTCCATTCCACGTTTCATTCTATTGCACATTCCATTCCAGTCCACATTCCATTCCAGATCCGTACCATCCATTCCACATTCCGTTCCAGATTCCATTCCAATCCATTCCACATTCCATTCTGTTCCATTACACATTGCATTCCATTCCACTTTACTTTGCATTCCCTTTCATTCCACATTCCATTCAAAATTCAATTCAATTCCATTCCACATTCCGTGCGATTCCATTCTTCATTCCATTCCACATTCCTTTCCACATTCCATCCCATTCCATTGCATATTCTATTCCATTCCGTTCCACATTAAATTTCATTCCTTCCACATTCCATTCCACATTCCATTCCATTCCATTCCACATTCCATTCCATTCCATCCCGCATTCCTTTCCACATTCCATTTGTTTCCATTCCACATAAAATTCCATATTCCATTTCATTCCATTCCACATTCCATTCCACATTCCATTTCATTCCATTCCACATTCCATTGCACATTCCATTCCATTCCATTCCACATTCCATTCAATTGCATTCCACATTCCATTCCAGAATCCACTCCATTGCATTCCACATTCCATTCCACATTCCATTCTACAGTCCGTTACATATTCCATTATACTCCACATTGCATTGCACATTCCATTCCATTCCATTCCACATTCCATTCCGTATTCCTTTCCAAATTCCGTTCCATTACATTCCACATTCCATTGCATATTTCGTTCTACATTGCATTCCACCTTCCATTCCATTCGACATTCCATTTCAAATTTCATTGCATTCCATTCCGCATTCCATTCCACATTCCATTCCACGTTGCATTCTACGTTCCATTCCATGTTCCTTTCCCCCTTCCATTCCACTTTCCATTCCACATTCCATTCCACATTCCATTGCATTCCATTACACATTCCATTCGACATTCCGTTCCACGTTCCATTCCACGTTCCATTCCATGTTCCTTCCTACGTTCCATTCCACTTTCCATTCCACATTCCATTCCACATTCCATTCCATTCCATTCCACTTTCCATTCGATTCCATTCCACTCCACCTTCCACTCCAGTTTCAATTTCACGTTCTATTCCAAATTCCATTACACATTCCATTCCATTACTTTCCACGCTCCATTCCACATTCCATTTCAGATTTTATTGCAATCCATTCCACATTCCATTCGAAATTCCATTACATTCCATTTTATTCCATATTCCATTCCATTCCATTCCACTTTCCATTCCACATTCCATTCCATTCCATTCCAATTTCCTCTTCTTTCCTTTCTATTCCACATTCCATTCCATTCAATTTCAAATTCCATTCCATTCCATTCAATTTCATTCCACATTCCATTCCAATCCATTCCATGTTCCATTTCAAATTCCATTCCATTCCACTCAATTCTATTCCATTCCATTCAATTCCATTCAATTCCATTCCGTTCCAGTCCATTACGTTTCAAATTCAATTCCACATTCCATTCCAATCCATTGCACATTGCCTTCCATGTTCCAATCCAGGTTCCATTATACGTTGCATTCCACTCCATTCCAGATTTCATTCCACATTCCATTCCATTCCGTTCCATATTCCTTTCCACGTTCCATTCCTTTCCACTCCACATTCCATTACGTTCTATTCCACTTTCCATTCCATTCCATTCAACATTCCATTCCATTCCATTCCGCGTTCCATTCCACATTCCATTCCATTCCATTCCACATTCCATTCCATTCCTTTCCACATTCCATTCCACATACCATTCTATTCCACTCCACATTCCATTCCATTCCATTCCACATTCCATTCCAGATAATATTCCATTCCACATTCACTTCCATTCCATTGCACATTCGATTCCATTGCTTTCCACATTTAGTTCAATTCCATTGCACGTTCCATTGCAATCCATTCCAGTTTCCATTCCATTTAATTCCAGCTTCTGTTCCACTTTCCTTTACACTTTCCATTCCTCATTCCATTCCACATTCCATTCCATTACGTTCCAAATTCCATTCCAGATTCGATTCCATTTCATTCCACATTCCATTCCATTCCATTCCACATTCCATTCCATTCCACTCCAAGGTCCATTCTATTTCATTCCGCATCCCATTCCATTCCATTCCACATTGCATTCCATTCCATTCCACGTTCCATTCCATTCCATTCCACGTTCCATTCCACATTCCCTTCCATTCCATTCCAAATTCCATTCTATTCAATTCCAGGTTCCATTCCATACTCCATTCCATTACATTCCACATTGCATTCTGTATTCCTTTCCACATTCCATTCCATATTCCATTCCAGTCCATTACACATTCCATTCCATTCCATTGCCTTCCATTCCACATTCCACTACATTCCATTACACATAAAATTCCATTCCATTCCCTTCCATTCCACGTTCCATTCCATTCCATTTCACCTTCCTTTCCACGTTCCGTTCCAGTTTTCCTTCCACTTTCCATTACACATTCCATTCCACGTTGCATTCCACATTCCATTCCACATTACATTCCACTCCACGATCCATTCCACATTCCATTCCACGTTCCCTTCCACTTTCCGTTCCATGTTCCTTTCCAGGTTGCATTCCACTTTCCATTCCACATTCCATTCAATTCAACATTCCATTCCACATTCCATTACATTACATTGCACATTCTATTCCATTCCATTCCACATTCCATTTCATTCCATTAAACATTCCACTCCATTTTCCATTCCACGTTCCATTTCCCGTTCCATTCTATTTTCCATTCCATTGCATTCCTCATTCCAGTCCATATTCCATTCCATTCCATTCCACATTACATTGCATTCCAATACGCAATCCATTCCACATTCCATTTCATTCCATTCCACGTCCCATTCCACATTCCTTTTCACTTTCCACTCCATTCCATTCCACATTCCATTCCACATTCCACATCATTCCACTCCACATTCCATTCCTTTCCTTTCCATTCCAGTTTCCATTCCATTCCAGTCCACATTCCATTCCATTCCATTCCGCGTTCCATTCCATTGTATTCCACGTTCCTTTCCATTGAATTCCACGTTCCATTCCATTCTGTTTCGCATTCCATTCCATTCCACATTCTATTCCACATTCCATTCCATTCCATTCCATATTCCATTCCATTCCATTCCACATTAAATTCAAATTTCCATTCCATTCCATTCAGCATTCCATTCCACATTCCATTCCATTGCATTCCACATGCCATTCCTTTGTCCATTGCATTCCAATCCAGATTCTATTCCAAATTCCATTCCATTCCATTCAACATTCAATTCCACTTTCCATTCCATTCCATTCCACATTGCATTCCACATTCCATTCCATTCCATTGCACATTTTATTCCATTCCATTTAATTCCAATCCACATTACATTCCATTAAATTCCACATTAAATTCCATTCCATTCCATTCTGTAGCAAATTCTATTCCATTCCAGTTCATTCCACATTCCTTTACACGTTCTTTTCCACATTCCATTCCATTCCATTCCACAATCAATTCCCTTCCATTCCACATTCCTTTCCTTTCCATTCCATAACACATTCGATTCTATTCCATTCCACATTCCATTAAATTCCATTCGACATTCCATTCCATTCCATTGCACATTCCATTCCACAATCCATTCCATTCGATTCCACATTACATTCCATTCTGTTCCACATTACATTCCACTTTCCATTCCATATTGCATTCCATTTCTTTCCATTCCACATTCCAATCCACATTCCATTCCATTTCGCAATCCTTTTCATTCCACGTTCCATTGCACGTTCCATGCCACGTTCCATTCCACGCTCCATTCCATTTCATTCCACATTCAATTCCATTCCATTCCACATTCCATTCCATTTCCCTCCGCATTCCTTTCCACTTTCCATTCCATTCCATTCCACATTCCCTTTCACTCCATACCACATTACTTTGTACATTCCTTTCAATTCCATTCCACGTTCCATTCCATTCCATATTCCATTCCATTCCACATTCCATTCCATTGCATTCCATTCAACTTTCCATTCTACATTCCATTCCATGCCATTCCACATTCCATTCAATTCCATTCCACACTCCATTCCATTCCAGTCCACATTCCATTCCATTCCATTCCATTCCAATTTCCTTTCCAATGCATTCCACATTCCATGCCTTTCCATTCCACATTCCATTGCATTCCGTTGAATTCCACTTTCCATTCCATTCCAGTCCACATTCAGTTCCATTTCATTGTATTCCGAATTCCATTCCATTGCATTTTAAATGCCATTCCATATTCCATTCCATTCCACATTCCATTCAACATACCATTCCTTTCCATTCCACATTCCATTCCATTCCATATTCCATTCCTTGCCATTCCACACTCCGTTCCATTCCACAGTCCATTGAATTCAACTTCATTCCAGTCCATATTCAATTCCATTCCATTCCAGTCCACATTACATTCCATTCCTTTCCATTCCACATTCCTTTCCATTCCATACCGTTCCATTACACCTTTCATTCCATTCCATTCCACATTGCATTCCATTTCATTCCACATTCTATTCCACGTTGCATTCCACTTTACACTCCACGTTCCATTTCATTCTATTCCACATTCCATTCCTCATTCCATTCCATTCCATTCTACATTCCATTCCAAATTCTATTCCATTCCATTCCACATTCCATTCAATTCCATTCCATTACACTTTCCTTTCCATTATATTCTACAATCCATTCCACATTCCATTCCATTCCATTCCACATTCCATTCCACATTCCATTTAACATTCCATTCCACATTCCATTCCATTCCATTCCACATACCATTCCACATTCCATTCTACATTGCGTTGCACACTCCATGCATGCCACATTCCATTCCACACTCTATACAATTACATTCCACGTTCAACTCCACATTCCATTCCATTGCATTCCTCATTCTATTCCATTTCATTCCATGTCCCATTCCACATTCCATTCCACATTCCATTCCATTCCATTCCACATTCCATTCCAAATTCCATTCCATTCCCTTCCAGATTCCATTCCATTATATTCCACGTTCCAAGCCATTCCATTCCATTCCATTCCACATTCCATTCCGTTCCATTACACCTTTCATTCCATTCCATTCCATTCCACATTGCATTACATTTCATTCCACATTCTATTCCACGTTGCATTCCACTTTACATTCCACGTTCAATTTCATTCTATTCCACATTCCATTCCTCATTCCATTCCATTCCTTTCTACATTCCATTCCAAATTCCATTCCATTCCATTCCACATTCCATTCCACATTCCATTCAATTCCATTCCACTTTCCTCTCCAAATTCCCTTCCATTCCTTTCCACATTCGAATAAACATTCCATTTCATTCCATTTCCCATTACCTTCCCTTCCATTCCACATTCCTCTTTATGCCATTCCACATCCCATTCCATTCCATACTTCATTCCATTGCAAATTCCATTCCTTTCAATTCCACATTCCATTGCACATTCCATTGCATTCCGTACCACATAACATTCAATATTCCATTCCACATTCCATTCCACATTCCATTCCATTCCACATTCCAATCCTTTCCATTGCACTTTCCATTCCATTCGATTTCACATTCCATTCCCTTCCATTGCACATTCCATTCATTTCCATTCCACATTCCATTCATTTCCATTCCACATTCCATTACGTTTCATTCCACATTCTTTCCATTCCGTTCCACATTCTATTCCACGTTCCACTCCACGTTTCATTCCACATTCAATTACAAGCTGCATTCCATTTCATTCCACTTTCCATTCCACTTTGCATTCCACGTTCCATTCCACGTTCCCTTTTACGTTCCATTCCATTCCATTCCACATTCCATTCCACATTCCATTCTACGTTACATGGCATTCCTATCCACATTCCATTCCATTCCATTCCACATTCCTTTTAATTACACTCCACATTCCATTGTGCACTCCCTTCCATTCCATTCCATTCCAATGCATTCGACATTTCATTCCATTCCATACCACATTCCATTCCACATTTCATTCCATTCCATACCACATTCCATTCCACAGTCCATTCCATTCCATTCCAGATTCCATTCTACATTCAATTCCATGCCATTCCACATTCCATTCAGTTCCATTCCACATTCCATTCCACGTTACTTTCTAGATTCCATTCAGTTCCATTCCACATTCCATTCCATTTCATTCCACGTTCCCATTCTACATTCCATTCCATTACATTCCACAATCCATTCAATACCATTCCACATACCATTCCATTTCATTCCGTTCCATTTCATTCCATTCCATTCCATATTCCATTCCATTCCATTCTGCACATTCCATTCAATATTCCTTTCCATTCCATTCCATTCTGCAATCCATTCCATTACATTCCACATTCAATTCCATTCCATTCCTTGCCATTCCATTACATTCCTCATTCCATTCCACATTCCTTTTCACATTCCCTTTTGCATTCCATTCCACTCCACATTCCGTTAAATTGCATTCACTTTCCACTCCATTCCATTGCTTTCCAAATTCCATTCCATTAAATTTCACATCCCATTCCATACCATTCCACATAGTATTCCATTCCATTCCATTCCATTCCATACCACATTCCATTCCAATCCATTCCATTCCATTCCACTTTGCATTCCACATTCCATTCCATTCCATTCCAAATTCAATTCCATTGAATTCTATTCCTTTCTATTTTCCATTCCATCCCATTCCACATGCCAATCCATTCCATTCCATTCCACATTCCATTCAATTCGATTCCACATTCCATTCCATTCCATTTCACATTCCATTCCATTCCTTTTCACATTCCATTCCATTGCATTCCATTCCACATTACGTTACATTGCATTCCACATTGCATTCTGAATTCCCTTCCATTCCATTCCATTCCACATTCCATTCCATTCCATACCACATTCCATTCCACATTCCTTTCCATGCCATTGCACATTCCATTCTACTTTCCATTCCATTCCATTCCACATTCTGTTAAATTCCATTGCACATTCCATTCCACATTACAATCTACTTTCCATTCCATTCCAATCCACATTCCATTCAATTCCATTCCACATTCCATTCCACATCCGATTCTACATTCCATTCCATGCCCTTCCACATTCCATTTCATTCCATTCCACTTTCCAATCCACTTTCAATTCCATTCCACTCGACATTCCATTCCATTCCATTGCACATTCCATTCCATTATATTCCACCTTCCATTCCACATTCAGTTCCATTCCTTTCCACATTCCTCTCCATTCCATACCGTTCCACATTCCACTCGTTTCCATTCCACATTCCACTTCATTACTTTCCACATTCCATTCCACTTTCCATTCCGTTCCATTCCACATTTCATTACATTCCATTTCATTCCAATTTGCATTCCATTCTCTTTCAATTGACATTTAATTCCATTCCATTACTTTCCACATTCTGTTGCATTCCATTCCACATTCCATTCCATTCCATTTCATTTTCCATTCCATTCCATACCACATTCCATTCTACATTCCATTACATTCTATTGCATATTCCATTCTACATTCAATTTCTTTGCATTCCACATTCCATTCAATTCCATTCCACCTTCCATTTCACATTCCATTCCACGTGAAAATCTTCATTTAATTCCATTCCATTCCATATTTCATTACATTCCATTCCACATTCTATTCCATTCCATTCCACCTTCCATTCCATTCCTTTTCACTTTCCATTCCATTCCATTCCACATTCCATTCCGTATTCCATTCCATTCCATTTCACATTCCTTTCCATTCCATTCCACATTCCATTCCATTCCTTTTCACATTCCACTCTATTCCATTTCACTGTCCATTCCACATTCCATTCCATTCCATTCCACATTCCATTCCTTTCCATTCCACATTCCATTCCTTTCCATTCCACATTCCATTAAATTCAATTCCATTCCACATTGCTTTCCATTCCATTCCATTCCACATTCCCTTCCACTCCATTCATCTTTCCATTCTCCATTCCTTTCCATTTCATTCCATTCCATTCCATTCCATTGCATTCCACACTCCATTCCATTTCATTCAATTCCACATTCCGTTCCATTGCATTCCATTCAATTCCCTATTCCATTCAATTATCTTCCATTTTCCATTCCATTCCATTCCATTCTACAATCCATTCCATTCCATTCCACAATCCATTCCATATTCCATTCCATTCCACAATCCATTCCACTTTCCATTCCATTTCATTCCACATTCCATTCCACATTCCATTCCATTCCATTCTGCATTCCTTTCCATACCATACCAACTTCCTTTGCATTCCGTTCCTCATTGCATTCCACATTCCATTTCATTCCATTCCACATTCCATTCCATTCCATTCCAGATTCCATTCCACATTCCATTCAGTTCCATTCCACATTCCAGTCCACGTTACTTTCTAGATTCCATTCAGTTCCGTTCCACATTCCATTCCATTTCATTCCACGTTCCCATTCTACATTCCATTCCATTGCATTCCACATTCCATTCAGTACCATTCCACATACCATTTCATTCCATTTCATTCCATTCCATTCCATATTCTATTCCTTTCCATTCCATTCTGCACATTCCATTCAATATTCCTTTCCATTCCATTCCATTCTGCAATCCATTCCATTCCATTCCACATTCAATTCCATTTCATTCCTTGCCATTCCATTACATTCCTCATTCAATTCCACATTCCTTTTCACATTCCCTTCTGCATTCCATTCCACATTCCATTAAATTCCATTCACTTTCCACTCCATTCCATTGCTCTCCAAATTCCATTCCATTAAATTTCACATCCCATTCCATACCATTCCACATACTATTTCATTCCATTCCATTCCATTCCATACCACATTCCATTCCAATCCATTCCATTCCACTTTGCATTCCACATTCCTTTCCATTCCATTCCATTCCACATTCCATTCCATTGCATTCTATTCCATTCTACTTTCCATTCCATCCCATTCCACATGCCATTCCATTCCATTGCACATTCCATTCAATTCGATTCCACATTCCATTCCATTCCATTTCACATTCCATTCCATTCCTTTCCACATTGCATTCCATTGCATTCCATTCCACATTCCGTTACATTCCATTCCACATTGCATTCTGAATTCCCTTCCATTCCATTCCATTCCACATTCCATTCCATTCCATATCACATTCCATTCCACATTCCTTTCCATGCCATTGCGCATTCCATTCTACTTTCCATTCCATTCCATTCCACATTCCGTTAAATTCCATTGCACATTCCATTCCACATTACAATCTACATTCCATTCCATTCCAATCCACATTCCTTTCAATTGCATTCCACATTCCATTCCACATTCGATTCTACATTCCATTCCATGCCCTTCCACTTTCCATTTCATTCCATTCCACTTTCCAATCCTCATTCAATTCTATTCCACTCGACATTCCATTCCATTCCATTCCATTGCACATTCCGTTCCATTACATTCCACCTTCCATTCCACATTCGATTCCATTCCTTTCCACATTCCTCTCCATTCCATACCATTCCACATTCCACTCGATTCCTTTCCACATTCCACTTCATTACTTTCCACATTCCATTCCACTTTCCATTCCGTTCCATTCCACATTTCATTACATTCCATTTCATTCCAATTTCCATTCCATTCTATTTCAATTGCCATTTAATTCCATTCCATTACTTTCCACATTCTGTTGCATTCCATTCCACATTCCATTCCATTCCATTTCATTTTCCATTCCATTCCATACCACATTCCATTCCACATTCCATTACATTCTATTGCATATTCCATTCTACATTCAATTTCTTTGCATTCCACATTCCATTCAATTCCATTCCACATTCCATTTCACATTCCATTCCATTCCATTCCACGTTAAAATCTTCATTTAATTCCATTCCATTCCATATTTCATTACATTCCATTCCACATTCTATTCCATTCCATTCCACCTTCCATTCCATTCCTTTTCACTTTACATTCCATTCCATTCCACATTCCATTCCGTATTCCATTCCATTCCATATTACATTCCTTTCCATTCCATTCCACATTCCATTCCATTCCTTTTCACATTTCACTCTATTCCATTTCACATTCCATTCCACATTCCATTCCATTCCATTCCACATTCCATTCCTTTCCATTCCACATTCCATTCCTTTCCATTCCACATTCCATTAAATTCAATTCCATTCCACATTGCTTTCCATTCCATTCCATTCCACATTTCTTTCCACTCCATTCCTCATTCCATTCTCCATTCCTTTCCATTTCATTCCATTGCATTCCATTCCATTGCATTCCACATTCCATTC
Organism: Pongo abelii; assembly: GCF_028885655.2. NCBI lineage: Eukaryota > Metazoa > Chordata > Mammalia > Primates > Hominidae > Pongo > Pongo abelii. The sequence goes on along the minus strand of NC_072000.2, from coordinate 15,701,761 downwards.
CATTTCATTCAATTCCACATTCCGTTCCATTGCATTCCATTCCATTCCATATTCCATTCCATTCTCTTCCATTTTCCATTCCATTCCATTCCATTCTACAATCCATTCCATTCCATTCCACAATCCATTCCATATTCCATTCCATTCCACAATCCATTAGATATTCCATTCCATTCCATTCCACATTCCATTCCTCATTCCATTCCATACCATTCTGCATTCCTTTCCATTCCATACCACCTTCCTTTGCATTCCATTCCACATTGCATTACACATTCCATTTCATTAAATTCCACATTCCATTCCTTTCCATTCCACATTCCATTCCACATTCCATTCAGTTCCATTCCACATTCCATTCCACGTTACTTTCTAGATTCCATTTAGTTCCGTTCCACATTCCATTCCATTTCATTCCACTTTCCCATTCTACAGTCCATTCCATTACATTCCACATTCCATTCAATACCATTCCACATACCATTCCATTCCATTCCATTCCATTTCATTCCATTCCATTCCATATTCTATTCCTTTCCATTCCATTCTGCACATTCCATTCAATATTCCTTTCCATTCCATTCCATTCTGCACATTCCATTCAATATTCCTTTCCATTCCATTCCATATTCCTTTCCATTCCATTCCATTCTGCAATCCATTTCATTCCATTCCACATTCAATTCCATTCCATTCCTTGCCATTCCATTACATTCCTCATTCCATTCCACATTCCTTTTCACATTCCCTTTTGCATTCCATTACACATTCCATTAAATTCCATTTACTTTCCTCTCCATTCCATTGCTTTCCAAATTCCATTCCATTAAATTTCACATCCCATTCCATACCATTCCACATACTATTCCATTCCATTCCATTCCATACCACATTCCATTCCAATCCTTTCCATTCCATTCCACTTTGCATTCCACATTCCATTCCATTCCATTCCATTCCACATTCCATTCCATTGCGTTCTGTTCCATTCTATTTTCCATTCCATCCCATTCCACATGCCATTCCATTCCATTCCACATTCCATTCAATTCGATTCCACATTCCATTCCACTCCATTTCACATTCCATTCCATTCCTTTTCACATTCCATTCCATTGCATTCCATTCCACATTCCGTTACATTCCATTCCACATTGCATTCTGAATTCCCTTCCATTCCATTCCATTTCACATTCCATTCCATTCCATACCACATTCCATTCCACATTCCTTTCCATGCCATTGCACATTCCATTCTACTTTCCATTCCATTCCATTCCACATTCCGTTAAATTCCATTGCACATTCCATTCCACATTACAATCTACATTCCATTCCATTCCAATCCACATTCCATTCAATTCCATTTCACATTCCATTACTCATTCAATTCTACATTCCATTCCATGCCTTTCCACATTCCATTTCATTCCATTCCACTTTCGAATCCTCATTCAATTCCATTCCACTCGACATTCCATTCCATTCCATTGCACATTCCGTTCCATTACATTCCACCTTCCATTCCACATTCGATTCCATTCCTTTCCACATTCCTCTCCATTCCATACCATTCCACATTCCACTCGATTCCATTCCACATTCCACTTCATTACTTTCCACATTCCATTCCACTTTCCATTCCGTTCCATTCCACATTTCATTACATTCCATTTCATTCGAATTTCCATTCCATTCTATTTCAATTTCCATTTAATTCCATTCCATTACTTTCCACATTCTGTTGCATTCCATTCCACATTCCATTCCATTCCATTTCATCTTCCATTCCTTTCCATACCACATTCCATTCCACATTCCATTACATTCTCTTGCATATTCCATTCTACATTCAATTTCTGTGCATTCCACATTCCATTCCATTCCATTCCACGTTAAAATCTTCATTTAATTCCATTCCATTCCATATTTCATTACATTCCATTCCACATTCTGTTCCATTCCATTCCACCGTCCATTCCATTCCTTTTCACTTTCCATTCCATTACATTCCACATTCCATTCCGTATTCCATTCCATTCCACATCAAATTCCTTTCCATTCCATTCCAGATTCTATTCCATTCCTTTTCACATTCCACTCAATTCCATTTCACATTCCATTCCACATTCCATTCCATTCCATTCCACATTCCATTCAATTCCATTCCACATTGCATTCCACATTCCATTCCATTCCATTCCACGTTAAAATCTTCATTTAATTCCATTCCATTCCATATTTCATTACATTCCATTCCACATTCAATTCCATTCCATTCCACCTTCCATTCTGTTCCTTTTCACTTTCCATTCCATTCCATTCCCCATTCCATTCCGTATTCCATTCCATTCCATATCACATTCCTTTCCATTCCATTCCACATTCTATTCCATTACTTTTCACATTCCACTCAATTCCATTTCACATTCCATTCCACATTCCATTCCATTCCATTCCACATTCCATTCCAATCAATTCCTTTCCACATTGCTTTCCATTCCATTCCATTCCACATTCCTTTCCACTCCATTCCTCATTCCATTCTCCATTCCCTTCCATTCCATTCCATTCCATTCCATTGCATTCCACATTCCATTCCATTTCATTCAATTCCACATTCCGTTCCATTGCATTCCATTCGATTCCATATTCCATTCCATTCTCTTCCATTTTCCATTCCATTCCATTCCATTCTACAATCCATTCCATTCCATTACACAATCCATTCCATATTCCATTCGATTCCACAATCCATTCCACATTCCATTCCATTCCATTCCACATTCCATTCCACATACCATTCCATTCCATTCTGCATTCCTTTCCATTCCATACCACCTTCCTTTGCATTCCATTCCACATTGCATTCCACATTCCATTTCATTCCATTCCACATTCCATTCCATTCCATTCCACATTCCATTCCAAATTCCATTCCATTCCATTAAATATTCCATTCCATTACATTCCACTTTCCAATCAATTACAATCCATTCCATCCCACATTCCATTCTGTTCCATTACACCTTTCATTCCATTCCATTCCACATTGCATTCCACTTCATTCCACGTTCCATTCCACGTTCCATTCCACTTTACACTCCACCTTCCGTTTCATTCCATTCCACATTCCATTCCAAGTTCCATTCCATATTCTATTCCATGCCATTCCACATTCAATTTAATTCCATTCCATTTCACATTCCATTCCATTCCATTCAATTTCACATTCCATTCCACATTGCATTGTATTCGATTCCACACTCCATTCCATTCCATTCCTCATTCCATTCAATTCCATTCCATTCCACATTCCATTCCATTCCATTCCGTTCCACATTCCATTCCACACAATTCCACATTCCATTCCTTTCAAGTCCACATTCCATTGCATTCCATTCCACATTCCATTTGACGTTGCATTTTTTTCCTTTCCACTTTCCATTCGACATTCCAGTTCTTCCATTCCTTTCCTTTCCACATTCCATTCCATTCCACTCCACGTTACATTCAAATACATTCCACATTCCATTGCATTTCATTCCACATTCCATTCCATGCTTTTCCATTCCGTTCCATTACACATTCCATTCCATTCCATTCCATTCCGCGTTCCGATCCATTCAATTCCATCTTCCATTCCACTCCATTCCACTTTCCATTCCACATTCCTTTCGATTCCATTTCACATTCCATTCCATTCCATTCCATTTCACTTTGCATTCCATTCCATCCCATTTCACGTTTCTTTCCACATTCCATTGCATTCCTTTCCTCATTCCATTCGATACCATTCCCTTCCACATTCCTTTCTATTCCATTCCATTCCACATTCCATTCCATTCCATTCCACATACCATTCCTTTGCATTCCAGATTCCTTTGCATTCCATTCCACATAGCATTCCACATTCCATTCCGCGTTGCATTCTTTTCCATTCGCGTATCCATTTCGCATTCCAGTCCTTTCCATTCCATTCCATTCCATATTCCATTCCTTTCCATTCCATTCTATTCCTCTTTACATTCAATTCCATTCCACATTGCATTCCACATTCCATTCAGTTCCATTCCACATTCCATTCCATACTCCATTCCACAGTCAATTACTTTCCAGTCCACATTCTACTCAATTACATTTCACTTTCCATTCCATTCCATTCCACACTGCATTCCGTTCCATTCCAAATTCCATTATATTCCATTGCACTTTCCTTTCCATTCCATCCCACTTTCTGTTCCCTTCCATTCCACGTTACATTCCACATTCGACTCTGCATTCCATTCCATTCCATTCCATTACATTCCACATTCTCTTCCACGTTCCATTCTATTCCATTCCATTGCATTCCAGATTCCTTTCCATTCCATTTCATCTTCCATTCCTCATTCTATTTCATTCCATTCCACATTTCTTTCCACATTCCATTCCATTCCATTCCACATTCGTTTCTGCATTCCATTCCATTCCTCCATTTTTCATTCCATTCCACATTACATTCCTTTCCTCCATTACACATTCCATTCCATTCCTCCATTCCACATTCCATTCCATTCCATTCCCCATTCAATTCCAATCCATTCCATATTCCATTAGATTCCTTTCCATTCCACTTTGCATTCCAATCCATTCCGCATTCCATTCCATTTCATTTCAAATTCCTTTCCATTCCATTCCATTCCACATTTAATTCAACATTCTATTCCATTCCATTCCATTCCAAATTACTTTCAACTTTCCATTCCATTCCATTCCGCATTCCATTGCCAGTTCCATTTCACGTTCCATTCCACGTTAAATTACATTTTCCATTACACGTTCCATTCTATTCCATTCAAAATTCCATTCCATTCCATTCCATTCCACATTCCATTCCAAGCTCCATTCTATTCCACTCCACCTTCCATTCAATTCCATTGAAAATTTCATTCTATTCCATTCCATATCCCATTCCATTCCACATTCCATTCCATTCAATTCCACATTCCATTCCATGTTATATTCCATTCCATTCCACATTCCATTCCATTCAATTCCACATTCCATTCCATGTTACATTCCATTCCATTCCACATTCCATTCCATTCCGTTCCATTCCATTCCACATTCCATTACACATTCCATTCCATTCCATTTCAATCCACACTACATTAAACATTCCATTACACATTCCATTACATTCCATTCCGCATTCCGTTGCACTTTTCATTTCACGTTCCATTCCACATTAAATTCCACATTCCATTCAACGTTCCATTCCATTCCATTCAACATTCCATTCCATTCTATATTCCATTCCGTTCCATTCCACATTCCATTCCAAATTCCATTTTATTCCATTCCACATTCCATTCCATTAAACATACCATTCTACATTCCATTCCATGACATTTAACATTCCATTCCATTCCACATTGCATTCCATTCCATTCCACATTACATGCCATTCCATTCCACATTCCATTCCACATTACATGCCATTCCATTCCATTCCACATTCCATTCCATTGGATTTCACTTTCAATTCCATCACATTCCACATTCCATTCCAATTCATTACACGTTCTCTTCCATTCCATTCCAAGTTCCACTCCATTCCATTCCACGTTCCGTTCCATTCCATTCCATTTTCCATTCCACATTCCTTTCCATTCCATTCCACTTTCCATTCCATTCCATTCCATTCCATATTCCATTACATTACATTGTATTCCACATTCCATTCCGTTGCATTCCATTCCACGATCCATTCCTTTCATTTCCATTCAACGTTCCATTCCACATTCCATTCCACATTCCATTCTGTTCCATTGCATTCCACGTTCCATTCCACATTCCGTTCCATTCCATTCCACATTCCATTCCATTCCATTCCATTCCTTTCCACATTCCAATCCAATTTCCATTCCACATTCCATTTCACATTCCATTCCATTCCACATTCCATTCCATTCCTTTCCACATTCAATTCCATTACATTACACATTCCTTTCCATTCCATTACATTACATATTCCTTTCCATTCCATTCCACATTACATTCCGCATTCCCTTCCATTCCACTCCATTCGATTCCTTTGAATTCCACATTCCATTCCATTCCACTCCTTTCTACATTCCATTTTATTTCATTCCATTCCACATTCCAGTCCATTCCATTCCATTGCACATTTCATTAAATTCCATTCCACTCCACATTCCATTCCATTCCATTACACTTTCCATTCCATTCAATTCCACATTCTATTCCATTCCTTTCCATTCCATTCCATTCCACATTTCATTCCATTCCACTTGCGATTCCACATTCCATTCTACATTACATTCCACATTCCATTCCATTCCATTGCACTTTCCACTCCATTCCATTCCATTCCACCTCCTATTCCATTCAATTTCACATCCGATTCTATTCCATTCCTCATTCCATTCCATTCCATTTCCGATCGAATCTATTCTATTCTGCTTTCCATTGCACATTCCATTCCATTCCATTCCACATTCTATTATATTCCTTTCCATTCCGCATTCCACTCCTTTCCATTCCTCATTCCGTTCCACATTCCGTTGCCTTCTATTCCAATTTCCATTCCATTTCATTCCACATTCCATTCCATTCCATTGTTTTCCATTACATTCCTTTACACATCGCATTCCATTCCATTCCATTCCGCATTCCATTCCACTCCATTCCATTCCATTCCATTCCATTCCGTTCCAATCCAATTTCCACTTCATTCCAATCCAACTTCCACTCCATTCCATTCCACATTCCATTGCATTCCACTCCACATTCCATTGCATTCCATTCCATTTCGCAGTCCATTCCATTCCATTCCACATTCCATTCTACTTTCCAATCCACGTTACTTTCCATTTCATACCACATTCCCTTCGATTCCATTCCATTCCAAATTCCAATGAATTCCATTCCACATTCCATTCAATTCCATTTCACGTTACATCCCATTCCATTCCATACCTGTGCACATTGCATTCAATTATAAACCACATTCCATTCCATTCCACATTCCATTCCACTTTCCATTCCACATACCTTTCCACATTCCATTCTACATTCAATTCCACATTCCATTCCATACCATTCGACTTTCCACTCTATTCCATTCCATTCCGCCTTCCATTCCATTCCATTTCACATCCCATTCCATTCCATTCCACATTCCATTCCACTCCATTCCATTCCGTTTCACATTACTTTCTATTCCATTCCACACTCCATTCCAATTTCCATTCCACATTTCATTTGATTCCATTCCATTCCATTTCACATTACATTTCCCATTCCATTCCATTCCGTTTCATATTCGATTCATTTCCATTCCACTTTCCATTACACATTAAATTCCCTTCCATTTCACATTCCATTCCATTCCTTTCCACATTCCCTTCCATTCCATTCCACATTCAATTCGATTCCATTCCAATCAATTTCACATTCCATTCCACAGTCCATTCCACGTTCCATTCCACGTTCCTTTCCACTTTCTATTCTACGTTCCATTCCACGATCCATTCCACGTTCCTTTCCATTAAATTCCAAATTCCATTCCACTTTCCATTCCATTCCATTCCACATCCCAGGCCATTCCTTTCCACATTCCAGTCTGTTCCTTTTCACATTCCATTCCATTCCATTCCACATTCCTTTTAATTCCTTTTCACATTCCATTCCAATCCATTTCACAATCCATTCCACATTACATTCCATTCATTTCCACATTCCATTCTTTCCATTCCGTTCTACATTCTTTCCATTCCAGTCCACATTCCATTCCACATTCTCTTCCATTCCATTCGATACGATTCCATTCCATTCCATTCCAATGCATTGCATTCCACACTCCTTTCCATTCCATTCCATTCCACATTCCATTCCATTCCATTCCACATTCCATTCCATTCCATTCCTTTCCATATTCCATTCCGTTCCATTCCATTCCATTCTACAATCCATTCCATTCCATTCCACTTTCCTATCCATTACATACCACATTGCACTTCACATTCCATTCCATTCCATTCCACATTCCATTCTGTATTCCAATCCATTCCATTAAACATTCCATTCATTTCCATTCCACATTCCTTTCCACATTCCTTACCACATTCCATTCTACATTCCATTTCTTTCCATTCTACATTCCATTCAATTCCATTCCACATTCCTTTCCATTCCGTTTAACATTCCATTCCATTCCTTTCCTTTCCAGTCCATGTTCCATTCCATTCCATTCCACATTCCATTCCATTCCATTCCATTCCATTTCACATTCCCTTCCACATTCCATTCCATTCCACATTCCATTACATTTCATTACGTTCCATTCCATTGTTTTCCACAATCCGTTCCATTCCATTCCACATTCCTTTCCACATTCTTTCCATTCCAGTCCTCCTTCCATTCCTTTCCATTCCATTCCATTCCACGTTCCATTCCATTCCTTTCCATTCCACAATCCATTCCCTTCCAATACACGTTCCGTTCCATTACATTCCACTTTCCGTTCAACATTCCTTTCCATTCCATTCCAAATTCCATTGAATTCCATTCAGCATTCCATTACAATCCATTGCACTTTCCATTCCATTCCGTTTAATTCCTGTCCACACTCCATTCCTTTACATTGAACTTTCCATTCCATTCCATTGTGCATTGCATTCCACATTCCATTGAATTCGATTCCACTTTCTGCTCCATTCCATTCCATTCCATCTTCCATTCCATTCCATTTCACTTACCATTGCATTCCATTCCGTTTCACATGCCATTCCATTCCATTCCATTTCACATGGCATTCCAGTCCGTTCCACATTACATTTCATTCCATTCCACATTCCATTCTATTCCACTCAATTTCACATTCCATTCCTTTCCATTACACCTTCCATTCCACATATCATTCCATTCCATTCCACATTGCATTCCACATTCCATTCTATATTCAATTCCACATTCCATTCCATTCCATTCCACTTTCCACTCCATTCCTTTCCATTCCATTACAACTGGCACTCCATTCCATTGCACATTCCATTCCATTCGGTTCCATTTCACATTCCATTCCATTCCATTGCATTCCATTTCACATTGCATTCCTCATTCCATTCCATTCCATTTATTATTCCATTCCATTCCATTCCACATTTCATTCCACATTCCATTCCATTCCATTCCATTCCACGTTCCATTCGATTCCATTCCATTCCATTCCACATTCCATTCCACAGTCCATTCCGCGATCGATTACACATTCCTTTACACTTTCCATTCCACGTTCCATTCCACGAGCCATTCCACGTTCCATTCCATTCCATTCCATTCCACATTCCATTCCATTCCTTTTCACATTCCATTGCATACCACATTCCATTCCATTCCTTTTCACATTCCATTCCATTCCATTCCACATTCCATTCAACATTCCATTCCATTCCATTCCACATTCCATTCCTTTCTATTCCATTCCACTTTCCTTTCCAATTCATTCCACATTCCATTCCGCATTCCCTTCCCTTCCATTGCCTTCCATTCCATTCCATTCCATTCCAATCCATTGCAATCCACATTCCATGCCATTCCATTCCAGTCCACATTCCATTCCATTACATTCCATTCCATATTCCATTCCATTCCATTCCATTCCACAATCCATTCCATTCCATTTCAATTTCCTTTCGATTCCATGTCACATTCTATTCCACATTCCATTCCATTCCATTCCACATTCCTTTCTACACTCCATTCCATTCCATTCCATTCCACATTCCATTCTGTATTCCATTCCATTCCATTCCACATTCCTTTCATTTCCATTACACGTTCCATTCCTTTCCACTTTCCATTCCATTCATTTCCATTCCATTGCGCATTTCATTCCACATTCCATTCCATTCCATTCCACATTCCATTCGATTCCATTCCATTACATTCCGCATTCCATTCCATTTCTTTCCACATTCCATTCTATTCCATTCAACATTCCATTTCATTGGTTTCCATTCCATTCCATTGCACATTCCATTCCATTGCTTTCCACAGTCCATTCCACTCCATTCCACGTTCCGTTCCATTCCATTCCACTTTCCATTCCACATTCCTTTGCTTTCCATTCCACATTCCATTCCATTCCCTTCCAAATTCCATTGAATTGCATTCTACATTACATTACATTCCATTTCACATTCCATTCCATTCCTTCGTATTCCAGTCGATATTCCATTCCGTTACATTCCACATACCATTCCATTCCATTCCTCATTCCATTGCAATCCATTCCATTCCATTCCACATTCCATTCCATTCCTTTGCATTCCATTCCAATTCACATTGCATTCCATTCCATTCCACATTCCATGCCACGTTCTATTCCACGTTTCATTCAATGTTCCACTACACGTTACATTCCATTCCATTCCACGTTTCATTCCACGTTCCATTCCACGTTCCATTCCACTTACCATTCCACGTTCCATTCCACTTTCCATTCCAATCCATTCCTCATTTCATTCCATTCCATTCCACGTTCCAGTCCACGTTCCTTTTCACGTTCCATTCAATGTTCCATTCCACGTTCCTTTCCATTCCTTTCCACATTCCATTACACATTGCATTCCATTCCATTTCACATTCCATTCCACATTCCATTCTAATTTCCATTCCACAATCCTTTCCATTCCATTCCACATTCCATTCCATTCCTTTTCACTTTCCATTCTATTCCAATCCGCATTCCACACCATTTCTTTTCACATTCCATTCCAGTCCATTTCACATTCCATTCCATTCCATTCTCTTCCAGTCCATATTCGGTTCCATTCCATTCCACATACAATTTCATTCCATTCCACATTCCTTTTCAATCCATTCTTTTCCATTCCACATTCCGTTCCATTCCACATTGCATTCCACATTCCATTCCATTCCTTTCCTTTCCACCTTCCCTTCCATTCCAATCCACATTGCATTCCATTCCATTCCACGTTTCATTCCACTTTCCATTCCACGTTCTAGTCCACGTTTCATTCAACATTCCACTGCACGTTACATTATATTCCATTACACCTTAAATTGCATTTCATTCCACATTCCATTCTGTTCCATTCTACATTCCATTCCATTGCTTTCTGCATTCCATTCCATTCCATTCCGCATTTCATTCCATTCAATTCCACTTTCCATTCCACATTCCTTTCTATTCCACTTTCCATTCCACATTCCATTCCATTCCATTTCACATTCCATTCCATTCGATTTCTTTCCACATTCCATTTCATTGCATTACGCATTCCATTTCTTTCCATTACATTCCATTCGACATTCCATTTCATTCCATTCCACTCCATTCCATTCCACATTCCATTCCATTCCATTCCTTTCAACATTCCATTCTACATTCCATTACACATTCCATTCCATATTCCTTTCTATTCCACAGTCCATTACACATACCATTCCATAACATTCCACTTTCCACTCCACATCCGTTCCATTCCATTGCACGTTCTATTCCACGTTCCATTCCATTCAAGTCCACAATCCATTCCACATTGCATTCCACTCCATTCCACATTCCATTCCACATTCTTTTTCAGGTTCCACTCAACGTTCCATTCCATTAATTTCCACATTCTACATTCCTTTCCATTGCATTTCACATTCCATTCCACATAACAATCCATTACATTCCACATTCCTCTCCATTCCATTCCACTTTCAACTCCATTCTATTCCACATTCCATTCCAAATTCCTTTCCATTCCCTTCCACATTCTACGCTATTCTATTCCATTCCAAATTCCATTCCATTCCATTCCACATGCCATTGCATTCCATTTAAAATTCCATTCCATTGCATTTTCCAATCCATTCCATTCAACTTTCCATTCTATTTCATTCCATTCCACGTTCCATTATACGATCCATTCCATGTGCCATTCCACATTCCATTCCACATTCCCTTCCAATTCATTTCACATTCCATTCCTCATTCAATTACTTTCCCTTCCATTCCACTTTCCACTGCTATCCTTTCCACATTCCATTACACATTGATTTCCACCTTCCAATTGTACTTCCATTTCACATTCCATTCCATTCCACCCTCCACTTCTGTGCTTTCCATTCCACAATCCTATCATTTCGATTCCACATTCCAATCCATTCCATTTCAAATTCCATTCCATTCCATTCAATTCCATTCCACATTCCATTCCACATTCCATTCCACATTCCATTCCATTCCATTCCATTCCATTCTGCATTTCATTAAATTCCATTCCACATTCCATTCCATGTTCCATTCCACGTTCCATTCCACGTTCCACTCCATTCCCTTCCTCATTCTGTTCCACATTTCAATCCATTAAATTCCACTTTCCATTCCACATTCCATTCCATTGCATTAAATTCAACATTCCATTCCATTCCATTCCACATTCCATTCCACTTCACATTCCATTCCCTTTCATTCCACATTCCATTCCATTCCATTTCAAATTCCCTTGCACTCCTTTTCAAATTCCGCTCCATTCCATTCAATTTCATCACACATTCCATTCCATTCCATTCCACATTCCATTCCGTTCCATTCCATTCCACATTTCGTTCCATTACATTCCACATTCCATTCCATGTTCCATTCTACGTTCCATTCCACGTTCCATTCCATTCTATTCCTCATTCCATTCCATTCCATTCCACATGCAATCCCTCTCCTTCCTCATTCCATTCCATTCCATTCCACATTCCATTTTACGTTCCACTCCACTTTCCATTACACGTTCCATTCCATTCCTCATTCCATTACACAATCTACTCCATATCTTTCCACTTTCCGTTCCACATTCCATTCCATTCCAGTCCACATTCCTTTCCATTCAGTTGTACACTCCACTCCATTCCATTCCACACTCCATTCCATATTCCACTACATTCCGTTCCACATTCCATTCCACATTCCATTCCATTCCTCTTTCCATTCTATTCCATTCCACATTCCATTACACATTCCTTTCCATTCCTTTCCACATGCATTCCATTCCATTCTATTCCACATTGCAATCCATTCAATTCCACGTTTCATTCCAATCCATTTCACATTCAATTCCATTCCATTTCATTCCACTTTCAATTCCATTCTATTCCACATTCCATTCCATTCCATTCCATTTCATATTCAATTCCAATCCATTCCCCTCCACATTTCATTCCATTCTCTTGCACATTCCATTCCATTCCATTCCATTCCATTCCACATTCCATTCCATTCCTTTCCATTCCACATTCCATTCCATTCCATTGCACATTCCATTCCACATTCCATTCCACGATCCATTCCATGTTCAATTTCAGATTCCTTTCCACTTTCCATTCCACGTTCCATTCGACAATCCGTTCCACGTTCCAGTGCATTCCATTCCACATTCAATTCCAAATACCATTCCATTCCATCCCAATTTCCGTTCCACATTCCATTACATTCAATTCCACTTTCCATTCCATTCCATTTAACATTCCGTTCCATTCCATTCCAATTTCCATTCTGCACACCCTTCTTTTCCATTCCACATTCCATTCCATTCCATTGCATTCCATTCAATTCCACATTCCATTCCATTCCATATTCCATTCCAGATTCCATTCCACATTCCATTCAATTCCATTCCACATTCCATTTCATTCCTTTCAAATTACATTCCATTCCAATCCACATTCCATTCCACGTTCCATTCCATTCCATTCCACATTACATTGCATTCCTTTCCATTCGCCATTACTATCCATTCCATTCCACATTCAATTCCGCATTCCCTTCATTCCAATCCATTCCATTCCATTACATTACACATTCCATTCCACATTCCATTCCACATTCCATTCCACATTCCATTCCATTCCATTTCATATTCCATTCCACATTCCCTTCATTCGATTTCCGTCCATTCCATTACTTTACTTTCCACATTACATTCAACATTCCATTCAATTCCATTCCGCATTACATTACATTCTGTTTCTCATTCATTTCAATTCCTTTCCATTCCAGTCCACTTTCCATTCCATTAGATTCCACTTTCCGTTCTATTCCCTTCCACGTTCCATTCCACAATCCATTCCATTCCATTCCACTTTCCATTACATACCATTCCGCATTGCATTCCATTACATTCCAGATTACATTCCACATTCCATTCCACATTGCTTTCCATTCCATTCCCTATTGCTTTCCACATTCCATTCCACTTTCCATTCGAAATTGCATTCCAATCCATTCCAAATTTCATTCCGCATTCCATTCAAATCCATTTCAGATTGCATTTCAAATTCCATTCCATTCCATTCCACGTTCAATTGCTTTCCATTCCACATCCCATTCCATTCCATTCCCCATTCCATTTCATTCCATTCCGTATTCCATTCCATTCCATTCCACATTCCATTCCATTCCATTCCACATTCCTTTCCATTCCATTCCATTCTATTCCATATTCCATTCCACATTCCTTTCCATTCCACATTTCATTCCACATTCCATTGCATTCCATTTCACATTCCATTCCATTCCTTTCCTTTCCAACTTCCATTTCATTCCATTAAACATTCCACTCCTTTCCATTCCATTCCATTCCACATTCCATTCTATTCTTTTCCATTCCATTCAATTGCACATTCCATTCCATTCCATTCCATTACACATTCCATTTCACATTCTTTGCTATTCGACATTCCATTCCACATTGCATTGCATTCCATTCAACTTTCCAATCCACGCTACATTCCATTCCATTCCACTCCACGTTCCATTTAACGTTCACTTCTACGTTCCATTACACATTCCATTCCACTTTCCTATCCATTCCATTCCACATTCCATTCCACATTCCCTTCCAGGTTCCATTCCAGGTTCCATTCCACGTTCCTTTACACGTTCCATTACACGTTTCATTCCATGTTCCATTCCACTCCATTTCACTTTCCAGTCCGCTTTCCATTCCACGATTCATTCCACTTTGCATTCCACGTTCCATTCCATTCCATTCCACATTCCATTCCACACTGCATTCCACTCCATTCCACATTCCATTCCACATTCTATTCCACGTTCCATTCCACGTTCCATTCCATTCCTTTCCACATTCCTTTCCACGTTCCATTCCATTCCATTACAGATTCCATTCCACATTCCATTCAACTGCATTCCACATTCCATTCCACGTTCCACTTCAATCCATTCCACATTCCACACCATTCCATTCCACATTCCGTTTCACATTCCACTTCATTCCATTCCACATTCCTTTCCCTTCCATTCCACATTCCACTGTATTCCATTCCACTTTCCATTCCTCATTGCATTCCACATTCCATTACAATTTCCATTCCACATTCCATTCCATTCCATTACACCTTAGACTTCATTCCATTCCAGTCTGCATTCCATCCCATTCAACATTCCATTCCATTCCATTTCAAATTCCTTTCCATTCCACATTTCATTCCATTGCATTCCATTCTATTCCATTCAATTAGATTTCTTTCAACATTGCATTCCATTCCTCTCCATTCCATAACACATTCCATTCCATTTGATTCCATTCCATATTCCATTCCATTCCATTCCATATTCCATTCCTTTCCATTCCACATTCCATTCCATTCCATTCCATTTTCCATTTCACTTTCCCATCCATTGCATTCCACATTCCATTCCTTTCCATTCCATTGCGTTCCAAATTCCCTTTCATTCCATTCCACATTCCAATGCATTCCACTTCACATTCCAATGCATTCCACTTCACATTCCATTCCAATCCATTCCACATTGCATTCCATTACATTCCATTCTACATTCCATTGCATTCCATTCCACCTTCCTTTCCATTTCTTTCCATTCCTTTAAATTCCACACACCATTCCATTCCATTCCTTAATCCATTCCATTTCATTCTATATTGCTTTCCATTCCCTTCCAATTTAGATTGAATTCCATTCCACATTCCATTCCATTCCTTTTCACGTTCCATTCCATTCCACTCCAGTACATATTCCAAACCATTACATTCAAAATTCCATTCCATTCCATTCCACATTCCATTCCATGTTCCACTCCACATTCCATTCTACAATGCATTCCACATTCCATTCCATTCCATTCCACATTCCACTCCATTCCATTCCGTTCCTTTCCATTCCAATTTCCATTCAGTTTCATTCCACATTCCAATCCACATTCCATTCCATTCTATTCCATATTCCATTCCATTCCATTCCACGTATCACTCTATTCCATTCCATGTTCCTTTCCACTTTCCACTCCATTCCATTCCATTTTCCAATTCACATTCCATTCCTTTCCAGTACACGTTCCATTCCATTCCATTCCACGTTCCATTGCGTTCCATTCCACGTTCCATTCCACGTTCTTTCCATTCCATTCCATGATCCATTGCACATTCCATTTCATTCCATTCCATTCCATTCCATTCCATTCCATTCCATTCCACTTTCCATTCCGCAATCCACTCCATTCCATTCCATTCCATTCCATTCCGCAATCCACTCCATTCCATTCCATTCCATTACAGTTTCCATTCCATTCAATTCCATTCCATTCCACATTCCATTCCATTTCACATTGCATTCCATATTCCATTCAACGTTCTATTACATTCCATTTCGCATTCCATTCCACATTCCCTTCCATTGAATTCCATATTTAATTCCACCTTCCATTCCATTCCGTTCCACAGTCCATTCCACATTCCATTCCATTCCATTCCATATTCCATTCCACTTTCCATTCCACATTCTATTGCACATTGCATTCCATTCCATTCCACATTCCACTACATTCCATTCCACATTTCACTCCATTCCATTCCACATTCCATTGCACATTCCATTCCATATTCCATTGCACATTCCATTCCAAATTCCATTCCACATTCCCTTCCATTCAATTCCACATTCCACTCCATTCCATTCCATTCCACATTCCATTGCATATTCCATTCCACATTCCATTCCATTCCATTCGTCATTCCATTTCTATTCACATTCCATTCCATTCCACTCCTCATTCCATTCAACATTCTATTCCATTGCATTCCACTTCCTTTCCTTTCCATTCCACATTCCATTCCATTCCATTCCACATTCTATTCGATTTCTTTTCACATTCCATTCCATTCCACACCACATTCCATTCCACATTCTATTCCATTCCATTTCACATTCCATTCCACATTCCCTTCAATTCCATTCCACATCCCATTCCCTATTCCATTCCATTCCATTCCTTTCCATTCCATTCCATTCCATTCCATTGAATTCCACATTCCATTCCATTCCATTCCATTCCATTCCATTCTATCTTCCATTCCATTCCATTCCACATTCCATTCCAATCCACATTCCTTTGCATTCCATTCCACATTGCATTCCATTCCATTCCACGTTCCATTTCACGTTACTTTCCACCTTCCTTTGAACGTTCCATTCCTGGTTCCACTCCACGTTCCATTCAATTGCATTCCATTCCATGTTCCATTCCACGTTCCATTCCATTTTCCCTTCCACTTTCCATTCCAATTTGCATTCTACGTTCCATTCCATTTTCCATTCCACATTCCATTCCTTTCCACATTCCATTCCACATTCCATTCCAATTTCCATTCCACGTTCTGTTCCACTTTTCTTTCCACGTTTCTTTCCACGTTCCATTCCATTCCATTCCACAATACATTCCCCATTCCATTCCATATTGCATTCCATTCCATTCCACGATGCATTCGATTCCATTTCGTTTTCCATTCCAAATTCCATTCCATTCCCTTCCATGCCACCTTACATTCCATTCCATTCCACATTCCCTTCCATTCCATTCCATTCCATTCCACATTCCATTCCACTTTCCATTCCATTCCATTCCACATTTCATTCTGCATTCCCTTCCATTCCATTCCATATTACATTCCACGGTCGAGTCCACGATCCATTCCATGTTCCTTTCCACTTTCCATTCCACGTTCCGTTCCACGATCCATTCCACGTTCCATTTCATTCCTTTCCACATTCAATTCCAAATTCCATTCCATTCCTTTCCACATTTCTTTCCATTCCACTACATTCCATTGCATTCCATTACATTCCACTTTGCATTCAATTCCACATTCCATTCCACATTCCATTCGATTCCTTTCCAGATTCCGTTCCACATTCCATTCCACGTTCCATTTCACGATGTTCCTTTCCACGTTGCATTCCATGTTCTATTCCGGTTTCCATTCCATTCCATTCCACATTCCCTTCCACGTTCCATTCCACTCCATTCCACATTCCATTCCACGTTCCGTTCACCTTTCCATTCCACGTTCCATTCCATTCCATTCAAATCCTTTCCACATTCCATTCCACGTTCCTTTCCAGTATCCATTCCACGTTCTTTTCTACTTTCCATTACACGTTTCATTCCATTTTCCATTCCATAACTTTCCACCTTCCATTCCGCATTCCATTCCACATTCCATTCCACTTTGCATTCCACATTCCATTCCATTCCTTTCCACATTCCATTCCACATTGCATTCCATCGCATTCCACATTCCATTCCACGTTCCATTCCACTCCATTCAACACTGCAATCCATTCCTTTCCACTTTTCTTTCCACATTCCACTCCGTTCCATTCCACATTCCATTCCATTCCATTCCACATTCCAGTGAATTTCATGCCACATTCCATTCCACATTGCACTCCATATTCCATTCCAAATTACATTCCCAATCCATTCCATTTTATTCCACCTTCTATCTCATTCCTTTCCATTACACATTCCATTCCACTCCATTCCACATTGCAGTCCGTCCCATTCCATTCCACATTTCAATCCATTCCATTCCATTCCCCTTTCCATTCCATGTTCCTTTTGATGTTTCATTCCACGTTCCATTCCATTCCATTCCACATTTCATTCCATTCCATTCCAAATGATATTCCACTCCTTTCCACATTCCATTCCATTCCATTCCATTCCACATTCCATTCCACATTCCATACCATTCCATTCCACATTCCATTTCATTCCATTCCACATTCCACTCCACATCCCATTCCATGTTCCATTCCACTTTCCATTCCACTTTCCATCCCATTCCATTCCACATTCCATTCCATATTCCATTCAATTCCATTCCACATTCCATTCCATTCCACATTCCATTCCATTCAGTTTCACATTCCATTCCACATTCCATTCCATTCCAATTTCCATTCCATTGTATTCCATTCCACTTTAGACTGCATTCAATTCCACATTACATTCCGTAGTGCATTCCATTCCTTTCGATTCCATTCCTCTTTCCATTCCACCTTCCATTCCATTTCATTCAACTTTCCATTACATTCCATTCCACGTTCAATTCTACATTGCTTTCCATGTTCCATTCCACTTCCCATTCCATTACTTTCCACATTGCATTCCACTTTCCTTTCCATAATATTCCACTTTCCATTTCACATTCCATTCCATTCCATTGCATATTCCACTCCATTGCATTCCACTTTGCTTTCCACATTCCATTCCACATTCCATTCCATTCCATTCCACATTCCATTCCTTTCAATTCCATTCCATATTCAATTCCAATCCATACCAACTTCAATTCCTTTCCATTCCATTCAACATTCCATTCCATTGCATTCCACGTTCGATTAAACTTTCCATTCCACGTTCCATTCCATTTTCCATTCCACTTTCGATTTCATTCATTTCCACATTCCATTACATTCAGTTCCCAACTCCATTCCACTCCTTTTCACATTCGTTTACGTGCCATTTCAAATTCCATTCTATTCCATTCCAAATTCCATTCCATTCCGTTCCACTTTCCATTCCATGTTTCATTCCACGTACCTTTCCAAGTTTCATTCCACTTTCCATTCCATTCCATTCCACAATCCATTCCACATTCCATTATACTACACATTCAATTACACATTCCATTCCTTTCCATTCCATTCCAATTCCCATTCCACATTCCATTCCATTCCAGGCCACATTCAATTCCATTCCTTTCCATTCCACTTACCACTGCATTCCATTCCAAATTCCCTTCCACATTCCATTCCATATTCCTGTCCACATTCCTTTCCATTCCATTGCACCCTCCACTTCTTTCCATTCCATTCCATTCCATATTCCATTCCATTCCATTCCACATTCCATTCCATTCCATTACCCATTCCATTCCACGCCATTTCCAATACCGTTCCATCCCATTCCACATTCCATTTCACATTCCATTCCATTCCAATCTGTTCATTAACATTCCATTCCACATTCCATTACCTTCCATTCCACGTTCCTTTCCACGTTCCATTCCACGTTCCATTCCACATTCCATTCCACTCTCCATTCCATTCCATTCCACATTCCAATCCATTCCATTCCACATTACATTCCATTCTATTCCACATTACATTCCACATTCCTTTCAGTTCCATTCCACATTCCAATCAAATTCACATTCCATTCCATTGAATTTTGCATTAAATTCCACATTCCATTCCATTCCATTCCATTCCACATTCCACTGCATTCCATTCCACATTTCATTCCACATTCAATTCCACATTCCATTCCGTTCCATTGCACCTTGTACCTCATTCCATTCCATTCAACATTACATTGAATTCCATTCCCCATTCCATTCAATAGCATTGCACGTTCCATTCCATGCCATTTCAAACTCCACTCCATTCCGTTCCACGTGACATTCCACATTCTATTCTATTCCATTCCATTCCATAACATTACATTCCACATTCCATCCCTTTCCATTCCACATTCCATTCCACACTGCATTCCATTCCTTTCCACATTCCATTCCACATTCCTCTCAATTCCATTCCATTTCACATTCCAACACATTCCTTTCCAAATCCCATTCCCTTCCATTCCACATTCCTTTCTACATTTCATTGCACGTTCTATTCCACGTTGCATTCCTTTCCAATCCACAAACCATTCCACTTTCCATTCCATTTTATTCCACATTCCATTCCGCATTCCATTTCATTCCATTCCATTTCTGATTCCATTCCATTTCTGATTCCAGTCCATTCCATTGCATTCCACATTCCATTCCATTCCATTACACGTTCCTTTCCTTTCCATTCCTTTCCACATTCCATTCCATTCCATTACACATTCCATTCCGTTCTCTTCCGCATTTCATTACATTCCATTTCATGCCATTCCACATTCCGTTCCATTCCATTCTACATTCCATTCCATTGCATTCCTTTCCGCTTTCCATTCCATTCCATTCAATGTTACATTCCACGTTCCATTCCATGTATTATTCCACTTTGCATTCCACTTTCTATTAAATTCCATTCTACATTCCATGCCACATTCCCTTCCACATTCCATTCCATTCCATTCCACATTCCATTCCACATTGCATTCCATTCGATTCCATTCCACATTCCACTCCAATCCATTCCACATTCCATTCAACATTCCATTCGATATTACATTCCATTCCATTCCACCTTCCAGTACTTTCCATTCCGTTCTACATACCATCCAATTCCATTCCACATTCCATTTGGTTCCATTGCAAATTTCATTCAAGGCAATATCACATTCCGTTCCATTCCATTCCACATTCCATTCCACATTACATTCCATTTCATTCCATTCCATTCCAATCCATTCCATATTCCTTTCCATTCCATTCCACATTCTGTTGCCTTCCATTCCACATTCCATTGCATTCCATTCCACATTGCATTCCATTCCATTCCACGTTCCACTCCACACTCTATTCCACATCCCATTCCACCTTCCTTTCCATTCCATTTCACATGCCATTCCATTCCATTACACATTCCATTCCACGTTTCTTTCCATTCCGTTCCACTTTCAACTCCATTCCATTCCATTCCACATTACACTCCATTCCATTACACATTCCATTCCACAATCCACTTCATTCCTTTCCACATTCCATTCACAATCCATTCCATATTCCTTTCCACATTCCATTCCATTCCATTCCACTTTCCACTCATTTCCATTCCATTCCATTCCAAATTCCATTCCATTCCATTCCACATTCCTTTCCACATTCCATTCCAAATTCTATTCCACTTTGCATTCGTTTCCATTCCACAATGCATTCCACATTCCATTCCATTGCATTCCACATTTCATTCCACATCCCATTCCATTCCATTCCCCATTCCTTTCCAAATTCCATTCGATTGCATTCCTCATTCCATTCCACATTCCATTCCATTCCATTACACATTCCGTTCCATTGCATTCCACCTTCCATTCCATTCCATTCCGCGTTGCATTCCATTCCATTCCACGTTCCATTCCACTTTCTACAGAGCGTTCCATGGCTTTTCATACCACCTTCCTTTCCACCTTCCATTCCACGTTCCACTCCACGTTCCATTCCACATTCCATTCCACGTTCCATTCCACATTCCATTCCATGGTGCATTCCACGTTCCTTTCCACATTCCATTCTACTTTCCATTCCACTTTCCTTTCCTTTCCATTCCACATTCTATTCCATTCCATTCCACATTCCATTCCATTCCATTCCACACTTCCTTCCACGTTCCATTTCTTTCCTTTCCATATTCCATTCCAGATTCCATTCCACATTTGTTTCCACTCCTTTCTCCATTCGATTCCACATTCCATTCCATTCCAATCCATTCCACATTCCATAACAAAATCCAGTCCATTCCATTCCACATTCCATTCCATTCCATTACACATTGCATTTCATTCAATTCCACATTCCATTCCATTCCTTTCCATACATTTCCATTCCACATTTCATTCCATTCCACATTCCATTGCACATTCCATTCTACATTTCATTCCACATTCCATTCTTCATTCCTTTCCACATTCCATTACATTCCATTTCATATCCAATTTCATTCCATTCCACATTCCATTCCATTCCATTCCATTCAATTTCACATTCAATTCCATTCCATTCTGCATTCCTTTCCACATTACATTCCATTCCATTTCACTTTCCATTCAATTCCATTTCATATTCAATTCCATTCCATTCCATTCCATTTCTCATTGCATTCCACAATCCATTCCATTCCATTTCACATTCCATTTCATTCCATTCCACATTCCATTCCACATTCCATTTCATTCCATTCCGCATTCCATTCCATTCATTTCTCATTCCTTTCCATTCCGTTCCGCATTCCATTCCATATTCCATTCCTTTCCATTCCTCATTTCATACAATTCCATTCCATTCCACATTCCATTCCATTCCATTCCACATTCCATTCCACATTCCCATAAATTCCATTCCATTCCATTCCTTTCCATTCTATTCCATTGCATTCCATATTCCATTCCATTCTTCTGCACGTTCCATTCCACGTTCCATTCCACATTTCATTCCACATTCCATTACACATCCCATTCCACATTCCGTTGCAATCCATTCCACATTCCATTCCACATTCCATTCCATTCCATTCCTTTCCATTCCAAATTCCATTCGATTGCATTCCTCATTCCATTCCACATTCCATTCAATTCCATTACACATTCCGTTCCATTCCATTCCACCTTCCATTCCAGTCCATTCCACGCTGCATTCCATCCCATTCCACGTTCCATTCCACTTTCTACAGAGCGTTCCATAGCTTTTCATATCACCTTCCTTTCCACCTTCCATTCCACATTCCACTCCACGTTCCATTCCACATTCCATTCCACGTTCCATTCCACGTTCCATTCCATGGTGCATTCCACGTTCCTTTCCACATTCCATTCTGCTTTCCATTCCACGTTCCATTCCACGTTCCATTCCATGTTGCATTCCACGTTCCTTTCCACATTCCATTCTACTTTCCATTCCACTTTCCTTTCCTTTCCATTCCACATTCCATTCCACATTCCATGCCATTCCATTCCACACTTCCTTCCACGTTCCATTTCATTCCTTTCCATATTCCATTCCAGATTCCATTCCACATTTGTTTCCACTCCTTTCTCCATTGGATTCCACATTCCACTCCATTCCAATCCATTCCACATTCCATAACACATTCCATTTCATTCAATTCCACATTCCATTCCATTAATTTCCATACATTTCCATTCCACATTTCATTCCATTCCACATTCCATAACACATTCCATTTCATTCAATTCCACATTCCATTCCATTAATTTCCATACATTTCCATTCCACATTTCATTCCATTCCACATTCCATTGCACTTTCCATTCTACATTTCATTCCACATTCCATTCTTCATTCCTTTCCACATTCCATTACATTCCATTTCATATCCGATTTCATTCCATTCCACATTCCATTCCATTCCATTCCATTCAATTTCACATTCAATTCCATTCCATTCTGCATTCCATTCCACATTCCATTCCATTCCATTCCATTTCACTTTCCATTCCATTCCATTTCATATTCAATTCCATTCCATTCCATTCCGTTTCTCATTGCATTCCACAATCCATTCCATTCCATTTCACATTCCATTTCATTCCATTCCACATTCCATTCCACATTCCATTTCATTCCATTCCGCCTTCCATTCCATTCATTTCTCATTCCTTTCCATTCTGTTCCGCATTCCATTCCATATTCCATTCCTCATTTCATACAATTCCATTACATTCCACATTCCATTCCATTCCATTCCACATTCCATTCCACATTCCCATAAATTCCATTCCATTCCATTCCTTTCCATTCTATTCCATTGTATTCCATATTCCATTCCATTCTTTTGCACGTTCCATTCCACGTTCCATTCCACATTTCATTCCACATTCCATTACACATCCTATTCCACATTCCGTTGCAATCCATTCCACATTCCTTTCCACATTCCATTCCACATTCCATTCCACATTTCATTCCATTCCATTCCTTTCCATTCCAAATTCCATTCCACATTACACCCCACGTTCCATTCCACATTCCATTCCACGTTCCAACCATTCCATTCCACATTACATTGCACATTCCATTTCATTCCATACCACATTCCACTCCGTTACTTTCCACACTCCAATACTTTCCACATTCCCTTCCACTTTCCATTGCACATTCCATTCCATTCCATTTTACGTTCCATTCCACATTCCATTCCACATTCCATTCCACTTTCTCTTTGGTTCCATTCCACATTCCATTCCACACTTCACTCAACATTCCATTCCACATTCCATTCCATTCCTCGCCACATTCCATTCCACATTTCTTTCCACAATACAGTCCATTCCATGTCACTTTCCTTTCCACATTCTATTCCACATTTCATTCCACATTCCATTCCATTCTACATGCCGTTTCATTCCATTGCACATTCCATTCCGCGTTCCATTCCACGTTCCATTCAACGTTCCTTTCCACGATCCACTCTATTCCATTCCATTTTCCATTCCACATTACATTACATACCATTCCTCTTTCTTTCCACAATCCATTCCACATTCCATTCCACATTTCATTCAGTTTCATTCCACATTCCGTTGCACATTCCATTCCATTCCATTCCACATTCCATTCCATTACTTTCCAAATTCCAATAATTTCCACATTCCGTTCCACGTTCCATTCCACATTCCATTCCATTCCATTTTTCGTTCCATTCCAAATTCCATTCCACATTCCATTCCGTTCCATTCCACATTGAGTTCCACATTTCACTCTACATTCCATTCCACATTCCATTCCCTTCCTCTCCACATTCCATTCCACATTCCATTCCACATTTGATTCCACATATCAGTCCACTCCATTCCACATTCCATTCCACATTCTATTCCTCATTTCATTCCACATTCCATTCCATTCCGTTCTACATGCGATTCCATTCCGTTCCACATTCCATTCCACGTTCCATTCAAAGTTCCATTCCATGTTCCATTCCATGTTCCATTCTATTCCATTTCATGTTCCATTCCACAATACATTGCATAAAATTCCACATTCTTTCCACAATCCATTCCACATTCCATTCCATATGACATTCCGTTCCAATCCACATTCCATTCCACATTACGTTCCACAATGCATTCCATTCCTTTCCATTCCAAATTCCATTCCACATTACCCCCCACGTTCCATTCCACATTCCATTCCACATTTCATTAAATTCCTTTCCACATTCCATTCCATTCCATTCAATGTTGCATTCCACATTCCATTACATTCCCTTCTATTTTCCATTCTATTCAATTCCACATTCCATTCCACGTTCCATTCCACATTCCGTTCCTTTTTCCATTTCACTTTCCATTCCGTTCTATTCCACGTTGCATTCCATGTTCCATTCCACGTTCCATTAAATGATCCATTTCGTTCCGTTACACATTCCATTCCTCATTTCATTCCATATTCCATACCATTTTCCATTCCACGTTAAATTCCGCATTCCATTCCACTTTCCATTCCATTAAATTCCACGTTCCATTCCACATTCCATTCTATTCCTTTGCATTCCATTCCACATTCCATTCCATTCCATTCTATTACTTTGCATTCCATTCCACATTCCATTCCCTTCCATTCTATCTGCAATTTCACATTCCCTCCCGTTCCATTCCATTCAACTTTCCATTCCACTTTCCACTCCATTCCATTCCATTCCATTCCATTCTATTCCATTCCATTCCAAATTCTATTCTATTCCATTCCACATTCTATTCCACATTCCATTCCACGTTCCATTCCACTTTCAATTCCACGTTCCATTCCACATTGCATTCCACATTAAATTCAACATTCCAATCCAAATTCCTTTCCATTCCTTTCCAGATACCTTTCCACATCCCATTTCATTCCATTCCACGTTGCAATCCATTCCACTCCACGTTCCATTGCACATTCCATTGAACTCCATTCCACATTCCATTCCACTTTCCATTCCATTCCAATCCACGTTGCATTCCACGTTGTATTCCACATTCCCTTCCACATTCAATTCCACATTCCATTCCGTTCTATTCCACATTCAATTCCACATTACATTCCACATTCCTTTCCATTCCATTGCACATTCCATTCCACATTCCATTCCACAATCCATTCCACATTCCTTTCCATTCCATTTGACATTCCATTCAACATTCCATTCCATTCGATTCCACATTGCATTCCATTACATTCCTCATTCCATTCCCCATTCCTTTCCACATTCCATTCCCCGTTGCATTCCATTAAATTCCACATTCCATTTCATATTCCACTCCACGTTCCACTCCACATTCCATTTCACATTCCATTCCAGGTTTCATTCCATTCTATTCCACATTTCATTCCATTCCATTCCACATTCCATTCAACATTCCATTCCATTCCATTCCACATTTCATTGCACATTACTTTCCATATTTCATTTCACATTCCATTCCATTCCACATTTCATTACATGTTCCATTCAATTCTATTCCACGTTCCATTCAATTGTATTCCACGTTCCATTCCACGTTCCATTCCACATTCCATTCCACATTACAATCCACCTTCCATTCCACAATGAATTCCATTACATTACATTCTGTTCCAGATTCCATTCCACTTCCCATTCCACATTCCATTCCACATTTCACGCCATTCCCTTCCACATTTCTTTCCACATTCCACTCCATTACATTCCACATTCCATTCCACATTCAATTTCGCGTTACATTCCAGATTTCATTCCACGTTGCATTTCATATTCCATTCCAGATTATATTCCATTCCATTACACATTCCATTCCGCATTCCATTCCATTCCATTTCACATTCCATTCCATTCCATTTCCCATTACATTCCATTCAATTCTACTTTCCATTGTACG
The DNA here is from genome assembly GCF_028885655.2 of Pongo abelii. NCBI lineage: Eukaryota > Metazoa > Chordata > Mammalia > Primates > Hominidae > Pongo > Pongo abelii. The sequence goes on along the minus strand of NC_072000.2, from coordinate 15,673,851 downwards.
TTCCATTCCAAGTTCCAATCAGTTCCATTTCGCGTTCCATTCCACGTTGCATTCCATTCCTTTCCATTTTCCTTTCCACATTCCATTCCACCTTCCATTCTATTCCATTCCACTTTCCATTCCATTCCATTCTACATTCCATTCCATTCCATTCCACATTCCATTACATGTTCCATTCCATTCCATTCCACATTGCATTGCACGTTCCATTCCAAATTCCAAACCTCATTCCATTTCACATTCTATTCCAATCTATTTCACATTCCATTCCACGTTCAACTCTATTCCATTCCACATTCCATTCCACTTTCCATTCCACAATCCATTCCACATTCCATCCCACATTCCATTCCATGTTACATTCCATTCCATTCCACGTTCAATTCCACATTCCTTTGCATTACATTTGACATTGTATTACACATTCCATCCAACATTCCATTTAGCTTTGCATTCCGGTCCATTACCTATTCCATTCCACACTCCAATCCACATTCCATTCCAAATTCCATTGCACATTACATTCCATTACATTCCACATTCCATTACACACTCCATTCCGCATTCCATTCCACATTACATTCCGTTCCATTCCACATTCCTTCTCACATTCTTTTCGGCATTCCATTCAACATTCCATTCCACACTCCATTCCACATTCCATTCCACATTCCATTCCGTGCCCTTCCACATTCCTTTCCACATTCCGTTCCACATTCCATTCCGTTCCAATCCAAATTCCATTCCACATTCCATTCCATTCCATGTCACATTCCATTCCATTCCATTCCACATTCCTTTCCATATTCCTTTCCACATTCCGTTCCACATTCTATTCCACATTCCATTCCGTATTCTATCCATTCCATTCGACATTCCATTCCATTCCATTCCACATTACATTTCACATTCCATTCCATTCCATTCCACATTCATTCCACATTGCTTTCCACATTGCATTCCACATTCCGTTCCACATTCCTTTCCACATTCCATTCCATTCCACATTCCATTCCATTCCATTCCACATTCCACTTCACGTTCCATTCCACATTCCATTCCACATTCCATTCCATTCCTTTCCACTTTCTATTCCACATTCCATTCAACATGCCATTCCGTTCCATTAAAAACTTCATTCCACATTACATTCCAAATTTCATTCCACATTCCATTCCATTCCACGTTCCATTACACGTTCCATTCGATTCTATTCCACGTTCCATTTCACGTTCCATTCCACTTCACATTCCATTTCAGTCCACGTTCTATTCCACAGTCATTTCCATTCCATTTCACGTTCCATGCAACATTCCCTTGCACATTCCATTCCCTGTTCCATTCTGACCATTCCACATTCCGTTTCATTCCATTACACATTCTTTTCCACATTCCATTCCACATTCCATTCCACTAAATTTCACATTCCATTAGACATTCCTATCCACATTCCAATCCACATTTCATTCCATTCCATTCCACATTCCATTCCACGATCCATTCCACGTTCCATTCCACGTTCCATTCCACGTTCCATTCCATTCCATTCCTCGGTCCATTCCACGCTGGATTCCATTCCATTCCACGTTCCATTCCACATTCCCCTCCATTCCATTCCACATTGCATTTCACTTTCCATTCCACATTCCATTCCACATTCCTTTCCATTGCATTCCTCATTCCATTCCACGTTCCATTCAACGTACCATTCCACATTCCATTCCACGTTCCATTCCTTTCCATTCCATGTTCCAGTCCAAAATCCATTCCACATTCTATAGAACATTCAATTCCATGCCATTCCATTCCATTCCATTCCACATTCCATTCCACATTCCATTCCACATTACATTCAACATTCCATTCCATTCCATTCCACCTTCCCTTCCACGTTCCATTACAAATTCCATTCCACGTTCCATTCCATTCCATTCCACGTTCCATTCCATTTGATTGGACATTAGTTTCCACTTTCCATTCCACATTATATTCCACTTTCCATTTGACATAACTTTGAATTCCGCTTCACATTCCATTCCACATTTCTTTGCACATTCCGTTCCATTCCATTGCACATTCCATTCCACGTTCCATTCCATTCGATTCCACATTGCATTCCACATTCCATTCCATTCCACATTCCATTCCACGTTCCATTCCACGTTCCATTTCATTCCATTCCACATTCCATTCCACGTTCCATTTCACATTCCATTCCACATTCCATTTCGCATTCCATTCCATTCTATTCCATTACACATTCGATTCTACTTTCCATTACACATTCTATTGCATTCCATTCCATATTCCATTCCACCTTCCATTCCACGTTCCATTTTACTGCATTCCACATTCCATTCCTCGTTCCATTCTACATTCCATTACACATTCTATTGCATTCCATTCCATATTCCATTCCAAGTTCCATTCCTCGTTCCACTTCACTGCATTCCACATTCCATTCCAAATTCCATTCCATTCCATTCCACATTCCATTCCACATTGCATTCCACGTTCCATTCCACATTCCATTGCATTCCATTCCACGTTCTTTTCCATTCCAATCCACTTTCCATTTCGCATTCCATTGCATTCTATTCTTCATTCTATTCCACATTGCATTCCACATTCCATTCCATTCCAATGCACATTCCATTCCACATTCCATTCCACGTTCCATTCCATGTTCCATTCCACATTACACTCCATATTCCATTCATTCCATTCCAGGTTCCATTCCAGGTTCCATTCTGCATTCCTTTCCACATTCGAGTTCACGTTCCACTGCATTGCATTCCAATTTCCATTCCACGTTCCACTCCACGTTCCATTCCACGTTGCATTCCACATTCCATTCCATTTCATTCTATTCCTTTGCATTCCATTCCACATTCCTTTTCATTTCATTCCATTCCACATTCCACTCCATTCCACTGCACTTTCCATTCCATTCCATTCCATTCCATTCCACATTCCATACCATACCATTGCATTCCACTTTCCATTCCTTTCCATTAAACATTCCGTTACTTTCCTTTCCACGTTCTATTCCATTCCATTCCACATTCCTTTCCATTCCATTCAATTCCACATTCGATTCCACCTTCCATTCCACTTTCCATCCACGTTCCGTTCTTCGTACCATTCCTCGATCCATTCCACGATTTATTCCATTCCATTCCACATTTCATTCCATTGCAATCCACAATACATTCCACATTCCTTTCCATTACTTTCCACATTCCATTCCACATTGCATTGCATTCCATTCCAAATTCAATTCTCCATTCCACTCCATTCCATTCCACTTTCCATTCCATTTTCCATTCTATTCCATTACACTTTCCATTCCACATTCCATTCCATTCAATTCCACCTTCCATTCTACATTCCTTTCCACTCCATTCCATTCCTTTCCATTCCACAATCCATTCCACGTTGCATTCCACACATCTCTCCACATTCCTTTCCATTCCATTCCAACTTCAATTCCACATTCCATTCCATGACTTTCCATTCCACATTCAATTCCATTACTTTCCATTCCACATTCGTTTCCATTCCATTCCATTCCATTCCACATTCCATTCCACATTGTATTCTATTCCATTCCACATTCCTTTCTATTCCATTCCACTTTCCATTCTACGTTATATTCCACTTTCCATTCCACTTTCCATTCCACATTCCATTCCACAATGCATTCCACATTCCATTTTACATTCCATTTCATTCCACTTTCCATTTCATTCCTTTCTACATTCCATTTCATTCCATTACACATTCCATTCCATTCCATTCCACATTCCATTCCATTCCATTAAACATTCCATTCCAATTTTCATTCCACGTTCCATTCCACGTTCCATTGCATTCCCTTCCACGTTCCATTCCAAATTCCATCTCACATTCCATTCCACTTTCCATTCCACATTCCATTCCATGTTCCATTCCACTGTCCATTCTACGTCCCATTCCATTCCATATTCCTTTGCATTGCATTCCACTCCACATTCCATTCCGTTTCATTCTATTCCATTGCATTCCATTCCACATTCCATTCCATTCCAATCGTCTCCATATTCCATTCCATTCCATTCCTTCTTCTATTCTATTCCATTCCACATTCCGATCGATTCCATTGCACATTCCATTTCATTCCATTGCATTCCATTCCACAATTCTTACCACTCCATTGCATTACACAATCCATTCCTTTCCATTGCACTTCCCATTCCATTCCATGCCACAATCCATTCCATTCCATTCCACCTTCGATTCCCCCATCCATTCCACATTCCATTACTTTTCCTTCTTTTCCATTGCATCCCATTCCACATTACATACCATTCCATTCCACTACACAGTCCATTCGATTCCATTCTACATTCCATTCTATACAGTTCGACATTCCATTCCATTCCACTGCACTTTCCATTCCATTCCATTCAACATTCCCTAGCATTCCATGGCATTGCACATTCCATTCCTTTCCATTATACATTCCATTCCTTTCCATTATACATTCCATTCCTTTCCATTCCACGTTCCATTCCATTCCATTCCACATTACATTCCATTCAATTCCACATTCCATTCTTTTCCATTTCACATTCTATTCCACATCCCATTGAACGTTCCATTACACTTTCCATTCCACCTTCCATTCCACTTTCCATTCCATTCCATTCCACAATCGATTCCATTTCATTCCACCTTTCATTGCTCGTTCCTTTCCAGGTTAAATTCCACGTTCCATTCCAGGTTTCATTCCACGACTCATTCCACTCCATTGCACATTCCATTCCATTCCATCTTCCATTCCACATTTCATTCCACTCCTTTCCACATTCCTTTCCACATTCCATTCCATTCCATTCCAACTTCAATTCCACATTCCATTCCATTCCATTCCATTCCACAGTCGATTCCATTCCTTTACTTATACCATTCCGTTCCATTCCACATTCCGTTCCATTCCGTTCCATTCCATAACACATTCCATTCAATTCCATTCCATTCCATTCCACATTCCATTCGATTCCAATCCACATTCCACTCCATTGAATTCACCATTCCATTCCATTCCATTCCACATTGCATTCCATTTCAATCCTCTCCACATTCCATTCCATTCCATTGCACATTCTCTTCTATTCCATTCCACATTCCAATGCATTCCATTGCTCAATCTATTCCATTCTATTCCATTCCAATGCATACCATTGCTCATTCCAGTCCATTCCATTCCATTCCATTCCATTCCATTCCACATTCCATACCATTCCATTGCATTACACATTCCATTCCTTTCCATTGGAAATTCCATTCCATTCCATTCCAAAATCCATTCCATTCCATTCCAACTTCCATTCCACGTTCCATTCCACATTCCATTACATTTCATTCTATTCCATTGCATTCCATTCCACATTCCCTTCCATTCCATTCGACTCCACATTCCATTCCATTCCATTCCACATTCCATTTTATTCCTATCCAGACTACATTCCATTCCATTGCAAATTCCATTACATTCCTTTCAATATTCCATACCATTCCATGGCATTCCGCATTCCATTCCATTCCATTACACATTCCTTTCCTTACCATTCCACGTTTCATTCCATTCTATTCCACATTCCATTCCATTCCATTCCACATTCCATTGCATTCCATTCCACATTCCTTTCCACATCCCATTCCATGTTCCATTCCACGTTCCATTCAACGTTCCATTCCACTTTCCATTCCACGTTCTATTCCACAATCCATTACATTCTATTCCACATTCCATTCCATTCCTCATTCCATTCCATTCAATTCCACTTTCCATTCCACATTCCACTCCACTCCTTTCCACATTCCTTTCCACATCCCATTCCATTCCATTTCAACTTCAATTCCACATTCCATTCCATTCCATTCCACCTACCATTCCTTTCCATTCCACATTTCATTCTATTCCTTTCCACTCTATTCCACATTCCATTCAAATCCAATCTATTCCTTTCCACAATGCATTTGATTCCATCCCACATTCCAGTCCATTCAGTTCCGCATTCCATTCCATTCCATTCCTCATTCCATTGCATTCCGTTCCACATTCAATTCCACATTTCATTCCATTCAATTCCACTTCCTTTCCACATTCCATTCCATTCCAATCCATTCCACATTCCATTCCATGCCATTCCACAATCCGTTGCACATTCCATTCCACATTCCATTCCATTCCAATCTATTCCACATTCCATTCCATTCCATTCCACAATCCGTTGCACATTCCATTCCACATTCCATTCCTTTCCTTTCCATCTTCAATTCCACATTCCCTTCCATTCCATTCCATGCAACGTTCCATTCAACGTTCCATTCCATTCCATTGCACATTCCATTCCATTCCATTCCACATTCCATTCCAATCCATTCCATTCCACATTCCATTCATTTCCATTTCACATACCATTCCATTCCAATTCACATACAATTCCATTCCTTTCCACATTCCATTCCATTCCATTCCACGTTCCATTTCATTCCATTCCACATTCCATTATTCGTTCCATTCCATTCCTTTCGATGTTCCATTCCACATTCCATTCCATATTACATTCCATTCCATTCCCCATTCCTTTCGATTCCATCCCACATTCCATACCACATTGCATTCCATTCCTTTCCACATTGCATTCCACATTCCATTCCACCTTCCATTTCATTCCATTCCAAGTTCCATTCCACGTTCCATTCCATATTACATTCCATTCCATTCCCCATTCCTTTCGATTCCATCCCACATTCCATACCACATTGCATTCCATTCCTTTCCACATTGCATTCCACATTCTATTCCACCTTCCATTTCATTCCATTCCACGTTACATTCCACGTTCCATTCCATATTCCATTCCATTCCACATTCCATTCCTCATTCCAATCCATTCCCTTCCACGTTACATTCCACGTTCCATTCCACGACCCATTTCATGGCATTCCACATTGAATTCCACATTCAATTCCACTCCATTTCACATTGCATTCAACATTCCATTCAGTTACCTTCCACATTCCATTCCATTCCATTGCATTCTATTCCATTCCACATTGCAGTCCATGTTCCATTCAATTCCATTCCACATTCCATTTCATTCCATTCAACATTCTTTTCCATTTCATCCGACATTCCATTCCAAATTCCATTCCATTCCAATCCACATTCATTTCCATTGCATTGCACTCTAGTCCACATTCTTTTCCATTCCATTCCATTCCACATTACACTCCAATTTTTCCACATTCCATTCCAATCCACTCAACATAAGTTTCCACATTCCATTCCATATTCCATTCCACCTACCATTACATTCTATTCCACAAACCGTTCCAAACCATTCCACATTCCATTCCATTTCATTCCATTCCACATTCCGTTCCTTTCCTTTCCATTCCAGTCCACATTCTATTCATTTCCACTCCATTCCATTCCACATCCCATTCCATTCCATTGCACATTCAATTCCATTCAATTCCTCTTCCCATTCCATTCCATTCCACATTCCATTCCATTCCATTCCACATTGCACTCCATTCAATTCGACATTCCATTCCATTCCATTCCATTGCACATTCCATTCCTTTCCATTCCATTCCACATTCCATTCCATTCTATTCCACTTTCCAGTCCATTCTATTCCACATTCCATTCCACATTCCATTAAATTCCATTCCATTCCACATTCCATTCCATTCTATTAGTCATTCCATTCCACGTTCCATTCCACTTTCCATTGCACGTTCCATTACACGTTCCATTCCATGTTCCATTCCGCGTTCCATTCCATTCCATTCCACATCCCATTCCACATTCCGTTTCATTCCATTCCATTCCACATTTCATACCATTCCATTCCATTCCATTCCACATTCCATTCCATTCTATTCCACATTCCATTCCACATTCCATTCCATTCCATTCTACATTCCATTCCATTGCATTCCACATTCCATACCATTCCATTCCATTCCTTTCCACATTCCATTCCGTTCCATTCCACATTCCATTTCACATTCCATTCCATTCCATTAAGCATTCCTTTCCACATTCCATTCTATTCAATTTCACATTCCATTACGTTCCATTCCAGATTCCTTTCCACATTCCATTCCACATTCCATTCCACATTCCGTACCACATTCTATTCCACATTCCATTACTTTCCATTCCACATTCCATTTCACATTCCATAGCGTTCCATTTCGCATTCCTTTCCACATTCCATTCCATATTCCATGCCACATTCCGTTCCGCATTGCATTCCACATTCCATTTCGTTCTATTCCCCATTACTTTCAATTCCATTCCACTTTCCATTCCACATTCCATTCCATTCTATTCCAATTTCCCTTCCATTGATTCCACATTCCATTCCATTCCATTTCACATTCCATTCAACGTTCCATTCTATGTTCCATTCCAAGGTCCATTCAATTAATTTACACGTTCCATTCCCCTTTAGATTGCATTTCATTACACTTTCTTTTCCACATTCTATTCCAGTTTGAATTCCATTGCATTCCACTTTCCATTCCATTCCTTTCCACATTCCATTACACGTTCCATTCCACTCCATTCCATTTCCAATTCCACATTGCAATCCAAACTCCATTTCACATTCCATTACACTCTATTTCACATTGCATTCCACGTTCTACTACATTCCATTCCACAATCCATTCCACAGTCCATTAGATTCCATCCCACATTGCATTCCACATTAAATTCCTTTCCTTTCCACGTTCAATTAAACTTTCCATTCCATTATATTTGACTATCTATTCCACATTCCATTCCACATTTCTTTTCACATTCCTTTCTGTTCCATTACACATTCCATTCCACACTCCATTCCACATTCCATTCAACATTCCATTCCATTCCATACTATATTCCGTTCCACATTACATTTCGTATTCCATTCCACATTCCATTCCACATTCCATTAAATGCCATTCCTCTTTCCATTCCATTGCATTCCACATTCCATTCCACTTTCCATTCAACTTTCTATTCCAACTTCCATTCGATATCACTGCACGTTCAATTCCGCATTACATTCCATTCTGTTCCACTTTCCTTTCAACATTCCATTCCACATTACCTTCCGTTCCATTCCACATTCCATTCCACATGCCGTTCAACATTCCGTTCCATTCCATTCCACATTCCATTCCATTCCATTGCACATTCCATTCCACATTCCATTCCTTTCCTTTCCACGTTTAATTCCACATTCCACTGCACATTTCATTCCAAATTCCATTCTATTTCACATTCCAATACACGTTCCTTTCCATTACATTCCACGTTCCTTTCTACGTTACATACCACTTCCCATTCCACATTCCAATCCACATTCCATTGCAAATTCCATTCCACAATCCATTCCACATTCCATTCCACAATCCATTCCACATTCCATTCCATTCCATGCCACATTAAATTCCACGTTCTATTCCTTTCCATACCACTTTCAATTCCACATTCCATTCCATTACTTTTGACATTCCATTCCACATTCCATTCCAAATTCCATTTCACATTCCATTTCGTTTCATTACAGATTCCATTCCACACTCCATTCCACATTCCATTCCACATTCCATTCCAAGTTCCATTCTGTTACATTCTTTTCCTGATTCCATTCCATTCCATTCCACATTCCATTCCATTCCATTCCATTCCATTGCACATTCCGTTCAACTTTCCATTCCACATTCCATTCCATTTCACATTCCATTCAACTTTCCATTCCACATTCCATTCCATTACATTCCAATTTCCTTTCCACGTTCCATTCCACGTTCCCTTCCACATTCCATTCCATTCCATTTCAAGTTCCATTACATTCCATTCGACATTTCTTTCCATATTGCATTTCACATTCCATTCCACATTCCATTTGACACACCATTGCATTCCCTTCCACATTGCATTCCACAATCCTTTTCACATTCCATTCCGATCCATTGCACATTCCATTCCACATTCCATTTCACATTCTGTTCCACATTCCATTTCACATTCCATTCCATTCCATTCCCCATTCCATTCCATTCCATTCCACATTCCATTCCACCTTCCCTTCCATTCCATTCCACATTCCATTCCATTCCTCATTACATTCCATTTCATTCCACGTTCCATTGTACGTTCCATTCCAAAGTCGATTCAATTCCATTCCACGTTGCATTACACATTCCATTCCATTCCATTCCATTACACTTAACTTTCCACATTCCATTGCACATTCCATTCCATTCCTTTCCATTTCACATTCCATTACACGTCCATTCCATTCCATTCCACTTTCCATTCCAGGTTGCTTTCCCCGTTCCATTCCAAATTCCAGTCTGTTCCATTCCACATTCCTTTCCACATTCCTATCCAAATTTCATTCTATATTCCCTTCCACATTCCATTCCTTAAACCATTCCACAGTCCATTTCACATTCCTTTCCGTAACCTTGCACGTGCCTTTCCACATTCCATTCCACATTCCATTCCTTTCCACATTTCATTCCATTACATTTCACATTCCCTTCCGTTCCATTCCACATTCCTTTCCACATTCCATTCCAGATTACGTTACACATTCCGTTCCACATTCAATTACATTCAATTTCACATTCCATTCCATTACATTAAACATTCCTTTCCACATTCCATTCCACATTCCATTCCACAATTCATTCCATAATCCATTCCTCATTCCTTTGCATTCCATTCCTTATTCCACACCATTCCATTCCACATTCCATTCCGTTTCATTTCACATTCCATTCTGTTACATTCCACATTCCTTTCCACATTCCATTCCACATTCCATTCCACATTCCGTTCCACAATCCATTCCACATTCCGTTCCATTCCATTCCACATTCCATTCCCCATTCCATTCCATTCCATTCCACATCCCATTCCATTCCATTCCACGTTAAATTCCACGTTACTCTCACTATTCTGTTCCACATTCCATTCCACATTACATTCCATTATTTTCCACATTCCTTCCCACATACCATACCACGTTCCGTTCCATACCATTCCACATTCCGTTCCATTCCATTCACGTTCCATTCTATTCCATTCCACATTCCGTTCCACGTTCCATTCCACTTCCCATTCCCTTCCATTCCACGTTCAATTCCACATCCAATTTCAATACATTTCACATTCCATTCTACATTCCATTCCACATTCCATTTCACCTTCCATTCCATTCCATTCCACATTACTTTCCACAATCCATTCCACAATCCATTCACTTCCATTCCACATACCATACTACATTCCATTGCGTTACATTCCGCATTACATTTCACACTCCGTTCCATATTGCATACCATCTTCCATTCCGTTATATTCGACATTCTTTTCCACATTCTTTTCCACATTCCATTCCACATTCCATTCCATTAGATTCCAGATTCCATTCTACACTCCATTCCATTGCTTTCCACATTCCATTCCCCATTCCATTGCATTCCATAACACATTCCATTACATTCCATTCCGCATTCCAATCCATCCCTTTACACGTTCCTTTTCTTTCCATTCCACGTTCCATTCCATTCCATTCCATTCCACTTTCAATTCTCTTCCATTCCACATTCCATAGTATTCCATTACACATTACATTAAATTCCATTCCACATTATATTCCATTCCATTCAACATGCCTTTACGGTACTTTCCACTTTCCATTCCAATCCATTGCACATTCCATTGCAAGTTCTATTCCATTCCACATTCCATTCCATTCCATTTCATTCCATTTCACATTCCATTCATTTCCATTCTGCTTTCCATTCCATTCCATTCCACATTCTATTCCATTCCTTTTCATATTCCATTCCATTGAATTCCATTCCATTAATCACTCCATTCCATTCCATATTCCATTCAATTCCTTTCCATTCCACATTCCTTTACATTCCATTCCACATTCCATTCCATTCCATTCCATTCAATTGCACATTCCATTCCATCCCTTTCCACATTGCATTCCATTCGATTCCATATTCCATTCGATGCCATACCATATTCCATTCCGTTCCATTCCATTCCACAATCAATTCCATTCCAATCCACATTCTATTCCATTCTATTCCACATTACACCTTCCATTCCATATTCCATTCCACTATCCATTCCACGTTCCATTCCATTGCATTCCTAGTTTCATTCCACATTTCATTCCACATTGCCTTCCATTCCATTCAACATTTCAATCGATTCCATGACACTTTCCATTAGATTCCATTCCACTCCACATTCAATTCTATTCCATTCCATTCCTTTCCACATTCGTTTCCTTTCCATTCCACATTCCCTTCCATTCCATTCCACATTAAATTCCATTCCATTCCGTTCCATTCCACATTTCATTCCATTCCATTCCACATTCCATTCCATTCCATTCCACATTCCATTCCATTCCATACCATTCCATTGCATTCCCCATTCCATTCCATTCCATTCCATTCCTTTCCACATTCTTTTCCTTTCCATTCCACATTGCATTCCATTCCATTCCGTTTCAAATTCCATTCCTCTTTCCATTCAATTTGTCATTCCATTCCATTCCATTCCATTCCATTCCACATTCCATTCCATTCCATTCCATTCCATTCCACATTCCATTCCATTCCATTCCATTCCATTCCACATTCCATTCCATTCCATTCCATTCCATCCCACATTCAATTCCATTCCATTGCACTTTCCATTCCATTCCATTCCATTCCACATTCTATTCCGTATTCCATTTCATTCCATTACATTCCATTCCACATTGCATTCCATTCCATTCCATTCCACATTCCATTCAAATCTATTCCACATTCCATTCCATTCCATTCCACAATATATTCCATTCCATTCCATTCCATTACTTTCCTCATTTAATTCCATATTGAATTCCACATTCCATTCCACATTCCAATCCATTCCATGCCATATTCCATTCTACATTCCATTCCATTCCATTCCGCATTCCATTCCATTCCATTCCATTGCAGCTTCCTTTTCACATTCCATTCCACATTCCATTCCATTACATTCTATTACAGATCCCATTCCATTCCATTCCTCATTAAATTCCATTCCATCCCAAATTCCATTAAACCTTCCATTCCACATTCCATTCTACTTTCCATTCCATTCAGTTCCACATTCCACTCCAATACATTCGGCATTCCTTTACATTCCATTTCACATTCCATTCCATTACATGGATTTCCACATTCCATTTCAATCCATTCCGCATTCCATTCCATTCCACTTCATTCTATTCCATGTTCCATTCCATTCCATTCAACTCCACATTCCATTCTATTCCATTCCACTTTCAATTAAACTACATTCCACATTCCATTACACATTCCATTCCAAATTCAATTCCACGTTCCATTCCACATTCCATTCCACATTCCATTCCATTACATCCCACAGTCCATTACATGATCCATTCCATTCCATTCCACATTCCATTTAACTTTCCATTCCTTTCCATTCCTCCTTCGTTTCCACCTTCCATTCCACGGTCAATTTCACGTTCCATTCCACGTTCCATTCCATATTCCATTGCATTCCATTCCATATTCCATACCATTCCATTCAATTCAATTCCACAATCCACTCCATTCCATTGCACATTCAATTCCACATTCCATTCCACATTCCTTTCCTTTCCTTTCCCCATTCCATTCCACACTCCTTTCCACATTCCATTTCACATTTTATTCCTTTCTATTCCACATTCAATTCCACACTCCATTCCACATGCCATTCCACGTTCCATTCCGTTCCATTCCACATTCCATTCCACATTCCTTTCCTTTCCATTCCGCATTCCTTTGCATTCCATTCCACATTCCTTTCCACATTCCAATCCTTTCCATTCCGCATTCCATTCCACTCTACATTACTTTCCAAATTCTATTCCACATTCCATTCCACATTCCATTCCATTACATTCCACATTCCATTCCACTTTCTATTCCACATTCCATTCCACAATCCATTCCATTCCATTTCATATTCACTTCGACATTCCATTCCACATTCCATTCCAGATTTCATTCCACATTCCATTCCATATTCCTTTGCATTCCATTCAACATTCCATTCAACAGTCCTTTCCACATTCCATTTCACATACCATTCCACATTCCTTTTTATTCCGTTCCACATTTCATTCCATTCCAAGTTCCCTTCCACGTACCATTCCACGTTCCACTCAACGTTCCATTTCATTCCATTCCACGTTGCACCCCACATTCCATTCCATTCCATTCCACTTTCCATTGCACAGTCCATTCCACATTACATTGCACATTACATTCCTTTCCATTCCACATTCCATTTTACATTCCATTCCACAATACACTCAAGATTCCATTCTACATTCTGTTCCATTCCATTCTGCATTCCATTCCATATCATTGCATTCTATTCCACCTTCCATTCCATTACCTTCCATTCCACATTCCATTCAATTACATTCCACATTCCATTCCACATGCCATTCCACATTCTAATCCACGTTCCATTCCATTCCATTGCACATTCTATTCCATTCCATTCCACATCCCATTCCGTTTAATTCCACTTTTCTTTCCACTACTTTGCAGTCCACATTCCATTCCGTTCCATTCCACATTCCATTCCAATTTCAATTCCATTCCATTCCACATTGCATTCCATTCCATTCCATTCCACATTGCATTCCATTCAATTACATTCCACATTCCATTCAATTACATTCCACATTCCATTCCAACTTGCATTCTACGTTCCATTCCAAGTTCCATTCCATGTTCCATTCCACGTTTCATTCCAGGTTTCATTCCATTGAATAACACATTCCATTCCATTCCATTCCACCTTCCATTCCACATTCCACTCCACTCCTTTCCACACTCCTTTCCACATTCCATTCCATTCCATTTCAACTTCAATTCCACATTCCATTCCATTCCATTCCATTCCATATTTCATTCGATTGCAATCCACATACCATTCAATTCCATTCCATTCCACATTCCATTCCATTCCATTCCATAACATTCCATTGCACATTCCATTCAATTCCATTCCACTCCGTTCCACATTCCATTCAATTCCATTCCACATTCCATTCCATTCAATTCCACATTCTATTCCCTTCCATAACATATGCCATGCTTTTCCATCCACGTTTTATTCCACCTTCCATTGCATTCAATTCCACCTTCCATTCCACACTCCATTCCATTCCATTACATTCCACATTCCATTACATTCCATTCCATTCTACAATCCATTCCATATTCCATTCCACATTCCATTCCATTAGATTTCACCTTCAATTCTACATTCCATTCCATTCCATTCCATTCAACATTCCATTGCACATTTCATAATATTCCAATCCACATTCTATTCCATTCCTTTCCATACCATTCCATTCCACATTGCATTCTATTCCATTCCACATCCTATTCCATTTTCCATTCCAAATTCCATTCCACTTTCCATACCAAGTTGCATTCAACATTCCACTCCACATTAAATTCAACATTCCATTCCAAATTCCATTCCATTCCATTCCAGATTCCATTTTAAATTCCATTTCATTCCATTCCACTTTACATTCCATTACACTCCACGTTCCATTCCACATTCCATTCCAATCCACGTTCCATGCCACATTCCATTCCATTCCATTCCACCTTCCATTCACGTTCCATTCCATTCCAATCCACGTTCCATTTCACGTTGCATTCCACATTCCATTCCACATTCAATTCCAAATTCCATTCTGTTCTATTCCACATTGCATTCCACAATCCATTCCACTCCACATTCCATTCCACATTCCATTCCACTCCATTCCACATTCCATTCCACATTCTATACCATTGCATTCCACATTCCATTCCACATTCCATTCAACATTCCTTTCCTTTCGATTCCACATTCATTTCACTCCATTCCTGATTGCATTCCCTATTCCATTCCACGTTCCTTTCGCCATTCCATTCCATTAAATTCCACTTTCCGTTCCACATTCCATTCCACGTTCCATTCCACATTCCATTCCACATTCCGTTTCACATTGCCTTCCACGTTTCATTCCATTCTATTCCACATTCCATTCCATTCCTTTCCACAGTCCATTCCATTCCATTCAATTCCATTCCACATTCCATATCATTCTTTTCCATTCCACATTCAATTCCTTTCAATTACACATACCATTGCATTCCTTTCCACATTCCATTCCATTTCTTTCCATTCCATTCTCATTCCATTACACATTACATTCTGTTCCGTTCCAGTTTGAATTACATTCCATTCCACTTTCATTCCACGTCACATTCCACGTTCCATTCCGTGTTCCATTCCACTTTCAATTCCATGTTCCATTCCACATTCCATTCCACATTCTATTCCATCCCATTCCAGATTCCGCTGCACATTTCATTCCATTCCATATTCCATACCATTCAATGACATTCCATTACACAATACATTCCATTCCACATACCATTCCACCTTCCATTCCATTCCATTCCACATTCCATTCTGCATTCCATTAAATTCCATTCCACATTCCATTCCATTCTATTCTACATTCCTTCCACATTCTATTCCACACTGCATTGCGAGTTCCATTCCACTTTCCATTCCAGCTTCCATTCCATTCCACTCGACTTTCCATTCCGTTCCATTCCACGTTCCATTTAATTCCATTCCACATTCCATTAAACATTCCATTCCTTATTAAAATCCACATTCCATTTCACTTTCCATTCCATTCCATTCCATTCCACTTTCCATTGCTTTCCAATCCATAATCCTTTCCTTTGCATTCTACGCTAAATTCCCTTCCATTACACATTCCATTCCATTCCATTCAATTCCATTCTACTTTCCATAACATTCCATTCCATTCCACATTCCATTCTTTCCATTCCACATTCCATTCCTTTCGTTTCCGCATTCCATTCCTTTACATTCTATTCCACATTCCTTTCCACATTCCATTCCCTTTCATTCCGCATTCCTTTCCATTACATTCCACATTCCATTCCCCGTTCCATTCAACGATCCATTTCACATTCCATTCCATTCCATTACACTATCTATTCCACATTCCATTCCATTCCATTCCACGTTCCATTCCATATTCCATTACATTGCACTCCACGTTCCATTCCACTTTACATTCCACATTCCATTCCAATTTCCAATCCACGTTCCATCCATTCAATTCCACTATCCAATCCACGTTCCATTCCATTCCATTCCACGTTCCTTTCCACATTCCATTGCACATTCCTTTCCAAGTTCCATTTCACATTGTATTCCATGTTCCATTCCACGTTCCCCTCCACGTTCCATTCCACATTGCATTCCACATTCCATTCCAATTTCCAATACACGTTCCATCCATTCAATTCCACTATCCAATCCACGTTCCATTGCATTCCATTCCACGTTCCTTTCCACATTCCTTTGCACATTCCTTTCCAAGTTCCAATTCACATTGTATTCCATGTTCCATTCCACGTTCCATTCCACGTTCCATTCCACGTTCCATTCCACGTTCCATTCCATGTTCCTTTTCATTCCACTCCATGGTCCATTCCAATTTCCATTCCATTCCATTCCACATTTCATTCCACATTCCATTCCACGTTCCATTCCACATTCCATTCCATTCAATTCCTCAATCCATTCCACGCCATTCCAAATTCCATTCCACATTCCATTCCATTCCATTCCACATTCCATTCCACATTCCATTCCATTCCATTCCACATTCCGTTCCACATTCCATTGCATTCCTCTCCACAATACATTCCACATTCCATCCCAGATTCCATTCCATTACATCACACCATCCATTCCACTTTACAATGCATTCCAATCCACATTCCATTCCATTCCACATTCTGTTCAATTCCAATCCACATTTCATTCCACATTTCATTCCATTACATTTCACATTCCATTCCACTTTCCTTACCATATTCCATTCAATTCCTTTCCATATTCCATTCCACATTCCATTACGTTCAATTCTCATTCCATTCCACGTTCTATTCCACATTCCATTGCCCATTCCATTCCACGTTGCATTCCATTCCGTTCCATGTTGAATTCCATGTTCGATTTCTTTCCATTCCACGTTCCCTTCCACATTCCATTGCACATTCCATTGTATCTTCCATTCCACATTACATTCAACATTCCATTCCACTTTCCATTCAACGTTCCATTCCATGTTCCATTCCATAACATTCCATGTTCCATTCCACATTCCATTCCATTCCGTTCCACGTTCAATTACACATTTCATTCCCCATTCGATTCCACATTGCTTACCATTACTTGCCACAAGGCATTCCATTCCATTCGACATTCAATTGCATTCCACTCCACATTCCATTCCACCTTCCTTTATGTTCAATTCCATATTCCATTCCACACCATTCCATATTCTATTCCACATTCCATTCCCCAATCCATTTCACATTCCCTTTCACATTCCTTTGCATTCCATTCCACTTTCCATTCCAAATTCCATTCCATTCCATTCCAAATTCCATTCCATTCCTTTCCACATTCTATTCCACATTTCATTCCACTGCATTGTACATTCCATTTCATTCCATTCCACATTCCATTGCACGTTGCTGTCCACGTTCCATTCCATGTTCCATTCTACTTTCCATTCCATACGATTCCACTTTCCATTCCACATTCCATTCCATTCCGCTCCACATTCCATTACACATTCCATTCCCCATTCCGTTCCACATTCCTTTCCATTCCATTCCACATTCCATTTCACATTCCATTCCATTCCATTCCACTTACCTTTTCACATTGCATTCCTCAATCCAATCCATTCCATTCGACAATCAATTCCATTCCATGCCACATTCTGTTCCACATTCCAATCCATTCAATTCCATATTCCATTCCACACCATTCCATATTACATTCCACATTCCATTCCACATTACATTTCACATCCCATTTCACATTCCATTCCATTCCATTCCACATTCCATTCCATTCCACGTTCAATTCCACATTTCATACCACGTTCCATTCCATTTCATTCCACGTTCCATTCCATTCCATTCCACATTCCAATCCACATTCCATTTCACCTTCCATTCCCTTCCAATCCACATTCCCTTCCTTTCCTTTGCACATTCCGATCCTTTCCACATTCCATTCCATATTCCATTCCACTTTCCATTCCATTCCATTCCATGTTGCATTGCACGTTCCATTCCGTGCTCCATTCCATTCCACTCCACGTTCAATTCCATGTTCCATTCCATGTTGCATTCCATTCCCTTCCGCTTTCCATTCCACATCGCATTCCAATGCTTTTAACGTTGCATTCCAGTCCGTTCCACTTTCCATTCCACATTCCTTTCGACATTACTTTCCATGTTTCATTCCACATTCCATTCCATTCCATTCCACTTTCCATTCCACACTCCATTCCACGTTCCATTACACATTCCATTCCGTTCCATTCCACATTCCATTGCACACAACATTCCACATTCCATTCCGCACTCCTTTCCATTCCTTTCCACATTCCATTCCACATTCTATTACACATTCCTTTCAGTTCCATTCCACATTGCATTTCATTCCCTTACACATACCTTTCCACATTGAAATCCATTCAATTCCACATTCAATTTCATTCCATTCCACATTCCATTCCACATTTTTTCACATTCCATCCCACATTCCGTTTCATTCCATTCCATTCCACATTCCATTCCACATTCTATTGCACATTCTATTCCATATTCCATTCCATTCCATTCCATTCCATGTCCCCTTTCACATTCCTTTCCTCATTCCATTGCACAATCTATTCCATTCCATTCAACATTCCATTCCACAATCCATTTCACATTCCATTACATATTCCTTTCCATTCCATTCCACAATCAATTACATTCCAATTATTCCACATTCTATTCCACGTTCCATTCCTCGTTCCATTAAACTTTCCATTCCACGTTCCATTCCATTCCATTCCACAGTCCGTTACACATTCCATTCCATTGCATTCCATTTTCAAAGCCACAATCCATTCCTCATTCCATTACATTGCATTCTGCTTTCCATTCCACATTCCATTCCCCATTCCAATGCATTCCTTTCCAAGTTTCATTCCACATCCATTCCTTTCCATACCACAATACATTCCACATTCCATTCCACCTTCCCTTCCACATTCCATTCCACATTTCATTCCATTCCATTCCACAATCCATTCCACGTACCATTCCACATTACATTCCATGTTCCTTTCCACATTCCGTTCCACGTTCCATTCCACGTTCCATTCCATTCCATGCCATCTTCCATTCCACATTCTATTCCAGATTACATTCCACATTCCATTCCATTTCATTGAACTTTCCATTCCACATTCCAATCCACTTTCCATTCCACACGCACTCCACATTCCATTCGATTCCATTGCATTCCAATTTCCATTCCGCTTTCCATTCCAAGTTCCATTTCACATACCTTTCTGATCCATCCACATTACATTCCACATTCCATTACATTCCACGTTCCATTTCATTCAATGCCACATTCCAGTCTACATTCCATTTCGCATTCCTTTCAACGTTCCATTACACGTTCCATTTCATTCCATTCCACTTTCCACTACACTCCATTCCACTTTCCAATTCATTCCATTCCACATTCCTTTCCAAATTTCATTATACATTCCATTTCACGTTACATTCCATTCCATTCTATTCCACATTGCATACAATTTCTATCCACATTCCATTCCATTCCATTCCACGTTCTATTGCATTCCACATTCCATTCCATTCCATTCCACATTCCATTCCGTCCCATTCCACATCCCATTCCATTCCATTCCACATTCCTTTCCACCTTCCATTCCATTCCATTCCACATTCCTTTTCACATTCCATTCTATTACACATTCCATTCCATCCCTTTCCACTTTTCATTCCATTCTATTCCACATTCCATTCCACATTCCATTTCACATTCCATTCCACGTTCCTTTCCATTCCATTCTACATTACATTCCATTCAATTCCACATTCCATTCCATTCCTTTCCATTCCTCATTCCGTTGCTTTCCATTCCGGATTCCATTGCATTGCATTCCATTCCATTTCACATTCCATTCCATTCCATTCCACGTTAAGTTCCACATTCCATTGCACGTTACATTCCACGTTCCATTCCACATTCCATTCCATTCCATTCCACATTCCATACCATTCCATTGCAGTCCATTCCATGTTCCTTTCCATTCCATTCCTCCTTCCATTCAATTCCATTCCACATTCCGTTCCTTTCCATTATACATTCCTATCCACATTTCGTTCCATTCCATTCCATATTCCATTCCTCATTCCATTCCATTCCATTCCACATTCCATTCCACCTTCCATTCCACATTCCATTCAACATTCCATTCCATTCTATTCTACATTTCATTCCATACCATTCCACATTCCATTCGACGTTCCATTCCATGTTAAATTCCATTCCGTTCCATTCCATTCCAGTTTCAATTTCATTGCATTCCACATTCCATTCCACATTCCATTTAACATTCCCTTCCACATTGCATTTCACATTCCTTTCCATTCCATTACACATTCCATTCAACATTCTATTCCACATTCTATTTCACTTTCCTTTCCACATTCCATTTCACATTCTATTCCATTCCATTGCATTCCACATTTCATTCCACTTTGCATTCCATTCCATTTCACATACCCCACCACATTCCATTCCATTCCATATTACATTCCACGTTCCATACTATATTCCATTACACGTTGCATTCCATTCCATTCCATGTTCCACTGCATTCCATTCCAGGTTGCATTTCATTACATTCCACATTGCATTCCACATCCTGTTTCACATTCCATTCCAAATTCTTTTTCACATTCCATTCCACATTCCATTCCTTTACATTCCATTCCAAATTCTTTTTCACATTCCATTCCACATTCCATTCCTTTACATTCCATTCCAATCTACATTCAATTACATTCCAATCCACATTCTATTCCTTTCTTTCCACGTTGCACCCCATTCCACATTCCATTCCATTTCATTCCACATCTCTTTCCATTACATTCCACATTCCTTTCCACATTCCATTCCATATCCCTTTCCACATTCCATTCTATTCCATTCCGCATTCAATTCCATTCCACTCCACATTCCATTCCATATATTCCCACATTGGATTCCTTTCCATTCCATTCCGAATTCCATTCCAAATTCCGTTCCAAGTTCCATTCCTTTTCATTCCATATTCCATTCCATTCCATTCCACATTCCATTCCATTTCATTCCATATTCCACTACATTCCACTCCACATTCCATTCCATATATTCCCACATTGGATTCCTTTCCATTCCATTCCGAATTCCATTCCAAATTCCGCTCCAAGTTCCATTCCTTTTCATTCCATATTCCATTCCATTCCATTCCACATTCCATTCCATTTCATTCCATATTCCACTACATTCCATTCCACATTCCATCCCCTTCCGTTCCACATTGCATTCCTTTGCATTCCATATTCCATCCCATTCCATTCCACGTTCCATTCTATTTCATTCCTTTCCATTCCACATTCCATAATATTCCTTTGCATTCCACATTCCATTCGTTACCACTACACATTCCATTCTTTTCCATTGCACGTTCCATTCCATTCCATTCCACATTCCATTCTATTCCATTCAACATTCCATTCTATTCCATTCCACATTCCATTCTATTCCATTCCACATTTCATTCCACAACCCATTCCACGTTCCATTTGAAGTTCCATTTGAAGTTCCATTCCACGTTAAACTCCTTTCCATTCCACATTCCATTAAATTCCATTGCACGTTCTATTACACTTTCCATTCCAAGTTTCATTCCTCGTTAGACTCCACATTCCCTTCCTCATTTCATTCCACGTTCCTTTCCACGTTTCATTCCATTCCATTCCACATTCCATTCTACTCCTTTCCACATTCAATTCCACATTCCATTCCACTTTGCATTGCATTCCGTTCCACTTTCCATTCGACGTTTCATTCCATTCCTTTCCACATTCCATTCCATTCCACATTCAATTCCACATTCCATTCAACATTGCAATCCATTCCGTTATACGTTCCATTCAATGTTCCATTCCATTCCATTCCATTTTCCATTCCACATTCCAATGCAGATTCCTTTCCTCTTTGCATTCCACATTCCATTCTACGTTCCATTCCATGTTCCCTTCCACGTTCCATTATGCGTTCTATTCCATAACTTTCCCAATTCCATTCCACATTCCATTAAATTCCATTCCATATACCATACCATTCAGTTACAAACCATTCCACATTCCATTCCATTCAATATTCCACTCCACTTTCAATTCCATACCGCTTTCTGTTCCATTCCATTACACATTCCATTCCATTCCATTCTATTCCACTTTCCATTCCATTCCATTCCACATTCCATTCCATTCCATTGCATTTCATTCCATTCCATTCCATTGCACTTTCCATTCCATTCCATTCCATTCCACGTTTCATTCCATTCCACATTCCATTTCTTTCCATTCCATTCCACTTTCCTTTACATGTTCCATTCCACATTCCATTCCGTTCCATTCCATAATTCATTGCACTCCATTCCACATACCTTTCTATGTTCCAATCCATTTCTTTCTGTATTCCATTCCATTCCATTCCACATTACTTTCTACATTCCAATCTATTCCATTCCATTTTCTGTTCCATTCCATTTCTTTCCGTTCCACTTTCTATTCCACATTGTATTCCACATTCCATTCTACATTCCATTCCCTTTCATTCCGTTGCATTCCACATTCCACTCCATTCCATATTCCATTCCATTAAACATTGCATTACATTCCATTGCACATTCCATTCCATTCCCTTCCATTCCATTCCACTTTCCATTCCTTTCCTTTCCACGTTCCATTCCAGGTTTCATTCCACATTCCATGCTACATTTCACTCCACATTCCATTCGATTCCATTCCACATTCAATTCCGTTCCTTTCCACATTCCATGCTACATTTCATTCCGTATTCCATTACACATTTCTCTCCTCATTCCATTCCAGATTCCATTACACATTCCATTACACATTCCATTCCATGTTCCACTCCATTCCACTTTCCATTCCACATTCCATTCTATACCATTCCACGTTGCATTTCATTGCATTCCACATTCCATTCCAAATTCCATTTCACTTTCAATTCCATTCCATTCCATTCCACATTCCATTCCATTCAATTCCAATCCACATTCCATTCCATTCCAGTCCAAGTTCAATTCCATTACACATTCCATTCCATTCCATTCAACATTACATTCCACATTCCGTTGCATATTCCTTTCCATTCCATTCTATTCCACATTCCATTCCATTCCATTCCACTTTCCATTCAATTCCATTCCACATTCCATTCCACATTCCATTCCCCGTTCAATTCCACGTTCCATTCCATTCCATTGCCTTCCACATTCCATTCCATTCAATTCCACATTCCATTCCATTCCAATCCATTCCAATTTCCATTCCATTCCATTCCAATCCACATTCCATTCCATTCCATTCCAAGCTCAATTCCATTCCACATTCCATTCCATTCCATTCAACTTTCCATTCCACATTCCATTGCACACTCACTTCCATTCTATTCTATTCCACTTTCCATTCCATTCCATTCTACATTCTATTCCCCATCCAATTCCATTCAATTGCACGTTCCATTCCATTCCATTCCATTCCATTCCAAGTTCCAGTCATTTCCATTGCACATTCCATTCCATTCCATTCCATTCCTTTCCACGTTTCATTCCGTTCCATTCCCATTCCATTCCATATTCCATTCCATTCCATTCCGCTTTCCATTCCATTCCATTACATTCCATTCCACATTCCATTCCACACTGCAACCGATTCCATTCCGCATTCCATTCCATTCCATTCCCCATTCCATTCCATTCAATTTCACATTCCATTCCATTCCATTCCACATTCCAATCCACATTCCACTCCATTCCATTCCTTTACACATTCCATTCCACATTCCATTCCATGGCATTTCACATTCAATTCCATTCCATTCCACATTCCATTCCAGTCCATTCGATTCCGTTCTATATTCCACCCCATTCCATTCCATTTCACATTCCATTCCATTCCATTGCATTCCTTTCTACATTCCATTCCACTTTCCATTCCACGTCGCATTCCATGTTCCGTTTCACATCCCATTCCAAGTTGCATTCCTTTCCATTCCACATTCCATTTCATTCCATTCCACATTCCATTCCATTCCATTCCACTTTCCATTCCATTCCATTCCACTTTCCATTCCACGTTCCATTCCACTTTCAATTCCACGTTGCATTCCACGTTCAATTCCATGTTCCATTCCATTCTATTCCACATTCCATTCCATTCCATTCCATTCAATTCCACGTTCCATTCCACGTTCCCTTCCACATTCCATTCTTTTCCATTCCTAATTCCTTTCCATTCAATTTCACATTCCATTCAATTCCATTCGACATTCCATTCCATGTTCCATTCCACGTTGTATTCCATGTTCCATTCCACATCCCATTCCAGGTTACATGCCTTTCCATCACACATTCTGTTCCATTCCATTACACATTCCATTCCATTCCATTCCACAGTCCATTCCACATTCCATTCCTCATTCCATTCCATTGCATTCCACGTTCCATTCAACATTCCAATCCATTCCATGCTCCATTCCACATTCCATACCACATTCCCTTCCTGTTCCATTCCACGTTCAATTACAGGAACCATTGCACTTTCCATTCCACATTCCATTCCATTCCATTCCATGCCACATTGCCTTCCACATTAAATTCCACATTCCATTCCACGTTCCATTCCACATTACTTTCCATGTTCTTTTCCACTTTCCATTGCACTTTCCATTCCATATCATTCCATGTTCCATTCCACGTTGCATTCCTTTCTATTCCACTTTCCTTTCCACATTCCATTGCACATCCCATACCACTTTCCATTCTATGTTCCATTCCATGTTCAATTCCACGTTCCATTCCACTTTCCATTCCACAATCCATTCCATTCCATTTCACTTTCCATTCCACATTCCATTCTACATTCCTTTCCATGTTCCATTCCACGTTCCATTCCACGTTCAATTTCACATTGAATTCCGTTCCAATCCACTTTCCATTCCACATTCCATTCCACATTCCACTGCAAATTCCATTCCAAATTCCAATCCACGTTGCATTGCACATTCCATTCCACATTCCATTCCACATTCCGTTTCTTTCCATTTCACATTCTTTTTGATTACATTCCACATTCCATTGCACATTCAATTCCATTCCATTCCGCTTTCCGTTGGACATTCCATTCCATTGAATTCCACATTCCTTTCCATTGCATTGCACGTTCCATTCTAATCCATTCCACGCTTCATTCCATTCCATTCCCCATTCCATTCCATTCCATTTCATTCGACATTCTATTGCATTCGACATTCTATTGCATTCCACATTCCATTCCATTCAATTTCACATTCTATTCCATTCCATTCCATTCCACAATGCATTCCATTCCATTCCTCATTCCATTCTATTTCATTGCATTCCATTTCATTCCATTTCACATTCTGTTCCATTCCACATTCCATTCCATTCCACAATCCTTTTCAATGTATTCTATTCCATTGCATTCCACATTCCATTCCATTCCATTCCATGCCATATTTCATTCCATTCCTTTCCAAATTCCATTACATTCATTGATTGCGTCCATTCCACTCCATTCCTCATACCATTACATTCCACATTCCATTCCACATTCCATTCCACTTTCCAATCCACGTTCCGTTATGTTCCATTCCACATTCCATTCCATTCCACTCCACATTCCATTCCATTACATTCCGCATTCCATTCCATTCTTTTCCTCATTCCATTCCACATTTGCTTCCATTCCATTCCAAATTCCTTTCCACATTCCTTTCCACATTCCTTTCCACATTCCATTCCATTCCATTACATTACACATTCCATTCAACATTCCATTCCACATTACATTCCACATTTTAATCCTTTCCATTCCACATTCTTTTCCACATTCCATTCCATTCCTTTCCACATTCCTTTCCATTTCTTTCCATTCCAATTCATTCCATTCAACATTCTATTCCTTTCTGCTTTCCATTCCTTTCCTTTCCACATTCTATTCCACTGCATTTTATTCCATTCCAACCAACATTCCATTCCACATTCAATTAAATTCCATCCCACATTCAAATCCATTCCATTCCACATTCCATTCCTTTGCATTCCGCATTCCTTTCCATTCCATTCCACTTTCCTTTCCAATCCATTCCACATTCCATTCCACATTCCATTCCATTCCATTCCATTCCATTTCATTCCCATCCACATTGCAGTCCAATCCATTCCACATTCCAGTCAATTTCATCCAGTCCATTTCATTCTTTCCACATTATATTCCATTCCACAGTCCATTCCATTCCACATTCCATTCCACTGTATTCTATTACATTCCATTCCACATTCCATTCCATTCCATTCCATTCCATATTCCATTCCATTCCATTCCACATTCCATTCCATTTATTTATTGCATTCCATTCCATTCCATACCACATACCATTCCATTAAACATTCAATTCCACATTCCATTCCACGTTCCATTTCACTTTCCATTCCATTCCATTCCAAATTCCGTTCCATTCCATTCTACGTTCCATTCCATTCCATTCCGCATTCCATTCCTTTCTTTTCCACGTTGCATTCCACTTTCCATTCCGTTCCATTCCACATTCCATTACACGATTCAGTCCACATTCCGTTACACATTCCACTCCACATTCCATTCCGTTCCATTCCACATTCCATTCCACATTCGATTCCACATTCCATTCAGCATTCCATATTCCATTCCACATTCCATTCTGTTCCTTTCCATATTCCCTTCCACATTCCATTCCACATTCCATTCTGTTCCTTTCCATATTCCCTTCCACATTCCATTCCACATTCCATTCCACATTACATTCCGTTCCATTCCCCATTGCATTCCACATTCCATTCCACATTCCATTCAACATTCCATTCCACATTCCATTCCATTCCCTTCCACATTCCATTCTCATTCCATTGCATTCCTTTACACATTCCATTCCACATTCCATTCTATTCCATTCCACATTTCATACCACTTTCCATTCTACGTTCCATTCGATGTTCCATTCCACGTTCCATTCCATTCCATTCCTTTCCATTCCATTCCATTCCATTCCACGTTGCAATTCATTCCGTTCCACATTCCATTCCATATCCCATTTCACATTTCTTTCCACATTCTATTACACTTTAAATTCTATTTCACTCCATTCCATTCCACATTCCATTCCATTCCATTCCACATTCCATTCCATTCCATTCCACATTCCATTTTCATTCCATTGCATTCCATTCCACATTCCTTTCCACATTTCATTCCATTCCATTCAACGATTCATACCACTTTCGATTCCATCCATTCCACATTCCATTCCACATTCCATTCCACTTTCTATTACAGGATCCTTTACACGTTCCATTCCAAGTTCCATTCCATTCCATTTCACGTTCCATTCCATTCCTTTCCACTTTCCATTTCATTCAGTTTCACATTCCATTCCGCATTCCATTTCACATATTTTTCCACATTCTATTTCACTTTCCTTTCCATTCCATTACACATTCCATTCCATTCATTTCCACATTCCTTTCCATTCCACATTCCATTCTTTTCCATTCCACATTTCATTCCACATTCCATTCCATTCCATTCCACGTTCCATTCTGCATTCCATTCCTTTCCATTCCACATCCCATTCCATTCTTTCTACATTCAATTCCGTTGTACTTTCCATTCCAATCTATTCGACATTGCATTCCACGTTCCATGCAACGTTGAAATCCATGTTCTATTCCACGTCCCATTCCAAGTTCCATGCCTTTCAATTCCACGCCTTTCAATTCCACTTTCCATTTCTTTGCATTCCACATTCCATTCCACTCCATTCCACATTCCATTCCAATCCATTCCACATTCCATTCCAATCCATTCCACATTCCATTCCATTCCATTCTACATTCCATTCTTTTACATTACACATACCATTCGACGTTCCATTCCACTGTCCATTCCATTCCATTCCACGTTGTATTCCACATTTCATTCCATTCCATTCTACTTTCCATTCCACATTCCATACCATTCCATTCCACCATCAATTCCACATTCCATTACACATTGCATTCCACATTCCATTCCGTTCCATAACACATTCCATTCCACATTCCATTCCACTTTCAGTTCCGTTTCATTCCACATGCCACTCCACATTCCAGTCCACTTTCCACTGCATTCCATTCCACGTTCCTTTCCACATTCCTTTCCATTACATTCCAGAGTCCGTTGAACATTCCATTGCACATTGCATTCCACATTCCATTCTGTTCCACAAAACGTTCCATTCCACATTCCATTCTACATTCCATTCCGTTCTATACCACATACCACTCCACTTTCCAGTCCACATTCTGTTGCATACTATTCCGCATTCCATTCCAGATTCCATTCCATTCCATTCCACATTCTATTCCACATTACATACCACATTCCATTCCACATTCCATTCCACATTCCCTTCCACATTCCATTCCATTCCATTCCACAATGCATCCAAAATTCCAATCCATTCAATTCCACAGTCTATTCCACTTTCCATTCCACACTCCATTCCATTCCATTGCACATTTCATTAGACATTCCATTCCATATTCCATTCTACATTCTATTCCGTTTCATTCCACATTGCAATCCACATTCCATTCCACATTCCCTTCCTCATTCCATTCCACATTCCATTCCACAATCCATTCCATTTCATTCCACATTCATTTCCACTTTCCCTTCCACATTCCATTCCATTCCATTCCAGATCCCTTTCCACATTCCATTCCATTTCATTCCACATTCCCTGCCACATTCCATTCCATTCCATTCCACTTTCCATTCCACATTCATTTCCACGTTCGAATCCTTTGCATTCCACATTCCATTCCACATTCCATTCCATAGTCGATTCCATTCCACATTCCATTCCATTCCATTCCACGTTCTATTCCACTTTCCATTCCATTCCATTCCACGTTCCATTCCACATTCTATTGCACAATCAATTCCTCATTGCATTACACATTCCATACAATGTTCCATTCCATTCCATTCCACGTTCCATTGCATTCCATTCCACGTTCCATTCCACATTCCATTCCATTCCATTCCACTTTCCTTTCAACATTCCATTCCACGTTCCATTCCACGATCCTTTCCCCATTCCATTCCATTCCATTCCACGTTCCATTTCACAATACCTTCCATTCTACATACCATTTCACATTCCATTCCACATTACACTCCGTTGCATTCCACGTGCCACTCCACATTCCATTCCACATTCCATTCCATATTCCATTCCATTCCATTCCACATTCCATTCCATTCCTTTCCACATTCCATTCCTTTCCATTCCACTTTCCTTTCAGCATTCCATTCCACGTTCCATTCCACGATTGATTCCTCATTCCATTCCATTCCATTCCACGTTCCATTTCACATTACATTCCATTCTACGTACCATTTCACATTCCATTCCACAATACACTCCATTGCATTCCACATGCCACTCCACATTCCTTTCCACATTCCATTCCATATTCCATTCCATTCCATTCCACATTAAATTCCATTCCATTTCACATTCCTTTCCATTGCATTCCATATTCCTTTCCACATTCAATTCTATTTCGTTCCACATTCCATTCACTGTTCAATTCCACATTCCATTCCATTCCATTCAACGATTTATTCCAACTTCCATTCCACTTTCCATTCCATTTTCCATTCCACACCATTCCACTTTCCATTACACGTTCCACTCCACATTTCATTCCACATTCCATTAAAAACTCCATTCCACATTCCATTCAATTCCATTCTATGTTCCATTCCACGTTCCATTCCATTCCATTCCACTTTCATTCCACATTCCATTCCATTCCATTCCACAGTCCATTCCATTCCACTCCACATTCTATTCCAAATTCCATTCCATTCCTTTCAACATTCCTTTCAACATTCCTTTTCTTTGCGTCCCATATTCCATTCCATTCCATCCCACATTACATTCCACGCCACATTCCATTTTGAGATCCACATTCCATTCCATTCCATTCCATTCTACTATCCATTCCGCATTCCATACCATACCGTTCCACCATGAATTTCGCTTTCCATTGTACATTGCATTCCACATTCCATTCCGTTCCATAACACGTTGCATTCCACATTCCATTCCACGTTCCATTCCGTTCTATTCCACATGCCACTCCACATTCCAGTCCACATACCACTGCATTCCATTCCACGTTCCATTCCACATTCCTTTCTATTCCATTCCACAATCCATTGAACATTCCATTGCACATTGCATTCGACATTCCATTGCGTTCCATAAAACGTTCCATTCCACATTCCATTCCACATTCCGTTCCGTTCTATACCACAGGCCACTCCACTTTCCAGTCCACATTCCGTTGCATACTATTCCATATTCCATTCCAGATTCCATTCCATTCCACATTCTATTCCACATAACATAGCACATTCCATTCCACATTCCATTCCACATTCCCTTCCACATTCCATTCCATTCCATTCCACATTCTATTCCACTTTGCATTCCACATTCCATTCCATTGCATTGAACATTTCATTAGACATTCCATTCCATTCAATTCCATATTCCATTCTACATTCCATTCCATTTTATTCCACATTGCAATCCACATTCCATTCCACATTCCCTTCCTCATTCCATTCCATTCGATTCCACATTCCATTCCACATCCCATTCCATTCCATTCCTCATTCATTTCCACTTTCCCTTCCACATTCCATTCCATTCCATTCCAGATCCCTTTCCATATTCCATTCCATTTCATTCCACATTCACTTCCACATTCCATTCCATTCCATTCTAATTTCCAAATACATTCCATTCCACATTCATTTCCACGTTCCGTTCCATTGCATTCCACATTCCATTCCACATTCCATTGCATAGTCCATTCCATTCAACATTCCATTCCACATTCCATTCCATTCCATTCCACGTTCTATTCCACTTTCCATTCCCTTCCATTCCACGTTCCATTCCACATTCCATTGCATATTCAATTCTCGTTCCATTCCACATTCCATACCACGTTCCATTCCATTCCATTCCACGTTCCATTGCATTCCATTCCACGTTCCATTCCACATTCCACTCCATTCCATTCCACTTTCCTTTCAACATTCCATTCCATGTTCCATTCCACGATCCATTCCCCATTCCATTCCATTCCATTCCACGTTCCATTTCACATTCCATTCCATTCTACGTACCATTTCACATTCCATTCCTCATTACACTCCGTTGCATTCCACTTGCCACTCCACATTCCATTCCACATTCCATTCCATATTTCATTCCATTCCATTCCACATTCCATTCCATTCCATTCCACATTCCGTTCCATTCCATTCCACTTTCCTTTCAACATTCCATTCCACGTTGCATTCCACGATCCATTCCCCTTTCCATTCCATTCCATTCCACTTTCCATTTCACATTACATTCCATTCTACGTTCCATTTCACATTCCATTCCACTTTACACTCCATTGCATTCCACGTGCCACTCCACATTCCATTCCACATTCCATTCCATCTTCCATTCCATTCCATTCCACATTCCATTCCATTCCATTCCACATTCCTTTCCATTCCATTCCATTCCTTTCCACATCCCATTACCCGTTCAATTCCACGTTCCATTCCATTACATTCAACGATCTACTCCACCATCCATTCAACTTTCCATTCCATTTTCCATTCCACTTCTTTCCACTCTCCATTTCACATTCCACTCCACATTCCATTCCACATTCCATTAAAAACTCCATTCCACATTCCATTCAATTCCATTCTATATTTCATTCCACGTTCCATTCCACATTCCCTTCCACATTCGATTCCATTTCACGTTCCAGGCGATATTCCATTCCATTCCATTCCACAGTCCATTCCATTCCACTCCACATTCCATTCCAAATTCCATTCCATTCCATTCAACATTCCATTCAACATTCCTTTCCTTTGCATTCCATATTCCATTCCATTCCATCCCACATTACATTCCACTCTACATTTCATATTGCATTCCACATTCCATTCCATTCCATTTGAAGTTCCATTGCACTTCCCATTCCATTCTGTTCCATTCAACATTCTATTCTGCATTCCATTCAACATTCCATTCCAAATTCCATTCCGTTCCATTCCACATTCCATTACCTTCCATTGCACATTCCTTTCCACATTCCATTACATTCCATTCCACAGTCCATTCCGCATTCCTTTATGTTACATTTCACATTCCATTACATTCCATTCCACATTCCAGTACATTCCATTCCACATTCCATTACATTCCATTCCACATTCCATTCCACATTGCCTTGCATTCCATTCCACATTCCCTTCTGCATTCCATTCCACATTCCATTTCAATCCTTTCCTCATTCCATTTCACATGCCATTACACAGTCCATTCCACATTCCATTAAACGTTCCATTCCATTCCATTCCACATTCCATTACATTCCATTCCACATTCCATTCCATTCCTCGTTCCATTCCACATTGCCTTGCATTCCATTCCACTTTCCAAACCACATTCCATTACACATACCTTTCCAATCCATTCCACATTCCATTTCACGTTCCATTCCATAGTCCATTCCACATTCCATTAAATGCTCCATGCCATTCCGTTCCGTGTTCCACTCCGGCTTATATTCCTTTCCATTCCACGTTGCATTCCACTTTCCATTGCACATTCCATTCCAAGTTCCATTCCATTCCATTCCACGTTTCATTCAACATTCCTTTCCATCCCATTCCACTTTCCATTCCTTTCCATTCCAAGTTCCTTTCCGAATTCCATTCAACATTCCATTCTACAATCCATTCCGTTCCATTCCATTCCATTACACGTTCCATTCCACATTCCATTCCACATTCCATTCCGTTCCGTTACACATTCCATTCCACATTCCTTTCCACTTTCCTCTCCATTCCATTCCATTCCACATTCCATTCCACATTCCATTCCACTTTCCATTCCATTCCATTCCACATTCCATTCCACATTCCATTCCACATTCCATTCAATTCAATTCCACGTTTCATTCCACATTCCGTGCCACATTCCATTTCATTCCTTTCGTTTCCATTCCACTTTCCATTCCATTCGATTCCACGCTCTCCATTCCACGTTCCATTCCACTTTCCATTCCACTTTCCCTTCCATTCCATTAGACGTTCCATTCGACATTCCATTGCACATTCCATTCCACGTTCCATTTCACGGCATTCCACGTTCCATTCCACATTCCAGTGTACTTTTCATTCCAAGTTCCATTCCACATTACTTTAGACGTTCCATTCCAATTTCCATTCAATTCCATTCTAAGTTCCATTCCACATTCAATTCCATTCCATTCCACGTTCCATTCCACATTGCATTCCACATTGCATTCCACGCTCCATTCCACTTTCCATTGCACATTCCATTCCACGTTCCTTTCCACATTCCATTCCATGTTCCATTCCACATTCCATTCCATGTTCCATTCTGTTCCATTTCACGTTCCATTCCACATTCTATTCCATTCCATTCCAACATCCATTCCACATTCCATTCCACATTCCATTCCAGATTCCATTCCACATTCTCTCAGACTTTCCATTCCATATTGCATTCTATATTCCCTTCCACATTCCATTACGTTCCATTCCAGTTTCCAATCCACATTTCATTCCATTCCATTCTACATCCCATACCACATTGCATTCCATATTCCATTACATTCCATTCCACATTCCGTTTCATTCCATTGTACATTCCATTCCAGATTCTGTTCCATTCCTTTCAACTTTCCATTCCATATTCCATACCACATTCCATTCAATTCCATTCCACATTCTATTCTTTTCGATTCAGTTTCATTCTACATTCCTTTCCATTCCATTCCACATTACATTGCTATCAATTCCACATTCCATTACATTCCATTCCGCATTCCATTCCATTCCACATTGCATTCAATTCCATTCCACTTTCCATTCTACATTCCATTTCACATTCCAGCCCATTCCATTCCACATTCCATTGCACGGTTAATTCCATTCCATTCCACATTCCATTCCACTCCATTCCACATTGCATTGCATTCCACATTCCATTCCACATTCGAATCCATTCCATTCCACCTTCTGTTCCACATTAAATTCCATTCCACTCCACTTTCCATTCCACATTCCATGCCACATTCCATTATATTCCATTTGACATTCAGATCCATTCCATTCCACATTCCACTCCATTCCATTCCAATCCATTTTTCATCCCATTCCATTCCACATTCCATTCCACATTCTATACCATTCCATTCCATTGCATTCCACATTCCATCCCATTCCATTCGACATTCCATTCCTCATTCCATTCCATTCCATTCCACATTCCATTACACATTCCACTCCATTCCATTTCACATTCCTTTCCAAATTACATTCCATTCTACTCCATTCCATAACACATTGTATTCCATTCCATTCCAATCCGCATTCCATTCCATTCCGCATTCCATTCCTCATTCCATTCATTTCCATTCCACATTCCATTTCACATTCCATTTCATTCCATTCCACATTCCATTCCTTTCCATCCGCATTCCATTCCATTCCATTTCAAATTCCATTCCATTCCATTCCTTGTCCCATTCCTTTTCATGCTACCATCCATTCCATTCCACGTTACTTTCCATTCCATTCGGCATTCCATTCCATTCCATTCCACGTTCTTTCCATTCCATTCCATGTTCCATTTCG
This sequence comes from Pongo abelii, assembly GCF_028885655.2. NCBI lineage: Eukaryota > Metazoa > Chordata > Mammalia > Primates > Hominidae > Pongo > Pongo abelii. The sequence continues at coordinate 15,637,593 of NC_072000.2, read as the reverse complement.
TTCCGTTACAAACTCCATTCCACATTCCATTTTACATTCCATTTCACATTCCATTTCACATTCCATTCCACATTCCATTATACATTCCATTCCACATTCCGTTTCACATTCCATTTTACATTCCATTCCATTCCACATTCCATTACTTTCCGTCCACATTGCATTCCATTGCATTCCGCATTCCATTCCTTTCTCATTCCATTGCATTCCATTCAACATTCCATTCCACATTCCATTCCATTCCGTTCCACATTTCATTCCACATCCCTCTCCATTCCATTCAACATGCCATTACACAGTCAATTTGACATTTCAATCCACTTTTGATTGCATTCCATTCCACAATTCATTCCATTCCTCATTCCCTTCCACGTTCCATTCCACGTTCCACAGCACGTGCCATTCCAAGCCATTCCAAGTTCCATTCCACATAGCATTACATTCCTTTCGACTTTGCATTACACTTTATATTCCACATGACATTCCACATTTCATTCCTTTGCATTACAAATTCCATTCCACATTCCATTCCACATTCCATTCCACTCAATTCCACATTATATTCCACATTGCACTGCATTCCATAAAACATTCCATTCCATTCAATTCCACATTCCATTCCATATTCCACGCCATTCCATTGCAGCATTCTTTTGCACATTTCTTTCCACTTTCCATTCCATTCCATTCCGCATTTCATTCCAAGTTCCATTCCATTCCATTCCACATTCCATTCCGCATTACATTCCGTTCTGTTACACATTCCATTCCACATTTCATTCCACAATCCATTCCACATTCCATTCCACATTCTAACCACATTCCGTTCCATTCCATTCCACACTCCTTTCCGCATTCCATTCCACATTCCATTCCACTTTCCATTATACGTTCCATTCCAGTCCATTCCACGTTCCATTCCACATTCCATTTCACATTCCATTCCACGTTGCATTCTGCATTCCGTACCACGTTCAGTTCTACTTTCAATTCCAAGTTCCCTTCCACCTTCCATTCCATTCAATTCCACGTTCCATTCCACAATCCATTCCATTGTATTCTATTCCTTTGCTTTCCATTACACATTCCATTCCATTCCATTCCACATTCCATTCCATTCCATTCCTCATCCATTTCCATTCCATTGCACATTCCGTTCCATTCCGTTCAATTACATACCACATTCAATACTGTTCCTTTTTATTCCACATTTCATTCTTTTCCATTAAAATTTCCATTCCTTTCCATTCCACGTTCCATTCCATTGCATTCCACATTCCATTCCATTCCATTCCACATTCCATTGCATTCCATTCCACCTTCCCTTCCACTTTCCATTTCACGGTCCATTCCTGATTCCATTCCACGCTCCATTCCGCGTTTCATTCCATTCCATTCCACATTCCAATCCATTCCATTCCACAATGCATTCCACATTCTTTTACATTCCATTCCACATTCCATTCCACATCCCATTCCATTCCATTCCACATATCATTCCATTCCATTCCACTTATCATTCCATTTCATTCCACGTTCCATACCATTCCATTCCACGTGCCATTCAATTCCATTCCATTCTATTCCAAATTCCATTCGATTCCATTCCACATTCTATTATGCTCAATTCCACTTTCTATGCCATTCCATGTCACATTCCACTCTACTTTCCATTCAATTCAATTCCACCTTCCGTTCCACTTTCCATTTCATTCAATTCCTTCCACTTTCCATTCCATTCCATTCCACAAACCATTCCACATTCCATCCCACATTCCCCTTCACCTTCCATTCCATTTCATTCCAACTTCAATTCCACATGCCATTCCATTACATTCCATTCCACATTCCTTTCCATTCCATTGCATTCCACATTCCATTCCTAATTCCATTATTTTCCTTTCCATATTCCTTTCCATTCCATTCCACATTCCATTCTTTTCCATTCTACATTCCATTCCACTCCATTCCACATTCCATTCTAATCCATTCCACATTCCATTGTATTTTACATTCCACTTTCCATTGTACGTTCCATTTCAGGTTCCATTCTAAATTCCGTTCTACATTCCTTTCCATTCCACATTCCATTCCATTCCATTCCACATTCCCTCCAACTTCCATTCAAAATTTCATTCAACATTCCATTCCATTCAATTCCACAATCCATTCCACATTCCATTCCACATTCCACATTCCATTCCAATACATTCCACATTCAATTCCACATTCAATTCCACTTTCCATTCCAAATTCCATTCCATTTCATTCCACATTCCATTACACTTTCCATTTCATTCCATTCCACGTTCCATTCCATACTCCATTCCATTCCATTCCACATTACATTCCACATTCCATTCATCATTCCATTCCACATTTCATTACACATTCCATTTCACATTCCATTCCATTCCATTCCACATTCCATTCCAATCCGTTCCCCTTCCATTCATCATTCCATTCCACACTCCATTCCACATTCGATTCCAGTCCATTCCGTATTCCATTATACTTTCCATTCCATTCCATTCCACCTTCACTTCCACGTTCCAGTGCATATACCTTCCATTCCATTCTACATTACATTCCACATTCCATTCCATTGCATTCTGCATTCCATTCCATTCCATGCCGCATTCCATTCCATTCCATTCCATTCTATTGCACGTTCCATTCTATTCCATTCTGTTCCACATTCCATTTCTTCCCATTCCATTCCATTACACATTCCATTCAATTACATTCCACATTCCATTCCACATACCATTCCACATTCTATTCCACTTTCCATTCCACATTCCATTCCACATTCCATTACATTCCGTCCCAGATTCCATTACACTTTCCATTCCTTTCCGTTCGACATTCCATTCCACGTTCCATTCTGTTCTATTGCACCTTCCATTCCACGTTGCATTCCACGTTCCATTCCCCTTCCTTTCCACGTTCCATTCCACATTCGATTCAATTCCATTCAATATTCCAAACAATTCCATTCCTTTCCAATCCATATTCCATGCCATATTCCATACCATTCCATTCCATTCCATTCCACATTCCATTTTATATTATTTTGCTTTCCATTCCACATTCCATTCCACAATCCATTCCACATTCCATTCCACATTCCATTCCACATTATATTGTACATTCCATTCCACAGTCCATTACATTCAATTCCACATTCCATTCCACATTCCACTCAACATTCCATTCTACATTCCATTCCATTCCATTCCACTCCACATTCCTTTCCACATTCCATTCCATTTCATTCCACATTCCATTCCACATTCCTTTCGACATTCCAATCCATTCAATTCCACATTGCATTCGACGTTCCATTCCATTCCATTCCACGTTCAATTGCACATTCCATTCCACGTTCAATTGCACATTCCATTCCACATTCCATTCGACTTTCCATTCCGCATTACATTCCATTCCGTTACACATTCCATTCTACATTTAATTCTATAATCCATTCCACGTTCCAAATACATTCCAACCAAATTCCATTACTTTCTATTCCTCATTCCATTCCACATTCCACTCCATTCCATTCCACTTTCCGTTCAACATTCCATTCCATTCTTTTCCACATTCCATTCCACTTTCCATTGCACGATCCATTCCACGTTCCATTCCATTCCACTCCATGATCAATTCCATTCCATTCCTCGTTCCATTTCATTCCATTCCACTTTCCATTCCAGTTTTCATTCCACATTCCATTTCACTTTTCATTCCATTCCATTCCATTTGATTACACATTCCATTTCACAGTCCATTCCACGTTCAATTTCGCTTTCCATTTAATTCCATTCCCTTACTTTACACATTCCATTCTATTACAATCCACATTCCACTCCATTCCATTCCACGTTCCATTCCGTTTCACTTTTCTTTCCGTTCCATTCCAATCCATGTTCCATTCCATTACATTCCACATTCCATTCCACCTTCCATTCCACATTCCATTCCTCATTTCATTCCATTCCATTCTATTCCACATTCCATTCCATTCCATTCCACATTCCGTTACATTTCATTCCACATTCCGTTCCATTTAAATTCTCATTCCCTTCCATTATTTTGCATTCCATATTTAATTCTATTTGATTCCACATTCAATTCAATTGCATTCGACATTATATTCCATTCCATCCTTTTCCATATTCCATTCCAATCCATTCCACTTTCCATTCCATTCCATTCTACATACCTTTCCACATTCCATTCCACATTCCATTACACTTTCCATTCCATTCAATTACACATTCCACTCCATTCCGTTCCTCATTCCATACCATTCCATTTCACATTCCACTGCATTATATGGCTTTCTACATTCCATTCCATTCCATTCCGCATTCCCTTCCATACTATTCTATTCCACATTCCATTCCATTCCGTTCTATTCCAGTTTCCATTCCATTCCATTCCACATTCCATGCAAATTCATTCCACATTCCTTTCCACTTACCATTCGAAATTCTATTCCGCGTTCCATTTCACATTGCATTCTACATTCCATTCCTTTGCATCCAACAGTCCATTACACTTTCCATTCCATTTCATTACACATTCCATTCCACATTTCATTCCAATCCATTCCACCTTACTTTCCACGTTCCATTCCTCGTTCCTTTGCACTTTCCAATCCACATTCCGTTGCATTCCATTCCATATCCCGTACCATACCATTCCATTACATTTCACAATCCACTCCATTCCATTGCACATTCAATTCTACATTGCATTCCACATTCCTTTCCATTCCATTCCACATTCCATTCCACACTCCATTAAACATTCCATTCCACATTTCTTTCCGTTCCATTCCACATTCCATTCCACACTCCATTAAACTTTCCATTCCACATTTCTTTCCTTTCCATTCCACATTCCATTACACACTCCATTCCACATACCATTCCACATTCCATTCCACATTCCATTCCATTCCATTCCACAACCCATTCCACAATCTATTCAACGTTCCATTCCACATTCCATTCCATTCCTTTCAACATTGCATTCCACTTTCTTTTCCACATTCCATTCCACATTGTTTCCACGCTCCATTCCATTCCATTCCACTTTCCATTCCATTGCATTCCACATTCCTTTCCATTCTACTCCACATTCCATTCCAATCAATTTCACATTCTATTATATTATATTGCATTCCACATTTTATTCCATTGCATTCCGGATTTCATTCCCTTGCATTCCATTCCATTCCACATTCCATTCCCTTGCATTCCATTCCATTCCACATTCCATTCCACATTCCATTCCATTCCATTCCACATTCCATTCCACATTCAGTTACACATTCAATTCCATTCCATTCCATATTCCATTCCATTCCATTCCACATTCCATCCACAATCCATTCCTTTCAATTCCACATTACATTCCACATTCCATTCCATTCCATTCCAATTGCCATTACACGTTCCATTCCATTCCATTAGACGTTCACCTTCTCGGTATATTCCATTTTCCTATCCACATTCCATTTCACATTCCATTTCATTCCATTTCACATTCCATTCCACATTTCACTCCATTCCATTCCACATTCCATTCCACAATCCATTCCACATTGCATTCCATTCCATTCCATATTCCATTCCGCATTCCATTCCTTTCCATTCCACGTTCAATTCCACATTGAATTCCATTACTTTTGACATTCCATTCCACATTGCCTGCCACATTCCATTTCACATTCCATTCCATCCCATTTCACATTCCGTTCCACATTGCACTCCATTCCATTCCACACTCCATTCTACATTCCATTCAACATTCCATTCCTTTCCATTCCACATTCCTTTCCACATTCCATTCCGCATTCCATTACATTACATTTCATAATGCATTCCCTTACATTCCACATTCCTTTCCACATTACATTTCACATTACATTCCACATTCCATTCCATTGCATTCCACATTCCATTCCACAACCCAATACTTACATTCCAATTCCATTCCATTACACGTTCCACTCCACATTCCATTTCACGTTCTATTCCACATTCCAATCCAGTTTCCATTTCACATTCCATTCCATTCCGTTTCACATTCCATACCACATTCCACTCCATTCCATTCCAATTTCCATTCCTCATTCTATTCCACATTCCATTCCACTTTCCGTTCTACTTTCCATTTCACATTCCGTTCTACATTCCATTCCACATTCCATTTCCTATTCCACTCCGTTCCATTCCACATTTGTTTCCACATTCCATTCCACATTCAATTCCACATTCCATTCCATTGCATTCCACATTCCATTCCTAAAACTATTACATTCCATTGCACATTCCACTCCATTGATTTTCACATTCCATTCCACATTCCATTCCATTACACTTCCCATTCCATTCCACATTCCTTTCTGCATTCCATTCCACATTCCATTCCATTCCATTAAACTTTCCATTCCACTTTCCATTCCAACTTCCATTCCACGTTATATTTCACGTTACATTCCATTCCATTCCACGTTCCATTCCATGTTCCCTTTCATTCAATTCCGCGTTCCGTTCCACATTCTATTCCATTCCACTCCATGTTGCAATTCACATTCCATTCCACGTAGCATTTCACATTTCATTCCATATTCCATTCCACATTCATTTCCATTCCATTCCACGTTCAATTCCACGTTCCATCCACATTCCATTCCGCATTCCATTCCTATCCGTTGCATACTGCATTTCTTGTTCCTTTCTAGGTTCCATTCCACATTCCATTCCATTCCATTCCTTTGCATTCCACATTCCATTCCACATTCCATTCCATTCCATTCAATGTTCCATTCCACATTCCGTTCCATGTTCCATTCCACGATCCATTCCTTTCCAATCCGTGTTCCATTCCATTCCATTTGATATCTCTTTCCACATTCCATTTCACATTCCATTCCACATTCCCCTTCCCATACCATTGCATTCCCTTCCCCATTCCCTTCCACATTCTTTTGCACATTCCATTCCATTTCATTGCACATTCCATTCCACATTCCTTACCATTCCATTCCACATTCCATTCCACGTTCCATTCCATTCCATTCCACATTCCATTCCACGTCCCATTCTACGTTCCATTTCATTCAATATCACTTTCAATTTCACATTCCATTCTACATTCCATTTCACATTCCTTTCCATTCCATTGCACATTGTATTCCACGTTCCATTCCATTTTATTCCAATTTCCATTCCACGCTGCATTCCACATTCCATTCCACTTTCCATTCCATTACATTCCACTTTCCATTCCACGTTCTGTTCCACATTCCATTCCACATTCCATTGCGTTCCATTCCAAAGTACGCTCCAGATTCCATTGCATATTCCTTTGCAAATTCCTTTCCATCGCATTCCTCATTCCATTCCACTTTCCATTCTATTCCGTTCCACATCCCATTCAACATTCCATTACACGTTCCATTCCATGTTCCATTCCACGTTCCATTCCATTCCATTCCACGTTCCATTCCGTTCCATTCCACTTTCCATTCCATTCCATTTCACATTCCATTCCACTTTCCTTTCCATTCCATTCTATTCCACTTTCCATTCCATTCCATTCCACATTCCATTCCGTTCCATTCCATGTTCCATTCCATTCCATTCCATATTCCATTGCCCATTCCGTTCCACATTCCATTCGGTTCCTTTCCACATTACATTCCACACTCCATTCCACATTCCATTCCACAATCCATTCCGTTTGATTCCACATTACTTTTCACATTCCATTCCACATTCCATTCCATTCCTTTCCACATTCCATTCCACATTCCATTCCATTCCATTTCACATTCCTTTCCGTTCCATTCCGCATTCCTTTCCACATTTCATTCCACTATCCTTTCCATTCCATTCCACATTCCATTCCACATTCCATTCCATTCCATTCCACATTCCATTCCATTCCATTCCACATTCCTTTCCACATTCCATTCCATATTCTGTTCCATTGCATTCCATATTAGATTCCAGATTGTACTCCACTCCATTCCACATTCCATTTCATTCCATTCCACGTTACATTTCACGTTGTTGTCCACGTTCTATTCCACGTTCCGTGCCATGTTCCCTTCCATTTCATTCCATGTTCCATTCCATTCCATTCCACAATCAATCCCACTTTCCATTTCACAGTCCATTCCACATTCCATTTCAAATTCCACTCCATTCCATTCCATTCCACATTCCATTCCACATTCCATACCATTCCTTTCCACTTAGCATTCCACATTCCCTTCCACGTTCCATTCCACTTTCCATTCCACATCCCATTACATTCCTTTCCACGTTCAATACTACATTCAATTCCATTCCGTGTCACTTTCCATTCTCCTTTCCATTCCACATTCCATTCCGTTCCATTCCACATTCCATCCCACACTCAATTCCATTCCTATCCACATTCAATTCCACACTCGATTCATCATTCCATTCCACATTCCATTTAACATTCAATTACACATTCCATGCCTCTCCATTCCTAACTCCATTACACACTAAATTCCACATTCCATTCCACATTCTCTTCCACGTTCCATTCCATTGCATTCCACATTCCATTCCATTCCATTCCATATTCCATTCCTTTCAATTCCTCATTCCTTTCCATTAAATTGCACTCCGCATCCCATTCCATTCAATTCCGCATTTCTTTACCTTCCATTCAATTATATACTACTTTCCATTCCATTCCATTCCACATTCCATTCCATTCCTTTCCACATTCCATTCTGCATTCCGTTCCACAGTCTGTTCCTATTTTCAATCCATTCCATTCCAAATTCCATTCCATTCCATTCCACGTTCCTTTCCATTCCATTCCACATTCCATCCCATTCCATTCCACGTTTCATTCCATTCCATTCCGCGTTCCATTCCACATTCAATTCCACGTTCCATTCTATTCCATTCCACTTAACACTCCATGTTCCATTCCACATTCCATTCCATGTTCCATTCCATTCCATTCCACATTCCATTCCTTTCCAATCCACTTTGCATTCCACATCCCATTCCATTCTATTCCACATTCTATTCCACATTCCATTCCACATTCCATACCATTCCACTGCACATTTAATTCCACAGTCCATTCCATTCCTTTCCTCGTTCCATTCCACTTTCCATTCCACATTACACTCCACATTCCATTCCATTCCATTCCACGTTCCATTCCAAATTCCATTTCACTTTCCATTCCACTTTCCATTCCACATTCCATTCCACGTTCCATTCCACGTTCCATTCCACGTTCCATCCCATTCCACAATCCATTGCATTGCATTGCATTCCACACTCCATTCCATTTCATTCTATTCCATTGCATTCCTTTCCACATTCCATTCCATTCCAATCGTCTCCACATTCCATTCCTTTCCATTCTTCATTCTATTCTATTCCATTCCACATTCCATTTCATTACATTGCATTCCATTCCGCATTCAATACCACTGAATTGGATTACTCATTCCATTCATTTCCATTTCACGTCCCTTTCCATTCCATTCCACAATCCATTCCATTCCATTCCACCTTCGATTCTACGGTTCATTCCCCATTCCTTTACTTTTCCTTCTATTCCATTGCATTCCATTCCACATTACTCACCATTCCAGTCCACTCCACATTCCATTCTATTCTACATTCCATACTATTCCGTTCGACATTCCATTCCATTCCATTGCACTTTCCATTCCATTCCATTCCATTCCATTCAACATTGCATACCATTCCTTGACATTGCAAATTCCATTCCTTTCCATTATACATTCCATTCCTTTCCATTCCACTTTCCATTCCAATCTATTCCACATTCCATTCCATTCCATTCCACATTCCATTCCTTTCCATTTCACATTCCATTCCACATCCCATTGCAAGTTCCGTTCCACGTTCCATTCCACCTTCCATTCCACATTCCATTCCATTCCATTCCGCAATCCATTCCATTCCATTCCACCTTTCATTCCAAGTTCAAATCCACGTTGCATTCCAGGTTTCATTTCACGATTCATTCCACTCCATTGTTCTTTCCATACCATTCCATTCCACCTTCCATTCCACATTTCACTCCACTCCTTTCCACATTCCTTTCCACATTCCACTCCATTCCATTTCAACTTAAACTCCACATTCCATTCCATTCCATTCCAAATTCCATTCCATTCAATTTCATATACCATTCCGTTCCATTCCTCATTCCATTCCATTCCATTCCACATTCCATTCGATTCCATTCCACATTCCACTGCATTCAATTCCAACTTCAATTTCATTCCATTCCACATTCCATTCCATTTCTATCCTATCCACATTCCATTCCATTACATTCCACATTCTATTATATTCCATTCCACATTCCAATGCATTCCATTTCCCATTCAATTCCATTCCTTTCCATTCCACATTCCATTCCATTCCATTGCATTACACATTCCATTCCTTTCCATTGCAGGTTCCATTCCATTCCATTCCACAATTCATTCCTTTAGATTCCAACTTGCATTCTGTGGTCCATTCCACATTCCATTTCATTTCATTCTATCCCTTTGCATTCCATTCCACATTCCATTCCATTCCATTCCATTCAACATTCCATTCCACATTCCATTCGATTCCATTCCACATTCCATTCCATTCCATTCCACATACAATTCCATTCCATTCCACATTCCATTCCATTCCATTCCACATTCCATCCATTCCATTCGAAATTCCATTCCATTTCATTCCATTGCGTTCCTCATTGCATTACACATTCCATTCCATTACATTCCACATTCCATTCAATTCCATTCAATTCCATTCCACATTCCATTCGATTCCATTCCACTTTCCATTCCATTCAATACCACATTCCATTCCACTCCATTACACATTCTATTCCACATTCCATTCCATTCTATTCCATCTTCCATTTCAAATTCCATTCCACATTCCATTCCATTCCATATCATTCCACATTCCTTTCCATTCCATTTCACAATCCATGCCGCATTCCATTCCATGTTCCATTCCCTTCAATTCCATCATCAATTTCACATTCCTCCCTATTCCATTCCATTCTACATTCCATTCCACATTCCACTCCATTCAATTCCATTCCATTCTATTCCATTCCGTTCCACATTCCTTTCTATTCCATTCCACATTCTATTCCATGTTCCATTACACGTTCTATTCCACTTTCAATTCCACGTTCCATTCCACATTGCATTCTACATTAAATTCAACATTCCAATCCAAATTCCGTTCCATTCCCTTCCAGATTCCATTCCACATCCCATTTCATTCCATTCCACTACCATTCCATTCCACTCCATGTTCCATTCCACATTCCATTCCATCCCATTCCACGTTCCATTCCACTTTCCATTCCATCCCATTCCACGTTCCATTCCACTTTCCATTCCATTCCAATCCACGTTCCATTCTATTTTGCATTCCACTTTCCCTTCCATATTCAATTCCACATTCCATTCCGTTCTATTCCACATTCCACTCCACATTCCATTCCTCATTCCTTCCACATTCCATGCTTTTCCATTGCACATTCCATTCCACATTCTACTCCTTTCCATTCCACTTTCCATTCCACAATCCATTCCACATTCCATTCCATTACATTCCACATTGCATTCAACATTCCATTCCATTCAATTCCACATTCCATTCCATTACATTCCTCATTCCATTACCCATTCCATTCCACATTCCATTCCCCATTGCATTCCATTAAATTCCACATTCCATTTCTCATTCCATTCCACGTTCCACTCCACATTCCATTTTACATTCCATTCCAAGTTTCATTCCATTCTATTCCACATTCAATTCCATTCCATTCCACATTTCATTCAACATTCCATTTCCTTCCATGCCACATTTCATTCCACATTACGTTCCACATTTCATTCCACATTCCATTACATTCCACGTTCCATTACACGTTCCATTTGATTCTATTCCACGTTCCATTCCACGTTCCATTCCACATTCCTTTCTACATTCCAATCCACCTTCCATTCCACAATAAATTCCATTACATTACATTCTGTTCCACATTCCATTCCACTTTCCATTCCACATTCCATTCCCTTTCAATTTCACATTCCATTCCAGATTTCATTCCACATTACATTTCATATTCCATTCCAAATTGCATTCCATGTTCCATTCCACATTGCATTCCATGCCATTCCACATTCCATTCCACATTCCATTAAATTCCATTCCAAATTCCATTCCATTCCATTCGAAGTTCTATTCCATGTTCTATTCCATGTTCCATTCCACGTTCCAATCCATTTTCCATTCCATCCAATTCCACATTAGATTCCATTCCATTTCACATTCCATTCCGTTCCATTACACATTTCTTTCCACATTCCATTCCACATTCCTTTCCACTTTCCGTTCCACATTCCCTTCCAAATTCCATTCCATTCCATTCCCCATTCCTTTCTATTCCATTCCACATTTCATTCTATTCCTTTCAAGATTCCATTCAACATTCCATTCCACTTTCCATTCCATTCCATTGAACGTTCCATTCCGCGTTGCATTACACTTCCTATTGCATTCAATTTCACGTTGAATTCCACTTTGAATTCCATTCCCTTTCACGTTCCATTCCACATATCTGTCCATTCCACCCCAGATTCCATTTTATATTGATTCCACATTCCATTCGACATTCCAATCCACACTCCATTCCACTTTGCATTCCACATTCCATACCTTTCCATTCCACATTCTTTTCCACATTCCATTCCACATTACATTCCACATTCCATTCCATTCCATTCCACATTCCATTCCATATTCCGTTTCATTCCATTCTACTTTCCATTCCATTCCATTCCCAATTACATTCTATTCAATTCCACTTTTCATTCTATGTTCCATTCCAAGGTCCAATCAATTCCATTCCACGTTCCATTCCACATTGCATTCCATTCCATTCCACATTCCTTTCCACATTGCATTCCACCTTCCATTCCATTCCATTCCAGTTTCCACTCCAGTCCATTCCACATTCCATTCCATTTCATTCCACATTCCATTACACATTCCATTCCATTCCATTCCGCGTTGCATTGAACGTTCTATTCCAAATTCGAAACCACATTCCATTTCACATGCTATTCCAATCCATTTCACTTTCCATTCCACATTCCACTCCATTGCGTTCCAGATTCCATTCCACATTGCATTCAACAATCCATTTCCCTTTCCATCAAACCTTCCATTCCATGGTCCATTCCATTCCATTCAACGTTCAATTCCACATTCCATTGCATTATATTTGACATTGCATTACACATTCCATTCCACATTCCATTTCACCTTGCATTCCGGTCCATTACACATTCCATTCCACACTCCATTCCACATTCCGTTCCACATTCCATTCCACTTTCCATTCCACATTCCATTCCACATTCCATTCCATTCCATTCCACATTCCTTTTCACATTCCTTTCCTCATTCCATTCCACATGCCATTCCACATTCCATTTCACATTCCCTTCCATTCCATTCCACTTTCCATTCCTTTCCATTCCATTCCATTCAATATTGCATTCCATTCCATTCCACATTCCATTGCATTTGATTACATTACATTACATTACATTAGATTCCTTTCCACATTCCATTCCATTCCATTACATTACATTAGATTCCTTTCCAAATTCCATTCCATTCCATTAGAAATTCCATTCCATTCCATATTCCATTCCATTCTATTCCACATTCCATTCCATATTCCAATCCATACCGTTCCACATTCCATTCCATTCCATTCCATTCCTTTCCATTAGATTCCTTTCCACATTCCATTCCATTTCCTTCCAAATTCCATTCCATTTCACTCTATTTCGTATTCCCTTCCATTCCATTCCTCTTTCCATTCCATTCCGTTCCACATTTTATTCCGCATTGCTTTCCTCTACCTTCCACTATGCATTTCATTCCATTCCACGTTCCATTCCACGTTGCTGTCCACGTTCTATTCCACGTTCCATTCCTCTTTCCATTCCATTTCATTCCACGTTCCATTCCATTCCATTCCTCATTCAATTCCAGTTTCCAATTCACTCTCCATTCACATTCCACTTCACATTGCATTCCATTCCATTCCCCTTTCCAGTCCATTCCATTCCACATTCCATTCTATTCCTTTCCATATTGCATTCCACATTCCAGTTCATTTTCCCTTCCATTCCATTCCATGTTCCATTCCACTGTCCATTCCATGTCCCATTACAATTCTACATTCTCTTCAATTCCATTTCACGTTCCATTCTACATTCCATTCCAAATTCCATTACGTTCCATTCCACATTCCATTCCACATTCCCCTCCACATTCCTTTGCATTCCTTTCCACGTTACTTTCAACATTCCATTCCATGGTCCATTCCACATTCCCCTCCATTGCTTTCCATGTTCCATTCCATTCCATTCGACATTTCTTTCCACATTTCATTTCACATTCCATTCCCCTTTCCATTTGGCATACCACCGCATTGCCTTCGACATTACATTCCACATTCATTTTTGAGTTCCATTCCATTCCATTGCACATTCCATTCCACATTCCATTCCATTCCACATTCCATTTCACATTCCATTCCTTTCCTTTCCAGATTCCAATCCACGTTCCATTCCATGTTCCATTTCTTTCCGTTCCACATTCCATTCCACGTTCCATTTCACATTCCATTCCACATTCTGCTTCACATTCCATTCCATTCCATTCCATTCCACATTCCATTCTATGTTCCATTCCACATTCCTTTCCATTGCATTCCACATTCCATTTCCAGTTCCATTCCTTTCCTTTCCACTTTCCATTCCACGTTCAATTCCACGTTCCATTCGACTTTCCATTTCATTCATTTCCACTTTCCATTCCACTTTCCTTTCCACATTCAATTCCACATTCCATTGCTTTCCATTCCACATTCCCTTCCACATTCGATTCCATATTCCTTTGCACATTCCTTTCCATTGCATTCCACAGTCCATTCCACATTCCATTCCATTCCATTCCACATTCCATTCCACACTCCATTCCACGTGCCATTCCACATTCCATTCCACGTTCCATTCCATTCCATTCCAAGTTCCATTCCATTCCATTCCACGTTCCATTCCGCATTCCATATCGCATTCCTTTCCATTGCATTCCATTCCACGCTCCATTCCGTTCCATTCCACATTCCATTCCATTCCATTCCACATTCTGTTCCACATTCCATTCGATATTCCATTCCATTCCATTCCACATTTTATTCCACATTGCTCTCCTCTACCTTCCACCATGCATTTCATTCCAATCCACTTTCCATTCCACGTTGCTGTCCACTTTCTATTCCACGTTCCATTCCTCGTTCCATTCCATTTCATTCCACATTCCATTCCATTCCATTCTTCATTCAATACCAGTTTCCATTTCACTATCCATTCACATTCCATTTCACATTCCATTCCATTGCATTCCCCTTTCCAATCCATTCCATTCCACATTCTATTCTATTCCTTTCCACATTGCATTCCACATTCCATTTCATGTTCCATTCCATTCCATTCCACGTTCCATTCCACTGTCCATTCCACCCACTACACTCCATTGCACGTTCAATTCTACATTCTTTTCCATTCCATTTCACGTTCCATTCCACATTCCATTCCAAATTCCATTCCGTTCCATTCCACTTTGCTTCCCACACGCTATTCCGTTCCATTCCACATTCCATTCCACACTCCTTTCAACATTCCATTCCACATTCAATTACACTTTCCATGCCGCTCCATTCCACTTTGCATTCCACACTCCATTCCGTTCCATTACACATTCTTTAACACAACCCATTCCACTTTCCATTCCACATTCCATTCCACATTCCATTTCACATTCCATTCCAAATTCCAATTCGCTTTCCATTCCATTCCATTGCATTGCATTACAAATTCTATTTCATTCCAATCCACATCCCATTCCATTAAATTCCACGTTCCATTCCGTTTCACATTCCATTCCGTTCCACTCGATATTCCATTCAATTGCATACCACATTCCATTCCACATTCTATTCAATTCCATTCCACATTCCATAACATTCCATTCCATTCTATTCCCCATTCAACTAGAATCCATTCCACATTCCATTCCATGCCATTCCATATTCCATTCCATTCCATTCAACATTCCATTTCACGTACCCTTCAACATTCCATTCCATTCCATTCCACATTCTATTCCATATTCCATTAAATATTCCATGCCACATTCCATTCCATTCCATTCCACATTCCATTCCACAGTCCATTCGACATTCCATTCCTTTCCATTCCACATTCCATTCCATTCCATTCCACATTCCATTCCACGTTCCATTCAATTCCATTCCACATTCCATTCCACATTCCATTGCATTCCGTTCCACTTTTTATTCCACGTTCCACTCCACGTTAAATTCCATTCCATTCCACGTTCCGTTCAATTGCATTCCACATTACATTCCACAATCCATTCCCTTCCTTTCCACATTCCATTCCATGTTCCATTCCACTTTCCATTCCATTCCATTCCACATTCCTTTCCATTCCTCTTGACGTTCCATTCCACGTTCATTCCACTTTCCAATCCACATTCCATTCCATTCCATTCCACATTCCTTTCCATTCCTTTCCACATTCCATTACACATTCCAGTCCATTCCAGTCCACATTCCATTTCACATTCCATTCCACTCCTTTCCACATTCCAATCCTTACCACATTCCATTCCACATTCCATACCACACTCCATTCCATTCCATTTTATGTTCCATTCCACATTCCATTCCACTTTCCATTACGTTCCGTTCCACATTCCACTCCACATTCTTCTCCACATTCCGTTACACATTCCATTCCGTTCCACTCCACGTTTCATTCCACATTCCATTCCACCTTTCACTCCACATTGCAGTCCATTCCATTCCACGTTCCATTCCACGTTACTTTCCACATTCGATTCCACATTCCTTTCCATATTCCTTTCCATTCCATTCCACATTCCATTGCATTCCATTCCACATTCCATTCCATTCCATTAAACATTCCATACTACATTCATTCCATATTACATTCCACATTCCGTTCCACTTTCCATTACACATTCCATTTCACATTCCATTCCATGTTCCATTCCATTCCACTTTCCTTTCCAAATTCCATTCTATTCCATTCGACATTCGATTTCATTCCATTCAACATTCCATTCCAAATTCCATATCAATTTCCATTCCATTCCATTCCATTTCACATGCCATTCCATTCCATTCCAATCCACATTCCATTCCATTCCATTCCAAGTTCAATTCTTTTCCACAATCCATTCCATTACATTCCACATTCCCTTCCACATTCCATTGCACATTCCATTCCATTCCATTCTATTACACATTCCATTCCATTCCATTCCTTTCTACTACACATTCCATTCAATTCCATTCTATTGCACATTCCATTCCATTCCATTCCACTTTCCATTCCATTCCATTCCACATTCCATTCCACATTCCATTCCCCGTTCAAATCCATTTAATTTCACGTTTATTTGCATTCCATTGCATTCAACTTTCCTTTCCATTGCATTCAATTCCACGTTCCGTTCCATTACATTGCATTCAACATTCCATTCCATTCCATTCAAATCCAAGTTCCATTCCACTCCTTTGCATTCCACATTCCATGCCATTCCATTCCACATTCCATTCCATTCCATGCCATTCCTTTCCACATCCATTCCATTCCATTCCATTCCACATTCCATTCCACATTCCATTCCAATAGCCTTTCCATAACTTTCCATTCCAAGTTCAATTCCATTCCACATTCCATTCCATTCCATTCCACTTTCCATTCCACATTCCATTGCACATTCCTTTCCATTCGATTCTATTCCACTTTCCATTCCATTCCATTCAACATTCCTTTGAATTCCATTCTACATTCCATTCCACGTTCCATTACACATTGCCTTCCCTGTTCAATTCCATTCAATTCCACGTTCCGCTCCATTCTATTCCATTCAATTCCACGTTCCATTCAATTCCGTTTCACATTCCATTCCATTCCATTCCACATTCCACTCCATGTCCTTCCACATTCCATTCCATTCCATTCCACATTCCATTCCATTCCATTCCATTCCACATTCCATTCCATTACATTCGTCATTCCATTCCATTCCACTCCACATTCCATTCCATTCCATTCCCATTGCATTCTACATTCCATTCCATTCCATTCCACAGTCCATTCCACATTCCATTCCACATTCCATTCAACAATCCATATTCCAATCCACGTTCCCTTCCGTTTCATTCCACATTGCATTCCACATTCCACTCCACATTCCATTCCACACTTTGTTCAACATTCCATTCCACATTCAATTCTCATACTTTTGCATTTGTTTCCACATTACTTTACACATTCCATTCTATTCCAGTCCATATTTCATACCACATTCCATTCCATGTTCCTTTCCAATTTCCATTCCACGTTCCATTCCATTCCATTACATTCCACGTTCCATTCTATTCCATTCAACGTTGCATGCCGTTCCATTCCATTCCACGTTCCAATTCGTTCCATTCCACATACCATTCCACATTCAATTTCACATTCCGTTCCAAATTCTATTTCACTTTATATTCCATTCCATTCCATTCCATTCCACATTCCATTGCATTCCAATTCACATTCCATTCCATTCAGTTCCACATTGCATTCCACATTAAATTCGATTACATTATATTGCACATTCCATTGCACTCCATTCCATTCCACTCCACATTCCATTCAACATTCCGTTCCATTCCTTTCCATTTCACATTGCATTCCACATTCCATTCCAAGTTCCATTCCACGTTAATTTCTGCTTTCCATTCCACATTCCATTCCCTTCCATTCCACATTCCATTCCACATTCAATTCCACATTCCATTCCATATTCCATTCCGTTCCATTCCACATTCCATTCCAAATACCATTCCACATTGCATTCCACATTCCATTCCACATTCCATTCGATTCTACATTCCATTCTCATTCCATTCCATTCTACATTCCATTCTCATTCCATTGCATTCCATTCCAAATTCCATTCCACATTCCATTCTATTCAATTCCACATTTCATACGACATTCCATTCGACGTTCCATTCCATGTTCCATTCCACGTTCCATTCCATTCCACATTCCATTAAATTCCATTCAACACTCCAATTTATTCCCTTCCACATTCCATTCCACATTGCATTTCACATTGCTTTCCACATTTAATTTACTTTATTTCACTTTATTTCACTTTGTTTATTTCAGTTTGTTTCACTTTATTTCACATTCTATTTCACATTCTATTTCACTTTTCACATTCCGTTGCATGTTCCATTTAACTCCATTCAATTCCATTCCATTCCATTCAACACTCCATTCCAATACATTCCACTCCACATTCCGTTACATTTCACATTCCATGCCACATTCCATTCCATTCCAATCCATTCCATTCCTTTCCATTACAAATTTAATTCCATTCCATTCCATTCCACATTCCGTTGAATTCCACTCCCCATAACATTCCATTCCACATTCCATTCCTCATTCCATTGCACTATATTCCACATTCCATTCCCAATTCCATTCCATTCCATTACACATTCCATTCCACATTATATTCAAAGTAGTAGTCCACATTCCATTCCACTTTCCATTCCATATAACATTATGTTCCATTCCACATTCCATTCCAAATTCCATTCCATTCCATTCAACATTCCATTCCACGTTCCATTCCACTCAACATTCCATTCCACATTCCATTCAATTCAATTCCACTTTCCATTCAATTCAATTCCACTTTCCATTCCTTTCCACTTTCCTTTCCAATCCATTCCGTTCCGCAGTCCATTTCACATTCCATTCCATTCCATTCCACATTCCATTCCATTCCGTTGCACATTCCATTCCATTCCATTCCACAGCACGTTCCATTCCGTTCCTCATTCCATTCTTTTCCATTGCATTCCACGTTCAATTCAATTCAATTCCATGCTGCATTCCATTCCATTGCACATTGCATTCCATTCCAAATTCCATTCCATTCCATTCAATTCCACTTTCCGTTCCATTCCATTCCACATTCCTTTCCATTCCATTCCACATTCCTTTCCATTGCATTCCACTGCACATTCCATTCCAATCCACATTCCATTCCATTCCATTCCATTCTACATTCCATTCCACGTTCCATTACATTCCTTTCCACATTGCATTCCATTGCACATTCCATTCCATTCCATTCCATTCCACAATCCATTCCATTCCATTCCATTCCATTCCATTCCATTCCACTTTGCATTCCATTCCATTCCATTCTGCATTCCATTCATTTCTATTCCAAATTCCATTCCATTCCATTCCACTTTCCATTCCATTGCATTCCATTCCACTCCTCTTTTCATTCCACATTCCATTCCATTCCATTCCACGTAACATTCAATTCCATTCCGTGTTCCATTCCATTCCATTCCGCATTCCATTCCCTTCCATTCCGCATTTCATTCCATTCCATTCCACAATATATTCCATTCCATTCCATTCCACTTTTCATTCGATTCCATTGTGTTCCATATTCCTTTCCATTCTATTACAAATTCCATTTTACATTCCGTTCCACATTACATTCAACATTCCATTCCCCTCCATTCCACATTCCATTCCACATTACACTCAACACTCTATTCCACATTCCATTGCATTCCATTCCACATTCCTATTCCATTCCATTCCACATTCCATTCCACATTCCATTCCATTCTATTCCACATTCCATTGCACATTCCATTCCACATTCCACTCCAGTCCATTCCACCTTCGATTCCATTCCATTCCACATTCTCTTCCACATTCCTTTCTGTTCCGTTACACATTCTTTTCCGCCATCAATTCCACATTCCATTCCACATTCCATTCCATTCCACTTTCCATTCCAGATTCTATCCATTCCATTCCACATTCCATTCCACATTCCATTCCATTCTATGGCACATTGCATTCCATCTTCCATTGCACATTAAATTCCATTCCATTCAATTCCATTCCACTTTCCATTTCATTCCATTCCACTTTCCATTGCACATTCCATTTCACATTCCTTTCACCGTTCCATTTCTCATTACATTCCATTCCATTCCGCATTCCATTCCACATTCCATTCCACATTCCATTTCACATTCCTTTCAACTTTCCATTTCACATTTGATTCCATTCCATTCTATTCCACTTTCCATTCCACTTTCCATTCCATTCCATTCCACAATGTACACCTCATTCCATTCCATCCCATTCCACATTCTATTCCACTTTAGTTTCCACAATACATTAAACATTCCATTCCATGTTACATTCTATGTTCCATTACATGTTGCAGTCCATTCCTTTCCATGTTCCATTCCATTCCATTACACGTTGCATTTCATTCAATTCCACTTTGCATTCCACATTCTGTTTCACATTCCATTCCAAATTCCATTTCACATTCCTTTTCATATTCCATTGTAATCCACATTCCATTACATTCCTGTCCGGATTCCATTCATTACCATTCCACTTTACATTCCATTGCCTATTCCATTCCATTCCATTCCACATTCTATTCCAATACATTCCACATTGCTTTCTACATTCCTTTCCACATTCCATTCCACATTCCTGTCAATTCAATTCCACATTTCATTCTATTCAATTCCACATTCCATTCCATTCCATTTCATTCGGAAATCCATTCCACATTCCATTCCACATTCCATTCCATTCCATTCCAAATTCCATTCCACATTCCACTCAACATTCCATTCCACATTCCATTCCATTCAAATCCACATTCCATTCCGCATTCCAATGCATTCCATTCCTCATTCCATTCCATTCCATTCCACATTCCATTCTATTCTATTCCACATTCCATTGCACATTACAATCCACATTCCATTCCATTCCATTCCACATTACATTTCAGGTTCCATACCATAACATTCCACATTCCATTCCACATTCCATAACGTTCTGTTACACATTCCATTGAACATTTCATTCCACACTCCATTCCACATTACAACCACATTACTTTCCATTCCATTCCTCATTACTTTCCACATTGCATTCCATTACATTCCACATTACATTCCACTTTCCATTCCAAGTTCCATTCCATTCCATTCCACGTTCCATTCCTTTACATAACACGTTACATTCCACTTTCCATTCCACGCTACATTCCATATTCCATATCACGTTCAGTTCCACGTTCAATTCCACTTTCCATTCCACGTTCCATTCCATTCAATTCCACGTTCCATTCCACGTTCCATTCCTTTCAATTCCACGTTATATTCCACATTTCATTCCATTCCATTCTATTCCTTTCATTTCCAATCCACATTCCATTCAATTCCTTTCCCTTCCACATTCCATTCCACATTCCATTCTCTTCCATTCCATTCCATTGCACATTCAATTCCATTCCATTCCATTCCATACCACATTCCAAACCATTCCATTGCATTCCACATTCCATTCGTTTCTGTTCCACATTCAATTCCTTTCCATTCCACGATCCATTATGTACCATTCCAAATTCCATTCCATTCCATTCCACATTCCATTCCATTCCATTCCACTCCATTCCACCTTCCATTCCACTTTCCTGTACACTTTCCATTCCTCGTTCCATTCCACGTTCCATTCCAAGTTTCATTCCATTCCATTCCACATTCCATTCCATTCCATTCCACAATCCATTCCACATTCTTTTCCATTCCATTCCGCATTCCATTCCACATTCAATTCAATTCCATTCCACATACCATTCTCTTCCATTCCACTTACCATTCCATTCCATTCCACTTTCCATTCAATTCCATTCTATTCCATTCCATATTCCATTTGATTATATTCCACATTCTATTATGCTCAATGTCACATTCCATTCCATTCCATTCCAAATTCCATTCTTCATTCAATTGCATTCAATTCCAACTTACATTCCACATTCTTTGCAATCAATTCCATTCCACATTCCTTTCAATTCCATTCCACAATCCATTCGACGTTCCATCCCACATTGCACTTCACATTCCATTCCATTGCTTTCCAACTTCAATTACACATTCCATTCCATTCCATTCCATTCAACAGTCCTTTCCATTCGATTCCATTCCACATTCCATTCCTCATTCCATTCTGTTCCATTCCACTCTTATTGCATGGCATTCCACATTCCTTTCTACTTTCATATCCATTAAATTCCGCATTCCTTGCCATTACATTCCATATTCCATTCCACATTCTATTCCACATTCCATTCCACATTCCATTCAACATTTCATTCCATTCTGATCCTCATTCTATTTAACATTCATTTCCACTTTCCTTTCCATTCCATGCCATGTTCCCTTCCACATTCCATTCCACATTCCATTCCACATTCTTTTCCACATTCCTTTCCACAATCCTTTCCATTCCATTCAACATGCCATTCCACAATACATTTCACATTTCATTCCACATTTCATTTCATTCCGTTCCACATTTCATTGCATTCCACGTTCCCTTCCACGTTCCATTCCACGTTCCATTCCACATTCTATTCCATTCCATTCCATTCCATTCCACATTCCATTCCACATTTCATACTGTTCCAGTCCACATTCCTTTCCCCATTCCATTCCATTCCATATAAACAATCCATTCCATTACTTTCCACACTCCATTCCATTCCATTCCCTTCCACATTCCATTCCACATTCCATTCCATTCCATTCCACATTCCATTCCATTCTATTCCATGTTTTATTCCACGTTTCATTTCACATTCCATTAATCATTCCATTCTAAATTCCATTCCATACCATTCCACATTCCATTCCATTCCATTGTAGAGTCCATTCCGAGTTCCATTCCACGTAACATTGCACGTTCCATTCCATGTTCCTTTGCGTTCAATTCCACGTTCCATTCCACATTCCTTTCCATTACATTCAAATTTCCTTTCCACATTCCTTTCAACATTCCATTCCACGTTATATTCCGTTCTATTCCACATTCCATTCCACATTCCGTTTCATATTCCATGCCATTCCATTCCAAATTACATTCTAAGTTCCATTCGACATTCCATACCAAATTCCATTCCATTGCATTCCACATTCCATTCCACATGGAATTCCACTGTATTTCACATTCCATTCCACATTCCACTCCACATTCCATTCCATTCCATTTCACATTCCTTTACATGTTCCATTTCCTTCCATTCCACATTCCATTCCACGATCCATTCCACATTACATTGCACATTCCATTCCATATTCCATTTCACATTCCATTCCATTCCACTTCACATTCCATTCCACATTCCATTCCATTCCATTCCACATTCCATTACACGTTGCTTTCCATTCCATTCTGCGATACGTTCTACATTGCATTCCATATTCCATTTCTCATTCGATTCCATTCCGTTTTACGTTCCTTTCCACATTCCATTCCATTCCATTCCACATTCCATTCCACATTCCATTCCAATTTCCATTCCATTCCATCCTACCTTCCATTCCACATTCCATTCCATTCCCTTCCACAGGGTATTCCACTTTCCATTCCACGTTCTGTCCCACGATCCATTCCAAGTTCCATTCCACATTCCATTCCACTCCATTCCACATTAAATACCATCCCATTCCATTCCATTGCAGAATCAATGCCATTCCATTCCTCATTGCATTCCACATTCCATTCCACATTCCATTCCGTTCCTTTCCACATTCCATTGCATTCCATTCCACATTGCTTTCCACTTTCCATTACCTTACATTCCACATTCTATTCCATTCCATTCCATTCCATGTTCCCTTCCACTTTTGATTCCACATTACATTCCACATTGCATTCCTTTCCATTCCACATTCCATTCCACTTACCATTTCACATTCGATTCCACATTCCATTCCAATCCATTCCAAATTCCATTTCATTACACTCCACACTCCATTCCACGTTCCATTAAACGTTTCATTCCATGTTCCATTCCACGTTCCATTCCATTCTATTCCACCTTCCATTCCACATTCCTTTTCATTCGATTGCACTTTCTATTGCACTTTCATTTCCACATTCCTTTCCACATTACATTCCTTTCCATTCCACATTCCATTCCATATTCCATTCCTCATTCCATTCCACTTCCCATTCGGCATTCCATTCCATTCCTTTCCACGTTCAATTCAACCTTCCATTGCATTCCATTCCATATTCCTTTCCATTCCAATCCACACTGCATTCCACATTCCATTACATTCCATAACGAATTGCATTCCATTCCATTCCACATTCCATTCCAAATTCCTTTCCATTCCATTCCACTTTAAATAACATTCCATTCCACATTCCATTCCCTTCCATTCCACATCACGTTCCATTCCGTTCCACATTCCATTCCATTCCATTCCCTTCCTCGTTCCATTCAATTCCATTCCACGTTTTATTCCAATACATTACACTTTCCATTTCATTCTACATACCATTCCACATTGCATTCCATTCCATTCCACATGGCATTCGACATTTCATTCTCTTCCATTACACATTCCATTCCACATTCCATTCTTTTCCAATCCAGATTCCATTCCACATTCCATTCCATTCCATTACACATTCCATAACATTCCATTCTTCATTCCATTCCACTTCACATTCCATTTCATTCCACGTTCCATTTAATTCCACATTCCATTACAAGTTCCTTTCCATTCCATTCCACGATACATTCCATATTCCATTCCACATTCCATTTCACACTCCTTTCCATTCCATTTTCCATTCCTTTCAACATTCCATTCCATTCCATTCCACATTCTATTCCATTCCATTCAATTTTCCATTCCATTCCATGCCACAATCCATTCCATTTCACTTTCCTTTCCATTCCATTCCATTCCACATTCCATTCTATTTCACATTTCATTCCATTCCTTTCCATTTCACATTCTCTTCAATTCAGTTCCATTCCACATTCCTTACCATTCCATTCTACATTCCATTCCATTGCTTTCTATTCCATTCCCCATTCCATTCCATTCCATTCCACATTATATTCCATTGCTTTCCCCATTCCATTCCATTCAATTCCAATCCAGATTCCATTCCACATTGCATTCCACTCCATTTCACTTTACATTCCATTCCATTCCACTTTCCATTCCATTCAATTCCAATTGCATTCCATGCCATTCCTCATTCCATTCCATTCCATTCCATTCCACGTTCAATTACATTCCAATCCACATTCCATTGCATTCCATTCCACATTCCACGTTCCATTACGTTTTCCATTCCATGTTCCATTCCACGTTCCATTCCATTCCATTCCATGTTCCATTCCACATTGACCTCCATTTTCCATTCCATTCCATTCAACATTTCATTCGATTCCATTACACATTCCATTCCATTCCATTCAATTCCACATTCCATTCCATTCCATTCCCTTCCACATTCCATTCCACATTCCATTGCGTTCCATTCCACGTTACATTCCACACTCAATTCCACATTACATTCCACAATTCATTCCTTTCCATTCCACATTCCATTCCACATTCCATTGCACTTTCCCTTCCACATTCAATTCCATTCCATTCCACATTCCATTCCATTTCATTCCACATTCTATTCCACATTCCTTTCCAGCTTCCATTCCATTCCATTCCACATTCCATTCCATTGCATTCCATATTCCATTCCATACCATTCCACATTCCATTAAACATTCCATTTCACATTCCATTCCATTCCATTGCATTCCACTCCACATTCTATTCCATTCCATTCCGTATTCCATTCCAATTTCCAAACCACCCTCCATTCCATTCCATTATACATTCCATTCCATTCCGTTCCACATTCCATTCCTTTCCACTCCACATTCCATTCAACATTCCACTCCATACAATTCCATTACTCATTCCACTTCACTTTCCATTACATTCCATTTCACATTCATTTCCATTACATTCCACATTACATTCTGCATTCCATTATATTCTATTCCACAATCCATTGGACATTCCATTCCATTCCATTCCGCATTCCATTCCATTACATTCCACGTTCCATTCTAATCCTTTCCACGTTCCACATTCCTTTCGAATCCATTTCACATTCCATACCATTCCATTCTACTTTCCATTCCATTCCGTTTCACATTCCTTTCCATTCCATTCCACATTCTATTCCATTTCTTTCCTCATTCCATTCAATTCCATGCCATTTCATTCCACATTCCATTCCACATTCCATTCCATTCCATTCAACATTCCATTCCACATTCCATTCCATTGCTTTCCACATCACGTTCCATTCCTTTCCATATTCCCTTCCATTCCATTCCACATTCGATTGCATTACATTGCACATAACATTCCACATTCCATTCCATTCCTTTCCACCTTCCTTTCCACTCCATTCCACATTCCTTTCCACTTTACATTCCACAATACATTGCATTCCATTGCACATTCCATTCCACATTCCACTCTATTCCATTCCACTTTCCATTCCATTCCATTCCAGTCCATTTCGTTCCACATTCCATTCCATTCCTTTCCACAATCCTTTCCATTGCATTCCACATTCCATTCCATTCCATTCCACATTCCATTCCAAATTCCATTCCATACAATTGCATTCCATTCTACAGTGCATTCCATTCCATTCCACATTCCATCCTATTCCAATCCACATTCCATTCCATTGTATTCCACATTCCATTCAATTCCATTCCACTTTCCATTGCACATTCCATTCTATTCTTTTCCGCCTTCCATTCCATTCCATTCCACATTCCAGTCGACATTCAATTCCACATTCCATTTCATTCCATTCCACATTCCATTCCATTCCACATTCCATTCAATTCCTTTCTACACTCCATTCCATTGCATTCCACATTCCATTCCTTTCCATTCCATTCCACATTCCATTGCATTCCATTCAACATTCCATGACATTCCTTTGCATTGCATTCCAAATTCAATTTCATTCCATTCCATTCCATTCCACATTCCATTCCACATTCCATTCCATTCCATTCCACATTGCTTTCAATTTCATTTCACACTCCATTCAATTCCATTCCAAATTCCAATCCATTCCATTCCATTTGTTTCCACACTCCATTCCATATTCTTTTACATTCCATTCCACATTCTCTTCCACATTCCATTCCATTCCACATTCCATTCCATTCCATTCCTTTTCACATTCCACTGCATTCCAATCCACATTCCATTTCATTCCATTCCACATTCCATTCCAGTCCATTCGACATTCGATTCCATTCCTTTCCACATTGCATTCCTTTCCATTCCATTCCACATTCCATTCCATTCCATTCCAGATTCCATTGCATTCCATTCCATATTGTATTCCCTTCCATTCTATTGCACATTCCATTCCACATTCCATTCCATTAGATTCCACATTCCATTGCACATTCTATTCCATTGCTTTCCACATTCCATTCCATTCCAAATTCCTATCCATTCCATTTCACTTTCATTCTATTCCATTCCACATTCCATTCCATTCAATTCCACATTGCATTGCATTCCATTCCATTCCGCATTCCATTCCTTTACGTTCCATTCCACATTCCTTTGTATTCCATTCTACGTTGCATTCCATTCCATTCCATTCCACATTCCTTTCCATTCCATTCAACATTCCAGTCCATTACATTATTT
Source organism: Pongo abelii (assembly GCF_028885655.2). Classification (NCBI taxonomy): domain Eukaryota; kingdom Metazoa; phylum Chordata; class Mammalia; order Primates; family Hominidae; genus Pongo; species Pongo abelii. The sequence continues at coordinate 15,608,667 of NC_072000.2, read as the reverse complement.
TCCACATTCCTTTCCGTTCCATTATGCATTCCATTCCATTCCATTCTATTCCATTCCACATTGGATTCCATTCCATTCCATTCCAACTTCCATTCCATTCCATTCCATTCCTTTCCATTGCACATTCCATTCCGTTGCACTTTCCATTCCACATTCCAACACGTTCAATTCCACATTCCATTCCATTCCATTCCAACTTCCATTCCATACCACTTTCCATTCCATTCCACATTCCTTTCCATTCCTTTCCATTTAAATCCATATTCAATTCCACTTTCCATTCCATTCCATTCCACATACAATTTCACTCAATTCCACTTTCATTTCCATTCCATTCCTTTCCATATTCCATTCCATTCCATATTCTGTTATATTCCTTTCCACATTACATTCCATTCCAGTCCACTTTCCGTTCGATTCCATTACACTTTCCTTTCCATTCCGCATTCCATTCCATTCCATTGCACATTCCCTTCCATTCCGTTTCACATTACATTCCATTCCATTCCACTTTCCATTGCATTCTATTCCATTGCATATTCCATTCCATTCCTTTCAACATTCCATTCTTTATTCCATGCCATTCAATTATATTCCAATGCACATTCTTTCCATTCCATGCCACATTTCTTTCCATTCCATTCCACTTTCGTATCCACAATCCATTCCATTCCACTCAATTTCCTTCCACTTTCCTTAAGATTCCATTCCACATTCCATTCCATTCCATTCCTTTCCATTCCACATGCCTTTCCATTCCATTCCACATTCCTTTCAATTCCTTTCCACTTTCCATTCCATTCCATTCCACATTCATTCCACTCAATTTCATTCCACATTCTTTCCATTCCCTTCAACATTCCATTCCTTTCCGTTCCACACTCCATTTCATTCCATTCCACTTTCAATTCCATTCCATTCCAAATTCCATTCCATTCCATTCCACATTCCATTCCAATTTCCATTCCACATTTTAGCTCATTCCATTACAAATTCAACTCCGTGTTTCATTCCACATTCCATACCACATTCCATTGCATTTCACATTGCATTCCACATTTCATTCCACATTGTATTTCACATTTCATTCCATTCCAATCCACATTACATTCCACATTCCGTAACATTCCATTCCACATTCCATTGCACTCCATTCCACATTCTATTCCATTCCGCATTCCATTCCACATTCCAATCCATTCCATTCCATGTTCCATTCTACATTTCATTGCATTCCCCTCCACATCCCTTTCCACATTTCATTCCATTCCATTCCACATACCATTCCAATTTCCATTCCTTTTGATTCCACGTTCCAGTCCATTCCATTCCATTCCGCATTCCATTCCATTCCATTCCACGTTCCATTGCATTCCGTTCCACATTCCATTCCATATTCCATTCCATTCCATTCCACTTTCCACTCCATTCAATTCTATTCCATTCCACCTTCGATTCCATTCCATTCCATTCCACATTACATTCCAGTCCACTCCAAATTGCATTACATTCCACTTTCGATTCCACATTCCATTCCATTATATTCCACATTCCATTCCACATTGCATTCCATTGCATTCCATGTTCCATTCCACCTTCCGTTCCATTCCATTCCACATTTTATTCCATGCCATTGCATGCCATTCCATTCCTTATTCCATTCCTTTCCATTGAATTCCATATTCCATTCCATTCCATACGACATTTCATTCAATTCCATTCCACATTCCATTCCACATTTCATTCCAGATTCCATACCAGATTTCATTGCATTTCACATTACATTCCACATTTCATTCCACATTCCATTTCACATTTCATTCCATTCCATTCCACATTCCATTCCATATTCCATCCCATTCCATTCCACTTTCCATTCCACTCCATTCCTCATTCCATTCCATTTCGCATTCCGTTCCACATTTGAATCCATTCCATTCCACGTTCCATTCCACATTCCATTCCATTCCACTCCACATTACTTTCCACATTTCAATCCTTTCCATTCCACATACCATTCCATTTTCCATTCCATTCTATTCCACATTCCATTCCATTCAATTCCATTCCACATTCCATTCCATTACAATTCACATTCCATTCCACATTCCATTCCATTCCACTCCAGATTGCATTCCATTAAGCATTCGATTCCACATTCCTTTACATTCCATTCCACATTCCATTCCATGCCGTTGCATTCCATTCCATTACATATTCCATTCCTTTCTATTGAATCCCGCTTTCCATTCCATTCCATATCACATTCCATTCCATTCCATTCCATTCCACATTCCATTCCACATTCCAATGCTTTCCATTCCACATTCAATTCCATTCCATTGGATTCCACATTCCATTCCATTCCACATTCCATTCCATTGCTTTCCACTTGGCTTTCTATTCCACGTTGCATTCCACTTTCCAGTCCACATTCCATTCCATTCCATTCCACAATCAGTTCTACATTCCATTCCACTTTCCAGACCACAATCCATTTCACATTCCATTCCATTCCATTACATTCCGCTGCACATTCCATTCCTTTCCACATTCCATTCCATTCCATTATCATTCCTTTCCTTTCCATTCCACATTCCATTACACATTGTATTCCACATTCCATTCCTTTCCTTTCCACATTTCTTTTCACATTCCATTCCATTCCATTCTTCATTCCATTCCATATTAAATTCCATTCCATTCCACATTCCATTGCATTCAATTCCACATTACATTGAATTCCATTCCATTGCATACCACATTCCATTCCATTCCATTCAACATTCCATTCCCTACCACTTCACGTTCCATTCCATTCCATTCTACGTGCCATTCCACGTTCCATTCCACGTACGATACAACATTCCTTTCCACCTTCCATTACCTTCCATTCCACATTCCATTCCACATTTTATTCCATTCCATTACATTCCACATTATATTCCACATTGCACTCCACATTCCATTCCACATTCCATTGCATTCCATTCCAATCCACTTTCCATTAAATTAAATTCCGTTCCATTCCATTCCACAATCCATTCCATTCTATTCCATTCCATATTCCATTCCATTCCATTCTACATTGTATTCCATTTCATTCCTTTCCATTCCATTCCACGTTCTCTTCCATTCCTTTCCACATTCCAAAGTATTCCATTCCACATTCCATTCGTTTGCATTCCACTATCCATTCAACTTTCCATTCCATTCCACAATCCATTCCACATTCCATTCCACGTTCCATTCCATTCCATTTCTCATTCCATACCACATTCCATTCTATTCCATTCCACATTCCATTCCACATTCCATTCCACCTTTTATTCCATTCCATTCCATTCCACACTCCACATTCCTTTCCTCATTGCATCCCATTCCATTCCACATTCCATTCCTTTCCATTCCATTGAATTCCACATTCCATTCCTTTCCATTCCGCATTCCATTTCATTCCATTCCACATTCCACTCCACATTCCAATATATTCTGTTACACATTCCATTCCACATTCCATTCCATTCCATTCCATTCCACATTACATTCCAGAGTCCATAACACATTCCATTCCACATTCCTTTCCATTTCACATTCCATTCCTTTCCATTCCACATTCCATTCCATTCCATTACACATTCCATTCCATCCCATATTTCATTCCGCATTCCATTCCATTCCATTTCACATTCCATTCCATTCAATTCCGTTCAACATTCCATTCCATTCCACATTCCATTACATTCAATTTCATTCCTCATTCCTTTCCATTCCATTCCACATAACATTCCGTTCCATTTCACACTCCATTTCATTCCATTCCACTTTCCATTACATTCCATTACACATTCCATTCCATTCCATTCCACATTGCATTCCATATTCCATTCCACTTTCCAGCCCTTTCCATTACACATTGCATTCCACAATTCATTCCACATTCCATTACACGTTTCATTGCATTTCACATTGCATTCCACATTTCTTTCCACATTCCATTTCACTTTTCATTCCATTTCATTCCACATTACATTCCACATTCCATCCCATTCCATTCCACATTTCATTCCATTCTATTCCACACTCCATTCCATTATATGGCACATGCCTTTCCATTCCATTCCACGTTCCAGTCCATTCCATTCCACATTCCATTCCATTCCATTCCATTCCATTCCATTCCACATTCCATTACACATTCCATTCCTTTTCATTACACATTGCTTTCCATTCCATTCCAATCCGCATTGCATTCCACTTTCCATTCCACTTTCTATTTTACGCTCCATACCTCTTTCTATTCCACGTTCCATGCCACGTTCCATCCTCGTTCCATTCCATTCCATTCCATTTTCCATTGCACATTCCATTCCACATTCCATTCCATTTCTTTCCAATCCATTACACATTCCATTCCGTTCCATTCCACATTCCATTCCGCTTTCCATTCTGCATTACATTCCACGTTCTATTGTACGCTCCATACCACGTTTCTTTCCACCTTCCATGCCACGTTCCATTCCAAGCTCCATTCAATTCCATTCCACATTTCATAACGTTCATTGCAAATCCGTTACACATTCCATTACATTCCATTCCACATTTCTTTCTGCATTCCATTCCTCATTCCATTCCACATTCAATTCCATTCCATTCCACATTGCATTCTATTGCATTTCGCATTCCAAACAATTCCTTTCCATTGCATTCCATATTCCGTTCCATTTCATTCCACATTCCATTACACATTAAATTCCACTTTTCAATCCTCATTCCATTCCACATTCCATTCCCTACCATTCCACATTCCATTCCATTACATTCCATTCCACCTTCCATTCCACCTTCCGTTACATTCAATTCCACATTTCATTCCTAATTGCATTCCATTCCATTCCACATTCCATTCCACATTCCATCCCATTCCATTCCATATTCCATACCACATTCCATTCCATTCCACTCCACTTTTCATTCTATTCCATTACACATTCCAATCCATTCCACATTCCTTTTCATTCCATTCCACATTCCCTTCCATTCCGTTGCACATTCCATTCTATTCCATTCCATTCCACATTACATTCCATTCAATTCCTCTTTCCAATTCATTGAACTCTATTCTATTCCATTTCACATTCCATTCCATTCCATTCCATTCCATATTACATTCCATTCCGTTCCATTCCATTGCACATTGTTTCCATTCCATTCCACCTTACAATCAATTCCATTCCATTGCACATTTTTTCCATTCCATTCCTCATTCCATTCCATTACATTCCTCATTCCATTCCACATTCCATTCCATTCCATTCAATTTCATTCCACATTCCTTTAAATTCCATTCCACATTCCATTCCATTCCATTCCATTCCATTCCATTCCATTCCACATTCCATTCCATTCCATTCCACATTCCGTACCATTACATTCCACGTTACATTCCACATTCGATTCTACATTCCATTTCCTGTTGCATTCCATTTCACCTTCCATTCCAAGTTCCATTCTATGTTCCTTTACGCGTTCCATTCCACATTCCATTCCATTCAATTTCACGTTACATATCACTCCATTCCATTACATTCCACAATCAATTCCATTCCGTTCCACATTCCATTCCACATTCCATTCTACATTCCATTCCGTTCCATTCTTCATTACATTTCACACTCAATTCCACATTCCATTCCACACTATATTCCAGATTCCATTAAACACTACATTCCACATTACATTCCTTACTCCATTCCAGATTCCATTCCACATTCTATTCCGTTCCATTCCACTTTATATTCCGCACTCCATTCCGCATTCCATTCCACATTCCATTCCATTCTATTCCGCATTCCATTCCATTCCATTCCGCATTCCATTGAATTCTTTGCTTTCCAATCCTTTCCAGATTGTATTGCATTCCATTCCACTTTATTTTCCATTCCTTTCCAAATTCCGTTGCATTTCATTCCATTCCGTTTCACATTCCACTCCACATTCCATTTCAATCCACACCACAATCCATTCCACATTCCATTCCATTCCATTCCAACCCATTCCACAATCCATTCCACATTCCATTCCATTCCATTCCATATTCCCTTCCAGTCCATTCTACATTTCATTCCATTCCATTGCAACCCATTCCACAGTCCATTAGACCGTCTATTCCACTCCATTCCAAATTCCATTGCATTCCATTCCAGATTCATTTCGATTCCAATCCTCATTCCATTTCCTTCCATTCCGCATTCCATTCCATTCCATTCCATTCCATTCCATACCAAATTCCATTCCATTCCATTCCATTCCACATTCCATTCCTTTCCATTCCACATTCCATTCCATTCCATTCCGATTTCCATTCCTTTCCATTCCTCAATCGATTACATTCCATTATGCACTCCACATTCCATTCGTTTCCATTGCACATTCCATTCCATTCCATTCCGATTTCCATTCCTTTCCATTCCTCAATCGATTACATTCCATTCTGCAGTCCATCCATTCCATTCTGCACTCCATTCCATTCCATTGCATTCCACATTGCATTCCATTGCATTCCTTTCCACATTCCATTCCATTCCATTCCATATTCCATTCCATTCCGTCTCACGTTGCTTTCCAAATTCCATTCCAGTCCATTCCACAATCCATTACACATTCCATTCAATTCCATTCCACATTCCATTCCATTCCATTCCACTTTCCATTCCATTCCATTCCATTCCATTATCCATGTCATTCCATTGCACATTCAATTCCATTCCACTCCATTCCATTCTATTCCATTCCACATTCCATTCCATTTCATTCCATTCCATTCTATTCCACATTCCATTACATTCCTTTTGAAATTCCATCCCTTTTCATTCCACTTTCCTTTCCATTGCATTCCACATTCCATTTCATTTCATTCCACTTTGAATTCCGTTCCATTAATTTCCAAATTCCATTCCTTTCCATTCCACATTCCACTGCATTCCATTCCACATTGCATTCCATTCCATTCCATTCCTTTGCACATTGCATTCCATTGCGTTCCTTTGCACATTGTATTCCCCATTCCATTCCATTGCATTCCCCATTCCATTCCCTTCCATTCCACATTCCATTCCCTTCCATTCCACATGTCATTCCCTTCCATTCCACATTCAATTCCATTCCATTCCACATTCCATTCCATTCCATTCCATTCCTTTCCATTCCATTTCATTCCATTCCATATTCTATTCCATTACATTCCATATTCCATTCCATTCCATTCCTTTCCATTCCACATTCCATTCCACTCCATTCCATTCCATTCCACATTGCATTACATTCCATTCAACTTTACATTCCATTCCACCTTCCATTCCGTTCCATTCAATTCCACTCCAAATTCCATACCAATTTCCTTTCCATTCCACACCACATTCCTTTCCATTCCATTCCATTCCATTCCATTCCGCTTTCGATTCCACTTTCCTTTCCATATTCCATTCGATTCCATTCCACTTTCCATTCCACGTTCTATTCCACGATTCTTTAAATTGAATTCCACGTTGCATTCAATTCCATTCCACATTTGTTTCCATTCCTTTCCACATTCCATTCCATTCCCTTCCATTCCACCTTCCATTCCATTCGACATTCCATTCCACTCCATTACATTACACTTTCCTTTCCATTCCATTCCACATTCAATTCCATTCCATTCCACATTTCATTCCATTGCATTCTACATTCCATTCTATTCCATTCCACATTGCATTCTACATTCCATTCCATGTTCCACACGCTTTCATTTCACATTACTTTCCATTCATTTCCATATTCCATTCCATTCCACAATGTATTCCATTCCATTCCACATTCCTTTCCATATTCCATTCCCTTCCTTTCCACATTGCATTCCATTGCATTCCATAACATTTCACATTCCATTCCTCATTCCATTCCATTCCATTCCACATTCCATTACATTCCAGTCCACATACCATACCACATTCCTTTCCATTCCACATTCCGTTCCCCATTCCATTCCACTCCACATTCTATTCCACATTCCATTTCATTCCATTCGAAGTTCCATTCTAGAATCCATTCCACATTTCATTTCTCATTCAATTACATTGCATTCCACTTTCCAATCCACATTCCACAAAATTGCATTCCACATTCCATTCCACATTCCACTCAATTCCATTCCATATTCCATTGCACAATCCATTTCATTCCATTCCACATTGCATTCCATTCCATTCCATTCCTCTTTAGATTCCATTCCATATTCGATTCCTCATTCCATTCAATTCCATTCCACATTCCATTGCACATTCCACTTCTTTACATTCCACATTCCATTCCTTTCCAATCCACATTCCATTCCATTCCATTCCACGTTCCATTCCTTTCCATTACACGTTCCATTCCATTCCATGCCACCATCCATTCCATTCCATTTTCCATTCCTTTCCATTCCGCAATCTGTTCCATTCCATTCCATGTTCCATTGCGTTCCATTCCACCTTCCATTCCATTCCATTCCGCTATCCATTCCATTCCATTCCACATTCCATTCCATTCCATTCCACATTCCATTACACATTCCATTGCACATTGATGTCCATTTTCCATTCTATTCCATTCCATTCCACATTCCACTCCACTCGATTCCACTATGCCTTCCATTCCATTCCTTCTTCCATTGCACATTCCATTTCATTACATTCCACATTCCATTCCTTTCCAATCCACATTCCATTCCATTCCATTCCACGTTCCATTCCTTTCCATTACACGTTCCATTCCATTCCATGCCACCATCCTTTCCATTCCACGTTCCATTCCTTTCCATTCTGCTATCTGTTCCATTCCATTCCATGTTCCATTGCGTTCCATTCCACCTTCTATTCCATTCCATTCCGCTATCCATTCCATTCCATTCCACATTCCATTCCATTCCATTCCACATTCCATTACACATTCCATTGCACATTGATGTCCATTTTCCATTCTATTCCATTCCATTCCACATTCCACTCCACTCGATTCAACTATGCCTTCCATTCCATTCCTTCTTCCATTGCACATTCCATTTCATTACATTCCACATTCCATTCCTTTCCAATCCACATTCCATTCCATTCCATTCCACGTTCCATTCCTTTCCATTACACGTTCCATTCCATTCCATGCCACCATCCTTTCCATTCCACGTTCCATTCCTTTCCATTCTGCTATCTGTTCCATTCCATTCCATGTTCCATTGCGTTCCATTCCACCTTCTATTCCATTCCATTCCGCTATCCATTCCATTCCATTCCACATTCCATTCCATTCCACATTCCACACCACTCAATTCCACTATGCCTTCCATTCCATTCCTCATTTCATTCCATTCCATTCCATATTGCATTCCATTCCTTTCCACTTTCCATTCCACATTCCATTCCACATTCATTTCCATTCCACTTTCCCTTCTTTTCCATTCCAGCATTTCACATTACATTGCATTCCATTCCACATTCCATTCCACATTCCGTTCCACATTCCTTTCCTTTCCTTTCCAAGTTCCATTCCGTTCCATTCTACCTTCCATTCCACGTTCCATTCCGTTCCATTCCATTTTCCATTCCACATTCAATTCCATTGTATTCCACATTCCATTCCATATTCCATTCCATTTGTTTCCACATTCTATTCCATTCCATTCATCTTTCCTTTCCACATTACATTCCATTCCATTCCACATTCCTTTGCATTGCACTTTACATTCCATTCCATTCCTCCATTTCACACACCTTTCCTTTCCATTCCACATTTCATTCCCTTCCATTCCTCATTCCATTCCATATTCCATTCCATTCCATTCCATTCCATTCCACTTTCCATTCTGTTTCATTCCATGTTCCATTCCACTCCCTTCCCTTCAATTCCACATTGCATTCCATTCCATTCCACATACCATTCCTTTCCATTCAACGTTCCGTTCCACATTCCATTCCATTCTATTCCATTCAACATTCCATTCCATTGCATTCCATTCAACATTCCATTAAATTCCACTCCATTCCACATTCCATTCCACTTTCCATTCCATTCCATTCCACTTTCCATTTCACATTCCATTCCACATTCCTTTCCACATTGAATTCCATTCCAATCGACATTCCATTCCATTCCATTACAGATTCCATTCCATTCTTCTTCACATTCCATTCCACGTTCCATTCCGCATTCCATTCCACGTTCCATTCCATGTTTCTTTACACGTTCAATTTCACATTCCATTCCACATTGCGTTACACGTTCCATTCCACGAAGTTCCATTCCATTCCATTCCACATTCCATTCCTTTCCATTCCACTTTCCATTCATTACATTTCACATTCCATTCCACAATCCATTCCACATTGCATTCCATTCCATTCCACATCTCATTCCATTCCACTCCATTCAATTGCATTCCATACCTTGCCATTCTATTCGACTTTCCATTCCATTCCATTCCACGTTCCATTCCACAATGCATACCACATTCCATTCCACCTTCCATTCCATTCCATGATTCATTCCACATTCCATTCCACGTTCAATTCCACTTTCCATTACAGGTTCCAATCCACGTTCCTTTCCATTCCATTCCACCTTCCATTCTACATTCCATTTCACCTTCTATTCCACGTTCCATTCCACATTCCATTCCCCTCCATTCCACGTTCCATTCACCATCCATTCCATTCCATTCCACTTTCCATTGCACATTCCATTCCACATTCAATTCTGTCCCATTCCACATTCCATTCCACATTCCACTCCACATTCCATTCTACATTCCATTCCATTCCATTCCACATTCCATTCCATTCCATTCCACATTCCATTCCATTCCATTCCACATTCCATTTCACATTGCATTCCTTTCCAGTCCACATCCCATTCCACATTCCATTTCATTAATTTCCACTTTCCATTCCATTCCATTACACATTCCATTGCAGATTTCATTCCACATTCCATTCCATTCCACTCCACGTTATATTCCACATTCCATTCCACATTGCATTCCATGCTACAACCCACATTCCATTCCATGTTCAATTCCACATTCCATTCCACGTTCCATTCCACCTTCCATTCCGTGTTCCATTCCACTATCTATTCCATTCCATTCCACGTTTCATTCCACGTTCCATTCCACGTTCCATTCCATTCTATTCCACATTCCATTCCTCATTCCATTGCACATTCCATTCCACATTCCATTCTGTTCCATTCCACATTCCATTCCTCACTACATTTCTCATTCCATTCCCTGTTCCATTCCACGTTCCATTCCAAGTTCCATTCCATTCAATTCCACGTTCCATTCTACAATCCATTCCATTCCGTTCCACTTTCCTTTTCACATTCCATTCCACAATCCATCCTATTATGCATTCTGTTCCATTCCACATTCCATTCCTCATTCCATTCCACATTCCTTTCCATTCCATATATTCCATTCTGCGTCCCATTCCACTTTCCATTCCATTTTATTCCACGTTCCAGTGCATATTCCATTGCCCGTTCCATTCCACCTTCCATTGCACGTTCCATTCCACGTAGAATTTGATTCATTTCTATTTTTCATTCCACGTTCCCTTCCAATCAATTCCACGTTCCATTCCATTGCATTCCATATTTCATTCCGCATTCCATTCCATTGCTTTCCGCATTCCATCCCACATTCCATTCCATTCCATTCCACATTCCATTCCACATTCCATTCCATTATCGTTCACATAACCTTCCACATTACCGTCCACATTCCATTGCATTCCATTCCACATTCCATTACAAGTTCCATTCCATTCCATTCGACGTTCCATTCCAAGATCTATTCCACATTCCATTCCATTTCTTTTCATTCCATTCCGCATTTCATCACACATTCCATTCTGCATTCCATTGCATTCCATTCTTGACCATTCCACATACTATTCCACATTCCTTTCCTTTCCATTCCACATTCCATTCCTTTCCATTCCTCGTTCCATTCCATGTTCCATTCCTCATTGTCTTAGTTTCCATTGCACATTCCATAGCATTCCATTTCATTCCATTCCGCATTCCATTCCTTTCCATTCCGTATTCTATTCCAGATTCCATTCCATTCCATTCCACATGCAATTCCACATTCAATTCCATTCCATTCCACATTCCATTCCATTCCATTCCATTCAACATTCCATTCCATTTTATTCCATATTCCATTCCTCATTCCATTCCATTCCATTCCACATTCAAATCCACATTCCATTCCATTCCAAATACCGTTCCCTTCCATTGCACATTCCATTCATTTCTATTCCACTTTCTATTCCACATTGCATTCCACGTTCCTTTCCACATTCCATTCCACTTTCCATTCCACTTTCCATTCCATTGAATTCCACCATCCATTCTACATTCCATTCCAAATTCCATTCCATATTCCTTACCAATGCATTCCATTGCATTCCACATTCCATTGCATTCGATTCCACATTCTACTCCACATTCCACTCCATTCCATTCCACATTCCATGACACATTCCATTCCATTCCATTCCACTTTCCATTCCACGATCCTTTCCACATTCTACTGCTCTTTGCATTCCATTCCATTCCATGTTTCATTCCACGTTCCATTCCATTCCATTCCACGTTCCATTCCACATTCCGTTGCACATTGCATTCCACTTTCCATTCCAAGTTACAGTCCACGTTTCATTACAAGTTCCTTTCGACTTTCCATTCCATTCCATTCCGCGTTCCATTACACATTACTTTCCATTCCATTACACTTTCCATTCCACATTCCAATCCACATTCCATTCCACATTCCATTACGTTTCATTCCACATTCCATTCGACATTCCATTTCACATTCCATTCCACATTCCATTCCATTCCATTCCATTGCATTCCATTCCACGTTCCAATCCGCATTCCATTCCATTCCATTCCATTTCACGTTCAATTCCACATTCCATTCCACATTCCATTCCTTTCCATTCCACGTTCCATTCCACACTCAATTCCACATTCCATTCCATTCCATTCTGCATTCCATTTCATTGCATTCTACATTCTATTTCTCATTCCATTCCATTCCATTCCACTTTCAATTCCACGTTCCTTTCCAATCCATTCCACATTCCATTCCATTCCATTGTACATTCCATTCATTTCCACTCTACATTCCTTTCTGCATTCCATTCCACCTTGCATTTCACATTCCATTCCATGTTCCATTCCACTTTCTATTCCATTTCTTTCCACCTTGCATTCTGCATTCCATTCCACATTACATTCCATGTTCCCTTCCATTGCATTCCATATTCCTTACCATTCCATTCCACTTTCTTCTGCACATTCCACTCCATTCCATTCCACATTCCATGCCACTTTCCATTTCATTCCATTCTACATTCCATTTCATTCCATTCCACATTCCATTCCATTCCATTCCACATCACTTTCCATTCCATTCCATATTCCATTCCTTTCAATTTCACATTCCATTCCACATTCCTTTCACTTCCTATTCCACATTTCGTTCCACATTCCAATCCACTTTCCATTCCGTTACATTCCACTTTCCATTCCATTATCCATTCCACATTCCACTCCACATCCCATACCATTCCATTCCATCTTCCATTCCATGTTCCGTTCCATTTCATTCCACGTTCCAATCCACATTCCTTTCCGCATTCCATACCATGCCATTCCATTCCATTCCACGTTCACTGCCACATTTCATTCCTAATTCCAATCCGCAGTCCATTCTACGTTCCATTCCACATTCCATTCCACATGAAATTCTCATTCCATTGCATTTCAATACACATTAAATTCCACATACCATTGCATTCCAATTCACATGCCATTTCCCATTCTATTCCAAGTTCCATTCCAATATATTCCACAATCCATTCCACATTCCATTACGCAGTCCATTCCATTCCATTCCACCTTCCATTTCATTCCAATCGGTATTCCATTCCACATTTCATTCTATTCCTTTCCACATTCCTTTCTACATTGCATTCCACATTCCATTCCATTCCATTCCATTCCATATTCCATTTCGTTCTATTACATTCCATTCCATGTTCCATTCCACTTTCCATTAAATTCTATTACACATTCCATTCCACATTACGGTCCATTCCAGTTCACATTGCCTTCCATTAGAATCCACATTTCATTCCACATTTCATTCAATTCCATTCCACCTTACATAGCACATTCCATACAACATTCCCTTCCACATTCCATTACATTTCATTCCACATTCCATTCCACATTCCATTCCATTCCATTCCACATTCCATTCCATTCCCTTGCATTCCATTCCACGTTCCATTTCGCATTGCATTCCATTCCATTCCACGTTCCATTCCACTTTCCATTCCACATTCCATTCCTTTCCATTCCACGTTCCATTCCACACTCAATTCCACATTCCATTCCACATTCCATTCCATTCCATTCTGCATTCCATTTCACTGCATTCCATGTTCTATTAATCATTCCATTCCATTCCATTACACATTCAATTCCACATTCTTTCCCATTCCATTCCATATTCTATTTCATTCAATTGCACATTCCATTCATTTCCATTCCACATTCCATTCCTCATTCCATTCCACTTTCCATTCCACTTTACATTTCACGTTCCATTCCACTTTCCATTCCCTTACATTCCACGTTCCATTCCACATTCCATTCTACATTACATTCCACGTTCCAATCCATTCCATTCCATATTCCTTACCTTTTCATTCCATTCCATTCTGCATTCCATTCCATTCCATTCCACATTCTTCTCCATATTCAACTCCATTCCATTCCACATTCCATACCACATTCTATTGCATTCCATTCCACATTCCATTTCATTCCACTCCACATTCAATTCCATTCCGTTCCACATTCCATTCCATTCCATTCCACATAACATTCCATTCCATTCCACATTCCATTCCTTTCCATTCCACATTCCATTCCACATGACTTTCCACTTCCTATTCCACGTTTCATTCCACAATCCAATCCATGATCCATTCCATTACATTCCACTTTGCATTCCATGATGCATTCCACATTCCACTGCACGTCCCATTCCATTCCATTCCATGTTCCATTCCACGTTCCATTCCATTGCATTCCACGTTCCAATCCACATTCCATTCCAAAGCCCATTCTACTTTCCATTCCACATTCCATTTCACGTTTCATTACAAGTTCCTTCCCACGTTCAATTCCATTCCATTCCACATTCCATTCCACATTCCTTTCCATTCCATTACACTTTCCGTTCCACAATACAATTCACATTCCATTCCACATTCCATTTCACATTCCATTTCGCGTTCCATTCCACATTCCATTACAGTCCATTCCACTTTCCATTTCGCATTCCTTTCCACATTCCATTCTGTTCTATTCCACATTCCATTCCACTTTCCTTTCCGCATTCCATTACAGATTCCATTCCATTCCATTCCATTCCACATTCCATGCCACATTCCATTCCACATTCCATTCCGCAGTCCATTGTACCTTCCATTCCACATTCATTTCTACATTAAATTCTCATTCCATTGCATTTCATTCTACATTCCATTCCACATTCCATTGCATTCCAATGCACTTACCATTTCACGTTCTATTCCAAGTTCCGTTCCATTATATTCCACATTCCTTTCCACATTCCATTCTGAAGTCCATTCCATTCCATTCCTCATTCCATTTCATTCCAATCAACATTCCATTGCACATTCCATTCTATTCCATTCCACTTTCCATTCCATTCCATTCCACATTCCATTCCATTATTTTCCATTCCATTCCACGTTCCACTCAAAGTTGAATTAAATTCTATTCCACCTTCCGTTCCACTTTCCAGTCCATTCCATTCCATATTCCCCTACATTCCAATCTACATTTCGTTCCACTTTTCATTCCATTCCATTACACAATACAGTCCACATTCCATTCCACATTCCCTTCCACATTACATTCCATTCCATTCCACATTCCATTCCACATTCCAGTCCATTCCATTTCATATTCCTTTCCATTCCATTCCATTCCATTCCACGTTCCATTCCGCATTTCATTCCATTCCATTCCACGTTCCATTCCACTTTCCATTCCGCTTTCCATTCCTTTCCATTCCTCGTTCCATTCCACACATAATTCCACATTCCATTCCATTCCTTTCCATTCCACATAGCATTCTAAATTCCATTCCACTTTCCATTCCACAATCCTTTCCACTTTCCATTCCACATTATATTACGTTCTATTCCACGTTTCATTCCACATTCCATTCCACTTTCCATTCCAAATTCCAGTCTCATTCCACTGAATTTCATATCACATTCAATTCCACATTCCATTGCATTCCAATTCACATGCCATTCCACATTCTATTCCAAGTTCCATTCCATTATATTCCACATTCCATTCCACATTCCATTCTACATTCCAGTCCGCAGTCCATTCCATTCCTTTCCACATTCTATTGCATTCCTTTCCTTGTTCCACTCCCCTTTCCATTGCACATTCCATTCCCTTCCATTCCACGTTCCATTCCACACCGAATTCCACATTCCATTCCGTTCCAATCCATGTTCCATTTTACTTTCCATTACATTCCATTCAGCTTTCCATTCCACATTCCATTTCACATTACATTCTACATTACATTTTGTTCCATTCCACATTCCATTCCACATTCTATTCTATTCCGTTCCAGATTACATTCCATTCCTCTCCACATTCCATTCCACATTGTATTACATTCCGTTCCACATTCCATTCCGTTCCACTGCACATTGCATTCCACATTCCATTCCACATTCCATTCCACTTTCCATTCCACGTTACATTCCATTCTATTCCACGTTTCATTACACATTCCATTCCACATTCCAATCCACATTCCCGTCCATTATATTCCATATTCGTTTCCACATTCCATTCCATTCCATTCCACATTTCATTCCACATTCCATTCCACTTTCCATTCCACATTTCATTCCGTTCCTTCCCACATTCCATTCCACATTCCATTCCATTCCATTCCATTCCACATTCCATTCCACACTGCATTCCACATTCCCGTCCATTCCATTTCACATTCCATTCCTCATTGTATTCCATTCCATTTCACAATTCATTCCACATTCCATTAAGCATTCCACTCCACATTTCATGCATTCAATTCCACATTCCATTCCATATTCCGTTCCACATTCCTTTCCACATTCCGCCGTCCATTCCTTTCCATTCCACATTCCATTCCATTCCAATCCAGATTATATTCCACAATTAGTTCTATTGCATTCCACATTCGATTCCACATTCCATTCCACATTCCATTCCAAATTCCTTTCCATTCCATTGCATTCCACATTCCATTCCAATTTCCATTAAATTCCATTTCACATTCCTTTCTATTCCATTCCACATTCCATTCCACTGCAATCCACATTTCATTCCATTCCATTCCACATTCAATTCCATATTCCTTTCCATATTCTATTCCACTTTCCATTACATTCCACACTCCATTTCAATTTCCACTAAATTCCATTCACATTCAATTCCATTTCATTCCAAATTCCTTTCCACACTCAATTTCACATTCCATTCCACTTTCCATTGCATTCCATTCTACATTCCATTCCACATTCCACCCCATTCAATTCCATTCAATTCCACATTCCATTCCATTACATTCCATTCCACATTCTTTTACATTCCATTCTACACGCCACTCCATTCCGTTCCACATTCATTCCAATCCTTTCCTTTCCATTGCATTCCATTCTATTCCATTCTATTCCACTTTCCACTCCATTCCATTCCATTCCATTCTATTCCATTCTATGCCACTTTCCACTCCATTCCATTGCACATTCCATTCCAGAGTCCATTCCGTTCCATTCCACGTTACATTTCACATTCCATTCCATTCCATTCCACATTCACTCCACATTTCATTCCGCATTCCATTCCAAGTTAAATTCCACGTTCCATTCCACTTTCAATTGCGTTGCATTCCTTGTTCCATTCCTTTCTATTCCACGTTCCTTTTCATTCCGTTTCACTTTCCGTTCCACATTCCATTTCACATTTCATTCCCCGTTACATTTCACATTCCTTTCCATTCCATTCCATTCCACTTTCCATTCCACTCCATTCCACATTCCAGTCCACCTTCCATTCCACCTTCCATTTTACTTTTCATTGCACGTTCCTTTCCATTCCATTCCACCCTTCTTTCCACATTCCATTCAACTCCATTCGACTTTCCATTCCACATTCCATTCCACATTCCATTCCATTCCAATCCACATTCCATTCCTCATTCCATTTCTTTCCATTCCACATTCCATTCCATTCCACTCCACATTCTATTCCTCATTCCATTCTATTCCATTCCACATGGCATTCCATATTCCATTCCACATTCCATTCCATTCCATTCCGCATTCCATTCCACCTTCCATTATGTTCCACTCCACGTAGCATTCCACGTTAAATTCCACATTCCATTCCACATTCCATTTCGTTCTATTCCACATTCCATTCCACATTCCATTCCACCTGCCATTCAACATTCCATTCCATTCCTTTCCACATTCCATTCCACATTCTATTACAGGCTATTCCATTCCATTCCATTCCAATCCATTCCAATTTCCATTCCATTCCATTCCATTCCACATTCCATTTGATTCCATTACATTCCAAATTCCATTCCATTCCATTCCACATTCCATTCCACTCCATTCCACATTCCATTCCACATTTCCTACCATTCCATTCCACATTCTCTTCCAATCCATTCCACAATCCATTCCTTTCCGTTCCATTTCATTCCATATTCCATTCCATTCAAATCCATTCCAACTTCCATTCCATTCCATTACACATTCCATTCAATTCCATTTCACATTCCATTCCATTCCATTTCAAATTCCATTCCATTCCATTCCACATTCCATTCCATTCCATTCCACATTCCATTCCATAACATTGCATTTCTTATTCCATTCCATTGCATTCCATTCCTTTCCACAATTCATTCCATTCCATTTCAAATTCCATTCCATTCCATTCCATTCCACATTCCATTATATTCCATTAGACATTCGTTCCATTCCATTCCAAGTTCCATTCCAATCCATTCGACATTGAATTCCACACTTCACTCCATTACATTCCACACTGCATTCCGTTGCATTCCACGTTCCATTCGTTTCCATTTCACATTCAATTCCTTTCAACATTCCTTTCCATCTTCCATTCCATTCCAATCCACGTTCCATTCCATTCCATTCTACACTCCAGTCCATTACGTTCCATTCCACATTCCACTAAATTCCATTCCATTCCAAATTCCATTCCATTCCATTCCACATTCGACTCCATTCCACATTCATTTCCATTCCATTCCACTTTCCATTCCATATTCCATTCCATTCCATTCCAGGTTAGTTTCATTCCATTCCATTCCACCTTCCATTCCATTCCATTCCACATTCCATGCCATTACATTTCTCATTCCATTCCATTCCATTCTACATTCCATTTCACATTCCACTCCATTCCATTGCATTCCATTCCACATTCCTTTACATTCCATTCAACACGCCACTCCATTCCATTCCAAATTGCATTCCAATCTAATCCACTCCATTCCTTTCCATTCTATTCCATTCTATTCCACTTTCCACTCCATTCCATTCCATTCCATTCTATTATATTCTGTTCCACTTTCCACTCGATTTCATTCCACATTCCATTGCACAATCCATTCCATTCCATTCCACATTCCATTCCACATTCCATTTCCTTCCATTCCACATTCCCTCCACATTTCATTCCACTTTGCATTTCAAGTTAAATTCCACATTCCATTCCACTTTCCATTCCATTGCATTCCTTGTTCCATTCCATTCCAATCCACTTTCCTTTTCATTCCGTTTCACATTCCATCCCACATTCCATTTTACATTCCATTCCCCATTCCTTTTTACATTCCATTCCATTCCATTCCACATTCCATTTCATTCCATTCCACGTTCCATTCCACGTTCCATTTCACTTTTCATTGCACGTTCCTTTCCTTTCCATTCCACCTTTCATTCCACATTCCATTCCACTCCATTCCACTTCCATTCCACAATCCATTCCACATTCAATTCCATTCCAATCCACATTGCATTCCACATTCCATTCAAAATTCCATTCCACATTCCATTATATTCCATTCCACCTTCCATTCCTGATTCCATTTCTTTCCATTCCACATTCCATTCCATTCCAGTCCACATTCCATTCCATAACATTGCATTTCTTATTCCATTCCATTGCATTCTATTCCTTTCCACAATTCATTCCATTCCATTTCAAATTCCATTCCATTCCATTCCATTCCATTACATTCCACATTGCATTATATTCCATTCCACGTTCGTTCCATTCCATTCCAAGTTCCATTCCAATCCATTCGACATTCAATTCCACACTTCACTCCATTACATTCCACATTCCATTCCGTTGCATTCCACGTTCCATTCGTTTCCATTTCACATTCAATTTCTTTCAACATTCCTTTCCATCTTCCATTCCATTCCAATCCGCATTCCATTCCATTCCATTCTACACTCCACTCCATTACGTTCCATTCCAAATTCCACTAAATTCCATTCCATTCCAAATTCCATTCCATTCCATTCCACATTCGACTCCATTCAACATTCAATTGCATTCCATTACACATTCCATTCCACATTCCATTCCATTCCATTCCACGTTAATTTCATTCCATTCCATTCCACCTTCCATTCCATTCCATTCCACATTCCATGCCATTACATTTCTCATTCCATTCCATTCCATTCTACATTACATTTCACATTCCACTCCATTCCATTCCATTCAATTCCACATTCCATTCCATTCCTTTCCATTCCACATTCCTTTACATTCCATTCAACACGCCACTCCATTCCATTCCAAATTGCATTCCAATCCAATCCACTCCATTCCTTTCCATTCTATTCCATTCTATTCCACTTTCCACTCCATTCCATTCCATTCCATTCTATTCCATTCTGTTCCACTTTCCACTCCATTGCATTCCACATTCCATTGCACAATCCATTCCATTCCATTCCACATTCTATTTCTTTCCATTCCACATTCCCTCCACATTTCATTCCAGTTTGCATTTCAAGTTAAATTCCACATTCCATTCCAGTTTCCATTCCATTGCATTCCTTGTTCCATTCCTTTCCAATCCACTTTCCTTTTCATTCCGTTTCACATTCCATCCCAAATTCCATTTTACATTCCATTCCCCATTCCTTTTCAAATTCCATTCCATTCCATTCCATTCCATTCCACATTCCATTTCATTCCATTCCACATTCCATTCCACGTTCTATTCCACGTTCCATTTCACTTTTCATTGCACGTTCCTTTCCATTCCATTCCACGTTTCATTCCACATTCCATTCCACTCCATTCCACTTTCCATTCCACAATCCATTCCACATTCCATTCCATTCCAATCCACATTGCATTCCACATTCCATTCAAAATTCCATTCCACATTCCTTTATATTGCATTCCACATTCCATTCCTGATTAAATTTCTTTCCATTCCACATTCCGTTCCATTCCAATACACATTCCATTCAACATTCCATTCTTTTCCATTCCACATTCCATTCCATTCCTTTCCGCATTCCATTCCATGTTCCATTCCATTCCACTCCACGTCCCATTCCACGTTCCATTCCACATTCCTGTCCACATTCCTTTTCATTCTATTCCACATTCCATTCCACATGCTATTCAACATTCCATTCCATTCCTTTCCACATTCCATTCCACATTCTATTACTTGCCATTGCATTCCATTCCATTCAATTCCATTCCAATTTCCATGCCATTCCATTACATTCCACTTTCCATTCAATACCATTATATTCCAAATTCCATTCCATTCCAATCCACTTTCCATTCCATTCCATTCCACATTCCATTCCACATTCCCTTCCAATACATTCCACATTCTCATCGAATCCGTTACACATTCCATTCCTTTCCATTACATTTCATTCCATATCCCATTCCATTCAAATCCATTCCAACTTCCATTCCATTCCATTACACATTCCACTCAATTCCATTTCACATTCCATTCCATTCCATTTCGAATTCCATTCCATTCCATTCCACTTTCCATTCCATTCCATTCAACATTCCATTCCATAACTTTGCATTCTTTTTTCCATTCCATTGCATTCCATTCCTTTCCACAATTCATTCCATTCCATTCCATATTCCATTCCATTCCATTCCATTCCATTCAACATTCCGTTAGGTTTCATTCCACATTCGTTCCATTCCATTCCAAGTTCCATTCCATTCCATTTGACATTCCATTCCACACTTCACTCCATTACATTCCACTTTCCATTCCATTGCATTGCACGTTCCATTCCTTTCCATTTCACATTCAATTCCTTTCCCAATTCCTTTCCACATTCCATTCCTTTCCAATCCACATTCCATTCCATTCCATTCGACACTCCACTCCATTACGTTCCATTCCACATTCCACTAAAATCCATTCCATTCCAAATTCCATTCCATTCCATTCCAAATTCCATTCCATTCCATTCCACATTCAATTCCATTCCATTCAACATTCCATTCCACATTCCATTCCATTCCATTCAACATTCCATTCCACATTCCATTCCATTCCATTCCACATTCTGTTCCCTGTTCCATTCCACGTTCCGTTACACATTACATTCCACAATCCATAGCACATTCCATTCCACATTGCATTCCTTTCCATTCCTTTCCACTTTCCATTCCACATTATATTCCAATCCATTCCACATTCCATTCCATTCCATTCCATTCCACATTCCTTTCCCATCCATTCCACTTTCCATTCCACTTTCCATTCCGTTGCTTTCCACATTCCATTGCATTCCAATCTACATACCAGTCCACATTCCATTCCATTCCATTCCACATTCCATTCCATTCAGTTCAATTACATTCCACATTCCATTCCATTCCATTCCATTCCACATTCCATTCCAATCAATTCCACATTCCCTTTCTTCCAATTCCATATTCCATTTCATTTCATTCCACATTTCATTCCACATTCCATTCCACTCCATTCCACATTCCATTCCATTCCATTCCACATTGCATTCCACATTCCATTCCATTCCATTCCATTCCTCATAACATTCCACCTTCCATTCCATTTCATTCTACTTTCCATTCCACATTCCATTCCATGCTACTCCACATTGCATTCCACTCCACTCAACGTTCCATTTATTTCCATTCCACGTTCAATTCCACTTTCCATTCCATTCCACATTCCATTCCACATTCTATTACATTACTTTGCATTCCACATACGATCCTATTCCACTCCACATTGCATTCCATTCAGTTCCATTCCATTGCATTTCATTCCATTCCATTCCTTTCCATTCAATTGAATATTATGTTCCATTCCATTGCATTCCACATTCCGTTCCATTCCATTCCATTCCACATTCGATTCCATTCCACATTCCATTCCATTACATTCTACGTTCTATTCCACATTCTATACCTTTCCATTCCACATTCCATTCCATTCCATTCCAAAACACATTCCATTCCATTCCATTCCATTCCGCATTCCGTTCCATTCCATTCGATTCCACATTCCATTCAATTCCATTCCTCATTCTATGCCATTCCATTACACCTTGCATTCCATTCCCTTCCACTTTCTATTCTATGCCATTCCACATTTCTTTCCACATTCCTTTGCATTCAATTCCATATTCCATTCCATTCCATTCAATTCTGTTACAGTCCACTTTCTATTCCATTTCATTCCATTACACATTTCATTCCATTGCATTCCACATTCCATTCCATTCCACATTCCATTCCTTTGCATTCCATATTCAATTCCATTCCATTCCACATTCCATTGAATTCCATTGCACATTCCATTCCATTCTATTCCACTTTCCATTCCACGTTCTATACCACATTCCATTCCATATTCCATTCCACTTTCCGTTCCATTCCATTCCACATTTCATTCCACTCCATTCCACATTCCATTCCATATTCCATTCCATTCCATGCCACATTCTATTCTACATTCCATTCCATTCCATTCCGCATTCCATTCCGCATTCCATTCCGCATTCCATTGCACATTCCATTCCATTCCATTCCAGTACAAATTCCATTCCATTCCATTCCATTCCACTTTCCATTCCATTCCATTCCACGTTCCATTCCATTCCGTTCCACATTGCAGTCCATTCCATTCCACATTCCCTTCCATTCTGTGCCACATTCCATTCCATTCCATTCAACATTCCATTCCATTCCACATTCAATACCAAATTCCATTCCATTCCACAATCCATTCCACATTCCATTACATTCCACTTGCCATTTCATTTCATTCCACAATCCATTCCAATCCATTCCTTTCCATTCCACTTTCTATTCTATGCCATTCCATATTTCATTCCACATCCCTTTGCATTCAATTCCATATTCCATTCCATTCCATTCAATTCCGTTGCAGTCCACATTCTACTCCATTTCATTCCATTACACATTTCATTCCATTGCATTCCACATTCCATTCCATTCCACATTCCTTCTCATTCCAGTCGATTGCAGATTCCATTCCATTCCACATTCCATTCCTTTGCATTCCATATTCCATTCCATTCCTTTCCACATTCCTTTGAATTCCATTGCATATTCCATTCCATTCTATTCCACGTTCCATTCCACGTTGTATAACACGTTCCATTCCATATTTCATTCCACTTTCCGTTCCATTCCATTCCATTCCACGTTTCATTCCACTACATTCCACATTCCATCACATATTCCATTCCATTCCATGCCACATTCTATTCTACATTCCATTCCATTTCATTCCACATTCCATTCCGCATTCCATTGCACATTCCATTCCATTCCATTCCAGTACAATTTCCATTCCATTCCATTCCATTCCATTCCACTTTCCATTCCATTCCATTCCACGTTCCATTCCATTCCATTCCACATTGCAGTCCATTCCATTCCACATTCCCTTCCATTCTGTGCCACATTCCATTGCATTCCATTCAAAATTCCATTCCATTCCACATTCAATTACAAATTCCATTCCATTCCACAATCCATTCCACATTCCATTCCATTCCTCTTGCCATTTCATTGCATTCCACATTCCATTTAAATCCATTCCATTCCTTTCCACTTTCTATTCTATGCCATTCCACATTTCATTCCACATGCCTTTGCATTCAATTCCATATTCCATTCCATTCCATTCAATTCCATTACAGTCCACATTCTATTCCATTTCTTTCCATTACACATTTCATTCCATTGCATTCCACATTCCATTCCATTCCACATTCCTTCCCATTCCAGTCGATTGCACATTCCATTCCATTCCACATTCCATTCCTTTCCATTCCATATTCCATTCCATTCCATTCCACATTCCATTGAATTCCATTGCACATTCCATTCCATTCTTTTCCACGTTCCATTCCACGTTCCATACCACGTTCCATTCCATATTCCGTTCCACTTTCGGTTCCATTCCATTCTAATCCACATTTCTTTCCACTCCATTCCACATTCCATTCCATATTCCATTCCATTCCATGCCACATTCTATTCTACATTCCATTCCATTCCATTCCACATTCCATTCCGCATTCCATTTCACATTCCATTCCATTCCATTCCACTTTCCATTCCATTCCATTCCACATTCCTTTCCATTCCATTCCACATTGCAATCCATTCCATTCCACATTCCATTCCATTCTGTGCCACATTCCATTCCATTCCATTCAACATTCCATTCCATTCCACATTCAATTCCAAATTCCATTCCATTCCACAATCTATTCCACATTCCATTCCTTTCCACTTGCCATTTCTTTGCATTCCACATTCCACTCCAATCCATTCCATTCCATTCCATTCCACTCCTTTCCGTTCCAGTCAATTCCACAATTTTTCGCATTCTATTCCATTCCACATTCTATTGCATTCCATTATATTCCACATTCCATTCCATTCCACATTCCATATCATTACATTCCACATTGCATTCCATTCCATTCCATTCCACATTCCATTCCATTCGATTCCATTCCACATCACGTTCCACTGCATTTCGCATTCCATTCCATTCAATTCCAATCCAATAAATTCCATGCCATTCCATTCTGTTCCAGTCAATTCCATATTCCATTCCATTCCATTCCATTCCGCATTCCATTCCATTCCACATTCCATTGCATTCCTCATTGCATTCCATTCTATTCCAAATTCCATTCCATTCCACATTCTATTCCATTCCATTCCACATTCTATTCCATTCCATTCCACATTGCAGTCCATTACATTCCACATTCCATTCCATTGCATTTAAAATTCCATTCCATTCCATTGCACATTCCATTCCACATTCCATTGCAATCCTTGCCACATTTCATTCCACATTCCCTTCCTCATTGATTTCAATTTCATTCCACATTCCGTTCCATTCAATTCTATTCCGCTTACCTTTCCATTCCTTTCCACATTCTATTCAATTCCGTTGCATTCCATTCCATTCCATTCCTTTCCATTGTGTTCCATTCAATTCCACATTCCATTCCATTATTTTCCATTCCACATTCCATTCCATTCAATTTCATTCCATTCCACATTCCATTCCATTCCATTCCCTTTCCATCCACGTTCCATTCCATTCCATTCCACGTTCCATTCCACATTCCATTCCATTCGATTCCACATACCATTCCATTCCATTCCACGTTCCATTGCATAGTCCATTCCATTCCATTCCACATTCCATTCCATGCCTTTAACATTCCATTCGACATTCCTTTCCATTCCATTCCACATTCCTTTCTATTGCATTCCACATTCTATTCCGCATTGCATTCCATTCCATTCCACATTCCATTCCACGTTCCCTTCCATTCTAATCCACATTCATTCCATTCCATTCCATTCCAGTCCATATTCCATTCCATTCCATTGCACTTTCCAATTTATTCTATTCCACGTTCCATTCCATTCCATTCCATTCCATGATCCAATCCTAACCATTCCACATTGCATTCCATTAGATTTCAAATTCTTTTCCAATCCATTCCATTCCATATTTCATTTCTTTCCTTTCCACATTCCATTGCATATTCCACTCCGCAATCCAATCCATTCAATTCCATATTCCATTCCATTCAATTCCATATTCCATTCCATTTGATTGCACATTCCATTCCACTTTCCATTCCACATTCCTTTCAATTCCATTCCACATTCCATTCCACATTCCTTTCCATTAAATTCCACATTCCATTCCAGATTGCATTCCATTCCAATCCACATTCCATTCCATTCCATTCTACGTTGAATTCCATTCCATTCCACTTTCCATTCCACATTCCATTCCATTGCATTGCACATTCCATTCCATTCCATTCCACATTCCATTCCATTCAATTTCATTCCATTCCACATTCCATGCCATTCTACTCCCTTTCTATCCATGTTCCTTTCAATTCCATTATACGTTCCATTCCACATTCCATTCCATTCCTTTCCACATTCCATTCCACTCCATTCCAGGTTCTATTCTCCATTCCATTCCACATTCCATTCCATGCCTTTAACATTCCATTCCACATTCCATTCCATTTCATTCCAGTTTCCATTCCGCATTGCATTCCATTCCATTCCACATTCCATTCCAATTTCCATTCTATTCTATTCCACATTCATTTCATTCCATTCCTTTCCAGTCCAAATTCCATTCCATTCCATTAAATTCCACATTCCTTTCCATTCCATTCCACATTCCATCCCATACCATTCCACATGCCATTCCACATTCCATTCCATTCCATTCCATTTTCCATTCCACATTCCTTTCCTTTCCATTCCACATTCCATTCCGGTAAATTCCACATTCCATTCCACATTGCATTCCATTCCAATCTACAGCCCATTCCTTTCCATTCCATTCCATTCCAAGTTGCATTCCATTCCATTCCACATTCCATTCCAAATTCCATTCCATTGCATTGCATTTGCCATTCCATTCCATTCCACGTGCCATTCCGTTACATTCGACATTCCATTCCATTCAACATTCCAAACAACTTTCCTTTCCTTTCCATTCCACATTCCATTCCAGATTCCACTCCATTCCATTCCACATTCCATTCCACATTCCATTCCATTCCACCTTCCATTGCACATGACTTTACAATCCATTCCAGTACAAATTCCATTCCATTCAATTCCCTTCCACTTTCCATTCCATTCCCTTCGACTTTCCATTCCATTCCATTCCACGTTGCAGTCCATTCCATTCCACATTCCATTCCATTCCTTGCCACATTCCATTGCATTCCATGCCACATTCCATTCCATTCCATTCCACATTCCATTTCATTCCACATTCAATTCCAAATGCCATTCCATTCCACATTCCATTCCACATTCCATTCCATTCCACATGGCATTCCATTGCATTCCGCATTCCATTCCACTCCATTCCTTTCTGTTCCAATCAATTCCACATACTGTCCCATTCTATTCCATTCCGCATTCTATTGCATTCCATTCCATTCCACATTGCATTCCATTCCATTCCACTTTCCCTTCCACATTCCATTTCCTTCCTTTCTACTTACCATTCTATTCCATCCCACTTTCCATTCCACTTTCCATTAAATTCCATTCCACTTTCCATTCCACTCCATTCCATACTAGTACACATTCCATTTCATTCCATTCCACATTTCATTCGATTCCTTTCCACATTCCATTCCATGCCATTTCTCTTTCCATTAAATCCCATTTCACTTTCCATTCCATTCCATTCCATTCCAGTCCACATTCCATTTCATTCAATTCCATTCCACATTCCATTCCATTGCATTCCACATTGCATACCATTCCATTACATTCCATTCCACATTGCATTCCTTTCGATTCAACATTCAAATCCATTGCATTCCAAATTCAATTCCATTCCTCATTCCAAACCATTCCATTCCATTCCACATTCCTTTCCATTCCACGTTCCATTCCACATTCCATTCCATTTTATTCCACATTCCATTTGGCTTTTCATTCCATTCCTTTGCACATTCCTTTCCACATTCAATTCCATTCTACTACACAATCCATTATACATTCCATTCCATTGCATTCCACAATCCATTGCATTCCACTTCACATTCCCTTATATTCCATTCCACATTCCATTCCACATTCCATTCCATTCCACATTCCATTCCATTCCACATTCCATTTCACATTCCATTCCATTCCATTCCAGTTTCCATTCCATTCCACTTCCATTCTATTCCATTCCATTCCATACCACATTCCTTTCCATTTCTTTCCTCTCCACGTTTCATTCCAGTTTGCACTGCATGCCATTCCACTTTCCATTCCATTCCATTCCACATTCCATTCCATTCCATCCTATTCCACGTTCCATTCCACGTTCCATTTCACATTCCATTACACATTCCATTCCACATTCCATTCCACATTCCTTTCCATTCCATTCCATGTTCCATTCAACGTTCCATTCCATTCCATTATATTCCGTTCCATTCCACATTCCATTCCATTCCATTCCATTCCATTCCATTCCTTTCAAATTCCATTCCATTCCATTCCACGTTCCATTCCACATTCCATTCCGTTCCGTTTCACATTCAATTCCACTTTCTATTCCACGTTTCATTCCGCATTCCATTTCAAATTCCATTCCATTCCTCATTCCATTCCACGTTCCATTCCATTCCATTCCACATTCTATTCCACATTCCACTCCATTGAATTCCACATTCCATTCCATTCCATTCAATTGAAGACAACATTCCATGCCATTCTATTTCATTTCACATTCCATTCCATTCAATTCCTGTCAATATTCCATTCCATTCCATTGCACATTCCATGCCATTCCACTCGACATTCTATTCCAAGTTCCATTCCACTCCATTCCACCTTTCATTCCACGTTGCAATCCACGTTCGTTTCCACTTTCCATTCCCCTTTCCATTCCATTCCAATAAAACTTCCATTCCATGCGATTACAGACTCTATTCCATTCCATTCCACATTCCATTCCAGTTTCCATTCCACTTTCCATTCCATTCCATTCCACGTTTCATTCCAAGTTCCATTACACTTTCCTTTACATGTTCCATTCCATGTTCCATTCCATCCGAATCCAGGTTCCATTCTTCGATCCATTCCGAGATCCATTCCACGTTCCATTTCACATTCCATTCCACGTTCCATCCCATGTTTCATTCCACATTCCATTCCACATTCCATTCCATTCACTTCCACATTGTATTCCATTCCATTCCATTCCATTCCTTTCCATTCCAGATTCCATTCCATTCCATTCCGCATTCCATTCCATTGTATTCCACATTCCATTCCATTCCACATTTCATTCCACATTCCATTGCACATTCCATTGCTTTCCATTCAACATTCCATTCCACGTTCAATTCCACATTCCGTTCCGCATTCCATCCCATTCCATTCCACATTTCATTCCGTGTTCCATTCATCTGATTTCACGATCCATTCCTTTCCATTCCATTCCATTCCACATTCCATTTCAACTATTCCTTTCGACATTCCATTTCACAATCCATTCCATTCCATTCCACATTCCATTCCATTCCATTCCAGTCCACATTCCATTCCATTCCATTACATACCACTTTCCATTCCATTCCATTTCACATTCCATTCCATTCCACTCCACATTCCATTCCATTCTATTCCACATTCAATTCCATTCCATTCCTTTCCACATTCTATTCCATGTTCCTTTCTACGTTGCATTCCACCTTCCATTCCATTCCATTCCACATTCCATTCCATTCCTTTCTACATTCAGTTCCATTCCATTCCCGACAACATTCCATTCCACATTCCATTCCATTCCAATTCACATTCAAATCCATATTCCATTCCATTCCATTACACTTTCCGTTACACATTCCACTGCGTTCCATTCTACATTCATTCCATTCCACATTCCATGGTATTCCATTCCATTCCTCATTCTATTCCATTCCATTCCACATTACATTCCACATTCCCTTCCATTCCGTATTCTGTTCCCTTCCATTCAAGTCCGCATTCCATTCCATTCCATTCCGTTCCTGTCAACATTCGTCTTCCACATTACATTACATTCCATTGGAAATTCCATTCCACATTCCATTCCATTCCATGCGAAATTCCATTGCACATTCCATTCCGTTCTATTCCACATTCCATTCCACTTTCCATTCCACATTCCACTACACATTCCATCCAATTCTGTTTCATATCCTATTCCACATTCCATTCCACATTCCATTCCATCCCATTCAACATTCCATTCCTTTTCATTCCATTCCATTCCACATTCCACTCCATTCCATTCCATTCCACATTCCATTTCACTATCGATTCCATTCCGTCTCACATTACATTCCGTTCAATTCCAGACCACATTCCATTCCATTCCATTCCATTCCACACACAATTCCATTCGCTTCCATAACATTCCATTACACATTCCACTCCATTCAATTCCACACTCCATTTCATTCCATTCCACATTCCTTTCCAATCCATTCCACGTCCCATTCCATTCCATTCTACATTCCATTCCACTGTATTTCACATTCCATTCCATTCCATTTCACATTCTATTCCCTTTCATTCCACATTCCACATTACTTTGTATTCCACATTCCATTCCACATTCCATTTCACTTTCCACTCCACAGTCCATTCCACTTTCCATTCCACGTTCCATTCCACGTTCCATTCCACATTCCGTTACATTCCGGTACACATTCCATTCCATTCCATTTCACGTTCCACTCCATTCCATTCCATTCCGTCTTCCATTCTATTCCATTCCGCATTCCATTCCATTCCATTCCACGTTCCGTTCCTTACCATTCCCCTTTGCATAACGTTCCACTCAGCGTTCCATTGCACATTCCACACCATTCCATTCCATTCCTTACCACATTGCATTCACATTCCATTCCATTCCATTCCATTCTATGTTCAACTCCATTCCATTCCATTCCATTCCTCATTCCATTTCACATTCCATCTATTCCAGTCCACATTCCATTCCATTCCATTCCATTGCTCATTCCAATCCATCCCATTCCATATTCCATTCCATTCCTTTCCATATTCCATTCCATTGCATTCCACATTCCTTTCAATTCCATTGCGCATTCCATTCCATTCCATTCCACATTCTATTCCTTTCCGTTCTATGTTCCATTCCATTCCAGATTCCATTCCATTCAATTAAACTTTCCATTGAACTTTCCATTCCACATTCCATTCCACATTCCATCCCATGCCATTCCACATTCCACATTCCATTACATTCTACATTCCATTCCAGAATACTTTCAATTCCATTCCATCTTCGATTCCATTCCATTCCATTCCATGCTGCTTTCCGTTCCAATCCATTCCACTTTACATTCCACATTCCATTCCACATTCCACATTTCATTCCATTCCATTCCATTCCACATTCTTTTCCATTCAATTCCATTCCATTGCATTCCATTAGATTCCATTCCACATTAGATTCCATTCCATTGCTCATTGCATTGCACGTTCCATTCCACGTTCCATTCCATCCCATTGAAGATTCCATTCCACATTCCATTCCATTCCACATTATATTCCACTCCATTGCACATTACATTCCACTCCATTCCATTCCATTCCAATCTACGTTGCATTCCATTCCATTCCATATTCCAGTGCATTCGATTTCATTAACCATTCCATTCCTTTTCATTCCACGTTGCATTATATTCCATTCCGTATTCCATTTCATCCGTTTCCATTCCATTCCATTCCACATTCCTTTCAGTTCCATTCCATTCTGCAATCCATTCCATCCCATTACACATTCCATTCCATTCCAATTTCCATTCCACATTCCTTTCCATTCCATTCCACATTCCATTGCATTCCGTTCCAAATTCCTTTGAATTCCATTTCATATTACATTCCATTCAATTTCACACTCCATTCCATTCCATTCTATTCCAGTCCACATTCAAATCCTTTATATTACACATTCCATTCCATTCCATTCCAGATTCCATTCGATTCCATCCCAGTCCATTCCACATTGCATTCGATTCCAATCCATTCCATTCCAGTTTTCATTCCACATTCCATTCAATTCCAATCCATTCCACCTTCCGTTCCATTCCAATCCACATTACATTCCATTACATTCCTCATTCCATTCCACGTTCCGTTACACCTACTATTCCAATTTCATTTCCACTATCTACTTTACGTTATATTCCATTCCATTCCACGTTCCATTCCACGTTCCATTCCACTTTCCATTCCACTTTCCATTCCACGTTCCATTCCACATTCCATTCCACTTTCCATTGCATTCCATTCCACATTCCATTCCATTCCATTCCATTGCACATTCCATTCCATTCCATTGCACATTGTGTTCCATGTTCCATTCCATGTTCCGTGCCACGTTCCCTTCCATTTCATTACACATTCCATTCCACATTTCATTCCATTCCATTATGCGTTCCTTTCCACATTTCATTCCATTCCATTCCATGTTCCATTCCACATTCCATTCCATTCCATTCCATTCCACATTCCATTCCATTCCACATTCCATTCCATTCCATTCCAGTCCAATCCACTCAAATCCACATTCAAGTCAATTCCATTCCATTCCATTTCATTCCATTCCACATTCCTTTCCATTCCATTCCATTCCACATTCCATTCCATTGCATTCCACATTCCATTCAACATTCCCTTCCCTTTCATTCCACGTTCAATTCCTTTCCTTTCCATTCCATTTCATTCCATTCCACATTCTGTTCCATTAAATTCCATTCCACAGTCCATTCCATTCCATTGCACATTCCATTCCATTCCATTCCATTCCACATTCTATTACACATTCCCTTCCGTTTCACTCCTCCTTCCATTGCTTTCCATTCCATTCCTTTCAACATTCCATTCCATTCCATTCCTCATTCCATTCAATTCCATTCCATTCCATTCCATTCCACATTGCATTGCATGTTCCATTCCATTCCACCTTCCATTCCATTGCAATCCACATTGCATTCAATTCCATTCCACGTTCCATTTCACGTTGCCTTCCACTTTCTCTTCCACTTTCCATTCCAGTGTCAAATACACGTTACATTCCATTCCATTCCACGTTGCATTGCACGTTCCATTCCACGTTCCATTCCACTTTCCATTACACATTCCATTCCATTCCATTACACATTACTTATCATTCCATTCCACGTTCCATTCCACGTTCATTTCCACGTTCCATTTGCCATTACATTCCACGTTCCTTTCCATTCCATTCCACATTCCATTCCACATTGCATTCCATTCCATTCCACTTTCCTTTTCACATTGCATTTCATTCAATTACACAACCCATTCCACATGCCATTCCATTGCTTTCCGCTTTCCATTCCACAGTCCATTCCACATTCCATTCCACGTTCCATTCCTCTTTATATTCCACGTTCCATTCCACTATCCATTCCAAGTTGCATTCCATTCCATTCCACATTCCATTCCAAATTCCATTCCATTCCACTCCACGTACCATTCCACTTTCCACTGCATTCCATTCCACTTTCCTCTCCATTCCATTACATTCCACCTTACGTTTCATTCCATTTCTCATCCCATTCCATTCGTTTCCACATTCCATTCCATTCCATTCCATTTCATTTCACATTCCATTTCATTCCATTCCATTCCATTTGACATTCCATTCAATTCCATTCCACATTTCATTCCATATTTCATTCTACATTCCATTGCATTCAATTCCACTTTCCATTCTATTCCATTCCATATTCCATTCCCATCAAATCCATTCCATTTGATTCCATTCCATTCCAATCCATTGCATTCCACATTCCATAACATTCTATTCCATTCCACATTACATTCGACTCCATTCCATTCCATATTGCATTCCATTCCATTTCATTCCATTCCACAGTCCATTCCATTATATTCAACTTTCCATTCCATTCCATATCACATTCCATTCCACATTCCATTCCATTCCATTCCACATTCCATTCTACATTCCATTCCATTCCATTCCACATTCCATTCAATTCCACTGCACATTTCATTCCACATTCCATTCGGCGTTGCTTTCCACTTCATTCCACATTCCATTGAATTCGATTCCACATTCCATTCCATTCCATTTCACATTCCATTACATTCCTTTCCATTCAATTCCACGTTCAATTCCATTCGTTTCCACATTCCATTCCATTCCATTCCACATTCCATTCTATTTCATTCCACATTCCATCCCATTCCATTCCACGTTCCATTCCATTCCATTCCACTTACCTTTCCACATACCTTTCATTCCCTTGTACATTCCATTCCATAACATTCCACACTGCATTCCATTCTATTGCACATTCCATTCTATATTCCATACCACATTGCATTTCATTCCTTTCCATATTCGATTCCTCATTCCATTCCACATTCCATTCAACATTCCATTCCATTTCTTTCCACATTGCCATTCCGCATTCCATTCCACATTCCAATCCATTACATTCCACATTCCATTCCACATTCCATTCCATTCCATTACACATTCCATTCCATTCCACATTCCATTCCACCCCATTCCACCTAACATTGCGTTCCATTCCACGTTCCATTCCGTTCCATTCCACATTCCATTCCACTTTCAATTCCACATTCCTTTCCACATTCCATTCCATTCCATTCCACGTTACGTTCCACTTTCAATTCCACATTACTTTCCATTCTATTCCACATTCCATTCCACGTTCCATTCCATTCCATTCCACATTCCATTCCACATTCCATTCCACGTTCCATTCCACTTTCCATTCCACTTTCCTTTCCATTCCATTCCACATTCCATTCCACATTGCTTTTCACCATCCATTCCTTTCCATTCCACATTCCATTCCACTTTCCATTCCATTCCATTCCATTCCACGTTACACTCCATATCTTTCTACTTTCCATTCCACATTCACCTCCGTTCCATTCCACATTCCTTCCCACAATCAATTCCATTCAATTCCACATTGCACTACATTCCTTTCCATTCTACAATCCACTCCTTTCCATTCTACCTTCTATTCATCTCCATTCCTCATTTCATTCCATTCCAACCTACACTCCATTCCATTAAACATTCCATTCCATTCCATTCCACATTCCTTTCCATTCCATTCCACATTCCATACCATTCCATTAAATTCCACATTCCATTCCACATTCCATTCCACATTCCATTACATTCCATTTAAACATTCCATTCCATTCCATTCCACATTCCATTCTAACATCCATTCCATTCCACATTCCATTCAACACTCCTTTCCACATTCCATTGCACATTCCATTCATCATTGCATTCCACATTCCATTCCACATTCCGTTCCATACCATTCCACATTCCATTCCACATTCCGTTCCATTCCATTCCACATTCCATTCCACTTTCCTTTCCACATTCCATTCCACATTCCATTCCATTCCATTCCACTTTCCATTTCATTGCCCTCCACATTCCATTCCACATTTCATTCCACATTCTATTCCACATTCCTTTCCATACTATTCCACATTCCATTCCATGTTCCATTCCATTCCATTCCACATTCCATTCCACATTCCATTCCACGTTCCATTCCATTCCATTACACATACCATTCCATTCCCTTCAGCTTTCCATTGCACATTCCATTCCACATTCCATTCCACGTTCCATTCCATTCCATTACACATTCCATTCCATTCCCTTCAGCATTCCATTGCACATTCCATTCCACGTTCCATTCCACGTTCCATTCCGTGTTCCATTCCACGTTCTATTCCATTGCATTCCATTGCATTCCAAGTACCATTCCACTGCATTACACTTTCCATTCCATTGCATTCCATGTACCATTCCACGTTCCGTTCCATTACGTTACAATTTCCATTCCATTCCATTCCACGTTCCATTTCATTCCATTCCACATTCCATTTCACATTCCTTTCCACCTTCCATTCCATTCCATTCCATTCAATTCCATTCTGCTTTCCATTACAGTTTCCATTCCATTCAAGTCCTCATTCCATTACGTTCCATTCTACATACCATTCCATTCCATTCCATTTGAAATTCGATTCTATCCATTCCACAGTCCATTCCATTCCCTTCCTCATTTCATACCATTCCAATCTATTATATTCCGCGTTCCAGTCCATTCGTTACCAAATTCTGTTCCACATTCCATTCCCTTCTAATCCATATTCCATTCAAAATTCCATTCCATACCATTCCACATTCCATTCCATTCCATTCCAAATTCCATTGCACATTCCATTCCAAATTCCATTCGTTTCCTTTCCACATTCCATTACATTCCATTCCACTTTGCTTTCCACATTCCATTACGTTCCATTCCACATTCCTTTACCCTCCATTCCACATTCCATTCCACGTTCCATTCCACAATCCATTCCAATCCCTTCCACATTCCATTTCACTTTGCATTCCGCAGTCCATTCCACATTCCATTCCACGTTCCTTTCCATTCCATTCCACGTTCCAATCCGCTTTCTGTTCCTTTTCATTCCATGTTCCTTTACGCATTCCATTGTACATTCCATTCCATGTTCCATTCCGTATTATATTCCACGTTCCATTCCATGTTCTATTCCAAAATCCATTCAATTCCATTCCATGTTCCATTCAACTCCATTCCATGTTCCATTCAGCATTACTTTCCATTCCATTCCACGTTCCTTTCCACTTTCCATTCCACATTCCCTTCCACATTCGATTCCATATTCAATTCCGTTCCATTCCACATTGCATTCCACGTTCCTTTCCACTTTCCATTCCACAATCCTTTCCATTGCATTCCATTCCATTCCACATTCCATTCCACATTCCTTTCCACAATCCATTTCACCTTCCATTCCACATTCCATTCCATTCATTTCCACCTTCCATTCCACGTTCCATTCCACATTCCATTCCATTCCATTCCACGTTCCATTCCACTTTCCATTCCATTCCTTTCCACGTTCCATTCCACTTTCCTTTGCACATTCCATTCCATATTCCATTCCAAATTCCATTCCACGTTACATTCAACATTGTACTCCACTTTCCATTCCATTCCATTCCACGTTCCATTACGCATTCCATTCCACTCCATTAAAATTTCCTTTCCACATGCCATTCCACGTTCCATACCACCT
The DNA here is from genome assembly GCF_028885655.2 of Pongo abelii. Taxonomy (NCBI): domain Eukaryota; kingdom Metazoa; phylum Chordata; class Mammalia; order Primates; family Hominidae; genus Pongo; species Pongo abelii. Next base: position 15,570,132 of record NC_072000.2, on the reverse strand, counting down.
TGCTTTCCCTTCCACGATACATTTCACATTCTATTTCACATTCCATTCCACATTGCACTACATTCTATTTCACGTGCCACTCCACATTCCATTCCACATTCCATTCCACTTTCCATTCCATTCCATTCCACGTTCCATTCCACATTCAATTCCATTACTTTCAACATGCCATTAAACATTCCACTTTCCATTCCAGATTCCATTTCACATTCCATTCCACTTTCCATTCCACATTCCATTCCACGTTCCATTCCATGTTCCATTACAATCCATTCCACGTTCCATTCTACTTTCCATTCCACTCCATTCCACATTCCATTCCACTTTCCATTGTACTTTACATTCCAAGTTCGATTCCACATTCCATTCCACTTTCCATTCCACGTTCCATTGCATGTTCCGTTCCATTCCATTCCAAGTTCCATTCCACATTCCATTCCATTCCACTTTCCGTTCCACATTCCATTCCATGTTCCATTTCATGTTCCATTCCATTCCATTCCGCTTTACATTCCATATTCCATTCCATAACATTCGACATTCCAATCCATTCCATTCCATTCCATTCCAAATTCGATTCCAAATTCCATTACCTATCATTGCACATTAATTTCCATTCCATTCCATATTCCATTACATTCTGTTCTGCATCCATTCCAGATTTCTTTACCTTCCATTCCACATTGTTTTCCATTCCATTCCACATTCCATTCCACGTTCCATTCCACGTTTCATTTCGTGGTGCATTCATTCCATTCCATTCAATTTCGGATTCCATTCCATTCCATTCCACATTCTATTCCACATTCCATTCAATTCCTTTCCACGTTCCATTCCACTTTCCTTGCCATTCCATTCCACCTTCCACATCATTCCATTCCACATTGCATTCCTTTCCATTGCACGTTACAATCCACATTCCATTCCATCTTCCATTCCACTTTAGATTCCATTCGATTCCAAATTCCATTCCATTCATTTTCGCATTCCATACCACATTCCATTCCACATTCCATTCTATTCCATTCCACATTCAATTCCATTCCATTCCACTTTCCATTCCACTTTCCATTCCACATTCTATTCCACATTCCATTCCACGTTGCATTCCAAGTTCCATTCCACGTTCTATTCCATTCAAGTTGCATTCCACTTTCCATTACCTTCCATTCCACGTTCCTTTCCACATTTCATTCCACGTTACATTTCACATTCCATTGCACTTTCCATTCCACCTTCCATTCCACATTCCATTCCACTTTGCATTCCACATTCCATTTCACATGACATTCCATTCCATTCTATTCCATTCCACAGTCCATTCAATTCCATTCCACATTCGATTTCATTCCTTTCCATATTCCATTCCATTCCATTCAGCATTCCATTACACATTCCATTCCATATTCCATTCCGTTCCATTCCACTTTCCATTCCATTCCATTCCACTCCACTTTGAATTTCACATTCGCTGCCACACTGCATTCCATTCCGTTCCACATTCCTTTCCACATTCCATTCCACATTCCATTCCATTCCACATTGCTTTCCACTTTCTATTCCTCGTTCCATTCCACTTTCCATTCCACGTTCCATTCCAGTCCTTTACATGGTCGATTCCACATTCCAATCCACATTCTATTCCATTGCATTCCACTTTCCATTCCACTCTCCATTCCTTTCCATTCGATGTTCCATTTCACATTCCTTTCCATTCCATCCGACTTTCCACTCCACATTCAATTCCACATGCCATTCCATTGCATTCCACATTCCATTCCACTTTGCACCACTTTCCATTCCAGATTCCATTCCGTTCCATTCCAAATCCCATTTCATTCCATTCCATTCCATTCCTTTCCAAGTTCGATTCCATTCCATTCCACTTTCTATTCCATTATATTCCACAATCCATTCCATTCCATTCCATTCCACATTCCAAACCATTCCATTTCATTCCACATTCCATTCCACATTCCATTCGACAGTCTATTCCATTACATTCCACATTCCATTCCATTCCATTCCATTCCACATTCCATTCCACATTCCATTCCCTTCCATTCCACATTCCAATTACATCCATTCCACGTTCCATTCCAGATTCCATTCCTCATTCCATTCCACACTCCATTCCATAACGCTCCACATTCCATTCCAGATTCCTTTCCATTTCTTTCCACGTTCCATTCCACGTTTCATTCCACATTCATTTCCACATTCCATTCCACATTCCATTCCATTCCATTCCACATTCCATTTCACGTTCCATTCCACGTACCATTCCACGTTCCATTCCATTCCTTTCCACTCCATTCCATTCTGGATTCCTTTCCATTCCATTCCAAATTATATTCGACATTCCATTCCATTCCATTCCACATTCCATTCCTTTCCATTCCACATTACATTCTACTATCCATTCTACTCTCCATTCCAAATTCCATTCCATGTTCCATTCTTCATTCCATTCCATTCCATTCCACTTTCCTTTACTTTCCATTCCATTCTCATTACCTTCCATTCCACATTTTTTCAATTCCTTTCCACATTCCATTTCCCATTCCATGACCTTCCATTCCACATTCTATTCCATTCCATTACACATTGCATTCCATTCCATTCCACATTCCATTCCACATTCCATTACCTTCCCTTCTCATTCTTTTGCAATCCATTTCAAATTCCATTCCAAGTTCCATTCCACGTTGCATTTCAAGTTCCATTCCATTCCATTCCATTCCAGATTCGATTGATTCCATTCCACATTCTATTCCACATTCCATTCCATTCAATTCCACATTCCATTCCACATTCCTTCAATTCCATTCCACATTCCACTGCATTCCATTCTACATTCCATTCCTTTCGATTCAACGTTAGATTCTACATTCAATTCCATTCCATTCTGAATTCCATTCCATTCCATTCCACATTCCATTCCACTTTCAATTCCATTCCATTCCTCATTCCATGCACTTCCAATCCATTCCACATTCCATTCAACTTCCCATTCGACATTCCATTCCATTCCACATTCCATTCCATTCCATTGCATTCCATTCCATTACACATTCCATTCCACTTTCCATTCCCTTCCGTGCCACATTCCATTCCATTCCATTCCACATTCCATTACACTTTCAATTCCCTTCCATGCCACATTCCATTCCATTCCATTCCTCATTCCATTACACTTTCAATTCCGCGTTCCACCCCAACTTCCATTCCATTGCATTCCATTCAATTCCATTCCACATTCCATTCCACATTCCATTGCACATTCCATTCCACGTTCCATTCCACATTCCTTTCCAAGTTCCATTTCATTTTCCATTCCATGTTCCATTACATTCCATTCCACGATCCATTCCTCATTCCATTCCATTCCATTCCACTTTCCATTCCACTTTCCGTTCCACGTTCCATTCCACGTTCCATTATATTCCATTGTATTCCATTTCATGTTCCAATTCTTTCAATTCCACATTCCATTCCACGTTCCATTTCATAGTCCATTCCACATTCCATTTCACATTCCAGTCCACCTTCCAATCCATTCCATTCCACATTCCATTGCATTGCAAATTCTATTCCGCATTCCATTGCATTCCATTCCACATTCCTTTAAACGTTCCATTCCACATTCCATTACTCGTTACATTCCATACCTTTCCACTTTCCATTCCATTCCATTCCACGTTCCATTTCATTCTATTCCACGTTCAATTCTACATTCCACTTCTCATTCCATTGCAGTCCTTTCCATTCCATTCCACGTTCCTTTCCACTGCAATCCACATTCCTTCCCATTCCATTCCACGATGCATACCACATTCCATTCTATTCCATTCCATGTTCCATTTCATTCTATTACACGTTCCATTCCGCATTCCATTTCGCTTTCCATTGCATTCCATTACATTCCATTCCACATTCCATTTCATTCCAATCCACATTCCATTACTTTCCATTCAACATTCCACTTCATTCCCCTGCATTCCATTCCACAATCAATTTCAATCCATTCCATTCCACATTCCATGCCATTCCTTTCCACATTTCATTCCACGTTTCATTCCATTAAACATTCCATTCCATTCCACGTTCCATTCCTTTCCATTCAATTCCATTCCACATTCGATTGCACATTTCATTCCAAGTTCCAATCCACGTTCCATTCCATATTCCATTTCATACTACTTCACGTTCCATTTAGCATTCCATTTCTCATTCCATTGCATTCCATTCCATTCCATTCCACATTCCATTCCATTCCTATCCACATTCCATTCCCTTCCTTTCCACATTCCACTCAATTCCCCTGCATTCCATTACACAATCCATTCCTTTCTATTCCATTCCATATTCCATTCCATTCCAATCCACATTTCATTCCACATTTAATTCCATTCCGCATTCCATTCCATTCCACATTCCATTCCTTTCTATTCCATTCCATTCCACTTTCCATTCCACATTCCATTCGACGTTGCATTCCATGCAATTCCACTTTCTATTCCACGTTCCATTTCACATTCCATTCCACATTCCATTTCACATTCAATTCCATTTCATTCCATTCCAAATTACATTCTACATTCTTTTCGATATTCCATTGCATTCCATTCCACTTTCCATTCCATTCCATTTCACGTTCCATTCCACAATCCATTCCACATTCCATTCCGTTCCATTCCATATTCCATTGCACAATCCATTAAACATTACATTGCAAGTTCCATTGCATTCCAATCCACATTCCTTTCCATTCCATTCCATTCCACATTCCATTCCACGTTCCATTCCATGATCCATTGCATTCCATTCTAGGTTCCATTCCATTCCATTCCACGTTCCATTTCAATCCATTCCACGTTCCAATTCACATTACATTCCACATTCCATTTCGGAATTTTTTCCATTCCATTCCATTCCACTCCACATTCCATTCCATTCCTAACCACGTTACATTCAATTAAATTCCACGTTCTGTTCCATTCCACATTCCATTCCATTCCATTCCACATTCCATTCCATTTCATACCATATTCCATTCTACATTATATTGCATTCCATTCTATTCCACTTTCCATTCCATTCCATTCCACATTCCATTCCATTCCATTCCACTTTCCATTCAACATTCCTGTCCACAATCAATTCCGTTGCATTCCACATTCCTTTCCACATTCTATTCCACATTCCATTCGATTCCATTCCACATTCCATTCCACAATGCATTCCATTTACCATTTCATTCCATTCCATTTCACATTAAATTCCATTCCATTCCACATTCTATTCCATATTTCCTTCCTTTCCATTCCACATTGCATTCCATTACATTCCACATTCCATTCCATTCCAGATTCCATTCCATTCCATTCCATTAAGTTCCAAATTCCATTTCACATTCCATTCCATTCCACTCCACATTCCATTCCATTCCATTCCACATTCCATTCAATTCCATTCCATTCCATTCCATTCCATTCCATTCCACTGCATTCTACGTTACATCCCACGTTCCATTCCAAGTTCTGTTCTATTCCATCCTCCATTCCATTCCATTTCACATTCCATTCCATTCCATTCCATTCCACATTCCATTCCATTCAATTCCACATTCCTTTCCATTCCATTACACATTCCATTAAATTCCATTCCATTCTATGTTCCATTCCTTTCCATTCCACATTGCGTTCCACATTCTATTCCATATACCTTTCCGAATTCCTTTCCCTTCCATTTCACATTCCATTCCATTTCATTACTCAATCCATTCCACGTCGCAATCCACGTTTCATTGCATTTTCCATTAAATGTTCCATTCCACGTTCTGTTCCACGTTCCATTCCATTCCATTCCATATTCCATTCCACATTCCATTCCATATTCGATTCCACATTCCATTCCATTCCATTGCATTCCACATTGCACTCCATTGCATTCCACTTTCCGTTCCATTCCATTCCACATCCCATTCCACATTCCATTCCATTCCATTACACGTTCCATTCCACTGCATTCCACATTCCATTCCATTCCTTTCCACATTCCATTCCATTCCATTCCACTTTCCATTCCACCTTACATTCCATTATATTCCACTTTCTAATCCGTTCCATTCCACGCTCCCTTTCATTCCATTTGACATTCCATTCCACATTCCATTTGACATTCCATTCACCATTCCATTTCTCATTCCGTTCCACTTTCTATTCCACAGTCCATTTAACATTCCATTTCACAATCCATTTCATATTCCACATTCCAATCCATTCCTTTTCAAGTTGCATTTCATTCCACATTGCGTTGCATACCATTCCACAGTCCATTCCTTTGCATTCAACATTCTATTGAATTCCGTTCCATATTCCACCCCACATCCCATTCTACATTCCATTCCTTTCCACATTCCATTCCACATTCAATTCCATTCCAGTCCACATTCCAATTGACTCCATTCCATTCCATTCCACTTTCCATTCTTCATTACATTCACTTCCAATCCACATTGCATTCCATTCAATTCCATTAGTCATTGCATTCCACTTTCTATTCCACTTTCTTTGAAAGTTCCATTACACGTTCTATCAGACTTTCCATTCAACATTTCATTCCATTCCATTGCACATCCCTTTCCACATTCCATTCCGTTCCATTCCACTTTCCATACCATTCTATTCCATTCCATTCCACATTCAATTCCATTCCACTTCACTTTCCATTCCACATTCCATTCCATTCCATTCCACATTCCATTCCATTCCATTCCACATTCCGTACCATTCCATTCCATTCCACTCCACGTTCCATTCCATTCCATTCTCATTCCATTCCACGTTCCATTCCACATTCCATTCTACATTCCATACTGTTCCATTCCACATTCCATTCCATTCCATTCCACCTTCCACTCCACATTCCAATCCACATTCCATTCCACATTCCGTTCCTTTCCATTCCATTCCAGTCCAAATTCTATTCCATTCCATTCCAATCCACATTCCATTCCATTCCATTCTTCATTGCCTTCCATTCCATTGCACATTCCGTTCCATTCCACTCCACATTCTTCTCCATTCCTTTCCACATTCCATTCCATTCCATTCCACATTTCGTTCCATTCATTTCCACATTCCATTCCATTCCATTCCTCATTCCTTTACATTGCATTCCATTCCACGTTCCATTCCATTGCATTACACATTCCATTACACTTTCTATTCCACATTCCATTCCGCATTCCATTCCCTTCCATTTCACATTCCCTTCCATTCCATTACTCAATACATTCCACTTTCCATTCCACGTTCCATGGCATTTTCCATTACAAGTTCCATTTCACATTCCATTCCAAGTTCCATTCCATTCTATTCCACATTCCATTCCACAATTCATTCCATTCCATTCCACATTCCATTCCATTCTATTCCACATTCCATTCCATTCCATTACACATTCCATTCCGCATTCCATTCCATTTATTTCAAAATTCCATTCCATTGAATTCCACGCTCCATTTCATTCCATTCCACATTCCATTACATATTTCTTTCCACATTCCAGTACATTCCATTCCACATTCCACTCCACGTTCCATTCCACATTTCATTTCATTCCTTTCCACATTCCATTCCACGTTCCATTTCACATTCCTTTCCACATTCCATTTCACATTCCATTCCGTTCCATTCCATTCCATTCCACATTACATTTTACATTCCTTTCCAGATTCCTTTCCATTCCATTCCACATTCCATTTCGCGTTCCATTCCATTCCATTCCACTTTCCATTCCACGTTGCATTCCACATTCCATTCTACTTTCCATTCCATTACTTTCCTCTTTCCATGCCTCGTTCCATTTCACATTCAATTTCACATTCCATTGCCTTCCATTCCACATTAACTTCCACATTCCATTCCATATTCCTTGGCACATTCCTTTCCATTCCATTCCACATTCCATTCCACGTTCCAGTTCCTGTCGTTCCAAGTTCCATTCCATTCCACTCCATGTTCCATTTCATGCCATTCCACGTTCCATTGCACATTCCAATTCGCATTCCATTCCATTCCATTCCATTCCACGCTCCATTCCCTTCCATTACGCATTCCATTCCATTCCGTTGCACATTACATTCCACATTCCATTCCATATTCCATTCCATTGCATTCCACATATGATTCCACATTGCATTCCTCCCCATTCCACATTGCATTTCATTCCATTCCACGTTCCATTCCACACTGCTGTCCACGTTCCATTTGACGTTCCATTCCATGTTCCATGCCATTTCATTCCATGTTCCATTCCATTCCATTCCACATTCAATTCCAGTTTCCATTTCACATTCCATTACACATTCCTTTTCACATTCCATTCCATTGCATTCCCCATTACATTCCACATTCCATTGCACATTCCATTCCATTCCTTTCCCCATTACATTCCACATTCCATTTCAGGATCCATTGCATTCCATTCCACATTCCATTCCACTTTCCATTCCTTGCCCATTACATTCCATTGAACGTTCAATTCTACAATCAATTCAATTCCATTTCACGTTCCATTCTACATTCCATTCCAAATTCCATTCTGATCCATTCCACATTCCTTCCCACATTCCATGCGGTTCCATTCCACATTCAATTCCACATTCCTTTCAGTTCCATTCCACATTCCTTTCCACAATCCATTCCACTTTCCATTAAACATTCCATTCCACTATCCATTTCACATTCCATTCCAAATTCGAATTCACTTTCCATTCCATTTCATTAAACATTCCATTCCATTCCATTCCACAATCCATTCCATTCCATTATACTTTCCATCTGTTTTCACATTCAATTCCGTTCCATTCCACATTCCATGTGATTACATTCCACCTTCCATTCTACATTCCATTCCTCTTTCCATTCCATTCCATTATATTCCACATTCCATTCCATTGTATTCCACATTCCATTCAGTTACATTCCACATTCCATTACACATTGCATTCCACATTTTATTCCACGTTCCATTCCATTGCATTCCACACTCTATGCTACTCCATTGCTCATTCCATTCCATTCAATTCCTCATTCCATTCCATTTCATTGCATTCCACATTCCATTCCATTGGTTTCCGCATTCCATTCAATTCCATTCCATTCTGTTTAACACTCCATTCCATTCCACTCCACATTCCATTACATTCCATTCCGCATTCCAGTCCACATTCCGTTCTGCATTCTATTCCATGTTCCTTTCTTTTGCATTCCACATTCCATTCAATTCCATTCCACTTTCAATTCCATTCCATTCCACATTCCATACCATTCCATTCAATTCCATTCCTCTTTCCATTCCATTCCATTCCACATTCCATACCATTCCATTCCACGTTCCATTCCATTCCATTCCACTTTCCATTCCACATTCTTTTCCACATTCCATTCCACGTTGCATTCCATTCCATTCCCCGTTCCATTCCATGTTCTATTGCATTCCATTCCACGTTCCATTCCACATTCCATTGCACATTCCTCTCCATGTTCCATTCCACATTCCATTCCAAGGTCCTTTCCACGTTCCATTCCAAGTTCTATTGCGCGTTCTGTTCCATATCATTCCAAGTCGCATTCCACTTTCCATTTCATGCCATTGCACGTCCCATACCACATTCCATTCCACATTGGATTCCGTTCCATTACACTTTCCATTTCACATTCCATTCCACATTCCATTCCACAATAGATTCCATTACATTACATTCTATTCCACATTCGTTTCCACATTCCATTCCACATTTCATTCCACAATGCAATAGTTTCCTTTCCACCGTCCATTCCACATTCCTTTCCATTCCACTTTACATCCCATTCCACATTCCATTCCACATTACATTCCACTTTCCATTCGATTCCATTCCACATTCTATTCCACATACCATTCCATTTCATTCACCATTGCATTCCATTCCATCTGACATTACATTCCACATTCCAAACCACATTCCATTTCACTTTCTATTCCCTTCCATTCCACATTCCGTTCCATTACTTTTCACATTCCAATCATTTCCACATTCCATTCCACGTTCCATTCCATTCCATTCCACATTCCATTCCACGTTCTTTTCCATGTCCCATTCCATTCCATTTCACGTTCCATTCCAAACCAGTCCACTTTCCATTCTGCATCGTATTCCACATTCCATTCCATCTTCCATTTCACATTGCACTCCATTCCATTCCATTCCATTCCCCATTCTATTCCGTTCCATTCCACAATCCATTCCATATCCCATTCCACGTTCCTTTCCTCTTTCCATTCCACGTTCCATTCCACGTTCCATTCCATTCCATTCCACAATCCATTCCATTCAATTCCACCTTCCATTCCACATTCCACTCCACTCCTTTCCACATTTCTTTCAAAATTCCATTCCATTCAATTCCAACTTCAATTCCACATTCCTTTCCATATTTCATTCCATTCCACATAAAATTCCTTTCCCTTCCACATTCCTTTCAATTCCATTCCATTCCATTCCACATTCCATTCAATTCCATTCCATTCCATTCCATATTCCATATGATTCCATTCCACATTCCATTCTGCATTCCATTAAGTTCCTTTCCGCATTCTATTCCTTTCCATTCTACGTTACTTCCACATTGCATTCCATGTTCCATTCCATGTTCCATTCCACGTTCCATTCCAGCTTCCATTACATTCCTCTCCACATTCCATTCCATTGCATTCCACGTTCCATTTAACTCTGTTCCACATTTCATTGCACATTCCATTTCACATTCAGTTCCACATTTCATTTCACATTCCATTCAATTCCGTTCCATTCAATTCCACGTTCCATTCCTTTCCAATCCTGATTCCATTCCTTTGCATTCCACACTAAATTCCATTCCAGTCCACATTCCATTCCATTCCATTCCATTCCATTACATTCTACGTTCCATACCATTCCATTCCTTTCCACGTTCCATTCTTTCCATTCCACATTCCATTCCATTCCTTTCCACATTCCATTCCAATACATTCCATTCCACATTCCATTCCACATTCCATTCCCTTTTATTCCACATTCCTTTCTATTCCATTCTATATTCCATTGCACGTTCCATTCCATGATAATTTCCGCGATCTATTCCATTCCATTCCAAATTCTATTCCACATTCCAATCCATTCAATTCCACATTCCATTCCACAATCCAAAACATTCCATTCCACGTTCCATTCCACATTCCATTCCACATTCCATTCCACGTTCCACTCCACGTTCCATCCTTTCAATTACACGTTCCATTCCACGTTCCTTTACATTACATTCTACGTTCCCTTCCAAATTCAATTGCACATTCCATTCCGCGTTCCATTTCACATTCCATTCCATATTCCATTAAAATTTCCATTCCACGTTCCATTCCTTTCTATTCCACGGTCCATTCCACTTTGCATTCCATTCAATTCCACATTTCATTTCACATTCCATTCCATGTTCCATTCCACATTCCTTTCCACTCCGTTTCACAATCTATTCCCCTTTCCTTTCCATTCTATTCCACATTCCGTTACACATTCCATTGCATTCCTGTCCACATTCCATTCTACATTCCATTCCACATTCCATTCCACATTCCATTCCATTCCATCCCACAATCCATTCCACTTTCCAATGCATTCCAGTCCACATTCCATTCCACATTCCATTCCATTCCACATTCCCTGCAATTCCAATCAACATTCCATTCCACATGTCATTCCTTTCCATTCCACATTTCCTTCCACATTCCATTCCATATTCCATTCTATTCCATTCCACATTCCATACCATTCCATTCCATTCCAGTCCACATTCCATTATATTCCATTCCACATTCCATTTCACATTCCATTCCATTCCATTCCACATTCCATTCCTTTCCATTACACGTTCCATTCCACGTTCCATTCCACTTTCCATTCAATGTTCCATTCCCCGTTCCATTCCATTACATTCCAAGTTCCAATCCACGTTCCATTAAGCGTTCCATTCCATTCCACATTCCATTCCACTTTCTAGGACATTTCATTCCACATTGAATTCCATATTCTGTTCCATTCAATTCCACATTGCATTCAATTCCAATTCACATTAAATTCCACATTTCATTCCTTTCCATTCCATATACCATTCCACATTCCATTCCATATTCCATTCAATTCCATTCCACATTCCATTCCACATTCCATTACATTCCATTCCACATTCCATTCCATGTTCCATTCCACATTCCATTGCACATTCCACTCCACGTTGCATTCCAATCCATTCCATGTTGCATTCCATGTTCCATTTCTTTCCATTCCATGTTCCAATCCACATTCCATTGCATAATTCCATTGTATCTTCCATTCCACATTCCATTCCACATTCCATTCAACGTTGCCTTCTACGTTCCTTGCATACCGTTCCACTTTCCTTTCCACATTCCATTCCATTCCGTTCCATGTACCATTCCACATTCCATTTCCATTCCATTCCACAATCCATTCCCCATTCCATTCCACTTTCCTTTCCATTCCATTCCACAATCCATTCCACATTCCTTTCCATTCCACTCCACATTCCATTCCATTCCACTCCATATTCCATTCCTTTCCACTCCACATTCCATTCCATTCCTTTCCACATTCCTTTCCACTTTCCATTTCACATTGCATTCCACATTCCATTCCATTGCATTACTCATTCCATTCCACATTCCATTCCATTGCATTCAACATTGAATTCCATTCCACCCGACATTCCATTCCACATTTCATTCCAAGTTCCATTCCATTCCACTGCACATTCCTTTCCATTCCATTGCACATTTGATTCCACATTCCATTCCACAGTCCATTCCGTTTTATTCCACATTCCATTCCACAATCCATTCCACATTCCATTCCAGATTAAATTCCATTCCACTACATTGTATTCCACATTCCATTCCACATTTCATTCCATTTCACTTGCCATTCCATTTTACTTTCATTTTCATTCCATTTCACTTTCCATTACACATTCCTTTCCATTCCATTCAACATGCCATTCCACAAACATTTTCACATTTTATTCCACATTCCATTCCGTTTCATTCCAGATTTCATTGCATTCAACATCCCCTTCCCCGTTCCATTCCACATTCCATTCCACATTCCCTTTCACTTCCTTTCCATTCCATTCCACTTTCCATTCCAGTTTGCATTCCACATCTCATTACATTCCATTTCACGTCCCATTCTACATTCTATTCCACATGCCTTTCCGTTCCATTCCACATTCCATCCCACACTCCATTCCGTTCCATTCCACATTCCATTCCACACTCCATTCAACATTCCATTCCACATTCCATTCAACATTCATTTACACATTCCATGCCATTCCATTCCATATTCCATTCCACACTCCATTCCACATTCCATTCCACATTCTGTTCCCTTCCATTCCACCTTCCATTCCACATTCAGTTACAAATTCCATGCCATTCCATCCCACATTCCGTTCCACAATCCATTCCACGTTCCATTCTAACTTCCTTTCCATTCCATTCCACATTCCATTCCACATTCTATACCACGTTCCGTTTCACTTTCCATTACACGTTCCATTCCATTCCATTCCACGTTCCATTCCATTCCATTCCACTTTCCATTTCATGCTGCTCCAATTTGCATTCCACATTCCATTTCACATTCCATTCTACTTTCCATTCCTTACCATTCAATTCCATTGCACATTCCATTCAATTCCAATCAATATTCCATTCCATTCCATTCCATATTCCATTGCATTCCACATTCCATTCCATTCCATTCTATTCCACATTCCATTCCATTCCATTCCACATTCTATTCCATTCCATTGTATTCCACATTTCAATCCATTCCATTCCACATTCCATTTCATTCCATTCCACATTCCTTTCCTCATTCCATTCCACATTCCATTCTACGTTCCATTCCACATTCCATTCCACATTCCATTCCGTTCCATTTCACATTCCTTTCCACGTTTCATTCCACAATCCATTGCACATTCCAATACACATTCCAACCACGTTCCATTCCATTCCGTTCCTCATTCCCTTCCACATTTCATTCAAATCCATTCCACATTCCATTCCAAATTTCATTCCTTTCCATTCCACATTCCATTCCACTTTCCACTCCATTCCACTCCACGATCCATTCCATTCCATTCCACTTTCCATTTCACTCCATTCCACTTTCTATTCCAGATTTCATTCCACATTCCATTTCACTTTCCATTCCACATTCCATTTCATTTTCCATTCCATTCCATTCCTTTACATTACACATTCCATTCCACTCCAATCCACCTTCAATTACATTCCATTCCACGTTCAATATTGTTTCACATTCTATTCCATTCCATTCCACATGCCATTCCATTCCATTCCACATTCTATTGCACTTTCCATTCCTCATTCCAATCCCTTCCTTTCTATTCCACATTCCATTACATTCCATTCCACAATCCATTCCATTCCATTCCACATTCCATTCCACATTCAATTCCACATGCCCTTCCACGTTGCATTCCATTCCATTCCACATTCTTTTCCATTCAATTCCACATTCCATTCTATACAATATCACATTCCATTCCACTCCATTGCATTCCATATTCCATTCCATTCCACTCCTTATTCCATTGCATTGCATTCCATCCCATTCCACATTCCATTCCATTCCATTCTATTCCACATTCCATTCCATTTCATTCCACATTACATTCAAATACATTCCAAATTCCATTACACATTCCATTCCACATTCTATTCCACTTTCCCTTCCATTGCATTCCAAATTCTACTCCATTACATTCCAAATTCCATTCCATTCAATTCCTCATTCCATTCCATTCCATTGCATTCCACATAACATTCCATTCAATTCCGCATTACTACACATTCCATTCCATTCTATTCCACATTCCATTCCATTCCATTCCATTCCACATTACATTCCATTCCAATCCACTTTCCATTCCTCATTCCATTGCACATTGTATTCCACATTCCTTTCAATTCCATTCCACATTCCAGTCCATTCCATTCCACATTCCCTTCCATTTCATTAAACATTCCATCCCATTCCATTCCACGTTCCATTCCATTCAATTCCGCGTTCCGTTCCACATTCCATTCCACATTTCATTCCACATTCCATTCCACATTCCATTCAATTCCATTAAACATTCCATTCCGCAATCCATTCCCTTCCAATTCACATTCATTTCCATTATATTCCACTTTCCATTCCACTTTCTTTTCCACGTTCCATTCCATGGTCCATTCCACGTTCCATTTCATGTTCTATTCCATTCCATTCCACATTCCATTCCACATTCAATTCCAATCCATTCCACGTTCCATACAAATGAGTTCCAATCCGTTCCACATACCATTACATGCCATACTACATTCCATTCCACATTCCAATCCATTTCCTTACACGTTGCATTCCATATTCCATTCCGCATTCCATTGCATTCTACTTTCCATTCCACATCCATTCCATTCCATCCGATGTTGCATTCCACATTCCATTCGATTCCTTTCCACATTCCATTCCATTCCATTCCATTCCACTTTCCTTTCCACATTCCATTGCATTCCATTCCACTTTCCATTCCACATTGCTTTCCATTTCATTTCACATTCCATTCCATTCCTTTCCACGTTCTATTCTACGTTCCATTCCACTTTCCATTCCACGTTCCATTCCACATTCCATTCTGATCAATACCACGTTGCATTCCATACCATTCCCCGTTCCAGATCATTCCATTCCACATTCCACTCCACATTCCATTTCACATTCCATTCTACGAAATTCCACATTGCATTCCATTCTATTCCATTTGGAATTCCATTCCATATTCCATTCCACTATCCATTCCATTTCATTCCATATTCCATTCCATTTCATTCCACATTCCATTCCATTCCATTCCACTTTCCATTCCATTCAATTCCACATTCCATTGCATTCCATTCCATTCCATTCCGCATTCAATTCCATTCCATTCCGCAATGCATTAGATTCCATACCATTCCATTCCATTACAAATTCCGTTACATTCCATTCCATTCCATTCCAAGCCTTTCCACATTCCATTCCATTCCATCCCTCATTCCATTAGACATTCCATTACACATTCCATTCCAATCCATTCTATTCCACATTCCATTCCATTGCATTCCACTTTCTATTCCATTGTATTCCACATTCCATTCTACATTCCATTTCACATTCCATTCCACGTTCCATTCCATTCCATTATACATTCCATTCAATAAAATTCCACCTTCCATTCCATTCCATTCCTCATTCCATTCCATTCCATTCCGCATTCCACTCCATTGCATTCCATTCCATTCCACGTTCAACTCCACATTCCATTCCACTTTCCATTCCATGTTCCATTCCACATTGCATTCCATTCCATTCCACATTCCATACCACTCCATTCCATACTCCATTCCACGTTCCATTCCATTACATTCCACGTTCCTTTCCACCTTTCTTTCCACATTCCATTTCACATTCCATTCAATTCCATTCCACATTCCATTCCTTTCCATATACATTCCATTCCACATACCATTCCATTCTATTCCATATTCCATTCCTTGCTCCATTCCGTTTCATTCCATATTCCATTGGACCTTCCATTCCACATTCCATTTCACATTCCATTCAATTCCATTCCACATTACATTACATTCCATTCCACATACCATTCCATTCCATTCCACATTCCTTTCAACATTCCATTCCATTCTATTACACATTTCATTCACAATTTCAATCCATACCATTCCACATTCCATTCCATTTTCCATTGCATGTGAAATTCCTTTCCGTTCCATTCCATTCCACTTTCCATTTCTTTCCATTCCACATACCTTTTCACATTCCTTTCCACTTTCCATTTCACATTCCTTTCCACATTCCATTTCACTTTCGATTCCATTCAATTCCATTCCACATTCCATTCCACTTTGCGTTCCATTCCATTCCACATTCCATTCCACATTCTATTCCACTTTCCATTCCACATTCCATTCTATGTTCCATTACACGTTGCATTCCATTACATTCCACGTTCCATTCCATTCCATTCCACGTTGCATTTCATTCCATTCCACATTTCTTTCCACATTCTGTTTCAAATTCCATATCAAATTCCGTTTCACATTCTATTCCATTACATTCCATTCCATTGCGTTCCACATTCCATTCTATTCGTTTCCACATTCCCTCCCATTCCATTTCTTTCTGAATTCCATTCCACATTCCATTCCACGTTCCTTTCCATTTCAATGCACATTTCATTCCATTCCGTTCCACATTCCAATCCATTCAATTCCACATTCCTTTCCATTCCATTCCATTTCATTCCATTCCACATTCCATTCAATTCCATTCCATTCCTCATTGCATTCCATTCCATTCCAAATTCAATTCCATTCCTTTCCGTTCCATTCCATTCCACATTGCATTCCATTCCTTTCCACATTCCATTCCATTGAATTCCACATTCCAATCCTTTCCATTCTATTCCTTTCCGCATTCCATTCCATTTCATTACACATTACATTCCACATTCCATTCCAAATTCCATTCCATTCCATTGCATTCCACAGTCCATTCCATTCCATTCCACTTTCCTTTACATTCCATTCCACAATACATTCCATTTCTTTCCACATTCCATTCCAATCCTCTCCACATTCCATTACATCTTCGTTTCCACATTCCATTGCACTTTCAATTCCACGTTCCATTCCATTTTCCATCCCACTCCACATTCCATACCATTCCATTCCATTCCATTCCTCATTCCATTCTATTCCATTCCATTCCAAATTCCATTCCATTCCATTCCACCTTCCATTCAACGTTCCATTCCATGTTCCATTCCACGTTCCAT
Organism: Pongo abelii; assembly: GCF_028885655.2. Lineage (NCBI taxonomy): Eukaryota > Metazoa > Chordata > Mammalia > Primates > Hominidae > Pongo > Pongo abelii. The sequence goes on along the minus strand of NC_072000.2, from coordinate 15,552,115 downwards.
TCCACATTTCATTCCATTTCATTCCACGTTCCATATCATTCAATTCCAAATTCCATTGTACATTCTATTTCACATTCCATTCCACATTCAATTTCACTTTCTGTTCCATTCTATTCCACATTCCATTCCATTCCATTCCACATTAGATTCCACATTCCATTCCATACCATTTCAAATTCAAATCCATTCGATTCCAATCCATTTCACTTTCAAATCCTTTCCTTTACATTCCACATTTGATTCCACGTTCCATTCCACGTTCCATTTCATTCCATTCCACATTCCATTCCATTTAATTCCACGTTCCATTCCATACAATTCCACGTTCCAATTCATTCCATTCCACATTCCACTCCACATTCCTTTTCACATTCCATACCACATTACATTTCACGTGTCATTTCATTCCATTCTATTCCATTCCACATTCCATTCCACATAACATTACACATTCCATATTGTTCCATTCCATCCCATTCCGTATTCCATTCTATTCCATTGCATTCCGAATTCCATTCCATTCCATTCCATTCCATTCCATTCCATTCCATTCCATTCAACATTCCATTCCTTTCCATTCCACTTTCCATTCCACATTCCATTTAACGTTTCATTCCCATTTCCATTCCGTATTCCATTCCTGGTTGCCTTCCATTCCCTTCCACTTTCCATTCGATTCCATTCCACTTTCCAGTCCACGTTCCATTCCACATTCCATTCCATTCCATTCCACATTCCATTCCACATTACACTCCTTGTTCCACTGTATGTTCGCTTCCACATTCCATTTCACGTTCCATTCCACGTCCCATTCCACGTCCAATTCAATTCGATTCCACATTCCATTCCATTCCATTCCATTCCATTCCACTATCTATTCCACCTTCCATTCCACGTTCCATTGCACGTTATGTTCCACGTTCCATTCCATTCCTTTCCATTCCTCATTCCATTGCATTCCATTCCATCTTCCGTATCATTACATTGAACGTTGCATTCCATTTTCCATTCCATGTTCCATTCCACTTTCCATTCCATTCCATTCCACTTTCTTTTTCACATTCCATTCCATTCCATTAAACATTCCATTCCATTGCATTAAACATTCCTTTCCAAATTCCATTGCACAATCCATTCCGTTCCATTCCACATTCCATTCCATTCCATTTGTCACTCGATTCCGTTCAATTACACATTCCATTGCATTCCATTACGCATTCTATTCCATTCCATTCCACTTTTAATTTCATTCCATATACCATTCCATTCCATTCCCCTTTCCATTCCATTCCATTCCATTCTATTGCACATTCCATTCCAAATTCAATTCAATTCCACCTTCCATTCCATTACATTGCATTCCACATTTTGTTCCATTCCCTTACATTCCACATTCTACTTAATTCCATTCCATTCCATTCCACATTGAATTCCATTCCGTTGCCTTCCAATCCATTCCACATTCCATTCCATTGCATTCCACATTCCATTCCATTCAACAATCCATTCCATTCCACATTCCATTCCATTCCATTATATTCCACTTTCTATTCCCCAATCCATTCCACGTTGCATCCCTTTCCATACCACATTCCAATACATTTCATTCCTCTTTCCATTCCACTTCCCATTTCACGTTCCATTGTACGTTCCATTCCATGTTCCATTGCACGTTCCATTCCACTTTCGTTTCCAAGTTCCATTCCGCGTTCCATTCCACACTCCATTCCACATTCCATTCCATTCCATTCCACATTCCATTCCTTTGCATTCCACATTCCATTCCACATTACACCCCAATTTCCATTCCACATTCCATTCCACGTTTCATTCCATTCCGTTCCATGTTCCATTCCGTTCCATTCCACATTCCCTTCCGCATCCTATTCCATTCCATTCCACAATTCATTCCACGTTCCATTCCACATTCCATTCCATTCAATTCCACATTCGATTCCCTTCCATTAAATTCCATTCCTTATTCCATTCCATTCCATTCCGCATTCCATTCCATTCCATTCCAAATTCCATTCCATTCCATTCCAATCCACAGTCCATCCCATTCCATTCCACATTCCTTTCCATTCCATTCCACAATCCATTACATTTCATTCCAAATTCCATTCCATTCCATTTAATTCTATTCTACATTCCGTTCCATTCCATTCCATTCCACATTCCATTCCATATAATTCCAAATTCGATTCCAATCCACTAAACATTCCATTCCACGTTACTTTCCACATTCCTTTGCACGTTCCATTCCACGTTGCATTCCATGTTTCACTCCATTGCATTCCACATTCCATACCATTCCATTCCATTCCATTCCATTCCATTCCACATTCCATTCCATTCCACATTCCATTCCATTCCATTCCATTCCATTCCACATTCTATTCCTTTCCATTCCACATTCCATTTCACATTCCATTTAACGTTCCATTCACATTTCCATTCCACATTCCTTTCCAGGTTCCTTTCCATTCATTCCACGCTCCATTGGATTCCATTCCAAGTTCCCTTCCATGTTCCATTCCACATTGAATTACAGTTTCCAATCCACGTTCCATTACATTCCATTCCACTTTACATTCCGTCTTCCATTCCATTGCATTCTACGTTACATTCCATTCCATTCCACTTTCCTTTCCATCTTCCATTACATTGCATTCCACGTTCTATTCCACACTCCATTCCTGATTCCATTCCATTCCATTCCACATACCTTTCCACTTTTCATTTCACATTCCATTCTATTATATTCTACTTTCCATTTCACATTCCATTGCATTCTATTTCATTCCATTAAAATTTTCATTTCATTGCATTCCACATTCCATTCCACGTTCCATTCCACATTCCATTCCATTCCATTCCACATTCCATTCCACGTTCAATTCCAGGTTCCATTGCACATTCGCTTCCAAGTTCCATTTCACATTCCATTCCACGTCCCATTCCATGTCCAATTTCATTCGATTCCACATTCCATTACACACCATTTCATTCCATTCCACATTGCATTGCATTCCATTCCATTCCACTATCGATTCCATTCCATTGCTCATTCCATTGCATTCCATTAAACATTCCATTCCATTCCATTCCATTCCACATTCCATTCCACATCACATTCCCTTCTATTCCACATTACATTCCATTAGATTCCACAATCTATTCCACTTTCCATTCTACGTTCCATTGCACATTATATTCCACGTTCCATTCCATTCCATTCCACGTTCCATTGCATTCCATCTTCTGAGCCATTCCATTCCACGTCCCATTCCATTTTCCTTTCTATGTTCCATTCCACATTCCATTCCATTCCATTCTACTTTCCTTTTCACATTCCATTCCATTCCATTAAACTTTCCATTCCACATTCCATAAAACATTCCATTCCATCCCATTCCACATTCCATTCCACTTCCATTAAACCTTCCATTCCATTCCATTCCACATTCCATTCCACATTCCTTTTATTTCCACATTGCATTTCACATAACAGTTCGCATTCCATTCCATTCCTTTCTCTTCCATTTCACATTCGATTCCACATTCCATTCCATTCAATTTCATATTCCATTCCAATCCACTTCACATTCCATTCCGTTCCTTTTAATTCCATTCATAATTCCATTCCATTCCATTACACATTCCAATGCATTCCGTTCTGCATTCCATTCCATTCCATTCCATTCCACATTCCATTTCCTTCCATATACAATTCCATTCCATTCCACATTCCATTCCATTCCATTCCATTCCATTGCACATTCCATTCCAAATCCCATTCCATTCCATCTTCCATTCCATTGCATTGCATTCCACATTTCATTCCATTCCCTTACATTCCACATTCTACTAAATTACATCGCATTCCATTCCACATTGTATTCCATTCCATTGCACTCCATTCCATTCCACGTTCCATTCCATTCCATTCCACAATCCATTCCATTCCACATTCCATTCCATTCCACATTCCATTCCATTCGATTCCATTCCATTCCACATTCCATTCCCAATTCCATTCCACGTTCCAATCCTTTCCATTCCACATTCCAATCCATTCCATTCCTCTTTCCATTCCACGTTCCTTTCCACGTTCCATTGTACGTTCCGTTCCACTTTCCATTGCACGTTCCATTCCACGTTCCTTTCCACGTTCAATTCCACATTCCATTCTACATTTCATTCCACATTCCATTTCATTCCATTCCACATTCCATTCCTTTCCATTGCACAGTCCATTCCACATTACACCCCACATTCCATTCCACATTCCATTCCACGTTTCATTCCATTCCATTCCATGTTCCATTCCATTCAATTACACATTGCCTTCCACATTCCGTTCCATTCCATTCCACATTCTATTCCACGTTCCATTCCACATTCCATTCCATGTTCCATTCCATGTTCCTTTCCATTCCAATCCATTTTGCATTCCATGTTCCATTCCACAATCCATTCCACGTTCCATTCCTCGTTCAATTCCATTCCATTACACATTCCATAGAACATTACATTCCACATTCCTTTGCATATTCCATTCTATTCCAATCCGCATTCCAATCCATTCCATTCCATATTCATTTTCACATTCCATTCCATTTCATTCCACATTCCATTCCATGTTCCATTCCATGTTCCGTTAAAATCCATTGCCTCAAATTCCATGTTCCATTTTATTCCATTCCACATTCCATTCCCTGTTCCATTTCACATTCCACTGGACATTCCTTTTCACATCCGATTCCATACCATTTCAAATTGAATTCTACATTCCATTCCACATTCCTTTCCATTCCATTCCAAAATCCATTCCACGTTCCATTCCATTCCATTGCACATTCCCTTTCACTTTACATTCCACGTTCCATTCCACGTTCCATTCCACTTTCCATTCCATACCATTCCACTTTTCACTCCATTCCATTACACCTACCATTTCATTCTATTCCAGGTTCAATTCCACATTCCATTTTGAATTCCATTGCATTCCATTCCATTCCATTCCACTTTCCATTCCTTTCGAATCCACATTCCATTAAATTCCATTATACATTCCATTCCACATTCCATTCCACATTCCCTTCCACGTTCCATTCCATTCAATTCCACGTTCCATTTCTTTCTATTCTACATTCCATTCCACATTCCATTTCGCATTCCATTTCTTTCCATTCCATTCCATTCCACAATCCATTCCATTCCATTCCACATTCAATTATACTTTCCATTCTATTCCTTTCCCCATTGCATTCCATTCCATACTATTGCACATCTATTTCCACATTCCATTCCTTCCACATTCCTTTCCATTCCATTCCATTCCACATTCCATTTCATTCCCTTCCATTCCACATTCCACTCCATTCTACTGCATTCCATTCCACGTTCCATTCGATTCCATTCCATTCGATTCCATTCCACATTTCTTTCCACATTTCATTCCATTCCACAATCCATTACATTCCACATTCCATTCCTTTCCATTCCATTCCATTCCACATTCCATTCCCAGTTCCATTCCACATTCCATTCCCAGTTCCATTCCTTTCCATTCCACATTCCATTCCATTCCATTCCTCATTCCATTCCACATTCCATTCCACATTCCATTCCATGCTCCATTGCACGTTACATTCCACTTTACATTCCACGTTCCATTCAACGTTCATTCGACATTCCATTCCAAATCCATTCCACATTCCATTCCTTTCCATTCCGCATTCCATTCTTTTCCATTGCACATTCCAGTTAATATTACACCCCACATTCCTTACCACATTCCTTTCCACGTTTCATTCCATTCTATTCCACGTTCCATTCCATTCCATTCCAAGTTCCATTGCATCTTCCATTCCATTCCATTCCACATTCCATTTTACATTCCATTCCATTTTTATTCCACAGTCCATTGAAATATCCATTCCACGTTCCATTTCATGTTCCATTTCACGTTCAATTCCATTATATTCCACGTTGCATTCCACGTTCCATTCCATGTTCCATTCCATTCCATTCCACGTTCCATTCCATTCCATTCAAAGTTCCATTGCATCTTCCATTCCATTCCCTTCCACATTCCATTCCACATTCCATTCCATTCCATTCCACAGTCCATTCCAATTTCCATTCCTCGTTCCATTTCATGTTCCATTTTAGATTCAATTCCATTATATTCCACTTTGAATTCCATGTTCCTTTCCACATTCAATTCCATTCAATTCCATGTTCCATTCCATTCCACGTTCCATTCCATTCCATTCCACATTGCATTCCACTTTCCATTCCACATTCCCATACACATTCCATTCCAATCCATTCCACATTCCATTCCACATTCCAAACCATTCCATTCCACATTCCATTCCAAACTAAATTGCATTTCATTCCACATTCCATTCCATATTCGAATCCATTCCATTCTACATTCCATTCAACTTTCCATTCTATGTTCCATTAAATTCCATTGCATTCCATTCCATGATCCATTTCATTCTATTCCACATTCCATTTCACATTCCATTTCACATTCCATTTCATTCCATTCCCTTACACATTCCATTCTACATTCCATTCCACATTCCTTTCCAATCTTTTCCATGGTCCATTCCATTCCTTTACACGTTGCATTCCATTCCTTTCCACGTTCTATTCCACATTCCATTTGGTTCTATTCCATATTCCTTTACAAATTACATTACACATTCTTTCGCACGTTCCATTGCATTCCACATTCCATTCCATTCCATTCAACATTCCATTCCACTTTCCACTCCATTCAATTCCACTTTCCATTGCGCATTCCATTCCACTTTCCATTCCACATTCCCTTGCATTCCTCTACACGTTCCATTGCATTCCATTCCACGTTCCATTTGACATTGCATTTCACATTCCATTCCACATTACATTTCACAATTCTTTCCATTCCATTCCATTCCACTCCACATTCCATTCCATTCCAATCCACTTTATATTCAATTACATTCCTGTTAAATTCCATTCCACATTCCATTCCATTCCATTCCAGATTCCATTCCATTCCATTCCACTTTCCATTCCACATTATATTCCATTCCATTCTATTCCACATTCCATTCCGTTCCATTCTACATTCCGTTCCATTGCATTCCCCATTCCATTCCACATTCCATTCCATTCCATTCTACATTCTTTCCACACTCCATTCCACATTCCATTCCACAATCCATTTCTTTCAATTCCACATTCCTTTCCACATTCTATTCCACAGTCCATTCCATTCTATTCTAAATTCCATTCCACATTCCATTACACATTCCATTACACATTCCGTTTCACTTTCCATTCCACATTCCATTCCACATTCCATTCCACATTCCATTCCACGTTCCACTGCGATCCATTCCACTATCCATTCCACATTCCATTCAATTCCATTCCACATTAGATTCCATTCTATTCCAAATTCCATTCCATTCCATTCCATATTCCATTCCATTCCATTCCACATTCCATTCCATTCCACATGGCATTCCATTCCATTCCAAATTTCATTCCACATTGCATTCCATTCCTTTCCACATTCCATTGCATTCCAAATTCCATTCCATTCCATTCCAAATCTCATTCCACATTGCATTCCATTCCACTTCACATTGCCTTCCTTTCTATTCCTCATTCCATTACACTCAATTCCATTCCATTCCATTCCATTCCATTCCATTCAATACCACGTTCAATTCCACGTTACTTTAGGCTTTAAATTCCATTGCATTACACGTTACATTCCACGTTCCTTTCCTTTGAATTCCACATTTCATGCCATTCCATTCTACATTCCATTCCATTCCATTCTACATTCCATTCCATTACATTAAATATTCCGTTCCATTCCATTCCACATTCTATTCCATTTAAATACACATTCCATTCCATTCTATTCCATATTCCATTCCTTTCCATTCAACATTCAATGCCATTCCATTCCACATTGCATTCCATTCCATTCCACTTTGCCTTCCATACTCCATTCCATTCCATTGCACATTAAATTCCATTGCATTCCATTCCATTCCACATTCCATTCCATTCCATTCCACTTTGCATTCCATTCCATTCCTTTCCACATTGAGTTCCATTTCACATTCAATTACATTCCATTCAACAATCCTTTCCATTCCAGAATCCATTCCATTAAATTCCTAATTCTATTCCACATTCCATTCCGTTCCAATCCACATTCCATTCCATTCCTTTCCACTTTCCATTCCATTCCATTCCATTCCATACCATTTTCCATTCCATTCCGTTCCATTCCTTTCCATTCCATTCTATTCCATTCTATGTTCTATCCCACATTCCATTCCACGTTCCATTCCATTCCTTTACGTTACATTCTACGTTGCATCCCACGTTCCATTCCATGTTCCATTGCATTCCATTCCGCATTCTTTTCCATGTTCAATTCCACCTTCCATTCCACGATCCTTTCCTTTGAATTCCACATTCCATTCCATTCCGTTAAACATTCTATTCCATTCTTTCCACCTTCCCTTCCTTTCCATTCCACCTTGCATTCCATTCCATTCCATTCCGTATTCCATTCCACATTCCATTCATTTGCGCTGTACTTTCCATTCCATTAGACATTTCATTTCACATTCCATTACATTCCACTCCACATTCCATTCCATTCCATTCCACATTCCATTTCATTCCCTTCCACATTTCATTGTATTCCATTCCATATTCTATTCCATTCCACATTCCTTTCCATTCCATTCTATTCCATTCCAAATTTCATTCCATTCCAATCCATTCCATTCCACATTACATTCCTTTGCATTCCACATTCCATTACACTTTCCATTGCATTCCATTCCACCTTTCCTTCCACATTCCATTCCATTCCATTCCACATTGCATTCCATTCCATTCCTTTACATTCCATTCCACATTCCATTCCATTCCTTTCCACATTCAATTCCATTCCATTCTGCATTCCATTCAATTCCATTCTGCATTCCATTCCATTTCATTCCACCTTCCATTACATTCCATTCTGCATTCCATTCCATTCCATTCCATATTCCATTCCATTCCATTCCACATTAAATTCCACTGCATTCCATTCAATTCCACGTTGCATTCCACCTTCCTTTCAATTCCATTTCAAATTCCATTCCATTCCATTCCACATTGCATTCCATTCCATTCCATTGCACATGGCATTCCATTCCATTCCTCATTGCATTCCATTCCATTCCATTACTCTTTCGATTCGATTCCATTCCATTCCATTCCAATCATTTCCACTTTACATTTCAATCCATTCCACAGTCCATTCCATTCAACCCCACATTCAATTCCATTCAATTTCTCATTTCATTACATTCCACTCCATTCCATATTTCATTGCATTCCATTCCACATTCCATTCGATTACACATTCCATTCCATTCCATATTCCATTCCATTCCATATTCCATTCCATTCCATATTCCTTTACATTACTTTTCATTCAATACCAAATTCCATTCCACATTCCATTCCACATTCCATTCCGTTCAACTCCACATTCAATTCCATTCAATTTCACATTCCATTACATTCCAATCCATTCCGTATTTCATTGCATTTCTTTACACATTCCATTCCATTCAATGCCATATTGCATTCCATTCCATTCCGTTCCACATTCCATTCGTTTTTTTCCACATTCCATTCCATTCCATTCCACATTGCATTCAATTCCATTCCATTCCATTCCACATTCCATTTCACATTCAATTCCACTCCATTCCACATTCCATTCCATATTCCATTCCACATTCAAATTCGTTCCATTCCACATTCCATTCTGCATTCCATTCCATTCAGTACAACATTCCATTGCACATTCCATTCCATTCCAAACCACATTCCATTCCACATTCCATTCCATTCCATTCCACATTCCTTTGCATTCCACTACATTCCACATTCCATTCTACATTCCTTACCATTCTATATAGCATTCCTTTCCATTCCGCACTCCATTCCTTTTCATACCACATTCCATTCCATTCCATTCCACATTCCATTACATTCCGTTCCGCTTTCCATTCCACATTCCATTTCATTCCATTCCGCATTCCACTCCACATTCGTTTCCTTCCAGTCCATTTAACATTTAATTCCATTACGTCCTAATCCACATTCCATTCCATTCCATTCCGCATTCCTTTGCATTCCATTCCACACTCAATTCCATTCCATTCCATTCCACATTCCATTCCATTCCATTCTGTTCCATTGCACATTGCATTCCATATTCCATTACAATCCATTCCACATTCCATTCCATTCATTTCCAACTTCCATTCCATTCCATTCCATTCCATTTCATATTCCATTCAACATTCCATTCCATTCCACTCCACATTTCATTCCATTCCACATTCCATTCCACATTCCATTGCATTGCATTCCATATTCGATTCCATTCCATTCCATTCAAAATTGCATTCCATTCCACATTTCATTCCATTCCATTCCACATTCCATTTCATTCCATTCCATTCCACATTCCATTTCATTCCACATTCTTTCCATTCTATTCCATTCAATTCCAAATTCGATTTCATTCCATTCCTTTCCATTCCACATTCCATTCCACATTACATTCCTTTCCATTCCACATTCCGTTCAGCTTTCATTTCCATTCCATTCCACACTTCATTCCACATTCCATTCCATTCAATTCCACATTCTATTTCATTCCATTCCATCTCACATTCCATTCTACAATCCATTCCAATCCATTCCAAAATCCGTTCAACATTCCACTCAATTCCATTCCATATTCCGTTCCATTCCATTCAATTCCATACCATTCCACATTCCATTCCACATTGCATTCCAATCCAGTCCACCTTCCATTCCAAGTTCCATTCCATTCCATTCCACATTCCATTCCAATCCATTGCACATTCCATTCCATTCCATTCCACATTCCATTCCACATTGCATTCCACATTCATTTCCATTCCATTCCACATTCCATCCACATTCCATTCCACATTCCATTCCGCATTCCATTCCATTCCACATTCCATTCCACATTCCATTATATTCCATTACACATTCCATTCCACGATCCGTTCCATTCCACATTCCACTCCACATTCCATTCCATTCCACACTCCATTCCACATTCCATTCCATTCTATTCCACATTCAATTCCATTCCATTCTATTCCATATTCCATTCCATTCCATTCCACATTTCATTCCTTTCCATTCCATTCCAATCCATATTCCATTCCATTCCATTCCGTATTCCATTCTTTTCCATTCCATTGCACATTCCATTCCACTTTCCAATCCGCTGTCCATTCCATTCCACATTCCACTCCACATTCCATTCCATCCCACACTCCTTTCCACATTCCATTCCATTCTATTCCACATTCCATTGAATTCCATTCCATTCCATATTCCATTCCATTCCATTCCACATTCCATTCCTTTCCATTCCATTCCATTCCATATTCCATTCCATTCCATTCCACATTCCATTCTTTTCCATTCCATTTAACATTACATTCCACTTTCCATTCCGCCCTCCATTCCATTCCACGTTCCAATCCACATTCCATTCCACATTCCTTTCGATTCCATTGCACAATCCATTCCATATTCCATTCCATTCAATTCCACATTAAATTCCACTTTCCATTCCATTCCATTCTACCTTCCATTCCACGACTAATTCCACTTTCCTTTACACGTTCCATTCCATTCCATTCCACGATCCGTTCCATTTTCCATTCCATTTCATTCCACGTTCCATTCCATTCCATTCCATTCCACGTTCCATTTCAATCAATTTCACAATCCATTCTACATACCATTTCACATTCCTTTCCACATTCCGTTTCACATTGCATTCCATTCCATTCCATTCCTTTCCACATTCCATTGCATTTCATTCTATTCCACATTCCATTCCATTTCGTTCCAACTTCCATTCCTTTCCTTTCCAGATTCCATTCCACATTCAATTCCATTCAACCCCACATACAATTCCTCATTGCACTCTACGATCCGTTCCACATTCCTTTCCATTTTTCATTCCATTCCATTCCACGTTCCATTCCATTCCATTCCACGTTCCATTCCATGTTCTGATCCATTCCATTGCACATTCCATTCCATTCCATCCACATTCCATTCCATTCCATTCCACTTTCCATTCCGTTTCACATCCCATTCCATTCGATTTCACATTCCATTCCATTCCATTCCACATTCCATTCCATTACATTCCACATTTCATTCCATTACATTCAACTTTCCATTCCATGTTGCATTCCACAACCCAATCCATTACATTCTATTCCACATTCAATTCCGTTACATTCCACATTCCATTCCGTTCTATTGCACATCCCATTCCATTCCATTTTATTCCACATTCCATTCCATTTCATTCCAGATTACATTCTATTGCATTCCACAATCCATTACATTCCATTCCACATTTCATTCCTTTCCATGCCACATTCCATTCCTTTCAATTTTGCATTCCATTAGATTACATTGCATTCCATATTCCATTCCATTCGATTCTGCATTCCATTCAATTCCATTCCATTCTATTACACATTCCTTTCCATTCCATTGCCCATTCCATACAATTACTTTACACATTCTATTCCACATTCCATTCCACATTCTCTTCCACGTACCATTCCATTTCATTCCATATACTATTCCATATACTATTCCATTCCATTCTTCAATCCATTCCATTCCATTAGACATTCGTTTCCATTCCATCGCATTCCACATTCCATTCCATTCCGTTCCGCATTCCATTGTATTCCGTTCCATTTCACTTTATATTCCACATTCCTTTCCACATTTAATTCCATTCCATTACCTTCTATTCCACATTCCATTGCACAATCCATTCCACATTCCACCCACATACCATTCCATTCCATTCCACATTCCATTCCACATTGCATTACATTCCATTCCACATTTCATTCCACATTCCATTTTACATTCCATTCCACATTCCATTGCTCTTTGCATTTCACATTCCATTCCACATTCTATTACATTCCTCATTGCATTTCACATTCCATTTCACATTCCATTCCATTCCGTTCCATTCCACATTGCATTCCACATACCATTACATTCCATTCCACATTCCATTCCATTCCACTACACGCTTCGTTTCTCGTTCCATTCCACTTTCAATTAAACGTTCCAATCCACTTTCCATTCTATTCCATTTCACATGCCATTCCACATTCCATACCACACTCCATTTCACATTCCATTTCACATTCCATGCCATTCCATTCCACATTCCTTTCCGTTCCATTCCATATTCCTTTGCACAATCCATTGCACATTCCTTTGCACGTTCCATTGCAATCCATTCCACATTCCATTCCATTGCATTCCACATTCTATTCCATTCCATTCCGCATTCCATTGTATTCCGTTCCATTTCACTTTATATTCCACATTCCTTTCCACATTTAATTCCATTCCATTACCTTCTATTCCACATTCCATTGCACAATCCATTCCACATTCCACCCACATACCATTCCATTCCATTCCACATTCCATTCCACATTGCATTACATTCCATTCCACATTTCATTCCACATTCCATTTTACATTCCATTCCACATTCCATTGCTCTTTGCATTTCACATTCCATTCCACATTCTATTACATTCCTCATTGCATTTCACATTCCATTTCACATTCCATTCCATTCCGTTCCATTCCACATTGCATTCCACATACCATTACATTCCATTCCACATTCCATTCCATTCCACTACACGCTTCGTTTCTCGTTCCATTCCACTTTCAATTAAACGTTCCAATCCACTTTCCATTCTATTCCATTTCACATGCCATTCCACATTCCATACCACACTCCATTTCACATTCCATTTCACATTCCATGCCATTCCATTCCACATTCCTTTCCGTTCCATTCCATATTCCTTTGCACAATCCATTGCACATTCCTTTGCACGTTCCATTGCAATCCATTCCACATTCCATTCCATTGCATTCCACATTCTATTCCATTCCATTCCACATTCCATGGCACATTCCATTCCACGTTCCATTCCAAGTTCCATTGCATTCCACTCCATGTACCATTGCATTCCATTCCACTTTCCATTTCAATCCATTCTGGTTTCCATTTCAGATTCCATTTCACATACCTTTCCACATTCCATTTCTCAATAATTAACATTCCATTCCATTGCACTCCACATTCCATTCCATTCTACATTCTATTCCATTCCATTACAGATTCCATTCCATTCCATTCCACATTCCATTCCACATTATATTCCATTCCATTCTATTCCACTTTCCATTCCATTCCATTCCACATTCCATTCCATTCCATTCCACATTCCATTTCACATTCCATTCCATTCTATTTCACTTTCCATTCCACATTCCATTCCATTCCATTCCGCATTCCATTCCCCTTTTCATTCCATTCCATTCAACCTTCCATTCCATTCCATTCCACATTGCATTGCACGTTCCGTTCCTCATTCCATTCCATTCCATTCCACATTCCTTTCCAGATTCCATTCCACATTCCATTCCACATTCCATTCCACATTCCATTTCACATTCCATTCAACATTCCATTCCGATCCATTCTGCAATCCATTCCAGATTCCGTTCAATGCCATTACACATTCGATTCCATTCCATTCCACATTCCATTCCATTCCATTCCACATTCCATTTAATTTAATTCCACATTCCATTCCATTTCATTCCATATTCTATTCCATTCCATTCAATATTCAATTCCATTCCATTCCACCTTTTATTCCATTCCATTCCACTTTGCATTCCAAATCATATTCCATTGCATTCCGCATTCCATTCCATTGCATTTCATTCCATTAAATATTCCTTTCTATGCCATTTCACATTGCATTCCATTCCATTCCATTCCACATTGAATTCCATTTCACATTCCAGTACATTCCATTCCACGTTCCATTGCAATCCATTCCTCATTTCATTTCATTCCATTCCATTCCACATTGCATTCCATTCCACATTCTTTTCCACTCCATTCCACATTCCATTCCACATCCCTTTCCATTCCATTCCACATTCCATTCCTCGTTCCATTCCATTAGAGGTTGTATTCCACATTTCCTCCTCTTTCAATTCCAAATTGCATTTCGTTCCGTGACACAATTCCATTCCACATTTCATTCCACAATCCATTCCACATTCCATTCCACATTCCAACTACATTCCATTCCATTCCATTCCTCATTCGTTTCCATATTCCAATCCATCCCACATTCCACTCCGCATTCCTTTCCATTCCCTTCCACATTCCGTTCCACATTCCATTCCACGTTCCATTACACGTTCCATTCCATTCCATTCCATTCCTCTTTCCCTTTCTTTCCATTCCACTTTCCATTTCACTTTCCATTCTACATTTCATTCCACTTTCCATTCCATTCCATTCCAGATTCCATTCCATTCCATTCCATTGCACATTCTATTCCACATTCCTTTCCACTGCATTCCACATTCCATTCTTTCCATTCCACATTAAATTCCATATCCCATTCCTTTCTATTACACATTCCTTTCCATTAATTTCCACATTACTTTTCACATTCCGTTCCACATTCCAGTTCACATTCCACTGCATTTCCTTCACCATTCCAAAACATTCCTTTCAACATTCCATTCCACTTTCCATTCCATTGCCTTCAACATTGCATTCCACATTCCATTCCACGTTCCATTACATTGCATTACACGTTCCATTCCACATTCCATTCCACATTCCATTCCATTCCATTCCATATTCAATTCCACATTCCATTGCATTACATTTCACAATCCATTACAAATTCCATTCCACATTCCATTACAAATTCCATTCCGTTCCATTCCACATTCCATTCCACACTCCATTCTACGTTTCATTGCACATTCCATTCCACATTCTATTCTAAATTCCATTCCGTTCAATTCCACATTCCTTTCCACACTCCATTCCACATTGCATTGCACATTCCATTTCGGTCCATTCCACAATTCTTCCCACATTCCACCTCACATTCCATTCCACATTCCATTCCATTGCATTCCACATTCCATTCCACAATCCATTCCATTCCATTCCAAAATTCATTCCATTCCATTCCACATTCCATTCAACCTTCCTTTCCAATCCATTCAACATTCCATTCCACATACCCTACCAATCCATTCCACATTCCATTCCACGTTGCATTCCATTCCATTCCACATTCCATTCTATTCCCTTCCGCATTCTATTCCATTCCACTCCACATTCCATTCCATTCCAATCCACATTCATTTCCATTCCACGTTAAATTTCACCTTCCATTACTTTCCATTGCACATTCCAATCCATTTCATTCCACATTCCATTCCATTCCATTCCACTTTGCATTCCATTCCATTCCACATTTCATTCCATTCCAGATTCCTTTCCATTCCATTCCATTAACTTCCAAATTCCATTCCACATTCCATTCCATTCCACGCCACATTGCATTCCATTCCGTTCCACATTCCATTCCATTCCATTTCATTCCATTCCATTCCATTCCATTCAATTCTACGTTCCACCCCCGTTACATTTCCAGTTCCATTCCATTCCATTCTACGTTCCGTTCCATCTTCAAATCCACGTTCCATTCTACTATACTTTCAATTGATTTCCACATTCCATTCCATTCCGTTCCACATACTATTCCATTCCATTCCACATTTCATTCCTTTCCAATCCACCTTCCATTCCAATCAGTTCCATTCCATTCCATATTCCGTTGCACATTCCATTGTTTTCTGCTGCACATTCCATTTCATTCCACGTTCTATTAATCATACCATTCCATTCCATTCCACATACCGTTCCACATTTCATTGCTTTCCATTCCACGTTGCATTCCATTCCATTCCACATTCCATTGCTCTCCATTCCACATTCCATTCCACTTTCCATTCCACATCGTGTTCCACGTTCCATTCCACATTCCTTTCCACATTCCATTCCTCGTTCCATTCCATTCAATTCCACGTTCCTTACCACATTCCATTCCATTCCATTCCACTTTCCTTTCCACACTGCATTCCACATTCCATTCCACATTCCATTCCACATTCCATTCCATGTTCTGTTCCAAGTTCCATTCCACGTTCCATTCCATTCCATTCCACTTTCCATTCAACATTGCATTCCATTAGATGCTACATTACATTCCCCATTCCATTCCAAATTCCATTCCACATTCCAATACATTCCGTTCCACATTCCAATACATTCCGTTCCACATTCCATTCCACATTCCTTTGCATTCCATTCCACATTCCATTCCACATTTCATTCCTTTCCAGCCCGACTTCCATTCCACATTCCGTTCCATTCCATTCCAAATTCCGTTCCATTTCACTCCACATTCCATTCCGCATTCAATTGCACTTTGCGTTCCATTCCAGTCCACATTCCATTCCACATTCCATTGCACATTCCAATCCTTTCCATTCCTCTTTCCATTCCACTTTCCATTCCTTTCCATTCCACCATCCATTGCACATTGCGTTCCACAATACATTCCACATACCATTCCTCGTTCCATTCTTTCCATATTCCATTCCATTCCTTTCCGTGTTCCATTCCATTCCATTCCACGTTGCATTCCACTTTCCATTCCATTCCGTTCCACGTTCCATTCCACATTCTATAGCCCATTCCATTCCACGTTCTACTACACATTTCACTCCCTTTCCACTCCACTTTCCATTCCACGTTCCGTTCCATTCCATTCAACTTTCCATTCCACATTCCCAACGAAATTCCATTACTTATTACAATCCATTCCATTCCACATTCCATACCATTCCATTCTATTCCATTCCACAATCCATTCCATTCCTTTCCACATTCCATTCCACATTCCATTCCATTCTATTCCACATTCCATTCCGCGTTCCATTCCACATTCGATTCGTCATTCGATTCCACGTTCCATTCCACGTTCCACTCCATTCATTTCCACTTCCCATTCCACATTTCATCTCATTCCATTACACTTTCCTTTCCACATTCCATTCCACATTCCATTCCACATTCCATTCCACATTCCGTTCCACATTCCATTCCATTCCGTTCTGCATTGCATTCTACATTCCTTTCCATTACATTCCACTTTCCATTCCACCTTACATTCCATTCCATTCCTCACTCCATTCTACGTTGGATTCAATTCCATTCTACGTTCCATTCCACTTTCCATTCGGCATTCCATTGCAAATTCCATTCCACTTTCCATTCCATTCCATTCCACTTTCCATTCAACATTCCGTTCCTTTCAATATCACGGTCCATTCCATATTCCTTTCCACAATCCATTCCACATACCATTCCAAGTTACATTCCACGATCCAAACCACGTTCCATTCCACGTTGCATTCCATTCCTTTTCACGTTCCATTCCACAGTCATGTCCACATTCCATTCCATTCCATTCCACATGCCATTCCATATTTCTTTCCATTCCATTCCACATTCTATGCCACATTGCATTCCATTCCATTCCACAATCCATTCCACTTTCCATTGCATTCCATTTCACATTCCCCTCCATTCCAATCCATTCCATTGCACCTTCCATTGCATTCCATTCCACTTTCCATTCCACATTCCATTCCATTCCATTCCACATTCCATTCCACTTTCCATTCCATTCCATTCCACTTTCCACTAGATACCATTCAACATTCCATTCCACATTCCATTCCATTCCATTCCATGTTCCATTCCTTTCCATTACTCGATCCATTGCCTTCCATGCCATTCCATTCCATTTGATTCCACATTACATTCCATTCCATCCTATCTTCCATACCATTCCACATTCCATTCCTCTCCATTCCACATTCCATTCCACTAGATTCCACATTCCGTTTGATTCCATTCCACAATGCATTCCACATTCCCTTCTACATTCAATTTCATTCCATTCTTTTCCATCTTCCATTCCATTCCATTCCACATTCTATTCCATTCCATTCCTGATTCCATTCCATATTCCATTCCACATTCCATTCCATGTTCCAATCCATGCCATTACACATTCCATTCCATTCCATTCCACATTCCATTAAATTCCATTCCAAATTCCATTCCATTGAATTCCGCATTTCATTCCGTTCCATTGCATTACACATTCCATTCCATACCATTCCACTTTAAATTTCATTCCATCCCATTCTTTTCCCCATTCCATTCTATTCCATTCCACAATCCATTCCATTCCTTTCCACATTCCATTCCACATTCCATTCCATTCCATTCCATATTCCATTCCATGTTCTATTCCATTCCATTCCACCTTCCATTCCATTCCATTCCAAATTCCATTCCTTTCAATTGCTTATTTGATTCCATTCCATTGCAATCCACAATCCATTCCAATCCATTCGAATTCCATTCCATTCGATTCTATTAATTTGCACATCCCATTCCACATTCCATTCCATATTCTATTCTAGGTTCCATTCCATTTCATTCCACATTCCATTCCATTCCATTCCACGTGCCATTCCATTTGATTTCTCATTCCTTTCCACATTCCTTTCCGCATTCTATTCCAAATTCCATTCCATTCCATTCCACGTTTCATTCCACATTGCATTCCTTTCCATTCCACTTTCCTTTCCACATTCCATTCCACATTACATTCCTTTCCATTCCACTTTCGTTTACACATTCCATTCCACATTACATTCCTTTCCATTCCACATTCCATTCCACATTCCAATCTACATTCCAATCCACATTCCATTCCAGTCCATTTCATACTCCATTCCACATTCCATTCCGTTACATTCCACATTCCATTCCACATTCCATTCCACATTCCATTCTGTTCCATTTCTCATTCCAATGCCTTCCTTTCCACATTCCTTTCCACATTCTACTCCATTCCATTCCACGTTCCATTGCATTCCATTCCACATTACTTTCCAGTTTCTGTTCCACATTCCATTTCACCTTCCATTCTATTAGATTCCGCATTCCTTTCCACATTCCATTCCGTTCCATTCCACAATCCATTCCACATTCTATTCCATCCCATTCCACATTCCTTTCCACATCCCATTCCGTTCCATTCCACATTCCATTCCTTTCAATTTCAGATTCCATTCCATTGCATTCCACGTTCCATTCCACGTCCAATTCCATTCCATTCCACTTAGCTTTCCACATTCCATTCCACATTCCCTTCCACATTCCATTCCACATTCCATTCCATTCCGTTCCACATTCCATTCCGCTTTCAATTCCATTCCATTCCACATTCCATTCCACATTTCATTCCATTCCATTCTATTCCACATTCCTTTCCATTCCATTGCACATTCCATTCCATTCCACATTCCTTTCCACATTCCATTCCACATTCCTTTCCATTCCGTTCCATTCTATTCTGCTTTGCATTCCATGTTCTATACCATTCCATTCCACTTTCCATTCCATTCCTTTCCGCATTCCATGCCACTCAATTTCTTATTTCATTCCATTCCTTTGCATACCACATTCTATTCCATTCCATTCCCATGCCATTCAATTCCATTCCATTCTATTCCACATTCCAATCCATTCCATTGCACATTCCATTCAATTCCATTCCACATTCCACTCCATTCCAATCCACATTCCCTTCCAAATTCCATTCCACATTCCATTCCAAATTCCATTTCATTCCTTTCCACATTCCCTTCCACATTACATTCCACATTCCTTTCCACATTCCAGTGTGCATTCTATTCCTCGTTCCATTCCACTTCATTCCACTTTGCATTCCATTCCATTTCACATGCCATTTCATTTTATTCCACATTCCATTCCTCAGTCCATTCCACATTCGGTTCCACATTCCATTCCATTCCATTGCATATTCCATTCCATTCTATTCCACATTCCATTCCTTTCCATTCCACATTGTGTTCCACATCCCATTCCATTCAATTCCACATCCTATTCCATTCAATTCCACATTCCATTCTACATTCCATTCCACATTATATTGCACTCCATTACATTCTATTCCTCATTCCATTTCACATTCCATTCCACTTTCCATTCCATTCCATTTCACGTTCCATTCGACATTCCATTCCTTTCCTTTCTATTCCACATTCCATTGCATTCCATTCTGCATTAAATTTCACATTCCATTCCATTCCATTCTCTTCCACATTCCATTCTATTGCATTCCATTCAATTCTACATTCCATTCCATTCCATTCCACATTCCATTCCATTCCATTCTATTCCACATACCATTGCATTGCATTCCACATTCCATTCAATTCCATTCCACATTCAAATCCACATTCCGTTCCACATTCCATTCCGTTACATGCCAATTTACATTCTACACTCCATTCCACGTTCCATTCCACAATCCATTCCTTTCCACATTCCCTTCCACATTCCATTCCATTCCATTTCAATTTCAATTCCATATTCCATTCCATTCCATTTCACTTTCCATTCCGTTCCATTGAATATTCCTTTCAACATTCCATTCCATTCCATTCCACATTGCATTCCACATTCTATTGCATTCCATTCCACATTTAATTCCAAATTCCCTTCCGCATTCCATACCACATTCCATTCCATTACATTCCACAATACGTTCCGCATTCCATTCCACATACCATTCCATTCCATTCCACATTCCATTCCATTTCATTTCACATTCCATTCCACGTTCCATTCCATGATCCATTCCACATTCCATTCCACTTTCCACTCCACATGGCATTTCACATTCCATTGTATTCCGTTTCACATTCCATTCCACATTCCATTCCATTACTTTACAGATTTGATTCCACATTCCACTCCTGTATCCATTCCATTCCATCCCACATTCCATTGTACATTCCATTCCATTGCCTTCAACGTGGCCTTCCGTTTTCCATTCCACATTCCGTTCCACATTCCATATCATTCCATTCCATTCCATTCCACAATCCATTCCATTCCATTCCACTTTCCATTTCACTTTGCATTCTACTTTCCATTCCGTTCCATTCCACATTCCTTTCCACTTTCCATTCCTTTCCATTGCACATTCCATTCCATTCCATTCCATGTTCCCGTCCACCTTCCATTCCACATTCCAGTCCACATTCCTTTCCCTTCCATTCCACATTCCATTCCACATTCCATTTCACATTCCATTCCACATTCGATTCTATTCAATTCCACATTCCATTCCATTTTTTTCCACATTCCATTCCACTTTCCATTAAAATTTACATTCCAATTCTGATTGCACGTTCCATT
Organism: Pongo abelii; assembly: GCF_028885655.2. Taxonomy (NCBI): domain Eukaryota; kingdom Metazoa; phylum Chordata; class Mammalia; order Primates; family Hominidae; genus Pongo; species Pongo abelii. The sequence goes on along the minus strand of NC_072000.2, from coordinate 15,529,686 downwards.
CCACTTCCCATTCCACGTTCCATTCCATTCAATTCCACGTTCCATTCCACATTCCTTTCCATTACATTCCAGTTTTCATTGCCCTTTCCATTCCACATTCCTTCCCACATTACTTTCCTTTCCATTCCACGTTGCATTCCACATTCCATTCCATATTCTATTCCACATTCCATTCCATACCATTCCATATTCCTTTTGCTTGCACTCCACGTTCCATTCCATTCCATTCCACATTCCATACCACATTCCTTTACACATTCCTTCCATTTCATTCCACATTCCATTCCAATTTCCATTCCATTCCGTTATACTTTCACTATAACTTTCCATTCCGCTTTCCATTCCATGTTGCATTTCATGTTCCATTCTATTCCATTGCACGTTCCATTCCATTCCTTTCCGCCTTTCATTACACTCCATTCCACATTCCTGTCCACATTCCATTCCCCATTACATTTCACATTCCAGTCCACATTGCACCTCTCTTTCCATTCCATTCCACGTTAACTTCCATTCCAATCCACATTCCATTTCATTCCATTCCACCTTCCTTTTCATTGCATTCCACATTCCATTCAACATTCCGTTTCACATTCCATTCCATTCCATTCCAGTTTCCATTCCACATTCCATTGCAAATTACATTCCATTCCATTCTATTCCACATTCCATGCCATTCCTTTCCACATTCCATTCCATTCCATTCCACATTCCATTTAATTCCATTCCACATTCCATTCCACATTCCATTCCATGTTCCTTTCCATTCCAAATTCTATTGCCTTCCATTCCATTCAATTCCAAATTTCATTCCATTTCATTGCATTCACCATTCCACTGCATTGCACAACGCATTCCTTTCCATTCCATTCCATTCTATTCAACATTCTATCACAATCCTTTCCACATTCCATTCCATTCCATTCCACATTCCATTCCATGTTTCATTCCGCATTCTATTCCACATTCCATTCCATTTCATTCCACATTCTATTCCAATCCATTCAACATTCCATTCTACTTTCCGTTCCATTGCATTCCATTCCACATTCCTTTCCATTCAATTCCTCATTTCTTTACATTCCTTTGCATTCCACATTCCGTTCCATTCCTATTCCATTCAATTCCATTCCACTTTATTCCACATTCCAATCCATTCCATTCCACATTCCATTCCATTCCATTCCATATTCCATTTCATATTTCATTCCATATTGTATTCCTTTTTCTGATCCATTTCATTACACCTTCCATTCCATTCAATTCCACATGCCATTGCATTCCATTCCACATTCCATTCCACATTCCATTCAATTCCATTCCACATTCCATTCCTTTCCTTTCCACATTACTTTCCACATTGCATTCCATGTTTCATTCCACGTTCCATTCTACGTTCCATTCCAAGTTCCTTTCCACTCCATTCCACGTTCCTTTCCACTTACCATTCCACAATCCATTCGCCCTTCCGTTCCACATTCCATTCCATTCCTTTCCAATAAACGTTTCTTTCCGCATTCCATTCCATTCACTTCCACATTCCATTAAACATTCCATTCCACATTACATTCCACGCTGCATTCCACTTTCCATTCCACGTTCCATTCCACGTTTCATTGCAAGTTCCATTACACGTTCCTTTCAATTCCATTCAACGTTCCATTCGACATTCCATTCCATTACATTCTGCTTTCCTTTCCATATTCCATTCCACAATCCACACCACATTCCAATTCGTTGCATTCCACGTTCCATTCGACTTTCCATTCCTTTCCCTTTCACTTTCCATTCCACATTACATTACACATTCCATGAATTCCCATTTCACATTCCATTCTACATTCCATTGCATTCCATTCCATATTCCATACCATTCCATTGCACATTCCATTTCACTTTCTTTCCATTCCATTCCACATTCCATTCCACTTTGCCTTCCATTCCATTCTACTTTCACTATAACTTTCCACTCCACTTTCCATTCCATGTTGCATTTAATGTTCCATTCTATTCCATTGCACGTTCCATTCCATTCCTTTCCCCCTTTCATTACACTCCATTCCACATTCCTGTCCACATTCCATTCCCCATTACATTTCACATTCCAGTCCACATTGCACCTCTCTTTCCATTCCATTCCATGTTAACTTCCATTCCAATCCACATTCCATTTCATTCCATTCCACCTTCCTTTTCATTCCATTCCACATTCCATTCCATTCCATTCCAGTTTCCATTCCACATTCCATTGCAAATTACATTCCATTCCATTCTATTCCACATTCCATGCCATTCCTTTCCACATTCCATTCCATTCCATTCCACATTCCATTTAATTCCATTCCACATTCCATTCCACATTCCATTCCATGTTCCTTTCCATTCCAAATTCCATTCCCTTCCATTCCATTCAATTCCAAATTTCATTCCATTGCATTGCATTCACCATTCCACTCCATTCCACAACGCATTGCTTTCCATTCCATTCCATTCTATTCAACATTCTATTACAATCCATTCCACATTCCATTCCATTCCATTCCACATTCCATTCCACGTTTCATTCCACATTCTATTCCACATTCCATTCCATTTCATTCCACATTCTATTCCAATCCATTCAACATTCCATTCTACTTTCCATTCCATTGCATTCTATTCCACATTCCTTTCCATTCAATTCCTCATTTCTTTACATTCCTTTGCATTCCACATTCCGTTCCATTCCTATTCCATTCAATTCCATTCCACTTTATTCCACATTCCAATCCATTCCATTCCACATTCCATTCCATTGCATTCCATATTCCATTTCATATTTCATTCCATATTGTATTCCATTTTCTGATCCATTTCATTACACCTTCCATTCCATTCAATTCCACATGCCATTCCATTCCATTCCACATTACATTCCACATTCCATTCAATTCCGTTCCACATTCCATTCCTTTCCTTTCCACATTACTTTCCACATTGCATTCCATGTTTCGTTCCACGTTCCATTCCACGTTCCATTCCAAGTTCCATTCCATTCCATTCCACGTTCCTTTTCACTTACCATTCCACAATCCATTCGACCTTCCGTTCCACATTCCATTCCATTCCTTTCCAATAAACGTTTCTTTCCACTTTCCATTCCATTCACTTCCACATTCCATTAAACATTCCATTCCACATTACATTCCACGCTGCATTCCACTTTGCATTCCACATTCCATCCCACGTTTCATTGCAAGTTCCATTACACGTTCCTTTCAATTCCATTCAACATTCCATTCGACATTCCATTCCATTACATTCTGCTTTCCTTTCCATATTCCATTCCACAATCCACACCACATACCATTCCGTTGCATTCCACGTTCCATTCGACTTTCCGTTCCTTTCCATTTCACTTTCCATTACACATTACATTACACATTCCATTAATTCCCATTCCACATTCCATTCCACATTCCATTCTACATTCTATTGCATTCCATTCCGTATTCCATACCATTCCATTGCACATTCCATTTCACATTCTTTCCATTCCATTCCACATTCCATTCCACTTTGCCTTCCATTCCAGTCCACATCACATTTGACATTCCGTTCCATTCCCTTACACATTCCATTCCAAATTTCATTCCGTATGCCATTCCATTCCATTGCACATTACATTCCATATTCCATTCCGTTCCAATCCACGTTTCATTCCAGATTCCATTCCACAATCCATTCCATGTTCCATTCCACGTTCCATTCCATTCCATTCCACGTTCCATTCCACATTCCATTGCATTACATTCCACATTACATTCCACATTGCATTGCCCATTCCATTCCACATTGCATTCCACATTTCCTTCCATTCCACTGAACTTTCCATTACACATTCCCTTCCACGTTCTATTCCATTCAATTCCACATTGCATTCCACATTTCCTTCCATTCCACTCAACTTTCCATTGCACATTCCCTTCCACATTCTGTTTCATTCCATTACACATTCCAATGCACATTCGATTCCATTCCATTTCACAGACAATTCCACATTCCTTTCCACATTCCATTCCATTCCATTCCACATTACAATACACATTCCATTCCATTCCATTCGACGTTCCAATTCACAATACATTCCACATTCCGTTTCATTCCATTCCACATTCTCTTCCACATTGAATTCCACATTCCCTTCCACATTCCATTCCATTCCATTCCGCATTCCATTCCATAATTCACTCCATTCCATTCTACATTACATTCCACATTCCATTCCACATTCCCTTCCACATTCCATTCCATTCCATTCCACATTCCATTCCGCATTCCAATCCATTCAATTCCACATTTCATTCCACATTCGATTTCATTCTTTTCCATATTCCATTCCATTCCATTCCAAATTCCATTCCATGTTCCATTCCATTCCATTCCATTCCACATTCCATTCCAATCCGTTCCACATTTCATTCCACATTCCATTCAATTTCATTAAACCTTCCATTCCGTTTCATTTCACATTCCATTCCACATTCCATTACATTACATTCTGTATACCATTCCATTCAATTCTGCAGTCCATTCCTTTAAATTCCACTTTGCATTGCATTCAATTCCAATCCATTCCATATTCTATTCCATTCCATTCCATTCCACATTCCATTCCACTGCATTCCGTTCAATTCCACATTCCATTCCACTTTACTTTCCAATCCATTCTACATTATATTCCACATTCCATTCCACATTCCATTCCACCTTCCCTTCCACATTCCATTCCATTCCATTCCACATTCCATTCCACATTCCAACCCAATCAATTCCACACTCCATTCCACATTCCATTCCATTTTATTTCACTATCCCATTCATTCCATTACACATTCCATTCCATTCCATTCCATTCCACAATCCATTTCATTCCTTTCCACATGCCATTCCATTCCAGTCCAGATTCCATTCCAGATTCCCTTCCACATTCCATTCCACATTCCATTCCACATTCCGTTCTTTTCCATTCCCCATTGCATTCCACATTCCATTCCATTCCATTCCACATTCCATTCCACATTCCATTCCATTCCATTCCACATTACATTCCACGTTCCGTTCCACACTAAATTCCATTTCTTTCCGTTCCATTCCACTTTCAATTTCATTCCATTCTACATTCCAGTCCACATTCCATTTCACATTACTTTTCACATTCCATTTCACTTTGCTTTCCATTCCACTCCACTTTCCATTTCATGATCCATTCCCCGATAAATTCCATTGCATTCCATTCCATTACACTCTCCATTTAATTCCATTTCACATTCTTTTCCACATTTCTTTTCACATTCCATTCCATTCCATTCCATTCCACATTCCATTCCAGTTTCCATTCTACGTTCTATTACACGTTGCTTTCCATTCCATTCCACTTTCCAATCCATTCCATTCCTCGTTGCGTGACATTCCATTTCACATTGCATTCCACATTCCATTTCACATTCCATTCCAAATTCCATTTCACATTCCATTTCACATTCCATTCCATTACATTGCATTACAATCCACACTCCATTCCATTCCGTTACACATTCCATTCCTTTCCATTCCACATTGCATTCCATTCCATTCAATTCCACATTGCATTCCATTGCATTCCATTCCACATTCCATTCCATTTCCTTCCATTGCACATTCCATTTCATTCCATTCCACATTCAATACCTTTCCATTCCACATACCACTCCATTCCATTCCTTTCCATATTCCATTCCGTTGCATTCCACATTCCATTCCATTCCATTCCATTCCATTCCACGTTTGATTGCATATTACACTCCATTCCACTCCACATTCCATTCCATTAAACATTCCATTCCATTTTATTCCAGTTTAAATTCCATTCCATGCCACATTAAATTCAATTACATTTCACATTCCATTCCTTTCCTTTCCATTCCACATTCCATTCCATTCCACATTCCTAGCCATTCCATACCACATTCAATTCCACATTCCATTCCATTCCATTCCTCATTCCGTGCCCTTCGATTCCACATTCCATTAAGTTCAATTCCACTTTCCATTCCAGATTCCATATAACATTCAATTCCACATTACATTCCACATTCCATTCCATTCCATTCCACTTTCCACACCACATTCCATTCCATTCCATTCCACATCTCATTTTACATTCCATTGTATTCCTTTCCACAATCCATGCAATTCCATTCCACATTCCATTCCACATTCAATTCCATTTCATTCCGTTCCAGTCCACATTCTATTCAATTCCATTCCATTGCAATTTCCATTATATTCCATTCCGCATTCAAATCCATTAAATTCCAAATTCCTTTCCATTCTACATTGCATTCCATTCAATTCCACATTCCTTTTCCTTCCATTCCACATTCCATTGCATTCCTTTCCATTACATGTTCGATTCTATTCCATTTCACGTTCCAGTCCATTCCATTACACATTTCATTCCGCATTCCATTCCACATTCCTTAACACATTCCATTCCACATTCCATTCTGCATTCCCTTCCATTTCACATTCCATTCCATTCCATTTCTCATTCTTTTCCACTTTCCATTCCACGTTAGATTGCACATTCAATGGCACGTTCCTTTCCACGTTGCATTCCATTTTCCATTCCATTACATTACACATTCCATTCCGTATTCCATTCCATTCCATTCCACATTCCATTCTACATTGCATTTCTCATTCAATTCCACATTCCGTTTCATATTACATTCCACATTCCATTCCACATTCAATTGCACATTCCATTCCACATTACATTTCACATTCCACATTCCAGTCCATTCCATTTCACTTTCCTTTCCATTTCGCATTCTATTCCAATATCTTCTTCCATCCATTCCACATTCAATTCCATTTCGTTCCACATTCCATTCCATTGCATTCCACATTCCATTACTATCCATTCCATTCCACATTCCATTCCATTCCATTCCATTCGAAATTCAGTTCCTCATTACATCCTCTTCCATTCCGCACTCCATTCCACATCGCATTCCATTCCTTTCCACATTCCATTCCACATTCTATTCCATTACACATTCCATTGCATTCCGTTCCACATTACATTCCACTCCATTCCATTCCATTCCATATTACATTCCATTCCATTCCACTCCATATTCAATTCCACATTCCTTTCAATTCCATTCCACATTCCATTCCACATTCCGTTCCATTCCATTGCACATTCCATTCCTTTCCATACCATTCCATTCCGCATTCCGTTCCATTCCATTCCATTCCACAATCCATTCCTTTCCATTCAACATTCCGTTCCATTCCATTGCACATTTCATTCCATTCCACATTGCAATCCATTCAATCCTATTCCATATTCCATTCAATTCCATTCCACATTCCATTCCAAACCATTCCATTCAGTACCATACCACATTCCATTCCATTGCATTCCACATTCCATTCCATTCCATTCCACATTACATTCAACATTCCATTTTAATACTGTCTACAATGCATTCCAAATTCCGTCCCATTCCATTCCACATTCAATTCGATTGTGTTCCAAATTCCATTCCAATACATTCTACATTTCATTCCACATTCTATTCCATTCCGTTCCACATTCCATTACTTTCCATTTCATATTCCATTCCATTCCATTCCATTCCACATTCCAATCAATTAAATCGCATTCCACATTCCATTCCATTTTCCATCCCATTACATTTCACATTCCATTCCACTTTCCTTTCCATTCCATTCCACATTTGATTCCAGATTCCATTCCATTCCACATTCAAATAAATTCCGCTACAAATTCCTTTCCATTCCGTTCAACAATCCATTCCACTCCATTCCATTCCATTCCACATTCCATTAAATTCCATCAAATTCCAGATTCCATTGCACATTACATCCCATTATCTTTCACATTCCATTCCCCTCAATTCAACATTCCATTCCATTCCATTCTATTCCATTCCACTTTCCATTTCATTTCGTTCCATTCCATTCCATATTACATTGCATACCATTCCATTCCACATTCAATTCCATTCCATTATACATTCCATTCCATTCCTCATTCCATTCCATTCCCTTTCATATTCCATTCAACATTGCATCATCTTCCATTCCATATTACATTCCTCCTTCCATTACATTCCATTCTACCTTCCATTCCATTCCTCATTCCATTCCATTCCCTTTCATATTCCATTCAACATTGCATCACATTCCATTCCATATTACATTCCTCATTCCATTCCATTCCATTCCACATTCCATTCCATTCCACTCCATTCCAAATTCCATTCATATCCGTTCCATTCCACATTCCATTCCATTCCGCTGTAAAATGCATTTCATTCCACTTTGCAATCCATTCCATTCCATTCCACATTCCATTCCATTCCATTCCGATATCCATTCCATTCCATTCCACATTTCATTCCATTTCATTCCACTTTCCATTCCATTCCATTCCACATTAAACTTTCCATTCCACTTTCCGTTCCACTTTCCATTCCACTTTCCATTTCACGTTCCATTCCATTCCATTCCACATTCCATTCCATTCCTCATTCCATTCCACATTTCAATCCATTACATTCCACATTCTGTTCCACATTCCATTCCCTTGCATTTCTCATTCCATTCCACAATCCATTCCACATTCCATTCCATTCCACACTCCATTACTTTCTATTCCACACTTCATTCCATTCTATTACCCCTTCCATTCCATTCCATTCCTCTTTCCATTCCATTCAACATTGCATTCCAAAATCCATTCCAAATTCCATTCCATATTCCATTCCATTCCGTTAAACATTCCATTCCATTCAAAAACATGCCACATTCAATTCCATTCCACATTCCATTTCATTCAATTCCATTCCACATTCCATTCCATATTCCAATACTTTCCGTTCCACATTCCATTCCACATTCCATTGCACTCCATTTCTCATTCCATTCCACAATCCATTCCACATTCCTTTCCATTCCACATTCCATCCCATTCAATTCCACATTCCATTCCACTCCATTCCACTTTCCATTCCATTCCATTCCATTATATTCCACATTCCATTCCAGTCCATTCTCTTCAATTCCACATTTGGTTCCATTCCATTCCATTCCAGATTCCAATCAATTCCATTCCACTTTCCATTCCATTCCACATTCCATTCCACATTCCATTCCATTCTATTCCACATTCCATTCCACATTGCATCCCATTCCATTCCATATTCCATTCCACTTTCCTTTGCACTCCATTCCGCATTAAATTCCCTGCCATTTCTTTCCATTCCATTCCACCTTCCATTCCTATCCATTGAAATCCACATTCCATTCCATTCCATTCCACATTCCATTCCAAATTCCATGCCACATTCCAATCCACATTCTATTCCACTTTCCATTCCAATCCATTCTACTTTCCATTCATCTTTCCATTCCACATTCCATTCGACATTCCATTCAACGATCCATTCCCTTACATTCCACTTTCCATTCCCCGTTCCATTCCATTCTATTCCACTTTCCATTCCACATTCCTTTCCTTTGCATTCCACGTTCAATTCCACATTCAATTCCACATTCCATTCCTTTCCATTCCACATTACATTCCATTCCAATCTGCATTCTATTCCACCTTCCATTCCATTCCTTTCCACATTGTATTCCATATTCCATTCCACATTCCACTGCACTTTCCATTCCATTCAATTCCATATTCCATTGTACATTCCATTGCATTCCATTCCACTTTCCATTCCACATTCCATTCCACATTCCGTTCCTTTCCATTCCAAATTAAATTCCATTCCATTCCATTCCACATTCCATTCCATTCCATTTCACGTTCCATTCCATTCCATTCCTTGTTCCATTTCATTCCATTGCACATTCCATTCCACATTCCATTTTACATTCCATTCCACATTCCATTTCACATTCCAATCCACGTATCTTTCCATTCCATTCCATGTTCCATTCCATTGCATTACACGTTCCATTTCACATTCCATTCCATTTCATTCCTCGTTCCACTCTATTCCAAACAACATTCCTTTCAATTCCAATCCATTCCACATTCCATACCATTCCATTCAACATTCCATTCCTTTCCACTACATATTCCATACCATTCCATTCCATAGTCCATTCCACATTCCATTCCATTCCTTTCCACATTCCATTCCATCTCCCTTTCCACATTCCATTTTACATTCCATTTCATTCCATTCCACATTCCATTCCACATTCCGTTCCTTTCCACTCCATATTCCATTCCTCATTCCATTCCATTCCATTCCACATTCCATTACACCTTCCATTCCACATTCCATTTCACATTCCATTCAATTCCATTCCTCATGCCATACCATTCCGTTCCACATTCCATTCTACATTCAATTCCATTGCATTCCCCAATCCTTTCAACATTGCATTCCATTGCATTCGACATTCCATTCCACGTTCCTTTCCACATTATATTCCATTCCGTTCCATTCCATTCCACTTTCCACTTCATTCCAATCCACATTCCATTTCAAATTCCTTTCCACATTCCATTTCACATTCCATTCCATTCCATTACCCATTCCATTCCACATTCCACTTCACATTCCTTTCCACCTTCCATTTCGTATTCGATTCCATTCCATTCCATTCCACATTCCATTTCATTTTACATTCCATTCCATTCCACATTCCGTTCCACGTTCCATTCCACGTTCCCTTCCACATTCCATTCCACTTTCCATTCTATGTACCATTACACATTGCATTGCATTCCATTTCACGTTCCATTCCATTCCATTCCATGTTTCATTTCATTTGATTCCAGATTGCATTCCACATTCCGCTTCACTTTGCAATCCAAATTCCATTTCACATTCCATTCCGTTACATTGCATTCCTATCCACATTCCATTTAATTCGAATCCACATTCCCTTCCATTCCATTCCACGTTACATTCCATTCCACATTCCATTCAATTTCTTTCCACATTCCATTCCTTTACATTGCACATTCCTTTCCACATTCCAATCCATATTCCATTCCAATCCATTCCACATTCCATTCTTTTCAATTCCAGATACATTTCCATTCCATTCCATTCCGAATTCCATTGCACATTGCATTCCATTTTCCATTCCATTTCATTCCACATTCCATTCCATTCCATTCCACATTCCATTACATTCAATTCCACATTCCTTTCCATTCCATTCCATTCCATTCCACATTTCATTCCATTCGATTCCGCATTGTATTCCTTTACATTCCAAATTCCATTCCCTTCCATTCCATTCCACATTCCAATCCATTCATTTCCACATTCCATTCCTTTCCATTCGATTCCATTCCAAATTCCATTCAATTCCAAACTCCATTCCATTCCATTCTACACTCCATTCCATTCCATTCCATACTGCAGTCCATTCCATTTCATTCCACATTCCATTCCATTCCTTTTAATTCTATTCTACATTCTATACCATTCCATTTCATTCCACATTCCATTGCTTTCCATTCCATATTCCATTCCATTCCATTCCACTTTGCATTGCAATTCACTCCACATTCCATTCCACCTTGCTTACCACATTCCATTGCACTTTCCATTCCACATTCCATTCCACGTTCAATTCCATTCCATTCCACTTTCCATTCCTTTCCACTACACATTCCTTTCCACATTCCATTTAACGTTCCATTCAGAATTCCATACCGCATTCCATTCCACGTTCCTTTCCATTCCATTCCACGTTCCATTTCATTCCATTCCACGTTCCATTCCACATTCCATTCCACTTTCCTTTCCATTCCATTTAACATTCTATTCCACATTCCATTCCATTCCACATTCCATTCCACATTCCATTCCATTCCATTCCACATTCCACTTCACATTCCATTCCACATTCCATTTCATATTGCATTCCATTCCACATTCCATTTCACATTGCATTCCATTCCATTCCATTCCTTTCCACATTCCATTCCATTCCATTCTATTCCACATTCCATTCCTTTCCGTTCTTCATTCCATTCCACATTCCATTCCACATTCAATTCCATTCCAAACCACATTCCGTGCCACATTGCACACCACGTTCCATTCTGTATTCCATTCCACTTTTCATTCCATTCCAGTACACGTTCCATTCCATTCGATTCCACATTCCATTCCACGTTCCATTCCACATTCCATTCCATATTCCATTCTAAGTTTCATTACATGTTGCATTCCATTTCATTCCATGTTACTTTCCATACCATTCCACTTTGCATTTGATTCCATTCCACATTGCATTCCACATTCCGTTCCACATTCCATTCCACATTCCATTTCACACTCCATTCCATTACTTTCCATTTCCATCCACATTCCATTTCTTTCGAATCCACATTCTATTCCTTTCCATTCCACGTTACATTCCATTCCACATTCCATTCCATTCCATTCCATATTCCATTCCATTACATTCCACATTGCTTTCCTCATTCCATTCCACATTCCATACAACGTTCCTTTCTATTCCATTCCACATTCCATTCCATTCCATTGCCCATTCCATTCTATTCAATTCCACATTCCATTCCATTCCATTCCATTCCGAATTCCATTCCACATTCCATTCTACGTTCCATTCCATTTCATTTCACATTACTTTCCATTCCATTCCACGTTCCATTCCATTCAATTCCACATTCTTTTCCATTACATTAAATTCCAAATTCCATTCCATTACTTTCCGCATTGCATTGCCTTCCATTCGAAATTCCATTCCATTCCATTCCATCCCATTCCATTCCACATTCTATTCCATTCCTTTCCACAATCCATTCCACTGTATTCTACCATCCATTCCCTTCCATTTCATTCCATTCCACATTCCATTCCATTCCATTCCATTCCAAATTCCAGGCCATTCAATTCCATTCAACATTCCATTCCATTCCATTCAGCATTCCATTCCATTCCATTCAACATTCCATTCCATTCCATTCCACAATCCATTCCATTTCATTCCACATTCCATTCCATTCCTTTTAATACTATTCTTCATTCCATACCATTCCACTATATTCCACATTCCTTTCCTTTCCATTCCACATTCCATTCATTCTGTTCCACATTCCATTCAAATCCATTCCACATTCAATTCCACCTGCCTTTCCACATTCCATTGCATTTTCCATTCCACGTTCCATTCCATGTTCCATTCCATTCCATTCCACATTCCAGACCATTCCATTCCATTCCATTACTCATTAAATTCTATTCCATTCCATTCCAAATTCCATTCCATTCCATTCCATTCCATTCCATTATATTCCACATTCCATTCCTTTCCCTTCCACATTCCATTTCACATTCCATTTAATGTTCCATTCCAAATTCCATTCCACACTCCATTCCACTTTCCATTCCATTCCACTTTCCATTCCATTCCATTGCACGTTCCATTCCAAATTCCATTCCTCATTGAATTCCAGTTTCCATTGCATTTTCCATTCCATTCCATTCCGCGTTCCATTCCATCTTCCATTCCATTGCATTCCATTCCAGATTCCATTCCACATTCCATTCCACTTTCCATTTCAGATTTCATTTCACGTTCCTTTCCACGTTCCATTCCATTGTTCCATTCCACTTTCTATTCCACATTCCATTCCATTCAATTCCACATTCCATTCCACATTCCATTCCTTTCCATTCAACATTACATTCCACATTCCATTCCATTTCACATTCCATTACACATTCCATTCCATTCCATTACACATTCCATTCCTCATTGCACTCAAGATTCCATTCCATTCCATTCCATTCAAATTTCCGTTCCACATTCTATTAAACATTCCATTCCACAAAATATTCCGTTCCTTTCTCATTACATTCAACGTTCCATTCCATTCCATTCCACTTTTGATTCCACATTCCATTCCACATTCCTTTCCATTCCACATTCCATTCTATATTCCACTGCATTCCTGTCCACGTTCCATTCCACTTTCCATTCCATTCCAATCCACATTCCACTCCTTTCCAATCCACATTACATTCCACATTGCTTTCGATTCCATTGCACCTTCCATTCGACATTCCATTCAACATTCAATTCCACATTCCATTCCATTCCATTCCTCGTTCCACTCCATGACCAATTCCACGTTCCATTACACGTTCCATTCCATTCCATTCCACGATCCATTCCACTTTCCATTCCATTCCATTTCACGTTCCATTCCACATTCCATTGCATATTCCATTCCACGTCACATTCCATTCCATTCCATGTTCCATTTCATTCTATTCCGCAATGCATTCTACATTCCATTTTACATTCCATTCCACATTCCATTCCACATTCCATTCCACATTCCATTCCTTTCCATTCAACATTCCATTCCACATTCCATTCCATTCCACATTCCATTAAACATTCCATTCCATTCCATTACACATTCCATTCCTCATTGCACTCAAGATTCCATTCCATTCCATTCCATTCTAATTTCCATTCCACTTTCTATTAAACATTCCATTCAACATAACTTTCCGTTCCATTCTCATTAAATTCAACGTTCCATTCCATTCCATTCCACTTTCGATTCCACATTCCATTCCACATTCCTTTCCATTCCACATTCCATTCTATATTCCACTGCATACCTGTCCACATTCCATTCCACTTTCCATTCCATTCCAATCCACATTCCTCTCCATTCCAATAAACATTACATTCCACATTGCTTTCGATTCCACTGCACCTTCCATTTGACATTCTATGCCACATTCAATTCCACATTCCATTCCATTCTATTCCGCGTTCCATTCCACGACCAATTCCACATTCCATTACACGTTCCATTCAATTCCCTTCCACGATCTGCTCCACGTTCCATTCCATTCCATTTCACATTCCATTCCGCATTCCATTGCATATTCCATTCCACGTCCCATTCCATTCCATTCCATGTTCCATTCCATTCTATTCCGCAATGTATTCTACATTCCATTTTACATTCCATTCCACATTGCATTTCACATTGCATTCCATTCCATTCCATTATTTTCCACTTTCCATTCCATTCCATTCTATTTCACATTCCATTCCTTTCCGTTCCACCTTCCATTCCATTCCATTCCACATTCCATTCCACATTCAATTCCATTCCCTACCACATTGCATTCCACATTGCACTCCACGATCCACTCCATATTCCATTCCATTTTTCATGCCACTCCGTTCCATGTTCCGTTCCTTTCCATTCCACGTTCCTTTCCATGTTCTGTTCCATTCCTTTGTGCATTCCATTCCACATTCCATTCCATTCCATTCCACATTCCATTCGACTTTCCATTCCATTCCACTCCACATTCCATTTCACATACCATTCTATTAAATTCCACATTCCATTCCATTCCATTCCGTTCGGAAATCCATTCCACTTTCCATTCCACTATCCATTCAATTTCATTCTATATTCCCTTCCATTTCATTCCACATTCCATTCCATTCCATTCCACATTCAATTCCATTCAATTCCACATTCCATTCCATTCCATACCAATCCTTTCAACTTTTCCTTCCATTCCATTCCACATTGCATTCCATTCCATACCATTCTAGTCCATTCCATTTAATTCTATACTACTTTCCATAAAATTCCATTCCATTCCAAATTCCATTCCTTTCCATTCCACATTCCATTCCTTTCCATTCCACGTTCAATTCCAATCCACTCCACATTTCATTCCACGTTACTTTCCACATTCCATTGCACTTTCCATTCCATGTACTATTCCATGTTCCACTCCATGCCATTCCACACTCCATACCGTTACATACCATTCCGTTCCAAATTCCATTCCATTCCATTCCATTTCAAATTCCATTCCATTCCATTCCATTCCACATTCCATTCCTTTCCATTCCACATTCAATTCCACCTTCCATTTAAAGTTCCATCCCAAATTCCATTCCATTCCATTCCATTTCAAATTCCATTCCATTCCATTCCATTTCAAATTCCATTCCATTCCATTCCATTCCACATTCCATTCCTTTCCATTCCACGTTCCATTCCACATTCCATTTAACGTTCCATTCCAAATTCCAGTCCACATTCCATCCCACGTTCCATTCCAGTCCGTTCCACGTTCCATTCCACGTACGATTTCTCATCGAATTCCAGTTTCCTTTCCACATTCCACTCCCTTCCATTCCAGCTTCCATTCCGTCTTCCATTCCATTCCATTCCATTCCAGATTCCATTCCACATTCCATTCCATGTTCCATTCCGCATTCCATTCCACATTACTTTCCATGTTCCAATCCAAGTTCCAATCCAAGTTCCATTCCACGTTTCATTCCATGTTCCATTCCACATTCCATTCCCTTCCATTCCACATTCCATTCCACATTCTTTTCAACATTCCATTCCACATTCCATTCCTTTGCATTCAACATTCCACTCCACATTCCATTCCATTCCACATTCCATCACATATTCCATTCGGCATTCCATTCCATATTCCATTACATTCCATTTCACAGTGCATTCCACATTCCATTCCATTCCATTCCACAATCCATTCCACATTCCAATGCAGTCCATTGCACATTCCATTCCACATTCCATTCCATTCCATTCCACTTTGCATTCCTCATTCCATTCCTTTACATTCCTCATATCATGAAATTCCAGTCCATTCCATTGCCTATTCCATTTGACATTCCATTCCATTCCATTCCATTCCACAATCCATTCCATTCCATTCCACTTTCCTTTCCATTCGGTTCCACATTCCATTCCATTCCATTCCACATTCCATTCCACTTTCCATTCCAATCCATTCCACATTGCATTCCACATTCCAATCAATTTCATTCCACCTTCCATTCCATTCCGTTCCACATCCCATTCCATTCCATTCCGTATTCCATTACATTCCTTTCTGCAATCAATTCCATTCCATTTTACTTTACAGTGCATTGCATTCCATTCCACATTCCATTCCAATACATTCCACATTCCATTCCACTGCATTCCATTCCATTCCACATTCCATTCCACATTTTTTCTTATCTATCCCACATTCAATTTCACATTCCTTTCCATTGCATTTAACTATCCCATCCTTTCCTTTCCACATTCCATGGCATTACATTCCACTTTCCATTCCATTCCTTTCCCCATTCCACTCCATTATATTCCACATTCCATTCCACATTCCATTCCATTGCATTACACGTTCCATACCATTGCAATGCATATTCCATTCCACTTTCCATTCCATTCCATTCCACCTTCCAATCCACCTTCAATTCTACGTTCCATTCAACATTCCATTCCATTCCATTCCACATTCCATTCCACTTTCTATTCCAGGTTACATTCCATTGCACTCCATTCCACTTTTCATTCCATTCCACATTCCATTTCACATTCCTTTCCACATTCCATTCCACATTCCATTCAATTACTTTCCTCATTCCTATCAACTTTCCATTCCACATTCCATTCCTCATTATATTCCATTCCATTCCACATTCCATTCCATTACATTCCAGTTTCCATTCTATTCCACTCCACATTCCATTCCATTCCACTCCACATTCCATTCCATTCCATTCCATTCCACATTCCATTCCATTCCATTACACAATGCATTCCACATTCCAGTGAAATGGAATGGAATGGAATGAGGAATGGAGTGGAATGTGGAATGGAATGGAATGGTATGTGGAATAGAATGGAATGTGGATGAGAATTAAATGGAATGGAACGGAATTATTAATGGAATGTGGAATGGAATGGAATGTGTAGTGGAATTGAATGTGGAATGGAATGGAATGGAATGTGGCATGGAACTGAATGTGGAATGGAATGGAATGGCGTGAAATCTGGAACGGAATGGACTGGAAAGGATTGTGTAAAGGAATGGAATGGAATGCAATGGTATGCATTGGAATGGAATATGGAATGCTTTGGAATGATATGTACAATGGAATTCAATAGAATGGAAAGTGGAACACAATGGAATGTAATGGAATGTGGAATGGAATGGAATGGAATGTGGATTGGAAATTAAAGGAATGCAGAATGGAATGGAATGGAATGTGGAATGGTATGGAATGGAATGTATTGTGGAAAGGAATGAGGAATGGAATGGAAAGGAAAGTGGAATGGTACGTGGAATATAATGGGATAGAAAGTGGAATAGAAAGTAGAATGGAACGTGCATTGGAAAGTAGAATGGGATGTAATGGAACATGGAAAGGAATGTGGAATGGAACGTAGAATGTAATGGAATGGAACACGGAATGGAACGTGGAATGCAATGGAATGGAAGGAGAAATGAAATGGAATGAAATGTGGAACGGAATGGAAAGGAAAGTGGAAAGGAATGGAATGGAATTGAATGAGGTCTGCTATGGAATTGAATGGAATGGAATGAAGAAACGAATGGAATTGAAAGTGGAATGGAATGGAATGCGGAATGGAATGTGGAATGGAATGGAATGGAATATGGAGTGGAATTGAATGGAATGGAATGTGGACTGGAATGTAATTGAATGAAATGGAAAGTGGAGTGGAATGGAATGGATTGTTGAATGCAAACTGGAATGGCATGGCATAGAATGTGGAATGGAAAGTGGAATGGAATGGAATGGAATGTGGGATTGAATATGGAATGGAATGGACTGTGGAATCGAATGAAATGGAATGTGGAATGGAAAGGAATGGAATGTGGAATGGAATGTGGAATGGCATGGAATTGAATGTGGAATAGAATGTATTGGAACGTTGAATGGAACGTGGAATGGAACGTGCAGTGGAAAGTGGAATGGAATGCAATGAAACGTGGAATGGAAAGTGGAATAGAACGTGGAATGGAACGTGGCATGGAAAGTGCAATGGAACCTGGAATGGAATGGAAAGGAACGTGGAATGGAACGGAATGGAACGTGCAATGGAATGGAATGGAAAGTGGGACGGAATGTAGAATGGATAGGAATGAAATGTGGAATGGAATGTGGAATGGAATGGATAATGGAATGTAACGGAATGGAATGTGGAATGAAAAGGAATGGAATGGACTATGGAATGGAACTCGGAATGGAATGGAATATAACATGGAATGGAACGTGGAATGGAAATTAGAATGGAATTTGGAATATGGAATGGAATGGAATAGAATGTGGAATGGAGTGGAATGGAATGGGAAAAGGAAAGGAATGGAAAGTGAAATTGAATATGGAAAGGTATATGCAAAGGAAAGTGGAATGGAAAGGAATGGAATGGAATGGAATGTGAAATGGAATGGAATGGATGTGGAACGGAATGGAATGGAGTGTGAAACGGAATGGAATGGAATGGAATATGGAATGGATTGAATGTGGATAGGAAAGGAATGGAACTGAATGTGCAATGGAATGCAATGCAGAATTGAATGGAATGGAATATGGAAGGGAATGGAATGGAACGTGGAAAGGAATGTGGAATGGAATAGAATGGAACGTGGAATGGAACGTGGAAAGGAACGTTGAATGGAACATGGAATGGTATGTGGAATGGGGGATGGAATGGAAAGGAATGTGTAATGGAATGGACTGAAATGTTGAATGTAATGGAATGTGGAATGGAATGGAGTGAAATGTGGAAAGGGATGTGGAATGGATTGGAATGCCCTCTGGAATGGAATGTGGAATAGAATGGAATTGGAATGGAATGGAATGGAAAGTTGAATGGAAGGTGGAATGGAATGGAATGGAATGGAACCTGGAATGGAATGGAATGGAATGAGGAATGGAATAGACTGGAAAGTGGAGTGGAGTGGAATGGAATGGGGTATGGAATGTGGAATGGAATGGAATGGAACGGAATGGAATGGAATGTAAGTTGGAATGGAATGGAATGGAATGTGGAATGGAAAGTAAAATGAAAAGTGGACTGGAACGAGGAATGTAATGGAAAGCGGTATGGAATGTGGAATGGAAAGTGGAATGGAATGGAATGTCAAATGGATTCGGGAATTGAATGTAGAATGCAATGTGGAATGGAATGGAATGGAACAAGGAAAGAATGTGAAAGGAAATGAAATGGAATGTGGAATGGAATGGAATGGAATGCGGAATGGAACGTGGAATGGAACAGAATGGAATGTGAAATTAAATGAAATGGGATGTGGAATGGAATGGAATGTGGAATGGAACGTGGAATGGAATGGAATGGTATATGAAATGGAACGTGGAATGGATAGTGCAACGGAACGCGGAATAGAAAGGAATGTGGAATGGAATGTGGAATGGAACGGGGAATGGAATGGAATGTGGAATTGATTGTGGAATGGAATGGAATGACATGGAATGTGGAGTGGAATGGAATGGAACGTGTAATGGAATGGAATGGAATGCTGAATGGAATGGAATGGAATATGGAATGGAATGGAATGGAATGGAATGTGGAATGGAATGGAATGTAAAGTGGAAAAGAATGGAATGGAATGTTGAATGGAATGGAGTGGAATCCGGAATGGAATGGAATGGAATGGAATGTGGACATTAAACGAATGGCATGTGGAATGGCATGGAATGAAATGTGCAATGTAATGTAGATTGGAATGGAATGGAATGTGGAATGGAATGGTATGTAAAGTGAAATGGAATGGAATGGAATGTGGAATGGAGTGAAATAGAAATTGGTATGGAATGGAATGGAATGTGAATTGCAGTGGATTGGAATGTGGAAAGGAATGAAGAATGGAATGGATTGGAATGTGGAATGGAATGGAATCAAATGTGGATTGAAGTTGAATGCAATGTGGTATGGAATGTAGAATAGAATGGAACGGAAAGTGGAATGGAATGGAATGGAATGCAACGTGGAGTATACTGGAAAGGAATTGAACGTGGAATATAATAGAACGGAACGTGGAATGGAATGGAATGGAAGGTGGAAGGGAATGGAATGGAACGTGTAATGGAATGGAGTGGAAAGGAATGGAATGTGGAATTGAATGGATTGTGGAATGGAATGTATAGTGGGATGGAATGGAGTGTGGAATGGCATGGAATGCAATGTGGAATGGAATGGAATGGAATGGAATGAGAAATGGAATATGTAATTAAATGGAAAGGAATGTGGAACGGAATGGAATCAAATGTGGAATGGAATGTGGAATGAAATGAAATGGAATATGTAATGGAATGGAAAGGAATGTGGAACGGAATGGAATCAAAAGTGGAATGGAATGTGGTATGGAAAGAAATGGAATGTTTAATAGAATGGAATGGAATGTGGAATGCAAAGAGAAATGGAATGGAATGGAAGGTGGAATGGAGTGCAAATTAAAGTTGAATGGAATGTTTAATGGAATGGAATGGAATGTGGAATGGAATGGAACGGAATGGTACGCGGAATATAATGGAATGGAACACGGAATATAATGGAATGGAATGCAGAATGAAATGAAATGGAACGTGGAATGTAACGGAATGGAATGTGCAATGAAATGGAATGGAATTTGGAGTGGATTTGAATGGAAAGGAATGTGGAATGAAATGGAATGTGGAATGGAATGGAATGGAATGGAACATAGAATTTAAAGAAATGAAAGGTGTAATTTAATAGAATGAAATGTGGAATTGAATGGAATGGAATTTGGAATGCAAGGGAATGCAACGGTATGGAAAGGTACGAGGAATCAAATGGAATGCAATGTGGAATGGAATGGAATTGAAGGTGGAATGGAATAGAATTGAAGGCTGAATTGAATGGAATGGACTGTGGAATGCATTGGAATGGAAAGTGGAATGGAATGGAATATGGAATGGAATGGAAATTGGAATGTAATGGAATGGAATGTGGAAGGGATTGGAATGGAATATGGAATGGAATGGAATGAGGAATGCAATGTGGAATGGAGTGTGGAATTGAAAGAAAGTAAATGTGGGATGAAATGGAATGGAATGTGGAATGGAATGTATAATGGAATGGAAGGGAATGTGGAATGGAATGGAACGGGGAATATAATGGAACGGAATGTGTAATAGAATGGAATGGAAGTTGGAATGGAATGGAATGGAAGGTGGAATGGAATGGAATGGAATGGAATGTGGAAAGGAATGGAATGTGGAATGGAATGGAATGTGGAATGGAATGGAATGTGGAATGGAATGGAATGTGGAATGGATTCCAATGTAACGTGTAATGGAATGAAATGGAATGGAATGTGGAATGGAAAATGGAATGGAATGGAAAGGAATGTGGAATGGAATGGAACGGAATGTGGAACGGAATGTGGAATGAAGTGGAGTTCAATGTGGAATGCAATGTGGAATGGAATGGAATCTGCAATGGAATGGAATGGAATGGAACGTGGAATATCATGGAAAGGAACACGGAATGGGATGGAATGGAACGTGGAAGGTAACGGAATGGAAATTGGAATGCAATGGAATGAAATTTGGAGTGGAATGGAATGGAATGGAATGTGGAATAGAATGGAATGTGGAATTGATTGGAATGAAATGGAATGGAACATGGAATGGAATGGAATTGAAGGTGGAATTTAATGGATTGCAATGTGGAATGGAAAGTGGAATGGAATGGAATGGCATGTGGAATGGAATTGAATGGAATGTGGAATGGAATTCAATGGAATTTGAAATACAAGGGAATGGAATGTGTAATGGAATGTGTAATGGAATGGAATGGAATGTGGAACTGAACGGCATGGACTGTGGAATTTAATGGAATGGAATGCGAAATGGAAATGAATGGAATATGGAATGGAATGTGGAATGGAATCGAATGGAATGTGGAATGGAATGTGAAAAGGGATGGAATGGAATGTGGAAAGGTGTGAGGAATGAAATGTGGAATGGAATGGAATGGGATGTGGAATGGAATGCTGAATGTAATGGAATGGATGGGAATGGAAAGGAATGCAATGGAATGTCATAAGGAAAAGAATGGAATGTGGAATGTAATTGAATGGAATTGAATGGAATGTGGAAAGGAATGGAATGGAATTTGGAATGGAAAGGAATGTGGAACGGAATGGAAAGGAATGTGCAATGGAATGGAATGGAATGGAAAGAGGATTGCAATTGACCGTGGAATGGAATGTGGAATAGAATGGAATAGAAAGTGAAATGCAACGTGGAATGGAATGGAATGCAATGTGGAATGGAATGTTGAATGGTATGGAATGGAATGTGGCATGAAGTGGAATGGAAAGTGGAATGTAAAGTGGGATGGAATGGAATTGAAAGTGGAATGTAAAGTGGAATGAAACTGAATGGAAGGAAGAATGGAATGGAATGAATTGGATTGTGGAATGGAATGGAATGTGGAAAACAATGGAATGTGGAATGGAATGGAATGGAATGGAATGTGGAATGGAATGCAATGGAATGGAATGCGGAATGGAATGTGGAATGGAATGGAATGTCAAATTGAATGAAATGGAATGTGGAAAAGGTAAGAAATATGGAATGGAATGTAACACAATTTGGAATGTAATGGAATTCACTGAGGAATGGAATGGAGTGTGGAATGTAATCGAATGGAATGTGGAATGGAATGGAATGGAATGTGGGATGGAATGCAGTGGAATGTGGAATGGAATGGAATGGAATGTGGAGTGCAATGTGGAAGAGAATGGAATGGAATGGAATGGAATATGGAATGGAAAGAAATGTAACGTGGAATGGAATGGAATGGAATGTGGAATGGAAGGGAATGGAATGTGGAATGGAATATGGAATTGAATTGAACGTGGAATGGAATGTAATGTGCAACGTAATGGAATGGAATGTGGAATGGAATGGAATGGAATGTGGAATGGAAAGTGGAATGGAATGGAATGCAATATGGAATGGAATTTGGAGTGGAAAGGAATGGAAAGGAACGTGGAATGGATTGGAATGAATGTGGAATGGAATGGAATGGAATGTGTAATGGAATGGAAGGGAATAGAATGGAATGTGCAACGGAAAGGAATGGAAGGTGGAATTTAAAGGAATGGAATGTGGCATGGAAACGAATGGAATGTGGAATGGAATTTGGAATGGAATATGGAATGGAATGTCCAATGGAATGGAATGGAATGTGGGATGGAGTGGAATGGAAAGTGGAATGTAACGTGGGATGGAATGGAATTGAAAGTGGAATGTAAAGTGGAATGAAATGGAATCGAAGGAAGAATGGAATGGAATGGATGGGAATGTGGAAAGCAAAGGATTGTGAAAAACAATGGAATGTGGAATTGAATGTAATGGAATGGATTGAGGAATGGAATGCTTGGTATGGAATGTGGAATGGAATGTGCAATGCAATCTAATGTGGAATGGAGTGGAATGAAATGGAATGTGGAATGGAATGGAATGAAATGTGGAATGCAATGTGGAATGGAATGGAATGTCCAATTGAATGAAATGGAATGTGGAAATGGTAGGAAATATGGAATGGAATGGAATTCACTGTGGAATGGAATGGAATTCACTGAGGAATGGAATGGAATGTGGAATGTAATGGAATGGAATTGGGAATGTAATGGAATGGAATGTGGAATGGAAGGGAATGGAATGTGGAATGGAAGGGAATGGAATGTGTAATGGAAGGGAATGGAATGTGGAATGGAAGGGAATGGAATGTGGAATGGAATGTGGAAGTGAATGGAATGGAATTTGTAATGGAAAGGAATGTAACGTGGAAGGGAATGGAATGGAATGTGGAATGGAAGGGAATGGAATGTGGAATGGAATATGGAATTGAATGGAATGTGGAATGGAATGTAAAGTGCAAAGAAATGGAATGGAATGTGGAATGGAATTGAATGGAATGTGGAATGGAGTCGAATGGAAGTAAATGTGGAAAGGAAAGGGGAATGGAATGGAATGGAAAGTGGAATGGAATGTGGAATGCAATGGAATGGAACATGAAATGGAATGTGAAATGGAATGGAATGGAAAGTGGAATGGAAGGTGGAGTGGAATGTGGAATGCAATGGAATGGAACATAGAATGGAATGTGAAAAGGAATGGAATGGAAAGTGGAATGGAATGTGGAATGGCATGGAAAGGAAAATGGAATGGAATGTGGAATGAAATGGAATGCAGTGGTGAATGGAATGTAATGTGGAATGGAACGCAATGTAATGGACTGTGGAATGGAACGTGGATTGGAACGTGGAATGGAGATGGAATGGAAAGTGGAATGGCACGTCGAATGGAACGGGGAATGAAATGTGGAATGGAATGTAATGGAATGGGTAATAAAAAAGATTGGAATGGGGAATGGAATGGAATGCAATGGAATGTGGAATGGAATGGAATGTAATTGTGAATTGAATGGAATGCAACGTGGAATGCATCTTGGAATGGAATGGAATGGAACATTTAATGGAAGGTGGAATGGAACGTGGAATGGAATGTGGAATGTGGAATGGAATGAAATGCAATGTGGAATGGAGTGGAATAGTACTTGGAATGGAATTCAATGGAATGTGGAACGGAAATTGTAATGGAATGAAATGAAATGTGGAATGGAATGTCAAATGGAATGTGGAAAGAAATGGAATGGAATGTCGAATGGAATGGGATGGAATGTGCAATTGAATGTGGAATGGAATGGAATGGAATGTGGAATGGAAGGTGGAAAGGAACGGAATGGAATAGAATGTTGAAAGGAATAGAATATGGAATGGAATGGAATGAAATGTGGAATATAATGGTATGGAACGTGGAAAAAAATGGAATGGAAAATGGAATGCAATGGGATGGAATTTGGAATGGAATATGGAAAGGAATGGAATGGAATGTGGAATGGAATGTGGAATGGAATGTAGAATGGTATACAGAATTTAATGGAATGGAATGTGGAATGGAAAGTTGAATGGAATGTGGAATTTAATGGAATGAAATGTTGAATGTAATGTTGAATGGAAAGGAATCGAATTGAACGAGGACTGGAATGGAAAGAAATGCAATGGAATGTGGAATGGAATGGAATAGGATGTGCAATGGAATGTGGAATGGAATGGAATGGAATGTGGAAAGGAATTTGGAATGGAATGGAAAATGGAATGGAATGTGGAAAGTCATGGAATCCAACGAGGAATGGATTGGAATGTAATGTGGAGTGGAATGCAGAATGGAATGCAAAGAATGTGTAATGGAATGGAATTTAATGTGGAATTGCATGGAATGCAATGTGGAATGGATTGCAAAGTGGATTGGAATGTGGAATAGAATGGGATGGAACGTGGAATGGAATGGAATGGAATGTGGATTGGAATGGAATGGAATGCGGAATGGAAGGAATGGAATGGAATGTGGACTGGAATGGAATGGAATGGAAAGTCGATTTGAATGGAATGAAATGTGGAAAGGAATATGGAATGGAATGGAATGTGGAATGGAATGTGGAAAGGAATGGAAAGCAATGTGGAAGGGAATGGAACGGAATGTGGAATAGAATGAAATGGAATGGAATGTGCAATGGAATGTGGAATGGAATGTGGAATGGAAGGTGGAATTTAATGTGGAATGGAAAGGATTGGAATGTGTATTGGAATGGAATGGAATGGAATATGGAATGGAATTTGTAATGGAATGTGGAATGGAATGAAATGGAATGTCTAATGGAATTTAATGTGTAATGCAATGGAATTTGGAATGGAATGTGGAATGGATTGTGGAATGGAATGCGGAATTGGATATGGAATGAAATGTAGTATGGAACGTGGAATGGAATGGAATGGAATGTGGAATAGAACGGAATGCAATGTGAAATGAAATGTGGAATGGAATGTGTAATGTAACATGGAATGGAACGTGGAAAGGAATGGAATGGAACGTGGAAAGGAATGGAATGGAACATGGAATGAAATGTGGAATGAAATGTGCAATTTAATGTGGAATGGAATGGAAAAGAATGTGGAATGGAAGGTGGAGTTGAATGGAAAGGAATGTTGAATGGAATGCAATGCAATGTGCAATGGAATGTCGAATGTAATGGAATGGAATGTGGAATGCAATGTGGAATGGAATGGAATGAAATGTGGAACGGATTGCAAAATGGAAAGCACCGTAATGTGGAACGGAATATGGAATGGAATTTAGAATGGAATGGAATGTAACGTGGAATGGAATGGAATGGAATGTGCAATATAATGGATTGGAATTTAATGGAATGGGAATGGAATAGAATGGAATGCGGAATGCAATTGAATGGAATGAAATGACTAATGGAATGGAAAGGAATATGCAATGCAATGCAATGCAATGAAGTGAGGAATTGAAAGGAATGGAATGTGGAATGGAATGGAATGGAATGGGGATGGAATGGAATAGAACGTGGAATGTAATGTGGATTGGAATAGAACGGAATGTGGAATTAAATGGAATGGAACGTGGAAAAGAATGTGGAATTCAATGTGGAATGGCATGTGGAATGGAAAGTGGAATGTAATGGAATGGAATGTTGACTGTAATGTAATGGAATGTGGAATGGAATTGAATGGAATTGGGAGTGGAAATGAATGGAATGTGGAATGGAAAGGAATGGAACCTGAAATGGGTTGTGTAATGGAACATGGAATTCAACGTGGAATGGAACATGGAATGGAATGTGGAATGCAATGGAATGGAATGTGGAATGAAATGGAATGGAAGATAGAATGGAATTGAATAGATGGGAATATGGAATGGAATTCAATAGAATGGAATGGAATGAGGAATGTGATGGAATGGAATGTGGAATGGAATGGAATGGAATGGAATGTGGAATGGAATTGAATGTGCAATTGAATGGAATGGAATGAGGAATGCAATGGATTGGAATGTGGAATGCAATGGAATGGAACTTGGAATGGAATGTGGAATGGAATGCGGAATGGAAAGAAATGGAATATGGAATGGAATTTGGAACGGAATGTGGAATGAAACGTGGAATGGAACATGGAATTCAATGGAATGGCAATTGGAATGGAATGCGGAACGGAATGAAAGGGAATGTGGAATGAAATGTGGAGTGTAATGGAAACGAATGTGGAACGGAATGGAATGGAATGTGGAACGGAATGGGCAATGGAACGGAATGGAATGTGGAATGGAATGTGGAATGGAATGTGGAATGGAATTTGGAATGGAATGTTTAATGGAATGGAATGGAATGTGGAATCGAACATGGAATGAAATCGAATGGAACGTGGAATGGAAAGTGGAATGGAATGTGGAATGGTATGTGGAATAGAATGGAATGGTTTGTGGATTGGAATGTGGAATGGTGTGTGGAATGGAATGGAATGGAATTTGGAATGGAATGTGGCAGGGAATTTAATGGAATGTGGAACTGAAAGTGGATTGGAATGTAGAATGGATTGTGGAAAGGAATGTGGAATAGAAAGGAATAGAATTTGGAATGGAATGTGGAATGGAGTGTGGAATAGAACATGGAATGGAATGCAATGAAATATGGAATGGAACATGGAATGGAATGGAATGGAAAGTGGAATGGAACGTGGAATGGTATTGAATGGAGAGTGGAATGGTATGTGGAACGGAACTTGGAATGGAATGGAATGTGGAATGGAACGTGAAATGCAATGGAATTGAAAGTGGATTATAACATCTAATAGAACGTGGAATGGAATGTGTAACATAGGAAAGAATGTGAAATCAAATGTGCAATGGAACGGAATGGAATATGGAATGCAATCTGGAATTGAATGTGGAATGGAACGTGGAATGGAATGGAATGGAATGTGGAGTGGAACATGGAATTGAATGGAATGGAATTTAATGGAATTTGGAATAGAATGGATTGGAATGTGGAATGGAATGAGGAATGGAATGTGCAATGTAATGGAATGAAATGTGGAATGAAATATGGATTGAAATGGAATGGAATGTGGAATGGAATGGAATGGAATGTGGAATGGAATACAATGGGCATTGGAATGGAACGTGGAATGGAATGGAATGGTATGGAATGTAATGGAATGTGGAATTTAACAGAATGGAAAGTAGAATGGAACGTTGAATGGAATGTGGAATGCAATGGAATGAAATTTGGAATGAAATGTGCATTGGAATGGAATGGAATGTGGAATGGAATGGATTGGATTGCGGAATGGAATGCGGAATGGAATGTGGAATTGAATGTTGAATGGAATGGAATGGAATGGAAAGGAATGTGGAATAGCAGGTGAATTGCAATGCAATGGATTGTGGAATAGAATGTGGAACGAAATGCAATGGAAGGAAAATGGAACGTGGAATGGAATGTGGAATGGACTGCGGAATGGAATGTGGAATGGAATCTGGAATGGAATGGAATGGAATGTGGAATGGAATGGAATGGAATGTGGAATGGAATGGAATGGAATGTGGAATGGAATGTGGAATAGTCTGTGGAATGGAAAGTGAAATTCAGTGGAATGGAATGTGGAATGGAATGGAATGTGGAAAGGAACATGGAATGGAATGCAATGGAATGTGGAATGGAAAGGAATGGAATGTGGAATCGAATGTGGAATGGAATACGGAATAGAATGGAATGGTATGTGGAATGGAATGTGGAATGGAGTGCGGAATGGAATGTGGAATGGAGCAGAATGGAATGTGCAATGGAATGTGGAGACAAAAGTGGAATGGAATGGAATGGATTGTGGAATGGAATGGTGTGGTATGGTATGTAATGTGGAATGGAATGGAATGGAATGTGGAATGGAAAGTGAAATGGAACGTGGAATGGAAGTTGGAATGCAACGCACAATGGAATGGAATGGAAAGTGGAATGGAATGTGGAAGGGAAAGTGGAATGGAATGGAAGGAATGTGGACTGGAATGTGAAATGGAATTGAATGGAATGTCAAATGGAATGTGGAATGGAATCTGAAATGGAATCTGGAATGGAATGTGGAATGTATCGTAAAATGGAACGTCGAATAGAACGGAATGCAACGTGTAACAGAATGTGGACTGGAATGGAATGGAATGTGGAATAGAACGTTTAATGTAATGTGGAATGGAATGTAGTGGAATGTGGAATGTAATGTGGAATCGAATGGAATGTAATGTGGAATGGAATGTTGAATGGAATGTCCACCTGAATGTAGAATGGGATGGAATGGAATGTGGAGTGGAATGTGGAATGGAATGTGGACTGGAACAGAATGTAATGTGGAATGGAATGTGGAAAGGAAAGTGGAATGTAATGGAATGGAATCTGGACTTAAAGGAGGAATGGAAAGGAATGGAACGTTGAATGCAACGTGGAATGAAACGTGGAATGAAACGTGGAATTCAGTGTGGAATGGAATGTTAAATGGAATGGAATGCAATGAGGAACGGATTGTGTAATGGAATGGGGAGTGGAATGTGGAATGGAATGTGGAAAGGAAAGTGGAATACAATGGAATCGAACGTGGACTAAAATGAGGAATGTAATGAAATGGAAGGTGGTATGCAACGTGTAATGGAATGTGGAAAGGAACTTGTAAAGGAATGTGGAATGGAATGGAATGGAATCTGGAATGGAATGTGGAATGGAATGTGGAATGGAACGTGGAATGGAATGTCGAGGGGAGTGTGGAATGGCATGTGGAATGGAACAAAATGGAAAGCCGAATGGAAAGTGGAATGGAATGTGGAAAGGAAAGGAATGTGGAATGGAATGGAGTGGAAGATGGAATGGAACTCTGAAAGGAATGTGGCATGGAATGTGGAAGGGAACTTGAAATGGAATGGAATGTAATGTGGAATGGAACGTGGAATGGAATGGAGTGGAACATGGAATGGTACGAGGAATGGAACGTGGAATGGAATGCAATGGAATGGTGAATGTAATGTGGAATGGAATGTGGAAATGAATGGAATGTGGAAATGAATGCAATGGAATGTATAATGGAATGCAATGGAATGTGGAATGCAATGGAATGGTATGTGATTTGGAAGGAGCAATGGAATGTGGAATGGAATGGAATGGAAAGTGGAATGGAATGGAATGGAACATAGATTGGAATGTGGAATGTAATGGAATGGGATCTGAAATGGAATTGAATGGAATGTGGAACGAAATGGATAAGAATGTGGAATGAATTTGAATGGAATGGAATTGAATGTGGAGAGGAATGTGGTATCTAATGGAATGGAAAGTGGAATGGATTGTGGAATGGAATGGAATGGAATGTTTCATGGAAAGTGGAATGGAAAGGAATGGAATGTGGAATGGAATGTGGAATGAAACGGAATGTAATGTGGAATGGACGGAAGAATGGAATGTGCAAATGAAAGTGGCATGGAATGGAATGGAACGTAGAATGGAACGTGGAATGACATTGAATGGAACATTGAATGGGATGTGTAATGCAATGGAATGGAATGTGGAAAGGAACCTGAAATGGCATGGAATGGAAGGTGGAATGGAATTTGAAATATAATGTGGAATGGAATGGATCGAAATGTGGAAAGGAATGGAGTAGAATGTGGAAAGGAATGGAGAATGGAATGCAATGGAATGAGGAATGGAATGGAATGGAATGTGGAATGGAAAGTTGAATGGAACGGAATGGAATGTGGAATGAAGTGTGAAAAGGAATGAAATGGAATGTGGAATGGAATGGAATGGAATGTGGAATGGAATTTGGAATGGAATGTGGAATGGAAAGGAATATAATGTGGAATGGAATGTTTAAACGAAAGTGGAATGGAATGGAATGGAATGTGGTATGCAACGTGGAATGGAATGGAATGCAATGCGGAATGGAATGTGGAATGGAATATGGAAAGGAATGTGGAATCCAACGGAATGGCATATGGAATGCAATGGAAGGGAATGTGGAATAGAATGTGGAGTGAAATGTGGAATAGAATTTGCAATGGAATGTGGAATGGAATGGAATGGAATGGAATGGAATGGATTGGAACTGGAATGGAAAGAAATAAGGAATTGAAACGAATGGAAAGTGAAATAGAATGGAATGGAATGTGGAATGGAATGGAATAGAACGTGGAATGGAGTGTGGAACGGAGAAGAATGGAATGTGGAATGGAATGTGGAATGGAATGGAACGGAATGTGGAATGGAATGTGGAATGGAATGGAACGGAATGTGGAATGGAATGTGGAATGGAATGTGGAACGGAAAGGAATGGAAAGCGAAAGGAAATCTGGAAATGTATGTGGAATGGAAAGTGGAATGGAATGGAATGGAATGTGGACTGGAATGGAATGCAATCTGGAAAGGAATGTGGAATATAATGGAATGGAATGTGGAATCGATTCTGGAATGGAATGTGTAATGGAACATCGAATGGAATGTGTAATGGAATGTGCACTGGAATGGAATGGAATATGGAAAGGAAAGGAATATTATGACGATTAGAATGCTGACTGAAATGGAATGCAATGTGGAATGTAATGTGGAATGGAATCGAATTGAATGTGGAATGGAATGTGGAAAGGAAGGTGGAATGAAATGGAATGGAATGTGTAATGGAATGTGGAATGGAACGTGGAATAGGATGTGTAATGGAACGTAAGGGAATGTGGAAAAGAATGTGGAATGGAATGTGGAATGGAACTTGGAATGGAATCTGGAATGGAACGTGGAATGGAATGCGGAATGGAGCGTGGAATGGAATGTGGAATGGAAAGTGGAATGGAACGTGGAAAAGAACGTGGAATGGAATGAGGAATGGAGTGTGGAGAACAATGTGGAATGGAAACTGGAAGAGAACCTGGAATGGAATGGAAAGGTATGTGGAATTGAACGTTGAATGGAATGAAAGGGAATGTGGAATAGAAAGTGGAATGGAACGTGGAATGGAATGTAATGCAAGGCGGCGTGGATTGTGGAATGAAATGTGGATTGGAAAATTATGGAATATGGAATGGAACGGAATGGAATGTGGAATGGAATGTGGAATGGAAAGTGGAATGGAATGGAAGGCAATGTGGAATAGAATGTGAAATAGAATGGAAAGGAATCAGGAATGGAATGGAATGGAATGTCATGGATTGCGGAATATAATGGAATGGAATAGAACGTGGAATGGGAAGTGGAATTGAATGTGGAATGGATTGTGCAATGGAATGTAATGGAATGTGGGATGGAAGGGAATAGAATGTGGTATGTAATGTGGAATGGAATGTGGAATGGAATGGAAAGGTATGGAATGTGCAATGGAATGGAATGGAGTAGACTGGAATGTGGAATGGAATCGAATGGAATGGAATGTGGCATGGAATGGAATGAAATATGGAATGGAATGGAATGGAATGGAATATGGAAAGGAATGGAATGGAATGGAATGCGGAATCATTTGGAATGGAATGTGGAATGGAAAGTAGAGGAATGGAAAGTAAAGGAATAGAATGGAATATGGAATTGAATGGAATGGGAAGTGGAATGGAATGGAACGGAATGTGGAATGGAAAGGAAAGGAATGCAATGGAAGGTGGAATGGAATGTAAAATGGAATGTGGAATGTAACGTGCAATGGAATGAAATGGAAAGTGGAATGGAATGGAATGGAACATGGAATGGAAAGGAATGGAACAGGGAAAGGAACGTGGAATGGACCATGGAATGGAAGGTGGAATGGAAAGTGGAATGCAACGTCCAATGGAAAGTGGATTGGAAAGTGGAACGGAATCAAATGGAACGTGGAATGGAATGTGGTATGGGATGTGGAATGGAGTTTAATGGAATGTGGATTGGAATGTGGAATGGAATGGAATGGAATGTGGAATCGATTGGAATGGAATCTGGTATGGAATGTGGAATGGAAGGTGGAATGGAATGGAATGAAATGTGGAAGGGAATGTGGAATGGAACGTGGAATGGAATGGAATGTAGAATGGAATGGAATGGAATGTGGAATGGAATGGAATGGATTGTGGAATGTAACGTGGAATGGAAAGAAATGGAACGTGGAGTGGAACGTGGAATGGAACCACTAATGGAAAGTAGAATGGAACGTGGAATGGAATGGAATGGAACTTCTAATGAAAAGTGAAATGGAACGTGGAATTGAATGGAATGGAACGTGGAATGGAATGTGGAATGGAATGTGGAATGGAATGTGGAATGTAATGGAATGTAACGTGGAATGGAATGGAATGGAATGTGGTAAGTAATGTGGAAAGGAATGGAATGCAATGCGGAACGGAATTTGGAATTGAATGGAATGGAATGTGGACTGGATTAGAATGGAATGTGGAATGAAATGGTATGGAATGTGGAATGGAATGGAACGTAGAATGGAATGGAACGGAATGTGGAATGGAATGGAATGGAATGTGTAATGGAATGGTATGGAATGGAAATGGAAAGAGAAATAGATTATGAAAAAGAACGTGAAATGGAAGGAGGAATGGAATATGGAATGGAACGAAATGGAACGTGGAATGGAAAGGAATGGAAGGTAAAATGGAATGGAATTTAACATGGAATGGAACGTGGAATTGAACATGGAATGGAATGTTGAATGCAATGTGGAATGGAATGTGGAATGGAATGGAATGGAATGTGGCATGAAATGTGGAATGGAATGCAATGGAATGAGAAAGGAATGTGGAATCGACCATGGAAAGAAATGGAATGGAACATGGAATGGAAAGTGGAATGGAATGTTGAATGGAATGTGGAATGGAATGTGGAAAGTAATGGGATGAGGAAAGAAATGGAATGGAAAGTGGAATGGAATGTGGAATGGAGTGTGGAATTGAATGGAATCTGGAATGGAATTTAATGGAATGTGGAATGGAAAGTGGAATGGAATGTGGAATTGATTGTGGAATGAAATGTGGAATAGGAAGGAATGGAATGTGTAATGGAATGCGGAATGGAGTGTGGAAATCAACTTGGAATGCAATGAAATGGAATGTGGAATGGAACTTGGAATGGAATGGAATGGAATGTGGAATGGAAAGTGAAATGGAAAGGAATGAAATTTCGAATGTAACGTGGAATGGAATGTGGAATAGAAAGTGGTATGCAATGTGGAATGGAATGAGGAATGGAACAGAATGGATGTTGAATGGAATGTGGATTTCAGTGTGGAATGGAACGTGCAATGTAAAGGAATGGAATGTGGAATGGAACGGGGAAAGGAAAGGAATGGAATGGAATGGAATGTGTAATGGAATGGAATGGAATGTTTAATAGAATGAAATGGAATGTGGAATTGATTGTGGAATGGAATGGAATGAAATGTGGAATGACACATGGATTGGAAAGGAATGGAATGTGGAATGGAAAGGAATGGAAAGCGGAATAGGATTTAATGGAAAGTGGAATGGAATGCGGAATAGAATTAAATGGAAAGGAATGGAATGTGGAATGGAATGGAATGGAATGAAGAATGGAATATTTAATGGAACATGGAATGGAATAGAATGAAATGTTGAAAGGAATGTGGATTGGAATGGAATGAAATGTGTAATAGAATGTTATGGACTGTGGAATGGAATGTGAAATGGAATATGGAATGGAACATGGAATGGAATGGAATGCAATGTGGAATGGCATGTGAACTGGAATGCAATGAATGTGGAATGGAATGAGGAATGAAATGCAATGAAATGAGAATCGAATTCGGAATGGAATGTGGAATGGAATGTGGAATGTACTGCGGAATGGAATGTGGAATGGAATGTGGAACTGAAGGTGCAATGGAATGGAATGGAATGGAATGGAATGTGGAATGGAAAGTGAATTGGAATGCAGTGGAAAGTGTAATGAAATGTGGAATGAAATGCAAGGGAAAGAGAATGGAATGTGGAATGGAAACTGCTATGGAATGTGGAAAGCAATGGAATGGAATGTGGAATGGAAAGTGGAATGGAATGTGAATGGAATGTGGAATGGAATGTGGAATGGAATGCAATCGAATGTGGAATGGAAAGTGAAATGGAAAGTGGAATAGAACGCAACGTAATTTGGAATGGAATGTGGAATGGAATGTGGAATAGAAACAGGAATGTAATGAAATGGAAGGTAGAATCGAACGTGGAATGGAACCTGTATTGGAAGGTGGAATGGAACATGGAATGGAACGTGGATGGGATTGTGCAATGGAAAGTGGAATGGAATGGAATGGAAGGGAATGTGGAATGGAATGAGAATGTAATGTTGAATGCAGTGGAATGGAATGTGAAATGGAATGTGGAATTGAATGTGGCATGCAATGTAGAATGTAATGGAAAGGAATGCGGAATGGAACGTGTAATGGAATGGAATAGACCGTTGAATTGAAAGTGGAATGGAATGGAATGGAATGTGGAATGCAACGTGGAATGGAACAAGGAATGTATTGGAATGCAGCGTGGAATGGAATGTGGAATGGAACGAGGGATATAACTTGGAATGGAATGTGGAATAGAATGGAATGGAATGTGGAATGGAATGGAATGGATTGTGGAATGGAATGTGGAATGGAATGGAATGGAATGTGGAATGGAATGGAATGGAACGTGGAATGGAACGTGGAAAAGAATGGATTGGAACGTGGAATGGAATGTGGAATGGAATGGAATGGAATGTGGAATGGAATGGGGAATGGAAAGTGGAATGAAACGGAATGGAAGGTGGTATGCAATGTGGAAATGAACGTGGAATGGAATGGAAAGAAATGCGGAATGCAACATGGAATGTACGTGGAATGGAAAGTTGAATGGAATCTAATGGAATGTGGAATGGAATGAAAAAGAATGTGGAATGGAATGGAAGGGTATGTGGAATGGTGTGTGGAATGGAATGGAGTGGAATGTGGAATGGAAAGAAATTTGGAATAGAATGGAATGGAATGGAATGTGGAATGGAATGTGGAAAGTCATGGAATGGAATGTGGAATGGAACGTGGAATGGAATGGAATGGAACAAGGAATGAAGCATGGAATGGAATGTGGAACGGATTGTGGAATGGAAAGTGAAATGGAATGGAGTGGAACTTAGACTGGAATGTGGAATTGAATGTGCAAACGAAAGTGGAATGTAACATTGGATGGAAAGGAAAGGAATGTGGAAAGGAATACAATGCAATGTGAAATGGGATGGAATGTGGAAAGGAATCGAATGGAAAGGAATCCAGATTGGAATGTAACGGAATGTAATGGAATGGAACTTAGAATGGAACATAGAATGGAACGTGGATTGGAATGCGGAATGGAATGGAATGGAATGTGGAATGTAATGTAAGGGAATGTGGAATGGAATGTGTAATGGAATGGAACGCAGTGGAATGGAATTAGGAATGGAATGGAAAGGAATGTGGAATGGAATGTGGAATGGAATGTGGAATGCAATGGAATGGTATGGAATTTGGAATGGAATGGAATGAAATGAAATGTGGAATGTAATGGAATGGAATCTGGAATGGAATCGAATCGAATGTGGAGTGTAATGGAATGGAATTGAATCCAAAATTGTATGGAATGGAAAGTGGAATGGAACGAAATAGAATGGAAGGGAATGTGGAATTGAATGAAATGTAATGTGAAATGGAGTGGATTGGAAAGTGGAATGGAATGGAGTGGAATGGAAGGTGGAATAGAATGTGAAACAGAATGGAATGTTGAATGGAATGGAATGGATTGTGGAATGGAAAGGAATGGAATATGCAATATAACGTGGAATAGACTGGAATAGAACGTGGAATAGAACTTCTAATGGAACATGGAATGGAACGTGGAATGTAATGTGCAATAGAATGCGGAATGATACCTCTAATGGAACGTAGAATAGAAGGTGGAATGGAATGGAAAGCAAAATCTAATGGAAAGTAGAATGAAACGTGGAATGGAATGGAATGGAAGGTGGAATAGAATGGAATGTAAAGTAGAATGGAATGGAATGCAATGTGGTATGGATTGTGGAATGGAATGGTATGGAATGTTGAATGGAATGTGGTATGGAATGTGGAATAGAACGTGAAAGGGAATGCGGAATGGAAAGTGGAATGGAATGTGGAATGGAATGGAATGGAATGTGGAATGGAATGGAATGGAAAGTGGAATGAAATGTGGAATGGAATGGAATTGAATTTGGAATGGAATGTGCAATGGAATGTAATGAAATGTGGAATGGAAAGTGGAATGGAATGTGGAATGGAAAGAGGAATGGAATGGAATGGAATGTGGAATGGAACGTGGAATGGAATGGAATGGAACATGTAATGGAACGTGGAATGGAAACTGAAATGGAATGTGCAATGGCACATGGAATGGAAAGTGGAATGGAATGTGGAATGGAAAGTGGAATGGAATGGAATGGAAGGTGGAATGGAACGTGGAATGGAATGGAATGGAACATGTAATGGAACGTGGAATGGAAACTGAAATGGAATGTGCAATGGCACGTGGAATGGAATGTGCAATGGAATGTGGAATGTAACGTGGAATGCAATGTGGAATGCAATGTGGAATGGAACGTGGAATGGAATTGAATGGAATGTGGAATGCAACGTGGAATAGAACGTGGAATGCAACGTGGAATGGCATGTGGAATGGTACTTGAAATGGAATGTACAACAGAATATCTAAAAGAACGTGGAATGGAATGGAAAGGAAAGTGAAATGGAACGTGGAATGGAATGGAATGGAACGTGGAATATAACGTGGAATGCAATGTGGAATGGAACGTGGAATGGAATGTGGAATGGAACGTGGAATGGAATGTGGAATGGAAAGTGGAATGCAATGGAAAAAATGTGGAATGGAACGTGTAATGGAATGGAATGGAATGAAATGGAATATGGAATGTAATGTGGAATTGAATGTGGGATGGAAAGTGGAATGGAAAGTGTAATGGTATGTAATGGTGTATGGAAGGGAATGTGCATTGGAATGCTGAATGCAATGTGGAATGGAATGGAATGGAACGTGGAAAGAAATGTGGAATGAACTGTGGGATGGAACGTGAAAAGGAGAGTGCAATGGATTGGAATGTAATGAGCAACAGAATGTGCAATGGAATGTGGAATGGAATGCAAGCCATGTGCAATGGAATATGGAAAGGAATGGAATGGAATGTGTAATGGAATGTAGCATGGAATGGAATGTGGAATAGAAAGGAATGGAATGTGGAATAGAAAGTGAAATGAAATGGAATAGAATGTGCAATGGAACATGGAATGGAATTAAATGGAACGTGAAATGGAATGTGGAATGCAACGTGGAATGGAACGGAGAATGGAACTTGGAATGGAACGTGGAATGGAACGTGGAATGGAATGTGGAATGCAGCTTGGAATGGAATGTAGAATGGAAAATGGAATGGAATGGAATGGAATGTGGAATGGAATGTGTAAAGGAATGGAATGGAATGTGGAATAGAATGTGGAATGGAGTAGAATGGAATGTTGGATAGAATGTGGAATGGAATGGAGTGGAATGTGGAATAGAATGTGGAATGTAATGGAATGGAATGTGGAAAGCAATGTGGAATGGAACGTGGAAAGGAATGGAATGCAGCGTGGAACGGAATGCAGTGCGGAATGGAACGTGGAATGGAATGGATTGGAATTTGGAATGGAACATGGAATGGAACATGAAATGGAATGTGACATGGAACGTTGAATGGCATGGGCAATGTAATGTGGGACGGAAAGGAATGGAATGTGGAATGGAATGGAATGGAATGGAATGTCGATTGGAATGGAATGGAATGTTGAATGCAATGGAATGGAATATCGAATAAAATTTGGTATGGATTAGAGAGGAATTCAGAATGGAATGGAATGGAGTGGAACGTGGAACGGAACGTGGAATGGAAAGTGGAATGGAATGTGGAATGGAATGGAATGGAATATGAAATGGAATGGAATGGAATGTGGAATGGAATATGAAATGGAAAGTGGAATGGAATGCAATGTGGAATGGAACATGCATTGGAATGGAATGGATCGTGGAATGGAACGTGGAATGGTAAGTGGAATGGAATGGAATGGAATGTGGAATGGATCGTGGAATGGAATGGAATGGAACGTGGAATGGAATGTGCAATGGAATGTGTAATGGAACGTGGAATGGAATGGAATGGAATGTGGAGTGGATCATGGAATGGAAAGTGGAATGGAACGTGGAATGGAATGTGGAACGAAACGTGTAATAGAATGGAATGGAAAGTGGAATGGAACGTGGAATGGAATTTAAAGGAACATGGAATGGAATGTGTAATGCAATGTTGAATAGAACATGGAATGGAATGCAATGGAAGGTGGAATGCAATGTGGAATGGAAGGCAGAATGGAAAGTGGAATGTAACGGAATGGAATGGAATGGAATGTGGAAAGAAATGTGGAAAGGAAAGTGGAATGGAACCTGGAACGGAATGGAATGCAATGGAATGTATTGTGGAAAGCATTGTGGAATGGAAAGTGGAATGGAACGTGGAATGCAACGGAACAGAACCTGGAATGCGATAGAATGGAATGTGGAGTGCAACGTGGAATGGAATGGAATGGAATGTGGAATGGAACACGAAATGTAAGGTGGAAAGGAATGTGGAATGGAACGTGGTAAGGAAAGGAAAGAAAAGTGGAGTGGAACATGGAATGGAATGGAATGGAACATGGAAAGGAAAGTGCAAAGGACAGTGGAATGGAAAGTGAAATGGAACCTGGAATGGATGAAAATGGAATATGGAATGGAATGTGGAATGGAATGTGGAATGAAATGCAAGGCCATGTGGAAAGGAAAGTGGAATGGAATGGAATGAAATCTGAAATGAACTGTGGAATGGAATGAAATGGAATGTGTAATGGAATGTGGAAGAGAAAGAAACGGAATGTGCAATGGAAGGGAATGGAATGTGGAATGTATTGTGGAATAGAAAGTAGAATGGAAGGGAATGCAATGTGCCATGGAATGCGGAATGGAACTTGGAATGGAAGGTGGAATGGAACGTGGAATGGAATGGGGAGATACAGCATGGAAAGGAAAGTGGAATGGAATGTGCAATGGAATGGATTTGAATGTGGAATGCAATGAATTGGAATGTGGAATGGAATGTGGAATTGAATGTGGAATTGAATGGAATGGAATGTGGAATGGAATGTGGAATTGAATGTGGAATGGAATGGAATGGAATGTGGAATGGAATTGGGAATGGAATGCATTGGAATGTTGAATGGAACTGAAAGGAATGTGGAATAGAAAGTGGAATGGTGTGGAATGGAATGAACTATGGAAAGTGGAATGTAATGGAATGGAACGGGGTATAGAACTTGGAATGGAAAGTGGAATGGAATGTGGAATGGAATGGGGAATGCAGCCTGGAATGGAATGTGGAATGGAATGTGAAATGGAATGGAATGGAATGTGGTTGGAATGGAATCGATTGTGGAATGGAATGTGGAAAGGAATGGAGTAGAATGAGGAATAGTAAGAGGAATGGAAAGGAATGGAATGTGGAATGGAAAGCAGAATGGAATGGAATGGAATGTGGAATGGACCTTGGAAGGTATTGGAAAGGAACGTGCAACGGAACATGGAATGCAAAGTGAGATGGAATGTAGAATGCAACGTGGAATGGAATGTGTAACGGAAAGTAGAACAGAACGTGGAATGGAAAGGAATGGAAATTGGAGTGGAACACGGAATGGAATGGAATGGAACATGGAATGGAATGTGGAATGGACTGTGGAATGGAACCTGAAATGGAACGTGGAATGTATTCAAATGGAATTTGGAATGGAATGTTGAATGCAATGTGAAATGGAATGCAAGGCAATTTAGAATGGAATGTGGAATGCTATGGAATGGAATGTCAAATGGAATGTGGAATGCAAACTTAGTGGAATGTGGAAAGGAATGTGGAATGGAATGCAAAGGAATGTGTAATGGAACGGAATGGAATAAGGAATGGAATGAGGAAAGGAAAGTGGAAAAGAAAGTGGAATGGAATGGAATGGAATGTGTAAAGGAAAGTGAAATGGATTGGAATGGAATGTGGAAGGGAACTTGGAATGTAAGGTGGAATGGAACGTGGAATGGAATGTGGAAAGCAGCATGGAATGCGACGTGGAATTGAAAGTGGAATGGAATGGAATGGAATGTGGAATGGAATGGAATGGAAAGTGGAATGGAATGTTTAATGGAGTGAAATAGAATGTAGAATAGAATGTGGAATGGAACGAAATGGAATGTGCAATGGATTGTGGAATGGAACATGGAAAGGAATGGAATGGAATGTGGAATGGAAG
Organism: Pongo abelii; assembly: GCF_028885655.2. Taxonomy (NCBI): domain Eukaryota; kingdom Metazoa; phylum Chordata; class Mammalia; order Primates; family Hominidae; genus Pongo; species Pongo abelii. The sequence goes on along the minus strand of NC_072000.2, from coordinate 15,487,426 downwards.
GTGGAATGGAATGGAATGCAACTTGAAATGGACCGTGGAATGGAATGTGAAAAGGAATCTGGCATGGAAGTTGGTAGGGCATGGACAATAGAATGTGGAAAGGAATGTGGGATGTAATGTAATGGAAAGTGTAATGGAAGGTGTAATGGAATGGAATGGAACCTCTAATGGAATGAGTAATGGAATGGAATGGAATGTGAAATGGAACGCGGAATGTAATGTGAAATGGAACGCGGAATGTAATGGATTGGAACGTGGAATGGAACGTGGAATAGAAAGTGGAATGTAACGTGAAGTGTAATGGAGTGTGGAAAGGAAGCTGGAATGGAATGGAATGGAATGTGGAATTCAACGTGTAATGGAATTGAATGGAACGTTTAATGGAATGTGGAATGGAACGTGGAGTGGAACGTGGAATGCAATGTGTAATAGAACGTGGAATGGAATGTGGAATGTAATGGAATGGAATGAGGAATGGAACGTGGAATGCAAGGGAATGGAATGGAATATGGAATGGATTGGAATGGAACGGAAAGTTGAATGGAATGTGGAATGGAAGGTAATGGAATGGAATGGAATGTGGAATGGAATGGAATGGAATGGAAAGTGGAATGGAATGGAATGGAATGGAAAGTGGAATGGAATGGAATGGAATGGAATGTGGAATGGAATGTGGAATGGAACTGAATGGAATGTGGAATGAAATGGAAAGGAATGTGGAACGGAACGTGTAATGGAATGGAAAGGAATGTGGAATAGAAAGTGGAATGGAATGGAAAGGAACGTGGAACGGAAAGTGGAATGGAACGTGCAAAGGAATGTGAAGTGGAACGTGGAATGGAACGCGGAAAGGAATGTGGAATAGAATGTGGAACGGAATGTGGAATGGAAGGGAATGGAACATGGAATGGAATGGAATGGAACCTGTAATGGAATGAGCAATGGAATGGAATGTAATGTGAAATGGAACACGGAATGTAATGGATTGGAACGTGGAATGGAACATGGAATAGAAATTGGAATGTAACGTGATGTGGAATGGAGTGCGGAAAGGAAGGTGGAATGGAATGGAATGGAATGTGGAATTCAACGTGTAATGGAATTGAATGGAACGTTTAATGGAATGTGGAATGGAACGTGGAGTGGAACGTGGAATGCAATGTGTAATGGAACGTGGAATGGAATGTGGAATGTAATGGAATGGAATGAGGAATGGAACGTGGAATGGAATGGAAAGGAAGGTGGAATGGAATGCGGAATGGAACATGGAACTGAAAGGAATGGAATGGAATGTGGAATTGAATGCAATGGAATGGACTTTGGAATAGAATGGAATGTAATGGAATATGAAATGGAATGGAATGGATTGGAATGTGGACTTGAATGCAATGGAATGGACTGTGGAACAGAATGGAGTGTAATGGAATATGGAATGGAATGGAACGTGGAATGGAATGGAGTGGAACTTAGAAAGGAATGGAACACAAAGTGTAAAATGGAATGTAATGGAATGTGTAATGGGATGTGGAAGAGAAAGAAACGGAATGTGCAATGGAAGAGAATGAAATGTGGAATGTACTGTGGAATAGAAAGTAGAATGGAAGGGAATGCAATGTGCAGTGGAATGCGGAATGGAACGTGGAATGGATGGTGGAATGGAACGTGGAATGGAATGGGGAGATGCAGCGTGGAAAGGAAAGTGGAATGGAATGTGCAATGGAATGGATTGGAATGTGGAATGCAATGAATTGGAATGTGGAATGGAATGTGGAATTGAATGTGGAATTGAATGGAATGGAATGCAGAATGGAATGTGGAATTGAATGTGGAATGGAACGGAATGGAATGTGGAATGGAATTTGGAATGGAATGCATTGGAATGTGGAATGGAACGGAATGGAATGTGGAATGGAATGTGGAATAGAAAGTGGAATGGAGTGGAATGGAATGAACTATGGAAAGTGGAATGTAATGGAATGGAACGGGGAATAGAACTTGGAATGGAACGTGGAATGGAATGTGGAATGTAATGGGGAATGCAGCCTGGAATGGAATGTGGAATGGAATGTGAAATGGAATGGAATGGAATGTGGTTGGAATGGAATTGATTGTGGAATGGAATGTGGAAAGGAATGGAGTAGAATGAGGAATAGTAAGAGGAATGGAAAGGAATGGAGTAGAATGAGGAATAGTAAGAGGAATGGAAAGGAATGGAATGTGGAATGGAATGTGGAATGGAAAGCAGAATGGAATGGAATGGAATGTGGAATGGATCTTGGAATGGATTGGAAAGGAACGTGAAACGGAACATGGAATGCAAAGTGAGATGGAATGTGGAATGCAACGTGGAATGGAATGTGTAATGGAAAGTGGAACAGAACGTGGAATGGAAAGGAATGGAAATTGGAGTGGAACACGGAATGGAATGGAATGCAACGTGGAATGGAATGTGGAATGGACTGTGGAATGCAACATGAAATGGAACGTGGAATGTATTAAAAAGGAATTTGGAATGGAATGTTGAATGCAATGTGAAATGGAATGCAAGGCAATGTAGAATGGAATGTGGAAAACTATAGAATGGAATGTAGAATGGAATGTGGAATGCTATGGAATGGAATGTCAAATGGAATGTGGAATGCAAACTAGTGGAATGTGGAATGGAATGTGGAATGGAATGAAAGGAATGTGTAATGGAAGGGAATGGAATGAGGAATGGAATGAGGAAAGGAAAGTGGAACAGAAAGTGGAATGGAATGGAATGGAATGTGTAAAGGAACGTGAAATGGATTGGAATGGAATGTGGAAGGGAACTTGGAATGTAAAGTGGAATGGAACGTGGAATGGAATGTGGAAAGCAGCATGGAATGTGACGAGGAATGGAAAGTGGAATGTAATGGAATGGAATGGAATGGAAAGTGGAATGGAATGTTTAATGGAGTGAAATAGAATGTAGAATGGAATATGGAATGGAACGAAATGGAATGTGCAATGGATTGTGGAATGGAACGTGGAATGGAATGGAATGGAAGGTGGAATGGAATGGAATGCAACTTGGAATGGACCGTGGAATGGAACGTGAAAAGGAATCTGGCATGGAAGTTGGTAGGGCATGGACAATAGAATGTGGAAAGGAACGTGGAGTGTAATGTAATGGAAAGTGTAATGGAAGGTGTAATGGAATGGAATGGAACCTGTAATGGAATGAGTAATGGAATGCAATGGAAAGTGAAATGGAACGCGGAAGGTAATGTGAAATGGAACACGGAATGTAATGGATTGGAACGTGGAATGGAACGTGGAATAGAAAGTGGAATGTAACGTGAAGTGGAATGGAGTGCGGAAAGGAAGCTGGAATGGAATGGAATGGAACGTGGAATTCAACGTGTAATGGAATTGAATGGAACGTTTAATGGAATGTGGAATGGAACGTGGAGTGGAACGTGCAATGCAATGTGTAATAGAACGTGGAATGGAAAGTGGAATGTAATGGAATGGAATGAGGAATGAAACGTGGAATGCAAGGGAATGGAATGGAATATGGAATGGATTGGAATGGAACGGAAAGTTGAATGGAATGTGGAATGGAAGGTAACGGAATGGAATGGAATGTGGAATGGAATGGAATGGAATGGAAAGTGGAATGGAATGGAATGGAATGGAATGTGGAATGGAATGTGGAATGGAATGTGGAATGGAACTGAATGGAATGTGGAATGAAATAGAAAGGAATGTGGAACGGAACGTGTAATGGAATGGAATGTAACGTGGAATGGAAAGTGGAATGGAATGGAAAGGAATGTGGAACGGAAAGTGGAATGGAACGTGCAATGGAATGTGAAGTGGAACGTGGAATGGAACGCGGAAAGGAATGTGGAATAGAATGTGGAACGGAATGTGGAATGGAAGGGAATGGAACATGGAATGGAATGGAATGGAACCTGTAATGGAATGAGCAATGGAATGGAATGGAATGTGAAATGGAACGCGGAATGTAATGGATTGGAACGTGGAATGGAACATGGAATAGAAAGTGGAATGTAACGTGATGAGGAATGGAGTGCAGAAAGGAAAGTGGAATGGAATGGAATGGAATGTGGAATTCAACGTGTAATGGAATTGAATGGAACGTTTAATGGAATGTGGAATGGAACGTTGAGTGGAACGTGCAATGCAATGTGTAATGGAAAGTGGAATAGAATGTGGAATGTAATGGAATGGAATGAGGAATGGAACGTGGAATGGAATGGAAAGGAAGGTGGAATGGAATGCGGAACGGAACATGGAATTGAAAGGAATAGAATGGAATGTGGAATTGAATGCAATGGAATGGACTGTAGAATAGAATGGAAAGTAACGGAATATGAAATGGAATGGAATGGATTGGAATGTGGACTTGAATGCAATGGAATGGACTGTGGAACAGAATGGGGTGTAATGGAATATGGAATGGAATGCAACGTGGAATGAAATGGAGTGGAACTTGGAAAGGAATAGAACGCAAAGTGTAAAGGAATGGAATGGAATGTGGAATGCGATGGAATTGAATGTTAAATGCAGAGGAATGGAATGTGGAATGGAATGGAATGGCAAGGAATGTGGAATGGAAAGTGGAATGAAATGGCATGGAATGTGGAATGGAATGGAATGGAATGTGGAATGGAATGTGGAATGGAATGGAATGGAATGTGGAATGGAATAGAATAGAATTTGGAATGGAATGTGGAATGGAATGGAATTGAATATAGAATGGAATGGAATGGAATGTTGAATGGAATGAAATGGAACGTGGAATGGAATGTGGAATTTAACGTGGAATAGAAACTGAAACGGAACGTGCAATGGAATGTGGAATGGAATGGAATGGAATGTGGAAGGGAAAGGAACGCAGTGGAATGGAACGGAAAGTGTAATGGAATGTGGAATGGAATGGAATTGAATTTGAAATGTAATGGAATGGAATGTGAAATTGAATGGAAAGGAATGTGGAATGGATTGGAATGCAATGTGGAATGGAATGGAATGGAATGTGGAATGGAATGTGGAACGGAAAGGAATGGAATGTGGAATGGAATCGATTGGAATGGTATATTGAATGGAATGGAATGGAACGTGGAATGGAATATGGAATGGAATGGAATGATATTTGAATTGTAACGTGGAATTGAATGTGGAATGGAGTGGAATGTAATGTGGAATGCAATTGAATGGAATGTGGAATGGAATGCGGAATGGAAAGGAATGTGAAATGGAATGGAATGGAATGGAATGTGGAATGGAAAGGAATGTGAAATGGAATGGAATGAAATGGAATGTGGAATGGAACGGAATGGAGTGGGAATGGAATGTGGAATGGAATGGAATGCAATTTTGAACGGAATAGAATGGAATGGAATGTGGAATGGAATGTGGAAAGGAATGGAATGGAATTTGTAATGGAATGTTGAATGGAATGTAATGGAATGCGGAATGGAATATGGAATGGAATGTAATGAAATTTGAAATGGATTGTGGAATGGAATGTGGAATGGAGTGGAATGTAATGTGGAATGGAGTGGAATTTAATGTGGAATGGAATGGAATGGAACGTGGAATGGAATATGGAATGGAATGGAATGAAATTTGAAATGGAATGTGGAATGGAGTGGAATGTAATGTGGAGTGGAGAGGAATGGAATGTGGAATGGAATGGAATCGAATGTAGAACGGAATAGAGTGGAATTTGGAAAGGAATGTGGAATGGAACGGAGTAGAATGGAATTTGGAATGGATGTGGAATGGAATGGAATGGAATGGAATGTTGAATGGAATGGAATGGAAAGTGGAATGGAATGTGGAATTTAACGTGGAATGGAACGAGTAGTGGAACGTGCAATGGAATGCGGAATTGAATGGAATGGAATGTGGAATGAAAATACGGAATGAAATGGAATGGAAGAGTAAGAGGAATGGAATGTGGAATGGAATAAAATGGAATGGAACGGAATGGAATTTGAAAACTAATGGAATGGAATGTGGAATGGAATGGAATGGAATGTGGAATGGAATGGAATGGAATGTGGAATGGAATGTGGAATGGAATGAAATGTATTGTGGAATGGAATATGAAATGGAATTTAATAGAACGTGGAAAGGAACGTGGAATGGAATGCGGATTGGAAGGTGGAATGGAACTTGTAAAGGAATGCAATGCAATGTTGAATGAAATGGAAATGGAAGAGCAAAGGAATGGAATGCAATGCAGAACGGAATTGAATGGAATGAAGTCGAATGGAATGGAATGGAATAGAATGTGGAATGGAATGGAATGTGAAAAGGAATGGAATGGAATCTGAAATTGAATGGAATGGAATGTGAAATGGAATGGAATGGAATCTGGAATGGAATGGAACGGAAAGTGGAGTGGAACATGGAATGGAATGGAGTGGAATGGAATGAAATGTTGAATGGAGTGTAGTGGGATAGAATGGAATCGAATGTGGAATGTAATGTGGAAAGGAATGTAGTGAAATTCTATGCAAAGTGGAATGGAATGGAATGTTGAATGGAATGGAAGGTGGAATGCGATGTGGCATGCAATGAAATGGAATGTGGAAAGGAATGGAATGGAATGTGGAATGGAACAGAAAGGAATGTGGAATGGAATGTGGAATAGAAAGTGGAATGGAAAGTGGAATCGAATGTGGAATGGAACATAGAAAGGTATATGGAATGGAATGTGGAATGGAACGTGGAAAGGAATGGAACGTGGAACGGAATATGGAATGGAATGGAATGCAATGTGGAATGGAATAGAATGGAATGTGGAAAGGAATGGAATGAAATGTGGGATAGAATGGAACGGAATGAAGTGGAATGGAATGTGAAATAGAATGGAATGGAAAGTCGAATGGAATGTGGAATGGAATGCGGAATGGAATGTGGAATGGAATGCTGAATGGAATGTGGAATGGAATGGAATGAAATGTGAAATGGATTGTGGAATGGAATGGAATGGAACGTGGTAGGGAATGTGGAAGGGAATGTGGAATGGAATGTGGAATGGAATGTGGAATGGAATGGAAAAAAATGTGGAATGAAATGCAGAGTTGAAAATAAAATGGAACGTCGAATGGAAAGAGGAATGTTAGCTGGAATGGAGCTTGGAATGGATTGTGGAATGGAATGGTATGGAATGTAGAAGGGAATGTGGAAGGGAATGTGGAATGGAATGTCGAATGGAATGGAATGGAATGTGGAATGGAATGTGAAGTTGAATATGAAAAGGAACGTCGAAAGGAAACTGGAATGTTAGGTGGAATGGAGCTTGGAATGGACTGGAATGGAATGTGGTATGGAATGTGGAATGGAATGGACTGGAAAGTGGAATACATGGTGGAATGGAATGGAATGGAATGTGGAAGTGAAAGTGGGATGGAATGTGGAATGGAATTAATTGGAACGTGGAATGGAATGGAATGGAACGTGGAATGGAATGGAATGGTATGGAACATGGAATGGAACGTGGAATGGAACATGGAGTGGAATGTGGAATGGAATGTGGTTATGAAATGTGCAATGGAATGGAATGGAATGTGGAAAGGAATGTGGAAAGGAATGCAACGAAATGAGAAGAGAATGTGGAATGGAATGGAATGGAATGCAGAATGGAATGTGGAATGGAATGTGGAATGGAATGTGGAATGGAATGTGGAGTGGAATAGAATGGAAATCAATGTGATATTAAATGGAATGGAATGGAATGTGAAATGGAATTGCATGGAATTTGCAATGGAATGTGGACTGGAATGTGAAATGGAATGGAATGGAATGTTGAGTGGAATGGAATGGAATATGGAATGGAATGGAAAGGAATGGAATCTGGAATGGAATGTGGAATGGAATGGCATGGAATGGAATGGAAAGTGGAATGGAAAGGAATCTTATCTGAACTGGATTGTGGAATGGAATGTGGACTGCAAAGTGGAATGCAATGGAATGGAATGTGGAATGGAATGGAATGGAATGTGGAATGGAAATTGGAATGGAATGGAATGGCATGTGAAATGGCATGAGAAATGGAAAGTGGAATGGAACGTGGAAAGGAACGTGGAAAGGAACGTGAAATGAATTAGAATGGAACGTGGAATGCAATGGAAAGGAATGTGGAATGGAATGGAATGGAATCTGCAATGGAATATGGAATGGCATGGAATTGCATACGGAATGGAATGTGGAATGGAATGGAAAGGAATGTGAAATGGAAAGAAATGGACTGTGGAATGGAATGTGGAATGGAATTAAATGGAATTCAATGTGCAGTGGAATGGAATGGAATGTGGAATGGAATGTGCAAAGGAAAGGAATGGAGTGGAATGTGGATTGGAATGTGGAATGGAACGGAATGGAATGTGGAATGGAATGGAATGGAATGGGGAACGGAATGGGCTGCAATGTGGAATGGAATGTGGAATGGAATGGAATGGAATGTGGAATGCAAATGAACGGAATGTGGAATGGAAAGTGGAATGAAATGTGGAATGGATAGTAATGTAATGTGGAATGGAATCTGGAAACGAAAGTGGAATGGAATGGAATGGTACGTGGAATGGAATGGAATGGAAAGTGGGATAGAAGGTGGAATGGAATAGAATGGAACATGGAATATAACGAGGAATGGAATGAGGAATGGTACATGGAATGGAAAGTGGAATGAAATGAATTGGAATGTGGAAAGCAATGTGGAATGGAATGTGGAATGGAATGTGGAATGCAATGGAAAGTAATGTGGAATGGAACGTGAAATGGAATGGAATGGAATGCACTGGAATGTGGAATGGAATGTGGTATTGAATCTGTAATGAAATGTGCAATGGAACGTGGAATGGAATGGAACGGAATGTGGAATTGAATGCGGAATGGTATGGAATTGATTGTGGAATGGAATGTGCAGTGGAATGTTGAATGCAATGAGGAATGGAATGGAATGGAACGTGGAATGAAGTGTGGAATGAACTGTGGAATGGAACGTGAAATGGTGTGTGCAATTGATTTGAATGGAATGTGCAATGGAATGTGCAAAGGAATGTGGAATGGAATGCAAGGCAATGTGCAATGGAATGTGGAAAGGAATGGAATGCAATGTGGAATGGAATGAGGAATGTGATGTAATGGAATGTAGAATGGAATGTGGCATGGAATGTAATGGAATGTGGAATAGAAAGGAAAGGAATGTAGAATGGAATGTGTAATAGAAAGTAAAATGGAACGGAATGGAATGTGCAATGGAATGTGGAATGAATTGAATGGAACGTGGAATGGAACATGGAACGAAACATGGAATGGAACGTGGAATGGAACTTGGAATGGAACATGGAATGAAACGTGGAATGGAATGTGGAATGCAGCGTGGAATGCAATGTAAAATGGAAAGTGGAATGGAATGTAATGGAATGTGAAATGGAATGTGGAATGGAACGGAATGGAATAAGGAATAGAATTTGGAATGGAGTGGAATGGAATGTGGAATAGAATGTGGAATGGATTGGAGTGGAATGTGGAATAGATGTGGAATGGAATGGAATGGTATGTGAAAAGGAATGTGGAATGGAACGAGGAATGGAAAGGAATGGAATGTGGAATGGAAAGTGGAATGGAATGGAACGGAACTTTGAATGGAACGTGGAATGGATCGTGAAATGGAATGTGGCACAGAACATTAAATGGCATGGGAACGGAATGTGGAATGGAAAGGAATGGAATGTGGAAGGGAATGTAATGGAATGTCTAATGGAATGGAATGGAATGTTGAATGCAATGGAATGGAAGGTCGAAAATAATTTGGAATGGAATGGAAAGGAATTCAGAATGGAATGGAATGGAATGGAATGGAATGGAATGGAATGGAACGTGGAAGGGAACGTGCAATGAAATTTGGAATGGAATGTGGAATTGAATGGAATGGAATGTCAAATGGAATGGAATGGAATCTGGAATGGAATGTGGAATGGAATGTGTAGTGACACGTGGAATGGAACGGAGTGCAATGTGGAATGGAATGTGGAATGGAATGTGAAATGGAAAGTGGAATGGAATGCAATGTGCAATGGAACATGGATTGGAATGGAATGGAACGAGTAATGGAATGTGGAATTTAAAGTGGAATGGAATGGAATGGAATGTGGAATGGATCATGAAATGGAATGGAATGCAACGTGGAATGGATTCTGCAATGTAATGTGGAATGGAACGTGGAATGGAAAGGAATGGAACGTGGAATGTATCATGGAATGGAATGGAACGGAACGTGGAATGGAACGTGGAATTGAATGTGGAATGAAACGTGGAATGAAATGTGCAATGGAATGTAGAATGCAACGTGGAATGGAATGGAATGGAAAGTGGAATGGTATGGAAATGGAATGGAATGGAAAGGAACGTAGAATGGAATGTGGAATGGAATGTGGAAAGCAATGTTGAATAGAACGTGGAATAGAATGGAATGGAAGTTGGAATGCAATGTGGCTTGGAACGGAATGTAGTGGAATGGAACGTGGAATGGAAAGTGGAAAGGAAAGTGGAATGGAACCTGCAATGGAATGAAATGCAATGGAATATATTGCTGAAAGGATTGTGGAAAGGAAAGTGGAATGGAACGTGGAATGTAATGGAACGTAACGTGGAATGGGATACAATGGAATTTGGAGTGCAACGTGGAATGGAATGGAATGGAACGTGAAATGCAACATGGAATGTAACGTGGAATGGAATGTGGAAAGGAATGTGGAATGGAACGTGGAATGGAATGTGCAATGGAATGTGGAATGGAACGTGGTAAGGAAAGGAATGGAAAGTGGAGTGGAACGTGAAATGGAGTGGAATGGAATGTACAATGGTATATGCAATGAACAGTGTAATGGAAAGTGAAATGGAACATGGATTGGATGGGAATGGAATACGGAATGGAAAGTGGAATGGAATGTGGAATGGAAAGCAAGGCCATGTGGAATGGAAAGTTGAATGGAATGGAATGAAATGTGGAATGGAATGTGGAATGGAATGTAATGGAATGTGTAATGAGATGTGGAATAGAATGAAATGGAATGTGGAATGTAACAGAATGGAATGTGGAATGGAATGTGGAAAAGAAAGTAGAATGGAATGGATTGCAATTTGCAATGGAACGTGGAATGCAACTTCGAATCGAACGTGGAATGGAATGTGGAATGCAGCGTGGAAAGGAATGTGGAAAAGAATGTGCAATGGCATGGATTGGATTGTGGAATGGAATGTGGAATTAAATGTGGAATGTAATGGAATGGAATGTGGAATGGAGTGTGGAATGGAATGTAAAGGGATGTGGAATGGAACGGAAAGGAATATGAAATGGAATGTGGTATAGAAAGTGGAAAGGAATGGAACGGAATGAACAATGGAAAGTGCAATGTAATGGAATGGAACGTGGAATGGATCTTGGAATGGAACGTGGAATGGAAAGTGGAATGGAATGTGGAATGCAGCGTGCAAAGGAATGTGGAATGGAATGTGAAACGGAACGGAATGGAATGTGGAATTGAATGGAACTGAATATGGAATGGAATGTGGAATGGAGAGAACAGAATATGGAATAGAATGCGAAATGTAACGGAATGGAATGTGGAATGGAATGTGGAATGGAAAGTGAAATGGAATGTGGAAGGGAATGGGGAGTGCAATGGAATGGAAAGGAATAGAATGTGGTATGGTACGTGCAATGTATTGTGGAATTGAATGTGGAATGGATTGTGGAATGGAACGTGAAATAAAATGTGGAAGGGAATGTGGAATGGAATATGGAATGGAACGTGAAATTGTATGGAATGGAATGTGGAATGGAATGGATTGGAATGTGGAATGAAATGCGGAATGGAACGTGGAATGGGATGTGGAATGGAATAGAATGGAACGTGGAATGGAATGTGGAATGGAATGAAATGGAATGTAGAATGGAATGGAATGGAACGTGGAATGGAAAGGAATGGAATGTGAAATGGGACATGGAATGGAACATGGAATGCAAAGTGCAATGTTATGTGGAATGGAATGTGGATTGCAACGGAATGGAATGGAATGGAATGTGGAATGGAATAGGATGGAGTGGAATGTGGAGTGACATTAATTGGAATGGAATGGAATGTGGAATGCAATGGAATGGAATCTAGAATGGAATGGAAATGAATGAAATGGAATGTGGAATTGAATGGAATGGAATGGAATGGAATGGGATGAGGAATTGAATGGAATGGAATGAAGAATGGAATGGATTTGAATGTGGAATGCAATGGCATGGAACTTCGAATGGAATGTGAAATGGAATGTGGAATGGATTGTGCAAAGTAATGGAATGGAATGTGGAAAGAATAGAATGGAATGGAATGTGGAATGGAACGTGGAAAGGAATGTGCAATTGAATGGAATGGAAAGTGGAATGGAATGGAATGGAATGTGTAATGGAATGGAATGGATTGGAATGGAAAGTGAAATAGAATGTGGAACAGATTGTGAAATGGAATGTGGAATGGAATGTGGAATGGAATGAAATGGAACGTGGAATGGAATGGAGTAAAACATGGAATAGAATGGAATGAAACGTGGAATTGATCGTGGAATTGAACATGGAAAGGAAAGTCGAATGGAATGTGGAATGTAATGTGGAATGCAGTGGAATGGAATGTGGTTTCAAAGGTGGAATGGAATGGAATGGGATGTGGAATGCAATGTGGAATGTAATGCAATGGAATGAGAATGGAATGTGGAATGGAATGGAAAGGAATTTTCAATATAATGTGAAATGGAATGGAATGGAATGTGCAATGGAATGTGGAATGGAATGCGGAATGGAACGGAATGGAATGTGTAATGAAATGTGTAATTAAATGTGGAATGAAACGTGGAATGGAACGTGGAATTGAATGGAATGGAACGTGGAATTGAATGGAATGGAAGTTGGAATAGAATGTGGAATGGAATGGAAGGGAATGTGGAATAAAATGTGGGGTGTAATGGAATAGAATGTGGAATGCAATGTGGAATATAACGTAATGTAAAGAGGAATGGAATGTGCAATGGAATGTGGAATGGAAACCGGAATTGAATGGAATAGAATGTGTAATGGAATATGGAATGAAATCAAATGGAACGTGGAATGGAAAGTGGAATGGATTGTGGAATGGAATGTGGGATGGAATGGAATGGAATGTGGAATGGAATGTGGAATGGAGTGTGGAATGGAATGGAATGGAATGTGTAATGGAATGTGGCAGGGTTTTTAATGGAACGTGGAATGGAAAGTGGATTGGAATGTGGAATGGATTGTGGAATGCAATGTGCAATGGAACCCAATAGAATGTGGAATTAAATGTGGATTGTAGTGTGGAATGGAACTTGGAACGGAATGCAATGGAATGTGGAATGGTAAGTGGAAAGGAATGGAATGAAACGTGGAATGGAGAGTGGAATCGGATGAATGGAAAGTGGAATGGAATGTGGAATGGAACTTGGAATGGAAAGGAATGGACTGTGGAAAGGAACGTGGAATGCAATGGAACTGAAAGCATAATTTAACGTGGAATGGAACGTGGAATGGAATGCGAAATTGAACGTGGGATACAATGTGGAAAGAAATGTGGAATGGAAAGTAATGGAATGTGGAACAGAATGTGGAATTGAGTGGGGAATGGAACGTGGAATGGAATGGAATGGAATGTGGAATTGAACGTGGAATGGGATGGAATGGAATGCAATTTGGAATGGAATGGAATGGAATGTGGAATGGAATGTGGAATGGAATGGAAAGAAATGTGGAATGAAATGTGGATTGGAATTCAATGGAATGTGGAATGGAATATAATGGAATATGGAATGGAATTTAATGGAAATTGGAATGGAACGTGGAATGGAATGGAATGGATTGGAATGGAATGTGGAATGGAATGGAATGGATTGGAATGGAATGTGGAATGGAATGGAATGGAATGTGCAATGGAATGTGGAATGGAATGTGGAATGGAGTGGAATGTGGATTGGAATGAAATGGAAAGTGGAATGCAAAGGGAAGGAGTGCGGAATTCAAAGTGGAATGGAACGTGGAATGGAATTGGGAATGGAATGGAATGGAATGTGGAATGGCATGTGAATTGGAATGCAATTAATTGTGGATTGGAATGTGGAACCAAATGCAAGGGAATAAAAATTCAACATGGATTGGAATATGGAATGGAATGTGGAATGGAATGTGAAATGGACTGCGGAATGGAATGTGGAAAGGAATGTGGAATGGAGTGGAACGTAATGTGGAATGGAATGTGGAATGGAATGGAATGGAATGTAAAATGGAATGTGGAATTGAACTTAACGGAAAGTACAATGGCATGTGGAATGGAAAGTGGAATGGAATGAAGAATGGAAAGTGGAATGTAATGGAAAGGACCGTGGAATGGAACGTGGAATGGAATGCAACGGAAAGTGGAATGGAATACGGAATGGAATGTGGAATGGAACCTGGAATGGAACATGGAACGAAACGGAATGGAATGTGGAATGGAATGTGGAATTCAATGGAATGGAATGGGCAATGGAACTTGGAATGGAATGGAATGGAAGGTGGAATGGAATGGAGTGGAATGTGGAATGTAATGGAATGCAACGTGCAATGGGACGTGGAATGGAATGGAGTGGAAGGTGGAATGGAATGGAATGGAGTGTGGAAAGGAATGTAGAATTGAATGGAATGGAATGGAATGGAAGGTGGAATGGAACGGAATGTAGAATGGAATGGAATGGAATGGAATGTGGAATGGAATGCGGAATGGAACATGGAATGGAATAGAACGTGAGAAGGAAAGGGGAATAGAATGTAGAAAGCAATGGAATGGAATGGAATGTGGAATGGAATGTGGAATGGAATGGAATGGAACGTGGAATTGAACGTGGAATGTAATAGAACGTGGAATGGAATGTGGAATAGAATGTGGAATGGAATGGAATGGAATGTGCAACGGAAGGTGGAATCGAATGGAATGGAACGTGGAATGGAACGTGGGATGGAATGTAGAATGGATCGTGGAATATAATGTGGAATGGAATGGAAAGGAATGTGGAATGGAATGTGGAATGGAATATATTGGAATGGAATGGAACATAGAAAGGAACGTGGAATGGAAAGTGCAACGGAATGTAGAATAGAACTTGGAATGGACTATGCAATGCAATGTGGAATGGATCGTGGAATGGAACAGACTGGAAAGTGGCATGGAATGTGGAATGGAACGTGGAATGGAAATTGGAATGGAAGGTGGAATGGAATGGAATGGAATGGAATGGAATGGAATGGAATGAGGAATGGGATGTGGAATGGAATGTGGAATGGAATGGAAAGGAACGTGGAATGGAACGTAGAATGGAATGTAGAATGAGACGTAAAATATAATTTGCAATGGAATGGAATGGAATATGCAATGGAATGAGGAATGGAATGGAATGGAATGGAATGTGGAATGGAATGGAATGGAATGGAATGTGGAATGGAATGGCATTGAATGTGGAATGTAATGAGGACTGGAATGGAATACAACGTGGAATGGAATGCGGAATGGAATGGAATGGAATGTGGAATCGGTTCTGGAATGGAATGTGGAGTGGAACGCGGAATGCAATAGAATTGATTGTGGAAAGGAAAGTGGAATGGAATGTGGACTGGAATTCAATGGAATGTGGAATGGAATGGAATGGAATATCGATAAGAATATGGATTGTAATGGAATGCAATGTGGAATGGAATGTGGAATGGAATCAAATGGAATGAGGAAAGCAATGTGGAAAGGAATGCGGAATGGAACGGAATGGAATGTGGAATGGAATGTGGAATGGAATGTGGAATGGAAAGTGGAATGCAATGTGGAATGTAATGTGGAATGCAACAGAATGGAATGATAAATGGACTGTGGAATGGAATGTGGAATGGAACGTGGAATGGAATGGAATAAAACTTAGAGTGTAACGTGGAATGCCATCTGGAATGGAACGTGAAAGGAACGAGGAATCCAATGAAATGAAATGTGGAATGGAATGTGGAAAGGAATGGAATGGAGTGTGGAATAGAATGTGGAATGGAATGGAATGCAATCCGGAATGGAATGTAACGGAATGGTAAGGAATGTGGAATGGAAAGCGGAATTGAATATGGAATGCAATGGATTGGAAACTGGAATGGAATGTGGAAAGAAATGTAATGAAATGGAAAGGAAGGGAAAGTGGAATGGAATGTGGAATTGAATGCGGAATGGAAAGTGGAATGGAATGTGGAAATGAATGTGGAATGGAAAGTGGAATGGAACGTGGAATGGAAAGGAATGTGGAACGGATGTGGAATGGAATGGAATGGAGTGGAATGTGGAATGGAATGTGGAATGGAATGGAACGTGCAATGGAAAGTGGAATGGAATGGAATGGAAGGTTGAATGGAATGGAATGGAATGTGGAATGGAAAGCGGAATGGAACATAGAAAGGAATAGAACGTGGAATGGAAAATGGAATAGAATGTAGAAGGGAATTGAATGGAATGGAATGTGGAATGGAATGTGGAATGGAACAGAGCGTGGAATGGAATGTGGAATAGAATGTAGAATGGAATGGAAAGGAACGTGCAATGGAATGTAGAATGCAATGGAATGGAACGTGGAATGGAACGTGGAATGGAATGTAGAATGGAACGTGGAATACAATGTGGAATGGAAAGGAAAGGAATGTGGAATGGAATGTGGAATGGAATATATTGGAATGGAGTGGAACGTAGAAAGGAACGTGGAATGGAAAGTGGAATGGAATGTAGAATGGTACGTGGTATGGAATGTGAAATAAAATATAGAATGCAAAGTGGATTGGAATGGACTGGAAAGTGGAATGGAATGTGGAATGGAACGTGGAATGGAAAGTGGAATTGAAGGTGGAATGGAATGGAATGGACTGTGGAATGGAATGGAATGGAATGCAACGTGGAATGGAATGGAATGCAGTGTGGAGTGGAATGGAATGCAATTTGAAATGGAATGGAATGGAATGTGTAATGGAATTGAATTGAATGTGGAATGGAAAGCAATTGAATGTGGAATATAATGTGGAATGGAATGGAATGAAATGTAGAATGGAATGGAAAGCAATGTGGAATAGAATGTGAAATGGAACAGAATGGATTTGAAAGTGGAATGGAATAGAATGGAATGTGGAATGGAATGGAATGTAATTTGGAATGAAATGTGGAATGGAGTGGATCGTGGAATGGAATGTGAAATGGAATGGAATGGAATTTGGAATGGAATGTGGAATGGAATGGAATGGAATGTGGAATGGAATGGAATGGACTGTTGAATGGAATGTGGAATGGAATGTGGAATGGAATGGAATGCAACGTGTAATGCAATGTGGAATCAAATGAAATGGAATGTGGAATAGAATTGAATGGGAAGAGGAATGGAATAGAATGTGGAATGGAATGAAAGGTGGAATGGAACGCAATGGAATATGGTTTGGAATGGAATATAATTTGGAAGGGAAAGGAGTGGAATGGATTGGAATGTGAAATGGAATGTGGAATGGAATGTGAAATGGAATGGTGAATGGAATGTGGAATGGAATAAAATAGAACGTGGAATGGAATGGAGTGGAAGGTGGAAAGGAGTGGAATGGACCATCAAATGCAACGTGGAATGCAACGTGGAATGGAAAGTGGAATGCAACATGGATTGGAATGTGAAATGGAATGGAATGGAATGGAATGGAATGTGGAATGGAATTTAGTTGAATGCAATGTGGAATGGAATGGCATGGAATGGAATGAAATGTACTGGAATACGGAATGGAAGGTAATGGAATGCGGAATTGAATGGAAACGAATGCGGAATGGAATGGAATGGAATGCGGAATGGAATGGAATGGAATGTGGAATGGAATGGAATGGAACATGGAATGGAATGGAATGCGGAATGTAATGGAAATGATTGCAATCTGGAATGGACTGGAACGGAATGGAATGGAATGGAATGTGGAATGGAATGTAATGGAATGTGGAATGGAATGGAATGGAATGCGGAATGGAATGGACTGGAATGCGGAATGGAATGGAATGCAATGCGGAATGGAAAGGAATGGAATGGGGAAAGGAATGGAATGGAATGGAATGGAATGTGGAATGGAATGGAAATGAATGGAATGGAATGTGGAATGGAATGGAATGGAATGCGGAATGAGATGTGGAATGAAATGTAATGGAAAGTGGAATGGAATGTGGAATGGAATGTGGAATGGAATGGAATGGTATGGAATGGAATGGAATTTGAAATGAAATGGAATGGAAATGAAAGGAATATGTAATGGAATGGAATGCGGAATGGAATGGAATGCAATGTAGAATGGAATGGAATGGAATGTGGAATGGAATGGATTGGAATGTGGAATGAAATGGAATGGAATGTGGAATGGAGTGTGGAATGGAATGGAACGTGGAATGAAATGGAATAGCACGTGGAAAGGAATGGAATGGAATATGTAATGGAATGGATGGGAATGTGAAATGGAATGGAATGAAATGTGGAATGGAATGTTGGCTAGATTTCAAAGGAATGTGGAATGGAATGGAATGGAATGGAATTCGTAATGGAATGGAATGGAATGTGGAATGGAATGTGGAATGGATTGGCTTGGAATGTGGAATGGAATGTGGATTGGAATGGAATGGAGTGCATTTGTTTGGAATGTAATGTGGAATGGAATGTGAAATGGAATATGGATTGTAAAGTTGTGGAATGTATAATGGAAAGTGGATTGGAATGGATTGTGGAATGGAGTGGAATGGAATGGAATGGAAAGTATAATGGAACTAAATGTGTAATGGAATGGAATGCAAAGTGGAATGGAATGGAATGTGGAATGGAATGGAATGAAATGGAATATGGACTGGAATTGAAAGTAATGGAATGCGGAATGGAATGTGGAATGGAACGAAAGAGAATGTCGAGAGGAATGTGGAATGGAAGGTGGAATGGAAAGGAATGGAATGTGGAATGGAATGGAATGTGGAATGGAATGGATTGGAATGTGGAATGGAACGGAATGGAATGCAGTGGAATGGAATGTGAAATAGAATGGAATGGAATGTCGTATCGAATGTGGAATGGAATGGAATGGAATGTGGAATGGAATGTGGAATGCAATGGAATGGAATGTGGAATGGAAAGTGGAATGCAATGGAATGGAATGTGGAATACAAAGTGGAATTGAATGGAATTCAATGAGGAAAGGAACCTGCAAATGAGTGGAATGGAATGGAATGGAATGTGGAATGGAATGAAATTGAATTTGGAATGGAAATTGGAATGGAACGTGGAATGGAATGTTGAATGGAATGTGGAATGGAACGTGGAATGGAATGGAATGTGGAATGGAATTTCGAATGGAAAGTGGAATGGAATGCAATGTGGAATGTACTGTGGAGTGTAATCTGGAATGGAATGTGGAATAGAATGGAATGGATTGTGGAATGGAACGTGGAATGGAATGGAATGGAATGTGGAATGGAAAGGAACGGAATTTGGAATGGTACGTGGAATGGAATGGAATGGAATATGGAATGGAACCTGGAATGGAATGTGAAATGGAACTTTGAATGGAATGCTAGAATGGAGTGGAATGCTGAGTGAAATGGAATGGAAGGTGCAATGGAAAGGAATGGAAATCAGAATGGAATGGAATGGAATGTAGAATGGAATTTTGAGTGGAATTGAATGCAACGTGAAATGGAATGCAACGTGGAATGGAATGTGGAATGAATGGAATGGAATGTGGAATGGAATGGAATGGAATGTAGAATGGAATGTGGAAAGGAATGGAATGCAATGTGGAATTGAATGTGGAATCGAATGGAATGTGGAATCGAATGAATTGTGGAATGGAATGTGGAATCGAAAGTGGAATGGAATGGAATGTGGAATGGATTGTGGAATGGAATGGAATGGAATGTGCCGTGGAATGGAATGGAATTTGGAATGGAATGGGATGAAATTCCAAATAGAATGGAATGGAATGGAATGGAATGTGGAATTGAATGGAACGGAATGTGGAATGGAATGGAATGGAATGTTGAATGGGATGGAATGGAATTCGAAATGGAATGCTGGAATGGAATGGAATGCTGAAAGAAATGGAATGGAAGGTGGAACGGAAAGGAATGGAATGAAATGTAGAATGGAATGGAATGGAATGTGGAATGGATTGAAATGGAATGTAGAATGGAATGTGGAAAGGAAAGGAATGCAATGTGTAATGGAATGGAATGGAATGTGGAATTGAATGCAATGGAATGTGGAATGGAATGGAATGGAATGTGGAATGGATTTTGGAACGAATTGGAATGGAATGGAAAGGAATGTGGAATGGATTGTGGAATGGATTGGAATGGAACTTGGAATGGAATGTGAAATGGAATTGAATGGAATGTTTAATAGAATGGAATTGAATGTGGAATGGAATGGAATGGAATGCAATGCGGAATGGATTGGAACGGAATGGCATTGAATGGAGTGCGGAATGGAGAGGAATGGAACGCAAAGTGAATAGGATTTTAAAGGAATAGAATGGAATGGAAAGCGGAATGGAATGTAATGTAATGCGGACTGGAATGGAATATAATGCAAATTGGAATGGAATGAAATATGGAATGGAATGGAATGGAATGTGGAAAGCAATGGAAATGAATGTGTAATGGCATGAGGAATGGAATGTAATGGAATGTGAAATGGAATGTGGAATGGAATGTGGAATAGAACGGAAGGGAATGTGGAATGGAAAGTGGAATGGAAAGTGGAATGGAATATGGAATGGAATGTGGAATAGAACGGAATGGAATGTGCAACTGAATGTGGCATGTAATGTGGAATGGAAAGTGGAAAGGAAAGTGGAATGGAATGGAAAGGAAAGTGGAATGTAATGTAGAATGGAATGGAATGGAATGTAGAATGGAATGTGGAATGGAAGGGAGTGGAACGAGGAACGGAACATGGAATGGAACGTGGAATAGAACGTGGAATTGAACTTGGAATGGGATGTGGAATGGAATGTAGAATGGAATGGAATGGAATTGAAAGTGGAATGGAAAGTCGAATGGAATGGAATGGAATGTGGAATCTAATGTGGAATGCAATTGAATGGAATGTAAAATAGAATGTGGAATGGAACAGAAAAGAATTTGGAATGGAATGGAATGGAATGGAATGTGGAATTGAATGGGGAATGGAATGGAACGGAACGGAACGTGAAATTGAATGGAATGGAATGTGGAATGGAATGGAATGTGGAACGGAATAGAATGGAACTTGGAATGGAAATGAATTGAATTTCGCATAGAATGGAATGGAATGGAATGGAATGTGGAATGGAATGGAATGTTGAATGGAATGTGGAATGGTATGTGGAATTCATTGTAATGAAATGTGGAATGGAATAAGACGTGGAATGTGGAATGGAATGTGGAATTTAATGGTTTGGAATGGGGAATGGAATGCGGAATGGAATTGGGAATGTAATGTGGAATGGAATGGAATGGAATGCGGAAGCGTACGGAATGAAATGTTGAATGGAATGTGGAATGGATTGGAATGGAATGTGGAATGGACTGTGGAATGGAATGGAATAGAATGCGGAATGAAATGTGCAATGAAATGGAAAGGAATGTGGAATGAAATGTGGAATGGAATGTTGAATGGAATGGAAAGGAATATGGAAAGGAATCTGGAGTGGAATGGAATGGAATATGGAGTGGAATGAAATGGAATGTGGAATGGAATCTGGAACGGAATGGAATGGAATGTGGGATGGAATGTGTAACGGAATGTGTAATGGAAAGCAGAAGGGAAAGTGGAATGGATCGTGGAATGGAATGTGGAATGGAATAAAATGAAATGTGGAGTGGAATGGAATGGAATGGAATGGAATGTGGAATTGAATTTGAAATAGAATGGAATGGAATGTGGAATGGAAAGTGGAACGGACTGGAATGTAATGTGTAATGGAGTGGACTGGAAGGTGGAATTGAATGGAATGGAAGGTTGAATTTAATGGAAAGGAATGTGGAATGGAAGTGAATGGAATGTGGAATGGAGTGGAATGGAATATGGAATGGAATGGAATGATGAATTGAAGTTAGAAAGGAATGGAATGGAATGTGGAGTAGAATGGAATGGAATGTGGAATGGATTGTGGAATGGAATTGGATGGATTGTGGAATGGAATGGAATAGAATGGAATGTGGAATGGAAGGTGGAATGGAATGGAATGGAATGTGGAAAGGAGTGTGGAATGGAAGGGAGTGGAATTTGGAATGTAAGATGGAATGGATTGGAATGGAATGTGGAATGGAATGGAATGAAACATCAAATGGAACGTGGAATGAAACGTGGAATGGATTGTGGAATGGAATGTGGACTAGGATGTGGAATGGAATGTGGAAAGGAATGGAATGGAATGTGGAATGGAATGGAATGGAATGTGGAATGGAATGGAATGGAACATGGAATGGAAAGAACTAGAATGTGTAATGGAAAGAATGGAATGTTCAAAGCAGTGGAATTGGATGGAATGTGGAATGGACAGGAATGGAATGGAATGGAATGTGCAATGGAATGGAATGCAATGGAATGGAGTGTGCAATGGAATGGAATGGAAATTGGAATGTAATAGAATGGAATGCAGAATGGAATGGAATGGAAAGTGGAATGGAACATGAAATTAAAAGCAATGGAACGTGGAATGGAACGTGGATTTGAACGGAATGGAACATGGTATGGATTGTGGAATGTAACGCAGAATGGAATGTGAAATGGAATGTGGAGTGGAACGGGGAATGGAACGGAGTGGAACGGGGAATGGAACGGAATGGAACGTGGAATTGAATGTGGAATGGAACGTGGAATGGAACCTGGAATGTAATGGAATGGAATGTGGAATGGAAAGCGGAATGGAACCTGAAGTGGAATGTAATGTAATGTGGAAAGGAATGTGCAATGGTAAAGAATGGAATGTGGAATGGAATGTGGAATTGAATGTGGAATAGAATGGAATGGAATGTGGAATGGAAAGTGGGTTGGAATGGAATCGAATCCTGAATGGAATGCAACGGGATGTGGAATGGAATGTGGACTGGAATGGAATGGAACCAGAAATGTAATGTGGAATGGAATGTGGAATGGAATTGAATGGATTGTGAAATGGAATGCAAAGTGGAATGGAATGGAATGGAATGTGGAATGGAACATGGAATGGAATGGAATGGAAAGTGGAATGGAACGTGGAATGGAACGTGGAATGCAACGTAGAATGGAATGTGGAATGGAATGGAATGGAATGTGGAATGGAATGTGGAAAGAATGGAATGGAATGGAATGGAATGGAATGTGGAATGGAAAGTGGAATGGTATGTGGAATGGAGCTTGGAATGGAATGGAATGAAATGTGGAATGGAATAGATTTCACTTTCCACTCCATTTTATTCCACATTCCATTCCATATTCCATTCCATTCGACTCCACATTCCATTCCACGTTCCATTCCACGTTCCATCTCATTCCATTCCACATTCCATTCCACGATCCGTTTCACATTCCATTTCACATTCCATTTCACATTCCATTCCATTCCATCCCATTCCACACTCCATTCAACATTCTATTCCACATTCCATTCCATTCCATTCCACATTCCATTCCACGTTCCATTCCATTCCATTCCAGTTTCCATTCAACGTTTCATTCCACATTCCATTCCACTTTCCATTCCATACCATTCCACTTTTAATTCCACGTTCCATTCCACATTCCATTCCTCATTTCATTGCGTTCCATTCCACATTGCATTCCACTTTCCATTCCATATTCCTTTGCACATTCCATTCCACATTCCATTCCATTCCACATTCCATTCCACATTCCATTCCAAGTTCCATTCCAGGTTCCATTCCATTCCATTCCACGTTCCATTCCATTCCATTCCATGTTCCATTTCATGCCGTTCCACGTTCCATTCCACATTCCTTTCCACATTCCATTGCATTGCATTCCATATTCCATTCCACATTCCATTCCACAATCCATTCCACATTGCATCCCACATACCATTCCACATTCCATTCCATTCTATTCCACGTTCAATTCCACATTCCATTGCATTTCATTTGACATTCCATTACACATTCCGTTCCACTTTCCATTCCACATTTTGTTCCACATTCTGTTCCACATTCCATTCCACACTCCATTCCACACTCCATTCCACATTCCATTCACTTCCATTCCCCATTCCATTCCACTCTCCATTCCACATTCCATTCCACATTCAATTCATTTCCATTCCACATTCCTTTCCACCTTCCTTACTGCACTGCATTCCAAATTCCATTCCACATTCCAATCCACACTCCATTCCACCTTAAATTCCACATTCCATTCCGCACATTTCCACATTCCTTTCCACTTTCCATTTCACATTCCATTCCATTCCATTCTACATTCCAATACACATTCCATTCCATTGCATTTCACATTCCATTCCGTTCCATCGCATATTCCTTTCCACATTCCCTTCCACATTTCGTTCCACATTCTGTTCCACATTCCGTTCCACATTCCATTCCATTCCATTCCACATTCCAATCCATTCCATTCCACATTCCATTCCATTCCATTCCACTTTCCATTTCACATTCCATTCCGTTCCTTTCCACATTCATTCCACATTCCATTCCACATTCAATTCCACACTCCGTTCCACATTCCATTTCATATTCCATTCCATTCCATTCCATTCCACATTTCATTCTACAGTCCATTCCATTCCACATTCTTTTAAATTCCAAAACACATTCCATTCCACGTTCCATTCCATTCCATTCCACCTTCCATTCCACGTTCCATTCCACCTTCCATTCCACTATCAATTCCATTCGATTCCACTTTCCATTCCAAGTTCCATTCCACATTCCATTCCACATTCCATTGCGTTCCATTCCACATTCCATTCCATATTCCTTTGCACATTCCTGTCCATTCCATTCCACATTTCATTCCATTACATTACACATTCCATTTCACATTGTATTCCACGTGTCATTCCACGTTCGATTCCATGTTCCATTCAATTCAATTCCACGTTGCACTCCATTCCATTCCACGTTCCATTTCATGCCGATCCACTTTCCATTCCACATTCTATTTTGCATTCCATTCTATTCCATTCCGTTTCATACCACATTGCATTCCATTCCATTCCACAATCCATTGCATTCCATTCCACATTGAATTCCATTCCATTCCACTCCACCTTCCATTCCATTCCATTCCTTTCCATATTCTATTGCATTGCATTCCACATTGCATTCCATTACATTCCTTCCACATTCCATTGCATTCCATTCCGTTCCACATTGCATTACTTTCCACATTCCATTAGATTCTATTCCACATTGCATTTCATTCAATTCCATTACACACTCCATTGCATTCCTTTCCTTTCCATATTCCATTGCTTTCCATTCCACATTCCATTGCATTCCACATTGCATTTCATTCCACATTCCATTCCTTTCCTTTCCATTCAAATCCCAATTCCATTCCACATTCCTTTCCATTCCATTCAACATTCTATTCCATTCCATTCCACATTCCATTCCACTTTCCATTCCATTCCATTCCAAATTACATTCCATTCCATTCCATATTCCATTGCATTCCATTCCACCTTGCATTTCATTCAATTCCATTACACATTCCATTGCATTCCTTTCCTTTCCATATTCCATTGCATTCCATTCCACATTGCATTCCATTCCATTCCATTACACTTTCCATTCCATTCTATTCCATTCCATTGCACTTTCCATTCCACATTCCATTACATTCAATTCCACATGCCTTTCCATTCCATTCCATTCCACTTTCCATTCCTTTCCATTATATATTCCATTCCATTCCACATTCCGTTCCTTTCCTTTCCAGTCAAATCCGAATTCCATTTCACATTCCATTCCATTCCATTCCACATTCCTTTCCATTCCTTTCCACATTCCATTCCACATTCCATTTCATTCCTTTGCACATTCCATTGCATTCAATACTACATTCCATTCCACTCGATTCCACATTGCATTCCATTCTGTTCCATTCCACACTTCGTTCCAATCCATTCCAATCCACATTGAATTCCATTCCATTCCACATTGCAATGCATTCCATATTCCCTTCCATTGCATTGCATTACATTCCAAATTCCATTCCATTCCTTTCCGTTCCAAATTCCATTCCATATTCCCTTCTATTCCATTCCATTCCATTCCAAATTCCATTCCATTCCATTCAATTCCAAATTCCATTCCACTTTCCCTTCCATTCTATTCCACATTTCATTCTACAGTCCATTCCATTCCATGTTACATTCCTTTCAATTCCATTCCATTCCACATTTTATTCCAATCCATTCCGCGTTCCATTCCATTCCATTCTGTTCCAATACATTACACAGGGAATTCCGCATTCCATTCCATTCCATTCCGTTCCAATCCATTCCACATTGCATTCCATTCCATTGCATTCCGCGTTCAATTCAGTTCCTTCCAAATTCCATTCCATTCGATTCCATTCCATTTCACGCTCCATTCCCCATTCCATTCCAATTCATTGCACAATCCATTCCAGATTACTTTCCACTCCATTCCAATCCATTCCAACTCCATTCCACATTCCATTCCATTCCATACCACATTGCATTCCACATTCCATTCCAATCAATTCCACATTCCATTCGAATTTTCATTCCATTCCATTCTACATTCCATTCCATTCCATTCCGCATTCTATTCCATTCCATTCCACACACCATTCCACTCCAATCCAGATTCCATTCCATTCCACATTCCATTCCATTCCACATTCCATTCCATTCCATTCCGCATTCTATTCCGTTCCATTCCATTCCATATTCCTTTCCTTTCCCTTCCATTCCATTCTAAATTCCAATCCATTCCATTACACTTTCCATTCCTTTCCATTCCACATTCCATTCCACTTTCCATTCCATTCTATTCCACATTTCATTCCACATTCCATTACATTCCTTTCCACTTTCCATTCCATTTCATTCCACATTCCTTTCCACATCCCTTTCAATTCCATTCCACGTTCGATTCCACATTCTATTCCATTGCATTCAACATCCCTTTCCACATTCCATTCTACTCCATTCCATTTCATATTCCATTCAATTACATTCCATTAAAATCCACATTTCATTCTGTTCCAATCCACATTCCATTCCTTTCCATTCCCCGTTACATTCCATTCCACATCCCACTCCTTTCCATTCCACATTCCATTCCATTACTTTCCACATTCCTTTCCACTTTCTATTACACATTCCATTCCACGTTCCATTCCATTCCATTCCACATTCCATTCCATGCCATTCCACATTCCATTCTTTTCAATTCCGTATTGTATTCCATTCCATTCCACCTGCCATTCCATTCCATTCCATTCCATTCCAATCCATTGAATTCATTTCCATTCCCCATTCCATTCCATGTTCCATTCCATATTCCTTTTTATTCCATTCCATGTTCCATTGCACTTTCCATTCCATGATCGTTTCCACTGAATTCCACATTCCATTCCACATTCAATTCTATTTCGTTCTACATTCCATTCCATTCCACTCCATGTTCCATTCCATTCCATTCCTCATTTCACTCCATTCTGTTCCACTTTCAATTCCACATTCCATTCCATTCCATTCCACATTCCACTCCACATTCCATTGAATTCCATACCACATTCCATTCCACTCCATTACACGATCTGTTCCATTCCACATTCCATTCCACATTCCATTCCACATTCCATTCCTTTCCATTCCACTTTCCATTCCATTTCATTCCATTCCACTTTCCATTCCACATTTCATTCCATTACATTCCCCATTGCATTCCATTCCTTTAAACATTCCATTCCATTGCATTCCACATACCATTCCAGATTCCATTGCATTCCATTCCACATTCAGTTCCTTTCCATTCCACTTTGCATTCGATTCCATTCCATTCCATATTGCATTCCATTCCATTCCTCATTCCATTCCTCTCCATTCCACAATCCATTCCATTCCATTCCACGTTCCACTTCATTCCATTCCACATGGCATTCCATTCCATTCCACATTCCATTCCACATTCAATTCCATTCAATTCCACATTCTATTAAATTACAATCCATTCAATTTTCCAATCCATTCCATTCCAGTTTCCATTCCATTCCATTCCATTCCATATTCCATTCCACATTCCTTTCCATTCCATTCCACATTGCATTCCATTCCATTCCACTTTTCATTCCACATTCCATTTCACTTTACTTTCCATTCCATTCCACATTCCCTTCCATTCCACATTCCCTTCCATTCCACATTCCATTCCATTCCATTCCATATTCCATTCCATTCCATTCCACATTGAATCCCATTCCATTCCATTCCAAATTCCATTCCATTCCATTCCAGATTCCATTGCATTCCATTCCACATTGCATTCCATTCCATTCCATTCCATTGCAAATTCCATTCCATTTAATTCAGCATTCCATAACATTACATTCCACTTTCAATTTGATTCCATTCCACATTGCATTCCATTCCATTCCATTATATATTCCATTCCATTCCATTACATATTCCATTCCATTCCATTCCATTTTCAATTCCATTTCTTTCCATTCCCTTCCACATTCCATACCACTTTCCATTCCATTCCATTCCACATTCCATTATATTTATTTCCACATCCCATTCCATTCCATTCCACATTCAATTCCAATCTATTCCACATTCCACTCCATTCCATTCCTTTCCATATTCCATTCCATTCCACTCCACATTCCATTCCTTTCCGTTCCTGTTTATATTCCTTTCTATTCCCCTTTCTATTCCATTCCATTATATTCCATTACACATTCCATTCCACATTGCATTCTATTCGATTCCAGTTTCCATTACGTTGCATTCCACGTTAAATTACATTGCATTCCACATTCCATTATATTCCATTCCACATTGCATTCCATTCCATTCCATTCCATTTCACGTTTCATGCCACTCCTTTCCATTCCACATTCCATTCCATTCCATTCAACATTGTATTCTATTCCATTGCACATTGCATTCCATTCCATTGCACATTCCATTCCATTCCATTCCAGATTCAAATCTATTCCATTTCACATTACATTCCATGCCATTCCATTCCATTCCACATTCCAATCCACATTCCTTTCAATTCCATTCTGCATTCCATTTCTTTCCATTCCACCTTCCATTCCATTTGATTCCACATTTTATAGCATTCCATTCCATTCCACATTGCATTCCATTTCACACCATTCCACATTCCATTTGATTCCCTTCCACATTCCATTGCTTTCCAATCCACATTGCATTCTATTCCATTCCATTCCACATTCCTTTAGACATTCATTTCCATTACATTCCACTTTCCTTTCCACATTTTATTCCATTCCATTCCACATTCCATTCCATTACATTACACATTCCACTGCACATTTAGTTGCATTCTATTCCACATATCATTCCATTCCATTGGATTCCATTCCATATTCGATTCCATTCCATTCGGCATTCCTTTCCATTCCATTCCACATTCCATTCCATTCCTTTGCTTTCCATTCCACCTTCTATTCCACATTCCAATCCATTCCACTCCACATTCAATTCCGTTCCATTCCACATTCCATTCCATTCCATTCCACGTTGCATTCCATTCCATTCCGCATTTCAATACATTCCATTCCACATTGCATTCTATTACATTCTATTCCATTTTCCATTCCATTCCATTCCACATTCATTTGCACTTCATTCCACATTCCATTCCATTCAATTCCATTCCATATTCCCATCCATTTCAATCCACATTCCTTCAAATTTCATTCCACTCCATTCCACTTTCCCTTCCACGTTGCATTAGATTCCATTCCACATTCCATTCTACATTCCATTCCGTTCCATTACACATTGCATTCCATTCCTTTCCACATTCCATTCTACATTCCATTCTATTCCATTCCACATTCCATTCCATTCCATTCTACATTCCACTCCATTCCATTCCGTTCCACCTTCCATTTCATTTCATTCAGCATTCCATTCCATTCCGGCACTCCATTTCCCTTTCCATTGCATTCCATTCTACATTCCATTCCATTCCATTCCTTTCCACCTTCCATTCCATTTCATTCAGCATTCCATTCCATTCTGGCATTCCACTTCGCATTCCACTTCATTCCATTCAACATTCCACACCATTCCATTCCACCTTCCATTCCATTCCGTTCCATATTCTATTCCATTCCATTCCACATTGCATTCCATTCCATTCCAAATTATATTCCTTTCCTTTCCACTCCATTCCATATTCCATTCCACATTCCATGGAATTCCACCGACAGTTCCATTCCATTCCACATTCCATTCCACATTCCATTCCATTCCATTACATTACATTCCAAATGCCATTCCATTCCATTCCACATTCCTTTCCATTCCACATTCCTTTCCATTCCATTTAGTTCCATTCCAAATTCCATTCCATTCCATTCCACATTCCATTCCTCTTTCCATTTTATTCTATTCCACATTCCGTTCCACATTCCAATCCATTCCATTCCACTTTCCATTCCATTCCATTCCATTCCAGATTCCTTTCAACATTCCATTTGATTCCATTCCACATTCCATTCCGTTCTATTCAACATACCTTTCCACATTCCGTTTCATTACATTCCATTTCATATTCCATTCAATTACATTCCAACAATCCACATTTCATTTCTTTCCAATCCACATTCCATTCCTCTCCATTTCCCTTTACTTTCCATTCCACATCCCATTCCTTTCCATTCCACATTCCATTCAATTATCTTCCACATTCCTTTCCACGTTCCATTCCATTGCCTTCCACATTCCATTCCATTTCACTCCACATTCCATTCTATTCAATTACGTATTGCATTCCATTCCATTCCCACTGCCATTCCATTCCATTCCATTTCATTCCACATTCCATTCCAAATTCCATTCAATTCCATTCCACATTCCATTGCACATTCCATTCCATTCCATTCCGCATACCATTCCATTCCACATTCCATTCCATTCCATTCCAGATTGCATTCCATTCCGTTCCACATTCCGTTCCATTCCGTTTCACATTCCATTCCATTCCTTTCCTCATTCCATTCCGTTCCATTGCACATTCCATTCCACTTTCCATTCCATTCCATTCCACATTCCATTCCACGTTCCATTCCATTCCATTCCACTTTCCATTACATTCTGTTAAACATTCAATTCCATTCCAATCCGTTGTGCTTTCCTTTCCATTCTGCATTCCATTGCATTCCATTCCACATTGCAATGCCTTCCATTCCGTTCCACCTTTCATTCCAATTTCCATTCCATTCCATTCCACATTGAATTCCACATTCATTTCCTGTCCATCCCACATTCCATTCCACATTCCATTCCATTCCATTTCACGTTCCCATCAATTCCATTCCACATTCCATTCCGTTCCATTCCATATTCCATTCCATTCCACTCCACATTCCATTCTGTTCCATTCCCCATTCCATTCCATTGCATTTCATATAGCATTCCATTCCATTCCTCATTCCATTCCATTCCATTCCACATTCCATTCCATTCCATATTGCCTTCCATTCCTTTCCATTCCATTCCAAATTCCATTCCATTCTATACCGTTCCACATTCCATTCCACTTTCCATTACATTCAATTCAATATTTCATACCACATTCCACTCCATTCCATGTTCTATTCCATTCCATTCCATTTCACATTCCAATCCATTCCATTCCACTTTCTATTACATTCCATTCCGCTTTACATTCAATTCCCTTCTATTCCAATCCATTCCACATTGCATTCCATTCCTTTCCATTCTGCATTCCATTCCATTCCTTTCCGATCCAATCCATTCCACATCGCATTCCATTCCATTCCATTCCATTCCGTTTTCAATTCCATTCCATTCCACATTCCTTTCCATTCAATTTAATTCCATTTCACACTCCATTCCCCATTCTATTCCAATCCATTGAAAAATCCAATCCACATTACTTTCAATTCCATTCCAATCCGTTCCAACTCCATTCCACATGCCATTCCATTACATTCCACATTCCATTCCACATTCCATTCCACTTTCCATTCCATTCCATTCCACATTACATTCCATTCCATTCCGCATTCTATTCGATTCCATTCTACATTCCATTCCATTCCAATCCACATTCCATTCCATTCCTCATTCCATTAAACTTTCCATTCCTCTCCATTCCACATTCCATTCCATTCCTTTCCACATTGCATTTCATTCCATTCCACATTCCATTCCATTCCATTACACATTCAATTTCATTCCATTCAATTAAATTCCAAATTCCATTCCACATTCCATTCCATTGCACTCAACATTCCATTCCATTCCTTTCCACATTCCATTCCATTCCATTCCCTTCCATCCTAATCCATTCTACGTTCCATTCCACGTTCCAATCCATGTTCCATTCCATTGCATTCCAGGTTCCATTCCATGTTCCATTTCACGTTCCATTCCACGATCCTTTCCATTGCATTCCACTTTCTTTTCCATGTTCCATTTCACGTTCCATTCCACGATCATTTCCATTGAATTCCACATTCAATTCCCTTGCGTTGCACATTCTATTCCATTGCATTCCACTTTCCATTCCATTCCACATTCCCTTCCATTCCATTCCAAGTTCTGTTGAATTCCATTCCACATTCCATTCCATTCTATTGCATTTCATTGCATATTAAACTCCATTCCACTCAATTCCAGTCTACATTCAGTTCCATTTCATTCCACAATCCATTCCATGCCATTCAACTTTCCATTCCACATTCCATTCCACGTTCCATTCCACGTTACATTCCACGATGTTTTACACATCACATCCCACGTTCCCTTCCACGTTCGATTCCACATTCTATTTCATTCCATTTCACATTCTATTCCACATTGCATTCCACATTCCATTCCCTTCCTTTCCACATTATATTCCATTCCATTGCACTCAACATTCCATTCCATTCTACGTTCCATTCCATTCAATTCCACATTCCATTCCACATTCCTCTCCATTCCATTCCACATTCCATTCCACATTCCATTCCTCATTCCATAGCATTCCATTCAACATTCCACTCCATTCCATTCCACATTCCATTCCATTCCGTTCCGTATTCCATTCCATTCCATTCGATTCCATTCCATTCCACATTCCATTCCATTCCTTTCCACATTCCATTCCACATTCCATTCCATTCCATTTCATTCCATTCCAAATTCCATTCCGTTCCATTACACACTACAGTCCATTCCTTTCCTTATTCCATTCCGTATTCCACTCTATTCCATTCCAAATTCCATTCCACATTCCATCCCTCATTCCATTCCAATCCATTGCACATTCCACTCCATTCAATTCCATTCCACATTCCATTCCACAATCCTTTCCATTCCAATTAACATTCCGTTTCATTCCATTCCAAATTCCATCCATGTCATTCCACATTCCATTGCATTCCATTCCACCTTCCATTTCAGATTCCATTCCATTCAGTTTCACATTTCATTCCATTCCATTCCACATTACATTTCACATTCTATTGAATTCCATTCCATTCCAAACCACATTCAATTCCATTCCATTCCAAATTCCATTCCATTCCTTTCCACATTCCCTTTCATTCCATTCCACATTCCATTCCACATCCTCTTCCATTCCATTCCACATTCCATTCCTTTCAATTCAATTCGATTACAAATACCATTCTGTATTCTTTCCATTCCATTCCACTTTCCTTTCCTTTCCATTCCATTCCATTCCATATTACATTGGATTCCATTCTACATTCCATGCCATTCCATTCCACATTGCACTCCATTTCATTCCACAGTCTATTCCACTCCATTCAGTTACATTCCTTTCCACATTACGGTCCATTCCATGTTCCTTTCCATTCCATTCCGCATTACTTTCCTTTCCCTTCAACATTTCATTCCATTTCATTCAGCATTCCATTCCACATTCCCGTCCATTCCATTCGACATTCCATTCCTTTCCATTCCATTCCATTCCACATTCCATTCTTTTGCATTCCATTCCAAATTCCATTCCATTCCATTCCACATTCCATAGCATTCCATTCAACATCCATTCCATTCGTTTCCATTCCCTTCCATTCCGCATTCCATTTCAATCCATTTCATTCCGCAATCCTTTCCATTCCATTCCACATTCCATTCCAATCAATTCCATTCCATTGCACCTTCCAATCCATTCCTTTCCATTCCACATTCCATTCCACCTTCCATTCCTTTCAATTTCACATTCCGTTCCATTCCCTTTAACATTCCATTCCATTCGACATTCCATTCCAGATTCCATTCCATTCCATTCCACATTCCATTCTGCATTAAATTCCATTCCATTCCACATTCCTTTCTATTCCATTCCACATTCCATGCCACATTCCATTCCACATTCCATTCCACATTCCAATCCACATTCCACTCCATTCCATTACACATTCCATTCCACATTCCATTCCATTCCATTCCACTTTCCATTCCACAGTGAATTTCACGTTCCATTAAATTCCGTTCCACCTTCAATTCCATTACATTCCAAATTCCAATTCACATTCCATTCCATTCCATTCCTCTCCACATTCCTTTCCACATTCCATTCTTTTCCATTCCACATTCCATTCCACATTCCATTGCAATCCATTC
Source organism: Pongo abelii (assembly GCF_028885655.2). NCBI lineage: Eukaryota > Metazoa > Chordata > Mammalia > Primates > Hominidae > Pongo > Pongo abelii. The sequence continues at coordinate 15,452,466 of NC_072000.2, read as the reverse complement.
TACATTCCATTCCAGTACATTCCATTCCATTCCGCATTGCATTCCAAATTCCCTTCCATTGCCTTCTACATTCCATTCCATTCCATTCCATTCCATATTCCATTCGATTCCATTCCATATTCCGTTCCCTTCCATTCCACATTCTGCTCCATTCCATTCTACATTCCGCTGCATTCCAATCCATATTCCATTCTATTCCATTCCACATTCAATTTCTTTCATTTCCACATTCCATTCCATTTCATCCCACAGTCCATTCCACATTCCCATCCATTCCATTCCACATTCCATTCCTTTCCAGTCCATTGCAATCCGCATTCAATTCCATTCCATTCCATTCCATTCCAGATTCTTTTCCATTCCATTACATTAAACATTCCATTCCACATTTCATTCCATTCCATTCCACATTCGTTTCCATTCAAATCCACCTTCCATTCCACATTCGATTCCATTCCATTCCAAATTCCATTGCATTCCATTAAATATTCCATTACATTCCATTCCACTTTCCATTCCACATCATTTTCCCCTCTATCCCGCATTCCATTCCATTCCATTCCACGTTCTATTCCACGTTCCATTCCATGTTCAATTGCATATTCCATTGCACGTTCCATTCTTTTCCATTACTTGTTCCATTGCAATCTGTTCCATCTTCCCTGCCATTCCATTCGTTGTTCCATTCCATGTTCCATTCCATGTTCCATTCCACGTTCCATTCCACGTTCCATTCCGCATTCCATTCAATTCCCTTCGACATTCCATAGCATTCCATTCCATATTCCATTCCACATTCCATTCTATTCCATTCCACTTTCGATTCCATTCCATTCCACATTGCATTCCACATTCCATTCCATTCCATTCCACATTCTATTCTACATTCCATTCCATTCCATTCCACATTCCATTCCACGATCCATTCCATTCCAAATTCCACTCTACATTCCATTCCATTCCATGCTCCATTCCATATTCCATTACATTCTATTCCACATATGATTCCATTCCATTCCATCCCATATACCATTCCATTCCTTTCCACATTCCATTCCTTTCCATTCCATTACATATTCCATTCCACATACCAGTCTGCAATCCATTCCATTCCAGATTCCATTCCATTCTATTCCACATTGCATTCCACATTCCATTGCAAACCGTTCCGCATTCCATTCCATTCTACTCCATTCCATATTCCATTCCAAGTTCCATTCCATCCCTTTACACAAAGCATTCCTTTCCATTCAGCATTCCATTCCATTCTATTCCACATTCCATTCCACGTTGCATTCCATTCCATTCCATTCCATTGCACATTCCATTCCACTTTTAATTACATTCCATTCCACATTCCATTCCACATTCCATTCCATTCCATTCCACATTCCATACCTTTCCGTTATACATTCTATTCCTTTCCACATTCCATTCCATTGCTTTCCATTCAATTCTAAATTCCATTCCACATTCAGTTCCATTCCATTCACATTCCATTCCATTCCATTAAACATTAAATTCCATTCCAGTGCATATTCCTCTTCATTCCATATTCCATTCTATTCCATTCCACATTCCATTCCTTTCCATTCCACATTGAATTTCACGTTGCATTCTATGTTTATTTCCATTCCATTACACATTTCATTCCATTCCATTCCACATTCCGTTCCATTCCTTTGCACATTCGCCTGCATTCAATTCCACATTCCATTCCACTCCATCCCACATTGCCTAACATTCCATTTCTTTCCATACTTCATTCCATTCCTTTCCATACTTCATTCCATTCCATTCAATTCCACATTCCATTCCATTCCACTCCACATTGCATTCCTTTCCACTCCACATTGCATTCCATTACATTGCACATTGCATTCCATTCCATTCCATTCCATATTGCATTCCATTCAATTTAACATTCCATTCCACATTCCATTCCATTCCATATTCCATTCCATTCCATTCCATTGCACATTCCATTCCATTCCGTTCCATTGCACATTCCATTCCATTCTGTCCCACATTCCATTCCATTCCATTTCACGTTCCATTCCATTCCATTCCCCATTCCATTCCACATTACTTTCCATTCCCTTCCATACCAAATTCTTTTCTATTCCATTCCACATTCCATTCTACGCTCCATTCCATTGCATTCCACGTTACATTCCAAATTCCATTCCATTCCTTTCCACTTTCCATTCCACTTTCCAATCCATTCCATTCCACATTCCATTCCATTCCATTCTACATTCATTCCACATCCCATTCCGCGTTATAATCCATGTTCTATTCCACTTTCCACTCCATGTTCCATTCCTTGTTCCGCTCCCTTCCTTTCCACATTCCATTCCACATTCCATTCCATTCCATTCTACATTGCATTCCACTTTCCATTCCATTCCATTCCACGTTCCATTCCACTTTACATTCAACATTCCATGCCACATTCCATTGCATTTTCCATTCCGTCCTATTCCACAATCCATTCCATTTTCTATTCCACATTCCCTTCCATTCCATTCCACATTACATTCCACATTCCATTCCTCTTACCATTCCACATTCCTTTCCATTCCATTCCACATTCCATTCCATTCCATTCTGCATTTCATTCCATACCATTTCGCATTCCATTCCATTCCATTCCGCTTTCCATTCCATTCCATTCCGTTAAAATATATTCCACTTTGCATTCCATTCAATGCCATTCCGTTACAATCCATTCCACATTCCATTCCATTCCATTCTATTCTGCTTTCAATTCCATTCCATTTCACATTCCTTTCCACTTTCCATTACAATCCAGTCCACAATCCTTTCCACGTTACGTTCCATTCCATTCCAATTCATTCCACAATCCATTCCACATTCCATTCCATTCCATTCCACATTCCATTCCATTCCATTCCACATTCCATTCCATTCAATTCCACATTCCATTCCATTCCATTCTATTCCATTCCACTTTCCACGCCACATTCCCTTCCAATCTATTCCACATTCCATTCCAGTTTCCATTCCATTCCACTTTCCACGCCACAATCCCTTCCAATCTATTCAACATTCCATTCCACTTTCCATTCCATTCCTTTCCACATTCCGTTGCCTTCCATCCCACATTCCATCCCATTGTATTCCACACTTCATTCCATTTCAATCCACATTCCATTCCATTCCACTTTTCATTTCGCTGTCCATTCCTTTCCATTCCACTTTACATTCCATTCCACATTCCATTCCATTCCTTTCCACATTCCATTCCATTCCATTCCACATTCAATTCCGTTTCAGTCCACATTCCATTCCATACCGTTCCACATTCCATTCCATTCCAATCCACATTCCATTCCATTCCATTCCACATTTCATTCCAAATTCCATTCCATTCCATTCCACATTCCATTAAATTCCATTCCACTTTCCATTCCATTCCATTGCACTATCCATTCCAAATTCCATTCCATTCCACTCCACATTTCATTCCAAATTCCATTCCATTCCGTTCCACATTCCATTCCATTCCATTGCACATTAAATCACCACGTTCCATTCCATTCAATTACACATTCCATTCCATGTTCCATTCCATTCCATTCGACATTCCATTCCACTTTCCATTCCATTCCATTTCACATTCCATTCCACATTCCATTCCATTCCATTCCACCTTCCATTCCATTCCATTCCACATTCCATTGCACTCTAGTCGGCATTCCATTCCATTCCATTCTGCGTTCCGGTTTATTGCACTCAAAATTGCATTCCATTCCATTCCATTCCATTTTCCATTCCATTCCCTTCCATTCCACTCCATTCCATTCCATTGTAAATTCTATTCCACATTTTATTCCAACCCATTCCACATTCCTTTCCACATTTCATTCCAATACATTACACATTCCATTCCATTCCATTCCGAATTCCATTCCATTCCATTTAACATTCACATCTTTTCGATTACACATTCCGTTCATTTCCATTCCACATTCCATTCCATTAAATATTCCTTTCCATTCTATTCCATTCAATTCCATTCCAAATTCCATTCCATTCCATTCCACATTCCATTCCACTTTGCATTCCATTTCATTCCACATTTCATTAATCATTCCATTCCATTCCTTTCCACATTCCAATCATTTCCTTTCCATTCCATTGCATTCCACATTCCATTCATTTCCTTTCCATTCCATTTCATTCCACTATCCATTCCATTCCATTCCACATTCCATTCCAATCCACCCAACATTGCATTCCATTCCTTTCCGCATTCCATTCCATTCCATTCCACATTCCATACCATTACATTCCGTTCGAATCCATTCCACATTGCACTCCTTTCCATTCCATTCCTCATTCCATTGCATTCGATTCCATTCCATTCCATTCCACAATGCATTCCATTCCATTCCATTCCACTTTCAATTCCACTACATTCCACATTCCTTTCCATTCCATTCCTTTCCATTCCATATTCCTTTCCATTCCATTCAAGATTCCATTCCATTCCTTTCTTCATTCCATTCCGTTCCATGCTGCATTCCATTACATTCTATTCCGATTTGCATTCCATTTCATTCCATTCCTTTTCATTCCATTCCACATTGCAATCCATTCCATTCCATTCCACATTCCATTCCAGTCCTTTCCATTCCATTCCATTCCATTCCATTTCATTTTCCATTCCATGTTCCATTCCACATTCCATTCCACGTTCCCTTACACGTTCCATTTGACGTTCCATTCCACTCCTTTCAACTCCATTCCATTCTGCGTTCCATTACATTCCATTCCACATTGCATTCCACATTCCATTTCACATTACATTTCACATTCCATTTCGCCTTCCATTCCATTCCATTCCTTTCCATTCCACCTTATATTCCATTCCATTGCATTCAACGTTAAATTCCATACCATATTCCATTCCATTCCTCTTCCCGTTCCATTCCATTCCACATTCCATTACTTTCGCTTCCACATTCCATTCCACTTTCCATTCCATTCCATCCCACATTCCATTCCACATTCCATTCCACATTTCATTCCATGCGTATCCACATTCCATTCAATTTCATTCCACACTCCATTACAAATTCCATTCCCTTCCATTCCACATTCCATTCCACAATCCACTCCATTACACATTTAATTCCACATTCCATTTCACATTCAATTCCAGATTCCATTCCATTCCATTCCATTGCCTTCCACATTCCATTCTATACCACATTGCATTCCATTCCATTCCTTTCCACATTGCATTCCACTTCATTCCTTTCCATTCCATTCCATTCCACATTCCATTCCTTTGCACGTTCCATTCTATGTTCCTTTCCATTCCATTCCAATTTCCCTTCCACATTCTATCGCTTTCCACGTTGCTTTCCACATTCTATTCCACATTCCATTCCACATTCCAATGCATTCCACTCCACATTCCATTCAATTCCACTTTCCAATCCATTCCTTTCCACATTCCATTCCATTCCACATTCCATCCCACATTCCATTCCATTCCATTCCACATCCCATTCCACGTACCATTCCATTCCATTCCACATTCCGTTCCACGTACCATTCCGTTCCATTCCACCTTCCATTCCACATTGCATTCTATTCCATTCCACGTTCCATGCCACATTTCATTCCACGTTCCATTCCATTCCATTCCACATTGCCTACCACATTCCATTCCATTTCATTCCGCATTCCATTCCACGTTCCATTCCATTCCATTCCACTTTCTGTTTCACGTTCCATTCCGTTCCATTCCACCTTCCATTCCACGTTCCATTCCACAATCCATTCCATTCCTTTCTACGTTCCATTCCACGTTCCCCTGCACATTTCATTCCACATTCCACTAACTTTCCATTCCACTTTCCAATATTTGCAATACCACATTGCATTCCACATTGTATTCTATGCCAGTCAAAATTCCATTACACATTCCATTGCATTCCCTTTAAAAACTCCATTCCATACCATTCCACATTCCATTCTACTTTCCATTCCATTCCATTCCGCGTTCAATTCCACTTTACATTAGACATTCCATTCCATGTTCCTTTCCACATTCCATTCCGCTACATTCCACATTCCATTAGATTCCATATTCCACTCCATTCCTTTCCGCATTCCGTTCCAAATTTCATTCCATTCCATTCCACTTTCCATTCCATTCCATTCCTCGTTCCATTCCACATACCGTTTCACATCCCCTTATATTCCAATCCACACTCAATTTCACATTGCCTTTCGTTTTTTTCCACATTCCATTCTGCATTCCATTCCATTCCATTCCACATTCTATTACATATTCCATTCCATCCCATTCAACATTCCATTCCACATTCCATTTCATTCCAATCCACATTCCATTCCACATTACATTCCACATTCCATTCCAGGTTCCATTCCAAGTTCCATTCCATTCCGTTCCACATTCCATTCCCTTCCATTCCACATTCTATTCCACACTCCATTCCATTCCATTCCACATTCCATTCCACATTCCATTACTTTTCATTCCTCATTTTATTCCTTTCCATTCCATATTCCATTCCTTTCCAGTCCACATTAGATTCCACATTCCATTCCACGTCTCATTCCTCTTTCCATTCCATGTTCCATTCCACTTTGCATTCCATTCCATTCCACATTCCATTCTACGTTCCATTCCACATTCCATTCCACATTCCATTCTACTTTCCATTCCATTCCATTCCGGGTTCTATTCTACTTTTCATTCCACATTCCATTCCATGTTCCTTTCCACATTCCATTCCTCTCCATTCCTCATTCAATTACATTCAATATTCCATTCCATTTGGTTCCGCACTACATTCCAAATTCCATTCCATTCCATTCCAGTTTCCATTCCATTCCATTCCTCGTTCCATTCCATATACCGTTCTACATTCCATTATATTCCAGTCCACATTCAATATCACATTCCAGTCCATTTCATTCCACATTCCATTCCGCATTCCATTCCATCCCATTCCACATTCTATTACACATTCCATTCCATCCCATTCAACATTCCATTCCACATTCCATTACATTCCACTCCACATTCCATTCCTCATTCCATGCCATTCCATTCCACATTCAATTACATTCCACATTCCATTCCAGGTTGCATTCCACATTCCATTCCATTCCATTCCACATTTCATTCCCTTCCATTCCACATTCGATTTCACACTCCATTTCATTCCATACCACATTCCATTACGCATTCAATTCCAGATTCCATTCCATTTCATTCCATTCCATTCCACATTTCATTCCACATTCCATTACAGATTGAATTCCACATTCCATTCCATTCCACTACACATTCAATTCCTGATTCCATTCCACATTCCATTCCATTCTATTTCACATTCCACATTCCATTCCCTACCATTCCTCATTACATTACATTCCACTTTCCATTCTGCTTTCCATTCCACATTACATTGAATTCCATTCCATATTCCATTCCACATTCCATTCCATATTCCAATCAATTCCATTCCACCTTCCATTCCATTCCACATTCCATTCCACATTCCATTATGCATTCCATTCCATTCCATTCCATTCTATTACACATTCTATTCCATTCCATTCCTTACCAGTCCACATTACCTTCCATTCCATTCCACTTTACTTTCACTTCCAATCCAAAACACTGGAAATTCCATTCCATTCCATTCTACATTCCAATTCACTCCCTTCCATACCACATTGCATTCCATTCCATTCCACGTTCCATGTCACATTCCATTGCATTCCATTCCACAATACATTCCATTCCACATTCCACATTCCATTCCACATTCCATTCCACATTCCATTCCACTATCCAATCCGCTTTCCATTCCACGTTCCATTCCATTCCATTCTATGTTACATTCCACGTTCCATTCCACATTCAGTACCACGTTCCATTGCACTTTCCATTGCACGTTCCATTCCACGTTCCATTGCATTCCTTTCCACGTTTCATTTCACTTTTCATTCCATTGTATTCCACGTTCCTATCCATACCATTCCATTGTATTCCACGTTCCTATCCATTCCATTCCATTCCATTCCACGTTCAATTCCACATTCCATTTCATTCCATTCCACTTTCCATTCCATTCGATTCCACAATCCATTGCACATTCCATTCCATTTGATTCCATTCCATATTCCATTCCACATTGCATTCCATTCCATTCCACAATACATTCCACATTCCATTCCACATTCCATTCCATTCCATGTTCCATTCCATTGCATTCCATATTCCATTGCACATTCCATTCCATTTGATTCCATTCCATATTCCATTCCATTCCATTCCAAATAAGATTCCATTCCACATTCCATTCCACATTGCATTCCATTCCATTCCACAATATATTCCACATTCCATTCCACATTCCATTCCATTCCATAAGGCATTCAATTGCATTCCATTCCATTCCATATTCCACATTCTATTGCACTTTCCATTCCACGTTCGATTTCACATTTCTTTCCACTTTCCATTTGACGTTCCATTCTATTCCACTACACTTTCCATGCCACGTTCCATTCCATTCCATTTCACGTTCCATTCCATTCCATTCCACGTTCCTTTCCACATTCCATTCCATTGCATTAAACATTCCTTTCCGTTCCATTCCACGTTCCATTCCATTCAACATGCCATTCCTCATTGCATTCCATTCCATTCTACATTGCCTTCCACATTTCATTCTATTCCATTCCACATTCCATTCTATTCCGTTCCACATTCCATCCAATTCCAATCCTCATTCCATTTCATTCTATTCCAGATTCCATTCCATTCCATTCCATATTCCTTATACCATTCCACTTTCCATTACACGTATCATTCCACGTTCCATTTCACGTTGTTTTCCATTCTATTCCACGTTCTATTCCATGTTCCGTTCCACGTTGCATTAGTTTCCATTCCACATTCCATACCATTCCATTCCACATTCCATTCCATGCCATTCCAGTTTCCATTCCACCTTCCATTCCATTCCAATCCACATTCCTTTCCATTTCATTCACTTCCGGTCCCCATTCCTTTCCATTCAATTCCATTCCACATTCCATTCCTTTCCATTCCATATTCAATTCCATTCGATTCCACATTCCATTCAATTCCATTCCAAATACCATTCCACTCCATTGCATTCCACATTCCATACCATTGCATTCCACATTCCATTCCAGTCCATTCCACTTTCCATTCCATTCCATTCCACGTTCCATTCACGTTTCCATTCCACTTTTCATTCCACCTTTCTTTCCATTACATTCCACTTTCCACTACACGTTCCATTCCACTTTCAATTCCACGTTACACTCCATTCCATCCCGTGTTCCATTCCACGTTCCATTGAACTTTCCATTCCATTTCATTCCACCTTCCTTTCCAGATTCCTTTCCATATTCCATTCCATGCCACTCCACATTTTATTCCTTTCCATTCCACATTCCATTACTCATTCCATTGCCCTCCCTTCCACTTTGCATCCCACATACAATTCCATTCCATTCCATTCCACACTCAATTCCATTCCATTCCACATTCCATTCCTTTCCATTCCATAACAATCTAAATTCCATTCTTTTCCATTCCACGTTTCAATCCATTCCATTCTATTCCACATTGCATTCCATTCCATTCCACGTTCCATTTCACATTCCATTGCATTCCATTCCACATTCCATTCCATTCCACATTCCACATTCCATTCCACATTCAATTCCACTGTCCAATCCACTTTCCATTCCACGTTCCATTCCATTCTATTCCATGTTACATTCAACATTGCATTGCAGATTCCATTCCAAATTTCATTCCATTCTGTTGTATCTTCCATTCCAATCCATTCAACTTTCCTTTGCATATTCCGTTCCATTCCACATTCCATTCCAGTTTCCATGCCATTTCACATTCCATTCCACGTTCCATTCCATTGCACAATGCATTCCACTCCACATTTCATTCCACATTCCATTCCATTCTATTCCACATTACGTTCCACATTCCATTCCACATTCTATTCCATTACACTCCATTCCATTCCACTTTCCATTCTATTCCTTTGCATTCCATTCCACATCCCATTCCACTAAATTCCACATTACATTCCATTCCACTCCACATTGCATTCCCTTCCACATTCCATTCCACATTCCATTCCACATTGAATTCCCTTGCATTCCATTACACATTCCATTCCAGATTCAATTCCTCTTTCCATTCCACATTCCATTCTTTCCATTTCATTGCATTCCGTTCCAAATTGCATTCCGCATTCCATTCCATTCCTATCCATTCAATTACATTCCAGTCCACATTCCATTCCATTCCACATTCCATTTCATTCCATTCTACATTCGTTTCCATTCCATTCCATTCCATTCTTTTCCACAATAGATTCCACAATCCACTCCACATTCCATTCCATTCCATTCCATTCCTTTCCATGTTCCATTCCAGATTCCATTCCACATTCCATTACGTTCCATTCCATTCCATTACAGTTTCCATTCAACACTCTATTCCACATTCCATTCTGTTCCATTCAATTCCATTCCAATTTCCACTCCACATTCCATTCCACATTCCATTGAATTCCATTCAACATTCCATTCCACTCCATTCCATTCCATTGCATTCCACATTTCTATCCATTCGATTCCATTCCACATTCTATTCCCTTCCTTTCCACATTCCATTCTATTTCCATTTCAGTTTCCATTCTATTTCCGTTCCACTTTCCATTCCATTCCACATTCCATTCCATTACATTCCACTTTCCATTCCACATTCAATTCCATTCCATTCCACGTTGCATTCCATTCAACTTTTTATTTCTTTCCGTTCCATTCCAATCCACATTCCATTCCACGTTCCATTCCTCTCCATTCCACGTTCTATACTATTACATTCCACATTCTATTCCACTTTCTATTCCATTCCATTAAGGATTCCATTCCACATTCTATTCCATTCCATTCCATTCAATTCCACATTCCATTCCAAATTCCGTTCCACATTGCATTCCGTTGCATTCCAATTTCCATTCCATTCTTTTCCACGTTCCATTCCGTTCAATTCCGCTTTCCATTCCAGTACATTCCACGTTCCATTCCACATTTCATTCCACGTTCCATTCCAAGTTCCATTCCACGTTCCATTCCATTCCATTCCACGTTCCTTTCCTCAGTCTATTCCAAGTTCCATTCCATTCCATTCCACATTCCATAACTCATTCCATTCCACATTCCATTCCATTCCATTCCAGGTTCCATTCCACGTTCCATTCCACGTTCCATTCCATGTTTCATTCCACATTCCATTGCATTCCATTCCACGTTCCATTGCTCATTCCATTCCACGTTCCATTCCATTGCATTCCACATTCCATTCCACATTCCTTTCCATTACATTCCACATTCCATTCCTTTCCATTGCAAATTCCAATAGACGTTCCATTCCACTCCATTCCACGTTCCACTCCTTATTCCATTACACATTCCATTTCAATCCATTCCACGTTCCATTCCACATTCCGTTCCTCGTTCCATTCCATTCCATTCCACATTCCATTCCATTCTGTTCCGCATTCCTTTCCACATTCCTTTCCATTCCATTCCACATACCATGCCATTCCTTTCCACATTCAATTCCATATTCCATTCCATTCCACACCACTTTCCATTCCATTCCATTCCATTGCATTCAACATTCCATTCCAGTCCATTCCATTCGACATTCCATTCCATTCCATTCCATATTCCGTTCCATGCATTCCACATTCCATTCCACATTCCATTCCATTCCACTCCGCATTCTATTTATCATTCCATTCCATTCCATTCCACATTCCATTTCATTCAATTCCACATTCCATTCTATTTCCATTTCACATTCCGTTCTATTTCCATTTCACATTCCATTCCATTCCACATTCCTTTCCACATTCCATTCCATTCCATTCCACAATCCTTTCCACATTCAATTCCATTCCTTTCCATGTTCCATTCCATTCAACTTTGCATTCCGTTCCGTTCCATTCCATTCCACATTCCATTCCAAGTTCCATCCTACTGCATTCCACTTTCTATACTATTCCATTCCACTTTCCAGTCCATTCCATTCCACGTTCCATTCCCTTCCACTTTCCATTCCATTGCACGTTCCTTTCCATTCAATTCCGCGATCCATTCCACGTTCCATTCCACATTGTATTCCACGTTCTTTTCCATGTTGCATTCCATTCCATTAAACGTTACATTACTCATTCCATTCCACATTAGATTGCATTCCATCTCACATTCCATTCCAATTTCCATTCCACGCCATTCCACGTTCCGTTACATTCAACTTTCCATTCCATTCCATTCCACATTCCATTCCATTCCATTGCACATTCCATTCCATTCCACATTCCATTCCATTCCATTCCACATTCCATTACATTTGATTCCATTCCATACTATTCCACATTCTATTCCACATTCCATTCCATTCCATTCCACGTTCCATTCCACAACCCACTCCGCATTCCATTCAATTCCTATCCATTCCATTACACGTTCCATTCCACATTCCATTCCATTCTATACCATTCCATTCCTCATTCAATTACACATTGCATTGCATTGCATTCGACTTTCCATTCCATTCCACTCCACGTTCCATTCCACATACCTCTCCATTCTTTGCACATTAGATTCCATATTCCTTTCCATTCCATTCCACATTCCATTCCATTCCATTCCCTTCCATTCTACATTCCTTTCCATTATATTTCACATGTCATTCCATTCAATTCCATCCCACATTCCTTTTCATTACTTTTCAACTTCCATTCGATTCTAGTTCATTCCATATTCCACTAAACATTACATTCCATTCCATTCCTTTCCACATTCCATTCCATTCCATTCCATTCCACCTTAAATTCTATTCAATTCCACATTCCATTCCATTCCATTCCTCATTCCATTAAATTCCATTCCTCATTCCATTCCATTCGATTCCACATTCCATTCCATACAATTCCTCATTCCATTCCATTCCATTCCGCATTATATTCCATTCCATTCCACATTCTGTTCCCTTAAATTCCACATTCCATTCCATTCCATTGCATTCCACATTCGATTCCATTCCATTCCACATTCCATTCCATTCCATTCCATTCAATATTCCATTCCACATTCGATTCCATTCCATTCCACATTCCATTCCATTCCATTCCATTCCATATTCCATTCCACATTCCATTCCATTCCATTCCATATTCCTTTCCACATTCCATTCCACGTTCCATTCTCTTCCATTCCATTCCATTACACGTTCCATTCCACATTCCATTCCACATTCAATTCCATTCCATTCCACATTCCATTCCATTCCATTGCATTCCACATTCGATTCCATTCCATTCCGCATTCCATTCCATTCCATTCCATATTCCATTCCACATTCCATTCCACGTTCCATTCTCTTCCATTCCATTCCATTACACGTTCCATTCCACATTCCATTCCACTTTCCATTCCATTCCATTCCACATTCCATTCCACATTCCATTCCATTCCATTACATATTCCATTCCATTCCATTCCATTCCATTGCATTCCATTGTATTCCACATTCCATTCCATTTCATACCATTCGCATTCCATTCCCTTCCATTCCACATTCCATTCCATTCTGTTTCACATTCCTTTCCACATTCCACTCCATTTAATTTCACGTTCCTTTCCACATACCATTTCATTCCATTCCACATTTCATTCCATTCCAAATTCCATTCCATTCCATATCCCATTCTATTTGAATTTCACTTTCCATTCTGTTTCCATTTCACATGCCATTCCATTCCATTCCACATTCCATTCCATTCCATTCCACATTCCATTCCATTCCATTCCATTCCACATTCTATTCTATTCCATTCCACATTCCATTCCACATTCCATTCTAATCCATTCTACATTGCATTCCATTCCATTCCACATTTTGTTCCATTCCACCTTCCATTCCCTGTTGCATTCCATTGCATTCCACATTCCATTCCATTCTATATTCCGTTCCATTCCATTCCATTCCATTCCACCTTCCATTCCATTCTGCATTCCATTCAATTCCATTCCATTCCACATTTCATTCCACATCCATTCCGTTCCAACCTATTCCATTCCACGTACCATTGCCCATTCCATTCAACATTCCATTCCGTTCCATGAAATTCCATTACAAGTTCTATTCCACATTCCATTTCACTTTCCATTCCATTCCATTCCACATTGAACTCCTTTCCGTTCCCTCCCATTCCGAATTCCATTCCATTCTATTCCACATTTCATTCCATTGCATTCCGTTCCACATTCTTTTCCATTCCATTCCACCTTCCATTCCATTCCAATCCATTCAATATTCCTTTCCACATTCCATTCCATACCATTCCAAATTGCATTGCATTCCATTCCACGTTCCATTCCATTCCATTGCATTCCAAATTTCATTCCACATTCCATTCCACATTCCTTTCCATTCCATTCCACGTACCATTCCACATTCCATAGCATTCCATTCCACATTCTGTTCCATTCCATTCCACATTCCATTCTATTTCCATTTGACATTCTATTCTATTTCCATTTTAAATTCCATTCCATTCCACATTCCATTCCACATTCCATTCCATTACATTCCACATTCCATTCCACATTCAATTCCATTCCATTACACATTCCATTCCTTTGCACTTTACGTTCCATTCCTTACATTCCATTCCACATTACATTCCACGTTGCATCCCACTGCATTCCACTTTCCATACTATTCCACTCCATGTTCCTTTCCATTCCATTCCACATTACATTCCATTATATTCCATATTCCATTCCATTCCACGTTCCATTCCTTTCCATTCCATGATACATTCCACATTCCATTCCACGTTCCATTCCACGTTCTATTCCATGTTCCTTTCCATTCCACCTTCCATTCCATTTCAATCCATTCAATATTCCATTACACATTCCATTCCATTGCTTTCCAATTTCTATTCCATTCCATTCAACTTTAAATTCCATTCCATTCCACATTTCATTCCATTCAATTCCACTTTCCATTCCATTCCATGCCACATTCCATTCCATTCCTTTCCACATTCCATTCCATTCGACTCTACATTCCATTACATTCCATTCATTTCCACATTCCATTCCCCATTCCATTCCCTTCCATTCCAAATCCCATTCCATTCCATTCCACATTCCATTACTTTCCATTCCCTTCCATTCCACAATCCATTCCATTCTATTTCACATTTCTTTCCATTCCATGCCATTCCACTTCCTTTCCATTCCATTCCACCTTCCATTCCATTCCAATCCATTCCATATTCCATTCCACATTCCATTCCATTCCATTACACATTCCATTCCATTCCATTCCATTCCTTTAGATTCCACATTCCTTTCCATTCCATTCCACATTCCCTTCCTTTCCATTCCACTTTCCTTTCCACATTCCATTCCATTCCATACCATTCAACGTTACATTCCATATTCCATTCCAATTTCCATTCTGTTCCATTCCATTCCATTCCAAATTCCATTACCCATTCCTTTCCATTATATTCCATGTTTCTTTCCTCATTCCATTCCACGTTCCAATCCATTGCATTCCACAATCCATTCCTCATTCCATTCCACGTTCCATTCCATTCCATTCCACATTCCATTCCATGTGCCATTCCACGTTCCATTCCATGTTCCATTCCATTCCATTCCACGTTCCTTTCCTCATTACATTCGATGTTGCACTCCATTCCATTCCACATTCCATAACTCATTCCACTCCACGTTTCATTCCATATTCCATTCCAAATTCCATTCAGTGTTTCATTCCACGTTGCGTTGCATTCCATTCCACGTTCCATTCTTCAATCCATTCTACGTTCCATTCCATTCCATTCCACATTCCATTCCTCATTCCGTTTCACATTCCATTCCATTCCATTCCACATTCCATTCCATTCTATTCCGCTTTCCATTCCATATTCCTTTCCATTCCATTCCACTTTCCATTCCATTACATTTGACATTCAATTCCATTCCATTCCACATTCCATTCCATTCCATTCCATATTCCATGTCATTCCATTCCATATTCAATTCCATTTCGTTCCATTCCATTTCACATTCCATTCCATTCCTTTCCACATTCCGTTTTATTCTATTCCAAATTCCATTCCATTCTACTCCACATTGCATTCCGTTGCATTACATTCGAAATTCCATTCCATTCCATTCACATTCCTTTGCATTCCATTACACATTGCATTCCATTCCTTTCCATTCCACTTTCCATTATACGTTCCATTCCATTCCATTCAGCTTTCTATTCCACGTTGCATTCCATATCCCATTCCATTGCATTTCCCATTCCATTCCTTTCAATTTCACATTCCATTCCACATTGCATTCCATTGCTTTCCACATTGCATTCCACTTTCCATTCCACATTCCATTCCATTCTACGTTACATTCCACGTTGCATTCCACGTCCCATTCGATTTCCTTCCACGTTTAATTCCACGTTCAATTCCATTCCATTTCATGTTGCATTCCACTTTCCTTTCAATTCCATTCCACATTCCATTCCATTACATTCCATTGCTTTCCATTCCACATTCCATTCCACATTCCAGTCCATATTCCTTTCCGTTCCATTCCACATTCCGTTCCATTCCATTCCAGATTCCTTTCCATTTCATTCTACATTCCATTTCACCTTCCATTCAACTGAAATCCACATTCTGTTCCATTCCGTTGCATTCCAGACCACATTCTATTCCTTAACATTCCATTCCACATTCTATTCCATTCTATTCCATTCCACATTCTATTCCATTCCATTCTGCATTCAATTCCATTCAATTCCGTATTCCATTCCGTATTCCATTCCATTCCATTCCATTCCACATTCCATTCCATTCAAATCCACATTCCATTCCATTCCATTGCACATTCCATTCCATTCCATGCCATTCCACATTCCATTCCATTCTGTTCCACATTCCATTCCACATTCCCTTCCATATTCCATTAAATTCCATTCCATTCCACATTCCGTTCCATTCTGTTTGTCATTCCACTCGACGTTCCATTCCAATTTCCATTGCACGTTAAATTAAACGTTCCCTTCCGCGTGCCATTCCGCTTTCCACTCCATTCCATTCCACATCGCATTCCACATTCCATTCCATTCCATTCCACATTCCTTACATGTCAATTCCATTTCATTCCACATTCCATTGGGTTCCATTCCAAATTCCATTGCACAATCCATTGCACATTACATTGCACATTCCATTCTGTTTCATTCCACATTGCTTTCCACATTCCATTCCAAATTCCATTCCATTCCATTCCACATTCCATTCGGCAACCCACTACATTATATTCCAAATTCCATTCCATTCCATTCCACATTCCTTTCCACATTTCTTTCCACATTCCTTTCCATTACATTTCACATTCCATTCCCCATTCCATTCCACATTCCATTCCCCTTTCCATTCCTTTATATTCCACATTTCATTCCACTTTCCATTCCACATTCCATTTCATATTCCATTCCACGTTCCATTCCTTTCTATTGCACATTACCTTCCATTCAATTCCACATTCCTTTCCATTCCGTTTAATTCCATTCCACATTCCATATCATTCCATTCCATTCCACATTCCATTCCTTTCCATTACACGTTCCATTCCATTCCATTCCACGTTCCATTCCATTTCTTTCCATTACATTCCACGTTCCATAACACATTAAAATCCCTTCCATTCCATATTCCATTACATTCCATTCCACATTTCATTCCACGTTCCATCCAACTTTCCATTCCGCGCTCCATTCCACGTTCCATTCTAAGTCCGATTCCATTCCATTCCACATTCCACTGCACATTCCATTCCATTCCATTCCACATTCCATACCATTAAATTACATTCCATTCCACATTGCATTCCATTCCACATTCCATTAAATTCCATTCAACATTACATTCCTTTCCATTCCATATTACATACCATTAAATTACATTCCATTCCAGATTCCATTCCATTCTGCATTGCATTAAATTCCATTCCCCATTCCATTCCCTTCCATTCTCCTTTCATTCCACATTACATACCACGTTTCATTCGACGTTCCTTTCCAAGTCCCATTCCAGCTTCCATTCCATTCCACTCCATGTTCCATTCCTTTCCATTCCAAGTTCCATTTAATTCCCTTCCATATTCCATTCCACATTGCATTTCACATTCAATTCCACATTCCATATCACATTCAATTCCCTTACATTCCATTCAATTCCACTTTCCATTGCTTTCCAAACCACATTCCATTCCTTTGCATTCCAAACTAAATTCCATTCCATTCCACATTCCATTCAATTCCATTCTAATTTCCATACCATTCCTTTCCATTCCACATTCCATTCTTTCCATTCCACATTCCATTCCATTGCTTTCCACATTCCATTCCATTACATTCCATTCCACATTCCATTCCATATTCCATACCCTTTCATTACACACACCATTTCACAATCCATTTCACATTCCATTCCACCTTCCATTCCACATTGCGTTCCATTGCTTTCCATATTCCATTCCATTCCTTTCCTTTCCACATTCCATTCCAATTTCCGTTCCATTCCTTTCCATATTCGATTCTTTTCCATTCCACATTCCTTTGTATTACATTCAACATTCAATTCCATTCCACATTCCTTTCCATTCCACATTCCATCCCATTCTTTCCATTGAAATCCAACTTCCATTCCACATTCCATTCCATTCCATTGCACATTTAATTACATTCTATTCTACATTCAATTCCATTCCATTCCACATTCCATTCCATTCCATTCCAATTTACATTCGAATTATTCCACATTGTATTCCACAACATTCCACATTGCATTCCATTCCATTCTTTTCCACATTCAGTTCCATTCCTTTCCAGTTCAATTCCATTCCATTCCACCTTCCATTCCATTCCATTCCATTCCATATTACATTCCATTCCATTCCACATTCCGTTCCGTTCCATTCCATTCCATTCCACATTCCATTCTGCATTCCATTCCATTCCATTCCACATTGCATTCCATTCCATTCGAGTTTGCATTCCATTCCATTCCATTTTGCATTACATTCCATTCCATTCCACATTGCATTTCATTCCAATCCATTCCACATTCCATTCTATTCCATTTCACATTTCATTCCATTCCATTCCGCATTGCTTTAAATTCCTTTCCATTCCATATTCCTTTCCATTCTATTCCACATTCCACTCAACATTCCATTCTTTTCCATTCCGCATTCCATTCCACATTCCATTCCATTCCACATTCCATTGCACATTCGAATCCATTCCGTGCCACATTCCATTACAAATTCCATCCCATTCCCTTTCACATTCCATTCCACATAGCATTCCATTCCATTCCACATTCCATTCCACGTTCCATTCTGCGTTCCATTTGACTTTCCATTGCACGCTTCACTCCATTCCATTTCACTTTCCATTCCACATTTCATTGCATTCCATTCCACTATCCATTCAATCTTCCTTTCCACCTTCCATTACATTCCATTCCACATTCCATTCCACATTGCACTCCACATTCCATTCCACATTCCATTCCATTCCATTCCACACTCCATTCAGTATTCCATTCCACATTCCATTCGATTGCATTCCACATTCAATTCCACATTCCAATCCATTGGATTGCTCATTCCATTCCACATTCTTTTGCATTCTATTCAACATTCCATTCCATTCCATTCCACGTTCCTTTCCATTCTATTGCATTCCACATTTCATTCCATTCCATTCCACATTCCATTCCATTCCATTAAATTCCATTTCACATTCCATTCCAATCCAATCCACTTTCCATTTCATTAAATTCCACATTCCATTCCATTCCATTCCTTTCCACTTTCCATAGCATTGCATTCCATTCCACATTCCATTAATTTACTTTCTGCATTCCATTCCATTCCATTCCTCATTCCATTCCATTGCATTCCACATTACATTCCACATCGCTTTCCATTCCATTCCACATTCCATTCCGCATTCCTTTCCACGTTCTATTCCACGTTCCATTCTACGTTCCATTCCACATTCCATTACATATTCCATTGCATTCCTTTCCACATTACATACAATTCCATTGCATTCTATTCCACTTTCCATTACATTCCAATCCACTTTCCATTCCACATTGCATTCCATTCTATTTCATATTCAATTCCATTCTATTCCACAATCCATTCCATTCTATTCCACATTCCATTCCATTCCACATTCCATTCCATTCTATTTCATATTCAATTCCATTCAATTCCACAATCCATTCAGTTCGATTCCACATTCCATTCCATGCCACATTCCATTCCATTTCATTCCACATTCCATTCCATTCCTCATTCCACTCTATTCCACAGTCTCTTCCATTCCTTTACATTCAAATCCTAATTCCATTAAAAATTCCATTCAAATCCATAACATATTCCATTCCATTCCATTTCACATTCCATTCCTTTCCATTTCACATTCCATTCCTTTCGAATCCACATTCAGTTTTATTCCATTCCTCGTTCCATTCCATTCCATTACATTCCACATTCCATTTCATTTATTCCACATTCCATTCCATTACATTCCACAATGCCTTCCATTCCATTCTATTCCACATTCAATTCAATTCCATTCCACTTTCAATTCCATTCCATTCCAGATTCAATTCCATTCCATTCCGCATTCCATTCCATTGCATTCCATTCCATTCCATATTACATTCCATTCCATTCCACATTCCATTCCATTCCATTCCATTCCATTCCATTCCATTCCACATTCCATTCCTTTCCATTCCGTTCCTTTCCACATTCCTTTCCACTTTCCATTCCACGTTCCATTCCACATTCCATTCCATTCCATTCCATTCCATATTCAATTCCATTCCATTCCAATTTCCATTCCATTCCATTCCACGTTCCATTGCAATAAATTCCACGTTCCATTCCATTCGACATTCCATTCTAACCCATTCCATTCCATGATACATTTCATTCCATTCCATGTTCCATTCCATTACATTCCACGTTCTTTTCCATTCCATTCCACGTTCCAATCCATTCCAAATTCCCTTCCATTCCACATTCCATTCCATTCCATTTCATTCAACATTCCATTCCACATTCCATTCCATTCCATTACACATTCCATTCCATTCAATTCCACATTCCATTCCAATCCACATTCCATTCCATTCCACATTACATTAAATTCCATTCCACTCCACATTCCCTTCGTCTTTCCATTCCATTCCTTACCACATTCCATTCCATTCAATTCCACGTTCCATTCTATTCCATTCCAAGTTCTATTCCACATTCCATTCCATATTCCATTCCACGTTCTAGAGGATGTTCCATTCCACTTTCCATTACGTAATCCATTCCATTCCATTTCACATTCCATTACACATTCCACTCCATTCCATTCCCCTTTCCATTCCACATTCCATTCCTATCTATTCCACACTAAATTCCACATTCCATTCAATTCCATTCCGCATTGCATTCCAAATTCCATTCCATTCCATTCCGTTCCATTAAATTTAATTCCACATTCCATTCCACTCCACATTCCATTCCTTATTCCGTTTCATTCCATTCCACATTCCATTCCAGTCAATTCCACATTCCATTCCATTCCATTTCACATTGCATTCAACATTCCTTTCCACATTTCATTCCACTCAATTCCACCTTACGTTCCCCATTCCTTTCCACTCAATTCCACCTTACGTTCCCCATTCCTTTCCATTCAGTTCTACATTCCATTGCCCATTCCATTCCACATTGCTTTCCACATTCCATTCCATTACATTCCACATTCCATTCTACAATCCGTTCCACATTCCATTCCATTTTTTCCCACATTCCACTCCCTATTCCATTCCACATTCCATTCCACAATTCATTCCATTCCATTCCACGTTCCATTCTACATTGTTTTCCACATTCCTTTGCATTCTATTCCTCATCCCTTTCCACATTCCATTCCTTTCCTTTCCATTCCAATCCATATTCCATTCCATTCCATTCCGCATCCGATTCCACTTCCCATTCCATTCCATTCCACATTCTATTCCATTCCCTACCACATTCCATTCCAGTTTCCATTCGGCGTTCCACTCAACTTTCCATTGCACGTTTCATTCCATTCCATTCGACTTTCCATTCCACATTCCATTCCATTCCATTCCATTTTCCATTCAACATTCCATTCCACATTCTTTTGCACATTCCATTCCTTTCCTTTCCACGTTCCATACCATTCTATTACATTCTATTCTCCATTGTATTCCAAATTCCATTCCATTCTATACCACAGTACATTCCATTCCATTCCACATTCCTTTTCATTCTATTCCACATTCCTTTACTTTCCATTCCACATTTGATTCCTCATTCCATTAAATGTTCCATTCCACATTCCATACCATATTCCGTTCCACATTCCCCTTGATGTTCCATTCCATTCCATTCCTCGTTCCATTATGTTCCATTCCACATTACATTCCACGTCCCATTCCATTCCATTCCACGTTTCATTCAAAGTTCTTTTCCATTGCATTCCACATTCCATTACACATTACCTGCTAAATTCCATTCCATGTTCCATTCCAAGTTTCATTCCATTCAATTCCACTTTCCATTCTACGTTCTATTGCATTCAATTCTACGTTCCACGCCACTTTCCATTGCAAATTCCATTCTGCTTTCCTTTCCACATTCCATTCCACATTCAATTCCACGTTCCATTCCACGTTACATTCCATTCCATTTCAAATTCCATTCCACATTCCATTGCATATTCCATTCCACATTCCATTCTACATTGCATTCCAATTTCCATTCAACTTTACATTGAACATTCCATTCCACGTTCCATTCCAATCCATTCCACATTCTGTTCCACATTACAATCCATTGCACTCCACTTTCCATGCCACATTCCATTCCACATTCCATTCCATTCATTTCCACATTCCATTAACCATTCCACTGCATTCCATTCCTCTTTCCATTCCACTTTCCATTCCACTCCATTTCACAATCCATTTCTCATTCCATTCCACCTTCCATTCCACATTCCATTCTACATTCCTTTCCATTCCATTCGACATTCCATTCCACTTTCCATTGCACGATCTATTCAATGTTTCATTCCTTTCCATTCCACATTCTGTTCCATTCCTTCCACATTGCATTCCATTACATTGCACATTCCATTCATTTCCATTCCACATTCCATTCCGTATTCTATTCCACGTTCCATTCCACATTCCACTCCACGATCCATTCCATTCCATTCCATATTCCGTAACATTGTGTTGTATTCCATTGCACATTCCATTCCATTCCATTCCACGTTCCATTCCATTCCGGTGCACATTCCTTTCATTTCCATTCCACATTCCATTCCACATTCCATTCCGTTATAGTAAACATGGCACTCCACATTCCATTTCACATTCCAGTCCACATTCTATTCCACATTCCAGTCCACTTTGTATTCCACTCAATTCCACATTCCATTCCACATTCCATTGCTTTCCATTCCACATTGAATCCCTCATTCCATTCCACATTTCATTCCACATTCTATTCCACATTCTCTTCCACATTGTCTTCCACATTCCATTCCATTCCATTCCACCTTCCATTCAACATTCCATTCCATTGAATTCCACGTTCTTTTCCACTTTGCTTTCCACAATCCATTCCATTCCATTCCACATTCCATTAGATATTGCTTTCCTTTTCTTTCCACATTCCATTCCCCATTCCATTCCAATACATTCCACTTTGTATTCCACATTACATTCCACATTCCCTTTCTCATTCCATTACATTCCATTCCACATTCCTTTCCACATTCCATTCCATTCCATTCCACATTCCATTTCACATTTCCTTCCACATTCCATTCCATTCCACATTCCATTCCAGATTCCAATCCATTCCATTCCACATTCCATTGCACATTTGATGACATTCCTTTCCACATTCCATTCCATTCCATTCCACATTTCATTCCACATTCCATTCCACCTTCTGTTCCATTCCATTCCACGTTTCATTCCACCTTCCATTCCACGTTCCATTCCACTTTCCTTTCGAGGTTCCATTCCATACCATTCCAACTTCCATTCCCCATTCCATTGCATTCAATACCATTCCAGTCCACATTCCATTCCACTCCATTCCACATTCCATTCCTTTCCATTCAACATTCTTCTCCACATTCCATTCCACTTTTTATTCAACATTCCATTCCACATTCAAATCCACATACCATTCCATTCCATTCCACTTTTCATTCCACGATCTTTTCTACAATCCATTCCACTTTCCATTCCATTCCATTCCATGTTCTACTCCTTGTTCCATTCCATTCCATTCCACGTTCCATTATACATTCCATCCCATTCCATTAAACTTTCCATTCCACATTCCATTGCACATTCCCTTCTACATTCCATTACGTTCCATTCCAGATTCTATTCCACATTCCATTTCGCATTCCATTCCACATTCCATTACATTCTATTCTATTTTCCATTGCACATTACATTCCACATTCCATTCCTTTCTATTCCATGTTCCATTCCACATTCCATTCCACATTCCATTCCATTCCATTACACGTTCCATTCCACATTCCATTCCACATTCAATTCCACGTTCCTTTCCATTCCAATCCACGTTCCGTTAAACATTCCATTCCACATTCCATTCCACGTTCCTTTCAGTTCCATTCCACGTTCCATTCCACTTTCCATCCCATTCCATTCAACTGTCCATACTACATTCCATTACACATTCCATTATACATTTCATTCCATTTCATTCCGCTTTCCATTCCACATTCCGTTGCATTCTGTTCTACATTCCATTCCATTCCTCTCCACATTCCATTCCACATTCCCTTTCATTCCATTCCACATTCTAGTAAATGTTTCATTCAATTCATTTCCACAATCCGTTCCACGTTTCATTCCACATTCCATTCCACATTCCATTCCATTTTCCATCGCGTTCCTTTCCACTTTCCATTCCACATTCCATTCCACTTTCCAATCCATTACATTCCACATTCCTTTCCACATTCCATTCCATACCATTCGACATTCCATTCCGCATTCCACTCCATTGCATTCCATTCCATTCCATTCCATAACATATTCCATTCCACACTGCATTCCACATTCCAATCCATTCCATTCCACTTTCTATTTCACATTGCATTGTATAGCATTCCACATTTCATTCCACATTCCATTTCGCATTCCATTCCGCATTCATTCCATTCCATTCAACATTACATTCCACTCCATTCCATTCCATTCCTGTCAATTCCGCATTCCATTCCACATGCCATTCCTTTTCTTTACACATTCCATTCCACGTTCCATTGCACATTCCATTCCATTCCATTCCACATTGCATTCCATTCCATTCCACACTCCATACCATTCCATTCCATTATATTCCGCATTCCAGTCCATTCCACTCCATATTCTATTCCAGATTCCATTCCATTCCATTCCACATGCAATTCCACATTCCATTCCATTCCATTACACATTCCATTTCATTCCATTGCACATTCCATTGATTTCCATTCCACTTTCTATTTCACATTCCATTCCACGTTCCGTTTCACATTCCATTCCACTTTCCATTCCACTTTCTCTTCCATTCCATTCCGCATTCCATTTCACGTTCCATTCCACGTTCCATTCCATTCCATTCCACATTGCATACCATTCCATTCCACATTCCATACCCTTCCATTGCATTCCGTTTCGCATTCCGTTCCATTCCATGCACTATTCTATTCCAGGTTCCATTCCAATCCATTCCACATTCCATTCCATTCCGTAAAATTCCAGGCCACATTCCATTCCATTCCATTCCACATTTCATTCCATTCTTTCCAGATTCCGTTCCTTTCCATTGAACATTCCATTCCACATTCCATTACATTTCCTATTCTACATTCCGTTCCACATTCTATTCCAAGTTCCATTCCATTCCATTCCACTTACCATTCCATGGTCCATTCCACCTTCCATCTCACATTCCATTCCATTCCAATCAACATTCAATTCCACATTACATTCCACGTTCATTACACATTCCATTCGGTTCCATAGCACGATCCATTCCACATTCCATTCCACCTTCCATTCCATTCAATTCCACATGCCACTCTAATTTCCATTCCACATTCCTTTCCACATTCCATTCCATTCCATTCCAGATTCCTTTCCACATTCCATTCCATTCCATTCCACATTCCATTCCTTTCCATTCCACTTTCCATTCCACATTTCATTCCATTTTATTCCATTCAACTTTACATTCCAGATTCCATTCCACTTTCCATTCTGTTCCATTCCATTCCATTAGACATTCCATTACACTTTCCTTTCCAATACATTCCAAGTTTATTCCCTCATTCCATTCCATATTCCAATCCATTGCATTCCACATTCCATTCCTCATTCCATTCCACGTTCCATTCCATTCCATTGCACCTTGCATCCCACTTTCCCTTCCAGGTTCCATTCCACGTTCCATTCCATGTTCCATTCCACTTTCCTTTCCTCATTCCATTCCACGTTCCACTCCATTCCATTCCACATTCCATAACTCATTCCACTCCACGTTCCATTGCATGTTCCATTCCACATTTCATTCAATGTGGTATGGAAAGTGGAATGGAAAGGAATGGAATGTGGAATGCAATGGAAAGGAAAATGGAAAGGAAAGGAATGGAATGGAATGTGGAATGGAAGGGAATGGAAAGTGGAATTGAATGGAATGGAATGTAAAATGGAATGGAGTGGAATGTGGAATGGAAAGGAATGGAATGAAATGTGGAATGGAATGGAATGGAATGGAAAGGAATACGGAATGGAAAGGAATGGAATGGAATGTGGAATGGAAGGGAATGGAAAGTGGAATTGAATGGAATGCAATGTAAAATGGAATGGAGTGGAATGTGGAATGGAAAGGAATGGAATGAAATGTGGAATGGAATGGAATGTGGAATGGAATATGGAATGCATTGGAATGGAATGGAAGTTGGAATGGAATGGAAAGGAAGTGGAATGGCATGGAATGGAATGAAATTTGCAATAGAATGGAATGGGTTGTGGAATGGAAGGGAATGGAATGCAATGTTATGTGGAATGGAAGGGAATGGATTGTGGAACGGAAAGGAATGGAATGGGGAAAGGATTGTGGAATAGAATTGAATGGATTAGAATGTGGAGTGGAATGGAATGGAATGTGGAATGGAATGGAATGGAATGTGGCATGGAATGGAATGGAATGTGGAAACGAATGGAATGAAATGTGGAATGGAATGGAATTTAACGTGGAATGGAATGGAATGGAAATTGGATTGCAATGGAATGGAATGTGGAATGGAATATTGAATGGATTGGAATGGAATGGAAAGTGTAATGAAATGGAAAGGAATGTGTAATGGAGTGCAATGGAATGTAATGTGGAATGGAATGGAAAAGAATGTGGAATGGAAAGGAATGGAATGTAATGCAATGTGGAATGGAATGTGGAATGGAAAGTGGAATGGAATGGAATGGAATGTTGAATGCAATGTGGAATTGAAAGTGGAATGGAATGGAATTGAACATGGAATGGAAATTTTAATGGATTGGAATGGAATTTGGAATGGAAAAGAATGTAAAGTGAAATGGAGCGTGGAATGAAATTGAATGGAATCAGGAATGGAATGTGGAAAGGAATGGAAAGGAATGTGGCGTGAAACGGAATGGAATGTGGAATGGAATAGAATGGAATGGAATGGAATGTGGAATGCAATGGAATGGAATGGAATGGAATGTGGAATGTAACTTTGAATGGAATGGAACAGAATGTGGAATTGAATGTGGAATTGAATGGAGTGGAAAGTGGAATGGAATGAATCAGAATATGGAGCGGAATTGAATGGAATGGAATGTGAAACGCAATTGAATGGAATGGAATGGAATGAAATGTAGAATGGAATGGAATGGAATGGGGAATGCAAAGTGGAATGCAACGGAACGTGCCATGGATTGTGGAATGGAAAGTGGAATTGAATGGAATCGAATGTGGAATGCAATGTCGAATGGATGTGAATGGCATGTGGAATCAAATGGAATGGAATATTCAATGCAATGCAATGGAATGGAATGGAATGTGGATTGGAATGCAATGGAATGTGGAATGGAATTCAACGGAAAGTGAAATGGAAATAGAATTTAATGTGGAAAGATATGGAATTTAATTTGGAACTGAATGGAATTGAATGTGGAATGGAACTTGGAATGGAATATATTGGAATGTGAAATAGAATGTGGAATGGAATGGAATGTGGAAAGGAATGGAGTGGAATGTGGAATGGAATGGAATGGAGTGGAATGCAATGTTGAATGGAAAGGAATGTGGAATGGAATGTGGAATGGAACATGGAATGGAACATGGAATGGAATGGAAAGGAAAGTGGAATGGAATGTGGAATGTAATGTGGAATGGAATGGAAAGGAATGGATTGGAATGGAATGTGGAATGGAATGGAATGGAATGTGGAGTGGAAAAATGGAATGTGGAACGGAATGTGGAATTGAATGTGGAATAGAGAATGGAATGGAATGGAATGGAATGTGGAATGGAACGTGGAATGGGATGTGGAGTAGAATGTGGAATGGAATGGAATGGAATGCGGATTGAAATCGAACACAATGGTTAGGAATATGGAAAGGAATGGAATGGAACGTGGAATGGAACGTGCAATGGAACGTGGAATGGAAGGTGGAATGGAAAGTGGAATGGAATGGATTGGAACCTGGAATGGAATGTGGAATGGAATGTGGAATTGAATGGAATGAAATGTGGAAAGGAATATAATCGAATATGGAATGGAATGTGGATTGGAATGGACAGAAATTTGGAATGGAATGTGGAATGGAATGGAATGGAATGTGGAATGGAATGGACGGAATGTGGAAAGGAATCTGGAATGGAATGGAATGTTTAAAGGAATGTGGAATAGAATGTGAAATGGAAAGGGATGGAATGTGGAATGGAATGTGATGGAATATGGAATGGAATGTGGAATGGAACTTGGACTGGAATGTGGAATGGAATGTGGAATGGAATGTAGAGTGGCATGTGGGATTGAACGAAATGGAACGTGGAATACAATGTGGAATGGATTGTTTAATGGAACGTGCTATGGAACGGAATGGAATGTGGAATGGAACGTGGAATGGAATGTGGACTGAATGGTGGAATGTAGTGAAATGGAATGTGTAATGGAACGTGAAATGGAGTGGAATGGAATGTGGAATGGAATGTAGAATGGAATGGAATGGATTGTGGAATGCATCGTGGAAAGGAGTGGAATGGAATGTGTAATGGTCGTGGAATTGAATGGAACGGAACGTGGAATGGAACGTGGAATGGAACGTGGAATGGAATGTGCAATGGAAAGTGGAATGGAATGTGCAATGGAATGTGGAATGGAACGTGGAATGGAAACGAATGGAAAGTGGGTTGGATCATGGAATGGAACGGAAAGGAACGTGGAATGGAATGTGGAATCAAATGTGGAACGGAACATGGAATGGAATAGAAAATAACTTGGAATGGATCGTAGAATGGAATGTGGAATGGAACGTGGAATGGAATAGAATGGAATGTGGAATGGAATGTGGAATGGAATGGAATGGAATGTGGAATGGAATGTGGAAAGAATGTGGAATGGAATGTGGAATACAATGGAATGGAATGTGGAATGGAATGTAGAATGGAAAATATAATGGAAAGTAATGGAATGTGGAATGGAATGAGAAATGGAATGTGAAATGGAATGTGGAATGGAATGTGGAATGAAAAGTGGAATGAATCTTGGAATTGAATAGAATGGAACTTGGAATACAATATGGAATGGAATGGAAGGGAATGTGCAATGGAATGTGGACAGGAATGCAATGGAAAGTGGAACGGAATGGAATGAAATGCGGAATGGAATTTGGAATAGAACGTGGAATGGAAAGAAATGGAAAGTGGAATGGAACGTGTAATGGAACGTCGAATGAAACGTGGAATGGAAGGTGCAATGGAATGTGCAATGGAATGTGGAATGGAACGTTGTATGGAATGGAATGGAAAGTGGAATGTAACGTGGAATGGAATGTAAACGAACGTGGAATAGAATGTGCAATGCAATGTGGAATGGAACGTGGAATGGAATGGAAAGGAGCTTGGAATGGAATGCGTATTGGAATGTGTAGTGGAACGTAGACTTCATTGGAATGGAATGTGGAATGGAATGGACAGAAATTTGGAATGGAATGTGGAATGGAATGGAATGGAATGTGGAATGCAATGAACGGAATGTGGAAAGGAATCTGGAATTGAATGGAATGGAATGTTTAAAGGAATGTGGAATAGAATGTGGAATGGAATGGGATGGAATGTGGAATGGAATGTGATGGAATATGGAATGGAATGTGGAATGGAACTTGGACTGGAATGTGGAATGGAATGTGGAATGGAATGTAGAGTTGCATGTGGAATTGAATGAATTGGAACGTGGAATACAATGTGGAATGGATTGTGGAATGGAACGTGCTATGGAACGGAATGGAATGTGGAATGGAATGTGGAATGGATCCTGGAATGGAGTGGAATGGAATGTGTAATGGAACGTGCAATGGAGTGGAATGGAAAGTGGAATGGAATGTGGAATGGAACGTGGAATGGAATGTGGAATGGATTGTGGAATGAAGTGGAATGGAATGTGTAATGGAACGTGCAATGGAGTGGAATGGAATGTAGAATGGAATGGAATGGAATGTGGAATGGATCGTGGAAAGGAGTGGAATGGAATGTGTAATGGACGTGGAATTGAATGGAACGGAACTTGGATTGGAACGTGGAATGGAACGTGGAATGGAATGTGCAATGGAAAGTGGAATGGAATGTGCAATGGAATGTGGAATGGAACGTGGAATGGAAACGAATGGAAAGTGGGGTGGATCGTGGAATGGAATGGAAAGGAACGTGGAATGGAATGTGGAATCGAATGTGGAAAGGAACGTGGAGTGGAATAGAATGTAACTTGGAATGGATCGTGGAATGTAATGTGGAATGGAATGTGGAATGGAATAGAATGGAATGTGGAATGGAATGTGGAATGGAATGGAATGGAATGTGGAATGGAATGTGGAAAGAATGTGGAATGGAATGTGGAATACAATGGAATGGAATGTGGAATGATATGTGGAATGGAAAATAGAATGGAAAGTAATGGAATGTGGAATGGAATGTGGAATGAAAAGTGGAATGAATCTTGGAATTGAATAGAATGGAACTTGGAATACAATGTGGAATGGAATGGAAGGGAATGTGCAATGGAATGTGGACAGGAATGCAAAGGAATGTGGAACGGAATGGAATGGAATGTGGAATGGAATTTGGAATGGAACGTGGAATGGAAAGAAATGGAAAGTGGATTGGAACGTGTAATGGAACATCGAATGAAACGTGGAATGGAACACGGAATGGAATGTGCAATGGAATGTGGAATGGAACGTTGTATGGAATGGAATGGAAAGTGGAATGCAACGTGGAATGGAATGTAAACGAACGTGGAATAGAATGTGCAATGCAATGTGGAATGGAACGTGGAATGGAATGGAAAGGAACTTGGAATGGAATGCGGATTGGAATGCGTAGTGGAACGTAGACTTCATTGGAATGTAATGTGGAATGGAATGTGGAATGGAATGTAAATTGGAATGTGCAATGGAATGTGCAATTGAATGTGGAATGGAATGTGGAACGGAATGGAATGGAAAGTGGGGTGGAACGTGGAATGCAACGAAAGGAAAGTGGAATGGAATGTGGAGTGGAATGTGGAACGGCACGTGGAATGGAATGGAAAGGAATGTGGAATGGAACGTGGAATGGAATATGGAATGGAACTTGGAATGTAATGGAATGGAATATGGAATGGAACGTGGAATGGAATGGAAGGCAATGTGGAGTGGAATGTGGAATTGAATGGAATGGAATGAGGAAGGCAATGTGGAATGGAATGTGGGATTGAATGTGGAACGGAATGGAATGGAATGTGGAATGGAATGTGCAATGGAATGGAAAGGAATGTGGAACGGAACCTGGAATGGAATGGAATGGAATGTGGAAAGGAATGTGGAATGGAAATTAGAGTGGCATGTGGAATTGAACGGAATGGAAGGTGGAATGGAATGTGGAATGGAACGTGCTATGGAACCGAATGGAATGTGTAATGAACGTGGAATGGAATGTGGAATTGAATGTTGATTGGAATGGAATGGAATGTGGGATGGAAGGTGGAATGGACCGTGGAATGGTAAGTGGAATGGAATGGAATGGAACTTGGAATTGAATTTGGAACGGAATGTAGAATAGGAAATGTAATGGAATGTGGAATGGAATATTCAATGGAAAGGAATGGAATGTGGAAAGAATGCAATGGAATGTGGAATGGAATGGAATGGAATGTGGCCTGGGATGGTATGGAAAGGAATGGAATGTGGAATGGATTGGAATGGAACCTGGAATAGAATAGGGAATGGAATGGAATGCAATGCAAAATGGAATGCAGTGGAAGGGTATGGAATGTGGAATGGAATAGTATGCAATGTGGAATGGAATGGAATGGAACGTGGAATGGAATGGAAGGGAAAGTGGAATGGAAAGTGGAATGGAATGTGAAACGGAACGTGGAATGGAATGTGAAATAGAATGTGGAATGGAAATCAATGGAATGTGCAATGGAATGAAATGGAATGTGTAATGGAATGGAATGGAATGTGGAATTGAATGTGGAATGGAATGGAATGGAATCTAGACCTTCCATTACACATTCCTTTCCATTACATTCGACGTTTATTCCCTCATTCCATTCCACGTTCCACTCCATTGCATTCCACATTCCATTCCTCGTTCCATTCCACGTTCCATTCCTCAATCCATTCTAAGTTCCATTCCATTCCATTCCACATTCCATTCGATTCTATTCCACTTTCCATTCCATATTCCACTCCTTTCCATTCCAAATTTCATTACACGTTCCATTCCACTCCATTCCACGTTCCAATCCTTAATACATTAAACATTCCATTCCATTCCATTCCACATTAAATTCCACATTCCGTTCATTGTTCCATTCCATTCCATTCCACATTCCATTCCACATTCCATTCCATTCCATTTCACTTCCCGTTCCACATTCCACTCCATTACATTCCAAATTCCTTTCCATTCTATTCCACTCCATTCCTCATTCCATAACACATTACATTACATTACATTCTACGTTCCATTCCATTCCATTCCACGTTCCATTTCACATAGCATTCCATTCCTTTCCACATTCCATTGCATATTCTATTCCATTCCATGACACTCGATTCCACATTCCATTCCATTCCATTCCTTTGCATTTCACATTCCATTCCAGTCCATTCCATTTGACATTCCATTCCATTCCACATTCCATTCCATTCCATTCCACATTCCATTCCATTCCATTCCACATTCCATTCCATTCCATTCCACATTCCATTCCACATTCCATTCCACTTTCCATTCCATCCCATTCCACGTTCCGTTCCACATTGTACACCATTCCATTCCACATTCCATTCCTTTCCATTCCACATTAAATACCATTCCATTCCACATTCCATTCTATTTCCATTTCACAATGCATTCTATTTCCATTTCAAATTCCATTCCATTCCACATTCCATTCTATTTCCATTTCACAATGCATTCTATTTCCATTTCAAATTCCATTCCATTCCACATTCCATTCCTCTTTCCATTCCATTATATTCCACATTCCATTCCACATTCATTTCCATTCCATTCCACATTCCATTCCATTCCACTTTACAATCAATTCCTTCCTTTCCATTCCACATTCCATTCCAGGTTCCATCCCACTCCATTCCACCTTCCATACTATTCCACTCCACGTTCCATTCCATTCCATTCCATATTCCTTTCCATTCCATGCCACATTCCATTCCATTCCATGCCACATTCCATTCCATTCAATTCCACATTCCATTACATTCCACTCCACATTTCATTCCATTCCATAGCAATCCAAATTCCATTCCCCATTCCATTCCCTTCCATTCCACATTCCATTGCATTAAATTCCACACTCCATTCCATTGCAAACCTCGTTCCACTCTATTCAAATCCACATTCCATTGCATTCCAGTCCAATTTCCATTCCTTCCCTTTCCACATTCCATTCCATTTCACTTTCCATTCCATTCCATTCCACATTTCCATCCATTCCGTTCCACATTCCATTCCATTCCATTCCACAGTCCATTCCATTCCACATTCCGTCATATTTCATCCCTTACACATTCCAATCCACATTCCATTCCATTCCACAATCCATTCCATTCCACATTCCATTCCATTCCATTCCATTGGGCATTCCATTCCGTTTCACTTTCCATTCCATTCCATACCACATTCCATTCCATTGCATTCCACATTCCATTCCATTCCATTCCGTTATACATTCCATTCCTCTTTCCATTCAATATCACATTTCTTTCCTTTCCATTCCATTCCACATTCCATTCCATTCCATTCCATTCCACCCCACATTCCTTTCCATTCCATTCCACATTCCATTCCATTCCATTCCATTCCACCTCACATTCCTTTCCATTCCATTCCATATTCCATTCCATTCCACTCCATGTTCCATTACATTCCACTCCACATTCCTTTCCTTTCCACTACCTTCCATTCCACATTAGATTCCATTCCATTTCATTGCACATTCCATTCAATTCTATTCCACATTCCATTCCATTCCATTCCATTCCATTCCACATTGAATTCCATATTCCATTCAATTCCATTCCAAATTCCTTTCCATTCCATTCCATATTCCATTCCATTCCATTCCATTCCACTTTCCATTCCATTATATTGCATTCCACATTCTATTCCATTCCACTCAACATTGCATTCCACATTCCATTCCACTTTCCATTCCATTCGTTTCCACATTCCATTCCATTCCACTCCATTCCACATTCCGTTCCATTCCATTTCACCATCCATTCCATTCCATTACGCATTCGATTCCAAATTCCGTGCCACATTCCATTCCTTTCCATTCCACATTCCATTGCACATTCCATTCCACACCATTCCATTCTACATTCCATTCCATTCCATTCCACATTCCATTCCATTCCACATTCTACTCCACATTTCAATCCACTTTCCATGCCACATTCCATTCCATTCCATTCCACATTGTATTCCACATTCAATTCCACATTCCATGCCACATTCAATTCCACTGCATTCCACAATCTATTCCTCATTCTATTAGACATTCCATTCCACATTCCATTCCATTCCATTCCACGTTCCATTTCATAAGCCATTCAATTCCATTCCCCTTTCCATTCCACGCTCCATTACATTCCATTCCACGTTCCATTCCCCTTTCCAATCAACTTTCCGTTCCACATTTCATTCCATGTTCCATTCCATTCCATTCAGTTTCATTCCACATTCCTTTCCTTCCCATTCCGCGTTACATTCCATTCCATTCCATTCCATTCCACATTCCATTCCTTTGCATTCCATATTCCATTCCATTCCATTCTACTTTCCGTTCCTTTCCATTCCACATTCCATTCCATATTCCAGTCCATTCCATTGCACAATCCATTCCACACTTCTTTCCATTCCATACCGCATTCCATTTCACATTCCATTCCATTTCATTCCACATTCAATTACACATTGAATTCGACATTCCATTTCATTCCATTCCACCGTCAATTCCATTCCATTCCAACATTACCTTCCATTGCATTCCATTTCAAATTCCATTCCATTACATTCCACATCCCACTCCATTCTTTGAATTCCAAATTCCATTCCATTCCACATTCCATTAGATTCCATTCCATTCCACATTCCATTTCATTCCATTCCACATTCAATTCCATTCCATTCCATTCCACATTCCATTCCATTCCATCCCATTCCACATTCCACACCACATTGCATTGCATTCCAATCCGCATTCCATTCCACATTCCATTCCATTCCTTTCCACATTCTGTGCCATTCCATTCCACATTCCATTCCACATTCCGTTTCATTCCATTCCACATTCTGTGCCATTCCTTTCCACTTTCCATTCCAAATTCCATTCAACATACCTTTCCACATTCTAGTCCACATTCCATTCCATTCCATTTCATTCCAAATTGCACACCACATTCCATTCCATTCCATTTCCCATTCCATTCCACATTCTATTCCTTTCCATTCCACTTTCCGTACCATTCCATTCCACATTCCATTCTACATTCCATTCCACAATCCATTCCACGTTCCATTCCATTGCATTCAACATCCCATTCCGCATTCCATTCTATTTCATTCCACATTGATTGCCATTCCATTCCATATTCCATTCCACAGTCCATTCCACATTCCAATCCATTCCAGTGCATTGCATTCCAAATTCCATTCCATTCCATTCCACATTCCATTCCATTCCATTCCACTTTGCATTCCATTCCATTCCACATTCCATTCCACATTCCATTACTTTCCAATCCACATTCTGTTACATTCCATTTCCATTCAAAAATCCACATTCCATTCAAAATTCCATTCCATTCAATTTCAGTTTATATTCCACATTGCATGCGGCATTCCATTCCATTCCATTCCACATTCCATTTGTCATTCCATTCCATTCCATTCCACATTGTATTCCACTTTCCATTCCATTACATTCCACATTACTTTCCACATTAAATTCCACATTCCCTACTTCTGTCCATTGCATTGCATTCCAAATTCCATTCCACATTCCATTCCATTCCACATTCCACTCCACATTACATTCCAGACTTCATTTCATTCCTTTCCACATTCCATTCCACATTCCATTCCACATTCCATTCCATTCCATTCCGCATTCCATTCCACATTGCATTCCATTCCATTCCACATTCCATTCCACATTCCATTCCATTCCATTCCACTTTCCATTCCACATTCCATTCCAGCTTCTATTCCATTCCATTCCACGTTTCATTCCACCTTCCATTGCACATTCCATTCCATTCCACACCATTCCAGTCCACATTCCATTCCATTTCATTCCCCATTCAATTCCATTCCTTTCAACATTCCTTTCCTTTACATTCAACATTCCATTCCACATTACATTCCACTTTTTATTCCATATTGGCTTCCACATTCAAATGCACGTTCCATTCCGTTACCTTCTACTTTCCATTCCACGATCAATTCCAAATTCCATTCTGCATTGCAATCCCTTACATACCATGTTCCATTCCACTTTCCATTCTATTCCATTCCACACTCCATTCCACATTCCATTCCACATTCTATTCCTTTCCACATTCCATTCCACGTTCCATTCCACGTTGCATTGGATTTCATTCCATGATCCATTCCACATTCCTTTCCATTCCATTAAACTTTCCATTCCACATTCCATTCCGCTTTACATTCCACATTACATTCCTTTCCATTCCACATTCCATTCCACATTCCATTCCATTCCCTTCCACATTCCCTTCCATTACACTCCACATTTCATTCCACGTTCCCTTCCATTCCATTTCACATTCTATTCCAAGTTCCTTTCCAATAAATTCCACGTTCCATTCCACGTTTCATTCCACATTCCCTTCCACATTCCATTCCACATTCCAATTCATTCCATTCCACATTCCATTCCATTCGTTTCCACATTCCATTCTCATTCCATTGCATTCCATTCTGCATTCTATTCCACATTTGACTCCATTCCATTCCACATTTCATACAACAATCCATTCCATTCCATTCCACATTCCATTCCACATTCCATTCCTCTTTCCATTCCATGATCCATTTACACGTTCCATTTGACATTGCATTCCAATAAATTTCACGTTCCATATCATTCCGTTCCACATTCCATTCCACATTCCATTTCACATTCCCTTCCACATTCTATTTCACTTTATATTCCATTCCATTCCATTTGATTCCACATTCCGTTGCATTCTGTTGCACGTTCCATTCCGTTCCATTCCACGTTCCATTCCACATTCAATTCCACATTCCATTCCTTTCCATTCTATTCCTAATTTCATTCTATTCCATTAAACAATCCATTCCACATTCCATTCAATTCAACATTACATTCAATTCCATTCCGCATTCCATTCTATTCCATTCCATTCCATTCAACATTACATTCAATTGCATTCCGCATTCCATTCCATTCCATTCCATTCCATTCCACGTTCCACTCCACTCCATTCCATTCCACCTTCCTTTCACTTCCATTCCACATTCCATTCCATTCCACCTTCCATTCCACGATCCATTCCATTCCACGTTCCATTCCACTTTCCATTCCATTCCATTCAACGTTCCATTCCACTCCATTCAACGTTCCATTCCACTTTCCATTCCACGTTGCATTCCACATTGCATTCCAACTTCCTTTCCATAGCATTCCAGATTCCATTCCACGTTCCATTCCATTCCATTTCACGTTCCATTCCACGTTGCATTCCTTTCCATTCCCTATTCCATTTCATTCCATTCCACATTCCATTCCACATTCCATTCCATTTAATTCCACATTCAATTCCACTTTCCATTACACATTGCATTCCAAGATCCATTCCGTTCATTTCCACAATCCATTCCATTCCATTCCACGTTCCATTCCACAACCCAATCCAAGTTGCATTCCATTCTTTTCAAGTTCCATTCCACTTTCCATTCAATTCCATTCCACATTCCAATCCACATTCTATTCCACATTCTATTCCCCGTTCCATTCCATTTTCAATTCCACATTCCATTCCACATTCCATTCCATTCCATTCCACTTTTCTTTCCAGATTCCTTTCCAAATTCCATTCCATTCCATTCCACATTCCACTCCACATTCCATTCCATTACATTCCACGTTCCATTCCAGATTCCATTCCATTCCATTCCATTCAATTCCATTCCATTACACATTCCATTCCATTCTTTCAAAATTCCATTCCACATTTCATTCCATTCCATTCCACCTTCCATTCCACATTCCATTCCAAATTTCATTCCATTCCATGCCACATTTCATTCCATTCCATTCGATTCCATTCCTCATTCCATTACACATTCCATTAAATTCTATTCCACATTCCATTCCACATTCCAGTCCATTCCATTGCATATTCCATTCCATTCAAAGGCACATTTCATTCCAGATTTCATTCCATTCCATTCCGCATTACATTCCACATTCCATTCCACAATCCTTTCCATATTCCATTCCATTCCATTGCACATTCCCTTACACATTCCATTCCATTCCATTCCGCATTGCATTCCATTCCATTCCATTCCATTGCACGTTGCATTCCACATTCCATTCCATTCCATTCCACGTTGCATTCCACTTTCCATTCGACATTCCATTCCATTCCATTCCATTCCACATTCAATTCCATTTCATTCCACATTACATTCCACATTCCATTGCATTCCATTCCATTCCACGTTCCAATCCTTTCCGTTCCACATTACATTCCACATTCCATTCTGCAATCTATTCCACATTCCATTCCATTCCACGTTCCATTCCCATTCCATTCCACATTCCATTGCACAGTCCATTCCACATTGCATTCCATTCCACGTTCCATTCCACATTTCATTCCACATTCCATTCCATTCCACACTCAATTCCATATTCCATTCCACATTCCATTCCGTTCCATTCCACATTGCATTCCACATTCCATGCCACTTTCAATTCCACATTCCATTCCACGTTCCATTCAACGATCCATTTCACGTTCCATTCCATTCCATTACATGTTCCATTCCACATTCCTTTCCATTCCATTCCAAGTTCCATTCCACTTTCCACGTTCCATTCCATTAAATTCCACGTTCCATTCCACGTTCAATACCACGTCCCATTCCATTACATTCCACGTTATATTCCACATTCCATGGCATTCCATTCTGAGTTCCATTCCGTACTCCATTCCATATTCCATTGCACATTCCATTTCATTCATTTCCACATTCCATTCCACAATCCGTTCCATATTCCATTCTACTTTCCATTCTGCATTCCATTAAAGTCCATTCCACATTCCATTCCACAATACATTAAATTCCATTCCACACTCAATTCCTCATTCCATTCCACATTCCATTCCGTAACTTTCCACACTCCATTTCACTTTCCATTCCACATGCCATTCAACATTCCATTAAATTCCATTCCACTTTCCATTCCATTCAGTTCCATTCCGTTACGCGTTCCATTCCACATTCCATTCCATTCCATTCCACTTTCCATTCCATACTCAGTTTCACATTCCATTCCACATTGCATTCCATTCCATTCCACTTTCCATTACACACTCAGTTTCACATTCCATTCCACATTACTTTCCATTCCATTCCACGTTCCATTACACACTCTGCTTCACATTCCATTCCACATTCCTTTCCATTCCATTCCACTTTCCATTCCACATTGTATTCCACATTCCATTCCACATTACTTTCCTTTCCATTCCACGTTACATTCCACTTTCCATTCCATTCCTTTTCACATTCCATTCCACATTCCCTTCCATTCCATTTCACATTCTATTCCAAGCTCCATTCCATTAAATTCCTCGTTCCATTCCACGTTTCATTCCACATTCAATTCCACATTCCATTCCACATTCCATTGCGTTCCATTCCACAATCCATTTCACATTCCCATCCGTTACATTCCACATTCCTTTCCACATTCCATTCCATTGTACTTTTCATTCCACATTACTTTCCACATTCCATTCCACATTACATTCCACATTCCATTCCACATTCCATTCTATTTCACATTCCATTCCGCAGTACATTCCATTCCGTTCCATTCCATTCCATTCCACTTTCCATTCCACACTCATTTCACATTCCAATCCCTTCATTTCCACATTCCATTCCACATTCCATTCCATTTTATTGCACATTTCTTTCCACATTCCATTGCTCATACCATTTCACATTCCATTCCATTCCATTGCAGATTCCATTCCGCATTCCATTCTATTCCATTCCATTCCGCAGCATTCCACATTCCATTCCACATTCCATTCC
Source organism: Pongo abelii (assembly GCF_028885655.2). NCBI lineage: Eukaryota > Metazoa > Chordata > Mammalia > Primates > Hominidae > Pongo > Pongo abelii. Next base: position 15,410,982 of record NC_072000.2, on the reverse strand, counting down.
ATGATCCGTTCCTTGTTCCAGTCCATTCCATTCCACTTTGCATACTATTCCTTTCCATATTCCATACCATTCCTTTGCATTAAATTACACCTTCAATTCCATTCCATTCCCTATTCTATTCAATGTTCCATTCCAATCCATTCAACTTTCCCTTCCATTCCATACCATTCCAGTCCATATTCAATTGCATTCCATGCCACATTCCATTCCATTCCTTTCCACATTCCATTCGTTTCCATTGAACATTCCATTCCACATTCCAGTCCACATTCCATTCCATTCCATTCCACATTCCATTCCACATTCCATTATATTCCATTCCACATTCTATTCCACTTTCCTTTCCACATTCCATTCCATTCCATTCCAGATTCCTTTCCAGATTCCTTTCCATTCCATTCCACATTCAATGCCACATTCCATTCCACATTCCCTTCCACATTCCATTCCATTCAATTCCACATTCCATTCCACATTCCATTACTTTCCATTCCACGTTCCATTCCATATTCCATTCCATCCCATTCCAAGTTCCATTCCACATTCCTTTCCATTTTCCATTCCACGTTCTTTTCCTTTCCATTCCACATTCCTTTCCACATTCCATTTCGCATTCCATTCCACGTTCCTTTCGTTGCATTCCACCTTCCACCCCACTTTCCATTCCATTCCATTCCACGTTCCACTCCACAATCCATTGAACATTCCATTGCACATTCCATTCCACATTCCATTTCACATTCCATTCCACGTTCCATTACATGTTCCGTTCCATTCCATTTCACGGTCCATTACAGATTCCATTCCATTCCATTCCACGATCCCTTCCACATTCCATTCCATTCGACTTTCGATTCCACATTCCATTCCATTCGATTCCACGATCCATTCCACATTCCATACCAAGTTCCATTCCACATTCCATTCCACTCCTTTCCAACATCCATTCCACATCCCATTTCACTTTCCATTCCTCATTTCATTCCGTTCCATAGTACGTTCCATTGCACATTCCATTCCACATTCCATTCCACCTTCCATTAGGTTCAATTCCACATGCCACTCCACATTCCATTCCACATTCCTGTCAACATTCCATTCCATTCTATTCCACATTCAATTCCACATTCCATTCCAATCCATTCCACATTCTATTCCACATTCCTTTCCATATTCCATTACATTCCATTCCAGATTCCTTTCCACATTCGTTTCCATTCCATTCCACATTTCATTGCACATTCCATTCCATTCCATTCCACATTGCATTCCACATTCCATTCCACATTCCCTTCCACATTCATTTCCATTCCATTCCATATTCCATTCCACATTCCATTGCATTACAATCCACATTCCATTCCACATTCCATTCCATTCCACTCCCCTTTCCATTCCACATTCCCTTCCACATTCCCTTCCATATTCCCTTCCACATTCCATTTCATTCCATTCCACTTTCCATTACACATTCCTTTCTATTCCATTCCACCTTACATTCCACATTCCATTCCTCATTCCCTTCCACATTCTATTCCATTCCATTCCACATTCCAATCCATTCCGTTCCACATTCCATTCCACATTCGATTACATTCCTTTCCACATTCCATTCCATTCCATTCCACATTCCATTCCTTTCCATTCCACATTCCATTCCACATTCCATTCCATTCTATTCATCATTCCATTCCACATTCCATTCCATTCCATTCCATTACATTCCACTTTCCGCTCCATACCATTCCACGTTCCAATCCATTCCATTCCATTCCACTTTACTTTCCTTTCCATTCCACATTCCATTCCATTCCCTTCCATTCCATTCTGCATTCCATAAAATTCCATTCCATTCCGCATTGCGTTTGTTTCCATTTCACATGCCATTCCATTTCATTCCACATTCAATTCCATGCCGGATTCCATTCCCTTCCATTTCACATTCCATTCCACGTTCCATTCCTTTCCATTCCACCTTACTTTCCACATTACATTCCACGTTCCATTGCGCCTTCCATTCCACTTTCCATTCCACGTTCCATTCCATTCCATTCCACGGTCCATTCCACTTTTCATTCCACATTCCATTGCACATTCCTTTCCACCTTCCATTGCATTCCATTCCACGTTCCATTCCACCTTCCATTCCATTCTATTCCACGTTCCATTCCACATTGAATTCCACATTCTATTCCATGCTCCATTCCACATTCCATTCCACGTTCCATTCCACGATCCATTCCAAGTTCTATTCGATGTTCCATTCCATTGCATTCCACGTTCCATTAGACATTCCATTGCATTCCTTTTCAAACTCTATTCCACACTCCATTCCACTTTCCATTCCACCTTCCATTCCATTCCATTCCACATTGCATTCTACAATCCATTCCATATTCCATTCCACTTTCCCTTCCACATTCCGTTAAAGTCCATTGCACATTCTATTGCACATTGCATTCCATTCCATTCCACACTCCATTCCACATTCAATCCCACATTCCATTCCACATTCCATTCCACATTCCATTGCACATTGCATTCCACTTTCCATTCCACGTTCCATTCTAATTCATTCCTTGTTCCATTCCACATTCCATTCCATTCCATTACACTTTCTACTCCATATTCCACTCCACATACCATACCACATTTCATTCTGTTCCATTAAACATTCCATTCCACATTCCATTCAACATTCCTATCAATTCCATTCCACATTCCATTCCACATTCCATTCCATTCCATTCCACATTTCATTCCACATTCCATTCCACATTCCATTCTGCAGTCCATTCCGTATTCCATTCCGCATTCCATTCCATTCCATTCCACATTTCGTTCCACATTCCATTTGACAATCCATTCCACAATCCGTTCCGCATTCCATTCCATTCCATTCCATTCCATTCCTTTTTGCATTCCATTCCGTTCCATTCCACATTCCATTTCATTCCATTCCTAATTCCATTCCACATACCATTCCACATTCCATTCCATTTCATTCCTGTCCATTCCACATTAAATTTCACATTCCAAATTCCATTCCACGTTCCATTGCACGTTGCATTCTATTCCATTCCACATTGCATTCAATTCCATTCCACATTCCATACCATTGCATTCCATTCCATTTTGCTTTCCATTCCATTCCAATCCACATTCTATTCCAGATTCAATTACATTACATTCCACATTTAATTCCACATGCCATTCCATTCCATTCCACATTCCATTGCATTCGATTCCTTTCCGCATTCCATTCCATTGCATTCCACATTCTTTCCCCATTTCATTGCATTCCATTCCACATTCAATTCCATATTCCATTCCATTCCACATTCAATTCCATATTCCATTCCATTCCATTCCATATTCCTTTCCATTACATTGATCATTGCATTATTTCTATTCCACATTCCTTTCCACATTCCTTTCCATTCCATTCCTCATTTCATTCCACATTCCATTCCACATTCCATTCCATTCCATTCCATTACATTCTGCATTGCATTCCATTGCACTCCACATTGCATTCCACATTCCATTCCATTCCATTCCTGTCCATTTCACTTTTAATTACACATTCCATATTCCGTTCCGCGGTCCATTCCATGTTCCATGCCATTACATTCCACATTGCATTCCATTCCATTCCAGTTTCCATACCATTCCATTACATTGTGCATTCCATTCAATTCCCTTCCACGTTGTATTCCAGATTCAATTCCATTAGATTCCACATTAAATTCTACATTGCATTTCATTCAATTCCACATGCCACTCCACATTCCATTCCACATTCCAGTACACTTTCCATTCCAATCCATTCCACATTCCATTCCACTTTCCATCCCATTCCATTCCACATTCTATTCCACATTCCCTTCCACATTCCATTCCATTCCATTCCAGATTCCTTTCCACATTCCAATCCATTCCATTCCACATTCCATTACACATTCCATTCCATTCCATTCCACATTGATTCCACATTCCATTCCATTCCATTCCACATTCCATTCCACATTCCATTCCATTCCACATTCCATTCTACATTCGATTATACTCCTTTCCACATTCCATTGCATTCCATTCCACATTCCTTTCACATTACATTCCACGTTCTATTCCATTCCATTCCACATTGCATTCCGTGTTCCATTCCACGTTCCGTTACACTTTCCATTCCACCTTCCATTCCACGTTCTATTCCACCTTCCATTCCACGTTCCATTCCACTTTCCATTCCACATTCCATTCAGCGTTGTATTCCATCCTATTCCGCGTTCCATTCCACCTTCCTTTAGACATTGCATTCCATTCCATTCGATTCCATTCCAGTCCACATTCCATTCCATGCCATTCCACATTCCATTCTATTCCATTCCACATTCCATTTCATTCCATCCCACGTTCTATTTCATTCCATTTCATATTCCATTCCACATTCCATTTCACATTCCATTCCATTCCATTCCATTGCTTCCACATTCTATTCCATTCCAATCCACATTCCATTCCATTCCATTCCAGTTTCCATTCCATTCCACATTCCATTCCAATCCATTCAACACTCGATTCCTTTCCATTCCACATTCCATTCCACCTTCCATTCCATTAAATTCTATTTCACATTCCATTCCACTTCATTCAACATTCCATTCCACATTCCATTCCATTTGATTTCACATTCCATTCCACCTTGCATTCCATTCCCTTTCACATTCGATTCCATTCCATTCCACATTCCATTCCATTCCATTCCAAATTCCATTCCATTCCATTCCACATTCCAAAGCTTTCCATTCCACATTCCATTCCACCTTCCATTCCATTCCATTCTATTCCACATTCCATTCCATTCCATTCTATTTCACATTCCATTCCATTCTATTACACTTTCCACTCCATTCCATTTCAGATTCCATTCCACATTCCATTCCACGTTCCTCTCGACGATCCATTGCTTTCCATGCCTCATTCCATTCCATTCCACATTCCATTCCATATTCCATTCCATTGCACTCTACTTTCCTTTCCATTCCATTGCACTTTCCATTCCACAATCCATTCCATTCCATTGCACATTCCTTTCCACCTTCCATTAAGCGTTCCATTCCTCCTTCCTTTCCATTCCATTCCATATTCCATTCCATTCCATTCCCCATTCCATTTCCTTCCATTCCACATTCCATTCCACATTTCTTTCCATTCCATTATACATTCCATTCCACGTTCCATTCCAAGTTCCATTCCATTCCATTCCATGTTCCATTCCATTCCATTCCACGATCCATTTCATTCCATTCCATGTTCCTTTCCACATTCCATTTCACATTCCATTCCATCTTCCATTCCATTCCATTCCATTCCACATTCAATTCGATTTCCTTCCCCTTTGCATTCCATTCAATACCGCATTCCATTCCATTCCATTACATTCTATTCCACATTCCATTCCATTCATTTCCACGTTCCTTTCCATTCCATTACTTTCCATTCCACTACTTTCCATTCCACTTACCATTCCATACCATTCTGCATTCCATTCCTTTCCATTCTATTACACTTTCCATTCCTTTCCTTTCCATATTCCATTCCATTCTATTCCATTCCATTCCATATTCCATAAAATTCCATTCCATTCCACATTCCATTCCTTTCCATTGCACATTCCATTCCCTTTCATTCCATTCCATTCCATTCCATTCCATTCCATTCTACATTCCTTTCCACATTCCATTCCTTTCCATTCCACATTGCATTCCCTTCCATTACACATTCCATTCCACCTTCCATACCATACCTTTCCATATTCCATTCCACATTCCATTCCACTTTCCATTCCACGTTCCATTCCACGTTCCATTCCATTCCATTCCACATTCCCTACAATTCCATTCCATTCTATTCCATTCCGGATTCTATTCCATGCCAATCCACATTCTATTCCACATTTCTTTCTTTCCACTCCACATTACATTCAACATTACATTCCATGTTTCATTCCATGTTCCTTGCCACGTTCCTTTCCACGTTCCATTCCATTCCATTCCACGTACCATTCCACATTCAATTCCATTCCATTCCACGTTCCATTCAATGTTCCATTCCACATTCCATTCCACGCTCCATTCCACATTCCATTCCACATTCCATTCCATGTTCCATTGCAAGTTTCATTCCACATTCTCTTCCATTCGATTCCTTTAAACTTTCCAATCCACATTCCATTCAATTACTTTCCACATTCCATTCCATTCCATTCCACATTCCATTCCATATTCCAGTCCATTTCATTCCACATTCCATTCCACATTTGATTACACTCCTTTCAACATTCCATTCCATTCCATTCTACATTCCTTACACATTACATTCCACGTTCTATTCCATTTCATTCCACGTTCCATTGCACCTTCCATTCCATGTTCCATTCCACTTTCCATTCCACCTTCCCTTCCACGTTCCATTCCGCCTTGCATTCCACTTTCCATTCTACATTCCATTCCACGTTCTATTCCTTTCCATTCCACTTTCCATTCCACCTTCCATTAAAGATTGCATGCCATTCCATTCGATTCCATTCCAGTCCACATTCCATTCCATGCCATTCCACGTTCCATTCTATCCCATTCCAGGTTACATTCCATATACCATTCCACATTCCAATACATTCCTATCGAAGTTCAATTCTATTGCATTCCATGTGCCATTTCATCCCATCCCACGTTCCATTTCATTTCATTTCAAATTCCATTCCACATTTCATTTCCCATTCCATTCCATTCCATTCCATTTCTTCCACATTCCATTCCATTCCAATCCACTTTCCATTGTATTCCATTCCAGTTTCCATTACATTCCACATTTCATTCCACATTGCATTCTATTTCATTCCACATTCCATTCCACTTTCCATTCCATTCCATTCCACATTCGATTCCATTCCATTCCAACTTCCTTTCTATTCCATTCCACATTCCATTCCATTCCATTCCACATTCCAAAACATTCCATTCCACATTCCATACCACCTTCCATTCCATTCCATTCTCTTCCACATTCCATTCCATTCCATTCTATTTCACATTCCATTCCATTGCATTACACATTCCATTCCATTCCATTCCAGATTCCATTCCACATTCCATTCCACATTCCTTTCCATTCCATTCCACATTCCTTTCCATATTCCATTCCATTCCAATCGACATACCTTTCCATTCCATTCCACATTCCATTCCACAATCCATTATTCGTTCCAATCCACATTTCATTCCATTCCATTCCACGTTTCATTCCACGTTCCTTTCTATTCCATTCCACGTTCCATTCCATTCTTTTGACGTTCCATTCCACATTCCATTGCGAATTCCATTCCATTTCATTCAACATTCCTTTCCAAATTCCCTTCCGGATTCCATTGCATTCCATTTCACATTCCATTCCACATTCCAATCCATTCCATTCCACATTCCTTTCCACATTCCATTAGATTCCATTCCACATTCCATTCCATTCCACGTTCCATTCCACATTCCATTCCATTCGATTCCACAATCCATTCCATATTCCATTCCATTCGATTACACATTCCATTTCATTCTATTCCACGTTCCATTCCACATTTCATTCCATTGCATTATATGTTACATTCCACATTCCATTCCACGTTCCATTCCACTTTCCATTCAATGTTCCATTCCATTCCATTCCACGTTCCATTCCCATCCATTCCATGATCCATTTCATTCCATTCCACGCTCCATTCCACATTCCATTTCACATTCAATTCCACCTTCCATTCCATTCCATTCCATTCCATTCCACATTCAATTCCTTTCCATTCCACTTTACATTCAATTCAATACCACATTCCATTCCATTCCATTCCATTCCACATTCCATTCCATTCCATTCCATTCCATTCCACATTCCATTCCATACCATTCTGCACTCCATTCCATTCCATTCCCTTCCCCCTTCCATTCCATTCCATTCCTCTTTCCGTACCATTCCATTCCATTTCATTCCACATTCCATAAAATTCCATTCCATTCCGCATTCCATTTCTTTCTATTCCACATTGAATTCACTTTCATTAAACTTTCCATTCCATTCCTTTCCATTGCATTCCACATTCCATTCCACATTCCATTCTCTTCCATTCCACATTGCGCTCGATTCCACTACACATTCCATTCCACGTTCCATACCATACCTTTCCACTTTCCATTCCACATTCCATTCCACGTTTGATTCCACGTTCCATTCCATGTTCCATTCCTTTCCATTCCACATTCCATACAGTTCCATTCGATTCCATTCCATTCCAGATTCCATTCCATGCCAATCCACATTCTATTCCACATTCTATTCTTTCCATTCCTCTTCACATTCCACATTACATTACATGTTTCATTCCACGTTCCATGCCATTTTCTTTTACAAGTTACATTCCATTCCATTCCACGATCCATTCCACAATCCATTCCACATTCCGTTCCACATTCCATTCCATTCCATTCCACTTTCCATTCCACATTCCATTCCACGCTCCATTCCACATTCCATTAAACGTTCCATTCCTCTTTCCATTTCAAGTTCCATTCCACTTTCCATTCCATTCCATTCCACGTTCCATTCGACATTCCATTCCATTCCACTTTCCATTCCATATTCCATTCCACATTCCATTCCACATTCCATTCCGTTCCATTCCGTGTTCCATTCAACAGTCCATTCCATTTCATTCAACTTTCCATTTCACATTCCATTAAACTTTCAAATAAGTTCCATTCCACATTCCCTTCCACATTCCTTTCCACATTCCACTCTATGTTCCATTACATTCCTTTCCACATTCTATTCCATTCCATTCCACATTCCGTTCCATTCCATTCCACATTGCGTTCCATTCCATTCCATATTCCATTCCATTCCAGTCTACTTTCCATTTCACATTCCATTTCACATTGCATTCCATTCCAGTACACCTTGCATTCCACATTCCTTTCCATTCCATTCCATGTTCCATTCCTTTCCATTCCAAATTCCATTCCACATTCCAGTCCATATTCCACTCCTTTCCATTCCACATTCCATTCCACATTCCATGCCATTCCATTCCACATTCCATTCCACTCTCTATTCCATTCCATTCCAGTTTCTATTCCATTCTGTTCCACATTCCATTCCAGGATCCATTCCGCGTTCCATTCCACTATTCAATGCGCGTTCCATTCCATTCTATTCCACGTTATATTCCACAATGTATTCCATTCCATTCCACTTTCCATTCACCATTCCATTCCACATTCCATTCCATTCCATTCCAGATTCCATTCAACATTCCATTCCATATTCCATTCCATTCCGTTCCAAGTCCATTCCTCATTCCATTTCATTTAATTCCACATTCCACTCCTTTCCACTCCACACACCATTCCACATTCCATTCCATTCCATTCCTCATTACTTTCCGAATTCCATTCCACATTCCGTTCCATTCCATTCCGCATTCCCTTCCACGCTCCATTCCATTCCACTCCACGTTCCTTTCCACATTGCATTCCATTCCAGTCCGCATTCCATTCCACATTCAATTCCTTTCAATTCCACATTCCATTCCATTCCATTCCATTCCATTCCAACCCATTCTACATTCCATTCCACATTTCTTTCCATTCCATTCCACAATATATTCCATGTTACATTCTACATTCCTTTCCACGTTCCATTACACGTACCATTCCATTCCATTCCACATTCCATTCACCTTCCATTCCATTCCATTCCACTTTCCATTCCACTTTCTATTCCACGTTCCTTTCCACTTTCCAGTCCATTCCATTCCACTTTCCATTCCACATTGCATTGCACATTCCATTCCATGATCCAATCTACATTCCATTCCACGTTACATTCCACGTTCCATTCCATTCCATTCCTTGCCATTCCACATTCCATTCCACATTCCATTCCATTCCACTCCACATTCCATTCAATTCCTTTCCTTATTATATTCCACCTTCCTTTCTACATTCCATTCGATGTTGCATTCCACTTTCCATTCCATTCCATTCCATGCCCTTCCACATTCCATTCCATTCAATTCCACATTCCATTCAATTCTATTGCATATTATATTCCACCTTCCTTTGTACATTCCATTCGACGTTCCATTCCACTTTCCATTCCATTCCATTCCACATTCCGTTCTACATTCTATTCCATTTTATTCCACATTCCAATCCACATTCCCTTCCCGTTCTATTCCATTCCATGTTTCATTCCACATTCCACTCCACATTCCATTCCATTCTATTCCAGTCCACCTTCCATTCCACATTCCATTCCATTGCATTCCACCTTCCATTCCAAGTTCCATTCCACTCCATTCCACGTTCCATTCCACGTTCCTTTCCACTTTCAATTCCACCCTCAATTCCACATTCCATTCCACGTTCCATTCCACGTTTCATTTCAAGTTCCATTCCAATTTCCATTCCATTCCATTCCATGTTCCATTCCACATTCCATTACATTCCATTTAACTTTCCATTCCGGATTCCATTCCATAATCCATTCCACATTCCATTCCGTTACATTCTACATTCCATTCCATATTCCATTCCACATTCCTATCCACATTCCTTTACATTAGATACCACATTCCATTCCACATTCCATTCCATTCCATTCCACATTCCATTCTCTTCCATTACACCTCCTATTCCATTAAATTCCACATTCCATTCCATTCAATTACATTCCATTCCAAATTCCATTCCATACCATTCCTCGTTCCATTCCATTCAATTCCATTCCACATTCCATTCCATTCCATTCCACATTCCATTCTATTCCATTCCATATTGCATTCCATTCCATTCCTTTTCATTCCACATTCCATAACATTCCATTCCATTCCACATTGCATTCCTTTCCATTAAACATTCAATTGCATTTCATTCAACATTGCATTCTCTTCCATTTCACATTCCATTCCATTCCATTGCATATTCCATTCCATTCCACATTCAGTTCCACATTCTATTCCCTTCCATTCCACACTCCATTCCATTCCATTCCACATTCCATTCCATTCCATTCCACATTCTATTCCCTTGCATTCCACATTCCATTCCATTCCATTCCTCATTCCATTCCACTTTCAATTCCACATCCCATTCCATATTCCCATTCCATATTCTATTACATTACATTCCACATTCCATTCTACATTCCATTCCATTCCACATTCCATTCTATTCCATTCCTTTCCACGTTCCTTTTCATTGCGTTTCACTTTCCTTTCCACATTCCATTTCACAATTCATTCCACATTCCATTTCACTTTCCGTTCCATTCCATTCCATTCCATTTCACACTCCATTCCATTCCATTCCCCATTCCATTCCATTCGATTCCATTCCATTCCCCATTCCATACCAATCCATTCCATTCCGCATTCCATTCTTTCCATTCCACTTTCCACCCCTTTCCATTTCACATTCCATTGCATTCCATTCTACATTCCATTCCACCTTCCTTTCCCTTCCATTGTAATTTCCATTCCATTATATTCCTTTCCATTCCACGTTTCGTTCCAATTTCCACTCCAGGTTCCATTCCACGTTTCATTCCATTCCATTCCACATACCATTCCACATTCCATTCCATGCCATTACAGTTTCCATTCAGCATTCCATTGCACTTTACATTCCATTACATTCCACATTACATTCCACATTCCACTCCACATTCCATTCCATTCCATTCCACATTGTATTACACATTCCATTCCTGATTCCATTCCTTTGCATTCCACATTACATTCCACATTCCATTCCTTTGCATTCCACATTCAAATCCACATTTCATTCCATTCCACATTCCATTACACATTCCATTCCACCTTCCATTCCATTGCATTCCACATTCCATTCCACATTCCATTCCTTTGCATTCCACATTCCAATCCACTTTCCATTCCATTCTGTTCCACATTCCATTCCATTCCATTCCACGTGCCATTCCATTCCACTGCATTCCACATTTCATTCCATTCAATTCCACATTCCATTGCATTCCATTCTATTCCACGTTGAATTTCATTCCATTCCACATTCCATTCCATTCCATTCCAAATTCCATTCCATTCCATTCCACATTCCATTTCATTCCATTCCATTCCGTTCAGCATTTCATAGCAATCTGTTCCTTTCCACATTCCATTACTTTCCGCATTCCATTCCATTGCTTTCCACATTCCATTCCTCATCGCTTTCCGTTCCATTCCACTTTCCCCTCCACGTTCCTCTCCACGTTGCTTTCCACGTTCCATTCTACTTTCCATTCCACATTCCTTTACAGATTCCATTCCATTCTTTTCCACATTCCATAACATTCCTTTGCATTCCATTCCAAATTCCATTCCATTCAATTCCACATTCCATTCCACATTCCTTTCCATTCCATTCCATTCCATTCCACATTCCATTCCATTCCATTCCATTCCATTCCATTGCATTCCATTCCATTCCATTCCATTCCATTCCATTCCATTCCATTCCGTTCCATTCCTTTCCATTCCTTTCTACTTTGCATTCCATATTCAATTCTTTTAGATTCCTTTCCACATTCGATTCCACTCCTTTCCTGATTCCTTTTCATTCCATTCCACATTCCATTCCACATTCCAGTCCATTCCATTCCACATTGCATTCCACATTCGATTACACTCCTTTCCACCTTCCATTCCATTCCATTCAACATTCCTTCCACATTACGTTCCACATTCCATTCCATTCCATTCCACGTTCCATTCCACCTTCCATTCCACGTTCCATTCCACGTTCCATTCCGTTCCATTCCACAGACAGCACACAAATAAATATAGCAAATTATTAATTTATAACTCATTGGGTGGGATTTATAAAATTACAGTAAATACAGTCTTTAATCCACTATAGACTTTAAATTAAACCAGTTTATGTTAGGATTCAGACTTTGTTTATCTTCCTTAGTTGCATATGTCTATATTTTCATATTAGCAGATATTGGCTACATTTAAAGATAGTATACATATATTTCTTTTTCTTTGTAGAGATGAAGTCTCTCTATGTTGCCCAGGCTGGTCTCAAATTCCTGGTCTCAAGTGATCCTCCTGCCTTGGCCTCCCAAATTGCTGAGATTATAGGCATGTGCCGCCATACCAGGTTAGTATACATATTTTGTTAAAATAATATAAATATTATAATATAGTACAATGTATTAAAATATGTAGGAGATGTTGCTCAGAAAACAAGTTTATTGAAAATGTAGGCAAAGATAGTGAGTAAATTAATGAATTCACTGTGGCTAAATCCACTAAGTAGGACTCAGCTTGTGTAGCCATTGCTGAGAATCTATAAGTTATATTGAACTTGATGTTGACAGGGTGCAAATTATTTTGCATGCATTTTACAGAAAGGACCCAGCCTCAACTTTTTTTTTTTTTGGCATTATGAGAATTGAAATAAAGACATTTATATAGGAGTTAAGAAGAAATCACTTAGGCAGATGGTAAGGATATGGAAGTCCTTAGTAAGGCTTTTCTCTTTAATGAAAAGCAGCCCCAAATCATTTTCTAACAAAGAGCAGTCTGTAATATTGAGCTGCATTCGAGCTGCAGACATAGACAAGCCAGCTGGGAGCTTGTACGGGTGAATGCTGGCAAAACCTACGGACTAGACACCTTCAAGATGGCGGCTCCATCTTCCCGGCAGGAACTAGGGACTAGACACCTTCAAGATGGCGGCTCCATCTTCCCAGCAGGAACTAGGGGCTAGACACCTTCAAGATGGCGGCTTCATCTTCCTGGCAGGAAATAGGGTCTAGGCATGTTCAAGATGGCGGCTCCATCTTCCCTCCTCTTTGTCAACCACATGTACAGTAAGAAAAGCCGACAAGATGGCGCCGATCAACTGGAAATGCCATTTGATTAAGATGAGGGTGGGGTGACCGGCTTTCCCCACGCACTCTGTGGATGTCATACATGATGGAACCAATCTTTGAGCTCTACGTGAATTAAACACGGCCTTCACCAGCCTGACTATAAAGTCTGCAGAGGTCAGGTGCCTCCCCCCCTTTTGGCTCTCTTTCTCTCTCTGTCTCTCTCTCTCTTTCCCTCCCCCTCCCTCCTTCCTTCCCTCCCTCTCCCTCCCTTCCTCCTTCCCTCCTTTCCTCTCCCTCCCTTCCTCTACCTCCCTTCCTCTACCCCTCCCCCTTTCTCTCTCTGTCTCTGTCTCTGTCTGTCTCTCTGTCTCTCTCTCTTGCAAGGAGCTGCTCTCCTCCTTTCTTCTGTTGGGACGTGTGTGTCTGACTGTCTTTCTGTCTCTATCTGTCCCTCTGTCTCTATCTCTGTCCCTCTGTCTCTCTCTCTGTCTCTCTCTGTGTCTTTCGGTCTGTCTCTCTCTCCCTCTCTGTCCATCTCTCTCTCTGTCTGTTTCTCTCTCTCGCTCTCTCTCTCACAAAGAGCTGGTCTCCTCTCTCCTTTCTTCTGTTTGGACGTGTGTGTGTGTGTGTGTCTGTCTGTCTGTCTGTCTCTCTGTCTCTCTCTGTCCCTCTGTCTCTCTGTATATCTCTCGGTCTGTATCCCTTTCTGTCTCTCTCTCTCTCTCTCTCTGTCTCTGTCTCTCTCTCTCTCTCTTGCAAGGAGCTGCTCTCCTCTCTCCTTTTTTCTGTTCAGACCTGTGTGTGTGTGTCTGTCTGTCTGTCTCTCTGTCTCTCTCTGTCCCTCTGTCTCTCTCTCTGTCTCTCTCTTTTTCTATCGCAAGGAGCTGCTCTCCTCTCTTCTTCTTTTTGGACCTCTCTACTTGTGTGTGTCTGTGTGTATGTGTGTCTTCCTCTCTCTCTCTCCCTCAAGGAGCTGCTGTCCTCTCTCCTTTCCTCTGTTCGGACCTCTGTGTGTGTGTGTGTGTGTGTGTGTCTCTCTCTGTCCCTGTGTGTGTCTGTCTCTCTGTTTCTCTCTCTGTGTCTCTCTCTGTATTTCTGTGTGTGTGTCTGTCTCTCTGTCTCTGTCTGTCTCTGTCTCCCCCTCTCTCTCTTTCCCTCACAAGGAGCTGCTCTCCTCTCTTTTCTCCTGTTTGGACTTCTGTGTGTGTGTTGTCTGTCTCTCTATCTCTGTCTGTCTGACGGTCTCTCTCTGTCTCTGTCTCTCTCTATCTGTCTCTGTCTTTCTCACAAGGAGCTGCTCTCCTCTCTCCTTTCTTCTGTCCATGAAACTTTTCACTCTTTAACCCATCCACATCTGTCATCTGTCCCTGTCCTCAATTCTTTCTCAGTATGAGACAACGAACTCCAGGTTATATACCCCAGACAACGAAGCCTTTTCCAACATCAGGAGTCTTAGCTAGAAAAAGTGAGTGTATCTAATCATCAGCAATTGCTACTGATGACAGAATAAAACAAATTATGCCAAGATATTTAAAGAGGTTTATTCTGAACCTATATGAGCACCTGTGCTCCAGGGTTACATGGTCTCAAGAGATCCTGAGAAGGTGTCTTGAGGAGGTCTTGTTACAGTTCCATTTTAATTAATTAATTAATTTATTTTTTAATTGAGATGGAGTCTCACTCTGTCATCCAGGCTGGAGTGCAATGGCATGATCTCGGCTTACTGCAACGTCTGCCTCCAGGGTTCAAGCGATTCCCCTGCCTCAGCCTCCTGAGTAGCTGGGATTACAGGCCCCCGCCACCACATCTGGGCATTTTTATATTTAGTAGAAACGGTCAGGGTGGTCTTGAACTGAACTCAGTTGATTTGCCAGCCTCAGCCTCCCAAAGTGCTGGGATTACAGGTGTGAGCCACCGCGCCCGACCTACAGCTCTATTTTATATATTTCAGGGAGACAGGAATTGTAGGTAAAATCATAAATCAATACATAGAAGGTATACCTTGTTTCGGCCCTAAAGATGAAACATCTCAAAGTGGGTTCCTATGAGTCATAGGTGGGCTTTAGGGATTCTTTAGTTGGCAATTATGTTTTATGTATAAAACATAAAAATGTAAGGCTGGGCATGGTGGCTCACGCCTGTAATCCCAGCACTTTGGGAGGGTGAGGCGGGTGCATCATCTGAGGTCAAGAGTTTGAAACCAGCCTGGCCAATATGGTAAAACCCCGTCTCTACTAAAAATACAGAAATTAGCTGGGCCTGTAATCCCAACTACTTGGGAAGCTGGGGCAGGAGAATCACTTGAATCCAGGAGGTGGAGGTTGCAGTGAGCTGAGATTGTGCCACTGCACTCCAGCCTGGGTGACAGAGTGAGGAAAGAAAAGAAAGAAAGGAAGGAAGGAAGGAAGAAAGAAAGAAAGACAAAAAGGAAAGAATAAAAGAAAGAAAGAAAAAGAAAAGGAAGGAAGGAGAGGAAGGAAAAAGAGAGAAAGGAAGAGAAACAAAGGAAAGAAAGAAAAAACAAAGAGGGAAGGAAAGGAAGGGTAGGGAAGAGAAGGGAGAAGGGAAAGGAAGAAAGAAAAGAAAGAGAGAAAGGCAAAGAAAAGAAAGAAAAAGAAAGAAAGGAGAGGAAGGAAAAATAAAGAGAAAGGAAAGAAAGACAGGGAAGGAAGGGAAGTGTAAGGAAGAGAAGGGAGAGGGGAAAGAGAGGAATGAAGGAAAGAGAAAGAGGGAAGGAAAGAAAGAGAGAGAGAAGGAAGGAAGGAAAGAGGAAGGAAAAGGAAGGAAAGAAGGAAATATTTTGTAGACGCAGCGATATGGTTTGGCTGTGTCCCCACCCAAATCTCAAATTGCAGCTCCCAATGTTCCCACGTGTCATCGCACTTACCCAGTGGGCAGTAACTGAATCACAAGGGCAGGTCTTTCCCTTGCTGTTCACATGATAGTGAAGATGTCTCACGAGATCGGATGGTTTTATAGAGGGCAGTTCCCCTGCACACGCTTTCATGATTGTGAAGCCCTCCTCAGCCGTATGGAACTGTGAGTCCATTAAACCTCTTTCCTTTATCTTTTACCCAGTATCAGGCTAGGCGCAGTGACTCATGCCTGTCATCCCAGCACATTGAGAGGCCGAGGCACGAGGATCACCTGAGGTCGGGAGTTCAAGACCACCCTGCCCAACACGGAGAAACCCTGTCTGTACTAAAAATACAAAATTAGCTGGGCGTTGGGGCACGTGCTTGTAATCCCAGCTGCTCAGGAGGCTGAGGCAGGGGAATCACTTGA
Source organism: Pongo abelii (assembly GCF_028885655.2). Lineage (NCBI taxonomy): Eukaryota > Metazoa > Chordata > Mammalia > Primates > Hominidae > Pongo > Pongo abelii. The sequence goes on along the minus strand of NC_072000.2, from coordinate 15,393,750 downwards.
ACCCGGGAGGCGGAGGTTGCAGTGAGCAGCGATGGCAGCATTGCACTCCAGCTTGGGTGACAAGAGTGAAACTCCGTCTCAATCAATCAATCAATCAATCAATAACCTAGTTTCAGGTATGTCTTTGTTAGCAGCCTGAGAACAGAGTTATATATACAGAGTCTTGCTATGTTGCCCAGGCTGGTCTCAAACTTCTGGGGTAAGTGATGCTATCACCTCAACCTCTGAAAGTGATGGGATTACAGGCGTGAGCCACCATGCCCAGCCTCCATGAGTCTGATTTTAACCCATCTCTTTTGTATTTCTCAGTCCTTGTCCACACATCTCATCACACACGTGCGCAGCAAACAGACATGCCGTGTGAAGCTAGGCACAGCTCTCCAAGAGAACTCTAGTCAACTTGTCGTCTGTGGGACATCGGCTGTATTTCTGTTCCTTTCCTTCTTTTCTGTCTCTTTCTCCTATTTCCCAAATCTCCGTTGTGTTTCTGATTTGTTTACATCGCTTTCGGCAAAAGGAAAACACAATGGTAAGTGGGGTTTATAAATCTATCTTCGTTATCAAGGGAAGATTGAAACGGCATGGAGGCAAATGAAATTAACCGTGCATGTGACACGCCGTTGACAAAACGCTGATAAGTGCAGAAAGACTGTTTAGAAGGAAACATATGTCCAAAAAAAAAAGAAAAAATAAAGGATCTTAATCATGGTTTAAGCTTATCTGATGGATTTCAACAGAAACACATCAAGTCTAATCGAATGTTTACATGCGCTTTTGATGGTTTCTGCATTCTGTGTGATGAGATAACGTTTAAAAAAAAGTTGAAACGCAAAGAACTCAAGGATTCTTCTAAAGGGAGAGTGGAGTTTACTACATTCAACATGGACGGCTTCTCTTCTGTATTTCAACAGGGTTATCATCTGCGAATTTGGAGATTCTCTGAGAGCTTCACGGCATCCTGGGTGTCAAACTCTTTCAAAATTCATACTTTAAACTATCTGACAACATGGGATTGGGTTTTGGCATTCTCTAGGTCTACTGAGAGAGGTTCTGGAATGCAATTTAACTTTAAATGCCTGCCTATCATCTATCTATCTATCTAACATCTATCTGTCTTTCAATCATCTATCCATTCATCTCATCTATCTACCTACCTATCTATGTATTCATCCATCACATCTATCTATCCATCCATCCATCCATTCATCCTTCCATGTATCCATCTAAGTGTCTATCTGTGAATCTATCTATCTATCTATGTATCTATCTATCATCTATATCTATCTATCTATCTACCTATCTATCTATGTATCTATCTATCTAGTCATCCATCTCATCTATCTTCCTATCTATCTATGTATCATCTATCTACTTACCTATTTTCTATCATCTGTCAATCAATCTATCTATAGATCCAGCATCTATCTACCTTATCTGTTATCTATCTATCGTGTGTCCATCTATCTACTATCACCTATCAATCTGTCATCTACCATCTGTTTATCTACCCATCTCATCATCTGTCTATCAACTACCCATCCATCTTGATTTATCTATCTATCTATCTATCTATCTATCTATCTATCTTTTTTTGTTTTTTTTTTTTTAGACAGAGTCTCGCTCTGTCGCCCAGGCTGGAGTGCAATGGCACAATCTTGGCTCACTACAAGCTCCACCTCCTGGGTTCACACCATTCTCCTGCCTCAGCCTCCCGAGTAGCTGGGACTACAGGCGCCCACCACCGTGCCCAGCTAATTTTTTGTATTTTTAGTAGAGACGGGGTTTCACTGTGGTCTTGATCTCCTGACATCGTGATCCGCCCGCCTTGGCCTCCCAAAGTGTTAGGATTACAGGTGTGAGCCACCGCGCCCTGCCCTATCTATCTATCTGTCTATCTATCATCTATCCATCCATCACATCTCTTTATCTACCCATTCATCTTATCTGTTTGTCTATTTACCTATAATCGGTCTATCCATTTCATCTATCTATCTATCTATCTATCTATCTATCTATCTATCTACCTACCAAACTATCATCTATCTATCCATTCATCTATGCATATCTATCTATCTGTCTATGTGTCTATCTATGTATCTATTATCTATCTTTCCACTATCACTAATCTATCATCTATATATCCACCTATATCATCTATCATCTCTCCAGTCATGTCATCTATCATCCATCTATCTATGTATCTATGTATGTATGTGTCTATCTATCTATCTATCTATCTATCTATCATCTATCTATCTATCATGAACCCAAAATATCTGAGACAGGTTTCAATCAATTTAGCAAGTTTATTTTGCCAAGTTTAAAGACACACCCATGAGACGGCCTCAGGAGGTCCTGACGAGAGGTGTTCAAGGTGGTTGGGGCACGGCTTGGTTGTATACATTTTAGAGAGACATGAGCCATCAATCAATATGTGATATTGTAAGCTGTGCATTGGTTTGGTCCGGAAAGGTGAGACAGCTCAAAGTGAGGAGGGGGCTTATAGGTGATAGGTAGGAATTCCCTAGTGGACAGATTGTGAGGGACATATGTGATCTTTATATCTCTGTAGCGATCTTATTTACGAATAAAATAGGAGGCAGGTTTGCCTGATGCAGTTTTCATATTGAGTTTTTCCTTTGGCTTAGTGATTTTGGGGTCCTAAGATTTATTTTTCTTCCTATCAATCAATCTATCTATCCATCCATCCATCTATTCATCCTTCCATCTATCCGATTATGTGTGCATGTATGTATGTATGTATGTATATATGTATGTATGTATCTATCTATCTGTCTGTCCATCCATCCATCTATTCATGTATGTATGTATGTATGTATGTATCTATCTATCTATCTATCATCTGTCTATCTTTCTATCTGTCTGTCTGTCTGTCTATCCATCCATCCATCTATGCATGTATGTATGCATGTATCCATCCATCCATCTATTCATCTATGTATGTATGTATGTATGTATGTATCTATCCATCCATCCATCCATCCATGTATGTATGCATGTATGTATCTATCTATCCATCCATCTATCCATCTATGTATCTGTGTATGTGTCTGTCCATCCATCCATCCATCTATTCATGTATGTATATATCTATCCATCCATCCATCCATCCATCTATCCATCTATGTATGTATGTGTGCATCTATCTATCTATCTATCCATCCATCTATCCATCTATGTATGTATGTATGTATGTGTCTGTCCATCCATTCATCCATCTATTCATGTATGTATGTATCTATCCATCCATCCATTTATTCATCTATGTATGTATATATGTATCCATTCATCCATCTATTCATGTATGTATGTATCTATCCATCCATTCATTTATTCATCTATGTATGTATATATGTATCCATCCATCCATCCGTCTATCCATGTATGTATATATGTATCCATCCATCTATCCATCTGTGTATGTATGTATGTATCCATCCATCCATCCATCCATCTATCCATGTATGTATATGCGTATGTATGTATGTATGTATCCATCCATCCATCCATCTATCCATGTATGTATATGCGTATGTATGTATGTATCTATCCATCTATGTATGTATGTATGTGTCTGTCTATCCATCCATCCATCCATCCATCTATCCATGTATTTATGTATCTATCCTTCCATCCATCTATGTATGTATGTATCTATCCATCAATTTATGTATGTATGTGTCCGTCTATCCATCCATCCATCCATCCATCTATCCAAGTATTTATGTATCTATCCTTCCATCCATCTATGTATGTATGTATATATTTATCTATCCATCATCTACCATCTATTTATCTGTCTCATCTATCTTTCTATTTATCGTGTATCTATCAATCATCTATCCACCCATCTCTTGCCCCTCCCCGTGTGTATGTACTTGTGTACTTACCTATCTATGGCAACCAGAGATATTTTACCGCCAGGAGATATTTTGCAAATATCTGGTGACAATTTTGGTTGTCACAACTGGGGAGGGGGTGGTCCTGGCACCTGGTGGGTGAAGCCCAGGGTCTCTGCTCAACAACATACAGTGCCCAGGACAGCCCCACCACAGAGAATCCTCCATCCCCAAATGTCAGCAGAGCCTGGGCTGAGAGACTCTGAAATAGACAAGCATTAACTTCTCTCAGCTCTAGATTTGATAACTCTACAAAATGTCTGTTCCCTGCCACCTTCTCTGATTTTTCACTATTACAGTTCCCCCAAATAGAACACTGTAACTAACCACAATCACAAATACACTCAGAGCTAAAGCCTCATGGCCCCTATTGGAGGAAAAACAGGACCCAAGAAACAATTCCTGACATCCAGCTGACCCTTAGAGGTTTTGCTAGGACATTCAGAAGTCACTGTGGCTGTCCCCAGGGGCCCAGAGTCATTGTGAGAAGCTCAGAGGAGCTGGGGACCCCACGGATGGCAGCTGGGCATGGGGTCCTGCTTTGTGCAAAAGTCTTTTAAATTCAAATATCCCCCCACCCCCTGGGCTGTAAAATCCCTCCTCCTGCCAGTAACACAGCTCTCCCTGGATTTACAGCTGCAATGTTTACCACCAGCCTGCTGAGCTCAGAGCTTAGAGCAAGGCTTACCATTTCAGAGCGAGTTTTCTTTTCTATTTTATTTTATTTTATTATTTTATTTTATTATTATTACGCTTTAAGTTCTAGGGTACATGTGCACAATGTGCAGGTTAGTTACATATGTATACATGTGCCATGCTGGTGTGCTGCACCCATTAACTCGTCATTTAGCATTAGGTATATCTCCTAAAGATTTCCCTCCCCCCTCCCCCCACCCCTCAACAGTCCCCGGTGTGATATTCCCCTTCCTGTGTCCATGTGTTCTCATTGTTCAATTCCCACCTATGAGTGAGAATATGCAGTGTTTGGTTTTTTGTTCTTGTGATAGTTTACTGAGAATGATGATTTCCAATTTCATCCGTGTTCCTACAAAGGACATGAACTCATCATTTTTTATGGCTGCATAGTATTCTATGGTGTGTATATGCCACCGAGTTTTCACGAGGCCAGTCTACTTTCCAAGCAGAGACTCTAAGAATGCCTTCTAAGCTGTGCCGTAACTGTCCAAGTGGTTCTTCCTGCCTGCTGAATAAAGACTCACAGCATTGCTGTAGACAAAGGATTTAAGAGAGAGAAGGCGGGCCATGCCATGCGGGAGGTGGAATACCTACTCAAATCTCAGAGATAGAGGTTTTTCAAACGCAGTGTTGTTACCAGAAAGGGGTCTTGATCCAGACCTCAAGAGAGGTTCCTGGTTCTTGCACAAGAAACATTCAGAGTGAGGTCATAGAGTAAAGTGAGAGCAAGTTTGTGAAGAAAGTAGAGGGGCCAGGCACGGTGGTTTGAGCCTGTAATCCCAGCACTTTGGCAGGCTGAGGCAGGTGGAGCGCCTTAGGTCAGCAGTTCGAGACCAGCCTGGCCAACATGGTGAAACCCTGTCTCTACTAAAAATACAAAAATTAGCTGGTCGTGGTGGGCGCCTGTCATCCCAGCTACTTGGGAGTCTGAGGCAGGAGAATCGCTTGGATCAGAAAGGCAGAGGTTGCAGTGAGCAGAGAAATTGTCACTGTAATCCAGCCCGGATGACAGAGCAAGACTGTCCCCCAAAAAAAAGAAAAAAGGAAGAGAAATAATGAAAAATTTTAAAAATAGCATAAAATGGAAATGTGAAATATAAAACATATAAATATGAATACATATAAATACAAATAATATAACAAATACATATAACAATACATATAATATAAATATAATTTAATTATACTTTAATTTTATTTATATTTTATTTTAATTGTATGTTAACCTTATGAAACATAATGTAATAAATACATAGGAATATAGATATGTATATACATATAATGTACATATAATAAATATAATTTTAACTTTATCTTTTAATTATATTTTAATTATAAAATATAGTAAATACATATAAATACATAGAAATACAAATACATGTGTACATATAATATAACGTAAATACATATAACAAATATAATTTTAATTGTATTTATATTTTATTTTAATTATATTTTAATTATCTCATCAAATATAATAAATACCTATAATATATACATATAAATATAAATACATATATACATATAATATAATGTATATACATGTAATAAATACAATTTTAATTTTATTTATATTTTATTTTAATTATATTTTAATTATCTCATCAAATATAATATAATAAATACCTATAATATGTACATAGAAGTATAAATACATATATACATATAGTATAATGTAAATACATATAGTAAATGTAATTTTAATTTTATTTATATTTTATTTTAATTATATTTTAATTACCTTATAAAACAATAAATACATATAATATAAATACAGAAATATAAATACATGTATACACATAATGTAATGTGAATACATATAATTTTAATTTTATTTATATTTTGTTTTAATTATATTTTAATTATCTTATAATATATAATAAATAAATATAGACATAAATATAAATACATATATAATAATGTAAATACATATAAGCATATAATTTACTTTTAATTTTATTTGTTTTTTTAGTTATATTTTAATTATCTTATAAAATGTAAATACATGTAATATAAATACATATAAATATAAATACATATATACATATAATATAATGTAAATACATAATAAATACAATTTAATTTTAATGTTATTTATATTTTACTTTGTATTTCAATTATTTTATAAAATATAATACATATGCATATAAATATAAGTACATATCAGTATAAAAATGGCTGTAATCATCGCAAGGAAATATCAAATGCCCAGGAGTAAAGTCAATAATAAACACCCTGAGTGACTAGAGAGACAACTGCTAGTCTTGCAGGCACGTGAAAGAATCCTTTGAGTAGAGAAGGCGGGAAATGCAGAAGAAAAACATCTTGAGGTCCCCAAAATCACAAAACTAAAGGGAAAATGGAAGCTGGAAACCGAGGAGGGTAAAGCTGCCTCCCGTTCTATTCAAAGTCACCTCTGAGCTGGAGGCCCCCTCGCTGCTTTCAGTTGTCTCTACCTCTCTTGACAGAACTAATATACCTCTTCTACATATATTGATGGAGACCTTATGTCTCCCTAAAGTGTATGAAGCCAAGCTGTGCCTCATCCACTTTGGCCCCATGTCACTAGGACCTCCTGAGGCTGTGTTATGGGTGCACGTACTCAGCTTTGGCAAAATAAACTTTCTAAATGAACTGAGACCTGTCTCGGATATGGTGAAACCCGGTCTGTAGTAAAAATTCAAAAATTAGCTGGTTGTGGTGGGCGCCTGTCATCCCAGCTACTCGGGAGGCAGAGGCAGCAGAATCGCCTGGATCAGAAAGGCGGAGGTTGCAGTGAGCATAGACCTTGTCACTATACTCCAGTCTCGGTGACAGAGCTGTCACCTGTGGTGTAACTGTCCAAGTGGTTCTCCCTGCCTGCTCAGGAAGCTCAGGAAGGGTACTCAGGAAGCAAATGAAAGAAGGCTTTGGCCAGGTGCGGTGGCTCATGCCTGTAATCCCATCACTTTGGGAGGCTGAGACAGGCGGATCACCTGAGGTCAGGAGTCCGAGACCAGCCTGGCCAACATGGCGAAACCCTGTATCTACTAAAAATACAAAAATTAGCCAGGCGTGGTGGTGGGCGCCTATAATCCCAGCACTTTGGGAGGCCAAGGCGGGCGGATCACTTGAGGTCAGGAGTTCAAGACCAGCCTGGCCAACATGGCAAAATCCCATCTCTAGTAAAAATACAAAAATTAGCCAGGCATGGTGGCTCACACCTGTAATCCCAGCACTTTGGGAGGCTGAGGTGGGCGGATCGCCTGAAGTCAAGAGTTTGAGACCAGCCTGGCCAACGTGGTGAAACCCCGTCTGTACTAAAAATACAAATATTAGCTGAGAGCAGTGGTGGACATATGTAGTCACAGCTACTCGGGAGACTGAGAGAGGAGAATCGCTTGAATCCTGGAGGCAAAGGTTGCAGTGAGCTGAGATGACGCCATTCATTGCACTCCAGTCTGGGCCACAGAGCGAGACTCTGTCAAAACAAAATGGAACAAAAAGAATGCTTTAAGAAGTGGGCGGATCACAAGGTCCAGAGATTGAGACCATCCTGGCTAACACAGTGAAACTCCATCTCTACTAAAAATACAAAAAATTAGCCGGGTGTTATGGCAGGCACCTGTCATCCCAGCTACATGGGAGGCTGAGGCAGGAGAATGGTGTGAACCCAGGAGGTGGGCAGTGAGCTGAGATCACGCCACTGCAGTCCAGCCTGTGCGACACAGCGAGACCCCATCTCAAAAAAAAAAAAAAAAAAAGAATAAAAGGTAGAGAAGCCTGTGGTCCCGTGGGATGTATAGATTTCATTTTGTAAATATATCAGTATTTCCCAAATTAAAATACAGCCTTAATCCCTGCAGAAACTTTCTTTTTCAGGTCTGGAAATCAGTACACTGATTTCCAAATGTTTCTGTAGAAACATTAGCATGGCTAACATGGTGAAACCCTATCTCTACTAACAATACAAAATATTGGTTGGCCGTGGTGGCAGGTGCTTGTAATCACAGCTACTCGGGAGGCTGAGGCAGGAGAATCACTGGAACCCAGGAGGCAGAGGTTGCAGTGAGCTGAGATCGCGCCACTGCACTCCAGCCTGGGCGACAGACCTAGACTCTGTCTCAAAAATAAATAAATAAATAAATAAATAAATAAATAAATAAAATAAAATAAAATAAGAATCCCCTGTCCCTTCCTTTTGTGGTTCAAGACACCGGGTGTGACGTTTGCAATGCAACAGAACCAGGTATAACTGGTGAGTCTTTCCACATCCTGGTCATGGAGGTCTTCATACCTCAGAAGGAAAAGTTATCTTTATTCATTTATTTCCTAAAGTTCTCTTTATTTATTTATTTATTTTCCAAAGTTCTCTTGATTTATTTCTTTATTTCCTAAAAACCAGCGAAAATCAGGTCTCAGCAAGAACAGACAAGAAACTCCTTTATAAAGATAATAATCAATGAAAGCTGTAAGGCAGGATCCCGTAAACAGATAGACAGATCAGTAACGAGAAGTAACACAAAGGGCCGGGCACGGTGGCTCACGCCTGTAATACCAGCACTTTGGGAGGCTGAGGCGAGCGGATCACGAGGTCAAGAGATCGAGACCATCCTGGCTAATGTGGTGAAACCCCGTCTCTACTAAAAATACAAAAAATTAGCTGGGCGTGCTGGCGTGCACCTGTCATCCCAGCTACTCAGGAGGCTGAGGCAGGAGATTTGCTTCTACCCAGGAGGTGGAGGTGGCAGTGAACTCATATTGCACCACTGCACTCCAGCCTGGGCCACAGAGTGAGACTCCGTCTCAGAAAATAAAATAAAATAATAATAATAAGTAACACACTGAGATTTTATGACGTGACAGAGGTGGTTTTTCAAATTTATTCCATTAAAAAAATCCAAGATATCTGTGTGTCACAAAATATATACAAAATTAAAGGGAAGTTCAGAGACCACATGGAAAATACATTCTAAACCAAAGCATCATTAGTACACATGGGGCTGTTTCAAATCAAACATGAAGTTTCCCCCAGTGAAAAAGTCAAACGGTTCAAAATAAATGGCGGGAATCAAAAGAACACGTTCGATTTCAATAAAGATTACAGAAATACTTTCTTTAAAACAAGGAGACCCCACTTGAATTTTCTATATTGCATAATGCTTTTGTGCCCTGAAGGTCCTCCAGAGGCCGCACACAACAAGAAAATTTTTTGCTGGGAGAGGATTTTGTTGAAAACTCAGAAGCTTTGAAAATGCCCATTCTCTTGGCTGGGCGTGGTGGCTCACACCTGTCATCCCAGCACTTTGGGAGGCCGAGGTGGGCGGATCTCCTGAGGTCAGGAGTTCGAGACCAGCCTAGCCAACATGGTGAAACCCCGTCTCTACTAACAATACATAAATTAGCTGGGTGTGGTGTCAGGCGCCTGTAGTCCCAGCTACTCAGGAGGCTGAGGCAGGAAAATCTCTTAGAACCCGGGAGGTGGAGGTTGCATTGAGCCGAGATCGGGCCATTGCACTCCAGCCTGGGTGAGAAGAGGGAGACTGTCTCAAAAATATATATATAATAAAAATAAATAAACAAATAAAAATAAAATAGGCTGGGCGCAGTAGCTCACGCCTGTAATCCCAGCACTTTGGGAGGCCGAGGCAGTGCATCACCTGAGGTCAGGAGTTTGAGACCAGCCTGGCCAACATGGTGAAACCTCGTCTCTACTAACAATACAAAAATTAGCTGGGTGTGGTGTCAGACGCTTGTAATCCCAGCTACTCAGACGGCTGAGGCAGGAGAATCTCTTTGATTCTCCAACAGGGAGGTGGAGGTTGCGGTGAGCAGAGATCAAGCCACTGCACTCCAGCCTGGGTGTGAAGAAGGAGACCGTCTCAAGAAAAAATAATATAATAAAATAAACAAATAAAAAATAAAATAGGCCAGGCACAGTAGCTCACACCTGTCATCCCAGCACTTTGGGAGGCTGAGGTGGGCAGATCACCTGATGTCAGGAGTTTGAGAGCAGTCTGGCCAACACAGTGAAACCTTGTCTCTACTAAAAATAAAAAAATTAGCTGGGCGTGGTGGTGTACATCTGTAATCTCAACTACTGGGGAGGCTGAAGGAGAAGAATCGCTTGAAGCCGGGAGGCGGAGCTTGCAGTGGGCCGAGATTGCACCACTGCACTCCAGCCTGGGCGACAAAAGTGAAAAAACAGAAAGAAAAGAAAAGAAAAGAAAAGAAAATGCCCATCCCATTGGATCCAGGCATTGCATTTTTTACTAAGTGTTACAAAGTCAAAATGAGCAAGGAGAAATCACAGCAAAAAGAAAATTATACAGTGCAAACATGCCCAAAATAAGAAGCATGTCTGTGTGGAAGGAGAGAAGAAGAGAAGATTTGTGGGGAAGAATTTTGTCTTTTTTATTGTGTACTTTAGAGATTTTCTACATGTATGGGTGAAAAATAGATATATGTAAAAATATAATATGTGAAAAATGGAATAAAATCACATATATGAAAAATAGAATTAAAAATGACGGGCTGAGTGTGGTGGTTCGTGCTGGTAATCCCAGCACTTTGGGAGACTGAGGTGGGGAGATAGCTTGAGCCTAGGAGTTTGAGGCCAGCCTGGGCAACAAATAATACAAAATAATAATCTCTACAAATAATACAAAAAAATTCATCCTCCTGCCTCAGCCTCCCAAGTAGCTGGGACTACAGGAGTGTGGAGTCCCAACTACTTGGGTGTGGTGGCCCACACCAATGGTCCCGCCTAATTGGGAGGCTGAGGCAGGAGGATTGTTTGAGCCCAGGAGGTGGAGGATGCAGTGAGCTGTGGTCATGTCACTGCACTCCAGCCTGGGTGACAGAGCGAGACTCTGTCTTTAAAATAAAACAGCAGGCCAGGCGCGGTGGCTCATGCCTGTAATCCCAGCAATTTGGGAGGCCAAGGCAGGAGGATCATTCGAGGTCAGGAGTTCGAGACCATCCTGGCCAACATGGCAAAACCCCATCTCTTCTAAAAATACAAAATTAGCTGGGCGTGGTGTCACACACCTGTAATCCCAGCTACTCAGGAGGCTGAGGCAGGAGAATCGCTTGAACCTGGGAGGCGGAGGTTGCAGTGAGGCAAGATCATGCCACTGCACTCCTGCGTGGTCTCCAGAGCGAGACTCCCTCTCAAAACAAGGTGCAGCGAGAGAGAAGGGAGAGACAGAGGAGCCAGGAGAACACATGAGGAATAGAGAATGGAAGAAAGAGGCTCAAGCTCACACCCTGGAGAAGGAGAGGAGCAGGCTTGGCCACCCCGAACCGTATCCACAGTGCAGAGAATGCTGTAGTTACAAGATACAAATAGGAATGTCTTGATCTCCTTACCTCAGTGAACATGGCAATGCATAGTTATCCTATTTATTTATTAATTAGTATCATTATTATTTTGACACAGAGTCTTACCCTGTCACCCAGGCTCGAGTGCAGTGGTGCCATCTCTGCTCACTGCAACCTCCGCCTCCCGGGTTTAAGCGATTCTCCTGCCTCAGCCTCTGGAGCAGCTGGGACTACAGTTGCGTGCTACTGCGCCCGGCTAATTTTTATATTTTTAGTAGAGGTGGGGTTTCACTATGTTAGCCAGGCTGGTCTCAAACTCCTGACCTCAGGGGATCTGCCCGCCTCGGCCTCCCAAAGTGCTGGGATGACAGGTGTGAGCCACCACACCCGGCCAGTTATCCCATTTAAATAAACAATTAAGTGTGCAGCAGTGGATGACTTCAGCAATGAGTTAGAAGAGGACCGAGAGACCCAGAGGAGGTGAAGGAGATTTCATTCCAATTCCTCGTCCACGATGGCTGTGCGGCCTCCCCGCTTCCCTCAGAAGATGATGCTGAAATCCCGTTGTGTCTACTGTGATGGCAGATAGGGAACAGCCAGATTCTCAAGGTGTCCCCGGCCATATCTGTTCCCGTTTTATCCTCGGACAGGCCATACCAGCGAGAGCGGAAATTCAGTTTTAATAAGACAGCCCCCCCAACCTATTTCTGAAGGCAGTTTGCGGGGTGACCTCAGTGTGGATTGCAAATATAGAATTCATATGTGCTGGGCTTCCTGACTGTAATTACCTATCAAAAGTTTCAGGGTTTCAATGAAATTCTTTATGAAGCATCAAATGATCTCACGGCAGAGTCTCACCCCCACCTCTCCCTCTCTATATATTCCTGGGACAGAGAATTGATTCTCAGAATTGATTCTCACGTTTCATACACAGGACAGACAAGCGTATTTGGCATTTTAATCCCATCCCAAGGTGTTTGTGTGGAATTACTTTTCCTCATGGAATATTTCCTTTCTCCTCATGTGCTGGAGAACAGCTACCCACTACTCTCCATGCAGTGTGGCAGGAGGAGAGAGAAGGGTTGGCTCTGCAAAATCCTTCATCTTGGCTGGGTGCAGGGGCTCACACCTGTCATCCCAGCACTTTGGGAGGGTGAGGCGGGTGGATCACCCGAGGTCAGGAGTTCGAGAGCAGCCTGGCCAACATGGTGAAACCCAATGTTGGGTGAAACCCCAGTTTGTTAAAAATAGAAAAAATTAGCCGGGCGTGGTGGCAGGTGCCTGTAATCACAGCTACTCGGGAGGCTGAGGCAGGAGAATCACTGGAACCCGAGAGGAGGAGGTTGCAGTGAGATGAGATCATGCCACTGCACTCCAGCCTGGGAGACAGGGCGAGGCTCTGTCTGAAAAAATAAAATAAAGTAAAATAAAATAAAATAAAGTAAAATAAAATAAAATATAATAAAATAAAAAGAATCCACTGTCCCTTCCTTTTGTGGTTCAAGACACTGGGTGTGACGTTTGAAATGCAACAGAAGCAGGTAGAACTGGTGACTCTTTGCACGTTGTACTCATGCAGGTCTTCATACCTCAGAAGGAAAAGTTCTCCTTATTTATTTATTTTTTTTGAGAAGGAGTCTAGCTCTGTCAACCAGGCTGGAGTGCAGTGGCGCGATCTTGGCTCACTGCAAGCTCTGCCTCCTGGGTTGACGCCATTCTCCTGCCTCAGCCTCCAGAGAAGCTGGGACCACAGGTGACCGACACCACGCCCAGTTAATTTTTGCATTTTTAGTAGACACAGGGTTTCACCATGTTGATCAGGCTGGTCTCGAAGTCCTGACCTCAGGCGATCTGCCCGCCTCAGCCTCCCAATGTGCTGGGATGACAGGCGTGAGCCACCTTGCCTGGCCGGACGTCCACTCTTAAATACAGGTGGACTTTCCAGGTTGACCCTTCTGGCTGGTGGACTTACAGGTGCAGCAAATCCCACTATTTCATTCCTTTCATTGCTTACATCTCCTATTGAATTCTCAGAGTCCATTATATCATTCTCATGCCTTTGCGTCCTCATAGCGTAACTCCTACTTATAAGTGAGAACATAATGATGATTGATTTTCCATTCCTGAGTTACTTCACTTAGAATCATGGCCTCCAGCTCCATCCAGGTTGCTGCAAATGCCGTCATTTCATTCCTCCTTATGGCTGAGTAGTATTTGGGGTAGATACCAAACTTCCAAGTATCTTAGTCACTTTCAGGGCTGGGACTAGAGTAAGGCATTCATCTAGGGCAATAGATTTATTTCATTATTATTATCATTATTAATATTATTATTATTATCTGAGACGGAGTCTCGCTCTTGTTCCCCAGGCTGGAGTGCAGTGGCGCGATCTCAGCTCACTGCTACCTCCGCCTCCTGGGTTCAAGCAATTTTCCTTCCTCAGCCTCCTGAGTAGCTGGGATTACGGGCACCTGCCACCAACCCCAGCTAATTTTTGTATTTTTAATACAGATGGTGTTTCACCTTGTTGGCCAGGATGGTCTCGAACTCCTGACCTCTGGTGATCCACCGCCCTTGGCCTCCCAAATTGTTGAGATTACAGGCGTGAGCCCGTGTCTGGCTGGGCACCAGATTCAAAACCTGAGTCACTGAGACAAGTAATAATTTATGGCAATGATTTTGAAAAATCCAGAAGAATGCCACAAGTCTGCAATGAACACAGTAGCGACATCTTAAGGAAACAGGTGCAGGTAAAGACAGGTAGAAGTGGCTAGCTGCGGTGGCTCACACCTGTTATCCCAGCACTTTGGGAGGCCGAGGAAAGGCACGAGGATCGCTTGAGCCCAGGAGTTTGAGACCAGCCTGGCCAACATAGCAAGACCCCATCTCTACAAAAACTGTGACAAATTAAGTGGGCATGACGGCATGACCCTGTAATCGGAGCTACTTGGGAGGTTGAAGTGGGAGGAGGGCTTGAGTCACAGTGAACTGTGAATGAGCCTCTGGACTCTAGCCTGGGTAACAGGGACCCTGTTGTCTAAAAACAGAAATCAAGAGAAATCCAAAAACGGTGTGATGAACACAATGGCAACATTTTATAAGTAGACGGATGCGTGTACATACAGATAGAGTAAGTTACTGAGACCTACGTGAGCTTAAAGAGCGAAAAATAGGCCGGGCGCGGAGGCTCACACCTGTCATCCCAGCACTTTGGGAGGCTGAGGCGGGCGGATCACGAGGTCAGGAGATCGAGACCATCCTGGGTAACACAGTGAAACCCCATTTCTACTAAAAATACAAAAAAATTAGCCAGGCTTAGTGGCGGGTGCCTGTAGTCCCAGCTACTCGGGAGGCTGAGGCAGGAGAATGACGTGAACCCGGGAGGCAGAGCTTGCAGTGAGCCGAGATCGCACCACTGCACTCCAGCCTGGACGACAGACCGAGACTCTGTCGAAAAAAAGAAAGAAAGAAAGAAAAGTAAGAAAGAAAGAAAGAAAGAAAGAAAGAAAGAAAGAAAGAAAGAAAGAAAGAAAGAAAGAAAGAAGAAAGGAAGGAAGGAAGGAAGGAAGGAAGGAAGGAAGGAAGGAAGGAAGGAAATAAAGAGAAAAAAAGAAAGAAAGAAAGAGAGAGGGAAAAGTACTGTGATCCTTTTTTTTGTTTGTTTTTTGAGATGGAGTCTTGCTCTGTCCCCAAGGCTGGAATACAGTGGCGTGATCTCGACTCACTGCAACCTCCACCTCCCAGGTTCAAGCTATTCTCCTGTCTCAGCCTCCCGAGTAGCTGGGATTACAGGCACCTGCCACCACACCCGGCTAATTTTTGTATTTGTAGTAGAGGCAGGATTTCACCATGTTGGCCAGGCTGCTCTCGAACTCCTGACCTCAGGTGATTCGCCCACCTTGGATTCCCATAGTGCTAGGATTACAGGCATGAGCCACCACGCCTGGCCAGTGCTGCTTTTTATAATGACAAAACAGGTGCCTGTCCCACCTCACAACTCAGCCCTTGGGTAGGTGTTGAGCCCCAAGTAGCTTCAATCACACCTGTCAGAGTCACAACGAAATGTTTCTTATTTTAGAAGCACATTCTCTGGTTTTCTTTTCTGTTTTTCTTTTTTAACACACAAATATATTTTTAATATAGTTCTAAGAGAAGAAAAAGCAGGTCATAAAACTGTAATATGTTTTCCTAATATTTTATTTATTTTTCATTAGTACTATTTTTTAGATTTGCCAGCATGTCGAAAAGAACCTTTATTACTTTCTGTAATTGCCTCTTATGCTTTGTTACCAGATGCCTTTGGAGCAGGAGCCTCTGTGGCAGGTGATTCTTCTATTTTAGGACTGGAGTCTTTTTTGTTGTTGTTTTGTTTTGTTGAGAGGGAGTCTTGCTCTGTCCCCCAGGCTGGAGTGTAATGGTACCATCTCGGCTCACCGCAACCTCCGCCTCCCAGGTTCAAGCGATTCTCCTGCCTCAACCTCCCCAGTAGCTGGGATTACAGGCACCTGCCACCACGCCTGGCTGATTTTTGTATTTTTAGTAGAGACGGGATTCCACCGTGTTAGCCAGGCTGGTCTTGAACTCCTGACCTCGTGATCCACCCACTTCAGCCTCCCAAAGTGCTGGGATTACAGGCTTGAGCCAGTGTGCTTGGCCGGTGCTGAAGCTTTTTGACCCTTCTGAGCTTTTGGAGCAGGTGCCTCTGTGGATGTAACCATCATCTCACTCTATTGGCAGGTGTTTCTTCTATTTTAGGAGCTGGAGTTTTTGAGTCCTCTGAACATTTGGAGCAGGTGCTGCCTTCTGGCCTGTGGTTTTCTGGGAAAGAATCTTCTGGGCTGAATCTTCTGGGCCTTCTTACCCACAGCGGTCATCTTTTTTGCTGGAACTTTAGCAGCAGCAGCTGCAGCAGCAGCAGGTGCTTTTTTGGAAGAAGCTTTCAGGATAGCTGCCTTTGGAAGCTTCTGAACTTTATTCTTGATGATTCTGTTCCTCATTTTCTTTGCCTTCATAACTTTAAAATGATCCAAATCTGTCATCTTGGCTTTTTGGAGAAGCTTTCAGGAGAGCTGCCTTTCGAAGCTTTTTTTTTTTTTTTTTTTTTTGAGATGGAGTCTTGCTCTG
Source organism: Pongo abelii (assembly GCF_028885655.2). NCBI lineage: Eukaryota > Metazoa > Chordata > Mammalia > Primates > Hominidae > Pongo > Pongo abelii. The sequence goes on along the minus strand of NC_072000.2, from coordinate 15,376,708 downwards.
TTGCCCAGGCTGGAGTGCAATGACACAATCTCAGCTCACTGCAACCTCCACCTCCCAGGTTCAAGCGATTCTCCTGCCTCAGCCTCCTGAGTAGCTGGGATTACAGGCATGCACCACTACACCCAGCTAATTTTTGTATTTTTAGTAGAGACAGGGTTTCACTGTGTTAGCCAAGCTGGTCTCAAACTCCTGACCTCGTGGTCTGCCCACCTTGGCCTCCCAAAGTGTTGGGATTACAGGCGTGAGCCACCACACTCAGCTGGATAACTTCTTGAGTGGTGATTTTAGAGGTATTGGTGCACACCCGAGCCGTGTACACCGTACCCAATGCATGGTCTTTTATTTCCGGCCACCCCCGAGCCTGTCCCCCAGATTCCCCAAAATCCATGTATCATTCTTATGCCTTTGCATCCTGCTAGCTTAGCTCTCACTTATGAGTGAGAACATAGGATGTTGGTTTTCCATTCCTGAGCTACTTCACTTAGAATAATGGTCCCCAACTCCATCCAGATTGCTGTGAATGCCATTGATTCATTTCTTTTCATTCATTTCTTTTCATGCCTGGGTAGTATTACATTTTATATATACAGTGCTGAGTATATATACAGCACTATATACATAGACATATGTATATATTGTGTGTATATATATTCAGCACTATATATATAGACATATGTACAGTGTGTGTATATATATTTACACACACATATTGTGTGTAAATATATATACACACACACTATATATATATATGTATATATACCCCAGCTTCATAAGCTCCCACTTATGAGAGAGAACAAAGGATGTTTGGTTTTCCATTCCTGAGTTAATTCACTTAGAATCATGGTCCCCAATTCCATCCAGGTTGCTGTGAATGTCATTCATTCATTCCTTTTCAAGGCTGAGTAGTATTCCAATAAATATATAGTGTGTGTATACATATATTCAGCACTATATATAGACATATATATAGTGTGCGTATATGTATACACACATATTGTGAGTAAATATATATACACACACTGTAAATATATATACACACACAACATATCTATATATATATAACCACAGTTTCATAAGCTCCCACTTATGAGGGAGAACAAAGGATGTCTGGTTTTCCATTCCTGAGTTACTTCACTTACAATATTGGTTTCCAATTCCATCCAGGTTGCCATGAATGCCATTCATTCATTCCTTTTCCTGGCTGAGTAGTATTCCATTATATATATACAGAGTGTGTATACATATGTTCAGCACTATATATATATATAGACTATATATAGTGTGTGTGTATATATATATCCTATATATGTATATCATATATATCATATATATATATTGAGATATATATCACTTTTTTTTTTTTTTAGATGGAGTCTCACTCTGTCGCCCAGGCTGGAATGCAGTGGTGTGATCTCAGCTCACTGCAACATCCACCTCCCGGGTTCAACCGATTCTTGTGTCTTAACCTCCCCAGTAGCTGGGATTACAGGTGCCTGCCACCACACCTGGCTAATTTTTGCATTTTTAGTAGAAATGCTGTTTCACCATATTGGTCAGGCTGGTCTTGAACTCCTGACCTGGTGATCCACCCACCTCAGCCTCCCAAAGTGCTGGGATTACAGGGGTGAGTCACCGCTCGCAGCCTGCACAGCATTTTCTTTATCCACTCGTTGCTGGATGGGTCTTGGGGCTGGTTCCATGATTTTGCAGTTGCAAACTCTGCTGCTATAAATGTGCCTGTGCAAGTGTCTTTTCCACATAACGACTGCTTTTCCTTTGGTAGATACCCAGTCGTGAAATTGCTGGACGTAATGGTACTTCTATTCTCATTATTTTAAGGAGTGTCCATGAGCTCTCCTTTCCTAGCATATTTTTAAGTGCAGGAGACAATATTGCTGGCTGTAGGCATGGCACTGTACAGCAGATCTTTAGAACGTAAGGATGTCTGGCCAGGCGCGGTGGCTCACGCCTGTGATCCCAGCACTTTGGCAGGAGGAGACCAACGGATCACCTGAGGTCAGGAGTTCAAGACCAGCCTGGCCAACATGGTGAAATTCTGTGTCTACTAAAAATACAAGAATTAGGCTGGGCGCGGTGGCTCACGCCTGTAATCTCAGCACTTTGGGAGGCCGAGGCGAGCGGATCAAGCGGTCAGGAAATCAAGATCATCCTGGTTAACATGGTGAAATCCCGTCTGTACTAAAAATACAAAAATTAGCCGGGTGTGGTGGCAGGTGCCTGTAGTCTCAGCTATTCAGGAGGCTGAGGCAGGAGAATGGTGTGAACCCAAGAGGCGGAGGTTGTAGTGAGCCAAGATTGCACCACTGCACTCCAGCCTGAGCAACAGAGCGAGACTCCATCTCAAAAAAAGAAAAAAAAAAAAGAATTAGCTGGTCATGGTGGCGGGGTCCTGTAGTCCCAGGTACTTGCGAGGCTGAGGCAGGAGAATCGCTTGAACCTGGGAGGTGGAGGTTGCAGTGAGCTGAGATTGTGCCACTGCACTCCAGCCTGGGTGACAAAGCGAGACTCCATCTCAAAATAATAATAATAATAATACTGATAAAATAAAAAATAAAAAAGAACATAAAGACATCCTCAGGGAAGCATGCATCTCCTCTGCCCTATAGTTTGAGCTACTGACTGACAATCCCTTCTCCTTGCAAATGCTCAACACAGAATTCCTGAGGCCATTGGAACATCACAGAGCCCTCACTCCATGCTTCATGAATCTTGCCTCTTTCTGTATTTTTTTATTTTTTGTAGAGATAGCGGAGGGGGGAATCTCACCATATTGCCCAGGCTGGTCTCGAACTTCTGGCCTCAAGCCATCCTCCTGCCTCAGCCTCACAAAGTACTCACAGGCATGAGTCACCGCCACGTGGATGAATCATGTGTCTTTTTACCTGCAACCATGTCCATCAACCCTCACCGGTGTTCGTCAATATTATCAAACATTATTATTATTATCATTAAATATGAAATAATAATTATTAAATATAAATTAAATATTTAATTTATATTTAATAATATATATAATATATATTATATAGCTATTAAGTGATGCTAAATAAATTAAATATTGATTAAATATTTAATTTATATTTAATCAATATTTAATCAATATTTCTATTGACTTATATTTCTGTTTTATATTGCATATATTGCAATATGCATATAGATGCATATCTATTGCATAGATATATATGCATAGCTATATATGCATATACAAATATATGGATAAATGCAAATATATGGATATATAGATATATGCATGTTTATATTTTAATTAAATATTTAATTAATATCTAATAATAATCACGAATATTTAATATTAATAATTAAATATCAATTATTAATTATTTAATTAAAATATAGGTATATGCATATATATTAAATGTTGCTCAACATTTTCCACATCTCACAACTTTCACAGCTGATCCAGCCATATGTTTTGATGTCAGGGGACCCCCCCCAGTATCCCTCCCTCTCATTGCCAGGTGCCCACACCGAGGTGACCTGGGGACCCCACTTTCACAGGCCTGGATTGTGACGGAGTCTGAAGCATTCACCATTGGTGGGGCATGCTCTGGTGATCAGTGGGAAGTGAGTGTGGAAGGTGAGACAGCCAGGAGACAGACGATGTCTCCTGTAACAAAGCATGAGCACAGGAGAAAAGAAAGAAATAAAAGAAAAGAAAGAAAGAAAGGAAAGAAAGAAAGATGACACCACAGCCTGTGCACGGTGGCGCAAGCCTGTAATCCCAGCACTTTTGGAGGCTAGACAGTTGGGTCATCTGAGGACAGGAGTTCAAGACCAGCCTGACCAACATGGTGAAACCCCATCTCTACTAAAAATACAAAAATTAGCCAGGCATGGTGGAGGGTGCCTGTAATCCCAGCTACTTGGGAGGCTGAAGCAGGAGAATCGCTTGAACCTGGGAGGCGGAGGTTGCAGTGAGCTAGGCATGGTGGCAGGTGCCTGTAACCCAGCTACTCGGGAGGCTGAGGCAGGAGAATCGCTCGGACCTGGGAGGTGGAGGTTGCAGTGAGCTGAGCTTGTGCTACTGCCCTCCAGCCTGGGCGACAAGAGCAAAACTCCATCTCAAAAATATATGATCAAAAAATAATAATAATAAAATAAAATATATGATCAACACAATGTAAATTAGACAATTTATAGTCATACAGCGTCCATCGCTACCTCACCCACAGTGGGAGAGAAAAATTAAAAAAAAAAAAAAACAGTTTTAGGACGATCCCCATGAAATTGTCAAAACCAGCCGTCTTCTAAATATCTGACTGGGGCTGTCAGAAAACAGACTTCAGAGAAGAATACAAATCATTGTTTCCAGCCGTAATAACAGACTTCAAAGCTGAGAGAATATGAAAAATTCATCGTGTGTCTACTTGAAACGAGGGATGTAAATTATGCCACTTTGTCTATATTTGTATAATATGTTCTTGTTGGCAAATACGGGATCCGTTCATTGTTTCGTTTAATACCTGACAATTCTGTAACAGTTGCAAAGATGGGTGCTTAAATCAGCGTTTCCCACTCTAGGACGGCAAAGAAAACAAAAATAAAGAAATAAAACAGGGTCAGAGAGAAGGAGAGCCGGGGGAAACTTTATCTAAATCAGTTGCTTGGAGCTGGTGTGCGGTGGCTCAGGCCTGTCATCCCAGCACTTTGTGAGGCTGAGACGGACGGATCACTTGAGGTTGGGAGTTCAAGACCAGCCTGGCCAACATGGTGAAACCTCGTCTCTACTAAAAATGCAAAAATTACCAGGTGTGGTGGCACGTGCCTGCAATCCCAGTTGCTTGGGAGACTGAGGTATGAGGATAGCTTGAACGCTGGAGGTGGAGCTTGCAGTGAGCTGAGATCGGGCCAGTGCACTCCAGCCTGGGCGAACAGAATGAGATTCTGTCTCAAAAAAAAAAAAAGAATTTCTTGAATTCATTCTCGAGGTCGGGGTATGTGATGCGAAGCTCTCCTAAATGCTGAGAAGATGCAAACAGTGTTTTGGTGCATGTCTGTTATCCCAGCTACACGGGAGGCTGAGATGGGAGAATTGCTTGAGCCCAGGAGGTTGAGGCTGCAGTGAGCTGAGATTGCACCAGTGCACTCCAGCCTGGGTAACAGAGGGAGACCCTGTCTCAAAAAAAGAAAAAAAGACATGGAAATAACATTTGATGAAGAAGATGAGGAAAGCCCACCCTTTAGCTTTCAAACTGCTCCAATTTTTTTTTTTTTTTGAGACAAATTCTTGCTCTGTTGCCCAGGCTGGAGTGCAGTGGCGTGATCTCAGCTCACTGCAACCTCTGCCTCCCGGGTTCAAGCAGTTCTTCTGCCTCAGCCTCCCGAGTACATGGGATTACAGGCGCCTGCCACCACGCCCAGCAAATTTTTGTTTTTTTGCTCGAGACCAGGTTTAGTCATGTTGGCCAGGCTGGTCTTGAACTCCTGACCTCAGGTGATCCACCCGCCTCGGCCTCCCAAAGTGCTGGGATTACAGGCATGAGCCACGGCGCCCAGTGCAATTTTTCCAAATTCTTAAGTCACATGTACCCCAGATGCAAGTACTCATACCTCAGACAAGGCAAGAAATTATGATTTTTCCTGCTGACTAAGAAATTCTCATATCAAAGTATCCCTTGAATAATATAGCCTGGTTATTCCAGTTTGCATATCTTTTGTTTTTTTGAGACAGTGTCTCACTCTGTCACCCAGGCTGGAGTGCCATGGCATGATCTCGGCTTGCTGCAAACTCCACCTCGTAAGTACGATTCTCTGGCTTCAGCCTCCTGAGTAGCTGGCATTACAGGTGCCCGCTACCACACCCGGCTAATTATTGTATTTTTTCTTTTTTTTTTTTTTTTAGTACAGACCAGGTTTTACCTTGCTGGCCACGTTGGCCTCAAATTCCTGACCTCAAGTAATCTGCCTTCTTCGGCCTCCCAAAGTGCTGGTATTACAGGTGTGAACCACCGTGCCCAGCCTCCAGTTTGCATATCTTGCTGATAGGTTTAATTAGCTGAATGAGCCCAATTTGATAATACAGGTGGGCAATATTGCTTTCCTGCTGCACACAGGGTCATAGATGAAATGACATCTATCCTCGGTATTCAAAGCAGTTGAATACATTCTGGTTTGCAATTTTGACTGATTTGGTAAGAGGTGGGGGCTGAGGAATCTCAATCCAATTTTTTAGGTTAGTGTTTTGTTTCGTTTCTTTTTGAGACTGAGTCTTGCTCTGTTGCCCAGGCTGGAGTGCAGTGGTACAATCTCAGCTCACTGCAACCTCCGCCTCCTGGGTTCAAGCGATACTCCTGCCTCAGCCTCCCAAGTAGCTGGGATTACAGGCACCTGCCACCATGCCGGGCTAATTTTTGTATTTTTTGTAGAGACGTGCTTTCACCATGATGGTCGGGCTGGTCTAGAACTCCTGACCTCTGGTGATCCACCTGCTTCGGCTTCCACAAATGCTGGGATTACAGGTACGTGCCACCACGCCTGGCTAATTTTTGTATTTTAGTAGACATGGGGTTTCACCATGATGGTCAGGCTGGTCTGGAACTCCTGACATCTGGTGATCCGCCCGCCTCGGCCTCCCAAACTGCTGGGATTACAGGTACGTGCCACCACGCCCGGCTAATTTTTGTATTTTAGTAGAGACAGGCTTTCACCATGATGGTCAGGCTGGTCTCGAACTCCTGACCTCAGGTGATCCGCCCACCTTGGCCTTCCAAAGTGCTGGGATTACAGGCGTGAGCCACCGTGCCAGGCCTCTGGTTTGCAATTGTGACTGAGCTGGTAAGAGGTGGGTGCCAAGGATTCTCAATCTGTTTTTTTAGTGTTTGTGTTTTGTTTTATTTTGTTTTTGAGACAATATCTTGCTCTGTTGCGTAGGCTGGAGTGCAGTGGTGCAATCTCAGCTCACTGCAGCCTCCACCTTCTGAGCTCAAGCCATCCTCCTTCCTCAGCCTCCCAAGTAGCTGGGACTATAGGCATACATACCACATCCAGATAATTTTTTTTTTCTTGGTACAGACAGGGTTTCACCATGTTGCCCAGGCTGGTCTCAAACTCCTGACCTCAAGTGATCCACCCGCCTCGGCCTCCCAAAGTGCTGAGATTACAGGCGTGAGTCACCGCACCCGGCCACTTTTTTTCTTTTCCTTTTTTTAAATAACAGCACCATTGCACAGCTCATGAGTGCTACAGAAAACACACGTTAAATGCTTTCCACCAAATTTTGACTTTTTATTGCGGTTAAAAATAAACAAGTACCAGAAAATCAGATCTTTTTGTAAAATGTTAAGCACGTATTATGGTTAACGTACACAGGGTAATTGAATTTGATTCGAGTTCATTTACTCTTGCCAAATCAAGCCCCACCGAACAGGTTTTAGTTGTTGTTAGAGACTCAGCTTTGAAATGTCCATTTATCTCTTCCTTTCAACTTCTGGATGTGTTGAAGTGGGGAAAATCCTGTGAGTATAATTTACATGTTACTGCTGCTTTCCTCGCTAAGGAGTGCCTGATGACTTCTTTATATGGCGCATCTGAAAGCAAACTCTGAAATGAGGCCGGGCGCCGTGGCTCAAACTCTGAAATGAGGCCGGGCGCCGTGGCTCACGCCTGTCATCCCAGCACTTTGGGAGACCGAGGAGGGCAGATCGCCTGAGGTCAGGAGTTGGAGACCAGCCTGGCCAACATGGTGAAACTCCGTCTCTACTAATAATACAAACACTAGCCTGGCGTGGTGGCGGGCACCTGTCATCCCAGCTACTTGGGAGGCTGAGGCAGGAGAATCACTTGAACCTGGGAGGCCGAGGTTGCAGTGAGCTGAGATGGCGCCATTGCACTCCAGCCTGGGCCACAGCGAGACTCTGTCTGAAAAAATAAAAATAGTCACTCATGAGCATCGCCTTATTTTCCATTGTTACTGGTTACTGATAAATTCAGCGAAATACTGGTTTTATAATTTTACGGTTGCTAGAAGTTGCGTCTCACTTTATTTGATGATTTAGTGGTCTTGCATTCTTTTAATTTATTCTGGGTGAATTCTCTATGTCTATTCTTTCTTCAACTTCAAATTTTGATCTCTGCACAATTTTCTGCAATTTGTTTTTTATTTTTTGGTTTTTTTGTTCTTTCACGCCCCCTATCGTCTTCTTGGGCTCTTCGCCATATTAGTCATGTTTTATTTTGTCTTTTCTATATCATTCTTTGTTTCATTTCTATTTTCCTATCCTCTATTTCTCTCTCTCTCTTTTTTCTTTTGAAACAGCGTCTCGCTCTGTCACCCAGGCTGGAGTGCAGTGGCGTGATCTCGGCTCACCACAACCTCCGCCTCCTGGGTTCAAGCGATTCTCCTGCCTCAGCTTCCCGAGTAGCTGGAATTACAGGCACCTGCCACCACGCCTGGCTAATTTTTGTAGTTTTAGTAAAGACGCAGTCTCACCATGTTGGCCAGGATGGTCTCGAACTTCTAACCTCAGGTGATCCACCTGCCTGGGCCTCCCAAATTACGGGTATTTTGTTGCTGTTGTTTTTGAGATGGAGTCTCGCTCTGTCGCCCAGGCTGGAGTGCAGTGGCACAATCTCGGCTCACTGCAACTTCCATCTCCCAGGTTCAACTGATTTTTCTGCCTCGGCATGCCGAGTAGCTGGGATTACAGGCATGCGCTAGCATGCCTGGCTAATTTTTCTTCTTTTTGGTAGAGAGGGGTTTCACCATGTTGGCCAGGCTGATCTCGAACTCCTGATCTCTGGTGATCTGCCCACCTCAGCCTCCCAAAGTGCTGGGATTACAGCCGTGAGCTACCGCACCCAGCCAAAAAGATATCTTAAAAGATCTCAGCATCTCATCTCACTGTAACCTCCACCTCCTGGGTTCAAGTAATCCTCCTGCCTCAGCCTCCCAAGTAGCTGGGATTACAGGCGTGCGACACCACGACTGGCTAATTTTTGTATTTTTAGTAGAGACAGGGTTTCACCGTGTTGGCCAGTCTGGTCTCGAACTCCTGATCTCATGTAATCCACCTGCCTCGGCTTCCCAAAGTGCTGAAATTACAGATGTGAGCCACCACGCCCAGCAAAGCTTTTTCTAACTCGATAGCTTGAGAACTTGCTTTCCTTTTGTTTTTGTGAAGTGCTGAACCCCAGGATTACTTTCTAAAAGATTCTGCTGTTCCCTACACCATTCTTTTTCATTATGGCAAAATACGTATAATGTCATATGCACCATTTTAACTGTTTTTCTTCTTCTTGAGACCACTCTTTTGTGTCTTGTTGTGGTTGTTTTCTTGTGTTTTTTAGAGACAGGGTCTTCTCTTTTTCTTTTTTTTTGAGATGGAGTCTTCCTTTGTCGCCCAGGCTGGAGTGCAGTGGCGCGATCTCCACTCACTGCAAGCTCTGTCTCCCAGGTTCATGCCATTCTCCTGCCTCAGCCTCCCAAGTAGCTGGGACTACAGGCACCCGCCACCGCGCCCGGCTAATTTTTTGTATTTTTAGTAGGGACTGAGTTTCACCGTATTAGCCAGGATAGTCTCGATCTCCTGACCTCGTGGTCTGCCTGCCTCGGCCTCCCAAAATGCTGGGATGACAGGCGTGAGCCACTGTGCCTGGCCAAGACAGGATCTTGTCTTTTTGCCCAAGCTGGAGTGCAGTGGCGTGATCACACCTCACTGCAGCCTCCATTTCCTGGGCTAAACGGATCCTCCAACCTCAGCCTCCCAAGTAGCTGGGAATCCAGGTGTGAGCCACTGTACCACGCTGAGAACAACTTTTTGCATTTTTAAAATTTAATTCTGTGCAATGTTCATTGCTGCCAGCCAAATGTACCCTTTTCCACAAAAGAAAGCATTTTTTTTTCCTGTGTATAGCAATAAAATTTTTTAAGATCGTGGTAGAGAGCACATAATATAATCTCTGCCATTTTAGCCATTGTAAATAAGAGTACAATTTGGCCGGGCATGGTGGTTCACACCTGTAATCCCAGCACTTTGGGAGGCTGAGGCAGGCTGATCAGGAGGTCAGGAGATTGAGACCATCCTGGCCCACATCGTGAAACCCTGTCTTTACTAAAATACAAAAAATTAGCCGGGCACTGTGGTGTGCACCTGTAGTCTCAGCTACTCGGGAGGCTGAGGTAGGGACATTGCTTGAACCCAGGAAGTGGAGGTTGCGGTGTGCCAAGATCGCGCCACTGCACTCCAGCCTGGGGAACTAGAGTGAGACTCCATCTCAAAAAAAAAAAAAAAAGAAAAAAAGTTAAATATTCTTCCATGTTCATTGTTGCCAACCGAATGTACCCCTTTCCTCAAAAGAAAGCTTATTTTCCTGTCTATAGCAATATATACTTTTTAAAAATTGTGGTAGAGCACACATAATACAATCTCTGCAATTTTTGCCATTTTAAAGAGTATAATTTGGCCGGGCGTGGTGGCTTATGCCTGTAATCTCAGCACTTTGGGAGGGCAAGGCGGGTTGATCACCTGAGGTTGGGAGTTCAAGAAAAGCCTGGTCAACATGGCAAAACCCTGTCTCTACTAATAGTACAAAAATTAGCCGGGTGTGGTGGTGTGTGCCTGTTATCCTAGCACTCTGGGAGGCCGAGGTGGGTGGATCACATGAGGTCAGGAGTTCAAGACCAGCCTGGCCAAAATGGCAAAACCCTGTCTCTACTAATAATACAAAATTTAGCCAGACGTAGTGGCACATGCCTGTAATCCCAGGTACTCGTAAGGCTGAGGCAGGAGAATCACTTGAACCCGGGAGGCAGAGGTTGCAGTAAACTGAGATTGCACCACTGCACTCCAACCTGGGCAACAAGAGTGAGCCTCTATCTCAAAAAAAAGAAAAAAAATTAAATATTGTGCAATGTTCATTGTTTCCAACTGAATGTATCCTTTTCCTGAAAAGAAAGCTTCTTTTCCTGTCCATAGCAATATATATTTTTTTAATTGTGGGGGAGCACACATAATATAATGTCTACTATTTTAGCCATTTTAAAGAGTACAATTCATCCAGGCATGGTGGCTCACGCCTGTAATCCCAGCATTTTGGGAGGGCAAGGCGAGTGGATCACCTGAGGTTGGGAGTTCAAGAAAAGCCTGGTCAACATGGCAAAACCCCGTCTCTACTAATAATACAAAAATTAGCCGGGTGTGGTGCTGCGTGCCTCTAATCCCAGCACTTTGGGAGGCTGAGGTGGGTGGATCACCAGAGATCAGAAGTTCGAGATCAGCCTGGCCAACATGGTGATATCCTGTCTCTACTAAAAATACAAAATATTAGCTGGGCCTGGTGGTAGATGCCTGTACTCCCAGCTACTCAGGAGGCTGAGGAAGGAGAATCACTTGAACCCGGGAGGCGGAGGTTGCAGAGAGCTGAGATCGCGCCATTGCACTCCAGCCTGGGGAACAAGATCAAAACTCTATACCCCTCAAAAAAAAATAGTACATTCAAATAATTGTGCAACCATTGTCACTAACCACCTCCAGAATATTTTCATCTTCCCAAACAGAAACTCTCTCCCCATGAAACACCAATTCCCCATTTCACCCCCCAGCCTCTGCCACCCGTAGTTCTAGTTTCTGACTCTATGAAATCTTTGCCTGTTCCAGGCATTTTAGATAAGTGGAGTCATACACTATGGGGTCTTTCCTGTCTGGGTTCTCTCACTGGGCCTGATGTCCTCAAGGTTCACACATGCCACAGCCTGCGTCTGACCCTCATTCCTTTTCCTGGCTGTATAGTGTTCCATTGTGTGTCTCTTCTCCCACCGGGCCTGATGTCTTCAGGTTTCATCCATGCCGCAGCCTGCGTCTGACCCTCATCCATTTCCCTGGCTGTATAGTATTCCATTGTGTGTCTCTCCTCTCACTGGGCCTGAGGTCTTCAAGGTTCACCCATGCCGCAGCCTGCGTCTGACCCTCATTCCTTTTCCTGGCTGTATAGTATTCCATTGTGTGTCTCTTCTCTCACTGGGCCTGATGTCTTCAAGGTTCACCCATGCCGCAGCCTGCGTCTGACCCTCATTCCTTTTCCTGGCTGTGTAGTATTCCATTGTGTGTCTCTTCTCTCACTAGGCCTGATGTCCTCAAAGTTCATTCACACTGCAGCCTGCATCTGATTCTCATCGCTTTTCCTGGCCATATAGTATTCCACTGTGTGTTTCTTCTCTCACTGGGCCTGAGATCTTCCAGGTTCAATCACACTGCAGCCTGCATCTGACCCTCATTCCTTTTCCTGGCTGTATAGCATTCCATTGTGTGTCTCTTCTCCCACTGGGCCTGATGTCTTCAAGGTTCACCCACGCCACAGCCTGTGTCTGACCCTCATTCCTTTTCCTGGCTGTATGGTATTCCATTGTGTGTCTCTTCTCCCTCTGGGCCTGATGTCTTCAAGGTTCACCGATGCCGCAGCCTGCGTCTGACCCTCATTCCTTTTCCTGGCTATATGGTATTCCGTTGTGTGTCTCTTCTCCCACTGGGCCTGATGTCTTCATGGTTCACCCATGCCACAGCCTGCGTCTAACCCTCATTCCTTTTCCTGGCTGTATAGTATTCCATTGAGTGTCTCTTCTCTTGCTGGGACTGATGTCTTCAAGGTTCGTTCACACTGCAGCCTGCATCTGACCCTCATTCCTTTACCAGGCTGTATAGTATTCCATTCTGTGTTTCTTCTCTCACTGGGCCTGATGTCTTCAATGTTCACCCATGCCGCAGCCTGCTTCTGACCCTCATTCCTTTGCCTGGCTGTATGGTATTCCATTGTGTGTCTCTTCCTTTGCTGGGCCTGAGATCTTCCAGGTTCATTCACACTGCAGCCTGCATCTGACCCTCATTCGTTATTGCTGGCCATATAGTATTCCACTGTGTGTCTCTTCTCCCACCGGGCCTGATGTCTTCAATGTTCACCCATGCTGCAGCCTGCGTCTGACCCTCATCCATTTCCCTGGCTGTATAGTATTCCATTTTGTGTCTCTTCTCTCAATGGGCCTGGTGTCTTCAAGGTTCATCCACACTGCAGCCTGTGTCTGACCCTCATTCCTTTTCCTGGCTGTATAGTATTCCATTGTGTGTCTCTTCTCTCACTGGGCCTGATGCCTTCAAGGTTCACCCATGCCGCAGCCTGTGTCTGACCCTCATTCCTTTTCCTGGCTGTATAGTATTCCATTGTGTCTCTTCTCTCACTGGGCCTGATGTCTTCAAGGTTCACCCATGCCGCAGCCTGCGTCTGAACCTCATTCCTTTTCCTGGCTGTGTAGTATTCCATTGTGTGTCTCTTCTCTCACTGGGCCTGATGTATTCAAGGTTCATTCACGCTGCAGCCTGCATCTGACCCTCATTCCTTTTCCTAGCTATATAGTATTCCATTTTGTGTCTCTTCTCTCACTGGGCCTGATGTCTTCAAGGTTCATTCACACTGCAGCCTGCGTCTGACCCTCATTCTTTTTCCTGGCTGTATAGTATTCCATTGTGTGTCTCTTCTCTTACTGGGCCTGATGTCTTCCATGTTCACTCACACTGCAGCCTCTGTCTGACCCTCATTCCTTTTCCTGGCTGTGTAGTATTCCATTGTGTGTCTCTTCTCTCACTAGGCCTGAGGTCTTGAAGGTTCATCCACGCTGCAGCCTGCTTCTTACCCTCGTTCCTTTTCCTGGCTGTGTAGTATTCCATTGTGTGTCTCTTCTCTCACTGGGCCTGATGTCTTCAAGGTTCATTCACACTGCAGCCTGCATCTGACTCTCATTCCTTTTCCTGGCTGTATAGTATTCCACTGTGTGTCTCTTCTCCCACTGGGCCTAATGTCTTCAAGGTTCACCCATGCCGCAGCCTGTGTCTGACCCCCATTCCTTTTCCTGGCTGTATGGTATTCCATTGTGTGTCTCTTCTCCCACTGGGCCTGATGTCTTCAAGGTTCACCCATACCGCAGCCTGCGTCTGACCCTCATTCCTTTTCCTGGCTGTATGATATTCCATTGTGTGTCTCTTCTCCCACTGGGCCTGATGTGTTCAAGGTTCACCCATGCCGCAGCCTGCGTCTGACCCTCATTCCTTTTCCTGGCTGTATGGTATTCCATTGTGTGTCTCTTCTCCCACTGGGCCTGATGTCTTCAAGTTTCACCCATGCCGCAGCCTGCGTCTGACCCTCATCCATTTCCCTGGCTGTATAGTATTCCATTGTGTGTCTCTTCTCTCACTGGGCCTGATGTCTTCAATGTTCACCCATGCCGCAGCCTGCTTCTGACCCTCATTCCTTTTCCTGGTTGTATGGTATTCCATTGTGTGTCTCTTCCTTCACTGGGCCTGAGATCTTCCAGGTTCATTCACATTGCAGCCTGCATCTGACCCTCATTCCTTTTTGCTGGTCATATAGTATTCCATTGCGTGTCTCTTCTCCCACCGGGCCTGATGTCTTCAATGTTCACCCATGCCACAGCCTGCATCTGACCCTCATTCCTTTTCCTGGCTGTATAGTATTCCATTGTGTGTCTCTTCTCTCACTGGGCCTGATGTCTTCAAGGTTCACCCATGCCGCAGCCTGTGTCTGACCCTCATTCCCTTTCCTGGCTCTATGGTATTCCATTGAGTGTCTCTTCTCCCACTGCGCCTGATGTCTTCAAGGTTCACCCATGCCGCAGCCTGCATCTGACCCTCATTCCTTTTCCTGACTTTATAGTATTCCATTGTGTGTCTCTTCTCTCAGTTGGCCTGAGGTCTTCCAGCTTCATTCACACTGCAGCCTGCATCTGACCCTCATTCCTTTTCCTGGCTGTATAGTATTCCATTGTGTGTCTCTTCTCCCATTGGGCCTGATGTCTTCAAAGTTCACCCATGCTGCAGCCTATGTCTGACCCTCATTCCTTTTCCTGGCTGTATGGTATTCCTTTGTGTGTCTCTTCTCTCACTGGGCCTGAGATCTTCCAGGTTCATTCACACTGCAGCCTGCTTCTGACACTCATTCATTTTTACTGGCCATATAGTATTCCATTGTGTGTCTCTTCTCCCACTGGGCCTGATGTCTTCAATGTTCACCCATGCCGCAGCCTGAGTCTGACCCTCATTCCTTTTCCTGGCTGTATAGTATTCCATTGTGTGTCTCTTCTCTCACTAGGCCTGAGGTCTTCAAGGTTTACCCGTGCTGCAGCCTGTGTCTGACCCTCATTCCTTTTCCTGGCTGTGTAGTATTCCATTGTGTGTCTCTTCTCTCACTGGGCCTGAGGTCTTCAAATTTCATTCACACTGCAGCCTGCATCTGACCCTCATTCCTTTTCCTGGCCATATGGTATTCCATTGTGTGTCTCTTCTCTTACTGGGCCTGATGTCTTCCTGGTTCATTCACACTGCATCCTGCGTCTGACCCTCATTCCTTTTCCTGGCTGTATAGTATTCCATCGTGTGTCCCTTCTCTCACTGAGCCTGGTGTCTTCAAGTTTCAGCCATGCTGCAGCCTGCGTCTGACCCTGATTCCTTTTCCTGGTTGTGTAGTATTCCATAGTGTGTCTCTTCTCTCACTGGGCCTGAGTTCTTCGAGGTTTATCCATGCTGCAGCCTGCGTCTGACCCTCATTCCTTTTCCTGGCTGTATAGTATTCCATTGTGTTCCCAGAGCAAATTCTGTTTACGTGTTCATCCACTGATGGGCGCCTCTGTTGCTTCCATGTTTGAACTGTTGTGAGTCATGACACTATGAACTTGTGTATAGCAGTATGATCTGTTTTTCTAGGAAAATTTGGAGATGAAAAAAATATGTTCACCCATGAGATCATGTCATTTGCATGGACGTCGATGGAGTTGGAAGCCATTATCCTCAGCAAACAAACACAGGAACAGAAAACCAAACACTGCATGTTCTCTCGCATAAGTGGGAGCTGAACAATGAGAACACATGGACACAGGGAGGGGAACGTCACACACTGGGGCCTTCCAGGGGTGGAGGAGTGGGAGGGAGAGCAACAGGAAAAATAACTAATGCATCGTGGGCTTTATACCTAGGTGACAGGTTGACAGGTGCAGCAGACCACCATGGCATGTGTTTACCTATGTAGCAAACTTGCCCACCCTTCCCCCATACCCGAGAGCTTAATTTTTTTTTTTTTTAAGATGGAGTCTCACTCTGTCGTCCAGGCTGGAGCACAGTGGCGCGATCTCAACTCACTGCAAGCTCCACCTCCCAGGTTCACGCCATTCTCCTGCCTCAGCCTCCTGAGTAGCTGGGACTACAGGTGCCTGCCACCGCACCCGGCTAATTTTTGTGTTTTTAGGAGAGATAGGGATTCAACATATCAGCCAGGATGGTCTCGATCTCCTGACCTCGTGATCTGCCTGCCTCGGCCTCCCAAAGTGCTGGGATAACAGGGGTGAGCCACTGTGCCTGGCACCCCAGAGCTTAAAATAACATTTTTAAAAAAGTTTACATAGTACAAAGAAAAAAAGCATAATTATTTTCATAGTCATTAACTAGAGAATAAGACAGAGACTATTTGAGTCACAAAAGTGATGTGTGATTGTCACAGCTAAGTGGAAACAGGGCTGGTATAATTTGCATCTTCACCTTTTCAAGGCTGGGAGTGCGGTGGTCCATGTCTGTGATTTCAGCACTTTGGGAGGCCAAGGCAGGTGGATCACCTGGGGTCAGGAGTTCGAGACCAGCATGACCAACTTGGCAAAACCCCATCTGTACTAAAGATACAAAAATTAGCCGGTCACAATGGCTGGTGCCTAGAATCCCTGCTACTCGGGAGGCTGAGGCAGGAGAATGGTGTGAACCCAGGAGGCGGAGCTTGCAGTGAGCTGAGAAGGCGCCATTGCACTCCAGGCTGGGAGACAGAGTGAGACTCCGTCTCAAAAAATAACATAATATCCTACTCTGAATTCAACAGTCAATTAAAAACATAGTCCATAATTTCCCTTCTATCAGAATCTGCAGCCTACGCTTTCATTTCTTTCTTGTCGGCTAGTCCTTCCATCAAGGTAGGACATTTCTGCCTTACGAACCATGCCCTGTGTTTTGGGCACCCGTAAAATATGTCTTTAAAATCGCTTGAACTCTTTTTATTTATTTATTCATTTATTCTGAGACAGAGTCTTGCTCTTGTCACCCTGGCTGGAGTCCAGTGGCACGATCTTGGCTCACTGCAACCTCCGCCTCCCGGGTTCAAGCAGTTCTCCTGCCTCAGCCTTCCGAGTAGCTGGGATTACAAGTGCCACACCGCCACACCCGGCTAATTTTTGTATTTTGTAGTAGAGACGGGGGTTTCACCACGTTGGCCAGGCTGGTCTCAAACTCCTAACCTCGTGATCCACCCGCCTCGGCCTCCCGAAGTGCTGAGATGACAGGCGTGAGCCACCGCACCCGGCCAGAAAAAATCACCCGAACTTTTTTAACGTTTGGAAAGAAGTCCCTGGTTGTGTTCCGTCTGTTGGAGGCACCACGATGGAATGGGAACCATCTGTGCTAAAGGCACCCGTCCTCATTTTTCACAACAAATCCGTCTGGCCTCTTGCTGTGTTCATGAGCTCTCTGCAGAGAAAGCTTGTTCATCCCGGCTCTTTTCTACTCAGCTCGCATTCAGGTTCCTGCAGACCTCGGATAATCTCTTCTGGAGGGGATCTTTTCCAAACCTTTGATCTGCCCTGTTTTATTTATGTCAAGTAATTCCTGTGTCTGCAGAACCGGTGGGGAGGATCAAGCCAGCTCTGTCCTGATCCAACACGTGCGATCCCCCGTTAGTGCACAAGCCTGGGGTCTGCTTTTTCGGGAGGCACCCCCCACCGAGTCTGAAGCGGGCGTCTAATCCTCAGGCGAAAGAACTTCCCGCTTTTATACACAGGAAAAACTGCACCCTGGGTTCTAATACAGCGATCTGTGTCTTTTCCGAGGCTGTCTTGGCGAGGGTATTTCTCAGCCTAATAACCGTGTCAATATTAGGTCAATAATATCCAACACCTGTGATAACTTCAGCCTGCCAGGCAGAAATTTACCGTGCTGATCGAAAGACATTCTCCCAAGGCAAACATTGGAAATTAATGTTTTAAAAACCTTTTCTGATTCCAGAAGGAAAGGCTGTTTTAGAAAGACAACTGGCGTTCTAGGGGAGAAAGATGGTCCTCGTTGAAATGCACGGATTATGCATGACAAATACGGAATTGGATGTTGCCAGTAAATGAAGAGAGCTGTTTGGAAAAGGCTGGTAAATAGGAAGGTTTTCTGTACAAAGAGAAGTGACTCACACATTTAAGAGTTTATGCAGCCAGCAGACACATGAAAGAATGCTCATCATCACTGGCCATCAGAGAAATGCAAATCAAAACCACAATGAGATACCATCTCACACCAGTTAGAATGGCAATCATTAAAATGTCAGGAAACGACAGGTGCTGGAGAGGATGTGGAGAAATAGGAACACTTTTACACTGTTCATGGGACTGCAAACTAGTTCAACCCTTGTGGAAGTCAGTGTGGTGATTCCTCAGGGATCTAGAACTAGAAATACCATTTGACCCGGCCATCCTGTTATTGGGTATATACCCAAAGGACTATAAATCATGCTGCTATAAAGACACATGCACACGTACGTTTATTGTGGCACTATTCACAATAGCAAAGACTTGGAACCAACCCAAATATCCAACAACGATAGACTAGATTAAGAAAATATGGCACATATACACCATGGAATACTATGCAGCCATAAAAAAGGATGAGTTCATGTCCTTTGTAGGGACATGGATGAAATTGGAATCCATCATTCTCAGTAAACTATCACAAGGACTGAAAACCAAACACCGCATGTTCTCACTCATAGATGGGAATTGAACAATGAGAACACATGGACACAGGAAGGGGAACATCACACTCTGGGGACTGTTGTGGGGTGGGGGGAGGGAGGAGGGATACCATTAGGAGATATACTTAATGCTAAATGGCAACAACTCCAGCTCGGGAACAAAGATGTTCTATGTGTGCTTTTAAAAACTTTTTATTTTACATAAAATTGGCAACTAATAATTTCATATTTTTAAGGTGCACAAGATGACGTTTTGATATATGTATCACTGTGGAATAATTACATCATGTTAATTCACGTATCTGTCACTTCAACTGCTTAATCTTTTTTGAGTAAAAACATGTAAAATCTGTTCTTTTATCAGTTTTGAATTATACATCATCTATTAACTGTTGCCACCATGCTGGGCTAGAATGTTTTCTTCTGTCACTAGAATGCATCCTTTCTGTCAGACTGAAACTTTGTATCATTTCACCAATGTTTCCCCCTTTTTTTCTTCTTCTTCCTCCTCCTCCACCTCCCCCTCCTCCTCCTTCACCTCCCCCTCCTCCTCCTCCCTCTCCTCCCCTCCCCTCTCCTCCCCTCCCCTCTCCTCCCCTCCCCTCCCCTCTCTTCCCTCCCCTCCCCTCACCTCTGACTTCCCCTCCCCTCCCCTCTCCTCCCTCCCCTCTCCTCCCCTCCCCTCCTCTCCCCTCCCCTCTGCTCCCTCCCCTCCCCTCCCCTCTCCTCCCCTCCCCTCCCCTCCCCTCCCCTCCCCTCCCCTCCCCTCTCCTCCCGTCCCCTCCCCTCCCCTCCCCTCTCCTTCCCTCCCCTCCCCTCCCCTCCCCTCCCCTCTCCTCCCCTCCCCTCCCCTCTCCTCCCCTCCCCTCCCCTGTGCCTTCCCCTCCCCTCCAATCTCCTCCCTCCACTTCCCTCTCCTCCCTCCCCTCCCCTCCCCTCCCCTCCCTCCCCTCTCCTCCCCTCCCTTCTCCCCACTCTCCTACCTCCCCTCCCCTATCTCTTCCCCTCTCCTCGCTCCCTTTCCCCTCCCCTCTCCTCCCTCCCCTCCCCTCCCCTCTCCTCCCTCCCCTCCCCTCCCCTCTCCTCCCTCCCCTCCCCTCTCTTCCCTCACCTCCCCTCTCCACCCTCCCCTCACCTCCCCTCTCCTCCCCTCCCCTCCATTCCCCTCCCCTCCCTCCCTGCCTCTCCCCTCCCCTCCCCTCCCCTCCCCTCCCCTCTCCTCCCCTCCCCTCCCCTCTCTTCCCTCCCCTCCCCTCACCTCTGACTTCCCCTACCCTCCCCTCTCCTCCCTCCCCTCTCCTCCATTCCCCTCCCCTCCCTCCCCTGTCCTCCCCTCCCCTCCCCTCCCCTCTCCTCCCCTCCCCTCCCCTCTCCTCCCCTCCCGTCCCCTCTCCTCTCCTCCCCTCCCCTCTCCTCCCCTCCCCTCCCCTCTCCTCCCCTCCCCTCCCCTCTCCTCCCCTCCCCTCACCTATGACTTCCCCTCCCCTCCACTCCCATCTCCTCTCCTCTCATCTCCTCTTGCTTTTCTTTTCTTTTTTCCTTTCTTTTTAGACAGAGTCTTACTCTGTCACCCAGGCTGGAGTGCAGTGGCCTGATCTCAGCTCACTGCAACCTCCGCCTCCTAGGTTCAACCAATTCTCCTGCCTCAGTCTCCCGAGTAGCTGGGATGACAGGCACCTGCCACCACACCCGGCTAATTTTTCTGTTTTTAGTAGTGACTGGGATTTGCTGTGTTGGCCAGGCTGGTCTCGAAGGCCAGACCTCGTGATCCACCTGCCTCGGATTACACTTTTTTACATTCCACGTAGAGGTGAGAGCACGTGGTATTTGTTTGTCTGAGCCTGGCTTATTTCCCTCAACGTCACGTCCTCCAGGTTCATCTTGTTTTTCCAGGCTGAAGACTGTTCTGTTTTGTGTGTCACACATCTTGTGGCCTGTGTCATAGAAAACGTTTTCCCCCCAAACCCATACCCCGACCGGGATGCTCCATGCCCTCTCACTGTGCTTATGGGCCCCACGGGAAGGCTGTTATTGTGTCCCCTACTTCTAGTCTTAAGCAAATACAACTGTTGTTTTGCTAAATTTGCCTTTTCTTTCTTTCTTTCTTTCCTTTCTTTCTCTTTCTTTCTCCCTTTTCTCCTTCTTTCTACCTCTCTTCTTTCTTCTTTTCTCTTTCTCTCTCTCTTCTTTGTTCTTTTTTCTTTCTCCCTCTCTTCTTTCTTTCTTCTTTCTCTTTTCTTTCTTTCTCTCTTTCTCTCGTTTCTTTCTTTCTCTTTTCTATTTCTCTCTCTGTCTCTTTTCTTTCTTTTCTTCTTTCTCTTTTCTTTCTTTCTCTTTCTGTTTCTTTCTCTCTTTCTTTCTCTTTCTCTCTTCTTTCTTTTTTCTTTCTTTCTCTTTTTTCTCTCTCTCCTTTCTTTGTCTTTCTCTCTTTCCTTCTCCTTTCTTTCTCTTTCTCTTACTTTCTTTATCTCTCTCCTTTCTTTCTTTCTGTTTTCTTTCTTCCTCTTTCTCTTTCTTTCTCTCTCTTTCTTTTTTCTTTCTTTCCCTTTCTTCTTCCTTTCTTTCTCTCTCTTTTCTTTCTTTCTCCCTTCCTTTCTTTCTCTTTATTTCTTCTTTCTTTCTTCCTCTCTCCTTCCTTCCTTCAATCTTTCCTTCCTTCTTTCCTTCCTTTCAAGACAGAGTCTGATTGTCACCCAGGCTACAGTGCACTGGCACAATCTCAGCTCACTGCAACCTCTGCCTCCCGGGTTCAAGTGATTCTCCTGCCTCAGCCTCCTGAGTAGCTGGGATTACAGGCACTCGCCACCACACCCAACTAATTTTTTAATATTTTCAGTAGTGACGGGGTTTCACCATGTTGGCCAGGGTGGCCTCAAACTCCTGGCCTCAAGAGATCCACCCGCCTCGGACTCATAGAATGCTTGCATTACATGAACCACCCTGCCCAGTCCTAAATTTGCTTTTTATGGGGATGCCTTTGCAAAGGTAGCCTGAAGCTACATTAAGGCTGTTGTACATGAGCCGGTCACATGACAGTCTGCGTAAAAGTAGAAGAAGTAAAGGAAAATCACAATCTTCCAAAGGCTGTGATAACCAAGGGTAGAGTCATATCCCAACACGAGTGAGTGGCTGGATTCTCTATCCGTCCCGGAGAAAGGATCAGGGGTCACTGGGAACAAGGTTTATTATGAGACAACTTGAGATGTCTTCCAGCAGGAAAACGACCAAAACACTCTGGAATAGGATTGCTTGGGGCAGAAAGGTCTTCACCAGACCACATGCTTTGTAAGCACCTGGCTGTACACAGAACTCTGTCCGGGAAATGCTGGGTGAACAGAACACGCTGTCCAGCGGGCTTGGGAGGGCCTCATCTTGTGCCAGCTTCAGCCAATTGGAAAAAAATAAAAGATGAGCCGATTATGTAAGGCCTGACCTGGTACTGAGGGCTCTCCGAGCATAAATTAACTTCCCCACACAGCCTGGCTGTGAGGTAGGTAGGAAGGTGGATGGTAAACGTGTGTGCCAGTTTTCACCTGGACCTCAGAGACCCGTGTCAGCAAAGGCCACACAGTGAGCCTGATGGAGGAAGCGTAGAAACTCTCAGGCATCCGCCAAGCCCAGTCTCATACTTTGGCAGGGAAGATTTTATTAAAATGATTAAGGACCGGCTTGGTGATCCTGGGAAAAGTTGTTGAAAAATGAAGTTTTGGGCCTCTTAGTTAATGGTTTAATTATGCATCTCAGGATTTGCAAAGAGCACAGTAACCTTCCAGCCTTTCATTTCTAGAGACAATCGGCCAGTTTATACTTAGGGGAAAATGAAGGATGAGCTGAAAGAATGGCAGAAAGTCCATCCTCCAAGCTCTTCCTGGAAACACAGAAAAGAAAGAGGTGTCCTCAAAAAACACCAGCCCACACGTTGACGTCAGCTCCTCCTGCGAGATGAGCCAGGCACATTTATTAAGCAGCCGTTTGGCTGGAAAAATGGCCAGTGCACCTCTGTCTGAATTTCTCTCCTGTGTGTCCAAGGATCAAGGCAGGCAGTGAGGTTGGCAGAATTATGAATCTCAATCAAATTTGTTCTATGACCTGATAGAAACACCAGCACACTGTATGAGTCTGTTGTTGAAGTCTAACTTCCAGAACGCTGCGCACACTGCTGATCGTAAACACAGAGATACAAGTATTCATGAATCGTCCCCCGGCTGCAGCCCAGGATTTCTCTAGAGGTGCTAATGGAGGCCGCTCACATTTGTGGGATAAAAAGGTTTGCGATGAACAGTCTTGCCTGGGGCGCAGAAGGTGAGGAGCTGTGTGTGGCTTTTGCGTTTTCCTTCATGATGGAATGTGAGTCTTTGATGCCGGCTGGATCCACGTTTTATGAGGCGGAATTTTTAATATTGAAAGTCAGAAAGGGCTAGGTGGTCTTTGGAGTCCCAGTGGGTGAAGTCAAAGTAAAGGAATGTGGTCAAAAAAAAAATCACCTTGATTTTTCTTACCCAGAGGTTGCTAAATTGTGAGTCTAATTTTTTCAAATGAAATCTGAAATCAGACCAATTTGGAGTGTGGTTACCTAGGATCTGCCTCCAACGGGCCCACATCACCAGCCCTCATGTTCAGCACTGAATTTCCATCACTATTCTGCAAGACGAGATCACGCCAGGAATACCTCCACCAACCCAATGTCTGACTCAAAACTTTGCAGACTAGGAAAGACCCAAAAGAAAGTATGAAATCGGGGCCAGGTGTGGTGGCTCACGCCTGTCATCCCAGCAAATTTGGAGGCTGAGGTGGGTGGATCACCTGAGGTCAGGAGTTCAAGAGCAGCCTGACCAACATGGTGAAACCCCGTCTTTACTAAAATACAATTAGCTGGGCACAGCTGTGGGGACCTGTAGTTCCAGCTACTCGGGAGGCTGAGTTTGGAGAACTGCCTGAACCTGGGAGGCAGAGGTTGCAGGGAGCAAATATCATGCTGCTGAACTCCAGCCTGGGTGACAGAGTGACATTTCATCTCAAAAAAAGAGGAAGAAATGGCCACGCGTGGTGGCTCACACCTGTAATCCCAGCACTTTGGGAGGCTGAGGCGGCGGATCACCTAAGGTCAGGACATCCAGACCAGCCTGGCCAACATGGAGAAACCCCGTCTCTACTAAAAATACAAACAAAATTAATCGGGCATGGTAGTGGGTGCCTGTAATCCCAGCTTCTTGGGGGGCTGAGGCAGGAGAATTGCTTGAACCCGGGAGTCAGAGGTTGCAGTGAGCTGAGATCGCACCATTGCACTCCAGCTTGGGAACAGAGTGAGACTCCATCTCAAAAAGAAAAAGTTAACATTCTTTCACCCAGATTTCCTAGTCTTTATTTTAGCTGTAACATCCCCTGTAGGAAAAACACCTGTTTCCATCTTTCTAAAGACATATTCCTGAAACCACACTTGGAGAGTTTTACAGAGCAGGAGCTGCAGAGAGAGGAATAAAAAATCCTGGCTGTGCACAATGGCTCATGCCTGTCATCCCAGCAATTTGGGAGGCCGAGGTGGGCGGATCACCTAAGGTCAGGGGTTCAAGACCAGCCTGACCAACATGGAGAAACCCTGTCTCTACTAAAAATACAAAAATTAGTCAGGCGTGGTGGTGCATGCTTGTAATCCCAGCTACTCCAGAGGTTAAGGCAGGAGCATCGCTCGAACCCGGGAGGCAGAGGTTGCCATCAGCCAACATCGTGCCAATGCACTCCAGCCTGGGCAACAAAAGCAAAACTCCATCTCAAAAAAAAAAAAAAAGAAAGAAAGAAAGAAAAAAGAAAATCAGAGACTCCCTGGCAGATCTCAGGATATGACTCCCCCAGGGTCGCCAGAGCTGACTGCATTAGCACGGCCCTGTGATCACTGGATGAATGGTCTTGGTGGGAGAGGAGGCTGGCGTGATCAAATGGTGTGTCCGCCGGTGCTGACAGGTGAGGTTCGGGGTTACCCACATGGCCCGCCTGGGCCTGGTCCACCAGCGCAGGGAAGGAGGAGCAGAGCCCAGCTCGGTGCATTTGGAGGCGGTTACCAGGGAAACCAGGGGACAAGCTCAGACGCTCAGGGACGGCCTCTCCACCCAGGCACGTGGAGCCTCATATTAATCAGCAGCCAGGCAGGAGCTGGCAGCCCCTTACCCAGACGGATACACGCAGAACTGGGGCTCCTGGCAGTGGCTCGTCACGGCTGATATCTGCCCCAGTGGTCGTGTTGAACCGGGACGTCATGTCTGTAGGAAAGGGGGGACGGATGTCTGTCTGGACACGGTGCAAGGTACATCGCTGTCTGATCTTTCCGAAAAGTCAGCGTTTGTGGCTTGAGCTGGAGGCTTTGAAAGGCGAGGGCGTCGGAAGCTTCATCTCAGGGAGCTGTCGTGTGGTATTACCTTGTAGCAGCACCAACCGGCCCTGTCCAGACTGACTTATCTGGGGCGGGTTTTCCAGGAGGAAGAGCACAGTGACTCTGTTTCCTCAGCGGTTTCCAAGCACTGCTGGGGACCTCTGTTTGTGAGAAGGCCAACATCTGTGTCTGTTTGATGGGCTTGGTGGGATACTCTGATCCATGCACCTGCCACTGAAGCTCTCTCTGCAAACGTTCTATGATGACTTAGGGGAGGCAAAGACACAGAGTTGGAGACCAAGGCTGGTTTGTTCTTCAGCCTTTTGACTCTTCATCTGCGACATCATTGCATCTGTTTGAATATTTTTCAAAAATTTATCAAAAACACAGAGGCACTCTGATGAAGATCCCCACACTATTCACAAGGGGAAACATACAGAATAGACCGATGTGTGTTTCATTTGCTTTTCCCTGATGATTATTGATTGTCTTAGTCTGTTTTCATGCTGCTGATAAAGATACAACCGAGGCTGGGGACGGTGGCTCACGCCTGTCGTCCCAGCACTTTGGGCGGCCGAGGTGGGTGGATCACCTGAGGTCACGAGTTTGAGACCATCCTGGCCAACATGGTGAAACCCGTCTCTACCAAAAATACAAAAATTAGCTGGGCATGGTGGTGAGCACCCGTAGTCCCAGCTACTCGGGAGGCTGAGTCAGGAGAATGGAGTGAACCTGGGAGGCGGAGGTTGTAGTGAGCCGAGATCGCACCACTGAACTCCAGCCTGGGCGACAGAGCAAGACTCCGCCTTAAAAAAAAAAAAAGAGACCTACCCGAGAGTGGGTAATTTATAAAAAAGAAAGAAAAAGAGGTTGAATGGACTCACAGTTCCTTCCCAAAAGCTCACTGCAAAAACACAACGTGGGGATCACTGCAGCAGTACAAATTTTTTGTTTGTTTGTTTGTTTTGAGACAAGTTCTTACTCCATCACCCAGGCTGGAGTGCAGCGGCACAATCGTGGCTCACTGCAACCTCCGCCGCCCAGGTTCAAGTGATTCTCCTGCCTCAGCCTCCCGAGTAGCCGGGAATACAGGTGCCTGCCACCACGCCTGGCTAATTTCTTGTGTTTTTAATAGAGATGGGGTTTCACTATGTTGACCAGGCTGGTCTCGATCTCCTGACCTCATGATCTGCCAGCCTCGGCCTCCCAAAGTGCTGGAGTTATAGGCGTGAGCCACCACGCCCGGCCTAAATGTTTTTTGATTGGATGGTTGGTTGGTAAAGTCTAGGCTGTTAGTGCACCTGTTCACAGGGTAGTGTACATTGAAACCCAGAGGTAATTTTTCATGCCTCAGTCCCCTCCTGTCATCCCATCTTCTGAGTCTCCCATGTCCACTAGTCTATACTATATGTCCCCGGGTACCCAGAGCATAGCATCTTCTTATAAATGAAAACATGTGTTTTTTTTTTTTCTGTTCCTGAGTTACTCTAGTTGGGAAAGTCATCTCCAGCTCCATCCAAGTTGCTGCAAATGACATTATTTTGTTCTTTTTCATGGCTGAGTAGTATTCCATGGTGTATATACACCACATTTTTTTTTTTGAGATGGAGTCTCACTCTGTTGCCCAGGCTGGAGTGCAGTGGTGCAATCTCGGCTCTCTGCAACCTCCGCCTCCCGGGTTCAAACGTTTCTCCTGCCTCAGCCTCCCGAGTAGCTGGGATGACAGGTGCCCACCAACAAGCCCAGCTCATTTTTTTTTCTATTTTTTTGTATTTTTAGTAGAGACGGGGTTTCACCATGTTGGCCTGGCTGGTCTTGAACTCCTGACCTCAGGTAATCCGCCCGCCTTGGCCTCTCACAGTGCTGAGATGACAAGTGTAAGCCATCTCACACCCGTTTCTTTTCTTTCTTAATGGGCATGTGAAATTGTTCTGCAACACTCCTGACTCTTCTATAGAAGTGTGATGTCCACAAGAAGGAATTTAGGGAGAGCAAGCTTGCTTCTGCACTCTCCAGGAAAGGCAGGTCTGCACGGCTAGGGGGGTCAAGCTCTTGTAGGAAGGAAACAATGCTCCAAGACGTGCTCTGAACCCTGGAGGAACGCAAGCTTCGGCTCCGAAGCGTTCCGAGGAGGCCAAACTGCCACTAATCACCACGAATTATCCATAAGGGGAGGCGTTGGGGAGCTGGTAATCCGTGGAGATGGAAGGTAATTACTTAATCACTCGCATTTGTAAATCGCATTATTGGAAAAGAAATTACTCTGGTGATCGAATTACAGATATTTATCTGCTAATAGCCCTGATTAACTGGCGATGTTAATCTGTCATTTTGAAAGCCAATATTAACAGCATCAATCTCGCCGAAAAAATAAACAGTTTACGGGAAATAAAACCGGGTGTAATGGAAAGTACTGCGTGTCAGAGCTGCCAGATCTAGGGTGCTGCTGAGTGGAGTGGCCGGGGTCCCCGTTAGCCCTTTATGAGCTGCAAAATACCCTCTGGCTGGGAATGGTTCAGACAGGGCTGACTCTAACAGGCTCAGAGAAGCTGAGGAAAAACACCCAGGGAAAATGCATTTGAGAAATATCCCAAAGATTCTAGACAGGGGTCCCCCAGGGAACACCCTGCACGTGTAGTTACGCAGTTCACGCTCCATAAAAAGGATCCCCTGGAATTCCAAGTAAGGAAGTATTGAGTTATCCAGCAGACACCGGGTGGGTGCGTTTTACATCCACTTTAGCCAAATCGATAATCTCAGAGTGAGACTCCATCTCAAAGAAAGAAAAATTACCAAATAGTGTCAAAAGAATAGCTATGTCTTTTTCAGACAACGATTTGATGCTTCTTTTTGGAAAATTAGCAAGATTTGAGGATGGGGTTTGGATTTGCTCAAGAAAAGTATTATGGCAGGATCTGGACCTTTAGCAACTCCGTCTCTACTAAAAAAAAAAAAAAAAAAAATTAGCCAGGCGTGGT
Source organism: Pongo abelii (assembly GCF_028885655.2). NCBI lineage: Eukaryota > Metazoa > Chordata > Mammalia > Primates > Hominidae > Pongo > Pongo abelii. Next base: position 15,348,562 of record NC_072000.2, on the reverse strand, counting down.
GGCGGGTGCCTGGAATTCCAGCTACTAGGGAGGCTGAGGCAGGAGAATCGCTTGAAAGGGAGTCGATTGGCTGTAAATGTAAAGGAATCCTCCACAATGTGAAAACCGTGGGCTGAACGGTGTCTCCCCTGGAAAGCGTGTTGAAATCCAGACTCTGGTGAACGTAACCTGATTTGCAACAGGGTCTTTGATTTGGAAAGTTAACATGATATCCGCAGGGTGGGCCCTGATGCAATAGGACTGGTGTCTTTCTAAGAAGAGGAGATGAGCTGGGCACGGTGGCCCACGCCTGTAATCCCAGCACTTTGGGAGGCTGAGGCTGGGGGATCACTTGAGGTCGGGAGTTCAAGACCAGCCTGACAAACATAGAGAAACCTCGTCTCTACTAAAAATGTAAAATTAGCCAGGCGTGGTGAGGCGTGCCTGTAATCCCAGCTACTCAGGAGGCTGAGGCAGGAGAATCGCTTGAACCCAGAAGGCAGAGGTTGTGGTGAGCCGAGATCACGCGATTGCGCTCCAGCCTGAGCGACAACAGTGAAACTCCATCTGAAAAAACAAAAATAAACAAAATAAAGAAACAAACAAACAAAAAAAAACAGAAGGGAGATGAGGACACAGACACACACAGAGAGGGACGACCCTGTGAGCACACAGGGAGAAGACGGTGTCTCCAAGCCCAGGAGAGAGGCCTCAGGAGGAACCAGCCCTGCCCATACCCTGATCTCAGATGTCCAGCCTCCAGGACTGTGGGAGAATCAATGTCTGTTGTTTCTAAGCCACCCAGCCTATGGTATTCTGTGATAGCAGCCTGAAATGGACTAAGACTTCTCATAAGAAGAGGAGATGAGGACACAGACACACACAGAGGGATGACCCTGTGAGGACACAGGGAGAAGATGAAGTCTCCAAGCCCAGGAGAGAGGCCTCAGGAGGAACCAGCCCTGCCCATACCTGGATCTCGGACCTCCAGCCTCCAGGACTGTGGGAGAATCAATGTCTGTTGTTTACAATCCACCCAGTCTATCGTATTCTGTGATAGCAGCCTGAGATGGACTAAGACATCCCATAAGAAAAGGAGATGAGGACACAGACACACACAGAAGGGCGACCCTGTGAGGACACAGGAAGAAGACGGCATCTCCAAGCCCAGGAGAGGGGCCTCAGCAGGATCCAGCCCTGCCAGCATCTTCGCTGGAGGCTTCTGTTCTCTGAAAGAGTGAGAGGAGAGTATTCTATCTTTCAAAGCCCCCCAGTGTGTGATAGTTGGTGATGGCCACCCTGGGAAACCAGTGCAACAATCTCCCTGCATTTTGCTTTTTGCATTTTCTCAGCCAACTCTCAGAAACGGAAGCAAGGAGATGCACAAGGAGACACACACCAGCCCATCTTTTTTTTTTTTTCTTTGAGAAGGAGTCTCGCTCTGTCGCTCAGGCTGCAGTGCAGTGGGGCAATCTGGGATCACTGCAGGCTCCGCCCTCCGGGTTCACGCCATTCTCCTGCCTCAGCCTCCCGAGTAGCTGGGACTACAGGCACCCACCACCACGCCCGGCCCATTTTTTTGTATTTTTAGTAGAGACGGGGTTTCACTGTGTTAGCCAGGAGGGTCTCGATCTCCTGACCCGGGGATCCGCCTGCCTCGGCCTCCCAAAGAGCTGGGATGGCAGACGTGAGCCTCCATGCCCGGCCCCACTAGCCCATCTTAAACTGCATCCTTTGTCAGCCCTGGGTGGCCGGGAGTCGTGTTTGGAGAGGTCCCTGGCAAAGGCCGTCATTGCCATGATCCGCCTACCCGCAGTCCCACACCCGAGAGAGGAATGAATGGATAATGTCACCCTGTGCACAGAGCACCCGACATTATCTGTTGGGGAGAAGAGATGGTGTTTCCTTCCTTACTCTTTAATTTTTTAATTTTTTAAATGTCACCGTGTGTACAGAGCACCCAGCATTATCTGTTGGGGAGAAGAGACATTGCATCCTTCTTCCTCTTTTAAAACTAAAGGTACTGGCAGGGCGTGAGGACGGAGTGATGTCTATCTGAGTTAGCTTTACAAAAATGTGCATCTTCCAAAACTCTGTTCATCCTTCTCACAGCCTGTTTCTCCTGTGCTTGATGCTTCCTGCCTTCAAACATCAGATTCCAAGTTCTTCAGTTTTGAAACTCGGACTGGCTGTCCTTGCTTCTCAGCCAGCAGACGGCCTATGGTGGGACCTTGTGATCATGTCAGTTCATACTTAGTAAACTCCCCTTTATTTATATATGTATATATGTAAGTATTCCATTAAGAATACCATATATAGTCTGGGCACGGTGGCTCACGCCTGTCATCCCAGCGCTTTGGGAGGCCCAGGTGGGCGGATCATTTGAGATCAGTAGTTTGATGCCAGTCTGGCCAACATGCTGAAGCCCCTTCTCTACCAAAAATACAAAAATTAGCAAAGTGTGATGGTGGGTGCCTGTAAACCCAGCTACTGGGGAGGCTGAGGCAGGAGAATTGCTTGAACCCAGGAGGCAGAGGTTGCAGTGAGACTCCGTCTCAAAAAATAAATACATTAATTAAAACAATGCAGCACCATGAGACGCCTGCCAATGAGAAAGAAATAGATAATCAGGCACGCTGCATGGAAAACACATTAAAACAGTGAGTCACATTCTCTCTGACTCATGCAGCTATGACCACCTGTTCTGGATTGAATCATGTCCCATACTCGTGGGTATAACCTTATTTGGAAAGAGGATCTTCAGAGGTATAATCAAGTAAAGACGAATTCATGAGCATGAACCCCCATGCAATAGCTCTGGGCTTCTTATGAAAAGAGGAGTTGTTTATTGCAGCACTATTTACAACAGCAAAGACTTGGAACCAACCCAAATGCCCATCAATGCTAGACTGGATAAAGAAAATGTGGCATATAGACACCATGGAATACTATGCAGCCATGAAAAAGGATGAGTTCATGTCCTCTGTAGGGATGTGGATGAAGCTGGAAACCATCATCCTCACTAAACTCACACAGGAACAGAAAAGCAAACACTGCATGTTCTCACTCATAAGTGGGAGTTGAACAGTGAGAACACATGGACACAGGGAGGGGAACATCACACACCCGGGCCTGTCAGGGACTGGGGGGCAAGGGGAGGAAGAGAATTAGGACAAATACCTAAAGCATGCAGGGCTTAAAACCTACATGACAGGGTGACAGGTGCAGCAAACCACCCTGGCACATGTATACCTGTGTAACAAACCTGCACATTCTGCACATGTATCCCAGAACTTAAAGTAAAATAAAAATAAATAAATAAAAAGGAGGTGAAACTTTGAGGAGACATTCTCCAGAGTCTCATTCTGTCACCCAGGCTGGAATGCAGTGGCACAAACTCAGCTCACTGCAACCTCCACCTCTCAGGTTCAAGTGATTCTCCTGCCTCAGCCTCCTCAGTAGCTGGAAATACAGGTGCCCACCACCACGCCTGGCTAATTTTTATATTTTTTAGTAGAGAGGGGGTTGCACCATGTTGACTAGGCTGGTTTTCAAACTCCAGACCTCAGGTGATCCACCCACCTTGGCCTCCCAAAGTGCTGGGATGACAGGCGTGAGCCACCGCACCTGGCCCTGGTTTTCCTTTTCTTAAATTAATTTTTATTCATTTATTTATTTTTCTTTAGAGATGGGGTCTCACTGTTTTGCCCAGGCAGGTCTCGAATTTCTGGGTTCAGGTTATCTTCCTGCCTGAGCCTCCCAAAGTACTATATTTCTTGTTTGCACATTCCCTTCCACAAATTTTTCTTTCTTCCTTCTATTCACATCAATTTTCTTGGTAGGTCCATGGGAACCTCTTTCAATTGAAATGTCCAGAACCTTCCATAATATTATTCTTGAGCAAATCTAAACCCCGTATTCAAATCTTGCTAATTTTCCAAAAAGAAACATTATCAAATCATTGTCTGAAAAAGGCACAGTTATTCTTTTGACCGTATTTGGTAATTTTTTTTTGAGATGGAGTCTCACTGTGTCGCCCAGGCTGCAGTGCAATGGTGCCGTCTCAGCTCACTGCAACCTGTGTCTGCCAGGTTGAAGCAGTTCTCTGCCTCAGCCTCCCAAGTAGCTGGGACTACAGGCGCCCGCCACCACTCATGGCTAATTTTTGTGTTTTTAGTAGAGACGGAGTTTCACCATGTTGGCCAGACTGGTCTCGAACTCCTGACCTCAGGTGGTCCACCCACCTCAGCCTCCCAAAGTGTTGGGATGACAGGCGTGAGCCACCGTGCCCGGTCAGGTTGGTTTTTTTTGTTTGTTTGTTTGTTTGTGTGTTTGTTTTCTGGTTTTGTAAACTGGAATGAGAGCAATGTGGATATTCATTGACTTCATCTGTCCAATAATTGGCTAATTTTTTCCTTTTAGTCCAAAACATCCATTCAGAATCAGATGAATGGCACCCCCAAGGCATATTAAATATACAATGTTTTCACCTTAAATAATTTCATTTCAACTCCCTTTACCTTGTGAGTTTTTTTTTTTTCTTTTCCTGGAGGTTTCATAAATGGTGAGGTGCTGGCTAGCCTGTTCCACATTAGGTGCTTAAGAGAATCTTTGTTCCCATCACCCAAAAATGTTTTGACATCTCAGTTCTAGACAGATGAATCTTTGCCGTTCTCCCCTGGTGTTTCGTAGATTTGTTAACTCGTTTTCTCTAATAACCTTGACTTTCTATTCTACCTTGTGAGTTTCTAAGTGGGTCCCATAGCATCCCTGGTGTCTCCTCAGAAAAACTAATTTCACTTGGATTGAGTTGTACGTTTTCATCTGTCTTCTCTTTCTAAGTACTTGACACCCCAAAGCACGTTTTTGATCTGTTTCTGTAACCTGCCCAAAGTGGTCACCAACATTTTTTGGTCAATGAACTCTAACATTCCACCCTGTGTAAAAAAAAAAGTGTTATATGTAATGAATATATTCACTTTTATATATAAATATTCCATTAGAAATATTTGTATTCTATATTATATAATATTATATATGGAATAGCTATAAATATTCCATTACAAATATTTTGTATTATATATATTATATATTGTATATATATGTATTTCCATTAGGAATGTTTTATATTTTATATATATATTATTGTATTATATATTGTATATATATGTATTTCCATTAGGAATATTTTATATTTTATATATATATATATCATATATTGTATTATATATTGTATATATGTGTATTTCCATTGGGAATATTTTATATTTTATATATATCATATATTGTATTATATATTGTATATATATATGTATTTCCATTAGGAATATTTTATATCTTTTATATATATCATATATTGTATTATATATTGTATATATATGTATTTCCATTAGGAATATTTTATATTTTATATATATATCATATATTGTATCATATATTGTTTATATATGTATTTCCATTAGAAATATTTTATATTTTATATATATTATATATTGTATTATATATTGTTTATATATATATTTCCATTAGGAATATTTTATATTTTATGTATATCTTATATTGTGTTATATATTGTATATATATATGTATTTCCATTAGGAATATTTTATAGTTTATATATATATATCATATATTGTTTATATATTGTATATGTATGTATTTCCATTAGGAATATTTTATATTTTATGTATATATCATATATATATAAATAAACATTTTACATATAACAGGGAGTGAGTCATTTGTCGCCTACCAGACTTTGGTGTGGAATCTTACAGGGAGGTGGTTTTTCTCCTACTGCAGAATTATTGCTGGCAGAGAGTTTGGAGTCCTGGTCATTTATAATGATCCCCTGGGTCCAGTCTCTGATCACTTGCAGATGTGGGCCCTGGTGAGCCACAGGCCCTGGCAGGAAAGGCAGTTCTTGCAGGCAGCAAAACAGGTGTTTGTCTGCACCAAAGAAGAGCCATCATTGAGGGCCTGGGCCAAGGAGAAGGCTTGGAGGACACACCCATGAAGAGGAATGCAAGGTGTTTATTCCAAGTGTGGATGGAAGCAAGCCTGTGTCCACAACACCTCAAGTTACCCCAAAAGGAACAAAGTCATGTCATTACCTGTGTTCTGGGCACTGTTGCCTGGGACCTCCCTGAGACTATCTGAAATCTTCGCTAAGAAAATGTCATCAAGGAGATGGGGGAAGCCAGCCTTCTTTCCTGTAAGCCAGAGAGGGGTGTTATCACAGAAGCATGACCTACAGTTACTCAAAGGAACACAAAACAGGAATTTCCCTCTGCCTATGATGTACAAGAAATTCCCACATCTACAAAACACGAGGATGCTCTCTGTCCTACCTTTTGGGCTAGAAAAAATGTTGCAGAATGTGGCCGGGTGTGGTGGCTCACACCTGTAATCCTAGCACTTTGGGAGGCCAAGGCAAGTGGATCATAAGGTCAGGTGACTGAGAACGTCCTGGCTAACACAGTCTGTAATAAAAATACAAAAAAAAAAAAAATTAGCTGGGAGTGGTGGCACACACCTGTAGTCCCAGCTACTTGGGAGGCTAAGGCAGGAGAATCACTTGAACCTGGGAGGCAGAGGTTGCAGTGAGCCAAGATTGCACCACTGCACTCCAGGCTGGGTGACAGAGTGAGACCCTGTCTCAAACAAACAAACAAAATTTTGCAGAATGTTAAATATAAAGAAATTATGAAATCAATCTCCATAGAGGACTCCTTCGAATATCTCATTGGACAGATCCAGAAATTGCAAGAAGTAGCAATAAAATAGAGTCTTTTACAGAAAAAATAAAAAAATCCAGCCGCAAGGACAATGTCACAAATGTAATTCAAAATATATAGACACATTATCTCTTAGAGTGATTGATATGGTTTGGCTGCGTCCGCACCCAAATCTCATCTTGAATTGTAGCTGCCATAATTTCCACGTGTTGTGGGAGGGACCTAGTGAGAGATAATCAAATAATGGGGGCAGTTTCCCCCATACTGTTCCTATGATAGTGAATTACTCTTGGCCAGGTGCAGTGGCTCACGCCTGTAATCCCAGCACTTTGGGAGGCCGAGGCAAGTGGATCACCTGAGGTCAGGAGTTCGAGACCAGCCTGACCAACATGGCCAAACCCCGTCTCTACTAAAAACACAAAAAATAGCTGGGTACTGTGGCGGACGCCTGTAGTCCCAGCTACTCGGGAGGCTGAGGCATGAGAATCACTTGAACTGGGAGGTGGAGTTTGCATTGAGCCGAGATTACGCACTGCACTCCAGCCTGGGTGACAGAGTGAGACTCCGTCTCAAAACAAAGAAATGAAACCTCTTCCCTTTATTAACTATCCAGTCTGCAGCATGCCTTTATCAGCAGCATGAAAACAGACTAGTACAGTAATTAATATCCTTAAATAGTGATGGAGACATGTCAGTGAGAACTATCAAGAAAACCGATCCTGTGATTTCTCTCTAGATCGTCCAAAGCAAACCCAGCCATCTTTCCTTACAACCCAAAGTTAGTTTTAGTTGACATCAGAGGCTTCTTTTGTTCGTTACCACATAACAGCACTTTTCAAGTCCAATTTGCCATTCACAAAAATCGAGTAATAGAGCCATAATGCTTTTCTGATCTGCATTCACATATAGAGTCATCCCCAAAACAGGTGTCCTTTCTTCACAGATCTCCCCAGAAAGACTCACAGATTTCTCCACAGGTTTTCGTTTTTGCTCGAAAACTGCATTTTGTACAGACTCTATTAGATGCATGGCACTGAAAAAATATTTTGCTTTACATGCCGAGCACTCTTTCTGGTGTTGTAAATATTTCAGCCAAATTGCTCTAACATGCGTTACTGGTGACTTTCGATTCTTTCTCACAGCTTCTTTGGTGAACAATTGGGGGTTTGGGGTTGTGCCCGTCTGTGGAGGAAAAGTTAAATATTAAATTTGAACTCGGCCGGGCAGAGTGGCTCACACGCCTGTCATCCCAGCAATTTGGGAGGCCGACGCGGATGGATCACCTGAGGTCGGCAGTTCGAGACCAGCCTGACGAACATGAAGAAACTCCGTCTCTACTAAAAATGCAAAATTAGCCAAGCGTGGTTGTGGCAGGTGTCTGTCATCCCACCTATTCGTGAGGCTGAGACAGGAGAATCACTTGAACCCGAGAGGTGGAGATTGAGCCATTGCACTCCAGCCTGGGCGACAAGAGCAAAACTCCATCTCAATAAATAAAGAAATAAATAGATTCGAACTCAGTTGAATGTGGACACAAACAATGGTCACCAAGTCCCGGAACAGGTTGCGTGAGCCCACTTGAGGCGTTCATCCAAGGCTATTTTGGAGAAATCTCTATTTCAATCTATTCCTATACATCAGTTATTGAAAAACAACAGACAATCACAAAAACAAGTTGACCTTCTTCTGTTCCTTGAGCCCAGTCGAGAGGGGCCCTTATGATGGGGCCTCATGCCAAACAACTAGTTACAAAAAGAGCTAGGGTCCCACACCACGCTGAAGCTTCATGAGACCTCTCCTCATCTGTGCATGGATGACTGGCTGAATCTGGAGCTGTTGCTTCCCAGTCTGGTGGTGAATCCTCCATAGTCTGGTGAGTGTAGCTATCTTATCCCTTCTCGCTTCTCATTACAATTTGCTTATTATATCAATCTGCTTATTGTGTCCATCTATTTATTATATCATTTGATTATTATTCTATCATTTGCTTAATTATTTGCTTATTGTTATTATTACTGTCATTATTATTTTCTTGTGACAGAGTCTTGCTCTCTCGCCCAGGCTGGAGTGCAGTGGTGCAATCTCAGCTCACTGCAAGCTCCGTCTCCCGGATTCACACCATTTTCCTGCCTCAGCCTCCCGAGTAGCTGGGACTACAGGCACCTACCACCATGCCCCGATAATTTTTTGTATTTTTAGCAGAGACGGGGTTTCACCGTGTTAGCCAGGATTGTCTCTATCTCCTGACCTCATGATCCGCCCGCCTCAGCCCCGCAAAGTGCTGGCATTACAGGTGTGAGCTACTGCGCCCGGCCTATTATTTGCTTATTATATCTGCATTGCCATTGACATGGGATAAAGGTTGTTTACCCCTTCAGGGTATTGTGTGTGTCTTTTCTTCTCCCCTCACGCGTTTCTTGCAGAGAACACTGTCTTGTGTGGTGGTTAATGTCATCCACAACCTTAACACTTGCAGTTAGCCTGTGAGTTCTTTGGGGATTAAAATTCTGTCTTGTTCTTGTCTTTGGTTCTTAAAGTTATTTTCTCATCCCTTTGCATTATAGCAAGTAAAACAAAAAATAAAAATGGGTGGCCGGGCACGGTGGCTCACGCCTGTCATCCCAGCACTTTAGGAGGCCGAGGCAGACGGATCACGAGGTCAGGAGATTGAGACCATCCTGGCTAACGTGGTGAAAACCCGTCTCAACTAAAAATACAAAAAATTAGCCGGGCGTAGTGGCGGGGGCCTGTAGTCCCAGCTACTTGGTAGGCTGAGGTAGGAGAATGGTGTGAACCCCGGAGGCGGAGCTTGCAGTGAGCCGAGATTGCACCACTGCACTCCAGCCTGGGCGACAGAGCGAGACTCCGTCTCAAAAAAAAAAAAATGGGTATAAGTTTCATAATTAGAAAACAGATGAATCAATTTATTCAGAAAATGTTGAAGAGTTTCATAACTAGGAACTCTGTGCACATTGTGTAAAACCAAGAGATACATTCCTTGCCTACATGGAGCCCATGGTCTTTACAGGGTGTTGGACAATACACAGGTAACCACACAGAAGGGCATGTGACTCTAGCTTGTGCTAAAGTGGACACAGGGGTGGATGTCAGTGGCCACCACAAAGTTCCATCTTTGGATCTGATATGGTTTGGCTGTGTCCCCCCCCAAATCTCACCTTGAATTGTAGCTCCCATAATTCCCACGTGTTGTGGGAGGGACACAGTGGGAGATCATTGAATCACGGGGTTGAGTCTTTTCCGTGCTGTTCTTGTGATAGTGAATAAGTCTCACGAGGTTTGATGCTTTGATAAGGGGAACCTCTTTCTCTTGGCTCTCCTTCTCTCCTCTTGTTTGCCACCATGGAAGACATGTTTTTCCCCTTCTGCCATGATGGTGAGGCTTCCCCAGCCACTTGGAACTGTGAGTCCACTACACGCTTTTCTTTTTTTTTTTTTTTTTTTTGAGACAGAGTCTCACTCTGTCGCCTGGGCTGGAGTACAGTGGCATGATCTCTGCTCACTGCAACCTCCACCTCCCGGGTTCAAGCGATTCTCCTGCCTCAACCTCCCGAATAGCTGTGAATACTGGTGCCCGCCACTACGCTCTGCTAATTTTTTGTATTTTTAGTAGAGACGGGGTTACACCATGTTGGCCAGGCTGGTCTCAAACTCCTGACCTTGTGATTCGCCCGCCTCAGCCTCCCAAAGTGCTGGGATTACAAGCATGAGCCACCATGCCCAGCCATTACACGCCTTTCTTTTGTAAATTTCCCAGTATTGAGCTTGTCTTTAACAACAGCATGAAAACGAATTAATACAGGGTCACACCCACATGGGGTTGCAAGATAATCTGAAAAACATCTTTTCCCATTTTTCCCATTGAGTAGATCTCTTCCCAGACTTTCTTCCTCTCGTCCTCTTTGCTCCTGTCCTTCCCCTACCTCCACCCAACGGCTATGAGATCAGGAGGTCTTCAACTTGGAGAACACTGATTTATTCCAACCACAGATGATGGCACCACAGAGTCTTCTGCCCCTGGGAGGATGGCGTTCATGTTTGCTGATTTCTTAGACGTCCACATCACCAAAGCAAACACACCTTTTTTTTTTTCGTAATATTAACTCTGTCCGTGCAGTTCAGGAGGTCTTCAAGGTCACCTACAGGTCTAAAAATGTGCTAGAGAGACTCGCAGAGCTCAGCACAGCTGTTAGACTCATGGTTATGGTTTATTACAACAAAAGAATACAGGCTAAAGTCAGCAAAGACTAAAGCCTTACAAGGTGGAGTCCAGGAGACTCCAGGTATGAGATTCCCAGTGTCCCCTCTTGGTGAAAGCATGCAGATGGTGATTAGTTCTTCTAAGACTCTCCTAGGTTCTTCTAATACACTCCTGGAGTATTTCCAATCAGGGAGGCTCCCATGAGTTTGATATCCAGTTTTCATTGAAGGTCAGTCACAGGTATGGTTGGTCACCAGTGTGACTAATCTGTCTCCAGCCTCTCCAGAGGTCAACCTGATATAGGAGGGTGCAGGTCCCCCACCATCAATTACATTCTGTTTTCATTTTGTTTTTGTTTGAGATGGAGTTTTGCTCTTGTTGCCCGGCTGGAGTGCAACAGCACAATCTCGGCTCACTGCAACCTCCGCCTCCCGGGTTCAAGTGATTCTCCTGCCTCAGCTTCCCAAGTAGCTGGGATTACAGGTGCCCACCACCATGCCAGGCTAATTTTTGTATTTTTAGTAGAGACAGGGTTTCACCATGTTGGCCAGGCTGGTCTCGAACTCCTGACCTCAGGTGATCCACCCACCTCAGCCTCCCAAAGTGCTGGGATTACAGGCATGAGACACTGCGCCCAACCAATTGCATTGTTAACATGGACTCTCTGGCATGGCCCTAAGGGATTGGGTAAGCAAAGATACTCTTATCCAACAAGGGTTTTAAAGCTACCTCCCAGAAGCCAATCAAGTGCCAAATATTTCACTGGGCAAGACAAATCCTTTGCCACATGACCCTGGAAATTAATACATGTGGTAGTTTCCTTCCACAGCAATGATGCATGACCTTAACTTACTTAACTAACCTTGTAGTATAGCATTTGTGCATTAAAACACTGAAGATTGGGCTGGGCGCAGGTGCTCACGCCTGTATTCCCAGCATTTTGTGAGGCTAAGGCAAGTGGATCACGAGGTCGGGAGATTGAGACCACGGTGAAACCCCATCTCTACTAAAAATACAAAAAATTAGCTGGGCGTGGTGGCGGTCGCCTGTAGTCCCAGCTACTCGGGAGGCTGAGGCAGGAGAATGGCGTGAACCCAGGAGGCGGAACTTGCAGTGAGCCGAGATCACACCACTGCACTCCAGCTTGGGTGACAGAGTGAGACTCCATCTCAAAAAAAAAAAATTAAAGATCGGATCAGAAAGTCAAGAGATCGAGACCATCCTGGTCAACACAGTGAAACCCCACCTCTATCTAAAATACAAAAATTAGCTGGGCATGGTGGCCCATACACGTAGTCCCAGCTCCTCAAGAGGTTCAGGCAGGAGAATGGCATGAACCTGGGAGGCAGAGCTTGCAGTGAGCCAAGATCACACCACTGCACTCCAGCCTGGGTGACAGAGAGAGACTCCATCTCAAAAAAAAAAGAAAAAAAGTAAAGATTGGATCACAAGGTCAAGAAATCAAGACTGTCTTGGTCAACATGGTGAAACCCCATCTCTACTAAAAATACAAAAATTAGCTGGGCATGGTGGCCCATACCTGTAGTCCCAGCTCCTCAGGAGGCTGAGGCAGGAGAATCCCTTCAACCCGGGAAGTGGAGATTGCAGTGAGCTAAGATCGCACCACTGCACTCCAGCCTGGGTGACAGAGCGAGACTCCATCCCAGAAAAAAAAAAAATTAAAGATCTGTCTTGATAACCCCCTTGATGCCCCATGAGTGAGGGAGGGAGGGATCTCCTACCCTAAATAGTATCCGATAGCCAGATGCACCACACCCAACACTGCATAGGTGAGATTGAGATCTATCCACAGTTTACTAGTCATAGAAGGTTACTGCTGGAGTAAGAGGACACCGTCTGCCATGCAGGACCCTGGGAAGGTTGCATTTGAGAGCAGAGTGAACCAGCAGAAGTTGTAGGAAGTAGACTTTGTAGTCACAAGAGGGTGTGGTGCCCCCTGGTTCCCGTGAGAAGACGTGATTGGCTCCTTGCAGCTATGAGTAAAAGAGTGTTTGTGCAGCTATAACAAAATATCCAAGAGTGGGCAATTCAGAAAGAACAGCCATTTATTTCTTACAGTTCTGGAGGCTGAGAAGTGGCAGATCGAGGTCCCGACAGATTCAGTTTGAGTAATTTTATGGGCTCGGTGGGAGGGAAAATCCATGAGTTTGAAAATTTTTCATAAGGTATGCCCCCTGCTCAACAGGAATGGCTCCCCACCCGGTGAGTTCTATTTTATCTATTCTATCTATCTGTCTATCTGTCTGTCTGTCTGTCTATCTATCCTCTATCCTTGTATCTATCAATCTTTCTTCCCATCATCAATTATCCATCTATCTATCCATCTATCCATTATCCATATATTCATCTATCATCTATCTATCATCTATCTATCTATCCTCTAGCCATGTATCTATCCATCTATCTTTCCTTTATCTATTATTATCCATCTATCCATCATCTATATATTCATTTGTCTATCATCTATCAATCTATCCTCTATCCATGTATCTATACATCCGTCTTTCCATTATCAATCTATTATCCATCTATCTATCCATCATCTATATATTAATCTATCATCTGTCTACATATATCTATCATCTATCATCTGTCTATCATCAATCTGTCTATCATCTATCTATCTATCATCTGTCTATCTATCTATATACCTATATATCATCTATCTATGTGTCATCTATTTATCTATCTATCTATCTATCTATCTATCATCCATCATCTAGCTAGCTAGCTAGCTATCATCTATGTATCTTTCTATCATCTATGTAGCTATCTATCATCTATCTATCTGTTATCTATCTAGCTATTATCTGTCTATTTATCTATGTATCTATCATCTATCTATGTATCTATCATGTATCTATCAATTACCTGTCATCTCTCTCTCTCTCTCTCTCTCTCCCTGTATCTTATCTATTCTAGCTGTTCTAGTTGATGGGAGAACTCGCCACATAGGGAGCCATTCCTGTTGACTAGGGGGCATATCTTATGAGAACAGAGAAACTCTTGGTTAGGATTTGGGGTCTCCTGAGGCTCTAAGACGTAAAAGCATCAGCACTTGAAACTTTCAGTCTTACAATGTAACAGCCCCTTTCCTTGCAGTAATGAGTAGAACAGTGTCATTATCTGTTTGGGCTGCTGTAACAAAACAACAAAGACTGGGTAATTTTAAAAGAAGAAAAATGTATTTCTTACAGTTCTGGAGGCTGGGAAGTCCAAGAACCAAGTAGCCAAGCATCAATTGATTCCGTTGTCCGGTGAGGGTTCCTGTCTGCTTCCAAGATGAAAACTTGTCAGTGTTTCCCCTGCGGGGAGGAATGCTATGTCCTCACATAGCAGAAGGCAGATGAGCAAGAGAAAGCTAAATGCTGTATGAAGCCCCTTTATAAGGCCCTAATCCCCCCTATGAGGGAGGAGCCATCATGGTCTAATCACCTCTTTAAGGCCTGTTAATACCATCACTTTGGCCATCAAATTTCAACACTTGCATTTTGAAGGAAATACGTTCAAACCATATCAGACAGAAATTATATGGCCAGCTCTATGGTTCCTCTACTTATACTAACCATTATTTAAATAAGTAAAAGGCATGCTGGCTGGGTGCAGTGGCTCACATCTGTAATCCCAGCACTTTGGGAGGCTGAGGCAGGAGGATTGCTTGAGCCCAGAAGTTTGAGGCCAGCCTGGGCAACATAGCAAGACTCTGTCTCTAAAAAATAAAAATTTTTAAACTAATTAGCCAAGTCTGTTGGCATATGTCTGTAGAAAGAGCTACTTGGAAGGCTGAAGCAGGAGGATTGTTTGAGTCTAGGAGTTTGAGGCAGCAGTGAGCTATGACCACACCACTGCACTCCAGCCTGGGAGGAAAAGCAAGACCCAAAACTCTAAAAAAAAAAAAAAAAAAAAAAAAGAGGGTGGTGACCTTATATAGGAGATAGATGGTGGAAGGCATTCCAGAGAAGGCAAGCAGTGAGTAGATGTTGCAGGTCCATTCTCAGCCCTGAGACAGGAGGTCCATTAAGTATTTTAGCTGGAATGCATTGTAAAGAAGAGAAAAAGAAGCTGAGAGCTGCTGTGCTGTCCTTGTGGGCCTGAGCTGTAGTTTTGTCTTTCTTTCAACAGCAACAGGGAAGGTGTTGCATGTTCTTCAGCAGCTGGGAAATGTTAGCAGGAGTGCCCCCCACCTTCAAGTAGGCCTTCACCTCCAAGTGGCCTCCACCTCCAAGTTAGTCTCCAACTTCTAAATTGGCCTCCACCTCCAAGTTAGCCTCCAGTTTCCCAGTTGGACTCTACCTCCTAGTTGGCCTCCACAACCAACTTGGACTCAACTTCCAAACTGGCCTCCACCTCCAAGTTAGCCTCCCACCTCCAAATTGACCTCACCTCCATGTTAGCCTCCACCTTGAAATTAGCCTCCAATCTCCTAACTGGACTCTACCTCCTAGCTGGCCTCCAACCTACATGTTGGCCTCCACATCCAACTTGGACTCCAACCTCCAAATTACCTCCACCTCCAAGTTAGCCTCCCACCTCCAAATTGACCTCACCTCCATGTTAGCCTCCACCTTGAAATTAGCTTCCAATCTCCTAACTGGACTCTACCTCCCAGCTGGCCTCCAACCTACATGTTGGCCTCCACATCCAACTTGGACTCCAACCTCCAAATTGGCCTCCACCTCCAAGTTAGCCTCCCACCTCCAAATTGACCTCACCTCCAATTTATCCTCCACCTTGAAATTAACCTCCAATCTTCTAACTGGAATCTAGCCTCCTAGCTGGCCTCCAACCTACATGTTGGCCTCCACATCCAACTTGGACTGCAACCTCCAAATTGGCCTCCACCTCCAAGTTAGCCTCCACCTTCAAGTTAGCCTCCAGTCTCCCACCAACTGGACTGTACCTCCTAGTTGGCCTCCAACCTACATGTTGGCCTCCACTTCCAACTTGGACTCCAACCTCCAAACTGGCCTCCACGTTCACGTTAGCCTCCAACATCCAAACTGGCCTCCACCTCCAAGTTAGCCACCACCTGCAAGTTAGCTAATTTACCAACTGGGAGATTATCAGTCTGCTTATTATATCAATCTGCCTATTATATCTTATTATGCCTCCAAGTTGGCCTCCACCATCAAGTTCACCTTCACTTCCACATTGGCCCCCACCGCCAAGATAAGTGGCTTCCACTGCCAAGTTGAGTGGCCTCCACCTCCAAGCTGGCCTCTACCTCCAAGCTGGCTCTAACCTCCAAGTTGGCCTTCACCTCCAAGATGACCTCCAACCATCCAAATTGACCTCCAACCTCCAAGTTGACCTCCACCTTCAAGTTGCTCTGAACATGGTTTGGAGAATATATCAATGGATGTATATGAAAGTAGTGTGACCAGTGGAGAAGTTGTTGTGGCCACTTGGACGTGACTGATGGACAGGGCTCCAATGGTTCATCAACCCGAGGCTCCTTTCCTTAGAAACCACCCTGACTCAACAGACCAGAGACCACATCTAAAGTCTACAGAAGAGCTGATAGCAGGCTCTGTCTGAGATAAACCACTGTCTCAATTTCTCCCCATGTCCACCCGGTTCTGATCATGGTGCCTGGGTAAAGGTAGCCTGCCCTGTGTTTGTCTATTGTCTGAACAATTTCCAAATCACTGCCTCATCTGTAGCTCATTCTCCAAGGTCACTAACATGTGTCCTGACTGTCCACAAGGAAGGAGTGAGATTTCTCTTTCGGTCCTTGCTCCATCCTCAAAACTTGGGCACCTCATCATATGAACTTTCCCTTTGATGGTCTTTTTGTTTCTTGCACTTCAAATCTGGCGGCCCAGGAAGTGTGGGCTTTGTCCTAGGCTCCGATTGTCACATGCCTTCTCCACGCTTAGTAAGGGGTTTTTGTACAATTAACCAGGTTTCTCTGATTCCTTCATTCTTTGCCCCTTGGAAAAACTGCATGAACACAATCTTATCTGTTCCCAGTCTTAACTGTTCTTTGATTCCCTCAAGCTCCTGCATCATTACCTATCTGGCCTGTGGTTTAGCTCCTTGTCTGATTGCTTTGTGTTATTTTTCTTACAGTTGCCTTTTCCATCTGCCCTAAAGACTCAAATCATGAAAGCAAGACGATGAAGAGGTAGACGGATTAGGGCAGAGGCCGGGCAGGGAGGCGGGAGACGTGGGCTTCTTCTAAACAAGGTGTGAGATCTGCTGTAGAAGCCAACTTACCAGGGCTTTAGGCAATACAGCCAAGCCAGCCAAGATCTCTGGGGCTGTCCTGGGAGTGCTCCCAAACCCAAGGTTGGACTTCTGAGGTCTAGAGAGGAACACCACAGGCTCATGTTTCACTAGCCTGTTGGGACCACGGCTAATTCCACAGCCTTTTGGCTCCTTGGGAGGATATCACACCTCTCTTGGAACGCAAACCCTTGTGGCCCTCCCGTGATCCAGCGCCACCTCTCTAAGAACCTTTATAAGAAGAAGACATGAGGATCTTTGATCAGCCTCCTTCTTTTGCAGCTGAAAATATATTGAATGTCAGTAAAAGGTCTCATCTATTTTTATATATCTATCTCTGTCTGTCTATGTGTCTAGCTATCATCTATCCATCTATCTATCTATCTCTCTATCTATGTGTCAATCTATGTAGTTATCTGTTTGTCTGTCTGTCTATCTATGTATCTATCTATCTATGTGTGTATCTATGTATCTATCTATCTATGTGTCTATTTATCTATCTGTGTATCGATCTATCTATCTGTCTGTCTGTCTATCTATGTGTCTATCTATCTATCTATCTATTGGTCTATCTATCTATCTGTGTATCTATCTATATATCTATCTATCATCTATCTATTTATCTACCTATTGGTCTATCTATCTATCTGTCAATCTATGTATCTATTTGTCTATCTATCTATCTATCTATCTATCTATCTATCTATTGGTCTATCTATCTATGTATCTATCAATCTATCCTTCTATCTATCCATCCATCTATCCATCTCCATCCATCTATCATATCAATTGATCTATCTATCCATCTATCCTATTGATGTATCAATCTATCCTCCATCTATCTGTCCATCTCTACGCATCTATCCTATCAACTTATCAGTCTATCCTTCTATTTATCTATCTCTCTATGTATCTCCATTCATCTATCCAATTGATCTATCAATGTATTCTTCTATCTATCCATCTATCTATCTACCTACCTACCTGCCTATCTATTTTATCTAATCTATCTATCTGTCCATCTATCTACCCATCTATTATCTTTATCTATCTCTATCTATCATCCATCTTTCTATGTCTTTATCTAGCTCTCTATCGATCTCTATCTATCTCTTTCTCTATCTGTATCTATCCATCCATTCTTCTGTCCATTCATCTGTCCATCCGTCTATCTATCTATCTCTATCTGTCTCTATCTATCTGTCTATCTATCTATCTATCTATCTATCTATCTATCTATCTATCCATTCTTCTGTCCATTCTTGTGTCTGTCAATCTGTCTATCTATCCGTCTATCTATCATCTATCTGTCCATCCATCCATCCATCTATCCATCCATCCACCCATTCATCCATTCACCTATCCATCTATCAATCCATCCATCCATCCATCCGTCTATCTTATGTATCACAGCCGGACCATGCAGAAGACAGAGGGCTGAGGAATGGGAGCTTCTGGTGAGGTCTGTGGGTGCAGCCATGAACCCCTCCAGTTAATGTGACTGTATCGGGGAGAACTGGCACCATTGAGGGGGAAGTTGTAGCTGTGAAGAGAACAGGACCCAGTGATTGTTGTTGAAGACCATCTGTGCACGATCTGAGGCAGAGCTGGAACACTCAGGTGACGAGTTCCTCACTGAAGGTCAATTTGGACCATCCCAAGAGTCCCCCTGGTAGCACAGAGAGATACTGATCTCCCACAGCAGGTACAAAGAAAGTAAAAGATCGGGAACAAAGTTTGCTGGGACTGTCTGATGTCAAACCCCAGCTAACGGGCAGTATCAGGACATGATGGACACCACCTCAAGACATGGGATGGGGTGTTCTGGTATCTGTACCTTTGAGAGCTTTATTTTATTTTATTTTATTTTATTTAATATTTTATTTTATTTTATTATTTTATTTTATTTTATTTTATTTATTTTAATTTATTTTTTGAGACGGAGTCTCACTCTGTCACCCAGGCTGGAGTGCAGTGGTGCAACCTCAGCTCACTGCAACCTCCACCTCCTGGGTGACAGGCCCCACCGAGTAGCTGGGATGACAGGCATGAGACACCATGCCCAGTCCCAGCTTGGGTTCTGAACCCTTCAACACAGACTCTTTCTGAGAGAAAACAGGCCAGGCACAGTGGCTCATGCCTGTCATCCCAGCACATTGGGAGGCTGAGGCTGGTGGATTATCTGAGGTCAGGAATTTGAGACCAGCCTGGCCAACATGGAGAAACCCCATCTCTACTAAAAATACAAAAATTAGTCAGGCATGGTGATGGGTGCTTGTAATCCCAACTACTCGGGAGGCTGAGACAGGAGAATCACTTGAACCTGGGGGCAGAGGTTGCAGTGAGCCAAGATCACACCACTGCACTCCAGCCTGGGTGACAGAGCAAGACTCTGCCTAAGAAAATTAAAAAATTAAAAGTAAATAAATAAATAGGAAGTTGGCAACTAAAAAAAATCCAACTTGGCCAGGCGCAGTGGCTCACGCCTGTAATCCCAGGACTTTGGGAGGCCGAGCTGGGCAGATCACAAGGTCAGGAGATGGAGACCATGGTGAAACCCCATCCCTACTAAAAATACAAAAAATTAGCCAGGCGTGGTGGCAGGCACCTGTAGTCTCAGCTACTCAGGAGGCAGAGGCAGGAGAATGGCCTGAACCCAGGAGGCAGGGCTTGCATTGAGCTGAGACCCCATCACTGCACTCCAGCCTGGGCGACAGAGCGAGACTCTATCTCAAAAAAAAAAAAAAAGAAAAAATCAAACTTT
The DNA here is from genome assembly GCF_028885655.2 of Pongo abelii. Classification (NCBI taxonomy): domain Eukaryota; kingdom Metazoa; phylum Chordata; class Mammalia; order Primates; family Hominidae; genus Pongo; species Pongo abelii. The sequence continues at coordinate 15,328,614 of NC_072000.2, read as the reverse complement.
ACTAGATAGGAGAACTGCTCAAAAAACAGAAAAAAACCTACAAATCACATTTTCTAATTATAAAAATATGATCATTTACATGAAAATGCTCTGTCTTACCAATAAGAAAGCTTATTAGTTAAAAGAAAAGAAACTGCATGTCTGTATATGCACATATGTATGTGGGCATGTGTGTCTGTACTTGTGTACATATGCAGTTGCCTTCCTCCACCAAAAGGTAAACTTTTGTTTTTTTATTTTGAGACGGAGTCTTGCTCTGTCGCCCAGGCTGGCGTGCAGTGGTGCGATCTTGGCTCACTGCAACCTCCGCCTTCCAGGTTCATGCCATTCTCCTGCCTCAGCCTCTGGAGTAGCTGGGATTACAGGCACCCACCACCCCTGGCTAATTTTTTGTATTTTCAGTAGAGATGGGGTTTCCCCATGTTGGCCAGGCTGGTCTCAAACTACCGACCTCAGGTGATCCGCCAACTTCAGCCCCCCAAAGTGCTGAGATTACAGGTGTGAGCCACCGCACCTGGCCTAAACTTTTTTTTTATTGAGATAAAATTCGCATACCATGAAATTCCCCTTAACTATCTTGCAGAGAACAGCCCAATGGTATTTAACACTTTCACCATGCTGTGAAACCATCAGTCTATTTCCTTCTAGAACACTCTCTTCAACCCAAGGAGATCCTGCACCCATTATCACTCATGCCCATTTCCTCTCCCCACACTAAGTCTCTTGAAATTTGTGACTTTGTCTTTCCTCCACAACGGCCATTCTCCTTAACTTTTAAAAAGCCATTTGCCCTCTCTTGTTTTTTTTTTTTTTTCTGAGACAGAGTCTCACTCTGTTGCCCAGGCTGGAGTACAGTGGTGTGATCTCAGCTAGCTGCAACCTCTGTCTCCCAGGTTCAATAAATTCTCCTGCCTCAGACTCCTGAGTAGCTGGGACTACCGGCACACACAACCATGCCCAGCTAATGTTTGTATTTTTAGTAGAGACGGGGTTTCACCATGTTGGCCAGGATGGTCTTGATCTCTTGACCTCATGATCCACCCTCTTCAGCCTCCCAAAGTGCTGGGATTACAGGCGTGAGCCACCGTGCCCCGCCCCCTCGCTTCTTTAATAAGACCCTGATTTCGTTTACAGGATCCTGCCCCAACCCAGGGGACGAACCAGGCAAGTCAATCTGTTCCCCATTTCTGCTGGCCAAGCTTCAGACTTGATAAAGTGTGTGGGACAAGCAAGGAAAAGAGGAACAGGGGAAAAACTATCTTTGCCTACGCCCTGCCTTTCTGCTAAGAATGCTATCTTGAGGATGTGATGTCTGGAGCTTCAGCAGCCACTTTGTGACTATGAGAAAACTGCTGTGCCCATGCCTTTCCTTCCTACCAGGAATGCTCTCTTGATTGTGTGATGTCCAGAGCTTCAGCAGCCACTTTGTGACTATGAGAAAACTCTGCCATACCCATGCCCTCACTTTCTGCTAGGTATGCTTTCTTGAGGGTGTAATGTCTGGAGCTTCAGCAGCCACTTTGTGAGTATGAGAAAACTCTGTTGTGCCCATGGCCTCCCTTCCTTCTAGGAATGCTCTCTTGAGGATGTGATGTCTGGAGCTTCAACAGCCACTTTGTGAGTATGAGAAAACTCTGTTGTGTGCATGCCCTTCCTTCCTGCTAGCAATGCTGTCTTGAAGTCATGATGCACGGAGCTTCAGTAGCCACTTTGTGATTTTGAGAAAACTCTCTTGTGCCCATGGCCTCCCTTCCTGCTAGGAATGCTCTCTTAAGGGCGTGATGTCCAGAGCTTCAGCAGCCACTTTGTAAGAATGTGAAAACTGTGTTGTGCCCATGCCTTTGCTTCCTGCTAGGAATGCTCTTTTGAGGGCAGGACATTGAGAGCTCCAGCAGCTGCTTTGTGACTATGAGGCACACTTTCAGACTGTGAGGCGTTACCATGCAGGAGGATGTCATTACCAGTTCTTTATTTGCATTACTGTTCTTTTATTTGCATTATCTGTTCTTTATTTGCATTACTGTTCTTTTATTTGCATTACCTGTTCTTTATTTGCATTACTGTTCTTTTATTTGCATTACCTGTTCTTTATTTGCACTACACTCTGTTCTTTATTTGTACAAACGGCCTAGATTTCTCTGCCTGCATCACTGCAGCAAACACTCTATGGGACTTTGGCAAGAGCAAGAAATATTCTCACTTCACGTCTCCTCAATGCCTCCCAGCTATTTGTGCTGCTGTGATGATAGGTCTGTAGTAAGGAATATTCCTTCTCCCCAGGCTCCAGCAGGTACCTGGAAGAGGCATTCCTCGTAGTACTTCTGTTTGGTACTTTTCATCTCTAGGAAAGGAGTGGGAAAATCGCCTGCCTAAGTGTAGCCATACAGAGTAGCTAATGAAGTTCATGCATGAGGGCGTATGGGTCATCAAGCCCTTTTTAAGATTTACATTCCTCCAACTTCTTCTAAAGAACAGCATACTGGCCAGGTGCAGCAGCTCACGCCTGTAATCCCAGCACTTTGGGAGGACAAGGCAGGCAGATCACCTGAGGTCAGGAGTTTGAGATCAGCCTGGCCAACATGGTAAAACCCTGTCTGTACTAAAAATAGAAAAATTAGCCAGGTGTGGTGGCACGTACCTGTAGACCGAGCTACTTGGGAGGCTGAGGCAGAAGAATCGCTTGAACCCGGGAGGCAGAAGTTGCAGTGAGCCAACATCTTGCCGCTGCATCCCAGCCTGGGTGACAGAGAAAGGCTCCATCTCAAAAAAAAAAAAAAATGGAAACAAATAAGAAAGAAAGTATGAAAGAAAAGAAAGAAAGAAAAGAAAGAAAGAAAAGAAGAAAGAAAGAAAGACGAAAGAAAGAAAGAAAGATGAAAGAAAGAAAGACGAAAGAAATAAAGAAAGAAAGAAAGAAGAAAGAAAGAAAGAAAAAAAGAAAGAAAGAAAGAAAAGAAAAGAAAGAAAGAAAGAAAAGAAAAGAAAGGGAGGGAAAAAACACACAAAATACCTCCTGCATTCATTTGTTCCAGCGCCAGGCAAAATGAGGTGCTGTTAAAATCCTAAGTTATTTATCTTCCGGCAAAGAAGAGATGCTGACTTATGTTTTATTAGGTAGCTCATAAATTACCTTTTCTTAGGCGACCACAATGCTGACATCTTGTGTGCAATCTTGTCTAGACCAGCGCCTCTTTTCCTTCCAGTTTCTGTAAGGGGGTCTTTTTTTTTTCCAATGTGCATCAGCCAGCTACTCACTTAAGCAGCTTCTCAGAAACCCTTTCAAGTTCTGAAGCATCTGCTAATAACACAGCCTTCCATCAAGGCTGTGTCTCCAATCATTCTTTCCAACGCAACCATCTTCCTTCTGCTCCCATAACATATGTTTGTAATCATGTAACACTCTCAGCCTGTTGCAGCAGCCCGTCACCTCTGCAACCCAGAGCTGCTCTACTGAACGCTGTCCAATGTCATTTATGCCGGATTTTAAATGCATTTTTCCTCTAGCAGTCTTGGCTCTTTTAGGATCTCTCTCTCTCTCTCTCTCTCTGTTTTTTTCACATTGTACATGATTTCCTTTGTTTTATGCATGTTGGAAACTCAGACCATTTTGCAAGAATTCCATTTACCATGATGCAGACAGCAATCATAAAAGACGATGCTGGCATTCAGAATGGAAAAAAAAATTACAAAAGAATTCTTTGACATTTAGCCATGTCATGACTGATTTTTTTAAATGCAATCATTTTCCATTTGTCTTTAACGCTAGCATTTTTACAAGTGTGTTTAAATATTTGATAGATTTATATTTTAAACCTTTTAGCCCAGGTGCAGTGGCTCACGCCTGTCATCCCACCACTTTGGGAGGCCGAGGTGGGTGAATCACCTGAGGTCACGAGTTCGAGACCATCCTAGCCAACATGGTGAAACACTGTCTCTACTAAAAATACAAAAATTAACCTGGTGTGGTGGCGGGCACTTGTAATCCCAGCTACTCAGGAGGCTGAAGCAGGAGGATCACTTGAGCCTGGGAGGCAGAGGTTGCAGTGAGCCAACATCTTGCCACAGCACCCCAACCTGGGCGACAGAGAAAGACTTCATCTCAAAAAAAAAAGAAAGAGAAAAAAGAAAGAAAAAGAAAGAAAGAAAGAAAAGGAAGGAAGGAAGGAAAAGAAAGAAAGAAAGAAAGAGAAAGAAAGAGAAAGAAAGAAGAAAGAATGAAAGAAAAAGAAAGGAAGGAATGGAAAGAAAAAAAAAACCCAGCATACCTCCTGCATTCATTTGTTTAAGTGCAAGGCACAATGAGGTGGTGTTCAAATCCTAGGAGCCGAGATCATGCCACTGCACCCCAGCCTGGGCGACAGAGAAAGACTCCATCTCAAAAGAAAGAAAGGAAAGAAAGAAAGAAAGAAAGAAAGGAAGAAAGAAAGAAAGAAAGAAAGAAAGAAAGAAAGAAAAGAAAAGAAAGAAAGAAAGAAGGAAAGAAAGAAAGGAAGGAGAAAGAGAAGGGAGAAAGAGAAGAAAGGAAGAGAGAGAAAGAAAGAGAAAGAAAGAAAGAAGGAAAGAAAGAAGAAAGAAAGAAAAAAAACCCAGCATATCTCATGCATTCATTTGTTCCAGCACCAGTCACAACGAGGTGCTGTTCAAATCCTAAGAGCCGAGATCATGCCACTGCACCCCAGCCTGGGCGACAGAGAAAGACTCCATCTCAAAAAAAAAAAAAAGAAAGAGAAAGAAAGAAAGGAAAGAAGGAGAAAGAAAGAAAGGAAAGATGGAGAAAGAAAGAAAGAGAGAGAGAAAGAAGAAAGAAAGAACGAAAGAAAGAGAGAGAGAGAGAAAGAAAGAAAGAAAGAAAGAAAGAAAGAAAGAAAGAAAGAAAGAAAGAAAGAAGAAAGAAAGAAAGAAAGAAAAGAAACAAGAAAGGAAGAAAAAAAAAAACCCAGCATACCTCCTGCATTCATTTGTTCCAGCGCCAGGCACAGTGAGGTGCTGTTCAACTCCTAAGAGCCGAGATCATGCCACTGCATTCCGCCTGGGTAACAGAGAAAGACTCCATCTCAAATAAATAAATACATAAATGAATAAAATGAACTACTCTCCTATTGACTTTGACTAGTCTACGTCTTTCTGGGTAGTGCCTTCACTCCTGTCTGACCCTTAGTGAATACCTCTAGGAATCTGTAATCAATATATTTATAATGAATCACCATCAGCTGTCCATGGTCCCAATGATTCCCATTGAATTTACCTCCAAGGGTGAAGATGCCCCTGTTTTCTGAGGGATCTCTTCCTCCTTGTGCCTTCTGCACCAAATCAAAGTGTCCAATCTCAATGCTGGGGCTGGGATCATTGATGATTATCACGTGGGTTTCTCACATAGACTGTGGGTTGCATTTTTTTAAAATACATGGTCCAACAGCGTTTAAGGTCACTGTCATTGCCCCTAAACACACAGAGCGAGGCGTAGAACACAGAATCGAATGTACATATGTGCACACACACACACACACGCAATTGTTTTCCTAACTACGTGAGAAAAATCATTCGGTGCTTATCAAAAATGACTCTCCGGCCGGACACGGTGGCTCATGCCTGCAATCCCAGCAATTTGGTAGGCTGAGGCAGGCGGATCACCTGAGGTCAGGAGTTCGAGACCAGCCTGGTCAACAGGGTGAAACCCCCGTCTCTACTAATAATACAAAAATTAGCTGGGCGTGGTGGTGGGCGCTTGTAATCTCAGCTACTTGTGAGGCTGAGGCAGGAGAATCACTTGAACCCAGGACGCGGAGGTTGCAGTGAGCTGAGATGCTCAGATCTTTTAAGATATCTTTTTGGCAGGGTGCGGTGGCTCACGGCGGTAATCCCAGCACTTTGGGAGGCTGAGGCAGGTGGATCACCTGGGATCAGGAGTTTGAGACTAGCCTGGTCAACATGGCGAAACCCCTTCTCTACTAAAAATACAAAAATTAGCCAGGCATGGTGGCTTGTGCCTATAATCCCAGCTACTTGGGAGGCTGAGGCAGGAGAGTCGCTTGAACCCGGGAGGCCGAGACTGCAGTGAGCTGAGATCATGCCACTGCAATCCAGCCTGGGAGACACAGCGAAACTGTATCTCAAAAAAAAAAAAAAAAGGAAAAGAAAAACAAAGGAAGGTGTGATTATGGGAGAGAAGCCTAAACATTGAGGGGAACATCCTAAATCCCAGCAGCAAGGGAAGAAAGGCCAGGCGACAGGGCTTTTTTCTGCACAGAAGTAACTGATGTCTGACTCCATTTCTATGAAACGTGCTCAACAGGCAAATCCACAGAGAGGAAGTGAATTTGTGACTCTCAGAGGTTGGGGAGGGGGATGTGGAGTGACTGCTTGATGGGAATGGCGGTTTCCTTTTAAAGGGAATGAAGATTTTCTCAAACTACATAGAACTGGTGGTTGTACAGCACGGTGAATGTACTAAATGCCCCGTTCGTATAATTTAAAATAACTAACTTGATGTAATTTTTTTTTTTTGAGACAGAATCTTGCTCTGTCACCCAGGCTGGAATGCAATGGTGCGATCTTGGCTCACTACAAGCTCCGCCTCCCAGATTCAAGTGATTCTCCTGCCTCAGCTTCCCGAGTAGCTGGGATTACAGGCACCAGCCCCCACACCAGTATTTTTAGCAGAGATGGGGTTTCTCCATGTTGGCCAGGCTGGTCTCGAACTCCTGACCTCAAGTGATCCACCCACCTCGGCCACCCAAAGTGCTGGGATGACAGGTGTGAGCCACTGTGCCCGGTTATGTGATGTGTGCAAGTTTTTATTTGATAATTGTGAGTATTTCACACAAACGTGGGAGTACGGGGTATGCAACAAGCTTTTTAAAAAACAGAGGTATGTGATGTGAATCTTATCTCTATTTTTAAAAAAGCTTGTCACATGTCTCACACTCACAAGTTTGTGTAAAATAGTCACAATTATCAAATAAAAACTTGTACAGTGATATTCATAGCAGTGGTATTCACAGTAGCCAAAAAGTAGAAACAGCCCTACTGCCCATTTATGAATAAATGGGTAAACACAATGTGGCTCATCCATGCAATGCAATATGATAATGGAATATTATGTAGCCGGGAAAAGGAAGAAGGCTCTAACAAAAGGCTGCAACATGAATGCATTTTTGGAAACAGCCCTACTGCCCATCTATAAAGAAATGGATAAACACAGCATAGCTCATCTATGCAATGCAATATTATAATAGAATATTACGCAGCATGGAAAAGGAAGAAGTCTCTAACAAAAGGCTGCAACATGAATGAATTTTTGCAACAGCCCTACTGACCTTCTATGAAGGAATGATAAACACGATGTGGTTCATCCATGCAATGGAATATTATGCAGCCTTGAAGAGGAACAAGGCTCTGACAAAAGCTGCAACAGGAATGAATCTTTGGAACAGCCCTACTGCCCATCTATGAAAGAATGGATAAACACAGCATGGTTCATCCATGTGATGCAATATTATAATGGGATATTATGCGGCCTGGAAAATAACAAGGCTCTGACAAAAGGCTGCAACATAAATGCATTTTTAGAAACAGCACTACTGCTCATCTATGAAGGAATGATAAACACAATATGGTTCATCCATGCAATGCAATATTATAGTGGAATATTATGCAGGCTGGAAAAGGAACAAGGCTCTGACAAAAGCAGCAACATGAATGAATTTTGGAAACAGCCCTACTGCTCACCTATGAATGAACGGATAAACACAACATGGTTCATCAACGCAATGGAATATTATGCCACCTGGAAAAGGAATGAGGCTCTGACAAAGGCTGCAACATGAATGAATTTTGGAAACAGCCCAATGTCCATCTGTGAATGAATGGAAAAACACCACGTGGTTCATCCATGCAGTGCAATATTATAATGGAATATTATGCAGTCTGGAAAAGGAACAAGGCTCTGACAAAGGCTGCAATGTGAATGAATTTTTGGAAACAGCCCTGCTGCCCATCTATGAAGGAATGACAAACACACCGTCATTTATCCATGCAATGGAATATTATGCAGTCTGGAAAAGGAACAATGTTGTGACAAAAGCAGTAACATGAATGAATTTTGGAAACAGCCCTACTGCCCATCTATGAAAGAATGATAAACACGATGTGGTTCATCCATGCAATATTATAGTGGAATATTATGCAGCCTGGAACAGGAACAAGGCTCTGACAAAAGACTGTATCATGAATGAATTTTTGGAAACAGTCCTACTGCTCATCTATGAATGAATGATAAACACAATGTGGTTCATCCATGCAATGCAATATTATAATGGAATATTATGCAGCTGGAACAGGAACAAGGCTCTGACAAAGGCTGCAATGTGAATGAATTTTTGGAAATAACCCTAATGCTCATCCATGAAGGAATGATAAACACAGCATCGTTTATCCATGCAATGGAATATTATGCAGTCTGGAAAAGGAATAAGGCTCTGACAAAAGGCTGCAACATGATTGAATTTTGGAAACAGCCCTACTGCTCATCTATAAATGAATGGATAATATCACATGATTCATCCATGCAATGCAATATTATAATGGACTATTATGCAGCCTGGAACAGGAACAAGGCTCTGACAAAGGTTGCATTGTAAATGAATTTTTGGAAACAGCCCTACTGCCCACCTATGAAGGAATGATAAACACAGCGTTGTTTATCCATGCAATGGAATATTTATGCAGTCTGGAAAAGGAACAATGTTCTGACAAAGGCTGTAACAGGAATGAATTTTGGAAACAGCCCTACTGCCCATCTATGAAAGAATGATAAACACAATGTGGTTCATCCATGCAATGCAATATCATAATGAGATATTATGCAGCCTGGAACAAGAACAAGGCTCTGACAAAGGCTGCAATGTGAATGAATTTTTGGAAATAGCCCTAATGCTCATCTATGAAGGAGTGATAAACACAGCATCCTTTATCCATGCAATGGAATATTATGCAGTCTAGAAAAGGAATAAGGCTCTGACAAAAGACTGCAATATATATGAATTTTGGAAACAGCCCTACTTCCCATCTATAAAGGAATGGAAAAACACAACATAGTTCATCTATGCAATTCAATATTATAATGGAATATTACACAGCCTGAAACAGGAACAAGGCTCTGACAAAGGCTGCAATGTGAATGAATTTTTGGAAACAGCCGTACTGCCCATCTATGAAGGAATGATAAACACAATGTGATTCCTCCATGCAATGGAATATTATGCACCCTGGAAAAAGAAAAAGGCTCTGACAAAAGCTGCAACATGAAAGAATTTTTGGAACAACCCGAACAACCCGACTACCCATCTATGAATGAATGGATAGACATAGCATGGTTCATCCATGCAATGGAATATTATAATGGAATATTATGCAGCCTTGAAAAGGAACGAGGCTCTGACAGAAGACTACAACATGAATGAATTTTGGAAGCAGCCCTACCACCCATCTATGAAGCAATGGATAAATAAAGCATAGTTCATCCATGCAGTGGAATATTATGCAGCCAAAAAAAAGAACAAGGCTCTGACAAAGGCTGCAATGTGAATGAATTTTTGGAAACAGCCCTACTGTCCATCTTTGAATGAATGATAAACACAGTATGGTTTATCCATGCAATGGAATATTATGCAGCCTTGAAAAGGAGCAAGGCTCTGACAAAGGCAGAGACAGGTTGCAATGTGAATGAATTTTTGGAAACAGCCCTACTGCACATCTATGAATGAATGATACACACAATGTGGTTCATCCATGCAATGCCATATTATAATGGAATATTATGCAGCCTTGAAAAGGAAGGAGGCTCTGATAAAGACTGCAATGTGCATGAATTTTTGGAAACAGCCCTACTGCCCATCTATGAAGGAATGATAAACACAGTGTGATTCCTCCATGCAATGGAATATTATTCAGCCTGGAAAAGGAACAAGGCTCTGACAAAAACTGCCATGTGAATGAATTTTTGGAAACAGCCTTACTGCCCATCTATGAAATTATGATAAACAAAATGCACTTCATCCAGGCAATGCAATATTATAATGGAATATTATGCAGCCTAGAACAGGAGCAAGGCTCTGACAAAAGACTGTATCATGAATGAATTTTTGGAAACAGGCCTACTGTCCATCTATGAATGAATGATAAACACAATGTGGTTCATCCATGCCATGCAATATTATAATGGAACATTATGCAGCCTGGAACAGGAACAAGGCTCTGACAAAGGCTGCAACATGAATGAATTTTTGGAAATAGCCCTACTGCTCATCTATGAAGGAATTATAAATACGGCATGGTTCATCCATGCAATGGAGTATTATGCAGCCTTGAAAAGGAACAAGGCTCTGACAAAATCTGCAACATGAATGAATTTTTGGAACAGCCCTACTGTCCGTCTATGAAAGAATGATAAACACAGTATGGTTCATTCATGCAATGCAATATTATAATGGAATATTATGAAGCCTGGAAAAGGAACAAGGCTCTGACAAAAACTGCAATGTGAATGAATTTTTGGAAAGAGCCCTACTGCCCATCTATGAAAGAATGATAAACACAATATGGTTCATCCAGGCAATGCAATATTATGATGGAATATTATGCAGCCTGGAAAAGTAACAAGGCTCTGACAAAGGCGGTAACGTGAATGAATTATTGGAAATAGGCCTACCGCCCATCTATGAAGGAATGACAAACACACCGTCGTTTATCCATGCAGTGGAATATTATGCAGTCTAGAAAAGGAACAATATTTTGACAAAGGCTGTAACATGAATGAATTTTGGAAACAGCCCTACTGCCCATCTATGAAAGAATGATAAACAACATGTGATTCATCCATGCAATGCAATATTATAATGGAATATTATGCAGCCTGGAAAATGAAGAAGTCTCTGACAAAAGGCTGTAATGTGAATGAATTTTTGGAAACAGCCCTACTGCCCACCTATGAATGAATGATAAACACAGGGTTTTTCATCTGTGCAATGCAATCCTATAATGGAATATTATGCAGCCTGGAAAAGGAATGAGACTATGACAAAGACTGCAATGTCAATGAATTTTGGAAACAGCCATACTGCCCATCTGTGAATGAATGGATAAACATCACGTGATTCATTCGTGCAATGCAATATTATAATGGAATATTATGCAGCCTTGAAAAGGAACAAGGCTCTGACAAAAGGCTGCAATGTTGATGAATTTTGGAAACAGCTCTACTGTCCATCCATGAAGGAATGGAGAAACACAGCATAGTTCATCCATGCAATGGAATATTATAATGGAATATTACACAGCCTGGAAAAGGAACAAGGCTCTGACAAAGACTGCAACGTGAATGAAACTTGAGGACATCATGCTCAGGGAGAAAAGCCAGGCACCAACACAAAAGCACACGTAGTGTATGATTCCCTTTTAATGAAACGTGCTGAACAGGTAAACTCCTAGAGAAAGATAGTGGATTTGTGGGTGCCAGGGCCTGGGAAGGAGAAATGGAAGTGACTGTTTAATGCGTACAGGGTGCGCTTTTGGGGGTGATGAGAAATTTCTGGACCTAGAGATTGGTGATGGTTGTACAACATTGTGAATGCACTAAATATCACTGACTCATTGAGTTTAAAACGGTTATAATGCTGAATTTTATATATTTGTATTTTGTCATCATAAAAAATAGTGTACATTCCGAATTTTCTTTTTTAACAGGTGAGAGGTTGGGTAAAGAATCTTCCAGAATGGACGGACATGGTGACTCACCTCTGAAATCCCAGTACTTTGGGAAGTCAAGGTGGGCAGATCACCTGATGTCAGAAGTTCAAAACTAGCCTGGCCAACATGGCGAAACCCCGTCTCTGCTAAATATACAAAAAAATTAGCCGGGTGTGGTGGTGCACGCCTTTATCCCAGCTACTTGGGAGGCTAAGGCAGCAGAATCGCTTGAACCTGGGAGGCAGAGGTTGCAGTGAGCTAAGATTGTGCCACTGCACTCCAACCTGGAGGACGGAGCAAAAACTCTGTCTAAAAAAAAAAAAAAAAAAAAAAAAAAGAAAACTTCCAGAATGCTTGCCTTCTCCACACGCTACGTCACTTTTGCTGGTTGACCTAGAATCCATCCTTTTTTTTTTTTTTTTTTTCTCGAATGCAATCCAAACATACAAGCTGAAGCTGGCCACAATCACCACTTATAAAGTGTGATTGGTGTAATGGAGTTGAACTTCCATTTTTACTTACTTATTTTCATCATACCCAGAACGATTTATGTGGTTTCACACTTAGATGTCCAAAGGGTGCCAGCATTAAAGTGGTTTGTGCTGAATGCCGTTGTAATTAGGGAAGGGTTGGGGGCGTCCACTGGCATAATTGATACTCTAACCCGTAATTGGCACTCTAACTTGAAACACATTTTATTTATAATTTTTATTTATTTATTTATTTATAAAATAAAATTTTATTTACACAATGTGTTTCATTCACATTGCTGTCTTTGTCAGAAACCTGTTCCTTTTCCAGGCTGCGTAATATTCCATTATGAGTCCACGGTTTCTGTGAAGGTATCGCTCAAAAAGCCATAACAAAACAAAATGAAGTTCAGAGCCGTCATCACAGCCCAGAATGCTGGTGTTCACTTTGGCCCCATTAAGAGTCTAAGATGTTTTGGTGGGGAGCCCTGATATTCATTTCTGTGCTGCTGGAGACCTTGTAGAGAAATCTCAGCTTAACAAAGGCCAGAAGAGAAATGGCAGAAACGATTTGACATTCTCTGGCTGGGATGCCTGGAGAATTATGCAATGATCCAGAATCATGTGGGTAAAGAAGGAGTTTGGGAAACTTTTGCTGTTTTTGTTTGTTGTTTGTTTGTTTTTGTGACGGACTTTCACCCTGTCACCCAGGCTGGAGTGCAATGGTGTGATCTCGGCTCACTGCAAACTCCACCTCTGGGGTTCAAGAAATTCTTCTGCCTTAGCCTCCCGAGTAGCTGGGATTACAGGCACACGCCACCAAGCCCGACTAATTTTATTTTATTTTTTTATTTTTTATTTTTTATTTTTTTGAGATGGAGTCTTGCTCTGTCTCCCAGGCTGGAGTGCAATGGCACGATCTTGGCTCACTGCAACCTCCGCCTCCCGTGTTCAAGCCATTCCCCTGCCTCAGCCTCCGGAGTAGCTGGGACTACAGGCATGCGCTACTGCGCCCAGCTAATTTTTATATTTTTAGTAGAGATGGGGTTTCTCCATGTTGGCCAGGCTAATCTCGAACTCCTGACCTCAGGTGATCTGCCCGTCTCAGCCTCCTGAAGTGTTGTGATTACAGGCGTGAGCCCCTGCACCTGGCCCAGCTAATTTTTTTTTTCTTTGAGACAGAGTCTTTCTCTGTCGCCCAGGCTGGAGTCCAGTGGCACAATCTCGGCGCACTGCAACCTCCGCCTCCAGGGTTCAAGCAATTCTCCTGCCTCAGCCTCCCAAGTAGCTGGGATTACAGGCACCCGCCACCATGCCTGGCTAATGTTTGTATTTTTAGTAAAGACGGGGTTTCACCATGTTGGCCAGGCTGGTCTCGAACTCCCGACCTCAGGTGATCCACCCACCTCAGCCTCCCAAAGTGCTGGAATGACAGGCGTGAGCCACCACGCCCGGCCAAGTCTGGGAAGGCTTTGACAAAAACGTCGCTTTTCCTGGGAGTTGGTGGCACCAAATGACTGTTGACAAATTCTGTCAGGGTGAAATTGAGCCAGTTGTCACCTTCGGTCACCAGCAAATAAGCCAGTGTGACAGTTGTCACATCTTCTGTAGGCCTTAGCTCAAAGCAAATGTGGCTTGGTGTTTTCCTGGCCTGGTACAAACCTGACCATCTCCCTCTAAACTCTGCCCTCCTCTTTGGGCCTGAAGCAGACCCTGTCCCTTGTCAAACCTCATAGCAGGCTGGGCGTGGCTGCTCACGCCTACGATCAAAGCACTTTGAGAGGCTGAGGCAGGAGGATTGCTGGAGACTCGAAGTTCAAGACCAGCCTAGGCAACACAGTGAGGTCCTGTCTCTACAAAAAATGAAAAAATAGCTGGGCATGGTGGTAAGTGCCTGTGGTTCCAGCTACTCGGGAGGCTGAGGGAGGAGAATCACTGGAGCCCAGGAGGTTGAGGCTGCAGTGAGCTGTGATAATGCTGCTGTACTCCAGCATGGACAACAGAGCAAGACCCTGCTTATCTTCCTCAAAACACACACACACACACACACACACACACACACACACACACACACACAAACTCCTTAGGAATTATGGTTCACATATGATTTTTTTTTTTTTTGAGACAGAGTCTTGCTCTCTTCCCCAGGCTGGAGTGCAGTGGGGTGATCTCAGCTCACTGCAACCTCTGCTTCCCCAATTCAAGTGATTCTCCTGCCTCAGCCTCCCAAGTAGCTAGGACTAGAGGCACCTGATACCATGCCCGGCTAATTTTATATTTTTAGTAGAGACGCGGTTTCGCCATGTTGGCCGGGCTGGTCTCAAACTCCCGACCTCTAATGATCCACCCACCTCAGCCTCCCAAATTGCTGGGATTATAGGTGTGAGCCACCCCACCCGGCATTTCTTTTGTAAGTATTTTAACGCTGGTTGGACTCAAGGGCGACTAGTCCATGGAGTCAAGGACGATCAGTACTTTCCTTTGGATTTTTTTACATTTTAATTTTAATTTGTGTAGATTTACGGGTTCCATTTCCAGTTTTGCTCCACGGATATTGTGCGTGGTGAAGTCTCCGCCTTCATCATCACCAAAGGTTTTGTTCAGTTCTCAAATCATTGATTCCAGGTACTGTTTAAAACCATTTTTTCAGGATAAATGTTAACTTGTTAAGTAAAGTAAGGCTAAGCAGGGAAAAAAAAGAAAAACACCTTTGGACTCAAAAGAGGCATGATATATTTTATATCGTGTTCTGCCTGATGGAGGGAAATAAATATTTCTGTGCTTATGCCTTGGAGGACCAGGTGAAGCCGCAGAGTGGACGCCCATCATTGTGTTGGAGGCTGTTTACTGAGATCCTACTATGTGCAAAGCTCTGAGCGGCACGTTGTGAGGAAGAATGAATGATTTGACCTCTGAAAACTCATGTCCCTACTAGGCTAATCCAACACGGGACAGATACAGAAAGGAGATAACGGCTGGGCACGGTAGCTCACACCTGTAATCCTAGCACTTTGGGAGGCTAAGGCAGGAGGATCATGAGGTCAGGAGTTCGAGAGCAGCCTGGCCAACATGGAGAAACCCCATCTCTACTAAAAATGCAAAATTAGCTAGGCATGGTGGCGGGTGCCTGTAATACGAGCTACTGTGGAGGCTGAGGCAGGAAAATCACTTGAACCCAGAAGGTGAAGGTTGCAGTGAGCTGAGATCATGCCACTGCACTCCAGCCTGGGCAACAGAGCAAAACACCATCCCCCAAACGAAAACAGAAACAAACAAACAAACAGAAACACAGGAGGGAGAGCTCAGCCTTATTTCTGCAAGGGTGACCAATGTGATTCACGAGGGATCAGGTAAATGGGGTTTTGCAGACTGCATAGGAGTTTGCCAGGGAGATTTAGGAGAGTTTGTGGAGAGGGATCAATACTTGCAAATGCTTAGAGGTGTGGTTGTGGGCATCTTTAACGGGAATAGCAGAAAGGGGGTTGTATGAAGACAGAATCAAAGGGAAAGTTATTATTTCTCCAAACAAAGCAGGTACCCCCCAAATCAGGGCATTTTTCTTTATCGTTGTTCTTATTTTAATTTGTCCTCCCAGGCTCTGCCGTTAGGACTCTCGGCTCTTGAGCCTTAATTTTTGCCTTCACTTTTATCTTAATAGTTACATATATATTTAAGATGTTAGTTAGGTATTCTTAATACCCCAACACAATTTTATAGTTGATTTTTTTTATGGGGGTTAGGTAGAGGTCCCTTTTAACACTCTAATGCAATCTGTCCAACCGTCACAAATATATAAACAGAGACATTAAGAATAACGGACACCCATCGCTTCTCCCACCCCATCCAGCCTTCTGCGACGCTACCCACAACCCAAGGTGACCCTGTGTGGAGTTTGGTATCCTTCATTTTCTGAATTTCCTTTGATACTTCACTTTATTGCATTTCTCTATTTTAATTGTCTCTAACTTTATGAAAAGTGTATATCATGCTCTATGTAATTTTTTGAGACCAGCATTTCTCACTGAAAACATCATTTCAAAGATTCATCCATACTGGATTTCTGCTGTGTCTTCATTTTGGTGGCTCCGTAATAGCCCAGCAGGTGAATATTCCACAACTTATGGATGCGTCCTTCTGCCTATGGGCATTAGGTTATTTCCTCGTAGAAACAGGAAATGGAAATAGGAATATTTCTATGGGGTATTTTGGGGCAGGGCTACTGTAAACATTTTTAGACATGTTACCTGATGGGCAAATCAAGACTGCCGTGAGACACGCTTTTCACACCAATATTGAAAGACAGGACTAGCTGGATTTCCTAGGCCAACTCGGAATTCCTAAGTCTAGGTGGGGAAGGTGATTGCACCCACCTTGTAACTCAGCTCACACCCAACCAATCGGGTAGCAAAGAGGGAGCTCACTAAAATACAAATTAGGCTAAAAGCAGGAGGTAAAGAAATAGTCAAATCATCTATTACCTGAGAGCACAGGGGGAGGGACAATTATTGGAATATAAACCCAGGTATTTAAGCCGGGAGGGGGCAACCCCCTTTGGGTCCCCTCCCATTGTATCAGAGCTCTGTTTTCAAGCTGTTAAATCTTGCAACTGCACACCCTTCTGGTGCATGTTTGTTCCGGCTCGAGCTGAGCTTTCGCTCGCCGTCCACCACTGCTGAACGCTGCCGTTGCAGACCCACCGTTGACTTCCACCCCTCTGGATAGGGCAGGGTATCTGCTGTGCTTCTGATCCAGCAAGGCACCCCCTGCCACTCACAATCATTGTTCCTGCGTGGCTAAGTGCCCAAGTTTGTCCTAATGGAGCTGAACACCAGTCGCTGGGTTCCAGGGTTCTCTTCCGTGACCCATGGCTTCTAATAGAACTACAACACTCACTGCATGGCCCAAGGTTCCATTCTTGGAATCCATGAGGCCAAGAACCCCAGCTCAGAGAAGAAAAGACTTGCAGCCATCTTGGGAGTGGGCGGCTGCCATCTTGGGAGTGGCCCACTCCCATCTTGGGAGTGGTCTGTCCCCATCTTGGGAGCTCTAAGACCAAAGACCTGCCCGTAACGATATGATTGGCAAAAATGTTAAAAATGAAGCATTCTGACGGTTGCAGATGTTGCCGTAGGTGCCAGAGATTGGCTTTCCTCAACATTGTAGGGCAAAATGTCTGTCTCGACCACCATTTTGGAAAGGGGTTTGGCCTCATCTTAAAGTTGAGAAACACGGGTTCCCCAGCCCAGCAATTGTACTCTGGATGTGTCCCCAAGATGAACTCCAGCCTTTAGGTATTGTCAGAGGCACTGGAACTGGAACAACTTCAGCTTGAATAGGGGCTGGGTAAAATGAGGCTGAGACGTACTGGGCTGCATCCCCAGATGGATAAGTCATCCTAAGCTACAGGATGAGTTAGGAGGTTTGCACAAGACACAGGTCACAAAAACCTTGCTGATGAAACAGGTTTCAGTAAATAAGCTGAATGAAACCCACCGAAACCAAGATGGCAATGAGAGTGACCTCTGGTCGTCCTCACTGCTACACTCCCACCAGCACTAAGACAGTTTACAAATGCCATGGCAATGTCAGGAAATTACCCTATATGGTCTAAAAAGGGGAGCCATGAATTATCCACCCCTTGTTTAGCATAAATCCTTTCCTGGGGGCTCCAGGCCTCCTCCCTCTCTGGGGGGTCTGGAATGGCATCCCTGGGCTGTGGCCTCATCACTCCAGTCTCTACCTCCACTCACAGGTTTTTGGGTTAGAATATGAAACATATCTTTTTTGGGATACATAGTTCAATCCACTTCAAATGTATCTAGTTCTCTCTGGAGGCTCTAGGGAGGATCCTTCCTGCCTCTCCCAGCTCCTAGGGGATCCAGAGTCCCTGAGCTTGTGGCAGCATCACTCCAGTCTCTGCCTCCGTCTCCAGGTGGCCTTCTCCTGTGTGTTTGTGTCTCCTCTTCTGTCTCTTGAAAAGACACTTGTCATTGCATTTAGGGCTTACCCTACTCTACCCCAGGATGATCTCATCTCAAGGCCCTTCACTTTATCACATCTACAGAGACCCTATTTCTAAATAAGTTCTCACTCCAGGTTCTGGGCTTTCAGATGTGGACAGATCTTTCTGGGGGCCACTCTTCAATCCAGTACAATTGTATCCAGTTCCCTCTGGAGGCTCTAGGGGAGGATCCTTCCTGGCTCTCCCAGCTCCTGGGGGATCCAGCATCCCTGGCCTTGTGGTCCCATCACTCCAGTCTCTGCCTCTGTCTCCATGAGACCTTCTCCTCTGTGTCTGTGTCTCCTCTTCTGTCTCTTATGGGGACAGCTGTCATTGGATTTAGAGTCCACCCTAATCCAATATGACCTCACCTTAACTTGACTAAAACTGCAAAGAGTGTATTTCCAAAGAAGGTGATGATCAGAGATTCTGAGTGGATGCGAATTTTGGAGAGGACACAGTTCCATCCTCTGCAGAGTGTCTTGTGCTGTCTCCAGTGTCCTTATCTGCCAGAGACCCTGTGGGCGTTGAGCAAGGTGGTCCTCCTGTGTCACCACCTCCGGGGTCTTACCTTTCACCAGGTGTGCCCACCTGGTGGCCGAATGGTGCAATGTGAAATGATCTTTGCTCTCCGCTCCCTCATCTCTCTCTCTCTGTGTCCCTCTCTCTCTCTCTCTCTTTCTGTTTCTCCTGCATGCTGGTCCTGTCCACACCACCTCATCCTGCCGTGTGGACCCCATTCTCATCCACTCAGCAAGGGAGGAAAGTGCTCACGTGAAAACAGGTGAAGATGTGAAGAGGGGCTTCGGAACATGGAGCCAGGGCAAGAGGGTGGGTAACACTGGGATGGAGCCCACAGCATTCTTTGCTTATCCCTGCAGCTGCCTGGGGGCTTTGTCTGCATTCGCTCCTCTCCACCATCCACAGCTTCTCACTCTTCCTCCATGTGGTACACATTTTCCTGCCCAGGAGCTGCTCCCTGAGCTCGGGATGCTCTCCCTCTAGATCTCTGCATGGCTGTCACCTTCCTGTCCACACTTAGCAAGACCCACAGTTGTTTCGTTCAGTCTTTGGGGGCAGCTGTCTCCTGAGCAAGACCAACTCTCTCAAGCCTAGAATGTGAGTCAAGGAAGCAGCCAGGAGCTGAACCAGCATCACTAAAGCTACATCCGCATCTTCCCAGGAAATGATGGTTTAGAATCATCCTTGTGCACCTGCCAGGATTGTTAGACTCAAAACATAAACAAAGAAAAATAAAAAGTGGGCTGGACACAGTGGCTCACGCCTGAAATCCCAGCACTTTGGGAGGCCAAGGTGGGCGGATCACCTGAGGTCAGGAGTTCGAGACAAGCCTGACCAACATGGAGAAACCCCATCTCTACCAAAAATACAAAATTGGCCGGGCGTGGTGGTGCACACCTGTAATCCCAGCTACTTGGGAGCCTTAGGCTGGAGAATCGCTGGAACCTGGGAGGAGGAGATTGAGGTGAGCTGAGATTGGGCCACTGCACTCCAGCATGGGCGACAGAGCGAGACTCCATTTCAAAAAAAAAAGAGGAACCGTATTTGCAAACTATGCCTCTCTGAAATGCGTTAATTTTAATATATAAGACACTTAGGGCCGGACACACTGGCTCACACCTGTAATCTCAGCACTTTGTGGGGCTGAGGTAGGCAGATCACGAGGTTAGGAGATCGAGACCATCCCGGCTAACACGGTGAAACACCGTCTCTACTAAAAATATTTAAAAAATTAGCCTGACGTGGTGGCGGGCACCTGTAGTCTCAGCTAATGGGAAGGCTGAGGCAGGAGAACGTCATGAACCCGGGAGGCGGAGGATGCATTGAGCTGAGATCGCAACATTGCACTGCAGCCTGGGTGACAGAATGAGACTCCATCTCAAAACAAAACAAACAAACAAAAATTCACAAAGTGAGTGAGATGGCTTGGCCCGTGTGCGCCGACAGTACCTTGCAGAGGAAGCTTTCATGGGATTTTCAGAACCGGTCAGCTGCTCAGGAAGCTCCTCCTGTAGCAGGAAGATGGGGAGGATATTGAAGTAAGACGCGTCCGCTAGGAATAGGCCATCAATGCAAGTACTTCCATTCCAAGTTCCATTCCATATTCCATTCCACGTTCCATTCCGCGTTCCATTCCACATTCCACGTCATTCCATTCCACATTACATTCCATTCCATTCCCCATTCCATTCCACATTCCATTCCATTCCATTCAAACTCCATTCCATTCCATTCCACATTCCATTCCATTCCATTCCATTCCACATTCCATTCCATTCCATTCCATTCCCTTCCACATTCCGTTCCAGATTCCATTCCATTCCATTTCACATTCCATTCCATGTCATTCCACATTCCATTCCACATTCCTCTCCAATACATTCCATATTTCGTTCAATTCCATTCCTCATTCAATTCCATTCTATTCCATTCCACATTCCATTCCATTCCACTCAACATTACACATTCCATTCCACGTTCCATTCCACTTTCCATTCCACGTTCCATTCCACATACCATTCAATTCCATTCTACATTGTATCCCACGTTCCATTCTATTCCATTCCACATTCCATTCCGCATTTCATTGCATTCCATTCCAACTTCCCTTGCATTCCATTATACATTCCATTCCATATTCCATTCCATTCCTTTCCACATTCCATTCCACATTCCATTTCATTCCATTCCACATTCTATTCCACATTCCGTTCCTTTCCATTTCACATTCCTTTCCATGTTCCATTCATTTCCATTCCATGTTCGATTCCACATTCCATTCCATTCCATAACAAATTCTTTCCACATTCCAATCCACATTCCATTTGATTCCATTCCACATTCTATTCCATTCCATTCCATATTCCTTCCCATTCCATTTCACATTGCAATCAATTGCATTCCATATTCCATTACATTCCATTAAATATTCCATTCCATTCCATTCCACTTTCCATGTCATTCCATTCCACATTCCATTCCACTCCATTATATTACATTCCATTCCACATTACCTTCCACTGCATTCCACATTCTATTCCATTCCAGATGGCATTCCGTTCCATTCCACATTCCATTTCATTACACATTTCATTCCATTCCATTCGACATTCCATTACGTTCCATATTCCATTCCATTCCATTCCACTTTCCATTGCATTCCATTCCACATTGTATTCCACATTCAATTCCATTCCATTCCATTCCATTTTCCATTGCATTCCATACAAAACTCCAGGGCATTCAATTCCACATTCCATTCCTTTCCATTCCATTCCATATTCCATTCCACATTCCATTCCAATTCATTCCAATTTCCACTCTATTCCATTCCACATTCCATTCCATTCCATTCCACATTCCATTATATTCCATTCCATTCTGTTCCATTCCACATTGCATTCCACATTCCATTCCATTGCTTTCCACATTCCATTCCATTCCATTCCACTTTCCATCCCATTCCATTCCACATTCCTTTCCATTCCATTCCGTTCCATTCCACTTTCCCTTCCGTTCCATTGCACATTCGATTCCATTCCATTCCACATTGCATTCCATTCCACTCCACGTTCCATTCCATTCCATTGTACATTCCATTCCATTCCAGATTGCATTCCTTTCCATTCCACATTCCATTTCATTCCACATTCCATTCCATTCCACATTCCATTCCATTCCACATTCCATTCCATTACATGCCATTCCATTCCACATTCGATACCACATTCAATTACATTGCATTCCACATTCCATTCCATTCAATTCCACTTTCCATTCCATTCTATTCCACATTCCGTTCCATTCCATTCCACATTCCATTCCAATCCATTCCACATTCCATTCCACTCCATTCCATTCCACATTGCATTCAATTCCATTCCAAATTCCAATCCATTCCATTCCACATTCCATTCCATTCCAAACCATTCCATTCCACGTACAATTCCATTACATTCCACGTTCCATTCCATTGAATTCCAAGTTCCATTCACTTCTATTCCACATTCCATTCCACTAAATTCCACATTGCATTCCACATTCCATTAAATTCCATTCTACATTCCATTCCACGTTCCATTCCATTCCATTCCACATTCCCTTAACATTCCTTTCCATTCCAGTCCACATTCAATTCCATTCCATTCTGTTCCACATTCCATTCCATTCCATGAAATTCCACATTCCATTCCATTCCATTGCATTCCGCATTCCATTCCATTCCATTCCACATTCCATTACATTCCATTCCATTCCACTTTCCATTCGATTACATTCCACATTACATTCCATTCCATTCCAGTTTCCATTCGATTACATTCCACATTCCATTCCATTCCATTCCACATTCCATTCCATACCATTCCACATTCTATTCCATGACATTCCACATTTCATTCCATATTCCATTTGATTCCATTCCATTCCATTCCACATTCCATTCCATTCCATTCCGCATTCCATTCCACATTCCATTCCATTCCATTCCAGATTCCATTGCTTTCCATTCCACATTCCATTCAATTCCATTCCGCATTCTATTCCATTCCTCATTCTCTTCCATTCCATACCATTCCATTCTACGTTCCATTCCACTCTATTCAAAGTTCCATTCCATTCCATTCCACATTCCATTCCATTCCATTACTTATTCCATTCCAAATTGCAATCCATTCCATTGTACATTCCATTCCATGTACCGTTCCATTCCATTCCAAATTCCTTTCCATATTCCATTACATTTCATTCCATTCCAGTCCACATTTCATTTCATTCCATTCCATTCCACATTCAATTCCAAATTCCATACTTTTCCATTCCACACTCCATTCCATTCCGTTACGCATTCCATTCCATTCCATTCCACTTTCCTTTCCATTCCACATTCCATTCCATGCCCTTCTACATTCCATTCCATTTCATTCCACATTCCATTGCATTCCATTCCACATTCCATTGCATTCCATTCCACATTTCTTTCCATTCCACATTCCATTCCATTCCATTCCACATTCCATTCCATTCCATTCCACATTCCATTCCATTCCATTCCACATTCCATTCCATTCCATTCCATTCCACATTGCATTCCATTCCATTCCACATTCCATTCGTTTCCATATGGCATTCCATTCCATTCCACATCCAATTCCATTCCATTCTACATTCCATTCCATTCTGTTGCACAATCCATTCCATTCCTCATTCCAGTGCATTCCATACCATTTCATTCCATTCCATTCCACGTTCCATTCCATTCCATTCTACGTTCCAATCCATTGCATTCCACTTTCCATTCCCTTCCATTCCAAGATCCATTCCATTCCGTTCCACATTCCATTTCATTCCATTCCACATTCTATTGTACATTCCATTCCATGTTCCATTCCATTCCATTCCACATTGCATTCCACATTCCATTCCATTTTATTACATTCCAGTCCACATTCCATTCCACTCCATTAAATATCTCTTTTCATTCAGTTCCATTGCATTCCACACTCCATTCGATTCCATTCCACATTCCATTCTGCATTCTGTTACATATCCCATTCCATTCCATTACATTCCGCATCCCATTGCATTCCATTACACATTCCATTCCATTCCATTCCATTCCACATTCCATTCGATTCCATTCCACATTGCATTCCATTCCATTCCACATTCCGTTGCATACCATTCCACATTCTATTCCATGCCATGCCAAATTTCATTCCACATTCCATTCCATTTAATTTCACATTCCTTTAGATTCCATTCCATTCCATTCCATTCCATGTTCCATTCCATTCCATTCCAAGTTCCATTCCATTCCATTCCAAATTCCATTCCATTCCATTCCATTCCACCTTCCATTCCATTCCGTTCCACTTTCCATTCCACATTCCATTCCTTTCCTTTCCAGATTCCATTCCATTCCATTCCACATTCCATTCAATTGCATTCCACATTCCATTCCAATCCACGTTCCGTTCCATTCCATTACACATTCCTTTCCGCATTCCATTCCACGTTCCATTCCATTCGATTCCATTCCACAATCCTTTCCATTCCATTCCGCATTCCATTCCATTGCACTTTCAATGCCATTCCATTCATTTCCTTTCCGCATTCAATTCCACATTCCTTTCCACACACTTCCATTCCACATTCCCTTCCATTCCATTGCATTCCCTTCCACATTCCATTCCATTCCATTCCACATTCCATTTCATTCCATTCCACATTCCATTCCATTCCATTCCACATTCCATTCCATTCCACAGTCCATTCCACTCCTTTCCAGATTCAATTCCATTCCATTGCACATTCCGTTCCAGTCCTCATTCCATTCCATTCCGTAACATTCCATTCCATTCCATTCCACTTTCCACATTCCATTCCATTCCATACCATTACACATTCCATTCCATTCCACATTCCCTTCCATTCCAATCCAGATTGAATTCCATTCCATTCCACCTTCCATTGCAGTCCATTCCACTTTCCATTCCATTCCATTCCGCATTCCATTCCATTCCTCATGCCATTCCATCCCATACCATTCCATTGCATTCTATAAAACGTTCCATTCCATTCCATTTCACTTTCCATTACATTCCTTTTCATTTCAGTCCACATTCCATACCATTCCATTTCATACCACATTCCTTTCCATTGCATTGCACATTCCATTCCATTCCATTCAATATTCCTTTCCATTCCATTCCACGTTCCATTCCGTTCCAATCCACTTTCCATTCCATACAATTCCAAGTTCCATTCCATGTTCCATTCCACGTTCCATTCCAGATTCCATTCCATTCCGCTTTCCATTCCACTTTCCATTCCATTCCTTTACATTACACATTCCATTAATTTCTATTCCAGTCCACATTCCTTTCCATTCCATTGCATTCCCCATTCCATTCCACATTCCATTCCATTCCGTTAAACACTCCATTCCATTCCTTTCCACATTCCACATTGCATTCCATGTTCCATTCCACGTTCCATTCCATGGCCCACTCCACTTTCATTTACATTTTCCACTCCATTCCATTCCACGTTCCATTCATCATTCCATTACATCTACTCCACATTCCCTTCCATTCCATTCCTTATTCCATTCCATTCCTCATTCCATTCCATTCCATAACACATTCCATTCCGTTCCATTCAACATTCTTTTCCATTCCATTCCACATTGCATTCCATTCCATTCCACATTCCATTTCATTCCATTCCACATTGCATTCCATTCCATTCCGCGCTGCATTCTATTCCCTTCCACATTCCATTCCAAATTCTATTCCATTCCATTCCACATTCCATTCCACATTACATTCCATGTTCCATTCCACGTTCCACTCCATATTCCTTTCCACGTTCCATTCCACGTTTCATTTGACATTCCATTCCATATTCCATTCCACGTTCCATTCCAGGTTCCATTCCATTCCATTCAACCTTCCGTTCCACATTAAATTCTATTCCATTCCACATTCCTTTCCACGTTCCATTCCACGTTCTATTCCATTCCATTCCACTTTCCATTTCACGTTCCATTAAATTCCATTCCACATTCCATTCCACATTCCATTCCATTCCATTCCATTTCACATTCCTTTCCACATACCACTCCATTCCATTCCACATTCCACTCCATTCCATTCCACATTCCATTCCTCATTTCTCTCTATTACATTCCACATTCCATTGCACATTGCATTCCACATTCCATTCCATTCCATTACATGTTCCATTCCACATTCCGTTCCACATTCAAATCCTTTCCATTCCACATTCCATTCCACATTCCCTTCCATTCTATTCCATTATACATTCCACTCCATTGCATTGTGTATTCTTTTCCACATTCCATTCCACATTCCATTCCATTCCATTCCACATTCCATTCCATATGCTATTCCACCTTCCATTCCACCCTCCATTCCACGTTCCATTCCAATTTCCATTCCACTTTAATTTCCACCATCCATTCCACATTGCATTCCACATTCCATTCCACGTTCCAAGTCATTCCGTTTCACATTCCATTGCACGTTCCATTCCATGTTCCATTCCACGTTCCGTTCAACGTTCCTATCCACGTTGGATTCCACTTTCCATTCCATGTTCCATTCCATTCCATTTCACCTTCCATTCCACATTCCATTCCATTCTGTTCCACATTCCACTCCATGTTCCATTCCACATTCTATTCCATTCCATTCCACGTTCCATTTCACGGTCCACTACATTCCATTCCACATTCCATTCGACATTCCTTTGCATTCCATTCCACATTCCATTCCAATTTCCACTCCATTCGATTCCACATTCCACTCCATTCGATTCCACATTCCATTGAACGTTCCATTCCACATTCCATTCCACGTTCCATTCCACATTCCATTCGACATTCAATTCCATTCCATTCCAAATTCTATTCCACATTCCATTCCATTCCATTCCATTCCACATTCCACTCCATTCCATTCCGTATTCCATCCCTCATTCCATTCTACATTCCATTCCTCATTCCATTCCATTCCATTACACATTCCACTCCATTCCATTTCGTATTCCATTCCACATTCCATTCCATATTCCATTCCACATTGTATTCCATTCCATTTCACATTCAATTCCATAATCCACTCCACGTTCCATTCCATGTTCCATTGCGCACTCCATTCCAGTTTCCATTTCATTGCCTTCCACAATCCATTCCACATTCCATTCCATTACATTCCACAATCCATTCCATTCCACATTCCACTCCACTTTCTATTCCATTCCATTCCACATTCCCTTCCATTCCATTCCTTTCCATTAGACATTCCATTACATTCCATTCCCCATTCCATTCTACGGTCCATTCCACGTTGCATTCCAACTTTCTTTTCACTTTCCATTTCACGTACCATTTCAGGTTCCATTCCTCATCAAATTCCATTGCATTCCTCACTACATTCCACTTTCCCTTCATTGCATTCCACGTTCCATTCCACATTCTATTCCATTCCATTCCACATTCCATTCCATTCCACATTGCATTCCATTCCACATTCCATTCCTTTCCATTCCAGTTTCCATTCCATTACGTTCCATTCGACATTCTATTCCATTTCATTCCATTCCACATCCTATTCCATTCCTTTCCAAATTTCATTCCATTCCATACCACATTCCATTCCACATTCCATTCCATTCCATTCCATATTCCATTGTACATTACATTCCATTCCATTCCACATTCCATTCTATTCCATTCCATATTCCATTCCATTTCATTTCACATTCCATTCCACTCCATTCCATTCCAGGCCACAATCCATTCCATTCCATTCCACATTCCATTCCATTCCATACCACATTGCATTCCACATTCCATTCCATTCCATTCCACATTCCTTTCTACATTCCATTCCATTCCATTCCACCTTCCATTCAATTCCATTCCTCATTCCATTCCATTCCAGTCCACAATCCATTCCATTCCCTTCCATATTACATTCTATTCTATTCCACATTCCATTCCACATTCCATTACATTCCATTACAGATTCAATTACACATTCCATTCCACATTCCATTCCATTCCAAATTCTATTCCATCCTATTCCACGTTCCATTCCGCAATCCATTCAATACAGTTTCACTTTCCATTCCATTGCATTCCATTCCACACTGAATTGAATTCCATTTCACAATCCATTCCATTCTATTCCACATTCTAGTCCTCATTCCATTCCATATTCCATGCTATTCCATTCCGCATTCTATTCCGCATTCCATTCAATTCCATTTCACATTGCATTCCATTCGATTCCATTCCACCTTCAATTGAATTCCTTTCCACATTCCATTCAATTCCATTCCACATTCCATTCTGTTCCATTCCATTGCACCTTCCATTCCACTTTCCATTCAACGTTCCATTGCACTTTCCATTCCATTCCATTACACCTTCCATTCCACATTCCATTGCAAATTCAATTCCATTCCATTCCACATTCCATTCCATATTCCATTCCACTTTCCATTCCCCGTTCTATTTCACATTCCATTCCATTTTCCATTTCATTGCATTCCACACTCCATTCCACATTCCATTCCGTATTCAATTCCATTCAATTAAACCTTCCAATCCATATTCCGTTCCATTCCTTTCCATATTCCATTACACATTCCATTCCATTCCGTTCCATTCCCTTCCACATTCCATTCCACTACATTCTACATTCCCTTCCATTCCTTTCCTTT
Source organism: Pongo abelii (assembly GCF_028885655.2). Classification (NCBI taxonomy): domain Eukaryota; kingdom Metazoa; phylum Chordata; class Mammalia; order Primates; family Hominidae; genus Pongo; species Pongo abelii. The sequence goes on along the minus strand of NC_072000.2, from coordinate 15,300,123 downwards.
CCATTCAAGATTAAATTCCACATTCCATTCCATTCCATTCCCCATTCTATTCCACTGTCCATTCCACATTCCATTCCACGTTCCTTTCCACTTTCCATACCGCTTTCCATTCCATGTTCTATTCCACGTCAAATTCCATTGCATTCCACATTCCATTCCACATTCCCTTCCATTGCATTCCATGTTCCAATCCACGTTCCATTCCATTCCTTTCCTTTCCTCATTCCATTCCATTCCATTCCACTTCACGTTCCATTCCATTCCTTTCCATTCCATTCCATTCCACAATCAATTCCATTCCGTTCCAAATTTCATTCATTTCCATACCACATTCCATTCCGCATTCCATTCCATTCCATTCCATTCCATTCCACATTCCATTCTACATTCCGTTCCATACCATTCCACGTTCCATTCAATTCCATTCCACAATCCATTCCATTCCATTTCACATTCCATTCCATTCCATTCCAGTCCACTTTCCATTCCATTCCATTCCACAGTCCATTCCATTCCATACACATTCCCTTCCACATTCCATTCCATTCCATTCCACATTCCATTCTACAGTCCTTTCCATTCCATTCCACATTCCATTCTTTTCCATTCCACACTCCATTACATTCCATTTCACATTAAATTCAATTCCATTCCTTTGCAGTCCACATTACATTCTATTACTTTCCACATTACATTCCATTACTTTCCACATTCCAGTCCACATTCTATTCCCTTCCATTCCACATTCCAGTGCACTTTCTATTCCATTCCATTCCACATTCCGTTCCATTCCATTCCACAATCCATTTCTTTCCATTCCACATTCTATTCCAGATACCATTCCACATTCCATTTGAAATTCCCTTCCCTTCTATTCTACATTAAATTCCGCTTTCCATTCAATTCCATTATTTCCATTTTCATTCCATTCCATTCCATTACACACTGAATTGCCTTCCAATCCACATTCCATTCCATTCCATTGCACATTCAATACCACTTTCCATTCCACATTCCATTCCGTTCCATTCCACATTCCATTCCACACTCCATTCCACATTGCATTTCAAACTCCATTCCATTCTATTCCACATTCCATTCCGAATTTCATTCAATTCCAGTTCACTATCCATTACATTCGATTGCATTACACATTCAATTGCATTCCATTCCACATTCCATTCCATTGCATTCCACATTCCATTTCCTTCCATTACGCATTCCATTCCATTCCATTCCGCTTTCCATTCCATTCTAATCCATTCCACATTCCATTTAATTCCATTCCTTTACTCATTCCATTTCATTATGTCACACATTCCATTCCTTTCCATTCCATTCCATTCCACATTCCATTCCATTCCATTCCATTCCATTCCCTATTCCATTCCATTACTTTCCATTCCACATTCCATTCCACATTGCATTAAATTCCGTTCCACATTGTGTTCCATTCCGTTCCACATTGTGTTCCATTCCATCCAGCATTCCTTTCCATTCCATTCCACATTCCATTCCATGTTCCATTCCGCGTTCCATTCCACCTTCCATTGCATTCAATTCCAGATTCCATTCCACTTTCCATACCATTCCTTTCCACTTTGCATTCTACTTTCCATTCCATTCCATTCCTCATTCCATTTCTTATTCCACTCCACATTCCACTCAATTGCATTCCACCTTCCATTCAATTCCATTCCATATTCCTATCCATTCCGTTCCCTATTCCACTCCATTCCGTTCCACATTCCACTCCATTACATTCCATTCCACATTCCATTCCACTCCATGGCAAATACCATTCCACATTCCATTAAATTCCATTCTACATTCCATTCCATTCCATTTCACATTCCATTCCACATTCCATTCCATTCCTTTCCACATTCCATTTCATTCCATTCCACATCCATTCCATTCCATTCTGCATTCAACTCCATTCCATTGCATTCCACTTTCCATTCCATTCCATTCCACATTCCATTCCATTCCATTCCATTCCACATTCCAGTCCACATTCCATAGCATTCTATTCCACATTACTTTCCACATTCCAGTTCATTGAAATCAACATCCATTCCTTTCCATTCCATACCGCATTCCAATGCTTTGCATTCCACATTCCATTCCATTCCATTCCACATTCCAGGCTGCTTTCCTCTCCATTCCATCACATTACGTTCCACATTCCACTCAATTCCATTACATTCCACCTTCTATTTCACTCCATTCCATTCCAAATTCCATTCCATTTCACTTCTCCTTCCATTCTGTTCCATTCCACATTCCATTCCACGTTCCATTCCATTCCACATTTCATTCCATTCCATTTCCCTTTCCATTTCACATTTCATTCCACATTCCATTCCATTCCATCGCATTCCATTCCACATTCCATTCCACATTCCATTCCATTGCATTCCATATTCCATTCCACATTCCATTCCATTCCATTCCATTTCTCCATTCACTCAATTCCATTCCACATTCCATTCCACATTCCATTGCATTCCATTTCAAATTCCATTCCATTCCATTCCACCTTCCACTTCTTTCCATTCCATTCCACATTCCCTTCCATTGCATTCCACTTTCCATTCCATGACATTTCACATTCCGTTACATTCCATTCCACCCTCCATTCCACATTCCATTCCATTCCATTCCATTCCAATTCACTTTCCATAGTACATTCCATTCCATTCCATTCCACCTTCTACTTCATTCCATTCCGATCCATACTCCATTCCATTCCGTTCCACATTCCATTACATTCCATTCCACATTTGATTCCATTCCATTTCAAATTCCATTCCTTTCCCTTCCAACTTCCATTCCATATTCAATTCCAATCCATTCCATTCCACTCCACATTCCATTATATTCCATTCCATTCCAAATTTCATTCCATTCCCTTCCTTTTTCCATTCCATATTCAATTCCATTCAATTCCATTCCACTTCACATTCCATTACATTCAGTTCCATTCCAAATACCTTTCCAATCCATTCCACATTCCATTCTACTCCTTTTCTCATTCCATTCCATTCCATTCCACATTCCATTCCATATACCTTTAAACTGCATTCCATTCCATTTCATTCCACATTCTATTCCGTTCCATTCCATTCCACATTCCATTCCATTCCATTCCATTCCATTCCAGATACCATTCCATTCCATTCCGCATTCCATTCCATTCCCTTCCACTTTCCATTCAACTTTCCCTTCCATTCCATTCCACATTGCATTCCTGTCCACTCCATTCCAATCCACATTCCATTCCTTTCCATTCCAAATTCCATACCATTCCGTTATACATTCCATTCCATTCCAAACAACATTCCAATCCATTCCTTTCCATTCCATTTCATTCCACATTCCATTCCGCTCCATTCCTTTCTAAAATCCGTTCCATTCCATTCCTCATTCCATTCCGTTACATTCCATTCCACATTCCTTTCCATTCCATTTAATTCCATTCCTTCCCATTCCGCATTCCCTTCCCTTCCATTCCATTCGGTAATCCACTCCATTTCATTCCACATTCCATTCCATTCCATTTCAAATTCCATTCCCTTCCATTCTATTCCATTCCACATTTCATTCCATTCCATTCCACATTCCGTTCCATTCCATTCCATGTTCCATTCCATTCCATTCCACCTTCCATTCCACATTCCTTTCCATTCCATTCCACGTTCCATTCCATTCCATTACAAATTCCATTCCACATTCCATTCCATTCTATTCCACATTCTATTCCATTCCAATACACTTTCCATTCGGTTCCTTTTCACTTTCTATTCCATTCCATTCCACATTCAATTCCATTCCTTTTCGCATTCCTTTCCATTCCACTCCACATTCCATTCCATATTCCATTCCATTCCATTCCATTCCACATTCCTTTCCTTTCCTTTAAACATTCCATTCCGTGTTCCCTTCCATTCCATTCCATTCCATTCCTTTCCTTTCCATTGAATTCCACACACCATTGCATTCCATTGCAATTCAAATTCCATTCCATTCCATACCATATTCCATTCCATACCATATTCCATTCCATTCCTTTCCATTCCACAATCCCTTCCATTCCATTCAACATTCCATTCCATTCCATACCACATTCCATTCCAAATTCCATTCCATTCCTTTCCACATTCCATTTGACATTCCATTCCATTGCATTCCACATTCCACTCAACTCCATTCCACATTCCTTTCCACATTCCATTTCACATTCCATTCCATTCGTTTCCATTCCATTCCATTCCATTCCACTTTCCATTCCACATTCCATTCCTTTCCATTCCATTCCATTCCACATTCCCTTCCATTCCATTCCACATTCCATTCCATTCCATTACATTACTTTCCACATTCCATTCCACTACATTCCATTCCACATTCCATTCTATTCCATATTCCATTTCATTCAATTCCACGTTCCATTCCTTTGCATTCCACATTCTATTCCATTCCATTCCACATTCCATTCCACTTTCCATTCCTTTCCATTCCTCATTAAATTCCACATTCCGTTGCTTTCCATTCCATTCTATTCCACATTCCGTTCCGTTCCATTCCATGCTCCATTCCATTCCAATCCACATTCCATTGCATTCCATTCCAGATTCAATTCCATTCGATTCGATTCCATATCATTCCACATTCCATTCCATTCTGCAATCCATTCCATTCCATTCCACTTTCAATTCCATTCTATCCCACTTTCTATTCTACATTCATTTCCATTCCATTCCATATTCCATTCCATTTCATTCCAAATTACATTGAATTCCATTATATATTCTATTCCATTTCACGTTCCATTCCTTTCCATATAATTCCAATTCACACACAATTCCACTACATTCCACATTCCATTCTTTTCCATTCCAAATTCCATTCCACTTTGCATTCCACGTTACATTCTACATTCCATTCCCCATTCCATTCCATTCCATTCCACGTTCCACTCCATTCCATTGCATTACAAATTCCATTCGATTCCATTCCATCCCACATTCCATTGCATTCCATTCCACTTTCCATTCCACATTTCACTCCATTCCGCATTCCATTTCATTCCATTCCACATTTCATTCCATTCCATTTCACGTTCCATTGCACATTCCACTCCATTCCATTCCGCATCAAATTCCATTCCTCATTCCATTCCATTCGATTCCATTCCAAATTCCACTGCATTCAATTCCACTTTCCATTCTATTCTTTTCCATTCCATTCCATTCCACATTCCATTCCATTCCATTCCTCTCCATTCCGCAATCCATTCCATTCCATTCCACTTTCCGTTCCATTCCAATCCACTTTCCATTCCACATTCCTTACAATTCCATTCAACATTCAATTCCATTCCATTCCAAATTCCATTGAATTCCATTCCACATTCCATTCCATTCCAGTTCACATTCCATTCCATTACATTCCACCTTACATTACATTCCGTTCCACATTCCATTCCACATTCCATTCCAAACTCCATTCCATTCCATTCCACATTCCATTCCACATTCCATTCCACTTTCCATTCCACTTTCCATTCCATTCCATTCCACATTCCATTGCACATTCCATTCCATTCGATTCCACATTCCATTTCACATTCCTTTCCACATTCCATTGCACTCCATTCCACAATCCATTCCACATTCCATTCCATTCCATTACACATTCCATTCCACATTCCTTTCCACTTTCAATTCCATTCCATTCCTTTCCACCAACCTTTCCATTCCATTACACCTTCCTTTGCATTCCATTCCACAATGCATTCCATTCCACTCCACGATCCCTTCTACGTTCCATTACACCTACCATTCCATTCCATTCCACTTTCCATTCCACTTTCCCTTCCACTTTCCATTCCATGTTAAAGTCCACGAACCATTCCACATTCCATTCCACATTACATTCCATACCACATTCCAGTCCACATTTCATTCCACGTTCCATTCCACGTTCCGTTTAACGTTCCTTTCTACGTTGAATTCCAAGTTCCATTCCACGTTCCATTCAATTCCATTCCACGTTCCATTCCATTCGATTCCACATTCCACTCCGTTCAATTCCACATTGCACTCCATTCAATTTCACATTCCATTCCACGTTTCACTCCATGCCATTGCACATTCCATTGCACTATCCATTCCATTCCATTCCATTCCATTCCTCCTTCCATTCCACTTTCCATTCCAGATTCCATTCCACTTTCCTTTCCTTTCCATTCCACATTCCATTCCACATTTCATTGCATTCCATTACACATTCCCATCCACATTCCATACCATTTCATTCCACATTCCTTTCCAAATTCCATTCCGTTCCATTCCACTTTCCATTCCAATAGATTCCATAGTCCATCGCATTACATTTCACATTCAATTTGATTTCATTCCACGTTCCATTCCATTGCATTCCACATTGCATTCCATTCCATTCCACTTTCCATTCCACTTTCCGTTCCACGTTGTAATCCACGTTGCATTACACGGTCCATTCCACGTTCCATTCCAAGTTACATTCCACATTCCATTCCACGTTCCATTCCACGTTCCATTCCACTTTCCATTCCACGTTCCATTCCAAGTTCCATTCCACATTCCATTCGAAGTTCCATTCCTCATTCCTTTCCATTCCACATTCGATTCCACATTCCATTCCACATTTCATTCTACCCCATTCCACATTCCACTCCATTCAATTTCACATTCCATTCCATTCAATTCAACATTACATTCCACATTTTACTCCATTCCATTCCACATTGCACTGTACATTCTGTTCCACATTCGATTCCACATTTCATTCCATTCCATTCCACATTCCACTCCATTCTATTCCCTTCCACATTCCACTCCATTCCATTCAACATTCCCTTCTGCATTCCTTTCCATTCCATTCCACATTGAACTACACTTTCCATTCCATTTCATTCCATTCCGCAATTCATTCCATTCCATTCCACATTCCATTCCATTCCATTCCACATTCCATTCCATTCCATTCCATTCCACATTCCATTCCATTCAATTCCAATCCATTACACATTCCATTCCACATTCCATTCCATTCCACTTTCCATTCCCCATTCCATTCCATTCCATTCCAGGTTCCATTCCATTCCATTCCATTCCATTCCACATTCTATTCCATTCCATTCCATTCCACATTCCATTCCATTACATTCCATTCCACATTCCATTCCATTTCATTCCATTCCATTCCATTCCATTCCACCTTCCATTCCATTCCATTCCAATCCATTTCACTTTCGATTCGATTCCATTCCATTCCATTCCACATTCCATTCCATTCCATTCCAAACAATTGCACATTCCATTCCACATTCCATTCCATTCCACTTTCCATTCCCCATTCCATTCCATTCCATTCCATGTTACATTCCATTCCATTCCATTCTGCAATCCATTCCGTTCCATTCCACATTCCATTCCATTCCATTCCGTCCCACATTCCATTCCATTCCATTCCATTCCATTCCACATTCCATTCCAATCCATTCCAATCCATTCCACATTCAATTCCATTCCACATTCAGTTTCATGTTCCATTCCATTCCCTTTCACATTCCATTCCACTCCATCCCATAAAATTCCACATTCCTTTCCATTCCAATTCAAATTCCATTCCATTCCATTCCACATTCCAATAATTTCCATTCCACATTCCATACTATTCCATTCCATTCCACATTCCATTCTCTTCCACATTCCATTCCACATTCCATTCTATTCTACATTCCATTCCACATTCCATTCTTTTCTGTTCCACATTCCATTCCATTACATTCCACATTCTATTACATTCCATTCCACATTGCATTTCGTTTCATTCCACGTTGCATTGCATTCTATTCTACATTCCATTCCAAATTCAATTCCATTTCATTCCACATTCCAATCCACATTCCATTCCATTCCATTCCACTTTCCATACCAAATTCCACTCCACCTTCGATTCCACGTTCCATTCCATGTTCCATTCCACCTTCCTTTCCAATCCATTCCACATTCCTTTCCACATTCCATTCAAGGTTCCGTTCCATTCCATTCCACATTCCATTACTCATTTGAATCCATTCGATTTCACATTCCATTCCACATTCAATTCCACATTCCTTTCCATTCCATTTGACATTGCATTCCACTTTCCATTCCATTCTATTCCACATTCCATTCCAAATTCCATTCCACATTCCATTGCACATTCCTTTTGACGTTTCATTCCTTTCCATTCCACATTCCATTCCACATTCCATTCCCTTCCATTCAACCTTCCATTCCACATTGCATTCCATTCCATTCCACATTCCATTCCACTTTCCATTCCTTTCCATTCCACATTGCATTCCATTTCATTCCAAATTCCATTCCAATCCATTGAACTTTGCATTCATTTCCATTCCACGTTGCCTTCAATTCCATTCCTATCCCCATTCCATTCGAAATTCTGTTCCATTCCATTCCACATTCCATTATCATTCCATTCCATTCCATTCCACATTCCATTCTCATTGTTTTCCATTCCATTCCATTCCATTCCACAGTCCATTCCTTTCCATTTCACATTCCATTCCACATTCCATTAAAAGTTCCATTCCACGTTCCTTTCCACATTCCATTCCACGTTCCATTCCACCTTCCATTATTGTCCTTTTCACATCCCATTCCACATTCCATTCAACGATGCATTCCATTCTATTCCACATTCCATTCCACATTCCATTCCGTTCAATTCCTCATTGCATTCCACTTTCCATTCCACATTCAATTCCGCGTTCCCTTCCATTCCTTTCCACATGCCATTCCACATTGCATTCCACATTCCAATCCACGTCCCATTCCAAGTTCCATTCCACGGTCCACTCCACGTTCCTTTCCACGTTCCTTTCCATGTTCCATTCAACGTTCCATTCCATTCCTTTCCACATTCCTTTCCACATTCCATTGCATTCCATTCCACATTCCATTCCATTCCACATTTCATTCCACATTCGATTCCATTCCGGTACACATTCCATTTAACATTCCATTCCATTCCACATTCCATTCCACTTTCCACTCAATTTCATTCCACATTACATTCCACATTCCATTTCATTCCATTCCACATTCTATTCCATTCCATTCCATTCTATTAAACATTCCATTGCATTCCACATTTTATTCCATTACATTCCACATTCCATTTCACATTCCATTCCATTCCATTCCATATTCTATTCCACATTCTTTTCCACATTCCATTCCACTCCCTTTCACATTGATTTCCACATAACATTCCATTCCTTTCTACATTCCATTCCATTCCATTCCGCATTCCATTCCATTGCATTCCCTATTGCATTCCATTCCATTGCATAAATCATTCCATTACAAATTCCATTCCACATTCCATTCGATTTCATTCCACATTCCATTGAGTTCCATTCCACATTACTTTCCACATTCCATACAATATTCCATTCCATTTCATTCCACTTTCCATTACACATTCCATTGCACATTCTCTTCCACTTCCCATTCCATTCCATTCCACTTTCCATTCCTTTCCATTCCACATTCGATTCCACTTTCCATTCCATTCCATAATACATTCCATTCCATTCCATTCCACATTCCACATTCCATTCCACTTCCCATTCCACGTTCGTTTCTACATTCCATTCGACGTACCCTTCCACGTTCCATTCCATTCCATTACATGTTCTATTCCACGTTCCATTCCAGTTTCCATTCCTTTCCACTCCACGTTCCATTCCGCGTTCCATTCCATTCCATTCCGCGTTCCATTCCATTTTCCATTCCATTCCATTCTGACCCATTTCACATACAATTCCATTCCATTCCACTTTCCGTTCCATTCCTTTTCAGATTGCATTCCATTACATTCCATTGTACTTTCCATTCCATTCCATTCCGTTCCATTCCACATTCCATCCCATTCCTATTCCAATTCCATTCCATTCCTTTGCATTCCATTCCATTCCATTCCTTTCCACATTCCAATGCATTCTACTCCACATTCCCTTCAATTTCTATCCATTCCACTTTCCATTCCTTTCCATTCCACGTTCCATTACACGTTCCTTTCTTCTTTCCATTCCATTCAATTTGACATTCCATTGCACATTGCATTCCATTCCATTCTACATTCCATTTCACATTCCATTCAATTCCATTGCACCTACCGTTCCACGTTGCATTCAGTTCCAATTCAACTTCCACTCCATTCCAATCCACATTCCCTTCCATTCCATTCCAGCTTCCATTCCATTAAATTCCATTTCATACCAATATGCATACCATTCCATTCCAAATTCTATTCCGTTCCATTCCACGCTAATTTTCCTTCCATTCCATTCCATTCCACATTGAATTCCACATTGTATTCCATTCCATTCCACATTTCATTCCATATTCCATTCCTTTCCATACCACATTGCTTTCCATTCCTTTCCATATTCCATTCCATTCCACATTCCACGTTCCATTCCACATTCCATTCCAAGTTCCATTCCATTTCATTCCACTTTCCATTCTATTGCATTCCTCATTTCATTCAACTTTCCATTCCACATTCCATTCCATTACATTCCGTATTCTATTCCACCTTCCATTCCACCTTCCATTCCACATTCCATTCCACATTCCATTCCACGTTCCATTGCAATTCATTCCTTTCCACATTCCATTCCATTCGATTCCATTCCTTTCCTTTCCATTCCACCTTCCATTCCACATTCCATTCCACATTCCGTTCCTTTCCATTCTCCTTTCCATTCCGCGGTCCATTCCACATTCCATTCCTCATTAAATTCCATTCCATTCCACATTCCATTCCATATTCCATTCCATTCCATACCACATTCCATTCCACATTCCATTCCGTTCCTCTCTACATTCCATTCCATTCAATTCCACATTCCATTTCATTCCATTCCATTCCACATTCCATTCCATATCATTCCACATTCCATTCCATTCCATTCCACATTCCATTCCATATTCCACTCCATTCCATTCCACATTCCATTGTACATTCCATTCCATTCCACATTTTATTCCATTCCACTCTCCATTCCTTTCCTATCCACATTCCTTTCATTCAATTACATTCCATTTCACATTCCATTTGACATTGCATTCCATTCCATTCCCCGTTCCATTCCACATTCCATTCAATTCCATTCCACATTACATTCCACATTCCATTCAATTCCATTCAACATTCCATTCCATTCCAATCCACATTCGATTCTATTCCATTCCACCTTCCATTCCATTCAATTCAATTCCATTCCATTCCACATTCCATTCCATTCCACATTCCGTTCCATTCCATTCCATTGCATGTTCCATTCCATTCCACTCCACGTTCCACTCTATGTTCCATTCAATTCCATTCCTCATTTCATTTCATTACATTACACCTTCCATTTAATTCCATTCCACTTTCCATTCCAAATATCATGCCATTCCATTCCACAATCCATTCCATTACATTCCTCATCCATTGCCTTGCTTTCCACATTCCTTTCCACATTCCATTCCATCCCATGCCACATTCCATTTCACTTTCCTCTCCGTTCCGTTCCAAATTCCATTCCACATTTCATTCCTTTCCTTTCCATTCCATTCCAATTTCCATTAATCTTTAAAATCCATTCCATTCCACATTCCATTCCGATACATTGCATTCCAGTCCTCACTCCATTCCAATAAATTTCAATCCACAATCCTTTCCATTCTATTCCACATTCCATTCCATTCCACTCCACATTCCATTCCACTCCACATTCCATTCCACATTCCATTCCATTCCACATTCCATTCCATTCCATTCGACATTCTATTCCACATTCCATTCCATTCCATTCCCCATTCCATTCCATGCCATTCCACATTCCATTCCACATTCGATTCCATTCCATTAGTCCATTCCATTCCACATTCCATTAAATTCCATTCCACCTTCCATACCATTCTCCTCCATTCCATTCAAAATTCCATTCTATTCCATTCAATGCCAAGTACTATTCCATTCCATTCCACATTCCATTCCATTCCACATTTCATTCCACTTTCCTTTCCATTCCATTCCACATTCTTTTCCGCATTCCTTTGCATTTATTCCACTTTCCATTCCATTACATTCCACATTCCATTCCATTCCATTCCAAATTCCATTCCATTCCATTCCAGTCCACATTGCATTCAATTACATTTCAGTCCACATTCCATTCCATTTCTTTCCTGTCCACATTCCATTACATTCCATTCCAGTCCACATTCCATTCCATTCCATTCCATTCCATATTCCATGCCATTAAATTACACGTTCCATACCCCATTTCATTCCATTCCATTCCACATTCCATTCCTCATTCCATTCCATTCCATTCCACATTCCTTTCCATGCCATTCCACATTCTATTCGGCATTCCTGTCCATTCCATTCCACATTCCATTCCACATGCAATTCCACGACATTCCATGCCATTCCACATTGCATTCCACATTCCATTCCATTGCATTCCATGTTCCATTCAATGCCATTCCACGTTGCATTCCACCTAATTTCCATTCCACGTTGCATTCCACGTACCATTCCATTGCATTCCACTTTCCACTCCATTCCATTCCACTTTCTATTCCACTTTCCGCTCCACATTCCATTCCACATTCCATTCCATTCCGTTCCACCATGCACTTCATTCCATTCCACCTTCCACTTCATTCAATTCCATTCCATATTCCTTTCCATTCCATTCCACATTCCATTCAATTCCATTTCAAATTCCATTCTATTCCGTTCACTTCCATTCCACATTCCATTCCATTCCATTCCATTGCATTCCATTCCACATTCCATTTCATTCACTTCCACATTCCATTCCATTCCATTCTACACCATTTTACATTCCTTTCCAATCCATTGCACCTTCCATTCCATTCCATTCCCCTTTGCATTCCATTCCATTCCATTTCACTTTCCATTCCACTTTCCATTCCACATTCCATTCCACTTTCCATGCCACTTTCCACTCCATGTTCTGTTCCATTCCCTTCCACGTTGCATTCCACGTTAAATTCCACGTTCCATTCCACCTTCCATTCCACGTTCCATTCAAGTTCCATTCCATTCCATTCCACATTCCATTCCACATTTTACTCCTTTCCATTCCATTTTCCATTCCAGGTTCCATTCCACTTCACATTACACGTTCCATTAAATTGCATTCCACATTCCATTTCACGTTCCATTCCATTTTCCATTCCACGTTCCATTCCACCTTACATTCCACTTTCACTCCACTTTCAATTCCACGTTCCATTCCACTTTCCATTCCACGTTCATTTCTACGTTCCATTCCACGTTCCATTCTATTCCATTCAACATTCCATTCCACATTACATTCCATCCCATTCCACATTCCTTTCCTCATTCCATTCCACGTTCCATTCCATGATCCAATAAATTCCATTCCACATTTTTTCCACATTCCATTCCATTCCATTCCAATTTTAATTCCAATCCATTCTATTTCACATTCCCTTCCATTCCATTCCACATTCCATTCCACATTCCATTTCATTCCATTCCACATTCCATTCAATTCCATTCCGCAATCAATTCCACATTTCATTCCACATTCCATTCCACGTTAAATTCCTTTCCATTCCTCATTCCATTTCATATTCCATTCATTCCATTCCACATTCCATTGCACATTCCATTCCATTCCATTCTACGTTCGTTTCCAAAAAACATTCCATTCCATTCCACATTCCATTCCATTCTATTCCACATTTAATTCCATTCCATTCCATTCCAAATTCGATTCCATTCCATTCCACATTCCATTCCATTCCATTCCACCTTCTGTTGCATTTCATTCCACATTGCATTCCATTCCATTCCACTTTCAATTTCACGTTCCATTTCACTTTCTACTCCACTTTCCATTCCATTAAATTCCATGTTCCATTCCACGTTCCATTCCATTCCATTCCACATTCCATTCCACATTCCATTACATTCCATTCCACATTCCACTCCATTCCATTCCACATTACACTCCATTCCATTCTATTCCACATTCCACTCAATTCCATTCCAAATTCCATTCCATTTCATTCCATATTACATTCCAGATTCCATTCCATTACATTCCACATTCCACTCCATTCCATTCCACATTCCATTCCACATTCCACTCCATTCCATTCCACATTCCATTCCACATTCCACTAAATTCCATTCCACATTCCGTTCCAGATTCCTTTCCACATTCCATTCCATTCCATTCCACATTGCACTCAATTCCATTCCATTCCACATTCCATTGCATTCCTTTCCACATTGCATTCTATTCCATTCCACATTCCATTCCATTCCATACCACATTCCATTCCATTCCGTTTAAAATTCCATTTCATTCCATTCCATTCCATTCCACACTCCGTTGCATTCCATTCCACATTCCATTCCATTCTATTCCACATTCCGCTCCTCTTCATTCCATTCCACATTCCATTCCTCATTCCATTCCACATTCCTTTCCATTCTATTCCACATTCCACTCTGTTCCATTCCATTCCACATTCAATTCCATTCCATTCCACATTCCATTCCACAATCTTTTCCACATTCCATTCCATTCCATTCCTTTCCTTTCCATTCCACATTCCACTCCAAATTCCATTTCATTTAATTCCCCATTCCATTCCAAATTCCATTCAATTCCTTTCCACGTTCCATTCCACATTCCATTCCATTCCATTCCACATTTCATTCCATTCCATTCCATTCCATTCCAAATTCCATTGCATTCCACACTACATTCCATTCCATAACCCTACTGTTTCACGTTTTATTCCACTTTGAATTCCACGTTCTTTGGCATTCCATTCCACTTTCCAGTCCACGTTCCATTCCATTTTCCATTTCACGTTCCATTCCACGTTCCATTCCACGTTCCATTCCACTTTCCATTCCACATTCCTTTCCATTCCATTCCTCATTTTATTCCAGATTGCTTTCCATTCCATTCCGCATTCCATTCCGCATTGCATTCCATTCCATTCCACATTCCATTCCACATTCCATTCCACATTCCTATCCACTTTCTGTTCCATTCCATTCCACGTTTCATTCCATTCCATTCCACATTCCATTCCATTAATTTCCACGTTACATTCCACTTTTTATTCCACTTTACATTCCATTCCATTCCACGTTCCATTCCACATTCCTTTCCATTTCTTTCCACATTGCATTGAATTCTGTTTCACGTTCCATTCCACATTGCATTCCATTTCATTTCACTTTCCATTCCAGATTTCATTCCATTGCTTTCCCCATTCCATTCCATTCCATTCCACATTCCATTCCACATTGCACACCATTACATTTCACGTGCATTACATTCCAATCCATTCCATTCCATTCCCCATTCCATTCCATTTCATTCCATTCCATTCCACTTTCCATTCCATATTCCATTCCATTCCTTTTCACATTCCATTCCACATTCCATTCCAATCCATTTCACATTGGCTTAAGTTTCATTCCCGTCCATTCCACATTACATTCCCATTGCATTTCACTTTCCATTCCAAGTTACATTCCATTTTCCATTTCACATTCCATTCCACGTTCCATTCCACATTTAATTCCTTTCCATTTCATATTCCATTCCACATTCAATTCTGTTGAATTCCACACTGCATTCCACTCCATTCCATTCCACATTGCATTCCATTCCATTCCATATTCCATTCCATTCCTTTCCAAATTCCATTCCATTCCATTCCACAATCCATTCCACATTCTATACTATTACACTTTCCATTCCAGATTCCATTTCACATTCTATTCCATTCCACGTTCCATTCCTCGTTCCATTCGACGTGCTGTAAAACATTGTGTTCCATTTCATTCCACAATCTATTCCACCTTCCACTTTATTGCACGTTCCATTCCACATTCCATTCCACATTCCATTCCCTTCCATTAGACATTCCATTTCATTACACATTCGATTCTTTTCGATTCCACATTCCATTCCATTCCATTCCATATCTGTCCACATTCCATCCCCTTACATAGCATTCCAGATTCCATTCCTTACCATTCCACCTTCCATTCCATTCCATTCCACGTTCCGTTCAGGTTCCATTCCACGTTCCATTCCTTGTTCCATTCTACGTTCCATTCCACGTACAATTTCACGTTCAAATCCCTGACATTCCACTTTCCATTCCATGTTACATTCCACGTTCCATTACATTCCATTCCACGTTCCATTCGACGTTACATATCACATTCCATTTCAAGTTCCATTCCATTAAATTCCACGTTACTTTCCACTTTCTATTCCATGTTACATTCCTTTCCATTCCACGTTCCATTGCACGATGCATTCCACATTGCATTCCATTCCATTGCACACTCCATTTTACATTCCATTCCACTAAATTCCACATTCCATTGCACATTCCATTCCATTCCATTCCACTTTGCATTCCACACAGCATCCATTCCATTCCACATTCCATTCCATTCCATTCCACATTCCGTTCCTTTCTTTTCCACAGTCAATTCCATTCCATTCCGCATTGCATTCCACGTTTAATTCCATTCCGCATTCCATTCCGCATTCCATTCCATTAAATTCAACTTACCATTTCACATTCCATTACATTAATTTCCGCATTCCATTCCACATTCGATCCCACTCTATACTCCATTCTATTCCACATTCCTTTCCATTCCCTTCCACATTCCATTCCACATTCCATTCCATTCCATTCCATATTTCATTCCACCATCCACTCCATTCCATTCCACGTTCCTTTCTATTCCATTCTACATTCCATTCTATTCCACTCCACATTCCATTCCATTCCATTCCACATTCCATTCCACGATCCTTTCCATTGCATTCCATTCCATTCCACATTGCATTCCATTCCACTACACCTTCCATTCCACATTGCAATCCAATCCATAGCACATTCCATTCCACATTCATCCCATTCCACATTCCATTCCATTCCATTCCACCTTCCATTCGATTCCACTTTCATTCCACATTGCATTCCTTGCCATTCCGCATTCCATTCTGCATTCCATTCCATTCCATTTCACATTCCTTTCCATTCCATTCTCCATTCCATGCACGTTGCATTCCATGCACGTTGCATTCTATTCCATTTCAAATTGCATTCCACATTCCGTTCCATTCCATTCCAAGTTCCATTCCATTCCCCTTTCCATTCCACATTCCATTCCATTCCATTCCACATTCCATTCCATTGCATTCCGCATTCCTTTCCACATTCCATTCCATCGCACATTTCATTCCACATTCCATTCCATTCGATTCCACATGCCTTTCCACTTTCCAATTCATTACATTCCGCATTCCATTCCACTTTATATTCCATAAAATTCTGCATTACATTCCACATTCCATTCCATTCCCTTCCCCTTTCCATTCCATATTCCTTTACATTCCTTTCCACGTTCCAACCCATGTTATATTTCATTCCATTCCACATTCCATTCCATTCTGTTCCTTTCCATTTCGCATTCCATTCCATTCCACATTCCGTTCCTTTCCTTTCCACGTTCCATTACATTCAATTCTATGTACCATTCCACATTCCATTTCATTGCATTCTGCACTCCATTCCACATTCCATTCCAATAAATTCCGCTTTGCATTCTGCATTCCATTGCATTCTATACTCCATTCCATTCCATATTCCATTCCATTCCACAATCCATTCCATTTCATTCCACATTCCATTCCGCATTCCATTCCATTCCATTCTGCTTTGCATTCAACATTCCATTCCATTCCACATTCCATTCCATTCCATTCCATATTCCAATCCACAATCCACTCCATTCCATTCCACGTTCCATTCCATTCCATTCCACATTCCATTCCATTCCACTCCGCATTCCATTGTACCTCCCATTCCAATCCATTCCACATTGCATTCCCCATTCCATTCTAAATTCCATTCCCCATTCCATTCCACATACTATTCCATTCCATTCCGCATTTCATTTCACATTCCATTGCATTCCATTCCGCATTCCATTCCACATTCCATTCCATTCCATTCCATTCGACCATCCATTCCATTCCATTCCACATTCCATTCCATTCCATTCCACATTGCATTCCACATTCCATTCCACCTTCCATTGCATTGCATTACATATTCCATTCCATTATATTCTCTTCAACATTTCATTCCATTCCACTCCATTCCATTCCACATTCCATTACAAATTCCGTTTCATTCCACTCCATTCTATTCCACATTCCATTCCACATTCTATTGCATTCCATTCCACATTGCATTCTACTTTCCATTCCACGTTCCTTTTAATTCCACTAAACGTTCCATTTAATTCCACTCCACATTCCATTCCACATTCCATTCCACGTTCCTTTCCACGTTCCATTCCATTCCATTCCACATTCCATTCCATCCCATTCCACATTCCATTCCATATTCCATACCATTCTTGTCCATGTTACAATACAATCCATTCCACAATCCATTCCAAATTCCATTGTAATTCATTCCATATTCCATTTCACCCCATTCCACATTCCATTCCCTTCCATTCCATTCTACATCCCAATCTATTCCGTTCAGCATTCAATACCATTCCATTCCACATTCCATTCCACTTTCCATTCTACATTCCATTCCATTCCATTCCACATTGCCCTCCTTTCCATTCCACATTCCACTCCATTCCATTCCATTTAACATTCCATTCCAATCCATTCCACATTCTATTCCATTCCATTTCACATTCCATTCCATTCCATTCCACATTCCATTCCATTCCATTCCACATTGCATTCCACTCTATTCCACATTCAATCCCACTCAATTCCACTTTCCATTCCACATTCCATTCCATTCCTTTCCATTTCACATTCGATTCCATTCCATTCCACATTCCATTCAACATTCCATTACATTCCATTCGACATTCCATTTCACATTCCATTATATTCTATTTCACATTCCATTACATTCTATGTCACATTCCATTACATTTTATTCCACTCAAAATTCCATTCCACCTTCCATTCCATTCCATTCCACATTCCATTAAATTCCATTCCACATTTCATTCCATTCAATTCAATTACATATTCTTTCCACATTCCATTCCTTTCCACTTTCCATTCCACATTCCATTCCACATACCTTTCCACGTTCCATTCCACATAACTTTCCACGTTCCATTCCACATTCCATTCCACATTCCATTCCACCTTCCATTCCATTCCATTCCACATTTCATTCTACATTCCATTTCATTCCATTCCACACAGCATTTCAATCCATACCACATTCCATTCCATTCAATTCCACATTCCATTCCATTCCACTTTCCATTCCTCTTTCCATTCCTCTTTCCATTACACGTTCCATTCCACATTCCATTCCTTTCCGTTACATGTTCCTATTCACATTCCCTTCCACATTCCATCCCATTACACGTTCCATTCCATATTCAATTCCATGTTATATTCCACGGTCCATTCCAATCCATTCCACGTTCTATTCCACATTCCATTCCATTCAATTCCACATTTCATTTCATTCCATTCAATGTTCCATTCCACATTCCTTTCCATTTCTTTCCACATTCCATTCCATTCCACATTCCCTTCCACTCCATTCCTTTCCATTCTTCTTTCCATTCCATTCCATTTCACATTCCATTCCGTTCCACATTCTATTATATTGTATTCCACATTCCATTCCACATTCCATCCCATTCTCTTCCACATTCCATTCCACATTCCATTCCATTCCATTCCACATTCCTTTCCACATTCCATTCCAATCCATTCCACATGGCATTCCATTCAATTCCATTCCATTAAATTCCATATTCCGTTCCATTCCATTCCACATTCCATTCCATTCCATTCCACGTTCCGTTCCATTCCTTTCCACATTCCATTACTCATTCCATTCCACATACCATTCTACGTTCCATTACACATTCCATTCTACATTCAATTCCACATTCCATTCCATTCCATTCCATTACAAATTCCATTTCACTAGGAATTCCACATCATTCCGCATTGCTTTACAATCCACTCCACATACCATTTCATTCCATTCAACATTCCATTCCTTTCCATTCCACATTCCATTCCATTTTCCATTCCACATTCCATTCCATTCCAGTCCATTCCATTCCACATTCCATTCCATATTCCATTCCATGCCACTCCATTCCATTCCACATTCCATTCCATTCCATTCCACATTCCGTTCCCTACCATTCCTCATTCCACTCAGTTGCATTCCGCATTCCATTCCGCATTCCATTCCATTCCAATCCACATTCCATTCCATTCCATTTCACATTCCGTTCCCTTCCATTCCACATTCTATTCCACATTCCATTCCATTCCATTCCATTCCAATCCATTCCATTCCATTCTACGTTCCATTCCATTCCACATTCCATTCTACATTCCATTCCATGTTCCACTCCACATTTCATTCCATTCCGTTACACTTTCCATTCCACATTCCATTCAATTACATTCCACATTCCATTCCATTCCATTCCACATTCCATATCACATTCCTTTCCATTCCATTCCAAATTCCATTCCACATTCCATTTCATTCCACGTTCCATTCCACAATGCATTCCATTCCATTCCAAACTCCTTTCCATTCCATATTCCATTCCATTCCATTCCAAACTCCTTTCCATTCCATATTCCATTCCATTCCATTCCACTTTGGATTCCCCTCCATTCCATTTCAAATTCCATTCCACAATCCATTCCATTCCACATTCCCTTCCACGTTGCATTCCATTCCATTCCACATTCCATTACATTGCATTCCGTTCCACATTTCATTCCATTCCATTCCACATTCCATTCCATTCCATTCCATTCCACATTACACTCCACATTCTATTGCATTCATGCCACATTCCATTGCACATTCCATTCCACATACCTGTCCGCATTCCATTCCAATTCATTCCACATACCAGTCGAAATTCCATTCAATTCCACTCCACTTTCCATTCCACACTCCATTCCATTTCACTTCCCATTCCACATTCCAATCCACATTCCATTCCAACTTCCTTTGCATATTCCATTCCATTCCATTCCAGATTCCATTCCACATTTCATTCAATTCCATTCCACATTCCATTCAATCCAATCGACATTCCACTCGATTGCATTCCATATTATATTGCATTCCAGTCCGCATTCCATTCCTTTCCATTCCATATTCAATTCCATTTCATTCCACATTCCATTCCCTTGCATTCCATTCCACGTTCCATTCCATTCCATTCCACATTCCATTCCATTCCACATTCCATTCCGTTCCATTCCACATTCCATTCCATTCCATTCCACATTCAATTCCATTCCCTTCCACACCGCATTTCTTTCCATTCCATATTCCATTGCATTCCATTCCACATTCGTTTCCATTCAATTCCACATTGAATTCCATTCCATTAAACGTTCCATTCCACATTCCATTGTCATTCCATTCCATTCCATTCCACATTCTATTCCATTCCATTCCATATTCCATTCCATTCCACATTCCATTCCATTCCATTCCGCATTTCATTCCACATTCCATTCCACATTCCATTCCATTCCATTCCACATTCCATTCTATTCGAATCCACGTTCTATTTCACTTTCTATTCCATTCCATTCCACATTTCATTCCACATTCCATTCCATTCAATTCCATTGCAATCCACATTCCATTCCGAATTCCATTCTATTCCTCCATTCAGCATTCCATTCCACATTCCATTCCATTCCACCATTCAACATACAATTCCATTCCATTCCACATTCCATTCCATTTCATTCCACATTTCATTCCACATTCCATTCCATTACATTACATTCCATACCACATTCCGTTCCACATTCCGTTCTATTGCATTCCACATTGTATTCCGTTCCATTCCATTCCATATTCCATTCCACATTCAATTCCACACCACGTTCCATTCCTCTTTCCATTCCACATTCGTTTCCACGTTCCATTCTACATTCCATTCCATTCCACATTTTATTCCACATTCCATTCAATTCCTTTCCACATTATATTCCACGTTCCATTCCAAAGTCCTTTCCATTACATTTCACCTTCCATTCCACATTCCATTCAATTCAATTACACATTCCATGGCACATTTCATTTCACATTCCACACCGCATTCCATTCCATTCCATTCCACATTCCATACCACATTCCACTTCTTTCCATTCCACATTCCGTTCCATTCCATTCCACATTCCACTGCATTCCATTCCACGTTCCATTCCACATTCCATAACACATTCCACTCCTTTCCATTCCACGTTCCATTCCATTCCATTCCACATTCCTTTCCATTCAATTCCACGTTCCATTCCACATTCCATACCACATTCCATTCCTTTCCATTCCGCATTCCGTTCCATTCCATTCCATTCTACATTCAATTCCATTCCATTCCACGTTGCATTCCATTCCGCTGCATACCACATTCCATTCCATACCACCTTCCATTCCACATTGCATTCCACATTCTATTTCAAGTTCCATTCCACATTCCATTCCATTCCGTTACACTTTCCATTCCACATTCCATTCCATTCCATTCCAAATTCCATTCCATTCCACATTCCATTCCATTCCATTCCACACCGCATTCCATTTCATTCCATTTTGCATTTCCTTCCATTCCACATTCTATTCCATTCCATTCAACATTCCATTCAGTTCCATTCCATTCCATTCAATTCCATTCCACATTCCATTCCATTCCATTCCATTCCTCCTTGCATTGCATTCCATTCCATTCCACATACAATTCCACATTCCATTCAATTCCATTCCACTTTCCATTCCAGTTTCCATTCCATTTCATTTCACATTCCATTCCATTCCATTTCAAATTCCATTCCATTCCATTCCTCAGTCCATTGCATTCCATTTCATTTCACATTTCATTCCATTGCATTCCACGTACCATTCCACTATCCATTTCACATTGCATTCCATTCCATTCCACATTCCATTCCAAATTCTATTTCATTCCATTCCACTTTACATTCCATTCCATTCCACATTCCATACCATTCCATTCCACTTTACATTCCATTCCATTCCACATTCTATTCCATTCCATTCCACTTTGCATTGCACATTCCATTCCACGTTCCATTCCACATTCCTTTCCAATTAATTCCACATACCATTCCACATTCCGTTCAATTCCATTTCACATTCCATTCGACATTCCATTCCATTTCACGTTCCATTCCACATTCCATTCCACATTCCATTCCATTCCACGTTCCATTCCACATTCCAATCAATTCCATTCCACATTTCAAACCATTACATTCAACATTCCATACCGCGTTCCATTCCATTCCATTCCATTCCACATTCCATTCGAAATTCCATTGTATTCCATTCCACGTTCCATTTCATTCCATTCCACATCCCATTCCACATTCCATTCCAATCCATTGCACATTCCATTCCATTCCACATTCCTTTCCATTCCATTGCACATTCCATTTCACTTTCCATTCCATTCAATTTCCATTCACATTCCATCTCACTTTCCATTCCATTCAATGCAACATTCCGTTCCATTCCATTCCACATTCCATGCCATTCCATTTCACAATCCGTTCCGCATTCCTTGCCATTCAATTCCATTCCACATTCCATTCCATTGTATTTCAATTTCAATCCCAGCACATTCCACATTCCATTCCGTTTTATTCCATTTCAAGTTCCGTTGCATTCCATTCCAAGTTCCGTTCCATTGTATTTCACTTTCAATTCCAGCACATTCCACATTCCATTCCGTTTTATTCCATTCCAAGTTCCGTTGCATTCCATTCCAAGTTCCATTACATTCCATTTCATGTTTCATTCCATTCCATTTCATGTTCCATTCCATACCATTCCACGTTCCATTCCATTCCATTGCACGTTCCATTTCACATTCCATTCCATTCCATTTCACGTTCCATTCTATTCCATTAGACGTTCCATTCCACATTCCATTGCATTCCATTCCACATTGCATTCCATTCCATTCCATATTCCATTAATTTCCATTGTATTCCTCATTCCATTCCATTGCATTCCATTCCACCTTCCATTCCCATCCTTTCCATTCCACTTTCCATTTCACATTACATTCCACGTTCCATTCCATTCCATCGCATTCCACGTTCTATTCTACATTCCGTTCCAATCCCTTTCCACATTCCTTTCCATTCCATTCCACATTCCATTCCATTCCATTTTATTCCAGATTCCATTCCATTCCATTGCATTGCATTCCACATTCAATTCCATTCCATTCTATTCCTTTCCACAATACGTTCCATTCCATTCCACATTCCATTCCATTCTATTCCGCATTCCATTCCATTCCGTTCCACATTCCACTCCCTTCCTTTCCATTGCATTCCACATTCCATTCCATTCCACTTTGCATTCCATTCCATTCCTTTCGATATTCTATTGCATTCCATTTTACATTCCTTTCCATTCCATTACATTCCACCTTCCAATCCACATTCCATTCCATTCCATTCTACATTCTGTTACATTACCTTCCATATTCCATTCCACATTCGATTCCATTCAACATTCCATTCCATTCCTTTCCACATTCCATTCCATTACATTCCATATTACATTCCACATTCGATTTCTTTCCACATTCCATTCCATTCCATTGATTCCATTCCATTCCACATTCCATTCCATTCCATTCCACATTCCATTGCATTCCAGTTCACATTCTATTAAACACTCCATTCCATTCCATTCGACATTCCAATCCACATCGCATTCCATTCAACCCCTCATTCAATTCCACATTCCATTCAATTCAGTTCCACATTGCATTCCATATTCCATTTCACATTCTATTCTACATTCCATTCCATTCCATTCCATTCCACATTCCATTCAATTCGATTCAACGTTCCACGGCACATTCCATTTAATTCTGTTCCACTTTCCATTCCACATTCCATTCCATTCAACTTTCCATTCTATTCCGTTCCACATTCCATTCTATTCCATTCCACTTTCCAGCCCTTTCCATTTCACACTTCATTCCATTCCATTCCATATTGCATTGCGTTCTATTCCACTTTCCCTTCCATTCCATTGCATCTTCCATTCCATTCCATTAAACTTTCCATTCCACATTGCATTCCTCATTCCATTCCATTCCATTCCGCATTCCATTTCATTCCATTCCACATTCCATTCCATTTGATTCCGCGTTACATACCATTCCTTCCACATTCGATTCCACATTCCATTCCACGTTTCATTCCACATTTCATTCCATTCGATTCCACATTCCTTTCCACTTTGCATTCCATTCCCTGCACCATTCCACTTTCAATTCCTCTTTATATTCCACATTCCGTTCCACATTCCATTTCATTCCATTCTACATTTCTTTCCATTACATTTCACATTGCATTCCACTTTCCACTTCGTTCCTGATTCCATTCCATTCCACTCCACATTGGATTCCATTCCATTCCACTTTCCATTCCACATTGCATTCCATTTCATTCCGTATTCCACTGCATTCCATTCCACATTCTATTCCATTCCATTCCAAATTCCATTCCATTCCATTAAACGTTTCATTCCACTTTCCATTCCTCATTCCTTTCCATTCAATTCCACATTCCACTCCATTCATTTCCACTCCATTCCATTCCATTCCATTCCATTCCCTTCAATTCCATTCAATTCCATTCCATTCCACATTCCATTCCATTCCATTCCACATTCCATTCCATTCCATTCCACATAGCATTCCATTCCGTTCCATTCCACGTACAATTCCACATTCCATTCCATTTCATTCCACATACCATTCCACATTCCATTAAATTCCATTCTGCATTCTATTCCACTTTCCATTACCTTCAATTTCACATTGCATTCCATTCCATTCCATTCCATTCCACAGTCCATTCCATTCCATTCCATTCCACATTTCAAACCATTGCATTTCACGAACCATTCCAATATCCATTCCACTTTTCATTCCATTCCTTTCCACAATCCATTTCACATTCCTTTCCGTTCCATTCCACATTCCATTCTATTCCATTCCACATTCCATTCCATTCCATTCCATTCCACATTTAATTACATTCCATTCAAAGTTGCATTCAATTCCATTCCACGTTCCATTCCATTCCATTAAAATTTCCTTTCCATTCCATTCTATTGCATTCCACTTTCCATTCCAATCCATCCCAAATTCCATCCACCTTCCATTCCACATTCCCTTCCGTTCCATTAAACATCCCATTCCATTCCACATTCCATTCCACATTATATTGCTTTCCATTCCACATTCCATTCCATTGCATTCCACATTCCATTGCATTCCATTCCATTCCATTCCACATTCCATTGCACATTCCATTCCTTTCCATTCCACATTCCATTAAATTCTATTTCAAATTCCATTCCATTCCATTCCATTCTATTCCATTCCACATTCCATTGCATTACAATCAACATTCCATTCCATTGCATTCCATTCCGTATTCCAGTCCATTCCATTCAATGATACATTCCACTTTCCGTTCCGCATTCCTTTCCATTCTATTCCACATTCCATGCCACATGCCATTCCATTCCATTCCAAATTCCATCCCACATTCTATTCCATTCCATTCAACTTTTCATTGCGTTAAAATCCATGTTACATTCCATTCCATTACTCATTCCATTCCACATTCCATTCTACATTCAATTCCACATTACTTTCCGTTCTATTCAACATTCCATTACATATTCTATTCCATTCCACTCCACATTCCTCTCCACATTCCATTCCGCATTCAATTCCACATTCCATTCTATTGCATTCCTCATTCCATTACACATTCCATTACATTCCATTCCGCATTCCATTCCAAAGAGCATTCCATTCCATTACATTCCAAATTTCATTCCACATTCCATTCCATTCTACGTTCCATTCCACAATCCATTCCACATTGTATTCCACATTCCCTTGTACATCTCATTCCACTCCATTCCACTTTCCATTCCACATTCCATTGAATTCCATTCCAAATTCCTTTCCATTCCATTCCACATTCTATTCCACATTCCTTTCCAATCCATTCCACATTCCATTCCATTCCCTTCCACATTCCATTACATTCCATTCCACATTGCATTCCATTCCATTCCTTTCCACATTCCATTCCACATTCTGTTCTATTCCACGTTCCATTCCACATTCCACTGAACATTCCATTTCATGTTACACCCCACATTCCATTACATTCCATTCCACATTCTATTCCACATTCCATTATATACTACTCCACATTCCTTTCCATTCCATTGGACATTCCATTCCATTCCATTCCACATTCCATTCCACGTTCCATTCCACATTCCATTCCACATTCCATTCCATTCCAGTTTCCATTCCACATTCCATTTCACATTCCATTCCATTACACGTCACATTCCCCTTTCCATTCGACATTCCATTCCACGTTACATTCCATTTCATTCAACGTTCCATTCCACATTCCTTTCCATTCCATTCCACATTGCATTCCACATTCGATTCCACAATTGATTCCACATTGCATTCTATTCCACTTTCCATTTCACATTTCATTCCACATTCCCCTCCCTTACACAATCCATTCCACGATCCTTTCCACATTTCATTCCATAACATTCCACGTTCCATTCCACATTCCATTCCACTCCATTCCACATTCCATTCCATTGCATTCAACATTGCATTCCACATCATTTCCATTCCATTTCATATTCCTTTCCACATTCCTCTCCATTCCATTTCAGTTTCCATTGCATTGCATTCCATTCCATTCCATTCCATTCCACATTCCATTCCATTCTATTCCGTTCCACCTTCCATTCCATTCCACTCCGTTCCACATTCCATTCCACATTCCATTCCATTGCATTCTACATTCCGTTTTGTTGCATTACACATTCCAATCCACATTCCATAACATTCCATTCCACATTCCTTCCACATTAAATTCCACATTCCATTGCATTTCATTAAACATTCCATTCCATTCCACCTTCAATTCCACTTTATATTACATTAAATTCCACAGTCCATTCCATTCCTTTTCACATTCAATTCCATTCCATACCACATTCCATTCCATTGCTTTACACATTGCATTCCACATTCCATATCATTCCTTTCCACGTTCCATTCCACATTCCACTACTCATTTTATTCCATTCCATTTCATATTCCATTCCACTTTCCATTCCATTCCATTCCACATTCCATTCCACATTCCGTTCCATTCCATTCCACATTCCATTCCACTGCATTCCACATTCCATTCCACTTCATTCCAATCCACATTCCATTTCATTCAATCCCACATTCAATTCCTCTGCATTCCACATTCAATTCCATTCCATTCCATTCCATTCCATATTCCATTCTAATCAATTCCACATTGAATTCCATTCCATTCCATGTTCCATTCCATATTCCTTTCCATTGCATTCCACATTCCATTCCACTTTCCATTCCATTGCATTCCTTACCACATTCCATTGCATTCCATTGTACATTCCATACCATTCCATTCCACATTCCATTCTGTTCCACTCCATTCCACATTCCATTGCATTCCATTCCATATTCCATTCCATTCCGTTCCACAATGTATTCCACATTCCATTCCACTTCACAATGTATTCCACATTCCATTCCATTCCACTTTCCATTCCACATTCCATTCCACATTCCATTCCATTCCACGTTCCATTCCACGTTGCATTCAACATTTGAATCCATTCCATTCTACGTTCCATTACACATTCCATTCCATTCAATTCCACATTAAATTCCATTCCGTTCCCCATTCCATTCCATTCCTTACCATTCCACAATCCATTTCACCTTCAATTCCATTCCAAGTTTCTTTCCACGTTCCATTACACATTCTATTCCATTCCACGTTCCATTCTACTTTCCATTCCACGTTCCATTCCACATGCCATTCCATTCTATTCAACTTTCCATTCCACATTCCCTTTCATTCCATTCCACATTCTATTCCATTTCTGTCCAGATTCCATTCCACATTCCATTTCCTTCCATTCCACATTCCATTCCATTCCATTCCTCATTGCATTCCACATTCCATTCCATTCCTTTACACTATCCATTCAATTTCATTCCACATTCCATTCCACATTCCATTCCATTCCATTCCACTTTCCATTCCACATTCCATTCCACATTGCATTGCATTCCATTCCATTCCATTCCACATTCCATTCCATTCCTTTCCACTTTCCATTCCACATTCAATTCCACATTGCATTGCATTCCATTCCATTCCACATTTCATTCCTTTCTATTCCACAATCCATTCCACATTCCATTCCTTTCCATTCCTCATTACTTTCCACGTTCCTTTCAACATTCCATTCCACATTCCATTCCAAGTTCCATTCCATTCCATTCCACATACAATTCCATTCCATTCCGCGTTCCATTCCACGTTCTATTCCACTTTCCATACCACATTCCATTCCATTCCATTGCATTCCACATTCCATTCCATTCCTTTCCGCATTCCATTCCACGTTCCATTTTATTCCATTCTGCTTTCCATTCCACATTCCAATCCTTTCCTTTCCACATTCCATTCCACAATCCTTTCCATTCCATTCTGCATTCCATTCCACTCTATTCCACTTTCCATTGCATTCCACATTCAATTCTATTCCATTCCACATTCCTTTGTATTTCGTTGCACATTGCCTTCCATTCCATTCCACTTTCCACTCCTTTCCATTTCCCATAGGATTCATCATTCCATTCCATTCCATTCCACATTCCATTATGCATTCCATTCCATTCCATTCCACATTCCATTCCATTCTATTCCACATTCCATTCAACATTCCATACCACGTTCCATTCCATGTTCCATTCCACATTTCTTTCCACGTTCCATTCTATGTTGATTTCCACGTTCCATTTCTCGTACCATTCCACATTCCATTTCTCGTTCCTTCCCACGTTCCATTCCATTCCATTCCAAAATACATTCCACATTCCCTTCCATTCCATTCCACGTTGGATTCCTCTCTACATTCCAATCCATTCCACATTCCATTCCACATTCCATTCCATTCTATTCCACATTGCATTCGATTCCATTAAACATTCTTTTCCATTCCATTCCACACTCATTTCCATTCCATTCCACTTTCCGTTCCATTCCATTCCATTCCATTCCATTATGCATTCCACAATCCATTCCATTCCATTGCATTCCACATTTCATTCCATTCCATTCCACATTGCATTCCATTCCATTCCATTCCACATTCCATACCATTTCATTCGGCAATCCGTTCCATTCCATTCCAAATTCCATTCCACTTCATTTGTCATTCCATTCCATTCCATTCCAGATTCCATTCCATTCCATTCCGTATTCTATTCCATTCCATTCTATTCCATTACACATTCCATTACATTCCATAGCATTCCATTCCACATTCCCTTCCACATTCCATTCCATTCCTTTCTACATTCCATTCCATTCCAATCCGCATTCCATTCCATTCCATTACACATTCCATTGCATTCCATTCCACTTTCCATTCCATGTTCTCTTCCACATTCCATTCCACATTCCATTCCACATTTCATTCCATCTTCCTTTCCACGTTAGATTCCACGTTTGATTCCTCTTTCCATTACTCATTCCATTCCACAATCTATTGCATTCCATTTCACATTCTATTCCACGTACCCTTGCATTCCTTCCCTCAATCAATTCCACATTGCAATCCCTTCAGTTCCACTTTCCATTCCATCATCCATTCCACTATCTTTTCCACGTTCCATTCCACGTTCTACTGCAGTTTCCAGTCCACTTTCCATTCCATGATCCATTGCACATTGCATTCCATTCCAATCCATTCTTCTTTCCGTTTGACATTCCTTTCCATTCCATTCCATTCCAAATTCCATTCCACACCATTCCACGTTGCATTCCATTGCAATTCAAATTCCATTCAATTCCATTCAAAATACAATTCCATTCCATACCACATTCCATTCCATTCCATTCAACATTGCATTCAATTGCAATCCAAATTCCATTCAATTCCATTCAAAATACCATTCAATTCCATTCCACATTCCATTCCACATTCCATTCCATATTCCATTCCATTCCATTCCACATTCAATTCCACATTCCATTCCGTTCCTTTCCAAATTCCATTCCATTCCATTCCATTCCACAATCCATTCCACATTCCATTCCTTTCCACCTTCCATTCCACATTCCATTCCACATTTCATTCCATTCCACATTCCATTCCATATTCCATTCCTTTCCATTCCACGTTCCATTCCAGATTCCATTTAATTCCATTCCACATTCCAAACCACCATCCATTCCACATTCCACTACATTCCAGGTTCCATTACACTCCATTCCACGTTCCATTCCACATTCCATACCTCATTCCATTCCATTCCACGGTCCATTCCACGTTCCAATCCATGTTCCATTCCACATTGCATTGCTTTCTATTCCGTGTTCCATTCCACATTGTATTCCATTCCATTCCACAATGCATTTTATTCCATTCCACTTTCCATTCCACATTCCTTTCCATTCCATACAACATTCCATTCCACATTCCATTTCATTTCATTCCACTTTCCATTCCACATTCCATTCCATTCCATTCAGCTTTCCATTCCAGATTCCATTATACAATCTGTTCCGCTTTCCATTCCATCCCATTCCACAATCCATTCCACGTTTAATTCCATTCCATTCCACATTGCACTGCATTCCATTCCATTCCATTCCACATTCCATTCCACTATACCTTCCATTCCATTCCACAATCCATTACACGCTTCAGTACATTCCATTCGATTTCATACAACATTGCATTCCACATTCCATTCCATTCCATTTCACATTCCATTGCTTCCATTCCATTCCATTCCACATTCCATTCCTTATTCCATTCCATTCCTTTCCACAATCCATTCCACTTTCCATTCCATTCCATTCCACTCCACTCCATTCCACATTCCATTCCAAATTCCGTTCCGCAATCCATTCCACATTCCATTCCATTGCATTCCACATTCCATTCAACCATTCATTCCATTCCATTCCACTTTCCATTACAATCCATTCCACATTACATTCGACATTCCATTCCATTCCATTCCACATTCCATTCCATTCCGTTCTGCAATCAATTCCACATTCCATTCAAATTTCCATGACATTCCTTTCCACATAACATTCCGTTCAATTTCTCATTCTATTCCACATTCTATTCCATTCAATTACACATTCAAATACATTCCATTCCGCATTCTATTCCACATCTTATTCCATTTAATTCCACATTCCATTGCACTTTACATTACACATTCCAATCCACATTCCCTTCCATTCCATTCCATTCCATTCCACATTTCGTTCCAGATTCCATTCCTTTCCATATTCCATTCCATTCCATACCACATTGCATTTCATTCCATTCCATATTCTGTTCTATTCCATTCCTCATTGCATTCCATTCCATTCCATATTCTATTCTATTCTATTCCACATTCCCTTCCATTCCATTCCACTTTCCTTTCCATTCTATTCCACTTTCCATTCCACATTCCATTCCAGATTCCTTTCCCTTTCATTCCATTCCACATTCCATTCCATTCCATTCCACATTCCATTCCAAATTCCATTACATTCCATATTCCATTCCATTCCATTCCACGTTGCATTCCATTCCATTCCATATTCCATTCCATTCCATTCCACATTCCATTCCATTTCATTCCATATTCCATTCCATTCTATTCCACGTTCCATTCCACAGTCAATTCCACATTCCATTCCATTCCATTTCAAATTCCATTCCACATTCCATTCCACATTCCATTCCATTCCATTCTGTTCCACATTCCATTCCATTTCATTCCACATTCTATTCCCTTCCATTCCA
The DNA here is from genome assembly GCF_028885655.2 of Pongo abelii. Classification (NCBI taxonomy): domain Eukaryota; kingdom Metazoa; phylum Chordata; class Mammalia; order Primates; family Hominidae; genus Pongo; species Pongo abelii. The sequence goes on along the minus strand of NC_072000.2, from coordinate 15,266,899 downwards.
GATTGCATTCCATTCCATTCCATTCCACATTCCATTCCATATTCTATTCCATTCCACGTTCCATTCCACATTCCATTACACATTCGATTCTACGTTCTATTCCACATTCCATTCCATTCCATTCCTCATACCATTACCCATTCCATTCAATTCCATTCCACATTCCATTCCACATTCCATTCCATTCCATTTCACATTCTATTCCACATTCCATTGAATTCCGTTGCACATTCCATTCCATTCTATTCCACATTCCATTCCACATTCCATTCCACTGCAATCCATATTCCATTCCAAATTCCATTCCATTCCATTCCACATGGCATTTCATTCCATTTCGCATTTCATTTCATTCCATTCCACATTATATTCAATTCCATTCCACGTTCCATTCCATTGCATTCCACATTCCATTCCATTCAATTCCATATTCCATTCCATTCCACGTTTCTTTCCACTTTCCTCTCCAAGTTACTTTCCATATTTAATTGCATGCCGCTCCACATTCCACTCCACATTCCTTTCCATTCCTTTTCACTTTCCATTCCATTTCATTCCACATTCCATTTAACATTCCATTCCATTCCATTCCACATTGCATTCCACAATCTATTCCACATACCATTACAATCCTCATTACATTCCTCTGCATTCCTCTTTACATTCCGCATTCACTTCCACATTAAATTCCATTCCACATTCCATTCCCCATTCCATTCCTCGTTTCATTTCACATTCCATTCCATTCCACTCCACGTTCCATTCCACATTCCATTATATTCTATTCCACATTCCATTCCACAATCCATTTCACAATGTATTCCACATTCCAGTACATTCCTCGTTCCATTCCACTGCATTGCACTTTACATTCCACATTCCATTCCACATTCCATTCCATTCCACCTTCCATTCCCCATTGCATTCCACATTCCATTCCCCATTCCATTCCACGTTCCATTCCACATTCCATTCCACTCCACTCCATGTTCCCTTCCACATTCCATTCCTTTCCGTTCCATATTCCTCTCCATGTCATTCCACATTCCATTCCAAATTCCATTCCATTCCATTCAACATTCCATTCCACAATCAATCCCACATTCCATTGCACATTCCATTCCAATCAACGTTCCATTCCACATTGCATTCCACATTCAATTCCATTCCACGTTCCTTTCCACATTCCATTCCATTCTATTCCACATTCCATTACACATTCCATTCATTTCCATTCCACATTCCATTCCATATTCCTTTACATTCCATTCCACGTTCCATTCCACGTTACATTCCATTCCATTCCACATTCCATTCCACATTATATTCCATTCCATTGCACATTCCTTTCCATTCCATTCCACACTCCATTCCAATCCATTCCACATTCCATTCCATTCCATTCCATTTCACTTTCCCTTCAATTCCATTCCACATTTCTTTCCGTTCCATTCTACATTCCGTTCCACGTTCCTTTCCATTCCATTCCACATTCCATTCTACGATCCGTTCTACGTTTCCTTACAGGTTCCATTCCAAGTTCCATTCCGTGTTGCATTCGACTTTCCATTCCATAACATTTCACGTTCCATTCCGCGTTTCATTCAACTTTCCATTCCGTAACATTTCACGTTCTATTCCACGTTCCATTCCACTCCATTCTACATTCCATGCCACATTCCATTCAATTCCATTCCATATTCCATTCGACATTCCATTCCATTCCATTCCATTCCACGTTCAATTCCATTCCATTCCACATTACATTCCACATTCCATTGCATTCCATTCCATTCCACATTCCAATCCATTCCATTCCACATTACTTTCCTCTTTCCATTCTCCAATATATTCCACATTCCATTCCATTCCACGTTCCATTCTCATTCCATTCCACATTCCATTCCACAATCCATTCCATTTTCTATTCCAGATTCCGTTCCACAATCCAATCCACGTTCCATTCCATTCCATTCCACTTTCAATTCCATGATCCATTCCACAATCCTTTCCACGTTCCATTCCATTCCATTCCAAGTTACATTCCACGTTCCATTCCATTAAATTCCACGTTCCATTCCACATTCCATTGCACATTCCATTCCACGTTCCTTTCCGTTCGATTCTACTTTCCATTCCACTTTCCATTCCATTCTGTTACACGTTCCATTCCACATTCCATTGCACATTCCATTCCACATTCCTTTCCACATTCCATTCAACTTTCCATTCCATGTTGCATTCCACGTCCCGTTCCATTCCATTCCATGTTCCATTACACATTCCATTCCATTCCTTTCCACCATCCATTGCACATTCCATTACCAGGTTCCAATGCACATTCCATTCCACTCCATTCCACTTTCTATTCCACATTCCATTCCGTTCTATTCTACGTTGTATTACACATTCTATTCCATTCCATTCCACAATCCATTCCACATTCCATTCCACGTTCCGTTCCACTTTCCATTTCATTCCATTCCATGATACATTCCACATTCCATTTCATTCCATAATGCCTTCCATTCCACATTCCATTCCGTATTCCTTTCCACATTCCATTCCGTTTAATTCCACATTCCTCTCCACATTCCATTCCACATTCCATTCCTCATTCTGTTCCGCATTGCAGTCCACATTCCATTCCATTCCATTACACATTCCGTTACACATTCCATTCCATTCCACACTATATTCCACTTTCCCTTCCACATTCTATTCCATTCCAATCCAGATTGCTTTCCACATTCCATTCCATTCCATTCCACATTCCATTCCACTTTCCATTCCACATTCTCTTCCACATTCCATTCCATTAAATTCCAAATTCCAGTGAAAATTCCGTTCCATTCCATTAAACATTCTATTCCACATTCAATTCCAAATTCCATACCATACCATTCCACATTCTATTCCACGTTCCATTCCACATTCCATTTCATTCCATTCCATGATACATTCCACATTCCTTTCCGTTCCATAACACGTTCCATTCAACATTCCATTCCATATTCCTTTCCACATTCCATTCCGTTGAATTCCACATGCCACTCCACATTCCATTCCAGATCCCATTCCTCATTCCGCATTGCAGTCCGCATTCCATTGCATTCCAATACACATTCCATTCCATTCCATTCCACATTCTGTTCCAATTTCCTGTCCACATTCTATTCCATTCCAATCCAGATTCCTTTCGACGTTCCATTCCATTCCATTCCACATTCCATTCCACTTTCCATTCCACATTCCGTACCACGTTCCATTCCATTAAATTCGACATTCCAGTCAACATTCCGTTCCATTCCATTAAACATTCTATTCCACATTCCATTCCAAATTCCATTCCATTAAATTCCACATTCCATTCCATTGCATTCCACATTCCATTCCATTCCATTCCACATTCCATTTCAAATTCCATTGCATTCCATTCAATAGTCCATTCCACATTCCATTCCATTGCTTTCCACATTCCATTCCACATTCCATTTCACTTTCCCTTCTACATACAATTACATTGCTATCCACGTTCCACTTCTTTCCATTCCACGTTCCATTTCATTTCATTCCACGTTACAATTCATTGCATTTCAAATTCGATTCCACATTCCATTTCACATTCCATTCCATTCCGTTCCATTGTATTCCACATTCCATTCCATTCCAATCCACATGCCATTCCATTTCACATTACATTCCATTCCATTCCACATTCCATTCCATTCCATTCCATTGCATATTCCAATCCCTTGCATTCCACCTTCCATTCAATACCATTCAACATTCCATTCCACTTTCCATTCTTTTAAAATCTATTCCACATTCCATTCCGCTCCATTCCACATTCCATTCCACATTCCATTCCATTTCATTCCACATTCCATTCCATTCCATTCCATTCCAATCCATTCCATTCCACATTCCATTCTTTTCCAGTCCACATTCCTTTCCATTCCGTTCCACATTCCATTCCATTCCAGTCCACTTTCATTACATTCCATTCCACATTCCATTCCATTCCATTCTACATTCTATTCTACCTTCCATTCCATTTTATTCTATTCCACTTTCCATGGCATTCCATTCTATTCCACATTCCATTTCTCTCCATTACACATTCCATTCTATTCCATTCCACATTCCATTCCACTTTCCATTCCACGATCCTCTCTATGACCCATTGCATTCCATTCCACATTCCATTCCATTCCATTCCACATTCCATTCCACATTTCATTCCCTTCCATTCCACATTCCATTCCATTCCATTCTACATACCACTCCACATTCCTTTCATTTCCACATTCCATTTCACATTCCTTTCAACACTCCATTCCATTCCATTCCACATACCTGTCCACTTTGCATTCCATTCCATTCCACATTCCATTCCATTCCATTCCACATTCCACGTTCCATTCCAAGTTCCATTCCAAGTTCATTCCGTTCAATTCCACGTTGCATTCCACTTTCCATTCCATTCCATTCCATTCCACATTCCATTCCATTCCATTTCACTTTTCATTCCACATTGCATTCCACATTCCATTCCACATTCCATTCACCATTCAATTCCACATTCCATTCCATATTCCATTTCTTTCCATTCCACATTGCATTCCACATTACATTCCATTCCACTTTCCATTCCATTCTATTCCACATTCCATTGCGCATTCCATTCCATTCCAAATTCCATTCCATTCCATTCCATTCCATTCCATATTGCATTCCACATTCAATTCCATTCCATTCCACATTCCATTACTTTCCATTCCACATTCCATTCCATTGTACATTCCATTGCATTCCACATTCCATTCCATTCCATTCCAAATTCCATTCACTTCGATTCCATTCAATTGCACATTCCATTTCACATTCCATTCCATTCAATTGCACATTCCGTTACACATTCCATTCCCTTCCATTAAAAATTTCATTCCATACCATTCCAATCCATTCCACTCCACATTCCATTATATTCCATTCCATTCCACCTTCCACTCCATTCCTTATTCCTTTCCATATTCCATTTCATTCCACATTCCATTCCATTCCATTCCACGTTCCATTCCATTCCATTCCATTCCAATCCACATTCCATTCAATTTCATTCCATTCCTCATTCCATTCCTTTCCATTCCATTCCACATTCCATTCCATATTCCATTCCATTCCATTCCACCTTTCACTCCACATTCCATTCCACATTTCATTCCTTTCCATTCCACATGCCTTTCCACATTCCATTCCATTCCATTCCTCATTCATTCCACAATCCATTCCACTCCATTCCACATTCTGTACCACATTGCATTCCATTCCATTGTACATTCCATTCCTTTTCATTCCACATTCCGTACCACATTCCATTCCATTCCATTCCACATTCCATTTAATAACATTCGACATTCAATTCCACATTCCATTCCACTTTCCATTCCATTCCACTCCACGTTCCCTTCAACATTCCATTAGGCATTCCATTCCACGTTCCATTCCGCGTTCCCTTCCATTCCTTTCCACTTTCCATTCCATTCCACTCCACGTTCCCTTCAACATTCCATTAGGCATTCCATTCCACGTTCCATTCCGCGTTCCCTTCCATTCCTTTCCACTTTCCATTCCAAGTTCTATTTCATTCCATTCCCCATTCCATTCCATTTTATTCCCCATTCCATTCCATTCCATTCCACATTCCATTCCATTCCATTCCACATTCCATTCAATTCCATTCCACGTTACCTTTCACTTTCCATTCCACGTTCCATTCCACGTTCCATTCCTTTCCATTCCACTTTCCATTTCATTCAATTCCACGTTCTATTTCATTCCATTCCACGTTCCATTCCACATTCCTTTTGACATGCCATTCCACCTTGCATTCCATTCCATTCCGTTGAATTCCATTCCACATTCCATTCCATTCCATTCCAATTCACCTTCCATTCAATTCCACGTTCCATTCCATTCCATTATATTCGATTCCAAATCCTATTCCATACCATTCCGCCTTCCATTCCTTTCCATTCCACCTTTCGTTCCTTTCCATTCCACATTCCATTCTATTCAATTCCACATTCCATTCCATTCCATTCCTTTTCATTCCACATTCCCTACCATGGCATTCCATTCCTCATTGCATTCCTTTCCATTCCACATTCCATTTCTTTCCATTCCACACTGCATTCCTTTTGATTCCACATTCTGTTCCATTCCATTCCGTTCCCTTCCACATTCCTTTCCACATTCTATTCCCTTCCATTCGACATTCCTTTCCATTCCATTCCACATTACTTTCCATTAAATTCCATTCCATTGAACATTTCATTCAACATTCTACTCCCTTCCATTCCACATTCCATTCCATTCCTTTCCACATTCCATTCCACACTTCATTCTCTTCCATTCCACATTCCATTCTATTCCCTTCCACTTTCCATTCCACGTTCCATTCCACTTTCCATTCCACATTCCATTCCACGTTCCTTTCCATTCCATTGAACTCCATTCAATTCTATTCCATTCCAGTCCATTGCACTCTGGGTATCTTTGCATTCCTTTCCAAATTTTATTCGACATTCCATTCCATTCCATTCCACTTTGTTTTCCATTCCATTCCACATTCCACTCGGCATTCTATTCCATTCCATTCCACATCCCATTCCACATTGTGTTGCATTCCGTTCCACATGCCATTCCACTTTCCATTCCACATGCCATTCCAATCCATTCCACGTTCCATTTCATTTTCCATTCCACAGTCTATTCCACATTCCATTACACGTTCCATTCCATTCCTTTCCACGTTTCACTCCACTTTCCATTCCTTTACATTCCACGTTCCCTTCCACAATCCATTGCACATTCCCTTCCACGTTCCATTCCATTTCATTCCATTCCACATTCCATTCCACTCCATTCCACATACCATTCCACACTCCATTCCGTTACATTTCATTCCATTCTACGTTCAATTCCACATTCCATTCCATATTCCATTCCACATTCCATTCCATTCCATTCCACATTCCATTCCATTCCATTCCACATTGCATTCCATTCCATTCCATTCAACATTGTATTCCATTCCATTCCATTCCAAATGCCATTCCACCTTCCATTCCATTCCACATTACATTCCGCATATCATTCCACATTCCATTCCACGTTCCATTCCACATTCCATTCCATTCCATTCCACGTTCCATTGCATTGCATTCCACATATGATACCGCATTCCATTAAATTATATTCCACATTACATTCCACATTCCATTCAATTCCATTCCTTATTGCTTTCCATTCCATTCCACATTGCATTCCATTCCAATCCACATTCAATTCCATTCCTTTTCACATTCCATTGCATTATATTTCATTCAACATTGCATTTGATTCTAATCAACTTTCCATTACGTTCCATTTCATTCAACGTTGCAAGCTATTCCAATCCACATTCCATTCCCTTCCATTCCACATTCCATTCTTTTCCAATACATTGCATTCCATTCCATTCCTTACTACATTCCACTCCATTACATTCCATTCCGCATTCCTTTACATTCCATTCCGCATTCCATCCCGTTCCGTTCCATATTCCATTCCATTCCATTCCATTCAACATTACATTCCATTCCAATCCACGTTCAATTCCGTTCCATTTCACATTCTATTCCATTCAATGCCATTCCTTTCCATTCCACATTCCATTCCATACCAATCCACATTTCATTCCACATTCCATTCCACATTCCATTCCATTCCATTCCATTGCATATTCCATTCCCTTCCATTCCACATTCCGTTCCATTCCAGATTCCTTTCCATTCCATTCCACTTTCCAGTCATTTCTATTCCACATTCCCTTACTTTCCATTACGCTTTCCATTCCATTCCATTCCACAATAAATTGCACATTCCATTACACTTTCCATTCCGCAATCTATTCAACATTCCATTCCACTTTCCAATCCACTTTCCCTTCCACGTTCCATTCCACGTTCCATTCCACTTTCCATTCCATTCCATTCCACGTTCCGTTACACATTCCATTCCATTCCATTCTACATTCCATTCCACATTCCATTCCATTCCATTCCACATTCCATTCAAAAGATTGCATTCCACTTTCCATTCCAAATTCCATTTCACATTCCATTCCATTCTACGTTTCATTTCACATTCCATTCCATTACATTACACATTCCTTTACACTTTCCATTCGATTGCATTCCACATTCCTTTCCAAATTCCATTCCATTGCATTACATATTCCATTCCACATTACTTTCCATTCCAATCCACATTCAATTCCACATTCCTTTCCGTTCAATTCCACTTCCCATTCCACATTCCCTTCCGTTACATTCCACGTTCATTTCCATTCCATTCCCCTTTCCATTCTATTCCTAGGCATTCCACTCAATATTCCATTCCATTCCATTCCATTCCATATTCCATTCCATTCCATTGCACAATCCATCCTACATTCCATTTCATTCCATTCCACATTCCGTTCAATTGCATATCACATTCCATTCCATTTCTTTTCACATTCGATTCCATTGCATCCGATTCCAGTCCACCTTCCATTCCATTCTATTCCACATTCCATTCCATTCCATTCCATTCCATTCCATTCTTTCCATTCCACATTCCATGCCATTCCATACCATTCCACATTGCTTTCCAATCCATTCCATTCCATTGCACATTCCATTCCACATTACATTCAATTCCATTTCACATTCGATTCCACAATCAATTCCGTTCCATTCCATATTCCATTCCACATTCCATTCATCTTCATTCCACATTTCATGCAACATTCCATTTCACCTTCCATTCCATTTCATTGGACATTCCAATCCATTCCATTACAAGTTCATTTCCATTCTGTTCCACGTTCCATTCCATTCCATTCCACAATCCATTTCACATTCCATTCCATTCCTCGATTCCACATTCCATTCCAATCCATTCCACATACCATTCTATTCCATTACTCATTCTATTCCATTCTATTCCATTCCCTTCCATTCCACATTCCACTCCACGTTACATTCCACATTCCATTCCACTTTCCATTACCCATTCCTTTCTACGTTCCTTTCCACGTTGAATACCACGTTCCATTCCATTCCATTCCGTATTCCATTTCATTCCATTCCACTTTCCGTTCCATTGCATTCCATATTCCTTTCCAGATTACATTCAATTCCATTCCACATTTCATTCCATTGCAATCCACATTCCATTCCATTACATTCCACTTTCCTTTCCATTTCATTCCACATTCCAATCCATTTGCTTTCCATTCGATTCCATTCCACATTCCGTTCCATTCCTTTCCACATTCCATTCCATTCCACATTCCATTCCAGTCCATTTCCCATTCTTTCCACTTTCAATTCCATTCCATTCCTCAATCCATTCCTTTCCAATACATTGCATTCCATTCCATTCCATTCCATTTCACATTCCACTCCTCTCCATTTCGTTCCACATTCCTTTTCATTCCATTCCACATTTCATTCCACATTCCATTCTATTCCATTCCACATTGCATTCGCATCCACTCCATTCCATTCCACATTCCTTTCCATTCCATTTCACATTCGATTCCACATTCCATTGCATTCCATTCCATGCTCAATTCCATATTTCATTCCACTTTCCAATCCGCATTAGATTGCATTACTTTCCACATGCATTCCATTCCAAATTCCATTCCATTCCATTCCACGATCCTTCCATTGCATTCCACGTTCCATTCCGCATTCCATTCCATTCCACATTCCATTCTATTTCATTCCACCTTCCATTCCACATTTCATTCCATTCTATTCCACATTCCGTTCAATTCCATTCCATTCCACATTCCGTTCCGTTCCATTCAACGATGTATTCCATTCCATTTCATGTTCCATTGCATTCCATTCCAAATTCCATTCTACATTCCACTTCATTCCATTCCATATCATTCCATCCCTTTCCAGATTCCATTCAATATTCCATTCCATTCCAGATTACATTCCACATTCCATTCCATTCCATTCCATCTTCCATTCAACTTTCCATTCCACATTCCATTCCACATTCCATTCCACATTCCATTGTACACTCCATTCCATTCCATTCCACGTTACAATCAATTCCAGAACATTTTCTATTCCATTCATTCCACAATCCATTCCACATTCCTTTCCACTTTCAATCCCACGTTCCATTACATGTTCCATTCCACTTTTCATTTCATTCCATTTCACGTTGTATTAAACTTTCCATTCCGCGTTCCATTCCACATTTCATTCCATTCCATTTCATACTCCATTCCACATTCCATTCCATTCCGTTCCATTCCTTTCCACTTTCCATTCTATTCCATTCCATGTTCCATTCCATTCCATTACACGTTCCATTCCTTCCCATTCCACGTTCCATTCCACATTCCATTCCATTCCATTCCACTGTCCATTCCATTCCATTTCACATTCCATTCCACATTCCATTCCACCTTCCATTCCATTCCATATTCCATTCTACATTCCATTCCGTTCAATTCCACATTCCAATTCATTGTATTCCACATCCCATTCCATTTAGTTCCACTTTCTCTTCTACATTTCATCCCATTTCATTGCACATTCCATTCAATTGCATACCACATTCCATTCCTTTCCATTTCACATTTAATTGCATTCAATTCCATTCCATTCCACATTCCATTCCATTCCATTCCACATTCCATTCCATTCCATTTCAATCCAAATTCCATTCCATTCCATTCCATTACACATTTTTTTCCAATCCATTACATTCCATTACACTTTCCATTCCACATTCTGTTCCATTCCATTTCAGATTCGAATCCACATTCCATTCCATTCCATTCCACCTTCCATTCCACCTTCCTCTCCACATTCCATTCCACCCCATTCCAAATTCCATTCCCTATTTCATTCCACATTCCATTCCATTGCATTCCACATTCCATTTTATTCCATTCCACGTTCCATTCCATTCCATTCCACGTTCTAATCCAGTCCATTCCACGTTCCATTCAACATTCCTTTCCATTACATATTCCATTATATTACATTACACTTTCCATTCCATATTCCATTCCATTGCATTCCACACTGTATTCCATTTCACATTCCATTCTTTTCCATTCCACATTCCATTCCATTCCACATTCCATTCCATTCCATTCCACTTTCCATTCCATTCCATACACCTTCCAATCCATTCCATTCCATTCCATTCCACTCCATTCCACATTCCTTTCCATTCAGTTACGTATTCTAATCCAGTTTCCATTCCATTTCATTCCACGTTCCATTCCATTTAATTCCACATTCGTTTCCATTCAATTCTACATTTCATTCAGCTCCAATCCATTCAAGTCCTCATTCCATTCAATTCCATTCCATTCCAAACTATATTCCATTTCATTCCAGTCCACATTCCACTCCATTCCATCCCATTCAGTTCCACATTCCATTTCAGTACATTCCACATTCCATTCCTTTCCACATTCCATTCCATATTAAATTCCATTCCATATTCCATTCCATTGCATTCTATTCCAAATTCCATTCCATTCCATTCTACATTCCATTCCATTGAAATCCATTCCATTCTAAATTTCATGCGACTCCAGTTTCCATTCCATTCCATTCCGCATTCCATTTCACCCTCGATTCCATTCCGTTCCACATTACTATCCACATTCCATTCCACATTCAATTTGTTTCCATTCCATTCCACGTTCCATTCCATTCCATTGCACCTTCCATTCCTTTCCATTCCACGTTCCATTCCACATTCCATTCCATTCCTTTCATTACACATTCCATTCCATTCCATACCTCACTCCATTTCATTACGTATTCTAACCTATTCCACTTCCCATTCCATTCCATTTAATGTTCCATTCAACGTTCCATTCCATTCCTTTCCTTGTTCAATTCCACATTCCATTCCTTTCCATTCCACGTTACATTCCATTCCATTCCACATTCCATTGCACATTCCATTCCATTCGATTCCTTTCATCATTCCACATTGCATTCCATTCCTTTCCACATTCCATTCCACTTTCCATTCCATTTCACATTCCATTCCATGTTCCATTCCGTTCCATACCACATTCCCATTCCACGTTCCATTCCATTCCATTCCACATTCCATTTAAGATTCCATTCCACATTCCATTCCATTCGGTTCCATTCCACATTCCATTGCATTCTCTTCCACATTCCATTAAATTCCATTAAAGATTCCATTCCATTCCGTTCTATTACACATTCGATTCAACTTTCCATTCAATTCCATTCCACATTCCATTGCGTTTGCTTTCCATTCCATTCCATTCCACATTCCATTCCATTCCATTCCACATTCCATTCCATTCCATTCCAACACATTCCATTCCATTCCATTTCCAATTCTTTCCACTTTCCATTCCATTCCATTCCTCATTCCATTCCTTTCCAATACATTGCATTCCATTCCATTCCATTCCATTCCACATTCCACTCCTCTCCTTTCCATTCCACATTCCTTTTCATTCCATTCCACTTTCCATTCCACATTGCATTCCATTCCATTCCACATTGCTTTCGCATCCACTCCATTCCATTCCACATTCCATTCCATTCCATTTCACATTCGATTCCACATTACATTGCATTCCATTCCACATTCCGTTCCATTCCATTCCACATTCCACTCCTCTCCTTTCCATTCCACATTCCTTTTCATTCCATTCCACTTTCCATTCCACATTCCATTCCATTCCATTCCACATTGCTTTCGCATCCACTCCATTCCATTGCACTTTCCATTCCATTCCATTTCACATTCGATTCCACATTCCATTGCATTCCATTCCACACTCCATTCCATATTCCATTCCACAATCCATTCCACATTCCATTCCGTATTCCATTTCATTACATTCCGCATGCATTTCTTTCCAAATTCCATTCCATTCCATTCCACGATCCATTCCTTTGCATTCCACGTTCCATTCCGCATTCCATTCCATTCCACATTCCATTCTATTCCATTCCACCTTCCATTCCACATTTCATTCCATTCTATTCCACATTCCTTTCAATTCCATTCCATTTCACATTCCATTCCATTCCATTCAACATTCTATTCCGTTCCATTTCTCTTTCCATTCCATTCCTTTCCACGTTCCTTTCCACATTCCATTCCATTCCATATCATTCCATCCCTTTCCAGATTCCATTCCATATTCCATTCCATTCCAAATTCCCTTCCACATTCCTTTCCACATTCCATTGCACATTTCATTCCATTCCATTCCACGTTCTAATCCAATGCAGTCCATTTAATATTCCATTCATTCCACATTCCATTCCACATTCCATTCCACTTTCAATCCCACGTTCCATTCCACGTTCCATTCCACTTTTCGTTTCATTCCATTTCAGGTTCAATTAAACGTTCCATTCTACGTTCCATTCCACATTTCATTCCATTCCATTTCGTACTCCATTCCACTTTCCATTCCATTCCATTCCATTCCTTTCCACATTCCATTCTATTCCATTCCATGTTCCATTCCATTCCATTACACTTTTCATTCCTTCCCATTCTACGTTCCATTCCACATGCCATTCCATTCCATTCCATTCCACTGTCCATTCTATTCCATTAAACTTTCCATTCCACATTCCATTCCACATTCCATTCCATTCCATATTCCATTCTACATTCCATTCCGTTCCATTCCACATTCCAATCAATTGTATTCCACATTCCATTCCATTTAGTTCCACATTCTCTTCTACATTTCACCCCATTTCATTGCACATTCCATTCAATTGCGTACCACATTCCATTCCTTTCCATTTCACATTTAATTGAATTCCATTGCATTCCTGTCCACATTCCATTCAATTCCACGTTCCATGCATTCCATTCCATGTTCCATTCCATTCCACTCCATGTCACATTCCACTCCACATTCCATTCCATTCCATTTCATTCCAAATTCCATTCCATTCCATTCCATTACTCATTTTATTCCAATCCATTTTGTTCCATTACACATTTCATTCCATATTCCGTTCTATTCCACTGCACATTCGATTGCACTTTCCATTCCATTCCATTCCAACTTCCATTCCACTTTGCACTCCACATTCCATTCCACCCCATTCTACATTCCATTCCCTATTTCATTCCACATTCCATTCCATTCCATTCCACATTCCATTTTATTTCTTTCCACTTTCCATGCCATTCCATTCCACGTTCTATTCCATTCCATTCCACGTTCCATTCAATATTCCATTCCATTACATATTCCATTCCATTACATTACACTTTCCATTGCTCATTCCATTCCATTGCATTCCACATTGTATTCCATTTCACATTCCATTATTTTCCATTCCACATTCCATTCCATTCCACATTCCATTCCATTCCATTCCACTTTCCATTCCATTCCATACACCTTCCAAACCATTCCTTTCCATTCCACTCCATTCCACATTCCATTCCATTCCATTCCGTTTTCTAATCCAGTTTCCATTCCATTTCATTCCACGTTCCATTCCTTTTAATTCCACATTCGATTCCTTTCAATTCTACATTTCTTCCCATTCCATTCCATTCAAGTCCTCATTCCATTCAATTCCATTCCATTCCAAACTATATTCCATTCCATTTCAGTCCACATTCCACTCCATTGCATCCCATTCCATACCACATTCCACTTCAGTACATTCCACATTCCATTCCATTACTTTCCACTTTCCATTCCATATTAAATTCTATTCCATTTTCCATTCCATTCCATTCCATTCCACATTCCATTCCATTCTATTCCATTCTACCTTCGATTATATTCCGTTTAACATTGCATTCCATTCCATTTCACATTCCATTCCATTCCACATTCCATTCCATTGAAATCCATTCCATTCTACATTCCTTTCCATTCCACTTTCCATTCCATTCCATTCCGCATTCCATTTCACCCTCGATTACATTCTGTTCAACATTCTTATCCACTTTCCATTCCACATTCAATTTGTTTCCATTCAATTCCACATTCCATTCCATTCCATTCCATTCCACATTCCAATCTATTCCATTCCACATTCCTTTCCATTCTACATTCCATTCCACATTCCATTCCATTCCTTTCCACATTCCCCTCCATTGCATTCCACATTCCATTCCACATTCCATTCCATTCCATTGCACCTTCAATTCCATTCCATTCCACATTCCATTCTATTCCATTTCACATTCCATTCCATTCATTACACATTCCATTCCATTCCATACCTCATTCCATTTCATTACATATTCCATTCCATTCCACTTTCCATTCCATTCCATTCAACGCTCCATTCAACTTTCCATTCCATTCCATTCCTGGTTCCATTCCACATTCCATTCCATTGCATTCCACATTCAATTGCACATTCCATTTCATATTCCATTTCATTCCATTCCACTTTCCATTCCAATTCATTCCACTTTCCTTTCCACTTTCCATTCCATTCCATTCCATATTTTAATCCTTTCCAATGCATTCCAGTCCACACTCCATTCCAATCCATTCCATTCCATATTCCATTCCATTCCAATCCATGCCATTCCACATTCCATTTCATTCCACATTCCATTCCACATTCCATTCAATTCCATTCCACATTACATTCCATTCCTTCCCACATTCAATTCCATTCCAACCCACATTCCATTCCTTTCCATTCCACTTTACATTCCTTTCCATTCTACAGTCCACATTCCATTCCACGTTCCATTCCACGTTCTGTTCCACGTACCATCCCGTGTTCCATTCCACGTTCCATTCTATCCATTCCACGTTCCATTCTATTCCATTCCACGTTCCATCCACATTGCATTCGATTCCATTCCACATTCCATTCCAGTTTCCATTCCATTTCATTCCGTTCCACATTTCATTGCATTCCATTCCATTTCATATTCCACTCCATTCCATTTCAATTTCCATTTCACATTCCAGTCCATTCCATTCCACATTCCATTCCGTGTCATTCCACATTCCATTCCACTTTCCATTATATTCCAATCCACATTTCATTCCATTCTATTCCATTCAAGTCCACATTGCATTCCATTCCATTCCATTACACATTCCATTCCATTCCATAACAAATTCCATTCGATTCCATTGCACATTCCATTCCGTTGCATTCCACGTACAATTTCATTACATTCAACTTTCCATTCCATTCCATTCCATGTTTCATTCCACGTTCCATTCCACTTTCCATTCCATGTTCCTTTCCACGATCCATTCCATTACACCCCATGTTCCATTCCACCTTCCATTCCACATCCTATTCCATTCAATTCCACGATGAATTCCATGTTCCATTCCATGTTCCATTCCCCTTTCCATTCCATTCCATTCCACGTTACATTGCAAGTTCCATTCCACATTCCATTCCACATTCCATTCTATTCCATTCCATATTCCATTCCATTACATTCCACATTCCATTCCATTCCATTCCACATTGCATTCCATTCTATTGCATTCCACATTCAATTCCACATTGCATGCCACATTGCATTCCATTGCATTCCACATTCCATTCCAATCCATTCCACATTCCTTTCAACTTTCCATTCCATTCCATTCCACATTCAACTCCATTCCAATGCATTCCAGTCCACACTCCATTCTAATCTGTTCGATTCCACATTCCATTCCATTCCATTCCAACTCCCTTCCGTTCCATTCCTCATTCCATTCCATTCCATTCCATTCCATTCCACATTCCATTCCATTCCATTCCACATTCCTATTCTTTCCATTCCACAATCCCTTCCACATTCCATTCCATTCCATTCCTCATTCCATTCCATTCCATTCCAGATTCAATTCCATTCCGCTTCATTCCATATTCCATTCCGCATTCCATTCCACTCCATTCCATGTTCCATTTTATTTCATTCCACGTTCCATTCCATTCCATTCCAATTTCTACTCCATTCCATTCCACGTTCCATTACACATTCCATTCCATTACACATTCCATTCATTTCCATTACGCATTCCATTCCACGTTCCATTCCAGATTCCGTTCCACTTTCAATTCAGTGTTCCATTCCACGTTCCATTACACCTTCCATTACACATTTGATTACACATTCCATTTCATTCCAATCCACATTCCATTGCACATGCCATTCCACGTTCCATTCCAAATTGCATTCCATTCAATTCCATTCCCTTCCCCATACCATTCAACATTCCATTCCATTCCTTTCCATTCCACATTCCATTGCACATTCCATTCCACATTCCTTTCCATATTCCATTCCATTCCAATCCATTCCACATTCCATTCAACATTCCATTCCATTGCATTCCACATTCTATTTCAAATTCCATTCCATTGCATTCCACATTCCATTCCACATTCCATTCCATTCATTTCCATTACACATTCCGTTCCATTCTACTCCATTCCATTCGACATTTCATTGCATTCCATTCCACCTTCCATTCCATTCCATTCCGTTTTCTAATCCAGTTTCCATTCCATTTCATTCCACGTTCAATTCCTTTTAATTCCACATTCGATTCCTTTCAATTCTACATTTCATTCCATTCCATTCCATTCAAGTCCTCATTCCATTCAATTCCATTCCATTCCAAACTAAATTCCATTGCATTTCAGTCCACATTCCACTCCATTGCATCCCATTCCATACCACATTCCACTTCAGTACATTCCACATTTCATTCCATTACTTTCCACTTTCTATTTCCTATTAAATTCCATTCCATATTCCATTCCATTCCATTCCACTCCACATTCAATTCCATTCCTTTCTACCTTCGATTACATTCCGTTTAACATGGCATTCCATTCCATTTCACATTCCACTCCATTCCACATTCCATTCCATTCAAATCCATTCCATTCTACATTCCATACCATTCCACTTTCCATTCCATTCCATTCCGCATTCCAATTCACCCTCGATTGCATTCTGTTCAACATTCTTATCCACTTTCCATTCCACATTCAATTTGTTTCCATTCAATTCAACATTCCATTCCATTCTATTCCATTCCACATTCCAATCCGTTCCATTCCACATTCCTTTCCATTCTACATTCCATTCCACATTCCATTCCATTCCTTTCCACATTCCCCTCCATTGCATTCCACATTCCATTCCACATTCCATTCCATTCCATTGCACCTTCAATTCCATTCCATTCCACATTCCATTCTATTCCATTCCACATTCTATTCCATTCATTACACATTCCATTCCACATTGCATTCCATTCCATTCCACATTCCATTCCATTCCATTTCAAATTCCATACCATTCCGTTACATTCCATTCCAAATTCCATTCCATTCCATTCCATTCCATTCCATTCCATTCCATTCCACTTTCCATTGCATTCCAATCCATATTCCATTCCATTCCATTCCCTTCCATATTCCATTCCATTCCACGTTCCATTCCACGTTCCATTCCACTTTCCATTCCAATTCATTCAACATTCCATTCCACCTTCCATTCCTTTCCACATTCCATCCCACATTCCATTCCATTCCGTTACACATTTCATTGCATTCCATTCCACATTATATTTTATTCCATTCCACATTCCATTCCAAATTCCTTTCCACGTTCCATTGCACTTTCCATTCCACGTTCCTTTCCACGTTCCATTCCGCGTTACATTCCACGTTACATTCCATGTTCCATTCCCCGTTCCATTCCATTCTATTCCGCATTCCATTTCACATTCCATTCCTTTGCAACCCACATACAACTCCATTCCATTCTACATACCATTAATCATTCTTCTCCATACCATTTCGCATTCCATTCCACATTCCATTACCATCTATTCAACATTCCACACCGCTCCATTCCACTCCACATTCCATTCCATTCCAATCCACATTCCATTCCACATTCCATTAAATTCCAATCCACATTGCATTCCATTCCGTATTCCATTCCATTCCATTCAACATTCCATCCCACATTCCATTCCATCCCATTCCACATTTCATTGCATTCCATTCCACATTGCATTGCATACCATTCCACTTTCCCTTCCTTTCCATTCAAAATTGCATCCCACATTCCATTCCATCCCATTCCACATTTCATTGCATTCCATTACACATGGCATTCCATTCCATTCCACATTCCCTTCCACATTCCATTACACTTCGCCTTCCGCGTTCCATTCCACTTTCCTTTCACGTACCATTCCAAATTCTTTTCCACTTTCCATTCCACGTTCCATTTCGTTTAATTCCACATTCCATTCCTTTCCGTTCCACATTCTATTCCACATTCCATTCTATTACCTTCCATTTCATGTTCCATTCCATTCAAATCCATTCCACATCCCATTCTCTTCCATCCCACATTCCATACAATTCCATTGCATATTCCATCAAATATTAGATTCCATTCCATTTTACATGCCATTCCATTCCAATCCATATTCCACTACATTCCGTTTCACATTCCATTCAATTCCACTCCATTCTGTTCCATTCGATTACACATTCCCTTACATTCCATTCCACGTTCCATTGCAAGTTCCATTCCACGTTCCATTCCAAGTTCCATTCCACGTTCCATTCCTTTTCATTCCGCATTCCATTCCACATTCCATTGCACATCACACTGCTTTCCATTCAACATTGCCTTTCATTCCATTTCACATTCCTTTCCATTTCATTCCATTCCATTCTGCATTCCATTCCTTTCCATTCCACGTTCCATTCCAAGTTCCATACCATGTTCCATTCCACATTCCATTCCACGTTCAATTCCACGTTCCATTCCACGTTCCATTCCACTTTGCATTCCTCATTCCCTTCCACATTCCATTCCACATTCCATTCCATTCCACCCCACATTCCATTCCATTCCACTCTATTCCAATCCACATTCCATTTTATTCCATTCCATTCCACATTCCACTCTAATCCATTCCATTCCACATTCCATTCCACATTCCACTCCATTCCATTCCACATTCGATTCCACTTTCCATTCCATTCCTTTCCAAATTCCATTCCACATTCCTTTCCTTTCCATTCCATATTCTAATACATTCCATTCCACATTCCATTCCATGTTCCATTCCACGTTCCATTCCACTTTCCCTTCCACTCTCCATTCCATTCCACATTCCTTTCCGTTCCATTCCACATTACATTCCACATTCCATTCCTCCTTGTATTCCATATTCCATTCCACATTTCATTCCATTCCATTCCACATTCCATTCCACGTTCTATTCCTTTCCATTCCACTTTCCTTTCTATTTTTCATTACACGTTCCATTCCATTCCATTCCACTTTCCATTCTATCTTCCATTAGAAGTTCCATTCCACTTTCCATTCCACGTTCCGTTTCTTTCCATTCCACATTACAGTCCACATTCCATCCATTCCATTCCACATTCCATTAAATTCCATTCAACATTCCATTTCATTCCACGTTCCATTCCACGTTCCATTCCACGTTGCATTCAACATTCCCTTCCACGTTCAAATCCGTTCCATTCCACGTTCCATTCCATTCCATTCCATCTTTCGTTTCATTCCATTCCACGTTGCATTCCACATTCCATTCCACTTTCCGTTCCGTGTTCCATTCCACATTCCATTCCATTCCATTCCACTTTCCATTCCATTCCACGTTCTATATCATTCCATTCCATTCTATTCCATCTGCTCCATTCTATTACAAATTCCATTCCATTCCATTCCACGTTCCATTCCACATTCCATTCCACATTGCATAGCATTTCATTACACAATCCATTACATTGCATTCCACTTTTCATTCCACATTCCATTCCATATTCCATTCCACTTTCCATTCCACGTTCCATTCCATTCCATTGCACATTCCATTCCCCTTTCCACTCGATTACATTTCACGTTCCATTCCAGATTCCATTGCCCATGGCATTCCACGTTCCATGCCACATTCCATTTCACGTTGCATTCCACATTCCTTTCGGTGTTCCATTCCATTGCAATCCCCTTTCCATTCCACATTCCATTCCATTCCATTCCACATTCCACTCCACATTCCATTCCTTTCCATTACACATTCTATTCCACATTCCATTCCATTCCACATTCAATTCCATTCCATTGCATTCCACATTCCATTCCACGTTGATTTCCACATTCCGTTTCACATTCCGTTCCACATTCCATTCCAAATTCCTTTGCACGTTCCATTCCATTCCATTCCACGTTCCACTGCACATTCCATTGCATTCCATTCTGCTTTCTATTCCACATTCGATTCCACATTCCATTCCACATTCCTTTCTGTTCCATTCCACATTCCAATATGTTCCATCCCATATTCCATTCCACATTCCATTCCATTCCTTTCCATATTCCATTCCACAATCCATTCCATTCCATTCCACATTCCATTCCACATTCCACTCCCAACAATTCCCTGTTAAATTCCAAGTTCCATGCCATTCCATTCCATTCCACATTCCATTCCACGTTTCATTCCACATTCCATTCCACGTTCCATTCCATTCCATTCCATTCCTTGTTACATTCCATATTCTATTCCACGTTGCATTCCATAACCCATTCCATTTCATTCCACATTCCATTCCATTCCTTTCCACATTCCATTCCATTCCATTCCACGTTCCATTCCACGTTCCATTCCACTTTCCAATCCACGTTCCATTCCATTCCATTGCGCATTCCATTCTATTCCGTTCCACATTCCACTCCAGTCCAATCCTCATTCCTTTCCACATTAAATTCCATTCCATTCCACGTTCCATTCAACAATCCGTTCCACGTTCCACTCCAAGATCCATTCCACGTTCCACTCCATGTTCCATTCCATTGCATTCCATGATCCATTCCACGTTCCTTTCCACATTCCATTTCATTACATTCCACCTTCCATTCCACTTTCCATTCCATTTCGTTACACGTTCCATTCCATTCGATTCCAGGTTCCATTCCACATTCCATTCCACATTGCATTCCACATTCTATTCCACATTCCATTACATTCCATTTCACATTCCATTCAATTCCATTCCACATTCCACTCCATTCCATTCGACTTTCCATTCCATTCCATTCCACGTTCCGTTTCTTTCCATTCCACGTTACATTCCATATTCCATTCCATTCCATTCCACATTCCATTCCATTCCATTCCATTCCATTCCATTCCACATTCCATTCCATTCCATTCCACATTCCATTCCATTCCATTCAACATTCGATTTCATTCCATGT
The DNA here is from genome assembly GCF_028885655.2 of Pongo abelii. Classification (NCBI taxonomy): domain Eukaryota; kingdom Metazoa; phylum Chordata; class Mammalia; order Primates; family Hominidae; genus Pongo; species Pongo abelii. The sequence continues at coordinate 15,244,531 of NC_072000.2, read as the reverse complement.
TCCATTCCACGTTCCCTTCCACATTCCATTCCATGATCAATTCCATTCCGTTCCACATTCCATTCCACATTCCATTCCATTCCATTCCACACTCCATTTCTTTCCACTGCACATTTTATTCCACATTCCATGGCACTTTCCATTCCATTCCATTCCACTTTTCATTCCACATTCCAATCCATGTTCCATTCTATTACATTCCACGTTCCATTCCAACTTCCATTCCACATTCCATTCCACATTCCATTGCAATGCATTCCACGTTCCATTTCACGTCCCATTCCACAGTCCATTCCACATTCCCTTCCACTTTCCATTGCGTTACATTCCACATTCCATTCCACATTGCATTTCACATTCCATTCCAAATTCCATTGCACAATCCATTCCACATTCCTTTCCAATTTCCATTAAACAGTCCATGCCACATTCCACTCCATTCCATTCCACATTCCATTCCACATTGCATTCCTTTCCAGTGCACATTGCATTCCACATTCCATTCCATTCTATTTAAACATTCCATTCCATTCCTTTCCACATTCCATTTCACCTAAAATTCCGTTCCATTCCATTCCACATTCCATTCCATTCTATTCCACTTCCCGGTCCACATTCCGTTCCAGTCCATTCCAAGTTCCATTCCACTTTACCTTCCACATTCCAATCCACATTGTTTTCCATGTTCCATTCCATTCCATTCCACGTTCCATTCCACATTCCATTCCTCATTCCACACCATTCCATTTCCTGCCATTCTGCATTCCATTCCATTCCATTCAACATTGTTTTCCACATTCCTTTATATTCCATTCCACATTCCATTCCACATTTCATTCGATTCCATTCCACTTTCAATTCCACTTTCCATTCCACATTCCACTCCACTTTCCATTCCAAGTTCCATTTCACGTTCCACACCATGTTCCAGTCCATTCCATTCCACGATCCATTCCACGTTCCATTCCACATTCCTTTGCATTCCCTTCCACATTCCATTCCACATTCCATTGTACATTCCATTCTATATTCCATTCTATTCCATTCCACATTCCATTCCATTCCATTCCACATTCCATTGAATTCCATTCCGCATTCCACTCCATTACATTCCTCATTCCTTTCCACATTAATTTCCATTCCATTCCACTTTCCACTCCATATTCAATTCCACGTTCCATTCCAAGATCCATTCCACGTTCCTCTCCACGTTCCATTCCATTGCATTCCAAGATCTATTCCACTTTTCATTCCACATTCCATTCCATTCCATTCCACTTTCCATTCCATTGCATTACACGTTCCATTCCATTCCGTTCCAGGTTCCATTCGACATTCCATTCCATATTGCATTCCACAATCCATTCCACATTCCATTCCATTCCTTTCCACATTCCATTCAATTCCTTTCTACATTCCACTGCATTCCATTCCACATTCCATTCCGTTCCATGCCACGTTACATTCCACATTTAATTCAACCTTCCATTACACATTCCATTCCATTCCATTCAAAATTCCATTTCATTGCATTCCACATTCAATTCCACATTCCATTCCATTCCATTCCAAATTCCATTCCACTTTCCATTCCATTTCATTCCACATTCCATTCCACATTTCATTCCTTATTGCATTCCACATTCCCTTTCCCATTCCATTCCATTCCATTCCACCTTCCATTCCATTCCAGTCCAGATTCCATTCCACGTTCCATTCTATTCCATTCCATGTTCCATTCTACTTTCCTTTAGTCGTTCCAATCCATTCAATTCCACATTCCATTGCACATTACATTAGTGGTTCCATTCCACGTTCCATTCCACGTTCCGTTTCTTTCCATTCCACGTTACATTCCATATTCCATTCCATTCCATTCAACATTCCATTGCATTCTATTCAACATTCCATTTCTTTCCACGTTCCAATCCATGTTCCATTCCACGTTCCATTCCACATTCCATTCCACGTTCAATTCCATTCCATTCCACATTCCATTCCATTCTGTTCCATGTTTCATTTCATTCCATTCCACGTTGCTTTCCACATTCCATTACACTTTCCATTCCATGTTCCATTCCTCATTCCATTCCATTCGATTCCGCTTTCCATTCCATTCCACGTTCCATTTCACGTTCCATTCCACATTCCATTTGACATTCCATTCCGCCTTCCATTCCTTTCCATTCCTTTCCACTACACATTCCATTCCATTCCATTCCACTTTCCATACCATTCAATTCCAAATTCCATTCTATTCCATTCCATTCCATTGCACTACTTTCCATTCCATATTCCATTGCATAGCATTCCTCATTCCATTCCATTCAATATTCCATTCCATTCCATTCCACTCCATAATCCATTCCATACCATTCCATTCCATTCCATTCTTGAATCCTTTCCATTTTATTTCACATTCTATTCCACACTCCATTCCATTCCGATCCACATTCCGTTCGACATTCCATTCCACTTTCCATTCCATTCCATTCCACGTTAAATTCCACTTTCCATTGGAAGTTGCATTCCACTTTGCATTCCACATTCCATTCCATTCCACTCCACATTCCATTCCATTCCATTCCACTTTGCATTCCATTCCATGTTCCATTTCTTTCCACTACACGTTTCATTCCACATTCCACTTCACATTCCATTCCACTTTCCTTTCCATTCCATTCCTTTCCATTCAACATTCCTTTCCATTCCCTTCCACTTTCCATTCCGTTCAATTCCACATTCAATTCTACTCCATTCCATTCCATGGCACTAGTTTCCATTCCATGTTCCATTCAATACCATTCCTGAATCCATTCCATTCCATTCCATTCCATGTTTCATTCCATTCCATGCCATTGCATATTCCATTCCATTCCATATTCCATTCCATTCCGTTCATTCCATATTCCACTGTATTCCATTCCACATTCCATTCCATTCCTTTCCATTCCACATTCCAATCTATTCCATTCCATTCCAGTCCACATTCCATACCATTCCATTCCATTCCACATTCCATTCCACATTCCATTTAACCTTCCATTCCAAATTCCATTCCCTTCCATTCCACATTCCATTACATTCCATTCCACTTTCCGTTCCACGTTCCATTCCACTTTCCATTCCACGTTCCATTCCATTCCATTACGCAATCCATACCATTCCGTTCCATTCCATTCCTGACTCCTCTCCATTCTATTTCACATTCTATTCCACACTCAAATCCATTCCGTTCCACATTCCATTCCACATTCCATTCCATTCCATTCCACATTCCATTTCTTTCCACTCTACATTTTATTCCACATTCCATGCCACCTTCCATTCAATTCCATTCCACGTTCCGTTGCACATTCCATTCCATTCCATTCCACTTTGTATGCCACATTTCTTTCCACATTCCATTCCACATTCCATTGTGTTACATTCCCATTCCAATACATTCCATTCCAGTTTCCACTACACATTCCATTACATTCCATTCCACATTCCATCCCATTCCATTTCACATTCCATTCCACATTGCCTTGCATTCCCTTCCACATTCCCTCCCACATTCCATTCCACATTCCATTCCATCTTCCATTCCATACCATTCCACATTCCATTCCACATTCTGGTCCATTCCATTCCATGTTCCATTCCACGTCCATTCCACGTTCCATTGCACATTGAATTCCACATTCCATTCCACGTTCCATTCCATTCCATTCCACTTTCCAATCCACTTTCCATTCCATTACATTCCACTTTCCTTTCCACAATCCATTGTGCTTTACATTCCAATTTCCATTCCACATTCCATTCTACGATCCATTCAACGTTCCATTCCACTTTCCATTTCATTCCATTCCACGTTCCATTGCACTTTCCATTGTAGTTTGCATTCCAAGTTCCATTCCACATTCCATTCCTCTTTCCATTGCATTCCATTCCAAGTTCCATGACATATTCCTTTCTATTCCATTCCACGTTGCATTCCACATTCCATTCCACATTCTATTACATGTTCCATTCCATTACATTCCACGATCCATTCCACATTCCATTCCACATTCCATTCCACTTTCCATTCCACAATGCATTCCTCATTCCATTCCACATTCCATTCATTACATTCCATATTCCACTCCACATTCCATTCCATTCCATTCCACACTGCATTCAACTTTCTATTCCTTTCCATTCCTCATTGCATTCCCCATTCCATTCCATTTCATTCCACATCCCATTCCTCATTGCATTCCACATTGCATACCACAATCCCTTTTTCATTCCATTCCATTCCATTCCATTCCACAATCCATTCCACATTCCATTCCTATTCATTCCACATCCCATACCACATTGCATTCAGCATTCCATTCCTTTCCATTCCACATTCCATACCACATTCCATTCCATTCCATTTCATTCCACATTCTATTCCTCATTCCATTACACGTTCCTTTCCATTCCATTCCACGTTCCATTCTACTTTCCATTACACGTTCCATTCCATTCCATTCCACCTTCCATTCTACATTTCATTAGAGGTTCCATTGCACGTTCCATTCCACTTTCGATTCCATTCCATTCCACGTTCCATTCTATACTCCATTCCATTCAATTCCATTCCATTCCACATTCCATTCCATTCCATTCCAGTTTACATCCATTCATTTCCACATTCCATTGCATTCCATTCCATTCCATTCCACATTGTATTCTGTACCATTCTGCATTCCTTGGTATTCCATTACACATTCGATTCCATTCCATTCCACCTTCAATTGCATTCCATTCCACCTTCCATTGCATTCCATTCCACGTTCCATTCCACTCCATTCCACATTCCAGACCATTCCAATCCATTCCGCATTCCATTTCACATTCCATTCAATTGCATTCCACATTCCATTCCATTCCATTCCTCATACCATTCCATTCTATTCCATTTTCCATTCCATTCCATTCCATTTTCCATTCCATTCCATTCCATTCCATTACACGTTCCATTGCACTTTCCATTCCCTTCCATTCCACATTCCATTCCATTCCATTCCAAATTCCATTCCACATTCCATTCCACGTTCCATTCCATTCCATTCCATTCCATTCAATCCTATTCCATTCCATTCCATTCCGGATTCCTTTCCTATCCATTCCAAATTAAATTTGACATTCCATTCCATTCCATTCCACATTCTATACCATTTCATTCCACATTCCTTTCCATTTCATTTTACGTTCCATTCCTTTCCATTCCAACTTACATTCCACTTTCCTTTCCACGTTTCATTCCACATTCCATTCCACGTTCCATTCTACGTTCCATTCCATTCCATTCCACATTCCATTACACGTTCCACTCCATATTCCATTCCAAGTCCCATTCCAGATTCCATGCCATTCCCTTCAATGTTCCATTCCATAACAGTCCATATTCCATTCAAGTCCATTCCATTCCACATTCCATTTCACATTCCATTTCCTTCCATTCCACATTCTTTTCCATTCCATTCCACATCCCATTCCATTCCATTCCATTCCGCATTCCGTTCCACATTCCTTTACCTTCCATTCCACATTCTTTTCCATTCCATTCCACATTCCATTACAAGTTGCCTTCCACGTTCTTTTACGCGTTCCATTCCATTCCATTCCACATTGCATTTCACATTCCATTTCCTTCCATTCCACATTCTTTTCCATTCCATTCCACATCCCATTCCATTGCATTCCATTCCACATTCCGTTCCACATTCCATTACCTTCCATTCCACATTCTTTTCCATTCCATTCCACATTCCATTCCACGTTGCATTCCACGTTCTTTTACGTGTTCCATTCCATTCCATTCCAATCCATTCCATTCCGCATTCCATTCCTTTCCATTCCACATTCTATTCCACATTCCATTCCATTCTACGCTGCATTCCACATTCCATTCCATTGAATTCCACATTTCGCTCCATTCCATTCCACATACCATTCCATTCCATTCCACGTTACATTCCACATTATGTACCACCTTCCATTTAACATTCCATTCCATTCTATTACAAATTCCATTCCTTTTCATTCCACGTTTCATACCACATTCCATTCCACATTCCATTGAATTCCATTACACAATCCATTCCTTTGCATTCCATGTTTCGTTCCACGTTCCATTCCATATTCCATTCCATTTTCCATTCCACGTTCCATTCCATTCCATTCCACATTCCATTCCACTTTCCATTCGATTACATTTCATGTTCCATTCCAGTTTCCATTGACCATGGCATTCCACTTTCCATGCCACATTCCATTTCACGTTGCGTTCCACGTTCCTTTCGAAGTTCCATTCCATTGCAATCCACGTTCCATTCCACATTCTATTCCATTCCATTCCACATTCCATTCCTTTCCATTCCACATTCTATTCCACATTCCATTGCATTCCAATTCACATTCCACTCCACATTCCATTCCATTAAATTCCACATTCTATTCCATTGCATTCCACGTTCAATTCCACATTCCATTCTATACCATTTCACGTGCCATTCCTCATTACATTCCGCATTCCATTAACCCTTCCATTGGAATGTGGAGTGAAATGAAATGGAATGGAATCGAATGTGGAATGGAAACAGGAATGGAACGTGGAATGTAATGGAATGGAATGTGGAATGGAATTTGGAATGTAATGTAGAATGGAATGTGGAATGGAACGTGGAATGCTATGGAATGGAACGGAATGGATTGTGGAATGGAATGTGGAATGGAAAGTGGAATGGATTGTGGAAAGGTATGGAATGGAACGTGGAATGCAATGGAATGGAATGAGGAATGGAACGTGGAATGGAATGCAATGGAACATGGAATGGAACATATAAGGGAACGTGGAATGGAATGTGAAATGCAACGTGGAATGGAAACGAATGGAAAGTGGAGTGGAATATGGATTGGAATGGAATGTAACTTGGAATGGAATGTGGAATGGAATGTGGAATGAAAGGTGAAATGGAAAGTGGAATGGATTGGAATTGAACGTGGAACGGAATGTGGAATGGAATGTGGAATGGAATGCAATGCAAGGTGGAATGGAATGTGGAATGCAATGGAATGGAATGTGGAATGGAATGGAATGGAATGTGGAATGGAACGGAATGCAATTTGAAATGGAATGTGGAATGGAATGTGGAATAGACAGTGGAATGGAATGGAATGTGCAATGGAACATGGAATGAAATGGAATGGAACGTGCAATGAAACTTGGAATGGAACATGGAATTGAAGGTGTAATGGAATGTGGAATGCAGCGTGGATTACAATGTGGAATTGAATGTGGAATGGAATGGAATGGAATGTGGAAAGGAATGGAATGGAATGTGGAATGGAATGGAATGCAAAGTGGAGTGGACAGTGGAATGGAATGTGGAATAGAAAGCGGAATGGAATGGAATGGAATGTGGAATGGAATGCGGAATTCAACGTGGAATGGAACGGAATGGAATGTGGAATGGAAAGTGGAATGGCATGGAATGGAAGTTGGAATGGAATGTGGAATGGAACGTGAAATGCAATGTGGCATGGGACCTGGAATTGCATGGGCAATGGAATGTAGAACGGAAATTGGAATGTAATTTAATGGAAATTGGAATGGAATGTGGAATGGAATGGAAAATGGAATGGAGTGTGGAATGGAATCTGGAATGGAACGTGGAATGGAATGGCATGGAATGTGGAATGGAATGGACTGTAATGTGGAATGGAAAGTGGAATGGAATGTGGAATGGAATGGAATGGAATTTGGAATGGAATGGAATGGAATGTGGAATGGATTGCAGAATGGAATGCGGAAAGTAATCTGGAATGGAATGGAATGGAATGCAAAGTGGAATGGAATGGAGTGTAAAGTGGTATCGAATGTAATGTAATGCGTAATGAAATGTGGAATGGAATGGAATGGAATGTGTGATAGAATGAGAAATGTAATGGAATGGAATCCGGAATGGAATGGAATGGAATTGAAAAGGAAACGGAATGTGGAATGGAACGTGGAATTGAATGGAAAAAATGTGGAATGGAAGGTAATGGAATCTGGAATCGAATGTGGAATGAAATGGAATGGAATGTGGAATGGAATGGAAAAGATTGTGGAATGTAAGGTAATGGAATGTGGACTGGAATGTGGAATGGAATGGAATGGAATAGAATGGAAATGAATGGAATGTGGAATGTTATGGAATGGAACGTGGAATGGAAAGTGGAATGGAATGGAATGGAACGTGGAATGGAACTTGGAATGGAAGGTGGAATGGAATGGAGTGGGACGTGGAATGAAACGTTGAATGGAATGTGTAAAGGAACGTGGAATGGAACATGGAATGAAATGGAGTGGAACGTAGAAAAGAACATGGAATGGAATGTGGAATGGAACGTGGAATGGAAAGGAAAGGAATGTGGAATGCAATAAAATGCAATGTGGAAAGGAATGGAAAGGAAAGTCGATTATAAAGTGGAATGGAATGGAAAGGAATCCAGAATGGTAAGGAATGGAATGGAATGGAATGGCATGGAATGGAATAGAATGGAACGAGGAATGGAACGTGGACTGGAACGTGGAATGGGATGTGGAATGCCATGGAAAGTAATGTGGAATGGAAGGGAATGGAATGTGTAATGGAGGGTGTAATGGAATGGAATGGAATAGAATGGAACGTGGAATGGAACTTGGAATGGAACGTGGAATGGAATGTGAAATAGAATGGAATGGAAGGTGAAATGGAAGGGAATGGAATGTGGAATGGAATGTGTAATGGACTGGAATGTGGAATGGAATAGAATGGAAAGTTGAATGAAATGAAATGGTATTTGGAATGGAAGGATGAATGGAATGTGGAATGGAATGGAATGTGGAATGGAATGGAATGGAAAGTGGAATACAATGGAATCGAAGGTGGAATGCAATGGAATGGAATGGAATGTGCCATGGTATGGAATGGAGTAAGGAATAGAATAGAATGGAATGTGGAATGGAATGGAATTGAAAGTGGAAAGGAAAGCAAAGGAATGTGGCATGGAATGGAATGGAATCCAATGGAAGGTGGAATGGAATGTGAAATGGAATGTGGAAGGGAATGGAATGGAATGTGGAATGGAATGGAATGGAACGTGGAATGGAAAGTGGAATCGAACATGGAATGCAATGTTGAATCGAATGTGGAATGGAATGGAATGGAATGGAATGGAACTTGGAGTTTAACATGGAATTTTTGGTAATGGAGTGTGGAATATAATATGGAATGGAATGTGGGATGGAATACAAGGCAATGTGGAATGGAATGTGGAATGGAATGGAATGGATTGTAGAATGGAATACGGAATGGAATGTAATGGAATGTGGAATGGAATATGGGATGGAACGTAATGGAATGTGGAATGGAACGGAATGGAATGTGCAATGGAATGTGGAATGGAATGTGGAATAGAAAGTGGAATGGAATGGAATGGAATGTGCAATGGAACGTGGAGTGGAATGGAATAGATCGTGCAAAGGAATTTTGAATGGAACGTGGAATGGAATGTGAAACGGCATGTGGAATGCAAAATGGATTGGAAAGTGGAATGGAATGTGGAATGGAATGGAATGTGGAATGGAATGTGGAATTAAATGCAACAGAAGGAGAGTGGAATATGGAATGGAATATGAATTGGAATGCAATGGAATGTGAAATGGAATGTGGAATGGAATGGAATGGAGTGTGGAATGGAATGTGGAATGGAAAGTGGAATGGAATGGAATGTGGAATGAAAGGTGGAATGGAATGGAATGGAATGTGAAATGGAATGTGTAATGGAACATGGAATTGAACGTGGAATGGAATGGAAAGGAACGCGGAATGGAACATGGAATGGAACGTGGAAAGCAACGTGCAATGGAACGTAGAATGGAATGTGGGATGGAATGTGGACGGGAATGTGGAATGTAACGGAATGTATTGGAATGGAATGTGGAATGGATCGTGCAATGTATCGTGAATCAGAATGAGGAATGGAGAATGGAATGGAACGTGAAGTGGAAAGTGGAATGGAATGTGGAATGGAATATGGAATGGAACGTGAAATTGAATGGAATGGAATGTAGAATAGAACGCGGAATGGAATGGAATGTAATGTGGAATGGTATGTGGAAAGTTATCGAATGGAATAAGGAACAGAATATGGAAAGGAAAGTGGAATGGAATGGAATGGAATTTGGAATGGAACGTGGAATGGGATGGAATGGAATGTGGAATGGAATGTGAAATGAAAATGGAATGAAACGAGGAATTTATTGTGGAATGGAAAGGGCAATGGAATGTGGACGGGAACATGGAATGGAATGGAAAGATAAGTGGAATGGAACTCGGAAAGAATGGAATGGAACTTGGATTGGAATGTGGAATGGAATCTGGAATGGAAAGTGGAATGGAACGTAGAATGGAATGGAAAGGAATGTGGAAAGAAATGGAATGAAACTTGGAATGCAACGTGGAATGGAATGTGGCATGGAAGGTGGAGTTGAACGTGGAATGAAGTGGAATGGAACTTGGAATGGAATGTGAAATTGATTGGAATGTTATGTGGAATGGAATGCAATGGAATGTGGAATGGAAAGGAATGAAACGTCAAATGGGACGTGGAAGGGAACAGGGAATGCAACGTGGAATGGAACAATGAATGGAATGTGGAATGCAATGGAATGGAACTTGGAATAAAATGTGCAATGGAATGGGGATTGGAATGTGGAATGCAACGATGAATGGAATGCAATGTATCATAGAAAGAAATTGAATGGAACGTGGAATGGAATGTGGAATGGAATGGAATGGAATATGGAAGGGAATGGAATGGAATGTGAAATGGAAAGGAACGGAAAGTGCAATGGGATGTGGAATGGAACATGAATTTCGAGGTCGAATGGAACGTGGAATGGAATGTGGAATGGAATGGAATGGAATGTGAAATGCAAAGGAATGGAATGTGGAATGGAATGTGGAATGGAGTGGAATGGAGTTAAATGTGGAATGGAATGGAATCGAATTGAATGAAGTGTAGAATGCAATGTATTGGAATGTGGAATGGTGTGGTAGGGAATGGAATGGAATGGAATGGAATGTGGAATGGAATGGTGTGGTAGGGAATGGAATGGAATGGAATGGAATGTGGAATGGAATGGAAAGGAATGTGGAATGGAATGGAATGGAATGTGGAATTGAATGGAATGGAATGTTGAATGGAATGGATTGGAAGGTGTAAAGGAATGGAATGGCACGTGGAATGGATTGTGAAATGAAATGTGGAATGGATGGATTAATGGAACGGAATGGAATGTGGAATAGTTTAGAATGGAATGGAATGTGCAATGGAATTCGGAATGGATGGTGGAATGGAATGGAATGGAATGTGCAATGGAATGGAATTGAAGGTGTAATGGAATGGAATGGAATGGATAGTGAAACAGAATGTGGAACGGAATGTGGAAAGGAATGTGTAATTGAATGTGGAATGGAATGAAATGGAACGAGGAATGGAATGGAATGGAACGTGGAATGGAATGGAATGGAAAGTGAAATGGAACGTTTAATGGATCATGGAGTGGAAAGAGGAATGGAATGTGGAATGGAATGTGGAATGGAATGGAATGGAGTGCGATATGAAATGTGGAATGGAATAGAATGGAATGTGGAATGGAATGTGTAATGTAGTGCAATGGAATGAGAACGGAAAGTGGAATGGAATGGAATGGAATGTGGTATGGTAAGGGGAATGGAATGGAATGGAATGTGGAAATTAATGGAATGGAATGGAATGTGGAATGAAATGGAATGGAATGGCATGGAATGCGGAATGCAATATGGAATGGAATGTGGAATGGAATGCGGAATGTAATGTGGAAGGAAATGTGGAATAGAATGGAAAGGAATGTGGAATGTAATGTGGAATGTAATGGATTGGAAAGTGGAATGGAATGTGGAATTGAATGGAATGGAATGTGGAATGGAATGGATTGGAATGTGGTATGTAATGGAATGGAACATGGAAAAATTGTGGAATGGAATGTGGAATTGATGGTTTAATAGAATGTAATGGAATGTGGAATAGAATGGAATGGAAAGGATTGTGGAATGGAATGTGGAATGGATCATGGAATGGAATGAAATGGAATGTGTAACGGAATGGAATGGAACGTAGAATGGAATGGAATGGAACATGAAATGGAATGTGGAATGGAAAGTAGAATGGAATGGAAAGGATTGTGGAATGGAATGTGGAATGGATCGTGGAATGGAATGAAATGGAATGTGTAACGGAATGGAATGGAACGTGGAATGGAATGGAATGGAACATGAAATGCAATGTGGAATGGAAAGTGGAATGGAAAGTGGGATGGAATGGAATGGAATGCAGAATGGAACATGGAATGGAAGATGGAATGGAACGTGGAATGGAATGTGGATTTGAATGTGGAATGAAATGCAATGGAATGGAATGGAATGTGGAATGGAATGTGGAATGGAATGGAATGAGGATTGGATGGTGGAATGGAATGTGGAATGGAATGTGGAGTGGAATGTAGAATTGAACTGAATGAAACGTGGAATGGAATGTGGAAAGCAATGTGGAAAGGAACGTGCTATTTAACGGAATGGAATGGGCAATGGAACGTGGAATGGAATGTGGAATGGATCGTGGAATGGAGTGGAAAGCAATGTGGAATGGAACGTGGAAAGGCATGTGGAATGGATAGTGGAATGGAATGGAGTGGAATGTGAAATGGAATGTGCAATGGAATGTGTAATGGAACGTGGAATGGAACGGAATGAAAATTGGGCTTCAACGTTGAATGGAACGGAAAGGTACGTGGAATGCAATGTGCAACGGAATGTGTAAAGGAACGTGGAATGGAATGGAAAGGAACGTGGAATGGAACGTGGAATGGAAAGTGGAATGGAATGGAATGGAATGTGAAATGCAATGTGGAAAGGAATGTGGAATGGAATGCGGAATAGAACGGAATGGAATGTGGAATGGAAAATAGAATGGAATGTGGAATGGAAAGTGAAATGGAATGTGGAAAGGAACGTAACGGAATGTGGAATGCAATATGGAATGGAATGTGGAATGCAAAGTGTAATGGAATGGAATGGAATGTGGAATGGAAGGTGGAATGGAACTTGTAATGAAACTTGGAATGGAACGTGGAATGGAATATGAAAGGGAAAGTGGAATGGAAGGCGGAATGGAACGGAACGTGGATTTGAATGTGGAACGGAATGCGGAATAGAAATTGGAATGGAATGTGGAATGGAATGTTCAATGGAAAGGAGTGGAACGTGGAAAGTAATGGCATGGAATGTGGAATCGAACGGTATGGAATTGAATGGAATGTGGAATAGAATTTGGAATGGAACGTGCAATGGAATGGAATGGAACGTAGAATGGAAAGTGGAATGGAATGTGTAATGGATGGTGGAATGAAACGTGGAATGGAATGGAATAGAAGGTGGAATGGAATGTGGAATAGAATGTGGAATGCAACGTGGAATGGAATGGAATGGAACGGGGAATGGAGTGGAGTAGAAAGCGGAAAGGAATGTGGAATGCAATGCAATGGAATGAGGAATGGAAAGGAATGGAATGTGAAATGGAACTTGGAATGGATTGTGGAATGGAATGTGGAATGGAACGGAATGGAATATGGAATTGAGTGTGGAATAGAATGGAATGTCGAATGTAATGGAATGGAATGTGGAATGGAAAGTGGAATGGAATGTGGAATGGAAAGGAATGTAATGTGTAATGGAATGTGGAAAGGAAAGTGGAATGGAATGGAATGTGGAATGGAACATGGAATGGAATGGAATGGAATCTGGAATGGAATGTGGAAAGGAATGTGGAATCGAATGGAATGGCATGTGGAATGGAATGTAGCTGAATATTGATTGAAATCAAATGGAACTTGGAATAGAATGTGGAATGGAATGTGGAATGGAATGTGGATTGGAATAGAATTGACTGGAATGGAATTGGAATGGAATGGAATGGAAAGTGGAATGCAATGGAATAGAAAGAAATAAGCAATTGAATGGAATGGAATATGGAATGGAATGGAATGGAATGTGGAATCGAATCGAATAGAATGTGGAAAGGAATGTGCAATGGAATGGAACGGAATGTGGAATGAAATGGAATGGAAATCAGAAAAGAATGTGGAATGCAATGGTGAAAGGAATGTGGAATGGAATGGAATCGAATGCAAAGTTGAATGGAATGGAGTGGAACGTGGAATAGAAGGGAATAGAAAGGAAATTAAGGTGGAATAGTACATAATTTAATGTGGTATGCCCTGGAATTGAAAGAAATTTGGAATTCAATGGAATGGAATGTGGAATGGAATGGAATGCAATGTGGAGTGGAATGGAATGGAACGTGAAATGGAATGTGGAATGGAATGTGGAATGGAATCTGGGATGGAATGGAATGGAATGGAATGGAATGTGGAATGGAATGGAATGCAATGTGGAATGGAATGTGGAATGGAATGGAATGGAATGTGGAATTTAATGGAATGAAATGTGTAATGGAATGGATTGGAATGTGGAATGGAATGGAAGCTTGGATGGAATGGAAAGGGATGTGGATTGGAAAGGAATGGAATGTGGAATGGAATGTGGAATGTAACGGAATGGAATGTGGAATGGAATGGAATAGAATTTGGAATGGAATGTGAAATGGAATGGAATGGAATATGGAACGGAATGTGGAATATAATGGAATGTAATGTGGAATGGAATGCAATGGAATGGTATGTAATATGGAAAGGAATGGAATGGAATATTTGATGGAAGGAGGAAAGGAACGTAGAATGGAACGTGGAAAGGAATGGAGAATGGAACGTGGAATGGAATGTGTAATGGAATGGAAAGGAATGTGAAATGGAATGTGGAATGCAATGGAATGGAATACTGAACGGAAGGTAATGGAATGTGGAAAGGAATGGAATGCTATAGAATGTGAAATGGAATGGAATGGAATCAAAAGGAATGTGGAATGGAATGGAATCAAATGGAATGTGGAATGGAATGGAATGGAAATTGGAATGGAACGGAATGGAATGTGTAATGGAATGAAATGCAATCTGGAATAGAATGGAATGGAAAGGAATGTGGAATGAAATGCAATGGAATGTGATGGAAAGCAGAATGGAATGGAAAGAAATGTGGATTGCAATGGAATGGAGTGGAAAGTGGAATGGAATGGAATGGAATGGAACGTGGAATAGAATGGAATGGAATGTGGATTGGAATGTGGAATGTAATGGAATGAAATGTGGAATGGAAAGTGGAATGCAATGGAATGGAATGTGGAATGGAATGTGGAATGGAATGTGGAAAGGAATGTGGAATCAAATAGAATGGCAAGTGGACTGGAAAGTAAAGGAATGTGTAATGAAATGGAATGGAAAGTGGAATAGATTGTGGAATGGAATGTGGAATGGAATGTGGAATGGAATGGAATGGAATGTGGAATGGAATGGAATGGAATGTGGATTGGAATAGAATGGTGTGCAATGGAATTGGAAAAGAATGGAACGGAAAGTGGAATGCAAAGGGATCGAAAGAAGTAAGCAATTGAATGGAATAGTATGTGGAATGGAATGGAATGGAATGTGGAATCGAATGGAATAGAACGTGGAATGGAATGTGGAATGGAATGGAATAGAATGTGGAATGAAATGGGGAATGGAATGTGGAATGGAAAGGAATGGAAAGTGGAATGGAATGGAATGGAATGTGGAATAGAAGGGAATGGAATGGATTTTAATTCTGAATGGTATTTAATTGAATGTGGAATGCCATGGAATTGAATTAAATGTAGAATTCAATTTAGTGGAATTTGGTTTGGAATGGAATGCAATGTGGAGTGGAATGTAATGTGGAATGGAATCTGGAATTGAATGAATTGGAATGGAATGGAATGTGGAATGGAATGGAATGGAATGTGGAATGGAATGTTGAATGGAATGTGGAATGGAAGGTAATGGAATGTGGAAACTAATGGAATCGAAAGTGGAATGGAATCGAATGGAATGTGGAATGGAATGGAATGGAATGTGGAATAGAAGGGAATGGAATGGAATTTAAGGCGGAATGGTATGTAATTGAATGAGGAATGTAACGGAATTGAATTAAATGTGGAATTCAATGGAATGGAATGTGGATTGGAATGGAATGCAATGTGGAGTGGAATGGAAAGGAACGTGGAATGGAATGTGGAATGGAATCTGGAATGGAATGGAATGGAATGGAATGGAATGTTGAATGGAATCTAGAATGGAATGGAATGGAATGGAATGGAATGTGGAATGGAATGGAATATGGAATGGAATGAGGAATGGGATGTGGAATGGAATCTAATGGAATGTGGAATCTAATGGAATCGAATGTAGAATGGAATGTAATGGAATGTGGAATGGAATAGGAGCTTGGATGGAATGCAATGGAATGTGCATTGGAAAGGAATGGAATGTGCATTGGAAAGGAATGGAATGTGGAATTTAATGTGCAATGGATTGAAATGGAAAGGAATGGAATTGAATGGAATGGAATGTGGAATGGAATGGAATGGAATGGAATGTGTAGTGGAAGGGAGTGGAAGGTGGAATGGAATGTGGAATGGAATGGAATGAATTTGATTGGAATGGAATGTGGAATGGAATGGAATAGAAAATATAATGGAATGGAATGTTATGGAATGTGGAATGCAATGAAATGGAATGGAATGAGTAATGGAATGGATTGGAATGTGGAATGGAACTTAATAGAAAGTGGAATGGAATGGAATAGAATGGAATGGAAGGTGGAATGGAATGGAATTCCCTGTGGAATGGAATGGAATTGAATGTGGAATGGAATGTAATGATATGGAATGGAATGTGGAATTGAATGGAATGAGAAGTTGACTGGAATGGAAAGTAATTGGTAATAGAATGCGGAATGGAAAGGAATGGAAAGGGAATGGAATGTGAAATGGAATGTGGAATGGAACATGGAATGGAATGGAATGGAATGGAACGCGGAATGGAATGAAATGGAACAGGGAATGGAATGGAATGGAACGTGGAATGGAAAGGTGTGGACCGTGGAATTGAACGTGGAAAGGATTGGAATGGAACGTGGAATGGATCGTGGAATGTTATGTGGAATGGAATGTGGAATGGAATGTGGAATGGAATGTTTAATGCAATGGAATGGAATGTGGAATTGAAGGTGGAATGGAATGGAATGGAACGGAATGTGCAATGGAATATGGAATGGAATGGAATGGAAAGTGGAAAGGAATGGTATGGAATGTGGAATGGAATGGAATGGAATGGAACATGGAATGGAATATGGAATGGAACGTGGAATGGAATGTGGAATGGAATGTAATGGCACGCGGAATGGAATGCAATGGAATGTGAAATAGAATGGAATGGAATGTGAAATGGAATGGAATGGAATGGAATGGAAAGTGAAATGGAATGTGTAATGGAATGTGAAATGGAATAAGGAATGGAATGTGGAACAGAAAGAAATGGAACGTGGAATGGAATGGAATAGAAGGTTGAATGGAATGAAATGGAACGTTGAATCGAACCTGGTATGGAGCGGTGAACGGAACGTGGAAAGGAATGTGGAAATGAATGTGGAGTGCAATGGAATGGAACTTGTAAGGAAATGTGGAATGGAATGAAATGGAATGTGGAATGGAATGTGGAATGGAGAGGAATAGAATGTGGAATACAATGCAATAGATTATGGAATGGAATGTGGAATGGAATGAAATACAATGTGGAATGGAATAGAATGGAATGTGGAATGCAATGGAGTGGAATGTGGAATGGAAGGGAATGGAATGTGGAATGGAATGCAATTGAATGGGATGCGGAATGCAAGGGAATGGAATGTGGAATGCAATGTGCAATTGAATGGAATGGAGTGGAAAGGAATGTGGAATGGAATAGAAAGTAACAGGGAATGGAATGGAATGGAATGTGGAATGGAATGGAATGGAATATGGAATGAAATGGAATGGAATTAAATATGGAATGGAATTGAATGGAATGTGTAAAGGAACGTGGAATGGATTGGAAGGCAACATGGAATGGAATGTGGAATGGAACGTCTAATGGAAGCTGGAAAGGAACTTGGAATGTAATGGAATGGAACGTGGAATGTAATGTGGAATACAATGTGGAATATAATGGTATGGAAAGTGGAATCGAATGGAATGGAATGTGGTATGGAATATGGAATGGAAAGGAATGGAATATGGAACGGAATGTGGAATGTAACGTAATGGAATTTGGAAGGGAATGTGGAATGGAATGAGGAATGGAATGTGGAATGAGATGGAATGGAATGTGGAAAGAATTTGGAATGGAATGAGGAATGTAATGTGGAATGAGATGGAATGGAATGTGGAAAGAATTTGGAATGGAATGGAAAGGAATGTGGAATGCAATGGAATAGGATGTGGAAGGTATTGTGCAATGGAATGTGGAATGGAATGTGGAAAGAAATGGAATGGAATTTGGTATGGAATGTGGAATGGAATGGAATGGAATTTGGAATGGAATGGAATGTAATGTGGAATGGAATGTAGAATGGATTGTGGAATGGAATGTGGAATGGAATATGGAATTTAAAGTGGAATGTAATGTTGAATAGAAAGTAAAATGGAATGTGTAATGGAAAAGAATGGAGTGTGGAATGGAACGTGGAAAGGAATGGTATGGAATGTGGAATGCTACGTGGAATGGAATGTGGCATAGAATGGAGTGGAATGTGGAATGGAATGTGGAATGGAATGTGAAATGGAACGTGGAACGCAACGGAATGGGATGTGGAATGGAATAGAATGTGGAATGGAATGAAATGGAATGGAATATTATGTGGAATGGAATGGAATGTGGAATGGAACGTGGAATGGAAAGTGAAATGGAATGTGTAATGGAAAGGAATTGAATGCGGAATGGAATGTGGAATGGAATGGTATGGAATGTGGAATGGAATGTGGAATGGAATGCCAAATGGAATGTGGAATGAAACGTGGAATGTAATGGAGAGGAATGTGTAATGGAATGGAATGGAATGTGCAATGGAATGTGGAATGGAATGGATTGGAATGTGGACTGGAATGTGGAATTGAATGGAATGGAATGTGGTATGGAAAGTGGAATGGAATGTGTAATTTAATGTGCAATGGAAAGAATGGAATGTGGAATGGAATGGTATGGAATGTGGAATGGAATGTGGAATGGAACGTGGAATGGTTTGGAGTGGAAAGTTTAATGGAAAGGAATGGAATGGAATGTGGAATGGAATATAGAATGGAATGGTGTGGAATGTGGGATAGAATGTGAAATTGAATGGAATAGAATGTGGTATGGAATGTGGAACGGAATGTGTAATGGAATGGAATGGAATGTGGAATAGAATGTGGAATGGAACGTGAAATGGAACTGAATGGAATTTGGAATGGAATGTGGAATTGAACGTGGAATGGAACGTAGAAAGTATTGTGCAATGGAACGTGGAATTGAATGTGCAATGGAATGTGGAATGGAATGTGGAACTGAATGGAAATGAAAGTGCAATGGAACGTGGAATGGATTGGAATGGAACATGGAATGGAACTTGGAATGGATCAAGGAAAGGAAATGTGGAATGGAATGGGGAATGGAACGTGGAATGGAATGGAATGGAATGTGGAATGGAATGGGGAATGGAATAAGGAATGGAATGTGGAATGCAATGAAATAGAAAGTGGAATGGAATGTGGAATAGAATGTGGAATGGAATGTGGAATGGAATGGAATGGAATGTGGAATAGAAGGTAATGGAATGGAATGTGGAATAGAATGTGGAATGGAATGTGTAATGGAATGGAAAGGAATTTGCAATGGAATGGAATGGAATGTGGAATGGAATGTAATGGAAAGGAAGGTGAAATGGAATGTGGAATGGAATGTGAAATAGAATCTGCAATAGAATGTGGAACGGAACACGGAATGGAAGGTGGAATGGAATGTGGTATGGAATGGAACGGAATGGAATGTGCAATGGAATGTGGAATGGAATGGAAAGGAATGTGGAATGCTATGGAATGGAATGTTGAAAGGAATGTGGAATGGGGTGTGGAATGGAATAGAATGGAATGGAATGGAATAGAATGCGGAATGGAATGGATAGGAATGTGGATTGGAATGGAATGGAATGGGAAATTGAACGGAATGGAATGTGGAATTTAATGTGGAACGGATTGAAATGAAATGGAATGCAATGGAATGGAATGGAATGTGGAATGGAATGGAATGGAATGAAATATGAAATGGAATGGAATGTAATTCGGAATGGAAAGTCATGGATTGGAAAAGAATGTGTAATTCAACGGAATGGGAAGTGGAATGGAATGTAATAGAATTTGGAATAGAATGGGGTATGGAAAGGAATTGAAGGTGGAATGAAATTTGAAATGGAATTTGGAATGGTACCTGGAATGGAATCTAAAGGAACGTGGAATGGAATGGTATGGATCGTAGAATGGAACGTGGAATGGAATGGAATGGAACGTGGAATGGAAAGGGGAATGGAATACGGAATGGAATGTGGAATGGAATGTGGAATGCAATGGAATGGAATGTGGAATTTAAGGCGGAATGGAATGGAATTGAACGAAATATGCAAAGGAATGTTTAATGGAATGAAATGGACTCTGGAAAGGAATGTTATGAAAGGTGGAATGGAATGGAATGGAATGTAAATTGGAATGAAATGTGGAATGAAATGTGGAATGGAATATGGAATGGAATGTAATGGAAAGTGGAATGGAATGAAATGGAATGTGGAATAGAATGAAATGGAATTTGCAATGGAATGGAATGGAATGGAATCGAAAGTGAAATGGAATGTGGAGTGGAATGTGAAATGGAATGTGTAATGGAATGTGTAAGGGAATGCAATGGAATGTGGAATGGAATGGAACGGGATGTGGAATGGAATGGAACGGGATGTGGAATGGCATAGAAAGTGAAATGAAATGGAATGGAACGGAATTTGGAATGGAATGGAACGGAATGGATTGGAATGTAATGTGGAATGGAATGGAATGGAATATGGAATAAAATTCAATTTGGAGTGGAATGAAGTGTAATGGAATGTGAAATGGAATGGAATGGAAACTGGAATGGAATAGAAAGGCATGTGAAATGGAATGGTATGGAATGGAATGTGGACTGGAATGTGGAATGGAAAGTTGACTGCAATGTTGAATGGATTGGAATGGAATGTGTAATGGAACGTGGAGTGGAATGGTATGGTATGGTTAATAGAACGTGGAATGGAACTAGGAATGGAACGTGGAATGGAACGTGGAATGGATTAGAATGGAAAGTGGAATGCAGTGCAATGGAATGTGGAATGGAATGGAATAGAATTTTGTATGGAATGTGGAATGGAATGGAATGCAGAGTGGAAAGTGGAATGGAATTGAAAGCCGAATGGAATGTGGAACGCAATGGAATGGAATGTGCCATGGAATGTTGAATGGAATGTGGAATGGAATGGAAAGGAATGGACTGGAATGTGGAATGGAAAGGGGAATGGAATGGAAAATAATGTAATGTGTAATGGAATGGAATGTAATGTGGAATGGAATCTGGAATGGAATGGAATGGAATGGAATGTGGAATGGAATGTGGAATGTAATGGAATGGAATGTAGAATGGAATATGGAATGGAATGTGAAATGAAATGTGGAATGGATTGTGGAATGCAATGTGGAGTGGAACGGAATGCAGTGTGGAATGGAATGTGGAGTCAAGTGTGGAATGGAATGTAAAATGGAACGGAATGTAAAGTGGAATGCAATGCGGAATGGAATGTGGAATGGAACGTAAAATGGAATGGAATGGAATGTGGAATGGAACGTGAAGTGGAATATGGAAAGTATTAGAAGGTGGAAAGTAAAGGAATGGAAAGTGGAATGGAAAGGAATGGAAAGTGGAATGGAATGTAGAAAGGAATGTGGAATGGAATGGAAAGGAAAGGAATGTGGAAAGGAATGGAATGCTATGGAATGGAAGGTAGAATGGAATGGAATGGAAAGTGGAATGGAACGGAATGTGGAAAGTAATATAATGGAATGTGAAATGGAATGGAATGGAATGGAATGTGGAATGAAATGGAAGGTAGAATGGAATGGAATGTGGAATGAAATTTAACGGAATGTGGAAAGGAATGTTAAACGGAGAGGAATGTGGACTAGAATGCAATGGAATGTGGAATGGAATGCAATGGAATGTGGAATGGAATGGAATGGAAATGTGGAATGGAATGTGGACTGGAATGTGGAATGGAATGGAATGGAATGGAATGTGGAATGGAATGGAATGGAATGTGGAATGAAATGTATGAAATGTGGATTGAATGTGGAATGCAATGGAATAGAATGTGGAATGCAATGGAATGGAATGTGGAATGCAGTGGAATGTGGAATGGAATAGAATGGAATGGAAAGAGGAATGGAATGGAATGGAAGGTGGAATGGAATGTGGAATGCAATGGAATGGAATGATGAATGGAATGTGGAATGGATTGCAATGGAAACTGGAATGGAATGGAATGCGGAGTTGAAAGAGGTATGGAATGGAATGGAAGGTGGAATGGAATATAGAATGGAAAGTGGAATGGAACGTGGAATGGAATGTGAAATGCAATGGAATTTAATGGAAAGTGGAATAGAAAGGAACGGAAAGGAATTTGGAATGGAATGGAATGGAATGTGGAATGCAACGTGTAATGGAATGTGGAATGGAAATTGCAGTGGAATGTGGAATGCAATGGAATGGAATGGAATGGAATGTGGAATGGAATAGAAAGTGGAATGCAATGGGATGGAAAGTGGAATGGAATGGAATTCAATGGAATGGGGATTGCAAAGGAATGGTATGTGGAATGGAAAGGAATGTGGAATGCAACAGAATGGAAAGGAAATGGAATGGAATTAAATGGAATGTGGAAAGGAATGGAATGTGGAATGGAGTGGAATGGAATGGAATGGAAAGGGAATTGAATGGAATGGAATGGAATATGGAATGGAATGGAATGTGGAATGGAATGGAATGGAATGTGGACAGGAATGTGCAATTGAATGGAATGAAATGGAAAGGAATGTGCAATGGAATGGAATGGAATGTGGAATGGAATGGAATGGAATGCATTATGGAATATAATGTAATGGAATGTGGAATGGAACGTGGCATGGAATGGAATGCAAAGTGGAATGGAATGTTTAATGGAACGTCTAATGGAACGTTGAATGGAACTTGGAATGGAATGGAATGGAGCATGGAATGAAATGTCGAATGGAATGTGGAATGGAATGGAATGGAATGTGGAATAGAATGGAATGGAATGTGGTATGGAATATGGAATGGAATGTGGAATGTAATGTAATGGAATGTGGAAGGTAATGTGGAATGGAATGTGGAAGGTAATGTGGAATGGAATGTGGAATGGAATGTGGAATGGAATGGAACGGAATGTGGAATGAACTGGAATGCAATGTTGAATGGAATGGATTGTAATATGGAATGCAATGGAATTGAATGTGGAATGGAAAGTGGAATGGAATGGAATGGAATGGAATGTGGAATGCAATGGAATGGAATGTGGAATGGAATGTCGAATGGAATGAAATGGAATGTCGAATGGAATGTGCAATGGTGTGTGGAACTGATGGAATTGAATGTGAAATGCAATGTGGAATGGAATGTGGCATGGCATAGAATGGAATGTGGAATGGAATAGAATGGAAAGTAATGTGGAATGGAATGTCAAAAGGAACGGAATGGAATGTGGAATGGAAGGTGGAATGGAACGGAATGGAATGTGGAATGGAAGGACGAATGGAATGTGGAATGGAATGAGGAATGGAATGGAATGGAATGTGCCATGCAATGTGGAATGGAATGGAATCAAACGTGGAATGGAATGTTGAATGGAATGGAATCGAATGGAATGTGGAATGTAATGGAATGGAATGGAAAGTGGAATGGAATGGAATGGAATGTGGAATGGAATGGAATGGAATGTGGAATGGAATGTGGAATGGAATGTGGAACGGAACAAGGAATGGAATGGAAGGGAATGTGGAATGGAATGTGGAATCGAACGTGGAAAGAAATGTAGAATGGAACATGGAATGGAACGTTGAATGGAACATGGATTGGAATGGTATGTAAAGGAAAGTGGAATGGAATGGGATGGAACGGAATGTGGAATGGAATGGAAAGGAATGTGGAATGGATCAGACTGGAATGTGGAATGGAACTTGGAATGGAACGTGGAATGGAAAGTTGAGCGGAATGTGGAATGCAATGTGTAATGGGACGGAATGGAATGGAATGTGAAATGGAAAGGAATGTGGAATGGAATGGAATGGAATGTGGAATGGAATGGAATTGAATGGAATGTGGAATGGAATGTAATGGAATGTGGAATGGAATGTAATGGAATGTGGAATGGAAAGGAATGTGGAATGGAATAGAATGGAAAGGGAAAGGAATGGAATGGAATGGAATGTTGAATGGAATGGAATGTTGAATGGAGTGAAAAGGAAAGTGTATGGAATGGAATGGTATGGAATGTGGAATGGAATGGAATGTGAAATGGAATGGAATGGAATGTGGAATTGGATGTGCAATTGAAAGGAATGGAATGGTAGGGAATGTGGAATGGAATGAAATGGAATGTGGAATGGAATGGAATGCAATATGGAATGGAATAGAATGGAATGTGGAATAGAACGTGGAATGCAATGTAATGGAACATGGAATGGAACGTGGAAAGGAACATCTAAAGGAAGGTGGAATGGAACTTGGAATGGAATGGAACGGAATGTGAAATGGCATGTGGAATGGAATGTGGAATGGAATGGAATGGAATGTGGGAGAGAATGGAATCGAAAGTGGTATGGAACGTGGAATGTAGTGGAATGGAATGTGTAATGGAATGCGGAATGTAATGTAATATAATGTGGAAGGGAATGTGGAAGGGAATGTAGAATGAAATGAAATGGAATGTTGAATGGAATGTGGAATGGAATGGAATGGAAAGGAATGCGGTGTGGAATGTAGAATAGAATGGAAAGGAATGTCAAATGGAAAGAAATGGATTGTAGAATGGAATATGGAAGGGAATGGAATGGAATGGAATGTGGAATAGAATGGAATGAAATGGAATGAGGAATGGAATGAGGAATAGAATGTGGAATGCACTGTGTAATGGAATGCAGTGGAATGTGGTATGGAATGGAATGGAATGTGGAATGGAATGGAATAGAATGGAAGGTGAAATGGAATATGGAATGGAATGTGAAATGGAATGTGGCATGAAATGTGGAAATAAATGAAATGGAACGCGGAATGGAATATAATGGAACATGCAATGAAACCTGGAATGGAACATGGAATGGAAGTTGGAATGGAATGTGGAATGGAATGTGGAATGCAATGGAATGGAATGTGGAAAGAAATGTGTAATGGAATGGAACAGAATGCTGAACGGAATGCAATGGATTGTGGAATGGAATGTGGAATGGAATGGAATGGAAAGTGGAATGAAATGGTAAGTGGAATGTAACGGAATGGAACATGGAATGGAGCATGGAATAGAACGTCTAATGGAACCTGGAATGGAATGTGGAATGGTATGTGGAATGGAGTGGAATCGAATGTGTAATGGAATGCTAAATGGAATGGAATGAAATGTGGAATGCAATGTGGAATGGAATGGAATGGCATGTGGAATGCAATGTGGAATGGAATGGAATGGAATGTTTAATAGAATGTGGAATGGAATGTAATGGAATGTGGAATGGAATGTTGAGTGGCATGTGGAATGGAAAGTGGAATGGAATTTACTGGAATGTGGAATGGATTTTGGAATGGAATGTGGAATGGAACAGATTGTAATGTGGAATGGAAAGTGGAATGGAATGTGGAAAAGACAGTGGAATGGAATGGAGTTGAATAGAATGTGGAATGGAACGTGGAATTGAATGGAAAGGAACGTGGAATGGAATGTGGAATGGATTGTGGAATGGAACGAGGAATGGAATGCGGAAAGGAACGTGGAATGGAAAGTGAAATGGAAAGTGGAATGCAATGGAAAGGACTGTGGAATGGAATGGAATGGAACGTGGAATGGAATGGAATGGAATGTGGAATGGATTGTGGAATGGAATGGATTGTGGAATGGAATGGAATGGAAGGGATTGTGGAATGGAATGGAATGGAATGGTATGGCATGTGGAATGGAATGGAATGGAATGCGGAATGGACTGTGGAATGTAATGGAATTGAACATGGAATGGAACGTGGAATTGAATAGAATGGAATGTGGAATGGAATGGAATGGAATGTGGAATGGAATGTGGAGTGGAATGGAATGGAATGGGGAATGGAATGGAATGGTTTGTGGAATGGAACGTGGAATGGAATGTGGAATGAAATGTGGAATGCAATGCTATGTGGAATGGAATGGAATGGAATGCAATGAAATGTGGAAATGAATGGAGTGTAAAGTGGAATGGAACGGAAAGGGAAGTGGAATGGAATGGAAAGGAATGGAATGTGGAATGGAATGGAATAGAATGCAATGGAATGGAAAGGGGAATGGAATGTATTGGAATGTGTAACGGAATAGAATGTGGAATGGAATGAAGTGGAATGGAATGTGGAATGGAATGGAATGGAATGTGGAATGGAATGGAATGGAATGAAGTGTGGAATGGAATGGAATGGCATGTCAAATGGAATAGAATGTGGAATAGAAAGGAATGGAATGGAATGGGGAATGGAATGCAATGGAGTTGAACGGAATGTGGAATGGAATGGAATGTAATGGAATGGAATGGGGAATGGAATGGAATGGAATTGAATGGAATGGGGAATGGAATGGAATGGAATGTGGAATGGAATAGAATGTGGAATGGAATGAAATGGAATGGAATGTGAAATGGAATGGAATGGAATGTGGAATGGAATGGAATGTGGAGTGGAATGGAATGGAATGGAATGTGGAACGGTATGTGCAATGGAATGGAATGAAATGGAATGGAGTGGAATGGAATGGAATGGAATGTGAAATGGAATGGGATGGAATGGAATGGAATGTGGAATGGAATAGAATGGAATAGAATGTGGAATGCAATGTGGAATGCAAAGCAATGGAATATGAAATGGAATGTAGAATGGAATGGATTGGAATGTAATGAAATGTGGAAGTGAATGGAATGGAATGGAATGGAATGTGGAATAGTTTGGAATGTAATGTGGATTGGAATTTAATGTGTTGGAATGTGTAATGGAAAGTAATGGAATGGAATGGAAGGTGGAATTGAATGGAATGGATTGTGGAATTGAATAGGATGTAAATGGAATGAAATGGAATGAAATGTAGAACGGAATTTAATGTAATGTGGAGTGGAATGGAATGGAATGAAATAGAACGTGGAATGGAATGGAAAGGAATGAGGAATGGAATAGATTGAGGAATGCAATGGAATGGAACGGAAAGTTTAATGGAATGTAATGGAATGGATTGGAATGGAATGTGGAATGGAATGGAAAGGAATGTGGAATAGAATGGAGTGGAATTAAAAGTGGAATGGAAAGGAAGGGAATGTGGACTGGAATGTGGAATGGAATGCATACTGTAGAGTGGATTGGAAAGGAATGGAATGTGGAATGGAATGGAATGGAAAGTGTAATGGAACTTGGAATGGAATGGAATGGCATGTGGAATAGAACGTGGAATGGAACGTGGAATGGAATATGGAATGGAACGTGGAATGGATTAGAATGGAACGTGGAATGCAATCGAATGGAATGTGGAATGAATGGAATGGAATGTGGAATGGAATGGAATGGAATGTGGAATGCAATGTGGAATGGAAGGGAAGGGAATGCGGAATTGAATGTGGAATGGAATGGAAAGGAATGTCAAATGGAAAGAAATGTATTGTGGAATGGAATGTGGAAAGCAATGGAATGGAAGGGAATGGATTGGAATGTGAAATGGAATGGAAGGGAATGTGGAATGGAATGTGCAAAGGAATGGAATGGAACGGAATGTGGAATGGCATGTGGAATGGAATGGAGTGGAATGTGGAATGCAAAGTGGAATGGAATGGAATGGAATGCGGAATGGAATCTGGAATGCAGTTCAATGGAATATGTAATGGAATGTGGAATGGAATGGAATGTTAAATGGAATGGAATGGAATGGAATGGAAAGGGAATTGAATGGAATGGAATGGAATATGGAATGGAATGGAATGTGGAATGGAATGGAATGGAATGTGGACAGGAATGTGTAATTGAATGGAATGAAATGGAATGGAATGTGCAATGGAATGGAATGGAATGTGGAATGGAATGGATTGGAATGCATTATGGAATATAATGTAATGGAATGTGGAATGGAACGTGGAATGGAATGGAATGCAAAGTGGAATGGAACATGGAATGGAACGTCTAATGGAACGTTGAATGGAACTTGGAATGGAATGGAATGGAGCGTGGAATGAAATGTGGAATGGAATGTGCAATGTAATGGAATGAAATGTGGAATAGAATGGAATGTAATGTGGTATGGAATATGGAATGGAATGGAATGGAATGTGGAATGTAATGGAATGGATTGTGGAAGGTAATGTGGAATGGAATGTGGAATGGAATGTGGAATGGAATGGAATGGAATGTGGAATGAAATGGAAAGCATTGTTGAATGGAATGGATTGTAATATGGAATGCAATGGAATGTGGAATGGAATGGAATGAAATGTGGAATAGAATGGAATGTAATATGGAATTTAATGGAATGTAATGGAATGTGGAATGGAATCGATTGGAATGGAATGGAATGTGGAATGGAATGGAATGTGGAATGGAATGGAATGTGGAATGGAATGGAATGTAATGTGGAATGGAATAGAATATGGAATGCAATGAAATGGAATGCAATGTAGAATGGAATGGGATGGAATGTGGAATGGAATGGAATGGAATGGAAGGTGTAATGGATTAGAATGTGAAATGCAATGGAATGGAATGGTTTGTCATGGAATGTGGAATGGAATAGAATGTGGAATGGAATGAATTGTATTGGAATGTGAAATGGAACGGAATGGAATATGGAATGGAATGGAATGGAATGTGGAATGGCATGGAACGGAATATGGAATGGAATAGAATATGGAATGAAAGGAATGGAATGAAATGTGGAATGGAATGGAATGGAATGGAATGGATTGGAATGGAATGTGTAATGGAGTGGAATGGAATGTACAATGGAATCGAATGTGGAATGGAATGAAATGGAATAGAATGTGACATGGAATGGAGAGGAATCTGGAACGTAATGGAATGGAATGTGGAATGGAATGGAATGAAATGTAATGTGGACTGAATGTGGAATGGAATGTGGACTGCAATGTGGAATGGAATGGAATGGAATATGGAATGGAATGTGAAATGGAATGTGGAACGGAATGTGGAATGGAATGTGGAATGCAATGTGGAATGGAATGGACTGGAATGTGGAATGGAATGGAATGGAATGTGGAATAGAATATAATGTGGAACGTAATGAAATGGAATGGAATGTCAAGTGGAGTGGAATGGAATGGAATGGAATGTGGAATGGAATGGAATGGAATGGAATGTGGAATGCACTCATCCCAAAGAAGTTTTTATGTGAAGATATTTTCTAGACAGAAGCATTCTCAGAAACTTCTTTGTCATTTGGGGATTGAACGCACAGAGTTGAAACTTCCTTTTCATAGAACAGTTCTGCAACACTCTTGTTGTGGAAACTGCAAGTGGATATTTAGTGCGATTGCTGCATCTAGTGGAAAAGCAAATACATTCAGATGAAAACTAGATAGAACCGTTCTCTAGAAACTTCTTTGTGATGTGTGCATTCGACTCACAGAGTTGAACTTTCCTTTTGATAGAACAGTTTTGAAACACTCTTTTTGTGGAGTCTGCAACTGGATATTTGGAGCGCTTTGAAGCGTATTGTGGAAAAGGAAACATCTTCATATAAAAACTAGATAGAAGCATTCTCAGAAACTTCTTTGTAATGTGCACATTCAACTCACAGAGTTGAAACTTCCTTTTGATATAGCTGTTTTGAAACACTCTTTCAGTAGATTCTGCAAGTGGATATTTGGAGTGCTAAGAGGCCAACACTGGAAAAGGAAATATCTTCACATAAAAACTAGACGGAAGCATTCTCAGAAACTTCCCTGTGCTTTATGCATTCAAGTCACAGACAGGAACCTTCCTTTTGAAAGTGCAGTTTTGAAACAAACTTTTTGTAGAATTTGCTAATGAATGTTTGGAGTGATTTGAGGCCTATGCCGGAAAACGAAATATCTTCCCATAAAAACTAGACAGAAGCATTCTCAGAAATTTCTTTGTCATGAGTGCATTCATCTCACACACTTGAACCTACATTTTGAAAGAGCAGTTTTGAAACACTCTTTTTGCAGAATCTGCAAGTGGATATTTTGAGCGTTTTCAGGCCTTTGCTGGGAAATGAAATATCTTCACCTGAAAACTATACAGAGGCATTCTCAGAAACTACTTTGTGATGTGTGCATTCAACTCACAGAGTTGAACCTGCCTTTTGATAGAGCAGTTTGGAAACAGCCTTTTTGTAAAATCTGAAAATAGATATTTGGAGCCATTTGAGGCCTATGCTGCAAAAGGAAATCTCTTCACAGAAACACTAGACAGAAGCAGTCTCAGGAACATCTGTGTGATGAGTGAATTCAACTCAAGGAAGTGAACCTTCCTTTGGATAGAACAGTTTCGATACACTCCTTTTGTAGAATCTGCAAGTGTTTATTTGGAGTGCTTTGAGGACTATGATGGAAAAGGATATATCTTCACATAAAAACGAGACAGATGCATTCTCAGAAGCTTCTGTGTCATGAGTGCATTCAGCTCACACCCTTGAACTTTCCTTTTGATAGAGCAGTTTTGAAACACTCTTTTAGTAGCATCTGTAAGTGGATATTTGGAGGGCTTTTATGCCAATGCTGGAAAAAGAAATATCATCACATAAAAATTGGCAGAAGCATTCTCAGAGACTTCTTCGTGATGAGTGCATTCAACTCACAGAGTTGAACGTTCCTTTTGATAGAACAGTTTTGAAACATTCCTTTTGTAGGATCTGCAACTGTTTATTTGGAGCGCTTTTAGGCCTATGTTGGAAAAGGAAATATCTTCACATGAAAACTAGACAGAAGTATTCTCAGAGACTTCCCTGTGCTATCTGCACTCAACCCACATAGTTGAACCTTCCTTTTGATAGAACAGTTTTGAAAATCTCTTTTCATAGAATCTGCAAGTCGACATTTGGAACGCTTTGAGGCCTATGCTGGAAAAGGAAATATCTTCACATAAAAACTAGATAGAAGCATTCTCAGAAACTTCTTTGTGATGTGCACATTCAACTCACAGAGTTTAAGCTTCCTTTTGATATAGCTGTTTTGAAACACTCATTTAGCAGAATCTTCAAGTGGATATTTGGAGTGTTAAGAGGCCAAAACTGGAAAAGTAAATATGTTCACATAAAAACTGGATGGAAGCATTCTCAGAAACTTCCCTGTGCTTTATGCATTCAAGTCACAGAGAGAAACCTTCCTTTCAAAAGCGCAGTTTTGAAACCCTCTTTTTGTAGAATTTGCTAGTGGATGTTTCAAGGGATTTGAGGCCTATGCTGGAAAACGAAATATCTTCCCATAAAAACTAGACAGAAGCATTCTCAGAAGTTTCTTTGTGATGAGTGCATTCAACACACAGGCTTTAACTTTCCTTTTGAAAGAGCAGTTTTGAAACAGTCTTTTTGTAGAATCTGCAAGTGGATACTTTGAGCGTTTTGAGGCCTTTGCTGGGAAATGAAATATCTTCACCTGAAAAGTAGACAGAAGCATTCTCAGAAACTACTATGTGACGTGCGCATTCAACTCACATAGTTGAAGCTTCCTTTTGATATAGCTGTTTTGAAACCCTCTTTCAGTAGAATCTGCAAGTGGATATTTGGAGTGTTAAGAGGCCAACACTGGAAAAGGAAATATCTTCACATAAAAACTAGACGGAAGCATTCTCAGAAACTTCCCTGTGCTTTATGCGTTCAAGTCACAGAGAGGAACCTTCCTTTTGAAAGCGCAGTTTTGAAACACTCTTTTTGTAGAATTTGCTAGTGGTTGTTTGGAGCGATTTGAGGCCTATGTTGGAAAACGAAATATCTTCCATAAAAACTAGAGAGAAGCATTCTCAGAAACTTCTTTGTGCTGTGTGCATTCAACTCACAGAATTGAACCTGCGTTTTGATAGAGTAGTTTGGAGACAGCCTTTTTGTAAAATCTGCAAGCGGATATTTGGAGCGATTTGAGGCCAATGTTGCAAAAAGAGATATTTCCACATAAACCCTAGATAGAAGCATTCTCGGAAACTTATTTGTCATTTGGGGATTGAACTCACAGAGTTCAACCTTCCCTTTCATAGAGCAGTTCTGCAACACTCTTGTTGCGGAAACTGCAAGTGGATATTTGGTGCGATTGTGGCATCTAGTGGTAAAGGAAATACATTCAGATGAAAACTAGATAGAACCTTTCTCAAAAACTTCTTTGTGATGTGCGCATTCAACCCACAGAGTTGAAGCTTCCTTTTGATATAGCTGTTTTGAAACACTCTTTCAGTAGAATCTGCAAGTGGATATTTGGAGTGCTAAGAGGCCAACACTGGAAAAGGAAATATCTTCACATAAAAACTAGATGGAAGCATTCTCAGAAACTTCCCTGTGCTTCATGTATTCAAGTCACAGAGAGGAACCTTCCTTTTGAAAGCGCAGTTTTGAAACTGTCTTTTTATAGAATTTGCTAGTGGATGTTTGGAGCTGTTTGAGGCCTCTGCTGGAAAACGAAATATCTTCCCATATAAACTAGACAGAAGCATTCTCAGAAACTCCTTTGTGGTGTGTGCATTCAACTCACAGAGTTGAACCTGTCTTTTGATAGAGAAGTTTGGAAACAGCCTTTTTGTAAAATCTACAAGTGGATATTTGGAGCGATTTGAGACCTATGCTGCAAAAAGAAATATCTCTACATAAACCCTAGACAGAAGGATTCTCAGAAACATCTGTGTGATGAGTGCCTTCAACTCACGCATTTGAACTTTTCTTTTGATACAACAGTTTTGAAACACTCCTTTTGAAGAACCTGCAAGTGTTTATTTGGAGTGCTTTGAGGCCTATGATGGAAAAGGAAATATCTTCACATAAAAACGAGACAGAAGCATTCTCAGAAACTTCTGTGTGATGAGTGTATTCAACTCACAGAGTTGAACCTTTCTTTTGATAGAGCAGTTTTGAAGCACTCTTTTAGTAGCATCTGTACGTTGAGATTTTGAGGGTTTTTATGCCAATGCTGGAAAACGAAATATCATCACATAAAAACTAGACAGAAGCATTCTTAGAAACTTCTTCATGAAGAGTGCATTCAACTCACAGAGTTGAACGTTACTTTTGATAGAAGAGTTTAGAAACACTCCTTTTGTAGGATCTGCAACTGTTTATTTGGAGGGCTTTGGGGACTATGTTGGAACATGAATTATCTTCACATAAAAACTAGACAGAAGCATTCTCAGAAACTTCCCTGTGCTTTCTGCTTTCAACCCACAGAGTTGAACCTTCCTTTTGATAGAACAGTTTTGAAACACTCTTTTTGTGGAGTCTGCAAGTGGATATTTGGAGAGCTTTAAAGACTATGCTGGAAAAGGTAATATCTTCACCTAAAAATTAGATAGAAGCATTCTCAGAAACCTCTTTGTGATGTGCTCATTCAACTCACAGAGTTGAAGCTTCCTTTTGATATAGCTGTTTTGAAACACTCTTTCAGTAGAATCTGCAAGTCGATATTTGGAGTGCTAAGAGGCCAACACTGGAAAAGGAAATATCTTCACATAAAAACTAGACAGAAGCATTCTCAGAAACTTCCCTGTGATTTCTGCATTCAACCCACATAGTTGAACCTTCCTTTTGATAGAACAGTTTTCAAAATCACTTTTTGGAGAATCTGCAAGTCGACATTTGGAATGCTTTGAGGCCTATGCTGGAAAAGGAAATATCTTCACATAAAAACCAGACTGGAGCATTCTCAGAAACTTCTGTGTGATGTGCATATTCACCACAGAGATTTGAAGCTTCCTTTTGATATAGCTGTTTTGAAACACTCTTTCAGTAGAATCTGCAAGTGGATATTTGGAGTGTTAAGAGGCCAACACTGGAAAAGGAAATATCTTCACATAAAAACTAGACGGTAGCATTCTCAGAAACTTCCCTGTGCTTTATGCATTCAAGTCACAGAGAGGAACCTTCCTTTTGAAAGCACAGTTTTGAAACAATCTTTTTGTAGAATTTGCTAGTGGATGTTTGGAGTGATTTGAGGCCTATGCTGGAAAATGAAATATCTTCCCATAAAAACTAGACAGAAGTATTCTCAGAAACTTCTTTGTGACGACTGCATTCAACTCACAGAGTTGAAACTTCATTTTGAAAGAGCAGTTTTGAAACACTCTTTTTATAGAATGTGCAAGTGGCTATTTGGAGCGTTTTGAGGCATTAGCTGGAAAATGAAATATCTTCACCTGAGAAATACACAGAAGCATTCCCAGAAACTTCTTTGTGATGTGTGCATTCAATTCACAGATTTCAACGTGCCGTTTGATAGAGCAGTTTGGAAACAGCCTTTTTGTAATATCTGCAAGTGGATATTGGAGCGATTTGAGGCCTATGCTGCAAAAGGAAATATCTTCACAGAAACCCTAGACAGAAGCATTCACAGGAACTTCTGTGTGATGAGTGCATTCAACTCACGGACTTGAACCTTCCTTTTGATAGAACAGTTTTGAAACACTCCTTTTGTAGAATCTGCTAGTGTTTATTTGGAGCACATTGAGGCCTATGATGGAAAAGGAAATATCTTCACATTAAATACGAGATGGAAGCATTCTCAGAAACTTCTTTGTGCTGTGTGCATTCAACTCACAGAGTTGAACCTGCCTTTTGATACAGTAGTTTGGAAACAGCATTTTTGTAAAATCTGCAAGTGGATATGTGGAGCGATTTGAGACCTATGCTGCAAAAAGAAATATCTCCACATAAACCCTAGACAGAAGCATTCTCAGAAACTCCTTTCTCATTTGGGCATTGAACTCACAGAGTTGAACCTTCCTTTTCATAGAGCAGTTCCGCAACACTCTTGTGGAAACTGCAAGTGGATATTTGGTGCGATTGCGGAATCTTGTGGAAAAGGAAATACATTCATATGAAAACTAGATAGAACCATTCTCAGAAACTTCTTTGTGATGTGTGCATTTTACTCACAGAGTTGAACCTTCCTTTTGGTAGAACAGTTTTGAAACACTCTTTTCGTGGAGTCTGCAAGTGGACATTTCGAGCACTTTGAGGCCCTTGCTGGGAAATGAAATATCTTCACCTGAAAACTAGACAGAAGCATTCTCAGAAACTTCTTTGTGATGGGCGCATTCAACTCACGGATTTGAAGCTTCCTTTTCATATAGCTGTTTTGAAACACTCTTTCGGTGGAATCTGCAAGTGGATATTTGGAGTGTTAAGAGGCCAACACTGGAAAAGGAAATATCTTCACATAAAAACTAGACAGAAGCATTCTCAGAAACTTCCCTGTGCTTTATGCATTCAAGTCACAGAGAGCAACCTTCCTTTTGAAAGCACTGTTTTGAAACACTCTTTTTGTAGAATTTGCTAGTAGATGTTTGGAGCGATTTGAGGCCTATGCTGGAAAATGAAATATCGTCCCGTAGAAACTAGACAGAAGTATTCTCAGAAACTTCTATGTGATGAGTGCATTCAACTCACAGACTTGAACCTTCATTTTGAAAGAGCAGTTTTGGAACACTCTTTTTGTAGAATCTGCAAGTGGGTATTTTGAGCGTTTTGAGGCCTTTGCTGGAAAATGAAAAATCTTCACCTGAAAACTACACAGAAGCATTATCAGAAACTACTTTGGGATGTGTGCATTCAATTCAGAGAGTTGAACCTGCCTTTTGATAGAGCAGTTTGGAAACAGCCTTTTTGTGAAATCTGCAAGTGGATATTTTGAGGGTTTTGAGGCCTATGCTGCAAAAGGAAATATCTTCACAGAAACCCTAGAGAGAAGCATTCTCAGAAACTTCAGGGTAAATAGTGCATTCAATTCACGGACTTGAACCTTCCTTTTGATAGAACAGTTTTGAAACACTCCTTTTGTAGAATCTGCAAGTGTTTATTTGGAGCGCTTTGAGGCCTATGATGGAAAAGGAAATATCTCCAAATAAAAACGAGACAGAAGCATTCTCAGAAACTTCTGTGTGATTAGTGCATTCAACTCACACACTTGAACTTTCCTTTTGATAGAGCAGTTTTGGAACACTCTTTTAGTAGCATCTGTAAGTGCATATTTGAAGGGATTTTATGCCAATGCTGGAAAACGAAATATCATCACTTGTAAACTAGGCAGAAGCAATCTCAGAAACTACTTCGTGATGAGTGCATTCAACTCACAGAGTTGAAAGTTCCTTTTGATAGAACAGTTTTGAAACCCTCCTTTTGTAGGATCTGCAACTGTTTAATTGGAGAGCTTTGAGGCCTATGTTGGAAAAGGAAATACCTTCACATAAAAACTAGACAGAAGCATTCTCAGAGACTTCCCTGTGCTTTCTGCATTCAACTCACATAGTTGAACCTTCCTTTTGAAAGAACAGTTTTGAGAAACTATTTTCTTAGATTCTGCAAGTTGACATTTGGAACGCTTTGAGGCGTATGCTGTAAAAGGAAATATCTTCACATAAAAACTAGATAGAAGCATTCCCAGAAACTTCGTTGTGATGTGCGCATTCAACTCACAGAGTTTAAGCTTCCTTTTGATATAGCTGTTTTGAAACACTCTTTTAGTAGAATCTGCAAGTGGATATTTGGAGTGTTAAGAGGTCAACACTGGAAAAGAAAATATCTTCACATAAAAACTACACGGAAGGATTCTCAGAAACTTCCCTGTGCTTTATGCATTCAAGTCACAGAGAGGAACCTTCCTTTTGAAAGCGCAGTTTTGAAACACTCTTTTTGTAGAATTTGCTAGTGGATGTTTGGAGCGATTTGAGGCCTATGCTGGAAAACGAAATATCTTCCCATAAAAACTAGACAGAAGCATTCACAGAAACTAATTTGTGATGAGTGCATTCAACTCACAGACTTGAACCTCATTTTGAAAGAGCAGTTTTGAAACACTCTTTTTGTAGAATCTGCAAGTGGATATTTGGATCGTTGTGAGGCCTTTGCTGTGAAATGAAATATCTTCACCTACAAATTACACAGAAGCATTCTCAGAAACTACTTTGTGATGTGTGCATCCATCTCACAGAGTTGAACCTGCTTTTTGATAGAGCAGTTTGGAAGCAGCCTTTTTGTGAAATCTGCAAGTGGATATTTGGAGCGATTTGAGGCCTATGCTGCAAAAGGAAATATCTTCACAGAAACCCTTGACAGCAGCATTCTCAGGAATTTCTGTGTGATGAGTGCATTCAACGCACGGACTTGAAACTTGCTTTTGATAGAACAGTTTTGAAACCCTTCTTTTGTAGAATGTGCTGGTGTTTATTTGGAGCGTTTTGAGGCTTATGATGGAAAACGAAATATCTTCACATAAAAACGAGACAGAAGCATTCTCAGAACCTTCTGTGTGATGAGTGCATTCAACTCACACACTTGAGCTTTCCTTTTGATAGAGCAGTTTTGAAACACCCTTTTAGTGGCATCTGTAAGTGGATATTTTAAGCGTTTTTATGGCAATGCTGGAAAAGGAATTATCATCACATAAAACTAGGCAGAAGCTTTGTCAGAAACTTATTCATGATGAGTGCATTCAACTCACAGAGTTGAAGGTTCCTTTTTATAGAACAGTTTTGAAACACTCTTTCAGTAGAATCTGCAAGTGGATAATTGGAGTGCTAAGAGGCCAACACTGGATAAGGAAATATCTTCACATAAAAAGTAGACAGAAGCATTCTCAGAAACTTCCCTGTGCTTTGTGCATTCAACCCACATAGTTGAACCTTCCTTTTGATAGAAAAGTTTTGAAAATCTCTTTTCGTAGAATCTGCAAGTCGACATTTGGAACGCTTTGAGGCCTATGCTGGAAAAGGAAATATCTTCACATGAAAACTAGATAGAAGCATTCTCAGAAACATGTTTGTGATGTGCACATTGAACTCACAGAGTTGAAGCTTCCTTGTGATATAGCTGTTTTGAAACATTCTTTCAGTTGAATCTTCAAGTGGATATTTGGAGTGTTAACAGGCCAACACTGGAAAAGGAATTATCTTCACATAAAAACTAGACGGAAGCATTCTCAGAAACTTCCCTGTGCTTTATGCATTCAAGTCAGAGAGAGGAACCTTCCTTTTGAA
Organism: Pongo abelii; assembly: GCF_028885655.2. NCBI lineage: Eukaryota > Metazoa > Chordata > Mammalia > Primates > Hominidae > Pongo > Pongo abelii. The sequence continues at coordinate 15,205,905 of NC_072000.2, read as the reverse complement.
AGCGCAGTTTTGAAACACTCTTTTTGAAGAATTTGCTAGTGGATGTTTGGAGCGATTTGAGGCCTACGCTGGAAAACGAAATATCTTCCCATAAAAAATAGGCAGAAGCATGCTCAGAAACTTCTTTGTTCTGTGTGCATCCAACTCACAGACTTTAACATTCCTTTTGAAAGGTCAGTTTTGAAAACGCTCTTTTTGTAGAATCAGCAAGTGGATATTTTGAGGGTTTTGAGGCCTTTGCTGGGAAATGAAATATCTTCACCTGAAAATTAGACAGAAGCATTCTCAGAAACTTCTTTGTGATGTGGCATTCAACTCACAGAGTTGTAGCTTCCTTTTGATATAGCTGTTTTGAAACACTCTTTCAGTAGAATATGCAAGTGGATATTTGGAGGGCTAAGAGGCCAACACTGGAAAAGGAAATATCTTCACATAAAAACTAGACGGAAGCATTCTCAGAAACTTCCCTGTGCTTTATGCATTCAAGTCACAGAGAAGAACGTTCCTTTTGAAAGCACAGTTTTGAAAAACTCTTTTTGTAGAATTTGCTAGTGGATGTTTGGAGCGATTTGAGGCCTATGCTGGAAAACGAAATATCTTCCCATAAAAACTAGACGGAAGCATTCTCAGAAACTTCTTTGTGCTGTGAGCATTCAACTCACAGAGTTGAACCTGCCTTTTGATAGAGTAGTTTGGAAACAGCCTTTTTATAAAATCTGCAAGTGGATATTTGGAGCGATTTGAGACCTATGCTGCAAAAAGAAATATCTCCACATAAACCCTAGACAGAAACATTCTCAGAAACTTCTTTGTCATTTGGGGATTGAACTCACAGAGTTGAACCTTCCTTTTCATAGAGCAGTTCTGGAAAATTATTGTTGTGGAAACTGCAAGTGGATATTTGGTGCGCTGCGGCATCTAGTGGAAAGGGAACTACATTCAGATGAAGACTAGATAGAACCGTTCTCAGGAACTCCTTTATGATGTGTGCATTCTACTCACAGAGTTGAACATTCCTTTTGATAGAACAGTTTTGAAACACTCTTTTTGTGGAGTCTGCAAGTTTATATTTGGAGCGATTGGTAGCCTATGCTGGAATAGGAAACATCTTCACATAAAAACTAGATAGAAGGATTCTCAGAAACTTATTTGTGATGTGTGCATTCAACTCACAGAGTTCAAGCTTCCTTTTGATATAGCTGTTTTGATACACTCTTTCAGTAGAATCTGCAAGTGGATATTTGGAGTGCTAAGAGGCCAACACTGGAAAAGGAAATATCTTCACATAAAAACTAGACGGAAGCATTCTCAGAAACTTCCCTGTGCTTTATGCATTCAAGTCACAGAGAGGAAACTTCCTTTTGAAAGCGCAGTTTTGAAACTCTATTTTTGTAGAATTTGCTAGTGGATGTTTGGAGCGATTTGAGGCCTATGCTGGAAAACGAAATATATTAACATAAAAACTAGACAGAAGCATTCTCAGAAACTTCTTTGTGATGAGCGCATTAAACTCCCACACTTGAAACTTCATTTTGAAAGAGCAGTTTTGAAAAACTCTTTTTGTAGAATCTGCAAGTGGATATTTTGAACGTTTTGAGGCCTTTGCTGGGAAATGAAATATCTTCACCTGAAAAGTACACAGAAACATTCTCAGAAACTGCTTTGTGATGTGTGCATGCAACTCACAGAGTTGAAACTGCCTTTTGATAGAGCAGCTTGGAAACAGCCTTTTGTAAAATCTGTAGGTGGATATTTGGAGCGATTTGAGGCCTATGCTGCAAAAGGAAATATCTTCACAGAAACCCTAGACAGAAGCATTCTCAGGAACTTCTGTGTGATGAGTGCATTCAACTCACAGACTTGAACCTTCGTTTAGATAGAACAGTTCAGAAACACTCCTTTTGTAGGATCTGCAAGTGTTTATTTGGAGCGCTTTGAGGCCTATGTTGGAAAAGGAAATATCTTTACATCAAAACTAGACAGAAGCATTCTCAGACACTTCCCTGTGCTTTCTGCATTCAACTCACATAGTTGAACCTTCCTTTTGATAGAACAGTTTTGAAAAACTCTTTTCATAAAATCTGCAAGTTGACATTTGGAACGCTTTGAGGCCTATGCTGGAAAAGGAAATATCTTCACATAAAAACTGGATAGAAGCATTCTCAGAAACTTGCTTGTGATGTGCGCATTCATCTCACAGAGTTTAAGCTTCCTTTTGATATAGCTGTTTTGAAACACTCTTCTAGTAGAATCTTCAAGTGGATATTTGGAGTGTTAAGAGGTCAATACTGGAAAAGAAAATATCATCACATAAAAACTACACGGAAGCATTCTTAGAAACTTCCCTGTACTTTATGCATTCAAGTCACAGAGAGGAACCTTGCTTTTGAAAGTGCAGTTTTGAAACACTCTTTTTGTAGAATTTGCTAGTGGATGTTTGGAGCTATTTGAGGCCTATGCTGGAAAACGAAATATCTTCCCATAAAAACTTGACAGAAGCATTCTCAGAAACTTTTTTGTGATGAGTGCATTCAACTCACAGACTTTAACCTTCATTTTGAAAGAGCAGTTTTGAAACACTCTTTTTGTAGAATCTGCAAGTGGATATTTGGAGCTTTTTGAGGCCTTTGCTGGGAAATGAAATATCTTCACCTGCAAACAACACAGAAGCATTCTCAGAAACTACTTTGCAATGTGTGCATTCAACTCACAGAGTTGAACATGCTTTTTGATAGAGCAGTTTGGAAACAGCCTTTTTGTAAAATCTGCAAGTGGATATTTGGAGCAATTTGAGGCCTATACTGCAAAAGGAAATATCTTCACAGGAACCCTAGACAGAAGCATTGTCAGGAACTTCTGTGTGATGAGTGCATTCAACTCACGGACTTGAACCTTCCTTTTGATAGAACAGTTTTGAAACACTCCTTTTGTAGAATCTGCAGGTGTTTATTTGGAGCACTTTGAGGCCTGTGATGGAAAACGAAATATCTTCAACGAGACAGAAGCATTCTCAGAAACTTCTGCATGATGCGTGCATTCAACTCACAGACTCGAACTTTCCTCTTGATAGAGCAGTTTTGAAACACTCTTTTAATAGCATCTGTAAGTGGATATTTGAAGGGGTTTTATGGCAATGCTGGAAAAGGAAATAACATCACATGAAAACTAGGCAGAAGCATTCTCAGAAACTGCTTCATGATGACTGCTTTCAGCTCACAGAGTTGAACGTTCCTTTTGATAGGGCAGTTTTGAAACACTCTTTCAGTAGAATCTGCAAGTGGATATTTGGAGTGCTATGAGGCCAACACTGGAAAAGGAAATATCTTCACATAAAAACTAGACAGAAGCATTCTCAGAAACATCCCTGTGCTTTCTGCATTCAATCCACATAGTTGAACCTTCCTTTTGATATAAAAGTTTTGAAAATCTCTTTTTACAGAATCTGCAAGTCGACATTTGGAATGCTTTCAGGCATATGCTGGAAAAGGAAATATCTTCACATAAAAACTAGATAGAATCATTCTCAGAAACTTCCCTGTGCTTTATGCATTCAAGTCACAGAGAGAAACCTTAATTGTGAAAGCGCAGTTTTGAAACATTCTCTTTGTAGAATTTGCTAGTGGATGTTTGGAGCGATTTGAGGCCTATGCTGGAAAACGAAATATCTTCCCATAAAAACTAGACAGAAGCGTTCTCAGAAACTTCTTTGTGATGAGTGCATTCAACTCACAGACTTTAACTTTCGTTTTGAAAGAGCAGTTTTGAAAACACTCTTTTTGTAGAATCTGCAAGTGGATATTTTAAACATTTTGACACCTTTGATGGGAAATGAAATATCTTCACCTGAAAAATACAGAGAAGAATTCTCAGAAACTTCTTTGTGATGTGCACATTCAACTGACAGAGTTGAAGCTTCCTTTTGATATAGCTGTTTTGAAACACTCTTTCAGTAGGATCTGCAAGTGGATATATGGCGTGTTAAGAGGCCAACACTGGAAAAGGAAATATCTTCACATAAAAACTAGATGGAAGCATTCTCAGAAACTTCCCTGTGCTTTATGCATTCAAGTCATAGAGAGGATCCTTCCTTTTGAAAGCGCAGTTTTGAAACACTCCTTTTCTAACCTAGGCCTCAAAGAGCTCTAAATAAACACTTGCAGATTCAATGAAAACAGTGTAGAGTGGATGGGAGATTACAATCCATTCCATTCCATTGCATTCTACTCGCAGAGTTGAACCTTCCTTTTGATAGAACAGTTTTGAAACACTCTTTTTAAAGAATCAGCAAGTGTTTATTTGAAGCGCTTTGAGGCCTACGTTGGAAAAGGAAATATCTTCCCATAAAAACTGGACCGAAGCATTCTGAGAAAATTCTTTGTGATGAGTGCATTCTAGTCACAGAGTTGAAGCTTCCTTTGATAGAATAGTTTTCAAACACTCTTTTTTAGAATTTGCAAGTGGATAGTTCTGCGCTTTGAGGCCTATGTTGGAAAAGGAAATTTCTTCCCATAAAAACTAGTCCGAAGCATTCTCAGAAACCTCTTTGTGATGAGTGCATTCTACTCAAAGAGTTGAAACTTCCTTTTGATAGAACAGTTTTGAAACACTCTTTTTGGAGATTCTGCAAGTGTTTATTTGGAGCGCTTTGAGGCCTATGCTGGAAAAGAAACTATCTTCACTTAAAAACTTGACAGAAGCATTCTCAGAAACCTTTTCTGATGTGCGCATTCAACTCACTCAGTTGAACCTTCCTTTTCGTAGAGCAGTTTCGAAACACTCTTTTTCTAGAATGTGCAAGTGGGTATTTGGATTGTTAGGGGGCCAACACTGGAAAAGGAAATATCTTCCCATAAAAATTAGACAGAAGCATTCTCAGAAACTTCTTTTTTGATGAGTGCATTCAACTCACAGACTTTAACTTTTCTTTCAAAAGAGCAGTTTTGAAACACTCTTTTTGTAGAATCTGCAGGTGGATATTTAGTGTGCTTTGAGGCCTATGCAGCAAAAGAAAATATCTTCATGTAAAAACTAGACAGAAACATTCTCCAAAACCTCTTTGTGATGTGTGCATTCAAATAACAAAGTAGAACCTTCCTTTTGATAGGGCAGTTTTGAAACACCCTTTTTGTAGAATCTGCAAGTGGATGTTTGGAGGGCTTTGAGGCCTATGCTTGAAAAGAAAATATCTCCACCTAAAAACTAGACAGAAGCATTCTCAGAAATTTCTTTGTGATGAGTGCATTCAACTCACATGGTTGAAAGTTCCTTTTGATAGAACAATTCTGACACAATCTTCTTGTAGGATCTGCAAGTGGATATTTGGATCACTTAAGGCCTATGCTGGAGTAAGAAATAATTTCACATAAAAACTATATTGAAGCCTTCTCAAAAACATCTTTGTGATGTGTGCTTTCAACTCACAGAATTGAAACTTCCTTTGGATAAAGGAGTTTTGAAACCCCATATTGTAGAATCTGCAAGTGGATAGTTTTAACACTTTGAGGCCTAGCCTGGAAAAGGTTATATCTTCACATAAAAACCGGACAGAAGCATTCTCAGAAACTTCCCTGTGCTTTATGAATTCAACTCACAGACTTGAACCTTCCTTTTGATAGAACAGTTTGGAAACACAATTTTTGTAGAATCTGAAAGTGGATATTTGGAGCGCTTTGAGTCCTATGCAGGAAAAGGAAATACCATCACATAAAAAGTAGACAGAAGTATTCTCAGAAACTTCTTTGTGATGTGTGCATTCAACTCACAGAGTTGAACCCTGCTATTGAAAGAGCAGTTATTAAACACCCTTTTTGTAGGATCTGCAGGTGGATATTTTTGGCGCTTTGAGACCAATGCTGGAAATGGAAATATGTATTCATAAAAACTAGACAGAAGCATTCTCAGAAACTACTCTATGTTTTATGATTTCAACTCACAGAGTTGAACCTTCCTTTTGATAGTGCAGTTTTGAAACACTCCTTTTGTAGAATTTGCAAGTGGGTATTTGGAGCGCTTTGAAGGCTGCAAAAGGAAACATCTTCATATAAAAATTGGACAGAGGCCTTCTCAGAAACTACTTTGTGATGAACGTATTCAGCTCACAGGGTTGAATCTTCCTTTTGGTAGAACAGTGGTGAAGCACTCTTTTAGTAGAGTCTGAAAGTGGATATTTGGAGCTCTTTGAGGCTTATGATGGAAAAGGAAATATCTTCACATAAAACCTAGACGGAAGTATTATCAGAAACTTCATTGTGATGAGTGAGTTCAAATCACAGAGTTGAACCAACCTTTTGATTGAACAGTTTTGAAACACTCTTTTTGTAGAATCTGCAAGTGGATATTTGGAATGTTTTGAGGCCTATGCTCGAAAAGGAAATTTCTTCATATAAATACTAGACAGAAGCATGCTCAGAAACTTCTTTGTGATGAGTGCATTGTACTCACAGACTTTAAATTTCCTTTTGATACAGCAGTTTTGAAACAGCCTTTTTGTAGAATACGCAAGTTTATATTTGGTGCGATTTGAGGGCTAAGCTGGAAAAGGAAATATCTTCACATAAAAACTGGACAGAAGTATTCTCCTATCTTCTTTGTGATGTGTGCATTAAACTAACAGAGTAGACCTTCCTTTTGATAGAGCAGTTTTGAAACACCCTTTTTGTAGAATCTGCAAGTGGATATTTAGAGCGATTTGAGGCCGATGGTGAAAAATGGGATATCTTCGCATAAAAACGAGATAGAAGCATTCTCAGAAACTTCCCTGTGCCTTATGCATTCAACTCACAGACTTAAAACTTCCTTTTGAAAGAGCAGATTTGAAACACTTTTTTTGTAGAAACTGCAAGTGGATATTTGGAGCGCTTTGAGTACTACGCAGGAAAAGGAAATATCCCCACATAAAAATTAGAGAAAAGCATTCACCGAAACTTCTTTGTGATGAATGCATTCACCTCACAGAGTTGAACATTCCCTTTGATGGAACAGCTTTGAAACACTCTTTTTGTAGAATCTGCAAGTGGATATTTGGAGTGCTTTGAGGTCTACGGTGGAAAAGGAAATATCTTCACATAATAACTAGACGGAAGCATTCACAGAAACTTCTCTGTGATAAGTGCATTCAACTCACAGAGTTCAACCTTCCTTTTGGTAGAACAGTTATGAAACACTCTCTTTGTAGAATCTACAAGAGATTATTTAGAGCTCATTGAGGCCTATGCTGGAAAAGAAATTATCTTCCCATAAAAACTAAGCAGAATCATCCTCAGAAATATTTTTGTGATGAGGGCATTCAAATCACAGACTTGAACCTTCCTTTTGATAGAGTAGTTTTGAAACACTTGTTTTGTAGAATCTGCAAGTGGATATTTGGAGCGCTTTGAGGTCTATGCTGGAAAAGGAAATATCTTCACATCAAAACTAGACAGAAGCATTCTCAGAAATTTCTGTGTGATGAGTGCATTCAACTCACAGACTTGAACTTCCTTTTGATAGAACAGTTTTGAAGCATTCTTTTTGTAGAATCTGCAAGTGGGTATTTTGAGGGATTTGAGGCCTATGCTGCAAAAAGAGAAATCTTCACATAAAAACTAGACAGAAGCATTCCCAGAAACTTCCCCATGCTTCATGCATTCAACTCACAGACTTGAACCTTCCTTTTGATAGAGCAGTTTTGAAACACTCTTTTTGTAGAATCTGCAATTGTATATTTGGGGTGATTTGAGGCCTATGATGAAAAAGGGAATATCTTCACCTAAAAACTAGACAGAAGCAATCTCAGAAACTTCTGTGTGATGAGTGCATTGAGCCCACAGAGTTGAAACTTCCTTTTTTTAGAACAGTTTTGTAACACTCTCTTTGTAGAATCTGAATGTGGATACTTGGTGTGCTTTGAGGCCTATGCTGGAAATGGAAATATGTCCTCATAAAAACTAAGCAGAAGCATACTCACAAAGTTCTTAGTGATGAGTGCATTCAACTCAGAGACTTAAACCTTCCTTTTGATATAGCAGTTTTGAGACACTCTTTTTGTAGTATCTGCAAGTGAATATTTGGAGCGCTATGAGGCCTACGCTGTAAAAGGAAATATCTTCACATAAAAACTATACAGAAGCATTCTCAGAAACATCTCTATGATGAGCGCATTGTACTCACAGACTTGAACTTTCTTTTTGATAGAGCAGTTTTGAAACACTCCTTTTGTAGAATTTGCAAGTGGATATTTGGTGTGCTTTGAGGCCTAATCTGGAAAAGGAAATATCTTCACATAAAAACTAGACAGAAGCATTCTCAGAAATTACTTTGTGACGAGTGCATTCAACTCACAGGGTTGAACTTTCCTTTTGATAGAACAGTTTTGAAACATTCTTTTTGTAGAATCTGCAACTGGATATTTTGAGCGATTTGAGGCCTATGCTGCAAAAAGAGAAATCTTCACATAAAAACTAGACAGAAGCATTCCCAGAAACTTCCCCATGCTTCATGCATTCAACTCACAGACTTGAACCTTCCTTTTGATAGATCAGTTTTGAAACACCCTTTTTGTAGACTCTGCTAGTGGATATTTAGAGCGATTTGAGGCCTATGGTGAAAAAGGGGATATCTTCACATAAAAACTAGATAGAAGCATTCTCAGAAACTTCCCTGTGCTTTATGCAGTCAACTCACAGACTCGAAACTTCCTTTTGAAAGAGCAAATTTTAAATACTCTTTTTGTAGAATCTGCAAGTGGATACTTGGTGCGCTTTGAGGCTTATGCTGGAAAAGGAAATATCCTCACATAAAAATGAGACAAAAGCATTCTCCGAAACTTCTTTGGGATGAATGGATTTAGCTCACAGAGTTGAAACTTTCCTTTGATGGAACAGTTTTGAAACACTCTTTTCGTAGAATCTGCAAGTGGATATTTGGAGTGCTTTGAGACCTATGCTGGAAAAGGAAATGTCTTCACATAATACCTAGACGGAAGCATTCTCAGAAACTTATCTGTGATGAGTCAGTTATGAAACACTCTTTTTGAAGAATCTACAAGAGATTATTTGGAGCTCATTGAGGCCTATGCTGGAAAAAGGAATATCTTCATATAAAAACTAGACAGAAGCATTCTGAGAGACTTCCCTGCGCTTTGTGCATTCAACTCACACTCTTGAACCTTCTTTTTGAAAGAGCAGATTTGAAACACTCTTTTTGTAGAAGCTGCAAGTGCATATTTGGAGCGCTTTGAGGCCTATGATGGAAAAGGAAATATCCTCACAGAAAAATTAGACAAAAGCATTCTCAGAAATTTCTTTGTGATGTGTGCATTTAACTCACCGAGTTGAACTTTCCTTTTGATAGAACAGTTTTGAAACAGTCTTTTTGTAGAATCTGCAACTGGATATTTGGAGCATTTTGAGGTCTATGCTGGAAAAGGAAATATCTTCACATAAAAACTAGATAGAAGCATTCTCAGAAATTTCTTTGTGTTGAGTGCATTCAATTCACAGGGTTGAACTTACCTTTTGATAGAACAGTTTTGAAACACTCTGTTTGTAGAATTTGCAAGTTTATATTTGGAGCGATTTGAGGCCTATGCTGCAAAAAGGGAATATCTGAGCGTAAGAACTAGACAGAAGCATTCTCAGAGACTTCCCTGTGCTTTATGCATTCAACTCACACTCTTGAACCTTCCTTTTGATAGAGCAGTTTTGAAACACTCTTTTTGTAGGATCTGCAATTGGATATTTGGAGTGATTTGAGGCCTATGATGAAAAAGGAAATATCTTCACCTAAAAACTAGACAGAAACATTCTCAGAAACTTCTGTGGGATGAGTGCATTCAACCAACAGAGTTGATCCTTCATTTTGATAGACTAGTTTAGAAACACACTTTTTGTAGAATCTGCAAGTGGATGTTTGGAGGGCTTTGAGGCCTATGCTGGAAAAGGAAATATCTTCACCTGAAAACTAGACAGAAGTATTCTCAGAAACTACTTTGTGATTAGGGCATCCAACTCACAGGGTTGAAACTTCCTTTTGATAGAACAGTTTGGAAACAATATTTTTGTGGAATATGTAAGTGGATATTTGGAGCACTTGAGGCCTATGCTGCATTGAGAAATAACTTCACATAAAAACTATATTGAAGCATTCTGAAAAACATCTTTGTGATATGTGTCTTCAACTCACAGACTTGAAACTTCGTTTTGATAAAGCAGTTTTGAAACACCATTTTGTAGAATCTGCAGGTGGATAATTTTAGCACTTTGAGGCCTAGGCTGGAAAAGGGAATATCTTCACATAAAAACTGGACAGAAGCATACTCAGAAACTTCCCTGTGCTTTAGGAATTCAACACACAGACTTGAGCCTTCCTTTTGATTGAGCAGTTTTGAAACACTGTTTTTGTAGTACCTGCAAGTGGATATTTGTAGCGCTTTGAGGCCTATGCTGGAAAAGGAAATACCATCATATAAAAACAAGACAGAAGCATTCTCAGAAACTTCTTTGTGATGTTTGTATTCAACTCACAGAGTTGAACCTTCCTTTTGAAAGAGCAGTTACAAAACACTCTTTTTTTAGAATCTGCACGTGGGTATTTTTGAATCTTTGAGGACAGTGCTGGAAAAGGGAATATCTACACATAAAAACTAGACAGAAGAATTCTCAGAAACTTCTCTGTGTTTTATTATTTCAACTCACAGAGTAGAACCTTCCTTTTGATAGAGCAGTTTTGAAACACACTTTTTATAGAATCTGCATGTGGACATTTGGAGCGATTTGAGGCCTATGCTGGAAAAAGGAATATCTTCATATAAAAACTAGACAGAAGCATTCTGAGAAACTTCTCTGTGCCTTGTGCATTCAACTCACACTCTTGAACCTTCTTTTTGAAAGATCAGATTTGAAACACTCTTTTTGTAGAAACTGGAAGTGCATATTTGGAGCGCTTTGAGGCCTATGATGGAAAAGGAAATATCCTCACAGAAAAATTAGACAAAAGCATTCTCAGAAATTTCTTTGGATGAGTGCATTTAACTCACTGAGTTGAACTTTCCTTTTAATAGAACAGTTTTGAAACAGTCTTTTTGTAGAATCTGCAAGTGGATATTTGGAGCATTATGAGGTCTATGCTGGAAAAGGAAATATCTTCACATAAAAACTAGACAGAAGCATTCTCAGAAATTTCTTTGTGATGAGTGCATTCAACTCACAGGGTTGAACTTTCCCTTTGATAGAAGAGTTTTGAAACGCTCTTTTTGTAGAATCTGCAAGTGCATATTTGGAGCGATTTGAGGCCTATGCTGCAAAAAGGGAATAACTTCACATAAAAACTAGACAGAAGCATTCTCAGAAACTTCCCCATGCTTTATGCATTCAACTCACAGACATGAGCCTTCCTTTTGATTGGTCAGTTTTGAAACACTCTTTTTGTAGTATCTGCAAGTGGATATTTGAAGAGATTTGAGGCCTATGATGAAAAAGGAAATATCTTCACCTAAAAACTAGACAGAAGCACTCTCAGAAACTTCTTTGTGATGAATGCATTCAGCTCACAGTGTTGAACCTTCCTTTTGATAGAACAGTTGTGAAACACTATTTTTTGTAGAATCTGAAAGTGGATATTTGGAGCTCTTTGAGGCTTACGATGGAAAAGGAAATATCTACACATAAAATCTAAATGGAAGTGTTCTCCGAAACTTCTTTGTGATAAGTGCATTCAATTCACAGAATTGAACCATCCTTTTGATTGAACAGTTTTGAAACACTCTTTTTGTAGAATCTGCAAGTGGATATTTGGAAGGCTTTGAGGCCTATGCTCGAAAAGGAAATATCTTCATATAAAAACTAGACGGACGCATCCTCAGCGACTTCTTTGTGATGACTGCATTAAACTAACAGAGTAGAACCTTCCGTTTGATAGAGCAGTTTTGAAACACCCTTTTTATAGAATCCGCAAGTGGACATTTGGAGAGATTTGAGGCCTATGCTGGAAAAAGGAATGTCTTCACATAAAAACTAGACAGAAGCATTCTGAGAAACTTCCCTGCACTTTATGCATTCAACTCACAGGCTTGAAGCTTCCTTTTGAAAGAGCAGATTTGAAACACTCTTTTTGCAGTATCTGCAAGTAGATATTTGGAGGGCTTTGAAGCCTATGCTTGAAAAGGAAATATCCTCACATAAAAACTAGACAAAAGCATTCTCAGAAACTTCTTTGTGATGAGTGCATTCAACTCACAGAGTTGAACTTTCCTTTTGATAGAACAGTTTTGAAACACTCTTTTTGTAGAATCTGCAAGTGGATATTTGAGCGCTTTGAGGCCTATGCTGGAAAAGGAAATATCTTCACATAAAAACTAGATGGAAGCATTCTCAAACACTTCTCTGTGATGATTGCATTCAACTCACAGGGTTCAACATACCTTTTCATAGAACAGTTTTGAAGCACTCTCCTTGTAGAGTCTAAAAGATATTATTCGGAGTGCTTTGAGGCCTGTGCTGGAAAAGGAAATATCTTCCCATAAAAACTAAGCAGAACCATTCTCAGAAACATTTTGTGATGAGTGAATTCACCTCACGGACTTGAACCTTCCTTTTGAAAGAGCAGTTTTGAAACACTCTTTTGGTAGAATCTGCAAGTGGATATTTGGAAGGCTTTGAGGCCTATGCTCGAAAAGGAAATATCTTCATATAAAAACTAGACGGACGCATCCTCAGTGACTTCTTTGTGATGACTGCATTAAACTAACAGAGTAGAACCTTCCGTTTGATAGAGCAGTTTTGAAACACCCTTTTTATAGAATCCGCAAGTGGACATTTGGAGAGATTTGAGGCCTATGCTGGAAAAAGGAATGTCTTCACATAAAAACTAGACAGAAGCATTCTGAGAAACTTCCCTGCACTTTATGCATTCAACTCACAGGCTTGAAGCTTCCTTTTGAAAGAGCAGATTTGAAACACTCTTTTTGCAGTATCTGCAAGTAGATATTTGGAGGGCTTTGAAGCCTATGCTTGAAAAGGAAATATCCTCACATAAAAACTAGACAAAAGCATTCTCAGAAACTTCTTTGTGATGAGTGCATTCAACTCACAGAGTTGAACTTTCCTTTTGATAGAACAGTTTTGAAACACTCTTTTTGTAGAATCTGCAAGTGGATATTTGAGCGCTTTGAGGCCTATGCTGGAAAAGGAAATATCTTCACATAAAAACTAGATGGAAGCATTCTCAAACACTTCTCTGTGATGATTGCATTCAACTCACAGGGTTCAACATACCTTTTCATAGAACAGTTTTGAAGCACTCTCCTTGTAGAGTCTAAAAGATATTATTCGGAGTGCTTTGAGGCCTGTGCTGGAAAAGGAAATATCTTCCCATAAAAACTAAGCAGAACCATTCTCAGAAACATTTTGTGATGAGTGAATTCACCTCACGGACTTGAACCTTCCTTTTGAAAGAGCAGTTTTGAAACACTCTTTTGGTAGAATCTGCAAGTGGATATTTGGAGCACTTTGAGGCCTATGCGGGAAAAGGGAATATCTTCACAAAAAAAGTGACAGAAGCATTCACAGAAATTTCTTTGTGATGTGTGCATTCAACTAAAAGAGTTGAACCTTCTTTTTGATAGAACAGTTTTGAAACACTCTTTTTGTAGAATCTGCAAGTGGATATTTGGAGCGATTTGAGCCCTATGCTGCAAAAAGGGAAAATCTTTACATAAAAACTAGATAGAAGCATTCTCAGAAATGTCTTTGTGATGACTGCATTCAACCCACAGAGTTGAACTTTCCTTTTGATAGAACAGTTTTGAAACACTCTTTTTGTAGAACCTGCAAGTGGATATTTTAGTTCTTTGAGGTCTATGCTGGAAAAGGAAATATCTTCACATAAATACTAGATAGAAGAATTCTCAGAAACAACTTTGTGAGGAGTGCATTCAACTCACAGACTTGAACTTTCTTTCTGATAGAGCAGTTTTGAAACACTCTTTTTGTAGAATCTGCAAGTGAACATTTGGAGGGATTTGAGACCTATGCTGGAAAAAGGAATATCTTCACATAAAAATTAGACAGAACCATTCTGAGAAACTTGCCTGTGCTTTATGCATTCAACTCACAGACTTGAACCTTCCTTTTGAAAGAGCAGATTTGAAACACTTTTTGTAGAAACTGCAAAAGGATATTTGGAAGGCTTTGAGGCCTATGCTGGAAAAGGTAATATCCTCACATAAAAACTAGACAAAAGGATTCTCAGAAACTTCTTTGTGATGAGTGCATTCAACTCACAGAGTTGAACTTTCCGTTTGATATAACAGTTTTGAAACACCCGTTTTGTAGGGTCTGCAAGTGGATATTTGAGCACTTTGAGGCCTATGCTGGAAAAGGAAATATCTTCACATAAAAACTAGACGGAAGCATTCTCATACACTTCTCTGCGATGATTGCATTTAACACACAGAGTTCAACATTCCTTTAGATAGAACAGTTTTGAAACACTCTATTGGTAGAATCTGCAAGAGATTATTTGGAGCGCTTTGACGCCTGTGCCGGAAAAGGAAATATCTTTCCATAAAACATGAGCAGAAGCATTCTCAGAAACTTTTTTGTGATGAGTGCTTTCATCTCACAGACTTGAACATTCTATCTGATAGAACAGTTTTGAAACAATCTTTTGGTAGAATCTGTAAGTGGATATTTGGAGTGCTATGAGGCCTTTGTTGGAAAAGGAAATATCTTCACATAAAAACTGGACAGAATCATTCTCAGAAACTTCTTTGTGATGTGTGCATTCAACTCACAGTGTTGAACCTTCCTTTTGAAACAGCAGTTTGAAACACACTTTTAGTAGAATCTGCAGGTGGATATTGGGAGCGCTTTGAGGCCTTTTATGGAAAAGGAAATATCTTCACATAAAAACTAAACAGATGCATTATCAGGAACTTCTTTGTGATGTGTGCACTCAACTCACAGAGTTGAACATGACTTTTGATAGAGCAGTTTTGAAACACCCTTTTTGTAGAATCTGCAAGTGGATATTTGTAGCTCTTTGAGGCCTCAGCTGGAAAAGGAAATATCTTCACATTAAAACTACAGAGAAGTATTCTGAGAAACTTCTTTGTGATGAGAACATTCAGCTAACGCATTGAACCTTCCTTTTCATAGAACTGTTTTGAAACACTCCTTTTGTAGAATCTGCAAGTGGATATTTGGAGAGCTTTGAGGCCTATGATGGAAAAGAAAATATCTTCACATAAAAACTAGACAGAACCATGCCCAGAAACTTCTCTGTGATGAGTGCACTGAAGTCAAAGAGTTGAACCTTCCTTTTGATAGAGCAGTTTTGAAACACACTTTTTGTAGAATCTGCAAGTGAATATTTGGAGCTCATTGAGGCCTATGCTGGAAAAGGAAATACCTTCACATAAAAACTAAACAAAAGGATTCTCAGAAAATTCTTTGTGATGTGTGCATTCAATTCACAGAGTTGAACAGTATTTTTTATGGAGCAGTTTTGAAACACCCTTTTTTCAGAATCAGCAAGTGGATATTTTGAGCGCTTTGAGGCCTATGCTGGAAAAGAAAATATCTTCACATAAAAAGTAGAGTGAAGCATTCTCAGAAACTTCTTAGTGATGAGTGCATTCAACTCACGGATTTGAACCTTCGTTTTGATAAAGCGGTTTTGAAGCACACTTTTTGTAAAATCTGCAGGTGGATATTTGGAGTGCTTTGAGGCCTACACTGGAAAAAGGAATATCTTCACATAAGAACTTGACAGAAGCATTCTGAGAAACTTCCTCATGCTTTATGCATTCAAATCAAAGAGTTGAACCTTCCCTTTGATAGCGCAGGTTTGAAACACTCCTTTTGTAGAATCTACAGTTGGATATTTTGAGCTCTTTGAGGTCTATCCTGGGAAAGGAAATAACTTCACATAAAAACTAGATTGAAGCATTCTCAGAAACTTCTTTGTAATGTGAGCATTCAACTAACAGAATCGACCCTTCCTTTTGACAGAGCAGTTTTGAAACACCCTTTTTGTAGAAACTGCAAGTGGATATTTGTAGCCCTTTGAGACCTAAGCTGGAAAAGGAAATATGTTCACAAAAAGCTAGACGGAAGAATTCACAGAAACATCTTTATGATGAATGCATTTAACTCACAGACTTGAACTTTCTTTTAATAGAGCAGTTTTGAAACACTCTTTTGGCAGAATCTGAAAGTGGATATTTGGAGCTCTATGAGGCCTATGCAAGAAAAGGAAATATCTTCACATAAAAAGTAGACAGAAGCATTCTCAGAAACTTCTTTGTGATGTGTGCATTCAACTCACAGAGTTGAAACTTAGTGTTGAAACAGCAGTTTTGAAACACACTTTTTGTAGAATCTGCAAGTGGATATTTGGAATGTTTTGAGGCCTATGCTGGAAAAGGAAATATCTTCACATAAAAACTAAACAGAAGCATTCTAAGAAACTTCTTTGTGATGTGTGCATTCAACTCACAGGGTTGAACCTTACTTTTGATAGAGCAGTTTTGAAACACCCTTTTTGTAGTATCTGCAAGTGGATATTTGGAGCGCTTTGAGGCCTATGCTGGAAAAGGAAATATCATGACATAAAAACTAGACGGAAGCATTCTCAGAAACTTCTATGTGATGAGTGCATTCAACTAATGGAGTTGAACTTTCCATTTGATACAGTAGTTTTGAAACACCATTTTTGTGGAATCTGCAAGTGGATATTTGGAGTGCTTTGAGGCCTATGCTGGAAAAGGAAATATCTTCACATAAAAACTAGAGAGAAGCATTCTCAGAAACTTCCCTCTGCTTTATGCATTCAACTCACAGACTTGAACTTTCCTTTTGATGCAGCAGTTTTGAAACACTCTGTTGGAAGAATCTACACGTGGATATTTGGAGCGCTTTGAGGCCTAAGATAGAAAAGAAAATATCTTCACAGAAAAACTCGATGGAAGCATTCTAAGAAACTTCTTTGTGATGACTGAATTCAACTGACAGACTTGAACCATCCTTTTGATAGAGGAAATTTGAAACACTCTTTTTTTAGAATCTTCAAGTGGATATTTGGAACACTTTGAGGCTTATGATTGAAAAGGAAATATCTTCACATAAAAACTAGACAGAAGCATTTTCAGAATCTTCTCTATGATGAGTGCATTCAACTTACAGAGTTGTACTTTTCTTTTCATGCAACAATTTTGAAACACTCTTTTTATAGAATATGCACGTGGATATTTGCAGCTTTTTGAGACCTATGGTGCAAAAGGAAATATCTTCAAATAAAGACTACACAGAAGCCTTCTGAGAAACTTCTTTGTGATGTGCACAGTCAACTCACAGAGCTGAACCTTCCTTTTGATAGAACACTTTTGAAACATTCTTTTTGTAGAATCTCCAAGTTATTATTTGGAGTGATTTGAGGCCTTTGCTGGAAAAGGAAACAACTTCAAATAAAAACTAGATTGAAGCATTCTCAGACACTTCTTTGAGATGTGTGCATTCAGCTTACAGGCTTGAACCTGCCTTTTGATAGAGCAGATTTGAAACACTCTTTTTGTAGAATCTGCAAGTCAATATTTAGAGCACTTTCAAGCCTATGCTGGAATAGGAAATATCTTCACATAAAAACAAGACAGAAGCTCTATTGGAAACTTCTTTTTGATGAGTGCATTCAACTCACAGAGTTGAACCTTTCTTTTGATAGAACGGTTTTGAACCACTCTTTTTGTAGAATCTGCAAGTGGATATTTGGAGTGCTTTGAGGCCTATAATGGAAAAGGAAATACCTTCACATAAAAACTAGACAGAAGCATTCTCATAAACTTCTCTGTGATGAGTGCATTGAACTCCCTCAGTTGAAATTTTCTTTTGATAGAAAAGTTTTGAAACACTCTTTTTGTAGAATCTGCAAGTGGATATTTGGAGCACTATGAGGCCTATGCTGGAAGACGAAATGTCTTCCCATAAAAGTTATACAGAAGAATTCTCAGAAACATCTTTGTGATGAGTGCATTCAACTCACAGAGTTGAACTTTCCTTTTGATAGAGCAGTTGAAAAACTCTTTTGGTAGAATCTGAAGGTGGATATTTGGAGCGCTATGTGGCCTATGTTATAAAAGAAAATATCTTCACATAAAAACTAGACAGAAGCATTTTCAGAAACTTCTTTGTGATGTGCACATTCAATTCACAGAGTTGAACCTTGCTTTTGAATCAGCAGTTTTGAAATACACTTTTAGTAGATTCTGCAAGTGGATAGATTGAATGCTTTGAGGCCTAAGCTGGAAAAGGAAATATCTTCGCATAAAAACTAAACAGAAGCATTCTCAGAAACTTCATTGTGATGTGTGCATTCAATTCAGAGAATTGAAGCTTACTTTTGATAAAGCAGTTTTGAACCACCCTTTTTGTAGAATCTGCAAGTGGATATTTGGAGCGCTTTGAGGCCAATGCTGGAAAAGGAAATATCTTCACATAAAAACTAGACAGAAGCATTCTCAGAAACTTCTTTGTGATGTGTGCATTCAACTCACAGAATTGAACCTTCCTTTTGATAGAGCAGTTTCGAAACACCCTTTTCGTACAATCTGCAAGTGGATATTTGGAGCGCTTTGAGGTCTATGCGGGAAAAGGAAATATCTTCACATAAAAACTAGACAGAAGCATTCTCAGAAAGAGTGCATTAAACTGACAGAGTTGAAACTTCCTTTTGATAGAATACTTTGGAAACACTCTCTTTGTAGAATCTGCAAGTGGATACTTGGAGTGCTTTGGGGCCTATGCTGGAAAAGGAAATATCTTCACACAAAAACTAGACAGAAACATTCTCAGAAACTGCTTTGTGATGAGTGCATTCAACTCACAGAGTTGAATCTTCTTTTTGATAGGACAGGTTTGAAACAGTCTTTTTGTTCAATCTGTAAGTTTATATTTGGAACGCATTGAGACCTATGATGGAAAAAGAAATATCGTCACATAAAAACTAGACAGGTGCATTCTCAGAAAGTTCTCTGTGATGAGTGCATTCAACTCACAGAGTTGAACTTTCCTATTGATAGAAGAGATTTGAAACACACTTTTTGTAGGATCAACAATTTATATTTGGAGGGCTTTGCGGCCTATGCTAGAAAAGAAAGTATCTTCACACAAAAATTAGACAGAAGCATTCTCAGAGACTTCTTTGTGATGAGTGCATTCAACTCACACAGTTGAACCTTCCTTTTCATAGAAGTGTTTTGAAACACTCTTTTTGTACAATCTGCATGTGGATATTTGGAGCGCTTTAAGGCCTATGATGGAAAAGGAAATATCTTC
Source organism: Pongo abelii (assembly GCF_028885655.2). Lineage (NCBI taxonomy): Eukaryota > Metazoa > Chordata > Mammalia > Primates > Hominidae > Pongo > Pongo abelii. Next base: position 15,186,598 of record NC_072000.2, on the reverse strand, counting down.
ACAAAAAACTAGAAAGAAGCTTTCCAAGGAACTTCTCTGTAATGATTGTATTCAACTCACAGATTGAACCTTCCTTTTGATTGAGCAGTTTGGAACACCATTTTTGTAGAATCTGCAAGTGGATATTTGGAGCAATTTAAGGCCTGTGCTGGAATAGGAAATATATTCACATAAAAACTAAACAGAAGCATTCTCAGAAACTTCTTTGTGATGTGTGCATTCAACTCACAGAGTTGAACCATACTTTTGATAGAGCAGTTTGCAAACACCCTTTTGTAGAATCTGCAAGTGGATATTTGGAGCGCTTTGAGGCCTATACTGGAAAAGTAAATATTTTCACATAAAAACTAGACAGAAGCACTCTCAGAAACTTCTTTGAGATGAGTGCATTCAACTCACAGAGTTTAAACTTCTTTTTGATAGAGCAGTTTTGAAACAACCTTTTTTAAAATCTGCAAGTGGATATTTGGAGTGCTTTCGGGCCTATGCTGGAAAAGGAAACATCTTCACATAAAAACTAGACAGAAGCATTCTCAGAAACATCTTTGTGATGAGTGCATTCAACTAACATAGTTGAACCTTCCGTTTGATATAGCAGTTTTGAAACACCATTTTTGTGGAATCTGTAACTGAATATTTGGAGCACTTTGAGGCCTATGCTGGAAAAGGAAATATCTTCATATAAAAACTAGAGAGAATCATTCTCAGAAACTTCACTGAGCTTTATGCATTCTACTTACAGACTTGAACTTTCCTTTTAATAGAGCAGTTTTGAAACACTCTTTTTGTAGGATCTGCAAGTGGATATTTGGAGCACTTTGAGGTCTATTCTGGAAACGGAAATATCTTCACACAAAAAATTGACGGAAACATTCTAAGAAACTTCTTTGTGATGAGTGAATTCAAACCACAGGCTTAAACCATCCTTTTGATAGATCAGTTTTCAAACACTCTTTTTGTAGAATCTGCAAGTGGATATTTGGAGGGCTTTGAGGCCTATGCTGGAAAAGGAAATATCTTCACATAAAAAATAGACAAAAGGATTTTCAGAAACTTCTCTGTGATGAGTGCATTCAACTCAAAGAGTTGCACCTTCCATTTGATAGAACAGTTTTGAAACACTCTTTTTGTAGAATCTGTAAGTAAATATTTGCAGTGCTGTGAGGCCTATCCTGCAAAAGGAAATATCTTCACATAAACACTAGACAGAAGCATTCTCAGAAACTTTTTGTGATGTGCGCATTCAACTCACAGAATTCAACCTTCCTTTGATAGAACAGTTTTGAAACACTCTTTTTGTACAATCTGCAAGTTGATATTGTTGCGCTTTGAGGCCTGTGCTGGAAAAGTAAATAACTTCACATAAAAACTAGATGGAAGCATTCTCAGAAACTACTTTGGGATGTGTTCATTCAACTCACAGGCTTGAACCTTCCTTTTGTTAGAGGAGTTTTGAAACACTCTTTTTGTAGAATCTGCAAGTGGAAATTCGGAAAATTTTGGGGCTTATGATGGAAAAGGAAATACCTTCTCATAAAAACTAGACAGAAGAATTCTCAGAAACTTCTCCGTGACGACTGCATTCAACTCATAGAGTTGAACCTTCCTTTTGACAGAACGGTTTTGAAACACTCTTTTGAACAATCTGCAAGTGGATATTTGGAGTGCTTTGAGGCCTATGCTGGAAAGGGAAATATCTTCACATAAAAACTAAGCAGAGGCATTCTCAGAAACTTCTTTATGATGAGTGCATTCAACTAACAGATTTGAACCTTCCTTTTCATAGAGCAGTTTTGAAACACTCTTTTTGTAGCATCTGCAAGTGAATATTTGGAGTGCTTTGATGCCTAGGCTGGAAAAGTAAGTATCTTCACATAAAAACTAGACAGAAGCATTCTCAGAAACTTCTTTGTGATGTGCACATTCAACTCACGGATTTGAACCTTCCCTTTGATAGAGCAGTTTTGAAACACTATTTTTGCAGAATCTGCAAATGAATATTTGGAGTGCATTGAGACCTATGATGGAAATGGTAATATCTTCACATAAAAACCAGACAGAAGCATTCTCAGAAACTTCTCTGTGATGAGTGCATGCAACTCACAGAGTTCAACCTTCCTTTTGATATAACAGATTTGAAACACTCTCTTTGTAGAATCTGCAAGTGGATATTTGGAGCGCTTTCAGGTGTATACTTTAAAAGGATATACCTTCACATAAAAAATAGACAGAAGCATTCTCCGAAACTCCTTTGTGATGAGTGCATTCAACTCACAGACTTGAACATTCCTTTTGATAGAGCAGTTTTGAAACACTCTTTTTGTAGAATCTGCAAGTGAATATTTGGAGGACTTTGAGGCCTATGCTGGAAATGGAAACATCTTCACATTAAAATTAGTCAGAAGAATTCTCCGAAACTATCTTGTGATGAGTGCATTTCACTCACAAATTTGAACCTTCCTTTTGATAGAACAGTTTTGAAGCACTCTTTTTCTAGAATCTCCAAGTGGATATTTTGAGCTGTTTGTGGCCTATGCTGGAAAAGGAAATATCTTCACATAAAGACTAGTCTGAAGCATTCTCACAAAATTATTTGTGATGAGTGCATTCAACTCACAGAGTTGAAACTTCCTTTTGATAGAAAAGTTTTGAAATACTCTTTTTGTAGAATCTGGAAGTGGATATTTGGAGCACTTTGGGGCCTACAATGGAAAAGGAAATATCTTCACATAAAAACTAGATAGAAGCATTCTCAGAAACTTCTCTGTGATGAGTGCATTCAACTCACAGAGCTGAACCTTCCTTTTGAAAGAACAGTTTTGAAAGACTGTTTTTGTACAATCTGCAAGTGGATATTTGGAGCACTCTGAGGCCTATGCTGGAAATGGAAATATCTTCACATGAAAAATAAGCAGAAACATTTTCAGAAACTTCTTTGTGATGAGTGCATTCAACTCCCAGACTTGAACCTTCCTTTTGTTAGAGCAGTTTTGAAACACTCTTTTTGTAGAGTCTGCAAGTGGACATTTGGAGCGCTTTGAGGCCTATGCTGGAAAATTAAATATCTTCACATAAAAACTAGACAGAAGTACTCTCATCAAATTCTTTGTTATGAGTGCTCTCAACTCACAGAGTTGAACCCTCTTTTTAATAGAACAGTTTTGAAACCCTCTTTTTAAAGAATCTGCAGGTGGATATATAGAGTGCTTTGAGGTCTATGATGGAAAAGGAAGTATCTGTGATGTGTCCATTCAACTCACAGACTTGAACCTAACTTTTCATAGAGCAGTTTTGAAACACTCCTTTTGTAGAATCTGCAAGTGCATGTTTGGAGCACTTTGAGGCCTATGCTGGAAAAGGAAACATCTTCTTACAAAAATTAAGTAGAAGCTTTCTCTGAAACTTCTTTGTGATGTGTGCATTCAACTCACAGAGTTGAACCTCCGTTTTGGTAGAACAGTTTTGTAAAACTCTCTTTGTAGAATCTGCAAGTGGATATTTGGAGGGCTTTGAGGCCGATGCTGGGAAAGGTAATATCTTCACATAAAAACTAGACAGAAGCATTCTCAGAAACATCTTTTGATGAGTGCATTAAACTCACAGGCTTGGACCTTCCTTTCCATAGAGCAGGTTTGAAATACTGTTTTTGTAGAATCTGCAAGTGGATATGTGGAGCACTTAGAGGCCGATGTTGGCAAAGGAAATATTATCAGATAAAAACAAGACAGAAACATTCTCAGAAAATTTTCTGAAATGAGTTCATTCAACTCACAGAGTTGAACTTTCCTTTTGAGAGAACAGTTTTGAAACATTCTCTGTGTAGAATCTGCAAGTGTATATTTGGAGAGCTTTGGGGACTATGCTGGAAAAGGAAATATGTTCACATAAAAACTAGACAGAAACATTCTCAGAAACTTCTTTGTGATGTGTGCATTCAACTAACAGTGTTGAACCTTCCTTTTGATAGAGCAGTTTTGAAACACCCTTTTTATGGGATCTGCAAGTGGATATTTGGAGAGCTTTGAGGCCTATTTTGGAAAAGGAAATATCTTCACATAAGAACTGGACAGAAACATTCTCAGAAACTACCCTGTGCTTTATGAATTCAACTCACAGACTTGAACCTTCCCTTTGGTAGAGCAGTTTTGAAACACTCTTACTGAAGAAACTGCAAGTGGATATTTGGACCGCTTTGAGGTCTATGCTGGAAAAGGTAATATCTTCACATAAAAATTAAGCTGAAGCATTCTCAGAAACTTCTTCATGATGAGTGCATTCAACTGACAGACTTGAACTTTCCTTTTGATACAGCCGTTTTGAAACACTCTTTTTTTTGAATCTGCAATTGGATATTTGGAGCGCTTTGAGGCCTATGCTGGAAAAGGAAGTGTCTTCACATAAAAACTAGACAGAAGCATTCTCAGAAACTTCTTTGTGATGTGTGCACTCAACTCACAGTGTTGAACCTTCCTTTAGGTAGAGAAGTTTTGAAACACCCTTTTTGTAGAATCTGAAAGTGGATATTTGAATCGCTTTGAGGCCTATGATGGAAAAGGAAATATCTTCACATAAAAACTTGACAGAAGCATTCTAAGAAATTTCCCTGTGCTTTATGAATTCAACTCACAGACTTGAACTTTCCTTTTGATTGAGTAGTTTTGAAACACACTTTTTATAGAATCTGCAAGTGGATATTTGGAGCATTTTCTGGCCTATGCTGGGAAAGGGAATATCTTCACATAAAAACTAGACAAGCATTCTAAGAAACTTCCCTGTGCTTTATGAATTCAGCTCACAGACTTGAAGTTTCCTTTGATAGAGCAGTTTTGTAACACACTTTTTGTAGAATCTGCAAGTGGATAATTGGAGTGCTTTCTGGCCTAGGCTGGAAAAGGGAATATCTTCACATAAAATGAAGACAGAAGCATTCTCAAAAATTTCACTTTGCTTTAGGCATTTAACTCACAGACTTGAACCTTCCTTTTGATAGAGCAGTTTCAAAAAACTCTTATTGTGGGATCTGCATGTGGATATTTGGAGCGATTTGAGGCCTATGCTGGAAAAGGAAATATCTTCACATAAAAACTAGACAGAAACATTCTCAGAAACTTCTTTATGATGAGTGCACTCATCTCACAGAGTTGAACATTACTTTTGATAGAACAGTTTTGAAACACTCTTTTTGTAGAATCTGCAAGTGCATATTTGGAGCATTTTGAGGCCTATGATGGAAAAGGAAATATCTTCATATAAAAACTAGACAGAAGCATTCTCAGAAATTTCTCTGTGATGAGAGAATTGAACTCACAGAGTTGAACTTTCCCTTTTATAGAACAGTTTTGAAACACTCTTTTTGTACAATCTGCAAGTGGATATTTGGAGCGCTTAGAAACCTATGCAGGAAAAGGAAACATCTTCACATAACAGCTAAGCAGAAGCATACTCAGAAAGTTCTTTGAGATGAGTGCATTCAACTCACAGATTTGAAACTTCCTTTTGATAGAGCAGTTTTGAAACACTCGTTTTGTAGTATCTGCAAGTGGATATTTGGAGCGCTTTGAGGCGTATGCTGGAAAAGGTAATATGTTCACATAAAAATTAAGCTGAAGAATTCTCAGAAACTTCTTCATGATGAGTGCATTCAACTGACAGACTTGAACTTTCCTTTTGATAGAGCCGTTTTGAAACACTCCTTTTGTGGAATCTGCAATTGGATATTTGGAGTGCTTTGAGGCCTATGCTGGAAAGGGAAATATCTTCACATAAAAAATAGACAAAAGCATTCTCAGACAGTACTTTGTGATGAGTGCATTGAACTCGCAGAGTTGAACGTTTCTTTTCATAGAACAGTTTTGAAATACTCCCTTTGTAGAATCTGCAAGTGGATATTTGGGCGCTTTGAGGCCTACTATGGAAAAGGAAATATCTTCATATAAAAACTAGACAGAAGCATTCTCAGAAACTTCTTTGTTATGAGTGCATTCAACTCACAGACTTGAACCTTCCTTTTCATAGAACAGTTTTGTAAGACACTTTTTGTAGAATCTTCAAGTGGATATTTGGAGCGCTTTGAGGCCTATGCTGGAAAGGGAAATATCTTCAAATAAAAACTAGACAGAAGTATTCTCAGAAACTTCCCTGTGATGAGTGCATTGAACTCACAGAGACGAACCTTCCTTTTGATAGAAGAGTTTTGAAAAACTCTCTTTGTAGAATCTTCAAGGGGATATTTGGAGTCCTTTGAGACCCATGCTGTAAAAGGAAATATCCTCACATAAAAACTAGACAGAAGCATTCTCAGAAACTTCTTTGCAATGTGTCCATTCAACTCACAGAGTTGAACATTCGTTTTCATAGAGCAGTTTCGAAACACAATTTTTGTAGAATCTGCCAGTGGATATTTGGCGATATTTGAGGACTATGCCAGAAAAGGGAAAATCTTCACATAAAAATATTAAAGAAGCATTCACAGAAACTTCCCTGTGATTTATGCATTCAACTCACAGACTTGAACCTTCCTTTTGATACAGCAGTTTTGAAATACTGTTATTGTAGAATCTGCAAGTGGATATTTGTACCGCTTTGTGTTCTATGCTGAAAAAGGAAATATCGTCACATAGAAACTAGACAGAAGCATTCTCAGAAACTTCTTGGTGATGAGTGCATTCAAATCACAGTGTTGAAACTTCCATTTGACAGAACACTTTTGAAACACTCTTTTTATGGAATCTGCAAGTGGATATTTGGAGCGCTTTGAGGCCTATGATGGAAAAGGGAATATCTGTGATGAGTGCCTTCAACTCACAGACTTGAAACTTCCTTTTGATAGAGCAGTTTTGGAACACTCCTTTTGTAGAATCTGCAAGTTGATATTTGGAGTACTATGAGGCCTACAGTGGAAATGGAAATATCTTCACATAAAAACTAGACAGAAGCACTCTCAGAAACTTCTTTGTGATGAATGAATTCAACTGATAGAACAGTTCTGAAACATTCTTTTTATAGAATCTGCAAGTGGATGTTTTGAGGGCTTTGAGGCCTATGCTGGAAAAGGAAATATCTTCACATAAAAATTAGACAGAAAAAATCTTAGAAAATTCTTTCTGATGAGTGCATTCAACTCAAAGACTTGAACCTTCTTTTGATAGAGCAATTTTGAAACACTTTTTTGTGGAATCTGCAAGTGGATGTTTGGAGCAATTTGAGGCCTATGCTGGAAAAGGAAATATATCCACATAAAAAGTAGACAGAAGCATTCTCAGAAACTTCTTTGTGATGTATGCATTCAACTCACCGTGTGGAACCTTCCTTTTGATAGAGCAGTTTTGAAACACCCATTCTGTAGTATCGGCAAGTGGGTATTTGGAGCGCTTGAGGCCTATGCTGGAAAAGGAGATATTTTCGCATCATAATTAGACAGAAGCATTGTCAGAAACTTCCCTGTGCTTTATGAATTCATCTCACAGTCTTGAACATTCCTTTTGATAGTTCAGGTTTGAAACACTCTTTTTGTAGTATCTGCAATTTGATATTTGGGGTGTTTGAGCGCTGTGCTGGAAAAGGAAATATCTTCACATAAAAACTAGACAGAAGAATTCTCAGAGACTTCTTAGTGGTGAGTGCATTCATCTCACACAGTTGAACCTTCCTGTTGATAGAACAGTTTTGAAACACTATTTTTGTAGAATCTGCAAGTGGATATTTGGAGTGATTTCAGGCCTATGATGGAAAAGGAAATAACTTCATTATAAATTAGACAGAAGCATTCTCAGCAACTTCTCTGTGATGAGTGCACTCAACTGATAGTGTTGAACCTTCCTTTTGATAGAACAGTTTTGAAACTCTCTCTTTGTAGATTGTGGAAGTGGATACTTGGAGCGCTTTGATGCCTACACTGGAAAAGGAAATATCTTCACATAAAAAATAGACAGAAGCATTCTCAGAAACTTCTTTGTGATGAGAGCATTCAACTCACGGATGTGAACCTTCCTTTTGATAGAACAGTTTTGGAGCATTCTTTTTGTAGAATCTGCAAGTGGATATTTGGAGCGCTTTGAAGCCTATGCCGGAAAAGGAAATATCTTCACATAAAAACTATACAGAAGCATTCTCAGAAACTTCTTTTTGATGAGTGCATTCACCTCACAAAGTTGAACCTTCCTTTTGACAGAAGAGTTTTGAAACACTCTTTTTGTGGAATCTGCAAGTGGATATTTGGAGCCCATTTGAGGTCCATACTGGAAAAGGAAATAAATTCACATAAAAACTAGATTGAAGCATTCTCAGAAACGTCTTTCTTATGTGTGCATTCAACTCACAGACGTGAACCTTCCTTTTGATAGAGCAGTTTTGAAACACTCTTTTTGTAGAATTTGCAAGGGTATATGTGGAGCGCTTTGAGGCCTTTGCAGGAAAACGAAATATCTTCACATAAAAACAAGACAGAAGCATTCTCAGAAACTTGTCTGTGATGTGTGCATTCAACTCACAGTGTTGAACCTTCCTTTTGATAGAGCAGTTTTGAAACACGCTTTTTGTAGAATCTGCAAGTGGATATTTGGAGCAATGTGAGGCCAATGCTCGAAAAGGGAATATCTTCACATAAAAACTAGACAGAAGCATTCTCAGAAACTTCTTTGTGATGTCTACATTCAAGTTATAGAGTTGAAACTTCATTTGATAGAGCAGTTTTGAAACACTCTTTTTTTAGAATCTGCAAGTGGATATTTGGAGCAATTTGAGGCCAAACCTGGAAAAGGAAATATCTTCACCTAAAAACTAGACAGAAGCATTGTCAGAAACTTCTTTGTGATGCGTGCGTTCAACTCACAGAGTTGAACCTTCCTTTTGATAGAGCAGTTTTGAAACACTCTTTTTGCAGAATTTGCAAGTATATATGTGGAATGCTTTGAGGCCTATGCTGGAAAATGAAATAACTTCCCATAAAAAGTAGAGAGAAGCATTGTCAATAACTTCTTTTTGATGTGTGCATTCAACTCACAGAGTTGAACCTTTCTTTCGATAGAGCAGTTTTGAAACCCTCTTTTTGTAGAATCGGCAAATGAATATTTGAAGCCCTTTAAGGCCTATGCTGTAAAAGGAAACAACTTCACATAAAAAACTAGACAGAAGCATTCTCAGAAACTTCTTTGTGATATGTGCAGTCAATTCATAGAGTTGAACCTTCTTTTTGATAGAGCAGTTTTCAAACACTCTTTTTGTAGAATCTGCAAGTGGATATTTGGAGCGACTGCGGCCTCTGGTGGAAAAGGAAATATCTTCATATAGAAACTAGACGGAAGCCGTCTCAGAAACTAATTTGTGGTGTGTGCTTTCAACTCACAGACTTGTACCTTCTGTTTTGTAGAGCAGTTTTGAAACACCTTTTTTTGTAGAATTTTCAATTGGTTATTTACAGCGCTTTGACGCCTATGCTGGAAAAGGAAATATCTTCACATAAAAACAAGAGAGAAATGTTTTCAGAAACTTCTTTGTGTTGTGTGCATTCAACTCCCAGAGTTGAACTTTTCTTTTGATAGAGCAGTTTTGGAACACTGATTTTAGAGGATCTGCAAGTGTATATATGGAGCGCTTTGAGGACTATACTGGAAAAGGAAATATCTTCACATAAAAACAAGACAGAAGCATTCTCAAAAATTTCTTTGTGACATGTGCATTCAACTTATAGGGTTAAACCGTCCTTTTGATACAGCAGCTTTGAAACACTCTTTTTGAAGAAGTTGCATGTGAATACTTAGAGCACTTTGATGCCTAAGCTGGAAAAGGAAATATCTTCACATAAAAACTAGAGAGCTGCATTTTCAGAAACTTCTTTGTGATGTTCGCGTTCAACTCACAGAGCTGAACCACCCTATTCATACAGCAGTTTTGAAACACTCATTTTGCAGAATCTGCAAGTGGATATTTGGAGCGCTTTGAGGCCTAAGCTGGAAAAGGGAATATTCTCACATACAAACAAGAGAGAAGCATTCTCAGAAACTTCTTTGTGATGTGTGCATTCAATTCACAGTGCTGAACATTCCTTTTGATAGAGCAGTTTTGAAACACTCTTTTTCTAGAATCTGCAGGTGGATATTAAAGCACTTCGAGGCCTAGGCTGGAAAAGGAAATATCTTCACTTAAAAACTATACAGAAGCATTCTGAGAAATTTCTTTGTGATGACTTCATTCAATTCACAGAGGTGAATCTTCCTTTTGATAGAGCAATTTAGAAACACTATTTTTGTAGAATCTGCAAGTGAATATTTGGAGCGCTTTGAGGCCTATGCTGGAAAAGGGAATATCTTCACCTTAAAACTAGACCGAAGCATTCTAAGAAACTTCTTTTTGATGTGTGCATTCAACTAACAAAGTTAAAACTTTGTTTTCATAGAGCAGTTTTGAAACACTCTTTTTGTAGAATCTGCAAGTGGATATTTGGAGTGTTTTGAGGCCAATGCTGGAAAAGGAATTATATTAACATAAAAACTAGACAGCAGCATTCTCACAAACTTCTTTGTTCTGTGTGCATTCAACATGCAGAGTTGAATCTTCCTTTTGATAGAGCAGTTTTGAAACAATCTTTTTGCAGAATCTCCAAGTCAATATTGGGAGCGCTTGGAGGCCCATGCTGGAAAAGGAAACATCTTCATATAAAAACTAGACAGAAGCATTCTCAGAAACTTCTTTGTGATGTCTACATTCAAGTCATAGAGTTGAACCTTCCTTTTGATACAGCAGTTTTGAAACACTCTTTTTGTAGAATCTGCAAGTGGATATTTGGAGCGATTGTGCCTCTGGTGGAAAAGGAAATATCCTCATATAGAAACTAGACGGAAGCCTTCTCAGAAACTAATTTTTGGTGTGTGTTTTCAACTCACAGACTTCTACCTTCTGTTTTATAGAGCTGTTTTGAAACATCTTTTTGGTAGAATTTTCAATTGGTTATTTGCAGCGCTTTGAGGCCTATGCTGGAAAAGGAAATATCTTCACTTAAAAACTAGAGAGAAGCGTTTTCTCAAACTTCTTTGTGATGGGTGCATTCAACCCCCAGAGTTGAACTTTCTTTTGATAGAGCAGTTTTGAAACACTGTTTTTAGAGGATCTGCACGTGTATATATGGAGTGCTTTGAAGACTATGCTGGAAAAGGAAATATCTTCACATAAAAACAAGATAGAAACATTCTCAAAAATTTATTTGTAACGCGTGCATTCAACATATAGAGTTAAACCATCCTTTTGATACAGCAGCTTTGAAACACTCTTTTTGTAGTATTTGCGTGTGAATACTTAGAGCACTTTGAGGCCTAAACTGGAAAAGGGAATATCGTCACATGAAAACAATAGAGAAGCATTCTCAGAAACTTCTTTGTGATTAGTGCATTCAATTCACAGTGCTGAACATTCCTTTTGTTAGAGAAGTTGTGAAACACTCTTTTTCTAGAATCTGCAAGTGGATATTTGGAGCACTTTGAGGCCTATGCTGGAAAAGGAAATATCTTCACTTAAAAACTAGACAGAAGCATTCTCAGAAACTTCTTTGTGATGTCTGCATTGAATTCACAGAGTTGAACCTTCCTTTTGATAGAGCAGTTTTGAAACACTATTTTTGTAGAATCTGCAAGTGAATATTTGGAGCGCTTTGAGGCCAATGCTCTAAAAGTAAATATCTTCACCTAAAAACTAGACAGACGCTTTCTAAGAAAGTTCTTTTTGATGAGTGCATTCAACTAACAAATTTGAACTTTTTTTGATAGAGCAGTTTTGAAACACTCTTTTTATAGAATCTGCAGGTGAATATTGGGAGTACTTTGAGGCCAGTGCTCCAAAGGTAAATATCATGAAATAAAAACTAGATAGAAGCATTGTCAGAAACGTCTTTATGATGTGTGCATTCAACTGACAGAGTTGAAGCTCCTTTTTGATAGATTAGTTTTGAAACACTCTTTTTGTAGAATCTGCAAGGGGATATTTGAACCGATTTGAGGCCTTGGTTGGAAACCGGATTAAATTCTCATAAAAACTAGACAGAAGCATTCTCAGAAACTTCTTTGTGATGAGTGGATTCAACTCACATAGATGAAACTTCCTTTTGGTAGAGAAGTATTGAAACACTCTTTCTGTAGAATCTGCAAGTGGACATTTGGAGCTCTTTGAGGCCTTCGGCAAAAAAGGAAATATCTTCACATAAAAACAAGACAGAAACATTCTCAGAAACTTCTTTGTGATGTGTGCATTCAACTGACAGAGTTAAACCTTCCTTTTGATAGAGCAGATTTGAAACACTCTTTTTGTAGGATCTGCAAGTGGATAATTGGAGGGTTTTGAAGACTTTGTTGGAAACGGGAATACCTTCAACTAAAAACTAGACAGTAGCATTCTCAGAATCTACTTTGTGATGTGTGCATCCAACTCATAGAGTTGAACATACCTTTTCATAGAGAAGTTGTGAATCATTCTATTTGAAGAACCTGCAAGTGGATATTTGGACTGCTTAGAGGCCTTCATTGGAAATGGGAATATCTTCACATAAAAGCTAGACAGAAGCATTCTCAGAAACGTCTTTTTGATGTGTGCATTCAACTCACGGAGTTTAGCATAACTTTTGATTGAGCAGTTGTGAAACACTCTTTTTGTACAATCTGCAAGGGGATACTTGGACCGTTTTGAGGCCTTCTTTGGAAACAGGAATATCTTCATATAAAAACTAAAGAGAAGCATTGTCAGATACTTCTTTGTGATGTGTGCATTCAACTCACAAAGTTGAACCTTCGTTTTGATGTAACAGTTTCGAAACACATTTTTTGTAGAATCTGCAAGGGGACATTTAGAGCGCTTTGAATACTTCATTGGAAGTGGGAATATCTTCAAATAAAAACTAGACAGAAGCATTCTTAGAAATTACTTTGTGATATGTGCATTCAACACACAGAGTTAAACATTTCCTTTGTTAGAGCAGTTTTATAACACTACTTTTGTAGAATCTGCAAGTGGACATTTATAACTTTTAGAGGACTGGCGTGGAAAAAGAATTATCTTCAAATAAAAACTAGACAGAAGCGTTCTCAGAAATTTCTCTGTGATGTGTGCATTCAACTCACAGAGTTGAAATTTCCTTTTCATAGAGCAGTTGTCAGACACTCTTTTTGAAGAAACTGTAAGTGGATATTTGCACCAATTTGAGGCATTCCTTGGAAACACGAATATCTTAACAAAAACTAAACAGAAGCATTCTCAGAAATTTCTTCATGATGTGTACATTCAACTCAGGGTGCTGAACATAACTTTTCATAGAGCAGTTTTGAAACACTGTTTTTGTAGAATCTGAAAGTGGATATTTGGAGCGCTTGAGCCTTCATTGGAAACGGGAATATTTTGAAATAAAAAACAAACAGAAGCCTTCTCAGAAACAACCGTGTGATGTGTCCATTCAACTCAGAGAGTTGAACCTTTCCTTTGATAGAGCAGTTTTGAAATAATCTTTGTAGAATCTGAAAGAGGACATTTGAAGGGCTCTGAGGGCTATGGTGGAAAAGGAAATATCTTGAAATGAAAACTAGACAGAAGCTTTCTCAGAAACTTCTATGTGATGTTTGCATTCAACTCGCAGGGTTGAACATACGTTTTCCTAGTGCAGTTGTGAAACACTCCTTTTGAAGAACCTGCAAGTGGTTATTTGGACCGTTTTGAGGCCTTCATTGGAAACCGGAATATCTTCACATAAAAACTAGACAGAAGCATTTTCAGAAACATTTTGTGATGTTGGCATTCAACTCAGAGGGTTGAACATAACCTTTCATAGAGCAGTTTTAAAACACTCTTTTTGTAGAATCTGCAAGTGGATATTTGGAGTGTTTTGAAGACTTTGTTGGAAACGGGAATATCTTCAAATGACCACCAGACAGAACATTCTCAGAAACTTCTTTGTGATGTGTGCATTCAAATCACAGAGTTGAACCTTTGTTTTCAGAGAGCAGTTTTGAAGCACACCTTTTGTAGAATCTGCAAGTGGATATTTGGCGTACTTTGAAGCCTTTTTGGAAATGGGAATACCTTCAAATAAAAACTAGAAACAAGCATTCTCAGAAAGTACTTTGTGATGCATGCATTCGAATCACCGAGTTAAAACTTCCTTTTCATATAGCAGTTTTGAAACACTCTTTTTTAGGAATTTGCAATGAGATATTTGGAGATATTTGAAGCCTTCGTTGGGAACGAGAATATCATCAATTTAAAACTGGACAGAAGCATTCTCAAAAACTACTTTCTCATATGTGCATTCAAACCACAGAGTTCAAACTTTCTTTTGATAGAGCAGTTTTGAAATACTCTTTTTGTAGTATCTGCAGATGGATATTTGGAGCGCTTTGAGGCCTATGGTAGTAAAGGAAATATCTTCACCAAAAAAATAGAAGTTTCTCAGAAACTTCTTTGTGATGTGTGCATTGAACTCACAGAGTTCAACATAACTTTTCATTGAGCAGTTTTGAAACAATCTTTTTGTAGAATCTGTAAGTGGATCTTCGGAGCGCTTTGAGGCCTTCGTTGGAAACGGGAATATATTCACATAAAAACTACAAAGAAGCATTCTCAGAAACTTACTTGTGATGTGTGCATTCAATTCACAGAGTTGAACCTTCCTTTTGATAGAGGAGTTTTGAAACACTTTTTTTGTAGAATACACAAGAGGACATTTGGAGTGCTTTGAGGCCTTCAGTGAAAAAGGAATTATCTTCACAAAAAAACTAGACAGAAGTATTCTCAGAATTTCTTTGTGATGTGTGCATTCAACTCACAGAGTTAAACCTTCCTTTTGATAGAGCAGTTTTGAAACTCTCTTTTTGTACAATTTGAAAGGGGATATTTAGACCGTTTTGGTGTCTTTGTTGGAAACGGGTATATCTTCAAATAGAAACTAAACAGAAACATTCTCAGAAACTACTTTGTGATGTGTGCATTCAACTCACAGAGTTCAGCCTTCCTTTTGATAGAGCAGTTTTGAAACACTCTTTTTGTAGGGTCTGCAGGTGGATATTTGGAGCTCTTTGAGACCTATGGTAGAAAAGGAAATATCTTCACAAAAAAATTAGACAGAAGCATTCTCAAAAACTTCTTTGGGATGTGTGCATGCAACTCACAGAGTTGAACCTTTCTGTTGATAGAGCAGTTTTGGGATACTTTTTAATAGATTCTGCAAGTGGACATTTTGAGCGTTTTGAGGCCTTTTTTAGAAAAGGAAATATCTTCACATAAAAACTAGACAGAAGCATTCTCAGAAACTTTTTTTGATGTGTGCATTCAACTCACAGAGTTGAACATAAATTTTCATGGAGCAGTTTTGTAACACTCTATTTGTAGAATCTGCAACTGGATATTTGGACCGCTTTGACGCCTTCATTGGAAACAGGAATATCTTCACATAAAAACCAGACAGAAGCATTCTCAGAAACAACATTGTGATATGTGCATTCAACTCACAGAGTGGAACATAATTTTTCATGGAGCAGTTTTAAAACGCTCTTTTTGTAGAATCTGCAAGGGCATATTTGGACTTCTTTGGAAACTTAGGACTTCTTTGGAAACTTAGGGGCTTCTTTGGAAACTGGAATATCTAAACATAAAAACTAGACAGAAACATTGTCAGAAACTTCTTTGTGATGTGTGCAGTTAACGCACAGATTTGAAACTTCCTTTTGATAGAGCAGTTTTGAAACACTCGTTTTGTAGAGTCTGCAAGTGGATATTTGGAGCACTTTTAGGCCTATTGTAGAGATGGAAATGTCTTTACATAAAAACTAAACAGAAGCATTCTCCAAAACTTCTCTGTGATATGTGCATTCACCTGACAGTATTGAACCTACATTTTGATAGAGCACTTTTGAAAAACTCTTTTTGTAGAATCTGCAAATGAATATTTGGAGTGCTTTGAAGCCTTCGTTGGAAATGGGAATATCTTCAAATAAAAATTAGACAGAAGCATTCTCAGAAACAACGTTGTGATGTGTGCATTCAACTCACAGAGTTGAACTTGTCTTTTAATAAAGCAGCTTTGGAACACTCTTTTTGTAGAATTTGAATGAGGACATTTGTAGCACTTTTAGGGCTTTGGTGTAAAAGGAAATATTTTCAAATTAAAACCAGAAAGAAGCATTTTCAGAAACTTCTTTATGATGTTTGCATTCAACTCACCGAGTTGAACACACCGTTTCATAGAGCAGCTGGGAAACGCTGTTTTTGAAGAAACCGCAAGTGGATATTTGGACTGATTTGAGGTCTTCCTTGTAAACGAGAATATCTACACATAAAAACTAGACAGAAGCATTCTCAGAAACTTCTTTGCGATGTGCGCATTCAGCTCACAGAATTGAAAATTCCCTTACATAGAGCGGTTTTGATACAGTTTTTTGCAGAGTCTGCAAGTGGATATTTGGAGCGCTTTGAGGCCTAAGGTGGAAAAGGAAGTATCTTCACATAAAATTTAGACAGAAGCATTATCAGAAACTTCCTTGTGATGGGTGCATTCAACTCATGGAATTGAACCTTCATTTTAGTAGAGCAGTTTTGAAACTCTCTTTTTGTAGAATCTTCAAGTAGACATTTGGAGAGCTTTGAGGCCTTCAGTGGAAAAGGAAATATCTTCACATTAAAACTAGACAGAAGCATTCTCAGAAACTTCATTGTGATGTGTGCATTCAACTCACATAGTTGAACCTTCCTTTTGATAGAGCAGTTTTGAAATACTCTTTTTGTAAAATCTGCAATTGGTTACATGGGTTGTTTTGAAGCCTTTGTTGGAAACGGGAATATCTTCACATATAAACTAGACAGAAGCATTCTCAGAAACTTCTTTGTTTTGATTGCAGTAAACTCACAGAGTTGAGCCTTCCTTTTGATAGAGCAGTTTTGAAATAAACTTTATGTAGGATCTCCAAGTTGACATTTTGAGCAGTTTCAGGACTTCGGTTGAAAAGGAAATATCTTCACATAAAATCTAGACAGAAGCATTCTCAGAAACTTATTTCTGTTGTGTGCATTCAACTCACAGAGTTGAACATAACTTTTCATAGAGCAGTTTTGAAATTCTGTTTTTGTAGAATCTGCAAGTGGAAATTTGAAGCCCTTTGAAGCCCTCATTCGAAACGGAAATATCTTGGAATAAAAACTAGACAGAAGCATTGTTAGAAACTACTTTGTGATGTGTGCATTCAACTCAGAGAGTTGAACATTTCTTTTGATAGAGCACTTTTTAAACACTCTTTTTGTAGAATCTGCAAATGTACATTTGTAGTGCTTTGAGGGCTATGGTGGAAAAGGTAATATCTTCTTATAAAAACTAGACAGAAGCATTCTCAGAAACTTATTTGTTATGTTTGCATTCAGCTCACAAAGTTGAACATACCTATTCATAGAGAAGTTGTGAAACACTCTTTTTGTAGGATCTGCAAGTGGATATTTGGACCACTTTGAGGCCTTCATTGGATATGGGATTATCTTCACATAAAACCTAACAGAAGCATTCTCAGAAAATTCATTGTGATGTGTGCTTTCAACTCACAGAGTTGAACATAACTTTTCATTGAGCAGTTTTGAAACACTCCTTTTGTAGAATATGCAAGTGGACTTTTGAAGCGCTTTGAGGCCTTCGTGGAAAGGGAATTATCTTCACATAAAATCTGGTCAGAAGAATTCTCAGAAACTGCTTTGTGATGTGCACATTCAACTCACAGAGTTGTAACTTTCTTTTAATGGAGCAGTTTTGAAACACTCTTTTTGTAGAAACTGCAAGTGGATAATTGGTGCTCTTTGACCTCTGTGATGGAAAAGGAAATATCTTCACATGAAAACAACACAGAAGTATTCTGAGAAACTTCTTTGGGATGTGTGCATTCAACTCAAAGAATTGAGCCTATCTTTTTATTGAGCAGTTTTGAATCTCACTTTTTGCAGAATCTGCAAGTGGGTGTTTGGAGAGCTCTGAATCTTACTGTGGAAAAGGAAATATCTTCACATAAATACTACACAGAAGCATTCTGTAAACTTCTTTGTGAGCTGTGCGTTCAACTCATAGAGTTGAACTTATCTTCTCATTGAGAAGTTTTCAATCTCTCATTTTGTAGAATCTGCAAGTGGATATTTGGAGCCCTTTGCATAATATGGTGGAAAAGGAAATATCTTCAAATAAAAACTACATAGAAACAATCAGAGAAACAACTTTGTGATGTGTGCATTCAGCTCACAGTGTTGAACCTGTCTTTCGGTTGAGTAGTTTTGAATCTCTCTTTTTGCAGAATCTGCAGGTGGATATTTGGAGCCCTTTGAGGCTTATAGTGGAAAAGCAAATATCTTCACATAAAAACTACACAGAATGATTCTGAGAAACTTCTTTGTGATGCATGCATTCAACTCCCAGAGTTGAACCCATCTTTAGATTGAGCAGTTTTTAATCTGTCTCTTCCAGAATATGCAAGTGGATATTTTTAGCCCTTTGTGGCCTATGGTGGAAAAGGAAATATCTTCAAATAAAAACTACACAGAAACTTTCGGAGAAACTTCAATGTGATAGGTGCATTCATCTCACAGTGTTGAAGCTAACTTATGCTTAAGCAGTTTTGAAACAGTCTTTTTGTACAGTCTGCAAGTGGATATTTAGAGCGCTATGAGGCCCACAGTGGAAAAACAAATATCTTCAGACAAAAACTACACAGAAGAATTCTGAGAAACTTTTTGGGATGCGTGCATTCATCTCACAGAGTTGAAACTTTCTTTTGATTGAGCAGTTTTGGAACACTCTTTTTGTAGAAGCTGCAAGTGAATATTTGCAGTCCTTTGTTGCCTACGGTGGAAAAGGAAATCTCTTCACATGAAAACTGCACAGTAGCATTCTGAGAAACTTCTTTGTGATGTGTGCATTCATCTCACAGAATTGAAACTTTCTTTTGATTGAGCAGTTTTGACACACTCTTTTCGTAGAATCTGCAAGTGGATAATTGAAGCCCTTTGAGGCCTGCTGTGGAATAGGAAATATCTTCACATAAAAACTACTCAGAAGCATTTTTGAGAAACTTCTTTGTGATGTTTGCATTCAACTCACAGAGTTGAATCTATCTTTTGATGGAGCAGTTTAGAATCTCTCTTTTTGTAGAATCTGCAAGTGGATATTTAGACCACTTTGTGCCCTGTGATGGAAAAGGAAATAACTTCAAATAAAAACTACACAGAAGCATTCTCAGAAACTTCTTTGAAATGTGTGCATTCAATTCACAGAGTTGAACTTATCTTCTCATTGAGCAGTTTTGAATCTCTTTTTGAAGGATCAACAACTGGATATTTTGAGCCCTTTGTGGCCTACTGTGGAAAAGGAAATATCTTCAAATGAACACTACTCAGAAGCATTCTAAGAAACTTTTCGTGATGTGTGCATTCAACTCAATGAGTTGTACCTACCTTTCTATTGAGCCATTTGGATTTCTCTGTTCATAGAATCTGCAAGTGTATATTTGGAGCGCTGTGACTCCTACTGTGGAAAATAAAATACTTTCCAATAAAACCACACAGAAGCATTCTGAGAAACTTCTTTATGATGTGTGCATTCAACTCACAGAGTTGAACCAATCTTTTGATTGAGAAGTATTGAATCTCTCTTTTTGGAGAATCTGCAAGTGGATGTTTGGAGAGCTTTGAGGCTTTGTGGAAAAGGAAATATATTCACATAAAAACTACACAGAAACATTCTGAGAAACTTCTTTGCAAGGTGTACATTCAAATCACACAGTTGATCTTATCTTCCCATTGAGCAGTTTTGAATCTCTCTTTTTGGAGAATCTGCAAGTGGATATTTGGAGCCCTTTGTGCCGTATGGTGGAAAAGGAAATATCTTCAAATAAAAAGTACAGAAAATCATTCAGAGAAAGTTCCTTGTGATGTATGCATTGAACTCATAGAGCTGAACCTGTCTTTTGATTTAGCCATTTTGAATCACTCTTTTTGCAGAATCTGCAGGTGGATATTTGGAGACATTTGAGGCCTATTGTGGAAAAGCAAATATCTTCTCATAAAAACTACACAGAAGCATTCAGAAAAACTTCTTTGGGATGTGTGCAATCAACTCACAGAGTTGAACCTTTCTTTTGATTGAGCA
The DNA here is from genome assembly GCF_028885655.2 of Pongo abelii. NCBI lineage: Eukaryota > Metazoa > Chordata > Mammalia > Primates > Hominidae > Pongo > Pongo abelii. Next base: position 15,166,461 of record NC_072000.2, on the reverse strand, counting down.
GTTTTGAATCTCTCTTTTGCAGAATCTGCAAGAGGATATTTGGAGCCCTTTGCGGCCTATGGTGGAAATGGATATATCTTCAAATAAAAACTGCACAGAAACATTCTGAGAATCTTTTTGAGGAGTGCACTCATCTCACAGGGTTGAACTGATCTTATCATTGAGAAGTTTTGAAATACTCTTTTTGTAGAATCTGCAAGTGAATATTTGGAGCCCTTTGAGGCCTACCGTGGAAAACCAAATATCTTCAGATGAAAACTACACAGAAGCATTCTGAAAAACCTCTTTGTGATGTGTGCATTCATCTCACTGAGTTGAAACTTTGTTTTGATTGAGCAGTTTTGAAACAATCTTTTCCTAGAATCTGCAAGTGGATAATTTGAGCCCTATGAGGCCTATTGTGGAAAAGGAAATATCTTCAGATAAAAACTACTCAGAAGCATTCTAAGAAACTTCTTTGTGATGTGTGCATTTAACTCACAGAGTTGAATCTATCTTTTGATTGAGCATTTTAGAATCTCTCTCTTTGTAGAATCTGCACGTGGATATTTGGAGCCCTTTGGACCCTATGGTGGAAAAGGAAATATCTTCAAATAAACGTTACACAGAAGCATGCAGAGAAACTTTGTGATGTATGCATTCAACTCACAGAATTGAACCTATCTTTTGATTGAGCAGTTTTGAAACTCTCTTTTTGCACAATCTGCAGTTGGATGTTTGGAGGGCTTTGAGGACTATTGTGGAAAAGGAAATATCTTCACATAAAAACTACACAGAAGCATTCTGAGAAACTTCTTTGTGAGGTGTGCATTCAACTCACAGAGTTGAACTTATCTTCCAATTGAGCAGTTTTGCGTCTCTCTTTTTGTAGAATCTGCATGTGGATATTTGGAGCCCATTGTGACCTATGGTGGAAAAGGAAATATGTTCAAATGAAAACTACACAGAAGAATTCAGAGAAACTTCTTTGTTATGTAGGCATTCAACTAACAGGGCTGAACCCATCTTTTCATTGAGCAGTTTTGAATCTCTCCTTTTGTAGAATCGGCAAGTGGATTTTTGGTGACCTTGGCACCCCATAGTGGAAAAGGAAATATCTTCAAATAAAAACTACACAGTAGTATTTAGAGAAACTTCTTTGTGATGTATGCAATCAAAACTCAGAGTTGAACCTATCTTTTGATAGAGCAGTTTTGAATCTCTCCTTTTGAAGAATATGCAGGTGGATATTTGGAGCCTTTTGAGGCCTACAGTGGAAAAACAAATCTCTTCACATAAAAACTACACAGAAGCATTCTAAGAAACTACTTTGGGACGTGTGCATTCAACTCACAGAGCTGAACCTATCTTTTAATTGAGCAGTTTTGAATCTCTCTATTTGCAGAATCTGGAAGAGGATATTTGGAGTCCATTGGGTCCCATGGTGGAAAAGAAAATATCTTCAATTAAAAACTACACAGAAACATTCAGAGAACCTTCTTTGTGATGTGTGCATTCATCTGATAGGGTTCAACCTATCTTATGATTGAGGAGTTTTGAAACACTCCTTTTACAGAATCTGCGAGTGGATATTTGGTGCGCTCTCAGGCCTACCTTGGAAAAGCAAATATCTTCAGATAAAAACTACACAGAAGCATTCTGAGAAACTACTTTGTGATGTGTACATTCATCTCACAAAGTTGAACTTTTCTTTTGATTGAGGAGTTTTGAAACACTATTTTTGTAGAATCTGCAAGAGGATATTTGGAGCCCTTTGAGGTCTATTGTTGAAAAGGAAATATCTTCACATAAAAACTACACAGAAGCAGTCAGAGAAACTTATTTGTGATGTGTGCATTCATCTCACAGAGTTGAACATTCCTTTTGATTCAGCTGTTTTGAAACACTCTTTTTGTAGAATCTACAAGTGGATAATTGGAGCCCTTTGCACCCTATGGTGGAAAAGGAAATATCTCCAAATAAACCCAGAAACTTTTTCGTGATGTGTGCATTCAACTCACAGAGTTGAACCTATCTTTTGATTGAACAGTTTTGAATCTCACTTTTTGTAGAATCTGCGAGTGCGTATTTGGATTCCTTTGCACCCTATGGTGGGAAAGGAAATATCTTCAAATAAAAAGTACACAGAAGCATTTTCAGAAACTTTTTCTTGATGTGTGAATTCAACTCACAGAGTTGAACCTATCTTTTGATTGACCAGTTTTGAATCTCTCTTATTGTAGAAACTGCAAGTGGATATTTGGACCTCTGTGAGGCCTACGGTGGAAAATCAAATATGTTCACATAGAAACTTCACAGAAGCATTCTGAGAAACTTCTTTGTGATGTCTGCATTCAACTCACAGGATTGAGCCATCTTTTGATTGAGCGGTTTTGAATCTCTCTTTTTGAAGAATCTGAAGAATCTGCAAGTGGATGTTTGCAGAGCTTTGAAGCCTATTATGGAAAAGGAAATATCTTCACATAAAAACTACACAGAAGCATACTGAGAAACTTCTTTGTGATGTGTGCACTCTTCTCACAGAGTTGAGAATTTATTTTGATTGAGCAGTTTTGAAACACTCTTTTTGTAGAATCTGCAAGTGGATAATTTGAGCCCTTTGAGCTTTACTGTGGAAAAGCCAATATTTCAAATTAAAACTAACCAGAAACATTCTGAGAATCTTCTTTAGGATGTCTGCATTCAAATCACAGAGTTGAATCTATGCTTTGATTGAGCAGTTTTTAATCTCTCTTTTTGCAGAATCTGTTAGTGGGTATTTGGAGCCCTTTGCAGCCTAAGGTGGAAAAGGAAATATCTTCAAATAAAAACTACAAAGAAATAGTCTCAGAAACTTCTTTGCGATGTGTGCATTCATCTCACAGGGTTGAACCTATCTTACGATTGAGCAGTTTTGAAACACTCTTTTTGTAAAATCTGCAAGTTGATATTCGGAATGCTTTGAGGCTTACTGTGGAAAAGCAAATATCTTCAGATAAAAACTACACAGAAGCATTCCGGAAACCTCTTTGTGATGCGTGCATTCATTTCACAGAATTGAAACTTTCTTTTGATTGAGCAGTTTTGAAACACTGTTTTAGTAAAATCTGCAAGTGGATATTTGGAGCCTATTGAGGACTATTGTGGAAAAGGAAATATTTTCACATAAAAACTACACAGAAGCATTCTGAGAAACTTCTCATTGATGTGTGCATTCATCTCAGAGAGTTGAAACTTTCTTTTTATTGAGCCGTTTTTAAACACTCTTTTTCTAGTATTTGCAAGTGGATAATTGGAGCCCTTTGAGTCCTATTGTGGAAAAGGAAATATCTTACCATAAAAACTACTCAGAAGCGTTCTGAGAAACTTATTTGTGATGTATGCATTCAACTGACAGAGTTCAACATATCTTTTGATTGAGCAGTTTTGAATCACTCATTTTTAGAATCTACAAGTGGATATTTGGAGCCCTTTGAGGCCTATTGTGGAAAAGGAAATATCTTCACATAAAAACTACACAGAAGCAGTCAGAGAAACTTATTTGTAATGTGTGCATTCATCTCACAAGGTTGAACCTATTTCATGATTGAGCAGTTTTGAAACACTCTTTTTGTGGAATCTGCAAGTGGATATTTGGATCGCTTTCAGGCCTACCATGGAAAGGCAAATATCTTCAGCTAAAAACCACACAGAAGCATTCTGAGAAACTTCTCTGTGATGTGTGCATTCAATTCACATATTTGAACCTCTCTTTTGAATGAGCTGTTTTGAATCTCTCTTTTTGCAAAATCAACAAGTGGATGTTTGGAGAGTTTTGAGGCCTATTGTGGAAATGGAAATATCTTCACATAAAAACTACACAGAAGCATTCTGAGAAACTTCTTTGGGATGCGAGCACTCAACTTACAGAGTTGAACTTATCTTTTGATTGAGCAGTTTTGAATCTCTCTTTTTGCAGGATCTGCATGTGGATATTTGGAGCCCTTTGCAGCCTATTGTGGAACAGGACATTTCTTCAAATAAGAACTACTCAAAAGCATTCTGAGAAACTTCTTTGTGATGTGTATTCATCTCACAAGGTTGAACCTATCTTATGATTGAGCAGTTTTGAAACATTCTTTTTGTGGAGTCTGCAAGTGGATATTTGGAGTGCTGTGAGGGCTTCTAGGGAAAATCAAATATATTCACATAAAAATTACACAGAATCATTCTGATAAACTCCTTTGTGATGTGTGCATTCAACTCACAGAGTCGAACCTATCTTTTGATTGAGCAGTTTTTAATCTCTCTTTTTGCAGAATCTGCAAGTGGATGTATGGAGAGCTTTGAGGCCAATTGTTGAAAAGTAAATATCTTCACATACAAACTAAAAAGAAGCATTCTAAGAAACTTCTTTGTGAGGCGCGCATTCAACTCACAGAGTTGAACTTATCTTCACATTGAGCAGTTTCAAATCGCTCTATTTGTAGAATCTGCAAGTGGATATTTGGAGCGTTGTGAGGCCTGCTTTGGAAAATCAAACATGTTCACAGAAAAGCTACACAGAAGCATTCTGAGAAACTTTTTCTGATGTGTTCATTCATCTCAAAGTGTTGAACCTATCGTTTGATTGAGCAGTTTTGAATCTCTCCTTTTGCAGAATCTGCAAGTGGATGTTTGGGGATCTTTGAGGCCTATTGTGTAAAAGGATATATCTTCACAAAGAAACTACATGGAAGCATTCTGAGAAACTCCTTTGTGAGGTGTCCATTCAACTCACAGAGTTAAACTTATCTTCTCATTGAGCAGTTTTGAGTCTCTCTTTTTGTGGAATATGCAAGTGGATATTTGGAGCCCTTTGCACCCTGTGGTGGAAAAGGAAATATCTTCAAATAAAAGCTACACAGAAGCATACAGAGAAACTTCCTTGTGATGTGTGCTTTCGTTTCACAGAGTTGAACCTTTCTTTTGATTTAGCAGTTTTGAAACACTCTTTTTGTAGAATCTGCAAGTGGATAATTGGAGACCTTTGAAGCCTATTGCAGAAAAGGAAATATCTTCATATAAAAACTACTCAGAAGCATTCTGAGAAACTTCTTTGTGATGTGTAGATTCAACTCACAGAGTTGAATCTATGTTTTGATTGAGCAGTTTTGAATCTCTCTTTTTGTAGAATCTGCAAGTGGATATTTGGAGCGTTGTGAGGCCCACTGTAGAAAATCAAATATGCTCACATAAAAACTACACAGAAGCATTCTGAGAAACCTGTTTGTGATGTGTGCATTCAACTCACAGAGCTGAAATTTTCTTTTGATTGAGCAGTTTTGAATCTCTCTTTTTGCAGAATCTGCAAGTGGATGTTTGGAGAGCTATGAGGCCTATTGTGGAAAAAGCTGTATCTTCACATAAAAACAATACAGAAGCATTCTAAGAAAGCTCTTTGTGATGTGTGCATTCGGCTCACAGAGTTGAACTTATCTTCTCATTGAGCAGTTTCGAATCTCTCTTTTTGTAGAATCTACAAGTGGATATTTGGAGCCCTTTGCGCCCTATGGTGGAAAAGGTAATATCTTCAAATAAAATCGACACAGAAGTATTCAGAGAAACTTCTTTGTGATGTATGCATTCATCTCACAGAAATGAACTTATCTTTTGATTGATGAGTTTTGAATCTCCCTTTTTGCAGAATTTGCAGTTGGATATTTGGAGCACTTTGAGGCCAATGGTGGAAAAGCAAACATCTTCACATGAATACTACACAGAAGCATTCTGAGAAACTATTTTGAGATGTGTGCATTCAACTCCCAGATTTTAAACTTTCTTTCATGGAGCAGTTTTGAATCTCTCTTTTTGCAGAATCTGCAAGTGGATATTTGGAGCCCTTTGCAGCCAATGGTGGAAAAGGAAATATCTTCAAATAAAAACTACACAGAAACATTCTGAGAAACTTCTTCCTGATATGTGCATTCATCTCACAGGGTTGAACATATCTTATGATTGATCAGTTTTCAAACACTTTTTTTGTAGTATCTGCAAGGGGATATTTGGAGCGCTTTGAGGCCTACCATGGAAAAGCCAGTATCTTCAGATAAAAACTACACAGAAGCATTCTGAGAAACTCCTTTGTGATGTGTGCATTCATCTCAGAGTTGAACTTTTCTTTTGATTGAGCAGTTTTGATACACTCTTTTTGTAGAATCTGCAAGTGGATAATTAGAGCCCTTTTTGACCTATTGTGGAAAAGGAAATATCTTCACATAAAAAGTAGACAGAAGCATTCTGAGAAACTTCTTTCTGATGTGTGCATTCAACTCACAGAGTTGAACCTTTCTTTTGATTGAGTAGTTTAGAAACTCTTTTTGCAGAATCTGCAGGTGGATATTTGGAGCCCTTTGAGGCCTACTGTGGAAAACCAAATATCTTCACATAAAAACTACACAGAAGAATTCTGAGAAATTTCTTTGGCATGTGTGCATTCATCTCATAGGGTTCAACTTATCTTTTGATTGAGCAGTTTTGAATCTCTCTTTTTGCAGAATCTGCAAGTGGATATTTGGAGCCCATTGTGGCCTGTGGTTGAAAAGGAAATATCTTCAAATAAAAACTACACAGAAACATTCTGAGAAACTTCTTTGGGATGTGTGCCATCATCTCACAGGGTTGAACCTATCTTCTGATTGAGCAGTTTTGAAACAATCTTTTTGTATAATCTGCAAGTGGATATTTGGAGCACTTTGAGGCCTACTGTGGAAAAGCAAATATCTTCAGATAAAAAATACACAGAATCATTCTGAGAAACTTCTTTGTGATGTGTGCATTCATCTCACAGAGCTGAACTTTTCTTTCGATTGAGCAGTTTTGAAACTCTCTTTTTGTAGAAACTGCAAGTGGATATTTGCAGCTATTTGAGGCCTGTTGTGGAAAAGGGAATATCTTCCCATAAAAACCAGATAGAAGCATTCTGAGAAACTACTTTATGATGTATACATTCATCTCACAGAGTTGAAAGTTTATTTTGATTGAGCAGTATTGAAACATCCTTTTTGTAGAATCTGCAAGTAGATAATTTCAGCCCTTTGAGGCCTATTGTGGAAAAGGCAATATCTTCACATAAAAATTACTTAGAAGACTTCTGAGAAAGGTTTTGTGATGTGTGCATTCAACTCACAGAGTTGAAAATATCATTTGATTGAGCAGGTTAGAATCTCTCTTTTTGTAGAATCTGCAAGTGTATATTTGGAGCCCTTTGCACTCTGTGGTGGAAAAGGAAATATCTTTAAATAAAACCTACACAGAAGCATTCTCAGAAACTTCTTCCTGATGTGTGCGTTCAACTCACAGAGTTGAACCTAATTTTTGATTAAGTTGTTTTGAATCTCTCTTTTCGTAGAATCTACAAGTGGATATTTGGAGTGCTGTGAGGCCTTCTGAGGAAAATCAAATATGTTCACAGAAAAAGTACACAGAAGCATTCTGAAAAACTCCTTTGTGATGTTTGCATTAAACTCACTGAATTGAACCTACCATTTTATTGAACAGTTTTCAATCTCTTTTTGCAGAATCAGCAAGTGGATGTTTGGAGAGCTTCGAGGCCTATTGTGGAAAAGGACATATCTTCACTTAAATACTAAACAGAAGTATTCTGAGAAACTTCTTTGTGAGGTGTGAATTCAAAACTCAGTGTTGAACTTATCTTCTCATTGAGCTGATTTGAATCTCCCTGTTTGTAGAATCTGCAAGTGGATAGAAAAAATATATCTTCCAATAAAAGCAACATAGAAGCATTCAGAGAAACATCTTTGTGATGTATGCATTCAACTCAAAGCGTTGAAACTATCTTGTGATTGAGCAGTTTTGAATCTCTCTTTTTGTAGAATCTGCAGGTGGCTATTTAGAGCCCTTTGAGGCCTACGGTGGAAAACCAAATACCTTCGCATAAAAATTACACAGAAGAATTCTGAGAAACTCCTTTGGGATGTGTGAATTCAACTCACAGTGTTGAACCTATCTTTTGATTGAGCAGTTTTGAGTCTCTCTTTTTGCAGAATCTGCTAGTGGATATTGGGAGCCCTTTGTGGCCTACGCTGGAAAAGGAAATATCTTCAAAAAAAAAAACTACACAGAAACATTGTGAGAAACTTCTTTGTGATGTGTGCATTCATCTCACAAGTTTGAAGCTATCTCATGATTCAGCACTTCACACTTTTTTTAATTAATTAATTTATTATTATTATACTTTAGGTTTTAGTGTACATGTGCACAATGTGCAGGTTAGTTAAATATGTATACATGTGCCATGCTGGTGCGCTGCACCCACTAACTACTCACCTAGCATTAGGTATATCTCCCAATGCTGTCCCTCTCCCCTCCCCCCACACCACAACAGTCCCCAGAGTGTGATGATCCCCTTCCTGTATCCGTGTGTTCTCATTGTTCAATTCCCACCTATGAGTGAGAATATGCAGTGATTGGTTTTCGGTTCTTGCGATAGTTTACTGAGAATGATGATTTCCAATTTCATCCATGTTCCTACAAAGGACATGAACTCATCATTGTATATGGCTGTATAGGATTCCGTGGTGTATATGTGCCACATTTTCTTAATCCAGTCAATCATTGTTGGACATTTGGGTTGGTTACGTGTGCATGTGTCTTTATAGCAGCATGATATATAGTACTTTGGGTATATACCCAGTAATGGGGTGGCTGGGTCAAATGGAATTTCTAGTTCTGGATCCCTGAGGAATTGCCACACTGACTTCCACAATGGTTGAACTAGTTTAGAGTCCCACCAACTGTGTAAAAGTGTTCCTATTTCTCCACATCCTCTCCAGCACCTGTTGTTTCCTGACTTTTTAAGGATTGCCATTCTAACTGGTGTGAGATGGTATCTCATTGTGGTTTTGATTTGCATTTCTCTGATGGCCAGTGATGGTGAACATTTTTTCATGTGTTTTTTGACTGCATAAATGTCTTCTTTTGAGAAGTGTCTGTTCATGTCCTTCGCCCACTTTTTGATGGGGTTGTTTGTTTTTTTCTTGTAAATTTGTTGGAGTTCATTGTAGATTCTGGATATTAGCCCTTTGGCAGATGAGTAAGTTGCGAAAATTTTCTCCCATTTTCTAGGTTGCCTGTTCACTCTGATGGTAGTTTCTTTTGCTGTGCAGAAGCTCTTTAGTTTAATTAGATCCAATTTGTCAATTTTGGCTTTTTTTGCCATTGCTTTTGGTGTTTTAGATATGAAGCCCTTGCCCATGCCTATGTCCTGATTGGTAATGCCTAGGTTTTCTTCTAGGGTTTTTATGGTTTTATGTCTAATATTTAAGTCTTTAATCCATCTTGAATTGATTTTTGTATAAAGTGTAAGGAAGGGATCCAGTTTCAGCTTTCTACATATGGCTAGCCAGTTTCCCAGCACCATTTATTAAATAGGGAATCCTTTCCCCATTGCTTGTTTTTCTCAGGTTTGTCAAAGATCAGATAGTTGTAGATATGTGGCATTATTTCTGAGGGCTCTGTTCTGTTCCATTGATCTATATCTCTGTTGTCGTACCAGTACCATGCTCTTTTGGTAACTGTAGACTTGTAGTATAGTTTGAAGTCAGGTAGTGTGATGCCTCCAGCTTTGTTCTTTTGGCTTATGATTGACTTGGTGATGTGGCTCTTTTTTGGTTCCATATGAACTTTGAAGTAGTTTTTTCCAATTCTGTGAAGAAAGTCATTGGTAGCTTGATGGGGATGGCATTGAATCTGTAAAGTGCCTTGGGCAGTATGGCCATTTTCAGGATATTGATTCTTCCCACCCATGAGCATGGAATGTTCTTCCATTTATTTGTATCCTCTTTTATTTCCTTGAGTAGTGGTTTGTAGTTCTCCTTGAAGAGGTCCTTCACTTCCCTTGTAAGATGGATTCCTAGGTATTTTATTCCCTTTGAAGCAATTGTGAATGGGAGTTCACTCATGATTTGGCTCTCTGTTTGTCTGTTGTTGGTGTGTAAGAATGCTTGTGATTTTTGTACATTGATTTTGTATCCTGAGACTTTGCTGAAATTGCTTATCAGCTTAAGGAGATTTTGGGCTGAGACAATGGGGTTTTCTAGATATACAATCATGTCGTCTGCAAACAGGGACAATTTGACTTCCTCTTTTCCTAATTGAATACACTTTATTTCCTTCTCCTGCCTAATTGCCCTGGCCAGAACTTCCAACACTATGTTGAATAGGAGTGGTGAGAGAGGGCATCCCTGTCTTGTGCCAGTTTTCAAAGAGAATGCTTTCAGTTTTTGCCCATTCAGTATGATATTGGCTGTGGGTTTGTCATAGATAGCTCTTATTATTTTGAGATACGCCCCAACAATACCTAATTTATTGAGAGTTTTTAGCATGAAGTGTTGCTGAATTTTGTCAAAGGCTTTTTCTGCATCTATTGAGATAATCATGTGGTTTTTGTCTGTGGTTCTGATTATATACTGGATTACATTTATTGATTTGGGTATATTGAAACAGCCCTGCATCCCAGTGATGAAGCCCACTTAATCATGGTGGATAAGCTTTTTGATGTGCTGCTGGATTCGATTTGCCAGTATTTTATTGAGGATTTTTGCGTCAACGTTCATCCAGGATATTGGTCTAAAATTCTCTTTTTTGGTTGTGTCTTTGCCCGGCTTTGATATCAGGATGATGCTGGCCTCATACAATGAGTTAGGGAGGATTCCCTCTTTTACTATTGATTGGAATATTTTCAGAAGGAATAGTACCAGCTCTTCCTTGTACCTCTGGTAGAAATCGGCTGTGAATCAATCTGGTCCTTGACTTTTTTTGGTTGGTAAGCTATTGATTATTGCCACAATTTCAGCTCCTGTTATTGGTCTATTCAGAGATTCATCTTCTTCCTTGTTTAGTCTTCGGAGAGTGTATGTGTCATGGAATTTATCCATTTCTTCTAGATTTTCTAGTTTATTTGCATAGATGTGTTTGTAGTATTCTCTGATGGTAGTTTGTATTTCTGAGGGATCAGTGGTGATATCCCCTTTATCATTTTTTATTGCATCTATTTGATTCTTCTCTCTTTTTTTCTTTATTAATCTTGCTAGTGGTCTTTCAATTTTGTTGATCCTTTCAAGAAACCAGCTCCTGGATTCATTAATTTTTTGAAGGGTTTTTTGTGTCTCTATTACCTTCAGTTCTGCTCTGATTTTAGTTATTTCTTGCCTTCTGCTAGCTTTTGAATGTGTTTGCTCTTGCTTTTCTAGTTCTTTTAATTATGATGTTAGGGTGTCAATTTTGGATCTTTCCTGCTTTCTGTTGTGGGCATTTAGTGCCATAAATTTCCCTCTACACACTGCTTTGAATGCATCCCTGAGATTCTGGTATGTTGTGTCTTGGTTCTCGTTGGTTTCAAAGAGCATCTTTATTTCTGCCTTCATTTTGTTATGTATCCAGTAGTCATTCAGGAGCAGGTTGTTCAGTTTCCATGTAGTTGAGCGGTTTTGAGTGAGATTCTTAATCCTGAGTTCTAGCTTGATTGCACTGTGAACTGAGAGATAGTTTGTTATAATTTCTGTTCTTTTACATTTACTAAGGAGAGCTTTACTTCCAACTATGTTGTCAATTTTGGAATAGGTGCAGTTTGTTGCTGAAAAAAATGTATATTCTGTTGATTTGGTGTGGAGAGTTCTGTAGATGTCTATTAGGTCTTCTTGGTGCAGAGCTGAGTTCAATTCCTGGGTGTCCTTGTTGACTTTCGGTCCCATTGATCTGTCTAATGTTGACAGTGGAGTGTTAAAGTCTCCCTTTATTAATGTGTGGGAGTCTAAGTCTCTTTGTAGGTCACTCAGGACTTGCTTTATGATTCTGGGTGCTCCTGTATTGGGTGCATATATATTTAGGATAGTTAGCTCTTCTTGTTGAATTGATCCCTTTACCATTATGTAATGGCCTTCTTTGTCTCTTTTGATCTTTGTTGGTTTAAAGTCTGTTTTATCAGAGACTAGGATTGCAACCCATGCCTTTTTTTGTTTTCCATTTGCTTGGTAGATCTTCCTGCATCCTTTTATTTTGAGGCTATGTGTGTCTCTGCACGTGAGATGGGTTTCCTGAATACAGCACACTGATGTGTCTTGACTCTTTATCCAATATGCCAGTCTGTGTCTTTTAATTGGAGCATTTAGTCCATTTACATTTAAAGTTAATATTGTTATGTATGAATTTGATCCTATCATTATGATGTTAGCTGGTTATTTTGTGTGATAGTTGATGCAGTCTCTTCCTAGTCTCCATGGTCTTTACATTTTGGCATGATTTTGCAGCAGCTGGGACCGGTTGTGCCTTTCCATGTTTAGCGCTTCCTTCAGGAGCTCTATTAGGACAGGCCTGGTGGTGACAAAATCTCTCAGCATTTGCTTGTCTGTAAAGTATTTTATTTCTCCTTCACTTATGAATCTTAGCTTGGCTGGATATTAAATTCTGGGTTGAAAATTCTTTTCTTTAAGAATGTTGAATATTGGCCCCTACTCTCTTCTGGCTTATAGAATTTCTGCTGAGAGATCCACTGTTAGTCTGATGGGCTTCCCTTTGACGGTAACCCGACCTTTCTCTCTGGCTGCCCTTAACGTTTTTTCCTCCATTTCAACTTTGGTGAATCTGACAGTTATGTGTCTTGGAGTTGCTCTTCTCGAGGAGTATCTTTGTGGCATTCTCCATATTTCCTGAGTCTGAATGTTGGCCTGCCTTGCTAGATTGTGGAAGTTCTCCTGGATAATATCCTGCAGAGTGTTTTCCAACTTGGTTCCATTCTCCCCGTCACTTTCAGATACACCAATCAGACATAGATTAGGTCTTTTCACAGAGTCCCATATTTCTTGGAGGCTTTTCTCGTTTCTTTTTATTCTTTTTTCTCTAAACTTCCCTTCTTGCTTCATTTCATTAATTTCATCTTCCATCACTGATATCCTTTCTTCCATTTGATCACATCGGCTCCTGAGGCTTCTGCATTCTTCACGTAGTTCCCAAGCCTTGGTTTTCAGCTCCATCAGCTCCTTTAAGCACTTCTCTGTATTGGTTATTCTAGTTATACATTCTTCTAAATTTTTTTCAGTTTTCATCTTCTTTGCCTTTGGTTTGAATATCCTCCCATAGCTCAGAGTAATTTGATTGTCTGAAGCCTTCTTCTCTCAGCTCATCAAGGTCATTCTCCATCCAGCTTTTATCCATTGCTGGTGAGGAACTGCGTTCCTTTGGAGGAGGAGAGGTGCTGTGCTTTTTAGAGTTTCCAGTTTTTCTGCTCTGCGTTTCCCCATCTTTTTGTTTTTTTCTAATTTTGGTCTTTGATGATGGTGATGTACAGATGGGTTTTTGGTGTGGATGTCCTTTCAGTTTGTTAGTTTTCCTACTAACCGACAGGACCCTCAGCTGCAGGTCTGTTGGAGTACCCAGCCGGCCGTGTGAGGTGTCAGTCTGCCCCTACAGGGGGGTGCCTCCCTCTTAGGCTGCTCGGCTGTCAGGGGTCAGGGACCCACTTGAGGAGGTAGTCTGCCAATTGTCAGATGTCCAGCTGCATGCTGGGAGAACAACTGCTCTCTTCAAAGCTGTCAGACAGGGACATTTAAGTCTGCAGAGGTTACTGCTCTCTTTTTGTTAGTCTGTGCCCCGCCCCCAGAGGTGGAGCCTACAGAGGCAGGCAGGCCTCCTTGAGCTGTGGTGGGCTCCACCTAGTTCGAGCTTCTCAGCTGCTTTATTTACCTAAGCTAGCCTGGGCAATGGCGGGCGCCCCTCCCTCAGCCTCGCTGCCGCCTTGCAGTTTGATCTCAGACTGCTGTGCTAGCAATCAGTGAGACTCCGCAGGTGTAGGACCCTCTGAGCCAGGTGCAGGATACAATCTCCTGGTGCACCGTTTTTTAAGCCCTTCAGAAAAGCACAGTATTCGGGTTGGAGTGACCCGATTTTCCAGGTGCCCTCTGTCACCCCTTTCTTCGAGTAGGAAAGGGAACTCCCTGACCCCTTGTACTTCCCGAGTGAGGCAATGCCTCGCCCTTCTTCAGTTCACGCACGGTGAGCGCATCCACTGACCTGCGGCCACTGTCTGGAACTCCTAGTGAGATGAACCTGGTACCTCAGGTGGAAATGCAGAAATCACCTGTCTTTTGCATAGCTCATGCTGGGAGCTTTAGACCAGAGCTTTTCCTATTCGGCTATCTTCAGTTCACACTTTTTATAGAACCTGCAAGTGGTATTTTGTGTGCTTTTTGCCCATGGTGGAAAAGGAAATATCTTCAAATAACAAAATTAACAGAAGCTTTCTCAAAAACTTCTTCATTATGTGTGCATTCAACAAAGAGTGTTGAATCTATCTTTTGATTGAGCAGTTTTGAGTCTCTCTTTTTGTAGAATTTGCAAGTGGATATTTGGAGCACTGTGAGGCTAACTGGAAAATCAAATATGTTCACATAAAAACTACAGAGAAGCATTCTGACAAACTTCTTTGTGATGTGTGCATTGAACACACAGAGATGAACCAATCTTTTGATTGAGCAGTTTTGAATCTCTCTTTTTGTAGAAATTACAAGTGGATGTTCAGAGATCTTGGAGGCCTATTGTGGAAAAGGGAATATCTTCAAATAAAAACTACACAGAAGCATTCTGAGAAACTTATTTGTGAGATGTGCATTGAACTCACAGAGGTGAACCTATCTTTTGATTTAGCAGTTTTGAATCTCTCATTTTCAGAATCTTCAAGTGGATGCTTGGAGAGCTTTGAGGCCTATTGTGGAAAAAGGAAATATCTTCACACAAAAACTACACAGAAGCATTCTGAGAAACTTCTTTGTGACGTGTGCATTCAACTCACGGAATTGAAATTGTCTTCTCATTGAGCAGTTTTGGATTTCTCTTTTTGTAGAATCTGCAAGTGGATATTTGGAGCCATTTACGCCCTATGGTGGAAAAGGAAATATCTTCAAATAAAAACTACACAGAAGCATTAAGAGAAACTTCTTTGTGATGTATGCTTTCAACTAACAGAGTTGAACCTATCTTTTGAATGAGCAGTTTTGAATCTCTCTTTTTGGAGAATCTGCAAGTGGATATTTGGAGCCCTTTGAGGCCTATGGTGGAAAAGGAAATATCTTCAAATAAAAATTACACAGGAGCATTCTCAGAAACTTCTTCGTGATGTGTGCATTCAACTCACTGTGTTGAACCTATCTTTTGATGGGGCAGTTTTTAATCTCTCTTTTTGTAGTATCTGCAAGTGGATATTTGGAGTGCTGTGAGGTCTACTGTGGAAAATCAAATATGTTCACCTAACGACTACACAGAAGCATTCTGAGAAACTTCTTTGTGATGTGTGCATTCAACTCAAAGGGTTGAACCTATCTTTTGATTGAGCAGTTTAGAATCTCTCTTTTTTAGAATCTGCAAGTGGATATTTGGAGTGCTGTGAGGCCTACTGTGGAAAATTAAATATGTTCTCATAAAAACTATACAGAATCATTATGAGAATCTCCTTTGATGTCTACATTCAACTCACAGAGTTGAACTTATCTTTTCATTGAGCAGTTTTGAAACACTCTTTTTATACAATCTACAAGTGGATATTTGGAGCCCTTTGCACCCTATGGTGTAAAAGGACATATCTTCCGATAAAAACTACCCAGAAGCATTCTCAGCAACATCTTCGTGATGTATACATTCAAGTCACAGAGTTGAACTTATCTTTTGATTTTACTGTTTAGAATCTCTCTTTTCGTAGACTCTGCAAGTGGATATTTGGAGTGCTGTGAAGCCTACTGAGGAAAATCAAATATGTTCTCATAAAATCTACACAGAAGCATTCTGAGAAACTACTTTGGGATGTGTGCACTGAACTCACAGAGTTGAACCTATCTTTTGATTGAGCAGTTGAGCAGTATTGAATCTCTCTTTTTTCAGAATCTGCACGTGGCTGTTTGGAGAGCTTTGAGGCCTATTGTGGAAAAGGAAATATCTTCACGTAAAAACTACACTGAAGCATTCTGAGAAACTTTATGTGAAGTGTGCATTCAACTCTCAGACTTGAACTTATCTTCTCATTGAGCACTTTTGAATCTCTCTTTGTAGAATCTGCAAGTGGATATTTGGAGTGCTGTGATGCCTAATGTGGAAAATCAAATACGTTCACATAAAAACTACACAGAATTATTCTGAGAAACTTCTTTGTGATGTGTGCATTCAACTCACAGAGCTGAACCTATCTTTTGATTGAGCAGTTTTGAATCTCCCTTTTTGCAGAATGTGCATATGGATATTTGGAGCCCCTTTTGACCTATGGTGGAAAAGGAAGTACCTTCAAAGAAGAACTACACAGAAACATTCTGAGAAACTTCTTTGTGATGTGTGCATTCATCTCACAGAGTTGATCCTATCTTTTGATTGAGCTGTTTTGAATCTCTCTTTTTGCAGAATCTACATGTGGATATTTTGAGCCCTTTGTGGACTACTGTGGAAAAACAAATATCTTCATATAAAAACTACACAGAAGCATTCTGAGAAACTTCTTTGGTATATTTGAATTCAACTCATAGAGTTGAACCTATCTTTTGATAGAGAAGTTTTGAATCTCTCTTTTTGCAGGATCTGTATGTGGATATTTGAAGCCCTTTGCAGCCTATGGTGGAAAAGGAAATATCTTTAAATAAAAACAACACAGAAATATTCTGAGAAACTTCTTTTTGAAACTTTCTTCTGATTGAGCAGTTTTGAAACTGTCTTTTTGTAGGATCTGCATGTGGATATTTGGAGCCCTTTGTGGCCTATTGTGGAAAAGGAGATATCTTTACATAAAAACTACACAGAAGCATTCTGAGAAAGTTCTTTGTGATGTGTGCATTCATCTTACAGAGATGAACTTTCTTTTGATTGAGCAGTTTGGAAACACTCTTTCTGTAGAATCTGCGAGTGGATATTTGAAGTGCTTTGAGTCCTATAGTAGAAACGGAAATGTCTTCACATAAAAACTACACAGTAGCATTCTCAGAAACTTCTTTGTGATGTTTGCATTCAACTCAAATAGTCGAAACTATCTTTCGATTGAGCAGTTTTGAATCACTCTTTTTGTAGGATCTGCAAGTAGATATTTGGTGCCCTTTGCAGCCTATTTTGGAAAGGGAAATATCTTCACATAAAAACTACACAGAAGCATTCTGAGAAACTTCTTTGTGATGTGTGCATTCATCTCACAGAGTTGAACCTTTCTTTTGACTCAGCAGTTTTGAAACATTCTTTTTGTAGAATGTGCATGTGCATATTTGGAGTGCTTTTAGACCTATTGTAGAAAAGGAAATATCTTCACATAAAAACTACACAGAAGCATTCTGAGAAACTTCTTTGTGATCTGTGCATTCATCTCACACAGTTGAACCTTTCTTTTGATTGAGCAGCTTTGAAACACTCTTGTTGTAGAATCTACAATTGCATATTTGGAACGCTTTGTGGGCTATGATGAAAAAAGAAATATATTCACATAAACACTACACAGAAGCATGCTTAGAAACACTTTTGTGATGTATGCATTCATATCACGGAGTTGAACCTACCTTTTGATTCAGCTGTTTTGAATCTCTCTTTTTGTAGAATCTGCAGGAGTATATTTGGAGCCCTTTGCAGCCTATTTTGGAAAAGGAAATATTTTCACAAAGAAAATACACAGAAGCATTCTGAGAAACTTCTTTGTGGCGTGTGCATTCATATCACAGAGTTGAACCTTTCTTTTGAATAAGCAGTTTGGAAACACTATTTTTATAGAATCTGCAAGTGGATATTTGAAGCGCTTCAAGGATTATGGTTGAAAAGGTAATATCTTTACTTAAAAGCGACACAGAAGCATTCTCAGAAACTTCTTCATGATGTGTGCATTAATCTCACAGTGTTGAACTTTTTAAACTGAGCTGTTTTGAAACAATGTTTTTGGAAAACTTTCACATGCATATTTGGTGGGCTTGGAGGCCTATTATGGAAAAGGAAATATCTTCACATAAAAACTACACAGAAGCATTCTGAGAAACTTCTTTGTGATGTGTCCATTCATCTCACAGAGTTGAACATTTATTTTGATTGAGGAGTTTTGAAACACTCTTTTTGTAGAATCTGCAAGTGGACATTTGGAGTGCTATCAGGCCCATGTTGGAAAAAGAAATATCTTCACATAAAAACTACACAGAAGCATTCTGAGAAACTTCTTTTTGATGAGTGCATTCAACTCTCAGAGTTGAACCTATCTTTTGATAGAGCAGTTTTGAAACTCTCTTTTTGAAGAACTGCAGGGGAATATTTGGAGCCCTTTCTAGCCTATTGTGGAAAAGGAAATAAGTTCCCCAAAAAACTACACAGAAGCATACTGAGAAACTTCTCTGTGATGTGTAAATTCAACTCACAGTGTTGAACCTATCTTTTCATAGAGCAGATTTGAAACTCTCTTTTTGTAGAATCTGTAATTGGATATTTGGAGCGCTCTGCGGCCTATGGTGGAAAAGGAAATATCTTCACATAAAAACTACACAGAAGCATTCTCAGAAACTACTTTATGATGTGTGTATTCATCTCACAGAGTTCAATCTTTCTTTTGATTGAGCAGTTTTGAAACACCCTTCTTGCAGAATCTGCAAGTGAATTTTTGGAGCGCTTTGTGGCCTGTTTTGGAAAAGGAAATATTTTCACATAAAAACTGTACAGAAGCATTCTGAGAAACTTCTTTTCAATGTGTGCACTAATCTCACAGAATTGAAACTTTCTTTTGATTGGGCAGTTTGGAAACACTCTTTTTGGAGAATATGCACGTGGATATTTGGAGCGCTTTGAGGCCTATGTTGGAAAAGGAAATATCTTCACACAAAAGCTACACAGAAGCATTCAGAGAAACTTCTTTGTGATGGGCGCATTCAATTGATGGAGTTGAACCTATCTTTTGAATGAACAGTTTTGAAACTCTGTTTTTTGTATAATCTGCAAGAGGATATTTGGAGACCTTTGTGACCTACGGTGAAAAAAGAAATATCTTCATTTAAAAACTACACAGAAGCATTCTGAGAAACACCTTTGTGATCTATGCCTTCATCTCACAGAGTTCAAATTTTCTTTTGATGAGCAGTTTTCAAACACTCTTTTTGTAGAATCTGCCAGTGGATATTTGCAGCTCTTTGAGGCCTATTGCTGAAAAGGAAATATCTTCCTATAAAAACTACACAGAAGCATTCTGAGAAACTTCTTTGTTATGTGTGCATTAATCTCACTGAGTTGAACCTTTCTTTTGATTCAGCAGTTTGGAAACACTCTTTTTGTAGAATGTGCAACTGGATAATTGGAGCACTTTGATGCCTATTGTCTAAAAGGAAATATCTTCATACAGAAACTACACAGAATGATTCTGAGAAACTTCTTTGTGATGTGTGCAATCAACTCACATTGTTGAACCTATCTTTTGATTAAGCAGTTTTGAATCTCTCTTTTTGTAGAATCTGAAAGAGGATATTTGGAGCCCTATGCGGACTATTTCGGAAATTGAAATATCTTCACATAAAAACCACACAGAAGCATTCTGAGAAACTCCTTTGTGATGTGTACATTCATCTCAGAGAGTTGAAATTTTCTTTTGATTGAGCAGTTTTGAAGCACTCATTTTATACAATCTGGAAGGGGATATTTTAAGCAATTTGAGGCCTACAGTGGAAAAGGAAATATCTTCCCATAAAAGCTACATGGAAGCATTCTCAGAAACTTCTTTGTGATGTGTGCATTTGCCTCACAGAGTTAAAGCTTTCTTTTGATTGAGCAGTTTTGAAACAATCTTTTTGTAGAGTTTGCAAGTGGATATTTGGAGTGCTTTGAAGCCTATTGTAGAAAAGGAATTATCTACTCATGAAAACTACACAGAAGCATTCTGAGAAACTTGTTGTGATGTGTGCCTTCATCACACAGAACTGAAACTTTCTTTTAATTGAGCAGCTTTGAATCTTTCTTTTTGTAGAATCTGCAAGTGGATAACTAGAACCCTTGTGGCCTATTTTGGAAGGGAATTATCTTCCATAAAAACTACACAGAAGCATTCTGAGAAACTTCTTTGTGATGTGTGCATTTATCTCACTGAGTTAAACCTTCCTTTTGATTGACCATTTTGGAAACACTCTATGTAGAGTGTGCAAGTGGATATTTGGAGGGATTTGAGGCCTATAGGGAAAAGGAAATATATTCACATAAAAATTACACAGAAGCATTCTGAGAAACTTCTGTGTGATGTGTGCCTTCATCTAACAGGGTTGAACATTTCTTTCGACTGAGAAGTTTTGAAACACTCTCTTTGTAGAATCTGCAAGAGGATATTTGGAGCAGTTTGAGGCCTAACGTGAAAAGGTAATATCTTCACATAAAAACTACACAGAAGCATTCTGAGAAACTTCTTCATGATATCAACATTCATCTCACAGAGTTGAACGTTTCCTTTGATTGAGGAATTTGGAAACCCTCTTTATGTAGGATCCACAAAAGTATATTTGGAGTTCTTTGAGTTCTATTGTGGAAAAGGAAATATCTTCAAATAAAAATACAGAGAGCCATTCTGAGAAAATTCTTTGTGATGTGTGCATTCATCTCACAGAGTTGAAACTTTGTTTTGATTGAGCAGTTTTGAAACATCCTTTTTATAGAATCTGCAAGTGGATATTTGAAGGGCTTTGAGGCCTACTGTGGAAAAGGAAATATCTTCACATAAAAACTACACAGAAGCATTCTGAGAAACTTCCTTGTCAGGTGTGTATTCATCCACAGAGTTGAAGTTTTCTTTTGATTGATCAGTTTTGAAACACTGTTTTTGTATAATCTGCAAGTAGATATTTGGAGCACTTTGAGGCCTATGGTGGAAACAGAAATATCTTCACATAAAAACTACACAGAAGCATTCTGAGAAACTTCTTTGTGATGTGTGTATTCTTCTCACAGAGTTGATCTTTTCTTTTGATGTAGCAGTTTTGTAACACTCTTTTTTTAGTATCTGCAAGTGGATATTTGAAGCGCTTTGAGTAATATTGTGGAACAATAAATATCTTCACATAAAAACTACAAAGAAACATTCTGAGTAACTTCCTTGTGATGTGTGCATTCATTTCACAGAGTTGAACTTTTCTTTTGATTAAGCAGTTTTGAAACACTCTTTTTGTAGAATCTGCAGGTGGATATTTGGAGCACTTAGAGGCCTATGGTGGAAAAGGAAATTTCCTTACATAAAAGCAACACAGAAGCATTCTGAGAAACCCCTTTTTATATGTGCATTCATCTCCAAGAGTTGAATTTTTCTTTTGATTGGGCAGTTTATAAACACTCTTTTTGTAGAATCTGCAAGTGAATATTTGTAATGCTTAAATACCTGTTGTGGAAAAGGAAATATATTCACATAAAACTACACAGAAGCATCCTGAGAGACATCTTTGTGATGTGTGCATTCATCTGACAGAGTTGAACTTTTCTTTTGATTGAGCAGTTTTGAAACACTCTTTCTGTAGAATCTGCAAGTGGATATTTGGTGCTCTTTGAGGCTTATGATGGATAAGGAAATATCTTCACATAATAACTACAAAGAAGCATACTGAGAAACAGTTTTGAGATGTGTGCATTCAACTCACAGAGTTGAATTTATCTTTTGACAGGGCAGTTTTGAAACTCTCTTTTTGTAGAATCTGCAAGTGGATATTTGGAACCCTTTGCAGCCTATGGTGGAAAAGGAAATATCTTCCAATGAAAACTCTACAGAAACATTCTGAAAAACATCTTTGTGATGTGGGCATTCATCTCACGGAGTTCAGCCTTTCATTTGATTGAGCAGTTTTGAAACATTATTTTGCAGAATCCAGAAGTGGATATTTGGAGCTCTTTGAGGCCCATTGTGGAAGAGGAAATATCTTCACATGAAAACTACACAGAAGCATTATAAGAAATTCCTTTGTGATGTGTGCATTCATCTCACAGAGTGGAACTTTTCTTTCGATTGAGCAGCTTTGAAACACTCTTTTTGTAGAATCTGCGAGTCAATATTTGGAGCACATTGAGGCCTATTGTGGAAAAGGAAATATCTTCACAAAAAACAACACGCAAGAATTCTGAGAATCTTCTTTGTAATGTGAGCATTCATCTCACAAGTTGAAACTAACTTTTGATAGTGTAGTTTTGAAACTCTTTTTTTGCAAAATCTACAAGTGGATATTTGAGCCATTTGCAGCCTATGGTGGAAAAGGAAATATCTTCACATAAAAACAACACAGAAGCTTTCTGAGAAACTTCTTTTTGATGTGTGCATTCATCTCACAGAGTTGAAACTTTCTTTTTGTGGAGCAGTTTTTAAACGCTCTTTTTGTAGAATCCCCAAGTGTATATTTGGAGCGCTTGGAGGTATACTGTGGAAAAGGATTTGTCTTCAAATAAAACTACACAAAATCATTCTGAGAAACTTCTTGTGTTGTGTGCATTCATCTCACAGAGTTGTAACTTTCATTTGATTAAGCAGTTTTGAAACACTCTTTTTGTAGAACTTCCAAGTGGATATTTTGAGCGCTTTGAGGCCTATGGTGGAAAGGGAAATATCTTCACATAAAAATTACACAGAAGCATTCAGAGAAACTTCTTTGTGATGTATTCATTCATCCCACAGAGTTGAAACTTTCTTTTGATTGAGTAGTTTTGAAAAACTTTTTTGTAGAATCCGCAAGTGGACATTTGAAGTGCTTTGAGGCCTATTGTGGAAAAGGAAATATCTTCACATAAAAACTACACAGAAGCTTTCTGAAAAACTTCTTTGTGATGTGTGCCTTAATCTTGTGGAGTTTAAATTTTCTTTTGATTGAGAAGTATGGAAACACTTTTTTTTGTGGAAAATGCAAGTGGATATTCAGAGCACTTTGTGGCCTATGGTGGAAAAGGAAGTATCTTCACATAAAAACTAGACAGAACCATTTGGAGAAACTTCTTTGTGATGTGTGCATACATCTTCCAGAGTTGAACCTTTCTTTTGAATGAGCAGTTTTGAAACACTCTTTTTGTAGAATCGTCAACTGGATATTTTGAATGCTATGAGATCTTTGTTGGGCTAGGAAATATCTTCACATAAAAACTAGACAGAAGCATTCTGAGAAACTTCTTTGTATATGTGCACTCAACTCACAGAGTTGAGCATTTCTTTTCATTCAGCAGTTTGGAAACAATCTTTTTGTAGTATCTGCAAATGGATATTTGGAGCGCTTTGAGGCCTATATTGGAAAAGGAGATATCTTCACATAAAAACTAGACAGAAGCATTCTGAGAAACTTCTTTGTGATGTGTGCATTCATCTCATAGATTTGAACTTCTATTTTGATTGAGCAGTTTTTAAACACTCTTTTTCTATGATCTGCATGTGGATATTTGGAGTGCTTTGAGGCCTTGGGTGGAATAGGAAATGTCTTCACATAAAAAGTAGACAGATGCATTCTGAGAAACTTCTTTTTTTTATTGTACTTTAAGATTTATGGTAGATGTGCACAATGTGCAGATTAGTTACATATGTATACATGTGCCACGCTGGTGTGCTGCCCGCATTAAGTCCTCATTCAGCATTAGGTATATCTCCTAATGCCATCCCTCCACCCTCCTTCCACCGCGCAGCAGTCCCCAGAGTGTGATGTTCCCCTTCCTGTGTCCTTGTGTTCTCATTGTTCAATTTCCACCTATAAGTGAGAACATGCGGTGTTTGGTTTTTTGTCCTTTCAATAGTTTACTGAGAATTATGATTTCCAATTTCATCCATGTCGCTGCAAAGGGCATGAACTCGTCATTTTTTATGGCTACATAGTATTCCATGGTGTATATATGCCACATTTTCTTAATCCAGTCTATTACTGTTGGACATTTCAGTTGGTCCCAAGTCTTTGCTATTGTGAATAGTTCCACAATAAACATATATGTGTGCATGTGTCTTTATAGCAGCATGATTTATATTTGTTTGCATATATACCCAGTAATGGGATGGCTGGGTCAAATGGTATTTCTAGTTCTAGATCCCTGAGGAATAGCCACACTGACTTCCACAATTGTTGAATCCATTTACAGTCCCACCAACAGTGTAAAAGTGTTCTTATTTCTCCACATCCTCTCCAGCACCTGTTGTTTCCTGACCTTTTAATGAATGCCATTCTAACTGGTGTGAGATGGTATCTCATTGTGGTTTTGATTTGCATTTCTCTGATGGCCAGTGATGGTGAGCATTTTTTCACGTTTTTTGGCTGCGTAAATGTCTTCTTTTGAGAAGTGTCTGTTCATGTCCTTTGACCACTTTTTGATGGGGTTGTTTCTTTTTATCTTGTAAATTTGTTTTAGTTCATTGTAGATTCTGGATATTAGCCCTTTCTCAGATGAGCATGTTGTGAAAATTATCTCCCATTTTGTAGGTTGCCAGTTCACTGTAATGGTAGTTTCTTTTGCTCTGTAGAAGCTATTTAGTTTAGTTAGATCCCATTTGTCAAATTTGACATTTGTTGCCATTGCTTTTGGTGTTTTAGACATGAAGTCCCTGCCCATGCCTATATCCTGAATGGTAATGCCTAGGTTATCATCTAGGGTTTTTATGGTTTGGATTCACAGCTGAATTCTACCAGAGGTAAAAGGAGGAACTGGTACCATTCCTTCTGAACCTATTCCATTCAATAGAAAAAGAGGAAATCCTCCCTAACTCATTTTATGAGGCCAGCATCATCCTAATAACAAAGCTTGGCAGAGACAGAACAAAATAAGAGAATTTTAGACCAATATCCTAGATGAACATTGATGCAGAAATCCTCAATAAAATACTGGCAAACAGAATCCAGCAACACATCAAAAAGCTTATCCACCATGATCAAGTGGGCTTCATCCCTGGGATGCAAGGCTGGTTCAATATACACAAATCAATAAAAGTAATTCAGCATATAAACAGAACCGAAGACAAAAACCACGTGATTATCTCAATAAATGCAGAAAAGACCTTTGACAAAATTCAACAACCCTTCATGCTAAAAACTTTCAATAAATTAGGTATTGATGGGACGTATCTCAAAATAATAAGAGCTATCTATGACAAACCCACAGCCAATATCATACTGAATGGGCAAAAACTGAAAGCATTCTCTTTGAATACTGGCACAAGACATGGATGCCCTCTCTCACCACTCCTATTCAACATAGTGTTGGAAGTTCTGGCCAGGGCAATTAGGCAGGAGAAGGAAATAAAGGGTATTCAATTAGGAAAAGAGGAAGTCAAATTACCCTGTTTGCAGAAGACATGATTGTATATCTAGAAAACCCCATTCTCACAGCCCAAAATCTCCTTAAGCTGACAAGCAAATTCAGCAAAGTCTCAGGATACAAATTCAATGTACAAAAATCACAAGCATTCTTATACACCAATAACAAACAAACAGAGAGCCAAATCATGAATGAATTCCCATTCACAATTGCTTAAAACAGAATAAAATACATAGGAATCCAACTTAAAAGGGACATGAAGGAACTCTTCAAGGAGAACTACAAACCACTGCTTAATGAAATAAAAGAGGAAACAAAGAAATGGAATATCATTCCATGCTCATGGGTAGGAAGAATCAATATCATGAAAATGGCCATATTGCCCAAGGAAATTTATAGATTCAATGCCATCCCCATCAAGCTACCAATGACTTTCTTCACAGAATTGGAGAAATCTACTTTAAAGTTCACATGGAATCAAAAAAGATCCTGCATCACCAAGTCAATCCTAAGCCAAAAGAACAAAGCTGGAGGCATCATGCAACCTGACTTCATACTACAAGGCTACAGTAACCAAAACAGCATGGTACTGGTACTAAAACAGAGATATAGATCAATGGAACAGAACAGAGTCCTCAGAAATAACACTGCATATCTACAAATATCTGATCATTGACAAATCTGAGAAAAACAAGCAAAGCTGAAAGGATTGCCTACTTAATAAATGGTGCTGGGAAAACTGGCTAGCCATATGTAGAAAGCTGAAAATGGATCCCTTCCTTACACCTTATACAAAAATTAATTCAACATGGATTAAAGACTTAAACGTTAGACCTAAAACCATAGAAACTACTTTTTGATGTGTGCATTCAAATCACAGTGTTGAACTTTTCTTTTGATTGAGCAGTTTTTAAACACTCTTTTTGTAGAATCTGCAATTTGATATTTGGAGCGCTTTGAGGCCTATGGTGGAGAAGGAAATATCTTCACATAAAAACTAGACAGAAGCCTTCTGAGAAACTTCCTTGTGATGTTTGCATTCATCTCACACAGCTGAAACTTTCTTTTGATTGAGAAGTTTTGAACAACTCCTTTTGCAAAATCTGCAATTGGATATTTGGAGCACTATGTGGCCTATGGTGGAAAAGGAAATATCTTCGCATAAAAACTAGACACAAGTATTCTGAGAAACTTCTTCATGATGTGTGCATTCAACGCACAGAGTTGAACCTTTCATTTGATTGAGCAGTTTTGATATACTCTTCTAGAATCTGCAAGTGGCTATTTGGAGTGCTTTGCAGCCTATAGTGGAAAAGGAAACATCTTCACATTAAAACTACACAGAAGCATTCAGAGAAACTTCTTTTTGATGTGAGCATTCAACTCACAGAGTTGAACCTTTCCTTTTATTGAGCAGTTTGAAAACAGTCTTTTTGTAGTATCTGCAAATGGATATTTGGAGTGCTTTGAGGCCTACAGTTTAAAAGGAAATATCTTCACATAAAAACTAGACAGAAGGATTCAGAGAAACTTCTTTGTGATGTCTGCATTCATCTCACAGATTTGAAACTTTCTTTTTATTGAGCAGTTGAGACACTGTTTTTGTAGAATCTGCAAGTGGATATTTGGACAGCTTTGCGACCTATAGTGGAAAAGGAAATATCTTCACATAAAAACTACACAGAAGCATTCAGTGTAACTTCTTTGCGATATGTGCATTCATCTCACGGAGTTGAAACTTTCTTTTGATTCAGCAGTTTTGAAGCACTCTTTTTGTGGAATCTGCTAGTGGATATTTGGAGTGCATTGAGGCCTAGGATGGAAAAGGAAATATCTTCACTTAAAAACTAGACACAAGCATTCTGAAAAACTTCTTTGTGACGTGTGAATTCATCTCACAGAGTTGAACATTTCTTTTGATTGAGCAGTTTGGAAACAGTCTTTTGGTAGTATCTGCAACTGGATATTTGGAGCGCTTTGAAGCATATAGTGGAAAAAGAAATATCTTCACATAAAAACTAGACAGAAGCATTCTGAGAAACTTCGTTGTGATGTGTGCATTCAACTCACATAATTGAACGTTTCCTTTGATTGCACAATTTGGAAACAGTCTTTTGTCGTATCTGCAAATGGATATTTGGAGAGCTTTGAGGCCTATGGTGGGAAAGGAAATATCTTCAAATAAAAACTAGATAGAGGCATTCTGAGAAACTTCTCTGTGATGTGAGCATTCATCTCACAGAGGTAAACCTTTCTTTTGACAGAGCAGTTTTGAAACACTCTTTTGGTCGAATCCGCAAGAGGTTATTTGGAGCACTTTGAGGCCCATGGTGGAAAAGGAAATAACATCACATAAACACTAGACAGAAGCATTCTGAGAAAATACCATGTGATGTCTGCATTCCTGTGAAAGAATTCAACATTTCTTTGGTTTGAGGACTTTTGAAACACTCTTTTTGTAGAATCCACAATTGGATACTTGGAGAGCTTTGAAACCTATGGTGGAAAAAGAAATATCTTCACATAAAAACTAGACAGAAGAAATCTGAGAAACTTCTTCGTGATGTGTGCATTCACTCACAGGGTTGAAACTTTCTTTTGATTTAGCAGTTTGTAAACAGTATTTTTGTAGTATATGCAAATGGTTATTTGCGGTGCTTTGAGGCCTATAGAGGAAAATGAAATATCTTTACATAAAAACTAGACAGAAGAATTCTGAGAAACTTCTTTGTGATGCATGCATTCAATTCACAGAGATGAAACTTTCTTTTGATTGAGCAGTTTTGAAATCCTTTTTCATAGATACTGCAAGTGGATATTTGGAGCTCTTTGAGCCCTTTGGTGGAAAAGGACATATCTTCACATAAAAATTAGACAGAAGCATTCTGAGAAATTTCTTTGTGATGTTTGCATTCATCTCACAGAGTTGAACCTTTTTTTTGATTGAGCAGTTTTGAAACACTCTTTTTGTAAAATCTGCAAGTGGATGTCTGGAGCGCATTGGGGCCTATGGTGGAAAAGGAAACATCTTCACATAAAAACTACACAGAAGTAATCTGAGAAACTTCTTTTTGATGTGCGCATTCAACTCACAGAGTTGAAACATTCTTTTGATTGAGCAGTTTTGAAGCACACTTTCTGTAGAATCTGCAAGTGGATATTTGGAGAGATTTGAGGCCTACAGTGGAAAGGGAAATACCTTCATATAAAAACTTGACAGAGGCTTTCTGAGAAGCTGGCTTTAATGTATACATTCATCTCACACAGTTGAACTTTTCTTTTGTTTAAGCAGTATTGAAACACTCTTTTTATAGAATCTGCAGGTGGATACTTGGAGGGCTTTGAGGTCTATGGTGGAAAAGGAAATATCCTCACATAAAAACAAGACAGAAGCATTCTGAGAAATTTCCTTGTGATGTGTGTATTCAGCTGACACAGTTGAACCATTATTTTGATTGAGCAGTATGGAGACAATCTTTTGGTAGTTTCTGAAACTGGATACTTGGAGCGCTTTGAGGCCTATGGTGGAAAAGGAAATATCTTCACATAAAAACAAGACAGAAGCATTCTGAGAAACTTCTTTGTGAAGTGTGCATTCAATTCATAGAGTTGAAACTTTCTTTAGGTTGAGCAGTTTTGAAACACTCTTTTTGTAGAATCTGCAAGTGGATATTTGGAGCACTTTGTGGCCTCTAGTGGAAAACAAAATATCTTCACATAAATACTACAAAGAAGCATTCTGAGAAACTTCTTTGTGACGTGCACATTCATCTCACAGAGGTGAACCTTTCTTTTGATTGAGCAGTTTTGAAACACTCCTTTTGTAGAGTCTGAAAGAGCTTATTTGCAGTGCTTTGGGTGCTAAGGTGGAAAATAAATACCTTAACATAAAAACTAGACAGAAGCATTCACAGAACCTTGTTTGTGATGTGTGCATTCATCGCACAGAGTGGAACCTTACTTTTGATTGAGCAGTTTTGAAACACTATTTTTGTAGAATCTGCAAGTGGATATTTGGAGCGTTTTGAGGCCTAAGGTGGAAAAGGTAATATCTTCACATAAAAACTAGATAGAAGTATTCTGAGAAACATCTTAGTGATGTGTGCATTCATCTCACAGAGTAGAACCTTTCTATATATTGAGGAGTTTTGAAACCCTCTTTTTATGGATTCTGCATGTGGGTATTTGGGGTGCTTTGCAGCCCATGGTGAAAAAGGAAATATCTTTACATAAAAACTAGACAGAAGCATTCTGAGAGACTTCTTTGTGATATTTGCATTCATCTCACAGAGTTGAACCTTACTTTTGATTGAGCAGTTTTGAAACACTCTTTTTGTAGAATCTGCAACTTGATATTTTTAGCAATTTGTGGCGTATGGTGGAAAAGGAAATAACTTCACACAGAAACTAGACAAAAGTGTTCTGAGAAACTTCTTAGTGATATGTGCATTCAACTCACAGAGTTGAACCTTTCTTTTGATTGAGCAGTTTAGAAACACACTTTTTGTAGAAACTGCAAGTGGATATTTGGAGAGATTTGCAGCCTATGGTGAAAAAGGAAATATTTTAACATATAAACTAGACAGAAGCATTCTGAGAAACCTCTTTATAATGTGTGCATTCATCTCACAAAGTTGAAATTTTCTTTTGATTCAATAGTTTTGAAACACTCCTTTGTAGAATCTGCAAGTGGATATTTCAAATGCTTTGAGGTCTTTGGTGGAAAAGGAAATATCTTCATTTAAAAGCTAAACAGAAGCATTCTGAGAAACTTCATTGTGATGTGTGCCTTCATCTCACAGAGTTGAAACTTTCTTTTGATAGAGCAGTTTTCAAACACTCTTTTTGGAGGGTCTGCAAGTGGATATTTGGATCGATTTGAGGCCTACGATGGAAAAGGAAACATCTTCACTTAAAAACAAGACAGAGGCATTCTGAGAAATTTCTTTGTGATGTGTGCATTCATCTCACAATGTTGAACACTGCTTTAGATACAGCAGTTTTGAAACACTCTTTTTGTAGAATCTGCAAATAGATAGGGGCCTAAGGTGCAAAAGAAATATCTTCACATAAACACCAGACAGAAGCATTCTGAGACACAACTTTGTGATGTGTGCATTCATCTCTCCAGGCTCAACCTTTAATTTGATTGAGCAGATTTGAAACACTCTTTTTGTAGAACCTGCAAGTGGATATTTCGAGTTCTTTGTGGCCTCTAGTGGAAAGGGGAATATCTTCACATGATAATTAGACAGAAGCATTCTGAGAAACTTCTTTGTGATGTGTGCATTCATCTCACAGATTTAAACGATTATTTTGATTGAGCAGTTTTGAAACACTCTTTTTGTAGAATCTGCAAGTTGATAATTGGAGTGCTCTGAGGCCTATGGTGGAAAAGGAAATATCTTCACATAAAAACTAGACAGAAGCATTCTGAGAAACTTCTTTGTGATGTGTTCATTCATCTCATGGAGTTGAGCCTTTCTTTTGATTGAGCAGTTTTGAAATACTCTTTTTGTAGAATTTGCAAGTGGATATTTTGAGGGCATTGAGACCTATGGTGGAAAAGGAAATATCTTCACACAAAAATTAGAAACATTCTGAGAATCTGCTCTGTGATGTGTGTGTTCATCTCACAGAGTTGAAGATTTCTTTTGACTGAGCAGTTTTGAAACACTCTTTATAGAATCTGCTGGGGATATTTGGAAAGCTTCGGGGCCAATGGTGGAAAATGAAATATCTTCACATAAAAACTACACAGAAGCTTTCTGAGAAACTTCTTTGTGATGTGTGCATTCATCTCACAGAGGTGAACTTTTCTTTTGATTGAGCGGTTTTGAAAAACTCTTTTTGCAGAATCTGCAAATGTGTATTTGGAGCGCTTTGTAGACTATTGTGGAAAAGGAACTATCTTCACATAAAATCTAGGCAGAAGCATTCTGAAAAACCTCTTTGTGATGTGTGCATTCATCTCACAGAATTGAACCTCTCTTTTCATTGAACAGTTTTGAAACACTCTTTTTGTGGAATCTGTAAATGGATATTTGGAGCGCTTTGAGGCCTATGGTGGAAAAGAAATATCTTCACATAAAAACTTCACAGAAGAACCTGAGAAACTTCTCCATGATGTGCACTTTCATCTCACACAGTTCAAACTTTCTTTTGATTGAGCAGCTTTTAAACCCTCTATTTGTAGAATCTGCAATTGGAGACTTAGAGTTCTTTGAGTCCTATGGTGGAAAAGGAAATGTCTTCACATAAAAACTACACAGAAGCATTCTGAGATACTCCTTTGTGATGTGTGCATTCATCTTACAGTGTTGAACGTTTCTTTTGATTGAGCAGTTTTGAAACCTCTTTTTGTAGAATCTGCAAGTGGATATTTGGAGTGCTTTGAGGCCTATGGTAGAAAAGGAAATATCTTCACTTAAAAATGACACAGAAGCATTATAAGAAATATCTTTCTGATGAGTGCATTCAACTCACAGAGTTGAACCTTTCTTTAGATTGAGGAGCTTGAAACACTCTTTCTTTAGAGTCTGCAACTGTATATTTGGAGCGTTTTGTGGCCTATGTTGGAAAAGGAAATTTCTTCAAATAAAAGGTAGACAAAAGCACTCTGTGAAACTTCTTTGTGATGTATGCATTCATCTCACAGATTTCAACCTCTCTTTTGATTGAGAAGTTTTCAAACACTCTTTTTGTTGAATCTGCAAGTGGATATTTGGAGTGCTTTGAGGCCTATGGTGGAGAAGAAAATATTTTCACATAAAAATTAGAGAGAAGCATTCTGACAAATTTCTTTGTGATGTGTGCATTCATCTCAGAGAGTTGAACCTTTCTTTTGTTTGAGCAGTTTTGAAACACTCTTTTTGTAGTACCTGCAAGCAGATATTTTGAGTAATTTCAGGCCTCTGGTGGAAAAGGAAATACCGTCACATAAAAGCTAGACAGAAGCATTCTGAGTAGCTTCTTTGTGATGTGTGCATTCATTTCACAGAGTTCAACCTTTTTTTTGATTGAGCAGTTTTGAAACACACTTTTTGTGCAATCTGAAAGTGGATATTTGGAGCCCTTTGGGGCCTATGGTGGAAAAGGAATTATCTTCCCAATAAACTAGACAGAATCATTCTAAGAAACTACTTTGCCATGTGTGCATTCATCTCACAGAGTTGAAACCTTCTTTTGATTGAGCAGTTTTGAAACAGTCCTTTTGTACAATCCACAAGTGGATGTTTGGAGCCCCTTAGGGCCTATGGTGAAAAAGGAAATATCGTCCCATAAAAACTAAACATGAGAATTCTGAGAAACTTCTTTGTGATATTTGCATTCATCTCTCAGTGTTGAATCTTTTTTTTAATTGAGCAGTGTTGAAACACTGTTTTTCTACAATCTGCAAGTGGATATTTGGAGTGCTTTGAGGTCTATGGTGGAAAAGGAAATGTCTTCACGTGAAAACTAGACTGAAGCTTTCTGAGAAAGTTCTTTGTGATGTGTGCATTCAACCCACAAGGTTGAACCTTTATTTTGATTGAGCAGTTTTAAAACACAGTTTTTGTTGAATCTGCAAGTGGATATTTTGCATGATATGCAACATTTACTGGAAAAGGAATATCTTCACATAAATACTTGACAGGAGCATTCAGAGAAACTACTTTGTGATGTGTGTATTCATCTCACACAGTTGAACCTTTCTATTAATTAAGCAGTTTTGAAGCACTCTTTTTGTAGAATCTGCAAGTGGTGATTGGAGCACTTTGAGGCCTACGTTGCAAAAGGAAATATCTTCACGTAAAAACTAGACAAAAGCATTCTGAGAAAGTTCTTTGTGATGTGTACATTCATCTCACAGAGTTGAAACTTTCTTTTGATTGAGCAGTTTTGAAACACTCTTTTTGTAGAATCTGAAAGTGCATATATGGATCGCTTTGAGTCCTGCAGTAGAAAAGGAAATATCTTCACATAAAAACAAGACAGAAGCATTCTGAGAAACCTCTTTGTGATGTGTGCATTAATCTCACAGTGTTGAACCTTTCTTTTGATTGAGCAGTTTTAAAACACTCTTTTTGTAGAATCTGCAATTGGATATTTGGAGCGTTTCAGGCCCATGGAGGAAAAGCAATTATCTTCACATAAAAACTAGACAGAAGTATTCTAAGAAATTTTTTTGTGATGTGTGCGTTCATCTCACAGAATTTAACCTTCCTTTTGACTGAGCAGTTTTTAAACACTCTATTTGTAGAATCTGCATGTGGATATTTGGAGCACCTTGAAGTCCATGGTGGAAAAGGATATATCTTCATATAAAAATTAGACAGAAGCATTTTGAGAAACTTCTTACTGATGTGTGTGTTCATCTCACAGAGTTGAAGATTTCTTTTGGTAGAACAGTTTTGAAACACTCTTTTTGTTGAATCTGCCTTTGGATGTTTGGAGCACTTTGGGGCCTATGATGGAAAAGGAAATATCTTCACATAAAAACTACTCAGAAATAATCTGAGAAACTTCTTTGTGATGTGTGCATTCAACTCACAGAATGGAATCTTTCCTTTGATTGATCAGTTTTGAAACGCTCTTTTTGTAGCATCTTCAAATGTATATTTTGTGCGGACTCAGGCATACGGTGGAAAAGGACATATCTTCACATAAATACTAGACAGAAGCATTCTGAGAAACTTATTTGTGATGAGTGTATTCAACTCACAGAGTTAAAACTTTCTTTTGATTGAGCAGTTTTGAAACACACTTTTGCAGAATCTGCCTGTTTATGTTTGCAGATCTTTGGGGCCTAATGTGGAAAAGGAAATATCTTCAGAAAAACTAAACAGAAGCATTCTGAAAAACTCCCTTTTGATGTGTGCATTCAATTCACAGAGTTGAACATTTCTTTTGATTGAGGAGTTTTGAAACACTCTTTTTGCGGTATCTGCCAACGGATATTTGGAGGAGATTGAGGCCTATAGTGGAAAACGACATATCTTCACATAAATACCAGAAAGAAGCATTCTGAGAAACTTATTTGTGATGTGTGTATTTAACTCACAGGGTTGAAACTATCTTTTGATTAAGCAGTTTTGAAGCACTCTTCTTGTAGAATCTGCAGATGGATATTTGGAGCGCTTTGAGGCCTATGGTGGAAAAGGAAGTATCTTCATATAAAAACTTGACAGAAGCATTCTGAGAAACTTCTTTTTGATGTGTGCATTCATGTCACAGAGCTGAACCCTTCTTTTGATTGAGCAGTTTTGAAACAGTCCTTTTGTAGGATCTGCAAGGGGATGTTTTGTGAGCCATGGGGCCTATGGTGGAAAAGGAAATATCTTCACATAAAAACTAAGCAGGAGCATTCTGAGAAACTTCTTTGTGATGTTTGCATTCATCTGACAGAGTTGAATCTTTCTTTTAATTGACCATTGTTGAAACACTCTTTTTGTACAATCTGCAAGTGAATACTTGGAGTGCTTTGAGGCCTATGGTGGAAAAGACATATCTTCACATACGAAGTATACAGAAGCACTCTAAGAAACTTCTTTGTGATGTGTGCATTCACCTCACAGTGTTGAACCTTTCTTTTGATTGAGCAGTTGTGAAACACTGTTTTTGTAGAAACTGCAATTGGATATTTAGAGTACTTTGAGACCTATGTTGAAAAAGGTAATATCTTCACATAAAAAAGAGACAGAAGAATTCTGACAAACTTCTTTGTGATGTGTGCATTCATCTCACAGAATTGAATTTATCTTTTGATTGATCAGTTTTGAAACACTCTTTTTGTAGAAAGTGCAAGTGGATATTTGGAGCGCTTTGCGGCTTATGGTGGAAAAGAAATATATTCACATAAAAACTAGAAGGAAGCATTCTGAGAAACTTCTTTGTGATGTGTGCAGTCATCTCACAGAGTTGAACCTTTCTTTTTATTGAGCACTTTTGCAACACTCTCTTTGTAAAACCTGCAAGGGGATTTTTAGAGCGCTTTGAGGCCTATGGTGGAAAAGGAAATATTTTCCCATAAAAACTACACAGAAGCATTCTGAGAAACTTCTTTTTGATGTCTGCATTCTACTAACAGAGATGAAGCTTTCTTTTGACAGAGCAGTTTTGAAGCACTCTTTTTGTAGATTCTGCAAGTGGATATTTTGAGTGCTTTGCCACCTGTGGTGGGAAGGAATATATCTTTACATAAAAACTAGACAGAAGCATTCTGAGAAACTACTTTGTGATGTGTGCATTCATATCTCAGAGTTGAACCTTACTGTCAATTGAGCAGTTTGGATATACTGTTTTTGTAGAATCTGTAAGTGGGTATTTGGAGCCCTTTGCTTCTTACAGTGGAAAAGGAAATATCTTCACATAAAAACTAGAAAGAAGCATTCTGAGAAACTTCTTTGTGATGTGTGCATTCATCTCACAAAGTTGAACCTTTCTTTTGATTGAGCAGCTTTGAAAAACTCTTTTTGTAGAATCTGCAAGTGGATATTTGGAGCTCTTTGTGACCTATAGTCAAAAAGGTGATATCTTCACATGAAAACTAAACAGAAAATTTCTGAGAAAATTATTTCTGATGTGTGCTTTAATCTCACAGGGTTGAAACTTTCTTTTGATTGGTCACTTTGGAATCAGTCTTTTCGTAGAATCTGCAAGTGGATATTTGGAGCGCTTTGAGACCTATGGTGAAAAAGAAATATCTTCACATAAAAAATAGACAGAAGCATTCTGAGAAACTTCTTTTTGAAGTGTGAATTCATTTAACAGACTTGAACCTTTGTATTGATTGAGTAGTTTGGAAACAGTCGTTTTGTAGACTCTGTAGAGGGATATTTGTCAGACCACTGAAGCCTCTGGGGAAATAGGAAATATCTTCAGATAAGAACTAGACAGAAACATTCTGAGAAACGACCTTCCGATGTGTGTATTCATCTCACAGATTTGAACCTTTCTTTTGATTGAGCAGTTTGGAAACTGTCTTTCTGTACTATCTGCAAATGGATATTTGGCATGCTTTGAGGCATACGTTGAAAAAGGAAATATATTCACATAAAAACTTGACAGAAGCATTCTGAGGAACTTCTTTTTTATGTGTGCATTCATTTCACAGTGCTGAACCTTACTTTTGATTGAGTAGTTTTGAAACACTCTTCTTGTAGTATCTGCAAGTGGATATTTGTAGTACTTGGGACCTACAGAGGAAAGGATATATCTTCACCTAAAACCTAGACAGAAGCATTCTGAGAAACTTCTCTGTGATTTTTGCATTAATCTCACCGAGTTCAACCTTTTTTTTTCTGATTGAGCAGTTTGGAAACCCTCTTTTAATAGAATCTGCACGTGTATATTTGGAGCGCTTTGTAGCCTATAGTGGAAAAGAAATAACTTCACGTAAAAACTAGACAGCAGCATTCTGAGGAACTTCCTGTGACTTGTGTGTTCATCTCACAGAATTGAATCTTTCTTTTGATTGAGCAGTTTGGAAACGTTCCTTTTGTAGAATTTGCAAGTGGATATTTGGAGGGCTTTGCAGACTACAGTGGAAAGAGAAATATCTTCACATTAAAACTAGACAGAAGCATTCTGAGAAACTTCTTTGTGATGTGTACATTCATATCACAGACGTAAACCTTTCTTTTGATGGAGCAGTTTGGAAACAGTCGTTTTGTACAATCTGCAAAGGGACATTTGTGAACCTATTGAGGCCTCTGGGACAATAGGAAATATCTTCACATAAAAACTAGACAGAAACTTTCTGAGAAACCTCCTTGTGTTTTGTGTGTTCATCTCACAGAGTTGAAACTTTCTTTTGATTGAGAAGTTTTGAAACACTCTTTTTATAGAATCTGCAAGTGGATAGTTGGAGTGCTTTGCACCTTATAGTTGAAAAGGAAATATCTTCACGTAAAAACTAGACAGAAGCATTCAGATAAACTTCTTTGTGATGTGTGCATTCATCTCACAGAGCTGAACCCTTCTTTATTTTGAAAAGTTTCAAAGAAGTCGTTTTCCAGAATCTGCAAAGGGATATTTTGGAGCCCTTTGTGGCCTCTAGGGAAACCGAACATAATTTCACATAAAAAATAGACAGAAACTTTCTGAGAGATTTCTTTGCAATGTGTACCTTCTTCTTACAGAGCTGAAGCTTACTTTTCATTGAGCAGTTTGGAAACAGTTTTTTGCAGAATTGGCAAATGGATATTTGGAGTTCTTTGCGGCCTCTGGTGGAAAAGGAAATATCTTTACATAAAAACTAGAGAGAAGCATTCTGAGAAACATCTTTGAGGTGTGTGCATTCAACTCACAGAGTTGAACCAATCTTTTGATAGAGCAGTTGGAAACTTTCTTTTTGTAGTATCTACAAATGTATGTTTGGAACGCTTAGAGGACTATATTTGAAAAGGAAGTATCTTCACATAAAAACTAGACAGAAGCATTCTGAGAAACTTCTTAGTGATGTGTGCATTCATCTGGGGGAGTTGAAAGACTCCTTTGATTGAGCAGTTTGGAAACAATCTTTTTGTAGTATCTGCATGTGGATATTTGGAGCGCATTGTGGCCAATGATGGAAAAGGAAATATCTTCACACAAAAGCTAGACTGAAGCATTCTGAGAAATTTCTGTGTGATGTGTGCATTCATCCCACAGAGTTGGAACTTTCTTTTCATTGAACAGTTTCAAAACACTCTTTCTGTAGAATCTTCAAGTGGATATTTGGAGAGCTTTGCAGCCTCTTCTGGAAAAGGAAATATCTTCACATAAAAATTAGACAGAAACATTCTGAGAACCTTCTTTTTGATGGGTGCATTCATCTCACCACGTTGAACGTTTCCTTTGATTCAGCAATTTTGAAACACTCTTTTTGTAGAATCTGCAATTGGATATTGCAGCGCTTTGAGGCCTATGTTCAAAAGGAAATATCTTCACATAAAAACTAGACAGAAGCATTCTGAGAAACTTCATTGTATGGATACATTTTTCTCACAGACTTGAAGCATTCTTTTGATTGAGTAGTTTTGAAACACTCTTTTTGTAGAATCTGCAGGTGGACATTTGGAGTGCTTTGAGGCCTACAGTGGAAAAGGAAGTACCTTAACATAAAAATTAGACAGAAGCATTCTGAAAAACTTCTTTGTGATGTTTGCATTCATCTCACAGAGTTGAACCTTTCTTTTGATAATGCAGTTTTGAAACATTCTTTTTGTAGAATCTGCAAGTGGATATTTGGAGCGATTGGTGGCCTACGATGGAAAAGGAAATATCTTCACATAAAAACTAGACAGAAGCATTCTGAGAAACTTCTTTCTGATGTGTTCATTCAACTCACAGAGTTGAACAACTGTTTTGTTAGAGCAGTTTGGAAATAGTCATTTTGTAGTATCTGCAAATCGATATTTGGAGTGCTTTAAGGCCTGTGGTGGAAAAGGAAAAATCTTCATGTAAAAATTGGACAAAAGCATTCTGAGAAATTTCTTTGTGATGTGTGCATTTCTCTCACAGATTTGAACATTTCTTTTGATTTAGCAGTTTTGAAACACTCTTTTTGTGGTATCTGAAATTGGATATTTCGAGCGCTTTGCAGATTCCAGTGGAAAAGGAAATATCTTCACATAGAAACTCGACAGAAGCATTCTGAGAAACTGCTTTGTGATGTGTGCATTCATCTCACCGAGTTCAAACTTTCTTTTTATTGACCAGTTTTGAAATACTCTTTTTGTTGAATCTGTAAGTGGATATTTGTTGTTATTAGAGGCCTTTTTTGAAAAAGGAAATATCTTCATATAAAAACTAGACAGAAGTATTCTGAGAAACTTCTTAGTGATGTGTGTATTCATCTCACAGAGTTAAACCACACTTTTGATTGAGCAGTTTGGAAACAGACTTTTTGTAGTATCTGCATGTGGATATTTAGAGCACTTTGATGCCTATGGTGGAAAAGGAAATACCTTAACATAGAAATTAGAAAGAAGGATTCTGAGAAATTTCTTTCTGTTGTCTGCATTCATCTCACAGAGTTGAACCTTTCCTTTGATTGAACATTTTTGAAACACTCTTTTTGTAGTATCTGCAAGTGGATATTTGGAGTGCTGTGAGGCCTATGGTGGAAAAGGACATATCTTCACATAAGAACTGTAAAGCAGGTTTCCTAAAAACAGCCTTGTGATGTGTGCATTCATCTCACAGAGGTAAGGGTTTATTTTCTCTGTTCAGTCTGGAAAATCTCTTCTTCTACAATCTGAAAAGGGGTATTTTTGAGCACTTTGAGGCCTATGTTGACAAAGGAAATATCTTCAAATACAAAGTAAAAAGAAAGCTTCTCAGATACTTTTTTGAGATATGTGCATTCATCTCACAGAGTTGAATCTCTCTTTTGATTGAGCAGTTTGGAAATGGCATTTTTACAGAATCTGCAAATGGATATTTTTGAGCACTTTGAGGCCTATGCAGAAAAAGAAGCATCTTCAAAGAAAACTATAAAGAAGGTTTCTAAGAAACTGTTTTGTGATGTCTTCATTCATCTCACAGATGTAAATGATTCTTTTCTTTTATCAGTTGGGAAACTCTGTTTTTTTAGAATCTGCTAAGGGATATTTGTGAGTGTATAGAGCCTTATGGTGAAAAAGGAATTGTCTTCACATAAAAATTAGACAGAAACCTACTGAGAAACTTCTTAGTGATGTGTGCATTCATCTCACAGAATTGAAACTTTCTTTTGATTGAGCAGTTTGGAAACATCTCTTTGTGGAATCTGTAAAGGGATATATCTGAGCACTTTGAGGCCTATGGTGAAAGAGAAAATATGTCCACATAAAAACTAGACTAAAGAATTCTGAGAAACTGCCTTGTAATGTATGCATTCATCTCACAGATTTCAACAATTCTTTTGATTGAGCAGTTGGGAAACCGTCTGTTTGTAGAACCTGCAAAGGTATATTTGTGAGCGCTTTGAGGTCTGTGGTTAAAAGGAAATATCTTCACATAAAAACTATAAACAAGGTTTGTGAACAACCTCTTTGTGATGTGTGCATTCATCTCACAGAGTTGAACCATTCCTTTGACTCAGCAGTTTGGAGAGAGTCTTTTTTTAGGATCTGCAAAGGGATACTTTTGAGCACTTTGAGGCCCGTGGTGAAAAAGGAAACACATTCACATAAAAACAAGATAGAAGCTTTATGAGAAACATCTTTTTGATATGTGTATTCATCCCAGAGAGGTGAACCTTTCTTTTGATGAGCAGTTTGGAAGCAGTATTTTGTAGAATTTCCAAATGGTTATTAGTTAGCACTTTGTGTCCTATGTTGAAAAAGGAATTATCTTTACATAAATACTAGACAGAATATTTCAGAGAAACTGCTTTGTGATGTGTGATATCATCCCACAGGGTTAACCATTTCTCTTCATTGAGCAGATTGGAAATTCTGCTCTTGCAAAATCTGCAAAGGGATATTTGTCAGTGCTTTGAGGCCTATGGTGAAAAAGGAATTATCTTCATGTAAAAACTGGACAGAAGCTTTCTGTGAAACAACTTGGAGATGCGAGAATTCATCTCACAGAATTGAAACATCCTTTTGATTGAGCAGTTTGTAAACAGTATTTTGGTAGAATCTGCAAAGGGATATTTGTGATGCTTTGATGCCTATGGTGAAAAAGGAAATATTTTCACATGAAAACTAGAGAAAAGTTTTCTGAGAAACCTCCTTGTGATGTGTGCATTCATCTCACAGATTTGAACCTTTCATTGGATGGAGCAATTTGGATACAGTATTTTTGCAGAATCTGTAAAGGCATATTTTTGAGAACTTTGAGGCTTATGATGAAATAGGAAATATCTTCACATAAAAACTAGACAGAAGCTTCCCAAGAAACTTCTTTGTGATGTGTGCATTCATCTCATAGAGCTCAACCATTCTTTTGATTGAACAGTTTGGAAACAATCTTTTTGTAGAATCTGCAAAGGGATATTTATGAGTGCTTTGAGGCCTATGGTGAAAAAGGAAATATATTCACATAAAAAGTATAAACAAGGTTTCTCAGAAACAGCTTTGTGATGTAAGCATTCATCTCACAGAGGTAAAATTTTCTTTTCTCTGGTCAGTCTGGAAACTCTTCTTGTAGAGTTGGCAAAGGGATATTTGAGTCCTTTGAGGCTTATGGTGAAAAAAGAAATATCTTCACATAAAAATTAGAGAGAGGCTTTCTGAGAAACGTCTTTGTGATGTGGGAATTCATCTCACAAAGATGAAACTTACTTTTGATTGAGCAGTATGGAAACTATCTGTTTGTGGAATCTGCAAAGGGATATTTATGAGCATTTTGACGCCAATGGTAAAAAAGGAAATGTATTCATATAAAAGGTATAAAGAAGGTTTCTTAGAAACAGCTTTGTGATGTGTGCATCGATCTCACAGAGGTAAATATTTATTTTCTCTGATCAGTCTGGAAACTCTGTTCTTGTAGAATCTGCAAAGGGATATTTGTGAGTGCTTTGAGGCCTATGGTGAAAAAGAAAATATCTTCACATAAAAACTAGACGGAAGAGTTCTTAGTGGCTTCTTTGTGATGTGTGCAATCATTTCACAGAGTTCAACCATTATTTTGATTGAGGAGTCTGGAAACTGCCTTTTTGTAGAATCTGCAAGGGATATTTTTCAGGACTTTGAGTGCTATGGTGAAAAAGGAAATATCTTCAAATAAACAATGGACAGAAAATTTCTGAGAAACCTCTTTGTGATGAGTGCATCCATCTCACAGAGTTCAAACATTTATTTGGTTGAGCAGTTGGGAAGACGTCTTTTTGCAGAATCTGCAAAGGGATATTGCTGAGCACTTTGAGGCTTATGGTGAAAAAGGAAATACCTTCACATAAAAACTATAAAGAAGGTTTCTGATAAAATTCTTTGTGATGTATGCATTCATCTCATGGAGTTGAACTATTTTTTTGATTGAGCTGTTTGGAAACAATCTTTTTGTAGAATCTGCAAAGGGATATTTTTGAGCGCTTTGAGTCCTAGGGAGAAAAAAGAAATATCATCACATTAAAAGTATAAAGAAGGTTTCCAAGAAAGAGTTTTGTGACGTGTGCATTCATCTCACAGAGGAAAACATTTGTTTTCTTTGATCAGTCTGGAAATTCTGTTCTTGTAAAATCTGCTAAGGGATATTTGTGAGCAGATGGAGGCCTATGGTGAAAAAGGAAATGTCTTCATATAAAAATTACACAGAAGCCTCCTGCAAAACTTCTTAGTGATGTGTGCATTCATCTCACAGATTTGAAACTTTCTTTTCTTTGAGACGTTTGGAAACAGTCTTTTTGTAGAACCTGCAAAAGGCTATTTGGAGCACTTTGAGGCCTATGGTGAAAAAGGAAATATATTCACATGAAAACTAGACTGAAAGTTTCTGAGAAATTTTTGAGGTGTGTGCATTCATCTCACAAAGTTCAATAATTATTTTTACTGAGCAGTTTGGAAACAGTCTTTTTGCAGAATCTACAAAGAGATATTTGTGAGGGCATTGAGGCCTAAGGTTTAAAAGGAAATATTCACATAAAAACTTAATAGAAGCTTTCTGAGAAACTTCTTTTTGAAATGTGCATTCATCTCACAGAGTTGAAACTTTCTTTTGATGAGCAGTGTGGAAACAGACTTTTTGTAGAATCTGCAAAGGAATAATTTTGAGCACTTTGCATCCAGTGGTGAAAAAGGAAATACCTTCACATGAAAACTAGACAGAATGTTTCTGAGAAACTGCTTTGTGATATGTGCACTCATCTCCCAGATGTTTCTGTTTCTTTTCATTGAGAAGATTTGAAACTCTTTTCTTGTAAAATCTCCAAAGGGATATTTATGAGCCCTTTGAAGCATATGGTGAAAAAGGAAATATCTTCACATAAAAACTTCACAGAAGCTTTCTGAGAAACATTCTGGTGATGTGAGCATTCATCTCACAGAGTTGAAACATTCTTTTGATTGAGCAGTGTGTGAAGAGTCTTTTTGTAGAATCTGCAAAGGGATATTTGTGAACCTTTTGAGGCCTATGGTGAAAAAGGAAATATCTTCACATAAAAACTAGAGAGAAGCTTTCTGAGAAACCTCTTTGTGGTGTGCATACATCTCACAGAGTTGAACCTTTCTTTTGATTGAGCAATTTGGTAAAAGTATTTTTGTAGAATCTGTAAAGGGATATTTGTGAGTACTTTGAGGCCAATGGTGAAAAAGCAAGTATCTTCACTTAAATTCTAGACAGAAGCATTCTGAGAAACTTCCTTTTGATGTGTGCATTCATCACACAGAGTTAAACCTTTGCTTTGGTTGAGCAGTTTGGAAACAGTCTTTCTGTAGAATCTGCAAATGGATATTTGGAGTGCTTTGAGGCCTATGGTGAAAAAGGAAATATATTCACATAAAAACTAGACTGAAGGTTTCTGAGAAACTTCTTTGAGATGTGGGCATTCATCTCACAGTGTTCAGTAATTCCTTTTATTGAGCGGTTTGGAAACAGTCTTTTTGTAGAATCTGCAAAGGGACATTTGTGAGGGCTTTGAGGTGAGGCCTATGGTGAAAAAGGAAATATCTTCACAGAAAAACTATAAAGAAAGTT
The DNA here is from genome assembly GCF_028885655.2 of Pongo abelii. Taxonomy (NCBI): domain Eukaryota; kingdom Metazoa; phylum Chordata; class Mammalia; order Primates; family Hominidae; genus Pongo; species Pongo abelii. The sequence goes on along the minus strand of NC_072000.2, from coordinate 15,122,649 downwards.
TCAGAGAAACTTCTTCATGATGTGTGCATTCATCTCACAGAGTTGAAACATTCTTCAGATTGAGCAGTTTGAAAACAGTCTTTTTGTACAAACTGCAAAGGGATATTTAGGAGCGCATTGAGGCCTATTGTGAAAAAAGAATTATCTTCACATAAAAACCAGAAAGAAGCATTCTGAGAAGCTGCTTTAAGATATGTGTATTCATCTCACAGAGGTAAACATTTCTTTTCATTGAGCAGTTTGTAAATTCTGTTATTCTAGAGTCTACAAAGGGATATTTTTGAGTGCTTTGAGGCCCACATTGAAAAAGGGACTATCTTCACATAAAAACTAGTGAGAAGCTTGCTGGGAAACTACTTTCTGATGTGTGCATTCATCTAACAGAGTTGAAACTTTCTTTTGATTGAGCAGTTTGGAAAGTCTTTTTTTAGATTCTGCAAAGGTATATTTGGGAGCGCATTGAGGACTATGTTCAAAAAGGGAATATCTTCACATAAAAACGAGAAGGAGGTTTTCTGAGAAACTTCTTTGTGATGTGCACATTCGTCTCACAGTGTTGAACCACTCTGTTTATTGAACAGTTTGGAAACATTCTTTTCATAGAATTTGCAAAGGGATATCTGGGAGCACGTTGAGGCATATGGTGAAAAAGGAAATATCTTCACATAAATAGTATAAAGAAATTTTCTGAGTAACTCCTTTCTGACATGTGCATTCATCACACAGAAGTAAAAGTTTCCTCCCATTGAGCAGTTAGTTTTTATGTGAAGATGTTTCCCTTTTCACCATAGACCTCAAACTGCCTATATATATCCCTTTGCAGATTCTACAAAAAGACTGTTTCCAAACGGCTCAAAGAAAGTTTCCACTCTGCGAGATGAATGCACACATCACAGAGAAGTTTCTCAGAAAGTTTCTGTCTACTTTTTATTTGTTGATACTCCCTTTTTCACCATAGGCCTCAAACCACTCATAAATAACCCTTTGCAGATTCTACAAAAAGACTGTTTCCAAACTATTCAATCAAAAGAAAGGTTCAACTCTGTGAGGTGAATGCACACATCACAAAGAAGCTTCTCAGAAAGCTTCTGTCTCGTTTTTATTTGATGATGTTTCCTTTTTCAATATAGGCCTCAAAGTGCTCACAAGTATCCCTTTACAGAATTTACAAAAAGACTGTTCCCAAACTGCTCAACCAAAAAAAAGCTTCAAATTTTTGAGATGAATGCACACATCACAAAGAAGTTTCTCAGAAAGCTTCTGTCCAGTTTTTATTTGAAGGTATTTCCTTTTTCACCATAAGTCTCAAAGCATTCAAATTATCACTTTGCAGATTCTACAAAAACATTTTCCAACCTGCACTATCTAAAGAAAGGTTCAAAGCTGTGAGAAGAAAGCACACATCAAAAAGAAATTTCGTAGAATGCTTCTGTCTAGTTTTTATGTGTAGACATTTCCTTTTTCACCATAGGCCAAAAAGGGATCCCAAATATCCCTTTGTACATTCTACAAAAGGACTGTTTCAAAACTGCTCAATTCAAAGACAATTTCAACTCTTCGGAATGAATGCACACATCACAACGAAGTATCTCAGAAAGCTTCTGTCTAGTTTTTGTGTGAAGATATTTCTTTTTTCACCATAGGCTTCAAAGAACTCACAAATATCACAAAGCATGTTCTACAAAAAGACTCTATCCAAACTGGTCAATGAAAAGAACACTTCAAATCTGTGAAAAGAATGAGCACATCACAAAGAATTTTCTCAGAAAATTTCTGTCTAGTTTTTATGTGAAGATATTTCCATTTTCACCATAGACCTGAAATCACCTACATACGTCCCTTTGCAGATTCTACAAAAAGATTGTTTCCAAACTGCTCAATCAAAGAAAGCTTTCTACTCTGTGAGATGAATGCACACATCACAGAGAAGTTTCTCAGAAAGTTTCTATCTAGTTCTTGTTTGTCGATACTCCTTTTTTCACCATAGGCCTCAAACTGCTCATAAAAAACCCTTTGTAGATTCTACAAAACGACTGTTTCCAAACTGCTCAATCAAAAGAAAGGTTCAACTCTGTGTGATGAATGCACACATCACAAAGTATTTTCTCAGAAGGCTTCTGTCTAGATTTTATTTGTGGATATTTCCTTTTTCACAACAGGCCTCAAAAAGCTCACAAATATCCCTTTGCATATTCTACAAAAAGACTGCTTCCAAACTACTCAATGAAAGAAAATTCAACTCTGTGAGATGAATGCACACATCACAAAGTGGTTTCTCAGAATACTTCTGTCCAGTTTTTATATGAAGATATTTCCTTTTTCACCACATGACACAAACCACTCAAAAACATCCCTTTGCAGATTCTCCAAAAAGACTCTTTCCAAACTGCTCAATCAAAAGAAAGATTCAACTCTTTGAGATGCATACACCCATCACAAAGAAGTTTCCCAGAAAACATGAGTCTAGTTTTTATGTGAAGATATTTCCTTTCTCACCATAAGCCTCAAAGCCTTCACAAATATCACTTTGCAGGTTCTATGAAAAGACTGTTTCCAAACTGCTCAATCAAAAGAAAGTTTCAACCCTGTGAGAGGAATGCATGCATCACAAAGAAGTTTTTTGGAAAGCTGCTGTCTATGTTTCATTTTTCGATATTTCCGTTTTCACCATAGGACTCAAACCACTGAAACATATCACTTTGCAGATTCTACAAAAAGACGGTTTCCAAACTGCCCAATGAAAAGAAAGGTTCAACTCTCTGAGAGGAATGCGCACATCATGAAGAAGTTTCTCAGAATGCTTCTCTCTTGGTTTTATGTGAAAATATTTCCTTTTTCACTGCAGAACTCAAACCACCCATAAATATCCCTCTGCACATTCTACAAAAAGACTGTTTCCAACCTGATAAGTCAAAAGAAAGTTTCAACTCTGTGAGATGAATGCATACATCACAAGGAAGTTTCTCAGATTGCTTCTGTCTACTTTTTATGTGAAGGTATTTCCTTTTTCACCATATGCCTCAAAACGCCTTCAAATATCCCTTTACAGATTATACAAAAAGACTCTTCCCAAACTGCTCAATCAAAACAAAGGTTCAACTCTGTGAGATGAATGCACACATCTCAGAGAAGTTTCTTTGAAAGCTTCTGTATAGTTTTTATGTAAAGATATTTCCTTTTACACGATAGGCCTCAAAGAGCTCAAAAATGTCTCTTTACAGATTCTACAAAAATACTGTTTTTGAACTGGTGAATCAAAATCAATGTTCAACTCTGTGAGATGAATGCACACATCCTAAAGAAGTTTCTCAGAAAGCTTTTTTATAGGTTTAGGTGAAGATATTTCCTTTTCCACCATAAGCCTGAGAGCATTCACAGATATCTCTTTGCAGATTGTACAAAAAGACTATTTAAAAACTTCTCAATCAAAACAAAAGGTCAACTATGTGAGATGAATGCACATATCACAAAGAAGTTTCTCAGAAAGCTTCTGTTTAGATTTTATTTGTAGATAATTCCTTTTTCACCATAGGTTTCAAATTGCTCACAAATATTCCTTGCAGTTTCTAAAAAAGACTTTTTCCAAACTACTCAATCAAAAGAGAGGTTCAACTCTGTGAGATGAACACACACATCACAAAGAAGTTTCTCAAAAAGCTTCTGTCTAGTTTTCATGTGAAGATAATTCCTTTTTCAACATAGGCCTCAATGGGTTCACAAATATCCCTATGCAGATTCTACAAAAGACTGTTTCCAAACCACTCAATCAAAAGGAAGATTCAACTCTGTGAGATGAATGCACACATCACAAAGAAGTTTATCAGAGAGCTTCTGTCTAGATATTATTTGTGGCTATTTCCTTTTTCACCATAGGCCTCAAAGGGCTCACAGATATCCCTTTGCAGATCCTATAGAAACACTGTTTCCAACCTGCTCAATCTGAATAGGGGTTCAACACTGTGAGCTGAATGCACACATCCCAAAGAAGTTTCTCAGAATGCTGCTGTCTAGTTTTTATGTGAATATATTTCCTTTTTCACCATAGGCCTCAAATCGCTCACAAATGTCCCTATGCAGATTCTACATAAAGACAGTTTTCAAACTGCTCGATGAAAAGAAAGGTTCAACTCGGTGAGACGAAAGCACACAACACAGCGAAGTTTCTAAGAATGCTTCTGTCTAGTTTTTGTATGAAGATATTTCCTTTTTTACCATAGGCCTCAAAGGGTTCACAAATATCACTATGCAGATTCTACAAAAAGAATGCTTCCAAATGGATCAATCAAAAGGAAGCTTCAACTCTGTGAGATGAATGCACACATCACAAAGAAGTTTCTCAGAAAATTTCTGTCTAGTTTTTCTGTGAAGATGTTTCTTTTTTCACCATAAACCTCATATTGTTCACAAATACCACTTTGCAGATTATACAAAAAGCTCTCAAACTGCTCAATCAAAACAAAGGTTCAACCCTGTGAGATGAATGCACACAGCACAAAGAAGTTTCAGAGAAAGCTTCTGTCTAGCTTTTATTTGTGGATATTTCCTTTTTCACCTTAGGCCTCAAACTGTTCACAAATTTTTGCAGATTCTCCAAAGAGACGTTTTCAAACAGCTCAATCAAAAGACAGGTTCAACTCTGTGAGATGAATGCACACATCACAAAGAAGTTTCTCAGAATGCTTCTCTATATTTTTTTGTGAATACATTACCTTTTTCACAATATGCCCCAAAATTTTCACAAATATACCTATGCAGATTCTATAAAAAGACTGCTCCCAAAATTCTGAATCAAAAGGAACCTTCAAATCTGTGAGATGAATGCATACACACCAAGGAAGTTTCTCAGAAAGATTCTGTTTAGTTTTCATGTGCATATATTTCCTTTTTCACCATATGCCTCAAAGCGCCCAGAAATATCTCTTTGCAGATTCTATCAAAAGACTGTTTCCAAAATGCTCAATCAAAAGAAAGGTTAAAACCCATGAGATGAATGCACCCATCACAAAGAAGTTTCACAGAAAGATTCTGTCCAGATTTTATTAGTGGATATTTCCTTTTTCACAATAAGCCTGAAAGGGCTCACAAAAATCCTTTGGCAGAATCTACAAAAAGACTGTTTACAAACTGCTCAATCAAAAGAAAGTTTCAACTCTGTGTGATGAACACACACATCACAAAGAAGATTCTCAGAAAGATCCTGTCTAGTTTTTATGTGAAGATATTTCATTTTTCACCATAGATGTCAAACCTCCTACATATATACCTATGCAGATTATTCAAAAAGCCTGCTTCCAAACTGCTCAATCAGAAGAAAGGTTCCACTCTGTGAGATGAATGCACACATTACAAAGAAGTTTCTTAGAATACTTTTGTCTAGTTTTTATGTGAAGACATTTCCTTTTTCACTGTTTGCCAAAAATGGATCACAATTATCCCTTTGCAGATCCTACAAAAAGATTGATTCAAAACTTCTCAATCAAAAGAAGGGTTCAACTCTGTGAGACAAATGTACACATCTCAAAGAAGTTTGTCAGAAAGCTTCTGTCAACCTTTCTGTGAATATATTTCTTTTCTCACCATGGGCCTCAAACTGCCCACAAATATACTTTTGCAGATACTTCAAAAAGACTATTTACAAATTGCTCAATCAAAAGAAAGGTAAAACTCTGTTTGATGAATGCATATATCACCAAGAAGTTTATCAGAAACCTTCTGTCTATTTTTCATTTGAAGATATTTCCTTTTTCACTGTAAGTATCAAAGTGTTCACAAATATCACTTTGCAGATTCTACAAATAGACTGTTTCTAAATTGCTCAATCAAAAGAAAGGTTCAACTCTGTGAATTGAGTGCACACATCACAAAGAAGTTTCTCAGAAAGCTTCTCTCTAGTTTTTATATGAAGATATTTCCTTTTCCACCATAGGCCCCAAAGCGCTCCAAATATCCACTTGTAGATTCTACAAAAAGATTGTTTCCAAGCTGTTCTATCAAAAGAAGGTTCAACTCGGTGAGAAGAATGAACACATCACAAAAAAGTTTCTCAGAAAGCTTCTATCTAGTTTTTAAGTGAAGATATTTCCTTTTTCACCATAGACCTCAAAGCTCTCTCAAATGTCTCTCTTCAGATTCTACAAGAAGACGGTTTCCAAACTTCTCAATCAAAAGGCAGGTTCATATCTTTGAGGTAAATGCACACATCACAAAGAAGTTTCTCAGAAAGCTTCTGTCTAGTTGTTATGGGATGATATTTGCTTTTTCACCATAAGCTTCAAAACCTTCAGAAATATCAGTTTTCAGATTGTACAAAAAGTGTGTTTCCAAACTGCTCAATGAATAGAAAGGTTCAACTCTGAGAGATGAATGCACACATCACAAAGAGGTTTCTCAGAAATCTTCTGTCTGGTTTTTATCTGAAGATATTTCCTTTGTCACCATAGGCCTCCTATCACTCACAAATATCCCTTTGCAGATTCTACAAAAAGACTGTTTCCAAACTGCTCAATCAAGAGAATGGTTCAACTCTGTGACACGAAGGCACACACCACAAAGAAGTTTCTCAGAAATATTCTGTCTAGTTTTTATGTGAATATATTTACTTTCTCACCATATGCCTTAAGACACTCACAAATATCCCTTTGGAGATGCTCCAAAAAGATGGTTTCCAAACTGCTCAATCAAAAGAAAATTCAACCCTGTGAAATGAATGCACACATGACAAAGAAGTTTCTCAGAAAGTTTCTGTGTATATTTTATTTGTAGATATTTCCTTTTTCACCATAAGCCTCAAACTGCTCACAAATGTCCCTTTACAGAATCTACAAAAAGACCGTTTGCAAACTGCTCAATCAACAGCAATGTTGAAATCTGTGAGATGAATGCACACATCACAAAAAATCTTCTCAGAAAGGTTCTGTCTATTTTTTATGTGAAGATATTTCCTTTTTCAACATAAGCCTCAAATCGTTCACAAATACCATTTTGAAGATTCTACAAAAAGACTGTTTCCAAACTGCTCAATCAAAAGAAAGGTTCAACTCCGTGAGATGAATGCAAACATCACAAAGAAGTTTCTCAGGAAGATTCTTTCTAGTATGTATTTGTAGACATTTCCCTTCTCACCATAGGGCTCAAACCGCTCACAAATATCCATTTATAGATCTACAAAAGTCTCTTTCCAAACAGCTCAATTAAAAGAAAGGTTCAACTCTTGAGATGAATGCACACATCAAATAGAGGTTTCTTAGAAAGCTTCTGTCTAGTTTTTATGTGAATGTATTTCCTTTTTCACCATTAGCCTCAAAGCTTTCACAAATGTCCCTTTGCAGATTTTACAAAAAGACTGTTTCCTAACTGCTCAATCTAAAGATCAGTTCCAAACTGTGAGATGCATGCTGACATCACAAAGAAGTTTCTCAGAAAGATTCTATCTAGTTTTTACCTGAATATATTTACTTTCTCACCTTTGGCCTCAAACCACTCAGAAATATCCCTTTGCAGATTTTCCGAAAAGACACTTTACAAACTGTTCAATCAAAAGAAAGTTTCAACACTGTGATATGAATGCTCACATCAAAAAAAAAGTGTCTCAGAAATCTTCTGTCTAGATTTTATTTGTGGAAATTTCCTTTTTCTCCATAAGCCATAAACTGCTTAAAAATATCCCTTTGCAGATTCTACAGAAAGACAATTTACAAACTGCTCAATCAAAAGAAAGTTTCAACTCTGTGAGATGAATGCTCACATCACAAAAAAGTGTCTCAGTAAGCTTCTGTCTAGATTTTATTTGTTGATATTCCCTTTTTCACTTTAAGCCATAAATCACTTAAAAATATCCCTTTGAAGATTCTACAAAAAGACTGTTTCCAAACTGCTCAATGAAAATAATGGTTAAACTCTGTGAGTTGAATGTGCGCATCACAAAGAAGTGTCACAGAAAGATTCTGTCCAGATTTTATTAGTGGATATTTCCTTTTTCACCATAAGCCTGAAAGGGCTCACAAATATCCTTTGGCAGAATCTTTAAAAAGACTGTTTACAAACTGCTCAATCAAAAGAAACATTCAGCTCTGTGTGATGAATGCACACATCACAAACAAGGTTCTCAGAAATATTCTGTCTAGTTTTTATGTGAAGATATTTCCTTGTTCAACATAGGCCTCAAAGCGCTCCAAATATCCAATTGCACGTTCTACTAAAAGACTTTTTCCAAACTGCTCAATCAAAAGAAAGTTTCAACTCTGTGAGATGAAAGTGCACATCACAAAGAAGTTTCTCAGAAATATGTGTCTAGTTTTTATGTGAAGATAGTTCCTTTTTCACCACAGGCCTCAAAGGGCTCACAAACATCCCTTTGCAGATTATACAAAAAGACTTTTTCCAAACTCCTCAATCAAAAGAAGTGTTTAAATCTGTAAGATGAATGCACACATCACAAAGGAGACTCTCAGAATGCTTCTGTCTGGTTTTTATGTGAAGATATTTCTTTTTCAGCATAGGCTTCAAACCACTCAGAAATATCCCTTTGCAGATCGCACAAAGAGACTGCTCCAAACTGCTCAATGAAAAGAAACTTCAATTCTGTGATGTGAATGAAAACATTACAAAGAAGTTTCTCAGAATGCCTTGGTCTAGTTTTTATGTGAAGATATTACCTTTTTCACCATAGGCCTCAAACTGCTCAGAAATATCCCTTTGCAGATTCTACAAAAAGACTGTTTGCAAACTGCTCAATGAAAAGAAACCTTCAACTGTGTGAGACGAAAGCACACATCCCTAGAAGTTTCTCAGAATGTTTCTGTTTTGTTTTTATGTGACGATATTTCCTTTTTCTCCATAGGCCTCAAATCCTTCCAAATATCCATTTGCAGATTCCACAAAAAGATTGTTTCCAAACTGCTCAATCAAAAGAAAGTCTCAACTCTGTGATATGAAAGCACACATCACAAAAATTTCTTAGAAAGCTTTTGTCTAATTTTATGTGTAGATATTTCCTTTTTCAGAATAGGCCTCAAAGTGATCAGAATTGCCCTTGCAGATTCTACAAATAGACTTTTTCAAAACTGCTCAGTCAAAAGAAAGGTTAAACTCTGTGAGAGGAATTTTTTCACCACTTGCCTCAAAATGCTACAAACATCCATTTGCATATTCTATGAATAGACTGTTTCCAAACTGCTCAAAATCAAAACAAAGGTTCAACTCCATGATATGAATGCACACATCACAAAGAATTTTCTTAGAAATCTTTTGTCTAATTTTTATGGGAAGATATTTCTTTTTCACCATAGGCCTCAAAGCACTGCAAATATCCACTTACAGATTCTACAAAAATACTGCTTCTAAACTGCTAAATCAAAGGAAAGTTCAACTGTGTGAGATGAATGCACACATCACAAAGAAGTTTCTCAGAAAGCTTCTGTCTACTTTTTATGTGAAGATATTTCCTGTTTCACCATAAACCTCAAAGGGCTCACAAACATCCCTTTCTGGATTCTACAAAAAACTGTTTCCCAAGGGCTCAATCAAAAGAAAGGTTCAACTCTGTGAGAGGAAACCACACATCCCAAAGAAGTTTCTCAGAAAGCTTCTATCTAGTTTTTATGTGAAGCTATTTCCTATTTCACCATAAGCCTCAATGGGTTCACAAATATCCCTATGCATATTCTAAAAAAAGACTGTTTCCAAACTGCTCAGTCAAAAGCAAGTTTTAACTCCATGAGATGAGCACACACATCTCAAAGAAGTTTATGAGAATGCTTCTGTCTAGTTTTTGTGTGAAGATATTTCCTATTTCACTGTAGGCCTCAAAGTGCTCGCAAAAATCCCTTTGCAGATTTTATAAAAAGACTTTTTCCAAGCTCCTCTGTCTAAAGAAGGTTTCAACACTGTGAGATAAATGAACACATCACAAATACGTTTCTCAGAATGCTTCTATCTAGGTTTCATGTGAAGATATTTCTTTTTCACCATAGGGCTCAAACCACTCAGAAATATCCCTTTGCATATTGAACAAAAACACTATTTCCTAACTACTCAATGAAAAGAAAGTTTCAACTCTGTGAGGTGAATGCAAACATCACAAAAAAGTTTCTCAGAAAGCGTCTGTCTAGTTTTCATGTGAAGATATTTCCTTTTTCACCATAGGCCTCAAAGCCCACAAAATATCCATTTGCAGATTATACAAAAAGACTGTTTCCAAACTGCTCAATCCAAAGAATGGTTCAACTCTCTGAAATGAAAGAACATACCACAAAGGAGTTTCTCTGAAAGCCTCTGTCTAGTTTTTATATGAAGATATTTCCTGTTTCACCGTAGGCCTCAAAGCGCTCTCAAATATCCCTTTAAAATTCTGTGAAGAAAGTCATTGGTAGCTTGATGGGGATGGCATTGAATCTATAAATTACCTTGGGCAGTATGGCCATTTTCATGATATTGATTCTTCCTACCCATAAGCAAGGAATGTTCTTACATTTCTTTGTATCCTTTTTTATTTCATTGAGCAGTGGTTTGTATTTCTCCTTGAAGAGGTCCTTCATGTCCCTTGTAAGTTGGATTCCTAGGTATTTTATTCTCCTTGAAGCTATGCAGCCATAAAAAATGATGAGTTCATGTCTTTGTAGGGACATGGATGAAATTGGAAATCATCTTTCTCAGTAAACGATCGCAAGAACAAAAAACCAAACACCGCATATTCTCACTCATAGGTGGGAATTGAACAATGAGAACACGTGGACACAGGAAGGGGAACATCACACTCTGGGGACTGTTGTGGGATGTGGGGAGGGATGAGGGATAGCATTAGGAGATATACCTAATGCTAAATGACAAGTTAATGGGTGCAAAACCTCAGCATGGCACATGTATACATATGTAGCTAACCTGCACATTGTGCACATGTACCCTAAAACTTTAATTATAAAAATAATAAAATAAAAATAAATATAAAAATAAATAAAAAATAAGAAAAAAAAATCCCTTTGCAGATTCCACAAACAGACTGTTTCCCAACTGCTCAATCAAAAGAAAAGTTCAACTCTGTGAGATGAAAGCACACATCACAAAGTTGTTTCGCATAAAACTTATGTCTAGTTTTTATGTGAAGATATTTCCTATTCCACCGTAGGCCTCAAAGGGCTCACAAATATCCCTTTGCAGATTCCAAAAAAATACTGTTTCCAATTGCTCAATCAAAAGAAAGGTTAAGCTCTTTGGGATAAATGCACACATCACAAAAAATCTTTCTAGGAATGTTTCTGTATAGTTTTTATGTGAAGTTATTCCCTATTTCACCATAGTCCTCAAAGGGATCAAAACTATCCCTTTGCAGATTCTACAAAAATACCGTCCCCAAACTGCTCTATGAAGAGTAAGGTTCAACTCTATCAGATGAATGGAAAAAATCACAAAGAAGTTTCTCAAAAAGTTTCTGTCTAGTTTTCATATGAGGATACTTCCTATTTCACCATAGGCCTCAAAGGGCTCAAAAATATCCCTTTGCACATTCTACAAAAAGACTGCTTCCAAACTGATCAATCAAAAGAAAGCTTCTACTCTGTGAGAAGAAAGCACACGTCATAAGGAAGTTTCTCAGAATGCTTCTGTCTAGTTTTCTGTGAAGATATTTACTTTTTCACCATAAGCTGCAAACTGCACACAAATATCCCTCTGCAGATAGTACAAAAAGACTGTTTCTGAATTGTGCATTCATAAGGTTCTACTGTGTGAGATTAATACACACGTCAGAAATAAGTTTCTCAGAATGCTTCTGTCTATTTTTTATGTGAAGATATTTCTTTATCTCCATAGGGCTCAAAACGCTCAGATATATCCCACTGCAGATACTACAAAAAGACTGTTTCCAATCTGCTTAATAAAAAGAAAGCTTCTACTCTGTGAGAAGAAAGCACACATCATAAGAAAGTTTCTCAGATTGTTCTGTGTAGTTTTTATGTGAAGATATTTCCTATTTCACCTTATTCCTCAAAGGGCTGACAAATATCCCTTTGCAGATTCTACAGTAAGATGGTTTCCAAACTGATTGATGAAAAGAAAAGTTCAACCCTCTGCGAGGAATGGACACATCACAAAGAAGTTTCTCAAAGTTCATCTGTTTAGTTATTATGTGAAGACATTTCTTTTTCACCGTAGGCCTCAAACCACTCAGAAATATCCTGTTGCAGATTGTACAAAAAGACAGTTTCCAAACTGCTCAGTCAAAACAAAGGTTCAACACTGAGATGAATGCACACATCACAAAGACGTTTCTCAGAACGCTTCTGTTTAGTTTTTATGTGAAGATATTTCCTTTTTCACCATAGACCTCAAAGGACTCCAAATATCCATTTGCAGATTCTGCAAAAAGAGTGTTTCCAAGCTGCTCAATCAAAAGAAAGATTAGACTCTGTGAGATGAATGCAAACATCACAAAGCAGTTTCTCAGAATGCTTCTGTCTAATTTTTATGAGAAGATATTTCCTTTTTCATCATAGGCCTTAAACTGCTCACAAATATCCCTCTGCAGATATTACAAAAAGACCGTTTCCAAACTGCTCAATCAAAAGAAAGGTTCAACTCTGCAAGATGAAAGCACTCATCAAAAAGAAGTTTCTCAGAAAGCTTCTGTCTAGTTTTTATGTGAAGATATTTCATATTTCAACAAAGGCCTCAATGGGCTTAGAAATATGCCTTTGCAGATTGTCCAAAGAGACTCTTTCCAAACTGCTCAATCAAAGGAAACGTTCAACATGTGAAATGAAAGTGCACATCACAAACAAGTTTCTCAGATGGTTTCTTTCTAGTTTTAATATGAAGATATTTCCTTTTTCACCATATGCTTCAGTGGGCTCAAAAATATCTCTTTGCAGATCCTACAAAAGGCCTCTTTCCAAACTGCTCTAACAAAGGAAAGTTTCAACTCTGTGAGGCGAAATCACAAATCACAAATAAGTTTCTCAGAAAGCTTCTGTCTAGTTTTCATGGGAAGATATTTCCTATTTCACCTTAGGCCATAAAGGGATAACAAATATCCCTTTACAGAATCTACAAAAAGACTGTTTCCAAACTGCTCCACCAAAAGAAAATTTCAACTGTATGAGACTAATGGATGCATCACAAAGCAGTTTCTCAGAATGCTTCTGTCTAGTTTTTATGTGAAGATATTTCTTTCACCATAGGCCTCAAACATCTAAGAAATATCCCTTTGCAGATTGGACATAAAGACTGTTTCCAAACTTCTCAATCAAAAGAAATTTTCAACTCTGTGTGATGAATGTACACATCACAAAGAACTTTCTCAGAATGCTTCTGTCTAGTTTTTATGTGAAGATATTTACTTTTTCACCATAGGCCTTAAACCGCTCCCAATTATCCCTCTGCATATTATACAAAAAGACTGCTTCCAAACTGCTCAATGAAAAGAAAGTTCAACTCTGTGGGATAAAAGCACACATCACAAAGACGTTCTTCAGAAAGTTTCTCACTAGATTTTATGTGAAGATATTTAGTTTTTCACCACAGGCCACAAAGCGCTCCAAATATCCATTTGCAGATTTTTCAAAAAGACTGTTTCCAAACGGATCAATCAAAAGAAAGTTTCAACTCTGTGAGATGAATGCAAACATCACAAAGAAGTTTCTCAGAATGCTTCTGTCTAGTTTTTCTGTGAAGATATTTCCTATTTCACCATGGCTGTCAATGGGTTCACATATATCCTTTTGCAGAGTCTACAGAAATACTGTTTCTGAACTTCTCAATGAAAAGAAATGTTCAACTCTGGGAGATGAATGCACACATGAAAAAGAAGTTTCTCAGAATGCCTCTGTGTAGTTTTTATGCTAAGATATTTCTTTTTCACCGTAGACCTCAAACCACTCAGAAATATCCCTTTGCAGATTGTATGAAAAGATGGTTTCCAAACTGCTCAATGAAAAGAAAGATTCAACTCTGTGACATGAATATGCACATCACAAAGAAGTTTTTCAGAAAGCTTCTGTTTAGTTTTTAAGTGAAAATATTTCCTTTTTCACCATAGGCCTCAAAGCCCTCCAAATATCCTTTTGCAGAATCTACAAAAAGAGAGTTTCCAAACTGTTCAATGAAAAGATAGATTCAAGTCTGAGAGATGAAAGCACACATCACAAAGAAGTTTCCCATAATGCTTCTGTCTACTTGTTTTGTGAAGATATTTTCTATTTCAATATAAGCCTCAAAGGGTTCACAAATATCCGTTTGTAGACTCTACAAAAAAGACAGTTTTTGAACTGCTCCATGAAGAGAAAGTTTCAACTCTGTGAGATGAATGCACAAATAATAAATTAATTTCTCATAATGTTTCTGTCTAGTTTTTATGTGAAGATATTTCTTTTTCACCATAGGCATAAAACCGTCCAGAAATATCCCTTTGTAGATTCTACAAAAAGACTGTTTCCAAACTGCTCAATCAAAAGAAAGGTTCAACCCTGTGAGATGAATGCACATATAACAAAGAAGTTTCTCAGAAATCTTCTGTCGTGTTTTTATGTGAAGATATTTCCTTTCTCAACATAGGCCTCAAAGTGATCCAAATATCCATTTGCAGATTCTACAAAAAGACTGTTTCCAAACTGATCAATCAAAACTAATTTTTAACTCTCTGAGATGAAAGCACACATAAAAATGAAGTTACTCAGACAGCTTTTCTCTAGTTTGTATGTGAAGATATTTCCATTTCACCTGAGGCCATAAAGGGCTCAGTAATATTCCTTTGAAGTTTCTACAAAAAGACTGTTTCCAAAGTGCTCAATCAAAAGAAAGGTTCAACTCTGTGAGATGAATGCACACATCACAAAGAAGTTTCTCAGAATACTTCTGTCTAGTTATTATGTGAAGATATTTCCTTTTTCACCATAGTCTTTAAACTGCTGAAAAATATCCCTCTGCAGATACTACAAAAAGACTATTTCCAAACTGGTCCATCAAAGAAAGTTTCAACTCTGTAAGATGAATGGACTCATCACAAAGTAGTTTCTCAGAATTCTTCTGTCTAGTTTTTATGTGAACATATTTCCTTTTTCACCGTAGGACTCAAATTGCTCCAAATATCCATTTGCAGATCCTACAAAAAGAATGTTTCCAAACTGCTCAATCAAAAGGTAGGCGCAACTCTGTGAGATGAAAGCACACATCACAAAGAAGTTTCTCAGAAAGCTTCTGTCTACTTTTTATATGAAGGTATTTCCTTTGGCACCATGGGCCTTAAACTGCTCACAAATATAACTCCGCTTATACTTCCAAGAGACTTTCTCCAAATTGCTAAATCAAAAGAAACGTTCAACCTTGTAAGATGAATGCACACATCACAAAGAAGTTTCCCAAAATGCTTCTGTCTAGTTATTATGTGAAGATATTTCCTTTTTCACTATAGTCTATAAACCACTCAAAAATATCCCTCTGCAGATACTACAAAAAGACTGTTTCCAAACTGGTCCATCAAAGAAAATTTCAACTCTGTGAGATGAATGGACTCATCACAAAGAAGTTTCTCAGAATTCTTCTGTCTAGTTTTTATGTGAACATATTCCCTTTTTCACCATAGGACCCAAATTGTTCTAAATATCCATTTGCAGATTCTACAAAAAGAATGTTTCCATACTTCTTAATCAAAAGAAAGGTGAAACTTTGTGAGACGAAAGCACACATCACAAAGAAGTTTCTCAAAAAGCTTCTGTTTACTTTTTATATGAAGGTATTTCCTTTTGCACAATCGGCCTTAAACTGCTCACAAATATAGCTCCGCTTATACTTCCAAGAGACTTTCTCCAAACTGCTAAATCAAAAGAAACGTTCGAATTTGTGAGATGAATGCACACATCACAAAGAAGTTTCTCAAAATGCTTCTGTCTAGTTTTCATGTGAAGATATTTATTTTTCACCATTGGCCTCAAACCACTCTGAAAT
This sequence comes from Pongo abelii, assembly GCF_028885655.2. Taxonomy (NCBI): domain Eukaryota; kingdom Metazoa; phylum Chordata; class Mammalia; order Primates; family Hominidae; genus Pongo; species Pongo abelii. Next base: position 15,106,716 of record NC_072000.2, on the reverse strand, counting down.
ATCCCTTTGCAGTTTGTACAAAAAGACGTTTCCAAACTGCTCAATGAAAAGAAATGGTCAACTATTAGAGATGAATGGAAATGTCACAAATAGTTTTCTCAAACATCTACTGTCTAGTTTTTATGTGAAGATATTTCCTTTTCCTTTATAGGCCTCAAAACGCTCCAAATATCCATTTGCAGATTCTACAAAAAGACTGTTTCCAAACCACCCCATAAAAAGAAAGGTTCAACTCTGTGAGAGGAAAGTGCACATCACAAAGAAGTTTCTCAGAAAGCTTCTATCTAGTTTTTATGTGAAGATATTTCATATTTCAACATAGGCCATATGGGGCTCACAAATATCCATTTGCAGATTCTAAGAAAATACATGTTCCAAACTGCTAAATCAAAAGAAAGGTTTAACTCTGTGAGATGAATGGACACATCACAAAGTAGTTTCTCAGAAAGCTTCTGTCTAGTTTTTATGTGAAGATATTTCTTTTTCACCATAAGCCACAAAAGGCTAAGAAATTTCCCTTTGCAGCTTCTACAAAAGACTGTTTCCAAACTGCTCAATCGAAAGAAAAGTTGAATTCTGTGACGTGAATTCACACATCACAAAGAAGTTTCTCAGAAATCTTCTGTCTAGTTTTTATGTGAAGATTCTTCCTTTTTCACCATGGGCCTCAAATAGCTCCAAATATCCATTAGCAGATTCTACAAAAAGACTTTCCAAACTGCTCAATCAAAAGAAAGATTCAGTACTGTGAGAATAAAGCACACATCACAGAGAAGTTTCACAGAAATCTTATGTCTAGTCTTTATGTGGAGATATTTCGTATTTCATCACAGGCCATAAAGAGCTCACAAATATCTCTTTGCAGATTCTACAAAACGACTGTTTCCAAACTGCTCAATCAAAAGAAATGTTCAACTCTGTGACATGAATGGACACATCACAAAGAAGTTTTTCAGATGCTTCTGTCTACTTTTTATGTACAGATATTTCGTTTTCACCATAGACCTCAATTTGCTCAGAAATATCCCTTTGCAGATTTTACAAAAAGACTATTTCCAAACTGCTCAAACAAAAGAAAAATTCAACTCTCTGAAATGAAAGCTCACATCACAAAGAAGTTTCTCAAAATGATTCTGTCTAGTTTTTATGTGAATATATTTCCTTTTTGACCTTAGGCCTCAAAGCTCTCCAAATATCCATTTGTAGACTCTTCAAAAAGACTGTTTCCAAAGTGATCAATCAAAAGAAAGGTTCAACTGTGTAGGATGAAAGCACACATCACAAAGAAGTTTCTCAGAAAGATTCTGTCCAGTATTTATGTGAAGATATTTCCTATTTCTCCATAGGCCTAAAGGGGATCACAACTATCCCTTTGCAGATACTACAAGAAGACTGTTTCCAAACTGCTCAATGAAAAGAAAGGATCAACTCCGTGAGGTGAATGCACAGATAAAAAAGAAGTTTCTCAGAATGCTTCTGTCTAGTTTTCATGTGAAGATATTTCTTTTTCACCACAGGCCTGAAACCACTCAGAAATATTCCTTTGCAGATTGCACAAAAAGAATGTTTCCAAACTCTTCAAAGAACAGAAAGGTTCAACTCTTTGATATGAATGCAAACATCACAAAAAGTTATCTCTAAAAGCTTCTGTCTGGTTTTTACGTGAATATTTAGTTTTTCAGCATAGGCATCAAACCGCTCACAAATATACACTTGCAGATTCTATACAATGACTTGTTCCCAAACTGCTCAATGAAAAGTAATGTTCAAATCTGTGAGATGAAAGCACGCATCACAAAGAAGTTTCTCAGAAAGTTTCTGTCTAGTTTTTAGGTACAGATACTTCCTTTTTCACCTTATGCTGCAAAGCGCTCCAAATATCCATTTTCCGATTCTACAAAAAGAGTGTTTCCAAACGGCTCAATCAAAGGAAACGTTCAACTCTGTGAAATGAAAGCACACATCACAAAGAAGTTTCTCAGAATCCTTCTGTCTAGTTATTATATGAAGACATTTTCTATTTCACTATAGGACTCAAAGGGCTCAGAAATATCCCTTTGCAGATTCTACAAAAGGACTGTTTCCAAACTGCTCAATCAAAAAGAAGGTTTGCAAACATTACAAAGAAGTTTCTCAAAAATCTTCTGTCTAGTTTTTATGTGAAGATATTTCCTATTTCACCATAGGTCTCAAAGGGCTCAGAAATATCCCTTTGCAGATTCTATGAAAAGGCTCTTTCCAAACTACTGAATGAAATGAAAGTTTCAAATCTGTGGGATGAATGCACACATCACAGAGAAGTTTCCTGGAATGCTTCTGTCTGATTTTTATGTGAAGATATCTCTTTTTCACCATAGGCCTCAAACCACTCAGAAATATCCCTTTACAGATTGTGCAAAAAGACTGTTTCTAAACAGCTCAATGAAAAGGAAGATTCAACTCTGGGAGATGAATGCAAACATCACAAAGAAGTTTCTCAGAAAGCTTCTGTCTGGTTTTTATGTGAAGGTATTTCCTTTCTCACCATAGGCCTCAAACTGCTCACAAACATCCCTTTGCAGATTCTACAAAAAGACTGTTTCCAAACTGCACAATGAAAAGAAAGGTTAAACTCTGTGAGATGAAAGCACACATCACAAAGAAGTTTCTCAGAATGCTTTTGTATAGTTTTGTGTGAGGAAGTTTCCTTTTTCACCATAGCAATCAAAAGAACGGTTCAAATGTGTGGGATGAATGCACACATCCCAAAGAAGTTTCTCAGAAAACTTCCGTTTAGTTTTTTGTGAAGACATTTCCTTTTTCACCATGGGCCTCAAAGCACTCCAAATATCCACTTCAGATTCTACAAAAAGAGTGTTTCCAATCTGCTCAATCAAAAGAAAGGTTCAGCTCTGTGAGGTGAAAGCACACATCACAAAGAAGTTTCTTAGAAACCTTCTGTCTAGTTTATATGTGAAGATATTTCATATTTCAAAATAGGCCTCAAAGGGCTCAGAAGTATACCTTTGCAGATGCTACAAAAAAAGAGTGTTTCCAAACAGCTCTATCAAAAGAAATCTTTAACTTGGTGAGATGAATGCACACATTACATAGAAGTCTCTCATAATGTTTCTGTCTAGTTTTTTTGAGAAGCCATTTCCTTTTTCACATAGGCCTCAGTCTGCTCATTAATAGCCCTCTGCAGATACTAGAAAAAGAGCCTTTCCAAACTGCTCAATCAAAATAAAGGTTCAAATCTTTGAGATGAAAGCCCACGTCACAAAGAAGTTTCTCAGAAAGTTTCTGTCTAGTTTTTATGTGAAGATATTTCCTATTTCACCTTAGTCCTCAAAGGGATCACAACTATCCCTTTTCAGATTCTACAAAAAACTCTTTCCGAACTGCTTCATCAAAGGAAAGGTTCAATTCTGTGAGATGAATGCACACATAAAAAATTAGTTTCTCAGAATGCTTCTGTCTTGTTTTTATGTGAAGATATTACTTTTTCACCATAGGTCTCAAACTGCAAACAGATATTCCTTTGCAGATTGCACAAAATGTATGTTTCCACACTGCTCAATGAATAGGAAGTTTCAACTCAGTGATATGAATGCAAACATCACAAAGAGTTTTCTCAAAATACTTCTGTTTAGGTATTATGTGAAGATATTTACTTTCTCACCATAGGCCTCAAACTGCTCACAAATATCCCTTTGCAGATTCTACAAAATGACTTGTTGCCAAACTGCTCAATGAAAAGGAAGGTCCAAATCTGAGATGAAAGCACGCATCACAAAGAAGTTTCTCAGAAGTTTCTGTCTAGTTTTTATGTGCAGATATTTCCTTTTTCACCATAGGCCTCAAAGCACTCCAAATATCCCTTTGCAGATTCTACAAAAAGAGTGTTTCCAAACTGCTCAATCAAAAGAGAGGTTCAACTCTTTGAGATGAAAGCACACAGTACAAAGAAGATTTTCAGAAAGCTTTTGTCTAGTTTTTATGTGAAGATATTTCCTATTTCACCATAGGCCTCAATGGGCTCACAAATATCCCTTTGCAGATACTTCAAAAGGACTCTTTCCAAACTGCTGAATCCAAGGAAAGTTTCAACCCTGTGACATGAATGCACACATCACAAAGAAGTTTCTCAGAATGCTTCTGTCTAGTTTTTATGTGAAAATATTTTCTGTTCACCATAGGCATAAAACGTTGCAAATATCCATTTGCAGATTCTACAAAAAGACTGTTTCCAACCTGCTCAATCAAAAGAAAAGTTCAACTCTGTGAGATGAAGGCACACATGACAAATAAGTTTCTCAGAAAGCTTCTGTCCAGTTTTTATTTGAAGATTTTCCCTATTTCACCATAGGCCTGAAAAGGCTCACAAATATCCTTTTGCATATTCTAAAAACAGACTGTTTCCAAACTACTCAATCAATAGAGAGGTTCAAATATGTGTGATGAATGCACACATCACAAAGAAATTTCTCAGAATGTTTTTGACTAGTTTTTATGTGAAGATATTTCTCTTTCACCATAGGCCTCAAATGGCTCAGAAATATCCCTTTGCAGCTTGTACAAAAAGACTGTTTCCAAACTGCTCAATCAAAAGAAAGTTTCAACACTGTGAGATGAATGCACACATCACAAAGAAGTTTCTCAGAAAGCTTCTGTTTAGCATTCATGTGAAGATATATCCTTTTTCACCATAGGCCTCAATGGGCTCAGAAATATCCCTTTGCAGATTCTACAAAAGGACTGTTTAGAAAACTGCTTAATCCAAAGAAAGGTTCAACTCTGTGAGTTGAATGCATACATCTCAAAGAAGTTTCTCATAACGGATCTGTCGAGTTTTTTTTTGTGAAGATATAACCTTTTCAACCATATGTCATAAACTGCTCATGAATATCCCCCTGCAGATACTACAAAAAGACTGTTTCCAAACTGCTGCATCCAAAGAAATGTTCAACTCTGTGAGATGAATACACCCATCACAAAGAAGTTTCTCAGAATGCTCCTGTCTGGTTTTCATGTGAAGATATTTCCTTTTTCACCATGGGCCTCAAAGTGCTCCAAATATCCATTTACAGACTCTACAAAAAGAGTTTTTCCAAACTGCTCATTCAAAAGAAAGGTTCAACTCTGTGAGATGAAAGCACACATCACAAAGTAGTTTCTCAGAAAGCTTCTGTCTAGTTTTTATGTGAAGATATTTCCTATTTCACCGTAGGCCATAAAGAGCTCACAAATTTTTTTTGCAGATTCTTCAAAAAGACTGTTTCCAAACTGCCCAATCCAAAGAAAGGTTCAACTCTGTGAAGTGAATGGACACATCACAAAGAAGTTTCTCAGAATGCATCTATCCAGTTTTATGTGAAGATATTTCTTTTTCATCCTAGGCCTCAATGGGCTCAGAAATATCCCTTTGCAGATTCTAAAAAAGAACTGTTTCCAAACTGCTCAATCTAAAGAAAGGTTCTCCTCCGTGAGTTGAATGCACGCATCACAGAGAAGTTTCCCAGAATGCTTCTGTCTACTTTGTATGTGAAGGTATTTCCTTTTTCACCATAGGCCTCAAACCGTTCACAAATATCCCTCTGGATATACAACAAAAGGACTGTTTCCAATCTACTAAATCAAAAGATAGGCTCAACAACGTGAGATGAATGCACGCATCACAAATAAGTTTCTCAGAATGCTTCTGTCTTGTTTTAATGTGAAGATATTTCCTTTTTTCACCATAGGCCTCAAAGCACTCCAAACATCCACTTGCAGATTCCACAAAAATACTGTTTCCAAGCTGCTCTATCAAAACAAAGGTTCAACTCTGTGAGACGAAAGCACACATCACAAAGAAGTTTCTCACAAAGCTTCTGTCTAGTTTTTATGCAACGATATTTCCTATTTCACCACAGGCCTCAATGGACTCAAAAATATCCCTTTCAGATTCTACAAAAAGAGTGTTTCTGAACTTCTCAATGAAATGAAAGTTTCAACCCTGTGAGGTGAATGCACACATAAAAAAGAAGTTTCTCAGAATGCTTCTGTCTAGATTTTATGTGAAGATATTTCTTTTTCACCATAGGCCTCAAACTGCTCAGAAATATCCCTTTGCAGATTGAACCAAAAGACTCTTTCCATACTGCTCAATGAAAAGAAAGATTCATCTGTGTGAGATGAATGCACACATAAAAAAGAAGTTTCTCAGAATGCTTCTGTCTAGTTTTTATGTGAAGATATTTCCTTTTTCACCATAGTCCTTAAACCATTCACAAATATCCCTCTGCAGATACTACAAAAAGACTGTTTCCAAACTGCTCCATGAGAAGAAATGTTCAACTCTGTGAGATGAATGCACACATAAGGAAGAAGTTTCTCGGAATGATTCTGTCTAGTTTTTATGTGAAGATAATTCTTTTTCACTACAGGCATCATACAGCTCAGAAATATCCATTTGCAGATTGTACAAAAATACTGTTTCCAATCTGCTCAATCAAAAGAAAGGTTCTGCTCTGTGATATGAATCCAGGCATCACAAAGAGATTCTCAGAAAGCTTCTTTTTGTGTTTTTGTGAAAATATTTCCGTTTTCACCATAGGCCTAAAAGAGCTGCAAATAACCATTTGTGGATTCTACAAAAAGACTGTTTTGAAACTGCTCAATCAAAAGAAAAGTTCAAGTCTGTGAGATGAAAGCACACATTGCAAAGCCTTTTCTCAGAAATATTCTGTCTAGTTTTTATGTCAAGGTGCTTCCTGTTTCATCATAGGCTGTGAAGGGCTCACAAATATCCATTTGCATATTTTAAAAAAAGACTGTTTCCAAACTGCTCAAAGAAAAGAAAGGTTCAAATCTGTGAGATGAATGCACGCATCAGAAGGAACTTTCTCAGAATGCTTCTGTGTAGTTTTTATGTGAAGATATCTCTTTTTCACCTTAAGTCTCAAATGGCTAAGAAATATCCCTTTCCAGATTTTACAAAAAGACTGTTTCCAAACTGCTCAATAAAAAAAAGTTTCAACACTGTGAGATGAATACACACATCAAAAAGAAGTTTCTCAGAAAGCTTCTGTTTTCTTTTTATTTGAAAATATTTCCCTTTTCACCATAGGCCTCAATGGGCTCAGAAATATCTTTTTGCAGATTCTACAAAATGACTGTTTAGAAAACTGCTGGATCCAAATTACACCATTATGGCTCACACACTGCAGCCTCAACCTCCCGAGGGTTAGGCGATTCCTCAAGGGATCCTACAGCCTCGGCCTCCCAAAGTGTTGGGGTTACAGGCATGAGCCACCAGCACCCGGCCTGAGTTAATACATCTGGTCTCACTACGTCTTAACCACACACCCATGAAGAACTCAACTCAAGAGAAAGTTGGCAAGAGACTCTCAGCATTCTCTCCCGAAAGCAGTGAGGTGGATGGCAGACGTGTGTCCCGAGCTCCTGGGGTTTTAGGTGACCATGTGTAGAGGAGAGATTTCCAATGTTTCCAGAGAGGCACGAGCCACAGTTATTCGGGGCATCGGAACACGAGATGGGGTTTCTGACAGCAACTTAATGGCCAGGAAGGTCCAGAATCTGCCAAGGCTCATGTCCCAGGGTGGGGCCAATGGAACCCAAGGTAGAGGGAGTCAGTGGTCCTCACAGAGAGGACTCCAGCCCTAGGCTCCGCTGTGCAGACCAAATCAGAAGGAAGAGACACCTTTGTCCTACATTCCACATCCCTCCACTGAACTTGGGAGTGGATCTGTTTCCCAAACATAAGGTGACTTTCGCTTTGCAATGGATCACAAGGGGCCAGGCTTTCCAGAGTCAGCCGGATAAAGAAGTCACTCTGGCTCAGCCACCCCATTCCCCCGGTAACTGGTGAATTTAAATGAGACGAGGCTGGCCGGGCCAGAGCCGCTACAGGGGGGAGGGGGTTGGGTGGGGTGGGGTTTTCCTAAGGCACTGCAGAAATTGGGCCTTTGCTTAGAGGATGACAGTGCTGCAGGAACCCGTCCAGGCTGCTATATGGCAAGCACTAAACCACTATGCTTACCGAGATGGGGTTTTCCTCACAGAACGCCTTTATGCAGAAGTACACTCAGAAGAAGCCTTGTTTTTAATGGCGACCTGTTCTTACCTCCCAGGAAAGGCCTATAAAGCATATAGACTCTTGAAAAGACACAGTTGTCCTACACTGCAATGCAAATACCTGCTTGCAAAATGTTGTGTTGATCTCAGTAAGCTTGCAGACTGGGAACAAATCTTATCTGGTGGAGCGTTTAATAAGCAGAAAAGCCATGATGATATTGTTACTGAGTTTGGTGATTCAGTTTGCTTTCCCCTTCCATTGTTGGGACGTGTATATTGCAAGACAGATCGGCTTGCTAAAGGAAAAGAATGTTACCAAAAGAGGCTTAGTTTAAATCCTTTCCTCTGGTATCCCTTTGAATCATTATGTGAAATAGGTGAAAAGCCAGATCCTGACCAAACATTTAAATTCACATCTTTACAGAACTTTAGCAACTGTCTGCCCAACTCTTGCACAACACAAGTACCTAATCACAGTTTATGTCACAGGCAACCTGAGACCATTCTTATGGAAACACCCCAGGACACAACTGAATTAAACAGAGTCAATTTAGAATCCTTCAATTCAAAGTACTCCTTGAATACAGATTCCCCAGTGTCTTTTATTGATTCAGCTGTAATTTCACCTGAAACTGTCCCACTGGGAAGAGGAACTTCCATATTATCTAAACAGGTTCAAAATAAACCAAAAACTGGTCGAAGTTTATTAACAGGACCAGCAGCTTAGTCCATTTACCCCACGTTTTGGGATTTTGCCATTAGAAACCCCAAGTCCTGGAGATGGATCTTATTTACAAAACTACACTAATACACCTTCTGTAATTGATGTGCCATCCACCGGAGCCCCTTCAAAAAAGTCTGTTGCCAGAATTGGCCAAACTGGAGCAAAGTCTGTCTTCTCACAGAGTGGAAATAGCCAAGAGGTAACTCCAATTCTTCCACTAACAGAAAGTTCTGGTCCATAAATAACTACAACACCTCAGGTAATGAGCCCCACTATGACATCTCCCCCAAATGCACTGCATCGAAGAAGTTCATGACTCTTTACTAGTGACAGTTCCACAACCAAGGAGAATAGGAAGAAGTTAAAAATGAAGTTTCCACCTAAAATCCTAAACAGAAAAACAAAAAGTAAAACTAATAAAGGAGGAATAACAATCTAATATAAATGACAACCTGGAAATTACAAAATTGGACTCTTCCATCAATTCAGAAGAGGAAATATCCACAATCACACCTCAGATTCAGGCTTTTAATCTACAAAAAGCAGCAGCAGAAGGCTTGATGAGCCTTCTTCATGAAAGGGGGAAAGGTTATTTAGCTTTATGTTCATACCACTGCAAAGAAGCTAAAAATATTTTGAGCCATCTACCTTCTCACCACTACAATACTGGTTGGGTACTGTGCCAAATTGGAAGGTCCTATTTTGAACTTTCAGAGTACATGCAAGCTGAAAGAATATTCTCAGAGGTTAGAAGAATTGAGAATTATAGAGTCAAAGGCATGGAAATCTACTCTACAACACTTTGGCATCTTCAAAAAGATGTCACTCTTTCATTTCTGTCAAAAGACTTAACAGACATGGATAAAAATTCGCCAGAGGCCTGGTGTGCTGCAGGGAACTGTTTCAGTCTGCAACAGGAACACGATATTGCACTTAAATTCTTCCAGACAGCTATCCAAGTGGATCCAAATTATGCTTATGCCTGTACTTTATTAGGGCGAGAGTTTGTCTTAACTGAAAAATTGGACAAAGTGTTAGCTTGTTTTCGAAATGCTATCAGAGTCAATCCTAGACATTGCAATGCATGGTAAGTGGTAATGAATTGTAAAGACAAAGTCTTGTTGATGGTGCTGGTAGTCACTGATTTTTCTTGTTAGATAGCTTTTTATTGTCATGAACTTTGTTACTAATACTTAAGAATGGTACATACTGGTCAATAACTTCAAACTAACTTTTTTTATGAAATGTATGTCTTTAACAAACTCTTCAGTTAACTAATGATAATAGAATACGTGATGCTTATACTCAACAGTTTCAGTCTTCTACAAAACTTTTGCAGATACTGTAGTTGTGTTTTGTTTGTTTGCTTGTTTAGTTTTGTTACTTGATTTGTTACATTTTCTTCGAACACAAAATTGGTGATTGGGACAAAAAGTGCTTGGGAAATTGGAAAGGAATAGCATAATTCACTTATTGGATAATAGAAAAAAACACTGAAAAAGTTCACTAGTTGCTTTTTGACAACGTTCCAGTTTATTCAGTTACTATTAAGAACGTAATGTATCCTTTATTTAGCAGTATCTCTGTTTTACTTTTTTGTATTTGTGTATAAGTAGACACATAGGAAATTACTACCCAGGTCATATTGTTATCAACTGAATAACATATGAAAAAGTTTGGTCCTACTTCTGCCTCAACACCATACTTACTGTTGACATTTATTGTATTTCTCTGGACTGACTTAAAAGTTTAAATATCAAGAGAAGGCCAGGCATGGTGGCTCATGCCTGTCATCCCAGCACTTTGGGAGGCCAAGTCGGGCAGATCACAACGTCAAGAGTTCGAGACCATATGGTGAAACACCGCCTATATTAAAAGTATAAAAATTAGCTGGGCATGGTGGCAGGCGCCTGTAGTCCCAGCTACTCAGGAGGCTGAGGAAGGATAATCACTTGAACCTGGGAAGTGGAGGTTGCAGTGAGCCAAGATTATGCCATTGCACTCCAGCCTGGGCAACAGAGTGAAACGCCGTCTCAAGAAAAAAATAAAATAAAAATAAAATAAAATAAAATAAAATAAAATAAAATAAAATAAAATAAAATAAAATAAATATCAAGAGAAAGTATAATTCTGAAGTAGTAACTCTGCGGAAGCTTTTTTGTCAGATACGGTTATCTTTGGGGTTAGTTATTATAGCAATTGTGTTTTAACACTTGATTTGCTTCTAAATCTGAAACATTATATTACTAAAATATCTTTTGATTTGTGATTATGTTGTTTAATGGATTATATATCATTTTGCAGTAGTAGTTGCAGTGCCTGAAAGATTGCCAAAAAAAATAGTGCTAGCTATTGCTGACCAATGTAACAATCAACTTGCCAATATTGCCATCTCTTCCAATAGCTATGTTCTCCATAATATTTTAAGAACTCAGTTCTTCATAAGGCTTGTGTTGTTTTTGATTTTTTCCCAAGTCTGGTGGATCCTTGTGCTGTTCTTTTTTAAATGTGTATTGTCTGTCCAGCTATTCTGCAGGAGTCATATTCTTAAAAACCTTAACCATATCAAAAATTGTGTTTAAAGGAGGATTATTCAGACTGGCATGCTTTTAGTAGGAGGAGTTTAAATGCTGACGCATTTAGGTAACTCTAAATACTGAGCAACTTTATTCTATCTACAAAATAGATAGTCTTTCTTTTCTTTTCACTTTCACTATCATTTAATACCTTTTCTTCATCTATAACACAATTATAACGATATACAAAGCCACTCAAATAAAGCAGATATATTGTGCTTTAAAAAAAAAAAAGAAGTCATTATATGGCACACAATGAGGTGTGACTCAAATCTAGAATCTCCAGTGAAAACCAATGAAACAGAGTCAAATCCCGTGTCTACTAAAAATAAAAAAATGAGCCAGGTGTGGTGGTGCTGAGGCAGGAGAATCACTCTAACCCAGGAGACAGAGGTTGCAGTGAGCTGTGATCACACCACTGTACTCCAGCCATGGGGGGGACAGAGCAAGACTCCGTCTCAGAAGCAAGCAAACACAGAAAGCCAATAAAGTTGTTTAACTCAATGTGTCAGGCTCAGGTCTCTTGACAGGATACATCCAGCACCCAGGGAAACGTTGATGAGTGGGATGGAATCTATTTTGTGGCCTCAAGGAAGGGTTTGAGAGACAGTCCCACAAACGTGACGGCCTAAAGAAGCCCCTCCGCCCAAGAAGCGATATTCATTTGTATCCTGTAGCCACCCACGAGGGAGAATCAGGCTCCCTACAGACCCCCAACCCCCACCCCACCCCACCCCACCCCACGCCCCCGCTTCGTGAAATGAGCTCTCACTCCATCAGGCTCTATTCAGGCCGTGTGGTTTTGTAACCTCCAGCGTGTGTGCCTGGGTTATGGGGTGGGGTTGTGGCGGCTGTGGACAGAGGAGGGGAAAAAGTGGTGGTGTCCCGTGGGTGCCCAGTACGTGGGACGTGGGTGGGGTGGCCAGAGCCTAGGGAACTCATTGCCTGTCAGGACATCTCCCCTCCTGGTTCCCTCTCTGACCTACGCTCCACATCTCTGCAGTTCAGTGGGGATCTTGTGGGTGGAAGTCACCATCCCTGTGGACTTTAGCCAAGGAAGGCCGGGCTCCCAAGAGTCTCCCCGCAGTCGGGGCCTTGGGCAGGCTCACAAGGATGCTGAAGGTAACAGTTGGTGACAGTGATGTAAGTTGGAGGTCTCGGGCCAATGCAGAGGTATCCATTTGACCTCAGTGGGACAGGTCAGCTTTGTGGAGTCCCGTGCTTCCTTCCAGAGACTAATCCAGTGCTAGCAAGCATGGTCCCGAGGATCCCAGCTCCCAGCAGAAGCACTTTTTTTCACACAGAATCCTGGGCAGGAAAGTTCTCAGCAGGTTTGGACCTCCTAGCCAAAAAGATAAAGCCACTTCTGGGATTTTTTTTCAAAGAGGCAGTGGTTCCACAATGGGCCATGGGTAGTTGTGGAAATGGAGAGAAGTGTTTGCAGATACATATTTCAGACAGAACGGACAGGGTTTGGTCATAGGTCATGAAGGACATGAGCAGATGCACATTGAGAAAACCCTCCCAGCATCCTAGGTGAACAGAGGTATGATTTTTTGAGACAGTTGAGCTAGATGCAACCCCAGATTTTAGGGTTGGATCTTTATTAATATGTAGTATCTATGAGGTATCAAAGTCCAGAAATCAACTCTCCAGTTCTGTACAGCATTTTGTAGGGAGATCAAATCTGGGATGTCTAAAGTTAAGAATTCAGGCCGTGGTAATGAATTAAATTAGATGTACTTGAAATTATTTTGCCAAGAAAGAGAGGGCAGGAGATAGAGAGAGCCAGAGAGTGAGTGAGCAAGAGAGAGAGAGAGACACAGAGACAGAGACAGAGAGACAGACAGAGAGACACAAAGATACACAAAAAGAGAAAGACAGAGAGAGACAGAGAGATAAAGACACAGAGAAAGACACAGATGGAAAGAGACAGAAAGAAACTGAAAGACAGACAGAGACAGAAAGAGAGAGAGATAGACAGAGAGAGAGACAGACCGACAGGCAGCCAGACAGGCAGAGAAAGAGAGTAAGACAGAAAGCAGACACACACACACAGAGAGACAGAGACAGTTGGAGTGACAGAGAGAAAGAAAGAGAGAGACAGACAGAGGGAAAGAGACAGAGAGAGAAAGAGACAGACAGAGGGAGAGACAAAAACAGACAGAGAGAGAGACAGACAGAGACAGAGACAGAGAGAAACAGACAAGGAGAGAGAGACAGACAGACAGGAAGAGAAAGACAGTAAGACAGAAGACAGACACAGAGAGAGAGAGACAGAGAGACAGAGACAGAGAGACAGACAGGCAAAGAGAGAGAAAAAAACAGACAGACAGGGAGAGAGAGAGACAGACAGGGAGAGAAAGAGAGAGATACTGACAGACAGGCAGAGAAAGAGAATAAGACAGAAGACAGACACAGTGAGAGAGACAGAGAGAGAGACAGAGACAGTGAGACAAAGAAAGAAAGAGAGATACAGACAGACAAAGAGACAGACAGAGAAAGGCGAGACGGACAGAGAGAGACAGAGAGAGAGAAAGAGAGAGAGAGGCAGGCAGAGAAAGAAAGAAAGAAGACAAACACCATGAGAGAGACAGGCAGAGAGAGAGACACACAGAGACAGAGAGACAGAGAGAAAGAAAGAGACAGACAGAGATAAAAACAGAGATGGACAGAGAGAAACAGACAGACAGGGAGAGAGAGAGACAGACAGGCAGGGAGAGAGAGACAGAAAGGCAAAGAAAGGGAGTAAGAGAGAAGACAGACACAGTGAGAGAGACAGGCAAAGAGAGAGAGAGAAAAATAGACAGACAGGCAGAGAGAGAGAGAGAGAGAGAGAAAGAGAGACAGAGAGACAGAGAGAGGAGGAGGAATGACGTGGTCAGGAAATAAATACACATATTTTATAACGCTTTTGATTCCGTAAAGGGTGGCCGGAGTGGGCTTTGAAAACAACAACAACAGCAACAAGAGCAGCAGCAGCAGCAGCAGGAGCAGCAGCAGCATTCGCTTATGGATTTCTAGAAAATAAGATGTTCTGAAGTAAACATCAACCGACTCTCACTACACGTTGAGAGATTCACAAAAGCGCTAGTTAACAACAGGAGAAAACAGCAGCTAACATGTCTTGGGGAAAAGATACGTCTTCCTGAAAATTAGGGATTTCTACTTCACCTGAAAAGAAATATATACCAAAAAGGAAAAACAAGAACAAAACAAAACAAAACAACAAACACGGGCCAAGGCACCATCCCTGGAAATCTTAAGTGAGCAAAGTATTAGTTTTCAGAAAACGTTTCTATTATGGGCAAATACTAAGAACGCCCAGACTAGAGCTGTGACGCCATTCCCATTGTGAAACTATACTGGCTGGAGGGCGGAGAAACTAAAACATCATGTTATAAGGTGATGGAGACCCAGCCAGGGTGAAGCTTTCCTAGGGAGGGAGGCCTGAGGAGGGAAGTGGGGGGAAAAACCCCACAACAGCAGGCCCGCCCACTTGCCCACGTGGGTCAAGGGCTATGCCATCGGTCTGAGCTCCCTACAGGGAAGTGGGACCGTGCCACCCCCATCTTCAAAAACGGTGGCCACTGAGTGAGGCCTGATGACCACCGTTGCAAATGTCAGCCTGGCAAGAATGAGATTGCCGGTAATGGGTGGGGGAAGGGGAAAGAAGAGGGAGGCACACCAGGGTGGCTCCGGAAGGTTTCCAAGCAGGGTGTTGGGAGGCGGGGGGTGGGGGGTTTGGGGGGAACCCGCCTAACTGACTCACTAAATGAAGGTAAAGGGACGTGGGTAATGGGGGGAGCCGGGGGGCGACTTGAAAATTAAAGTGACCCCTCCTAAAACCCAAGTAGAGGAGTCTATGCGCATGAAAGAAACCAACACACAAAGAAAACTAAAGCGCTGATAAAAGAACAATAGGGCCCCCCCCAGGGCGGAGGTTCCCTAGGCAACCAGGGAGAGAGGGAGGGACCTCCAGAAGGGAGAGAGAGAAACCCGTTGCCCAGGCTTAGTGAAGTAAGCAAGACCTCCCTCCATATCACCTAGACTTTCAATAACAGTGGCCGCTAGATGATGCCCGAAGACAACCGATGCCTGCAAGTGTCAGTCAGCATGGAAAAGAATGCATTTATTTATTTATTTATTTATTTATTTATTTATTTATTTGTTTGTTTAGAGACAGAGTCCTACTCACTCTACAGCCCGGGCTGTAGTGCAGTGGCACGATCTCGGCTCACTGCAGTCTCCGCCTCCCAGGTTCAAGTGATTCTCCCACCTCAGCCTCCCGAGTAGCTGGCATTACAGGCGCATACCCCACCATGCCCTACTCAGTTTAGTATTTCTTGTAGAGACGGGGTTTTACCGTGGTGGCAAGGCTGGTCTCGAACTCCCAACCTCAAGTGATCCCCCGCCTCGGCCTCTGGAAGTTCTGGGATGACAGACGTGAGCCACCACGCCCGGCCTTAACCATGTATTTTTGAGTCGAGGAGCTTATCGCGGAAATACGAGAAGTAGGGACGCCACACGTGACAGAGAGAAAAGTCTGAAAATGCCCCTTCCATCCAAGTGGGGACCCGGCCTCGACCTCCCAAAGTCATACACCGAGTGGTGAAGCATAGCAAGGACCGTCTGTCTGGATTCCTCCCGGCCTCTCTAAGCAGGCCCTTCTCACTTTCATGGAAGGGGCAGGGCCCTCTCCATCATGAGGGGTCTGACAGACTGACAGAGAAAGAGACAGACATAGAAAGACAGAGATGGACAGAGAGAGACAGAGAGAAACAGACAGAAAGAGAAAGAGACAGAGACAGAGACATAGAGAAACAGACAGGAAGGGAGAGAGACAGAGAGAGAGACAGACAGACAGAAACAGACGGAGAGGAAACAGAGAGAGAGACAGAGAAAGAGAGAAACACACAGACACACAGAGACAGACAGAAAGAAAGAGAAAGAGAGAGACAGAGAGAGAGAGAAAGGGAGTAAGAGAGAGACAGACAGACAGGCAGAGAAAGAGAGTAAGACAGAAGACAGACACAGTGAGAGAGACAGGCAGAGAGAAAGAAAGAGACAGAGAGAAAGAGAGAGACAGACAGAGAAAGAGACAGACAGAAAGAGACAGAGATGGACAGAGAGAAACAGAAAGAGAGAGACAGAGATAGAGAAAGAGACAGAAACAGACAGACAGGGAGGGAGAAAGACAGAGACAGAGAGAAACAGACAGAGAGAGAGGGAGAGAGTGAGAGATATATAGAGAGAAAGAGAAAGAGGGGGGAGAGAGAGACAGGCAGGCAGAGAAAGAGAGTAAGACAGAAGAGAGACACAGTGAGAGAGACAGGCAGAGGGAGAGAGAGACAGAGACAGAGAGAAAGAAAGAGAGAGACAGACAGAGAAAGAGAGAGACACAGATGGACAGAGAGAAACAGCAAGAGAGAGAGACAGAGAGAGTGAGAGTGAGAGAGACAGAGAGAGAGAGAAAGACAGGGAGGGAGAGAGACAGACAGAGAGAGAGAGACCGACAGGCAGAGAAGAGAGTAAGACAGAAGATAGGCACAGAGAGAGAGAGAGAGAGGAAAGAAAGAAAGAGAGAGACAGGCCGGGTGTGGTGGCTCATTCCTGTCATCCCAGCACTTTGGGAGGCTGAGGCGGGTGGATCACGAGGTCAGGAGATCGAGACCATACTGGCTAACTCGGTGAAATCCCGTCTTTACTAAAAATACAAAAAATTAGTCGGGCTTGGTGGCGGGCGCCTATAGTCCCAATTACTCGGGAGGCTGAGGCAGGAGAATGGCGTGAACCTGGGAGGTGGAGTTTGCAGTGAGCCGAGATGGTGCCACTGCACTCTAGTGTTGGCAACACAGTGAGACTCCATGTGAAAAAAAAAAGAGAGAGAGAGACAGACAGACAGAGAAAGAGACAGGCAGAGACAGACAGAGAGAAACAGACAGAAAGAGAGACAGAGCGAGAGAGAACAGAAAGGCAGGCAGAGAGAGAGACAGACAGGCAGAGAAAGAGAGCAAGACAGAAGACAGACACAGTGAGAGAGACAGGCAGAGAGAGACAGACAGAGACAGACAGAAAGAGAGACTGACAGAGATGAGACAGAGAGACAGAAACAGACAGAAAGAGAGACTGACAGATAGAGAGTGAGAGAGAGAGGGAGAGAGACAGAAAGGGAGGAAGAGGGACAGACAGAAAGAGAGACAGACGGGTAGAGAAAGACAGTAAGACAAGATAGGCACAGAGAGAGAGAGAGTGAGAGAGACAGACAGAGAGACTCAGAAAAAGAAAGAGAGAGACAGACAGAGAGACTCAGAAAAAGAAAGAGAGAGATAGAAAGACAAAAACAGAGACAGACAGAGACAGACAGAGAGAAACAGAGACAGACAGAGACAGAGAGAAACAGACAGAAAGAGAGAGACAGAGAGAGAAACAGACAGGGAGGGAGACAGAGAGAGATAGGCAGAGAAAGAAAGTTGGACAGAAGACAGACACAGTGAGACAGGCAGAGAGAGAGAGAGACAGAGATAGAGAGAAAGAAAGAGACAGAGAAAGAGACAGATAGAGAAAGACAAAGACAGACAGAGAGAGACAGAGAGAAACACAGAAATAGAGAAGGTCCTAGCCGAGTAGTGATATAGTGCCTTTTCTTTCATTTTCTCTTTCTTTTCTGGTTTTCTTTTCTTTTCTTTTCTTTTTTTGTTTTCTTCTCTTCTCTTTTCTTTTCTTTCTTTTCTTTTCTTTCTTTCTTTCTATTTATTTATTTAGAGACCAAATCTCACTCTGTCATCCAGGCTGTAGTGCAGTGGCGCCATCCCGGGTCACTGCAACCTCCGCCTGCCAGGTTCAAGTGATTATCCTGCCTCAACCTCCCGAGTAGCTGGGATTACAGGTGCCTGCCCCACCGCGCCCGACTCAGTTTCGTATTTTCAGTACAGAGGGGGTTTCACCATGTTGGCTAGGCTGGTCTTCAACTCCTGACCTCGTGACCCACCCAACTCGGCCTCCCAAAGTGCTGGGATGACAGACGTGAGCCACTACTTTCAGTGTACAGTGCCATTTATTAGAAATCACTCATGGGAACACGCACTTATAGGTCATGTGTAGATATTTTATTTATTTATTTATTTACTTATTTACTTATTTATTTTTTGCACGGGAAGGTGGGGGGACGGAGTTTCGCTCTTGCTGCCCAGGCTAGAGTGCAATGGCATAGGGGACGCAAAGAGTCAACCCATGGCAGAGAGGACACGTCATTCTGAGTGTAAGGGCCGCAGCGAAAGGTTGCAGGGCCGGCACTTTTAAAGGCTTAAATCCCTGCGGCTCAGACCTGTCGTCGCAGCACTTTGGGAGGACCAGGAGGGCAAATCACTTCAGGTCAGGAGTTCAATACCAATGCGGCCAACATGGAGAAACACCATCTCCACTAAAAATAGAAAAATTAGCCGTCTGTCATGGTCCGCGTCTGTAATCCCAGCTACCGAAGAAGAATCACTGGAACCCGGAAAGCAGAGGTTTCAGTGAGCCAAGAGAGCGCCACTGCACCGCAGCCTGGGTGACAGAGTGAGAGAGACTCAGTCCAAAAAAAAGAAACGAAGAAAAAAAGAAAGAACAGGCCCAAATACTACATTGTCGCTGAATGTTCCCCCAAAAGGCCGGAAACCCCCGACTCAGGTCAAGGAGGTGGTGTTTCGTTTCACTTCTCTCTCTCTCTCTTTCCTTCTCTCCCTCTCTCTCTCTTTCTCCTCTAACTTTCATTTCTTGTTCAAGCATACACGTGCAAGATTGTTACGTAGGTAAACTTCTGATATGAAGTTCAGTGTGCAGATGATTTCATCACCCAGACACTGAGCGCAGTACTCGACAGTTTTCATGTTTCATTTTGTTTTGGTTTCTCCTGAAGCTGTCTCTCTGTCCACCCGTCCTCCCTCAAGTAGGCTCCCGCGTCCCTCGTGTCCCTCGTTCTGCCCACGCAGAACTTTCATCTATAAGTTCCCACTTATGGATGAGAACACGCGGTATTTAACTGATTGTTGCTTTCATCTTCGGTGGTGGCGGTGAAAGAGGCATGACACTAAATCGACCCTTAGGACGTTCCCCTCTGTCCCCACCCCACACCCCCTCCCCCTACACACCCTCATTCCTGCACACACTCCTCAAAAGCAGGAAAGGAAGAAAGACAGAAATTAAAGTAAGAGGTCAGCCTCCAAGGTGGTGGAGGGAGGGGATCTCAAAGGGTGAGCAAGCGATGGGGGTCAGGGGATATCTTGGCTGAGCTTGCAACAATGGGAGAAAGAGTTTCCAGCCCCACCACATCCCGTAATCCTCAGCCGTAGCCAGCCTCTGGGTGGGGTTTTGCCTGTAAAACTTCTGAATGGAGAGAAACCCCAGGCAATGGAAGGCATCAGCTCCAAGTCCAGGAAGTCAATAGGGCTTTGTGCATTTGAATGGGGCTTTAGAAGGCGGTGCTGCGGCTTCCAAAGCATTGCACCTCGCCTTGCCTCACCTCGCCCAGAGTGAGACTCCATCTCAAAATCAATCAATCAATCAACCAATAATAAAAAAATCATCAATGAAAGAAAGAAAGAAAGAAAGAAAAGAAAGAAAGAAAGAAAGAAAGAAAGAAAGAAAGAAAGAAAGAAAGAAAGAAAGAAAGAAAGAAAAAAGAAAGAAAGAATCAGTACAGTGGTCATGGTCGTGAATCATTCCCCGGAGTCCAGGCGCAGTGGCTCACGCCTGTCACGCCAGCACTTTGAGGCACTGGGTCAGGAGGGTTGAAAAAAAATGATGAGACCCTGTCTGTGGAAAAACATTGAAAAATGAAGGCCAGGCTCGGTGGCTCATGCCTGCCATCCCAGCACTTCGGGAGGCTGGGGAGGGCGGATCACCTGAGGTCGGGAGTTCAAGACCAGCCTGACCAACATGGAGAAGCCCCGTCTGCACTAAAAATACAAAATCAGCCAGACGTGGTGGCGCATGCCTGCAGTCCCAGCTGCTGGGGAGGCTGACGCAGGAGAATTGCTTGAACCCAGGAGGCAGAGGTTGTGGTGGGCCAAGATCAAGCCATTGCACTCCAGTCTGGGCAACCAGAGAGAAACTCTGTCTCGGGAAATAAAATAAATAAATAAATAAAAATTATCTGGGCACAGTGGCGCATGCCTGTGGTCCCAGGTACTCTACTCTGGAGGCTGAGGTGGAAGGATCACTTGAGTCCAGGAGCATCCATGCTGCAGTGAGTGAGTTATGATGGCACCACTGCCAGGGTGACAGAGTGAGACGCTGCCTCTAAATCAGTCAATGAATCAATCAGATCACTGGAAGGCGCTGTCTGTGTCTTACTTTCAAAGGGTGTCTCTTTAGGCCAAGCAGGCATGGTGCCTCATGCCAGTAATCCCGGCACTTTGGAAGGCTGAGGCAGGAGGAAAGAAGAAAGGGAGGAAGGGAGGAAAGAAGAAAGGCAGGAGGGCAGTCAGGCAGGAAAGGAAGGAAGGAAGGAAGGAAGAAAGAAAGAAAGAGAGGGAGAGAGGGAGGGAGGGAGGGAAGGAGAAGAAGAGAGAAGAAAAGAGAAGAAAAAGAAAAGAAAAGAAAACGGGGAGGGGCATATCTCCTTGACTGGTGACTGCCCAGGATACAGCTGACTGAAGCCTCGACCTGTGGGGCCTCAAGTGTTCTTCTCCTTACCTCAGCCTCCCGAGTAGCTGAGACTACATGCAGGTATTACCACGCAAAACTAATCTTATAATAATATTATAATTATTATTGAGACAGAGTCTCGCTCAGTCTCAATAATTGCCATGGCAGGATGTCAGCTCACTTCAACTTCGGCCTCCCTAATTCAAGCAACTCGCCTGCCTCAGTCTCCTGAGTAGTTGTGATTACAAGTCTATGCCACCAGAACTGGTAATTGTTCTATTTTTCATAGAGATGGGGTTTCACTATGTTGGCCAGCCTGGTCTTGAATTCCTGGCCTCAAGTGATCAACCCACCTTGGCCTCCCAAAGTGCTGGAATGACAGGCGTGAGCCACTGTGCCCAGCCCAGATGATCTTTTTTATAAATTGTAGAGAAGGAGTTTTGTCAACCGCCGGGTGGAGTGTGGGGTGGGTTTTACTCAGACTGCGTACTGTGAAAACAGTAAATTAGTGTGGTTTGTGAGCTAGATGTGGAAATTGTGTGTGTGTGTGAGAGAGAGAGAGAGACCAATCCCACCATGAGGACGCGGAAATGGTGTTTGATTTGGGTACCTGCCTATTCACCTGTCTGTGTGTAGATGACTGAAGACTCCACAAATGAAGGTCAGCAGTATCTATTGAGCTGTTTCTCCCTCTCATGCGTCTCATGTGTGTGGTGGAGAAAGGAAAGAAAAGAGGTTCTGATGGGAAGTTGTCTTCATGCCTGAGGAAGCTGAAGGCAGGCTGACAGGACGGAGGACATCCTATGTGACATTTCCATACCTGGACACCCTTTACAATGCTGGGGCTGCCAGTCCACCCTGTATGTCAACATATCCCCAAGAACAGCATGGTACAGGGTGGTCCAGTCTCATCCCATCCGGCCCACCCAGGGAATCTGGTGGAAGTCTTCACTGGAGGATTCGACACCATGGAATACTATGCAGTCATAAAAAATGATGAGTTAATGTCATTTGTAGAGACATGGATGAAACTGGAAACCATCATTCTCAGCAAACTATCGCAAGGACAAAAAACCAAACACCGCATGTTTTCACTCATAGGTGGGAATTGAACAATGAGAACACATGGACACAGGAAGGGGAACATCACACACCAGGAACTGTTGTGAGGTGGGGGAAGGGGGGAAGGACAGCATTAGGAGATATACCTAATTCTAAATGACGAGTTAATGGGTGCAGCACAACAACATGGCACACGTATACATATGTAAAAAACCTGTACGTTGTGCACATGTACCCTAAAACTTAAAGTATAATAATAATAAAATTTTAAAAAAAGAAAAAAGAAAGCGTCATCGCAGTTCCCTTGGGGTCACCAGGCAACGGCCCGCCAGGGGAGGGTGGTGGGACATGAACGGGGGCGGGGCATCAGCCTCAGAGCTCCCTGGAAGGTGGCAGGCAGCCGGTGGGGGACGCTGAGCCAGAGACGTCTGGCAGGATATAGATCTGGAAGGTGCATCAGTCCTCTCCCATACCTCTCCCACGGAAAATCCCACAGCGGCGGTGGGAGCCTTGGCTGGGGGAGAAGCAGGGACAAGGGGGAGAGGGAAGGAGGTCCCCGGGAGGATTTAGCACAGAAAACCCACCCAGGCAAGCTCCCTCCCTCCTAACGGTTCCAAGGTACACCCTGGGAGGCGGCAAGAGAAACGTTCACCCCATATTTTTGTCTTTCTCTTTTTTTTTTTTGTCTTTTCCATTTTACAAGAGATGCTCATTTCAACAACCAGGTGGTGGATGTGATGGGAGAAGTGTCAAGGCCAGGAGACCAACCTGATCAACTGAGCAACACAAGTAGGAGAGCCCAGCTGAAAAAAATGAAAAAAAAGGGGGAGGAGGGGGAAAGAAAAGAAAAGAAAAAAGAAAAACAATCACCAAGAAAGTTAAAATTCTCTAATGGTGTAGGCACAAAAAAGAGTGATTTCACGTCTTTTCCCACAACATGGATAGAGCTGGAAGCAAGTATGTACCCAGTGAACTGCCTTCTGCTTAAAAGTGTGAGGTAAACAGTGAGTACGCACAAGGTCATCAAGATGGAAATAAAAGACACTCCAAAAGGGAGGAGGAGAACAACAGGGGGATGAGGGATGAATAAATCGCCCGTCAGAGACAACGTTTGCCACGTGGGTATCGGATACACTGGAGGTCCACTTCTACATCCGGAGGCAGTAGTATGCTGATCTAACAAACAAGCAGGTACACCCCCTAAGTCTGTAAAATACCAAAACAACGACGACAGCATCAGCAGCAGCAGCAGCAACAACAACAACAGAACAGAAGCTGGAACACAAAACTACCACCATCACCACCACAATCACCAGTTGGGGGTTGGGGGAGGGTGGCCGCGCTCCAAGCCCTCAGGCTCAGTCCCCTCGGGTTTAAAAAAGAAAACGGCAGACTCATTCCTGCCTGTAGGCAGGAAAAATCCAATCAATATTCTCCATTGCTAGAAAGGGAAGTAGAATAAGGAGAAGGGCTTATTGATCTTGTGATCGATCGTGGCCATACATGTAGGAAAAAATTAAATACAGACAGCAACACTTTCTACACTGTTCAAAAGCATCGTAGATCAGACGCACCACACTCCATGGGGCTTGTGCCACTAGAAAGAAAAGACAGGTCGGGCGCGGTGGCTCATTCCTGTCATCCCAGCACTTTGGGAGGCTGAGGCAGGTGGATCACGAGGTCAGGAGATCGAGACCATCCTGGCTAACACGGTGAAACCCCATCTCTACTAAAAATACAGAAAATTAGCTGGGCCTGGTGTGGGCGCCTGTAGTCCCAGCTACTCGGGAGGCTGAGGCAGGAGGATGGTATGAACCCGGGAAGCACAACTTGCAGTGAGCCGAGATAGAGCCACTACACTCTGGCCTGGGCTAAAGAGCGAGACTCCATCTCAAAAAAATATATATATATATCCAAGCATAGTGCTGCATGCCTGTAGTCCCAGCTACTCAGGAGGCTGTGGTAGAACAATCACTTCACCCAGCAGTTTGAGGCTGCAGTGAGCTATGATCATACCACTGCACTCTGGCCTGGGTGACAGAGAGAAACCCCTTCTCAAAACAAAGAACAACCAAAAACTTTCAAGAATACTCAGAGATAGTGTAGGTTTGGTTCCAGACAACCACAATAAGGCAAATGTTACAATCAAATTAGTCACATAAACAT
Source organism: Pongo abelii (assembly GCF_028885655.2). Lineage (NCBI taxonomy): Eukaryota > Metazoa > Chordata > Mammalia > Primates > Hominidae > Pongo > Pongo abelii. The sequence continues at coordinate 15,082,500 of NC_072000.2, read as the reverse complement.
TTTGTTTCCCAGTACTTATAAAAGTTGTGCTTAAACTGTGTTGTAGTCTAATGAGTATTTAATAATTATTAATTAATTAATTAGTAATCACATTATGTCTAAAAATCCATGTACATACCTTAACTTAAAATATCTCATTGCTGAAAAATACTAATGAATATCTGAAACTTACCAAGTCATAATCTTTTTGCTGGTGAGTGAAGGGGCAGCCTGCTCCTCCACACTTGTGGGTATTTCTAGTCAAGTGGGACGAGAGACTGAGAAAATAATTAAGACACAGAGACAAAGTATAGAGAAGCACTAGTAAGCCCAGGGGACCAGCACTCAGCATACCAAGGACCTGCACAGGCACCGGCCTCTGAGTTCCCTCAGTTTTTATTGCTTATTATTTTCATTATTTGAGCGAAAAGGAATGTAGTAGGAGAGCAGGGTGATAATAAGGAGAAGTTTTTATTGCTTATTATTTTCATTATTTCAGCAAAAAGGAATGTAGTAGGAGAGCAGGGTGATAATAAGGAGAAGGTCAGCAAAAAACATGTGAGCAAAATAATCTATGTCAATTAAGTTCAAGGGAAGGTACTATGACTGGACGTGCACGTAAGCCAGATTTATGTTTCTCTCCACCCAAACATCTCAGTGGAGTAAAGAATAACAAAGCACATTACTGCAAACATGTCTGCCCTCCCATCATAGGGCGGATTTTCTCCTATCTCAGAATTGAATAAATGTACAATCGGGTTTTATACTGAGACATTCAGTTCCCAGGGGCAACCAGGAGACAGTGGCCTTCCTCTATCTCAACTGCAAGAGGCTTTCCTCTTTTACTAATCCACCTCAGCACAGACCCTTAACGGGTGTCGGGCTGCGGGACAGTCACGTCTTTCTCATCCCATGAGGTCATATTTCAGACTTTCACATGGGGAGAAACCTTGGACAATATCCCGCTTTCAAGAGCAGAGGTCCCTGCGGCTTTCTGCAGTGCATTTTGCCCCTCGTTTATTAAGATTAGAGAATGGCGATGACTTTTACCAAGTATACTGCTTGTAAACATTTTGTTAACAAGGCACGTCCTGCACAGCCCTAGATCCCTTAAACCTTGATTTCATACAACGCATGCTTTTGTGAGCTCCAGGTTGGGTCTGAGTGGCTGGGGCAAAGTGGCTGGGGCAAAGCGGCTGGGGCAAAGCTACAAATTAACAACATTTCACCAAAGCAATTGTTTAAAGTACAAGTCTTTTTCAAAATGGAGTCTCTTATGTCTTTTCTTTCTATATAGACACAGTAACAGTCTGATCTCTCTTTCTTTTCTCTACAGTGAGGGTCTTGCCTCTATGTTGATGGCTGCTGACTGATCAGTATGGGGGATGCTGAAGTTTGGGTACCTGTGTCAATTTCTTAAAACAATGAAGTTTGTTCCTTTCACAAAAGATTTCCCTATAGCATGTGATGCTGTTTGATAACATTTTTTCCACAGTAGAACTTCCTTCAAAATTGGAGTAAACCCTCTCAAACCCTGCTGCTGCTTTATCCACTAGGTTTATGGAATATTCTAAATCCTTTGTTATTATTTCAACAATGTTCATAGCATCTCCACCTGGAGTAGATTCCATCTCAAGAAAATATTTTCTTTGCTCATCCATAACAAGCAACTCGCCACTTGTTCAAGTTTCATTATGAGTTTACAGCAATTTAATCTCATCTTAAGGCCCTAATTCTAATTCTGATTGTCGTGCAATTTCTACCACATCTGTAGGGACTTCTTCCACTGACATCCTGAGCCCTCAAAGTCATCCATGAGGGCTGGAATCAACTTCTTCAAAACTCCTTTTAATGTTGATATTTCAACCTCCTCCCATCAAACACAAATGTCCTTAATGGCATTTGCTATTAAGGACATTTGTGATTCACAGGAGGAGTTTGAAATATCATGAAGGGATTAATGGTGAAACCTTTCCAAAAGGTTTTCAATTCAGTTTATCCAGACTCATCAAAGAAATTACTATCTATGACAGCTATACTTTTACAAAATGCATTTATTATTTAATAAAAACACTTGAAAGTCAAAACCACTCTTTGATCCACAGGCTGAAGGATAGATATTGTATTAGCAGCCATGAACATAACATTAATTTCCAAGTACATCTCCATCTAAGCTTCTGGGTAGCTAGGAGAATTATTAATAAGCAGCAATCTTTTTTCCTTTTTTCTTTTCTTTCCTTTTTTTTCTCCTTTATATAGTTTCCCTCTTGTTGCCCAGGATGGAGGGCAGTGGCGTGGTCTTGGCTCACTGCAACTTCCGCCTCCAGGGTCCAAGCCATTCTTCTGTGTCAGCCTCCCAAGTAGCTGAAATTACAAGTACCACCACCATGCCCAGCTAATTTTTTTGTATTTTTATTAGACATGGGGTTTCATAAATTTCGCCAGGCTGGTCTCCAACTTCTGACCTCAGGCGATCCAACCACCTCGGCCTCCCAAAGTGCAGGGATTATAGGTGTTAGCCACTGCACCAGGCCAAGCAGCAATCCCTTTAAAGGACTCGTGTTTTTTTTTTTTTTTCTGAGCAGTAGGTCTCAATAGTGGGATTAAAATATTCAGTAAACCATACTGTTAACAGTTATGTTGTCACTCAGACTGTGATATTCCATTTCTAGAGCACAGAAAGAATAGATTTTGAATAATTCTTAAGAGCCCTGAGATTTTCAGAGTGGTCAATGAGCATTGGCTGTAACTTAAAGCCACCAACTGCAGTGGTCCTCAAAGACAGTCAGCCCATCCTTTGAAGTTTTGAAGCCATGTGTTGACGTCTCTCTAGCGATGAAAATTTTACATCTTCAGTAAGCTTAATCATTTCTAGCTTTTTACTTAAAGTGAGAGACGTGCAATTCTTCCTTCCATTTGAGCTCTTTGAGGCCACTGTGGTTACTAATTAACACCCCCAGTGGGTGTCATCCTCATCCCTCCTCAATCGAGTTCACCCACATCTCTGCGTGGGGAACGGGACTTTCTGCACCACACACGCCCTGCATGCCTGGGGCTCTCCCACAGGGGGCTTTCGTGAGCCAGGTAGCAAGGGCCGTCCCCCCGCTCCAGCCCAGCCAGGCTGTGCAGGCAGAAGGAATCTCTCAACCTGCCATTGCACGTGGAAATTTTTGTGTTCACTGCCCTGGCTCCTCTGGAAGTAGGACTGTCTCACCCTCAGACACCTCGGTGGCCTCCACACCCCAACAAATGCCAGGAGGACGAGGATCCCAGCACGGCAGCCTGCTGGGCGTGTGCTCAGTGGGACAACTTGGGCCCCCTCAAGCTGAGTCACAGGGGCAAGGTGTGTTTGCACCACCCACGTCCCACCGGAGTCCGCGGTGGGTCTGGAGCCCCAGGTCGCCAGGGCGGGGTGGGAAACCAAAGATGGGGCACCTCCACCTCCGAAGCTAGCGACCCCGGACTCCTCCGCATCAAGCACAGATGCAAGCCATCCAGGCACCTCTCAACCGCTCCGGGAGCCGGGGCACTCTTCTACACTCACCTCCAGCTTGTTAGATAAGCTCCTGTCAACCCCAGAGTTTCAGCAAAAGGCACAACCTTTCCTAGGCCCGGCGCCACTGGGGAAGCTGAAGGAAGTGGAAGAGCCCATTCCGCTGGAACCACTCCTCAGCCAGGAAGAACACCGGGCTCTGCTGGAGAAGCTTTAGGAAGCGGGGTGGGGGCGGGGTGGGGGCAGGGCGGCCGCCTCTCTTTCGTGGTGAACCTCTGACTCGGTATGGAGAGGCGTGTCTTCCCTTCCAGCTGACCTGCCTAGGATCGCTGAGTTCCAGGTCCAATGAGAGACTCCACTAAGAGGAGGGCTGTCATTCTTTCTTGAGCATCCTGGGGATCCCAGGGCCCGTCCAGGTACCGGGAGATGGAGTGTCTACTGCTCATGCGCGGGTGAGCAGGCAGCAGCCTACGTTTTCTAACCAGCTCAGGCAGAGCTCTCATCCCTTCCCTCTTGTGTCCCCGCCGCGTTCTTCAGTGGGGCGGGCGGAGACCTCCATCCCGGGAAACACTGGCCTGGGCAGGTGCCAAGCCTACTCTTCTTTCCGCGTCTCGCCACCTCTGTCTCCCTGCCCCACCGTCACTCGCCTACCCTTGCCCAGCCAGCTTCCTCGGCTTCACCGTGGAGTGCCTGATAGCTAAATGCAGACCCGAGACCCCACGCAAACTGGGGTGCTGCCCTTTATACGCGGGAGGGAACTCAGGCAGATATGGGGAGAGGAACGGAGACAGAGAGGGAAGGAGCGATGGAGGGAGAAAAGAACGGATGGACCCAGGGACCTTGGAAGTTTTGGAAGGATAGGAGGGAGAGAGGGAAGGAGGGAGGGAGGGAGGAAGGGAGGAACTGAGGGAGGGATGGAGGGAAAGAGGGAGGGAGGGTGGGAGCAAGAAACAAAGGGGGGAAGGCAGAGAGAAAAGCGGTCTTCTTCCTCCAGGACCAGCAGGATCTTGCACTCCGGGAAGATGTTGGGTGCCCAGGGCAGGCTAAGTGCTCGGCCCACAGCCGCGTCGGCCTGCGGGGCTCTCACCGGCCCTCTGGATCGCCAGCCTGGGTTACTTCATCTGGGAGCGATTCAGACGAATTTCGTCTCCAAAGGAATAAGCGAATTACCCAGGGAGCAATGAGCCGAGATTCGGGTGATTGTCCATTTTTCATCCACATGGTTCACAGATGAGATAGCCCCACGTTGAGCCTGCAACGGAGCGCGAGGTGGATAGTCCCGCCCACACAGGAGTCACACTCAGGCCGACTGAAGCATGGTTTCGGGTTCCACGTTCCTTTGTCTTCTGCAAGGGGACCTTTTGCTCATGTGTCTCTAGCCCCCGAAAGCGTGACCATTTTGACTGTTTGTTTCCCGAGCTCTGTGGGGACACAGAAACCTCCAGAGAATAGTGGAAAAGCAGCATTGTGTTTTCGCTCTCCTTTCCAGTTTCCTCTTTGGAAACAGGTCATAGTGGAGACTCCCCATTTCTTACGAAACAGGAAACCATCGTCAGGCCGTGATGCACCGGGCGTTTCTTTTCTCTGTAGTTTCGCTCTCGTTTTCTACATGAAAATGAACGAGATTCGTAAGGAATCAGAAAAGAATTTGTGGTACACAAGTCTTGACTACTGTTGCATTCCATTTTGAAATCACTTTGAGCTAAAACAACAGTTTTCCAAGATTTAAACAAAAATAGATTTTATAAAAGGGATTCTTTTATTCACTCAATACATAATTTAAGTTACTGAGAGTAACAAGTGATATTTTTTCCACTATAATTTGCTCTGATGAAAGAAATAATTCTTTTAACTCCTCACAAATGCTTCATTTTGAGGACTAAAGGAATTATCAGTAGGCATTCTTTCTTCTTGATCTCAGTTATTTGTCTCTAAAATATGTCAAGTTAGCTTTTAAAGATTCAGGGAGGGGCAGTTTCATGATTTTTTTCACTCAGAAAATTTTGAGGTGGCTCCTCTGGCTTCATCGCTTCACTGTGATCTTTTTCTTCCTCTTCTTTGCTATCTTCTTCCATTTTTTCATCCTCCTCACTGTCTAGAGGCTGAAGAATAAGCTGATTACCCACAAATACATAAGTGGTAATTCTCTGTTTAACTATTTCTTTTCCTTTTCGGTGGAGCCCTTTGAGGAATCCCCTTGGCCTGCATCTCATCATTTATGAAATTTCTAAGTGTGGGTCGAATGTAAATACAAGCCAAGTCCTATAGATTCCTGACAGTGATTCCTTACAGATTTGTAGTGGTGAGTGTTAGATTTAATTTTATATAAGGGTTAAATAATAGTTAAGCTTATGTAACCTGATCTGAATTTGCATTTCCTCTATGAAAACTTCATTTATCTAATAAGGAAATCAAATGATTGTAGACCTATTTACCTTACTTTTGTTGCAATCACTGTTGCTGTGTTGCTGTATATATATTCTGGGCAATATATGAGTGGAATAACAATACAAAATATTGAATAATTTAGATTTTAAAAGTCCCAAAAACTTCATGAAATTTTACAGCACTGCTACTTTTGCTTTTGAATCTCTTTCCAAAAGACATGAGTAAAATATTGACTTCTCTCACACAGATTTTAAGAGCAAAGCAAGTGAATTATTAAAATAGGAAGTATGTACTTAATGCAGCTTTTTATATGGACCCTTTACAATTTCAGTATTTTTAAAAATGAGGTTATCTTAACTCTCTAGAATTTTTTTTATTTTTATTATACTCTAAGTTTTAGCGTACATGTGCACAATGTGCAGGTTAGTTACATATGTATACATTTGTCATGCTGGTGTGCTGTACTCATTAACTAGTCATTTACAAGTAGGTAAATCTTCTAAAGTTATCCCTCCACCCTCCGCCCACCCTACGACAGTCCCCAGAGTGTGATGTTCACCTTCCTGTGTCCCTGTGTTCTCATTGTTCAGTTCCCACTTATGAGTGAGAACATGTGGTGTTTGGATTTTTGTCCTTGCGATAGCTAACTAAGAATGATGATTTCCAATTTCATCCATGTCCCTACAAAGGACATGAACTCATCATTTTTTATGACTGCATTGTATTCCATGGTGTATATGTGCCACATTTGCTTAATCCAGTATATGATTGTTGGACATTTGGGTTGGTTCCAAGTCTTTGCTATTGCGAATAGTGCCACAATAAACATACGTGTGCATGGGTCTTTATAGCAGCATGATTTATAGTCCTTTGGGTATATACCCAGTAATGGGATGGCTGGGTCAAATGGTATTTCTAGTTCTAGATCCCTGACGAATCGCCACACTGACTTCCACAATGGTTGAACTAGTTTACAGTCCCACCAACAGTGTGAAAGTGTTCCTATTTCTCCACATCCTCTCCAGCACCTGTTGTTTCCTGACTTTTTAATGATCGCCATTCTAACTGGTGTGAGATGGTATCTCATTGTGTTTTTGATTTGCATTTCTCTGATGGCCAGTGATGGTGAGCATTTTTTCTTGTGTTTTTTGGCTGCATGAATGTCTTCTTTTGAGAAGTATCTGTTCATGTCTTTCACCCACTTTTTGATGGGATTGTTTGTTTTTTTCTTGTAAATTTGTTTGAGTTCATTGTAGATTCTGGATATTAGCCCTTTGTCAGATGAGTAGGTTGCGAAAATTTTCTCCCATTTTGTAGGTTGCTTGCTCACTCTGATGGTAGTTTCTTTTTCTGTGAAGAAGCTCTTTAGTTTAATTAGATCCCATTTGTCAATTTTGGCTTTTGTTGCCATTGCTTTTGGTGTTTTAGACATGAAGTCCTTGCTCATGCCTGTGTCCTGAATGGTAATGCCTAGGTTTTCTTCTAGGGTTTTTATGGTTTTAGGTCTAAAGTTTAATTCTTTAATCCATCTTGAATTATTTTTTTGTATAAGGTGTAATGAAGGGATCCAGATTCAGCTTTCTACATGTGGTTAGCCAGTTTTCTCAGAACCATTTATTAAATAGGGAATCCTTTCCCCATTGCTTGTTTTTCTCAGGTTTGTCAAAGATCAGATGGTTGTAGATATGCGGTGTTATTTCTGAGGTCTCTGTTCTGTTCCATTGATCTGCATCTCTGTTTTGGTACCAGTACCATGCTGTTTTGGTTACTGTAGGCTTGTAGTATGGTTTGAAGTCAGATAGCGTGATGCCTCCAGCTTTGCTCTTTTGGCTTAGGATTGACTTGGCGATGTGGGCTCTTTTTTGGTTCCATATGAACTGTAAACTAGATTTTCCAATTCCGTGAAGAAAGTCATTGTTAGCTTGATGGTGATGGCAATGAATCTATAAATTACCTTGGGCAGTATGGCAATTTTCACGATATTTATTCTTCCTAACCATGAGCTTGGAATGTTCTTCCATTTGTTTGTATCCTCTTTTATTTCATTGAGCTGTGGTTTATAGTTCTCCTTGAAGAGGTCCATCACATCCCTTGTAAGTTGGATTCCTAGGTATTTTATTCTCTTTGAAGCAATTGTGAATGGGAGTTCACTCATGATTTGGCTCTCTGTTTGTCTTTTATTGGTGTATAAGAATGCTTGTGATTTTTGTACATTGATTTTGTATCCTGAGACTTTGCTGAAGTTGCTTAACAGCTTAAGGAGATTTTGGAATGAGAAAGTGGGGTTTTCTAGATATACAATCGTGTCATCTGCAAACAGGGACAGTTTGACTTCCTCTTTTCCTAATTGAATACCCTTTATTTCCTTCTCCTGCCTCATTGCCCTGGCCAGAACTTCCAACACTATGTTGAATAGGAGTGGTGAGAGAGGGCATCCCTGTCTTCTGTTAGTTTTCAAAGGGAATGCTTCCAGTTTTTGCCCATTCAGTATGATATTGGCTGTGGGTTTGTCATTGATAGCTCTTATTATTTTGAGATATACCCCATCAATACCTAATTTATTGAGAGTTTTTATCATGGAGGGTTGTTGAATTTTGTCAAAGGCCTTTTCTGCATCTATTGAGATAATCATGTGGTTTTTGTCTTTCGTTGTGTTTATAAGCTGGATTACATTTATTCATTTGTGTATATTGAACCAGGCTTGCATCCCAGGGATGAAGCCAACTTGATCATGGTGGATAAGCTTTTTGATGTGCTGCTATATTTGGTTTGCCAGTATTATACTGAGGAGTTTTGCATAAATATTCATCAAGGATATTGGTCTAAAATTCTCTTTTTTGGTTGTGTCTCTGCCCAGCTTTGGTATCACGATGATGCAGGCCTCATAAAATGAGTTTGGTAGGATTCCCTCTTTTTCTATTGATTGGAATAGTTTCAGAAGGAATGGTACCAGTTCCTCCTTGTACCTCTGGTAGAATTCGGCTGTGAATCCATCTGGTCCTGGACTCTTTCTGGTTGGTAAGCTATTGATTTTTCCTCAATTTCAGAGCCTATTATTGGTCTATTCAGAGATTCAACTTCTTCCTGGTTTAGTCTTGGGAGGGTGTATGTGTCGAGGAATTTATCCATTTCTAATAGATTTTCTAGTTTATTTGCATAGAGGTGTTTGTAGTATTCTCTGATGGTAATTTGTATTTCTGTGGGATCGGAGATGATAACCCCTTTATCATTTTTTATTACGCCTTTTTGATTCTTCTCTATTTTCTTCTTTATTAGTCTTGCTAGCGGTCTATCAATTTTATTGATGTTTTCAAAAAACCAGCTCCTGGATTCATTGATTTTTTGAAGGATTTTTGTTTCTCTATTTCCTTCAGTTCTGCTCTGATTTTACTTATTTCTTGCCTTCCGCTAGCTTTTGAATGTGTTTGCTCTTGCTTTTCTAGTTCTTTTAATCTTGATGTTAGGGTGTCAATTTTGGATCTTTTCTGCTTTCTCCTGTGGGCATTTAGTGCTATAAATTTCCCTATACACTGCTTTGAATGTGTCCCAGAGATTCTGGTATGTTGTGTCTTTGTTTTCGTTGGTTTCAAAGAACATCTTCATTTCTGCCTTCATTTCATTATGTACCCAGTAGTCATTCAGGAGCAGGTTGTTCAGTTTCCATGTAGTTGAGTGGTTTTGAGTGAGTTTCTTAATCCTGAGTTCTAGTTTAATTGCACTGTGGTCTGAGAGACCGGTTGTTATGATTTCTCTTTTTTACATTTGCTGAGGAGAGCTTTACTTCCAACTATGTGGTCAATTTTAGAATATGTGTGGTGTGGTGCTGAAAATAATGTATATTCTGTTGATTTGGGGTGGAGAGTTCTGTAGATGTCTATTAGGTCCGCTTGGTGCAGAGCTGAGTTCAATTCCTAGGTATCCTTGTTGACTTTCTGTCTCGTTGATCTGTCTAATGTTGACAGTGGAGTGTTAAAGTCTCCCATTATTATTGTGTGGGAGTCTAAGTCTCTTTGTAAGTAAATCAGGACTTGCTTTATGAATCTGAGTGCTCCTGTATTGGGTGCATATATATTTAGGATAGTTAGCTCTTCTTTTTTAATTGATCCCTTTACCATTATGTAATGAGCTTCTTTGTCTCTTTTGATCTTTGTTGTTTTAAAGTCTGTTTTATCAGAGAGTAGGATTGCAACCCCTGCCTTTTCTTGTTTTCCATCTGCTTGGTAGATCTTCCTCCATCCTTTTATTTTGAGCTTATGTGTGTCTCTGCACGTGACATTGGTTTCCTGAATACAACACCCTGATGGGTCATCACTCTTTATCCAATTTGCCAGTCTCTGTCTTTTAATTGGAGCATTTAGTCCATTTACATTGAAAGTTATATGGTTATGTGTGAATTTGTTCTTGTCATTATGATGTTAGCTGGTTATTTTGCTCGTTAGTTGATGCAGTTTCTTCCTAGCCTTGATGGTCTTTACAATTTGGCATGATTTTGCAGTTGCTGGTACTGGTTGTTCCTTTCCATGTTTAGTGCTTCGTTCAGGAGCTCTTTTAGGGCAGGTCTGGTGGTGACAAAAATCCCTCAGCATTTACTTCTCTGTAATGTATTTTATTTCTCCTTCACTTACGAAGCTTAGTTTGGCTGGATATGACATTCTGGGTTGAAAATTCTTTTCTTTAAGAATGAGGAATATTGGCCCCCACTCTCTTCTGGCTTGTGGAGTTTATGCTGACAGATCTGCTGTTAGTCTGATGGACTTCCCTTTGTGCATAACCCGACCTTTCTCTCTGGCTGCCCTTAACATTTTTTCCTTCATTTCATCTTTGGTGCATCTGAAAATTATGTGTCTTGGAGTTGCTCTTCTCGAGGAGTATCTTTGCAGTGTTATCTGTATTTCCTGAATCTGAATGTTGGCCTGCCTTGATAGATTGGGGAAGTTCTCTTGGATAATATACTGCAGAGTGTTTTCCAACTTGGTTCCTTTCTCCCCGTCACTTTCAGGTACACCAATCAGATGTAGATTTGGTCTTTCCACATAGTCCCATATTTCTTGGAGGGTTTGTTTGTTTCTTTTTATTATTTTTTCTCTAAACTTCCATTCTCGCTTCATTTCATTCATTTCATCTTCCATCACTGATACCCTTTCTTCCAGTTGATTGCATCGGCTCCTGGGACTTCTGCATTCTTCACCTAGTTCTTGAGCCTTGAATTTCAGCTCCATCAGCTCCTTTAAGCACTTCTCTGTATTGTTTATTCTAGTTATACATTCGTCTAAATTTTTTTCAAAGTTTTTTAACTTATTTGCCTTTGGTTTGAATTTCGTCCTGTAGCTCGGAGTAGTTTGATCATATGAAGACTTCTTCTCTCAACTCATCAAAATCATTCTCTGTCCAGCTTTTTTCCATTGCTGGTGAGGAACTGTGTTCCTCTGGAGGAGGAGAGGCACTCTGCTTTTTAGAATTTTCAGTTTTTCTGCTCTGTTTTTTCCCCATCTTTTTGGTTTTATCTACTTTTGGTCTTTGATGATGGTGATGTACAGATGGGTTTTTGGTGTGGATGTCCTTTATGTTTGTTAGTTTTCCTTCTGTCAGACGGGACCCTCAGCTGCAGGTCTGTTGGAGTTTGCTAGAGGTCCACTCCAGACTCTGTTTGCCTTTATAACAGCAACAGTGGCTGCAGAACAGCGGATTTTCATGAACCGCGAATGCTGCTGTCTGATCGTTCCTCTGGAAGTTTTGCCTCAGAGGAGTAGCCGGCCGTGTGAGGTGTCAGTCTGCACCTACTGTGGGGTGCCTCACACTTAGGTTGCTTGGAGGTCAGGGATCAGAGACCCACTTAAGGAGGCAGTCTGCCTGTTCTCAGATCTCCATCTGCATGCTGGGAGAACCATTGCTCTCTTCAAAGCTGTCAGACAGGGATATTTAAGTCTGCAGAGGTTACTGCTGTCTTTTTGTTTGTCTGTGCCCTGCCCCCAGAGGTGGAGCCTACAGAGGCAGGCAGACCTCCTTGAGCTGTTGTTGTCTCAACCCAGTTCGAGTTTCCCGGCTGCTTTGTTTATCTAAGCGAACCTGGGCAATGGCGGCACCCCTCCCCCAGCCTCACTGCTGCCTTGCAGTTTGATCTCAGACTGCTGTGCTAGAAATCAGCGAGACTCCATGGGTGTAGGACCCTCTGAGCCAGGTGCGGGATATAATCTCCTGGTGAGCCGTTTTTTAAGCCTGTCAGAAAAGTGCAGTATTAGGGTGGGAGTGAACCGATTTTCCAGGTGCTGTCTGTCACTCCTTCCTTTGACTAGGAAAGGGAACTCCCTGACCCCTTGAACTTCCCATATTAGGCAATGCCTAGCCCTGCTTCGGCTCACACACGGTGCACTGTACCCACTGTCCTGTGCCCACTGTCTGGCACTCCCTAGTGAGATGAAACCGGTACCTCAGATGGAAATTCGGAAATCACCCATCTTCTGTGTCACTCACACTGGGAGCTGTAGACCTCAGCTGTACCTATTCCTCCATGTTGGCTGCCCCCACTCTCTAGAATTTTAAATTATATTTAGAAATGTTTTTTCTATAGTTCACTGTATAAAGTATTTGTTTTTTTTAGAAAAGCAAAATCATCGTTATGTGTGACTCTTGATAGGCCACAGAACGAGTGAATGAGCATGAGTGAGGCCACTTTCTTAGATGTCTGTAAGTAGAAGGGCCATGGTAGACCTGGTCAGCAGATGCACTTTAGCAGATGGAACTTCTAGTTTCCCTGAATATTCATCCTTGACAAGGTAGGGCTGAGCCTACATTTGCTTTGGATCTTTCTAATACAAGAAATATTCACAGAAATTGTATGTAGATAGCTTTTTTTTTTTTTTGGAAAATCCTGTTCAGAATCCTAATGTAATCTTTGGGACTCATGCCATGCTCATTTGACTTCTTCCCATATTTTTTATGTTTCTTTTTGTAAAACTATAATGGTTTTCATTTTTTACTTAATATCACACAATTAAACTGTCCATATTTGAGCTTTCTTGTAGCTTATCAGTGATAAAAAACTGGTAGTAACTGCCGTTGTTTGTTTGTTTGTTTTCCTAATAAGGCCTGAAAAGAGCCATTCCTTATTAAGAAAGTGTGCAATGTAATATATTTGCTAGAGTTACATGGATTATATATTTCTTAAAGGGAATAATTTGAGAGTATCATGGATTACCACCAGGATTATTATTACAGTAGTTGCTCAGATCAGTTTAAGGAAGCCCAATCAATGTATAGTGAAAGGATTATTATCTGTCTGCTAAGATTCAGATACAGTTTCAAAAATCTCAGCCCCAGTAATTCCACAACATCTGAAAACAAGTGTTTGTGATCATGTGTAAACATGAAATTGTTCCAAGTAACTGAGGATATTTTAGTTATGTGAAAGACAGTATCAATGGAAGGTTATTTGTTTTATACCAGTGGCTAGGATGGTGGAACTGGGGTTATTTCTACAGTTATTCTTAGATGATTAGTAAACGGTTAAGAAATGTCCCATATCATTTGTATCTAGGAAAGAAAAAAATCAGTATCATACTGTTGTCATCTGTCAGAAATGTTCACTTTATTCTGAATTAAATGTGGCTTTTGAAGTTACCTTGAATTCCTGGTGACCACACGTTTTTATCTGGAAAACCTGGGGAAAGTTGTCTGTCCCATCTACCCTACTGTTTTTTTTTTTTTTTTCTCGGTTGGAACTGCTGTTTAGATGATGCTTTTACTATGTAGGAGAGAGTTTTTGTTAAGAATATATTTGAAGATAGGCTTTTCCGTATTGTCTTTCATTCTTTGACTTTGGCAAAGTGTACAGTAGATTTTCGTGATCATTGCATACTTCTTGTAACTGAAATGTATTTTTATATTTTTAAATGCATTCATTTTGCACTTGTGACTTTATTGTTGACTTTAAGAGGTAGAAATAAGAAATGAAAATTTAAAAAAACGAAAATAAATGAGATCCACACACCTGCCTGTGTGAGACTATCACGGCAACAGCGACACCCACAAGCATTGCTGCCTTCATGGAGTGGGCATGGAAAACTCAAGATATCATGGAGGTTCAGTTCTACACGCCACTCTTCCAAGGTGGTTTCTCCCTGAAATCGTGTGTGAGCCCAGAGAGAAACTTCCAGTTTCTGTAGAATTCTGGAGAACTCAGAGAGCCAGCCCCGGTAGCCCCCCTTTCCCGGCTGATCTGGCCCCACCTTCACCTACCACACAAGGCCCTGGTCTGTGGTTTCTGGCTTCAGAGGGCGGATTACCCAGGGCCCTTAGGTGCTCATGCATATTCGTGAAGGGGTGAAGCTGGTGGGTCTTTATAAGGGCCACTGGCGGGATTGGACTCCTGACTGGCCTGTGTGCAGCACAAAGGCCAACAGAGGCACGTGGGAGCCACCAGCCACTCTCTGCCCATGTCTGTCCATGACATTCTGGCCAGGTGCCCTCGCGATAGCTCTCCCAACACCTTCTGACAGCCCCTTCCCTCCGGAAGCCTGAGGACGAGGACAGCAAAGGAGACTCGTTTGTAACCTGAACAAAATAGATGCCCTGCCAGCATGCTTTGAGCAGAACCCTTACCCGAACTGGCCAGAGAGACCTGCCTTTTAGAGTCCAGGATTCAGTTTTCGTGTCAGAATCGAAAGTTCAGGCATCCAGGCCAGGGTGGCAGGGAACCCGTGCATGCAGGCAGCCTGTGCAACATGTCCCACCAAGGTGCCACCCTCCCTCCTTTGTCACATTCACCCCCACCAGGGCGTAGGGAACAGGGGGCTTTCTTGAGTCAGACAGCAAGGCTCGCCCCTCTGCTGCAGCCCAGTGAGGCTTCACATGCAGAAGGAATCTCCCAACCTGCCGTGGCACACGGAGATTTTGGGTTTGCTGCCCTGCCTTCTTCAGAAGTGGCGCTGTCCCACCCTCAGACACCTGGGAGACCTCCGCACCCAAACTGATGGCAGGGGGACCAGGATCCGCACTACTGTGTCTTTCTGGGTGTGTGCTCAATGGGACAGCTTGGGCTGCTCACGTTGAGTCAAACAGATGGCAGGGGTACCAGGACCCACAGCAAGGCGGCCTTCTGGGTGCCTGCTCAGTGGGACAACTTGAGCCACTCAGGCTGAGTCACAGGAGCAAGGTGTGCTTGTACCGCACACGTCCCAAGTGAGTCCATATTGGGGCTGGGGCCAGGGTCTCCAGGTCGCCAGGGCACTTGGGGACACGAAGCCGAGGCACATCTACCTCCACAGCTGACGCCCGTGGAGGCCTCTGCATGTCAGAAGCAGATGTAAGCCATCCAGGCACCCTCCCAACCACTACAGGAGCTGAAGCATTCATCTGCACTCACATCCACCCTGTTATATGAGCTCCTGTCGACCCCAGAATTTCAGCAAAAGGCACATCCTTTCCTAGCAAGAGAGCCATTGGGGAAGTTGAAGGACGTGGAAGATCCCACTTTTCTGTAACCACTCGTCAGCCAGGAAGAACACTGGGCTCAGCTGGAGGAGCTTTAGGATGCGGGGTTGGGACAGGATGGGGGCAGGGGGCTGGCCCTTCTTTTGCAGTGAATCTCTGGCTCGGTATGGAGACCTGTGTCTTCCCTTCCAGCTGACTTGTCTAGGATCCCTGAGTCCAGGTCCAGCGAGAGACTCCACAGAAAGGAGGGCTGTCATTCTTTCCTGAGCATCTCAGGGATTTCAGAGCCAGCACAGGTACTCAGAGATGGGCCGTCTACTGTGCATGCGTGGGTCCGCAGGCAGCCAGCTAGGGTTTGGGACCAGCCCAGGCAGGGCTCTCCTCCCTTCCCCAGCCCCCCCACACCGTATACTCCCCCCGCCCTCGCGTTCTTCAGTTGTGTAGGCGGAGATCTCCACCCTGGGAAACACCGGCCGGGGCAGCGGCCAGGCCTGCTCTCCTTTCTGCGGCTCAACTCCACAGCCTCCCTGCTCCACCATCACTCACCCACCCGTGCCCTGCAATCTTCCCCGGCATCATGTGGAGTGCCTGGCAACTAAATGTAGACCTCGAGATCTCTCACAACCTGTGGTTCTGCCCTTTCTAGGCGGGAGGGAAGCCAGCCAGAGATGGGGAAAGGAATGGAGACAAAGTGAGTGGGAGTGACAGAGGGAGGAAAGGGCGGATGAACGGAGGGACCTTGGAAGGGATGGAGGGAGGGAAGGAAAGTAAAAGAGAAAAAGGGAGGGAGGGAAGGAGGGAGAAAGGGAGGTATGGATGGACGGAGAGAGGGAAGGAGAGAAGAACAGAGGGAGGGAGGGAGAGAGGGAGAGAAGGAAGAATAGAGGGAAGGATGGACAGAGGGAGAAAAGAAGCAAGAAACAGAGAAAGGAAGGCAAAGAGAAAAGCCGTCTTCTGCCTCCAGGACCAGCAGCACCTCGAACTCCGGGAAAATGTTGGGTGCCCAGTGCAGGCTGAGTGCTCGGCCAAAGGCCGCGTAGGCCGACAGTGCCCTCACCGGCCCTCAGGATTACCAGCCTGGGTTACATCAACTGGGAGCGATTCAGACGAATTCCGCCTCCCAAGGAATGAGCGAATTCCTGAAAGAGCAGAGCTGAGACTCGAATGGTTGTATGTTTTTCATCCACATGGTTCACAGATGACATATCCCCACGCTAAGCCTGCAACAGAGTGCGAGGCAGATACTCCCATCCACACAGGAGTCACACTCAAGCCGAGTGAACCATGATTCCGGATTCCACGTTCCTTTGCCCTCTGCAAAGTGGTCTGTTGCTCACTGGCCTCTGGCCCCCGAAAGCATGACCATGTTGACTGTTTGTTTCCCGAGCTCTGTGGGGACACAGAAACCTCCAGCGAAGCGTGGAAAGGCGGCATCGTGTCTTTGCTCTCCTTTCCAGTTTCCAAATAGGCCATTTTGGAGACTCCCCATGTTGCAGGAAACAGGAATCCGTTGTCAGGCTGTGATGCCACAGTCCCCTGCCCTGGCTCCAGGCCCACCAGGCGGCCTCCCTTTCACTGAGACTCCAGGCCTTCCACTGGCTCACGAGGTCCCAAGATTACAACACATGGGTCCGGCTCAGGAGAGGGTGTATTTGGAGGCGTTAGGGCTCAAGGCCCACAGTCCTGGGATCCCCTCTGGTCCTCTGCCTTACCGCGGAAAAATTGTTTTGGATCCCTCGCTGTCCGTCCTGCAAGGCCCGCTCTTGCCCCACACACCCAGAGCCGCCAGGGCTGCCCAGGGTCGAACAGCCTGCTCAGCCGTTTTTCTCACAATGCCCACACCATCATCGCTTGTCCCGAAGAGGACCCGCCTGTGGCCAACGGGACTAGAAGGCCCTGCTTTGCTCCAGGTGGCACTAGAGCCCCAGCAGCCTGATCCCGGGAAAGAGGGGCTGACGGATACCCAGACACACCACACCAACAGTACGAGCAAACCCACCACGACACACACACAGATACACATAGGTGCACGTGCACAGGCACACAAGCACACACTCGGACACACACACAAGGACATACAGACAAAGACACAGACACAGCTTGAAAGAGAGCTAGGGAGACTGGGATGGAGAGATAGGAATGTGGGGAGAGAGAGAAAGGTGGAGGAGGAGAGAGACAGAAGGTGACAGAAGAGTGAGAGGTGGAGGGGGAAATAGAGAAAGGGAGATGGTGAGGGAGTTGTAGAGCAAGAGAGACAGAGCCTTGGAGAGGGAGGCTCTGCTCAGGTAGACAGGGCACCTTTGAGCAGGCCGGGGTGAGGTGGAGGGTGCTTGGGCCAGGCTAGAACAGGGGGTCAGGACTGCCCAAGCGGGAAAACCAATGGAGCCCTGAGACGTGATTTTTTTTTTTCTTGGATTGGTTGGTTGCTTTGGGGATGCATTTCGTAGGGTCCTTCTGTCTCCTTGGTGTGGTGGTCCCTGAGATTTGTAGAGTGCACCCGTCCATCTGGTGGAAGCAGTGGCACTGAGCATGTCCATGTGGTCAGGCCTGGGTCTCTCTCGTGTCCTGAGGACTAGAGTTTACACAAAGTCAGTGGCAATGGGAAATAGGGTGCACAGGGACGGATTTCTTCGTGGCTGGTAAAGACAATGTCCTTCCCTCAGGGAAAGCAGCCCACGTGTTCTGGAGCGGAGGTCTTGGCTAGCGACTCTGGGACCCGCTGCCCCAGCTTGGATGGTTGCAGTGGCGCTTGATCAATGAATTGAATTGCCTGGGGTCCGGGGAGTGGGAAGACAACGCAGAGGGCAGTAAACCCTAGCCTGTGCCTTCAGGGTCTACTACCTGCCACAGCGCCCCGGCTGGAGCCGGGCTCCTGGTGGGGCTGTAGCCAGGCGGAAGAGGTGGGATGTTGCCCCCTGGCGGTATTGCAGCTGCGGATCCCCACGAGGAGGTTTCATCTCGACATAAATATTTTTCTTTCTTCAGCTGATATGTATCCTTAATTTTAGATTAGTGGTAACTGCACAAATTTACAGGCACAAAATATGATTGCCCACACCTTATAATCGCATTACCACCTCGCATTACCATCACCTTTCCCCCTCCTCACCACCCTCAACCCGTAGACTAGGTCTCGCCATGTTGCCCAGGCTGGCCTCAAACTCCTGGTCTTAAGTGATATGCCTGCCTTGGCTTCTCAAAGTGCTGGGATCAGAGGTGTGAGTCCCCATGGCCAGACAACCACCACCAAGTTTTGATTCAGCAGCACTGGGTCGTGGAGCTAAGGACCCAGAAATTTAGAAAAGTTTTTAAATATCATAATTTCTCTGTGAGGAAATAGTATTTGGTATTACATTTTTAGACTCTTTTATAATGTTCTGTTTTTTTCCACTGAGCACAGGACTAAGTAGTAATTGGAAAATCACAGCATAAGTCATATTACTTTTTCTAATACAGAGTCCTTCGCTGTTCTCTAAGCTAAACTTGATCACCTACATTGAGAAAAAGAAAAAGCCCCAGAGTGTGAGGAGACAGGAGATAGTAGCCAAACATCCAAAGAGGTGGGAGTGAATAAGGCAGATGACACGGATGAGATATCCAAAGGTCAAGGAGAAAGCCAGATCTTAAAGTGTGGTTTGCGAAGATATGCTCCAATGGAAATCTTTTCTGAGAAGCCCTGAATTCTTTCTCTTGCTTTCATTAGAGACAAACATCTTCTGCCCCATGCTCTTCAATTTTCTAGGACTGGACTTCCACTTCAATGATCATTCATCTAAGTTACAAAGAAAATCAAACCCTTTGCATGGCTTGCAAGTGACTGGAGGACCTGACTGCTTGCTCTTTTATTGCTTTTGAGGACATGGGACCATCTGTGATTTTTAAGGAACTCTATGTTAAACATTTTCTAATTTCCATTTTGAATCTTGTCTAAAATGTGTAAGAGTAGTGGAGATATTGGGATTTGGTTTAGAAATTGCAGAGACACCACATCCAGGTGTCATATGTTTTCTGCTTTATAATTTCATATCCTGTGAAGGTTTCAAATGTGATTCTACGGAAATTCATACTCAATAATTTTATCAGAACACTAAGCATCTGCCCCATATAATAAAACCTAATGTTATTTTACTTCAAAATTTTAAGTTTTTGGTATATATTGAGGCTAAAACTGTAAACACTCTGTGCCATAATTCCTAAACTGTAATATGGTTTAATGTATCTACTTTCTACATTTAAAACATGTACTTTGCCATTGAGTAACTTAGAATATTGCTGAGCATGTATTAAATACCCATTTGTTTCCTGATTTTTAAATAGTTATCATTTTATAATTTTCTCTTGTTTAGTTTGAAGCTTACTAGGATTTTGTCATTGATATGTATGTGTACATATATATATATATATATATATAAACACACACAAGTATATACATAACAACTTATGTAATTGATATATACGTATATGTTTTATATATGTGTATGTACACACTTATGTGAATATATGCATGTGTACATAACACTAATTTTTTGACCAATAAAAATTGCATAATTATGTTTTGACTACATTATAATAATTTGATAGGTGTATATATTGTAAAATGTTTAATACAATTAAGTTGATGAAAAGTTATGTCACCTCACATGGTTATGATTTTGCAGTGAGAGCATTTGAGGTCTCCTACTGTTGTAGCAAATTCTAAGCATAAAAAACACTGTTATTAACTACATTTTAAAGCTATACATTAGACCACCAAAACTTATTTATCTTATAACTGAAAGTTTGTACTGTTTGAACACCTTATCATTTTTTCTACCTCCAGGCCTGGTCTTTACCATTGTACTCTCAGCTTCTGTGAGTTCAGGCTTTTTAAATTCTCAATTTAAGTGAGAACATACACTGTTTGTTTTTCTGTGCCCAACTTATTTTGTGTAGCATAATGTACTCAGGTCCATTCATGTTGTTGAAATAGCAGAATTTCATTCTTTTTTATGGGTGAATACTATGTGGTTGTCTATTTATACCACATTTTCCTTATCCATTCATCATCTACAGATAAGTCATTAAAAAAAAAAAAAACTACCCTTGACAGTTGTGAATAACGCTTCATTGAATACAGGGGTGCAGATTATTTTTGAGATGCTGATTTTATTTTGTTTATAGACAGAAGTGGAATTTCGGGATTGTATGATAGTTCAATTTTTTAAAATAACCTGCATACTAATTTTCATAATGACTCTTCCAATTTACAACTCATTAAGACTGTACAGAAATATTTTGTCACATCCTTGTTAACACTTGTCATATTTCTTTTTTTGATATTAGCCATTCCAACTGCTGTAAAGTGATATCTTTTGATTTGCAATTTTCTCATGAATGGTAATGTTTAGCATATTTCTACACACCTGTTGGACATTTGAATATGTTTGTAAAAAATATTTAGTCTTGCTCGGTGGAGCCAAGATGGCTAAATAGGAACAGCTCCAGTCTACAGATCCCAGCTTGAGTGACGCAGAAGATGGGTGATTTCTGCATTTCCAACTAAGGTACCAGGCTCATCTCACTGGGGAGTGCTGGTCAGTGGGTACTGGACAGTGGGTACAGTGCGCCACACATAAACCAAAGCAGGGTGAGGCATCGTGTCACCTGGGAACTGCAAGGGGTCAGGGAATTCCCTTTCCTAGTCAAAGAAAGGGGAGACAGATGGCACCTGGAAAATTGGGTCATTCCCACCCTAATACTGCACTTTTCCAATGGGCTTCACAAATATCACACCAGGAGATTATATCCTGCACCTGGCTCAGAGGTTCCTATGCCCACAGAACCTCGCTCATTGCTAGCACAGCAGTCTGAGATCAAACTGCAAGGTGGCAGTGAGGCTGTGGGAGGTGTGCCTGCCATTGCTCAAGCTTGAGTAGGTAAACAATGTGGCTGGGAATCTCGAACTGGGTGGAGCCCACCACAGCTCAAGGAGGTCTGCCTGCCTCTGTAGGCTCCCCCTCTGGAGGCAGGGCACAGACAAACAAAAGACAGCAATAACCTCTGCAGATATTAATGTCCCTGTCCCACAGCTTTGAAGAGAGTAGTCATTCTCCTAGCATGCAGCTTAAGATCTGAGAATGGGAAGATTGCCTCTTCAAGTGGGTCTGAGACCCCTGAGTAGCCTAATTGGGAGGCACCCCCCAGTAGGGTTGGACTGACACCTCACACGGCCAGGTACTCCTCTGAGACAAAACTTCCAGGGGAAAGATCAGGCAGCAGCATTTTTGGTTCAACAATATCCGTTTTTCTGCAACTACCACTGCCAATACCCAGGCAAACAGGGTCTGGGGTGGACCTCCAGTAAACTCCAACAGACCTGCAACTGAGAGTCCTGACTGTTAGAAGGAAAACTAACAAACAGAAAGGACATCCACACCAAAAGCCCATCTGTACATCACCATCATCAAAGACCAAAGGTAGATAAAACCACAAAGATGAGGAAAAAAAGAGCAGAAAAACTGGAAACTCTAAAAATCATAGCACCTCTCCTCCTTCAAAGGAACGCAGCTTTTCACAAGCAATGGAACGTAGCTGGATAGAGAATGACTTTGACGAGTTGAGAGAGGAAGACTTCAGAAGATCAAACTACTCCAAGCTAAAGGAGGAAGTTCAAACCAATGGCAAAGAAGATAAAAACTTTGAAAAAAAATTAGACAAATGGATAACTAGAATAACCAATGCAGAGAAGTCCTTAAAGGACCTGATGGAGCTGAAAACCATGACACCAGAACTACGTGATGAATAAACAAGCCTCCGTAACCAACGCCATCAACTGGAAGAAATGGTATCAGAGATAGAAGATGAAATGAATGGAATGAAGCATGAAGAGAAGTGTAGAGAAAAAAGAATAAAAAGAAACGAACAAAGCCTCCAAGAAATATGGGACAATGTGTAAAGACCAAATCTACGTCTAATTGGTGGACCTGAAGGTGACGGGGAGAATTGAAACAAGTTGCAAAACAATCAGCAGGATATTATACAGGAGAAATTCCCAAATCAAGCAAGGCAGGCCAACATTCAAATTCAGGAAATACAGAGAACACCACAAAGATACTCCTCGAGAAGTGAACTTTAAGACACAACATTATCAGATTCACCAAAGTTGAAATGAAGGAAAAAATGTTAAGGGCAGCCAGAAAGGTCGGATTACCCACAAACGGAAGCATATCAGACTAACAGCAGATCTGGTAGCAGAAACTCTATAGGAAAGAAGAGAGTGGAGGCCAATGGTCAACATTCTTAAAGAAAAGAATTTGGACCCAGAATGTCATATCCAGCCAAACTAAGCTTCAGAAGTGAAGGAGAAATAAAATCCTTTACAGACAGGCAAATGCTGAGAGATTTTGTCAGCACCAGAAATGCCGTAAAAGAGCTCCTGAAGGAAGCACTAAACATGGAAAGGAACAACCAGTAACAGTCACTGAAAAAACATGCCAAATTGTAAAGACCATCCAGGCTAGGAAGAAACTGCATCAACTAACGAGCAAAATAACCAGCTAACATCATAATGATAGGCTCAAGTTCACACTTAACAATACTAAACTTAAATGTAAATGGGCTAAATTCTTGAATTAAAAGGAACAGACTGCCAAATTGGAAAAGAGTGAAGACCCATCAGTGTGCTGTATTCAGGAAACCAATCTCACGTGCAGAGACACACATAGGCTCAAAATAAAGGGATAGAGGAAGATCTACCAAACAAATGGAAAACAAAAAAGGCAGGGGTTGCAATCCTAGTCTCTGATAAAACAGACTTTAAAACAACAAAGATCAAAAGAGACAAAGAAGGCCATTACATAATGGTAAAGGGATCAATTCAAAAAGAAGAGCTAACTATCCTAAATATATATGCACCCAATACAGGAGTACCCAGATTCATAAAGCAAGTCCTTAGTGACCTACAAAGAGACTTACACTCCCACACAATAATAATGGGAGATTTTAACACCCCATTGTCAACATTAGACAGATCAACAAGACAGAAAGTTAACAAGGATACCTAGGAATTGAACTCAGCTCTGCACCAAGCGGACCTAATAGGCAATTACAGAACTCTCCACCCCAAATTAACAGAATATACATTATTTTCAGCACCACACCACACCTATTCCAAAATTGACCACATACTTGGAAGTAAAGCACTCCTCAGCAAATGTAAAAGAACGGAAATCATAACAAACTGTCTCTCAGACCACAGTGCAATCAAACTAGAACTCAGGATTAAGAAACTCACTCAAAACCGCTCAACTACATGGAAACTGAATAACCTGCTCCTGAATGACTACTGGGTATTTAACGATATGAAGGCAGAAATAAAGATGTTCTTTGAAACCAACAAGAACCGAGACACAACATACCAGAATCTCTGGGACACCTTCAAAGCAGTGTGTAGAGGGAAATTTATAGCACTAAATTCCCACAAGAGAAAGCAAGAAAGATCTAAAATTGACACCCTAACATCACAATTGAAAGAACTAGAGAAGCAAGAGTAAACACATTCAAAAGCTGGTGGAAGGCAAGAAGTAACTAAAATCAGAGCAGAACTGAAGGAAATAGAGACACAAAAAACCCTTCAAAAAATTAATGAATCCAGGAGCTGGTTTTTTGAAAAGATCAACAAAATTGATATACCACTAGCAAGACTAATAAAGAAGAAAAGAGAGAAAAATCAAATAGACGCAAAAAAAAAAATGACAAAGGGGATATCACCATGGATCCCACAGAAATACAAACTAGCATCAGAGAATACTATAAACAACTCCACATAAATAAACTAGAAAATCTAGAGGAAATGGATAAATTCCTGGACACATACACCCTCCCAAGACTAAACCAGGAAGAAGTGGAATCTCTGAATACACCAATAAAAGGCTCTGAAATTGAGGCAATAATTAATAGCTTACCAACCAAAAAAAGTCCAGGACCAGATGGATTCACAGCCGAATTCTACCAGACGTACAAGGAGGAGCTCGTACCATTCCTTCTGAAATGATTCCAAACAATGAAAAAGAGGGAATCCTCCCTAACTCATTTTATGAGGCCAGCATCATCCTGTTACTAAAGCCGGGCAGAGACACAACGAAAAAAGAGAATTTTAGACCAATACCCTTGATGAACATTGATGAAAAAATCCTCAATAAAATACTGGCAAACCAAATCCAGCAACATGTCAAAAACCTTATCTACCATGATCAAGTTGGCTTCATCTTTGGGGATACAAGGCTGGTTCAACATACGAAAATCAATAAACAAAATCTAGCATATAAACAGAACGAAAGACAAAAACCACTTGATTATCTCAATAGATGCAGAAAAGACCTTTGAAAAAAATTCAACATTTCATGCTAAGAACTCTCAATAAATTAGGTATTGTTGGGACTTTTCTCAAAATAACAAGAGCTAACTATGACAAACCCACAGCCAATATCATACTGAATGGACAAAAACTGGAAGCATTCCCTTTGAAAACTGGCACAAGACAGGGATGCCCTCTCTCACCACTCCTATTCAACATAGAGTTGGAAGTTCTGGCCAGGGCAATCAGGCAGAAGAAGGGAATAAAAGGCATTCAATTAGGAAAAGAGGAAGTCACACAGTCCTTGTTTTCAGATGACATGATTGTATATCCAGAAAACCCCATCATCTCAGCACAAAACTTCCTTAAGCTGATAAGCAACTTCAGCAAAGTCTCAGGATACAAAATCGATGTGCAAAAATCACAAGCATTCTTATACACCAATAACAGACAAACAGAGAACCAAATCATGAGTGAACTCCCATTCACAATTGATTCAAAGAGAATAAAATACCTAGGAATCCAACTTACAAGGGATAGGAAGGACCTCTTCAAGGGGAACTACAAACCACTGCTCAATGAAATAAAATAGGATACAAAGAATGGAAGAACATTCCATGCTCATGGGTAGGAAGAACAAATATTGTGAAAATTGCCATACTGCCCAAGGTAATTTATAGATTCAATGCCATCCCCATCAAGCTAATAGTGACTTTCTTCACAGTATTAGAAAAAACTACTTTAAAGGCCATATGGAACCAAAAAGGAGCCCGCATCACCAAGTCAATCCTAAGCCAAAAGAACAAAGCTGGAGGCATCACACTGCCTGACTTCAAACCATACTACAAGTCTACAGTCACCAAAACAGCATGGTACTGGTACCAAAACAGAGATATAGACCAATGGAACAGAATAGAGCCCTCATAATGCCGCATATCTACAACTATCTGATCTTTGACAAACCTGAGAAAAACAAGCAATGGGGAAAGTATTCCCTATTTTACAAATGGTGCTGGGAAAACTAGCTAGACATATGTAGAAAGCTGAAAATTGATCCCTTCTTTACACCTTATACAAAAATTAATTCAAGATGGATTAAAGACTTACATGTTAGACTTAAAACCATAATAACACTAGGGGAAAACTTAGGCAATACCATTCAGGACATAGGCATGGGCAAGGACTTCATGTCTAAAACACCAAAATGAATGACAACAGAGGCCAAAATTGGCAAACAGGATCTAATTAAACCAAAGAGCTTCTGTAGAGCAAAAGAAACCACCATCAGAGTGAACAGGCAACCTACAGAATGGGAGAAAATTTTTGCAATCTACTCATCTGACAAAGGGCTAATATCCAGAATCTACAACGAACGCAAACAAATTTACAAGAAAAAAACAAACAACCCATCAAAAAGTGGGTGAAGGATATGAACAGACACTTCTCAAAAGAAGATGTGTATGCATCCAAAAAACAGATGAAAAAAAGGTCATCATCACTGGCCATCAGAGAAATGCAAATCAAAACCACAATGAGATACCATCTCACGCCAGTTAGAATGGCGATCATTAAAAAGTTAGGAAACAACAGGTGCTGGAGAGGATGTGGAGAAATAGGAACACTTTCACACTGCTGGTGAGACCGTAAACTAGTTCCACCATTGTGGAAGGCAGTGTGGCGTTTCCTCAGGGATCTAGAACTAGAAATACCTTTTGACCCAGCAATCCCATTACTGGGTATATACTCAAAGGATTGTAAATCATGCTGCTATAAAGACACATGCACACGTATGTTTATTGCAGCACTATTCACAATAGCAAAGACTTGGAACCAACAGAATGTCCAACAATGATACAGTGGGTTAAGAAAATGTGGCACATATACACCATGGAGTACTAGGCAGACATGAAAAACGATGAGTTCATGTCCTTTGTAGGGACATGGATGAATCTGGAAACCATCATTCTCAGCAAACTATCTCAAGGACAAAAAACCAAACACCGCATGTTCTCACTCATAGGTGGGAATTGAACAATGAGAACACATGGACAGAGGAAGGGGAACATCACACACTGGGGACTGTTGTGGGATGGTGGAAGGGGGGAGGGATGGCATTAGGAGATATTCCTAATGCTAAATGACGAGTTAATGGGTGCAGCACAACAACATGGCACATGTATACTTATGTAACAAACTTGCACGTTGTGCACATGTACCCTAAAAGTTAAAGTATAATAATATTAAAAAATAATGTTTAGTCTTTTGCCTATTTTTTAGTTGGGTATTATAATTATTATTGTTTAGTTTCTGATTTGTATGAGTTTCTGCTGTATTTTGAATACTATCCTCTTATCATATATGGTTTGCAAATATTTTATCCCACCTTAATTGTTTTCTTATTTTTTGCTGTGCACAATTGTTTAATACACTGCAGCTTTATGTCTGGTTTTATTGCTATAATTTTGATATCATATTTAAAAAAATTGCCAAGGCCGGTATCATGGAGGCTTTTCATATGCTTTTTTAAAGATTTTCTTTTAAGGATTTATGTATTAAATTCAAGTCAATTTTTGTGTCTGGCGTAAGAAATATGATCAAGTTTTATCATTGTGCTTCTGAGTATCCAGTTTTCCCAGCACTAAGTATTGAAAAGGCTACACTTTTTGTATTGCTTATTCATAGGGCCCTAGTCAAAGATTAACTTTAGATGCATAGTTTTACTTCTGGGCTCTGTATTCTGTTCCATTGGTTTTTGTGTGGGTTCCTATAAACTTACCATTCTATTATGTTTACTGTAGTCTTGAAATGTAGTTTGAAATAATAAAGTATAATGTCCCCAGTTTTCGTTTTATTCCTCATGATTGCTTTGGCCTTTCAATATTTCTTATAGTTTTATATACATTGCAGAATTTATTTTGTATTACTGTAAAAAGTGGCACAGGAATTTTGATAAGAAGTTGAATTAATCTACAGATTGCTTTGGATAATGTGGCTCTTAGACAATATTCTTCTAATCCATAAACATGCAATATATTTACATTTATTAGTGTTTTTTTAATTTTTTTCATCAATATATTTTATTTTTTATTGTAAAGATCTTTCACCACACTGGTTAAATTTACTGCTGAGAAATCTATTTTTTTGTTGCTATTGTAAATGAGATTTTTTTTCTTTTTTATTGGTTTGTTGCTAGCATATAGAAGCAAAACTGATATTTGTATGTTAATTGTATATTCTGCTTCTTTACTGAGTGCATTTATTAGATGCACTATTTATATACAGATGCACTAAATGCACTATTTAAATGTATTATTTATGTTTTTTATATATAATATTATGTCATCTATAAACAGTGACGTTATTTCTTCTTTTCAATTTGGATCTTTTAGCTTTTCTTGCTTAATTTTTTGACGTAGGACTTAATTAGTCTATGTTGGACTTCCAGTTCTATGTTAAAATACAACCGTTAGAATGGTCATAATATAGACTTGCATTGGTGTTTGTGCATTTGAATTAGAAAACACCTTTTTTCATTTTTTTGTTGTTGTTATTTTGTTTTTCAGATGGAGTCTCGCTTTGTCACCCAGGCTGGAGTGCTGTGGCACGATCTTGGCTCACTGCAATCTTCACCTACTGGGTTCAAGCAATTCTCTGCCTCAGCATCCCGAGTAGCTGGGATTACAGGCGCCAACCACCATGCCTGGTTAATTTTTGTATTTTTAGTAGGGACAGTGTTTCGCCATCTTGTCCAGGCTGGTCTTGAACGCCTGACTTTGGCCTCCCAAAATGCTGGGATTACAGGTAACAGGTTTCGGCCACAGTGCCCAGCCACCTCTTTTCATTTTTATAAACTGCTTTTAGTAGGTAAAGATCTTCATCTGTTGGGTCTCAAGGCTGATGAGATCTTTACTGGGTTTGCAGTAAAAAGTCTTGTAGCTGCGTCACAAGGTGGCTGCCGAATCTGAAGTGAGTTTTACTTTTAGTGGGTTTGTTGCCAGGAGCACGTGTGGTTGTGAGTTCTGTCATGTTTTTGGGCAGGCTGGATTGTCTTCAGGGCTTTGTTCTGTGGAGCAGGCACTAGGGCAGGTTCTGCTGGGCCTAATAGCAGATGTGTGGGTGAGTGTGGCTCCCACTGAGTACCTAGAACGGTTTCCTCAGTTTATCTACAAACAGTGATTTTTGAACTGTTTTGTGTGAGTCAGAAGTATGACGTCCCCAGCTTTTTTCTTATTCCTCATGATTGGCTTGGCCATTCAGCCTACATTGTAGGCTTACATTTTCTATTACTATAAAAAGTGGGACAGGGATTTTGATAAGGATTTGAGTTAACTTACAGATTGCTTTGGATAATATGACACCTTATTAACCAAAGGGCCTGCCTTCTCAAAATGACACTTTTCGATCTTGGGTTTTAGCAAGGTTTCATAATGCCCTTTATCCCAAAGCTCACTATATTGCCCAGGCTGTTCTTGAACTCCTGGCCTGGCAGTCCTCCCACCTCAGGCTCCTGAATGGAGATTACTGTCAAGAGCCACTGTGCCTGGATCTCTCATAAAGTTACTTTGGTTGATGGATGGCTGACTAGTTTTTATTGCTGCAGGAGAATACAAAAGTAGGGACATCCTATTCCACCACCTTGATAATGTCACTGCCTCCATACATTTCTTCCTAATTTTGTTCTCTTGTATGTTTTTGTGTTATTTTAGGTTCAAATATTAAGACCAATAGGCTAGGATTTATACATTGTGTGAAAAGTAAATTAGATAGCCTGTAGGAACCCTATATATATTATAATGTTCTCCTATAAGATTAAGTTTAGTGCAGGCAAAAAGGGCTCCTTAAAACTTTCATTCACTTTTTTCAACCTCTATCCAAACTATAATGTAATTTGTGCCCCAATTTTTATTTTATCAATTACTTTTAACAATATTTCATAAAATTTATATTTTTTCTTTATTTAGAAATGTAAGGCTATTATTTGCTTTTAAAGGCTGTAATACAGCTTTTTTATTTTGTGAAATAATAGCACCAATATTATAAATATTTATAGTGTAAATACTTATTCATTAAAATCTTCCCATTAGAGAATTTCATTAATTATTGTAGTGTATTTCTGTAAAATTGTACTGCCACACACTACAGGGCAATGATTCAAAATGCCTGTTCTTCACAGATGCACAGTCACAGTTGAACATTGTAGTTATTTAGAAAAAATATTTTCTAGTGTTATATCAATGTTCCAAACAAGATTTTATGGGTAAATGTTTCTCCCATTCTAGTTTTGCAATTCCATGTTAATTGTATTTTTATTTTAGGGTAGGTTCATTGACATTGGTTTATAGTATTTTTGGTTTTAACTAAGTATTATTTTGGATGACAATGTGCAGCAACTTTTAATGTATAGTTTATGTCAATGTGCAGTTTAATTACAATATGAATCAGCCATATATTTATCACAATTCAAGTTTAACAAACTTAATGAAAACTAAGCAAACTAGCATTACATGATAAAGCCCCAATCAGCTATCTTATACTTAAGCAAATTCACCAAAAAATAGTTTGTAGCTTTATTGCTGCTTTTGTTCAAACTATGGTTTATATTCCCTATGACCAAGGAAATTTCTGATATTTTCCTACCACGCTAAAGAAACAGACAAAAAGACAGTGATCATACTTTGAAGTAGCAGTTTGTGTAGAGCCCCAGATATTCCATCTATAGACCACTATGCTCATATTTCTTTGTTTTAATAAGGCTGTAGCCCCAAACCTTACATTTTTGTGGAAATTGAAGCTTTTCATTTCCATACTAAAGAGAGGAGAGCCCCATGATCTAAATCCAAGGGTGATGGCTTAGAGTGAGGACCATTTCTTGTTGACATGGAGATGGTTGAGTTGGTCTACAATAAATCTATGGGAGAGGCAGGTTGTCGTAAGTTGGAAGTGTTGGCTGCCTTCATGGTCTCAAAGTTCCCTGTCAAGTTCACCTCAGCACTGCTGTACTCCTGTTCTGATGTCAGGTTGGGAATGCTTGGCTAGTAGAGGTTCTCCACATGGTCCTCAACTGCCAGTGCTTCCCTGATCCTCTGACTGCCAGAAATGCAATTGTAGCAGAGGAGGCTGGTAAGGGGACAGAAGCCAGAGATGGTAACAGGCCCACTGCCTGGTGGGGGAAGACAGCAGTGGGCTTTCAATCCTAGCTCACATGCCAACTGCCATTCTCATCCCAGGACCCAGTGGTGTCCCCCATAATGTGCACTGCCTGGCATGAGGTAAATGGAGAGCCCAGCTAAGGCATAAAGTTGAAAAGGGGCTTTCCAGAGTCCCACGTGTGCTGGACATCTCACCAGCCCTGGAAAGAGTCTTTGTCCTTGTGGCCACAGATAGACAATGATGGGAGCCTGCCCACATTTCAGGGCCTTCTGGAGTCTTCACCTGAGAGTTCAGCTCTGGCAACAGAGGACACTTCTGGTGTCCAGAGATTCTCAGTGCCTGGCGGATGTAAAACCGATTGTTGGCATCTGTTGGTTTCTGGGAGCACTGCTTGGCCATCCTTATCTGTGGGCCCCAGCCAAGGCACTGCAGAAAGCCTGGTCTATGGCTAGCATTCTGGACTGTGAGACAGCATGGCTGCAGCTAGCACTGGATGGAGAGAGTACAGTGTGGTGAAGTGGGGATAGTGGGCATTCTGCCACATGGCCTAGGGTTTCTCGTGACTCTGGACTGCCCAGGTGCGGTGAACAGAAGGGAATCAGGGAGTGGAGACCATTTCTTGGCCACAGCTCAGGGAGGGAGAACCCATGCTGAGCCTGGTGATGGTCCTGAGTTGAGGAGATAACCTCGGAGTCCAGGGAGACCAAAGAAGCTCAGATAAACTCTGCAGGGCAGAGTATTCAGGGCATGAAAAGGACAAAGTCACAAAATGAAAACGCTCCAGAGTCTTCAGTTAGATACTGATCAGCACATGTATGTGTGTAAACTACAAGTCTGGGGGAAAAAATACCTGAAGGAAACAGAAAGAACAATGCTTGAACCTCCCACGGAACCAGGCATATTTGGTGTTCCCACCAGCAACAGCGGACAAATCTTATACTTCCCGGACGATTGGATGGAACACTCAGAAAAGAATTGCCTCAGCAGTGTGAAAGATTAGATCTAGGCCGAGGCTGCTAAGGTCCTAAATAACAAGACCTAAAAGAAAACCCTCAAAGAACCAAAATCTTTCCAGATAATTTAACTGCATCTTAGAACATAGCTCAATAATATTTATAGGAACCCAACAATAACCAACACACAATAAGATATATTTCATATTGTCTGCCATCCAGCTGAAAATTACCAGGCATGTGAAGAAAAAGGAAATGTCTCAATAATGAGAAGAAAACTTGATCAATAGATGCAGAAATTGCAAATAAGATGGAATTAGTAGGCAACGATATTAAAACAGTTATTGTAATGATAACATTCCACAATAAGAAAGTAAAGGGAAGCTACAACATGGAAGTAGAGACATGGAAGACCCAGCTTGAACTTCTAGAGATGAAAAATACAATGTCTGAGATGAAAAATATACTAAATGGCATTTAAAATAGAGTAGATGTTATACAAAAAAGGATTAGTCAACTGGAAGACGTAGCAGTAGAAACTATCAAAAATGGAACATGGAGAAAATAATGGAAAAAATTGAACAGAAAATCAGCACCAACAGGACTAATATATGTGTAATTGCAGTTCCTGAAGAAGGTGGGGCGGAGTAGGAGAAAAAATATTTGAAAAAACTGTGGCTGAAAAATTTTAAATTTGAGAAAAACTGTAATCCCAGAGATCTAAGAACCAATGGACCCTTAGCACAAGAGACATGAGGATGACACACTGAAGCACATCATAATCAAATTGCCCCAAACCAGTGACAAAAAGAAAATCTGAAAAGTTACCAAAGGGAAAAGGACATTATACAGAGAGGAACAAGGATGAAAATGGGCTGAGCATGGTGGCTCACACCTGTAATCCCAGCACTTTGGGAGGCTGAGGCAGGATGATCACTTTAGCCTAGGAGTTCAAGACCACCCTGGGCAACATGGGAAAACCCCGTCTCTACTAAACACACAAAAATTAGCAGGGCATGGTGACATGCATCTGTAACCGCAGGTACTCAGGAGGCTGAGGCAGCGAGAATCGCTTGACCCTGTGAGGCAGAGGTTGCAGTGAGCTGAGATGGTACTATTGCACTCCAGCCTGGGCAACAGAGCGAGATTCTGTCTCAAAAAAAAAAAAAAAAAAAAAAAAAAAAAAAAAAAAAAAAGATGGCAGATTCTGGTTAGAAACAACACAATGCCAGATGTGTTGGCGCATGCCTGTTATCCCAGCACTTTGGGAGGCCAAGGCAGGATGATCACTTGAGCCCAGGAGTTCTAGACCAGCCTGGGCAATATGGCAAAACCTGGCCTCTACATAAAATGAAAAAATTAGCTGGCTGTGGTGGCGCATGCCTTTAGTCCCAGCTACTTGGGAGGCTGGGGTGAGAGGATTGCTTGAAACCAGGAAGTAAAAGTTTCAGTGAGCTGAAATCATGACACTGCGCTGCAGCCTGGGTGACAGAGTGAGACCCTGTCTCAAAAAAAAAAAAAAAAAAAAAAAAAAACAGAAACAATGCAAACCAAAGGATTGTAGAGTGACTTCTATAAAATACTTAAGGATAAAACGATTGTCAGTATAGAATTCTACACCCAGCAAAAATATCTTTCAAAGATGATAGTGCAGTAAAGACTTTCAGACATTGAAAAGCTTGAAGAATACATTACCAGCAAGTCCTCACTGCAAGGAATATTAAAGGAAATCCTTCAGGCAGAGGGA
Organism: Pongo abelii; assembly: GCF_028885655.2. Lineage (NCBI taxonomy): Eukaryota > Metazoa > Chordata > Mammalia > Primates > Hominidae > Pongo > Pongo abelii. Next base: position 15,049,027 of record NC_072000.2, on the reverse strand, counting down.
AAGTGAAACCAGATAGAAGTCTAGATGTACACCAAAGAATGTAGAGCACCTGAGATGGCAAATGTTTGAGCAAAAATACAACATTAAAAAGCATTTTTTTCTTTATTATTATTATTATTATTATTATTATTATACTTTAGGCTCTATGGTACATGTGCGCAACGTGCAGGTAAGTTACATATGTATACATGTGCCATGCTGGTGCGCTGCACCCACCAACTCGTCATCTAGCATTAGGTATATCTCCCAATGCTATCCCTCCCCCCTCCCCCCACCCCACAACAGTCCCCGAAGTGTGATGTTCCCCTTCCAGTGACCATGTGTTCTCATTGTTCAATTCCCACCTATGAGTGAGAATATGCGGTGTTTGGTTTTTTGTTCTTGCGATAGTTTACTGAGAATGATGATTTCCAATTTCATCCATGTCCCTACAAAGGACATGAACTCGTCATTTTTTATGGCTGCATAGTATTCCATGGTGTATAAGTGCCACATTTTCTTAATCCAGACTATCATTGTTGGACATTTGGGTTGGTTCCAAGTCTTTGCTATTGTGAATAATGCTGCAATAAACATACATGTGCATGTGTCTTTATAGGAGCATGATTTATAGTCCTTTGGGTATATACCCAGTAATGGGATGACTGGGTCAAATGGAATTTCTAGTTCTAGGTCCTTGAGGAATCGCCACACTGACTTCCACAAGGGTTGAACTAGTTTACAGTCCCACCAACAGTGTAAAAGTGTTCCTATTTCTCCACATCCTCTCCAGCACCTGTTGTTTCCTGACTTTTTAATGATTGCCATTCTAACTGGTGTGAGATGGTATCTCATTGTGGTTTTGATTTGCATTTCTCTGATGGCCAGTGATGGTGAGCATTTTTTCCTGTGTTTTTTGGCTGCATAAATGTCTTCTTTTGAGAAGTGTCTGTTCATGTCCTTCGCCCACTTTTTGATGGGGTTGTTTGTTTTTTTCTTGTAAATTTGTTGGGGTTCATTGTAGATTCTGGATATTAGCCCTTTGTCAGATGAGTAGGTTGCAAAAATTTTCTCCCATTTTGTAGGTTGCCTGTTCAAAAAAATAAATAAATAAAATAAAAAATAAAAAGCTTTTTAAAAAGATAATTGACTGTCTAAGGCAAAAAATGATAACAAATTAATGTGAGTTTAGAGCACATATAGAAGTAAAATGCATGAAAACAATAACACAAAACCCAAAAAGAGGGAAATGAATGGGCACTGTTTTAAGGTTCTTATCCGCTATGTGAAGTGGTATAATGTAGATGGCAGCCAATGCTAAGTTAAAAACATATACTGTATTAGTCAGTTCTTGAACAGTTATAAAGAAATGTCTGACACTTCTCAAAATAAGACATTTATGCAGCAAAAAAACACATGGAAAAATGCTCATCATCACTGGCCATCAGAGAAATGCAAATCAAAACCACAATGAGATACCATCTCACACCAGTTAGAATGGAGATCATTAAAAAGTCAGGAAACAACAGGCGCTGGAGAGGATGCGGAGAAATAGGAACACTTTTACACTGTTGGAGGGACTGTAAACTAGCTCAACCATTGTGGAAGTCAGGGTGGCAATTCTTCTAGAAATACCATTTGACCCAGCCATCCCATTACTGGGTGTATACCCAAAGGATTATAAATCATGCTGCTATAAAGACACATGCACACTTATGTTTATTGCCATGCTATTCCCAATAGCAAAGGCTTGGAGTCAACACAAATGTCCAACAATGATAGACTGGATTAAGAGAATGTGGCACATATACACCATGGAATACTATGCAGCCATAAAAAATGTTGAGTTCATGTCTTTTGTAGAGACATGGATAAAGCTGGAAACCATCATTCTGAGCAAACTATCGCAAGGATAAAAAAGGAAACTCCACGTTCTCACTCATAGGTAGGAATTGAACAATGAGAACACATGGACACAGGAAGGGGGACATCACACACCGGGGACTGTTGTGGGTTGGGGGAAGGGGGGAGTAATGGCATTAGGAAACATACCTAATGCTAAATGACGAGTTAATGGGTGCAGCACACCAACATGACACATGTATTCATATGTAACAGACTTGCACATTGTGCACGTGTACCCTAAAACTTAAAGTATAATAATAATTTAAAAAAATAATAAATAAACTAAAAAAAAAAGAGATGTCTGAGACTGGAGCTGGGCATGGTGGTTTATGCCTGTAATCCCAGCACTTTGGGAGGCTGAGGCAGGTGTATTATGAATTCAAGAGATTGAGACCATCCTGGCCAACATGGTGAAACCCTGTCTCTACTAAAAATACAAAAAATATTAGGTGGGCTTGGTGGCATATGCCTGTAGTTCCAGCTAAGCCACTTGGGAGGCTGAGGTAGCAGAATCACTTGAACCAGGGAGGCAGAGGTTGCAGTGAGCCAAGATCGCACCACTGCACTGCAGCCTGGGCGACAGAGTGAGACTACGTCTCAAAAAAAAAAAAAAAAAGTCTGAGACTGGGGAATTTATGATGAAAAGAGGTTTAATTGGCTCACAGTTCTGCAGGCTGTACAGGAAACGTGATTCTGTCATCTGCTTGGCTTCTGGGGAGGCCTCAGGGAGCTTACAATCATGACAGAAGGCAAAGGGGAAGCGGGCACATCTTATGTGACTGGAGCAGGAGGATGAGAGAGAGGAGGAGTTGCCACACACTATTAAACAACCAGATCTTGTGAAAACTCACTTGCTATGTGGTACCAAGCGGGGATGGTGTTAAACCATGAGAAACTGGCTCCATGATGCAATCACATCCCTGCAGTCCCCACGTTTGGCATTGGGGATTAGATTTCCACATGAGATTTGGGTAGGGACGCAGATCCAAACCATATGATATACCATAAACCATAGAGTAATGATTAAAGCTCAAAACCAAACCAAGCAAAAATAGTTATATGTAAAAGGCCAACAAAGAAGATTAAATGAAATAAAAATACTCAACAAATTCAAAAGAAGTCAGAGAAAGAGGAAAAGGACAACAAACTACAAATGGGACAAATAGAAAGCAAACAGGAAGATGACCAATTAAAACAAACTCTCCGGCATTCCACCAGTTGCGTGTGGTTATTTAGCAACTCTCTACCTCTGACAACAATACCTGTCACACAGGGTAGTCATCAGAACTTGCCACATGTGATATGGAAACCCTGCCTTTTGCAGACCTGCAATCATTATACATTAGCTCGTAATGTTGGTAGGAGAGACACAGGTCTCTGTATTGGTCATGCTGAGAGCTCCCTTCTCATTGCTCTGTTTTCCTCCTACTTTGATCCCTTCCTGTACTTCCACGTCCCACACCATCTAGTTGGAGAAGATTCTCAGCCTCCCAGTCTGCAAATGTTCAATGTCCATGAACCAAATAGCCAACAAATGTATTTCTGTACGTTTATCTGCTACCCAGGGATCCAGGAGAAATGCTTTCCTTTCTGCAAGAAGTCCGTGGTTGCTGATGCCAAGAATGTGCTCTCTCTGTCCTCTTCTCTTTTGTGATCTGCATATTCTCAGCTGTTCTGCATTTCTGGGAAGACTTTACACAGGCACAACTATGAGTTTTTGTAAGAAGATGAGAAGTCACCACTTTGGGAACCATCCATTAGACGTTCCAATATTGCTGCAGACAGGGACTCTAGCATGTTCTCTTCTTCTCTGACACCCACCCCTTCCCCCATTGGCCACAGCAACTTGGGTTTGCTCTTCAGTTATGTCAGTACCTACCCCTGGGGAACTGTGAATTGTTTTACACCCTATCTAATAACACAGTGTGTCCTTATACAAAGTAAGTATTCAATATACATCTATTGAAGGGATTTCATCACAGTTAAATCTGTGGAGAGTTCAGCAGATAAGTGAGTTGCTCAAGATGGTCAGAGGCTCTCTTATTCCATTTGGGCTACCGTAACAAAATACCTTAGCCTAGGGGGCTTATAAGCAGCAGAAATATATGTCTCATAGGTCTGGATGCTGGCAAGTGGAAGGTCAAGGTAGTGGCAGATTGGGTGTCTGTTGAGGGCCTGTTCCTTATGGACGGCACCTCCTAGCTGTGTCCTCACATGGTGGAAGGAGAGAACAAGCTCCCTTGGTTCCCTTTTACAAGGCCACTTATCCCATTCATGGGGTCTTTTCTTTCATGATTAAATCACTTCCTAAAGTCTTTGCCTCCTAATTCAAACCTAACCTATCAGGGGTTAGGTTTCAACACTCGGATTTTAGGGGCACAAAAACATTGACTATAGCAAAGACATAGATGTACTTGGGTCTGGGACCTTCTGGGTCCAGCTCCATTATGACACCCACACTGCCCATGGTCTCCCACATGATGTAATTCTGTCCTGTGACATTGTGCCCATGAGGCAGGGATGCAGTAGAGGCCTCTGCAGACATGGCTTGTTCTTGGGACTTCGGCCTGGCTTTGTGCTGCCAGCCTGGAAGAATCCACCAGCTGCCCACTCTCATGCCTGATTCAGGTTCGTGGGTCCCTCCAGGCACATGTCAGATAGCACACTCAATTTTTTAGTTGCCCCACTTCCATGGGTACCCTTCTGAACTCAGGGACCATGGAGGGAGCTGGGAGTCTCTGTTTTTAGTTGATGCTCTTGTCTCCTATTTGGGAACAATGCCCAGGCAAGGGTATCTCTTTCCTACTGTTTTCTAAGAACATCAGGGGCTTCCTCCAAAATCTTCACCTACTCCCTCCACTAATCCCTTCTCCCTCAGGGACACAGGGCACAAGCCCAATTCCTGTGTGAAGATCCTGCCACAGGGTGGCTCTTTGGTTTTCTGCAGGCATCCAGACAAGAAGCTAAACGTGAATGCACTCCGGAATCCAGGAGCACTGGCGATTTTCTCACCTTAGCTCAGAGAGCATCCCCACAGATACCCCTCGCCCCACCACAGGCCCCCTGAATCCATACCATAAAATGTATGTCAGTTTGTTCAAATAAGGACCCAGCTGAGTATTTAATCCCTATTTAAAGATGATGTTTATTTTATTTTAGAGTTGAAATTAATCAGCCTCAGGATACAGAATTAGATAAGGCTGGGATTTAGCTCCCCTGGAATAATTCATTTCACATCAAGCCTTCTTAACTCTTTGGCTGCAGAGAGAAAGTGTCTGTGTCTTTCTCTGCAGAGTTTCCCAGGGCTGGCCAGGTGAACAGACATGCTCCCTCCTCCCCATCCTGCCAGCCAGGGCATGGTGTGTGCTTATGATGCATGGAGTTAGGATACTAGCCTTTTCATCACAACAGTCTTAAATCCTCACACAGGGAAATAGAGATAATATACAAGTAGGAAAAAAAGAAAAATAAGCAGTCTTGAATTCTGCTACCTAAAGATAACCATTGTTACCATGTAGGCAAGCTTCCTTTCATGCTGTGTCAATTGTTTAAAAAATATGGCTCAATATTATAAACACACAGGACTATGTAGAGGATAATGACATCAAACTTTCATGTACCTCCCAGTTAAAATTCAAACGTGGCAGCTTTTGGATGCGTTTGCTCCAGAGTTTAAGGGAAGAAAACTACGGATTCAGCCTTGTTTATGCTGACTCTCGAGTTATATGTCCCTTTTCTAAGCCAGTTACCGCCTCCTTCCCCACTATCCTGAAGTCAATGTGTGTCTTTACATCCATGTTTAATACCTAGTGTGCCTGTCCATGAAGAATAGATAGTGCTCTTTGGTCTGTTTTTGCAATTTTATACAAATATCAGTCCGTACATACTCTCCTGAAAGTTGCTTTTCCCTTCAACTATGTCTTCCAGATGAATCTAGAATTCTGCATTTCTGGTGAGGAGAGGACGAGCGACCCCCCTTGCAACCCCCACCCCAAGGTGATGCTGATGTTCTGGTCCAAGGCCTGCACACAACCTGGTGAGGCTTGGAGTCTTGGGACAGATCTGTTGTCAGCCCTTTCTTCCTAGGAAGCACAGCCAGATGACCTTGGGGCTGGAGACCTCACTATGACCCTCGCCAGCAGTGCGCACATCCGTCTTCACTCATCTTCGTCAATATTTGTTATCGCACTTTCTGATATTGTTTGTGGATTTTGCTGTGCAGCTGAATGCCTGCCTTGATTTTCCCAGCCTTTCGGGTCTCCTCCTCTGTGAATTGCTCCTGTCCCATATGTCTGTTGGGTCTTTGGCTTCTCCTTGCTGACTTGTAAGTGCTTTTTTTTTTTTTTTTTTAGATGCTGTTTTGCACTTGATGCCTAGGTGGGAGTGCAATGGCATGATTGCAACTCACCACGTCTTCTGCCTCCTGGGTTCAAGTTATTCTCCTGCCTCAGCCTACTGAGTAGCTGGGATTACAGGTAAGTGCCACCACGCCTGGCTAATTTTGTATTTTTAGTAGAGACAGGGTTTCTCCACGTTGGTCAGACTGGTCTCGAACTCCCGACCTCAGGTGATCCACCTGCCTCAGCTTCCCAAAGTGCTGGGATTACAGGCATGACTCACCACGTCTGGCCAATTTTGATTTTAATGATCTGGATATCAACGCTTTTTTGGCCAAATACCTTACAAATATGTTTTCCCTTTTGGTGCACTATATTAGTCCATTTTCACACTGCCAATAAAGAGATACCCCAGACTGGGAAGAAAAAGAGGTTTAATTGGACTTACAGTTCCACATGACTGAAGAGGCCTCAGAATCATGGTGGGAGGTGAAAGGCACTTCTTACATGGCGTTGGCCAGAGAAAAATGAGGACGATGCAAAAGTGGAACCCCCTGATAAAACTGTCAGTTCTCATGAGACTTATTCACTACCAGGAGAACAGTATGGGGGAGCCGCCCCCATGATTCCAATTATCTCCCACCAGGTCCCTCACACGACACAGGAGAATTATGGGAGGACAATTCAAGATGAGATTTGGGTGGGGACACACAGCCAAACCATATCATGCACTGTCTTTGTCTTTTAACTTTATTCATTGCCTCTTTTGTCACATCAAAGCTTCTACATTTAATACGATTGAATTTATCAGTAATTTCTTTTATGGTGTCTGTGTTTTGTGTCATATTAAAAAAAGCTTTTCTCTGCTTAGTGTCATAAGATCTGTCCTCTGTTTTCTTCTAAAAATTGGAAATCTGCTTTTCACGTTTTGTTTTATTTCCTTTGTTCTTTGATTCATAGGGATATGAGGTAGAAATCTCTATTAGTTAACTCTCGTTTTGTAACAAATAACCCCACAACTCAGAGGCCTACGACCATAGGTCACCATTTCTCACTCATGGGCATGGGTTTCTTGGGAGGTTTCAGCTCGAACTGTGGTGGCTGAGCTGGATCTGCTCCAAGTGTCTCTGATCCTCCTGGGTTTGGGGCCTGCCAGGGTGCCTTCTTCTCATGGCAATGGCAGGAGTGCAAAGAACAAAGGGAAATGTGAATGTCTCTTAGCTCACCACCCAGGCTGAGAATGGGCAGACTACCACTTTACCACATCCACTGGCCAAAGTGAGTCACGTGGCCAAACCAGAAGTCAAGGGCAGGAAGTTTACATATGAATCTCATCTCCACGTGCTATGATTTCCTGGGCTTTCAACTTCTTAAGGCTGAATTGTTTTATTCTCACCTCCCCAGACTGCAGAAAACACATTTTCTCCAGGACTCGTTGAGCCATAGGGCAGAATGATTGTAGTTGATAAGGACTAGATGGAACTCAAGTCTCCAGCCTCTGTGCAGTGGGCAGGTGCCATTTGGCCACTGAGGCCACTTCCTTCCCCTTGTCCCCATTTAGGGCCTCTGTTCTGCTCCAATCTCCCTGTCATTCTTCCCAGGCCTTCCAGGCATCAGCCTCTTAATAGTTCCTGGCTTTGTTCCCTCTCTATTATGTGAGGGTTTCCATCCTTATTTGGTGTAGGAGGACTGGACTGAGTCAACTCAGCCTGTCACATCCCCACTCTCAGAACCTGGGTACCCCTGAGTGCTCAGCATAAGTGGGGTCCCTTGGTGACTCCCTCCATGGCATGTTCTGAAGGCATAGGAGCTGGACTGATATTCGGGACACCTAAACCTTTGTTCCACTTCAGCCATGACAACTTCATTGGTCTAGGCAAATCATGGCAGCTCTCTATGCCCCATTTATTTATTCCTCACACAATGGAATGACATAACCCTCAGTGCTTACCTAAAGGAGGATAAATGATTCCCCTGCCTTCTCCCCAATTCTGCATTTGCCAGAGCATCAGATTTTTGTGTCTGGACAAGAATATAGGGAAGGAAGAGCAGGTAAGCTTTGAGCACAAAGAGGGCGTTTAGGGATTTCACTTAAGGAAAGAAAGCCAGGGGGCAGAGAGGGGTGGTGGAGCATGAGCTTGGGCCAATGGTGAAGAACCAATGAAGTGCAATTGCATGGGTTAAGTTGTGTAGCAGCCTGGGTTCCATCAAGAGATAGAAACCACATAGTGTGTCTAAAGGGGAAGTGTAGTATAAAGGATTGCAACTATGATAAAAGAGTCACCGTAAGACATAAAGCAACTCTGCCTTGTGCCCTAGTGCAGAGGGAGGCACCCAAGGAAGTACAGATTTCAAAGGTGTTCGGACGTCATAAAATATGGTTCAGCCACCACATATGAGACGTTTGTGGATTTGGGCAGGCTGGAGCTCGTCAGCAGCTTTTGCACAAGCACTAGGCCACCCACTGGAGTGCAGGTGTGGGAGCCTGCTGTCAGCCACTGGTGCAGGTGAGGGAGCCAGCCGTGAGCTGCTGGAATGCAGGGGAGGGAGCTGGCCATGAACCGCTGTTGTGCAGGGGAGGGAGCAGGCCATGAGCCGTTGGGGCAGGTGAGGGAGCTGGCCACGAGCCACTGGAGTGCAGGTGAGGGAGCTGGCCGTGAATCGCTGGTGCAGGGATGCATGGCGGGAGTCTGGCTGCCTTTGTAGGGAAGGAAGCCTCCAGAATGCGTGAGTCCCGCAGTGTCTGGCAGAAGAAATGGCAGTTCTGTGTGCATCCTCTAGAATACAGGTCACTGTGTGCAGATTGCACAAGGGGTACTATAGGGGGTCTGGGAAAATTTCAGGAACTTTCTGATCACATGGTCCCTGCTGCGTTTTGGTTTCCATGTCAAGATATTGCAAGCCAAGGCTACAAGGTGGCTGAGGGACCATGCCTAGGTCTGTGGTTGGGGCTTGAACATGATCAAGGCCCAGCCAGAGAGCTCTTGACCCCTGCAGTCTCTCCATCCTCTACCTAGATGCCTGCAGAATGTTCATTTCCAGAGGGTATATTGAACGGTGTTTCCCAGTTTATCACAGTGCACTTATTGAAACGTGCACTAGGAGCTGGGAGGCAACAGACTGAAAACTGACACTGGAGACGCTGGCTCATAGCAACGAAGAGAAGCTGAAAAGGAGTGAGTAGGAACTAATTGTAATTTTACATCAACGATCTGCATCTTTGTTTCGATGGTTTGGGGCAACTGAAATGACTATTCTTTCTACCTTCCTAGTTCAGACACAGCCTGAGACTTTTATTTTTTTTTTGAGATGAAGTCTCACTCTGTCACTCAGGCTGGGGTGCAGTGGCCTGGTCTCAGCTCATTGAAATCTCTGCCTCCCAGGTCCAAGTGATTCTTCTGCCTCAGCTTCCAGAGTAGCTGGGGCTAACAGGCACCCACCACAATGACCGGCAAACTTTCGTATTATTGGTAGAGATAGGGTTTCTCCATGTTGGTCAGACTGGTCTTCAACTCCTGACATCAGGATATCTGCCCGCCTATGCCTCCCAAAAGGCTGAGATTGCAGATGTGAGCCACTGTGCCCGGCCACCTGAGACATTTTGGGCAACAGCTCTGACAGATGAAATGTGTATCCCTTCCGGGCAGGGGATTTAAGAAGTGGTTCATGGCTGATTGTGTTTTCTTTGCTCTGTTTCTGGAACTGTGGGAGCATCTTCTGGGATAAGGTCTATCTGTTTGAGTCTCTGAATGACTACGACCACCAGAGCCCCCTTGTTGACCCATGATGGATGTGAAATTAATTGAGAAGTCAAGGCCGGGTGTGGTGGCTCACACCTGTAATCCCAGCACCTTGAGAGGCTGAGGTGGGCAGATCATAAGGTCAGGTAATAAAGACCATCTTGACTAAGATAGTGAAATCCAGTCTCTACTAAAAATACAAAAAAATTAGCCGGGTGTGGTGGCAGGCGCCTGTAGCCCCAGCTACTCAGGAGGCTGAGGCAGGAGAATCTCTTGAACTCAGGAGGTGGAGTTTGAAGTGAGCTGAGATTGCACCACTGAACTCCAGCATGGGCGACACAGCGAGATTCCATCCACCGCACCCCACACCCTGAAAAAAAAAAAAAGAAAAGAAGTCAAATTTGCTGTTGAAGCCACTGAGGTTTGGGGGCTTTTTTGTCACACTGCGTCACCTGTCCTGATGAATGCATGACTCATTTCATCCTTGCCACAGCCCTTGAGAGAAGGGGCTTCATCCTCATTTCACAAATGAAGAGTCAAGTCTCAGAGAGGTTAGGAGCATGAGCAAGGTCACACAGCGAGGGGTGGAGCTTGGATTTGAATCCAGGTCTGTCTAACCTCAAAGACTGAAGTGGGGATGAAAATAAGTTGCCATTGTTGTTTGCCTGTCACCCAGGTGATGTAACTCTTGTCTAGGCTCTGCCTACGGGGGCTTTGTGACATATCGCTGCACTGATCACCTAGGTGATGGGACTCTTTTCTAGGCTCTTCTATCCTTGGATTGTAACCTTGCAGGATCTTGGACTCATATCCTTTCAGGGATCATAGAAGTGATCACATCAAAGCTGCCATGATAAAGTTGTAGAAAAGTGGGCAATATTGCCAAATGCAAAATATCTGGGCTATATTTTGTTCTGAGATAACCATTTGAGATTCCTGGAAGTTAGGGAATATGGAGGCCAACTCCCATAGGGATGTTGTATAAGACTCCAATTCCTAAGTCAATGATCTCAAACCTGTGGATACAGCACTCTCCCTGTAATGGGACATCTTAACCCATTTTGTGCTGCTATAACAGAATACCATACACTAGAGAATCTATAAAGAAAAGAAATTTATTTCTTAGAGTTCTGGAGGCTAGGAAGTCCAAGGATGAGGGCTCTGCATCTGGTGAGGGCCTTCTTGCTGTGTTATCTCATGGCTGAAGGCAGCTGAGCAAGACTTGGAGAAAGAAAGAGAGCAAAAGGGGCTGAACTTGCTTTTTATACAAGCCCACTCCCAAGGTAACTAACCTACCTCCAAGATAACTAACCTATTCCTGAGATAGTGACATTAATCCATGCATGGGGACAGAATCTCATAAACCAATCACTCTTATTAGGCCCCACGTCTCAACACTGTCACATAGAGGATTAAGTTTCCAACAATTGAGCTCTGGGGGACAAATGCAGACCGTACATGGGGGATTGATGAGTATATGGGAGGGACCAGTCATGAATATTTTGGCTGAGAGTTGTGTTTGGGAGCTGAAGCCATGCTCCATCATGGCAGGGCACACATAGACCTTTGAATGCTCTGAGGAATGAATATTGAACAGTGTAACTCATGGCAGAAGGTGGAATATTTAAAAAGCAGAACTGCCTGGGTCAACTAAAAGAGTGAACAAAGAGCCTGTAGCCTGTGGCTGGCTCCTCTTCTCTTCCCATCTCCACCTTTCAACTTTCTCTCTTTCTTTCCCTCCCTCCCTCTCTCTCTCCCTTCCTTCCGTCCCTCATTCCTTCCTTTCTTCCTTCCTCTGCTTTCTTCTTTCTCTCCCTCCCTGCTTCCTTGTTTCTTTCCTTCTTTCCATTTCCCTGTTTCTCTCCCTCCTTCCTTCTTTCTCTCTCATTTCCCTCTCTCTTTCTTTCTCTCTCTCTCCATCTTTCTCTCCCTCCATCCTTCCTTCTCTCATTCTTTCCTTCCTTCTCTCTTTCCTTCTTTGCCCCCTTCTTTCCTTCCTTTCTTCCTTCCTCCTTCCTGCCTTCCTTTCTTCTCTCTTTCTTTGACTGATGTGTTCTGAGCCCAAGCACCCTGTGGGGAGGTAAGTGGTACCAAAATTGACTCAAAAATCAAGAAGAAATAGAAAACCTAAGAAGTACTATAACATGAAGAACATAAAACCTCTAGTAAAATAAAATCTTTCACAAAGGAAGGACAAGGCCCAGATGATTGTATGAGCAAATTTTACAGACTTTCAAAGAATGGATCATTCTAATTATGATGTCCCAAACAACTGTAGCTAGGAATATTAATGCTTGATTTTTCAAGAGCTTCATTTCCTAAAATCTGTAGGATCAAAGGTAGATTGGCATGTGTTGGAAATTCTCAAATGTTGTGCAGTTCCTTGGAGTCTTAGCATTAAAAAAGAAAGGCCTTGCTTGCATTAACTTTGAATTTTGTAACAGTTACAAGTTAATAGAGATACTCTATGAATTTATATACATTCTGATTTTATAGGAATGGAGGCATATCACACAATTGCCTCTGCACCCAGAATTATTACTTTGTAACATATCTTGGACATCATTTTTGAGCATCCTTTTAAAATTTATTTTTTCAAATAGCTGCATAGTATTCTATCATATGAATAACCATAATTTCAATAAACAGTAAGGTGATAATCATTAATGTGATTGATAAACATTAAGGTGATTTCTAGACTTTTGTTAATTAAAAAGATGGTATAATACTTTCTCCCATTCATACATAATTCCAGGCATCATGAGTATGTCTGTAGGGTAAGTTTCTGGAAACGAAATTGCTGAATCAGAGGGTGTTTCCATTTATAATTTTGGTATATATTGTTTAATCACAATTGATATAGATTGTACTAATTTATAATCCCAGTAACAAGATGTGAGTAACACTTCAAATTCTACAAATTCACTGCCAGTGCTTGAAGTCTTGATGCATATTGCCAGCCTTCCTTCAAGTAAAGTTCTATTATCTCTACAAAAATTTTATAAATGGCAGACGTTACATTTCCAGATAGCTTTGTGGTAACCAAAAAAGAATTGATTTATTAGCAATTTGTGTATCACATTGAGACAAAATACATTTGTAATAAATATCATTATTGTTACGTACTTAAAACATCCCATGTATTGCAAAATCATACTTTAGATGGGGCCAAGCTGGCCGATTAGAAGCAGCTGTGGCCCGTGGCTTTCACAGAGAGCAATGAAAACTGTGAGTGAATTCAGCACCTTCAATTGAGGTATTCAGGTTCTTGCATTGGGACTGACTAGGCAGACAGCTCGACTCACAGAGAGTCAGGAAAAGCAAGTGAGTCAATGATCCACCCAGGTGTGGCACGGAGCTAGCTGAGCCCTCACTCCCAGGCAAGGGAGGCTATGAGTAATTGTGTGACTCTGCCCGGGAAACCATGCTTCTGCAATGGATTTTTGTAACCTGCAAACCAGGAAGTCCCTTCATGAGCTCAGCCACCACGGCCTTGGGCCTGAAGCAAAAGCTGTGTGGAGTCTCAGCAGAGTGCTTGCTGGCTTACTGGGGCATGCATGGAAACCCAGGAATTTTGCATACTCTGCCCCGAGAATTCCAGCAAAGCGGGAGATACATCTCTGCATTCCCTTAGGAAGGGGGATGAATCCAGGGAGCCAGGTGACATCATTCTGAGGCCCCACTCCCACAGCACCTCACAATACCCATTGGCTTGGAATTCCAGCTGGCCAGTCGCAGCAGGCTGGAGAAAGCCAGAGGAGGACCGAGTTTGCAGGGAGAGAGGCAGCTGCTCTATCTTTGGTTTGAGTTGACCACTCTAGCCTGCTGGCACCAGGAAACAGGAAGAGTCCCCTATAACATAGTACAGCTGTTGTGACTGATCGTGGCCAGGCTGCTTCTTTAAGTGAGACCAAAATCCATCCCTCCTCACTGGACAGGGCCTCCCCATAGAATTTTAGCAACTCCAGCCAGAGTTCTATGGACAGAACTCTAATTTTTCCCTGGGATGAAGTCCACAGGGAGAGGGGTAGTTGCTGTCTCTCCATTTCAGCCAACTGAACTTTTCCAGCCTGCTGGCTCTGGAGAGTCCTGGGGGTCAGAACAACACACTTGCTCTGCCAAAGGTCAGCCAGACTGCTTCTTTAAGCAGTCGCTGATCCTGTTCCTCCTGACTGGGTGAGACCTCCCAACCGGGGTCTCCAGACACCTCCTACAGGAGGGTTCCAGCTGGCATCAAGTCAGTAATCCCTTGGACTGGTGCTCCCAGAGGAAGGAACAGGTTGCCATCTTTGTTGTTTTACAGCCTTCACTGGTGATATCTCCAGGTGCAGGAGAGACTGATGTGACTAGTGTCCACAGTGGACCCCCAAAAACCACAGCAGCCCTAGCCCTAGGGAAGAGAGGTCTGACTGTTAAAAACAAACAGAAAACAACAACAACATCATCAACAAAACGACCCCATGAAAAACTCTGTACAAAGTCAGCAACGTCAAAGATCAAAGGTAGATAAGCCCACAAAGATGAGAAAGCATCAACACAAAAATGCTGAAAACTCAAAAAGGCAGAATGCCTCTTCTCCTCTAAATGACAACAACACCTCCCAAGCAAGGGCACAGAACTGACCCGAGGCTGAGATGGCTGAATTGACAAAAGTAGGCTTTAGGAAGTGGGTAATAACAAATTTCTCTGAGCTGAGGGAGCACGTTCTAACTTAATGCATGTAGCTAAAAATCATAAAAGAACACAGTAGCTGATAACCAGAATATTCAGTTTAGAGAGGAACATAACTGACATGATGGAGCTGAAAAACACAACATGAGAACTTCACAACACAACCACAACTATCACTCACAGAATAGGCCAAGTGGAGGAAAGAATCTCAGAGCTTCAAAACTATCTGTCTGATATAAGACAGGAAGAGAAGTATAGAGAAAGAAGAATAAAAAAGAAAGAGCAACAAAACCTTCAAGAAATACGAGATTATGTAAACAGACTGAACTTAAGACTGATAAGGGTAACTTGACCCACCATGATCAAGACGGCTTCATCCCTGGGATACAAAGTCGGTTCAACACAGGCAAATCTATAAATGTAATTCATCACATAAACAGAACTAAACACAAAAACAACACGGTTATCTCAATAGATGCAGGAAAGGCCTTCAGTAAAATTCAACATCCCTTCATGTTAAAAACTCTCAATAAGCTAGGTATTGAAAGATCACTACTCAAAATAATAAGAGCCATATATGACAGACCCACAGCCAATATCATACTGAGTGAGCAAAAGCTGGAAGCGTTCCCCTTGAAAACTGACACAAGAAAAGCATGGCCTCTCTCACCACTCCTATTCAACGTAGTACTGGAATTTCTGGCCAGGGCAATCAGGCAGGAGAAAGAAATAAAGGTATTTAAATAGGAAGAGATGAAGTCAAATTATCTTTGTTTGCAGATGGCATGATCCTATATCTAGAAAACCCGATCATCTCAGCCCAAGAGCTTCTTAAGCTGATAAACCACATCAACAGAATCTCAGGATACAAAATCAGTGCGCAAAAATTGCTAGTATTCCTACAAACAAACAATAGGCAAGTAGAGAGCCAAATCGTGAATGAAATTCATTCACAATTGCTACAAAAAGAATAAAACACATAGGAATACAGCTAACAAGAGAAGTGAAGAACCTCTTCAAGGAGGACTACAAACAACTGCTCAGAGAAGTCAGATAGGACACAAACAAATGGAGAATCATTCCACGATCATAGATAGGGAAGAATTCATTCCTGAAAATGTCCATACTGCCCAAAGTAATTTATAAAAGAATTCAATGCTATTCCCATTAAACTACCAATGAAATTCTTCACAGAATTAGAAGAAAGTATTTTTAAATTCTCATGAACCAAAAAAGACCCCAAATAGCCAAGGCAATTCTAAGCAAAAAGAACAAAGCTGGAAGCATTACACTACCCAACTTCAAACTACACTATAATGCTACAGTAACCAAAACAACATGTTACTGGTACAAAAACAACCAATGAAACAGAATAGAGAACTCTGAAATAAGACCATACACATACAACTATCTGATCTTTGACAAATCTGACAAACACAAGCAATGGGGAAATGATTCCTTATTTAATAAATCATGTTGGGAAAACTGGTTAGCCATATGCAGAAACTGAAACTGGACTTCTTCCTTATACCTTACACAAAAAATAACTCAAGATGGAATAAAGACTTGAACATAAGACCTAAAATCATAAAAACCATTGAAGAAAACCTAGGCAATACCATTCAGGACATAGGCATGGACAAAGACTTTGTGACTAAAACACCAAAAGCAATGGCAACAAAAGCCCAAATTGACAAATGGGATCTAATTAAACTAAAGAGCTTTTGCACAGCAAAATAAACTATCATCAGCGTGAACAGACAACCTACAGATTGGGAGAATATTTTTGCAATCTATCTGTCTGACAAAGGGCTAATATCCAGAATCTACAAAGAACTTAAACAAATTTACAAGGAAAAAAAAAGCCCCATCAAAAAGTGGCCAAAGGAAACAAGCAGACACTTCTCAAAAGAAGACATTTATGCGGCCAACAAACATGAAAAAAAGCTCATCATCACTGGTCATTAGATGAATGCAAATCAAAACCACAATGAGATACCATCTCACGCCAGTTAGAATGGCGATTGTTAAAGTCAGGAAACAGCAGATGCTGATGAGGCTGTGGAGAAATAGGAATGCTTTTACACTGTTGGTAGGAGTGTAAATTAGTTCAGTCATTGTGGAAGACAGTGTGAAAATTCCTCAAAGATATAGAACCATAAATAACATTTGACCCAGCAATCCCATTATAGAGTATATACCCAAAGCATTATAAATTATTATACTATAAAGACACATGCACTTTATGTTTATTTCAGCACTGCATGTTTATTTCAGCGCTATTCACAATAGCAAAGACTTGGAACCAACCCAAATGCCCATTAATGATAAACTGGATAAAGAAAATGTGGCACATATACACCATGGAATACTATGCATCTATGTCTTTTCCAGGGACATGAATGAAGCTGGAAACCATCATTCTCAGCAAACTAACATAAGAAAAGAAAACCAGGCCAGGAGGAGTGACTCATGCCTGTAGTCTCCGAACTTTGGGAGGCTGAGGAGGTGAGTTTGAGATCAGCCTGACCAACATGGAGAAAACCCGTCTCTACTAAAAATACAAACAATTAGCCAGGCATGTTGGCACATACCTGTAATCATAGCTACTTGGGAGGCTGAGGCAGGAGAATCGCTTGAACCCAGGATGCAGAGGCTGGGTTGAGCCGAGATCATGCCATTACACTCCAACCTGGGCAACAAGCTTGAAACATTGTCTCAAAAAAAGAGAGAGAGAGAGAAAGAAAAAGAAAAAAGAAAAGAATACCAAACACTGTATTTTCCCACTCATAAATGGGAGTTGAACAATGAGGACACATGGACACAGGGAGGGGAACATCACACACTGGGGCCTGTCGTGGGGTGGGAGGCTAGAGGAGGAATAGCGTTAAGAGAAATACCTATGTAGATGACGGGTTGATAGGAGCAGCAAACCACCATGGCACTTGTATAACTATGTAACAAACCTGCATGGTCTGCCCATGTATCACAGAACATAAAGTACAACAAAGAAAACTTTACATAAATACATAAAGTCTAGAACAGCTAATACATTATAATGAAAAGTCAACAATAATCTCAGCTCAAAGAGAACACCATAAAATTATGAAGTGCTCTCAACAAATCTCTAAATTTATGTCCTCATAAGATTACATTTCTATTTCTTCTTGAATAATTTCCCCATTTTAGCTATGATTTGGTGATAGTAAGATGGTAATTCTGAAGAGAAAATTATCCTAACTCTTCATTGAGAAAATTCTGCCTCATTTCACCACACACCTGAGTCTTAAGCAGTCACTTCTAATGTAGCTGAATAATAGATCCTCACCCAGCTGAGTCTATGAGTTGAATCCATGTACGTGAGATAAGGCCCCCAAGGAGAGGTAATAAGCTGGGAATGCCATCAGTTCATCTTTCTTCAGGCCTATATTTGTCATTGTCACTTGTAGTAGCAGGACAGCCCTGGCATTGGGATTTGTAGTAACAGAGAGTATCGAAGGGAAAACTGAACTTCCCTAATTTTTGGAAAAAAGCAGATTGGAAACAGATGAGTTCCAACGTTTTCCATGTGTGAGGTCATTGGCCCAGGTAGTCTTGCTCAGGACATTTCTTGTCAGCAAAACAGAAGTCAAACGATATTTCTACCTTCCAAGAGAATAGAACATAATGTCAGATTTTCTCATGGATTCCCACAAGTTCAAGAAACTTTCATGGCCTTATTTAACTGCTTAAGGATTTCAACTAAAAAATTGTCTTTCAAATACACAGGAATATGTTTGGAAAAATTTTAACCAGAAAAAGTTGGAATTCTAAAATAAAAAATGCATGAGGCCATAAAAATTTTTTACATCTTTTAATTTATATGTCAACTGGGGAAAGAAAAACATTCTTTGAAGTTTCCTTTTATACCATTAAAGACTTATTCTTTATTGCAGCAATACAGGGTGACTTATTCAGGTTGAATGTTGAAGGTAAACTTCAACTTAATTTTAAGTTCTGGCTAATTTTTAAGCATTTCTCAGTCACCTACCATGATTTCATCTCAGAAACCAAAATCTCAATTTCATTTAGACCTTTGAAATATTAAAACAGAAGGTTAAATGCTTCAAAATAACATTCATGTAGAGACTTACATATGTGGACCAGGAATCTCCAGGTATTACAAAGTTTATGAGAACATAACAAATGTTGATACACACATTTAATTCTGAAATAAAAACTTACAACAAATAAAACTAACAAATCAAGAAAATTTTGTAGGTAACACATTTTATGTCTAAAAATATAGGTATGAAACACTCAAGGATGGATAAAAGAAGAAATCACAAGAGAAAATAGAAAATATCTAGAGACAATTAAAAACATGAAATCCCAAAAGTTAAGAAATACATCAAAAACAGTACCATAAGGGAAAAATTTATAGCTATAAGTGATTATAAAAAATAAGATACCGAATCAACAACTTTAATCCTAAGGAACTAAAAACAGAGGGAAAAAGAGGGACTATTAAAGAGGGACTACTAAAAGCTAGCAAAATTTAAAAAATGATAAAGATAACAGTGGAAACAAGTGAAATAGAGAATAGAAAAACAATATCAAAACTCAACAAAACCTAGTTTGTTCTCTGAAAAAGATCAAAACTGACAAAATTTTATCTAGATTGACTAAGAAAAAAAGGCAATATTCAAATTACTAAACTCAAAAATAAAATGGGTACATTACTAACAAATTTTTGGAGTAAAAAAGGGATGTAGGAGAGTACCATAAGGAACTATACATTAAAAAATTGAATAGTCTAAATAAAATGAACAAATTCCTAGAAATAACCTACTAAGACTGAATCAGAAAAGTTGAATAAACCTAAACCTATTCAGCAAGGAGATTCAGCAGGAAGATTGCATCAGTAATCAAAAACCCAGCAACAAAGAAAAGCCTGGAGCAGAGGGCTTCACTGTTGAATTCTACCCAATGTTTAAAGCAGAATTAACACCACTTTTTCAGAACTTTGAAGAGGAGATAATTTTTTCTAACTTATTCTATGAGTCCAGTATTACCCTGACACCAAGCCAGACAAAGGCACCATAAGAAAACTACAAACAAACATCCCTTATAAACGCTGATGCAAAAATCCTCAACGAAATACCAGGAACTCAATCTTAGCAGTACATTAAAAGGATTATACACTATGAATGAGTATAACTGACTCCTGAAATAAAAGTATGTTCCAACACATGAAAATCAGCATAATATCACATTAACATAAAGAAGGAAAAAACCCTCATGTCATCATCTTAATCAAAGAAGAAATATCATTTGTCAAAATTTAACCCACATTCATGATAAAATATACACTATAAAAAGAAAGAAAACACCTTAACATAATGCTATACAAAAAACAAAACAAAACAAAAAAACACAGCTAACCTGGTGAAAGACTGAAAGCTTTTACCCTAAGAGCAAAAACAAGGATGCCTGCTTTTACTACTTCTATTTAATATAGTACTGAAGGTTCTGGTTAGTTAAAACCGTAAGGTGAGTATAATAATTAAAGATATTCCAATTTTTTTAGAAAGTAAAATTATCTGTTTGCAGATGACATAACTTTATATATTAAAAATCTTTTAGTTTCTGTGAAATAAACTTTCAGATGCAATAAATAAAATTCAGCAAAGCTGCATGATACAAAATAATACACAAAAATCAGTTGTATTTCTACAATAACAATAAACTATCTGAAGAAGAAATCAAGACAACAGTATCCTGTATGATAGCATCAAAAGAATAAAATACTTAAAAACCCATTTAACCAAGGAAATGAAAAACCTGTACAACAAAAACTATAAACATGGCATGAAAGTATTAAAGATGACACAAATAAATGAAAAGACATCATGTGTTTATGGACTGGAAGACAAAATCTTGTCAAGGTGCCATTGTTATCTATAGTCTTCTACAGATTCAATAAAATCACTACAAAAATTCCAATATTTGTAAAAATAGAAAAACCTATTCTAAAATTCAGATGAAATCTCGAAAAACCCCAAGCGGCCAAATCAATCTTAGAAACTAAAAAAGTTAGAGGACTAACACCTCCTGGTTTCAAACTTCAGTAAGCAAAACAATGCTGTACCGGCATAAAGACGGACACAAAGACGAATGCAATAGAAATAAAGAAAAAAATATATAGTCATGATTTTTAACAAGGGTGTCAACACTGTTCAATGGGGAAAGGACGATACTTTTTTAAATAGTGTTAAAAACGGATATTTACATCTATCTATCTATATATTTATATGTATATATATTTATATGTATATATATACATATCCCAAATTAGCTTTTTGTCTGTCATGTACGTTGCAGATCTATTTTCCCAGTCTGTTGACTTTTGACTTTGAGGCAGTTTTCTCTCATACAAAATTTTAATTTTTATGGAGTCAAATACAACCTTGGCGCCGATCTGGTTCCCGTACTGCCCGGCCTGCGTGAGCATGATTTCCCTCATGGCCAAGGCGGGATTAGAGAGGCAGGAGAAACGCGAGAAGGTGGAGCAGACGCACAGCTACCCAGCCCGCACTCCATCAACGCTGAAATAGCCCCGCGCCCACCTCCCTCAGCCTCGGATTTGGCTCCCAGAATAAGCAACAGCTTTACTTCCACACAGGTGTACCCACCTGTGAATCCCTTGGCGTTGAACGTCTATTGGAGAGCTCAGGTGTCCTGCTGTGGTCCTTTCCACGTTGGGGAATGCAGGTCAGCTGGAGAACTTCCTCCCACATCTTTAGTAAGACTAAATCCCTAGCTGAGCTGAAACTGAATTTTCCTCCCATGTGGGAGGAGAAGACTCTTGTTTCCATATTCACAGAGTGCCTTTGCACCTGTCGTAGATTGATGACATATTGTTGTAATTGATGAGTCTTTTCATCTATTAGGAGATCTATGCTTAGGAAAGGTCTTCCGAATGTTAACTCAACAGGATTTAATTATAAGTTTTATTTGGAGCAGTCCAAACCCGCAGTAAACTATGGGTGTTAGAGATAGTCAGGCGTCTGATTTAGCTGGATTCTTCTTTAGAGTAGCATTAGCCCTCTCACCTTTTCAGAGGACTGCATTCTGCACACAGAGTGAAGGTAATATTGGATTCTTAAAGCTGAGGATAGGTGTTGGGATACACCTGCTGTGAAAGACAGGCCATTGCCACTTTGCAGGCTTTTAGATTACCCAAACTGAGGAGTTATTTCTTCTGGTAAACATTTTTCAGATGGGGTGGGGAATGCCTCGATCTAACCAGTGAAGTTATCAGTAAGCATTAGCAAATATTTGAATCTCCTGCAGAAAGGTATCTGAGTAAATTAGAGTTGCCAGTTCTTACCTGAATAGGTTCCTCAATTTTGCACAGGTTTCCCTGGAGAAGGAGAAAATTGCTGGCCGTTTGGGTCATGTCAGGCACAGAGATCACAGGGCTGAGTCACCTGTTTTGGTGTCTTGAAAAGATTTACACCTATAAACAAATGAGACATTAACAGAAACCAAGAATCCCTTCGAGGGTGAAAATAATCATGAAAGTGCTGAATTATATTCCTATGATTGGTACTTGGCATTAGCAATTTATTACCACCATTCAGCCAGCCAGAGGGGCCCTGGACTGAAGTGCAAACCCTGGCCCATTTTTGTTCTTCTTCAGAGTGTTCTGGCCCAGTTCTATGTATGCTGTCCAGCACGTCCATAAGCTTCAGTGGCCCTTTCAGTGCAGGGGCCTTGGCTGTGGCATCTACAAGGGCATTTCCTTTTACATGGTCAGTCTCTCTTTTGATGTCCTCTGCAATTAATTATAGTCACTTTTTGGCAGCAAAGCAGCATTCTAACAAGCTCAAAATTTGAATGATGTTGTATGGAAAAGCCCTTGGGGGTCAGGAGTCCCTACCCATTCCAAATTGCAGCATAAGCATGAAGCACTAAAAAGTCATACTTGGAATCAGTGTAAATGATAACTTTTAAATCCTTTCCCAACTGCAGGGGCTGAGTAAGTTCAATTAACTCAGCTTTTTGAGCTGAGGTCGAGGCCAGCAAGGCTTGTGCCTACTACTAATAGCATACCTACCCCTCCCGTTTTCCTGATGCATAAAACAACTTACATCTGTTAACCAATCTTCCTTGGGATGGTCAAGGGGCTCATCCTTCTTAAGTCTGGCCTGCTAGAATAAGTTTGTTTCATAACCTGTGACATGCTTTGGCTGTGTCCCCAGTCAAATCTTATCTTGAATTGTAGCTCCCATAATTCCTATATATCATGGGAGGGACCTAGTGGGAGGTAATCGAATCGGGGGATGGGTCTTTCCCATGCTGTTCTCGTGACAGTGAATAAGCCTCATGAGATCTGATGGTTTATTTATTTATTTTTTAGACATAGTCTTGCTCTGTTGCTCAGCTGGAGTGCATTATCATGACCTTGGCTCACTGCAACTTCTGACTCCTGGGTTCAAGCGATTCTCCTGCCTCAGCCTCCCGAGTAGCTGGGATTACAGGCGACTACCACCATACCTGTCTAATTTTTGTACTTTTAGTATAGACGGGGTTTCACAATGTTTGCCAGGCTAGCCTCGATCTCCTCACTTCAGATCATCCACTGCATTGGCCTCCCAAAGTGCTGGGATTACAGCTCTTGGTTTTATAAAGGGGAGTTTCCCTACACAAGCCCTTTTGCCTGCTGCCATGTAAGAGATGTGACATTGCTCCTCATTTGCCTTCTGCCATGAGTGTGAGGCTTCCCTGACCATGTGGAACTGTAAGTCAATTAAACCTCTTTTCTTTATAAATTACCCAGCCTCAGATATGTCTTTATTAACAGCATGACAACAGACTAATACAACCTGTATGCCAGAAAGGCTAGAAGCACCTGTGGACTCTGGCAGATAAGTAGCTGGGATAATGGTTTGGCAGGCTTTAAGGGTTATGTCTGGAATGTCTAGCAATAAGACCTGATACTTTTGTAAATGTTCTCTTATTATCCACTGCTGCCCTTTAGCTTCTAGGACCACCTTCCCTTGGTGTGGAGTCAAAAACCTGTAGGTGCTCTTCTAATGTTACTTTATTAGCTTTGCCTGCTAGAAAAGTGGTAGCAGCAATAGCTCTAAGACATCAAGGCCACCCTGAGTCCACCTGGTCTATCTGCTTAGAAAATTAGGCTACTGTCCTTGGAATGTCCCCCAGTTTGGGGACAAGATTACCGAAGGCCTATGCCTTGCTTTTTGGTCACATAAAGAACACATGGTTCATCCAACTTGGGGACTCCCATGGCTGCAGCAGAGCCCAATTTCTCCTTGAGAGTATTGAAGTTCTGCTTGCAGTTCTCATTACATTCTAGAAGCTCTAAATCATTCCCTTTAGTGTATCATATAAAGTCTTGGCTTCATGCCCAAATCTGGGCACCCATAAGCAGCAGTACTCATCAGTCTCCTAAAAAAGCCCACAGTCATTTTTTAGACAGGGACTCTTGGGTGACTAAAATAACTTTTTTATCTTCTAGGGATTTTGATCAGTTCCAGAGGTTAAGACAGATTCCAAATATTTAAGTCTTTCAGTCAAAATCTGAGCTCTGTGTGGTGATGCCCTATATCTGCAAGTTCCCAGGAAATTTACCAACTTAACATTATTATTATGAGTCTTCTTTAGTTGGGCTAGCAATGAGCAAGTCACCTACATACTGAATAATTGTGTCCCTTTCCAATTGTAGATTTTTAAGTCCTTAGCTAGAGCATTTTCAAATAAGTGGGCGATATCTCAGAACCCTTCAGAGATGACTGTCCAGGTTAGTTTTGAGGCTGAATGCATATCTGGATCAGTCCATTCAAAGGCAAACATATTATGAATCTGGATGCATTGAGATACAGAAAAGTGCATCTTTCAGATTTAAGAATGTAAACCAGCTTGCATCCCCTGGAACTTGGTAAGTATTGGGGACAATGAGGTGTATGGGGACAACTGCATTTCTTAATGCTGTAAGGGTTCTGACAAATCTGTACTTGCCATTAGGCTTTTTATCTGGTAACATGCGAGTATTGTAAGGAGACTCTCATGGGCTTAATAACTCATATGGCAAGAATTTGGCAATAAGGGGTTGAATTTCCCATCATGCTTCTTGCCTTAAAATATATTGTCTCTTCTGAGGTCGAGGAGTACTAGGCTGAAGTTGGATTTCAATGGGGGAGGTGTTTAGTGCATTTCCCAGAGCCTGTGTGGCCCAAACCTCAAGATTTACTTAAGACAACACCTCAGGTGGTAAATGTGACAGCTCATTCTTAACTTCTTTTTTCCCCTGATGGGTCAGGAACAAAAGTAACAGTTTCTATGCTTTATGATCTGTGAAGGTGACGATGACTTGGTCTCCTCAGTCAATAAACCTCTCCCCAGTAAGAGGTCAGGCAATCAGACAGTACTAAAAAGGCAGGCGAGAAACCTAGAGACTCTGGAGGACAATTTAGAAGATACAAAAAGGAGTGATTTGGGGCTTGTCCATCATGAGAAGACAGGAGACCATTGTATTAAATCAGTACAGAGTAATCTGCTCCCACACCTAATACGAAGTTAATACCCCTACCTGCTACTTCAAGAGTCACCTGAGGCTCCTCCATCTCTCGATAGCTAGTAGTCCAATGGGAGTGGAGGTAGGAAATATCAGGCCCCGCCACTTTTGAGTCTGCTGGGCTCTGATGATGGCTCCCTTGGAAGCACAGTGCATTTCCTTCGGCAGAGGCTTACCTTCCTACAGAAGGCACACAGATTTATACCCAAGGCGCAGTGGCCCAGAGGCACATACTGCGATTTTCACCTTCTGACTTCCTCTGTGAGGGCCAGGGGTTAAGGGGCTGCCTCTGAAGTGGTGGAGAGCACAAGGCTGCAGCTAGTAGCTGGGCCTCTTGGAAGATTTGCTTTATTTTATGTTTTCTCTGCTCAATTCCTGTGATGGAAAACTGCAAAATCCAAGTCTAAAATCTGATCCATGGGAGTCTGGAAGCCTAAGGCTGCTTTTGGCAGCTTCCTGCAGATATAAGAAGGAGACCGTGCTATAAATTAAACTCCTAGAAATGCCTGTCCCTTTTCGGAGTCAGGGTCAGTGTTAGTGTATTTCCTCAAGGTCTAAATTATCCACCCTTGTAATAAGGCTAGGTTTTCATCTTTTCCCTGAGTAATTTTCCAGAATTTATAAAATTAAAAAGCTGTATCACACTTTTTATTCCTTCACGGAGTCAATCACAATTTTTTCTCTATATATCCTACTTTCTTCCTAATTCATTAGTTTTTTCTAGATTCTAGTTCTTTTGGGTCCTAGTCAGGCACTGCTGTGCCTCCTACTTGATTGGCAGGGGGAGTTCAGCCCCAGCTAAGAAAAGCCTAATATTAAGAGTAACTTGCATTAAAAGGGTAATCAATTATGTGCCATCCCTGTTTTGTCTTTTCCTCCATCAAACATATAGAAGCCCATTTTAATTTTTATCCTGACCAAGCTTCAGAGAAGCCTGTATATAATGTACTTCCTCCCTCTTAGTTTCTCTTCTATAAAACAAATGAAGCTGCAAAATAGGAGTCAGATCAAACAGGAGAAATAGGAAGGCTGTAACTTGTATATTGTAATATATTAGTCAATTTTCTTTTATATATATATATATATACTTTAAGTTTTAGGGTACATGTGCACAATGTACAGGTTAGTTACATACGTATACATGTGCCATGCTGGTGTGCTGCACACATTAACTCGTCATTAACATTAGGTATATCTCCTAATGCTATCCCTCCCCCCAGCCCCACCCCACAACAGTCCCCAGAGTGTGATGTTCCCCTTCCTGTGTCCATGTGTTCTCATTGTTCAATTCCCAGCTATGAGTGAGAACATGCGGTGTTTGGTTTTTTGTCCTTGCGATAGTTTACTGAGAATGATGATTTCCAATTTCATCCATGTCTCTACAAAGAATATGAACTCATCATTTTTTATGGCTGCATAGTATTCCATGGTGTATATGTACCACATTTTCTTAATCCAGTCTATCATTGTTGGACATTTGGCTTGGTTCCAAGTCTTTGCTATTGTGAATAGTGCCACAATAAACACACCTGTGCATGTGTCTTTAAAGCAGCATGATTTATAATCCTTTGGGTATATACCCAGTAATGGGATGGCTGGGTCAAATGGTATTTCTAGTTCTAGATCCCTGAGGAATCGCCACACTGACTTCCACCATGGTTGAACTAGTTTACAGTCCCACCAACAGTGTAAAAGTGTTCCTATTTCTCCACATCCTCTCCAGCACCTGTTGTCTCCTGACTTTTTAATGATCTCCATTCTAACTGGTGTGAGATGGTATCTCA
Organism: Pongo abelii; assembly: GCF_028885655.2. NCBI lineage: Eukaryota > Metazoa > Chordata > Mammalia > Primates > Hominidae > Pongo > Pongo abelii. The sequence continues at coordinate 15,022,029 of NC_072000.2, read as the reverse complement.
TTGTGGTTTTGATTTGCATTTCTCTGATGGCCAGTAATGATGAGAATTTTTTCATGTGTCTTTTGGCTGCATAAATGTCTTCTTTTAAGAAGTGTCTGTTCATATCCTTTGCCCAGTTTTTGATGGGGTTGTTTGTTTTTTTCTTGTAAATTTGTTTGAGTTCATTGTAGATTCTGGATATTAGCCATTTGTCAGATGACTAGGTTTCGAAAATTTTCTCCCATTTTGTAGGTTGCCTTTTCACTCTGATGGTATTAGTCCATTTTCACACTGCTACAACAAATCTGACAAAACTCTCTCAGGAAAAAGTGACCTGCTGGGTTAAGAAAGCAGGGTCCAGCTGCCCTATACCAGCTCATCAAAGATCGTGTTATGGTTAAGAAATGAGAGAAAACTGTTAAGAAAATGTCTCATGTTCTCCATCTTGAGGGTAATTGTTTGCAAAGGGTTGTCATAAAAGAGGCTGTCACTAAACAGGCATATCTGATCTTATCATGTAGAGCTCTTAAATACCACATTTCAACTTCAGTCATGATGGCGAGGTTACTGCTGATCTTTTCTGAAAATTAAGGTAAAAAAATTCTAGGTTCCAAGACAATTCTTTTTTTCAGTGTTACTTGGACAAGTGGCAAATTAAACAAGCAGTCAGTTCAGAGTCAGAGGATCGCTGAGGAAAGTAAAAGCTAAACTGTTTGGGGCCTCTGTCCTGTGGCAGCCTCCAGCCTACTGCAAAACAGAGGTGATGAGCAGAAAGGTGACAAGATGTAGAGCACTCAGTTGAGGGACCAAAAGCACTAGGTGGACAGTCCAAAAAGAGAAAGTGGCAAACACCTTGTTTAGCCAAATCCATTCTTCTCAATATTCCCCAGGGCCCCTAACCCTGTGGGCTTGGCCTCTAATCTGAGTATGATAATAGTGGATAATCATTCTTGCCCACCAGAATGGCTTCACGACTCTAAAAGACAGCCCACTTGCCAGGTGTCAGCTGATTGATTCTGTGTGGATTGTTTTCCTTGGAGTGGGGTCTTGTCTTGTTGTCCATTCATGGTGTTGCTGAAAGATGTTGCTGGAAAAGAGGGTCCTGATACAGACCACAAAGTAGGATTCCTAGATCTTCTGCAGGAAAAAATTTGAGGTGAGTTAGAGAGCACAGTGAAAGAAGCAAGTTTATTAGAAATTACTCCATTACAGAGTTGGACATCCTCAGAAAACAAGAGCAGGAATGCATTGTCTTTTGTTAGTGTCTCTACTTATAAGTAACTATAAAGATAAAGCGTTATAATTAAACTTGGAAGGTGCAGATGTAGTCACTAAAGTCGTGGCTATTCGTTTTAACAATAACCATTAACCCATTGACCTAAGCTAGTTCATTAATAATATCCTTACAAAAAATGCTGCACTCCTAGGACATTTATATATTTTTCAGACTTGGTGGAAGATGTCTTGTATGACCACAAATATTCTGCAATTGTAATTTGTGGCCAGTTAAAAAATGTGACTATTTTCAGACCATGAACATTAATCTTCTAGATGCCCTGTGAGTACCTAGCTACTCATATTAAGATAGAATATTCTAGTCATGTTTATTAAACTAGAAGCTAGGTAACCATGAGTTCCTCTAATACAACAAGTCTACTCCTCAAGGAGAAAATGTATTTCTCAGGAATTTTGTGCATTTTGTTTAATGGCATTTGGTATGTTTACCAAAATGGCAGAAAAGAGTGAAATTACTCCTCAAAGATTTCTCAAGATTGGATATCAAATAAACAAAATGATTATAGTTAATATGCAAGTTGATACAGTTGATATTCAAAAGAACTTTTGTTTGAAGCAAAATGAGATTTTTATTGTTACTTATTTATTATTATTATTATTATTATTGTTATTATTATTATTATTTTGAGACAGAGTCTTGCTCTGTTGCCCAGGCTGCAATGCAGTGCACTATCTTGGCTCACTGAAACCTGTGCCTCCCTGGTTCAAGCAATTCTTCTGCCTCAGCCTCCCAAGTAGCTGGGATCACAGGCATGAATCACTACACCCAGCTAATATTTGTATCTTTAGTAGAGATGGGGTTTCCCTCTGTTGGCCAGGCTGGTCTGAAACCCCTGACAACAAGCGATCTGCCCACCTTGGCCTCCCAAATAGCTGGGATTACAGGCGAGAGCCACCATTCCCAGCCACATTGAGGTTTTTAAATAATTCTGATTTCCTGCTTTTGAGCAGGGAGCTGAGCAAATTCAACAGATCATGGGCCTATACTAGGGGAAGACTGAGGACAAACTCTAGAACACATGTGATTAAATTAATTACAATGGAAACCAAATCAAATTTAATAAGGCCACACCTCTTAGTTGCAAGATGTTTCCCCACATTTTGAAATGCGATGTTATTCCATGGAAAAGAAAACTAGTGTTTATCTCCAGAGTAAAGAACAGAGTTCCCTGCAATGATTGATTGACTGAGAATTATGGCTCAAGATTTAAAATCCTTCTTTTTTCCATTTATAAACTAAAAATAAATTTCTTATCCCCTGTGGATTAAATGGACCTCTCTTCTTGGATAAGGACTTCCCAAAGTTAACCTTAAAAGCTAGTTCAAGCCATGGGTCACACATGCCTCATTATACTCTCCTCCCTTTTGTTTTAATTTTAATTTCAATTTCAATTTTTAATTTATATTTGTGGGTACATAGTTGGTGTATATATTCATGGGGGTACATGACACACTTTGATGCAGTCATGCAATGAGTAATACACAATAAAAAACGGGGTATCTCTCCCCTCAAGCATTTATAGCTTGTGTTATAAACAATCCAATTATACTCTTTTAGTTTTTTTAAATGTGGAATTAAATTATTTTTTACTATAATCACCCTGTTGTGCTATCAAATGCTGTCTTATTCATTCTTTCTAACAATTTTTTTTTTACCCATTTAGCATCCCCACTATCCCCCTGTTCCCTCCCTGCCCTTCCCAGCCTCTGGTAACCATCCTTATACTCTCTACCTCTATGACACCAATTGTTTTGAATTTTAGCACCCACAAATAGTGAGAACATGTGACATTTGTCTTTCTGTGCCTGACATTTCACTTAACATAAAGACTTTCAGTTCCATTTATGTTATTGCAAATGGAAGGCTCTCATTCTTTCTTACAGCTGAATAGTACTCCATTGTGTATATGTACCACATTTTCTCTATCCAGTCATCTGTTGATGGACATTTAGGTTCCTTCCAAATCTTGGCTATTATAAACCTTGCTGTAGCAAACATGAGAGTGCCAATAGGTCTTTGATTTACTAATTTTTTTTCTTGTAGGCATATAATGAGCAGTGGGATTGCTGGACCATATAGAAGCTCTATTTTTAGTTATATCGGGAACATCCAAACTGTCCTTAAATGTGCTCCCAACAGCAGTGTACAAGGGTTCCCTTCACTCGACATACTCACCAGCATTTGTTTTTTACTGACTTCTGGATAAAAGCCACCTTAACTGGGGTGAAATGATATCTCATTTTGGGTTTGATTTGCATTTCCATGATGATCAGTAATCTGGAGCACCTTTTCATTTGCCTGTTTCACATTTGTATGTCTTCTTTTCATAAATGTCTATTTAAATTTTTTGTCCACTCTTTATTTGGGTTATTAATTTTTTCTATGGACTTTTTTGAACTCAATATATTGTAGTGTATTAGTCTGTTCCTGCACTGCTATAAAAAAATACCTGAGACTGTGTTATCTATTTATTTACTGAGATGTAGTCTTGATCTGTTGTCCCGACTGAAATGCAGTGGTGCAATCTCGGCTCACTGCAACCTGCACCTTCTGATTCAAGCAATTCTCTGACTCAGCTCCTGAATAGCTGGGATTACTGGCACCTGCCACCATGCCTGGCTAATTTTTGTATTTTTAGTGGAGACAGGGTTTCACCATCTTGGCCAGGCTGGTCTTGAACTCCTGACCTCGTGATCCACCCTCCTCAGCCTCCCAAAGTGGTGAGATTACAGGCATGAGCCATGGCACCTGGCAAGACTGGGTAATTTATAAAGGAAATGGGTTTAATTGACTCACAGTTCCACATGGCCGGGGAGGACTCAGGAAACTTCCAATAATGGCAGATGGGGAAGCAGGCACCTCTTACATGACAGCAGGAGAGAGAGCATGTATGTGAAGCAAAGGGGGAAGAGTCCCTTATAAAACCATCAGATTTCATGAGAAATCACTCACTATCAGAAGAACAGCATGGGGGAAACCACCCCCATGATCCAATCACCTTCTACCAACCTCTCCCTCAACATCTGGGGATTACAATTCAATATGAGATTTGGGTGGGGACACAAATCCTAACCATATCATGTAGCTATTAATTGCTTTTCAGATGGATAATTTACAAATATTTTCTCCCATTCTGTGGATTTTCTCTTCACTTTGTTTCTTGTTTCTTTCACTTTAAAAAGGCTTTCTGACTTTCTGTAATCCGATTTGTCCATGTTTGTTTTAGTTGTCTGTGCTTCTGGGGCATTATTTAAGGAGTTTTTGCCCAAACCAATGACCTAAAGAGTTTCCCCAATGTTTTCTTGTAAAAGTTTGATTGTTTGAGGCGTTAGGTTTAAGTCTTTAATTCATTTTAATTTGATTTTTGTAAGTGGCAAGAAATAGGGTTCTAGTTTTATTCTTCTGCCTATGACTTGCCAGTTTTCCCAGCCCTATTTATTACAAAAGCTGTCTCATTTTTTATTGTATGTTCTTGGCACTTTTGTTGAAAATTAATTTAGCTGCCCCTCCCATAGGATTTCAGAACACTGCTATGAGGGTCTGAATGTTTGTCCCTCACATAGGTTCCAGAACACTGCTGCTGGGTTCCAAACGTTTGTCACATAAGATTCCAGAACACTGCTACGAGGGTCTGAATGTTTGTTCCTCACAGGGGATTCCAGAACACTCCTGCTGTGGTCTGAATGTTTGTCCCTCACATAGGATTCCAGAACACTGCTATGAGCGTCTGAATGTTGGTCCCTCACACAGAATGCCAGTTTTACCAGCCATATTTATTACAAAAACTGTCTTATTTTTTATTCTATGTTCTTGGCACTTTTGTTGAAAATTAATTTAGCTGTATGAGTTTGTTTCTCAGGTCTCTATTTCGTTCCATCTGTCTTTATGTCTGTTTTTATGCTAGTGTCATGTTGTTTTAATTACTACAACTTAGTAGTATAATTTAAAACCAGGTAATGGAATTCCTCCAGTTTTGTTTTATATACTCACCATAGCTTTGACTATTATGGTGTTTTCTGATATTTCCATATAAATTTCAGAATTTTTTTTCTATATCTGTGAGGAATGTCTTTTTCTTTTTCTTTCTTTTTTTTTTTTTTTTTGGTTGCATCTTGCTCTGTCACCTAGACTGGAGTGCAGTGATGTGATCTGGGCACAGTGCCACCTCCACCTCCTGGGTCCAAGCAATTCTTTGCCTCAGCCTCCTGAATAGCTGGGATTACAGGCACCCACCACCATACCTGGCTAATTTTTTGTATTATTAGTAGAGGTGGGGTTTCACCACGTTGGCCAGGCTGGTCTTGAACTCCTGACCTCATGATCCACCAACTTCGGCCTCCCAAAGTGCTGGGATTACAGGCATGAGCCACTGCCCCTGGCCTGTTATTTTGATAGAGATGGCATGAAGTGTATAGATTGCTATGGATCATACGGACATTTTTAAAAAAATGCTGATTCTTCCAGTCTGTGAACATAAAAATATCTTTCCAATTTTTGAGTCCTTTTTCATTTCTTTTATCAGTGTTTTACAGTTTTAATTGTGGAGAACTTTTATTTCTTTGGTAAATTCCCACATATTTTGTTTTATTTGTGGCTACTGCAAATAGTATTACATTTTTGAATTCTTTTTCAGTTTGTTGACTGTTGGCATAAAGAAACCCTACTGATTTGTATGTGTTGATTTCGTATTCTGCAAATTTACTCAAGTTATTACCTCTAATAGATTTTGGTGGATGTATTAGGCCATTCTCATATTGCTATAAAAAGTAATCAGTGACTGGTTAATTTATAAAGAAAATAGGTTTCATTGGTTCATGTTTCTACAGGCTGTACAGAAAGCATAGCACTGGCTTCTGCTTCTGGGGAAGCCTCTGACAACTGACAAGGTGAAAAATAAATCCAGTGCTTGCACATCACATGGTAACTGCGAGGGCAGGGGGGAAGTGTTACACACACTTATAGATAACCAGCTCTGATAAAAACTTACTATTGTGGGAATGGCACCAAAGGAAATGATGCCAAACTGTCCGTGGAAATCTTGCCCTCATGATTCAATCACCTCCCCTCTAGGCCCACTTCCAACATTGAGGATTATATTTCAATATAAGATTTTGGTGGGAATACACATCCAAACTGTATCATTTTGCCCCTGGCCGTTCCAAATCTCAAATCCTTCTCATATTTCAAAATAAAATCATGACTTCCCAATAATCCCCAAAGTCTTAACTAATTTCAGCCTTAACTCAAAAGGCAAAAGTCTCATCTAAGACAAAGCTAATTTCTTCCTCCTATAAGCCTGTAACATAAAGAAACAAATTAAGTTCTTCCAAGATACAAATGAAGCTGAGGCATTGGGTAAATACTCCTATTCTAAAAGGAAGAAATCAGCCAAAAGAAAGCGGTCACAGGATCTATGATAGTCTGAAACGCAGAAGGGCAGTTATTGAATTGTAAGGCTCCCAAATAATTATTTTTGACTCTGTGTCCCATTTCCAGGGCGTGCTAATGCCTTGAGAAGGTTCTACCTTGTGACATTGCATGGTTCAGCCCCCACAGCTGCTCTCATGGGCTGGCATACTGTGCCTCTGGCTTTTCAAGGTGCAAGCTGCAGGCTGTAGCTAGATCTACCATTCTGGGGTCTGAGGTCTGGAGGACAATGATCCTCTCCTCACATATCTACTAGGCCATGACCCAGTGGGGAGCCTTCCTGGGGACTGTCACCCCACATTTCTTTTCTCCATTGTTTTAGTAGAGGATCTCCATGAGGGCTCCACACCTGCAACATGCTTCTGCCTGCACACCCTGTCTTTTTCATACATCCTTTGAAATAAAGGTGGAGGCTCCCAAGTCTCAACTACTCGCATTTGGTAAACCCACAGGCCTAACACCACATGGAAGCTACCAAGGTTATGGCTTGCACCCTCTGAAGCAGTGACTGCAGTTGTAACTGGGTCAATATGAGCTACACCTGGAGCTGAAGCAGTGGCAAGGGTGCAGTGAGCCTTGTTCCAAAGCTACCCAAGGCAGCAGGTCCTAGACCTGATCCCAGAAACTATTCTCTTCTTTTAGGCCTCAGGGCCTGTGATGGGTTGCTGCCTTTCAGATTTCTAAAATGCCTTCAATTCCTCTTTCCCATTGTCTTGGCTATCAACACTTGCTTTTTTTTAGGTTATACAAATATCTCTAACAAGTGGTTGACCTATATGCTGCTTGAGTTCCTCTCTTATAAAAGCTTTTTATATTTCAGCCATATGACTAGGCTGCAAAGTTTTCAAGCTTTTACACTATGCTTCTTTTGTAAGTATAAGTTACTACTTATTTTATTTTATTTTATTTTTTTCCTAGAACATGTGAGCATAGATTGTTAGAGGCAGCCAGGTCACATCACAAATGCTTTGCTGCTTAGACATTTTTCCAACAGAACCCCTAAATCATCAATTTCAAATTCAAACTTTTTTATATCCCTAGTGCATGACAGAAATTCAGCCAACCACTTTGCTAAGACAACATGCATGACCTTTGTTTCACTCCCAATAAGTTTCTAGTTTTCATCTGACAGCTTCTCAGCCCGGCCTTCACTGTCCAGATCACTATCAGCATTTTGGTCACAGACATTCAACCAGTCTCTAAGAAAATCTCAACTTTCCCTCATTTTTCTGTCTTCTGAATCCCACAAATTCTTCCAACTTCTGCCTGTTTACCCAATTACAAAGCTGATTCCACATTGTGGGGTATTCTTATAACTATTTTCCATTCCTTGGTGCCAAATTTTGTATTAAGCTATTTTTGCAACACTATGAGAGTGGGACTGGATAATTAATTTTTTACAAAGTAGGTTTAAGTGGCTTATGATTCTACAGGGTGTTGAGAAAACATAGTACTGGAATATGCTTTTGCAACACTATGAGAGTAGGACTGGATAATTTGTTTTTTACAAAGTAGGTTTAAGTGGCTTATGATTCTACAGGCTGTAGAGAAAACATAGTACTGGAATATGCTTCTGGGGAGGTCTCTGGAAGTTTACAGTCATGGCAGAAGTTGAAGCAGAATCTTGCACATCACAGGGCAAAAAGCAGAAGCAAAAAACAGAGGGGCGAGTTTTTGCACAGTTTTAAATAACCAGATTTTATGGGAACTCACTCACTATCATGAGGATAGCACCAACTGGGATGGTGCTAAGCCATTTAAAGTAATCCACCCCAATGGTTAAATCACCTTTCAACAGGCCCATCTCCAACATTGAGAATTACATTTAAATATGAGATTTGGGAGGGAACACACATTCAAACCCTATCAGAGGAGTATTTATGCCTTTTCCAATATAACATTATAACATTGGCAAAAAAAAAAAAAAAAAAAAGGTAATTTGACTTCTTTTCCAGTTGGGATGCGTTTTATTGCTTTCTCCTGTCTGATTGCTCCAGATAGGACTTTCAGCATTATGTTGAATAACAGTGGTAAAAGTGGACATTCTTGTCATCTTCCAGATTTTAGAGAAAAGGCTTTTAGTTTTTCTCCACTTAGTGTGATACTAGCTGTGGGTCTGTCATATATGACTTTATTATGTTGAGGTATGTTCATTCTATACCCAGTTTTCAAAGGGCTTTTTATTATTAAAGAATATTAAATTTTATCAAAATTTTTTAGCATAATTGAAATGATTATATGGATTTTGTCCTTGTTTTTTGTTTTTTTGTTTTTTGTTTTTTTTTGAGATGTAGTCTCCCTCTGTCACCCAGGCTGGAGTGTAATGGCATGATCTCAGCTCAATGCAACCTCTGCCTCCCGGGTTCAAGTGATTCTCCTTCTTCAGCCTCCTGAGTAGCTGGGATTACAGCTGCTCACCACCATGCCTGGCTAATTTTTGTATTTTTAGTACAGACGTAGCTTCGCCATGTTGGCTAGACTGGTTTCAAACTCCTGACCTCAGGTGATCCATCCACCTCGGCTTCCCAAATTGCTGGGATTACAGGTGTGAACCACTGTTCCTGGCCCCTTCATTCTCTTTATGTGATCTATCACATTCATTGATTTGCATGTTGAACTATCCTTGCATCCTTGGGATAAATCCCACTTGGTCATTATGAATTACCTATTTATGTATTGTTTAATTCAGTTTGCTAGGTGTTTTGCAAATTTTTGCACCAATATTCAACACTCCAGTCTACTTCACTCTACTATTCCACTACATTCCAGTCCATTCCTTCCCACTCCACTCTACTCCACTCCACTCCATTCCATTAAACTCCAACCCTTTCCAATACACTCCATTCCACTCCACTCCATTTCATTTCATTGCACTCCACTCCACTCCATTCCACTCAACTCCATTCCATTACACTCAATTCCACTCCACTTCACTCCATTCCATTTCACTCCGTTCCAATCCAATCCATTCCATTACACTCCACTCCATTCCATTAAACTCCACTGCACTCCATTCCATGCGGCTCCACTCCACTCCACTCCACTCCACTCTGCTCCAATCCATTCCATTTCATTCCACTCCACTCCTTTCCACTCCATTCAATTCCATTTCTCTACACTCCATTCCACTACACTTCACACTACTCCATTCTCCTCCACTCCACTCTATTCTGCTCCACTACAATTCATTCCACTCTACTCCATAACATTCCACTCCATTCCACTCCATTTCATTATATTCCGTTCCACTCCACTCAACTTTTCTGCACTCCATTGTATTCCACTCCATTTCATTCCATTCCACACCAATCCATTCCATTCCACTCCACTCCACTCCATTCCACTCCACTCCACTCCATTCCACTCCACTCCACTCCACTCCATTCCACTCCATTCTCTTCCATTCCACTCCACTCCACTCCATCCGACTCCACTCCATTCCATTCCAGTCAATTCAACTCCACTCCACTCCATTCCACTCCTGTCCATTCCATTCCACTCCGGTCTATTCCACTCCATTCTATTCCATTCCACTCCACTCCACTCCATTCCACTCCACTCCACTCCACTCCATTCCACTCCATTCTCTTCCATTCCACTCCACTCCACTCCATCCGACTCCACTCCATTCCATTCCAGTCAATTCAACTCCACTCCACTCCATTCCACTCCTGTCCATTCCATTCGACTCCGCTCTATTCCACTCCATTCTATTCCATTCCACTCCACTCCACTCCATTCAACTCCACTCCATTCCACTCCAATCTACTCAATTCCATTCCACTCTTCTTCATTCCATTCCACTCCACCCCACGCCACCACACTCCAATTCATACAAATCCTCTCCACTCCAGTCCACTCCATTCCACTTAACTCCAATCCATTCCACTCCAATCCATTCCACTCCAATCTACTCGTCTCCACCGCACTCCACTCTGTTCCATTCTATTCCATTCCTTTCCATTCCACTACACTCCATTCCACTCCATTCTATTCCATTCCATTCCTCTCCACTCCATTCCAATCCAGTCCATTCGATGCCACTCAATTCCACTGCACTGCACTCCATTCCACTGCACTCCATTCCATTCCACTCCACTCCATTCCATTCCAATAAATTTCACTACATTTTATTCAACTCCATTCCATTCCACTCCACTCCACTCCATTCCCCTCCATTCCATAGCATTCCACTCCACTCCATTACATTACACTCAACTCCATTCCATGCCCCTCCACTCCATTCCATTCCACTCCACTCCATTCCATTCCACTCCACTCCATTCCACTCCAATCCACTCTGTTCCACTCCACTCCATTCCACTACAATCCATTCCATTCTACTCCACTCCATTCCATACAGCTCCATTCCACTGCACTCCACTCAACTCCATTCCACTCCATTCTATTCCATTCCACTCAATTCCACTCCATTCCACTCCACTCCATTCCATTCCATTCCATCATATTCCATTCCACTCCACTCCACTTCCATTCCACTCCACTCCACTTCATTACACTCCACTCCATTCCATTCCAATCCACTCCATTCCATTCTACTGCATTCCATGCCACTCCACTCCATTCCATTTTACTCCAATCCGTTCCACTCCACTCCATTCCATTCCATTTCACTCCACTCCTTTCCAGTCCACTCTACTCCACTCCACTCAATTCCACTCCATTCCACACCATTCCTCTTGACCCCGTCCCATTCCACTCAACTTCCCTTTATTCTTCTCCACTCCATTCCACTCCACTCCTTTCCATTCCACTCCACTCCATGCCACTCCACTGCGTTGTATTCCGCTCCACTGCTTTCCACTCCACACCACTCCACTCCAATCCACCCCACTCCATTCCACTCCTTTCCATACCATTCCACTCCACTCCATTCAATTCCACTCCACTCCATTTCATTCCACTCCACTCCAGTCTTTTCCACTTCTCTGCATACCACCCCACTCCATTCCATTCCACTCCACTCCTTTCCATTCCATGCCACTCCATTCCTTTCCATTCCAATCCACTCCATTCCACTCCCCTCCATTCATCTCCACTACACTCCACTCCATTTCATTCCATTCCACTCCATTCCGTTCCATTACTTTCTTTTGACAGGATCTCACTCTGTCACCCATGCTGGTGTGGAGTTACACAATCTCAGCTCACATTTCATTTCACCATTCCATTTCATTCCATTCCACTGCACTCCTCTCCACTCCACTCAATTCCACTCTACTCCACTCCAATCCATTCCATCCCATACCTTTCCAGTCTCTCCCATTACACTCCTTTCTTTGACAAGATCTCCCTCTGTCACACAGGCTGAAGCACAGTGGCACAATCTCAGCACAAATTTCTTCCTTCCATTCCATTCCATTTCGTTCCACTCCACTCAACTCCACTCAAGTCCACTCCACTCCACTCCATGACACTCCAGTCCTCTCCATTCCAATCCATTCCATTGCACTCCACTCCACTCCACTCCATTCCATTCCACTCCACTCCATTCCATTCCACTCCACTCCATTCCATTCCATTCCACTTCACTCCATTCCATTTCACTCCACTCCAATCCACTCCACTCCATTCCATTCCACTACTCTCCACTCCATTCCACTCCACTCCATTCCATTTCACTCCACTCAATTCCACTCCACTCCTTTCCATTCCAATCCAATCCAATCCATTCCAATCCAATCTAATCCATTCCACTCCACTCCACTCCATTCCACTAAATTCCATTCCACTCCATTCCACTCCATGCGATTCCATTCCACTCCATTCCACTTCATTCCATTCCATTCCACTTCATTCCATTCCATTCCGATGCATTCCATTCCAATCCACTCCATTTCATTCCACTCCTTTCCATTCGATACCACTCCATTCCATTCCACTCCACTCCATTCCACTCCACTCCATTCCATTCCACTCCACTCCACTCCACTCCACTCCAATCCATTCCACTCCACTCCATTCCATTCCAATCCACTCCACTCCACTCCACTCCACTCCAATCCATTCCATTTCACTGCATTCCATTCCATTCCATTCCTTTCTTTCGAGAGTATCTCACTCTGTCACCCAGCCTGGAGTGCAGTGTCACAATCTCATCTCACATTCCATTCCGTTCCATTCCACTCCACTCCACTGTGTTCCATCCGCTCCATTCCATTCTTTTCCATTCCATTTCATTCCACTGAATACCACTTCGTTCCAGTACAATCCATTCCATTCCATTCCACTCGTTTCTTTCGACAGGATCTCCTCCTGTCACACAGGCTGTAGCTCAGTGGCAAAATCCCAAAGCAGATTTCTCCATTTCGTTCTGGTCCATTCCGTTCAATTCTTTTTCATTCCATTCCGTTCCTCTGTGTTCCACTCCACTCCACTCCACTCACTTCATTCCATAACATCCGATTCCGTTTATCTACATTCAACTCCTCTCCACTGCACTGCACTCCACTCCACTCCATTCCACTCTATCCCATTCCATTCTGCTCCATTCCACTGCATGCCACTCTGCCCCACTCTACTCCACTTCATTCCATTTCAGGCCATCCAATTCCATAGCATTCCATTCCTCTCCATTCCACTCCACTGCACTTCACTCCACTACACTCCAGTCCACTCCGTTTCATTGCATTCCACTGCATTCCATTCCAAACCTTTGTTTCTAGAGTATCTCACTGTCACCCAGCCTGGAGTGCAGTGGCACAGTTAAAGCTCACATTTCATTATTCCACTCCATTCAGATCCTTTCCACTTCATTCCACTCCACTCCACTCCATTCCACTCCACTCCACTCCACTCCATTCCTCACTACTCGATTCTGTTACACTCAACTCCACTCCATGCCACTCCTCTACATTCCATTCCACTCCACTCCATTTCATTCCATTCCACTCCATTCCATTCCACTCTTTTCCATTCCATTCCAGTCCACTCCACTCCACTCGGTCCCATTCCATTCCATTCCATTCCACTCCACTCCACTTCATTCAATTTCACTCCCTCTACTCCACTCCATTCCAGTCCACTCCACCCTTTTCCATTGCATCGCATTCCATTAAATTCCACTCCACTGCATTGCATTCCACTGCACTCCATTTCATTCCACTACACTCCACTCCATTTCACTCCATTCCATTCCACTACATTCCAGTCCATTCCTTCTCACTCCTCTAAATTCAATTCCACTCCACTCCTTTCCACTCCACCTTACTCCACTCCATTTCATTCCATGTCACTCCATTCCATTCCATGCCACTCCATTCCATTGCATTCCTTTCTTTTGACAGGATCTCTCTCTGTCACCCATCCTGGTGACACAATCTCAGCTCACATTTCATTTCACCATTCCATTCCATTCCATTTCATTCCACTGCACTCCTCTCCACTCTGCACTCCATTCAATTCCACTGCACTCCTCTCCAATCTGTTCCATTCCATTCCATTCCAATCTCTTCCATTCCACTCTTTTCTTTCTACAGGATCTCATTCTGTCACACAGGTGTAAGCGCGGTAGCACAATCTCAGCACACATTTCTTCTTTCAATGAGACTCCATTCCATTTCCTTCCACTTCACTCCACTCCATTCCAGTCCACTCCAGTCCATTCCACTGAACTCCATTGCACTCCATTCCACTCCATTCCATTCCACTCCACTCCATCACTTTCCACTCCACCCCACTACAAACCATACCGTTCCATTCCATCCCATTACACTTCACTTCACTCTATTCCATTCCTTTCCACTCCACTCCTTTCCACTCCATTAAACCCCACTCCACTCCAATCCACTCCACTGTACTTCAATCCAGTCAATTCTATTCCATTCCATTCTATTCCATTCCATTCCATTCAATTCCTCTTCCCTCCATTCCATTCCATTCCACTCCACTGCATTCCAATCCACTCCACTTCACTCCATTCCCCTCTACTCCACTTCACTGCATTCCATTCCACTCCACTCTATTCCATTCCACTCCATTCGAATCCATTCCATTTTTTTCCGCTCCACTCATCTCCACTCCACTCCACTCCACTCCATTGCATTCCACTCCATTCCATTCCATTCCACTCCACTTCTTTCCATTCCACTCACCTACACCCCATTCCACTCCATTCCACTCCATTATATTCCATTCCATTCCACTCCATTCAATTCCACTCATTTCCAATCCACTACACTCCATTCAACTCCACTCCATTACATTCCTCTCCACTCCATTCCATTCGAGTACACTCCATTCCATTGTAATCCACTGCACTCTTCTCCACTCCACTCCATTCCACTCCTCTCTACTCCATTCCATTCCACTCCACTCCACTCCATTCCACTCCACTCCATTTCATTCCTCACCAATCCATTCAATTCCTCTCCATTCCACTCAATTCCTCTGCACTCCATTCCATTCCACTCCACTCCATTCCAGTCCATTCCACTCCATTCCACTGCACTCCACTCCATTCCACTCCACTCCACTCTATTCCACTCCACTCCATTCCATTCCACGCCACTCGTTTGCACTCCACTCTATTCCACTCCATTCCATACCATTTCACTCCACTCAATTCCATTCCACTCAACTCCACTCCATTCCTCAACACTCCATTACACTCCATTCCATTGCATTGCACTCCACCCACTCCAGTCCAAACCACTCCACTACATACCGCTCCAGTCCAATGCACTCCACTCCACTTAACTCCATTCCATTCCACTCTACTACATTCCAATCCACTCCACTCCATTCCATTCCATTGCAGTCCACTCCACTACACTCCATTCCACTCCACTCCATTCCATTCCACTCCATTCCATTTCATTCCATTCCTCTCCACTCCATTCTACTACATTCTAATCCATTCCATTCCACTCTGTTCCTTTTCTCTCCACTCCACTCCACTCCATGGCACTCCACTCCACTCCATTCCACTCCACTCCACTCCAATCCACTCAATTCCATTCCACTCTACTCCATTGCATTCCTTTCCATTCCACTCCACTACATTTCATTCCACTCCACTTCATTCCACTCCATTCCATTCCATTGCACTCCACTCCTCTCCACTCCACTACATACCACTCTTGTCCAATCCACTCCACTCTGAGTAACTCCATTCCATTCCACTCCACTGCATTCCAATCCACTCCTCTTCATTCCATTCCATTCCACTACACTCGACTCCATTCTACTCCACTCCATTCCATTCCATTCCACTCCACTCCTTTCCATTCAACTCCACTTCTTTGCACACCATTCCACTCCAGTCCACTCCATTTCAATCCATTTCACTCCATTCCATCCCATTCCTTTCTTTAGACATGGTCTCACTCTGTCACCCATGCTGGTGTGCATTGGCACAATCTTAGTTCACATTCCATTTCACCATACCATTCCATTCCATTCCATTGCACTGCACTCCACTCCAATCCACTGAATTCCATTCCACCCAAATCCATTCCATGCCATTCCATTCCAAATCCCTTCCATTCCACTCCATTCTTTCTACATCATCTCCCTCTGTCACACAGGCTGTAGAGCAGTGGCACAATATCAGCAAATATTTCTTCATTCCATTGCATTCCATTCCATTCCATTCCATTTCAATTCACTCCTCTCCACTCCATTCCACTCAATTCCACTTCACTCCACTCAATTCCACTCTATTTCATTCTACTCCACTCCACTGCACTCCATTCCATTTCACTATGCTCCATCCCATTCCACTCCACTCCACTCCTTTCCATAAAGCTCTATTCCATTCCATTCCACTCCACTTCATTCCATTCCTTTCCATTGCACTCCATTCCATTCCCGCCACTCCACTCCATTCCAGTCCATTCCACTCCATTCCATTCCAGTCCACTCCATTCCATTCCACTCCATTCCACTCCATTCCATTCCATTCCACTCCACTCCAGCCCACTCCACTCCATTCCACTTCAGTCCAATCCACTCCACTCCACTTCACTCCATTCCATTGCACTCCCTTGCATTTCACTCCACTCCACTCCATTCCATTCCACTACACTCCATTCCATTCCACTCTGCTCAATTCCATTCCACTCCACTCCACTCAATTCCATTCCATTCCAATCCATTCCAGTCTTTTCCATTTCACTCTACTCCATTCCATTCTAATCCAGTTGGCTCCATTCCATTCTATTCTACTCCCTTCCTTCCCACTCCACTCCACTCCTCTCTACTCCACTTCAATCCTTTCCATTCCACTCCACCCCATTCCATTCCATTCCTTTCTTTGCACAGGATCTCATTCTGGCACAAAGGCAGCAGTGCAGTAGCACAATCTCATCCCACATTTCTTTTCACCATTCCATTGCAATCCATTCCATCCCATTCCATTCCATTCTATTTCACTCCACTCCATTAAATTCCACTCCATTCCATTCCGTTCCAATCCATTGAATTCCATTCCACTCCATTCCATTCCATTCCTCTCCACTCCATTACTTTCCACTCCATTCCATTCTACTGCACTCCTTTCCATTCCACTCCACTCCACTCCACTCCATTCCACTCTACTCCACTCAATTCCATTCGACTCCATTCCATTCCATTCCATTCCATTCCACGCCACTCTATTCCACTCCACTACCCTCCATTCCATTCAACTCCACTTCACTCCACTCCATTCTACACCTTTCCATTCCACTCCACTCCCGTCCATTTCATTCCACTGCAGTCCAAACCATGCAACTCCACTCCTTTGCAATCCACTCCACTCCTCTCCAATTCATTCCATTCCACTCCATTGCGTTCCATTCCTTTCTTTGGACAGGATCTCATTCTGTAACCAATCCTGGTGTGCAGTGGCACAATCTCAGCTTACATTTCATTTCACCATTCCATTCCATTCTATTCGATTCCATTCCACTGCAAACCACTCCAATCCACTCAATTCCAATCCACTCCACACTCATCCATTCCATGCCATTCCATTTTAATCCCTTCCATTCGACTCCTTTCTTTCAACAGGATCTTCCTCTGTCACAAAGGCTGAAAAAGCAGTGTCAAAATCTCAGCACACATTTCTTCATTCCATTCCATTCCATTCCATTCCATTCCATTCCATTCCATTCTAATCCACTACACTCAACCCAACTCCACACCATTCCATTCCACTCGACTCCATTCCACTCCACTTCACTTTATTCCTTTCCATTCCATTCCACTCCACTCCACTTCACTTCATTCCATTCCACTCCACTCCTTTCCATTCCACTCCACTCCGTTCAATTCCACTCCACTCCACTCCATTCAATTCCTTTCAACTCCACTGCATTCTATTCCATTCCACTCCACTCCACTCCACTCCATTCCCTTCCACTCCACTCCGTTCCATTCCACTCCACTCCACTCCATTCCATTCCTTTCAACTCCACTGCATTCCATTGCACTCCACTCCTCTCCATTCCATTCCATTCCAGTCCATTCCACTCCATTCCATTCCACTACACTGCATTCCATTCCACTCCACTCCACTCCTTTCCATAAAGCCCCATTCCATTCCATTACAATCCACTCCATTCCATTCCTTTCCACTGCATTCAATTCCATTCCCTCCACTCCATTCCATTCCATTCCATTGCAGTCTATTCCACTCCATTACATTCCACTCCATTCCACTCCTTTCCATTCCATTCCACTCAACTCCAGCCCACTCCACTCCATTCCACTTCAGCCCAATCCACTCTCTCCACTTCACTCCATTCCATTCCACTCCACTGCATTTCACTCCACTCCATTGCATTACATTCCACTAAACTCAATTCCATTCCACTCCACTCAATTCCATTCCACTCCACTCCATTCCATTCAACTCCACTCCACTCCATTCCATTCCATACCAATCCATTCCACTCCTTTCCATTCTACTCCACCCCTTCCACTCCACTCCATTCCATTCCATTCCACTCCACTCCACTCGACTCCATTCCACTCAACTTCATTCCTCTCCATTCCATTCCACTCCATTCTATTCCACTCCACTCAACTCCACTCCACTCCTTTTCAATCCACTCCATTCCACTCCACTCCACTCCATTCCAATCCCCTCCACTCCGCTTAATTGCATTCCACTCCATTCCATTCCATTCCATTCCACTCCTCACCATTTCATTCCACTCCACTAAATTTCACTCCTTTCCATTCCAATCTGCTCCATTCCATTCCACTCCATTCCATTCCACTCCACTCCACTCCATTCCACTCCACTCCATTCCACTGCACCACAATCCACTCCACTCCACTCCATTCCAATCCATTCCACTCTACTCCATTTCATTCCATTCCACTCCATTCCATTACATTCCTTTCTTTCCACAGGACCTCAGTCTGTCACAAAAGATGGAGTGCAGTGTCACAGTCTCAGCCCACGTTTGTATTCACCATTCTATTGCAATCCATTCCATCCCATTCCATTCCATTCTATTTCTCTCCACTCCATTCCCTTCAAGTTCATTCCATTCCATTCCATTCCATTGAATTCCACTGCACTCCATTGAATTCCACTCCACTCCACTCCATTCCATTCCATTCCAGTCTATTCCACTCCATTCCATTCCACTGCACTCCATTCGATTCCACTCCATTCCACTCCAGTCCAAACCACTCCACTCCACTTCACTCCTTTCCATTCCACTCCATGGCATTCCAATCCATTCCACTCTACTCCATTCCATTCCACTCCACTCCACTCCATTCCATGCAATTCTGCTCCTCTCCATTCCATTCCATTCCATTCCTGTCCAGTCCATTCCACTCCATTCCATTCCACTGCACTCCATTCGATTCCACTCCATTCCACTCCAGTCCAATCCACTCCACTCCACTTCACTCCTTTCCATTCCACTCCATGGAATTCCAATCCATTCCACTCCACTCCATTCCATTCCACTCCACTCCATTCCATTTCAATCCAATCCATTCCACTCCTTTCCACTCCATTCCTTTCCATTCCACTCCACTCCTCTCCATTCCTTTCCACTCCATTCGATTCCACTCCATTCCATTACACTCAACTCAAATCCACTACACTCCACTCCACTCGTCTCCAATCCTTTCCAGTCCACTCCATTCCACTGCACTCCACTACATGGCAATCCACTCCACTCCACACAATTCCATTCACCTCCAATGCATTCCATTCCATTCCATTCCGTTCCACTCCTCTCCATTTCATTCCACTACACTCCATTCTGCTCCATTCCATTCCAATCTGCTCCATTCCCTTCCACTCCGCTCCATTCCATTCCACTCCACTCCACTCCTTTCCATTCCAATACATTCCACTCCACTCCTTTTCACTCCAATCCACTCCACTCCACTCCATTCCACTGCACTCCACTCCAGTCCACTCCACTCCACTCCATTCCTTTCCATTCCACTGCATTACATTCCATTCCTCTCTTTCCACAAGATCTCACTCTGTAAGAATTTCTGAGGTGCAGTGGCACAATCTCAGCCCACATTTCTTTTCCCCATTCCGTTGCATTCCGTTCCATCCCATTCCATTACATTCTATTTCACTCCACTCCACTCCACTCCTTTCCAGTCCAAATCGACTCCATTCCACTCCACTCCACTCCACTCTATTCCATTCCATTCCATTCCACACCATTGCATTCCATTCCTTTCTTTCGACAGGTTATCACTGTGAAACTCAGACTGGAGTGCAGTGGTCCAATTTCAGGTCACGTTACATGTCAACTTTTCATTGCATTGCATTCTGTTCCATTGCATTCCATTGCATTCCATTCCATTCCATGCCATTACTTTCCATTCCAATCCATTCCATTCCATTCCTCTCCGTTTCACTCCACTCCACTTCACTCCACTACATTCTATTAAATTCGATTCTATTCCACTCCAGTCCACTTCTCTCCACTCCACTGCACTCAACTCCACTCCATTCCACTCCATCCCATTCCATTCCACTCCATTCCACTGCACTCGACTCCACTCCATTCCACTGCACTCGGCTCCACCCCACTCCACTCCAATTCACTCGATTCCATTCCTTCCCATTCCATTCCTCTCTATTCCACTCCACTCCACTTCTCTCCACTCCACTCCAGTCCACTCTATTCTATTCCATTCCTTTCCACTTCATTCCATTCCATTCCTTTCTTTCGAGAGTATCTCACTCTCTCATCAAGCTTGTAGCACAGTGGCACAATCTCAGCTCACATTCCATTCTGTTCCATTCTGTACCGTTCCATTCCATTCCATTCCACTTCTCTCTAATCTGCTCCATTACATTCCAATCCATTCCATCCCATTCCAATCCATTCCGTTCCATTCCACTCGATTCCACTCTGATCCCCTCTAATACATTCCATTCCATTCTACTCCATTTCTTTCCCTTCCACACCTTTCTTTCAAGAGGTCACCCTCTGTCATACAAGCTGTAGAGCAGTGGCACAATCTCAGCACATGATTCTTCATTCCGTTCCGTTATGTTGCATTCTATTCCATTCCATTCCGTTCCGTTCCACTCCACTCCACTACATTCCATTACATCCGATTCCATTCTTCTCTATTCCACTCCTCTCCACTCCACTGTACTCTACTCCACTCCCTTCCATTCTATCCCCTTCCATTCCACTCCATTCTTCCGCACTCCACTCCAACCCACTCCACTCCACTTCATTCCACTCCATTCCATCCCTCTGCTTTCCACTCCACTCCACTTCACTCCACTCCAGTCCAGCCCACTCCATTCCATTCCATTCCAATCCACAGAATTTCATTCCATTCCTTACATTCGAGAAAATCTCACTTTTTAACCCAGTCTGGAGTTCAGTGGCACAATCTCAGCTCACATTTCTTTATTCCATTCCATTCAATTCCATTCCATTCCTTTTCATTCCATTCCATTGCATTCCATTCCATTGCATTCCATTGCATTGCAATCCATTCCATTCCATTCCAATCCATTGCATTCCATTCCACTCCTTTCCATTACATTCCACTCGATTCCACTTCATTCCAATCCACTCCACTCATTTCCACTCCACTCCATTCCTCTCCACTCCACTCCAATGCACTCCACTCCTTTCCACTCCACTCTAATCCATTCCACTCCACTCCACTCCTTTCCACTCTACTCCATTCTATTCCACTCCACTTCATTCCATTCCACTCCACTCCATTCCATTCTACTCCATTCCATTAAACTCCATTCCACTCCATTCCATTCCACTCCCCTCCACTCCATTCCATTCCACTCCACTCCACTCCATTCCATTCCATTCCATTCCACTCCACTCCTTTCCATTCCACTCCTCTCCACTCCATTCAATTCCATTGCAGTCCATTACACTCCATTCCATTCCACTGCACTCCATTCGATTCCACTCCATTCCACTCTGGTCCAATCCTCTCCACTCCACTTCACTCCATTCCATTCCTCTCCACGGCATTCAAATCCACTCCACTCCATTCCATTCCACTCCACTCCATTCCATTTCAATCCAATCCATTCCATTCCATTCCCTTCCACTCCACTCCATTTCATTCCGCTTCTTTCCACTGCATTCCATTTCATTCCACTCCACTCCACTCCATTCCATTCCACTCCATTCCATTCCACTCCACTCAACTCCACTCCACTCCTCTCCAATGCTTTCCAGTCCACTGCATTCCACTGCACTCCACTACACGACACTCCACTCCACTCCACTCAATTCCATTCCCCTCCACTGCATTCCATTCCATTCCATTCCATTTCACTTCTCTCCATTTCATTCCACTCTACTCCATTCCATTCCATTACATTCCAATGCGCTCCATTCCCTTCCACTCGACTCCATTCCATTCCCCTCCACTCCAATACTCTCCATTCCAATACATTCCACTCCACTCCACTCCACTAAATTCCACTGCACTCCACTCCAGTCCACTCCACTCCATTCCGTTCCATTCCACTCCGTTCCATTCCATTCCTTTCTTTCCACAGGATCTGACTCTGTCACAAATTCTGGAGTGCAGTGGCCCAATCTCAGGCCACATTTCTTTTCCCCATTCCATTGAATTCCATTCCATCCCATTCCATTCCATTCTATTTCACTCCCCTCCACTCCACTCCATTCTATTCCACTCCATTCCAATCGATTCGACTTCATTCCACTCCACTCCTCTCTAATCCACTCCACTCCACTCCACTCCACTCCACTCCATTCCATTCCATTCCATTCCATTCTATTCCATTTAACTCCATTGTATTCCATTTCTTTCTTTCGATAGGTTATCACTGTGAAACTCAGGCTGGAGTGTAGTGGCCCAATTTGAGGTCACATTACATGTCAACTTTTCATTGCATTGCATTCTGTTCCATTTCATTCCATTGCATTCCATTCCATTCCATTCCATGCCATTCCTTTCTATTCCAATCCATTCCATTCCATTCCACTCCGTTCAACTCCACTCCACTCCACTACATTCCACTAAATCCGATTCTCTTCCACTCCATTCCACTCCTTTCCACTCCACTGCACTCAATTCCACTCCATTCCACTCCATCCCATTCCATTCCACTCCATTCCAATGCACTTGACTTCACCCCACTCCACTCCACTTCATTCAATTCCATTCCTTCCCTTTGCATTCCTCTCTATTCCACTCCACTCCACTGCACTCCACTCCAGTCAACTCCATTCTATTCCATTCCTTTCCACTTCATTCCATTCCATGCCTTTCTTTCGAGAGTATCTCACTCTGTCACCAAGCCTGTAGTGCAGTGGCGCAATCTCAGCTCACATTCCATTCCGTTCCATTCTGTTCCGTTCCATTCCATTCCATTCTGCTTCTCTCTAGTCTGCTACATTCCATTCCAATCCATTCCATTCCATTCCATTCCATCCCATACCATTCCATTCCATCCCATCCCATTCCATTCCATCCCATCCCATTCCATTCCATCCCATTCCATTCCATTCCGTTCCATTCCAATGGATTCCACTCTGATCCCCTCTAATACGTTCCTTTCCATTCCATTCCATTCCATTCCCATCCACTCCTTTCTTTCAACAGGTCACCCCGTGTCATACAAGCTGTAGCGCAGTGGCACAATCTCAGCACATATTTCTCCATTCTGTTTCGTTATGTTGCATTCTATTCCATTCCGTTCCATTCTGTTCCACTGCACTCCACTGCACTACATTCCATTACATCCGATTCCATTCTCCATTCCACTCCTCTCCACTCCACTGCACTCTACTGCACTCCGTTCCACTCCAACCCCTTCCATTTCACTCCATTCTTCCTCACTCCACTCTACCCCACTCCACTCCACTTCATTCCACTCCATTCCATCTGATTCCATTCCTCTCCTTTCCACTCCAACCCACTTCACTCCACTCCACTCCAGTCCACTCCATTCCATTCCATTCCATTCCACTCCACTGAATTTCATTCCATTCCTTACATTCGGGAACATCTCACTCTGTAATCAAGCCTGGAGTTCAGTTTTACAATCTCAGCTCACATTTCGTTATTCCATTCAATTCCATTACATTCCATTCCTTTTCATTCCATTCCATTGCATTCCATTGCATTCCATTTCATTCAATTCCATTCCATTGCATTGCATTCCATTCCATTCCATTCCAATCCATTGCATTCCATTCCACTCCTTTCCGTTAATATCCACTCCACTCCACTCCATTCCAATCCACTCCATTCCTATCTACTCCACTCCATTCCTCTTCACTCCACTCCAATCCACTCTACTCCATTCCACTCCACTCTACTCCATTCCACTCCACTCCACTCATTTCCACTCCACTCCATTCCATTCCACTACATTCCATTCCATTCCATTCCACTCCACACCATTCCTTTCCACTCCACTCTATTCAATTCCATTCTATTCCATTCCATTCCATTCCATTCCACTCAATCCCACTCCTCTCCACACCAATCCATTCCATTCCATTCCTTTGCATTCCATTCCACTCCTTTCTTTCCCCAGTATCTCCCTCTGTCACAGGGATGTAGCGCAGTAGCACAATAACAACACACATTTCTCCATTCCATTCCATTCCGTTCTGTTCCTTTCTCTTCTGTTCCATTCCACTCCATTCCACTCCACTCTACTCCACTGCACTATATTCCATTACATTCGATTCCTTTCCACTACATTCCCCTCACCTCCACTCCACTGTACTCCACTCCACTCCATTCCATTCCACTCCATTCCATTCCATTCCATGCCATTCCATTCCTCTCCATTCCATTCCACTCAATTCCATTCCATTCCATCCCATTATACTCATCTCCATTCCATTCCACTCCACTCCAATCCATTCTGCTCCACTCCATTCCATTCCACTCCACTCCATTCCTTTCCCCTCCACTCCATTCCACTCCATTCCACACCACTCCACTCCAATCCACTCCACTCCTTCCCATTCCACTCAAGTCCACTCCATTCCACTCCACTCCATTCCGTTCCACTCCACTCCATTCCATTCCACTCCACTCCATTCCACTCCACTCCATTCCATTGCACTCAACTCCACTCCATTCCACTCCACTCCATTTGATGCTACTCCATTCCATTGCATTCCACTCCATTCCAGTTCATTACTTTCTTTCCACAGGATCCCACTGTGTCACAAATGCTTGAGTGCAGTGATACAGTCTCAGCTCACATTTCTTTTCACCATTCCATTGCATTCCATTCAATCCCATTCCATTCCATTCTATTTCACTCCACTACACTCCACTCCATTCCATTCCACTCCATCCCATTCCATTCGACTCCATTGTACTTTATTCCAATTCACTCCAATCCTATCCACTCCAATTCATTCCATTCCATTCCTATCCATTCCACTCCATTCCATTCCACTCTATTGCATTCCATTCCACTCCATTCCATTCCACACTATTCCACTCCGTTCCATTGCATTCCACTCTATTCCACTCCGTTCCATTCCATTCTACTGAACTCTACTCCAATCCACTCCACTCCACACCATTCCATTGCACTGCGTTCCATTCCTCTCAACCCCACTCAACTTCACTCCATTCCACTCCACTCCATTCCATTCCACTAGATTCCATTCCATTCCTTTCCACACCACTCCATTCCACTGAACTCCATTCCAATCCATTTCACTGCACTCCACTCCATTCCAGTCCACTCCACTCCTTTCTATTCCATCTGATTCCATTCCATTTCACTCCACTGTTTTCCACTCCACTCCACTCAATTTTACTCCACTCCACTCCACTCCTCTCCACTTCATTCCATTCCATTGCACTCAACTCCACTCCATTCCACTCCACTTCATTTGATTCTACTCCATTTCATTGCATTCCTCTCTATTGCAGTTCACTACTTTCTTTCCACAGGATCTCACTCTGTCACAAATGCTGGAATGCAATGAAACCGTCTCAGCTCTCATTTCTTTTCACCATTCCATTGCATTCCATTCCATACCATTGTATTCCATTCTATTGCACTCCACTACACTCCACTCCATTCCATTCCACTCCATCCCATTCCATTCGACTCCATTCCAGTTCACTCCAATTCACTCCACTCCAATCCACCCCAATTCATTCCATTCTATTCCTATCCATTTCACTCCATTCCATTCCACTGTACTGCATTACATTCCACTTCATTCCATTCCAATCTATTCCACTCAGTTCCATTCCATTCCACTCTGTTACATTCCATTCCACTGCACTCCACCCCAATCCACTCCACTCCACTTCATTCCACTCCATTCCATTGCACTCCATTCCATTCCACTCCACCCCATTCAACTCCACTCCATTCCACTGCACTTCATTCCATTCCACTAGACTCCATTCCATTCCTTTCCACTCCACTCCATTCCATTGAACTCCATTCCAATCCATTTCAGTCTTCTCCACTCCATTCCAGTCCACTCCACTCCTTTCCATTCCATCTCATTCCGTTCCATTTCACTCCACTCTTTTCCACTCCACGCCAATCAATTGACACTACTCCACTCCACTCCATTTCCCTCCACTCCACTCCATTCCACTCCACCCCACTACCCTCCACTCCATTCCATTCCATTCCACTCCACTTCATTCTTTTCCACTCCAGTCAATTTCATTCCACTCCACTCCACTCCACTCCATTCCACTCCATTCCATTGCACTCCACTCCTGTCCATTCCGTTCCACTCCACTCCATTCTATTCCACTCCACTCTTTTCCACTCCACTCCACTCCACTCCATTTCAAACCATTCCACTACATTCCATTCCATTCCTTACTTTTTACAGAATCTCCCTCTTTCACCCAGGATTGTGTGAAGTGGCAGAATCTCAGGTCACATTTCTTTTCACCATTCCATTCTATTCCATTCCTTTCCATTCCATTCCATTCCATTCCATTTTATTCCATTGCACTCCTCTCCACTCCACTCCACTCCTATCCATTTTTTGCCATGCTTTTCCAATCACTTCTATTCCACTCCTTTCTTTCAACAGGATCTCCATCTGTCACACAAGCTACAGCGCAGTGGAAAAATCTAAGCACCCATTTCTTCATTCCATTCCATTCAATTCCATTTCACTCCACTCCACTCCACTCCAATCCATTCCACTCAATTCCACTCCACTCTATTCCATTCCACTCCACTCTTTTCCACTCCACTCCACTTCATTTATTTCTGCTTCAATAAATTCCAGTTCACTCCACTCCACTGCATTCCGTTCCACTCCATTCCATTCCAATCCATTCAACACCACTCCATTCCATTCCTTTCCACTCTACTCCATTCCCTCCCACTCCACTCCATTCCATTCTACTGCAGTCCATTTCACTCCAATCCATTCCTCTCCACTCCATTCCATTC
The DNA here is from genome assembly GCF_028885655.2 of Pongo abelii. Classification (NCBI taxonomy): domain Eukaryota; kingdom Metazoa; phylum Chordata; class Mammalia; order Primates; family Hominidae; genus Pongo; species Pongo abelii. Next base: position 14,994,442 of record NC_072000.2, on the reverse strand, counting down.
CACTTCATTCGACTACATTCCATTCCACTCCACTCAAATCCATTCCACTCCACTCCATTCCAATGAACTCCATTCCAATATATTCCGTTCCATTCCACTCCACTCCATTCCAATGAACTCCATTCCACTATATTCCGTTCCATTCCACTCCACTCCATTCCACTAAAATCCACTCCATTCCATTCTGCTCCATTCCATACCATTCTATTCCACACCACTCCATTCCATTCCTTTCTACTCCACTGCACTCCACTCCACCCCTCTCCAACCCATTCCTTTCCTTTCCAGCCCAATCCATTCCTTTCCACTCCACTCCATTCCCTTCCAGTCCACTCCTATCCATTCCATGCCATACCATTCCATTTCACTCCTCTCCACTCCACTCCACTACACTCCATTCCATTCCACTCCACTCGATTCCACTCCACTTCTCTCTACTCCACTCCACTCCACTCCTCTCCACTCCACTCCATTCCACTCCATTCCATTCCACTCCACTCTAGTGCATTCCATTACACTCCACTCTATTCCATTCCCTTCCTCTCCATTCCACTCGACTGCACTCCATTCCATTTCATCCCACTCCACTCCATTTCCTTCCACTCCACTCCACTCCATTCAATTCTGCTCTCTTCCGTTACATTCCATTCCACACCACTCCATTCCATTCCTTTCCTCTCCACTCCATTTCATTGAAGTTAACTCCATTCCATTCCACTCCACTACATTCCATTCCATTCTATTCCAGTCAATTGCACTACACTCCATCCCACTACACTCCATTCCATTCCAATCCTTTCCACTCCATTACATTCCACTCCAATCCATTCCATTCCACTCCACTCCACTCCATAGATCTCCACTCCATTCCATTGCACTCCATTCCATTTAACTCCACTCCCCTCCATTACACTCCACTCCATTCCATTCCACTCCAACCCATTCCAATCCACTCCGCTCCCGTCCATACCTCTCCACTCCATTCCATTCCACTCCAACCCATTCCATTCTACTCCACTACAGTCCATTCCACTCCACTCCATTCCATTCCACTCCATTCCATTCCTTTCCAATCCGTTCGATTCCACTCCACTCCATTCCATTCCACTCCGTTCCATTCCACTCCACTCCTTTCCACTGCACTGCATTCCATTCCACTCAACTCCTTTCCACTCCACTACACTCCACTACACTCCATCCCACTCCACTTTATTCCATTCCACTCCATTCCATTCCATTCCACTCCCTCCACTGCATTTCACTCCACTCCACTGCGTTCCACTTCACTCCATTCCATTCCACTCCATTGCATTCCACTCCACCCCATTCCATTCCACTCCACTCCATTCCATTCCACTCCACTCCATTGCATTCCAATCCACTCCATTCCTTTCCATTCCACTCCACTCCATTCCACTCCACTCCGTTCCACTCCCCTCAATTCCACTCCACTCACTTCATTCCACTCTACTCCACTCCATTTCGTTCCATTCCATTCCAATCCATTCCTTTCCATTCCTTTTTTGCACAGCATCTCACTCTGTAACAATGGCTGGAGTGCAGTGTCACAATCTCAGCTCACAATTCTTTTCACCATTCCATTGCATTCCATTCCATACCATTCCATTCCATTCTATTTCACTCCACTTCACTCCACTTCACTCCATTCCATTCCACCCCATTGCATTCCATTCGACTCCATTCCACTCCATCCCACTCTACTCCACTCCACTCTACTCCACTCCACTCCACTCCACTGCAATCCATTCCATTCCATTCCATTTCACTCCATTGCATTCCATTCCTTTCTTTCAACAGGATATCATTGTGTCACCCAGGCTGGAGTTTAGTGGCACATTCTCAGCTAACATTGGATGTCAACATTCCATTGCATTGCATTGTATTCTATTGCCAGTCGTTGCATTTCATTCCAACAAATTACATTTCATTCCATTCCATTCCACTCCGTTCTATTCCATTATATTTCATTCAATTCCATTCCGTTGAAACCCATTCTGTTCCACTCCACTCCCCTCCACTGCACTATATTCCATTACATCCGATTCCACTCCACTCCATTCCACTCCTCCAGACTCCACTGCACTCCACTCCTCTCCATTCAACTCCAACCCATTCCATTACGCTCCATTACACGGCACTCCACTGCACCCCACTCAACTTCACTTCATTCCATTCCATTCCATCCCATTCCATTCCTCTCCACTCCACTCTACTCTACTTCACTTCAGTCCACTCAACACCAGTCCACTCCATTCTATTCCATTCCATTCCACTACATTCCATTCCATTCCTTTCCTTGGAGAGTATCTCACTCTCTCACACAGCCTGGAGCGCAGTGGCAAAATCTTAGCTCATATTCCATTCCGTTCCATTCCATTCTGCTTCAGTCCACTCCCCTCCAATCCTGTCCATTCCATTCCTTTCCATTCCATTCCATTCCACTCCTTTCCATTCCATTCCATTCCATTCCATTCCACTGAATTTCACTTCACTCCACACCAATGCATTCCATTCCAATCCTCTCTTTTCTTTCGACAGGATCTCCTTCTGTCACACAGCTTATAGTGCAGTGGCACAATCTGCACACATATTTCGCCATTCCATTCCATTCCTTTCCGTTCTGTTCCATTCCGTTTGATTCCGTTCCATTCCGTTGTGCTCCATACCAGTCCACTAAAATGCATTCCATTACATCTGATTCCACTCCACTCCATTCCATTCCTCTAGACTCCACTGAACTCCACTGCACTCAATACAACTCCATACCATTCCATTCCGCTCCATTCCACTGCACTCCACCCCACCTCACTCTACTCCACTTCATTCCCTTCCATTGCATTCCATTCCATTCCTCTCCTTTCCACTCCATTCCACTTCACTCCACTCCACTCCACTGCAGTCCACTCCATTCCATTCCATTCCATTCTACTGCATTCCATTCCATTCTTTTCTTTCAAGAGTGTCTCACTCTTTCACCCAGCTTGGAGTACAGTGGCACAATCTCAGCTCACATTTCATTATTCCACTCCATTTCCCTCAATTCCACTTCATTTAACTCCACTCCACTCCACTCCATTCCACTCTATATAATTCCATTCCATTCCATTCCTCTGAATTCCACTCCGCTCCACTCCATTCCACTCCACTCCATTCCATTCCACTCCATATCTCTCCATTCCACTCCACTCCATTCCATTCCATTCCACGCAATTGAATTCCAATCCACTCCACTCCACTCCATTCCACTCCACTCCATTCCACTACTCTCCACTCCATTCCGCTCCACTCCACTCCATTCCGCTCCACTCCACTCCATTCAGCTCCGCTCCACTCCATTCCATTCCACTCCATTCCATTCCCCTCCACTCCATTCCATTCCACTCCACTCCACTCCATTCCACTCCACTCCACTCCATTCCACTCCACTCCACTCCATTCCACTCCACTCCATTCCATTCCACTCCACTCCATTCCATTCATTTTCACTCCATTCCATTCCACTCCACACGATTGCATTCCATTCCACTCCATTCCATTCCACTCCACACGATTGCATTCCATTCCACTCCATTCCATTCCACTACACTCGATTCCATTCCACTCCATTCCATTCCACTGCACTCCATTCCACTTCATTCCACTCTATTCCACTCCACTAAATTATACTCGACCCCACCCACTCCATTCCACTCCACTCCATTCAATTCCACAACACCCATTCCATTCCACTCCACTCCATTCCATTCCACTCCACTTCACTCCACTCCAATCCTTTCCATTCCACTCCACAACATTCCATTCCGTTACACTCCATTCCATTGCCCACCATTTAACTCCTTTCCAATCCACTCCACTCTACTTCATTCCATTCCATTCCATTCCACTCCACTACAATCCACTCCACTCCACTACAATCAATTCCACTCCCTCTACTCCACTCCATTCCTGTACACGCCACTCCTTTCCATTCATCCCATTCCATTCCATTCCACTCCACTCTATTCCATTCTAATCCACTGCATTCCATTACACTCCACTCAATTCCATTGCAATCCACTCCACTAGACTCCATTCCATCCTTTCCTTTCCACTCCACTCCAGTCCATTCCATTGCACTCCAGTCCATTCTTTTCAACTCCACTCCTTTGCACTCCACTCTACTCCACTCCACTCCATTTCACTCCGTTCGACTCCATTCCATTCCATTTTCTGACAGGATCACACTCTGATACCCCTCCTGGTGTGCAGTGGCACAATCTCAGCTCAGGTTTCATTTCAACATTCCATTCCATTCCATTGCATTCCATTCCATTCCACTTCACTCCACTCCATTCCACTCAATTCCACTCCACTCCTCTCCAATCCATTGCATGCTATTCCATTCCAATCCCTTCCATTCAACACCTTTCTTTCGACAGAATCTCCCTCTGTCACACAGGCTCAAGAGAAGTGTCACAATCTCAGCACACATTTCTTCATTCCATTCCATTCCATTCTGTTCCACTCCACTCCACACCACACCACTGAATTCCATTTCACTCCACTCCAATCCGTTCCATACTGCTCCATTCCATTCCACTCCACTCCTTTCCACTCCATTCCATTCCATTCCACTAAACTCCATTCCATTCCACTCCTCTCCACTCCATTCCATTCCACTCCTGTCCATTCGATTCCACTCCATTCCACTGAATTCCACTCCACCGCACTCCACTCCATTCCATTCCACTCTACTGCAATTCACTCCATTCCATTCCCCTCCACTCCATTCCATTCCACTTCATTCCATTCCATTCCACTCCATTGCATTCCACTCCACACTATTCCATTCCATTCAACTCCATTCCATTCTACTCCACTTTGTTCCATTCCACTCCACTGAATTCCACTCCACTCCACTCCATTCCACTGCACTCCATTCCACTGCACTCCATTCCATTCCTCTCCACTCCATTCCATTCCATTCCACTAAATTCCTTTCCACTCCATTCCACTGCATTCCACTCCACTCCAATCCACACCATTCCCTTCCATTCTATTCCATTCCACTCCACTCCACTCCAATCAATTCCACTCCCTCAACTCCACTCCATTCCAGTCCACTCCAGTCCTTTCCATTCCATCCCATTCCATTCAATTACACTGCACTCCATTCCATTCCACTCCACTCCATTCCATTGTACTCCACTACACTCAACTCCATTCCAATCCTCTCTGTTCCACTCCTCTGCAGTCCATTCCATTCCACTCCCCTCCATTCCATTCAACTCCACTCCTTTGCACTCCACTCCACTCCACTCCAATCCATTTCATTCCATTCCACTCCCTTCCATTGCATTCCTTTCTTTTGACAGGATCTCACTCTGTCACCCATCCTGGTGTGCATTGGCACAATCTCAGCTCACTTTTCATTTCACCATTCCATTCCATTCCATTCCATTGCACTCCAATCCAATCCACTCAATTCCACTCCATTCCAATCGAATCCATTCCATGATATTCCATTCCAAACCTTTCCATTCCACTCCTTTCTTTCGACAGGATCTCCCTCTGTCACACAGGCTGAAGAGCAGTGGCACAATCTCAGCACACATTTCTTGATCCCGTTTCATTCAATTCCATTATGTTCCACGCCACTCCACTCCTTTACACTCCATTCCACTCCATTCCATACAGCTCCATTGCATTGCATTCCATTCCACTTTACTTCGTTCCATTCCTTTCCACTTCACTCCATTCCATTCCACTCCACTCCACTCCATTCCATTCCATTCCCGTCCATTCCACTCCATTCCATTCTACTCCACTCTATTCGATTGCACTCAATTTTACTCCATTCCATTCCAATCCAATCCACTCCACTCCATTCCACTCCTGCCGAATCCACTCCACCACTATTCACTCTTTTCAATTCTGCTCCACTGCATTCCAATCCACTCCACTCCATTCCAATCCACTCCATTCCATTCTATTCCATTACACTCTTCTCCATTCCATTCCTTTCCACTTCACTCCATTCCACTCCACTCCCCTCCATTCCATTCCACTGCACTACTCTCCATTCCATTCCTTTCCAATCCATTACACTCCATTACATTCCACTCCACTCCAGTCCATTCCACTCCACTCCAATCCACTCCTCTCCACTCCTTTCCACCCTTCTCCACTCCATTCAATATCACTCCACTCAACACCACTCCACTCCATTCCTTTCCATTCCTTTCTTTCCACAGGATCTCACTCTGTCACAAAGGCCGTACTGCAGTGGTACAAACTCAGCCCACATTTCTTTTCACCATTCTATTGCAACCATTCCATCCCATCCCATTCCATTCTATTTCACTCCACTCCACTCCACTACACTGCATTCCATTCCACTCCATCGCAATCCATTCGACTCCATTCCACTCCACTCCACTCCATTGCATTCCATTCCATTCCATTTCATTCCATTGCATTCCATTCCTTTATTTCAACAGGCTATCACTGTGAGACCTGGGCTGGAGTACAGTGGCCCAATTTCAGCTCACATTACATGACAACGTTTCATTGCATTCTATCCATTCCATTGCATTCCATTGCATTCCAATCCATTGTATTCCATTCCATTCCAATCCACTCCGTTCCACTCCACTCCACTCCACTCCACTCCATTACATCCGATTCCATTCCACTCCACACTAACCCACTCCACTCCACTTCATTCGATTACATTCCATCCCATTCCATTCCTCTTCATTCCACTCCATTTCACTCCCCTCCACTACAATCCACTCCATTATATTCCATTCCTTTCCACTGCATTCCATTCCATTCCTTTTTTTCGAGAGTATCTCTCTCTGTCACCAAGTGTGTAGCACAGTGGCAAAATCTCATCTCACATTCCATCCCGTTACATAACGTTCCATTCCTTTCTGATCCGCTCTCCTCCAATCCACTCCATTCCCTTCCATTCCATTCCATTCCATTCCACTCAATTCCACTCTGCTACTTTCCAATCCATTCCATTCCACTTCTTTCTTTCGACAGGATCACCCCATGTCATACAACCTGTAGCTCAGTGGCGCAATCTCAGCACACATTTCTCCATTCCGTCCCGTTCCGTGGCTTTCTGTCTCGTTCCGTTCCATTCCATTCCACTCCACTCCACTACATTCCATTACATCCAATTCCATTCTTCTCCATAACACTCCTCTCCACTCCACACCACTCCACTTCACTCCATCCTATTCCATTCCTCACCATTTCACTGCAGTCCACTCCACCCAAATCCACTCCACTTCATTCCATTCCATTCCATCCCATTTCTTTCCTTGGCATTCCACTCCATTCCACTTCACTCTACTTCACTCCAGTCCACTCCATTCCATTCCATTCCATTTCATTCCACTGCATTCCATTCCATTCCGTAGTTTCGAGAGTATCTCACTCTGACACCCAGCCTGGAGCGCAGTTGCATAATTTCAGCTCACATTACTTTATTCCATTCCATTCCATTGCATTCCATTCCATTTTGTTCCATTCCTTTCCATTGCCTTCCATTGCATTCCATTTCATTCCATTCCACTCCTTTCCATTCCATTCCACTCCTCTCCATTACGTTCCACTCCACTTAATTACGTTCCTAGCCACCCCACTCCTTTCCTCTCCACTCCACTCCGTTCCACTCCACTCCACTCCATTCCACTCCATCCCATTCCACTCCACTCCGTTCCACTCCTCTCCACTCCACTTCACTCCGTTTCACTCCACTCCACTCCATTCCAATCCAATCCATTCGATTCTGATCCATTTCATTCCACTCCACTCCACTCCATTACACCCCATTCTACTCCATTCCATACCATTCCACTCCACTGCATTGCATTCCATTCCACTCCACTCTTTTCCACTCCACTCCATTCCATTCCACTCCATTCCATTCCACTACACTCCACTCCAAACCATTCCATTCCACTCCGTTAGGTTCCACTTCACTCCATTCCATTCCACTGCATTCCAATTCCTTCCAATCAACTCCAATACATTCCACTACACTCCATTCTCTTCCACTCCATTCCACTCCACTCCACTGCATTGCATTCCATTCCACTCCTCTCCACTCCTTTAAACACCAATCCATTCCATTTCACTCCAGTACATTCCATTCCACTCCACTCCGTTCCATTCCATTCCACTCCATTCCATTCCACTCCACTCCCTTCCATTGTTCTGCATTTCACTGCATTCCATTTCATTTCACTCCACTCCACCCCACTGCATTCCACTCCATTCTATTCAACCCCATTCCATTCCAATCCACTCCACTCCTCTCCACTGCACTCCATTCCACTCCCCTCCTCTCCACACCACTCTACTCCACCCCATTCCATTGCATTCCATTCCATTCCCATGCAGTCTATTACATTCCACTCCATTCTACCCCATTCCATTCCTTTCCATTCCACTCCACGCCAGTGTATTCCACTCCACTCCATTCGAACCCATTCCATTGCACTCCACTCCACTCCATTCCACTCCATTCCATTCCACTTCATTCCATTCCACTCAACTCCACTCTACTCCACTCCATTCTAGTCCACCACATTCCATTCCACTACGTTCCATTTCACTCCATTTCATTCCACTCCTCTCCATTCCATTCCACTCCACTCCCTTCCCTTCCATTCCATTCCACTCCTCTCCATTCCATTCCACTCCACACCATTCCATTCCGTTCCACTCTACTTCATTCCACTCCACTCCACTCGACTCCATTACATTCCAATCCATTCCACTCCACACGTTTCCACTCCATTCCATTCCATTCAACTCCACTCCATTCCACTCCATACCACTACACTCCATTCCACTCCACTCGAATCCACTCCACTCCAATCCACTTCACTCTATTCGATTCCATTCCATTCCTTTCCACTCCACATCATTCCACTCCATTTCATTCCATTCCATTCCACTCCTCTCCATTTCATTCCATTCTATTTCATCCCACTCCACTTCATTCCACTCCACTCCTTTCCTCTCCATTCTATTCCTTTCGACTCCACTCCACGCCATTCCACTCCACTCCATTACATTCCTCTCCATTCCATTCTGTTCCACTCCTCTCCAATCCATTATTCTCCATTCCATCCCATTCCACTCCATTCGTATCCATTCCACTAAACTCCATTCCATTCCACTGCACTCCACTCTACTCCATTCCATTCCATTCCAATCCATTCCATTCCACTCCACTCTATTCCATTCTACTCCATTCCACTTCATTCCATTCCATTCCTCTTGACTCCACTCTATTCCACTCCACTCCATTCCACTCTATTGCATTCCATTCCATTCCATTTCACTAAAATCCACTCCACTCCACTCCATTTCACTCGCCTCCTTTCCACTCCAGTCCAATCCCCTCCACTCCACTCCCTTCCGCTCACCTCGATTACACTGCACTCCACTTAACTCCATTCCATTCCAATCCACTCCAATCCATTCCACTCCATTCCTTTCAATTCCATACCACTCCTCTCCATACCATTCCAGTCTCTTCCATTCCACTCCTATTCATTCCATTCCACTCCAATCCACTCCATGCCATTCCATTACACTCCACTCCACCCCATTCCACTCAACTCCATTCCACTCCATTCCATTCTACTCCATTCCATTAGACTCCATTCCAATCCACTCCACTCCACTCTACTGCACTCCACTCCACTCCATTCCATTCCACTCCATTTCACTCCACTGATTCCATTCCATCCCATTGCTCTCCATTCCATTCCACTCCACTTCACTCCACTCCTTACTTTCAGTTGTACTCCACTCCATTGCATTCCACTGCACTCAACTCCATTCCATTACATTACATGCCATTCCACTCCTCTCCACTCCATTCCACTCCACTCCACTTCACTCCCCTCCATTCCATTGCATTCCACTCCACTCCATTCCCCTACACTCCATTCCTTCCCACTCCATTTTATGTCACTCCCCTCCACTCCATTGTATAACATTCCATTCCATTTCACTCCATTGCATTCCATTCCTTTCTTTCGACAGGATATCACTGTCACCCAAGCTGGAGTTCAGTGACACAATCTCAGCTCACATTACATGCAAACTTTCCATTGCATTGCATTCTATTCCCTTGCATTCCATTGCATTGCATTCCATTCCATTCCATTCCACTCCATTCCACTACTCTCCTCTACATTCCATTCCATTCCACTCCATTCCATTACACTCAACTCCACTCCATTCCACTCCACTCCTTTCTTTCAACAGGATCTCCCTGTGTCACACAGGTTGTAGTGCAGTGGCACAATCTCAGCACACATTTCTCCTTTCCGTTCTGTTCTGTTCCGTTCTGTTCCATTCCATTCCGTTCCGTTACACTCCACTGCAGTCCACTACAGTACATTCCATTAGATCTGAATCTATTCCACTCCTTTCCACTCCTCTCCACTCCACTGCGCTCCACTCCTCTACATTACATTCCATCACATTCCATTCTTCTCCATTCCACTGCACTCAACTAAACCGCACTATATTCCACTTCATTCCACTCCATCTCGTTCCTTTCCAATCCTCTCCATTCTACTACACTCCACTTCATTCCACTGCACTCCATTCCATTCCATTCCATTCCATTCCATTCCATTCCATTGCACTGCATTCCATTCCATTCCTTACCTACAAGAGTATCCCACTCTGTCACCAAGCCTGGAGTGCAGTGGCACAATGTCAGCTCACATTTCATTATTCCACTCCATTTCATACCGTTCCATTCCATTGCATTGCACAGTACTCCATTCCATTCCATTCCATTCCACTCCACTCCACTCCACTCATCTCCACTCCACTCCACTGCACTCCACTCCCATCCACTCCACTCCATGCCATTCCTATCCATTCCATTCCATTCCACTCAATTACACTCCAATCCATTCCACTCCATACCACTCTATTCCACTCCATTCCCCTCCACTCCATTCCACTCCACTCCACTCCACTCCATTCCATTCTTGTCAATTTCACTCCATTCCATTCCACTCCACTCCACTCCACTCCATTCCATTCTTGTCAATTTCACTCCATTCCATTCCAATCCACTCCATACCATTCCACTCTAGTCCACTCTATTCCATTTCATTCCACTTCACTCCATTCCACTCCATTCCACTCCATTCTATTCCACTCCACTCCATTCCACTCCACTCCATTCCATTCCACTCCACTCCATTCCATTCCATTCTACCCCACTCCAATACATTCCACTCCACTCCATTGCATTCCACTCCAATTCATTCTCTTCCACTCCATTCCACTCACATTAAAGTCCATTTCACTTCACTCCACTCCACTCCATTTCACTACATTCCAATCCACTCCACACCGTGCCACTCCATTCCATTCCACTCCTCTCCAATCCAATACACTCCACTCCATTCCAATCCATTCCACTCCACTCCGTTACATTGCTTTCCCAACCACTCTATTCCATTCCCCTCCACTCTCTTCCATTCCAATCATCTCCATTCCAATCCATTCCACACCAATCCATTCCATTCCACTCCACTCCAATCCATTACTTTACAATCCACTCCATTCTGTTCCACTCTGCTTCATTCCACTGCACTCCACTCCACTCCATTCCATTCCAGTCCTTTCCACTCCATTCCGTTCCACTCCATTCCATTCCACTCCACTCCACTGCACTCCAATCAACTCCACTCCACTCCATTCCATTCCACTCCATACCATTCCTTTCAACTCTACTCCATTCCATTCCATTAAACTCCTCTTCATTCCATTGCACTCCACTCCATCCCATTCCATAGTATTCCACTCCTCTCCATTCCATTCCACTCCACTCTACTCCATCCCACTGCACTCCATTCCATTCCATTCCATTCCAGTCAGCTCCACTGCTTTCCACTCTGCTCCATTCCATTCCACTCCACTCCATTCCATTCCACCCCACTCCATTCCACTCCACTCCACTCCATTCCACTCCACTCCACTCCACTCTATTCCACTCCACTCCACTCCATTACTCTCCACTCCTTTCCATTCCACTTCACTCCACTCCACTCCATTCCATTCCACTCCATTCAGTTACTCTCCATTCCACTCCATTGCACTCTATTCCATTCCATTTCATTCCAATCCACTCCATTCAATTCCATTCCACTCCATTCCATTCCACTCCATTCCAATCCATTCCACTCTATTCCACTCCACTCCGATCTATTCCATTCCGTTCCATTCCACTCCACTCCTTTCCATTCCACTCCATTCCATTACACTCCATTCCACTCCATTGTACTCTTTTACACTCCATTCCTTTCCAATCTACTCCATTCTACTCCACTCCACTCCCCTCCAATCCACTCCAATACAATCCATTCCACTCCACTCCACTCCACTCGATTCCACTGCATTCCACTCCATTGCATTCCACTCCATTCCATTGCATTCCACTCCACACCCTTACGTTCAATTCCACTCCATTTCATTCCATTCCATGCATTTCCATTCTGTTCCATTCCACTCAATTCCACTCCACTCCACTCCAATCCATTCCGTTCCATTTCACTCCTTTCTTTTGACAGGATCTGCGTCTGTCACATGGCTGTAGCGCAGTGGCACAATCTCAGCACACATTTCTCTGTTCCGTTCTGCTCTGTTCTTTTCCATTCCGTTCCATTCCATTCCTGTCCATTCCCCTCCAGTCTGCTCCACTCCACTACATTCCATTATATCCGACTCTGTTCCACTCCATTCCATCCCCTCAACTCCACTGCACTCCACTCCACTCCATTCCACTCCACTCTATTCCATTCCACTCCATCCCATTCCATTCCATTCCACTCCATTCCACTCCTCTGGATTCCATTCCACTCCACTCCATTCCATTCCCTCCCATTCCACGCCTTTCCATTCCATTCCACTCCACTCCATTCCACTATGCTCCACTCAATTCCATTCCACTCAACTCCACTCCATTCCACTCCACACCGTTCCATTCTTCTCCATCTCCTTCCACTCCATTCCATTCCACTCCACTCCTCTCTATTCCACTCCACTCCACTCCACCCCATTCCATTCAACTCCACTCCATTGCATTCCACTCCATTCCATTCCATTCCAACCCTTTCCACACCTCTCCCTTCCATTCCACTCCACTCCATTGCATTCCACTCCACTCCATTCCATTCTACTCAACTCCACTCCAGTCCACTCCACTACATTCCATTCCATGCCACTGCATTCCATTCCACTCCAGTCAACTCCGTTCCACTCCACACCAATCCCTTCCACTCCACGACATTCTGCTCCACTCCATTCCATTGCACTCAACTCCACTCCATTCCACTCCACTATATTCCATTCCCCTCCATTCCATTGCATTAAACTCCATTCCATTCCATTCCTATCTCTCCAAAGGATCTCACTCTCTCACAAATGCTGGAGTTCAGTGACACAGTCTCAGCTCACGTTTCTTTTCACCATTCCATTGCAATCAGTTCCATCCAATTCCATTCCATTCTATTTCACTCCACTACACTCCAATCCATTCCATTCCACTCCATCCCACTCCATTCGACTCCATTCCACTCCACTTCAATCCACTCAACTCCACTCCACTCCACTCCATTCCATTCCATTCCTATGCATTCCACTCCATTCCATTCCACTCACCTCCATTCCATTCCACTCCATTTCATTCCTATCCATTCCATTCCATTCCATTCCACTCCACTCCATTCCATTCCACTGCATTCCACTCCATTCCATTTCATTCCTCTCCACTGCAATCCACTCCACTCCACTCCATTCCACTCCATTCTATTCCACTCCCTTCCATTCCAATCTACTCCACTCCACTCCATTCTACTCCACTCCATTCCATTCCACTCTACTCCACTCCAATACACTCCACTCCACTCCATTCCATTGCACTCCACTCCATTACATTCCACTCCATTAAATTCCATTCCATTCCACTCCACTACGTGCCACTCCATTCGACTCCATTCCAATCCACTCCACGCCAAGCCACTCCATTCTATTCCATTCCTCTCCATACCAATGCACTCCATTCCATTCCACTCCACTCCATTCCATTCCTTTCAAATCCACTCCATTCTTTTCAACTCCACTCCATTCCCTTCCACTCCTCTCGATTCAAACCCACTACACTCCATTTCATTCCTTTCTTTCCACACGACATCACTGTGTCACCCAGTCTGGAGTGGAGTGGCACAATCTCAGCTCACATTACACATCAACTTTCCATTGCATTGCATGCTATTCTGTTGCATTCTGTTGAATTCCATTGCATTTCATTTCATTCCATTTAATACCATTCCATTCCATCTTGTACCACTCCACACCACTCCACTCCATTACATTCCATGACATCCGATTCCATTCCACTCCTTTCCACTCCTGACCCCTGCAATACCCTCCACTTCTATCCATTCCACTCCATTCCATTCCAATACGATCCATTCCACCGCACACCACACCACCACACTCCACTCCACTTCATTGCATTCCATTCCATGCCATTCCATTCCTCTCCATTACACTCCACTCCACTTCATTCCACTCCACTCAAGTCCACTCCATTCCAATACATGCCACTGCATTCCATTGCATTCCTTTCTTTCTAGATTATCTCACTCTGTCACCCAGCCTGGAGCACAGTAGCACAATCTCAGCTCATATTTCATTATTCCATTCCCTTCCATTCCATACCATTCCATCACATTCCACCCCAGTTCATTCCATTCCATTCCATTCCATTCCATTACACTCCACTCCACTCCACTCCACTTCAGTACTTTCCATTCCAGTACACTTCACTCCACTGCACTCCATTCCACTCCACACCACTCCAATCTATTCAATTCAACTTCACTCCACTCCACTCCATTGCAACCCACTCCATTCCACTCCACTCCGTTCCATTCCACTCCATTCAACTCCAATCCACTCCGTTCCATTCCACTCCATTCCACTCCACTCCACTCGACAGCACTCCACTCCACTTCACTCCACTCCACTCCACTGCACTCCACTCCACTCCATTCCAGTCAACTCCACTCGAATCCACTCCACTCCACTTCACACCTCTCCACTCAATTCCACTCCATTCGATTCCATTCCACTCCCGTCCATTCATTTCCACTCCACTCCATTCCATTCCGCTGCATTCCATTCCATTCCATTCCACTCCATTTCATTCCATTCCACAAGACTCCTTTCCATTCCACTCCACTCCATTCCATTACATTCCACTCCACTCCATTCCATTCCACTCCATTCCACTCCACTCCACTTCACTCCACTCCTTTCCATTCCACTCCACTGCATTCCATTACATTCCACTCCACTCCATTCCATTCCACTCCATTCCACTTCACTCCACTTCACTCCACTCCACTCCAGTCCACTCCATGCCAATACATGCCACTGTATTCCGTTACATTCCTTTGTTTCTAGATTATCTCACTCTGTCACCCAGCCTGGAGCGCAGTATCACAATCTCAGCTTATATTTCATTATTCCATTCCCTTCCATTCCATTCCATTCCAATCCACTCCAATTGATTCCATTCCATTCCATTCCATTTCAGTCCACTCCACTCCACTCCACTTCAGTAGTCTCCACTCCACTACACTCCACTGGACTCCATTCCACTCCACACCACTCCACTCTATTCCATTGAACTCCATTCCACTACATTCCACCCCACTCCATTCCACTCCACTCCACTCCACTCCATTCCACTCCACTCCACTCGATTCCACTCCAGTCCATTCTATTCCACTCCACTCCATTCAATTCCACTCCACTCCATTCCATTCCACTTCATTCCATTCAATTCCACTCGATTCCATTCCGTTCCACTCCAATCCATTCTATTCCACTCCACTCCATTCCATTAGATTCGACTCCACTCCATTCCATTCCACTTCATTCCATTCAATTCCACTCGATTCCATTCCGTTCCACTCCAATCCATTCTATTCCATTCCACTCCATTCCATTCCACTTCACTCCAATCCACTCCAATCCTTTCCATTCCACTCCATTCCATTACACTCCATTCCAATCAGTTGCACTCTATTCCACTCCATTGCATTGCAATCCACTCCATTCAATTCCATTACATTCCACTCCATTCCACTCCCCTCCACTCCACTCCAATACACTCCAATCCAATCCATTCCACTCCACTCCACTCCAGTCAATTACGTTGCATTCCACTCCATTGCTTTCCACTCCATTCCATGACATTCAACTCCACACCCTTCCATTACATTCCACTCCATTCCATTCCATTCCGTTCCATGTCATTCCAATCGATTCCATTCCACTCAATTCCACTACACTCCACTCCAATCCATTCCATTCCATTTCACTCCTTTCTTTCAACACGATTTCCATCTGTCACAAGGCTGTAGCGCAGTGGCACAATCTCAGCACACACTTCTCCGTTCTATTCCACTCCGTTCTGTTCCATTCCGTTCCATTCTGTTCCAATCCATTCCACTCCACGCTACTCCAACCCACTACTTCTATTTCATCCGATTCCGTTCCACTCCATTCCACTCACCTCCACACCACTATGCTACATTCTACTCCACTCTATTCCATTCCATTCCATTCCAGTCCTCTAGATTTCATGCCCGTCCACTCCATTCCATTCCATCCCATTCCACGCCTCTCCATTCCATTCCACTCCACTCAATTCCTTTCTGCTCCACTCAATTCCATTCCACTCAACTCCACGCCATTCCACTCCACTCCATTCCATTCCATATCATTTCACTCCATTCCATTCCACTCCACTCCATTCCATTCAATTCCACTCCATTCCATTGCACTCCACTCCATTCCATACCATCCCTTTCCACTCCTCTCCATTCCATTCCACTCCACTCCATTGCATTACACTCCATTCCATTCCATTCTACTCAACTCCACTCCAGTCCACTCCACTCCATTCCATTCCACGCCACTCCATTTCATTACACTTCTGTCAACTCCATTCCACTCCACACCAATCCATTCCACTCCATGACATTCTGCTATACTCCATTCCATTGCACCCAACTCCACTCCATTCCAGTCTACTCCATTCCATTGCATTCCACTCCATTCCATTCCACTCCTTTCTTTGCAAAGGATCTCACTCTGTCAAAAATGCTGGAATGCAGTGACACAGTCTCAGCTCAACTTTCTTTTCATCATTCCATTCCATTCCATTCCAACCACTTCCGTTCCATTCTATTTCACTCCATTACACTCCACTCCATTCCATTTCACTCCACTCCATTCCATTCGACTCCATCCCACTCCACTTCAATCCACTACACTACACTCCACTTAACTCCATCCCATTCCATTAAATTCCATTCCATTCCATTCCATTCCACTCTACTCCATTCCATTCCACTCCATTCCATTCCTGTCTATTCTACTCCATTCCATTCCACTCCACTCCATTTCATTCCATTCCATTCCACTCCAATCCATTCCATTCCACTGCATTCCACTCCATTACATTTCATTCCTGTCCACTCCAATCCACTCCACTCCACTCCATTCCACTCCATTCTATTCCACTCCATTCCATTCCAATCCAAACCACTACACTCCACTCCACTGCGTTCCACTCCACTCCATTCCATTCCACTCTATTCCACTCCAATAAACTCCACTCCACTCCATTCCATTCCACTAAACTGCATTCCATTCCACTCCATTCCACTCCATTAAATTCCATTCCTCTCCATTCCACTATGCTCCCCTCCATTGGACTCCATTCCAATCCACTCCACGCCAAGCCACTCCATTCCTTTCCACTCCTCTACATTCCAAAACACTACTCCAATCCATTCCATTTCACTACACTCCATTCCATTCCTTTCCAATCCATTCCATTCCATTGCATTCTATTGAACATTCCATTCCATTTCATTCCATTCGACATTCCATTAGACTCCATTTCACATTCCATTCCTTTCCATTCAACATTCCTTTCGTTTCCATCCCACAGTATATTCCATTACATTCCACATTCCTTTCAATTCCATTCCTCATTACATTCCACTCCATTCCACATTCAATTCCACATTCTATTCCATTCCACTCCACATTCAATTCCACATTCCGTTCCATTCATTCCACATTCCATTTCATTCGATTCAGCATTCCACTCCACATTCCACACCATACCATTACATATTCCATCCCACATTCCATTCCATTCCATTACACATTCCCTTCCACATTGCACTCGATTCCATTCCACATTAAATTCCATTCAATTCCACATTCCTTTCCAATCCTTTCCACATTACATTCAATTCCATTCCACACTCCAATCCATTCCATTCTATTCCATTCAACATTACATTCCACATTCCATTCAATTCCATTCCAAACTAAATTCCACATTCCACTCAAATTCATTCCACACTACATTCCAATCCATTCAATTCCATTCCATATTCCATTCCACTTCATTCCACATTCCATTCAACGTTCCATTCCACATTCCATTCCATTCCATTCCACATTCCATTCCATTCAATTCAATTCCATTCGATTCTACATTCCATTACTTTCCATTCCATTCTGTATTCCATTCCATTCCATTCCACATTCCATTCCATTCCATTCCAAATTCCATTCCATTCCATTCCACATTCCATTCCATTCCATTCCAAATTACATTCCATTCCATTCCACATTCCATTCCATTCCATTACACATTCCATTCTCTTCCATTCCATATTCCATTCCATTCCATTAGTCATTCCATTCCATTCCACATTGCATTCCATTCCATTTCACATTCCATTCCATTACATTCCATTCCATGTTCCATTCCATTACATTCCACATTACATTACATTCCAAACAATTCCATTCCGTTCCATTCCACATTCCATTCTGTTCCATTCCATTCCATTTTCCATTGCATTCCATTCCATTATATTCCATTCCACATTCAATTCCAATCCATTTCACATTCAACATTCCATTCCACCCCATTCCATTGCACATTCCATTCCATTCCACATTCCATTCCATTCCATTCCATTCCACATTCCATACCATTCCACATTCCATTCCATTCCGTTCCACATTCCACGTTGCATTCCATGTTCCATTTCACGTTGCAATCCATTCCACTCCATTCCACATTCCATTCCACATTCAATTCCACATTCCATTCCATTCATTTCCGCCTTCCATTCCATTCCATTCCATTTCACATTCCATTCCACTCCATTCCACGTTCAATTCCATACCGCCTTCCATTCCAATCCATTCCATTCCACATTCCATTCTATTCCATTCCATTCCACATTCCATTTCATTCCACATTCCATTACATTGCATTCCATTCCAATTTCCACATTCCATTCCATTCCATTCAATTTCACATTTCATTCCATTCCATATTCCATTCCATTACATTCCACATTTTATTCCATTCCATTCCACATTCCATTCCATTCAAATCCATTCCCCATAGCATTCCATTCCATTCCATTCCACATTCCATTCCATTCCAATCCATTTCACATTCCATTCCACATTCCATTCCATTCCATTCCACATTCCATTCCATTACATTCCACCTTCCATTCCATTATATTCCACACTGGATTCCACATTCCATTGCATTAAATTCCACATTCCATTCCATTCCAGTCCACATTCCATTCCATTCCATTCCATTCCACATTCCATTGCATTCAATTCCGCATTCCAATCCGTTCCATCCACATTCCATTCCATTCAATTCCATTCCATTCCACATTCCATTCAATTCCATTCCATTCCAAATTCCATTCCATTCCATTCCACCTTCCATTCCATTCCATTCCACATTCCATTCGATTCTATTACACATTCCATTCCACATTCCATTCCACATTCCATTACATTCCACTCGACTTTCTATTCCACATTCCATTCCATTCCATTCCACATTCCATTCCACATTCCAATCCAAATTCCATTAAATTCCACTCCACTTTCTATTCCACATTCCATTCCATTCCATTCCACATTCCATTCCACCTTGCATTCAATTCCATTCCATTCCAAATCCGTTCCATTCCATTCTGTTCCACATTCCATTCCATCTCATTCCATTCCACATTCCATTCGTTTCCAACCCACATTCCATTCCATTACATTTCAGATTCCTTTCGATTCCATTCAACATTCCATTCAACATTCCTTTCATTTCCATCCCACTATCCATTCCTTTATATTCAACATTCCTTTCAATTCCATTCCACATTCCATTCCACTCCATTCCACATTCCATTCCACCATGCATTCCATTCCATTCCATGTTACATTGGACGTTGCATTCCACGGTCCATTCCACGTTCCATTCCATTCCGTTCCACATTCCAGTGCATTCCCATCCAAATTCCATGGAATTCCATTCCACATTCCATTGCATTCCATTCTGCATTCCATTCCATTCCATTCCACATTCCATTCCACATTCCATTCGATTCCATTCCACTCTTCATTCCACATTCTACTCCACATTTCATTCCACATTCATTCCACATTCCATTCCATTCCATTCTGCATTCCATTACATTCAACAATCCATTCAATTCCATTCCACATTCCGTTCCATTCCATTCAACATTCCTTTCCATTCCATTTCACATTAATTTCCATTCCATTCCATTCCATATTCCATTGCATTCCGTTCCAAATTCCTTTCCATTCCTTTCAATATTAAATTCCATTCCATTCCACACTCAATTCCATTCCACTCCATTGCAGATTCCATTCAATTCCATTCCATTCCATTCCATTCCAATCCACATTCCATTCCATTCCATTCCACATTCCATTCCATATTCCATTCCTTTCCATTACACATTCCATTCCATAATCCATACCACATTCCATTCCGCATACCTTTACTTTCCATTCCACATTCCATTCCACATTTCATTCCATTCCATTCCACATTCCATTCACATTCCATTCAACATTCCATTCCATTCCATTCCACATTTCATTCCACATTCAATTCCACTCCATTCCACATTCCATTCCACTCCATTCCACATTAAATTTCATTCCATTCCACGTAAAATTTTACGTTCCGGTCCACGTTTCACTCCACATTCCATTCCACGTTCGATTACATTCCATTCCACGTTCCATTCCATTCCATTCCACATTAAATTTCACTTCCCGTTTCACATTCCATTCCACATTACATTTCACTTTCCATTCCATTCCATTCCCCATTGCATTCCAATCCATTCCACATTTCATTCCACATTCCATTCCATTCATTTCCACATTCCATTCCACATTCCATTTCACTTTCCATTCCATCCCGTTCCACTTTCCATTCCGTTGCATTCCACATTTCTTTCCACATTCCATTCCACATTCCTTTCCATTCCATTCCATTCCATTCCATTCCATTCCACATTCCATTCCATTCCATTCCACATTCTTTACCACATTACATTCCGCATTCCATTCAGCGTTCCATTCCACTTTCCATCCCATTACATTCCTCCTTCAATTCCATTCCATTAAACGTTCCATTTCCTGCCATTCAACGTTCCATTGCACATTCCATTTCACATTCCATTCCACATTCCTTATCGCATTCCAATTCATTCCAATTCATTCCACATTGCATTCCATTCCAATCCATATTGCATTCCATACCATTCCACCTTCCATTCCATTCCACATTCCAATCCTTTCCAATCCACATTCCATTCTTTGCATTCCACATTAAATTCTATTCCATTCCAAATTCCATTCCATTTCATTCTATTCAACATTTCGTTGCATTCCGTTTCATTCCACATTCCATTCCACATTCCATTCCACGTTCCACTCCATTCCATTCCATATTCTCTTCCATTCCATTCAACATTCCATTCCATTCCATTCCAAATTCCATTTGACATTCCATTTATTCCAATCCATTCTATTCCACATTCCATTGCATTCCATTCAACATTCCATTCCATTCCATTCCACATTCCTTTCCACAGTCCGTTCCACATTCCATTCCGTTACATTCCACATTACTTTCCACTTTCCATTCCACATTCCATTCCACTCTCTATTCCATTCCATTCCATTCCACATTCCATTCCATATTCCATTCCTTTCCATGTCACATTCCATTCCGTTCCATTCCACATTCCTTTTCACATTCCATTCCATTCCATTCCACGTTGCATTCCACATTCCTTTCCACATACCATTCCATTCCACATTCCTTTCCAAATTCCATTCCACATTCCATTCCATTCCGTTCCATTTTCCGTTCCACAATCCATTCCACATTCCATTCCATTCCTTTCCACCTTCCATTCCATTCCATTCCACATTTCCTTCCACATTGCACTCCATTCCATTGCACATTCCATTTCATTCCATTCCATGTTACATTCTACGTTCCTGTACACATTCCATTCCACGTTCCATTCCACGTTCCATTCCATTCCATTCGACGTTCCATTCCATTCCAATCCACTTTAAATTCTACTTTCCTTTTCACATTCCATTCCTCGTTACATTTCCCATTCCATTCCACTCCATTCCTCATTCCATTCCACTCCTTTCAACATTCCATTCCACGATCCATTCCATTCCTTTCCACATTCCATTCCACATTCCGTTTCACTTTCCATTTCATCTCATGACACTTTCCATTTCACGTTCCATTCCATTTCCCGTTACATTCCATTACACGTTCCATTCCACATTCAATTCCGTTTCAATTAACTTTCAATTCTACATTGCATTCCACATTTTTTCCGTTCCATTCCATATTCCATCCCACACTCCATTCAGTTCCATTCCACATTCCATTCCACACTCCATTCCACATTCCATTCCTCATTAAATTCCATATTGAATTACATATTCTTTTCCGTTCCATTCCAGATTCCATTCCACAGTACATTCCACATTCCTTTCAACAATGCATTCTGTTCCATTCCACATTCAATTCCACATTCCTTTCCATTACATTCCATTGCATACCACATTCCGCTCCATTCCACGTTCCTTTCCACGTTCGTTTCCATTCCATACCTCGTTCCATTCCATTCCATTCCAAGTTACATTTCATGCCATTCCGCATTCCCTTCCACATTCCATTTCACATTCCATTCCACATTCCATTTCGCATTCCATTCCATTCCCTTGCATTCCACATTACATTCCATTCCAATCCACATTCCATTCCATTGCATTCCACATTCCATTCAATTCCAATCCACATTCCATTCCATTCCACGATCCATTTCCGTTCCACATTCCGTTCCATTCCATTCCATATTCAGTTCCACTCCATTCCACATTCCATTCCATTTCACTCCATATTCCATTCCATTCCATTCTACATTCCATTCCACTCCATTGCACATTCCATTCCATTCCGTTCCACATTCCATTCAATTCCACTTCACATTGCATTCCACATTAAATTCCATTCCATTCAGTTCCATTCCTCAGTCCATTCCGTTCCTGTCAACATTGCATTCCTTTCCACACCACATTCCATTACACATTCCGTTCCATTCCATTCAGCAATCCATTCCACATTCCATTCCATTCCTTTCCACATTCCATTCCACATTCCATTCCATACCATTCCGCATTCCATTCCACATTTCATTCAATTCCGTTCCACATTCCATTCCATTCGTTTCAATTGCATTCCACATTCCATTCCTTTCCATTCCATATTTCTTTCCTTTCCATTCCATATTCCAATCCATTCCGTTTGACATTCCATTCCATTCTATTCCACATTCCATTCCATTCCTTTCAACTTTCCAAACATTCCATTACACATTCCATTCCACATTCCATTCCATATTCCACTCCACATTCCATTCCATGCCATTCCATATTCCATTCCATTCCATTCCACATTCCATTCCATTCAATTCCACATTCCATTCCACATATATTTCCACATTCCATTCCTTTCCATTTCAAATTCCATTCCGTTCCATTCCACATTACTTTCCACATTCCATTCCACATTCCATTGCATTCCATTCCACATTCCATTCCGTTCCTTTAAACATTCTATTCCACATTCCATTCCATTGCATTTCACATTCCATTCTGTTCCATTCCACATCCCTTTCCACATTCCATTCCACATTCCATTCCATTCCTTTCCGCATTTCATTCCACATTCCATTCCATTCCACTCCACATTCCATTCCATTCCATTCCACATTCCATTCCACAATACATAAAACATATGATTCCATTCCATTCCATTCCACATTCCATTCCACACTCCATTCCACATTCCATTCCTCAATCCTTTCTATTCCATTCCACATTCCATTCCACATTCCATTCCACATTCCATTCCATTCCATTCCACAGTCCATTCCACATTCCATTACACGTTCCATTCCAAGTCCCATTCCATGTTCCATTCCATTTCATTCCACATTCCATTCCATCCAATTCCACTTCCATTTCATGTCGTTCCACGTTCCATTCCACATTACATTTCACATTCCATTCCACATTCCATTTTGCATTCCATTCCATTCCGTTCCATTCCACATTCCATTCCATTCCAATCCACACTCTTTTCCATTCCATTCCACTTTCCATTCCATTCCACATTCCATTCCATTCCATTGCACATTCCATTGCATCGCATTCCATATTCCATTACATTCCATTCCACATTCCATTCCACATTCCGTTCCATTCCATTGTATTGCCATTGCAATCCATTCCATGCCACATTCCATTCCATTCCATTCCACATTCCATTCCACGTTCCATTCCATTCCATTCCTCATTCCATTCCATTCCAATCCTCATTACACTCCATTCCATTCCACATTCCATTACAATCCATTCCACATTCCATTCCACACACCATTCCATATTCCATTCCACAATCCATTCCACATTCAGTTACACATTCCACTCCATTCCATTCTACATTCCATTCCACAATCCATTCCACATTCCATTCCACATTCCATTAATTTGCATTGCACATTGCTTTCCACTTTCCATTCCACATTCCATTCCATTGCATTTCACATTACATTAAACACTCCATTCCATTCCATTCCATTCCACATTTCCTTCCACATTCTATTCCACTTTCCATTCCATTCTATTCCACATTCCATTAAAAATTCCATTCCACATTCCATTCCACATTCATTTCCACATTCCATTCCCTTCTATTCCACATTCCTTTCCACATTCCATTCCACATTCCATTCCAAATTCCATTCCATTCCAATCCACATTCCATTCCACAATCCATTCCATTCCATTACAGATTCCATTCCATTGCATTCCACATTCCATTCCATAATATATTCCACTCCATTACAAATTCCATTCCATTGCATTCCACATTCCATTCCACATTAAGTTCCACATTCCTTTCCATTGTATACCACATTCCATTCCACATAACATTCCACATTCCATTCCATGTTCCATTCCACGTTCCATTTCATTCCATTCCACGTTCCATTCCCATCCACTCCTTTCCATATTCCATTCCATTCTATTCCACATTCCATTCCATTCCATTCCACTTTCCATTCCACATACTATTCCGTTTCATTCCACATTTCATGCCATTCCATTCCACATTCCATTGCTTTCCATTCCACATTCCATTCCGCGTTCCGTTCCATTCCACGTTCCATTCTATTCAATTCCACTTTCCATTCCACGTTCCGTTACACATTCCATTCCATTCCATTCCTCATTCCATACCATTCCATTCCACTTCATTCCACAATCCATTCCACATTCCATTCCACATTCCATTCCACATTCCATTCCACATTCCATTCCTTTCCATTCCACTTTGCTTTGCACATTCCATTCCATTCCATTTCACATTCCATTCCATTTTACATTCCATTCCACATTCAATTAAATTCCATTCCACATTGCATTCCAAATTCCATTCGACATTACAGTCCTTTAGATTCCACCTTCCATTCCACATTAGGTTACACATTCCATTCCATTCCATTCCACATTTAATTCCACATTCCATTGCATTCCATTCCACATTCTATTCCTTTCCAATCCATACTACGTTCCACAAACAATTCCATTACATTGCACATTCCATTACACTTTACATTCCACATTCCATTCCATTCCATGCCACATTTCACTACACTTTCCATTCCATTATATTCCATTTTCCATTCCACGTTGCATTCCGCATTCCATTACACATTCAATTCCACATTCCAATCTGTTAAATTCCACATTCCATTCCACATTCCAATCCGTTCAATTCCACATTCCTTTCCATTCCATTCCACATTCTATATCACATTTCACTCCATATAACATTCCACATTCCATTCCACATTCCAATCGTTTCCATTCCACATTCCATTGCATTCCATTGCGCTTTCCATTCCACATTCCATTCCAAATTCTATTCCACTTTCCAATCCATTTCCTTCCACATTCCATTCCAGTGCATTCCACATTCCTTTCCAAGTTTTATTCCATTTCATTCCATTGTATTCCACATGCCATTCCACCTTCCATTCCACATTCCATTACATTCAATTCTATTCTATGTTCTATTCCATTCTATTCCACATTCCATTCCATTCCATTCCACATTTCATTGCATTCCTTTCCGCATTCCATTCCATTCCGTTCTATTACACATTCCATTCCATTCCATTCCACACTCCATTCCACATTCCATTCCAAAATCTATTCCATGTTCCCTTCCATTCCACATTCCTTTGCATTCCATTGCATATTCCACTGCACATTACACTCCACATTTCATTCCATTCCATGCCACATTTCATTCCACATTCCATTCCTTTCCTTTCCACTATCCTTTCCTTGTTTCATTCCACATTCCATTCCACATTCCAATGCACATTCCATTCCATTCAAGTCCACATTCCATTGCGTTCCATTCCACATTCCATTCCACATTTCATTCCATATTCTATTCCACATTCCATTCCACATTCCATTGCACATTGAATTCATTTCCATTCCACATTCCATTCTACATTTCCTTCCACATTGCATTCCACATTCCATTCCACATTCCATTCCATTCCATTCCATTCCACATTCCATTCCACATTCTATTCTAAGTTCCATTGCATTCCGTTCCACATTCCATTACAGTCCACTCCACATTCCATTCCATGCCATTCCACATTCCATTCCATTCCATTCCACTTTCCATTCCATTCCATTTCACATTCCATACCATTCCATTCCACATCCCATTCCACATTCCTTTCAATTCCATTCCATTCCATTGCACATTGCCTTCCATTCCATTCCGTTCCACGTTCCTTTCCACATTCCATTCCATTCCACTCCACATTCCATTCTATTCCATTACACTTTCCATTCCATTCCATTCCATTACACTTTCCATTCCATTCCATTCCATTGCACATTCCATTCCTCATTGCATTCCATTCTATTACACGTTCAATTCCACATTCCATTCCATTCCTTTCCACATTCCGTTCCATTCCATTCCACATTGCCTTCCACATTCCATGCCATTGCATACTATTCCACGTTCCATTCCATTCAATTCAACGTTCCATTCCTTTCTATTCTACATTCTATTTTCCATACCATTCAACATTCCATTCCACATTCCATTCCACGTTCCATTCCATTCTGTTCCACATTCCATTACGTTCCATTCCACATTCCATTCCATTCAGTTCCACATTTCTTTCCATTCCATTGCAATCAACATTCCATTCCATTCCATTCCACTTTCGATTGCACATTCCATTCCACATTCCATTCCATTAAATTCCACATTACATTCCTTGTTCCATTCCATTTGAGGTTCCAATCCACGTTCCATTCCATTCCATTCCACGTTCCATTCCACCTTCCTTTCCACATTCCATTCCACATTCCATTCCACATTCCATTCCTTTCCATTACAGATTCCATTCCACATTTCATACCAGAATCCATTCCACATTCCATTCCAAATTCCAACAACATTCCATTCCATTCCATTCCACTTTCCATTCCATTCCATTTTACATTCCATTGCTCATTCCACTCCATTCCATTACAAATTCCATTCCATTCGAATCCACATTCCATTCCATTCCACGTTCCATTCCATTCCATTTCATATTACATTCGATTCAATTACACATTTCTTTCCATTCCTCCTTCCATTCCATTCCATTCCACATTCTATTCAATGTTCCATTCCATTTCCTTGCACATTCCATTCCAGTCCATTCCACCTTCCATTCCACGTTCTATTCCATGCTTTCCACATTCCATTCCATTCCTTTCCACATTCCATTCCATTTCATTCCACATTCCATTCCATTCAATTCCTCATTTCATTCCATTCCATTGCATTACAGCTTCCATTCCAGTTCATTCCACATTCCATTCCATTCAATTCCTCACTTCATTCCACTCCATTGCATTCCACATTCAATTCCATTCCATTCCCATTACATTCCACTTAATTCCTAATTTCATTCCATTCGATTGCATTCCACATTCGATTCCATTCCATTCCCCATTTGATTCCATTCCATTACACATTCCATTCCATTCAATTCCTCATTTCATTCCACTCCATTGCATTCCACATTACATTACATTCCATTACCATTCCATTCCATTCCATCCTATTAAACATTCCAGGCGATTCCATTCCGTGTTCCATTACATTCCATTCCACATTCCACTCCACATTCCATTCCATATTCTATTCCATGTTAAATACCATTTCATTCCACATTCCATTCCATTCCATTCCATATGCCATTCCATTCCATTCCACATTCCTTTCCTCTTTCCTTTCCATTCCATTCCACATGCCATTCTGTTCGATTCCACATTCCATTCCTCATTTCATTCCTATCCATTCCACATTCCATTCCATTCCACATTCCATTCCTTTCCATTCCACATTGCATTGCACTTTCCATTCCATTCCATTCAACATTCCATTCCACATTCCATTCCACGTTCCATTCCACGTTCCATTCCATTCCACATTCCATGCCATTCCATTCCACATTCCATTCCATTCTATTCCACATTTCATTCCACTGCATTGCATTCCACATTCCACTCAATTACATTCTGCATTCCATTCCACATTCCATTGCACATTCCCTTCCACATTGCATTCCCTTCCATTCCACATTCCATTCCACTTTCCATTCCTCTTTACATTTGTCGATCCATTCCACGTTCCATTCCACTTTACGTTCCACGTTCCATTCCATTCAATTCCAAGTTCCATTCCACAATCCATTCCTTTCCATTCCACTTTACTTTGGACATTTCATTCCACATTGCATTCCACATGGAATTCTGTTCCATTCCACTTTGCATTCCACATTCCATTCCTCATTCCATTCCACGTCCCATTCCACTTTCCATTCCATTCAATTCCACGTTTCATTACACATTCCATTGCTCATTCCATTCCATGTTCCATTCCAAGTTCCATTCCACGTTCCATTATATTCCATTCTACTTTCCATTCCACGTTCCTTTCCATTCAATTCCATGTTCCATTCCACATTCCATTCCATTCCATTCCACTTTCTTTTCACATTCCTTTCCACATTCCATTCCACATTGCATTCTCTTCTATTCCACATTCCATTCTGCATTCCATTCCACATTCCATTGCATTGCAATCCACATTCCATTCCATTCAGTTTCAATTTTCTTTAGATTTCATTACATTCCATTCCAATCCATTCCATTCCACAATTCATTCCATTGCATTCTTCATTCCATTCCATTCCGTTCCATTCCACATTCCACTCCATTGCATTCCATTCCACATTCCATTGCATGCAATTCCACATTTCATTGCTTTCCCTTCCACTTTCCATTCCATTCCATTTCACATTCCATTCCACGTTCCATTCCACGTTGCATTCCACGTTCTAACCCAGGTTCCATTCCTCATTAAATTCCCTTCCATTACACTTTCCACTCCATTGCATTCCATTCCATTCCACATTCCATTTCATTCCATTCCACATTCCATTTCATTCCATTCCACATTCCATTCCATTCCATTTCACATTCCATTCCACGTTTCATTCCACGTTGCATTCCACGTTCTATTCCATGTTCGATTCCTCGTTCCATTCCTTTCCATTCCACATTCCATTCCATTCCATTCCACATTCCATTCCATTCCACTCCACATTCCACTCCATGTTCCATTCCATTCCATTCCACTTTCCATTCCACTTCCATTCCTCATACCATTCTATTCCATTCCATTCCACATTACATTCCACGTTCCCTTCCATTCCATTCCACGTCCCGTTCCGCTTTACATTCCACGTTTCATTCCACATTCCCTTCCAAATGCCAGTCCACATTTCATTCCATTGCATTTCACGTTCCATACCATTGCATTCCATTCCATTCCACAATCCATTCCATTCCTTTCCACATTCCATTCCACATTCTATTCCACATTCCATTCCACATTCCATTCCATGTTTCATTCCACATTCCATTCCTCATTCCATTCTACAATCCATTCCACGTTCAACTTCATTCAATTCCATCTTGCATTCCACATTCCATTTCTTTCCATTCCAGTTTCCTTTCCACATTCCATTTCACATTCCATTCCACATTACATTCTCTTCCATTCAACATTCCATACCACATTCTATTCCACTTTCCATTCCATTCCACATTCTATTCCACATTCCATTCAACATTCCGTTTCACATTACATTCCATTCCATTCCACATTCCATTCCACATTCCATTCCATTCCATTCCGCATTGAATTCCTCATTCCTTTCATTCCATTCCACATTGCATTCCACGTTACATACGTTTCCATTCCTCACTCCATTCCACATTTGATTCCGTTTCATTCCACGTTCCATTCGACGTTCCATGCCATATTACATTCCACATTGGATTCCACGTTCCATTCCATTCCATTCCACTATCCATTCAACATTCCATTCCGTTGAAAGTCACGTTCCATTCGAAAATCCATTCCACATTCCATTATACATGCCATTCCATGTTCCATTCCACGATCCAAACCATATTCCATTCCACGCTGCATTCCATTCCATTTCGCGTTCCATTCCACATTTCGATCCACATTCCATTCCATTCCATTCCACATTCCATTCCAATTTCCATTACATTCCATTCCACATTCCACTCCATTCCATTCCATTCCACCTTCCATTCCATTCCATTCCACATTCCCTTCCACATTCCATTCCATTCCATTCCACATTCCCTTCCATTGCATTCCACATTCCATTGTACATTCCATTCCATTCCATTTCACATTCCATTCCATTCCATTCAACTTTCTATTCCACATTCCATTCCATTCCATTCCACATTCCATTCCACATTCCACTCCATTCCATTCCATTCCTCATTCCATTCCATTCTATTCCACTTTTTATTCCACATTAAATTCCTTTCTATTCCACATTGCATTCCACATTACATTCCACGTTCCATTCCATATTCCATTCCACATTCCATTCCACGTTCCATTTCATTCCATTCCATTCCACTTTCCATTATACGTTCCATCCCATATTCCGTTTCATATTCCATTCCACGTTAAATTCCATTCCATTCCACCTTCCGTTCCCTGTTCCATTCCCTTCCATTCCACGTTCCATTCCATGTTCCGTTCCACATTCCATTCCACGCTCCTTTCCACATTCCATTCCAC
Organism: Pongo abelii; assembly: GCF_028885655.2. Taxonomy (NCBI): domain Eukaryota; kingdom Metazoa; phylum Chordata; class Mammalia; order Primates; family Hominidae; genus Pongo; species Pongo abelii. The sequence goes on along the minus strand of NC_072000.2, from coordinate 14,962,590 downwards.
GTTCCATTCCACGTTTCATTCCAAGTACCATTTCACGTTCCATTCGATTCCATTCCATGTTCCATTCCACTTTCCATTCCATTCCATTCCAGATTCCATTCCACATTCCGTTCCACATACCATTCCACATTCCATTCCATTCCATTCCACATTCCATTCCACATTCCATTACAATCCATTCAACATTCCATTCCACATTCCTTTCCATTCCATTCCACATTTCATTCCACATTGCATTTCAATCCCGTCCACATTCCATTTCACATTCCATTCCCTACCATTCCACATTCCACTCCATTACATTTCACATTCCATTCCATTCCATTAAACATTCCATTCCACTTTCCATTCCACATTCCATTCCACGTTCCATTCCGTTCCCTTCCACGTTCAATTCAACATTCCATTCAACATTCCATTCTAGATTCCATTTCTCCTTCCATTTCATTACATTCCACGTGCCATTCCACTTTCCATTACATTCGATTCCACGTTCCATTCCACATTCCAATGCCCATTGCATTCGTCGTTCCATTCCTTGTTCCATTCCACGTTTCATTCCACGTTCCATTACACGTTCCATTCCATTCCCTCCATATTCCATTCCACGTTGCATTCCATTCAATTTCCTGTTCCATTCCACATTCCATTCTGTTCCATTCCACTTTCATTTGCACAATTCATTCCAGATTCCATTCCGCAATGCTTTCTATTCCATTCCACATTCCATTCCTCATTCCATTCCACATTGCACGTTCCATTCCACATTCCATTCCACATTCCATTACAAGTTAGATTCCACGTTCCATTCCATATCATTCCAAGTTCCATTCCACATTCCATTCCACATTCCATTCCATTCCATTCCATTCCACTTTCCATTCCACATTCCATTCCACATTCCATTCCACGTTCCATTCCGTTCCATTCAACGTTCCATTACACATTCCATTGCACATTCCAGTACATTCCATTTCACATTCCATTCCACACTTCACTGAGCATTCTATTCCACATTCCATTCCATTCCATTCCACATTCCATTCCACAGTGCATTCCTTTCCTGTCCACATACCATTCCACATTCCTTTCCATTCCGTTTAAAAATTCCATTCCATTCCATTTCACATTCCATTCCACATTCCATTCCATTCCACATTCGATTACAAGATCCATTCCACTTTCCATTCCATTCTATTCCACATTCCATTCCATTGCATTCCACGTTCCATTCGACCTTCCCATCCACATTCAATTTCTCATTCCATTCCATTGCATTCCACATTCCAGTCCACATTCCATTCCAATCTGTCACACATTCCACGTTCCTTTCCATTCTTTTCCATTCCCCATTCAATTCCATTCCATTCTACATTTCATTCCATTCCATTCCACATTCTATTCCATATTTCTTTCCACATTCCATTCCCCATTCTATTAAATACATTTCCTCATTGCATTCCATTCCATTGCATTCCACATTCCGTTCCATTCCATTCCGCATTCCATTCCATTCCATTCCATTCTATTCCACATTCCATTCCATTCCATTCCACATTCCATTCCACATTCCAATCCATATTCCATTCCACATTCTATTCCACGTTCCATTCTATTCCATTCCAAATTCCCTTCCATTTCATTCCATATTCCATTCGATTCCTTTCCATTCTTTTCCACCTTCCTAACCATTCCATTGCAATCCATATTGCATTCCTTTCCATTCCACATTCGATTCCATTCCATTCCACTTTCCATTCCATTCAATTCCACATTCCATTCCTTTCCATTGCATTCCACAGTCCACTCCATTCCATTCCGCATTCCATTTTAATTCATTCCAGTCTATTCCACATTTCATTCCATTCCATTCGACATTCCATTCCACATTTCCTTCCACATTCCATTCCACGTTCCATTCCATTCAATTCCACGTTCCATTCCCTTCCATTCCACTTACCATTCCATTCCACGTTCCGTTCCATTCCATTCCACTTTCCATTCCATTCTACTCTACATTCAATTCCATATTCCATTCCAAATTCTATTCCATTCCATTCCACTTTCCATTCCATTCCATTGCACATTGCATTTCATTCCATTCCACATTCCATTCCATTCCATTCTAATCCAAATTCCATTCCATTGAATTCAACATTCCATTACATTACATTGAACATTCCACTCCGCATATCATTCCACATTCCATTCCACATTCCATTCCATTGCACTCCACTTTGCATTGCATTCCATTACACAATCCATTCCTTTCAATTCCACATTTAATTTCAATTCCACATTTAATGGAATTCCATTCCATTGCAATCCACATTCCATTCCATTGCACATTCCATTCCATTCTATTCTACTTTCCATTCCACAGTCCATTCCATTTCATTCTACTTTCCATTCCAGTCCCCTCCTCATTCCATTCCACGTTCTATTCCCTTCCATTCCACATTCCATTGCATTCCATTCCACATTCCATTCCATTCAATTCCACATTTTATTCTATTCCATTTCATTCCACATTCCATTACCATTCCATTCTATTCCATTCCATTCTATTCCACATTCCATTGCATTCCATTCTATTCGAACTTCCCTTGCATTCCATTCCACATTACATTCCACTCAATTCCGCATTCCATTCCACATTCTTTTCCACGTTCCATTATACTTCATTCCACATTCCATTCTATTCTATTCCACATGCCATTCCTTTCCATTCCACATTCCATTCCTCATTCCTTTCCTTTCCATTCCACATTCCATTTCTTTTCATTCCACATTGCATTCCATATTCCATTCCATTCCATTCCACACTCCATTCCACATTACATTCCATTCCATTCCACATTCCATTTCACCTTCCACTGCATTCCATTCGACGCCATATTACATTCCTTTACATTCCATTCCACATTCCATTCCATTGCATTCCACATTCCATTCGTTTCCATTCCATTCCACATTCTATTCAATTCCATTCCATTCCACATCCCATTCTATTCCATTCCATTGCATTCCATGATGCAATCCATTCCATTCCATTCCACATTCCATTCCACATTGCATTCCACATTCCATTCCATTCCATTCCACATTGCATCCCACATTGCTCTCCATTCCATTCCACGTTCCATTCCACTTTCCATTAGTGGTTCCATTCCACGTTCCATTCCACATTCCATTTCACATTCCATTCCACCTTCCATTCCATTCCATTCCATTCCACATTCCATTCCATTCCATTCCACTTCCCATTCCATTCAATTCCACATCCCATTCCATTCCATTCCACATTTGATTCCATTCCATTCCACATTCCATAAAATTCCATTTCATTGCGAATTCCATTCCTTTCCATGCCACATTCCCTTCCATTTCATTCCAAATTCCATTCCATCCCATTCTTTCAAATCCATTCCATTCCATTCCAGATTCCAATCCATATTGCATTCCCTTCCATTCAACTTTCCATTCCATTCTATTCAGCATTGAATTCCACGTTCCCTTCCACGTTCCATTCATCTTCCAGTCCATTTAATTCCACATTCCATACCATTCCATTGCATTCCATTGCGCATTCCATTCCATTCTATTTCACATTTTATTCCACATTAAATTCCTTTCCATTCCACATTGCATTCCATTCAATTACACATTCCATTCTACTTTACATTCCATTCCATTTCTCATTCCATTTCATTCCATTCCGCATTCCACGTTCCATTGCACATTCCATTCCATGTTCCATTCCACTCAATTTCACGTTACATTCCACATTCCATTCCATTCCATTTCACGTTCCATTCCACATTCCATTGATCATTCCCTTCCTCGTTCCATTCCATATTCCATTTCCTTCCATTCCACAATCCATTCCATTCCACATTCCATTCCATTCCATTCCACATTCCATTGCATATTCCATTCCATTTCACATTCCATTCCATTCCATTCCATTGTATTCCATATTCCATTCCACATTACATTCCATTCCATTTCACTTCCCATTCCATTCAATTCCTCATTCCATTCTATTCCATTCCATTCCATTCCATATTGTGTTCAATTTCTTTCCATAATCCATTCCATTCCATTCCATATTTCATTCCATTCCATTCCATTCCATTCCACATTCCGTAGCATTCCATTCCATTCCACATTCCCTTCCACGTTCCATTCCATTCCATTCCGTATTCCATATGATTGCATTCCATTCCATTCCTGATTCCTTTCCATTCTATTTCACATTCTATTCCACATTCAATTAAATTCCATTCCACATTCCATTCCACATTCCATTCCTTTCCATTCCACATTCCATTCCACATATCATTCCACTTTCCATTCTAAATTCCATTCCACGATGCCTTCCTCGTTCCATTCCATGTTCCATTCCATTCCATTCTGCATCCCTTTCCACATTCCATTCCATTCCTTTCCACTTTCCATTCCATTCCATTGCACGTTCCATTCCACATTCCCTTCCATTCCATTCCACTTTCCATTCCACATTCCATTCCACATTCCATTTCACCTTCCATTCTGTTCCATTCAACGTTTCATTACACACTCCATTGCACATTCTAGTACATTCCATTTCACATTCCATTCTTCATTTCACTGAACATTGTATTCCACATTCCATTCCATTCCATTCCACATTCTATTCCACAGTGCATTCTATTCCACAAATCATTCTTCATTCCTTTCCATTCCGTTTAAACATTCCATTACATTCCATTTCAAATTCCATTCCACATTCCATTCCATTCCACATTCGATTACTCATTCCATTCCACTTTCCATTCCATTCTATTCCACATTACAATCCATTCCATTCCACATTCCATTCCACCTTCCCATCGGCATTCCATATCTCATTCCATTCCCTTGCATTCCACATTCCATTCCTCTTTCCATTAAATTACATTCCACATTCCATTCAACATTCCATTCCACATTCTATTCCACATTCCATTGATCATTCCATTCCTCGTTCCATTCCATATTCCATTTCGTTCTATTCCTCATTCCATTCCACATTTCATTTCATTCCACATTCCATTCCATTCCATTCCACATTTCATTCCATTCCACATTCCATTCCATTCCATTCCACTTTCCATTCCACATACTATCCGTTTCCATTCCACCATCCATTCCAGATTCCATGCTTTTCCATTCCACATTCCGTTGCCTTCCAATCCACATTCCTTTCCACATTCCATTCCATGCCATTGCACCTTTCATTCCTTTCCATTAAACATTCCATTCCATTCCATTCCATTCCACATTACATTCCACGTACCACTCCACGATACATTGCATTCCATTCCACATTCCATTCCATTCCATTCCACATTCCATTCCATATTCCATTCCATTAAATTTGACATTCCTTTCCATTCCGTTCCACATTCCATTCCACATTCCATTCCATTCCACATATCATTTCACATTCCATTCCATTCCATTCCACATTCCATTCCACTTTCCATTCCATTATATGCCTCATTCCATTCCACTCCACATTCCACGTTCCATTCCACATTCCACTCCACGTTCCATTACACTCAATTCCACGTTATATTCCACATTCCATTCCATTCCATTTCAAGTTCCATTCCTCATTCCATTCCACATTCCATTCCACATTCCATTCCTCGTTCCATTCCATATTCCATTTCATTCCATTCCACAATCCATTCCAAAATCCATTGCCCATTCTATTGTGAAATGGAATGGAATGGAATTTGGAATGTTATCGAATAGAGCTTGGAATGCAATGAGGAATGGAATGGAATGGAACATGGAATGCAATGGAATGTGGAAGGGAATGGAATGGAATGTGGAATGGAATGTGGAATGGAATTGAATGAAATGTGGAATGTAATGGAATGGAATCTGTATTGGAAAGTGGAATGGAATGGAAAGGAATGTGGAATGGAATGTCGAATGGAATGAATTTGAAGGTGGAATGGGATGGAACGAAATGTGTAAGTGAATGTGGCAATGAATGGAATGGAACGTGGAATGGAATGGATTTGAATGTGGAAAGGAAGTTCGAACTGTATGTGGAATGGAATGTGGATTGGAACATAGAATGGAATGTGTAATGTGGAATGGAATGGTATTGAATGTGGTATGGAATGGAAAGGAATTTGGAACAGAAAGTGGAATGGAATGCACTGAAAAGTGGAATGAAATGTGGAATGGAATGGAATGGATTGTGGAATGGAATGGAATGGAAAGTGGAAAGGAAGGCGGAAGGGAATCGAATAGAATGGAATGGAATGGTAGGTGGAATGGAATGGAATGGAATGTGGAGTGTAATTGAATGGAGCTTGGAATGGAATGTGAAATGGAATGGAATGGAACACGGAATGCAATGGAATGTGGAAGGGAATGGAAAGTAAGGTGGAATGGAATGTTGAATGGAATGGAATGGAATACGGAATGGAATGGAATATCCAATGGAATATGGGAGGGAATGGAATGGAATGGAATGGAATTTGGAATGGAATGGAATGGAATGTGGAATGGAGTGGAATGGAAAATGGAATGTGGAGTGGAATGGAATGTAATGTGGAATGGAATTTGCAATGGAATGGGATGGAATGTGCAATGTATTGGAATGGACTATGGAATGGAATGGAATGTGGAATGGAATGCAACGGAGTGGAATGCAAAGTGAAATGGAATGGAAAGTGGAATGGAATGTGGAATGGAATGGAAAGTGGAATGGAATATGGAAAGAAATGTAATGGAATGTGAAATGGAAAGGGAATGGTACGTGAAAAGAAATGGAATGGAATTGAATGGAGTGGAATGGAATGTGGAATGGAATGTGGAACGGAAAGTAGAATCGAATGGAATGGATTGTGGAATGGAATGGAATGGAACGTGGAATGGAATGGAACCTGTAATGGAATGGAATGAAAGGTGGAATGGAATGGAATGGAATGTGGAAAGGAATTGAATAGAATGGAACGGAATATGAAATGGAATGCAATGGAAAAGAATGTAGAGTGGATTGGCATAGAAAGGAATGGAATTTGTACTGGAACGGAATGTGGAATGGAATGGAATGCAAAGTGGAATGGAATGGAATGGAATGTGGAATGGAAATTGAAATGGAAAGGAATGTGGAATGGAATGTGGAATGGAATGGAAAGGAATGGAATGGAATTTGGAATGGAATGGAATGCAATCTGGAATAGAATGGAATGGAATGCAATGCGAAATGGAATGCAATTGAAAGTGGAATTGAATGGAATTAAATATGGAATGGAATGGAAAGGAATGGAATGTGGAATGGAATGGAATGGAATATGGAATGGAATGTGGAATTGAATGCGGAATGGAATGTGGAATGAAATGGAATGGAAAGTCAAATGGAATGGAATGTGGGATATGGAATAAAATGGAATAAGGAATGGAATGGAATGAAAAGTGGAATGCAAAGGAAAGGATTGGAATATGGAATGGAATGTGGGATATGGAATAAAATGGAATAAGGAATGGAATGGAATGAAAAGTGGAATGCAAAGGAAAGGATTGGAATATGGAATGGAATGACAAACGAAATGGAATGGAATGATGAACGGAATGGAATGGAAAGTGGAATGGAAAGGAGTGGAATGTGTAATGCAATTTGAAATGGATTGGAATGGAATGCAAGGTGGAATGGAATGGAATGGAATGTTGAAAGGAGTGGAATGGAATCTGGATGGCAACGAGGAATGGAATGGAATGGGATGTGGAATGGAATGTGGAATTGAATGGAATGGAATGGAATGGAACGTGGAATGGAATTGTATGGAATATGGAATGGAATGGAATGGAAAGCTGTGACAAATGGAATGGAATGGAATGTGGAATGCAATGGAATGGAATGGAATGTGAAAAGAAATGGAATTGAGTGTGAAATTGAATGGAACGGAATCCGGAAAGGAATGGAATGGAATGTGGAATGGAACGTGCAATGCAATGGAATGGAATGTGAAAAGGAATGTGGAATGGATTGGAATGGAATGTGGAATGGAATGGAACGTGGAATGTGGAATAGAAAGGAATGTGGAATGGAATTGAATGGAATATGGAATGCAATGGAAAGGAATGGAATGTGGAATGGAATGGAATGGAATAGAACGTGGAATGGAATGGAATTTGGAATTTGGAATCGAATGGAAAGTGGAATGGACTGGAATGGAATTTGGAATGTAATGGAAAGCAATGGAATGTGGAATTGAATGGAATGGAAAGTGAAATAGAATGTGGAATGCAAAGGAATGAAATGTGGAATGGAATGAGGACTGGAATGGAATGGAATGGAATTGAATTTGGAATGGAATGGAATAGAAGTAGGAATGGAATGTGGAATGAAATGTGAAATGGAATGGAATGGAGTGCAATGGGAAATGGAATGGAATGATATGGGGAATAGAACGGAAAGCAGTGCAATGGGAAATTTATTGGAATGGAATGTGGAACGGAATTGAATGGAATTTGGAATGGAATGGAACATTAAATGGAGTGCAATGGAACTTGGAATGGAATGTGGAATGCAATGGAATGGAATGGAATGTGAATAAGGATGGAATTGAATGGAAATTGGAATAGAATGGAATGGAATGGAATGGAATGTGGAATTGAATGTGGAATTCAAAGGAATGGAATGTGGAATGGAATGGAATGTGGAATGTGGAATGGAATGGAATGTGGAATGGTATGGAATGGAATGGAATGTGGAATGCAATGGAATGCAATGGAATATGGAATGGAAAGTAATGGAAGGCGGAATGGAATGGAATGTGAAACGGAACGTGGAATGGAATGGAATGGAATGTGGAATGGAATGCAATGGAATGTAACGTGGAATGGAAAGTGTAATGGAATCGAATGGAATGGAATGTGGAATGGAATGTAGAATGGCACGTGGAATGGAATCGAATGAAATGGAATGCAGAAAGAATTCTGGAATCAAACGTGAAATGGAATGGAAGAGAATGTGAAATTGATTGGAATGGAATGTGGAATTGAATGGAATGAATTTTGTAATCAAATGCATTGGAACGCAAAATGGAATGTGGAAAGTTTTCGAATGGAATTTGGAACGGAATGTGTAATGGAATGTAATAGAATGGAATGTGAAATGGAATGTGGAATGGAATGTGGAATGGAATGGAATGGAATTCAATTGAATGTGCAATGGAAAGGAAGGAGGAATGAAATGGAAAGGAATGTGAAATGGAGACTGAGTGGAATGTGGAATTGAATGTGGAAGGGAATGGAGTGTTGAATGAAAAGGAATGGAATATGGAATGGAATCGAATATGGATATGTAATGGAATGGAATGGAAAGGAATATGGAGTGGACGGGAGTGGAATGTGTAATGGAATGTAATGGAATGTGGAATGGAATGTGGAAAAAATGCAATGGAACATGGAATTAAATTGAACGTGGAATGGAGAGAAATGGAAAGTGAAATGGAACTTGGAATGAAATGGAAGGGAATGTGGAATGCAATGGAATGGAAGGGAATGTGGAATGGAAGGGAATGTGGAATGGAATGGAATGGAATGTGCAATGGAATGTGGAATAGAATTTAATGGAAAGTGGAATAGAAAGTGGAAAGGAATGGAATAGAATGGAATGGAATGTGGAATGTAATGGCCTAGAATGGAATGGAATTTGGAATAGAATTTGATGGAATCTGGAATGGAATGGAATGGAATATGGAGTGGAATAGAGGGGAATGTGGAATGGATTATGGAATGGAATGGAATGTGAACTAGAATGGATTGGAAAGTGGAATGGAATGTGGAATGGAATTGAATTGGATATGAATTTGAATGGAATGCAATGTGTAATGGAATAGAAAGGAATGTAGAACGGAATGTGAAATGAAATGGAATGGAATGTGAAATGGAATGGAATGGAATGTGGAATGGAATGGAATGGAATGTGGAATGCAACAGAAATGAACGGAATGTGGAATGGAATGGAATGGAATGGAATGGAATGGAATGGAATGGAATGTGGAATGGAATGGAATGTGGAATGTGGAATAGAATGGAATGTGGCATGGAAAGGAATGGAATGTGGAATGCAATGGAATGGAAAGTGTTAAGTAATGGAATGGAATGTAGAATGGAGTGTTGAATGCAGTGGAAAGGAATGGAATGTGGAAAGGAATGGAATGGAATGTGGAATGGAATGGAGTGAAATGCGGAATGGAATGTGGAAAGATATGTGGAATGGAACGTGGAATGGAATGTTATGGAATGGAATTTGGAATGGAATGGAATGAGGAGTTTAATGGAATGGAATGGAAAGGCATGTGGAATGGAAAGTAATGGAATGTAATGGAAAGTGGAATGAAATGTGGAATGGAATGTAATGTAATGTGCTGTTGAATGTTGAATGGAATGCAGAACGTAATGGAATGTGGAATGGAATGGAATTGAATGTGGAATGGAATATAATGGAATGTGGAATGGAATGGAAAGAGGAATGGAATGGAATGGAAGGGAATGGAATGTGGAATGGAATGTGGAATGGAATGTGGAGTGGGATCTGCAATGGAATGTGGAAAGGAATGGAAAGGAATGGAATGGAATGTGGAATGGAATGTGGAATGAAATGTGGTTTGGAATGTGGAAAAGAATGCGGAATGGAACGTTAAATGGAATGTGGAATGGAATGTGGAATGGAATGAAAGGGAATGTGGAATGGAATATGGAATGGAACGGAATTAATGTGGAATGGAATGTCCAATGGAATGTGGAAAGGAAACTGGAACGGAAAGGAATGGCATGTGTAATTGTACGTGGAATGGAATGGAATGGAATGTGGAGCGGATCGTGGAATGGAACGTGGAATACAACATGCAATGGATTGTGGAATGGAATGGAATGGAAGTGGAATGGAGTGGAAAGAAATGTGGAATGAAATGTGGAATGGAATGTGGAATGGAACGGAATGGAATGTGGAATGGAATGTGGAGTGAGGAGTGGAGTCGAATGTGGAATGGAACGGAATAAAAAGTGGAATGGAATTTGTAATGAAATATTGGAATGGAAAATGAATTGGAATGGAATGGTGTCTGGAATCCAATGTGGCATCGAAAGTGGAATGAAATGGGTTGGAATGTGGAACGGAGTGTGGTATGGAATGGAATGGAAAGTGGAATGGAAAGTTTAGTGGAACGTGCATTGGAACGCGGAATGGAATATGAAATGGAATGGAATATGGAATGGAATGGAATGGAATGTGTAATGGAATGTGAAATGAAATGTGGAATGGAATGTTGAATGGAATGGAATGGAAAGTGGAATGAAATGTCGAATGGAATGTGAAAGAGAACAAGGAATGCAATGTGGAAGAGAATGTGGAAGGGAACATGGAATGCAATGTGGAAGAGAATGTGGAATAGAATGTGGAACGGAATGTGGAATGGAAAGGAATGGAATGGAAAGTGGAATGGAAAGAATGGAATGTGGAACGGAAGGTGGAATGGAACGTGGAATGGAATGTGGAACGTAATGTGGAATGGGAAGGAATGGAATGTGGAATTGAATGGAAAGGAATATGGAATGGAATGGAAGGAAAAGTGGAATGCAAAGAATGGAATTGAATTTGGACTGGAACGGAATGGAATGGAATTCTATGTGGAATGGGAAGGAATGGAATGGAATGTGGAAAGGATAGGAATGGAATGTGGAATGGAATATGGAATGGAATGTGGAATGGTATGTGGAATTGAATGCAAAGGAATGTGGAATGGAATGGAATGGAAGGTGCAATGGAATGCAGCTGAATATAATCTGGACTGGAACGGAAAGGAATGGATCAGAATGTGGATTGAAATGGAATGGAATGTGGAATGGAATGTGGAATGGAATAGAATGGAATGGAATGGAATATTGAATGAAATGGAATGCAAAGTGTACGGAATGGAATGGAATGTGGAATGGACAGTGGAATGGAATGGAATGTGTAATGGAATGTGGAATGGAATGAAATGTGGAAGGGAAGGTAGAAGGGAATGTGGAATGGAATGGAATAGAATGTGGAAAGGAATGTAGAATGAAACGGAATGGAATGAGGAATGCAAAGGGTAATGGAATGGAATGGAATGTGGAATGGAATGGAATGGAATGGAATGGAATGTGGAATGGAGTGGAATGGAATGGAATGTGGAATGGAGTGGAATGGAATGGAATGGAATGGAATGGAATGTGGAATGGAATGGAATGTGGAATGGAATGGAATGGAATGGAATGTGGAATGGAATGGAAAGGAATGGAATGGAATGTGGAATAGAATATGGAATGGAATCGAATGGAATGTGGAATGGAAAGGAATGGTATTTGGAATGGAATGGAAGTGAATGTGGAATGGAATGGAACGTGAAATGGAATGGAATGGAATGTGGAATGTGAAATGGAATGTGGAATGGAATGTGAAAAAGAATGTGGAATGGAATGTGATATGGAATGTGCAATGCATTGTGAAATGGAATGGGGAATAGAAAGCAGAATGGAGTGAAAGTGAATGTGGAATGGAACGGAATGGAAAGTGGAATTTAACGGAATGGAATGTGGAATGGAACATGGAATGGAATGGGATGGAATGTGGAATTGAATGGAATGGAATGATGGATGGAATGGAATGGAATATGGAATGGAATGGAATTGAATGTGGAATGGATCATGGAATGGAACATGGAATGGAACGTGGAATGGAATGTGTAATGGAATGGAATGGAATGTGCAGTGGAAGGGAATCAAATGCGAAATGGAAAGTGGAAAGGAATGTAAAATGGAATGGACTGGAAACTGGAATGGAATGGAGTGGAACGTGGAATGGAATTGAACGGCACGTGGAGTGGAATGGAATGGAAGTGAATGTGGAATAGAATGGAATTTAATATGGAATGGAATGGAATGTGGAATTGATAGGAATGGAATGTGGAATGGATTGGAATGAAATGTGGAATGGAATGGGATGGAAAGTGGAATGTGGAATGGAATGGAATGAAATGTGGTGTTGAATGTGGAATGGAACGTGGAATAGAATGGAACGTGGAATGGAATGGAATGAAATGTGGAATGGAATGGAATGGAATGTGGAATTTAATGGAAAGCTATGATGTGGAATGTGGAGTGGAATGGAATGGAATGTGGAAAGGAATGTGGAAAGGAATGGAATGGAACGTGGAACGCAATTGGAATGGAATGTGTAATCGAACGTGCAATGGAACGTGGAATGGAATGTAGAAAGGAATGAGTAAAGGAATGGAATGCAATGCGGAATGGAATGGAATGGAATGAAATGGAATGTAGAAATAAATGGAATGGAATGTTGAATGGAATGTTGAATGGAGTGGGATGGAATGTGGAATGCAATGCAATGGAATGGAATAGAATGGGGAATGGAATGGAATTGTATGGAATGTGGAATGGAATGTAATGGAATGTGAAATTTAAAGTGGAATGGAATGTAATGGAATGTGGAAAGGAATGCTGAATGGAATGTGGAGTGGTATGTAAAGGAATGTGGAATGGACGGTGGAATTGAGTCTATTGGAATGAGTAATGGAATGTGCAATTGTATGGGATGGATAGTGCATTTTAATGTGAAAAGGAAAGGAATGAAACGTGGATTGGAATGTGGAATTGATTGGGCTGGTACGTGGAAAGGAAAGGGTAATGAAGTGTGGATTGTAATGGAATGGAATGGAATGGAAGGTGTAATGGAATGTTGAATGGAATGGGATGCAACCAGGAATGGAATGGAATGGAATGGAATAGAATGGTATGGCATGTGGAATGGAAGGGAATGGAATGTGGAATGGAATGTGGAAAGGAATGGGATGCAATGTGGAATGGAATCTGCAATGGAATGAAACGGAATGAGGAATGGAAGGGAATGGAATGGAATATGGAATGGAAGGAATGGAATGGAATGTGGAATGCAATGGAATAGAATGCAATGGAATGGAATGGGGAGTGGAATGGAATGGAATGGAATGTGGAATGGAATGGAATGTAATGTGGAATGGAATGTGGAATGGAATGGAATAAAATGTGGAAAGGAATCTGAAATGGAAAGGAATGGGATGTGGAATGGAATGGAATGGAACTTTGAATGAAATGTGGCATAGAATGTGGAATGTAATGTGGAATTGATTGTAATGGAACGTGGAATGGAATGTGGAAAGGAACGTGGAATGGAATGTGTAAGGGAACGTGGAATGGAATGGAAGGGAACGTGGAATGGAATGTGGAATTAAATGTGTAATGGAATGCGGAATGGAATGGAAAGGAAATTGGAATGGAACGGAATGGAATTGCATGGAATGTGGAATGGAATGGAATGGAATTGAATGTGGAATGGAATATGTAATGGAATTTGGAATGGAATGGAATGTGGAATGGATTGGAATGGTATGTGGAATTGAATGTGGATTAGAATGTGGAACTGAATTGAATGGAAAGTGGAATGGAAAGGAATGGAATGTGGAATGGAATGCAATGGAATGTGGAATGAAATTGTACATGAAATGGAATGGTATGGAATGTGAAATGCGATATGGAATGAGGAAAGGAATGGAAATGGAATGTGGAAAGGAATGAGGAATGGAATGCGACATGGAATGGGGAATGGAATGTGAAATGGAATGTGTAATGGAATATGGAATGGAATGAAATGGAGCGTGGAATGGAATGGAATGGAATGTGCAAAGGAATGGAATGGAATGTAGAATGGAATGGATTGGAATGTTGAATGGTATGGAATGGAATGTGGAATAAAATGTGGAATGCAATGGAATGGAATGTGGAATGGAGTGGAATGGAATAGAAAGGAATATGGAATGGAATGGAATTTAATTTAACGTGAAATGAAATGTGGAATGGAATGGAATGGAACATGGAACGGAACGTGGAATGGAACATGTATTGGAAAATGTAATGGAACGTGGAATGGGAAGTGGAAAGGATTGAGTAATGGAGTGGAATGGAATGTGGAGTGGAATGTGGAATGGAATGCGGAGTGGAATGTGGAATAGAATCTAGAATGGAATGTTGAATGGAATTGAATGGAAAGTGGAATAGAATGGAATGGAATGGAATGGAATGAGGAATTTAATGGAATGGAAAGTGGAATTGAATGGAACCGAATGTGGAATGGAATGGAATCTCAAATGGAATGGAATGGAATGTGGAATGGAATAGAATGGAATAGAATTTGCACTGAAATGGAATGGAATGGAACGGAAGGTAGAATGGAATGGAATGGAATATAATGTGGAATGAAATGTGGAATGGAAGGGAATGGATTGTGGAATGGAGTGGAAAGAAATTTGGAATAGAATATGGAATGGATTGTGGAATTGTATGTGGAATGGAAAGGAATGGAATGTGAAATGGAATGAAATGCGAAATCGAAGGTGGAATTGAATGGAATGGAATGTGAAATGGAATGGAACGGGATGTGGAATGGAATGTGGAATGGAATGGCCTGGAATGTGGAAAGGAATGGAGTGGAATATGGAATGTGATATGGGATAGAATGGAAAGGAATGTGGTGTGGAACGTGGAATGGAACGTGGAATAGAATGGAAAGTGGAATGGAATGGAATGTGGCATGCAATGGAATGGAATGGAATGGAATGTGGAATGGAAAGGATTGGAATAGGGAATGGATTGAGAAATGGAATGGAATGGAATGGAATGTGGAACTGAATGGAAAGAAATATTGAATTAAATGGAACGGAATATAATGTGGAATGGAATGGAATGAAATGTGGAATGGAATGTGAAATGAAATGCAGTGGAATTGAATGTGCAATGGAATGGAATGTGGAATGGAATGGAATGGAATTTGGAATTCAATGGAATGCAATGCAATGTGGAATGCAATTTAGAAGCTGTTGGAATGGAATGTGGAACGCAATGGAACAGAATGTGGAATGGAATGGAATGGAATGTGGAATGCAATTGAATGGAATGAAAAGGAATGTGGAATGGAATTGAATGGAATGTGGAATGGAATGTAGGATGGAATGGAAAGGTAAGTGAATGGAATAGAATGGAATGTGGAATAGAATGTGGAATGGAATATGATGGAATGTGGAAAGGAATGTGGAATGGAATGTGGAAAGGAGTGAATGTGGAATGGAATGTGGAATGGAATGTGGAATGGAACATGGAATGGAAAGTTGAATGAAATGTGTAATGGAACGGAATGCTATGTGGAAAGGAATGCGGAACGGAATGGCATGGATTGTGGAATGGAATGAAATGGAATTTGCAATGTAATGTAAAATGAAATGGAATGGAATGTGGTGTGGAATGTGGAATGGAACTTGAAATGGAACATTGAACAAAATGTAACTTGTAATGGAATGCAATGGAAAGAAATGTGAAATGGAATGTGGAATGGAATGTGGGATGGAATGGGGAATGGAATGTGGAATGGAATTGAATAGAAACTGGAATTCAATGGAACAGAATGGAATGTGGAATCGAATGGAATGCAATGGCATGGAAAACAATGTGGAATGGAATGGAATGTAACGTGGAATGGAATATGGAATTGAATGTGATAGAATATAGAATGGAATGTGATGCAATGTGGAATGTAATGTGGAAAAGAATGGAACGGAATGTGGAATGGAATGGAATGTATTTTGGAGTGGAAGGGAATAGAATGTGGAATGGAATATGGAATGTAATGGAATGTAATGCAATGGAATGTGGCATAGAATGGAAAGGAACGGTATGGAAAGTGGAATGGAATGCAATGGAATATGGAATGTTATTCGGAATGGAATGGAATGGAAAATAGAATGGAACGTGGAATGGAAAGTGTAATGGAACGTGCAGTGGAAGGTGGAATGGAAGGCGTAATGGAATGAGTAATGGATTGGAGTGGAATATGGAAAGGAAGGGAATGGAATGCGGAATGGAATGTGGAATGGAATGTGGAAAGGAATGTGGAAAGGAAAGGACTGGAACATGGAAAGGAATGGAATGGAAATTGGAATGGAATGGAATGGAATGGAATGAGGAATGGAATGGAAGGGAACGTGGGATGGAATGGAATGGAGTGTGGAATAGAATAGAACTGAGGGCAGAATGGAAAGGAATGGAATGTGGAATGGAATGGAATGGAATGGAATGTGAACTGAAATGGAATGCAATGGAACGGAATGTGGAATGGAATGGAATGCGGAATGGAATGTGGAATGCAATGGAATGGATTGTGGGATAGAATGGATTGGAATGTGGAAAGGAGTGGAATGGAATGGTATGGAATGCGGAATGGAACGGAATGGAATTGTACGGAATGTGGAATGCAATGGAATAGAATGTGGAATGGAATGGAATGGAACGTGGAATGGAATGTGGAATGGTTTGTGTAAAGGAACGCGCAATGGAACATGGAATGTAATATGGAATGGAATGAGTAATCTAATGGAATGGAATGTGGAATGGAAGGGAAACGAATGTGGAATGGAATGTGGAATGGAATGTGGATTGGAAAGTGGAATGCAATGGAAAGTTAGGTGGAAAGGAATGGAATGGAAACTTGAATGGAATGGAATGGAATGTGGAATGGAAGAGACTGGAATGAGGGATGGAATGTGGAATGGAATATGGAGTGAAACGTGGAACGGAATAGAATGGAATGTGGAATGGAATGGAATGGAACGTAGAATGGAATAGAATGGAATTTGGAAAGCAATGGAATGGAATGGAATGTGGAAGGGAAAGGAATGAAATATGGAATTGAATGGAATGGAATTACGAATTGAATGGAATGGAGTGGAATGTGTAATGGAATGGAATGGAATGTGGAATGGAATGGAATGGAATGTGGAACTGAATGGAATTCAATGTTTAACTGAATAAAATGGATCACGGAATGGAATGTGTAAAGGAATGGAATGGAATGTGGAATGGAAGGGAATGGAATGCGGAATGGAAAGTGGAATTGAATGGAATGGAATAGAATGGAATGAGGAATGGATTGGAATGGAATATGGAATGGAATGGAATGTGGAATGGAATGTGGAATTGAATTGAATGGAATGTATAATGGAATGGAATGGAATGTGGAATGGAATGGAACGTTAAATGGAATGGAATTGAATGTGGAATGTGAAATGGAATGTGGAATTCAATGTGAAATGGAATGTGGAATGGAATGTGGAATGGAATGTGAAATGGAAAGTGGAATGAAATGTGGAATGGAATGAAATGAAACGTGGAATGGAATGGAATGGAACGTAGAATGGAATGCAAGGAACGAGGAATGTAACGTGGAATGGAATGGAATGGAATGTGGAATGGAATGGAATGGAATGTGGGATGGAAAGGAATGGATTGTGGAAAGGAATGGAATAGATTGTGGAATGAAATGTGGAATGGAATGGAACGGAATGTGGAATGGAATGGAATGGTATGGAATGTGGAATTGAATGGAATGGAATGTGGAATGGAATGGAATGGAACGTGGAATGGAAAGTAGAAGGGAAAGTGGAATGGAACGTGCAAAGGAACTTGGAATGGAATGTGGAATGGAATGAGTTATAGAATGGAATGGAGAGTGGAAAGGAAGGGAATGGAATGAGGAATCTAATGTGGAATGGAAAGTGGAATGGAAAGTAGAATGCAATTTCATGGAACGTGGAATGGAGAGGAATGGAATGTGGAAGGGAATGGAATGGAGTGTGGAATGTAAGAGAATGGAATGCCGAATGGGATGTGGAATGGAATATGGAATGGAAAGTGGAACAAAATGGAAAGGAAAGTGGAATGGAATAGACAGGAACTTCGAATGGAATGGAATGGAATGTGGAATGGAATGGAATGGAATGTGGAATGGAATGCAATGGATCGTGGAATAGAATGTGGAGTGGAATGTGGAATGGAATCTGTAATGGAATGTGGAATGGAATGTGAAATGGAATGGAAGGAATGTGAAATGGAATGGAACGGAATGTGGAAAGGAATGTGGAATAGAATGCAAAGGAACGTGGAATCGAATGTGGAATGGAATGGAATGGGATGTGGAAAGGAATGTGGAATGGAATGGAATGTGGAATGGACTGTGGAATGGAAAGTGTAAAGGATAGTGGAATAGAATAGAATGGAATGGAATGGAATGGAATGGAATGGAATATGGAATGGAATGGAATGGAATGTGGAATGGAAAGGAATATGGAATAGAATGAAATGGAATAGAATGGATTGGAATGTGGAATGCAAAATTGAATGGAATCTGGAACGGAAAGTGTCATGGAATGGAATGTAAATGAATGGAAATTGGAATGTAACAGAATGGAATGTGGAATGGAATGTGGAATGGAATGGAATGGAATGGAATGGACTGTGGAATGCTATGGAATGGAATGGAATGGAATGTGGAATGAAATGTGGAATGGAATGTGCAATGGAATGCAATGTAATGAAATGGAATGTGGAATGGAATCTGGAACGGAATGTGCAATGGAATGTGGAATGGAATGGAATGTGGAATGAAATGTGCAATGGAATGTGGAATGTAATGTGGAAAGGAATGGAATGCAAAGTGTAATGGAATGGAATTTGATGTGGAATGTAACGTGGAAGTGAATGTAATGGAATGCAATTGAATGTGGAATGGAACGCCGAATGCAATGGAATGGAATGTGGAATGGAATGTGGAGTGGAATGCAATGGAATGGAATGTGGAATGTAATGGAATGGAATGTGGAATGGAATGGAATGGAATGTGGATTGGAATGGAATGGAAAGTGGAATGGAATGGAATGGGATGTGTAATGGAATGTGGAATGGAATGAGGAATGGAACATGGAATGGACTGTAATGAGTCGAGGAATAGAACATGGAATGGAAAGTGGAATGCATCGTGGAATGAAAGGATTGGAATGTGGAATGGAATGGAAGGTGGAATGGAATGGAAGGTGAAATGGAATGGAACGTGGAATGGAATAGAATGGAACGTGGAATAGAATGGAATGGAAATTGGAGGGGAATGGAATGGAAAGTGGAATGGAATGGAAGGTGGAAAGGAGTGGAATGGAACGTGGAATGGAATTTGGAATGGAATGGAATGCAAACTGGAATGGAATACAGCGTGGAATTCAATGCGGAATGGAATGTGGAAGGGAATGTGGAATGGAATGAAATGGAATTTGGAATGGAATGTAGAACAGAATGGAATGGAGTGGAATGGATTGGATTGTGGAATAGATTGTGGAATGAAACATGGAATGGAATTGAGTTGGTCGTGGAATGGTATGGAAAGTGGAATGGAATGGAATGAAACGCGGAATGGAAAGGAATGGAATGAAGAATTTATTGCAATGGAATGTGGAATGGAATGGAAAGAAAAGTGGAATGGAGAGGAAAGTGCAATGGAGTGGAATGGAAATTGGAATGGAATGTGGAATGGAATGGAACAGAATGGAATGCAAAGTGGGATGGAATGGAAAGTGGAATGGAATGTGGAATGGAATGTGGAATGGAATGTGGAATGGAAAATAATGGAATGTGGAATGGAAGGGAATGTGGACTGGAATGTGAAATGGAATGGTATGGGATGTGGAATGGAATGGAATGTGGAATGGAACGTGAAATGGAATGGAATGAGAAGGAATGGAATGTGGAATGGAATGTGGAATGGAACGTGGAATGGAATGGAATGGAATTGAGAATGTATAATGGAATGGAATGTGGAATGTGGAAGAGAATGGAATGTGGAATGGAATGGAAAGGAATGTGGAATGCAAAGGAAGGGAACGGAATGTGGAAGAGAATGTAATGTGGAAAGGAATGGAAAGGAATGTGGAATGCAATGGAAGGGAATGGAATGTGGAATGCAATGGAATGGAATGGAATGTGTATTGGAATGTGAAATGGAAAGGATTGGAATGGAATGGAATTTGGAATGGAATGGAATGGAATGTGTAATGGAATGGAATTGAGAGCAATGTGAAATGGAAAAGAATGGAATGTGGAAAGGAATGGAATGGAGTGCAATGTGAAATGGAATGGAATGGAAAGTGGAATGCAATGGAATGAAATTTGTAATGGAATGGAATGGAATGCGGAAGGAAATGGAATGGAAAGCAATGTGAAATGGAATGGAACGGAATGAGGAATGGAATGGAATGGAATGTGGAATGGAATGGAAAGGAATGTGGAATGAAATGCGGAATGGAATGGAATGTAATATTGAATGAAATGCAATGGAATGGAGTTTAGAATTTAATTAAGAATGGAATGGAATGGAATGTAGAATGGAATGGAATGGAATGTATAA
Source organism: Pongo abelii (assembly GCF_028885655.2). Classification (NCBI taxonomy): domain Eukaryota; kingdom Metazoa; phylum Chordata; class Mammalia; order Primates; family Hominidae; genus Pongo; species Pongo abelii. The sequence continues at coordinate 14,941,235 of NC_072000.2, read as the reverse complement.
TGGAATGGAATGGAATTTGTAATGCAATGGATTTGAATTGAATGTGGAATGGAAGGTAATGCAATTTGGAATGGAATTGGATGGAATGTGGAATGGAATGGAATGCAAAGGAATGTGGAATAGAAGGGAATGGAATGTGAAATGAAACACAATGGAATGTGGAATGGAATGTAATGGAAAGTGGAATGGAAGGGAATAGTATGTGGAATGAAATGGAATGAAATGTGATATGGAATGCACTGGAATATGGAATGGAATGCCATGGAAAGTGCAATGAAATGGAATGGAACGGAATGGAATATGGAATGGAATTGAAAGTAATGCAATGTGGAATGAAGTGGAATGCAATTTGGAATCCTATGTAATGGAATGCGAGATGGAACGTGGAAATTTTGGAATGGAATTTTGAATGGAATGTGTAATGCAGTGGAATGGAATGAGAAATGGAATGTGGAATGGAATATGGAATGGAATGTGGAATGGAAAGTGGAATGGAATGGAATGGAATTGAATGGAATGCGGAATGGAATGGAGTGGAATAGGTAATGGAATGGAATGCAGTGTGGGGTGGAATGGAATGGAATGTGGAATGTAATGGAATCGAATGTGGAATGCAATGTAATGGATTGTGGAATGGAATGGAATGGAATGGAATGGAATGTCGGATGGAATGGAATGGAATGAGGAGTGGAAGGTAATGTAATGGAATTGAATGTGAAATGGAATGGAATGGAATGGAATGGAATGGAATGGAATGTGGAATGGAATGGAATGGAATGTTTAACGGAAGGGAATGGAATGTGGAACGGAATGAAATGGGAAGTGGAATGGAATGGAATGGAATGTCGAATGGAATATAAAGGAATATGGAATGGAATGGAATGGAGTGTGGAACGGAATGGAATGGAATGTTGAATGGAATGGAATGGAACGTGGAAGGGAATGTGGAATGTAACGTTGAATGGAATGGAATGTCGAATGGATTGTGGAATGGAATGGAATTGAATGTGGAATGGAAAGTGGAATGGAATGGATTGGAAAGTGGAATGGCATGTGGAATGGAATGGAATGGAATGAGCAATTGAATGTGGAATGGAATGGAATGGAATGTGGAATGGAATAGTAATGGAAAGTGGAATGGAACGTGGAATGGAATGGAATGTGGAATGGAAAGTGGAATGGAATGTGGAATGGAATGTGGAATGGAATGGAATGCAATGGAATGGAGTGTGGAATTGAATGGAATGCAATGAAATGTAAAATGGAATTGACTGGAATGTGGAATGGAAGGGAATTGAATGGAATGGAAACTGGAATGGAATGGACTAGAATATGGATTGGAATGTGGAATGGAATGGAATGAAATGTGGAAATTAATGGCATGTAATGTGGAATGGAATGCCATGGAAAGTGGAATGGAATGGAATGGAATGAATTTGAGAATGGAATGCAAAGGAGTGGATTGTTGAATGGAATGGAATATAAAGTGTAATGGAATGGAATGGAATGTTTAATGGAATTGAATGGAATGTGAAATGCAATGGAATGCAAAGGATTCTGGAATAGAAAGAAATGGAATGGATTGAGGAATGGAATGGAATGGAATGGAATGGAATGGAATGAAATGTGGAATGGAATCTGCAATGGAATGTGGAATGGAATGGAATGTTGAATGGCATGGAATATAATGGAATGGTATTTGAAATGGAACGCGGAATGGAATGTGTAATGAAACGGAATGGATAGGAATGGTATTTGGAATGGTATGGAATGGAATGGAATGGAATGAAATGTGGAATGGAATGGAATGGAATGTAGAATGGAACACAATGGCATGGGGAATGGTATGTGGAATGGAATGGAGTGGAATATGGAATGGATAGTTGAAAGGAATGGAGTGGAATGTTGATTGGAATTTTGTGGAATGTGGAATTGAATGTGGAATGGAATGCAATGTGGAATGGAATTTGGAATGGATTGGAATGGAATGTGGATAGGAATTTAAGGGAATGGAATGTGGAATGGACGGGAATGGAATGTGGAAATGAATGGAATAGAATAGAATGTGGAATGGAATGTGAAATGGAATGGAATGGAATGTGGAATGGAATGAATTGAAATGTGGAATGGAATGAAAATGAATGTGGAATGGAATGTGGAATGGAATGGAATGAAATGTGGGAAGAAATGAGGAATTGAATGGAATGGAATGCGGAATGGAATGGAATAAAATGTAGAATGGAACGGAATGTAATGGAAGGTGGAATGGAATATGGAATGGAATGGAATGGAATGTGGAATGGAATGAAAAGGAATATTGAATGGAATAGAATGTGGAATGAAATGGAATGCAATGGAATGTGGAATGGAATTGAACGGAATGTGGCATGGAATGGAATGGAATGCAATATGGAATGGAATGGAATGGAATGGAATGAAAGGTGGAATGGAACGGAATGGAATGTGGAATGGAATGGAACGGAATGTGGAATGGAATGTGGAATGGAATGTGGAATGGAATTGAATGGAATGTGGAATGGAATGGAATGGAATGGAATGAAATCTGCAATGGAACGTTGAATGGAATGGAATGGAATGCGGAATGGAATGGAATGGAATGGAATGAAAGGTAGAATGGAACGGAATGGAATGTGTAATGGAATGGAATGGAATGTGGAAAGGAATGTGGAATGGAATGAGGAATGGAATGGAATGAAATCTGCAATGGAACGTAGAATGGAATGAAATGGAATGTGGAATGAAATGGAATAGAATTTCGAATTGAATTCACTGGAATGTAATGTGGAATGCATTGGAATGGAATGTGGAATGAAACGGGGAATGGAATGGAAAGGAAAGTGGAATGGAACGTGGAATGGAATGTGTAATGGAAAGGAATTTGAAATGGAATGGAATGGAATGAGGAATGTTATATGGAATAGAATGGAATGGAGTGAAATGGAATTTGGAATGTAATGAAGTGGAATGGAGTGTGGAATGGAATTGAATGGAAAGGAATGGAATGTGGAATGGAGTGAAATGGAATCTGGTAAGTAATGGAATGGAATGGAATGTGGATTGGAATCGAATGGAATGGAATGCAATGTGAAATGGCATGTAACGAAATGTGAAATGGAATGCAATTGAATGTGGAATGAAATGGAATGAAATATGGAATGGAATGCGAAATTGAATGGAAAGGGATTGAATGTGAACTAGAATGGAATGGAATGTGGAATGGAATGGAATAGAATGGGGAATGGAACTTCGAAAGGAACCTAGAATGGAATGGAATGGAAGGTGGAATGGAATGAAATGGAAGTTGGAATGGAATGGAATGGAATGGAATGGAATGCAATGTGGACAGGAATGTGGAATGGAATGGAACAGAACGAGGAATGGAATGTGGAATGGAATGTGGAATGGATTGTGGAATGGAGTGGAATGGAATGTGGAGTGGAATGGAATGGAGTGCAATGTGCAAAGTCATGGAATGGAATGAGGAATGGAATGTGGAGTGGAATGAATTGGAATGTGGAGTGGAATGTGGAATGGAATCTGGAATGGAATGGAGTGGAATGTGGAAGGCAAAGGAAGGGAGTGGAATGTGGAATGAAATGCAATGTGTAATGGAATGTGTAATGGAATGAAATGGAATGTGGAATGGAATGGAATGGAATATGGAACGGAATGGAACATAACGTGGAATGGAAGGTGGAAACGAATGTGGAATGGAAAGTGGAATGGAATGGGATAGAAAGTGGAAACGAATGGAATTGAATGTGGAATCGTACATGGAATGGAAAGTGGAATGGAATGGAATGGAATGTGGAATGGAATGAAATGGAAAGCAATGAAATGCAATGTGGAATTTAATGGAATACAATGTGGAAAGTAAAGGAATGGAATTTCTAATGGAATGAGGAATGTAATGGAATGGAATGTGGAATGGAATGTGGAATGGAAAGTGGAATGGCATGGAATGGAATGGAAAGGAATGGAATGGAATGCAATGTGGAATGGAATGTGGAATGGAATGGAATGGAACGTGGAATGGAACGTGGAATGGAATGTGGAATGCAGTGTGGAATGGAGTGGAATGGAATGTGGAGTGTAATGGAATGGAGTGCAAAGTGCAATGGCATGGAATGGAATGAGGAATGGAATGTGGAATGGAATGAATTGGAATGTGGAGTGGAATGTGGAATGGAATCTGGAAAGGAATGGAGTGGAATGTGGAAAGGAAAGAATGGAGTGGAATGAGGAAAGGAATGGAATGGAATGTGGAATAGAATGTGCAATGGAATGAAATGGATTGTTGAATGGAATGTTCATTGGAAAGAAATGGAATATGGAACGGAATGGAATCTAACGTGGAATGGAAGGTGGAAACGAATGTGGAATGGAAAGTGGAATGGAATGGGAAGGAAAGTGGAAAGGAATGGAATGGAATGTGGAATCGAATGTGGAATGGAAAGTGGAATCGAATGTGGAATGGAAAGTGGAATGGAATGGAATGGAAAGTGGAAAGGAATGGAATGGAATGTGGAATGGAACGTGGAATGGAATAGAATGCAATGTGGAATGCAACGGAATGGAGTGTTTAATGGAATGGAATGGAATGTGGAATGGAATTTAATGGAATTCAATGGAATGTTGAATGGAAAGGAATGGAATGTGAAATGGAATGTGGAATGGAAGGTGGAAAGGAACGAATTGGAATGTGGAATGGAATGTCAAATGGAATGGCGTGGAATCAGAAATGTTATGGAATGGAGAGGAATATGGAAAGGAAAGGAATGGAATGTGGAATGGAAAGTGAAATGGAAAGGAGTGGTATGTGGAAAGGAATGTGGAATGGAACGAAATGGAACGAGGAATGGAATGTGGAATGGAATGTGGAATGAATGGAATGTAATATGGAATGGAATGTGGAATGGAAGGGAATGGAATGTGGAATGGAAGGGAATGGAATGTGGAATGGAATGGAATGGAATGGAATGAGGAATGGAATGGAACGGAATGGAATGCAATGTGCAATGAAATGGAATGGAGTGGAATGTAGAATAGAATGTAGAATGAATATGGAATGCAATGGGGAATGGAATGGAATTTGGAATGCAATGTGGAATGTTATGGATTGTAATGGAATGTAGAATGCAATGGAAAGCAATTGAATGGAATGTGGAATATAATGGAATAGAAAGGAATGGAATATGTAATGGAATGAAATGTAAAGTGGAATGGAATGGAAAGGAATGGAATGCGGAATTGAATGGTATGTAATGCAGAATGGAATGCAATTGAATATGTAATGGAATGGAATGGAATGTGGAATGGAATGTTTGTTAAATGGAAGTGAATGGAACGTGGAATGGAATGTGGAATGTATTGGAATGGAATTTGGAAAGGAATTTGGAATGGAATGTGGAATCAAATGTGGAAAGAATGAAATGCAATATAGAATGGAATGTCAAACGGAATGTGCGATGGGATGGAAAATATTATGGAATGGAATGGAATGGAATGTGCCATGGAATGTAATGTAATGTGGAATGGAATGTGAAATGGAATGCAATGGAATGTGGAATGGAATGGAATGGAATGTTTAATGGAATGGAATGGAATGTGGACCGGAATGGAAAGGAATGGAATGGAATGTGAAATGGAATGGAATGAAATGTGGAATGGAATTGAATGCATTGTAGAATGGAACGGAATGGAATGGAATGGAATATGGAACGGAATGGAATGTAATGAAATGGAATGGAATGTGGAATGAAATGTGCTATGGAATGTAATGTAATGTGGAATGGAATGGAATGGATAGTGGAATGGAATGGAATGAAGTATGGAATGCAACGGAATGGAATGGAAGGGAATACGGAATGGAATGTGGAATGGAAAGGAAAGGAATATGGAACCGAATGGAATGAAAAGTGGCATGAAATGGAATGGAAAGTGGAATGGAATGGAACGGAAATGTGAAAAGGAATGGAATGGAATGTGGAATGGAATGGAATGGAATGTCGAATGGAATGAAATGGAACGGGGAATGGAATGTGGAATGGAATGGAATGGAACGTGGAATGGAACGTGGAATGGAATTGAATGGAATGGAATGTGGAATGGAAGGGAATGGAAAGTGGAATGGAATGGAATGGAATGGGATGGAATGGAATTTGAAGTGGAATGGAATGGAATGTTGAATGGAAATCAATGGAATGTGGAAAGGAATGGAATGGAGTAGAATGTGGAATGGAATGGAATGTGAAATGGAATTTGGAATGGAATGTGCAATGGAATGTGCAATGGAATGAATTGAAGTGGAATGTGGAATGAAATGGAATGGAATGTGGAATGGAATGTTCCATGAAAGACTGAATGCAATGTGCAATGGAATGTGGAACGGAATAGAGTCAAATGTGGAATAGAATGTAGGATAGAATGTGGAATAGAATGTGGAATAGAATGGAATGTAATGGAATGTGGAATTGAATTGATTGGAATATGGAAACGAATTCAATGGAATGTGGAATGGAATGTGAAATGGAATGGAATGAAATGTGGAATGAAATGTGGAATGGAATGTGGAATGGATTGTGGAATGGAATGGAATGAAACATGGAATCGAACATGGAATGCAACGTGGAAAGGAACGTGGAACAGTATGTGGAATGTAACGTGGAATGGAATGTGGAATGGAATGTGGATTGGAACGTGGAATGGAACGTGGAATGGAAAGTGGGACGGAAGGTGGAATGGAACCTGGATTGGAATGGAATGGAACGTGGAGGTCAAAGTGGAATGGAACGTGGAATTGAAAGAGGAATGGAACGTGGAATGGAACGCGGAATGGAACGCGGAATGCAACGGGATTCAATCTGGAATGGAATGGAAAGGAAGGTCGAATGGAATGGAATGGAATGTGGAATGGATTGTGAAATGGAATGGAATGGAATGTGGAGTGGAATGAAATGGAATGTGAAATGGAATGTGGAATTAAATGGAATGGAATAGAATACAGAAAGGAATGTAATGGAATAGAATGGAATGGAATGGAATGTTGAGTGGAACAGAATACAACGTGGAATGGAATTTGGAATGGAATGGAATGGAATGTAGAATGGAATAGAATGGAATGTGGAACGGATTGGAATGGAATGTGGAATGAAGTGGAATAGAATGGAATGGAATTGAAATTGACATGGAATGTAATGGAATGTGGAATAGAATGTGCAATGGAATGTGGAATGGAATGGAATGGAGAGGAATGTGGAATGGAATGGAATGGATTGTGGAATGGAATGTGGAATGGAATGTTCAATGTAATGTGGAAAGGAATGTGCAATGGAATGTGGAATGGCATGTAGTGAAATGTGGAATAGAGCGTGGCATGCTATGGAATGGAACGCGGAGTGGAAAGCGGAATGGAAAATGAAATGTAAGGTGTAATGGAACGTGGATTGGAAAGGGGAATGGAATGGAAAGCATTGTGGAATGGAATGGAAAGCATTGTGGAATGGAATGGAAAGCATTGTGGAAAGTAATGGAAAGGTAGGTGGAATGGAATGGAATGGAATATGGAATGGAATGGAATGGAATGGAATGGAATGTGGAAAGGAATGGAATGGAATGGAAAGGAAAGAATGTGGAGTGGAATGGATTAGAATGTGGAATAGAATGTGGATTGGAATTGAATTGAATTTGTAATGAAATGCGGAATGGAATGGAAAGCAACATGGAATGGAATCGAATGCAATGTGGAATGGAAAGGAATGGAATGGAATTTGAATGGAATGGAATGGAATTTGGAATGGAATGGAATAGAGTGGAATGTGGAATGGAATGGAATGGAATATGGAATGTAACGGAAAGGAATGGAAAGGAGTGGAAAGTGTAATTGAATGGAATGGAAAGAGGCTTGGAATTTGTAATGAAATGTTGAATGAAATGGAGTGGAATGTGGAATGGAATGTGGAATGGAATGGAGTGGAGTGTGGAACGGAATGGAATGGAATGTTAAATGGAATGTAATGTGGAATGGAGAGTGGAATGGAATGGAATGTGAAATGGAATGGAATGTGGAATGGAATGGAATGGAATGTGGAGTGGAATGGAATGGAGTGGAATGTGGAATGGAATGGAATGGAATGTGTAATGGAATGTGGAATGGAATGTGCAATGGAATGTGGAATCAAATGTGGAATGGAATGGAATGGAATGTGGAATGGGATGTCTAATGGAATGTAATGGCCGTTGGAATGGAACGTGGAATGGAATCGAATGGAATGTGGAATGGAATATGCAATTGAATGGAATGGAACGTGGAATGGAATGAAATGTGGAATGGAATGTGGAATGGAATGGAATGGAGTGGAATGCTGAATGGAATGAATAACGGAATGTGGAATGCAATGTGGAATGGAATGGAAAGTGGAATGGATTGAAGAATGGAAAGGAATGGAATGTGGAATGGAATTTGGAAGGGAATTTAATGGAATGGATTGGAATGTGCAATGGATAGGAATTCCTAATGGAATGTGGAATGGAATGGAATGGAATTTGAAATGCAATGTGGAATGGAATGTGGAATCTAATGAAGAAGGCAATGGAATGCAATATGGAATCGAATGTAGAATGGAATGTGCAATGGAATGGAATGCAATGTGAAATGCAATGGAATGGAATTTGCAATGGAATGGAATGGAAGGTGGACTGGAATGGAATGGAATGGAATGGAATGTGAAATGGAATGGAATGAAATGTGGAATGGAATTGAATGGAATGTGGAATGGAATGGAATGGAATGGAGAATGGAACATGGAGTGGAATGAATTCTAGAATGGAATGTGGAAAGGAAAGTGGAATGGATTGTAGAATGGGATGTGGAATGGAATGGAATGGAATGTGGAATGATATGTGGTATGGAATGGCATGTGGAATGGAATGGAATAGAATGGAATGGAAGGGAATACGGAATGGAATGTGGAATGGAAAGGAAAGGAATGTGGAGTGGAATGGAAAGGAAAGGAATGTGGAATGGAATGGAATGGAATGTGAAAAAGAATGGAATGGAATGTGGAATGGAATGGAATGGAATGTGAAAAAGAATGGAATGGAATGTGGAATGGAATGGAATGGAATGTGAAAAGGAATGGATTGGAATGTGGAATAGAATGGAATTGCAGGTGGAATGGAATGGAATGGAAAGTGGAATGTAACGTGGAAGGGAATGGATTGTGGAATGGAATGGAATGGATTGTGGAATGGAATGGAATGGAATGGAATTTAATATGGAATGGAATGGAATGGAATGGAATGGAATGGAATTTAATATGGAATGGAATGGAATGGAATGGAATGGAATTTAATATGGAATGGAATGGAATGGAATGGAAGGCTATACGGAATGGAATGTGGAATGGAAAGTAAAGGAATGTGGAATGCAATGTGGAATGGAATGGAATGTGAAAAGGAGTGGAATTGAATTTGGAATGGAATGGATGGGAATGTGAAAAGGAATGGAATGGAATGTGGAATGGAATGGAATGGAATGTGGAATGGAATGGAATGGAATGTGGAATTGAATGAGGAATGGAATGGAATGGAATGGGGAATGGAATGGTATGGAATGTAGAATGAAACATGGAGTGTAATGAATTGTAGAATGAAATGTCGTATGGAATGTGGAATGGAATTGAATGGAATGTGGAGTGGAATGGGATGGAATGGAGTGGAATATGAAATGGAATGGAATGGAATGTGAAATGGAATGCAATGGATTGTGGAATGGTATGTGGAATGGAATGTGAAATGGAATGGAATGGAATGTGTAATGGAATGGTATGAAATGTGGAATGGAATGTGAAATGGAGTGGAATGGGATGTGGAATGGAATGGAATGGAAAGTGCAATGGAATTGAACGGACTGTGGAAAGGAATGGAATGGTATGTAGAATGGAATGTGGAATGGAATGGTATTTAATGTGGAATGTAATGTGGAATGGAATGGAATGGAATTTGGAATGGAATTGATTGGATTGTGGAATGGAATGGAATGGAATGTGGAATGGAATATAATATGTAAAGGAATGGTATGGAATGTGGAATGGATTGGAATGGATTTGACTGGAGTGGAATCTAACGGTGTGGAATGGAATGGAGTTTGGTGTAGTGTGGTGAAGTTGAGTGGATTGGAGTAAAGAGGAAAGAGATGGAGTAGAATGGAGTAGAATGGAATGGAGTGGAGTGGTTTTGAGGGGACTGCATTGGAATGGATCTAAAGGGAATGAAAAGAATTGGAAAGTAGTGGAGTGGAGACTGGTGTGGTGTCTTGGAATGGATTTGATGGAATGGCGATGAGTGTAGTAGTGAGGAGTGGAATTGAGTTGAGTGGAATAGAGTGGAGAGGAGAGGAATGTCATGAAATGGAGTAGAATGCAATGGAAAGGAGAGGAGTGGAAAGGAATATAATGGACTGGAGTGCAGTGGAGGATAGTGGGGTAGATTGGACTGGAATGGAGTGCAATGGAATGGATTGAAGTGGAATGGAGTGGAGTGGAATGGAAGGGAGTGGAATTGAGTGGAGAGGAGTTGCGTGGAGTGGAGGGAAATGGAGAGGAGTGGAATGGAATCGAGTGGAGTAGATTGGAATCGAATTTAATGGAATGGATTGGAGATGAATGGAGTGGAGTCGAGTAGAATGGAGTGGATTGGAATAGAATGGAATGGAATGGAGTGGACTGTAATTGAAATGAGTGCAGTGAAGTGGAATAGAATGGAATGGAATGGAGTGGACTGTAATTGAAATGAGTGCAGTGGAGAGGAATGGAGTTGAATGCAGAGAAATGGAATGTAGTGGAATGGATTTGACTGGAGTTGAATGGAGAAGAGCAGAATGGAATGGAATGTAGTGGAATGGATTGGAATGGGATGGAGTGGAATGGAGTGTAGTGGAGTGGAAAGGATTGGAATGGGATGGAGTGGAATGGAGTGTAGTGGAGTGGAAAGGATTGGAATGGAATGGAGTTGAGTGGAAAGGAATGGAATGGAATGGAGTGGATTTCTGTGGAGTCAAGTGGAATGGAACGGAATGGAATGAAGGGGAATGGAATAGAATGGAGTGGAGTGGAAAGGAATGGCATGGAATGGAGTGGAGTGGAGTGGAGTAGAGTGTAAAGGAGTGTTGCGGAACAGAATGTAGTGGAATGGAATCTAATGCAGGGGAATGGAGTGGAATGGAATAGAACGGAATGGACTGGAGTGGAATGGAATGGATTGGAATGGAGTGGAATGAAACTGAGTGGAGTGTAATGGAATGGAATGAAAGGGAATGGAGTGCAGTGGATTGGATTGGAGTGGTCTGCAGAGGAATGGCATCAAACTGAATTGAGCAGAATGAAATTAAATGGATTGGAGTGGTGTGGTTTAGAACAGAATGGAATGGAGTTGAGTGGAATAGAGTGGAATGGAATGCATTGGAATGGAGTGGAATATAATTGAGTGGAGTTAAGTGGAATAAACGGGAATGGTGTGGAATGGAATTGAATTAAGTGAAATGGAATAGAATGGAATGGAGTGGAATGGAATGCAATGGAGTAGACAGGAGTGGAATCTAATGGAGTGGAATTTTATGGAGTGGGGTGTAATGGAGTGGATTAGAGTGGATTGGAGTATAGTGGAAGGAAACGGAGTGGAATGGAGTAGAATGGAATGGAGTGGAGTGGATTTGTGTAGAGTGCAGTGGATTGGAGGGAAATTGAATGAAACAGATTGGAATGGAGTGGAGTGGAGATTGGTGGGGTGTCATGGAATGGATTTGATGGAACGGAGAGAGTGTTGTAGAGTGGAGTGGAATGGAGTGGAGTGGAAAGGAATGTGATGGAATGAAGTAGAATGATATTGAATGTAGTTCAGTGGAAAGGAATAGAATGGAGTGGAATACAGTGGAGTGGAGTGGACTGGAAAGGATTGCAATGGAATGGATTGGAGAGGAATGGAGGAGAGTGGAATGGAATGGAACGGAGTTGAGTGCAGAGGAGTGGCGTGGAATGGAGTGCAATAGAGTGGAGTGGAATGGAGTGGAGCGGAATGGAATCGAATGTAATGGAATGCAGTGGAGTTGATTGGTGTGGAGTCGAGTAGAATGGAGTGCAGTGGCATAGAATGGAATGGAATGGAGTGGACTGGAGTTGAGTTGAGTGGAGTGGAGAGGAATGGAGTTGAATGGAAAGAAAAGGATTGTAGTGGAATGGATTTGACTGGAGTAGAATGGAGAAGAGTGGAATGGAATGGAATGGAGTGGAATGGAGTGGATTGGAGTGGAAAGAATTGGAATGGAATGGAGATAAGTGGAAATTAATGGAATGGAAAGGAGTGGATTTGAGTGGAGTGAAGTGGAATGGAAATGAATGGAATGAATGGGAATGGAATAGAATGGAGTGGAGTGAAATGGAATGGCAGGGAATGGTGTGGAGTGGAGTGGAGTGGAGTGGAGTGGAGTAGAGTGGAAAGGAGTGTTGCGGACAGGAATGCAGTGGAATGGAAACTAATGCAGAAGAGTGGAGTGGAATGGAATGGGATGGAAGGGACTGGAGTGAAGTGGAATGGAGTAGAGTGGAGTGGAACGAAACTGAGTGTAGTGGAAGGGGATGGAATGAAAGGGAATGGAGTACAGTGTAATGGATTGGAGTGGCGTGGAGAGGAATGGCCTCGAAATGAATGGAGCAGAATGAAATGGAATGGATAGGAGTGGAGTGGATTGTGACGGAAGGGAATGGAGATGAGTGGAATAGTGTGGAATGGAATGCAATGGAATATAATTGAGTGGAGTTAAGTGGAATGAAGAGGAATGTATGGGAACGGTGTGGAATGGAATTGAATGAAGTGAAATGGAATGGAATGCAATGGAGTGGAATGGAATAGAATGGAGAGGACTGGAGTGGAACCTAATAGAGTAGAATGAAATGGAGTGGGGTGTAATGGAGTGGAGTTGAGTGGATTGGAGTAAAGTGGAAAGAAACAGAGTAGAATGGAGTAGAATGGCATGAAGTGGAGTGGATTTGGGTGGAGTGATGTGGACTGGAGCGAAATGGAATTTAATGGATTGGAATGGAGTGGAGTGGAGATTGGCGGGGTGTCATTGAATGGATTTGATGGAATGGAGTTGAGAGTAATAGAGTGGAGCGGAATGGAGTGGAATGGAATGGAGTGGAGTGTAAAGGAATGTCATGGAATGGAGTAGAATGCAATGGAATAGAGTGGAGTGGAAAGGAATAGAGTGGAGTGGAGTGCAGTGGAGTGGAGTGAAGTGGAGTGGACTGGAATGGAATGGAGTCGAGTGGATAGGAGTGTCGTGGAATGGAGTGAAATGGAGTGGAGTGGAATGGAATGGAGTGGAGTGGAATGGAATGGAGTTGAATGGAGTGGACGGGAGTTGAATTGAGATGAGTGGAGAGGAATGGAGTTGAATGGAAAGAAATGGAATGTAGTGGAATAGATTTGACTGGAATAGAATGGAAAGAGTGGAATGTAGTGGAATGGAATGGAATAGGATGGAGACGAATGGAGTGGAGTGGAGTGGAAAAGATTGGAATGGAATGCAGTTGATTGGAAAGGAATAGAATGGAAAGGAGTGGATTTGAGTGGAGGGAAGTGGAATGGAATGGAATGGAATGAAGGGGATTGGAATAGAATGGAGTGGAGTGGAATGGAATGGCATGGAAAGGAGTGAAGTCGAGTGGAGTGGAGTGGAGTAGAGTGGAAAGGAGTATTGCGGATTGGAATGTAGTGGAATGGAATCTAATGCAGACGAATGGAGTGGAAAGGAATTGAATGGAATGGAATGGACAGGAGTGGAGTGGAATAGACTGGAGTGGAGTGGAATGAAACTGTGTGGAGTGTAAAGGAATGGAATGAAAGGGAATGGAGTGCAGTGGAATGGATTGGAGTGGCGTGGAGAGGAATGGCATCGAACTGAATGGAGCAGAATGAAATGGAATGGATTGGACTGGAGTGGCTAGGAATGGAATGGAATGGAGTCGACTGGAATAGAGTGGATTGGAAAGCAGTGGAATTGAGTGGAATATAATTGAGTGGAGTTAAGTGGAATGGAGTGGAATTTACGGGAATGGTGTGGAATGGAATTGAATGAAGTGAAATGGAATGGAATGGAGTGGAATGTAATGGAATGGATTGGACTGAAGCTGAATCTAATGGAGTGGAATGGAATGGAGTGGGGTGTAATGGAGTGGACTTGAGGGGATTGGAGTAAAGCAGAAAGAAACGGAGTAGAATGGAGAAGAATGGAATGGATTGGAGTGGATTTGAGTGGAGTGCAGTGGATTGGAGCGAAATGGAATGAAAAGAATTGGAATGGAGTGGAGTGGAGATTGCTGGGGTGTCACAGAATGGATTTCATGGAATGGAGTTGAGTGTAATAGTGAGGAGTGGAATGGAGTGGAGTGGAATGGAGTGGAGTGGAATGGAGTGGAGTGGAAAGGAATGTCATGGAATGGAGTGGAATGCAATGGAAAGGAGTAGAGTGGAAAGGAATAGAATGGAGTAGAGTGTAGTGGAGTGGAGTGGAGTGGATTGGACAGGAATGGGGTGCAATGGAATGGATTGGAGTGGAATTGAGTGGAGTGGAATGGAATGGAAGGGAATTGAGTGGAGAGAAGTGGCGTGGAATGGAGTGAAATGGAGTGGAGTGGAATGGAAAGGAATGGAGTGAAATGGATTGGAGTGGAATGGAATCGAATGTAATGGAATGGATTGGAGTCGAGTAGAATGGAGTGGAGCGGAATAGAATGGAATGGGATGGAGTAGACTGGAGTTGAATTGAGTGGAGTGGAGAGGAATGGAGCTGAATGGAGAGAAATGGAATGTAGTGGAATGGATTTGACTGGAGTAGAATGGAGAAGAGTGGAAGAGAATGGAATGTAGTGGAATGGATTGGAATGAGATGGAGTGGAATGGAATGGAGTGGAGTGGAAAGGATTGGAATGGAATGGAATTGAGTGGAAAGGAATGGAATGGAATGGAGTGGATTTGAGTGGAGTGAAGTGGAATGAACGGAATGGAATGAAGAGGAATGGAATAGAATGGAGTGGAGTGGAATGGAGTGGCATGGAATGGAGTGGAGTGTAGTGGAGTGGAGTGGAGTAGATTGGAAAGGAGTGTTGCGGACTGGAATGTAGTGGAATTGAAAGGAATGTGAAATAGAATAGAATGGAATGGAACATTGAATGGAATGGGATGGAATGAGGAATGGAATGGAATGGAATGCAGTATGGAATGGAATGCAATGTGTAATGGAATGGAATGGAAAGCAGAATAGAATGGAATGGAATGTGGAATAGAATGGAATGGATTGGAATGGATTGCGAAATGGAATGGAATGGAATGTGGAATGCAATGGAATGCAATGGAATGTGGAAATGAACGGAATGGGGTGTGGTATGGAATGGAATAGAAGGTGGAATGAAACGGAATGGAACGTGCAATAGAATCTGTAATGGAATGTGGAATGAAATGTGGAATGGAATTGAATGGAATGTGGAATGGAATGGAGTGGAATGTGGAATAAAATGGAATGGAACGGAATGTGGAATAGAATGGAAAGGAATGGAATGGAATCCGGAATCAAATGGAGTGGAATCTGGAGTGCAAAATAATGGAATGGAATGTGAAACTGAATGGAATGGAACGTGGAATGGAAAGTGGAAAGGAATGTAGAATGGAAAGGAATATAAGGTGAAATGGAATGTGGAATGGAATGTGAAATGCAATGTGGAATGGAATGTTGAATGGAATGTGGAAGAGAACATGGAATGGAATGGAATGGAATGTAGAATGCAATGTGGAATGGATTGGAAAGGAATGTGGAATGGAATGTGTAATGGAACATGAATGGAAAGGAATGGAATGTGGAATGGAATGTGGAATGAAATGGAAAGGAATGTGGAAAGGAATGTGGGATGGATTGGAAAGGAATGTGGAATGGAATGTGGAATGAAATGGAAAGGAATGTGGAATGGAATGTGGGATGGATTGGAAAGGAATGTGGAATGGAATGTGAAATGGAATGTGAAATGGAATGGAATGGAATGTGGAATGGATGGAATGGAATGCAATGTGGAATGGAATGGAATGTGGAATGGATGGAATGGAATGCAATGTGGAATGGAATGGAATGCAATGAAGAACGGAATGAAATATAATTCGGAATGAAATGGAGTGGAATGTGGAATGGAATGGAATGGAATGTGGAATGGAAAGGAATGGAAGGTGGAATGCAATGGAATGGAATGTGGAACGGGATGTGGAATGGAGTGGAAAGAAATGTGGAATGGAATGTGGAATGGAATGGAAATGAACATGGAAAGGAATGTGGAATGGAATGGAACGGAATGCATTGTTGAAAGGAATAGAATGGAACGTGGAATGGCATGGAATGTAATATGCAATGGAATGGAATGGAATGTAAAATGGAATGTTAATTGGAATGGAATGCAATGTGGAATGGAATGTGGAATGCAATGGATCGTCGAATGGAATGTGGAATGGAATGGAATGGAATGCGGAATGAAATGTGGAATGCAACAGAATAGAATGTGGAATGGAATGGAATGGAGTGTGGAATGGAATTTGGAATGGAATTTGTAATGGAATGGAAATGAATGTGGAATGGAAAGCAGAATGGAATGGAACGGACAGCATTGTGGAATGGAATGGAATGGAATGTGGAATGGAATGGAATGGAATGTGGAATGGAATGAAATATGGAATTGAATGGAATTGAACGTGGAATGGAATGGAATTGAATGTGGAATGGAATGGAATGGAATGTGGAATGGAATGCAATGAATGCAATATGGAATGGACTGCAATTCAATGTGGAATAGAATGGAACGCAATGTGGAATGGAATGGAATATAAAGTGGAACTGAATGGAATGGAGGATGGAGTGGAAGGGAATGGAATCTCGAATAGAAAGTGGAATGACATGAAATAGAATGGAATGTGGAATTGAATGGAATGGAATTTGGAATGGAAAGGAATTTAATCTGGAATGGAATGGAATGGAATTTGGAATGGAGGGGAATGGAATGAAAATTGGAATGGAATGGTACGGAAGTTGGATTGCAATGTGGAATGGAATGGAATGAAATGGAGTGTGGAATGGAATGTGGAGTGGAATGTGGAATTGAATGTGCTGCAAAGTGGAATGGAATGTGCAGAGGAATGGAATGGTATGTGCAATGTTACGGAAAGGAATGAAGAATGGAATATGAAATGGAATGCGGAATACAATGGAATGGAATAAAATGAGGAATTGAATGGAATGGAAAGTGGAATGGAATGGAATGTGAAATTGAATGCGGAATGCAATGGAATGGAATGAAAGGAGGAATTGAATGGAATAGAATGTGGAATGGAATGGTTGAATGTGGAATGGAATGGAATAGAAGGCGGAATGGAATGGAATGTGGGAAGTAATGGAATGGAAAGTGGAATAGAATGTGGAATGAATGTGGAATGGAATGTGGAACTGAATGGAATGGAATGCGGAATGGAATGGAATGGAATGTGGAATAGAAAGGAATGGAATGGAATTTAATGCACAATGGTATGAAAAGGTATGTGGAATGAAATGGAAGGGAATGAAATGTGGAATTCAATGGATTGGAATGTGGAACGGAATGGAATGGAATGTGGAATGGAATGGAATGGAAAGTGGAATGGAATGCGGAATCGAATATGGAATGGAATGTTTGATGGAATGGAATGGAATGTGGAATGGAATGTGGAATGAAACGGAAGTATTGTGCAATGGAATGTGGAGTGGAATGTAGAAAGTAAAGTGGAATGGAATGCAATGGAACATGGAATGCAACGTGCAATGGAAGGTGGAATGCAAAGTGGAATGGAATGTTTAATGGAATGGAATGAAACGTGGAATGGAATGGACTGGAATGTGGAATGGAGAGGAATGTAGAATGGAAAGTGAAATGCAATGTGGAATGGAATTTCGAATGGAATGTGCAATGGAATGGAATGGAATGAGGAATGAAATGTGGAATGGAATGTGGAATGGAATGGAATGTGGAATAGAATGGAATGTGAAGTGGAAAGTTGAATGGAAGGTGTAATGGAACGTGGAATGGAATGGAACTGAAAGTGGATTGGAACATGGAATGGAACGTGGAATGGAACGTCGAATGGATTGGAATGGAATGTGGAATGGAATGGAATGGAATGTGGAATGGAATGGAATGGAAAGCGAAATGCAATCTGGAATGTAACGTGGAATGTAATGTGAAATGGAATGAGGAATGGAATGTGGAAAGGAATGGAATGGAAGGCAGAATGGAATGTGGAATAGAATGGAATGGAATGTGGAATGGAATGTGGAATGGTATGTGGAATCTAATGTAATAGAATGGAATTTAACGTGGAATGCAATCTGGAATGGAACGTGGAATGGAATTGGAATAGAACGGAATGGAATGTGGAGTGCAACTTGGAATGGTATGCAATAGAACGTATAATGGAACTTTGAATGGAAAGTGGAATGCGGAATGGAACATGGAAAGGAATGTGCAATTGAATGTGGAATGGAATGGAATGGACTGAGGAATGGAATGTGAAATGGAAAAGGGAATGCAATGGAATGGAATGAAATGAGGAATTGAATGGAATGGAATGTGGAAAGGAATGGAATGCAATGTGGAATGGAATGGAATAGAACGTGGAATGGAACGTGGAATGGAATGCAATGGAATGTGGAAGTAAATGGAATGGAAAGTGGAATAGAATATGGATTGGAATGTGGAATGGAATGTGTACTTGAATGGAATGGAATGCGGAATGGAATGGAATGCAATGAGGAATAGAATGGAATGAAATGGAATTTAATGCGCAATGGTAAGAAATGGAAGAAAGAATTGGTAAGAAAGGAATGTGGAAAGGAAAGGATGGAGGAATGGAATGTGGAATGGAATGGAATGGAATGTGGAATGGAAAAGAATGGAATGTGGAATGGAACGGAATTTAATATGGAATGGAATATGGAATGGAATGGATTGTGGCATGGAATGTGCAATGGAATGGAAATGAATGTCAAAGGAATGTGGAATGGAATGGAATGGAAAGTGGAGTGGAATGGAATGGAATGCAATGTGGAATGGAATGGAATGCAATATGGAATGGAATGGAATGCAATGTGGAATAGAATGGAATGCAATGTGGAATGGAATGGAATTCAATGTGGAATGGAATGGAATGGAATGTGGAATGGAATGAAATGGAATATGGAGTGGAATGGAATGTGGAATGGAATGAGGAATGGAATGGAATGGAATGGAATGGAATGTGCGATGGAATGAAATTGAATGTGGAATGGAATGGAAAGGAATATGGAATGAAATGGAATGGAATGAAATGTTCAATGGAATAGAATGGAATGTGGAATGGAAAGTGGAATGGAATGGAATGTTGAATGGAACGTTCAATGGAATGGCAAGGGATTCGGAAGGGAATGAGGAAAGGTATGGAATGGAATGGAGTGGAATGTGGAAAGGAATGCAATGGAATGCGGAATGGAATATATAAAGGAATGGAATGCAAAGTAGAATGGAATGTTGAATGGAATGTTGAATGGAATGTGGAATGGGAAGTGGAATGGAATGGAATGGAATGTGAAATGGAAAGTGGATTGGAATGGGGTATCGAAAGTATAGAAATGTGGGTTAGAATGTGGAATGGAATGAGGAAAGGAAACTGGACTGGAATGGAGTGGAATGTGGAATGGAACATGGAATGGAATGTAATGGAATGTGGAAAGGAACGTGGAATGGAACGTGTAATGGAACGGGGTATGGAACTTAGAATGGAATGTGGAATGGAATGGAATGGAATGGAATGTGGAATTGAATGGGATGGAATGTGGAATGGAATGTGGAATGGAATGGGCAATGGAATGGAATGGAATGTGGAATGGGAAGTGGAATGGAATGTGGAATGGAACTTGGAATTTAATGGAATGGAATGTGGAATGGAATGGAATGGAATGTTGAATTGGATGTGGAATAAATTGGAATGGATTGTGAAACGAAATTTGTAATGGAATATGGAATGGAATGTGGAATGCAACGGAATGGAATGCGGAGTGGAGTGCGGAATGGAATTTGTAATGGAATTTTGAATGGAATGGAATGGAATGTGGAATGGGATGGGTAATGGAAAGTGGAATGGAATGTGGAAGTGAATATGGAATGGAATGGAATGGAATCGCATGTTGAATTGAATGCAATGGAATGTGAAATTGAGTGTGGAATAAAATGTGAAATGCAACGTGGAATGGAATGTGGAAGAGAGTGGAATGGAACGTGGAATGGCATGGAATAGAACTTCGAATGGAACGTGTAATGGAAAGTGGATTGGACAGTGGAAAGGAACTTGGAAATGAATGCGGAAAGTACCGAGGAAAGGAATGTGGAATGGAATGGATTGGAATGTGGAAAGGAATGTGGAATGGAGTGGAATGGAACATGGAATAGAAGATGGAATTGAATGGAATGGACCGTGGAACGGAATGGAATGAAACGTGGAATGGAATGTGGAATGGAACGAGGAGTGCAATGTAGAATGGAATGTGGAGTGCAATGTGGAACGGAATGTGGAATCCAAAGGAATGGAATGTAGAATGGAATAGAATGGAATGTGGCATAGAATGGAATGGAATTGTAATTGGAATGGAACGTGGAATGGAATGGAATGGACTGTGGAATGGAATGGAATGGAATGTGGAATGGAATGCAACGTGGAATGGAATGCAATGGAATGTGGATTGGAATGGAAATGAATGTGGAATGGAATAGAATGTAATGCTTGGAATGCGAAATGGAGTGTGAAATGGAATGTGGAATGGAAGGTGGAATTTAATGAAATGGAAAGTGGAATGAAATGGAATAGAACGTGGAATTGTACAGAATGGAACGTGGAATGGAACGTGAAATTGAACGTCGAATGGAATGTGGAATTGAATGCAATGGAATGTGGAATTGAATTGTGGAATAGAACTTGGAATATAATGCAAAGGAATTTAATGGAACGTGGAATTTAACGTGGAATGGAATGTGGAATGGAATGGAATGGAATATGGAATGGAATGTGGAATGAAATTTAATGGAATGTGGAATGGAACGGAATGGAATGTGGAATGTAATGTGGCGTGGAATGGAGTGGAATCTACAAAGGAATGTTAAATGCAATGTGGAATGGAATGTGGAATGGAATGGAATGGAATGTGGAATGGAATGGAATGGAATGTGGAATGGAATGGAATGGAATGTGGAATGGAAAGGAATGGAATGTGCAATGCAATGTGGAACGGAATGCAGAATAGAATAAAATGGAATCTAGAATGGAATGTGGAATGGAATGGAAAGGAATGTGGAATGGAATGTGGAATGGAATGGAATGGAAAGTGGAATGGAATATGGAATGGAATGGAATGGAATGTGGAATAGAATGTGGAAAGGAATGTGGAATGGAACAGAATGGAATGTGAAATGGAATGGAATGGATTGTGGAATGGTGTGTAAAATGGAATGTGGAATGGAACGAAATGGAATGGGTTATGGAATGTGGAAAGAAAGGTGGAATGGAAGAGAATGGCATGTGGATTGGAATGGAATGGAACGTGGAACAGAATGGAATGTAATGGAATAGAATAGAATAGAACAGAATAGAATAGAATAGAATGGAATAGAATAGAATGTAATGGAATAGAATGGAATGTAATGGAATGTGAAGTGGAATGAAATGGAATGTTGAACGGAATAGAATGGAATGTGGAATGGAATGGAAAGTTGAATGGAATCGAATGGAATAGAATGTGGATTGGAAAGGAATGGAATGTGGATTGGGATTAAATGGAATGCAAAGGATTGCGAAATGGAATGTGGAATTGAATGAGGAATGGAACGTGGAATGGAATGGAATGGAACGTGGAAAGGCATGTGGAATGGAATGGAATGTAATGTGCAATGGAATATAGAATGGAATGTTGAATGGAATGGAATTGAATCTGAAATGGAAGGTTGAATGAAATGTACAATGGAATGCGGAATGGAATGAATTGGAATGTGGAATTGAATGCAGTGGAACGTAGAACGGAATGGAATGGAACGTGTAATGGAACGTGGAATTCAATGTGGAATGGAATGTGCAATGGAATGGAATGGAATGTGAATTGGAATGTGGAGTGGTATGGATTGGAATATGGAATGCAATGTGGAATGGAAAGGAATGGAATGTGGAATGGAATGGAAAGTGGAATGGAATGGAATGGAATGTGGAATGTAATTTGGAATTGAATGGAAAGGAATGGAACGGAATGTGGAATGGAATAGAATATGGAATGGAATGGAATACGAAATGGAAAGCAATGGAATTGAATGGAATGTGGAATGGAATGGAAAGTAATGTGGAATGGAATGGAATGCAATGGAATGTGGAATGGAATGGAATGCAATGCAATGTGAAATGGAATGGAAAGGAATGTGGAATGGAATGCAATGTGGAACGGAATGGAATGGAATGGAATGGAATGTGGAATGGAATGGAATGGAATACGGAATGGAATGTCATGGAACGGAATGGAATGTGGAATGGAATGGAATTGAATGTGGAATGGATTGGAATGGAAAATGGAATGGAACAGAATGGAATGTGGAATGGAATGGAATGGAACCTGGAATGGAATGTGGACTGGAATGCAAAGGAATGTGAAATGGAATGTGGAATGGAATGGAATGTGGAATGGAATGTGCAATGGATTGTGGACAGCAATGCAATGGAATGTGGAATGGAATGTGGAATGGAATGTAATGGAATGCGGAATAGAATTGAATGATATCTGGAATGGAATGCAGAATGGAATGTGGAATGGAATGTGAAATGGAATGGAATTGAATGTGAAATGGAATGAGGAATAGAACATGGAATGCATTGGAATGGAATGTGGTTTGGAATAGAATATGGAATGGAATGAAATGGAATGTGGAATGGAATAGAATATGGAATGGAATGGAATACGAAATGGAAAGCAATGGAATTGAATGGAATGTGGAATGGAATGGAAAGTAATGTGGAATGGAATGGAATGCAATGGAATGTGGAATGGAATGGAATGCAATGCAATGTGAAATGGAATGGAAAGGAATGTGGAATGGAATGCAATGTGGAACGGAATGGAATGGAATGGAATGTGGAATGGAATGGAATGGAATACGGAATGGAATGTCATGGAACGGAATGGAATGTGGAATGGAATGGAATTGAATGTGGAATGGATTGGAATGGAAAATGGAATGGAACAGAATGGAATGTGGAATGGAATGGAATGGAACCTGGAATGGAATGTGGACTGGAATGCAAAGGAATGTGAAATGGAATGTGGAATGGAATGGAATGTGGAATGGAATGTGCAATGGATTGTGGACAGCAATGCAATGGAATGTGGAATGGAATGTGGAATGGAATGTAATGGAATGCGGAATAGAATTGAATGATATCTGGAATGGAATGCAGAATGGAATGTGGAATGGAATGTGAAATGGAATGGAATTGAATGTGAAATGGAATGAGGAATAGAACATGGAATGCATTGGAATGGAATGTGGTTTGGAATAGAATATGGAATGGAATGAAATGGAAAGGATTTTGAAATGGAATGGAATTGCATGTGGAATGCAATGTGGAATGGAAAGTGGAATTGAAGATGGAATGGAAAGTGAAGTGGACTGTGTAATGCAAAGGAATGGTATGTGGAATGGAATATGGAATGGAATGGTAAGGAATGTGGAATGGAATCTGGAATGTAATGTGTAATGGAATGTGGAATACCATATTGAATGGTATGGAATGGAATGTGTACAGGAATGGAATGGAATGTGGAATGGAATGTGAAATGGAATGGAATGGAATGTGGTATGTAATGTGTAATCTAACGTGGAATGGATTGTGCAATGGAACGTGGAATTGAATGTGCATTGGAAAGTGGAATGGAAAGTGGAATGGAATGGAATGGATTGTGTAATGGATTGTGGAATGGAATGTGGAATGAAAAGAATGTAATGTGGAATGATATGTGGAATGGAATGAGGAAAAAAAAGTGGAGTGGTATGGAATGGAATGTGGAATGCAACGTGGAATTCAATGTAAAGGAAAGTGGAATGGAATGTGAAATGGAACATGGAATGGAACGAGGAATGGAATGTGGAATGGAACGTGTAAATGAATGTGAAATGGAATGAGGAATGAAATGGAATGCAATGTTCAATGGAATGGAATGGAATGGAGTAGAATGTGGAGTGGAATGTTTAATGGAATGAAATGGAATGTGGAATGGAATGGAAAGTGTAATGGAATGTAATGGAATGTGGAATGGAATGTGGAATGGAATGGATTGTGGAATGGAATAGAATGTGGAATGGAGTGAAATGGAATGGAATGTAGAATGGAATGGAATGGAATGTGCAATGGAATGGAATGGAATGTGGACTGGAATGTATCGGAATGTGGAATGGAAAACAAAGTGGAGTGAAATGGAATGGAACGGAATGTGGAATGGAATGGAACAGAATGAATTGGAAGAGAATGTGGAATGGAATGGAATGGAATGTGGAATGGAATAGAACGTGGAATGGAATGAAGTGGAATGGAATGTGAAATGGAATGTAATGGAATGTGGAATGGAATGGAATAGCATGTGAAATGGAATGGAATGGAATAGAATGTGGACTGGAATGTGGAATGGAAAGTGGACTGCAATGTAGAATGTATTGGAATTGAATGTGTAATGCAACGTGGAATGAAATGGCATGGCATGTGTAATAGAACATGGAATGCAACGTGGAATGGAAAGTGGAATGGAACGTGGAATGGATTAGAAGGGAAAGTGGAATACAATCGAATGGAAATTGGAATGGAATGTAATAGTAAACTGTATGGAATGTGGAAAGTAATGGAATGTGGAATGGAATGCAGAATGGTATGGAATTCCGAATGGAATGTGGAATGGAATGTAATGGGATGGAATATGGAATGGAATGTGGAATGTAATTTGGAATGGAATGTGGATTATAATGTGGAATGGAATGTGGTATGGAATGGAATGGAATATGGAATGGAAAGTGGAATGGAATGGAAAGAATGGAATGTGGAATGGAATGGAATGGAAAGTGGAATGGAATGGAATGGAAAGTGGAATGGAATGTGTAATGGAATGGAAAGGAATGTGGAAGGGAATGTGGACTGGAATGGAATGGAAGGTGGAATGGAATGATACAGAACGTGGAATGGGAAGAGGAAAGTAACGTGGAATGTAATGTGTAACGGAATATGGAATGCAACGTGGAAAGGAATGTGGAATGGAACATGGAATGGAACGTATAATGGAATGTGGAATGGAATGTGTAATGGAATGTGAATGGAAAGTCTAATGTTATGCGGAATGGAATGTGTAACGGAATGTGGAATGGAATAGATCGTGGAAAGGAAAAGAATGTGGAACGGAATGTAATGAAATGTGCAATGGAATGGAATGGAATGGACTGGAATTTGGAATGGAATGGAATGGAGTGTGGAATGGAATAGAATATCGAATAGAATGGAATGGAAAGGTATCTGGAATGGAATGGAATGTAACGGAAGGGAATGTGGAATTGAAAGGAATGGAATGTGGAATGGAAAACAATGTGGAATGGAATGCAACGGAATCGAATGTGGAATGAAATGGAATGGAATCGGAAGAGGAATGGAATGGAATGGAATGGAATGTACATTGGAAAGGAACGGAAAGTGGAATGGAACAGAATGTGGAATGGATTGGAATGGAATGGAATGTTCAATGGAACAGAATTGGAAATGGAATGGAATGGAATGGATTGTGGAATGGGAAGTAATGTAATGAGGAATGGAGTGGAATGGAAGGCGGAATGGAATGGAATGGAATGGAAGGCGGAATGGAATGGAATGGAATGGAATGTGCAATGGTGTGAAATGGAATGTGGAATGGAATGGAATGGAAAGTCTAATGGAATATGGAATGGAATGGAACGGAATGTGGAATGGAATGGATAGGAAATGGGAATGGAAAGGAATGGAATGTGGAAGGGAATGTGGAATGAAAAGGAACGGAATGGAATGTGGAATGTAACGTGGAATGGAATGGAATATAATGTGGAATGGAATGGAATGGTATGGAATGTGGAATGGAATAGAATGGAATGAAATGTGTAATGGAATGGAATGGAATGTGGAATTGAACTTAATGGAATGTTAAATGGAATGGAATGGAATGGAATGTGGAAAGGAATATAATGGAATGAAAATGAATGTGGAATTGAATTGAATGGGAAGTGGAATGGAATGGAATGGAATGGGGAATAGAATGGGGAATGGAAAGCAACGGAAGGTGCAATGGAATGTGAAATGGAATATGAAATGGAACGTGGAATGGAACCTGGAATGGAACATGTAAAGGAACGTGGAATGGAATGTGGAAAGGAATGTGGAAAGGAATGGAATGGAAAGTGGAATTAAATGTGGAAAGGAATGGAATGGAATGTGGAATGGAATATAATGGATTGTGGAATGGAATGTAGAATGGAATGGAAAGTGCAATGGAATGGAAAGAAATATGGAATAGAACGTAGAATGCAATGGAATGGAAAGTGGAATGGAACGTGTAATGGATCGTGAAAGGGAACGTGGAATGGAATGGAATGGAATGTGAAATGGAATGTGGAATGGAATGTGGAATGGAACGTGGAATGGCATGTAATGGAACAAGGAATGGAACATGGAATGGCATGGAATGGAACGTGAAATGGAACACGGAATGGAACGTGAAATGGAACACGGAATGGAATGTGCAATGGAATGTGGAATGAATAGTGGAATGGAACGTGGAATGAAATTTAATGGAATGTCCAATGGAATGTGGAATGGAATGGAATGTGGAATGGAATGGAATAGAATGGAATGAAACGTGGAGTGGACTGTTTAATGGAATGAAATGGAATGTGGAAAGGAATGGAATGTGGAATGGAATGTAATGGATTGTGGAATGGAATGTGGAATGGAATGGGTTGCAGAATGGAATAGAATGTGGAATGGAGTGAAATGGAATGGAATATACAATGGAATGGAATGGAATGAGGAATGGAATGGAATGGAATCGAATCGAATGGAACGTGGAATGGAATGGAATGGAATGTGGAATGGAAGAGAAATTGGAATGAAATGGAATTGAACGGAATGTGGAATGGAATGGAATGGAATGGGTTGGAATGCAATGTGGAATGCAACAGAATGGAATGTGGAATTGAATACCATGTGGAATGTAATGAAATGGAAGGGAATGTGAAATGGAATGGAATGTGGAATGGAATGGAATGGCATGTGGAATGGAATGTAATGGAATGGAATGTGGACTGGAATGTGGAATGGAATCTGGACTGAAATGAGGAGTGGATTGGAATTGAATGTGTAATGGAAAGTGGAATGGAATGGAATCACATGTGAAATAGAAGGTGGAATGGAACGTGGAATGCAAAGTGGAATGGATTATAATGGAACGTGGAATTCAACGGAATGGAATTTGGAATGGAATGGAATCGAATGTGAAATTGAATGTGGAATGGAAGAGAATGCGGAATGGAATGTGGAATGGAATAAAATGCCAAATGGAAAGTGCAATGGAATGGAATGCAACGTGGAATGGAATGTGGAATGGGTTGAGTAATGGAATGGAATGCAATGTGGAAATGAATGGAATGGAATGTGGAAACGAATGGAATGGAATGGATTGTGCAATGGAATGGAATGGAATGTGGAATGTAATGGGTTGGAATGTGGAATGGAATGTGGAATTGAATGGAATGTAATGTGGAATGGAATGGAATGGAATGGAATGGAATGGAATGGAATTGAATGCAATGGAAATTTGAATGGAAAATTGGAATGGAATGTGTAATGGAATGGAATGGAATAGAATGTGACGTGGAATGGAATGGAATGGAATGGAATGTAAAATGCAACGTGGAATGGAATGTGGAATGGAATGGAAAGGAATGGAATGGAATGGAATGGAATGTGAAATGGAACGTGGAATGGAATGTGGAATGGAATGCGGAATGGAATGGAATGAAATGTGGAATGGATTGGAAAGGAATGCAATGTAGAATGGAATGGAATGCAATGAAGAACGGAATGAAATATAATACGGAATAGAACGGAATGGAATGTGGAATGGAATGTGAAATGGAATGTGGAATGGAATGTGGAGTGGAATGGAATGGAGTGCATAATGGAATGTGGAATGGAATTTGGAAGGGAAACTGGAATGGAATGGAATGAGAATGAAAGTGAATGGAAAGTGGAAAGGAATGTGGAATCAAATGAAATGGAATGTGGAATGTAACGGAATGGGATGTGGAGTGGAATGTGGAATGGAAAGGAATGGAATGGAATGTGGAATGGAATGCAATGTAATGTGAAACGGAATGTGGAATGGAATGTGGAATGGTATATGGCATGGAATGGAATGGAACATAATGTGGAATGGAATGGAATGGAATGTGAAATTGAATGGAATGAAATGTGGGATGGAATTTAATGGAATGGAATAAAAGGGAATGGAATGGAGTGGAATGTGGAATGGAATGTAATGGAATGTGGAATGGAATGCAATGGAATTTGGAAAGGAATGTGGAATGAAAAATTGAATGGAATGTGGAATGGGATGTGGAATGGAATGTGGAATGGGATGTGGAAGGGAATGGAATGGAATGAACTGGAATGGAATGGAATGGAATGTGGAATGGAATGTGGAATGGAATGGAATAGCATGTGGAATGGAATGTAATGGAATGGAATGTGGACTCGCATGTGGAATGGAATCTGGACTGCAATGCCGAGTGGATTGGAATTGAATGTGTAATGGAAAGTGGAACGGAATGGAATGGCATGTGAAATAGAACGTGGAATGCAACGTGGAAAGGAACGTGGAATGGAACGTGGAATGTATTAGAATGGTACGTGGAATTCAATGGAATGGAATGTGGAATATAATGGAATCGAATTTAGAATTGAATGTGGAATGGAATGGAATGCAGAATGGAATGTGGAATGGAATGGAATGCCGAATGGAATGTGTAATGCAATGGAATGCAATGTTGAATGGAATGTGAAATAGATTGAGTAATGGAATGGAATGCAAAGTGGAATTGAATGGAAGGGAATGGAATATGGAAACGAATGGAATGGAATGGATTGTGCAATGGAATGGAATGGAATGTGGAATGGAATGGGTTGGAATGTGGAATTGAATGTGGAATTGAATGGAATGTAATGTGGAATGGAGTGGAATGGAATGGAATAGAATGGAAAGTTGAATGAAAAATTGGAATGGAATATGTAACGGAATGGAAAGGAATAGAATGTGGAGTGGAATGGAATGGAATGGAAGCAAAATGCAATGTTGAATGGAATGTGGAATGGAATGGAAAGGAATGGAATGGAATGTGCAATGGAATGGAATGAAATGTGAAATGGAATGTGGAATGCAATGTGGAATGGAATGTGGAATGGAAGGTGAAATTGAATCGAATAGAATGTGGGATGGAATGGAATGGAATGGAATGGAATGGAATGGAATGGAATAAAATGGAATGGAATGGAATGGAATGGAATGTGGAATAGAAAGGAATGGAATGTGGAATGGAATGTCGAATGAAAAATTGAATGAAATGTGGAATGGGAAGTGGAATGGAATGGAATGGACTGGAGTGGAATGGAATGAAATGAGGAATGGAAAGTGGATTGTAAAATCGAGTGGAATGTGGAATGTAATGCGGAACGGAATGTGGAATGGAATAGAATGGAATGGAATGGAATGGGTATTGAAATAGAAAGGAAGGTGAAATGGAATGGAATCCTCCGTGGAATGGAATGTTCAGTGTAATGGAAAGGAATGGAATGGAATGGAATGTGGAATGGAATGTGGAATGGAATGGAATGGAATGGAATGCAGTGGAATGCAACGTGGATAGGAACGTGGAATGGAACGTGGAATGGAATGAGGAATGGAATGTGGAATTGAATGCAATGGAATGGAAGGGAAGTTGGAATGGAACGGAATGGAATGTGGAATGGAATTGAGTGGAATGGAATGGAATGGAATGTGGAATGGAAAGTGGAATGGAATATGGAACAGAATGGAATGTGGAATGGAATGGAATGGAATGTGGAATTAAATGGAAAGAATGTGTAATGGAATGGAATGGAATGAAAGGTGGAAAGGAAAGTGAAATGGAATGTGAAATGGAGCATGGAAAGGAACGTGGAGTGGAACGTGGAATGGAACGTGGAATGGACTGGAAAGGAATGTGGAATGGAATGGAATGGAATGTGTAATGGAATGGAATGGAATGTGAAATGGAATGGTATGGAATGTGGAATGGAATAGAATGGAATGTGGAAGGGAAAGCAGTGGAATGGAATGTGGAATGTAATGGAATGGAATGTGGAATCGAATGGAATGAAATGGAAAGTGCAATGTAATGCAATTATATGGAATATTGAATGAAATGGAATGGAACGTGGAACGGAATGTGGAATGGAATGTCAAATGGAATGTGCAAGGAATGTGGAATGGAATGGAATGGAAAGCGGAATGGAATGTGGAATCAAATGGAATGGAAGGAAATGTGGAATGGAAGGTGGGACTGAATGGAATGGAATGTGGAATGGAATCTGGAATGGAATGGAATGGAATGAGGAACGGAATGCGTAATGGAATGTGGAATGGAATGGAATGGAATGTGGAAAAAAAGGAAAAGAATGTGGGATGGAATGGAATGGAATGGAATGTGAAATGGAATGTGAAATGGAATTTGAAATGGAATGTGGAATGGAAGATGGAATGTAATGTGGAATGGAACGTGGAATAAAATGGAATGGAATGTGAATAGGAATGTGGAATGGAATGGAATGTGGAAAGGAATGCAGAATGGAATGGAATGGAATGTGGAATGGAATGTTGGATGCAATGTAATGCAATGTGGAATGGAATTTGGAATGGAATATGGAATGGAATGTGGAATGGAACTTGGAATGGAATGGAAAGGAAGGTGGAATGGAACGTGGAATGGAAGGGAATAGAACATGGAAACGAAATTGGAATGGAAAGTGGAATGGAATATGAAATGGAACGTGTAATGAAATGTGCAATGGAATGTGGAATGGAACGTGGAATGAAATGTGGAATGGAATTTGGAATGGAACGTGAAATGGAATGGAATGGAATATGAAAAGGAACTTGAATGGAATGGAAAGTAGAATGGATCGTGGAATGGAATGTTGAATGGAACTTGGCGTGGAAAGTATAATGGAATGTGGAATGGAAAGTGAAATGGAATGGAATGGAATGTTGAATGGAATGTGGAATGGAATGGAATGGAACTTCGAATGGAAGGTGGAATGGAATGTGAATGGAATGTGGAATGGAAAGTGGAATGGAATGGAATGTGCAATGGAATGTGGATGTGAATGAGTAATGGAATGAGGAATGCAATGGAATTGAATGTGGAATGGAATGTGGAAAGGAATGGAATGTGGAATGGAATGTGGAATTCAATGTGGAATGGAACTTCGAATGGAACGTGAAATGGAATGGAACGGAATGTTTAATGGAATACAGAATGGTATGGAATGGAGTGAGGAATGGAGTGTGGAATGAAATGTGGAAAGTAATGGATGGTGTAATGTAATGTGGAATTGAATAGATTAGAATGTTCAAATGAAATGGAATGGAATGTGGAATGGAATGTGGACTGTAATGGAATGCAATGTGGAATGGAATGGAATGGAATTTGGAATGTAATTTTCAATGGAATGTGGCATGAATTTTGGAGTGGAACGTGGAATGGAATGGGTAATGGAATGGAATGGATCGTGGAATGGAACGTGGAATGGAACTTGGAATGGAACGTGGAATGGAACATGGAATGGAAGGTGGAAAGGAGCGTGGATTGGAATGGAATGGAACGTGGAATGGAATGTGGAATAGAATGTGGAGTGGAATGGAATGGAATGTGGAATGGAATGGATTGGAATGTGGAATGGAATGTGGAATGGAATGGAAAGGAATGTGGAATGGAATGTGGAATGCAATGGAATGCAATGTGGAATGGAATGTGGAATGGATTGCAATGGAAAGTGGAATCGAATGGTGTGCAATGTGGAATGGAATGCAATGGAACGTGGAATGGAATGTGGATTGGAATGTGGAGTGGCACGTGGAATGGAACGCAGTGCAATGTGGAATGGAATGTGGAATGGAATGTGAAATGGAACGTGGAATGGAATGCAAGGTGCAATGGAACATGGATTTGAATGGACTGGAACGTGCAATAGAACGTGGAATTGAACGTGGAATGAAACGCGGAATTGGAAGCGGAATTGAATGGAATGGAATATGGAATGGATCGTGGAAAGGAATGCAATGGAACGTGTAATGGAATGTGGAATGGAACGCGGAATGGAATGTGGAATGGAACGTGGAATGGAAAGTGCAATGGAACGTGGAAAGGAATGGAATGCAAAGTGGAATGTTACGTGGAATGGAATGGAAAGGAAAGTGGAATACAATGTGGAATGGAATGTGGAATGGAACCCAGAATGGAATGGAAAACGATGTGGAATGGATTGTGGAATGGAATGTGTAATGGAATGTGGAGTGGAATGTGTAATGGAATGTGGAATGGAATGTGGAATGTAATGTAATGGAATGTAATGGAATGTAATGGAATGTGGAATGGAATGTGGAAAGTTATGAGGGATGGAATGTGGAATGCAACAGAATGAAATGTGGAATGGAATGTTCAATGGAATGTGGAATGGAATGGAATGGAATGGAATGGATTGTGGAATATAATGTGGAATGGAAAGTGGAATGGAATGTGGAATGGAATGAGAAATGGAATGGAATGGAATGTGGAATGGAGTGGAATGGGATGTGGAATGCAATGAAATGTGAAATGGAATGAAACATGGAATGGAATGGATTGGAACATGGATTGGAACGGAATGGAATGTGGAGTGGAATGGAAAGCGAAATGGTATGTGGAATGGAATGTGAAATGGAATGAGGAGTGGAATGTGGAATGGAATGAAATGGACCGTGGAATGCAAAGGAGTGGAAGGTGGAAAGGAAAGGAATGGAAATTCAAATGGAAAGAGGAATGGAACATGGAATGGAATGTGGAATGGAACGTGAAATGAAATTTGGAATAGAAGGTAAATGAACATGGAATGGAATGTGGAATGCTATGGAATGGAACGGAATAGAATGGAATGTGGAATGGTAAGGAAGGGAATGTGGAATTGAAAGTGTAATGGAATGGAATGGAATGTGGAATGGTGTGAAAAGTGGAATTGAATGGAATGGAAGGTGGAATGGAATGGAAAGGAATGCAAAGGATTGTGAAATGAAATGTGGAATGGAATGTGGAATGGAACGTTGAATACAATGAAATGGAACGCGGAACTGAAAGGAATGGAACGTGGAATGTTATGGAATGGAACGTGGAATGGAATGTGGAATGGAATGTGTAAGGTAATGTGGAATGGAATGCAATGGAATGTGGAATGCAATGTGGAATTCAATGGAGTGGAAAGTGGAATGGAAAGTGGAATGGAATGTGGAATGCAACGGAATGGAATTTGGAATGGAATGTGGAATGGAAAGTGGTATGGAAAGTCGAATGGAACGGAATGGAACAGAATGGAACGTGGAGTGGAATGTGTAATTGAATGGAATGGAATGTGGAATGGAACGAAGAATGGAATATGGAATTGAATGGAATGGAACGTGAAATGTAATGTGCAATGGAATCTAAAATCGAACGTGGAAAGTAATGTAGAATGGAATAAAATGGAAAGTGGAATGTAATGCAATGGAATTTAATGGAATGTGGAATGGAACATGGAATGGAACGTGGAATGGAATGGAATGAAATATGGAATGGAATATGGAATGGAAAGGAATGTATGTAAAATGGAATGGAATGGAATGTGGAATGGGATGTGGAATGGAATGGAATGGATTGTGCAATGGGATGTGAAATGAAACGTGGAATGGAAAGCGGAATGAAATGGAATGGAATTTGGAATGGAATGTGGAACGGAAAGTGGAATGGAACGGAATGGAATGTGGAATGGAAAATGGAATGGAAATTGGAATTTAATGTGGAATGGACTTGAATGGAATGTGGAATGGAATGGAATTGGGATGTGGTATCGAATGGAATGTGGAATGCAATGTGGTATGGAATGGAAAGATATGTGGACTTGTATGTATAATGAAATGGTGTGGAATGAGGAATGGATGTGGAATGGATTGGAATCGAATGTGGAATGGAATGCAGAATGGAATTTGGAATGGGATGTGGAATGCAATGGAATGGAATGTGGATTGGAATATGGAATGGAATGTGGAATGGAATGTGGATTGGAATATGGAATGGAATGTGGAATGGAATGGAATGGAACATAATGTAATGTGGAATGGAATGTGGAAGGGAATTTGTAATGGAATGGAATGGAACGTGGAATACAAAGTGGAATGCAATGTGCAATGGAAAGCAAAATGGAATCTAATGGAATGGAATGGAATCTGGAATGAAATCTGGAATTGAAAGCAAAGGAATGTTTAATGGAATATGGAATGGAATGGAATGCAATGGAATGTGGAATAGAATGGAATGGTATGGAATGTTGAATGTAATGGATTGGAATGGAATGGAATGTGGAATGGAATGTAATGGAATGTGGAATGGAATATAATGGAATGTGGAAAGGAATGGAATGGAATGTGGATTGGAATACAATGGAATGTGGAATGGAATGGAATGGAATGCAATGGAATGTGAAAGAGGATGTGGAAAGGAATCTGAAATGGAATGTGTAATGGAATGTGAAATGGGATGTGGAAAGTAATCTGAATTGGAATGTGGAATGGAATGTGAAACGGAATGAAAAGGAACGTGGAATGGAATGGAATGGAACATGGAATGCAAAGGAATAAAACATAGAATGGAACGTGGAAAGGACCTTCGAATGGAACGTGGAATGTAATGTGGAAAGAATGTGGAAATAAATGAAATGGAATGTGGAATTGAATGTGGAAAGGATAGAAGGGACTGTTGAATGGAATGAGGAACTGAACGGAATGGAATGTGGAATGAAATGTGGAATGGAATGTAGAATAGAACGGAATGGAATGTGGAATGGAATGTGGAATGGAACGTGGAAAGAATGGAATGGAACGTGGAATGCAATGTGGAATGGAATGGAAAGGAATTTGGAACGGATTTGGAATGGAAAGTGGAATGGAATGGAATAGAATGTGGAATGGAATGAGGGGTGAAATGGAATGGAATGTGGAATGGAATGAAATGGAATGAGGAATGGAATGTGGAACGGAATGGAATGCAATGCGGAACGGAATGTTGTACGGAATGTGGAATGCAATGTGTAATGGAATGGAATGGAAAGTGGAATGGAATGATAAATTGAAAGTGGAGAGGAGTATAATGAAATGTGGAATGCAAAGTGGAAGGGAATGGAATGAATCGTGCAAGGGAAAGTCGAATGGAAGAAAGAATGGAACGTGCAATGGAATGTGGAATGCAATGGAATGGAATGTGGAATGGAATGGAATGGAAAGTGGAATCGAATGTGGAATGGAATGGAAAGGAATGTGGAATGCAAAGGAATGGAAAGTGGAGTGGAATGTGGAATGGAATGCGGAATAGATAGGAATGGAAAGTGGAATGCAATGTGGAATGGAACATGGAGTATAATGGAATGGATTGTGGAATGGATTGTTGAATGGAATGTGGAAGGTAATCGAATAGAATGGGGAAAGGAATGTGGAATGGAATGGGGAATGTAATCTGGAATTGAATGGAATGGAATGTGGAATGGATTGTGGAATGGAATGTGAAATGGAATGTGGAAGTGAATGGAATGGAATGGGGACTGTAATGTGGAATTGAATGGAATGGAATGGGGAATGGAATGTTGAATGCAATGTGGAATGGAATGGAATGGATTGTGGAATGGAATGTGGAATGGAATGGAATGTTGAATGGAATGCAATAGAATGAAGAAAGGAATGTGGAATGCAATGGAATGTGGAATGGAATGGAAAAGAATGTAGAATGGAATGGAATGAGGAGTGGATTGTGGAACAGAATATAATATGGAATGGAATTTAATGGAATGGGATGGAATGGAATGGAATCCAATGGAACGTAGAATGGAATGTGGAATGGAATGTGGAATGGAGTGTAGAATGGAATGGAATGGAATGTGCATACCAAGTTTGAATGGAATGGAAAGGAATGTGGAATGCAACGCAGAATGGAATGGAATGGAATGTGGAATGGATAGTAGAATGGAATGGAATGGAATGTGGAATGGAAAGTTGAATGGAATGTGGAATGGAACGTGGAATGGAATGGAATGGAATGTGGAACGGAATGTGGAATGGAATGTGGAGTGGAACAGTATGTAACGTGGAATGGAATGTGGAATGGAAAGTTGAATGCAATGTGTAATAGAACTTGGAATGGAATGGAATGGAATTTGGAATGGAATGTGGAGTGGAACAGTATGTAACGTGGAATGGAATATGGAATGGAATGTGGAAAGGAAAGTGGAATGGAATGGAATAGCAAGGGGAATGGAACTTGGAATTGAATGGAATTGAATTTGGAATGGAAAGTGGAATGGAAAGAGAAATGTAACGAGGAAAGGAATGTGGAAAGGGATGTGGAATGGAATGTGGAATATAATGGAATGGAATGTGGAGTGGAATGGAACGGAATGTGAAATGGAATGGAATGCAATCTGGAATGGAATGTGGAAAGGTATGGAATGTATTGTGGAATGGAATGGAATGGCATGGAATTTGCAATGGAATGGAATGTGGAATGGAATGTGGAATGGAAACTGGAATCAATTGGAAAAAATCGTGGAATGAAATGGGGAATGAAACGGAATTGGAAGTGGAAGGGAATGTCGAATGGATTGTGGAATGGAATGGGCAACGGAATCTGGAATGGAATGGAATGGAAAGCAGAATGGAACGTGGAATGGAACGTGGAATGGAACATTGAATGGAATCTTTAAGTGACTGCAATGGAAAGTGGAATGGAATGGAATCGAATGTGGAATGGAACTCAGAATGCAAAGTAATGGAATGTGGAATTGAAATTGGAATGGAAAGGAGTGGAACGTTAAATGAAACATGGAATGGAATTGAATGAAACTTTGAGTGCAATGTGGAATGGAACGTGGAATGGAACATGGATTGGAACGTGGAATGGATTGGGATGGAACGTGGAATGAAATGTGGAATGGAATGTGGAATGGAATGTGGAATGCAATGGAATGCAATGTGGAAAGCAATGTGGAAAGAAATGGAATGGAATGTGGAATGCACTTTTGAATGAAATGGAACGGAATGTGCAATGGAATGTGGAGTGCAATGGAATGGAATGTGGAATGGAATGGAAAGGACTGAGGAATCTAATGGAATGGAATTGAATTTAATCTGGAATGCAATGTGGAATGGAATGGAATGGAAAGTGGAATGGAATGGAATGGAATGCAATGGAATGGAATTTAATGTGGAATGTAATGGGAAGGAATGTAGAATGGAAAGGAATGGAATGTGAAATGGAAAGTAGAATGGAATGGAATGGAATGCGGAAGGGAATGGGGAAGGGAATGGAATGGAATGCAGAATGGAAAGTGAATGATTTGAAATGGAAGGTTTAATGGAATGGCACGGAATGTGGAAAGGAATTGAATGGAATGTGTAATGGAATGGAGAGCAATGTGGAATGGAATGCAATGTGGAATGGAATACAATGCAATCGAATGGAATAGAATGTGGAATGGAATGTGGAAGGGAAAGTGGAATGTAATGGAATGGAAAGTGGAATGGAATGGAATGGAATGTGAAATGGAATGGAATGGAATGGATTGGAATGTGGAATTAAATGCAATGGAATTTGGAATGAAATGGACAGGAATACCGAAAGGAATCAAATGGAATAGAATGTGGCATAGAATGGAATGGAATGGAATGGAATGGAAAGAGGAATGGAATGGAAATTAATTTGGAAAGTAATGGAAGGTAATGTTGAATGGAATTTTGAATGGAATGGGATGGAAGGTTGAATGTAATGTGGAATGGAATCGAATGGAATGGAATGTGGAACGGAATGGAATATACTGCAATATGAAAGCGAATGGGATTGAATGTGGAACGGAAAGGAATGGAATGTGGAATGGAATGTAGAAGGTAATGGAATGGAATGTGGAATGGAATGTGGAATGGAATGTGGAACGGAATGTGGAATGGAATAGAATGGAATGTGGAAAGGAAAGTGGAAAGGAATAGAATGGAATGAGGAATGGAATAGAATGGAATGTGGAATGTAATGTGGAAAGGAATGGAATGGAAGGTGGAATGGAATGGAATTGAATATGGAATGAAATGGACAAGAATGGTTAAAGTAATTGAATGGAATTTGCAATGGAATGGAATGGAATGTGGAATGGAATGGAATGGTATGTGGAATGGAATGTGTAATGGAATGTGGAATGAAATGTGGACTGGAACATGCAATGGAACGTGGAATCAAAGGAAATGAACAGTGGAATGGAAGGTGGAATGGAACGTGGAATGGAGCGTGGAATGGAATGCGGAATGGAATGTGGAATGGAACGTGGAATGGAATGGAATGGAATGTGGAAAGTAATGGAATGGATTGTGGAGTGGGATGTGGAATGGAATGGACTGCAATGTGGAATTCAGTGTCGAATGCAACGTGGAATGCAACGGAATGGAATGTGAAATGGAATATGGAATGGAATGTGGAATGGAAATTGGAATGGATTGGAAAGGAATGTTGAAAGGAATGTGGAATGAAATAGTATGGAACGTGGAATGGAATTTGGTATGGAACGTGGAATGGAACACAGAATGGAAGGTGGAATGGAGCATCGAATGGAATATGGAGTGGAACGTGGAATGGAACGTGGAATGGAATGGAATGGAACTTGGAATGTAACGTGGAATGGAATGTGGAATGGAACATGGAATGGAATGTGGAATGCAATCTGGAATGGAAAGGAAAGAA
Organism: Pongo abelii; assembly: GCF_028885655.2. Taxonomy (NCBI): domain Eukaryota; kingdom Metazoa; phylum Chordata; class Mammalia; order Primates; family Hominidae; genus Pongo; species Pongo abelii. Next base: position 14,901,939 of record NC_072000.2, on the reverse strand, counting down.
TGTGAAATCGAAAGTGGATTGGAATGGAATGGAATCCCGAATGGAATGCAATGAAATGGTATGGAATGTGGAATGGAATGGAATTCAACATGTAATGGAACGTGGAATGGAACATGGAATGGAATGTGGAATGGTATGGAATGTGGAATGGAATGGAGTGGAATGTGGAATGGAATGGAATGGAATGTGGAATGGAATGGAATAGAATGTGCAATGCAAATGAATAGAGTGAAATGTGGAATTGAATGGAATGTAACGTGGAATGGAATGTGGAATGGAATGGAATGGAACGAGGAATGGAATGTGGAATGGGATGTGGATGGGTATGTGGAATGGAATATGGAATGAAATGGAATGGAATTTTAAACGTAAAGGAATGGAACATGGAATAGAATGGAATGGAATGCAATGTAAAATGGAATGTGGAATGCAATGGAATGGAATGTGGAATGCAATGGAATGGAATGTGGAGTGGAATGTTGTAGAATGGAATGGAATTGAATGTAGAATGGAATGGAATGTGGAGTGGAATGTGGAATGGAATGCGGAATGGATTGGAAGGTAGGAAGTAAAGAATTGGAACGTGGAATGGGAAGTTGAATAGAATGTGGAATGGAACATGGAACTGAATGAAACTGATCACCGAATGGAACATGGAATGGAACCTGGAATGGAACGTGGAATGTATACTGGAATTGAATGATGAATGGAATGGAATGGAATGTGGGAGGAAATGTGGAATAGAATGCAATGGAATGAGAATGGAATGTGGAATGTAATGGAACGGAATGTGGAATGTATGTGGAATGGAATGGATCAGAATGTGGCATGGAATGTGGAATGGAATGTGGAATGGAACTGAATGGATTGTTGAATGGAATGTGGAATGGAATGTGGAATGGAATGGAATAGAATGTGGAATGGAACATGGAACTAAATCGACTGGAATGCGGAATGGAAAGTGGAATGGAATGTGGAATGGAATGCGGAAAGGAATGGAATGGAATGTGGAATGCAATGCGAAATGGAATGTGGAATGGAATTTAATGGAATGTGGAATGGATAGTGGATTGGAATGTGGAATGGAATGTGGAATGGAACTTGGAATGGAAGGGAATGCAATGGAATGTGGAATGAAATTTGAAATGTAATGGAAAGGAACATGGAATGTAACATGGAAAGGAACGTGGAATGGAACGCAGAATTGAACGTGGGATGGATTGTCGAATGGAGTATGGAACGGAACGGAATGGAATGTGGAATGGAATGTGGAAGCGAGTGTGGAATGAAAGGTGGAATTGAATGGAATGGAATGTGGAATGGAACGTGGAATGGAATGAAATGGAATGGAATGGAATGGAATGAAATGTGGAGTGGAATGGAAAGGAATGGAATGGAATGTGCAACTGAAAGGAATGGAATGTGGAATGGAATGTGGAATGGAATGAAATGAAATGTGCAATGAAATGTGGATTGGAATGGAATGAAATGTGGAATGCAAGGGAATGGAATGTGGATTATAATTTAATGGAAATTGGAATGGAACGTGGAATGGAATGAGGAATTGAATGTGGGATGGATTGTGGAACAGAATATGGAATGGAATGGAATGGAATGTGGAATGGAATGTGGAATCGAGTGTGGAACGGAATGTGGAATTGAATGGAATGGAATGTGGAATGGAATGTGGAATGGAATGAAATGGAATGGAATAGAATGAAAAGTGGAATGGAAGGGAAAGGAACAGAATGGAATGTGGAATTGAAAGGAATGGAAAGTGGAATGGAATGTGGAATGGAATGAAATGAAATGTGGAATGAAATGTGGATTGGAATGGAATGAAATGTGGAATGGAATGGGATGGATCGAGGAATGGAAAGGAATGCAATGTGGAATAGAATTTAATGGAAAGTAGAATGGAACGTGGAATGGAATGGAATGGAATGGAAAGAATGGAATGTGGTATGGAATGGAATGGAATGTGGAATGCAATTTGGAATGGAATGTGGAAAAGAATGGAATGAAATATGGAATGGAATGTGGACTGGAATGGAATGGAATGTGGAATGGAATGGTATGGTCCGCGGAGTGGAATGTGGAAAGGAATGTGGAATGGAATCTAGAATGGAATGGAATGGAAAGTGTATTGGCATGTGAAAAGGAATGCAATGGAACGTGGAAGGGAATGTGGAATGATATGCAGTCGAATGAGAATGGAACGTGGAATGGAATGCGGAATGGAATTTGGAATAGACTGTAGAATGGAATGTGGAATGGAGTGTATAATGGAATATGGAATGGAATGGAATGGATTCGGGAATGGAATGTGAATTGGAATGCAATGGAATGTGGAATGGAATGTGGAAGGAAATGCAACGAAATGAGAATGGAATGAGGAATGGAATGTGGAATGGAATGTGGAAGGGAATGGAATAGGATGTGGAATAGAATGTGGAAAGGAATGGAATGGAATGTGGAATGGAATGGAATGGAAAGTGGAATGCAAGATGGAATGGAACGTGGAATAGAACGTCGAATAAAACATGGAATGGAACGTGGAATGGGATGTGCAATGGAATGTGAAATGGAAAGTGGAATGGAATAGAGTGGAATGCAACAGAATGCTGAATGGAAAGTGTAACGGAATGTTGAATGAAGTGGAATGATTTGTGGAATGGAATATGGAATTGAATGTGGAGAGGGACGTCGAATGGAATGGATAGGAACATGGAATGGAAAGTGGAATGGAATACAGTGGACAGAGGAATGGAAAGTGGAAAGAAATGCAGAGGAACGTGGATTGGAATGTGGAATGGAACATGGAATGGATTGGAAACAAACGTGGAATGGAATGAGGAATAGAACGGGAATAGAAAGTGGAATGGAATGTGGAAAGGAATGGAATGTGGAAAGGCATGTGGAATAGAATGGAATGTGGAATGGAATGGAAAGTAATGTGGAATGGAATGAAATGGAAGGTGAAATGGAATGTGGAAAGGAATGTGTAATGGAATGGAATGCAATGTGGAATGGTATGTGAAACGGAATCTGTAATGGAATGGAATGGAAATTCGAATGGAATGGAATGGAATGTGGAATGGAATGGAATGGAATGTAGAATGGAAAGGAATGGAATGTGGAATGGAATGGAATGATACGGAATGTGGAATGGAAAGGAATGGAATGTGGAATAGAATGGAAATGTATGGAATGTGGAATGGAATGGAATGGAATGGAATATGGAATGTGGAATGGAATGGAATGGAATGTGAAATGGAATGTGGAATGGAATATAATGGAATGTGGGATGAAATCTGGAACGGAATGGAATGTGGAATGGAAAGGAATGTAATGTTGAATGGAAAGTGAAATGTAAAGGAATGGAAAGTGGATGGAATTTTGAATGGATTGGAATGGAATATGCAATGGAATTTGGAAAGGAATGGAATGGAATGTGGAATAGAATGTGGAATGGAAAGGAATGGTATACGGATTGGCATAAAATTGAATGGAAGGGAAGGTGGAATGGAATGGAATATAGAGTGGAATGGAACGTGGAATGGATTTTAATGGAATGTGGAATGGAACGTGGAAGGGAACATGGAATGCAATGTGGAATGGACTGTGTAATGGAATGTGGAATGTAAAGTGGAATGGAAAAGAATGGAAAGTGGAGTGGAATATGGAATGTAATGGAATGGAACGTGGAATGGAATGTGGAATGGACTGTGGAATAGAACGTGCAATGGAACGTGGAATGTATTGGAATGGAATGCGGAATGGAATGTGCAAAAGAAAGGGGAATGTAATGGAATGGAATGTGCAATGGAACGTGGAATGGAATGGAATGAAAAGTGGAAAGGAACTTGGAATGAAATGCGGAATGGAAAGTGGAATGGAATATGAAATGCAGCGTGGAATAGAATGTGGAAAGGAATGTGGAAAGGAATGGAATAGAATGTGGAATGTAATGGAATAGAATGTGGAACGGAATGTGGAATGGAATGGAATGGAATGTGGAAGAGAATGTGGAATGGAATTGAATGGAATGCGGAGTGGAATGAAATGGAATGGTATGGAATGTGGAGTGGAATGCGCAATGGAGTGTGGAATGGAATACGGAATGGAACGTGGAATGGAATGGAATGGAACGTGCAATGGGATGTTGAATGGAATGCAATGGAATGTGGAATAGAATGTGGGATGGAATGGAATGCAGAATGGAATGCAATGGAATGGTTGGGAAGATGGCTTGGGATGGAATGGGAGGTGGAATGTAATGTTGTGGAATATGGAATGGAATGGAATGGAAAGTGGAATGGAATGGGGAATGTAATGTGGTGTGGCACGTGGAATGGAATGGAGAAAGATGTGGAATGGAATGTGGAATGGAATGTGGAATGGAAAGTGGAATGGAATAGAATGGAATGGAGTGGAACGTGGAATGTAATGTGGAATGGAATATAGAATGGAACGTGGAATGGAATGGAATCGAACGTTGAATGGAATATAGAATGAAATTTAGATTGGAACATGCAATGTAATGGATTGGAACGTGGAATGGAATGTGCAATGGACTGTGGAGTGCAACATGAAATGGAAAGGAATTGAAAATGGAGTGGAACGTAGAAAGGAATGGAATGGAATCTAGAATGGAATGTGGAATGGACTGTGGAATGGAACGTGAAATGGAACTTGGAAAGGATTAGATTGGAATGTGGAATGGAGTGTGGAATGGAAGGGGGAATTGAATGCAAGGCAGTGTGGAATGGAATGAACAATGGAATGGAATGGAATGTGGAATGGAATGTGTAGGAATGTGGAATGGAATATGGAATGTAATGTGGAATTGAACGGAATGGATTGTGGTACAGAATGTGGAAAGGAATGTGGAATAGAAAGTGGAATGAAATGGAATGGAATGTGTAATTGAAAGTGGAATGGAATGTGTAATTGAAAGTGGAGTGGAATGTAAAGGAACGTGGAATGGAACTTGAAATGCAAAGTGGAATGGAACGTGGAATGGAATGTGGAATGGAACGTGGAATATAAAGTGGAATGTAGCATGGAATGGAATGGAATAAAATGTTCAATGGAATGGAATGGAATGTGGAGTGAAAAGTGCAATGGAATGGAACGTGGAATGGAATGGAATAAAATGTTCAAAGGAATGGAATGGAACGTGGAGTGGAAAGGGGAATGGAATGGAAAGTAATGTGGAATGGAAAGGGAGGGATTGTGGAATGGAATGTGGAATGGAATGTGCAACGTAATCTGGAATGGAAAGGAATGCAATGTGGAATGGAATGTTGAATGGAATGGAGTGGAATTCAATATGCAATGGAATGGAATGTGGAATGGAAGGTGGAAAGGAATGGAATGGAATTTGGAATGCAATGTGGGATGGAATGGAAAGGAATGCGGAAAGGAATGGAATGGAATTGTTTGGAATATGGATTGGAATGGAATGGAATGTTATAGAATGTGGAATGGAATGTGGAATGGAACGGAATGGAAACTGGAATGAAATGTGGAATGTAATGTGGTATGGCACGTGTAATGGAATAGAGTGCAATGTGGAATGGAATGTGGATTGGAATGTAGAAAGGAAAGTGGAATGGAATAGAATGGAATGGAATGGAACGTGGAATGGAATGTGGAATGGAATATGGAATGGAATTGAATGGAATGTAGAATGGAATTGAATGGAATGGTATGGAAAGTGGAATGGAAGGGAACGGAATGTGGAATGGAATGTTATGGAATGTGGAATGGAACGTGGAATGGAATGTGGAATGGAATACCGAATGGAACGTGGAATGGAATGGAAAAGAACGTGCAATGGGATGTGAAATGGAATGCAATGGAATGTGGAATAGAATGTGGGTTGTAATGGAATGGAATGTGGAATAGAATTTGGGTTGTAATGGAATGGAATGCGGAATGGAATGGAATGGAATGGTTTGGAATATGGATTGGAATGGAATGGAATGTGGAATGGAATGTTATGGAATGTGGAATGGAATGTGGAATGGAATGGAATTTGGAATGGAATGTTATGGAATGTGGAATGGAATGTGGAACGGAATGGAATGGAAAGTGGAACGGCATGTGGAATGTAATGTGGTGTGGCACGTGGAATGGAATGGAGTGCAATGTGGAATGGAATGTGGAATGGAAAGTGTAATGGAATAGAATGGAATGGAATGGAACATGGAATGGAATGTGGAAAGGAATATGCAATGGAACGTGAAATGGAATGGAATCGAACGTGGAATGGAATATGGAATGGAATATTGAATGGAACGTGCAATGCAATGGATTGGAATGTGGAATGGAATGTGCAATGTACTGTGGAATGCAACGTGAAATGGAAAGGAATTGAAAGTGGAGTGGAACGTGGAAACGAATGGAATGGAATCTACAATGGAATGTGGAATGGACTGTGGAATGGAACGTGAAATGGAACTTGGAATGGATTAGATTGCAATGTGTAATGGAGTGTGGAATGGAAGGTGGAAATGAATGCAAGGCAGTGTGGAATGTAACGTGGAATGGAATGGAATGGAATGTAGAATGGAATGTGTAGGAATGTGGAATGGAATATGGAAGTAATGTGGAATTGAACGGAATGGATTGTGGTATAGAATGTGGAAAGGAATGTGGAATAGACAGTGGAATGAAATGGAATGGAATGTGCAATGGAAACTGGAATGGAATGTAAAGGAACGTGGAATAGAACTTGTAATGGAATGCGGAATGGAACATGTAATGGAATGAGTAATGGAACGTGGAATGTAATGTGGAATGTAGCATGGAATGGAATGTGGAATGGAATGTGCTATGCAATGCAATGGAATGTGGAAAGGACAGTGGAATGGAAATGAACGTGGAATGGAATGGAATATAATGTGGAATTGAATGGAATGGAATGTGCAATGGAAAGTGGAATGGAATGGAAAGTAATGTGGAATGGAATGGAAGGGATTGTGGAATGGAATGTGCAACGGAATCTGCAACGGAATCTGCAATGGAAAGTAATGCAATGTTGAATGGAATGTTGAATGGAATGGAGTGGAAATCAATATGCAATGGAATGGAATGTGGAATGGAATGTGGAATGGAATGGAATGGAATGTGGAATAGAATGTGGGATGGAACTGAATGGAATGCGGAAAGGAATGGAACGGAATGGTATGGAAAGTGGAATGGAAGGGAATGGAATGTGGAATGGAATGTGGAATGGAATGGAATGGAAAGTGGATTGGAATGTGGAATGGAATGGAATTGAAAGTGGAATGGAATGTGGAATGTATTGTGGAGTGGCACGTGGAATGGAATGGAGTTCAATGTGGAATGGAATGTGGAATGGAATGTGGAATGGAAAGTGAAATGGAATAGAATGGAATGGAATGGAACGTAAAATGGAATGTGGAATGGAATATGGAATGGAACGTGGAAAGGAATGCAATCGAACGTGGAAAGGAATGTGGAATGGAATATGGAATGGAACGTGAAATGTAATGGATTGGATTGTGGAATGGAATGTGCAGTGGACTGTGGAATGCAACGTGAAATGGAAAGGAATTGATAGTGAAGTGCGACGTGGAAAGGAATGGAATGAAATCTAGAATGGAATGTGGAATGGACTGTGGAATGGAACATGAAATGGAACTTGGAATGGATTAAATTTTAATGTGGAATGGAGTGTGGAATGGAGTGTGGAATGGAATGCAAGGCAGTGTGGAATGGAATGTGGAACGGAATGGAATGGAATGTGAAATAGAATGTGCAGAATGTGGAAGGCAATATGGAATGGAATGTGGAATCAAATGGAATGGATTGTGGTATAGAATGTGGAAAGGAATGTTCAATAGGAAGCGGAATGAAATGGAACGGAATGTGCAATGGAAAGTGGAATGGAATATAAAGGAACGTGGATTGGAACTTGTAATGGAAAGTGGAATGGAATGTGGAATGTAGCATGGAATGGAATGTGGAATGGAATGTTCTATGGAATGCAATGGAATGTGGAAAGGAAAGTGGAATGGAATGGAACGTGGAATGGAATGGAATATAATGTGGAATGTAATGGAATGGAATTTGGAATGGAAAGTGGAATGGAATATACAGGATTGTGGAATGGAACGGAAGTGATTGTGGAATGGAATGTGGAATGGAATGTGCAACGGAATCTGGAATGGAAAGGATTGCAATGTGGAATGGAACGTTGAATGGAATGGAGTGAAATTTAATATGCAATGGAATGGAATGTGGAATTCAATGGAATGGAATGTGGAATGGAATGGAATGGAATGGAATGTGGAATGGAATGGAATGGAACGTGGAATGGAATGGAATGGAATGTGGAATGAAGTGGAATGTGGATTGGAATGGAATGGAATGTTTAATGGAAAGGAATGGGAAGTGGAGTGGAATGGAATGGAATGGAAAGAAACGGAATGGAATGGAAGGGAATGGTGTGTGGAAAGGAATGGAATGGAATGTTTAATGAAGTGTGGAATGAAACGGAATGGAAAGTGGAACGGAATGTGGAGTGGAATGGAATGGAATGGAATGGAATGGAATTTGCAAGAGAATGCAATGAAATGGAAAGGAATGTGAAGTGGAATGCAATGTGTAATGGAATGAAATGCAATCTGCAATTGAATGGAATGGAATGTGGCATGGAATTGAATCATGTATGGAATGGAATGGAATGCGGAATTCAATGGACAGGATCATGGAATGGAACGTGGACTGGAACGTGGAATGGAACGTGGAATTGAATGGTATGGAACGTGAAATGGAAAGTGGAGTGAAAAGTAGAATGGAATGGAATGGAATAGAATAGAATGTGGAATAAAGTGTGGAATGAAATGGAATGGAAAGTGTAAAGGAATGTAAAATGGAATGTAATGGAATATGGAATGGAATGTGGAATGGGAAGTGGAATGGAATGCAATGGAATTGAATGGTATTTGGAATGCAATGGAATGGAACGAAAAGGAATGTGAAATGGAATGGAATGTGGAATGGAATGGAATGCAATGTGGAATGCAATGGAATATGCAATGGAATGGAATTGAAAGTGGAATGGAATGAAGTGGAACATGAAATTGAATGTGGAATGGAATGGAATGTGGAGTGGAATGGAATGAAATGTGGAATGTAATATGGAATGGAATGGAATTGAAACTGAAATGGAATGAAATGGAATATGAAATTGAATGTGGAATGGAATGGAATCTGGAGTGGAAGGGAATGAAATGTGGAATGGAATATGGAATGGAATGGACTGGATTGGAATGGAGGTTGGAATGGAATGGAATGGGAGGTGGAAAGGATTGGAATGGAATGGAATGGAATATGGAATGGAAAGGAATGGAATGGAATGGAATCTGTAATGGAATGGAATAGAATGTGGAAAGGAATGGAATGGAATGAGGAATTCAATGGAAAGGATCACAGAAAGGATCGTGGAATGGAACGTTGAATGTAACATGGAATGGAATAGAATGGAAAGTGGAATGGAAGTTGGAATGGAACGTGGTAATGAACTGGGAAGGGAACCTAGAATGGAATGGAATGGAATGGAATCGAATGTGGAATGGAATGGAATGGGATGTGGAGTGGCATTTGGAATGGAATGGAATGGAATGTGGAATGGAATGGAACCAAATGTGGAATGGATTGTGGAATGGATTCGAATGGAATGGAATGTAATGTAATGTGGAATGGAATGTGGAATAGATTGAAATGGAATGTGGAATTGAATTTGAAACAGAATGGAATGGAATGGAACGTGGAACGGAATGGAAAGGAACGTTCAAAGGAATGTGGAATGGAGTGGAATGTGGATTGGAATGGAATGGAATGTGGAATGGAATGGAATGGAATGTGGAATGGAATGGAATGGAATGTGGAATGGAATGGAAAGGAACTTGGAATGGAAGGCAGACTGGATTTTAATGCAATGTGGAATGGAATGTGCAATGGAATGGAATGGAATGTGGAATGGAATGGAATGGAATGGAATGTGGAATGGAAGGGAATGGAATGTTGAATGGTATGGAATGGAATGTGGTACGGAATGGTATGGAACGTGGCATGGAATGGAACGTGGAATGGAATGGAATGGAATGTGGATTGGAATGGAAAGTGGAAAGCAATGGAATGGAATGTGGAATAGAATGGAATGGAATGGAATGGAATACGGAATGGAATGGAATGGAATGTTGAATGCAATGGAAAGGAATTTAATGTGTAATTGAATGGAATGGAATGTGGAATGGAAAGGAATGGAATATGGAATGGAATGGAGTGAAACTTGGAATGGAATGTGGAATGGGATGTGGACTGAAATATAATGGATTCTGGAAAGGAGTGCAATGTATTATGCAATGCAGAGTGAATGGAATGTGGAAGCGAGTGAGGAATGGAATGGAATGGAATGTTAAATGTAATGGAATGGAATGGAATGTGAAATGGAACGGAATGGAATTGAATATGGAAAGGAATGGAAAGGAACGTGGACTGGAAAGGAATGGAATGTGGAATTCAATGGAAAGGGATGTGGAATGGAACGTGCAATGGAACGTGGAATGGAATGGAATGGATCATGGAATGTAACGTGGAGTGGAACGTTGAATTGAATGGAATGGATTGGAATGGAATGGAATGGAATGGAATGGAATGGAATGGAATGGAATGTGGAATAAAATGGAAAGAAATGTGGATTGGAATGAAATGGAATGTAGAATGGAATTTGGAATGGAATGGAATGGAATGGAATGTGGAATGGAATGGGATGCAATGTGGAATGGAATGAATTGGAATGTGGAATGGATTGGAATGTGGAATGGAATGGAATGGAATGAGAAATGGAATGGAATACAATTGAATGTGGAATGGAAGGTGGAATAGATTGGAATGCAATGTGGAATGGAATGTGGAATGGAATGGAATGGAATATGAAATGTAATTCAATGAAATGTGGAATGGATTGCGTAATGGATGGGAATGGAATTTGGAATGCAATGTAAAAAGGAATGGAATGGAAAGGAATGGAATCTGGAATGGAATGGAACGGAATGCAGAATGGAATGGAACGGAATGCAATGTGGAATGGAATGCAATGGAATGGAATGGATAGCGGAATGGAACGTAATGGAATGCGGAGCAGAATGGAATGGAATGCAGAATGGAATGGAATGGAATGGAATGGAAAGGAATGGTGTGTGGAATAGAATGGAATGGAATGATGAATGAAGTGTGGAATGAAATGGAATGGAAAGTGGAATGGAACATGGAATTATGTGGAATGGAACATGGAATTGTATGGAATGGAATATGGAATGGAATGTGTAATGGAATGGAATGGAACTGAATGGAATTTGGAATGGAATGGAATGCAATGCAAAGGAATGTGAAGTGGAATGGAATGTGTAATGCAATGGAATGCAATATGGAATTGAATGGAATGGAATGTGGAGTGAAATGGAATGGAATGGGGAACGGACTGGAATATATTGTGGAATTCAATGGACAGGATCGTGGAATGGAACATGGAATGGAACGTGGAAAGGAACGTGGAATTCAATGGAATGGAAGTTGGAATGGGACGTGGAATAGAACGTAGGATGGAATGGAATGAATTAGAATCGAATGTGGAATGAAGTGTGGAATGAAATGGAAAGGAAAGTGAAAACGAATGTGGAATGGAATGCAATGGAATGGAATGGAATTTGGAATGGAATGGAATGGAATGGAAATGAATGTGGAATGGAATGCAATGTGGAAAGGAATGGAATGCAATGTAGAATGGAATGGAATGGAATATGGAATGGAATGGAATGAAAGTGGAATGCAATGGAATGGAATCTAAAATGGAATGTGGAATTGAATGGAGTGTAGAATGGAATGGAATGGAATAAGAAATGGAATATGGAATGGAATGGAATGTATTGGAATGGAAGTTGGAATGTAATGGAACAGAATGAGGAATGGAATGGAATTGAATGTGGAATGGAATGGAATGGAATATGTAATGGAATGCAATGGAATATGTAATGGAATGGAATGGAATGTGGAATGGAATGGAATACAATGTGGAAAGGAATGGAATGGAATGTGGAATTCAACGGAAAGGATGTTGGAAAGGATCATGGAATGGAACGTGGAATTGAGAGTGGAATGGAATGTAGAGTGGAATGGAATGTAATGTTGAATGGAATTTGGAATGGAATGGAATGGAATGGAATGGAATATGGAATGGAATGGAATGTGGAATGTGGTGGAATGAAATGTGGAATGAAATGGAATGGAATGTGGAATGGAACGGAATGGAATGTGGAATGGAATGGAAAGGAAGGTGGAGTGGAATGTGGAATGGAAAGAAATGTGGATAGGAATGGAATGGAATGTGGAGGGGAATGGATTGGCATGTGGATTAGAATGGAATGGAATGTGGAATGGAGTGGAATGGAATGTGGAATTGAACGGAATGGAAAGCGGAATTTAATGTGGAACTGATTGTGATGGAACGTGGAATGGAATGTAGAATGGAAAGGAATGGAATGGAATGGAACTTGTAATGGAATGCAATGGAATGTGGAATGGATTGTGGAATTGATTCGAATGCAATGGAATGAAAGTTGGAATGGATTGTGTAATAGATTGGAATGAAAAGTGGAAGGGAATTTGAAATGGAAAGGAACGGAATGGAGTGGAACGTGGAATGGAATGGAATGCAATGCAATGTGGAATGGAATGGAATGTGGAATGGAATGGAATGCAATGCAATGTGGAATGGATTGGAATGGAATGGAATGGAATGGAATGCGGAATGGAATCTAATGCACTGCGGATTGGAATGCAATGGAATGCGGAACGAAATGGATTGGAAAGTGGAATGGAATGGAATGGAATGGAATGCAATGTGGAATGGAATGAAACGAAATGTGGAATGAAATGTGGAATGGAAAGGAATAGAAAATGGAATGGAATCTGGAAAGGAACGGAATGGAATGGAATGGAATGTGGAATTTAATGGAATGGAATGTGAATTGGAGTAGAATTCAGTGTGGAATGGAATAGAATGGAATCTGCAATTGAATGGAATGGAATAAAATCTGGAATGCAATGGAATGTGGAATGGAATGTGAAATGGAAAGGAATGGAGTGTGGAATAGAATGCTTGGAAGGTGGAATGGAATGCAATGGAAAGCAATGTGGAATGGAATGGAATGGAATGGAAAGTGGAACGGAGTGGAAGGGGAAATGGAATGGAATGGCATGGAATGTGGAATGAAATGGCATGGAATATGGAATGGAATGGAATGGAATGAGGAATGGAATGTTGAAGGGAATGGAATGTAACGTGGAGTAGAATGTGGAATGGAATTGATCCTGGAATGGAATGGAATGCAATGTGGAATGGTTTGTGGAATGGAATGGATGGAATGTGGAATGGAATGTGGACAGGAACGGAATGGAATGTGGAATGGAATCTGGAGTAGAATGTGGAATGGATAGGATATGAATGTGGAAAGGAACATGGAATGGAATGGAATGGAATGCAATGTGGAATGGAAGGGATTGGAATAGAATGGAATGCAATGTGCAATGGAATGAAATGGAATGTGGAATGGAATGGAAAGGAATGCAATGTGGAATGGAATGGAATGGAATGTGGAATGGAATAGAATGGAATGGAATGGAATTGAAGGTTGAGTGGAATGGAATAGAATGCGGAATGGAATGAAACGGAATGGAAGGTGGAGTGGAATGGAATTGAATGTGAAGTGGAATGGAATGGAATGTGGAATGGAATGGAATGGAATGTGCAATGGAATTTGGAATTGAAAGGAAATGAATGGAATGGAATGTGTAATGGAATGGAATTCAATGTGGAATGGAATGGAATGGAATGTGGAATGGAATGGAATGGAACGGATTATGCAATGGAATGGACTGGAAGGTGGAATGGAATGTGGAGTGGAGTGGAATGTGGATTGGAATGGAATGCAATGTGGAATGGAATGGAATGTTTAATGGAATGGAATGCAATGTGGAATGGAATGGAGTGGAATGTGGAATGGAATGGAATGGAATGTGGAATGGAATCGAATGGAACGTGGAATGGAAGTTAGACTGGATTGGAATGCAATATGGAATGGAATTTGGAATGGAATGAAATGGAATGTGGAATGGAAAAGAATGGAATGGAATGTGGAATGGAAAGTGGAATGGAAAGCAATGAAATGTGTAATCAAATGTGGAATCGAAAGGAATGTGGAATGGAATGGAATGGAATGCAATGTGGAATGGAATGGAATGTGGAATGGAATGTGGAATGGAATGGAACGGAATGCAAAGTGGAATGGAATGGAATGAAATGGAATGTGGTATGGTATGGAATGGAACGTGGAATGGAATGGAATGGAAAGTGGAAAGAAAACGAACGTGGAATGGAATGGAATGGCATGTTGATTGGAATGGAATGCAATGTGTAATGGAATGCAGTGGAATGGAATAGAAAGCGAAATGATAGGTGGAACGGAATGTGAAATGGAATGTGGAATATAATGTGGAATGGAAAGTGGAATGGAAAGAAATGGAAAGTGGAATGGAATGGAATGGATCATGGAATGGAATGGAATGGAAAGTGGAATGGAACGTGGATTGGAACGTGGAATGCAATGTGGAATGGAATGTGGAATGGAATGGAATGTGGAATAGAATATGGAATGGAGTGGAATGGAATGTGGAATGGTATGGAATCGAATGGAATGCGGAATGAAATAGAATGGAATGTGGAATGCAATGCATTGGATAGGAACTTGGACTGGAAAGGAATGGAATGTGGAATAGAATGGAATGTGGAATGTAATGGAATCGAACGTGGAATGGAATGTTTAATGGAATGTGGAATGGAAAGTGGTATCGAATGTAATGGTATGTGGACAGGATTGGAATGGAATGTGGAATAGATTGGAATGGAATGTGGAATGGAATGGAATGGAATTTGGAATGAAATGGAATGGAATGGAATGTGGAATGGAATGGTATGTGGAATTTAATGGAATGGAATGTGGAATGGAAGGGAATGGAACGTGGAACGGAATGGAATGAAACGTGAAATGGAATGTGGAATATGAAGTGGAATGGGAAGTAATGGAATGTTGAGAAGAGTGGAATGTAATATTGAATGCAGAGTGAATAGAATGTGGAATGGAGTGAAGAATTGAATGTAAGATATTGTGAAATGGAATGAATGGAATGGAGTGGAAAGGAATGGAATTGAATGGAATGGAATGGAATGTGGATTGGAATGGAATGGAATGTGGAGTGGAATGGAATGGAATGTGGAGTGGAAAGGAATGGAATATGGAATGGAATGTGGAATGGAATGGAATGGAATGCAATGTGAAAGGGAATGGAATGGAATGGAATGGAAAGTGGAATGGAATGGAATGCAATTGAATGCAATGTGAAAGGGAATGGAATGGAACGGAATGGAAAGTGGAATGGAATGGAATGCAATTGAATGCAATGTGAAAGGGAATGGAATGCAATGGAATGGAAAGCGGAATGGAATGTAATGGAATGTGGAAGAGAATGGATTGGAATGCGGTATGGAATGGAACGGTATGTGGAATGGAATGGAATCGAATGGAATGGTATGTGGAATGGAATGGAATACTATGTCGAATGGAATGGAATGGAATGTGGAATGAACTGTGGAAGGAAATGGAATGGAATGGCATGGATTGTGGAATGGAATGGAATGTGGAATGGAATGGAATGGAATGCAATGTGGAATGAAATTGAATGCAATGTGGAATGGAATGGAATGGAAGGTGCAATGGAACGTGGAATGGAATGTGGAATGGAACGTGGAATGGAATGTGGAATGGAATGTGGAATAGAATGTGTAATGGAATGTGGAATGGAAATGAATATAATGTGCAAAGGAATGGAATGGAATGTGGAATTGAATGTGGAATGGAATGGAATGGAATGAGGAATAGAATGAGGAATGCAATGGAATGGAATGTGGAATGGATTGGAATGGAATGGAATGTGGAATGCAAAGGAATGAAATGTGGAATGGAATGCAGTGCAATGGAATGTGGAATTGAAGGTGGAATGGAATGGAATGGAATCTGGAAAAGAATATGGAATGGAATGGAATGGAATGCGGAATGGAATGGAAAGGAATGGTATGGAATGTGGAATGGAATGGAATGCATGTGGAATGGAATGGAATGCAACGTGGAATGGAACGTGGAATGGAATGTGGAAAGGAAAGGAATGGAATGTAGAATGGAATGCGGAATTGACAATAATGGAATGGAATGGAATGGAATGGTGAATGGAATTGAAAGTAATGTGGAATTGAATGTGGAATGGAATGGAACGGAATCGGGAATACAATATAGAATGGAATTGAATGGAATATAGAATGGAATACAATGGAATGTGGAATGAAATGCGGAATGGAATGTGGAATGAAATGTGGAACGGCATTTAATGAAAAGCGAAATGGAATGTGGAATTCAATGGATTGGAATGTCGAATGCACTGTGGAACGGAAGGTGAAATGGAATGCAAGGGAATGGAAGGGAATGGAATGCGGAATGGAAAGTGGAATGGAATGGAATGGAATGTGGAAATGTATGTGGAATGTAAGGATTGGAATAAGAAATGGAATGTGGAATGTAATGTGGAATGGAATGTGGAATGGAATGTGGAATGAAACGTGGGATGGATCGTGGAATTGAATGGAATGGAACTTGCAATACAGTGTGGAATGCAATGGAAGAGAAAGTGGAATGAAATGGGGAGTGGAATCGAATGGAATCTGGAATGGAAAGGAATGGAATGTGGAATTGAATGTGGAATGGAACGGAATGTAATGTGGAATGGGATGTGGAATGGATAGTGGAATGGAATGGAATGGAAGGTGGAATGGAAAGTGGACTGGAACGGAATGGAATGTGGAATGGAATGTGGAAATGTGTTTGGAATGGAACGCGGAATGGAATGGAATGGAATGTGGAATGGAACGTGGAATGGAAAGTGGAATGGAGTTTAATAGAATGTGGAATGGAAAGTGGGATGGAATGGTATGAATGTGGAATGGAATGGAATGGAATGTAAAATGGAATGTGGACTGCAAAGTGGAATGGATAGTAAAATTGAATGTGAAAAGGAATGGAATGGAAGGTGGAATGTAGTGTGGAATGGGATGGTATGGAATGTGGAACGGAATGTGGAAAGGACAATAATGCAATGTGGAATGGAACGTGGAATCGAATGTGGAATGGAATGTGGAATGGAACGGAATGGAATGTGCAATGGAATGTGTAATGGAATGTGGAATGTTACGGAATGGAATGTGGTATGGAATGTGGAATGGAGTGTGGAATTGAACTTGGAATGGAATGCAATGGAATGTGGAATGCAACGTGGAATGGCATGGAATGGAACGTGCCATGGAACGTAGAAGGGAACTTGGAATGGAATGTGGAAGTGAACGTTGCATGGAATGTGGAATGGAATGTGGAAAGGAACAGAATGGAAAGTGGAATGGAATGAGGAATTGAGTGTGGAATGGAACGTGAAATGAAATGGAATGGAAAGAGGAATGGAAAATGGAATAGAACGTGGAATGGAATAGAATGGAATGTGGAATGGAACGTGGAATGGAATGGAATGTGGAAGGCAATGGAATGGAATGTGGAATGGAATGTGGAATGGAATGGAATGGAACTTGGAAGGGAATGTGGAATGGAATGTGGAATGCAATGTGGAATGGAATGGAATGAAATGTGGAATGAAATTTGGAATGGAATGGAATGGAATGTGGAATGGAATGGAATGGAATGTGGAATGGAATGTGGAAAGGAACGGAATAGAACTTGGAACGGAACGGAAAGTGGAATGGAACTTGGAAAGTATAGAATAGAACAAGGATTGGAATGTGGAATGGACTGTGGAATGGAAAGTGGAATGGAACGTGGAAAGGACTGGAATGGAATGTGGAAAAGAATGGAATAGAACTTGGAATGCAATGTAGAATGAAAGGTGGAATGGTAGGTAGAATTGAACGTGGAATGAAATGGAAAGGAATGTGGAATGGAATGGAATGGAATCTGGAATGGAAATTAATTGAACGTGGAATGGGACTTGGAATGGAACATGGAATTCAACGTGGAATGCATGAAGGAATGGAATGTGGAATGCAATGGAATGGAATGTGGAATGGAATGGAATAGAATGTGGAATGGATCATGGAATGGAATGTGGAATGCAATGGAATGGAATGTGGAATGGAATGGAATGGAACGTGGAATGGAAAGGAATGCAATGTGGAATGGAACGTGTAATGGAACATGGAATGCAATGGAATGCAACGTGGAATGGAAAGTGCAAAGGAATGGAATGGAACATCGAATGCAACGTAGAATGGAATGTGGAATGGAAAGTGGAATGGAACGTTGAATGGAATGGAATGGAACGTTGAATGGAATGGAATGGAACGTAGATTGGAATGTGGAATGGAATGGAATGGAATTTGGAATGGAATGAAATGCAAAGTGGAATTGAAAAGAATGGAACGTGGAATGGGACGTGTAATGAAACATCGAATGTGACGTGTAATGGAAAGTGGAATGGAATGTGGAATGGAATGGAATGGAATGGAATGGAATGGAATGGACTGGAATTTGGAATTGAATGGAATGGAATGGAATGGAATGCGGAATGCAAAGGAATGGAATGTGGAATGGAATGGAATGGAACGGAATGTGGAATGGAATGGAATGGAACGGAATGCAATGGAATTGAATGTGGATTTGAATGGAATAGAATGCGAAATGCAATGGATTAGAATGTGGAATGCAACGGAACGGAACGTGGAATGCAATGTGGAATGGAATGTGGAATGGATTATTTAATGGAACGGAATGGAATGTGGAATGAAATGGAATGGAATGTGGAATGCAAAGGGATGGACTGGAATGTGCAATTGAATGGAATCGAATGGAATGCAGTGCAGAATGCAATGGAATGGAATGTGGAATGCAATGGAATGGAATGGAATCGAATGGAATGGAATTTGGAATAAAATGGAATGCAATGGAATGGAATGTGGGTTTGAATGGAAAGGAATGTGGAATGGAATAGATAGGAATGTGGAATGCAAAGGAATGGAACGTGGAATGGAATGTCGAATGGAATGTGGAATGGATTGTTTAATGGAATGGAATGGAATGTGGAATAGAATGGAATGAAATGGAATGTGGAATGGAATGTGGAATACAATGGAATGGAATGTTGTATGAAATGTGAAATGGAATGGAACGCAATGTGGAATGGAATGTGGAATGAAATGCAATGGAAAGAAAATGGAATATGGAATGGAAAGAAATGGAATATGGAATGGAATGTGGAAAGGAATAGATTGGAATGTGGAATGAAATGTGGAATGTAATGCGGAATGTAACAGAATGGAATGTGGAATGGAATGTGGAAAGGAATGTGGAATGAAACGTGGAATGGAACGTGGAATGGAATGGAATGGAACTTGGAATAGAATGTGGAACAGAATGGAAGGGAATGTTGAATGAATTGTGTAGTGTAATGGAATGGAATGTGGAACGGAATAGAATGGAATGTGGAATGGAATGTAGAACGAAACCGAATGTAATGTGGAATGGACTTTAGTGATATGTGGAATGGAAAATGGAATGGAATATGCAATGGATTGTGGAATGGCATGTGGAATGGAAAGGAATGGAAGGTGGAATGAAATGTGGAATGGAAAGTGGAATGTAACTTGAAATGGAATGCAATGGAATGTCAAATTGAAAGTGGAATGGAATGGAATGGAATGTGGAATGGAATGTGGAATGGAATGGAATGGAACGTGGAATAGAATGTGGAATGGAATGGAATGGAATGTGGAATGGAAAGTGGATTGGAATGTGGAATGAAACTTGAAATGGAATGGAATGGAACATGAAATGGAATGGAAAGGAAAGTGGAATGGAACCTGGAAAGGAATGAGGAATTGAACGTGGCATGAAATGTGGAATGGAATGTGCAATGGAACGGAATGGAATGAAGAATGCAATGTGAAATTGAGAGTGGACTGGAACGTGGAAAGTAGTGGAATGGATTGTGGAATGGAACGTGCAATGGAAAGTGGAATGGAATGGAATGGAGTGTGAAATGGAAGGCGGAATGGAATGGAATAGAATGTGGAATGGAATGTGGAAGGGAATGTGGAATGGAATGGAATAAATTGTGCAACGAAATGTTGATGGGAATGGAATGGAATGTGCAATGGAATGGACTGGAATGTGGAATGGAATGTGGAATGGAATGGAATGGACTGGATTGAAACGTGGAATGGCATGTGAATTGGAATGCAGTGGAATGTGGAATGGAAAGTGGAAAGAAATGCAGTGATATGAAAATGGAATGTGGAATGGAATGTGGAATGGAATATGTAATGGACTGTGGAATGAAATGTGTAATGGAATCTGTTATGGAATGGAATGGAATGGAATGTGGAATGGATTGTGAATTGGAATGCAATGGAATGGGGAATTTAATGTGGAATGAAATGCAGTGGAATGAGAATGGAATGTGGAACGTAATGTGGAATGGAATGTCGAACGGAATGTGGAATGGAAAGTGGAATGGAATGGAATGGAATGTGGAATCGAACATGGAATGAAATCTAATGGAACGTGGAAAGGAAAGTGGAATGGAATGCAGAATGGAATGGAAGGGAATGTGGAAAGGAATGGAATGGAATGTGGAATGGAATGTGTAATTCAATGTGGAATTGAACGTGGAAAGGAAAGTGGAATGGAGTGTGGAATGCAATGTGGAATGGAATGGAATGAAATGTGGAATGAAACGTGGATTGGAATGGAAAGGAATGTGGAATGGAATAGAATGGACTGTGGAATGGAATTTCATGGAAATTTGTATGGAACGTATATTTGAATGGAATGGAATGGAATGGAATGGAATGTGAAATGTAATGGAAAGGAATGTGGAAGGGAATATGGAAAGGAATGGAATGGAATGTGGAATGGAATGTTTAATAGAATGTGGAATGGAATGTGGAATGGAATGCAATGAAATGTGGAATGAAAGATGGATGGCAATGGAATGGAAAGTGGAATGGAATGGAATGGACTGCGGAATGGAAAGAGGAATGGAATGAGTAATGGAATGTGGAATGGAATGGAATGGTTTGGAATGGAATGTGGAATGGCATGTGAGTTGGAATGCGGAATGAAATGCAATGGAATGTGGAACGAAATTCAAGGGAATGAGAATGGAACATGCCATGGAAAGTGGAATGGAATGTGGAATGGACTGCCCAATGGACTGCAGAATGCAATGTGGAATGCAATGGAAAGGATTGGAATGTGGAATGGAATGTGGAATGGAATGGAATGGAATGGAATGTGGAATGGAATGTGCAATGGAATGGAATGTGGAATGGAAAGGATTGGAATGTGGAATGGAATGTGGAATGGAATGGAATGGAATGTGGAATGGAATGTGAATTGGAATGCAATGGAATGTGGAATCGAATGTGTAATGAAATTCAATGGAATGAGAAAGGATTGTTGAATGGAATGTGGAATGGAATATGGAAAGGAATAGAATGGATTGTGGAATGAAATCTGGAATACAATGGAATGGAATGCGGAATGGAATGTGGAATGGATTGGAATGGAAACTGGAATGGAATGTGGAATGGTATGTAATGGAATGTAGAATGGAATGTGGAATAAATGTGGAATGGAACACAATGGAATGTGGAATGGAATGTGGAATGGAATATGGAATGGAATGCAATGGAAAGTGTAAAGGAATGTGAAATGGAATGTGGAATGGAACGTGGAATGTAACGGAAAGGGACGTGGAATGGAACGTGGAAAAGAATGGAATGGAACCTGGAATGGAATGGAATGCAATGTGGAATGGAATGGAAAGGAATGTGGAATGGAATGTGGAATAGAATGTTGAATGGAAAGCGGAATTTAATGGAATGGAATGTGGAATGGTATGGAATGGAATGTGGAAAAAAATGTGGAGTGAAATGCAATGGAATGTGGAATGGAAAGGAATGGAATGTGGAATGGAACGCAATGGTATGTGGAATGGAGTGCAGATTGGAATGTGGAATGGAACAGAATGGAATGTGGAATGGAATGTTGAATCGAAAGTGGAATGGAATGTAATGGATTGTGGAATGGAATGTGTGATTGAATGGAATGGAAGGTGGAATGGAATGTGGAATGAAATGTGAGTGGAATGGAATGGAATGTGGCATGCAATGTGAAATGGAATGTCAAATAGAATGGAATGGAATGTCAAATGTAATGTGGAATGGAACGTGAAATGGAATGTGGAATGGATTGTGGAAAGTATCGTGGAATTGAACGTGGAATAGAATGGAATGGATTGTGTAATGGAATGTGGAATGGAATGCAAAGGAGTGTGGAATGCAATGTGGAATGGAACGGAATGTAATGTGGAATAGAATGTAGAATGCAAAGAGGAATGGAAAGTGAAAAGGAATGTCGAAAGAAATGGAATGAAATGTGGTATGGAATGTGGAATGGAGTGTGGAATGGAAAGTAGTGGAATTCGTAATGCAATTTGGAATGGACTTTAATGGAAAGTGGAATGGACTTTAATGGAATGTGGAATGGAAAGTGGAATGGATTGTGGAATGGATTGTAGAATGAAAGGTGGACTGCATCGTGGGATTGAATGGAATAGAACTGGCAATAGTACGTGGAATGGAATGGAAGGGAATGTGCAATGGAAAGTGGAGAGGAATGGAATGGGATGTGGAATTGAATGGAATGCAATGTGGAATGGAATATAGAATGGAAAGGAATGTAATGTGGAATGGAATGTGGAATAGAATGTGGAATAGATAGTGGAATGGAATGGAATGGAATGTGGAATGGAATGTGGATTGGAAGAGAATGGAATGTGGAATGGAATTTGGAATTGAGGGTGGAATGGAACGTGGAATGGAATGGAATGGAATGTGTAATTGAACGTGGAATGGAACGTGGAATGTAATGCAATGGAATGTGGAATGGAAAGTGGAATGGAATGGAATGGAATGGATTGGAATGTGGAATGGAATGGAATGGAATGTGAAATGGAATGTGGAATGGAAAGTGAAATGGAATTTTTAAAGGAATTGAATGGAGTCTGGAATGGAATGTGGAATGGACTGTGGGATGGAATGGAATGGAATGCTGAATGGAATGTGGAATGGACTTTAATGGATTGTGGAATGGAAAGTTGAGTGGAATGTGGATTGGATTGTGGAATGCATCGTGGAATTGAATGGAATGGAATGTGGAATGGAACATGAAATGGAATGGAATGGAACATGGAATGTAACGTGGAATACAACGTGGAATGGAACGTGGAATTGAACGTGGCATGGAATGTGGAATAGAATGTGGAATGGAACGGAATGGAACGTGGAATTGAATGTGGAATTGAGTGTGGAATGGAACGTCGAATGGAATGGAGTGCTATGTGGAATGGAACGCAAAATGGAATAAAATGGAATGGAATGGAATGTGGAATGGAATGGAATGGAATCTGGAATGGAATGTGGAATGGCATGGAATGGAATGTGGAAGGGATTGTGTAATGGAATGTGGAATGTAATGTGGAATGGAATGGTAAGAAATATGAAATGAAACGTGGATTGGAATGGAATGGAATGCGGAATGGAATGGAATGGAATGTGGAATTGAATGTGGAAAAGAACTTAATGGATAGTGGAATGGAATGTGGTATGGAATGAAATGTAATAGAATGTAATGTGGAATGGAATGGAATGGAATGGAAAGGAATGGAACGTGGAATGGAGTGTGGAATGGAATGAGGAATGGAATCTGTAATGGACTGGAATGGAATGTGGAATGGAATGGAATGTGGAATAGAATGCAATGGAATGGAAAGCGGAATGGAATGTGGAAAGTAATGTCGAATTGAATGGAATGGAGTGAGGAATCTAATGAAATGGTATGTGGTATGGAATGGAATGGAATGTGGAATGGAATGGAAGATTGGATGGAATGGAACGGAATGTGGATTTGAATGCAATGGAATGTGGAATGGAATGTGGAATGTAATGGAATCGAATGTGGAATGGAATTCAATGAAATGGTATGGAATGTGGAAAGAAATGGAAGGGATTACGTAATGCCATGTGGAATGGAACGTAGAATAGAACATGCAATGGAATGTGGAATGCAATGGAAAGGGATGTGGAATGGAGTGTGGAATGCAATTGGATGGAATGTGGATCGGAAAGAAATGGAATGAGGAAAGGAATGGAATCCTATGGAATGTGGAATGGAATGGAATTTAATGAAATTGAATGTGGAATGAAATGGAATAGAATTTCGAATGGAAGAGAATGGAATGAGGAATGGAATGAAATGGAATTTGGAAAAGAAGGGAATGGAAGGGAATGTGGAATGAAATGTAATGGAATGGACTGGAATGCGGAATGGAATGCAAAGGAATGTGAAATGCAATGGAATGGAATGGAAAGTGGAATGCAATGGAATGGAATGTGGAATAGAATGGAATGGAATGTTGATTGAAATGTGTAATGGAATGGAATGGAATGTGGAATGGAATGTGGAATGGAATGGAATGGAATGTGGAATGCACTGTGGAATGGAATGTGAAACGGAGTGAAAACGAGCACGAAATGTAATGGAATGGAACATGGAATGCAATGGAATGGAACGTGGAAAGGAACGTTGAATAGATCTTGAAATGGAATGTGGAGTGGAAAGTGGAATGGAACGTGTACTGGAATGGAATTGAAATTGGAATGGAATGTGGAATGGAACGGAGAGGTTTGTGGAATGGAATTTGGAATGGAATGTGGAATGCAATGGAAAGGAATGTGGAATGGAATGGAATGTGGAATGGAATGGAATGGAATGTGGAATGGAATGAAATGGAATGAGGAATGAAATGTGGAACAGAATGGAATAGAATGTGCAATGGAAAGTTGAATGGAACGTGGAATGGAATGTGGACTGGAATGTGAAATGGAATGTGGAATAGAATGTGGAATGGAATGGCATGGAATGTTGAATGGAATGGAATGCAAAATGAAATGGAATGTCGAATGGAATGTGAAATGGAATGTGGAATGGAACGCGAATCGGAATGAAAAGGAACGTGGAATGGAATGGGATGGAACACGGAATGCAATGGAATGGGAAGTATAATGCAACGTGGAATGGAACACGTTATTCAACATGGAATTGAAAGTGGAATGGAATATGGAGGGAATGTGGAATGCAATGGAATGGAATGTGGAATAGAATGTGGAATGGAATGGAATGGACTGTGGAATGGAATGAGGAATGGAATGGAATGGAATGTGGAAATGCATGTGGAATTTAAAGTGGAATGGAATGTGGAATAGAACCGAATGGAATGTTGAATGGAATGTGCAGTGTAATGGAATGGAAAGTGGAAGGGAATAGGGAATGCAATGGAATGGAATGTGGAATGGAATTTGGAATGGAAAGTTGAAAGGAATGGAATGGAATGTGGAATGGAATGTGGAGTGGAATGGAATGGATGGTGGAATGGATTGAAATGGAATGAGGAATGGAATGTGGAACCGAATGGAATGGAATATGGAATGGAATATCGAATGGAATGTGGAATGGAATGTCAAATGGAACGGAATGGAATGTGAAATGGAATGTTGAATGGAAAGTGCAATGGAATGGAATGGAACGTGCAATGAATAGTGGAATGGAACGCAGAATGGAACACGGAATGGAATATGGAATGGAATGTGGAATGGAATGGAATGGAATGTGGAATGGAATGGAATGGAATGTGCAATGGAATAGAGTGGAATGTGGAATGGAAATTGGACTGGAATAGAATGCAATGTGGAATGGAATGTGGAATGGAATGGAATGGAATGTGGACTGGAATGTGGAATGGAATGTGGAATGGAATGGAATAGAATGTGGAATAGAATGGAATGGAATGGAATTTTTAATGGAATGTGGAATGGAATGGAATGTGGAATGTAATGTGGAATGAAATGAGGAAAAGAATGCAATGGAATGTGGACTGGAATGGAATGGAATGTGGAATGGAATAGAAAGTGAAGTGGAATGTGGACTGGAATGTGAAATGGAATTTGGAATGGAATGTGGACGGGAATGTGGAATAGAGTGAAATGAAACGTGGAAAGGAATGGAATGGAATGTGGAATAGAATAGAATGGAAAGTGAAATGGAACGTGGAATAGAACGTGGAATGGAATGTTGAATATAATTTGGAATTCAATGGGATAGAATATGGAATGGAATGTTGAATGGAATGGAAAGGAATGTGTAATGGAATGTGGAATGGAGCGGAATGTAATGTGGAAATTAATGTGGAATGGAACGTGTAATGGAATGTGGAATTGAATGTGAAATGGAATGGAATGGAATGAGGAGAGGAATGCGGAATGGCACGTGGAATGGAACATGGAAACGAATGTTGAATGGAAAGGAAAGGAATGTGGAAAGGAATGTGTAATGGAATTTGTTATGGAATGGAATGGAATATGAAAGGGAATGTGGAGTAGAATGGAATGGAATAAGGAATGGAATGCAGTGGAATGTGGAATGGAATGTGGAATGGAATGAGGAATTTAATGTGGAATGGAAATTGGAATGGAAAGGAATGTAATGTGGAATGGAATGTGGAATGGAAACTGCAGTGGAAAGTGGAATGGAATGGAAAGGAGTGTGGAATGGAACGTGAAATGGAATGGAAGGGAACGTGGAATGGAATATGGTATGTAACATTTAATGGAACGTGGAATGGAATATTTAATGTAATGGAATGGAATGTGGAATGGAATGTGGAATGGAATGGAATGGAAAGTGGAATAGAATGTGGAATGGAATGGAATGGAATGTGGAATAGAATATGAAATAGAAAGTGGAATGGAATGTGGAATGGAATGTGGAATGGAATTGGGAAGGAAAGCTGGAATGGAATGGAATGTGGAATGGAAGGGAATGGAAAGTGGAAAGGAATGTGGAATGGAATGCAATTGAATGTGGAATGGAACGGAACAGAATGTGGAATAGAATGTGGAATGGAATGTGGAAAGGAATGGAATGGATTGTGGAATAGAATGGAATGGAGTGATATAGAATGTGAAATGGAATGTGGAATGGAATGTGGAATTGAATGTGGAATGCAATGGAATCGTTTGTGGAATGGAATGGAATGGAATGTGGAATGTACTGTGAAATGGAATGGAATGGAATGTGGAACGGAATGGAATGGAATGGAATGTGGAATGTAAGGAATGGAATGTGGAATTGAATGTGGAATGGAATGTGGAATTGAATGTGGAATGGAATGTGGAATTGATTGTGGAATGGAATGGAAAGGAATGAGGAATAGAATGTGGAATGCAATGGAATGGAAAGCAGAATGGAAAGGAATGGAATGGAATTTGGAATTGAATGTGGAGTGGAATGGAATGGAATCTGGAATAGAATACGGAATGCAATGGAATGGAATGCGGTAAGCAAGGGTATGGAACGTGGAAAGGAATGGAATGCAATGTGGAATGGAGTGGAATGGAACATGGATTGGAACGTGGAATGTAATGTGGAATGTGGAATTTAACGTGGAATGGACAGGAATGGAATGTGGAATGGAATGTGGAATGGAATGGAATGGAAAGGAATTTGGAATGTATTGGAATGGAATGGAATGTGTAATGCAACGGAATGGAATGGAATGGAATGCGGAATGGAATGTGGAATGGAAAGTGCAATGGAATGTGGAACGGAATGTGGAATGAAGTGTGGCATGGAATGGATTGGAATGTGGAATGGAAGATGTAAAGAATGTGGAATGGAATGGACTGACACGTCAAATGGAATGTGGAATGGAAAGTGGAATGAAAGGTGGAATGAAACGTGGAATGGAATGGAATAGATGCTGGAAAGAAATGTGGAATGGAAAGTGGAATGGAATGGAATGTGCAAAGCATTGTAATCGAATGTTGAATGAATTGTGGAATGGAATGTGGAATGGAATGGAATGGAATGGAATGGAATGTGGAATGCAATGGAATGGAATGTGGAATGTAAGGAATGGAATGTGGAATTGAATGTGGAATGGATTGTGGAATTGAATGTGGAATGGAATGTAAAGGTATGAGGAATAGAATGTGGAATGCAATGGAATGGAAAGCAGAATGGAAAGGAATGGAATGGAATGTGGAAAGAAATGGAATGGAATTTGGAATTGAACGTGGAGTGGAATGGAATGGAATCTGGAATAGAATGTGGAATACAATGGAATGGAATGCGGAATGCAATGGTATGGAACGTGGAAAGGAATGGAATGCAATGTGGAATGGAGTGGAATGGAACATGGATTGGAACGTGGAATGTAATGTGGAATGTGGAATTTAACTTGGAATGGACAGGAATGGAATGTGGAATGGAATGTGGAATGGTATGGAATGGAATGGAATGTGGAATGTATTGGAATGAATGGAATGTGGAATGCAATGGAATGGAATGGAATGGAATGCGTAATGGAACGTGGAATGGAAAGTGCAATGGAATGTGGAACGGAATGTGGAATGAAGTGTGGCATGGAATGGAATGGAATGTGGAATGGAAGATGGAAAAGAATGTGGAATGGAATGGACTGACACGTCGAATGGAAGGTGGAATGGAAAGTGGAATGAAAGGTGGCATGAAATGTGGAAAGGAATGGAATAGAAGTTGGAAAGGAATGTGGAATGGAATGTGGGAAGGAATGCACTTGAATGTGCAAAGCATTGTAATCGAATGTTGAAAGAATTATGGAATGGAATGTGGAATGGAATGTGGAACGGAATGGAATGGAATGTGGAATGCAGTGGAATGTAATGTGGAATGGAATGGAATGGAATGTGGAATGGAATGTGGATTGTAATGCAATGTGTAATGGAATGTGGAATGGAGTGGAATGGAATGTGGAATGGAATGTGTAATGCAATGTGGAATGGAATGTGGAATGGAATGGAATGGAATGTGGAATGGAAAATGGAATGGAATGGAATGGAATGTGGAAGGGAATGTGGAATGGAATGTGGAATGAAATGGAATGGAATGTGGCATGGAATGTGGAATGGAATGAAATGGAATGTGGCCTGGAATGTGGAATAGAATGTGGAATGGAATGTGGAATGCAATGTGGAGTGGCATGTGGAATTCAATGGAATGGATCATGGAATGGAATGTGGAATGGAATATGGAATGAAACGTGATATATAACGGAATGGAATGTGGAATGGAACGTGGAATGGAATGAAATTGAATGTGGAATGGAACGTGGAGTGGAAAGTGGAATGAAACTTGGAATGGAATGGAATGGAATGGAATGTGGAATGGAATATGGAAAGGAACATGTTATGGAATATGGAATAGAACGGAATGGAATGTAGAATGGAATGTGAAATGGAATGTGGAATGGAATGGAATGGAATGTGTAATTTAACGTGAAATGGAATGTGCAATGGAATGGAATGGAATGTGGCATGGAATGTTGAATGGAATGGATTGGAATGTGGAGTAAAATGTGGAATGGAATGGAATGGATTGCGGAGTGGAATGAATGCAATGGTAAGGAATAAGGAATGAAATGGAATGGAACAGGAAATGGAATGTGGAATGGAATGTGGAATAGAACTTTTAATTTAAGGTGGAATGGAATGGAATGGAAAGTGTAATGGAAAATGGAATGGAATGGGGAATCGAATGTGGAATGGAATGTGGTAGGGAAAAGAATGGAAGGTTGAATGGAATGGAAAGGAATGTTGAATGGAACGGAATGGAAGGTGTAATTGAATGTGGAATGGAAAGGAAAGGAATGAGGAATAAAATGTGTAATGAAATGGAATGGAATACGGAATGGAATGGAATGGAAAGGAATGCGGAATTTAATGGAATGGAACGTGGAATGGAATGTGGAATTGAATGTGGAATGGAATATGGAATGAAATGCAATGGATTGTGGAATGGAATGGAATGGTATGAAATGTGGAATGGAATCGATTGGAATGAGGAATGGAATGGGATGGAATGTGGAATGGAAAGGAATGGATTGTGGAATGGAATGGAATGGAATGTGGAATGGAATGGAATGGAATGGAGTGGAATGTGAAATGGAATGCCACAGAATGTGGAATGAAATGGAAAGTGGAATGGAATGTGGAATGGAATGGAATAGAATGTGGAATGGAATGTGGAATGGAATGTGGAATGGAACGGAATGGAATGTGGAATGGAACATGAAATGGAATGTGGAATGGAAAGTGAAATTGTATGTGGAATATAATGGATTGTAATGTGGAAAGCATTGTGGAATGGATTGTGGAATGGAATGGAATGGAACGTGGAATGGAATGTGGAATGGAACGTGGAATGGAATGTGGAAAATAATTTGGCATGTAAAAGAATGGAATGTGGAAAGGAATGGAATGGAACGTGGAATGGAATGGAATGGAATGTGGAAAGGAAAGTGGAATAGAATGGAATGGAATCTGGAATAGAATCTGGTATGGAATGGAATGAAATACAGAATGGAATGGAATGGTATGTATGCAATGAGGAATGGAATGCAATGGAATAAGGCATGGAATGTGGATTTCAATAGACTGGAACGTGGAATGGATGGTGGAATGGAATCTGGAAGGGAACGGAAAGGAATATGGAATGGAAGGGAATGGCTGCGGAATGGAATGTGGCATGGAATGGAATTGAATATGGCATGAAATTCAATGGAAAGTGGAATGCAAAATAATGGTGTGTGGAATGGAAGAGAATGGTATGGAATGTGGAATGTAGTTAAATAGAAAGGAAAGGAATGTGGAATGGAATGGAATATAATGAGGAATGGAATATGGAATGGAATGGAATGTGGAATGGTTTGGAATGGAAAGTGGAATGGAATGGAATGGAATGTGGAAGGGTTTGGAATGGAAAGTGGAATGGAATGGATTGGAATGTGGAATGGAATGTGGAATGGAGTGGAATGGAATGTTGAGTGGAATGTGGAATGGAATGGATTAGAATGCGGAATGGAATGTGGAATGGAATGTGGAATTGAGTGGAATGGAAAGTGGAAAGGACTGTGCAAAGGAATGTGGAATGGAAGGTGGAATGCAACTTGAAATGGAATGGAAAGTAATGTGGAATGCAAAGTGGAATGGAATGCGGAATGGAACGTTTAATGGAATGTGGAATGTAGTGTGCAATGGAAAGGAATGGAATGCGGAATGGAATGAAATGGAATGTGGAATGGAATGGAATGGAATGTGGAATGGAATGGAACGGAATAAGGAATACAATCTGGAATGGAATGGAATGGAACACGGAATGGAATGGAATGGTATGGAATGTGGAATGGAATGGAATGGAATCTGGAATGGAATGTGGTTTGGAATGTGATAGAACATGTAATGGAATGGAATGGAATGGTATGGAATGTGGAATGGAATGGAGTGGAATGAGGAATGGAATGGAATATGGAATGGAATGGAATGTGTAAGGGAATGGAATGGAATTTGAAATGGAAGGGAATGGATATGGAATGGAATGTGGAATAGAATGGATTGGAATGTGGAATGAAATTCAATAGACTATGGAATGGAAAGGAATGGAATGTGGATTGGAAGGGATTAGAATGGAATGTGGAATGGAATGCAATTATTTGAATGGAATGTGGAATGGAATGGAATGGAATGCGGAATGGAATGGAATTTGGAATGGAATGGAATGGATTGTGGAATGGAATGTGGAATGGAATGGAATGCTATGTGGAATCGAATGTGGAAGGGAACGAGGAAAGGAATGGAGTGGAATGTAGAATGGAATGTGGAATGGAATGGAATGCTATGTGGAATCGAATGTGGAATGGAATGAGGAAAGGAATGGAGTGGAATGTAGAATGGAATGTGGAATGGAATGGAATGGAAAGTGGAATAGAATGAAATGGAATGTGAAATGGAATGTGGAATCGAATGTGGAATGGAATGGAATGGAATGGAATGCAATGGAATGCGAAATGGAATGCAAAATGGAATGCGAAATGGAACGTGAAAAGGAATGGAATGGAAGGTGGAATGGAAGTTGGAATGCAATGTGGAATAGAAGTTGGAAAGTAATGTGTAATGGAATGGAAAGGAATGTGGAATGGAATGAGGAATGGAATGGAATGGAACATTGAATTGAACGTGGAATGGAATGGAATGGAAGTTGGAATGGAAGGGAATGAAACGTAAAACGGAATGTGGAATGGAACGTGGAGTGCAATGTGGAATGGAATGTGGAATGGAAAGGAATCGAATGTGGAATTGAATGGAATGGAATTTGGAATGCAATGTGGAACGGAACGTGCAATGGCAAGTGGAATGGAACATGGAATGGAACGTTCAATGGAACGTGGAATGGAATGGGCACTGAAATGTGGTGTGGAATGCAATTGAATGTGGAATGGACTGTGGAATGGAATGGAATGGTATGTGGAATGGAATAGAATCGAGTGTGGAATGTAAAGGTATGGAATGCTTAATGTAATAGAATAGTATGGAATTTGGAATTAAATGGAATGGAATGTGGAAGGGAATGTGGAATGGAATGCAATCTGTAATGGAATGGAATGGAATGTGGAATGGAATGGAATGTTGAATGCGGAATGTAATGCAATGGAAAGTGGAATGGAATGGAAAGGAATGCAAAGTGGAATGGAATATAGAATGGAATGTGGAATGGAATGTGGAATAGAATGTGGAATGGAATGGAATGTGGAATGGAATGTGGAATGGAATGGAATTGAATGTGGAATAGAATGGAATGCAATGGTATGTGGAATGGAATGTGGAATGGAGTGGAAAGGAATGTGGAATGGAATGGAATGGGAAGTGGAATGCATTGAAATCGAATGGAATACGAAAAGGAATGTGAAATGGAATGTGAAATGGAATGTGGAATGGAATGTGGAATGGATTGAAATGCAATGTGGAAAGCAAAGGAGTGGAATGTGGAATGGAATGGAGTGGAACCTGGAATGGTATGGAATGGAACGTCAATAGGAAAGTGGAATGGAATGTGGAATGGAACGTGGACAGGAATGTGGAATGGAATGGAATGGAACCTGGAATGGAAAGGAAGGGAATGTGGAGTGGAAAGGAAATGAAGGGAATATGGAATGTAATGTGGAATAAAATGGTATGGAATGTGGAATGGAAAGGAAAGGAATGTTGAATAGAAAAGAAGGGAAAATGGATCAGAATGCGGAATGGAATGGAATGGAAAGTGGAATGGAAAAGAAGGCAATGTGGAATGGAATGTGGAGTGGAATGGAATGGATTGTGGTATGGAAAGGAACATGGAATGGAATGGAATGGATTCTGGTATGGAAAGGAAAGGGGAATGGAATGGAATGGAATGTGGATTGGAATGGAATGGAATGTGGAATGGAAAGGAATGGAATGGAATCCGAAATAGAATGCGAAGTGGAATGCGGAATGGAATGTGGAATCCAATGTGGAATGGAATGGAATGGAATGCAATGGAATGCGAAATGGAATGCAAAATGGAATGAGAAATGGAACATGAAAAGGAATGGAATGCAAGGTGGAATGGAAGTTGGAATGCAATGTGGAATAGAACGTGGAAAGTAATGTGTAATGGAATGGAATGGAATGTGGAATGGAATGAGGAATGGAATGGAGTGGAACATTGAATTGAACGTGGAATGGAATGGAATGGAAGTTGGAATGGAAGGGAATGAAACGTAAAACGGGATGTGGAATGGAACGTGGAGTGCAATGTGGAAGGGAATGTGGAATGGAAAGGAATGGAATGTGGAATGGAATGGAATGGAATTTGGAATGCAATGTGGAACGGAACGTGGAATGATAAGTGGAATGGAACATGGAATGGAATGTGCAATGGAACGTGGAATGGAATGTGCACTGAAATGTGGTGTGGAATGCAATTGAATGTGGAATGGAATGTGCAATGGAATGGAATGGAATGTGGAATGGAATAGAATGGAGTGTGGAATGTAAAAGAATGGAACGCTTAATGTAATAGAATAGTATGGAATTTGGAATGGAATGGAATGGAATGTGGAAGGGAATGTGGAATGGAATGCAATCTGTAATGGAATGGAATGGAATGTGGAATGGAATGGAATGTTGAATGCGGAATGTAATGCAATGGAAAGTGGAATGGAGTGTAAAGGAATGCAAAGTGGAATGGAATATAGAATGGAATGTGGAATGGAATGTGGAATAGAATGTGGAATGGAATGGAATGGAATGGAATGTGGAATGGAATGTGGAATGGAATGGAATTGAATGTGGAATAGAATGGAATGGAATGGTATGTGGAATGGAATGAGGAATGGAGTGGAAAGGAATGTGGAATGCAATGGAATGGGAAGAGGAATGCATTGAAATGGAATGGAATACGAAAAGAAATGTGAAATGGAATGTGAAATGGAATGTGGAATGGAATGTGGAATGGAATGAAATGGAATGTGGAAAGCAAAGGAGTGGAATGTGGAATGGAATGGAGTGGAACATGGAATGGTATGGAATGGAATGTCAAAAGGAAAGTGGAATGGAATGTGAAATGGAACGTGGACAGGAATGTGGAATGGAATGGAATGGAACGTGGAATGGAAAGGAAGGGAATGGGGAGTGGAATGGAAATGAAGGGAATGTGGAATGGAATGTGGAATAAAATGGAATGGAATGTGGAATGGAAAGGAAGGGAATGTTGAATAGAAAGGAAGGGAATATGGATCAGAATGCGGAATGGAATGGAATGGAAAGGGAATGGAAAAGAAGGGAATGTGGAATGGATTGTGGAATAGAATGGAATGCATTGTGGTATGGAAAGGAACGTGGAATGTAATAGAATGGATTGTGGTATGGAAAGGAAAGTGGAATGGAATGTAATGGAATGTGGATTGGAATGGAATGGAATGTGGAATGGAATGGAATGCAATCCGAAATAGAATGCGAAGTGGAATGCGGAATGGAATGTGGAATCGAACGTGGAATGGAATGGAATGGAATGCAATGGAATGCGAAATGGAATGCGAATTGGAATGTGGAATGGAATGGAATGGAATGTGGAATGCAATGGAATGGAACGTGGAAAGGAATGTGGAATGGAAAGTGGCATGGAATCTGGAATGGAATGGAAAGAAATGTAGAATGGAATGGAATGGAATGAGGAATAGAATGCAATGGAATGGAATGTGGAATGGAATGGAATGGAATTTTGAATGGAATGTGGAATGGAATGGAATGGAATATGGAATGGAATGTGTAATTGAATGGACTGGAATGTGGAAAGGAATGTAATGTAATATGTAATGGAATGTGGAATGGAATGTAGAATGGAACGTGGAAAGGAACGTGGAATGGAACATGGAATGGAATGTGGAAAGAAATGGAAAGGGATGTGCAATATAACGTGGAATGCAATGGAAAGTAATGCAGAACGGAAATTAATAGAATTTGGAAATGAATGGAATGCTACAGAATGTGGAATGGAATGGGATGGAATGACATGGAATGTGGAATGGAATGGAATGGAATATGGAATGGAACGGAATGGAATGTGGAATGGAATGAAATTCAATGTGGAATAGAATGGAATGGAATGGAATGTGGAATGAAATGGAATGGAATGCAATGGAATGCGGTATTGAATGGAATGAAATATGGAATGCAATGGAATGCAATGGAACGTGGAATGGAATGGAATGGAATGTGGAATAGAATGGAAAGGAATGTGAATTGGAATGTGGAATGCAATGGAATGGAATGTGGAATGGAAGCTGGAATGCAACAGAACGGAATGTGGAATGGAATGTGTAATGGAATGTGGAATGGAATGGAATGGAATGTGGAATGGATTGTGGAATGCAATGTGGAATGTGACGGAATGTAATGTGGAATGGAGCGTGGAATGGAAAGAGGAAAGGAATGGAATGGAATGTGGAATGGAATGTGTAATGGAATGGAATGTAACGGGGAATGGAAAGTGGAATGGAAAGTGGAACGGAATATGGAATGGAAAGGAAATGAATGGAATGGAATGGACAATGGAAGGGAATGGAACATGGAATGGAATGAGGAATGGAATGGAATGCAATGGATTGTGGAATGTGATAGAATGCAATGTGGAATGGAAAGAATGGAAAGCGGAATGGAATGGAATGATATGGAATGTCGAATGGAATGGAATGGTATGGAATATGGAATGGAATGGAATGGAATTGAATGGAATGGAATGGAATGGAATGGAAAGGAATGTGGAAAGGAATGGAATGGAATGTGGAATGAAATGGAATGGAATGTGGAATGGAATGGAATGGAATGTGGAATGGAATGGAATGCAAAGGAATCTAGGGAATGGAATGTGAAATGAAATGTGGAATGGAATGGAATTTTGAATGGAATGTGAAAGGGAATGTGAAATTCAATGTATAATGGAATGTGAAACGGAGTGAAAATAACCTGGAATGGAATGGAATGGAACACGGAATGCAATGGAATGGAACGCGGAATGGAACGTAGAATGGATCATGGACTGGAACGAGGAATGGAATGTGGAGTGAATGTGGAATGGAAAGGAATTGAATGTGGAATGAAATATGGAATGTAATGTAATAGACTGTGGAATGGAAAGAGGAATGGAACGGAATGGAACGGAATGGAATGTGGAATGGTATGTGGAATGGAATTCGGAATGGAATGTGGAATAGAACGGAATGGAATGGGGAATGGAATGTGGAATGGAGCGTTGAATTGAAAGTGGAGTTGAATGGAATGGAATGTGGAATGGAATGCAGAACGGAATGGAATGGAATGTGGAATGGAATGAAATGGAATGAGGAATGGAATGTGGAACGGAATAGAATGGAATGTGAAATGCAATGTGGAATGTAATGTGTAATGGAATGGAATGTGCATTAAAAAGTGGAACGGAACGCAGAATGGAACGTGGAATGGAATGTGGAATGGAATGGAATGGAATGGAAGTAAAATGGAATGTGGAATGGAATGTGAAACGAAATGTGGAATGGAATGTGAAACGAAGTGAAAAGGAACGTGGACTGGAATGGAATGGAACATGGAATGCAATAGAATGGAGAGTGGAATGGAACAGGGAATGTAACATGTGACGCAATGTGGAATGTAATCTGGAGGGAATATGGAATGGAATGGAATGGAATGTGGAATGGAATGTGGAATGGAATAGAAAGGAATGTGGAATGGATTGAGGAATGGAACGGAAAGGAATGTGGAATGACATGTGGAATGGAATGTGGAATGTAATGTGGAATAGAACAAAACCGAATGTGGAAGGGAACGTGGAGTGGAATGGAATGGAACGTTGAAGGGAATGCGAAATGGAATGGAATGGAATGTGGAATGGAATTTGGAATGGAATGTGGAATGGAATGGAAAGGAATGTGGAGTGGAATGTGGATTGGAATGGAATGGAACGTGGAATGGAATGAAATGGAATGAGGAATGGAATCGGGAACAGAATGCCATGGATTATGGAATGTAATGTGGAATTGAAGGTGGAATGGAATGTGGAAAGAATGTGGGATGGAATGGAATGGAATGTGCAATGGAGTGGAATGCAATGTGGAATGATATGTGGAATGGAAAGGAATGGAATGTGGAACTGAAAGTGGAAAGGAATGGAATAGAATGTGGAATGGAATGACGAATGGAGTGTGGAATGCAATATGGAACAGAATGTGCTATGGAATGAGCAATGGAATGTGAAATGGAATGGAATGGAATGTGGAATGGAATGTGGAAATGAATGTGGAATGGAATGGAATATACTGTGGAGTGGAATGGAATGGAATATAGGGTGGTATGTAATGGAATAGAATATGGAATGGAATTGAATCGAACGTGGAAGAGAATGTGAAATGGAATGTAGAAAGTAATTGAATGGAATGTGGAATGGAATGGAATGGAATGTGGAATAAAATGAAATGGAATGGAATGTGGAATAGAATGGAAAGGAATTGAATGCAATGTTGAATCTAAAGGAATGGAATGTGTAATGCAATGTAATGGAATGGAATGTGAAATTGAATGGAATGTAATGTGCAATGGTATGGAATGGAAAGTGGAATGGAATGGAATGAAATGTGGAATGGAATGGAATGGAATGGAATGTGAAACGGAATGAAACGTGGAATGGAATGGAATTTTGATTGCAATGGAATGGAATGCGTAATGGAATGGAATGGAATGGAATGGAAAGTGAAACAGAATGTGGAATGGAATGTGAAATGGATTGTGGAATGGAATGGAAAGTGAAACAGAATGTGGAATGGAATGTGAAATGGATTGTGGAAAGGAATGTGAAATTGAAAGTGGATTGCAATGAAATGGAAGGTGGAATGGAATGGAATAGAATGTGGAATGGAATGAGGAAAGGAATGGAATGGAATGTCGTTGGAATGTGGAATGGAATGTGGAATGGATAGTGGAATGAAATGAGGAATGTAATGCGTAATGGAACGTAATGGAATGTGGAATAGAATGTGGAATGTATTGTGGAACGGAAAGTGGAATGGAAAATGGAAGGGAATGGAATGGAACGTAGAATGGAATGTGAAATGGAATGGAACGTGGAATGGAATGGAATGGAATATGGAGTGGAATGGAATGGAATGTGGAATGGAGTGCAATGGAATGTGGAATGGAATGAGGAATTGAATGGAATGTGGAATGGAATGGAACGGAACGTAGAAAGGAATATTGAGTGGAATGTTGAATGGAATGTGGATAGAAACGGAATGGTATGCGGAATGGAATGTAGAGTGGAATGGAATGGAATGTGGCATGGAATGCAATGTGGAAGGGAACATGGAATGGAAAGGAACAGGAGGTGGAATGGATCATGGAATGGAATGGAACGGAAGGTGGAATGGAATGGGGAATAGAATGTGGAATGGAATGGAATGGAATGTGGAATTTAATGTGGAATGGAATGGAATGGAATGTGGAATGTAATATGGAATAGAATGTGGAATCGAATGTGGAATGGAATAGAAGGGAATGTGGAATGGGATTGATTGGATTGTGGAAAGGAATGTGGAATAGAATTTGAAATGGAATGTGGAGTGGAACGTGGATTGGAACTTGGAATTGAATGTAGAATAGAAGGTGGAATGGAACGTGCAATGCCATGGAATGGAATGTGGAATGTAATGTGCAATGGAATGAATAGGAATGTAGAACGGAATGTGTAATAGAATGGGCAATAGAATGGAATGGAATGTGGAATGGAATGGGGATTGCAATGTAATGGAACATGGAATGGAATAGAAGGTGGAATGGAATGTAGACTGGAATTCAATAGGATGTGGAATGGAATGTGGACTGGAATGTAATGGAATCTGGAATGGAATGCTATGGAATGTGGAATGGAATTGAATGAAATGGAATGGAACGTGGAATGGAATGGGAAATGGAATGTAGAATGGAACGTGGAATGGAATGTGGAATGGAATGTTGAATGGAAAGTTATGGGATGTGGAAAGGAATATAAAGGAATGTGGAATAGAATGGAATGGAATGCGGAATGGAATGTGGAATGGAATGCAACGGAATGTGGAATGGATTGCGGAAAGGAATGTGGAATGGAATGTTTAAGGGAATGGAATGCAATATGGAATGGAATGGAATTTACTGGTATGGAATGCGGAATGGAATGAAATGTAATGTGGAATGGAATGTGGAATGGAATGCAATGGAACGTAGAATGGAATGTGGAATTGAACCTGGAATGGAACATGGAAGGGAACGAAGAATGGAACTTGGAATGATATGTGGAATGGAATGTAATGGAATGTGGAATGGAAGTGAATGGAATGGAATGGAATGTGGAATGGAATGTAATGGACTGTGTAATGGAATTAATGGAATATGGAATGGAATGCAAAGGTATGGAAACTGGAATTGAATGGATTGCAATGGAATGTCAAATGGAATGTACTGGAATATGTAATAGAATGGAAAGGAATGTGAAGTGGAATTGAAAGGAATGTGGAATGGAATGGAATGAAATGTGGATTTGAATTTAATAGAATCTAGAATGAAATGGAATGGAATGGAATGGAATGTGGAATTGAATGGAATGGAATTTGGAATGGAATGCAACAGAATGTGGAATGGAATGGCACGGAACGTGGAATGGAATGTGGAATGCAATGGAATGGAAAGAAAAAAGCAATTGAAAAGAATGGAATGTCGAATGGAATGGAATGGAATGTGGAATGGATTGGAATAGAACGTGGAATGGAATGCGGAATGGAAGGGAATCAAATGTGGAATGAATTGGAATGGAAAGCAGAATAGAATGTGGAATGGAATGTTTAGTGGAATGTGTAATGGAATGCAATGGAATGTGAAATAAAATGGAAGGGAATGCAATTTAATGCGGAATGGTAAGAAATGGAATGTGGAATGCAAAGGAATTGAATGAAATGTGGAATTCAATGGAATGGAAAGTGGAAAGGAATGGAATGGAATGTAGAATGGAATGGAATGTATCTTGGAAAGGAATGTGAAATGGAATGTGGAATGGAATCTCGAATGGAATGGAATAGAATGAGGAATAGAATGCAATGGAATGAATGGAATGTGGAATGTAATGTGCAATGCAACGGAATGGAATGTGGAACGGAACGGGAGGTTGGATGGAATGGAACGGAATGTGAATTGGGTTGGAAAGGAATGTGGAGCGGAATGCGGAATATAATGGAATGGAATGTGGAATGGAATGGAATGGAATTTGGAATGGAATGTGGAATGGAATGAAATGGAATATGGAATGGAATGTGGAATGGAATGGAATGGAATGTGGAATGGAATGCAGTGGAATGGTATGAAATGTGGAAAGGAATGAAATGTAATACGTAATGGAATGTGGAATGCAACATAGGATGGAACGTGGAAAGGAACGTGCAATGGAACATGGAATGGATTGTGGAAAGAAATGGAAAGGGATGTGCAGTATAATGTGGAATGCAATGGAATGTAATGCGGAATGGAAATTAATAGAATGAGGAAATGAATGGAATGCTAAGGAATGTGAATGGAATGGAATGGAATGAAATGGAATGTGGAATGGAATGGAATGGAGTATGGAATGGATCGAAATGGAATGTGGAATGGAATGAAATTCAATGTGGAATAGAATGGAATGGAATGGAATATGGAATGGAATGGAATGGAATGGAATGAGGAATTGAATTTAATGAAATGAGGAATGCAATGGAATGCAAAGGAACATGGAATGGAACAGAATGTTGAATAGAATGGAATGGAATGTGGATTGGAATGTGGATTGCAATGGAAAGGAATGTGGAATGCAAAGTGGAATGAAACAGAATGGAATGTGGAATGGAATCTATAATGGAATGTGGAAAGGAATGGAATGGAACGTGGAATGGATTGTGGAATGCAATGTGGAGTGTAACGGAATGTAATGAAGAATGGAAAGTGGAATGGAAAGTGGAATGGAATGGAATGGAATGTGGAATGGAATGTGTAAGGGAATGGAATGGAACGAGGAATGGAAAGTGGAATGGAACATGGAATGGAAAGGAATGCAATGGAAAGGAATGTACAATGGAAATGAATGGAATGTGGAATGGAATGTGGAATGGAATGGAATGCAATGGAATGTGGAATGTAATAGAATGGAATGTGGAACGGAAAGAATGGAAAGTGAAATGGAATGGAATCGTATGGAATGCGGAAAGGAATGGAATGGTCTGGAATGTGGAATTAAATGGAATGGAATGTGGAATGGAATAGAATGGAATGTGGAATGGAATGGAATGGAACGTGGAAAGGAATGGAATGGAATGTGAAATGGAATGTGGAATGGAATGGAATGTGCAATGGAATGTGAAAGGGAATGTGAAATGCTATGTGGAATGGAACGTGAAACGGAGTGAGAAGGAACGTGCAATGGAATGGAATGGAACATGGAATGCAATGGAATGGAACGTGGATTGGAAAGTGAAATGGAACTTGGAGTGGGACGTGGAATGCAATGTGGAGTGAATGTGTAATGGAAAGGAATTGAATGTGGAATGAAATGTGGAATGAAATGTAATGGACTGTGGAATGGAATGGAATGGAATGCGGAATGACATGTGGAATGAAATGTGGAATGGAATGTGCAATAGAATGGAATGGAATGTGGAATGGAATGTGGAATGGAACGTGGAATTGAACGTGGAGTGGAATGGAGTGGAACGTGGAAAGGAATGCAGAATGGAATAGAATGGAGTTTTAAATGGAATTTGGAATGGAATGTGGAATGGAATGGAAAGGAATGTGGAACGAAATGTAGAGTGGAATGGAATGGTTTGTGGAATGGAATGAAATGGAATGAGAAATGGAATATTCTACGGAATAGAATGGAAAGTGTAATGGAATGTGGAATGGTATGTGGAATGGAATGGAATGGAATGTGGTATGGAATGGAATGGGATGGAAAGAAAAATGGAATGTCGAATGGAATGTGAAATGAAATGTGGAATGGAATGTGAAACGGAATAAAAAGTAACGTGAACTGGAATGGAATGGAATATGGAATGTAATAGAATGGAAATTGGAATGGAACGTGGAATGGAACATGTAATCGAACGTGGAATGGAATGTGGAATGGAAAGGAAAGCACTGTGGAATGGATTGAGGAATGGAACGGAAAGGAATGTGGAATGGCATGGGGAATGGAATCTGGAATGCAATGTGGGATAGAATGTGGAATAGAAAGAAAGGGAATGTGGAAGGGAAAGTGGAGGGGAATGGAATGGAAATTTGAAGAGAATGCAAAATGGAATGGAAAGGAATGTGGAATGGAATTTGGAATGGAATGGAAAGGAATGTGGAGGGGAATGTTTAGTGGAATGTGAAATGGATTGTGGAATGGAATGTGAAATTGCAAGTGGATTGGAATGAAATGGATCATGGAATGGAATGTAATGTAATGTGGAATGGAATGAGGAATGGAATGGAACAGAATATCGTTGGAATGTGGAATGGAATGTGGAATAGATAGTGGAATGAAATGAGGAATGGAATGTGTAATGGAACATAATGGAATGTGGAATGGAATGTGGAATGGAAAGTGGAATGGAAAGTGGAATGGAAAATGAAAGGGACAGGAATGGAACGTGGAATGGAATGTGGAATGGAATGGAACGTGGAATGGAATGGAATGGAATGTGGAATGGAATGTGCAATCGAATGTGGAGTGGAATGGAATGGAATGTGAAATGAAATGTGGAGTGGAATGGAATGAAATGTGGAATGGAATGCAATGGAATGAGGAATGGAATGAGGAATGGAATGGAATGTGGAATGGAATGGAATGGAATGTTCAGTGGAAAGTGGAATGGAACGTTGAGTGGAAAGTGGAATGGAATGTGGATAGATACGGAATGGATTGTGGAATGGAATGTGGAGTGGAATGGAATGGAATGTGGAATGGAACGCATTGGAATGTGGAATGGAATATGGAATTGAATGGAATGGATTGTGGAATTGAAAGTAATGTAAAGTGGAATGGAATGTGGAATGGAATGTGGAACGGAAAGTGTAATGGAATGGTATGGAACGTGGAATGGAATGTGGAACGGAATGGAATGGAACGTGGAGTGGAATGGAATGTGATATGGAATGTGGAATGGAACGTGGAATGGAATGTGGAATGGAATGTTGAATGGAAAGTTATGGGATGCGGAATGGAATGTAATTGAATGTTGAATAGAATGGAATGGAATGCGGAATGGAATTTGGAATGGAATGTAACGGAATGTGGAATGGAATGTGGAATGTAATGCAATGGAACGTGGAATGGAACGTGGAATTGAACGTGGAATGGAACATGGAATGGAACGAAGAATGGAACATGGAATGATATGTGGAATGGAATGGAATGGAATGTTGAATGGAAGGGAATGGAATGGCATGGAATGTGGAATGTAATGTAATGGAATGTGTAATGGCATGAATGGAACATCGAAGGGAATGGAAAGGTATGGAAACTGTAATGGAATGGAATGGAATGGAATGGGATGTGAAATGGAATGTACTGGAAGGTGGAATAGAATGGAATTGAATATGAAATGGAATTGAATGGAATGTGGAATGGAACGGAATGGAAAGTGGATTGGAATGGAATAGAATGTGGAATGAAATGGAATGAAATGGAATGGAATGTGGAATTGAATGAAATGGAATGTGGAATGCAATTCAACAGAACATGGAAGGAATGGAACGTGGAATGGATTGTGGAATGGAACAGAATAAATGGTGGAATGGAATGTGGAATGGAATGTGGACTGGAATGGAATGAAATATGGAATGGAAAGTGGAATGGAATGTGCAATGGAATGTGGAATTGAATGTGGAATGTAATGCGGAAAGGCATGGAATGGAAAGTGGACTGGAAAGTGGAATGGAATGGAATGGAA
The DNA here is from genome assembly GCF_028885655.2 of Pongo abelii. Taxonomy (NCBI): domain Eukaryota; kingdom Metazoa; phylum Chordata; class Mammalia; order Primates; family Hominidae; genus Pongo; species Pongo abelii. The sequence goes on along the minus strand of NC_072000.2, from coordinate 14,857,242 downwards.
TGCCATGTGGAATGGAATGGAATGTAATGTGGAATACAATGTGGAATGGAATGCAATGGAATGGTATGTGTAATGGAATGTGAAATGGAATGGAATGCAATCTGGAATGGAATGTAATCGAAAGTGGAATGGAATGTGGAATGGTATGGAGTGGAATGTGGAATGGAATGTAGACTGGAATGGAAGGGAAGTTGGAATGGAAAGGAATGTGGAATGGAAAGTGGAATGGAATGGAAAGGAATGTGTGATGGAACAGAAGGGATTGTGGAATGGAATGTGGAATGCAATGTGCAACGTAATATGGAATGGAACAGAATCCAATGTGTAATGGAATATGGAATGGAAAGGAATGGAATTCAATATGGAATGGAATGGAAGGTGGAATGGAATGGAATGTGGAATGGAATGGAATGGAATGATATGCAATGGAATAGAATGGAATATGGAATGAAATGGAATGGAATATGGAATGGAATGTGGAATGGAATGGAATAGAATGTGAAATCCAATGTGGAATAGAATGTGAAATGGAAACTGCAATGGAATGCAATCGAATATGGAATGGAGTGGAATGCAATGGAATGCAAAATGGCATGCAACGGAATGTGGAATGGAATGGAATGGAATGGAATGGAATGGAATGGAATGTGGAATGGAATGGAATGCGAATATAATGTGGAATGAAATGGAATGGAATCCAGACAGGAATTGAATGGAATGGAATGGAATGGAATGTGGAATGGAACGTTGAATGGAACGTGAAATAGAATGTGGAAAAGAATGGAATTGATTGAGGAATGGAAGGCAATGGAATGTGGAATGGAATGTACAATGGAATGGAATGGAATGTGGAATGGAATGTGGAATAGAATGTAGAATGGAATGCAATGGAATCTGGAATGGAATGGAATCGAATATGCAATGGAGTGGAATGCAATTGAATGCGGAATGGTATGAAATGGAATGTGTAATGGAATGGATTGTGGAATTGAATGGAATGGAAAGTGGAATGGATAGAAATGGAATGTGGAATGGAATGGAATGGAAGGTGGAATGGAATGTCAAATTTAATCTGGAATGGAATGTGAAATGGAAAGAAATGGAACGTGAAAAGGAATGGAATGGAACGTGCAATGGAATGGAATTGAACGTGGAATGGAATGTGGAATGGAACGTGGAATGTAATGGAATGGAATGTTTATTGTAAAGGAATGGAATGTGGAATGGAATGGAATGGAATATCGAATGTAAAGTGGAATGGAATGTAATGGAACATGTAATGGAACTCCGAATGGAACCTCTAAAGGAACGTTGAATGGAAAGTGAAATGGAATGAAATGGAACGTCAAATGGAAAGTAGAATGGAACGTGGAATGGAATGGAATGGAACGTGGAAGGCAATGTGGAATGGAATGTGTAATGTAATGGAATGAAGCGTGGAATGGAATGGAATGGATTGTGTTATGGAATGTGGAATCGAATGGAAAGGAATGTGGAATGGAATGTGGTATGGGATTTCGAATGGAATGTGTAAGGTAATGTGGAATGCAATCTGGAATGGAAAGTGGATTGGAATGTGGAATGAAATGGAATGGAATGTGGAATGGATTGGAAAGGAATGTGGAATGGAATGTGGAATGGAATAAAATGGAATGTGGAATGATATCTGGAATGCAATGGAAGGGAATGTGCAATGTTATGTGGAAAGAAAAGCAATGGACTGTGGAATGGAATGTGGAATGGAATGTGGAATGAAATGGAATGGAATGTGGAAAGGAATGCGGAATGGAATGGAATGCAATGGAATGTGGAATGGAAAGTGGAATGGAAGCTGGAATGGAACATGGAATAGAATGTAATGGAACACTGAATGGAATGTGGAATGGAACGTGGAATGGAATGTGGAATGTTACGTGGAATCAATGTGCAATGGAATGTGTAATAGATCGTGGAATGGAATGGAACGGAATGTGGAATGGAATGTGGAATAGAATGTGGAATGGAATGCAATGGAACCTGGAATGGAATGGAATCAAATATGGAATGGAGTGGAATGCAATGGAATGCAGAATGGTATGCAATGGAATATGGAATGGAATGGAATGGAATATGGAATGGAATGGAATGGAATGGAATGTGGAATTAAATGGAATGGAAAGAAGAATCGATTGAAATGGAATGTGGAATGGAATGGAATGGAATGGAAGGTGGAATGGAATGTGAAATTGAATCTGGAATGCAAGGTGAAATGGAATGAAATTGAACGTGAAAAGGAATGGAATGTAACGCGCAATGGAATGGAAAGGTATGTTGAATGGAACGTGGAATGGAACGTGGAATGGAACGTGGAATGGAATGGAATTGAATGTTGAATGGAAAGGAAGGGAACGTGGAATGGAATGGAATGGAACGTGGAATGGAACGCCAAATGGATCCTCTAATGGAACGTAGAATGGAAAGTGAAATGGAATGCAATGGAACGTCGAAAGTAAAGTAGAATGCAATGTGGAATATAATGGAATGGAACGCGGAATGCAATGTAGAATAGAATGTGGAATGGAATGGAATGTAGCGTGGAATGGAATGGAATGTGTTATGGAATGTGGAATAAAATGGAATGGAATGTGGAATGGAATGTGATATGGGATGTCGAATGGAATGTGAAAGTGAATGTAGAATGCAATATGGAATGGAATGTGGATTGGAGTGTCGAATGAAATGGAATGGAATGTGGAATGGAAGGTGGAATGGATTGGAAAGGAATGGGGAATAGAATGTAGAATGGAATGAAATGGAATGTGGAATGATATCTAGAATGGAATGGAATGGAATGTGGAATGTTATGTGGAATGAAATGGAATGGAATGTGGAATGGAATGTGGAGTGGAAGGGAATCGAATGTGGAACGGAATGTGGAATGGAATGGAATGGAATGGAATGTGGAATGGAATGTTGAATGGGATGTGGAATGGAACGTGGAATGGAGTGGAAAGGAATGTGGAATAAAACATGGAATTGAATGGAAAGGAACATGGATTGGAATGAGGAAAGCAAAGTGGAAAGGAATGTGGAATGTTACATGGAATGCAATGTGCAATGGAATGTGGAATGGATCATGGAATGGAATGTGGAATGAAATGTTGAACGCAACCTAGAATGGAATGGAGCAGAATATGGAATGGAACTTGAACGGAATGGAATGTGGAATGGAACATGGAATTGAACGTGGAATGGAACGTGGAACTGAACGTGGAATGGAACGTGGAATGCAATGTGGAATGGAACTTGGAATGGAATGTACAATGGAATGTGGAACGGAACTTGGGTTGGAATGGAATGGAAAGTGGAATGGAACGTGGAATGGATTGGAATGTAACGTGCATTGGAACGTGGTATGAATGTGGAATGGAACGTGGAATGCAATGTGGAATGAAATGGAATGGAATGTGGAATGGAATATGGAATGGAATATGGAATGTAATGGAATGGAATGGAGTAGAATGCGGAATGGAATGTGTAAATGAATGTGGAATGATATGGAATAGAGTGTGGAATGGAGTTTGGAATGCATGGAATGAAGTTTGCAATGGAATGTGGAATGGAAAGTTGAATGGAATGTTGAATGGAATGGAAGGTGGAGTGGAAAGTGGAATGGAATGCAATGGAATGTTGAAATGGAATGGAATGGAATGTGGAATGGAATGTTGGATGCAATGGAATGCAATGTGGAATGGAATGTAATGGATGTGGAATGGAATGCAATGTGGAATGGAATGTAATGGAATGTGGAATGGAATGTAATGGAAGGTGGAATGGAATATTTCAAGGAATGTGGAAAGAAATGTGGACTGCAACATGGAATGGATCGTGAAATGTAATGGAATGGATCATGGAATGGAACGTGGAAAGGAACTAGAAATGGGAGGTGGAATGAAGCACGGAATGGAATTGAATGGAAAGTGGGATGGAATGTGGAATGGAATGGAATGGAATGTGGAATGGAATGTGGCATGGAATGGAATGGAAGGTGGAATGGAATGTGGAATGGAATGCAATGGAATATGGAATGGAATGGAATTGAAGGTGGAAAGGAATGGAATGGAATGAGGAATGGAATGTGGAATGGTATGTGCAATGGAATGTGGAATGGAACATGGAATGGAATGGAATGGAAAGTGGAATTGAAAGTGGAATTGAATGGAAAGGATCGTGGAATAGAATGTGGAATGGAATGTGGAATGGAAAGTGGAATGGAATGGAATGGAATGTGGTAAGGAATGTGGAGTGGAATTTGGAATGGAATGGAATGGAATGGAAAGTGGAATAGAATGTGGAATGGAATGGAATGCAAAGTGTAATGGAATGTGGAATGGAATGGAATGGAATGAGGAATGTAAAGTGCAATGGAATGCAGTGGAATGTTTAAAGGACTGGAATGGAATGTACACTGGAATGTTAAATGGAATGTGTACTGACACGTGGAATGGAAAGGAGTGCAATGTGGAATGCAATGCGGAATGGAATGTGAAATGGAAAGAAGAATAAAATGCAATGTGGAATGCAACGTGGATTGCATTGGAAAGGAACGCGGAATGGAACGTGGAATGGAATGTGGAATGGGAAGCGGAATGGAATGGAGTGGAATGTGGAATTGATCGTGGAATGGAATGGAATGGAACGTGGAATGGAAAGTGGAACGGAATGTAGAATGGAACGTGGAATAGAATGTGCAATGGAATGTAGAATGGAATGTGGAATGGAATGGAATGGAATGTGGAATGGAATGTTGAATGGAATGTGGAATGGAATGTGTAATATAATGTAATGGAATGTAATGGAATGTGGAATGGAATGCGGAAAGGAACGTGGAATGGAATGTGGAATGGAACGGAATGAAATGTGGAGTGGAATGTGGAATGGAATGTCTAATGTAATGGAATGGAACGGAATCGAATATGGAATGGAATGTGGAATACAACGTGCAATGGAAAGAGGAATGGAACATGGAATGGTATGTGGAATGGGATGTGCAATGCAATCTGGAATTGAAAGTTGAATGGAATGGAATGAAACGTGGAATTGAACGTGGAATGGAATGCAATGGAACGTGGAATGAGACGTGGAATGGAACTTAGAAAGGAATGTGAAGTGGAACGTAGAATGGAATGTGGAAGGGAATGTGGAATGGAATTGAATGCAATGGAATGTGGAATGCAATGTGCAGTTTATCATGGAATTGAATATGGAATTGATGGTGGAATGGAAGGTGAAATGGAATGTGGAATGGAATATGGAATGGAACGTGAAATTGAATGGAAAGGAATGTTGAATGGAACGTGGAATGGAATGGATTGAGGAATGGAATGTGGAAAGGAAAGTGGAATGTAATGGAATGGAATGTGGAAAGGAATCTGGAAGGGAAAGTGGAATGGAATGGAATGGATGTGGATTGGAACGTCGAAAGGAAAGGAATGGAATGTGGAATTGAAAATGGAATGGAACGAGGAATGTTATGTAGAATGGAAAGGGCAATGGAATGTGGAATGGAATGTGGAATGGAATGGAATGGAAACTGGAATGGAACTTGGAAATTATGTAATGGAACAAGGTTTGGAATGTGGAATGGAATGTAGAATGGAACGTAGAATGGAAAGTGGAATGGAAAGGAATGGAATGTGGAAAGGAATGGAATAGAATTTGGAATGCAATATAGAATGGCATGTGGAATTGAACGTGGAATGAAATGGAATGGAATGTGGAATAGAATGGAATGGAATCTCTAATGGAAATTAAATAAACGTGGAATGGGGTGTGGAATGAAATTGAATGGAATGTGGAATAGAATGGAATGGAATCTGGAATGGAAATTAAATGAACGTGGAATGGGGCGTGGAATGGAACATAGAATTCAACGTGGAATGGAGCGTGGAATGGAATGTGGAATGCAATGGAATGGAATGTGGAATTGAATGGAATGGAATGTGGAATGGAAAGGAATGCAATGTGGAATGGAACATCGAATGGAATGTAACAGAACTTGGAATAGACTGTGGAATGGAATGAAAGGGAATGTGGAATGAAATGTGGAGTGTAATGGAATGGAATGTGGAACGGAATGGAATGGTATGTGGAATGGAATGTAGAATGGAACCGAATGTAATGTGGAATGGACTTTAATGGAACGTGAAATGGAATGGAATGGAATGTGATAAGGAATGTGGAATCGAATTTGGAAAGGAATGGAATGAAATGGAATGGAATGTGGAAAGGAAAGTGGAATGGAATGTGGAATGGAATGGAATGGAATGTGGAATGGAATGGAATGTGGAATGGAATGGAATGAGGAATGGAATGTGGAATGGAATGCAGTGCAATGTCTAATGGACTGGAATGGAATGTACACTGGAATGTTAAATGGAAAGTGGAGTTGCACGTGGAATGGAACGGAGTGCAATGTGGAATGGAATGTGGAATGGAATGTGAAATGCAAAGAGGAACAAAATGCAATGTGGAATGGAACGTGGATTGCAATGGAAAGGAACGAGGAATGGAACGTGTAATGCAATGTGGAATGGAAAGCGGAATGGAATCGAGTGGAATGAGTAATGGATCGTGGAATGGAATGGAATGGAACGTGGAATGGAAAGTGGAATGGAATGTGGAATGGAATGGAATGCTATGTGGAATCGAATGTGGAATGGAACGAGGAAAGGAATGGAGTGGAATGTAGAATGCAATGTGGAATGGAATGGAATGCTATGTGGAATCGAATGTGGAATGGAACGAGGAAAGGAATGGAGTGGAATGTAGAATGGAAAGTGGAATGGAATGTGGAAAGGAACGTGGTATAGAATGTGCAATGGAATGTAGAATGGAATGTGGAATGGAATGGAATGTGGAATGGAATGTGGAAGGGAATGTGGAATGGAATGTGTAATGTAATGTAATGGAATGTAACGGAAAATGGAATGGAATGTGGAAAGGAATGTGGAATGGAATGTGGAATGGAACGGAATGAAATGTGGAGTGGAATGTGGAATGGAATGTGGAATGTAATGGAATGGAACGGAATGGAAAGTGGAATGGAATGTGGAATAAAACTTGCAAGGGAAAGTGGAATGGAACATGGAATGGAACGTGGAATGAGACATGGAATGGAACTGAGAAAGGAATGTGAAGTAGAACGTAGAATGGAATGTGGAATGGAATGTGAAAGGGAATTTGGAATGGAATTGAATGGAATGGAATGCGGAATGCAACGTGCAGTTTATCATGGTATTGAATGTGGAATTGATCGTGGAATGGAAGGTGAAATGGAATGTGGAATGGAATATGGAATGGAACGTGAAATTGAATGGAAAGGAATGTTGAATGGAACGTGGAATGGAATGGATTGAGGAATGGAATGTGGAATGGAAAGTGGAATGTAATGGAATGGAATGTGGAAAGGAATCTGGAAGGGAAAGTGGAATGGAATGGAATGGAATGTGGAATGGAACGTGGAAAGGAAAGGAATGTAATGTGGAATGGAATGTGGAATTGAAAATGGAATGGAACGGGGAATGAAATGTGGAATGGTAAGGTCAATGGAATGTGGAATGGAATGGAATGGAAACTGGAATGGAACTTGGAAATTATGCAATGGAACAAGGATTTGAATGTGGAATGGAATGTGGAATGGAACATGGAATGGAACGTGGAATGTAATGGAAAGGAATGTAGAAAGGAAAGGAATAGAACTTGGAATGCAATGTAGAATGGAATGTGGAATTGAAGGTGGAATGAAATGGAATGGAATGTGGAATGGAATGGAATGGAATCTGGAATGGAAATTAATTGAACCTGGAATGGGGCGTGGAATGGAACATGGAATTCAACGTGGAATGGAACGTAGAATGGAATGTGGAATGCAATGGAATGGAATGGGAATTGAAAGTAATAGAATGTGGAATGGAAAGGAATGCAATGTGGATTGGAACGTGGAATAGAATGGAATGCAACTTGGAATAGAACGTGGAATGGAATGAAAGGGAATGTGGAATGAAATGTGGAGTGTAATGGAATGGAATGTGGAACGGAATGGAATGGTATGTGGAATGGAATGTAGAATGGAACCGAATGTAATGTGGAATGGACTTTAATGGAATGTGGAATGGAATGGAATGGAATGTGGTAAGGAAAGTGGAATGGAATTTGGAATGCAATGGAATGGAATGTGGAATGGAATGTGGAATGGAATGTGCAATTGATTGTGGAATGGAATGTGGAATGGAACGGAATGGAAGGTGGAATGGAATGTGGAATTGAGTGTGGAATGGAACTTGGAATGGAATGCAATGGAATGTCGAATGGAATGTGGAATATAATGGAATGCAAAGTGGAATGGAACGTGGAATGGAATGAAATGGAATGTGGAATGGAAAGGGGATTGGTATGTGGAATGAAACTTGAAATGGAAAGGAATCGGATGCGAAATGGAATGGAAAGGAATGTGGAATGCAACTTGGAAAGGAATGAGGAATTGAACGTGGCATGGAATGTGGAATGGAAAGTGCAATGCATCTGAATGGAATGTGGAATGGAATGAGGAATTGAGTGTGGAATGGAACGTGGAAAGGAATGGAATTGATTGTGGAATGGAACTTGCAATGGAACGTGGAATGGAATGTGGAATATGGAATGAAATGGAATGGAATGGAATGTGGAGTGGAATGGAATTGATTGTGGCGTTGAATGGAATGGAATGCGGAATGGAAAGGAATGCGGAATGGAAAGAAATGCGGAATGGAATATGGAATGCAATGGAATGGAATGTGGAAAGGAATGGAATGGAATGTGGAATGGAATGTGGAAGAGGATTTAGTGGAAAGTGGAATGGAACATGGAATGGAATGGAATGGAATGGAATGGAAATTGGAATGGAATGGAATGGAATGTAGAATGGAATGTGGAATAAAAAGTGGTATGCAATGTGTAATGGAATGGATTGAAATGTGGAATGGAATGTTGATTGGAATGGAATGGAATGTGGAATGGAATGGAATGGACTACAGATGGAATGTGGGTTGGAATGTGGAATGGAATGTCGAATATAATGCAATGGAACTTGGAATACAAGGTGGAATGGCATGTGAATTTGAATGCATTGGAATGTGGAATGGAATGTGCAATGAAATAAAATGGAATGAGCGTGGAATGTGGAATGGAATATAGAATGGAATGTGGAGTGGACTGCGGAATGGAACATGGCATGGAATATGGAATGGAATGGAATTGAATGGAATCTGGAATGGAATGTGAATTGGAATGCAATGGAATGTGGAATGGAATATGGAATGAAATGCAATGGTATGAGAATGGAATGTGGAATGGAATGTGGAACGGGATGGAATGGAATGAGGAATGGAATGTGGAATGGAATGAAACGGACTACAGATGGAAAGTGGAATGGAATGTGGAATGTAGTGTGGAATATAATGGAATGGAACTTGGAATAGAAGGTGGAATGGCATGTGGATTTGAATGCATTGGAATGTGGAATGGAATGTGCAATGAAATAAAATGGAATGAGCATGGAATGTGGAATGGAATATGGAATGGAATGTGGAGGGGACTGAGGAATGGAATGGGCCATGGTATGTGGAATGGAATGGAATTGAATGGAACGTGGAATGGAATGTGAATTGGAATAAAATGGAATGTGGAATGGAATATGGAATGAATTGCAATACTATGAGAATGGAATGTGGAATGGAATGTGGAACGTGTTGGAATAGAATGAGGAATGGAATGTGGAATAGAAAGTGTAATGGAATGAAATGTAATGTGGCATGCAATGTGAAATGGAATATGTAATGGAAAGGAATGGAATGTGGAAAGAAATATGAAATGGATTGTTTAATGGAATGGAATGCAATGTGAAATAGAATGGAATGGAATGGAATATGGAACGGAATGGAACGGAAAGTGAAATAGAATGTGGAACGGAATGTGAAATGGAATGTGGAATGGAATGTGGAACGGAAAGTAATGGAAGGTGGAATGGAATGGAAAGAAACGTGGAATGGAATGGAATGGAATGTGGAATGGAACTTGGAATGGAATGTGGAATGGATCATGGAACAGAAAGTGGAATGGAATGTGAAATGGAATGTGGAATGCAATGGAATGGAATGCGGTATGAAATGTGAAATGGAATGGAATGGAATGTGGAATGGAATGTGGAATGTAAGGCCAAGGAATGAGAATGGAATGTGGAATGGAATGAAATGGAATATGGAATGGAATGTGCAATGGAATGGATTGGAAAGTGGAATGCAATGTGGAATGGAATGTGGAATGGAACGGAATGGAATGTGGAATTCAATGTGGAATGGAATGTGGAATGAAACGTGGAATGGAACGTGGAATTGAATGGAATGAAACTTGGAATAGACTGTGGCATGTAGTGGAATGGAATTTGGAATGAATTGTGGAGTGTAATCAAATGGAATGTGAAACGGAATGGAATGGAATCTGGAAAGGAATGTAGAAAGGAAAGGAATGTAATGTGGAATGGACTTTAATGGAATGTGGAATGGAAAGTGGAAAGGAATACGTAATGGATTGTGGAATGGAATGTGGAATGGAACAGAAAGGAAAGTGGAATGGAATGTGGAATGGAGAGTGGAATGGAACTTGAAAAGGAATGCAATGGAAAGTCGAATGGAACGAGGAATGGAATGGAATGGAACGTGGAATTGAACGTGGAATGGAAAGTGGAATGAAATGGAATGGAATGTGCAATGGAACATGGAATGGAACGTGGAAAAGAATGTTGAATTGAACGTTGCATGGAATGTGGAATGGCATGGAATGTGGAATGGAATTGAATGCAATGTGGAATGGAATGTGGACTGGAATGGAATACAATGTGGAATAGAATGAAGAATGGAATGCAATGGATTATGGAATTCAATCCGGAATGGAATGTGGAGTGGAATGTAAAGGAATGTGGAATGGAATGTGGAGTGGAAAGTGGAGTGGAATATGGAATGGAAAGGAATGGAATGTGGAAAGATATGTGGAATGGAATGTGGAAAGAAAAGTGAAAAGGAATGGAATGCAATGTGAAATGGAACATGAAATGGAATGGAATGGAACGTGGAATGAAACTTGGAATAGAACATGGAATGGAACGTGGAATGCAATGTGGAATGGAGCATGGAATGGAATGTGAAATGGAATGTGGAATGGAACGTGGAATGGAATGGAATGGAATGTGGAATGGAACTTGGAATGGGATGTGTAATGAAATTTGTAACTGAATGGAATGGAATGTGGAGTGGAAAGGAATGGAAAGTCCAATGAAATTTGGATTGGAATAGAATGGAATGTAGAATGAAATGGAAAGTGGAATGGAACGTGGAATGGAATATGGAATGGTATGTCCAATGGAATGTAATGGAATGGAAGGTGGAATGGAATGAAATTGAACAGAATGGAATGTTGAATGGAATGGAATGGAATGGAATGTAGAATGGAATGTGGAATGGAATGGGATCGAAAGTAGAATGGAATGTGGAATGGAATGGGATGGAATATGAGATGGAATATGGATGTAATGGAATGGAATGGAATGGAATGGAATGGAATGGAATGTGTGACGGATTGGAATGGAATGTGGAACGGAATGTAATGGAATGTGGAGTGTAATAGAATGTGGAATGGAATGGAATGGAATGTGGAATGGAAGGTGGAATGGAATGGAATGGAGTGGAATGTGGAATGCAATGGAATGGAATGGAATGCAATGTGGAATGCAATGGATTGGAATGTGTAATGGAATGGAAAGGAATGTGGAATGGAATGGAATGGAATGGAATGTGCAATTGAATGGAATGGAATGTGAACGGAATGGAACAGAATGTGGAATGGAATGGAATGGAATGTGAAATGGAATCGAATGTGGAATGGAATGGAATGGAATGTGGAATGGAATGTCGAATGAATGGAATGAAACGGAATTTGGAATGGAATGGAACGGAATGTGTAATCGAATGGTATGTGGAATGGAATGAATGGAATGTGGAATAGAATGGACTTAAATGTGGAAAAGAATGTAATGCAATGTGGAAAGGAATGGAATGTGGAATGGAATGGAAGGGAATGTGGAATGGAAAGAATGGATTGTGTCCTGGAATGGAATGGAATGTGAAATGTAATGGAGTGGAATCTGGCATGGAACGGAAAGGATTGTGGAATTTAATGCAATGGAATGTGGAATGGATTTTGGAATTGAAGTTGGAATGGAATGGAATGGAATGTGAAATGTAGTGGAATGGAACGTGGAAAGGAATGGAATGGAATGTGGAATGGAATGGAATGGAAGGGAATGTGGAGTGGAAAGTGGAGTGGAATGTGGAATGGAATAGAATGGAATGTGGAATGGAATGGAATGGAATGAGGAATGAAATCGAATCTGGAATTGACTGGAATGGAAATTGAAATGGATAGGAATAGAATGAGGAATGGAACAAGTTATGGAATGGAATGGAATGTGGAATGGCATGTGGAATGGATTGGAATGGAAGGTGGAATGGATCGTGGAAAGGATCTTGCAATGAAAAGTGGAAAGGAACGTAGAATGTACTATCGAAATTACCATGAAATGGAATCTGTATTGTAATGGAATTGAATCGAATGGAATGTGGAAAGGAATGGAATGCAATGTTGAATGGAATTTCCAATGGAATGTGGAATGGAATGGAAGGGAATGTGAAATGTAATGTGGAATGGAATGGAATTGAATTTTCAAAGGCATGTGTAATGGAATGGAATGCAACGTGGAATGGAATGAAATGAAACGTGGAATAGAATGGAAGGCAATGTGGATTGTAATGGAATGGAATTTGCGATGGAAGGGAATGGAAAATGGAATGGAATGGAATGGAATGGAATGTGGAAAGAAAATTAATGGAATTTAGAATGGAATGTAATGGAGTGGAAAGTGGAATGGAATGGAATGGAATTTGGAATGGAAAGGAATGTAATGTGGAATGGAAAGGAATGGAATGTGGAATGGAAAGTGTAATGGAAAGGAATGGAATGGAATGTAATGTGGAATGGAATTGAATAGAGTGGAATGTGGAACGGAATGGAATGGAATGTGGAATGGAATGGAAAGGAGTGGAATGCGGAATGGAATGGAATGGAATGTGGACTTTAATAAAATGGAATGTGGAATGGAATGCAGAATGGAATGTGGAATGGAATGCAGAATGGAATATAGAATGGAATGTGGTATGGAATGTGGAATGGAATGGAATGGAATGCGCAACATAATGGAATGGAAAGTGGACTGGAATTGAATGGCATGTGGAATGGAATTCAATTAAATTTGGAATGGAATGGAGTGAAATGTGGAAAGGAATGGAAAGAAATGTGGAATGGAAAGTGGAATGAAATGGAAAGGAAAGTGGAATGGTATGTAAAGGATTACGGAACGGAATGGAAGGGAATGGAATGTGGAATGGAATGTGGAATGGAATGGAATGCAAAATGCAATGGAATGGAATTGAATGTTTCATGGAATGAAATGAAAAGTGGAATGGAATGTGGAATGGAATGGAAAGGAATGTCGAATGGAATGTGGAATGGAATGGAATGGAATGTGGAATGGAATGGAATGGAATGTGGAATGGAATGGATTGGAATTGAATGTGGAATGGACGTTTGAATGGAATGGAATGGAATGTGGAATGGAATGTGGAATGGAATGGAGTGGAATGTGGAATGTAATAGAGTAGAATGTGGAATGTAATGGCATGGAATGTGGAATTGAAAGAGAAATGGAATTGAATGGAATGAGTAATGGAATGGAATGGAATGTGGAATGGAATGGAATGGAATGTGGAATGGAATGGAATGGAATGTGGAATGGAATGGAATCGAATGTGGAATGGAATGCAACGTGGATTGGAATTTAATGGAATGTGAAATGGAGGAATGGAGTGAATGGAAAGTGGAATGGAATGGAATGTAGAATGGAATGGAATGGAATGTGTAATGGAATGTGGAATGGAATGGAATTCAATTTGGAAGGGAATGGAATGGAACACGGAATGGAATGGAATGCAGTGTGGAATGGAATGGAATGGATTGTTGAATGGAATTAAATTGAATGGAATGTGGAATAGAATGTGGAATGGAATGTGGAATGGAATGTGGAATGGAATGGATTGGAATGTGGAATTTAATGTGGAACGTAATGGAATGGAATCTGTAATGGAATGTGGAAATGAATGGAATGTAATGTGCAATGGAATGGAATGGATTGTGGATTGGAATGGACAGGAATGCGAAATGGGGAAATAGATTGGAATAAAATCTAGAAAGGAAGGGAGTGGAATGTGTAATGGAATGGAATGCCATTGAATGTGGAATGGAATGTGGAATAGAATGGAATGGAACGTGGAATAGAAAGTGAAATGGAATGGAATGGAACGTAGAATGGAACATGTAATGGAATGCAATGGAATGTAGAATGGAATGGAATGGAATGGAATGAGGAATGGAATGGAATGGAATGGAACGGAATGGAATGGTATGGAATGTGGATTAGAATGGAATGGAATATTGAATGGAATGGAATGGAATATGCAACGGAATGTGGAATGGAATGGAATGTGGATTGGAACATGTAATGAGATGGAAAGGAAAGTGGCAAGGAATGGAATGCATTTTGGAATGGAATGGAATAGAATATAACGTAAAGGAATGTGGAAAGTAATTGAAAGTTGAGTGGAATGGAATGCAATGCAATTGGGAATGGAATGGAATGGAAAGGAATTTAATGTGGAATGGAATGGAAGGGAATAAGGAATGGAATGTGGAATGGAATGGAAAGGAATGTGAAATTGAATGGAATGGAATGGAAACTGGAATGGTATGGAATGGTATGGAATGTAATGGAATGAAATGGAATGGAGTGGAATGGAATGGAATGTGCAATGGAATGGAAAGAAATGTTGAATGGAATGTAGAATGGAATGTGAAATGCAACAGAATGGAAAGTGGAATGGAATGGAAAGGATTGTGGAACGGAATGATGAATGGAATGGAATGGAACGAGCAATGGAAAGTAGAATGGAATGTGAAATGGAACTTGGAAAGGAACGTGGAATGGAACGTGGAATGGAACGTGGAAAGGAATGTGGAGTGGAATGGAATCAAAAGTGAAATGGAATGCAAAGAAATGTGGAATGGGATAGAATGGAATGGGAAAGGAAAGTAGAATGGAATGTGAAATGAAATGTGGAATGGAATGAAATGGAATGTGGATGTAATGTGGAATGGAATGGAATGGAATGGAATGTGGAATGGAAGGTGAAATGGAAAGGAATTGAATGCAATGTTGAATGGAATGGAATGGAATAGAATGGAATGAAATGGAATATTCAATGGAATGGAATGGAATGTGGAATGGAACATGTAATGTAGTGGAATGGAATGTGGAATGGAATGGAATGTGGAATGGAAGGCAATGTAATGGAATGGAAGGTGGAATGAAATGGAATGGAATGTGCAATGGAATGGAATGGAATGGAACCGAATGGAACATGGAATGGAAAGTAGAATGGAACAGAATCGAACTTGTAATGGTCCGGAATGGAATGCAGTGAGATATGGAATGCAAAGTGGAATGCAATGGAATGGAATGGAATGTGGAATGGAGTGGAATGGAAAGGAAAGTGGAATGGAATGGAAAGTGGAATAGAATGGAATTGAATGTGGAATGTAACGTGGAATGAAATGGAAAGGAAACTGGAATGGAATGGAATGCTTGTGGAATGGAATACAATAGAATAGAATGGAAAAGAATGTGGAAAGTAATTGAATGGAAGGTGGAGTGGAATGGAATGGAATGCAATGTGGAATATAATGTGGAATGGAATGTGAAATGAAAAGGAATGGAAAGTGGAATGGAGTGGAATGGAATGGAATGAGGAATGGAATGTGAAATGGAACATGGAGAGGAATATGCAATGGAATGTGGAATTGATTTGGAGTGGAATGGAATGGAATGTGGAATTAAATGGAATGGAATGTGGAATGGAATGGAAAGGAATGTGGAAAGGAATGTGGAATGGAATGTGGAATGGAATGGAATGGAATATGGAATGGAATGTGGAATGGAATGGAATGGAATGGAATGTGGAATGGAATGAAATGGAATGGAATGTTGAATGGAATGGAATTGAATGGAATGTGGAATGCAACGTGGAATGTAATGGAGTGGAATGGAATGTGGAATGGAATGTAATGGCATGTGGATTGGAAGGGAATGGAATAGAATGAAATGAGGAATGGAACGTGGAATGGAAAGGAATGGAAGTTGGAATGGAATGTGGAATGGAAAATGGAATGGAACGGAATGGAACGTGGAAAGGACTGGAAGGGAAAATGAAATGAAATGGAACGTGGAAAGTAATTGGATGGAACGTCGAAAGGAATGGAATGTGGAATGGAATGAAATAGAATGAAAAGTGGAATGGAATGCAATTGAACGGAATGAAATTGAATGTGGAATGGAATGGAATGGAATGTGGAAAGTAAATTGGAATGGAATGGAAAGGAAAGTGGAATGGAATGGAATGGAATCGAATGTGGAATGGAATGGAATCGAATGTGGAATAGAAGGGAATGGAATGGAAATGAATTTGGAATGGAATGTGAAATGGAATGGAATGGAATTCAAAGTGGAATGGAATGGAATGGAATGGAATGGAATGTGGAATGGAATGGAATTGAATGGAATGGAATGCAATGTGGAATGGAATGGAAAGGAATGGAATGTGGAATATAATGAAATGGAATGGAATCGAATGTGGAATAGAATGTGGAATGGAATGGAATGTAATGCAATGGAAAGTGGAATGGAAAGTGGAATGGAATGGAATGGAATGTGAAATGGAATGCAATTCAATGTGGAATGGAAATCAAGGAAAAGTGGAATGGAAAGTGGAATGGAATGGAAAGGAATGTCGAATGGAATATGGAATAGAATTGAATGGAATGTGGAACGCAGTGGAATGGAATGGAATATAAAATGGAGTGGAATGGAATTGAATGTGGAATGGAATGTGGAATGGAATGTGGAATGGAATGTGGAATGGAATGGAATGGAATATGCTACGGAATGTGGAATGGAATGGAATGGAATGTGGAATGGAAAGGCATGGCATGTGGAACGGAATGTTGAATGGAATGGAATGGAATGTGGAATGGAATGGAATGGAATGCAGAATGGAATGGAATGGAATGTGAAATGGAGGAATGGGAAAGATTGGAAAGTGGAATGGAACGGAATGTGCAATATAATCGAATGGAATGTGTAATGGAAAGTGGAATGGAATGGAATGCAATGTGGATTGGAATGGATTGGAACATGGAATGGAATGGAATGCAAAGTGGAATGGAATGGAGTTCAACATGGAATGAAATGGAATGGAATCTGGAATGGAATGGAGTAGAATGGAATGCGGAAGGGAATGTGTAGCGGAATGTGTAATGGAAAGTGGAGTGGAATGGAATGGAATATGCAAGGGATTGTGGAAAGGAATGTAATGGAATGTGCAAAGTAATGGAATGGAGTGTGGAATGGAATGGAATTGAACGCAAAATTGAGGAATGGAATGGAATGCAAAGTGGAATGGAAAAGAATGGATAATGGAATGGGATGTGGAATGCAATGTGGAATGATAAGGAATGGAATGGAATCCGGAATGGAATTGAATGGAATGTGTAATGGAATGGAATGGAATGTAGAACAGAATGTGGAACGGAATTTGGAATAGAATGGAATGGAATGCAGAATGGAACGTGGGATGGAATGGAATGGAATGTGGAATGGAACGTGGCACGGAATGGAATGGAATGTGGAAAGGAAGGTGGAATGGAATGGAATGGACTGTTGAATGGAATGGAATGGAATGAGGAATGGAATGGAATGGAATGGCATGGAATGGACTGGAATCTAATGGGATGTAATCTGGATTAGAATGGAATGGAATGTGGAAGGCAATCGAATGGAATATGTAATATAATGTGGAAAAGAATAGAATGTGGAATAGAAAGTGGAATGAAATGGAAAGGAAAGTGGCATGGAATGGAATGCATTGTGGAATGGAATGGAATAGAATGGAATGGAAAGGAATGTGGCATGGAATCGAATGGAATGTGTAATGGAATGGAATGCAATGGAATGTGGATTGGAATAGAATTGAATGTGTAATGGAATGGAAGGGAATATGGAATGCAATGTAGAATGGAATGGAATGGAATGTGGAATGCAATGGAATGAGGAATAGAATGGAATTGAATGGCGTGGAATGGAATGCAATGGAATGTGGATTTGAATGGAATGGTATGTGGAATGGAATGGAATGGTATATGCAATGGAAAGTGAAATGAAATGGAATGTGGAATGGAACGTGGAATGAAATGGAAAGGAATGTGGCATGGAATGGAATGCATTGTGGAATGGAGTGGAATAGAATGGAATCGAAAGGAATGTGGAATGGAATCGAATGGAATGTGGAATGGAATGGAATGCTTTGCAATGTTGGATGTAATGGGCTGGAATGGAATTGAACGAGGAATGGAATGGAAGGGAACATAGAATGGAATGTGGAATGGAATGGAATGGAATAGAAAGTGGAATAGAATGGAATAGAATGGAACGCCATGGAATGGAGTGGACTGCAATGGAATGTGGAATGGAATGGACTGCTATGTTGAATGGAATGTGAAATGGAACGTGAAATGTAATGTAATGGAAAGTGGAATGGAATGGAATGTGGAATGGAACATGGAATCGAAAGTGAAATGGAACGTGGAATGTAACGTGGAATGGAACATGGGATGCAACGTGGAATGGAATGTGGAATGGAATGTGGAGTGGAATGTGGAATAGAATGTAATGGAATGTGTAATGGAATGGAATGCATTGCAATGTGGACTGGAATGGAATGGAGTGGAATGGAATGTGGAATGGAATGGAAGGGAATATGGAATCGAATTTGGAATGGAATGAAAAGGAATGTGGAAAGGAATGGAAACGAGTGGAATGGAATGTGGAATTGAATGCAAGGGAATATGGAATCGAATGTGGAATGGAATGGAAAGGAATGCAGAATGGAATGGAATGGAATGGACTGTGGAATAGAATGGAATGGAATGGAATGCAATGGAATGGAAAGGAATGGAATGGAATGTGGAATGGAATGGAATGCAATGTGGAATGGATTGTGGAATGGAAAGTGAAGTGCAATGGAATGGAAAGTGGAATGCAATGGAATGGAATAAAGAATGGAATGGAATGGAACTTTGTGGAATGGAACATGGAATGGAACGTGGAATGGAATGTGAAATGGAACGTGTAAAGGAAAGCGGAATGGAACATGGAATGGAATGCGGAATCAGATGTGAGGTAGAATGGAATGGAATGTGGAATGGAATGGAATGGAATGTCCAATGGAATGGAATAGAAGTGGAAAGGAATGTGGATTGGAATGTGGAATGGAATGTGGAATGGAATGCAATGGAATGTGGAATGGAATGTGGAATGCACCGGAATTTAATGGAATGTGGAATGG
The DNA here is from genome assembly GCF_028885655.2 of Pongo abelii. Taxonomy (NCBI): domain Eukaryota; kingdom Metazoa; phylum Chordata; class Mammalia; order Primates; family Hominidae; genus Pongo; species Pongo abelii. The sequence continues at coordinate 14,837,605 of NC_072000.2, read as the reverse complement.
AATGGAATGTTGAATGAAATAGAATGGAATGGAATGTGGAATGGAACGTTGAATGGAATGGAATGGTATGTGGAATGGAATGGAATGCAATGTGGAATGGAAGGGAATGGAATGGAATGTAATGTGGAATGGAATGGAATGGAGGGTGAAATGGAGGAATGGAATGGAATGTTAAGTGGAATGCAAAGGAATGTTGAATGGAATGGAACGTAATGTGGAAAGGAAAGTGGATTGGATAGAAAGTGGATAGAATGTGGAATCAAATGGAATGGAATATGGAATGGAATGTGGAATAGAATGGAATTGAATGTGGAATGGAACATGGAATGGAACGGAATGGAATATGGAATGGAAGGTAGAATGGAACGGAATGGAAATTGGAATGGAATGGAATGCAATGTGGAATGGAATATGGAATGGAAAGGAATGGAATATGGAATGGAATGTGGAATGGAATGAAATGGAATGTGGAATGGAATGGAATGTAATGTGAAACGGAGGAATGGAAAATAAGAGAAAGTGGAATGGAAAGGAATGTGGAATGGAGTGGAATGGAATGGGTAATGGAATGCGGAACGGAATGGAATGCAATATGGAATGGAATGGAATGAGGAATGGAATGGAATAGAATGGAATGTGGGAATCAATGTATAATGGAATGTGTAATGGAACGTGGAATGGAATGGAAAGGAATGTGGAATGGAAAGTGGAAAGGAATGGAATTGAATGTGGAATGGAATGGCATGGAAAGTGGAAAGGAATGTGGAAAGGAATGTAATGGAATGTGGAATGGGATGGAACGGAAAGGAAGTAAATGGAACAATGGAATGGAATGGAATTTGAAGTGGAACATAATGTAATTAGGAATGGAATGTAATGGAATGTGTAATGGAACGTGGAATGGAAGGGAACGGAATATGGAATGGAATGCAATGGAATGTGGAATTTAATGTGAAATTGAATGAAATCGAACGTGGAAAGGCACGTAATGGAATGTGGTGGGGAATGGAATGGAATGTGGAAAGGAAAGTGCAATGGAATGGAGTGGAATGTGGAATGGAATGGAATGGAATGTGGCATGGAAATTTGAATGGAATGTGGAATGCAATGTAACAAAATGTGGAATGCAATGTGGAATGGAATGGAATGGAATGGAATCTGGAATGAAATGGAGTGGAATGTGGAATGGAATGTGGTATTGAATGGAACGGAAGGTAGCATGGAATATGCAATGGAATGGAATGGATTGTGGAATGGAATGTTGAATGGAAAGTGGATTGCCATGTGGAATGGAATGGAATGGTATGTGGAATGGAATGGAAAAGAATTTGGAAAAGAATGGAATGGAAAGGAATGGAATTTAATCGAAGTTGGAAGGAGGAATGCAATGTAATGGAATGTGGAATGAAATGAAATGGAATGTGGAATGGAATGTGGATGAAATGGAATGGAATGTTGAATGAAATAGAATGGAAAGTGGAAGGGTATGTGGAATGGAATGGAAATGGAATGGACTTCAATGTGGAATGGAATTTAATGTAATGTGGAATGGAATGGAATGGAATATAGAAAGGAATGTGGAATGGAATGGAATGCAATGTGGAATCGAATGGAATAGTATGTGGAATGCAATGTGGAATTCAATGTGGAAAGCAACGGAGTGAAATGGGGAATGGAATGTGGAATGGAATGGAAAGCAACGAGGAATGGAATGGAATGGAAACCAACGAGGAATGGAATGGAATGGAATGTGGAATCGAATGGAACATAATTTGGAATGGAATGGAAAGTGGAAAGGAATGCAATGAAATGGATTGGAATGTAAAATGGAATGCAATGTAACGTGGAATGGAATGGCATGCAACGTGGAATGGAATGGAATGAAACATGGAATGGAATATATTGGAAAGTCGAATACAATGGAATGGAACGTGGAATGGAATGGAATGAAACATGGAATGGATTGGAATGGACTCGAATGTGGAATGCAATTGAATTTAAGGTGGAATGTAATAGAGTTGAACGCGGAATGGAATGGAATGGAACGTGGAATGGAATGGATTGTGGAATGGAAGGGAATGTCATGTGGAATGGAATGGAATGGAATGGACTGTGGAATGGAATGAAATGGAATGTGGAATGAAATGGAATGCCATGGAATGTTGAAAGGAATGCAGAATGGAATGTGGAGTGGAATTGATTGGAAAGTGGAATTGAATGGAATGGAATGTGCAATGGAATGGAATAAAATATGTAATGGAATGGAACGTGAAATGGAATCGAATGGAATGTGGAGTATGAAATGTAATGTGGAATGGAATGTGAAATTGAATGTGGAATGGAATGTGGAATGGAAAGTGGAATGCAATGTGGAATGTAATGAAATGGAATGTGGAATGGAATGGAATGGAATGTGGAATGGAATTTTGATTTCAAAGGAAAGGAAAGGAAAGGAATGTATAATGGAAAGGAAAGGAATGGGGAATGGAATGGAATTGAACATGGAATGGAATTGAACGCAATGTGGAATTGAATGTAATGGAATTTGAAATGGAATGTGGAATGGAATGGAATCGAATGGAATGGAATATGGAATGGAATGGAAGGGAATGCAATGCAGAACGGAATTCAATGGAATATGGATAGGAAAAGAAGGGAAAGGAAAGTGGAATGGAATGGAATGGATTGTGGAATGGAACGGAATGTAAAGTGGAATGGAATGCAATGGAATGGAATGGAATGTGGAATGGAATTGAATGGAATGTAGAATGGAATGGAATGGAATGTGAAAAGGAATGGAGTGGGATGTGGAATGGAATAGAACTTGAAATGGAATGGAATTGAATGTGGAATATGAAATGGAATGTGGAATGGAATGTGGAATGGAAAGTGAAATGGAATATGTAGTAGATTGTGGAATGGAATGTGGAATAGAACGAGAAATGGAATGAAGTGTAACGTGGAATAGAATGAAATGGAACGTGGCATGGAATGGAATGGAAGGTGGAATGGAATTGAATGGAATGGAATGTGGAATGGAATGTGGAATGGAACGTTATGGAATGTGGAATGGTATCTGGAATGGAATGTGGAATGGAATGGAATGGAACATGAAATGGAATGACGAATGCAACCTGGAATGGAAAGCAATGGACCATGGAATGGAACACTGAATATAACGTGGAATGGAACGTGGAATGGAACGTGGAATGGAATGGAATGGAACGTGGAATGGAATGAGGAATGGAATGTGGAATGGAACTTAGTGGAACTTGGAATGGAAAGAGGGAAGGAAAGTGTAATGGAATTGAATGGAACGTGTAATGGAACGTGGAATGGAACGTGGAAAGGAATGTGGAATGGAATGGAATGGAATGTAGAATAGAATATGCAACAGAACGGAATGGAATGTGGAATGAAATGTGCAATGGAATGTGGAATGGAACGTGGAATGGGTTCGAATGGAATGTGGAATGAAATGTGGAAAGGAATGGGAAATGAAAAGTGGAATCGAATGTGGAAAGGAATGTGAAATGGAATGGAATGTAATCGACTGTGGAATGGAGTGGAATGGAACGTGGAATGTAACGTGAAAAGGAAAGTGGAATGGAATTGAATGGAATGTTGAATGGAATGGAATGTGGAATGGAATGGAATGGAATGTCGAATGGACTGTGGAATGGAATGAGGATTGGAATAGAATGGAATGTGGTATGGAATTTGGAATGGAATATGGAATAGAATGTGGAATGCAATTGAATGGAATGTGTAATGGGACGTGAAATAAAAAGTTCAACGGAATTGAATGGAATATGGAATTGAATGGAATGGAATGTGGAATGGAATGGAATGGAATGTGGAATGGAATTGAATGGAATGTGGAATGCAATATGGAATGTAATGGAATGGAATGCGGAATGGAATGGAATGGAATGAGGAATGGAAAGGAATGGAATGGAATGGAAAGTGGAAAGGAATTGAATGGAATGGAAAGTGGAATGGAATGGAATGGAATGTAGAATGGAATGCAATGGAATATGGAATGGAATGTAGAATGGAATGGAATGGAATGTGGAATGGAATGTGAAATGGAATGGAATGAAATGCGGAATGGAATGTGGAATGGAATGGAATGGAATGGAATGTGTAATGGAAAGGAGTGGACTGTGGAATGGATCTGAATGGAACGTGTAATGTAATGGAGTGGAATGTGGAATGCAATGGAATAGAGAGGAATGGAATGTGGAATGGAATATGGAATGGAAAGTGCAATGGAACGAAATGGAATGTGGAATGCAATGTGATGGAATGTGGAATGGAATGTGGAATGGATTGCAATTGAATGGAAAATGGAATGGAAAGTGCAATGGAGTGGAATGGAATGTGGAATGGAATGGAATGGAACATGAAACGGCATGGAATGGAATGGAAAGGAAAGTGGAATGGAATGGAATGGAATGTGGAATGGAATAGATTTTGTATTTGAATGGAATGGAATGTAGAATGGAAAGCAATGGAATATGGAATGGAATGGAAGGGAATGTGGAATGGAATGGAATGGAATGTGGAATGCAATGGGATGCAAGGTGGAATAGAATGTGGAATGGAATGGAATTGAATGGAATGTGGAATGGAATCTAATTAATGGAATATGGAATGGAATGCAATTGAATGTGGAACGGATTGGAATGGAATGTGTAATGGATTCTAGAAGGTAACGGAATGGAATGTGCAATGGAATTTGGAATGGAATGCAATGGAATGCGGAATGGAATTGAATGGAATGTGGAGTGGAATATGGAATGTGGAGTGGAATGTGGAATGGAATGGTATGGAAAGTGGAAGGGAATTGAAAGGAATGTGGAATGGAATGGAGTGGAATGTGGAATGCAATGGAATGGAATGGAATCGAATGACGACTGGAATTTAAAGGAATGTGGAATGAAATTGAATTGAATGGAATGGCATGTGGAATGGAATGTGAAATGGAATGGAAAGGAATGTGGAATGGATTGTGGAATGGAATGTGGAATGGAATGGAATGGAATGTGGAAAGGAATGGAATGGAATTAAATGTGGAATGGAATTTAAAGGAATGTGGAAAGAAATTGAATTGAATGTAATGGAACGTGGAATGGAATGTGGAAAGAAATGGAACGGAATGTGTGATGGATTTTGGAATGGAATGTGGAATGGAATGCTTGGAATGTGTAATGGTATGTAATGGAATGTGGAATGGAATGGAAAGAACGTGCAATGGAATGGAATGGAATTGAATGGAATGTGGAATTGAATGGAACGGAATGTGGAATGGAATGGAATGGAGTGTGGAATGGAATGGAATGGAATACGGAATGGAATGGAATGGAATGTGGAAAGGAATAGAATGGATTGGAATGTACTGGAAAGTGGAATGGAATGGAATGTGAAAAGGAATGGAATAGAACGGAATGTGAAATAGAATGGAAGGGAATGTCGAAAGGAATGGAATAGAATGTGGAATAGAATGGAATGTGGAATGTAATCGAATGGAATGTGAAACGGAATGGAATGGAATGTGGAATGGAATGGAAAGGAATACTGAATGGAAAGGGATGGAAGGTGGAAAGGAATGTGGAATGGAATGGAATGCAATGTGGAATGGAATGTGGAATGCAATTTACCGGAAAGTGGAATGGAACGTGGAACGGAATGGTGTGTAATGGAATGTGCAATGGTAGGGAATTGAATGTGGAATTGAATATGGATAGGAATGTGGAATTTAATGTGTAGTGGAATGTGGAATGGAATGGACCGGAAAGTGGAATGGAAAGCAATGGATTTGTAAGGACTGTGGAATGGAAAAGAATGGAATGTGGAATGGAATGTAATTGAATGTGGAATGGAATGTGGAATGGTATGTGGAAACTAATGTGGAATGCAATGGAATGGAATGTGGAATGGATTGAAAAAGAATGGAATGGAATGCGGAATGGAATGTAATGGATTGTGGAATGGAATGTGAAATGGAATGGAATGGAACGTGGAATGGAAAGTGCCATGGAACGTGGAATGGAAAGTGGTATGGAACGTACAATGGAACGTGCAGTGGAAAGTGGAATGGAATGAGGAATGGAATGGAATGTATTGTGGAATGGAATGGAATGGAAAGTGGAAAGTAATGTTATGGAAGGGAATCTGAAATGGAATGCGGAATGGAACTGAATGGAATGTAGATTGGAATTGAATGGAATGTGGAAAGGAATGGAGTGGAATGTTGAATGGAATGGAAACTGAAATGGAATGGAATGCAATGTGGAATGTGAAATGGAATGTGAAATGTAATGTTGAATGAAATGTGAAATGGAATATGGAATGGATTGTGGAATTTAATGTGGAATAGAATGTAAAATGGAATGAAGTGAAACGTGGAATGGAATGAAATAGAACGTGGAATGGAATGGAATGGAACGTGAAATTAAAGTGGAATGAAATGGAAAGGAATGTCGAATGGAATGGAATGGAAAGTGGAATGGATTGGAATGGAACGTGGAAAGCAATGGAATGGAATGTGGAAAGTAATGTGGAATGGGATGTGCAATGGAGTGTGGAATGTAACGTGGAATGGAACGACGAATGGAATGGAATGGAACATGTAATGGAATGTGGAATGGAATGAAATGGAATATGCTTTGGAATGTGGAATGGAATGTGGAATGTAATGGAATGCAATGTTGAATGTAATGGAATGGAAGGTGGAATGGGATGCAATAGAATATGGAATATAACTTGGAATGGAACGTCCGATGGAAAAGAATGGAACGTATAATGGGATGTTGAATGAAACGGAATGAAATGTGGAATGTAATGTGTCGTGAAACGTGCAATGAAATGGAATGGAATGTAGAATTGAATGTGGAATGGAATGGAATGAAATATGGAATGGAATGTGGAATGGAGTTTAAAGGAATGTGGAATGGAATTTTGAATGGAAGGTGGAATGGAATGTGGAATGGAATGTGGAATGGAGTGTCGAATGGATTGTGGAACGGAACGGAATGTAATGTGGAATGGAATGTGGAATGGATTCTGGAATGGAATGTGCAAAGGAAAAGAATTTAATGTGGAATGGAATGTGGAATGGAATGGAATGGATTGTGGAATGGAATGGAATGGAATGGTATGGAATCTGGCATGGACTGTGGATTAGAATGGAATGACATGGTAAGGAATATGGAACGGAATGGATGGGAATGTGGAATTGAGCGAGGAAAGGAACGGGGAGTGGAACATGGAATGTAACGTGGAATGGAAGGCGGAATAGATTGGAATGGAACGTGGAATGGAATGTGAAATGGAATGGAATGGTAAGTGTAATGCAATGTGAGATGGAATGGAATGGAATGCGGAATGGAATATGAAATGGAAAGTGGAATAGAATATGGAATGCTAAGTGGAATGGAATGTGGAATGTAATTGAATGGAATGTGGAATGGAATGGAATAGAATGTGGAATAGAATGGAATGGAATGGAATGTGGGATAGAATGGAATAGAATGGAATGGAATGTTGAATAGAATAGAATGGAATGGAATGGAATGCGGAATGGAATGGAATGGAATGTGAAATGCAATGTAATGGAATGGAATGTGAAATTGAATTGAATGTAATATGAATTTGAATGAAATGGAAATTGGAATGGAATGGAATGGGGAATGGAATGGAATAGAATGCGGAATGGAATGGAATAGATCGTGGAATGGATGGGAAATGGAATGCAATGGAATGCGGAATGGAATGGAATAGAACGTGGAATGGAATGTGGAATGGAATATGCAATGGAATGGAATGGAATGTGGAATGGAATGAAATGAATGTCGAATGGAATGGAACGGAATGGAATGTGCAATGTAATGGAACGGAATGTGGAATGGAATGGAATGGAATGTGGAAAGGAATGGAATGGAATGTGGATCAGAATGGAATGTGGAATGGAATGGAGAGAAGGTGGATTTGAATGGAATGGAATACGTAATGGAATGGACTGCAATGGAATGGAAAGTGAGATGGAATGTTTAATGGAATGTGAAATGGAAGGTGGAATGGAATGTTGAATGGAAAGCCGAATGCAATGAAATGGAACGTGGAATGGAAAGGAATGGATGGTGCAATGGAATGTAATGGTACTTGGAATGGAAGGTGGAATGGAACGTGGAATGAAACGCGGAAAGGAATGTGGAATTGAGTGGAGTGGAATGTGGAATGGAATGTGGAATGGAATGGAATCGAATTTGGAATGGAATGAGGAATTAAATGCAATGGAATGTCGTTGGAATGTAGAATGGAATATGGAATGCATTGTGGAATAAAATGTGGAATGCAATGTGTAATGGAATGGAATGGAATGTGGAATGGAATGTAGAATGGAATGTGGAAGGGAATGCGGAATGGAACTTGGAATAGAATGTATAATGTAATGTGGAATGGAAAGTGGAATAGAAGGTGGAATGGAATGGAATGGAACATGGAATGGAAAGTGGAATAGAAGGTGGAATGGAATGGAATGGAACATGGAATGGAATTTGTAATGGAAAGGAATGGAATGTGGAACGGAATGTGCAATGGAAGGTGGAATGGAATGGAATGAAATGTCGAACGGAATGTGGAGTGGAAAGGAATGGAATGTGGAATGGAATGCAATTGCAAGTGTAATGGAATGTTGAGTGCAATGTGGAATTGAATGTGGATTTGAATGGAATGGAATGTGGAATATTATGTGGAATGGAAAGGAATGCACTGTCGAATGTAATGAGGAATGGAATGTGGAACGGAAAGTGGAATGAAAAGTAATGGAATGCGGAATGGAACGTGGAATGGAATGCAATGCAACGTGGAGTGGAACGTGGAATGCATCGTGGACGGGAACGTGGAATTGAATGAAATGTGGAATGGAATGTAATGGAAAGTGGAATGGAATGTGAGATGGAATGTGGAATGGAATTTAATGGAAAGTGGAATGAAATGTGAGATGGAATGTGGAATGGAATGCTGAATGGATTGTGGAATGGAATGGAATGGTATAGAATATGGAATGGAATGGAATGTAATGTGGAATAGAATGTGGAAAAGAACGTGGAACGGAACGTGGAATGTAATGGAATGGAAAGTGGAATGGAATGTGAAATGGAATAGAATGGTACGTGCAACGAAATGTGGGATAGAATGGAATGGAATGTGGAATGGAATGTCTCATGGAATGTGGAATGGTATGTTGAATGGAAAGTGGAATGGAATGGAATGGAATGTGGAATGGAATGGAATGGAAAGTGAAATGGAATGTAGAATGGAATGTGGAACAGAATGTGGAATGGAAAGTAGAACGGAAATTCGAATGGAATGGAATGGATCAAGTAATGTAATGTGGAAAGGAATGAAATGGAATGTGCAAAGGTATGTGTAATGGAATGTGGAATGCAATGGAATGGAATGTGGAATGTAATGTAGAATGGAATGGAATGGAAAATCGAATGGAACGTGGAATGGAAAGTCGAATGGAAGTTGGACTGGAACGTGGAATGGAATGTGTAATGGAATGGAAAGGAATTTGGAATGCAATGTGCAATTGAATGTGGAATGTAATGGAATGGAATGTGGAATGTGGAATAGAATGTGGAATGGAATGGAATGGAATATGGAATGGAATGTGGAATGGACTGGAATGAAATGTGGAACCGAATTTTGACTGTAACGTGGAGTGGAAAGTGGAATGCAATGGAATGGAATGTGGAATGGAAAGGAATAGAATGAGGAATGGAATATTTAATGGAATGTGCAATGGAATGGAGTGGATTGTGGAATGGAAAGGAAAGGAATGGTAAGGAATAAGGCTGGATTGTGGATTGGAATGGAATGGAATGGTATGGAATATGGAATGGAATGGAATGGAATGTGGAATGGACCGTGGAAAGGAACGGGGAAGAGAACTTGCAATGGAATATTGAATGCAAGGTGGAATGGAATGGAATAGAAGGTGGAATGCAATGTGGAATGAAATGGAATGGAAAGTGTAAAGGAATGTGGAATGGAATGGAATGTGGAACGGAATGTGGAAAGGAAAGTGGAATAGAATTTGGAATGGTACTTGTAATGGAATATGGAATGTAATTGAATGGAATGTGGAATGGATTGGAATGGAATGAGGAATAGAATCGAATGGAATTGAAAGTGGAATAGAATGGAATGGAATGCAGAATGGGATGGAATGGAATGTGGAGTGGAATGTGGTATGGAATGGAATGGAATGTGGAATGGAATGTGAAACAGAATGTGGAATGCAACGTGGAAAGGAATGGTAAATAGAATATGGAATGGAACGGAAGGCAATGTGGAATGGAATGTGGAATGGAATGTGAAATGGAATGAAATGGAAGGTGGAATGAAATGGAATGGAATGAGGAATGGAATGTGAAATGGAATATGATATGGAATGTGGAATGGAATGGAATGGAATATGAATGGAATGTGGAAAGCAGTGTGGTATCGAACGCAATGGAATGGAATGTGGAATGGAAATGAATGTGGAATGGAAAGTGGACTGGAATGGAATGGAATGGAAGGTGGAATGGAATGGAATGGAAGGTGGAATGGAATGGAATGGAATGTGGAATAGAATGTGGAGTGGAATGCAATGGAAAGTGGAATGGAATGGAAAGGAATGTTTAATGCAATGGAATGGAATGTGGAATGGAATGGAATGGAATGTGGAATGGAATGGTATGGAATATGGAATGGAATGTGGAATGAAATGGAAAGGAATGCAATGTGAAATGGAGTGTGAAATTGACGGAATGGAATGTGAAATGGAAAGGAATGGAATGCGCAATGAAATGTGCAATGGAATGAAGTTGAATGTAATGTGGAAAGGAATGTGGAAAGGAAAGGAGTGCAATGTGGAATTGAATGTGGAATGGAAAGGAAAAGAATGTGGAATGGAATATGGAATGGAATGGAATGGAAAGGGATGTGGAAAGGAAAGTGGAATGGAATGGAATCAAATATGGAATGGAATGTGGAATAGAATGGAATGGAATGCGGAATGGAATAGAACAGAAGATGGAATGGAATATGGAATGGAATGTGGAATGGAATGGAATGGAATGTTGACTGAATTGGAATGGAATGTGGAATGGAATAGAATGGAATGTGCAATGAAATGGAATGGAATGGAACGTGGAATTGAATGCAACTTAACGGGGAAAGGAATGTTGAATGGAAAGTGGAATGGAAGGTGGAATGGAATGGAATGTAATGCGAAATGGAATGTAACGGAAAGTGGAATGGAATGTGGAATGGAATGTGGAATGGAACGTGGAATGGAATGGAACGAAATGTGGAATGGAATGTTGATTGGAATGGAATGGAATTTGGAATGGAATGGAATGGACTGCAGAATGGAATGTGGAATGGAATCTAGAATGGAATGTGGAATGGAATGGAATGGAATGGAATGTGGAATGGCAGGTGAATTGGAATTCAATGGAAAGTGGAATGGAAAGCGAAAAGAAATGCAATGGAATAAGAATGGAATGTGGATGTGAATGTGCAATGCATTTTGGAATGGACTGCGGAATGGAATGTGGAATGGAATGTGGTATGGAATGTGGAATGCAATGTAATGGAATGGAAAGTGAATTGGAATGCAATGGTGTGGAATGGAATGTGGAATGAAGTGCAATGGAATGAGAATGGAATGTGAAATGGAATGTGGAATGGAATGGAATGGAATGTGGAATGGAATGTGGAATGGAATGTGGAATGGAAAGTGGAATGGAATGGAATGGAATGTGGAATGGAATGTGGAATGGAACGGAATATGATGTGGAATGTTATGTGGAATGCAATGTGGAAGGGAAAGTGGAATGGAATGGAATGCAATGTGGAATAGAACGTGGAATGGAACATGGAATGGAAAGTGGAATGGAAAGTTCAATGGAATATGGAATGGAAAGTTGAACGGAATGGAATGGAACGTTGAATTGAACGTGGAAAGGAATGGAATGGAATATGGAATGGAACGTAGAATACAACGCAGAAAGGAATGTGAAATGGAACGTGGAATGGAATGTGGAACGGAATGTGGAAGGGAATGTGGAATAGAATGGAATGGAATGGAATGGAAAGTGGAATGGAACGTGCATTGTATCGTGGAATTCAATGTGGAATGGATCATGGAATGGAATATGGAATGGAATTAAATGGAATGTGGAATGAAATGGAAGGGAATGTGCAATGAAATTGAAAGGAATGGAATGGAATGTGGAATGGGATGTGGAATTGAATGTGGAATGGAATGTGGAATGGATTGTGTAATGGAATGGAATGGAATGTGGCATGGAATGTGGAATGGAATGGAATGGAATGTGGAATGGAATGTGGAATGGTATGAAATGGAATGAGGATAGCAATGTGGAATGGAATGTGGAATGGAACGGAATGTAATGTGGAATGGACTGTGAAATGGAATGTGGAAATGTAAGTGGAATGGAATGCAAGGGAACGTGGAATGGAATGTGACATCGAATGTGGAATGGAACGTGGAATGGAATGGAAAGTAATGTGGAATGTACTTTGGAACAGGACGTGGAATGGAAATGAATGTAATGCGTTGGAAAGTGCAATGGAATGGAATGGAAAGGAATGTGGAATGGAATTGAATGGAATGGAATGGAATGTGGAAAGGAATGCGTAATGAAATTGAATTGAATGAGGAATGGAATGTGGAACGGAATGAAATGAAATGTGTAATGGAATGTAATGGATCGTTGAATGGAATGTGGAAAGCAATGTGGAATGAAAGGGAATGGAATGTGGAATGGAATGAGGAATAGCACGTGTAATGGAATGGAATAGAAATGGAATGGTACATGGAATGGAACGCGGAGTGGAACGTGGAATAGAACGCAGAATCGAATGGAATCTAACGTGGAATGGAATGGAATGTGGAATTGAATGGAATGGAACGTGGAATGGAAGGGAATGGAACGTTGAATGGAACGGAATGGAAAGTGGAATGAAATGGAACGTGGAATGGAGTGGAATGGAACGTGGAATTGAATGCCGAATGGAATGGAATGGAATGTGGAATGGAATGGAGTGGAATGTGGAATGGAATGTGGAATGGAATGCAATGGAACGTGGAATGGAATGAGGAATGGAAAACAAAATGGAATGGATTGGAACGTGGAATGTAACGTGTAATGGAAACTGAATTGAAGGTGCAATGTAACGTGGGATGGAATGGAACGTGGAATGTATTGGAATGGATCGAGGAATGCCATGTGAAATGCAATGGAATGGAATGTTGAAAGGAATGGAAAGGAATGTGAAATGGAATGTGGAATGGAATCTGGAATGGAATGTGGAATGGAATGGAATGGAATAGAACTTAATGTGGAATGGAATGGAATTTTGAAGGGAATGGAATGGAACGGAATGGATTGTGGAATGGAATGGAATGTGGAATCGATTGGAATGGAAGGTGCAATGGAATGGAAGGGGATGTGGAATGGAATGGAATGGAAAGGAATGTGGAAAGGAATGAAATATGGAATGGATTGGAATGGAATATGGAATCGATTCGAATTGAATATGGAATGTAATGGGATTGAATGTGGAATGGAATGGAATGTGTAAAGGAATGCAATCAAATACGTAAAGAAATGTGGAATGAAATGGAACGTTAGTGAATGGAATGTGGAATGTAATGGACTGGAATGTGGAAAGGAATGGAATGGAATGGAATGAGAAATGGAAATAGAATGGAATATGGAATGGAAAGCAATGGAATGTGAAGTGGTATGGAATAGAATGTGGAATGGCATGGAATGGAAGGTGGAATGTAATGGAATGGAATGGAACGTGAAATGCAATTGAATGGAATGGAATGGAAGGTGGAATGGTGTGGAATGGAAGGTGGAATATAATGGAATCGAATGTGAAATGGAATGTGGAATGGAATGGAATGGAATGTGGAATTGAATGGAATGGAATGTAGAATCGAATGTGGAATGGAATGCAGTGGAATTGAATGGAATGTGGAATGGAATGGAATGGAATGCGGAATGCAATGGAATTGAATGGAGCATGAAATGGAATGGAAACGAATGTGGAATGGAATGGAATGCAGCGTGGTATGTAAAGTAATGGAATGTGGAATGGAATGTGGAATGCAATGTGCAAAGGTATGGAAAGGAATATGGAATGGAATGGAATGGAATGTGAAATGCAATGTGTTAAGGAATGGAATGGAACATGGAACGGAACGTGGAAGGGAATGGAATGTAATCTGGAATGGAATGAAATGGAATGGAATGTGGAACGGAAAGGAATGGAATGGAACGGAATGTGGAATGGAACAGAATCGAATGGAATGTGGAACGAAATGAAATGGAATGTGGAATGGTATGGAATGGAATGTGGAAAGCAATGTATTGGAATGTGGAACGCAATGTGGAAAGGAATGGAATGGAATGTGTAATGGAATGTGGAATAGAATGGAATGTGGAATGGAATGGAATGGAATGGAACAGAATGTAGAATGGAGAGGAATGGAATTGAATATGAAATGGAAATAGAATGGATTGTTTAATGGCATGGAATGGAAAGTGGAAAGGAATGGAATGGAATGTGGAATGGAATGGAATGCGTAATGGAATGTGGAATAGAATGTGGAATGGAAAGAATGTAATTTGGAATGGATTGGAATGGAATGTGGAATGGAATGTGGAATGGAATGGAATGGAATGTTGAAGGGAACGGAATGGAATGGAATGTGAAATGGAATGTGGAATGGAATGTGGAATGGATTTGAATGAAATAGAACGTAATGAGGTATGGAATGGAATGGAATGGAATCTGGAATGGAATGGAATGGAACGGAACGGATTGTGGAATGGAATGGAATGTGGAATGGATTGGAGTGGTATGGTTTGGAATTGAATGTGGAATGGAATGCAATGGGAAGTAGAAGGGAATGGAAACGAATATGGAATGGAATGGAATACAGAATGGATTAGAATGGAATATGGAATGAAATGTGATGGAATGTGCAATGCAATGGAATCTCTGGAGGAATGCAATGAAATACGTAAAGAAATGTGGAATGGAATGGAATGTGTAATGGAATGGAATGGCATGTGGAAAGGAATGGAATGGAATGTAAAGTGAAATGGAAATAGAATGGAATGTGGAATTGAATGAAATGGAATGTGGAATGAAATGGAATGGAATGTGGAATGGAATGCGGAATGGCATGGAATGGAATGTGGAATGGAATGCAATGGAATGTGGAAGGGAATGGAATGGAATGGAATGTGAAATGCAACTGAATGGAATCGAAATGAAGGTGGAATAGAACGGAAGGGAAGGTGGAATATAATGGAGTCGAATGTGGAAAGAAATATGGAATGGAATGGAATGGAATGTGGAAAGGAATTGAATGGAAAGTAGAATGCAATGTGGAATGGAATATTGAATGGAATGCAGTGGAATTTAATGGAATGTGGAATGGAATGGAAAGGAATGTGGAATGCAATGGAATTGAATTGAGTGTGTAATGGAATGGAAAGGAATGTGGAATTGAAAGGAATGCAACGCAGAATGTCATGTAACGGAATGTTGAATGCAATAGAATTGAATGGAGTGTGAAATGGAATGGAAAGCAATGTGGAATGGAATGGAATGCAACGTAGAATGTAATGTAATTGAAAGTGGAATGCAATGTGGAATGGTATGGAAAGGAATGTGGGATGGAATGGAATGGAATGTGCAATGCAATGTGGAAAGGAATGGAATGGAATATGGAAAGGAATGTGGAAGGGAATGGAATGGAATGTGGAATGCACTGAAATTTAATGGAATGTGGAATGTAATGGAATGGAATGGAACAGAATGTGCAATGGAATGGAAAGGAATGGAAGGTGGAATGAAATGAAATGGAATGTGGAATGAAATGGAATGGAATGTGGAAAGCAATCGATTGGAATGTGGAACTCAATGTGTATTGGAATGGAATGGAATGTGGAATGGAATGTGGAATAGGCTGGAATGTGGAATGGAATGGGATGGAATGGAATGTGGAATGGAGAGCAATGTAATTTAATATGAAATGGAAATAGAAAGGAATGTTTAATGGAATGGAATGGAAAGTGGAATGGAATGGAATGGAATGTGGAATGGAATGGAAGGCAGAATTGACTGTGGAATGCAATGTGGAATGGAAAGGAATGGAATTAGCAATGGATTGGAATGGAATGGAAGCGAATGGGAAATGGAATGGAATGGAATGTGAAATGGAATGGAATGGAATGTGCGATGGAATGCAGAATGGAATGGAATGGAAAGGAGTGGAATGTGGAATGCAATGGATTGTAATGGAATGTGAAATGGAAATAGAATGGAATGTTTAGTGGAATGTGGAATGGAATGGAATGGAATGTGGAATGGAATGGAATGGAATATGGAATGGAATGTACAATGGAATGGAACGGAATGTGATTGGAATGAAATGGAATGTGGAATTGAATGAAATGTAATGGAATGCGGAATGCAATGAAATTGAATGGAATGGAATGGGGAAAGGAATGGAAGGGAATGTGCAATTGAATGTGGAATGGAATGGAATGGAATGGAATGTGGAATGGAAAGTGGAATTCAAAGTGGAAAGTAAAAGAGTGGAATGGAATGTCGAATGGAATACAATGGAATGGAATGTGGAATAGAATGGAATGTAATGGAATATGGAATTCAATGGAATGGAATGGAATGTGGAATGGAATGTGGAATGAAATTGAATGGAATGTTAAATGGAACGTGGAATGGAATGGAATGGAACGTGGAATGGAATGGAATGGAATATGAAATGGAAAGTGGATTGGAATGTTAAGGAACACGAAATGGAATGAAATGGAACTTGGATTGGATAGGAACGGAACGTGGAATAGAATGGAATGGAATGTGGAATGGAATGGAATTGAAACTGGAACGCAATTGAATGGAATGTGCCATGCAATATAATGGCACAGAATCTGGAATGGAATGTGGAATGAAATGGCATGGAATGTGCTATGAAATGTGGAAAGGAATGGAATGCAATGTGGAATAGAAGGTGTCAGAGAAGAGAACGGAAAGTGGATTGCAATGAAATGCAATGGAATGTGGAATGGAATCGAGTGGAATGGAATGGAATGTGGAATGGAATGAAATGGAATTGAATGTGGAATGCATTAGAATGGAATGTGGTATGCAATGGAATGGAATGTGGAATGGAATGGAAGGGAACGGAGCCAGATAGACAATGGAATGGAATGGAATGGAATGCAAAACGAAAATAAAATGGAATATTTAGTAGAATGGAATTGAATGTTTACTAGAATGGAATGGAATGGAATGTTTATTAGAATGTAAGGGAATGTGGAATGGAATGCAATGGAACTTTGTATTGAATGTGGAATGGAATGGAAAGGAATGTGGAATGGAATGGAATGTGGAGTGTTATTGAATGGAATGGAATGGAATGTGGAATGCAATGGAATGGAATGGAATGGAATGTGGAATGGAATGGAATGGAATGTGGAATGGAATGGAATGCAACGTGGAATGGAATGGAATGGAATGGAATGTGGAAAGGAATACAAAGAATGGAAAGTGGAATAGAATGGAATGTAATGGCATATGGAACGGAATGGAATGTGGAATGGAATGTGGAAAGCAATATAATGGAATGTGGAATGGAACATGGAATGGAATGTAACGCAACGTCGAATGGAATGGAATGGAAGGTGAAATTGAACGTGGAATGTAATGCAATGGAAAGTGGAATGGAATGGAATGGAACGGGAAATGGAATGGAATGGAACTTGGAATGGAATGGAAGGGAATGTGGAAGGTAAGGGAATTTAAACTGGAATGCAATGGAATGGAATGTGGAATGGAATAGAACGGCATGGAACGTGCAATGGAATGTGGAATGGAATGGCATGGAATGTGGAATGGAATGGAATCTAATGTGGAATGGAAGGGGATGGAATGTGGAATGGAATGTGGAATGGAATGGTATGGAATGTGGAATGGAAAGGAATGGAATGTGGAATGGAATGGAACAGAGTGTGGTATGGAATGTGGAATGGAATGGAATGGAATGAAATGGAATGTAGAATGGAATGTGGAATGGAATGGAATGAAATGTGGAATGGAATGTGGAATGGAATGGAATGGAATGGAATGTGGAATGGAATGGAACGGATTTTAATGATATGGGGAATGGAATGGAACGGAATGTGGTATGCAATGCAATGGAAAGTGGAATGGAATGCATTGGAATATGGAATATATTCTGGAATGGAATGGAATAGAATGTGGAATGTAATGAGGAATGGAATGGAATGGGATGGAAAGGAATGTGTAATGGATTGTGGAATGGAATGGAAAGAAATGTGAAATGGTAAATTTAATGGAATGTATTGGAATGGAATGGAATGTGGAATGGAATGGAATGTGGAGAGTAATGGAAAGGAATTTGGAATGGAATGGAATGGAAAGTGGAATGGAATGCAATGGAACGTAGAATAGAATGGAATACAATGTGGAATGGAATGTGCAAAGGAGTGGAATGGAATGTGGAATGGAATGTGGAATTGAACGGAATGGTAGGTGGAATGGAATGTGGAATGGAATAGAATGGAATGTGTAATGCAACGTGTAATGGATAGGAAACGTATGTGGAATGGAACGTGTAATGGAATGTGGAATGGAAAGTGGAAAGAAATGGAATGTGGAATGGAATGTGGAATGGAACTTTGAATGGAATGGAATGTGGAATGGAACGTTGAATGGAATGGAATGTGTAATGGATTTTTCAATGGAATGTGGAATGCAATGTTGAATGGAATGGAAAGGAATGTGGAAT
Source organism: Pongo abelii (assembly GCF_028885655.2). Taxonomy (NCBI): domain Eukaryota; kingdom Metazoa; phylum Chordata; class Mammalia; order Primates; family Hominidae; genus Pongo; species Pongo abelii. The sequence continues at coordinate 14,818,662 of NC_072000.2, read as the reverse complement.
GGAATGTGGAATGGAATGGAATGCAATGTGTAATGGAATGGGGAATGGAATGTAATGGAATGAAAAGGAATGTGGAATGGAATGGAATGGAAAGTGGAATGGAATGGAATGTGGAATCGAATTTAATGCAATTGAATGGAATGGAATGGAATGCAAAGTGCATTGGAAAAGAATGGAACGTGGAATGGAATTGAATGGAATTTGGTATGAAATGTGCAATGGAATTGAATGCAATGTGGAACGGAATGTGCAATGGAATAAAATGGAATGTGGAATGGAATGCAGAATGAAATGGAATGCAGAGTGGAATGGAATGTGGAATGGAAAGGAATGGAAAGCGGAATGGAATGTGGAATGGAACGTGGAATGGAATGGAATGGAATGTGGAATATATTCGAGTGAATTGGAATGTGGATTTCATTGCAATAGAATGTGGAATGGAATGGAATGGAACGGAATGGAATGGAATGGAATTTGGAATGGAACGGAATAGAATTTGAAATGAATTGGAATGGAATGTGGAATGGAATGGAATGGAATGGAATGTGGAATGGAATGGAATGGAATGGAATGTGGATTGGAATGGAATGGAAAGTCGAATGGAATGGAATGGAATTCAATGTGGAATGGAATGGAATGCTATGTGGTATTGAACAGAATGGAATGGAATGGAACGTGGAATAGAACGTTGAACGGAATGGAATGGAACTTGGAACGGAATGTGTAATGGAATGGAATGGAAAGTGGAATGGAACGTGGAAAGAATGGAATGGAACATGGAATAGAAAGTGTAATGGAATGGAATGGAATGTGGAATGGTGCATAGAATATAATGTAGAATCAAACGTGGAATGGAAAGCAGAATGGTATGTGGAATGTGGAATAGAATGGAATGGAATGTGTTATGCAATGGAATGGAATGTGGAATCGAAAGTGGAATGGAATGGAATGCAATGTGGAAAGGAATGTGGAACGAAATTGAATGGAATGTGGAAGGAATTCGAATGGAACGTGGAATGGAATTTGGAATGGAATGTTTAATGCAATGGAATGGAATGCAATGTGGAATGGAATGGATAGGAAAGTAGAATGGAATGGAATGCTATGTGGAAAGCAATGTGGAACGGAGTGGAATGGAAAGTGGAACGGAATATGGAATGGAACATTGAATGGAATGATATGCAATGTGAAATGGAATGTGGAATGAATTGGAATAAAATGTGGAATGGAATGGAATGGAATGTGGAATAGAATGGAATGAAATTGAATGTAATATGGAATGCAATGTAATGGAATGTGGAATGGAATGTGGAATGAAATGGAATGGAAAGTGAAATGGAAGGTGGAATGCCATGGAATGGAATGTGAAATGGAATGTGGGATGTAATGGAAAGGAATATGGATTGCAATATGGAATGGAATGGAATGTGGCATGGAAAGTGTAATGGAATGCAGAGGAATGTGGAAAGGAATGTGGAATGAAATGGAACATTGATTGGAATGTGGAATGGAATGTGGAAAGAAATGTAACGGAAGGTCGAATGGAATGTGGAAAGGAACGGGAAATAGAACGTGGAATGGAAAGTGGAATGCAATGTACAATCAAACGTGGAATAAAAGGAGGAATGCAATGTGGAAATTGGAATGGAATGGAATGGAATGTGGTATGGAATGGAATGGAATGTGGAATAGAATGTGCAATGGAATGGATTGCACTGTGGAAAAGAATGTGGAATGGAATTGAATGAAATGTGGAATGAAATCGAATGGAAAGTGGAATGGAAATTGGAATGGAATATGGAATGGAATGGAACGGAATGTGAAATGGAATGTGGAATGAACTGGAATAGAATGTGGAATGGAATGGAATGGAATGTGGAATGAAATTGAATGGAATGTGGAATGGAACGAAATGCAATGTGGAATGGAATGGAATGGTACGTGGAATGGAAAGTGGAATGGAATGGAAGGTAGCATACAATGTGGAATGGAATGGAATGGAATGTGGAATGAAATGCAGAATGGAAAACAAAGGAATGTGGAATGTAATGTGGAAAGGAATGTAATGGAACGTGGAATGAAATGGAAAGTGGAATGAAACGGAATGTGGAATGGAATGGAATGGAATATGGAATGGAAAGTGGAATGGAAGGTGGCATGAAACATGGAATGGAATTTGGAAGGGCATAGAATGGAACATGGAATTGAATGGAACAGAACGTGGAGTGGAAAGGAATGGAACATGGAATGGAATGGAATGAAATGCAGAATGGAATGGAATGCAACGGAATGTGGACTGGAATGGAATGGAAGGTAATGGAATGTGTATTGGAGAGGAATGGAATCTAGAATGGAATGTGGAATGGAATGGAATCAGATGTGGAATGGAATTTTGAATGGAATAGAATGGAAAGTGGACTGGAATATGCAATGACAGGGAATGGAATGTGGAACGAAATGGAATGGAACGTGGAATGGAAAGTAGAATGGAAAGGAATGGAATGTGGAATGGAGTGGAATGTAACGCAGAATAGAATGGAAGCGAACGTGGAATGGAATGGAATGCAATGCAGAATGCAATGAAAAGGAATGGAAGGGAACGTGGAATGGACTGGAATGGAACGTGGAATGGAATGTGGAACGTTTAATGGAATGGAACGTGGAATGGAATGCAATGGAATGTGAAATGGAACGTGGAATGGAATGGAATGCTACGTGGAAAGGAATGTGGAATGTAATGGAATGGAATGGAACGTAGAATGGAATGGAATGCAGTGTCGAATGGAATGGAATATAAAGGAATGTGGAATGGAATGGAACGGATTGTGGAATGGAATAGAATGGAATGTTTTATGGAATGTAATGTAAAGTGGAATGGAATGGAATATGGAATGGAATGGAAAGGAATGAGGAGTGGAGAGGAATGGAAAATGGAATGGAATGTGGAATGGATTGGATGGGAAGAGGAATGGAACGTGGAATGGAACCAGGAATGGAATCTGGAATGTGGAATGGCATGGAATGCTGTGTGTAATGGAAAGGAATGGAATGTGGAATGGAATAGAATGGAATGTGGAATGGAATGGAATGGAATATGGAAAAGAATGGAATGGAATGTGGAATGGAATGGAATAGAATGAGAAATGAAATGTGGAATGGAAAGGAAATGAAAGGGGAATGGAATGTGGAATGGAATGGAACGGAATGTGGAATGCCATGGAATGGAATCAAATGGATTGTGGAATGAAATGCAATGTATTGTGGAATGAAATTTGGAATGGCAAAGAATAGAATGTGGAATGGTATGGACTGGACTGTGGAATGGAAGGCAGTGGAATGAGTAATGGAATAGAATGGAATGTGGAAGAGAATGGTATGGAATGGAATGTGGAATGGAATGGAATGGATTGCGGAATGGAATGGAATGGAATGCGGAATGGAATGGAATGGAATGCAGAAGGGAATGGAATGGAAGGGAATGTGGAATGGAATGCAATGGAATGGAATGCAATGTGGAATGGAATGTGGAATGGAATGGAATGTGACGTTGAATGCAAGGTAGAATAGAATGGAATGGAATGTGGAATAGAATTTGGAATGGAATGGAATTGAATGTGGTGTATAATGGAATGGAATTTGGAATGGAATGTAACGGAAATTGGAATGGAATGGAATGGAACGTGGAATGGAATGGAATACAATCGTATTGAATGCAATGGAATAAGGAATGGTATGGAATGTGGAATGGAATTTGGAATGGAATGGAATGGATTGTGGAAAGGAATGGAATGCAATCTGGATTGGAAATGAAATGTGGAATCGAATGTGCAATGGAAAGGAACAGAATGAGGAAGGGAATGGAATGGAGTGTGGAAAGGCATGGAATGGAATGGGGAATGGATTGTGGAATGTAATGGAATGGAATGTAGAATGAAAAGTGGAATGGAAAGGAATGGAATGCGGTATGGAATGGAATGGAATCGAATGGAATGTGGAAGGAAATGGAATGGAATGTACAATGAAACGTGGAATGGCATGGAATAGAATGTGGAATGGTATGGAATGGATTATGGAAAGGAGTGGAATGGAATGTGGAATGGAATCGATTGGAATGTGGAATAGAATGGAAAAGAATGTGGAATGGAACGGAATGGAATGGAATGTGGATTGGAATGTGGAATGGAATGGGAATGGAATGGAATGGAATGTGGAATGGAATAGAATGGAATGTGGAATGGAATGGAAAGGAATGGAATGTGGAGTGCAATGGAATGGAATGGAATGTGGATTGCAATGGAATGGAATGGAATGTGGACTGGAATGCAATGGAAAGGAATGGATTGTGGAATGGTATATGGAAAGGAATGGAATGGAAAGGGGAATGTAATGTAGAAAGGAATGTGGAATGGAGTGTGTAATGGAATGGAATGGAATGTGGAATGGAATGGAATGCAACTTATAATAGAATGGAATGGAACGTGGAATGGAATGGAATGGAACGTGGAATGGAATGGAATGGAACGTGGAATGGAATGGAATTTAATGGCATGGATTGGAATGGAATGAAGAATGGAATGGAATGTGCAATGCAATGGAATGGAATGTGGACTGGAAAGGAATGGAATGTGGAATCAAATGGAATGCCATCTGGAATGGAGTGGAATGTGCAATGGAAAGGAATGGAAACTGGAATGGAATGGAATGGATTGCAAACACGTATGCGATAGAATGAAATGGAATGTTGAAAGGAATGGAAAGGAAAGTGGAATGTAATGTGGTATGGAATGGAAGGGAACGGAAAGTGGAATGGAATGTGGAATGCAAAGGAATGGAAAGTGGAATTGAATGTGGAATGAAATGGAATGGAATGTGGAATGAAATGTGGAATGGAAGGGAATGGAATGTGGAATGGTATGGAATGGAATGTGGAATAGAATGGAATGGAATGTAGAATGGAATGGAAAGTATAATGGAATGGAATGGAATAAGGAATGAAATCTGGAATCGAATCGGAAGGAATGTTGAATGAAATTTGGAATGGAATGGAATGGACGGTGGAATGGAATGGAATGGAACCGAAAGGAATGTGGAATGTAATGGAATGTAACGTGGAATGAAATGGGGAATGGCATGGAATAGAATGTGGAATGGTTTGGAATGGAATGTGGAATGGAATGGAACAGAATATGGAATGGAACCGAATGCAAAGAGGAATGGAATGGAATGGAATGGAAGGTTGAATGGAATGGAATGGAATGCGGAATGGAATGGAATCGAATGGAATGTGGAATGAAGTGGAAAGGAATGTGGAATGAAACGTGGAATGGCATGGAATAGAATGTGGAATGGTATGGAATGGATTGTGGAATGTAATGGAATGGAATGTGGAATGAAATCGGATGGAATGTAGAATGGAATGGAAGAGAAAGGAATGTGTAAAGGAATGGAATGGAATGCGGAATGGAATAGAAAGGAATGGAATGTGGAATGGAATGCAATGGAATGGAATGGAAAGTGGAATTGAAAGTGGAATGCAATGGCATGGGAAGTGGAATGGAATATAGAATCGAATGGAAAGGAATGTGGAATGGAATGTGGAGTGGAATGGAAGTGAATGTGGAATCGAATGGAATGGAACTTGGAATGAAATAAAATTGAACATTGAATGGAATGGAAAGCAAACTGGAATGGAATGGAATGTGGAATGGAACGTGGTATGGAAAAGAATGGAATGAGGGATGGAATGGAATGTAGAATGGAATTTGGAATAGAATGGAATGTGGAATTGAAAGGAATGCAATCTGGATTGGAATGGAATGTAGAACGGAAAGGAATGGAATGTGGAATGGAATGGAATGGATTGTGTAAGGGAACGCAATGTAACGTGCAATGGAATACAATGGAATGTTGAATGGAATCCAATGGAATGTGCACTGCAATGGAATGGAATATGCAATGGAATGGAATGGATTGTGGACTGCAATGGATTGGAATGGAATGGAATGTGAAATGGAATGGAATGGAATGTGGAAAGAAATGTGGAATGGCATGGAATGGAATGGAATGTGGAATGAAATGTAACGGAAAGTGGAATGAAATGGAAGTGAATACGGAATTGAATAAAATGTAATATGGAATGGAATGGAATGGAATGGAATGTGGAATGGAATGGAATGGAATGGAGTGTGGACTGGAATGCAATGGTATGGAAAGGAATGGAATGTGGAATGTAATGTGGAAGGGAATGGAATGGAATGGAAGGGAAGGTGAAATGGAATGGTAAGGATTGGAATGCAATGTGGAATTGAATGGCAAGGAATGCGAAATGGAATGGAATGGAATGTGGAATGAAATGGAATGGAATCTAGAATGCAATGTGGCATGGAATGGAAAGGACTGGAATGTAATGTGGAATGGAATGGAATGGAAAGTGGAATGGAATGGAATGGAATGTCTAATGGAATGGAATGGAATATGGAATGGAATGGAATGTGGAAAGGAATGTGTAATGGAATGGAATGGAACGTGTAATGGAATGTGGAATGGAAAGAAATGGAATGGGGAATGGAAAGTGGAATGGGATGGAAGGGAATGTGGAATGGAATGTAATGTGGAATGGAATGGAATGTGAAATGGAATTTAATGGATTGTTGAATGGAATGTGGATTGGAATGGAATGGAATATGGAATGGAATGTGAAATGGAATGTGGAATGCAATGTGAAACGGAATGTGGAATGGAATGTGGAATGGAATGTGGAACGGAATGTGCAGTGGAATGGAATGTGGAACGGTATGTGCAATGGAATGGAATGGAATGTGGAAATGAATGTGGAATGGAATGTGGAATTGAATGCAATGGAATATGAAATGGAATGTAATGGAATGGGGAAAGCACTATAGAATGGAAAGGAATATGGAATGGAATGTGAAATGGAATGGAATGGAAAGTGGAATGGAATGAAATGGAATGTGGAATAGAATGTGGAAAGGAGCAGAATGGATCGTGCAATGGAATGTGGAATCTACTGTGGAAAGGAACGTGGAATGGAACGTAACGGAAAGAGGAATTTAACGTGCAATGTAATGAACTGGAATGTGTAATCGAATGGAATGGAAAGTAGATTAGAATGGAATGGAATATAATGTGGAATGGAATGCGGAATGGAATGGAAAGGAATGTGGAATGGAATGGAATGAAATCTGGAATGAAAAGGAATGGAATGTGGAATGGAATGGAACGTGGAATGTAGTTGAATGAAATTTGGATTTTAATGGAATGGAATGTGGAGTGGAATGGAATGGAATGGAAAGGATTGCGAAATAGAATGTGGAATGGAATGTGAAATGCAATGTGAAACGGAACGTGGAATGGATTTAAATGGAACTCAGAATGGAATGCATTGGAACGTGGAGTGGAATGCAATGGAACATGGAATGGAATGTGGAATGGAAACTGCAATGCAAGGTGGAATGGAATTGAATGGAATGTGGTTCGGAAAGGAATGGTTCAAGGAATGGAACGTGGAATGGAACGTGGAATGGAACGTGGGATGGTATGTGGAAAGTAATGTGGAAAAGAATGGAATGGAATGTGGAAAGAAATGGAATGGAACGTGCAATGTAAAGGAATGGAATAAGTAATGGAAAAGAATGCAAAGTGGAATGCAATGGAATAGTATGGAATGTGGAATGGAATGGAAAGGAATGGAATGGAACGTGGAATGGAATGGTAGGGAATGTGGAATGGAACGGAATGGAATGTTGAATGGAATGGAATGGAATGGAAGGAGTGTGCAATGGAATGCAATGCAATGGAATGGAATGTGGAATGGAATGGAATGGAATGTGGAATGGAACGTGTCATGGAACGTGGAATGGAACGTGTCATGGAACGTGGAATGGAACATGGTATGGAACGTGCAATGGAACGTGGAATGGAAAGTGGAATTGAATGAGGAATGGAATTGTATGTAATGTGGAATGGAAAGGAATGGAATATGGAATGGAACGTGGAAAGGAATGGAATGGAAGGTAATGGAATGTGGAATGTATGGAATGGAACGTGGAATGGAATGGAAAGGCATGTGCAATGGAATAGAATGGAATGGAATGAGGAATGCAAGGGAATGCAATGTGGAATGGAAAGTGTAATGGAATGGAATGGAATGGAATGGAATGGAATGTGGAATGGAATGGAACGGAAAGTGGAATGGAATGCAATGGACTGGAATACGGAATGGAATGTAGAATGGAATTGAATGGAATGTAGAATGGAATGGAATGGAATGGGGAAAGGAATTTAGTGGAATGTGGAATGGAATGGAACCTGAAATGAAATGGAATGGAAAGTGGAATATGAAATGGAATGTGGAATGGAATGTGGAATGGAATGTGAAATGGAATATGGAATGGATTTTGGAATGCAATATTGAATAGAATGTGAAATGGAATGTGGAATGGAATGAAGTGGAACGTGAAATGCAATGAAATGGAACATGGAATGGAATGGAATGGAACGTGAAATGGAATGTGGAATGGAATGGATTGGAATGTGGAATGGAATTAAATGGAATGTGGAAAGGAATGGAATGGAAAGTGGAAATAAATGGAATGGAATAGAAAGGAATGGAACAGAAAGTGGAATGGAATGTAAAGGAATGGAACGGAATGTGGAATGTAAAGGAATGGAATTTAATGTGGAATGGAATGGAATGGAATGAGGAATGTAAAGTAAAGGAATGGAATGTGTAATAGACTGTGGAATGGAATGTTGAATGGAACGGATTGTGGAATGCAATGAACTATAATGTGGATGGAATGGAATGGAATATGGAATGGAAAGGAATGAAATTGAATGAGGAATGGTATGTAGAACGGAATGGAATGGAATGTGGATAGGAATGTGAAATGGAATGTGCATTGGAATGTGGAATGGAATGAAATGGAACGTGGAATGGAATGGAATGGAGTGTTGAATGGAATGGAATAGAACATGGAATGGAACATGGAATGTAATGTGGAAGGAATTCAATGGAATATGGAATGGAATGGAATGGAATAAGGAATGAAATGGAAAGGAAGGTGGAATGGAAACAAATTGAATGTGGAATGTAATTTGGAATGGAATGTGGAATGGAATGGAATGGAATGGAACATGGAATGGAATGGAATGTGGAATGGAATGGAAAGGAATATGGAATGGAATTGAATGGAGTGGAACGTTGAAGAGAATGGAATGTAACTTAGAATGGAATGGAATTCAGAATAGAATGGAATGGAGTCTGGAATTCAATGGAATGTATCCTGGAATGGAACGAGGAATGGAACGTGGAAGGTAATTGAATGGAACGGTGAATGGAACGTGGAATGGAATGGAATGGAATGGAATGGAATGGAATTGGGAAAGGAATGGAATTCAATGTGGATTGGAATGGTAAGTAATGTGGAAAGCGATTTTGAATGGAATGGAATGGAACGGAATGGAATGGAATGTGGAATGGAATGGAATCTGGAATGTAATAGAAAGAAATCTGGATTGGAATGGAATGGAATGTGGAGTGGAATGGAATGGAATGGAAATGATTGAGAAATGGAATGTGGAATGGAATGTGAAATGGAATGTGAAATGGAACGTGGAATGGATTGAAAAGGAACGTGCAATGGAATGTGTTGTGGAATGCAATGGAAATTGGAATGGAACGTGGAATGGAACGTGGAATAGAATGTGCAATGAAACGTGGAATGGAAAGGAATGGAATGTGGAATGGAATATGGAATGGAATGGAATGTGGAATGGAATGCAATGGAACGCGCAAATGAATGTGGAATGGAAAGTGTAATGGAATATGGAAAGCAAAAGAACGGATTGTGGAATGGAATGGAATGTGAAATGGTATGCTGAAAGGAATGTGGAATGGAATGTGGAATGGAATGTAGAATGGAATAGAATGGAAAGTGTATTGTAATGTGCAATGGAAAGTGGAATGGAACGAGGAATGAAACGTCGAATGGAATGGAATGGAATGTGGTATGTAATGGAAAGGAATGTGGAATGGAATGTGGAATGGAATGGAATGGAATGGAATGTGGATGGAACATGGAATGGATTCTGGAATGGAATGTGGAATGGAATGTGGAATGGAATGGAATGGAATGGAATGTGGATGGAACGTGGAATGGATTCTGGAATGGAATGTGGAATAGAATGTAATGGAATGAATTTAATGTGGAATGGAATGTGGAAAGGAATGAGGAATGGAACGGAATGGAATGTGGAATTTAAGGTGGAATGGAATGTGGAATGGGACGTTTAATGGAAAGTAATGGAATGTGGAATGGAACTTGGAATGGTATGGAATACATCGCGCAATGGAACGTGGAAGGGAAATTGGAATGGAACGTCGAATGGAACGTGGAATGGAACGTGTAAAGGAATGTGGAAGGGAATGTGGAATGGAAACTGGAATGGAATGGAATGGAACATGGAATGGAACGTGTAATGCAATTGAATGCAACGTGGAATGGAATGTGGAATTGAGTATTGAATGGAATTGAATGGAAAGTGGAATGAAATGGAAAGACACGTGGAATGGAACGTGGAACGAAATGGAATGCAACATGGAATGGAATGCGCAATAGAATGTGGAATGGAATGGAATGTGGAATTGAATGGAATGAAACGTGGAATGGAACATGGAATGTAACGAGGAATGGAACGTGGAATGGAAAGTGCAATGGAGGGTAGAATGGAATGGAATGGAATGTGCAATGGAATGGAATGTATCGTGGAATTTAACTTGTAATGGAACGTGAAATGGAACGTGGAATGGGATGTGGAATGGAATGGAAAGGAATGTGAAATGGAATGGAACGGAACGTGCAATGTAAAGGAATGGAATGTGTAATGGAAATGAAAGGAATGTGGAATGCAATGGAATACTATGGAATATGAAATGGATTGGAATGCAATGGAATGGAGTGTGGAATCGAATGGGATGGAATGTGGAATGGAAAAGAATGGAATGTGGAGTGGAATGGAAAGGAATGTGGAATGCAATGCCATGGAACATGGAATAGAACGTGGAACGGAATGTGGAATGGAAGTTGGAATGGAGTGGAATGGAATGTGTAATGTAACGGAATGGAATACGGAATAGAATGGAATGGAATGGAAAGCGAAATGCAATGGAATGGAAAGTGCAATGCAATGGAATGGAAAAGAATGTGGAATTGAATGGAATAGAATGTGGTATGAAAAGGAAGAGTAAATGGAATGGAATGGAATGCAAAGGAACGTGGAAGAGAATGTGGAATGGCATGTGCAATGGAATGTAGAATTTAATTGAATGGAGTGTTCAATGGAATGGAATGGAATGTGGAATAAATGGAATGGAATTGAATGGAATGCGGAACGGAATTGAATAGATTGTGGATTGGAAGGGAATGGAAAGGTATGGAATGTGGAATGGAATGGAATGGAATGTGGAATGGAATGGAAGGGAATTTGGAATGGAAAGTGGAACGGAATGGAATGGAATCTGGAATGGAATGGAATGTTATGGTATGGAAAGTGGAAATGAATGGAATGGAATGTGGAATGGAATGTGGAATGGAATGGAATGTAGAATGGAATGAAATGAAAAGGTATCGAATGTGAAATGGAATGGAATGGAATGTGGAGTGGGATGTGGAATGGAATGGAATGGAACGTGGAATGGATAGTGGAATGGAATGGACTGGAAAGTGAAACGGAATGTGGAATTGGTCGTGGAATGGAATGTGGAATGGAATGTGGAATTGAATGTGGAATGGAATGGAATGGAATGTGGAATGGAATGTACAAAGGAATCGAACGGAATGTGGAACAGAATGTGGGTTGTAATGGAGTGGAATGTGGAATGGAATGGAAAGAGGAATAGAATGTTGACAGGAATGCAAAGGAATTTTGAATGGAATGTGGAATGGAATGGAATGTGGAATGTAATGTGTAATCGAAAGTTGAATGGAATGGAATGGAAAGTGGAATGGAATGTGGAATGGAATGGAATGGTATGTAGAATGGAATGTGGAATGGAAAGTGGAATGTAAATTGGAATGGAATGGAATGGAATGGATTGGAATGTGGAGTGCAATGTGGAGTGCAATGTGGAATGGAATGGAATGGAATGTGGAATGGAATGTGGAATGGAATGTGGACCGGAATGTAAAGTGGAATGGAATGTGGAATGGAATGGAAAGGAATGTGGAATATAACAGAATAGAATGAGGAATGGAATGGAATGGAATGTGGAATGGAACGTGGAATGGAATGGAGTGGAATGTGGATTGGAATTGAATGCAATGTGGAATAGAATGGAATGGAATGGAATTTGAAATGGAATGTGTAACGGAATGCAGAAACGAATGTGGAATGGAATGAATTGGAACATGGAATGGAGTGTAGTGGAACGAGGAATGGAATGCAATGGAACGTGGTTAGGAAGGTGGAATTGAATGTGGAATAGAATGTGGAATGGAATCTAATGGAAACTGAAATGGAATGTGGAGTGGAATGGAATGGAATGTCGAATGGAAAGTGCAATGGAATGGAAAGCAATGTGGAATGGAATGTGGAATGAAATGGAATAGAACTTGGAATGGAACGTGGAATGGAATGGAATGAAACTTGGAATGGAATGTGGAATGGAACGTGGAGTGCAAAGTGGAATGGAATATTGTATGGAGTGGAATTGAATGTGGGATGGAATGTGGAAGGGAATGGAATGGAATGTGGAAGGGAATGGAATGAAATGTGGAATAAAATGGAATGGAATGGAATGTGGAATGCAATGGAATGGAATGGAACGGAAATTGGAATGGAATGGAAGGGAATGTGGAATATAATGGAATGGAATGTGGAATGGAATTGAAAGGTATGTGGAATGGAATGTTGAAAGGAGTTGAATGGAACAGAATGAAATGAAATGGCATGAGAAATGGAATGTGGAATGGAATGTGAAATGCAATGTGGAGAAGAATGTGGGATGGAATGAAGTGGAAAGTGGAATGGTACGGAATGGAACGTGAAATTGAATGGAATGGAATGTGGAATGAAACATGGAATGGAACGTGGAATGGAACGTAGAATGGAACGTGGAAAGGAATGGAATGGAAAGGGGAATGGAATGGAATGGAATGTGGAATGGAAAGTGGAATTGAATGCAATGAAATGTGGAATGGAAAGTGGAATGGAATGGAATGGAATGTGGAAAGGAATAGAATGGAATATGGAATGCAATGTGGGATGGAATGGAATGGAATGTGGAAAAGAATGTGGAATACAATGTAATGTGGAACGGAATGTGAAATGCAATGTGGAATCGAATGGATTGGAATGTGGAATGGAATGTGGAATGGAATGTAATTGAATGTGGAATGGAATGGAAATCGTTTGTGCGGAATGTGCAATGGAATGGAATTGAATGTGGAATGGAATGTGGAATGGAATGGAATGGAACGTCAAATGGAACGTGGAATGGAACATGGAAGGGAACGTGGAATGAAATATGGAAGGGAATGTGGAATGTAAAGGAATGGAATGTGGATTGGAATCGAATGGAATGTGGTTCGGAAAGGAATGGAAACTGAAATGGAATGTAGAATGCAATGTGGAATTGAATGAAATGGAAAGTGGAATGGAATGGAATGGAACATGGAAAGGAATGAAATGGGATGTGGAACAGAATGTGGAATGGAACGTGGAATGGAATGACAAATAAAATGGAATGGAATGTGGAATGGAATGGAATTCAATGGAATGTGGAATGGAATGGAATTTAATGGAATGTGGAATGGAATGTGGAATGGAATGCGTAATGGAATGTACTGGAAAGTGGAATAGAATGGAATGGAATGCGGAATGGAATGGAATGTGCAATTGAAAGGAATGGAATGTGGAATTGAATGGAATGTAATGTGGAATGGAAAGGAATGGAATATGGAATGGAATGGAACGGAATGTGCAATAGAATAGAACTGAATGAGGAATGTAATGAAATGGAACGTGGAATGGAACGGAATGGAATAGAATGTGGAGTGGAATGGAATGGAATGGAATGGAAAGTGGAATGGAATGTGGAATGGATTGGAATGGTATGGTTTGTGGAATAGAATGGAATGGAATGTGGAATGCAATATGGAATCGAATGTGGAATGGTATGTGGAATGGAATGTAATGGGACGTGGAATGGATTGGATTGGAATGTGGAATGGAATGGAATGGATTTGAATGTGGGCTGGAATGGAATGGAATGGAACAGAATTTGGATTGGAATGGAATCCAGTGTGAAATGGAATGTGGGATGAAATGGAAAGGAATGTGGAATGGAATGGAATGGAATGTGGAATGGAAAGGAATGGAATGTGAATGGAATGGAATGGAATATGGAATGGAATTGAATGGATTGTGGAATGGAATGTGGAATGGAATGTAATTTAATGTGGAATGGAAGGTGGAATGGAAGGTGGAATATTATGGAATGGAATGTGGAATGGAATGTGGAATGGAAGGGAATGGAATGCGGAAAAGAATGTTGAACAGAATGTGGAATGGAATGGGGCATGGAATGCAATGGAAAGTGGAAAAAAATGTGGAATGGAATGTGAAATGTCATGGAATGGAATGTGGAATGGAAAGTGGAATGGAATGTGCAATGGAATGTGGAATTGAACGGAATGGAAAGTGGAATTTAGTGTGGAATGGAATGTCGTTGAATGTGGAATGAAATCGTATGGAATGTGGAACGGAATGTGGAATGGAATGGAATGCAATGTGATGTGGAATGTGGAATGGAATGTGGAACAGAATGGAACATGGAATGGAATGGAATGGAAGGTGGAATGGAATGGAATGGAATGCAATGTGGAATGCAAAGGAATGGAATTGAATGTGGAATGGAATGCGGAATGGAATGGAATGTAATGTGGAATGGAATGTAGAATTTAATGGATTGGAATGTGGATAGGAATTTTGAATGGAATGGAATGTGAAATGCAATGGAATGGAAATTGGAATTCAATTTATCAGAAAGGAATGTGGAATGGAATGGTATACAATGTGGTATGTAATTTTTAATAGAATTCAAAGGAATGGGATGTGGAATGGAATGTAATGGAATGTGGAATTCAATGGAATGGAATGGAATGTTGAAAGGAATGGAATAGAATGCCAAGGAATGTAATGTGCAATGGAATGGAATAGAACGTGGAAAGTATATGGAATGGAAAGTGATGCCATGTGGAATGGAAAGTGGAATAGAATGGAATGGAATGTGGAATGGAATGTGAAATGGAATGGAATTTAATGCAATGTGCAATGTAATGTGGAGTGGAATGTGGAACGGAATTGATTGTAATGATTAATGGAAAGGAATGAAATGTGGAATGGAATGCAATGGAATGTGAAATGAAATGGAAGGTGAAATGGAACGGAATTAAACATGGAATGTGAAATGGAATGTGGAATGGAGTGTGAAATGGAATGTGGAATGGAATGTGGAATGGAATGCGAAATGGAATGGGGAATGTTATCTGAAATGGAATGTGGAATGTAATGTGGAATGGAATGAAATTGAGCGTTGAATGGAATGGAATAGAATCTGGAATTTAGTGGAATGGAATGTGGAATGGAAGGGAATGGAATGTCGAAAGGAATGGAATTGAATGCGGAATGGAATGGAATGAAATGTTGAATGGAATGGAATGGAAAGTGGAATGGAATGTGGAATGGAATGCAATGGAATGTTGAATGGAATATACGGAATGCGGAATGGAATAGAATGGAATGGAATGTGGAATGGAATAGAATGGAATGGAATACAATTGAATGGAATGTGGAATGGAATGTGGTATGGAATGGAATGGAACATGGAATGGAACGTGGAATGAAACCTGTAATGGAAAATGCAACGGAACGTGGAATTTGAAGTGGAATGGATTGCCTAATGGAATGGAATCGAATGTCAAATGGAAGGGAATGGAATGTGGAATGGAATATGGAAAGGAATGTGGAATATAATGGAATGGAAAGTGGAAATGAATGTAATGCAATGGAATGTGGAATGGAATGGAATGGAATGTGGAATGGAATGGAATGGAATCTGCAATTGAATGGAATGGAATGGAATGGAATGGAATGTGGAACAGAATGGAATGGAATGTGGAATGGAATGGAATGTGGAATTAAATGGAACGGAATGTGGAATTGAATGGAATGGAAGGCGGAATAGAAAGGAATGGAAAGTGGAATGGAATGGAATGGAATGTGCAATGGATTGGAATAGAATGGTACTTAATGTGGCATGGAATTGAATGGAGTGAGCTATGGAATGGAAAGGAATGTGGAATGGAATGAAATGGAATTGTATGCAATGAGGAATGGAATGGAATGGAAAGTGGAATGGAATGTGGAATGGAAGGTGGAATGGAATGGAATGGAATGTGGAAAGGAATGGAAAGGTATGTAGAATGCAAGGTGGGATGGAATGGAAGGGAATATGGAAAGGAAAGTGGAAGGCAATGAAATGTGGAATGGAATGTGGAATGCAATGTGGAATGGAATGGATTGGAAAGTGGAAGGGAATGTGGAATGGAATGGAATGGAATGTGGAATTGAATGGAGTTGGTTTGTATGGAATGTGGAATGCAATGGAACTGAATGTGGAAGGGAATGTGGATTGGAATTTAATGCAATCAGGAATGCAATGGAATGGAATGGAATGTGAAATGTAATGTGGAATGGAATGTGAAATGGAATGTAGAATGGAATGTGGAATGGAATGAAATGGAAGGTGGAATGCAATGGAATGGAAAGTGGAATGGAATAAAATGGGAGGTGGAATGGAAGGTGGAATGGAACGTGGAATGGAATGTCCAATGGAAGGTGGAATGGAACCTGGAATGGAATGTGCAATGGAATGCGGAATGCAACATGGAATGGAATGGAATGGAACGTGGAATGGATCGTGGAATGGAATGGACTGGAAAGTGTAACGGAATGTGGAATTGGTCGTGGAATGGAAAGTGGAATGGAATGGAATGCGAAATTGAATGTGGAATGGAATGGAATGGAATGCGGAAAGGAATGTGCAAAGGAATTGAACGGAATGTGGAACGGAATGAGGGTTGGAATGGAGTGGAATGTGGAATGGAATGGAGTGGAATGTGGAATGGAATGGAATGGAAAGTGGAATGGAATGCTGACAGGAATGCAATGGAATTTTGAATGGAATGAGGAATGCAATGGAATGTGGAATGTAAAATATAATCGAAAGTGGAATGGAATGGAATGGGACATAGAATGAAATGTGGAATGGAACGAAATGGTATGTCGAATGGAATGTGGAATGCAAAGTGGAATGTAAATTGGAATGGAATGGAATGGAGTGGAATGTGGAGTGCAATGTGGAATGGAATGTGGAATGAAGTGGAATGGAATGTGGAATGGAATGTGGAATGGAATGTGGAACGGAATGTAAAGTGGAATGGAATGTGGAATGGAATGGAAAGGAATGTGGAATGTAACGGAATAGAATGAGGAATGGGATGGAATGGAATGTGGAATGGAACGTGGAATGGAATGGAGTGGAATGTGGATTGGAATTGAATGCAATGTGGAATAGAATGGAATGGAATGGAATGTCAAAATGGAATGTGTAATGGAATGCGGAAAGGAATGTGGCATGGAATGAATTGGAATGTGGAATGGAGTGTAGTGGAACAAGGAATGGAATGCAATGGAACTTGGTTAGGAAGGTGGAATTGAATGTGGAATGGAACGTGGAATGGAATCTAATGGAAAGTGAAATGGAAAGTGGAGTGGAATGGAATGGAATGTCAAATGCAAAGTGCAATGGAATGGAATGGAATGTGGAATGGAATGTGGAATGGAATGGAATAGAACATGGAATGGAACGTGGAATGGAATGGAATGGAACGTGGAATGGAAAGGAATGAAATGTGGAATGGAATGTGGAATGGAACGTGGACTGCAATGTGGAATGGAATGTTGTACGGAGTGGAATTGAATGTGGGATGGAATGTGGAATGGAATGTGGAACAGAATGGAATGAAATGTGGAATAGAACGGAATGGAATGGAACGCGGAATGGAATGGAATGGAACGGAATTTGGAATGGAATGGAAGGGAATGTGGAATATAATGGAATGGAATGTGGAATGGAATTGAACGGAATGTGGAATGGAATGTTGAATGGAGTTGAATGGAATAGAATGAAATGAAATGGCATGAGAAATGGAATGTGGAATGGAATGTGAAATTGAATGTGGAGAAGAATGTGGAATGGAATGAAGTGGAACGTGGAATGGTATGGAATGGAATGTGAAATTGAATGGAATGGAATGTGGAATGAAACGTGGAATGGAACGTGGAATGGAACGTTGAATGGAACTTGGAAAGCAATGGAAAGTAAAGAGGAATGGAATGGAATGTGGTATGGAAAGTGGAATGTAATGCAATGGAATGTGGAATGGAAAGTGGAATGGAATGGAATATGGAATGCAATGTGGGATGGAATGGAATGGAATGTGGAAAAGAATGTGGAATACAAAGTAATGTGAAAAGAAATGTGAAATGCAATGTGGAATCGAATGGAATGCAATGTGGAATGGAATGTCGAATGGAATGTAATCGAATGTGGAATGGAATGGAATTCGTTGGTGTGGAATGTGCAATGGAATGGAATTGAATGTGGAATGGAATGTGGAATGGAATGGAAAGGAAAGTCAAATGGAACGTGCAATGGAACGTGGAAGGGAACGTGGAATGGAACATGGAATGTAATGTGGAAAGTAATGGAAGGGAATGTGGATTGGAATGGAATGGATTGTGGTTCGGAATGAAATGGAATGGAATGGAATGTGAAATGGAACGTAGAATGGAATGTGGAATTGAATGAAATGGAAAGTGTAATGTAATGGAATGGAACGTGGAAAGGAATGAAATGGGACGTGGAACGGAATGTGGAATGGAACGTGGAATGGAATGTGTAATGCAATGTGGAATGGAACGTGGAATGGAATGGAATGCAACATGAAATGGATACTGGAATGGAGTGGAATGGAAAGTGTAATGTAATGTGGAATTTCTCGTGGAATGGAACGTGGAATGAAACATGTAATGGAACGAGCAATGGAAAGTAGAATGGAACGTGGAATGGAATGACAAATGAAATGCAATGGAATGTGGAATGTTATGGAATTTAAGGTAATGTGGAATGGATTGTGGAATAGAATGTGGAATGGAATGTGGAATGGAATTGAAGGGAAAGGAATGTGGAACGGAATTCGTAATGGAACGTGGAATGGAATCGAATGCAATGTGTAATGGAATGCAACGTGAAATGGAATTGAATGGAATGTGGAATTTGAAACGGAATGTGCAACGGAATATGGAATGGAATGTGAAATGGAACGTAGAATGGAATGTGAAAGGGAATGTGGAATGGAAAGTGAAATGGAATGAAATGGAACTAGGATTGGAATGGAATGGAACATGGAATTCAATGGAATGGAACGTTGAATGGAACATGGAATGGAATGAAACGGAATGTGGAATGCAATGGAAAGGAATGTGGAATGGAATGGAATGGAATGTGGAATGCAATGGAATGGAATGGTATGGAATGAGGAATTGAATGGAATGGAATACGCAATGGAAAGTGGAATGGAATGGAATGAAACGTGGAACAGAACTTGGAGTGGAACTTGTAGTGTAACGTGCAATGGAACGTGGAATGGAACGTGAAATGGAACGTGGAATGGAATGAGTAATTGAATGGAATGGAGTGTGGAATGGAAGGGAATGGAATCCGGAATAGAATGTGGAATGGAATGTGGAATGGAACGTGGAATGGAATGGACTGGGACGTGTAATGGAATGCAACGGAAAGTGAAATGTATTGGAAAGGAATGGAATGTGGAATGGAATGGAATAGAATGTGGAATGTGAAATGGAATGAGGAATGAAATGTGAAATGGAATGTGAAATGCAATGTGGAATGGAATGTAAAATGGATTGTGGAATGGAAACTGGAATGGAATGAAATGGAATGGAACTTGGTATGGAATGGAATGGAACGTGGAATTTAATGGAATAGAATGTGGAATGGGATGTGGAATGAAATGGAATGGAATGGAATGTGGAATGGAATGTGGAATGGAATGTGGAATGGAATGTGGAATGGAATGTGGAATGCAATGGAATGGAATGTGGATAGAATGAAATAGAATGCTATGGAATGAGGAATGGAATGGAATGGAAATCAGAATGGAATGTGGAATGTAATGGAATGGAACGTGGAATGGAACATATAATGGAAAGTGCAATGGAACTTGCAATGGAAAGTGGAATGGAACGAGTAATGGAATGGAATGGAATGTGGAATGGAATGTGGAAAGGAATAGACTGTAACGTGGAATGGATTGGGATGGAATGTGGAATGGAATTGAATGGAACGGAATGTGGAATGGAATATAAATGTATGAAATGTGGAATGGAATGGCATGGAATGTGGAAGGGAAAGTGGAATGGAGTTTAATGGAATGTGGAATGGAATGTGGAATGGAATGTGGAGTGAAATGGAAAGTGGAATGGACGGTGGAATGGAATCTATTGCAATGTGGAATTGAATGTGCAATGCTAAGGGATAGAATGTGGAAAAGAATGTGGAAAGCAATAGAATAAAATATGGATTGGAATGTGGAATGGAATGGGAAATGGAAAGTGGAACGGAATGGAATTGAATGGAATGGAATGTGGAATGCAATGTGGAATGGAATGGGATGCAATTTGGAATGGAACGGAATGGAATGGAACAGAATAGAATGGAATGTGTAATGGAATGGAATGGAATGTGGAATGGAATCTAGAATGGGATGGAATGGAATGTGGAATGGAATGGAAAGGAATGGAATGTGGAAAGGAATGGAATGGAAAGGAAAGTGGATTGGAATGGAATGGAAAGGAATGGAATGTGGAATGGAATGGAATGGAATGGAATGGAAAGGAATGGAATGTGGAATGGAACGGAATGGAATGGAATGGAATGGAATGGAATGGATTGGAATGGAATGGAATGGAATGGATTGGAGTGGAATGGAATGGAATGGAATGGACTGGAATGTGGAATAGAATTGAATGGAACGTGGAATGGAAAGTGGAATGCAATGGGATGGAATGTGGAATGGAACTTAGAATGGAATGGAATATAATGGGCAATGGAATGGGGAATTTAATATCTAATGGAATGCGGAATGGAATGTAACGGAATGTGTAATGGAATGGAATGGAATTGTATTGAATGTGGAATGGAATGGAATGGAACATGGAATGGAATGCAATTCAATGTTGAATGGAATGTATAACGGAATGTGGAATGGAATGGAATGGAATGTGGAATGGATTGGAATGGAATGGTATGGAATTTGGCATGGAATGGAATGGAAGGTGGAATGGAATGTGGAATGGAACGGAATGGAAAGTGGAATGGAATGTGGAATGGAATGTGGAATGGAATGGAATGGAATGTGGAATGTATTGGAATGGAATGGGGAATGGAAGGAGGAATGGATGAGAATGGAACGTGAAATGAAACATGACATGGAACTTGGAATGCAACGTGGAATGGAACGGGCAATGGAACGTGGAATGGAAGATGGAATGGAATGAGGAATGGAATGGAATGAAATGTGGAATGGAAAGAATGGAATGTGGAATGGAACGGAATTGAATGCAATGGAATGTGGAATGTAATGGAATTGAACGCAGAATGGGAATGAATGGAATGTGGAATGGAACGGAATGGAATGGTATGTGGAATGGAATGGGGAATGGAAGGGAATGGAATGTGGAATGGAATGTGGAATGGAACAGAATGGATTGGAATCGAATGTGGAATGGTATGGAATGGAATGTGGAATGCAATGGAATGGAATGTTCATTGTAATGGGAGTGGAATGAGGAACGGAATTGAATGGAAAGTTTAATGGAAAGGAATGGAATGTGGAATTGAATGCAATGGAATGTGAAATGAAATGGAACGTGAAATGGAATGGAATGGAATATGGACTGTGAAATGGCATGTGGAATGGAATGTGAAATGGAATGTGGAATGGAATGCGAAATGGAATGCGGAATGTTTTGTGAAATGGAATGTAGAATGGAATGTGGAATGGAATGAAATTGAGCGTGGAATGGAATGGAATAGAATGTGGAATTTAATGGAATGGAATGTGGAATGGAATGGAATGGAATGTCGAAAGGAATGGAATATAATGCGGAATGGAATGGAATGGAATATTGAATGGATTGGAATGGAAAGTGCAATGGAATGTGGAATGGAATGCAATGGAATGCGGAATGGAATGATATGGAATCTGGAATGGAATAGAATGGAATGGAATGTGGAATGGAATGTGGAATGGAATGGAATGGGTCACGGAACGAAACGTGGAAAGAAACGTGTAACGGAAAGTGCAACGGAACGTGGAATTTGAAGTGGAATGGATTGCCTAATGGAATTGAATCGAATGTGAAATGGAAGGGAATGGAATGCGGAATGGAATGTGTAAAGGAATGTGGAATATAATGGAATGGAAAGTGGAAATGAATGTAATGCAAAGGAATGTGGAATGGAATGGAATGGAATGTGGAATGGACTGGAATGTGCAAATGAATGGAATGGAATGTGGAACAGAATGGAATGGAATGTGGAATGAAATGGAACTGAATGTGGAATTGAATGGAATTTACTGCGGAATAGAATGGAATGGAAAGTGGAATGGAATGGAATGGAATGTGGAATGGATTGGAATAGAATGGTACGGAATGTGGCATGGAATGGAATGGAATGAGCAATGTAATAGAATGGAATGTAATGGAATTGTATGAAATGAGGAATGGAATGGAATGGAAAGTGGAATGGAATGTGGAATGGAAAGTGGAATGGAATGGAATGGAATGTGGAAAGGAATGGAAAGGTATGTGGAATGCAAGGTGGGATGGAATGGAATGGAATGTGGAAAGGAAAGTGGAAAGTAATGAAATGTGGAAAGGAATGTGGAATGCAATGTGGAATGGAATGCACTAGAAAGTGGAATGGAATGTGGAATGGAATGGAACGGAATGTGGAATGGAATGGAATTGCTTTGTATGGAATGTGGAATGGAATGGAACTGAATGTGCAAGGGAATGTGGATTGGAATGTAATGCAATCTGGAATGGAATGGAATGGAATGGAATGGAATGGAATGTGAAATGGAATGTGGAATGGAATGTGAAATGGAATGTAGAATGGAATGTGGAATGTAATGTAATGGAATGTGGAATGCAATGGAATGGAAAGTGGAATGGAATAAAATGGGAAGTGGAATGGAAGGTGGAATGGAACGTGGAATGGAATGTGCAATGGAAGGTGGAATGGAACGTGGAATGGAATGTGCAATGGAATGCGGGATGCAACATGGAATGGAATGGAATTGAACGTGGAATGGATCGTGGAATGGAAGGGACTGGAAAGTGTAATGGAATGTGGAATTGGTCGTGGAATGGAACGTGGAATGGAATGGAATGGAATGTGGAATTGAATGTGGAGTGGAGTGGAATGGAATGTGGAATGGAACGTGCAAAGGAATCGAACAGAATATGGAACGGAATGTGGGTTGGAATGGAGTGGAATGGTGAATGGAATGCAATGGAAAGTGGAATGGAACGTTGACAGGAATGCAATGGAATTTTGAATGGAATGTGGAATGGAATGGAATGTGGACTGTAATGTGTAATCGAAAGTGGAATGGAATGGAATGGGTCGCAGAATGTAATGTGGAATGGAACGGAATGGTATGTAGAATGGAATGTGGAATGGAAAGTTGAATGTAAATTGGAATGCAATGGAATGGAATGGAGTGGAATGTGGAGTGCAATGTGGAATGGCATGAAACGGAATGTGGAATGGAATGTGGAATGCAATGTGGAATGGAATGAAGTTGAATGTGGAGTGAAATTTGGAATGGAATGTGGAACGGAATGGAGTGGAAAGTGGAATGGAATGAAATGCAGTGGAATGTGGAATGGAATGGAATGGAATGTAGAATGGAAAGTGGAATGGAATGTTGAATGGAATTCAATAGAAAGTGGAATGGAATGGAATTGAATGTGGAATGGAATGGAATGTAGAATGGAATGTGGAATGGAATGGAATGGAATGTGGAATGGAATGTTTTATGGAATGGAATGGTATGTTGAATGGAATGGAATGCAATGGAATGGAATGGAATGGAATGGAATGGAATTGAAAGGAAAGCGCAGTGGAATGTGGAATGGAATGGAAAAGAATGTGGAATGGCATGGAATGTGGAATGGAAGAGAATGGAATGTGGAATGGAATGGAATGGAATGTGAAAAGGAATGGAATGGAATGTGAAATGGAATGGAATAGAATGAGGAATGAAACGTGGAATGCAAAGGGAATGAAAAGAGGAATTGAACGTGGATTTGAAAGTGGAATGGAATGGAATGGAATGTGGAGTGGAAACTGCAATGGAACGTGGAATGGAACGTTTAATGGAATGAAATGTAAGGTGGAGTGGAAAGTGGAATGGAACGTGTAATGAAACGTGGAATGGACCGTGGAATGGAAGGTGGAATGGAATGGAATGCAATGTGGAATGCAATGGAAAGGAAAGTGGAATGGAATGGAGTGGCATGTGGAATGGAATGGAATATAATGGAATGGAATGTGGACTGGAACGTACAATGGAATGAAATGGAAGGTGGCATGGAATGCAACGGAATGTGGAATTGAATGGAATGGAATGGAATGGAATGGAATGTGGAAAGGAAAGTAATGTAATGCAATTGAATGGAAAGAAATGTGAAATGGAATGGAATGGAATCTTTAATGGAAGGGAATGGAATGTGTACTTGAAGGAATGGAACGTGGAATGAAATGTGGAAAGGAGTGTGGAATGGAATGGAATGAAATGTGGAATGCAAAGGAATCGAAAGAGGAATGGAATCGAATGGAATATGGAATGGAATGGAAAGTAATGGAATGTGGAATGGAATGGAATGGCATGTAAGGTGGAAAGGAATGTAATGGAATGGAATGGAATGGAATGTGCAATGGAATGAAATGGAATGTGGAATGGAATGTGAAATTGAAAGGAATGGAATGGAATGTGAAATGGAATGGAATGCAATGGAATGTTGAATGAAATGGAATAGAATGTGGAATGGAAAGTCGAATGGAACGTGGAATGGAATGGAATGGAATGTAGAGTGGAAAGTGGAATGGAACGTCGAGTGGAACTTTTAATGGATTGGAATGCAATGTGGAATGGAATGAAATGGAAGGTGGAATGTAATGGAATGGAATTTGGAATGGAATGGAACGGAATTGAATTGAATGGAAAGTTGGATTTCATGGAATGGAATGTGTAATGGAAGGGAATGGAATTTGGAAAGGAATGTGGAATGGAATGGAATAGAATGTGGAATGGAATGTGGAAAGGAAAGGAATGGAACATGTAATGGAATGTGGAATGGAATGTGGAATGGAATGTGGAATGGAATGGAATCGAATGTGGAATGGAATGGAATGGAATATGGAATGGAAAGGAATGGAGTGCAATGTGGAATGGCATGAAACGGAATGTGGAATGGAATGTGGAATGGAATGAAGTGGAATGTGGAGTGAAATGTGGAATGGAATGTGGAACGGAACGGAGTGGAATGTGGAATGGAATGAAATGGAGTGGAATGTGGAATGGAATGGAATGGAATATAGAATGGAATGTGGAATGGAATGAAACGGAATGTGGAATGGAATGAAACGGAATGTGGAACGGAATATGAAATGGAATGGATTGGAATGTGGAATGGAATGGAATGGAACGTGGAATGGAATGTGGAATCGAATGTGGGATGGAACGTGGAATGGAATGAAGTAGAACGTTGAAAAGAATGGAGTGGAATGTGGAATGGAATGGAATGGGGTGTAATGTGGAATGGCATGGAATGTATTGTGAAAAGGAATGTGGAATGGAACGTGGAATGGAATGGAATATAATGTGGAATGGAATGGAATGGAGTGCAATGTGGAATGGCAAGGAGTGGAATGTGGAATAGAATGGAATGGGGTGCAATGTGGAATGGCATGGAATGAAATGTGGAATGGAATGTGGAATGGAAAGTGGAATGGAATGGAATGGAATGTGGAATGGAATGGAATGGATTGCAATGTGGAATGGCATGGAATTGAATGTGGAATGGAACGTGCAATGCAATGGAATGGTTTGTGGAATGGAATGAGGAATGGAATGGAATGGAATGTGGAATGGAATGGAATGGAATGTGTATTGGAATGGAATGGAATGCAATTTGTATTGGAATGGAATGGAGTGGAATGTGGAGAGAATGAAGAATGGAATGTGGAATGCAATGTGGAATGGTATGGAATGAGGAAAGGAATGTGGAATGGAATGTGGAATGGAATGGAATGGAATGGAATGGAATGGATTGTGGAGTAGAATGGAATTGAAAGGAAGGGAATGTGCAATGGAATGAAATGGAATGTGGAAAGGAATGGAATGTAATGGAATGTGGTATGGAATGGAATGCAATGGAATGGAATACGGATTGGAATGAAAGGCAATGCAATTGAATGTGGAATTGAATGGAATGGAATGTGGATAGTAACCTTAAATGGCATTGAATGGAATGTGGATTGGAATATGCAATGGAAAGGAATTAAATATTTAATGGCATGTGGCATGGAAAGTGGAATCGAATGTGGAAAGGAATGGAATGTAGAATGGAATGCAATCGAATGTGGAATGGAATGGAGTGCAATGCGGAATGGAATGTGGAATGGAATGGAGTGCAGTGAGGAATGGAATGGAAAGGAATGTGGAATAGAATGTGGAAAGGAATGAAATGCAATGTTGAATGGAATGTAGAATGGAATGCAATGGAATATGGAATGGAACTGAGAGGAATGCAGAATGGAATGTGGAATGGAATGGAGTGGAGTGAGGAATGGAATGGAATAGAACGTGGAATGGAATGTGGAATGGAATGGAATGTGAAATGGAATGGAATGGAACGTCGAATACAATGGAATGGAATGTGGAATGCAATGGAATGAAATGTGGAATGGAACGTCGAATGGAATGGAATGGAACGTGGAATGGAATGGAAGGGAATGTTGAATGGAATGGAATGGAAAGTGGAATGGAATGGAATGGAATGTAGAATGGAAAATAATGGAATGTGGAATGGAATGTGGAATGAAGTGGAATGGAATGTGGAATGGAATGGAATGTAAGGTGGAATGAAATTTAATGTAATGTGGAATGGAACGGAATGGAATGGAATGTACAATTGAATTGGATGGAATGTGGTATGGAATGTGGAATGGAATGAAAGGGAATGTGGTATAGAATGCAATGGAATGCGGATTGGAATTTAGTGGAATGTGGAATGGAAAGTGAAATGGAATGGAATGGGATGTGGATTGGAATGAAATGGAATGCGGAATGGAATGGAGTGGAATGAGGAATGGAACGTGGAATGGAATGGAATGGATTATGGAATGGAATGGAATGGAATGGAAAGTGAAACGGAAGGGAATGGAATGTGGAATGGAATTGAATGGAAAGTGCAAAGCAATGGAATGGAATGTAGAATGGAATGTGAAATGGAATGTGGAATGGAATTGAATGGAAAGTGGAATGGAATGGAATGGAATGTAGAATGGAATATGGAATGGAATGGACTGGAATGTGGAATGAAATGACGTATGGAATGGAATGGAACGTGGAATGGAATGGAATGGATTGTACAATGGGGTGGAACGTTATGGAATAGAATATGGAATGCAATGGAATGGAATGGAATGTGGAATGGAATGCATTCCACATTCCATTCCATCCCTTTCCATTTTCCATACCATTCCATTCCTCGTTCCATTCCATTCCACATTCCATTCCACATTCCATTCCAAATTCCGTTCCTCATTGCATTCACTTCCATTCCACATTCCATTCCATTCCATTACTCTTTCCATTCCACGTTCCATTCCATTCCATTCCACATTGCTTTCAACGTTCCATTCCACGTTCCATTCCACATTTCATTCCACATTTTTTTCCACCTTCCATTCCAACCCTTCCACGTTCCGTTCCACCTTCCATTCCCCATTCCATTCAACTTTCCGTTCCATTCCAATCCATTACACATACAATTGCATTCCATTCCAATCCATATTCCATTCGAGTCCACAATCCATTCCATTCCATTCCATTCCCCATTCCATTCCATTCCATTCTTTCCATTCCACATTCCATTCCACATTCCACTCCATTCCAAATTACATTCAATGCCACATTCCATTCCATTCCATTCCACATTCCGTTCCAAAATCCATTCCATTCCAATCCACATTCCATTCCATTCCATTCCACATTTCACTCCATTGCATTCCACATTCCATTCAATTCCATTCCACGTTATATTCCATTTTCCATTCAACGTACCTTTCCAATCCATTCCACGTTCCATTGTATTCCATTCCACGCTTCATTTCATTCAATTCTACATTCCATTCCACATTCCATTTCACATTGCATTCCACCTTACATTTCACATTCCATTCCTTTCCGCTTTCCATGCCATTCCATCGAGATTCCATTCCATTGCATTCCACATTCCATTCCATTCCACATTCCATTCCACATTCCATTCCATTCCATCTCATTCCACCTTCCATTCCTTTACATTCCACATTGCATTCCAAATTCCAGTCCACATTCCATTCCACATTCCATTCCACATTCCATTCCACGTTCCATTCCATTCCATTCCACCTTCCTTTCCATTCCATTCCACATTCAATTCCATTCCATTCCAAATTCCATTCCATCCCATTTCACATTCCATTCCATTCCATTGCATTCCACATTCCATTCCATTCCACATTCCATTCCACATTCCATTCCACATTCCATTCCATTCCATCTCATTCCACCTTCCATTCCTTTACATTCCACATTGCATTCCAAATACCAGTCCACATTCCGTTCCACATTCCATTCCACATTCCATTCCACGTTCCATTCCATTCCATTCCACCTTCCTTTCCATTCCATTCCACATTCAATTCAATTCCATTCCAAATTCCATTCCATCCCATTTCACATTCAATTCCTTTCCATTGCATTCCACATTCCATTTCATTCCACATTCCATTCCACATGCCATTCTTCATTCCATTCCATTCCATTCCATTCCACTTTCCATTCCATTCCATTCCATTACACATTCCATTCCACATTCCTTTAAACCTGCCATTCTATGTTCCATTCCATTCCATTCCACATTCAATTCCATTCAATTCCACATTCCATTCCATTCCATTCCACATTCCATTCCATTCCACTACAAATTCCAATCCATTCCATTCCATTCCATTCCAAATTTCATTCCATTCCATTCCACATTTCATTACATTCCATACCTCATTCCATTCCATTCGATTCGACATTCCATTCCATTCCATTCCACGTTCCATTCCAGTACATACCACGTTCCATTCCATTCATTCCACATTCCATTCCACATTCCATTCCGTATTTCATTCCCTTCCATTCCACATTCCATTCCATGTTCCATTCCAGGTTCCATGGCACTTTCCATTCCATATAATTCCACATTCCATTCCACGTTGCATTTTACGTTCCATTCCTTTCCATTCCACATTCAATTCCATTATATTCTACATTCCATTCCATTCCATTCCACATTCCATTCCATTCCATTCCACATTCCTTTCCATTCCACTCCAAATTCCAATCGATTCCATTCCATTCCATTCCACATTTCATTCCGTTCCATACCTCTTTCCATTCCATTCGATTCAACATTCGATTCCATTCCATGTTCCATTCCAGTACATACCACGTTTCATTCCATTCCACTCCACATTCCATTCCACATTCCATTCCGTATTTCATTCCCTTCCATTCCAGATTCCATTCCATGTTCCATTGCACTTTCCAGTCCATTTAATCCCGCATTCCATTCCACGTTGCATTTTCCATTCCATTCCATTCCATTCCACATTCAATTCCACATTCCATTCCATTCCATTCTACTTTCCACATAATTCCTTTCCATTCCATTCCACATTCCATTCCATTGCATTTCACTTTCGATTACACATTTCATTCCATTCCGCTGCACATTACATTCTATTCCTTTGCACATTCCATTTCATTCCATTCCACACTCTATTCCACATTTCATTCCACATTCCATTTCACATTCCCTTCCACATTACATTTCACATTCCACATTCCATTCCATTCCATTTCACGTTCCATTCCTTTCCACATTCCATTCCACATTCACATCCATTCCATTCCACATTCCATTTCTTTCCATTCCATTCCATTCACCACTCCATTCCATTCCATTCAATTCCACGTTTCATTGCAGTCCATTCCACATTCCATTCCATTCGTTTCCATTCCATTCCCTTCCACATTCCATTCCATTCCATTCCATTCCTCAATCAATTCCATTCCACTCCACATTCCATTGCATTCCATTCCACTTTGTATTCCACATTCTTTTCCATTCCATTCCACATTCCATTCCATTCCATTCCACATTCCATTCCATTCCAATCCATTCCAAATTAGATTAAATTTCATTCCACTTTCCATTCCATTCCATTTCACGTTCCATTCCATTCCATTACATTCCAAATTAGATTAAATTTCATTCCACTTTCCATTCCATTCCATTTCACGTTCCATTCCATTCCATTCCATTCCAGGCCACATTCCAACCCATTACATTACTAATTCCATTCTATTACTTGCCACATTCCATTCCACGTTCCATTCCACATTCCATTCTTCATTCCATTCCACATTCCACTCTATTCCATTCCTTTCCTCATTCCTTTCCTTTCCATTCCACTTTCCATTCCATTCCATGCCACATTCCATTCCACATTCCATTCCATTCCATTCCACATTCCATTCCACGTTCCATTCCATGTTACATTCCACATACCTTTCCACTTTCAATTCCACGTTCTCTTCCATGGTCCATTACACGTTCCATTCCATACCATTCCACATACCATTCCATTCCTTTGCGCATTCCATTCCACATTCCATTGCATTCCATTCCACATTCCATTCCTTTCCATTCCATTCTACATTCCTTTCCCATCCATTCCACCTTCCATTCCGCTTTCCCCTCCATTCCATTCCCTTCCATTCGATTCCAATCCATTTCATTCCACATTCCATTCCATTCCATTCAATTCCATATTCCATTCCAGTCCATTCCATTCCATATTCCATTCCATTCCATTCCACATTCCATTCCGTTCCATACCACATTCCACTCCACATTCGATTCCATTCCACATTCCATTCCATTCCTTTCCATTCCAGTCCAAACTCCATTCAAATCCATTCCACATTCCATTCCATTCCATTCCACATTCCATTCCATTCCATTCCACATTCCAGTCCATTCCATTCCACATTCCTTTCCACATTCCATTCCATTCCATTGCACAATCCATTTCATTCCATTCCGCATTGTATTCCATTCCATTGCAGATTCCATTCTACTTTCCATTCCACATTCCATTCCATACGTTTCCACATTTGATTCCACATTCTATTCCACATTCCATTCCGAATTCCATTCCATTCCATTCTGCATTGCATTCCGCATTCCATTTTACACCGTTTTACATCTCATTCCACTTTAAAATCCATTCCATTACACATTTCATTTCATTCCATCCCGAATTTCTTTCAATTCCTTTCCGCATTCCATTCTATTCCATTCCATATTCAATTTCATTCCATTCTGCTTTCCATTCCATTCCATTCTGCATTCCATTCCATTCAATTCCATTCCACATTCCATTCCATTCCATTTCTTTCAACTTTCCTTTTCATTTCATTACACATTCCAATCCTTTCCATTCCAATCCATTCCACATTCCATACCATTCCATTCCTTTCCATATTCAATTCCATTACATTCCATTCCACATTCCATTCCATTCCATTCCAATCCATTCCACAATCCATTCCAAATTCCATTCCATTATATTCCATTCCGATCCACATTCCATTCCATATTCCATTCCATTCCACATTGCATTCCACATTCCATTCTTCCAACCATTCCACATTCCGCTACATTCCATTCCATTGAACAATCTATTCCATTCTATTCCACATTCCATTCCACATTCAATTCCACGTTGCATTCCACTTTGCATTCCATTCCTTTCAACATTCCTTTCCACATTCCATTCCATTCCATTCCACATTCCATTCCGCATTCCATTCCATTCCTTTCCACATTCCTCTGCATTCCATACCATTCCACATTCCACTCCATTCCATTCCACATTCCATACCACATTCCACTCCATTCCATTCCTCATTCCACTCCACATTCCAGTTCATTCCTTTCCACGTGCCATTCGACATTGCATTCCAATTTGCATTCCACATTCCATTCCTCTCCCTTCCACCTTCCATTCCATTCCATTGCATTCCACATTCCATTCCATTCCATTCCACATTCCATTCCATTCCATTTCAATTTCAATTTCATTTCGTTGCATTCCATTCCAATTTCCATTTCATACCATTCCTTTCCACTCCACATTCCGTTGCATTCCATTACACATTCCATTTCATTCCATTCCACGTTCAAGTCCATTACATTCCAAGTTCCATTCCACATTCCATTCCACTTTCCATTCCATTCCATGCCAAATTCCATTCCACTTTCCATTCCATTCCATTCCACATTCCTTTCCAAATCATTCCACATTCCATTCCACATTCCATTCCTTTCCACATTCCACTCCATTCCATTCCATTCCACATTCCACTCTATTTAATTCCACATTATATTCCCCATTCAACTCCACATTCCACTTCATTCAATTCCGCATTCCATTCCAAATTCCATTCCACATTCCATTCGATGTCATTCCACATTGCACTCCACTCCATTCCATTCCATTCCACATTCCCTTCCAAATTCCCTTCCATTCAATTCCACATTCCGTTCCTTTCCATTCCATTCCAATCCATTCCATATTCCACTGCATTCCTTTCAATTCCATTCCATTCCACATTCCATTCCACATTCCTGTCCATTTCATTCCACATTGCATTCCTTTCTTTCCATTTAATTCCATTCCATATTCCACTCCATTCCTTTCAATTCCATTCCATTCCACATTCCATTCCACATTCCTGTCCATTTCATTCCACATTGCATTCCTTTCTTTCCATTTCATTCCATTCCATATTCCATTCCATTCCACATTCAATTGCTTTCCATTCCATTGAACATTCTATTCCCTTCCATTCCATTCCAAATTCCATTCTATTCCATTCCACATTCCATTCCATTCCTTTCCACATTCCTTTCCACATTGCCTTCCATTCCATTCCACATTGCATTTCTTTCTATTCCATTCCATTCCGTATTCCATTCCATTCCATTCCACATTCCATTCCAATCCTTTTCACTCCGTTATATTGCATTAGATTCCTTTCCACATTCCTTTCAACACCATTCCATTCCACATTGCATTCCATATCATTTCATTCCATATTCCATTCCATTCCATTCCATTCCACATTCCATTCCTTTCCATTCCACTTTCCATTCCTTACCATTCCTTTCCATTCCACATTCCTTTCCATTGCATTCCATTCCACATTCCATTCCACATTCACATCCATTCAATTCCACATTCCATTCCTTTCAATTCCATTCCATTCCACTTTCCATTCAATTCAATTCCGTTCCATTCCATATTCCATTGCATTCCATTACACATTCCATTTCTTTCGTTTCTATTCCATTCCCTTCCACATTCCATTCCATTCCATTACATTCTGCAATCAATTCCATTCCATTCCAAATTCCATTCCATTCAATTCCTCTTTCCATTCCACACTACTTTCAATTCCTTTCCACCTTCCATTCCATTACATTCCATATTGGATTCAATTTCATTCCACAGTCCATACCATTACATTTCCCTTTCCCTTCCATTCCATTCCATTCCACTCCACATAGCAACTCATTACGTTTCTAATTCCATTCCATTCCATTCCACATTCCATTCCACATTCCATTGCACATTCCATTCAACATTCCATTGCATTCCACATTCGACTCTCTTCCATTCCATTCCACATTCCATTCCTTTCTACTCCACTTTCCACTACATTCCTTTCCACATTCCATTCCACATTCCATTCCATTCCATTCCACATTCCATTCCATTCCATTTCACATTCCATTCCATTCCATTCCACATTCCATTCCATTCCATTCCACTTTTCATTCCACTTTCCTTTCCATTCCATTCCAAATTCCATTCCACATTCCTTTCTATTCCATTCCAAATTTCAGTCCACATTACTTTCCATTCCATTCCACTTACCATTCCATTAAATTCAAGTCCACATTCCATTCCTTTACATTCCACATTCCATTCCATTCCGTTCCACTTTCCATTCCATTCCATTCCACATTCCATTCCATTTCATTCCACTTTCCATTCCACATTCCTTTCCATTCCATTCCAAATTCCATTCCACATTCCTTTCCATTCCATCCCAAATTGTATTCCACATTCGTTTCCGTTCCATTCCCGATTCTATTCCATTAAATCCCAGTCCACATTCCATTCCTTTACATTCCACAATCCATTCCTTTCCATTCCACATTCCATTCCATTTCATTCCACATTCCATTCCACATTCCATCCTACATCCATTCCACATTCCATTCAATTCCATTCCACTTTCCACTCCATTCCATTCCATTCCACATTCCATTCCATTACAATACATATACCTTTCCATTCCATTCCACATTACAATCCACTCCATTCCATTCCATTTCACATTCCATTTCATTCAATTCTACGTACCATTCCACATATCATTCCATCCCATTCCACATTGCATTATATTCCATTCCATTCCATTTCACATTGCATTCCACATTCCATTCCATTCCATTCCACATTCCACTACGTTCTGTTCCACATTCCATTCCACATTCCATTCCATTCCATTTTACATTCCGTTTGATTCCACTCCATTCCATTCCACATTCCATTCCACGTTCCATTCCACCATCCATTCCACTTTCCATTCTATTGGATTCCACTTTCCTTTCCACATTAGATTCCTTTCCAAATTCCATTCCATTCCATTGCATTCCATTCCACATTCCATTCCATATTCCATTCCATTCCACATTCCATTCCATTCCACATTATATTCCACATTCCATTCTACATTCCATTCCACATTCCTCATTCCTTTCCATTCCATTCCACATTCCATTCCAGATTCCATTACATTAATTCCAAATTCCATTCAATCTTCCATTCCAGGTTCAATTCCGTTGCATTCCACTTTCCATTCAACATTAAATTCCATTCAATTCCGTTCTACATTCCATTCCAAATTCCATTCCATTCCTTTCCACATTCCTCTCCTTTCCATACCATTCCACTTTCCACTCCATTCCAATCCACATTCCATTCCTCATTCAACATCATTTCTATCCACGTTTCATTCCACATTCCATTCCACATTCCATTTCATTCCATTTCAGATACCATTCCATTGCATTCCTTTCCTTTCCATTCCATTCCATTCCACATTCCGTTCCATTCCATCTCACATTACATTCCACGTTCCATTCCACGTTCCCTTCAACTATCCTTTCCACGTTCCAATCCCAATTCCATTCCACGTTTCATTCTATTCCATTCAACGTTCCATTCCACGTTCCATTTCACCCTCCATTCCACGTTGCATTCCATTCCATTCCTCTTTCCATTCCACATTCCATTCCATTCCTTTCCATTCCCCGTTGGATTCCATTCCATTCCTCTTTCCATTCCACATTCCTTTCTAACTTCCATTCCATTCCATTCCATTCCACATTCCATTAAACATCCCTGTCCTTTCCATTCCACTTTCCATTCGTCATTCCATTCCATTCCATTCCACATTCCATTACGCATTCCATTCCTTTCCATTCCATTCCACATTCCATTCCATTCCATTCCACATTCCATTCCATTCCATTCCAAATTCCATTCCACGTTCCATTCCATTCCATTCCCCATTCCATTACGCATTCCATTCCTTTCCATTCCATTCCACATTCCATTCCTTTCCATTCCACATTCCATTCCATTCCATTCCAAATTCCAATCCACGTTCCATTCCATTCCATTCCACATTCCATTTCACATTCCATTCTCTTCCATTCCACATTCCCTTCCACGTTCCATTCCTTTCCATTCCATCTTCGATTCCACATTCTATTCCAAACCATTCCATTTCACATTCCATTCCACACTCCCTTACCTTCCACTCCATTCCATTCCACATTCCATTCCACATTCCATTCCATTCCACATTCCCTTAAAATCCAACGAATTCCTTTCTACATTCCGTTCCATGTTCCATTACTTTCCGTTTCACTTTCCATTCCGCATTCTATTCCATTCCATTCCTTTCCATTTCACATTCCGTTCCACATACCCTTCCATTCCATTCCCTTCCTTTCCACATTCCATTCCACATTCCATTGCATTCCATTCCACATTCCACTCCATTCCGTTCCACATTCCACACCATTCTGAGCCAAATTCCATTCCACATTCCACTACATTCCATTCCACATTCCATTGCACATTCCATTCCACATTCCTTTCCACATTTCATTCCATTCTTTTAAACATTCCACATCGTTGCATTCCATTCCACATTCCATTCAATTCCATTGTACATTTCATTCATTCCATTTCAAATTCCATTCCATTCCTTTCAATTCCATTCTATTGCACATTCCATTCCATTCCATTCCACATTCCATTCCATTCCATTCGATTCAGCAATCAATTCCATTTCATTCCACATTCCATTCCTTTGCATTCCATTCCACATTCCATTCCTTTGCATTCCATTCCACATTCCATTCAATTCCATTGCACATTTCATTCATTCCATTTCAAATTCCATTCCATTCCTTTCAATTCCGTTCTATTGCACATTCCATTCCATTCCATTCCACATTCCATTCCATTCCATTTTTTTCCGCATCCATTCCATTTCATTCCACATCCATTCCGTTCCTTTCCATTCCATTCCATTCCACTTTCCATTCCATTCCATTCCACATTCAATTCCACATTAGATTATATTCCTTTCCACATTGCATTCCACATTCCATTCCATTCCATTCCACATTCCATTCCATTCCATTCCAGATTGCATTCCAGTTTCCATTCCACTTTCCATTCCACCTTCCCTTCCACATTCTGTTCCACGTTCCTTTCCACTTTCCATTAAATGTTGCAGTTCATATTCCTTTCTGCGTTCCATTGCATTCCATTCCACTTTCCATTCTTCGCCATTCGACATTCCACATTCCACTCTATTCCACTCTACATTCCAATCTATTCCACATTCCACTTTTTTCCATTTCACATTCCACTCTATTCCATTTCACATTCCATTCCATTCCATTACAAATTCCACCCCTTTCCATTCCATTCCACATTCCATTTCATTATATTCCTCATTCTTTTCCATTCCATTCCACAGTCCATTCCATTCCATTCCACATTCCATTCCATTCCGTTCCACATTCCTTTCCACCTTCCATTCCACGTTCCATTCTACGATCCATTCCATTCCATTCCAAATTCCATTCCTCATTCCATTCCATATCAGTCCATATTACAGTCCACATTCCACTCCTTGCCATTCCAGATTCAATTCCATTCCATTTCACACTCCACTGCATTACATTCCACATTCCATTCCACTTTCCACTCCATTGCTTTCTGCATTCCATTCCATTGAATTCTACATTCCATTCCATTTGATTCCACATTCCACTACATTCCATTCCCCTTTCCATTCCACATTCCATTGCACATTCCATTCCACATTCCATTCCTTTCCATTCTATCTGCCATTTCATTCCATTCCTTTCCACATTCCATTCCATTCCATTCCATATTCCATTCCATTCAATTCCACATTCCATTTCACAATCCCCTTCGTTCCATTCCATTCCACATTCCACTCCATTCTATTCCACATTCCAGTCAAATCCATTCCATTCCACTCCACATTCAATTCCACTTTCCAATCCATTAAATTGAATTCCACATTCTACTACATTCCATTCCTGTTTCCATTCCACATTCCATTGCACATTCCATGCCATATTTCATTCCATTCCATTCCATCTGCCACTTCGTTCCATTCCATTTCACATTCCACTCCATTCCATTCCACATTCCATTCCACATTACATTCCATTCCACCTTCCACTTCATTGCATTCCATTCCACCTTACATTATATTTCATTTAAATTTCCATTCCATTCAATTGAATTCCATTCCACATTCCATTCCATTCCATTCCACATTCCATTCCATTCCGTTCCGTTCCACAATCCATTCCATTACATTCCACGGTCCATTCAAATTCCATTCCATTCCATTCCATTCCACATTCTATTCCATATTCCATTCCATTCCATTCCACCTTTGATTCCATTGCATTCCACATTGCACTCCATTCAATTCCACGTTGCATTCCACGTTCCATTCCACGTTCCATTCCGTGTTCCTCTCCACGTTCCATTCCTTTCCATTCCATTTTCCATTCCACTTTCCATTCCACCTTCCATTCCAATTTCCATTCCAAGATCAATTCCACGTTCCATTCCACAATCCATTCTGCATTCCATTCCATTTGATTCCACGTTCCATTCCACGTTCCATTATATGTTCCATTTCACGTTGCATTCCTCCTTCCTTTCCATGTTCCATTCAACATTCCATACCACATTGCATTCCATTCCATTTTACATTCCATTCCATATTCCATTCCATACTTTCCCAATTCCATTCCACATTCCATTCCAGGTTCCATTCCATTTCACATTCTATTCCATTTCATTCCACTCCATTCCATTTTACATTGCACTCCACATTCCGTTCCGTTTCACATTCCATTCCATTCCATTCGGCATTCCATTCCACATTCCATTCCATTCCATTCGACATTCCATTCTGTTCCACATTCCTTTCCACATTACATTCCATTAAATTCCACACTCCATTCCATTTCTTTCACATTCCATTCCATTCCATTCCACATTCCATTCCATTGCATAACATTCCACATTTCATTCCATTCCATTCCATTCAAATTTCCCATCCATTTATTCCATTACATTCCACAATCCATTCCATTCCCATCCATATTCCATTCCATTCCATTCCTCATTCCATTCCTTTCCATTCCACATTCCATTCTTCTTTCCATGCCATTCCATTCTACATTCCATTCAATTCCATTCCATATTCTGTTCCATTCCATTTCACATTCCATTAAAATCCATTCCATTCCTGTCTACAGTCCATTGAATTCCAAACCACATTCCATTCCATTCCATTCCACATCCCATTTCACATTCCATTCAAATCCATTGCGCTTTCCATTCCATTCCATTTCATTGCATTCTACATTCCATTGAATTCCATGCCTCATTCCATTCCATTCCATTCCATTCCATGATCTATTCCACGTTCCATTCCACGTTCCATTTCACATTCCATTACACATTCCTTTCCATTGCATTCCACACTGCATTCTACATCCCATTCCGCAGTTCATTCCAATCCATTCCACCTTCAATTCCAAATTCCCTTCAATTCCATTCCATTCCACTTTCCACTCCATTCCAGTCCAAATTCTTTCCACATTCCATTCCACATTCCATTCCTGATTACTTTCCATTCCATTCCGCATTCCATTCCATTCCCTTTCAAATTCCGTCCATTCCATTCAATTCCATTCCACATTCCATTCAATTCCATGCCACATTCCATTCTATTCTATTCCATTCCACGTTCCATTCCATTATCCATCCTATTCCATTAGACATTCCATTCCGCATTCCATTCCATTCCATTCCAGATTCCACTCCATTCCATTCCACATTCAATTCCACATTCCATTCCATTCTATTCCACATTCCATTCAATTCCACTCCAAATTCCAATCCATTCCATTCCATTCCATTCCACATTCCATTCCACGTTCCATTGCACTTTCCATTAAATTTAATTCCACATTCCATTCCGCGTTGCGTTTTACGTTCCATTCCATTCTATTCCACATTCAATTCCACATTCCATTCCATTCCATTCTACTTTCCATACAATTCCTTTCCATTCCATTCCACATTCCATTCCATTGCATTTCACATTCGATTCCACATTTCATTCCATTGCATTGCACATTACATTACATTCCATTCCACATTCCATTTCATTGCATTGCACATTCTATTACACATTCCATTCCACATTCCATTTCACATTCCCTTCCACATTCCATTTCACATTCCACATTCCATTCCATTCCATTTCACTTTCCCTTCCATTCCACATTCCATTCCACATTCACATCAATTCCATACCACATTCCATTCCTTTCCATTCCATTCCACATTCCATTCCTTTCCATTCCATTGCACATTCCATTCCATTCCATTCAATTCCACGTTTCATTGCATTCCATTCCGCATTCCATTCCATTCGTTTCCATTTCATTCCCTTCCACATTCCATTCCATTCCATTCCATTCTGCAATGAATTCCATTCCACTCCACATTCCATTCCATTCCACTTTCTATTCCACATTCTTTTCCATTCCATTCCACATTCCATTCCATTCCATTCCAAATAAGATTAAATTTCATTCCACTTTCCATTCCATTCCATTTCACGTTCCATTCCATTCCATTCCATTCCAGGCCACATTCCAGCCCATTACATTCGTAATTCCATTCCATTACGTTCCACATTCCATTCCACATTCCATTCCACATTCCATTCTACATTCCATTCCACATTCCACTCTATTCCTTTCCTTTCCTCATTCCATTCCTTTCCATTCCACTTTCCATTCCATTCCATTCCACATTCCATTCCACATTCCATTCCATTGCATTCCACATTCCATTCCACGGTCCATTCCATGTTCCATTCCACATTCCTTTCCACTTTCCATTCCACGTTCTATTCCATGATCCATTACAAGTTGCATTCCATTCCATTCCACATTCCATTCCATTCCTTTGCACATTCCATTCCGCATTCCATTGCATTCCATTCCACATTCCATTCCTTTCCATTCCATTCCACATTCCTTTCCAATCCATTCCACCTTCCATTCCGCATTCCCTTCCATTCCATTCCATTCGATTCCATTCCATTACAATCCATTGCATTCCACATTCCATTCCATTTCATTCCATTCCAAATTCCATTCCATTCCATTCCATTCCATTCCAGTCCATATTCCATTCCAATCCATTCCATTCCACATTCCATTCCAATCCATTCCATTCCACATTCCATTCCGTTCCATACCACATTCCTCTCCAAATTCCATTCCATTGCACATTCCATTCCGTTCCTTTCCATTCCAGTCCAAGCTCCTTTCAAATCCATTCCACATTCCATTCCATCCCATTCCACATTCCAGGCCATTCCATTCCACATTCCTTTCCACATTCCATTCCATTCCATTGCACAATCCATTCCATTCCGTTCCACATTGTATTCCATTCCTTTGCAGATTCCATTCTACTTTCCATTCCACATTCCATTCCATACGTCTCCACATTCAATTCCACATTCCATTCCACATTCCATTCCACATTCCATTCCAAATTCAATTCCATTCCATTCCGCATAGCATTCCACATTGCATTTTTTAACATTTTACATCCCATTCCACTTTACAATCCATTCCATTACACATTTCATTGCATTCCATCCCGAATTTCACTCCATTCTTTTCCGCATTCCATTCCATTACATTCCATTCCATTCCATACCATTCCACATTCCATTCCATTCCATTCCATTCCATTCCATTACATTCCATTCCACATTCCATTCCATTCCATTCCATTCCATTCCACATTCCATTGCATTCCATTCCAAATTCAATTGCATTCCTTTCCGCATTCCATTCCATTCCATTCCACATTCCATTGTATTCCATTCCGCATTCAATTGCATTCCTTTCCACATTCCATTCCATTCCATTCCATTCAATTCCATTCCATATTCCATTCCATTCCATTCAATTCCGTTCCACATTCCATTCCATTCCATTTATTTCCACTTTCCGTTTCATTTCATTACACATTACAATCCTTTCCATTCCATTCCATTCCACATTCCATTCCATTGCATTCCACTTTCCATTCCACGGTCCATTCCATGTTCCATTCCACATTCCTTTCCACTTTCCATTCCACGTTCTATTCCATGATCCATTACAAGTTGCATTCCATTCCATTCCACATTCCATTCCTTTCCTTTGCACATTCCATTCCACATTCCATTGCATTCCATTCCACATTCCATTCCTTTCCATTCCATTCCACATTCCTTTCCAATCCATTCCACCTTCCATTCCGCATTCCCTTCCATTCCATTCCATTCGATTCCATTCCATTACAATCCATTGCATTCCACATTCCATTCCATTTCATTCCATTCCAAATTCCATTCCATTCCATTCCATTCCAGTCCATATTCCATTCCAATCCATTCCATTCCACATTCCATTCCGTTCCATACCACATTCCTCTCCAAATTCCATTCCATTGCACATTCCATTCCGTTCCTTTCCATTCCAGTCCAAGCTCCTTTCAAGTCCATTCCACATTCCATTCCATCCCATTCCACATTCCAGGCCATTCCATTCCACATTCCTTTCCACATTCCATTCCATTCCATTGCACAATCCATTCCATTCCATTCCACATTGTATTCCATTCCTTTGCAGATTCCATTCTACTTTCCATTCCACATTCCATTCCATACGTCTCCACATTAAATTCCACATTCTATTCCACATTCCAGTCCACATTCCATTCCAAATTCAATTCCATTCCATTCCGCATTGGATTCCGCATTCCATTTTTTACCTTTTTACATCCCATTCCACTTTACAATCCATTCCATTACACATTTCATTGCATTCCATCCCGAATTTCACTCCATTCCTTTCCGCATTCCATTCCATTCCATTCCATTCCACATTCCATTCCATTCCATTCTATTCCATTCCTCATTCCATTGCATTCCATTCCAAATTCAATTGCATTCCTTTCCGCATTCCATTCCATTCCATTCCACATTCCATTGTATTCCATTCCAAATTCAATTGCATTCCTTTCCGCATTCCATTCCATTCCATTGCACATTCCATTGTATTCCATTCCACATTCACTTGCATTCCTTTCCACATTCCA
Source organism: Pongo abelii (assembly GCF_028885655.2). Classification (NCBI taxonomy): domain Eukaryota; kingdom Metazoa; phylum Chordata; class Mammalia; order Primates; family Hominidae; genus Pongo; species Pongo abelii. Next base: position 14,775,140 of record NC_072000.2, on the reverse strand, counting down.
TTCCATTCTATTCCATTCAATTCCATTCCATATTCCATTCCATTCCATTCCATTCAATTCCATTCCACATTCCATTCCATTCCATTTCTTTCCACTTTCCGTTTCATTTCATTACACATTACAATCCTTTCCATTCCATTCCATTCCACATTCCATTCCATTCCATTCCATTCCATTCCACATTCCATTCCATTCCATTCCACTCCATTCCACAATACATTCCATATTCCATTCCATTATATTCCATTCTGATCCACATTCCATTCCATATTCCATTCCATTCCACATTGCATTCCACATTCCATTCTTCCATCCATTCCCCATTCCGCTACATTCCATTCCATTGAACATTCTATTTCATTCTATTCCACATTCCATTCCACATCCCATTCCACATTGCATTCCACATTCCATTCCATTCCATTTCACTTTCCATTCCGCAATTCCATTCCATTTCTTTCCACATTCCTCTGCATTCCATAACATTCCACATTCCACTCCATTCCATTCCACATTCCATTCCACATTCCACTACATTCCATTCCACATTCCATTCCACATTCCAGTTCATTCCTTTCCACGTGCCATTCGACATTGCATTCCAATTTGCATTCCCCATTCCATTCCTCTCCATTCTACCTTCCATTCCACCCCATTGCATTCCGCATTCCATTCCATTCCACATTCCATTCCATTGCATTTCAATTTCTATTTCATTGCGTTGCATTCCATTCCAATTTCAATTTCATATGATTCCATTCCACTCCACATTCCGTTCATTCCGTTACACATTCCATTCCATTCCATCCCACTTTCCTTTCCATTACATTCCACGTTCCATTCCACATTCCATTCCAATTTCCTTTTCATTCCATTCCACATTCCATTCCACTTTCCATTCCATTCCATTGCACATTCCTTTCCAATCCATTCCACATTCCATTCCACATTCCATTTCACTCCATTCCACATTCCATTTCATTCCACATTCCATTGCATTCCATTCCATTCCACATTCCACTCTATTTCATTCCACATTATATTCCCCATTCAACTCCACATTCCACTTCATTCAATTCCGCATTCCATTCCACATTCCATTCCATGACATTCCACATTGCACTCCATTCCATTCCATTCCATTCCACATTTCCTTCCAAATTCCCTTCCATTCAATTCCACATTCCGTTCCTTTCCATTGCATTCCATTCCATTCCATATTCCATTCCATTCCTTTCAATTCCGTTCCATTCCACATTCCATTCCACATTCCCATCCATTTCATTCCACATTCCATTCCTTTCCATTCCATTTCCTTCCATTCCTTATTCCATTCCATTCCACGTTCAATTGCATTCCATTCCATTGAACATTGCATTCCCTTCCATTCCGTTCCAAATTGCATTCCATTCCATTCCACATTCCATTCCATTCCTTTCCAAATTCCTTTCCGCATTGCCTTCCATTCCATTTAACATTGCATTTCTTTCTATTCCATTACATTCCATATTCCAATCCATTCCATTCCACATTCCATTCCAATCCATTTCACTCCATTGTATTGCATTAGATTCCTTTCCACATTCCTTTCCACTCCATTCCATTCCACATTTCATTCCATAACATTTCATTCCATATTCCATTCCATTCCACTCCACATTCCATTCCTTTCCATACCGCTTTCCATTCCTTTCCATTCCACATTCCTTTCCATTGCATTCCATTCCACATTCCATTCCTTTGCATTCCACTATCCATTCCACATTCCTTTCCATTCCATTCCAAATTCCATTCCACATTCCTTTCCATTCCATTACAAATTTCATTCCACATTACTTTCCATTCCATTCCACTTTCCATTCCATTAAATTCCAGTCCACTTTCCATTCCTTTAAATTCCACAATCCATTCCATTCCATTCCATTCCACATTCCTTTCCATTTCATTCCACATTCCATTCCACATTCCATTCCACATTCCATTCTATATGCATTTCACATTCCATTCAATTCCTTTCCACTTTACACTCCATTCCATTCCATTCCACCTTCCATTCCATTCCATTACATATACATTTCCATTCCATTCCACATTACAATCCATTCCATTCCATTCCATTTCACATTCCATTTCATTCAATTCTACGTACCATTCCACATATCATTCCATCCCATTCCACATTGCATTATATTCCACTCCATTCCATTTCACATTGCATTCCACATTCCGTTCCTTTCCATTCCACATTCCATTATGTTCCATTCCACATTCCGTTCAATATTCCATCCCATTCCATTTTACATCCATTTGATTCCATTCCATTCCATTCCACATTCCATTCCACGGTCCATTCCACGATCCATTCCACGTTCCATTCTATTCTATTCCACATTCCTTTCCACATTAGATACCATTCCACATTCCATTCCATTCCATTGCATTCCATTCCAGATTCCATTCCACATTCCATTCCATTCCTTTCCATTCCACATTACATTCCATTCCACATTATATTCCATATTCCATTCTACATTCCATTCCACATTGCACGCCATTCCCTTCCATTCCACATTCCTTTCCATTCCATTCCACATTCCATTCCATATTCCATTACATTCATTCCAAATTCCATTCCACCTTCCATTCCAGGTTCAATTCCGTTGCATTCCACTTTCCATTCAACATTAAATTCCATTCCATTCCATTCTACATTCCATTCCAAATTCCATTCCATTCCTTTCCACATTCCTCTCCTTTCCATACCATTCCACTTTCCACTCCATTCCATTCCACATTCCATTTCTCATTCAACATCATTTCTATGCACGTTTCATTCCACATTCCATTCCACATTCCATTTCATTCCATTCCAAATAACATTCAATTCCATTCGTTTCCTTTCCTTTCCATTCCATTCCATTCCACATTCCATTCCACTCCATCTCACATTACATTCCACGTTCCATTCCACGTTCCCTTAAACTATCCTTTCCACGTTCCAATCCCAGTTCCATTCCATGTTTCATTCCATTACATTCAACGATCCATTCCACGTTCCATTTCACCCTCCATTCCACGTTGCATTCCATTCCATTCCTCTTTCCATTCCACATTCCATTCCATTCCTTTCCATTCCCCGTTGGATTCCGTTCCTTTCCTCTTTCCATTCCACATTCCATTCCAACTTCCAATCCATTCCATTCCATTCCACATTCCATTAAACTTTCCTGTCCTTTCCATTCCACTTTCCATTTGACATTCCATTCCATTCCACATTCCATTAAACATTCCTGTCCTTTCCATTCCACTTCCCATTTGGCATTCCATTCCATTCCATTCCACATTCCATTCCGCATTCCATTCCTTTCCATTCCATTCCACATTCCATTCCATTCCTTTCCACATTCCATTCCACGTTCCATTCCATTCCATTCCACATTCCATTCCAATCGATTCCACCTTTCATTCCACGTTCCATTCCACATTCCATTTCACGTTCTATTCCATTCCATAACACATTCCATTCCATTCGATTCCACATTTCATTCCACGTTCCATTCCATTCTATACCATGTTCCATTCCACATTCCATTCCATTCCGTATTCCAATCCATGCCACTCCACGTTCCATTCCAAACTCCATTCCATTCCATTCCACATTCCATTCCATTCCTTTCCAGGTTCCATTAAATTCCATTCCACTTTCCATTTGACATTCCATTTCATTCCATTCCATTCCACATTCCATTCCGCATTCCATTCCTTTCCATTCCATTCCACTTTCCATTCCTATATCCATTCCATTACATTCCACATTCCATATTCCATTCCATATTCCATTCCATTCCATATTCCATTCCATTCCATTCTGCATTCTATTCCGTTCCATTCCCTTCCATTCCACAATCCATTCCATTGCACTCCACATTCCATTCCTTTCCATTCCACAATCCATTCGACATTCCATTCCGTTTCATACCACTTTCCATTCCGTTCCATTCCACTTTCGATTACAGGTTCCATTCCATGTTCCTTTCTACGTTCCATTCCATTGCATTCCACGTTCCATTCCATTCCTTTCCACGTTCCATTCCATTCCATTCCACGTTCCATTCCATTCCCTTCCATTCCGCGTTCCATTCCTCATTTCATTCCATGTTCCATTCCACATTTCACAGCATTCCATTTCATGTTCCATTCCACATTTCTCACCATTCCATTTCATATTCCATTCCACATTCTTTTCCATTCCATTTCACATTCCATTCCATATTCCATTCCACAATGCATTCCATTCCGTCGCACATTCCATTCCATTACATTTGAAATTCCTTTCCATTCCTTTACATTCCATTCCACATCCCTTTCCATTCCGTTCCAAATTCCATACCATTCCATTCCATTCCACATTCCATTCCATTTCATTCCACGTTCCGTTCCACGTTCCATTCCACGTTCCATTACACATTCCATTTCACTTTCCATTCTATTCCATACCACATTCCCTTCCATGTTCCATTCCTTTCCATTCCATCTTCGATTCCACATTATATTCCGTTCCATTCCATTTCACATTCCATTCCACATTCCCTTAACTTCCACTCCATTCCATTCCACATTCCATTCCGCATTCCATTCCATTCCACATTCCCTTAAATTCCAACCCATTCCTTTCCACTTTCCATTCCATATTCTATTCCATTGCATTCCTTTCCATTTCACATTCCATTCCACATTCCCTTCCATTCCATTCCATTCCATTCCACATTCCATTCCACATTCCATTGCATTCCATTCCAGATTCCACTCCGTATCATTCCACATTCCACTCCATTCCATTCCACAATGCATTGCGCATTCCATTCCACATTCCTTTCCACATTTCATTCCATTCTTTTAAACATTCCACTACGTTGCATTCAATTCCACATTCCATTCAATTCCATTGCACATTTCATTCATTCCATTTCCAATTCCATTCCATTCCTTTCAATTCCATTCTATTGCACATTCCATTCCATTCCATTCCACATTCCATTCCATTCCATTCCACATTCCATTCCATTCCATTCCACATTCCATTCCATTCCATTCCACATTCCATTCCTTTCCATTCGATTCCACAATCCATTCCATTTCACTCCACATTCCATTCCGTTGCATTCCATTCCACATTCCATTCAATTCCATTGCACATTTCATTCATTCCATTTCAAATTCCATTCTATTCCTTTCAATTTCATTCTATTGCACATTCCATTCCATTCAATTCCACTTTCCATTCCGTTCCATTTGATTCTGCAATCCATTCCATTTCATTGCACATTCCATTCCATTCCGTTCGATTCCATTCCATTCCACTTTCCATTCCATTCCATTCCACATTCAATTCCACATTCCATTACATTCTTTCCACTTTGCATTCCACATTCTATTGCATTCCATTCCACATTCCATTCCTTTCCATTGCATTCCGCATTGCATTCCAGTTTCCATTCCACCTTCTGTTCCACGTTCCGTTCCACGTTCCTTTCCACTTTCCATTAAATGTAGCATTCCACATTTCATTCTGCGTTCCGTTGCATTCCATTCCACATTCCATTCTGCGCCATGTGACATTCCAATTTCCACTCAATTCCACTCTACATTCCACTCCATTCCACATTCCACTCTATTCCATTTCACATTCCGTTCCATTGCATTACACATTCCACCCCGTTTCATTCCATTCCACATTCCATTTCATAATATTCCTCATTCCATTCCATTCCACATTCCATTCCACAGTCCATTCCATTCCATTCCACATTCCATTCCATTCCGTTCCGCATTCCTTTCCACCTGCCATTCCACGTTCCATTCTACGATCCATTCCATTCCATTCCAAATTCCATTCCTCATTCCATTCCATATCAGTCCACATTCCAGTCCACGTTCCACTCCTTGCCATTGCAGATTCCATTCCATTCCATTCCACACTCCAGTGCATTACAATCCACATTCCATTCCACTTTCCACTCCATAGCATTCCGCATTCCATTCCATTGCATTCCACATTCCATTCAATTTGATTCCACATTCCACTACATTCCATTCCCTTTTCCATTCCACATTCCATTGCAGATTCCTTTCCACATTCCATTCCATTCCATTCCATTCCATCTGCCACTTCATTCCATTCCTTTCCACAATCCATTCCATTCCATTCCATCTGCCACTTCATTACATTCCTTTCCACATTCCATTCCATTCCTTTCCATATTCCATTCCATTCCATTCCACATTCCACTCTATTCCATTCCACATTCCAGTCAAATCCATACCATTCCACATTCCATTCAATTCCATTCCACATTCAATTCCACATTCCAATCCATTAAATTGAATTCCACATTCCACTACATTCCATTCCCCTTTCCATTGCACATTCCATTCCACATTCCATTCCATCTGCCACTTCATCGCATTCCTTTCCACTTTCCATTCCATTCCATATTGCATTCCATTCCATTCCACATTCCATTTCACAATCCACTTCATTCCATTCCATTCCACATTCCACTCCATTCCATTCCACATTCCATTCCACATTCCATTCCATTCCACCTTCCACTTCATTCCATTCCATTCCACCTTACATTATATTTCGTTTCAATTTCCTTTCCATTCCATTGAATTCCATTCCAGATTCCATTGCACTCCATTCCACATTCCATTCCATTCCGTTCCGTTCCACAATCCATTCAATTCCTTCCACGGTCCATTCCAAATTCCATTCCTTTCCATTCCATTCCATATTCCATTCCATGTTCCATTCAATTCCATTCCACCTTTGATTCCATTGCATTCCACATTGCATTCCATTCCCTTCCAGGTTGCTTTCCACGTTCCATTCCACGTTCCATTCCATGTTCCACTTCACATTCCGGTCCTTTCCATTCCATTTTCCATTCCACTTTCCATTCCACCTTCCATTCCAATTTCCATTCCAAGTTCGATTCCATGTTCCATTCCACATTCCATTGAGCATTCCATTCCATTTCATTCCACATTCGATTCTACGTTCCATTCCACATTCCATTATACGTTCCATTCTGCGTTGCATTCCACGTTCCTTCCCATGTTCCATTCAACGTTCCATACCACTTTCCATTCCATTCCATTTTACATTCCATTCCACATTCCATTCCATACTTTCTGAATTCCATTCCGCATTCCATTCCAGGTTCCATTCCATTTCACATTCTATTCCATTTCATTCCAATCCATTCCATTTTACATTGCATTCCACATTCCATTCCACATTGCATTCCACATTCCATTCCATTTCACATTCCATTCCATTCCATTCGACTTTCCATTCCACATTCCATTCCATTCCATTCGCCATTCCATTCTTTTACACATTCCTTTTCACATTCCATTCCATTAAATTCCACAGTCCATTCCATTACTTTCAACATTACATTCCATTCCATTCCACATTCCATTCCATTACATTCCATTCCACATTTCATTCCATTCCATTCCATTCAAATTTCCCATCCATTTATTCCATTACGTTCCAAAATCCATTCCATTCCGATCCATATTCCATTCTACTTTCCATTCCATTGTATTCCACATTCCATTCAATTCCATTCCATATTCCGTTCCATTCCATTTCACATTCCATTCCAATCCATTCCATTCCTATCCACAATCCATTCCATTCCAAGCCACATTCCATTCCATTCCATTCCACATTCCATTTCACATTCCATTCAAATCCATTGCACATTCCATTCCATTCCATTTAATTCCATTCTACATTCCATTGCATTCCATGCCTCATTCCATTCCATTCCATGTTCTATTCCACGTTCCATTCCACGTTCCATTTCACGTTTCATTGCACATTCCTTCCCTTTGAATTCCACACTCCATTCTACATTCCGTTCCACATTTGTTTCCAATCCATTCAACCTTGAATTCCAAATTCCATTCAATTCCATTCAATTCCACCTTCCACTCCATTCCATTATGCATTCTTTCCACATTCCATTCCACATTCCATTCCAGATTACATTCCATTCCATTCCGCATTCCATTCCATTCCGTTTCAAATTCCATTCCATTCCATTCAATTCCATTCCATATTCCATTCATTTCCATTGCACATTCCATTCTATTCTATTCCATTCCACGTTCCATTCCATTATCCATTATATTCCATTAGATATTCCACTCCGCATTCCATTCCATTCCATTCCAGATTCCATTCCATTCCATTCCACATTCCATTCCACATTCCTCTACATTCCATTCCACATTCAATTACACATTCCATTCCTCATTCCATTCCAATCCGTTCCACATTCCAATCCTTTGCATTCCATTCCACATTCCATTCCATTCCATTCCTCATTCCATTTCACATTCCATTCCACATTCCATTCCGTGTACCATTCCTCTTTCCGTTCCACGTTCCTTTCCACATTCCATTCTATTCCATTCCACATTCCATTCCACCTTCCATTCCCTATCATTCCACAAACCTTTCCACATTCCATTCCATTCCATTCCAGATACCAATCCATTCCATTGCACATTACATACTGTTCCATTCCACACTCCACTCTATATTACTCCACATTCCATTCCACATTCCATTCCTCATTCCATTCCAATCCATTCCACATTCCACTCTATTCCATTCCATTCCATTCCACATTCCATTCCATTGCATTCCTCATTCCATTCTACATTCCATTCAACATTCCATTACACGTTCCATTCCACGTTCCATTCCACGTACCATTACACGTTCCATTCGATTCCATTCCACATTCCGTTCCACATTCCAATCTATTCCATTGCACATTCCATTCCATATTACCTTCCATTGCATTCCACATTCCATTCCACATTCCATCCTACTTTCCACTCCAGTTTCCATTTAATTCTATTCCACATTTAATTCCGCTTTCCATTCCATTCCGTTCCAGATTCCATTCTACATTCCATTCCATTCCATTCCACATTCCATTGCACATGCCATTCCATTTTCCATTCCACTCAATTCCACATTCCATTCCATCTTCCATTCCATTTCATTCAACATTCCATTCCAGATTCTTTCCTTACCATTCCACATTCTACTCCATTCCATTCCTCATTCCATTCATTTCATCTCAAATTCCATTCCATTCCATTCCATTTCATTACACATTCCATTCCATTCTATTCCACATTCCAATCCATTACTTTCCATCCTGCAATCCCTTCCAATCCATTGCACATTCCATTCTGCAATCCATTCCATTCCATTCCACATTCCATTCCTTTCCAATCCACATCCATTCCACATTCCTTTGCATTCCATTCAACATTCCATTCCGTACCATTCCAAATTCCCTTTAATTCCATTCCACATTCCATTCACTTCCATTGCACATTCCCTTCCATTACATTCCAGGCCACATTACATTCCATTCCATTCCACATTCCATTGCATTCCATTCCAAATTCCACTCCATTCAGTTCTATTCCATTCCACATTGCATTCCATTCCATTCCAGTCCAATTTCCATTCCATTCCATTCCACTCTCCATTCCATTCCATTCCACTTTCCACTCCATTCAATTCCATTCCATTCCACGTTGCATTACATTGCATTCCATTCCACGTATCATTCCATTCCATTACACATTCCTTTCCATTCAATTCGTCATTCCATTCCTTTCCTTTACATTCAAATCCATTCCACATTTCATTCCATTCCACATTCCTTTCCACATTCAATTCTACATTCCATTCCACATTCCATTCCTTTCCATACCACTTTCCACTCCATTCTATTCCATTCTACCTTCCATTCCATTCCATTCTACCTTCCATTCCATTCCATTTCATATCTGATTCCATTCCATTCCATAATCCTTTCCATTCCCTTCCATTCCTTTTCTCATTCCTCTCCTTTCCATTCCGCATTCCATTCCATTCCGTTCCACATTGCACTCCATTCCATTCCATTCCACATTCCATTCCATTCCATTCCATTCCACATTTCATTCTTTCCCATTCCGCATTCCATTCCACATTCCATTCCACGTTCCATTGCTTTCCATTCCACATTTCATTCCATCCCATTCCCCATTCCATTCCATATTCCATTCCACATTCCATTCCACGTTCTATTCGTTTCCATTCCACATATCATTCCACATTCCATTCCATTGCATTCCACATTCCCATCCAATTTCCCTTCCATTCCATTAAACATTTCGTTCCTTTCCACATTCCATTGCATTCCATTATATATTACATTTCATTCCAAATTCCATTCCTTTGCATTCCTTTCCATTCCACATTCCATTCCACATTCCATTCCATTCCATTACACATTCCATTCCACATTCCTTTACATTCCATTCCAAATTCATTCCACATTACTTTCCATTCCATTCCACATTCCATTCAATTCCACTCCAAATTCCATGGAATTACATGCCACATTCCATTCAATTCCATTTCGTGTTCCATTCCATTCCAGTAAATTCCAGTCCACTTTCCATTCCATTACATTCCACATTCTATTCCACAACATTCCACATTATATTCCTTTCCTTTCCACATTCCATTCTGTCCCATTCCACATTCCATTCCACATCCTATTCTACATCCATTCCACATTCCATTCATTCCTTTTCACTTTCCACTCCATTCCATTCCATTCCACCTTCCATTCCATTCCATTCCATTCCATTCCACCTTCCATTCCATTCCATTCCATTCCACATACCATTCCATTCCATTCCATTTCACATTCCATTCCATTCCTCTCCATTCCATTTCACATTGCATTGCATATTGCATTCTATTCCATTCCACATTCCATTCCACATTCCATTACATTCTATTCCACATTCCATTCCGTTCCATTTCACATTCCATTCCATTCCATTCCACATTCAATTCCACTTTGCTTTCCATTCCATTCCATTCCACATTGCTTTCCACTTTTGATTCCACATTCCATTCCAAATTCCATTCCATTCCATTACACATTCCATTCCGCATTCCAATCAATTCCTTTTCACATTACATTACACATTCTATTCCATTCCATTCCACCTTCAATTGCATTCCATTCCACATTCCTTTCCATTCCATTCGAAATTCCATTCCATTCCATTCCACTTTCAACTGCATTCGATTCCATTCCAACTTCCATTCTATTCCATTTAACATCAGATTCCATCCCATTCCACATTCCTTTCCATTCCATTTCACATTCCATTAAATTGCATTCCACCATCCATTCCACATTTTATTCCTTTCCATTCCACATTCCATTCCATTCCGTCTCGTTCCATTTCACATTCCATTCCACCTTCCGTTCCATTCCATTTCACATTCCATTCCATTCCATTCCACATACTATTCCATATTTCATTCCATTCCATTCCACATCCCATTACATTCCATTCCACATTCCATTCTGTTCCATTCCACATTCCATTACACATTCCATTCCATTCCATTCCACATTCAATTTTATTCCATTCCATTCCATTCCACACTGTATTCCACATTCCATTCTTCATTCCATTCCACTTTTCCTTCCATTCTTTGTCACATTCGACTCCACATTCCATTCCATTCTGCATTCCATTCCACGTTCCATTCAGTTCCATTACACATTCCATTCCAATTTCCATTCCATTCCATTCCACATTCAAATGCATTGCATTTCCCATTCCTTTCCATTCCATTCCGCATTGCACTCCATTCCGTTCCATTCCATTCCATTCCTATCCATATTCGGTTTCATTCCATTACACATTCCATTCCTTTCCATTCCATTCCATTCCACATTCCTTTCCATTCCTTTGCATTCCATATTCCATTCCATTCCATTCCGTTGCATTCCATTCCATTCCTCATTCCATTCCACATTGCATTCCATTCCATTCCATTCCGTTCCACATTCCCTTCCCTATTCCATTCCATTCCACAGTGCATTCCACGTTCCCTTGTATAATCCATTCCACCTTCCACTCTATTCCATTTCATTCCATATTCCACTCTATTCCATACCACATTCCATTCCATATTCCATTCCATTCATTACACATTACTTACCACAGTCCATTCCATTTTCCATTCCATGTTCTATTCCATTTCATTGCACCTTCTATTCCACATTATATTCCATTCCATCCCACATTACATTCCAAATTCCATTCCATTCCTTTCCACATTCCTCCCCATTACATACCATTCCACATTCCACTCCATTCCATTCCACGTTCCATTCCACGTTCCAATTCATTCCTTTCCACATTCCATTACACTTTCCATTCCGAATTCCATTCCACATTCCATTCCATTCCTTTCCACATTCCACTCCATTCCAAACCATTCAACATTCCACTCCATTCCATTCCACATTCCATTCCACATTCAAACTCATTCCTTTCCCCATTCCATTCCACATTCCTTTCACATTCCTTTCCACTCCATTAAACCTTCCATTCCATTCCATTCCGCATTCCATTCAATTCCATTGCACATTCCATCCCATTCCTTTTCAATTTCCATTTTATTCCATTCCATTCCAATCCACCCTCCATTCCATTCCATTCCACATTCCATTCCATTCCATTGCACATTCTATTCCATTCGTTTTCAATTTCCATTTCATTCCATTGAATTGCATTCCACATTACTTTTCATTCCATTCCACATTCCATTCCTTTCCATTCCATGTTCCAGTCCATTCCATTCCACATTCCATTCCACATTCAATTACACATTTCATTCCACTTTCATTTCCTTTCCATTCCACATTCCATTCCATTCCCTTCCAGATTCCGTTTAATTCCATTCCACATTCCATTCCATGTTCCCTTCCATTCCATTCCATTTCACATTCCATTCTATTCCATTTCACATTCCATTCTATTCCATTCCTTTCCAATCCACATTGCATTCCATTCCATTCCACATTTCATTCCACATTCCATTCCATTCAATTTCACATTCCATTCCATTCCATTCCATTCCTTTCCAATCCACATCCAATTCCATTCCTTTCCACATTGAATTCCATTCAATTTCACATTCCATTCCATTCAATTCCACGTTGCATTCCATTCCGTTCCTGTACTTATTGCATTCCATTCCATTCCATTCCTTTCCATTCTGCTTTCCGTTCCATTTCAATCCACGTTCCATTCCATTCCATACTACTTTGCATTCAACTCCATTCCATTCCGCACTCCAATCCACATTCATTTCCATTCCATTCCACATTCCATTCCAGATTGCATTCCATTCCATTCCATATTCCAATCCACAATCCATTCCACATTCCATTCCATTTCATTCCAGATTCCATTCCATTCCACATTACTTTCCACATTCTATTCCAAATTCCATTCCATTCCGTTCCACTTTCCATTCCATTCTATTCCATTCCATTCCACAGTCTATTCCATTCCATTCCGTATTCCATTCCATTCCATTCCACATTCCATTCTATTCAATTCCGCATTCCATTCCAATCCATTCCATTCCGTTCCATTTCACATTCCATTCCACTTTCCATTGCAATCCATTCCAAAATCCGTTTAACGTTCCACTCATTTCCATTCTATATTCCATTCCATTCCATTCCACATTCCATTCCATTCCATTCCATTCCAATTTCCAATCAACATTGCATTCCAATCCAGTCCACCTTCCATTCCGTGTTCCATTCCATTCCATTCCACTTTCCACTCCATTCCATTACACATTCCATTCCTTTCCATTCCACATTCCATTACATTCCAATCCACATTGAACACCATTCCACTTTACTTTCCACCCTCCATTCCATTCCATTCTACAATCCATTCCATTCCATTCTTCCTTCCATTCCATTCCATTCCACATTGCATTCCATTCCACGTTCCATTCCATTCCATTGCATTCCAAATTCCATTCCACATTCCATTCAAATCCACTCTATATTCCATTCCATTCCATTCCACATTCCATTCCATTCCATTCCATTCCATTCCATGCCATTCCGCGTTCCATTCCATGTTCCATTCCACGTTCCTTTACATTCCATTTCAAGTTTCATTGCACGTTCCATTCCAGGATCTTTTCCTTTGTATTCCACATTCCATTCCATTCCATTCCACATTGAAATCCATTCTGTTCCACATTGAATTCCATTCTGTTCCACATTCCATTCCATTCCATTTCACATTCCGTTCCATTCCATTCTGCATTCCTTTCCATTGCATTCCATATTCCATTCCACATTCAATTCCATTCCATACCACAATCCATTTCACACCGCATTCCACATTGCATTCCTTTCCTTTCCACATTCCATTCCGCATTACACTCCACGTAACATTCCACCATCCATTCCATTGCTTTCCACGTTCCATTCCATGTCCCATTCTATTCCATTCCACATTCCATTCCACAATCCATTCCATTCCATTCCACATTCAATTCCACGTTCCATTCCACAATCCTTTAAACGTTAAATTCCACGTTCCATTCCGTGATCTATTCTACGTTCCATTCCACATTCCGTTCCATTCCTTTCCAAATTGCATTGAATTCCATTGCGCGTTCTATTCCATTCCTTTCCACATTCCAATCCATTCCACATTCCATACCAAATCCCGTCTATTCCATTCCACATTCCACTTCTTTCCATTCCATTACATTCCATTCCAACTTCCATTCCATATTCCCTTCCATTACATTTCACATTTCATTCCTTTCCATTCCATTCCATTCCATATTTCATTCCATTCCACAATCCATTCCATTCCATTCCATTCCACATTCCATTAAATTCCATTTCAAATTCCGTTTGACATTCCCTTTCATTCCATTCCTCATTCCATTCCTTTCCATTCCATTACTTTCCACATTCCATTCCTTTCCATTCCATTACTTTCCACATTCCATTCCACATTCCCTTCCATTCCATTCCACATTCCATTCCTTTCCATTCCATTCCATTCCATTCCATTCCACAACCCATTCCATTCCATTCCACATTCCATTCCATTCCATTCCACGTTTCATTTCACATTTCATTCCATTCCACATTCCTTTCCACATTCCATTCCATTCCATTGCACATTCCATTCCATTCCATTGCACATTCCATTCCAGAGTCCATTCCACATTCCATTCCACTTTCCATTCCATGTTCCATTACATGATCCAATCCACGTTCCATTCCATTCCGTTCCATATTCCGTTCCACATTCCATTCCATTCCATTCCACCTTCCATTCCTCATTTTATTCCTATCCATTTCACATTCCATAATATTCCATTCCACATTACATTCCTATCCATTCCTTTTCAGATTCCATTCCATTCCATTTAACATTCATTTCCATTCCTTTTCACATTCCATTTCATTCCATTCCACATTCCATTCCATTCCATTCCATTCCACATTCCATTTCATTCCACATTCCATTCCATTCATTTCCCTTCCACATTTCTTTCCATTACATTCCACTTTCAATTCCGCATTCCCTTCTATTCCATTCCATTCCATTCAATTCCAATCCATTGCTTTACACATTCCATTTCATTACTTTACATTCCATATTCCATTCCATTCCATTCCATTCCATTGCACAATCCATTCCATTCCAATCCACATTCCATTCCACTCTATATCACATTCCTTTCCACATTCCATTCCATTCCTTTCCACATTCTATTCTAAATTCAATTACATTCCATTCCACATTCCTTTCAATAATGTTCCACCTTCCATTCCACTTTCCACTCCACCTTCCATTCCATTCCATTCCACGTTATATTCCACGTTCCATTCCAGTTTCTACTCCGCGTTCCATTTCATTCCATTCCACTTTCCTTTCCACTTTCCATTCCACATTCCATTCCTCATTCTACTCCATTCCATTCCACCTTACATTCCATTACTTTTCATTTTCCATTCCATTGCATTCCTCATTCCATTCTATTCCATTCCACATTCCATTCCATTCCATTCCGTTCCACATTCTTTCTATTCCATTCCACATTCCATTCCTCATTCCCTTGAATTCCATTCCATTCCATTCCATTCCATTCCTTTCCAAATACCATTCCATTCGATACCACATTCCATACCACATTCCATTCCATTCCATTCCACATTCCATTCTACATTCCATTCCATTCCATTCCACTTTCCGTTGTATTCCTTTCAACATTCCATTCCACATTCCATTCTATGTTCCTTTCCATTCCATTCCACATTCCCTTCCATTCCTTTTCACTTTCCATTCCATTCCATTCCGCATTCCATTCCATTCCTTTTCACATTCCATTCCATTGCATTCCACATTTCTTTCCATTCCATTCCACATTCCATTCCATTTCATTCCATTGCACTTTCCTTTCCATACCATTCCAGATTCCATTCCGCATTCCCTTCCATTACATAACATTCCATGCCATTCAATTGCATTCGACGTTCCATTCCATTCCATTCCATATTCCATTCTACATTCCATTCCATTCCATTCCACATTCCATTCAATCCCATTACACATCCCATTCAATCCCATTCCACATTCCATTTCGCATTCCATTCTTCAATCCATTCAATTCCTTTGCACATTCCATTCAATTCAATTCCACAATCCACTCCATTCCCTTTCACATTCAATTCCATTCCTTTCCATTCCAGTCCACATTCCACTCCATTCCGCATTTCATTCCATTCCATTCCACGTTCTATTCCATTCCGTTCCACGTTATATTCCACATCCCACTCCATTCCTTTCTGCATTCAATTTCATTCGAATCCACATCTCATTCCATTCCGTTTCACTTTCCATTCCACATTCCACTACATTCTAATCCGCATTCCATTCCATTCCATTCCACTTTCCATTCCATTCCATTCTGAATTCCGTTACATTCCATTCCATTCCACATTCGATTAGATTCCATTCAACCTTCTATTCCATTCCATTCCATTCCACATTCCTTTCCATTCCATTCCATTCCATTCCACATTCAATTCCATTCCATTCCATTCCACCTTCCTTTGCATTGCATTCCTCATTGCATTTCATTCCATTCCACCTTCCATTCCACGTTCCATTCCACCTTCCATTCCTCGTTTAATTCCACTTTCCACTCCACCTTCCATTCCATTCCATTCCACCTTCCATTCCACTTTGCATTCCAGTTTCCACTCCATGTTCCATGCCATTGCATTCCACATTCAGTTCAACGTTCCATTCCACTTTCCATTCCATTTTCTCATCCACTTTCCATTCCTCATTCTATTCCATTCCACTGCACATTCCATTCCATTCCTTTTCACAATCCATTCCATTCCGTTTCACGTTCCATTCTATTCGATTCCTCATTCCATTGCATTCCATTACATTCCACAATCCTTTCCATTCCATTCCACATTCCATTCCTCATTCCCTTCAGTTCCATTCCATTCCATTCCATTCCACTCCACTTACCATTCCATTCCATACCACATTCCATTCCACATTCCATTCCTTTCCA
Organism: Pongo abelii; assembly: GCF_028885655.2. Classification (NCBI taxonomy): domain Eukaryota; kingdom Metazoa; phylum Chordata; class Mammalia; order Primates; family Hominidae; genus Pongo; species Pongo abelii. The sequence continues at coordinate 14,757,577 of NC_072000.2, read as the reverse complement.
TTCCACATTCCATTCTACATTCCACTCCATTCCATTACACTTTTCGTTGAATTCCATTCAGCACTCCATTCCACATTCAATTCTACATTCCATTCCATTCCATTCCGCAATCCATTCAATTCCATTACACGTTCAATTCCACATTCTATTCTACTTTCCATTCCATTGCATTCCACATTCCATTCTATTCTACTCCACTTTCCATTCCATTCCACTCCACTTTCCATTCCATTCCAATCCATGTTCCATTCCTCATTCCATTCCATTCCATTCCAGATTCCGTTCCATTCCCTTCCACATTCCATTCTATTCTATTCCACATTCCTTTCCTTTCGTTTTCAATTTCCATTCCGTTCCATTCCGCATTCCATTCCATTCCATTTCACATTCCATTCCATTCAATTCCACATTGCATTCCCCATTTCATTCCATTCCATTCCACAATCCATTCCATTCCATTCCTTCTCACATTCCATTGCATTCCATTCCACTTTGCATTCCACATTTCATTCCATTCCATTCCACATTCCATTCCATTCCACATTCCATTCCATTCCATTACATTACACTTTCCTTTCCTTTCCTTTCCATTCCACATTCCATTCCGCAATCCCTTCAATTCCATATTATTCCATGCCATTCAATTGCATTCCACATTCCATTCCATTATATTCCATTCAATTGCTTTCCACATTCGATTCCATTCCATTCCATTCCACATTCCTTTCCATTCCTTACCATTCCATTCCATTCCATACCTCAATCTATTCCACATTCCATTCCATTCCATTCCATATTCCATTATACATTCCATTCCATTCCATACTTCAATCTATTCTACATTTCATTCCATTCCATTCTATATTCCATTCTACATTCCATTCCATTCAATTCCACATTCCATTCTGTTCAATTCCTCATTCCATTCCACATTCCATTCCTTTCCTTTGCACATTCCATTCAATTCCATTTCACATTCAACTCCATTCCATTTCACGTTCCATTCCATTCCTTTCCATTCCAGTCCACATTCCACTCCATTCGGCATTTCATTCCATTCCATTCCACATTCCATTCCATTCCATTCTACGTTACATTCCTCATTCCACTCCATTCCATTCCACATTCCATTTCATTCCAATCCACATATCATTCCGTTCCATTTCACTTCCCATTCCACATTCCACTCCATTCCAATCCGCATTCCATTCCATTCCATTCCATTCCACATTCCCTTCCATTCCATTCCACATTCCATTCCACATTCCATTTCATTCCTTTCTACATTCCGTTCCATTCCATTCCATTCCACATTCCCTTAGATTCCATTCCACCTTACATTCCATTCCATTCCACATTCCATTCCACCTTACATTCCATTCCATTCCACATTCCATTCCACTCCATTCCACATTTCATTCCACATTCCTCTACTTTCCATTCTACATTCCATTCCATTCCACATTCCATTCCATTCCATTCCCCATTCCCTTACATTCCATTCCACATTCCATTCCATTCCATTCGACGTTCCATTCCACTTTTCAGTCCATTGCATTCCACTTTCCATTCCATTCCACGTTCCATTCCATTCCATTCCATGTTCCATTTCGCGTTTCATTCCATTGCATTCCACATTCCATTCCATAGTATTACTCGTTCCATTCTATTCCATTTCAACTTCCATTCCATTCCACATTCCATTCTACATTCCATTCCATTCCATTCCTCACTCCACTCCATTCCATTCCACATTCCTTTCCGCATTCCTCTCCATTTGAATTCACATTCCATTACATTCCATTCTACATTCCATTCAACATTGCATTCCATTCTATTCCACATTCTATTCCTCATTAATTTCCATTCCGTTCCTCACTCCACTCCATTCCATTAAACATTCCATTCCGCATTCCACTCCATTCCATTCCACATTCCATTGCATTCCATTCTACATTGCATTCAAAATTGCATTCCTTTACTTTCCACATTCGATTCCACTTTCAATTCCACATTCCATTAAAATTTGATTTCTTTCCATTCCATATTCCAATCCGCATTCCATTGAATGCAATTTCAGATTCCTATCCAAATTCCATTCCATTCCATTCCACATTCAATTGCACTCCATTCCATTCCATTCCGCATTCCATTCCATTCCATTCCTCATTCCGTTCCATTCCATTCCTTTCCACATTCCATTTCATTCCATTACACATTCCGTTCCTTTCATTTCCATTCCATTCCACAATTCATTCCATTCCATTATATTCCATTCCATTCCAACTTCCATTCCACATTACATTCCACATTCCATTCCACATTCCATACCATTCCACATTGCATTCCATATTCCATTCTACATTCCATTCCACAGTCCATTCCATTCCATTCCATTACACTTTCCATTCCTTTCCATTCCACATTCCATTTCATTCCATTAACCATTCCATTCCATACTCCATTCAATTCAGTTCACATTCCATTCCCCATTCCATTCCACGTTCAATTCCACATTCCATTCCATTCCATTCAACATTCCATTCCACATACCATTCCATTCCATTCCACATTCCATTCCACATTCCATTCCATTCCTTTCCACATTCCTCTCCATTCAATATCATTCCACTTTCCACTCCATTCCATTCCAGATTCCATTCCACATTCCACTTCATTCCTTTCCACAGTCCATTCCACATTCCATTCCGCTACATTCCACTTTCCCGTCCATTCAATTCCTTTCGAAATTCCATTAAGTTCTATATCAATTCCCATTCCTTTCCACATTCCATTGCAAACCATTCCACATTCCCTTCCATTCCTTTCCACGTTCCTTTCCATTCCTTTCCACGTTCCATTCCATGTTCGATTGCACATTCCATTCCACTTTCCATTCCATTCCGTTCCACATTCCATTCCATTACATTACACTTTCCATTCCATTCCATTCCACATTCCATTCCATTAGGTTCCACATTCCATTCCATTACATTCTACTTTCCATTCCATTCCATTCCACATTCCATTCCACATTCCATTTCATTCCATTCCACATTGCATTCCACTTTCCCTTCCATTCCATTCCACATTCCAATCCATTCCATTCCATTCCACATTCCACTCCATTCCATTCCACATTCCATACCACTTTCCACTCCACATTCCTCTTCATTCCATTCCACATTCCATTCCACCTTCCATTCCACATTCCATTACATTCCATTCCACTTTCCATTCCGTTACATTCTACCTTCCATTCCTTTGCATTCCACATTCCATTCCCAATTCCATTCCATTCCATTCCACACTCCATTCTATTAAATACCACATTCCATTCAATTCCATTCCACATTCCATTCCATTAAATAGCACATTCCATTCCGTTCCATTTGATTCCATTCCACATTCCATTCCATTCCATTCCACCTTCCATTCCATTCCATTCCACATTGCATTCCATTCAATTCCACGTTCCATTCCACGTTCCATTCCATGTTACCCTCCACGTTCCATTCCATTCCATTCCATGATCCATTCTACGTTCAATTCCAAATTTTATTCCACTCCATTTCACATTCCATTCCACATTCCATTCCATTCCGTATCACTTTCCATTCCACGTTCCATTCCACATTCGACTCCATTCCAATCCACATTCCATTCCACGTTCCATTCCTCATTCCAGTCATTTCTATTTGACATTAGACTGTATTCCTTTCCATTCCTCATTCCTTTCAATTCCATTCGACATTCCACTCCATTCCATTCCAAATTCCATTCTTTCCTTTCCACATCCCATTCCATTGCATTCCGTATACCACTCAACTCCATTCCATTCCACATTCCATTCCATTCCATTCCACATTCCATTCCACGTTCCATTCCCCGTTCCATTCAATTCCGTTCCACATTCCATTCTATTCCGTTCCACATTCCATTCCACATTCCATTGTGTCCGTTTCCACTTTCCTCTCCATTCCATACCATTCCACATTCCACTCTATTCCTTTCGTTTCCATTCTACATTGCACTTCTTTCCTTTCCACATTCCATTCCACATTCCATGACACATTCCGTTCCGTTCCAGTCCACATTGCAATCCATTCCATTCCTTTCCACATTCCCTTTTATTCCATTCCACATACCATTGCATTCCATTTTAATTTCCATTTCACTCCCTTCTATTCCATTCCACATTCCATTGCACTCATTTCCACATTCCATTCCATTCCATTCCAACTTCCATTTAATTACATTCCACTTTCCATTACACATTCCATTCCACTTTCCATTCCACTTTCTATTCCATTCCATTCCACATTCCATTTAATTCCACTCCACTTACCATTCCACATTCCATATCATTCCATTCAACATTCCATTCCTCATTCCATTACTTTCCATTCCACATTCCACTCCATTCCATTCCACATTCCTTTCCATATTCCACATCATTCCATTCCACATTCCATTCCACGTTCCAATCCTCATTCCATTCCACATTCCATTCTAGTCATTCCACATTCCATTCCAATCCATTCCACTCCACATTACATTCCATTCCAGACCACACTCCATTCCATTCCATTCCATTCCTCATTCCGTTCCACATTACATTCCAAATTCCATTCCACATCACATTCCATTCCATTCCACATTACATTCAATTACATTCCACATTCCATTCCAAATTCCTTTCCATTCCATTCCACATTCCATTCAATTACATTCCGTTTTCTCTTGCTATCCATTCCACATTCAATTCCATTCCATTCCACTTTCCATCCCATTTCTTGCCACATTGCATTCCATTTCATTACACGTTCCATTCCACGTTCCATTCCACTTTCAATTCCATGTTCCACTCCACGTTGCACTCCACATTCCTTTCCACGTTCCATTGCATCTTCCCTTCCATGTTCCATTCCATGTACCATTCCACATTCCATTCTACTTTCCATTCAATTCCATTCCACATTCCATTCCACATCCCAATTCATTCCATTCCAGTTTCCATTCCATTCAATTCAATTCCACATTCCATTCCACATTCCATACCATTCCCTTCCATTCCAGGCCACATTCCATTGCATTCCATTCAATTTCACATTCCATTCCATTCCACATTCCATTCCATTCTATTACATTCCATTCCATTCCCTTCCACTATCCTTTCCATTCCATTCCACATTCCATTCGTTTCCATTACACGTTCCATTCCATATTCCAATCCATTCCATTCCACATTCAATTACTATCCATTTCACATTCCATTCCATTCCATTCCACATTCCATTCCAGTTTCCCAGCCATTCCATTCCACATTCCATTCCTTTTCATTCCATTCCATTCCTCATTCCATTCCATTCCATTCAATTACAAATTCCACTGCATTCCATTCCACTTTACATTTGATTAATTTCCTTTACATTCCATTCCACATTCCATTACATTCCATCCATTCCGCAATCCATTCCATTCCATTCCACATTCCGTTCAATTCCAATCCACTTTCAATGCCACATTACTTTCAATTCCATTCCACATTCCATTCCATTCCATTACAAATTCCATTGAATTCCATTCCACATTCCTTTCCATTCCAGTACACATTCCATTCCTTTCCTTTCCACGTTCCATTACACACCATTTCACATTCCATTCCACATTACTTTCCACATTCCGTTCCAAATTCATTTCCATTCCATTCCACATTCCATTCCACAATCCAATCCATTCCAATCCACTTTCCACTGCATTCCATTCCACATTCCTTTCCACATTCCATTCCACATTCCATTCCACGTTGCATTCCACATTGCGTTCCACTTTCCATTCCACCTTCCATTCCAGTCCATTCCACATTACATTCAACATTCCATTCAATGTTCCATTCCAATCCATTCCAGATTGCTTTCCACAACACATTCCATTTGATTCCACATTCCATTTCACATTCCTTTCCACATTCCATTCCACTCTATTCCACAATGCATTTCACATTACATACCATTCCATTCCACATTCTATTCCACATTACATTCCACTTTCTATTCCACTCCATTCCACATTCCATTCCACCTTCAATTGCATTCCATTCCATTCGACATTCCATTCCATTCCATTTCATATTCCATTCCATTCCGTTACATTGCATTCCACATTACATTCCGTTCCATTCCACCTTCCTTCGCATTCAATTCCACAATGCATTTCATTCCATTCCACGTTCCATTCCAACTTACCTTCTACTTTCCATTCCAAGTCCCATTCCACGTTCCATTCCACATTCCTTTCCACCTTCCATTCCACATTCCATTCCACTCCATTCCACATTCCACTCCATTCAATTCCACATTCCACTCCATTCCATTCCACATTCCATTCCACATTTCACTCCATTTCTTTCCACATTCCACTGTACATTCCATTCCACATTCCATTCCATATTTCATGCAATTAAATTCCACATTCAAGTCCATTCGTTTCCATTCCATATTCCAATCCATTCCATTCCACATTCCACTGCATTCCATTCAACATTCCATTCCACATTCCTTTCCATTCCATTCCACATTCCATTGCATTCCATTCCACATTCCATCACATTACATTCCATTCAATTCCACATTCCACTCCATTCCATTCCATTCCACAATCCATTCCATTCCATTCCCCATTCCATTCCAAATTCCATTCCACATTCCATTCCATTCCATTCCATTACGTTCCACATTCCATTCCATTAGATTACAATCCATTCCACATTCCATTCCATTCCACATTCCATTCCACATTGCATTCCATTGCACATTCCATTCCATATTCCATTCGTTTCCATTCCACATTCCATTCCATTACATTCCACATTCCTTTCCATTCCGTTCCAAATTCCATTCCATTTTATTCGAAGTCCCATTCCATGTTCCATTGCATACCATTCCACGTTCCATTCCTTTCCATTCAATATTCAATTTCATTCCATTCTACATTCCATTCCACATTCGATTTGACATTCCATTCCACATTCATTCCACATTGAATTTCACATTGAATTCCACATTCCGTGACACATTCCGCATTCAATTCCATTCCATTTCACGTTCCATCCCATTCCACATTCCATTGCATTCCATTCCGCCTTCCTTTCCATTCCCATTCCATTCCATTCCACATTCCATTCAACATTCCATTCCACATTCCTTTCCCTTCCATTTCACATTCCATTCCATTCCATTAGTCAATCCATTCCACATCCCATTTCAAGATCCATTCCATTCCATTAGTCAATCCATTCCACATCCCATTTCAAGTTCCATTCCATTTCATTCAACATTCCGTGCCATTCCATTCGACATTCCATTCCACATTCCATTCCATTCCATTCCATATTCCATTCCATTCCATTCCACATTGCATTCCATTCAATTCCACATTCCATTCCATTCAATTCCCCATGGCATATTCCATTCCACGTTCTGTCCCACTTTCCATTTCAGTTTCCCTTCCATTTCATTCCACATTCCATTCTATTCCATTCCATTCCACATTCCATTCCACATTCCAATCCATTCCAATCCAAATTATATTCCTTTCCATTCCACATTCCATTCCACATTCAATTCCATTCCATTCCATATTCCATTCCATTCCATTCCACATTGCATTCCATTCAATTCCACATTGCATTCCATTCAATTCCCCATGGCATATTCCATTCCACGTTCTGTTCCACTTTCCATTTCAGGTTCCTTTCCATACCATTCCACATTCCATTCTATTCCATTCCATTCCACATTCCATTCCACATTCCAATTCATTTCATTTCACATTACATTGCATTCCATTCCACTTTCCATTCCATTCCATTCCATTCCTTTCCATTCCACATTCCATTCCATTCCATTCCATTCCATTTCCCATTCCATTCCATTCCACATTCCATTTCCTTCCATTCCAAATTCCATTCCATTCCATTCCACGTTCCATTTCACATTCCATTCCACCTTACATTCCATTTCACTCCACATTCTATTGCACATTCCATTCAAAATTCCATGCCACATTCCATTCCGTTCCCCAATCCATTCCACCTTCCATTCCATTTCATTCTACATTCGATTCCACATTCCATTCCATTCCATTCCACGTTCCATTCCATTCCATTCCATTCCGTGTTCCATTCCACGTTTCATTCCATTCCATTCCACTTTCCATTCCACGTTCCATTCCATTGAATTCCACGTTCATTTCCATTCCATTCCCCATTCCATTTTATTTCATTCCACATTCCATTCCACATTCCATTACACTCCATTCCACATTCCATTCCATGTCATTCCACTTTCCATTCCGTTCTGTTCCACATTCCATTCCATATTCCATTCCACATTCCATTCCTCATTCCAGTCCCTCCCATTCCAATTTCTTTTCAATTCCATTACAAGTTCCATTCCATTCCATTCCACTTTCCATTCCACATTCCATTCAACATTCCTTTCCTCATTCCAATGCCTTCCATTCCATATTCCATTGTACTCCATTCCACGTTCCATTCCATTCAATTTCACGTTCCATTGCATTCTATTCCACATTCCATTTCATTCCATTCCACATTCCATACCATTCCATTCCTTTCCATTCCAAATTCTTTCCATTCTATTCCACATTCCATACCATTCCATTCCAATCCATTCCACATTCCATTCCATTCCATTCCATTCCATTCCATTCCATTCCTTTCCATTCCATTCCACATTGCTTTCCATATTCCTTTCCATTCCTTTCAACATGCCATTGCATTGCATTCCACATTAAATTCCAGTCCATTCCACATTATATTCCATTCCATTCCACGTTCCATTTCATTCCATTCCACAATCCGTCCTACATTCCACTTCACATTGCATTCCACATTCCATTTAACATTCCATTAAACATTCCATTTCACATTCCATTAAACATTCCATTTCACATTCCATTCCATTCCATTCCATTCTACATTCCATTCCATTCCACATTCCATTCCTTCCAATTCCATATTTCATTTCACATTCCAATCCATTCCATTTCACATTCCATTCCAAATTCCATTTCATTCCATTTCACATTCCATTCCACATTCCATTCCTTTACATTCCCCTTTCTATTCCGTTCCATTCGACATTCTGTTTCATTCCATTGCATTCGATATTCCATTCCACTCAATTCCATATTCCATTCCATTCCTTTTCATATTCCATTCCATTCCATTCCATATTCCATTCCTTTCCATTGCATATTCCATTCCATTCCATTCCTTTCCATTCCATTGCATTCCACATTCCATTCCACATTCCATTCCACATTCCATTCAATTTCATTCAACTTTCCATTCCATTCGCTTTAATTTCATTCCACATTCCTCTCCATTCCATTCCAAAATACATTGCATTCCATTCCACATTGCGTTCCGTTCAACTCCACATTCCATTCCATTCCATTCCACATTCCTTTCCATCATTTCATTCTACATTCCATTTTACATTCCGTTCCACATTTCTGCCCATTCCATTACACATTCCATTCCACATTTCTTTCCATTCCATTCCACATTTCATTCCACTTTCCATCCCATTCCACATTCCATTCCACTCCATTTAATATTCCATTCCATTCCACATTCCATTCCACATTCCATACCATTCCAATCCACATTCCATTCCTCATTCCACTGCACTCCATTTAACATTCCTTTCCATTCCACAATGCATTCCACATTTTAATCCATTCCATTCCACCTTCCATTCCACATTCCATTCCATTTCACTCCACATTCCATTCCATGTTACAGTTCACTTTCTGTTACATTCTGTTCCACATTCCATTCCACATTCAAATCCATTCCATTCCATATTCCATTCCATCCCATTCCATTCCATTTTCCATTGGACATTCCATACCATTCCTTTACAGATTCCATTCCATTCCTTTCCATTCCATTCCTTTCCATTCCATTCCATATTCCATTCCATTCCATTCTCTTCCATTCCACATTGCAAGACATTCCATTCCATTCCATATTCCATTCCATTTCATTCCACATTCCATTCCATTCCACATTCCTTTCCACATTCCTTTCTATTGTATTCCACGTTCCATTCCACAATCCTTCCCATTCCATTCCATATTCCATTCCACATTTCATTGCATTCCATTCCGCATTCCATTCTATGCCATTCCGTTCCATTCCTTTTCAGATTACTTACCGTTCCTTTGAATTCCACAATCCATTCCATTCCATTCCATATTCCATTCTGCTCTATTGAATTCCACATTCCATTCCATTCCTTTTGACATTCCATTCCATTCCATGGAATTCCACATTCCATTCCATTCCATTCCATTCATTATTCCATTCCCCGTTTTAATCCATTCCATTCCACATTCCATTACACATTCTGTTACATTCCATTCCACATTCCTTTCCACTTTCCATTCCATTTCATTCCATTCCACATTCTGTTGCATTCCACATTGTAGTCCATTCCATTCCTTTACTCTTTCCTGTCTTTTCCAAGTTGCATTGCACATTCCAATCCACATTCCATTCCATTCCACATTCCTTTCCACATTCCAATATATTCCATTCCTCATTCCATGCCATTCAACTCCAAATTCCATTCCACATTACATTCCTTTCCTTTCCATATTTAACCCCACTTTCCATTTCACGTTCCATTCCACATTCCACCCCACAATACATTCCATTCCATTCCACTCTCCTTTCCACATTCCATTCCACTATTCTTTCCACTTTCCTTTCCACATTTCATTCCATTCCATTTAACATTCCATTCCATTAAATTGCACATTCCATTTCATTCACTTACATGCTACATTCCATTCCATTCCATTCCACATTCCATTCCTGTCCATTCCACCGTCCATTCCATTCCATTTCACATTCCATTCCATTACATTACACATTATTTTCCATGCCATTCCACATTCCATTTCATTCCTCATTCTGTTACATTCCATTCCACATTCCATTCCATTCCACTCCATATGGAATTCCATTCCATTCCATTCCAGATTACATTCCACATTCCATCCCACTCCATTCCATATTCCATTCCACTTTCCAATCCATTACTTTCTACATTTCTTTCCATTCCTTTCCATTCCACATTTCATTCCATTCCATTCCACATTCCTTTCCAATCCATTCCATTCCACATTGCATTCCATTCCATTCCATTCCACATTCCGTTCCATTACACAACCCATTAAACATTCCATTCCATTCCATCCCACATTCCTTTCAGCATTTCATACCATTCCATTCCATTTTCCATTCCACATTCCATTCCATTCCATTCCATTCCACGTTGCATTCCATTCCATTCCACTTTCCATTCAATTCCATTACTTTCCACATTCCATTCCATTCCATTCCATTTCACATTCCATTCCATTCCATTCCACATTTGATTCCAATTCACACCCCATTCCAGTCCATTCCGAATTCCAATCCATTCCATTCCATGCCACTTTGCATTCCATTGCATCCACATTCCATTCCATTGCATTCCACATTCAATTCAATTCCATTAAACTTTCCATTCCATTCCATTCCATTGCATTCCTTTCCATTCCATATTCCGTTCCATTCCATTCCACATTCCATTCCACATTAAATTCCATTCCATTCCACATTCCATTCCACATTCCATTCCATTCCATGCCACATTCCATTCCACATTCCATTCCATTCCATTCCAAATACGATTCCATTCCATTCCACATTCCATTCCCTTCCATTCCACATTGCATTCCATTCCATTCCATTCCACATTGAATTCCATTCCGTTGCATTCCACATTCCATTCCATACCATTAAATATTCCATTGCATTCCATTCAACATTCCATTGCATTCCATTCCATGTTGCATTCAATTCTTTTCTATTCCTCATTTCATTCCATCCCATTCCATTACATTGCACATTCCATTCCACATTCCATTACATTCCATTGTACATTGCATTCCATTCCATTCCATATTTCATTCCAATGCAAATTGCATTCCATTCCACATTCGATTTCATTCTTTTCCATTGAATTCCAAATTCCATTCCACATTCCATTCTACATTCCATTCCATTGAATTCCACATTCCATTTCCCATTCCATTCCACTTTCCATTGCACAATCCATTCCATTGCTTTCCGCATTCCACTTCAAAATCCATTCCACATTCCATTCCACTTAATTCCACATTCCACTCCCCATTACATTCCACATTCAATTCCCCATTCCTTTCCATTTCATTCCACATTCCATTCCATTCCATTACACATTCCATTCCACTTGCCATTCGATTTTATTCCACATTAAATTCCATTCCATTACACATTCCATTCCACTTTCCATTCCGCGTTCCATTCCAATTTCCATTGCACGTTCCATTCCATTCCATTCAACGTTCCATTCCACATTCCATTTCATTCCATTCCACTTTCCATTCAACATTCCATTCCGCCTTCCATTCCTTTCCATTCCACATTCCTTTCCAGATTCCATTCAACATTCCATTCCACAATCCATTCCATTCCGTTCCACATTCCATTCCTCATTCCATTTCTTTCAATTCCACATTCCATTCCATTCCACTCCACATTCGATTCCACATTCCTTTCCATTCCATTCCACTTTCCATTGCAAATTCCATTCCACATTCCATTTCATTCCATTCCACATTCCATTCCACGTTCCATTCCACTCCTTTCCACGTTCCATTCCACGTACCATTGCACAATCCATTCCACATTCCATTGCATTCTATTCCACATTCCATTCCACATTCCATTCCATTCTATTCCTCATTCCATTCCACAGTCCATTCCATTCCATTCCACATTCCATTCCATTCCATTCCACTTTCCATTCCATTCAATTCCTCATTCCATTACACAGTCCATTCCATTCCATTCCACAATTAATTCCACATTCCATTCCATTCCATTCCACATTCCTTCCACATTACATTCCACGGTCCATTCCAAGATCCATTCCACGTTCCATTCCATGATCCATTCCGCGTTCCATTCTATTGCATTCCATTTTCCATTCCATTCCATTCCATGTTCCATTCCATTCCATTTCACATTCCATTCCAGATTCCATTTCACATTCTTTTCCACTTTCCTTTGCACATTCCATTCCATTCCATTCCACTGCACATTCCATTCCATTCCATTCAACATTCCATACCATTCCTTTCCACATTCCATTCCATTCCATTCCATTCCAATCCATTCCATTCCACATTCCATTGCTTTCCATTCCATTCCACATTCCATTCCACATTCCTTTACCTTTCATTCCACATTCCATTCCATACCATTCCATTTAATTCCACTTTCCATTCCACGTGAAATTCCACGTTACTTTCCACTTTCCATTCCACGTTCCATTCCACATTACATTCCGTTCAATTCTCTTCTTATTCCCCATTCCATTCCACTTTCCATTCCATTCCATTCCACATTCCATTCCATTCCATTCCACATTCCATTCCATTCCACTTTCCATTCCATTGCATATTCCATTCCATTCATTTCCATTCAAATCCAACTTCCATTCCACATTCCATTGCATTGCATTGCACATTCCATTATACTCCATTCCATACTGAATTCCATTTTTTTCCCCATTCCATTCCATTCCAATCCATTTCAAATTCCATTCTATTTATTCCACATTGCATTTCAATACATTCCAAATTGCTTTCCATTCCATTCTACTCCTCATTCAATTCCATTCCATTCCATATTCCATTCCATTCCTTTCCACATTCCATTCCATTCCATTCCACATTACATTCCACATTCCATTCCATTTAATTCAATTTCATTCCACATTCCGTTAAATTCCATTCCACATTCAACTCCATTCCATTCCATTCCACATTCCATTCCACAATCCATTCCTCATTCCATTCCTCATTCCATTCCATTCCATTCCATTTTATTCCACATTCCTTGAAATTCCAGTCCACATTCCATTTCATTGCATTCCATTCCACATTCCATTCCATTCCATTCAACATTCGTTCTATTCCATTCCATGTTGCATTCCATTCCATTCCACATTCCACTCCACATTCCATTCCTTGCCATTCCGCATTCCATTCCCTTTCATTCCACAGTCCATTCCACGTTACATTACATTACCTTCTACAATCCATTCCACATTCCATTCCAATCCATTCCACATTCAATTCCATTCCGTTCCATATTCTTTGCATTCCATTCCATTCCACATTCTATTCAATTCCATTCAATTCCACATTCCATTCCACATTCCATCCCATTGCATTCCACATTCCCTTCCATTCTATTCCACATTGCTTTCCATTCCATTCCACATACCTTTCCATTCCATTTCTCATTCCGTTACACATTGCATTCCATTCCATTACAAATTCCATTTCACATTCCGTTCCACATTCCACACCATTCCATTGCATACCACATTCCACATTCCATTCCACATTGCATCCCATTCAATTCCATATTCCCTTCCACATTTCATGACATTCCATTTCACATTCCCTTCCATTCCATTCCATTCCACATTCCATTCAATTCCATTTCATTGAATTCCACATTCCATTCCATTCCTTTCTATTCCACATTCCATTCCTTTCCATTTGTGATTCCATTCCACATTCCATTGCATTCCATTCCACATTGCATTCCACATTCCATTCCACATTCCTTTCCACATTCCATTCCACATTCCAATACATTCCATTCCACATTCCATTCCACATTCCATTCCATTCCATTTCTCATTAAATTCCACATTCCATTCCATTCCTTTCCACATTCCATTCCACTTTCCATTCCACGTTCCATTCTATTCCATTCAATTGCATTCCATTCCACATTAAATTCTTTCCAATTTCACATTCCATTATATTCCATTACACATTCCATTCCACTCCGTTACACATTCCATTCCATTCCATTACACATTCAATTCCATTCCATTACACATTCAATTCCATTCCACTTTCCGTTCTACATTCCATTCGACATTCCATTCCACTCCATTTCACATTGCATTCCATTCCATTCCATTCCACTTTCCATTCAATTGTACATTCCATTCCTTTCAGTTCCACTCCATTCCATTCCACATTGCATTCCATTCCACTCCATTCCATATTCTATTACATTCCTTTCCATTCCATTCCATATTCCATTCCATTCCATTCCTCATTCCATCCATTCCATTCAACTCCATTCCACATTCCTTTCCATTCAATTCCACATTACATTCCATTGCACATTCCATTCCATTCCATTCCATTCCACATTCCATTCCATTCAATTCCATGCCATTTCATATACCATTCCATTCCATTGCAAATTCCATTCCATTCCATTCCACTTTCCATTCCATTTTTCATTCAATTGCGTTCCATTCCACATTTCATTCCACATTCCATCCCACTGCATTCCACATTCCATTTCATTCCATTCCACTTTCCATTCCACATACCTTTCCACATTACATTCCTTTCCATTTCATTCCATTCCACATTCCACTCCTTTACATTACA
This sequence comes from Pongo abelii, assembly GCF_028885655.2. NCBI lineage: Eukaryota > Metazoa > Chordata > Mammalia > Primates > Hominidae > Pongo > Pongo abelii. The sequence continues at coordinate 14,741,959 of NC_072000.2, read as the reverse complement.
CATTCCATTCACTTCCATTCCACATTCCAGTCCATTCCATTAAATATTGCATTCCATTCCATTCCACATTCCATTCCGCATTCCATTCCATTCCATTCCACATTCAATTCCATTCCGTTCTACATTCCATTGCATATTCAATTCCATTCCATTCTACATTCCATTCCATTCCTTTCCATTACGCATTCCATTCCATTCTATTCCTCATTCCATTTCTTTCCATTCCATATTGAATTCCATATTCCATTCAATTCCGTTCCAGTCCTTTCCACTTTCCATTCCTTTCCATTCCACTTTCCATTGCATTCTAATCCACATTCCATTTCACATTCCTTTCCATTCAACAATCCATTCCACTTTACATTCCCCTACATTCGACATTCAGTTACACATTGCATTCAATTATGTTCCACTTTCCATTCCACATTCAATTCCTCATTCCATTGAATACAATTCCAGATTCCTTTACATTCCATTCAATTGCATTCCAATTTGCATTCCATTTCACTCCAAATTCCATACCATTCCAATCCAAATTCCATTCCATTCTATTCCGTATTCCATTCCATTCCATTCCATATTCCATTCCATTCCATTCCACATTCCATTCCATTCCATTCCGCATTCCATTTCACTCTCCACTCCATTCCATTCCACATTCCGTTCCATTCCATTCATCATTCCATTACGTTCTGATACACATTCAATTCCATTCAATTCCATTCCATTCCACATTCCATTCCACAGTCCAGTCCATTCTATTCCATTCCACATTCCATTCCACTTTCCAATCCATTGCATTCCAAATTCCATTCCACAATCCATTCCATTCCATTTCTCATTCCGTTACACATTCCATTCCATTCCATTCCAAATTCCATTCCACATTCCATTCCCCATTCTATACTATTCCATTGCATTCCACATTCCAGAATCCATTCCACATTGCATCCCATTCAATTCCATATTCCCTTCCACATTTCATGCCATTCCATTTCACGCCATTCCATTTCACATTCCGTTCCATTGCATTCCATTCCACATTCCATTCAATTCCATTTCATTGAATTCCACATTCCATTCTATTCCATTCCATTCTGCATTCCATTCCACATTCCATTCCTTTCCATTTGTCATTCCATTCCACATTATATTCCATTCCTTTCCACGTTCCATTCCACATTCCATTCCACATTCCTTTCCACATTACATTCCACATTCCAATACATTCCATTCCACATTCCATTCCACATTTCATTCCGTGCCATTACACATTCCATTCCACTTTGCATTCCATTCCATTTCTCATTAAATTCCACATTCCATTCCATTCCTTTCCACATTCCCTTCCACATTCCATTCCACGTTCCATTCTGTTCCATTCCATTCCATTCCATTCCACTCCACATTAAATTCCTTCCCATTTCACATTCCGTTCCATTCCATTACACATTCCATTCCATTCCACTTTCCGTTCTACATTCCATTCGACATTCCTTTCCATTCCATTTCACATTGCATTCCATTCCATTCCATTCCACTTTCCATTCCATTCTACGTTCCATTCCATTCCATTCCATTCCACTTTGCATTCCATTCCACTCCAATCCATATTCCATTCCATTCCCTTCCATTCCATTCCATTCCATTCCACATTCCACATTACAATCCACATTGCATCCCATTCCATTCCATATTCCCTCCCACATTCCATTCAATTCCATTTCACATCCCATTCCATTCCATTCCATTCCACATTCCATTCCATGCCATTTCTTTCCTCATTCCTTTCCATTCCATTCCATTCCACATTCCATTCCCATCCGTTCCACATTCCATTCCATTCCATTCCATTCCACATTCCATTGCACATTCCATTCCGTTTCATTCCACATTCCATTCCACATTCCATTCCACATTCCAATACATTCCATTCCACTTTCCATTCCACATTTCATTTCATTCTGTTACACATTCCATTCCATATTGCATTCCATTCCATTTCTCATTACATTCTACATTCCATTCCATTCCTTTCTACATTACATTCCGCATTCCATTCCATTCCATTCCAATCCATTCCATTCCACATTCCATTCCTTTGCATTCCACATTCCATTCCATTCCACTACACATTCCATTCCATTCCATTACACCTTCCATTCCATTGCACATTCCATTCCACATATCATTCGACATTGCTTTACATTCCTTTTCACATTCCATTCCATTCCATTTCACATTCCATTCCATTCCATTCCATTCCATTCCACTTTCCATTCCATTCCACATTCCATTGCATTGAATTCCTTTCCATTCTATTCCACATTGCATTCCATTCCATTCCATTCCATATTCCATTCCGTTAAATTCCATTCCATTCCATATTACATTCTGTTCCATTCTTTATTCCATTAAATTCCATTCCACTCCATTCCACGTTCCATTCCATTCCATTCCACATTCCATTCCATTTCATTCAACGTTGCAATCCACATTCCATTCCGTTTCATTCCACTTCCCATTCCAGATCCCATTCCACATTCCGTTGAATTCCATTCCACAATCTATTCAATTCCATTCAATTCCATTCAATTTCATTCCAAATTCCTTTCCATTCCATTCCACATTCCATTCCATTCCATTACACATTCCATACATTTCCATTCCACATTCATTTCCCCATTCCATCCCATTCAATTTAACATTACATTCTACATTTCTTTCCATTCCATTAAACATTTCATTGCATTCCACATTCCATATTCCATTCCACATTCTATTCCGCATTCCTGTCCCTTCCAATCCATATTTCATTCTATTAAATTCCACGTACCATTCCATTCCATTCCACATTCCATTCCATTCCATTCTGCTTTCCATTCCATTCTATTCCACGTACCATTCCATTCCATTCCACGTACCACTCCATTCCATTCCACATTTCATTCCATTCCATTCCACATTCAATTCCACATTCCATTCCGCATTCCATTCACTGCCATTCTACATTCCGTTCCATTCCATTGCTCATTCCATTCCACATTACATTCCACGTTCCATTCCACGTTCCATTTCACGTTGCATTCCACGTTCCATTCCATTCCATTCCGTGTTCCATTCCACATAGCATTCAATTCCATTCCACTTTCCATTCCTTTCCATTTCATTCCACATTCCATTCCATATTCCATTCCATATTCGATTGCGCATTCCAGTCCCTTCCATTCCACATTCCATTCTCTCCATTCCAATTTCCTTTCCATTCCATTAAACATTCCATTCCATTCCAGATTCCATTCCATTCTATTCCACATTCTATTGCCTTCCATTCCACATTCCATTCCATTCCATTCCACGTTCATTTCACGTTCCATTCTATTCGATTCTACGTTCCATTTCATTCCATTCCTCGTTCCACTTCATACCATTTCACATTCTATTCCACATTCCATTCCACTATGCATTACATATTCCATTTCACATTCCATTCCACATTCCATTTCACATTCCTTTCCATTGCATGGCATTCCACTTTCCATTCCATTCCATTCCACAATCTATTCATGTCCCTTCCTTTCCGTATTCCATTGCATTCCATTCCACATTGCATTCCCTTCCATTCCATTCCACTTTCCATTCCTTTCCATTCCATTCCATTGCACATTGCATTTCAAATTCCAGTACATTCATTTCCACATTCCTTTCCATTCCATTCCACTGTCCATTTACTTCCATTCCACTCTCCATTCCATTCCGCGTTCCTTACCATTCCATTCCGCGACCAACTCTGTTACATTCCACATTAAATTCCCTTGCATACCACATTCCAGTCCATTCCAATCCATTCCACGTCTCATTCCTTTCCATTCCACGTTCCATTTCATTGCATTCCACTTTCCAATCCATTCCATTCCACGTTTCACTCTCTTCCATTCCATGTTACATGCCATTCCATTTTACATTCCATTCCATTCCACTGCATTCCATCGCACATTCCATTCCAATTTCCATTCCATTCCCTTCGATTCCACATTCCATTCCACTTTCCGTTCCATTCCATTCCAGGTTGCATTCCATTCATTTCCACTTTCCAATCTACATTTCATTCCGTTTCATTCCACATTGCATTCCACATTCCATTCCATTCCTTTCCACATTGCATTCCATTCCATTCCACATTCCTTTCCATATTCCATTCCATTCCATTCCACGTTCCATTAAATTCCATTCAACATTCAATTCCATTCCATTTCCATTTCATTCCGCTTACGATTCCACATTCCATTCTATTTCATTCCACATTCCATTTCACATTCCATTCCATTTCATTCTACACTGCATAACATTGCATTCCTCATTCCATTCCATTCCATTCCACGATCCATTTAATTCCATTCCATTCCGTTCTATTCCTTTCCAAATTCTATTCCATTCCATTCCACGTTCCATTCCACTCCATTCCATTGAATTTCACATTCCATTCCATTCCATTCTACATTCCATTCCATTCCATAAAACGTTCCATTCCAAATTCCATTCCACATTCCATTCCTTTCCATTGCATTCCATTCCACATTCCACTCCATTTTCTTACACATTTCATTCAATTCCTATCCACATTCCTTGGCATTCCATTAAACATTCCATTCAAATCCATTCTACATTCCATTCCGCATTCGATTCCATTCCATTCCACATTCCATTCCACATTCCCTTCCTTTCAATGCTACATTCCATTCCATATTCCATTAAATCCATTCTACATTCCATTCCATTCCATTCCACATTACAATCCATTGCATTCCATTCCATTACACATTGCATTCCATATTAAATTCCATTCCATTCCATTCCACTCCTAGGTCCATTCCATTCCATTCAACATTCCATTTCACATTCCATTTCACATTCCGTTCCTTTCCATTCAACAATCCCTTCCACATTGCATTCCATTCCTTTCCATGTTCCATTGCGCAATCGATTCCATTCCATGCCACTTTCCATTCGACATTCCATTCCGCATTGCACTCAACTCCATTCTACATTCCATTCTGCATTCCATTCCACATTCCATTCCACATTCCATTCCATTGCATTCCACATTCCATTAAATTCCCTTCCACATTCCACTCCTTTTTGACCCACATTCAATTCCATTCCAATCCATTCCATCACACATTCTATTCCATTCGATAACATCCATATTCCAGTCCACATTCCATCCCATTATATTCCACATTCCATTCTACATTCCATTCCATTCCATTTCATATTCCATTCCATTCCATTCCATTCCACATTCCATTCAATTCCATTCCTCATTCCATTCCATTACACTACACATTCCAATACCTATTCCATTCCATTCCATTCCACATTGCAATAAATTCCATTTCACATTCAATTCCATCCCATTTCCATTCCATTCCACTTTCCATTCCACATTCCATTCCATTTCATTCCACATTCCATTCCACATTTCATTCCATTTCATTCCACAGTCCATTACATTTCATTCTTCATTCCATTCCATTCAATTTCGCTTTCCATTCCGTTCCACGTTCCATTTAATTCCATTCCATTCCGTTCCATTCCTTTCCAAGTTCTATTAAATTCCGTTTCACATTCCTTTCCATTTCATTCCACATTCCATTACATTGCATACCTCATTCCATTCCATTCAATTTCACTTTTCATTCCATTCCATGTTCCATTTAATTCCATTCCATTCCGTTCCATTCCATTCCAAGTTCTATTACATTCCATTTCACATTCCATTCCATTCCATTTTACTGCACTCCACATGGCATTCCACTTTACTTTCCACATTCCTTTCCACATTCCATTCCATTCCATTGCATATTCCATTCTACTTTCCATTCCATTTCATACCACATTCCATTCCAAATTCCATTCCATTCCTTTCTGTTCCATTCCATTCAACATTTCATTCCACATTCCGTTACATTCCATTCCACATTGCATTCAACATTCCATGCTACATTCCATTCCATCCCATTCCACATTCCATTCCATTCCATTCCACGTTCCTTTCAACATTCCATTCCATTCCACTCCACATTCCGTTATGTTCCATTCCACGTTCCATCCCATTGAATTCCATATTCCATTCCACTATCCTTTCCTTTCGATTCCACCTTCCATTCAATTCTATTACACTTTCCATTCCATACCATTACATATTCCATTATGTTGCATTACACGTTACATTCAATTTCACATTCCATTCCACATTCCATTACACTCCATTTCATATTCCATTCCATTCCATTCCACATTCCATTCAATTCCATTCCATTCCATTCCATTCCACATTCCTCTCCATTCCATTCCATTCTGCATTCCATCCCATTCCATTCCATATTCCATTAAATATTTCATTCGACATTCCATTCCATTCCATTCCACATTCCATTCCATTCCATTCCACATTCCATTCCATTCCATTCTATTCGACATTCCATTCCATTCCATTCCACATTCCATTCCATTCCATTCCAGTTTCCATTCCATTCCATTCCATTCCACATTCCATTCCTTTCCATTCCGCTTTCCATTCTATTCCCGTGTGCATTCGATTCCATATTCCATTCCACATTCCATTCCGCATTCCATTCCCTTCCTTTCCACATTCCATTCCACTCAATTCCATGTGCCATTCCATTCCATTCCACGCTCCATTCCATTCCATTCCACATTGCATTCCACTTTCCATGCCACATTCCATTCGGCATTCCTTTCCCTTCCATTCCACTTTCCATTCCATTCCATTACTCATTCCATTCCACGTTCCATTCCACGTTCCATTCCATTCCATTCCACATCACATTGGATATTCCATTCCATTGCATTCCACATTCCATTCCGTTCCATTCCACGTTCCATTTCACATACCATTTCACATTCTATTCCATTTCATTCAACATTCTATTCCATATTACATTCCAAATTTCATGCCACATTCCATTCCAATACATTCCACATTCCACTGCACAATCCATTCCACTTTGCATTACATACCATTCCAGATTGCATTCCATTCCATTCCACTTTCCATTCCTCATTTCATTCAATTTCTTTCCACATTCAATTCCATTCCATTCCACGTTCCATTCCACGTTCGATTCCACGATCCATTCCATTCCATTACACATTCCATTCAGTTGCATTCCACATTCCATTCCACTTTGATTTCCATTCAATTCCACATTCCGTTCCACATTCCATTCCATTCTATTCCATTACACTTTCCATTCAATATTCCATTCCATTCCATTGCATTCCACATTCCATTCCTTTCCATTCCATTACAATTTCCATTCCTTTCCACATTCCATTTCTCATTCCACTCCATTCCATTCCACTTTTAATTCCACGTCCTTATCAACTTTGCTTTCCACATTCCATTCTCCACTCCATTCCATTGCGTTATACATTCCATTCCACATTGCCTTCCTTTCCATTCCATTCCATTCCACATTCCACTTCTCATTCCCCTCCATTCCATTCCACTTTGCATTCCACATTCCCTTCCATTCCATTCCATTCCACATTTCATTTCTCATTCCCCTCCATTCCATTCCACTTTCCATTCCACATTCCCTTCCATTCCTTTCCATTCCACATTTCATTCCAGGTTCTAGTCTGCTTTACATTCCACATTCCATTCCTCACTGCATTCCTTTCCATTCCACGTTCTAGTCCACTTTCCATTCCACATTCATTCCTCACTCTATTCCATTACATTCCACATTCCAATCATTCCATCCGATTCCACATTCTATTCCATTCAAAATTCCATTCCATTCTACATTCCAGTCCTCATTACTTTCCTTTCCACTCCACTTTCCTTTGCACATTCCATTCAAATCCAATCCACATTCCATTCCAATTTCCATTTTATTCCATTCCACATTCCATTCCACATTCCATTCCACATTCGATTCCATTCCATTACACTTTCAATTCCACATTTGATTCCTTTCCTTTCCACTTTCTCTTCCACATTCCTTTCCTCTACATTCCACTTTTCATTCCGTTTAATTCTTTTCCAGTACACATTCTATTCCATTGTATTCCATTCCACAATCCATTCCATTCCATTCCACATTCCATTCCACATTCCGTTCCTTAACTATCCACATTCCATTCCCTTCCATTCCACATTCCTTTCCATTACATTCCACATTCCATTCCATTCCAATCCAGATTCCATTCCATTCCATTCCACATTCCATTCCATTCCATTGTATTCCACATTCCATTCCATATTCCTTTCCACATTCCATTCCATTCCATTCCACATTCCTTTCCATTCCATTCAACATACCATTCCATTCCATTCCACATTCCATTCCATTCCATTCCTCTCCAGATTCCATTCCACATTCCTTTCCTTTCTTTTCCACATTCCATTCCATTCCATTCCAGATTCCATTCCTCTAAATTCCATTCTATATTTCTTTCCATTCCATTCCACTTTCCATTCCATTCCATTGCATTCCATTGCATTCCACTTTCCATTCCACATTCCATTACACATCCCATTCAAAATTCCATTCCATTCCATTCCACATTCCATTCCATTCCATTCCACACTCCATTCCATTCCATTTCACATTCCATTCCATTGCGTTCCACATTCCATTAAACATTCCATTCCACGTTCCATTCCACATTGCTTTCCATGTTCCATTCCACCTTCCATTCCATTCCCTTTCACCTTCCACTCCACAGTCCATTCAACGTTGATTCCACTCCTTTACACATTACATTCCACATTAGATTCCATTCGATTCCACATTGAATTCCACATTCCATTGCACTTTGCATTCCATTGCATTCCACTCCGCATTCCATTCCATTCCATTGAACATTCCATTCCATTCCATTCCACATTCCATTAAATCCCATTTCCTTCCATTCCATTCCATTCCAATTTCCATTCCGTTCTACATTCAATTCTAAATTCGTTTCCATTGCATTCCACCTTCCATTCCACAATCCATTGCATTCCATTCCACATTCCATTCCATTCCATTCCTCTTTCCATTCCACATTCCATTCCATTCTATTCCATTATACATTTTATTTCACATTCCATTCCATTCCATTCCAGTCCACATTATGTTACACTGTGTTACATTCCACATTCCATTCCATTCAACTCCATTCCATTCCACATTCCATTCCATTCCATTACACTTTCTGTTCCATATTCCAATTCACTACATTCCACATTCCATTCCTCATTCCATTCCATCCCTTCCCACATTCTATTCCATGCCATTCCACATTCCATTCAACAATGCATTCCATTCCATTCCACATTCCAGTCCACATTCCATTCCATGCCATTCCACACTCCATTCCATATTCCTTTACATTCCATTCCATATTCCTTTACATGCCAATCCATATTCCATTCCATTTCTGTCCACATTCCATTCCATTCCATTCCATTCCACATTCCATTCCATTCCATTCAACATTGCATTCCATACCATTCCACTTTGCATTCGATTCCATTGAACATTCTACTCCATTCCTTTCCACTTTCCATTCCACATTCCATTGGACATTCCATTGCACATTCCATTCCACGTTCCATTCGAAGTTCCAATCCACGTTCCATTCCACATTTGATTCCATTCCATTCCATTCCTCATTCCATTCCACATTCCATTTCACATTCCTTTCCTTTCCATTCAACATTCCATTCAACATTCCATTCCACATTCCTTTGATTTCCATTCCATATTCCGTTCCATTACATTCCACATTCCATCCCATTCCATTCCACATTCCACCCCATTCCATTCCACATTCCATTCCATTCCACTCCATTCCACATTCCGTTCCATTCCACATACTTTTCCATTCGTTTGCATTGCACATTCAATTCCATTCCATTCCATTCCATTCCACATTCCATTCCACTTTCCTTTCCAATCCTTTCCTCATTCCATTCCATTCCATTCCATTGCAGTCCAAATTCCATTCTATTTCATTCCATTGCACATTCCATTCCATTCCATTCTTCATTCCATTCCATCCATTCCACGTTCCATTCCACGTTCCAATCCATGTTCCATTCCACCTTCCACTCCATTCCATTCCATTCCACATTCCATTCCACTTTCCATTCCACATTCCTTTCCATTCTGTTTCACATTTCTTTGAACATTCTTTTCCACATTCCTTTCCACATTCCTTTCCATTCCATTCCACATTCCATTCCATTACATTCCAAATTGCATTCCATTCTACTTCACATTCCATTCAACATTCCCTTCCTCATTCCATTCCACGTTCCATTGCACGTTCCTTTACACGTTCCATTTCACGTTCCATTCCCCGTTCCATTCTACGTTCCATTGCATTCCATTCCTCATTCCATTCCACATTTCATTCCATTCCATTCCACTTTCCATACCGTTACATTTCACTTCCCATTCCACAATCCATTCCACATTGCATTTCATTCCATTCCACATTCCATTCCATTCCACTCCATTCCATTGCACTCCATTCCACTCCATTCTCTTCCACTCTCCATTCCATTCCATTCCATTCCACTTTCCTTTGCATTCCATTCCACATTCGATTCCATGTTCCCTTCCATTCCGTTCCACATTCCATTCCATTCCATTCCATTCCATTCCACATTGCATTGCATTCCATTCCATTCCACATTCCATTCCATTCCATTCCACATTCCTTTCCATCCCATTCCACATACCTTTCCATTCCATTCTATTCCATTCCATTCCATAATGCATTCCATTCCTTGTTACTTTCCTTTCCATTTCACTCCACTTTCCATTCCACATTCCTTTCCATTCCACATTCCATTGCGTACTCGATTCCTTTCCATTCCACATTCCATTCCGTTCCATTCCACATTCCATTCCATTCTATTCCATTGAATTCCATTCCTCATTCCTTTCTGTTCTATTTCACATTCTATTCCATTGCTTTCCACGTTCCGTTCCACATTCCATTAAATTCCACATTCCATTCCGCATTCCATTCCATTCCATTCCACATTCCATTCCATATTCCATTCCATTCCATTCTGTTTCATTCCACGTTCCATACCGTTTCATTCCACTTTCCATTCTACATTCCATTCCTTTCAATTCCATTCCACATTCCATTCCAGTCCTTTCCACATTCCTTTCCATTCCAGTCTACATTCCATTCCATTCCATTCCACTCCACATTCAATTCTATTCCACTCCATATTCCATTCCACTTTCCATTCCACGTTCCATTCCACGTTCCATTCCATGTTCCTTTCCACGTTCCATTTCATATTCCATTCCACATTCCATTCTACATTCCATTCCATTCCATTCCTGCTTCCATTCCACATTCCATTCCATTCCACTTTCCATTCCTTTACATTTCACATTCCATTCCACAATCCATTCCACATTGCATTCCATTCCATTTAACATTCCATTCCATTCCACACCATTCCATTGCTTTCCATTCCATTCCATTCTATTCCACTCTCCATTCCATTCCATTCCATTCCACATTCCTTTCCGTTGCATTCCACATTCTATTCCATATTCGCTTCCCTTCCATTCCACATTCCATTCCATTCCATTCAATTCCATTCCACATTCCTTTCCATTCCATTCTACATTCCATTCCATATTCCCTTCCATTCCATTCCACATTCCATTCCATTCCATTCCATTCCATTCCATTCCATTCCATTCCATTCCCCATTCCATTTGATTCCATGCCACATTCCTTTCCATTCCATTCTATTCCATTCCATCCCACAATGCATTCCATTCCATGCCACTTTCCTTTCCATTTCATTCTACCTTCCATTCCACCTTCAATTCCATTCCTCATTCCATTGTATATTTCATTCCATTCCATTCCACATTCCATTTCATTTTAATAAACATTCCTTTCCATTCCATTCCATTCCATTCCATTTCATTACATTCCATTCCATTTCTCATTCCATACCATTCAATTACACATTCCATTCCATTCAATTCCAATTTCCATTCCACATTCCATTCCATTCCATTCCACATTCCATTCCACATTCCATTCCATTTCATTCCACGTTCCATTCCTCATTCCATTCCATTCTATTGCACATTCCGTTCCACATTCTATTCCATTACATTACAGATTGCATTCCATTACATTCCAGATTCCATTCCAGGCCTTACCATTCCACATTCCCTTCCCCATCCCATTTCATTCCGCTTTCCTTTCCATTCCAATTTCCTTTCCATTCCATTCCTCATTTTCACATTTCTTTGCATTGCATTCCAGAATTCACTCCGTTCCATACCACATTCCTTTCCTCATTCCATCCCAAATTCCATTCCTTTACATTCCATATTCCATTCCATTCCATTCCACGTTCCATTCCACTTTCCGTTCCACATTCCTTTCCATTCCATTCCACATTCCATTCCATTCATTTCCACATTCCATTCCGTTCCATTCCACGTTCCATTCCATGTGGGATTTCATTCCATTTCCTTCCACATTCCCCTCCATTCCACATTCAATGCCATTTCATTGCACATTCCATTTCATTCCTTTCCATTCCACATTCCCTTCCATTCCATTCCACATTCCCTTCCATTCCATTCCACATTCCCTTCCATTCCATTCCACATTCCCTTCCATTGCATTCCACATTTCATTCCATTCCATTCCACATTCCATTCCATTACAGATTGCATTCCATGCCATTCCACATTCCATTCCATTCCACATTCCATTCCATTCCATTCCATTCTACATTGCATTCCACATTCCATTCCATTCCATTTCAGATTCCATTCCATTCCATTCCACATTCCATTCCATTCCAGATTGCATTCCATTCCATTCCACATTCCATTCCATTCCATTCTGCATTCCATTCCTCTCCATTCCACAATCCATTCCGTTCCTCATTCCTTTCCTTTACATACAATTACATTCCATTCCTTTCGACATTCCATTCCATTCCATTCCACTTTCCATTCCATTCAATTCCGAGTTCCATTCCCTTCCATTCCATATAGCATTCCACGCCATTCCACATTGCTTTCCTAATTCCATTCGATTCCATTCTACATTACATTCCATCTTCCATTCCATTCCATTCCATATTTCATTCCATTGCATTCAATTCCGGTCTACATTCCATTCAATTCAATTCCGTTCCACATTCCATTCCAATCCATTCCATTGCATATTCCATTCCTTACATTCCACATTCCAATCCATTTCATTCCACTTTCCTTTCCACATTCCATTCCATTCCATTCCATTCCTTTCCACTTTCCATTCGATTCCATTCCTCATTCCATTCCAATCCATTCCACATTACTTTGAACACTATTCCACATTCTATTACATGCCATTCCACATTTCATTACACATTCCGTTCGATTCCATTCCATTTCTTTCCACATTCCATTCCATTCCATTCCACATTCCATTCCAATTTCCATTCCGTTCCATTCCACGTTCCATTCCATTCCATTCCACATTCCATTCAATTCCATTCCACATTCCATTCCATTACAGATTGAATTCCATTCAATTCCACATTCCATTCCATTCCATTCCACATTCCTTACCACATTCCATTCCATTCCATATTCCATTCCATTCCATATTCCATTCCATTCCATATTCCATTCCATTCCATTCCATTCCTCATTCCATTTCACATTCCTTTCCCTTCCATTCCACATTGCATTCCATTCCGTTCCACATTAAATTCCATTCCACTTTGCTTTCTATTACACATTCCATTCCATGGTATTCCACATTCCATTCCATTCCCATCCACATTCCATTGCATTCCATTCCAGATTCCATTCTACATTCCATTCCGTTCGTTTCCGTTCCATTCCGTTTCGCATTTCTTTTCTTTCCAATCCATTCCGCAGTCCCTTCCATTTCATTCCACATTCCATTCCATTCCGTTACACTTTCCATTCCTCATTCTTCTCCATTCCATTCCACATTCCATTCCATTTCATTCGAAATTCCACTGAATTCCTTTCCACTTTCCTTTTCATGGTCCATTCCGCGTTCCATACCCCTGTTCCATTCCACGTTCTGTTCCACGTCACATACTAAGTTCCATTCCAGGTTCCTTTACACTTTCCATTCCACATTCCATTCCACGTTCCATTCCTTTCATTCCACATTCCATTCCACATTATGTTTTTTTGGATTCCACATTCCATTCCACATTCCATTCCATTCCATTCCACAATGAACTCCATTTCATTCCGCATTCCACTCCATTCCATTCCACATTCCACTCCATTCCGTTCTGCATTCCATTTCCCATTCCACTCCTTTCCACTCCACATTCCATTGCACATAGCATTCCACAATCCATTCCATTCCATTCGACCGAATTCCCTTCCATTCCACATTCCATTCATTCCATTTCGATTTCCACTCCATTCCTTTCCATATCATTCCACATTCCATTCCATTCCATTCCACTTACCATTCCATTCCATTCCATCCCGCATTCCATTCCAATCCATTCCACGTTCCATTCCACGTTCTATTCCACTTTCTTTTCCAAGATCCATTCCACAGTTCACTCCATTCCATTCCACATTTCATTCCATCCCTTTCCACATTCAATTCGAAATTGCCTTCCATTCCATTCCACATTCCATTCCCTTCTATTCCATTACATTCCATTCCACATTCTATTCCATATTCCCTTCCATTTCATTCCACACGCCATTAATTTCCATTCCATTCCATTCCATTCCATATTTCATTCCATTCCACATTCTATCCCATTCCATTACATTCCACATTCCATTAAACTCCAATTCACATTCCATTCCATATTCCCTTCCATTTCATTCCACATTGCATTCCTTTCCATTGCATTACATTCCATATTCCATTCCATTCCATATTCCATTCCATTCCATTTCGCATTCCATTCCATTCCATTCCATTCCAAATTCCATTCCACATTCCATTCCTTTCCTTTCTACATTCCATTTAATTCCATTCCGCATTCCATTCCATTCCATTCCACATTCCATTCCATTCAATTCCACATTCCATTCCATTCTATTCCACATTCCATTCCATTCCATTCCACATTCCATTCCATTCTATTCCACATACCATTCCATTCCAGATTACATTCCACATTCATTTCCTTTCCTTTCCACATTCCATTCCACATTCCATTCCTCTGCATTCCATTCTATATTTCATTCCATTCCATTCCACATTCTATTCCATTCCATTCCATTGCATTCTACATTCCATTCCACATTCCATTCCACATCCCATTTAAATTTCCATTCCATTACGTACCACCTTCCATTCCATTCCATTCCACCTTCCGTTCCATTCCATTACGCATTCCGTTCCATCACTTTGCACATTCCATTAAACATTCCATTCCACGTTCCATTCCACATTGCATTCCACGTTCCATTCCACCTTCCATTCCATTCCCTTTCACATTCCACTCCACAGTCCATTCAACGATCCATTCCACTCCTTTCTGAATTACATTCCACAATCCATTGCATTCGATTCCACGTTCAATTCCACATTCCATTCCACATTCCATTCCATTCCACATTCTATTCCACATTCCATTCCACATTCCATTCCATTCCATTTCACATCCCATTCCATTCCGTTCCATTCCATTCCACATTTCATTCCATTCCACATTCCATTCCACATTCCATTCCATTGCATTCCACATTCCATTCCTCATTCCATTTCTTTCCAATCTACATTCCATTCCATTCCATTCCAAATACCCTTCTATTCTACTGCACATTGCATTCCATTCCATTCCACGTTGCCTTCCATTCCATTCCAAATTCCAATCGAAGTTAAGTTCCATTCCATTCCACATTCCATTCCGCATTCCATTCCATTCCATTCCACATTCTATTCCATTCCATTCCACATTCCATTCCTTTCCATTCCACATTCCATTCTGCATTCCATTAAAATTCCATTCCACTTTCATTTCCTCGTTTCATTCCACGTTCCATTCCACTTTCCGTTACTTTCCTTTCCACATTCCATTCCACATTCCATTCGATATTCCATTTCATTGCATTCTGCATTCCATTCCACATTCCAGTCCATTCAATTCCACATTGCATTCCACTTTCTATTACAAATTCATTTCCGAGTTCCCTTTCATTCCTTTCCACATACCATTTCACATTCCATTCCACATTCCATTCCACGTTCCATTTGACGTTCATTTCCACGTTACTTTCCACCTTCCATTCCACGTTCCATTACACCTTCCATTACATTACTTTCCACATTCCATTCCACATTCCTTTCAACGTTCTATTCCATTCCATTCCACATTCCTTTCCACATTCCACTGCATACCATTCCACATTCCTTTCCACATTCCATACAATTCCATTCCACATTTCATTCCACGTTTGATTCCACATTGTATTCCACATTCCATTCAGCATTCCATTCCATTCCATCCCCCATACGATTCCAGATTCCATTCCACATTCCTTCCCATTCAACATTCCATTCCTCATTCCATTCCATTCCATTCCACATTCCATTCCACTTTGCACTCCACATTCCATTCCATTCCAGTCCACTTCAATTTACATTCCACTTCCCATTCCGCTTTCCATTCCACATCACATTCTGTTGCATTCCACATTACATTCGATTCCACATTCCATTCCAAAATCCATTGCATTCCTGTCAACAATCCATTCGACTTTCCAATCCATCCCATTCCACATTCTACTCCATTCTAATCCACATTCCATTCCACATTCCAGTCTATTCCTTTGCGCATTCCATTACACATTCCATTAAATTCCATTCCACATTCAATTCCACATTCCATTCCATTTCATTCCACGTTCCATTCCACAGCAAATTCCACATTCCATTACACTTTCCATTCCATTCCATTCCATGATCCATTCCACGTTCCATTCCATTCCATTCCACGTTCAATTCCGCATTCCATTGCTCATTCCACTCCCCGTTCCATTCCACCTTCCATTCTAGGTCCCATTTCATTCCATACCACTTTCCATTCCATTCCATTCCACGTTCCATTTCATTCTATTCCTCATTCCATTCTACATTCCATTTCACATTCCATTCCACATTCCATTTCACATTCCATTCCATTCCATTCCACATTGCAATCCGTTCCATTCCACATTCTCTTCCATTAAATTCCACGTTCCATTCCACGTTCCATTCCACGTTCCATTCCACGTTCCATTTCACATTCTATTCCATTCCATTCCACATTCCATTCCACATTCAATTCCATTGCATTCCACATTCCATACAAACCAATTCCATTCAATTACACATTCCATTACATTCCATTCCACATTCCATTCCACATTCCAATCCATTCCATTCCACATTTAATTCCATATTCCATTCCACATTCCATTGCATTCCACTTTCCATTCCACATTCCATTCCATTCCATCCCAAACTGCATTCCACAGTCCGTTCCATTCCTTTCCACATTCCATTCCATTCCATTCCACTTTAGATTCCACATTCCATTCCATTCCATTCCACTTTCCATTCCACATTCCATTCCATTACTTTCCACTTTGCATTCTATGTTATATTCCACTTTCCATTCCACGTTCCATTCCACATTCCATTCCATTCAATTCCACATTCCATTCCATACGATTCCACGTTCCACTTCATTTCATTCAGCATTCTACTACACGTTCAATTTCACATTCCTTTCCACATTCCATTTCACATGCCATTTCGTTCCATTCTATTCCATTCCACATTCCATTCATTTCCATTCCACATTCCATTCCACATATTGTTCAATTAAATTCCACATTCCATTCCATTACGTTCCTCGTTCCATTCCATTCCATTACAAATTCCATTCCATAACTCATTGCATTCCACTGTCCATTTCACGTTCCATTGCACGTTCCATTCCAAGTTCCATTGCATGTTCCATTCCACTTTCCATTCCACGTTACATTCCACATTCCATTCCACATTCCATTCCACATTCCAACCACTTTCCACTCCATTACATTCCTCATTTCATTCCACTTTCCATTCCATTCCACATTCCATTTGTTTGCTTTCCACATTCCATTCCATATTCCATTCCACGTTCCATTCAACCTTCCATTCCACGTTCCATTTCATTATATTCCACTTTCCATTCCACATTACTTTTCACATTCCGTTCCACATTCCACTTCACTTTCCAGTCAATTCCATTCCATTCTATTACACATTCCATTCCTTTCCAATCCACTTTCCATTCCATTCAATTCCACTTTCCATTCCGTTTCACTTTCTATTCCATTCCATTCCACATTCCATTCCATTCCATTTCACATTCCATTCAATTCCATTCAACATACCATTCCAATCCATTCCACATTCCATTCCATTACATTCCACGTTCCATTCCATATCGCATTGCATTCCATTCTATTCCACATTCCATTCGATTCCATTCCACATTCCACTTCATTCCATTCCATATTCCATTACATTCCATTCCACATACCATTCCATTACATTCCACATTCCATTCCACATTCCATTCCATTCAATTTCAAATTCCATTCCATTACGTTGCATTCCACATTCCATTCCATTCAATTCCGCATTCCATTCATTTCCATTCCTTTCTAATCCACATTCCGTTCCATTCCATTTTATTGCACATTCCTTTCCATTCCATTGCACACTGCATTCAATTACATTCCACATTTTATACCACATTCCATTCCACATTCTCTTCCACGTTACATTCCTTTCCATTCCATATACTATTGCATTCCATACCATATTCCATTTCATCCAATTCCACATTCCTTTCCATTCCATTGCATTCCACGTTCCATTCCATTCCATTCCGCATTCTATTCCATTGCATTCCATTGCATTCCACATTCCATTCGGCATTCCATTCCCTTCCTTTCCACATTCCATTCCACACTCCACTCCACATTCAATTCCGCATTCCATTCCGTTACATTCCACATTCCATTCCATTCCATTCCAAATTCCTTTCCACATTCCTTTCCACATGCTATTGAAAATTTTATTATATTCCATTCCTCATTCATTTCCTTTCCATTCCACATTCCATTCCATTCCATTCCTCATTCCATCCCATTCCATTCCACGTTCCATTCCATTCCACGTTCCATTCCATTCCATTCCATTCCATTCCACATTCCATACTATTCCATTGCATTCCACTTTCCATTCCTTTCCTTTACACATTCCATTCCATTCCATTCCACATTCCATTCCACATCCCATTCCATATTCCATTCCACGTTCCATTCCACATTCCATTCCACGATCCATTCCATTCCATTCCACATTCCATTCCATTCCATTCCGCCTTCCATTGCTCTTTCCATTCCATGTTCCATTCCACATTCCATTACTTTCCACTCTGAGTTCCATTGCTTTCCATTCCGCATTCCATTTCAATCAATTCCACGTTCTGTTTCACATTGCATTTCACATTCCATTCCACATTGCATTTCGCAATCCTTTCCATTCCATTCCATTCCACTCCACGTTCCATTCAATTCAAATCCGCATTACATTCAATTACATTCCACGTTCCATTCCATTCCACATTCCATTCTTTTCCATTCCAGATTCCATTCCATTCCATTCCACATTACTTTCCTTTGCATTCCACATCCTATTCCACATTATATTCCAAAGCATTTTATTCCACATTCCATTCCATTCCATTACACACACCATTTCATTTCATTCCACATTCCATTCCACTTTAAATTCCTCATTCCACTCCGTTCCATTCCACATTCCTTTCCACACTCCATTCTACATTCCATTTCATGATGCATTCCACTCCTTTCCACATTCCTATCCAGATTGTATTCCACATTCCATTCCATTCTATTCCACATTCCATTCCCCCTTCCATTGCAATCCATTTGACATTCCATTCCACATTACATTGCATTCCATTTCGCATTGCATTCCCCTTTCCATTCCATTCCATTTCACATTGCATTCCTTTTCATTCCACATTTCTTTCCACATTACTTTCCACATTCCATTCCATTCAATTCCGCATTCCATTCTAAATTCCATTCCACATTACTTCCCACATTCCATTCCACATTCCATTCCACATTCCATTTCACATTCCATTCCACATTCCATTTCTGATTCCATTCCACATTCCATTCCGATCCATTACACAATCCATTCCACATTCCGTTCAATTCCATTCCACCTTCCATTCCATTCCATTCTACATTCCATTCCAATCCATTCCATTCCATTCCATATTGCGTTCCACATTCCATTCCATTACATTCCACTTTCCATTTCTCATTCCATTCCATTCCATTCCACATTCCATTCGACGATCCATTCCATTCCACAATGCATTCCACATTCCATTCCCTTCCATGCCACTTTCTATTTCACATTCCATTCCATTCCATTCCATTTTCAATTCCTTTCCACATTTCATTATATTACACATTCCATTGCACATTCGATTATATTCCATTCCACAATCCATTCCATTCCTTTCCACATTCCATTCCATTCAATTTCACATTCCATTCCACATTCCATTCCATTGCAATCCACTTTCCATTCCATTCCATACCATTCCCATCCACATCCCATTCAATATTCCATTCCATTCCACTTTCCATTCCATTCAATTCCACATTCCTTTCCATTATATTCCCCATTCCATAGAATTCCACATTCCATTCCATTACATTCCTTATTCCCTTCCATTCGAGTTTGATGTCCATTCCATTCCACATTCCATTCCATTCCACATTCCATTCCATTCCAAATACCACTCCACTGATTTGCACATTCCATTCCATTCCACATTCCATTCCACATTTCATTCCATTCAACATACCATTCCATTCCACATTCCATTCCATAATCCTTTCCACTCCATTCCATTCCATTCCATTCCATTCCACATTCCTTTCCATTCCATTCCATTCCTTTCCATTCCACATTCCATTCCATTCCACTTTGCATTCCACATTCCAACCATTCCATTGCATTCCATTCCACATTCCATTCCATTCCACCTACCATTCGAATGCATTCCACATTCCATTCCATTCCATTCCACATACCATTCCAATGCCTTCCCCATTCCATTCCATTCCATTGCACTCCATTCCGTTTCTTTGCATTCCACATTCCGTTCCATTGCAATCATTTCCAGATTAAATTCCATTCCATTACATTCCACATTTCATTCCATTTCACTTTCTATTCCATCTCCCGTTCCATTCCATTCCGCATTCCATTCCACATTCCATTCCACATTCCAATCCTTTCCGTTCCACATTCCATTCCATTCCATTCCATTCCACCTTCTTTTCCATTCCATTCCACATTCCATTCCACATTCCATTCCACATTCCATTCCACATTCCAATCCATTCCTTTCCACGTTCCATTACATTCCATTCCACATTCCTTTCTACATTCGATTACACATTCCATTCCACATTCCATTCCACATTCCATTCCACTTTTCATTCCAGATTAAATTCCATATTCCATTCCATTCGATTCCACATTCCATTTCATATTCCTTTCCACATTCCATTCCTATCCATTCCACAATCATATCCACATTCCATTCCATTACATTCCACTTTCTATTCCACATTCCATTCCACTCCTTTCCACATTCCATTCCACTTTCCATTTCCTTTCAATCCATTCCACATTCCATTCCATTGCTTTCCAGATTCCATTCCATTCCTTTACATTCCATTCCACATTCCTTTACATTCCATTCTACCTTTCTTTGCATTCCACTCCTCTATGCATTCCATTGCTTTCCACGTTCCATTCCGCGTTCCATTCCACCTTCCATTCCACGTTCCTATCAACATTCCAGGCCACGTTCCATTCCACTTTCCACTCCACGTTCCATTCCATTCCATTCCACGTTCCATTCCACTTTCCATTCCACTTTCCCTTCCACTTTCCATACACGTTCCTTCCACATTCCACTCCATTCCAATCTGAATTCCTTTCCATTCCATTCCACATTCCATTCCATTCCATTCCAATCTGAATTCCTTTCCATTCCATTCCACATTCCATTCCATTCCATTCCTCTTTCCATGCTTATTCCATTCCATTCAATTCTGCATTCCATTCCTTTCCATTCCACATTCCATTAGACTCCATTCCATCTTCCATTCCATTCTGCATTCCATTCCATTCCATTCCACATTCCATTAGACTCCATTCCTCCTTCCATTCCATTCCATTCCAATTTCCTTTCCATTCCATTCCACATACCATTCCACATTCCATCCCTCTCCATTCCACATTCTATTCCACATTCCATTACGTTCCATTCTACTTTCCATTCCATTCCTTTCCACTCCATATTCCTTTCCATTCCACATTCCTTTCCATTCCATTCCACATTCTGTTCCATTCCTTTCCATGTTCCATTCCATTCCATTTGACGTTCCATTCCACATTTCATTCCATTGCATTCCAACTTCGATTCCATTGTATTCCACGTTCCATTCCATTCCGTTCCAAATTCCATTCCTTTACACATTCCATTCCACATTCCATTCCATTCCTCACTCCACTCCAATCCATTCCACATTCCATTCCACATTCTTCTCCATTCCATTCCACATTCCAATCCTCATTCCTTTCTATTCCATTCCACATTCCACTCCATTCCATTCCATTCCACATTCCACTCCATTCCATTCCATTCCATATTCCATTCCATTCCTTTCCACATTCCATTCCGTTCCATTCCACATTCCACTCCATTCCATTCCATTCCACCTCCAATTCCACTTTCTGTTCCACGTTGCATTCCACTCCATTCCTATTTCCATTCCATTTTCCATTCCATTCCATTCCACATTCAATTCCACATTCCATTCCATTCATTTCACATGCCTCTCCATTCCATACCATTCCAGATTCCACTCGTTCCATTCCACATTCCATTCCCCATTCAACTTAATTTCTTTCCCCATTCCATTCCACATTCCATTCTACATTCCATTCCGTTCTATTCCACATTCCACTTCACTCCTTTCCATTGCACATTCCCTTTCATTACATGCCACATTCAATTACATTCCATATCAATTTCCATTTCATTCTATTTCATTCCAATCCACATTCCGTTATGGTGAATACCACATTCCATTCAATTCCATTCCAATTTCCATTGCATTCCATTCCACATTCCATTTCACATTCAATTGCATTCTGTTCCACATTGCTTTCCAATTCACGTTCCATTCCCTTCCATTCCATTCCAGTTCACATTCCATTCCACTACATTCCACATTAAATTCCATTCCATTCCCTATCCCATTCCACATTGCGTTCCACATCCCATTGTACATTCCATTCCGCATTCCATTTCATTCCATTCCATAACTCATTCCATTCCATTTCATGTTCCATTCCACATTTCATTCCATTCCATTCCGCATACCATTCCATTCCATTAAACATTTCATTCCATTCCATTCCACTTTCCATTCCACATTCTATTTCATTCCATTCTACATTCCATTCAACATTGCATTCCATTCCTTTCCACATTCGATTCCACATTCCATTCCACATTCCATTAAAAATTAAATTCCCTTCCATTGCATATTCCATTCTACATTCCTTTCAATTGCATTTCAGATACCTTTCCACACTCCATTCCATTCCATTCCATTCCACATTCAATTGCATCGCATTCCACAATCCATTCCATTCCATTCCACATTCCGTTCCATTCCATTCCACATTCCATTCCATTCCATTCCTTTCGACACTGCATTTCTTTCCATTACACTTTCCATTCCTTTCAATTCCATTTCATTCCACATTCCGTTCCTTTCGATTCTATTCCATTCCACATTCCATTCCATTCCACGTCACATTCCAAATTTCATTCTACATGCCATTCCACATTCCACTCCATTCCCTTCCATTACACATTCTATTCCTTTCTATTCCACATTCCATTCCATTCCATTCCACATTCCATTCCAAATTCTATTCCATTCCATTCCATATTTCATACCATTAATTTCCACCACCCTTTCATTCAATTCGTTTACACATTCCATTCCATTCCTTTCCAAATTCCATTCCGTTCCAGTCCACATTGCATCCCATTCCATTCCACGTTCCATTCCACGATCCATTCTACTTTTCCCTCCAAGTTCCATTCTATTCCATTACACACTCCATTCCACGTTACATTCCACATACTATTCCATTTAATTCCACATTCCATTCCTTTCCATTCCATATTCCATTCCATTCCTTTCCACATTCCAATCCTTTGCATTCCACAATCCATTCCATTCTATTCCACATTCCATTTCACATTCCATTACACTTTCCACTCCTTTCCATTCCACATTCGGTTCGATTCCATATTCCATTCCACATTCAAATCCATTCCGCATTCCTTTCCAAGTTCAATTCGTTTCCATTCCACATTCCATTCCTTTAAATTCCACATTCCATTACATTCCACATTCCATTTCATTCCATTCAACATTGCATTTCATTCCATTCCAAGTTGTATTGCATTCCATTCCACATTCCATACCAAATTCAATTCCATTCCATTCCACTTTCCATTCCACATTCCATTCCATTCCGTTCCACATTCCATTCCATTCCATTCCACTTTCTATTCCATTCCATTCCACATTCCATCCCATTCCATTCCACATTCCATTCAACATTGCATACCATTCCCATCCATTCCATTCCATTCCACTTTCCATTCCATTCCATTCCTCATTTCATTCCATATTCCATTCTGCATTCCATCCACATTCTATCCTATTCCATTACACTTTCCACTCCATTCCTTTCCATTCCACATTCCACTCCATTCAATTCCACCTTCCATTCCACATTCCACTCCACATTCCACTACATTCCATTCCCCATTCCATTCCACATTCCATTACATGCCGTTCCACATTGCACTCTTCCATTCCATTCCATTCCACATTCCATTCCATTCCATTCTACATTCCATTCCATTCCATTCCTCATTCCGTTCCACATTCCATTCAACATCCCATTCCATTCTATTCCACATTCCATTCCACATTCCATTCCATTCCATTGCACATTGCATTCCAAATTCCATTTCATTCCATTCCACAATCCATTCCATTACACTCCATTTTCCGTTCCATTGCATTCCACATTCAGTTCTATTCCATTCCGCTTGCCATTACATTCCATGCCACATTGCATTCCATTCCATTCCACTTTCCATTCCATTTTCAATTCCAGTTTCCAGTTCAGGTTCCATACTTTTTTCTACTCCACGTTATATTCCATTCCATTCCACGTTCCATTCCACATACCATTCCATTCCATCAACATTCCATTCCATTCCATTCCACATTCCTTTCCACATACCATTCCATTTCATTCCACATTCCATACCTTTGCATTACACATTCCATTCCAAATTCCATTCAATTCCAATCCATTCCATTCCATTCCACATTCCATTACACATTCCATTCCACATTCCATCCCATTCCATTCCACATTCCACTCCATTCCATTCCATTCAACATTCTCCTCCACATTCCATTCCACTATCCATTCCAGATTCCATCCCATTCCATTCCACATTCCACTCCATTCCATTCCATTCCACATTCCACTCCATTCCATTCTACATTCCATTCCACATTCCACTCCACATTCCACTTCATTCCATTCCATATTCCATTCCACCTTCCATTCCACTGTCCATTCCATGCCATTCCACATTGCACTCTTCCATTCCATTCCATTCCACACTCCATTCTGTTCCATTTCACATTCCATTCCATTCCATTCAACATTCCATTCCACATTCCATTCCATTCCATTCCATTCCACATTCCATTCCATTCCATTCCACATTCCATTCCATTCAATTGCAAATTCCATTCCAAATTCCATTCCATTCCATTCCACATTCCATTCCGTTACTTTCCACATTCCTTTCCATCACATTCCTTTACATATTCCATTACATTCGGTTCCATATTCCATTCCTTTCCATTCCACATTGCATTCCATTCCATTCCACATTCCATTCCATGTTCCATTCTTCTTTCCCATTCACGTCCAATTCCATTCCGTTCCACCCTCCATTCCACGTTAAATTCCACATACTATTCCATTCCATTCCACATTCCATTCCATTGCATTCCATTCCATATTCCGTTCCATTCTTTTCCACATTCCAATCCTTTGCATTCCACCATCCTTTCCATTCCATTCAACCTTCCATTCCACTTTCCATTCCTTTCCATTCCACATTCCATTCAACATTCCATTCCTATCCGATCCATTCCATTCCACATTCCATCCCGTTCCATTCCACATTACATTCAACATTGAATACCATTCCCATCCATTCCATTCCATTCCAAATTCCATTCCATTCCATTCCACATTCCATTCCACATTCCTTTCTGCATTCCATTCCACATTCCATGCTATTCCATTACACTTTCCAATCCATTCCTTTCCATTCCACATTCCACTCCATTCAATTCCATCTTCTATTCCACATTCCACTCCACATTCCACTGCATTCCATTCCCCATTCCATTCCACATTCCATTGCATGGCATTCCACATTGCACTCCTCCATTCCATTCCATTCCACTTGCCATTCCATTCCATTCTACATTACATTCCATTCCATTCCTCATTCTGTTCCACATTCCATTCAACATCCCATTCCATTCCATTCTACCTTCCATTCCATATTCCATTCCATTCCATTGCACATTGCATTCCAAATTCCATTCCATTCCATTCCATTACACTCCATTTTCCGTTCCATTGCATTCCACATTCAATTCTATTCCATTCCACTTGCCGTTACATTCCATGCCACATTGCATTCCATTCCATTCCACGTTCCATTCCATTTTCAATTCCAGCTTCAGGTTCAGGTTCCATACCTTTTTGTACTCCACGTTATATTCCATTCCATTCCACATTCCATTCCACATACCATTCCATTCCATCCACATTCCATTCCATTCCATTCCACATTCCTTTCTACATACCATTGCATTTCATTCCACATTCCATCCCATTGCATTCCCCATTCCATTCCAAATTCCATTCCTTTCCAATCCATTCCATTCCATTCCATTCCACATTCCATTCCACATTCCATCCCATTTCATTCCACATTCCACTCCTTTCTATTCCATTCAACATTCCACTCCACATTCCATTACACTATCCATTCCAGATTCCATACCATTCCATTCCACATTCCACTCCATTCCATTCCATTACACATTCCACTCCATTCCATTCTACATTCCATTCCACACTCCACTCCACATTCCACTTCATTCCATTCCATATTCCATTCAACCTTCCATTCCACTCTCCATTCCATGCCATTTCACATTGCACTCTTGCATTCCATTCCATTCCACACTCCATTCCGTTCCATTTCACATTCCATTCCATTGCATTCAACATTCCATTCCACATTCCATTCCATTCCATTCCATTCCACATTCCATTCCATTACATTCCACATTCCATCCGAAATTCCTTTCCGTTCCATTCCACATTCCATTCCATTACTTTCCATATTCCTTTCCATTACATTCGTTTACATATTCCATTACATTCCGTTCCATATTCCATTCCTTTCCATTCCACATTCCATTCTTCTTTCCCATCCACGTCCTATTCCATTCTGTTCCACTCTGCATTCCACGTTAAATTCCACTTACTACTCCATTCTTTTCCACAATCCATTCCATTCCATTCAATTCCATATTCCATTCAATTCGTTTCCACATTCCAATCATTTGCGTACCACAATCCTTTCCATTCCATTCCACATTCCATTCCACTTTCCCTTCCTTTCCATTCCACATTGCATTCCATTCCATTCCACATTCCATTCCACATTGCATTCCACATTCCATTCTACATTTCATTCGACATTCCATCCCATTCCATTCCACATTCCACTCCATTACATTCCATTCCACGTTCCATTCCATTCCATTCCACATTCCATTCCACTCCACATTCCATTCCACATTCCATTCCATTCCACTTCTTTCCATTCCATTCCACATTCCATTCCATTCCATTCCACTTTTCATTTCATTCCATTCCACTTTCCATTTCATTCCATTACATATTGCATTGCAAATTGCATTCCATTCCATTCCACTTTGCATTTCATTCCATTCTGCATTCCATTCCATATTCCATTGTATTCCATTCCACATTTCATTCCACTCTATTCCATTCAATTCCATTACATTACATTGCATTCCTCTCCATTCCGTATTGCATTCCATTGCGTTACATTCTGCAATCCGTTTCATTCCATTCCACTTTCCATTCCATTCCTTTCCATTCCATTCCACATACCAATCCATTCCACTTTCCATTCCACATTCCATTCCATTCCATTTCACATTCCTGTCCATTCCATTCCATTTTGCACTCCTTTGCATTCCATTCCATTCCATTCCACTTTGCATTCCACATTCCATTACACATTCCATTCCATTCCATTTCACATTCCGTTAATTCCATTCCTTTCCATTCCACTTTCGAATCCATTCCACATTCCATTCCACTTTCCATTGCACTCCATTCCACATTCCATTCCACTTTCCATTCCTTTCCATTCCACTTTCAATTACATTCCATTCTAAATTCCATTGCATTTCATTCCACATTGCATTCCATTCCATTCCACGTTGCATTCCATTCCATTCCACGTTGCATTCCATTCCATTCCACATTCCATTCCAAATTCAATTCCATTCCATTTCACATTCCATTCCACATTGCGTTACCCATTACATTCCACGTTCCATTCCACGTTCCTTTCCACGTTCCATTCCACGTTCCATTCCATTGCGTTCCGTATTACCTTCCACATTCCATTTAATATTCCATTCCTTTGCTTTCCACATTCCATTCCACATTCCACTTCATTCTTTTCCACATTGCATTCCACTTTCCATTCCACGTTCCATTCCGTTCCATTCCAAATTCCATTCCATTCCATGACATTCAAAATTCCTTTCTATTCTACTTCAATTTGCAATTCATTCCATTCCATTCCATTCCACATTATGCTGAATTCCATTCCACAGTCCATTCCATTCCCTTCCACGTGCCATATCATGCCATTCCACGTTCCATTCCACATTCGCTTCCACTTTCCATTCCACTTTCCATTCCATTCCACTTTCCATTTCCTTCAATTCCACATTCCATTAAATTCCATTCCACATTCCTCTCCATTCCTTTCCAGTCCACATTCCACTCCATTCCATTCCACATTCTCTTACACATTTTAATCCACATTCAACTTCATTCCATTCCTCGTTCCATTCTATGAAATTCCACATTGCACTCTTCCATTACATTCCATTCCACATTCTATTCCATTCCATTCCACATTCCATTCCACATTCCATTCCACAATCCATTCCTTTCCATTCCACATTCCATTCCACATTCGATTTCACATTCCGTTCTACATTCCATTCCTCATTCCATTCCTTTACATTCCACATTCCACTCAAAATTCCCTTCCATTCCATTACACATTCCACTCCTTTGTATTCCATTTCATTCAATTCAACATTCCATTCCATTCCATTCAACATTCCATTCCATATTCCATTCCACATTCCATTCCACATTCCATTCCATTCCATTACATTCCTTTCCACATTCCTTTCCATTCCATTCCACGTTTCATTCCACATTCCATTACATTCCATTCCACATTCCGTTCCACATTCCATTCCATATCTTTCCTTTCCACATTCCATTCACTTCTATTCCTTTACATTCCAAATTCCATTCCACGGTCCATTCCACATTCCATTCCACTTTCCTTTCCAGTTTCCATTCCACATTCCATTCCACGATCCATTCCAATTTCCATTCCATTCCATATTCCGTTACACATTCCATTCCATTCCACGTTCCATTTCTCATTCTATTCCTTTCCATTCCACATTCCATGCCATTCCATTCCACATTCCATGCCATTCCATTCCACATTCCATTCCATTCCATTCCACATTCCATTCCATTCCTTTTCAGGTTCCTTTCCATTCAATTGAACATTCCTTTCCATTCCTTTTCACATTCCATTCCATTCCATTCCACATTCCTTTCCATTCCATTCCACTTTCCATTCCATTCCACATTCCTTTCCATTACACATTCCATTCCATTCCTTTCCATTCCACATTTCTTTCCATTACATTTCACTTTCCATTCTGCATTCCCTTCTATTCCATTCCATTACTTTCCTTTCCCTTCCATTGCCTTCCTCACTCTTTTCCATTCAATTCCGTTCCATATTCCGTTCCATTCCATTCCATTCCATTGTACAATCCATTCCATTCTAATCCACATTCCATTCCATTCCATACCACATTCCATTCCACTCCATACCACATTCCATTCCACATTCCATTCCATTCCTTTCCAGATTCCATTCTACATTCCATTCCAGTCCAGTCCACATTCCATTCAATACCATTCTAGTTACCATTCCACCTTCCATTCTACTTTCCATTCCATTCCATTCCACTTTCCATTCTGTTCCATTCCACATTCCATTCCATTCCACATTCCATTCTGTTCCATTCCACATTCCATTCCATTCCATTTCACTTTCCACTCCTCATTCAATTCCATTCCATTCCACATTCCATTCCATTCCATTTCACATTCCATTCCTTTCCACTTTCCATTGCATTCCATTTTATTCGACATTCCTTTCAATTCCATTCCATATTCAATTCGGCATAACCTTCCATTGCATTCTATTGCATTCCATTGCATTCCATTTGACATTCCTTTACATTACATAGCACATTCCATTCCACATTCCATTCCATTCCGTTCCATATAACAGTAAACTTTCCATTCCACGTAACATTCAACATTTCATTCCACATTCCATTCCATTCCATACCACATTCCATTCCTTTCAATTCCATTACATTCCACATTCCATTCCACATTCCCTTTCATTCAATTCCATGTTCTGTTCCTTTCCATTCCATTCCATTCCCTATTCCATTCCATTCCATTCCACATTCCATTCCATTATATTACATTACGTTCCACTTTGCATTCCATTCCATTCTATTCCCTTCCACATCCCATTTCATATTCCATTCCATGCCATTCCACATTGCAATCCATTCCATTCCATTCCACATTCCATTCCATTCCATTCCACTCCACTTTCTGTTTCATTCCATTCCACGTTCCATTCCACTTTCGATTGCACATTCCATTCCATGTTCCATTCCATTCCATTCCACATTCCATTCCTTTTCATTCCATATTCCATTTCACATTCCATTTCTTTCCATTCCACATTCCATTCCACATTCCATTCCATTCCTTTCCACATTCCACTCCATTCCATTCCTTTCTATTCCACCTTCCACTGCGTTCCTTTCCATTCCACATTCCACTCTGTTCCACTCCACATTCCATTCCACATTCCACTTCATTCCATTCCACATTCCATTCCACATTCCATTTCACATTCCATTCCACAATCCTTTCCTCATTGTCTTCCATGCCATTCCACATTCCACTCTACTCCTTTCCATTCCACATTCTATTCCATTGCATTCAACTTTCCATTCCATTCCTTTCCTCATTCCTTTCCATTCCACTCCACATTCCATTCCAGATTCCATTCCACATTCCATTCCACATTCCACTCCATTCCATTCCACATTCCATTCCTTTCAAATCTACATTAAATTCCAAATCCATTCCACAATCCATTCCACATTCCATTCCACATTCCATTCAATTCCATTCCACGTTCCATTCCTCTTTCCATTCCATTCCATTCCACAATCCATTCCACATTCCCTTCGATTCCACATTCCATTCTGTTCTGTTCCAGATTCCATTCTATTCCATTCCACATTCCATTCCATTCGATTTCCCACTGCCTTCCATTCCATTTCATATTCCATTGCATTCCATTCTACTTTCGAGTCCATTCCATTCTACCTTCCATTGCATTACAATAAACGTCCCATTGCACATTCCATTCCTAGTTCCATTCCTTTCCTTTCCAAATTCCATTCCATACCATTCCACTTTCCATTCCACTCCATTCCACAATCCTTTACATTCCATTCCACATTGCATTTCATTCAACGTAACATTCCACATTTCATTGCACTTTCCATTCCATATTTCATTCCATTCCACATTCCTTTCCACATTCCATTCCTTTTCACGTATGTATTCCACATTCCATTCTGCTTTCCATTCCACGTTCCGTTCCACATTCCATTCCATTCCATTCCACTTTCCTTTGCATTCTATTCAACATTCCATTCCATTCCTCACCACATGCTATTACTTTCCATTCCACATTCCATTCCATATCGCATTCCATTCAATTCCACATTCAATTCCACATTCCTTTCCATTCAATTCCACATTCCATTCCACATTCTATTAGATATTCCATTCCACATTCCATTCCACTCCATTCAACCTTCCATTCCATTCCATTCCACATTCCATTCCTTTCAATTCAACATTCCATTCCCTTCCATTCCATTCCACATTCCATTCCATTTCATTCTACATTCCATTCGGCATTCCATTCCATTCCACATTCCATTCCACATTGCATTCCATTCCACTGCACGTTCCATTCCACATTCCATTCTTTCCCATTACACATTCCTTTCCACATTCCATTCCTTTCCACATTCCATTCCACATTGCATTCCATTCCATTCCACATTCCATTCCAGATTCCATTCCTTTCAATACCAAATTCCATTCCATTCCTTCCTGTATTCCATTCAATTCCACATTCCACATTCCATTCCCCTTTCCATCCCACGTTCCATTCCATTTCTTTCCACTTTTCATTTCACTTTCCATTCCATTCCATTCCTCGTTCCATTCTATGTTCCATTCCATTCCATTCTACTTTCCATTACACATTCCTTTCCATTCCATTCCCCGTTCCATTCCACATTCCATTCCATTCCATTCCAAGTTCCATTCCGCATTCCATTCCATTCCATTCCATGTTCCATTCCATTCCACATTCTATTTCACATTACTTTCCATTCCATTCTACATACCATTCCACTTTCTGTTCAATTCCATTCACATTCCATTCCATTGCATTCAACATTCCACATTCCATTCCTTGTTTCATTCCACGTTGCAATCCACTTTCCATTCCATTCCATTCCAAGTTCCATTCCGCATTCCATTCCATTCCATTGCATTACACGTTCTATTCCATTCCATTCCATGTTCCATTCCATTCCATATTCTATTACACAATACTTTCCATTCCATTCTACATTCCATTCCACTTTCTGTTGAATTCTGTTGCACATGCCATTCCATTGCATTCAACATTCCACATTCCATTCCTTGTTTCATTCCACGTTCCATTCCACTTTATATTCCATTCCATTCCGCTTTCCATTCCACGCTCCATTCCAGGTTCCAATACATTCAATTCCACATTCCATTCCAAGTGATTCCACATTCTGTTCCACATTCCGTTCCATTCCATTCTAAATTCCATTCCATTCCATTCTAAATTCCATTCCACTTTCCATTCCATGCCGTTGCAGTTTCCATTCCACATTCCATTCTTTCCAATCCACATTCCATTCCGTTCAATTCCATCCCACATTCTATTACTTTCCATTCCATATTCCATTGCATTCCATTCCACATTTCATTGCACATTCCATTACATTCCATTCCACATTCTATTCCGCATTCCATTCCATTCCATTCAATTTTCCATTCCATATTCCATTGCATTCCATTCCATGTTCCATTCCATTCCATTCCACATTACATTCCACATTCCATTTCATTACATTCAACATTTCTTTCCAAATTCCATTCCATTCCATTCCACATTCTATTCCTCCTTCCATTCTATTCCACATTCCATTCCACGTACCATTCAGTTCCATTCCACATTGCATTCCATTCCATTCCACATTTTCTTCCATTTCATTCCACATTCCATTTCACTTTGCATTCCATTCCATTCCATAATCCATTCCAGATTCCGTTCCACATTCCATTCCACTCCCTTCCACATTGTTTACCACATTGCATTCCATTCTATACTACATTCCATTCCATTCCATTCTACATTCCATTCAATTCCATTCCATTCCACATTCCATTCCTTTGCATTCCACATTGCTTTCCATTCCATTGCATTCCACATTGAATTCCCAATTCCATTCCACATTCCATTCGATTTCTTTCCACATTCCATTCAATTCCATTCCACATTCCTTTCCAGATTGCATTCCATTCCATTCCATCTTCTGTTACACATTCCATTCCATTCCATAAAACATTTCATTCCATTGCATTCCACACTCCACATTCCATTCCACTTTCCACTCCAGGATTGATTCTACATTCCATTTGTCGTACCATTCCACGTTCCATTCCATACCATTACACGTTCTATACCACGTTCCCTTCCATTCCATTCCACTTTCCATTTCACTTTCGATTCCATTCCATTCCATGCTCCATTCCATGTTCCTTTTCGTTCAATTCCGTTTCATTCCACATAACATTCCATTCCATTCCACACTGCATTCCATTCCATTCCATTCCACTTTCCATTCAGTTCCATTCCACATTGCATTGCATTCCATTCCACATTTCATTCCATTCCATTTCAAATTCCATTCCATTCCATTCCATTCCACATTCCATTGCATTCCAAACGACATTCAACTCCATTCCAATCCATTCCACATTCCATACCATTCCGTTCCAAGTTCCATTCCACGTTCCATTCCTCTTTCCATTCCATTGAATACGACATTCCATTCCACATTGCATTCTATTCCATTTTACATTCCATTCCACCTTCCATTCCGTTCCATTCCACATACCATTCCATTCCATTCCACATTCCATTCCATTCCATTCTAATTTCCTTTTCATTCCATTCCATTCCAATCCACATTCCATTCCACATTGCATTCCATTCCATTCCACGTTCCATTCCACATTCCACTCCATTCCATTCCATTACAACTTCCATTCCATTCCATTCCACTTTCCATTCCATTGCATTCCACATTGCATTCCATTCCATTGCATTCCACTTTCCATTGCAAATTAAATTCCACTTTCCATTCTATTTCATTCGACATTCCATTCCATTCCATTCCACATTCCATTCCATTCCATTCCACATTCCATCCCATTCCATTCCACGTTCCTTTCCATTCCTTTCCATTCCATTCCATATTCCGTACTATTCCATTGCATTCCACATTCCATTCCTTTCCATTACACATTCCATTCCTTTATAATCCACGTTCCTTTCCATTGCATTCCACATTCCATTCCATTCCATTCCTTTACTTTCCACGTTCCTTTCCATTGCATTCCACATTCCATTCCATTCCATTCCGCATTCCATTCCACATCCCATTCTACGTTCCATTCCACCTTCCATTCCACGTTCCATTCCTTTCCATTCCACATTCCATTCCACATTCCATTCCACCTACAATTGCACTTTCCAATCCACGTTCCATTCCACGTTCCATTGCATTCAGTTCCGAGTTCCATTTCAATCCAATCCACGTTCGGTTTCACATTACATTTCACATTCCATTCCACATTCCATTTCGCAATCATTTCCATTCAATTCCATTCCACTCCACATTCCAATCCATTCAAATCTACATTACATTCAATTACATACAACTTTCCATTCCATTCCACATTCCATTCCTTTCCATTCCAAATTCCATTCCATTCCATTCCACGATCCTTTCCATTGCGTTCCACATTCCATTCCACATTATATTCCATTCCATTCTATTCCAGAATCCATTCCATTCCATTAGACATTCCATTTCGTTTCATTCCACATTCCATTCCACGTTATATTCCTCATTCCATTCCGTTCCAATCCATGTTTCATTCCACACTCCATTCCACATTCCATTCCATGATCCATTCTGCTCCTTTCCACATTCCTTTCCACATTGTATTCCACATTCCATTCCATTCCATTAGACTTTCCATTCCACTTTCCATAACAATCCATTTCACATTACATTCCACATTCAATTCCATTCCATACCACATTCCATTCCAATCCATTGCACAGTCCACATTAAATTCCACTTTCCATTCCAGGTTCGATTCTACATTCCATTTGGTGCACCATTCCACGTTCCATTCCATTCCATTATACATTCTATTCCACATTCCATTCCATTCCATTCCACGTTCCATTCCATGTTCCATTCCATTCCATTCCACATTCCATTCCATTCCATTCCACTTTCCATTCCCTTCCATTCCATATTGCATTCCATTCCATTCCATTCCATTCCACTTTCCATTCCATTCCATTCCCCATTGCATTCCATTCCATTCCACATTTCATTCCATTCTATTTCAAATTCCATTCCATTCCACATTCCATTCCATTCCATTCCATGTTCCATTCCACTTTCCATTCCAATTTCCATTCCATTCCATTCCACATTGCATTCCATTCCATTCTACATACCATTCCACATTCCTTTCAATTACATTGCACATTCCATTCCACAATGCTTTCCCTTCCATTCTACATTTCCACATCCCTTTCAATTCCATTCGACTTTCCATTCGATTCCAATCCATGTTCCATTCCATTCCATTTCTCATTCCTTTCCATTCTATTCCCTTCCATACCAAATTCCATTTCATTCCATTCCACATTCAATTCCATTAAATTGCATTCCATTCCACATTCCTTTCCAGTCCATTCCACATTCCATACCATTCAATTGCACATTCCATTCCAATTCGATCTACATTCCATTCCACTCCATTCCACATTCCATTCCATTGCATTGCACATTCCATTCCACTCCATTCCACATTCCATTCCATTCCATTCCACATTCAATTCCATTCCATTCCACATTCCATTCCATTCCATTCCATTGCATTCCATTCCATTCCAATCCACATTGCTTTCCTATCCATTCCATTCCACCTTCCATTGAACATTCCATTCCATTCCGTTCCACATTCCATTCCATTCCATTCCATTCCTTGTTCCATTCCACATACCATTCCACATTCCTTACCATTCCATTCCACCTTCCATTCCACATTCCATTCCATTGAACATTCCATTCAGCATTCCTTGCCATTGCAATCCAAATTCCATTACACCGTCCGTTCCATACCATTCAACATTCCATTCCCCATTCCATTACATTCCATTCGACATTCCATTCCATTGCATTCCATTCCACATTTCATTCCAACACACGTTCCCTTCCACGTTCCATTGAATGTTCCATTCTACGTCCCATTCCACGTTCCATTCCACGTTGCATTCCATTCCAAACAACATTCCATTCCATTCCATTCCATTCCACATTACCTTCCATTCAATTCCATTCCATTCCAAATTCTATTCCGTTCAATTCCACATTCCATTCCGTTCCATTCCATTCCATTCCGCATTCCATACCATTCCATTCCACTTTCATATCCCATTGCACATTCCACATTCCATTCAATTCCATTCCACATTCCATTCCCTTCCATTCCACATTTCATTCCATTCCATTGCACATTCCGTTCCATTCCTTTCCACATTCCTTTCCATTCCATTCCTTTCCAAATTCCATTCCATTCTATTCCAAAATCCACATTGCTTTCCACATTCCATTCCACGGTCCATTCCACTTTCCTTTCCACATTTTATTCCACCTTCCATTCCAATCCTTTACACGTTCTATTCCACATTACATTCCACCTTCCCTTCCAATTTCCATTCAACTTTCCATTGCATTGCCTTCCAATCCTTTCCAAATACAATTGCATTCCATTCCATTCCATATTCCATTCGATTCCACTTTCCATTCCATTCCATTCCACAATGTATTCCTTTCCATTCCATTCCACATTTCATTTCATTACACTCCATTCCACATTTCATTCCGTTCTGTTTTGCATTCCATTCCATTCCATTCCACATTGCTTTCCATTCCATTCCTTTCCACATTGTTTTCTACATTCATTTCCATTCTATTCCACTTTCCATTCCTAATTCCTTTCTATTCCATTCCACATTAAATTACACATTCCATTCCACGTTCCATTCGACTTTCAATTCCATTGCTTTCCACTCCACGTTCCATTGCATTCCATTCCGTGTTCGATTTCAATCCTTTCCACATTCTGTTTCACATTACATTTCACATTCCATTCAAGAATTCATTTCGCAATTCTTTCCATTCCATTGCAATCCACTCCACATTCCATTCCATTCAAATCCATATTGCATACAATTACATTCCACGTTGCATTCCATTACACATTCCATTCCTTTCCATTCCAGATTCCATTCCATTCCATTCCACATTCCATTCCATTCCATTCCACATTCCATTCCACATTAAATTCCATTCCATTCCTTTCCACATTGCATTCCATTCCATTCCAAATTCCATTCCATTCCATTCCAAATTCCATACCACGTTGAATTCCCCATACCATTCCGTTCCATTCCACGTTCCTTTCCACACTCCATTCCACATTCCATTCCACAATCCATTCCGTTCCTTTCCACATTCTTTTCCACATTCTATTCCACATTCCATTCCATTCCATTCCACATTCCATTCCACTTTCCATTCCATTCCATTTCACACTAATTTTCAAATTCCATTCCATTCCATTCCACGTTGCATTCCCCATACCTTTCCATTCCATTTCACATTCCATTACATTCCATTCCACATTCCACCCCAAATTCCACTCCACATTCCATTCCACATTCCATTCCTTTCCATTCCACATTCCATTCCAAATTCCATTCCACATTCCATTCCACATTCCATTTCAAATTCCATTCCACATTACATTTCACATTCCATTCCGATCCATTCCACAATCCATTCCACATTCCATTCAATTCGATTCCACATTCCATTCCATTCCATTCCATTCCATTCCATATTGCATTGCACATTTCTTTCCATTCCATTCCACATTCCATTAATCATTCCATTGCATTCCATTCCACACTCCTTTCCACGATCCATTCCTTTCCACATTCAATTCCACATTCCATTCCCTTCCATTCCACTTTCTATTTCACTTTCCATTCCATTCCATTCCACATTGCATTCCATTCCATTCCTCATTCCATGCAATTCCGTTCCATATTGCATTCCATTCCATTCCATTTCATTAAACCTTCCATTCCACTTTCCATTCCATGTTCCATTCCATGTACCTCTCCACTTTCCATTCCACTTTCCATTAAATTCCAACCCATATTCCATACCATTCCATTCAATTCCATTCCACAATCAATTCCTTTCCATTCCACATTGCATTCCAAATTCCATTCCGTTCGTTTCCACATTCCATTCGACCCTCCATTCCACATTCCATTCCACATTCTATTGCGTTTCGTTCCACATTCCATTCCACATTCCATTGCTTTCTATTCCACTTTCCATTCCACATTAAATTCCACTTGCCATTCCATATTCCATACCGTTCCATTATACATTCCATTCCACATTGCATTCCACTGTCCATTCCATATTCCATTCCACATTCCAACCACATTCCATTCCATTCCATTCGTCTTTCCACTTTCAATTCTGTTCCACATTCCATTCCACATTCCATTCCTTTCATTTCCACATTCCACTCCATATTCCATTCCACTTTCCATTCAACCTTCCATTCCACTTTCCATCTCATTCCATTCCACTTTCCGTTCCACATTCCATTCCAAATTACCTTTCACATTCCATTCCACATTCCATTTCACTTTCCATTCCATTCCAGTCCATTCCATTCCACATTCCATTCCTTTCCAATCCACATTCCATTCCATTCAATTCTATTTTCCATTCCGTTTCACTTTCCATTACATTACATTCCACATTCCATTCCATTCCATTCCACAATACATTCCTTTCCTTTCCACATTCCTTTCAATTACATTCCACATTCAACTATATTCCATTCCACATTCCATTCCATTCCATTCCACATTGCATTCCACAGTCCATTCCTTTCAATTTCTCAATCCATTCCCTTTAATTGCACTCCATATTCCATTCCATTCAAATTCACATTCCATTCATTTCCATTCCATTCTATTCCACATTCCATTCCACTCCATTCCATTCTATCACACATTCCATTGCATTCCATTGCACTCTCCATTCAATTACATTTCACATTGTATTCCACATTCCATTCCACATTCTCTTTCACGTTCCATTCCATTCCATTCCACATAGCATTCCATTCCATACTACATTCCATTCCATCCAATTATACATTCCTTTCCATTCCATTGCATTCCAATTTACATTCCATTCCATT
Source organism: Pongo abelii (assembly GCF_028885655.2). Lineage (NCBI taxonomy): Eukaryota > Metazoa > Chordata > Mammalia > Primates > Hominidae > Pongo > Pongo abelii. The sequence continues at coordinate 14,701,366 of NC_072000.2, read as the reverse complement.
CCACATTCCATTCCGTTTCATTCCACATTCCATTCCATTCCATTCCATTACGAATTCCATTCCACATTCCATTCCACATTCTATTCAACCTTCCATTGCATTCCATTCCACATTCCTTTCCTTTCCATTCCACATTCCTTTCAACATTCTATTGCACTTTCCATTAAACGTTATATTCTATTCCATTCCACATTCTTTTCCATTCCATTCCAAGTACCTATCCATTCCATTCCAACTTCAATTCCATTCCATTCAATGATCCATTCCATTCAATTCCATTCCACATTCCATTCCACTGCATTCCACTTTCCATTCCATTCAATTCCATTCCACATTCCATTCCTTTCCATTCCACTTTCCATTCCATTCCACATTTCATTCCACATTCCATTCCATTTCATTCCATTCCACATTCCATTGGACTTTCCATTCCATTCCATTCCAATACTCATTCCATTCCATTCCATTCCATTCCACATTGCATTCCACTCCATTCCAGTCCATATTCCATTCCATTCCATTCCATTCCATATTGCATTTAATTCCATTCCACATTGTATTCCAATCCATTCCTGATTGCAGTCCATTCCATTCCACATTCCGTTCCCTTCCACTTTCCCTTCCATTCCACGTTCCAGTCCATTGCACATTCCATTCTACATTCCATTCCATTCCACATTCCATTCTATTCCATTCCATTCCACATACCATTACATTCCATTCCACATTGCATTGCATTCCATTCCATTCCATTCCATTCCATTGCATTCCTTTCCATTCTGTTCCATTCAATTCCAAATTCATTTCCTTTCCATTACATCCCACGTTCCATTCCATTCGGTGCCATTCCAAGTTCCATTCCATTCCGTTATGTTATACATTCCATTCCATTCCATTCCACATTCCATTCCATACCATTCCACCTTCCACTCCATTCCATTCCATTCCATTCCACGTTGCATTCCATATTCCATTCCATTCAACCCCACATTCCTTTCCATTCCATTCTACTTTCCATTCCATTCCAGTCCACATTCCATTGCCTTCCATTCCACATTCAATTCCACATTCCATTCGATTCCATTCCATTCCACATACCATTACATTCCATTCCACATTGCATTGCATTCCATTCCATTCCATACCATTCCGTTGCATTCCTCTCCATTCCGTTCCATTCAATTCCAAATTCATTTCCATTCCATTACATTCCACGTTCCATTCCTTTCAATGCCATTCCAAGTTCCATTCCATTCCATTACGTTATACATTCCATTCCATTCCATTCCACATTCCATTCCATACCATTCCACCTTCCACTCCATTCCATACCATTCCATTCCACGTTGCATTCCATATTCCATTCCATTCAACCCCATATTCCTTTCCATTCCATTCCACATTCCATTCCATTCCATTCCACATTCCATTGCCTTCCATTCCACATTCAATTCCACATAATATTCCATTCCATTCCGCATTCATTCCATTCCATTCCATTCCACATTCCATTCCATTCCTTTCCACATTCCAATAAATTCCATTTCAGTTTCAATAACACTCCATTCCTTTCCTTTCCACATTCCTTTCCACATTCCATTCCAGATTCCATTCAAAATTCCATTCCACATTCCATTTTATTCCATTCCACATTCCATTCCATTGCATTCCACAGTACATTCCATTGCATTCCATACCATTCCACATTCCATTCCATATTCCATTCCATTCAACATTCCATTCCATTCAATTCCATATTCCATTCCATTATATTCCTCATTCCATTCCATTCCACATTGAAGTCCATTCCATTCTACATTCCATTCCATTCCATATACCATTCCATTGCTTTCCAAATTCCATTCCATTCCACATCCCATTCCACATTTCATTCCGTTCCACACACTATTCCATTCCACATTCCATTTCACATTCCAATCCATTCAATTCCACATTTTATTCCATTCGATTTCACATTGAATTCAATTGCGTTCCCTTCCATATTCCAATCCACGTTTCATTCCATTCCTTATTCCATTCCATTCCAGTCAATTCCACATACCATTCCTTTCCATTCCAAATTCCATTCCATTCCACTCCACTCCTTTCCATTGCGTTTCTTTCCATTCCAAATTCCGTTCCATTCCATTCCATTCCATTCCACATTTCATTCCTTTCCATTCCATTACATTTCACATTACATTTCTTTCCATATTACCTGCCATTATATATTCCATTTCATTCCATTCCACTCTATTTAACATTGCATGACATTTCATTCCTTTCCGTTCCACATTACGTTCCTTTCCATTCCACATTCCATTCCATATTCCATTCCACATTCCATTCCACTCCATTCCACATTCCGTTCCGTTCCATTTAATATTCAATTGCATTCCATTCCACTTTCCATTCCATTCCGTTCCGCATTCCATTCCACATTCCAATCCATTCCATTCCACATTCCATTCCATTCCATTCCACATTCCATTCCATTCCACATTCCATTCCATTGCATTCAATTCCCTTCCACATTCCATTCCATATTCCATTCCATTCCACATTGCATTCTGTTCCATTCCACTTTCCATTCCATTTCATTCCAAATTCCATTTCATTCCACATTGAATTCCATTCAATTTCTCGTTGCATTCACTCTACCTTCCTCTACGTTCCACATTCTATTCCATTCGACTTTGAATTCTATTTCACTCCACATTCCATTCCATTCTAAATACCATTCCATTGCTTTCCACATTCCATTGCATTAAACATTCCATTCCATATACCTTTGCATACCACATTCCATTCCAGATTCCATTCCATTCCATTACATTACATTCCACATTCCACATTGCATTCCACATTCCAACCATTCCATTCCATTCCACATTCCATTCTATTGCATTCCAATCCAGGTATCATAATGTATTCCACTTTCCATTCCATTCCATTCCATTCCATTCTATTCCAGTTCATTCCTTTTCTTTCCATTTAACATTCCGTTCCATTCCTTTCCATTTCACATTCAATTCCATTCCATTCCATTCCACATTCCATTCCATTCCATTCCATATTCCATTCCACATTCTAATCCATTTCGATCCACATTCATTCCATTCCATTTCACATACCATTTCATTCCATTTCACAATCCATTCCATTCCATTTCACATTCCTTTCCACATTCCATTCCATTCCATTCCACGTTCCATTCCTTTCCTTTCCAGATTGCTTTCCCCATTCCCATACATTCGATTCCATTCAACATTCCATTCCATTCCATTCCACATTCCATTCCATTCCATTCCATTCCACTTTCCATTCCATTCCACATTCCATACTATTCCACATTCCATTCTTTTCCTTTCCATATTCCATTCAACATTCCATTCGACATTCCATTCCATGTTCCATTCCATTGCATTCCACATTGCGTTCCATTCCATTCCACATTCCATTCCACTTTCCATTCCATTCCATTCCACGTTACATTCCACATTCGTCTCCACGTTCCACTCCACATTCCATTCCATTCAACTGCACATTCCATAGCATTCAATTTCATTCCACAATCCATTGCATTCCATTGCACATTCCATTCCACATTCCATTCCGTTCCGTTCCACATTCCATTGTATCCCATTCCACATTCCTTTCCACATGCCTTTCACTTATTACAATCCATTCCATTCCACAATCCATTCCATTCCATTCCACATTCCATTCCACGTTCTATTCCACAAAAATTCCACATTCTGTTCCATTCCGTTCCATGTTCCCTTCCACATTCCATTTCACATTCCATTCCATATTTCATTCCATTGCATTGTAAATTTCATTCCATTCCAAGTTCCCGTCCACATTCCTTTCCACGGTCCACTCCACATTCCATTCCATTCCATTCCATTCCACGTTCCAGTACACATTCAATTCCTTTCCATTCCAGTTTCCATTCCACATTCCATTCTACTTTCCATTCCACACAACAATACATTCCATTCCACATTCCAATGCTCATTCCATTGCATTCCACTACACATTACGTTCCACTTCTTTCCACATTCCATTCCGCATTCCATTCCACATTCCATTCCACGTTCCATTCCACATTCCATTCCATTCCAATCCACATTCCTTTCCATTCAATTTCACATTCCATTCCATTACATTACATTCCACATTCCATTCCCTTCCATTCCGCATTCCATTCCACTCCATTCCATTCTATTCCACCTTCCATTCCATTCCATTATATTCCACATTCCATTCTATTCCTTTCCACTTTCCATTCCACTCAATTTCACATTCCATTCCATTACATTGCATTCCACTTTACATTCCATTCCATTGCACATTCCATTCCATTCCATTCCATTGTTTTCCACATTCCATTCCTTTCGATTATATTCCACCTTCCATTACATTCCATTCCACATTCCATTCAATTACATCCCACATTCCATTCCACATTCCTATCCACATTCTATTCCACTTTCCATTCCATTCCATTCCTCATTCTATTCCATTCTATTCCGCATTCCATTCCATTCCCATTGCATTGCATTCCATTCCATTCTATTTCACATTCCATTCCATTCAATTCCATTCCGCATTCCATTCCATTCCATTGCATGCTACTCCACATTCCGTTCCATTCCATTCTGCATTCCATTCCAAACCTTTCCACATTCCATTCTACATTCCATTCCAAATTCTATTCCATGATCCATTCCATTCTATTGCACATTCCTTTCCATTACCTTCTGCATTTCATCCCATTCCATTCCACCTTCCATTCCATTCCATTCCACTGTCCGTTCCACATTCCGTTGCACATTCCATTCCATGTTGCATTCCATTCCGTTCCACTTTCCATTCCACGTTCGATTTCTATCCATTCCACCCTCCATTCCACATTTTATTGCACATTCCTTTCCACGTTCCCTTCCACATTCCATTCCACTTTCCATTCCATTCCATTCCAGATTCCAATCCACGTTCCATTCCATTCCATTCCCCGTTCCATTCCTTGTTCAATTCCACGTTCCATGCCACATTCCTTTAAATGTTCCATTCCGCATTCCATTAAATTCCATTCCTAATTCCATACCATTCCATTCCACAATCCATTCCATACCATACCACATTCCATTCCACATTCCATTCCACTTTCCATTCCATTCCATTTCGCATTCCATTCCACATTCCTTTCCATTCCATTCCACATTCATTCCACTTTCCATTCCATTCCACTCCACAATCCATTGAACGATCCATTCCATTGCATTCTACGATCCATTATACATTCCATTGCAAGTTCCTTTCCACGTTCCATTCCACATTCCGTTCCATTTCATTCCACATTCCATACCATTCCATTCCATTCACAATCCATTCCATTCCATTCCACATTCCATTCCACACTCCATTCCATATTCCATTCCACATTCCTTTCCGTTCCATTCCACATTCCATTCAACATCTTATTCCACATTCCATTCCATTGCATTCCGCATTACATTCCACATTCCATTCTGTTCCATTCCACATTCCATTTTATTCCATTCCACATTCTTTTCCACGTTCCTTTCCACTTTGCAACACAGTCCATTCCCCATTCCATTCCATTCAATAACATATTCCTTTCCACAACAAATTCCATTCCACATTCTATTCCTCATTCCTTTCCACATTCCATTACCTTCCATTCCACGTTCCATTCCACATTCTATTCCACTTTCCATTCCAACTTCCATTCCATTAAATTCTATTCCACATACCTTTCCACTGCATTCTACTTTCCATTCTATTCCACATTCCATTCCATTCCATATTCCATTCGATTACAGTCCACATTCTATTCCACTCCATTTCACATTCCTTTCCATTACACTCCACATTCTATTACACCTACCATTCCATTCCATTCTATTCCACATTCCATTCCATTCCATTCTATTCCACATTCCATTCCATTCCGTTACACATTCCATTCTACACTATTGCACATTCCATTCAACATTCTTTTCCACATTGAACTCCACGATACATTGCATTCCATTCCACATTCCATTCCAGTCCATTCCACATTCCATTCCGCATTCCATTGGATTCCATTCCACATTCCATTCCATTCCATTCTACATTCCATTCCACATTCCATTCCACACTCCATTCCACATTCCATTCCATTCCTCATTCCATTCCACATTCCATTCCACTTTACATTCCATTCCATCCCACATATCATTCCACATTCCATTCGACACCATTCCACCTTCCATTCCATGAAATTTCACATTGCATTCCATTCCATTCCATGTACTATTCCAGGTTCCATTCCACTTTCCAATCCACGTTCATTTCCGTTACATTCCACGTTCCATTCCACGTTCCAATCCACATTCTATTCCATTCCATTACATATTCTTTTCCATTCCATTCCGTTTCACATTGCATTCCATTGCATTCCATTTCTTATTCCATTTCATATTCCATTACATTCCATTCCACATTCCATTCCGTTCCATTCCACATTCCATTCCAATCCATTGCGTTTCATTACATTCCTTTCCACATTCCATTCCATTCCGTTCCGTGATGCATTCCATTCCATTCCATTTCAATCCATATTCCATTCCTTTCCATTCCGCATTCCATTCCTATGCATTCCATATTCCACTCCATTCCATTCCACATTCCATTCCACGTTCCATTACTTTCCATTCCAAAATCCATTCCACATTCCATTGCATTCCATTCCACATTCCATTCCATTCGTTTCCATTCCATTACATTCCACATTGCATTCCATTCCGCTATCCATTCCATTCCATTGCACATTCCATTCCATTCCATTCCACTTTCCATTCCTCTTTCCCTTCCATTCCATTCCACATTCCATTCCATTCCATTCCAAATTCCATTGAATTCCATTCCAAACCATTCCTTTCAAGTTCACATTCCATTCTACTACATTCCACATTCCATTCCATTCCGTTATATATTCCATTCCACATTGCATTCATATTCCATTCTACATTCCATTAGACGTTTCTTTCCATTGCATTTCACATTCCAGTCCTTTCCACTCCATTAGACATTCATTGCATTCCGCTTTCCATTCCACATTCCATTCCATTCCATTGCTCTTTCCATTCCACATTCAATTCCATTCCATTCCACATTCCAATACACATTCCATTCTATTCTATTCCACATTCCATTCCATTCCATTCTACATTCCTTTCTATTGCATTCCACATTCAATTCCGAATTCCATTCCATTCCATTCCATTCCATTCCATTCCATTCCATTCCATTCCATTCCATTCCTTTTCATTCCATTGAATTCCACATTCCATTCCATTCCATTCCTTTCCACATTCTGTTACTTCCCATTCCATATTCCATACCATTCCATTCCATTCCATTCCATTCTACTCCAAATTCAATTCCATTCCATTCTACATTCCAATCCATTCCATTTCACATTCCATTCCAAATTCCCTTCCATTCCATTCCACATTTCATTCCTTTACATTCCATTCCATTCCATATTCCACTCCATATTCCCTTCCTTTCCATTCCACATTCCATTGCATTCCATTCCATTCCATTCCATATTTCATTCCATTCCATTCCACCTTCCATTCCTTTCCATTTCAAATTCAATTCCTTTCCTTTTCACTTTCCATTTCGTTCCATTCCACATTCCATTCCATTCCTTTTCACATTCCATTCCATTCGATTCCTCATTCCTTTCCACATTCCATTCCACATTCCATTGTAGATTCATTCCACATTCTATTCAATTCCTTTCCACTTTCCACTCCATTCAATTCCATTCCATATTGCCTTCCATTCCAATCCACATTCAATTCCACTTTCCATTCCACTTTCCATTCCACATTCCTTTCCTTTCCATTCCACATTCCATTTCATTCTCTTCCAAATTCCATTGAATTCCATTTCACATTCCACTGCATTCCATTTCACATTCCATTCCATTCCATTCTAGTCCTGTCCACATTCCATTCCATTACATTCCACATTCGTTTCCACTCCATTCCACTTTGTATTCCATTTTATTCCATTCCTTTCCACATTGCATTCCATTCCATTCCATTCCATTCCATAACATTCCATTCCATTCCATTCCATTCCACCTTCCATTCCATTCCAATCTACGTTGCATTTCATTCCATTTCACGTTCCATTCCACGTTCCATTCCACATTCTATTCCACTTTCCACTACACGTTATAGTCCATTCCATTGCACGTTCCATACCACATTCCATTTCACGTTCCATTCCACTTTTCAGTCCACGTTCCATTCCACGTTGCATTCCACATTCCATTCCACATTCCATTCCATTCCATTCCACATTCCATTCCATTTCATTCCACTTTCCTTTCCATGTTCCTTTTCACGTTCCCTTCGATGTTCCATTACATGTTCCTTTCCATTCCATTTCACATTTCTTTCCACATTGCATTCCTTTCCACTCCACATTGCATTCCACATTCCATTCCATTCCATTACACTTTCCATTCCATTCCACATTCCATTCTACATTCCATTCCATATTGCTCTGCGTTCCATTCCACATTGCACTCCATTCCCCTTTACGTTCCATTCCAAATTCCATTCCATTCCATTCCCTTGCATGCCACATTCTATTCCATTCTATTCCAAATTCCATTCCACATTGCATTGCACATTCCATTCTACATTCTATTCCACATTCCATTCCATTCCATTCCACATTCCGCTCCATTCCGTTCCATTGCTTATTCCCTTCCATTCCATTTCACTTTCCTTTCCACATTCCACACAATTCCATTCTGCATTGAATTTCATTCCATTCCTCCTTGCATTCCATTCCATTCCACGTTCCATTACACATTCCACTCAATTCCATTTCTCATTCCTTTCCATTCCATTCCACATTCTTTCAATTCCATTCCACATTCTTTTCAATTCCATTCTACGTTCCATTTCACATTCCATTCCATTCCATTCTACGTTCCATTCCACTGCATTCTATTCCACATTCCATTAGATTGCATTCCACATTCCATTCCATTGCATTCCACGTTCCATTCCATTCCATTCCACGTTCCATTCCATATTCCATTCCATTGCTTTCAACATTACATTCCACATTGAATTCTTTTCCATTCCAGATTCCACTCCACATTCCATTGCATTCCTTTCCACATTCCATTCCATATTCCATTTCACCTTCCATTCCACGTTCCATTCCACATTCCATTGCACATTCCATTCCATTGCATTCCACATTCCATACAACATTCCATTCCACATTACATTGTGCATTCCATTTCACGTTCCATTCCGTGTTTCTTTCCACCTTCCTTACCACGTTCCATTCCGCGTTCCATTCCACGTTCCATTCCATTCCATTCCACATTCCATTCCACTATCCATTCTATTTCATTCCACATTCCATTCCATTCCATTCCATATTCCATTCCACATTCCATTCTATTCCATTCCACATTCCATTGAATTCAATTCCATTCCATTGCACATTCCAGTCCATTCCATTCCACTTTCCTTTCCATTCCCTTCCACATTGCATTCCATTCCATTCCACTTTCGATTCCACATTCCAGTTCACGTTCCATTACACTTTCCACTCCACATTCCATTCCATTCCATTCCACGTTCCATTCCACGTTCCATTCATCGTTCCATTCCACTATCCACTCCACGTTCCATTTCATTTCTTTCCACGATTCATTCCACCTTCCATTACACATTGCATTCGATTCCATTCCACATTCCATTCCACATTCCTTTCCACGTTCCATTGCATATTCCATTCAACGTCCCTTTCCCCGTTGCATTCCACGTACCTTTCCACTGTCCATTCCATTCCATTCCACATTCCATTCAACATTCCATTCCAAACCATTCCACATTCCATTACACATTCCATTCCACGTTCCATTCCACATTACTTTCCACTCCGTTCCACAATCCATTCCATGTTCCTTTCCATAACATTCAACATTCCATTCCACATTCCATTCAATTGCTTTCCACATTCCATTCCACATTACATTCCATTCCATTCCACACTCTACTCCATTCCATACCACATTCCATTTCACATTCCACTCCATTCCATTCCACACTCCATTCCAGATTACATTCCACATTCCTTTCCTTTCCATTCCACATTCCTCTCAGTTCCATTGCATTCCGCAATCCATTCCATTCCATTCCTCATTCCATTCCATTCCATTTCAAATTTCATTCCATTCCTCATTCCATTCCATTTCACATTCCCTTCCATTCCATTCCACATTCCATTCAATTCCATTCCATTCCACTTTCCACTCCATGTTCCATTCCAATCCATTCCACTTTCCATTCCACAGTCCATTCCATTCCATTCCATTCCACATTCAACACCATTCCATTCCACATTCCATTCCACATTCCATTCCATAATCCATTCCATTCCATTACACCATCCACTTCATTCCATTCTGAATTCCGTTCCATTCAATTTCAAATTCAATTACATTCCATTCCATCCCATTCCACATTTCATTCCACATTACCTTCCATTGCATTCCAGCTTCCATTCCTTTCCATTCCTTTCCATTCCACATTCCATTCCATTACAATCAACATTATATTCCATTCCATTCCATATTCCATTCCACATTCCCTTCCATTCCATTCCACACTCGATTCCTTTCCATTCCATTCCATTCCACATTCCATTGGATTCCATTCCATTCCACATTCCATTACACAATCTCTTCCGTTCCACTCCACCATCCATCCCATTCCATTACATTCCATTCCTCATTCCTTTCCATTGCATTCCACTCTGCAATCCATTGAAGTCCATTCCACATTCCATTCCATTCCATTCCAGGTTCCATTCCTTTCCATTCCACATTGCATTCCATTCCAATCCACATTCCATTCCACATTCCATTCCAGTTTCCATTCCACTTTCCATTCCACATTCCTTTCCATTCTATTCCACATTCCATTCCATTCTGTTCCAAATTCCATTGAATTCCATTTCATATTTCATTGCATTACATTTCACATTCCATTCCATTCCATTCTAGTCCATTCCACATTCCATTCAATTATATTCCACATTCCATTCCACTCCATTCCAGATTGTATTCCATTCCAATATATTCCACATTGCCTTCCATTCCATTCCATTCCATTCCACCTTCCATTACATTCCAATCTACATTGCCTTTCATTCCTTTCCACGTTCCATTCCACGTTACATTCCACGTTCTATTCCACGTTCTATTCCACGTTCTATTCCACGTTCCACTACACGTTATATTCCATTCCATTGCGCGTTCCATAACACGTTCCATTCCACTTCCATTCCATTTTTCAGTCCACGTTCCATTCCACGATGCATTCCACATTCCATTCCATATTCCATTCCATTCCATTCCACATTCCATTCCATTTCATTCCACTTTCCATTCCATGTTCCTGTCCATGTTCCCTTCGACGTTCCATTCCATGATCCTTTCAATTCCTTTCAACATTCCTTTCCACATTGCATTCCTTTCCATTCCACATTACATTCCACATTCCATTCCATTCCATTACACTTTCCATTCCATTCCACATTCCATTCCATTCCATTACACTTTCCATTCCATTCCACATTCCATTCTACATTCCATTCCATTTTGCTGTGCATTCCATTCCTCGTTGCATTCCATTCCACTTTACATTCCATTCCATATTCCATTCCATTCCATTCCCTTCAATGCCACATTCAATTCCTTTCAATTCCAAATTCCATTCCACATTGCATTACACATTCAATTCTAAATTCTATTCCACATTCCATTCCATTCCATTCCACATACCACTCCATTCCATTCCATTCCATTGCACCTTCCATTCCACATTCCACTCCATTCCATTCTGCATTCCATTTCGTTCCATTCCACCTTGCATTCCATTCCATTTCACGTTCCATACCACATTCCACTCAATTCCATTCCGCATTCCATTCCATTCCATTCTGCGATCCATTTCACATTCCATTCCATTCCATTCTACGTTCCATTCCATTGCATTCTATCCCACATTCCATTAGATTGCATTCCACTTTCCTTTCCATTGCATTCCACGTTCCATTCCATTCCATTCCTCTTTCCTTTCCACATTCCATTCCATTCATTTCAACATTCCATTCCACATTCCATTCCTTTCCATTTCACATTCCATTCCACATTGCATTCCATTCCTTTCCACATTGCATTCCATTCCTTTCCACATTGCATTCCATATTCCATTCCACCTTCCATTCCACGTTCCATTCCACATTCCATTGCTCATTCCATTCCATTGCATTCCACATTCCATTCCACATTCCATTCTATTCCATTACACATCCAATACCACATTCCATTCCACATTCCATTCCATTCCATTCCACATTGCATAACACATTCGATTCCATTCCATTCCACGTTCCATTCAATTCCATCCCACATTCAATTTAAATTCCATTCCATGTTCCATTCCAAATTCCATTCCACTTCCACCCCACTTTCCATTCCTTTCCATTCCAAGGTAAATTCCACGTTCTTTTCCACATTCCATTCCATTCCATTTCACATTGCATTCCACATTCCATTCCATTCCATTACACGTTACATTCCGTTCCGTTCCAGGTTCCGTTCCACATTCCATTCCACATTGCACTCCACATTCCCTTCCATTCCAATCCACTTTCCATTCTACATTCTATTCAGTTTCATTCCATTCAACATTGCATTCCATATTCCATTCCATTAAATTCCACATTCCATTCCAAGTTCCATTCCATTCCAATCCTCGCTCCATTCCAACATCCATTCCACGATCCAGTCCACATTCCATTCCTCATTTCATGCCACATTCCATTAAACATTCAATTCCACATTCCCTTCCTTTTCATTCCACTTTGCATTGCATTGCAGTCCACATTGCATTATGCATTCCATTAGATTCCATTTAAACATTTCATTCCATGCCATTCCACCTCCTTTCCACCTTCCATTCCATTCCACATTTCATTCCACATTCCATTCCAAACTCGATTCCATACCATACGACATTCCATTCCACATTATTTGTATTATATTGCACGTTCCATTCCGCCTTCCATTCCACCTTCATTTCTGCATTCTTTTCCACATTCCATTCCATTCCATTCCCTTCCATTCCATTCTACATTCTTTTACACATATCATTTCATTGCATTCCACATTTCATTCCACATTCAATTCCACATTGAATTCCACCTTCCATTCCACATTCCATTCCGTTCCATTACTGATTTCATTCCGTTCCTTTCCTCGTTCCATTCCACTTTCCATTCCACATTCCTTTCCGCATTCCATTCCACGTTCCATTCCATATCATTTCAAACTCCATTCCACTTTCCATTCCACATTCCATTTCACATTCGTTTACATGTTCCATTGCATATTCCATTCCACTTTCCATTCCATGTTCCATTTCAAGTTCCATTCCATTCCATTCTACGTTCCTTTCCACATTCCATTCCATCCCATTCCATGTTCCATTCCATTCCATTCCACGTTCCATTCCACATTCCATTCCACATTCCATTCCACAATCCATTCCATTCCATTCCACGATCCATTCCACATTCCATTCCGTTCCATTCCAGTTTCCATTCCAGATTCCATTCCACTTTCCATTCCACTTTGCATTCCACATTGAATTCCATTCCTCATTCCATTTCACATTCCATTCCACATTCCATTTCACATTGCACTCCGTTCCATTACACTTGCCACTCCACATTGCGATCCACATTCCATTCCATATTTCATTCCATTCCATTACAGATTCCATTCTATTCCATTCCACATTCCAATCCATTGCATTCCACATTATATTCCACATTCCATTCCATTCCATTCCATATTCCACTCCGTTCCATTCCACATTCCCTTCCATTCTGCTCCATGTTACATTCCACATTCCATTCCAAATTCCATTCCACATTCCATTCAATTCCATTCCAAATTCCATTCCGTTCCATTCCACATTCCATTCAACTTTCCATTCCATTATATTCCACTTTCCATTCCACATTCTATTGCCCATGTCATTCCACTTTCCATGCCACATGCCATTTCACTTTCCATTCCACGTTGCATTCCATTGCATTCCACTTTCCATTCCATATTCGATTCTGTTCCATTCCACCTTCCATTTCACATTCCATTCCACATTCCATTCCATTCCATTCCACGTTACTTTCCACGTTCCATTCCACGTTGCATTCCACATTCCATTCCATGTTCCACTCTATTCCATTCCACCTTCCATTCCACTTTCCATTCCATGACATTCCACGTTCCATTCCACATTCTTTTGCCCATGCCATTCCATGTTCCATGCCACATTCCATTTCGCGTTCCATTCCATGATCCATTCTTTTTTTTTTCTTTTATTGTAATTATTATTATTATTATCATTATTATACTTTAGGTTTCATGGTACATGTGCCCAATGTGCAGGTAAGTTACATATGTATACATGTGCCATGCTGGTGTACTGCACCCACCAACTCGTCATCTAGCATTAGGTATATCTCCCAATGTTATCCCTCCCCCCTCCCCCCAACCCACAACAGTCCCTGAAGTGTGATGTTCCCCTTCCTGTGTCCATGTGTTCTCATTGTTCAATTCCCACCTATGAGTGAGAATATGCGGTGTTTGTTTTTTTGTTCTTGTTATAGTTTACTGAGAATGATGATTTCCAATTTCATCCATGTCCCTACAAAGGACATGAACTCATCATTTCTTATGGCTGCATAGTATTCCATGGTGTAGATGTGCCACATTTTCTTAATCCAGTCTATCATTGTTGGACATTTGGGTTGGTTCCAAGTCTTTGCTATTGTGAATAATGCGGCAATAAACATACGTGTGCAGGTGTCTTTATAGCAGCATGATTTATAGTCCTTTGGGTATATACCCAGTAATGGGATGGCTGGGTCGAATGGAATTTCTAGTTCTAGATCCCTGAGGAATCGCCACAGTGACTTCCACAAGGGTTGAACTAGTTTACAGTCCCACCAACAGTGTAAAAGTGTTCCTATTTCTCCACATCCTCTCCAGCACCTGTTCTTTCCTGACTTTTTAATGATCGCCATTCTAACTGGTGTGAGATGGTATCTCATTGTGGTTTTGATTTGCATTTCTCTGATGGCCAGTGATGGTGAGCATTTTTTCATGTGTCTTTAGGCTGCATAAATGTCTTCTTTTGAGAAGTGTCTGTTCATGTCCTTCACCCACTTTTTGATGGGGTTGTTTGTTTTTTTCTTGTAAATTTGTTGGAGTTCATTGTAGATTCTGGATATTTGCCCTTTGTCAGATGAGTAGGTTGCGAAAATTTTCTCCCATTTTGTAGGTTGCCTGTTCACTCTGATAGTAGTTTCCTTTGCTGTGCAGAAGCTCTTCAGTTTAATTAGATCCCATTTGTCAATTTTGGCTTTTGTTGCCATTGCTTTTCGTGTTTTAGACATGAAGTCCTTGCCCATGCCTATGTCCTGAATGGTATTGCCTAGGTTTTCTTCTAGGGTTTTTATGGTTTTAGGTCTAACATTTAAGTCTTTAATCCACCTTGAATTGATTTTTGTATAAGGTGTAAGGAAGGGATCCAGTTTCAGCTTTCTACATATGGCTAGCCAGTTTTCCCAGCACCATTTATTAAATAGGGAATCCTTTCCCCATTTCTTGTTTTTCTCAGGTTTGTCAAAGATCATATGGTTGTAGATATGTGGCATTATTTCTGACGGCTCTGTTCTGTTCCATTGATCTATATCTCTGTTTTGGTACCAGTACCATGCTGTTTTGGTTACTGTAGCTTTGCAGTATAGTTTGAAGTCAGGGAGCGTGATGCCTCCAGCTTTGTTCTTTTGGCTTAGGATTGACTTGGCGATGCGGGCTTTTTTTTGGTTCCATATGAACTTTAAAGTAGTTTTTTCCAATTCTGTGAAGAAAGTCATTGGTAGCTTGATGGGGATGGCATTGAATCTGTAAATTACCTTGAGAAGGATGGCCATTTTCATGATATTGATTCTTCCTACCCATGAGCATGGAATGTTCTTCCATTTGTTTGTATCCTCTTTTATTTCCTTGAGCAGTGGTTTGTAGTTCTCCTTGAAGAGGTCTTTCACATCCCTTGTAAGTTGGATTCCTAGGTATTTTATTCTCTTTGAAGCAATTGTGAATGGGCGTTCACTCATGATTTGGCTCTCTGTTTGTCTGTTATTGATGTATAAGAATGCTTGTGATTTTTGCACATTGATTTTGTATCCTGAGACTTTGCTGAAGTTGCTTATCAGCTTAAGGAGATTTTGGGCTGAGACAATGGGGTTTTCTAGATATACTATCATGTCGTCTGCAAACAGGGACCATTTGACTTCCTCTTTTCCTAATTGAATACCCTTGATTTCCTTCTCCTGCCTAATTGCCCTTGCCAGAACTTCCAACACTATGTTGAATAGAAGTGGCGAGAGAGGGCATCCCTGTCTTGTGCCAGTTTTCAAAGGGAATGCTTTCAGTTTTTGCCCATTCAGTATGATATTGGCTGTGGGTTTGTCATAAATAGCTCTTATTATTTTGATATACGTCCCATCAATTCCTAATTTATTGAGAGTTTTTAGCATGAAGCATTGTTGAATTTTGTCAGAGGCCTTTTCTGCATCTATTGAGATAATCATGTGGTTTTTGTCTTTGGTTCTGTTTATATGCTGGATTACATTTATTGATTTGCGTATATTGAACCAGCCTTGCATCCCAGGGATGAAGCCCACTTGATCATGGTGGATAAGCTTTTTGATGTGCTGCTGGATTCTGTTTGCCAGTATTTTATTGAGGATTTTTGCATCAATGTTCTTCAAGGATATTGGTCTAAAATTCTCTTTTTTTGTTGTGTCTCTGCCAGGCTTTGGTATCAGGGTGATGCTGGCCTCATAAAATGAGTTAGGGAGGATTCCCTCTTTTTCTATTGATTGGAATAGTTTCAGAAGGAATGGTACCAGCTCCTCCTTGTACCTCTGGTAGAATTCGGCTGTGAACCCATCTGGTCCTAGACTTTTTTTGGTTGGTAAGCTATGGATTATTGCCATAATTTCAGCTCCTGTTATTTGTCTATTCAGAGATTGAACTTCTTCCTGGTTTAGTCTTGGGAGGGTGTATGTGTTGAGGAATTTATCCATTTCTTCTAGATTTTCTAGTTTATTTGCATAGAGGTGTTTGTAATATTCTCTGATGGTAGTTTGTATTTCTGTGGGATCGGTGGTGATATCCCCTTTATCATTTTTTATTGCATCTATTTGATTCTTCTCTCTTTTTTTCTTTATTAATCTTGCTAGCGGTCTATCAATTTTGTTGATCCTTTCAAAAAACCAGCTCCTGGATTCATTTATTTTTTGAAGGGTTTTTTGTGTCTCTATTTCCTTCAGTTCTGCTCTGATTTTAGTTATTTCTTGCCTTCTGCTAGCTTTTGAATGTGTTTGCTCTTGCTTTTCTAGTTCTTTTAATTGTGATGTTAGGGTGTCAATTTTGGATCTTTCCTGCTTTCTCTTGTGGGCATTTAGTGCTATAAATTTCCCTCTACACACTGCTTTGAATGCATCCCAGAGATTCTGGTATGTTGTGTCTTGGTTCTCGTTGGTTTCAAAGAACATCTTTATTTCTTCCTTCATTTCGTTATGTACCCAGTAGTCATTCAGGAGGAGGTTGTTCAGTTTCCACGTAGTTGAGCGGTTTTGAGTGAGATTCTTAATCCTGAGTTCTAGCTTGATTGCACTGTGATCTGAGAGACAGTTTGTTACAATTTCTGTTCTTTTGCATTTATTGAGGGGAGCTTTACTTCCAAGGATATGGTCAATTTTGGAATAGGTGTGGTGTGGTGCTGAAAAAAATGTATTTTCTGTTGATTTGGGGTGGAGAGTTCTGTAGATGTCTATTAGGTCTGCTTGGTGCAGAGCTGAGTTCAATTCCTGGGTATCCTTGTTGACTTTCTGTCTCGTTGATCTGTCTAATGTTGACAGTGGGGTGTTAAAGGAACAGCTCTGGTCTACACCTCCCAGCACGAGCGACGCAGAAGACGGGTGATTTCTGCATTTCCATCTGAGGTACCGTGTTCATCTCACTAGGGAGTGCCAGACAGTGGGCGCAGGTCAGTGGGTGAGCGCACCGTGCGCCAGCCGAAGCAGGGGCGAGGCATTGCCTCACTCGGGAAGCGCAAGGGGTCAGGGAGTTCCCCTTCCAGAGGTGAGAGACGGCACCTGGAAAATCGGGCCACTCCCACCCGAATACTCTGCTTTTCCGACGGGCTTAGGAAACGGTGCCCCAGGAGAGTATAGCCCGCACCTGGCTCAGAGGGTCCTACGCCCACGGAGTCTCGCTGATTGCTAGCACAGCAGTCTGAGATCAAACAGCAAGTCGGCAGCGAGGCTGGGGGAGGGGCGCCCGCCATTGCCCAGGCTCGCTTAGGTAAACAAAGCAGCCTGGAAACTTGAACTGGGTGGAGCCCACCACGGCTCAAGGGGGCCTGCCTGCCTCTGTAGGCTCCACCTCTGGGGGCAGGGCACAGACAAAAATACAGCAGTAACCTCTGCAGACTTAAATGTCCCTGTCTGACAGCTGTGAGGAGAGCAGTGGTTCTCCCAGCACGCAGCTGGAGATCTGAGAACGGGCTGACTGCCTCCTCAAGTGGGTCCCTGACCCCTGACCCCTGAGCAGCCTAACTGGGAGGCACCCCCCAGCAGGGGCAGACTGACACCTCACACGGCCGGCCAGGTACTCCAACAGACCTGCAGCTGAGGGTTCTGTCTGTTAGAAGGAAAACTAACAGAAAGGACATCCACTAGAATAACCAATACAGAGAAGTGCTTAAAGGAGCTGATAGAGCTGAAAACCAAGGCTCGAGAACTACGTGAAGAATGCAGAAGCCTCAGGAGCCGATGCGATCAAATGGAAGAAAGGGTATCAGCCCTGGAAGATGAAATGAATGAAATGAAGCGAGAAGGGAAGTTTAGAGAAAAAAGAATAAAAAGAAACGAGCAAAGCCTCCAAGAAATGTGGGACTATGTGAAAAGACCAAATCTATGTCTGATTGGTGTACCTGAATGTGACGGGGAGAATGGAAACAAGTTGGAAAACACTCTGCAGGATATTATCCAGGAGAACTTCCCCAATCTAGCTAGGCAGGCCAACATTCAGATTCAGGAAATACAGAGAACGCCACAAAGATACTCTTCGAGAAGAGCAACTCCAAGACACATAATTGTCAGATTCACCAAAGTTGAAATGAAGGAAAAAATGTTAAGGGTAGCCAGAGAGAAAGGACGGGTTACCATCAAAGGGAAGCCCATCAGACTAACAGCGGATCTCTCGGCAGAAACCCTACAAGCCAGAAGAGTGGGGGCCAATATTCAACATTCTTAAAGAAAAGAATTTTCAACCCAGAATTTCATATCCTGCCAAACTAAGCTTCATAAGTGAAGGAGAAATAAAATACTTTACAGACAAGCAAATGCTGAGAGATTTTGTCACCACCAGGCCTGCCCTAAAAGAGCTCTTGAAGGAAGTGCTAAACATGGAAAGGCACAACCGGTACCAGCCACTGCAAAATCATACCGAAATGTAAAGACCATTGAGACTAGGAAGAGACTGCATCAACTAACGAGCAAAACATCGAGCTAACATCATAATGACAGGATCAAATTCACACATAACAATATTAACTTTAAATGTAAATGGACTAAATGGTCCAATTAAAAGACACAGACTGCCAAATTGGATAAAGACTCAAGACCCATCAGTGTGCTGTATTCAGGAAACCCATCTCACGTGCAGAGACACACATAGGTTCAAAATAAAAGGATGGAGGAAGATCTACCAAGCAAATGGAAAACAAAAAAAGGCAGGGGTTGCAATCCTAGCCTCTGATAAAACAGACTTTAAACCAACAAAGATCAAAAGAGACAAAGAAGGCCATTACATAATGGTAAAGGGATTAATTCAACAAGAAGATCTAACTATCCTAAATATATATGCACCCAATACAGGAGCACCCAGATTCATAAAGCAAGTCCTGAGTGACCTACAAAGAGACTTAGACTCCCACACATTAATAATGGGAGACTTTAACACTCCACGATCCATTCTAAGTTGCATTCCATTCCATTCCACCTTCCATTCCACATTCCATTCCATTGCATTCTACGTTCCATTCCACATTCCATTCCGTTCCATTCCACATTCCATTCTACATTCGATTCCATTCCATTCCACATTCCTTTCCACCTTCCTTTAAATTCCATTCCACATTCCATTCTATTCTCATCCACCTTCCATTCCACATTCCTTTCCACGCTCCATTGCACATTCCATTCCATGTTCCATTCCACTTTCCATTCCACCTTCCAGTCCATGTTCCTTTCCACGTTCCATTCCATTCCATTCCACCTTCCATTCCAAATTCAATTCCATCTCATTGCATGTTCCTTTCCATTCCATTCCATGATCCATTCCACATTCCATTCCATTCCATTCTAGTTTCCATTGCAGATTCCATTCCACTTTCCATTCCACGTTCCATTCCACATTGCATTCCATTCTTCATTTCATTTCAATTGCATTCCTCATTCCATTCCACATTGCACTCCATTCCATTACACGTGCCACTCCACATTGCGTTCCATATTCCATTCCACATTCCATTCCATTCCATTCCAGATTCCATTCCATTCCATTCCACATTCCATTGAATTCCATTCCACATTCCATTCCACATTCCAATCCACTCCATTACACATTATATTCCATATTCCATTCCATTCCATTCCATATTCCACTCCGTTCCATTCCACAGTCCCTTCCTTTCCATTCCAGGTTACATTGCACATTCCACTCCAAATTCCATTCCACATTCTATTCAATTACATTCCAAATTCCATTCCATTCCATTCCATATTCCATTCCTCTTTCCATTCCATTATATTCTACGTTCCATTCCACATTCCATTGCCCATGTAATTCCACTTTCCATGCAACATGCCATTTCACTTTCCATTCCACGTTCCGTTCCAAGTTCCATTCCATTACATTCCACTTTCCATTCCATATTCGATTTAATTCCATTCCACCTTCCATTTCACATTCCATTCCACATTCCATTCCGTTCTATTCCACGTTACATTCCACGTTCCATTCTGCATTCCGTTCCACATTCCATTCCAAGTTCCATTCCATTCCATTCCACCTTCCATTCCACTTTCCATTCCATCCCATTCCACGTTCCATTTCATATTCTTTTGCCCATGCCATTCCATGTTCCATGCTACATTCCATTTCAAGTTCCATTCCATGATCCATTCTAAGTTGCATTCCATTCCATTCCACCTTCCATTCCACATTCCATTCCATTCCAGTCTATGTTCCATTCCACATTCCATTCCACTTTCCATTGCGTTCCATTCCACATTCCCTTCCACATTCGATTCCATTCCATTCCACATTCCTTTCCACGTTCCATTACATTCCATTCCACATTCCATTCCATTCAAATCCACATTCCATTCCACATTCCATTCCATGCTGCATTGCACATTCCATTCCATGTTCCATTCCACTTTGCATTCCACCTTCCATTCCATGTTCCATTCCACATTCCATTCCATTCCATTAAACCTTCCATTCCAGATTCTATTCCATCCCATTCCATTTTCCTTTCATTCCATTCCACGTTCCATTTCACATTCCATTCCACATTCCATTCCACAATCTATTCTATTCCATTCCATTCCATTCCACATTCCATTCAACATTCCATTCCACATTCGTTTCCACATTCCATTCCACTCCATTCCACCTTCCATTCAACATTGCTTTCCAAATTCCAATCCGCATTCCATTCCATTCCATTCCACAGTGCATTCCATTGCAGTCAACATTCCATCCCATCCATTCCACATTCCATTCCACCTTCCATTCCATTCCACATTGCATTCAACATTCCACTGCAGATTCCATTCCACACTCCATACCATACCATTCTATATTGCATTCCACATTCCATTCCATTCCATTCCACTTTCCATTCCACGTTCAATTCCACATTCATTTCCACATTCCATTCCACATTCCATTCCATTCCTTTCCATTCTGAATTCCTTTCCATTCCATTCCAAATTATATTCGACATTCCATTCCATTCCATTCCATATTCCATTCCATTGCATTCAACATTCCTTTCCTTTCCATTCCACATTACATTCCATTTTCCATTCCATGCTGCATTCTGCATTCCATTCCACGTTCCATTCTACATTCCATTCCATTCCTTTCCACGTTCCGTTCCATTCCATTCCATGTTCCATTCCATTCCATTACACTTTCCATTCTGCGTTCCTTTAGTGGTTCCATTCCACGTTCCATTCCTTTCCATTCCACGTTACATTCTATATTCCATTGCATTCCGTTCAACATTCTATTCCATTCCATTCAGCATTCCATTCCAATCCATTCCACGTTAGTTTCCACGTTCCATTCCATGTTCCAATCCACGTTCCATTCCACGTTCCATTCCGTTCCATTCCACTTTCCATTCCACGTACCATTCCATTCCATTCCACGTTACATTCCCTTCCATTCCTCGTTTCATTTCATTCCATTCCACTTCCATTTCCAACATTCCATTTCACATTCCATTCCACCTTCCATTCCATTCTATTCCATTCCAAGTTCCATTGAATTCCATTCCACTTTCCATTCCATTCAATTCCACATTCCATTCCATTAAGTTCCATTCCATTCAACTTTCCATTACATACCATTCCACATTCCATTCCATTCCATTCCATTCCACATTCGATTCCATTCCATTCCTCATTCCATTCCATTCTATTGCACTTTCCATACCATTCCATTCCACATTCCATACCATTCCATTCCACATCCCATTCCACATTCCCTTCCACATTCCATTCCGTTCCTTTCCACATTCCATTCCATTACATTACATTCTATTCCATTACACATTCCATTCAAAATTCCATTCCCTTCCTGTCCATATTCAATTCCATTCCATTCCATATTGCATTCCACGTTCCATTCCACTTTCCATTCCACTTTCCATTCCATTACACACCATTCCATTCCATTCCAATCCATTCTGGATTCCTTTCCATTCCATTCCAAATGATATTTCACTTTCCTTTCCATTCCATTCCTTTCTATTCCACATTCAATTCCATTCCATTCCATTCCACATTCCATTCCAGTCCCCATTCCACTTTCCATTGCACATTGCATTGAACATTCCATTCCACGTTCCATTACTAATTCCATTCAACGTTCCATTCCACGTTCCATTCCATGTAGCATTCCACGTTCCATTTCATGTTCCATTACACTTTCCATTCCATTCCATTCCACGTTCCATTCCATATTCCATTCCACATTCCACTCCTAATTCCATTCCACATTCCATTCCATTGCATTCCAGAATCCATTCTTATATATTCCACATTCCATTCCACATTCCGTTCCATTCCATTCCACATTCCATTCCACATTCCGTTCCATTCCATTCCACATTCCATTCCACATTCCATTCCTTTCCTTTCCACATTCAATTCTGCATTCCATTCCATTTCATTCCATATTCCATTCCACATCCCATACCACATTCCATTCCATATCCCACAACGCATTCCAATCCACATTCCATTCAATTCCATTCTACATTCCATACCACATTCCATTCCATTGAATTCCACATTACATTACATTCCATTCCACATTCCGTTCCACATTCCACTCAACGTTCCATTCCATTCCATTACCCGTTCCATTGTACTTTCCATTAGACGTTCCATTCCATTCCATTCCACGTTCCATTCTACATTCCATTCCATTCCACTTTCCGTTGCACTTTCCATTCCATTCCATTCCAAAGTGCATTCCACATTCCTTTCAATTCCATTCCACATTCCATTGCGCTGCATTCCACATTCCAATCCATTCCATTCCACTTTCCATTCCACATTCCATTACTCATTCCATTCCATTCCATTCCATTGCATTCCATTCCACTATCCATTCCACTTTCCATTCCATTCCATTCCATCCCACATTCCATTCCACATTCCATTCCATTCCATTCCACAAACCATTCCACATTCCAATCCATTCCATATTCCTTTCCACATTCCATTCCATTCCATTCCACATTGCATTCCATTCCTTTCCACCTTACATTCCACGTTCCATTGCACGTTCCATTCCACGTTCCATTCCATTCCGTTCCACAATACATTTCACTTTCCCTTTGACGTTCCATTCCACATTCCATTCCCCATTTCAGTCGGTTGCATTTCATATACCATTCCGCAGTCCATTCCATTCCATTCCACATTCCATTCCATTCCACTCCATTCCAAATTCCATCCCATTCCATTCCACATTCCATCCCATTCCACATTCCATCCCATTCCATTCCATTCCAATCCACGTAGCTTTCCATGATCCATTCGACTTTCCATTCCATTCCAAGTTCCATTTCACATTCCATTCCATTCCTTTCCATTCCATATTTCATTCCATTCCATTCTATGTATCATTTCAAATTCTATTTCATTCCATTCCATTCCTTTCCAAATTCCATTCCACATTCCATTCCATTCTGTACCATTCCACATTCCAATCCATATTCCATTCCATTCCATTCCACATTCCATTCCACTTTCCATTCCCTTCCATTCCTTTCCATTCCATTCCATTCCACGTTACATTCCAGATTCTATTCCATTCCATTCCACATTCCATTGCATTGCACATTCCTTTCCACGTTCCATTCCATGTTCCAGACCATTCCATTCCATTCCATTCCACATTCCATTCCACATTCCATTCCATTTCATTCCACCTACCTTTCCAGAATCCATTCCATTCCATTGTTTTGCATTCCACATTTCATTCCACATTCCAGTCCTTTCCATTTCATTCCATTGCACGTTCCATTCCGCATTCCATTCCATTCTATTCCACATTCCATTCCATTTCATTCCGCTTTCCATTCCACATTCCTTTCCATTCCATTCCATTCCACAAGCCATTCAATTCCACTCCAGATTCCATTCCACTCCATTCCACGTTGCAATCTATCCCATTCCACTTTCCATTCCACATTCTATTCCACATTCGATTACATTCCATTCCACATTCCATTCCATGTTCCACTCCACTTTCCATTACGTGTTTCATTCCGTTCCACTTCCACTTTTTATTCCAATCCATTCCACATTCCATTCCATTTCATTTCACGTTCCGTTTCACATTCCATTTGATTCCATTCCACATTCCTTTCCATTCCATTCCACATTCCATTCCATTCCATTCCACATTCCTTTCCATATTCCATTCCATTCCATTCCACAAATCTTTCCATTCCATTCCTCATTCCATTCCACATTCCATTCCACATTCCATTCCATTCCATTCCACATTCCATTCCATTGAAGTTCACATTCCATTCCATTCCATTCCACATTACCTTGCATTCCATATTTCATTCCATTCCATTCCATTCCACGTTCCATTTCAAATTCCATTCCATTCCATATCAATTTCCATTCCATTCCATTCCACAGTCCATTCCTTTCTATTCATTTCCAGTCCGCATTCCATTCCATTCCATTGTATTCATTTCCAGTCCGCATTCCATTCCATTCCATTCCATTCCACAATGCCTTCCACATTCCATTCCATTCCATTCCACGTTCCATTCTGCATTCCATTATAGGTTCCATTCCATGTAACATTCCACGTTCCATTCCACGTTTCATTTCATTCCATTCCACATTACGTTCCATATTCCATTCCATTCCATTCCACATTACACTCCATATTCCATTCCATTCCATTCCACATTCCATTCTATTCCATTCAACATTCCATTCCATTCCATTCCACGTTCCATTGCACTTTCCATTCCACGTTCCATTCCACTTTGCATTCCACGTTCCATTCTACTTTGCATTCCACGTTCCATACCATTCCATTCCACGTTCCATTCCAAGTTCTGTTCCATTCCATATTCTACTCTATTCCATTCCACTTTCCATTCCACATTGCATTTCATATACCATTCCACCATCCATTCCATTTCATTCCATTCCATTCCATTCAATTCCACTTTCCATTCCATTCAATTCCGCATTCCATTCCATTCCATTCCATTGCATTCCACATTCCATTCCATACCGTTATGCATTCCATTCCATTCCATTCCATTAAACATTCGATTACATTCCATTCCAAATTCCATTCCATTCCATTCCTTTCCATTCCATTCCACATTTCATACCATTCCACTCCATTCCATTCCATTCCACATTCCATTCCACTTTCCATTCCATATTCCATTCCCTTCCATTCCACATTCCATTCCATTCCAAACCATTCCATTCCACATTCCATTCCACATTCCATTCCCTTCCATTCCACATTCCATTCCATTCCTTTCCACATTCCTTTCCATGTTCCATTCCAAGTTCTTTTCCTGATTCCATTCCATTCCATTCCATTCCATTCCATTCCATTCCATTCCATTCCATTCTATTCCATTCTGATTACCTTCCCATTCCATTTCAAATTATATTCAACATTCTATTCCATTCCATTCCATATTCCATTCCTTTGACTTCCACATTCTGTTCCTTTCCATTCCTTATTACATTTCACTTTCTACTCCACGTTCCATTCCACGTTCCATTCCACGTTCCATTCTGTGTTCCATTCCATTCAATTCCATTTTCCGTTCCATTGCATTCCACGTTTCATTCTACTTTCCATTGGACGTTCCAGTCCATTCCATTCCACGTTCCATTCTACTTTCCATTGGAGTTTCCATTCCACATTCCATTCCACGTTCCATTCCATTCCATTCCACTTTACATTCCATATTGTATTCCGCTCCATTCCACATTAAATTCCATTCCATTCAACATTCCATTCAATTCCATTGCAGGTTCCATTCCACGTTCCATTCTGCGTTCCAATGCACGTTCCATTCCACGTTCTGTTCCATTCCGTTCCATTCCACTTTCCATTCCATCCCATTCCATGTTCCTTTCCATTCCTTTCCACCTTGCATTTCATTCAATTCCGCTTTCCATTCCACATTCCATTTCTCATTCCATTCCACCTTCCATTCCATTCCTTTCCATTCCGTTCCACATAACATTCCATTCCATTCCACTTTCCATTCCATTCAATTCCACATTCTATTCCATTAAATTCCATTCCATTCCACATTCCATTCCATACCATTCCGCATTCCATTCCATTCCGTTCCATTCCACATGCAATTCCATTGCGTTCCACATTCCATTCCATTCCACATTCCATTCCACATTCCGTTCCATTCCACATTCCTTTCCATTCCATTCCACATTCCATTCCTTTACATTACATTCTTTTCCATTACACATTCCATTCCAAATTTCATTCTCTTCCATTCCATATTCCATTCCTTTCCATTCCACATTCCATTCCAAGTTTGATTCCACTTTCCATTCCACATTCCATTCCATTACACTCCATTCCATTCCATTCCAATCCCTTCTGGATTCCTTTCCATTCCCTTCTGAATTATATTCAATATTCTTTTCCATTCTATTCCACTTTCCATTTCTTTCTGTTCTACTTTCAAATCAATTTCATTCCATTAATTTTCCATTCCTTTCCATTCCACATTTTATTCCATTTTCAATTCCATGTTCCATTCCACATTCCATTCCATGATCCTATTCTACTTTCCATTCCATGTTCCAGTCTACATTCCATTCCATTCCATTCAACTTTCCATTCCTTTCCATTCAATTCCACATTCCACACCTTTCCTTTCCACATTCCATTCCATTCCATTCCTGATTCCATTCCTTTCCATTCCACATTACATTCGAATCTCCATTCCACGTTCTATTCCACATTTGATTCCACGTTCTATTCTATGTTCCCTTCCGTGTTCCATTCTGCGTTCCCTTCCACGTTACATTTCGCATTCCATTCCATTCCCTTCTGGATTTCATTCCATTCCTTTTCACATTCTATTCCATATTCCATTCCATTCCATCCACATTCCATTCCATTCCATTCCATATTCCACTCCGTTCAATTCCACATTCCCTTCCTTTCCGTTCCATGTTACATTCCATATTCCATTCCAACTTCCATTCCACCTTCCATTCAATTCCATTCCGTTCCATTCCACATGGCATTTCACTTTCCACTCCATATTCCATTCCAAGTTCCATTCCACTCCATTCCACGTTCCATTCAACGTTCGATTCCATTCCATTCCACGTTCCATTTCACTTTCCATTTCACATTCCATTGCCAATGTCATTCCACTTTCCATGCCACATGCCATTTCAGTTTCAATTCCATGTTCCATTCCAAGTTCCATTCCATTCCATTCCACGTTCCATTCGACATTTGATTCCATTCCATTCCACGTTCCATTTCACATTGCATTCCACATTCCATTCCATTCTATTCCACATTCTATTCCGCATTCCATTCCATTCCATTCCACATTCTCTTCCACTTTACATTCCATTACATTCCACATTCCTTTCCACATTCAATTTCATTTTCCATTCCAATCCATTCCATGCTGCATTCCACTTTCCATTAGATGTTCCATTCCTTGTTCCATTCCACGTTCCATTCCATATTACATTCCATTCCATTCCACATTCCATTCCATTCCATTCCACATTCCATTCCACATTCCATTCCGTACCATTCCACATTCCCTTCCACATTCCTTTCCACATTCCATTCCACATTCCTTTCCATTCCATTCCACACTGCATTCCATTGCAGTCCACATTCCATTCCACATTCCATTCCATCCATTCAAAATTCCATTCCACCTTCCTTTCCATTCCACATTGCATTCAACATTCCACTGCAGATTCCATTCCACACTCCATTCCATACCATTCCACATTCCATTCAACATTCCGTTCCATTCCATTCCATGTTTCATTCCACGTTCCATTCCACATTCATTTCCACATTCCATTCCACATTCTGTTCCCTTCCACTTTCCATTCCATTCCATTGCATTCTGAGTTCCTTTCCATTCCATTCCAAATTATATTCGACTTTCCATTCCAGTCCATTCCATATTCCATTCCATTGCATTCCACATTCAGTTCCTTTCCATTCCACCTTAAATTCTATTT
Source organism: Pongo abelii (assembly GCF_028885655.2). Classification (NCBI taxonomy): domain Eukaryota; kingdom Metazoa; phylum Chordata; class Mammalia; order Primates; family Hominidae; genus Pongo; species Pongo abelii. Next base: position 14,672,023 of record NC_072000.2, on the reverse strand, counting down.
CCCATTCCATGTTCCATTCCACACTACGTTCCACTTTCCATTTAACTTTCCATTACATGTTCCGTTCCATTCCATTCCACGTTCCTTCCCATTCCATTCCACATTCCATTCTACGTTCCATTAGAGGTTCCATTCCACTTTCCATTCCATGTTCCATTCCATTCCATTCCTCGTTGCATTCTATTTTCCATTCCATTCCATTCCACATTCTATTCCATTCCATACAACATTCCATTCCATTTCACTCCACGTTCCTTTCCACGTTCCAATCCGTGTTCCAATCCACGTACTATTTCACGTTCCATTCCATTCCATTCCACATTCCATTCCACGTTGCATTTCATTCCATTCCACTGTCCATTCCACATTCCATTTCACATTCCATTCCATTCAATTCCACATTCCATTCCAAGCATTCCACTTTCCATTGCACATTGCATTCCATTGCATTCCACATTCCATACCACATTCCATTACATTCCGTTCAAAATTCCATTCCACATTCTATTCTATTCCATCAAACTTTCATTCCATATCATTCCACATTGCATTCCGCATTCCACTCCATTCAATTCCACATTCCATTCCATTGAATTCCACTTTCAATGTCATTACATTTCACGTTCTATTTCGTTGCATTCTACTTTCCATTCCATTCCATTCCAAGTACCATTCCATTCCATTTCACGTTCCATTGCATTCCATTCCATGTTCCATTCCATTCCATTTCACGTTCCATTTCACATTCCGTTCAATTCCATTCTACATTCCATTCCTTTCCATTCCATTCCATTCCACATTGAATTCCATTTCATTCCACATTGCATTCCATTCCATTCCACACTGCATTCCATTCCATTCAATTCCACATTCCATTCAACTTTCCTTTCCATTCAATTCCATATTCCATTGCATTCCACGTTCCATTCTGTTTCCATTCCACATTCCATTCCTTTCCATTCCACATTCCGTTGCATTCCATTGCACATTCCGTTGCATTCCATTGCACATTCCATTCCACGTTCCGTTCCACATTCCACTCCACTTTACATTCCAGGTGCCATTCCACGTTCCATTCCACTCCATTCCACATTCCAATCTTCATTCCATTCCACATTCCATTTCATTCCGTTGCACATTCCTGTCCACATTCCAATCCACATTGAATTCCATTCCATTCCACATTCCATTCCATTACATTCCACATTCCATTCCATTCTATTCCATTCTATTCCTCATTCCGTTACACTTTCCATTACATTGCATTCCATGTCCCATTCCATTCCATTCCACGTTCCATTCCACATACCTTTCCATTCCTTTCCACATTACATACAATAATGCATTCCTTTCCATTCCATATACCGTTCCATTTCTTTCCCTTCAATTCCACATTCAATTCCATTCCATTCCTCATTCCATTCCACTCAATTCCCGTCCATTCCTAATTCCCTTCCATTGCATTCCACATTCAATTCTATTCCATTCCATTCCACTCCACATTCCATTCCATTCCATTCCACATTCCATTACTTTCCTTTCCACATTCCATTCTATTCCACTCCACATTCCATTCCATTCCATTCCATTCCATTCCGCATTGGATTCCATTGATTCCATTCCACAATCTATTCAACATTCCATTCCATTACATTCCACATTCCATTACACATTCCATTCCATCCAATTCAACTTTCCATTCCACAATCCATTACATTCCATTCCACTATCCATTCCACATTCCAATCCATTCCATTCCACTTTCCATTCCATTCCACGTTCCATTCCAGGTTCCATTCCACGTTCCATTCCACGTTCCTTTCCAGGTTCCATTCCATTCCATTCCAGATTCCATTCCCTATTCTATTCCACATTCCATTTCGTTCCATTCCACGTTCCATTCCACATTCCATTCCCCATTCTATTCCAGATTGCATTCCTTTCTATTCCATTGCATTCCACATTCCTTTCCACTCCACTTTACATTCCACATTACATTCCAGATTCCATTCCACATTCCATTACTTTCCATTCCACATACCATACTACATTCTATTCCACATTCCATTCCCTTCCATTCCATATTACATTACATTCCACTTTCCATTCCACATTCCATTCCACATTCCATTCCATTCCATTCCACATTCCATTCCACATTCCATTCCATTCCATTCCACATTCCATTCCATTCCACATAAAATTCCACATTCCATTCCTCATTCCCTTCCCTTCCATTCCACATTCCATTGCACTCCACATTCCATTCCACATTCCATTCTGCATTCCATTCCATTACATTCTTTTCCATTCCTCTTTCCTTTCCATTCCATTCCATATTCCATTCCACATGCCATTCCACATTCCAATCCATTCCATTTCTTTCCATTCCATTCCATTCCACATTCCATTCCATTCCATTCCGCATTCTATTCCACATTCCATACCATTCCATTCCACATTCCTTTCCATTCCATTCCACATTCCATTCCACATTAAATTCCGTTGCATTCCACGTTCCATTCCACATTCCATTCCATTGCATTACACATTCCATTCCATTCCATTACACATTCCATTCCATTCCATTACTTTTCATATTCCATTCCATACCTTTTCATATTCCATTCCATTCCTTTCCAGATTCCATTCCACTCCATTCCACATCACATTCCATTCCACATTCAATTCCATTCCGCTTTCCATTCCATTCCATTCCACTTTCCATTCGATTCCATCCAATTCCACTTTCCATTCCATTCCATTCCGCATTCCATTCCATTCCACATTCCATTCCACATTCCATTCCATTCCATTCCACATTCAATTCCACATTCCATTCCACATTCCAATCCATTCTATTTTGCATTCCCCTCCACATTCCTTTCCACGCGGCATTCCACATTCCATTCCACTTTCCATTCCACGTTCCATTCCAAGTTCCATTCCTCGTTCCACTGCACTTTGCATTGCATTCCATTCTACTTTCTATTCCACTTTCCTTTCCACATTCCATTCCCTTCCATTCCATATTCCATTTCATTCTATTCCACATCCCATTACACATTCCATTAAATTCCATTCCGCAATCCTTTCCACATTTCATTCCATTCCATTCCACACTCCATTCCACATTCCATTCCATATTCCATTCCCATTCATTCCACTTTACATTTCACTTTCCATTCCACTGTCCATGGCACTTTCCATTCCACATTCTATTCCATTCCATTCCACGTTCCACTCCACTTTCCTTTCCTTTCTTTACCACATTCCTTTCCACATTCCAATGCACATTCCATTCCACGTTCCATTCCACATTCCATTCCACTTTCCATTCCATTCCATTCCACGTTGCACTCCACATTCCATTCTATCCCATTCCACATTCCTTTCCATTACATTCCACGTTCCATTCCACTTTCCGTTCCACAATCCTTTCCACAATACATTCCATTGCATTCCATTCCATTCCAGGTTCCATTCCACATCCCTTTCCACATTGCATTCCACATTCCATTCTATTCCATTCCGTTCCATTCCACTTTCCATTCTGCCTTCCATTCCACATTGCATTCCACCTTCCATTCCATCCCATTCCACGTTCTATTCAAGATTGCATTCCCCATTCAATTCCACGTTCCTATCCATTCCATTCCACGTTCCATACCACTTTCCTTTCCATTCAATTCCACGTTCCTTTCCATTCAATTCCACGTTCTTTTCCACGTTCCATTCCACATTCCTTTCCATGTTCAATTCCACATTCCATTCCACGTTCCATTCCACTTTCCATTCCATTCCATTCCACGATCTATTCCACATTCCATTCCATTGCGTTCCACTTTCCATTCCACATTCCATTGCAGATCCCATTCCACGTTCCATTCCATTCCATTCCACGATCCATTCCACATTCCATTCCACGATCCATTCCACATTCCATTCCATTCCATTCCACTTTCCATTCCACATTCCATTCCACGTTCCATTCCACGTTCCATTCCACATTCCATTCCAATTTCCAATCCATCCCATTGCACATTACATTCCATTCCACCTTCCATTTCACTCCATTCCATTACACTTTCCATTCCACTCCGTTCCATATTCCCTTCCATTCTATTCCACATTCCATTCCATTCCATTCCACAAACCATTCCACATTCCAATCCGTTCCATTCCACATTCCATTCCACATTCCCTTCCAAATTCCAATCCATCCCATTCCAGATTCTATTCCATTCAACAATTCATTCCACATTCCCTTCCACGTTCCATTCCACGTTCCATTCCGCATTCCATTCCATTCCATTCCACATACCATTCCATTCCATTCCACATTCCATTCCATTCCATTCCACATTCCATTCCAAATTCCATTCCATTCCATTCCACATTCCATTCCATTCCATTCCACATTCCATTCCTCATTCCATTCAACTTTCCATTCCACGTTCCATTATATTTCATTCCAGGTTGCGTTCCACATACCATTCCATTCCATTCCACTTTCCATTCCACGTTACATTCCACATTATATTCCGTTCCTTTCCACATTCCATTCCAGATTCCATTCCATTCCTTTCCACATTCCTTTCCATTACACTCCACATTTCATTCCACTTTCCCTTCCATTCCATTCCACTTTCTCTTCCAAGCTCCATTCCAATCTATTCCACGTTCCATTCCACATTTCATTCCACGTTCCATACCGCATTCCTTTCCACATTCCATTCCGTTCCATTCCACATTCTATTCCACTTTCCATTCCATTCCATTCCACATTCCATTCCACATACCATTGCATTCCATTCCACATTCCATTCTCATTCCATTTCATTCCATTCCACATTCCATTCTATTCCACATTTCATACAACATTCCATTCCATTCCATTCCACATTCCATTCCATATTCCATTCCTCTTTCCATTCCATGATCCATTCCACGTTCAATTCCACGTCCATTCCACATTACATTCCTCTTTCCAGTCCAGGATCCATTCCACATTCCATTCCACGTTCCATTCCATTCCATTCCACGTTCCTTCCATTCTATTCCATGTTCCATTTCATTCCGTTCCACATTCCATTCCACTTTCCATTTCACATTCCTTTCATCATTCTATTTCACTTTCCATTCCATTCCATTCCATGTTCCATTCCATGTTCTATTCCACTTTCCATTCTAAGTACCATTCTATTCTATTCCACGTTCCATTCCATTCCATTAAACAATCCATTCCACGTACCATTCCACATTCCATTCCACGTTCCATTCCTTTCCATTCCACATTCCAATCCATTCCCTTCCACATTCCAGTGCATTCCATTCCACATTGTATTCCATTCCATTGCACATTCTACCACATTCCATTCCCAGTTGCAATGCATTCCGTTCCACGTCCCATTCCGCATTCCATTCCACAGTACATTCCACGTTCCATTCCAATCTATTTCATGTTCCTTTCCATTCCTTTACACGTTCCTTTCCACTTTTCTTTCCTGTTTCCTTTCCATATTCCAATTCACGTTGCATTCCATTCCATTCCAGATTCTATTCCACGTTCTATTCCATTTCATTCCACATTCCATTGCATTCAATTCCACATTCCATTCATTTCCATTCCACATTCCATTCCATTGCATTCTATTTCATGTTTCATTCCATTACAATCAGCATTCCATTCCATTACATTCCACATTCCACTCCGCATGCCATTCCAAATTCCATTCCACATTCCATTTTACGTTCCATTCCATCCCATTCCACATCCCATTCCATTCCATTCCACTTTCCATTCCATTCAATTCCACATTTCACTCCATTCCATTGCATTCCACATTCTATTCCATTCTATTCCGCATTCAATTCAATCCCATTCCATTCTATTCCACACTCCATTCCGTTCCGTTCCACATACCATTCCATTCCATTCCACTTTCCATTCCACATTCAATTCCACATTCTTTTCCACGTTCCATTCCATTTCATTCCACATTCCATTCTATTCATTTCGACATTCCATTCCGTGTTCTATTCCATTCCATTCAACATTCCATTCCATTCCATTCCACCTTCCATTCCTTTCAATTACACATTTCATTCCATTGCCTTGCATTTCATATTCCATTCCATTCCATTCCTCATTTCATTCTATTCCATTGCATTCAGCATTCCATTCTATTTCATTCCCATTCCATTCCATTACATTATATTAGACATTCCATTCCATTCCATTCCATTCCACATTCCATTCCATTCCATTCCATATTCCGTTCCACATTTCTTCCTTTCCATTTCACATTCAATTCCACATTCCATTCCATTCCACCTTCCATTCCGCATACCATTCCTTTCCATTCTACATTCCATTGCATTCAATTCCTTTCCATTCAAATCCTTTCCATTCAATTCCTTTCCATTCCATATTCTTTCCATTCAACTCCACCTTACATTCCACATTCCTTTCCAATCCATTGCACATTCCATTCCACATTTCATTCCACCTTTTGTTCCATTCTTTTCCACGTTGCATTCCACATTTCATTGCACATTCCATTCTACATTTCATTCCACATTCCATTCCACATTCCATTCCGTTCCATTCCACATTCCATACTCCTTTCTATTCCACATTCCTTTCCATTCAATTCTACATTGCTTTCCATTCCAATCCACATTCCATTCCATTCCATTCCACATTCCATTCCACGTTGCAATCCACATCGCATTCCATGTTCCTTTCCACGACCCAATTTACTTTCCATTCCTTTCCATTCCACATTCCATTCCATTCCATTCCACATTCCATTCCATTTCATTCTACATTCCATTCCCGGTTCCGTTCCATTCCATTCAATGTTCCATTCCATTCCATTCAACGTTCCGTTCCATTCCTTTCCACGTTGCATTCCACGTTTCATTCCACATTCCAATCTACATTTCTTTCCACATTCCATTCCGTTCCATTCCACATTCCATTCCAAGTTCCATTCCATTCTATTGCACGTTCCATTCCACGTTCCATTCCTTTATATTCCACATTCCATTCCATTCCATTCCATTCCACATTCCATACCATTGCATTCCACATTCCATTCAACGTTCCATTCCACGTTGCATTCTATGTTCCATTCCACGTCCCATTCCACGTTCCATTCCTTTTCATTCCACATTCCTTTCCATTCCATTCCATTCCACATTCCATTCCACGTTCCATTCCATTTCATTCCAAGTTCAATTCCACCTTGCATTCCACATTCCAATCCACATTGCATTCCAAGTTGCATTCCATTCCTTTCCACATTCCATTCCATTTCCGTCCCGGTTACATTCCACTATCCATTCCACATCCATTTCCACCTTCCAATTCAAGTTCCATTCCATTCCTTCCAAGTTCCACTCCACTTTCCATTCCGTTCCATTCCACTTTCTATTCCACATTCCATTGCCCATTCCTTTAAACATTACTTTCCTCATTTCATTCCATTTTCAATTCCACATTCCATTCCACATTCCATTCCATTCCATTCCACGTTCCATTCCAATGTACACTAAATACCATTCCGCATTCCATTCCATTCCATTGCACATTCCATTCCATTCCAATCCACATTTCATTCCACATTTCATTCCACGTTTCATTCCATTCCATTGCACATTCCATTGCACATTCCATTCCACATTCCATTCCATTCCATTCCATTGAATTCTACGTTCCATTCCACATTCCTTTCTATTGCATTCTGCATTCCGTTCCACATTCAATTCCACATTCATTCCATTTTCCATTCCATTCCATTCCACATTTAATTCCACATTCTATCCCATGTTCAATTCCACATTCCATTCCACGTTCCATTCCACGTTATATTCCACGTTGAATTCCATTGCATTTCACGTTCCATTCCACATTCCATTCCATTCCATTAAAAGTTCCATTCCACATACCATTCTACTTTCCATTCAATTCAATTCCACGATCCTTTCCACGTTCCATTCCATTCCATTACACGTTCCATTTCATATTTCATTGCATTCCATTCCAAGTTCCATTCCTCACTCCATTCCACATTCCATTTCACATTCTATTCCGCTCTATTGCACATTCCATTCCAGAATCCGTTCTACATTCCAATCCACTTACCATTCCACATTCCTTTAAATTCCCTGCCACATTCCTTTCCACGTTCCATTCCATTCCATTCAACACTCCATTCCACATTCCATTCCATATTCCCCTCCATTCCATTCTACATTGATTCCACATTCCATTCCAGTTTCCATTCCACATTCCGTACGATTTCATTCCATGTTCCATTCCACATTCCATTCCATTCCATTAATCTTTCCATTCCACATTCCATTCCACATTCCAATACACATTACATTCCGTTCCATTCGACATTCCATTCTACATTCCATTCCATTCCGTTCCAATTCCTTTCCATTACACTACACATTTCATTACACAGTCTCTTAATTTCCTTTCAAATTCTATTCCGAGTTCCATTCCATTCAATCCACTTTCCATTCCACGTTTCATTCCACATTCCATTCCACATTCCATTCCACATTTCATTCCGTTACATTCTGCATTCAATTCCACATTCCATTCCACATTCCAATCCATTCCATTCCACATTGCATTCCACATTCCATTCCATTCCATTCCACATTCCATTCTCATTCCATTGTATTGAATTCCACTTTCCATTCCATATTCCATTCCATTCCATTTCACATTTCATACCACATTACATTCCATTGCATTCCACATTCCATTCCACATTCCATTCCACTTTCCATTCCATGTTCCATTCCACCTTCCATTCCACATTCCATTCCATTCCATTCCACTTTCCATTTAATTCCATTCGACTTTCCTTTTCATTCCATTCCACATTCCATTCCACATTCCATTTCACATTCCGTTCGAGATTCTATTTCACTTTCCTTTCCTTTCCCTTCCATTCCACATTCCATTCCATTCCATTCCACTTTCCATTTAATTCCATTCGACTTTCCTTTTCATTCCATTCCACATTCCATTCCACATTCCATTTCACATTCCGTTCGAGATTCTATTTCACTTTCCTTTCCTTTCCCTTCCATTCCATTACACATTGCATTCCATTCCATTCCACATTCCATTCCATTCCATTCCACATTCCTTTCCACATTCCATTCCACATTCCATTCCACTCAATTCTGTTCCACATTCCATTCAATTCCATTGCACGATCCATTCCACATTCCATTACACATTCCATTCCAAGTTCCATTCCATTTCATTCTAAATTCCAATACATTCCATTCCTCATTCCATTCCATTCAATTGCACATTCCATTCCATTCCATTCCATTCCTCATTGGATTCCATTCCATACCATTCCACATTCCATTCCATCGCCTTCTGCATTCCATTCCATTCTATTCAATTCCTTTCCACATTCCACTCCATTCAATTCCATTCCATATTCCATTCCATTCCATTCCGCATTCCTTTCCATTGCACTCCACTTTCCATTCCACGTTCCATTCCACTTTGCATTCCATGTTCCATTCCACGACCCTTTTCAGGTTCCATTCCTTTCCATTCCACATTTCATTCCATTCCATTCCACATTCCATTCCGTTCCATTCCACATTCCATTCCACATTCCATTCCATTTCACTCCACTTTCCATTCCACGTTCCATTCCACATTAGATTCCATGTTGCATTCAAAGTTCCATCCCATTCCATTCCACATTTCAATACATTCCATTCCACGTTCCATTCCACTTTCCATTTCACATTCCATTCCTCATTCCAATCCAAGATCCATTCCATTCTTTCCAAGTTCCATTCCACTTTTCAATCCGTTCCATTCCTCGTTCCATTCCAGTATCAATTCCACGATCCATTCCACATTCCCTTCCACTACATTCCACGTTCCATTCCACATTCCATTCCATTCCATTCCACTTTCCTTTCCAGATTCCATTCCATGTCCCATTCCATTCCATTCCACATTCCATTCCATATTCCATTCCATTCGATTCCACGTTTCATTCAACATTCCATTCCATTCAATTTCACGTTCCATTCAATATTGCATTCCACGTTCCATTCCTCATTCCATTCCATGATCCATTCCACATTCAATTCCACTATGCATTGCACGTTCCATTCCACATTCCATTCCTTTCCATTCCCCAACACATTTCCTTCCAGATTGCATTCCACATTCCATTCCACGTTCCATTCCACATTCATTTCCACTTTCCATTCTACGTTCCATTCCACATTCCATTCTGCATTCCATTCCACATTCCAATCCATTCCATTCTACATTCCACTCCACATTCCATTCCATTGCATTCTACATTCCATTCTCATTCCATTGCCTTCCATTCCACATTCCATTCCACATTCCATTCCATTCCACATTTCATACAACATTCCATTCCACATTTCATACAACATTCCATTCCATTTCATTCCTCATTCCATTGCATATTCCATTCCTCTTTCTATTCCATGATCTATTCCACGTTCCATTCCACGTTGCATTCCACATTCCATTCTTCTTTCCATTCCATGATCCATTCCACGTTCCATTCCACGTTCCATTACATTACATTCCACGTTCCATTCCACATTCCATTCCTCTTTCCAATCCATGATCCATTCCACGTTCCATTCCATTCCATTCCACATTCTTTCCATTCCATTCCAAGTTCCATTTCAATCCGTTCCACATTCCATTCCACTTTACATTTCACATTCCGTTCGACATTCTATTTCTCTTTCCCTTCCATTCCATTCCATTCGATTCAAAATTCCATTCCATGTTCCATTCCACTTTCCATTCAACATTCCATTCCATTGTATTCCACATTCCATTGTATTCAATTAAACAATCCATTCCACGTACCATTCCACATTCCATTCCACGTTCCATTCCATTCCATTACACATTCCAGTCCATTCCTTTCCGCATTCCAATGCATTCCATTCCACATTCCATTCCATTCCCTTCCACATTCTACCACATTGCATTCCAAGTTGCATTCCATTCTGTTCCACGTCCCATTCCGCATTCCATTCCACACTACATTCCACGTTCCATTCCAATCTATTCCACGTTCCTTTCCTTTCCATTACACTTTCCATTCCACTTTTCATTCCTCATTCCTTTCTACATTCCATTTCACTTTACTTCCCATTGCATTCCATTCCATATTCTATTTCACGTTCCTTTCCATTTCATTCCACATTCCATTGCATTCAATTCCGCATTCCAGTCATTTCCATTCCACATTCCATTCCATTCCATTCTATTCCATATTCCATTACATTACAGTCAACATTCCATTCCATTACTTTCCACATTCCATACCACATGCCATTCCACATTCTATTCTATATTCCATTTTACTTTCCATTCCATCCCATTCCACCTTCCAATCCATTACGTTCCACCTTCCATTCCATTCAATTCCACATTTCACTCCATTCCACTGAATTGCACATTCTATTCCTTTCCATTCCACATTGCATTCCTTCCCATTCCGTTCTATTCCACATTCCATCCCATTCCATTCAATATTCCATTCCATTCCATTCCATTTTCCATTCCACATTCAATTCCACATGCTTTTCCATGTTCCATTCCATTTCATTTCGCATTCCATTCTTTTCCATTCCACATTGCATTCCACTTTGTATTCCATTCCATTCCACATTCCTTTCCGTTCCATTCCACATTACATTTCTTTCAATTCCTCATTTCATTCCATTGCATTGCATTCCATATTCCATTCCATTCCATTCCTCATTTCATTCCATTCCATTGCATTCAACATTCCATTCTATTCCATTCCCATTCCAGTCCATTCCATTCCATTATATTCCACATTCCATTCCATTCCATTCCACATTCCTTTCTGTTCCATTCCACATTGCATTCCACATTAAGTTCCACATTACTGTAGTTTCCATTTAAAATTCCACTCCACATTCCATTACTTTCCATTCCACATTCCATTCCACATTCCATTCCATTCCATTACACATTCCATTACACATTCATTTGCATTTCATTCCACATTCCTTTCCATTCAACTCCACCTTCTCTTCCACATTCCTTTCCATTCCATTCCACATTCCATTGCACATTACATTCCACATTTCATTCCACTTTCCTTCCATTCCTTTCCACGTACCATTCCACGTTTCATTCCACATTCCACTCCACATTTCATTCCACATTCCATTCCGTTCCATTCCATATTCCATTCCGTTGAATTCCACATTCAATTCTGTTCCATTCCACATTCCATACTCCATTTCATTCCATATTCCATTCCACATTCCATTCCACATTCCATTACATGTTCCAATACAGATTCCATCCAATGTTCCATTCCATTCCACATTCCATTCCACATTCCATTCTATTCCATTCCACATTCTATTTCATTCCATTCCACATTCCATTCCAATTCCATTTCACTTTCCATTTCATTCAAGACCATTCCACATTCCATACCATTCCATTCCAATCCAAATTCCATTCCATTCCATTCCGAGTTCAATTCCATTCCACATTCCATTCCATTACATTCCACATTACATTCCACATTCCATTGCACATTCCATTCTATTCTATTCCACATTCCATTCCACTTTCCATTCCACATTCCATTCCGCGTACCATTTCATCCCATTCCACGTTCCATTCCACATTGCAATTCACAAAACGTTCCATTCCATTGCTTTCAATGTCCCATTCCATTCCATTCCACATTCCACTCCAAAATCCTTGCACAATTACTTCCATTCTGTTCTATTCCACATTCCATTCCGTTTCATTCCACATTCCATTCCATTCCATTGCACATTCCATTACACATTCCATTCCCATTTCAATTCCATTGAATTCCACGTTCCTTTACATTCAATTCCATTCAATTCCACGTTCCATTCAATTCCTTTCCTCATTCCTTTCCGTTCCATTCCACATGCCATTCCATTCCACTCCATATTCCATTCGATTCAGTTCCACATTCCATTCCATTCCATTCCATTCCTCCATTCCACATTCCATTCCATTCCTCCATTCCACCTTCCATTCCATTCCATTCCACATTCCTTACCCCATTGCATTCCATTCCATTCCATATTCCGTTCCACATTCCATTTTATTCCACGTTTTATTCCATTCCATTCCATTCCACGTTCTATTCCATTCCATTCCACATTCCATTCCATTGCATTCCACATTCCATTCCACGTTCCATTCCGTTCCATTCCACATTCCAGTCCATTCCACTCCACATTCTATTACAAATGACATTCCATTCCATTCGATATTCCATTCCACATCACATTCCATTCAATTCCATATTCCATTCCATTCAGTTCCACATTGCATTCCATATTCCAATTCACATTCGATTCCACATTCCATTCCATTCCATTGCATTCCACATTCCATTCCATTCCATTCCATTCCCTTCCAATTTCCATTGAGTTCCTTTCCAAATTCCATTCCATTCCTTTCCACACTCTATTCCATTCCATTCCAATTTCCATTCCATTCCATTCCACATTCAATTCCATTCCATTCCAGATTCCATGCCTTTCCATTCCACCTTCCTCTCCATTCCATTCCGCGTTCCATTCCACATTCCTTTCCACATTCCATTCCATTCCATTCCATTCCACTCCACATTGCTTTCCATTCCATTCCTCATTCCATTTCATTGCATTCCATTCCATTCCAGATTCCATTCCATATTACATGACATTCCATTCCGCATTCCATTCCATTCCATTCAACATTCCATTCCATTCCATTCCACTTTCCCTTTGATTCCCTTCCACATTCCTATCCATTGCTTTCCATATTGCTTTCCACATTCCATTCGATTCCATTCCAAATTCCATTCCATTCCATTCCACATTCCATTCCACATTCCGTTCCATTCCATTCCACTTTCCATTCCACATTCCTTTCCATTCCATTCCACATTCCATTCCACATTCCTTTCCATTCCACTCCACATTCCATTCCATTCCATTCCACATTCCATTCCACATTCCATTCGATTCCATTCGATTCCACATTCCATTCCACATACATTCCCCGTTCCATTCCACATTCCTTTCCTTTCCATTCCACATTCTTTCCACATTCATTACCACATTCCATTCCATTCCTTTCCACTTTCCATTCCACATTCCATTCCATTCCATTCCGCATTCCATTCCACGTTCCATTCTATTCCATTCCACATTCCATTCCATGATCCATTCCATTCCATTCCAAATACCATTCAGCGTTCCATTCCATTCCATTCCACATTCCATTCCATTCCATTCCGCATTCCATTCCACGTTCTATTCCTCGTTCCATTCCACGTTCCATTCCACGCTGCATTCCAATCCATTCCTTGTTCCATTCCACATTACATTCTATTATTGTTCCGTTCCTCTTTCCATTCCACATTCCATTCTAATCCATTTCACTTTTCATTCAACGGTCCATTCCATTCCATTCCACATTCAATTCTCATTGCATTGCATTCCATTCCACATTTCATACCACATTCCATTCCATTCCATTAAACATTTTATTCCACATTCCATTCAACGTTCCATTCCATGTTCCATTTACATTCCATTAAATACCACATTCCATTCCACATTCCATTCCACGTTCCAATCCATTACATTCCACTTTCCATTTTACTTTCCATTAGACGTTCCATTCCATTCCATTCCACGTTCCATTCTACTTTCCATTAGTGGTTTCATTCCACGTTCCTTTCCACGTTCCGTTTCTTTCCAATCCACTTTACCTTCCACATTTCATTCCATTCCATTTCACATTTCATTCCATTCCATTCAACATTCCATTCCATTCCAGGTTCCATTCCACTTTCCATTCCACGTTATATTCCACATTTGATTCCACATTCCGTTCCACATTCCCTCCACATTCCATTCCATTCCATTCCACCTTCCATTCCACATTCCATACCAGATTCCATTCCAATCCATTCCATTACATTCCAAATTCCATTCCACTTTCCATTAAATTCCTTTCCACATCCCATACCACATTCCATTCCACGTTCCATTTGATTCCTTTCCAATTTCCACTCCACTTTCCATTGGACGTTCCTTTCCACTTTCCATTCAACATTGGATTCCATTCCATTCCACGTTCCATTCGATTCCATTACACTTTCCATTCCATGTTACATTGGAAATTCCATTCCATTTCATTCCACTTGGTATTCCACATTCCATTCCACATTACGTTTCACATTCCATTCCGTTCCATTCAACATTCCATTACATACCATTCCACATTCCATTCCACATTCCATTACATTCCATTTCACATTCCATTCCACAGTCCATTCCATTCGATTCCACATTCAGTTCAACATTGTCTTGCAATCCATTCCACATTCCATTCCACACTCCATTCCGCATTCCATTCCAATCCATTCAGCTTTCCATTTCACGTTCCATTCCACAGTCCATTTCACTTTCCATTCCACGTTCCATTCCATTCAATTCCAAGATCCACTCCACTTTCCATTTCGTTGCATTCCACGTTCCATTCCACATTGCATTGCACATTCCACTCCACGTACAATTCCACATTCCAATCCACATTCCATTCCACATTCCATTTGGTTCCATTCCACATTCCAATGCACATTCTTTCCACATTGAATTCCACATTCCAAAACATTCCATTCCATTCCATTCCACATTCCACTACATTCCACATTCCATTCCATACCATTCCACATTCCACTCCATTCCATTCCATTCCATTACACATTCCATTACACATTCCTTTCCACATTCCATTCCATTCCTTTCTCCTTTCCATTCCACATTCAATTCCACATTCCATTACACATTCCATTCTATTCCATTCCAAATTCCATTCCACATTCCATTCCACATTCCACTCCACATTCCATTCCATTCCATTTCACTTTCCATTCCACATTCCATTCCACATTCCTTTCCACTTTCCATTCCAAATTCCGTTCCATTCCATTCCACATTCCACTTCATTCCATTCCATTCCATTCCAGATTCCACTAAACATTCCATTCCACATTACATTCCACATTACATTACATTCCATTTCACATTCCATTCCACATTGCCTTGTATTCCATTCCACATTCCATTCCAATACATTCCGTGTTCCATTTCATGTTCCATTCCACATTCCATTCCACATTCAATTACATTCCATTCCACATTCCATTCCACATTCCATTCCACATCCCCTTCTCATTCCAATTCATTTCATTCCACATTACATTCCACATTCCATTGCATTCCATTTCACTTTCCGTTCCACATTCCATTCCATTCCATTCCACATTCCATTCCACATTCCATTCCGCAGTCCATTCCACATTCCATTCCACATTCCATTCCACGTTCCATTGTCATTCCATTGCATTTCATTCCACAATTTATTCCACAATCCCCTGCATTCCAATTCACATGCCATTCCACATTCCTTTCCATTCCATTCCATTCCATTCCACGTTGCATTCCACATTCCATTTCGCAGTCCATTCTATTCCATTTCACTTTCCATTCCATTCAAATCCACATTCCATTCCATATTTCATTCCATTCCATTCCTCATTCCATTCCACATTCCATTCCAAATTCCATTCCATTCCACATTCCATTCCATTCCATTCCACCTTCCATTCCAATCTTTCCATTCCACGTTCCATTTCAATGTCCATTAAATTCCATTCCACATTCCATTCCATTAAAATCCGCATTGCATTCCACATTTCTCTCTATTCCATTGCACATTCCATTCCACATTCAATTCCTCATTCCATTCCACATTTCATTCCATTCCATTCCAGATTCCATTCCATTCCATTCCATTCATTTCCACGTTCCATTCCACATTCCATTCCATTCCATTCCACTTTCCATTCCACACTCGATTCCACATTACTTTCCATATTCCATTCCGTTCCGTTCCAGATTTGATTCCACATTCTATACCATGTTAAATTCCACATTCGATTACACTTTCTATCCCATGTTCAATTCCACATTCGATAACACGTGCCATTCCATTCCTTTCCACATTCCGTTCCATTCCATTCCACATTCCATTCCACTTTCGATTCCACATTCCTTTCCCCGTTCAATTCCATTCAATTCCACATCCCATTCCATTCCATTCAATTCCACGTTCCATTCCATTACATTGCATTCCACATTCCATTCCATTCCATTCCATATTCTGTTCCAATCCGTTCCATTCCACATTCCATTCCATTTCATTCCACATACCATTCAAAATTCCATAACACATTAATGTCCTTTCCATTTCACATTCCATTCCACATTCCATTCCATTCCATTCCATTCCACATTTCATTCCACATTCCATTCCATTCCATTCCATTCCACATTTCATTCCACATTCCATTCCATTCCATTCCACATACCATTTCACATTCCATTATATTCCTTTCCACTATCCTTTCCATTCAACTCCACCTTCCATTCCACGTTCCTTTCCATTCCATTCCACATTCCACTGCACATTCCATTACACATTCTATTCCGTTCCATTCCACATTTCATTCCACGTTCCATTCCATTGCTTTCCACATTCCATTCCACGTTTCAATCCACATTCCTTTCACCATTACGTTCCACATTCCATTCCGTTCCACTCCACATTCAATTCCGTTCCATTCCACATTCCATGCTACATTTCATTCCATATTCCATTACACATTCCATTCCATGTTCCATTCCATTCCACTTTAAATTACACATTCCAATTCATTCCTTTCCACATTCCATTCCAAATTCCAATCCACATTCCATTCCATTCCATTCCAATCCACATTCCATTCCATTCCATTCCAATCCACATTCCATTCCATTCCATTCCAATTTCAATTGCCTTCCACATTCGATTCCATTGCATTCCACATTCACTTCCACATTCCATTACACATTCCATTAAATTCCATTATATTCTACATTCCTTTCCATTCCATTCCACATTCCATTCTGTTCCATTCCATTCCACATTCCATTCCATTCGCTTCCACATTCCATTCCGCTTTCCATTCCACGTTACATTCCACATTCCATTCCGTTCCATTCCACATTCAATTCCATTCCATTCCACATTCCATGCTACATTTCCTTCCATATTCCATTCCACATTGCATTCCACCTTCCATTACACATTCCATTCCATGTTCCATTCCATTCCACTTTAAATTCCAAATTCCAATTCATTCCTTTCCACATTCCATTCCAAATTCCATTTCACATTCCATTCCATTCCAATCCACATTCCATTCCATTCCATTCCAATTTCAATTGCCTTCCACATTCGATTCCATTGCATTCCACATTCCCTTCCACATTCCATTACACATTCCATTAAATTCCATTCTATTCCACATTCCTTTCCATTCCATTCCACATTCCATTCCGTTCCATTCCATTCCATATTCCATTCCATTCGCTTCCACTTTCCATTCCACATTCCTTTCCCTGTTCAATTCCATTCAATTTTCCGTTCCATTCCATTCCATTGCATTCAACTTTCCATTCCATTCCGTTCAATTCCACGTTCAATTCCATTCCATTGCATTCCAACTTCCTTTCCATTCCATTCTGCATTCCATTCCACTCCATTCCATTCCATTCCACATTCCATTCCACATTCCATTCCATTCCACTTTCCATTCCACATTCCGTTCCCTTTTCAATTCCATTCAATTCTACGTTCCTTTCCATTCCATTCCACATTCCATTCCACCCCATTTCATTCCACATTCCATTCCATTCCATTCCACATTCCATTCCATTCCACTTTCCATTCCATTCCATTCCATTGCATTCCACATTCCTTTCCATTCCTTGCCACATTCCATTCTATTCCATTCCACTTTACCTTCCATTACAAATTCAATTCCATTTCATTTTCCATTCCTCATTCCATTACACAAACCATTACCCATTCCATTCCATTCCATTCCACCTTCAATTGTACATTCCATTCCATACCATTCCATATTCCTTTCCTTTCCACGTCCCATTCCACATTCCATTCCACATTCGATTCCACATTCCATTCCTTTCAATTCCACTTTCTATTCCACAATCAATTCCATTCGATTACACATTCCATTCCATTTCATTCTGCTTTCCATTCCACTTTCCATTCCATTCCATTCCATTCCACAATCCATTCCATTCCACTCGACATTCTCTTCAATTCCATTTCACATTCCATTCCACATTCCATTCTTTTCCATTCCACTTTCCATTCCACGTTCCATTCCACATTCCATTCCATTCCATTCCACATTCCATTCTATGTTCCACTCCACGTTCCTCTCCACGTTCCATTCCCCGTGCCATTCCACGTTCCATTCCACGTGCCATTCCACGTTCCTTTCCACGTTCTATTCCATTGCATTCCACATTGCATTCCACTCCATTCCACATTCCTTTCCTTTCCATTCCACATTCCATTCCATTTCATTCCACTTTCCATTCCACATTCCATTCCATTCCATTCCACATTCCGGTCCACATTCCATTCGACATTCCATTCCATTTCACGTCCCATTCCACATTCCATTCCACGTTCCACGTTCCATTCCACATTCCATTCCATTCCATTCCACATTTTTTTCCACATTCCATTCTTTTCTATTCCACTATCCATTCCATTTCATTCCGCTTTCCATTCCACATTCCTTTTCATTCCATTCCATTCCAAAAGCCATTCAATTCCACTCCACATTCCATTCCATTCGATACCACATTCCATTCCAGATTCCATTACTTTCCATACCACATTCCATTCCATTCCTTTCCATATTCAATTCCATTCCACATTCCACATTCCATTTCACGTTCCATTCAATGTTCCATTTCATTTCATTCCACTTTGCATTCCACTTTCCATTCCATTCGATTCCTCATTCCATTCCACGTTACATTCCATTCCATTCCATTGTACATTCCACGTTCCCTTCCATTCCATTTCCCATTCCATTCCACATTCCATTCTATTCCTTTCCAAGTTACATTCCAGGTTCCATTCAATTCCATTCCAAGTTCCATTCCACAATCCATTCCTTTACCTTCCATTACACATTCCATTCCATTCCATTCCACATTTCATTCCACTCCACATTCTATTACACTTTGCTTTCCAATCCATTCTACATTCCATTCCACATTCCATTCAATTACATTCCACATTCTATTACAGAATGCTTTCCATTCAATTCTACATTCCATTCCACATTAAGTTCAATTCCATTCCACATTCAATTCCATTCCATAACACATTCTATTCCACTTTGCTTTCCATTCCATTCTACATTCTATTCAACATTTCGTTGAATTCCATTCCACATTCCATTCCATTCCATTCCACATTCCACATTCCATTCCATGTTCCATTTCACTTTCCATTTCACGTTCCATTCGACGTTCCATTCCACGTTCCATTCCTCGTTCCATTCCACTTTCCATTCCATTCCGTTTCACTTTCCATTCCACGTTCCATTCCACTTTCCAATCCACATTGTATTCCATTCAATTCTACGATACTTTCCACATTCCATTCCATTCCATTCCACCTTCCATTCCATTCTACTCTATTTTCCATTTAATTCCATTCCACATTCCATTCCATTCCATTCCACGTTACATTCTATTCCATTCCACCTTCCAATCCATTCTATTCCTCATTCCATTCCACTGCAAATTCCATTCCATTCCACGTCCCATTCCACTCCATTCCATTCCTCTCCATGTTCTGTTCCATTCCACTTTCCATTCCATTCAATCCCATTCCACATTCCATTCCATTCCATTCCACATTCAATTCCATTCCATTCCATTCTGCATTCCATTCCGTTCCATTCCACGTTCCATTCCACTAAATTCCATTCCACTTTCCATTCTTTCCATTCCACATTCCATTCCACATTCCATTCCATTCCATTCCATTGCTTTGCACATTCCATTCCGCATTCCTTTCCACTTTCTATTCCACTTTCCATTCGACCTTCCGTTCCAAATTACATTCAAATTCCATTCCACTTTGCAATCCAAGTTTCATTCCAAATTCCATTCCATTCCATGCCATTCCATTCCACATTCCATTCCACATTCCATTACATTTCATTCCGCATTCCATGCAGTGTTCCATTCCACAGTCCATTCCTAATTCCACTCCGTTTCTTTCCAGATTCCATTCCATGCCATACCACATTCCATCCCATTCCATTCCACATTCCATTCCATTCCACATTCCATTACATTCCGTTCCATTCCACATTCCATTCCATTCCATTAAACGTTCCATTCCACTTTCCATTCCATTGCATTCAACATTCCATTCCATCTCATTTCACATTCCATTCCACCTCATTTCACATTCCATTCCACATTCCATTCCAGTCCATTCCACATAGTTTTCCACATTCCATTCCACTATCCATTCAACATTCCATTCAATGTCATTCCACATTCCATTCCACATTCCATTCCATTTCACTTTCCATTCCACATTCCATTCCACATTCCATTCCAAATTCGTTTCCAAATTCCATTCCATTCCATTCCACATTACATTCAATTCCATTCCACATTCCATTCCATTCCATTCAACATTAACTTCAATCCCAAACCAAATTCCATTACATTACATTCCAGAGTCCATTCCATTCCATTCCATTCCAAATTGCATTCCATTCGAATCCAAATTGCATTCCATTCCATTCCACATTCCATTAAATTCAACATTCCATTCCATTCCAATCCACATTGCATTCCATTCCGTTCCACTTTCTCTTCGATTCCACATTCCCTTCCATTCTATTCCACATTCTTTGCATTACATTCCACATTCCTTACAATATTCATTTCACTTTCCATTCCATTCCATTCCTTTCCATGTTCCAGTGCATTGCATTCCACATTCCATTACATAACGTTCCATTCCTTTCCACATTTCTTTTCATATTCCATTCCGTTCCATTCCATATTCCATTCCATTCCATTCCACATTCCATTCCAATATATTCCACATTTCATTCCAATCAATTCCACATTCCAATCCATTCCACATTCAATTCCCTTCCACATTCCTTTCCATTCCATTCCATTCCATTCCACATCCCATTCCATTCCACTACACATTCCATTGCAATCTATTCCACATTCCATTGCTTTCCACAGTCCACTCCATTCAATTCCATTCCAATCCAGATTCCATTCCATTCCATTCCATTCCACATTCCTTTCCATTCCATTCCACATTCCTTTCCATTCCATTCCACGTTTAATTCCACATTCCATTCCTTTCCATTGCACGTTCCATTACACATTACATTCCACATTCCATTCTATTCCATTCTATTCCATTCCACATTCCATTCCCAATTCCATTCCATTCCATTCCCCATTTCATTCCATTCCATTCAACATTACATTCCATTGCATTAAATATCGCATTTCACTGTCCATTCCACTCCATTTCACGTTTCATTCCATTCAACGTTACATTCCACGTTCCATTCTCGTTCCATTCCACGTTCCATTCCACCATCTATTCCATTCCATTCCACGTTCTATTCCTCATTCCATTCAACGTTCCATTCCGTTCCACTGCACATTCCATTCCACCTTCCAATCCATTCCATTCCATATTCCATTCCATTGCTTTCCACCTTCCATTCCACTTTCCATTCCAGTGCATTCCTCGTACAATTTCATACCACTTTCCATTCCATTGCACTCCACTTTCCATTCCTTTGCATTCCATGTTCCATTCCATTGCAATGCACGTTCCACTGTATTAGACGTTCCATTCCATTCCACGATCCATTCCATTCTATTCCACTTTCCATTCCACGTTCCATTCCATGTTCCATTCTACGTTCTATTCCATACCATTCACCATGCCATTGCCCATTCCATTCCACATTCCATTCCATTCTATTCCACATTCCTTTGCATTCCATTCCACATTACTTTCAATTTCCATTTCACATTCGATTCCTTTCCATTACTTTCCAGATTCCATTGCATTCCATTCCACATTCCATTCCAAAACGTTCCATTCCATTACACATTTCTTTTCAAATTCCATTCCATTCCATTCACTTTCCACTCCATTCCATTCCACATTCCATTCCAATGTATTCCACATTCCATTCCAATCAGCTCCACATTCCAATCCATTCCACATTCAATTCCATTCCACATTCATTTCCATTCCATTCCATTCCATTCCACCTCCCATTCCATTCCACTCCATATTCCATTGCAATCCATTCCACATTCCATTGCATTCCAAAGTCCGCTCCATTCCATGCAATCACATTCCAGATTCCTTTCGATTCCATTCCATTCCATTCCAGATTCCATTCCATTCCATTCAATTCCGCATTTCATTCGATTCCATTCCACATTCCTTTCCATTCCATTCCACGTTCAATTCCACATTCCATTGCATTCCGTAGCACGTTCCGTTACACATTACATTTCACATTCCATTCTATTCCATTCTATTCCATTCTGCTTTAAATTCCACATTCCATTCCCCATTCCATTCCTTTCAATCTTCCATTCCATTGCATTAAATATCGCATTCCACGTTCCATTCCAGTATATTTCGTGTTCCATTCCATTCAACGTTCCATTCCACGTTCCATTGCGTGATCCATTCCATTCCATTCCACTTTCTATTTCTCATTCCATTCCACGTTCCATTCCATTCCATTGCACATTCCATCCCACATTCCAATCCATTCCATTCCATATTCCATTCGCTTCCATTCAACATTTCATTCCCCCTTCCATTCCACGATCCATTCCATTCCATTACACATTCCATTCCATTCCATTCCACATTCCATTCCGAATTTCATTCCATTTAATTCCACATTCCATTCGACTTTTTATTCCATTGCATTCCACATTCCAATCCATTCCATTCCTTTCCTTTCCACGTCGCATTCCATAATCCATTCCACATTCCATTCCATTCCATTCCATCCCACATTCAATTCCATTACATTCCACATTTCATTCCATTCTATTCCAAATTCCGTTCGATTCCATTCCATATTCCATTCCATATTCCATTCCATATTCCATTCCATTTCATTTCACATTCCATTCCATTAGATTGCATTCCACGTTCCTTTCCTTTCCAAGTTGCATTCCATTCCATTCCACATTCCATTCTCTTCTATTCCACATTCCATTCCATTCCATTCCATGCCACATTCCATTCCATTCTATGCCATATTCCATTCCATTCCATGCCATATTCCATTCCATTCCATGCCACATTCCATTCCATTCCAAATTCCATTCCACATTCCATTCTATTCGTTTCCACTTTCAATTCCATTCCATTCCACATTCCATTCCACATTCCATTCCTTTATATTCCAAGTTCCATTCCATTCTATTAAACATTGCATCCCATTCCATTCCACTTTCCATTCCATTCCATTCCACATTGCATTCCGTTTGAATCCACTTCAAATTCCAGTCCTTTCAATTCCATTCCACATTCCATTCCATTCCACATTGCATTCCATTCCATTGCTTTCCACATTCCATTCCATTCTAATCCACATTCCATTTCTTCCCATTTCAGTTACCATTCGATTCCAGTCCATTCCACATTCCATTTCATTCCATTCCACGCTGCTTTCCACATTCCACTCCACGTTCCTTTCCACGTTCAATTCCCTGTTCCTTTCCACGTTCCATTCCACGTTCCATTCCACTTTCGATTCCCCATTCCATTCCACATTCCATTCCTCTCCATTCCACATTCCATTCCCTTCCATTCCACATTCCATTCCCTTCCATTCCACATTCCTTGCCATTCCATTGCACATTCAATTCCTCATTCCATGCCATTCCATTACATTCCATATTCCATTCCATTCCATTCCTCTTTCTCTTCCACATTCCATTCCACATTGAATTCCACGTTCCATTCCATTCCATTCCATTTCACGTTCCATTCCACATTCCATTCCATTCCATTCCACATTCCATTCCATATTCCATTCCATTCAATTCCACATTCCATTCCACATTCGATTCCATTCCTTTCCACTTTCTATTCCATTCCACTCCTCTTTCCATTCCACCTTCCATTCCGTTCCATTCCACATTCCGTTCCCTTCCATTAAACATTGCATCCCATTCCATTCCACATTCCATTCCATTCCTTTCCATTCCATACTGCGTTCCATTCGAATCCATTTCACATTCCTTTCCTTTCGATTCCATTCCACATTCCATTCCACTCCACATTGCATTCCCTTCCATTCCATTCCACTTTCCATTCCCTTCTGTTGCGCATTCCATTCCATTCAATTTCATTCCACAATCCATTCCATTATGTTCCTCGTTCCATTCCTCAATCCATTATACATTCCCTTCTATTCCTTTACACATTCCATTCCGTTCCATTCCACGTTCCATTCCACATACCTTTGCATTCCCTTCCACTTTCCATTACGTATTCCATTACGTTCCATTCCACGTATTATTCCATACCATTCAGTTCCATTCCACATTCCGTTCCAATCCATACCATTCCAAATTCCATTCCATTCTATTGCACATTCCATTCAATTCCATTGCACATTCCATTCCATTCCATTCCACATTCCATTCCATTCCATTCCACATTGCATTCCATTCCATTCCATACCACATTTCCTTTAACTTTCCATTCCATTCCATTCCACATTCCATTCCATTCTATTCCACGGTCCATTCCATTTACCATTCCACATTCCATTCCATTCCATTCCACGTTCCATTCCAGATTCCATTCCATTCCATTCCACATTCCATTCCGCTTTCCATTCCATTCCGTCCCACATTCCCTTACCCATTCCATTCCATCCCATTCAACATTCTTTTCCAATTCCCGTTCCATTCCATTCAACATTCCTTTCCACATTCCATTACACTCCATTCAACTTTCCAATCCATTGCATTTCACATTCCATTCAAAATTCCATTATATTCCATTCCAAATTCCATTCCAAATTCCATTCCATTCCAAATTCCATTCCACATTCCATTCCACTTTCCATTCCATTCCCCATTCCATTCCATTCCGTTCCACATTCCATTCCATTCCATTCCACATTCCATTTCATTCCATTCCACATTCCATCCCACATTCCATTCCTTTCCATCCACATTCCATTCCATTCCATTCCACATTCCTTTCCACTTTCCACTCCATTCCATTCCACATTCCATTCCGTTCCATTCCATTCCATATTCCATTCCATTGCATTCCACTTTCAATTCCATTACATTCCATAATCCATTCCATTCCATTCCACGTTCCGTGCCACTCCAATCCAAGTTCCCTTCCATTCCATTTCACGTTGGATTCCATTCCATTCTATGTTCCATTCCTTTCCATTCCATGTTCCGTTTCACATTCCATTCCATTCCATACCACGTTCCATTCCTTTCCATTCCACGTTCCATTCCACATTTCATCGCATTCCATTCCACTTTACATTAAATTCCATTTCACATTCCATTCTACATTCCATTCCATTCCATTCCACATTCCATTCCTTATTCCATCCCATTCCATTTCACTTTCTATTCCATTCCATTTTACATTCCATTCCACATTCCATTCCTTTGCATTCCATATTGCGACGCATTCCATCCCAATCCATTCCACTTTCCATTCCCTTCCATTCCACTTTCCATTCCACATTCAATTCCATGTACCATTCCACGTTGCATTCCAATTTCCATTCCACGTTCCAGTCTACATTCCAATCCGTGTTCCATTCCAAATTACATTCCATTCCATTTCAAATTCCATTCCATTCCATTCCATGCCATTTCACATTCCTGTCCACGCCATTCCACATTGCATTCCATTGCATTCCATTACACATTCCATTCCATTCCACGTTCCATTCTACTTTCCTTTCCATGTTCCATTCTACGTTCCATTCCACGTTCCATTCCCCGTTCCATTCCATTCCATTCTATTCCGATTCCATTCCATTCCATTCCACATTGGATTCCGCACTCCATTTCATTCCTCCCCACATCCCATTCCACATTCCATTCCATTCCATTCCATTCCTTTCCACATTCCATTTCAATCCACGTTCCATCCCATATTCCATTCCAGATTCCATTCCACATTCCATTCCATTCCATTCCACATTGCATTCCACATTCCATTCCCCATTTCATTCCATTCCTTTCCAAATTCCATTCCATTCCACATTCCATTCCATTCCACATTCCATTGCACATTCCATTCTTTTCCGTTCCACATTCCATTCCACATTCCGTTCCACATTCCATTCCATTCCTTTGCATGTTCCATTCCACATTCCATTCCAGATTACTTTCCAAGTTCCATTCCATGTTCCATTCCACTTTCCATTCCATTCCATTTCACTTTGCTTTCCACATTCCATTCCATTCCATTCCACATTTCATTCCACAATCTATTCCACGTTCCATTCCACTTTCCATACCATTCCCTTACACATTCTATTCCACATTCCGTTGCATTCCATTCCACATCCCATTCCATTTCATTCCATTCCAGTTTCCATTCCATTCCATTCCACATTCCAATCCACATTCCATTCCACATTCTAATACATTCTATTCCACATTCCATTCCACATTCCATTTCACAATCTATTCCACATTCCATTCAATTCCATTCCATATTCCACACCATTCCATTCCATTGCAAATTCAATTCTATTCCATTCCACATTCCATTCCATTCCATTTCAAATTGTATTCCCTTCCATTCAATTCCATTCCACATTCTGCTGCATTCCTTTCTATGTTACTTTCCATTACATTATACGTTTGATTCCATTCCATTCCACGTTTCATTCCACATTCCATTCCACATTCCATTCCATTGCATTCCTTTCCACATTACATTTAATTCCATTCCACATTCCATTCCATTCCATTCTATACCATTGCATTCCATTGCATTCCACTTTCCATTCCATTCCTTTCCACATTCCATTCCATTCCATTCCATATCATTCCTTTCCATTCTATTCCACATCATTCCTTTCCATTCTATTCCACATTCCATTGCATTCCATATTCCATTCCAGATTCCATTCCATTCCATTTCATATTCCATTCCACTCCATTCCATTTCACATTCCATTCCACTCCATTCCATTGCATTCCACTTTCCATTCCATTCCACTTTCCACTCTGCATTCCAATCAATTCCATTCCATATTCCATTCCATTCCTTTCATTTCCATTGCATTGCACTCCATTCCACCTTCAATTCCGTTCCCTTCCACGTTCCATTCCTCCTTCCTTTAAACATTCCATTCCACTTTCCATTCCACGTTTCATTCCACTTTCCATCCCACGTTCCATTCCATGTTCTATTCCAGTCCATTCCATATTCCATTGCATTCCATTCAATATTCAATTGCATTCCATTCCTCATTGAATTTCATTGCATTCCACATTCCATTCCATTCCATTCCATTCCACATTTCACTCGATCGCATTCCATTCCACATTGCATTGCATTTCATTCCACATTCCGTTCCAAATTCCATTGCATTCCATCCCAAATTCCATTCCAAATTCCATTCCATTCCATTCCACATTGCATTCCACATTACATTCCACTTCACATTCCATTGCATTGCGTTCCATATTCCTTTCCATTGCATTCCAAATTGCAATGCACTGCATTCCACATTCCATTCCACATTCCATTCCACATTATATTCCATTACATTCCACATTCATTTTCAATATTTCATTCCATTTCATTCCACATCGCAATCTACATTACATTCGAAACTCCTTTCGATTCCATTACACATTCCTTTTCACATTCCATTTCACATTCCGTTTCACATTCCATTCCATTCCATTCCATTACATTAGACATTGCTTTCCACAATCCATTCAATTCCATTCCACATTCCATTCCACATTCCATTCCATTCCATTCCACATCGCATTCCATTCCGTTCCACATTCCATTCCACATTCCATCTTCTACTCCTTTCCATTCCACATTGCATTCCACATTCCACCCCATTGCATTCCATTAGATTCAACATTCCATTCCACATTCCATTCCACGTTCCATTCCATTTTCCATTCCACGTTCCATTCCATTTCATTCTGCATTCCATTCCATTCCATTCCAAATTCCCTTCTATTCCATTCCTTTCCACCTTCCATTCCATTCCATTGCTCATTCCACATTGCTTTCCACCCCATTCCATTCCACATTCCACTCTATTCCATTCCATATTCCATTCCACATTCCATTCCATTCAATCCCACATTCCACTCCATTCCATTCCAAAACATTCCATTCCATTCCAATTTTCATTCTTTTCCATTCCACGTTCCATTACATTCCATTCCAAATTCCATTCCATTCCATTCAATTGCATTCCACATTCCATTCCACATTCAATTCCAATCCATTCCACGTTCCATTCCAGATTCCATTCCTCGTTCCATTACACGTTCCATTTGACTTTCCACTCCATTCCATGACGCTCCGTTCCATTCCATTCCACGTTCCACTCCATACCATTCCACTATCCATTGCATTATATTCCACATTCCTTTCCACATTTCATTTCACTTTCCATTGCACATTCTATTTTGCATTCCATTCCATTCCCTTCCATCCCATTCCACATTCGATTCCATTCAATTCCACTTTAAATTCCATTCCGCATTCCTTTCCGTTCCATTCCATTCCACTCCACGCTCAATACAATTAAATTCCACATTCCATTCCATTCCATTCCATTCCATATTCCATTCCATTCCATTCCACATTCCATTCAGTTGCATTCCAATCCATTCCACATTCCATTCCACATTGCATTCCACATTCCATTCCAATCCATTCCACATTATATTCCATTCCATTCCACATTTCATTCCATTCCATTCCACATTGCGTTCCTTTCCGTTCCATTCCATGTTCCGCTCCATTCCATTCCACATTCCATTCCGTTCCTTTCCACATTCCATTAAGCATTGCATTGCATTCCATTATACATTCCATTCCTCGTTCCACTGCATTCCATTCCACATTCCATTCCAAGATCCATTCCATTCCACATTCCGTTCCACATTCCATTGCATTTCACTCCACATTCCATTCCATTCCATTCCACATGGCATTGCATTACATTCCACATTGAATTCCATTCCGTTCTACATTCCATTCCATTCCATTCCATATTTCTTTACATTCAATTCCACACTGCATTCCATTCCATCCCATTCCGCATTGCATTCCATGCCATTGCACTCCACATTGCATTCCATTCCATTCCACATTCCATTCCAGTTTCCGTTCCGTTCCATTCCACATTCATTTCCATTCCATTCCATTCCACATTCCATTCCATTCCATTCCACATTCCATTCCATTCCATATTGCATTCTATTCCACTCCACTTTCCATTCCGTTGCATTCCACATTGCATTCCATTCCATTCCACATTCCATTCTATTCCATTCCACATTCAATTCCATTCCTTTCCACATTCAATTCCATTGCATTCCACTTTCCATTCCACTCCACTTTCCATTCCGTTGCATTCCACATTGCATTCCTTTCCATTCCACATTCCATTCCATTCCATGCCATTCCACATTCAATTCCATTCCTTTCCACATTCAATTCCATTGCATTCCGCTTTCCATTCCATTCCATTCCATTCCACATTCCTTTCCATTCCATTCAACTTTCCAAAACATTCCATTCCTCCCTGCATTCCATTCTTTTCCATTCCACATTCCATTCCATTCCATTCCACATTCCATTGCATTGCATTCCAAATTTCATTCCAGTCCCTTCCATTCAAAATTTCATTCCATTCCCTTCCATTCCATTGTACGTTCAATTCCAAATTTCATTATTTTAAATTCCACATTCCAATCCATTCCATTCCACATTCCATTCCGTTCCACTTTCCATTCCATTCCACATTCCATTCCATTCCTTTCCAATCAAATCCAAATTCCATTCCACATTTCATTGTATTCCATTCCACATTTCATTCTATTCCATTCCACATTCAATTCCATTCCATTCCTCACTCCATTCCAGTCCATTAATTTCCATATTCCACTCAATTCCATTCCACATTCCATTCCATTCGATTCCACATTCATTCCATTTCATGGCACATTGCAATACATTGCATTCCACATTCCCTTGTATTCCATTCCACATTGCATTCCATTCCGTTCCATTCCACATTTAATTACATTCTATTCCATTCCAGGTTATATTCCATTCCTTTCTACATGGCCATCCATTCCATTCCACATTGCCTTCCATTCCATTCCACATTGCTTTCCATTCCATTCCATTCCACATTTGATTCCATTCCATTGCACATTAGATTTCATTCCATTCCACATTCCATTCCATTCCATTCCATTCAACATTCCATTCCAATCCATTCCATTCCGAATTCCATTCCATTCCATTGCACATTCCATTCCATTCCATTCTATTCCACATTCCATTCCATTCCATTCCATTCCATTCCATTCCATTCCACATTGCATTCCATTCCATTCCATTCCACATATCCTTCATCTTTCCATTCCATTCCATTCCACATTCCATTCCATTCCATTCCACAGTCCATTCCACTTACCATTCCACATTCCATTCCATTCCATTCCACATTCTATTCCACATTCCATTCCATTCATTTCCGCATTCCATTCCGCTTTCCATTCCATTCCGTCCCACATTCCATTACACATTCCATTAAATCCCATTCAACATTCCATTCCACTTTCCGTTCCATTCCATTCCACATTCCATTCCACATTCCTTTACACTCCATTCAACGTTCCAATCCATTGCATACCACATTCCATTCAACATACCATTCCATTCCATTCCAAATTCCATTCCACATTCCATTCCATTCCATTCCACATTCCATTTCATTCCATTCTATATTCCATCCCACATTCCATTCCTTTGCATCCGCATTCCATTCCATTCCATTCCACATTCCTTTCAACTTTCCACTCCTTTCCATTCCACATTCCATTCCATTCCATTCCATTCCATTCCATTCCACATTTCATTCCATTGCATTCCACATTCAATTCTATTACATTCCATATACCATTCCATTCCATTCCACGTTCCGTTCCATTCCAATACAAGTTCCTTACCGTTCTATTTCACTTTGCATTCCATTCCATTCTAAGTTCCATTCCATTCCATTCCACATTCCGTTTCACATTCCATTCCATTCCATACCATGTTCCATTCCATTCCATTCCACGTTCCATTCCACATTTCATTGCATTCCATTCCACGTTTCATTAAATTCCATTTCACATTCCATTTTACATTCCATTCCATTCCATTCCACATTCCATTTCGTATTCCATCCCATTCCATTTCACATTCTATTCCATTCCATTTTACATTCCTTTCCACATTCCATTCCTTTGCATTCCACATTGCATCCCATTCCATCCCCTTCCGTTCCACTTTCCATTCCCTTCCATTCCACATTCCATTCCACATTCAATTCCATGTTCCATTCCACGTTGCATTTCAATTTCCATTCCACGTTTCATTCTACGTTCCATTCCATGTTCCATTCCAAATTACTTTGCATTCCATTTTAATTTCCATTCCATTCCATTCCATTCCTTTTCACATTTCTGTCCACGCCATTCCACTCCTTTTCACGTTCCTGTCCACGCCATTCCACATTGCATTCCATTGCATTCCATTACACATTCCATTCCATTCCTCGTTCCATTCTACTTTCCTTTCCATGTTCCATTCTATGTTCCATTCCACGTTCCATTCCCAATTCCTTTCCATTCCATTCCGTATTCCATTCCATTCCATTCCACATTGGATTCTGCACTCAGTTTCATTCCTTTCCACACCCCATTCCACATTCCATTCCATTCCATTCCATTCATTTCCACATTCCATTCCAATCCACATTCCATTCCACAGTCCATTCCAGATTCCATTCCACATTCCATTCCATTCCATTCCACATTGTATTCCACTTTCCATTCCCCATCCCATTCCATTCCATTCCACATTCCATTCCGTTCCACTTTCCATTCCATTCTACATTCCATTGCACTTTCCATTCCTTTCCATTCCACATTCCATTCCACATTCCATTGCACATTCCATTCCTTTCTATTCCACATTCCATTCTACATTCCATTCCACATTCCATTCCATTCCTTTGCACGATCCATTCCACATTCCATTCCAGATTTCTTTCCACCTTCAATTCCACGTTCCAATCCACTTTCCATTCCATTCCGTTTCACTTTCCATTCCACACTACATTCCATTCCATTCCACATTCCATTGAACATTCCATTCCTTTCCATTCCACATTCCATTCCACATTCCATTGCACATTACATTCCTTTCCATTCCACATTCCATTCCACATTCCATTCCACATTCCATTCCATTCCTTTGCACGATCCATTCCACATTCCATTCCAGATTCCTTTCCACCTTCAATTCCACGTTCCAATCCACTTTCCATTCCATTCCGTTTCACTTTCCATTCCACACTCCATTCCATTCCATTCCACAATCAATTCCACGTTCCTTTCCACTCTCCATTCCATTCCCTTACACATTCCATTCCAAATTCTGTTGCATTCCATTCCACATTCTATTCCATTCCAGTCCATTCCGCTTTCCATTCCATTCCATTCCACATTCCATTCCATATTCCATTTCACATTCTAATACATTCTATTCCACATTCCATTCCACATTCCATTTCACAATCCATTCCACATTCCTTTCAATTCCATTCCACATTCCACTCCATTCCATTCGGTGGCACTTTCCATTCCATTCCATTCCACATTCCATTCCATTCCATTTCAAATTGTATTCCCTTCCATGCAATTCCATTCCACATTCTGTTGCATTCCATTCCAAATAACTTTCCATTACATTATAAGTTCCATTCCATTACATTCCACGTTTCATTCCACATTCCATTCCAGATTCCATTGAATTGCATTCCTTTCCACATTACATTTAATTCCATTCCACATTCCATTCCATTCCATTCCATACCATTCCATTCCCTTGCATTCCACATGCCATTCCATTCCATTTCACATTCCATTCCATTCCATTCCACATTCTATTCCATTCCATTCCATATCATCCCATTCCATTCTATTCCACTTTCCATTCCATTCCATATTCCATTCCAGATTACATTCCATTACATTTCATAATTCATTCCACTGCATTCCATTGCATTCCACGTTCCATTCCATTCAACTTTCCACTCTACATTCCAATCCATTCCATTCTACACTCCATTCCATTCCTTCCAGTTCCATTGCATTCCACTCCATTCCACCTTCAATTCCATTCCCTTCCAGTTTGCATTCCACGTTCCTTTAAACTTTCCATTCCACTTTCCATTCCACGATCCATTCCACTTTCCATCTCACGTTCCATTCCATGTTATATTCCAGTCCATTCCACATTCCATTGCATTCCATTCAATATTCAATTCCATTCCATTCCACATTGCATTTCATTGCATTCCACATTCCATTCCATTCCATTCCATTCTATTCCATTCCACATTCCACTCCAGTGCATTCCATTCCACATTCCATTGCATTCCATTCCACATTCCATTACATTGCATTCCACATTCCATTCCAAATTCCATTGCATTCCATCCCACATTCCATTAAATATTCCATTCCACTCCATTCCACATTCCATTCCACTTCACATTCCATTGAATTCCATTCCATCTTACATTCCATTCCATTCCACATTGCAATGCACTGCATTCCACAATCCATTCCACATTCTATTCCATTACATTCCACATTCATATTCCATATTTCATTCCATTCCATTCCACATCGCAATCTACGTTACATTCGAAACTCCTTTCCATTCCATTACACATTCCTTTTCACATTCCATTTCACATTCCCTTCCATTCCATTACATTACATTACACATTGCATTCCGCAATCCATTCAATTCCATCTCACATTCCATTCCACATTCCATTCCATTCCATTCCACATTGCATTCCTTTCCGTTCCACATTCCATTCCACATTGCATTCCATTCCATTCCACATTCCATTCCAATCCATTCCATTCCATATTCCATTCCATTCCACTTTCCATTCCACCTTCCTTTCCATTCCATTCCACATTCCATTGAATTCCATTCCACATTCCATTCCATCCATTTCCATTCCACATTACACTCCAGTCCATTCCATTCCACATTGCATTCCATTCAACTTCTTTTGACATTCCAATCCATTCCGTTCCACATTCTATTATATTCCATTCCACATTGCATTCCATTCCATTCCATTTCATTCCACATTCCATTCCATTCCACATTCCATTCCATTCCATTCCACATTGCATTCCATTCCACTACAAATTCAATTCCATTCTATTCCACTCCACATTCAATTCCATTCCATTTCACATTCCATTCCATTCCATTCCACTTTGCCTTCCATTCCATTGCACATTGCATTCCATTCCATTTCCCATTGCATTCCACTCCATTTGATTCCATATTCCATTGCATTCCTTTCCAAATTCCATTCCATTCCATTCCACAGTCCATTCCATTCCTATCCATTCCATATTCCATTCCATTCATTTCCACTTACCTTTCCAATTCATCCCATTGCATTCCACATCCATTCCACTTTCCTTTCCATTCCATTCCCCATTCAATTCCATTCATTTCGAATATCAATTCCATTCTATTACACACTGTATTCCATTCCATTCCTTTCCACATTGCATTGCATTCCACTCCATTCCATTCCATTCCATTTCATTCCACATACCATTCTACTCCATTACACATTCCATTCCATTCCATTACACATTCCATACCAATCCATTCCACATTCCATTCCATTCCATTCCACATTCCATTCCATATTCATTTCCATTCCATTCCACATTCCAGTTCCAGAATCCATTCCATTCCATTCCACATTCCATTCCATATTCTATTCCACATTCCATTCCACATTGTATTCCATTCCATTCCATTCCATGTTGCGTTGCTTTACATCCCATATTCCGTTCGATTATATACCAACTTCAATTCCACCTTCCATTCCATTCCATTCCATTCCACATTCCATTCCAGTCAATTCCACATTGCATTCCATTCCATTCCATTCCATTGCACATTACATTCCATTCCTTTCCACTGCATGTTCCATTCCACCTTCCATTACGCATTCCATTCCACTTTCAATTCCAAGTTCCATTACATGTTCCATTCCATTCCATTCCAAATTCTACTGCACACTACATTCCATTCCATTCCATTACATATTCCACACTATTAAATTACTTTCCATTCCAAATTCGGTTCCCTTCCACATTCCATTCCTCATTCCATTCCATTCCGTTCCACATTCCATTCTGCATTCCATTCAGTTCCATTCCACATTCCATTCCATTCTTTTCTTCATTCCTTCCACATTCCATTCCATGTTCCATACCAAGTTCCATTCCACCTTCCATTCCATTCCATTCCACGTTCCATTTAATTTCGTTCCACATTCCATTCCACATTCCATTTCACATTCAATTTTATATTCCATTTCACATTCATTTCCATTCCATTCCATTCAATTCCACGTCCCTTTCTTTCCAATCTACATTTCATTTGTTTGCTTTCCACACTAAATTCCATTCTATTCCACATTCCATTCCATTCCATTCAAAATTCCATTGCATTTCACATTAATTTCCACATTCCATTCCATTCCATTCCACATTCCATTCTATTCCATTCCATTCCACATTGCCTTCTATTCCATTCCACATTCCATTCCACATTGCATTCCATTCCATTCCATTCCATGTTGCATTCCATTCCATCCCACATTCCGTTCCATTATATTCCAAATTCAATTCCACATTCCATTCCATTCCATTCCATTCCATTCCATTCCACATTGCATTCCAATCCATTCCATTCCATTGCACATTCCATTCCATTCCATGTTCCATTCCACCTTCCATTACGTGTTCCATTCGACGTTCAATTCCCAGTTCCATTACACGTTCCATTCCATTATATTCCAGATTCCACTGCACACTACATTCCATTCCATTCCATTCCATTCCATATTCCATAGCATTAAATTCCTTTCCATTCCAAATTCGGCTCCATTACACATTCCATTCCACATTCCATTCCATTTCATTCCACATTCCATTCTGCATTGCATTAAGTTCCATTCCACATTCCATTCCATTCCATTCCACATTCAATTCCATTCCATTCCATTCTGCATTCCATTCCGTTCCATTCCACGTTCCATTCCACTAAATTCCATTCCACTTTCCATTCTTTCCATTCCACATTCCATTCCACATTCCATTCCATTCCATTCCATTGCTTTGCACATTCCATTCCGCATTCCTTTCCACTTTCTATTCCACTTTCCATTCGACCTTCCGTTCCAAATTACATTCAAATTCCATTCCACTTTGCAATCCAAGTTTCATTCCAAATTCCATTCCATTCCATGCCATTCCATTCCACATTCCATTCCACATTCCATTACATTTCATTCCGCATTCCATGCAGTGTTCCATTCCACAGTCCATTCCTAATTCCACTCCGTTTCTTTCCAGATTCCATTCCATGCCATACCACATTCCATCCCATTCCATTCCACATTCCATTCCATTCCACATTCCATTACATTCCGTTCCATTCCACATTCCATTCCATTCCATTAAACGTTCCATTCCACTTTCCATTCCATTGCATTCAACATTCCATTCCATCTCATTTCACATTCCATTCCACCTCATTTCACATTCCATTCCACATTCCATTCCAGTCCATTCCACATAGTTTTCCACATTCCATTCCACTATCCATTCAACATTCCATTCAATGTCATTCCACATTCCATTCCACATTCCATTCCATTTCACTTTCCATTCCACATTCCATTCCACATTCCATTCCAAATTCGTTTCCAAATTCCATTCCATTCCATTCCACATTACATTCAATTCCATTCCACATTCCATTCCATTCCATTCAACATTAACTTCAATCCCAATCCAAATTCCATTACATTACATTCCAGAGTCCATTCCATTCCATTCCATTCCAAATTGCATTCCATTCGAATCCAAATTGCATTCCATTCCATTCCACATTCCATTAAATTCAACATTCCATTCCATTCCAATCCACATTGCATTCCATTCCGTTCCACTTTCTCTTCGATTCCACATTCCCTTCCATTCTATTCCACATTCTTTGCATTACATTCCACATTCCTTACAATATTCATTTCACTTTCCATTCCATTCCATTCCTTTCCATGTTCCAGTGCATTGCATTCCACATTCCATTACATAACGTTCCATTCCTTTCCACATTTCTTTTCATATTCCATTCCGTTCCATTCCATATTCCATTCCATTCCATTCCATTCCACATTCCATTCCAATATATTCCACATTTCATTCCAATCAATTCCACATTCCAATCCATTCCACATTCAATTCCCTTCCACATTCCTTTCCATTCCATTCCATTCCATTCCACATCCCATTCCATTCCACTACACATTCCATTGCAATCTATTCCACATTCCATTGCTTTCCACAGTCCACTCCATTCAATTCCATTCCAATCCAGATTCCATTCCATTCCATTCCATTCCACATTCCTTTCCATTCCATTCCACATTCCTTTCCATTCCATTCCACGTTTAATTCCACATTCCATTCCTTTCCATTGCACGTTCCATTACACATTACATTCCACATTCCATTCTATTCCATTCTATTCCATTCCACATTCCATTCCCAATTCCATTCCATTCCATTCCCCATTTCATTCCATTCCATTCAACATTACATTCCATTGCATTAAATATCGCATTTCACTGTCCATTCCACTCCATTTCACGTTTCATTCCATTCAACGTTACATTCCACGTTCCATTCTCGTTCCATTCCACGTTCCATTCCACCATCTATTCCATTCCATTCCACGTTCTATTCCTCATTCCATTCAACGTTCCATTCCGTTCCACTGCACATTCCATTCCACCTTCCAATCCATTCCATTCCATATTCCATTCCATTGCTTTCCACCTTCCATTCCACTTTCCATTCCAGTGCATTCCTCGTACAATTTCATACCACTTTCCATTCCATTGCACTCCACTTTCCATTCCTTTGCATTCCATGTTCCATTCCATTGCAATGCACGTTCCACTGTATTAGACGTTCCATTCCATTCCACGATCCATTCCATTCTATTCCACTTTCCATTCCACGTTCCATTCCATGTTCCATTCTACGTTCTATTCCATACCATTCACCATGCCATTGCCCATTCCATTCCACATTCCATTCCATTCTATTCCACATTCCTTTGCATTCCATTCCACATTACTTTCAATTTCCATTTCACATTCGATTCCTTTCCATTACTTTCCAGATTCCATTGCATTCCATTCCACATTCCATTCCAAAACGTTCCATTCCATTACACATTTCTTTTCAAATTCCATTCCATTCCATTCACTTTCCACTCCATTCCATTCCACATTCCATTCCAATGTATTCCACATTCCATTCCAATCAGCTCCACATTCCAATCCATTCCACATTCAATTCCATTCCACATTCATTTCCATTCCATTCCATTCCATTCCACCTCCCATTCCATTCCACTCCATATTCCATTGCAATCCATTCCACATTCCATTGCATTCCAAAGTCCGCTCCATTCCATGCAATCACATTCCAGATTCCTTTCGATTCCATTCCATTCCATTCCAGATTCCATTCCATTCCATTCAATTCCGCATTTCATTCGATTCCATTCCACATTCCTTTCCATTCCATTCCACGTTCAATTCCACATTCCATTGCATTCCGTAGCACGTTCCGTTACACATTACATTTCACATTCCATTCTATTCCATTCTATTCCATTCTGCTTTAAATTCCACATTCCATTCCCCATTCCATTCCTTTCAATCTTCCATTCCATTGCATTAAATATCGCATTCCACGTTCCATTCCAGTATATTTCGTGTTCCATTCCATTCAACGTTCCATTCCACGTTCCATTGCGTGATCCATTCCATTCCATTCCACTTTCTATTTCTCATTCCATTCCACGTTCCATTCCATTCCATTGCACATTCCATCCCACATTCCAATCCATTCCATTCCATATTCCATTCGCTTCCATTCAACATTTCATTCCCCCTTCCATTCCACGATCCATTCCATTCCATTACACATTCCATTCCATTCCATTCCACATTCCATTCCGAATTTCATTCCATTTAATTCCACATTCCATTCGACTTTTTATTCCATTGCATTCCACATTCCAATCCATTCCATTCCTTTCCTTTCCACGTCGCATTCCATAATCCATTCCACATTCCATTCCATTCCATTCCATCCCACATTCAATTCCATTACATTCCACATTTCATTCCATTCTATTCCAAATTCCGTTCGATTCCATTCCATATTCCATTCCATATTCCATTCCATATTCCATTCCATTTCATTTCACATTCCATTCCATTAGATTGCATTCCACGTTCCTTTCCTTTCCAAGTTGCATTCCATTCCATTCCACATTCCATTCTCTTCTATTCCACATTCCATTCCATTCCATTCCATGCCACATTCCATTCCATTCTATGCCATATTCCATTCCATTCCATGCCATATTCCATTCCATTCCATGCCACATTCCATTCCATTCCAAATTCCATTCCACATTCCATTCTATTCGTTTCCACTTTCAATTCCATTCCATTCCACATTCCATTCCACATTCCATTCCTTTATATTCCAAGTTCCATTCCATTCTATTAAACATTGCATCCCATTCCATTCCACTTTCCATTCCATTCCATTCCACATTGTATTCCGTTTGAATCCACTTCAAATTCCAGTCCTTTCAATTCCATTCCACATTCCATTCCATTCCACATTGCATTCCATTCCATTGCTTTCCACATTCCATTCCATTCTAATCCACATTCCATTTCTTCCCATTTCAGTTACCATTCGATTCCAGTCCATTCCACATTCCATTTCATTCCATTCCACGCTGCTTTCCACATTCCACTCCACGTTCCTTTCCACGTTCAATTCCCTGTTCCTTTCCACGTTCCATTCCACGTTCCATTCCACTTTCGATTCCCCATTCCATTCCACATTCCATTCCTCTCCATTCCACATTCCATTCCCTTCCATTCCACATTCCATTCCCTTCCATTCCACATTCCTTGCCATTCCATTGCACATTCAATTCCTCATTCCATGCCATTCCATTACATTCCATATTCCATTCCATTCCATTCCTCTTTCTCTTCCACATTCCATTCCACATTGAATTCCACGTTCCATTCCATTCCATTCCATTTCACGTTCCATTCCACATTCCATTCCATTCCATTCCACATTCCATTCCATATTCCATTCCATTCAATTCCACATTCCATTCCACATTCGATTCCATTCCTTTCCACTTTCTATTCCATTCCACTCCTCTTTCCATTCCACCTTCCATTCCGTTCCATTCCACATTCCGTTCCCTTCCATTAAACATTGCATCCCATTCCATTCCACATTCCATTCCATTCCTTTCCATTCCATACTGCGTTCCATTCGAATCCATTTCACATTCCTTTCCTTTCGATTCCATTCCACATTCCATTCCACTCCACATTGCATTCCCTTCCATTCCATTCCACTTTCCATTCCCTTCTGTTGCGCATTCCATTCCATTCAATTTCATTCCACAATCCATTCCATTATGTTCCTCGTTCCATTCCTCAATCCATTATACATTCCCTTCTATTCCTTTACACATTCCATTCCGTTCCATTCCACGTTCCATTCCACATACCTTTGCATTCCCTTCCACTTTCCATTACGTATTCCATTACGTTCCATTCCACGTATTATTCCATACCATTCAGTTCCATTCCACATTCCGTTCCAATCCATACCATTCCAAATTCCATTCCATTCTATTGCACATTCCATTCAATTCCATTGCACATTCCATTCCATTCCATTCCACATTCCATTCCATTCCATTCCACATTGCATTCCATTCCATTCCATACCACATTTCCTTTAACTTTCCATTCCATTCCATTCCACATTCCATTCCATTCTATTCCACGGTCCATTCCATTTACCATTCCACATTCCATTCCATTCCATTCCACGTTCCATTCCAGATTCCATTCCATTCCATTCCACGTTCCATTCCGCTTTCCATTCCATTCCGTCCCACATTCCCTTACCCATTCCATTCCATCCCATTCAACATTCTTTTCCAATTCCCGTTCCATTCCATTCAACATTCCTTTCCACATTCCATTACACTCCATTCAACTTTCCAATCCATTGCATTTCACATTCCATTCAAAATTCCATTATATTCCATTCCAAATTCCATTCCAAATTCCATTCCATTCCAAATTCCATTCCACATTCCATTCCACTTTCCATTCCATTCCCCATTCCATTCCATTCCGTTCCACATTCCATTCCATTCCATTCCACATTCCATTTCATTCCATTCCACATTCCATCCCACATTCCATTCCTTTCCATCCACATTCCATTCCATTCCATTCCACATTCCTTTCCACTTTCCACTCCATTCCATTCCACATTCCATTCCGTTCCATTCCATTCCATATTCCATTCCATTGCATTCCACTTTCAATTCCATTACATTCCATAATCCATTCCATTCCATTCCACGTTCCGTGCCACTCCAATCCAAGTTCCCTTCCATTCCATTTCACGTTGGATTCCATTCCATTCTATGTTCCATTCCTTTCCATTCCATGTTCCGTTTCACATTCCATTCCATTCCATACCACGTTCCATTCCTTTCCATTCCACGTTCCATTCCACATTTCATCGCATTCCATTCCACTTTACATTAAATTCCATTTCACATTCCATTCTACATTCCATTCCATTCCATTCCACATTCCATTCCTTATTCCATCCCATTCCATTTCACTTTCTATTCCATTCCATTTTACATTCCATTCCACATTCCATTCCTTTGCATTCCATATTGCGACGCATTCCATCCCAATCCATTCCACTTTCCATTCCCTTCCATTCCACTTTCCATTCCACATTCAATTCCATGTACCATTCCACGTTGCATTCCAATTTCCATTCCACGTTCCAGTCTACATTCCAATCCGTGTTCCATTCCAAATTACATTCCATTCCATTTCAAATTCCATTCCATTCCATTCCATGCCATTTCACATTCCTGTCCACGCCATTCCACATTGCATTCCATTGCATTCCATTACACATTCCATTCCATTCCACGTTCCATTCTACTTTCCTTTCCATGTT
The DNA here is from genome assembly GCF_028885655.2 of Pongo abelii. Taxonomy (NCBI): domain Eukaryota; kingdom Metazoa; phylum Chordata; class Mammalia; order Primates; family Hominidae; genus Pongo; species Pongo abelii. The sequence continues at coordinate 14,628,376 of NC_072000.2, read as the reverse complement.
CCATTCTACGTTCCATTCCACGTTCCATTCCCCGTTCCATTCCATTCCATTCTATTCCGATTCCATTCCATTCCATTCCACATTGGATTCCGCACTCCATTTCATTCCTCCCCACATCCCATTCCACATTCCATTCCATTCCATTCCATTCCTTTCCACATTCCATTTCAATCCACGTTCCATCCCATATTCCATTCCAGATTCCATTCCACATTCCATTCCATTCCATTCCACATTGCATTCCACATTCCATTCCCCATTTCATTCCATTCCTTTCCAAATTCCATTCCATTCCACATTCCATTCCATTCCACATTCCATTGCACATTCCATTCTTTTCCGTTCCACATTCCATTCCACATTCCGTTCCACATTCCATTCCATTCCTTTGCATGTTCCATTCCACATTCCATTCCAGATTACTTTCCAAGTTCCATTCCATGTTCCATTCCACTTTCCATTCCATTCCATTTCACTTTGCTTTCCACATTCCATTCCATTCCATTCCACATTTCATTCCACAATCTATTCCACGTTCCATTCCACTTTCCATACCATTCCCTTACACATTCTATTCCACATTCCGTTGCATTCCATTCCACATCCCATTCCATTTCATTCCATTCCAGTTTCCATTCCATTCCATTCCACATTCCAATCCACATTCCATTCCACATTCTAATACATTCTATTCCACATTCCATTCCACATTCCATTTCACAATCTATTCCACATTCCATTCAATTCCATTCCATATTCCACACCATTCCATTCCATTGCAAATTCAATTCTATTCCATTCCACATTCCATTCCATTCCATTTCAAATTGTATTCCCTTCCATTCAATTCCATTCCACATTCTGCTGCATTCCTTTCTATGTTACTTTCCATTACATTATACGTTTGATTCCATTCCATTCCACGTTTCATTCCACATTCCATTCCACATTCCATTCCATTGCATTCCTTTCCACATTACATTTAATTCCATTCCACATTCCATTCCATTCCATTCTATACCATTGCATTCCATTGCATTCCACTTTCCATTCCATTCCTTTCCACATTCCATTCCATTCCATTCCATATCATTCCTTTCCATTCTATTCCACATCATTCCTTTCCATTCTATTCCACATTCCATTGCATTCCATATTCCATTCCAGATTCCATTCCATTCCATTTCATATTCCATTCCACTCCATTCCATTTCACATTCCATTCCACTCCATTCCATTGCATTCCACTTTCCATTCCATTCCACTTTCCACTCTGCATTCCAATCAATTCCATTCCATATTCCATTCCATTCCTTTCATTTCCATTGCATTGCACTCCATTCCACCTTCAATTCCGTTCCCTTCCACGTTCCATTCCTCCTTCCTTTAAACATTCCATTCCACTTTCCATTCCACGTTTCATTCCACTTTCCATCCCACGTTCCATTCCATGTTCTATTCCAGTCCATTCCATATTCCATTGCATTCCATTCAATATTCAATTGCATTCCATTCCTCATTGAATTTCATTGCATTCCACATTCCATTCCATTCCATTCCATTCCACATTTCACTCGATCGCATTCCATTCCACATTGCATTGCATTTCATTCCACATTCCGTTCCAAATTCCATTGCATTCCATCCCAAATTCCATTCCAAATTCCATTCCATTCCATTCCACATTGCATTCCACATTACATTCCACTTCACATTCCATTGCATTGCGTTCCATATTCCTTTCCATTGCATTCCAAATTGCAATGCACTGCATTCCACATTCCATTCCACATTCCATTCCACATTATATTCCATTACATTCCACATTCATTTTCAATATTTCATTCCATTTCATTCCACATCGCAATCTACATTACATTCGAAACTCCTTTCGATTCCATTACACATTCCTTTTCACATTCCATTTCACATTCCGTTTCACATTCCATTCCATTCCATTCCATTACATTAGACATTGCTTTCCACAATCCATTCAATTCCATTCCACATTCCATTCCACATTCCATTCCATTCCATTCCACATCGCATTCCATTCCGTTCCACATTCCATTCCACATTCCATCTTCTACTCCTTTCCATTCCACATTGCATTCCACATTCCACCCCATTGCATTCCATTAGATTCAACATTCCATTCCACATTCCATTCCACGTTCCATTCCATTTTCCATTCCACGTTCCATTCCATTTCATTCTGCATTCCATTCCATTCCATTCCAAATTCCCTTCTATTCCATTCCTTTCCACCTTCCATTCCATTCCATTGCTCATTCCACATTGCTTTCCACCCCATTCCATTCCACATTCCACTCTATTCCATTCCATATTCCATTCCACATTCCATTCCATTCAATCCCACATTCCACTCCATTCCATTCCAAAACATTCCATTCCATTCCAATTTTCATTCTTTTCCATTCCACGTTCCATTACATTCCATTCCAAATTCCATTCCATTCCATTCAATTGCATTCCACATTCCATTCCACATTCAATTCCAATCCATTCCACGTTCCATTCCAGATTCCATTCCTCGTTCCATTACACGTTCCATTTGACTTTCCACTCCATTCCATGACGCTCCGTTCCATTCCATTCCACGTTCCACTCCATACCATTCCACTATCCATTGCATTATATTCCACATTCCTTTCCACATTTCATTTCACTTTCCATTGCACATTCTATTTTGCATTCCATTCCATTCCCTTCCATCCCATTCCACATTCGATTCCATTCAATTCCACTTTAAATTCCATTCCGCATTCCTTTCCGTTCCATTCCATTCCACTCCACGCTCAATACAATTAAATTCCACATTCCATTCCATTCCATTCCATTCCATATTCCATTCCATTCCATTCCACATTCCATTCAGTTGCATTCCAATCCATTCCACATTCCATTCCACATTGCATTCCACATTCCATTCCAATCCATTCCACATTATATTCCATTCCATTCCACATTTCATTCCATTCCATTCCACATTGCGTTCCTTTCCGTTCCATTCCATGTTCCGCTCCATTCCATTCCACATTCCATTCCGTTCCTTTCCACATTCCATTAAGCATTGCATTGCATTCCATTATACATTCCATTCCTCGTTCCACTGCATTCCATTCCACATTCCATTCCAAGATCCATTCCATTCCACATTCCGTTCCACATTCCATTGCATTTCACTCCACATTCCATTCCATTCCATTCCACATGGCATTGCATTACATTCCACATTGAATTCCATTCCGTTCTACATTCCATTCCATTCCATTCCATATTTCTTTACATTCAATTCCACACTGCATTCCATTCCATCCCATTCCGCATTGCATTCCATGCCATTGCACTCCACATTGCATTCCATTCCATTCCACATTCCATTCCAGTTTCCGTTCCGTTCCATTCCACATTCATTTCCATTCCATTCCATTCCACATTCCATTCCATTCCATTCCACATTCCATTCCATTCCATATTGCATTCTATTCCACTCCACTTTCCATTCCGTTGCATTCCACATTGCATTCCATTCCATTCCACATTCCATTCTATTCCATTCCACATTCAATTCCATTCCTTTCCACATTCAATTCCATTGCATTCCACTTTCCATTCCACTCCACTTTCCATTCCGTTGCATTCCACATTGCATTCCATTCCATTCCACATTCCATTCCATTCCATGCCATTCCACATTCAATTCCATTCCTTTCCACATTCAATTCCATTGCATTCCGCTTTCCATTCCATTCCATTCCATTCCACATTCCTTTCCATTCCATTCAACTTTCCAAAACATTCCATTCCTCCCTGCATTCCATTCTTTTCCATTCCACATTCCATTCCATTCCATTCCACATTCCATTGCATTGCATTCCAAATTTCATTCCAGTCCCTTCCATTCAAAATTTCATTCCATTCCCTTCCATTCCATTGTACGTTCAATTCCAAATTTCATTATTTTAAATTCCACATTCCAATCCATTCCATTCCACATTCCATTCCGTTCCACTTTCCATTCCATTCCACATTCCATTCCATTCCTTTCCAATCAAATCCAAATTCCATTCCACATTTCATTGTATTCCATTCCACATTTCATTCTATTCCATTCCACATTCAATTCCATTCCATTCCTCACTCCATTCCAGTCCATTAATTTCCATATTCCACTCAATTCCATTCCACATTCCATTCCATTCGATTCCACATTCATTCCATTTCATGGCACATTGCAATACATTGCATTCCACATTCCCTTGTATTCCATTCCACATTGCATTCCATTCCGTTCCATTCCACATTTAATTACATTCTATTCCATTCCAGGTTATATTCCATTCCTTTCTACATGGCCATCCATTCCATTCCACATTGCCTTCCATTCCATTCCACATTGCTTTCCATTCCATTCCATTCCACATTTGATTCCATTCCATTGCACATTAGATTTCATTCCATTCCACATTCCATTCCATTCCATTCCATTCAACATTCCATTCCAATCCATTCCATTCCGAATTCCATTCCATTCCATTGCACATTCCATTCCATTCCATTCTATTCCACATTCCATTCCATTCCATTCCATTCCATTCCATTCCATTCCACATTGCATTCCATTCCATTCCATTCCACATATCCTTCATCTTTCCATTCCATTCCATTCCACATTCCATTCCATTCCATTCCACAGTCCATTCCACTTACCATTCCACATTCCATTCCATTCCATTCCACATTCTATTCCACATTCCATTCCATTCATTTCCGCATTCCATTCCGCTTTCCATTCCATTCCGTCCCACATTCCATTACACATTCCATTAAATCCCATTCAACATTCCATTCCACTTTCCGTTCCATTCCATTCCACATTCCATTCCACATTCCTTTACACTCCATTCAACGTTCCAATCCATTGCATACCACATTCCATTCAACATACCATTCCATTCCATTCCAAATTCCATTCCACATTCCATTACATTCCATTCCACATTCCATTTCATTCCATTCTATATTCCATCCCACATTCCATTCCTTTGCATCCGCATTCCATTCCATTCCATTCCACATTCCTTTCAACTTTCCACTCCTTTCCATTCCACATTCCATTCCATTCCATTCCATTCCATTCCACATTTCATTCCATTGCATTCCACATTCAATTCTATTACATTCCATATACCATTCCATTCCATTCCACGTTCCGTTCCATTCCAATACAAGTTCCTTACCGTTCTATTTCACTTTGCATTCCATTCCATTCTAAGTTCCATTCCATTCCATTCCACATTCCGTTTCACATTCCATTCCATTCCATACCATGTTCCATTCCATTCCATTCCACGTTCCATTCCACATTTCATTGCATTCCATTCCACGTTTCATTAAATTCCATTTCACATTCCATTTTACATTCCATTCCATTCCATTCCACATTCCATTTCGTATTCCATCCCATTCCATTTCACATTCTATTCCATTCCATTTTACATTCCTTTCCACATTCCGTTCCTTTGCATTCCACATTGCATCCCATTCCATCCCCTTCCGTTCCACTTTCCATTCCCTTCCATTCCACATTCCATTCCACATTCAATTCCATGTTCCATTCCACGTTGCATTTCAATTTCCATTCCACGTTTCATTCTACGTTCCATTCCATGTTCCATTCCAAATTACTTTGCATTCCATTTTAATTTCCATTCCATTCCATTCCATTCCTTTTCACATTTCTGTCCACGCCATTCCACTCCTTTTCACGTTCCTGTCCACGCCATTCCACATTGCATTCTATTGCATTCCATTACACATTCCATTCCATTCCTCGTTCCATTCTACTTTCCTTTCCATGTTCCATTCTATGTTCCATTCCACGTTCCATTCCCAATTCCTTTCCATTCCATTCCGTATTCCATTCCATTCCATTCCACATTGGATTCTGCACTCAGTTTCATTCCTTTCCACACCCCATTCCACATTCCATTCCATTCCATTCCATTCATTTCCATATTCCATTCCAATCCACATTCCATTCCACAGTCCATTCCAGATTCCATTCCACATTCCATTCCATTCCATTCCACATTGTATTCCACTTTCCATTCCCCATCCCATTCCATTCCATTCCACATTCCATTCCGTTCCACTTTCCATTCTATTCTACATTCCATTGCACTTTCCATTCCTTTCCATTGCACATTCCATTCCACATTCCATTGCACATTCCATTCCTTTCTATTCCACATTCCATTCTACATTCCATTCCACATTCCATTCCATTCCTTTGCACGATCCATTCCACATTCCATTCCAGATTTCTTTCCACCTTCAATTCCACGTTCCAATCCACTTTCCATTCCATTCCGTTTCACTTTCCATTCCACACTACATTCCATTCCATTCCACATTCCATTGAACATTCCATTCCTTTCCATTCCACATTCCATTCCACATTCCATTGCACATTACATTCCTTTCCATTCCACATTCCATTCCACATTCCATTCCACATTCCATTCCATTCCTTTGCACGATCCATTCCACATTCCATTCCAGATTCCTTTCCACCTTCAATTCCACGTTCCAATCCACTTTCCATTCCATTCCGTTTCACTTTCCATTCCACACTCCATTCCATTCCATTCCACAATCAATTCCACGTTCCTTTCCACTCTCCATTCCATTCCCTTACACATTCCATTCCAAATTCTGTTGCATTCCATTCCACATTCTATTCCATTCCAGTCCATTCCGCTTTCCATTCCATTCCATTCCACATTCCATTCCATATTCCATTTCACATTCTAATACATTCTATTCCACATTCCATTCCACATTCCATTTCACAATCCATTCCACATTCCTTTCAATTCCATTCCACATTCCACTCCATTCCATTCGGTGGCACTTTCCATTCCATTCCATTCCACATTCCATTCCATTCCATTTCAAATTGTATTCCCTTCCATTCAATTCCATTCCACATTCTGTTGCATTCCATTCCAAATAACTTTCCATTACATTATAAGTTCCATTCCATTACATTCCACGTTTCATTCCACATTCCATTCCAGATTCCATTGAATTGCATTCCTTTCCACATTACATTTAATTCCATTCCACATTCCATTCCATTCCATTCCATACCATTCCATTCCCTTGCATTCCACATTCCATTCCATTCCATTTCACATTCCATTCCATTCCATTCCACATTCTATTCCATTCCATTCCATATCATCCCATTCCATTCTATTCCACTTTCCATTCCATTCCATATTCCATTCCAGATTACATTCCATTACATTTCATAATTCATTCCACTGCATTCCATTGCATTCCACGTTCCATTCCATTCAACTTTCCACTCTACATTCCAATCCATTCCATTCCACATTCCATTCCATTCCTTCCAGTTCCATTGCATTCCACTCCATTCCACCTTCAATTCCATTCCCTTCCAGTTTGCATTCCACGTTCCTTTAAACTTTCCATTCCACTTTCCATTCCACGATCCATTCCACTTTCCATCTCACGTTCCATTCCATGTTATATTCCAGTCCATTCCACATTCCATTGCATTCCATTCAATATTCAATTCCATTCCATTCCACATTGCATTTCATTGCATTCCACATTCCATTCCATTCCATTCCATTCTATTCCATTCCACATTCCACTCCAGTGCATTCCATTCCACATTCCATTGCATTCCATTCCACATTCCATTACATTGCATTCCACATTCCATTCCAAATTCCATTGCATTCCATCCCACATTCCATTAAATATTCCATTCCACTCCATTCCACATTCCATTCCACTTCACATTCCATTGAATTCCATTCCATCTTACATTCCATTCCATTCCACATTGCAATGCACTGCATTCCACAATCCATTCCACATTCTATTCCATTACATTCCACATTCATATTCCATATTTCATTCCATTCCATTCCACATCGCAATCTACGTTACATTCGAAACTCCTTTCCATTCCATTACACATTCCTTTTCACATTCCATTTCACATTCCCTTCCATTCCATTACATTACATTACACATTGCATTCCGCAATCCATTCAATTCCATCTCACATTCCATTCCACATTCCATTCCATTCCATTCCACATTGCATTCCTTTCCGTTCCACATTCCATTCCACATTGCATTCCATTCCATTCCACATTCCATTCCAATCCATTCCATTCCATATTCCATTCCATTCCACTTTCCATTCCACCTTCCTTTCCATTCCATTCCACATTCCATTGAATTCCATTCCACATTCCATTCCATCCATTTCCATTCCACATTATACTCCAGTCCATTCCATTCCACATTGCATTCCATTCAACTTCTTTTGACATTCCAATCCATTCCGTTCCACATTCTATTATATTCCATTCCACATTGCATTCCATTCCATTCCATTTCATTCCACATTCCATTCCATTCCACATTCCATTCCATTCCATTCCACATTGCATTCCATTCCACTACAAATTCAATTCCATTCTATTCCACTCCACATTCAATTCCATTCCATTTCACATTCCATTCCATTCCATTCCACTTTGCCTTCCATTCCATTGCACATTGCATTCCATTCCATTTCCCATTGCATTCCACTCCATTTGATTCCATATTCCATTGCATTCCTTTCCAAATTCCATTCCATTCCATTCCACAGTCCATTCCATTCCTATCCATTCCATATTCCATTCCATTCATTTCCACTTACCTTTCCAATTCATCCCATTGCATTCCACATCCATTCCACTTTCCTTTCCATTCCATTCCCCATTCAATTCCATTCATTTCGAATATCAATTCCATTCTATTACACACTGTATTCCATTCCATTCCTTTCCACATTGCATTGCATTCCACTCCATTCCATTCCATTCCATTTCATTCCACATACCATTCTACTCCATTACACATTCCATTCCATTCCATTACACATTCCATACCAATCCATTCCACATTCCATTCCATTCCATTCCACATTCCATTCCATATTCATTTCCATTCCATTCCACATTCCAGTTCCAGAATCCATTCCATTCCATTCCACATTCCATTCCATATTCTATTCCACATTCCATTCCACATTGTATTCCATTCCATTCCATTCCATGTTGCGTTGCTTTACATCCCATATTCCGTTCGATTATATACCAACTTCAATTCCACCTTCCATTCCATTCCATTCCATTCCACATTCCATTCCAGTCAATTCCACATTGCATTCCATTCCATTCCATTCCATTGCACATTACATTCCATTCCTTTCCACTGCATGTTCCATTCCACCTTCCATTACGCATTCCATTCCACTTTCAATTCCAAGTTCCATTACATGTTCCATTCCATTCCATTCCAAATTCTACTGCACACTACATTCCATTCCATTCCATTACATATTCCACACTATTAAATTACTTTCCATTCCAAATTCGGTTCCCTTCCACATTCCATTCCTCATTCCATTCCATTCCGTTCCACATTCCATTCTGCATTCCATTCAGTTCCATTCCACATTCCATTCCATTCTTTTCTTCATTCCTTCCACATTCCATTCCATGTTCCATACCAAGTTCCATTCCACCTTCCATTCCATTCCATTCCACGTTCCATTTAATTTCGTTCCACATTCCATTCCACATTCCATTTCACATTCAATTTTATATTCCATTTCACATTCATTTCCATTCCATTCCATTCAATTCCACGTCCCTTTCTTTCCAATCTACATTTCATTTGTTTGCTTTCCACACTAAATTCCATTCTATTCCACATTCCATTCCATTCCATTCAAAATTCCATTGCATTTCACATTAATTTCCACATTCCATTCCATTCCATTCCACATTCCATTCTATTCCATTCCATTCCACATTGCCTTCTATTCCATTCCACATTCCATTCCACATTGCATTCCATTCCATTCCATTCCATGTTGCATTCCATTCCATCCCACATTCCGTTCCATTATATTCCAAATTCAATTCCACATTCCATTCCATTCCATTCCATTCCATTCCATTCCACATTGCATTCCAATCCATTCCATTCCATTGCACATTCCATTCCATTCCATGTTCCATTCCACCTTCCATTACGTGTTCCATTCGACGTTCAATTCCCAGTTCCATTACACGTTCCATTCCATTATATTCCAGATTCCACTGCACACTACATTCCATTCCATTCCATTCCATTCCATATTCCATAGCATTAAATTCCTTTCCATTCCAAATTCGGCTCCATTACACATTCCATTCCACATTCCATTCCATTTCATTCCACATTCCATTCTGCATTGCATTAAGTTCCATTCCACATTCCATTCCATTCCATTCCACATTCAATTCCATTCCATTCCATTCTGCATTCCATTCCGTTCCATTCCACGTTCCATTCCACTAAATTCCATTCCACTTTCCATTCTTTCCATTCCACATTCCATTCCACATTCCATTCCATTCCATTCCATTGCTTTGCACATTCCATTCCGCATTCCTTTCCACTTTCTATTCCACTTTCCATTCGACCTTCCGTTCCAAATTACATTCAAATTCCATTCCACTTTGCAATCCAAGTTTCATTCCAAATTCCATTCCATTCCATGCCATTCCATTCCACATTCCATTCCACATTCCATTACATTTCATTCCGCATTCCATGCAGTGTTCCATTCCACAGTCCATTCCTAATTCCACTCCGTTTCTTTCCAGATTCCATTCCATGCCATACCACATTCCATCCCATTCCATTCCACATTCCATTCCATTCCACATTCCATTACATTCCGTTCCATTCCACATTCCATTCCATTCCATTAAACGTTCCATTCCACTTTCCATTCCATTGCATTCAACATTCCATTCCATCTCATTTCACATTCCATTCCACCTCATTTCACATTCCATTCCACATTCCATTCCAGTCCATTCCACATAGTTTTCCACATTCCATTCCACTATCCATTCAACATTCCATTCAATGTCATTCCACATTCCATTCCACATTCCATTCCATTTCACTTTCCATTCCACATTCCATTCCACATTCCATTCCAAATTCGTTTCCAAATTCCATTCCATTCCATTCCACATTACATTCAATTCCATTCCACATTCCATTCCATTCCATTCAACATTAACTTCAATCCCAATCCAAATTCCATTACATTACATTCCAGAGTCCATTCCATTCCATTCCATTCCAAATTGCATTCCATTCGAATCCAAATTGCATTCCATTCCATTCCACATTCCATTAAATTCAACATTCCATTCCATTCCAATCCACATTGCATTCCATTCCGTTCCACTTTCTCTTCGATTCCACATTCCCTTCCATTCTATTCCACATTCTTTGCATTACATTCCACATTCCTTACAATATTCATTTCACTTTCCATTCCATTCCATTCCTTTCCATGTTCCAGTGCATTGCATTCCACATTCCATTACATAACGTTCCATTCCTTTCCACATTTCTTTTCATATTCCATTCCGTTCCATTCCATATTCCATTCCATTCCATTCCACATTCCATTCCATCCATTTCCATTCCACATTACACTCCAGTCCATTCCATTCCACATTGCATTCCATTCAACTTCTTTTGACATTCCAATCCATTCCGTTCCACATTCTATTATATTCCATTCCACATTGCATTCCATTCCATTCCATTTCATTCCACATTCCATTCCATTCCACATTCCATTCCATTCCATTCCACATTGCATTCCATTCCACTACAAATTCAATTCCATTCTATTCCACTCCACATTCAATTCCATTCCATTTCACATTCCATTCCATTCCATTCCACTTTGCCTTCCATTCCATTGCACATTGCATTCCATTCCATTTCCCATTGCATTCCACTCCATTTGATTCCATATTCCATTGCATTCCTTTCCAAATTCCATTCCATTCCATTCCACAGTCCATTCCATTCCTATCCATTCCATATTCCATTCCATTCATTTCCACTTACCTTTCCAATTCATCCCATTGCATTCCACATCCATTCCACTTTCCTTTCCATTCCATTCCCCATTCAATTCCATTCATTTCGAATATCAATTCCATTCTATTACACACTGTATTCCATTCCATTCCTTTCCACATTGCATTGCATTCCACTCCATTCCATTCCATTCCATTTCATTCCACATACCATTCTACTCCATTACACATTCCATTCCATTCCATTACACATTCCATACCAATCCATTCCACATTCCATTCCATTCCATTCCACATTCCATTCCATATTCATTTCCATTCCATTCCACATTCCAGTTCCAGAATCCATTCCATTCCATTCCACATTCCATTCCATATTCTATTCCACATTCCATTCCACATTGTATTCCATTCCATTCCATTCCATGTTGCGTTGCTTTACATCCCACATTCCGTTCGATTATATACCAACTTCAATTCCACCTTCCATTCCATTCCATTCCATTCCACATTCCATTCCAGTCAATTCCACATTGCATTCCATTCCATTCCATTCCATTGCACATTACATTCCATTCCTTTCCACTGCATGTTCCATTCCACCTTCCATTACGCATTCCATTCCACTTTCAATTCCAAGTTCCATTACATGTTCCATTCCATTCCATTCCAAATTCTACTGCACACTACATTCCATTCCATTCCATTACATATTCCACACTATTAAATTACTTTCCATTCCAAATTCGGTTCCCTTCCACATTCCATTCCTCATTCCATTCCATTCCGTTCCACATTCCATTCTGCATTCCATTCAGTTCCATTCCACATTCCATTCCATTCTTTTCTTCATTCCTTCCACATTCCATTCCATGTTCCATACCAAGTTCCATTCCACCTTCCATTCCATTCCATTCCACGTTCCATTTAATTTCATTCCACATTCCATTCCACATTCCATTTCACATTCAATTTTATATTCCATTTCACATTCATTTCCATTCCATTCCATTCAATTCCACGTCCCTTTCTTTCCAATCTACATTTCATTTGTTTGCTTTCCACACTAAATTCCATTCTATTCCACATTCCATTCCATTCCATTCAAAATTCCATTGCATTTCACATTAATTTCCACATTCCATTCCATTCCATTCCACATTCCATTCTATTCCATTCCATTCCACATTGCCTTCTATTCCATTCCACATTCCATTCCACATTGCATTCCATTCCATTCCATTCCATGTTGCATTCCATTCCATCCCACATTCCGTTCCATTATATTCCAAATTCAATTCCACATTCCATTCCATTCCATTCCATTCCATTCCATTCCACATTGCATTCCAATCCATTCCATTCCATTGCACATTCCATTCCATTCCATGTTCCATTCCACCTTCCATTACGTGTTCCATTCGACGTTCAATTCCCAGTTCCATTACACGTTCCATTCCATTATATTCCAGATTCCACTGCACACTACATTCCATTCCATTCCATTCCATTCCATATTCCATAGCATTAAATTCCTTTCCATTCCAAATTCGGCTCCATTACACATTCCATTCCACATTCCATTCCATTTCATTCCACATTCCATTCTGCATTGCATTAAGTTCCATTCCACATTCCATTCCATTCTTTTCTGCATTCCTTCCACATTCCATTCCACGTTCCATGCCAAGTTCCATTCCATCTTCCATTCCATTCCACTCCACAATCCAGTGGATTCCATTCCACGTTCCATTTAATTTCGTTCCACATTGCATTCCACTCCATTTCACGTTCAATTTCATATTCCATTTCTCATTCAATTCCATTCCATTCCATTCAACTCCACGTTCCTTTCCTTTCCAATCCACATTCCATTCCTTTGAATTCCACACTAAATTCCATTCCATTCCACATTCGATTCCATTCCATTCCATTCTCCATTCCATACCATTCTATTCCATTCCACATTCTATTCTTTCCATTCCACATTCCATTCCATTCCTTTCCACATTCCCTTCCATTCCATTCCATTTCACATTCCATTCCACATTCCTTTTCGTTTCCTTATGTATCCAATTCCACGCTCCATTGCACGATCCATTCCACGTTCCATTCCATTCCATTCCACATTCTCTTCCAAATTCCATTCCATTCCATTAAACATTCCATTCCACATTCCATTACATTCCATTTCAAGTTAAATTCCACATTCCATTACAAATTTCATTCGACATTCCACTACACGTTCCATCCATTCAATTCCACGTTGCATTCCACATTCCATTCCATTACATTCCACGTACCATTCCATATTCCTTTGCACATTCCATTCCACGTTCCATTTCACATTCCATTCCATGTTCCATTCCACTTTCCATTCCATGTTCCTCTTCACGTTCCATTCCATTCCATTCCGTTCCATTACACGTTGCATTCCACATTTCATTCCACAATCCATTCCATATTCCATTCCACATTCCAAACACATTCTATTCCATTCCATTCCATTCCATTCCACATTCTATTCAATTCCGTTTCACATTCCATTCCACATTCCATTCCATTCCATTCTACATTACATTCCATTCCACTGCACTTTCCATTCCAATTTCCATTCCAATCCATTTCATTGTACATTCAATTCCATTCCATTCGAAGTTCCATGTTTCTTTCCATTTAACTTTCCATTCCACATTCCATTTCACGTTCCATTCCATTCCATTCCACGTTCCTTTCCATTCCATTCCACATTCCATTGCACATTCCTTTTCACATACGATTCCATTACATTCCATTCCACGTTCCATTCCATTCTATTCCACATTCCATTAATTTCAAAATTCCAGTCCACTTTACAATCCAAGTTACTCTCTATTCTATTCCACGTTCCCTTCCACATTCCATTCCATTCCTTTTAATGTTCAATTGCACTTTCCATTCCAAATTCCATTCGGCTTTCCTTTGTGTTTCATTCCACATTCCATTCCACACTACCCTTGACATTTCATTCCACCTTCCATTCCACATTCCATTGCATTACATTTTACATTCCAATCCACATTTCAATCCACATTCCATTCCACATTCAATTCCATTTCACATTCCATTCCATTCCATTCCACATTCCATTAAACGTTCCATTCCACGTTCCATTCCATGTTCCATTCCATTCCATTCCTCCTTCCATTCCACATTGCATTCCATTCAATTCTGCTTTCCTTTCCACACTCCATTCCACATTCCACTCCACATGACATTCCGTTTTATTGCACATTCCATTCCACATTACATTACACATTCCGTTCCATTCCATTCCACATTCCATTCCACGTTCCATTGAACATTCCATTCCACATTCCAATCCGTTCCATTCCTCATTACATTCCACATTCCATTCCATTCCACATTCCATTCCACATTCTATTTCACATTCCATTCCATTCCATTTCACGTTCTCTTCCACCTTCCATTCCATTCCATTGCACATTCCTTTCCACATTGCATGGTAAATTCCATTGCATTCCATTCCACTTTCATTTCCACATTCCATTCCCTTCCATTCCACATTCCATTCAATTCCGTTCCATGTTCCTTTCCACATTCCATTCCACGTTCCCTTGCACATTCCATTCCACATTCCATTCCACATTCCATTCCATTCCTTTCCTCATTCCATTCCTCATTCCATTTCACAATCCATTTCACATTCCATTCCATTCCATTCCACATTCCATTCCATTACTTTCCATATTCCATTCGACGTTTCATTAAACGTTACATTCCATGTTCCATTTCGCGTTCCATTCCATTGCATTCCACATTCTATTCCATATTCCATTGCATTCCATTCCATATTCCATTCCTTTCCACTCCACATTCCATTCCACATTTCTTTCCATTCCATAACATATTCCATTGCACATTCCATTCCACATTCCATTCCTTTCCATTCCACATTAATTTCAACTTTCCATTCCACGTTCCATTCCACATTCCATTCCTTATTACATTCCACATTTCTTTCCATTCCATTCTACATTCAATTCCACGTTCCATTCCACGTTCCATTCCACATTCCTTTCCACATTTCATTCCACCTTCCATTCCGTTCGATTCCAAATTACTTTCCACATTCCCTTCCACATTCCATTTCATTCCATTCCACATTCCATTCCACATTCCATTCCACATTCCACTCCATACTCCGTTCCAAGTTGCATTCTATTCCGCTCTACGTCCCATTCCGCATTCCATTCCAGATTACTTTCCACTTTCCATTCCAATAAATTCCACGTTCCTTTCCATTCCATTCCACGTTCCATTCCACTTTCCATTCCACATTGCATTCCACATTCCATTGCTCATTGCATTCCATTCCATTCCATGTTCCATTCCACGTTTCATTCCATTCCATTCCACCTTACATTCCACATTCCATTCCACTTTCTATTCCACTTTCCATTCGACATTTCATTCTATTTAATTCCATGTTCAATTCCACCTTTCATTCCATTCCATTCCACGTTCCATTCCACAATCAATTTCACACTTCATTCCACGTACCATTCCACATTCCGTTCCATGTTGCATTACGTGCTCCATTCCACTTTCCATTTCACGCTCCATTCCACGTTTCATTCCATTCCATTCCACTTTCCGATCCACATTCCACTAAATTCTATTCCACGTTCTATTCAACTTTCCATTCCACATTCCATTCCACATGCAATTCCATTCCATTCCACATTCCATTCCACATTGCATTCCATTCCATTCCACATTCCATTCCACACTCCATTCCATTCCATTCCACATTCCATTTCGCATTCCATTCCACGTTCCTTTCCACATTCCAATCCACTTTCCTTTCCATTCCATTCCACGTTCCATTTCATATTCCATTCCATTCCAGATTCTATTAAACATTCGATTCCACATTCCATTCCATTCCATCCCGCCTTCCATTCCATTCCACATTCCAATCCATGTTCCATTCCTTTCCATTCTACATTTAATTCCGTTCCATTCCACATTCCTTTCCACAATTCATTCCATTCCATTTCATTCCACATTATATTCCATTCCACTCTGCATTCCATTCCATCCCGTTCCATTCTATTCGACATTGAATTCCATGCCATTCCATATTCCATTCCATTCCATTACACGTTCCATTCCACATTCCATTCCACATTCCATTCCAGTTTCCTTTCCACGTTTATTTATGTGTTCCATTCCACGATACATTCCATTCCATTCCACCTTCTATTCTACGTTCCATTCCATTCCGTTCAACATTCCATTGCTCATTGAATTCCAACCTTCATTCCATTCCATTCCACATTCAATTCCACATTCCATTCTATTCCATTCCACATTCAATTGCACAATCCATTCCGTTCCATTTCACGTTACATTTCGCATTCCAATCCACATTCCCTTCCATTCCATTCCACATTCCATTCCACACTCCATCACACATTCCATTCCACATTCCATTCCTTTCCATTCCACATTCTATTCCACTTTCCATTACACTTTTCATTCCACATTCCATTCCATACCATTCCATATTCTATTCCACCTTTCATTCCATTCCATTCCACATTCCATTAAATTCCATTCCACATGCCATTCCAAATTCCATTTATCAAGCCTTTCCACATTCCATTTCTTATAAGAATCCACTGCATTCCACATTCCATTCCATTCCATTCCACATTCCGTTCCACATTCCATACCATTGCTTTCCACATTCCATTCCACATTCCATTCCATGTTCCATTCCACGATCCATTCCACATTGCATTCCAAGTTCCATTGCATTCCATTCCTCATTGCATTCCACATTGCATTCCACATTGCATTCCCTTCCAGTCCACATTCCATTTCACATTGCATTCCAATCCATTTAAACATTCCATTCCATTATATTCCGGATTCCATTCCACTTTCCATTCCATTTCACACACCATTCCACATTCCATTCCTTCCCACATTCCATTCCACATTCGTTTCCACGTTTCATTCCTTTACATTCCACATTCCATTTCCCATTCCATTCCATTCCATTACACGTTCCATTCCATGTTCCATTCCACATTCCTTTCTACGTTCCATTCCACTTTCCATTCCATTCTATTCCACCTTCCATTTCACATTCCATTCCATTGCATTCCACATTCCATTCCAGATTACATTCCACATTCCACTACACATTCCATTTCTTTCCACATTCCATTCCACAATCAATTCCACGTTCCATTCCATGTTCCATTCCATTCCATTCCATGTTCTATTCCATGTTCCATTGCATTCCATTCCACGTTCCATTCCACATTCCATTGAACATTCCATTCCATGTTCCATTCCACATTGCATTCCACGTTCGTTTAATCATTCCATTCCATGTTACATTCCATTTCATTCCGAGTGTGCAATGGAATCTAGAATGGAATGGAACGGAAAGGAATGGAATGTGGAATGGAACGTGGAAAGTAAAGTTGAATGGAACGTGGAATGGAATGTGGAATTCAATTTAATGGACTGTGTAATGGAATTGAGTGGAATGGAAAGGAAGGGAATGTGGAATGCAATGGAATGGAGTGCAGTGGAATACGGGATGGAATGTGGAATGTAAAGCAATGGAATGTGGAATGGAATGGTGAATGGAAAGGAATGTGGAATTCAGTGGAATAGAATTGATTGGAATGTGGAATGGAATGGAATGTAGAATGGAATGGAATGCAACATGGAATGGAATGGAATGGAATATAGAATGGAATAGAATGGAAAGTGCAATGGAATGTGGAAGGCAATGTAGAATTCAGTGTGGAATGGAATGTAGAATGGAATGTGGGACGGAATGGAATGGAATGGGGAATGGGACGTGGAATGGAACGTGAAGTTGAACATGGAATTGAACGTGGCATGGAATAGAATGGACTGTGTAATGGAAAGGAAGGGAATGTGTAATGGAAAGGAAGAAAATGTGGACTGGCATGAGACGGAATGGAATGTGGAATGGAATGTAATGGAATGTGGAAAGGAATGGAATGTGGAAAGTATTGGAATGGACTGGAATGGAATGCAACGTGTAATGGAATGATACGGAATGTTGAATGGAATGGAACGCAATGGAGTGGAACGTGGAATGGAATCGAATGCAAGGGAATGGAACGTGGAATGGAATGGAGTGGAATGTTGAATGGAATGGAAAGAATTTGGAATGGAATGGAATGGAAAGTGGAATGGAATGGAAAGCAATGTGGAATGGAATGGAATGGAATGGAAAATAGAATGGAATAGAATGGAATGTGAAATTGAACATGAAATGGAATGCATTTAAATGTGGATTGGAATGTGGAATGGTACGGAATGGAATGTGGAGTGTAATGTGGAAAGGAATCGAATGGAAATTGGCATATAATGGAATGGAATAGAACGTGGAATAGAATGGAATGAAATATTTATTGGAATGTGAAATGGAATGGAGTGAGGAATGTAATGGAATGAGGATTGTAATGGAATGGAACGTGGAATGGAATGGATTGTGGAACGGAATGGAATGAAATGCGGAATCGATAGAATGGAATGGAACGTGGAACGGAAAGTGGAATTCAACATGGAATGCAATGGAATGGAACTAGTAATGGAATGGAGTCGAATGTGGAATTAAATCGAAAGGAATATGGAATGGAATGGAGGGGAATATGGAATTGAATGGAGGGGAATGTGGAAAGGAATGGAATGGAATGAAAAGTGGAATGGAATTGAATGGAACGGTATGTGGCAATGGAATGTGTAATGGAATATAATGTGGAATGCAATGAAATTCAAAGGAATGTTGAATGGAGTGTAACGGAATGAAATGTGCAAAGGAATGTGGAATGGAGTGGAATGGAATGTGGAATGGATTTCAATGGAATGGAATGTGCAATGGTATGTGGAATGGAATGGAATGGAATGTGGAATGGAAAGGAATGGAATGCAAAGTGCAATGGAATGGAATGGAATGGAGTGTGGATGTGCAATGGAATGGAAATGAATTGACTGTGGGTTGTAATGGAATGGAATGTGGAAAGGAATGGAATGTAATGTGGATTGGAATGGAACGGAAGTTGGAATGGAATGCAATGGAATGTGGAATGGGATGGAATGGAATGCGGAATGGAATGTGGAATGGAATGAAATGGAATGCGGAATGGAATGTTAATTGGAATGGAATGGAATGCAATGAGGAATGGAATGTGCATTGGAATGGAATGGAATGTGGAATGGAATGGGATGGAATCTGGAATGAAATGGAAAGTGGAACGGAATGAGGAATGGAACGTTGAATGGGTTGCAATGGATCGTGGAATGGAATGGAATGAAATGTGGAATGGAATGGAATGAAATGTGGAATGGAATGAATGGAATATGGAATGGAATAGAAGGGAATCTGGAATGGAATGGAATAGAAGGGAATGTGGAATGAAATGGAATTGAATGGAATGACGATTGGAATGGAATTCAATAGATAGTGGAACGGAAGTTGGAATGGAACGTGGAACGGAATGCAATGGAAAGTGGAATGGAATGGAGTGGAATGTGGAATGGTATGGAATGGAATATGGAATGGAGTGGAAAGGAATATGGAACGGAATGGAATAAAAGGGAATATGGAATGGAATGGAATGTAACAGAATGTGGAAAAGAATGGAATTCAATGTGGAATGCAATGGAATGGAATGTGGAATGGAATTGATTGGAATGTGGAATGGTATGTGGAATGGACTGGAAAGAAATGGACTGCAGTATGTAATTGAATGGAATGGAATGGAATGGAATGCGGAATGGATTTTGGAATGGAATAGAATGGAGTGTAACGTAATGTGGATTAGAATGAAATATGGAATGGAACGGAATGGAATGTGGAATGGAATGGAATGTGGAATGGAATGGAAAGTGTAATGGAATGGTGTGGAATGGAATGTGGAATGTAATGGAATGTAGAAAGAAATGGAATGCAATGGAATTTGAAATGGAATGGAACGGAATGAAATGGAATGTGGAATGAAATGGAATTGAATGCCGAATGGAATGAAATGGAATGTGGAATGGAATGGAATGGAATGGAATGGAATGGAAAGTGGAATGGAATGTTGAATGGAATCGAAAGGAAAGTGGAGGGGAAAGGAATGCAATTTGGAACACAAAGGAATGGAATGGAATGGAATTTTGAATGGAATGGAATGCAATTTGGAATGCAATGGAACGGAATGGAATATGCAATGGAATGGAATGGAATGTGGAATGGAATGGAAAGGAATTGAATGTGGAATGGAATGGAAAGGAATTGAATGTGGAATGGAATGGAATGAAATGTGGTATGGAATGGAATGGAAGGTGGAATGGAATGGAATGGAATGGAATGGAATCGGGAATGGAATGGAATGGAATCGGGAATGGAATGTGGAATGGAATGGAATGGAATGTGAAAAGGAATGGAATGGAACTTGGAATGGAATGTGGAATGGGATAAAATGGAATGGAACGGAATGTGAAATGGAATGGAATGGAATTTGGAATGGAGTGCAATGGAACGTAGAGTGGAATGTGGAATGGAAATGAATGAAGTTTAATGTAGAATTTAATGGAATGGAAAGGGAAGGAATGTGCAAAGGAATGTGGAATGGAATGTGAAATTGAATGGAATGGAATAGAAAGGAACGTGGAATTGAATGTGGAATGGAATGTGGAATGAAATGTGGAATTGATTGCAATGGAATGTGGAAAGGAATGTGGAATTGAATGTGGAGTGAAATATAGAATTGATTGGAATGGAATGTCGTATTGAATGGAATGGAAAGTGTAATGGAAAGGAATGGAATGTGGAATGGAATGGAATGTGGAATGGAATGAAATGGAATGGAATGGAATGTGGAATGGAATGGAATGGAATGTGTAATGGAATGTGGAATGAAATGCGGAATGGAATGGAATGGAATGTAGAATGGAATGAAATGTGGAAATGAATGGAATAGAATATGTAATGGAATGGAATGGAATGTGGAATGGAATGTGGAAAGGAATGTGGAATGGAGTGGAATGGAATGGGGAATGGAATGTGGAATGGAATGGAATGAATGTGTAGTGGAATGGAATTTAATGAGGAATGGAATGAGGACTGGCGTGAAATGCAATAGACTGCAAAGTGGAATGTAATGGAATTGAATGTGGAATGGAAGATAATGGAATTTGGAATGGAGTGGGCAATGGAATGAAATGGAATGTGGGATATAACGGAATGAAATGGAATGTGGTATATAACGGAATGAAATGGAATGCGGAATGGAATGGAATGGAATGGGGTGGAATGTGGAATGGAATGTGCAATGAATGGAATGAAATTGACAGGAATGCGGAATGGAAAGTGGAAATGAATGGAGTGGACACCGCAATGCAATGTGGAATGGAATGGAATTGAATGTGGAATGGAATTTGGAATGGAATGGAATGGAATGGAAGGGAATATGGCATGGAGAGGAATGGAATGTGGAATAGAATGTAATGGAATAGAATGGAATGTGGAATGGAATAGAATGGAATGTGGAACGGAATGCAATGGAATGTGTAATGGAAAGGAATGGAATGTGGAATGGAATGTGTAATGGAATGGAATGGAATATGGAATGGAATGTGGAATGGAATGGAATGGAATATGGAATGGAATGTGGAATGGAATGGAAAGGAAGGGAATTCAATGTGCAATGGGATGCAGTGGAATGTGGAACAGAATGAAATGTAATGGAATGCAATGTGGAATGGAATGGAATGTGGAATGAAATGTGGAATGGAATGGAAAGTAATGGAATTCAATGTGGAATTGAATGGAATGGAAGGTCGAATGGAATGAAATGGAAAGGAATGGAATGTGGAATGGAATGGAATGTGGAGTGGAATTTAGTGGAATGGAATGCGTAATGGAATGGATAGGAATGGAATGTGGAATGGAATGGAATGGAATGTGGAATGCAATGTGGATTGGAATGTGGAATGGAATGGAACGGAAAGTGGAAAGGAATGTGGAATGAAATGTGCAATCGAATGGAAAGGAATGGGGTAGGGAATGTGGAATTGAAGGTGAAACGTAATGTGCAATCGAATGGAATGCAAAGGGGAATGGAATGTGGAATGATATTGAATGGAATGTGGAATGGAATGGAATGGAATGTGAAATTGTATGTGGAATGGACTGGAGTGAAATGGACTGCAATATGGAATTGAATGGAATAGAATGTTTAGTGGAATGGAATGGAATGTGGAATGTAATGTGGAATGGAATTGAATGGAGTGGAATGATATGTGGAGTGGAACAAAATATGGAATGTAATGGAATGGAATGTGGAATGGAATGGAATGTGGAATGGAATGGAATGTGGAATGGAATGGAATGTGGAATGGAATGGAAAGTGGAATGGAATGGAAATTGGAATAGAATGGAGCGGAATGGAATGTGGAATGGAATGGAATGGAATGTGGAAATGAATGGAATGGAATGGAATGGAATGTGAAATGGAATGGAACGAAATGGAATGGAATGTGGAATGGAATAGAATGGAATTCCAAATGGAATGGAATGGAATGTGAAATGGAATGAAATGGAATGTGGAATGGAATGGAATGGAATGTGGAATCGAAAGTGGAAGGGAATGTGGAATGGAATGGAAAGGAAGGTGGAGGGGAAAGCCATGGAATGTGGAATTTAATGGAATGGAATGGAATATGGAATGGGATGGAATGGATTGGAATATGATATGGAATGGAAAGTTGAATGGAATGGAATGGAATGTGAAGTGGAATGTGGAACAGAATGGAACGGTATGGGAAACGGAATGTGGATTGGAATGGAATGGAAGGTGGAATGAAATAAAATGTAGTGTGGAATGGAATGGAATGGAATATGGAATGGAATGGAATGGGATTTAATGGAATATGGAATTGAATGCAACGTAATGGAACGTGGAATGAAATCAAAATGGAACAGAATGTGGAATAGAATTGAATTGAAAGTGTAATGGAATGTGGAATGGAAAGAAGTGGAATGTGTAATGGAATGTGAAATGCAATGGAATGGAGTGGAATGTGGACTGGAATGGAATGGAATGTGGAATGGAATGTGGAATGGATTGGAATGGAATGTGGAATGGAATGAAATGTGTAATGGAATGGAATGGAATGTGTAATGGAATGGAAAGGAAAGTTTAATGGAATTGAAGGAAATATGGAATGGAATGTGGAATGGAATGGAATGGAATGTGTAATGGAATGGAATGGAATGTGTAATGGAATGGAAAGGAAAGATTAATGGAATTGAAGGAAATATGGAATGGAATGTGGAATGGAATTGAATGAAATGGAATGTGCAATGGAATGTGGAATGGAAGGAAATGGAATGTAGGATGTAATTTATTGGAATATGGAATTGAATGCAATGGAATAGTTTGTGGAATGGATTGGAATGGAATGGAATGAAATGGAATGAGGAATGGAATGGAAAGGAATCTGTAATGGAACGGAGTGGAATGTAGAATGGAACGGAATGGAATGTGGATTGGAAAGGAGTGGAATATTGAATGGAATGTAATGGAATAGAATGTGTAATGGAATTTAATGGAATGGAATATGGAATGGAATGTGGAATGGAATGGAATGGGATATGGGATAGAATGTGGAATGGAATGGAGTGGAATGTGGAATGGAAATTAAAGGAAGGTGGAATGGAATGTGGAATGGAATGTGAAATGGAATGTGGAATGGAATGTGGAATGGAATGGAATGGAATGTGGAAGATATTGTAATGTAATGTGGAATGTAATGTGGAATGTAATTTGGAATGGAATGGAATGTTTTGTGGAATGGAATGTCAAAGGGTATGTGGAAAGGAATGGAATGGATTGGAATGGAATGTGGAATGGAATGGAATGGAATGTGGTATGGAATGAAATGGAATGTGGAATGGAATGTGCAATGAAATGGAACGGAGTGTGCAATGGAATCTGGAACGGAAAGTGGTATGGAATGGAATGGAATGTGGAATGGAATGGAATGGAATGTGGAATGGAATGTGGAGTGGAATGGAATGGATTGGAGTATGGAGTGGAATGGAATGTTGAATGGACTGGGGAATGTAAAGAAATGGAATGTGGAATAGAATGGAATGTGGACTGGAATGTGGAATGGAATGGAATGGAATGTGGAATGGAATAGAATGGGGTGGAATGAAATATGGAGTGGAATGAAATATGGAGTGGAATGGAATGGAGGGTGGAATGGATTGGAATGTGTAATGGAATGCAAAGTGGAATGGAATGGAGTGGAATGGAATGTGGAATGGAATGCAAAGGAATGGAATGTGCAAAGGAATGGACTGGAATGTAATGTGGAAAGGAAAGGAATGTGGAATGGAATGGAATGAAATGCCGAATGGAATGGAATGAAATGTGGAATGGAATGAAATGGAATGTGGAGTGGAATGGAATGGAATGTGGAGTGGAATGTGGAGCGGAATGGAATGTAATGGGGAACGGAATGTGGAATGGGATGGAATGGAAGGTGGAATGGAATGAAATGGAATGTGGAATGGAATGGAATGGAATGTGGAATGGAATGTGTAATGTAATGTTATGGAATGTGGAATGGAAGTTGGCATGGAATGGAATGGAATGTGGAATGGTGTGGAATGGAATATGGAATTGATTGTAATGTAATGGGATGTGGACTGAAGTGGAAATGGAACGGAATATGGAATGGAATTGAATGGAATGTGGAATGGCAAAGAGTGGAATGTGTAATGGAATGTGAAATGAAATGTAAAGGAGTGGAATGTGGATTGGAATGTAATGTAATTTGGAATGGAGTGGAGTGGAATGTGGAAAGGAATGGAATATAATGTGTAATTCAATGGAATGAAATGTGTGATGGAATGGAACGGAATATTTAATGGAATGGAAGGGAATGTGGAATGGAATGTTGAATGGAATTGAATGGAATGTGGAATGGAATGAAATGGAACGTCGAATGGAATGGAGTGGAATGTAGAATGGAATGGAATGAAATTTGGAATGGAATTTAATGGAATGGAATAGAATGTGGAATGGAATGGAATGGAATGGAATGTGGAATAAAATGGAATGCGACGTGGGATATAATGTGAATGGTATGGAGTGGAATGTGGAATGGAAATTAAGGAAGGTGGAATGGAATGTTTAATGGAATGTTGAATGGAATGTGGAATGGAATGTCGAATGGAATGGAATGGAATGTTGAAGATAATGTAATGAGGAATGTAATGTGGAATGGAATGGAATTGATTGTGGAATGGAATGTCAAAGGGAATGTGGAAAGGACTGGAATGGATTTGAATGGAATGGAATGTGAAATGGAATGTGGAATGAAATGGACGGAATGTGCAATGGTATGTTGAATTGAATGTTGTATGGAATGGAATGGAATGTGGAATGGAATGGAATGGAATGTGGAATGGAATAGAATGGATTAGGGAATGGAATATAATGGTATGTGGAATGGATTGGGGAATGGAATGGAATGGAATGTGGAATAGAATGGAATGTGGACTGGAATGTGGAATGGAATGGCATGGAATGTGGAATGGAATGGAATGGAATGGAATGGAATGGAATGTGGAATGGAATGTGGAATGGAATGGAATGTGGAATGGAAAGTGGAATGGAATGTGCAATGGAATGGAATGGAATTTGGAATGGAATGGATTGAACTGTGGAATGGATTGTGGAATGGAATGTGGAATGGAATGGAATGGAATGTGGAATGCAACGAGGAGTTGAACTTGGAATGGAATGCGGAATGCAACGTAAAATGGAATATGGAATGGAATGGAATGGAATGTTTAATGGAAAGGAATGTCTTATGGAGTGTGGAATGGAATGGATTGGAACGTGACATGGAATGGATTGGAATGGAGTGGAATGGAGTGTATTGGTTTGGTGTGGATTGGATTGGAAAGAATCGGAGTGGAAGAATGGACTGGAATGGAAAGGACTATAATGGAAAGGTTTAGAGAGGAGTGGAATGGAGTAGAGTGGAGTGGAATGGAGTGGCGTGTAATGGAATGGAATGGGAAGGAGTGGAGGTGAGTGGAATGGACTGGAGTGGAGTGGAACAGAATTGAATGGAATGGAAAGAACAGAGTGGAATGGAGTGCAGTGGAATGGAGTTGTGTGGAATGAAATGAATGCAGTGGATGGAATGGAATGGAATGGAATGGAATGGAATGGAGTAGAGTGAAGTTGCACGGTGTGGAATGGAGAGGTAACAAGAGGAGTGGAACATAATGGAAAGTAATGGAAATTAATGGAATGAAGTGAAATGGAGTGGAGTGGAATGGAGTGGACTGGAGTGCAGGGGAGTTGAAAGTAATGAAATGCAGTGCAGTAGAGTGGAATGGAATGAAATGGAATGCAATGGAATAGGATGGAGTGGAATGGAGTCGACTGGAGTGTAATGGAAAGGAATTGAGTGTAGTGAAGTGGAACGTAGTGGAATGGAGTGGAATCAAATGGAATGGAGAGTAGTGGCATGTAGTGGAATGGAGTGGAGTGGAATGGAGTGGACCGCAGTGCAGTCAGTTGGACTGCTCTTAAATGGAGTGGAGTTAAAAGAAAGGAGTGGAATGGAGTGGAATTGAATAGAGTGGAATGGAGTGGAGTGGAATTGTATGGAGTGGAGTGAAGTGGAATGGAGTAGAGTGAAATGGAATGGAAAGAAACGGAGTGGAGTGGAGTGGAGTGGAATTGTGTGGAATAGAATTGAATGGAATGGAATGGAATGGAGTATAGTGTAATGGAGTGGATTGGAATTCAGTAGAGTTCAATGGCATGGAATGCAGTGGAATGGAATGGAGTGCAGTGGAGTGGAATCTGGAGGAATTTAATGGAGAGGAATGTAATGGAGTGGACTGCAGTAGAGAGGAGTGGAGTGGAATGGAAAGGAATGGAATGGAGTGGAGGGAAGTGGTGTGATGTGGAATGGAACGGAATTGAATGGAGTGGAGTGGAATGGAGTTTAGTGGAGTTGAATGGAGTGGAATGGAATGGAGTGGAATGAAATCGAATGGACTGGAGTGGTGTGGAGTGGAGTGGAAGGGAATGGAGTGAAGTGAAATGGACTGGAATGGAATGGAGTAGAGTGCAGAGGAATGGACTGGATTGGAATGGGGTGAAGTGTCGTGGAATGGAATGAATTGGAATGGAATGTAAAGGAGTGGGATGGGGAGAAATGCAAAGGAGTGGAATGGAATGGAGTGGAATGGAGTGGATTGGAGAGGAGTGGAATATATTGGAGTGGAGTGGAATGGAGTGGCGTGGAGTGGAATGGGATGGAATGGAATGGAAAAGAATGGAATGGAAAGGAAAGAATTGGAGTGGAATGCAATGGAGTGTATTGGAATGGAGCGCAATGCAATAGAGTGGAGTGGCGTGGAGTGGAATGGTATGGAATGGAGTGGAGTGGAATGGAGTAGAATGGAATGGAGTGGAATGGTGTGGAGTGTAGTGGAGTGGAGTTCAGTGGAATGGAATGGAGTGGAAAGGAGATGATTGGAATGGAATGGAGTGGAGTGGAATGGAATAGAGTGTAGTGTAGAAGAGTGGAGTTTATTGAAATGGAGTGGAGTGGAGTGTAACGGAATTGAGTGGATTTTAATGTAATGTAATGGAGCGGAGTGGAGTGGAAGGGAGTGGAATGGAATGGAATGGAGTGGAGTGCGGTGGAAAAGAGTTGAATGGAATAGAGTGGAGTGGAATGGGGTGGAGTGAAATGGAGAGGAGTGGAGGGGAATGGAATGAAATGGAGTGTACTGGAATGGAGTTTAATGGAGTGGAATGGAATGAAGTGGTATTAAATGGAGTGGAGTGGATTGGAGTGGAGTGGAATGGAATGGAATGGATTGGAATGGATTGGAATGAAAAGGAGTGGATTGCAATAGATTAGAAGTAATATGAGTGTGATTTATTGCAATGGACTGGAATGGACTGGAATGGAGTGTAATAGAGTGGAATGGAGTGAAGAGGAATGGAGTGGAATGAAACGGAATGGAATGGAGTATAGTGCAATGGATTGGAATGGATTGGAATGGAATGGAATGGAGTAGAGTGGAATGGAATGTAGTGGATTGCAGTGGAGTGGAGTGCAGAGGACTGGGATAAAGTGGAGTGGAGTGGAAAGGAATATAGTGGAGTTGAGTAGAATAGATTGGAATGGAGTGGAATGGAATGGAAAGGCATGGTGTGGAATGGAATGGAGTGGAATGGAATGGAGTGCAAAGGAATGAAGTGGAGTAGAGTGGATTGGAATGGAATGGAATGGAGTGAAGTTGAATGGAGTGCAACAGAACGGAGTGGAATGTTGTGAAGTGGAGTGGAGAAGAGTGAAGAGCACTGGGATGCAACGGAGTGGAAAGACGTGGAGTGGAATGAAATGGAGTAGTGTAGAATGGATGGAGTGCAGTAGAGAGGAATGGAATGTATTGTAATGGAATTTAGTGGAATGGAAGAAAAAGGAGTGTAATGGAATGGAATGTTTTGGAATAGAGTAGAGTGTAGTGGAATGGAGTGGAACGGAGTGGAGTGGAATGCTATGGAATGGAATGGAGTGGAGTGGAATTTAATGGAGTGGAGTGGAGTGGAATGGAGTTGAAAGGAATGGAATGGAATGGAATGGAATGGACTGGAATGGAGTGGAGAGGAATGGAGTAGAGTCAAATGGATTGGAATGGAATGGAATGGACTGGAATGGAGTGGAGAGGAATGGAGTAGAGTCGAATGGATTGGAATGGAGTGGATTGGAGAGGAGTGGAGTGGAGTGGAATGGAATGAAATGGATTGAAGTGGAGTGGAAAGGAGTGGAGTGGAAATGAGAGGAATGGAATAGAGTGGAATGGAATGGAGTGGTGTGGAGTGGAATGGATTGGAATGGAATGGAGAGGAGTTGAGTTCAGAGAAATAGAACGGAATGGAGTGGAGTGGAGTGGAATGGAATGGAATGGAGTGGAGTGGACAGGAATGGAGTGGTGTGGAGTGGAATGGAATGAAATGGAATGGAATGGAGTGGAATGTGGTGTAGTGGAATGGAGTGCAGTGGAGGGGGAGGAATGAAATGGAGTGGAGTGGAGTGGAGGGTAGTTGATTGGTGTGAAAAGGAATGGAATGGAGTGGAGTGGAATGCAGTGGAGTGGAGTGGAGGGTAGTAGATTGGTGTGAAAAGGAATGGAATGGAGTGGAGTGGAATGCAGTGGAGTGGAGTGGAATAGAGAGGAATGGAATGGAGTGGAATTGAATGGAATGGAGTGGAGTAGAGTGGAGAGGCGTGAAATGGAGAAGAGTGGAATGGAGAGTAATGGAATGGAGTGGAGTGGTGTGCAGTGTAATTGAATGGAATGGAATGGACTGAAATGGAGTGGAGTGGAGCGGTGTGCAGTGTAATGTAATGGAATGGAATGGAGTAGAGTACAGTGGAATGAAGTGGAATAGACTGGAATGGAGTGGAATCAAATGGAATGGAATGGAGTGGAATGGAATGGAAAGTAATTGAGTGGAGTGGAGTTGAAAGGAGTGGAATGCAGTGATATGGAATGAAATGGAGTGGGTGGTATGTAATGGAGTGTAATTGAGTGGAATAGAGTGGAGTGGAGAGGAGTGGATTGGAATGGAATGGAATTCAGTGGAATGGAATGGAATGGAGTTGAGTGGAATGCAATGACTTGGAAGGGAGTGGAGTGGAAGGGGGGTGTAGTGGAGTTGAATGGAATGGAAAACAATGGAATGTAATGAGATGGAATGGAGTGTAGAGGAGTAGAATGGAGTGGAAAGAAGTGGAGTGGAATGGTGTGGATAGGAATGGAATGGAGGGAAGTGGTGTTGAGTGCAGTGCAATGGAATGGAGAGGAGTCGAGTGGACTGAACTGAAATGGAATGGAATGGAATGGAAGGGAATGGAATGGAATGGAATGGAATGGAATGGAGAGGATTAGAATGTACTGGAGTGGGATAGAGTGGAGTGGAATGCAAAGGAGCAGAATGGAATGGAGTGGCGTGCAATGCAGTGCCACGGAGTGGAAAGGATTGGAGTAGAGTGGAATGGAATGGAGTGGAGTGGAGCGGAGTGCAGTTTGATGGAATGGAATGGAGTGGAATGGAATGCAGTGGAATGGAATGGAGTGGAATGGAGTGGAATGGAGGGGAGTGGAATGGAGTGGAAAGGACTGGAATGCAGTGGAATTGAATAGAATTTAGTAGAATGGAGTGGAATGGAGTGGAAGAGAATAGAATGAAGAGGGGTGGAGTTGAATGGAATGGAGTGGAATGGAATGTAGTGGAGTGGAATGTAGCATATTGGATTGGATTGGAGGGAATTGGAGTGAAATGGAGTGGAGTGGAGTGGAGTTTAGTTTAGTGGAGTGTCATGGAATGGATTGGAATAGAATGAAGGGGAGTGGAAATGAGTGGAGTGGAATGGAATGGAGTGGAAAGGAGTGGAGTGGAGTGCTGTGGAATGGAATGGAATGGAGTTGATTGGAATGGAATGGAGTTGAGAGGAATGGAATGGAGTTGAAGGGGTTGAAGTGGAGTCAATTCGATTGGAATGGAGTGGAGTGAAATGTAATGTAATGGAATGGAATGGAATGGAATGGAGTGGAGTGGAATGGAATGGAATAGACTGGAATTGAGTGGATTGGGGTGGAGTGGAATGGAGTGGAATGGAGCAGAACAGAGTGGAAAGGAATGGAATGGAGCGGAGTGGAATGGAACGTAATGGAATGGAGTGGAATTGAGTGTAGTGTAGTGAAGTGGACTAGAGTGGTGTGGAGTGGAATGGAATGGAAGGCAGTTGAATGGAATGGAATGGAGTAAAATGGAATGGAATGGCATGGAATGGAGTGGATTGGAATGGAAGATTAGATTGGGTAGGAAATGAGTGGAATGGAATAGAAAGAAATGGAACGAAATTACATGGGATGGAGTGGAGTGGAATGGAATGGAGTGAAATGGACTGGAATTGAGTGGAGTGCAGTGGAATGGAGTGCAATGGAGTGGAATGGATTGGAATGGTGGGGAATGAAATAGAATGGAGTGGAGTGGAAAGGAATGGAGTGGAATTAAGTGGAGTGGAGTGGAGTGGCGTGGATTGGAAAGGAATGGTATGCAGTACAATGGAATGGAACAGAGTGGAGTGGAATGCAATGGCATGGATTGGAGTGAAGTGGAGTGGAGTGGAGTGCAATGGAATGGATCATAGTTGACTGAAATACATTGGAGTGGAGTGCAATAGAATGGAGTGGACTGGAATGCAATGGAATTCATTGTAGTGGAATAGAATGGAATGAAATGCAATGGATTGGAAAGGAATGGCGTGGAGTGGAGTGCTGTGGAGTGGATTTTGTGGAGTGCAGTGGAATGGAGTGGAGTGGAGTGGAGTGGATTGGAATTCAGTGGAATTGAACTGAAAGGAAAGGAATGGAGTGGGTTAGAATGGAGTGGAAAGGAAGGGCGTGGAATGGAGTGGAGTGGAGCGGAGTAGAAAGGAATGGAATGGAGTGGACTGGAATGGAGTGCAATGGAATTGAGCTGAGTGGAGTGGAATGGAGTGGTATGGACTGGAATGGAGTGGATTGGAGTCGAATGGAAAGGAGTAGAATGGAATGGAATGGAGTGGAAGAGTTTGGAGAAAAGTGGATTGAAGTGAAGTGTAATGAAATGGAGTGGAATAGAGTGGAATTTAGTGGCGTTTTATGGAATGCATTGGTATAGAATGGAGAGGAGTGGCATGGACTGGAGTGGAATGCAGTGGAGTGCAATGGAATGACATGGAATGGTGTAGAGGGTAAAGTAATGGAATGAAGTGGAATGGAATGGAATGTACTGGATAGGATTGGAGTGGAATGGAATGGATTGGAATGGTGTGGAGTGGAGTGCAGTGCAATAAAAAGGAGTTGAGTTGAACGGAATGGAGTGGAGTGGAATGGAATGGAGATGAGTCAATTGGATTGGAATGGAATGTAGTGGAATGGAGTGAAGTGGAGTGGAGTGCAGTGAAATGAAATGGAATGGAATAGAGTTGAGTGGAATGGAATGGAATGGAATGGAATAGAGTGGATTGGAATGCAGTGGAAGGGAATGGAATGGAGTGGAATGGAGTGTAGTGGAGTGGAAAGGAGTGGAATGTAATGGAATGGAGTGGAATGGAAAGTAGTGGAGTGGAATGGAGTGGAGTGGAATGGAGTGGAGTGGAATGGAATAGAGTGGAATGGAATGGAATGCAATGGAATGGAATTTAATGGAATTGAATGGAATGGAATGGAATGGAGGGGAGTGGAAAGGATTGGAGTGGAGAGAATGAAGAGGAATGGAATAGAGTGAAATGGAATGGGGTGGAGGGAAGTGGAGTGTAGTGCAGTGGAATGAAATGAAGTAGAGTTGAATGGAGTGGAATGTAATGGGATGGAGTGCAATGTAGAGTAATGCAATGGATTGGAGTGGAGTGGAATGGAGTGGAATGAAATTGAGTGGAATGGAGGGGAATGGAGTGGAAAGTAGTGGAGTGGAATGGAAAGGACAGGAATGGATTGGAATGGAATGGAGTGGAAAGTAGTGGAGTGGAATGGAATGGACAGGAATGGATTGGAATGGAATGCAATGGAAGGGAATAGAGTGGAATGGAATGCAATGAAATGAAGTGGAATGTAGTGGAATGCGGTGGAATGGAATGGAATGGAGTGGAATGGAATGTAAGGTCATGGAATGGACTAGAGGTGATAGGAAAGGAGTGGAATGGAATGGAATGGAATGGCATGGAATGGAAAGGAGTGGAATGGAAAGGAGTGGATTGGAATGGAGTTGAGAGGAATGGTATGGAATGGAGTAGAACGTAATGGAATAGAATGAAGTGGGGAAGAGTGGAATGGAGTGGAGTGGAGTTGAAAGTAATGCAATGGAATGGATTGGAGTGCAATACAGTGGAGTGGAATGGAGTGGAGGTGATAGGGGTGGAATGGAATGGAGTGGTGTGGAGTGTAGTGGAATGAAATGGAGTAGAGTGGAATGGAATGCAGTGGAGTGGAATGGAGTGGAGGTGATTGGGGTGGAGTGTAGTGGAGTGGAGTGGAATGGAGCGAAATGGAATAGAGTGGAATGGAATGGAATGGAGTGGAGTGGAATGGAGTGGAGTGGATTGTAATGGAGTGGAATGGAATGGAGTTGAATGGTATGGAATGGAGTGGAGTGGACAGTAGGGGAGTGGAGTGGAATGTGCTAGAGTGGAACGGAACGGATTGGAATGGTGTGGAGTGGTGTGGAGTGTTATGCAACAGAATATAATGGAATGGAATGCAGTGGAACGGCATGGAGTGAAATGAAGGGGAATCGAGTGGAAAGAATAGGAGTGCAGTGAAACAGAGTGGAATGTACTGGAATTGAGTGGAATGTAATGTAATGGAATGCAATGGAATGGAGTGTAGTTGAGTGGAATGTTCTGGAATGGACTGGAATGGGGTGGATTGGTGTGGAACATAATGGAATAGAGTGGAGTGTGGTGGAATTGGGGTGATTGGAGTGGAAAGGAGTGGAATGGAATGGAATGGAATGGAGTAGAGTGGAGTGGAGTTGAATGGAGGGGAATGGAGTGGAATTGAGTGGAATGGAGTGGAATGGAATCTAATGGAGTGGAGTGTAATGGAATGGAGTGGAGTGGAATGGAATGGAGTGGAGTGGAATGGAATGGAGTGGAGTGGAGGGCAGTGAAATAGAAAGGAATGGAGTTGAGTGGAGTGGATTAGACAGGAATATAGTTGAATGGAGTGGAATGGAGTGGAGTGGAAAGTATTGGAATGAAATGGAGTAGAGTGGAATGGAATAGAGTGGAGTGGAGTGGAGTGAATTGAGGTCGAGTGCATTGGAATGGAGTGCAGTGGAGTGGAGTGGCATGGAATGATGTGGAGTGGAATAGAATGGAATGGACTGGAATAGAATGGACAAGAATGGAGTGTAATGGAACAGAGGGGAGTGGAATGGAATATGATGGAATGGAGTTCAGTGGAGTGAAGAGGAATGGAATGGAATGGAGTGGAGTAGAATTGAGCAAAGTGGAGTCGAATTGAGTGGTACGCAATGGAACGGAATGGAATTTAGTGGTGGAGTGGAGTGGAGTGGAATGGAATGGAGTGGAGTGGAATGGAATGAAATGGAATTGAGTTGAATGGAGACGAATGGAGTGGAATGGACTGGAGTGGAATGGAAGAGAATGGAGTGGAGGGGAATGGAATGGAATGGAATGGAATGGAATGGAATGGAATGGAGCAGAGTGGAATGGAGAGGAGTGCATTTTAATGGAGAGGAATTTAATGGAGTGAATTGGAATGTAGTGAATTGGAGTGGAGTGGATTGCAGTGGAATGTAATCGAGTAGAACTGAATGTAGTGGAATGCAATAGGGTGGAGTGGAATGTAGTGTAATGGAATGGAATGCAGAGGAGTGGAATGGAGTGGAGTGGAATGGAGTGGAATGGGGGGTAATGGAGTGGAATGCAGTGGAGTGGAGTGGAATGGAATGGAGTGGAATGGAATGTAATGGAATGGAATCGAATGGAATGAGTGGAATGGAAAGGACTGGAATGGAGTGGAATGGAGTAGAGTGGAATGGAGTAGAGTGGAATGGAACACAATGGACTGGAATGGAGTGGAGTGGACTGGAATGGAGTAGAGTTGAATGGAATGAAGTGGAGTGGAATGGAATGAAGTGGAGTGGAATAGAATGAAGTGGAGTGGAATGGAATGAAGTGGAGTGGAATGGAATGGAGTTTATTGGAGTGCAGTGAAATAGAGAGGAATGGAGTTGAGTGGAGTTGAGTATACTGGAATGCAGTAGAATGGAGTGGAATGGAGTGGAGTGAAATGGAGTGGAATGAAATGGAGTGGAGTGGAATGGAGTGGAATGGAATGGAGTAGAGTCGAATGGAGTGGAATGGATTGCAGTGGAGTGGTGTGGAGTGCAATGGAATGGATTGGAATTTAGTGGAATGGAGTGAAACTGAATGGCGTGGAATTGAGTGGAATGGAACGGGATGAATTAGAATGGAATGTAATGGCATGGAATGGAGTGTATTGGAGTGGAATGGAGTGGATTGGAGTGGAAAGGAGTAGATTAAAATGGAATAGAAAGGCATGGAGTGGAATGGAATGGAATTGCATGAACTAGAATTGAGTGGAGTGGAGTGGAGTCAAATGGAATGGAGTGGAATGGAGTGGAGTGTAGCTGAGTGTAGTGGACCGAAGTGGAATGGAGTGGAATGGTATGCAGGAGAATGGAATGGAATGGAGTGGAGTGGAATGCAATGGCATGGAATGGAGTGGAGTGTAGTGGAGTGTAGTGGAGAGCAGTGGAATGTAGCGTAGCTGACTGGAATGGAATGGAGTAGACTGGAGTAGGATGGAGTGGGGTGTAGAGCAATGGAAAGGAGTGGAGTGGAATGGAATGGAATGGAATGAAGAGGAGTGGAATGGCGTGGACTGGAGAGGAGTGGAGTGCAGTGGAATGGAGTGGAGTGGAGTGGACTGGAATGGAACGGAAGTGAACAGAATGGAAAGGAATGGAGTGGAATACAATGGACAGGAGTGGAGTAGAATGGAGTGGAATGCATTGGAGTGGAATAGAATGTAACGGAATGAAGAGGACTGGAATGGCGTGGAGTGGAGAGGAGTGGATTGCAGTGGAATGGAGTGGAGTGGAGTGGACTGGAATGGAATGGAAGTGAACAGAATGGAAAGGAATGGACTGGAGTACAATGGAGGGAGTGGAGTAGAATGGAGTGGAATGCATTGAAGCGGAATGGAATAGAATTGAGTTGAGTGGAGTGGTGTAGAATGGAACGGAATGGAGTGGACTGGAATGGAGTGGAATGGAATTGAGTGGAGTGTAGTGGAATAGAATGGAATGGATTCTAATGGAGTGGATTGGAGTCGAATGGAATGCAGTGTAATGGAATGGAATGAAGTGGAATGGAGTGGATGGAGTGGACTGAAGTGAAGTGGATGAAATGGAGTGGAGTAGAATGGACTTTAGTGGAATGTCATGGAATGGATTGGAATAGAATGAAGAAGAGGGGAATAGAGTGGAGTAGAAAGAGTGGAGGGGATTGGAATGGCATGGAATCGCATAGAGTGGAAAGGAATGGAGTGGAGTAGATTGAAATGGAATGTAGTGGAGATGAAGGGAGTGGAATGGAATGGAGTTGAGGGGAGTGGAGTGGAATGCAGTGGGGTGGAATGGAATGGAGTGGACTGGAATGGAGTGGAATATAATGGAACGGAAAGGAATGAAATGGAGTGGAATGGAGAGAAGAGGAGTGGATTAGAGTGGAGTGAAATGATATGGAGGGAGTGCAATGGAATGGAATGGAGTGGAGTGGAGTGGAACGGAATGGAGTAGAGTAGAATGGAGTTGAATGGATTGAAATGCAAAGGACTGGAGTCTAATGGACAGGAGTGGAATGGGGTAGAGTGGAATCGAATGGAATGGAGTGGAATCTAATGGAATGCATTGAAACGGAATGGAGTGGAATGGAGTTGTATGGAGTGGAGATAAGTGGAATGGAGTAGAATGGAGTGGAATGGAGAGGAATGGAAATGGAGTGGAGTGGAGTGGATTGCAGTGGATTAGAATGGAATGGAGTACAGTATAATGGAGTGGTATAGAATGGAGTGGAATGGTGTGGAGTGTAATGCAATGGAGTGGAATGTAGAAGAATGGAATTGAGTGGAATGGAGGGGAATGTAGTGGAATGGATTGGAGTGCAGTGGAATGGAGTGGACTGAATTGGAATGGAGTGGAGTGGAGCTGTATGGAGAGGAGAGGATTGGAATGGAGTGTAGTGGACTGGAAGGGATTTGAAGGGATTGGAATGGAGAAGAATGGAATGGAATGGAATTGAATGAAATGGAATGGAGTGGAGTGGATTGGCATTAGGGGAGTGGATTGTAATGGAATGGAGTTGAGTGAAATGGAATGGAATGGAGTGGAGTGGAATTTAGTGGAAAGGAGAGGAGTGGACTGGAGTGGAATGGAGTGGAGTGGAGTGGATTGTATTGGAATGGAATAGTATGGAATGGAATGGAGTAGAGTGGAATGGAGTTGAATGGAATGGAGTGGAGTGTTGGGAACGGTAATGGAATGGAATGGAATGGAATGTAGTAGAATGGAATAGAGTGAAATGGAGTGGAATGGAATAGAATGGCTTGGAGTACAGTGGAATGAGTGGAAGGGTCTGGAATGTGCTGGAATGGAATTTAATGGAATGGAATAGAATGGAATGGTATGGAGTGGAGTGGAATGGACTGGATTGGAGTGGCATGGAATGCAATGGAGTGGAATGGAATGGAATGGAATGACGTGGAAAGGAGTGGAGTGGATTGGAGTGGATTGCAGTGGAAAGGAGAAGAATGGAATGGAATGGAGTGGAGTGGAGTGAAGTGCAGTGTAGTGGAGTGGAATGGAGAGGAATGGATTGGAATGGAATGGAGTGGAATGGAGTGGAATGGAATTGAATGGACTAGAATGGAATGGAATGGAGTGTAGTGGAGTGGAATGGAGCTCAGTGGAGCTAAATGGAGTGGAATAGAACGGAATGGAGTGGAATGGAATGGAATGGAATGTAGTGGAATGGAATGGCATGGAATT
The DNA here is from genome assembly GCF_028885655.2 of Pongo abelii. NCBI lineage: Eukaryota > Metazoa > Chordata > Mammalia > Primates > Hominidae > Pongo > Pongo abelii. The sequence goes on along the minus strand of NC_072000.2, from coordinate 14,589,600 downwards.
GAGTGGAATGGAATGGAATGGAGTAGAGTGGAATGGAATGGAGTAGAGTGCAATGGATTGGAGTTGAGTGGACGTGAGTGAAGTGCAATTAAATCGAGTGGAGTAGAGTGGAGGGAAATTTAATGGAGTGACATGGAATGGATTGGAATAGGATGGAGTGTATTGGATTGGAGTGGAGTGGAATGGAGAAGAGTGGAATGGAATGGCATGGAATGGTGTAGAGTGGAATGGAATGGAGTAGAGTGGAAAGGAAAAGAAAAGAGTGGAGTGGAATGCAGTGGAATGGAATGCAGTGGAAAAGAGTAGAGTGGAGTGGAGTGCAGTGGAATGGAGTGGAGTGGAGTGGAATGCACTGGAACGGAGTGGAGTGGAGTGGAATGCACTGGAACGGAGTGGAATGAAACGGAATTGAGTGGAATGGAATGGAATGGCATGAAATGGAGGGGAGTGGAGTTGTATGTAGTGGGTGGAGTGGAATGGAGTGGAATGGAATAGAGGGGAGAAGAATGGAGTAGAGTGGAATGAAAAGGAATGGGGTCTAATGGAATGGAATGGAATGGAATGGAGTGGTGTGGAACGTAGTGGAGTAGAATGGAGTTTAGTGGATTACGGTAGAAAGGAATGTGGTGTAGTGGATTGGAGTAGACTGGAATGAAATGGAAAGGAATGGAATGGATTGGAGCAAAACGGAGTGTAGTGGGGTGGAATGCAGAATAAAGGAATGGAGTAGAACGGAATTTGTCTATTGGAGTCAACTGGAGTGGAGTGGAATGGAATGGAGTAGGGTGGAATGGAGTGGAATGGAATGGAGTGGATTGTTGTGGAGGGAAATGGAATGGAATTTAACGGAGTGGAATGTAATGGAACGGAATATAATGAAATGGAATGGAATGGAGTAGAATGGAGTGGAGTACAGTGGAATGAAGTGAAAGGGACTGGAATGTAGTGAAATGGAATTTAATGGGATGGAATAGAATGGAATGTATTGGAGTGGAATGGACTGGAACGGAGTGGAATGGAATGGAATGGAGTGGAATGGAATGGAAAGGAATGGCATGGAACGGAGTGTACTGGAGTGGAATGGAGTGGACTGAAGTGGAAAGGAGTGGAATGGAATGGAATGGAATGGAAAGGGATGGAGTGGAGAGGAGTGGAGTGGAATGGAATGGAGTGGAGTGCAATAGAGTGGAATGCAGATGAATGGTTTGGAGTGGAATTGAGTGGAATAGATTGGAATGGAGTAGAGTGGAATGAAACGGAGTGGAGTGGAGTTGAGTGGAATGGAAAGGATTGCAGTGGAATGTATTGGAATGGAATGGAGTGGAATTGAGTGGAGTGGAGAGGAGTTGATGGAATGTTATTGAATGGAATGCAGTGGAGTGGATTTGAATGGAGTGGAGTGGAATATGATGGCTTGAAATGGAGTGGAGTGGAATGGCGTGGAGAGTAGTGGAATGGAATGGAGTGGAGTGGAATGGAATCAAACGGAATGGAAACGAGTGGAGTGGACTGGAACGGAGTGGAGTGGAATGGAATGGATTATAATGAAATCTAAAATAATGGAAAGGAGTAGAGTGCAGTGTAATTGCGTGCAGGGGATAGCAGTGGAATTGCGTGCAGTAGACTGCAACGGAATGGAGAGGAGTGGAGTGGATTAGACTGGAGTGGAGTAGAATGGAGTGGAAAGGAGTGGAACGGAGTGGAGTGGATTGGAGTGGATTGGAGTGCAGTGGAATGGAGTGGAGTGGAGTTGAAAAGAAATTAGTGGTGTGGAGTGGAAAGAAATGGAATGGAGTGAAATGGAATGCAAAGGCATTCAGTGGAAGTGAAAGGAGTAGAGTGGAAAGCACTGGGATGGAATGGAGTGGAGTGGAGTGGAGTTGAAAGGAATGGAATGGAGTGTAAGGGAATGGAGTGGAATGGAATGGAGTGGAATGGAGTGGAGTGAAGTGGAGTTTAGTGGACGGGAATGGAATGGAAAGGAAAGGAGTGGAATGGAAAGGAGTGGAGTGGAATGGAATGGAATAAAATGGAGTTGAGTGGAGTGGAGTAGAATGGAGTGGAGTGGAATGGAGTGGAGTGGAATGTAATGGAGTTTGGAATGGAATGGAATGGAATGCAGTAGAGTGGAGTGGAATTTAGTGGAGAGGAATGGAAAGGAAAAGAGTGGAATGGAATTGAGTTTAATGGAATTTAATGTAATGAAATGCAGTATAGTGGAGTGGAATGGAGTGGAGTGGAGTGGAATGGAATGGATTTAAGTGGAATGTAATGTAATGGAAAGGAGTAGAGTGCAGTGGAATTCCGTGTAGTGGACTGCAATGGAATGGAGAGGACTGGAGTGGATTAGACTGGAATGGAGTAGAATGGAGTGGAGTGAAGTGGAATGGAGTGGAATGGATTGGAGTAGATAGGAGTGGAGTGAAGTGGAATGGAGTGGAATTGAGTGGAATGGAATGTAGTGGTGTGGAGTGGAAAGGAATGTAATGGAGTGGAATGAAATGCAAAGGAAATCAGTGGAAGGGAATGGAGTAGAGAGGAATGGACTGGGATGGAATGGAGTGGAGTGGAGTGGAGTCGAATGGAATGGAATGGAGTGGAGAGGAATGGAGTGGAATGGAATGGAGTGGAAAGTAGTGGAGTGGAGTGGAGTTTATTGTACTGGAATGGAATGGAAAGGAAAGGAGTGGAATGGAATGGAATGGAGTGGAATGGAGTGGCAAGGATAGGAGTTTAATGCAATAGAAAAGAATTCAGGGGAAGGTAATGGAGTTGAGTGGAATGGAGTGGAATATAATGGAGTGGAGTGGAGTTGGATGGAAGGGAAGGGAGTGGAATGGAATGGACTGGAAAGGAATGGAGTGGAATGGAGTGGAGTGAAGTGGAGTTTAGTGGACGGGAATGGAATGGAAAGGAAAGGAGTGGAATGGAAAGGAGTGGAGTGGAATGGAATGGAATAAAATGGAGTTGAGTGGAGTGGAGTAGAATGGAGTGGAGTGGAATGGAGTGGAGTGGACTGCAATGGAATGGAGTGGAATGGAATGGAGTTTAATGGAATGGAATGGAATGCAGTAGAGTGGAGTGGAATTTAGTGGAGTGGACTGGAAAGAACTGGAGTGAAATGGAATGGAGATTAATGGAATGGAACGTAGTGCAATGCAGTAGAGTGGAGTGGAATGGACTGGAGTGAAATGAAGTGGAGTAGAATGGAATGGAATGGAATGGAATGGAGTGGAGTGTAATGGAATGGAGAGGAGTGGAGACGAATGGAGTGGAATGGAATGGAGTGGAATGGAATGCATTGGATTAGAATAGAATGGAGTGGAGTGGAATGGAATGGAATGTAGTGGAATGAAGTGGAGTGGACTGGAAAGGAGTGGAGTGGAATGGAATGGAGTTTAATGGAATGGAATGGAATGCAGTAGAGTGGAGTGGAATTTAGTGGAGTGGACTGCAAAGGACTGGAGTTAAACGGAATTGAGTTTAATGTAATGGAATGTAACGGAATGCATTATAGTGGAGTGGAATTTAGTTAAATGGAGTGGAGTGAAGTGCAATGGAGTGGAGTGGAGAGGAAGGGAGTGGAATGGAATGGAATGGAGTGGAAGGGAATGGAAACGAATGGAATGAAAGGCGGTGGAGTTGAATGGAATGGAGTGGAGTGGAATGCAATGGAATGTAGTGAAATGGAGTGGAGTGGAATAGATTGGAATGGAGTGGAGTTAAATGGAGTGGACTGAAATGTAGTGGTATGGAGTAAAATGAAGTGGCAAGGAAGGGAGTGGAATGGCATGGAATGGAATGGAGTGGAGTGGAAAGGAGTGGACTGGAATGGAATGGAATGGAATGGAAGATGTGGAGTGGAGTGGATTGGAGTGGAGTGAAGAGGAATGGATTAGAATGGAGTGGATTGGAAAGCAGTGGAGTGGAGTGGAATGGAATGAATTGGACAGGAATGTAATGGAAAGGATTGTAATGTAATGTAATGGATTGGAGTGCAGTGCAGTGGAGATGAATGGAAGAGAATGGAGTGAAGTGAAATGGAAAGGAATGGAATGGAGTGGAGTGGAATGGAGTGGAATGGAGTGGAGTGGAGTGGAGTGGATTGGAGTCCAGTGGGATTTAATGGAATGTAGTGCAAGTTGAGATTGTGCCTCTGCATTCCAGGCTGAGTTGTAGAGTGAGATACTCTAGAAAGAAAGGTTTGGAACGCAATGTAACGGAATGGAATGGTTTGGAGTGGACAACAGTGCAGTGGGGTGAAGTGGAGTGAAGTGGTATGGAGAGGAATGGAATGGGATGTAATGGAATGGAATGAAGTGGAGGGAAGTGGGGTGGAGTTTAGTAAAGTGGAATGGAGCAGAATGGAATGGGTTGGAGTGGAATGGAGTGGAGTGCAGTGCAGAGGAAAGGAGTGGAATGGAGTGGAATGGAATCTGATGTAACGGAATGGAGTAGAGTGGATTGGAGTAGAAAAGAGTGGATTGGAATTGAATGGAATTTAATGAAATGGAATGGAATGGGATGGAATGCCAAGGAATACAACTGAATAGAATTCAATGCAATGGAAAGTGACATGTAATGTGAGCTGACATTGTGCCACTGCACTCCAGAATGGGTTACACAGTGATATCCTATCGAAGGAAAGGAATGGAATGCAATGGAGTGAAATGGAATGGAATGGAATGGAACGGAAAGGAACGGAACGGAACGGAATGGAATGGAATGGAATGGAATTGAATGGAATGGAGTCGAGTGGAGTGGAGTGCAGTAGAATGGATTGGAATGGCGTCAAATGGAATGGGATGGAGTGGAAAGGAATGGAGTGCAGTGCAGAGGAGTGGAGTGAAATAGTGTTGAATGGAATGGAATGGAATGGAATGCAATGGGATGGTGAAAAGAAACGTGAGCTGAGATTGTACCACTGCACTCCACCTTTTGTTCCATAGTGAGATCCTGTGGAAAGAAAGAAATGCAATTGAAAGGAGTGGAATAGAATGGAATGGGGTGGAGTAGAGTGGAGTGTTGTGGAATGTAGTGGTGTGGAATGGAATTGATTGGAGTTGAAAGCAATGGAATGGTATGGAATAGATTGGAGGGGAGGGGAGGGGAGTGTATTGCAGTGGAGTGGAGAGGAATAGAGTGGAATGAATTGGAATGGAGGGGAATGGAATGGAATGGAGTGGAATGGAGTGGAGTGGAATGGAATATTATGGAGTGGAATGCAATGGAGTGGAATGGAGGGGATTAGAGTGGACTGGAGTAGAATGGAGTGGAATGGAGTGGAATGGAATGGAATGGAATGGAATGCAATGGAATGGAATGGAATGGAATGCAATGGAATGGAATGCATTGGAGTGTGGTGGAATGAACTGGAATGGAGTGGAATGGAATGGATTGTAGTGGAATGGAGCGGAATGGAGTGGAACGAATATAAATGGAATGGAGTGGAATGAAATGGAGTGGAGTGGAGTGAAGCGGAGTGGAATGGAATGGAGTGGAGTGGAATGTATTGGAATGGAATGGAGTAGAGAGGAGTGCAGTGAAATGGTGTGGAGTGGAATGGAATGGAATGGAATGAAGTGGAGTGGAGTGGAATGGAGTGGAATGGAGTGGAGTGGAGTGGAATGGAACTGGAATGGAGTGGAATGGAATGAAAAGTTATGGAGTGAAATGTAATTGGATGTTGTTGAATTGAGGGGAATATAATGGAGTGGAGTGGAGTGGAATTGATTGGAGTGGAGTAGAGTGGAATGGAGTTGAATGGACTACAATGGAGTGGAATGGAATGGAATGGGGTGGAATGGAATGAAATGGAATGGAATGAAATGGAATTTAGTGGAGTGGACTGTAATGAAGTGGAGTTAAGAGGAATGTAGTGGAATGGAGTGGAATGGAATGCAGTGTAGTGTAGTGGAATGGAGTGGAATGGAATGGAGTGTAGTGGAGTGGAATGGAATGGAATGGAATTGATTGGAATGGAATGGAGTGGAGTAAGTGGAGTGGAGTGGAATGGAATTGAAAGAGGTGGAGTGGAAAGGAGTGGAAAGAAATGGAGTGGAAAGGAGTCGTTTGGAGTGGAATGCATGGTAGTGGAGTGGCGTGCAATGGAGTGGAGTGGAGTGGAGTGGAGATGGATGGAATGTAATGTAATGGAGGCTGAGATTGTTCCACTGTTCTTCAGGCTGATTGACAGACTGAGAAACTCTCAAAAGAAAGGAATGGAATGGAGTGCAGTGGAATGTAATGGAATCGATTGAATTGGAGTGGATTGGAGTTGAATGGAGTGAAGTGGATTGGAGAGGAATGGAGAGGAATGGAATGGGATGTAATGGAATGTAGTGGAGTGGAGTGGAGTGAAAAAGAGTGGAGTGGTATACAATGTAAAGCAAAGTAATTGAATGCAATGCAATGGAAAGTGACATGTAATGTGAGTTGAGATAATGCCACTGCACTCCAGCCTGTGTAACACAGTGATACACTGTCGAAGGAAAGGAGTGGAAAGCAATGGAGTGAAATGGAATGGAATGGAGTGGAGTGGAGTGGAGGGCAGTGGCGTGGTTTGGAATGGAGTCGAATGGAATGGGATGGAGTGGAACGGAATGGAGTAGAGTGCAGTGGAGTGAAATAGTATGGAATAGAATGCGATGGAATGCAATTCAATGGAATGGTGAAAAGAAATGTGAGCCAAGATTGTGCCAATGCACTCCAGGTTTGGCGACAGAGTGAGACCCTGTGGAAAGAAAGGAATGGAATGGAATGGAGTAGAATGGAATGGAATGGAGAGAAGAGGAGGGTAGTGGAGTGGTGTGGAATGGAGTGGTGTGGAATGGAATGGATTGGAGTTGAAAGCAATGGAATGCAATGGAATGAAATGGAATGAAATGGATTGGAGTGGAGTGGAGTGGAATGGACTGTAATGGAATGGAATGGAATGGAAATGATTGGAATGGAGTGGAATGGAATGGAATGTAGTGGAGTGCAGGGGAATGGAGTGTAGTGGAATGCAATAGAGTGGAATGGAACTGAAAGGAGTTTAGTGGAATGGAGTGGAATTGATGGGAATACAGTGGAATCGAGTGGTGTGAGGAGGAATGGAGTGTAATGGAGTAGAACGGAGTGGAATAGAATGAAATGGAAAGGAATGGAATGGAGTGAAGTAGAGTGGAATTAACTGGAATGCAGTGGAAAAGAATGGAATACAGTGGAATGGAACGGAGTGGATTCGAATGTAATGGAAAGGAATGGAGTGGAGTGGAGAGGAATAGGGTGGAGTGCAGTGGAATGTAGTGGAATGGATTGGAAGGGAATGAAGTGGAGTGGAGAGGGGTTGAGGGGAATGGATTCGAATCGAGTGGAGATGAGTAGAATGGAATAGAATGGAGTTGAGTGGAGAGGAAAGGAGTTGAGTGGAATGGAGTGGAGTGGAGTGAAGTGGAGTAGAATGGAATGGAGTGGAGTGGAATGGATTGGAATGGAATGGAGTGGAGTGGAGTGGAGTGCAGTGGAATGTGATGCAATGATGTGTAGTGGCATGGACTGAACTGGAATAGAGGGGAATTGAGTGGAGTGGAGTGGAATGCAGTGGAGTGGAGTGGAATGCAATGGAGTTGGGTGTAGTTGAATGGACTGGAAGGGATTGGAAAGGAATGGAATGGTATGGAGTGGAATGGAATGGAGTGGAGTGGAATGAAGTGGAATGCAATGGAGTGGATTGGAGTGGAGTGGAAAGGAATGGAATGGAGTGGAGTGTAATGGAGTGGAATGCAAAGGAATGGATGGTAGAGGAGTGGAATGGAATGGAATTCAGTGGAGATTAATGAAGTCGAATGGAATGGAGGCGAATAGAGTGGAGTGGAATGCAATGGACTGTATTGGAGAGGAGAGGAATGGCATGGAATGGAGAGGAGTGGAATAGAGTGGAATGGAATGGAATGGAGTGGAATGGAATGGAATGCAATGGAGTGGATTAGAGAGGAGAGAAATGGCATGGAATGCAGTGGAGTGGAAAACAGTGGAATGGAGTAGAATGGAGTGGAGTGGAGTGGAGAGCAGTGGAGAGGACTGAAGTGGAATGGAACGGAGTGGAGTGGAATGGAATAGAATGAAGCGGAGTGGAGTAGAATGGACTGGAGTGGAGTTGAATGGAGTTGAATGCAATGGAATGGAATGGTTTGGAGTGGAATGGAGTGGAGTGGAATTGAATAGAGTGGAATGGAATGGAATGGAGTGGAATGTAATGGAATGAAATGAAGTGGAGTGGAATGGAGTGGAGTGGACAGGAATGCTGTGTAGTGGATTGGAGTGGATCTTAGGAGAGATGATTGGAATGGAGTGGAGTGGAGTTGATTGGAATGGAGTAGAGCGGAAAGGAATGCAATGGAGTGGAATGGAATGGAATGGAATGGAGTGGAGTCAAATGGAGTGGAGTGTAATGGAGTGGAGTGGAATGGAATTTAAGGGAGTTTAATGGAATGGAGTGGAATGGAGGGTAATTCAGTGGCATGGAGTGGAGTGGAGAGGAATCGAGTGGAATGGAGTAGAATGGAGGAGAATGGAATGAAATGGGATCGAAAGGAATGGAGTGAAGTGGAGTGGAATGTACTGGAATGGAGTGGAATGGAATTAAATGGAGTGAAATGGAATGGAATGGAATGGAATTGAAAGGAATGGAGTGGGATGGAGTTTAATAGAGTGGAGGGGAAGGAGTGGAATGGAATGCAATGGAATGGAATAGAACGGAAGGGAGTGGAGTGGATTGGAATGTAGAGGAATGGAAAGGAGTGGAAGGGAGTGGATTGGAGAGGTGTGGAATGCAGTGGAATGGAGTGAAGGGGAGTGGAATTGAATAGAGTGGATTGGAGTGGATTCTAATCGAATGGAGTGGAGTGGAGTGCAGTGCAATGGAATACAATGGTGTGGAGTGGCATGCAGTGGACTGGAATAGAGGGGAATAGAGTAGAGTGGAGTGGAATGGAGTGGAGTGTAGTCGCATGGAATGGAGAGGAGTGGAGTGGAATGGTGTGGAATGGAGTGGAATGGAGTGTAAAGGTGTGGAATAGAATGGAGTGGAAAGGAAAGGAATGGAGTGAAGTAGAGTGGAATGACGTGGAATGCAATGGAATAGAGTGAAATGGAATTCAGTGTTGTGGATTGGAATGTAATGGCAAGAAATGGAGTGGAGTGGAGTGGAACAGAGAGGAGTGGACTGGACTGGAGTGGAATGGATTGGAATGGAATGTAGTGGAGTGGAGTAGAATGGATTGGAATGGAATGGAATCGAATGGAGAGGAGCAGAATGGAATGGTGTGGAATGGAGTTGAGTGGAACGGAACGGAGTGGAGTGGAATGAAGTGAAGTGGAGTGAAGTGGAGTGGAATGGAATGGAGTGGAGTGGAATAGAGTGGAATGGAATGGAGTGGAGTGGAGTGCTGTGGAATGGAAAGAAATGGTGTGTAGCGTAATGGAGTGGACTGGAATAGAGTGGAATTGAGTGGAGTGGAGTGGAATTGAGTGGAGTGGAGTGGAATGGAATGCAGTTGGGTGTAGTTTAAAGGAATGGAATGAAATGGAAAGGAATGGAAAGGTATGGAATGGAATAGAATGGGGTGCAGTGGATGGGAGTGGAATGCAATGGAGTGAATTGGAGTGGAGTGGAAAGGAATGCAATGGAGTGGAGTGGAATGCAGTGGAAAGGAATGGAGTGGAAAAGAGTGGAGTGGAATGAAGTGGAATGCAATGGAGTGGATAGGAGTGGAGTGGAATGGAATGGAAAAGAGTAGAGTGGAGTGGAGAGGAATGGAATGGAGGAGAATGGAGTGGAGTGGGATGGAGTGGAATGCAATGGAGTGGATTGGAGTGGAGAGGATTGGCATGGAAAGGAGTGGAGTGGAATAGAGTGTAATGGAAAGGAAAGGAGTGGAATGGAGTCGAGTGGAGTGGATTGGAGTGGAGTGGAGTGAAGTGGAATGGAATGGAATGGAATGGAGTGGAGTGGAATGGAATGGAATGGAGTAGAATGGAATGGATTTGACTGGAGTGATGTGGAGATAGTACAGTGGAATGCAGTGGAGTGGACTGGAATGGAGTGGAGTGGAATGGAATGGAGTGGAGTGGAGTGGAATGGAATGTAGTGGAGTGGAATGGAAAAGAATGGAGTTGATTGGAGTAGAGTAGAGTTGAGTGGAGTGGAATGGATATGAATGGAATGGAATGGATTGGAGTGGAATGAAGTTTAGTGGAATGGTGTATAGTGGAACGGAATGGAATGGAGTGGAATGTAATGGAATGTAATGGAATGGAGTGAAGTGGAGTGGAATGGAGTGGAGTGGAGGGTAATGAACTGTAATGGATTGCAGCGGAGTGGAGGAGAGATGAATGGAATGGAGCAGAGTGGAGTTGAGTGGAATAGAGTAGAGTGGAAAGGAATGCAATGGAGATGAAGGGAATAGGATGGAAAGGAGAGGAGTGGAATGGAGTGGAGTGGAATGGCTTACAGTGGAATGGAATTTAATGGGGTTTAGTTGAATGGAGTGGAATGGAGGGTAATGCAGTGGAATGGAGTGGAGTGGAGAGGAATAGAGCAGAATGGACTAGAATGGAGGGGAATGGAAAGGAATGGGATAGAATGGAATGGAGTGAAGTGGAGTGCAATGAACTGGAATTGAGTGGAATTGAATTAAATGGCGTGGAATGAAATGGAACAGAGTGGAATGGAATGGAACAGAGTGGAATGGAATGGAATTGCAAGGAATGGAGAGGAGTGGAGTGGAATAGAGTGGAGTGGGAAAAAATGGAATGGAATGGAATGGAATCAAATGGAGTGGAGTGGAGTTGGATGGAGAGGAATGGATTGGAGTGGAAGGGAGTGGACTGGAGTGGTGTGGAATGGAGTGGAATGGAGTGAAGTGGAGTGGAATGGAATAGAGTGGAATGAAATGGATTCGAATGGAATGCAGTGAAGTGGAGTGCAGTGCAATGGAATGCAATGGTGAGTAATGGAAAGCAGTGTACTGGAATAGAGTGAAATATAGTGGAGTGGAGTGGCATGGAGTGGAGTGGAGTGTAATAGAATGGAGTGGAGTGGTGTGGAATGGAATGAAATGGAGTGGAATGGAATCTAGCGGAGTAGAGTGAAATGTAGTGTAATGGAATGAAATGGAATGCCGCAGAGTGGAATGGAGAGGAGTGGAATGGAGTATAGTGGAGTGGAATGGAGTATAGTGGAATGGAATGGAATAGAGTGGAATGGAATGGAATGCAATGGAAAGCAATGGAGTGGAAAGGAATGGAATGGAATGACATGGAATGGAATGGAGTGGAGTGGAATAGAGTGGAGTGGAGTGGAATGGAGCGGAGTGGAGTGCAGTGGACAGCAATGGATTTTGGTGGAGTGCAGTGGATTTGAGAGGAGTGAAATGAAATGGAAAGGAATGGAGTGGAAGGGAGTGGAGTGGAGTGGAATGGAGTGGAATGGAATGAAGTGGAATGAAATGGAGGGGAATGGAGTCGAGTGGAGTGGAGTGGAATAGAATGAAATGGAATGGAGTGGAGTGGAGTGGAATCCACTGGAATGGAGTGGAGTGGAGTTGAATGTAGAGGAGTGGAATGGAGAGGAGTGGAATGTAATGGCATAGAATGGAGTGGAATGGAGTGGAGATGAACGGAATTGTGTGGAATGGAATGGAATGGAGTGGAATGGAGTGGAGATGAAAGGAATAGGGTAGAATGGAATGGAATGGAATTCAATGGAGTGGAGTGGAATGTAGTGCAGTGGAATAGATTGGACTGGAGTAGGGTGGAATGGAATGGAGTGGAGTGTTTTGGAGTAGAGTGCAGTAGACTGGAATGAAATGGAATGGAATGCAATGGATTGGATTGGAGTGAAACAGAGTATAGTGGGGTGGAATGGAAATGAAGGGAATGGAGTGGAATGGATGGGAGTGGAGTTGAGTGGACTCCAGTGGAGTGGAATGGAATGGTGTAGAGTGGAATGGAATTGATTGTAATGAAATGGAATGGAATGGAGTGGAATGGAGAGGAGTGGAATGGAATAGAGTGGAATGGAATAGAATGGAGTGCAATTGAATGGAATGGAATGAAACTGAATGGGTAGGAGTGGATTGGAATGGATTGGAGAGGAGTGGAATGGATTGGAGTGAAGTGGAGTGGATTGGAATGGAATGGAATGGAATGAAGTGGGTTGGAATGCAGTGGAGTGTAATGGAGTTGATTGGATTTCAGCGGAGAGCAATCGAATATGGCGGAGTGGAGTGGAGTGCAGTGGAATGGAATGAAATTTAATGGAAAAGAATGGAGTGGAGTGAAAAGGAGTGGAGTGGAGTGGAATGGAGAGGAATGGCATGAAGTGGAATAAAATGGAGTTGAGTGGAGTGGAGGGAAGTGCAGTGGACTATAATGGAATGGAATATAGTGTAGTGGAGTGGAATGCAGTGGAATTGAGTGGAATAGAATGGAATGGAGTGGAAGGGAATGGAATGTAATGAAATCAAGTGGGGTGGAGTTGAATGGAGTGGAATGGATTGGAAAGGAGTGGAATGTAGTAGAATGGAGTGGAGTGGAATGGAGTGGTGACAAATAGAGTAGAATGGAATGGAATGGAATGGAGTGGAATGGAATTTAATGGAATGGAATGGAGTGGAGTGGAGTGGAACGAACTGGAGTGGAATGGAGTGGGGTGGAGTGGGTTGGAATGAAACGAGGTGGAGCTGAGTGGATTGGAGTAGACTGGAATGAAATGGAATGGAATGGAACAGAGTGGAGTGGAATGGAGTGTAGTCGGGTGGAATGGAGAGGAATAGAATGGAGTGGAATGAACTGGAGTAGAGTGGAGCGGACTGGAGTGGAGTGGAATGGAATGAAGTAGAGTGGAATCGAGTGGAATGAAATGAAGTGAGTGGAAACGAGTAGAATGGAAAGGAGTAGAGTGTTACGGGGTTTAATGGAATGAAATGGAATGGAATGGAATGGAGTGGAATGGAATGGAGTGAAATGGAGTGGAATGGAGTAGAGTGGGTTGGAGTACAGTAGAATGCAGTGGAATGGACTGGAATGTAGTGGAATGGAATTTAATGGAATGGAATGGAAGGGGGTGCAGTTGAATGGAATGGTATGGAGTGGAATGGAATGGAACGGAGTGGTATAGAATGGAATGGAATGGAATGGAAAGTAGTGGAGTGGAATGCAGTGGAATGGAGTGGAGTGGAGTGGAATGGAGTGGAAAACGGTGGAGTGGAGTGGAAAGGAATGGAATGGAATGGAGTGGAGTGGAATGTAATGGAGTGGAGTGGAGTGGAATGGAGTGTAAAGGAGTTAAATGGAATGGAGGGGATTGGAATGGAGAGGAGTGGAATGGAGGATACTGTAATGGCATGGTATGGAGTGGAATGGAATGGAATGAAATAAAATGGAATAGAGCGGAGTGGAGTGGAATGAAGAGGTGTGGAGTGGAATGGAGTGCAGTGAAGTGGGAAGGAATGGATGGAATGGAGTGGGTTGAAATGCAGTGGAGTACAATGGAGTCCAGTTCAGTGCAGTGGAGATCAATGGAATGTGATGCAGTGGATTGCAGCGGAGTAGAGTGGAATGAAATGGAATGTAATAGAATGGATTGGAGTGGAAAGGAGTAGAGTGGAATGGGATGGAATGGAATGGAGTGGAGTTGAGTGGAATGGCGTAGACTGTAATGAAATGGAATGGAATGGAGTGGAGAGGAGTGAAACGGAGTACAGTGGGTTTGAAAGGAGAGAAATGGAATGGAGTGGATTGGAGTGGTGTGGAGTGGAGTGGAATGAAATGGAATGAAGGGGAGTGGAATGGAGTGGAAAGGAAAAGAGAGGAATGGAATAGAGTGGAATGGAAAGGAGTGGTGTGGAGTGGAGACGAGTGGAGTGGAATGGAATGGAGTAGAGTGGAATGGAATCGAATGGAATGGAGAGGAGTTGAGTGGAGAGAAATGGAATGGAATGGAGTGGAGTGGAGTGGAATGGAATGGAGTGGAATGGACCGTAATGCAGTGATGTGCAGTGGAAGGGAATGGAATGGAATGGAGTGGAATGTGGTGGAGTGGAATGGAGTGCAGTGGAGGGGGTTGAATGAAATGGAGTGGAGTGGATTGGAGGGGAGGAATTTGATTAGTGTGAGACGAAATGGAAAGGAGTGGAGTGGAGTGGAATGCAGTGGAGACGAGTGGAATAGAGAGGAATGGAATGGAGTGGAGTGAAGTGGAGAGGCATGAAATAGAGAAGAGTGTAATGGAGTGGAATGCAATGGAGTGGAGTGGTTTGCAGTGTAATGACATGGAATGGAATGGAGTGAAATGGAGTGGAATGGAATGGAGTGGAATGAAGGGGAATGGAGTGGAATGGAGTAGAGGACAGTGGAATGCCGTGGAATAGACTGGAACGGAGTGGAATGGAATGGAGTAGAATGGAATGGAATGGAGTGGAATGGAATGGAATGGAATGTAGTGGAAAGGAATGGAATGGTATGGCACGGAATTGAGAGGTTTGGAGTAGAATGGAGTTTATTGGAGTGGAAAGGATTGGAATGGAATGGAAAGGAATGGAGTGGAGTGGAGTGAAAAGGAGTGGAATGCAGTGGTATGGAATGAAATGGAGTGGATTGTAATGTAATGGAGTGGAATTTAGTGGAATAGAGTGGAGTGGAGAGTAGTGGATTGGAATGGAATGGAATTCAGTGGAATGGAATGGAATGGAGTTGAGTGGAATGCAAAGGCTTGGAAGGGAGTGGAGTGGAGGGGAGTGTAGTGGAGTGGAAAGGAATGTAGAATAATGGAATCTAATGAGATGGAATGGAGTGTAGTGGAGTAGAATGTAGTGGAATGAAGTGGAGTAGAATGGTGTGGAGTGGAATGGAATGGAGTGGAGTGGAATGGAATGGAATGCAATGGAATAGAGTGGAGTAGAATGGAGTGGAGTGGAGTGGAGTGCAATGGAATGGAATGGAGTGGAGTGTACTGGACTGCAATGGAATGGAACTGAATGGAAAGGAATGGAATGGAGTGGAATAGAATGGACTGGAGTAGGATAGAATGGAGTTGAATTGAAAGCAGCGGAATGGAATGGAGGGGAGTACAGTGCAGTGCAATGGAGTGGAATGGATTGGAGTAGAGTGGAATGGAATGGAGTGGAGTGGAATGGAGTACAGTCGAATGGAAAGGAATGAATGGAGACGAGTGGAAAGGAGTGGAATGGAATAGAGTCGAATGGAGTGGACTGGAGGGGAGTGGAATGGGGTCGAATGCACTGGAATGGAGGGGAATTTAATGGAATTTCGTGGAATGGAATGGAATGGAGTGGAAGGGAACAGAATGAAGTGGAGTGGAGTGGAATGGAATGGTGTGGAATGGAATGTAGTGGAGTGCAATGTAGCGGAGTGGAGTGGATTGGAGGGAATTGGAGTGAAATGGAGTGGAGTGGAGTTAATTTATTGGAGTGTCATGGAATGGATTGGAATGGAGTCGATTGGAGTGGAATGGAATGGAGTAGAATGGAATGGAGTGGAGTGGAAGAGATTGGAGTAAAGTGGATTGAAGCGAAGTGTAATGAAATGGAGTGGAGTAGAATGGAATTTAGTGGTGTGTCATGGAATGGATTATTAAAGAATGGACAGGAGTTGAATGGAGTGGAGTAGAATGGAGTGGAGTGGAATGGAGTGAAGTGCAATGGAATGGCATGGAATGGTGTAGAGTGTAAAGTAACGGAGTGGAGTGGAAAGGAATGGAATGTATTGGATAGGATTGGAGTGCAATGGAATGGATTGTAATGGTGTGGAGTGGAGTGCAGTGCAATAAAATGGAGTTGAGTTGAATAGAATGGACTGGAGTTGAATGGAATGGAGATGAGTCAATTGGATTGGAAAGGAATGTAGTGGAATGGAGTGAAGTGGAGTGGAGTGCAGTGAAATGGAATGGGATGGAATGGAGTTGAGTGGAATGGAATGGAGTGAAGTGCAATGGAATGGAGTTGAGGGGAGTGGAGTGGAGTGGAATGGAGTGGAGTGAAATGGAGTGGATGGACTGGAATGGAGTGGAATGGAAGGGAATGGAATGGAATGGAATGGAGTGGATAGTATTGGAGTGGAGTGGAATTGAGTGGAAGGAGTGGAATGGAGTTGAATGGAGTGGAATGGAGTTGAATGGAATGAAAACAATGGAGTGGATTCTAATGGAGAGGAGTGGAACGGAGTAGAGTTGAGTGGAATGGAATGGAGTGGAATGGAAGGGAATGGAATGGAATGAAATGGAATGGAGTGGAGAGGAGTGGAATGCAGTAGTGTGGAGTGGAATGGAGAAGAATGGAATGGAATGAAATGTAATGAAATAGAGTGGAGTGGACTGGAGTGGAGTAAAATGGAATGGAGTAGGGTAGAATTTATTGGAATGGAATGGAGTGGAGTGGTATGGATGGCAATTCAATGGAATGGAATGGAGTGGAATGGAGTGGAACAGAATGGAGTGGAATGGAGGGGAATGGAGGGGAATGGACTGGAGTGCAGTTGAATGGATTGGAGGGGAGTGGAATGGAGAGCAATGGAATGGAGTGAAATGCAGTGGATTGGAATGGAGTAGAGTAGAATGGAATGGAATGGAATGGAATGGAGTTCAATTGAATGGAATGGAATGGAAAGAAAAGTAATGGAATGGAATGGAATGGAGTGGATTGGAAGGGAATGGAATGGAATGGAATGGAGTTCAATGGAATGGAATGAAAAATAATGGAATGGAATGGAATGAAGTGGATTGGAATGGAATGGAATGGAATGGAATGGAATGGAATGGAATCGAGTGGAGAGGAGTGGAAAGGAGTGGAATGTAATTGAATGGAGTGGAATGGAAAGGAATGGAGTGAAAGGGAGGGGAGTGGTATGGAGTGGAGTGCAATGGAGTAGAGTGGAATGGAATGGAATGGAAAGGAACGGAATGGAACTGAATGGAATGGAATGGAGGGAAGAGGAAAGGAATGGAGTGGAGAGAACAGAGAAGAATGGAAAAGAGTGAAATGGAATGGAGTGGAGGGGAGTGGAGTGTAGTGCAGTGGAATGAAATGGAGTAGAGTGGAATGGAGTGGAATGGAATGGGGTGGAGTGGAATGTAGTGTAATGGAATGGAATGGAGTGCAGTGGAATGGAGTGGAATAAAAAGGGGTGGAATGGAGGGGAATGGAGCGGAATGTAGTGAAGTGGACTGGAACGGAGTGGAGTGGAGTGGAATGGAGTTTAATGGAATGGAATGCAGTAGAGTGGAGTGGAATTTAGTGGAGTGGACTGGAAAGGACTGGAGTGAAATGGAATGGAGATTAATGGAATGGAATGTAGCGCAATGCGGTAGAGTGGAGTGGAAAGGAGTGCAGTAGAATGGAATGAAATGGAATGGAATGGAGTGGAGTGTAATGGAATGGAGTGGAGTGGAGAGTAATGGAGTGGAATGCAATGGAGTGGAATGGAATGCAGTGGATTGGAATAGAATGGGGTGGAGTGGAATGGAATGGAATGTAGTGGAATGAAGTGGAGAGGAATAGAATGGAATGGAGTGGCGTTGAATGGAGTGGACTGAAATGGAGTGGAATGGAGAGGAATGGAGTGGCAACGAAAGGAGTGGAATGGAATGGAAAGGAACTCAGTGGAAGGGAATGCAGTGGAGTGGAATGGAGTGGGATGGAATGGAGTGGAGTGGACTCGAATAGAATGGAATGGAGTGGAGTGGAATGGAGTGCAATGGAATGGAGTGGAGTGGAATGGAGTGCAATGGAATGGAGTGGAATGGAGTGAAGTGGAATGGAATGGAGTGGAATGGAGTGGAGTGGATTGGAACTTAGTGGTCTGGAATGGAATGGAAAGGAAAGGAGTGGAATGGAATGGGGTAGAGTGGAATGGAATGGTATGGAATGATGTTGATTGGAGTGGAGTGGAATGCAGTGGAGTGGACTGGAATGGAGTGGAGTGGAATCGAATGGAGTTTAATGGAATGGAATGGAATGGAATGGAATGCAGTAGAGTAGAGTGGAATTTAGTGGAGTGGACTGAAAAGGACTGGAGTGAAATGGAATTGATTTTAATGGAATGAATTGTAATGGAATGCAGTATAGTGTAGTGGAATGGAGTTGACTGGAGTGGAGTGGAATGACATGGAATGGAGTGGAGTGGAATGGAGTGGGGTGGAGAGGAATGGAGTGGAATGGAATGGAATGGAATGGAATGCGGTGGAGTTGAATGGAATGGAGTGGAGTGGAATGGAATGGAATGTAGTGGAATGGAGTGGAGTGGAATATTTTGGAATGGAGTGGAGTTGAATGGAGTGGACTGAAATGTAGTGGAATGGAGAAGAATGGATTGCCAAGGAAAGGAGTGGAATGGAATGGAATGGAATGGAGTGGAGTGGAATGGAGTGTACTGGAATGGAATGGAATAGAGTCATGTGGAGTGGAGTGGATTGGAGTGGACTGGAGTGGAATGGATTGGAATGAAGTGGAATGGAAAGGTGTGGAGTGGAGTGGAATGGAAAGAAATGGACAGGAATGTAATGGAATGGATTGTAATGTAATGGAATGGACTGGAGTGTAGTGCAGTCTGGAGGAATGGAATGGAATGGAGTGAAGTTGAATGGAAAGGAATGGAATAGAGTGGAGTGGAATGGAATGGAGTGGAGTGGATTGGAGTGCAGTGGGATGGAATGGAATGTAGTTCAAGTTGAGATTGTGCCTCTGAATTCCAGGTTGAGTGACAGAGTGAGATACTCTAGAAAGAAAGGAGTGTAATGCAATGTAACGGAATGGAATAGATTGGAGTGGACTACAGTGCAGTGGAGTGAAGTGGAGAGGAGTGGTATGGAGAGGAATGGAATGGGATTTAATGGAATGGAATGAAGTGGAGGGAAGTGGGGTGGAGTTTAGTGTAGTGGAATGGAGCGGAATGGAATGCGATGGAGTGGAATAGAGTGGAGTGCAGTGCAGAGGAAAGGAGTGGAATGGAGTGGAATGGAATCGGATATAATGGAATGGAGTGGAGTGGAGTGGAGTGGAAACGAGTGGTTTGGAAATGAATGGAATTTAATGGAATGGAATGCATTGGAATGGAATGCAAAGGAATGCAATTGAATGGAATTCAATGCAATGGAAAGTGACATGTAATGTGAGCCGACATTGTGCCATTGCACTCCAGCCTGGGTTACACAGTGATATCCTGTCGAAGGAAAGGAATGGAATGCAAAGGAGTGAAATGGAATGGAATGGAATGGAATGGAGTCGAGTGGAGTTCAGTAGAGTGATTTGGAATGGAGTGGAAAGGAAAGGGATGGAGTGGAAAGGAATGGAGTGGAGTGCAGAGGAGTGGAGTGAAATAGTATTTAATGGAATGGAATGGAGTGGAATGCAATGGGATGGTGAAAAGAAAAGTGAGCTGAGATTATGCCACTGCACTACACCTTTTGATCCATAGTGAGATCCTGTGGAAAGAAAGGAATGGAATTGAAAGGAGTGGAATAGAATGGAATGGAGTGCAGTGGAGTGTTGTGGAATGTAGTGGTGTGGAATGGAATGGATTGGAGTTGAAATGAAGGGATTGGCATGGAATGGATTGGAGGGGAGTGGAGTGGAGTGTAATATAGTGGAGTGGAGAGGAATGGAGTGGAATGGAATGGATTGGAGGGGAATGGAATGGAATGGAGTGGAATGCAATGGAGTGGAATGGAATATTATGGATTGGAATGGAATGGAGTGGAATGGAGGGGATTAGAGTGGAATGGAGTAGAATGGAGTGAAATGGAGTGGAACGGACTGTAATGGAGTGGAAAGAAATGGAATGGAATGGAATGAAATGTAATGTAATGGAATGGAATGGAATGGAATGAATGGAATGGAATGGAATGGAATGCATTGGACTGGGTTGAATGAACTGAAATGGAGTGGAATGCAATGGATCGTAGTGGAATGGAATGGAATGCAGTGGAATGGTGTGGAATGGATATAAATGGAATGGCGTGGAATGAAATGGAGTGGAGTGGAGTGAAGTGGAGTGGAATGGAATGCAGTGGAGTGGTATATATTGGAATGGAATGGAGTAAAGAGAACTGCAGTGGAATGGAATGGAATGGTGTGGAGTGGAATGGAATGGAATGGAATGAAGTGGAGTGGAGTGGAGTGGAATGGAGTGGAGTGGAGTGGAATGGAATGGAGTGGAATGGAATAGAAAAGTGTGGAGTGGAATGGAATTGGGTGGGGTGGAATGGCGTGGAATGGAATGGAGTGGAGTGGAATGGAATGGAGTGGAGTGGAATGGAATGGAGTGGAGTGGAGTAGAGTGGAATGGAGTGGAATGGACTACAATGGAGTGGAATGGAATTGAATGGAGGGGAATGGAAAGTAATGTAATGGAATGCAATGGAATTGAGTGGAGTGGAGTGTAATTTAGTGGAGTTAAGAGGAATGGAGTGGAATGGAGTGGAATGGAATAGAGTGTAGTGGAGTGGAATGAAATGGAATGGAATAGATTGGAATGGAATGGAGTGGAGTAAGTGGAGTGGAGTGGAATGGAATGGAATTGGGTGGAGTGGAAAGGAGCAGAATGGAATTGAGTGGAAAGGAGTAGTTTGAACTGGAATGGATGGGAGAGGGGTGGAGTGGAATGAAGTGAAGTGGAGTGCAGTGGAGTGGGATGGAATGTATTGTAATGGAGGCTGAGATTATCCCACTACTCTTCAGGCTGATTGACAGACTAAGAAATTCTCGAAAGAAAGGAATGGAATGGAATGCAGTGGATTGTAATGGAATGGATTGGATTGGAGTGGATTGGAGTGGATTGGAGTGAAGTGGATTGGAGAGGAATGGAGAGGAATGGAATGGGATGTAATGGAATGTAGTGGAGCGGAGTGGAGTGGAGTGGAGTGAAAGAGAGTGCAGTGGAATACAATGTAATGCAAAGGAATTGAATGCAATGCAATGGAAAGTGACATGTAGTGTGAGTTGAGATTCTGCCACTGCACACCAGCCTGTGTGACACAGTGATATACTGTTGAAGGAAAGGAGTGGAAAGCAATGGAGTGAAACGGAATTAAATGGAGTGGAGTGGAGGGCAGTGGAGTGGTTTGGAATGGAGTCGAATGGAATGGGACAGAGTGGAATGGAATGGAGTAGAGTGCAGTGGAGTGGAGTGAAATAGCATGGAATGGAATGCGATGGAATGCAATGCAATGGAACGGTGGAAAGAAATGTGAGCTGAGATTGTGCCACTGCACTCCAGATTTGGCGACAGAGTGAGATCCTATGGAAAGAAACGAATGGAAAGGAATGCAGTGGAATGGAGTGGAATGGAGAGGAGTGGAGTGGAGTGTTGTGGAATGGAGTGGTGTGGAATGGAATGGATTGGAGTTGAAACCAATGGAATGCAATGGAATGGAATGGATTGGAGAGGAGTGGAATGGAGTGGAGTGGAGTGGAGTGGAACAGACTGTAATGGAATGGAAAGGAGTGTAATGGAATGGAATTGAATGGAATGAAGAGGAATGGAATGGAATGGAGTGGAGTGGACGGGAATGGAGTGTAGTGGAATGGAATAGAGTGGAATGGAATGGAATGGAGTTTAATGGAATGGAGTGGAAGGGATGGGAATAGAGTGGAATGGAGTGGCGTGAGGTGGAATGCAGTTGAAGGGATGGGAATAGAGTGGAATGGAGTGGCGTGAGGTGGAATGTAGTGCAATGGAGTGGAAGAGAATGAAATGGAAAGGAATGGAATGGAGTGAAGTAAAGTGGAACTAACTGGAATGCAGTGGAATGGAATGGAATGGAGTGGAATGGAAAGGAATGGTGTGGATTGGAATGGAATGGCGAGGAATGGAGTGGAGTGGAGTGGAATAGGGTGGAGTGGAGTGCAATGTAGTGGAATGGATTGGAATGGAATGGAGTGGAGTGGAGTGGAATCGAATGGAATGGATTTGAATCGAGTGGAGATGAGTAGAATGGAATTGAATGGAGTTTAGTGGAGTGGAATGGAATTGAGTGGAATGCAGTGGAGTGGAGTGAAGTGGAGTGGAATGGAATGGAGTGGAGTGGAATGGATTGGAATGGAATGGAGTGGAGTGGACTGCACTGGAATGCAATGCAAAGATGTATAGTGGAAAGGACTGGACTGGAATACAGTGGAAATGAGTGCAGTGTAGTGGAATGGAGTGGAGTGGAGTGGAATGGAATGGAGTTGGGTGTAGTTGAATGGACTGGAAGGGATTGGAAAGGAATGGAATGGAATGGAATGGAATGGAATGGAGTGGAGTGGAATGGATTGGAATGCAATGGAGTGGATTGGAATGGAATGGAATGGAATGGAACGGAGTGTAGTGGAAAGGAGTGGAAAGGAATAGAGTGGAGTGGAGTGGAATGAAGTGGAATGCAATTGAGTGGATTGTAGTGGAGTGGAATGAAATGGAATGGAGTGGAGTGGAATGGAGTGGAATGCAATGGAGTGGATTGTAGTGGAGTGGATTGGAGTGGAAAAGAATGGAGTGGAGTTGAGTGGAATGAAGTGGAATGCAATGGAGAGGATTGGAGTGGAGAGGAATGAAATGGAATGGAGTGGAGTGGAATGGAGTGGAACGCAATGGAGTGGATTGTAGTGGAGTGGAATGGAATGGATTGGAGTGGAGTGGAATGAAGTCGAAGGGAATGGAGGCAAATGGAGTGGAGTGAAATGGAGTGGAATCCAATGGATTGTATTGGAGAGGAGAGGAATGGCATAGAATGGAGAGCACTGGAATAGAGTGGAATGGAATGGAATGGAGTGGAATAGAATAGAGTGGAATGGAATGGAATGGAGTGGAGTGGAGTGGAGTAAAGTGGAATGGAATGGAAAGGAATGGTGTGGAGTGGAATGGAATGCAGTGGAGTGGAATGGAATAGAATGGAGTGGAGTAGAGTAGAATGGAGTGGAGTGGAGTAGAATGGAGTTGAATGAAATGGAATGGATTGGTTTGGAGTGGAATGGAGTGGAGTGGAATAGAATAGAGTGGAATGGAATGGAATGGAGTGGAATGTAATGGAATGCAATGAAGTGGACTGGAATGGAGTGGAGTGGAGAGGAATGCAGTGGAATGGATTGGAGTGGATAGTAGGAGAGATTATTGAAATGGAGTGGAGTAGAGTTGAGTGGAATGGAAGAGAGTGGAAAGGAATGCAATGGAGTTGAATGGAATGGAATGGAGTGGAGTTGAATGGAGTGGAGTGTAATAGAGTGAAATGGAATGGAATTTTATGGAGTTTATTAGAATGGAGTGGAATGGAGGGCAATTCAGTGGAATAGAGTGGAGTGGAGAGTAATGGGGTCGAATTGAGTAGAGTGGAGTAGAATGGAATGCAATGGGATAGAATGGAACAGAGTGAAGTGGAGTGGAATGAACTGGAATGGAGAGGAATGGAATGAAATGGAGTGGAATGGAATGGAATTGAGTGGAATGGAATGGAATTGCAAGGTATGGAGTGGGGTGGAGATTAATAGAGTGGAGGGGAAAGAGTGGTATGGAATGGATTGGAATGGAATGGAATGGAATGCAATGGAATGGAATGGAATGGAATGGAAAGGAGTGGAGTGGAATGGAAAAGAATGTATTGGAGTGGAAGGGAGTGGACTGGAGTGTGGTGGAATGGAGTGGAATAGAGTGAAGTGGAGTGGTATGGATTAGAGTGGATTGGAGTGGATTCGAATGGAATGGAGTTGTGTGGAGTGCAGTGAAATGGAATGCAATTGTGTGGAGTGGAAGGCAGTGGACTGGAATAGAGTGGAATAGAGTGGAGTAGAGTGGAATGGAATGGAGTGGAGTGGCAAGGAATGGAGTTGATTGGAGCGGAATGGAGTGGAATGGAGTGCAATGGATTGGAACAGAATGAAATGGAAAGGAACGGAATGAAGTGAAGTAAAGTGGAATGAACTGGAATGACGTGGAATGGAATGGATTAGAGTGGAATGGAATGGTATGGAGTGGATTGGAATGTAATGGTAAGGAATGAAGTGGAGTGGAGTGGAATAGAGAGAAGTGGACTGGATTGGAGTGGAATGGATTGGAAAGAAATGTAGTGGAGTAGAGTAGAATGAATTGGAATGGATTGAAATTGAGTGGAGAGGAGTAGAATGGAATGGAATGGAATGGAGTTGAGTGGAGTGGAACGGAGGGGAGTGGAATGGAGTGAAGTGGAGTGAACTGGAGTGGACTGGAATGGAGTGGCATGTAATGGAATGGAGTGGAGTGGAATGGAATAGAATGGAGTGCAGTGGAGTAGAGTGGAGTGGAGTGGAGTCAAATGGATTTGAATGGAATGGAAGCGAATGTATTGGAGTGGAATGATGTATAGTGGAACGGAATGGAATGGAGTGGAATGTAATGGAATGCAGTGAAGTGGAGTGGAATGGAGTGGAGTGAAGAGGAATGCAGTGGAATGGATTGCAGCGGAGTGGAGGAGAGATGAATGGAATGGAGCGGAGTGGAGTTGAATGGAATGGAGTAGAGTGGAAAGGAATGCAATGGAGTTGAAAGGAATAGGATGGAATGGAGAGGAGTGGAATGGAGTGGAGTGTAATAGAGTACAGTGGAAAGGAATTTAATGGCGTTTAGTTGAATGGAGTCGAATGAAGGGGAATGCAGTGGAATGGAGTGGAGTGGAGTAGAATAGAGTGGAATGGACTAGAATGGAGTGGAATATAAAGGAATGGGATCGAATGGAAAGGAGTAAAGTGGATTGGAATGAACTGGAGTGGAGTGGAATAGAGTGGAGTGGAAAGGAGTGGAATGGAATAGAATGGAATGGGATTTAATGGAATGCAATGGAATGGAATGGAATGGAATGGAATGGAATGCAATGGAATGGAATGGAATCGAATGGAGTGGATTGGAGTGGAGTTGAATGGAGAGGAATGGATTGGAGTGGAAGGGAGTGAACTGGAGTGGTGTGGAAAGGAGTGGAATGTAGTGAAGTGGAGTGGAAAGAAATAGAGTGGATTGGAATAGATTCAAATTGAATGGAGTGGAGTGGAGCGCATTGCAAAGGAATGCAATGGTGTCAAATGGAAAGCAGTGTACTGGAATAGAGTGGAATAGAGTGGAGTTGAGTGGAATGGAGTGGAATGGAATGGAATGGAATGGAGTGGAGTGGAGTGGAATCGAGTGGAGTGGAGTGGAATGTAGTGTAATGGAATGAAATGTAATGCCGTGGTGTGGAATGGAGAGGAGTGGAATGGAGTAGAGTGGAATGGAATGGAATAGAGTGGAAGGGAATGGAATGGAATGGAATGGAACAGAATGGAGAGGAATGGAGTGGAATGAAATGGAATGGAATGAAATGGAATGGAGTGGAGTGGAATGGAGTAGAGTGGAGTGGAATGGAGTAGAGTGGAGTGGAATGGAGTGGAGTGGAGTGCAGTGGAGAGCAATGGATTGTGTGGAGTGTAGTGGATTTGAGTGGAGTGAAATGAAATGGAATGGAGTGGAGTGGAATGCAGTGTAGTGGAGTGGAAAGGAGAGGAATGGAATGGAGTGGAATGAAAAGGAGGGGAATGGAGTCGAGTGGAGTGTAGTGGAATGGAATGGAATGGAATGGAGTGTAATGGAGTGGAATGCACTGGAATGTAGTGGAGTGGTATGTATTGTAATGGAATGGAGTGGAGAGAAGTTGAATGCAGAGGAGTGGAGTGGAAAGAGTGGAATGTAATGGCATGGAATGGAGTGGAATGGAGTGGAGATGAAAGGAATAGAGTGGAATGGAATGGAATGGAATGGAGTGGAATGGAATGGAATGGAGTGGAGTGGAATGTAGTGGAGTGGAATAGAGTGGAGTGGAGTGGGCTGGAATGGAATGGAGTGGAGTAGATTGGACTGGAGTGCTGTAGATCGGAATGAAATGGAATGGAATGCAATGGATTTGAGTGAAACGGAGTGTAGTGGGGTGGAATGAAAGTGAAGGGAATGGAGTGCAATGGATTGGAGTAGAATTGAGTGGACTGGAGTGGAGTGGAATGGAATTGAGTGGAGTGGAATGGAATTGAGTAGAGTGGAATGGAGTTGAATGGAATGAAACGGAAAGGAATGGAGTGGAATGGAGAGGAGTGGAATGGAGTAGAATTGAACGGAATGGAATGGAGTGCAATGGAATGGAATGGAATGGAGTGCAAAGGAATGGAATGGAATGGAATTGAACGGGGAGGAGTGGATTGGAATCGATTGGAGTGGAGTGGAATGGATTGGTGTGGAATGGAATGGAATGGACTGGAGTGGAATGTAGTGGAGTGGAATGGACTGGAGTGGAGTGGGCTGGAATGGAATGGAGTGGAATGGATTGGAGTGGAGTGCAGTAAATTGGAATGAAATAGAATGGACTGCAATGGATTGGAGTGAAATGGAGTGTAGTGGGGTGGAATGGAAATGAAGGGAATGGAGTGGAATGGATTGGAGTAGAATTGAGTGGACTGGAGTGGAGTGGAATGGAATTGAGTAGAGTGGAATGGAGTTGAATGGAATGAAACGGAATGGAATGGAGTGGAATGGAGAGGAGTGGAATGGAGTAGAATTGAACGGAATGGAATGGATTTCAATGGAATGGAATGGAATGAAATTGAATGGGGAGGAGTGGATTGGAATGGATTGGAGTGGAGTGGAATGGATTGGAGTGGAGTGGAGTGTATTGGAATGGAATGGAATGAAGTGGGTTGTAATGCAGTGGAGTGGAATGGAGTGGATTGGATTGTAGTGGAGAGCAATGGAATGTGGTGGAGTGGAGTGGAGTGGGGTGGAATGGAATGAAATTGAATTGAATAGAATGGAGTGGAGCTGAAAGGAGTGGAGTGGAGTGGAATGGAGAGGAATGGATTGAAGTGGAATAAAGTGGAGCTGAGTGGATTGGAGTGGAATGCAGTGGAATATAATGGAATGGAAAGTAGTGGAGTGGAGTGGAATGCAGTGGAATTGAGTGGAATAGAATGGAATGGAGTGGAATGGGATGGAATGGCATGAAATCAAGGGGAGTATAGTTGAATGGAGTGGAATGCAGTGGAAATGATTGGAATGTAATGGAATGGAGTAGAGTGGAATGAAGGGGTGACGAGTGCTGTAGAGTGGAATGGAATGGAATGCAGTGGAATGGAATTTAATGGAATGGAATGGAGTGGAGTGGAATGGAGTGGAGTGGAGTGGGTTGGAATGGAATGTACTGGAGTTTAGTGGAGTGGAGTAGACTGGAATGAAATGGAATGGAATGGAATGGAGTGGAATGGAGTGAAATGGAGTGAAATGGAATGGAGGGGATTGGAATGGAGAGGAGTGGAATGGAGTATACGGGAATGGCATGGTATGGAGTGAAATGGAATGGAATGAAATGAAATGGAATAGAGTGGAGTGGAGTGGAATGGAGAGTAGTGGAGTGGAATGGAGTGGAGTGAAGTGGAATGGAAGGAATGGAATGGATTGGGTTGGAATGCAGGGGAGTGTAACGGAGTCCAGTGCAGGGCAGTGGACAGCAATGGAATGTGATAGAGTGGAGTGCAGGGGAGTGGAGTGGAATGAAATGGAAAGTAATTGAATGGACTGGAGTGGAATGGAGTGGAGTGGAATGGGTTGGAATGGAAAGGAGGGAGTTGAGTGGAGTGGAGTAGACTGTAATGAAATGGAATGGAATGGAATGGAGAGGAGTGAAACGGAGTGTATTGGGGTGGAATGGGGAGGAATGTAATGAAGTCGAATGAAATGGAGCGAAGTGGAGTGGACTGGATTGAAGTGGAATCGAATGCAGTAGAGTGGAATAGAGTGGAATGGAATGGAGTGGAGTGTTCTGTAGCTGAATGGAAAGGAATGGAATGGAGAGGAATGGAGGGGAACAGAATGGAGTGGAACGGAGTGGAATTGAGTAGAATTGAGAGGAGTACAGAAGAATGGAGTGGAGTACAGAAGAATTGAGTAGAATGGACTGGAATGTAGTGGAATGGAATTTGATGTAATGGAATAGAATGGAGTGGAGTACAGAAGAATGGAGTAGAATGGACTGGAATGTAGTGGAATGGAATTTGATGTAATGGAATAGAATGGAGTGGAGTGGAAAGGACTGGAATGGAGTGGAATGGAATGGAGTGGAATGGAATGCCACGGAATGGAGTGGAATGGAAAGGAATGTAGTGGAGTTGAGTGCAGTAAAATGGAGGAGAGTGGAGTGGAATGGAGTGGAAAGAAGAGGAATGGAGTGGAATGCAATGGAATGGAATGGAGTGGATTAGAGTGGAATGGAGTGTAGTGGAGTGGAATGGAGTGTAATGGAATGAAATTGAATGGAGTGGAGTGGAACGCAGAGGAGTGGAATGGAGTACAGAGGAATGGAGTGGAATGGAATGAAATGGAATGGAGTACAGTGGAATGGAGTGGAATGGAGTGGAATGGAATGAAATGGAATGGAGTGGAGTGGAATGGAATGGAATTGAATGGAATGAAATGGAATTGAGTGGAATGAAAAGGAATGCAATGGAGTGGAGTAGAATGCAGTGGAGTGGAGTGAAATGGAGTGGAGTGGAGTGGAATGGAATGGAATGGTACGGAGTGGGTTGGATTGCAGTGGAGTGGAATGAGTTGAATGGAGTGCACTAGAGAGCAATGGAATGTGGTGGAGTGAAGGGGAGTGGAGTGGAGTGGAATGAAATGGAGTGAAGTAGATATGAGTGGAGTGGAGTGGAAAGGAGAAGAATGGAATGGAGTGGAATGAATTGGAGTGGAGTGCAGTGGATTGGAGTGGATTGGAATGGAATCGAATGGAATGTTGTGGAGTGGAGTGGAGTGCACTGGAATGAAGTGGAATGGAATGGAATGTCATGAAATGGAGTGGAGTGGAGTTGAATAGTGTGGAGTGCAGTGGAAAGGAGTGGAATGTAACGGAATGGAGTGGATTGGAATGGAGTGGATATGAAAGGAGTAGAGTGGAATGGAATGCAATGGAGTGGAAAGGAATGGAGTGGAATGTAGTGGAGTGGAGTGGGCTGGAAAGAAATGGAGTGGAGTGGATTCGAGTGGAGAGCAGTACAGTGGAATGGAATGAATGGAGTGTAGCAAAACCGAGTGTAGTGTGGCAGAATGGTGAAGAATGAAATGGAGTGGAAAGGAATGAAGTGGACTGGAGTGGAATAGAGTGTGGTGGAATGGAATGGAGTATAGTAGAATGGAGATGAATGGAATGAAATGGAATACAATGGATTGGAATAAAAAGGAGTGGAATGGAGTAGAGTGGAATGGAAGGGAATGGAGTGGAATGCAATGGAATGGAATGAAAAGGAATAGAGTGGAGTGGTTTGGAATGGATTGGAGTGGAGTGGAATGGAGTGGAGTGGTGTGAAATGGAATGGAATGGGATGGAATGAAGTGGGTTGGAATGAAGTGGACTGGAACGGAGTGGAGTGGAGTACATTGGAGAGCAATGAAATGTGGTGGAGTGAAGTGGAGTGGAATGAAATGAAATTGAATGGAATAGAGTGGAGTGCAGTGGATCGGAGTGGATTGGAATGGAATAGAGAGGAAAAGAATGGAGTGGAATGAAATGGATTTGAGTGGAGTGGAGTACAGAGGAATGGAAAGGAATGGAATGGAGTGGAGTGGAGTGGAATTCAGTGGAATGGAGTGGAAAGGAATGCAATGGAGTGGAAAGGAAAGGAATGGCATGAAATCTAGTGGAGTGGAGTTGAATGGAGTGCAGTGGATTTTGAAGGAGTGGAATGTAATGAAATGGAGTGGAATGGAGTGTTGGCAAACGGCGTAGAGTGTAATGGAGTGGAATGGAGTGGAATGGAAGGGAAAGGAGTGGAGTGGTATGTAGTGGAGTGTAATGTAGTGGAGTGGAGTGGGATGGAATGGAACGGAATGGAGTTGAGTGGAGTGGAGTAGACTGGAATGAAATGGAATAGAATGGAATGGAATGGAGTTGAGTAGAGTGGAGTCGACTGGAATGAAATGGAATGGAATGGAGTGGAGTGGAATGCAGTGCAATGGAATGGAAAGGAGAGCAATGGATTGGAAAGAAATGGAATGGAGTGGAATGGAATGGAGTGGAGAGGAATGTAAGGGAATAGAGTGGAATGTACTGGAATGGAATGGAGTGGAATGGACTGGAAGGTAATGGAATGGAATTTGATGGAATGGAATGGAGTGGAGTGGAGTGGAATGGAATGGAATGGATTGGAATGGAATGGAATGGAGATAAATGGAATGGTATGGAATGTAGTGGTGTGGAGTGGAGTGGAATGTAGTGGAGTGTAGTGGAATGGAGTGGAAAGAAGGGGACAGTAGTGGCAAAGGATGGAATGGAATGGAGTGGAGTGGAGTGGAATGGAGTGGAGAGGAGTGGAATGGAATGGAGTGAAATGGAATGAAATGGAATGGAGTGGAGAGGAATGGAGAGGATTGGAATGGAGTATAGTGGAATGCAATGGAATAAAGTGTAATGGAATGTAATGGAATGCAATGGAATGCAGTGGAATGGAATGGAATGGAATGGAATGAAACGGAATGGAGAGGAGTGGAGTGGAATGGAGTGGATTGGATTTGAATGGAGTGGAGTGAACTGGAATGGAATGGAGTTGGGTGGAATGCAGTAGAATGGAATGGAGTGGAATGGAGTGCAGGAGAAAGCAATGGAATGTGGTGGAGTGTAGTGGAGAGGAGTGGAGTGGAATGAAATGGAATGAAATGAAATGGAGTGGAGTGGAATGGAATGGCATGGATTGGAATGGAGTGGAATGGCATGGATTGGAATGGAGTGGAACGGCGTGGAATGGAATGGAACGGAGTGGAATGGAATGAAATGTAGTGGAGTGGAGTGGAGTGGATTGGAATGGAGTGGAGTGGAGTGGAAGGGAGTGGAAAGAAGTGGAGTGGAGTGGAATTGAATGGAATGGAATGAAGTGGCATGGAGCATAATGTACTGGAGTGGATTGGCATGGGGAGTAACGGAATGAAATGGAATACAATGGAGTGGAACGAAGAGGAGTGGAATGGAGTACAGTGGAATGGAAAGGAATGGAGTGGAATGGAATGGAATGGAGTGGAGTGGATTTGAAAGGAGTGGAGTGGATTGGAATGGAATGGAATGGAATGGAGTGGGTTGGAAAGCAGTGGAGTGGAATGGAGTGGAATGGAGTGCAGTGGAGAGCAATGGAATGTGGTGTAGTGGAGTAGAGTGGAGTGGAATTAAATGGAATGGAATGAAACAGAATGGAGTGGAATGGAGTGGCATGGATTGGAATCGAATTGAACTGAGTGGAATGGAATGGAACAGTATGGAATGGAACGGAATGTAGTGGAGTGGAGTGGAATGGAGTGGAGTGGAGGGGAATGGAGTGGAAAAAAGTGAAGTGGAGTGGAATGGAATGGAATGGAATGGAATGGAGTGGAATAAAGTGAAGTGGAGTGGAATGGAATGGAATGCAGTGGAGTGGAGTGGAATGTAGTGTAATAGAAAGAAATGGAATTGAGTGGAGTGGAACGGAGAGGAGGGGAATGGAATGGAATGGAGTAGAAAGGAATGGAATAAAATGGAATGGAATGGAATGGAATGGAGTGGAGAGGAAGGGTGTGGAGTGGAGAGGAAGGGTGCGGAGTGGAGTGGAATGGAGTGGAGTGGAGTGGAATGGAATGGATTGGAATGGAGTGGGTTGGAATGCAGTGGAGTGCAATGTAGTGCCATGGAGTGCAGTGCAGAGCAATGGAATGTGGTGGAGTGGAGTCGAGAGGAGTGGAGAATAATGAAATAGAATGTAATGGAATGGAGTGGAGTACATTGGGTTGGAATGGAATGGAGTGCAATTCAGTGGAGTGAAGTAGACTGGAATGAAATTGAATGGAATGGAAAGGATTGGAGTGAAACTAAGTGTAGTGGGGTGGAATGGAGAGGAATGGAATAGAGTGGAATGAAATGGAGTGGAGTGGAGTGGATTGGAGCAGAGTGAAATGGAATGGAGTAGAGTGGAATGGAGTGGAATTGAATGGAGTCAAGTGATGTGGAGCTTAATGCAGTAGAATGGAGTGGAATGGAGTGGAACGGAATGGAGTGAAATGGAGTGGAATGGAGTAGAATGTAGTGGAGTACAGAAGAATGGAGTGGAATGGAGTGGAATGTGGTGGAATGGAATTTGATGGAATGGAATGGAATGGAATGGAGTGGAGTGGAATGTACTGGAATGGAGTGCAATGGAACGGAACAGAGTGGAATGAAATTGAATGCAGTGGAATGGAATGGAATGGAGTGGAATCGAATTGAATGTTGTGGAAAGGAGTTGAGTGGAATATAGTAGAGTGGCGTGGAATGGAGGGGAAAGAAGTGGAGTAGAATGGAATGGAATGGGGAGGAGGGGAGTGGAATGGAGAGGAGTGGAAAGGAATGGAGTGTAAAGAAATGGAATGGAGTGGAGATGAATGGAGAGTACTGGAATGGTATATAGTGGAATGAAATGGAATGGACTGGAATGGAATGGAGTGGAATGGAACGGAATGCAATGGAAAGGAGTGGAATGGAATGGAATGAAATCAAATGGATTGGAGTAGAGTAGAGTGGAAGAGAGTGCAGTGGATTGGAATGGAGTGCAGTGGAGTGGAATGGAATGGAATGGAGTTGGTTGGAATGCAGTGGAGTGGAATGGAGTGGAGTGGAGTGCAGTGAAGAGCAATGGAATGTGGTGGAGGGTAGTGGAGTGCAGTGGAGTGGAGTGGAATGAAATGGAATGGAATGAAACGAAGTGTAGTGGAATGGAGTGGAATGGAGTGGAAAGGAATGGAAAGGATTGCAATGGAGTGGAATGGAATGGAACGGAGTGGAATGGAATGGAAAGTAGTGAATTGGAGTAGAGTGGAATGGAGTGGAGTGGAGTGGAATGGAAGACAACGAAGAGGAACAGAAGGTAATGGAGAGGAACGGAATGGAATGTACTGGTATGAAGTGGAGTGGAATGGAGTGGAGTGAAGTGGAGTGGAAAGGAGTGGGAAAATTGGAGTGGAATGGAATGGAATGGAATGGATTTGAGTGGAATGGAATGGAATGGAGTTGAGTGGAGTGGAATGGAGTGGACAGGAGTGGAATGGAGTGTAATGGAATGAAATGGAATGGAGTGGAGTGAAATGGAGAGGAGTGTAATGGCGTATAGTGGAATGGAATGGAATAGAAGGGAATGGAATGGAATGGAGTGGAATGGAAGGGAATGGAATGGAGTGGAATGGAATGGAATGGAATGGGTTGAATCGGAATGGAGCGGAGTGGAATGGAATTCAGTGGAGTCGAGTGGAATGTAGTGGACGGGAGTGGAATGGACAGGATTGGAATGGAGTGGGTTGGAATGCAGTGGACTGGAATCTAGTGGAGTACAGTGTAGAGCAATGGAATGTGGTGGAGTGTAGTGGAGGGGATTGTAGTGAAATGAAATGGAATGGAATGAAATGGAGAGGAGAGGAATGGAGTGGAGTGGAATGGAGTGGAGTTGAGTGGAGTGGAGTATAGTGGAATGGAGAGGAATGGAATGGAGTGTAATGGAATGGAGTGGAGTGGAGTGGAGTGGATTGGAGTGGAATGGAATGGATAGGAGTGGAGTGAAATCCACTGGAATGCAGAGGAATGGAATGGAAAGGCATGAAATGGAGTGGAGTGGAGTTGAATGGAGTGGAATGGAGTGGAGAGGAGTGGAATGTAATGGAATGGAGTGGAGTGGAATGGAGTGGAGATGAAAGGAGTAGAGGGGAGGAGGAGCCAAGATGGCCGAATAGGAACAGCTCCGGTCTACAGCTCCCAGCGTGAGCGACGCAGAAGACGGGTGATTTCTGCATTTCCATCTGAGGTACCGTGTTCATCTCACTAGGGAGTGCCAGACAGTGGGCGCAGGTCAGTGGGTGAGCGCACCGTGAGTCAGCCAAAGCAGGGGCGAGGCATTGCCTCACTTGGGAAGCGCAAGGGGTCAGGGAGTTCCCTTTCCAGGGGTGACAGATGGCACCTGGAAAATAGGGCCACTCCCACCTGAATACTGTGCTTTTCCGACTGGCTTAGGAAACGGTGCCCCAGGAGATTACAGCCCTCACCTGGCTCATAGGGTCCTACACCCATGGAGTCTCACTGATTGCTAGCACACAGTCTGAGATCAAACAGCAAGTAGGCAGCGAGGCTGGAGGAGGGGTGCCCGCCATTGCCCAGGCTCACTTAGGTAAACAAAGCAGCTGGGAAGCTTGAACTCGGTGGAGCCCACAACAGCTCACGGATGCCTGCCCACCTCTGTAGGCTCCACCTCTGGGGGCAGGGCATAGACAAAAAAAAAGACAGCAGTAACCTCTGCAGACTTAAATGTCCCTGTCTGACAGCATTGAGGAGAGCAGTGGTTCTCCCAGCACACAGCTGGAGATCTGAGAACAGGCAGACTGCCTCCTCAAGTGGGTCCCTGACCCCTGAGCCCTGAGCAGCCTAACTGGGAGGCACCCCCCAGCAGGGGCAGACTGACACCTCACACGGCTGGCCAGGTAATCCAACAGACCTGCAGCTGAGGGTTCTGTCTGTTAGAAGGAAAACTAACAGAAAGGACATCCACACCAAAAACCCATCTGTACATCACCATCATCAAAGACCAAAAGTAGATAAAACCACAAAGATGGGGAAAAAACAGAGCAGAAAAACTGGAAACTCTAAAAAGCAGACTACCTCTCTTCCTCCAAAGGAACGCAGTTCCTCACCAGCAACGGAACAAAGCTGGACGGAGAATGACTTTGACGAACTGAGAGAAGAAGGCTTCAGACGATCAAATTACTCCGAGCTACGGGAGGATATTCAAACCAAAGGCAAAGAAGTTGAAAACTTTGAAAAAAATTTAGAAGAATGTATAACTAGAATAACCAATACAGAGAAGTGCTTAAAGGAGCTGATGGAGCTGAAAACCAAGGCTCGAGAACTACGTGAAGAATGCGGAAGCCTCAGGAGCCAATGTGATCAAATGGAAGAAAGGGTATCAGCCCTGGAAGATGAAATGAATGAAATGAAGTGAGAAGGGAAGTTTAGAGAAAAAAGAATAAAAAGAAACGAGCAAAGCCTCCAAGAAATGTGGGACTATGTGAAAAGACCAAATCTACGTCTGATTGGTGTACCTGAAAGTGACGGGGAGAATGGAAACAAGTTGGAAAACACTCTGCAGGATATTATCCAGGAGAACTCCCCCAATCTAGCAAGGCAGGCCAACATTCAGATTCAGGAAATACAGAGAACGCCACAAAGATATTCCTAAAGAAGAGCAACTGCAAGACGCATAATTGTCAGATTCACCAAAGTTGAAATGAAGGAAAAAATGTTAAGGGCAGCCAGAGAGAAAGGTCGGGTTACCATCAAAGGGAAGCCCATCAGACTAACAGCGGATCTCTCGGCAGAAACCCTACAAGCCAGAAGAGAGTGGGGGCCAATATTCAACATTCTTAAAGAAAAGAATTTTCAACCCAGAATTGCATATCCAGCCAAACTAAGCTTCATAAGTGAAGGGGAAATAAAATACTTTACAGACAAGCAAATGCTGAGAGATTATGTCACCACCAGGCCCTCCCTAAAAGAGCTCCTGAAGGAAGCGCTAAACATGGAAAGGCACATCCTGTACCAGTGACTGCAAAATCATGCCAAAATATAAAGACCATCGAGACTAGGAAGAGACTGCATCAACTAACGAGCAAAATAACCAGCTAACATCATAATGACAGGATCAAATTCACACATAACGATATTCACTTTAAACGTAAATGGACTAAATACTCCAATTAAAACACACAGACTGGCAAATTAGAAAAAGACTCAAGACCCATCAGTGTTCTGTATTCAGGAAACCCATCTCACGTGCAGAGACACATATAGGCTCAAAAAAAAAGGATGGAGGAAGATCTACCAAGCAAATGGAAAACAAAAAAAGGCAGGGGTTGCCATCCTAGTCTCTGAAAAAAACAGACTTTAAACCAACAAAGATCAAAAGAGACAAAGAAGGCCATTACATAATGGTAAAGGGATTAATTCAACAAGAAGAGCTAACTATCCTAAATATATATGCATCCAAAACAGGAGCACCCAGATTCATAAAGCAAGTACTGAGTGACCTACAAAGAGACTTAGACTCCCACACATTAATAATGGGAGACTTTAACACCCCACTGTCAACATTAGACAGATCAATGAGACAGAAAGTCAACAAGGATACCCAGGAATTGAACTCAGCTCTGCACCAAGTGGACCTAATAGACATCTGCAGAACTCTCCACCCCAAATCAACAGAATATATATTTTTTTCAGCACCACATCACACCTATTGCAAAATTGACCACATACTTGGAAGTAAAGCTCTCCTCAATAAATGTAAAAGAATAGAAATTATAACAAACTATCTCTCAGATCACAGTGCAATGAAGCTAGAACTCAGGATTAAGAATCTCACTCAAAACCGCTCAACTACGTGGAAACTGAACAACCTCCTCCTGAATGACTACTGGGTACATAACGAAATGAAGGCAGAAATAAAGATGTTCTTTGAAACCAACGAGAACCAAGACACAACATACCAGAATCTCTGGGATGCATTCAAAGCAGTGTGTAGAGGGAAATTTATAGAACTAAATTTCCACAAGAGAAAGCAGAAAAGATCCAAATTTGACACCCTAACATCACAATTAAAAGAACTAGAAAAGCAATAGCAAACACATTCAAAAGCTAGCAGAAGGCAAGAAATAACTAAAATCAGAGCAGAACTGAAGGAAATAGAGACACAAAAAACCCTTCAAAAAATCAATGAATCAAGGAGGTGGTTTTTCGAAAAGATCAACAAAATTGATAGACCACTAGCAAGATTAATAAAGAAAAAAAGAGAAAAGAATCAAAGAGATGGAATAAAAAATGATAAAGGAGATAGCACCACCAATCCCACAGAAATACAAACTACCATCAGAGAATACTACAAACACCTCTACACAAATAAATTAGAAAATCTAGAAGAAATGGATAAATTCCTCAACACATACACCCTCCCAAGACTAAACCAGGAAGAGGTTGAATGTCTGAATAGACCAATAACAGGAACTGAAATTGTGGCAATAATCAATAGCTTACCAACCAAAAAAAGTCCAGAACCATACGGGTTCACAGCCGAATTCTACCAGAGGTACAAGGAGGAACTGGTACCATTCCTTCTGAAATTATTCCAATCAATAGAAAAAGAGGGAATCCTCCCTAACTCATTTTATGAGGCCAGCATCATCCTGATACCAAAGCCTGGCAGAGACACAATAAAAAAAGAGAATTTTAGACCAATAACCTTGATGAACATTGATGCAAAAATCCTCAATAAAATACTGGCAAGCAGAATCCAGCAGCACATCAAAAAGCTTATCCACCATGATCAAGTGGGCTTCATCCCTGGGATGCAAGGATGGTTCAATATACGCAAATCAATAAATGTAATCCAGCATATAAACAGAACCAAAGTCAAAAACCACATGATTGTCTCAATAGATGCAGAAAAGCCTTTTGACAAAATTCAACAACGCTTCATGCTAAAAACTCTCAATAAATTAGGTATTGATGGGACGTATCTCAAAATAATAAGAGCTATCTATGAAAATCCCACAGCCAATGTCATACTGAATGGGCAAAAAGTGGAAGCATTCCCTTTGAAAACTGGCACAAGACAGGGATGCCCTCTCTCACCACTTCTATTCAACATAGTGTTGGAAGTTGTGGCCAGGGCAATTAGGCAGGAGTATGAAATAAAGGGTATTCAATTAGGAAAAGAGGAAGTCAAATTGTCCCTGTTTGCAGACGACATGATTGTATATCTAGAAAACCCCGGTGTCTCAGCCCAAAATCTCCTTAAGCTGATAAGCAACTTCAGCAAAGTCTCAGGATACAAAATCAATGTACAAAAATCACAAGCATTCTTATACATCAATAACACAAAAACAGAGACCAAAATCATGAGGGAACTCCCATTCACAAATGCTTCAAAGAGAATAAAATACCTAGGAATCCAATTTACAAGGGATGTGAAGGACCTCTTCAAGGAGAACTACAAACCACTGCTCAATGAAATAAAAGAGGATACAAACAAATGGAAGAACATTCCATGCTCATGGGTAGGAAGAATCAATATCGTGAAAATGGCCATCCTTCCCAAGGTAATTTACAGTTTCAATGCCATCCCCTTCAAGCTACCAATGACTTTCTTCACAGAATTGGAAAAAACTACTTTAAAGTTCATATGGAATCAAAAAAGAGCCCGCATCACCAAGTCAATCCTAAGCCAAAAGAACAAAGCTGGAGGCATCACACTACCTGACTTCAAACTATACTACAAGGCTACAGTAACCAAAACAGCATGGTACTGGTACCAAAACAGAGATATAGATCAATGGAACAAAACAGAGCCGTCAGAAATAATGTCACATATCTACAACTGTCTGATCTTTGAAAAACCTGAGAAAAACAAGAAATGGGGAAAGGTTTCCCTATTTAATAAATGGTGCTGGGAAAACTGGCTAGCCATATGTAGAAAGCTGAAACTGGATCCCTTCTTTACACCTTATACAAAAATCAATTCAAGGTGGATTAAAGACTTAAATGTTGGACCTAAAACCATAAACACCCTAGAAGAAAACCTAGGCATTACCATTCAGGACATAGTCATGGGCAAGGACTTCATGTCTAAAACACCAAAAGCAATGGCAACAAAAGCCAAAATTGACAAATGGAATCCAATTATACTCAAGAGCTTCTGCACAGCAAAGGAAACTACCATCAGAGTGAACAGGCAACCTACAAAATGGGAGAAAATTTTCACAACCTACTCATCTGACAAAGGGCTAATATCCAGAATCTACAATGAACTCAAACAAATCTACAAGAAAAAAACAAACAACCCCATCAAAAAGTGGGCGAAGGTCATGAACAGACACTTCTCAAAAGAAGACATTTATGCAGCCAAAAAACACATGAAAAAATGCTCACCATCACTGACCATCAGAGAAATGCAAATGAAAACCACAATGAGATACCATCTCACACCAGTTACAATGGCAATCATTAAAAAGTCAGGAATCAACAGGTGCTGGAGAGTATGTGGAGAAATAGGAACACTTTTACACTGTTGGTGGGACTGTAAACTAGTTCAACCCCTGTGGAAGTCAGTGTGGCGATTCCTCAGGGATCTAGAACTAGACATTCCATTCGACCCATCCATCCCATTACTGGGTATATACCCAAAGGACTATAAATCATGCTGCTATAAAGACACATGCACACGTAGGTTTATTGCAGCATTATTCACAATAGCAAAGACTTGGAACCAACCCAAATGTCCAACAATGATAGACTGGATTAAGAAAATATGGCACATATACAACATGCAATACTACGCAGCCATAAAAAATGATGTGTTCATGTCCTTTGTAGAGACATGGATGAAATTGGAAATCATGATTCTCAGTATACTATTGCAAGAACAGAAAACCAAACACCGCATATTCTCACTTATAGGTGGGAATTGAACAATGAGAATGCATGGACACAGAAAGGGGAACATCAGACTTCGGGGACTGTTGTGGGGTGGGGGGATGGGGGAGGTATAGCATTAGGAGATATACCTAATTCTAGATGACGAGTTAGTGGGTGCAGCTCACCAGCATTGCACATGTATACATACATAACTTACCTGCATATTGTGCACATGTACCATAAAATCTAAAGTATAATAATAATAATAAAATAAAATAAATAAAAGAAAGGAGTAGAGTGGAATGGAACAGAATGGAATGGAGTGCAATGGAATGGAAGGGAATGGAATCTAGTGGAATGGAGTGGATGGAAGTGGGCTGGAATAGAACGGAGTGGAGTGGATTAGAGTGGAGTGCAGTTGACTGGAAAGAAATGGAGTGGAATGTAATGGAGTGGAGTGAAACGGTGTTTAGTGGGGTGGAATGGAGGTGAATGGAATGGAGTAGAGTCGAGTGGACTGGCGTGTAGTGGAATGTAAAGGTGTATAGTTGAATGGCATTGAATGGAATGAAATGGAATGGAATGGAGTGGATTAGAGAGGAGTGGAATGGAGTAGAGTGGAATGGAATGGAATGGAATGGAATGAAATGGAATGCAGTGGCTTGGATTGCAATGGATTGGAGTGGAGTGGAATGGAGTGGAAGGAAATGGAGTGGAGTTGAGTTGAGTGGAGTGGAGTGGAATGGAGAGGAATGGAATGGAGTGTAATGAAATGGAGTGGAGTGGAGTGGAGTGGAGTGGAATGGTGTGGAATGGAATGGAATGGAATGGAGTGGAGTGGAATCCACTGGAATGAAGTGGAATGGAATGGTATGGCATGAAATGGAGTGTAGTGGATTTGAATGGAGTGGAGTTGAGTGGAAAGGAGTGGAATGTAGTGGAATGGATTGGAGTGGAATGGAGTGGAGATGAAAGGAGTAGAATGGAATGAATGGAATGGAATGGAATGGAAAGGAATGGAATGCAGTGGACTGGAGGGGAGGGGAGTGGACTGGAATGGAATGGATTGGAGTGGATTGGAGTGGAGTGCAGTACACTGCAATCAAATGGAGCGGAATGGAAAGGAGTGGAGTGAAACGGAGTGTATTTTGGTGGAATGGAGATGAATGGAATGGAGTGGAATGGAATGGAGTGGAGTGGAGTGGATTGGAGTGTAGTGGAATGGAGTTGAATATAGTGGAATGGAGTTTAATGGAATGAAATGGAATGGAATTGAGTGGATTGGAGAGGAGTGGAATGGAGTAGAGTGGAATGGAATGGAATGGAATGGAAAGGATTGGATTGGATTCGAATGGATTGGAGTGGAGTGGAAAGGAGTGGATTGGAGTGGAAAGTTATGGAATGGAAAGGAATGGAATGGAATGCAGTGGTTTGGAATGCAGTGGAGTGGAACGGAGTGGAGTGGAGTGCAATGGAGAGCAATGGAATGTGGTGCAGTGAAGTTGAGTAGAGTGGAATGGAATGATATTGAATGGAATAAAATATAGTGGAGTGAAGTGTATTGGAATGGAAAGGAATGGAACCGAGTGGAATGAAATGGTGTTGACTGGAGAGGAGTGGAGTGCAGTGGAAGGGAACGGAATGGAATGGAGTGGAGTGGAGTGGAATGCACTGCAATGCAGTGCAATGGAATGGAATGGAGTAGAATGGAATGAAATGGCATGAAATCTAGCGGAGTGGATTTGA
This sequence comes from Pongo abelii, assembly GCF_028885655.2. Classification (NCBI taxonomy): domain Eukaryota; kingdom Metazoa; phylum Chordata; class Mammalia; order Primates; family Hominidae; genus Pongo; species Pongo abelii. The sequence goes on along the minus strand of NC_072000.2, from coordinate 14,548,340 downwards.
ATGAAGTGGAGTGAGGTGGAAAGGAGTGGAATGTAACTGAAATTAGTGGCATGTAATGGAGTGGTGACAAATGGAGTAGAGTGGAAAGGAATGGATTGGAGTCTAATGGATTGGAATGGAATGGAGTGGAATGAAATGGAGTTGACTGGAGTGAAGTGGAGTGCAGTGGAATGGAATGAAATGGAATGGATTGGAGTGGAGTGGAATGCACTGCAATGCAGAGCAATGGATTGGAATGGAGTGGAATGGAATGGAATGTCATGAAATCTAGCGGAGTGGAGTTGAATGGAGTGGAGTGGAGTGGAAAGGAGTGGACTGTAACGGAATTTAGGGGAGTGGAACGGAGTGGTGACAAATGGAGTAGAGTGGATTGGAATGGATTGGAATCTAATGGAATGGAATGGATTGGAGTGGAATGGAATGGAATGGAGTGAAATCGAGTGGAGTGAAGTTGGTTGGAATGGAATGGAGTGCAGTTGAGTGCAGTGGAGTTAACTGGAATGAAATGGAATGGAAACTAATGGAGTGGTGTTAAACGGAGTGTAGTGGGGTGGAATGGAGAGGAAATGAATGGAGGGTAATGAAATGGAGCGGAGTGGAGTGGACTGGAATGGAGAGGAATGGAATGGAGTAGAGTGGAATGGAGTGGAATGAAATGGAGTGGAGTGTTGTGGAGCTTAATGGAATGGAAAGGAATGGAGAGAATTGAACAGAGTGGAATGGAATGTGGTCAATCGGATTGGAATAGAGTAGAATGGAGTGGAGTACAGAAGAATGGAGTGGAATGTATTGGAATGTAGTGGAATGGAATTTGGTGGAATGGAATGGAATGAAATTGAGTGAGTTTTACTGGAATGGAATGGAACGGAGAGGAATGGAATGGAATGTAGTGGAATGGAGTGCAATGTATTGGAGTGGAGTGGAGTGGAATGGAGTAGAGTTGAGTGGAATGGAGTGGAAAGAAGTGGAGAGTAGTGGAATGGAATGGAATGGAAAGGAGTGGAGTGGAATGGAGTGGAGTGGAATGGAATGGAGTGTAATGAAATGAAATGGAATGCAGTGGAGAGGAATGGAGAGGAGTGGAATGGAGTATACTGGAATGGCATGGAATGGAGTGGAATGGGATGGAATGCAATGGAGTGGAATGGAATGGAATGGAATGAAATGGAATGGAGAGGAGTGGAGTGGAATGGAGGGGAGTGGATTCCAATGGAGTGGAGTGAAGTGGAATGGAATAAAATGGAGTGGGTTGGAATGCAATGGAGTGGAATGGAGTGGAATGGAGTGCAGTGGAGAGCAATGGAATGTGGTGGAGTGTGGTGGAGTGCAGTGGAGAGTAGTGGAGTGGAATGAAATGGAATGGATTGAAATGGAGTGCAGTGGATTGGAGTGGCATGGATTGGAATGGAATTGAGTGGAACGGAATGGAACAGAGTGGAATGGAATGGAATGTAGTGGAGTGGAGTGGAATGGAGTGGAGTGGAGTGGAATGGGGTGGAAAGAAGTGGAGTGGAGTGGAATGGAGTTTATTGCAATGAAAAGGAATGGAGTGGAGTGGAATGGAGAGGAGTGGAATGGAATATAGTGGAATGCAATGGAATGGAGTGGAAAGGAATGGAATGAAATGAAATGGAAAGGAGTGGAGTGGAGTGGAGAGGAATGGAATGGAGTGGAGTGGAATGGAGAGGAGTGGAGTGGAATGGATTGGAGTGAAGTGGAAGGGAATGGAATGGAATGGAAAGGAGTGGGTTGGAATGCAGCGGAGTGCAATATAGTGCAGTGGAGTGCAGTTGAGAGCAATGGAATATGGTGGAGTGGAGTGTAATGAAATGGAATGTGATGAAATGGAGTACAGTGGACTGGAGTGGAATAGAGTGGGTTGGAATGGAATGGAGTGGTTTTGAGTGGAGTGAAGTAGACTGGAATGAAATTGAATGGAATGGAGTGGTGTGAAATGGAGGGGTTGGAAATGGTGTGCAGTGGGGTGGAATGGAGAGGAATGGAATGGAGTGGAATGAAATAAAGCAGAGTGGAGTGGACTGGAGTGGAGTGGACTGGAGTGGAGTGGAATGGAATGGAGTAGAGTGGAATGGAGTGGAATGGAATGGAGTGGAATGGAGTGGAATGGAACGGAATGGAATGGAATGGAATGGAATGAAATGGAATGGAGAAGAGCGGAGTGGTATGGGGTGGAGTGGATTTGAATGGAGTGGAGTGGAGTGGAATATAATTGAATGGAATGGAGTGGTTTGGAACGCAGTGGAGTGGAATGGAGTGGAATTCAGTCCAGTGGAGAGCAATTGAATGTGGTGGAGCGTAGTGTAGTGGAGTGGAGTGGAATGAAATGGAATTGAATGAAATGGAGTGGAGTGGAATTGTGTGGCATGGATAGGAATGGAATGGAAAGCAGCGAAATGGAATGGAACAGAGTGGAATTGAATGGAATGTAGTAGAGTGGAGTTGAGTGGAATGGAGTGGAGTGGAGGTGAACGGAGTGGAAAGAAGTGGAGTGGATTTGACTGGAATGGAATGGAATGGAGTGGAGTGGAGTGGAATGGAGTGGAGTGGAAATGAATGAAATGGAATGGAGTGGAGTGGAACGGAGAGGAGTGGAATGGAGTATAATGGAATAGAATGGAATGGATTGGAATTGAAAGGAATAAAATGAAATGGAATGGAGTGGAGTGGAGTGGAGAGGAAAGGAGTGGAGTGGATTGTAATGGAGTGGAGTGGAGTGCAAAGGAATGGATTGGAATGAAGTGGGTTGGAATGCAGTGGAGTACAACGTAGTGCAGTGGAGTGCAGTGGAGAGCAATGGAATGTGGTGGAGTGGAGTGGAGTGCAATGAAATGTAATGTAATGGAACGGAGTGGAGTTGAATGGAATGGAGTAGAGAGGGTTGGAATGGAATGGAGTGAAGTTGAGTGGAGTGAAGAAGACTGGAAAGAAATGGAATGGAATGGAATGGAGTGGAGTGAAACGGAGTGTATTGAGGTGGAATGGAGAGGAATGGCATGGAGTGGAATGAAATGGAGAGGCGTGAAGTGGACTGGATTGGAGTGGAATGGCATGGAGTAGAGTGTAATGGATTGGAATTGATTGGAGTGAAGTGTCCTGGAGCTTAAAGGAATGGAACAGAGGAGAATGGAGTGGAGCGGAATGGAGGGAAATGGAGTGGAATGGAGTAAAACGGAGTGGAGTAAAGAAGAATGGAGTGGAATGGAGTGGAATGGAGTGGAATGAAATTTGATGGAATGGAATGGAATGGAGTGGAGTGGAATGGACTGGAATGGAGTGCAATGGAATGGAACGGAGTGGAATGGAATGGAATGCAGTGGAGTGGAGTGGAATGTAGTGGAGTGGAGTGGAATGGAGTGGAAAGAAGTGGAGTGCAGTGGAATGGAATGGAATGGAACAGAGTGGAGTGGAGTGGAATGGAGTGGAATGGAGTGGAGTGGAAAGGAATGGAGTGTAATGGAATGAAATGGAATGGAGTGGAGAGGAATGGAGATGAGTGGAATGTAGTATTGTATGATGGAATGCAATGGAGTGGAATGGAATGGAATGGAATGGAGTGCAATGGAATGGAACGGAATGGAATGGAATGGAATGAAATGGAAAGGAGTGGAGTGGAGTGAAATGGAGTGCAGTGGAGTAGAATGGAGTGGAGTGGAGTGGAATGGAATGGAATGGAATGGAGAGAGTTGGAATGCAGTGGAGTGGAACTGAGTGGAGTGTAGTGCAGTGGAGAGAAATGGATTCTGGTGGAGTGGAGTGGAGTGGAGTGGAGTGGAATGAAATGTAATGGACTGAAATGGAGTAGAGTGGAATTGAGAGGAATGGTTTCGAAAGGAATGGAACGGAGTGGTATGGAATGGAACGGAGTGGTATGGAATGGAACGGAGTGGAATGGAATGGAACGGAGTGGAATGGAATGGAACGGAGTGGAATGGAATGGAACGGCGTGGAATGGAATGGAATGTAGTGAAGTGGAGTGGAGTGGAATGGAGTGGATTGGAGGGAAATGGAGTGGAAAGAAGTGGAGTGGAGTGGAATGGAATGGAATGAAATGGAATGGAGTGGAGTGTAGTGGAATGGAGTGGAGTGTAGTGGAATGGAGTAGAGTGGAGTGGAATGGAGTGTAATGTAATGAAATGGTATGGAGTGGAGTGCAACGGAATGGAGTAGAATGGATTGTAGTGGAATGGAATGGAATGAAGTGGAACGGAATAGAACGAAATGAAGTGGAAAGGAGTAGATTGGAGTGGAGAGGCATGCAGTGGAGCGGAGTAGAATGAAGTGGAGTGTAGTGGAGTGGAATGGAACGGAATGGAGTGTGTTGGAATGCAGTGGACTGCAATGCAGTGCATTGGAGTGCAGTGGAGAGCAATGGAAAGTGTTGGAGTGGAGTGGAGTGGAATGAAGTGGAAATTAATGGAATGGAATGGAGTGGAGTTGAATGGAGTGTAGGAGAGTGGGTTGGAATGGAATGGAGTGGAGTGGAGTGGAGTGAAGTAGACTGGAATATAATGGAATGGAATGGAATGGAGTGGAGTGAAACTGAGTGTAGTGAGGTGGAATGGAGAGGAATAGAATGGAGTGGAATGAAATGGAGTGGAGTGGAGTCGAGTGGACTGGAGTGGAGTGGAATGGAATGGAGTAGAGTGGAAGGAAGGGGAATGGAATTCAGTGGAATGTTGCGGAGCTTAATGGAATGGAATGGAATGGAGTGGAATGGAGTGGAACGGAATGGAGTGAAATGGAGTGGAATGTAGTAGAACGGAGTGGAGTACAGAAGAATGGAGTGGAATGGACTAGAATGTAGTGGAATAGAATTTGATGGAATGGAATGGAATAGAGTGGAGTGGAATGGACTGGAATGGATTGGAATGGAAGGGAACGGAGAGGAACGGAATGTAATGGAGAGGAATTGAATGGAATGAACTGGAGAGGAGTGGAGTGGAATGGACTGGAATGTACAGGAATAGAATTTGACGGAATGAAATAGAATGGAGAGGAGTGGAATGGACTGGAATGGAGTTGAATGGAAGGGAACAGAGAGGAACGGAATGTAATGGAGAGGAATTGAATGGAATGAACTGGAGTGGAGTGGAGTGAAATGGAGTGGAGTGGAGTGGAATGGAGTGGAAAAAAGTGGAGTAGAGTGGAATGGAATGGAATGGAATGGAATGGAGTGGAGTGGAATGGAGTTGAGGGGAGTGGAATGGAGTGTAATGGAATGAAAAGGAATGGAGTGGAGTGGAATGGAGAGGAGTGGAAAGGAGTATAGTGGAATGTAATGGAATGGAGTGGAATGGAATGGAGTGGAATGGAAGGAAATGGAATGGAATGGCGTGGAATGGAATGGAAATGGAATGGGATGAAATGGAATGGAGTGGAGTCGAGTGGAATGCAGTGGAGTGGAGTGGAATGGAGTGGAGGGGAGTGGAATGGCATGGAATGGCATGGAGTGGATTGGAATGCAGTGGAGTGAAATTGAGGGGAGTGCAGTGGATAGCAATGGAATGTGGTGGAGTGGAGTGAAGTGGAGTGGAGTGGAATGAAATGGAATGTAATGAAATGGAGAGGAGTGGAATGGAGTGGAGTGGAGTGGAGAGGAATGGATTGCAGTGATAAGAAATGGAGTGGAGTGTAATGGAGTGGTGTGGAGTGGAGTGGAATGGAGAGGAATGGAATGGAGTGTAATGAAATGGAATAGAGTGGAGTGGAGAGGAGTGGAGTAGAATAGAATGGAATGGAATGGAGTGGAGTGTAATCGACTAGAATGAAGTGGAATGGAATGGAATGGCATGAAATGGAGTGGAGTGGATTTGAAAGGAGTGGAGTGGAGTGGAAAGGAGTGGAATGTAATTTAATGGAGTGGAGTGGAATGGAGTGGAGATGAAAGGAGAAGATTGGAATCGAATGGAATGGAGTGGAGTGGAATGGAATGGAATGGAATAGAACGGAATGGAATGGAGTGGAATGGAGTGGAATGGAGTGGAATGAAGTGGAGTGGAATGGAGTGGAGGAGAGTGGCCTGGAATGGAATGGAGTGGAGTTGATTGTGTTGGAGTGCAGTAGACTGAAATGAAATGGAGTGGAATGGAATGAAGTGGAGTGAAACTGAGTTTGGTGGGGTGGAATAGAAATGAATGGAATGGAGTGGAGTTAACGGGATTGGAGTGGAATGGAATGGAGTATAGTGGAAAGGAATTGAGTGCAATGAAATCGGATGGAATGGAGTGGATTAGGGGGTAGAGGTTTGGAGTAGAGTGGAATGGAATAGAAAGGAGTTGAATGGAATGGAATGGAGTGGAATGGAAAGGAATGGAATGAAATGGAATGGAGTGGATTGGATTGAAATGGATTGGAGTGGAGTGGAATGGAGTGGAGTGGAATGGAATGGAATGGAATGGAATGGAATGGAATGGAATAGAATGGAATGTAGTGGGTTGGAATGCAGTGAAGTGGAATGGAGTGGAGTGGAGTGCAGTGGAGAGTAATGGAATGAGGTGGAGTGCGGTTGAGTAGAGTTTAATGGAATGAAATTGAATGGAATAGAATGGAGTGGAGTGGAACGGAGTGGAGTGGAGTGGAAAGGAGTGGAATGTAACGGAATTTAATGGAGTGGAATGGAGTGGTGACAAATGGAGTAGAGTGGAATGGAATGCATTGGAGTCTAATGGAACAGAATGAAATGGAGTGGAGTGGAATGTAGTGGAGTGAAATGGAGTGGAGTGGAGTGGGTTGGAATGGAATTTAGTGGAGTTGAGAGGAGTGGAGCAGACAGGAATGAAATGGAATGGAATCTAATGGAGTGGTGTGAAACGGAGTGTAGTGCGCTGGAATGGAGAGGAATGGAATGGAGTGGAATGAAATGGAGCAGAGTGGATTGGACTGGAGTGGAGTGGAATGGAATGCAGTAGAGTGTAATGTAGTGGAGTGAAATGAATTGGAGTGTTGAGGAGCTTAATGGAATGGAATGGAGTGGAGTGGAATGGAGTGGAATAAAGTGGAACGAAATGTGGTGAAATGGATTGGAATGGAGTAAAATGGAGTGGAGTATAGTAGAATGGAGTGAAGTGGACGAGAATGTCGTGAAATGGAATTTAATCGAATGGAATGGAATTTAATGGAGTGGAGCGGAATGCACTGGTATGTAGTGTAATGGAAAAGAATGGAGTGGAATGGAATGGAATGGAGTGGAATGGAATTGAATGGAGTGGAGTGGGGTGGAGTGGAAAGGAGTGGAGTGGAGTGGAATGGAGTGGAAAAAAGTGGAGTGTAGTGGTATGAAATGGAATTGAATGGAGTGGAGTGGAGTGGAATGGAGTGGAGTGAAGTGGAATGGAATGTAATTGAATGAAATGGAAAGGAGTGGAGTGTAATGGAGATTAGAGCAATGGAGTATATTGGAATGGAATGGAATGGAGTGGATTGGAATGGAATGAAGAGGAGTGGAAGGGAATGAGGTGGAGTGGAATGGAATGGAATGAAGAGGAGTGGAAGGGAATGAAGTGGAGTGGAATGGAATGGAATGGATTGGTGTGGGTTGGAATGCAGTGGAGTGGAATTTAGTGCAGTGGAGTGCAGTGGAGAACAGTGGAATGCGGTGGAGTGGAGTGGAGTGCAATGAAATGTAATGTAATGGAATGGCGTGGTGAGGATGGAGTGGAGTGGAGTGGGTTGGAATGGAATGGAGTGGAGTTGATTGGCATGGAGTAGACTGGAAAGAAATGGAATGGAATGGAATGGAGTGGAGTGAAACGGAGTGTAGTGGGGTGGAATGCAGAGGAATGGAAAGGAGTGGAATGAAATGGAGGGGAGTCGAGTGGACTGGAGTGGAGTGGAATGGAATGGAGTAGATTGGAATGGAGTAGAATGGAATGGAGTGGAGTGCTGTGGAGCTTAATGGAATGGAGTGGCATGGAGTGGAATGGAATGGAGTGAAGTGGAGTGGAGTGGAGTAGAATGGAGTGGAATACAGAAGGATGGAGTGGAATGGACTGGAATGTAGTGCAATGGAATTTGATGGAATGGAATGGAATGGAATGGAGTGGAGTTCAATGGACTGGAATGGAGTGGTATGGAATGGAACGGAGTGTAATGGAATGGCATGGAGTGGAATGGAATGGAATGCAGTGGAGCGGAGTGGTGCATAATGGGGTGGATTGGAGTGGAATGGAGTGGAAAGAAGTGGAGTGGTGTGGAATGGAATAGAATGGAATAGAGAGGAGTTGAGTAAAATAGAGTTACGTGGAGTGGAATGCAGTGAAATGGAATGAAATGGAATAGAGTGGAGTGAAATGGAGAGGAGTGGATTGGAGTATAGTGGAATGGAATGGAATGGAGTGAAATGGAATGGAATGGAATGAAACGAAAGGGAGTGGAGTGGAGTGGAATGGAGTGGAGTGGAGTGGAAAAGAGTGGAAAGGAGTGGGTTGGAAGGCAGTGGAGTGGAATGGAGTGGAGTGGAGTGAAGTGGAGAGCAATGGAATGTGGTGGAGTGTAGTGGAGTGGTGAGGAGAGGAATGGAATGGAATGGAATGGAGTGGAGTGGAATGGAAGGGAGTAGAGTGTAATGGAGTGGAATGAAATGGAGTGGAGTGTTGTGGACCTTAATGGAATGGAATGGAATGGAATGGAGTGGAATAGAGTGGAACGGAATGTGCTGAAATGGATTGGAATGGAGTGGAATGGAGTGTAGTATAGTAGAATGGAGTGAAATGGACGAGAATGTTGTGGAATGGAATTTAATCGAATTTAATGGAATTTAATGGAGTGGAGCGGAACGGACTTGTATATAGTGGAATGGACTGGAATGGAGTGGAATGGAATGGAATGGAGTGGAGTGGAATTGAATGTACTGGAGTGGAGTGGAGTGGAAAGGAGTGGAGTGGAGTGGAATGGAGTGGAATAAAGTGGAGTGGAGTGGTATGAAATGGAATTCAATGGAGTGGAGTGGAATGGAGTGTATTGGAATGAAATGGAAAGGAGTGGAATGTAATGGAGATTACAGCAATGGAGTATAGTGGAATGGAATGGAATGGAGTGGATCAGAATGGAATGAAAATAAATGGAATTGAGTGGAGTGGAATGGAATGGAATGAAGTGGAGTGGAATGGAATGGAGTGGAGTGGAGAGGAATGGAACGGAATGGAGTAGGTTGGAATGCAGTGGAGTGGAATTTAGTGCAGTGGAGTGCACTGGAGGACAACAGAATGTGGTGGAGTGGAGTGGAGTGCAATGACATGGAATGTAATGGAAAGGCGTGGTGAGGAATAGAGTGGCATGGAGTGGAGTGGGTTGGAAAGGAATGGAGTGGAGTTGAGTGGAGTGGAGTAGACTGGAATGAAATGGAATGGAATAGAATGGAGTGGAGTGAAACGGAGTGTAACGGGGTGGAAAGGAGAGGAATGGAATGGAGTGGAATGAAATGGAGAGGAGTCGAGTGGACTGGAGTGGAGTGGAATGGAGTGGAGTACCTTGGAATGGAGTGGAATGGAATGGAGTGGAGTGCTGTGGAGCTTAATGGAATGGAAAGGAATGGAGTGGAATGGACTGTAACGGAATGGAGTGAAGTGGAGTGGAATGGAGTAGAATGGAGTGGAGTACAGAAGAATGGAGTGGAATGGACTGGAATATGGTGAAACGGAATTTGGTGGAATGGAATGGAATGGAATGGAGTGGAGTTTAATGGAATGGAATGGAGTGGTATGGAATGGAACGGAGTGTAATGGAATGGAATGGGGTGGAATGGAATGGAATGTAGTGGAGTGGAGTGGTGTCTAATGGAGTGGATTGAAGTGTAATGTAGTGGAAAGAAGTGCAATGGAGTGGAATGGAATAGAATGGAATAGAATGGAATAGAGCGGAGTTGAGTAAAATAGAGTGAAGTGGAGTGGAATGCAGTGTAATGGAATGAAATGGAATGGAGTGGAGTGGAATGGAGAGGAGTGGCATTGAGTATGGTGGAATGGAATGAAATGGAGTGAAATGGAATGGAATGGAATGAAATGGAGTAGAGTGGACTGGAATGGAGTGGAGTGGACTGGAATGGAGTGGGTTGGAATGCAGTGGAGTGGAATGGAGTGGAGTGGAGTGCAGTGGGGAACAATGGAATGTGGTGGAGTATAGTGGAGTGTTGTGGAGAGGAATGAAATGGAATGGAATGGAATGGAGTTGAGTGGAATGGAGAGGAATGGAACGGAGTGGAATGAAATGGAGTGGATTGGAGTAGAGTGCAGTGCAATGGAATGGAATGGAATGGATAGAAGTGGAGTGGAAAGCACTAGAATGGAGTTGAATGGAATGTAAAGGAGTGGAATGGAATGGAATGGAATGAAATGGAATGGAACGGAGTGGAGTGAAACTGAGGGTAGTGGGGTGGAATGGAGATGAATGGAATGGAGTGGAATGGAATGGACTGAAGTGGAGTGGACTGGAGTGGAATGGAATGGAAAAGAGTGGAATGGAGTTGATTGGAATGAAATGGAATGGAATGGAGTGGAATTGAGAGGAGTGGATAGAAGTAGAGTGGAATGGAACGTCATGGAGTGGAGTGGAGTGCAATGGAGTGGATTGGAGTGGAAAGGAGTGGAATGGAATGGAATGAAGTGGAGTGGAGTGGATTGGAGTGGAATGGAATGGAATGTCATGCAGTGGAGTGGAGTTGAATGCAATGGAGTGGACTGGAACGGAATGGAATGGAGTGGTATGGAATGGGAAGGAATGGAGTGGAAGGGAACGGAGTGCAGTCGAATGGTGTGGGATGTAAGGGAGTGGAGTGGAGTGGAGTCTAATGGAATGGAATGGAGTGGAGTGGAACGGAGTGGAATGTAATGGAGTGGAATGGAGTGTAGTGGAGTGGTGTTTAGTGAAATGGAGTGGAATGGAAAGGAGAGGAGTGGAATGGAATGGAATGGAGTAGAATGAAATGGAACGGAATGGATTTGAGTGGAACGAAGTGGAATGGAATGGACTGTAATGGAGTGGAGTGGACTGGAACGGAGTGGATTGGAATGGAATCGATTTTAATGGGATGGAAAGTAATGGAATGCAGTAGATTGGAGTGGAATGGAGTGGAGTGGACTGGAACGGAGTGTAGTGTAGTGGAATGCCGTGTAATGGATTGGGATGGAGTGGAGTGGAGTGGAATGGAATGGAGAGGAGTGGAGTGGAATGTAGTGGAGTGGAATGGAGTGGAATGGAGTGGAATGGAATGGAATGCAGTGGAGTGGAATGGAGTGGAGTGAAGTGGAAAGGATTGAAATGGAGTAGTGTGGAAAGAAATTGAGTGGAGTGGAGTGAAGTGGAGTGGAAAAGAATGGTCTGGAATTGAATGGAATGGAATAAAATGAAATGGAATTTAATGGAATGCTAAGGAATGCAACTGAATAGAAAGCAAGAGAATGGAAAGTGACATGTAATGTGAGCTGAGATTGTGCCACTGCACTCCAGTCTGGGTGAGACAATTATACTCTTTCGAAGAAAAGGAATGGAATGCAATGTTGTGAAATGGAATGGAATGGAGAGAAGTGGAGTGGAGTGCAGTGGAGTGGACTGGAATGGAGTAGAATGCAATGGGATGGAGTGGAATGGAATGGAGTGGAGTGCAGTGGAAGGGAGTGATATAGTATTTAATGGAATGTGATGGAATGGAATGCAATGGGATGGTGAAAAGAAATGTGAGATGAGATTGTGCCACTGTAATCCAACGTTCTAACAGAGCGAGATCCTGTGGAAAGAAAGGAACGGAATGGAATAGAGTGAAAATCAAAGGAATGGAGTGGAGTGGAGTGGAGTGGAGTGGTGTTGAATGAAATGGATTAGAGTTGAAAGGAATGGAATAGTACGGACTGGATTGTAGTGGAGTAGAGTGGAGTAGATTGCAGTGGAGTGGAGTGGAATGAAGTGGAATGGAATGGAATGTAGTGGAATGGAATTTAATGGAATGAAACGGAATGGAACGAAGTGGAGTGGAATGGACTAGAATGGAGTGGAATGGAATGGAATGGAGTGGAATGTAATAGAACGTAGTGGAGTGGAGTGGAGTGGAATGGATTGGAGTGGAGTGGAAGGGAGTGGAAAGGAGTGGAGTGGAGTGGAATGGAATGGAACGGATTGGAGTGGAGTGGAGTGGAGTGGAATGGAGTGGAGTGGAGTGGAATGGAGTGTAATGGAATAAAATGGATTGGAGTGGAGTGGAAGGGACAAGAGTGGAATGAGTATAGTGGAATGGAATTGAATGGAGTGGAATGGAATGGAAGGGAATGAAATGGAATGGAGTGGAGTGGAGTAGAATGGAGTGGATTGGAATGGAATGCACTGTTTTAGGAGTGAAATACAATGGAACAGAGTGGGTTGGAATTCAGTGGAGTGGAATGGAGTGGAGTGGAGTGCAGCGGAGAACAATGGAACGGAGTGGAGTGGATTGGAGTGGAGTGGAGTGGAATGGAGAGGAATGAATGGAGTGGAAAGAAATGGATTGGAGTGGAGTGGAGAGGAGTGGAATGAAATGGAATGGACTGGGGTGGAGTGGAATGCCCTGTAATGGAGGGGAATGGAATGGAATGGAGTGGAATGGAGTGGAGTGGAGTGGAATGGAGTGGAGTGGAGTGGAATGGAAAGGAGTATAGTGGAATGGATTCAAATGCAATGTAATGGAATGGAATGGAGTGGAATGGAGAGGAGTGGAAAGGTGTAGAGTGGAAAGGAGTGGAATGGAATGGAATGGAATGAAGTGGAGTGGATTGGAGTGGAGAGTATTGAGTGGAATGGAGTGTAATGGAGTGGAATGGAGTGGAATGGAGGGTAGTGGATTGGAGTGGAAAGGAGTATAGTGGAATGTTGTCAAATGGAATGAAATGGAATGGAATGGAGTGGAATGGAGAGGAGTGGAAAGGTGTAGAGTGGAAAGGAATGGAATGGAATGGAATGGACTGAAGTGGAGTGGATTGGAGTGGAGTGTATTGGAATGGAGTGGAATGGAGTGGAAGAGTGGAATGGAATGGTGTAGAGTGGCATGGAGTGGAACGGAGTGGAGTGGAGTGGAATGGAATGGAGAGTAATGGATTGGAATTGAATGGTGTGGAATTGAGTGGAGTGGAGTGGATGGAATGTAATGAAACGGAATTCAGTGGAATGGAATTCAATGGAGTGGAATGGAATGCAATGACATGGAATGGAGTGGAGAGAAGTGCAGTGGACTGGGTTGGAGTAAAATGGCGAGGAGAGGCGTGGAATGGAACGGAATCAAATGAATTGGAATAGTATGGAATGGAATGGAGTTTACTGGAATGTAATGTAATGGAAAGGCATATAGTGCAGCGGAATTGCATTCAGTGGAATGCAATTGAATGAAGTGGAGTGGAGTTTACTTGACTGGAATGGAGTTGTAAGGAGTGGAAAGGAGTGGAGTGGATTGGAGTAGATTGTAGTGGAGTGCAGTGGAACTGAGTGGCGTGGATTGGATTGAATGTAGTGGTGTGGAGTGAAATAGAATGGAATGGAGTGGAATAGAATTGAAAGGAATGGAGTGGAAGGGAATGGAGTGGAGTGGAATGGAGTGGAATGGAAGAGAGTGCATTGAAGTGGAGTCGAATTGTATAGAGTGGAGTGGGGTGGAATGGAGTGGAATGGAATGGAGTTGAATAGAGTTGAGTGGAGTGTAGTTTAGTGGAATGGAATATTATGGAAAACAGAGGAGTGGAATGGAATGAAGTGTAGTATAATGGAATGGAATGGAATGGAATGGATTGGAGTGGAATGGAGTGGAATGGAATGGAACGGATTGGAGTTGAGTGGAATGGAGTGGAGTGGAGTGGAATGGAGTGTAATGGAAGAAAATGGATTGGAGTGGAGTGGAGGGGAGTGCAGTGGGCTGGAATGGAGTAGAGTGGAATGAAAAGAAATGGAGGGGAATGGAATGGAAAGGAATGGAGTGGAAGGGAATGGCGTGGAGTGGAATGGAGTGGGATGGTATGGAGTGGAGTGGAGTCGAATGGAATGGGATGGAGTGGAGAGGAATGGAGTGGAATGCAATGGAGTGGAATGGAGTGGAGTGGAGTTTGGAGAAATGGAATTGTATGGAAAGGAGAGGAGTGAAATGGAATGGTGTGTAGTAGAATTGAGTGGAATGGAATGGAATAGATTTGAGTGGAGTGGAGTGGAATGGAGTGGAGTGGACTGGAATGGAGGGGAGTGGAATGGAATGGATTTAAATGGAATGGAATGGAATGGAATGCAGTAGAGTGGAGTGTAGTGGAGTGGGCTGGAATGGAGTGGAGTGGAATGGAATGGAATGGAGTGGAAGGGAATGGAGTGTTGTGGAATTGATTGGGTTGGAATGAAGTGGAGTGGAGTGGAGTCGAATGGAATGGAATGTAATGGAGTGGAATGGAGTGGAAAGGAATGGAGTGGAATGTAGTGGAATGGAGATTAGTGGAATGGAATGGAACTGAAAGGAAAGGAGTGGAATGGAATGGAGTGGAGTAGAATACAATGGAATGGAATTGAAAGGAGAGGAGTGGAATGGAATGGAGTGGAGTAGAATAGAATGGAATGGAATGGATTTGAGGGGAGTGGAGTGGAATGGAGTGGAATGGAGTGGAGTGGACTAGAATGGAGTGGAGTGGAATGCAATGGAGTTTAATGGAATGGAATGGAATGCAGTAGAGTGGAGTGGAATGGAGTGGAGTGGACTGGAATTGACTGGAGTGAAATGGAAAGGAGTTTAATGGAATGGAATGGAATGGAAAGGATTGGAACGCAGGAGAGTGGAGTGGAATGGAGTGAAGTGGAGTGGAATGTAGAGTGGAATGGAAAGGAATTGAATGGAGTGGAGTGGAGTGGAATGGAGTGGATTGGAATCGAGTGGAATGGAATGGAGTTGAGAGAAATGAAGTGGAATGGAACAAAATGGAATGGAATCGAATGCAGTGCAGTGGAGAGGAGTGGAATGGAGTGGAGTGGAATGTAATGGAATGTAGTGGTGGGCATTGGAGTGGAATAGAATGGAATGGAGTGGAGTTGACTGTAATGGACTGGAATGGAGTGGCAAGAAAAGGAGTGGAATGCAATGGAATGGAATGTAGTGGAGTGTAATCGAATGGAGTTGAATGTAATGTAATGTAATGTTATGGAATGGAATGGATTGGAATGGAATGGAATGGAATGGAATGGAATTCAGTGCATAGGATTGGAGTGGAGTGGAGTGGAGTGGAATGGAGTGCAATGGAGTACAATGGAATGGAGTGGAGAGCAGTGGAATGGAATGGAATGGACAGGAATGGAATGGATTAATGGAATTGAATGGATTAATGGAATGGAATGGAGTGGAGTGGAGTGCAGTGGAGAGGAATGGAATGGAATTCAGTGGAAGGGGAATGGAGAGTAATGGAATGGAGTGGAATGAAGTGTAATCGAGTGGTGTGGAATGCATTGCAGTGGAGTGGAGTGGAGTGGATTGGAGTGGAGTGGATTGGAGTGCAGTGGGACGGATTGGAATGCAGTGCAAGTTTGTATTGTGCTACTGGGGTTCCGTATGAGTGAGAGAGTGAGATACTCTCGAAAGAGAGGAATGGAATGCGATGTAATGGAATGGAGTGATCTGGAATGGTCTAGAGTGCAGTGGAGTGAAGTGTAGTGGAGTGGAATGGAGAGGGATAGAATGGGATGGAATGGAAAGGAGTGAAGTGGAGTTGAGTGGGGTGGAGTGGAGTGCAATGGAATGGAGTGGAAAGGAAAGGGATGGAGTGGAATGGGGTGGAGTGCCGTGGAATGGAGAGGAGTGGAATGGAGTGGAATGGAGTGGAATGGAATCAGATGTAACAGAATATAATGGAGTGGAGTGGAGTGGAAAACAGTGGTTTGGAATTGAATGGAATTTATTGGAATGAAATGGAATGGAATGCAATGGAATGGAATGGAATGCAATGTAATGCAATGGAACGGAATGGAATGGCATGTAAAGCAATGCAATGGAATAGAATTTAATGAAATGGAAAGTGACATATAATGTGAGCTGAGATTGTGCCACTTCACTCCAGCCTGGGTGACACAGTGATATCCTATCCAAGGAAAGGAATGGAATGCAATGGAGTGAAACGGAATGGAATGGAATGCAATTGAATGGAGTGGAGTGGAGTGGAATGCAGTGGAGTGGATTGGAATGGAGTGGAATGGAATGGCATGGAGTGGAATGGAATGGAGTGGAGTGCAGTGGAGTGGAGTGAAATAGTATTGAATGGAATGGGATGGAATGGAATGCAATGGAATGGTGAAAAGAAATATGAGCTGAGATTGCGCCACTGCACTTCAACTTTTATGACAGAGTAAGATCCTGTGGAAAGAAAGGAATGGAATGCAACGGATTGAAAATGAAAAGAATGGAGTTTAGTGGAGTGGAGTGGAGTGGAATGGAATGGAATGGAGTGGAGAGGAGTGGAATGGATTGGAATGGAATGGAGTGGAATTCAGTGGAGTGGAGAGGAGTGGGTGGAATGGAATGAAATGGAATGCATTGGAGTGGAATGGAATGGAGTGGAGTGGAATGTAAAGGCATTTCTTGGAGTGGAGAGTAGTGCAGTGGAGTGTAGTGGAATGTAGTGTAGTGGACTGGAATGGATTGAAACGGAATGGAAAGGAGTGGAATGGAATGGAATGGAATGGAGTGGAGTGGAGTGGAACGGAATGGATTGGAGTGGAGTGGAAAGGAGTGGGGAGGCTTCGAATGGAAGTGAATCAAATGGAATGGAATCGAATGGAATGGAATGGAGTTTAATGGAATGGAATGGAATGAAAATAGAAGAGTGCAGCGGAATTCCATGCAGTGGAATGCAATGGAATGGAGTGGACTGGAGTTTAGTAGACTTGAAAGGAGTGGTGTGGAGTGGAAAGGAGTGGAGTGGATAGGAGTGGAATGGAGTGCAATGCAGTGGAATGGAGTGGCGTGGATTGGAATGGAATGTAGTAGTGTGGATTGGAATGGAATGGAATGGAGTCGAATGGATTGGAAGGGAATGGATTAGAGTGGAATGGAGTGGAATGGAATGGAGTGGAGTGGAGTCGAATGGAATGGAATGGAGAGGAGGGGAATGGAGTGGAATGTTATGGGGTGGAATGGAGTGAAGTGGAGTAGAGTTTAGTGGAATGGAATGGTATGGAAAGGAGATGAGTGGAATGGAATGGAGTGTAGTAGAATTGAATGGAATGGCATGGAATAGATTTGAGTGGAGTGGAGTGGAATGGAGCAGAGTGGAATGGAGTAGAGTGGACTGGAATGGAGAGGAGTGGAATGGAATGGAGTTTAATAGAATGGAATAGAATGGAGTGCAGTAGAATGGAGTGGAGTGGAAAGGAAAGGATTGGAATGGAATGGCATGGAATGTAGTGGAATGTAATCGAATGGAGTTGACTGGAATGGAATGGAATGGATTGGAATGGAGTGGACTGGAATGGAATGGAATAGATTGGAGTGGAGCTGATTGCAGCAGAATGGAGTGGAGTGGAGTGAAGTGGACTGGAGTGGAATGGAGTGGAATGGAGTGCAATCGAATGGAGTGGAGTGGAGTGGAATGGAATGGATTAGACAGGAATGGAATGGAATGTATTAATGAAATGGAGTGGAGTGCAGTGGGGTGCAGTGGAGAGGAATGGAATGGAAGGGTGTGGAATAGAATGGAATGGAGTGGAGTGGCGTGGAGTGGAGTGGCGTAGAGTGGAGTGGTGTGGACTGGTGTGGAATGTAGTGGTGTGGAATGTAGTGCTGTGGAATGGAATTGATTGGAGTTGAAAGGAATGTAATGGTAAGGAATTGTTTAGAGTGGAGTGGAGTGCGGTGGAGTGGACTGGAATGGAGTGGAATGGAATGGAATGGAGTGGAATGGAATGAAATGGAGTGTAAAGGAATATAGTGGAATGGAATGGTATAGAGTGAAATGGAATGGAATGGAATGGAGGAGATTGGAGTGGAATGGAGTAGAGTGGAGTGCAGTGGAGTGGAATTGACTGGAATGGTGTGAAATGGAATGGAATGGAGTAGAATGAACAGGAATGGAGTGGAACTGAAAGGATTGGAGTGGAATGGAAGGGAATGGAGTGGAATGGCATGGAATGGCATGGAATGGAGTGGAGTGAACTAGAATGGAATTTAATGGTATGGAATGGAGTGGAGTGGAGCGAAATAGAGTGGATTGGACTGGAAAGGAGTGGAATGGAATTGAGTGGAATGCAGTGGAGTGGAGTGAAATAATATTGAATGGAATGGAATGGAATGGAATACAAATGGATGGTGAAAAGAAATGTGAGCTGAGATTGTGCCACTGAACTCCAGCTTTTGTGACAGAGTGTGATCCTGAGGAAAGAAAGGATTGGAATGGAATGGAGTGGAATGGAGTGGAGTAGAGTGGAGTGGAGTGGAGTGCAGTGGAGTGGAGTGGAGTTGTGTGGAATGTAGTGGTGTGGAATGGAATGGATTGAATTTGAATTGAATGGAATGGTATCGAATGGATTAGGGTGGAGTGGAGTGGAGTGCAGTGGAGTGGACTGGAATGGAGTGGAATGGAATGGAATGGTGTGGAAAGGAATGAAATGGAAGGGAATGGAGTATAGTGGAATGGAATGGTAGGGAGTGAAATGGAATGGAGGGGAATGGAGGGGATTGGAGTGGAATGGAGAAGAGTGGAGTGCACTGAAGTGGAATCAACTGGAGCGGTGTGAAATGGAATGGAAGGGAATGGAGTGGAATGGAGTGAAATGAACACAAAAGGAGTGGAATGGAAATGATTGGAGTGGGATGGAATGGATGTGATTGGAATGGAACGGATTGGTATGGAATGGAGTTTGTGGAGTAGAATGGAATGGAATGGCATGGAATGGAGTGGAGTGGAGTGGAATAGAGTTGATTGGAGTGGAAAGGACTGGAATGGAATGGAATGGAAAGGAATGGCGTGGATTGTAGTGGAATGGACTGTAATGGATTGGAATGAACTGGAGTGCAATGGAATGGAATGGAGTGGATTGGAGTGGAATGGAGTTGAGTGAATTGGAATGGAGTGGAGTGGAATGGAAAGGAATGCAGTGGAGTGGAATGGAGTGGAGTAAAGTGGAACGGATGGAAATGGAATAGCATGAAATGAATTGGAGTGGAGTGGAGTGAAGTGGATTGCAACGGAATGGAGTGGAGTGGAATGGATTGGAATGGAATGCAGTAAAGAGTAATGCAGTGGAATGGAATGGAATGGTGTGGAGTGGAATGGAATGGAATAGATTTGAGTGGAGTGAAGTGGAATGGAGTGGCGTGGATTGGAATGGAGTGGAGTTTAATGAAATGGAGTTCAATGGAATGTAGTGGAATACAAAGCAGTAGAGTGGAGTGTAAAGGAATGTAATGGAAAGGAATAGAATGGAGTGTAGTGGAAGGGAGTGTAATGGATTGGAATGGAGTGGAGTGTAGTGGAAGGGAGTGTAATGGACTGGAATGGAGTGGAGTGGAATGGAATGGATTGGAGTGGTGTGGAGTGGAATAGAGTGGGGTGGAATGGAACGGAGTAGAGTGGAATGGAATGGAATGCACTGGAGTGGAATGGAGTGAAGTGGAGTGGAACGGATGGAAATGGAATATTGTGGAATGAAATGGAGTGGAGTGGAGTGAAGTGGAGTGGAACTAAATGGAGTGGTGTGGAGTGCAGTGGAGTGGACTGCAATGGAGTGGAATGGAATGGAATGGAGTGGAAAGGAAGGAAATGGAGTGGAATGGAGTATAGTGGAATGGAATCTTAGGGAGTGAACTGGAATGGAGGGGATTGGAGTGGAATGGAGTAGAGTGTGCAGTGGAGTGGAATAGACTGGAGTGGTGTGAAATGGAATGGAATGGAATGGAATGGAGTGGAATGGAGGGAAATGAACACGAAAGGAGTGGAATGGAAATGATAGGAGTGGAATGGAATGGATTTGAGTGGAATGGAGTTTGTGGAGTAGAATGGAATGGAATGGCATGGAATGGAGTGGAGTGGAGTGGAATAGAGTTGATTGGAGTGGAAAGGACTGGAATGGAATGGAATGGAAAGGAATGGGGTGGATTGTAGTGGAATGGACTGTAATGGATTGGAATGAAGTGGAGTGCAAAGGAATGGAATCTAGTGGAGTGGAGTGGAATGGAGTTGAATGGAATGGAATGGAATGGAATAGAATGGTATGGATTGGAATGGAATGGAATGGAGTGGAGTACAGAGCAATGGAGTGGAATGGGATGGAAGGGAATGGAATGGAGAGGATAGGAGTGGAGGGGAGTGGAGTGGAGTGGAGAGGAATAGAATGGAGTGGAGTGGAATGGATTGGAATGGAATGGAATTGAGTGCAGTGGAATTGAACGGAATGGAGTGCTTTGGAATGGAGTGGACAGGAATTTTGTGGAAGGGAGTAGAGTGCAGTGGAGTGGCACGTAATGGAATTGAATGGAGTAGAGTGGAATGCAGGGGAGTGGAGTAGGGTGCAGTGGAGTGGAGTGGAATGGACTAGAGTTGAGAGGAATGGAATGAAGTGGATTGGAATGGATTGGAATGGAATGTAGTGGATTGCAGTGGATTGGAACGGAATGGAGTGGAGTGGAGTGAAATGGACTGGAATGGAGTGGAATGGGTGTAGTGGAAAGGAGTGGAATGGAATGGAATGAAATTGCGTGAAATGCTGTGGAGTGGATTGGAGTGGATTGAAATGGAGTTCACTGGAGTGAAATGGCAAGGAATGGAGTGGACTGGAGTGGAGCGGAGTGGAATGGAGTGGAGTGGAATAGATGGAGTGGAATCGAACGGATTGGAATGCAATGGAATGGAGTGCAGTGGAATAGAATGGGATGGAGTGCAGTGGAATGCAGTTGAGCGAAGTGTAATGGAGTGGAATGGAATGGAGTGTTATTAAATGGAATGGAGTGGAGTGGAGTGAAATGGAGTGGAGTGGAAAGGATTGGAATGGAATGGAAAGGAGTGCAGTGGAATGGAATGGAATGGAGTGCAGTGGAGAGGAGTGGTTGGGAATGCAGTGGAATGGAGAAGAGTGGAGTGGAATGGAATGTAACGGAGAGGAGTGGAGTGAAATGGATTAAAGTGCAATGCAATGGAATGGAGAACAGTGGAATGGAATGGAATGGAATGGAAAGGAGAAGAGTGAAGTGGAATGGGGAGGAGTGAAATACAGTGGAGTGGAGTGGAATGGAGTGGAATGGAACATAGTGCAATGGAATGGAGTGGATCGGAGGAAGTAGAGTGCAATGAAATGGAAAGGAATGAAATGGAGTTAAGTGGGATGGAATGGAGTGGAGTGGAATGGAAGGCAGTGGAATGGAGTGGAGGGTACAGGAATGGGTTGGAGTGGAATGGGATGGAGTGGAATGGATTGCAATGGAAAGGAGTGGAGTCGATTGGAATGGAGTGGAGTGGATTGGAAAGGATTGGAATGGAAAGGAGTGGAATAGAATGGAATGGAATGGACTGAAATGAAATTTAGTTGAGTGGAATGAAGTAGAAGGGATTAGAATGGAGAGGAGTGGAGTGGAATGCAATGGAATGGATTGGAGTGTAGTGGAATGGAGTGGAGTGGAATGGATGGGAGTTCAGTGGAATGAAATGGTATGCAGTGGAGTGGAATGGTGTGCAGTGGAATGGAGTGGAATGGAGGAGAGTGGAATTAAATTGAATGGAGTGTAATGGAGGAGGGTTGAGTGGAATGGAATGGAGAGGAGTGGAATGGATTGCTATCGAAAGTAGTGTAATGTTGTGGAATGGAATGGAATGGAGTGGAGTGGAGTGGACTGAACTGGAGTGGAAAGGACTGGAATGGAGTGGAATGAAGTGTAGTGGAATGGAGTGGAAAGGAATGTAATGGAGTGGAGTGAAGTGGAATGGAGTGAAATGGATTTAAATGGACTGGAGTAGAGTGGAATGGAATGGAATCGAATGGAGCGCTGTGGAGATGAATAGAATGCTGTGCAACGAAGTGGAGAGGAGTGGAATAGAATGGAATGGAGTGGAATGGAATGGAGTGGAATGGAATAGAGGGGAGTGGAGTGGAGTGCAATGGAATGGAATAGAATGCAAAGGAGTGGAGTGGAGTGGAGTGGAGTAGAATGGAATGCAATGAAATGGAGTAGAGTTGAATGGAATAGATTGGAGTGAAATGGAATGTAGTGGAGTAGAGTGGAGTGGAGTGGATTGGAATGGAATGGAGTGGGATGGATAGGATTGGAATGGAACGGTGTGGAGTGTTGTGGAACAGAATGGAATGGAATAGAGTGGAATGGAATGGACAGGAATGGAGTGGGATGGAAGGGAATGGAATGGAGTAGATTAAAATGTAATGGAGAGGAGAGGAGTGGAGTGGAATGGAATGGAATGGAGTGCAACCGAATGGAATGGAGTGGAGTGGAATGGAAAGAAGTTGAGTGGAGAGGAGTGGAGTGGTGAGGAATGGAGTGGAGTGGACTGGAATGGATTGGATTGAAATGGAATGGAGTGGAATGGAAAGGAATGGAATGGAGTGGAGTGGATTGGAATGGAGTAGAATGGGGTAGAGTGGAATGGAATGGAATAGAGTGGAATGGAAAGCAATGGAGTGAAGTGGACTGGAATGGAGTGTAATCAATTGCAGTGGACTGGAGAGGGGTGGAATGGACTGGAACAGAGTGGAGTGGAGTGGAATGGAGTAGAATGGAATGGAGTGGAATGGAGTACAATGGAATGGAAGGGAACAGAATGGAGCAGAGTGAAGTGGAATGGAATGGAGAGGAATGCAGTGGAGTGGACTGGAATTAAACGCAATGGAGTGGAGTGGAATGGAATGTACTGGAATGGAGTGGAGTGGATGAAATGGAATGCAGTGGAATGGATTGGAAAGGAATTTAAAAGAATGGAATGGAATGGAATGGAATGGAATTTTGGGGAGTGGAATGGAGTGGAATGGATTGCAATGGAGTTGATTGGAGTGGAAGGGAATGTAATGGAGTGGAGTAGAGTGGAATGGAGTGGAGTGGAATGGAGTGGAGTGGAGTGGAATGGAGTGGAGTGAAGTGGAATGGAATGGAGTGGACTGGAGTGGAATGGAGTGGTGTGGAGTGGAGTGGAGAGAAATGGAGTTTTCCGTAGTGGAATGGAATGGAAGGGACATGTTTGGAGTTGAGTGGAGGGGAGTGGAATGGAATAGAGTGCAGTGGAAAGTATTGGAGTGGAGTGGAGTGAGTGGAACAGAATGGAGCGGAATTAAATTGAGTGGTGTGGGGTGGAGTGGAGTGGAGTGCAGTGCAGTGGAATGGAATGGAATGGAGTGGAGTGGAATGGAACGGAGTGGAGTGGAATGGAACGGAGTGGAGTGGAATGGAATAGGGTTG
Source organism: Pongo abelii (assembly GCF_028885655.2). Lineage (NCBI taxonomy): Eukaryota > Metazoa > Chordata > Mammalia > Primates > Hominidae > Pongo > Pongo abelii. The sequence goes on along the minus strand of NC_072000.2, from coordinate 14,524,957 downwards.
AGTGGAGTGGTGTGGACTGGAATAGCGTGGAGTGGAATGGAATGCCATGTAATGAAATGGAGTTGAGTGGAGTGCAATGGAGTGGTGTGCAATGAAGTGGAATGCAATGAAGTGGATTGAAATGGAGTAAAGAGGAATGGAATGGAATGGAGTGGAATGGAAATGAATGGAATAGATTGGAGTGAAGTGAAGTAGAATGGAGTCGAATGGATTGAAATGGAGTGTAGTGAAGTGGAATGGAATGGAAAAGAATGGAGTGGAGTGGAGTGGAATGAAATAGAGTGGAATGGAGTGGAGTGAAGTGGAATGGAATGGAATGGAGTGGAGTGGAACGGACTGCAATGCAATGGAGTGGAATGGAGTAGAGTGGAGTGGAAAGGAGTGCAGTGAAATGGAATGGAATGGAGTGGAGTGGAACGGAGTTAAATGGTATGGAGTGGAATGCAATGTAGTGGAGTGGTGTGGAGTGCAGTGGAATGGCAAGTAGTGGAGTGCTGTGAAGTGGAATAGAGTGGAATGGAATGGAGTAGTATTAAATGTTATGGAGCGGATTGGAGTGGAATGGAGCTGAAAGGAGTTCAGTGGATTGCAATAGATTATAATGGAAAGGTGTGTAATGCAGTGGAATAGAATAGAATGGAGAGGAGTGGAGTTTAGTGGAATGCATTGGATTGGAATGAAGCAGTATTAAATGGTGAGAAGTAGTGTGGAGTGGAGGGCAGTGGAATGGAATGCTATGGTGTGGAGTGGAGTGGAGTGGAGTGGAATGCAGAGGAACAGAGTGGACTGGACAGGATTGGAGTGGACTCGAGTGGAATGGAGTGTAAAGGAGTCAAGTGGAGTGGAGTGGAATGGAAAGGAAAGAAGTGCAATGAAGTGGAGGGTAATGGAATGGAATGGGGTGGAGTGGAGTGGATTGGAGTGGATTAGCAAGGAGTGGAATGGAATGGAATTGAGAGGAATGGAATGGAGTGGAGTGGAGTGGAGAGAAATGGAAATGAATGGAGTGGAGTACAATGCAGTGGAATGGAACAGAAATGGATAGAAATGGAAAGCAGAGTGAAACGTGGAATGGAATGAAATGGAACGTGGAATGGATTGTGGAATAGACTGCAGAATGGAACGTGAAATGGAACGTGGAATGGATTGGAATGGAATGTGGAATGCAAGGGAATGGAATGTGGAATGGAATGTGGAATGGAAAGTGGAATGGAATGTGGAATGGAATGTGGAATGCAATGGAATGGATTGTGGAATGTAATGTGGAATAGAATGGAATGTGGAATGGAATGCGGAATTGAATGTAGAATGGAACGTGCAACGGAACATGGAATGGAATGGAAAGGAATGTGGAATGGAATGTGGAATGGTATGCAATGGAGTCTGGAATGTAACGTGGAATAGAATGGAAGGTGGAATGGAATGTGGAATGGAGTGGAATGGAATGTAGAATGGAATGTGGAATGGAATGTGGAATGTGATGGAATGCAATGGAATGGAATGGAATGTGGAATGAAATATGGAAAGGAATGTGGAATGGAATGTGGAATGGAACGCAAAGGAATGTAGCATGTAATGTGGAATGAAATGTGGAATGGAACGTGGAATGGAACATGGAATGGAATGGAATGGAACGGAATGGATTGTGGAATGGAATGTGGAATGCAAAGAGGAATGGAATGTAATGGAACGTGGAATTGGATGTAATGGAATGTTGAATGGAAAGTGGAATGAAGTGGAATGGAACTTGTAACAGAACATGGAAGGGAATGTGGAATGCACTGTGGAATGGAACATGAATTGGAATGTGCAATGGTATGTGTTAAAGTAAGTGGAATGGAAAGAAATGGAAAGTGGAGTGGAACGTGGAATGGAATGGAATGGAACATGGACTGGAATGTGCAACGGACTGTGCAACGGACCGTGAAATGGAAAGTGGAATGGATTGGAATGTAATGTGGAATGGAATGTGGAATGCAATGCAAGGCAATGTGGAATGGAATGTGGAATGCAATGGAATGGAATTTGGAATGCAAAAGAATGGAAAGTGGAATGGAACGTGGAACAGAATGTGGAATAGAAAGTGGACGGGAATGGAAAGAATGTTCAATGGAACGTGGAATGGAACTGAATGGAACGTAGAATGGAACTTGGAATGGAACGTGGAATGGAAAGTGGAATGTAATGTGGAATGAAGGGTTGAATTCAATGTGGAATGAAATGTGGAATGGAATAGAATGGAATGTGGAATGGAAGGTGGAAGCAAATTGAATGGAATGTGGAATGGAATGGAATGGAATAAAGAATGGAATGTGGAATGGAATGGAATGGAATGAATAATGGAATGTGGAATGGAATGGAATGTGGAATGGAATGGAATGGAATGAATAATGGAATGTGGAATGGAATGGAATGGAATGTGGAATGGAATGGAATGGAACGTGTAATGGAACGTGTAATGGAATGTGGAATGGAATGTGGAATGGAACGTGGAATGGAACGTGGAATGGAATAGAATGGAATGTGGAATGGAATGTGGAATGGAATGTTTAATGAAATGTGGAATGAAATGTGGAGTGGAACGTGGAATGGAACGTGGAATGGAGTGGAATGGAACTTGGAATGGAAGGTGAAATGGAAGATGGAATGGAGCGTTGAATGGAATGGAATGGAAGGTTGAATAGAATGTGGAAAGGAATGTGGAATGCAATGGAATTGAATGTGAAATGGAATGGATTGGAAGGTTGAATGGAAAGTGTAATGGAATGCAATGGAATGTGGAATGGAATGTGGAATGGAATGGAAAGGAATGCGGACGGGAATGTGGAATGGAATACAGTGGAATGGAATGTGGAATGCAATGCAATGGGATGGAATGTGGAATGGAATGGAACGGAATATGGAATGGAGTGTGGAATGGAATGTGGAGTGGCACATAGAATTTAACGGAATGCAATGTGGAATGGAATGAAGAATGGAATGTGAAATGGAACGTGGAATGGAATGAAATGGAACGTGGAATGGAACATGGAATGGAACATGCAAAGAAAAGCAGAATGCAAAGTGGAATTTAATGGAATGGAATGTGGAATGTGACCTATAATGAAATGGAATGGAACGTGGTACAGAATGTGGAATGGAACGTGGAATGGAATGTGCAATGGAATGTGGAATGGAAGGGAATGGAATGTGGAATGGAATGGATTGGAATGTGGTATGGAATAAATTGGAATGTAGAATGGAAAAGAATGGAAAGTGGAATGGAATGGAATGGAATGTTATGGAATGTGCAAAGGAAAGGAATGGAAAGTGGAATAGAATGGAATTGCATGGAATTTCGAATGGAAAGGAAAGTAATGTGGAAGGGAATGCAATGGAAGGCAGAATGGAATGGAATGGAATGTGGAACGGAATGGAATGGAAAGGAAAGAATGTGGAATGGAACGGAATGGATTATGGAATGGAATGTGTAATGGAATGTGGAATGGAACGTGGAATGTAAAAGAATGGAAAGCAGAGTGGAACGTGGAATAGAATGGAATGGAACGTGGAACGGATTGTGGAATAGACTGTGGAATGGAATGCGAAATGAAACGTGGAGTGGATTGGAATGGAATGTGGAATGCAATGGAATGGAATGTGGAATGGAATGTGGAAAGGAAAGTGGAAAGGAACGTGGAATGGAATGGAATGGAACGCAATGGAATCTGGAACGGAATGTGGAATGGGATGTGGAATGGAACATAGAATGGAATGGTATGGAATGTGGAACTGAACATTAAATGGAACGTGAAATAGATTGTGGAATGGAATGTGCAATGAAAAGTGGAATGGAACGTGGAATGGAAAGGAATGGAAAGTGGAGTGGAAAGTGGCATGGAATGGAATGGAACGTGGAAAGGATTGTGGAATGGACTGTGGAGTGGAACATGAAATGGAATGTGGAATGGATTGGAATGGAATGTGGAACGGAATGTGGAATTGAATGTGGAATGCAATGGAACGGAATGTGGAATGGAACTTTAATGGAATGGAATGGAATGTGGAATGGAAAGTGGAATGGAATGGAATGTGGAATGGAATGTGGAATGGAATGGAATGGAATGCCGAAAGAAATGTAATGGAGTGTGGAATGGAATGGAATGGAATGGAATGTGGAATGGAAGGGAATGGAATGTGGAATGGAAGGGAATGGAATGTGGAATTGAAGGGAATGGAATGTGAAATGGAATGTGGAGTGGATTGTGGAATAGAATGGAATACAACGGAATGGAAAGTGGAATGGAATGTGTAATAGAATGGAATGGAATGCCGAATGAAATGGAATGGTGTGTGGAATGGAATGGATGGTGGAATGGAAAGGAATGGAATGTGGAATGGAATGGAATGGAATGGAATGTGGAATGGAATGGAATGTGGAATGGAATGTGGAATGGAATGAGGAATGGAATTTGGAATGGAACGGAATGCAATGGAATGGATTGTGGAATGGAATTTAGAATGGAATGGAATGGAATGACGAAAGAAATGGAATGGAATGTGGAACAGAATAGAATGGAATTGAATATGGAATGGAATATGGAATGGAGTAGAATGGAATGTGGAATGGAATGGAATGGAATTTGGAATGGACTGTGGAATGGAATGGAATGAAATGTAGAATGGAACGTGGAACGGAACGTGGATTGGAATGTGGAAAGGAACATGGAATGGAATGTGGAACGGAAAGTGGAAAGGAACGTGGAATGGGACGTGGAATGGAACAGGGAATGGAATGTGGAAAGGAATGGAATGGAATGTGGAATGGACTGGAACAGAATGTAATGGAATGTGAAATGGAATGGAATGGAAAGTGGATTTGAATGGAGTGGAATGTGGAAAGGAATGGAATGGAATGTGGAATGGAATGTGGAATAGAATGGAATGGAATAGAATGGAATGGAAAGTGGACTGGTATAGAATGGAAAGTGGAATGGAAGGGAATGATATGGAATGTGGAGTGGAATGGAATGGAATGGAATGTGGAATGGAATGGAATGATATGGAATGTGGAGTGGAATGGAATGGAATGGAATGTGGAATGGAATGGAATGGAATGTGGAATGGAATGGAATGGAAAGTGAAATGTAATGGAGTAGAATGGAATGTGGAACAGAGTGGAATGGAATTCAATGGAATGTGCAATGAAATGGAAAGGAATAGGGAATGGAATGGAGTGGAATGGGGAATGGAATGAAATGCAAAGTGGAATGGAATGGAATGCAATGTGCAATGGAATGTGGAATTGAATGGGATGGAATGTGGAACGGAAAGTGAAATGGATTGGAATGGAACATGGAAAGGAACGTGGAATAGAACTTGGAATGGAATGGAATGGAATGTGAAATGGAATGCGGAATGGAATGGAATGTGGAATGGAAGAGAATGTAAGGTGGAATGGTAAGGAATGGAATGTGGAATGGGGTGTAGAAAGGAATGGAATGGAATGTGGAATCGAATGTAATGGAATGTGGAATGGAATGGAATGCAATGTGGTATGGAATTGAATTTAATGAGGAATGGAAGGAGGAAAGGAATCTAATGGAATGTGGAAGGGAATAGAATGGAATGTGGAATAGAATTTAATGCAATGTGCAATGGAATGGAATGGAATACGGAATGGAATGGGGAAAGGAATGGAAAGGAATCTGGAATAAAATGTGGAATGGAATGAAATGGAATGTTGAATGGAATGTGGAACTGAATGGAAACGAACGTGGAATGAAATGTGGAATGGAATGAAATGGAATGTTGAATGGAATGTGGAAAGGAATGGAATGTAATGTGGCATTGTATGTGGAATGAAATGGAACGGAAAGTGGAATGGAATGGATTGGAAAGTGGAATGGAATGTGGAATGGAATGGAATGAAATGTGCATTGGAACAATGAATGGAAAGTTGAATGGAAAGTAGAATGCAATGGAATGACAAGTGGAATGGAATGTGGAATGGAATGGAAGGTGAATTGGATTGTGGAAAGGAATGGAATGGAATGAAATTTGGAAGGGAATAGAAAGGAATTTGAAATGGAATGGAATGGAATGCCTAATGGAATGGAATGGAATGTGGAATGGAATGGAGTGTTTACCGGAATGGAATGGAATGTGCAATGGAATGGATTAGATTGTGGAACGGAATGGAATGGAATATGAAATTGAATGGAATGGAGTGGAATGTGGAATGGAAAGTGGAATGGAATGGAATGCAATCCCGAATGAATTGGAATGGAATGGAATGGAAAGGGAAGTGGAATGGAATGGAATGGAATGTTGAATGGAATGGAATGGAATGTGGAATGGAATGTGGAATGGAATGGAATGGAATGTTGAATGGAATGGAATGGAATGTGGAATTGATAGGAATGGAATGCCGAAAGAATGGAATGGAATGTGAAATGGAATGAAATGTGGAATGGAATAGAATGGAATGCGGAATGAAAGGGAATTCAATGTGATATTGAATGTGGAATGCAATGGAATGGAATGTGTAATAGAATTAGGAATGGAGTTAAATGGAATGTGGAATGGATAGTAATGCAATGTGGAATGGAATGGAATGGAATGTGGGATGCAATATGAAATGTAGTGGAATGGAATCTGGAATGGAATGGAATGGAATGTGAAATACGGTGGAATTTAATGTGGAATGGATTGTGGAATGGAATGGAATGGAATGAGGAATAGAATGTGGAATGCAATGGAATGGAATGTGGAATGGAAAGTGGAATGGAGAGGAATGGATTGCGGAATGGAATGTGGAATGGGACGGAATGGAATGAGGAAAAAATTGTAATGCCATGTGGAATGGAAAGTGGAATGGAATGGAATGCAATGAGGAATGGAATGGAATAGAATACAGAATGTAATGGAAAGTAATGGAATGGAATGTGGAATGGAATTGAATGGAATGTAGAATGGAACGGAATTGAATGTGGAATGGAATGGAATGGAATGTGGACTGGAATGTGGAATGGAATGGAAAGGAAAGCCGAATGAAAAGGAATGGAATGTAGAATGGAATGGAATGGAGTGCCGAGTCAAATGGAATGGAATGTGGAATGCAATGGAATGTGGAATGGAAAAGAATGGAATGTTGAGTGGAAAGGAATGGAATGGAATGTGGAATGGAAAGGAATGGAATGTGGAATGGAATGCAACGGAATGCCGAATGAAATGGAATTGAATGTGGAATGGGAAGGAATAGAATGCCGAATGAATTGGAATGGAATGTGGAATGGAATACGGAATGGAATGGAATTTGGAATGGAATAGAATGGAATGTGGAATGGAATTGGATGGAATGTAGAATGGAAAGTGGAATAGATCGCAGAATGCAACATGGAATAGAATGTGGAATGGCACGTCGAAAGAAAAGTGGAATGGAATCGAATGGAACGTGGAATGGAATGGAATGGAATGTGGAATGGAATGTCAAATGGAATAGAATGGAATGGGGAACGGTATGGAATGGAAAATGGAATACAACGTGGAACGGAATGGAATGGAAGGTGGAATGCAATCGAATGTCGAATGGAATGGAAAGGAATGGGGAATGGTAAGGAATGGAAAATGGAATAGAACGTGGAATGGAATGGAATGGAAGGTAGAATGGAAAGTGGAATGGATCGCAGAATGCAACATGGAATAGAACGTGGAATGGAACGTTGAATGAAAAGTGGAATGGAATCGAATGGAACGTTGAAAGGAATGTGGAATGGAATGGAATGGAATGTGAAATGGAATTGAATGGAATGTGGATAGCAATGGAATGGAATGTGGAATGCAATACAATGGAATCGAATGTGGAATGGAATAGAATGCATTGCAATGAAATGGAATGTGGAATGCAATGGAATGGAAAGTGGAATGGAATATAGAATGGAATGGAATGGAATTTGGAATGGAACGAAATGTGGAAAGGAATGGAATGGAATGGAATCTGGAATGGAATGGAATGGAATAGCGAGAGGACTGGAATGGAATGGAAAGGAATGGAGAGAGCAATGCAATGGAATGGAAAGGAATGTGGAATGGAACGTGGAATGGAATGGAAAGGAAGCTGGAATGTAATGTGGAATGGAATGGAATGGAATGTGGAATGGAATGTCAAATGGAATAGAATGGAATATGGAATGGTACGGAATGGAAAATGGAATAAAACGTGGAACGGAATGGAATGGAAGGTGGAATGGAATCGAATGTCGAATGGCATGGAATGGAATGGGGAATGGTATGGAATAGAAAACGGAATAGAAAGTGGAATGGAATGGAATGGAAAGTAGAATGGAATGGAAAGGAAACAGGAATCGTATGGAAGGGAATGGAATGTGGAATGGAATGGAATGTGGAATGGAATGGAATGTGGAATGGAGTGGAATGTGGAATAGAATGGAATGGAATTAAATCTGGATTGGAATGTAATGGAACTGAATGTGGAATGGAAAGAAACCGAATGGAATGCAATGGAATAGAATGTGAAATGGAATGTGGAAGGGAAGGCAATGTGGCATGGAATGGAACGCGCATTGGAATGGAATGCAAAGTGGAATGGAATGTGGAATGGAATGGAATGTAGAATGCAATGTTGAATAGAATTCAATGTCCAATGGAATGGAAATGAATGTGGAATGGAATGGAATTCACTATGGAATGGAATGGAATGTGGAATGTAATAGAATGGAAAGTGTAATGGAATGGAATGGAAAGTGGAATGGAAAGGAATGGAATGTGGAATGGAAGGGAATGGAATGTGGAATGGAATGGAATGGAATGTGGAATGGAATGGAATTTGGAATGGAATGGACGGTGGAATGGAATGGAATGGAATGTGGAAGGGAATGGAATGGAATGTGGAATATAATCAGATGGAACTGAATGTGGAAAGGAATGTGGAATGGAATGGAATGGAAAGTGTAATGGAATGTGGAATGTAATGGAATGGAAAGTTGAATGGACTCTGGAAAGGTATGAAATGGAATTAGGAATGGAATGGAATGGAATGTGGAACGGAATGGATTGGAATTTGGAATGGAATGGAATGGAATATGAAATTGAATGGAAAGGAATGTGAAAAGGAAAGGAAAGGAATGTGGAATGGAATGGAATGGAATGCGAGATGGAATGGAATGGAATGTGAAATGGAAAGGAATTGAATGGAATGTGGAATAGAATGGAATGTAATTGAATGAAATGTGGAATGGAATGTGGAGTGGAATGGAATGTGGAACGGAATGTGTAATGGAATGGAATTTGGAATGGAATGCAATGGAATGTGGAATGGAGTGGAATTGAATGTGGCATGGAATGGAATGGAATGGAATCTGGAAAGGAATGGAAAGGAACAGAATGTGGAATGGAATGGAACGGAATGGAATGGAATGGATTGGAATGGATTGTGGAATGCTTTGGAATACTATGTGGAAAGGAATGGAATGGAATTTCATGTGGAACGGAATTAAATGTAATCGAAGGGAATAGAACGTGGAATGCAATGTGGAATATAGTGGAATGTGCAATGGAATGTTGAATCGAATGGAATGTGGAGTGTAATGCAAATGAATGGTGTATGGAATGGAACGGAATGAGGAATGGAATGGAATGGAATGAGGAATGGAATGGAATGGAATGTGGAATGGAAAGGAATGTGGAATGAAATGTACTGGAATGTGGAATGGAATGGAAAGGAAAGTGGAATGGAATGTGGAATGGCATGGAAAGGAATATGGAATGGAATGTGGAATGAAATGTAACGGAATGTGGAATGGAATGGAAAGTGGAATGAAATGGAACGGAATGTGGAATGGAATGGAAAGTGGAATGGAATGGAATGGAATGGAATGTGGAATGCAATGGAATGGAATGTGGAATGGAACGTGGATTGGAACGTGGAATGGAAAGTGGAATGGCACGTCTAATGGAATGGGGAATGCAATGTGGAATGGAATGTGGAATGGAATTTAATGCAATGGGGAATGGAATGGCATGGAATGGGGAATGGAATGGAATGGAATGTGGAATAGAATGGAGTGGAATGTGGAATGGAATGGAATGGAATGTGGAATGGAATGAGGAATGGAATGGAACTTGGAAAGGAATGGAACGGAATGTGGAATGCAATGTGAAATGGAATGGAATGCAACATGGAATGGAACGTGGAATGAAACGTGGAATGGAATGTGGAATGTGGAATGGAATGCAATGGAATATAGAATGGAATGGAATGAAATGTGGATTGGAATGGAATTTAATGTGGAACGGAATGGAATAGTATGTTGAACGTAATTGAATAGAAAGTGGAATGGAATGTGGAATGCATTGGAATGGAATGTGGAATGGAATATGGAATGGAATGCAATGAAATGGAATGGAATATGGAAGGGAATGTGGAATTTAATGTGGAATGGAACGTGGAATGGAACGTGGAATGCAATGGAACGGAATGTGGAGTGGAATGTGGAATGGAATAGAATTGGGTGTGGAATGGAATGTGAAATGACATGGAAGGAGTATTGGAATGTCGAGTGGAATGGAATGGAATTTTTAAATGGAGTGGAATGGAATCTGGAATGGAATGAGGACTACAATGGAATGCAAAGTGGAATGTAGTGGAATAGAATGTGGAATTGAATGTTGAATCGAATGTGCAATGGAATGTGGAATGGAATGAAATGTGTAATGGAATGTGGAAAGGAATGTGGAATGGAATGTGGAATGGATTGGATTGGAATGTGGAATGGAATGTGGAATGGAATGTGGAATCCAAAGTGGAGTGCAATGAAATGGAACGGAATGGATTGTGGAATGGAATGTGGAGTGGAACTTGGAATGGAATGTGGAAATTAATCTGGAATGCAATGGAGTGGAATGTGGAATGGAATGGAGTGGAAAGTGGAAAGGAATGGAAAGTAATGAGGAATGAAATGTGGAATGGAATGGAATGGAATGTGGGATAGAATGCGGAATGGAATAGAATGCAATACGGAATGAAATGGAATGGAATGGAAGGGAACGCTAAATGGAATGTGGAATGGAACGTGGAATGGAATGTGAAATTGAATGAAAAAGAATGTGGAATGGAAGGTAATGTAATGTGGAATCGAATGTGGAATGGAAGGTAATGGAATGTGAAATCGAATGTGGAATGGAAAGGAATGGAATGTCGAATGGAATGGAATAGAATGTGGAATGGAAGGTAACGGAATGTGGAATGGAATGGAATGGAAAGTGGAATACAATGGAATCGAAAGTGGAATGGAATGGAATGGAATGGAATGAAATGCGCAATGGTTTAGAATGCAATGTGGAATAGAATGGAATGGAATGTGGAAGTGAAGGGAAATGAAATTGGAACGGAAAGCAATGGAATGTGGAATGGAATGGAATGGAATGGAATGGAAGGTGGAATCGAATGAGAAATGGAATGTGAAATGGAACGTGGAATACAATGGAATGTAACGTGGGATGCAATGGAATGAAACGTTGAAAGGTATGTGGAATGGAAACTGGAATGAAACGGGGAATGCAACGTCAAAAATTATGGAATGGAATGTGGAAAGGAATGGAATGGAACGAGGAATGGAACGTGGAATGGAATGTAATGGAACGTGGAAAGGAAAGTGGAATGGAATGTGAAATGTACTGGAATGGAACGTGGAATTGAACGTGGAATAGAACGTAGAATGGGATGCGGAAAGGAAAGTGGAATGGAACGTGAATGGAAAGTGGAATGGAACGCGGAATGGGAAGTGGAATTGAATGGAATGGAACGTGGAATGCGATGGAATGGTATGTGGAATAAAGTGGATTGGAATGTGTAATGGAATGGAATGGAATGGAATGAGGAAAGGTAGGGAATGAACGGAATTGCATGTGGAATGGAATGGAAAGGAATGTGGAATGGAATGGAATGTGCAATGGAAAGGAATGCGGAATGGAATTGAATGGAATGGAAAGAGGACTGGAATGCAATGGAATGGAATGTAATTTGGATTGGAATGGAATGGAATGTGTAATGGAATGGAAAGGAATGTGGAATGGAATGGAATGTGGAATGGAATGGAAAGGAATGCGGAATGGAATGGAATGTGGAATGGAAAGGAATGCGGAATGGAATTGAATGGAATTGAAAGTGGACTGGAATACAATGGAATGGATTGGAATTTGGAATGGAATGGAATGGAATGTGTAGTGGAAACTGGAATGTCACGGAATGGAATGTGTAATGGAATGTGGAATTGAATGGAATGAAATGTGGAATGGAAAGTGGAAAGCCATGGAAAGAACGTGGAATGGAATGGAATTGAATGTGGAATGGAATGGAATTAAAAGAGCAATGGCATGGAATTGAATGTGGAATGGCATGGAATGGAATGTGGAATGGAAAGCGGAATGGAATGTGGAATGGAAAGCGGAATGGAATGAAATCGAATGTGGAATGGAAAGTGAAATGGAAAGTGGACTGGAACTTTGAAAGGAATGGAATGAAATGTGGAATGGAAGATGGAATGGAAGGTGGAATGGAACATGGTATGCAATGTAATATGGAATGGAATGTTGAAAGAAACGTCATATGGAATGGAATGTGAAATCGATTGTGGAATGGAATTGAACATAATGGAACGTGGCATGGAATGGAATGGAATGGGGAATGGAATGTAGAATGGATTGGAGTGGAATATGGAATGTAATGGAATGGAATGTGGAATTGAATGGAACGTAGAATGGAATGGAATGGAATGTGGAATGGAATAGAATGGAATGGAATCTGGAATGGAATGGAATGGCATGTGGAATGAATTGTGGAATGGAATGAAATGGAATGTTGAATGGAACGTGAAAAGGGAAGTGGAATGGAACGTGGAATGGAATGGAATCTGGAGTGGAATGTGGAATGGAATGTGAAATGGAATGGAAAGTGGAATGGATTTTGGAATGGAATACAATGGAATGTGGAATGGAATGGAATGGAATGTGGAATGGAATGGAATGGAATGTGGAATGGAAAAAAATGGAATGTGGAATGGAATTGAATGGAATGGATCTTGGAAAGAATGGAGTGGAATGTGAAAAGGAATGGAATGGAATGTGGAACGCAATTGAAAGTAATGGAATGTGGAATAGAATTCAGTGGAACGTGGATTGGAATGGAATGGAACGTGGAATGGATTAGAATGGAATGTGAAACGGAATGGAAAGGAATGTGGAATGGAATTGAATGTAATGGATCGTGGAATGGAATGGAATGAAATGTGGAATGGAATGGAATGGAATGTAGAATGGAATGGAATGCAATGTGGTAGGTAATGGAACGAAATGTGGAATGGAATGGAATGGAACTGAATGTGGAACGGAATGGACTGTGGAATGGAACGGAATGGAATGCAATGGAATGTGGAATGGAATGGAATGTGGAATGGAATGGAATGGAATTTGGAATGGAATGGAATGGAATGTGGAACAGAATGGGATGGAAACGGGAATGGATTGGAATGGAATGTGAAATGGAATGGGATGGAATGGAATGGAAAGTCAGATGGAATGGAATGGAAAGTAGAATGGAATGGAATGAAAGTGGAATGGAATGGATAGGAACGTCGAATGGAATGGAATGCAATGTTAAGTGTAGTGGAATGGAATGTGGAATGGATTGGAATGCAATGGAATGGAATGGAATGGAACTTGGAATGGAATGGAATGTGGAATTGAATGGAAAGGAACGCTGAATGGAATGGAATGTGGAATGGAATGGAATGCGGAATGGCATGGAATGGAATGTGGAATTGCATGGATTGGAATATGGAATGGCATGCAATGGAAAGTGGAATGAAATGGAATGGAAAGTGGAATGGAACGTGGAATGGAATGGAATGCAATGGAATGGAATGTGCAATGGAATGGAATGGAATATGGAATGGAACTTGGCATGCTATGGAATGGAAAGTGAAGTGGAACATGGAATGGAACGTGGCATGGAAAATGGAATGGTACATTGAATGGAATGGAAAGGAACATGGAAAGGAACGTAGAATGCAATTGAATGGAACGTGGAATGGACGTGGAATGGAACATGGCATGGAATGTGGAATGGATCCTGGAATGCAATGGGAATCAAATGAGGATTGGAATGGAAAGGAATTTAATGTAATGTGAAATGGAGTGGAATGGCATGTGGAATGGAATGTGGAATGGAATGTGGAAGGGAATGCAACGTAATGGAATGGAATGTAGAAAGGAATGGAATGGAATGGAATGGAACGGAATGTGAAATGAAATTGAGTGTAACGTGCAATGGAATGTGGAATGGAATGGGAAGGAATGTGGAATGCAATGTGGAATGGAATGAAACGGAATGCAATGGAATTTGGAATGGAATGGAATGGAATGGAATGTGAAATGGAAAGTTGTGGATTGGAATGTGGAATGGAATGTAATGGGATTTGGAATAGAATGTGGAATGGAATTGAATGGAATGTGGAATAGAATGGAAAGGAATGTGGAATGGATTGGAATGATATATTGAATGGAAAGTGGAATGGAATGAAATGGAATGTGGAATGGAATGGAATGGAAAGTGGAATGGAATGGAATGGAATGGATTGTGGAATGGATTGTGGAATGGAATGGAATGGAAAGTAATGTGGAAATGAATGTGGAATAGAATGGGGAATGGAATGGAAAGAGGAATGTAATGGAATGGAATGTGGAATGGAACTGAATTGAATGTGGAATGGAATTTGGAATGGAATATAACGGAATGGAATAGAATGTGAAATGGAATGGAATGAAATGTGAAATAGAATGGAATGGAATGTGGAATGGAATGGAATGCAATGTGGAATGGAGTGGAATCAAATGTGGAATGGAATGGAATGGAATGTGGAATGGAATGCGGAATGGAATGTGGGATGGAATTTGCAATGAAAAGGAATGGAATGTGGAATGAATTGTAAAGCGATGTGGAACGGAATGTGGAATGGAATGGAATGGAATGAAATGTGGACTGGTATGGAATGCAATGGAATGGAATGTGAAATTGAATGGAATGGTATGTGGAATGGAATGGAATGAGGAACGGAAAGGAATGTGGAAAGGAGTTGAATGGAATAGAAAGTGGACTGGAAAGGATTTGAATGGAATGGAATGTGGATTGTAATGGTTTGGAATGTGGAATGGAAACTGGAATGGCGTGGAATGGAATATGTAATGGAACGTAGAATGGCATGCAATTTAATGTGGAATGGAATGGAATATAATATGGAATGGAATGTAATAGAATGTGCAATGGAATGGAATGGAATGAGGAATCGAATGCAATGTTTAATGGAATGACATGGAGTGGAATGTGGTCTGGAATGGAATGGAATGTAGGATGGAATGGAATAGAAAGTGGAATAGAATGGAATTGAATGTGGAATGGCATGGAATTGGATGTGGAATGGCATGGAATGGAATGTGCAGTTGCATGAAATGGAATGTGGAATGGAATGGAATGGAAATTGGAGTGGAATATGGAATGGAATGGAATGGAATGGAATGTGCAATGGAATGGAATGGAATATGCAATGGAACTTGGCATGCAGTGAAAAGGAACGTGAAATGGAACGTGGAATTGAAAGTGGAGTTTAACGTGGAATGGACCGTGGAATGTAACGAGGAATGGAATGTGGAAAGGAATGGAATGGAAAGTGAAACGGAATGGAAGGGAATGGAATGTGGAATGGAATGTGGAATGATAAGTGGAATGGAATAGAATGGAATGTAAAATGCAATGTGGAATTGAACATGGAAAGTAATGGAATAGAATGTGGAAGGGAATGGAATGGAACGTGGAATGGAATGCAATAGAATGTTTAAAGGGATGGAATGGAATGTGGAATGCAATGGGATGGAATGTGGAATGGAAGGTGGAATGGAAAGTGGAATGGAATGGAATGGAATGTGGAATGAAATTTGAAATGGAATGTGGAAAGTAAAGTGAAATGGAATGGAATGGAATGAGGAATGAATTGTGGAATGGAATGGAATGGAATATCGAGTGGAATAGAATGGAATAGAATGTGAAATGGAATGGAATGGAATGTGGAATGAAATCTGGAATGGAATGGAATGGAATGTTGAATGGAAAGTTGAAAGGAACGTGGTATGGAACATGGAATGGAACGTAGAATGGTATGTGGAATGGATTGCAATGGAATGTTGAATGTAATGTGGAATGGAATGGAAGGGAATGTAATCGAATGTGGAACGGAATGAAATGGAACGTGGAATGGAATGGAATGTGGAATGGAAAGTGGAATGGAACGAAGAATGGAATGTCGATTGGAACGTGGAAAGGAACGTGAAATGGAATCTGGATAGGAACGTGGAATGGAATGAGAAATGGAATTTAATGGAATGTGGAATGGAGTGGAATGGAATGTGTAGTGCAATGTAATGGAATGTGGAACGGAAAGTGGAATGGAATGGAATGGAATGTAGAATGGAACGGAATGGAATGTAATGGAACGTGGAATGGAATGGTATGCAATGCGGAATGCAAAGTGGAATGAAATGGAATGGAATGTGGAATGGAATGGAATGGAACGTCTAAAGGAACCTGCAATCTAATGTGGAATGGAATGTGGAATGCAATGTAATGGAAAGGAATGTGGAATTAAATGGAATGTGTAATGGAGCATGGAATGCAATGGAATGTGGAATGGAAAGTGGAATGCAATGAATGTGGAATGGATTGTGGAATGGAATGTGGAATGAAATGCAATGGAATGTGAAATGGAATGTGGAACGAAATGTAATGGAAAGAGGATTGGAATGGAACGGAATGTGGAATGGAATGTGGAATGGAATGGAATGGGATGCGGAATTGAAAGTGGAAAGGAAAGTGGAAAAGAACGTGGAATGGAATGGAATGTGAAAAGTAATGTGGAATGGAACGTGGAATGGAAACTAATCTGGAATAGATTGTGGAATTTAATGGAAATGAAAGTGAAATGGAATGGAAAGAAATTTGGAATGGAATGGAATGGAATATGGAAAGGATTGGAATGGAATGCAGAATGGAAAGTGGAAAGGAATGGAATGGAACGTGGAATGGAATTGAATGGAAGGTGGAATGGAATGGAATTTAATGTCTTACGGAATTGAATGGTATGTGGAATGGAATGGAATGGAATGTGGAATGGAATGTGGAATGGAATGGAATGGAATGCGGAATGGAATGTGGAATGGAATAGAATTGAATGTGGAATGGAAAGAAATGGATTCTGAAATGTAACGGAATGAAATGGAATGTGGAATGGAATGTAATGGAATCTGGAATGGAATGGATAGGAATGAAACGTGGAATGGAATGGAAAGGAATTGAATGTCGAATGGAAAGGAATTGAATGTGAATTGGAAAGTAAAATATACGGGAATGGAAAGTGGAAAGGAATGGAATGGAATGAAATGTGTAAAGGAATGGAATGGAATGTGGAAAGGAATGGAATGCAATGTGCAATGTATTGTAGAATGGAATGGAGTGGAATGTGTAATGTAATGGAATGGAATGTGGCATGCAATGGAATGGAATGTGGAATGGAATGTAGAATGGAATGGAATAGAATGTGAAATGGAATGGGGAATGGAATGGAATGGAAATTACATTGGAACATGGAATGGAATGTGAATTGCAATGTGGAATGGGGTGTTATGTAATGGAATGTGGAATGTAATGGAAGGGAAAGTGGAATGGAATGAAATGCAATGGAATGGAAATTAAAATGAAATAGAATGGAATGTGCAATGGAATGCAATGGAATGTGGAAGGCAATGTGGAAGGGATTGAAATGTTTATTGGAATATGAAATGGAATGGAATGAAACGTGCAATGCAACGTGGAATGGAACTTCGAATGGGAAGTTGAATGTAAAGTGGAATGGAACGTGGAAAGAACATGGAATGGAACATGGAATGGAACGTGCAATGCAATAAAATGGAAGGTGGACTGGAATGGAATGGAAAGTGGAATAGGAGGGAATGGAATGTGGAATTTAATGGAATGGAACGGAATGTGGAATGGATTGGAATGGAATGTGGAATGGAATGTGATGGAATGAGGAATGGAATGGAATTGAATGTGGAATAGAATGTGGAAAGGAAAGGAATGGAATGTGGAATGGAACTTGGAATGGAATGTGGAATGGAATGTGCAATGGAATGTGGAGTGGAATGGAATGTGGAATGGAATAGAATGGAATTCAATGGAAAGTGGAATGGAGTGGAATGGAATGGAATTTGGAGTGGAACTTGCAATGGAATGGATTGGAACGCGGAATGGAATGGAATGGAAAGTGGAATGGAAATTGGAATGGAAAGTGGAATGGAAAGGAATGGAATGGAAAGTGGAATATAATGGAATGGAATGTGGAATGGAAAGTGGAATGGAATAGAATGGAATGTGGAATGGAATGAAATGCAGAATGAAACGTGGAATGGAATGGAATGGAAAGTGGAATGGAATGGAATGATATGTGGAATGGAATGGAATGGAATGGAATGATTTGTGGAATGGAATGCAACGGAATGTGGAATGGAATACAACAGAACGTGGAATGTTATGTGGTATGGAATGGAATGGAATGTGGAATGTAATCAAATGCAATGGAATTTGGAATGGAATGGAATGGAAAGGAATGCAATGGACTGGAATGTAATGGATTGTGGAATGGAATGGATTGGAATCTGGAATGGAATGGAATGGAATGTGGAATGGAAAGTGAAATGGAATGGAATAGAAGGTGGAATGGAATGAAACGGAATGTGCAATGGAATTTAGTTGAATGGAATGTGGAATGGATAGGAAAGAAAGGTGGAATGGACTGGAATGTAATGTGGAACAGAAAGTTAAATGGAATGGAATGAAACGTGGAATGGAATGTGGAATGGAATGGAAAGCATTGAAATGCAATGTGGATTGGAATGGAATGGAATAGAATGTGGCATTAAATGTGGAATGGAATGGAGTGGAATGTGGAATGGAACGTGGAATGGAATAGAAGGTAATGTGAAATGGAACGTGGAATGGAATGGAATAGAATGTGGAATGGAATGGAATGGAATGTGTGCTTGAACGCGGAATGTAATGGAAAAGAATGTGGAATGGAATGGAATGGAACGTGGAATGGAATGGAACGTAATACCGATTGGAATGTGGAACGGAATGGAAAGGAACGTGGGATGGAATGGAAAGGAATGTGGAATGGAAGGTGGAATGGAAAGTGGAATGGAATGGAATGGAATGTGGAATGGAACGTATAATGGAATGGAAAGGAATGTGGAAAGGAACGTGGAATGGAATGGAAATTGTAATGGAATGGAATGGAATGTGGAGTGGAATGGAATGGAATGGAATGTTGAATTCAATGTGGAATGGAATGTGGAATGGAATGTGGAATGGAATGGAATGGAATGTGGAATGGAATATGGAATGTAATGGAAGGGAGTGCTGAAAGGAAGGGAATGGAAGGCAATGGAATGGAATGGAATGAGAAATGTAATGGAATGGAATGTGGAATGGAATTGAATGGAATGTGGAATGGATGAAATGGAATATGGAATGGAATATGGAATGGAATGGAATGGAATGGAATATGGAATGGAATGGAATGGAAAGTGTAATGGAATGGAATGGAATGTAGAATGGAATGGAATGGAACGTGGAATTGAATGGAATGTTTAAAGGAATGTGGAATGGAACGCCGTATCGAACGTAGAATGGATTGTTGAAAGCGAAATCAAATGTAATGGAATGTGGAATGGAAAGGAATGGAATGCGGAATGGAATGGAATGGAAAGTGGACTGGAATGTGGGAGGGAAGGGAATGGAAAGTGTAATGGAATTTGGAAAGGAATGTGGAAAGGAATGTGGAATGGAAGGGAATGTAATGTGGAATGGAATGGAATGGAATGTGGAATTCAAGGTAATGGAATGTTGAATGGAATATGGAGTTGAATGGAATGGAATTGAATGTGGAATTCAAGGTAATGGAATGTTGAATGGAATATGGAGTTTAATGGAATGGAATATCGAAAGGAATGTGGAATAAAATGGAATGGAATGTGGATTGAAACGCGGAATGGAATGTGGAATGGAATATTGAACGGAATCCAATGGAATGTGGAATGGAAAGTGGAAAGGAATGGAATGGAATATCGAAAGGAATGTGGAATAAAATGGAATGGAATGTAGAATGGAATGGAATGGAATGTGGAATGGAACGTAGAATGCAATGCAATGGAATAAGGAATGGAACGTTCAATGGAATGTGGAATGGAAAGTGGAATGGAATGGAAAGTGGAATGGAATTTCTAATGGATCACGGAATGCAATGGAATGTGGAATGGATAGTGGAATGGAATGGAATGTGGAATGGATTCTGGAATGGAAAGAAGAACGGAAAGGGGAACAGAATGGAAAGGGAAGTCAAATGAAATCTGGAATGAAATGGAATGGAATGTGCAAGGGTATGGAATGGAATGTGAAATGAAACGTGGAATGCAATGGATTGGAGTGTGGAATGGAACCTGGAATGGAATGTGGAATGGAACATTGAAAGAAATGGAATGGGCAATGGAATGTGGAATGGAAGATAGAATGGAAAGTAATGTGGAAAGAAACGTGGAATGGAATGGAATGTGGAATGGATTGTGAAAAGGAACGTTCAATGGAATGCAACGCAATGTGAAACAAAATGTGAAATGAAATGGAATGGAATGTGTAATGGAATGAAATGGAATGTGGAATGGAACGTAGAATGGAATGGATTGGAATGTGAAATGGAAAGTGGAATGGAAGGTGGAACGGAACGTGGGATGGAACGGAATTTGGTAGGTAATGTGGAATGGAACGTGGAATGGAATTGAATGTGGAATAGATGGTGGAATGTAACGGAATGGAATGTGGAACGGAATGGAAAGGAATGTGGAATGGAATGGAATGGAGTATGGAAAGGATTGGAAAGTAATGTGGAATGGAATGTGAAATGGAATGGAATGGAACGTGGAATAGAATGTTATGGAACGTGGAATGGAATGGAATGAATGTGGAATGGAAATGAATGGAATGTGGAATGAAATGGAATGGAAATTGGAATGGAAATTGGAATGGAATGGAATGGAATTTGGAAAGCAATGTGTAATGGAATAGAAAGAAATGTGGAATAGGACGTGGAATGGAATAGAAAGGAATGTGGAATGGAATGTGGAATGGTATGGAATGGCATGAGGAATGGAATGGAATGGAATGTGGAATGGAATGGAATGTGGAATGGAATTTGGAATGGAAAGGAAAAGAATGTGGAATTGAATGGAATGGAATGTGGAATGGAATGTGGAATGGAATGGAATGGAATGGGAAATGGAATTGAATGGAACGGAATGTGGAATGGAATGGAATTGAATGTGGAATGGAATGGAATGGAATGTGGAATGGAATGGAATGTGGAATGGTATTGAATGGAATGTGGAATGGAATGGAATGGAATGGAATATGGAATGGAATGTGGAATAGAATGTGGCATAGAATGTGGAATGGAATGAAATAGAATAGAACGGAAAGTGGAATGGAATGGAATTGAATAATTCAGCATGGAATGCTTAATACAATGGAATGCAATGGAATGGAATGGAATATGGCATAGAATGGAATGTGGAATGGTATGGAATGGATTGTGGAACTGAATGGAATGGAATGGAATACGTTTTGGAATGCAATGTTGAATGGAATGTGGACAGGAATGTGGAATGGAATGGAAAGGAATGGAGCAAAGTGGAAAGGAAAGGAATGTGGAATTGAATGGAATTGAATGTGGATTGGAATGAAATGGAATGTGGAATGGAATGGAATGTGGAAAGGTAGGGAATGCAATGTGGAATGGATTGGAAGGGAATGGAATATGGAGTGGAATGGATTGGAAGGGAATGGAATATGGAATGGAATGGAATGTGGAATGGAACGTGGAATAGAATGTGGAATGGAATGGAATGGAATAAAACGGAATGTGGATAGGAAAGGAATTGAACGTTGGATGGAATGCAAAGGAATGTGGAATGGAATGGAATACAAAGTGGAATGGAATGGGATGGAATGTGGAATGGAATGTGGAATGCACTGGAAAGGAAAGTGGAATCGAATGTGTAATGGAAAGGAGTGGAATGTGGAATGGAACGTGGAATGGAAAGTTGAAAGGAAGGTGGAATGGAACGTGGAATGGAACGCGGAATGGAATGGAATTGAATGAGGAATGGAAAGTGGAATGGAACGTGGAAGAGAAAGTGAAATGGAAAGTGGAATGGAATGTGGAATGGAATACAGTGAAATGTGGAAGGAATGGAACAGAATGTGGCATGGAATGGACTGGAATGCGGAATGGAACGTGGAATGGAAGGAGAAATTGAACATGGAAGGGAATGCAATCTGGAATGGAATGGAATGGAAGCATGTAAGGAATGGAATGGAGTGTTGAATGGAATGGAATGGAATGTGGAATGGAATGTGGAATGGAATGAAAAGGAATTTGGAATGGTATGTGGAATGCAATGGAATGGAATTTGGAATGGAATGTGGAACGGAATGGAGTGTAATTTATAATGGAAAGTGGAATGGAATGGAATAGAATATGGAACAGAATGTGGAGTGGAATGTGGAATGGAATGGAATGGAATGGAATGGAATGGAAAGTGGAATGGAATGGAATGGAATGGAATCTGGAATGGAATGGAAGGGAATGGAATGGAAGATGGAATGGAATGGAATTTTGAATGGAATGGAATGGAACGGAATGGAATGGAATGGAATGGTATGGAAAGTGGAATGGAATGGAATGGTACATAGAATGGAATGGAATGGAATGTGGAGTGGAATGTGGAATGGAATCTGGTATGGAATGGAATGGGGTTGGGAATGGAATGTGGAAAGGATTGTAATGGAAAGTGGAATGGAATGGAATGTGGAATGAAACGGAATGTGGAATGAAACGTGGAACGGAATGTAATGGAATGGAAGGAATGGAATGTGCAATGGAATGTGGTATGGAATAGAATGGGATTTGGAATAGAATGTGCAAATCAATGGAATGGAATGTGGAATGGAATGCAATGGAATGTGGAGTGAAATGTGGAATGGAATGGAATGGAATGGAACGGAATGGAATGGAATGTGGAATGGAATGGATAATAATGGAATGTGGAATGGAATGGAATGGAATGGAATGTGGAATGGAGTGGAATGTGGAATGGAGTGTGGAATGGAAAGGAAAGGAATGTGGAAGGAAAGTAATGGTATTTGGAATAGAATGTGGAAAGGAATGCGGAATACAATGTGTAATGGGATGGAATTCAACGGAATGTTGAGTGGAAAGTGGAATGGAGTGCGGCATGGAATGGAATGAAATTTGGAATGGAATATGGGGTAGAATGTGGAATGCAAAGGAATGGAATTTGGAATGGAATTTGGGGTAGAATGGGGAATGCAAAGGAATAGAATTTGAAATGGGATGTGGGGTGGAATGGAATGGAATGTGGAATGGAATGTGGATTGGAAGGGAGTGGAAAGTGGAATGGAATGAAATGGAATGTGGAATGGAATGGAATGGAAAGTGGATTGGAATGTGGAATCGTATGCGGAATGGAACGTGGAAAGTAATGGAATGGAAAGTGCAATGGAATGGAATGGAATGTGGAATGGATTGCAATGGAATGTGGAATGAAATAGAAAGGAATGAAATGGGAATTCTAATAGAATTTAATGGAATTTCGAAAGAAATTGAATGGACTGGAAAGTGGAAGGTAGCGGAATGGAATGTGGCATGGAATGTGGAAAGGAATGAAGTGGAATGTGGAATGGAATGCGGAAAAGAATGAAGTGGAAAGTGGAATGGAATGTGGAATTGAATGAGTAATGGGATGATATAGAATGTGGAATAGAAGGGAATGGAATGCGGAATAGAATGCAGCAAAATGCAGAACGGAAACTAACGGAATGTGGAATGGAATGCAATGCCATGGAAAGTAGAAAAGAATGGAATTTAATGGAATGGATTCTGGAATGGAATGAAATGGAATGTGGAATGGACTGGCAAGGAATGTGTAATGGAATGGGATGGAATGGAAGGGAATTGAATGGAATGCGGAATAGAATGGAATGAAACATTGAATGCAAGGGAATGGAATAGAACGTGGAATGGAATGGAATGAAATGTGGAATAGAATGGAATGGAATGTGGAAAGGAATGAGGAATGCAATGGAATGGAATGTGGAATGGAAGGAGGAATGCAATGGAATGGAATGTGGAAAGGATGGTGCAATGCAATGGAACGGAATGTGGAATTCAATATGGAATGGAATGTGGAACGGAATGGAATGGAATGTGGAATGGGATATGGAATGCAATGTGTAATGGAACGGAATGGAATGTGGAATGGAATGTGGAAAGGAAAGCGCAATGGAATGGAATGGAATGTAGAAAGGAATGTGTAATGGTACGGAATGGAACATGGAATGGAATGTAGAATGGAACGTGGAATTGAACGAGGAATGGAACGTGGAATGGAATGGAATTGAATGGAATGTGGAACGGAAGTTAAAGTAATGTGGAATGGAATGTGGAATAGAATGGAATGCAATGGAATGCAAATGAATGTGGAATGGAATGGAATGGAATGTGGAATTGAAAAAATGGTATGTGGAATGGAATGGAATGGTATGGAATGTGGAATGGAATGGAAAGGTATGGAATGGAACGGAATGGAATGGAAAGTGGAAGAAAATGGAATGGAACGTGGAATGGAATGGAATGGAATGTGGAATTGAATGGAATGGGATGCGGAATGTAAGGGAATGGAATGTGGATTGGATTGGAATGGAATGTGGAATGAAATGGAATTGAATGTGTAAAGGAATGCGGAATGGAATGTGAAATGGAAAGTGGAAAAGAATGTGAAATGGAATGGAATGGAACATGGAATGGAATGGAATGAAACATAGAACGCAATGTAATGGAACGTGAATTGGAACGTAGAATGGATATTGGAATGGAAGGTGGAATGTAATGTGGAAGGACTGTGGAATGGAGTAGAATGGAATGTGGAATGGAATGTGGAATGGAATGGAATGGAATGTGAAATGGAATGAGGAATGGAATGGAATGGAATGTGGAATGGAATGTGGAATGGAAAGTGGGATGCAATGTGGAAAGGAATGGAATGGAACGTGGAAAGGAATGTGGAAGGGAATGAAATGGAATGAGGAACGGAATTTGGAATGGAATGTGGAATGGAATGGAAAGGAATCTGGAATCGAATGTGGAGTGGAATGGAATCGAATGTGGAATGTAACCAAATGGAATGAGGAATGGAGTGTGGAACGGAGTGGAATGGAATGTGGAATGCAAAGTTGAAAGGAATGTGGAATGGAATGTGGAATGCAAGCGAAGGAAAGTGGAATGGAATGTTGAATGGAATGGAATGGAATGGAAGGTCGAATGGAACGTGAAATGGAAAAGAATGGAATGTGGAATGGTATGGAATGGAATGTGGAATGGAATGGAATGTGGAATGGAATGGAGTGGAATGTGGAATCCAATGGAATGGAATGTGGAATGTAACGGAATGGAATGGAAAGTGGAATGCAATGGAAGGAATTGTGGAATGGATTGTGGAATGGAATGGATCTTGGAATGGAATGTGTATTGGAATAAAATGTAATTTGGAAAGGACTGGATGGTGGAATGGATTGTATAATGGAATGGAATGTAATTTGAAAAGGAATGTGGAATGGACTGGAATGGAAGGTACAATGGAATATGAAATGGAATGGAATGGAATGTGGAATGGAATGTGGAATAGAATGGAAATGAATATGGAAAGGAATGTTGAATGGAATGGAATGGAAAGCAATGCTGAATGGAATGGAAAGGAAAGTGAAATGGAATGGAATGGAATGTGGAAAGGAATCCAATTGAACGTGGAATGGAATGGAATGGAATGTGGAATGGAATGTGGAATGCAATGGAATGGAATGGAAAGGAATATGGAAAGAAATTGACTGTAATAAGGAATGGAATGGAATGGAATGGAATGGAATGGAATGGAATGGAAGGTGGAATGGAATGGAATGGAATATGGAATGGAATGTAATTGAATGTGGAATAGAATGGAATGGAATGCAATGTGGAATGTAAAGGAATGCAATGTGGAATAAATAGAATGGAATTTGGAAAGGAAAGGAATGGAATGGAATGTGGAATGGAATGGAATGGAATGGAATGTGGAAAGGAATATAACGGCATGTGCAATGCAATGGAATGGAAAGTGGAATGGTAGTGGGATTAGTATGGACAGTAATGGAATGCAATATGGAGTGGAATGGAATGTGTAACGAAATGGAATGTGTAATGGAATGGAATGGAAATTGGAATGGAAAGGAATGGAATGTGTAATGGAATGGAATGGAAAGTGGAATGCAATGTGAAGTGGAAAGGAATGGAATGGAATTTGGAATGGAATGGAAAGGAATGTGAAATGGAAAGTGGAATGGAATGGAATGGAATGTGAAATGGAATGGACCGTGGAATGAATGGAATGTAGAATGGAATGGAATGGAATGGAATGTGGAATGTAATGTGGAATTGAATGGAAATAAATGTGGAATGGAATGGAATGTTTAAAGGAATGGAATGGAATGCAATGTGGAATTGAATGTGGAATGGAATGGAATGGAATGTGGAATGGAATGAGATGGAATGGAATGGAATGTGTAATGGAATGGAATGGAAAGTGGAATGGAAGGGAATGCAATGGGGAATAGAATGGAATGGAATGGAAAGGAATGAGGAATGGAATGGAATGGAATGTGGAATGCAATGGAATTGAATGGAAGGTGGAATGGAATGGAAAGGAATGAAAGGTGAAATGGAATGGAATGTGGAATGGAATGGAATGGAATGTGGCATGGAATGGAATGGAATGTCGAATATAATTTGGAATGGAATGAAAAGGAATACAGAATGGAGTAGAATGAAAAGGAATTCAGAATCGATTGGAATGAAAAGGAATTGAATGGATTGGAATGGAGTGGAATGGAATGGGACTTGGAATGTAACGTGGAATGGAACTTGGAATGGAATGGAATGGAATGTGGAATGGAAGGGAATGGAATGTGGAGTGGAATGTTGAATGGAATGGAATGGAATGGAAAGTGGAATGTAATGGATTGGAACATGGAATGGAATGTGGAATGGAAACTGGAAAGGAATGGAATGGTATAGAATGTGGAATGGAATGGAATGGAATGTGAAATGGAACGTAATGGAATGTGCAATGGAATAGAATGGAATTTGGAATGGAATGGAATGGAATGGAAAGTGAAATGGTAGGGAATGGAATGTTGAATACAATGGAATGCACTGAAATGTAATGTGGAATTGAGTGGAATGGAAAGTGGAATGCAAAATGGAATGGAATGGAATGGAATGTGGAACGGAATGAGGAATGGATAGTGGAATTTAATGTGGAATGGAATGTGGAATGCAACGTGGAATGGAATGGAAAGGTAAGGAATGGTTAGTGGAATGGAATGTTGAATGGAACGGAATACAATGTGGAATGGGAGGTGGTATGGAATGGAATGGAATGTGGAATGGAATGTGAAATGAAATGTGGAATGGAATGTGGAATGTAACGCAATGGAAAGTGGAATGGAATGTGGAATGGAAAGCAATGGAATGTGGAATGGAATATAGAATGGAACGTGGACTGGAATGGAAGGCAACGTGGAATGGAACTTCGAATGAATCTTGGAATGGAACGTGGAATGGAATTGTATGGAATGTGGAATGGAAAGGAATGTAACGTGGAATAGAATGGAATGGTATGTAATGTGGAATGGAATGGAATGCATGGAATGTGGAATGGATTGGCATGGAATGGCGAATGGAAAGGAATTGAATGTGGAATTCAATGAAATGGAATGGAATATGGAATGGAATGTGGAATGGAATGGAATGGAATTGAATGGAGTGTGGAATAGAAGGTAATGTAATGGAATCGAATGTGGAATTGAATGCAATGGTATGTGGAATGGAATGGAATGCAACATGGAAAGGGAAGTGGAATGGAATGGAATGTGAAATGGAATGTGGAATGGAATGGAAAGGAATGTGGAAAGGAAGGTAATGGAATGTGGAATGGAATGGATTGGAATGGATTTGAAGGTGTAAGGGAATGGAATGGAATGTAGAATGGAAAGGAATGGAATGTGGAATAGAATGGAATGATATGGAATGTGGAATGGAAAGGAATTTAACGTGGGATGGAAGGGAATAGTATGGAATGTGCAATGGAATGGAATGGAATGCCAAATGGAATGGAATGCAATGTGGAATGGAATATGGAATGGAATGGGGAATGGAATGTGGAATGGAATGTGGAATGGAAAGTGTAATGAAATGTGGAATGAAATGTGGAAAGGAATGTGGAATGAAAACTAATGGAATGTGGAATGGAAACGAATGGAATGTGAAAAGTAATGTGGAATAGAATGGAATGGTAACTAGAAGGGAATGTGGAATGGAATGGAATGGATTATGGAATGGAATGTGGGATATAATGGAATGGAATGTGGAATGGAATGCAATGGAATGGTATGAAATATGGAAAAGAATGGAAAGGAATACGTAAAGGAATGTGGGATGGAATTTAGAATGGAACGTGAAAAGGAACGTGGAATGGAACGTGGAATGGAGCGTGGAATTGAATGGAAGGTGGAACGGAAATTAGTGCAATGTGGAAAGGAATGGAATGCTATGAAATGTGGAATGGAATGGAACCGAAAGGAATGGAATGTTGAATGGAATGGAACGGAATTTGCAACGGAATGGAGTGGAATGTGGAATGGAATGACATGAAATGTGGAATGGAATCGAATAGAATGGAATGTGGAATGAAATGGAACGGAATGGAATAGAATGCCGAATGGAATGGAATGAAATGTGGAATGCAATGTAACTTAACGTAACGTGGAATGGAATTGAATGAAATGTGGAATAGAATACAGTGGAATGTGGATTGGAACGTGGAATGCAATGGAATGGAATGTGGAATAGAATGTGGAATGCAATGGAATGGAATGTGGAATGGAATGGAATGGAATGTAGCATGCGATGTAGAATGAAATCTGGAATGGAACGGAATGTAATGTGGACTGAATGTGGAATGTAAAGTGTAATGGAATGGAATGGAATGTGGACTATAATGTGTAATGGAATGGAATAGAGCATGGAATGGAACATGGAATGCAATGGAATGTCGAATGGAATGTGGAATAGAATGTGGAATGGAAAATGGAATGGAATGCAATGGAATGTGGAATGGAATGTGGAATGGAATGTGGAATAGAAAGTGAAATGGAATAGATTGGAATGTGGAAAAGAATGTGGAATGGAATGCAATGGAATGTGGCATGTAAAGTAATGGAATGTGGAGTGGAATGTGGAATGGAATGTGGAAAGGAGCAGAATGGAATGTGAAAAGGAAGGTGGAAAGGAGTGTGGAATGGAATGTGGAATGGAACGAAATGGAATATGGAATGGAATGTGAAATGGAGTTTGGAATGGAACATGGAATGGAAAGGAATTGAATGTGGAATTGAATGTGGAATGGATAGTTCAATGGAAAGGAATTGATTGTGGAATGGAATGGAATGTTATGGAATAACGAACAGAATGGAATGGAATGTGTTCTGGAACGTCGAAAGGAACGTGGAATAGAACGTGGAATGAAACGTGGAATGGAAGCTGGAATGGAATGGAATGGAACGTGGAATGGAATGTGGAATGTAAATGAATGGAAAGTGTAATGGAATGTTTGATGTAAAGTGGAATACACTGTGCAATGGTATGTGGAATGGAATGTGGAATGTAATTGAATTGAATGTGGAATGGAATGGAATGGAATGTGGAATAGAATGGAATGGAATGGAATGTGAAATAGAATGGAATGGAATGGAATGGAATGCAGAAAGCAATGGAATCGAATGTGGAATGCAATGTAATGGAATTGAATGTGAAATTGAATGAAATGGAATGTGGAATGGAATGGAAAGGAATGGGGAATTAAATGGAATGGAATGTGGAAAGTAATGGAATGGAAAGTGGAATGGAATGTGGAATGTAATGTGCAATGTAATGGAATGAAAAGTGTAATGGAATGGAATGGAATGTGGAATATAATGGAATGGAATGGAATGAGGAATGTAATGGAATGTTATTAGGAATGGAATGGAATGGAATGTGGAACGGAAGGGAATGGAATGTAGAACAGAATGGAACATGGAATGGAATGGAATGGAATGTGGATTGGAATGGAATGGAATATAAAATGGAATGGAATTGAATGGAATGGAAATTGAAATGGAATGTTTAATGGAATGTGAAATGGAAGGCGTAATGCAATGTGGAATGGAAAGTGGAATGGAATGAAATTTAACATGGAATGGAGAGGAATGTATCGTGGAAAGGAATGGAATGGATCTTGGAACGGAACGCGAAATGAAACAATGAATGGAACACCGAATGCAGAGTGGAATGGAATGGAGTGGAATGTGGAATGGATTGTGGAATGGAATGGAATGGAATTTGGAAAGTAATTCGGAAAGGAAAGGATTGGAATGTGGTTTTAATGTGGAATGGAATTTGGAAAGGATTGTGGAATGAAATGTGGAATGGAATGTGTAATGGAACTGAATGCAATGTAGAATGGAATGTGGAATGGAAAGTGGAAAAGAAGGTGGTATGTAATGTGGAATGGAATGGAATGGAAATAGGAATGGAATGTGGAATGTAATGGAAAGGAAAATGAAATGGAATTTGCAATGGAATGTGGATTGGAATGGAATGAAATGTCGAATGGAATCTGGAGTGGAATGGAATGGAATGTGGAATGGAATGCAATGGAATGTGTAATGGAATGTTGAGAGGAATGAGGAATGGAAAGTGGATTGGAATAGAATGGAATGTGGAATGGAATGTGCTGTGGAAATTGGAAAGGAATTTAATGGAATGTGGAATGGAAGGTGGAATGCAATGGAATGGAAAGTGGAGAGGAAATTGGAATGCAAAGTGGAAGGGAATGTGGAATGGAATGAAATGTGGAATGGAATGGAATGGAATCAGGAATGGAATGTGAAATGGAATGTGGAGTGGAATGCTGAATGGACTGTGGAATGGAATGGAATGGTATAGAATATGGAAAGGAATGAAAGGGAATGGGGAATGGAGCATGAAAACGAATGTGGAATGCAACGTGGAAAGTAGGGGAATGGAATGTGGGATGGAATGGACTGGAATGTGGAATGGAATGTGGAATGGAATGTGGAAAGGAAAGTGGAATGGATTGGAATGGAATGTGGAATGGAATAGAATGGATTGTGAAAAGGAATGTGGAATGGAATATGGAACGGAATGTGGAATGGAAAGTAGAATGGAACGTCGAATGGAATGGAATGGAATGTGTAACGGAAAGTGGAATGGAAAGGAGTGGAATATGCCATGGAATGTAGGATGGAATGTGGAATGCAATGGAATGGAATGTGGAAAGGAATGGAATGGAATAAGGAATGGAACGTGGAATGTATTGTCGGATGGAATGGAATGGAACGTGTAATGGAATATGGAATGGAAAGGAATGCAATTTGGAATGGAATGTGGAATGCAATTTGGAATGGAATGGAATGGAATGTGGAATGTGGAATGGAACGTGGAATGGAATGGGATGGAATGTGGAATGGAATGTGGAATGGAATGGAATGGAATGTGGAATGGAATGGAATGGAATGTGGAATGGAATTTTGAATACAAGGTGGAGTAGAATGTGGAATGGAATGGAATTTGGAAGGGAATATGGAAAGTAATGTGGAATAGAAGGGATGTAATGTAGAAAGTTATGTGCAACGGAATGTGGAAAGAAAGAGAAACAGAATGGAAGGGAATGTAGAACGGAACGGAGAATGGAATGGAATGGATCGCGGAATGGAACGCGGAATGCAACGTGGAATTGAATGTTTAACAGAAAGGAAAGGAATGTGGAGTGGAATGAAAAGGAATGGAATGTGGAATGGAATGAAATGGAGAATGGGATGTGGAAAGAAATCTGGAATGTCATGCGGAATGGAATGTGGAGTGGAACGTGGAATGGAATGTGGAATGTAAAGTAGAAAGGAACGTGGAATGGCATGTGGAATGGAATAGAATGGAATGTGGAATGGAATAGAATGGAATGTGGAATGGAATGGAATGGAAATTGGAATGGAATGGAATGGAATGTGGAATGGAATATGGAATACAATGGAATGAAAAGGAATGTGGAACGGAAAAGAATGGAAAGTGCAATTATAGTTGGAATGGAATGGAATGGAATGTGAAGTGGAATCTGGGATGGAATGTGGAATGGATTGTGCAATGGAATGCAATGGAATTTGGAATGGAATGCGGAATGGAGCGTGGAATTGAATGCAACGGAATGTGGAATGGAATGTGGAATTGAGCAGAATAGAATGTGGAATGGAATCGAAAGATATGTGGAATAGAATGGAATGGAATTGAATGGAATGTGGGATGGAATGGAAAGGAATGTGGAATGGAATTGAATTGTATGTTTAATAGAATGGAATGGAATGGAATGTGGAATTGAAGTTGGAATGGAATGGAATGGAATGTGAAATGGAATGTGGAATGGAATGGAAAAGAAGGTGAAATGGATTGTGGAATGGAATGGAATAGAATGTGGAATGGAATGGAATGAAACGTGGAATGGAACATGAAATGGAACGAGGAATGGAACGCGGAATGGAAAGGAACGGAATTTGTGATGGAAAGGAATGGAATGTGGAATGGAAAGGAACGGAATTTGTGATGGAAAGGAATGGAATGTGGAATGCAATGGAATGGTATGGAAAGTGGTATGGAATGGAATGCAATGGAAATTGCAATGGAATGGAATGCAATGTGGGACGGAATAGAATGGAATGTGGAATGGAATGGAGTGGAACTCAGAATGGAATGGAAGGGAATGGAATGTGGAATGGAATGAAATGTAATTGAATGGAATGGAGTGGAATTTGGAATGGAATGTGAAATTGAATGGAATGGAACGTGGAATGGAACGTGGAATTGAACGTGGGGTGGAACATGGTATGGAATGTGCAATGAAATGTGGAATGGAATGTGTAATGGAACGAAATGGAACATTTAATGGGTGGTGGAATGGAACCTGGAATGCAACGTGGAATGGAATGAACTGGAACGTAGAATGGAAAATGGAATGGAATTTGGAATGGAATGTTGAGTGAAGTGTAATGTGGAATTGAATTGAATGCAATGTGGAATGGAATGGAATGGAAAGAGGAATGGAATGGAATGGAACGTGGAATGGAATGGAATGGTATCTAGAATTGAATGGAATGTGTAATGAAATGTGGAATAGAATGTGGAATGGAATGTGGAATGGAATGGAATGGAATATGGAATGAAATGTTTAATTGAACATGGAATGGAATGTGGAGAGGAACGGAATGGATTCTGGAATGGAATGTTGAGTGAAGTGTGTAATGGAATGTGGAATGGAACCGAATGGAAAGTGGAATGGAATGTGTAATTGAATGAAGAATGCAACGAAAAATGGAATGGAATGGAATGTCGAATGGAATGTGGAACGGAGTGTGGAATGGAATGTGGAATTTAACGGAATTGAAAGTGGAATGGAGTGCGGAAAGGAAAGAAGTGGAATGTGGAATGGAATGTGGAATGGAACGGAATGGAATGTGGAATAGAGTGCGGAATGGAAAGAAGTGGAATGTGGAATGGAATGTGGAAAGGAATGTGGAATGTAATGGAATGGATTGTGTAATGTAATGGAATGGAATGGTATGGAATATGGAATGAAATGTAATGGAATGTGGAACGCAAAGTGGAAAAGAACATGGAATGGAACGTGGAATGGAACGTGGAATGGAATTTGGAATTGAATGAAATAGAAAGTGTAATGGAATGTGGCGTGGAATGGAATGGAAAGTGTAATGGAATGAGTGATGGAATGTAATGGAATGTGGAATGGAATGTTGAATGGAACGTTGAATAGAATGTGCAATGGTATGTGGAATGTAAATTAATGGAATGTGGAATTGAATGGAACGGAATGTGGAATAGAATAGAATGCAAAGGAACGTGGAATAGAATGGAATGGAATGGAATGGAATGCAGAATCAAATGGAATGGAATGTGGAATGCAATGTAATGGAATTGAATGTGCAATTGAATGTAATGTTATGTGGAATGGAATGTAGAGGAATGTGGAACAGAATGGAATGGAATGTGGAATGGAATGGAATGGAATGTGGAATGGAATGGAATGTAACGTGGAATGTAACGTGGAATAGAATATGGAATGGAATTGAATGGAATGTGGAATGGAATGGAGTGGAATGTGGAATAGAATGGAATGGAATGGAATGTGTAGTGGAAAGTGGAATGAAATGGAATGGAAAGTGTGATGGAATGCAATGGAAAGTGGAACGGAATGGAATGGAATGTGAAACGGAACGGAACTTGGAATGGAATGCGATGGAATGTGGATTGGAATGGAATGGAATGTGTAATGGAATGGAATGGAATGGAAAGTGAAATGTAATTAGAATCGAATGTGAAATGGAACGTAGAATTGAATGTGGAATGGAAAGTAGAATGGAATGAAATGGAAACCGGAATGGAATGGAATGGATCATGGACTGGAAGGTGGAATGCATCATGTAAGGAAAGGTGTAATGTAACGAAACGTGGAATGGAATGGAATGGAATGCAAAATGAAATGTGAAATGGAACGTGGAATGGAATGTGAAATGGAACGTGGAATGGAATTTGAAATGGAACGTGGAATGGAACGTTGAATGGAATGGAATGGAAGGTGGAATGGAATGTAAAATGGAATGGAATGGTATGTGGAAAGAAATGTGGAAAGGAATGTGGAATGTAATGGAATGTAATGTGGAATGGAATGTGGAATGGAATTCAATGGAATGTGGAAAGGAGTGTGGAATGGAATGTTGAATGCAATGATTAATGGAATGTGGAATGGAATAGAATGGAATGTGGAATGGAATGTGGAATGGAATGTGGAATGGAACGGAAGTAATGTGGAATTGAATGTGGAATGGAATGTGGAAAGGAAACTGGAGCGGAATGGAATGCAATGTGGAACGGAAAGTGGAATGTATAGGAATGGAACATGGATAGGAACGTGGAATGGAAAGTGGAATGCAACGTGGAATGGAATCTGGAGTGGAATGGAATGGAATGGAATGCCAAGTGGAATGAAAGGTGGAATGGAATGTTGAAATGAATGTGGAATGGAATGGAATGGAATGTGGAATGGAATGTGGAGTGGAGAGTGGAATCGAATGTGGAATGCAACAGAGTGGAAAGTGTTATGGAATTTGTAATGCAATAGTGGAATGGAACGTGAAATGGAATGGAATTGGACATGAAATGGAACGTGGAATGGAATGGAATAGAACATGGAATGGAACGTGGAATGGAATGGAATAGAACATGGAACGGAAAGTGGAATGGAATGTGGAAAGTTTTGGAATGTGGAAAGGAATGGAATGGAAAGTGGAATGGAATGTGGAAAGTTTTGGAACGTGGAAAGGAATGGAATGGAATGTGGAATGGAATTTAATGGAATATGGAATGGAATGGAAAGGAATGTGAAATGGAATGTGTAATGGAATGTGAAATGGAAGGTGGAATGAAACGTGGAATGGAACAGAAAGAAACATCGAATGGAGTGGAATGGAATGTCAGATGGAATGGAATGGAAAGCGGAATGGAATGGAATGAAATGTGGCATGGAATGCGCAATGCAATGGATTGGAATGTGGAATGGAATGGAATGGAACGTGGATTGGAAAGATTAATGGAACGTTTACTGGAACGTGGAATGGAATGTGGAATGTAATGGAATGGAATTGAATGGGGAATGGAATGCATGAGAATGTGTAATGGAATGTGAAACGGAAAGTGCAATGAAATGTTGAATGGAATGGAATGGAATTTGGAATGGAATGTGGAATGGAATGTGGAATGCAATGTGGTATGGAACATGAAATGAAATGTGGAAGGGAACATGGAATGTAATGCAAAGGAATGTGGAATAGAATGTAGAATAGAATGTGGAATCCAATGTGGAATAGACTGTGTTATGGAATGTGTAATGGAATGCAAATGAATGTGGAATGGAATGGATATGAAAGTGGAAAGGAATGTGGAAGGGAATGCAATGGAATGTGGAATGTAACGGAATGGAAT
Organism: Pongo abelii; assembly: GCF_028885655.2. NCBI lineage: Eukaryota > Metazoa > Chordata > Mammalia > Primates > Hominidae > Pongo > Pongo abelii. Next base: position 14,488,526 of record NC_072000.2, on the reverse strand, counting down.
GTGGAATGGAAAGTAATGGAAGGGAATGTGGAATGGAATGTGGAAAAGAGTGTGAAATTGAATGTTCAATGGAACAGAATGGAATGTGGAATGGAACGGGGAATGGAGTGTGGAATGGAGTGGAATGGAATGAGGAATGGAACGTGGAATGGAAGGTGGAATGGAATGTGGAATGGAATGTGGAATGGATTGGAATGGAAAGTTAAATGGAATGGAAAGGAATGTGGAATGGAACGTGGAATGGAATGGAATGGAACAAGGAATGGAACGTGGAATGCAATTGAATGGAAAGTGGAATGGAATGTGGAATGGAATGTGGAAAGTATTGGAATGTGGAAAGGAATGGAATGGAATGTGGAAAGGAAGGGAATGGAAGGTGATGTCGAATGTCGATTGAAACGTGGAATGGAATGGAATGGAACATGGAATGGAATGGAATGGAACATTGAATGGAATGTGGAATGGAATGTGGAATGCAATGTAATTGAATATGGAATGGAATGGAATGGATTGAGGAATGGATTTTAAGATGGAATGTGGAATGGACTGTGGAATGGAAAGGAATGGAATGTGGAATGGAATGTGGAATTGAATGTGTAATGGAATGTAAAGGAATGTGGAATGGAATGGGGAATGGAATGTGGAATGGAACGTGGAACAGAATGGAATGGAATGTGGAATGGAACGTCTAATGTTACGGAATGGATCATGGAATGGAATTTTGAAAGGAACTAGGTATTGAACGCGGAATGTAATCTGCAACGGAAGGTAAAATGGAATGTGCAATGGAATGTGGATTGGAACGTGGAATGGAATGTGCAATGGAATGTAAAGGAATGTGGATTGGAATGTGGAATGAAATTCAATGGAATATGGAATGGAATGTGGTATGGAATGTGGAATGGAATGGAATGAAATGTGGAATGGAATGAGGTTTGGAATTGAATGGAATGTAGAATGGAGTGGAATGGAATGTGGAATGGAATGTTGAATGGAATGGAATGGAATGTGGAAAGGAACGTAAAATTGAATGTGGAATGGAATGTGGAATATAATATGGAATGATGTGGCATGGAATATGGAACTGAATGGAATGGAATGTGGAATCGAATGTGGAATGGAATGTAATTCAATATGGAATGGAATGGAATGGATTGAGGAATGGAATGTGAAATGGAATGTGGAATGGACTGTGGAATGTAATGGAATGGACTGTGGAATGGAATGTGGAATGGATTGTGGAATGGAATGGAAAGGAATGTGGAATGGAAAGGGGAATGGAATGTCGAATGGAACGTGGAACGGAATGGAATGGAAAGTGGAATGGAACGTGTAATGGTATGGAATGGAACGTGGAATGGAAAGTTGAATGGAACTAGGAATTGAACTTGGAATGTAATGTGGAAAGGAAGGTACAATGGAATGTGCAATGGAATGTGGAATGGAATGTGGAATGGATCGTGGAATGGAATGTGCAATGGATTGTAATGGAATGCAGAATGCAACGTGGAATGCAATGTGGAATGGAATATGGAATGTAATGGAGTGAAATGTGGAATGGAAAGTGGAATGGAATTGAATAGAATGTAGAATGGAATGGAATGGAATGTGGAATGGAATGTGGAGTGGAATGCATTGCAATGTGGAATGGATTGTGGAATGGAATGGAATGGAATGTGGAATGGAATGTGGACAGGAATGCAATGGAATGTGGAATGGAATGTGGAATGGAACATGGAATGGAATGTGAAATGGAAAGTGGAATGGAATGTGCAGTGGAACGTGGAATGGAACGGGGAATGTAATGGAATGGAAATGGAATGGAACGTGGAATTGAATGGATGGAAGGTGGAGTGGAACGTTGAATGGAATGTGGAATGGAACGTGGAATGGAACGTGGAATGGAATGTAATGGATTGCAGAATGGAACGTTTAATGGAATGGAATGGAAAGTGGAATAGAAAGTGGAATGGAATGGAATGTGGAATAGATCGTGGAATGGAACGTGGAATGGAATGGAATGCAAAGTGGCGTGAAAGGCAATGGAATGTGGAATGGAATGTGGAATGGAATGGAATGGAATGGCATTTGGAAAGGAATGGAATGGAATGTGGAATGGAAAGAATGGAATGTGGAATGGAATGGAATGGTATGGAATGTAGAATGAAATGGAATCAAATGGAATGTAATGTTGAATGGAATGGAAATTAGTGTGGAATGCAAAGGAATGGAATGTGAATTGGAAAGGAATGGAACATGGAATGGAATGGAATGGAATGGAATGTGAAATGGAATGTGGAATTGAAGGTGAAAGGGAATGTGGAATGGAAAGTGGAACGGAATTAAATGGAATGTGGAAGGGAATGGAATGGAATGTGGAGTGGCATGGAGTGGAAGCTGGAATGGGACGTGGAATTGAAGTTGGAATGGAACATGGAATGGAATGTGGAAGGAATGTAGAATGGAATGGAAAAGAATGTGGAATGGAACTTAATGGAATGTAGAATGCAATGTGGAATGGAATTGAGTGGAATGTGGAATGGAATGTGGAATAGAATGGAATGTGGAATGGAATGGAATTCAATGGTATGGAACATGGAATGGAATGGAATGCAATGTGCAGTGGAATCTGGAATGGAATGGAATGGAACGTGGAATGGAACATGGAATTGAACGTGAAATTTAAGGAGGAAAGGAAAGCGGAATGGAAAGTGGAATGGAACGTGGAATGAAATGTGGAATGGAATGGAATGGAATGTGGAATGCAATTGAATGGAATGTGGAGTGGAATTTAATGGAATGCAGAATGGAATGTGGAATGGAATGGAATGGAATGTGGAATGGAATGTTGAATGGAATGAAAAGTGGAATGGAATGGAATTTAATGATATGAAACCTGGAATCCAATGAAATGGAAGGTGGAATGGAATGTAACGGAATGTGGAATGGAAGCGAATGTATTGTCAAATGGAATGTGGAATGGATTGGAATGAAATGGAATGGAATCTGGAATGGAACGGAATAGAATGTGTAATGGAAAGGAATGGAATGTGGAAAGGAATGGAAGGATATGGAAAGTGGAATGGAATTGAATGGAATGGAAAGTAATGTGGAATGGAATTGAATGGAATGTGGAATACAATGGAATGAAACGTGGAATGGAATGTGTAGTGGAATGTGGAAAGCAACATGAAATGGAATGTGAAATGGAATGGGGAAAGGAATGTTATGGGATGTGGAATGGAATGGAAGGGAATGTGGAAAGAAATGGAATGGAATGAAGAACGGAATATGGAATGGAATGCAACGGAATGTGGAGTGGAATGTGGAATGGGATGGAAAGGAATGTGGAATGGAAAGGAATTTAATGGTATGGAATGCGGAATGGAACAGAATGTAATGTGGAATGGAATGAAATGGAATGTTGAATGGAAAGTGGAATGGAAAGGAAATGAATGTGGAATGGAATGGAATGGAATGTGGAATGGAATGGAATGTGGAATGGAATGGAATGCCATATGGAATAGAATGGAATGGAATGGAATATGGAATGGAACGGGGAATGCAATGTGGAATGGAATGTGGAATGGAATGTGGAATGTAATGGAGTGTGGAATGGAATACAATGTAATGCGGAATGGAATGGAATGGAAAGCAATGTGGAATGGAATGTGGAATGGAATGTGGAAATGAATGAAATGGAATGTGGAAAGCAAAATGAAATGGAATGGAATGGAATGTAGAATGGAGTGGAATGCAAAGAGGAAAGGAATGTGGAATCGAATGTGGAATGGAACGTGGAATGGAGTGGAAGGGAACGTGGAATGGAATGGAATGGAATGTGGAATGCAGTGCAACAGAATGTGGAATGCAATGGAATAGAATAAACGGAAATTGAAATGGAATGGAATGGAATGTGGAAAGCAATGGAATGGAAGTTGGAATGGAAAGGAAATGAATGGAATGCTTAATGGAATGGAACGGAATGTGGAATGGAACGTAATGGAACGTGGAAGGGAACGTGCAATGCAATGTGGAATGGAATGTGGAAAGTAATGGAATGGAAGTTTTAATGGAAAGGAAAGGAATGGAATATGGAATGGAATGGAATGGCATATGGAATGGAATGTGGAATGGAATGCAATGGAACGTGGAATGGAACGTGCAATGCAATGTGGAATGGAATGTGGAATGGCATATTGAATGGAATATTGAATGGAATGTGGAATGGAATGGAATGGAATGTGGAATGGAATGGAATGGAATGTGGAATGGAATGGAAAGGAATGTGGAATGGAATGGAATGGAATTTGGAATGGAATAAAGCGGAAGTTCGAATGGAATAGAGTAGAATGTGAAATGAATTGCGGAATTGAATGAGGAATGGAATGGAATGGAATGTGGAATGGAATGAAATGGAATGTGGAATGGAATGGAATGGAATGTGGAATGGAATGGAATGGAATGTGGAATGGAATGGAATGGAATGTGGATTGGAATGGACTGGAATGTGGAACGGAACGTGGAATAGAACGTGGAATGGTACGTGGAATGGAACACGGAATGGAACGTGGAATGGAACGTGGAATGGAACATGTAACGGAACATGGAATGGAATTGAATGTGGAACAGAATTTGGAATGGAATAGAATGGAATGTGGAATGGGACGTGCAATGGAACATGGAGTGGTACGTGGAATGGAACATGGAGTGGTACGTTGAATGGATCCTGGAATGGAACATGGAATGGAATGGAATTGAATGTGGAATGGAATGTTATAGAATGTAATGTGGAATCCAATGGAATGGAATGTGGAATGGAATGCAATGGAATGTGGAATGGAATGCAATGGAATGTGGAATGGAACGTGGAATGGAACGTGGAATGGAACATGGAATGGAACGGAATGGAAAGGGGAATGGAATGTTATGGAATGGAATGTGGAATGCAAAGGAATGGAATGGAATGAAATTGAATGGAATGTGTAATGGAAAGGAATGGAATGTGGAGTGGAATGAAATGGAATGCAATGTGGAATGCAATGGAATTAAATGGAATTGAATGTGGAATGGAATGAAGCGGACGGTGGAATGGAATAGTGTGGAATGTGGAATGAAATGTGGAACGGAATGTGGATTGGAATGTGGAATGGAATGGAATGGAAAGTGAAATAGAATGGAATGTATCGTGGAAAGGAATGGAATGGAATTTAGACCCGAATGGAGTGTACTGTGGAATGGAAAGGAATGAAGTAGAAGATGGAATGGAACGGAATGGAATGTGGAATGGAATGTGGAATGGAATGGAGTGGAATGTGGAATGGAATGGAATGGAATGTGGAATAGAATGGAATGAAATGTGGAATGGAACGTGGAATGGAAAGGAATGGAGTGTGTAATGGAATGTGGAATGGAATGGAATGGAACTTGTAATGTAATGGAAGGGAACGTTGAATGGAATGTGGAATGGAATGTGAAATGCAATGTGGAATGGAATGTAATGGAATGGTGAATGGAATGTGGAATGGAATGTGGAACGGAATGGAATGGAAGGTGGAGTGGAAAGTGGAGTGCAACGTGGAAAGGAACGTGGATTGGAACGTGGAATGGAACGTGGAATGGAATGTGGCATGGAATGTGGAGTGGAATGTGGAATGGAATGGAAACAATGTGGAATGGAATGGAATGGAATGTGGAATGGAATAGAATTTAATTTGGAATGGAATGTGGAATGGCATGGAATGCAACCTGGAATGGAATGGAATGCAACATGGAATGGAATGGAATGGAATGGAATGTGGAATGGAATGGAATTGAATGGAATGTAGAATGAGATGCAATTGAATGTGCAATGGAATGTGGAATGGAGTGGAATGGAATGTCGAATGGAATGGAATCAAATCTGGAATGGAATGTGGAATGGAATGGAATGTTAAATGGAAAGGAGTGGAATGGAATGCAATGTGAAATGCATCGGAAATGGAATGGAATGTGGAATAGAACGGAATGGAATGGAACTGAAAGGAATGCGCAATGGAATTGAATTGAATGGAACGGAAAGTGGAATGGAAAGGAATACTTTGTGGAATGGAATGAAATGGAATGGAATGTGGAATGGAAGGGAATGGAAACGAATGGAATGGGATGTGGAATGGAATGGAATGGAAAGTGGAATGGCATGGAATGGAATGTGGAATGGAATGGAATGCAATGGAATGGAATGTGGAATGGAATGGATAGGAATGTGGAATTGAATATGGAATGGAATGGAATGGAATGTGGAATGGAAAGAAATGGAATGTGGAATGGAATTGAATGGTATGTGGAATGGAACATGGAATGGAATCAAATGGAATGTGGAATGGAATGGAAGGGAAAGTTAAATGGAATGGAATGGAATGTGGAAAGGAATGTGAAATGGAATGTGGAATGGTATGGATTGGTACGGAATGTGGAATGGAATGTGAAATGGAATACAAGAGAATGTGGAATGGAGTGTGGAATGGAATGGAGTGGACTGTTGAATGGAACGTGGAATGGAATGTGGAATGGAATGGAATGGAATGAGGAGTGGAAATTGGCATTGTACGTGGAATGGAACGTAGAATGGAATGTGGAATGGTATGGAGTGGAATGTGGAATGGAATGTGGAATGCAATGGAATTTTTAATGAAATTGAATGGAATGTGGAATCGAATGGAATGGAATAGAATGGAAATGAATTTGAAATGCAATGGAATGTGGAATGGAATGGAATTGAATGGGATGGAATTTGAAGTGGAATGGAACTGAATGTGGAATGGAATGCAATGGAATAGGTCATGGAATGAATGCAAAGTGGAATGGAATGGAATGTAATGGAATGTGGAATGGAATGGAATGGAATGGAACGTGGAATGGAATGGAATGGAATGGAATATGGAATGGAATGTGAAATGGAATCAAATGCAATTTGATATGGAATGGAATGGAATATGGAATGGAATGGAATGGAGTGTGTAATGCAATGGAATGGAACGTGGAATGGAATGGAAAGGAATGTGGCATGGAATGGAATTGAATGTGGAATTGAATGTGGAAATAAATGGAATGGAATGTGAAAAGGAATGGAATGGAGTGTGGAATGGAATTTGTAATGGAACGGAATGTTATGTGAAAGGGAATGTGTAATGGAAGGTGGAATAGAATGTCAAATGTAATGGAATGGAAAGTGGAATTGAAGGTGGAATGGAATGGAATGGAATGTGGAATTGAATATGGAATGGAATGGAATGGAATGTGGAATGGAATGAAATGGAATGTGGAATGTAATGGAATGGAATATGGAAAGGAACAGAATGTGGAAAGGAATGTAAATAAATGGAATGGAATGGAATGGAATGTGGAATGGAATGGAGAGGAATGTGGAATGGAAAGGAATGGAATGTAGAAATGAATCGAATGAAATATGGAATGGAATGGAAAGGAAAGGAATGGAATGTGGAATGCAACAGAAGGGAATGTGGAATGGAATTTGGAATGGAATGGACTGGAAAGGAATGGAATGTGGAATGGAATGGAAAGGAATTTGGAATGGAATGTCTTGTGGAATGGAATGGAAAGTTGAATGCATTGCAATGGAATTTGGAATGGAATGGAATGGAATGTGGAATGAAATGAAATGGAATGGTATGGAATTTGAAAAGAAATGGAATTGAATGTGGAATGGAATGGAATGGAATGTGGAATGGTAAGTGGAATGGAATAGAATGGTTGGTGAAAAGGAATGGAATGGAATGTGGAATGGAAAGGAATGGATTGGATGTGGAATGGACTGGAAAGGAAGGTGGAATGGAATGCGGAATGGAATTGAATGGAATGTGGAATGGAACATGGAATGGAATCGAATGGAAAGTGGAATGGAATGGAAGGGAATGTTAAATGGAATGGAATGGAATGTGGAAAGGAATGTGGAATGGAATGTGGAAAGGCATGGATTGGCATGGAATGTGGAAGGAAATGTGGAATGGAATGCAATAGAATGTAGAATGGAATGTGGAATGGAATGGAGTGGACTGAGGAATGGAATGTGGAATGGAATGGAATGGAATGAGGAGAGGAAATTGGAATTGTACGTGGAATGGAACGTAGAATGGAATGTGGAATGGTATGGAGTGGAATCTGGAATGGAATGTGGAATACAATGGAGTTTGTAATGAAATTGAATGGAATGGAAACGAATGTGGCATGGAAAGGAATTGAATGCGGAATTGAATGTGGAAATAAATGGAATGGAATGTGAAAAGGAATGGAATGGAGTGTGGAATGGAATGTGTAATGAAACGGAATGTAATGTGAAAGGGAATGTGTAATGGAATGTGGAATAGAATGTCAAATGTAATGGAATGGAAAGTGGAATTGAAAATGGAATGGAATGGAATGGAATGTGGAATGGGAAGTGGGATGCAATGGAATGCAATGTGGAATGGATTGTGGAATGGAATTTGGAATGGAAAGCGGAATGCAATGGAGTGGAATGTGGAATGCATTGTGAAGTGGAATGTAATGAAATGTGAAATGGAATTTCGATTGGAATGTGGAATGGAAAGTTGAATGGAAAGTGGAAAGGTGCGTGGAATGGAACGGAATGGATCATGTAATGGAATGTGGAATGGAATGGAATGGAATGTGTAATGGGATGGAATGGAATGAGGTTTGGAATGTGGAAAGGAAAGTGGAATGGAATGGAATGAGGAATGGAAGGTGGAATTTAATTGAATGGACCTTGGAATGGAACGTAGAATGGAACGTGGAATGGAACGGAATAGAATGTGAAATGGAATGTGCAATGGAATGGAATGGAATGGAATGTGGTATGGGGTGTGGAATGGAATGTTGAATGGAATGATTAATGGAATTTTTGATGGAATGTAATGGAATGTGGAATGGAATGTGGAATGGAATGTGAATTGGAACAAAAATTATGTGGAATGGAACGTGGAATGGAATGTTGAAAGGAAACTGGAACGGAATGAAATGTGGAAAGGAAACTGGAATGGAACGGAATGGAACGTGGAATGGAACGTGGAATGGAACGTGGAATGGAATGGAATAGAAAGTTGAACAGAACATTGAATGGAACGTGGAATGCGATGTGGAATGGAATGTGGAATGGAATGGAATGCAATGTGGAATGAAATCTGGAATGCAATGTGGAATGGAATGCAGAATGGAACAGAATGGAATGTGGAATGAAATGTGTAGTGGAGAGGTGAATCGAACATGGAATGTAACGGAATCGAAAGTGGAATGGAATTTGTAATGGAATTGAGGAATGGAATGTGAAATGTAATGGAATGGAATGTGGAGCTCAACATGGAAAGAAATGGAATGGAACATGGAATGGATCGTGGAAAGGAATGTTGAATGGAATGTGGAATGGAATGTGGAAAGGATTGTAATGTGGAAAGAAATGGAATGGAATGTGTAATGGAATGGATAGGAATGTGTAATGGAATGTGGTATGGAATGCGAAATGGAAGGTGGTATGAAAATTGGAATGGAACAGAATGGAACATGTAATGGAATGGAATGGAATGTGGAATGGAATTTAGGATGGAATGGAATGCGGAATGGAATTGAATGGAACGAGGAAAGGAATGTGGAACGGAATGTGGAATGGAATGTGGAATGGATTCTGGAATGGAATGTAATGGAATGTGGAATGGAATTTGGAATGGAATGCAGTCGAATGGGGAATGGAATGTGTAATGGAATGTGGAATGAAATGTGGAATGGAATGGAATGGAAAGTGGAATGGAACATGGAATGGAATGGAACAGAACGTGGAATGGAACGTGGAATGGAATGTGCAATGGAACATGGAATGGAATGTGAAATGGAACGTGTAATGGAAAGTGCAATGGAATGTGGAATGGAACATGGAATATAATGAAATGGAAAGTGGAATGGAATGTGGAATTGAATGGATGGAACGTGGAGTGCAACGAGGAATGGAATGTGGAATGGAATGTGAAATGGAACGTGGAATGGATTGTAAACGGAATGTGGAATTGAAGGTGGAATGAAATGGAATGGAATATTGAATACAATGTGTAATGGAATGAAATGGAACCTGGAATGGATCGTGGAATGGAAGGTGGAATACAATGTGAAATGGAATGGAATGGAATGTGGAATGAAACGGAATTTAATGTGGAATGGAATGTGGAATGGAATGGAATGGAATAGAATGTGGCAAGAAACGGAATGGAATGTCGAATGGAAACAATGGAATGTGGAATGGAATGGAATGGTATGGAATTTAGAAAGGAATGGAAGGGAATGGAATGAAATGTGAAATGTAATGGAATTTAGTGTGGAATGTAAAGAAATGTAACGTGGATTGGAAAGGAATGGAACATGGAATTGAATGGAATGGAATGTGAAATGACATGTGGAATAGAATGTGATATGCAATGTGGAAAGGAATTTGGAACGGAATTAAATGACTCGTGTAAAGGAATGGAATGGAATGTGGAATGGAATGGAATGGAAGCTGGAATGGAACGTGGAATGGAACCTGGAATAGAACGTGGAATGTAATGTGGAAGGAATGTTCAATGGAAAGGAATGGAATGTGGAATGGAATTTAATGGAATGCAGAATGGAATGTGGAATGCAATGGAATAGAATGTGGAATGGAATGTGGAATGGAATGGATTGTGGAATGGAATGGTATTTAATGGTGTGGAATATGGAATGGAATGGAATATAATGTACAGTGGAATCTGGAATGGAATGGAATGGAACGTGGAATGGAAAGTGGAATTGAACGTGAAATGGTACGCAGAATGGAACGTGGAATGGAACGTGGAATGAAATGTGGAATGGAAGGTAATGGAATGTGGAATGGAAGGGAATGTAATTTGTAATGGAATGTGGAATGGAATGCAATGAAGTGGATTGGAATGTCGAATGGAATGGAATGGAATGTGGAATGGAATGGAATGGAATGTGGAATGGAATTGAATGCTATGGAATGGGGAATGGAGATGAATTGAATGTAATGGAATGTAGAACGGAACGGAATGGAACGTGGAATGGAAAATGGAATGCAAACTGGAATGGAACGTGGAATGGAAAATGGAATGGAACATGGAATGGAATGTGAAGTGGAACGTGGAATGTAATGTAATGGAACGTGGATTCTAATGTGGAATTGACTGGATACAACGTGGATTGGGACGTGGAATGGATTGTGGAATGGAAGGTGGAATGGAATGTGGAATGGAAAGTAATGGAATTTGGAATGGAACGTGGAATGGAAAGGAATGGAATGTGGAATACAATGTGGAATGGAATGGAATGTAACGTGGAATGGATCGCGGAATGGCACGTGGAATGGAATGTGGAAAGGAATGGAATGGAATGTGGAATGAAAGGGAATGGAATGTGGAATGGAAAGGAATGGAATGGAAATTGGAAAGGAATGGAATGAAATGTGGAATGGAAGGGAATTAGGAATGGAATGGAATGGAATGCGATATGGAATGTGGAAAGGAAAGTGGAATGTAATGGAATGTAATGTGGAATGGAAATTCGAAACGAATTGAATGCACCTTGGAATGGAATGTACAATGGAGTGGAAAGAGGAATGGAATGGAAAGGAATGGTGTGGAATGGAAAGTGGAATGGAATGGAAGGGAATGTGCAATGGAATATGGAATGGAATGGGATGCAGTCTGAAATGGAATGTGGAATAGAATGGAACGGAAAGTGGAATGGAATGTGGAATGGAATGGAATGTGGAACGGAAAGGAATGGAATGCGGAGTGGAATGGAATGGTATGTGGAATGGAATAGAATTTAATGGAATGGAATGTGGAATGTAATGGAATCGAATGGAATGGAATGTGGAATGGAATCGAATGGAATGGGGAATGGAAATGAATTGAATGTGGAGTGGAATAGAAAGGAATGAAATGTGGAGTTGAATGGAATGGAATGGAATGCGGAATGGAATGGAATGCAATGGAATGTGGAATGGAATGGAATGCAATGGAATGTGGAATGGGGTCGAATGGAATGTGGAATGGAACTGAATGAAATTTGGAATGGAATTTAGAATGGAAGGGAATGAAATGTGGAATGGAATGTATTGGAATGTGGAATGGAATTGAATTTGGAATGGAATGGAATGGAATGTGGAATAGAAAGGAATGCTATATGGCCTGGTATGGAATGGAATGTGGAAAGAAATTGAGCAGAATGTGGCACGGAATGGAATGGAGTGTGAAATTTAACGAAATGGACTGTGGATTGGAAAGGAATTGAATGTGTAATGGAGTGGAATGGAATGTGGAATGGAATGGAATCGAATGTGGAGCAGAATGGAATCGAATGTGTAATGGAATGTGGAGTGGAATGGAATGGAATGGAAAGGAATGTGGAATGCAATGGAATAGAAAGGAATGTGGAATGCAATGGGAAGTCTAATGGAATGTGAAATGCAATGGAATGGATTGGAATGGAATGGGGAATGCAACGGAATTGAATTGAATGTGGAATGGAACGGAATTGAAAGTCGAATGGAATGTGGAATGGAATGTGGAATGGGACGGAATGGAATGTGGAATGGAAAGTGGAATTCAATGAGGAATGGAACGTGGAATGCAAAGGAAGGAAATATGAAATGGAAGGTTGAATGGCTGAGAATGGAACGTGGAATGAAATGTGAAATGGAAGGATGAATGGGTGAGAATGGAACGTGGAATGTAATGGAATGGAATGATGAATGGAATGAGGAATAGAATGCGGATTGGAGGGTGGAATGGAAAGTGGAATGGGTTGGAAAGGAACATGGAATGGAATGTGGAATGGATTGGAATGGAATGTCAAATGGAATGGAATGTCAAATGGAATGGAATGGAATGTGGTATGGAATGGAATGGAATGTGGAATGGAATGTGGAATGGAAAGGAATGGAATGTGGCATTGAATTTGGAATGGAATGTGGAATGGAACGGAATGTGGTATGAAATGGATTCAATGGAATGTGGAATGCAATGTGGAATAGAATGGGATTGAACGGAATGTGCATTGGATGTGGAATGGAATGGAATTGAACGTGAATTGGAATGAAATGTGGAATGGAATGGAATCGAATGGAATCGAAAGTGGAATGGAATGGAATGCAATGCGTAATAGAATAGAATGGGATGGAATGAGGAATGGAATGTGGAATGGAATGGAATGGAATGTGGAATGGAATGGATTGGAATGTGGAATGTAGAGTGGAATTGAATGGAATGCAACGCGGAATGGAATGGAATGTGGAATGGAACGTGGAACGTAATGGAATGGAACGTGGAATGGGAGACCGCATAATATGTAATGGATCATGGAAAGGAAGGATGAATGGAACATGGATTGGAATGTGGAATGTGGAATAGAATGGAAAGGAATGTGGAATGGAGGGGAATGGAACGGGGAATTGAATACAATAGAATGTGCAATGGAATATGGAATGGAATGGAAAGTGGAATGGAATGGATTGTGAATTGGAATGGAAAGCAATTTGGAATGGAATGTAACGGGATGCAGAACGGAAAGGAATGGAATGTGGAATCTAATGGAAAGGAATGTAATATGGACTGAAATGGAATGGAAGGGAATGTGGAATGGAATGTTTTATGGAATGGAATGAAATGTAGAATGGAACACGGAATGGAACGTGGAAAGCAATGTAGAACGGAACGTGGAATGGAACATGGAATGGAATGGAATGGAACGTGGAATGGAAAGTGGAATGGAAAGGAATAGCAAGTGGAATGGAACGGAAAGGAAAGGAACGAGGAATGGAATGTGGAATGGAAAGTGGAATGGAATACTGACTGGAATGGAATCGAATGGAATGCACAATGGAATCTGGAAAGGAATGGAATGGAACCAGGAATGGAATGGAAAGGAAAGTGGAATGGATTGGAATGGAATGTGGAATGGAATGTGGACTGGAATGGAATGCAGAATCAAATCGAATGAAATGTGGAATGGAATGTGGAAGTGAATGGCATTGAATGGAATGTTTAAAGGAATGGAAAGGGATCTGCAATGGAAAGGAATGGAATGTGGACTGGAATGGAATGGAATGTGGAGTGGAATGGAATGGAATGGAATATGACTACAATGGAATGGAATGGAATGTGCAATGAAATGTGGAATGGAATAGCATATGACAGAAATGGTATGGAGTGGAATGGGCAATTGAATGTGGAAAGGAATGGAATGCAGAATGGAACGTGGAATGGAATGGAATGCAATGTGGAATGGAATGGAATGCAATGTGGAATTGAATGGAAGGGAGTGTGGAATGGAATAGAATGGAATGTGGAACGGAATGGAATGTGGAATGCAATGGACTGTGGAATATAATGGTATGGATTTGAATGGAATGTGAAATAGAATTGAATGAAATGGAATGGAATGTGAAACGGAATGGCATGGAATGTGGAACGGAATGGAATGGAATGTGGAATGCAATGGAATGGAATGTGGAATGGAATATGGAATGCAATGCAATGGAAAGTGGAATGGAATGGAATGGAGTGTGGAAAGGAATGGAATGGAATGTGGAATGAAATGTGGAATGGAATGGAATGGAATGGAATGTGGAATGAAATGGAATGGAATGTGGTATGGAATGGAATGGAATCTGTAATGGAATAATAGAATGGAATGGAATGGAATGTTGTATGGAACGGAATGGAATGTGAAATGGAACAATGGAATGGAAAGGAAAGTGGAAAGGAAAGGAATGTTTAATGGAATGGAATGGAATGTGGGATGGAATGTGTAATTGAATGGAATGGAACGTGGATTGGAACGGAATGAAATGAGGAATGGAATGTGGAATGGAAGCTGCAATGGAATGCGGAATAGAATATGTAATGGAATGTTATGGAATGTGGGATGGAATGTGGAATGGAATGGAATGGAAAATAGAGTGGAATGGAGTGGAATGTGGAATGTAATCTGGAATGGAATGGAATGGAACGTAGAGTGGAATGGAATGGAATGGAATATGAAATGTAGGAATGGAATGGAAAGGAATGTAAAGGGGAATTGAAAAGAAATTGGAGTGGAATGGAATGGAATGTGGAATGGAATGGAATGGAATGTTGAATGGAATGGAATGTGGAATGGAATATGGAACGAAATGGAATGGAAAGGAATGTGGAATGAAACATGGAATGGAACATGGAATGGAAAGATCAATGGACCCTGGAATGGAAAGTGAAATGTAATGGTATGGAATGGAATGTGGAATGGAATGGAATGGAATTTGAAATGGAATTGAGTGGAATGTGGAATGGAATATGTAATGGAATGGAATGGAACCTGCAATGGTAGAAGGAATGGAAAGTGGATTAAAACTTGGAATGGAACTTGGAAAGGAATGGAATGGAACGTGTAATGGAAAGTGGAATGGAACGTGGAATGGACCTTGAAATGGAACATGGAATGGAAAGTGGAATGGACCCTGGAATGGAACGTGGAATGGAATGGAATGGAAAGTGGAATGGAATGGGATGGAATGCAATGTGGAATGAATGGAATGGAGTTCGAAATGAAATGGAATGGAATGTGGAACGCAATGGAATGTGGAGTGGAATGGAATGGAATGTGGAATGGAATATGAAATGGAATGGAATGGAACGTGCAATGGTACGAGAAATGGAACGTGGAACAGAAGTTGGAATGGAACCTAGAAAAGAATGGAATGCAACGTGGAATGGAATGTGGAATGGAACGTGGAATGGAACGTGGAATGGAACATGGAATGGAACATGGAATGGAATAGAAAGGAACGTGGAATGGAACGTGGAGTGAAACGTGGAATGGAACGTGGAATTGGAGCATTGAATGAATGGAATACTACGTGGAATTGAATGGAATGGAATGTGGAATGCAATGGAATGCAATTCAATGGAATGTGAAATGGAATGGAATGGAATGTGCAATTAAAGTGGAATGGAATCGAATGGAATGTGCAATGGAATGTGGAATGGAATGCAATGGAATATGAAATGGAATGTAATGGAATGGAATGTGGAATGGAATGGAATGGAATGGAATGGAATGGAATGTGAAATGCAATGGAGTGGAATGTGGAATGGAATGTGGAATGGAATGGAATGCAATGTGGAATGGAATGGAATGTGATGTGGAATGGAATAGAATGGAATGGAATGGAAGGTGGAATGTAATGCGGAATGGAATGGAGTGCAAAGTGGAATGGAATGTCGAAAAGATTGGAATGGATTGTGGAATGGAACGTGGAATGGAAAGTGGAATGAAAGGTGGAATGGAACGGAATGGAAGGAGGAATGGAATTGATTGGAACGTGGAATGGAATGGAATGAAACGTAGAATGGAATGGAATGGAAGGTGAAATGGAATGGAATGAAACGTAGAATGGAATGAAATGGAATTTGGAATGGAATGGAATGGAATGTGGAAAGGAATGTAATGGAAAGTGGAATGTAATGGAATGGAATGTGGAATCGAATGGAATGGAATATGGAATGGAATGGAATGGAGTGGAATGTGGAATGGAACGTGAAATGCAATGTGGAATGGAAAGTGGATTGCAATGGAATGGAATGAGGAATTGAATGTTGAATGGAATGGAATGGAATGTGGAAGGGAAATGAATGGACTCTGGAATGAAATTTGGAATGGAATGGAATGGAATGTGGAATGGATTGGAATGGAATGTGGAATGGAATACGATGGAACGTGGAATAGAATGGAATGGAATGTTGAATTTAATGGAATGGGATGGAATGCGGAATGGAATGTGAAATGGAATGTGCAAAGGAATGGAATAGAAAGTGGAAAGCAATGTGGAATGGAATGGAACGGAATGTGGAATGCAGTGGAATGGAACATGGAATGGAATGTGGGGCGGAATGGAATGGAATATGGGACGGAATGGAATGGATAATGGAATGGAATGAAATGGAATTTAATGGAATCTGAAATGGAATTGAATGGAATGGAATGGAATTGAATAAGGATTTGAATAGATTGGAATGAGGAATGGAATGCAATGGAATGGATTGGAATGCGGAATCGAATGTGGAATGGAATGGTATGGAGTGGATTGGAATGCGGAATCGAATGTGAAATGAGATGGAAAGGAATGTGGAATCGAATGTGAAATGGAATGGAATGGAATTTGGAATGGAATGTGGAATGGAATGGAATGGAAAGTGGAATGGAATGGAATGGAATATGGAATGGAAAGAAATGGAATATAGAATGCAATGGAATGTGGAAAGGAACGTGTAATGAAACGTGAAATGGAATGTGGAATGCAAGAGAAAAGAAAGAGGAATTGAATGTTGAATGGAATGAAATGGAATGTGGAATGGAAAGGAATGGAGTGTGGAATGGAATGCGGAATGGAATGTGGAATGGAATGGTACGGAATGTGGAATGGAAAGTGGAATGGAACGGAATGGAAGGTGGAATGGAAAGTGAAATGGAATGGAATGGGATGTATGTTGGAACGTGGAAAGGAACGTGGAATGGAACGTGGAATGTGATGCAGAATGGAATGCGGAATGGAATGGAACATTGAATGGAATGGAATGGAACATCGGATGAATGGAATGGAATGTGGAAATGAATGGAATGTAATGAGGAATGGAATGGAATGGAATGCGAAATTCAATGTGGAATACAGTAGAATGCAATGTGGAAAGGAATGTGTAATGCAATGGAATGGAATGTGGAATGGAATGGAATGGAAGGTGGAATGGAATGGACTGGAATCTGGAATGGAACGCAACAGAACAGAATGTGGAAGGGAATGTTTAATGGAATGTGGAATGGAATGGAATATAATGGAATGTGGACTGGAATGGAATAGAATTTGCAATGGAACGGAATGGAAAGCGGAAAGGAGGAATAGAATGGAATGGAATGTGGAATGGAAAGGAAGATAGAGGAATGTGGAATGGAATTAAATGCAATGTAGAAAGGAATGGAATGGAATGTGGAATGTTATGGATTCGAATGTGAAATGGAATGGAATGTAAAGAAAGTGGAATGCAAACGGTAATGGAATGTGGAATGCAATGTGGAATGCAATGGAATCGAATGTGGAATCGAATGGAATGGAATGTGGAAGGCAATGTGGTATGCAATGTGGAATGGAATGGAATGGACTGTGGAACGGAATGTGGAATGGAATATGGAATGGAATGTGGAATGGAATGTGGAATGGAATAGAATGCAATGTGGAATGGAATGGAATGGAATGTGGAATGGAATGGACTGGAATGTGGAATGAAATGGACTGGAACGTGGAATGGAATAAAATGGAGTGGAATGTGGAATGAAATGGAATGGAATGGAATGTGGAATGGAATGTGCACATGAATGTGGAATGGAATATGGAATGGAATGGAATGGAATGTGGAATGGAATGTGGAATGGAATGTGGAATGAAATGTGGAATGGAATGGAATGCAAAGTGGAATGGAATGGAATGTAGAATGAAATGGAATGGAATATGGAATGCAATATGCAATGGTATGGAATGTGCAATGGAATGTGTAGAGGAATGAAGAATGGAATGTGGAATACAATGGAATGGGATGAGGAATTGAATGTGGAATGGAATGGAAAGGAATGTGGAATGAAAAGGAATGGAGTGTGTAATGAAATGTGGAATGGAATGTACAATAGAATGGAATAGAATTCAGAATGGATTGGAATGGAATGTGGAAAGGATTGGAATGGAATGTGCAATGGAATGGAATGAAAAGTGGAAAGGAATGGAATGGAATGTTTATTGGAATGTGGAATGGAATGTGGAATGGAATGTGGCATGGAATGGAATTGAATGTGGAATGGAATGGAACGCAATGCGGATTGTAATGTGGAATGGAATGGAATTGAATGTGGAATGGAATGTGGAATGGAATGGAATGGAATGGAATGTAGAACGGAATTTGGAATGGAATGGAATGGAAAGGAATGGAGTGTGAAATGGAATGGGATGTAATGTTGAATGGAATGGAATGGAATGTGGAATGGAATGGACTGGAATGTGGAATGGAATGGAATGGAATGGAATGTGGAATGGAAAAGGTAATGGAATGTTGAATGGAATACGGAAAGGAATGGAATGGAATATGGAATAGAATGAAATGGAATATGGAAGGGAATGGAATGTGGAATGGAACGTGTAATGGAATGTGTAATGGAATGTAGAATGCAATGGAATGGACAGAGAAATTGAATGTTGAACGGATGGAATTGAATGTGGAATGGAAAGGAATGGAGAGTGAAGTGGAATGTGGAATGGAATGTGGAATGGAATGTGGAATAGAATGGAATGGAATGTGGAATGGAATGTGTAATGGAAGGGAATGGAATGTGGAATGGAACGTGGAATGTAATGGATTGCGATGTATATTGGAACGTGGAATGGAACGTGGAATGGAACATAGAATGGAATGTGGAATGGAAAGGAATGGAATGGAACGTCGGATGGAATGGAATGGAATGAGGAATGGAATGGAATGGAATGTGGAATGGAATGGAATGGAATGTGGAATGGAATTTAGAATGGAATAGAATGGAAAGTGGAATGGAATGTAGAATGGAATGGAAAGGAATGTGGAATGGAACGGACTGGAATGTGTAATGGAATGGAATGGAATGGAAGGTGGAAGGGAATGTGTAATGGAATGTGGAATGGAATGGAATGGGATGTGGAATTGAATGGAATGGAATGGAATTCGTTAAGGAATGGAATTTAATGTGGAATGGAATGGAATGGAATGTGGAATGGAATGGAATGGAATGGAATGGAATTGAATGTAGACCGGAATGGAATGGAACGTGCAACGGAACTGAATGGAATATGGAATGGCATGGAACGGAATGTGGAATGGAAATTGGAATGGAATTGAATGGAATGGAATGCGGAATGGAATGGAATGGAATGGAATGCGGAATGGAATAGAATGGAATGGAATGTGGAATGGAATGTAATGGAATGGAATGTGGAATGCAATGCGGAAAGGAATGTGAAATGTAATGCAGAATGGAATGGAAAGGAAAAGAATGTGGACTGGAATGGAATGGAATGGAATGGAAAGAATGGAATGTGCAATGGGATGGAATGGAATGAGCAATGGCATGAAATGCAATGTGGAATGGAACGTGGAATGGAATAGAATGTAACTGAATGTGGAATGGAATGGAATGGAATATGGAATGGAATGGAATGGAAGGCATTGTGAAATGGAAGGTGGAATGGAATGAGGAATGTAATGTTGAATGGAACGGAATGGAATGTGGAATGGAATGGAATGAAATGTGGAATGGAATGCAATTGAATGGAATGGAATGTGGAATCGAACGTCGAATGAAATGGAATGGAATGATGTGGAATGTGGAAGAGAATATGGAATGGAATGAAATATGGAATGGAATGCAATTGAATGGAATGGAATGTGGAATCGAACGTCGAATGAAATGGAACGGAATGATGTGGAATATGGAAGAGAATATGGAATGGAATGGAGTGAGGAATAGAAAGTGAATTGGAAAGTGGAATGGAACGTGAAATGGAACGGAAAGAAACAAGGAATGGAACGGATTGGAATGTGGAATGGAATGGAAAGGAATGGAATTGAACGTGGAATGGAACATGCTATGTAATGGAATGGAACATAGAATGCATTGTGTAATCAAACGAGGAATGGAACATCGGATGGAAAGTATAATGGAATGTGGAATGGAACGGAACTTCAGATGGAATGGAATGGAATGTGTAATGGAACGGATGGGAATGTCGAACGGAATGGAATGGAATGTGGAATGGAATGTGGAATAGAATAGAATAGAATGTGGAATGGAATGTGGAATGGAATGGAATGGAATTTGGAATGGAATGGAAAGGAATGTGGAATGGAATGAACTGGAATGTGGAATGGTATGGAATGCAACCGAATGTGGAAGGGAATGTGTAATGGAATGTGGAATGGAATGAAATTGGATGTGTAATTGAATGGAATGGAATGGAATGCGGTACAGAGTGGAATGAAATGTGGAATGGAATGGAATGTAGTGGAATGTGGACTGGAATGGAATGGATTGTGCAATGGAATTGAATGGAATATGGAATGGCATGAAATAGAATGTGGAATGGAAACTGGAATGGAATTGAATGGAATGGAATGCAGAGTGGAATGTAATGAAATGGAATGTGGAATGGAATGGAATGGAATGGAATGTGGAATGTAATGCGGAAAGGAACATGGAAAGGAATGTGGAATGGAATGAAAAGGAATGAATTGTGGAATGGAATGAAAAGGAATGGAATGTGGAATGGAATGTTATGGAATGGAATGGAATGGAATTGAATGTAGACTGGAATGGAATGGAATGTGCAATGGAATTGAATGGAATATGGAATAGCATGGAATGGAATGTGGAATGGAAATTGGAATGGAATTGAATGGAATGGAATGTGGAATGGAATGGAAAGGAATGGAATGTAGAATGGAATGGAATGGAATGGAATGTGGAATGGAATGGAATGGAAAGGAATGTGGAATGCAATGCTGAAAGGAATGTGGAATGTAATGTGGAATGGAATGGAAAGGAATGGAATGTGGTCTGGAATGGAATGGAATGGAATGGAATGTGCAATGGAATGGAATGGAATGAGGAATGGCATGAAATGGAATGTGGAATGGAACGTGGAATGGAACAGAATGGAATTGAATGTGGAATGGAATGGAATGGAATATGGAATGGAATGGAATGGAAGGCAGTGTGAAATGGAAGGTGGAACGGAATGAGGAATGTAATGTTGAATGGAATGGAATGGAATTTGGAATGGAATGGAATGAAATGTGGAATGGAATGAAATTAAACGGAATGGAATGTGGAATCGAATGTGGAATGGAATGGAATGGAATGATGTGGAATGTGGAAAAGAATATGGAATGGAATGGAATGGAGTGAGGAATAGAATGTGGATTAGAACGTGGAATGGAACGTGGAATGGAACGGAAAAGAACACGAAATGTAACGGAATGGAATGTGGAATGGAATGGAAAGGAATGGAACTGAATGTGGAATGGAAGGTGCTATGTAGTGGAATCGAACGTAGAATGCAATGTGGAATGAAACGTGGAATGGAACATGGAATGGAAAGTATAATGGAATATGGAATGGAATGGAATGGAACGTTGGATGGAATGGAATGGAATGTGGAATGGAATGGAATGGAATGTGGAATGGAATGGAATGGAATGGGGAACAGAATAGAATAGAATGTGGAATGGAATGTGGAATGGAATGGAACGGAGTGTGAAATGGAATGGAAAGGAATGTGGAATGGAATGGACTGGAATGTGGAATGGAATGGAATGGAAGGGAATGTGGAAGGGAATGTGTAATGGAATGCTGAATGGAATGGAATGGGATGTGGAATTGAAAGGAATTGAATGGAATGCGGTATGGAATGGAGTGGAATGTGGAATGGAATGGAATGGAATGGAATGTGGACTGGAATGGAATGGAATGTGAAATGGAATTGAATGGAATATGGAATGGCTTGAAATGGAATGTAGAACGGAAATTAGAATGGAATTGAATGAAATGGAATGCAGAGTGGAATGTAATGGAATGGAAAGTAGAATGGAATGGAATGGAATGTGGAATGTAATGTGGAAAGGAATGCGGAATGGAATGTGGAATGGAATGAAAAGGAATGGAATGTGGACTGGAATGGAATTGAATGGAATGGAATGTGCAATGGAATGCAATGGAATGTGGAATGGCATGAAATGGAATGTGGAATGGAACGTGGAATGTCATGGAATGGAATGGAATGTGGAATGGAATGGTACGTAACATGGAATGGAATGGAATGGATGGCAGTGTGAAATGGAAGGTGGAATGGAATGTGGAATGTAATGTTAAATGGAATGGAATGGAATGGAATGTGAAATGGAATGCAATTGAATGGAATGGAATCTGGAATCAAATGTGGAATGGAATGGAATGGAAAGTTTGGAATGTGGAAAAGAATATGGAATGGAATGGAATGGAGTGAGGAATGGAAAGTGGATTGGAACGTGCAATGGAACATGGAATGGAACGGAAAGGAACATGGAATAGAACGGAATGGAACATGGAAAGAATGGAAAGGAAGGGTATTGAAAGTGGAAAGGAACGTGCTATGGAATGGAATGGAACATAGAATGCAATGTGGAATCAAACGTGGAATAGAACTGGGAGTGAAACATGGAATGCAAGGGAATGTAAAGTGGAAATGGATGGAATGGAAGCTGAATTGGAACGTTGTATGGAATGGAATGGAACGTGGAATGGAAAGTCCTATATAATGGAATGGAACAAAGAATGGAAAGTAGAATGGAACGTAGAATTGAACGTGGAATGGAACGTGAAATGGAATGGAATGGAAAGTGGAATGGAACGTAGAATTGAACGTGGAATGGAACGTGAAATGGAATGGAATGGAAAGTGGAATGGAAAGGAATGGAACATGGAATGGAATGGAAAGGGACGTGCAATGTAAGGTGGAATGGAATGGAATGGAACGTAGAATGGAACGTGGAATGGAAAGTGGAATGCAACGAAATGGAACGTGGAATATATCGGAATGGAACGTGGAATGGAACGGAATGGAATGGAAGGGAATGTGGAATGGAATGTGGAATGGTATGGAATGGAATGTGGAAAGAATGGAATGGAATATGGTATGGAAAGTGCAATGGAATTAAATGGAATGTGGAATGGAACGTGGAATGGAATGATATGTAATGTGGAATGGAATGGAATGGAATGTGGAATGGAATGGAATGGAATGCTATGGAATGGAATGGAATGGAATGTGGTATGGAATGGAATGGAATGTGAAATGGAATAGAAAGGAATATGGAATGGAAGGTGGAATGGAATGGAATGGAGTGTGGAATGGAACTTGGAATGGAATGGGACGGAATGCAATGTGGAATGTAACGTAATGGATTGAGGAATGGAACGGATTGGAACGGAATGGAATAGAATGGAATGGCATGGAATTTGGAAAGTAGTGGAATGTAAAGGAATGGAATGTTGAATGGAATGGAATAGAATGTGGAATGGAATGGACTGGAATAGAATGGAAAGAGGAATGGAATGGAAGGGAATGTGGAATGGAATGTTGAATGGAATGGAAAGCAAAGTGGAATGGAATTGAAAGGAATGAAATGTGGAATAGAATGGAATGGAATGGAATGGTTTAGAATGGAAAGAAAAGTGAAATGGAATGGAATGTAGAATGGAATGGAAAGAAATGGGGAATGGAATGAGAAATGGAACGTAATGCAAAGTCGAATGGAATGTGGAATGGAATGCAAAGGAATGTGGAATGGAATGCAATGGAATATGGAAAGGAATGGAACGGAATTTGGAATGGAATGTGGAATGGAATGGAATGGAACGTGGAATGGGACATGGAATGGAACATATAATGGAACCTCGAATGGATTGGAATGGAATGTGGAATGGAATAGAATGGAAAGTGGAATGGAATGGAATCGATTGTCGAATGGAATAGAATGGAATATGGAATTGAATGTGGAATGGAATGGAATGGAATGTGGAATGGAATGGAATGGAGTGTGGAATGGAATGTGGAATGCAACGTGGAATGGAATGAGGAATGGAATGGAATGCAATCTGGAATGGAATGGAATGGAATGTGGAATGGAACTTTTAGTGAAATGGAATGGAATGGAATGTGGAATGTAATGGAATGGAATGTTGAATGGAATGGAATGGAATGGAATAGAATGTGGAATGGAATGGATTGGAATGGAATGGAATGGACGTGGAATGGAACATGTAATGGAACGTCGAATGGATTGGAATGGAATGTGGAATGGAATGGAATGGAAAGTGGAATGGAATGGAATGGAAAGTGGAATGGAATGGAATGAAAAGTGGAATGGAATGGAATGGATTGTCGAATGGAATAGAATGGAATATGAAATTGAATGTGGAATGGAATGGAATGGAATGTTGAATGGAATGTGGAGTGGAATGGAATGGAGTGTGGAATGGAATGTGGAATGGAATTTGGAATGGAATGAGGAACGGAATGGAATGCAATCTGGAATGGAACGGAATGGAATGTGGAATGGAATGGAATGGAATGTGGAATGGAATGAGGAATGGAATGGAATGCAATCCTGAATGGAATGGAATGCAATATGGAATGGAATGGACAGGAAAGTGGAATGGAATGGAATGTGGAATGAAATGTGTAACGGAATGTGGAATAGAATGTAGAATGGAAAGGAATGGAAGGTAGAATCGTATGGGGAATGGAATGGAAAGGAATGTGGAATGGAATGGAATAGAATGTGGAATGGAATGGAATGGAATATGGAATCGAATGGAACGGAATGTGGAATGGAACGTGTCATGGAATGTGGAATGGAAAGTGGAATGGAATAGAATGGAATGTGGAATGGAATGGAGTGGAATATGGAATGGAATGGAATGGAGTGTGGAATGGAATGTGTAATGGAAAGTGGAAGGGAATGTGGAATGGAATGGAATGGAATGTGGAATGGAGTGGAATGGAAAGTGGAATGGAATGGAATGGAAACTGGAATGGAAAGGAACGCAATGTGGAATGTAATGTGAAATGGAATGGAATTGAATGTGGAAATGTACGTGGAATGGAGTGGAATGTAACGTGGAATGGAATGGAACGCAATGTGGAATGGAATGGAATGGAATGTCGAATGGAAAGGAATGGAATGTGGAATTGAATGGAATGGAATGGAAGGCGGAATTGAATGTGTAATACAATGTGGAATGGAATGTTGTAAGGAAAGTAATGGAATGTGGAAAGGATTGTGGAATGGAATGAAATAGAATGTGGAATGGAATGGAATGGAATGTGGAATAGAATGTGGAATGGAAGGGAAAGGAATGTGGAATGGAATGCAATGGAATGTGGAATGGAATGGAATGGAATGTGGAATAGAATGTGGAATGGAAGGGAAAGGAATGTGGAATGGAATGCAATGGAATGTGGATGGAATGTAATGTAATGTGAAATGGAGGAAAGGAATGGAATGGAAAGTGGAATTGAAAGGAATGTGGAATGGAATGGAATGGAATGGAAAGTGGTATGGAATTGAATGGAATGTGGAATGGAATGAGGAATGGAATGTGGAATGGAATGTGGAATGAAATGGAACGGAATGTGGAATGGAATGGAATGGAATGTGGAATGCAATGTGGAATGGAATGGAATGGAATGGAATGTGTAATGGAATGGATTGGAACGTGGAATGGAAAGTGAAATGGAACGTGGAATATAATGTGGAATTATGTGGAAAGGAATGTGGAATGGAATGTGGAATGGAATGGAATGGAATGTGGAATGGAACGTTGAATGGAATGGAATGGAACGTGGCATGGAATGGAATCGAATGTCGAATATGTCCACTTTCCACTGCATTACATTCCACGTTATTTTCCATTCCACTTTCAATTCCCCATTCCATTCCTTTCCACATTTCATTTCAGTCCTTTCTACGTTCTGTTCCACATTGCATTCCACTCCATTCCACATTGCATTCCATTCCATTCCACAATCTATTCCATCCCATTCCACATTCCATTCCAAATTCTATTCCATTCCATTCCACATACCATTCCACATTCTTTTCCATTCAATTCCACATTATATTGCACGTTCCATTCCACGTTCCATTCCTCGTTCCAATCCACTTTCCATTCCACGTGAACCATTCAATTCCATTCCACATTCCATGCCATTCCACATTCCATTCCTCATTCCATCCAATTCCATTCCACATTCCATTCCATTCCATTTAACTTTCCATTCCACATTCCATACCATTCCATTTCACATTCCATTCTATTCCCCTCCACATTCCATTCCACATATCATTCAGTTCCATTCCACATTCCGTTCCACATTCCTTTCCATTCCATTGCACATCTACTCCATTCCATTCCATTCCACATCCATTCCATTCCGTTCCATTCCACATTCCATTATATTACATTCCAAATTCCATTCCATTCCATTCCACATTCGATTCCATTCCGTTCCACGTTCCATTCCATTCCATTTCACATTCCACTCCGCATTCCATTGCATTCCATTCCACATTCCTTTCCATTCCATTTCAAATTCCATTCCATTCCATTACACATTCCATTCCATTCCATTCCACATTAAATCCCATTCCATTTCAAATTCCATTGCATTCTGTTCCGTTGCATTCCACATTCCATTCCATTCCATTCCACATTTCATTCCACATACCAATCCATTCCACATTCCATTCCATTCCATTCCATTCCACATTCCATTCCTCATTACTTTCCATTACACATTCCATTCCATTCCATTTTATTCCACATTCCATTCCACTTTCCATTCCATTCCATTCCACATTCCACTGCAATCCATTACACATTCCATTCCACATTCCATTCCATTCCATTCCTCCTTCCACTTTTTCCCATTCCATTCCACATCACATTCCACATTCCCCTCCATTCCATTCTATATTCCGTTCCTTTACATTCCATACCATTCCACTTTCCTTTCCATTCCATTCCATTTCCATTGCATTCCACATTCCATTAAATTTTATTCCACCTTCCATTACATTACATTCTACATTCTATTCCATTCCATTTCAAATTCCATTCCATTCCATTCCATTCCATTCCATATTCAATTCCGTTCCATTCCACATTCCATTCCACAGCTTTCGATTCCACATTGCATTACATTCCTTTTCCCATTCCATTCCACAATCAATTCCTGTCCATTCCATTCCATTCCACGTTCCATTCCACATCCGCATCCATTTCATTACACTTTCCATTCCTTTCCATTCCATTCCATATTCCATTCCATTTCACATTCCATTCCATTCCATTCCATTGTACATTCCATTCCATTCAATTGCATTCCAAATTCCATTCCATTCTGTCCCACATTCCATCCCAGTCCATTCCTCATTGCGTTTCAAATTCACTTCCATTCCGTTCCACATTCCCTTCATTTCCATTCCATTACATTCCACATTCCATTCAACATTCCGTCCCATTCCATTCCACATTCCATTCCTTTCCTTCCATTCCATTCCATATTCCATTCCATTCCATTCCTCATTCCATTCCATTGCATTCCATTCCATTTCTTTCCGTTAGATTCCTATCCATATTCCATTCCATTCCATTCCATACCACATTCCATTCCATAGCATTCCGTTCCATATTCCATTCCATTCCATTCCACATTCCATTCCACATTCCATTCCTTTCCATTCCACATTCCATTACATTGCATTCCATTCCACATTCCATTCCACATTCAAATCCATTCCATTCCACATTCCATTGCTTTCCATTCCATTCCTTTCCACATTCCATTGCATTCCTTTCCACATTCCATTCCGTTTGTTTCCCTTCCATTCCCTTCCTTATTCCACTCCATTCCATTCAATTCCGCAATCAATTCCATTCCATTCCACATTCCATTCCATTCCATTCCACTTTCCATTCCTCATTCCTTTCCATTCCATTCCACATTCCATGATATTCCGTTCGAAATTGGACTGAATTTCATTCCACATTCCATTCCATTCCATTTCACGTTCCATTCCATTCCATTGCATTCCAGTCCACTTTCCAATCCATTACATTCCTAATTCCATTCCGTTGCATTACACATTCGATTCCACATTCCATTCCATATTACATTCTACATTGCATTCCACATTCCATTCCATTCAATTCCACATTCCACTCTATTCCATTCCATTCCACATTCCATTCCTATCCATTCCAGTTTCCATTCCATTCCTTTCCAGACTCCATTCCACAATCCATTCCACTTTCCATTCGATTCCATTCCATTCCATTCCACATTCTATTCCATTCTGTACCACATTATAATCCAAATTCCTTTCCATTCCATTCGACATTCCATTCTACATTCCACTCCATTCCATTCCATATTCCATTCAATTCCATTCCATATTCCATTCCCTTCCATACCACATTATATTCTATATTCCGTTCCATTACTTTCCACATTCCATTCTACATTCCACTCCATTCCATTCCATATTCCATTCAATTCCATTCCATATTCCATTCCCTTCCATTTCACATTCCATTCCATTCCATTCCATTCTTGTCCACATTCCATTCCATTGCAGTCCGCTTTCCATTCCATGGCATTCCATAATCCATTCCAAATTGCATTCAATTCAATTGCACATTCTATTGAATTCCATCCCAAATTGCATTCCATTCCATTGCACATTCCATTCTACATTCCATTCCACATTGCATTGCATTCCATTCTACTTTCGATTCCACATTCCATTCCAAATTCCACTCCGTTCCATTCCATGTTCCATTTCCCATTCCATTCAATTCCATTTCACATTCCATTACACATTCAATTCCATTCCATTCCACCTTCAAATGCATTCGATTCCACATTCCATTCTATTCCATTCCACAATGCATTCCATTCTATTCCGCATTCCATTCCATACCATTCCGCATTCCATTCCATTCCATAACATTCCATTCCATTCCACATTCCATTCTTTTCAATTCTTTCCCATATTATATTTTAGTCAATTCCACATTCCGTTCCTTTCCATTCCATTCCATTCCACGATCCATTCCATTCCATTCGATTCCACATTCCATTTCATTCCATTCCATTCCATTCCATATTCCATTCCGCATTCCATTCCATTCCACATTCCATTACACATTCCATTCCATTCCATTTCTCTTTCCATTCCACTCCATTCCATTCCACATTTCATTCCATTCCACATTCCATTCCATTCCACATTCCATTCCATTCCACATTCCGTTCCACAATTAACTCCATTCCATTCCACATTCCATTCCACATTCCTTAACTTTAAATTCCACATTCCATTCCTTTCCATTCCACATTCTATTCCATTCCATTCCACACTGCATTCCATTCTAGTCCAGGTTACATTCCACGCCATTCCGCATTCCATTCCAGTTTCAAATTCATTCCATTCCACATTCCATTCCACCTTCCATTCCAAACCATTCCACATTCCATTCAACCTTCCATTCCAATCCATTCCACATTCAATTCCATTCCATTCCACATTCCATTTAACAATACATTCCACATTCCTTTCCACATTCCATTCCATTCCATTCCACATTCCATTCCACATTCCATTTCTTTCCTTTAAATATTCTTTTCCACATTCCATTCCACATTCCATTCCATTCCATTTCACATTCCATTCCATTCCACATTTCATTCCCCTCCACATTCCATTAAAATCCACATTCCAATCCCCATTCAATTCCATTCCACATTCCATTCCATTCCATTCGACATTGCATTGCATTCCATTCCACATTGCATTCCATTCCATTCTAAATTCCATTCAAAATTCAATTCCATTCCAAACCACATTCCATTCCACTTTCCATTCCATCCCATTAAACTTTCCATTCCATTCCATTCCACATTCCATTCCACATTCATTTCCATTCCATTCCACATTCCATTCCGCATTCAATTCCACGTTCCTTTTCATTCCATTCCACTTTCCATTCCACACGTCATTCCATACCATTCCACGTTCGTTTACTCATTCCATTTCATTGCATTACAAATTCCATTCCACATTCCATTACATTGCATTCCACATTCCGTTCCACATTCCATTCCATTCCACATTCCATTCCACATTCCATTCCATTCTTTTCCACCTTCCATTACACTTTCCCTTCCACGTTCCATTCCATTCCATTCCACGTTCCATTCCACGTTCCGTTGCATTCCATTCCACATTGCATTCCACTTTCCATTTAATTCCAATCCATATTCCACTCCATTCCATTCCACATTCCACTCCATTCCATTCCACATTCCACTCCATTCCATTCCACATTCCATTGTACATTCCATTCCACATTTATTCGCATTCCATTCCACATTCCACTCCATCCATTCCATTCCAAATTCCATTCCATTCCATTCCACATTCCATTCCATTCCATTTCATATTCCATTGCATTCTCTTCCCCTTTCCAATCCAATCCATTCCACATTCCATTATATTCCACTCCATTCCACATTCCATTCCATTCCACTCCATTCCACGTTCCATTCCACGTTGCATTCCACGTTCTATTCCACGTTCCACTGCATTCCATTCCACATTCCATTCCACATTCCAACCACTTTCCATTCCCTTCTATTCCACATTCCATTCCACATTCCATTCAATTACATTCCATTACACATTCCATTCAATTCCATTCCACAATCAATTCCATTCCATTCCATATTCCATTCCATACAATATTCCTGTCCATTCCATTCCACATTCCATTCCACATTCCATTCCACTTTCCATTCCATTCCATTCCTCATTCCCTTCCATTCCATTCTATTTCAATCCATTCCACATTCCTTTCCATTCCATTCCACCTTCCTTTCCATTCCATGCCACATTGACTTCCATTCCAATCCAGTTTCCTTTCCACGTTCCATCACACGTTTTTTTCACGTTGCATACCACTTTCCATTCCACGTTCCATTACATTCCATTCCACCTTCCATGCCATTCCTTTCCACCTTCAATTCAACTATCCATTCCACATTCCTTTCCATTCCATTCAACTTTCCATTCCACATTCCACTCCATTCCATTCCACATTCCATTCCACATTCCATTCCATCACATTCCATTCCACATTCCCTTCCATTCCATTGCTCATTTAATTCCAAATTCCATTCCACTTTACATTCTATTGCATTCCACATTCCATTCCACATTGCATTGCACATTCCATTCCAAATTCCATTCCATTCTATTCCACATTCCATTCCGCATTCCATTCAATTCCATTTCACATTCCATTCCATTCCATTCCACATTCAATTACATTCCATTCCACTTTCCCTTCCATTCCATTGCAAATTCAATTCGACTTTCCATTGCACTTTACATTCCATTACATTCCACATTCCATTCCACATTCCTTTACACCTTCCATTCCAAACTCCATTCCACTGTATTCCACATTCCATTACGCATTCCATTCAATTCCATTCCACATTCAATTCCAAATGCCATTCCACTGTATTCCCCATTCCTTTCCACTTTCCACTCAATTCCATTTCACATACCATTCCATTCCAAATGCCATTCCACTGTATTCCCCATTCCTTTCCACTTTGCACTCAATTCCATTTCACATACCATTCCATTCCATACCATTTCACCTTCAATTGCTTTGCATTCCACTTTCCATTAAATTACATTGCACATCAATTCTACATTCCATTCCACATTCCATTCCATTCCTTTACACATTCTATTCCACATTCCATTCCGCATTCCATTCAATTCCATTTCACATTCCATTCCATTCCATTCCATTCCATTCTATTCCACATTCCATTCCGCATTCCATTCAATTCCATTTCACATTCCATTCCATTCCATTCCATTCCACATTCAGCTGCATTCCGTTCCACATTCCATTGCGTTCCATTCAATTCCACATTCCATTCCATTCCATTCCTCATTCCATTAAGTTACATTCCACATTCCATTCCATTACATTCTGTATTCCATTCCGTTCAATTCCGCTTTCCATTCACTTCCTTTACAATCCTTTCCACATTCCATTCCATTCCATTACTTTCCACATTCTATTTCATTCCATTACACAATCCAATCCTTTCCATTCCATTCCATTCCACATTCCATTCCATTCCACCCCATTCCATTCCACATTCCATTCCATTATATTCCATTCCATTCCACGTTCCATTCCACATTGCATTCCATTCCATTACACATTCCATTCCATTCAATTTTACGTTCCATTCCATTCCATTCCATATTGCATTACATTCGATTCCACACTGCCTTCCATTCCGTTCCACATTCCATAGCAAATTCCAATCCATTCAATTCCACATTGCATTTCACATTCCTTTCCATGCCATTCCACATTCTATTCCATTCAATTCCACATTCCGTTCCACATTCCGTTCCATACCATTCAACATTCCATTCTACTTTCCATTCCATATTCCATTCCATTCCACATTCCATTCCATTCCTTCCCACATTGCATTCCACATTCTTTTCCTTTCTTTTCCACATTCCATTCCATTCCATTTGACTTCGCATTCCACATTCCATTGCATTCCATTCTACTTTCTCTTCCACATTCCATTGCATTTCATTCCAAATTCCATTCCATTAATTTCCATGTTCCATTCTACGTTTCATTCCACTTTCCATTCCACGTTCCATTCCATTCCATTTCACGTTCCATATCATTCGATTCCACATTCCACTCCACTTTCCATTTCACATTCTATTCCACATTCAATTTCACATACCATTCCATTCCATTCTATTCCATTCCACATTCCATTCAATTCAATTCCACTTTCCATTCCATTCCGTTCCACATTCCATTACTTTCCATTCCACATTCCATTTCACATTGCATTCCACATTCTTTTCCATTTCATTCAACATTCCATTCAACATTCCATTTCATTACATTCCAGATTCAATTCCATTCCATTCCACATTCCATTGTGCATTCCATTCCTTTGCATTCCACATTACATTCCAAATTCCACTCCATTCCACTCCTCATTCCATTTCACATTCCATTCCATTCCCTTCCACATTCCATTCCACATTCCATTACCCGTTGCATTCCACATTCCATTCTACGATCCATTCTATTCCATTCCACGTTCCACTCCATTCCATTCCAAGTTCCAATTCTTTTCACTCCACATTCCATTCCATATCCCATTCCACATTCCATTACACATTCCATTCCATTCCATGCCTTTCAACAATCCATTCTACATTCCATTCCATTCCATTCCACATTCCATTCCATGTTCCATTCCATTCCATTCCACGTTCCATTACTCATTCCATTCCATATTCCGTTCAACATTCCTTTCTGTTCCATTCCAAATTCCATTCCACATTCCATTCCACATTCCTTTGGATGTTCCGTTCCATTCCATTCCACAGTCCATTGCATTCCATTCCACATTCCATTCCACATTCCATTCCATTCCATTCTGCATTCCATTGCACGTCTTTTCCAAGTTCCATACCACGTTCCGTTCCACGTTCCATTCTTTTCCATTCCACGTTCCTTTCCATTCTATTCCACGTTCCATTTGAATCAATTCCACGTTCAATTCCACATTCCATTTCACATACCATTCCACATTCCATTCCATTCAATTCTATTCCACATTCCTTTCCATTCAAATACACATTCCATTCAATTCCATTTCACATACCATTCCTCATTACATTCCACAGTCCATTCCATTGCATTCCACATTTCATTCCACACTCCAATCAACATTCCATTCCACAATCCATTCCTATCCATTCTAGATTACTTTTCACATTCCATTCCACATCCCATTTCATTCCATTCCACATTAGAATCGACATTCCATTCCATTCCATTTCACATTCCATTCCCTTCCATTCCACATCCATTTCCATATTTCATTCCACATTCCATTCCACATTCCATTCCGTTCCATTCCGCATTCCGTTCCACACTGCATTCCATATTCCATTCCACAGTCCATTGCGTTCCTTTCCACATTCCATTCCACATTCTATTCCATTCCATTCCACGTTCCTTTCCACATTCCATTCCTTTCTATTCCACACTCCTTTTCACATTCCATTCCATTCCATTCCATTCAACATTCCATTCCATTCCATTCCACATTTAATGCACGGCCCTTTCCATATTCCAATGCACAATCCGTTCCGTTCCATTCCACAATTATTTCCACATTCCATTCCACATGCCATTCCATTCCATTCCACATTCCATTCCATTCCGTTTCACATTCCATTCTGTTCCATTCCTCTTTCCTTTCCACATTCCATTGCACATTCCATTCCATTCCATTCCACATTCCATTCCATTCCATTCCAAAATCCATTCCACATTGCATTCCCCTTTATATTCCATTCCGTTCTATTACACATTCCATTCCATTCCACATTCCATTCCATTAAATTCCATATTCCATTCCACATTCCATACCACGTTCCATTCCATTCCATCGCACGTTCCATTCCACTTTCCATTAGGCGTTCCATTCCACATTCCATGCGATTCATTCCACATTCCATTCCGTAATCCATTCCATTAAGTTCCACATTCCATTCCTTTCCATTCCACATACCATTCCTTTCCATTCCACTTTCCATTCCATTCCATTCCACATTCCATTCCACATTCCATTCCATGTTCCATTCCACGTTCCACACCACGTTCCATTCCATTCCATTCCACCTTCAATTCCACATTTCATTCCATTTCATTCCAAATACCATACCATTCCATTCCCAACGATATTCCATTAAATTACATTCCACATTCCATTCCATTCCTTTCCACATTCCATTCCATTGCATTCCACATTCTATTCCATTCCATTCCATTCCAATCCACATTCCATTCCATTCCATTCCAGTTTGCATTCCATTCCATTCCACATTCCATTCCACATTCCATTCAATTCCATTGCACATTCCATTTCATTCCATTCCACCTTCCATTCCATTACATTTCTCTTCCCATTCAATTCCTTTCACTTGCATTCAGTTCCATTCCAAGTGCCATTCCACTTTCCATTGCACGTTTCTTTCCTCATTCCCTTCCACGTTCCACTGTATGGCATTCCACGTTCCATTCCATTACATTCCACGTTCCATTCCACCTTCCATTCCATTGCATTCCACATTACATTCCACATTCCCTTCCATTCCATTGCACGTTCCATTCCACATTCCTTTCTATTCCATTGCATATTCCATTCCATTCCGTTCCGTTCCATTCCACATTGCACTCCACATTTCATTACAATCTATTCCATTCTAGTCCACATTTCATTCCATTCCATTCCTTTCAACATTCCATTCCACATTCCATTCCATTTTCCATTCCACTTTCCATTCCACGTTCCATTCCACTTTCCTTTCAACATTGCATTCCATGATCCATTCCACGTTCCATTCCACTTTCCATTCCATTCCATTCCACATTCCATTCCACAACCCAATCTATTCCATTCCATTCCACATTCCATTCCACATTCCATTCCATTCCATACCCCTTTCCACTCCATTCCATTCTACATTCTATTACACTTTCTTCTCCATTCCATTCCACATTCCATTCCACATTGCATTCCATTCCATTCCACATTCCTTACCGTTCCATTCCATTCCGCATTCCATTCCATTTCATTCTGTATTTCATTTCATTCCCTTGCACATTCCGTTCCAGAATAGAGTCAATTCCATTCCAAATTCCATTCCCTTCTATTGTGCATGCAATTTCACCTTCCATTCCATTCCATACCATTCCATTCCTCATTCCATTCGAATCCATTCCACATTCCATCCCACGTTCCATTCCATTCCATTCCATTCCACTCCAAATTCCATTGCATTCCATTCCAATCCGCATTCTATTCAGATCCATTCTGCGTTCCATTCTATTCCATTCCACGTTCCATTCCATTCCATTCCACATTCCATTACACATTCAATTCCATTCCATTCCACGTTGCGTTGAACACTAAATTCCATTCCATTCCACGTTGGACATTCCATACCACATTCCATTGCATTCTAATCGGCATTCCATTGAACATTCCATTCCATTCCATTCCACATTCCATTCCATTCTATTCCACATTCCACTCCATTCCATTCAATATTCCATTACATATTCTACAACATTCCGTTCCACATTCCATTCCTTTAGATTCCACATTCCATTCCATTCCATTCCACATTCCATTCCACTTTAGATTCCATTGCATTCCACCTTCCATTCCATATTCCATTACATTCCACAGTAACTTCCATTCCACGCCATTCCACTTTCCATTCCTAGTTCCATTCAATTCAATTCCACATTCCTTTCCACATTCGATTCCATTCCATTCCACTTTCCATTCCAGAGTCTATTCCATTCCATTGCATATTCCATTCAATTCCATTCCACATTCAATTCCATTCCATTCCACGTTCCATTCCCTCCCATTCTGCGTTCCATTCCACGTTCCAGTCCACGTTCCTTTCCACATTCCATTTCATTCCATTCCACATTCCATTCCACTCCACATTCCATTCCGTTCCTTTCCGTTCCATTACACATTCCTTTCCACATACCATTCCACTTTATTCCACATTCAATTCCATTCTTTCCACATTGCATTCCACATTCCATTCCATTGCATTCCACATTCCCTTCCATTCCACTTCACATTGCATTCCATTGCATTCCATTCCACATTCCATTCCACATTCCTTTCCATTCCATTCCCCATTCCATTCCATTCCACATTCCATTCCATTCCACATTCGATTCCACATTCCATTCCATTCCTTTCCACATTCCATTCCATTCCACATGCCATTCCCTTCCATTCACTTCGATTCCATGACACATTCCATTCCATTCCATTCCATTCCATTCGATTACACATTCCATTCCACGTTCCATTCCATTCCATTCCGCATTCTATTCCACATTCCATTCCATTCCATTCCGGATTCCATTCCACATTCCTTTCCATTCCATCCAACATTCCATACCATTCGATTCCGCATTCCTTTCCATTCCTTTCCACTTTCCATTCCACATTCCATTCTACTCCATTCCTTTCCGCTTTCCATTCCATTCCACATTCCATTCCAAATTCCATTCCATTCCATTCCACATTCCCTTACACATTTCTTCCATTGCATTCCAAATTCCATTCCATTCCATTCCACATTGCATTCAACTCCATTGCACATTGCACTCCATTCCTTTCCACGTTCCATTCCACG
Organism: Pongo abelii; assembly: GCF_028885655.2. NCBI lineage: Eukaryota > Metazoa > Chordata > Mammalia > Primates > Hominidae > Pongo > Pongo abelii. The sequence continues at coordinate 14,450,475 of NC_072000.2, read as the reverse complement.
TTCCATTCCACGTTCCATTCCACATTCCTTTCCATTCCATTCCCCATTCCATTCCATTCCACATTCCATTCCATTCCACATTCAATTCCACATTCCATTCCATTACTTTCCACATTTCATTCCATTCCACATGCCATTCCCTTCCATTCATTACGATTCCATAACACATTCCATTCCATTCCATTAAACATTCCATTCCACATTCCATTCCATGGAATTCCACATTCCATTCCAATATATTCCACATTCTTTTCTATTCCATTCCATTCCATTCCGCCTTCCACTCTATGTTCCATTCCACGTTCCATTCCACATTCCATTCCATTCCATTCCACGTTCCATTTCATGTTCCATTCCATGGTTCAGTCCACATTCCTTTGCACATGCCATTCCATCTTGCATTCCAAAGTCCATTCCCTTCTGTTCCAGATTCCATTCCACATTCCATTCCTTTCCACGGTCTATTCCACATTCCAGTCCACGTTGCATTACACATTCCTTTCCATTCCATTCCACGTTCCATTCCACATTCCATTCCCTTCCTTTATGCATTGTATTCCATTTCATTAAATATTCCATTGCCCATTCCATTCCATTCCACATTCCATTACACATCATATTCCATTCCTTTCCACGTTCCTTTCCATTCCATTCTACATTCTATTAAACATTCCATTCCATTGCATTCCATTCCAATCCATATTCCATTCCATTCCATTCCACGTTCCATTCATTTCCATTCCAAATTCCATTCCGTTGCATTCCATGTTCCATTCCACATTGCATTCCATTCCATTCCGCTTTCCATTCCATTCCATTCCACGTTTCATTCCACATTCCATTCCATTCTATTCCACGTTCCATTCCACATTAAATTTCACATTGCATTCCATTCTATTCCACGTTCCATTACACATTCCATTCCACGTTCCATTCCATTCCATTCCACATTCAATTCCATTACATTCCACTTTCCTTTTCACATTCCTTTCCATTCTATTCCATTCCACATTCCATTCCACAATCCATTCCATTCCATTCCAGATTCCATTCCACATTCCATTCCATTCCATCCAACTTTCCATACCATTCGATTCCGCATTCCATTCCATTCCTTTCCACTTTCCTTTCCAAACTCCATTCTTCTCCATTCCATTCCGCTTTCCATTACATTCTACATTCCATTCCAAATTCCATTCCATTCCATTCCACATTCCCTTACACATTTCTTTCCATGGCTTTCCTAATTTCATTTTCTTTCATTCCACATTGCATTCAACTCCATTGCACATTGCACTCCATTCCTTTCCACGTTCCATTCCACGTTCCATTCCACGTTCCATTCCGCTTTCCATTCCATTCCATTCTATGTTGCATTCCATTCCCTTCCACATTCTATTGCACATTCCATTCCATTCAACTCCACGTTCCATTCCATTGCATTCCATGTTCCATTACACATTCCATTCCATTCAATTCCACATTCAATTCCACACTACATTCCACATTCCATTCCACATTCTATTCCATTCCATTTCATTCCGTTCCACATTTCATTCCATTCCATTCCGTTCCAAATTGCATTCCATTCCTTTGAACGTTCCTTTCCATGTTTCATTCCACTCCATTCCACATTCCATTGCACATTCAATTCCATTCCATTCCATAATCCATTCCACTTTCCATTGCATTAAATTTCAAATTCCATTCCACGATGTATTCCACTCCATTACACATTCCATTCCATTCCATTCCATTCCATATTCCATTCCATTCCACTTTGCATTCCACATTCCATTCCATTGCATTCCAGATTCCATTCCATTCCATTCCAGGTCCCATTCCATTCCATTCCACATTACTTTCCACAATCCATTACATTCCACATTCCAAAGCTCTTTCCATTCCATTCCATTCCACTTTTCTTTCCTCATTCCAATCCATTCCGTTCCAAATTTCATTCCACATCCACATTCCATTCCACATTCCATTCCATGCCATTCCACGTTTCTTTCCATTCCTTTCCACATTCCATTCAATTCCTTTCCACGTTCCATTCCATTCCATTCCACATTCCATACCATTCCGTTCCATTCCATTGCACATTTGATTCAACAATCCATTCCATTCCATTACACATTCCACTCCACATTCCCTTCCACATTCCATTATATTCCATTCCACATTCCATTCCTTTCCATTCCACATTCTATACCACATTCCATTCCATTCCATTCCACATTCCATTCCACTTTCCATTCTCTTCCATTCCACTTTTCATTCCGCATTCCTTTCCATTCCATTCCACATTCCATTCCATATTCCATTCCATTAAATTCCGCATTCCATTCCACATTGCATTCCATTGGAATCCACATTCCATTCCACATTCCATTCCATTCCATTCCACATTCCATTCCACTTTCCATTCCATTCCAGTAGAGATTCCATTCCATTCCATTGCACATTCCATTATATTGCAGTACATTCCATTCTACATTATATTGCATTGCATTCCACATTCAGTTCCATTCCATCAAATTCCATTCCATTCCAAATTCAATTCCACATTACATTCCATTACATTCCACATAACATTCCACATTCCATTCCTTTCCTTTCCACTGCATTCCATATTCCATTCCATTCCATTTGACATTCCATTCCATTCCATTCCACATTCAATTCCACAGTATATTCCATTCAATTCCACATTCCATTCCAATCTGCTCCACTTTCCATACCATTCTCTTCCAGTACACATGGCATTCAATTAATTCTACATTCCATTCCATTCCATTTCATTCCATATTCAATTCCATTCCATTCCACTCCACGTACCATTCCATTCCATTCCAATGCATATTCCATTCCATTCCATTCCGTTCCACGTTCCATTCCATTCCATTCCACATTCAATTCCATATTTCATTGCGCATTCCTTTCCACATTACATTCAACATTCTAATCCACATTCCATTCCTTTCCATTCCACATTCCATTGCACATTACATTCCACATTCTAATACACAATCCATTCCACATTCCATTCCATTCCATGCCACATTCCTTTCCATATTCCATTCCGTTCCAGTCTACATTCCATTCCATTCCATTCCACATTACATTACATTCCATTCCACATTCCATTCCATTCCATTCCATTCCATTCCACATTCCATTCCATACCATTCCATTTCATTCCACTTTCCATTCCATTCCATTCGATTCCAATACACATTCCATTCCATTCCGCATTCCCTTCCACATTCCGTTGCATTCCATTCCATTCCATGTTCCATTCCATTCAATTCCACATTTCATTTTTTCCAATTCCACATTCCATTCCACATTCCAATTCATTCCATTCCAGATTCCATTCCACATTCCTTTCCATTTCATTCCACATTGCTTTCCATTCCATTCCACATTGCATTCCATTATATTCCACATTCCATTCCTTTCCAGATTCCATTCCATTACATTCCATTAAATTCCAAATTCCGTTCCACATACAATTCCATTCCATTCCACCTTCCATTCCATTCCATTCCACATTCCATTCCATTCCATTCCGTTCCATTCCATTCCATTCCATTCCATTCCGTTTCCATCCATGTTCCATTCCATTCCATTCCACGTTCCATTCCACTGTCCATTCCATTCTATTCCACATTCCATTCCATTCTATTACACTTTGATTGCATTTCATTCCACATTCCTTTCCATGCCTTTAACATTGCATTCCACATTCCATTCCATTCTATTCCACATTCCATTCCGCATTCCATTCCATTCCATTCCACATTCCATTCCAGGTTCCCTTCCATTCTAATCCACATTCATTGCATTCCATTCCATTCCAGTCAAAATTCCATTCGATTCCATTCCATTCCACATTCGTTTCCATTCCAATCCACATTCCATTCCATTCCATTCCACCTAACATTTTATTCCATTCCACGTTCCATTGCATTCCATTCCTTGATCCAATCCTTTCCATTCCATATTCCTTTCCATTACATTTCACATTCCATTCCATTCCATTCCATTCCACATTCCATTCCATTCCTTTCCACATTGCATTCCATATTCCATTCCGCAATCCAATCCATTCAATTCCACATTCTAATCCATTCCATTCCACATTCCATTCCATCCCATTCCACTTTCCATTCAACATTCAAATCCACATTCCTTTCGACATTGCATTCCACATTCCATTCCATGTTCCATTCCACTTTCCATTCTACAATTCCATTCCATTCCATTCCATTCTACGATCCGTTCCACATTGCATTCCATTTCATTCCACATTCCATTCCATTCCACGTTTCATTCCACATTCCATTCCATTCCATTGTACATTCCATTCCATTTCACTCCATTCCACTTTTCATTCCATTTGATTCCACATTCCATTCCAAGTGTTTCACATTCCATTCCACATTCATTTCCATTCAATTCCCCATTCCATTTGAAATTCCATTCCATTCCATTCCAAATTCTATTACACATTGCGTTCCATTCCAATCCACATTCCATTCCATTCCATTCAATTCCAGTCCACCTTCCATTCCATTCCATTCCATTCCATTCCACATTCCATTCTATTCCATTTCAAATTCTATTCCATTCCATTTCGCATTCCATTCCATTCCACGTTCCATTCCATTCCATTCCACGTTCCATGCCATTCCATTCCACATTACTTTCCACATTCGTTTGCATTCCATTCCACATTCCATTCCACATTCCATTACCTTCCAAATCAATTTCCATTCCTTTCCACATTCCGTTCCACGTTGCATTCCAATCCATTCCACATTCCATTCCACATTTGATTCCATTCCATTACACATTCCATGCCATTACATTGAACATTGCATTCCTCTTTACTTTCCATTACATTCCACATTCCATTCAAGATTGCATTCCACATTCCATTCCATATTCCATTCCATTCCATTCCTCATTGTATTCCACCTTCCATTCCATTCCGTTCTACATTCCATTCCACTCCATTCCACATGCCATCCCTTTCTATTTCACATTCCTTTCCATTCCATTCCACATTCTATTCCATTCCGCATTCCATTCCTTTGCCTTTCATTCCGCATTCCACTCCATTCCATTCCACATTTCATTCCATTCCGTGTTCCATTCCACATTCCATTCCACTTTCCATTCCACATTCCACTGCATTCCATTCCGCGTTTCAATCCATATTCCTTTCCATTACATTCCGCTTTCCATTACACAATCCATTTCATTCCATACCACATTCCATTCCCCATTCCAATCCATTCCATTCCACATTCCATTCTTTCAGCGTTGCATTCTACATTCCATTCCACATTCCATTCCATTCCACGTTCCATTCCACATTCCATTCTGTTCCATTCGATGTTCCATTCTATATTCCATTCCATTCCATTCCACATTCCATTCCATTCCACTCCACACTCCATTACATTCCATTACACATTCCATTGCACATTCCATTCCATTGCATTCCACATTCCACTCCCTTCCTTTCAATTCCATTAAAACATTCGATTCAATTCCATTCCATTGCATTCCACATTCCATTCCATTCCATTCCACATTCCACTCCACTTTCCTTTCCACATTTCATTCCATGTTCCATTCCACATTCCTTTCCACGTTCCCTTCCAGGTTGCATTCCTCATTCCGTTACACGTTCCATTCCAGAATCCATTCCATTTCACATTCCATTCATCGTTCAATTCCACTCCATTCCTCGTTCCATTCCATTCGATTCCATTCAACATTCGATTCCATTCCATTTCATTCCATTGCTTTCCATTCCCCATTCCATTCCATTCCATTGCATTCCACATTGCATGATTCTTTCCATTCCATTCTAAATTCCATTCCACATTCTATTCCACATTTCATTCCTTTGCATTCCACATTCCATTGAATTCCATTCCACATTCCATTCCCCATTTCATTCCATTCCATTCCATTCCATTCCATTCCATTCTATTCCATTCTATTCCACATTCCACTCAATTCCATTCCATTCCATTCCAGATTCCATTCCATTCCATTCCATTCCATTCCATTCCAATCCACTTTCCATTCCATTACATTCCACATTCCATTCCATTCCACACTCCATTATTCTTTCCATTCCATTCCATCCCACATTCCAATCCACTTTCTATTCCACATTTCATTCCTTTCCATTCCACTTTCCATTCCATTCCATTCCACATTCAATTCCCCATTCCATTCCATTCCATTCTATTCCATTCTATTCCACATTCAACTGCATTCCATTCCATTGCATTCCACATTCCATTCCATTCCATTCCGCATTCTGTTCCATTCCATTCGGCATTCTATTCCTTTCCATTCCATTGCAATCCACATTCCATTCCATTCCATTCCACATTCCATTCCATTCCACATTCCATTGTTCTTTCCATTCCATTCCATTCCATTCCACATTCCACTCCACGTTCTATTCCACAGTTCATTCCTTTCCATTCCACATTCCATTCCATTACATTCCACATTCCATTCAGCGTTCCATTCCCTTCCATTCTATTCCATTCTATTCCAAATTCAACTCCATTCCATTCCATTCCATTCCACATTCTATTCTGTTCCATTCCACATTCCATTCCATTACTTTCCATTCCATTCCTTTCCATTCCTCCATAATTTCCATTAAATTCCACTTTCCATTCCTTTCCATTCCATTCCTTTCCATATTCCAATCCATTCCATTCCATTCCACATTCCATTCCATTCCATTCCACATTCCATTCCATTCCATTCTACTCCATTCCATTCCATTCCATTCCACATTGCATTCCATACCATTCCATTCCACTTTCCACTCCACATTCCATTCCGGTATCTAATCCATTCTATTCCACATTACATTGCATTCCATTCCACATTCCATTCCATTCCATTCCTCTTTCCATGCCATTCCTCGTTCCATTCCATTCCACATTCCATTACACATTTCATTCCATTACATTCCAATTCATTCCATTCTTCATGCCATTCGATTCTTTCCATTCCATTCCACATTCCATTGCACATTCCATTTCACATTCCATTCTGTTCCATTCCATTCCATTCCACGATCCATTCTACATTCCATTCCACATTCCATTACATTCCATTGCACGTACCAGTCCGCATTCCATTCCATTACATTCCACTTTCCATTCCATTCCATTCCACACTCCATTTCATTCCATTCTATTCCACTGCACTCCACTTTCCATTCCATTTCGTTCCATTCCACATGTCATTCCATTCCATTCCACATTTCATTCCACATTCCATTCCTTTCCATTCCATGTTCCTTTACACATTCCATTCCAAGAATCATTCCACGTTCCATTCCATGATTCATTCCACGTTCCATTCAACGTTCCATTCCATTCCATTCCACGTTCCATTACATTTCATTGCACGTTCCATTCCATATTCCATTCCAGTAAATTCCACAATCCACTCCATTCCACATTCCATTCCATTCCATTCAATTCCATTCAACGTTCCATTTCATTGCATTCCACATTCCATTCCCTTCCTTTCCAGCTTCTATTCCACTTTCTTTTCCACATTCCTTTCCATGTTCCATACCACTTGCCATTCAATGTTCCATTCCACTTTCCATTCCACATTGCATTCCGCATTCCATTCCACTCCATTCCACATTCAATTCCATTCCATTCCGCATTCCATTCCACATTCCATTGCATTCCATTCCACTTTCCATTCCATTCCATCCCAAATTCTATTCCACGTTCTATTCCATGTTCCATTTCACGTTCCTTTCCACGTTCCGTTGCACATTCAATTCAACGTTCCCTTCCATTCCATTCCATTCCATACTTCATTCCACAGTCCTTTCCATTCCATTCCACATTCCATTCCACGTTCCACTCCATTCCATTTCACATTCCATTACATTCCGTTCCATACCAATCCACATTCCATTCCATTCCATTCCATTCCACTTTCCATTCCACTCCACATTCCATTCCACATTCCATTCCATGCCATTCCACATTACATTCAATTTCATTCCACATTCCTTTGGAGATTCCTTTCCAATCCATTGCACATTCCATTCCACATTCCATTCCATTATATTCCACATTCCATTAAGCATTCCATTCCACATTCCATTGCACATTATATTCCATTCTCTTCCGTACTCCATTTCATTCCCTTCCATTCCACATTCCATTCCATTCCATTCCACATTACATTCCATTCCATACCATTCCATTCCTCATTCCACTCCATTCAATTCCATTCCACTTTCCATTCCATTCCATTACACATTCCTTTCCATTCCATTTCACATTCCTCTCTGCATTCTATTGCACATTCCATTCCATTTCACATTCGATTTCTTTACAATTCACGTTAAATTCCATTCCATTTCGCATTCTATTCCATTCCATTCCATTCCATTTCATTCCACATTCTATTCCATTCCATAACACAGTCCATTCCACATTCCATTCCATTCAATTCCACATTCCATTCCATTCCATTCTTCATTATATTCCATTCCATTCCACATTCCATTCCATTCCCTTCCATTCCATAATCCATTCCATTCCTTTTCACATTCCATTCCATTCCATTCCACATCCAATTCAATTACCTTCCACATTCCATTCCATTCCATTCCACATTCAATTCCATTCCATTCCATTCTATTCCACATTCCATTCCATTGCATTCCACTTTCCATTCCATTCCATTCCACATTCCATTCCATTCAATTCCATCTTCCATTCCATTCCATTCCACTTTCCATTCCATTCCATTCCACGTTCCATTCCCTTCCATTCCACATTCCATTCCATTCCATTCCACGTTCCATTTCACAGTCCGTTCTATTGCATTCCACTTTCAACTCCATTCCATTCCACGTTCCATTCCACGTGCCATTCCACGTGGCATTCCGCGTTCCACTCCGCGATCCACTCCATGTTCCATTCCTCATTCCGTTCCACATTCCATACCTGATTCCCTTCCATTCCATTCCACATTCCATTGCATTGCATTCCACATTCCATTCCATTCCATTCCATTCCATTCCATTCCAGTCCACTTTCCTTTCCATTGCATTCCATTCCATTCCATTCCACGTTCTATGTTGTTTCATTCCACTTTCCATTCTATTCCATTCCATTCCACATTCCATTCCATTCCATTCCATTCCATTCCATGTTAAATTCCACATTCCATTCCATTCCATTCCACATTCCATTCCGTTTAATTGCACATTCCATTCCATTCCATTCCAGGTTCCATTTCACATGCCATTCTATTCCATTCCATGTTCCAATACGTTGCATTGCACATTCCATTCTATTCCATTCAATTCCATTCCACTTTCCCTTCCATTCCATTCCACAATCCATTCCCTTCAATTCCACGTTCTATTCCAACTTCTTTTCCACGTTCCATTCTTTGTTCCATACCACTTTCCATTCGACATTCCATTCCACGTTCCATTCCACTTTCCATTCCACATTGCATTCCATTCAATTGCATATTCCATTCCATTCCATTCCAGGTTCCATTAGCTTCCATTCCATGCTCCTTTCTATTCCATTGCTCTTTCCATTTCATTTCATTGCACCTTCCATTCTACATTCCATTCCATTCAATTCCACGTTCCACTCCATTCCTTTCCATTCCACATTCCATTCCCTCCATTGCAGCTTCCATTCCACATTCTTTTCCACATTCCATTCCCTCCATTGCAGCTTCCATTCCACATTCTTTTCCACATTCCATTCCACGTTCCATACCACTTGCCATTTGACGTTCCATTCCAAGTTCCATTCCACATTCCATACCATTTTCCATGCCATTCCATTCCACATTCCATTCTGTTCCATTCCATTCAACATTCCAATCCAATCCATTCCACGCTCCATTACATTCCATTCCACGTTCCAGGTCTTTCCATTCCACATTCCAGTCCTTTCCATTCCAAGTTGCACTCCTCGTTACATTTCCCTTTCCATTCCACGTTGCATTCCACGTTACATTCCCCATTCCATTCCAAGTTCGATTCCACCTTCCATTCGATTCCATTCCGCATTCCATTCCATTCCATTCCACATTGCATTCCATTCCATTCTAAATTCCATTCCATTCCATTCCAGTCCACATTCTATTCCATTGCATTCCATTCCATTCCATACAATATCATTACATATTGCATTCCTTTCCATTCCTCATTCCATTCGTTTCCATTCCACATTCCATTGCACTCCATTAAACATTCCATTCCCTTCCATTTCACCTTCAATTCCATTCCACTCCACAATCCAATCCACATTCCACTCCATTTCATTGCACATTCTATTCCATTCCATTCCACCTTCAATTCCATTCCATTCCATAATCCATTCCACTTCCCATTTCATTGAATTCCACATTCCATTCCATTCCATTCCACTTTCCATTCCATTCCATTCAACTTTCCATTCCATTCCATTCCATGCTCTATTCCACAGTCCATTCTATTCCATTCCACATTCCATTCCATTCCATTCCACGTTCCATTCCACATTACATTTCACATACCATTCCATTCCACTAAACTTTCCATTCCATTCGATTACACTTTCTATTCAATTCCATTGATCTTGCCATTCCATCTTCCATTCATTCCTTTCCACTTTCCATTCTATTCCATTCCACTTTCCATTCCACATTCCATTCCATTCCATTGAACTTTCCATTCCATTTTCCATTCCATTCCCTTCCATTCCACATTCCATTCCATTCCATTCCACATTCAATTCCATTCCATTCCTTTCTATTCCATTCCAAATTCCATTCCATTCCATTCCATTCCACATTCCATTCCATTCCATTCCACATTCCATTCCGCTTCATTCCATACCATATTCCAATCCATTCCATTCCATTCCATTCGTCATTCCATTTCATTCCATTCCTCTTTCCCTTCAATTCCATTCCACATTCCATTCCTTGCAATTCCACATTCCATTCCGTTTCATTCCATACCATATTCCATTCCATTCCTTTCCATTCCATTCGACATTCCATTCCATTCCATTGCTCTTTCTCTTCCATTCCATTCCACATTCCATTCCACATTCCATTCCATTCCATTCCACATCCCTTTCCACTTTCCATTTCATTCCATTCCACATTCCATTGCATTCCATTCCACTTTCCATTGCATTCCATTCCAAATTCCATTCCACGTTCCATTCCATATTCTGTTTCACGTTCCTTTCTACGTTCCATTGCACATTCAATTCAATGTTCCATTCCATTCCATTCCACATTTCATTCGACATTCCATTCCTTTCCACGTGCCATTCCACATTCCACTCCATGCCATTTCACATTCCCTTCCATTCCATTCCATGGCATTCCATCCCAATCCACATTCCATTCCATTCCTCATTCCATTCCATTCCTCTTTCCATTCCACATTCCATTCCATGCCATTCCACATTAAATTCAATTTCATTCCACATTCCTTTGGAGTTTCCTTTCTATTCCATTGCACATTCCATTCCAACTTCCATTCTATTCCATTCCACATTCCATTAAACTTTCCATTCCATATTCCATTGCACATTATATTCCATTCCATTCCGTACTCCATTCCATTCCTTTCGATTCCACATTCCATTCCATTACATTCCACATTCAATTCCATTCCACATTCCATTCCATTCCATTCTATTCCGTTCCATTACACCTTCCATTCCACCTATCATTCCACTCCATTCCACATTCCATTGCATTCCTTTCCACTTTTCTTTCCACATTCCATTCCATTGCATTCCACATTCCATTCTATTTCATTTCACATTCCATTCCATTCCATTCCATTCCACATTCCATTCCACTTTCCTTTCCATTACATTCCTCATTCCATTCCAATCCACATTCCATTCCGTTCCACATTCCATTCCACTTTCCATTCCATTCCATTCCACATTCCTTTCCATTCCACATGCCATTCCTTTCCATTCCATTCGATTCCATAATACATTCCATTCTATTCCTTTCCTTTCCATTACAATACATTCCACATTCCATTCCATAATCCATTGAATGGCATTCCACATTCCATTCCAATATATTCCACATTCCATTCCATTTCATTCCATTCCATTCCTTGTTCCATTCTCCATTCCTTTCCTCTTTCCATTCCACTGTCCATTCCATTCCATTCCACGTTCCATTCCATGTTCCATTCAAGTTTCAGTCCACATTCGATTGCACATTCCATTCCAACTTCCATTCCACATTCCATTCCATTCCATTCCAGATTCCATCCCACATTCCCTTCCATTCCACGTTCCAATCCACATTCCATTCCACGTAGCATTACACATTCCATTCCAAGTGCCAGTCCACGTTCCATTCCGCATTCCATTCCGCATTCCATTCCGCATTCTATTCCACGTTCCATTACTCTTTCCATTGCACATTCCATACCTGATTCCATTCCATTCCACATTCTATTCCATTCCACATTCCATTCCATTACTTTCCATTCCAGTCCACATTTCATCCCATTGCATTCCATTCCATTCCATTCCACATACATTCCCTTCCAATAGAGATTACATTCCAATCCCTTCCAGATTCCATTCCACGTTCCATTCCATGTTACATTCCACGTTCCATTCCATTCCATTCTATTCCATTACATTTGACTTTCCATTCCATTCCATTCCATTCCATTCCTTTCCAAGTTCCATTCCATTCCATTTCACATTCCATTCCACCTTCCATTCCATTTCTTTTCACGGTCAATTCCACTTTCTATTCCACTTTCCATTCCACCTTCCATTTCAAATTCCATTCCATTCCACATTCCATTCCACATTCCCTTCCATTCCATTCCACATTCCATTCCATTCCATTCCACATTCCCTTCCACATTCCATCCCATCTCATTCCACATGCCATTCCACATTCCATTCCACAATCCATTACACATTCTACTCCTTTCCACGTTCCATTCCCCATTCCATTCCACGTTATATTACAAATTCCTTTCTATTCCATTCCACGTGGCATTACACATTCCATTGCATTTCCTTCCACATTCTATTCCATTTCATTCTGCATTGCATTCCACATTCCATTCTATTCCATTGCACCCTCCATTCCAGATACCATTCCATTTTGTCCTGTCGCACATTCCATTCCATTCCATACCACGGTCAATTCCACTTTCCATTCCACGTTTCATTCTACATTGCTTTCCATGTTCCATTCCACGTTCCATTCTATTCCATTCCACATTCCATTCCATTCCATTCCACAGTCCATTCCACATTCCGTTTCCTCCATTGCATTACACGTTCCATTCCATTGCATTCTTTTCCATTCCACATTTCAATACGTATTCCATTTCACATTCCATTCCATTGAATTCTTTCCACATTCCATTTTACGTTAAATTCCACATTCCTTTCCATTACATTCCACGTGGCATTACACATTCCATTCCATTCCTTTACACATTAAATTCTGTTTCATTCCACATTCCATTCCATATTCCATTCTATTCCATTCCACTATCCATTCCACTTACCTTTCCATTCTATCCCATTTCACATTCCATTCCATTCCATACCGCGTTTCATTCCACGTTCCATTCCACGTTCCTTTCCACGTTCCATTCCATTCCATTCCACATCCCTTTCCAAATTCCATTCCACCTTCCTTTCCAAGTTATTTTCCACGTTCAATTCCAACTTCCATTCCATTCCATTCCATATTCCATTCCACATTCTGTTCCATTCCATGCCACATTTCTTTCCACATTCCAGTCCATTCCATTTCACATTCCATTCCATTTAATACTGCATTCCATTCAATTCCATGTTCCATTCTATTCCATTCCACATTCCATTCCATTCCAATCCACATTGCATTCCATTCCACCTTCCATTCCACATTACTTTAAATTACATTCGTCATTACATTTCACATTTCATTCTATTCCACTTTCTATTCCAGTTTCTATTCTGCGATCCATTCCACATTCCTTTCCATTCCATTCCACGTTCAATTACACACTCCATTCCATTCCGTTCCACATTCTATTCCATTTCATTCCACATTCCATTCCAGTTTACATTTCATTCCATTCCACAATCCATTGCATTCCATTCCACTTTCCATTCCATTCCATTCCAAATTCCATTCCACGTTACATTACACGTTCCTTTCCACGTTCCATTGCACTTTCATTCAATTCAAAGTTCCATTCCACTCCATTCCACATTTCATTCCACATTCCATTCCCTTCCATTCCACATTGCATTCCACTTTACACTCCGTTCCATTTCACATTCCATTCCATTATATTACATTCCATTCTATGCCAATCCACATTCCATTCTATTCCATTCCACATTCCATTCGTTTCCTCTTTCCATTCCACATTCCATTCCATGCAATTCCACATTACATGCAATTTCATTTCACATTCCTTTGGTATTTCCAGTCCATTCCATTGCACATTCCATTCCACCTTCCATTCTATTCCATTCCACATTCCATTTAACATTCCATTCCACATTCCATTGCACATTATATTCCATTCCATTCCGTACTCCATTCCATTCCTTTCCATTGCACATTCCGTTCCATTCCATTCCACATTCCATTCCAAATTCAATTCCATTCCACATTCCATTCCAAATTCAATTCCATTCCACATTCCATTCCATTCTATTCCGTTCCATTACACATTCCATTATACAAATCATTCCACTCCATTCCACATTCCATTCCATTCCTTTCCACATTCCACTCCGCAATAAATTCCACATTCCATTCCATTGCATTTCACATTCTATTTCGTTACAATTCATGTTCCATTCCATTCCATTTCGCATTCTATTCCATTCCATTCCATTCCATTTCATTCCACATTCCATTCAATTCCATTACACAGTCCATTCCTCATTCCATTCCATTCCATTTCATTCGACATTCCTTTCCATGCCATTCAACAGTCCATTACACATACCATTCCATTATATTCCACGTTCCGTTCCCTTCCATTCCACATTCCATTCCATTCCACGTTCCATTGCATTCCATTCCACATTCAACTCCATTCCATTCCACGTTCCATTTCACAGTCCATTCTATCGCATACCATATTCTATTCCATTCCATTCCACGTTCCGTTCCACGTGCCATTCCATGTTCCGTTCCATGTTCCATTCCACGTTTCATTGCATGTTCCATTCCTCATTCCGTTCCACATTCCATTCCTGATTCTAGTCCATTCCATTCCACATTCCATTCCATTCCATTCCAGTCCAGTCCACATTCCATTCCATTGCATTACATTCCGTTCCATTCCACATTCTATTGTATTCCATTGCACATTGCATTCCATTCCATTCCATTCCAGATTCCATTCCTTTCCATTCCACATTCCATTCCATGCCATTCCATTCCATTCCACGTTACATTCAAAGTTCCATTCCATTCCATTCCATATTCCATTGCATTTAATTGCACATTCCATTCCATTCCAATCCAGGTTCCATTCCATTCCATTCCACGTTCCGTTGCATTCCATTCCACTTTCCATTCCATTTCATTCCAAGTTCCATTCCAAATGCCATTCCTTTCCATTCCAAGTTCTATTATTTTCCATTGCACATTCCATTCCATTCCATTCAATTACATTCCACGTTCCCTTCCATTCCATTCCACCTTCCATTCCCTTCCATTCCACGTTCCATTCCACCTTCTTTTCCACGTTCCATTCCATGTTGCATACCACTTTCCATTCGACATTCCATTCCACATTCCATTCCATGTTCCATTCCACGTTCCACTCCATTGCATTCCACATTCCATTTTACTTTCCATTCCAGGCCTTTCCACATTCCATTCCACATTCCATTGCATTCCATTCCACATTTCATTCTGTTCCATTCCACATTGCCTTCCATTCAATTGCAGATTCCATTCCATTCCATTCCAGTTTCCATCAACTTCCATTCCATGTTTCAATAAATTCCATTCCACAATCCATTCCATTTCATTGCACATTGCATTCCATATTCCATGCCATTCATTTCCGCCTTCCACTCCATTCCATTCCATGCAAATTTCCATTCCATTCCATTCAATTACTTTCAGCGTTCCATTCCATTCAATTCCACATTCCATTACCTTCCATTCCAGCTTCCATTCCACATTCTTTTCCACATTCCATTCCATGTTCCATACCACTTGCCATGCAACGTTCCATTCCACCTTCCATTCCACATTCCTTTCCACTTTCCATTCCATTCCATTCCACATTCCATTCCATTCCATTCCATTCGACATTCCATTCCAATCCCTTCAACGTTCCATTACATTCCATTCCACGTTCTTGTCAATTCCTTTCCACATTCCAGTCCTTTCCATTCCAAGGTGCACTCCACTTTACATTCCCTATTCCATTCCTCGTTGTATTCCACGTTACATTCCCCATTCCATTCCAAGTTCGATTCCACATTCCATTTGATTCTATTCCGCATTCCATTCCATTCTATTCCACTTTGCATTCCATTCCATTCCATATTCCATTCCATTCCATCCCATTCCAGTACAAATTCTATTCCATTGCATTCCATTCCTTTCCATACCATACCATTCCGTATTGCATTCCATTCCATTCCTCATTCCTTTCTATTCCATTCCACATTCCATTCCATTCCATTCCACGTTCCATTCCATTCCATTTCACCTTCACTTCCATTCCATTACACAATCCAATTCGAATTCCATTCCTTTGTACATTCCATTCCATTCCATTCCACCTTCAATTCCATTCCATTTCATAATCCATTCCAATTTCCATTCAATTGAATTCCACATTCCATTCCATTCCATTCCACTTTCCATTCCATTACATTCAACTTTCCATTCCATTCCATTCCATGTTCCATTCCACAGTCAATTCTGTTCCATTCCACATTGCATTCCATTCCATTCCACGTTCCATTCCACATTCCATTTCACATACCATTGCATTCCACCAATCTTTTCATTCCGTTCCACTCCACGTTCCATTCCATTCCATTGAACTTTCCATTCCACATTCCATTTCGTTCCTCTCCACTTTCCATTCTATTCCATTCCACTTTCCATTCCACATGCCTTTCCATTCCATTCTATTCCACATTCTATTCCATTCCACATTCCTTTCCATTCCATTCCACATTCCAATCCATTCAATTCCATTCCACATTCCAATCCATTCCATTCCATTCCATTATGTTCCATTCCAGATTCCATTCCATTCCACAATCTATTCCATTGCACGTTCCATTACCATTCCATTCCAGATTCCATTAGACGTTCCATTCCACGTTCCATTCCCCATTACTTTCCACATTGCATTCCACGTTCCATCCAACTTTCCATTTGACATTCCATTCCATGTTCCTTTTCACTATCCATTCCCTTCCCTTCCTCCTTCCATTCTATTCCACTCCACATTCCATTCTATTCCAGTCCACTTTGCATTCCACATTGCACTCCATTCCATTCCACATTCCATTCTCATTCCATTCCATTCTATCCCACATTACATTCCACATTCTATTCCATTCAATTCCACATTTCATACCACATTCCATTCCATTTTATTCCTCTTTCCATTCCACATTCCATTCCTCTTTCCATTAAATGATCCATTCCACGTTCCATTCTATGTTCCATTCCATTCCATTCCAGGTTGCATTCGACAGTACATTGCATTCCATTCCAAGTTCCATTCCACATTTCATAACACCTTCCATTCCTCCTTCTATTCAGTTCCAATCCACAATACATTCCACATTCCATTCCACTTTCTATTCCACATTCCTTTAAAGTCTATTCCACATTCCAATCCACATTACATTCCATTCCATTCCACACTCAATTCCACAATGTATTCCACATTCCATTCCATTCCTTTCCACATTACATTCCACATTACATTCCACATTCCATTCCACTTTCCATTCCATGAACCATTCTATTTCATTACATGTTCCATTCCACATTCCATTCCATTCCACTTTCCGTTACACATTCCATTCCACATTCCATTCCACATTCCATTCTGTTCCATTCCACATTCCATTTCACATTCCATTCCACATTCCAATCCATTCCATTCCACATTACATACCATTCTATTCCACCTTTCATTCCACATTCCATTCCACATTCCATACCACATTCCATTCCACATTCCATTCTATGTTCCATTCTGCATTCCATTCCATTCCAGTCCATTTCATTCAACTTTCCTTTCCATTCCATTACATTCAACATTCCATTCCATTCCATTTAACATTCCATTCCACATTCCATTCCACATTCCATTCCATTCCATTCCATTCCACATTCCATTCTCATTCCATTGCACTCCATTCCACATTCCATTCCACATTCTATTCCATTCCATTCCACATTTCATATCACACTCCATTTCATTCCATTCCACATTCCATTCCTCTTTCCACTCCATGATCCATTCCACGTTCCATTTCACGTTCCATTCCATTAAATTCCATGTTGCATTCCATTCCATTCCACGTTCCATTTCATTCCGTTCCACATTCCATTCCACATTCCTTTTCACATTCTGTTCCACATTCTGTTTCACTTTCCATTCCATTCCATTCCATTCTATTCCATTACATTTTCCATTCCATTCCATTGCACATTCCATTCCATTAAATTCCACGATCCATTCCACATTCCATTCCACATTCCACTCTATTCCATTCTATTCCACATTGCATTCCATTCAATTAAACCATCCATTGCACATTCCACTCCACAATCCATTCCAAGTTCCATTGCACTCCATTCCACTTTCCAATCCATTACATTCCACATTCCATTCCATTCAATTCCACATTCCATTCCACTTTCCATTCCACATTCCAATCCATTACATTTCACATTCCATTCCACATTCCATTCCATTCTATTCCACATTTCATTCCACATTCCATTCCATATTCCATTCCGCATTCCATTCCATTCAATTTCATTCGATGTTGCATTCCATTACATTACATTCCACATTCCATTCCATTCCATTTAACATTCCATTCCACATTCCATTCCATTCCATTCCACATTCCTTTCTCATTCCATTGCAGTCCATTCCACATTCCATTCCACATTCCATTCCATACCATTCCACATTTCATACCACACTCCAATCCATTCCATTCCACATTCCATTCTACATTCCATTTCTCTTTCCACTCCATGATCCATTCCACATTCCATTTCACGTTCCATTCCATTCCATTCTACTTTCCATTCCATTCCATTCCAGGTTCCATTTCATTCTGTTCCACATTCCCTTCCAAATTCCTTTTCACATTCCGTTCCATATTCTATTTCACTTTCCATTCCATTCCATTCCATACCATTACACGTTCCTTTCCATTCCATTGCACATTCCATTCCATTCCATTCTACTATTCTTTCCACATTCCATTCTACATTCCATTCCATTCCATTCTATTCTACATTCCACTCCATTACATTAAAAAATCCATTCCACATTCCATTCCACAATCCATTCCACGTTCCATTCCATTCCATTCCACATTCCAATCCATTCAATTCCACATTCCATTCCATTCAATTCCATTCCATTCCATATTCCATTGCATTCCATTCCATTCCCTTGCATTCCATTCCACATTTCAATACATTGCATTCCAAATTACATTACACATTCCATTCCATTCCATTCCATTCCATTCCCTTCCATTCCATTCCACATTCCAATACATTGCATTGCAGATTCCATTAAATTCCATTCCTTTCCATTCCGCATTTCACTCCAATCCATACCATTCCACTTTCCATTCCACATTCCATTCCATTCCATTCCACATTCCATTCCATTCCAATCCACATTCCATTCCATGTTCCATTCGACGTCGAATTCCGTCTTCCATTCTACGTCCTATTCCACGTTCCATTCCTTTGCATTTCACATTCCATTCCATTCCCTTCCATATTCCATTCCATTCCATTCCACATTCCATACCTCGTTCCATTCTATTCCATTCAACTTTGCATTCCATTCCATTCATCGTTTCATTCCACGTTCCAATCCACATTCCTTTTCACATTTCATTCCAAGTTCCATTCCATTGCATTCCACATTCAATTCCACGATGCATTCCACGTTGCATTCCTTCTTCCATTCCACGTCCCATTCGACGTTTCATTCCTTCCCATTCCACATTCCATTCCATTCCATTCTACTTTCCATTTCACGTTCCATTCCATTTCATTCCACGTTCAACTCCACCTTCTATTCCACATTCCATTCCACATTGTATTCCAAGTTTCATTCCATTCTTTTCGACATTTTTTTCCATTCCATTCTACGTTCCATTCCACTTTTCATTCTACATTTTATTCCACATTCCAATCCAAGTTCCATTCCATTCCTTCCAAGTTCCATTCCACTTTCCATCCCATTCCATTCCACGTTCCATTCCACATTCCATTGCCCATTCCATTCCACTTTCATTTGGAGATTCAGTTCTTCATTCCATTCCATTACATTCCATATTCCATTCCATATTCCAGTCCATTCCATTCCACGTTCCATTCTATATTCCATTCCATTCAATTTCACGTTCCATTCCATATTCCATTCCACATTCCATTCCACATTCCATTTCACGTTCCATTCCACGTTCCATTCCACATTCAATACCACGATACATTGCACGTTTCATTCTGCATTCCATTCCATTCCATTCCGTTCCATTCCACATTCCCTTCCACATTCCATTACACATTTCATTCTACGTTCCATTCCACATTGCTTTCCACGTTCCATTCCAGATTCCATTCTGCATTCCTTTCCATTCCATTCCACGTTCAATTCCACGTTCCATTCCACTCCTTTCAACTTTCCATTCCACATTCCATTGCACATCCCATTCCGCGTTTCATTCCATGTTCCATTCCGCGTTCCATTCCACTTTCCATTCCGCGTTCCATTCCACGTTCCATTCCAGGTTCCATCCCACATTCCATTCCATTCCATTCCAATTTCCATTCCACATTCCATTCCATTCCACTTGCCATTCCACATTCCATTCCACATTCCATTCCACATTCTATTCCGTTTCATTCCACTTTCCATTCCACATTCTGTTCCATTCCGTTCCACATTCCATTCCACATTCCATTGCATCCCAATTAATATTCCCTTCCACATTCCATTCTCCTTCTGTTGCATTTCATTCCACATTCCATTCTGCATTCCATTGCATTCCAATTCACATTCCATTCCACATTCCATTCCATTCCGTTCCACATTAGATTCCACATTCCATTCTACATTCCATTCAGCAGTCTATTTCACATTCCATTCCACTTTCCACTCTCATTCCATTCTCATTCAATTGCATTTCATTCCACTTTGCATTCCACATTACATTGCATTCCAATTCACTTGCCATTCCACATTCTATTCCAAGTTCCATTGCATTATATTCCACAATCCATTCCACATTCTATTCCACATTGCATACCACAATCCTTTCCTTCCCATTCCACATTCCATTCCATAACAAACAACCTTCCTTTCCACATTTCATTCCATTCCATTGCACATTCCATTGCACCTTCCATTCCTCATTCCATTCCATTCAACTCCACATTCCATTCCATTCCATTCCATTCCACGTTCCATTCCACTTTCCATTAAATTCTATTCCTCATTTCATTCCACATTCCAGTCCATTCCATTCCAGATTCCATTCCATCACAATCCACATTTCATTCGACATTTCATTCCTTTCAATCCCACATTACATTCCACGTTACATTCCACATTCTCTTCCACATTCCATTCAATTCCCTTCCACATTCCATTCCACATTCCATTCCATTCCATTCCACATGCCATTCCATTCCATTCCAAATTCTATTCCACATCCCATTCTATTCCATGCCACATTCCATTTCACATTCCATTCCTTTCCATTCTGTGTTCCATTCCCTTCAATTCCACATGCAATTCCACATTCTATTACACATTCCAGTCCACATTCCATTCCACATACCATTCCATTCCATTCCACGTGCCACTCCACCTTGTACTCCATTCCATTCGAAGTTCCATTCCACATTCCATTCCATTCCGTTTCACATTCCATTCCACATTGCATTCCACATTCCATTCCACATTCCATTCCACAATCCATTCTACACTCCATTCGATTCCATTCCACATTTCATTCCATTCCATTCCACTTTCCATTCCACATTACATTCCATTCCACATTCCATTCCATACCATTCCACGATCCATTCCAGTTTCTACTTCATTCAATTCGACGTTCCATTAGACATTCCATTCCTTTCCATTTCACCTTCCACTCCACATTGCATTCCACATTTCATTATATATTACATTACACTTTCTGTTCCACATTCCATTCCATTCCTTTCCACGTTCCATTCCATTCCACCTTCCATTCCACTTTCCATTCCATTCCATTCCACGTTCCATTCCACGTTCCATTCCATGATCCATTCTATGTCAGATTCCACCATCTATTCCATTCCATTCCATGTTCCATTCCACATTCCATTCCATAACATTTCACGTGCCATTCCTCATTGCATTCCACTTTCCATTCCAAATTCCATTCCATTCCATTCCCTTCAATTCCACCTTCCATTCCATTCCATTCCACTTCCCATTCCATTCAATTCTGCATTCCATTCCTTTCCATTACATTCCATTCCACATTTCATTCCATAACATTCCGCATTCCATTCCATCCATTCCATACCATATTCTATTCCATTTCATTCCACATTCCATTCCTTTGCATTACACATTCCATTCCATTCCATTCCAATCCATTCCACATTCCATACCTTTCCATTCCATTCCACATATCATTCTTTTCCGTTTCACATTCCATTCCATTCTATTCCATTCCACATTCCATTCTATTCCATTCCATTTCATTCCATGCCTTTCTACATTCCATACCATTCCCTTCCATTCCACATTCCATTCCATTCCATTCCGTTCCACATTCCATTTCATTCCATTCCCCATTCCATTTCATTCCATTCCACATTCCATTCCATTCCATTCCATTCCACATTCCCTTCAATTCCATTCCATTCCTCTTTCCCTTCCATTCCATTCCATATTCCATTCCATTCCATTCCTCATTCTTTTCCATTTCATTCCACTTTCCATTCCCTTCCATTCCACTTACAACTCCACATTCCATTCCACTTTGCTTTCCATTCCATTCCAAATTGCATTCCATTCCATTCCACATTAGATTCCATTCCATTCCACATTCCATTCCTTTCCATTCCAAATTCCATTCCATTCCTTTCCACATTCCATTCCATTCCACATTCCATTCCATTCCAATACCCATTCCATTCCACCTTCCATTCGACGTCGAATTCCGTGTTCTATTCCATGTCCTATTCCTCGTTCCATTCATTTGCATTTCACATTCCATTCCATTCCCTTCCATATTCCATTGCATTCCTTTCCACATTCCATTCCTCATTCCATTCCATTCCATTCAACTTTCCATTCCATTCCATTCATCGTTTCATTCCACGTTCCAATCCACATTCCATTTGGCATTTCATTACAAGTTCCATTCCATTGCATCCCACATTCCATTCCACGATCCATTCCACATTGCATTCTTTGTTCCATTCCACATACCGTTCGATATTTCATTCCTTTCCATTCCACATTCAATTCCATTCCATTCCACATAAAATTCCATTCCATTCCACATTCCAATCCACGTTCCATTCCATTTCTTTCAACGTTCAACTCCACCTTCCATTGCACTTTTCATTCCACATTGTATTCCAAGTTTCATTCCATTCTTTTCCACATTCTTTTCCTTTCCATTCTACGTTGCATTCCACTTTCTATTCCACATTCCATTCCACATTCCAATCCAAATTCCATTCCATTCTTTCTAAGTTCCATTCCACTTTCAATTCCATTCCATTCCACTTTCCATTCCACATTCCATTTCCCATTCCATTCCACATAACATTCCTCATTTTATTCCATTTTCATTTCCAAATTCCATTCCACATTCCATTCCACATTCCATTCCATTTCATTCCACGTTCCATTCCAAATTCCATTCCATTCCATTCCACTTCCATTTCAAGATTCTGTTCTTCATTCCTTTCCATTACATTCCATACTCCATTCCTTTCCACGTTCCATTCTACATTCCATTCCATTCGATTTCACGTTCTATTCCATATTCCATTCCACATTCAATTCCACATTCCATTTTACGTTCCATTCCATTAAACCCCATTCCACATTCCATTCCATTCCATTGCATTCCACACTGCATTCCATTCCATATTCCATTTCATTCCATTCCATTCCACATTCCATTCCATTCCATTCCATTCCATTCCACATCCCCTTCCATTCCATTCCACTTTCCATTCCATTCCATTAAACATTCAATTCCATTCCATTCCATGTTCCATTCCATTGCATTCCACGTTCAATTTCACTTTCTGTTCCACATTCCATTACATTCCATCTCTTCAACTTATCATTCCATTCCATTTCACATTCCATTCCATTCCACATTCCATTCCATTACAATTCTCATTCCATTCCATTCCGCAATCCATTCCATTAATTTCCATTCAATATTGCATTCAATTCCACATTCCATTCCATATTTCATTCAATTCTATTCCACCTTATATTCCATTCCATTCCTTTCCACATTACATTCCATTCCATTCCACATTTCAGTCCACAGTCCATTCCATTTCATTTGACATTCCATTGCACATTCGTTTACATTCCATTTCACATTCCATTTCACAATCCATTCTATTCCATTCCACATTCCATTCCATTGCATTCCATTCCACATGCCATTCCATTCCGTTCCACATAACATTATATTTCATTTCACATTCCGTTCTGTTCCATTCCATTCCATTACACATTCCATTTCATTCCATTCCACATTCCATTTCATTCCATTCCATTCCATTCCATTACTTTCCACAATCCATTCTACATTCCATTCCAATAAATTCCACATTCCTTTGGGAATTCCATTCCACTTTCCCTTCCATTCCATTCACATTCCATTCAATTCCATGCCGCATTCCATTCTATTCCATTCCACATTCCGTTCCGTCCTATTAAATTCCACATTCTCTTCCATTCCATTCCAATTTCCTTTCAATTCCATTTCACAGTCCATTCCATTCCATGCCACGTTCAATTCCACGTTCGATTACACGTTCCATTCCACTTTCATTCCAAATTCCATTCCATTCCATTTCACATTCCATTACACATCACATTGCACATTCCATTCCATTCCATTCCACATTCCATTCCACATTCCATTCCACATTCCATTACACATTCCATTCCTTTCCATTCCACATTCCATTCCATTCCATTCCACTTTCCATTCAATTCCATGCTATATTTCATTCCCTTCCATTCCACGTTGCATTCCATTCCATTCCAATTTCCATTCCATTCCACATTTCAATCAATTCCATTCCATTCAATTCCACATTCCATTACATTCCACATTAGACTCCACATTCCATTGCATTGAATTCCACATTCCATTCCACATTCCATTCCATTGAATTCCACATACACTTCCATTCCATTCCATTCCAGTCCACTCCACAATCCATTCAATTAAATTCCACATACCATTCCATGTTCCATTCAACGTTCCACTCTACGTTACATTCCACATTCCATTCCTTGCCATTATATTCAATTGCGCATTCCATTCCGCATTCCATTCCATTCTTTACACGTACCATTAAACATTAAATTCCACACTCCATTCCACTTTCGATTCCCTTCCATTAAATTCCACATTCCATTCTCGGTCTCATTCCATTTCTTTCCACCTTCCATTCAACATTAAATTCCACATTCCATTCCACTTTACATTCCCTTCCATTCCACATAAAATTCCATTACATTCCCGTTTCCACTCCATTCCACTCCACATTACATTCCATTCCACACAACCTTCCATTACATTACATTTCATTCCACATTCCATTTCCTTCCATTCCACAATCCTTTCCACATTCCAGTGAAACGGAATGGAATGGAATGTGGAATAGAATGCAATGGTATATGGAATTTATTGGAATGGAATATGGAATAGAATGGAATGACATGGAATGGAATGGGGAATAGAACGTGTAATGGAATGGAATGTGGAATGTAATGGAATGGATTGTGGAATGGAATGGAATGGAACAGAACGGAATGTGGAATCGAATGCAACCGAATGCAATGGAATGGAATGTGCAATGTTTTCGAATGGTATATGGGACGAAATGGAATGGAATGGAATGTGGAATGGAATGCAATGTGGAATAGAATGTGGAAGGAAATGGAATGGAAAGAGGAATGGAATGTGGAATGAAATGAGGAATGGAATGTGGAATGCGGTGGAATGGAATTCAATGTGGAATTGAATGTGGAATGGAATGAGGAATGGAATGTGGAATCAAATGTGGAATGGAATGTGGAATAGAGTGGAATGGAATGGAATGTGCAATGGAATGTGGAATGCAATGTGGAATGGAATGGAATGGAATGTCGAATGGAATGTGGAATGGAATGAGGAATGGAATGGAATGGAATGGAATGTGGAATGGAAAGCGGAATGGAAATCAATGGAGTGTGTAAGGGATTGTGGAATGGAATGGAATGGAATGTGGAAAGGAATGGAACGGAATGGGGAAAGGAATGCAGAATGGAATGGAATAGAATGTGGAATGGAATGTGGAATAGAATGTGGATTGGAATATGGAATGGAATGGAAAGGAAAGGAATGTGGAACGGAATGTGGAACGGAATGTAGAATGGAATGTGGAATGGAGTGGAATGGAATGGCATGCGGAATGGAATATGGAATGTAATGAGGAATGGAATGTATAATGGAATGTGTAATTGAATGGGGAATGGAAAGTGAAATGGAATGTGGAAAGGAAACGAAAGAAATATGGAATGCATTGTATAAAGGAGTGGAAAGGAATGTGGAATGGAACGTGGAATGGAATGGAATGGAACGTAGAATGGAATGCAGATTTGAATGTGGAATGGAACTTGGAATAGAATGGGGAATGGAATGTGGAATGGAACGTGGAATGGAATGGAATGGAAAGTGGAATGGAAAGCGGAATGGAATGGAATGGAAAGTGGAATGGAATTTGGAATGGTATGTGGAATGGAACGTGGAATGGAACGTGCTATTTAATTGAGTGGAATGTTTAGAGGAAATGAATTGAATGTGGTATGGAATTTGTACTGGAATGGAATGCAATGTGGAATGGAAACTGCAAAGGAGTGGAAAGGAATGTGGACTGGAATGGAATGGAATGTGAAATGGAATGGATTTGAATGTGGAATGGAAATAAATGGAATGTGGAATGGAATGCAATTTTATATAATGTGCAAATTAATGGAATTGAAAGTGAAATGGAATGGATTGGAATTTGGAATGGAAAAAAATGGAATGTGGAATGGAATGCAATTTGATGTAATGTGCAATGGAATGGAATGGAATGTGGAATGGAATGGAACGGAATGTGGAATGGAAAGGAATGGTATGTGGAATGGAAAGGAATCAAATGTGGAATGGAAAGCCATGGCATGTGGAATGGAAGGGAATGGTATGGAATGTGGAATGGAAAGGAATGGAATGGAATGTGGAATGGAATGGAATGGAATGTGGAATGGATTGGAATGGGGTGGAATGGAAAGGAATGGAGTGGAATGTGGAATGGAATGGAATGGAACTTGGAATGGAATGGAATGGGATCTGGAATGTAACATCTAATGGAACGTGTAATGGAACTTGAAATGGAAGGTGGAATGTAGTGGAATGTGGAATGGAATTGAATGGAAAGTGAAATGGAATGTGGAATTAAATGGAATGGAATGTGGAATGGAAAGTGGAACGGAATGGAAAGGAAAGTGTAATGGAATGGAATGAAACATGGAATGGAATGCAGTGGAATGTGGAACAGAATGTGGAATGCAATGGAACAGAATGAGGAATGGAATATGGAAGGGAATGGAATGGAATGTGGTATGGAATGTGGAATGAAATGGAATGGAATGTGGAATGGAATGTGGAACGGAATGGAATGGTAAGTGGAATGGAGTGGAATGGAAAATGGAGTGGAATGGAATGGAATGGAATGTGGAATGGAAACAGGAATGGAAAGTGGAATGGAATGGAATGTGTAGTGGAATGGAATGGAACGGAATGGAATGTGGAATGGAAACAGGAATGGAACGTGCAATGCAATGAAATGGATGGTGGAATGGAACGTGGAATGGAACGTGGAATGGATTGTGTAAAGGAACGTGGAATGGAACGTGGAATGGAAGGTGGAATAGGGAGTGGAATGGAATGGAATGTAACATTAAATGGAATGTAGAAAGGAAAGTTTAATGGAATGCAATGGAATGTGGAGTGCAATGTGGAATGAAATGGAATGGAATGTGGACTGGAATGTGGAATGGAATGGAATGGAATGTGGAATGGAGTGGAATGGAATTTGGAATGGAATGGAATGGAATGAGGAATTGAACTCAATGGAATGGAATGTGGATTGGAATGGAATGGGGATAGGAATGTGGAATGGAATAGGATGTAACGTGGAATGGAATGAAATGTAATGTGGAATGGAATGTGGATTGGATTTTGAATGCAATGTGGAATGGAATGGAATGGAATGTGGAATGGAATGTGGAATGGAATGTGGAATAGAATGTAATTGAATGAAATAGAAAGAGGAAAGGAACGTCGAATTGAATCGGGAATTATATGTGGAATGGAATGCGGAATGGAAAGGAATGGAATGGGGAATGGAATAGAATGGAATGGAGACAGGAAGGGAATGGAAATTTGAATGGAATGAAATGGAATGAGGAATGGAACAGAATGGAATTTGGAATGAAATGCAATTGAATGAGGAATGTAATAGAATGGAATGTCGGTTGGAATGAGGAATGGAATGTGGAATGGAATGGAATGGAATGTGGAATGGAATGAGGAATCGAATGGAAATTGGAATGGAATGGAACGGTATGAGGAATGCAATGTGAAATGGAATGGAATGCAACGTGGAATGGAAAGTGGAATGCAACGTGAAATGGAATGTGGAATGTGGAATGGAGTGCAATGGAATGTGGAATGGAATGGAAGGAAATGTGGATTGCAAAGGAATTGAAAGTGGAACTTAATGGAATAGTATGTGGAATGGAAATGAATGGAATGTGGAATGGAATGTGGAATGAAACATGGAAAGGAACGTGGAATGGAAGGTATCGTAGAATGGAACGTGGAGTGGAATGTGGAATGGCACGTGGAATGGAACGTGAAATGGAATGGAATGGAATGTAGAATGGAACGTGGAGTGGAATGTGGAATGGAACGTGAAATGGAACGTGGAATGCAGTGGAATGGAACGGAGAATGGAACGTGGAGTGGAATGTGGAATGGATCGTGGAATGGAACTTGGAATGGAATTGAATGGAACGTAGAATGGAACGTGGATTGGAATGAGGAATCGAACGTGGAATGGAAAGTGGAATGTAATTTGGAATGGAAAGGAAAGGAATGTGGAATGGAATGGAATGGAAAGTAGAATGGAATGGAATGGAATGTGGAATGGAATGGAATGGAATATCGAACATAATATGGAATGAAATGGAAAGGAATCAAGAATGGAATGGAACAGAATGGAATGGAATTGAATGGAATGGAACATGTAATGAAATGCAATGGAACGTGGCATGGAAGGTGGAATGGAACGTGGAATGGAACTTGTAAATGGAACGTGGAATGGAATGGAATGTAGAACGGAAGGGAATGGAATGTGGAATGGAATATTTAATAGATTTGAATGGAATGGAATTGAATGGAATCTGGAATGGAATGGAATGGAACATGGAGTGAAATTTTGAATGAAAGGTGGAATGGAATGGATCGGTATGGCATGTGGAATGGAATGGAATGGAATGGATTTGATTGTGGAATGTAATGGAATGCAATGTGGAATGGTTTGGAATCGAATGTGGAATGGAATGGAATGGAAAGGAATTCGGAATGGTAGGGAATGGAATGTGGAATTGAATGGAATGGAAAGTGGAATGGAATGTGAAATGGAATGTGGAATGGAACATGGAATGGAATGAAATGCAACATGGAATGGAATGGAAAGGAACATGGAATGGAATAGAATGGAAAGTGGAATGGAACGTGGAATGGAAAGAGGAATGGAAGTTGTAATTGAATGGAATGGAATGTTGAACGGAATGGAATGGAATGTCGAATGGAATCTAAGGGAATATGGAATGCAACGTGGAATGGAATGGAACGTGGAATGGTACATGGAGTGGAACCTCTAATAGAACGTAGAATGGAACACGGAATGAAATGGAATGGAATGTCTACTGGAAGTAGAATGAAAGATGGAACAGAATGGAATGGAATGTGGAACTGAATGTGGAATGGAATGTGGAATATAATGGAATGGAATGTTTACTGGAGTGTAATTGAATGTGGTATGGAATGTGGAATGGAATGGAAAGGAATGTGGAATCGAATGTGGTATTTGATGTGGGAAGAAATGGAATGGAATGTGGAATGGAATGTGGAATGGAATGGCATGGAATGTGAAAGCATTTGTGGAATGCAGTGTGGAATGGAATGTGGATATGGAATGGAATGCTGTGTGGAATGAAATGCGGTGTGGGATGTGAAATGGAATATAATGGAATGTGGAATTGAATGTGAAAGGAATGTGGAATGGAATGTGGAATGGAAGACCATGGAATGTAGAATGGAAAGTGGAATGCAAAGGAATGGAATATGGAATGGAATGTGGAATGGAAAGTGGAATGCAATATGGAATGGAACGTAGAATGGAACGGAAAAGAATGTGGAATGGAACATGTAATGGAATGGAATGGAACACTTAAGGGAACGTGAAATGAGACGTTGAATGGAATGTGGAATGGAACATTGAATGGAATGTGCCACGGAATGTGAAATAGAGTATTGAAAGGAATGGAATGGAAAGTGGAATGGAACATGAAATGGAATGGTATGGAAGGTGAAATGGAACGTGGAATAGAATGGAATGGAAAGTGGAATGCAACGTGGAATGGAATGGTATGGAAGGAGGAATGCAAAGTGGAATGGAAAGCGGAATGGAATGGAATGGAATGTGAAATGGAAAGTGGAATGGAATGTGGAATGGAAGGTGGAATGCAATGGAATGGAATTTGCAATGGAATGTGGAATTCAAAGTGGAATGGAAAATGGAATAGAACTTGCAATGGAATGGAATGGAATGTGGAATGATTTGTCGAATGGTATGGAATGGAGTGTGGAATGGAATGTGGAATTTAAATTGGAATGGAATGGAAGGTGGAATGGAACGTGGAATGGAATAGAATGGAAAGTTTAAATGGAACGGAATGGAATGTGGAATGGAATGTGGACTGCAATGGAATGCAATGTGGAATGGAATGGAATGGAATGTAGAATGGAATGATTAATGGAATGTGGAATGAAATGTGAGTGTAACGTGGAATGGAACGTGGAATGCAATGGAATGGATGGTGTAATGGAACGTGGAATGGATAATGGAATGGAAGGTGGAATGGAGCGAGGAATAGAATGGAACGGAACGTGGAAAGGAATGTGGAAAGGAATGAAAGGGAATGTGGGAAGGAATGAAACGGAATGTGGAATGGAATGTGGAATGGAATGGAATTGAAAGGAATGTGGAATGGAATGTGGAATGGAATGGAATAGAATGTGGAATGGAATGGAATGGAAAGTGGAATGGAACGTGGAATTTAACGTGGAATGGAATGTGGAATGGAACCTGGAATGGAGTGGAATTGAACATGTAATTGAATGGAATGGAATGTGGAATGGATGGTGGAATGTAATGGAATGGAATGTGGAATGGAACGTGGAATGGAACTTGGAATGGAACGTGGAAAGGAATGTGGATTGGAACGTGAAATGGGATGGAATGGAATATGGAATGGAATGGAAGGGAAGATGGAATGGAACGTGGAATGGAATGGAATGGAAAGTGGAATGCAAAGTGGAATGGATATTCTAATGGAAACAGGTATGGAACGTTGAATGGAATGGACTGGAAAGTGGAATGTGGAATATACTTGAATGGAATGTGGAATGGAAAGGAATGGAATGTGGATGGGAAAATGAATAGAATGGAACGTGTAATGGAATGTGGAATGGAATGTGCAATGGAACAAGGAATGTAATGTGCAATGGAATGTGGAATGGAACGAGGAATGGAATGCAATGGAAAGTGGAATGGAACATGGAATTAAAGGTGGAATGGAATGTGCCATGGAAAGTGGAATGGAACTGGGAATGGAATGGAATGGAATGGAATGTGGAATGGAATGTGGATTGCAATGGAACGGAATGTGGAATGGAATGTGGAATGGAATGCAGTGGAATTGAATGGAATGTGGAATGGAATGTGGAATTGAATGTGGAATGGAATGTGGAACACAACGTGGAATGGAATGGAACAGAATTTGGAATGGAAAGTGGAATGGAATGGAATGGAGTGTGGAATGGAATGTGGAATGGAATCGAAGGTGGAATGGAATGTCGAATGAAATGCAATGGAATGTTTAAATGAAATGGAATGGAATGTGGAATGGAATGAGGACTACAATGGAATTCAATGTGGAATGGAATGGAAAGGAATGTGGAATGGAATGTGGAATTTATTGTGGAATGGAATGCAATGGAATGGATTGTGGAATGGAATGTGGAAAGGAATGTGGAATGGAATGTGGAATGGAAAGCAGAATGCAATGGAACGGAACGGAATGGATTGTGGAATGGAATGTGGAATGGAAAGTGGAATGGATCGTGGAAAGGAATGGAATGGAAAGTGGAATGCGATGGAATGGAATGTGGAATGGAACGTGGAAATGAATGTGGAATGGAATGTGGAATGGAACGGAATGGAAAGTGGAATGGAATGTGGAACGGAACGTGGAATGCAATGGAATGGAACAGAATGGATTGTGGAATGGATTGTGGAATGGAAAGTGGAATGGATCGTGGAAAGGAATGGAATGGAACGTGTAATGCGTTGGAATGGAACGTGGAATGGAACGTGGAATGGAACATGGAATGGAATGTATAATGGAACATGGAATGGAAACGAATGGAAAGTGGAGTGGAAAGTTGAGTGGAATTTAATGGGACGTGGAATGGAATGGAACGTGGAATGGAACGTGGAATGGAACATGGAATGGAACGTGGAATGGAATGTACAATGGAATGTATAATGGAACATGGAATGGAAACGAATGGAAAGTGGAGTGGAAAGTTGAGTGGAATTTAATGGGACGTGGAATGGAATGTGGAATGGAAAGTGGAAAGAAACCTGAAATGGAAAGTGGAATGGATTGGAATTGAATGTGGAACGGAATGTGGAATGGAATGTGGAATGGAATGCAGGCAATGTGGAATGGAATGCGGAATGCAATGGAAAGGAATGTGGATTGGAATATAATGGAATGTGGAATGGAATGGAATGGAATTTGAAATGGAATGTGGAATGCAATGTGGAACAGTCAGAGGAATGGAATGGAATCTGCAATGGAACGTGGAATGGAATGGAATGTGCAATGGAACGTGGAATGAAATGGAATGTAACATGGAATGAAACTTTGAATGGAACGTGGAATGGATGGTGTAATGCTATGTGTAATGCAGCGTGGAATGGAATGTGGAATGGAATGCAGAATGGAATGGAATGGAATGTGGAATGGAATGGAATGGAATGTGGAGTCCACAGTGGAATGGAATGGAATGCAATCTGGAATAGAAAGCGGAATGGAAAGGATTGGAATCTGGAATGGAATGTGGAATGCAACGTGGAATGGAATGGAATGGAATGTGGAAGGGAACGCAGAATTGAATGGAATAGAACTTGGAATGGAACGTGGAATGGAATGTGAAATGCAATGTGGCATGGGACGTGGAATAGCATAGGCAACGGAATGTAGAATGGAACGTGGAATGTAATTTAATGGAACGTGGAAAGGAATTTGGAATGGAATGGAATGGAACGTGGAATGGAGTGTGGAAATGAATCTGGAAAGAAACGTGGAATGGAATTGAATGGAATGCGGAATGGAATGGAATGGAATGTGGAATGGAATGTGGAATGGAATGTGGAATGGAATGTGGAATGGAATGGAATTTGGAATGGAATGGAATGCAATGTGGAATGTATGGTGGAATGGAATGCAGAAAGTAATCTGGAACGGAATGGAATGGAATGTGGAATGGAATGGAGTGTAATATGGTATAGAGTGGAATGTAATGTGTAATTAAATGTGGAGTTTAATGGAATGGAATGTGGGATAGAATGTGGAATGGAATGGAATGGCTTCCAGAATGGAGTGGAATGGATTGGAATGGAATGCGAAATGGAATGTGGAATGGAACGTGGAGTGGAATGTGGAAGTGAATGGAAAATAATGTGGAATGGAAGGTAATGGAATGTGGAATTGAATGTGGAATGAAACGGAATGGAATGTGGAATGGAACGGAAATAAATGTGGAATGGAAGGTAATGGAATGTGGAATGGAATGTGGAATGAAACGGAATGGAATGTCAAATATAATTTGGAATGGAAAGGAAAGGAATCCAGGATGGAATGGAACGGAATGGAATGGAATGTGGAAAGGAACGTGGAATGGAACGTGGAATGGAATGTGGAAAGGAATGCAATGGAATGGGGAATGGAATGTAATAGAATGTGTAATGGACTGGAATGGAATGGAATCGAATCGAATGTGGAATGCAATGGAATGGAAGGTCAAATGGAATGTGGAATGGAAAGTGGAATGGAATGGAATAGTATAGAACGAGGAATGGAAAGGAATGGATTATGGAATGGAATGGAATGGAATCGAATATGGAAAGGAATAGAATGGATTGGAATGTGGAATGGTGTGGAATGGAACGAGGATTGGAATGGAAAGAAAGGTGGAATGGAATGTGAAAAGGAGTGTAGAATGGAACGTGGAATGGTATGAAATGGAACGTGGAATGGAGTGGAATGGAACGTGCAGTGGAATGGAATGGAACGTGGAATGGAACATGGAATGGAACACGGAATGGAAAGTGGAATGGAACGTGGAATGCTTGGAATGGAATGTTGAATGGAATGGAATGGAATGTGGAAAGGAACTTGGAATGGAAACTCTAATAGAACATAGAATGGAACGTGGAATGGAACGGAATGGAACATCAAATGGAATGTAGAATGAAACGTGGAATGGAATGGAATGGAACGTGGAATGGAATGTGGAATTGAATGTGGAATGCAATAAAATGGAACGTGGAATGGAATGGAATGGAATGTAGTATGGAATGTGTAATGGAACGGAATGGAATGTGGAATTGAATTTGGTAGTGGATGTGGAATGGAATGGAATGGAATGTGGAATGAAATGTGGAATGGAACGGAATGGAAATGTGAGCGGGAATGTGGAATGCAATATGGAATGAAAGGTGGAATGAAATGGAATGGTATGTGGAATCTAATGTGGAATGCAATATGGAATGAAATGTGGAATGAAATGGAATGGTATGTGGAATCAAATGTGGAATGGAATGGAAAGGAATGTGCAATGGAATGGAATAGAATTTAGATTGCAATGTGGAATGGAATGTGCAATGGAAAGGAATGGAATATGGAACGGAATGCGGAATGCAAAGGAATGAAATATGGAATGGAATGTGGAATGGAAAGTGAAATGGAATGGAAGGGAATGTGGAGTGGAAAGTGGAATGGAATGTGGAATGCATTGTGGAATGCAATGAAATGGAATGTGGAATGTAATGTGGAATTGAATGTGGAATGGAATGTGGAATGCATTGTGGAGTGGCACGTGGAATGGAATGGAGTGGAATTTGGAATGGAATGTGGAATGGAATGTGAAATGGAACGTGGAATGGAATGCAATGTGGAATGGAACGTGGAATGTAATGGAATGGAATGTGGAATGGAACATGGAATTGAAAGTGGAACGGAATGTGGAACGGAACATGGAATTGAAAGTGGAATGGAATGTGGAAAGGAAAGTGGAGAGGAATGGAATGGAACGTGGAATGGAATGGAATGGAAAGTGGAATGGAAAGTGGAATGTAATGGAAAGAAACCCGGAATGCAATGTGGAATGGAAAGTGGAATGGAATTTTGAATGGAATGGAATGAAATGTGGAAAGGAATCCAATGGAAAGTGGAATGGAATGAAATGGAACGTGGAATGGAACGGAATGGAAAGTGGAATGGAACGTAGAATGGAATGGAAAGGAACGTGGAATAGAATGTGGTTTCTAATGTGGAATGGAACATGGAATGGAATGGAATGGAATGTGGAATCGAATGTAGAATGGAATTTGGAATGGAATGTGGAATGGAATGTGGAAATGAACGTAGAATGGAATGAAATGTAATGGAATGGATTGTGGAATGGAATGTGGAATGGAGTGGAATGGAACATGGAATGGAATGGAATGAAATGGAACGTGGAAAGGAACGTGCAATGGAATGTGGAAGGGAACGTGGAGTGGAAATTAATGGAAAGTGGAGTGGAAGGTGGAAAGGAATGGAATGGAACGTGTAATGGAATGTGGAATGGACGGTGGAATCTAACGTGAAGTGGAAAGAGGAATGGATTGGAATGGCATGTGGAATGGAATGTGGAATGGCATGTGGAATGGAATGCAACGCAATGTGGAATGGAATGTGGAATGGAATGGAATGGAATGTGGAACGGATTGTAGAATGCAATGTGGAATTGAACGGAATGGACTGTGGAATGGAAAGTAGAATGCAATGTGGAGTGGAAGGTGGAATGGAATGGAATGGAACGTGGAATATAACTTAGAATGGAATCTGGAATTGAACGTGGAATGGAATGTGGAATGGAGCATGGAATGGAAAGAGGAATGGAATGTGGAATGGGATTTGGAATGGAATGGAGTGGAATGTGGTATGGAACGTGGAATCTAATGGAATTGAAAGTGGAATGGAATGTGGAATGGAACGTGGAATGAAACGTGGAATGGAACGTGGAATGGAATGTGGAATGAAATGTGGAATGGAAAGGAATGGAATGTTCAATGGCCTGGAATGGAATGTGGAATGGAATGTGGAAGGCAATGGAATGGAAAGTTGAATAGAAATTGAAGTAGAATAGAAAGGAATCAGGAAAGGAATGGAAACGAATGGTATGGAATGACGAACGAAATGGAATGGAACGTGGGATAGAAAGTGGAATGGAATGTGGAATGGAATGAGGAACGGAATGGAATGTAATGTGGAATGGAAGAGAATGCAATGTGGAATGGAATGTGGAATGGAATGGAATGGAATGTGGAATGCAAAGGAGTGGAATGTGGAATGGAATGCTGAATGGAATGGAATTTAATGTAAAGGAATGTGCAATGGAATGGAAAGGAAAGTGGAACGGAAGGGAATAGAATGTGGAAAGGAATGTGGAAGGGAATGGAATGGAATGGTATGGAGTGTGGAATCGAAAGGAATGCAGTGTGGAATGGAATGAAATGGAATGTGAAATGGAATGGAAAGGAATGGAATGCAGAATGGTATGGAATGGGATTTGGATTCGAATATAATGGAGTGGAATGGAATGTGGAATTGAATGGAAGGTGAAATGGAATGGAATAGAATGGAATGTGTAATGGAATCGAACGGAAAGGAATGGAATGGAAGGTGGAATGGAATGTCAAATGGAATGTGGAATGGAACGTGGAATGGAATGAAAGAGAACGTGGAAATGAATGGAATGGGAAGAGGAATGGAAAGGAATGGAACGTGGAATGGAATGTGGACTTGAAAGCGGAAGGTAACATGGAATGGAATGGAATGGAACGTGGAAAGGAATGGAATGGAATGTGGAATGGAATGGAATGGAATGTGGAATATAATGGAATGGAATGTGGGATGGAATGGAATAGAACGTGGAATAGAATGGAATGAAACGTGGAATGGAACGTGGAATGAAATGCCTAATGGAACGTGGAACGGAACGTGGAATGGAATGGAATGGAAAGTGGAATGCAAAGTGGAATTGAATGAGGAATGTAATCAAATGGAATGTGGAATGGAATGGAATGGAATGTGGTACGGAATATGGAATGAAATGGAAAGGAATCTGGAATGGAATGGAAAGGAATGTGGCACAGAATGTGGAATGGAGTGGAATGGATTGTGGAACGAATGAGGAATGGAATGGAATGGTTTGTGGAAAGGAATGTGGAATGGAAAGGAATAGAATGTGGAATGGAATGTGGCGTGGAAGGTGGAATGGAATGGAATGGAATATGGAATGGAATGTGAAATGCAATGGAAAGGAATGGAATGTGGAATGGAATGTAATTGAATGGAATGTGGAGTGGAATGTAATGGAAAGTGCAATGTAATGGAATGGAATGTGGAATGAAATGGAATGTGGAATGGAATATGGAATGGAATGGAATGTGGAATGGAATAGAATATAACAGAATGTGGTGTGGAATTCTTTGGAATGGTATGGAAGAAAATTTGGAATGGAAGGGAATGGAATGTGGAACGGAATGTGCAATTGAATGGAATGGAATGTGGAATGGAATGTGCAATAAAATGGAATGGAATGGAATGGAATACGGAATGGAATGGAATGGAATGTGGAATGGAATGGAATGTGGAATAGAATGCAATGTGGAATGGAATGGAATGGAATGTGGAATGCACTATTTAATGGAATGGATTGGAATTTGGAATGGAATGAAATGCGCAATGGAATGTGGAATAGAATGGAATGGAATGTGGAATGGAATGGAATATGGAATGGAATGTGAAATGGAATGTGGAATAGAATGTAATGGAAAGGAATGTGGAATGGAATGTGGAAAGGAAGGTGGAATGGAATGTGGAATAGAAAGGAATGGAATGTGGAATGGAATGTAGAATGGAATGTGGAATGGAAAATAGAATGGAATATAATGGTTTGT
This sequence comes from Pongo abelii, assembly GCF_028885655.2. Classification (NCBI taxonomy): domain Eukaryota; kingdom Metazoa; phylum Chordata; class Mammalia; order Primates; family Hominidae; genus Pongo; species Pongo abelii. The sequence goes on along the minus strand of NC_072000.2, from coordinate 14,411,205 downwards.
GGAATGAAATCTGAAACGGAAGACAGAATGGAATGTTAAATGGAACGTAATGCAACGTAGAACAGAATATGGAATGGAATGTGGAATGGAAAATTTAATGGAATGGAATGGAATGGGGAATGGAACTTGGAATCAAACGTGGATTGGGATGAAGAATGGCACGTGGAATGGAACGTGGAATGGAATGTGGAAAGGAATGTGGAATGGAAAGTGGAATGGAATGGAATGGAACGTTGATTGGATTGTGGAAAGGAATGTGGAATAGAAAGTGGAATGGAATGTGGAATGGAATGTGGAATGGTATGGAATGCAATGCGGAATGGAATGGTATGGAGTGGAATGGAATGTGGAATGGAATTTGGAATGGAATGTGGAATTGAATGGAAAGGAACGTCGAATGGAATGTGGAATAGAATGTGTAATGGAACGTGAAATGAAATGAGGAATGGAACGGAATAGAACGTGGAATGGAATGTGGAATGTAATGTGGAATGGAATGGAATGCAATGTGAAAAGGAATGTAATCGAATGTGGAATGGAAAGAATTGGAAAGTGGAATGGAATGTGGAATGGAATGGAATGGAATGGAATGTGAAGGGAATGTGGAACGGAATGTGGAATGGAATGTGTAAGGGAATGTGGCATGGAATGTGAAATGTAATGTAGAATGGAATGTAATGGAAAGTGGAATGGAATGTGGAATGTATGGGTATGGAATAAGGAAGTTAACGTGGAATGGGATATGGAATGGAATGTGTAATGGAACGGAATGGAATTTGGAATGGAATGTGGAATTGAATGGAATGGAATGAAGAAGGGAATTTGGAATGGAATGTGGAATGCTATGCGGAATGTAATGGAATGGAATGCACAATGGAATGTGGAATGGAATGGAATGGAATGTGGAATGGAATGGAATGGAATGTGGAATGCAATGTGGAATAGAATGTGGAATTGAATGGAATGGAATTTTGAATGGAACGTGGACAGGAATGGAATGGAATGTGAAGGCAACGTGGAATGGAATGTGTAATGGAATGTGGAATGGAATGTGGAATAGAATGTGGAATGGAATGGAATGGAATGTGGAATGCAATGTGAAATGGAATTGAAGGTAATGTGGACTGGAATGTGGAATGGAATTTGTAATGGAATGTGGAATTTATTGTGGATTGGCATGTGGAATAGGACGGAATGGAAAATGGAAAGTAATGTGGAATGGAATGTTTTAAGGAAAGGAATGGAATGTGGAATGCAATGTGCAACGGAATGTGGAATGGGTCGTGGAATGGAAAGCAATGAAATGGGAAAAGGAACGTGGAATGAAATGGAATGGAATGTGGAAGGGAACGTTTTAAGGAAAGGAATGGAATGTGGAATGCAATGTGCAACGGAATGTGGAATGGATCATGGAATGGAAAGCAATGAAATGGGAAAAGGAACGTGGAATGGAATGGAATAGAATGTGGAAGGGAACATGGAATTGAATGGAATGGAACTTGGAATGGAACGTGGAATGGAACGTGAAATGCAATGTGGCATGGGACGTGGAATAGCATAGGCAATGGAATGTAGAATGGAACGTGGAATGTAATTTAATGGAAAGTGGAAAGGAATTTGGAATGGAATGGAATGGAACGTGGAATGGAGTGTGGAAATGAATCTGGAAAGAAACGTGGAATGGAATTGAATGGAATGCGGAATGGAATGGAATGGAATGTGGAATGGAATGTGGAATGGAATGGAATTTGGAATGGAATGGAATGCAATGTGGAATGTATTGTAAAATGGAATGCGGAAAGTAATCTGGAACGGAATGGAATGGAATGTGGAATGGAATGGAGTGTAATGTGGTATAGAGTGGAATGTAATGAGTAATGAAATGTGGGGTGGAATGGAATGGAATGTGGGATAGAATGTGGAATGGAATGGAATGGATTCCGGAATGGAATGGAATGGAATGGAATAGAATGGAATGAGAAATGGAATGTGGAATGGAACGTGGAATGGAATGTGGAATTGAATGGAAAAGAATGTGGAATGGGAGGTAATGGAATGTGGAATTGAATGTGGAATGAAACGGAATGGAATGTGGAATGGAACGGAAACAAATGTGGAATGGAAGGTAATGGAATGTGGAATGGAATGTGGAATGGAATGGAATGGAATGTCAAATATAATTTGGAATGGAAAGGAAAGGAATCCAGGATGGAATGGAACGGAATGGAATGGAATGTGGAAAGGAACGTGGAATGGAACGTGGAATGGAATGTGGAAAGGAATGCAATGGAATGGGGAATGGAATGTAATAGAATGTGTAATGGACTGGAATGGAATGGAATCGAATCGAATGTGGAATGCAATGGAATGGAAGGTCAAATGGAATGTGGAATGGAAAGTGGAATGGAATGGAACAGTATAGAACGAGGAATGGAATGGAATGGATTATGGAATGGAATGGAATGGAATGGAATCGAATGTGGAAAGGAATAGAATGGATTGGAATGTGGAATGGTGTGGAATGGAACGTGGATTGGAATGGAAAGAAAGGTGGAATGGAATGTGAAAAGGAATGTAGAATGGAACGTGGAATGGTATGAAATGGAACGTGGAATGGAATGGAATGGAACGTGCAGTGGAATGGAATGGAACGTGCAGTGGAATGGAATGGAATGTGGAATGGAACATGGAATGGAACATGGAATGGAAAGTGGAATGGAAAGTGGAATGCTTGGAATGGAATGTTGAATGGAATGGAATGGAACGTGGAAAGGATCTTGGAATGGAAACTCAAATAAAACGTAGAATGGAACGTGGAATGGAATGGAATGGAACGTCAAATGGAATGTAGAATGAAACGTGGAATGGAATGGAATGGAACATGGAATGGAATGTGGAATGGAATGTGGAATGCAATAGAATGGAACGTGGAATAGAATGGAATGGAAGGTGGTATGGAATGTGTAATGTAACAGAATGGAATGTGGAATGGAATGTGGTAGGGAATGTGGAATGGAATAGAATGCAATGTGGAATGAAATGTGGAATGGAACGGAATGGAAATGTGAAAGGGAATGTGGAATGCAATATGGAAGGAAATGGAATGGAATGCGGAATGGAATGTGGAATGGAATGGAAAGGAATATGGAAAGGAATGGAATGGAATTTAGATTGCAATGTGGAATGGAATGTGGAATGGAATGGAATGGAATGTGGAATGGAATGTGGAATGCAAAGGAATGAAATGTGGAATGGAATGTGGAATGGAAAGTGAAATGGAATGGAATGGAAAGTGGAGTGGAAAGTGGAATGGAATGTGGAATGCAATGTGGAATGCAATGAAATGGAATGTGGAATGTAATGTAGAATTGAATGTGGAATGGAGTGTGGAATGCATTGTGGAGTGGCAAGTGGAATGGAACGGAGTGCAGTGTGGAATGGAATGTGCAATGGAATGTGAAATGGAACGTGGAATGGAATGCAATGTGGAATGGAACGTGGAATGTAATGGAATGGAATGTGGAATGGAACATGGAATTGAAAGTGGAATGGAATGTGGAATGGAAAGTAGAGAGGAATGGAATGGAAAGTGAAATTGAGTGGAATGGAAAGTGGAATGGAATGGAATGGAATGTGGAATGGAATGGAATAGAAAGTGGAATGGAAAGTGGAATGGAAGGGAAAGGAACCCGGAATGGAATGTGGAATGGAAAGTGGAATGGAATTTTGACTGGAATGTGCAAAGGAATGGAATGAAATGTGGAAAGGAATCCAATGGAAAGTGGAATGGAATGAAATGGAACGTGGAATGGAATGGAATGGAAAGTGGAATGGAAAGTAGAATGGAATGGAAAGGAACGTGGAATAGAGTGTGGTTTCTAATGTGGAATGGAACGTGGAATGTAATGGTATGAGGAGTGGAATGGAATGGAACGCAATAAATGAATGGAATGGAAAGTGGAATGGAATGGAATGGAATAGAATGTGGAATGGAATGTGGAATGGAATGGAATGTGAAATGGAATGGAATGGAACAAGGAAAGGAAAGTGGAATGGAATGTGGAATGGAATATTGAATGGAATAGTATGTGGAATGGAAGGGAATGGAATGCAATGAAATTTGGAAATGAATGGAATGGAATTTGGAATGGAATGGAATGTGGAATGGAACTCGGAATGGAATGCAATGGAAGGTGGAATGGAACGTGGAATGGAATGGAATGGAACGTGGAATTGCAAGTGGAATGGAATGGAATGGAAAGTGGAATGGAATCTGGAATGGAACTTGGAATGGAATGGAATGGAATGGGAATGGAATGTCAAATGGAGTGGAATTGAACGTGGAATGTAACTTGGAATGGAACGTGTAATGGAATGTGGAATTGAACGTGGGATGGAATGTGGAATTGAATGTGGAATGGAATGGAATGGAATGTGTAATGGAAAGTGGAATGGAATGGAATGGAATGGAATGTGGAAAGGAATGTGAAATGGAATGGAATACAATGTGGAATGGAATGTGGAATGGAATGGCAAGGGATGGAATGGAACGTGGAATGGCATGTGAATTGGAACGCAATGGAATGTGGAATGGAATGTGGAATGAAATGCAATGGAATGAGAATGGAATGAAGAATGGAAAGTGGAATTGAATGAGGAATGGAATGTAGAATGGAACGTGGAATGGAATGGAATGTAATGGAATGGAATGTGAAATGGAATGTGGAATGGAATGGAATCAAATGTGGAAAGCAATGTGGAATGGAATGTAATGAAATGTGGAAGGGAATGGAATGGAATGTTAAATGGAATGAAATAGAAATTGGCATGGAATGGAACGGAACGTGAAATAGAACGTGGAATGGAATGTGGAATGGAATGTGGAATGGAATAGTATGTGGAATGGAACGCAATCTAATGCAATGAAATGTGGAAATGAATGGAATGGAATGTGGAATGGAAAGCAATGGAATGCGGAATGGAACGAAATGGAGTGCAATGTCGAATTGAATGGAATAGAATGCAGTGGAACGGAATGTGGTATGGAATGTGGAAAGGAATGGAATGGAATGTGGAATGCAATGCGGAATGAAATGTGGAATAAAATGTGGAATGGAATGTGAAATGGAATGAGAATTGGAATGGAATGGAATGTGGAAAGTAATGTGGAACGGAATGTGGAATGGAATGGAATGTGGAACGTAATGTGAACTGGAACGTGGAATGGAATATGGAATGAACGCGAAATTTAATTCAATGCAACGTGGAATGGAACATGGAATGGATCGTAGAATGGAACGTGGAATGGTATGTGCAATGGAATGTGGAATGTAGTGTGGAAAGGAATGTGGAATTTAGTATGGAAAGGAACGTGAAATTGAACGGAATGGAATGTGGAATGGAACGTGGAATAGAATGTGGAATGGAACGAGCAATGCAAAGTGGAATGTATCGTGGAAGTGAAAGAGGAATGGAATGGAATGAAATGTGGAATGGAATGGAGTGCAAATTGGAATGGAATGTGGAAAGGAATGGAATGGATTGTGGAATGGAATAGAATGGAATGGTATGGAATGTGGAATGGAATGGAATGGAATGTGGAATGGAAAGTGGAATGAAACGGAATAGAACGTGGAATGGAAAGGGGAGTGGAATGGAATGGAACGTGGAATGGAAAGTGGAATGGAACGTGGAATGGAATGTGGAATGGAACGTGGAATGGAATGGGCAATGGAATATAGAATGCATCGTAGAATGGAATGGAATGGAAATTGGAATGGAGAATGGAATGGAAAGTGGAATGGAAAATGGAATGGAATGCAATGGAATGTGGAATGGAATGTGGAATGGACTGTGGAATGGAAAGTGTAATGGAACATGGAATGCAATGGATTGTAATGTGGAATGGAATCTGGAATGGAATGGAATGGAACGTGGAAAGGAATGTGGAATGTAATGTGAAATGGAATGGTTTGGAATGTGTAGTGGAATTGACTGGAATGTGGAACGGAATGTAGACTGGAATGGAATGCAATGTGGAAAGGAATGTGGAAAGGAATGGAATGGAACGTGGAATGTAATGTGGAATGCAATGTGGAATGGAAAGTAATGGAATGTGGAATGGAATGTGGAATGGAATGCAGAATGTAATGTGCAATGGAACGGAATGGAACATGGAATGGAATTCAATGGAACGTGAAATGGAACTTGGAATGGAAAGTGGAATGGAACATGGAATGGAATACGGAATGCAGCGTATAATGGAATGTGTAAGGGAATGTGGAATGGAACGTGGAATGGAACGTGGAATGGAATGGAATGGAACATGTAATGGAATGTGGAATGGAAATATTAATGGAACGTTGAATGGAACGTAGAATGGAATGGAATTTAACGTGGAATGGAATGTTTAATGGAATTTGGAATGGAACATGGAATGGTATGTGGACTGTAAAGTGGATTGGAAAGGAATGGAATGCGGAATTGAATGCAATGGAATGTGGAATAGAATGGAACGGTATGTGGAATAGAATGTGGAATGGAAAGGAATGGAATACGGAATGAAATTGAATGGAATGGTATGGAATGTGGAATGGAATGCAATGGAACTTGGAATGGAACGTGGAATGGAATGTGGAATGGAAGGGAATGGAATGTGTAAGGGAAGGGAATGGAATGTGTAATGGAAGGGAATGGAATGTGGAATGGAATGTGGAATGGAATGGAAAGGATTAGAGTGCAATGCAATGTGGAGTGGAATGGAATAGAATAGTATGTGGAATTTAATGGAATGATATGGAATGTGGAATGGTATGGAATGGATAAGAATGGAATGCAATGTGGAATGGAATGGAATAGAATGTGGAATTTAATGGAATGGTGTGGAATGTGGAATGGAATGGAATGGAATGGAATGGATTGAGGAATGGAATGGAATGGATTGTGGAATGGAATGGAATGGAATGGAAAGGAAAGTGGAATTGAATGGAATGGGAATTGGAAATTAATGGAATGGAAAGGGGAATAGAATGGGGAATGGAAAGGAATGAAAGCTGGAATGGAAAGTGTAATGGAAGGGAAAATGGATCATGGAATGGAATGAAATGGAACGTGGACTGCAATGGAATGGAACGTGGAATGGAATGGTATGGAAGGTGGAATGGAACGTGGAATGGAATGGAATGGAACAAGGAAAGGAACGTGGAATGGAAGGTGAAATGGAATGTGGAATGGAACGTGGAATGGAATGTGGAATGTAATGTGGAGGGCAAAGTGAAATGCCATGCAATGGAAACTGGAATGCAAAGTGGAATGCAATGGAATGGAATTTGAAATGGAAGGTGGAATGGAATGGAATGTACAATGGAATGTGGAATGCAGTGTAATGGAATGTGGAATGGAATGGCACGGAATGCGGAATGGAATGGAATCGAATGGAAAGTGGAATGGAATGTGGAATGGAATGTGGAATGGAATGTACTGCAATGAGGAATGGAATGTAATGGAATGTGGAATAGAATGGAATGGAATGGAATTTGGAATAGAATGTTGAAGGGAATGCGGAATGGAATGGAATGGAATGTGGAACTGAATGTGGAGTGGAATGGAATGGAATCTGGAAGAGAATGTGGAATGGAATGCAATGGAATGTCGAATGGAATGAGAAATGGAATGGAAGGGAAAGTGGAATGGAATGTGGAATGGCATGGAATGGAATGTGGAATGGAATTTAGAACGCGAAACGGAATGGAATGCAACGTGGAATGGAACGTGGAATGGATCGTCGAATGGAAGATGGAATGATATGTGGAATGGAATGTGGAATGTAGTACGGAATGGATCGTGAAATTTAATGGAATGGAATGTTGAATGCAACGTGATATGGAATGGAGTGGTACGTGGAATGGAATGTGAAATGGAAGGTGGAGTGCAACTTGGAATGGAATAGAATCGAATGTGGAATGTAGTGTACAATTGAATGTATTGGAGTGTGCAATGCAATTTGGAATGGAATGGAATGGAATGGGGAATGCAACGCTGAATGGAATGGAATGGAATGTGGAATGGAAAGTGGAATGGAATGGTTTGGAATGTGGAATGGAATGTGAAATGGAACGTGGAATGGCATATAATAGAATGTGGAATGGAAATTGGAACGGAATGTGGAGTGGAAAAGAATGTAACGTGGAATGGAATGTGGAAGGGAATGTGGAAAGGAAAGTGGAATGGAACGGAATGGAATGTTGAATGGAACATGGAATTGAATGGAAATGAAGATGGAATGGAAAGTGGAATGGAACGTGGAATGTAACGTGGAATATAACGAGGAATGGAATGTGGAAAGGAACGAGGAATGGAATGTGGAATGGAATGTGGAATAGAATGGAATGGAATGTGGAATGCAATGGAACGGAATGTGGAATGGAATGGAATGCAATGTGGAAAGGAAAGCAGAAAGGAATGGAATGGATTTAGGAATTGAATGGAATCGAATATTATGGAATGTGCGATGGAATCGGATGGAATGTGGAAAGGAATGCGGAATGGAATGTGGAATGTAAAGTGGAATGTAATGGAAGAGAATGTGGAATGGAACAGGGAATGGAATGGAATGGAATGTGGAATGGAACATGGAATGGAAAGTGGAATGGAATGTGGAATGGAACGTGGAATGGAATGCGCAATGGAATGTGGAATTGAACGTGGAATGGAATGGAATGGAAAGTGGAATGGAACGTGGAAAGGAATGGATTGGTATGTGGAATGGATGGTGGAATGAAAAGTGGAAAGGGAAGTGGAATGTAATGGATTGGAATGTGGAATGGAATCTGGAATGCAATGGAATGGAATGTGGAATGGAATGTGGAATGGAATGTGGAGTGGAATGGATTGGAATGTGGAATGGAATGGAAGGGGATGTGGAATGGAATGTGGTCTGGAATGGAATGCAATGTGGAATGGAATGCGGAATGGAATATCACGGAATGTGGAATGGAATGGAATCGAATGGAAAGTGGAATGGAATGTGGAATGGAAAGTAATGCAATGAGGAATGGAATGTGGATTAGAATGGAATGGAATGGAATTTGGAAGAGAATGTGGAAGGGAATGCGGAATGGAATGGAATGGAATGTGGAATTGAATGGAATGGAATGTGGAATTGAATGCGGAGTTGAATGGAATGGAATCTGGGATAGAATGTGGAATGGAATGGAATGGAATGTTGAATGGAATGTCGAATGGAATGAGAAATGGAATGGAAGGGAAAGTGGAATGGAGTGTGGAATGGCATGGAATTGAATGTGGAATGGAATTTGGAATGGAACGTGAAACGGAAGGGAATGCAACGTGGAATGGAACGTGGAATGGATCGTCGAATGGAACGTGGAATGAAATGTGGAATGGAATGTGGAATGTAGTATGTAACGGATCGTGAAATTTAATTACATGGAATGTTGAATGCAACGCGATATGGAATGGAGTGGAACGTAGAATGGAATGTGCAATGGAATATGAAATGGAACGTGGAGTGCCATGTGGAATGGAATAGAAACGAATGTGGAATATAGTGTACCATTGAATGGATTTGAGTGTGCAATGCAATTTGGAATGGAATGGAATGGAATGTGGAATGCAACACCGAATGGAATGGAATGGAAAGTGGAATGGAAAGTGGAATGGAATGGTTTGGAAAGTGGAATGTAATGTTGAATGGAATGTGAAATGGAACGTGGAATGGAATGGAATGGAATGTGGAATGGAAACTGGAATGGAATGTGGAGTGGAACAGAATGTAACGTGGAATGGAATGTGGAATGGAATGTGGAAAGGAAAGTGAAATGGAATGGAATGGAATGTTGAATGGAACATGGAATTGAATGGAATTGAACGTCGAATGGAAAGTGGAATGGAACGTGGAATGTAACGAGGAATGGAAAGTGGAAAGGAACGTGAAATGGAATGTGGAATGGAATGTCGAATAGAATGGAATGGAATGTGGAATGGAAAGGACCGGAATGTGGAATGGAATGGAATGCAATGTGGAATGGAAAGTGGAAAGGAATGGAATGGGTTTTGGAATTTAATGGAATGGAATAATATGGAATGTGCGATGGAATGGGGTGGAATATGGAAAGGAACGTGGAATGGAATGTGGAAAGTAAAGTGGAATGTAATGGAATAGAATGTGGAATGGAACGGGGAATGGAATGGAATGGAACTTGGAATGGAACGTGGAACGGAAAGTAGAATGGAATGAGGAACGGAAAGTGAAATGGAATGGGCAATAGAATGTGGAATGGAACGTGGAATGGAATGGAATGGAATGTGGAATGAATGGTGGAATGGAACGTGGAATGGGAAGTGGAATGTAATGGATTGGAATTGGAATGGAATCTGGAATGCAATGGAATGGAATGTGGAATGGAATGTGGAATGGAATGTGGAGTGGAATGGATTGGAATGTGGAATGGAATGGAAGGGGATGTGGAATGGAATGTGGTCTGGAATGGAATGCAATGTGGATTGAAATGTGGAATGGAATGCATTCCACATTCCATTCCATATTCCATTCCATTCCATTCTTGGAATGTGGAATGCAATGTGGAATGGAATGTAATGGAATCTGGAATGGAAAGTGGAATGGAATGTAGAATGGAATGTGGAATGGAACCTGGAATGAAACTTGGAGTGCAACCTGTAATGGAATGTGGAATGGAGAGTGGAATGGAATGTGGAATGGAATGTGGAACAGAACGTGGAATGGAATGGAACGGAACGTGGAATGGAACATGGAATTGAAAAGAATGCAAAATGGAATGGAACTTGGAATGGAATGTGAAATGGAATGAGGAATGGAATGTGGAATGCAATTTAATGGAATGTAGAATGGAATGTGGATGGAACGATTGGAATGGAATGTGCAATGGAATGTAGAGATGAATGGAATGAATGTGTAATGGAATGGTATGGAATGTGGAATGGAATATGGAATGGATTGTGGAATGGAATGTGGAATGGAATGTTCAATTGAATGTGGAATGGAATGTAACACAATGTGGAATGGAATGCAATGGAATGTGGAATAGAATGGACTGGAATTGTATGTGGAATAGAATGTGGAATGGAATGCAATGGAATGTGGAATACAATGGAATGGAATGGAATGTGGAATAGAATGTGGAATGGAATGTGCAATGAAATGGAATGGAATGTGCAATGGAATGGAATGGAATGCGGAATAGAATGGAACGGAATGGAATGTACAATAGAATGTGGAATGGAATGTGAAATGGACTGTTGAATGGAATGTGGAACGGAATGAAATGGATAGTGGAATGGAATGGAATGGAAGGTGTAATGGAGTGGAATGGAACGTGGAATGGAACCTGGAATGAAAAATGGAATGGAACGTGGAAAGGAATGTTGTGGAATGGAACCTTGTATGCTATGAGGAATGGAACGTGTAATGTGGAAGAATGTGGAATGGAATGTGAAATGGAACGTGGAATAGAATGCTTGGAATATGGAATGGAATGTGGAATGGAATGGAATGTGGAATGGATTGTGTAATAGAATGGAATGTGGAATGGAATGGAATGGAATGTGGAATGGAGTGGAATGGAATTCCGAATGGAGTAAAATGGAATTTGGCGTGGAATGCAATGGAATGAAATGTGCAATTTAATAGAATGGAATGTGGAATGAAATGGAATTGAATGTGGAATGAAATGTGGAATGGCATGGAATGGAATGCCACATGCAATCAAATGGAATGTGGAACGGAATTGAATGGAATGGAAGGTGGAATGGAATGGGATGGAATCTGGAATGGAACGTAGAATGGAATGGAATGGAATGGAATGTGAAATGGAATGGGGAATGGAATGGAACGTGGAATGGAAAGTGGAATGGAACGTGGAATGTAACGTGTAGTGGAATGCAGTGGAATGTGGAAAGGAATGGAATGGAGTGGAATGTGGAATGCAATGGATTGGAAAGGAATGTTATGTGATATGGAATGGAATGGAATTTGGAATGGAATGGAAAGAAATGTGGAATGGAATGTGGAATGGAATATGAAATGGAATGGAATGAAATGTGGAATGGAAGGTGGAATGTATCGTCGAATGGAACGTGGAATGGAAAGTGGAATGGAAAGTGGAATGGAATGGAATGGAACGTGGAATTGAACGTGGAATGGAATGCGGATTGGAACGTGGAATGGAATGCGGTTTGGAACGTGGAATGGAATGGAACGCAACGTGGAATAGAATGGATTGGAACATGGAATGGAAAGTGGAATGAAATGTGGAATGGAACGTGGAATGCAAAGTGTAAGGAAACGTGGAATGCAATGGAATGTGAAATGAAATGAGGAATGGAACGTGGAATCGAATGTGGAAAGGAGTATGGAATGCAACGTGGAGTGGAATGAAACATGGAATGGAATATGGAATGGAATGGAATTGAATGCAATGTGGAATGGAATGGAATTGAATGACGAATGACGAATGGAATGGAATGGAATGGAATGTGGAATGGAGTGGAATGGCATGTGGAATTGAATGTGGAATGGAATGTAATGGAATCTGGATTAGAATGTGGAATGGAATGGAATGGAATGCGAAATGGAATGGAAAAGAATGCGGAATGTAATGGAATGGAAAGGAATGGAATGTGGAATAGATTGTGGAATGGAAAGTGGTATGAAATGTGGAACTGAATATTGAATGGAATGGAATGGAAGGTGGAAAGGAAGGTGGAATGGAATGTGAAATGGAATCTGGAATGGAACGTGGAATGGAAAGAAATGGATCGTTGAATGGAATGTAATGGAACATGGAATGGAATGGAATGGAACGTTGAATGGAATGTGGAATGTAACGTGGAATGGAACGTGCAATGGAAAGTATAATGGAATGGAATGAATTGTGGAATGGAATGGAATGGAATGTGGAATGGAATGGAATGGAATGTGGAATGGAACGGAATGGAATATGGAATGGAAGGTGGAATGGACTGTGGAATGGAAAGTGGAATGATATGTGGAATGGAATGGAATGGAACGAGGAATTCAACGTGGACTGGAATGCAAAGGAATGTGGAATAGAATGTGGAATGGAATGGAATGGAATTTGGAATGGATTGGAATGCAATGTGGAATGGAAAGGAAAGGAATGTGGAGTGGAAAGTAGAATGGAATGGAATGGAAGGTGGAATGGAATGGAATGGAATGTGGAATGGAACATGGGATGGAATGTGGAATGGAATGTGGAATGCTATGAAATGGAATGTGGAATGGATTCTAATGCAATGTTGGGTGGTATTTGGAATAGAATGGAATGGAAAGTGGAATGGAACGTGGAATGATATGTGGAATGTAATGTGGAAAGGAATGGAATGGAATGTGGAATGGAAACTAAAATGTAATGGAATGGAATGTGGAATGGAACGTGGAATTTAATGTGGAATGCAATATGGAAAGCAAAGTGGATTGGAATGAAATGTGGATTGGAATATGGAATGGAAAAGAAAGGAATGCAATATGAAATGAATTGGGATTTAATGTGGAAAAGAATCTGGAATGGAATGGAATTGAATGTGGAATGAAATGTGGAATGCAATGAAACGGAATGTGGAACGGAATGTGGAATGGAACTGAATGGATTTTGGAATTGAAAGTTGAATGGAATGGAAGGGAATGTGGAATGGAATGGAATGCAATGTGGAATGGAATGGAATGGAATGTGGAATGGAATACCATGGAATGAGGAATGGAATGTGGAATGGAAAGGAATGGATTGTGGAATAGAATGCAATGCAATGTGGAATGGAATGTGGAATGGAATGGAATAGAATGGAACGTGGAATATAATGGAAAGGAATGTGTAATGGAATCGAATGCAAGGTGGAATGGAATGTGGAATGGAATAGAATGGAATGTGGAATGGAATGGAATAGAATGGAACTTGGAATGTAGTAGAATGCAATGTGGAATGAAATGGAATGGAAGGTGGAAAGGAATGGAATGGAACATGGAATGGAATAGAATTGAATGGAATGTGGAACGGAATGGAATGTTGAATGGAAGGGAATATGGAATGGAATGGAACGTCCAATGTAATGGAATGGAATATGGAACGGAATGGAATGCAATGTGGAATAGAATGGAATGGAACGTGGAATGGAATGGAATGGAAATTTGAATGAAATGGAAGGGAATTGGGAATGGAATTTAATGTGTAATTGAATGGAATGGAATGTGAAATGGAAAGGAATGGAAGGGAATGTGAAACTGAATGGAATGGTATGTGGAATGGGATGTGGAATGGAATTGATTGGAATGTCGAATGGAATGTGCAAGAGAATGGAATTGAATGTGAAATGGAATGGAATGGAATGGAGTCAGGAATGGAATGGAAGGGAAAGTGAAATGGATTGGAAAGGAATGTGGAATGGAATGTAGAATGGTGTGAAACGGAATGTGGAATTGAATGCAATGCAATGTGGAATGAAATGTGGAAGGGAATGGAATGGAATGGAATGGAAAGTAGAATGGAATAGAATGCAATGTGGAATGGAATGGAATGAAATTTGGAATTAAATGGAACGGAATGTGGAATGGAAACTGGATTGGAATTGAATGGAATGGAAAGTGGAATGCAATGGCATGGAATGTGGAAAGCAACGTGGAATGGAACATGGAATGGAACGTGGAATGGAAGGTGGAAATGAACGTAGAAGGGAATGGGGTGGAACGTGTAATGGAATGGAATGGAATGATTAATGGAATGAAATGCAATTTGGAATGGAATGTGTAACAGAATGTGGAATGGAATGGAATGTGGAATGGAATGGAATGAAATGGAAAGAGGAATGGAATGGAATGTGGAATGGAATGGAAAGGAAAGGAATGGAATGGAATATGGAATAGAATGTTAGGGTATGTGGAGTTTAACTGAATGGAATGGAATGTGGAATGGAATGGAACGGAATGTGGAATGGAATGGACTGCAATGTGGAATGGAATGGAATTGAAAATGGAATGGAATGGAAAGGAAAGAGGAATGCACTGGAATGGAATGGAATGTGGAAAGGAATGTAGAATGGAATGGAATGGAATGTGGAATGAAATGGAATGTGGAATGGAATGGAAGGCAATATGGAATGGAATGGAATGGATTGTGGAATGGAATGGATTGTGGAATGGAATGGAAAGGAATGGAATGGAGTGGAATGTGGAATGAAATGGAATGGAATGTGGAATGGAATGTGGAATGGAATATCGAATGCAATGTGGAATGTTATGGAATTGAATGTGGAACGGAATTTGGAATGGAATGTAATGGAACGAAATGAAATGAAATGTGGAATACAACGTGGAATGGAACGTGGAATGGAACGTGCAATGGAACGTGGAATGGAACGTGGAATAGAATGTGGAATGGAATGTTGAATGGAATGTAATGGAATATGGAATCGAATTGAATGGAATGGAATGGAATGTTGAAAGGAATGCAATTGAATGGGGAATAGAATGTGGAATGAAATGGAATGGAAAGTTGAATGAAATGTGGAATGGAATGGAATGCGGAATGGAATATCGAACGCAATGTGGAATGTTGTGGAATGTTATGTAAAGGAATGTGGAATGGAATGTGGAATGGAATGGAATGGAATGGAATGTGGAATGGAAAGGAATGGAATGGAAAGTGGAATGGAATGGAATGTAACTGAATATTGAATGGATTGGAAAGGAAAGGAATGGAATGGAATGGAATAGAATATGGAATGGAATGGAAAGGAATAGAATATGGAATGGAATGAAAGAGTATGTGGAGTGGAATGGAATGGAATGGAATGTGGAATGGAATGGAATGGAATGAAATGTGGAATCGAATGTGGAATTTAAGGTGGAATGGAATGGAATGTGGAATGGAATGGATTGGTATGTACAATGGAATGGAACGGAATGTGGAATCGAATGGACTGCAATGTGGAATGCAATGGAATTGAAAGTGGAATGGAATGGAATGGAAAGTGGAATGCACTGTAATGGAATGGAATGTGGAATGGAATGTAGAAAGGAAGATAATGGAATGGAATGTAGAATGAAAAGGAATGTGGAATGGAATGTAATGGAAGGCAATCTGGAAAGGAATGGAATGTGGAATGGAATGGAATGGAATGTGGAATGGAACGGTGTGCATTGTGGAATGGAATGGAATGGAATGGAGTGGAATCTGGATTGAAATGGATTGGAATGTGGAATGGAATATCGAATGGAATGTGGAATTTTATGGAGTTGAATGTGGAATGGAATGTGGAAAGGAATGAAATGGAATGAAATGAAATGAAATGTGGAATACAACGTGGAATGGAACGTGCAATGGAACGTGGAATGGAACGTGGAATAGAAAGTGGAATGGAATGTTGAATGTAATGTAATGGGAAATGGAATGGAATTGAATGGAATGGAATGCAACGTTGAATGGAATGCAATTGAATGTGGAATAGAATGTGTAATGGAATGGAATGGAATGTTGAATGACATGTGGAATGGAATGGAATATGGAATGGAATGGAATGTGGAATGGAATATCGAATGGAATGTGGAATGTTGTGGAAAGTTATGCAAAGGATTGTGGAATGGATTGTGGAATGGAATGGAATGGAATGTGGAATGGAATGGAATGGAATGGAAAGTTGAATGGAATGGAATGGAACGGAATATGGAATGGAATGGAAAGGAATGGAATGGAATGGAATGAAATGAAAAGTGGAATGCAACGTGGAATGGAACGTGGAATGGAACGTGCAATGGAACGTGGAATGGAACGTGGAATAGAATGTGGAATGGAAAGTAGAATGGAATATAAAGGAATGAGGAAAGGAATTGAATGGAATTAAATGGAAAGTAGAATGGAATGCAATTGAAAGTGGAATAGAATGTGGAATGGAATGGAATGGAATGTTGAATGGAATGTGGAATGGAGAGGAATATGGAATGGAATGGAATATGGAATGGAATGCAATTGAATGTGGAATGGAATGTGGAATAGATTGGAATGGATTGTTGAATGGAATGTGGAATGGAATGGAATATGGAATGGAATGGAATGGATTGCAATGTGGAATGGAATGCAATGGATTGTAGAATCGAATGGAATGGAATGTATAATAGAATGGAATTTATTGGAATGTGGAATGGAATGAGGAATGGAATGGAATGGAATGGAATGTGGAATGGAATATACTGGAAGGTAAAATGCAAAGGAATGGAATGGGGAATAGAATGGAATGGAATATGGACTGAAATGGAATGTAATGGAATGTGGAATGCAATGTGAAATGGAATGGAATGGAATGGGATGTGAAATGGAATGTGGAACGGAATGGAATGGAATGTAGAATCGAATGTTTAATGGAATGAATGGAATGTTGAATGGAAAGTGGAATGGAACGTGGAAAGGAACGTGGAATGGAACGTGGAATAGAAAGTGGAAAGGAGTAGAATTGAACGTGGAATGGAATGGAAAGTATCGGAACGTGGAATGTAAAGTGGAATGGAACGTGGAATGGAATATTGACTGGAGTGGAATCGAATGGAATGTACAATGGAAACTGGAATGGAATGGAATGGAATTTGGAATGGAATGGAATGAAATGGAATGTGGAATGGGATGTGGAAAGGAACGTGGAATGGAATGGAATGGAAAGTGGAATGGAATGGAGTGGAATGTGGAAAGGAATGGAAAGAATATGGAATGAAATGGAATGGAAAGTGGAATGGAAAGGATGGGAATGGATTTTGGACTGGACTGGAATGGATTGGAATGTAATGTGGAAAGGTATCAAAAGTGGAATACTACAGAATGGAATGTAGAATGGAATGGAATGGAATGGAATGGAATGGAATGGAATGTGGACTGGAATGGAATGGAATTGAATAGAATGTGGAATGTGGAATGGAATGTGGTGTGGAATGGAATGGAATGTGGAATGGAAAGGAATGGAAAGTGGAATGGAATGGAATGAAATGTGGAATGGAATGGAAAGGAATGGAAAGTGGAATGGAATGCAATGGAATGTGGAATGAAATGGAATGGAGTGTGGAATGGTAGAGAATGGAATGTGAAATGGAAATAGAATGGATTGTGGAATGGAATGGAATCTAAAGTGGAATGGAATGGAATGGAATGTGGAATGGAATGTGGAATGGAATGGAAAGTAATGTGGAATGGAATGTGGAATGGAATGGAATGGCATGTAGAATGGACTGGAAAGGAATGGAATGTGGAATGCAATCGAATGGAATGCAATGAAGTGAAATGTGGAGTGCAATGGAATGGAACGTGGAATGCAATGGAATGGAAGGTGGACTGGTACTTCCAATGGAATGGAATGCAATGTGGAATATAAAGGAATGGAATGAAATTTGGAATGGAATGGAATGGAATGAGGAATGGAATGGAATGGAAAGAATGGAATTTGAAATGGAATGGAATGGAATGTGGAATGGAAAGGAATGGAAAGTGGAATGGAATGGAATGAAATGTGGAATGGAATGGAAAGGAATGTGGAATGCAATCTGGAATGGAATGTGCAATGGAATGTGGATTGGAATTGAGTGAAATGTGGAATGGAATGTGGAAGGGAATGGTGTGGAATGTGGAATGGAATGGAGTGGAATGTAGAATGAAATGTGGAATGGAATGGAATGTGGAATGGAATGTGGAATGGAATGGAATGGAATGCAGAATGGGTCGTGGAATGGAATGTGCAAAGGAATGGAATGGAATGTGGAATGGAATGTGGAATGGAAAGTGGAATGGAACGTGGAATGGAAAGTGGAATGGAACGTGGAATGGAAAGTGGAATGGAATGGAATGGAACATGGAGTGTAAACTGGAAAGGGACGTGGAATGGAAGGTGGAATGGAACGTGGAATATATCGTGGAATGGAATGGAATGCAATGTGGAATGGAATGGAAAGGAAGGTAGAATGGAATGGAATTTAATGTGCGTTGGAATGGAATGGAATGGAATGAAATGTGCAACGGAATGGAATGGAATGTGGAATACAATGTGGAATGCAATGGAATGGAAAGTGGAATGGATTGCGGAATGGAATGGAATGGAATGGAATGTGGAATGGAATGTGGTATGGAATGAGGAATGGAAAGTAGTGGAATGGGGAATGGAATGTGGAATGGAATGAAATGGAAAGTGGAAAGGAATGGAATGGAATGTGGAATGGAATGTGTAACGGAAAGTAAAGGAATGTGGAATGGATTGTGGAATGGAATTTGATGGAACATGGAATGGATGATGGAATGCAATGTGCAATGGAATGTAATGGAATGTGGAATGGAATGGAATGGAATGTAGAATGCAATGAAATGAAAGGTGGAATGGAATTGAATGGAATGGAACGGAATTTGGAACGGATTGGAATGGAATGTGGAAAGAAAGAGAAATGGAAATCAATGGAATGCAGAATGGAAGGTAGAATGGAATGGAATGTGGAATGAAATGTTTAATCGTTTGTAGAAGGAAATGTAATGCAATGAGGAATGGAATGTAGAATTGAATGTGCTATCGAATGCAAAGCAATGTGGAATGAAATGGAATGAAATGTGTAATGGAATGGAATGAAATGTGGAATGGAATGTGGAATGGAATGGAATGAAATGTGGAGTGGAATGGAATGTGGACTGGAATGGAAAGGATTGGAATGGAATGTGAAATGGAATCGAAGGGAATGTGGAATGCAAGTGAATGTAAAGTGGAATGGAATGGAAAGGAATGTGGAATGGAATATCTAATGGAATGTGGAATAGAATTGAATAGAATCTGGAATGGAATGGAATGGAATGGAATATAGAATGGAATGTGGTATGGAATGGAATGGAATGTGGAACGTAATGTCGTATCGAATGGAATGGGATATGGAATGGAATGGAATGAATTGTAGAATGGAATGGAATGGAATAGAATGGAATATGGAATGGAATTGAATGGAATATATAATGGAATGGAATGGAATGGAATGTGAAACGGGATATAAAGGAAAGGATTCTGGAATTCAATGGAATTGAATAGAACGGATTGGAATGGAAGGGAATGGAGAATGGAATGTGAAATGGAATGTAAAGGAATGTGGAATGGAATGCAATGCTATGGAATGTGGAATGGAATGGAATGTGGAATGGAATAGAATGGATTATAGAATGGAATGGAATGGAATGGAATTGAATATGGAATGGAATGGAAAGCCAAGGATTGTGGAATGGAATGGAAAGGAATGGAATGTGTAATGCAATGCCAAGGAAAGGAATGGAATGGAATGGAAGGGAATGGAGAATGGAATGTGGAACAGAATTCAAAGGAATGTGGAATGGAATGTAATCTGGAATAGAATGGAACGGAATGTAAAAAGGAATGGAATGGAGTGTGCAATGGAATGGAAAGGAATGTGGAATGGAATGGAATCGAATGGAATGTGGAATAGATTGTGGAATTTAATGGAATGGAAAGTGAAAATGAATGGCATGGAATGTGAAATGGAATGGAATGGAATGTGGAATGGAATGGAATTGAAAGAGGATAGGAAAGGGGAATGGAATGGAATGGAATGTGGAATGCAATGTGGTGTGGAATGGAATGGAATGTGGAATGGAATGGAATGGAAACAAATGCAATGGAAAGGAGTGGAATGGAAGAGAATGCGGAATGGAATGTGGAATGGAATGGAAAGGAATATTTAATGGAATGGAATGGAATGGAATATGGAATGTAATGGATTGGAATGTGGAATGCAATTTAAAGGATTGTAGAATGGAATCGAATGGAATTGAATGGAATATGAAATGGAATGGAATGTGAAATGGAATGGAATGGAATGTGGAATGGAATGGAATGTGGAATGGAATGGAATGGCATGTGGAATGGAAAGTGATGGAATGTGAAATAGAATGGAATGCAAAGCGGAATGGAATGTGGAATGGAATAGAATGGAATGTGAGAAGGAATGGAATCGAATGTGGAATGGAATGGAATGGAATGGAATGGAGTGGAATGTAAGGGAATGCGGAATGCAATGTGGAATGCAATGGAAAGGAATGTGGAATGGAATGTAATCGAAAGGAATGTGGAATGGAATGGAATGGAATGGGAAAAGGAATGGAATTGAATGTGGAAAAGAATGGAATGTAAAAAGGAATAGAATGGAATGTGGAATGGAATGGAATGGAACGTTGAATGGAATGCAATGGAATGTGGAAAGTAATGGAGTGGCATGTTGAATGGAATGGAATGGGATGGAATGTAGAATGTAATATGGAAAGGAATTTGTATTGGAAGGTAATATGGCATCGAATGTAGAATGGTATGGGGAATGAAACGCGGAATGGAATGGAATGGAATGTGTAATAGAATGTGGAATGTAATGCAATGTGGAATGCAATGTAGAATAGAAAGTGGAATGGAATCTTGAATGGAATGGAATGGATTGTGGAAGGAATGTGGAATGCAATGGAATGAAATGTTAAACGGAAAGTGGAATGGAATGGAATGGAACGTGGAATGGAATGCGGAATGGAATGGAATGGATTGTGGAATGGAATGAAATGGAATGTGGAATGGAATGTGGAAAGGAATGGAATGGAATGTGGAACGGTATGTGGAATGGAATGGAATGGAATGTGGAATGGAATGTGGAAAGGAATGTGGAATGGAATGGAATGCAATGTGGGATGGAATGGAATGGAATGTGGAAAGGAAAGGAGTGGAATGAAATGGAATGTTGAATTTAATGGAAGGGAATGGAATGTGGAATGGAATGGAATTGAGAGAAATGGAATGTAGAATGGAATGAAATGGAATGTCGGGAGGTATGGAATGGAATGGAAGTTGTTATTGAATGCAAAGGAATACGGAATGGAATGCAATTGTATGTGGAATGGAATGGAATGGTATGTGGAATGGAATGAAATGGAATATGGTGTGGTATAGAATGGAATGGAATGTGTTATTGAATGGAATGGAATGCGGACTGGAAACCAATTGAATGTGGAATGGAATGGAAAGGAAGGTGGAATGGAATGGAATGGATATTGGAATGGAAAGGAATGGAATGCAATCGAATGTGGAATGGAATGGAAGTGAATGTGGAATGTAATGAGGAATGGATTGGAATGGAAAGAAATGGAATGCGGAATGGAATGTAAGGGAAATTTGAATTGAATGTGGAATGGAATGGAATGTAATGTGGAATGGAATGGAATGGAAATTGGAATGGAATATAATGGAATTGAATGTGGAATGGAATGGAATGGAATGTGGAATGGAATGGAATGGAATATAATGGAATGTGGAATGGAATGGAGTTGAATGGCATGGAATGTGGAAAGGAATGTAATGCAATGTGGAATGGAATTGACTGCAGTGGAAATGGAATGTGGAATGGAATGGAATGTGGAATGTGGAATGGAATATGGAATGGAAAAGAATGAGAAGTGGAATGGAATGTGGAATCTAATGGAATGGAATGTGGAATGGAATTTGGAATGCAATGGAATGTGGAATGTAATGCGGAATGGAAAGGAGAGGAGTGAAATGGAATGTTGAATTTAATGGAATGGAATGGAAAGTGGAATGGAAAATGGAAAGGAATGGAATGGAAAGGAATGGAATGTGGAATGGAATAAAATGGAATGTGGAGAAGTATGGAATGGAATGGAATGTGTTATTGAATGCAACGGACTACGGAATGGAATGCAATTGTAGGTGGAATGGAATCGAATGTAATGTGGAATGGAATGAAATGGAATGTTGGGAGGTATGGAATGGAATGGAATGTGTTATTAAATGGAATGGAAAGTGGAATGGAATGTAATTGAATGTGGAATGGAATGGAAAAGAATATGGAATGGAATGGAATGGAATTTGGAATGGAAAGGAATGGAACGCAATCGAATGTGGAATGGAATGGGAGGGAATGTGGAATGTAATGAGGTATGGATTGGAATGGAAAGAAACGGAATGCGGAATGGAATGGAAGGGAAATTGGAATGGAATGTGGAATGGAATGGAATGTAAGGTGGAATGGAATGGAATGGAATTTGGAATGGATTATAATGGAATTGAATGTGGAATGCAATGGAATGGAATGTGGAATGGAATGGAATGGAATATAATGGAATGTGGAATGGAATGGAGTTGAATGGCATTGATTGTGGAAAGGAATGTAATGCCATGTGGAATGGAATGGATTGCAGTGGAACATGGAATGTGGAATGGAATGGAATGTGGAAAGGAATGGAATTTAATGTAATGTGGAATCAATCGAATCGAATGTGGAATGGAATGTGGAATGGAATGTGGAATGGAATTTAGTAGAATGTGGAATAGAATGTGGAATGGAATGGAATGGAAAGTGTAAAGGAACGGAATGGAATGTGGAATGGAATGTTGAATGGAAGGGAATGGAATGTGTAATGGAATAAGGAATGGAATGGAATGGAACGTGGAATGGAACCTGCAATGCAACATGGAATGCAATGTGCAATGGAATGGAATGGAAAGTGGAAAGGAATTTGGAATGGAATGGAATGTGGAATGGAATTGAATAGAATGGAACGGAATGTGGAATGGATTGGAATGGAATGTGGAATGTATTGGAATGGAATGTGGAAAGGAATGTGAAATGGAATTCAATGCATTGCTGAATGGAATGTTGAATGGAATGGAATGGAATTTGTAATTTAATGGGGAAAGGAATGTGGAATCGAATGTGGAAAGTAATGGAATGTAATGTGGAATGCAATGTAGAATGGAATTTGCAATGGAATGGAAAGCAATGTGGAATGGAATGGAATGGAATGTGCAATGCCATGGAATGAAATGTGGAATGGTATATGGAATGGAATGGAATGAACAGTGGAATGGAACGGTATGTGGACTGGAATGGAAATGAATGGAATGGAATGTGAAATGGAATGGAATAGAATGTGGAATGGATTTGAATGGAATGTGTAATGGAATGGAATGGAAAGTGGAATGGAATGGAATGCAGAATGGAATGTGGATTGGAATGTGGAAAGTAATTCAATGGAATGTGGAATGGAATGGAATGTAGAACGGAATGTGGAATGGATATAAATGTAATGTGGAATGGAAGGGAATGGAGTGGGATGCAATGTGGAATGGAATGGAAAGGAATGTGGACTGGAATGTGGAATGGAATGGAAAGGAATATGGAATGGAATGTGGAATGGAATGGAATGGAATGGAATGTGGAATAGAACTTGGAATGAAATGGAATGGAACGTGGAAAGGAATGGAATAGAAAGTGAAATGGGATGTGGAATGGAATGGAATGGAAGGTGGAATGGAATGGAATTGAATGAGAGATGGAAAGGAATGGGATGTGCAATGTAATGGAATTGACAGTGGAATGCAATGGAATGGAATGTGGATTGGAATGGAATGGAATAGACTCTGGAATGGAATGGCGTGGAAAGTGGAATAGAAAGTGAAATGGAACGCGGAGTGGGACATGGAATGGAACGTGGAATGGAATGGAATGGAATGTGGAATGGAATGTGGAATGGACGCAATGGAATGTGGAATGGAATGTTGAGTGGAACAGATTGGAATGGAATGGAATGTGGAATGGAATGGAATGGATTGTGGAATGGAATGTGGAATGGAATGTGCAATGGAATATCGAATGGAATGGAATGGAATGTGTAATGGAATGTGGAATGGAATGTGGAATGTAACATGGAATGGAAAATGGAATGGAACTTGGAAGGGAAAGGAATGGAATGTGGAATGTGTAAAGGAATGGAAAGGAATGTGGAAAGGAATGTGGAAAGGAATGTGGAAAGGAATGCAATGTGGCAGGGAATGGAATGCAATGGAATGGAATGTGTAATGGAATGTGAAAGGGAAAGGAATGGAATGTGGATGGAATGGAATGGAATGAGGAAGGCAATGTGGTATCGCATGAAATGGAATGTGGAATGGAATGGAATGGAATGTAGAATGGGAAGTGGAATGGAATGGACTGTAATGTGGAATGGAAAATGAAATGGATTGTGGAATGGAACGTGGAACAAAATGGAATGGAATGTGGAATGGAATGGAAAGTGGACTGGAATGTAATGGAATGGAATGTTGAATAGAATGGAATGGAATGGAACGGAATGGAACGTGGACTTGAGTGCAATGGAATGGAATGGAATGTGGAATTGAATGGAATTGAATGTGGAATTGAATGGAACGGAATGTGGAATGGATTGGAATGGAATGGAATGTGGAATGGAAAGGAATGGAATGTGGAATGGAATGGAATGGAATGTGGAATGGAATGCAATGGAATGGAAAGTGGAATGCAATGGAATGGAATTTGGACACGAATGGAATGGAATCTAGAATGGAATGCATTGGAATGGAATGTGGAATGGAATGGAATGGAATTTTGAGGGGAATGGAATGCAATCTGGAATGGAATGCCAATTAATAGAATGTGGATTGGAATGGAATGGAAAGTGGAAACCAATGGAATGGAATGTGGAATGGTATGGAATGTATCGTGGAATGAACGTGGAATGGAGCGAGGAATGAAATGAAATGGAAACTGGAATGGAATGTGGAATGGACTGTGGAATTGAATGAAATGGTATGTGGATTCGAATGGAATGGAATGTGGAATAGAATGTGGAATGGAATGGAATGAAATGTAGAATGGAATGTGGAAAGTTATGAATGCAATGGAATGGAATGGAATGAGAAACGGAATGTGGAATGCAATGGAACGGAATGAAATAGAATTTGGAATTGAAAGTGGAATGAATTGGAATGGAATGTGGAAATGAATGTGGAATGGACTGTGGAATGGAATGTTGATTGGAATGCAATGGAATCTGGAATGGAATCTGGATTGGAGTGCAAAGGAATGTGGAATGGAATGCAATGGAACCTGGAATGAAACGTGGTTTGGACGTGGAATGGAACATGGAAAGGAACGTAGAATGGAATGTGGAATGGAATGTGGAATAGGATGGAATGGAATATGCTATGGAATGGAATGAAATGTGGAATGGAATGAATAGAATTTGGAATGGAATGGAATGGAATGAAATGTGGACTGCAATGGAATGGAATGGAATGGAATGCAGAATGCAACCTGGAATGGAATGTGGAATTGAATGGAATCAGGAATGTAATGTGGAATGGAATGGAATGGAATTGAATGGAAAGGAATGGAATGTGGAATGGAACGTGGAATGGAATGGAATGGAATGTGGAATGTATTGTGGAATGGTATGGAATGGAATGGAAGGGAACGTGGAAAGGAATGTGGAATGGAATGGAATGGAAAGTGGAATAGAATTTGGAATTGAATGGTATGGAACGTGGAATGGAATGTGGAATGGAATGGAATGGAACGTGGAATGGAATGGAATGCAACGTTGAAAGGAATGTGGAATGTAATGGAATGAAACATGGAAAGGAATGAGGAATGGAATGGAATGGAATGTGAAATGGAATGAGGAATGTAACGGAATGGAACTTGGAATGGAATGTGGAATGGAAAGGAATGGAATTTCTAACGGAAAGTGGAATGGAACGTGGAACGGAAAGCGGAATAGAACGTGGAATGGAATGTAACGTGGAATGGAAAGTGGAATGGAACATGGAACGGAACGTGAAATGGAATGTGAAAAGGAATGTGGAATTGAACGCGGAATGGAATGGAATGGAATGTGGAATGGAATGGAATGCAATGTGGAATGCACTGGAATGGAATGTGGAATGGAATGTGGAAAGGAATGTAATGGAATGTGGAATGGAATGGAATGTGGAATGGAATGGAACATAATGTGGTTTGCAATGTGGAATGGAATGGAATGGAATGTGGAATGGAATGGATTTTAATGGAATGTGGAGTGGAATGGAATGGAATGGAATGGAATGGACTGAAGAATGGAATGGAATGGAATGGAATGTGGAATGGAATGGAATGGAATGCGGAATGGAACGTGGAATGGAATGGAATGTGCTATGGAATGGTATGGAATGGAATGTGAAATGCAATTGAAAGTGAAATGGAATAGAATGGAATGTGGAATTGCGTGGAATGGAATGTGTAATTTCATGGAATGGAATATGCAAAGGAATGAGGATTGGAATGAAATGGATCGTGGAAAGGAATGTGGAATGAAATTGAGTGCAATGTGGAAAAGAACGTGGAATGTAATGTTATGGAATGTGGAATGAAATGGAATGGAAGGTGGAATGGAACGTGTTTTGGAATGGAATGTGATGTGGAAGGGAATGCGTAATGAAATGGAAAGGAATGTGGAATGCAATGTGGAATGGCATGGATTTGAAAGGAATGGAATGGAATGTGGAATGGAAGGGAATGGAATGGAATGTGGTATGGAAACTTGAATGGAATGCAAGGTAATGTGCAAAGGAATGTGGAATGGAATGGAATGGATCATTGCAGAGAATGTGGAATGGAACGGAATGGAATGTGCAAAGGAATGTGGAATGGAATGAAATGGAACTTGGAATGGAATGTGGAATGGAATGGAATGTGGAATGGAAAGTTGAATGGAACATGGAATGGAACGCTGAATGGAAAGTGGAATGGAAGTTGTAAAGGAAGGTGGAAAAGAAGATGGAATGGAATGGACTGTAAAGTAGAATGCAATGGAATGGAATGTGGATTGCAATGGAATGGAATGCGGAAAGGGAAGTAATGGAATGTGGAAAGGAATGGAATGCTATGGAATGTGGAATGGAATGGAATGGAATGGAATGAAATGCAATGTGGAATTGAATGGACTGGAATTTGGAATGGAACGGAATGTAATGTGGAATGGAATGAAATTCAATGTGGAATAGAATGGAATGGAATGGAATGGGGAAGGAAACGGAATGGAATGGAATGAGGAATGGAATGGAATGAATTGTGGAATGCAGTGGAATGGAATGGAACCTGGAATGGAATGGAATGGAATGTGGAATGGAATGGAATGTGGATTGGAATGTGGAATGCATAGGAATGGAATGTGGAATGGAATATGGAATGGAATGGAATGGAATGTGGAAAGGAGTGTGTAATGGAATGTGCAATGGAATGGAATGGAATGTGGAGTGGAATGTGGAATTCAATGTGGAATGAACGGAATGTAACGTGGGATGGAATGCGGAATGGAAAGTGTAATGGAATGGAACGGAATGTAGAATGGAATGTGTAATAGAATGGAATGGAACGTGGAAAGGAACGTGGAATGGATATTGGAACGGAACTGTGAACGGAAAGGAATGGAATGTAATGGAATGTACAATGGAAGGGAATGGAATGTGGAATGGAATGTGGAATGGATTGGAATGGAATGTGGAATGGAAAGTGGAATATAATGTGGAATGGAATATGGAATCGAATTGAATGGAATGTGGAATGGAATGCAAAGGAATGTGGAATGGAATGGAATGGAATGTGGAATGGAAAGAATGGAATACGGAATGGAATGGAATAGTATGAAATGTGGAATGGAATGGAATGGAATAGAATGTGGAATGGAACATAATGGAATGGAACGGAAAGTGAAATGGAATGTGGAATGAAATGAGAAAAGGAATGTGGAAAGAAATGTGAAACAGAATGAAAAGGAACGTGGTAAGGAATGGAATGGAATGTAATGTGGAATGGAATGTAATGGAATGTGGAATGGAATGTGGAATGGAATGTAATAGAAGATGGACGGGGATGTGTAATGGATTGTGCAATGGAAAGTGGAATGGAATGTGGAATGGAATTGAATGGAATGTGGAATGCAAGGGAATAGAATGTGGAATGGAATGTGGAATGGAATGGAATGGAATGTAATGAAAGGTGCAATGGAATGGAATGGAATGTGGAATGTAAGGGAATGGAATATGGAATAGAATGTGGAATGGAATGGAAAGGAATGGAATGGAATGTGCATTGGAATGGAATGGAATGTGGAATAGAAATGAACACAATGTGGAATGGAATGGAATGGAATATTTAATGGAAAGGAATGCAGTGAGGAATGGAATGGAATGCTATGGAATGTGGAATGAAAAGGAATGGAATGGAATGCAGTGTGGAATGGTAAAGAATGGAATATATAATGGAATGGAATGGAATGTGGAATGGAATTGAATGGAAAGTAATGCGGAATGGTATCGAATGGAATTTGGAATGGAATGTAATTGAATGGAATGGAATGTGAAATTGAATAGAAGGGTATGTCGAACGGAATGGAATGGAATGTGGAATGGAATGGAATGGAAGGTGGAGTGGAATGTGAAATGGAATGTGGAATGGAACATGGAATGGAATGAAATGGAACTTGGAATGCAATGGAATGGTACGTGGAATGGAATGCAATGGAACGTAGAATGGAATGTGGAATGCAAAGTGGAAAGGAACGTGGAATGGAATGGAATGGATCATGGAAAGCAATGGAATGGAATGCGGAAAGGAATGGAATGGAATGTGCAATGGAATGGAGTGGAACATGGAATGGAACGTGGAATGGAATGGAATGGAGCATGGAATGGATCTCAGAATGGAACGTCTAATGGAACGTGGAATGGGAAGTGGAATGGAATGGAATGGAATGGAATTGTATGAAATGTGGAATGGAATGGAATGGAACGTGGAATGGAACGTGGAATGGAACGTGGAATGGAATTTGGAATGGAATGTGGAAAGGTACGGTATGGAACGTGAAATGGAATATGGAATGGAATGGAATGCAAAGTGGAAGGGAAGGGAATGGAATGTGGAATGGAACGTGAAATGGAATGGAATGGAATGGAATGGAATGTCTAATGAAAGGGAATCGAATGTGTAATCGAAAGGAATGGAATGCGAAATGGAATGGAATTTTATGTAACGTGGAATGGAATGGAATGGAATTGAACGGAATGTGGAATTGAATGGAATGGATGGTGGAAAGGAATGTAATGGAATAGAATGCAGAATGGTATGGAATGGAATGTGGAATGGAATGTTATGGAATGGAATGAATGTGGAATGGAACGGAATGGAATGTGGAATGGAATGTTATGGAAAGGAATGAATGTGGAATGGAATGGAATGGAATGTGGAATGGAATGTTATGGAATGGAATGAATGTGGAATGGAATGGAATGGAATGTGGAATGGAATGGAATCGAGTGTGGAATGGAACGTGGAATCGAATATGGAATGAAATGGAATGGAATTTGGAATAGAATTTAATGGACTGGAAGTTTTAATGGAATGTGGAATGGAATGGAATTGAATGTGGAATGAATTGGAATGGAATGTGGAATAGAATGGAAACTGGAATGGAATGGAATGGAATGTGCATTCGAACTGAATGGAATGTGGAAGAAATGGAATGG
Organism: Pongo abelii; assembly: GCF_028885655.2. Lineage (NCBI taxonomy): Eukaryota > Metazoa > Chordata > Mammalia > Primates > Hominidae > Pongo > Pongo abelii. The sequence continues at coordinate 14,380,761 of NC_072000.2, read as the reverse complement.
AATGGAAAGAAATCTGAAATGGAATGCGGAATGGAATTTGAAATGGAATGAAATGGAACTTGGAATGGAATGAAATGGAATGTGGAATGGTACATGGAATGTAACCTGGAATGGAATAGAATGGAATGTGGAATGGCATGGAATGGAATGTGAACTGCAATGGAATCGAATGTAATGCAATGTTTAATGGAAGGTGGAATGGAACGTGGAATGGAATGGAAAAGGACGCGGAATGGAACGTGGAATGGAACGTGGAACGGAAGGTGGAATGGAACGTGGAATGGAAGTTGGAATGGAACGCGGAATGCAATGGAATGGAATGTGGAATGGAATGTGGAATGGAAGGTGGAATGGAACGTGGAATTGAATGTAATAGAACGGGGAATTTAATGTGGAAGGAATGCTGAAAGGAATGGAATGGAATGCGGAAAGTTTTGTAATCGAATGTGGAATGGAATGTGGATTGGAATGGACTGGAATGTGGAATGGAATGTGGAATGGAATGGAATGGAATGTGGAATGGAATGGAATGGAATGTGGAAAGGAAACTGGAATGGAGTTGAATTGAACGTGGAAAGGAATGTGGAATAGAATGTGGAATGGAATGGGACGGAATGTGGAATGAAATGTGGAATGGAATGGAATGGAAACTGAACTGGAATGTGGAATGGAATGTTGAATGGAATGTGGAGTGGCATGTGGAGTTGAACGGAATGCAACGTGGAATGCAATGTGGAATGGAATGTGGAATGGAAAGTGCTATGGAATGGAATGGAATGTGGAATGGAACGTGGAATGGAATGCGGAATGGATCGTGGGATGGAGTGGAATGGAATGTGGAATGGAACGGAATGGAATGTGGAAAGGTATTGAATGTAATGTAATGTGGTTTGGAATGGATTGGAATGTAAAATGGAAACTGGAATGGCATGGAACGATATGTTGAATGGAATGTGGAATGGAATGGAATGGAATGGAATGTGGAATGGAATGTAGAAAGGAATGTGGAATGGAAAGTGGAATACAACTTAATGGAATGTGGAATTGAATGTGAAATGGAAAACAGAATGGAATGTAATGGAATGTGGAATGGAATGTGAAATGTAATGTGAAATGGATTGTAGAAAGGAACGTAATTGAATTTGGGATGGAAAGTGGAATGGACTGAGGAATGGAATGGAATTGAATGTAAAATGTAATGTGGAATGAAATGGAATGTATTGTTGAATGCAATGTGGACTAGAATGTGGAATTGAATGGAATGGAATTTTGAATGGAATGTGGAATGGAATGTTATGCAATGTGGAAGGGAATGTGGAATGGAATGTGTAATGGAATGTGGAATTCAATGCTGAATGGAACGGAATGGAAAGTGGAATGGAATGTGAAATGTAATGGAATGGAATGTGGACTGGAATGTGGAATAGTCTGTGGAATGGAATGTGGAATGGTATGTGGAGTGGCATGTGGAATAGAACGGAAAGAAATGTGGAATGGAATGTGGAATGGAACGTGTTATTGAGCGGAAGGGAATGTGAAATGAAAAGTGGAATGGAATGTGGAATGGACTGTGGAATGGAACGTGGAATGTAAAGGAAAGGAAAGGTGGAATGGAACGTGTAATGGAAAGTGGAATGAAATGTGGAATGGAACGTGGAATCGAATGGAATGGAATGTGGAATGGAATGCGGAAAGGAATGTAATGGAATGATGAAGGTAATGTGGAATGGAATGTGGAATGCAATGTAGAATGGATTGGAATAGAATGTGGAATGAAAAGGAATGCTATGTCTAACGGAATGTGGGATGGAAAGGAATGCATTGTGGAATGCAAAGTGGAATAGAATGTGGAATTTAATGGAATGGAATTTTGAATGGAATGTGGAATGGAATGGAATGGAATGTGGAAGAGAATGCGGAATAGAATCTGGAATGGAATGTGGAATGGAAAGTGCAATTCAATGCGGAATTGAATGGAATGGAATGTGGAATGAAATGTGGAATTGAATCGAATGGAATCTGGACTGAAATGTGTAATAGAATGTGGAATGGAACGTGGAATGTAATGTGGAGTGGCATGTGGATAATAACGGAATGGAATGTGAAAGGGAACGTGTTATGGAAGGGAATGGAATGTGGAATGGAATTTGTAATGAATGGTGGAATGGAATGGAATGGAATGTGGCATGGAACGTCGAATGGAAAGGAATGGAAAGTGGAATGGAATGTGTAAAGGAACATGGAATGACGTGTGGAAAGGAACGTGGAATGGAATGTGCAAAGGAATGTGGAGTGGAACGTGAAATGGAAAATAGAATGGAAAGTGGAATGGAATGTAAAGGAATGTGGAATGGAACGTGGAATGCGATGTGGAATGGGACCTGCTATGTAATGGAATGGAATGAAGAATGGAAAGTGGAATGGAATTTGGAATGGAATGTGGAATTGAATGGAATGGAATGGAATGTGGAATGGAATGGGCTGGAATGTGGAATGGAATGTGGAATAAAATTTAGTGGAAAGTGGAACTGAACGCGGAATGGAATGGAATGGACTGGAATGGAATGTGTAATGGAACGAAAAAGAATATGGAATGGAATGTGGAAGGGAATGGAATGACAGGTGGAATGGAATGTGGAATGGAATGTAATGAAATGTGGAATGGAATGTTGATTGGAATGGAATGGTATGTGGAATGGAATGGAATAGACTTCAGAATGGAATGCGGAATTTAATGTGGAATGGAATGTGGAATATAATGGAATGGAACGTTGAACAGAATATTTAAAGGCATGTGAATAGGAATGCATTGGAATGAGGAATGGAATGTGGAATGAAATGCAAAGGAATGAGAATCGATTGTGGAATGGAATGTGGAATGGACTGTGGAATGGAATGAGGAATGGAATGTGGAATGGAATGTGTAATAGATTGTAGAATGGAATGTGAAATGGAATGTGGAATGGAATGTAAATGAATGTGGAAGTAATGTGGAATGTAACGTAACAGAATGTGGAATGGAATGTGTATTTGAATGTGGAATGGAAAGTGGAATGGAACGGAATGGAATGAGGAATGGAACATGGAATGGAACTTGGAATGAAACGTGGAATGGAACGTGGAATGGAAAGTGGAACGGAACGTGGAATGGAATGTTTAATGGAATGTGGAGTGGAACGTGGAATGGAACGGAATGGAACATGGAATGGAACATGGAACTGAAAGGAATGGAACGTTGATTGGAATGTGAAATGGATCGTGGAATGGAAAGTGGAATGGAATGGAATGGAATGTGGATTGGAATGTGGAACGGAATGCGGAATAGGAAGTGGAATGGAATGTGGAATGGAATGTGTAATGGAAATAAATTCATTTCGGAATGGAATGGGATGGAATGTGGAATGCAATGGAATGAAATGTGGAAGGGAAAGAAATGGAATGTGGAATGGAATGGAATGGAATGTGGAATGGAATGTGGAATAGAATAGAATGGAATGTGGAGTAGAATGTGAAATGGGATGGAATGGATAGCGGTATGGAATGGAATGGAATGCAATGGTACGGAATATGGGATGGAATGGAAAGGAACTTGTAGTGGAATGTGGAATGGAATGCGGAATGGAACGTGGAATGGAAGGTGCAATGGAATGGAACGGAAAGTGGAATGGAACGCGGAATGGAATGTGGAATGGAACGTGGAATAGAATATGGAATGGAATGTGGAATGAAAATGAATGGAATGTGCAACTGAATGGAATGGAATGTGGAATGGAATGGAAAGGAATGTGGAATGGAAAGGAAGGCAATTGGGAATTGAATGTGGAATGGAATGGAATGGAATGAGGAATAGAATGTGGAATGCCATGGAAAGGAAAGCGGAATGGAATGGAATGGAAAGGAATGTGGAATGGAATGGAATGCCATGTGGAATAGAATGTGGAATGGAATGGAATGGAATCTGGAATAGAATATGTAACGGAATAGAATGGAAAGCGGAATGGAATGGTATGGAATGTGGAATGGAATGGAATGCAATGTGGAATGGAGTGGAATGGAAAGTGGAATGGAACGTGAAATGGAATGTGGAATGGAAAGTAATTGAATGTGGAATGGAATGCGGAATGGACAGGAATGGAATGGAATGGAATGGAAAGTGGAATGAAATGTGGAATGGAATGGAATGCAATGTTGAATGGAATGTGGAATGGACTGGATTGGAATGTGGAATGCAGTGTGGAATGGAATGGAATGGAATGGAATGCTAAGGAATGCAGAATGGAATGTGGAATGGAATGGAATGCAATGTGGAATGGAATGTGGAAATAAATGTAGAATGGAATGTAATGCAATTTGGAAAGTAATGTGGAATATAATGGATTGCAACGTGGAATGGAATATGGAATGGAATGTGGAATGGAACGCAATGGAATGTGGAACGGAATGTGGAATTGAGTGTGGAATGGAATGGAATGGAATGTGGAATGGAACGTGGAATGGAATGTGGAGTAAAATGTGGAACAGAATGGAATGTAACGTGGAATGAAATCGATTGCAACGTTTAGGAATATTAAATTGAATGGAATGGATCGTGGAATGGAACGTGGAATGGAACGTGGAATGGAAGGTGGAATGGAACGTGGAATGGAACAGAATGGAACGTGGAATGGAAAGTAATCGAATATGGAATGGAATGTGGAATGGAATTGACTGGAATGTGGAATGGAATGGAATGGAATGTGGAATGAAATGTGGAACGGAATGGATGGAATGTGGAAAGGAATCTGGAATGGAATGGAATGGAATGTGGAAAGGAATGTGGAATAGAATGTGGAATGCAATGGGATGGAATGTGGAATGGAATGTGGAATGGAATGGAATGGAATTTGGACTGGAATATGAAATGGAATGCGGAATTTAATGTAGAGTGGCATGTGGAATTGAGCAGAATGGAACGTGGAATGAAATGTGGAATGGAATGTGGAATGGAACGTGCTATGGAATTGAGTGGAATGTGGAATGGAACGTGGAATGGAATGTGGAATGGATCGTGGAATGGAGTGGAATGGAAAGTGGAATGGAAAGTGGAATGGAATGTTGAATGGATCGTGGAATGGAGTGGAATGTAACGTGGAATGGAACGTAAAATCGAATGGAATGGAATGTGGAATGGAACCTGGAATGGAATGTGGAACGGATCATGGAATGGAATGGAATGCAATGTGTAACGGAACGTGGAATGGAATGGAAGGGAACGTGGAATGGAACGTGGAATGGAACGTGGAATGGAATGTAGAATGGAAAGTGGAATGAAAGGTGGAATGGATCGTGGAATTGAATGGAATGGAAGTTGGAATACAATGTGGAATGGAATGGAAGAGAACGTGGAATGGAATTTGGAATGGAATGTGGAATGGAATGTGGAATGAAAGGTGCAATGGATCATGTAATTGAACGGAAAGGAACTTGGAATACAATGTGGAATGGAAAGGAATGTGAAATGGAATGTGGAGTGGAATACAATGGAAAGTGGAACAGAATGGAAAGGATTGCGGAATGGAATGTGCAATGGAACGGAATTTAATGGGGTATGGAATGTGGAAAGCAATGAGGAATGGAAAGTGGAATGGAATGGAGTGTGGAATGGAATGGAATGTAACTTGGACTGGAATGTGGAATGGAATGTGGAGTGGCATGTGGAATTGAACGGAATGGAACATGGAATGGAATTTGGAATGGAATGTGGAATGGAACATGCTATGGAACGGAGTGGAAAGGAATGTGGAATGGAACAAGGAATGGAATGTGGAATGGATCGTGGAATGGAGAGGAATGGAAAGTGGAATGGAACGTAGAATGGAATGGAATGCAATGTGGAATGGAACGTGGAATGGAATGTGGAATGGATGGAGGAATGGAATGTAATGTAATGTGTGATAGAACATGGAATGGAATAGAACGGAACCTGAAATGGAAAGTGGAATGGAACGTGGAATTGAAAGTGGAATGGAAAGTGGAATGGAATGTGCAAAGGAATGTGGAATGGAATGTGGAATGGAATGGAATGGAGACTGGAGTGGATCTTGGAATGGAATGGAAAGGAACGTGGAATGGAATGCTGAGAGGAATGTGGAATGGAATGTGGAATGGTATAGAAAGTAAATTGGAATGGATCGTTGAATGGAATGTAGAATGGCATTTGGAATGGAATGGAATGGAATGGAATGGAATGTGGAATGGAATGTGGAATGGAATGTGGAATGGAATGGAATGGACTGTGGAAGGGAATGTGGAAAGAATGTGCAATGGTATGTGGAATACAACGGAATGAAATGTGGAATGGAATATGGAATGGAAAATAGAATGCAATGTTATGGAATGTGGAATGGAATGTGGAATGGAATGTTGAATGAAAGGTGGAATGGATCGTGGAATTGAATGGAATGGAACTTGGAATACAATGTGGAATGGAATGGAAGGGAATGTGTAATGGAATGTGGAGTGGAACGCAATGGAAAGTGGAACGGAATGGAATGCAGTGCGGAATGGAATATGGAATGCAGTTCGGAATGGAATGTGGAATGCAACGGAATGTAATGGGGTATGGAATGTGGAATGGAATGTGGAATGGAAAGTGGAATGGAAGGGAATGGAACGTGGAATGGAATGTGGAATTGAGTGTGGAATGGAACGTGGAATGGAATGGATTGGAATGGAATGCCGAATGGAACATGGAAAGGAAAGTGGAACGGAATGGAATGGAATGTGGAATGGAACATGGAATGGAATGTGGAATTGAGTGTGGAATGGAACGTGGAATGGAATGGATTGGAATGGAATGTCGAATGGAACATGGAAAGGAAAGTGGAACGGAATGGAATGGAATGTGGAATGGAATGGAATGGAATGTGCAATGGAATGCGGAATGGACTTTAAAGTAATATGGAATGAAAAGTGGAGTGGAATGTGGAATGTATTGAGGAACGGAATGTGGAATGGAAGGGAATGGAATGTGGAATGGAATGTGGAATGGAGTGTGGAATGGAACTTGGAATATAATGCAATATAATGTTGAGTGCAACATGGAATGGAATGGAATGGAACGTGGAATGGAAAGTGGAATGCAACGAGGAATGGAATGGAGTGGAATGGGAAGTGTAGTGGAACGTGGAATGGAACTTGGAATGCAACAGAATGGAATGTGGAATGGAACGTGAAATGGAATGGAATGTGGAATGGAACGTCAAATGGAATGGAATGGAACGTGGAATGGAACGTGGAATGGAACGTGGAATGGAATGTGGAATGAAACGGAATGGAATGTGGAATGGAATGTGGAATTGAGTGTGGAATGGAACGTGTAATGGAGTGGAATGGAATGTGGAATGGAACATGGAATGGAATGGAATGGAATGGAATAGAATGTGGAATGGAACGGAATGGAATGTGGAATGTAATGGAATAGAAAGTGGAAGGGAATGTGGAATGGAATGTGGAATGTAATGTGGAATATAATGGAATGAAATGTGGAATGAAATGTGGATTGGAATGGAATGGAATGGGGAATGTAATGGACTGGAATATGTAATGGAATGTGGAATAGAATTTAATGGAATGTGGAATGGAAAGTGGAATGGAATGGAATGGAATGCGGAATGGAAAGGAATGGAATGTGGAATGAAATATGGAATGGAATGTGAAATGGAAAGGAATGGAATGTGGAATGGAATGGAATGTGGAAAGGAATATGGAATGGAATGTGGAATGGAATTGAATGAAATGTGGAATGCAATGTTGATTAGGAATGGAAAGTAATGTGGAATGGAATGGACTGTGGAATGGAAAGTGGAATGCAATGTGGAATGGAAAGTGGAATATAATGGAATGGAAGTTGGAATAGAATGTGGAACGGCATGTGAAATGGAATGCAAAGGAATGTGCAATGGAATGTGGAATGAAATGCAATGAAATGAGAATGGAACGCGGATTGGAATGTGGAATGGAATGTGGAATGTACTGCGGAAAGGAATATGGAATGGAATGTGGCATGCAATGTGGAATGGAATGAAATGGAATGGAATGTGGAATGGAAAGTGAATTGGAATGCAAAGGATTGTGGAATGGAATATGGAGTTAAATGCTTGGAATGAGAATGGAATGCGGAATGGAAAGTGGAACGGAATGGAATGGAATGTGCAATGGAATTTGGAATGCAAAGTTGAATGGAATGAAATGGAATGTGGAACGGAATGTGGAATGGAAAGTGGAATGGAATGGAATGGAATGTGGAATGGAATGTAGAACGGATTGTGGAATAGAAGGGAATCGAATGTGGAATGGAATGTTGAATGTTATGTGGAATCGAAAGTGGAATGGAATGGAATGGAATGTGGAATGGAACGTGGAATGGAACGTTGAATGGAAAGTGTAATGGAACATGGAATGGAACGTGGAAAGGGATGTGCAATGGAATGTTGAATGGAAAGTTGAATGGAATGGAATGGAACGTGGAATTGAACGTGGAATGGAATGGAATGGAACATGGAAAGAAACGTGGAATGGAAAGTGGAATGGAACATGTAATGGGACGTGGAATGGGATGTGCAATGGAATGCGGAATAGAAAGTTGAATGGAATGGAATGGAACGTGAAATTGAACATGGAATGGAATGGAATGGAACGTAGAATGGAACGTGGAAGGGAACATGGTAAGGATTGTGGAATGGAACGTAGAATGGAATGTGGAATGGAAAGTGGAAAGAATGTGGAATGGAATGGAATGTAGAATGGAACGTGCAATGTATCGTGGAATTTAATGTGGAACGAATCATGGAATGGAAGGTGAAATGGAATGTGGAATGGAATGTGGAATGGAATACGGAATGGAAAGTGAAATTGAATGGAATGTAATGTTGAATGGAACGTGGAACGGAATGGAATGGAATGTGCAATGGAATGTGGAATGGAATGTGGAAAGTAATGGAATGTAATGTGGAAAGGAATCTGAAAGGAAAGTGGAATGTAATGGAATGTAATGTGGAATGGAACTTGGAATGGAATAGAATGGAATGTGGAATGTAATCTGGAATTGAAAATGGAATGGAACGGAGAATGCAATGTGGCATGGAATGGGCAATGGAATGTGGAATGGAATGGGCAATGGAATGTGGAATGGAACGTGGAATGGAATGGAATGGAAAGTGGAATGGAACGTGGAATTGTATGGAATGGAAAGTGGAACGGAAGTTGGAAAGAAAGGAATGGAACATGCATTGGAATGTGGAATGGAATATAGAATGGAACGTGGAATGGAACGTGGAATGGAATGGAAAGGAAAGTGGAAAGGAATGGAATGGAACTTGAAATGCAATGTGTAATGGAATGTGGTATGGAAGGTTGAATTGAAAGTGGAATGAAATGGAATGGAACGTGCAATGGAATGTGGAATGGAATGAAATGGAATTTGGAAAGGAATGATAATGGAATGTGGAATGGAAAGGAATGGAACGTGGAAAGGGACGTAGAATGGAACATGGAATGCAACGTGGAATGGAACGTGGAATGGAATGTGGAATGCAATGGTATGGAATGTGGAACGGAATGGAACGGAATGTTGAATGTAAAAGAATGCAACCTGGAATGGAACGTGGAATGTAACATGGAATGGAATGGAATAGAACGTGGAATGGAATGTGGAATAGAATGGAATGGAAATTGGAATGCAATGTGGAATTGAATGTGGAAAGATACGTGGAATGGAACGTTGAATGGAATGTGGAATGGAATGGAATGGATTGTGGAATGAAATGGAAGGGAATGTAGAATGCAAAGGAATGGAACATGGAATGGGACATGGAATGGAACATGGAATGCGACGTGGAAAGTAAAGAGAAATGGAAGGTGGAATGGAATGGAATGGAATGCAATGGAATGTGGAATGGAATGGAATGGAATGTGGAATGCAATGGAATGGAGTGGAATATGGAATGGAATGGAATGGAATGCGGAATGCAATGGAACTTAATGTGGAATGGAATGGAATGGAATGGAATGGAATGGAATGTAGAATGGAACGGAATGGAATGTGGAATGGAATGGATTGGAATATGGAACGGAATGGAATGTGGAATGGAATGGATTGGAATATGGAAAGGAATGGAATGGAAAGTGGAATGGAATGTGGAATGGTATGTGGAATGCATTGTTTAAAGGATTGGAATGGAATGTTGAATACAATGGAATGGAATGGAATGTGGAATGGAAACTGGAATGGATCGCTTAATGAAATGGAATGGAATGTGCAACAGAATGGAATGGAATGTGTAATGGAATGGAATGGAAAGTGAAATAGAATGTGGAACGGAATGTGAAATGGAATGTGGAATGGAATGTGGAATGGAATGTGGAATGGAATGGAATAGAATGTCGTATGAAATGTGGAAGGGAATGGATAGGAATGTGGACTGGAATGTGGAATGGAATGCAATGGAATGAGAATGGAATTTGGAATGAAATGGAATGGAATGTGGAATGGACAGCGGAATGGAATGTGGAATGGAATGTGGAATGGAACGTGGAATGGAACGGAATGGTATGGAATGTGGAATGGATTGTGAATTAGAATGCAATGGAATGTGGAATGAATTGCAATGGAATGAGAATGGAATGTGGAATGGAATGTCAAATGTAATGGAATGGAATGTGGAATGGACTGCAGAATGGAATGTGCAATAGAGTGTGGAATTGAATGTGGAATGGAATGGAATGGAATGGAATGGAATGGAATGGAATGTGGAATGGAATGGAATGCAATGTGGAATAGAATGGAATGGAAAGGAAGTTGGAGTTGAATGGAATGGAATGTGAAATGGAATGTGGAATGGAAAGTGGAATGGAATGGAATTGAACGTTGAATGGAATGGAATGGAACGTGGAATGTAACGTGGAATGGAATGAAATGGAACGTGGAGTGGAACGCGGAATGGAATGTGGAATGGAACGTGGAATGGAACGTGGAATGGAATGGAATGGAATGTGGAATGGAATGTAGAATGCAATGGAATGGAATGACTAATGGAATGTGGAATAGAAGGTGGAATGGAACATGGAATGGAATGTGGAATGGAATGTGGAATGGAATGGAATGTGGAATGGAATGTGGAATGGAAAGGAATGGAGGGTTTAAATGGAATGGAATGTAATATGGAGTGGTTTGTGGACTAGAATGGAATGTACTGTGAAATGAAATGTGGAATGGTATGGAATGGAATGTGGAATGGAATGCTCAATGGAATGTGGAATGGAATGTAGCGGAAAGTGGAATGGAATGTGGAATGGAACGTTGAGTAGAATGTGGAATGGAAAGTGGAATGGCATGGAATGGAATGTGGAATGGAATGTGGAATGGAAAGTGGATTGGAAAGTGGAATGGAATGGAATCGAATGTAGAATGGATTGTGTAATGGAATGAAATGGAATGTGCAATGCAGTTTTGAATGGAATGGAATGGAATGTGGAATGGAATGGAATGTGGAATGGAAAGTGGAATGCAATGGAGTGGAATGTGGAATGAAATGTGGAATGCAATGGAATGCAAGGTGGAATGGAATGTGGAATAAAATGGAATGCAAAGAGAAATGGAATGTGCAATGGAAAGTGGAATGAAGCGTGGAATGAAAGATGTTATGGAACGGAATGGAATGTGGAATCGAATGTGGACTGGAATGGAATGTTTAATAGAAAGTGGAATGGAATGTAATGTTTAAATGGAATGGAATGGAATGTGGAATGGAATGTGTACTGGAATGGAAAACTATGTGGAATGGAATGTGCACTGGGATGGAATGTGGAATAGAATGTGGAATGGGATGGAATGTGGAATGGAATGTTCAATGGAGTGTGGAATGGAATGTGGAATGGAATGTAATGAAATGTGGCATGGAATGTGGAATGGAATGTGGATTGGAACGTTGAATGGAATGGGGAATGGAATGTGGAATGGAAAGTGGAAAGGAACGTGGAATGGAATGTGGAACGGAACGGGGAATGGAATTGAATGGAACATGGAATGGAATGTGGAATGGAATGGAACGTGGAATTGAACCTGGAATGGAATGGAATGGAATGTAGAATGGAATGTGGAATGTAATGGAACGGGATGTGGAATGGAATGGAATGGAATGTGGAATAGAAATTAATGGAACGAGGAATGGAACATCTACGAGAACGTGGAATGCAGCGTGGAATGGAACATGGAATGGAATGTGAAATATAATGGAATGGAATGTAGAATGGAATGGAATGGAATGTGGAATGGATTTAAATAGATTGGAATGTGGAATGGAGTGGAATGGAATGCAATGGAATGGAAGGGAATGGAAAGGAATGTGGAATGGAATGGAATGGAATCTAATGGAAAGTGGAATTGAATGCAAAGGAGTGTGGAATGGAATGGAATGGAATGTCAAATGGAATGGAATGGAAAGTGGAATGGAATGTGAAATGGAAAGTGGAATGGATTGTGGAATGGAAAGTGGTAAGGAATGTGGAATGCAATGTGGAATGGAATGTGGAATGGAACAGAATGCAATGTGGATTGCAATGTGGAATGCAATTTGCAAAGGAAAGTTGAATGTAATGGAATGGATTGTGGAATGGAAAGTGGAATTGAATGAAATGGAACATCGAAAGGAACATGGAATGGAACGTGGAATGGAACGAGAAATGGAATGCGGAATGGAATGTGGAAAGGAATGTGGAATGGAATGGAATGGAACGTGGAATGGAACGTGGAATGGAATGGAATGGAACGTGGAATGGAACGTGGAATGGAATGGGCAGTGGAATGAGGAATGTAACGTTGAATGCAATGGAATAGTAAGTGGAAAGGAACGTGGAATGGAATAGAATGGAACATGGTATGGTACAGAATGGAATGTGAAATGGAATGTGGACTGGAATGGAATGCAATATGGAATGGAATGTGGAATAGAATGTAATGGAATGTGGAACGGAATGTAGAATGGAATGTGATGGAATGTGGAATGTAATGTGGACTGGAATGTGTAATGGAGTGGAATGGAATGTAGAATGGAACTTAGAATGGAACGTGGAATGGAATGTGGAACGGAATGTGGAATGGAAACTGGAATGGAATGGAATGTCGAATGAAACGTGGAATGGAATGGAATGGAAAGTGAAATGGAAGTTGCAATGTTACGTGGAATGGAACGTGGAGTGGAATGTGTGATGGAATGTGGAATGGAATGTTTAATTGGATTGAATGGAATGTGGAATGGAATGGAATGGAATGTGGTATGGTACGGAATAGAATGTGAAATGGAATGTGCACTGGAATGGAATGCAATGTGGAATGGAATGTGGAATGGAATGTAATGGAATCTGCAACGGAATGTGGAATGGAATGGAATGGAATGTGGAGTGGAAATTGGAATGGAATTTGGAATGGAACGGAATGGAATGTGGAACGGAATGTGGAATTGAAAGTGGAGTGGAATGGAATGCAATGTCAAATGAAACTTGGAATGGAATGGAATGGAAAGTGAAATGGAAGCTGCAATGGAACATGTAATGGAACGTGGAATGGAATGTGGAATGGAGTGTGGAATGAAATGTGGAATGGAATGTGGAATGGAACGTGGAATGGAATGGGATGTAAAGTAGAATGCAATGGAAGTTCACGTGGAATGGAATATGGAAGAGAATGTGTAATGAAAAGTGAAATGGAAAGTGGAAAGGAATGGAATGGAACGTGCAATGGAATGTGTAATGGAATGTGGAATGTAACGGGGAATGTAATGTGGAATGTAAAGTGGAATGGAAAGGAATGTAATGTGGAATTGAATGTGGAATGGAATGGAAGGGAATCCAGAATGGACAGGAAAGGAATGTGGAATGGAATGGACTGGAATTGAATGGTATGGAATGGAATGAAATGTGGAATGAAATGGAATGCAATGTGGAATGAAAAAGGGAATTCACAATGGAATAGAATTTCATAAAGTGCGGAATTGAATTGAATGGAATGTGGAGTGGAAGGCAATGGAATGGAATGGAATATGCAGTTGAATGCAATGGTAGGTGGAATGGAATGGAATGGAATGTGCAAAGGAATGGAATGAAATGGAATGGTAGGTGAAATTTAATATGAAATGGAATGTGGAATGGAACGTGGAATGGAACACCTAATGGAAAGTGGAATGGAAAGTGGAAGGAATGGAGAGCAAACTGGGATGAAATGTGGAATGGAATGGAATGGAATGTGGATTGCAATGTGGAATGTAATGTGGAAAGAAATGGAATGGAATGGAATTTGGAATGGAAAGGAATGGAATTGAATGGAATATGGAATGGAATGAATTGGAATGTGGAATGGAAAGGAATGGAATGTGGAATGGAATGTGGAGTGGAATGGAATGGAAAGTGGAATGCAATGTGCAGTGAAAGTGAATGGATTGTGGAAAGGAATGGTTTGGAATGAGGAATGGAATATGAAATGCAATGGAATGACATATGGAAGGGAATGGAATGGAATGATGTATGGAATGTAGAATGGAATGGAATGCCATGTGGAATGGAATGGAAGGGAATCTGGAATGATACTTAATGGAAGGTGGAATACAATGTGGAATAGAATGAGGAATGGAATGTGGAATGGAATGGAATAGAATGTATAATGGAATGGAACGGAATGTGGAATAGAACGGAATGGAATGGAATGGAATGGGAATGGAATGGAATGAAATGTTGATTGCAAAGCAATGAAATGAAAGGAGGAATTTAATGAAATGTAATGTGGAATGTAATGGAATGGAACGTGGAATGAAAGGTGGAATAGAATGTGGAAAGGAATGTGGAAAGGAAAGTGGAATGGAATGGAATGGAATGTGGAATGGAATGGAATGGAATGGAATATGGAATGCAATGGAATGGAATGTGGATTGCAATGGAATGGAAAGAAATGTGGAATTGAGTGGAATGGAATGTGGAATGGAATGGAATAGAATGAGGAATGCAATCGAATAGAATGAGGAATGCCATGGAATGGAACGTGGAATGGAATGTGGAATGGAATGTGGAAAGGTATGTGGAATGGAATGTGGAATGGAATGGAATGGAATGCTGAATTGAATGGAATGGAATGTGGAATGGAATGTGGAATGGAATGGAATGGAACCTGGAATGGAATGGAATGGATTGTGGAATGGAATGGAATGGAACTTGGAATAGAATGTGGAATGGAATGTGGAATGGAACACGGAAAGGAATGGAATGGAATGTGGAATAGAATGCAATGGAATGGAATGGAATTCGGAATGGAATGGAATGGAATGTGGAATGGAATGGAATGTAAAGTGGAATAGAATGGAATTGAGTGGAATGTGGAATGGGATTTGGAACGGCATGTGGAATGGAATGGAATGGAAAGTGGAATGGAATGGAATGGAATGTGAAATGGAATGGAAATTGGAATGGAATGGAACTTGGAATGGAATGGAATGGAATGTTGATTGGAAAGAAATGGAATTTCTCTTTTATGTTTAATGGAATGCTGAAAGGAAACGAATGGAATGTGAAATGGCATGTGGAGTGGAATGTGGAATGGAATACGGAATGAAATGTGGAATGGAATGTGGAATGGAATGTGGAATGAAAGGTAGAATGGAACGTGGAATGAAATGGAATGGAACGTGGAATGGAATGGAATGGAACTTGGAATTAAATGTCACATGGAATGGAATGTGCAATGGAATGTGCAATGGAATGGAATGGAATGTGGAATGTAATTTGGAGTGAAAAGGAATGGAATGTGGAATGGAATGCAATGGAATGTGGAATGGAATGCAATGGAATGTGGAATTAAATTTGAAATGGAAAGGAATGTAATGTGAAATGGAATGTTGAATGGAATCTGGAATGGAATGTGGAATGGAATGTAATTGAATGTGGTGTGGAATGTGGAATGGAATGTGGAATGTAAAGTACTGTAATGTGTAATGGAATGTGGAATGGAATGTGGAATGTAATAGAATGGAATGTTGAATAGAATGTGGAATGGAATGGAATGGAATGTGTAATTCAATGTGGAAAGGAAAGGAATGGAATGTGGAATGGAATCTAATGGAATGAGGAATGGAATGTGGAATGGCATGAAATGGCATGTGGAATTGTATGGAATGGAATGTGGAATTAAATCGAATGGAAACTGGAATAGAATGTGAAATGGAATGTGGAATGGAATGTGGAAAGCAATTCAATGGAATGTGGAATGGAATGGAATGGAATGGAATGTGGAACAAAATGGAATTGAATGGAATGGGAATGGAATGGAATGGAGTGTGGAATTCAATGGAATGGAATTAAATGAGGAATTGAATGGAATGGAATTTGGAATGGAATGTGGAATGGAATGGAATATAATGTGGAATGGAATGTGGAATGGACTGGAATGGAATTTGGAATGAAATGGTATGGAACGTGGAAGAGAATGTGGAAAGGAATGTGGAATGGAAACTGGAATGGAATGGAGTGGAATGTGGAGTGGAATGGAATTGAATGTGGAATGGAATGGAATGGAATGGAATGGAATGGAATGCGAAATCGAATGGAATGTAAAGTGTATTGCAATAGATTGGAATCAAATGTGGAATTGAATGGAATGGAATATGGAATGGATTGTGGAATGGAATGGAAGGTGGGATGGAATGGAAAGGAATGTGGAATGGAATGTTGAATAGAATGTCGAATCGAATGTTAAATAGAATGTGGAATGAAATGGAATGGAATGCGGAATGGAAAGTGGAATAGAATGGAATGGAACGTGGGATGGAATGGAAAGGAATGTGGAATGGAATGTTGAATAGAATGTCGAATGGAATGTTAAATAGAATGTGGAATGAAATGGAATGGAATGCGGAATGGAAAGTGGAATAGAATGGAATGGAACGTGGAATGGAATGTGGAATGGAACATGGAATGGAATGTGGAATGGAACGTGGAATGAAATGTGCAATGGAATGTGGAACGGAATGTGGAATGGAATGGAATGCACGTGGAAAGGAACGTCGAAATCAACGGAATGGAACGTAGAATGGAATGGAATGTGGAATGGAATGTGGAAAGGAATGTGGAATTGAATGGAATTGAAAGTGGAACTGAAAGTGGAATGGAATGGAATGGAATGTGGAATGGAATGTGGAATGGATTGGAATGGAAAGGAATGTGGAATGGAATGTGGAATGGAATGAAATCAAATGTGGAATTGAATGTGGAATGGAATGGAAAAGAATGTGGAATGGAATGGAATGGAATGTGGAATAGAAAGGAAGGGAATGTGGAATGGAATGTGGAGAGGATTGGAATGGAATGTGGAATGGAATGGAATGGAACCTGGAATGGAACGTGGAATGGAATGTGGAATGAAAGGTGGAATGGAATGCTACGTGGAATGGAATGGAATGGAATGCAATGAAATGTGGAAATGAATGGAATGGAATTGGAATGGAATGGAAAGGATTGGATTGTGGAAGGGAATGGAATAGAATGCAATGGAATGGAAAGTGGAATGGAATCGACTAGAATTTGGAATGGAATACAATGTGGAATGGAAAGAAATGGAATGGAATGTTTAATGAAATGGAATGAAATGGAATGGATTGTGGAATAGAATGGAATGGAATGTGGAATGGAATAGAATGTGGAATGGAAAGGAATGGAATGGAATTGGGAATGGAATGGAATGGAATGTGTAATGGAATGGAATGGAATTTAATGGACTGTGTAATGGAATGGAATGGAATGTGGAATGGAATGGAATGGAATGTGGAATGGAATAGAATGTGGAACGGAATGAAATGGAATAGAATGTGAAATGGAATGGAATGGAATATGGAATGGAATGGAATGGAATGTGGAGTGTAATGGAATGTAATGTAATGTGCAACGGTATGATGAATGGAATGGAATGAAATGGAATGGAATGGAATGGAATGTGGAATGGAATGGAATGGAATTGAATAGAATGGATTAGAATGTGGAATGCAATGTGGAATGCAAAGCAATGGAATATGAAATGGAATGTGGAATGGAACCTATTGGTATGCAATGAAATGTGGAAATTAGTGGAATGGAATACGGAATGGAATGGAATGGAAAGGAATGGAATGTGGAATGGAATGGAATGGTATGTGGAATGGAATACAAAGTGGAATGGAATGAAATGGAATGAAATGTAGAAGGAAATGGAATGTAATGTCGAGTGGAATGGAATGGAATGGAATTGAATGTGGAATGGAATGGAATGGAATGAGGAATGGAATAGATTTTGGAATGCAATGGAATGGAATGGAGAGTGGAATCGAATGAAATGGAATGGATTGGAATGGATTGTGGAGTGGAATGGAATGGAATGTGGAATGTAATAGAAAGTGGAATGGAATGAAACGGTATGGTATGTGAAATTGAATGAAAGGAAATGTGGAATGTAATGGAATTTAATTTGGAATGGAAAGGAATGTGGAAATGAATGAAACGGAAAGTAATGTGGAATAGAAATTGGAATGGAATGGAATTAAATGTGGAATGCAGTGGAAGGTAATGTGGACTGGAATGTGGAATGGAATGTGCACTGCAGTGTGGAATGGAAAGGAATGGAAGGAGGAATGGAATGGAATGGAATGTGTAATAGTACTTGGAAAGGAATGGAATGGCATGTGGGATAGAAAGTGGAATGGAACGTGGAATGGAACATGGAATGGAACGTGGAATGGATGAGAATGGAACGTGGAATGCAATGGAATGGAATGTGGAATGGAATGGAATGGAATGGAATGGAATGTGAAATGGAATGGAAGGGAATGTGAAATGGAATGTGCAATGCAATGGAATGGAATGTGGAATGGAATGTGTATGGAATGCATTGGAATGTGGAATGGAATGTGGAATGGAATGGAAATGAATGTGGAATGGAATGTGGAATGGAATGAAATGGAATGGAATGTGAAATGGAATGGAATGGAACTTGGAAAGGAATGTGGAATGGAACGTGGATTGGAACTTGGAATGGAATGCGGAATGGAATGTGAAACGGTATGTGGAATGGAATGGAATGAAATGGAATGGCATATGGAATGGAATGCAATGGGATTGTATGGCATGGAATGTGGAATGGAATGGAATGGAATGGAATGTGGAATGCAATGAGGAATACAATTCAATGGAATATGAAATGAAATGTGGAATGGAATGAAATAGGATGTGACGTAAATGTGGAAATAAATGGAATTGAATGTGGAATGGAAGGGAGTGGAATGTGGAATAGAATGGAATGTAATGTGGAATGGAATGGAATGGAATGGAATGTGGAATGAAATCGAATGGAATGGAATGGAATGTGGCATGGAATGGAATGTATTGTGGAATGGAATATAATATGGAATGGAATGAAATGGAATGCGATGTAGAATGGAATGGAATCGAATGTGGAATGGAATGGAATGGAATGTGGAATGGAATGGAATGAAAGGGAATGTGGACTGGAATATGGAATGGAATGTGGACTGCAATGTGGAATGGAATTGAATGGAATGTGGAATGGAATGTGGAATGGAATGTGAAATGGAATGTGGAATGGATTGTGGAATGGAGTGTGGAATGCAATCTGGAATGGAATGGAATGGAAAGTGGAATTGAATGGAGTGGAATATGAAATGGAATAGAATGTGGAATGGAATCAAATGGAATTGAATGTAGATTGGAATGGAATTTGATGTCGAATGGAATGGAATGTAATGGAATGTGGAATGGAATGTGGAATGGAATAGAATGTGGAATGCAATGGAATGGAATGGAATCTGGAATGGAATGCATTGGAATGGAATGTGGAATGGAATGGTATGGAATGTGGAATGGAATAGAAAGTGGAATAGAATGAAATGTTATGGTATGTGAAATGGAATGGAATGGAATGTGGAATGGAATGGAATGGAATGTGGAATGGAATGGAATGGAAGGAATGTGGAGTGGAATGTGGAATGGAATGGAATGTTGAATGGAATGTGGAATGGAATGGAATTGAATGTGGAAAGGAACGTGGAATGGAATGGAATGGCTTGTGGAATAGAACGTGGAATGGAACGTGGAATGGAACGTGGAGTGAAACGTGGAATGGATTAGAATGGAACGTGGAATGCAATGGAATGGAATGTGGAGTGGAATGGAATGTGGAATGGAATGGAATGGAATGCAGAATGGAATGTGGAAGGAAATGGAAAGGAATGTCAAATAGAAATAAATGGATTGTGGAATTTAATGTGCAAACGAATGGGAGGGAATGGAATGGAATGTGAAATGGAATGGAATGGAATGTGGAAAGAAATATGCAATGGAATGAAATGGAATGGAAGGGAATGTGGAAAGAAATATGCAATGTAATGGAATGGAATGGATTTTGGAATGGAATGGAATGGAATGTGGAATGGAATGGAATGGAAAGGAATGTGGAATGGAATGTGGAATGGAATGGAATGGAATGTGGAATGGAATGGAATGGAATGTGGAATGGAATGGAATGGAATTGAATGGAATAGAATGCAATGTGGAATGGAATGTAATGGAATAGAATGTGGAATGCACTCATCCCAAAGAAGTTTTTAAGTGAAAATATTTTCTAGACAGAAGCATTCTCAGAAACAGCTTTGTGATTTCGGGATTGAACTCACAGAATTGAACCTTCCTTTTCATAGAGCAGTTCTGCAACACTCTGGTTGTGGAAACTGCAAGTGGATATTTGGTGCGATTACGGCATCTAGTGGAAAAGGAAATACATTCAGATAAAAAATAGAACTGTTCTGAGAAACTTTTTTGTGATGTGTGCATTCTACTCACAGGGGTGAACCTTCCTTTTGATAGAACAGTTTTGAAACACTGTTTTTGTGGAGTCTGCAACTGGATATTTGGAGTGCTTTGAAGCCTATGTTGGAAAAGAATCATTTTCACCTAAAAACAAGATAGAAGCATTCTCAGAAACTTCTTTGTGATGTGTGCATTCAACTCACAGAGTTGAAGCTTCCTTTTGATATAGCTGTTTTGAAACACTCTTTCAGTAGAATCTGCAAGTGGATATTTGGAGTGCTAAGAGGCCAACAGTGGAAAAGGAATTCTCTTCACATAAAAACTAGACGGAAGCATCCTCAGAAACTTCCCTGTGCTTTATGGATTCACGTCAGAGAGAGGAACTTTCCTTTTGAAAGCGCAGTTTTGAAACCCTCTTTTTGTAGAATTTGCTAGTGGATGTTTGGAGCGATTTGAGGCCTATGCTGGAAAACGAAATATCTTCCCATAAAAACTAGACAGAAGCATTCTCAGAAACTTCTTTGTGATGAGTGCATACAACTCACAGAACTTGAACCTTCATTTTGAAAGAGCAGTTTTGAAACACTCTTTTTGTAGAATCTGCAAGTGGATATTTTGAGCGTTTTGAGGCCTTTGCTGGGAAATGAAATATCTTCACCTGAAAACTACACAGAAGCATTCTCAGAAAATTCTTCGTGATGCGTGCATTCAGCTCACAGAGTTGAACCCGCCTTTTCATAAAGCAGTTTGGAAACAGCCTTTTTGTAAAATCTGCAAGTGGATATTTAGAGCAATTTGAGGCCTATGCTGCAAAAGGAAATATCTTCAGAGAAACCCTAGACAGAAGCATTCTCAGGAACTCCTGTTTGATGAGTGCATTCAACTCACGGACTTGAACTCCCTTTTGATGGAAAAGTTTTGAAACACTCCTTTTGTAGAATCTGCAAGTGTTTATTTTGAGCGCATTGAGGCCTATGATGGAAAAGGAAATATCTTCATGTAAAAACGAGACAGAAGCAGTCTCAGAAACTTCTGTGTGATGAGTGCATTCAACTCACACACTTGAACTTTCCTTTTGATAGGGCAGTTTTGAAACACTCTTTTAGTAGCATCTGTAAGTGGATATTTGGAGGGATTTTATGCCAATGCTGGAAAATGAAATATCATCACAGAAAAACTAGGCAGAAGCATTCTCAGAAACTTCTTCATGATGAGTGCATTCAACTCACAGAGTTGAACGTTCCTTTTGATAGAACAGTTTTGAAACACTCCTTTTGTAGTATCTGCAACTGTTTATTTGGAGCTCTTTGAGGCCTATGTTGGAAAAAGAAATATCTTCACATAAAAACCAGACAGAAGCATTATCAGAGACTTCCCTGTGCTTTCTGCATTCAACCCACATAGTTGAACCTTCGTTTTGATAGAACAGTTTTGAAAATCTCTTTTCATAGAATCTGCAATTCGACATTTGGAACGGTTTGGGGCTTACACTGGAAAAGGAAATACGTTCACATAAAAACTAGATAGAAGCAGTCTCAGAAACTTCTTTGTGATGTGCGCATTCAACTCACAGAGTTGAAGCTTCCTTTTGATATAGCTGTTTTGAAACACTCATTTAGTAGAATCTTCAAGTGGATATTTGGATTGTTAAGAGGCCAACACTGGAAAAGGAAATATCTTCATATAAAAACTAGACAGAAGCATTCTCAGAAACTTCCCTGTACTTTATGCATTCAAGTCACAGAGAGGAGCCTTTCTTTTGAAAGCGCAGTTTTGAAACCCTCTTTTTGTAGAATTTGCTAGTGGATGTTTGGAGCGATTTGAGGCCTATTCTGGAAAACGAAATATCTTCCCATAAAAACTAGACAGAAGCATTATAAGAAACTTCTTTGTGATGAGTGCATTCAACTCAAAGACTTTAGCTTTGCTTTTGAAAGAGCAGTTTTGAAAACACTCTTTTTGTATAATCTGCAAGTGTATATTTTGAGCGTTTTGAGGCCTTTGCTGGGAAATGAAATATCTTCACCTGAAAACTACACAGAAGCATTCTCAGAAACTTCTTTTTGATGTGTGCATTCAACTCACAGAGCTGAACCTTCCTTTTGATACAGCTGTTTTGAAACACTTTTTCAGTAGAATCTGCAAGTGGATATTTGGGGTGTTAAGAGGCCAACACTGGAAAATGAAATATCTTCAGATAAATACTAGACGGAAGCATTCTAAGAAACTTCCCTGTGCTTTATGCATTCAAGTCACAGAGAGGAACCTTCCTTTTGAAAGCGCACTTTTGAAACCCTCTTTTTGCAGTATTTTCTAGTGGATGTTTGGAGCGATTTGAGGCCTATGCTGGAAAACGAAATAGCTTCCCATAAAAACTAGACAGAAGCATTCTCAGAAAGTTCTTTGTGATGAGTGCAATGAACTCACAGACTTGAACCTTCATTTTGAAAGAGCAGTTTTGAAACACTCTTTTTGTAGAATCTTCAAGTGGATATTTTGAGCGTTTTGAGGCCTTTGCTGGGAAATGAAATATCTTCACCTGAAAACTACACAGAAGCATTCTCAGAAACTTCTTTGTGATGTGTGCATTGAACTCACAGAGTTGAACCTGCCTTTTGATAGAGCAGTTTGGAAACAGCCTTTTTATAAAATCTGCAAGTGGATATTTGTAGCGATTTGAGGCCTATGCTGCAAAAGGAAATATCTTCACAGAAACCCTAGACAGAAGCATTCTCAGGAACTTCTGTGTGATGAGTGCATTCAATTCACTGACTTGAACCTTCCTTTTGATAGAATAGTATTGATACACTCCTTTTGTAGAATCTGCAAGTGTTTATTTGGAGTGCTTTGAGGCCTATGATGGAAAAGCAGATATCTTCACATTAAAAATGAGACAGAAGCATTCTCAGCAACTTCTCTGTGATGAGTGCATTCAACTCACACACTTGAAATTTCATTTTGATAGAGCAGTTTTTAAACACTCTTTTAGTAGCATCTATAAGTGGATATTTGGAGGGCATTTATGCCAATGCTGGAAAACGAAATATCCTCACATAAAAACTAGACAGAAGAATTCTCAAATACTTCTTTGTGATGAGTGCATTCAACTCACAGAGTTGAACGTTCCTTTTGACAGAACAGTTTTTAAACACTCCTTTTGTAGGATCTGCAACTGTTTTTTGGAGCGCTTTGAGGCCTATGTTGGAAAAGGAAATATCTTCACATAAAAACTAGACAGAAGCATTCTCAGAAACTTCCCTGTGCTTTCTGCATTCAAATCACATAGTTGAAAGTTCCTTTTGATAGAACAGTTTTGAAACACTCTTTGTGTAGAATATGCAAGTCGACAGTTGGAACGCTTTGAGGCCTAAGCTGGAAAAGGAAATATCTTCACATTAAATACGAGACAGAAGCATTCTCAGAAACTCCTTTGTGATGTGTGCATTCAACTCACAGAGTTGAAGCTTCCTTTTGATATAGTTGTTTTTAAACACTCTTTTAGTAGAATCTTCAAGTGGATATTTGGAGTGTTAAGAGGCCGACACTGGAAAAGGAAATATCTTCACATAAAACTAGATGGAAGCATTCTCAGAAACTTCCCTGTGCTTTATGCATTGAAGTCACAGAGAGGAATCTTCCTTTTGAAAACGCAGTTTTGAAACACTCTTTTTGTAGAATTTGCTAGTGGATGTTTGGAGCGATTTGAGGCCTCTGCTGGAAAACGAAATAGCTTCCCATAAAAACTAGACAGAAGCATTCTCAGAAACTTCTTTGTGCTGTGTGCATTCAACTGAGAGAGTTGAACCTGCCTTTTGATAGAGTAGTTTGGAAACAGCCTTTTTGTAAAATCTGCAAGTGGATATTTGGAGCGATTTGAGACCTATGCTGAAAAAAGAAATGTCTCCACATAAACCCTAGACAGAAGCATTCTCAGAAACTTCTTTGTCATTTGGGGATTGAACTCACAGACTCGAGCCTTACTTTTCATAGAGCAGTTCTGCAACACTCTTGTTGCGGAAACTCCATGTGTACATTTGGTGCTATTGTGGCATCTAGTGGAAAAGGAAATACATTCAGATGAAAACTAGATAGAATCGTTCTCAGAAACTTCTTTGTGATGTGTGCATTCTACTCACAGTGTTGAAACTTTCTTTTGAGAGAACAGTTTTGAAACACTCTTTTTGTGGAGTCTGCAAGTGTATATTTGGAGCGCTTTGAAGCCTATGCTGGAAAAGGAAACATCTTCACCTAAAAACTAGATAGAAGCATTTTCAGAAACTTCTTTGTGATGTGCGCATTCAACTCACAGAGTTGAAGCTTCCTTTTGATATAGCTGTTTTGAAACACTCTTTCAGTAGAATCTGCAAGTGGATATTTGGAGTGATAGGAGGCCAACACTGGAAAAGGAAATCTCTTCACATAAAAACTAGATGGAAGCATTCTCAGAAACTTCCCTGTGCTTTATGCATTCAACGCACAGAGAGGAACCTTCCTTTTGAAAGCGCAGTTTTGAAACCCTCTTTTTGTAGAATTTGCTAGTGGATGTTTACAGCGATTTGAGACCTATGCTGGAAAACGAAATAGCTTCCCATAAAAACTAGACAGAAGCATTCTCAGAAACTTCTTTGTGCTGTGTGCATTCAACTCACCCAGTTGAACCTGCCTTTTGAGAGAGCAGTTTGGAGACAGCCTTTTTGTAAAATCTGCAAGTCGATATTTGGAATGATATGAGACCTATGCTGCAAAAAGAAATATCTCCTCATAAACCCTAGACAGAAGCATTCTCAGAAACTTCTTTGTCATTTGGGGATTGAACTCACAGAGTTGAACCTTCCTTTTCATAGTGCAGTTCCGCAACACTCTTGTCGTGGAAACTGCAAGTGGATATTTGGTGCGATTGTGGCATCTAGTGGAAAAGGAAATTCATTCAGATGAAAGCTAGATAGAACCGTTCTCAGAAAGTTATTTGTGCTGTGCGCATTCAGCTCACAGACTTTAAATTTCCTTTTGAAAGGGAAGTTTTGAAAGCACTCTTTTGGTAGAATCTGGAAGTGGATATTTTGAGCGTCTTGAGGACTTTGCTGGGAAATGAATTATCTTCACCTGAAAAGCAGACAGCAGTATTCTCAGAAACTTATTTGTGATGGGACATTCAACTCACAGAGTTGAAGCTTCCTTTTGATATAGCTGTTTTGAAACAGTCTTTCAATAGAATCTACAAGTGGAAATTTGGAGTGTTAAGAGGCCAAAACTGGAAAAGGAAATCTCTTCAAATAAAAACTAGACGGAAGCATTCTCAGGAACTTCCCTGTGCTTTGTGCATTTAAGTCACAGAGAGGAACCTTCCTGTTGAAAGCGCAGATTTGAAACACTCTTTTTGTAGAATTTGCTAGTGGATGTTTGGAGTGATTTGAGGCCAATGCTGGAAAACGAAATATCTTCCCATAAAAACTAGACAGAAGCATTCTCAGAAACTTCTTTCTGCTGTGTGCATTGAACTCACAGATTTGAACCTGCCTTTTGATAGTGTAGTTTGGAGACAGCCTTTTTCTAAAATCTGCAAGTGGATATTTGGAGCGATTTGAGATCTATGCTGCAAAAAGAAATATCTCCACATAAACCCTAGACAGAAGCATTGTCAGAAACTTCTTTGTCATTTGGGGATTGAACTCACAGAATTGAATCTTCCCTTTCATAGAGCAGTTCTGCAAAACTCTTGTTGCAGAAACTGCAAGTGGATATTTGTTGTGATTCCAGCATCTAGTGGAAAAGGAAATACATTCAGATGAAAACTAGATAGACCCGTTTTCAGAAACTTCCTTGTGATATGTGCATTCTACTCAAAGTGTTGAACCTTCCTTTTGAAAGAACAGTTTTGAAACACTCTTTTTGTGGAGTCTGCAAGTGGATATTTGGAGCGCTTTGAAGCCTATGCTGGAAAAGGTAACATCTTCACATAAAAACTAGATAGAAGCATTCTCAGAAACTTCTTTGTGATGTGTGCATTCAACTCACAGAGTTGTAGCTTCCTTTAGATGTAGCTGTTTTGAAACACTCTTTCAGTAGAATCTGCAAGTGGATATTTGGAGTGCCAAGAGGCCAACACTGGAAAAGGAAATATCTTCACATAAAAACTAGACGGAAGCATTCTCAGAAACTTCCCTGTGCTTTATCCATTCAAGACACAGAGAGGAGCCTTCCTTTTGGAAGCACAGTTTTGAAACTCTCTTTTTGTAGAATTTGCTAGTGGATGTTTGGAGCGATTTGAGGCCTATGCTGGAAAACGAAATAGCTTCCCATAAAAATTAGACAGAAGCAATCTCAGAAACTTCTTAGTGATGAGTGCATTCAACTCACAGACTTGAACCTTCATTTTGAAAGAGCAGTTTTGAAACACTCTATTTGTAGAATCTGCAAGTGGATGTTTTGAGCGTTTTGAGGCCTTTGCTGGGAAATGAAATATCTTCACCTGGAAACTACACAGAAGTATTCTCAGAAACTTCTTTGTAATGTGTGCATTCTACTCACAGAGTTGAACCTTCCTTTTGATAGAACGGTTTTGAAACACTCTCTTTATAGAATCTGAAAGTGGATACTTGGTGCGCTTTGAGGCCTCTGCTGGAAATGGAAATATGTTCTCATAAAAACTAAGCAGAAGCATTCTCACAAAGTTCTTATTGATGAGTGAATTCAACTCACAAACTTAAACCTTCCTTTTGATAGAACAGTTTTGACACACTCTTTTTGTAGAATCTGCAAGTGGATATTTGGAGCACTATGAGTCCTACACTGGAAAAGGAAATATTTTCACCTAAAAACTATACAGAAGCATTCTCAGAAACATCTCTATGATGAGTGCATTGTACTCACAGACTTGAAGCTTCCTTTTGACAGAGAAGTTTTGAAACACACTTTTTGTACATCCGCAAGTGGATAATTGCTGTGCTTTGAGGCCTAAGTTGGAAAAGGAAATATCTTCAGATAAAAACTAGACAGAAGCATTCTCTGAAACTTCTTTGTGATGTGTGCATTCATCTAACAGAGCAGAACGTTCCTTTTGATAGCGTAGTTTTGAAACACCCTTTTTGTAGAATCTGCAAGTGGATATTTGGAGCAATTTGGGGCCTATGCTGTAAAAGGGAATATCTTCACATAAAAACTAGACGGAAGCATTCTCAGAAACTTCCCTGTGCTTTATGCATTCAACTCACAGTCTTGAACCTTCCTTTTGAAAGAGCAGATTTAAAATACTCTTTTTGTAGAAACCGTAAGTGGATATTTGGAGTGCTTTGAAAAACTGGACAGAGGCCTTCTCAGAAACTTCTTTCTGATGAATGCATTCAGCTCACAGTGTTGAACCTTCCTTTTGATAGAACAGTTGTGAAACACTATTTTTGTAGAATCTGAAAGTGGATATTTGGAGCTCTTTGAGGCTTACAACGGAAAAGGAAATATCTACACATAAAATCTAAATGGAAGTGTTCTCAGAAACTTCTTTTTGATGAGTGCATTCAATTCACAGAGTTGAACCATCTTTTTGATTGGACAGTTTTGAAACACTCTTTTTTAGTATCTGCAAGTGGATATTTGGAAGGCTTTGAGGCCTATGCTCGAAAAGGAAATATCTTCATATAAAAACTAGACTGAAGCATCCTCAGAGACTTCTTTGTGATGACTGCATTAAACTAACAGCGTAGAACCTTCCTTTTGATAGAGCAGATTTGAAACACCCTTTTTATAGAATCCGCAAGTGGACATTTGGAGAAATTTGAGGCCTATGCTGGAAAAAGGAATATCTTCACATAAAAACTAGACAGAAGCATTCTGAGAAACTTCCCTGCACTTTATACATTCAACTCACAGGCTTGAACCTTCCTTTTGAAAGAGCAGATTTGAAACACTCTTTTTGTAGTATCTGCAAGTAGATATTTGGAGGACTTTGAAGCCTATGCTGGAAAAGGAAATATCCTCACATAAAAACTAGACAAAAGCATTCTCAGAAACTACTTTGTGATGAGTGCATTCAACTCACAGAGTTGAACTTTCCTTTTGATAGAACAGTTTTGAAACACTCTTTTTGTAGAATCTGCAAGTGGTTATTTGAGCGCTTTGAGGCCTATGCTGGAAAAGGAAATATCTTCACATAAAAACTAGATGGAAGCATTCTCAGACACTTCTCTGTGATGATTGAATTCAACTCACAGAGTTCAACATATCTTTTCATAGAACAGTTTTGAAGCACTCTCCTTGTAGAGTCTACAAGAGATTATTTGGAGTGCATTGAGGCCTGTGCTGGAAAAGGAAATATCTTCCCATAAAAACTAAGCAGAACCATTCTCAGAAACATTTTGTGATGACTGCATTCACCTCACGGACTTGAACCTTCCTTTTGAAAGAGCAGTTTTGAAACACTCTTTTTGTAGAATCTGCAAGTGGATATTTGGAGCAATTTGGGGCCTATGCTGCAAAAAGGGAAAATCTTCACATAAAAACTAGATAGAAGCATTCTCAGAAACGTCTTTGTGATGACTGCATTCAACCCACAGAGTTGAACTTTCCTTTTGATAGAACAGTTAAAAATACTCTTTTTGTAGAATCTGCAAGTGGATATTTGGAGTGATTTGAGGCCTATGCTGCAAAAAAAGAATATCTTCACATAAAAACTAGACAGAAGCATTCTCAGTAACTTCCCTGTGCTTTATGCATTCAACTCACAGACTTGGACCGTCTTTTTGATAGAGCAGTTTTGAAATACTCTTTTTGTAGAATCTGCAAGTGGATATTTGGAGCGATTTGAGGCCTATGATGAAAAAGGAAATATCTTCACCTAAAAACTAGACAGAAAAATTTTCAAAAACTTCTTTATTAAGAGTGCATTCTGCTCACAGAGTCGAACCTTCCCTTTGATAGAACAGTTTTGAAACACTCTTTTTGTAGAATCTGCAAGTGGATATTTTAGTTCTTTGAGGTGTATGCTGGAAAAGGAAATATCTTCACATAAATACTAGACAGAAGAATTCTGAGAAACAACTTTGTGAGGAGTGCATTCAACTCACAGACTTGAACTTTCTTTCTGGTAGAGCAGTTTTGAAACACTCTTTTTGTAGAATCTGCAAGTGAACATTTGGAGCGATTTGAGGCCTATGCTGGAAAAAGAAATATCTTCGCATAAAAATTAGACAGAAGCATTCTGAGAAACTTGCCTGTGCTTTATGCATTCAACTCACAGACTTGAACCTTCCTTTTGAAAGAGCAGATTTGAAACACTCTTTTTGTAGAAACTGCAAAAGGATATTTGGAGGGCTTTGAGGCCTATGCTGGAAAAGGAAATATCCTCACATAAAAACTAGACAAAAAGATTCTCAGAAACTTCTTTGTGATGAGTGCATTCAGCTCACAGAGTTGAACTTTCCCTTTGATAGAACAGTTTTGAAACACCCGTTTTGTAGTCTGCAAGTAGATATTTGAGCACTTTGAGGCCTATGCTGGAAAAGGAAATATCTTCACATAAAAACTAGTCGGAAGCATTCTCAGACACTTCTCTGTGAGGATTGCATTCAACACACAGAGTTCAACATTCCTTTTTGATAGATGAGTTTTGAAACACTCTCTTGGTAGAATCTGCAAGAGATAATTTGGAGCGCCTTGAGGCCTGTGCTGGAAAAGGAAATATCTTCCCATAAAACATAAGCAGAAGCATTCTCAGAAACTTTTTTGTGATGAGTGCATTCAACTCACAGACTTGAAACTTCTATCTGATAGAGCAGTTTTGAAACACTCTTTTGGTAGAATCTGTAAGTGCATATTTGGAGCGCTATGAGGCCTTAGTTGGAAAAGGAAATATCTTCACATAAAAACTGGACAGAATCGTTCTCAGAAACTTCTTTGTGATGTGCACATTCAACTCACAGTGATGAACCTTCCTTTTGAAACAGCAGTTTGAAACTCACTTTTAGTAGAATCTGCAAGTGGATTTTGGAGCGCTTTGAGGCCTTTTATGGAAAATAAATATCTTCACATAAAAACTAAACCGATGCATTCTCAGGAACTTCTCTGTGATGTGTGCACTCAGCTCACAGAGTTGAACATGACTTTGATAGAGCAGTTTTGAACCACCCTTTTTGTAGAATCTGCAAGTGGATATTTGTAGCGCTTTGAGGTCTCTGCTGGAAAAGGAAATATCTTCACATTAAAACTGGAGAGAAGTATTCTGAGAAACTTCTTTGTGATGAGTACATTCAGCTAACACAGTTGAACCTTCCTTTTTATAGAACTGTTTTGAAACACTCTTTTTGTAGAATCTGCAAGTGGATATTTGCAGAGCCTTGAGGCCTATGATGGAAAAGAAAATATCTTCACATAAAAACTAGACAGAACCATGCTCAGAAACTTCTCTGTGATGAGTGCATTGAATTCAAAGAGTTGAACCTTCCTTTTGATAGAGCAGTTTTGAAACACTCTTTTTGTAGAATCTGCAAGTGAATATTTGGAGCTCATTGAGGCCTATGCTGGAAGAGGAAATACCTTCACATAAAAATTAACAAAAGCATTCTCAGAAAATTCTTTGTGATGTGTGCATTCAATTCACAGAGTTGAACAGTATTTTTGATGGAGCAGTTTTGAAACACCCTTTTTTCAGTATCTGCTAGTGGATATTTTGAGCACTTTGAGGCCTTTGCTGCAAAAGAAAATATCTTCACATAAAAACTAGACTGAAGCATTCTCAGAAACTTCTTAGTGATGAGTGCATTCAACTCACGGATTTGAACCTTCGTTTTGATAAAGCAGTTTTGAAGCACACTTTTTGTAAAATCTGCAGGTGGATATTTGGAGTGCTTTGAGGCCTACACTGGAAAAAGGAATATCTTCACATAAGAGCTTGACAGAAGCATTCTGAGAAACTTCCCCGTGCTTTTTGCATTCAAATCAAAGAGTTTTTTTTTTTCTTTTATTATTATTATTATAATTATCATTATTATACTTTAGGTTTTATGGTACATGTGCGCAATGTGCAGGTAAGTTACATATGCATACATGTGCCATGCTGGTGCGCTGCACCCACCAACTTTGTCATCTAGCACTAGGTATATCTCCCAATGCTATCCCTCCCCCCTCCCCCCACCCCACAACAGTCCCCGAAGTGTGATGTTCCCCTTCCTGTGTCCATGTGTTCTCATAGTTCAATTCCCACCTATGAGTGAGAATATGCAGTGTTTGGTTTTTTCTTCTTGCGATAGTTTACTGAGAATGATGATTTCCAATTTCATCCATGTCCCTACAAAGGACGTGAACTCATCATTTTTTATGGCTGCATAGTATTCCATGGTGTATATGTGCCACATTTTCTTAATCCAGTCTATCATTGTTGGACATTTGGGTTGGTTCCAAGTCTTTGCTATTGTGAATAATGCGGCAATAAACATACGTGTGCATGTGTCTTTATAGCAGCATGATTTATAGTCCTTTGGGTATATACCCAGTAATGGGATGGCTGGGTCGAATGGAATTTCTAGTTCTAGATCGCTGAGGAATCGCCACACTGACTTCCACAAGGGTTGAACTAGTTTACAGTCCCACCAACAGTGTAAAAGTGTTCCTATTTCTCCACATCCTCTCCAGCACCTGTTGTTTCCTGACTTTTTAATGATTGCCATTCTAACTGGTGTGAGATGGTATCTCATTGTGGTTTTGATTTGCATTTCTCTGATGGCCAGTGATGGTGAGCATTTTTTCATGTGTTTTTTGGCTGCATAAATGTCTTCTTTTGAGAAGTGTCTGTTCATGTCCTTTGCCCACTTTTTGATGGGGTTGTTTGTTTTTTTCTTGTAAATTTGTTGGAGTTCATTGTAGATTCTGGATATTAGCCCTTTGTCAGATGAGTAGGTTGCGAAAATGTTCTCCCATTTTGTAGGTTGCCTGTTCACTCTGATGGTAGTTTCCTTCGCTGTGCAGAAGCTCTTTAGTTTAATTAGATCCCATTTGTCAATTTTGGCTTTTGTTGCCATTGCTTTTGGTGTTTTAGACATGAAGTCCTTGCCCATGCCTATGTCCTGAATGGTAATGCCTAGGTTTTCTTCTATGGTTTTTATGGTTTTAGGTCTAACATTTAAGTCTTTAATCCATCTTGAATTGATTTTTGTATAAGGTGTAAGGAAGGGATCCAGTTTCAGCTTTCTACATATGGCTAGCCAGTTTTCCCAGCACCATTTATTAAATAGGGAATCCTTTCCCCATTTCTTGTTTTTGTCAGGTTTGTCAAAGATCAGATAGTTGTAGATATGTGGCATTATTTCTGACGGCTCTGTTCTGTTCCATTGATCTATATCTCTGTTTTGGTACCAGTACCATGCTGTTTTGGTTACTGTAGCCTTGTAGTATAGTTTGAAGTCAGGTAGTGTGATGCCTCCAGCTTTGTTCTTTTGGCTTAGGATTGACTGGGCGATGCGGGCTCTTTTTTGCTTCCATATGAACTTTAAAGTAGTTTTTTCCAATTCTGTGAAGAAAGTCATTGGTAGCTTGATGGGGATGGCATTGAATCTGTAAATTACCTTGGGAAGGATGGCCATTTTCATGATATTGATTCTTCCTACCCATGAGCATGGAATGTTCTTCCATTTGTTTGTATCCTCTTTTATTTCCTTGAGCAGTGGTTTGTAGTTCTCCTTGAAGAGGTCTTTCACATCCCTTGTAAGTTGGATTCCTAGGTATTTTATTCTCTTTGAAGCAATTGTGAATGGGAGTTCACTCATGATTTGGCTCTCTGTTTGTCTGTTATTGATGTATAAGAATGCTTGTGATTTTTGCACATTGATTTTGTATCCTGAGACTTTGCTGAAGTTGCTTATCAGCTTAAGGAGATTTTGGGCTGAGACAATGGGGTTTTCTAGATATACTATCATGTCATCTGCAAACAAGGACAATTTGACTTCCTCTTTTCCTAATTGAATACCCTTGATTTCCTTCTCCTGCCTAATTGCCCTGGCCAGAACTTCCAACACTATGTTGAATAGAAGTGGCGAGAGAGGGCATCCCTGTCTTGTGCCAGTTTTCAAAGGGAATGCTTCCAGTTTTTGCCCATTCAGTATGATATTGGCTGTGGGTTTGTCATAAATAGCTCTTATTATTTTGAGATACTCAAATCAAAGAGTTGAACCTTCCCTTTGATAGCGCAGGTTTGAAACACTCTTTTTGTAGAATCTACAGTTGGATATTTTGAGCACTTTGAGGTCTATCCTGGAAAAGGAAATAACTTCACATAAAAACTAGACTGAAGCATTCTCAGAAACTTCTTTGTAATGTGAGCATTCAACTCACAGAATCGATCCTTCCTTTTGACAGAGCAGTTTTGAAACACCCTTTTTGTAGAAACTGCAAGTGGATATTTGTAGCCCTTTGAGGCCTATGCTGGAAAAGGAAATATCTTCATATAAAAACCAGACAGAAGCATTCTCAGAACTTCTTTGGGATGATTGCATGGAACTCAATGAGTTGAAACTTTCTTTTGATAGGATAGTTTTGAAACACTCTTTTTGTAGATTCTGCAAGTGGATTTCTGGAGCGATTTGAGGCCTACCCTGGAAAAGGAAATATCTTCACATAAAAACTAGACAGAAGAATTCTCAAAAACATCTTTGTGATGAGTGCATTCATCTCATGGAACTGAACTTTTCTTTTGATAGAGCAGTTTGAAATACTCTTTTAGTGGAATCTGAAAGTGGATATTTGGAGTGGAATGAGGCATTTGCTGGAAAAGGAAATTTCTTCACATAAAAACTAGACAGAAGCGTTCTGAGAAACTTGTTTGTGATGGGTGCATTCAACTCACAGAGTTGAAACTTCCTTTTGAAACAGCAGTTTTGAAACACACTTTTAGTAGAATCTGCAAGTGGATATTCGGAATGCTTTGAGGCCTATGCTGGAAAAGGAAATGTCTTCACAGAAAAACTAAACAGAAGCATTTTCAGAAACTTCTTTATGATGTGATCATTAAACTCTCAGAGTTGGACCTTCCTATTGATAGAACAGTTTTGCATCACTGTTTTTACAGAATCTGCAAGTGTATATTTGGAGCGCTTTGACGCTTATGAGGTAAAAGGAAATAACTTCACATAAAAACGAAACAGAAGCATCCTCACAAACTTCTTTGTGATGTGTGCATTCAACTCACAGAGTTGAACCGTACTTTTGATAGAGCAGTTTTGAAACACCCTTTTTGTAGGCTCTGCAAGTGGATATCTGCAGTGCATTGAGGCCTACACTGGAAAAGTAAATATCTTCACATAGAAACTAGACGGAAGCATTCTCAAAAACTTCTTTGTGATGAGTGCGTTGAACTCACAGAGTTTAACATTGCTGTTTAGGAGCAGTTTTGAAACACCCCTTTTATAAAATCTGCAAGTGGATATTTGGAGTGCTTTGATGCCTATGATGGAAAAGTAAATATCTCCAAATAAAAATTAGACAGAAGCATTCTGATAAACTTCTATGTGATGAGTGCATTCAAATGTCATAGTTAAACCTTCCTTTGGAAAGAACAGTTTTGAAACACTCTTTTTGTAGAATCTGCAGTTGCATATTTCAAGCGATTTGAGGCCTATGCTGGAAAGGGTTATATCTTTATATAAAAACTAGACAGTAGTATTCTCAGAAACTTCTTTGTGATGAGCACATTCATCTCACAGAGGTGAGACTTCCTTTAAATAGAGCAGTTGTCAAACACTCTTTTTGTAGAATCTACAAGTGTATATTTGGAGTGCTTTGAGGCCTATGCTGGAAAAGGAAATATCTTCACACAAAAATTAGACAGAAGCATTCTCAGAAACTTTTTTGTGATGAGCACATTCACCTCACAGAGTTAAGACTTCCTTTTGATAGAGAAGTTTTGAAACACTCTTTTTGTCGGATCTGCAAGTGGATATTTGGGGCACTATGAGGCCTACGCAGGAAAAGGAAATATCTTCACATAAAAACAAGACAGAAGCATTCACGAAAATTTCTTTTTTATGAGTGCATTCAACTCACAGAGTTGAACCTTCCTTTTCATAGAACAGTTTTGAAACACTCTTTTGTAGAATCTGCAAGTGGATATTAGGAGCGTTTTGAGGCCTATGATGGAAAAGGAAATATCTTCACATAAAAACTAGACAGAAGTATTCTCAGAAACTGCTCTGGGATGAGTGCACTGAACACCCCAAGATGAAACTTTCTTTTTATAGAACAGTTTTGAAACACTCTTTTTGTAGAATCTACCAGTGGATATTTGGAGCCCTTTGAGGCCTATGCTGGAAACGGAAATATCTTCACATAAAAACTAGACAGAAGAATTCTCAGAAATATCTTTGTGTTGAGTGCATTCAACTCACAGACTTGAACTTTCCTTTTGATAGAGCAGTTTTGAAAAATTCTTTTGGTAGAATCTGAAAGTGGATATTTGGAGTGCTATGAGGCTTATGCTAGAAAATTGAACATCTTCACATAAAAACTAGACAGAAGCATTCTCAGAAACTTCTTTGGGTTGTGCACATTCAACTGACAGCGTTGAACCTTCCTTTTGAAACAGCAGTTTTGAAACACACTTTTAGTAGAATCTGCAAGTGGATATTTGGAATGCTTTGAGGCCTATGCTCGAAAAGTAAATATCTTCTCATAAAAAATAGACAGATGCATTCTCAGAAAGTTCTCTGTGATGAGCGCTTTCAACCCACAGAGTTGAGCCTTCCTTTTGATAAAACAGTTTTGAAACACATTTTTTGTAGAATCTGCATGTGGATATTTGGAGCGGTTTGAGGCCTATGATGGAAAAGGAAATATTTTCTAATGAAAACAAAACAGAAGCATTTCAGAAACTTCTTTGATATACGTGCATTCAACTCACAGAGTTGAACCATACTTTTGATACAGCAGTTTTGAAACACTCTTTTTGTATTATCTGCTAGTGGATATTTGGAGCGCTTGGAGGCCTATACTGGAAAATTAAATATCTTCAAATAAAAACTAGACAGAAGCATTATGAGTAACTTCTTTGTGATGAGCACATTCATCTCACAGAGTTTAAAATTCCTTTTCATATAGCAGTTTTCAAACACCCTTTCTGTAAAATCTTCAAGTGGATATTTGGAGCTCTTTGAGGCCTATGCTGGAAATGGAAACATCTTCACATAAAAACTAAACAGAAGGATTCTGGGAAACTTCTATGTGATGAGTCCATTCAACTCTCAGAGTTGAACCCTCCTTTTGATAGGACAGTGTTGAAACACTCTGTTTCAATAATCTGCAAGTGGATATTTGGAGCACTTTGAGGCCTATGCTGGAAAAGGAAATACCTTCACATTAAAACTAGACAGTAGCATTCTCAGAAACTTCTTTGTGATGAGCGCATTCAACTCACTGATTTGAGCCTTCTTTTTGATAGAGCAGTTTTGAAACCCTGTTTTTGTAGAATCTGCAAGTGGATATTTGGAGCACTTTGAGGCCTATGCTGGAAACGGAAATGTCTTCACATAAAAACTAGACAGAAGAATCCTCAGAAACTTCTTTGTGATGAGCACATTCAATTCACAGAGGTGAGCGTTCCTTTGGATAGAGGAGTTTTGAAACACTCTTTTTGTAGAATCTGGAAGTGGATATTTGGATTGCTTTGAGACCTATTCTGGAAAAGGAAATATATTCACATAAAAACTAGACAGTAGTATTCTCAGAAACTTCTCTGTGATGAGTACATTAAACTTCCTGAGTTGAACCTTTCTTTTGATAGAACAGTTTTGCAACACTCTTTTTGTAGGATCTGCAAGTGGATATTTTGAGCGCTTTGAGACCTAAGCTGGAAAAGGAAATATGTTCACAAAAAACTAGACGGAAGAATTCACAGAAACATCTTTATGATGAATGCATTCAACTCACAGACTTGAACTTTCTTTTAATAGAGCAGTTTTGAAACACTCTTTTGGCAGAATCTGAAAGTGGATATTTGGAGCGCTATGAGGCCTATGCAAGAAAAGGAAATATCTTCGCATAAAAAGTAGACAGAAACATTCTCAGAAACTTCTTTGTGATGTGCACATTCAACTCACAGAGTTGAAACTTCGTGTTGAAATAGCAGTTTTGAAACCCACTTTTTGGAGAATCTGCAAGTGGATATTTTGTATTTTTTGAGGCCTATGCTGGAAAAGGAAATATCTTCACATAAAAACTAAACAGAAGAATTCTAAGAAACTTCTTTGTGATGTGTGCATTCAACTCACAGAGTTGAACCTTACTTTTGATAGAGCAGTTTTGAAACACCCTTTTTGTAGTATCTGAAAGTGTATATTTGGAGCGCTTTGAGGCCTATGCTGGAAAAGGAAATATCATGACATAAAAACTAGACAGAAGCATTCTGAGAAACTTCTATGTGATGAGTGCATTCAACTAACGGAGTTGAACTTTCCATTTGATATAGCAGTTTTGAAACACCATTTTTGTGGAATCTGCAAGTGGATATTTGGAGCGCTTTGAGGCCTATGCTGGAAAAGGAAGTATCTTCACATAAAAACTAGAGAGAAGTAATCTCAGAAACTTCCCTCTGCTTTATGCATTCAACTCAAAGACTTGAACTTTCCTTTTGATGCAGTAATTTTGAAACACTCTGTTTGTAGAATCTACACGTGGATATTTGGAGCGTTTGAGGCCTATGATAGAAAAGAAAATATCTTCACATAAAAACTCTATGGAAGCATTCTAAGAAACTTATTTGTGATGACTGAAATCAACTGACAGACTTGAACCATCCTTTTGATAGAGGAAATTTGAAACACTCTTTTTTTAGAATCCTCAAGTGGATATTTGGAGCACTTTGAGGCTTATGATTCAAAAGGAAATATCTTCACATAAAAACTAGACAGAAGAATTTTCAGAATCTTCTCTGTGATGAGTGCATTCAACCTACAGAGTTGTACTTTTCTTTTCATACAACAATTTTGAAACACTCTTTTTATAGGATATGCACGTGGATATTTGCAGCGTTTTGTGGCCTATGGTGCAAAAGGAAATATCTTCACATAAAGACTAGACAGAAGCATTCTGAGAAACTTCTTTGTGATGTGCACATTCTACTCACAGAGTTGAACCTTCCTTTTGATAGAACACTTTTGAAACATTCTTTTTGTAGAATCTCCAAGTTATTAATTGGAGTGCTTTGAGGCCTTTGCTGGAAAAGGAAACAACTTCACATAAAAACTAGATTGAAGCATTCTCAGACACTTCTTTGAGATGTGTGCATTCAACTTAAAGTCTTGAACCTGCCTTTTGATAGAGCAGATTTGAAACACTCTTTTTGTAGAATCTGCAAGTCGATATTTGGAGCTCTTTCAAGCCTATGCTGGAATAGGAAATATCTTCACATAAAAACAAGACAGAAGCTCTATCGGAAACTTCTTTTAGATGAGTGCATTCAACTCACAGAGTTGAACCTTCCTTTTGATAGAACGGTTTTGAACCACTCTTTTTGTAGAATCTGCAAGGGGATATTTGGAGTGCTTTGAGGCCTATAATGGAAAAGGAAATATCTTCACATAAAAACTAGACAGAAGCATTCTCATAAACTTCTCTGTGATGAGTGCATTGAACTCCCTCAGTTGAAATTTTCTTTTGATAGAAAAGTTTTGAAACACTCTTTTTGTAGAATCTGCAAGTGGATATTTGGAGCGCTATGAGGCCTATGCTGGAAAACGAAATGTCTTCACATAAAAGTTATACAGAAGAATTCTCAGAAACATCTTTGTGATGAGTGCACTCAACTCACAGAGTTGAATTTTCCTTTTGACAGAGCAGTTTTGAAAAACTCTTTTGGTAGAATCTGAAGGTGGATATTTGGAGTGCTATGAGGCCTATGCTATAAAAGAAAATATCTTCACATGAAAACTAGACAGAAGCATTCTCAGAAAGTTCTTTTTGATGCACGCATTCAACTCACAGAGTTGAACCTTGCTTTTAAATCAGCAGTTTTGAAACACACTTTTAGTAGATTCTGCAAGTGGATAGATTGAATGCTTTGAGGCCTAAGCTGGAAAAGGAAATATCTTCACATAAAAACTAAACAGAAGCATTCTCAGAAACTTCATTGTGATGTGTGCATTCAATTCACAGAGTTGAAGCTTACTTTTGTTAGAGCAGTTTGGAACCACCCTTTTTGTAGAATCTGCAAGTGGATATTTGGAACGCTTTGAAGCCTATGCTGGAAAAGGAAATATCTTCACATAAACACTAGACAGAAGCATTCTCAGAAACTTCTTTGTGATGTGTGCATTCAATTCACAGAATTGAAACTTCCTTTTGATAGAGCTGTTTTGAAACACCCTTTTCCTACAATCTGCAAGTGGATATTTGGAGCGCTTTGAGGTCTATGCAGGAAAAGGAAATATCTTCACATAAAAACTAGACAGAAGCATTCTCAGAAAGAGTGCATTGAACTGACAGAGTTGAACCTTCCTTCTGATAGAACACTTTGAAAACACTCTCTTTGTAGAATCTGCAAGTGGATACTTGGAGTGCTTTGGGGCCTATGCTGGAAAAGGAAATATCTTCCCACAAAAACTAGACAGAAACATTCTCAGAAACTGCTTTGTGATGAGTGCATTCAACTCGCAGAGTTGAACCTTCTTTTTGACAGGACAGTTTTGAAACTGTCTTTTTGTTCAATCTGCAAGTTTATATTTGGAACGCTTTGACACCTATAATGGAAAAAGAAATATCGTCACATAAAAACTAGACAGATGCATTCTCAGAAAGTTCTCTGTGATGAATGCATTCAACTCACAGAGTTGAACCTTCCTATTGATAGAAGAGATTTGAAACACACTTCTTGTAGGATCAGCAATTTATATTTGGAGGGCTTTGAGGCATATTCTAGAAAAGAAAATATCTTCACACAAAAACTAGACAGAAGCATTCTCAGAGACTTCTTTGTGATGAGTGCATTCAACTCACACAGTTGAACCTTCCTTTTCATAGAAGTGTTTTGAAACACTCTTTGTAGAATCTGCATGTGGATATTTGGAGCGCTTTAAGGCCTATGATGTAAAAGGAAATATCTTCACATAAAAACTAGAAAGAAGCTTTCCAAGGAACTTCTCTCTAATGATTGTATTCAACTCACAGAGCTGAACCATACTTTTGATAGAGCAGTTTGGAAACACCCCTTTGTAGAATCTGCAAGTGGATATTTGGAGCGCTTTGAGGCCTATACTGGAAAAGTAAATATCTTCACATAAAAACTGGACAGAAGCATTCTCAGAAACTTCTTTGTGATGAGTGCATTCAACTCACAGAGTTTAAACTTCCTTTTGATAGAGCAGATTTGAAACAACCTTTTTTAAAATCTGCAAGTGGATATTTGGAGTGCTTTCAGACCTATGCTGGAAAAGGAAACATCTTCACATAAAAACTAGACAGAAGCATACTCAGAAACATCTTTGTGATGAGTGCATTCAACTAACGTAGTTGAACCTTCCGTTTGATATAGCAGTTTTGAAACACCATTTTTGTGGAATCTGCAACTGAATATTTGGAGCACTTTGAGGACTATGCTGGAAAAGGAAATATCTTCACATAAAAACTAGAGAGAATCATTCTCAGAAACTTCACTGTGCTTTATGCATTCAACTTACAGACTTGAACTTTCCTTTTAATAGAGCAGTTTTGAAACACTTTTTGTGTAGGATCTGCAATTGGATATTTGGAGCGTTTTGAGGCCTATTCTGGAAACGGAAATATCTTCACACAAAAAATTGACAGAAGCATTCTAAGAAACTTCTTTGTGATGAGTGAATTCAAATCACAGGCTTAAACCATCCTTTTGATAGAGCAGTTTTCACTCTTTTTGTAGAACCTGCAAGTGGATATTTTGAGTGCTTTGAGGCCTATGCTGGAAACGGAAATATCTTCACATAAAAAAATAGACAAAAGGATTTTCAGAAACTTCTTTGTGATGAGTGCATTCAACTCAAAGGGTTGCACCTACCTTTTGATAGAACATTTTTAAAACACTCTTTTTGTAGAATCTGTAAGTAAATATTTGCAGTGCTTTGAGGCCTATCCTGCAAAAGGAAATATCTTCACATAAACACTAGACAGAAGCATTCTCAGAAACTTTTTGTGATGTGTGCATTCAACTCACAGAATTCAACCTTCCTTTGATAGAACAATTTTGAAACACTCTTTTTGTAGAATCTGCAAGTTGATATTGTAACACTTTGAGGCCTGTACTCGAAAAGGAAATAACTTCACATAAAAACTAGATGGAAGCATTCTCAGAAACTACTTTGGGATGTGTTCATTGAACTCACAGGCTTGAACCTTCCTTTTGATAGAGGAGTTTTGAAACACTTTTTTGTAGAATCTCCAATGGATATTTGGGAAACTTTGGGACTTATGATGGAAAAGGAAATACCTTCTCATAAAAACTAGACAGAAGAATTCTCAGAAACTTCTCTGTGATGACTGCATTCAACTCATATAGTTGAACCTTCCTTTTGACAGAACAGTTTTGAAACACTCTTTTTCTAGAATCTCCAAGTGGATATTTTGAGCACTTTGAGGCCTATGTTGGAAAAGGAAATATCTTCACATAAAAGTTAGTCTAAAGCATTCTCACAAAATTCTTTGTGATGAGTGCATTCAACTCACAGAGTTGAAACTTCCTTTTGATAGAAAAGTTTTGAAACACTCTTTTTGTAGAATCTGGAAGTGGATATTTGGAGCACTTTGGAGCGTATGATGGAAAAGGAAATATCTTCACATAAAAACTAGACAGAAGCATTCTCAGAAACTTCTCTGTGATAAGTACATTCAACTCATGGAGCTGAACCTTCCTTTTGAAAGAACAGTTTTGAAACACTGTTTTTGTACAATCTGCAAGTGGATATTTGGAGCACTCTGAGGCCTATGCTGGAAATGGAAATATCTTCATATAAAAATTAAGCAGAATCATTCTCAGAAACTTCTTTGTGATGAGTGCATTCAACTCCCAGACTTGAAACTTCCTTTTGTTAGAGCAGTTTTGAAACACTCTTTTTGTAGAGTCTGCAAGTGGACATTTGGAGTGCTTTGATGCCTCTGCTGGAAAATTAAATAACTTCACAAAAAAACTAGACAGAAGTATTCTCATCAAACTCTTTGTTATGAGTGCTTTCAACTCACAGAGTTGAACTCTCTTTTTAATAGAACAGTTTTGAAACCCTCTATTTAAAGAATCTGCAGGTGGATATATAGAGTGCTTTGAGGTCTATGATGGAAAAGGAAGTATCTGTGATGTGTCCATTCAACTCACTGACTTGAACCTAACTTTTGATACAGCAGTTTTGAAAGACTCCTTTTGTAGAATCTGCAAGTGCATGTTTGAAGCACTTTGAGGCCTATGCTAGAAAAGGAAACATCTTCTTATAAAAATTAAGTTGAACCTTTCTCTGAAACTTCTTTGTGATGTGTGCATTCAACTCACAGATTTGAACCTTCGTTTTGGTAGAAAAGTTTCGAAAAACTCTCTTTGTAGAATCTGCAAGTGGATATTTGGAGCACTTTGAGGCTGATGCTGGAAAAGGAAATATCTTCACATAAAAACTAGACAGAAGCATTCTCAGAAACATCTTTTGATGAGTGCATTAAACTCACAGACTTGGACCTTCCCTTCCATAGAGCAGTTTTGAAATACTCTTTTTGTAGAATCTGCAAGTGGATATGTGGAGCACTTAGAGGCCGATGTTGGAAAAGGAAATATTATCACATAAAAACAAGACAGAAAC
Organism: Pongo abelii; assembly: GCF_028885655.2. Lineage (NCBI taxonomy): Eukaryota > Metazoa > Chordata > Mammalia > Primates > Hominidae > Pongo > Pongo abelii. The sequence continues at coordinate 14,337,118 of NC_072000.2, read as the reverse complement.
ATTCTCAGAAAATTTTCTGCAATGAGTGCATCCAACTCACAGAGTTGAACTTTCCTTTTGAGAGAACAGTTTTGAAACATTCTCTTTGTAGAATCTGGAAGTGTATATTTGGAGAGCTTTGGGGACTATGCTGGAAAAAGAAATATCTTCACATAAAAACTAGACAGAAGCATTCTCAGAAACTTCTTTGTGATGTGCGCATTCAACAAACAGTGTTGAACCTTCCTTTTGATAGAGCAGTTTTGAAACACCCTTTTTATGGGATCTGCAAGTGGATATTTGGAGCGATTTGAGGCCTATGTTGGAAAAGGAAATATCTTCACATAAGAACTAGACAGAAACATTCTGAGAAACTACCCTGGGCTTTATTAATTCAACTCACAGACTTGAACCTTCCTTTTAATAGAGCAGTTTTGAAACACTCTTTTCATAGAATCTGCAAGTGGATATTTGGAGCGCTTTGGGGCCAATGCTGTAAAAGGGAATATCATCACATAAAATCAAGACAGAAGCATTATCAGAAACTTCCTGTGCGTTATGCATTTATCTCACAGACTTGAACCTTCCTTTTGATAGAGCAGTTTTGAAACACTCTTACTGAAGAAACTGCAAGTGGATATTTGGACCGCTTTGAGGTCTATGCTGGAAAAGGTAATATCTTCACATAAAAATTAAGCTGAAGCATTCTCAGAAACTTCTTCATAATGAGTGCATTCAACTGACAGACTTGAACTTTCCTTTTGATAGAGCCGTTTTGAAACACTCCTTTTGTGGAATCTGCAATTGGATATTTGGAGCGGTTTGAGGCCTATGATGGAAAAGGAAGTGTCTTCACATAAAAACTAGACAGAAGCATTCTCAGAAACTTCTTTGTGATGTGTGCACTCAACTCACAGAGTTGAACCTTCCTTTAGGTAGAGAAGTTTTGAAACACCCTTTTTGTAGAATCTGAAAGTGGATATTTGGGTCGCTTTGAGGCCTATGCTGGAAAAGGAAATATCTTCACATAAAAACTTGACAGAAGCATTCTGAGAAATTTCCCTGTGCTTTATGAATTCAATTCACAGACTTGAACTTTCCTTTTGATAGGATAGCTTTGAGACACACTTTTTATAGAATCTGCAAGTGGATATTTGGAGCATTTTCTGGCCTATGCTGGAAAAGGGAATATCTTCACATAAAAACTAGACAGAAGCATTCTAAGAAACTTTCCTGTGCTTTATGAATTCAACTCACAAACTTGAAGTTTCCTTTGATAAAGCAGTTTTGAAACACACTTTTTGTAGAATCTGCAAGTGGATATTTGGAGTGCTTTCTGGCCTATGTTGGAAAAGGGAATATCTTCACATTAAATGTAGACAGAAGCATTCTCAAAAATTTCATTTTGCTTTAGGCATTTAACTCACAGACTTGAACATTCCTTTTGATAGAGTAGTTTCGAAAAACTCTTATTGTAGAATCTGCATGTGAATATTTGGAGCGATTTGAGGCCTATCCTGGAAAGGGAAATATCTTCACATAAAAACTAGACAGAAACATTCTCAGAAACTTCTTTATGATGAGTGCATTCATCTCACGGAGTTGAACATTACTTTTGATAGAACAGTTTTGAAACACTCTTTTTGTAGAATCTGCAAATGGATATTTGGAGCGTTTTGAGGCCTGTGATGGAAAAGGAAATATCTTCATATAGAAACTAGACAGAAGCATTCTCAGAAATTTCTCTGTGATGAGAGCATTGAACTCACAGAGCTGAACTTTTCCTTTTATAGAACAGTTTTGAAACACTCTTTTTGTACAATCTGCAAGTGGATATTTGGAGCACTTAGAGGCCTATGCAGGAAAAGGAAACATCTCCACATAACAGCTAAGCAGAAGCATTCTCAGAAAGTTCTTTAAGATGAGTGCATTCAACTCACAGACTTGAACCTTCCTTTTGATAGAGCAGTTTTGAAACACTCGTTTTGTAGTATCTGCAAGTGGATATTTGGAGCTCTTTGAGTCCTATGCTGGAAAAGGTAATATCTTCACATAAAAATTAAGCTGAAGCATTCTCAGAAACTTCCTCATGATGAGTGCATTCAACTGACAGACTTGAACTTTCCTTTTGATAGAGCTGTTTTGAAACACTCCTTTTGTGGAATCTGCAATTGGATATTTGGAGCGCTTTGAGGCCTATGCTGGAAAGGGAAATATCTTCACATAAAAAGTAGACAAAAGAATTATTAGACAGTACTTTGTGATGAGTGCATTGAACTCACAGATTTGAACCTTTCTTTTCATAGAACAGTTTTGAAACACTCCCTTTGTAGAATCTGCAAGTGGATATTTGGACGCATTGAGGCCTATGATGGAAAAGGAAATATCTTCATATAAAAACTAGACAGAATCATTCTCAGAAACTTCTTTGTTATGAGTGCATTCAACTCACAGTCTTGAACCTTCCTTTTCATAGAGCAGTTTTGTAAGACACTTTTTGTAGAATCTGCAAGTGGATATTTGGAGAGCTTTGAGGCCTATGCTGGAAAGGGAAATATCTTCAAATAAAAACTAGACAGAAGTATTCTCAGAAACTTCTCTGTGATCAGTGCATCCAACTCACAGAGATGAACCTTCCTTTTGATAGAAGAGTTTTGAAAAATTCTCTGTAGAATCTGCAAGGGGATATTTGGAGTCCTTTGAGACCCATGCTGTAAAAGGAAATATCCTCACATAAAAACTAGACAGAAGCATTCTCAGAAACTTCTTTGTAATGTGTGCATTCAACTCACAGAGTTGAAGATTCGTTTTGATCGAGCAGTTTTGAAACACACTTTTTGTAGAATCTGCCAGTGGATATTTGGAGATATTTGAGGACTATGCTGGAAAAGGGAAAATCTTCACATAAAAATATTAAAGAAGCATTCACAGAAACTTCCCTGTGATTTATGCATTCAACTCACAGACTTGAACCTTCCTTTTGTTAGTGCAGTTTTGAAATACTGTTATTGTGGAATCTGCAAGTGGATATTTGGACCGCTTTGTGGTCTATGCTGAAAAAGGAAATATCGTCACATAGAAACTAGACAGAAGCATTCTCAGAAACTTCTTGGTGATGAGTGCATTCAAATCACAGAGTTGAAACTTCCATTTGACAGAACACTTTTGAAACACTCTTTTTATAGAATCTGCAAATGGATATTTGGAGCGCTTTGAGGCGTATGATGGAAAAGGGAATATCCGTGATGAGTGCCTTCACCTCACAGACTTGAACCTTCCTTTTGATAGAGCAGTTTTGGAACACTCCTTTTGTAGAATCTGCAAGTGAATATTTGGAGGGCTATGAGGCCTACGCTGGAAAAGGAAATATCTTCACATAAAAACTAGACAGAAGTATTCTCAGAAACTTCTTTGTGATGAATTCATTCAACTCACGGAATTGAACCTTCCTTTTGATAGAACAGTTGTGAAACATTCTTTTTATAGAATCTGAAAGTGGATGTTTTGAGGGCTTTGAGGCCTATGCTGGAAAAGGAAATATCTTCACATAAAAAATAGACGGAAACAATCTCAGAAAATTCTTTGTGATGAGTGCATTCAACTCAAAGACTTGAGCCTTCTTTTGATAGAGCAATTTTGAAACACTTTTTTGTGGAATCTGCAAGTGTGTGTTTGGAGCAATTTGAGGCCTATGCTGGAAAAGGATATATATCCACATAAAAAGTAGACAGAAGCATTCTCAGAAACTTCATTGTGATGTACGCATTCAACTATCAGAGTTGAACCTTCCTTTTGATAGAGAAGTTTTGAAACACCCTTTCTGTAGAATCTGCAAGTGGATATTTGGAGAGCTTGAGGCCTATGCTGGAAAAGGAAATATCTTCACGTAAAAATTAGACCGAAGCATTATCAGAAACTTCCCTGTGCTTTATGAATTCAACTCACAGACTTGAACATTCCTTTTGATAGCTCAGGTTTGAAACACTCTTTTTGTAGTGTCTGCAAGTTGATATTTGGGGCATCTTGATCGCTATGCTGGAAAAGGAAATATCTTCACAGAAAAACTAGACAGAAGCAATTTCAGAAACTTCTTTGTGATGAGTGCATTCAACTCAAAGACTTGAACCATCTTTTCATTGAGCAATTTTGAAACACTCTTTTTGTAGAATCTGCAAGTGGATGTTTGGATCAATCTGAGGTCTATGCTGGAAAAGGAAATATGTTCACATAAAAAATGGACAGAAGCATTCTCAGAAACTTCTTTGTGACGTATGCTTCAACTCACCGTGTGGAACCTTCCTTTTGATAGAGCAGTTTTTAAACACCCATTCTGTAGTATCGGCAAGTGGATATTTGGAGCGCTTGAGGCCTATGCTGGAAAAGGTGATATTTTCCCACAATAATTAGACAGAAGCATTGTCTGAAACTTCCCTGTGCTTTATGAATTCAACTCACAGTCTTGAACATTCCTTTTGGTAGTTCAGGTTTGAAACACTCTTTCTGTAGTATCTGCAATTTGATATTTGGGGCGTCTGAGCACTGTGCTGGAAAAGGAAATATCTTCACATAAAAACTAGACAGAAGAATTCTCAGAGACTTCTTGTGGTGAGTGCATTCAACTCACACAGTTGAACTTTCCTGTTGATAGAACAGTTTTGAAACACTATTTTTGTAGAATCTGCAAGTGGATATTTGGAGCGATTTCAGGCCTATGATGGAAAAGGAAATATCTTCACTTATAAATTAGACAGAAGCATTCTCAGCAACTTCTCTGTGATGAGTGCATTCAACTGATAGTGTTGAACCTTCCTTTTGACAGAACAGTTTTGAAACTCTCTCTTTGTAGATTGTGGAAGTGGATACTTGGAGTGCTTTGATGCCTATGCTGGAAAAGGAAATATCTTCACCTAAAAAATAGAAGCATTCTCAGAAACGTCTTTGTGATAGATCATTCAACTCACGGATGTGAACCTTCCTTTTGATAGAACAGTTTTGAAGCATTTTTTTTGTAGAATCTGCAAGTGGATATTTGGAGTGCTTTGAAGCCTATGCCGCAAAAGGAAATATCTTCACATAAAAACTAGACAGAAGCATTCTCAGAAACTTCTTTGTGATGAGCGCATTCAACTCACAAAGTTGAACCTTCCTTTTGATAGAAGAGTTTTGAAACACTCTTTTTGTGGAATCTGCAAGTGGATATTTGGAGCACTTTGAGGCCTATGCTGGAAAAGGAAATAAATTCACATAAAAACTAGATTGAAGCATTCTCAGAAACGTCTTTCTTATGTGTGCATTCAACTCACAGACGTGAACCTTCCTTTTAATAGAGCAGTTTTGAATCACTCTTTTTGTAGAATTTGCAAGGGTATATGTGGAGCCCTTTGAGGCCTATGCAGGGAAACGAAATATCTTCACATAAAAACAAGACAGAAGCATTCTCAGAAACTTGTTTGTGATGTGTGCATTCAACTCACAGTGTTGAACCTTCCTTTTGATAGAGAAGTTTTGAAACACCCTTTTTGTAGAATCTGCAAGTGGATATTTGGAGCGATATGATGCCAATGCTGGAAAAGGGAATATCTTCACGTAAAAACTAGACAGAATCATTCTGAGAAACTTCTCTGTGCCTCATAAATTCAACTCACAGACGTGAAACTTCCTTTTGATAGAATAGTTTTGAAACACTCTTTTTGTAGAATCTGCAAGTGGATATTTAGAGCGATTTGAGGCCTATGCTTGAAAACGAAATATGTTCACATGATAAGTAGACAAAAGCATTCTCAGAAAGTTCTTTGTGTTGTGTGCATTCAACTTACAGAGTTGAACATTCCTTTTGATAGAGCTGTTTTGAAACACCCTTTCTGTACAATCTACAGTTGGGTATTTGGAGCGATTTGAGGCTTATGATGGAAATAGAAATATCTTCCCATACAAACAAGACTGAAGCATTCTCAGAAACTTCTTTTTGATGAGTGCATTCAACGCACAAAGTTGAACCTTCCTTTTGATAGAAGAGTTTTGAAACACTCTTTTTGTTGAATCTGCAAGTGGATATTTGGAATGCTTTGAGTCCTATGATGGAAAAGGAAATAAATTCACATAAAAACTAGATTGAAACATTCTCAGAAACGTCTTTCTTATGTGTGCATTCAACTCACAGACGTGAACCTTCCTTTTTATAGAGCAGTTTTGAAACACTCTTTTTGTAGTATTTGCAAGGGTATATGTGGAACTCTTTGAGGCCTATGCAGGAAAACGAAATATCTTCACATAAAAACAAGACAGAAGCATTCTCAGAAACTTGTTTGTGATGTGTGCATTCAACTCACAGTGTTGAACCTTCCTTTTGATAGAGCAGTTTTGAAACACGCTTTTTGTAGAATCTGCAAGGGGATATTTGGAGCGATGTGAGGCCAATGCTGGAAAAGGGAATATCTTCACATAAAAACTAGACAGAAGCATTCTCAGAAACTTCTGTGTGCTTCATAAATTCAACTCACAGGATTGAAACTTCCTTTTGATAGAATAGTTTTGAAACACTCTTTTTGTAGAATCTGCAAGGGGATATTTACAGCGATTTGAGGCCTATGTTTGAAAACGAAATATCTTCACATGATAAGTAGACAGAAGCATTCTCAGAAAGTTCTTTGTGATGTCTGCATTCAACTTACAGAGTTGAACATTCCTTTTGATAGAGCTGTTTTGAAACACCCTTTCTGTACAATCTGAAATTGGATATTTGGAGCAATTTGAGGCCTATGATGGAAATAGAAATATCTTCACATACAAACAAGACAGAAACGTTCTCAGAAACTTCTTTGTGATGAGTGCATTCAACTCACGGTGTTGAACCTTCTTTTGGTAGAACAGATTTGAAACACTCTCTTAGTAAAATGTGCAAGTGGATATTTGGACCGTTTTGACGCCTATGCTGGAATAGGAAATATCTTCACAAAAAAACTAGACAGAAGCATTGTCAGAAACTTTTTTTGAAGAGTGCATGCAACTCACAGATTTGAACTTTCCCTTTTGATCGAACAGTTTTAAAAAACTCCTTTTGGAGAATCTACAAGTGGATATTTGGAGCGCTTTCAGACTTATGCTGGAAAAGGAAATCTCATCACATAAAAACTAGAAAGAAGCATTATCACAAGCTACTTTGTGATGGGTGCATTCAACTCACAGTGTTGAACCTTCCTTTTGATAGGACAGCTATGAAACACTCTTTTTGTAGAGTCTGAAAGTGGATATTAGGAGCGCATTGAGGCCAATGGTGAAAAAGGCAATACCTTCACACTAAAAGTAGACAGAAGCATTCTCAGAAACTTCTTTGTGACGAGTGCATTCAGCTCACAGAGTTGAACTTTATTTTTGATAGAGCAGTTTTGAAACACTCTTTTTGTAGAATCTGCAAGTAGATATTTGGAGCACTTTGAGGCCTTTGCTGAAAAAGGAAATATCTTCACATAAAAACTGGACAGAAGCATTCTCGGAAACTTCTTTGGATGAATGCATTCAACTCACAGAGTTGAACCTTCCTTTTGATAGAGCTGTTTTGAAACACCCTTTCTGTAGAATCTGCAATTGAATATTTGGAGCGATTTGAGACCTATGCTGGAAAAGGGAATATCTTCACATAAAAACTAGACAGAAGCATTCTCAGAAACATCTTTGTGATGTGTGCATTCAACTCACATAACTGAACATAACTTTTCATACAGCAGTTTTGAAACACTCTTTTTGTATAATCTGCAAGGGGAGAAGTGGACCAATTTGAGGCTTTCATTGGAAAAGGGAATATCTTCACATAAAAACTTGACAGAAGGATTCTCAGAAACTTCTTTGTGATGTGAGCATTTAGCTCAAAGCGTTGAACCATCCTTTTGGTAGAGCAGTATTGAAACACTCTTTTTGCACAATATGCAATTGGATATTTGACCTATTTGAGGCCATCATTGTAAACGGGAATGTCTTCATATAAAAACTAGACAGAAGCATTCTCAGAAACTTCATTGTGATGTGGGCCTTTAACTCACAGTGATGAACCTTTCTTCTGATTGAAGAGTTTGAAACATTCTTTTTGTAGAATCTGCAGCTGGATATATGGACTGCTTTGTGGCCTTTATTAGTAATAGGAATAATTTTGAATAAAAACTAGACGGAAGTATTCTCAGAAACTAATTTGTGATGTGTGCATTCTACACGCATAATTGAACCTTCTTTTCAGTACAGTAGTTTTGAACACTCTTTTTGTAGAACCTGCAAGGGAATAATTGGAGCGTTTTGAGGCCTTCGTTGGAAATGGGAATGTCTTCACATAAAAATTGGACAGAAGCATTCTCAGAAAATTCTTTGTGATTTGTGAATTGAATTCACAGATTTGAACCTTCCTTTTGATAGACCAGTTTTGAAACACCTTTTTTGTAGAATCTACAAGAGAAGATTTTGTGTGCTTTGAGGCCTACACGGGAAAAGGAAGTATCTTCACATAAAAACTAGACAGAAACTTCTTGGTGATGTGTGCCTTCAACTCACAGAGTTCAACTTTCCTCTTGATATAGCAGCTTTGGAACACTCTTTTTGTGAAATCTGCAATTGGATATTTGAAGCACTTTGAAGCTTTAGTTGGAGAAGGGAATATCTTCAAATAAAAGCTAGACAGAACAATTCTCAGAAACTACTGTGTGATGTGTATTCAACTCAAAGAGATGACCCTTTCTTTTGAGAGAGTAGTTTTGAAACACTCTTTTTGTGGAATCTGCAAGTGGACATTTGTAGTGCTTTGAGGGCTATGGTGGAAAGGAAATATCTTCAAAATAAATCTAGACAGAAGCATTCTCAGAAACTTCTTTGTGATGTTTGCATTCAACTCACAGAGTAGAACATACCTTTTCACAGAGCAGTTCTGAAACACTCTTTTTGAAGAATGTGCAAGTGGATATTTAGAACAAATTGACACCATCTTTGGAAACGGGAATATCTTCACATAAAAACTACACAGAAGCATTCTCAGAAATTACTTTGGGATGTGTGCATTCAACTCACGGAGTTGAACCTTCCTTTTGATAGAGCAGTTTTGAAACCCTCTTTTTGTATAATCTGCAAGGGGATATTTTGACCGTGTAGAGGCTTTCGTCGGAAACGGGAATATCGTCACATAAAAACTGCACAGAAGTATTCTCAGAAACTACTTTGTGATGTGTGCATTCTACTCACAGAGTTGAAACTTCTTTTCAATAGAGCAGTTTTGAACCCCTCTTTTTGTAGAATCTGCAAGGGGATATTTGTAGCGTTTTGAGGTCTTTGTTGGAAACGGGAATATCTTCACATAAAAACTGGAAAGAAGCATTCTCAGAAATTCCTTTTGATGTGTGCATTCAACTCACACACTTGAACATTCCTTGTGATACAGCAGTTTTGAAACAACTTTTTTTTAGAACCTGCAATAGGAAGTTTTAGGCGCTTTGAGGCCTTCGGTGGAAAAGGAAATATCTTCTCATAAAAACTAGACAGAAGCATTCTCAGAAACTTCTTTCTGATGTGCGCATTCAACTCACAAAGTTGAACCTTCCTTTTGTTAGAGCAGTTTTGAAACACTCCTTTTGTAGAATCTGCAAGGGGATATTTAGACCGATTTGAGGCCTTTGTTGGAAACGGGAATATCTTCACATAAAAACTGTACAGAAGCTTTCTCAGAAACTTCTTCGAGATGTGTGCATTCATCTCTCAGATTTGAAGCTTCCCTTTTATAGAGCAGATTTGAAACTCTCTTTTTGTACAATTTGCAATGGGATATTTGGACAGTTTTGGGACTTCTTTGGAAACGTGTATATCTTCAAATAGAAACTAGACAGAAGCATTCTCAGAAGCTTCTTCATGATGAGTGCATTCAGCTTACAGAGTTGAGCCTTCCTTTTGATAGAGCAGTTTTGAAACGCTCTTTTTGTAGAAACTGCAGGTGGTTATTTGGAGCGCTTTGAGACCAACAGTACAAAAGGAAATATCTTCACATAAAAACTAGAAAGAAGAATTCTCATAACTTCTTTTTGATGTGTCCATTCAACTCACTGAGTTGAAACTTCCTTTTGATAGACCAGTTTTGAAACACTCTTTTTGTAGAATCAGCAAGTGTATATTTTGAGCGCTTCAAAGCCTTCACTGGAAATGACAATATCTTCAAATAAAAACAAGACAGAAGCATTCCCAGAAACTACTTTGTGATGTATGCATGCAACTCAAAGAGTAGAACATTTCTTTTGATAGAAGAAATTTGAAAAACTCTGCTTTTAGAATCTGCAAGTGGTCATTTGTGGAGCTTTGAGGGCTGTGGTGGAAAATGAAATAACTTCAAATAAAAACTAAACAGAAGCATTCTGAGAAACTTCTTTGTGATATTTGCATTCAACTCACAAACTTGAACCTTCGTTTCGATAGAGCAGTTTTGAAACAGTTTTTTTGTAGAATCTGCAAGTGGACGTTTGGGGCACTAGGAGGCCTTCGGTGGAAAAGGAAATATCTTTACATAAAAACTAGACAGAAGCATTCTCAGAAACTTCTTGGAGATGTGTGCATTCAACACACAGATTTGAACTTTCCTTTTGATAGAGCAGTTTTCAAACACTCTTTTTGTAGAATCTACAAGTGGATATTTCGAGCACTATGAAGCATTTGCTGGAAAGAACATCTTCAAATAAAAAGTAGACAGAAGCATCCTCAGAAAGTACCTTCTGATGTGTGCATTCAACTCACTGTGATGAACCTTCCTTTTGATAGAGCAGTTTTGATACCCTCTTTTTGTAGAATCTGCAAGTGCATATTTGGAGTGAACAGGCCTATGCTGGAAAAGGAAATATCTGCCTATAAAAAGTAGAGAGAAGCATTCTCAGAAAATTCTTTGTGATATGTGCAATCAACTTTCACTTTTGAAATCTCCTTTTGATAGAGCAGTTTTGAAACACTGTTTTTGCAGAATCTGCAATAGGATATTTGGAGCGGTTTGAGGCCTATGCTGGAAAAGGATATTACTTCCCATAAAAAGTAGAGAGATGTATTCTCAGAAACTTCATTTTGCTGCGTGCATTCAACTCACAAAGTTGTACTTTCCTTTTGATAGAACAGTTTTGAAATACTCCTTTTGCATAATCTGCAACTGGATATTTGAAGCCCTTGAAGGCCTATGCTGGAAAAGGAAATATCTTCACATAAAAACTATACAGAAATATTATCAGAAACTTCTTTGGGATGTGTGCATTAAATTCACAGAGTTGAACCTTCTTTCTGATAGAGCAGTTTTGAAACACTCTTTTTCTAGAATCTACAAGTGGATATTAAGAACGACTGTGGCCTCTGGGGGAAAAAGAAATATCTTCATATAAAATCTAGACAGAAGCGTTCTCAGAAACTAATTAGTAATGTGTGCTTTCAAATCACAAACTTGTACCTTCCTTTTGATAGAGCTGTTTTGAAAGACTCTTTTTGTAGAATTTGCAGTTGGTTATTTGCAGCACTTTGGGGCCTATGCTGGAAAAAGAAATATCTTCACATAAAAACTAGACAAGCGTTCTCAGAAACTTCTTTGTGATGTGTGCATTCAACTCACAGTGTTGAACCTTCCTTTTGATAGTGCATTTTGGAAGCACTCTTTTTGTAGAATCTGCTACTGGATACTAGGGGCATCTTGAGGCCTATGTTGTAAAAGGAAATATTTTTCCATAAGAACTAGACAGAAGTATACTCAGAAACTTCTTTGTGGTGTGTGCATTCAAATCACAGAGATGAAATTTCCTTTAGATAGACCAGTTTTGAAATACTATTTTTGAAGAATCTGCAAGTGGATATTTGGAACGCTATGAGGCCTGTGCTTGGAAAAGGAAATATCTTCACATAGAAACTAGAGAGAAGCATTCTCAGAAACTTATTTGTGATGTGTGTGTCCTTTCAACACACAGAGTTGAACCTTTCTTTTGATAGAGCAGTTTTGAAACACTCTTTTTGTAGAATCTGCAAGAGGATATTTTCAGCGCCTTGAGGCCTGTGCTGGAAAAGGAAATATCTTCATATAAAAACTAGACAGAAGCATTCTCAGAAACTTCTTTGTGATGTCTGATTTCAACTCATAGAGTTCAACCTTTCTTTTAACAGCGCACTTTTGAAAGACTCTTTTTATAGGATCTGCAAGTGGACATTTGGAGTCCTTTAAGGACAATGCTTGAAAAGGAAATATCTTCACCTAAAAACTAGACAGAAGTGTTCTCAGAAACTTCTTTGTGATACGTGCCTTCAGCACACAGTGTTGAACCTTCCTTTTGATAGAGCAGTTTTGAAACACTCTTTTTTTTCGAATATGCAAGTGGATATTTGGAGTGATTACAGATTCTGGGGGAAAAGGAAATATGTTCATTTAAAAACTAAACAGAAGTTTTCTCAGAAACTAATTTGTGATGCGTGCTTTCAACTTCCAGATTTGTACCTTCCTTTTGATAGAGCAGTTTAGAAAAACTCTTTTTGTAGAAATTGCAAGTGGTTATTTGTAGCGCTTTAAGGCATATGCTGGAAAATGAAATATCTTCACATAAAAATTATACAGAAGCATTCTCAGAAACTTCTTTGTGATATGTGGCTTCAACTCACTGAGTTGAACAAACCTTTTGATAGAGCAGTTTTGGAACACTGTTTTTGTAGATTATCCAAGTGGATACTTGGATCCCTTAGATGCCAATGATGGAAAAGGAAATATCGTCACATAAAAATTAGACAGAAGCGTTTTCAGAAACATCCTTGAGATGTGTGCATTCAACTCACAGAGTTGAACTTTCCTTTTGATAGAGCAGTTTTGAAACACTATTTTTGGAGAATCTGCAAGTGCATATACGGAGCTCTTTGAGGTCAATGCTGAAAAAGGAAATATCTTCACAAAAACTAGACAGAAGCATTCTCAGGAACTTCTTTGTTATGTGTGCTTTCAACACACTGAGTTGAACCTTCCTTTTGATAGAGCAGTTTGAAACACTCTTTTTGTAGAATCTCCTTGTGAATATTGCGAGCAGTTTAAGGTCTAAGCTGGAAAAGGAAATATCTTCACGTAAAAAGTAGATAGTAGCATTCTCAGAAACTTCTTTGTGATATATACATTCAACTCACGGAGTTGAACCCTTTTATTGATAGAGCAGTTTTGAAACACTCATTTTGTGGAATCTGCAAGGGGATATTTGGAGCGCTTTGAGTTCTAAGTTGGAAAAGGGAATATCTTCACCTAAAAACTAGACAGAAGTATTCTCAAAAACCTCTTTTTGATGTGTGCATTCAACTCACAGAGTTGAACATTCTTTTTGATAGAGCAGTTTTGAAACAGTCTTTTTGTAAAATCTGCAAGTGGATATCTGGAGCGCTTTGAGGCCTATGCTGGAAAAATAAATATTTCCCATAAAAAGTAGAGAGAAACATTCTCAGAAACTTCTTTGTGACGTTTGCATTAAACTCACAGAGTTGAACCTTCCTTTTGATAGAGCAGCTTTGAAATGCTCTTTTTGTAGTATCTGCAAGTGGATATTTGAAGCCCTTTAAGGTCTATGCTGGAAATGGAAATATCTTCACATAGAAACTAGACAGAAGCATTCTCATAAACTTCTTTGTGATGTGTGCATTCAATTCACAGAGTTGAAATATCCTTTTGATAGAGCAGGTTTGAAGCACTCTTTTTGCAGAATCTGCAAGTGTTTATTTTGAGCGCTTTGAAGCCAATGCTGTAAAAGGAAAATCTTCAACTAAAAACTAGACAGAAGCATTATCAGAAACATCCATGAGATATGTGCACTCAATTAACAGAGTTGAACCTTCTTTTGATAGAAGAGTTTTGAAACACTCTTTTTGTAGAATCTGTAAGTGGATATTTGGATCGCTTTGCGGTCAATGCTGGAAAAGGAGTTATATTCACATAAAAACTAGACAGCAGCATTCTTACAAACTTCTTTGTTCTGTGCGCATTCAACACACAGAGTTGAACCTTCTTTTTGATAGAGCAGTTTTGAAACAATCTTTTTTCAGAATCTCCAAGTCAATATTTTGAGCCCTTAGAGACCTATTTTGGAAAAGGGAACAGCTTCATATAAAAATTAGACAGAAGCATTCTCAGAAACTTCTTTGTGATGTCTACATTCAAGTTATAGAGTTGAAACTTCATTTCATAGAGCAGTTTGAAACACTCTTTTTTAAGAATCTGCAAGTGGATATTTGGAGCAATTTGAGGCCAAACCTGGAAAAGGAAATATCTTTACATAAAAACTAGACAGAAGCATTCTCAGAAACTTCTTTGTGATGCCTGCATTCAACTCACATAGTTGAACCTTCCTTTTGATAGAGGAGTTTTGAAACACTCTTTTTGCAGAATTTGCAAGTATATATGTGGAGTGTTTTGAGGTCTATGCTGGAAAAGGAAATAACTTCCGATAAAAAGTAGAGAGAAGCATTGTCAATAACTTCTTTTTGATGTGTGCATTCAACTCACAGAGTTGAACCTTCCTTTTGATAGAGCAGTTTTGAAACCCTATTTTTGTAGAATCAGCAAATGAATATTTGAAGCCCTTTATGGCCTATGCTGTAAAAGGAAACATATTCACATAAAAAACTAGACAGAAGCATTCTCAGAAACTTCTTTGCAATGTTTTCATGCAACACAGAGAGTTGAACATATCTTTTCATAGAGCAGTAGTGAAACACTCTTTTTTAAGAACCTGCAAGTGGTTATTTGGACAGATTTGAGGCCTTCATTGGAAACAGGAATATCTTCACAGAAAAACTAGACAGAAGCATTCTCAAAAACTTCTTTCAGATGTGTGCATTCCCCTCACAGAGGACAACGTAACTTTTCATAGAGCAGTTTTGAAACACTCTTTCTGTGGAATCTGCACGTGGATATTTAGACCTCTTTCACGCCTTCGTTGGAAACGGGAATATCTTCACATAAAAACAAGACAGAAGCATTCTCAGAAACTTCTTTTTCATGTGTGACTTCAACTGAGAGATTTGAAACTTCCTTTTGATAGAGCAGTTTTGGAACATTTTGTATAGAATCTGCCATTGGACAGCTTGAGAGCTTTGAGGCCTTCAGTGGAAAGGGAAATATCTTCACATAAATACTTGATTGAAGCATTCTTAGAAACTTTTTGGTGATGTATGCATTCAACTCACAGAGTTGTACCTTTCTTTTCATAGAGCAGTTTTGAAACACTCTTTTTATAGAATCTGAATGAGGACAATTTGTAGGACTTTGAGGGCTGTGGTGGAAAAGGAAATATCTTCCAATAAAAACCAGACAGAAGCATTCTCAGAAACTTATTTGAGATGTTTGCATTCAACTCACAGAGTTGAACATTCCTTTTGATAGAGCAGTAGTGAAACACTCTTTTTGAAGAACCTGCAAGTGGATATTTGGACCGATTTGGGGCTTTCATTAAAAAGAGGAATATCTTCACATAAAAACTGGACAGAAGCATTATCAGTAATTTCTTTGTGATGTATGCTTTCAATTCACGGAGGAGAACATAAGTTTTCATGGAGCAGTTTTGAAACACTCTTTTTGTATAATCCACAGGTGGATATTTGGACCGTTTCAGGGCTTCATTAGAAACGGAATTATCTTCCCATAGAAACTACACAGAAGCATTCTCAGAAACTTCTTTGTGATGGGTGCATTCAACTCACAGATTTGAACATAACTTTTCACAGAGCAGTTTTGAAACAGTCTTTTTGCAGAATCTGTGAGGGGATATTTGGACTGATTTGAGGCCTTTGTTGGAAACTTGAATATCGTCACATAAAAACTAGACAAAAGCATTGTCAGAAACTTCTTTATGACGTGTGCATTCAACTCAAAGTGTTAAACCTTCATTTTGATAGAGCAGTTTTGAAACCTTTTTTTGTGGAATGTGAATGTGGACAATTGGAGCGCTTTGAGGCCTTCAGTGGAAAAGGAAATATCTTCACATAAAAACTAGGCTGAGCATTCTCAGAAAGTTCTTTCTTTTGTGTGCATTCAACTTACAGAGTTGAACCTTCCTTTTGGTAGAGCCGTTTAGATACAGTTTTTTTGTGGTATTTGAAAGTGGACATTTGGAGCACTTTGAGTTCTCTGGTGGAAAAGGAAATATCTTCACATGAAAACTAGACAGAAGCATTCTCAGAAACTTCTTTGTGGAATGTGAATTCAACTCACCGAGTTGAATCTTCCTTTTGATAGAGTAGTTTTGAAACAGTTTTTTGTAGAATCTGCAAGCGGATATTTAGAGGGCTTTGAAGCCTTCGTTTGAAACAGAAATATCTTCAAATAAAACTAGACTGAAGCACTCTCAGAAACAACTTTGTGATACGGCCATTCAACTCACAGAGTTGAACCTTTCTTTTGATAGAGCGGTTTAGAAACTGCCTTTTTTTGTAGAATCTGAAAGCGGACATTTGTAGCACCTTGAGGGTTATTGTGGAAAAGGAAATATCTTAAACCAAAAACTACACAGAAAAATTCTCAGAAACAACTTTGGAATGTTTGCATTCAACTCACGGAGTTGAACATACATTTTCTTAGTGCAGTTGTTGAACACTCTTTTTGAAGTACCTGCAAGTGGATATTGGGAATGATTTGAGGCCTTCATTGAAAACGGGAACATCTTCACATAGAAATTAGACAGAAGGATTCTCAGAAACTACATTGTGATGTGTGCATTCAACTCATGGAGTTGAACATAACTATTCATAGAGCAGTTTTGAAACACTCTTTTTGTATAATCTGCGAGAGCATATTTGGACAGTGTGAAGCCTTCATTGGAAACGGGAATATCTTCACATAAAATCTAGACAGAAGCATTCTCAGAAACTACTTTGTGATGTGTGCATTCGACTCACAGAGTTGAACATAACTTTTCATAAAGCAGTTTTGAAACACTTTTTTTGTAGAATCTGAAAGGTGATATTTGAACCTGTTGGAGGCTTTCGTTGCAAACGGGAATATCTTCAGATAAAAACAAGACCTGAGCACTGTCAGAAACTTCTTTGTGATGTGTGCATTCAGCTCACAGAGCTGAAACTTCCTTTTGATAGAGCAGTTTGAAACCTTTTTTTGTGGAATTTGCAAGTGGACATTCAGAGTTCTTTGAGGTCTTTGGTGGAAAAGGCAACATCTTCTCATAAAAGTAGACAGAAGCAATCTCAGAAACTTCTCTGTGATCTGTGCATTCAACTCACAGAGTTGAACCATCCTTTTCATAGAACAGTTTTGAAACACATTTTTTGTAGAATCTGGAAGTAGACAATTGGAGTGCTTAGAGGACTTCATTGGAAAAGGAAATCTCTTCACATAAAAACTAGACAGAAGCATTATCAGAAACTTATTTGTGTTGCGTGCATTCAACTCCCAGAGTTGAATCTTCCTTTTGATAGAACAGTTTTGAAACACTCTTTTTGTAGTATTTGCAATTGGATACTTGGAGAGCTTTGAAGCCTTCATTGGAAACGGGAATGTGTTCAAATAAAATCAGAAGCATTCTCAGAAACTACTTTGTGATGTGTGCATTCAAATCACAGAGATGAACATTTCCTTTGATAGAGCAGCTTTGAAACACTCTTTTTGTACAATCTGCAAATGGACATTTCTATCGCTTTGAGGGCTATGGTGGAAATTGAAATATCTTCAAATAAAAGCTAGACGGGAGCATTCACAGAAACTTCTTTGTGATATTTGCATTCACCTCACAGAGTTGAACATGCCTTTTCATAGAGCAGTTGTGAAACACTCTTTTTGAAATCCTGCAAGTGGATAATTTTACCAATTTGAGGCCTTTGTTGTAATCGGGAAAATCTTCACATAAAAACTAGACAGAAACATTCTCAGAAACTTCTTTGTGAAGTGTGCATTCAACTCACAGAGTAGAACATAAGTTTTCATAGGACAGTTTTGAAACACTCTTTCTGTAGAATCTGCAATGGATATTTGGACGGTTTGATTCATTCATTGGAAATGGGAACATCTTCCCATTAAAATTAGACAGAAGAATTCCCAGAAACTTCTTCATGATGTGTGCATTCAACTCACAGAATTGAACATAACTTTTCATAGAGCAGTTTTGAAACACTCTTTTTGTAGAATCTGCAAGGGGATATTTGGACCAATTTGAGGCCTTCGTTGGAAACAAGAATATCTCCACATAAAAACTAGACAGAAGCATTGTCAGCAACTACTTTTTGATGTGTGCATTCAGCTTAAACAGTTGAACCTTCCTTTTGCTAGAGTAGCTTTGAAACCTTTTTTTTTTTTTTTGGAATGTGCATGTGGATATTTGGAGCGATTTCACGCCTTTGGAGGAAAGGGAAATATCTTCACATAAAAACTAGAGAGAAGCATTCTCAGAAACTTCTTTGTGACGTGTGCATTCAACTCACAGAGTTCAACATAACTTTTCATAGAACAGTTTTGAAACCCTCTTTTTTTAGAATCTGCAAGTGGATAATTGGAACGCTTTTAGGCCTTCATTGGAAACAGGAATATCTGCACATACAAAATAGACAGAAGCATTCTCAGAAACTACTTTGTGATCTGTGCATTCATCTCACAGAGTTCAACATTCCTTTTGATAGAGCAGTTTTGAAACACTCTTTTTGTAGAATCTGCAAGGGTATATTTCACCGATTTGAGGCTTTCATTCGAAACGGGAATTTCTTCACATAAAAACTAGACAGAAGCATTCTCAGAAAATTCTTGAAGATGTGTGCATTCAACTCACAGAGTTAAACCTTCCCTTTGATAGAGCAGTTTTGAAACACTCTTTTTCTAGAATCTGTAAGGGGACATTTGGACTGTTTTGAGGCCTATGGTAGAAAAGGAACTGTCTTCACTGAAAAACTAGACAAAGACATTCTTAGAAACATCTTTGTGATGTGTGCATTCAAATCACAGAGTTGAAACTTTGTTTTGATAGACCAGTTTGAATCACTCTTTTTGTATTATCTGAAATTGGATATTTGGAGCACTTGGAGGCCTATGGTAGAAAAGGAAATATCTTCACTTAAAAACTAGACAGAAACAATCTCAGAAACTCCTTTGTGATGTAAGCATTCAACTAACAGTGTTGAACTTTCCTTTTGATACAGCAGTTTTGAAACACTCTTTTTGTAGAATCTGCAAGTGGATATTTGGAGTGCTTTGAAGCCTTCATTGGGAACGGGAATATCTTCAAATGAAAACTAGACAGAAGCATTCTCAGAAACTACTTTGTGATGTGTGCATTCAACTCACCGAGTTGAGCCTTCCTTTTGATAGAATAGTTTTGAAACACTCTTTTTGAAGTATCTACAGGTGGATATTTGGAGCACCTTGTGGCCTATGGTACCAAAGGAAATGACTTCACATAATAACTAGAAAGATGCATTCTCATAAACTTCTTTGTGATGTTTGAATTCAACTCACAGAGTTGAACATAATTTTTCATAAAGCTGTTTTGAAACACTCTTTTTCTAGCCTCTGCAAGTGGAATTTTGGAAGGATTTGAGGCCTTCATTTGAAACGGGAAATTCTTCACATAAAAAGTAGACAGAAGC
Source organism: Pongo abelii (assembly GCF_028885655.2). Taxonomy (NCBI): domain Eukaryota; kingdom Metazoa; phylum Chordata; class Mammalia; order Primates; family Hominidae; genus Pongo; species Pongo abelii. The sequence continues at coordinate 14,317,558 of NC_072000.2, read as the reverse complement.
ATTCTCAGAAACTTCTTTGTGATGTGTGCATTCAGCTCAAGGAGTTGAACTATCTTTTTAAGAGCATTTTTGAAACATTCTTTTTTAGAATCTGCAAATGGACACTTTTAGCGATTTTGGGCTATGGTGGAAAAGGAAATATCACAAATAAAAACTACACAGAAGCATACTCAGAAACTTCTTTGTGATGTGTGCGTTCAACTCATAGAATTGTACATATCTTTTCATAGAGCAGATATGAAACTCTTTTTGTGGAATCTGCAAGTGAATACTTGGAACACTTTGTGGCCTTCTTTGGCAACGGGAGTACCTGCACATAAAAACAAGAAAGAAGAATTCTCAGAAATTTTTTGTGATGTGTGCATTCAACTGACAGAGTTGATCCTTCCTTTTGATAGAGGAGTTTTCAGACACTGTTTTTGTAGATTCTGCAAGGGGATAGACCGATTTGATGCCTTAATTGGAATCCGGAATAGCTTCACATAAAAACTAGACAGAAGCATTCTGAGAAACGATTTTGTGATGTGTGCATTCAACTCAGAGAGGTGAACCTTCCTTTTTATAGAGCAGTTTTGAAACACTCTTTTTGTAGAATCTGCAAGTGGAAATTTTGTCCGCTTTGAGGCCTTTGTTGGAAACGGGAATATCTTTACATAAAAATTAGACAGAAGCATTCTCAGAGACTTCTTTGTGATGTGTGCATTCAACCCACAGAGTTGAACCTTCCTCTTGATAGAACACTTTTGAAACACTCTTTTCCTATGATCTGCAATGGGATATTTGGACCGTTTTGAGGCCTTCATCAGAAACAGGAATATCTTCACATAAAAGTACACAGAAGCATTCTCAGAAACTATTTTGTTATGTGAGCATTCAGCTCACCGAGTTGAATCTTCCTTTTCATAGAACAGTTTTGAAAAAGTGTTTTTGCAGAATCTGCAAGAGGACATTTGGAGCACTTTGAGGCCTTCAGTTTAAAAGGAAATATCTTCATATAAAAACTAGACAGAAGTATCCTAAGAAACTTCTTTGAGATATGTGCATTCAACTCACAGAGTTGAACATAACGATCCATTGAGCAGTTTTGAAACACTCTTTTTGTACAATCTGCAAGTGGATATGTGGAGCGCTTTGAAGCTTTCATTGGAAACGGGTATATCTTGAAATAAAATCTAGATAGAAGAATTTTCAGAAACTAATTTTTGGTGTGTGCATTCAACTCATGGAGTTGAGCCTTCCTTTTGATAGAGCAGTTTTGAAACACTCTTTTTGTAGAATCTGCAAGTGGATATTTGCAGTGCTTTGAGGCGTATGGTAGAAAAGGAAATATCTTCACATAAAAACTAGACAAAGCATTCTCAGAAACTTCTTTGTGATGTTTGCATTGAACTCACAGAGGTGAACAAATCTTTTTGTAGAGCAGTTGTTAAACATGCTTTCTAAGAACCTGCAAGTGGATATTTTGACCGAATTGAGGCCTTCTTTGGAAACGGGTATATCTTCACATAAAAACTAGACAGAAGCATTCTCAGAAACATCTTTGAGATGTGTGCATTCCACTCACAGAATTGAACATAATGTTTCATAGAGCAGTTTTGGAACACTCTTTTTCTAGAATCTGCAAGTGGATATTTGGAGTGCTTTGAGGCCTATGGAAGAAAAGGAAATATCTTCTCATAAAAACTAGACGGAAGCATTCTCAGAAACTTCTTTTTGATGTGTGCATTCAACTCACAGAGTTGAACCTTCCTTTTGATAGAACAGTTTTGAAACACTCTTTTTGTGTAATCTGCAAGTGGATATTTGGAGTGCTTTGAAGCATTCTTTGGAATCGTGAGTATTTTCAAATAAAAACTAGACAGATTCATTTTCAGAAACTACTTTGTGATGTGTGCATTCAACTCACAGTGTACAGCCTTCTTTTTGATAGAACAGTTTTAAGCAATCTTTTTGTGGAATTTACAAGTGGATATTCGGAGCATTTCGAGGATTATGGTGGAAAAGGAAATGTCTTCAAATAAAAACAAGACAGAAGCGTTCTCAGAAACTTCTTTGTGATGTGTGCATTCAACTCACAGTGTTGAACCTTCATTTAGATACAGCAGTTTTGAAAAACTCTTTTCGTAGATTCTGCAAGGGGATATTTAGACCTATTTGAGGCCATCCTTGGAAACGAGTAGATCTTCACATAAAAACTAGACAGAAACATTCTCAGAAACTGCTTTGTGATGTGTGCATTCAACTCGTAGATTTGAACATAACTTTTCATAGAGCAGTTTTGAAACACTCTTTTTGTAGAATCTGTAAGTGGACAATTGGAGCACTTTTAGGAATTCAGTGGAATATGAAATATCCACATAAAAAGTAGACAGAAGCATTATCAGAAACTTCTTTGTGATGTATGCATTTAACTCACAGAGTTCAACATAATTTTTAATAGAGCAGCTTTTAAACACTCTTTTTGTAGAATCTGCAAGTGGACATTTGGAGCACTTTGAGGCGTTCAGTGGAACAGGAAATATCTTCACATAAACACTAGACAGAAGCATTCTCAGAAACTTCTTTGTGATGTGTGCATTCAATTTACTGAGCTGAAACTTCCTTTTGATAGAGCAGGCTTGAAAATCTCTTTTTGTAGAATCTGCAAGTGGATATTTGGAGCACTTTGAATCCTTCCTTGGAAACGGGAATATCTTCAAATATAAACTAGACAGAAGCATTCTCAAAAACTGCATTGTGATGTGTGCATTCTTCTCACAGAGTTAAACTTTCCTTTTGATAGAGCAGTTATGAAACACTCTTTTTGTATAAACTGCAGGATGATGTTTGCACCATTTTGAGGCCTTCATTCGAAACGCATATACATTCACATAAAAACTAGACAGAAGCATTCTCAGAAACTTCCTTGTGATGTGTGCATTCAACTCACAGATTTTAACATTCCTTTTGATAGAGCAGTTTCAAAACACTTCGTTTGTAGAATCTTCATGTGGACATTTGGAGCGCTTTGAGGCCCTCTGTGGAAAAGGAAATATCTTCACATAAAAACTAGACAGAAGCATTCTCAGAAACTTATTTGTGATGTGTGCATTCTGCTCACAGAGTTGAACATACCTTTTCATAGAGCAGTTTTGAAACACTCTTTTTGTAGAGTCCGCAAGGGGATATGTGGACCGATTTGAGGCCTTTTTTGGTAAAGAGAATTTCTTCATATAAAAAATTGAGGGAAGCATTCTCAGAAACTGCTGTGTGAAATGTGTATTCTACTCACAGAGTTTTACCTTCCTTTTGATAGAGCAGCTTTGAAACCCCCTTTTTGTAGAATCTGCAAGTGGATATTTTGAACGCTATGGTTCCTTCATTGGAATCCGGAATATCTTCAAATAAAAAATAGACAGAAGCATTCTCATAAACTACTTTGTGATGTCTGCATTCAATTCACAGAGTTGAACCTTTCTTTTGATAGAGCAGTTTCGAAAAACTCTTTTTACAGAATCTGCATGTGAACAATTGTAGCGCTTTGAGGGCTATGGTGTGATACGAAATATCTTCAAATTAAAACTAGACAGAAATATTCTAAGAAACTTCTTTGTGATTTTTGCATTGAATTCACAGAGTTGAACATTCCTCTTCATAGAGCAGTTGTGAAACACTGTTTTTGAAGATCCTGCAACTGTATACTTGGACCAATCTGAGGCCCTCATTGGAAACGCGAATATCTTCACATAAAAACTGACAGAAGCATTGTCAGAAATGTCTTTGTGATGTGTGCATTCAACTCACAGAGTTGAACCTGCCTTTTGATAGAGCAGTTTTGAGACACTGTTTTTGTAGAATCTGCAAAGCGATATTTGGACCGATTGCGTTCCTTCATTGGAAAGGGGAATATCTTCACAAAAATCTAAGCAGATATATTCTCACAAAGTCCTTTGTGATGTGTGCATTCAACTCACAGAGTTGGGAATATCTTTTCGTGGAGCAGTTGTGAAACACGCTTTTTGAAGAACCTGAAATTGGATATTTGGGCCAATTTGAGGCCCTCATTGGAAACGGGATTATCTTCAAACAAATACTAGACAGAAGCATTCTCAGAAATGTCTTTGTGATGTGTGCATTCAACTCACAGAGTTGAACCTTCCTTTTCATAAAGAAGTTTTGAGACACTGTTTTTGTAGAATCTGCAAAGTGATATTTGGAACGGTTGCATTCCTTCGTTGGAAAGGGGAATATTTTCATAAAAATCTAAGCAGAAACATTCTCACAAATTCCTTTGTGATGTGTGCATTCAACTCACAGAATTGAGAATACCTTTTCGTAGAGCAGTTGTGAAACACGCTTTTTGAAGAACCTGCAAGTGGATATTTGGGCCAATTTGAGGACTTCATTGGAAACGGATATATCTTCACATAAAAACTAGACAGAAGCATTCTGAGAAACTTCTTTGTGATATGTGCATTAAACTCACAGAGTTGAAACTTCCCTTTGATAGAGCAGTTTTTAAACACTCTTTTTGTAGAATCGGCAAGGGGATATTTGAACCGATTTGAGCCCTTCATTGAAAACGGGAATATCTGCACATAAAAACTGAACAGAAATATTCTCAGAAACTTCTTTCTGATGACGTCATTCAACTCACCAATTTGAAACTTCCTTTTGATAGAGCAGTTTTGAAACAATTTTTTGTAGAACCTACCAGTGGACATTCGGAGTGCTTTGAGGACTTTAGTGGAAAAAGACATATCTTCATATAAAAATTAGACAGAAGCATTCTTTGAAACTACCTTTTGATGTGTGCATTCAACTCACAGAGTTGAACATTCCTTTTGTTACAGCAGTTTTGAAACACTCTTTTTCTACAATCTGCAAGTGGATATTTGGAGCGGTTTGAAGCCTTCTTTGGTATCACGAATATCTTCAAATAAAAACTAGACAGAAGCATTCTCAGAAAGCCCTTTGTGGTTTGTACATTCAACTTACAGAGTTGAGCTTTCCTTTTGATAGAGCAGTTTTGAAACAATGTTTTTGTAGAACCTACAAGTGGATATTTGGAGCGCTTTGAGGCCTGTGTTAGTAAAGGAAATAACTTCACATAAAAACTAGACAGAAACATTCTCAGAAACTTCGTTGAGATGTGTGCATTCAACTGACAGGGTTAAACATAACTTTTCATAGAACATTTGTGAAACTCTGTTTTTGAAGGACCTGCGAGTGGATATTTGGACCGATTTGAGGCTTTCATTGGAAACGGAAATATCTTCACCAAAAAATTCCCCAAAAGCATTCTCAGAAACTTATTTGTGATGTGTGCATTCAACTCACAGAGTTGAACATAGGTTTTCATAAAGCAGTTTTGAAACACTCTTTTTGTAGAATCTGCAAGTGGATATTTGCACTCCTTTGAGGCCTTCATTGGAGATGGGAATACCTGCACATAAAAACTAGAGAGACACATTCTCAGAAACTTCTTTGTGGTGTGTGCATTCAATTCACAGAGTTCAACCTTACTTTTGATAGAGCAGATTGAAACACTCTTTTTGTAGAATCTGCAAGGGGATATTTGGACCGTTTTGAGACCTTTGTTTGAAAGGGGAATATCTTCACATAAGAACTAGACAGAAGCATTCTCAGAAACCTCTTTGTGATGTGTGCATTCAACCCACAGAATTGAACCTTCCATTTTGTAGAGCAGTTTTGAAACACTTTTTGTGTGGAATCTGCTAGTGGATGTTTGCAGCACTTAGAGACATTCGGTGGAAAACGAAATATCTCCACATAAAAACTAGACAATAGCGTTCTCAGAAACTTCTTTGTGATGTGTGCATTGAACTCACAGAGTTGAATCTTCCTTTTGATAGAGCAGTTTTGAAACTTTCTTTTTGTACAATCTGCAATTGGACATTTGCAGCACTTTGAAACTTTCATTGGAAACGGGAATATCTTCACTAAAAACAAGACAGAACCATTCTCAAAAACTGCTTTTTGATGTGTTCATTCAACTTACATAGCTGAACATTACCTTTCATAGATCAGTTTTGATACACTCTTTTTGTCAAATCTGCAAATGGACATTTGTAGCTCTTCGTGGGCTATGGTGGAAAATGAGATATCTTCAAAGAAAATTAAACAGAAGTGTTCTCAGAAACTTCTTTGTGATATGTGCATTCAGCTCACAGAGTTGAACATAACTTTTCATAGAGCAGCTTTGAAACCATTTTTTGTAGAATCTGCAAGTGTACATTTGATCACTTTGAGGCCTTCAGTGGAAAAGGAAATATCTTCACATAAAAACTAGACTGAAGCAGTCACAGAAACTTCTTTGTGTTGTGGGCATTCAACTGACAGAGTTGAACCTTCCTTTAGATAGAGCTGTTTTGAAACACTGTTATTGTAGAATCTGCAAGTGGATATTTGGAGGGCTTTGAGTCCTATGCTGGAAAAGGAAATATCCTCACATAAAAACTAGACAGAAGCATTCTCAGAAACTGCTTTGTGATGTGTGCATTCAACTCACAGAGTTGAACCTTCCTTTTGATAGAGCAGTTTTGAAACACTCTTTTTGTAGAATCTGAAAGTGGATATTGGAGAGCTTTGTGGCCTATGCTAGAAAAGGAAATATCTTCACATAAAAACTAGACAGAAGTGTTCTCAGAAACTTATTTGTGATGTGTGCATTCAACTTACAGAGTTGAACTTTCCTTTAGAAAGGGTAGTTTTGAAACACTGTTTTTGTAAAATCTGCAAGTGGATATTTGGCAGGCTTTGAGGCCTTTCCTGGAAAAAGAAATATCTTCACATAAAAACTGGACAGAAGGGTTCTCAGAAACTTCTTTCTGATGTGTGCATTCAACTCACAGAGTTGAATCTTACTTTTGTTAGAGTAGTATCAAAACACACTTTTGGTAGAATCTGAAAGTGGATTCTTAGAGCACTTTGAGTCCTATGATAGAAAAGGAAATATCCTCACATAAAAACTAGACAGAAGCATTCTCTGAAACTTCTTTGTGATGTGTGCATTAAACTCACTGAATTGAACTTATCGTTTCATAGAGCAGTTTTGAATCACTCTTTTTGTAGAATCTTCAAGTGGACATTTTGAGTGCATTGACGCCTTAGGTGGAAAAGGAAATATTTTTACATAAAAACTACAGAGTAGCATTCTCAGAAATTTATTTATGATGCATGCATTCAACTAATGGGGTTGAACATTCGCTTTCATATGGCAGTTTTGAAACTCTCTTTTTGTAGAATTTGCAAGTGGATATTTTGAGTGCTTTTAGGCCTAAGGTAGAAAAGGAAACATCTTCATATAAAAACTACACAGAAGCTTTCTCAGAAACTTCTTTGTGATGTGTGCATTCAACTGACATGGTATAACCTTCTTTTTTATAGAGCAGTTTTGAAACACTCTTTTTGTAGAATCTGCAAGTGGTTATTTGGAGTGGTTTGAAGCCTTCGTTGGAAACGGTAATATCTTCAAATAAAAACTAGACAGAAGAATTCTTAGAAACTACTTTGTAATGTGTGCTTTCAACTCACCAAATTGAGCATTTCTTTTGATAGAGCAGTTTTGAATCTCACTTTTTGTAGAATCTGCCAGTGGATATTTGGAGTGCTTTGAGGCCTACATTAGAAAAGGAAATATCTTCGCATAAAATCTAGAGAGATGCATTCTCAGGAACTTGTTTGAGATGTGTGCATTTAACTCACAGGGTTGAACCTTCCTTTTTATAGAGCAGTTTTGAAACACACTTTTTGTAGAATCTGCAATTGGCTATTTGGAGAGATTTGAAGCCTTCATTGGAAACGGGAATTTCTTCAAATAAAGAAGAGACAGAAGCATTCCCAGAAACTGTTTTGTGATGTGTACATTCAACTCATAGAGTTGAACCTTTCTTTTGATAGATCAGTTTTGAAACACTCTTTTTGCAGCATCTTCTAATGGTTGCTTGTAGAGCTTTGAGAGCTGTGGTGGAAAAGGAAATATCTTCAAATAAAAACTACACAGAAGTATTCTCAGAATCTTCTTTGTTATGTGCACATTCAACTCACAGAATTGAACACATCTTTTCATAGAGCAGTTGTGAAACATTCTTTCTGAAGGACCTGCAGGTGGATATTAGGACCAATTTGAGGCCTTCATTGGAAATGGGAATGTCTTCACATAAAGACTAGACAGAACCATTCTCAGAAACTTCTTTGTGATGTGTGAATTCAATTCACATTGTTGTACATAACTTTTCATAGAGCAGTTTTGATACACTCTTTTTGTAGAATCTGCAAGTGGATATTTAGAAGACTTTGAGGCCTTCGTTGGAAAAGGGAATATCTGCAGATAAAAACTTGACAGAAGCATTCTCAGAAACTTCTTTGTGATGTGTGCATTCAACTCACAGAGTTGAAGCTTCCTTTTGATAGAGCAGTTTTGAAACACTCTTTTTGTCGAATATGCACGGGGATATTTTGACCGTTTTGAGACTTTCAATTTAAACGGGAATACCTTCACATAAAAACTAGAGAGAAGCATTCTTAGAAACATCTTTGTGATGTGTGTATTCAATTCACAGAGTTGAACCTTTGTTTTGATAGAGCAATTTTGTAACACATTTTTGGTAGAATCTGCAAGAGGACATTTCGAGCCCTTTGAGACCTTTTGTACAAAAGGAAATATCTTCACATAAATACTAGACAGAAGCATTGTCAGAAACTTTTTTGTGATGTGTGCATTCAAACTCACAGTGAAGAGCCCTCCTTTTGATAGAGCAGCTTTGAAAGACTCTTATTGTAGAATCTCCAAGTGGATATTTGGAGCACTTTGAATCCTTCATTGGAAACGGGAATATCTTCAAATAAAAACTAGACAGAAGCATTCTCCAAAACTACTTTGAGATGTATGCATTCAATTCATGGATTTGAGCCTTTCTTTTGATAGAGCAGTTTTGAAAACTCTTTTTGTAGAATCTGCAAATGGATATTTGGACTGCTTTGGGGTCTATGGTAGAAAAGGGAATACCTTCACATACAAACTAGACAGAAGCAGTCTCAGAAACATTTTTGTGATGTCTGCCTTCAACTTATAGAGTTGAACATTTGTTTTGATACAGCACGTTTGAAACACTTTTTTTGCAGAATCTGCAATTGGACATTTGGATTGCTTTGTGACCATTGGTGGAAAAGGAAACATCTTCACATAAAAAGTAGATAGAAGCATTCTCAGAAACTTCTTTGTTATGTGTACATTCAACTCACAGAGTTGAACCTTCCTTTTGATAGAGCAGTTTTTAAACACTTTTTTTTTAGAATCTGCCAGTGGACATTTGGAGTGCTTTGAGGCCCTTGGTGGTAAGGGAAATCTCTTCACATAAAAACTACTGAGAAGCATTCTCAGAAACTTCTTTTTGATGTATGCATTCAACTCACAGAGTTGAACCTTCCTTTTGTTAGAGCAGTTTTGAAACACACTTTTTGTACAATCTGCAAATGGCTATTTTGAGCGCTTTGAAGCCTTCCTAGGAAACGGGAATTTCTTCAAATAAAACTCGACAGAAGCACTCTCAGAAAGTGTTTTGTGCTGTGTGCATTCAACTCACAGTGTTGAATATGTCTTTTGACAGGGAAGTTTTGAAACACTGTTTTTGTAGAATCTGCATATAGACATTTGTAACGCTTTGAGAGCTATGGTGGAAAAGTAAATATCTTCAAATAAAAACTAGAGAGAAGCATTATCTGAAACTTCTTTGTGATGTGTGTATTAAACTCACAGAGTTTAAACTTTCTTTTGATGGAGCAGGTTTGAAACACTCATTCTGTAGTATCTGCCAGTGTATATTTGGAGTGCTTTGAAGACTTCATTGGAAACGGGAATATCTTCAAATAAAAACTAGACAGAAGCACTCTCAGCAACAAGTTTGTGACGTGTGTATTCAACTCACAGAGTTGAACATAACTTTTTATAGAGGAGATTTGAAAATCTCTATTTGCACTATCTGAAAGGGGATATTTGGACCGTATTGAGGCCCTCTTTGGAAACAGGAATATCTTCCCATAAAAACTAGACAGAAGCATTCTCAGAAACTACTTCGTGATGTGTACATTCAACTCACACAGTTGAAGCTTCCTTTTGATACAGCAGTTTTGAAACCGTCTTTTTGAAGAATCGGCAAGTGGATATTTGGAGCACTTTGAATCCTTCATTGGAAACGGGAATATCTTCAAATAAAAATTAGACAGAAGCATTCTCAGAAACTTCTTCTGATGGGTGCATTCAACTCACAGAATTGAACTTTCCTTTCGATAGAGCAGTTTAGAAACACTCTTTTTGTAGAATGCAAAGGTAGATATTTGAACCGATTTGAGGCCTTGGTTGGAAATGGGATTAAATTCACATAAAAACTAGACAGAAGAATTCATAGAAACTTCTTTGTGATGAGTGGATTCAACTCACAGAGACGAAACTTCCTTTTGGTACAGCAGTATTGATACACTCTTTTGTAGAATCTACAAGTGGACATTTGGAGCGCTTTGAGGCCTTCGGCAAAAAACGAAATATCTTCACATAAAAACAAGACAGAAACATTCTCAGAAACTTCTTTGTGATTTGTGCATTCAACTCACAGATTTAAACCTTTCTTTTGATAGAACAGATTTGAAACACTCTTTTTGTAGTATCTGCAAGTGAATAATTGGAGTGCTTTGAAGCATTTGTGGGAAACGGGAATACCTTCAACTAAAAAGTAGACAGTAGCGTTCCCAGAATCTACTTTGTGATGTGTGCATCCAACTCATAGAGTTGAATATACCTTTTCAGAGAGAAGTTGTGAACAATTCAATTTGAAGAACATGCAAGTGGATATTCATGGAAGAAAATGTGGAATGCATTGGAATGCAGAATGGAATGTGTAATGCAATGGAATGGACCATGGAATGGAACGTGGAAAGGAAGGTGGAATGGAACGTGGAATGGAATGGATTGGAATGTGGATTGGAATGGAAAGGAACATGGAATGGAATGGAATGGAATATTGAATAGAATGGAATGAAAAGTAAAATGTAATGGAATGGAACTTGGAATGGAATGGAATGAAATTTAATGTGGACTGGAAGGGAATGGAATGGAATGGAAAGTGGAATGGAATGGAATTGAATGTGGAATGAAATGTGGAAAGACATGGAATGGAATATGAAATGGAGCAGAATGGAATGTGGAATGCAATGCAAAGGAATGTGGAATGAATCAGAAGGGAATGTGGGAATGGAAGGTGGAATGGAATGGAACCTAATGGAATGTGGAATGGAATGCAATGGAATGTGCAACGGAATAGAATGGAATGGAACGTGGAATATAATGGAATGGAACGCAGAATGTAATGAAATGGAACTTGGAATGTAATGGAATGCAATGTGGAATGGAATGTAATGGAATGTGGAATGGAATGGAATGGAAAGTGGAATGGAATGCGGAATGGAACGCAAAGGAATGTGGAATGGAATGTCGAATGGAATGGAATGTGAAATAGAATGGAAAGGAATGGAAGGAGAAATATAATGGAATGGAACGTGGAATGGAAAGGAATGGAAAGTGGAATGTAATGGAATGGAATTTGGACAGGAATGCAATGGAATGTGGAATGGAATGGAATGGAAAGTGGAATGGAATGGAATGGAATGTGGAGTGGAATGGAATGTAATGAGGAGTGGAATGGAATATAATGAGGAGTGGAATGGAATGGAATGTGGAATGGAATGGAATGGAATTTGGAATGGAAAGGAACGTGTAACGGAATGGAATAGTATGTGTCATGAAATGGAGTGGAAGGAAATGTGGAATGGAACAGAATGGAATGGTGTGTGGACAGGAACTGAATGGAATAGAATGGAATTTAGAATGGAATGGAGAGGAAAGGGTAATGGAATGTGGAATGAAATGGAATGGAATATGGAATGGAATGGAATATGGAATGGAATGGTATGGAATATGGAATGGAATGGAATGGAAAGTGGAATGGAATGGAATGGATGGTGGAATGGAATAGAATGGAATGGAACGTGGAATGGAACGTGGACTGGAACGTGGCATGCAATGTGGATTGGCAGGTGTAAGGGAATGCAATGTAAAGTGGAAGAGAATGGAATGGAACGTGGAATGGAATGGAATGGAACGTGAAATGGAATGGATTGTAATGTAGAATGCAATGGAATGGAAAGGAATGAAATGTGGATTGGAATGGAATAGAATGTGGAATGGAATGTGAATTAGCATGGAATGGAATGTGGAATGGAATGTGGAAAGCAATGTGCAAAGGAATGGAAAAGAATGTGGAATGGAATGTAATGTGGAATGGAATGAGGAATGGAATGTGGAATGGAATGCAATGGAATGAGGAATGAAAGGAATGGAGTGTGGAATAGAACGTGGAAAGGAAAGGAATGTAAAATTGAATGGATTGTGTAATGGAATGGAAAGTAATGTGGAATGGAAGGTGGAATGGAATGTGGAATGGAATGGAATGGAATGTGGAGTGGAATGGAATGGAAATGGAATGGAATTGAATGGATTGTGGAATGGAATTGAATCAAATGTGGAATGGAATGAGGAATGGAATAATATGGAAAGTAGAAAAGAATGTGGAAAGGAAAGGAATCGAATGGAATGGAATGGAATGTGAATGGAGTGGAATGGAATGGAATGGGGAATGGAGTGGAATGGAATGTGGAATGCAATGGAATGGATTGTGGAATGGAATGGAATGGAATGTGGAATGGAATGGAATGAAAGGTGGAATTGAATGGGATTGAATGAAAGTTGGAATGCAATGGAATGGAATGTGGAATGGAATGTGGAATGGAGTGGAATGGAATCTGGAATGGAATGGAATAGAATGCAATGGAATGCAATGAGAAATGGAATGGAATGGAATGGAATGTGGAAAGGAAAGTATTGGAAATTTGAATGGAATTTTGATTGGAATGGAATGGAATCTGGAATGGAATGGAATGGAATGTGTAATAGAACGTGGAATGGCATGTGAAATTGAACGTGGTATGGAACGTGGAATGGAAAGTGAAATGAAATGTGGAATGGAATGTGGAATGGAATTGAATGGAATGTGGAATGGAATGGAATGGAATTTGGAAAGGAATGGAATGTGTAATGGAATTGAATAGTGTGTGTAATCAAATGGATTGGAAGGAAATGTGGAATGGAATGGAATGGAATGGAATGGTGTGTGGACTGAAATGGAATGGAAAGGAATGTGGAATGGAATTTAGAATGGAAAGGAAAGGAAAGGGGAATGTAATGTGGAATGAAATGGAATGGAACGTGGAACGGAATGTGAAATGGAATGCAGCGGAAAGTGGAATGGAATGCGGAATGGAATGAAATGGAATGTGGAATGGAATGTCTAATGGATTGGAATGGAAAGTGGAATGGAACGTGGAATGGAATGGAATGGAACGTGGAATGGAATGGAATGGAAGGTGGAATGGAATGCAATGCAACGTCGAATGAATCAGAAGGGAATGTGGGAATGGAACGTGAAGTGGAATGGATTGGAATGGAATGGAATGGAAAGTGGAATGGAATGGAATCTGGAATGGAATAGAATGTGCAATGGATTGGAATGGAATGGGGAATGCAATGTGGAACGGAATGGAACGGAAAGTGGAATGAAAAGGAATGTGGAGTGGAATGGAATGCAGAATGGAATGTGGAATGGAATGTGGAATGCAATGCAATGGAATTGAATGGAATGTGGAATGGAAAGGAATGGAACTTGGAAAACAATACAATTGAATGGAGTGTGAAATGGAATGGAAAGGAATGAGGAATGGAAGGGAATGGTATTTGGAATGGAATAGAATGTGGAAAGGAATGGAATGGAATATGGAATGCAATGTGGAATGGTGTGGAATGGAAAGTCGAATGGAAGGGAAACGAATGTGCAATGCGAAGTGGAAAGTCCTGGAACGGAATTTGGAACGGAATGTGGAAGGTAAAATAATGGAATGTGGAATGCAATGGAATGGGATGGAATGTGGAATGGGATGGAATGTGGAATGGAATGGAATGGAATGTAACAGCATGTGGAACGGAATGGAATGAAATGGAATGTGGAATGGAATGGAAAGGAATTGAAAGTGGAATTGAATGGAATGGAATGTGGAAAGCAATGGATTGGAATGTGGAACGCAATGTGGAATGGAATGGAATGGAATGTGGAATGGAATGTGGAATGGAATTGAATCTGAATTGAAAGGAATGGAATGTGGAATAGAATGGAATGGAATGGAATGTGAAATGGAAATAGAAGGGAATGTTTAAAGGAATGGAATGGAATGTGGAATGGAACAGAACGGAGTGTGGAATGGAATGGAGTGGAATGTGGAATAGAATGTGGAATGTAAAGGAATGGAATGTGGAATGGATTGGAATGGAATGAGGAATGTAAAGTGAAATGGCTTCGTATGGAATGTGAAATGTAATAGAATGGAAAGAGGGATGGAATGTGGAATGGAATGGAACCAAATGGAGTCAAATGTGGAATGGAATGGAATGGAATGTGAAATGGAAATAGAATTGAATGTTTAATGGTATGGAATGGAATGTGAAATGGAATGGAATGGAATGGAAAGTGGATTGGAAGTTGGAATGGAATGGAAAGGAATGTGGAATGGTTTGGAATGCAATGTGGAATGGAATGTGAAATGGAATGGAATGGAATGGAAAGTGGATTGGAAGGTGGAATGGAATGGAATGGAATGTGGAATGTATCGGAATGGAATGTGGAATGTAATGTGGATTGGAAAGTAATGGAAACTGGAATGGAATGTTGAATGGGATGATATGGAATGTGTAATGGAATGTGGAATACAATGGAATGGAATGCGGAATGGAATGTGGGATGGAATGGAATGTGGAATGCAATGTGGAATGGAATGGAATTCAATGTGGAATGGTATGTGGAAAGGAAAGTCGAATGGAATGGAATCGAATGTGGAATGGAATGGAACAGAATGTTGAATGGAATGTGGAATGGAATGAAATGGAATGCAATGTGGAATGGAATGGAACGGAATGGAATGTGGAATGGAATGGAATGGGATATGGAATGAAATGTGGAATGGAATAGAGTGGAATGTGTAATGGAATGGAATGGAATGTGGAATGGAATGGAATGGAATGTGGAATGCAATGTGGAATGGAATGGAATGGAATGTGGAATGCAATGTGGAATGGAATGTGGAATGCAATGTGGAATGGAATGGAATGGAATGGAATGGAATGTGGAATGCAATGTGGAATGGAATGGAATGGAATGTGGAATGCAATGTGGAATGGAATGGAATGGAATGTGGAATGGAATGGAATGCAATCTGGAATGCAATGTGGAATGGAATGGAAAAGAATGTGGAATCCAATGTGGAATCCAATGTGCAATGAAATGGAATGAGGAATGGAATGGAATGGAATGGAACGGAATGTGGAATGGAATGGAATTCAATGTGGAATGGAATGGAATGGAAAGTGGGATGGAATGTGGAATGGATTGGAAGGGATTAGAATGGAAAGTGGAATGTAATGGAATGTAATGGATTTTGAAATGAAAATAAAATGGAATGTTTAATGGAATGGAATGCAATGTGGAATGGAATGTATTGGAATGTGGAATGGAATGGAATGCAATGTGGAATGGAAGCTGGAAAGGAATGGAATGTGGAATGCAATGCGGAAAGGAAAGGAATGGAAGGGAATGTGGAAAGCAATTTAATGGAATGGAGTGGAAACTTCATTGGAGTTGAATGGAATGTGGAATTGAATGGAATGGAATGCAGAACGGAATGAAATGTGGAAAGCAATTTAATGGAATGGAGTGGAACACTCATTGGAGTGGAATGGAATGTGGAATGCATTCTGGTATGGGACGTGGAATGGATTGGAATTGAATCGAATGGAATGTGGAAGGCAATGGAATGGAATGGAATGGAATCTGGAATGGAATGGAATAGAATGGAATGTGGAATGGAATGGAGTGGAATGGAGTGTTTAATGGAATGGAATGGAATGTGGAAAGGAATGGAATGAAATGTGGAAAGGAATGGAATGGAATGTGCAATGGAATGAAATGGAATGTGGAATGGAATGAAAAGGAACGTGGAATGGCATGGAATGGAATGTGGAATGCAACGTGGAATTCAATGGAATGGAAAGGAATTTGGAATGGAATGTAGAATGGAACATGGAAAGGAAAGGAATGGAATGGAATGTGGAAAGGAATGGAATGGAATGTGGAATTCAATGGAATGTAATGGAATATGGAATGGAATGGAATGGAATGGAATGTGGAATGGAATGGAATGTGGAATGGAACGTGGAATGGAATGGAATGGAACTTGGAATGGAATGCAAAGAAATGTGAAATGGAAGGTGGAATAGAATGGAATGGAACATGGAAATGAATGGAATGGAACATGAAATGGAATGGAATGGAACTTGGAATGGAATGGAACGGAATGTGGAATGGAATGGAATGGAAAGTGCAATGTGATGGAATTTAAAGTGAAATGCAATGGAATGAAATGTGTAATGGAATGGAATGGCATGGAATGAGGAATGGAATGTGGAAAGGAATGGCATACAATGTGTAATAGAACGGAATGGAATGTGGAATGGAACGAGGATTTGAATGTGCAATGGAAATGAATGGAATGTGGAATCGATTGTGGAACGGAACGAAATGGAATGTGGAATAGAACGTGGAATGGAATGTGGGATGGAATGTGTAATGGAATGCAATGGAATGTGGAATGGAACTAGGAATGGAACGTGCAATGGAAATGAATGTAATGTGGAGTGGATTATGGAATGGAATGGAGTGGAACGTGGAATAGAACGTGGAATTGAATGTGGAATGGAACGTGGAATGGAATGTGGATTGCAATGTGGAATGGAATGGAATGGAAAGCAATGTGGAATGGAATTTAATGGAAAGGATTGGAATGGAAAGTGGAATGGAATGGAATGGAATGTGGAATGGAAGGTAGTGTGGAAAGGAACGTAATGGAATGTGGAATGGAATGTGGAATGTAAAGTGGAATGGATTGGAATGGAATGTGGAATGGAATGGAATGGAATGTGGAATGGAATGGAATGGAATGTGGAATGGAATGGAATGGAATGTGGAATGAAATGGAATGGAATGTGGAATTGAATGGAATGGAATTTGGAATGGAATGGAATGGAACGTGGAATGGAATGGAATGGAAGGTGGAATGGAATGCAATGCAACGTCGAATGAATCAGAAGGGAATGTGGGAATGGAACGTGGAGTGGAATGGATTGGAATGGAATGGAATGGAAAGTGCAATGGAATGGAATCTGAAATGGAATAGAATGTGGAATGGATTGGAATGGAATGGGGAATGCAATGTGGAACGGAATGGAACGGAAAGTGGAATGAAACGGAATGTGGAGTGGAATGGAATGCAGAATGGAATGTGGAATGGAATGTGGAATGCAATGCAATGGAATTGAATGGAATGTGGAATGGAAAGGAATGGAACTTGGAAAACAATACAATTGAATGGAGTGTGAAATGGAATGGAAAGGAATGAGGAATGGAAGGGAATGGTATCTGGAATGGAATAGAATGTGGAAACGAATGGAATGGAATATGGAATGCAATGTGGAATGGTGTGGAATGGAAAGTCGAATGGAAGGGAAACGAATGTGCAATGCGAAGTGGAAAGTCCTGGAACGGAATTTGGAACGGAATGTGGAAGGGAAAATAATGGAATGTGGAATGCAATGGAATGGGATGGAATGTGGAATGGGATGGAATGTGGAATGGGATGGAATATGGAATGGAATGGAATGGAATGTAACAGCATGTGGAAAGGAATGGAATGAAATGGAATGTGGAATGGAATGGAAAGGAATTGAAAGTGGAATTGAATGGAGTGGAATGTGGAAAGCAATGGATTGGAATGTGGAATGCAATGTGGAATGGAATGGAATGGAATGTGGAATGGAATGTGGAATGGAAATGAATGTGGAATTGAAAGGAATGGAATGTGGAATAGAATGCAATGGAATAGAATGTGAAATGGAAATAGAAGGGAATGTTTAAAGGAATGGAATGGAATGTGGAATGGAACAGAACGGAGTGTGGAATGGAATGGAGTGGAATATGGAATAGAATGTGGAATGTAAAGGAATGGAATGTGGAATGGATTGGAACGGAATGAGGAATGTAAAGTGAAATGGCTTCGTATGGAATGTGAAATGTAATAGAATGGAAAGTGGGATGGAATGTGGAACGGAATGGAACCAAATGGAGTCAAATATGGAATGAAATGGAATGGAATGTTAAATGGAAGTAGAATTGAATGTTTAATGGTATGCAATGGAATGTGAAATGGAATGGAATGGAATGGAAAGTGGATTGGAAGTTGGAATGGAATGGAATGGAATGGAATGTGGAATGGTTTGGAATGGAATGTGGAATGGAATGTGAAATGGAATGGAATGGAATGGAAAGTGGATTGGAAGGTGGAATGGAATGGAATGGAATGGAATGTGGAATGGATTGGAATGGAATGTGGAATGTAATGTGGATTGGAAAGTAAGGGAAACTGGAATGGAATGTTGAATGGGATGATATGGAATGTGTAATGGAATGTGGAATACAATGGAATGGAATGCGGAATGGAATGTGGAATGGAATGGAATGTGGAATGCAATGTGGAATGGAATGGAATTCAATGTGGAATGGTATGTGGAAAGGAACGTCGAATGGAATGGAATCGAATGTGGAATGGAATGGAATAGAATGTTGAATGGAATGTGGAATGGAACGAAATGGAATGCAATGTGGAATGGAATGGAACGGAATGGAATGTGGAATGGAATGGAATGGGATATGGAATGAAATGTGGAATGGAATGGAATGGAATGTGGAATGGAATGGAATGCAATCTGGAATGCAATGTGGAATGGAATGGAATGGAATGTGGAACGGAATGGAATGGAAAGTGGAATGCAATGTGGAATGGAATGGAATGTGGAATGCAATGTGGAATGGAATGGAATGGAATGTGGAATGGAATGGAATGCAATCTGGAATGCAATGTGGAATGGAATGGAAAAGAATGTGGAATCCAATGTGCAACGAAATGGAACGAGGAATGGAATGGAATGGAATGGAACGGAATGTGGAATGGAATGGAATGCAATGTGGAATGGAATGGAATGGAAAGTGGGATGGAATGTGGAATGGATTGGAAGGGATTAGAATGGAAAGTGGAATGTAATGGAATGTAATGGATTTTGAAATGAAAATAAAATGGAATGTTTAATGGAATGGAATGCAATGTGGAATGGAATGTATTGGAATGTGGAATGGAATGGAATGCAATGTGGAATGGAAGCTGGAAAGAAATGGAATGTGGAATGGAATGGAATGCAATGCGGAAAGGAAAGGAATGGAAGGGAAGGTGGAAAGCAATTTAATGGAATGGAGTGGAAACTTCATTGGAGTTGAATGGAATGTGGAATTGAATGGAATGGAATGCAGAACGGAATGAAATGTGGAAAGCAATTTAATGGAATGGAGTGGAACACTCATTGGAGTGGAATGGAATGTGGAATGCATTCTGGTATGGGACGTGGAATGGAATGGAATCAAATCAAATGGAATGTGGAAGGCAATGGAATGGAATGGAATGGAATGTGGAATGGAATGGAAAAGAATGGAATGTGGAATGGAATGGAATGGAATGGAGTGTTTAATGGAATGGAATGGAATGTGGAAAGGAATGGAATGAAATGTGGAAAGGAATGGAATGGAATGTGCAATGGAATGAAATGGAATGTGGAATGGAATGAAAAGGAACGTGGAATGGCATTGAATGGAATGTGGAATGCAACGTGGAATTCAATGGAAAGGAAAGGAATTTGGAATGGAATGTAGAATGGAACATGGAAAGGAAAGGAATGGAATGGAATGTGGAAAGGAATGGAATGGAATGGAATGTGGAATTCAATGGAATGTAATGGAATATGGAATGGAATGGAATGGAATGGAATGTGGAATAGAATGGAATGTGGAATGGAACGTGGAATGGAATGGAATGGAACTTGGAATGGAATGCAAAGAAATGTGAAATGGAAGGTGGAATAGAATGGAATGGAACATGGAAATGAATGGAATGGAACATGAAATGGAATGGAATGGAACTTGGAATGGAATGGAACGCAATGTGGAATGGAATGGAATGGAAAGTGGAATGTGATGGAATTTAAAGTGAAATGCAATGGAATGAAATGTGAAATGGAATGGAATGGCATGGAATGTGGAATGGAATGTGGAAAAGAATGGCATACAATGTGTAATAGAACGGAATTGAATGTGGAATGGAACGAGGATTTGAATGTGAAATGGAAATGAATGGAATGTGGAATCGATTGTGGAATGGAATGGAATGGAATGTGGAATAGAACGTGGAATGGAACGTGGGATGTAATGTGTAATGGAATGCAAAGGAATGTGGAATGGAACTAGGAATGGAACGTGCAATGGAAATGAATGTAATGTGGAGTGGATTGTGGAATGGAATGGAGTGGAACGTGGAATAGAACGTGGAATTGAATGTGGAATGGAACGTGGAATGGAATGTGGATTGCAATGTGGAATGGAATGGAATGGAATGCAATGTGGAATGGAATTTAATGGAATGGAATGGAATGGAAAGTGGAATGGAATGGAATGGAATGTGGAATGGAATGGAATGGAATGTGGAATAGAACGTGGAATGGAATGTGGGATGGAATGTGTAATGGAATGCAAAGGAATGTGGAATGGAACTAGGAATGGAACGTGCAATGGAAATGAATGTAATGTGGAGTGGATTTTGGAATGGAATGGAGTGGAACGTGGAATAGAACGTGGAATTGAATGTGGAATGGAACGTGGAATGGAATGTGGATTGCAATGTGGAATGGAATGGAATGGAATGCAATGTGGAATGGAATTTAATGGAATGGAATGGAATGGAAAGTGGAATGGAATGGAATGGAATGTGGAATGGAATGGAATGGAATGTGGAATGGAATGGAATGGAATGTGAAATGAAATGGAATGGAATGTGAAATGAAATGGAATGGAATGTGGAATTGAATGGAATGTAATTTGGAATGGAATGGAATGCAGTGTGTAATGGAATTGAATGGAATATAATTTGGAATGGAATGGAATGCAGTGTGTAATGGAATTGAATGGAATGTGGAATTGAATGCAATGGAATGTGGAATGGAATGGAATTGAAAATAGAATGGAATGGAATGTGGAATGGAAAGTGGAGTGGAATTGAATGGAATGTGGAATGGAATGGAATGGAATGGAAAATGGAGTGGAATTGAATGGAATTTGGAATGGAATGGAATGGAATGGAAAGGAATGGAATGGAATGGAATGGAAAGGAATGGAATTGAATGGAATGGAATGTGGAATGCAATGGAATGGAAATTTGGAATAGAATGGAAGGGAATGGAATGTGGAATGGAATGGAATGTGGAATGGAATGGAATTGAATATGGAATGGAATGGCATGGAATGTCGATTGGAATGGAATGGAATGTGGAATGGAATGGAATGCAATGTGGAAAGGAAAGGAATGGAATGTGGAATGGAATGGAATTGAACGGAATGTGGAACAGAATGGAATGTGGAATAGAATGGAATGAAATGTGGAATGGAATCTGGAAAGGAAGGCAATGAAATGTGGAATGGAATGGAATGGAATATGGAATGTAATGTGGAATGGAATGAGGAATGGAAACTGTAACGGAATGGAATGGAATGTGGAATGGAACGTGGAATGGAATGTGGAATGGAATGCGGAATGGAATGTGGTATGGAATGGAATGTGGAATGGTATGTGAAATGGAGTGTAAAGGAATGCAAAGTGTAATGGAATGGAATGGAAAGTGGGGACGGAATGGAATGGAATAGAATGGAATGTGGAATGGAATGGAATGGAATGTGGAACATAACATGGAATGGAATGGTATGGAATGTGGAACATAACATGGAATGGAATGGAATGGAATGGAATGTGGAACGCAGTGGAATGGAATGTGGAATTGAATGTTGTGGAATGGAATGGAATGAAATATGGAATGCAATGGAATGCAATCAGGAAAGGAATGCAATGTGGAATGGAATGTGGAATGGAATGGAATGGAATGTGGAATGAAATGCAAGGGGATAGAATGTGGAATGGAGTGGAACGGAAAGTGGAATGGAATAGAATGTAATGCGGAAGTGAATGGAATGGAATGGAATGTGGAATGGAATGTAAAATGGAATATGGAATGCAATGTGGAACTGAAGGGAATGGAATTTGGAATTGAATGAGCAATTGAAAGGAACTCGATGTGGAAAAGAATGTTGAATGGTATCGAATGGAATTTGGAAAAGAATGTGCAGTCCAATGGAATGGAATGTGGAATGGAATGGAATGGAATGTGGAATGGAATGTGGAATGCAATGGAACGGAATGTGGAACAGAATGGAATGGAATGGAATAGAATGTGGAATAGAATGGAATGTGGAATGGAATGTGTAATGGAATGGAGTGGAATGTGGAATGGAAGGTGTAGTGGAATGGAATGCATTGTGCAAAGGAATGGAATATAATGGTAATTAACATGGAATGGTATGAAATGGAATGTGGAATGGAATGGAATTCTGTGTGGGAAGCAAAGTGGAATGGAATGGAATGGAATGTGGAATGCAATGTGGAATGGAATGGAATGGAATGTGAAATGGAATGTGGAATGGAATGGAATATAACGTGAAATGGAATGGAAGGAAAAGTGGAATGGAATGGAATGGAATGTGCAATGGAATGTGGAATTGAATGGAATGTAATGTTTAATGGAAACTGGAATGGAAGGTGGAATGGAATTTAATGCAAAGTGGAATGGAACGCACAAGGGAATGTAGACTTTAAAGGAATGTAACATGGAATAGAAAGTGGAATGTAACGTATAACTTAATGGAATGGAACGTGGAATGGCATGGAATGTAGAGTGAACTGAGGAATGGAATGAAATGGAATGGAATGGAATGGAATGGAATGTGGAATGGAATGGAATGGAATGTGCAATGGTATAGAATGGAATGTGCAATGGAATGTGGAATGGAATGGAATGGATTGGAATGAAATGGAATGTGGAATGCAATGGAAAGGAGTATGGAATGGAATGTGGAATGGAATAGAATGGAATGTGGAATGCAATGGAATGGAATTTGGAATGGAATGTGGAAAAGAATGTAATGGAATGTGGAATGGAATGTGGAATGGAATGCAATGGAAAGTGGAAAGCAATGCAATGCAATGTGGAATGGAATGGAATGGCATATGGAATTGAATGGAATGGAAGATTGAATGGACAGCAATTTAACATGGAATGGAAAGTGGGATGGAACGTGGAATGGAATGTGGAATGGAAAATGGAACGGAACTTGGAATGGAAAGTGGGATGGAAAGTGGAATGGATCGTGGAATAGAACGTCGAAGGAAATGGAATGGAAAGTGGAATGGAATGGAACGGAAAGTGGAATGGAAAGGAATTGAATGGAATGGAATGTGGAATGGAATGGATTGGAATAGAAGGTGGAATGTGGAATGGAAAGGAATGGAATGTGGAAAGGAGTGTGGAATTGAAAGTTTAAAGGAATGGAATTGAGTGGTATGGAATGGAATGTATAATGGAATGAAATGCAATGTGGAAAGGAGTGGAATGGAATGGAAAGTGGAATGGAATGGAAATGAATTCGGAATAGATTGGAAAGGAATGTGGAATAGAATTGAATGGATTGAGGAATGGAATGGAATGGAATGGAATGGAAACGAACGTGAAATGGAATGGAATGGAATGTGGAATGGAATGTGGAATGTGATCAAGTGGAATTAAATGGAATGTGAAATGGAATTGAATGGAATTTGGAACGGTATGGAACGGAATGTGGAAAGGAATGGAAATTGGAATGGAATGGATTGTGGAATGGAATGAAATGGAATGGAATTTGAAATGCAATGGAATAGAATGTGGATCAGAATGGAACGGAATGTGGAATAGAAAGTGAAATGGAATATAATGGAATGTGGAATGGAATATGAAATGGAATGGAATGAATGCAATCTGGAATGGAATGTGGAATAGAATTTGGAATGGAATGTGGAATGGAATGGAATGGAATTTGGAATGGGATTTGTAATGGAATGGAATGGAATGTGGAATGGAATGGAATGGAATGGAATGTGGAAAGAAATGCAATGCAATTTGGAATGGAGTGGAAGGGAATATGGAATGGAATGGAATGGGATGTGGAATGGACTGGAATTGCACATGGAATGGAAAATGGGATGAAACTTGGAATGGAATGCGGAAAGGAAAATGGAATGGAACGTGGAATGGAAGGTGGGATGGAACATGGAATGGAACATGGAATGGAACGTGGAAGGGAATGGAATGGAAGGTGCAATGGAATGGAGTGGAATGTGGACTGAAATGGAAATAAATGTAATGGAAATTGGAAAGGAATGGACTGGAATGTGGGGTGGAATGTGGAATGGAATGGAATGGAATGTGGACTGGAATGTGGAACGGAATCTGGAATGGAATGGAATGCTATGGAATGGAACGTGGAATGGAATGAAATGGAATGAAGGCAATCTGGAATGGAATGTGGAATGGAATTTGGAATGGAAAGTGGAATGCAATGGAAAGGAATATGGATTGGAATGCGGAATGGAATGCAATGGAATGTGGAATGGAATGTGGAATGGAATGGAATGTGGAAAGCAATGCAATGCTATGTGGAATGGAGTGGAATGGAATATGGAAAGGAACAGAATGGAATGTGGAATGGACTGGATTTGATCATGGAATGGAACATGGGATGGAACGTGGAATGGAATGGGGAAAGGGGAATGGAATGTTGAAAGGGAAATGGAATGCAACGTGGAATGGAAAGTGGGATGGGAATTGGAATGGAATGTGCAATGGAACGTGGAAGGGAATGGAATGGAAAGTGGAATGGAATGGAAAGGAATGTGGAATGGAATGGAAATGAATGGAATGGAAATTGGAATGGAATAGACTGGAATGTAGGGTGGAATGTGTAATGGAATGGAATGGAATATGGAATGGAATGGAATGGAATGGAATGGAATGGTATGGAATGGAATGAGGAATGGAATGAAATGGAATGTGGAAAGGAATGGCATATAATGGAATGTGGAATAGAATGGAACGGAATTCGAAACAGAATGGAAACTAATGTGGAATAGAATGGAACGGATTGTGGAATGGAATGGAATGGAACGTGAAATGGAATGGAATGGAGTGTGGAACGGAGTGTGGAATGGAATGGAATGGAATGGAATGGAATGGAATGGAAAGGAATGTGGAATGGAATGGAATGGAATGGAATGGAATGTGAAATGGTATGGAATGGAATGGAACGAAATGGAATGGAAATGAATGGAATGTGGAATGGAACGAAATGGTATTTGGAATGGAATGAAATGGAAAGTGGAATGGAATGTGGAATTGAATGGAAAGAAATGTGAAATGGAATGGAATGGAGTGGAATGTTGAATGGAATGGAATGGATTGTGGAATGGAATGCAATGGAATGTGGAATGGAATGGAAAGTTAAAAGGAATGGAATGGAATGTGGAATG
Organism: Pongo abelii; assembly: GCF_028885655.2. Lineage (NCBI taxonomy): Eukaryota > Metazoa > Chordata > Mammalia > Primates > Hominidae > Pongo > Pongo abelii. The sequence goes on along the minus strand of NC_072000.2, from coordinate 14,291,806 downwards.
GAATGGAATGGATTTTGGAATGGAAAGAAATGGAATGTGGATTGGAAAGTCGAATGGAAAGGAATGTGCAATGGAATAGAATGGAATCCAGAATGGAATGCGGAATGAATTGGAATTGAATGTGGAATGGTATTTGGTATGGAATGGAATGGAAAATGCAACGGAACGGAATGGATTGTGGAAAGGAATTGAATGGAATGGTTTAGAATGTGGAATGGAATGTGGAATGGACTGGAATTGAACATGGAATGGAAGCTGGGGTGGAACGTGGAATGGGAATTGAAATGGAAAGTGCAATGGAAAGTGAAATGGAACGTGGGATGGAAGGTGGAATGCAAAGTGGAATGGAACGTGGAAGGGAATGGAACGGAAGGTGGAATGGAATGGAAAGCAATGTGGAATGGAATGGAATGGCACTTGGAATACAATGTGGAATGGAATGAAGTGGAATGTGGAAGGGAATGTGGACTGCAATGGAATGCAAAGTGGAAAGCAATGCAAAGCAATGAGGAATGGAATCGAATGGAATATGGAATGGAGAGGAATGGAATGTGGAATGGACTGGAATTGAACGTGAAATGGAACATGGATGAGAATGTGGAATGGAACACGGAACGGAACATGGAATGGAACATGGAAGATAATGGAATGGAGGGTGGAATGGAATGGAATGGAGTTTGGAATGGAATGGAAAGGAATGCAATGGAAAGTGGAATGGAATGGAATGTGGAATGGAATGGAATTTGGAATGGAATGGATTAGAATGTAGAGTGGAAAGTGGAATGGAATGGAATGGAATGTGGAATGGAATGTGGAAAGGAATGTGGAATGGAATGGAATGGTCCGCAATGGAATGTGGAATGAAAAGAAATGGAATGTGGAAACGAATGGAACGGAATGGAATGTTGAATGGAATGGAATGGAATGCTGAATGGAATGGAACGGAATGGAATGGAATGTGAAATGGAATGGAATGGAATGTGGAATGGAATGTAGAATGGAATGGAATGGAATGTGGAATGGAATGGAATCGAATGTGGAATGGAATGAAATGGAAAGTGGAACGGTACGGAATGTAAAGTGGAATGGAATGGAATGTGGAATGAAAAGTTTAATGGAATGGAATGGAATGTGGAATGGAAAGCGGAATGCAATGCAATGCAATGTGGAATGGAATGCAATGCATTATGTGAATTATGTGCATTATGGGCATAATGCAATGCATTATGTGCATTATGTGCAATGCATTATGTGCATTATATGCAATGTGGAATGCAATGCAATGCAATGCAATATGGAAAGGAATGGAATGGAATGCGGAATGGAATGGAGTGGAATGTGGAATGGAATGGTACGGAATGTGGAATGGAATGTGGAATGGAATGAAATGTGGAATGGAATATGGAATGGAATGGAATGGAATGTGGAAAGAATGGAATGTGGAAAGGAATGGAATGGAATGTGGAATAGATTGTGGAATGGAACAGAATGCATTGTGAAATGCAATGGAATGGAATGTGGAATTGAATGTGGAATGGATTGTAATGCAATGTGGAATGGAATGTGGAATGGAATGGAATGGAATATGGAATGGGATGTGGAATGGTATCTTTAATGGAATCTGGAATGGAATGTGGAACAGAATGTGGAATGGAAAGGGGAATGGAATGGAATGGAATTTGGAATGGAATGTGGAAAGGACTGGAATGGAATGTGGAATGGAATGTGGAATGGAATGCAATGGAACGTGGAAAGCAATGAAATGCAATGTGGAATGGAATGGAATGGAATATGAAATGAAATGGAATGGAATGTGGAATGGACCGGAATTGAAAATGGATTGGAAAGTGCTACGGAATGTGGAATGCAAGGACGAATGGGAAATGGAATGGAAAGTGTAATGGAAAGTGGCATGGAACGTGGAATGGAACGTGGAATGGAATGTGCAATAGAATGGAATGGAAGGTGGAATGGAATTGTATGGAATGTGGAATGGAATGGAAAGGAATGCAATGGAATATGGAATGTAATGGCTAAGAATGTAGAGTGGATTGTGAAATGCAATAGAATGGAAAGTGGAATGCAATGTAGAAGGGAATGTGGAATGGATTGGAATGGTCCGCAATGGAATGTGGAATGGAAAGTAATGGAATGTGCAAAGGAATGGAATGGAATGGAATGAGGAATTAAATGGAATGGATTGCAGAATGAAATGGAATGGAATGTGAAATGGAATGGAAAGGAATGTGGAACAGAATGTGAAATGGAATGGAATGGGATGTGGAATGCAATGTGGAAAGGAATGGAATGGAATCTGGAATGGAAAGGAATGTAATGTTGAATGGTATGAAATGTAATGTGGAATGAAATGGAAAGTGGAATGGAATGCAACGGAATGTGGAATGGAATGCGGAATGGAATGTGGAATGGAATGTAATGGAATTAGGAATGGAATGTGGAATTGAAAGTGAAACGGAATGTAATGGAATTTGTAATGGAATGTGGAATGTAATAGAATGGAATATGGAATGCAATGGAATAGAATGTGGAATGGAATGAGTAATGGAATGTGGAATGGAATGTGGAATGGAATGGAATGGAATTGAATGTGGAATGGAATGGAATGGAATGTAGAATGCAGTGTGAAATGGAAATTGGAATGGAATGTGGAATGGAATATGCAAAGGAGTGTGGAATGGAAAGAGGAAAGGAATGGAATGCAATTTGGAATGGAATCTGGAATGGAATAGAATGGAATGTGGAATGGAATGGAATGGAATGTGGAAAGCAATGCAATGCAATGCAGAATGGAATGGAATGGGATATGGAAAGGAATGGAGTGAAATGTGGAATGGACTGGAATTGAACTTGGAATGGAATGTGGGATGTAACGTGGAAAGGAATGTGGAATGGAAAATGGAATGGAAAGTGGAATGGAAAGTGGGATGGAACGTGGAATGGAACGTCGAAGGGAATGGAATGGAAGGTGGACTGGAAGGGAATGGAATGTGGAATGGAATGGATTAGAATATAGGGTGGAATGTGTAATGGAATGGAATGGAATGTGGAATAGAATCTGGATTGGAAAGTGGAATTGAATGGAGTGGTATGGAATGGAATCTGGAATGGAATGAAATGGAATGTAGAATGGAATGTGTAATGGAATGAAATGGAATGTGTAAAGTAATTTAATGGAATAGAATGTGGAATGCAACGGAATTGAATTTGGAATGGAATGGAATGGAATGTGGAAAAGAATGGAATGGATTGGGGAATGGAATGGAATGGAATGGAAAGGAACGTGAAATGGAAAGGAATGGAATGTGGAACGGAATGTGGAATGTAATGAAATGGAATGTGGAATGGAATGGAATGGAATGTGGAATGGTATGGAATGGAATGTGGAATGGAATTGAAAGTGAAATGGAATGGAATGTGGAATGAAGTGAAATGGAACGGAATTTCAAATGGAATAGAATAGAACGTGGAACGGAATGGAATGGAATGTGGAACGGAAAGTGGAATGGAATATAATGGAATGTGGAATGGAATATGAAATTGAATGGAATGAATGTATTCTGAAATGGAATGTGGAATGGAATTTGGAATGAATGTTGAACAGAATGTGGAATGGAATGGAATGGAATTTGGAATGGAACGTGGAATGGAATGCAATGAAATGTGGAATGGAATGTGGAATGGAATGGAATGGAATGGAATGCGGAAGGCAATGCAATGCAATGTGGAATGGAGTGGAATGGAATATGGAATGGAATGGAATGGAATGTGGAATGCACTGGAATTGAACATGGAATGGAACGTGTGATGGAATGTGGAATGGAATGGGGAATGGAAAATTGAATGTAACGTGGAATAGAAAGTGGGATGGAACGTGGAATGGAACGTGGAATGGAACGTGGAAGGGAATGTAATGAAAGGTGCAATGGAATGGAATGGAATGTGGAATGGTATGGAAATGAATGAAATGGAATGTGGAATGGAACGGACTGGAATGTAGGGTGGAATGTTGAATGGAAGGTAATGGAAAGTGGAATGGATTGTGCAATGGAATGTGGAATGCAATGGAACGGTATGGAATAGAATGTGGAATGGAATGAAATGGAATGTGAAAGGAATGGCATAGAATTGAATGTGGAATGGAATGGAATGGAATTTGGAATAGAATGGAATGGAATGTGCAATAGAATGGAATGAATTATGGAATGGAATGGAATGGAACGGAACTTGGAATGGAATGGAATGCAACGTGAAAGTGAGTGGAATGGAAATTGGAATGGAATAGAATGGAACGTGGAACAGAATGGAACAGAATGTAACGTGGAATGGAATGGAAGGGAATGGAATGTGGAATGTCATGGAATTGAAAGAGGAATGCAAGGAAATGCAATGTGGAATGGAATGGAATGGCATGGAATCTGAAAAGGAATCTGAAATGGATTGGCATGCAATGCGGAATGGAATGGAATGGAATGGAATGTGGAATGGAATGGAAAGGACTGTTGAATCTAATGTGGAATGGAATGGAAGGGAATGTGGAATGGAAAGTGGAATGGAATGCAATGGAATGTAGAATGGAAAAGATTGGAATTTGGAATGGAAAGTGGATTGGAATGGAATGGAATGTGGAATGGAATGGAATGGAATGTTGAATGTAATGGAACAGGACGTGAAATGGAATGTGGAATTTATCGTGGAATGGAAAGTGAAATGGAACGTGCAATGGAAAGTGGAATGGAATGGAAGGGAATATGGAATGAAATGCGGAATATAATGGATTGGAATGTGGAATGCAATGTGAAATGGAATGGAATGGAACGTGGAATGGAATGGAAACGAATGTGGAATGGAATGTGGAATGGAACGTGCAATGAAATCGAATGGAATGTGGAATGGAGTTTGGAATGCAGAGGAATGGAATGTGGAATTGAATGTGGAATGGAAAGGAAATCAATGTGCAATGCAATGAAATGGAATGTGGAATGAGATGGAATGGAATGTGGAATGGAATGTGGAACGGAATGCAATGGTATGTGGAATGGAATGTGGAATGGAATGGAATGGAATTGAATTTGAAATGGAATCGAATGGAATGTTAAATGCAATGGAATGGAATGTGGAAAGGAATTCAATGGAATGTGGAATGGAACAGAATTGAATGTGGGATGAAAGGTGGAAAGGAATGGAATGTGGAATGGAATGGAATGGAATGGAATAAGGAATGGAATTGAATGTGGAATGGAAGGGAATGGAATGTGGAATGAAATGTGAAATAGAATGGAATGGAATGGGAACTGCAATGGAATGGAAGGTCGAAAGGAATCGAATGCAATGTGGAATGGAATGTGGAATGGAATGTAAAGGATTGTGGAATAGAACGGAATGGAATGTGGAATGGAATGTGGAATGGAATTGAATGGAAAGTGGAATGGAATGGAAAGGAATCTGGAATGGAATGGAATGGAATGGAATGTGGAATGGAACGTGAAATGAAATCGAATGGAATGTGGAATGGAATTTGGAATGGAAAAGAATGGAATGTGGAATTGAATGTGGAATGGAAAGGAATGGTATGCGGAATGGAATGTGGAATGCAATGAAATGGAATGTGGAATGAGATGCATTGTAATGTGGAATGGAATGTGGAACGGAATGGAATGGTATGTGGAATGGAATGGGAATGCTTGTAATTTAATGTGCAATGGAATGGAATGGAATTAGAATGGAATGTGGAATGCAACGTAATGGAAAGTGTAATGAAATATGGAATGGGATGGAATCGAATGTGGAATGGAATGTGGAATGGAATGGAATGGAATGCAGAATGGAATGTGGAATTGAATGGAAAGGAATGTGCAATGAAATGTGGAATGGAATGGAATGGAATGTGGAATGGTATGTGGAATGGAATGTGAAATGCAACGGAATGGAATGTGGAATGGAATGGAATGGAATGTGTAGTGGTATAGAATGGAATGTGGAAAGGAACGTCTACTGGAACGGAATGTGGAATGGAATGGAATGGAATGGTATACGGAATGGAATTGAATGTGGAATGGAATGGAATGTGGAATGGAATGTGGAATGGAATGGAATACAATGTGTACTGCAATGGAATGGAATGTCGAAAGGAATGGAATGGAATGTGGAATGGAATGTGAAATTGGATGGAATGGAATGTGTAATGGAATGTTGAATGGAATGAAATGGGCTGCAGAATGGAATGTGGAATGGAAAGGAGTGGAATGTGGAATGGTATATGAAATGTAATGGAATGAAATTTGGAATGGAACGTGGAATGGAACTTCAAATGGAACATGAAATGGATTGTGGAATGGAGTGGAATGGAACGTGGAATGTAACGTCAAATGGAACATGGAATAGAAGGTGGAAAGGAATGGAATGCAATGTGGAATTGAATTGAATATGGATTGGAATGGAATGTGGAATCGATTGGAATGAAATGTGGAATGGAATGTAGAAAGGTTTGGAATCTGGAATGGTAAGTGGAATGGAATTCAATGGACTTTGGAATGGAATGTGGAATGGAATGGAATGGAATGGAATGTGGAATGGAATGGAATGTGGAATGGAATGTGCAATGGATTGTGGAATGGAATGGAATGAATTTGGAATGGATTGTAATGGAATGTGGAATGGAATGTGTTATGTAATGAAATAGAATAAGAAATAGAATGGAATGGAAAGTGTGATGGAATGCAGAATGGAATGGAATGGAATGAGGAATGCAATGGAATGTAACGGAATGAGAAATGGAAATAGAATGGAATGTTTAATTGAATGGAATGGAACGTGAAAGGGAATGTGGAAAAGAGTGGAATGGAATATGGAAAGGAATGTGGAATGGATGGTGGAATGGAACGTTCGATCGATTGTGGAAAGGAATGTGGAAAGGAATGTGGAAAGGAATGTGGAATGGAATGTGGAATGGAATGGAATGGAATGGAATGGAATGTGTAATGGAATCGAATGGAATGGAAAGTGTAATGGAATGGAATGCAACGGAATGTGGAACGGAATGGAATGGTATGTGGAATGGAATGTGGAAAGGAATGGAATGGAGTGGAATTGAATTTGAAATGGAATCGAATGGAATGTGGAACGGAATGGAATGGAGTGGAATTGCATTCGAAATGGAATCGAATGGAATGTTAAATGCAATGGAAGGGAATGTGGAATGGAATTCAATGGAATGTGGAATGGAATAGAATGGAATGTGGGATGGAAGGTGGAAAGGAATGGAATGTGGAATGGAATGGAATGGAATGGAATGGAATGGAATACGGAATGGAATTGAATGTGGAATGGAAGGGATTGGAATATGGAATGAAATGTGGAACAGAATGGAATGGAATGTGAACTGCAATGGAATGGAAGGTCGAAAGGAATCGAAGGCAATGTGGAATGGAATGTGGAATGGAATGTAAAGGATTGTGGAATAGAATGGAATGGAATGTGGAATGGAATGGAATGTGGAATGGAAAGTGGAATGAAATCGAATGGAATGTGGAATGGAATTTGGAATGGAAAAAAATGGAATGTGGAATTGAATGTGGAATGGAAAGGAATGGTATGTGGAACAGAATGTGGAATGCAATGAAATGGAATGTGGAATGAGATGCATTGGAAAGTGGAATGGAATGTGTAACGGAATGGAATGGTATGTGGAATGGAATGGGAATGCTTGTAATTTAATGTGCAATGGAATGGAATGGAATTAGAATGGAATGTGGAATGCAACGTAATGGAAAGTGAAATAGAATATGGAATGGGATGGAATGGAATGTGGAATGGAATGTGGAATGGAATGGAATGGAATGCAGAATGGAATGTGGAATTGAATTGAATGGAATGTGGAATGGAATGTGGAATGGAATGGAATGGAATGTGGAATGGTTTGTGGAATGGAATGTGAAATGCAACGGAATGGAATGTGGAACGTAATGGAATGGAATGTGTAGTGGTATAGAATGGAATGTGGAAACGAACGTCTACTGGAACGGAATGTGGAATGGAATGGAATGGAATGGTATACGGAATGGAATTGAATGTGGAATGGAATGGAATGGAATGTGGAATGGAATGTAGAATGGAATGGAATGCAATGTGTACTGCAAGGGAATGGAATGTCAAAAGGAAAGGAAAGGAATGTGGAATGGAATGCGAAATGGGATGGAATGGAATGTGGAATGGAATGTTGAATGAAATGGAATGGGCTGCAGAATGGAATGTGGAATGGAATAGAGTGGAATGTGGAATGGTATATGAAATGGAATGGAATGAAATTTGGAAGGGAACGTGGAATGGAACTTCAAATGGAACATGAAATGGATTGTGGAATGGAGTGGAATGGAACGTGGAATGTAACGTCAAATGGAACGTGGAATAGAAGGTGGAAAGGAATGGTATGCAATGTGGAATTGAATTGAATGTGGATTGGAATGGAATGTGGAATCGATTGGAATGAAATGTGGAATGGAATGTAGAATGGTTTGGAATCTGGAATGATATGTGGAATGGAATTCAATGGACTTTGGAATGGAATGGAATGGAATGGAATGTGGAATGGAATGGAATGTGGAATGGAATGTGCAATGGATTGTGGAATGGAATGGAATGGAATTTGGAATGGATTGTAAAGGAAAGTGGAACGGAATGTGTTATGTAATGGAATGGAATATGAAATAGAATGGAATGGAAAGTGTGACAGAATGCAGAATGGAATGGAATGGAATGTGGAATGCAATGGAATGTAACGGAATGTGAAATGGAAATAGAATGGAACGTTTAATTGAATGGAATGGAACGTGGAATGGAATGTGGAAAGGAGTGGAATGGAATATGGAATGGAATGTAGAATGGATGGTGGAATGGAACGTTGGATGGATCGTGGAAAGGAAAGTGGAAAGGAATGTGGAATGGAATGTGGAATGGAATGGAATGGAATGCAATGGAAGGTGTAATGGAATCGAATGGAATGGAAAGTGGAATGGAATGGAATAGAATGTGGAATGGAAGGGAATGGAACCTGGGATTGAATGTGGAATAGAATGGAATGGAACGCAGAATGGTATAAGAAATGGAATGGAATAAATTGTGGAATAGAACGTGGAATGGAACGTGGAATGGAAAGTGGAATGGAACGCGGAGTGGCACGTGGAATGGAATGTGGAATGGAATGGAATGGAATGTTTAATGAAAGTGGAATGGAACTGAATGGAATGTGGAATGGAATGGAAGGGAACGTTAAATCGAATGTGGATAGGAATGGAAAGGACTGCGGAATTGATTGGAATGGAATGTGGAATGGAATGGGGAATGGTTTGGAATGTGGGATGGTATGTGGAAAGGAATGCAATGAAATGTGCAATGGAATGGAATGGAATGGAATGTGGAATGGAAAGTTGAATGGAATGGAATGGAATGAAATGTGGAATGGAACGGAATGGAATGTGGAATGGTACGTGGAATGCAATGGAATGGAATGTGCAACGGAATGTGGAATGGAATGGAATGGAATGTGGAATGGAATGTGGAATGGAATGGAATGTGGAATGCAATGGAATGGAATTTGGAATGGAATGTGGAATGGAATGGAATGGAATGTGGAATGAAAATCAAAGGAATGTTTAATGGAATGGAAAGGAATCTGGAATGCACTCTGGAATGGAATGGAATGGAATGTGGGATGAAACGTGGAATGGAATGGAATGGAATGGAATGGAATGTGGAATTGAATGTGGAATGGAAAGGAATGGAATGTGGAAAGGAATGCAATGGAATGTAGAAAGGAATGGAATGGAATCGAATAGAATTTGAAATGGAATGGAATGGAATGTGGAATGGAATGGAATGGAATGTGGAATTGAATATGGAATGGAATGGGGTGGAATGTGGAATGCTATATGAAATGGAATGGAATGGAAAGTGGAATAGATTGGAATTTGGAATTGAATGGAATGGAATGTGGAATGCAATGTGGAATGCAATGTAGTGGAACGTGAAATGGAATGTGTACTGGAATGGAGTGGAATGTGGAAAGGAACGCGGAATGGAACCTGGAATGGAATGGGGAACCGAATGTGGAATGGAATGGAATGGAATGTGGAATGGAACGTGGATTGGAACCTAGAAAGGAATGGAATGTGGAATGGAACGTGGAAGGGAACGTGGAATGGAGTTTGTAATGGAACTTGGAACGGAATGTGGAATGGAACGTAGAAAGGAATGTGGAATGGATGGTGGAATGAAACGTTGGATGGAACTTGGAATGGAATGTGGAAAGGAATGTGGAATGGAATGTGCAATGGAATGGAATGGAATGTGGAATGAAATGGAATGGAATATGGAATGGAATGTGGAAAGGAGTGGAATGGAATGTGGTATTGATTGGAACGGAATGGAATGTGGAATGGAATGGAATATAATGCATAACGGAATGTGGAATGGAATGGAATGGAACGTCAAATGCAAGGTGGAATGGAATGGGAACTGGAACTTGGAAAGGATCATGTAATGGAAAGTGGAATGGAACATGGAATGGAATGTGGAATGGAACGCAATGGATAGTGGAATGTAATGGAATGGAATGTGGAGTGGAATGTGAAAAGGAATGGAATGGAATGTGCAATGCTTTGTGGAATGGAGTGCAATGGAACCTGGAATGGAACGTGGAACGGCACGTGGAAAGGAATGGAGTGGCATGGAATGGAATGTGGAATGGAATGATATGGAATGGAACGAGGAATAGAATGGAATGGAATGGAATGGAATATGGAATGGAGTGGAATGGAACCTTGTATTGAAAGTGGAATGGAACGGAATGGAAGGTGGAAAGGTTTGTGAAATGGAATGGAATAAAATGTGGAATAGAACGTGGAATGGAACGTGGAATGGAATATGAAATGGCATTTGGAATGGAATGTTTAAAGGAATGGAATGGAATGTGGAATGGAAAGTGTAATGGAATAGAATGGAATGTGGAATGGAATGGAATGGAATGTGGAGGGGAATTGAATGGCTTGTGGAAAGGAATGGAATGGAAAGGAATGTGGAATGGAAAGCGAAATAAAATGGAATAGAACGTGGAATCAAAAAAATGGAAGGTGGAATAGAACGTGGAATGGAATGGAAGGGAATATGAAATGGAACTTGGAATGGAATGGCGAATGTGTCATGGAATGGAATGGAATGTGGAATGGAATCTGGACCGGAATGTGAAACGGAATGGAATGGAATGTGCAATGGAAAGTGGAATGAAATGGAATGCAATGTGGAAAAGAAAGGAAAGGAATGTGGAATGGATTGGAATGAAATGTGGAATGGAAAGGAATACAACATGGAATGGAACGTGGAATGGCACGCGGAAAGGAAAGTGGACTGGAACGAGGAGTGGAACATGGAAAGAACTGTGGAATGGAATTGAATGCAATGTGGAATGGAATGTGAAATGGAAAGTGGATTGGAATAGAATGGAAGGTGGAATGGAAAGTGAAATAGAATGGAAGAGAATGTGGAGTGGAATGTAATGGATTGTGGAATGGAATGGAATGGAAAGGAAATTGGAAGGGAAAGCAGAAAGAAATGGTATGGAAAGTGTAATAGAATGGAATGGATTGTGGAATGGAAGGTGGAAAGGAATGGAATGGAATGTGGAATGGAAAGTGTAATGGGACGTGGAATGGAATGGCATGTGGAATGGAATGTGGAATGGAATGGAATGGAACGTAGAATGCAACGTGGAATGGAATGGAATGGAATGTGAAATGGAATGTGTAATGGAATGAGGAATGGAAAGTGAAATGAAATTGAATGTGGACTGGAAAGTAAAGTGGAATGGAATGGAATGGAATGTGGCAAGGAATGAAATGGAATGTGGAATGGAATGGAATGGAATGGAATGTGGAATGGAATGGGATGTGGAACGGAATGGAATGTGGAATGGAAAGGAATGGAATGTGGAAAGCAATGAATTGGAATGTGGAACGCAATGTGGAATGGAATGGAATGGAATGTGGAACGGAATGTGGAATGGAGTGGAATGTGGAATGGAATGGAATGGAATGGAACGAAACGTGGAATGGAGTGGAATGGAAAGGAATATGAAATGGAAATTGAATGGAATGTTTAATGGAATGGAATGGAATGTGGCATGAAATGGAATGGAATGTGGAATGGAATGGAATGTTGAATGGAATGTGGAATGGATTGTGGAATGGAATTGAATGGAATTTGGAATGGATTGTAATGGAATGTATAATGGAATGTGTCATGTAATGGTATGGAATGTGAAATGGAATAGAATGGAAAGTGGGATGGAATGCAGAATCAAATGGAACGGAAAGGAGTGGAATGTGGAATGCAATGGAATGTAACGGAATGTGAAATGGAAATAGAATGAAATGTTTAATGAAATGGAATGGAACGTGGAATGGAATCTGGAAAGGAATGGAATGGAATGTGGAATGGAATGGAATGGAATGGAATGGAATGCAGAATGCAATGGTATGGAACCGAATGGAATGTGGAATGCAATGGAATGTGGAATGTAATGTAATGAATCGTGGAATGGAAAGGAATGGAATGTGGAATGGAACGTGGAATGGAATGGAATGGAAGGGAATATGGAATGGAATGTGGAATGGAACGTGGAATGGAATGTGGAATGCAATGCAATGGAATGGATGGTTTAATAGAATGGAATGGAATGGAAAGGACTGTGGAATGGAATGGAATGGAATGTGAAATGGAACGTGGAATGGAATGGAATGGAACACGAAATGGAATGGAATGGAAATTGGAATGGTTTGGAAATGAAAGTGGAATGGATTGGAACGTAACGTGGAATGGAATGGAATGGAACGTGGAAAGGAATGGAACTGACTCTGGAATTCAATGGAATGGAATGTGGAATGGAATGTAATGGCACAGAATGTGCAATGGAATGTGGAATGGAATGGCATGGAATATGCAATGCATTGTGGAAAGTAATGGAATGGAACGTGGAACAGAATGTTTTAGGGAAGGTAATGGAATATGGAATGCAATGGAATGGAATGGAATGTGGAATGGAAGCGAATGGACTGGAACGAAATTTGGAATGGAATGCTATGGAATGGAATGAGGAACGGAGTGGTATGGAATGTGAATTGGAATGGACTGGAAAGTGGGATGGAATGTGGAATGGAATGGAAGGGAATGGAGTGGAATGGCGAATGGAATGGAATATACTGGAATGTGAAAAGGAAATAGAATGGAATGTTTATTAGAATGGAATGGAATATACTGGAATGTGAAAAGGAAATAGAATGGAATGTTTATTAGAATGGAATGGAATGTGGAATTGAATGGAAAGGAAAGTGGAATGAAATGGAATGGAACATTGTAATGAAGGTGGAATGTAATGGGAAGGAAAGTGGAATGGAATGTGGAATGGAATGGAATGCAACGTGGAATGCAATGGAATGGAATGGAATGTGGAATGGAATGAAAAGTAATGGATTGTGGAATAGAATGGAATGTAATGGCAAATGTAATGGAATTGAATGTAATGGAACGAGGAATAGAATGGAATGGAAGGTGAAATCTAACATGGAATGGAATGGAATGGAACTTAGAATGGAATGGAATGGAACGTGAAATGGAACGGAATGGAACTTGGAATGGAATGGAACAGAACGTGGAGTGGAATGGAATGGAATGTGGAAAGTAAGGGAACTGAAACTGGAATGCAAAGTAATGGAATATGGAATGGAATGGAATGGCATGGAATGTGGAATGGAATGTGGAATGGAATGGCATTGAATGTGGAATGGAATGGAATGGAATGCCAAATGGAAAGTGGAATGGAATGGAATGAAACGTAGAATGGAATGGAATGTGGAATGGAAGGGAATGGAATCTGGAATGCAATGTGGAATGTTATGGAATGGTATGTGGAATGGAAGAGAATGGTATTTGGAATAGAATGTTGAATGGAATGGAATGCAAATTGGAATGGAATGGAATAGAACGTAGATTGGAAAGTGCAATGGAACGTGTAATGGAAAGTGAAATGGAACCTGCAATGGAATGTGGAATGGAATGGAATGGAATGTGGAATGGAATGTGTAATGGAATGGAATTGAATGGAATGGAATGTGGAATGAAATGTGGAATGGAATGGAATTGAATGGAATTTGAAATGGAATAGAATGGAATGTAGAATGGATTGGAATGGAATGGAATGGATTGTGGAATGGAAACGAATGGAATGTGGAATGGAATATGAAATGGAATGTCATGGATCATGGAATGGAACGTGGAATGGAATGTGGATTGGACAGTGAAATGGAACTTGGAAGGGAATGCAACGCAACGTGGAATGAAATGGAATTGAAAGTGGTATGGAATGGAAAGGAATGTGCAATGTAACTGAACGGAATATGGAAGGCAATGTGGAATGGAATGGAAAGGAATTTGGAATGGAAAGTGGAATGGAGTGGAATGGAATGTGGAATGGAAAGGAATGGAATTTGTTATGGGATGTGGAATGGAATGGAATGGGAAGTGCAATGCAATATGGAAAGTAATGGAATGGAATGTGGACTGGAAAGTGGAAGGGAATGAAATGGAATCTGGAATGCAATGGAAAGGAATGGAATGGAATGTGGAATGGAATGAAATGGAAAGGAACAGAATGTGTAATGGAATGGAATGGAATGGAATGGAATGTGGAATTGAATGAAATAGAATGCGGAATGGAATGGAATGGGATATGGAAAGCAATGGATTGGAATGTGGGAAGCAATGTGGAATGGAATGGAATGGAATGCGGAAAGGAAAGGAATGGATTGGAACGGAATGTGGAATGGTATGGAATGGAATGGAACGTGAAGTGCAAATAGAATGGAATGTTTAATGGAATGGAATTGAATGTGGATTGGAATGGAATGGAATGTGGAATGCAATGGGATGGAATGTGGAATGTAATGGAATTGAATGTGGAATGGGATGTAGAATGCAGTGTGGAATGGAATGGAATGGAATGTGGAATGGAATGGAATGGAATGGGGAATGCAATGGGATGGAATTTGGAACAGAATGGAATTGAATGTGGATTGGGATGTGGAATGCATTGTATAAAGGAATGGAATGGAATGTGGAATGGAAAGAGGAATGGAAAGTGGAATGGAAAGGAATGGAACGTGGAATGGAACGTGGAATGTAATGTGGAAAGGAATGTGTAATGGAATGCAATGTGGAAGGGAATGCAAAGCAATGTGGAATGGAAAGTGGAATGGAATGGAATGGAATGTGGAATGGAATGGAATGGAACCTGGAATTCAATGCAATGGAATTGAATGGAATGTGGAATGGAATGGAATGGAAAGGAACAGAATGTGTAATGGAATGGAGTGGAATGGAATGTGGAATGCAATGGAATGGAATGTGGAATTCAATGGAATGGGAAGTGGATAGCAATGGATTGGAATGTGGGAAGCAATGTGGAATGGAATGGAATGTGGAAAGGAATGGAATGGAACGGAACGGAATGCGGAAAGGTATGGAATGGAATGGAATGTGAAGTGGAAGTAGAATTGAAGGTTTAATGGAATGGAATTGAATGTGGAATGGAATGGAATGGAATTGAATGGAATGGAATTAAATGTGGAATGGAATGGAATGGAATGTGGAATGGAATGTGGAATGGAATGGAATTCAATGGAATGGAATGTGGAAGGAAATGTGGAATGGAATGGAATTGAATGGAATTTGAAATGGAATACAATGGAATGTAGAATGGATTGGAATGGAATGGAATGGATTGTGGAATGGAAACGAATGGAATGTGGAATGGAATATGAAATGGAATGTCATGGATCATGGAATGGAAAGTGGAATGGAACGTGGATTGGACAGTGAAATGGAACTTGGAAGGGAATGCAACGCAACGTGGAATGAAATGGAATTGAAAGTGGAATGGAATGGAATGGAATGTGCAATGTAACTGAACGGAATATGGAAGGGAATGTGGAATGGAATGCAAAGGAATTTGGAATGGAAAGTGGAATGGAATGGAATGGAATGTGGAATGGAAAGGAATGGAATTTGTTATGGGATGTGGAATGGAATGGAATGGAAAGTGCAATGCAATATGGAAAGTAATGGAATGGAATGTGGACTGGAAAGTGGAAGGGAATGAAATGGAATCTGGAATGCAATGGAAAGGAATGGAATGGAATGTGGAATGGAATGAAATGGAAAGGAACAGAATGTGTAATGGAATGGAATGGAATGGAATGTGGAATTGAATGAAATGGAATGCGGAATGGAATGGAATGGGATATGGAAAGCAATGGATTGGAATGTGGGAAGCAATGTGGAATGGAATGGAATGGAATGCGGAAAGGAAAGGAATGGATTGGAACGGAATGTGGAATGGTATGGAATGGAATGGAACGTGAAGTGCAAATAGAATGGAATGTTTAATGGAATGGAATTGAATGTGGATTGGAATGGAATGGAATGTGGAATGCAATGGGATGGAATATGGAATGGAATGGAATTGAATGTGGAATGGGATGTGGAATGCAATGTGGAATGGAATGGAATGGAATGTGGAATGTAATGGAATGGAATGGGTAATGCAATGGGATGGAATTTGGAACAGAATGGAATTGAATATGGATTGGGATGTGGAATGCATTGTATAACGGAATGGAATGGAATGTGGAATGGAAAGAGGAATGGAAAGTGGAATGGAATGGAATGGAACGTGGAATGGAACGTGGAATGTAATGTGGAAAGGAATGTGTAATGGAATGCAATGTGGAAGGGAATGCAAAGCAATGTGGAATGGAAAGTGGAATGGAATGGAATGGAATGGAATGGAACCTGGAATTCAATGCAATGGAATGGAATGGAATGTGGAATGGAATGGAATGGAAAGGAACAGAATGTGTAATGGAATGGAGTGGAATGGAATGTGGAATGGAATGGAATGGAATGTGGTATTCAATATAATGGGAAGTGGATAGCAATGGATTGGAATGTGGGAAGCAATGTGGAATGGAATGGAATGTGGAAAGGAATGGAATGGAACGGAACGGAATGTGGAAAGGTATGGAATGGAATGGAATGTGAAGTGGAAGTAGAATGGAAGGTTTAATGGAATGGAATTGAATGTGGATTGGAATGGAATGGAATGTGGAATGGAATGGGATGGAATGTGGAATGGAATGCAATTGAATGTGGATTGGGATGTGGAATGCATAGTGTAACCCAATGGAATGGAATGTGGAATGGAAAGAGGAATGGAACTTGGAATGGAATGGAATGGAACGTGGAATGGAATGGAAAGGTACGTGGAATGGAATGTGAAATGGAATGTGGAAAGTAATGTGGAGTGGAATGAAATGGAAGTGGAATAGATTGGAAAGGAAGGTGGAATAGAATGGAAAGGTACGCGGATTGGAACATGGAATTTAACGTGGAATTGTATTGAATGGAATGTGGATTGGAATGGAATGTAATGTGGAATGGAAAGGAATGGAATGTGGAATTGAATGAGGAATTGAACGTGGAATGCAAAGGAAAGGAATGTAGAATGGAACGTGGAAGGTAATGGAATGGAATGTGGAATGTAAAGTGGAATGCAATGGACTGGAACTTTGAATGGTATGTGGAATGGAATGTGGAATGGAAAGTGAAATGGAACCTGGAATGGATTGGAATAGAGAGTGGAATAGAATGTGGAATGGAATGTGGAATAGAATGTGAAATGGAATGGAATGGAATCTGCAGTGAAACTCAGTGGAATGGGGAATTGAATGTGTAATGGAAAATGGAATGCAAAGGAAAGGAATGTAGAATGGAACGTGGAATGGAATGTGGAATGTAATGGAAGGGAAAATTTAAATGGAATGTGGAATGGAATGTGGAATGGAACATGGAATGGAACGAGGAATAGAAACTGGAATGGAAAGTGTAATGGAACGTGGAGAGGAACGTGGAATAAAATGAGGAATGGAATGGAATGCAATGTGGAATGGAAATGAATGGAATGTGGAATGGAAGGTGGAAAGGAATGGAATGGAATGGAATGGAACGTGGAATGGAATGGAATGTGGAATGGAAAGGAACGGAATGGAATGTGGAATGGAATGGGATGGAATGTGCAATAGAAGGATATGGAACGTGGAATGGAATGTGGAATGGAATGGAATGGAATGGAATGGAATGGAATATGGAATGGAACGTGGAATGGAGTGGAATGGAATGGAGTGGATTGTCGAATGTAATGAAATGGAATATGGAATGGAATTGAATGGAATGGAAAGTAGAATGGAATGTGCAAAGGAATGTGGAGTGCAATTGAAAAGAATGAGGAATCGAATGGAATGGAATGTGGAATGGAATGTGGAATGGAATGTGGAATGGAACTGATTGGAAAGTGGAATGGAATGGAATGGAATTTGTAATGGAATGGAATGGAACGTGAAATGGAATGGAATGGAATCTGGAATGTGAAATGGAATGTGTAATGAATTGTGGAATGGAAAGTGAAATGGAATGTGGAAGGGAGTGCAAAATGAAAGGAAAAGGAATGTGGAATGGAATGGAAAGGAACGTGGAATGCAATGGAATGGAATGCGGAATGGAAAATGGAATGGTATGGAATGTAACGTGTAATGGAACATGGAATGGAATGGAATGGAATGTGGAATGGAATGGTATGGAATGTGGAATCGAGTGGAATTGAATGTGGAATAGAATGGAATGGAATTTGCAACGTAATGTGGAATGCAATGGAATGGAATGTGGAATGGAATGGAATGGAATGCAATGGAATGCAATGTGGAATGCTAAGGAATTGAATGCAATGAGGAATTGAATGGAATGGAATGCGAAATGGAATGCAGTGTGGAATGCACAGGAATTGAATGGAATGAGGAATTGAATGGAATGGAATGTGGAATGGAATGGAATAGAATGTGGAATGCAAAAGAATGGATCTTGGAATAGAATGTGGAATGGATAGTGTAATGGAATGTGGAATGTAATTCAATGGAATGTGGAATATAATGGAATGGAATGTGGAATAGAATGGAATGGAGTGGAATGTGAAATAGAGTGGAATGCAATGAAATGAAATACGGAATGGAACGGAATGGAATTTGGGAAGCAATGTAATGGAATGAAATGTGAAATTGAATGGAATGGAAGGTGGAATGGAATGGAATGGAATGGAATATTTAATGGAATAGAATGGAACGTGGAATGGAATGTGGAATGGAATTTTCAATGGAATCTGCAATGGAATTGAATGGAATGTGGAATGGAAAGTGGAATAGAACAGAATAGAATGGAATGAGGAAAGGTATGTGGCGTGAAATGTGGAATGTACTGTAATGGAATGTGTAATGGAATGGAATGCAACGAGGAATGGAACGTGGAATGGAATGTGGAATGGAATGTGGAATGGAATGGAATGGAATGGAATTGAATGTGGAATGGAAAGGAAAGGAAATGAATGGAAGGGAAAGTGGAATGGAATGCAATGTAACGTGGAAAGGAATGGATTCGAATGTGGAATGGAATGTGGAATGGAATGGAATGGAATGTGGAATGGAATGGAACGAAATGAAATGGAATGTGGAATGTAACATAATGGAATGGAATGGAATGTTTAACTGAATGGAACGGAATGTGGAATGGAATGTGGAATGGAATGGGATGGAATGTGGAATGGAATCTGGAATGTAATGGAATGTAATGGAATATGGAATGGAATGGAATGGAGTGGAATGGAAAGTTGAACAGAATGGAATGGAATGTGGAACGGAATGGAACCGAATGTGCAATGGAATGGAATCTGCTATGGAATGTGGACTGGAATGGAATGCAATGTTGAATGGAATGTGAAATGGAATGGGATGGAATGTAGAATGGAAAGTGGAATGCGTTGGAATTGAATGGAATGTGGAATGGAATGGAATGGAATGTCTAAAGGGGTGTGGAATGGAATGGAATGGAACGTGAAATGGATTGTGGAACGGAACATGGAACGGAACGTGTAAGGGAATGCAATGGAATACAACGCGGAATCGAATGCAATGTTACGTGGAATGGAATGGATTGGAATGTGGAACGGACTGTGAAATGGAATGGAATGGAACGTGAAAGGGATAGTGGAACGGAACGTGGAACGGAATGCGTAATGGAATGCAACCTGGAATGGTATGGAATGTGCAATGGAATGGAATGGAATCTTGAATGGAAGGGAATGGAATCGAATGGAATTTGGAATGCAATGGAATGGAATGGAATGTGGAATGGAATGGAAGCGAATTTGGAATGGAATATGGAATGGATTGGGATGAAAAGTGGAATGGAATATTTAATGGAATGGAATGCAATGTGGAATGGAATGTCGAACGTAAGGTAATGTAATGGGGAATGGATTGTTGAATGGAATGGAATCGAATGTGGAGTAGAATGGTAGGGAAAGTGGAAAGGACTGCAATGGAATAGAAAGGAATGTGAAATGCAATATGGAATGGAATGGAATGGAATGCGGAATGGAATGGAATGGAAAGTAGAATGTAAAGGAATGGAATGGAATGGAATTTGGCATTGAATGTAATGGAATGTAGAAAGGAATGGAATGGAAAATGGAACGGAATGTATAATGGAATGGAATGGAATGTGGAATGGAATGTGGAGTGGAATGGAATGCAATGCAGAATGGAATATGGAATGGAATGGAATGGAATGTTTAATGGCGTGGAATGGAATGTGGTACGGAAGTGAATGAAATGTGTAATTCAATGGAGTGGAATGTGGAATGTAATGTAATGGAAGGGAATGGAATGTGGAATGGAATATGGAATGGAAGGTGGAATGGAATGTAATGGAATGTGGAATGCAATGGGTTGGAATGTGGAATGGAATGTGGAATGGAATGGAATTGAATGTAATATGGAATGGAAAGTGGAATGGAATGGAATGGAAAGGGGTATGGAATGAAATGGAATGTGAAACGACATGGAATGGAATGGAATGGAAAGTGAAATTGAATGGAATGGAATGCGGAATGGAATGGAAATGAAATGTGGAGTAGAATGGAATGGAATGTGGAATCCAATGGGATGGAATGTGGAGTGGACAGTGGAATGGAATGGAATTGAATGGAATGTGGAATGGAATGGAATGGAATGGAATATTGAAGGAAATTGAATTGAATGTGGAATAGATTGGAAACGAATGTGGAATTCAATGTAGAAGGTAATGGAATGGAATGTGGAACGGAATGTGGAATGGAATGGAATAGAATGTGGAATGGAATGGAATGGAATTGAATGGTGGAATGGAATGTGGAATGGAATGGAATGGAATTAAACGGTGGAATGGAATGTGGAATGGAATGGAATGGAACATGGAATGGAATGGTAAGGAATGTCGAACGGAATGAAAGGGAATTTGGAATGGAATGGAATGGAATGTGAAACGGAATGGAATGGACCGTGGAAAGGAATGGAATGGAAAGTGGAATTTAATGGAATGGAATATGGACTGACATGGAATGAAATGGAATGTGGAATGGAATGGAATGGAATGTGGAATTGAATGGAATGTAATGTCGAATACAATTTGGAATGGAATGGAAAGGAATTCAGAACGGAATGGAAAGGAATGGAATGGAATGTAGTGGAAAAAAACATGGAAAGGAACCTGCAGAGGAACATGGAATGGAATGTGGAATAGAATTGTATGCAATGTGGAATGGAATGTGTAATGGAATGGAATGGAATTTGGAATGGAATGTGGAATTTAATTGAATGGAACGTGGAATGGAGTAGAATGCTATGGAATGTGGAATGGAATAGAATGGAATGGAATGGAATGGAATGGAATGTGCAATGGAATGGAATGGAAAACAATGGAATGTGGAATGGAATGGAATGGGAGACAGAATGGAATGTGGAATGGAATGGGATGTAGAATGGAATGTGGAATGGAATGGGATGGAAAGTGGAATGGAATTTGAATGTAATGGAATGGAATGGAAGGTGGAATGGAACGGAATGGAATTGAATTTGGGTAGGAATGGAATGGAATTTGGAATGGAATGGAATGGAATGTGGAATGGAATATGGAATGGAATGTGGAATGGAATGGAATGGTATGTGGAATGGTAAGGAATGGAATATGGAATGGAATGGAATGCAATGTGGAATGCAATTGAATTGGTTGAAATGGAAAGAGGAATGGAATTGAATGGAATGTGGAATGAAATGTGGAATGGAAAGTGGAACTATATTGAATGGAATGTGGAATGGAATGTGGAAAACAATGGAGTGGAATGTGGAATGGCATGGAATGGAATGTGAAATGGAATGGAATTGAAGGGAATGAAATGTGGAATGGAGTGGGATGGAATGTGGAATGGAATGGAATGCAATATGGATTGGGAGGAAAAGGAATGGAATGTGAAATAAAATGGAATGTAATAGAATGGACTGGAATAGGGAATGGAATGGAAATTAATGTGGAATGGAATGGAATGGAATGTTGAATTAAATTTGGAATGGAAACTCATGGAATGTGGAATGGAATGTGGAATGGAATCGAATGTTATGGAATGTGGAATGGAATGGAATATAATCGAATATGGAACCGAATGGAATTGAATGTGGAACGGAATGGAATGGAATGTGGAATGGAATTGAATGTGGAACGGAATGGAATGGAATGTGGAATGCAATGGAATGTGGATTGGAATGTGGAATGGAATGTGTAATTGAATAGAATGGAATGGAGTGTGGAATGGAATGGAACGTGGAATGCAATGGAATGGAATGCGGAATGGAGTTGAATGGAATGTGGAGTGGAATGGAATTCATTGTTAAATGGAAAGGAATGCGGAATGCAATGGAATGGAATGGAACGGAAGATGGAATGGAATGGAAGGGAAAATGTGGAATGGAATATGGAACGGAATGTGGAATGGAATGTGGAATGGAATATGGAAAGGAATGTGAAATGTAACAGACTTGAATGTGAAATGGAATGGAATGAAATGTGGAATGGAATGTGAAATGGAATCGAATCGAATATGGAATAGAATGGAATCGAATGTTGAATAGAATGGAATATGGAATGGAATGGAATGTGCAATGAAATATGGAAAGGAATGTGGAATGGAATGAGGAAAGGAATGTGGAATGTAACTTAATGGAATGTGAAATGGAATGGAATGAAATGTGGAATGGAATGTGCAATGAAACGTGGAGTGGAAAGGAATGGAATGCGGAAGGGAATGTGGAGTAGAGTGTGGAATGGAATGTGGAAAGGAACGGAATGAAAAGTGGCATGGAAAGTGGAAAGTATTGTGGAATGGAACGTAAAATGGAATGGAGTGGAATGTGGAATGGAACGTGGAATGGAATGTGGAAAGGATTGCAATGTGGAAAGCAATGGAATGGAATGTGGAATGGAATGGAATGGAGTGATGAATGGAATGGAATGGAATGTGCTCTGGAATGTGGAATGGAATGGAATAGAATGTGGAATGGAAGGTGGAATGGAACGTCGAATGGAATGTAGAATAGAATGTAACGGAATGGAATTTAATGTGGAATGGAATGTGGAATGCAATGTGGAATGGGACGTGGAATGGAATGGAGTGGAATGTGGAATGGAACATGGAATGGTATTGAAACAATGCGCAATGGAACTTGGAATGGAAAGTGGAATGGAACGTGGAATGGAATGTGGAAGGGAGTGTGGAATGGAGAGTGTAATGGAATGGAATGGATCATGGAATCGAAAGGCATGGAATGTGGAATGGAGTGGAATCGAATGTGGAAGGGGATGGAATGGAAAGTGAAACGGAATGGAATGGAACGTGGAATAGATTGTGGAAAGTAATGTGGAATAGAATCTGGAATGTAATGGAATGGAATCTGGAATGTTATTGAAAGGAATGTGGAAAGGTATGGAATGGAACGTGGAATAGAATGGAGTGGAAAGGAAAGTGGAATAGATTGGAATGGAATGGAATTTGGAATAAAATGGAATGGAATGGAATGGAATGTTGAATGAAATGGAATGGAATGTGGAATGCAATGTAGTGGAATTGAATGTGAAATTGAATGGAATGCAATGTGGAAAGGTGTGGAATGGAATGTGGAATGGAATGGGATCGAATGTGGAATGGAATGGAATGGAACGTAGAATGGAATGTGTAATTGAATGGAATGGAATGTGGAATGGAAAGCAATGTGGAATAGAATGTAAAGGAATTCAATGAGGGATGGAATGTGGAATGTAATTGAATTGAATGTGGAATTTAATGGAATAGAATGTGGAAAGGAATTCAAGGGAATGTGGAATGGAATGTGTTATGAAATGTGTCATGGAATAGAATGGAATGTGTAATGGAATGTGGAATAGAATGTGGAATGGAATGGAATGTGGAATGGAATGTGGTATGGAAAGTATTGGAAAGCTTAAATGGAATGGAAGGGAATGTGGATTGGAATGGAATGCAATATGAAATGGAGTGGAATGGAACGTGGAATGGAATGGAATCCAATACTGAATGGAATGGAAAGGAATGGAATGTGTAATGTAATGTGGAATGGAACGTAACGGAATGTGCAATGGAACGGAATGGAATATGGAATGGAATGTTGATTGGATTTTGGAATAGAAACTGGAACGGAATGGAATGGATTGTGCAATGGAAAGTGGAATGTAATTGAGTGAGACATGGAATGCAACTTGGAATGGAAAGTGGAATGGAACGTGGAATGGAATGTGGAATGTAGCGTGGAATGGGATACAGAATGGAATGTGGAATGGAATGGAATGGAATGTGGAATGGAATGGAATTGATTGGAATGGAATGTGGAATGGAATGCAATGGAATGTGGAATGGAATGCAATGGAATCTGGAGACTTATGGAATGGAACGAGGAATGGAACATGGAATTGAACGTGCAATGTACCGTGGAATGGAATGTGGAAAGGAAAGTGGAATAGAACGTAGAATGGAACGTGGAATGGAACGTAGAATGGAAAGTGGAACGTAATGTGGAAAGGAACGAGGAATGGACAGTGGAATGTAATGTGCAATGGAAAGCAATGGAATGGGGAATGGAATGAAATGTGGAATGGAATCAATTGGAATTTGGAATGGAATAGAATGCAATGTAACGTGGAATTGAATGGAATGGAATGTAGAATGGAAGATGGAATGGAACGTAGAATGGAACGTGGAATGGAACGTAAAATGGAACGTGGAATGGAAAATAGAGTGGAATGTTCAATGGAACGTGGAATGGAATGTGGTTTGGAAAGTGGAATTTAATGTGGAATGGAAAGGGATGTAATGTGGAATAGAAGGGAATGGAATGTGGAATGGAATGGAATGGAATGTGGCATGGAATGGAATGGAAATTAGAATATAATTTGGAATGGAATGAAAAGGATTTCAGAATGGAATAGAATGGAACGGAATTGAATGGATTAGAATGGAATGGAATGGAACGTGGAAAGGAATGTGGAATGCAATGTGGAATGGAATCTAATGGAATGTGGAATGGAACAGAATGGAATCTGGAGTGGACTGTGGAAAGGAATTGAATGGAGTGGAAAGTGGAATGTGATGGAATGGAACATGGAATGGAATGTGGAATGGAAAGTGGATAGGAAGGGAAACGTATGGAATGGGGAATGGAATGAAATGCAATGGAACGGAATGGATTGGAAAGTGAAATGGAATGTAATGGAATGTGGAATGGAATGGAATCGAATGTGGAATGGAATGGAATGGAATGGAAAGTGGAATGGTAGGGAATGGAATATTGAATACAATGGAATGGACTGGAATTGAACGTGGAATTCAGTAGAATGGAAAGTGGAATGGAATGCAATGGAATGTGGAATGGAATGAGGAATGGAAAGTGGAATTTAATGTGGAATGGAATGTGGAATGCAACGTGGAATGGAATGGAATGTTAAGCAACGGTTTGTGGAATGGTATGTGGAATGGAATGGAATGGTATGGAATGTGGAATGGAAAGGAATGAAATGTGGGATGGAATGGAATGGTATGGAATGTGGAATTTAAAGGAATTGAATGTGGATTGGAAAGGAATGGAATGTGGAATAGAATGGAATTGTGTGGAATGTGGAATGGAATGGAATGGAATTGAATGTGGAAGGGAATAGAATGGAAGGAATAATGGAATGGAATGGAATGTTTAATTTAATGGAGTGGAATGTAATGTGGAATGGAATGGAATGGAATGGAATGCGGAATGGAATGGAATGTGAAATGGAATGGAATGGAATGCTATGGAATGTGGAATGGAAATTAATGGAATATGGAAGAGAATGGAATGGTATGGAATCTGGAATGGAATGGAATGGAATGGAATGTGGAATGGAACAGAATGGAATGTGGAATGGAATGGAATGGAATGTGGAATTTAATGAAAAGGAATCGATTGTGGAGTGGAATGCAATGGAACATGAATGCGGAATGGAATGGAACGCAATGTGGAAAGCGATGGAATGGAAAGGAATGGAATATGGAATTGAACGGAAGGGAATGTGGAATGGAATGGAATGGAATGTCAGATGGAATGGAATGGAATAGGGAATGGAAGGTGGAATGGAACGGAATGTGGAATGGAATGGGCAATGGAATGTGGAATGGAATGTGTAATGTAAGGTGGAATGAAATGTGGAATGCAATGTTGAATGAAAACGAATGGAATGTGGAAAGGAATGTGGAATGGAATGGAATGGAATGTGGAAAGGAATGTAGAATGGAATGGAATGTGGAATATAATGGAATGTGGAATGGAATGGAATGGAATGTGGAATTTAATAGAAAGGAATCGATTGTGGAGAGAAATGGAATGGAATATGAATGCGGAATGGAATGGAACGCAATGCGGAAAGGGATGGAATGGAATGGAATGGAATGTGGAATTGAACTGAAGGGAATGTGGAATGGAATGGAATGGAATGTCAAATTGAATGGAATGGAATGTGGAATGGAAGGTGGAATGGAAGGGAATGTGGAATGGAATGGGCAATGGAATGTGGAATGGAATGTGTAATGTAATGTGTAATGTAATGTGGAATGAAATGTGGAATATAATGTTGAATGAAAACGAATGGAATGTAGAAAGGAAACGAATGGAATGTGGAAAAGAATGTGGAATGGAATGGAATGGAATGTGGAATGGAATGTGGAATGGAATGGAATGTGGAATGGAATGGAATGGTATGTGGAATGGAACAGAATGGAATGTGGAATGGAATGGAATGTGGAATTTAATGGAAAGGAATCGATTGTGGAGTGGAATGGAATGGAATATGAATGCGGAATGGAATGGAACGCAATGTGGAAACGGATGGAATGGAATGGAATGGAATGTGGAATTGAACGGAAGGGAATGTGGAATGGAATGGAATGGAATGTCAAATGGTGTGGAATGGAATGGGGAATAGAAGGTGGAATGGAAGGGAATGTGGAATGGAATGGGCAATGGAATGTGGAATGGAATGTGGAATGGAATGTGTAATGTAATGTGGAATGAAATGTGGAATGCAATGTTGAATGAAAACGAATGGAATGTAAAATGGAAACGAATGGAATGTGGAAAGGAATGTGGAATGGAATGGAATGGAATGTGGAATGAAATGTGGAATGGAATGGAATGGAATATGGAATGGAAAGTGGAATGGAATGGAATGGAAAGTGGAATGAAATGCAATGGAATGGTGTGAAATATGGAAAAGAATGGAGTGGAATATGCAAAGGAATGTGGAATGGAAGGTAGAATGGAACATGAAAAGGAACGTGGAATGGAACGTGGAATGGAAAGTGGAATGAAATGGAATGCAGAAAGGAAATTACTGCAATGTGGAAAGGAATGGAATGCTATGGAATGTGGAATGGAATGGAATGGAAAGGAATGGAATGTTGAATGGAATAGAATGGAATTTGGAATGGAATGGAGTGGAATGTGGAATGGACTGAAATGCAATGTGGATTGGAATGCAATGGAATGAAATGTGGACTGGAATGGAACAGAATGGATTAGAATGCAGAAGGAAATCGAATGAAATGTTTAATGCAATGTAATTGAATCGAACGTGGAATGGAAAGGAATGGAATGTGGAATAGAATGGAATGGAATGTGGATTGGAACGTGGAATGCAAAGGAATGGAATGCGGAATAGAATGTGGAATGCAATGGAATGGAATGTGGAATGGAATGTGGAATGGAATGTGGTACGGTATTGAATGGAATGTGGAATGCAATGTGAATGCAATGTGGAATGGAACATAATGTAATATGGTTGGAATGTGGAATGTAAAGTGTAATGGATTGGAATGGAATGTGGAATGTAATGTGTAATGGAATGGAATAGAAGGTGGAATGGAACATGGAATGGAAATTGGAAAGGAACGTGGAATGGAAGGTGAAATGGAACGTGGAATGGAAAGGAATGGAATGGAATGGAATGTGGAAAGGAAAGAAATTGAATGGAATGGAATGTGCAATGGAAGGGAATGGAACGTAGAAGGGAATGGACTGCAATGGAATGTGGAATAGAATGGAATGGAATGTGGAATGGAAAGAAAGGAATGCAGAATGGAATGGAACGTTGTGGAATGGGGAATTGAATGGAATGATACGGAATGTGGAGTGGAATGGAATGGAATCGAAAGTGGAATGGAATGGAAAGGTATGTGGAAAGGAATGGAAAGGAATGTGGAATGGAATGGCATGGAATGGAATGGAATGTGAAACAGAATGTGGAATGGACTCTGAAATGGAATGTGGAATGGAATGTGAAACAGAATGAAAAGGAACGTGGAATGGAAGGGAATGGAACATGGAATGCAATGGAACGGAATGTGGAATGGAACATGGTATTGAGTGTTATGGCAAATGGAATGCAATGGAATGGAACATGGCATCGAACATGGAATGGAAAGTGGAATGGCACATGGAAAGGAACGTGGAATGGAATGTGGTTGGAATGTGGAATGGAATGGAATGGAATGTGGAATGGAATGAGGAATTGAATGTAAAGGAATGTAGAATGGCATGTGGAATGTAATGTGGAATGGAATGTGGAATAGAACGATAGAGAATGTGGAATGGAATGTGGAATAGAACGATAGAGAATGTGGAATGGAATGTGGAATGGAACGTGGAATGGAACGTGGAGCGGAATGGAATGGAAGGTGGAAAGGAATGCGGAATGGAATGGAATGGAATGTGGAATGGAATTTGGAATGGAATATCGAATGGGATGGAATGCAATGTGGAATGGAATGTGGAGTGGAATGGAATGGAATGTGCAATGGAATGAAATAGAATGAGGAATGGAATTTGGAATGGAATGTTGAGTGAAATGTGGAATGAAATGTAAAATGGAATGTTGAGTGGAATGTGGAATGGAAAGTAATGGAATGTGGAATGTAATGTGGAATGGAATTTGGAATGGAAAGTGGAATGGAATGGAATGCAATGGAATGGAACGGAATATGGAATGGAATGTGAAATACAATGGAATAGAACATGGAGTGGGATGTGGAATGGAATGTGGAAGGGAACGTGGAACTGAATGAAATGTGGCATGCAATGGAATGGAATGTGGAATGGAATCTGAAATGAAATGTGGAATTTAATGTTGAATGTAATGTTGAATGGAATGGAAAGGGATGTGGAATGTACTGTGGAAAGGAATATTCAATGGAATGTGGAATGGAATGTGGAAGGGAACATGGAATGGAATGGAAAGGCATGTGCAATGGAATGTGGAATGGAATGGAATGGAATGTGGAAAGGAGTGTGAAATGGAATGCAATGGAATGTGGAATGGAATGAGGAATTGAATGTAAAGGAATGTAGAATGGCATGTATAATTTAATGTGGAATCGAATGTGGAGTAGAACGGTAGGGAATGTGGAATGGAATGTGGAATGGAACGTGGAATGGAAAGTGGAGCGGAATGGGATGGAACGTGGAATGGAATGCAGAATGGAATGGAATGGAATGTGGAATGGAATTTGGAATGGAATATCGAATGAAATGGAGTGCAATGTGGAATGGAATGTGGAGTGGAATGGAATGGAATGTGGAATGGAATGAAATAGAATGAGGAATGGAATGTGGAATGGAATGTTGAGTGGAATTTGGAATGGAATGCAATGGAATGTGGAATGAAAGGTGAAATGGAATGTTGAGTGGAATGTGGAATGGAATGTGGAATGGAAAGTGGAATGGAATGGAATGGAATATGGAATGGAACGTGGAATGCAATGGAATAGAACATGGAGTGGAACGTGGAATGGAACGTGGAAGGGAACGTGGAATGGAATGAAATGCGGCATGCAATGGAATGGAATGTGGAATGGAATGTGAAATGGAATGTGGAATTTAATGTTGAATGCAATGTTGAATGGAATGGAAAGGGTTGTGGAATGTACTGGGGAATGGACTCTTCGATGGAATGTGGAATGGAATGTGGAAGGGAACATGGAATGGAATGGAACGGAATGTGCAATGCAATGTAGAATGGAACGGAATTGAATGTGGAATGGAATGGATTGGAATGTGGAAAGGAATGTGGAACGGAATACAATGGAATGTGGAATGGAAAGGAATGGAATGTGGAATGGAATGTGGAATGGAACGGAATAGAATGTGGAATGGCAGGTGGAACGGATTATGGAATGCAATGTGGAATGGAAGGGAATGAATCATGGAATGGAATGTGTAATGGAGTGTGGAATGGAATGAGGAATGGAATGTGAAATTGAATGTAATGTAATGTGGAATGGAATGTAGTGGAATGTGGAATGGATTTGAATGGAATGTGGAATGGAATGGAATGTAAGGTGGAATGTAACATGGCATGGAATAACGAAGGGAATTGAATGGAATGTGGAATGGAATGGAGCGGAATGTGGAATAGAATGGAATGCAATTGAATGTGTAATGGAAAGCGGAATATAATCGAATGGAAAGTGGGATGGAATGCAATGGAATGTGGAACGGAATGTAGTGGAATATGGAACAGAATGGAACTTGGAATGGAATGCAAGGGAATGTGGATTGGAATGGAATGGAATTTGGAATGGAATGGAATGTAATGCAATGGAATGGAAAGTGAAATTTAATGAGAATTGAATGTGAAATGGAATGTGTAATTGAATGTGGAATGTAAAGTGGAATGGAATGAAATGGAAAGCGGAATGGAGTGGAATGGATCATGGACTGGAAGCTGGAATGCATCGTGTAGGGAAACGTGGAATGTAATGAAATGTGGAATGGAATGGAATGGAATGCGGAATGACATGTAAAACGGAATGTGGAATGGAATGCTGAATGGATTGTGGAATGAAATGGAATGGTAAGGAGTATGTAATCGAATGGAATGGAATGTGGAATGGAAATTGGAAAGGAACGTAGAATGGAAAGTGGAATGGAACTTGGAAAGTAATGGAAAGGAACGTGGAATGGAATGTGGAATGGAACGGGAAATGGAACATCGAAAGGAAAGGAATTGAAGGTGTAATGGAGTGTAAAATGGAATGGAATGGAATGTGGAATGGATTGTGGAATGGAATGTGGAATGGAACGGAATGGAATGTGGAAAGGAATGTGGAATGAAATGTTGAATGGAATGATTAATGGAATGTGGAATGGAATGGAATGGAATGTGGAATGGATTATGGAATGGAATGTGGAATGGAACGGAAGTAATGTGGAATGGAATGTGGAATGGAATGTGGAAAGGAAACTGGAACGGAATGGAATGGAATGTGGAATGGAACGTGGAATGTATTGGAATGGAACGTGGATAGGAACGTGGAATGGAACGTGGAATGCAACGTGGAATGGAATGTGGAGTGGAATGGAATGGAATGTGGAATGGAATGGAATGCCATGTGGAATGAAATGTGGAATGGAATGTGGAATGGAATGTGGAATTGAATGGAATGGAATGTGGAATGGAATGTGGAGTGGAGAGTGGAATCGAATATGGAGTGGAACAGAATGCAAAGTGTTATGGAATTTGTAATGGAATAGTTGAATGGAACTTGGAATGGAATGGGACATGAAATGGATCGTGAAATGGAACGTTTAATGGAACAGAATAGAACATTGAATGGAAAGTGGAATGGAATGTGGAAAGGATTGGAATGGAATGTGTAATGGAATGCATTGTAATATGTAATGGAATGTGAAATGGAACATGTAATGGAATGTTGAGTGGAATGGAATGGAATGTGGAAGGGAATGTGGAAGGGAACATGGAATGGAATGGAATGGAAAGTGGAATAGAATGTGGAATAGAATGTGGAATGGAATGTGGAAAGGAATGGAATGGAATGGAATGTGGATTCGAATGTGGAATAGACTGTGGAATGGAATGTGTAATGGAATGGAATTGAATGTGGAATGGATTGTATATCAATGTGGAAAGGATGTGGAAGGGAATGCAATGGAATGTGGAATGATATGTGGAATAGAAAGTGGAATGGAATGTGGAAAGGAATGGAATGGAATGTTCAATGGAATGTGGAATTGAGTGTGAACTGGAAAGTAGAATTGAACGGAATGGAATGTGGAATGGAACGGGGAATGGAGTGTGGAATGGAATGGAATGGAATCTGGAATGGAAAGGAATGGAAAGTGGAATGGAATGGAAAGGAATGTGGAATGGAATGGGGAATGGAATGTGGAGTGGAACGTGGAACGCAATGGAATGGAATGTGGAATGGAACGTGTAATGGTATGGAATGGAAAGTCGAATGGAACTTTGAAAGGAAAAAGGAATTGAACGTGGAATGTAATGTGTAATGGAAGGTACACTGGAATGTGCAAGGGATATTGGAATGGAATGTGGAATGGAACGTGGAATGGAATGTACATTGGAATGTATTGGAATGTGGAATGGAATGTGGAATGGAATTCAATGGAATATGGAATGGAATGTGGAATGGAATATGGAATGGAATGGAGTGAATTGTTTAATGGTATGTGGATAGGAATTAAATGGAATGTGGAATGGAGTGCAATGGAACGTGAAATGGAATGTGGACTGGAATGCATTGGAATGTATTCCATTCCATTGAATGTATCCCATTCCACTTAATGCATTCCATTCCATTGACTGTATTCCATTCCATTGAATGCAATGGAATGGAATGTGGAATGGAACGGAATGAAATGTGGAATGGAATGTGAAATGAAATGTGGAAAGGAATGTGGAATGTAATGGAATGCAATGTGAAAAGGAATGTTGAATGGAGTGGAATTGAATGTGGAATGGAATGTGAAATTGAATGTGGAATGGAATGTGGAATATAATATAGAATGATGTGGAATGGAATATGGAATTGAATGGAATGTAATATGGAATGGAATGTTGAATGGAATGGAATTGAATATGGAATGGAATGGAATGGATTGAGAAATGGAATGTGAAATGGAATGTGGAATGGATTGTGGAATGTAATGGAATGGAATGTGGAATGGCTTGTGGAATGGATTGTGGAATGGAATTGAATGGAATGTGAAATGGAATGGGGAAAGGAACGTGGTATGGAACGTGGAACAGAATGGAATGGAATGTGGAATGGAACGTGTAATGGTATGGAATGCAACGTGGAATGGAACGTTGAATGGAACTAGAAATTGAACGTGGAATATCATGTGGAAAGGAAGGAACACTGGAATGTGCAATGGAATGTAGAATGGAATGTGGAATGGAACGTGGAATTGAATGTGCAATGGAATGTAATGGAATTTGGAATGGAATGTGCAATGGAATGGAATGAAATGTGGAATGAAATGGAATGGAATGTGGAATGCAATGTGGACTGGAATGCATTGGAATGTGGAATGGATTGTGTAATGGAATGGAATGGAATGTGCAATGTAATGTGGAATGGAATGTGGTATTGAACATGGAATGGAATGTGAAAAGCAACGTGGAATGGAATATGCAGTGGAATGTGGAATGGAATGGGGAATATAATGGAATGGAACGTGGAATGGGACGTGGAACTGAAAGAATGGAAGGTGGAGTGGAACGTGGAAGGAGGAAGGGAACTTGGAATTCTAAGTGGAATGGAACTAGGAATGGAATGTGGAATGGAATGGAATGGAATGGAATGGAAAGGAATTTGAAATGGAATGGAATGTGGAATGGAATGGAATGGGATGGAATTTGAAATCGAATGGAATTGAATGTAGAATGGAATGCAATGGAATATGTGATGGAATGGAATGGAAAGTGGAATGGAATGGAATGGAATCGAATGTGGAATGGAATGAAATGGAATGTGGAATGCAATGGAATGGAATGAAATATGGAATGGAATTTGTAATGGAATCAAATGCAATTTGAAATGGAATGTAATGTAATATGGAATGGAATAGAATGGAATGTGTAATGTAATGTAATGGAACGTGGAATGGAATGGAAAACAATGTGGAATGGAATGGAATGGAATGCGTAATGGAATGTGGAATGAATTGGAAGGGATCGTGTAATGGAATGGAATGGAGTGTGGAATGGAATGTGTACTGGAACACAATGGAATGTGAAAGGGAATGTGTAATGGAATGTGGATTAGACTGTCAAATGTAATGGAATGGAAAGTGGAATTGAACGTGGAATGGAATGGAATGGAATGCGGTGTGGAATGTAGGATGGAATGGAATGGAGTGTGGAATGCATTGTGGAATGCAATGTGGAATGGAAAGTGGAATGGAATGGAGTGGATTGTGGAATGCAATGTGAAGTGGAGTGTAATGGAATGTGAAATGGAATTTGGATTGGAATGTGGAATAGAAAGTGGAATGGAACGTCGAATGTTATGCGCAATGGAATGGAATGGATCGTGTAATGGTATGTGGAATGGGATGGAATGGAATGTGTAATGGGATGGAATTGAATGAGGAATGGAATGTGGAAATGAAAGTGGAATGGAATGGAATGTAATGGGGAATGGATTTTGGAATTTAATTGAATGGACCTTGCAATGGAAAGTAGAATGGAACGTGGAATGGAAAGTGGAATGGAAAGGAATGGAATGTGAAATGGAATGCGGAATGGAATGGAGTGGAATGTGGTATGGAATGTTTAATGGAATGTTGAATGGAATGATTAATGGAATGTGGAATGGAATGGAATGGAAAGTGGAATGGAATGTGGAATTCAATGTGGAATGGAATTTGGAATGGAACGGAAGTTATGTGGAATGGAACGTGGAAAGGAATGATGAAAGGAAACTGGAACGGAATGGAATGTGGAAAGGAAACAGGAACGGAATGCAACGGAATGTGGAATGGAGCGTGGAATGGGATACAGAATGGAATGTGGAATGGAATGGAATGGAATGGAATTGATTGGAATGGAATGTGAAATGGAATGCAATGGAATGTGGAATGGAATGCAATGGAATGGAATGCAATGGAATCTGGAGACTTATGGAATGGAACGAGGAATGGAACATGGAATTGAACGTGCAATGTACTGTGGAATGGAATGTGGAAAGGAAAGTGGAATAGAACGTAGAATGGAACGTGGAATGGAACGTAGAATGGAAAGTGGAACGTAATGTGGAAAGGAACGAGGTATGGACAGTGGAATGTAATGTGCAATGGAAAGCAATGGAATGGGGAATGGAATGAAACGTGGAATGGAATCGATTGGAATTTGGAATGGAATAGAATGCAATGGAACGTGGAATTGAATGGAATGGAATGTAGAATGGAAGATGGAATGGAACGTAGAATGGAATGTGGAATGGAACGTAAAATGGAACGTGGAATGGAAAATAGAATGGAATGTTCAATGGAACGTGGAATGGAATGTGGTTTGGAAAGTGGAATGTAATGTGGAATGGAAAGGGATGTAATGTGGAATAGAAGGGAATGGAATGTGGAATGGAATGGAATGGAATGTGGAATGGAATGGAATGGAATATGGAATGGAAAGTGGAATGGAATGGAATGGTGTGTGGAATGGAAAAGAATGGAATTTGGAATGCAATGTGGAATGGAATGAAATAAAATGTTTAATCGAATGGAATGGAATGTGGAATGGAATGGAATGGAATTTGGAATGGAATGAAATGGAATTGAATGGAATGTGGAATGGAATGAAATGGAATTGAATGGAATGTGGAATGGAATGGAATGGAATTTGGAATGCGATGCAATGGAATGGAATTTGAAATGGTATGGAAAGTAATGTGGAACAGAATGGAATGGAAAATAATGTGGAACAGAATGGAATGGAATGTGGAATGGAATGGAATGGAAAGTGGAATGCAATGTGGAATGGAATTGAATGGAAAATGGAATGGAATGAAATGTGGAATGGAATGGAATGGAATGGGGAATGCAATGGAGTGGAATGGAATGTGAAATGGAATGGAAATGAATGTGCAATGGAATGGAATGGAAAGTTGAATGGAATGGAATGGAACATGGAATGCAATTGAATGACATCTGCAATGCAATTTGGAATGGACTGGAATGAAATGTGAAATGGAATATGGAATGGAATGGAACGGAATGTGGAATGGAAAGGAATGGAATGGAATGTTGAATGGAATGGAATGGAATGCAATGTGGACTGCAAGGGAATGGAAAGGAACGGAGTGTGGAATGGAATGGAATGTGCAAAGGAATGGAACGCAATGTGAAATCGAATGGAAAGCAACTTGGAATGCAATGGAATGCAAGGTGGAATGGAATGGAAAGGAAGGAGGAATGGAAAGGAATGGAATGGTATGCCATGGAATGGAATCAGGAATGGAATGGAATGTGGAATGGAAGGGAATTTAGAATGGAATGGAATGGAATGTGGAATGGAAAGGAAGGGAATGTGGAATGGTAAGGAATGGCATGTGCAATGGAATGGAATGGAATGTGGAATAGAATGGAAAGGAATGTGGAATGGAATGGAAAGGAATGTGGAATGGAATGGAATGGAAAGTGGAATGGAATGGAATAGAATGTGGAAAGGAATTGCATGAAATCTGCAATGCAGTCTGGAATGGAATGGAATGAAATGTGGAATGGAATATAGAATGCAATGGAATGGATTGTGGAATGGAAAGGAGTGGAATGGAACGTGGAATGCAATGGAATGGAATGGAATGGACTGCAATGTGGAATGGATTGTGGAATGGAAAGTGGAATGGAATGGGAAATGGAATGGAATGGAATGGAATGTCAAAAGGAATGTGGAATGCAATGTGGAATGGAATGGCATGGAATGGAATGGAATGGACTGTGGACTCGAATGGATTGGAATGTCGAACGGAATGGAGTGGAATGGAATGGAATTGAATGGAATCTGGAATGGAATTTAATGGAATGGAATGGAATGGAATGGGATAGAATGTGGAATGGAGCAGAATGGATTATGGAATGGAAAGTGGAATGGAATGGAATGGAATGTGGAATGGAATGTGGAATGGAATGGAATGGAGTGTGGAATTCAATGTGGAAGGGAATGGAATGGAACATTAAATGGAATGTGGAAAGGAATAGAAGGGAATGTGTAGTTGAATGTGAAATGGAATGCAGTGGAAAGTAATGGAATGTTGAAAGGAATGGAATGGAATACGGAATTGAAAGGAATAGAATATGGAATGGAATGTAATTGAATTGAATGGAATATGGAATGGAATGGAATTGAAAGGAATGGAATGCTGCGTGGAATGGAATGGAATGTGCAAAAGAATGCAATGGATGGGAATGTGGAATGGAATGATATGGAATGCGGAATAGAATGGAATTTAAGGTGAAAGGGAATGGAATGGAATGTGGAATGGAATGTGGAATGTGGAATGGAATGCGGAATGTAATGGAAAGGAATTGGGAATTCAAAGTGGAATGGAATGCAATGCAATGGAATGGTAATTGGAATGAAATGGAATGGAATATGGAATGCAGTGGAAAGCAATGTGGAGTGGAATGGGATGGAATTGACAGGAATGTGGAATGGAATGGAATGGAATGAGGAATGAAATGCAGATTGGAATTGAATGGAATCTGGAAGGGAATGTATTGCAATGTGTAATGGAATGGAATCAACTGTGAAATTGAAATGAATGCAATGGAAAGGGATTGAAAGTGGAAATGAATGGAATGGAATGAAATGTGGAATGGCATGGAATGGAATGGAAAGGAATGTGGAATGGAATGCAGTGGAATATGGAATGGAATGTGGAATGGAATGGAATGGAATGGAATGGTATGTGGAATGGAATGAAATGGGATGTGGAAAGGAAGGTGGAGTGGAATGGAATGGAATGTGCAATGGAAAGTGGAATCGAAAGCAATGAAATGTGGAATGAAATGGAAGGTAACGTGGAATTCAACGTGGGTAGTATTGGAATGGAATGTGGAATGGAATGGAACGTGGAATCGAATGGAATGGAAAGGAATGTGGAATGGAATGTGGAATGGAAAGGAATATAATGTGGAATGGAATGGAATGGAATGTGGAGTGGAAAGGAATGGAATTGAATGTGGAATGGAATGGAAAGGAACGTGGAATGGAACGTGGAATAGAATGGAATGGAAAGTGGAATGGAACATGGATTGGAATGGAATCGAAAGTGGAATGGAACGTGGAATGGAAAGTGGCATGGAACGCGGAATGGAACTAGGAATGGAATGGAATGGAACGTGGAATTGAATGGAATGGTATGTGGAATGGAATGGAATGGAACTTGAAATCGAATGGAATGGAATGTGGAATGGAATAGAATGGAATGGAATATGAACTGAAATTGAATGGAATGGAGTGGATTGTGGATTGGAGTGGAATGGAATGTGGAAAGGAATGTGAAATGGAATGGAATCGAATGTGGAATGGAATGTTGAATGGAATGGAATAGAATGTGGAATGGAATGTGGAATGGCGTGGAATGGAATGTGTATTGCAATGGAATGGAACGGAATGGAACGTGGAGGGGAATCAAATGAAACATGGAATGGAATGGAACGGAACGAAGAATGGAAAGGAATGGAATGTGGAATGGAACGTGGAATTGAAAGGAATGCAATGGAATGTGGAATGGAATGTGGAATGAAAATGAATGGAATGTGAAATGGGACGTGGAATGTAATGGATAGGAAAGTGGAATGTAATGGAATGCAGTGTGAAATGCAAGAAGGAATGGAATATTATGGAACTTAAAATGGACTGGAATGGAATCTAGAATGGAATGGAATGGAACGTGGAATGGAATGGAATAGAATGTGGAATGTAATGGAATTGAAACTGGAATGCAATGGAATGGAATGTGGAAAGGAATGGAATGGCACGGAATGTGGAATGAATCTAGAATGGAATGGCATGGAATGTGTAATGGAATGGAATGGCATACAGAATGGAATGGAATGGAATATGGAATGGAATGTGTAATGGAATGGAATGGAAAGAGGAATGGAATGGAATGTGGAAGGGAATGGAATGGGATGTGGAATGGAAAGTGGAATGGAATGGAATGGTATGTCGAATGGAAAAGAATGGAATTTGGAATGCAATGTGGAATGGAATGAAATAAAATGATTAATCGAATGGAATGGAATGTGGAATGGAATGGAATGGGATGTGGAATGGAATGAAATGGAATTGAATGGAATGTGGAATGTAATGAAATGGAATTGAATGGAATGTGGAATGGAAAGTAATGGAATTAGGAATGCGATGCAATGGAATGGAATGTGAAATGGAATGGAAAGAAATGTGGAAAAGAATGTTATGGAAAATAATGTGGAACAGAATGGAATGGAATGTGGAATGGAATGTGGAATGGAATGGAATGGAATGTGGAATACAATGTTGAATGGAATTGAATGGAAAATGGAATGGAATGAAATGTGGAACGGAATGGAATGGAATGGGGAATGCAATGGAGTGGAATGGATTTTGAAATGGAATGGAAAAGAATGTGGAATGGAATGCAATGGAATGTGGAATGGAATGGAATACAATGTGGAATGGAATGGAATACAATGTGGAAAGAAATTGCATGAAATCTGCAACACAATCTGGAATGGAATGGAAAGGAATGTGGAATGGAATGCAATGGAATGTGGAATGGAATGGAATAGAGAGTGGAAAGAAATTGCATGGAATCTGCAACGCAATTTGGAATGGAATGGAATGAAATGTGGAATGGAATAGGGAATGGAATGGAATGCAATGTGGAATGGAAAGGAATGGAATGGAATGTGAAATGGAATGGAATAGAATGCAATGTGGAATGCAGGGGAATGGAATGGAACGGAGTGTGGAATGGAATGGAATGCGCAATGGAATGGAACGGAATGTGAAATCGAATGGAATGCAACTTGGAATGGAATGGAACGCAACGTGGAATGGAATGGAATGGAAGGAGGAATGGAAAGGAATGGAATGTTATGGAATGGAAATGAATGAGGAATGGAATGGAATGTTGATTTGAATGGAATTTAGAATGGAATGGAATGTGGAATGGAAAGGAATGGAATGTGGAATGGTATGGAGGGGAATGTGGAATGGAAGGGAATGGAATGTGGAATGGAAGGGATTGGAATGTGGAATGGAAGGGAATGGAATGTGGAATGAAATGGAATGGAAGGGAATGGAATGTGGAATGAAATGGAATGGAACGTGGAATGGAATGAAATGGAATATGTAATGCAATGGGGAATCAAATGGAATGGAATGGAAGGGAATTTGGAATGGAATGTCATGTGATGTGGAATGGAATGGAATGGAATATGGAATGCGATGTGAAATGGAATGGAATGGAATGGAACGGAATGCGGAATGGAATGGAATGGAATGCAACGGAATGTGGAATGGAATGGAATGGAATACAGAATGGAATGGAATAGAATGTGAAATGGAATGTAATGGAATACCGAATGGAATGGAATGGAATGTGGAATGCAATCTAATGGAATGGAATGTGGAATGGAATGTGGAAAGGAATGAGTAATCTAATGGAATGGAACGTGGAATGGAATGTAGAATGGAAATGAATGGAATGTGGATTGGAACGGAAAGGAATGGAATGTGGAATGGAACGGAAAGGAATGGAACGTGGAATAGAATTGAATGGAATGGGGAATGCAATGTGGAATGGAATGGAATGGAATGTGGATTGGAATGTGGATAGGAATGTGAAATGGAATATAATGCAAAGTGGAATGGAATTTGGAATGGAAAGGGATGGAATGTGGAATGGAAGGTGTAATGGAATGGAAAGGAAAGTGTAATGGAATGGAAAGGAATGGAAGAGAATGTGGAATGGAAGGTGAAATGGAATGGAATGGAACGTGGAATGGAATGTCGGATGGAATGTACTGGAACGTGGACTGGAAGGTGGAATGGAACGTGGAATGGAATGTGGAATAGAATCTCTATTGTGGAATGGAATGGAAAGAAATGTGGAATGGAATGTGGAATTGAATGAAAATGGAATGTAGAATGCAATGGAATGAAATGCGGAATGGAAAGTAGAACATAATTGAATGGAACGTGGAATGTAAGATGGGATGCAATGTTATGAATCGTGGAATGGGTCATGGAATGGAATGTGCAATGGTACATGGATTTGAAAGTGGAATGTGGGATGGAATGGAATGGAATGTGAAATGGAAAGGATTGAAATGTGGAATGTAATGGAAGGGAATGTGGAATGGAATGTTGAATGGAATGTAAAGGGGAATGGAATGGATTATGAAACAGAATGGAATGCAATGTGGAATGGAATATAATGGAATGAAGAATGGAAAGGGATGGAAAGTGGAATCGGATGGAATGTAATGGAATATGGCCTGAAATGGAATGGAATGGAAAGTGGAATGGAACGCGGAACGGAATGGAAAGGAATGGAATGTCAAATGGAATGTGTAATGGATTGGAATGGAATGTAGAATGGAATGTTTACTGGAATGGAATGGAATGTTGAATGGAACGCACAATGGAAAGTGGAAAGGAATGTGGAATGGAACGCGGATGGTACATGGAAAGCAACGTGGAATGGAACGTGGAATAGAATGTGGAGTGGAACATGGAATGGAATACCGACCGGAATGGAATCGAATAGAATGTGCAATGGAATCTGGAATGGAATGGAATGGAATGTTGAATGGAATGGTACGGAATCTGAAGTCGAATGGAACGTGGAATGGAACGCACAATGGTACGTTGAATGGAATGGAATGGAAACTGGAATAGAATGTAATGGAATGTGGAATGGAATGGAAAGGAAAATGTTATGCAATTCAGTGGAATGTGCAATGGAAAGTAAGGGAATGGAATGTGGAATTGAAAGAAATGGAATGCAATGGAATGTGGAATGGAATGGAAAATGCAATGCAACGCAATGGAATGTGGAATGGAACGGAATGTGGACTGGAGTGAAATGGAATCGAATAGAATGTGGAATGAAATGGAATTGAATGTGGAATGAAATGTGGAATGTCTTGGAATAGAACGTGGAATGGAAGGGAATGGAATGTGGAACTGAATGGAATGGAATATGGAATGCAATCGAATGGAATGTGAAATGGTGAGGAATGGATTGGAAAGTGGAATGGAATGAAATGGAATGCGGAATGGAAAGGAATGGAAAGGAATATGGAATGGAATGTGGAATGGAATGTAGAATGGAATGGAATGGAATGAGGAATGGAATGGAATGTGGAATGGAATGTGGAATGGAATGGAATTGAATGCAGAATGGAATGGAATGGAATGGAATGTGGACAGGAATGGAATGGAATGGAATAGAAAGTGGAAGCGTATGTGGAATGGAAAGGAATGGAATGTGGAATGGAATGGAATGGAAATTTGAATGGAATGTAGAACGGAATGGAATGGAATGTGGAATGGAATTTGGAATGGAATAGAAAGGAATGTGGAATGGATTGGAATGGAAAGTGGAATGGAAAGGATTGGAACGTGGAATGGAAAGGAATGGAAAGGAATGGAATGGTTTGGAATGGAAATTGGGATG
Source organism: Pongo abelii (assembly GCF_028885655.2). Classification (NCBI taxonomy): domain Eukaryota; kingdom Metazoa; phylum Chordata; class Mammalia; order Primates; family Hominidae; genus Pongo; species Pongo abelii. The sequence goes on along the minus strand of NC_072000.2, from coordinate 14,248,689 downwards.
GAATGGAATGTGGAAGGAATGGAATGTGGAATGGAATGCAATGGAATGTAGAATGGAATAGAATGCAATCTGGAATGGAATGGAATATGTAATGGAATGGAATGGAGTGTGGAATAGATTGGAAAGGAATGTGTAATGGAATGGAATGGAATGTGGAATGTAATTTGCAAGGGAATGGAATTGAATGGAATGGAATGTGGAATGGAATGCAATGGAAACTGGAATGGCATGTGGAATTGAATGGAATGGAATGGAATGTGGAATGAAATGGCATGGAATATAGATTGGAATGCAGTGCTAAGTGGAATGGAATGGAATTGAATGATGAATGCAATGTGGAATGGAATGGAATGGATTGTGAAGGGAAATGAAATGGAAGGTTGAATGGAATGTGGAATTGAATGGAAAGGAATGTGGAATGGAATGGAATGTGGAATGGAAAGAAATGGAATATGGAATGGAAAGGAATGGATTGGTATATGGAATGGAATGGAATGGAATGGAATGCGGAATGGAATGTGGAATGGAAAGGAAAGTGGAATGGAAGGGAATGGATGTTGACTGGAATGCAATGGAATGGAAAGGAACGAAGAATGGAATGGAATAGAATGTGGATTGGAATGTGGAATGGAATGGAATGGAATGTGGAATGGAATGTGTAACAGAATGGAATAGAATGTGGAATGGAATGCAACGGATTGTGAAGTTAAATGAAATGGAAGGTGGAATGGAATGTGGGAGGAATAGAATAGAATGAAATGGAATGGAAAGTGGTATGTATTGGAATGCAACGTGTAATGGAATGGAATGGAACGTGGAAGGGAATGAGGAAGGGAATGGAAAGGAATGGAATGGAATGCGATGTGGAATTGAACGGAATTTAATGTGAAATGGAATGGAATGGAATTTCGAATGGAATGTGGAATGGAATGGAATGTGCAACGGAATGGAATGTGGAAGCGGAAGGAATGGAATGTGGAATAGAATGTGGAATTCAATGGAATGGAATGTGTCATGCAATGGAATGTAATGCGGAGTGGAAATAGGAATGGAATGAAACGGATTGTGGAAAGGAATGTGGAATGCAATGAATTCGAAGGTGGCATGGAAGGGAAAGGAATGAGGAATGGAATGTGCAATTGAATGGAATAGAACGTGGAATGGAATGGAATGCAATATGTAAAGGAACTTGCAATGGAATTTGGAATGCAACGTGTAATGGAATGTGGAATGGACTGTGGAATGTGGAGTGGAATGTGGAATGGATTGGAATGGAATGAGGAATGGAATGGAAGTGAATGTGGAATGGATTGGAATGGAATGTGGAATGAAATGTGGAATGGAATGCAATGGAATGTGGAACGGAATCGAAAGGAAAGTGGAATGGAATGGAACGGAATGTGAAATGGAATGGAATCTAACGGAAAGGAATGTGCAATTGAATGGAATGTGAAATGGATTGGAATGCAATGTGGAATGGAGTGGAATGGAATGTAGAATGGAATGGAATAGAAAGTGGAATGGAATGTGGAATGGAAAGGAATGGAATGCAATCTGAAATGGAATGTGGAATAGAATGGAATGTATTGTGGAATGGCAAGGAAAGGAATGTGGAATGGAATGGAATGGAATGCGAAATGGAATGGAATGGAATCTGGTATGGAATGGAATGGAACTTGGAATCAAATGGAATGGAACCTAGAATGGAATGGAATGGAACTTGGAATGAAACGGAACAGAATGGAATGTGGAATGGAATGGAATGTGGAATGGAATGGAAAGGAATATCACATGGAATGGAATGTAATGCGGAATGGCATGTAATGGAATGTGGAACGGAATGGAATGGAATATGGAATGGAATGGAAAGGAATGTGGAATGGAACTTTTAATGGAGTAGAAAGGAATGTGAAGTGGAATGTGGAATGGAATGGAATGGAAGTGAACGGAAAGTGGAATGGAAGTTAATGGAATGCAGAATGGAATGGAATGGAATGTGGAATGGAATCGAAAGGAATGGAATGTGGACTAGAATGGAATGGAATGCGGAATGGAATATGGAATGAAATTTGGAATGGAAAGAAATGTGGAATGGAATGTGGAAAGGAATGTGGAATAGAATGTGGAATGGAATGGAATGGAATGGAATGAGGAATTGAATGTCGAATGTCATGGAATGTAACGTGGAATGGAATGTGGAATGACGTTGAATGTAAAGTGGAAAGGAATGTGGAATGGAATGGAATGGAATGTGGAATAGAATGGAATGGAATATGGAATGGAAAGGAATGGGATGTGGAATTTAATGGAATGAAATGTGGAATGGAACATTGAATGGAATAGAATGGAATGTGGAATGGAATGGAATGGAACGTGGAATGGAATGGAATGGAATGGAAAGTGGAAAGGAATGCAATGGAATGGAATGCGGAATTGAATGGAATTTGGAATGAAATGGAATGTGGAATTGAATGGAATGGGATGTGGAAAGGAATGGAATGGAATGTGGAATAGCATGGAATGGAACGTGGAATGGCATGGAATGGAATGTGGAATGGAAAATAATGTGGAATGGAATGGAATCTATTTGCAACGGAATGGAATGGAATGTGGAATGCAATGGAAACCATTGTGGAAAGGAAAGTGGAAGGGAGTGCAATGGAATGTGGAATGGAATGTGTAATGGAAGGGAATGGAATGTGGTTCGAATCTTGAACGGAATGGAAGGAAAGGAATGGAATATGGAATGGAATTGAATGGAATGGAATGTAGAATGGGATGTGCAATGGAATGCAATCAGATATGCAATGGAATGTAATGGAAGGTGCAATGGAATCGAATGGAATGTGGAACGAAACATGGAATGCAATGGAGTGGAATGTGCAATGTTATGGAATGATACCTGGAATGGAATGGAATGCAATGTGTAATTGAATGGAATGGAAAGGAATAGAATGTGGAATGGAATGGAAGGTGGCATGGAATGGAATGTTATGCGGAATGGCATGGAATGGAATGTGGAATTAAATGGAACGTGGAAAGGAATGGAATGGAAAGTGGAATGGAAAGTGGAATGGAATGGAATGGAATGTGGAATCGAATGCAATGGAAAGTGGAATGGAGTGGAATGGAATACTGAATGTAATGGAATGGAATGTGCAATGCAATGGAAAAGAAAGTGGAATGGAATGGAACGGAATGGAATGCAGACTGGAATGGATTGGAATGGAATGGAATGTTGAATGGAACAGAAAGGAATGTGGAATGAAATGTGGAATGGCACGGAATGGAATGTGGAATGAAATGGAATGGATTGTGGAATGGAAAGTAATGGAATATGGAATTTAATGGAATGGAATGGAGTATGGAATGCAATGCAATTGAATGGAATGGAATGTCGAATGGAATGGATTGTAAAGTGGAATGGAATGTGGAATTCAATTGAATGGAATGGAATGTGGAATGGAACGTGGAATTGAATGGATTGGCAAGTCTAATGGAAGTTGGAATTGAAGGGAATGTACTGTGGAATGGAATGTGGAATGGCATGGAATGGAACGTGGAATGGAATGGAATGAAATATGGAATGGAAAGTGGAATGGAATGGAATGGAATTTAATGTGGAATGGAATGGAAATTGGAATTAAATGGAATGTGGAATGGAATGGAATGGAATAGAACGTGGAATGGAATGAAATGGAACACGGAATGGAATGGAATGGAACATGGAATGGAATGGAATGGAAAGGAATGGAATGGAATGGAAAGCATTGGACTGATGATTGCAATGTGGAATGGAAAGGAATGGAACGTGGAAGGGAATGTGGAATGCAATGGAATGGAATGTGAAATGCAAAGAAATGGAATGTGGAATGGAACGGAATGTAATATGGAATGGAAAGGAAAGTGGAATGAATGGAATGGAATGTGGAAAGGAATGGAATGGAATAGAATGGAATGGAAAGTGGAATGAATGGAATGGAATGGAATGGAAAGTGGAAAGGAATGTAATGGAAAGGAATGGAATGGAAAGTGGAATGAAATGGAATGGAATGTGGAATGGAAAGGAATGGAATGTGGAATGGAAAGTGGAATGTAAAGTATTGGAATGTGGAACGGAAAGTGCAATGGAATGTGGAATGAAATGGAATGGAAAGGAATGGAATGTGGAAGGGAATGTGGAATGGAAAGGAATGGAACGTGGAATGGAAAGTAGAATGGAATGTGGAATGGAATGGAATAGAATGTGGAATGCAAAGGAACTTAATGTGGAATGGAATTGAGTGGAATATGGAATGGAACTTGGAATGGAAAGTAAAATGGAATGTGGAATGCAATGAGATAAAATGTGGAATGCAAAGGAATGGAATGTGGAATGGAATCGAGTGTAATATGGAATGGAACTTGGAATGGAAAGTAAAATGGAATGTGGAATGGAATGAGATAAAATGTGGAATGCAAAGGAATGGAATGTGGAATGGAATCGAATGGAATATGGAATTGAACGGAATAGAATGGCATGCGGAATGGAATGGAATTTGGAAAGGAAAGTGTTGGAATGCAATGGAATGGAACGGAATGGATTAGAAGGTGGAATGGAAGGGAATGGAAAGTGGGATGCATTGTGAAATGGAATGGAATGGAATGGAATGTGGAAAGCAATGGAATAGAAGGAGGAATGGAACGTGGAACGGAAAGTGGAGTGGAATGGAATGGAATGGAAAGAGGAGTGGAAAGTGGAATGGAATGTGTAATGGAACGTGGAATAGATTGGAATGCAATGTTGAATGGAATGGAATGGAAGTTGCAATGGAACGGAATGGAATGTGGAATGGAATTGAATGGAATGGAATGGAATGTGGGATGTATTGCAATGGAATGTGGAATGAAATAGAATGGAATTTGGAGTGGAAGGTGCAATGGAATGGAATGGAATGTGGAATGAAATAGAATGGAATTTGGAGTGGAAGGTGCAATGGAATGGAATGGAATGTCGAATGGAATGTGGAAAGGAAGGGAAAGGAACGTGGAATGGAATGTGTAATGGAATGTGGAATGGAATGGAATGGAATGTGGAATGGAATGGAATGGTGTGGAATGTGCAAAGGAATATTATGGATTTTGGAAAGGAACGGAATGGAATGGAATGTGGAATGGAACGGAATGGAATGTGGAATGGAATTCAGTTTAATGTGAAAAGCAATGGAATGGAACGTGGAATGAAATGGAATGAAATGGAATGGAAAGTAAGGGAATCCGGAGTGCAATCTGTAATGAAATTGAAAGGAATGTGGAATGTAATGTAATGGAATGCAATGTGGAATGGAATGTGGAATGGAATTGAATGGAATGTGAAAATGAATTTAATGGAATGTGGAATGGAATGGGATGTGAAAACGAATAGAATGGAATGTGGAATGGATTGGAATGAAATGCGGAATGGAATGGAATGGAATGTAGAATGGAATGCTGAATGAAATGTGAAATGGAATTGAATGGAATGTGGAATGGAATGGAATGGAATGTAGAATCGAATATGGAATGGAGTGGAATGGAATGTGGAATGGAATACGGTATGGAATGGAATGGATTGTGCAATGGAATGTTGAATGGTTTGTGGAACAGAATGGAGTGGAATGTCGAAGGGAAAGTGGTATGGAATGGAATGGAATGTGAAATGGAATGGAATGGAATTGAATGGATTGGAATGCAATGGAAGGGAATTCGGAATGGAAAGGAATGTGTAATGGAATGGAATGGATTGGAATGTGGAATGGAACGTGGAATGGAATGTGGAATGGAATGTGCAACGTAATGTGGAATGGAATGGAATGTAAGATGGAATGGAATGGAATGGTATGGAATGTGGAATGGAAAGGAATGGAATGGAATGTGGAAAGGAATGGAATGGAATGGAATAGATTCGAATGTTATGTGGAATATAACGGAATGCAATGTGGAATGGAATGGATTGGAATGTGGAATGGAACGTGAAATGGAATGGAATGGAATGGAATGGGAAATGGAAAGGAATGGAAAGGAACGTGGAATGGAATGGAATAGAAATTGGAACGGAACAAGAAGTGGAACGTGGAATGGAATGGAATGGAACGTGGATTGGAAAGTGGAATGGAACATGTAATGGAAAGGGAATAAAATGGAATGCAATGTGGAATGGAATGAAATGGAAGGTGGAATGGATTCGAATGGAATGTGGAAATGAATGGCAGTGAATTTCGAAAGGAATGGGGAATGAAATGGAATGGAATGTGAAATGGAAAGTGGAATGGAATGAAATGGAATGTGGAATGGAAAGGAATGGAACATGGAATGGATTGTGGAATGAAAAATGGAATGGAATGTGGAATGGAATGTGGAATTTGATGGAATGGAAAGCTGAAGGGAATGGAATGGAATGTGGAATGTAATGGAGTGCAAAGTGGAATGCCATGGAATGGAATGAGTAATGGAATGTTGAATGAAATGAAGTAGAAAGTGGAGTGGAATGTAGAATGGAATGTCGAATGCAATAGAGTGGAATGTGGAATGGATTGGATTGGATTGGAATGTGGAATGGAATGTAGAATGGAATATGGAATGCAAGGTAGAATGGAATTGTATGTGGAATGGAATGTGGAGGGGAATGGAATGGATTTTAATGGAATGTGGAAAAGAAAGGGGAATGGAATATGGAATGGAATGGAATGAAATGGAATGGAATGTGTAATGGAGTGAAACGGAATGTGGAAATGTATGGAGTGGAATGGAATGGCATGGAATGCAATGGAGAGCAAAATGGATTCGAATGGAATGCGGAATGGAATGCAATTGAATGTGATATGGAATTGAATGGAATGTGGAATGGAAAGGAATAGAATGGAATGTGGACTGGAATGGAATTTAAAGGACTGGAATGTGTAATGGAATGAAATGGAATGTGGAAAGGTATGGAGTGGAATGGAATGTATAATGGAATGGAATGGAAATGTATGGAGTGGAATGGAATGTGGAACGGAATGAAATGGAATATAATGGAAAGTGGAATGGAATAGAATGGAATGCGGAATGGAATGCAATTGAATGTGGAATGGAATGGACAGGAATTTGGAATGGAATGTGTAAAGGAATTGAATGGGATGCGGAATGGAATATTGAATGGAATGGAATGGAATTTGGAATGGAATGGAATGGAACGAGGAATGGAATGTGGAATGGAACGTGGAATGGAATGGAATTTCGAATGTAATGGAAAGGAACGTGGAATGGAATGGAAAGTAATGGAATGGAATGGAATGTGAAAAGGATTGCAAATGAATGTGGAATGGAAAGGAATTAAATGTGGAGAGGAATGGATTGGAATGTGAAGAGGAATGGAAAGCAATGTGGAATTGAATGTTGAATGGAATGGAATGGAATGGAATGGAATGTGGAATGTAATGGAATGGAATGAGGAATGGAACGTGGAATGGAACGTGGAATGGAATGGAATGGAATTTCGAATGGAATGGAAAGGAACGTGGAATGGAATGGAAAGTAATGGCATGGAGTGGAATTTGAAAAGGAATGTGGAATTGAATGTTGAATGAATCGGAATGGAAATTAATGGAATGGAATGGAATTTGAAAAGGAATGTGGAATTGAATTTTGAATGGAATGGAATGGAATGTGGAATGGAATGGAATGGAACGAGGAATGGAATGCGGAATGGAATGTGGAATGGAATGGAATTTTGAATGGAATGGAAAGGAACGTGGAATGGAATGGAAAGTAATGGAATGGAATGGAATTTGAAATGGAATAGAATGGAACGTGGAATAGAATGCAATTGAGTGGAATGTTGAATGGAATGGAATGGAATGTGGAAAGGAATGTGGAATGGAATGTGGAATGGAATGTGCAATGGAAGGTGGAATGGAATGCAATGGTGTGGAATGTGGATTGGAATGGAATGCAATGCGGAATGGAATGTGGAATGGAAAGGAATGGAATGGAATGGAATGCAAAGTTGAATGGAATGGATTGGAATGGAATGGAATGTGGAATGGAAAGGAATGGAATGTGAAATGTAATGGAATGGAATGTGGAATGGAAAGGAATGGAATGGAATGGAATGCAAAGTTGAATGGAATGGATTGGAATGGAATGGAATGTGGAATGGAATGGAATGGAATGTGAAATATAATGGAATGGAATGTGGACTGGAAAATAATGGAATCGAATGGAAAGTGAAATGGACTGGAATAGAATTTGCAAGGCAATTCAATGGAATTTGGAATGGAATGGAATGGAATGTGGAATGGAATGTAAATGATTGTTGAATGGAAAGTGGAATGGAATGGAACGGAATGTGGAATGGAGTGGATTGTATTGTCGAATGGAATGGAAGGGATTGGAATGAGGATTGGAATGCTATGGAAACGAATGAAATGCAATGTGGAATGGAATAGAATGGAATGGGGAATGAAATTGAATTGAATGTGGAATGGAATGGAATGGAATGGAATGTGGAATGGAATGGAATGGAATGGAATGGAATGGAATGTGGAATGGAATGTGGAATTGAATTGAAATGAATGGAATGGAATGGGAAATGGAATGTGGAATGGAACTGAAAGGAATGTGGAATGGAATGGAATGGAACTGAAAGGAATGTGGAATGGAATGGAAAGGAATGTAGAAAGGAGTGTGGAATGGAATGGAATGGAATGTGGAATGGAATGTGGTATGGAATAGAATGGAAAGTGGAATGGAATGGAATGGAATGTGGATTGGAATGGAATGGAATGGAATGGAATATAGAATTTTATGGAATGGAATGTGCAATTCAATGCAACACTCGTAATGTGGAATTCAATGGAAAGGAAAGGAATGTGGACTGGAATGGAAAGCAATGATGAATGGAATGGAATGGAATGTGGAATAGAATGTGGAATGGAATGGAAAGGGATGTGAAAAGGATTGCAATTGAATGTTTAATGGAATGGAATGGAATGTGGAGAGGAATGGAATGGAATGTGGAATGGAATGTGGAATCGAATGAAATGAATTGTGGAATGGAATGGAAAGGAACGCTTAATGGAACGTGGAATGGAATGTAACGGAATGTGAAATGGAATGGAAAGGAATATGAAAATGAACGGAAAATAATATGAAATGGAATGGAAAGGAATGTGAAGAGGAATGGAATGGAATGTGGAATGTAATGGAATGGAATGAGGAATGGAACATGGAATGGAACGTGGAATGGAATGGAATGGAATTTCGAATGGAATGGAAAGGAACGTGGAAAGGAATGGAAAGTAATGGCATGGAATGGAATTTGAAAAGGAAGGTGGAATTGAATGTTGAATGAATTGGAATGGAATTTAATGGAATGGAATGGAACTTGAAAAGGAATGTGGAATTGAATTTTGAAAGAAGGGAACGGATTGTGGAATGGAAAGGAATGGAATGGAACGAGGAATGGAACGTGGAATGCAACCTGGAATGGAATGGAATTTCGAATGGAATGCAAAGGAACATGGAATGGAATGGAAAGTAATGTAACGCAATGGAATTTGAAATGGAATGGAATGGAATGTGGAATAGAATGGAATGTGGAATGGAATGTGCAGTGGAATGTGGAATGGAATGGAATGGAGTGGAATGTGGAATGGAATGGAGTGCAATGCGGAATGGAATGTGGAATGGAAAGGACTAGAACGGAATGGAATGCAAAGTGGAATGGAATTGATTGGAATGGATGGAATGTGGAATGGAATGGAATGGAATGTGGAATGTAATTGAATGGAATGTGGACTGGAAAAGAATGGAATCGAATGGAAAGTGAAAGGGAAAGGAATAGAAATTGCAATGCAATTCAACGGAATTTAGAATGGAATGTAATGGAATGTGGAATGGAATGTAAAGGAATGTGGAATGGAAAGGGGAATGGATTGGAATGGAATGTGGAATTGAGTGGAATATATTGTAGAATGGAATGGAATGGAATGGAATGAGGATTGGAATACTATGGAAATGAATGAAATGGAATGTGGAATGGAATAGAATGGAATGGGGAATGAAATGGAATGGAATGTGGAATGGAATGGAATGGAATGAACTGTTTAATGGAATGGATTGGAAAGGAACAGAAGGTGGAGTGGAACAGAAGGGAACGTGTAATCCAACGTGGAATTGAATGGAATGGAATGGAATGGAATGGAATGGAAAGGAATGTGGAATGGAATGGATTGGAAAGGAATTGAAGGTGGAATGGAATGAAAGACAATGTGGAAAGGAATGCATAATGGAATGGAATGGAATCTGGAATGTAATACAATGGAATGTGGAATGGAAGGGAATGGAATCTGGAATGGAATGTGGAGTGGAATGAAATGGAATGTGGAATGTAATGGAATGGAAAGTGGACAGGAATGGAATGGAATCGAATGGAAAGTGAAATGGAATGGAATGGAATTTGCAATGCAGTTCAATGGAATATGGAAGGTAATGGAATGGAATGTAGAATGGAATGGAAAGGAATCTGGAATGGAAAGTGGAAGGGAATGGAACAGAATGTGGAATGGAGTGGAATGGATTGTGGAATGGAATGGAATGGAATGAAATGTAGATTGGATTTTAATGGAAACGAATTAAATGGAACGTGGAATGGAATAGAATGGAATGGGGAATGAAATGGAATGGAATCTGGAAAGTAATGAACTGGAATTTAATGTGGAATGAAATGGAATGGAAAGGAATGGAAGGTGGAGTGGAATGGAATGGAATGTGTAATGGAATGAGGAATGGAATGGAAAGGAATGGAATGGAATGTGGAATGGAATGGAATGGAAAGGAATGGAAAGTGGAATGGAATGGAAGTGAATGTGGAATGGAATGTGGAATGTAATGGAATGGAATGTGGAATGTAATGGAATGGAATTTGGAATGGAATGGAATGGAATGTGGAATGGGATGTGAATTGGAATGCAAAGGAATGGAATGGAAGGTGGAATGGAATATGGGATAGAATGGAATGTGGAATGGAATGCAATGGAAAGGAATGGAATGTGGAATGGAATGAAAGGGAATGTTGAATGGAATTTAATGGAATGGAATGTGGAATGGAATGGAATGGAATGTGCAATGGAATTGAATGGTACAGAATGTGGAATGGAATGGAATGTGGAATGGAATGTGGAATGGAATGTGGAATGGAATGGAATGATAAGTGGAAAGGAAGGAGGAATGGAAAGGAATGGAATGTCAAATGGAATGGAATGGTATGTAATGTAATGTGGAATGGAAGGGAATGTAATGTGGAATGGAATATAATGGGAATTGAAATGGAATGGAATGGAATGGGGTGTGAAATGGAATGGAAACAAAGGTTAAATGGAAAGGAATGGAGCGAAAAGCGGAATGGAATGGAATGGAATGTGGAATGTAATGTAGAATGTAGTGGAATGGAATGTGGAATGGAATGGAATCAAATGCGGAATGCACTGGAATGGAATGTGGACTGGAATTCAATGGAATGGAGTGGAACATGAAATGGAATTGAAAGGAATTTGGAATGGAATTCGTAATGGAATTTAATGGGCTTTGGAATGGAATGGAATGGAATGGAAGGTGGAATGGAATAGAATGAAAAGTGGATTGGAATGGAATTGAATGTGGAATGGAATCGAAAGGAATGGAATGTGGAATGGAATGAAATGGGATGTGGAATGGAATGAAATGGGATGTGGAAAGGAATGGAATGGAATGTGGAATGGAATCGAATGCAATATGAAATGCAACTGAAAGGAATGGTATGTGTCTTGGAATATAATGTGGAATGGAATAGAATGGAATGGAATGGAATGTGGAATGGAATATGGAATATAATGTGTAATGGAATGGAATTGATTGTGTAATGGAATGGAATTGAATGAGGAACGGAATGTGGAATGGAATGGAATGGAATGTGGAATCGAATGGAATGGAATGTGGAATGGAATGTAATGGAATGTTGAATGGAATGTAGAATGGAATGGAATGTGGAATGGAAAGTAATGGAATGTTGAATGGAATGTGGAATGGAATGGAATGTGGAATTGAATGGAAAAGAACATGGAATTGAATGTGGAATGGAATGGAATGGAATGTGTAATTGAATTTAATGGAATGTGGAAAAGAATTTGGAATGAAATGGAATTGAATGTAGAATGGAATGTGGAATGCAAAGGAATGGAATGTTGGAGGGAATGGAATTCAACGGGGAATGGAATGTGGAAAGGAATGTGGAAAAGAATCGAATGGATTTCGCAATGGAATGAGACATGGAACGTGGAATGGAATGGAATGGAACTTGGAATGGAAAGTGGAATGGAAAGTGGAGTGGAACGTGGAATGGAACGTGGAATGGAATGTAACGTGGAATGGAATGGAATTGAATGGAACGAGGAATGGAATGGAATGGAACGAGGAATAGAATGGAATGGAATGTGGAATGGAATAGAATGGAATGGAAAATGGACTGAAATGGAATGGAATGGAACGAAAAGTGCATTGCAGTGGAATGGAAAGTGGAATGGAATATAAAATTGAATGGAATCAAATGTGGAATGGAATGTTGAATGGAATGGGATGGAATGTGGAATGGAATGTGGAATGGCATGGAATGGAATGTGGAATGGAATGGAATGGAATGTGGATTGGATTGGAATTGAATGTGGAATTGAATGGAATGGAATGTGGAATGGAATGGAATTAAATGTGAAATGGAACGTTGAATGGAATGGAATGAAATGGGGAATGGAATGTGGAATGGAATGTAATGGAATGTGGAATGCAATGGAATGGAATGTAATGGAATGTGGAATTTAGTAGAATGGAATGTGGATTGGAATGGAATTGAATGTGAAATGGAATGGAATGCAATGTTGAAAGGAACGTGAAATGGAATGGAATGGAATGTGAAATGGAATGTGGAATGGAACGTGGAATGGAATGGAATGAAATGGAATGGAATGTGGAATGGATTGTGGAATGGAAAGTGGAATGGAAAGGAATGGAATGTTGAAAGCAACGTGGAATGGAATGGAATGGAATGTTTAATGGAATGTGGAATGGAACGTGTAATGAAATGGAATGGAATGGAATGTGGAGTGGTATGTGGAATGGAATGTGGAATAGAATGGAATGGAATGGATTGGAAGGGAATGTGGAATGGAATGCAATGGAATGTGGAATGGAATGGAATCTGGAGGGGAATGGAACTGAATGGAATGGAATGGAAGCGATTGCGGAATGCAATGTGGAACGGAATGGAATAGAATGGAATGGAATGTGGAATGGAATTTCGAAGGGAATGTGGAATGGAAAGGAATGGAATGCAATGTGAAATAGTATAAGGAATGGAATGTGGAATGGAATGGAATGGAATGTGGAATGGAATTTGGAATAGAAGGTGGAATGGAATGGAAAGTGGAATGGAATGTTATGGAATGTGGAATGGAATGGAATGGAATGGAATGTGGAGTGGAATGGAGAGGAATGGAATGGATAGTGGAATAGAATGGAATGGAATGTGTAATAGAATGGAATAGAATGTGGACTGGAATGTGGAATGGAAGGGAATGGAACGTGGAAATAAATGGAATCGAATGGAATAGAATGTGAAATGGAATGGAATGCAATGTAGAATGGAATGTGGAAGGGAATGGAATGGAATGTGGAATGGAATGTGGAAATTAATGGAATCGAATGGAATAGAATGTGAAATGGAATTGAATGCAATGTGGAATGGAATGTGGAAGGGAATGGAATGTAATGTGGAATGGAATGGAATGGAACGTGGAATAGAATTTAATGGAATGTGGAATGGAAAGTGAAATGGAATGGAATAGAGTATGGAAAGCAATGTGGAATGCAATGGAATCGAATGTCATTTAATGTGGAATGGAATTTAATGGAATGTGGAATGGAATGGAAAGGAATGTGGAATGGAATATGGAAGGGAATGGAATGGAATGTGAAATGGAATGTAATGGAATGTGGAATGGAATGGAATGGAATTTCGAATGGAAGTGAATGGAATGGAAAGGAAGGTGGAATGCAACGGAATGGAATGGAATTTGGAATGTAATTGAATAGAATACGGAATGGAATGCAACTTGGATTCACACCGAACGGAATGTGGAATCGAACGGAATGGAAGGTGGAATGGAATTTTGCAAGGAATGGAATGGAATGTGGAAAGGAATGTGGAATGGAATTGAATGTGGAATGGAATGGAATGGAATGTGGAATGCTAAGTGGAATGCAGTTTAATGTGGAATGGAATGGAATGGAAAGTGGAATTGAATGAAAAGTGGAATGTGGAGTGGAATTTGGAATTGACTGGAATGGAATGTGGAATGGAATGGAATGGAATGTGGAATGGAATGGAACAAAATGGAATGTGGAATGGAATGCGGTGGAATGGAATGGAATTGAATGTGGAATGGAAAGTGGAACGGAATAGAATGGAATGTAATGTGGAATGAAATGGAATGGAATGGAAAGTGGAATGGAATGGAATGGAAGGGAATGTGGAATGGAATGGAATGGAATGGTATGGAATATGGAATGGAATGGAGTGGAATGTGGAATGGAATGAAACGTTGCAATGGAACGAAATGCAACGTGGAATGGGATGCAATGGAATGTGGAATGGAATGTGGAATGGAATGGAATGGACTGTGGAATTGAATTGAATGTGCAATGGTATGGAATGGAATGAGAAGTGGAAGTAGTTTGGAATGTGAAATGTAAATAGAATGGAATGTGGAATGGAATGGAATGGAATGTGGAATGGAATGGAATGGAATCTGGAATGGAAAGTGGAAGGGAATGTAATGGAACTGAAAGTGGAATATAATGGACCATGGAATGGAATGGAACGTGGAATGGAATGGAATGGAAACTGGAATGGAGTGGAATGGAAAATGGAATGGAATGGAATTTAACAGAGTGGAATTTGGAATGGAATGTGGAATGGAACGTGGAATGAAATGCAATGGAACAGAATGGAATGTGGAATGGAATGTGGAATGGAAAATGGAATGGAATGGAAAGCAATGGGACGAAATGTGGAATGGAATGTGGAGTGGAATGGAAAGGAATGTGGAACGGAATGTGATATGGATTAGAATGGTATGTGGAATCGAGTGGAATGGAATGTGGAATGGAACGTGGAATGGACTGGAAAGGAAAGTGGAATGGAATGTGGAATGGAATGGAATGGAACGTGCAATGGAATGGAAGGAAATGTGGAATGGAATGGAATGGAATGTGGAATGCAATGGAATGTAAAGAATGTTATAGAATGGAATGTGGAATGGAAAGTGGAATGGAGTGGAATGGAAAGGAATGGAATGTGGAATGGAAAGTGGAATGGAATGTGGAAGAGAATGTGGAATGGAATGGAATGGAATGTGGAATAGAATGGAATGCAAGGTGAAATGGAATGTCATGGAGTGGAATGTAATTAGTGTTGGAGTGGAATGTGGAATGGAAGGGAACGCAATGTGGAATGTAAAGGAAAGTAATGTGGAATATATTGTGGGTTAGAATCGAATAGGAATGTGGAATGGAATGTGGAATGGAAGGTAATGCAATGTGGAATGGAAAGGAAAGTAATGTGGAATGTATTGTGGAATGGAATCGAATAGGAATGTGGAATGGAATGTGGAATGGGATGTAAAGTGGAATGGAATGGGAAGGAATGTGGTATGCAGTGGAATGGAATGAGGACTGGAATGGACTCGAATGTGGAAAGGAATGTGGAATGGAATGTGGAATGCAGGGTGGAATGAAATGGAATGGAATGCGGAATGGAATGGAATGTGTAATGGAATGTGAAATGGAACCTGTAATGGAATTTGGAGAGGAATGTTGAGTACAAAGGAATGAAAAGTGGAATGCAATCTGGAATGTAATATAATGGAATGAGGAATGACATGCGGAATTGAATCGAATGGAATGTGGAATAGAATGGAATGTGGAATGGAATGGAGTGGAATGTGGAATGGAATGGAATGGAATGTGAAATGGAAATAGAATTGAAGGTGGAATGGAATGGAATGGAATGTGGGATGGAATGGAATGTGGAATGGAACCTGGAACAGAATGGAATAGAATTTAGAATGGAATGGAGTGTAATGGAAAGTGGAACAGAATGGAAAGGAATGTGGAATTGAATGTGGTATGGAATAGAATGGAATGTGCAATGGAATGGAATGGAATGTGGAATGGAAAGTAATGTGCAATGGTATGGAATGGAATGTGGAATGGAACGTAGAACGGAATGGAATGAAATGTGGAATTGAATGTGGAATGGAATGGAATGGAAACTGAAATGGAATGTAACGGATTCGAATGTGGAATGCAATGGAAAGGAATGCAATGGAATGGAATGTGGAATGGAAACTGGAATTCATTTGAGTGGAATGTGGAATGGAATGTGGAATAGAATGTGGAATGGAATGGAAAGGAATGTGGAATGGAATGTGAAAAGGGTTGGAAAGAAATGTGAAACGGAATGGAATGTAACTTGGAATGGAACGTGGAATGGAATGGAATGGAATGTGGAATGGAATTTAAAATGGAAAGGAATGGAATGTGCAATGGAATGGAAAGGAATGTGGAATGGAATGGAATAGAACGTGGAATGGAAGGTGGAATTGAATGGAATGGAATGTGGAACGGAATGGAATGTGGAAGGAAATGGAATGGAACGTGGAATGCAATGGAATGGAAAGAAGAATGGAATGGAACGTTTAATGGAGTGGAATGGAACTTGGAATGGAATGTGGAATGCAATGGAATGGAATGGAATGTGGAAAAGAATTGAATGGAAGGGAATGTGGAATGGAATGGAATGGAATGGAATGTGGAATGGTATGTGGAACAGAATGGATTGCAAGGTGGAATGGAATGTAACGATGGAATGGAATGGAATGGAAAGTGAAAAGTAATGGAGTGGAATGGAATGGGAAATGCAATGGAATGTGGAATGTAATGCAATGTAATATGGAATGGAATTTGGAATGGAATGGAATGTGGAATGGAATGGAATGTGGAATATGGTATGGAATGGAATGTGGAATGTAATGGAATGGAATGGAATGTGGTTTGCAATGGAATTGAATGGAATATGGAATGGATTGGAATGGAATGTGGAATGGAATGGAATGGAATGTGGCATGGAATGAGGAATGGAATGGAAAGGAATGGAATGGTATTTGAAATGGAATGGAATGGAATGTGGAATGGAATGGAATGGAATGCAATGTGAAATGGAATGGAAATGAAAGTGGAACGGAATGTAATGAAATGTGGAATGGAATGGAAAGGAATGGAAAGTGAAATCTAAGGGAATGGAATGTGAAATGGAATGGAATAGAATGTGGAATGGATTGAAATCGAATTTGGAATGGATTGGAAAGGAATGTGGAATGTACTGGAATTTAAGGCAATGTGAAATGGAATGGAATGAAACGTGGAATGCAATGGAATGGAACGTGAATGGAATTAAATGGAATGTGGAAGGAAATGCGGATTGGAATGCGGTATGGAATGGAATTGAATGTGTAATGGAATGGAATGGATTGTGTAATTGAATGAAGAATGGAATGGAATGCAATGTGAAATTGAATGGAATGGATCTGGAATGGAGTGGAATGTGGAATGGAAGGGAATGCAATGTGGAATGGAATGGAATGGAATTGAATGTGAAATGGAATGGAATGCAACGGAATGTTATGTTGAATGGAACGAGGAATTGAATGTAATGGAATGTGGAATTAAAGAAGAATGGAATGGAATGGAATGTGGAATGGAATGGAATGGAATGTGGAAAGGAACGGTATGGAATGATAAGTGGAATGGAATGGAATGGAATGTGGAATAGAATGGTATGGAATGGAAAGTGGAATGGAAGGGAATGGAATGTGGAATGGAATGCAATGGAATGTGGAACGCAATGGAAAAGAATGGAATGTTGAATGGAAGGGAATGGAATGTGGAATGGAATGGAATTGTATGTTGCATGGACTGGAATGGAATCGAATGCAATGTGGAATATAATGGAATGTATTGGAATGTGGAAGTTAATGGAATGGAATATGGAATGGAAAGGAATGGAATGTGCAATGGAATGTTGAAAGGAATGGAATGGAATATGGAATGGAATGTGGAATGGAATTGAATGTGGAATGGAATGGAATGGAATATGGAAAGGAATGTTTAATGGAATGGAATTGAACGTGCAATGGAATGTGGAAAGGAATGTGGAATGGAATGGAATGCAAAGTGGAATGGAATGAGAAAGGGAACGTGGAAAGGAATGGAATGGAATGTGGAATGGAATGGAAAGGAATGTGGAAAGGAAGGTGGAAAAGAACGTGGAAAGGAATGGAATAGAACGGAATGTGGAATGGAATGTGTAATGGAACGTGGAATAGAATGGAATGGAATATGGAATGGAATGTGGAATGGAATGAATGGAATGTGGAATGGAATGGAAAGTGGAATGAAAGGGAATGGAACGTGGAATGGAATGGAATGTAAAGTGGAATGGAATGTGGAATGAAATATGGAATAGAGTGCAATGAAATGTGAAATGCAATGGAATGAAATGTAGTGTGGAGTGGAATGTAATGTGGAATGGAATGGAATTTCGAACGTGGAATGGAACGGAATGTGGAATCGAATGTAATGGAATTTGGAATGGAATGGAATGGAATGTGGAATGGAATGGAGTGGAATGGAATGGAATTTGGAATGGAATATAACGGAATATGGAAAGGAATGGAATAAGGTATTGAATGGAATGGAAATCAATGTCAAATGGAATGGAATGGAATGTGGAATGGAGTGGAATGGAATGTGTAATGGAATGGAATGGAAGGAAAGTGGAATTGAAGGGAATGAAATGTGGAAAGGAATGGAATGGAATGTGCAATGGAAAAGAATGCAATGGAATATGGAATGGAATCAGGAAGGGAGCGTGGAATGGAATGTGGAAAGGAATGAAGAATGCAATGGAATGTAACGTGGAATGGAATGAGGAAGTGAACGTGGAATGGAATGTGGAATGGAGTGGAATGAAAAGTGGAATGGAAAGAGGAATGGAATGTGGAATGGAATGGAGTGGAACGTGGAATGGAATGAGTAAAGGAAAGTGGAATAGAATGCAATGGAACGTGGAATGCACCATGGAAAGGAACGAGGAATGGAACGAGGAATGGAACGTGTAATGGAAAGTGGAATGCAATGGAACGTATAATGGAGTGGAATGGAACCTGGAATGGAATGTGGAATGCAATGGAAAGGAATGGTATGATTAAAAGAATGGAATTTAATGGAAAGTGGAATGGAACGGAATAGAATGGAATGGAATGAGGAATGGTATGTGGAATAGAAAGCAATGTAATGTGGAATAGAAGGCAATGATGGAATGGAATGGAATGGAATGTGAAATGTAATTGAATGGAATGGAATGTTCAACGGAATGGAATGTGGAAAGGAATGGAATGGAATGTGGAATGGAATGTGGAATGGAATGGAATGGAATGGAATGTGGAATGGAATGGAATGTGTAATGTGGAATAGAATGGAAAGAGGACTGGCATGGAATGGAATGGAATGTGGAATGAAAAGGAATGGAATGGAATATGGAATGGAATGGAATGGAAATTGGGATGGAATGTGAAATGGAAAGGAATGGAATGTGAAATGGAATGTGGAATGGTATGGAAAGGAATGGAATGGAATTTGGTATGGAATGGAATGGAAAGGAATGGAATGTGAAATGGAATGGAAAGGAATGTGAAATGGAATGGAATGGAATGTGGAATGGAATGGAATGGAATGTGGAATGGAATGTGGAATGGAATGGAATGGAAAGTCGAATGGAATCGAATGTGGAATGTGGAATAGAATGGAATACAGAATGGAATGGAATGGAATGTGGAATGCAATGGAAAGCAATGGAATATGGAATGTGGAACGGAATGGAATGGAATGTGGAATGGAATGTGGAATGAAATGTGGAATGGAATGTGGAATAGAAAGGAAAGTAATGTGGAATGGAATGCGGAATTTAATGGAATGGAATGGATTGCAACTTGAAATGGAATGGAAAGGAGTGTGGAATGGAATGAAATGTAATTAGGAATGGAACGGTATGGAATTGAATGGGGAATGGAAACGTAAACAATGTAATAGTATGTGGAATGGAATGAGGAATGGAATGTAAAGAAATGTAGAATTGGATTAAGAGAGCATTGGAATGGAATGTGGAATGGAATTGACTGGAATTAGTATAGGAACGCTATGGAATGGAATGTGGAATGAAATGCAATGGAATGGAATATGGAATCGAATGGCATTGAATGGAAATTGTGATGGAAGGGAAAAGAATGTGGAATGGAATGGAATGGAATGTGGAATGCAATGGAAAAGAATGGAATGTGAAATGTAAGGGAATGGAATGTGGAATGGAAT
The DNA here is from genome assembly GCF_028885655.2 of Pongo abelii. Taxonomy (NCBI): domain Eukaryota; kingdom Metazoa; phylum Chordata; class Mammalia; order Primates; family Hominidae; genus Pongo; species Pongo abelii. The sequence goes on along the minus strand of NC_072000.2, from coordinate 14,228,172 downwards.
TGAATGGAATTTGGCATGGTATGGAATGGAATGGAAAGTGGAAAATAATGGAATGTGGAATGGAATGGAATGGAATATGGAATCGAATTGAACGGAATTTGGAATGGAATGGGGAAAGGATTGGAATGGAATGTGGAATGGAATGTGGAATGGAATGGAAAGGAATGGAATGTGGAATGGAATGGAATGGAATGCAGAATGCAATGGAACGTGGAATGGAATGTGGAATGGAATGTATAGCAACGTGGAATGGAATGTGGAATGAAATGTGGAATGGAAGGGAATGCAACGTGGAAGGGAAAGAGGAAAGGAACGTGGAAGTGAATGGAATGGAATGTGGAAACGAACGTGCAATGGAAGGTGGAATGGAATGGAATGGAACGTGGAATGGAATGTGGAATAGAATGGAATTTAATGTAATGAAATGCGGAAAGGAATGTGGAATGCAATTTGTAATGGAACGTGGAATAGAATGGAATGGAATGTGGAATGGAATGGAAGGTAACGTGGAATGGAATAGAATGGAATGTGGTGTGGAAAGTAATGGAATTTGGAATGGAATGGAATTTCGAATGTTGAATGGAATGGAATGTAGAATGGAATGGAATGGAAGGTGGAAAGGAATGGAATGGAATGGAATGGAATTTGTAGTGGAATATAATGGAATATGGAAAGGAATGTTATGGAAATCAATGTCAAATTGAATAGAATGGAATGTGGAATGGAATGGAATGGAATGTGGAATGGAAAGGAATGGAATGGGGAAAAGTAAAGAATGGAGTGCGGAATGCAATGTGGAATGGATTGGAAAGGAATCCAAGGTGGAATGGAAAGGAATGGAATGTGGAACAGAGTGGAATGGAATATGGAATGCGATGAGGAAAGGAATGTAATGAAATGTGGAATTGAATGTGTGATGGAATGGAATGGAATGCAATAGAACGTGGAATGGAATTGTATGGAATATGGAATGGAATGGAATGGAAAGTTATGTCAAATGGAAAGGAATGGAATGTGGAATGCAATGGAATGGAATGGAATGTGGAATGCAATGGAATGGAATGGAATGCGAAATGAAATGGAATTGAGTGTGAAATTGAATGGAATGTAATGTGGAATGGAATGGAATGGAATGTGGAATGAAACGTGGAATGGAATGGAATGGAATGAGGAATGGAATGTGGAATGGATTGGAATGGAATGTGGAACGGAATGGAATGTGGATTGTGGAACAGAATTGAATGTGGAATGGAATGGAATGTAATGTGGAATGCAATGGAAATGAATGGAATGTAGAATGGAATGGAATGGAATGAAATGAAATGTGAAATGGAATGGAATGTGGAATGAGGAATAGAATGGAATGTGGAATAGAATGGAATAGAATGTGGAATAGAATGTGGAATGGAAAGGAATGGAAAGGAATGTGGAATTGAATGTGGAATGGAAAGTGGAATGGAATGGAAAGGAATGTGGAATTAAATGTCGCATGCAATAGAATGGAATGTGCAATGGAATGGAATGCAATGTGGAATGGAAAGTGGAATGGAATGGAATGGAATGTGGAATGGAAAGTGGAATGGAATGGAATGGAATATGGAATGACATAGAAAGGAATGGAATGGAGTGGAATGTGGAATGGATATTGCAATTCAGTGGAATGGAATGTGGAATGGAATGTGGAATGGAATGGAAAAGCATATGGAATGGAATGTGAAATGGGTTAGAAAGGAATGTTGAATGGAATGGAATGTGAAATTGAACGTGGAATGGAATGGAATGGAAGGTGGGATGGAATTTGGAATGGAATGGAATGGAATGTGCAATGGAATGGAATGGAATGTTGAATGGAATTGAATGGAATGGAACGGAATGGAATGCAAAGTGGAATTGAATGGAAAGTGGAATGGAATGTGGAACGTAATGCAAAGGAATGTGGAATGTAATGTGGATTGTAAAGGAATGGAAAGTGGAATGGAATGTGGAATGGAATGGAATGTGGAATGGAATGTGATGGAAAGTGGAATGTCACGGAATGGATTTGGAATGGAACGTGGAATGGAAAGGAATAGAACTCAATGGAATGGAATATGGAATGGAAGGTGGAATGGAATGTGGAATGGAACGTGAAAAGGAAAGGAATGGATCATGGAATGGAAAGGAATGGATTGTGGAATGGAATGGATCGTGGAATGGAATGGAACATGGAATGGAATGGAATGGAATGTGGAATGGAAACGAACGGAATGGAATGTGGAAAGGAATGGAAGGTAATGGAATGGAATCTGAAATTTAATGGAATGGAATGGAATGAGAAATGGAATGGCATGGAATGTAATGGAATTTGGATTGGAAAGGAATGTGGAATGGAATGGAATGCAATGTGGAAGGGAATGGAATGGAATTTGGAATGGAATTTGGAATGGAATGGAGTGTGGAATGGAATATGGAAAGTAATGGCATGTGGGAAGGCATGGAATGTAATATGGAATGGAATGGAAAGGAATTTGGAGTGGAATGGAATGGAAAGGGATGTGGAATTGAATGTGGAATGGAATGGAGTGGAAAGTGGAATGGAATTAAATGAAATGTGAAATAGAAAGTGGAATGGAATGGAAAGAAAAGTAGAATGGAAATTGGAATGGAATGGAATGGAATGTGGAATGGAATGGAATGGAATGTCGAATGGAATGGAGTGGAATGGAATGTGAAATGCAATGGAATGGAATGGAGTGGAATGGATTTGAATGGAATGTGCAATGGAATGGAATGGATTGTGGAATGGAATGGAATGGAATGTGGAATGGAAGGTGGAATGAAATGGAATGGAATGTGGAATGGAACATGCAGTGGAATGGAATGGAACAGAATGGAATGTGGAATCGAATGTGGAATGGAACGTGGAATGGAATGGAATGCAATGTCGGATGCAATGTGGAATGGAACGTGTAATGAAACGGAAAGGAATGTGGAATGCAATGTGGTATGGATTGGAATGGAATGTGGAATGGAATGTAATGGAATGTGGATTGGAAAGTGGAATGGAATGGAATGGATTGTGGAATGGAATGCGGAATGTAATATAATGGAATGTGCAATGGAAAGGAATTGAATGTGCAATGTAATGGAATGTGGAATGCAGTGGAATGGAATAGAATGGAATGGAATTTGGAATGGAAAGTGGAATGTAATGGAATGGAATGTGGAATGGAATGTGAAATTGAATTTGGAATGGAACGTGGAATGCATCGGAATGGAACGGAATGGAATGTGGAACGTAATGTGGAATGGAAAGTGGAATGGAATGGAATGGAGTGGAATGGAATGGAATGTGGAATGGAAAGTGGAATTGAACGTGGAAAGGAATGGAAAGGAACGTGGAATGGAATGTGGTATGGATTGGAATGGAATGTGGAAAGGAATGGAGTGGAAAGTGGAATGTGGAATGTAACGTGGAATGGATTGGAATGGAATTTGGAATGGAAGGTGGAATGGAATGGTATGGTATATGCAATGGAATGGAATGAAATGTGGAATGGAATGGAAAGGAATGGAATGTGGACTACAAAGCAATGGAATGGAATGGAATGGAATGGAACGTGGAGTGGAAAGTGGAATGTAATGGAAAGGAAAGTGGAATTTAATGTGCTATGGAATGGAAAGGAAGGTGGAATGGAATGGAATGGAATGCAGAATGGAATGGTATGGAACGTGGAATGGAATTGAATGGAATGGAATGTAGAATTCAATGGAAAGGAATGGAATGGAATGGAATGTGGAATGGAATGGAATGGGAAATAGAAAGTGGAATAGAACGTTGAATGGAATGGAACGGAATATTATGGAAAGTTCAATGGAATGTGGAGCAGAAAGTGGAATGGAATGTTAAGGAATGTGGAATGCAAAGTGGAATGGATGGGAATGGCATGTGGAATGGAATGGAATGGAATGTGGAATGGAATGGTATGGAAGGTGGAATGGAATGGAATGCAAAGTGGAAAGGAATGGAATGGAATGTGGAAAGGAATGCAGAGGAATGTGTAGTGGAATGTGGAATAGACTGGAATTAAATGGAATGGAATGTGGAATGGAATGGAATTAAATGGGGAATGGAATGGAAAGGAATTTGAAATGGAAATAGAATGGAATGTGGAATGGTATGTAATGAAGAGTGGAATGGAATGGAATGTAATGTGGAATAGAATGAGGAATGGATCGCGGAATGGAATGGAATGAAACGTGGAATGAAACGTCGAATGGAATGTGGAGTGGAACGTGGAATGGAAAGTGGAATGGAATGTGAAATGGAACGTGGAATGGAACGTGGAGTGGGAAGTGGAGTGGAAAGTGGAATGGAATGGAGTAGAACATAGAATGGAAAGGAAGGTGGAATGGAATGGAATGGAAGGTGGAAAGGAATGGAATGGAACATTGAATGCAATGGAAAGGAAAGAGAAATGTAATGGAACGTGTAATGGAATATGAAATGGAATGGAATGGAAGGTAGAATGGAATGTGGAATTGGAAGGAATGCAATGTGGAATAGGATGGAATGCAATGTGGAATGGAATGTGGAGTGCAATGGAATGGAACGTAGAATAGAATGAGGAATAGAACTTTGAATGGAAAGGAATGGAACGTGGAATTGAATGGAATGGAATGTCAAATCGAATGGACTGGAATTGAATATGGAATGCAATGGAATGGAAAGAAATGGAATGTGGAATGGAATGGAATGGAATGTGGAATGGAACGTGGAATGGAATGGAATGGAACAATGAATAGACTGTAGAACGGAATGGAATGGAACGTGGAATGGAAAGTGGAATGGAATGTGGAGTGGAAATTGGAATGGAATGTGGAAAGGACTGGAATGGAATGTGGAAAGTAATGTGGAATGGAATGGAATGGAACATGGAATAGACTGTAGAACGGAATGGAATGGATCGTGGAATGGAAAGTGGAATGGAATGTGGAATGGAAATTGGAATGGAATGAGGAATGGAATGGAAAGGAATGTGGAATGGAATGGAATGGAATGTGGAAAGTCATGAGGAATGGATTGAGCAATGGCATGAGGAATGGAACGCGGAGTGGAACGTATTGGAACGTGTAATGGAACGTCAAATGGAACGCGGACTGGAAAGTGGAATGGAAAGTGGAATGGAAAGTGAAATGGAACGTGGAATGGAACGTGGATTGGAACGTGGAACGGAAAGTGGAATGTTATGGAATGGAACATGGCATGGAATGGAAGGTGGAATGGAATGGAATGGAATGTGGAAAGGAATGGAAAGGAATGTGGAATGGAATGGAAAGGAAAGAGAAATGGAATTGAACATGGAATGGAATGTGGAATGGAATGGAATGGAATGTGGAAAGGAATGAGGAATAGAAAGGAATGGAACGCGAAATGGAATGGAACGTGGAATGGAGTGGAATGGAATGTGAAATGGAACATGGAATGGAATGGAATGGAATGTGGAATGGAATGGAATGGAATGTGGAAAGTAATGTGGAATGGAATGGAATGGAACATGGAATAGACTGTAGAACGGAATGGAATGGATCGTGGAATGGAAAGTGGAATGGAATGCGGAATGGAAATTGGAATGGAATGAAGAATGGAATGGAAAGGAATGTGGAATGGAATGGAATGGAATGTGGAAAGTCATGAGGAATGGATTGAGCAATGGCATGAGGAATGGAACGCGGAGTGGAATGTATTGGAACGTGGAATGGAACGTCAAATGGAACGTGGACTGGAAAGTGGAATGGAAAGTGGAATGGAAAGTGAAATGGAACGTGGAATGGAACGTGGATTGGAACGTGGAACAGAAAGTGGAATGTTATGGAATGGAACATGGCATGGAATGGAAGGTGGAATGGAATGGAATGGAATGTGGAAAGGAAAGGAAAGGAATGTGGAATGGAATGGAAAGGAAAGAGAAATAGAATAGAACATGGAATGGAATGTGGAATGGAATGGAATGGAATGTGGAAAGGAATGAGGAATAGAAAGGAATGGAACGCGAAATGGAATGGAACGTGGAATGGAGTGGAATGGAATGTGAAATGGAACTTGGAATGGAATGGAATGGAATGTGGAATGGAATGGAGTTGAATGTGGAATGGAAAGTGGATGGTATGTGGAATTGTACGTGGATAGGAATGGAATGAAATTTGTAAATGAATGTGGAATACAATGGAATGGAATGTGGAATGGAATGGAATGCAATGTGCAATGGAAAGGAATGGAATGTTGAACGGAATGGAATGGAATGGAATGGAATGGAATAGAATGTGGAATGGAACGGAATAGAATGTGGAATGAAACGGAATGGAATGTGGAATGGAATTGAATGGAATTTTAAATGTAATGGAATGGAATGAAACGCGTAATGGAATGGAATGGACTGTGTAATGGAAAGGAATAGAGTGGAATGTGGAATGGAATGGAATGGAATGGAATGTGGAATGAAATGTGGAATGGAATGGAATGGAATGGAATGAAATGGAATGTGGAATGAAATGTGGCATGAAATGGAATGGAATGTGGAATGGAATGTGGAATGGAATGTGGAATGGAACGTGGAATGGAATGGAATGGAATGTGGAATGGAATGTGTAATGTAATTAAATCGAAGACGTTATGGAAGGAAATGGAACGGAATGTTAACTGGAATGGAATGGAATGGAATGTGGAATGGAATGAAATTGAATGTGGAATGGAATATGGAATGGAATGGAATGTGAAATAGAATGTGGAATGGAATAGAATGGAATGTGGAATGGAATGGAATGTGGAATGGAATGGAATTGAATGGAATGTAGAATGGAATGGAATGGAATAGAATGTGGAATGGAAATTAATTAAATGGAACGGAATTTGGAATGGAAAGGGATGGAACGGAATGTGGAATGGAATGGAATGGAAAGGTATGGAATAACGAACGGAATGGAAGGGAATGTGGAATGGAAAGAGGAATGGAATCTAATGGAAAGTGGAATGGAATCTAATGGAATGTGGAATGGAATGGAATGGTTTGGAATGCAATGAAAAGGAATGTGGAATTTAATGGAATTGAAAGTGGAATGGAATGCGGAATGGAATGGAAAGGAATGTGGAATTGAATGGAATGGAATGTGGAATGGAATGTGGAATGGAATGGAATGGAATGTGGTATGGAATCGAATGGAATGTAGAATGGAATGGAATGGAAAATGTAATGGAATGTGGAATGGATTATGGAATGGAATGGAATGGAATGTGTAATGGAAAGATGGGAAAGTGGAATGGAATGCAGAATGAAATTAAATAGAGTATGAAGTTGAATGGAATGGAATATGTAATGGAATAGAATGGAATGTGGAACGGAATGTGAAATAGAATGGAATGGAATGTGGAATGGAATGGAATGGAATGTGAAATTCAATGGAATAGAATGTGGAATGGAATGGAATGGATTGTGGAATGCAAAGGAAAGGAATGGAATGTTGAATGGAATGGAATGGAATTGAATGCAATGTGGAATGGAATTGAATGTGGAATGTGAAATAGAATGGAATGTGTAATGGAACCGAATGGAACGTGGAAAGTAATGGAAAGGAATGGAATGTGGAATGGAATGGAATGAAATCTGGAATGGAATGTGGAATCGAATGGAATAGAAGGTGGAATGGAATATAGAATGGAAAGCAAGGGAATGGAATTGAACTTGGAACTGAATGGAATGAAACGTGGAATGGAATGGAATGGAGTACAATGTGAAATGGAATGGAATGGAATGCGGAATGAAATGGATTGGAATGCATTGTGAAATGGAATGGAAGTTAATGTGGAATGGAATGGAATGGAATGCGGAATGGAATGGGATGGAATGTGGGACAGAATGGAACGGAATGGAATGGAATGTGGAATGGAATGGAATATGGAATGGAAACTGGAATCAAACATGGAATGGAATGGAATGGATTGTGAAATGGATAGGAATGGAATGAGGAATGGAATGGAATGGAATGGAATGAGGAATGGAATGGAACGGAATAGAATGTGCAATGGAATGGAATAGAATGGAATGTGGAATGGAATAGAATGGAATGGAATGGAATGTGTAAAGGAATGGAATGGAATGGAATGAAATGGAATGGAATGTGGAATGGAATGGAATTGAATGTGGAATGCAATATAATAGAATGTGGAATGTAATGGAGAGAGGAATGGAATGGAATGGAATGGAATGTGGAATGCAAGGTGGAACGGAATGGAATGGAATGGAATGGAACAGAATGAAATGGAATGGAATGTGGAAAAGAATGTGGAATTGGATCTCGAATGGAATGTTGAAAGGAATGGAATTGGATGTGGAATGGAATGTGGAATTCAACGGAATGGAATGGAATGGAATGGAATTCGGTATACAATTTGGAATGGAATGGAAACAATGGAGTGTAGGATGGGATGGAATGGTATGGAGTAGAATGTGGAATGGAATGGATTGGAATGGAATGGAATCTGGAATGGAATGGAATGGAATGAGGAATGGAATGTGGAATGGAATGAAATCAAAGGTGTAATACAATGGAATGTCATGTGGACTTCAATGGAATGGAATGGAATGGAATGTGAAATGGAATGGAATTGAATGTGGAAAAGAACGTGGAATGGAATGGAATGGAATGTGAAATAGAATGTGGAATTTAATGGAATAGAATGTGGAAAGGAATGGAATGGAATGTGGAATGGAATGGTATGCAATGGAATGGAATGGTGTGTGGAATGGAATCGAATGGAATGGAATGTGGAATGGAATTTGGATTGGAAAGGAATGTGGATTTGAATGGGATGGAAAGTGGAATAGAATGTAATGAAATGTGGATTGGAATGTGGAATGGGATGGAATGGATTGTGGAATGGAATGCGGAATGCAATGGAATGGAATGTGCAATGGAAAGGAATTGAACGTGCAATTTAATGGAAAGTGGAATGCAATGGAATGGAATTGAATGGAATGGAATTTGGAATGGAAAGTGGAATGTAATGGAATGGATTGTGGAATGGAATGTGGTATGCAATGGAATGGAATGTGGAATGGAAGGTGGAATGAAATGGAATGGAATGTGGAATAGAACATGCAGTGGAATGGAATGGAACAGAATGGAATGTGGAATGGAATGTGGAATGGAATGTGGAATGGAATGGAACAGAATGGAATGTGGAATGGAATGTGGAATGGAATGTGGAATGGAATGGAACAGAATGGAATGTGGAATCGAATGTGGAATGGAATGTGGAATGGAATGGAATGGAATGTGGAATGGAATGTGGAATGGAACGTGTAATGGAATGGAAAGGAAAGTGGAATGGAATGTGGTATGGATTGGAATGGAATGTGGAATAGAATGTAATGAAATGTGGATTGGAATGTGGAATGGGATGGAATGGATTGTGGAATGGAATGCGGAATGCAATGGAATGGAATGTGCAATGGAAAGGAATTGAACGTGCAATGTAATGGAAAGTGGAATGCAATGGAATGGAATTGAATGGAAAGGAATTTGGAATGGAAAGTGTAAAGTAAAGGAATGGAATGTGGTATGGATTGGAATGAAATGTGGAAGGGAATGTAATGGAATGTGGATTGGAAAGTGGAATGATATGGAATGGATTGTGGAATGGAATGCGGAATGCAATGGAATGGAATGCGCAATGGAAAGTAATAGAATGTGCAATGTAACGGAATGTGGAATGCAATGGAATGGAATTGAATGGAATTGAATTTCGAATGGAAAGTGGAATGTAATGGAATGGAATGTGGAATGGAATGTGAAATGGAATGTGGAATGAAACGTGGAATGAATCGGAATGGAACGGAATGTAATGTGGAACGGAATGTGGAATGGAACGTGGAATGGAATGGAATGGAGTGGAATGGAATGGAATGGAGTGGAATGGAATGGAATGTGGAATGGAATGGAGTGGAAAGTGGAATGGAATTAAATGAAATGTGAAATGGAAAGTGGAATGGAATGGAAAGAAAAGAAGAATGGAAAGTGGAATGGAATGGAATGGAATGTGGAATGGAATGGAATGGAATGTCGAATGGAATGGAGTGGAAAGGAATGTGAAATGCAATGGAATGGAATGGAGTGGAATGGATTTGAATGGAAAGTGCAATGGAATGGAATGGATTGTGGAATGGAATGGAATGGAATGTGGAATGGAAGGTGGAATGAAATGGAATGGAATGTGAAATAGAACATGCAGTGGAATGGAATGGAACAGAGTGGAATATGGAATCGAATGTGGAATGGAATGTGGAATGGAATGGAATGCAATGTGGAAAGGAATGTGGAATGGCACGTGTAAAGGAATGGAAAGGAATGTGGAATGGAATGTGGTATGGATTGGAATGGAATGTAGAATGGAATATAATGGAATGTGGACTGGAATGTGGAATGGGATGGAATGGATTGTGGAATGGAATGCGGAATGCAAAGGAATGGAATGTGAAATGGAAAGGAATTGAATGTGCAATGTCATGGAATGTGCAAAGCAATGGAATGGAATTGAATGGAATGGAATTTGGAATGGAAAGTGGAATGAAATGGAATGGAATGTGTAATGGAATGTGGTATGGATTGGAATGGAATGTGGAATGGAATGTAATGGAATCTGGATTGGAAAGTGGAATGGAATGGATTGTGGAATGGAATGCGGAATGCAATGGAATGGAATTTGCAATGGAAAGGAATTGAATGTGCAATGTAATGGAATGTGTAATGCAATGGAGTGGAATTGAATGGAATGGAATTTGGAATGGAAAGTGGAATGTAATGGAATGGAATGTGGAATGGAATGTTAAATGGAATGTGGAATGGAACGTGAAATGAATCGGAATGGAACGGAATAGAATGTGGAACGGAATGTGGAATGGAACGTGGAATGCAATGGAATGGAGTGGAATGGAATGGAATGTGGAATGGAATGTGGAATTGAACGTGGAATTGAATGGAAAGGAATGTTGAATGGAATGTGGTATGGATTGGAATGGAATGTGGAAAGGAATGGAATGGAATGTGGAATGGAACGTGGAATGGATTGGAATGGAATTTGGAATGGAGGGTGGAATGGAATGGTATGGTATATGCAATGGAATGGAATGAAATGTGGAATGGAATGGAAAGTAATGGAATGTGGACTGCAAAGCAATGGAATGGAATGGAATGGAATGGAATGTGGAGTGGAAAGTGGAATGGAATGGAAAGGAATGTGGAATTTAATGTGCTATGGAATGGAAAGGACTGTGGAATGGAATGGAATGGAATTTGGAATGGAATGGAATGGAATGCAATGGAAAGTGGAATGCAATGGAATGGAATGGAATGGAATGGAATGTGGAATGGAATGGAATGGGGAATAGAATGTGGAATAGAACGTTGAATGGAATGGAACGGAATAGTGTGGAAAGTTCAATGGAATGTGGACCTGAAAGTGGAATGCAATGGAAAGGAATGTGGAATGCAAAGTGGAATGGATGGGAATGGCATGTGGAATGGAATGGAATGGAATGTGGAATGGAATTGAATGGAAATTGGAATGGAATGGAATGCAAAGTGGAATGGAATGGAATGGAATGTGGAACGGAATTCAAAGGAATGTGTAGTGGAATGCGGAATAGACTGGAATTAAATGGTATGGAATGTGGAATGGAATGGAATGGAAAGAGGAATGGATTGGAATGCAATTTGAAATGGAAATAGAATGGAATGTGGAATGGTATGGAATGAAGTGTGGAATGGAATGGAATGGAATGTGGAATAGAATGGGGAATGGATCGCACAATGGAATGGAATGGCACGTGGAAGGGAAAGTCGAATGGAACGTGGAGTGGAACGTGGAATGGAAAGTGGAATGGAATGTGAAATGGAACGTGGAATGGAACGTGGAGTGGAAAGTGGAATGGAAAGTGGAATGGCATGGAGTAGAACATAGAATGGAAAGGAAGCTGGAATGGAATGGGATGGAAAGTGAAAAGGAATGGAATGGAACGTTGAATGGAATGGAAAGGAAAGAGAAATGGAATGGAACGTGAAATGGAATATGGAGTGGAATTAAATGGAATGTGGAAAGGAATGTGGAATTGGAAGGAATGCAATGTGGAATGGAATGGAATGCAATGTGGAATGGAATGTAGAATGCAATGGAATGGAACGTAGAATGGAATGAGGAATGGAACTTTGAATGGAAAGGAATGGAATGTGGAATGGAATGGAATGTCGAATAGAATGGACTGGAATGGAATATAGAATGCAATGGAATGGAAAGAAATGGAATGTGGAATGGAATTTAATGGAAAGTGGAATGGAACATGGAATGCAATGAAATGGAACGTGGAATGGAATGGAAATTAATGTGAAAAGAATGATTAATGGGATTTAATAGAATGGAATGGAATGTTGATTTTAATGGAATGGAAAGTGGAATGGAATGTGCAATGGAATGGAATGGAATGTAAAATGGAATGCTGAACAGAATGGAATGGAATGTGGAATGGAAGGGAATGGAACGTGGAATGGAATGTGCAATGGAATGTGAAATGGAATGGAATGGATAGAGGAATGGAATGAGGAATGCAACATGCAATGGAATGGAATGAAACATGGAATGGAACGTGGAATGAAACGTAGAGTGGAACGTGTAATGGAAAGTGAAATGGATCATAAAATGGAATGCGGAATGGAACGTGGAGTGGAATGGAATGTAATGGAATGTGGAATGGAATGAAATGGAATGTGGAATGGAATGGAATGGATTGTGGAATGGAGTGGATATGGAATGTAGAATCAAATGAATAGGAATGTGGAATGTAATGGATTGGAAGGGAACGAATTGGTATGTGGAATGGAATGGAGTGGAACGTGGAATGGAATGTGGAATGGAATGTGGAGTAGAATGGAATGGACTCTGGAATGGAATGGAAAGGAAGGGAAAGGAATGGATTGTGGAATGGAATGGTGTGGAATGTGAATTGGAATGTGGAACGGAATGGTATGGAATGTCGAAGGGAAAGGAATGGAACGTCTAAAGGCATGTGGAATGCAATGGGGAAAGAAATGTAACGGAATGAGGAATGGAATGAGGAAAGGAACATGGAATGGACTGGAATGAAAAGTGGAATGGAATGTGGAATGGAGTGTGGAATATAATGGAATGGAATGGAACGGAATGTGGACTTGAATAGAGTGGAATGTAACGGAATTTGGAATGGAATGCTAAGGAACGTGGAATGGAACGTGGAATGGAATGGAATGGAATGGAATGAAATGGAATGTAGAATGGAATTTGGAATGGACTGGAAAAGAATGTGAAATGGAAAGGAATGGAATGTGGAAAGGAATGGAATGTAGAATGTGTGGAAATGGAAAGGAATGTGGATTGCAATGGAATGGAAATGAATGGAATGTGGAATCGAATGGAATGGATTGTGAAATTGAATGGAATGGAATGTGGAGTGGAAAGGAATGGAATGTGGATTGGAATGGAATGGAATGGAATAAAAAAGGGAATGGAATGGAATGTGGAATAGAAGGGAATGGAATGGAATGGAATGTGGAATGGAAAGGAATGAAATATGAAATTGAATGAGGAACGGAAAGGAATGAAATGTGGAATGGAACGTGGAAAGGAATGGAATGGAACGTGGAATGGAAAGGAATGGAATGGAACGTGGAATGGAATTGAATGGAATATGTAATGAAATGAGGAATGGAATGGTAAAGAATGGAATGGAATATGGAACGTAATGGAATGGAATGTGGAATGCTATGGAGTGGAATGTGGAATGGAATGTGGAATGCAGTGGAATCGAATGTGGAATGGAGTGTGGAATGGAATAGAAAGGAACGTGGAATGGAATGGAATGGAATGGAATCTGCAATGGAATGGAATGGAATGGAATGAGGAATGGAATGTGGATTGGAATGTTGAATGGATTTCAATGGAATGTGGAATGGAAGGGAATGGAATGTGGAATTGAATGGAATGAAATGTGGAATGGAAGGCGGAATGCAATTGAATGGAATGTGGAATTGAATGGAATCGAATGGAATGTGGAATGGAAGGGAATGGAATGTGGAATGGAATAGAATTTGAAATGGAATGGAATGGAATGGAAAGTGAAATGGAATTGAATCGAATGTGGAATGGAATGGAATAGAATGTGGAATGGAATGGAATGGAATAGAATGTGGAATGGAATGGAATAGAATGTGGAATGGATTAGAATGTAATGTGGAATGGAATGGAATGGAATGGAATACGGAATGAAATGGAATGGAATGTGCAATGGAATGTGGAATGGAATGCAATTTGGAATGGAATGGAATGGAATGTGGAATGGAATGGAATGGAATGCAATGTGAAATGGATTGGAATGGAATGCGGAATGCAATGGAATGGAATGTGGAATGGAATGGAATGGAATAGAATGTGAAATGCAATGAGATGGAATGTGAAATGCAATGGAATGGAATGTGAAATGGTATGCAATGGAATGTGGAATGGAATGGAATAGAAGATGGAAAGGAATTTGGAATTGAATGCAATGGAATGTGGAATTGAATGAAGAATGGAATGGAATGGAATATGGAACGGATAGGAATGGAAATTGGAATGGAATGGAATGGAATTCGGAATCAAATGGAATTGAATGGAATGTGGAATGGAATGGAAGGGAATGGTATAGAATGGAATGGTATGTGGAATGGAAAGGAATGGAATATGGTATGTAAAGTGTAAAGGAATTGAACGGTATGTGGAATGGAACATAGAAAGAATGGAATGGAACTTGGAATGGAATGGAATGGAATGTGTAATGTAATGAGGAATGAAATGGAATGGAAAGGAATGGAATGTGGAATGGAATGGAATGGAATGTAGAATTGAATGTTGAATGGAATGGAATGGAATGTTAAAAGGAATGTGGAACGGAATGGAATGGAATCTGGAGTGGAATGGAATGGAACGATTAATGGAATGTGGATAGAAATGTGGAATGGAATAGAATGGAATGTGGAAGGGAATGTGGAATGGTATGTGGAATGGAATGGAATAGAACGTGGAATGGAATGAGGTGTGGAACGTGGAATGGAATGGAATGGAAAGTGGAATGGAACGTGGAATGGGACTTGGAATGGAAAGTTTAATGGAATGGAACGTGGAATGAAATGGAATTGAAAGTGGAATGTAATGGAATGGTGGGTGAAGTGGAGTGGAATGGAACATGGAATGGAATGTGGAACGCAATGGAATGGAATGTTGAGAGGAATGGAATGGAATGTTGAAAGAAATGTGAAATAGAACGTGGAATGGAATGGAAAGGAATGGAATGTGGAATGGAATGTGGAATGGAACCTGAAATAGAATGGAATGGAATATGGAATGGAATGTGGAATGGCATGGAATGGAAAGTGGAATGGAATGGAATATGGAATGGAATGAAATGGAATGTGGAATGGAATGGAATAGAAAGTGGAATGGAATGAGTAATGGAATAGAATGGAAATGAATGTTGAATGGAATGTGAAATGGAATGGAAAGGAACGTGGAATGGAATGGAATGGAATGGAAAGTTGAGTGGAAAGGAATGGAATGTGGAATAGAATGGAATCGAAAGTGAAATGGGATTGAATGGAATGGAATGGAATGTGGAATGGAATGGAATGGAATATGGAATGGAATGGAATGGAACGTGGAATGGAATGGAATGGAATGAAAAGTCGAATGGAAAGGAATGGAATGTGGAATGGAAGTTAATGGAAAGGAAAGTCGAATGGAATGGAATTGAAAGTTCAATGGAAGGGAATGGAATGGAATGGAATGTGAAATGGAATGGAATGGAATATGGAAAAGAATGTGGAAAGGAATGGAATGGTATGTGGAACGAAACGTAGAAGGGAATGGAACGGAACGTGGAATGGAATGGAATGGAATGTGTTATGGAATGAGGAATGGAATGCAATAGAATGGAAAGGAATTTGGAATATAATGGAATGGAATGTGGAATGGAAAGTGGAATGGAATGGAAAGGAATGTGGAAAGGAATGTGGAACAGAATGGCATATAATGTGGAATGGAATGGAATTTAACGTGGAACGGAATGTGGAATGAAAAGTGGAATGGAATGGAATGGAATGTGTAATGGAATGGGGAATGGAACGTGGAATGGAGTGGAATGGAAGGTGAATTGGAATGAGGAATGGAGTGGAATGCAGTGTGGAATCGAATGCGGAATGGAATGGAATGGAATGTGGAATGGAATGTGGAATGAAATGGAATGGAACGTGGAATGGAATGAGGAATGGAACGTGGAATGGAATGAGGAATGGAACGTGGAATGGAATGAGGAATGGAACATGGAATTGAAGATGGAATGGATCGTGGAATGGAACGTGGAATGGAATGTGGAATGGAGTGGAATGAAAAGTGGAATGGAAAGAGGAATGGAATGTGGAATGGAATGGAGTGGAACGTGGAATGGAATGAGTAAAGGAAAGTGGAATAGAATGCAATGGAACGTGGAATGCACCATGGAAAGGAACGAGGAATGGAAAGAGGAATGGAACGTGTCATGGAATGGAATGTGGAATGGAATGAGGAAAGGAACATGGAATTGAAGATGGAATGGATCGTGGAATGGAACGTGGAATGGAATGTGGAATGGAATGGAATGAAAAGTGGAATGGAAAGAGGTATGGAATGTGGAATGGAATGGAGTGGAACGTGGAATGGAATGAGGAAAGGAAAGTGGAATAGAATGCAAAGGAACGAGGATTGGAACGAGGAATGGAACGTGGCATGGAAAGTGGAATGGAATGGAACGTATAATGGAGTGGAATGGAACCTGGAATGGAATGTGGAATGCAATGGAAAGGAATGGTATGTTTAAAAGAATGGAATGGAATGGAAAGTGGAATGGGACGGAATAGAATGGAATGGAATGTGGAATGGTATGTGGAATAGAAAGCAATGTAAAGTGGAATAGAAGGCAATGGTGGAATGGAATGGAATGGAATGTGGAATGGAATGGAATGTTTAATGTGGAATAGAATGGAATGAGGACTGGCATGGAATGGAATGGAATGTGGAATGCAAAGGAATGGAATGGAATATGGAATGGAATAGAATGGAATGTGGGATGGAATGTGGAATGGAAACGAATGGAATGTGAAATGGAATGTGGAATGGTATGGAAAGAATGGAACGGAATTTGGTATGGAATGGAATGGAAAGTGGAATGGAATGGAATGGAATAAAATGTGAAATGGAATGGAATTGAATGTGGAATTGAATGGAATTAAATATGGAATGGAAAGGAAAGGAATGGAATGTGAAATGGAATGGAATGGAAAGTGAAATGGAATGGAATGGAATGTGGAATGGAATGGAATGGAATGTGGAATGGAATGGGGAATGGAATGAAATGTAAAGTCGAATGAAATGGAATGTGGAATGTGGAATAGAATGGAATACAGAATGGAATGGAATGGAATGTGGAATGCAATGGAAAGCAATGGAATATGGAATGTGGAACGCAATGGAATGGAATGTGGAATGAAATGTGGAAAGAAATGTGGAATGGAATGTGGAATAGAATGGAATGGAATGTGGAATTGAATGTGGAAAGGATTGGAATGGAATGGAATGCAATGTGAAATGGAAAGGAAAGGAATGTGGAATGGAATGAAATGTAATTTGGAATGGAACGGAATGGAATGTGGAATGGGGTGGAATTTAACGCAATGTGAAATGGAATGGAATGAAATGTGGAATGGAATGGAATAGAATTTCCAATGGAATGGAATGGAATGTGGAATGGAATGCTGAAAGGAATGGAATGCCATGTGGAATGAAAAGGAATGGAATGTGGAATGGAATGAAATGGAACGGAGTGGAATTGAATGTGGAATGGAATGGAATGTGAATTGGAATGGAATGGAAAGTGGAATGGAATTGAATGGAATGTGCAACAGATTGTGGAATGAAATGGAATGGAATGTGGAATGGAGTGGAATGAAATGGAATGCTGAATTCAATGTAATAGAATGTGGAGTGCAATGGAATTTAATGAAATGTGGATTGCAAAGGAATGGAACGGAATGTGAAATGGAATAGAATGGAATGTGGAATGCAATGGAATCAAATGGAATGGAATGTGGAATGGAATTGAATGGAATGTGGAATGGAATGTAAGGGAATGTGGAATGGAATGGAATGGAATGTGGAATGGAATGGAATGGAATCGAATGGAATGAAATGTGGAATGGAATGGAATGGAATGTGGAATGGAATGGAATGTGAAATGGAATGGAATGGAATGTGGAAGGGAAAGGAAAGCAATGGAATATGGAATATGGAACGCAATGGAATGGAATGTGGAATGGAATGTGGAAAGAAATGTGGAATGGAATGTGGAATAGAATGGAAAGGAATGTGGAATGGAATGTGGAAAGGATTGGAATGGAATGGAATGCAATGTGGAATGGAATGTGGAAAGGATTGGAATGGAATGGAATGCAATGTGGAATGGAATGTGGAAAGGATTGGAATGGAATGGAATGCAATGTGAAATGGAATGGAAAGGAATGTGGAATGGAATGAAATGTAATTTGGAATGGAACGGAATGGAATGTGGAATGGAGTGGAATTTAACGCAATGTGAAATGGAATGGAACGAAATGTGGAGTGGAATGGAATAGTATTTCCAATGGAATGGAATGGAATGTGGAATGGAATGCTGAATGGATTGGAATGCCATGTGGAATGAAATGGAATGGAATGTGGAATGGAATGAAATGGAATGGAGTGGAATTGAATGTGGAATGGAATGGAATGTGAATTGCAATGGAATGGAAAGTGGAATGGAATTGAATGGAATGTGCAACAGATTGTGGAATGAAATGGAATGGAATGTGGAAAGGAATGGAATGAAATGGAATGCTGAATTCAATGTAATAGAATGTGGAGTGCAATGGAATTTAATGAAATGTGGATTGCAAAGGAATGGAACGGAATGTGAAATGGAATAGAATGGAATGTGGAATGCAATGGAATCAAATGGAATGGAATGTGGAATGGAATTGAATGGAATGTGGAATGGAATGGAATGGAATGTGGAATGGAAAGGGGAATGGAATGGAATGGAATGTGGAATGGAATGTGGAATGGAATGGAATGGAATGTGGAATGGAATGGAATGTGGAATGGAATGGAATGGAATGTGGAAGGGAATGGAATGGAATGTGGAATGGAATGTAGTGGAACGTGGAATGGAATATGGAATGGAATTTGGAATGGAATGGAATGGACTGTGGAATGGAATGGAAAGGAATGGAATGTGAAATGGAATTTAATGGATTGTGGAATGGAATGATATGGAATGGAATGTGGAATGGAATGGAATGGATTCTGGAATGGAATGCAATTGAATGTGAAATGGAAGGGAATGGAATCTGGAATGGATTGGAATGGATGGTGGAATGGAATGTGAAATGGAATGTGGAATGGTACGTGGAATGGAATGAAATGGATCGTGGAATGCAGGGGAATGGTACGTGGAATGGAATGGAAAGAAACGTTGAATGGAACGAGGAATGGAATGTGGAATGGAACGTAAAATGGAATTAAATGAAATGTGGAATGCAATAGAATGGAATGTGAAATGGAATGAAATGGAAAGTGGAATGGAATGGAGTGGAATATGGAATGGAACGTGGAATGGAATTGAACGGAAACTGGAATGGAACGCCTAATGGAACGTGGAATGGAACATGAAATGAACTACAATGGAAAGTGGGATGGAATGTGAAATGGAATCTGGAATGGAATGGAATGGAATGTGGAATGGAATGGAATGGAATGTGGAAAATTACGGAATGGATTGGAAGTTGGAATGAAATTTGTACTGGGATGTGGAATACAATCGAATGGAATGGAAGGTGGAACGTAATGTTGAATGGAATGAAATGGAATGTGGAATGGAATGGAATGGAATTGAATGTGGAAGGAATGGAATGGAAAGTGGTATGGAATGGATCGTGGAAAAGAATGGAATGGAATGTGGATTGGAATGGAATGGAAAGTGGAATGGAATAGAATGGAATGGAATGGAATGAAATGTGGAATACAAAGGAATGAAATGCAATGGAATGTGGAATGTAACGGAATTGAACGTGGAGAGGAAAGTGGAATTGAATGGAATGTAATGGAACGTGGAAAGTAATGGATCGGAATGTGGAATTGAATATGCAATGTAGTGGAATGGAATGTGGAACGGAGAGAGGAATGGAATGGAAGGGAATGTGGAATGGAATGGAATGGAATCTGGAATAGAGTTGAATCGAATCAAATGTGGACTGGAATGGATTGGAATGCAATGGAATGGAATGTGGAAGGGAATAGAATGGAATGTGGAATGGAATGAAATTGAATGTTTAATGGAAAGTGGAATAGAATGTGGAAAGGAATAAAATGGAATGGGGAATGGAATGTGCAATGGAAGGAAATGTGATGTGGATTGGAATGTGGAATGGAATGGAATGGAATGGAATGTGGAATGGAAAGGAATGGAATGGAATTGAATTTTCAATGGAATGGAACAGAATGTGGAATGGAATAGAATGGAATGGAATGTGGAATATAAAGGAATGGAATGGAATGGAATTTTCAATGGAATGGAATAGAATGTGGAATGGAATGGAAGGGAATCTGGAATGGAATAGAATGGAATAGAATGGAATGTGAAATGGGATGTGGAAAGGAATGGAATGGAATGAAATAGAATGTGGAAAGGAATGGAATGGAATGGAATGGAATGTGGAATGGAATGGAATGGAATGTGGAATGTAATGGAATGCGGAATGGAAAGGAATTGAATTGAATGGAAGGGAATGGAATGGAATGGAACAGAATGGAATGGAATTGAATTTAAAGGAATGTAATGTGCAATGGAATATGGAATGGAATGTGGAATGGAATACGGAATGGACTGTGGAATGGAATGTAGAATGGAATGGAATGTGGAATGGAATGTGGAATGGAATGGAATGTGGAATGGAATGTGGAATGGAATGTGGAATGTAATGGAATGGAATGTGGAATGGATTGGAATGGAATGTGGAATGCAGCATGGAATGGAATGGAATGGAAACGAATGGAATATGGAATGGAATGTCGAATGGAACGTGGAATGGAATGGATGCAATGGACTGGAATGTGGAATGGAATGTGGAATGGAACGTGCAGTGGAATGCAATGGAATGGAATGTGGAATGGAACGTGGAATGGAATGGAATGGAATGGATTGGAACGTGAAAAGAAATGTGGAATGGAATGTTGAGTGGAATGGAATGGAATGGAATGTGAGATGGAATGTGGAATGGAACATGGAATGGAAAGGAATGGATTGTGGAGTGGAAGATGGAATGGATTGGAATGGAATGTGTAATGGAATGGAATGGAACGTGGAATGGAGTGTGGAATGCATTGACAAGGAATGTGGGATGGAATGGAATGGAATGTGGAATGGAAAGTGCAAAGGATTGGAAAAGAATGTGTAAAGGAATGCTGTGTATTGTATAATGGAATGGAATGGAAATAAATGTGGAATGGACTGGAATGGAATTTGTAATGGGATGTGTAATGTAAAGGAATGGAATGGAATGGAATGTGGAATGGTATGGAATGTAATGAAATGCAATGTGTAATGGAAAGGAATGGAATGGAATGGAATGTGTCGTGGAATGGAATGGAATGTGGAATGGAATGTGGAATGGAATGCAATGGAATGGAATGGAATTGATTGTTGAATGCAGTGGAATGGAATGTGGAATGGAATGGAACATAATGGAATGGAATTGAACGTGGAATGGAATGTAATGTGGATTGGAATGGATAGTGTAATAGAATGGTATGGAATGTTGAATGGTATGTGGAATGGAATGGAGTTGAATGTTTAATAGTATGTGGAATGGATTGGAATGGAATGCAAAGGAATGGAATGCAGAATGGATTGGAATGGAATGTGGAATGGAATGGAATGTTTAATTGAATGTGGAAAGAATGGAATGGAATGTGGAATGGAATGTCGAAAAGAACGTGGAATGGAATGGAATGGAATGGATTGGAATAAGGAATGGAATGTGGAATGGAACGTGGAATGGAATGGAATGGAATGGAATGTGGAATGGAAAGTATAAGGGAACGTGGTATGGAATGGAATGCAACGTGGAGTGGAATGTGGAATTAATTGGAATGGAATGTGGAATGGAATGGAATGGAACGTGGAATGGAGTGTGGAATGGATTGGCAAGGAATGTGGAATGGAATGTAATGGAATGTGGAATGAAATGTGTAAAGGATTGGAAAGGAATATGTAATGGAATGCAATGTATCGTATAATGGAATGGAATGGAAAGGAATGTGGTATGGTATGGAATGGACTGGAATGGAATTTGTAATGGAAAGGAATGAAATGGAATGGAATGTTGAATGGTATGGAATGCAATGGAATGCAACGTGTAATGGAAAGGAATGGAAGGGAATGGAATGTGGCATGGAATGGAAAGGAATGTGGAATGGAATGTGGAATGGAATGGAATGGAATGGAATAGATTGTGGAATGGAAAGGAATGGAAAGTGGAATGGAATGGAATGGAATTTAATTGAATGTGGAATGGAATGGAATGTGGATTGGAATGGATAGTGTAATAGAATGTAATCTAAAGTTGAATGGTATGTGGAATGGAATGGAATTGAATGTGGAATTGAATGTGGAATGGATTGGAATGGAATGGAATGGAATGGAATGTGGACTGGAACATGGAAAGTAATGGAACGGCTACTGGAATGCGTCGGATTGTGATGTGTAATGGAATGAGGAATGGAATGGAATAGAGTGGAAAGGAATGTGGAATGTGGAATGGAACGAAATGTGGAATGGAATGAGGAATGTAATTGAATGCAATGTGGAATGGTAGGGAGTAGAATGTGGAATGGAATGTGGAATGTAGTGGAATGCAATGTGGAATGGAATGTGGAATGTAATGGACAGAAATGTGGAATTGAAGGGAATGGAATCTGGAATGGAATGGAAAGAAATGGAATGGAATGTGAACTGGAATAGAACGGAATATAATGGAATGTGGAATGGAAAGGAAAGGAAAGTTAAATGGAATGTGGAATGGAATAGAATGGAATGTGGATTGGAAAGGAATGGAATGGAATGGAATGTGGAATTGAATGGAATGGAATGTGGAATGGAACGTGGAAAGTAATGGAATGGACAGTGGAATGGAATGAAATGTAATGTGTAATGGAATGAGGAGTGGAATGGAATAGAATGGAATGGAATGTGGAATGTGGAATGGAAAGGAATGTGCAATGGAATGTGGAATGGAATTGAATGGAATGTGGAATGGTACAGAGTGGAATGCGGAACGGAATGTGGAATGTAGTGGAATGGAATGTGGAATGGAGTGTGGAATGTAATGGACAGGAATGTGGAATTGAATGGAATGGAATCTGGAATGGAATGAAATGGAACGGAATGTCGGCTGGAGTGGAATGGAATGGAATGGAATGTGGAATGGAATGGAATGGAAAGTGGAATGGAATCTGGTAAGGAATGTGGAATGGAATGGAATGGAATGGATTGGAATGGAAAGGAATGGAGAATGTATTGGAAAGGAATTTGGAAGGGAATGGAATTTAATGGAAGAGAATGGAATGTGGAGCGGAATGTAGAATGGAATGAAATGGGATGTGGAACGGAATGTGGAATGGAATGGAATGGAATGGAATGTGGAATGGAATTTGGTATGGAATCTAGAATTTAATGTGCAATGGAATGGAAAGGAATGGATTGGAATGAGGAATGGAATGGAATGGAATGTGGAATGTAGTGGAATTGAATGTGGAATGGAGAGTGCAAGGGAATGGAAAGGAATGTCAAATGCAATGGAATGGTATCTGGAATGGAGTTGAATCAAATGGAAATCGGACTGGAATGGAATGGAATTGAATGTGGAATGGAATGGAATGGAATGTGGAATGGAATGAAATGGAATGTGGAATGGAAAGTGTAATGAAATGTGGAAAGGAATAGAATGGAAGGGGAAAGGAATGTGCAATGGAATGGAATTTGATGTGAAATGGAATGTGGAATGGAATGGAATTGTATAGAACGTGGAATGGAAAGGAATGGAATGGTATGGAAAGTTGAATGGAATGGAATTTAATGTGGAATGTATTGGAATGGAATCTGGAATGGAATGGAAAGGAATAGAATCGAATGTGGAATGGAATGTGGAACGGAATGGAATGGAACAGAAAGTGGATTGGAATGGAATGGAATGTGGAATGGAATGGAATGTGGAATGGAATGGAATTGAATGGAATTGAATGGAATGGAATGGAAGAGGATGGAATGGAATGGAATTTAAAGGAATTGAAGTGGAATTGAATGTGAAATGGAATCCGGAATTGACTGTGGAATGGAATGTGGAAAGGAATGGAATGTGGAATTGTATCTGGAATGTAATGGAATGGAATGTGGAATGGAATGGAATGTGAAATGGAAATAGAATGGAATGTGAAAAGGAAATAGAAAGGAATGTGGAATGAAATGGAATGGAAAGTGGAATATAATGCATTGGAAACTGGAATGGAACGTGGAATGGAATGGAATGGAATGTGGAATGGAATGTGGAATGGAAAGTATTGGAATATGGAATGGAATGTGAAATGGCATGGAATGGAATGTGGAATGGAAAGAATGGAATGTCGAATGGAATGTCGAATGGAATGGACTGAAATGGAATGCGGATTGCAATGAAATGGAATGGAATGGAATGAAATATGGAATGGAATGGAATGGAATGTGGAATGGAAACTGGAAAGGAATGGAATGGAATGGAATGGAATGGAATGTGGAATGGAATGTGGAATGGAACGTGTAATGGAATGGAATGGAGAGGAATGGAATGTGG
Organism: Pongo abelii; assembly: GCF_028885655.2. Taxonomy (NCBI): domain Eukaryota; kingdom Metazoa; phylum Chordata; class Mammalia; order Primates; family Hominidae; genus Pongo; species Pongo abelii. The sequence continues at coordinate 14,203,125 of NC_072000.2, read as the reverse complement.
AATGGAAAGCGGAATGGAATGGAATGGAATGGAATTGAATGCAATGGAATGTGGAATGGAATGTGGAATGGAACGTGTAATGGAATGGGATGGAGAGGAATGGAATGTGGAATGGAAAGCGGAATGGAATGGAATGGAATGGAATGGAATGTGAGGTGGATTGTGGAATGGAACGTGGAATGGAAACGAATGGAATGTGGAATGTAGTGTGGAATAGAAAGGAAAGGAATCGCATATAATGGAATGTGGAAAGGAACAGAATTGATCGGAATGGAATGGAATGGAATGCGGAAGGCAATGAGGAATGGAATGGAATGGTATGAAATGTGGAATGAAATGTGGAATGGAATAGAATGGAAGGCAATGTGGAAAGGACTGTGGAAAGGAATGTGGAATGGAATGGAATGGAATATGGAATGGAATGGAATGGAATGTGGAATGGAATGGAATGTGGAATGGAATGGCGTGGAATGAAATGGAATGGAATGTGGAATAGAATGGAATATGATGTGGAATGAAATGTTGAATGGAATGGAATGGAATGTGGAATGGAATGGAATGGAGTGGAATGTGGAATGGAATGGAATGGAATGTGGAATGGAATGTGGAATGGAATGGAATGGAATTTGGAATGGAATGGAATGGAATGTGAAATCGAATGTGGAATGGAATGGAATGTGAAATGGAAATAGAATAGAATGTGGAATGGAAAGGAATGTGGAATGGAATGGAATTGAATGGAATGGAATGGAATGGAATGGAAGAGAATGGAATGGAATGGAATGGAAAGGAATGGAATGTGGAATTGAATGTCAAATGGAATCCGGAATTGACTGTGGAATGGAATGTGGAAAGGAATGGAATGAGGAATGGAATGTGGAATATAATGGAATGGAATGGAGTGGAAAGTGGAATGCAGCGTGTAATGGAGTGGAATGGATTGAAATGGAACGTGGAATGGAATGGAATGGAAGAGAATGAAATGTGGAATGGAATGTCGAATGGAACGTAGAATGGAATGGAAAGGAAAGGAATGTGGAATGGAATGTGGAATGCAAAGGAATGGAACATTTAGTGGAATGTGGAATGGATTGGAATGGAATGTGGAAAGGAATGGAAGGGAACGTGGAATGGAATGTTTAATGGATGGGAAAGGAATGTGGAATGGAATGGAGTGGAATGCGGAATGGAATGTGGAATGGATTGGAAAGACATGTGTAATGGAATGAAATGGATTGTATAATGGAATGGAATTGAAAGGAATGTGGAATGGTATGGAATGGACTGAAATGAAATGTGGAGTGGTATGGTATGGAATGGAATGGAATCTGTAAAGGAAAGTAATGGAATGGAATGGAATGTGGAATGGAATGGAATGGAACGTGGAATGGAATGTAGAATGGAATGGAATGGAATGGATTGTGAAATGGAATGGAATGGATTGTGGAATGGAATGAAATGGAATGGAATGTGGAATGGAATGAAATGGAATTGAATGTGGAATGGAATGGAATGTGAATTGGAATGGAATGGAATGTGGAATGGAATGGAATGGAATATGGAACGGAATGTGGAATGGAAAGGAATGGAATGTGGAATGGAATGGAATGGAATGGAATGTGGAATGGAATGGAATGGAATGGAATGTGGAATAGAATGTAATAGAATGTGGAATGCAATGGAGTGGAATGAAATATGGAATGCAAAGGAATGGAACGGAATTGAAAGTGGAATGGAGTGGAATGGAATGTGAAATGGAATGTGGAATGGAATGTAATGGAATTGAAAGGAATGTAAAGTGGAATTGAATTGAATGGAATGTGGAATGGAATGGAATGTGGAATGGAACGGAATGGAATTGAAAGGAATGTAATGTGGAATTGAATTGAATGGAATGTGGAATGGAATGGAATGTGGAGTGGAATGGAATGCAATCTGGAATGGAATGTGGAGTGAAATATGGAATAGAATGGAATGCAATGTGGAATGGAATAAGTAGTGAATCGTAGAATGGAATGGACTGGAACGTGGAATGGAAAGTGGAATTCAACGTGGAATAGAAACTTTAATGGGTCGTGGAAAGGAATGGCATGGAATGTGAAATGGAATGGAATGGAAATTGGAACATAATGGAACGTGGAATGGAGTGGAACGGAACTTGTAATGGAATGTGGAATTGAATGGAATGGAATGGAATGTGGAAAGGAATGAGGAATGGAACCTTTAATGGAATGGAATGTGGAATTGAATGAAATGGAATGTGGAAAGGAATGAGGAATGGAACTTTTAATGGAATGGAATGGAAGATGGAATACAACATGGAATGGAACGTAGATTGGAACGTGGAATGTATCATGGAATGGAGTGGAATGGAATGTGGAATGGACTGGAACGTGGACTGGAATGGAAAGGAATGTGGAATGGAATGGATTGAAACGTGAAATGGAATTGTATGGAAATTGGAATGGATTGGAATGGAACGTGGAATGGAATGTGGAATGGAATGGAACAGAATGGAATGCAAAGTGGAATGGAATAGATTGTGGAATGGAATTGAATTGAAAGTGGAATGGAATGTGGAATGAAATGGAATGGAATGTGGAATGAAATGGAATGGAATGTTTAATGGAATGGAATGTGAAATGGAAGTAGAATGGAATGTGAAATGGAAATAGAATGGAATGGAATGGAATGTGGAATATAATACAATGGAAAGTGGAAAGGAACGTGGAATGGAATGGAATGGAATGTTGAATGGAAGGAATGGAATGTCGAATGGAATATCGAATGGAATGGACTGAAATGGAATGAGGAATGCAATGGAATGGAATGGAGTGGAATGAAATATGGAATGGAATGGAATAGAATGTGGAATGGAATGTGGAATAGAAAGTGGAATGGAATGGAATGGAATGGAATGTGGAAAGGAATGTGGAATGGAACGTGTAATGGAATGGAATAGATAGGAATGGAATGTGGAATGGAATGTGGAATGGAAAGTGGAATGGAAAGGAGTGGAATGGAATGTGAGGTGGATTGTGGAATGGAACGTGGAATGCAATGGAATGGAATGTGGAATGTAATGTAGAATAGAATGGAAAGGAATCGAATGTAATGGAATGTGGAATGGAATAGAATTGAACGGAATGGAATAGAATGGAGTGCGGAAGGCGATGTGGAATGGAATGGAATGGAATGAAATGTGGAATGGAATGGGGAATGAAATATGGAATGGAATGTGGAATGGAATGGAAGGGAATGCAAAGTGGAATTCAATGTCGTATGGAATGTGGAATGGAATGGAATGGAATATGGAATGCAATGGAATGGAATGTGCAATGGAATGTGGAATGGAATGTAACGGAATGGAAGGTGGAACGGAATGGAGTGGAATGGAATGGAATGGAATGTGGAATAGAATGGAATGGAATGTGGAATGAAATGAGGAATGGAATGCAATGGAATGTGGAAAGGAATGGAATGGAATGGAATGGAATGTGGAATGGAATGGAATGGAACGTGGAATGGAATCTGGAATTGAATGGAATGGAATGTAGAAAGGAATCTGGAATGGAATGGATTTGAATGTGGAATGAAATGGAATGGAATGAGGAATCGAATGTGCAATGGAATGGAATGTGAAATAGAAATAGAATGGAATGTGGAATGGAATGGAATGGAATGTCGAATGGAATTAACTGGAATGGAATGTGGAATGAAATGGAATGGATGGGAATGGAATTTAAAGTGGAATGGAATGGAATGGAATGTGGAATGCAATGGAATGGATGGGAATGGAATTTAACATGGAATGGAATGGAATGGAATGTGGAATGGAACGTGGAATGGAATGGAATGTAATGGAATGTGGAATGTTATTTTGAATGGAACGTGGAATGGAATGTAATGGAACGGAAAGGCATGTTGAATAGAATGTTGAATGGAACGTGGAGAAGAATGGAATGAAATGGAATGGAAAGTGGAGTGGATTGTGGAATGGAACGTGGAATGGAATGGAATGGAATGGAATGTGGAATGGAATGAGGAATAGAATGGAATGGAATCGAATGGAATGGAATGTGGAATGGAATGGAATTGAACGGAAGGAGGAATGCAATGGAATGGAATGTGGAATAGAATGGAATGGAAAGTGGAAGTCAAAGGAATGGAAAGTGCAATGGAATGGAATGGAATGTGGAATGGAATGAGGAATAGAATGGAATGGAATCGAATGGAATGGAATGTGGAAAGGAATGGATTTGAACGGAAGGAGGAATGCAATAGAATGGAATGTGGAATAGAATGGAATGGAAAGTGGAAGTCAAAGGAATGGAAAGTGCAATGGAATGGAATGGAATGTGGAATATAATGGAAATGAATGTGGAATGGAATGGAAAGAAATGGAATGTGGACTGGAATAGCACGTGGAATGGAATGGAATTGAAGGTGCATTGGAATATGGAATAGAACGGAACGCCAGGTGGAACGGAATGTGGAATGGAATGTGGAATTGAATGGAACAGAATGTGGAATGGATCGTGTACCGGAACATGGAATGGAATCTAATGGAATGGAAAGGAATGTGGAATGAAATGGAATGGAAAGAGAACTGGAATGGAATGGAATGGAACGTGGAATAGAATGGAATGGAATGTGAAATGGAATGTGGAATGGAATGGAATGGAATATTGAGTGGTATGGAGTGCAATCTGGAATGGAATGTGGAATGTAGTGGAATGGAATGGGGAATGGAATGTTGAATGGACTGGAAAGGAATGTGGAATGTAATGAAATGGAATCTGGAATGGAATGGAATGGAATGGAATGTGGACTGGAATGGAATGGAATGGAATGGAATGTCGAAAGGAATGGAATAGAAGGTGGAATAGAATGTGGAATGGAATGTGGAATAGAATGGAATGGAATGTGGAAAGGAATGTGGATTGGAATGGAATGCGATGTGGAATGGAATGTGGAATGGAATGGAATGGAATGGGGTGGAATATGGGACGGAATGTGGAATGGAAACTGGAATGGATTGTAAAATAGAATGGAATTTAATGGAATGTGGACTGGAATGGAATGGAATGAGAAATGGAATAGAATGTGGAATGGAATTGAATTGAAAGTAATGGTATCTGGAACGGAATGTGGAATTGAATTGTATGGAATGGAATTGAATGGAAGGGAATGTGCAATGGAATGTGGAATGTAACATGGAATGGAATGTGGAATGGAATGTGGAATGGAATGTGGAATGGAATGGAATGCAATGTGGAATGGAATGGAATGGAATGTGGAATGGAATGTGGAATGGAATCTGGAATGGAATCTGCAATGGAATGTGGAATGGAATGGAATGGAATGAAATGGTATGTGGAATGGAATGGAATGGAATGTGGATTGGAATGGAAAGGAATGTGGAAAGGAATTGAATGGAATGTGGAATGGAATGGAATGGAATGGAATGGATTGTGGAATGCAATGGAATGGAATGGATTGTCGAATGGAATGGAATGCAATGGAATGGAATGTGGAATGGGATCTGCAATAGAATGTGGAATGGAATGGAATGTGGAATGTCATGGAATGTAATCGGATGGAATTTGGAATGGAACGTGGAATGGAATGTGGTATGGAATGGAATGGAATGGAATTCAGTGGAATAGAATGTGGAATGGAATGGAATGGAATGTGGAATGGAATGTAATGGCATGTGGAATGGGATGGGGAGTGGAACGGAAAGGAATATTGAATTGAAAGTGGAATGGAACGGAATGTGGATTGCAATGGAATGGGATCGAGTGGAATGTGGAAAGGAATGGAATGGAATGTGGAATGAAATGGAATGGAATGGAATGTAGAATGGAATGTGATGGAATGTAGAATGGAATGCTTATTGGAATGGAATGTGGAATGGAATGGAATGGAACGTGGAATGGAATGGAGTGGAATATGGAATGGAATGTGGAATGGAGTGGAATGGAATGTTGGAATGGAATAAAAAATTGAACGTGGAATGGAATGCAATGGAACGTGGAATGGAAAGTGGAATGCAAGATGGAATGGAACTTGGAATGGATGGTGGAACGGAATGGAATGGAACGTGGAATGGAATGGAACGTGAAATGGAATGGAATGGAACTTAGAATGGAATGGAACGTGGAATGGAATGGAATGGGACGTAGAATGGAATAGAATGTGAAATGGAGTGGTATGTAACGTTGAATGGATTTTGTAATGGAATCGAATGGAAGGTGGAATGGAATGAGGAACGGATTATGGAATACAATGGAATGGAACATGGAATATAACGTGGAATGGAACACGGAATGGAACGTGGAATGTATCGTCGAATAGGATGGAATGGAACGTAGAATCGAATGGAACGTGGAATGGAATGCAATGGAATGTGGAATGGATGTGGAATGGATTGGAATGGAATGTGGAATGGAATTGAATGGAATGTGCAACGGAATGGAATGGAATGCAATGTGGAAAGAATGGAATGGAATGGATTGTGGAATGGAATGTTGCATGGAAAGGAATGGAACGTTGAATGGAATGGTATGGAAAGGGGAATGGAGTGGAATGGAACTTGGAATGGAATGTGGAATGGAATGAAACGGAATGGAAAGCAAAGTGGAATGCAATCGAAGGTGTAATGGAATGGAATTTAATGTGGAATGGAATGTGGAATGTAATGGAATGGAAAGTGGAATGGCATGTGGAATGGAACCTGGAATGGAATGTAATGGAATGTGGAATGGAATTTGGAATGGATTGGAATGGAAAGTGGAATGGAATGGAATGTAAGGGAATGGAGTAGAATGTGGAATGGAATGCAATGGAATGGAATGGAATGGAATGTGGAATGGAATGTGGAATGAATTGAAATGGAATGGAATGTGGAATGGAATGGAATGGAATGGTATGGAATGTGGAATGGAGAGGAATGGAATGGAATGGAATGGAATGTGGAATGAAATGAAATGTGGAATGGAAAGGAATTCAATGTGTAATGGAATTCCATTCCATTCCATTCCAGTCCGAATTCCATTCCATTCCATTGCATTCCACATTCCGTTCCACATTCCATTCCATTCCGTTTCACATTCCATTCCATTCCATTCCACATTCCGTTCCACATTCCATTCCATTCCGTTTCACATTCCATTCCACTCTCCATTCCATTCCACATTCCATTCCACTTTCCATTCCTTTCCATTCCATATTCCATTCCACCTTCCATTCCATTGCATTGCTCGTTTCATTCCACATTCCATTCCATTACATTCCACTTTCCTTTCCACATTCCATTCCACATTCCATTCCACATTCCGTGCCATATTCCATTCCATTCCATTCCACAGTCCATTTCTTTACATTCCACATTGCATACCACATTCCATTTCACCTTCCATTCCATTCCATTCCACGTACCCTTCGAAATTACATTGGACATTCCATTCCACGTTCCATTCCATTGAATTCCACGTTCCGCTCCATGTTCCATTCCATTCCATTCAACATTCCATTCCATTCCATTCCACATTCCATTCCCTTCCTTTCCACGTTCCATTCCATTCTGTTCCACGTTCCATTCCATTCCATTCCACGTTCGATTTCATTCCATTTCACATTCCATTTCACGTTCAATTTCACATTCCATTCCACCTTCCATTCCATTCAATTCCCTTCCATTCCACATTAGATTCCATTCCATTCCACTCTCCATTCCACTTTCCATTCCACGTTGCATTCCACGTTTTATTCTGCGTTCCATTCCACGTTCCATTTCTTTCCACTCCACCTTCCATTCCATTGCCTTCCACATTCCATTCTGTTCAATTCCATTCCATTCCACATTCCATTGCACAATCCATTCCCTTCGATTACAGATTCCATTCCATTTCATTCCACATTCCTTTCCACGTTCCATTCCACTTTCCTTTCCACGTTCCATTCCACATTCCATTCCACATTGCTTTCCATTCCACTCCATATTCCATTCCACATTCTATACAATTCCATTTAAACCTTCCATTCCATTCCATTACACATTCCATTCCACATTCCATTCCATTCCATATTCCATTCCTCATTCCGGTTCTTTCCATTCCATATTCCATTCCAAATTGCATTCCACATTCCATTCCGCATTCCATTCCATATTTCAATCCATTACATTCCGCAATCCATTCAACATTCCATTCCATTGCATTCCAGATTCCATTCCACGTTCCGTTCCACATTCTATTCCATTCCATTCCACGATCCATTCCACGTTCCATTCCACAATCAATTCCATGTTCCATTCCACTTTCCATTCCATTCCATTCCACATTCCATTGCACATTCCATTCCACCCTCCATTCCGCATTCAATTCCATTCCATTCCACATTCCATTCCATTGTATTACACAGTCCATTCCACATTCCTTTCCATTGCATTCCATTCCATGTTCCATTCCACATTCCGTTCCATTCCACTGCACATTACATTCCACATTCCATTCCATTCCAATCCTCATTCAATTATACATTCCTTTCCAAGTTCCAGTCCACATTCTATTACACGTTCCATTCCATTCCATTCCACGTTCCATTCCACATTCCATTCTACATTCCATTCCACATTCCATTACCTTCCATTCCAGATTCCATTCCACTTTCCATTCCATGCTACATTACATTCCACATTCCATTCCACATTTGTTTTCACATTCTTTTCCATTGCATTCCACATTTCATTCCATTCCACATTCCATTCCATATTCCATTCCATTCCTTTCCACATCCCTTTCCACATTCCTTTCCATGTTCCATTCCATTCCAATCCACGATCCATTCCACATTCCCTTCCATGATCCATCCCATTTCATTCCATGATCCATTACAAATTCCATTCCATTCCATTACACTTTGCATTCCACATTCCATTCCACATAACATTCTGTTCCATTGCACATTCCTTTCCACACTCCATTCCACATTCCAATCCTCTTTCCATTCCATTCCATTCCACATTCAATCCCGCATTCCATTCCACATTCCATTCTGTTCCATTTCACTTTAATTTTCACTTTCTATTCCACATTCCATTCCATTCCTTTCCACATTCCATTCCACACTGCATTACACCTTCCATTTCACATTCCAATCCACATTCCATTCCATTCCGTTCTACATTCCATTCCATTCCGTTCCACATTCAATTGCATTCCTTTCCACATTTCATTCCACTTTCCATTCCATTCCATTCCACATTCCATTTCACTTTCCATTCCATTCCATTACATTCCACATTCCAATCCACATTCCATTCCATTCCATTCCATTCCATTCTGAATTTCTTTGCACATTCCATTCCATTCCACTCCACATTCCATTCCTCATTCCAATCCACATTCTATTCAATTCCATTCCATTCCATTCCGCATTTCATTGCACATTCCATTCCATTCATTTCCACTTTCCATTCCATTCCATTCCATTCCACATTCCATTCCATTCCATTCCGCATTCCATTGCACATTCCTTTCCATTCCATTTCACGTTACTTTTCACATTCCATTCCACATTGCATTCCATTCCATTCCACTTTCCATTGTACTTTCCATTCCATTCCATTCCATTGCACATTCCATTTCACATTCCATTCCATTCCATTCCGTATTGCATTGCACATTCCTTTCCGTTCCATTCCAAATTCCATTCCATTCAATTCAATTCCACATTCCATTCCACATTCCATTCCATTCCATTCCACATTCCATTCCATTCCATTCCAAATATCATTCCACATTCCATTCCAATTTCCATTCCACTTTCCATTCCATTCCATATTCCATTCCACATTCCATCCCACATTCCATTCCATTCAATTACACATTGCATTCCATTCCATTCCTTTCCATTCCATTCCACATTGCGTTCCACATTCCATTCCATTGCGTTCCACATTCCATTCCATTGCGTTCCACATTCAATTCCATTCCACTCCACATTTCATTCCACTTTCAATTCCATACCATTCCACTTTCCATTCCACTTTCGATTCCATTCCATTCCATTCCACATTCCAATCCACATTCTCTTCCATTCTATTACATTCCATTCCGCATTCCATTGCAAATTCCATTCCGTTCCATTCCACATTCCATTCCTTTCCATTCCGTTCCACATTCCATTCCACATTCCATTCCATTCCACATTCCATTCCATTCCACATTTCATTCCATTCCATTCCACAATCCATTCAACATTCCATTCCATTGCATTCCACATTCCATTCTAGATTCCATTCCACGTTCCATTCCACATTCTATTCCATTCCATTCCACGATCCATTCCACGTTCCATTCTACAATCAATTCCACGTTCCATTCCACTTTGCATTCCATTCTATTCCACTTTCCATTCCATATTGCATTCCATTCCTTTCCACGTTTCATTCCTCATTCCATCGCACATTCCATTCCACGTTCCATTCCTCATTCAATTCCATTCCATTCCACATTCCATTCCATTGCATTCCATATTCCATTCCACATTCCATTCCATTCCATTCCATTCCCCGTTCCATTCCACATGCCATTCCTTTCCATTGCACATTCCATCCCACTTTCCATTCCATTCCATTCCTCATTCAATTCCACATTCCTTTCCAAGTTCCAGTCCATATTCTATTACACGTTCCATTCCATTCCATTCCACATTGCATTCCACATTCCATTCCACATTCCATTCCACATTCCACTCCATTACATTCCAGATTCCATTGCACTTTCCATTCCATGCTACATTCCATTCCACATTTCTTTTCACATTCTATTCCATTGCATTCCGCATTCCATTCCATTCCATTCCACATTCCATTCCATATTCCGTTCCATTCCTTTCCACATTCCTTTCCACATTCCATTCCACGTTCCATTCCATTCCAAACCACGATCCATTCCCCGTTCCCTTCCATGTTCCATCCATTTCATTCCACGATCCATTCCACATTCCATTCCATTCCATTTCACTTTGCATTCCACATTCTATTCCACATACCATTCTGTTCCATTGTGCATTCCATTCCAAACTCCATTCCACATTCCATTCCTATTTCCATTCAATTCCATTACACATTCCATTCCACATTCTCTTCCACATTCCATTCCGTTCTATTTCACGTTAGTTTTCACATTCCATTCCACATTCCATTGCATTCCATTCCACGTTTCTATCCATATTCCATTTCACTTTCCATTCCACTTTCCATTCCATTCCATTCCATTCAACATTCCATTCCATTCCATTCCACGTTGCATTCCATTCCATTCCTTTCAATTCCATTCCACATTCCATTCCATTCCATTCTATTCCACATTCCTTTCCATTCCATTCCACTTTCCATTCCATTCCTCATTCCTTTCAACATTCCCTTCCACATTCCATTCCATTCGTTTCTATTCCATTTTGCATTGCATTGCACGTTCTATACCATTTCATTCCACATTCCATTTCATTCCATTCCACATGCCATGCCATTCAATTGCTTATTTCATTCCATTCCTTTGCATTCCATATTCCATTCCATTCCATTTCCTTGCCATTCCATTCCATTCCATTCTATTCCAATTTCCATTCCATTCCGTAGCACATTCCATTACATTCCGTTCCACATTCCATTCCACATTCCATTCCACATTCCATTTCATATTCCTGTGTGCATTCTATTCCACGTTCCATTCCATTTCATTCCACTATCCATTCCATTCCATTCCACATGCCATTTCATTCCATTCCAAATTCCATTCCACATTCCATTCCACATTCCATTCCACATTCCTTTCCATTCCATTCCACATTCCTTTCCATTCTATTCCACATTCCATTCCTTTCCATTCCATATTGCATTCCACATTCCATTCCATTCCATTCCACATTCCATTGCACATTTGATTCCTTTCAATTCCACTTTCCATTCCACATTCCATTCCACTTTCCATTCCACGTTCCATTCCATTCCATTCCACATTCCATTCCATTCCATTTCACATTCAATTCGACATTCCATTCGACATTCCATTCCTTCCCATTCCATTCCACATTTCATTCCATTCTATTCCACATTCCATTCCATTCCATTCCACATTCCATTCCATAACTTTCCACTTTCCAATCCACATTCCATTCCACATTCCACTCCATTCCATTCGTTTCCATTGCACGTTACATTTGACATTCCATTCCACATTCTCTTCCATTCCGTTACACATTCCTTTCCACATTCCTTTCGATTCCATTACACTTTCCATTCCACATTCCATTCCCCATTACATTGGGTTCCATTTCACATTCCATACCACATTCCATTACACATTCCATTCCATTTCATTCCACATTCCAATCCACATTCCATTCCATTGCATTCCACATTCCAATCCATATTCCATACCCTTCTATTCCACATTACGTTCCATTCCATTTCACTTTCCATTCCATTCCATTGCATTCCTCATTACATTCCATTCCATTCCGCATTCCCTTCCATTCCATTCCATTCCATTCCATATACCATTCCATTCCATTCCTTTCCACATTACATTTTGTTCCATTCCACATTGCATTCCGTTACTTTCCAAATTCCATTCATTTCCACTCCACATTGCATTCCGTTACTTTCCAAATACCATTCCTTTCCACTCCACATTCCATTTCATTCCATTCCACGTTCCATAGGATTCCATTCCTTTCCACATTCCATTACTTTCCGTTCCCCATTCCTTTCCACTGCATTCCACATTTCATTCCACATCACTTTCCATTCCAGTCCACATTCCATTACATGCTCCATTCCACGTTAGTTTCCAGGTTCCATTCTATATTCCCTTCCCCATTCCATTCCTTTCCACATTCCATACCGTTCCATTGAATTCCATTCCACGTTCCATTCAATTACATCCACATTCCATTCCATATTCCATTCCACTCCAGTCCACATTCCATTCCACATTCCATTCCATTTCATTCCACATTCCATTCCACATTCCATTCCGTTCCATTCCGCATTCCTTTCCACGTTCCATTCCATTCTTATACACATTCCATTGTATTCCATCCGACCTTCCATTCCGTTCCACATTCCATTCCACATTCCATTCCACATTCCATTCCACATTCGATTACATTCATTTCCACATTCCATTCCATTTCATTCCACATTCCATTGCACATTCCCTTCCATGTTCAATTCCATTCCATTCAACGTTGCATTCTACCTTCAATTCCATGTTCCATTCAACGTTACATTCCACGTTCCATTCCATTCCATTCCACCTTCCATTCCACATTCCTTTCAATTCCACTCCACATCCCATTTCACATTCCAGTCCAGCACATTCCACATTGCATTCCTCATTCCATTGCATTCCTTTCCACTTTTCATTCCATTCCACTCCACATTCCATTCCACATTTCATTCCATTGCATTGCATTCCATTCCACTTTCTATTGCACGTTCCATTACATTCCATTCCACATTCCATTCCACATTCCATTCCATTCCATTCCACATTCCATTCCACATTCCATTCCACATTCCTTTCCATTCCACTCCACATTCCACTCAATTCCATTCCATTCAACTTTACATTACATTCTACACCTTTTCTCATTCCATTCCATTCCATTCCTTTCCATTCCACATTTCATTCCACATTCCGTTCCACTTTCCATTCCACATTCCATTCTACACTCCATTCCATTCATTTCCACATTCCATTCCACATTTCATTCCACAATCCATTGCAGGTTCCTTTCCACCTTTCAACCACATTCCATTCCACTATATTTCTCCTTCCATTCCACATTCCTTTCCATTCCATGCCACATTCCATTCCACATTCTGTTCCATTCCATTCCACATTTAATTCCTCGTTCAATTCTACATTCCACTCCACGTTCCATTCCACGTTCCATTCCACGTTCCATCCCATTGCTTTCCACATTCCACTGCACATTCCAATACATTCCATTCCACATTCCATCTCACATTCCCTTCATTCCATGCCACATTCCATTCCATATTTAATTTCACATTCATTTCTATGTTCCACTCCAAGTTCCATTACACGTTTCATTCCACGTTCCATTCCATGTTCCATCCCATTGTATTCCACATTCCACTGCACATTCCAATAGATTCCATTCCACATTCCATTCCACATTCGATCTCACATTCCATTAAACATTTCAATCAATTCCATTCCACATTCCATTCTACGTTCCATTCCACGATCCTTTCCACGTACCATTCCATTCCATTCCACTTTTCATTTCATTCCATTCCACTTTCCATTTCACATTCCATTCCACATCCCATTTCACATTCCATTCCACGTTCCATTTCACTTTCCATTCCATTCCATTCCATTTCACATTCCATTCCACATTCCATTTCACTTTCCATTCCATTCCATTCCGTTCCATTCCATTCAATTACACATTGCATTCCATTACAATCCACATTCCTTTCCGTTCCATATTCCATTCCATTTCATTCCACATTCCATTCCACATTTCATTCCATTCCATTCTATTCCACATTCCATTCGATTCCACTTCACATTCCATTCCATTCCATTCCACGTTCCATTCCACATTCCATTCCACGTTCCATTACACATTCCGTTCCATTCCATTCCACATTCGATTCAATTCCATTACACAGTCCATTCCATTTCATTCCACATTCCATTTCATTAAATTTCGCATTCCATTCAATTACATTGCATTCCACATTCCATTCCATTCCATTCTACATTCCATTCCTTTCCATTCCATTCTATTCCACATTCCATTCCATTCCATTCTTTTCAACATTCCATTCCATTACATTCCACTTTCCTTTCAATTACATTCTACATTCCATTCCACATTCTATTCTACATTCTCTTCCACATTCCATCCCACAGTGAATTCCACATTCCATTCCACATTCTATTCTACATTCTCTTCCACATTCCATCCCACACTGAATTCCACATTCCATTCCTTTCCATCACACATTCCATTACATTTTCCATTCCATTCCTTTCCACTTTCCATTCCACTTTGCATTCCATTCCTTTCCACCTTCCATTCCGTGTTCGATTGCACTATCCATTCCACGTTACTTTCCACGTTCCATTCCACGTTCCATTACATTCCATTCCATATTCCATACCATTCCATTCCATTCCATTCCTCATTCCATTCCACATTCCTTTCAACATTGCCTTCCACTTTCCATTCTCTTCCATTCCACATTCCAATCCACATTCCATTGCATTACATTACACATTCCATTCCATTCCCCTCCACATTCCATTCCACATACCCTTCCATTCCTCTCCACATTCCATTCCACATTCCATTCCATTCCATTCAACATTCCATTCCACATTCCATTCCATTCCATTCCACATTCCATTCCACGTGACATTCCATATTCCATTCCACATTCCATTCCACATTCCATTGTGTTCCATTCCACATTCCATTCCTCATAACTTTCCACAATCCATTCCACATTCCATTCTATTCCATTTAACTTTCCTTTCCATTACACTCCACATTCCATTTCACATTCCTGTCCAGCACATTCCACATTGCATTTCACATTCCATTGCATTCCTTTCCACTTTCCATTCCATTCCACTCCACATTCCATACCACATTCCATTCCATTCCATTCCATTCCATTCCACGTTGTATTGCACTTTCCATTAGATTCCATTCCACATTCCTTTCCACATTCCTTTCCATTCAATTCCACATTTCATTCCACATTCCATTCCACATTCCATTCCACATTCCATGCCATTCCACTCCTCATTCAACTCAACTCCATTCCATTCCACATTACCTTGCATTCTACACCTTTTCACATTCCATTCCATTCCATTCCACATATAATTCCATGATCAATTCCATGTTCCACTCCATGTTCCATTGCAGGTTCCATTCCACATTCCATTCCACGTTCCATCCCATTGCATTCTACATTCCACCGCACATTCCAATACATTCCATTTCACATTCCATTCCACCTTCCATCTCACATTCCATACCACATTCCAATCTGTTCCATTCCGCATTCCATTCTAAGTTCCATTCCATGATTCATTCCGCGTTCCTTTCCACGTTCCATTCCATTCCATTCCATTACACTTTCCATTTCATTCCATTCCACTTTCCATTCCACATTCCATTCCACATTCCATTTCACATTCCATTCCGCATTCCATTTCACTTTCCATTCCATTCCATTCCATTACATTACACATTGCTTTCCATTACAATCCACATTCCTTTCTGTTCCATTCCACATTCCATTCCGTTCCACTTTCCATTCCTTTCCGTTCAATATTCCAATCCATTTCATTCCACATTCCATTACACATTTCATTCCATTCCATTCTATTGCACATTCCATTCGATTCCATTCCACATTCCATTCCATTCCATTCCACGTTCAATTCCACATTCCATTCCACATTCCATTCCATGTTCCATTCCACAATCCATTCCATTCCAATTCACATTCGATTCCATTCCATTCAACATTCCATTCCATTCCGCATTCCATTCCATTTAATTTCACATTCCATTACATTACATTGCATTCCACATTCCATTCCATTCCATTCTGCACTCCATTCCTTTCCATTCCATTCTATTCCACATTCCATTCCATTCCATTCTATTCCACATTCCATTCCATTCCTTTCCACTTTCCATTCAATTACATATCACATTCCATTCCACATTCCTTTCTACATTCTATTCCACGTTCCATCCCCCATTGAATTTCACATTCCATTCCTTTCCATCCAACATTCCATTACATGCTCCATTCCATTCCATTCCACATTCCATTCCACTTTCCATTACATTACATTCCACCTTCCATTCCATGTTCCATTGCACTTTCCATTCCACGTTACTTTCCACGTTCCATTCCACATTCCATTACTTTCCATTCCATATTCCATACCATTCCATTCCATTCGATTCCACAATCCATTCCATTCCATTCCTCTTTCCATTCCACCTTCCGTTCCACATTCCGTTCCATTCCATTCCACTACCATTCCACTCTCCATTCCACATTCCATTCCACATTCCACTCCGTTACATTCCACATTCTATTCCACACTGCATTCCACATTCCATTCCACATTCCATTCCATTTCATTCTGCATTCCATTCCACATTCCATTCCGTTCCATTCCAAATTCATTTCTGCATTCCAATCCATTCTCTTATACATTCCATTCCATTCCATTCCGTATTTCATTCGACATTCTATGCCACTTTCCATTCCACGCTCCATTCCATTCCGTTCCACATTCTATTCCACATTCCATTCCACATTCCATTCCGTTCAATGCCATGTTTCCTTCCACATTCCATTCCACATTCTATTCCACATTCCATTCCACATTCCATTCCGTTCAATGCCATGTTCCCTTCCACATTCCATTCCACATTCCATTCCACATTCCTTTCCACATTCAGTTCCACATTCCATTCTACGTTCCATTCCATTCCATTCCAAATTCCATTCCATTCCATTCCACATTCCATTCCATTCCATTCCACATTCTATTCCATTCCATTCCACATTCTATTCCATTCCATTCCATTGTCTTCCATATTCGATTCCATTCCATTCCACATTCCATTCTGTTACATTCCACTTTGCATTCCACATTCCATTCCACATTCTATTCCACGTACCATTCCGTTCCATTCCACATTCTATTCAATTCCATTCCACATTGCATTCCATTCAATTCCACTTTCCATTCCATTCCATTCCAGATTCCATTCCACATTCCATTCCATTCCATTCCACATTGCATTCCACGTGGCATTTCATTCCAAACCACATTCCATTTCACATTTCATTCCACTTTGCATTCCACATTGCATTTCACATTCCATTCCACATTGTATTCCATTCAATTACACATTCCATTCCACATTCCATTTCATTCCATTCCGCATTCCATTCCATTCCATTCGACGTTTCATTGAACGTTCCATTCCGTGATGCATTCGAAGTTCCAATCCGCTTTCCATTCCATTCCATTCCAAATTTCTTTCCATATTCCATTCCATTCCATTCCACATTCCGTTGCAAATTCCATTCCATTCCATTCCACATTCCATTCCATTAATTTCCACATTCCAGTCATTTCCACATTCCATTCCAAGTTTCATTCCACAATCCATTCCACTTTCAATTCCGTTCCATTCCACAATCCATTCCACATTGCACTCGACATTGCATTCCACATTCCGTTCCACATTCCCTTCCACATTCCATTCCATTCCATTCCACATTCCATTCCATTCCATTCCATTCCATTCCACATGCCATTTCACATTCCATTCCGTTCCATTCCACATTCCTTTCGAGATTCCATTCCACATTGCATTCCACATTCCATTCCACATTCCTTTCCATTCCATTCCATATTCCATTCCATTCCATTCCACATTCCATTCCATTCAATTCCACATTCCATTTCACATTAAATTCCGTTCCATTCCACATTCCATTCCAGATTCCATTCCTCTTTCCATTCCACATTCCGTTCCACATTCCACTCCATTGCATTCTGCATTCCATTCCATTCCATTCCATATTTAATTTCACTTTCCATTCCGCTTTTCATTTCACATTCCATTCCATTCCATTCCCCATTAAATTGCATTCCATTCCACATTCCTTTCCACTTTTCATTCCATTCCATTGCACATTCCATTCCATTCCATTCCATTCCACATTCCATTCATCTCTACATTCCATTCCACATTCCATTCCATGTTCCACTCTGCATTTCATTACACATTCCATTCGACTTTCTATTGCGTTCCATTCCACATTCGGTTCCACACTCCCCTCGACATTGCATTCCACATTCCATTCCACATTCCGTTCCACATTCCATTCCATTCCATTGCACATTCCATTCCGCTTTCCATTCCATTTCATTCCACATTCCATTCCCTTCTATCCCACATTCCATTAAACATTCCATTCCACGTCCCATTCCACGTTCCATTCCACGTTCCAATCCATTCAATTCCTCATTCCATTACAGATTGAATTCCATTCCATTCCACTTTCCTTTAAAAATTCCATTCCACATTCCATTCCACATTCCATTCCACATTCCATTCCACTTTCCATTCTATTCCATTCCACATTCCATTCCACATTCCATTCAACATTCCATTCCACATTCCAATCCATTTCATTCCACATTAAATTCCACATTCTATTCCACACTGCATTCCGTTTGATTCCACATTCCATTAAACATTGAATTCCACATTCCATTGCTTTCCATTCCACGTTTCATTACAGGATCCATTCCATTCTATTCCACTTTCCATTGCACGATCCAGTCCACTTTCCATTCCACATTCCATTCCACATTCCATTTCACAATCCATTCCACATTCCATTTCACATTCCATTCTATTCCATTTAACATTCCATTCCATTTCATTCCACTTTCCATTCTACATTGCATGCTACATTCCATTCCATTCCATTCCACATTCCACTCCAATTTTCATTCTACATTCCATTCCATTCCATCTCACATTCCATTCCACATTCCATTCCATTCCATTCTGTGTTGCATTCCACGTTGCATACCACGTTACATTACACGTTCCTTTCCACATTGCATTCAATTCCGTTCCACATTCCATACCATTCCATTCCATTTCATTTCACAATCCATTCCATTCCATTCCACATTCGATTCCATATTCCATTCCACATTCCTTTCTGTTGCATTCCACACCGCATTCCGCACTCCATTAAACATTCCATTCCACATACCATTCCTTTCCACTCCACATTCAATTCCACGTTTGATTTCACTTTCCATTGCATTCCATTCCACATTACTTTGCATTCCATTCCACATTCCTTTCCATTATATTCCACATTCCGTTCCACATTTTATTCCATCTTTCTTTCCACATACCATTCCATTCCATTCCACATTCCATTCCACTTTCCATTCCACTTTCCATTCCATTCCATTCCACATTCTATTACACGCTCCATTCCACGTTAGATTCCATGTTCCATTCCACTTTCCATTGCATTACATTTCACGTTCCATTCCACTTTGCATTACATTACATTCCACTTTCATTTCCACATTCAATTCCACATTTCATTCCACTATATATTCCGTTCTATTTCACATTCCATTCCACGTTCCATTCCACATTTCATGCCATTCCATTCCACATTGTTTTCCACATTCCATTTAACAGTCCGTTCCACATTTCATTACATTCCATTCCACATTCCATTCCACATATGATTCCATTCCATTCCACATTCCATTCCACATTCCATTCCACATTCCATTCCATTCCATTCCATTCCTATTCCATTCCATTCTATTGCACATTCCATTCCATTCCATTCCACGTTCCATTCCATTCCATTCCACATTCCACTCCACATTACAGTCCTTTTCATTCCACATTTCATTCCACATTCCATTCCATTCCAGTACACATTGCATTCCACATTCCATTCAACATTCCATTCCACATTCCATTAAATTCCATTCCACATTCCGTTCCACATTTCATCGCATTCCATTCCACATTCCTTTGAATTCAACTCCACCTTCCATTCCACATTCCTTTCCACTCCATTCCACATTCCATTGCACATTCCATTCCACATTATATTGCATTCCACATTCCATTCCATTCCATTTCACATTCCATTTCATTCCATTCCACATTCCATTCCAAATTCCATTTCACTTTCCATTCCATTCCATTGAAATCCACATTCCATTCCATTCAAATCCACATTCCATTCCATTCCTTTCCTAGTTCCATTCCATTCGACATTCCATTCCATTCCATTCCACATTCCATTACACATTCAATTGAAATTTCCATTCCATTCCATTCTATTCCACATTGCATTCCATTCCATTCCACATTCCATTCCATTTCATAAAACCTTCCATTAAACATTCCATTCCACATTCCATTTCACATTCCATTCCTTTCAAATTCACGTTCCATTCCTTTCCATTGCATTCCACATTCCATTCCACATTCCATTCCATTCCATTCCACATTCCATTCCACATTCCATTGAATTCCATTCCACATTCCATTCCTTTCAAATTCACGTTCCATCCCTTTCCATTGCATTCCACATTCCATTCCACTTTCCATTCCATTCCATTCCACATTCCATTCCACATTCCATTGAATTCCATTCCACATTCCATTCCTTTCAAATTCACGTTCCATTCGTTTCCATTGCATTCCACATTCCATTCCACATTCCATTCCATTCCACATTCCATTGAATTCCATTCCACATTCCTTTCCATTCAGCTCCATCTTCCATTCCAGTTTCCGTTCCATTCCATTCAATATTCCATTGCAGATTACATTTTACATTCCATTCAATTCCATTCCACATTTCATTCCACATTCCATTCCATTCCTTCCCACGTTCCATTGCACATTTATTTCCACATTCCATTCCACATTCCATTCCGTTCCATTCCACATTCCCTTCTGTTCCATTCCACATTCCATTCTACATTCCGTTCCATATTCCATTCCACATTCTACTCCGCATTCCATTCCACATTCCATTCCATGATCCACTCCACTCCACTTTCCATTCCACATTCCATTTCATTCCATTCCACATTCCATTTCATTCCATTCCACATTCCATTCCAAATCCCTTTTAATTTTCCATTCCATTCCATTCCATTCCATTCCATTCCACATTTCATTCCATTCCATTCCAATCCACATTCCTTTCCATTCCTTTCCAAGTTCAATTCTGCTCCACATTCCATTGCATTCCATTCCACCTTCCATTCCACATTCCATTGCGCATTCCATTCCATTCAATTCTATTCCTCCTTCCATTCCATTCCCTTCCACATTCCATTCCATTCCCTTCCACATTCCATTCCACATTCCATTCCTTTCCATTCCACATTCCATTCCACATTCCTTTCAACATACCATTCTCCGTCCATTCCATTACATTCCACATACCATTCTCCGTCCATTCCATTACATTCCACATACCATACCATTCCATTCCAATCCAAATTCCATTCCTTTCCATTCTACATTCCATTCGATTCCTTTCCACATTCCATTCTTTCAATTCCGCATTCCATTCCATTATATTGCATTCCAATTTCCATTCCATTCTATTCCGCATTCCATTCCTTTGCATTCCATTCCATACCACATTACATTCCACATTCCATTCCAAATTCCATTCCACGTTCCGTTCCATTCCATTCCACATTCCATTCCATTCCATTCCCATTCCATTCCACATTCCATTCCATTGCATTCCACATTCCATTCCATCCCATTCCATTCCACGTCCCATTCCATTCCATTTCACACTCCATTCCATTCCATTCCACATTCGATTCCATTCCATTCCACTTCACATTCCATTCAATTCCACATTGTATTCCATTCCATTCCATTCAATTCCACATTGTATTCCATTCCATTCCATTCAATTCCACATTGCATTCCATTCCACATTCGATAAAATTCCATTCCACTGCGAATTCCATTCCTTTTCATCCACATTCCATTGCATTCAATTGCATATTCCATTCCACGTTCCATTTCACAATCCTTTACTTTCCATTCCACATTTCATCAATTTATATTCCATTCCATTCCAGATTCCAATCCATTCCCTTCCAAATTCTATTCCACATTACATTCCTTTCCATTCCACATTCCATTACATTCCTTTCCACATTCCATTCCATTCCACTTTCCATTCCATATTGCATTCCATTCCAGTCCACATTCCATTCCACATTCCATTCCATACCATGCCACATTTCATTCCATTCAATTCCACTTTACATTCCATTCCATTAAGCATTCCATTTCCACATTCCATTTCCACATTCCATTACTTTCCATTCCACATTCCATTCCACATTCCATTCCAGATTCCATTCCACGTTCCATTACATTCCATTCCATGTCCCTTTCCACTTTCCATTCCTTTCTATTCCACGTTCCATTGTACTTTAAATTGCCCATTGCATTCCACTTTCCATTTTACGTTCCATTCCACTTTCCTTTCCATTCCACTCCACATTCCATTCCGTGATCCATTCCATTCAATTCCACTTTCCTTTGCAACTTGCATTCCACATTCTATTCCACATTGCATTCTGTTCCATTCCACATTCCATTCCAAATTCCCATCCACATTCCATTACACATTCCTTTGCATTCCTTTCCACATTCCTTTACACATTCCATTCCACACTCCATACCACATTCCATTCCATTCCCTTCCACTTTCCATTCCACATTCCATTTCATCCCATTCCACATTGCATTCCACATTCCATGCCACATACCATTCCGTTCCATTGCACATTCCATTCCACATTCCATTCCATTCATTCCACGTTGCTTTCCACATTCCATTTCTCATTCCATTCCGTATTCCTTTCCACGTTCCATTCCACTACATTCCACATTCCATTCAACGTTCCATATAATTCTATTTCGCGTTGCATTTCATATTCCATTCCTCATTCCTTTCCACATAACATTCCATGGTCGATCCCACTTTCCATTCCACAATGCATTCCACGTTCCATTCCACGTTCCGTTCCATTCCATTCCACATTCCTTTCCACATTCCATTGCACCTTCCATTCCCTTCGATTCTATTCCACATTCCCTTCCTTTCCATTCCACATTCCATTGCATTCCATTCCACGTTCCATTCCACTTTCCTTTCCACATTCCATTCCACGTTCTACTACACGTTCCATTCCTTACCATTCCATGTTCCATTCCACGTTCCATTCCATTCCCTTCCATTTTCCATTCCACATTCCATTGCAAGTTCCATTCCATTCCCTTCCACATTCCCTTCCACATTCCCTTCCACGTTCCATTCCATTCCATTCCACATTCCATTACATTCCATTCCACTTTCCATTCCACATTCCATTACATTCCATTCCACTTTCCATTCCATTACATTCCACGTTTCATTCCACTCCATTCCACATTCCATTTCACATTCCATTCCATTGCATTCCACATTACATTCCTCTCCATTCCACATTCCATTCCATTCCACTCCATTCTGCATTCCATTGCATTCCATTCCACATTTCATTCCATTCCGTTCCATATTCCATTGCATTCCATTCCATTCCATTCCATTCCATTCCATTCCATTCCATTCCATTCCACATTCTGTTCCATTCCACATTCCATTCCTTTCCAATCCACATTCAATTCCCTTCAATTCCATTACATTCCTCATTCCATTCCATTCCATGACACATTCGATTCCATTTCATTCCATTCCAGATTCTGTTCCATTCCACATTGCATTCCATTCAATTCCACATTCCATTCTGATCCATTCCATTCCAGTTCATATTGCTTTCCATTCCATTCTATTCCACATTTTATTTCATTCTGCATTCCATTCCATTTCATTCCAGATTCCAAACCATTTCATTCCTTTCCATTGCACATTCCATTCCATTCCATTCCACATTCCAGTCCATTCCATTCTATTCCACAATCTATTCCATTGCACATTCCTTTCCACATTCCATTCCACGTTCCATTAGACGTTCCTTTCCATGTTCCATTCTGAATTCCTTTCCACGTTGCATTCCACGTTGCATTCCACATTCCTTTCCTCTTTCCATTCAATGTTCCATTCCAGTTTCCATTCCATTCCATTCCTCCTTCCATTCCATTCCACTCCATATTCCATTCCACATTCCATTGCATTCCATTCCACCTTCCATTCCAATTTCCATTACTTTCCATTCCACATTCCATTCCATTCCAAACGACTTTCCATTTCACATTCCAGTCCATTCCATGCCACATTCCATTCCACATTCCAATGCACATTCTTTTCCATTCCATTCCACATTCCAATGCACATTCTTTTCCATTCCATTCCACATTCCAATGCACATTCTTTTCCATTCCATTCCATTCCACATTGCATTCGGCATTCCATTCCATTACACATTCCTTTCCACATTCCATTCCATTCCACGTTACATACAACATACCATTCCGTTCCATTCCACATTCCATTCCATTGCATTCCGCTTTCCATTCTAATCCATTCCACGTTCCATTCCACGTTCCATTCCACGTTCTATTAACCATACCATACCATTCCATTCCACGTTCCATTACACATTCCACTGCAATCCATTCCACATTGCATTCCACTTTCCATTCCAAATTCCTGTCCACATTCCGTTCCATTCCATTCCATGTTCCATTTCACATTGCATTCCATTCCATTCCACGTTCCATTCCACACTCTATTCGACATTCCATTCCACATTCCATTCCTTTCCATTCCACTTTCCATTCCACTTTCCATTCCACATTCCATTCCACATTTCATTCCCTTCCATTCCACATTCCATTCTGCATTCCATTCCATTGCGTTCCACATTCCATTCCATTCCACTGCACATTCAATTCCACATTTCCTTCCATTCCATTGCACATTCTACTGAAAGTTAAATTCCATTCAATTCCTCGATCCATTCTACTTTTCATTACACATTCCATTCCACATTACATTGCATTCCATTCCGTATTCCATTCCATTCCATTCCACATTCCATTCCATTCCATTCCACATTCCATTCCACATTCCATTCTGCATTCCATTCCATTCCATTCCACATTGCATTCTGCATTCCATTCCTGTCCATCCGCATTCCATTCCACATTCCATTCCTTTCCATTAAACATTCGTTTCCACGTTCCAGTCCACGTTCCATTCCATTCCATTCCACATTGCATTCTATTCCATTCCACATTCCATACAATTCCATTCCATTCCATTCCGCATTCCACTCCATTCCATTTCATGTTCTCTTCCAGATTGCATTCCATGCCATTCCACATTCAATTACACAGTCCATTCCATTCCATTCCACATTCCATTCCATTCCATTGCATTCGGCATTCCATTCCATAGCATTCCACATTCTATTTCTCATTCCATTCCATTCCATTCCACATTGAATTCCAGATTCCATTCCATTCCATTCCACATTCCCTTCCATTCCATTGCACATTCCATTCATTTCCATTCCACATTCAATTCCACTTTACATTCCATGTTCCATTCAACTTTCCATTCCACGTTCCATTCCACTTTCCATTTCACGTTCCATTCCACGTTACATGCCATTCCATTCCATATTCCTTACCAATGCATTCTGTTGCATTCCGCATTCCATTCCATTCCATTCCATTCAACATTCTACTCCACTATCAATATCATTCCCTTCCACATTCCACTCATTCCATTCCACATTCCAGTCCATTCCATTCCACATTCCATACTTTTCAATTATAGATTCCATTTCACATTCCATTCAACTTTCTATTCCACATTCCATTCCACATTCCAATCCAAGTTCCATTAAATTCCATTCCACTTTCCATTCCACGATCGATTCCACAGTCCACTCCACGCCTCATTCCACTCCATTCCATGATCCATTCCACGTTCCATTCCACGTTCCATTCCATTCCATTTCACGTTCCATTCCACATTCCATTCCACACTCCACTCCACGTTCCATTCCACTTTCCATTCCACATTCCATTCTATATTTCAATCCAAGCTCCATTCCACTTTCCATTCCGTTCCATTCCACGTTCCATTCCACAATCCATTCCATTCCATTACACTTTCCATTCCTCATTCCAATCCACATCCCATTCCACATTCCAATACGTTCCATTCGACATTCCATTTCACATTCCATTTCACATTCCATACCACATTCTATTACATTCCGTTCCACATTACATTTCACATTACATTCCACATTCCATTCTGTTATATTCCACATTACATTCCACATTCCTTTCCACATTCCATTCCACATTCCATTCCACTTTCCATTACACTTTTCATTCCATTCCATGCCACATTCCATTCCATTCCATGCCACTTTCCATTCCACATTCCATTGTACATTCCATTTCAAGTTCCATTCCACATTGCATTCCAAGTTCCTTTCCAACTTCTATTGAACATTCCATTCCATTCCATTCCATGGAATGGAATGTGGAATGGAACTTTAATGGAATGGAAAGTGGAATGTAATGTAATGGAACGTGGAAAGGAATGTGGAATGGAATAGATTTTGGAATGGAATGGAATGGAATGTGGAATGGAATGGAATGGAATGGATTGCATTGTGGAATGGAATTGAATGGATTCGAATTTAGAATGGAATGGAAAGGAATGTTGAATTGAATAGAATGTGGAGTAGAATGGAATGGATGGCAAGTGAAATGGAATGGAATGGAAAGGAATGGAATATGTAATTGAATTTTATGGAATGGGCAACGGAATAGATTGTGCAATGGTATGAAAAGGAATAGAAAGTGGAATGGAATGGAATGGAATGAGGAATGGAATGGAATGGAATGGAATGGAACGTGGATTGGAATTGAATGGAATGTGGAATGTAACAGAATGTGGAATGGAATGGAATGTTTAATGGAATGGAATGGAATGTGGAATGGAATGCAATGTAATGCGGAATGGTATGGAATGGAATGGAATGTTGAATGGAGTGGAATGTAATGTGGAATGGAATGGAACCGGAAAGGAATGGAAAGTGGAGTGTATTGGAATGGAATGTGGAATGGAATGTGGAATGGAATAGATTGTGGAATGGAATGGAGCGGAATGTGGAATGGAATGGAATGGAATGGAATGGAATGGATTGCATTGTGCAATGGAATTGAATGGATTGCAATGTATAATGGAATGGAAAGGAATGTTGAATGGAATAGAATGTGGAATAGAATGGAATGGATGGCAAGTGAAATGGAATGGAATGGAAAGGAATGGAATATGGAATTGAGTTGTATGGAATGTGCAACGGAATAGATTGTGGAATGGTATGAAATGGAATCGAAAGTGGAATGGAATGGAATGGAATGAGGAATGGAATGTAATGGAATTGAACGTGGATTGGAATTGAATGCAATGTGGAATGGAACAGAATGTGGAATGGAATGGAATGTGGAATGGAATGGAATGGAATGTGGAATGGAAATAAATGGAATGCAGAATGGTATGGAATGGAATGGAATGTTGAATGGAGTGGAATGTAATGTGGAATGGAATGGAATGGAATGTGGAATGGAATGTGGAATGGAATGTGGAATGGAATATGGAATGGAATGGAATGGAATGTGGAATGGAATGGATAGGTAATTGGAATGAAATGGGAAGGAATGTGGAATGGAATGGATTCTAATGTGTCATGAAAAGGAATGGAAATTGGAATGGAATGTGGAATGGAATGGAATGGATAGGAATGTGGAGTGGAAGGTGGAATGGAATGGAATGAAACGTGGAATGGAATGTGGAATGAAATGTGGAATGTCATGGAATGGAATGTGGAATATAATGGAAAGGAATGTGATATGGATTGTGGAATGGAATGGAATGGAATGTGGAATGGAATGTGGAATGAAATGGAATGGAATGTGGCATTGAATGTGTAATGGGATGGAATGGAATGTGGAAGGGAATGTGGAATGGAACGTGTAAAGGAATGTGGAATGAAATATAATGGAATGTGGAATGAAATTGTGGAATGTAATGGAAGGGAATGTGGAAAGGAAAGGAATGGAGTGTGGAATGGAACGGAATGGATTGGAACTTGAAATGGAATGTGAAATGCAATGTGGAATGGAATTAGAAAAGGAATGTGGAATGGAATGTGCAATGGAATATAATGCAATGTGGAATGGAATGGAATGTGAAATGGAATGCAAAGAAATAAGGAATGGATTGGAATTAAAGGTGGAATGAAATGCGAAGGGAATGTGGAATGGAATGGAATGGAATGTGGAAAGGAATGGAATGCAATGGAATGGAATGTGGAATGGAATGGATTGGAAAGTGGAATGGAATGGAATGTGGAATGGAATGTGGAATGGAATGTAATGGAATGTGAAATGGAATGGAATGCAATGGAATGTGGAATGGAATGGAATGCGGAATGAAATGGAACAGAATGTGGAATGGAATGTTAAATGGAAAGGAATGTTTAATGGAATGCAGTGGAATGTGGAATGGAAGGGAATGGAATGTGGAATTGAAAGTGGATTTGAATGTGGAATGGAATGAAATGGAATGTGAAATGGAACGGAATGGAACATGGAATAAAACGTGGATTGAACGTGGAATTGAATGAAATGGAATGTGGAATGGAATGGAATGGAATGTGGAATGCAATGGAATGTGGAAAGGAATAGAATGGAATGGAAAGAGGAATGGAATGGAATTGAAGGTGGAATGGAATGTGGAATCTAATGTGGAATATAATGGAATGGAATGATGAATGGAATGTGGAATAGATTGAAATGGAACGTGGAATGGAATGGAATGTGGAATTGAAAGAGTAATTTAATGGAATGGAAGGTGGAATGGAATCTGGAATGGATCGTGGAATTTAACGTGGAATGGAACGTGGAATGCAATGGAATTTAATGAAAGTGGTATGGAATGGAATGGAAAGGAATGTAGAATGGAATGGAATGGAATGTGGAATGGTACTTGGAATGGAATGTGGAATGGAATGTGAAGTGGAATGTGGAATGGAATGGAATGGAATGGCATGTGGGATGGAATAGAATGTTTAATGGAATGGAATGAAAATTGGAATGGAATGGAACTGAACGGAATGGAGAATGCAATGGAATGGAATGTGGAATGGAAAGGAATGTGGAATGAAATAGAATGGAATGGAAATTGAATGGAATGGAATGGAATGTGGAATGGAGTGGAATGGAATGGAATGTCGAACGGAATGGATTGGAATGCAATATGGAATAGAATGCAATGGAATGTGGAATGGAAAGTGGAATGGAATGTAATGGAAAGCGGAATGGAACGTCTAATGGAACGTTGAATGGAACTTGGAATGGAATGGAATAGAACGTGGAATGGAATGTGAAATGGAAAGTGGAATGTAATGGAATGGAAAGTTGAATAGAATGGAATGGAATCTGGTATGTAATGTGGAATGGAATGGAATGGAATGTGGAATGGAATGTGGAATGTAATTTAATGGAATGTGAACGGGAATGTGGAATGGAATGTGGAATGGAATGTGGAGTGGAATGGAAAGGAATGTGGAATGAAATGGAATGGAATGTTGAATGGAATGGATTGTAATGTGGAATGAAATGGAATGGAATGTGGAATGGAAGAGAATGGAATGTGGAATGGAATGGAATGGAATGTGGAATGGAATGTGGAATGGAATGCAATGGAATGTCTAATGGAATGTGGAATGGAATGTGGAATTGATGGAAAGGGATGTGAAATGGTATGGAATGGAATGTGAAATGGAATGTGGAATGGAATAGAAAGGAAAGTAATGTGGAATGGCATGTCGAATGGAATGGAATGTGGAATGGAAGGTGGAATGGAATGGAATGGAATGTGGAATGGAAGGAGGAATGGTATGTGGAATGGAATGTGGAGTTGAATTTAACGGAATGTGGAATGCAATGTGGAATTGAATGGAATCAAATGTGGAATGGAATGTGGAATGGAATGGAATCGAATGGAATGGAATGGAAAGTTGAATGGAATGGAATAGAATGTGGAATGGAATATGGAATGTAATGGAATGGAATGTGGAATGGAATGTGGAATGGATTGGAATGGAACGTGGAATGGAATGGAATGTAATGCGGAATTGAACATGGAATGGAATGAATTGGAAGGTGGAATGGAATGTGGAATGGAACGTGGAAAGAAACGTTGAATGGAACGTGGAATGGAACTTTGAATGGAACGTGGAACTGAATGGAATGTAAAGGAAAGTGGAAAGAAATGGAATGGAAAGGAATGTGGAATGGAATGAAATAGAATGTGGAGTGGATTGGAATGGAATGTCAAATGGAACGTGGAATGGAACGTGTAATGGAAATTGGAGCAGAATGTGGAATGCAATGTGTAATGGAACAGAATGGAATGGAATGTGGAATGGAAAGGAATGTGGAATGGAATGGAATTGAATGGAATGTGGAATGGAATGGAATGGAATGTGGAATGGAAAGGAATATGGAATGGAATAGAATGGAATGGAATGGAATGTGGAATGGAATGGAATGTGGAATGGAGTGGAATGGAATGGAATGGAATGTGGAATGGAATGGAATGTGGAATGGAATGGAATGGAATGTGGAATGGAATGGAATGGAATGTGCAAAGGAATGTGAAATTGAAAGGAATGGAATGGTATGGAATGTGGAATGTAATGGAATGGAATATGGAATGGAATGGAATGACAAGTGGAATGGAATGGAATGGAATGTGAAATAGAATGGAATGGAATGCAATATGGAATGGAATATAAAGGAATGTGAAATAGAACGTGGAATGGAATGGAATGGAACTTGGAATGGATCTTGTTAAGGAACGTCTATAAGAAGGTGAAATGGGCCTCGGAATGGAATGGAATGGAAAGTGGAATGGCATGTAGAAATGAATGTGGAATGTAATGGAATGGAATGTGAGATAGAATGGAATGGAATGTGGTATGGAATGTGGAATATAATGGAATGGAATGTGTAGTGGAATGCGGAATGTAATGTTTTTGAATGTGGAAAGTTATGTGGAATGTTATGTGGAATTAAATGGAATGGAATGTTGAATGGAATGTGGAACGGAATGTGGAATGGAATGGAAAGGAATGTCAAATGGAAAGAAATGGATTGTGGAATGGAATATAGAAGGGAGTGGTATGGAACGGAATGTGGAATGTAATGGAATGTAATGCAGTATGGAATGTGGAATAGAATGGAAAGGAATGTCAAATGGAAAGAAATGGACTGTGGAATGGAATATGGAAGGGAAAGGAATGGAATGGAATGTTGAATGGAATGTGGAATGAAATGGAATGGAATGTGGAATAGAAAGGAATGGAATGGAATGAGGAATAGAATGTGCAATGGAATGTGTAATGTAATGCAGTGGAATGTGGAATGGAATGGAATGGAATGTGGAATGGAATGGAATGGAATGGAAGGTGAAATGGAATGTGCAATGGAATGTGAAATGGAATGTGGCATGGAATGTTTAATGGAATGAAATGGAACGTGGAATTGAATGGAATAGAAGATGGAATGGAATGGAATGGAACGTGCAATGGAACCTGGAATGGAACATGGAATGGAAGTTGGAATGGAATGTGGAATGGAATGTAGAAAGCAATGGAATGGAATGTGGAAAGAAATGTGGAATGAAATGGAATTGAATGCGGAATGGAATGTGGAACGGAATGCAATGGATTGCGGAATGGAATGTGGAAAGGAATGGAATGGAAGGTGGAATGAAATAGCAAGTGGAATATAACGGAATGGAAAGTAGAATGGAACATGAAATGGAACGTCTAATGGAACCTGGAATGGAAAGTGGAATGAAATGTGAAATGGAGTGGAATAGAATGGAATGGAATGTGGAATGGAATAGAATGTGGAATGGAATGAAATGGAATGGAATGTAGAATTGAATGGAATGGAATGTCGAGTGGAATGGAATGGAATGTAATGGAATGTGGAATGGAATCGAATGGGATGGAATGTGGTATGCACTCATCCCAAAGAAGTTTTTATGTGAAGATATTTTCTAGACAGAAGCATTCTCAGAAACTTCTTTGTCATTTGGGTTTTGAACTCACAGAGTTGAAACTTCCTTTTCATAGAGTAGTTCTGCAACTCTCTTGTTGTGGAAACTGCAAGTGGATATTTAGTGCGATTACTGCATCTAGTGGAAAAGCAAATACATTCAGAGGAAAACTAGATAGAACCGTTCTCTAGAAACTTCTTTGTGATGTGTGCATTCTACTCACAGAGTTGAACCTTCCTTTTGATAGAACAGTTTTGAAACACTCTTTTTGTGGAGTCTACAAGTGGATATTTGGAGCGCTTTGAAGCCTGTGGTGGAAAAGGAAACATCTTCATATAAAAACTAGATAGAAACATTCTCAGAAACTTCTTTGTGATGTGCGCATTCAACTCACAGATGTGAAGCTTCCTTTTGATATAGCTGTTTTGAAACACTCTTTCAGTAGAATCTGCAAGTGGATATTTGGAGTGCTAAGAGGCCAACACTGGAAAAGGAAATATCTTCACATAAAAACTAGACGGAAGCATTCTCAGAATCTTCCCTGTGCATTATGCATTCAAGTGACAGAGAGGAATCTTCCTTTTGAAAGCGCAGTTTTAAAACACTCTTTTTGTAGAATTTGCTAATGGATGTTTGGAACGATTTGAGGCCTATGCTGGAAAACGAAATATCTTCTCATAAAAACTAAACAGAAGCATTCTCAGAAACTTCTTTGTCATGAGTGCATTCAACTCACACACTTGAACCTTCATTTTGAAAGAGCAGTTTTGAAAAACTCTTTTTGTAGAATCTGCAAGTGGATATTTTGAGCGTTTTCAGGCCTTTGCTGGGAAATGAAATATCTTCACCTGAAAACTACACAGAGGCATTCTCAGAAACTTCTTTGTGATGTGGGCATTCAACTCACAGAGTTGAACCTGCCTTTTGATAGAGCAGTTTGGAAACAGCCTTTTTGTAAAATCTGAAAATAAATATTTGGAGCCATTCGAGGCCTATGCTGGAAAAGGAAATATCTTCACAGAAACCCTAGACAGAAGCATTCTGAGGAACAGCTGTGGGATGAGTGCATTCAACTCAAGGAAGTGAACCTTCCTTTTGATAGAACAGTTTTGAAACACTCCTTTTGTAGAATCTGCAAGTGTTTATTTGGAGTGCTTTGATGCCTATGATGGAAAAGTAAATATCTTCACATAAAAACGAGACAGAAGCATTCTCAGAAGGTTCTGTGTGATGAGTGCATTCAGCTCACACACTTGAACTTTCCCTTTGATAGAGCAGTTTTGAAACACTCTTTTAGTAGCATCTGTAAGTGGATATTTGGAGGGCTTTTATGCCAATGCTGGAAAACGAAATATCATCACAGAAAAACTAGGCAGAAGCATTCTCAGAAACTTCTTCGGATGAGTGCATTCAACTCACAGAGTTGAACGTTACTTTTGATAGAACAGTTTTGAAACACTCCTTTTGTAGGATCTGCAACTGTTTATTTGGAGTGCTTTGAGGCCTATGTTGGAAAAGGAAATATCTTCACATAAAAACTAGACAGAAGTATTCTCAGAGACTTCCCTGTGCTATGTGCATTCAACCCACATAGTTGAACCTTCCTT
The DNA here is from genome assembly GCF_028885655.2 of Pongo abelii. Lineage (NCBI taxonomy): Eukaryota > Metazoa > Chordata > Mammalia > Primates > Hominidae > Pongo > Pongo abelii. Next base: position 14,168,694 of record NC_072000.2, on the reverse strand, counting down.
TTGATAGAACAGTTTTGAAAATCTCCTTTTGTAGAATCTGCAATTCAAAATTTGGAACGCGTTGAGGCCTATGCTGGAAAAGGAAATATCTTCACATAAAAACTAGATAGAAGCATTCTCAGAAATTTCTTTGTGACATGCACATTCAACTCACGGAGTTGAAGCTCCCTTTTGATATAGCTGTTTTGAAACACTCTTTTACTAGAATCTTCAAGTGCATATTTGGAGTGTTAAGAGGCCAACACTGGAAAAGGAAATATCTTCACATAAAAACTAGACAGAAGCATTCTCAGAGACTACCCTGTGCTTTCTGCATTACACCCACATATTTGAACCTTCCTTTTGATAGAACAGTTTTGAAAATCTCTTTTTGTAGAATCTGCAAGTCGACAGTTGGAACGCTTTGAGGCCTATGCTGGAAAAGGAAATAGCTTCACATAAAAACTAGATGGAAGCATTCTCAGAAACTTCTTTGTGATGTGCACATTCAACTCACAGTGTTGAAGCTTCCTTTTGATATAGCTGTTTTCAAACACTCTTTTAGTAGAATCTTCATGTGGATATTTTGAGTGTTAAGAGGCCAACACTGGAAAAGGAAATATCTTCACATGAAAACAAGACGGAAGCATTCTCAGAAACTTCCCTGTGCTTTATGCATTCAAGTCAGAGAGAGGAACTTTCCTTTTGAAAGCGCAGTTTTGAAACACTCTTTTTGTACAATTTGATAGGGGACGTTTGGAGCGATTTGAGGCCTATGCTGGAAAATGAAATATCTTCCCATGAAAACTAGACAGAAGGATTCTCTGAAACTTCTTTGTGCTGTGTGCATTCAACTCACAGAGTTGAACCTGCCTTTTGAGAGAGTAGTTTGGAAACAGACTTTTTGTATAATCTGAAAGTGGATATTTGGAGCGATTTGAGACCTATGCTGCAAAAAGAAATGTCTTCACATGAAACCTAGACAGAAGGATTCTCAGAAACTTCTTGGTCATTTGGGGATTGAACTCACAGAGTTGAACCTTCCTTTTCATAGAGCAGTTCTGCAACACTCTTGTTGCGGAAACTGCATGTGGATATTTGGTGCGATTGCAGCATCTAGTGGAAAAGGAAATACATTCAGATGAAAATTAGATAGAACCGTTCTCAGAAACTTCTTTGTGATGTGTGCATTCTACTCACAGGGTTGAATCTTCCTTTTGATAGAACAGTTTTGAAACACAATTTTTGTGGAGTCTGCAAGTGGATATTTGGGGCGCTTTGAAGCCGATGCTGGAAACGGAAACATCTTCACCTAAAAACTAGATAGAAGCATTTTCAGAAACTTCTTTGTGATGTGCACATTCAACTCACAGAGTTGAAGTTTCCTTTTGATATAGCTGTTTTGAAACTCTCTTTCAGTAGAATCTGCAAGTGGATATTTGGAGTGCTAGGAGGCCAACACTGGAAAAGGAAATATCTTCACATAAAAACTAGATGGAAGCATTCTCAGAAACTTCCCTGTGCTTTATTCATTCAAGTCACAGAGAGGAACCTTCCTTTTGAAAGCATAGTTTTGAAAAACTATTTTTGTAGAATTTGCTAGTGGATGTTTGGAGTGATTTGAGGCCTATGCTGGAAAACGAAATATCTTCCAATAGAAACTAGACAGAAGTATTCTCAGAAACTTCTTTATGATGAGTGCATTCAACTCACAGAGTTGAACCTTCATTTTGAAACACTCTTTTTGTAGAATCTGCAAGTGGATATTTTGAGCGTTTTGAGGCCTTTGCTGGGAAATGAAATATGTTCACCTGAAAACTACACAGAAGCATACTCAGAAACTTCTTTGTGATGTCTGCTTTCAACTCACAGAGTTGAACCTGCCATTTGATAGAGCAGTTTGGAAACAGCCTTTTTGTAAAATCTGCAAGTGGATATTTGGAGCGATTTGAGGCCTACGCAGTAAAAGGAAATATCTTCACAGAAACCCTAGACAGAAGCATTCTCAGGAACTTCTGTGTGATGACTGCACTCAACTCATGGACTTGAACCTTCCTTTTGATAGAAAAGTTTTGAAACACTCCTTTTGTAGAATCTGCAAGTGTTTATTTGGAGCACTTTGAGGCCTATGATGGAAAAGGAAATATCTTCACATTAAAAACGAGACAGAAGCATTCTCAGAAACTTCTGTCTGATGAGTGCATTCAATTCACACATTTGAACTTTCCGTTTGATAGAGCAGTTTTGAAACACTCTATTAGTCGCATCTGTAAGTGGATATTTGGAGGGCTTTTATGCAAATGCTGGAAAACGAAATATCATCACATAAAAACTAGGCAGAAGCATTCTCAGAAGCTTCTTCATGATGAGTGCATTCAACTCACAGAGTTGAATGTTCCTTTTGATAGAACAGTTTTGAAACGCTCCTTTTGTAGGATCTGCAACTGTTTATTTGGAGCGCTTTGAGGCTTATTTTGGAAAAGGAAATATCTTCACATAAAAACTAGACAGAAGCATTCTCAGAAACTTCCCTGTGCTTTCTGCATTCAACTCACATAGTTGAACCTTCCTTTTCATAGAACAGTTTTGAAACACTCTTTTCATATAATCTGCACGTCGACATTTGGAACGCTTTGAGGCCCATGCTGGAAAAGGAAATATCTTCACATAAAAACTAGATAGAAGCATTCTCAGAAACTTCTTTGTGATGTGCACATTGAACTCACAGAGTTGAAGCTTCCTTTTGATATAGCTGTTTTGAAACACTCTTTCAATTGAATCTTCAAGTGGATATTTGGAGTGTTAAGAGGCCAAAACTGGAAAAGGAAATATCTTCACATAAAAACTAGATGGAAGCATTCTCAGAAACTTCCCTGTGCTTTATGCATTCAAGTCACGGAGAGGAACCTTCTTAATGAAACACAGTTTTGAAACACTCTTTTTGTAGAATTTGCTAGTGGATGTTTGGAGCGATTTGAGGCCTATGCTGGAAAACGAAATAGCTTCCCATAAAAACTAGACAGAAGCATTCTCTGAAACTTCTTTGTGCTGTGTGCATTCGACTCACAGAGTTGAACCTGCCTTTTGAGAGAGTAGTTTGGAAACAGCCTTTTGGCAAAATCTGCAAGTGGATATTTGGAGTGATATGAGACCTATGCTGAAAAAAGAAATATCTCCACATAAACCCTAGACAGAAGCATTCTCAGAAACCTGTTGGTCATTTGGAGGATTGAACTCACAGGGTTGATCCTTCCTTTTCATAGAACAGTTCTGCAACACTCTTGTTGTGGAAACTGTAAGTGGATATTTGGTGCGATTGCGGCATCTTGTGGAAAAGGAAATACATTCAGATGAAAACTAGATAGAACCATTCTCAGAAACTTCTTTGTGATATCTACATTCTACTCACAGAGTTGAACCTTCCTTTTCATAGAACAGTTTTGAAGCAGTCTTTTTGTGGAGTCTGCAAATAGATATTGGAGCGCTTTGAAGTCTATGGTGGAAAAGGAAACATCTTCACATAAAAACTAGATAGAAGCATTCTCAGAAACTTCTTTGAGATGTGCGCATTCAACTCACAGAGTTGAAGCTTTCTTTTCATATATCTGTTTTGAAACACTCTTTCAGTACAATCCGCAAGTGGATATATGGATTGTTAAGAGGCCAACACTGGAAAAGGAAATATCTTCACATAAAAACTAGACGGAAGCATTCTCAGAAACTTCCCTGTGCTTTATGCATTCAAGTCACAGAGAGAAACCTTCCTTTTGAAAGCGCAGTTTTGAAACACTCTTTTTGTACAATTTGATAGGGGACATTTGAAGCGATTTGAGGCCTATGCTGGAAAATGAAATATCTTCCCATAAAAACTAGACAGAAGCATTCTCTGAAACTTCTTTGTGCTGTGTGCGTTCAACTCACAGAGTTGAACCTGCCTTTTGATAGAGTAGTTTGGAAACAGCCTTTTTGCAATATCTGCAAGTGGATATTTGGAGTGATATGAGACCTATGCTGAAGAAAGAAATATCTCCACATAAACCCTAGACAGAAGCATTCTCAGAAACCTGTTGGTCATTTGGGGGATTGAACTCACAGAGTTGATCCTTCCTTTTCATAGAACAGTTCTGCCACACTCTTGTTGTGGAAACTGTAAGTGGATATTTGGTGCGATTGCGGCATCTAGTGGAAAAGGAAATACATTCAGATGAAAATTAGATAGAACCATTCTCAGAAACTTCTTTGTGATATGTGCATTCTACTCACAGAGTTGAACCTTCCTTTTCATAGAACAGTTTTGAAACAGTCTTTTTGTGGAGTCTGCAAGTAGATATTGGAGCGCTTTGAAGTCTATAGTGGAAAAGGAAACATCTTCACATAAAAATTAGATAGAAGCATTCTCAGAAACTTCTTTGAGATGTGCGCATTCAACTCACAGAGTTGAAGCTTCCTTTTGATATATCTGTTTTGAAACACTCTTTCAGTAGAATCTGCAAGTGGATATTTGGAGTGTTAAGAGGCCAACACTGGAAAAGGAAATATCTTCACATAAAAACTAGACGGAAGCATTCTCAGAAACTTCCCTGTGCTTTATGCATTCAAGTGACAGAGAGGAACCTTCCTTTTGAAAGCGCAGTTTTGAAACACTCTTTTTGTACGATTTGATAGGGGACGTTTGGAGCGATTTGAGGCCTATGCTGGAAAATGAAATATCTTCCCATAAAAACTAGACAGAAGCATTCTCTGAAACTTCTTTGTGCTGTGTGCATTCAACTCACAGAGTTGAACCTGCCTTTTGATAGAGTAGTTTGGAAACAGCCCTTTTGTATAATCTGCAAGTGGATATTTGGAGCCATATGAAACCTATGCTGCAGAAAGAAATGTCTTCACATAAACCCTAGACAGAAGCATTCTCAGAAACTTCTTGATCATTTGGGGATTGAACTCACAGAGTTGAACCTTCCTTTTCATAGAGCAGTTCTGCAACACTCTTGTTGCGGAAACTTCATGTGGATATTTGGTGCAATTTTGGCATCTAGTGGAAAAGGAAATACATTCAGATGAAAACTAGATAGAACCGTTCTCAGAAACTTCTTTGTGATGTGTGCATTCTACTCACAGGGTTGAAACTTCCTTTTGATAGAACAGTTTTGAAACACTCTTTTTGTGGAGTCTGCAAGTGGATATTTGGGGCTCTTTGAAGCTTATGCTGGAAACGGAAACATCTTCACCTAAAAACTAGATAGAAGCATTTTCAGAAACTTCTTTGGGATGTGCACATTCAACTCACAGAGTTGAAGCTTACTTTTGATATATCTGTTTTGAAACACTCTTTCAGTAGAATCTGCAAGTGGATATTTGGAGTGTTAAGAGGCCAAAATTGGAAAAGGAAATATCTTCACATAAAAACTAGATGGAAGCATTCTCAGAAACTTCCCTGTGCTTTATGCATTCAAGTCCCAGAGAGGAACCTTCGTTTTGAAAGCGCAGTTTTGAAACACTCTTTTTGTTGAATTTGCTAGTGGATGTTTTGAGCGATTTGAGGCCTATGCTGGAAAACGAAATATCTTCCCATAAAAACTAGAGAGAAGTATTCTCAGAAACTTCTTTGTGCTGTGTGCATTCAACTCACAGAGTTGAACGTTCATTTTGAAAGAGCAGTTTTAAAACACTCTTTTTGTAGAATCTGCAAGTGGATATTCTGAGTGTTTTGAGGCCTTTGCTGGGAAATGAAATATCTTTACCTGAAAACTACACAGAAGCATTTTCAGAAACTTCTTTGTGATGTGTGCATTCAACTCACAGAGTTGAACCTGCCTTTTGATAGAGCAGTTTGGAAACAGCCTTTTTGTAAAATCTGCAAATGGATATTTGGAGCGATTTGAGGCCTATGCCGCAAAAGGAAATATCTTCACAGAAACCCTAGACAGAAGCATTCTCAGGAACTTCTGTGTGACGAGTACATTCAACACACGGACTTGAACCTTCCTTTTGATAGAACAGTTTTGAATCACTCCTTTTTTTGAATCTGCAAGTGTTTATTTGGAGTGCTTTGAGGTCTATGATGGAAAAGGAAATATCTTCACATAAAAACGAGACAGAAGCATTCTCAGAAACTTCTGTGTGATGAGTGCATTCAATTCACACATTTGAACTTTCCCTTTGATAGAGCAGGTTTGAAACACTCTTTTATTCCCATCTGTAATTGGATATTTGGAGGGCTTTTATGCCAATGCTGGAAAATGAAATATCATCACAGAAAAAGTAGGCAGAAGCATTCTCAGAAACTTCTTCATGATGAGTGCATTCAACTCACAGAGTTGAACGTTCCTTTTGATAGATCAGTTTTGAAACACTCCTTTAGTAGGGTCTGCAACTGCTTATTTGGAGCGCTTTGAGGCCTACATTAGAAAAGGAAATATCTTCACATAAAAACTAGACAGAAGCATTCTCAGAAACTTCCCTGTGCTTTCTGCATTCAACCCATATAGTTGAACCTTCCTTTTGATAGAACAGTTTTGAAAATCTCTTTTCGTAGAATCTGCAAGTCGACATTTGGAACGCTTTGAGACCTATGCTGGAAAAGGAAATATCTTCACATAAAAACTAGATAGAAGCATTCTCAGAAACTTCTTTGTGATGTGCGCATTCAACTCACAGAGCTGAAGCTTCCATTTGATATAGCTGTTTTGAAACACTCTTTTAGTTGAATCTTCAAGTGGATATTTGGAGTGTTAAGAGGCCAACACTGTAAAAGGAAATATCTTCACATAAAAACTAGACGGAATCATTCTCAGGAACTTCCCTGTGCTTTGTGCATTCAAGTCACCGAGAGGAACCTTCCTTTTGAAAGCGCAGTTTTGAAACACTCTTTTTGTAGAATTTGCTAGTGGTTGTTTGGAGCGATTTGAGTCCTATGCTGGAAAACGAAATATCTTCCCATAAAAACTAGACAGAAGCATTCTCAGAAACTTCTTTGTGCTGTGTGCATTCAACTCACAAAATTGAACCTGCCTTTTGATAGAGTAGGTTGGAGACAGCCTTTTTGTAAAATCTACAAGTGGATATTTGGAGCGATTTGAGACCAATGCTGCAAAAAGAAATATTTCCACATAAACCCTAGACAGAAGCATTCTCAGAAACTTCTTTGTCATTTGGGGATTGAACTCACCGAGGTGAACCTTCCTTTTCATAGAGCAGTTCTGCAACACTCTTGTTGTGGAAACTGCAAGTGGATATTTGGTGCGATTGCAGAATCTAGTGGAAAAGGAAATACATGCAGATGAAAACTAGATAGAACCACTCTCAGAAACTTCTTTGTGATGTGTGCATTCTACTCACAGAGTTGAACCTTCCTTTTGATAGAACAGTTTTGAAACACTCTTTTCGTGGATTCTGCAAGTGGACATTTGGAGCGCTTCGAGGCCTTTGCTGCGAAATGAAACATCTTCACCTGAAAACTAGACAGAAGCATTCTCAGAAACTTCTTTGTGATGTGTGCATTGAACTCACAGAATTGAAGCTTCCTTTTGATATAGCTGTTTTGAAACACTCTTTCAGTAGAATTTGCAAGTGGATATTGGGATTGTTAAGAGGCCAACACTGGAAAAGTAAATATCTTCACATAAAAACTAGACGGGAGCATTCTCAGAAACTTCCCTGTGCCTTATGCATTCAAGTCACAGAGGGGAACCTTCCTTTTGATAGCACAGTTTTGAAAAACTCTTTTTGTAGAATTTGCTAGTGGATGTTTGGAGCGATTTGAGGCCTATGCTGGAAAACGAAATATCTTCCCATAAAAACTAGACAGAAGTATTCTCAGAAACTCCTTTGTGGCGAGTGCATTCAACTAACAGACTTGAAACTTCCTTTTGAAAGAGCAGTTTTGAAACACTCTTTTTGTATAATCTGCAAGTGGATATTTTGAGCGTTTTGAGGCTGGAAAATGAAATAACTTCACCTGAAAACAACACGGAAGCATTCTCAGAAACTTCTTTGTGATGTGTGCATTCAACTCACAGATTTGAACCTGCATTGTGATAGAGCTATTTGGAAACAGCCTTTTTGTAAAGTCTGCAAGTGGATGTTGAAGCAATTTGAGGCCTAGGCTGCGAAAGGAAATATCTTCACAGAAACCCTAGACAGAAGCATTCTCAGGAACCTCTGTGTGATGAGTGCATTCAACTCATGGACTCGAACCTTCCTTTTGATAGAACAGTTTTGAAACACTCCTTTTATAGAATCTGCAATTGTTTATTTGGAGCGCTTTGATGCCTATGATGGAAAAGGAAATATCTTCACATTAAATACGAGAAAGAAGCATTCTCAGAAACTTCTTTGTGCTGTGTGCATTCAACTCACAGAGTTGAACCTGCGTTTTGATACATTGATTTGGAAACAGCCTTTTTGTAAAATCTGCAAGTGGATATTTTGAGCGATTTGAGACTTATGCTGCAAAAAGAAATATCTCCACATAAACCCTAGACAGAAGCATTCTCAGAAACTTCTTTGTCATTTGGGGATTGAACTCACAGAGTTGAACCTTCCTTTTCATAGAGCAGTTCTGCAACACTCTTGTGGAAACTGCCAGTGGATATTTGGTACGATTGCGGAATCTAGTGGAAAAGGCAATTCATTCAGATGAAAACTAGATAGAACCATTCCCAGAAACTTCTTTGTGATGTGTGCATTCTACTCACAGAGTTGAACCTTCCTTTTGATAGAACAGTTTTGAAACACTCTTTTCTTGGCGTCTGCAAGTGGACATTTGGAGCGCTTTGAGGCCCTTGCTGGGAAATGAAATATCTTCACTTGAAAACTAGACAGAAGCATTCTCAGAAACTTCTATGTGATGTGCACATTCAACTCATAGAGTTGAAGCTTCCTTTTGATATAGCTGTTTTGAAACACTCTTTCAGTAGAATCTGCAATTGTATATTTGGTGTGTTAAGAGGCCAACACTGGAAAAGGAAATATCTTCACATAAAAACTAGATGGAAGCATTCTCAGAAACTTCCCTGTGCTTTATGCATTCAAGTTACAGAGAGGAACCTTCCTTTTGAAAGCGCAGTTTTGAAACACTCTGTTGTAGAATTTGCTAGTGGATGTTTGGAGTGATTTGAGGCCTCTGCTGGAAAACGATATATCTTCCCATAAAAACTAGACAGAAGTATTCTCAGAAACTTCTTTGTGATGAGTGCATTCAACTAACAGACTTGAAACTTCGTTTTGAAAGAGTAGTTTTGAAACACTGTTTTTGTAGAATCTGCAAGTGGATATATTTGGAGCGTTTTGAGGCCTTTGCTGGGAAATGAAATATCTTCACCTGAAAACTACACAGAAGCATTCTGAGAAACTTCTATGTGATGTGCACATTCAACTCATAGAGTTGAAGCTTCCTTTTGATATATCTGTTTTGAAACACTCTTTCAGTAGAATCTGCAAGTGGATATTTGGAGTGCTAAGAGGCCAACACTGGAAAATGAAATATCTTCACATAAAAACTAGACAGAAGCATTCTCAGAAACATCCCTGTGCTTTCTGCATTCAATCTACATAGTTGAACCTTCCTTTTGATAGAAAAGTTTTGAAAATCTCTTTTCGTAGAATCTGCAAGTCGACATTTGGAACGCTTTGAGTCCTATGCTGGAAAAGGAAATATCTTCCCATAAAAACTAGATAGAAGCATTCTCAGAAACTTCCCTGTGCTTTATGCATTCAAGTCACAGGGAGGAACCTCAATTTTGAAAGCACAGTTTTGAAACACTCTTTTTGTAGTATTTGCTAGTAGATGTTTGGAGCGATTTGAGGCCTATGCTGGAAAACGAAATATCTTCCCATAAAAACTAGACAGAAGCGTTCTCAGAAACTTCTTTGTGATGAGTGCATTCAACTCACAGACTTTAACTTCGTTTTGAAAGAGCAGTTTTGAAAACACACTTTTTGTAGAATCTGCAAGTGGATATTTTGAGCGTTTTGACACCTTTGCTGGGAAATGAAATATCTTCACCTGAAAACTACAGAGAAGCATTCTCAGAAACTTCTTTGTGATGTGCACATTCAACTGACAGAGTTGAAGCTTCCTTTTGATATAGCTGTTTTGAAACACTCTTTCAGTAGGATCTGCAAGTGGATATATGGAGTGTTAAGAGGCCAACACTGGAAAAGAAAATATCTTCACATAAAAACTAGATGGAAGCACTCTCAGAAACTTCCCTGTGCTTTATGCATTCAAGTCATAGAGCGGAACCTTCCTTTTGAAAGCGCAGTTTTGAAACACTCCTTTTCCAACATAGGCCTCAAAGAGCTCTAAATAAACACTTGCAGATTCTAAGAAAACAGTGTAGAGTGGATTGGAGATTCCAATCCATTCCATTCCATTGCATTCTACTCACAGAGTTGAACCTTTCTTTTGATAGAACAGTTTTGAAACACTCTTTTTGAAGAATCTGCAAGTGTTTATTTGAAGAGCTTTGAGGCCTAAGTTGGAAAAGGAAATATCTTCCCATAAAAACTAGACCGAAGCATTCTCAGAAACTTCTTTGTGATGAGTGCATTATTCTCACAGAGTTGAACCTTCCTGTGATAGAATAGTTTTGATACACTCTTTTTGTAGATTCTGCAAGTGGATATTTGTGCGCTTTGAGGCCTATGTTGGAAAAGGAAATTTCTTCCCATAAAAACTATACCGAAGCATTCTCAGAAACTTCTTTGTGATGAGTGCATTCTACTCACAGAGTTGAACCTTCCTTTTGAGAGAACAGTTTTGAAACACTCTTTTTGGAGATTCTGCAAGTGTTTATTTGGAGCTCTTTGAGGCCTATGCTGGTAAAGGAATTATCTTCCCATAAAAACTAGACAGAAGGATTCTCAGAAACTTTTTCTGATGTGCGCATTCAACACACCAAGTTGAACCTACCTTTTGGTATAGCAGTTTTGAAACACTCTTTTTCTAGAATGTGCAAGTGGATATTTGGATTGTTAGGGGGCCAACACTGGAAAAGGAAATATCTTCCCATAAAAACTAGACAGAAGCATTCTCAGAAACTTCTTTGTGATGAGTGCATTCAACTCACAGACTTTAACTTTTCTTTTGAAAGAGCAGTTTTGAAACACTCTTTTTGTAGAATCTGCAGGTGGATATTTTGTGTGCTTTGAGGCCTAAGCAGCAAAAGGAAATATCTTCACATAAAAACTAGACAGAAATATTCTCCAAAACCTCTTTGTGATGTGTGCATTCAAATAACAGAGTAGAACCATCCTTTTGATAGTGCAGTTTTGAAACACCCTTTTTGTAGAATCTGCAAGTGGATATTTGGAGAGATTTGAGGCCTATACTGAAAAAGGGATATCTTCACATAAAAACTAGATAGAAGCATTCTCAGAAACTTCTCTGTGCTTTATGCATTCAACTTACAGACTTGAAACTTCCTTATGAAAGAGCACATTTGAAACACTGTTTTTGTAGAAACTGCAGGTGGATATTTGGAGCGCTTTGAGGCCTATGCTGGAAAAGGAAATATCCTCACATAAAAACAAGACAAAAGCATTCTCTGAAACTTGTTATGATGAATGCATTCAGCTCACAGAGTTGAACCTTCCTTTTGATGGAACAGTTTTGAAACACTCTTTTTGTGGAATCTGCAAGTGGATATTTGGAGCGCTTTGTGGCCTATGCTGGAAAAGGAAATATCTTCACATAAAAACTAGACGGAAGCATTGTCAGACACTTCTCTGTGATGAGTGCATTCAACTCACAGAGTTCAACCTTCCTTTTTGTGGAACAGTTATGGAACACTCTCTTTGTAGAATCTACAAGGGATCATTTGGAGTACATTGAGGCCTATGCTGGAAAAGGAAGTATCTTCCCATAAAAAACCAAGCAGAATCATTCTGAGATACTTTTTTGTGATGAGTGCATTCGACTCACAGACTTGAACCTTCCTTTTGATAGAGCAGTTTTGAAACACTCTTTTTGTAGAATCTGCAGGTGGATATTTGGAGCACTTTGAGGCCTGTGCTGGAAAAGAAAGTATCTTCCCATAAAAACTAAGCAGAATCATTCTCAGAAACATTTTTGTATCTTCCCATAAAAACTAAGCAGAATCATTCTCAGAAACATTTTTGTGATGAGTGCATTCAACTCACAGACTTGAACATTCCTTTTGATAGAACAGTTTGGAAACACTCTTTTTGTCAAATCTGCAAGTGGATATTTGGAGCGCTTTGAGGCCTATGCTGGAAAAGAAAATATCTTCATATAAAAACAAGATGGAAGCATTCTCAGACACTTCTCTGTAATGAGTGTATTCAACTCACAGAGTTCAACCTTCCTTTTGGTAGAACAGTTTTGAATCACTCTCTTTGTGGAATCTACAAGAGATTATTTGGAGTGCATTGAGGCCTATGCTAGAAAAGGAAGTATCTTCCCAAAAAAACTAAGCAGAATCATTCTCAGAAACACTTTTGTGATGAGTGCATTCAACTCACAGACTTGAACATTCCTTTTGATAGAGCAGTTTTTAAACACTCTTTTTGTAGATTCTGCAAGTGGGTATTTCAAGCGCTTTGAGGTCAAAGATGGAAAAGGAAATATCTTCATATAAAAACTAGACAGAAGCATTCTCAGAAATTACTTTGGGATGAGTGCATCCATCTCAAAGAGTTGAACCTTCCTTTTGATAGAACAGTTTTGAAACACTTTTTTTGTAGAATCTGGAGGTGGATATTTCGGGCAATTTGAGGCCTATGCTGGAAAAGGAAATATCTTCACATAAAAACTAGATGGAAGCATTCTCAGAAATTTCTTGGTGATGAGTGCATTTAACTCACAGGTTTGAACTTGCCTTTTGATAGAAGAGTTTTGAAACACTCTGTAGAATTTGCAAGCGGATATTTGGAGAGATTTGTGGCCTGTGCTGCATAAAGGGAATATCTTAACTTAAGAACTAGACAGAAGCATTCTCAGAGACTTCCCTGTGCTTTATGCATTCAAATCACAGGCTTGAACCTTCGTTTTGATAGAGCAGTATTGAACCACTCTTTTTGTATAATGTGCAAGTGGATATTTTGAGCGATTTGAGGCCTATGATGAAAAAGGAAATATCTTCACCAAAAACTAGACAGATACATTCTCAGAAACTTCTGTGGGATGAGTACATTCAACCAACAGAGTTGAACCTTCCTTTTGATAGACTAGTTTTGAAACACGCTTTTTGTAGAATCTGCAAGTGGGTGTTTGGAGGGCTTTGAGGCCTATGCTGGAAAAGAAAATATCTTCACCTAAAAACTAGACAGAAGCATTCTCAGAAATTTCTTTGTGATTAGTGCATTCAACTCACAGGGTTGAAAGTTCCTTTTGATAGAACAATTCTGACACAATCTTCTTGTATAATCTGCAAGTGGATATTTGGATCGCTTGAGGCCTATGCTGGAGTAAGAAATAATTTCACATAAAAACTATATTGAAGCATTCTCAAAAACATCTTTGTGATGTGTGCCTTCAACTCAAGAATTGAAACTTCCTTTTGATAAAGCAGTTTTGAAACACCATATTGTAGAATATGCAAGTGGATAGTTTTAGCACTTTGAGGCCTAGCCTGGAAAAGGGTATATCTTCACATAAAAACCAGACAGAAGCATTCTCAGAAACTTCCCTGTGATTTATGAATTCAACCCACAGACTTGAACCTTCCTTTTGATAGAACAGTTTGGAAACACACTTTTTGTAGAATCTGGAAGTGGATATTTGGAGTGCTTTGAGGCCTATGCAGGAAAAGGAAATACCATCACATAAAAACTCGACAGAAGTATTCTCAGAAACTTCTTTGTGATGTGTGCATTCAACTCACAGAGTTGAACCCTGCTTTTGAAAGAGCAGTTATGAAACACCCTTTTTGTAGGATCTGCAGGTGGATATTTTTGGTGCTTTGAGGCCAATGCTGGAAATGGAAATATGTATTCATAAAAACTAGACAGAAGCATTCTCAGAAACTTCTCTATGTTTTATGATTTCAACTCAGAGATTTGAACCTTCCTTTTGATAGCGCAGTTTTGAAACACTCTTTTTGTGGAATCTGCAAGTGGATTTTTGGAGCCCTTTGAAGACTATGCTGCAAAAGGAAACATCTTCATATAAAAATTGGACAGAGGTCTTCTCAGAAACTACTTTGTGATGAAGGCATTCAGCTCACAGGGTTGAACCTTCCTTTTGATAGAACAGTTGTGAAGCACTCTTTTAGTAGAATCTTCAAGTGGATATTTGGAGCTCTTTGTGGCTTATGATGGAAAAGGAAATATCTTCACATAAAACCTAGACGGAAGTATTCTCAGAAACTTCATTGTGATGAGTGAGTTCAACTCACAAGTTGAACCAACCTTTTGATTGAACAGTTTTGAAACACTCTTTTTGTAGAATCTGCAAGTGGATATTTGGAATGCTTTGAGGCCTATGCTCGAAAAGGAAATTTCTTCATATAAATACTAGACAGAAGCATGCTCAGAAACTTCTTTGTGATGAGTGCTTTGTACTCACAGACTTTAAATTTCCTTTTGATAGAGCAGTTTTGAAACAGTCTTTTTGTAGAATATGCAAGTTTATATTTGGTGCGATTTGAGGGCTAAGCTGGAAAAGGAAATATCTTCACATAAAAACTGGGCAGAAGTATTCTCCTATCTTCTTTGTGATGTGTGTATTAAACTAACAGAGTAGAACCTTCCTTTTGATAGAGCAGTTTTGAAACACCCTTTTTGTAGAATCTGCAAGTGGATATTTGGAGCGATTTGAGGCCTATGGTGAAAAAGGGGATATCCTCGCATAAAAGCTAGATAGAAGCATTCTCAGAAACTTCCCTGCACCTTATGCATTCAACTCACAGACTTAAAACTTCCTTTTGAAAGAGCAGATTTGAAACACTTTTTTTGTAGAAACTGCAGGTGGATATTTGGAGCGCTTTGAGGCCTACACAGGAAAAGGAAATATCCCCACATAAAAAGTAGACAAAAGCATTTTCCGAAACTTCTTTGCGATGAATGCATTCACCTCACAGAGTTGAACCTTCCCTTTGATGGAACAGTTTTGAAACACTCTTTTTGTAGAATCTGCAAGTGGATATTTGGAGCGCTTTGAGGCCTATGCTGGAAAAGGAAATATCTTCACATAATAACTAGACGGAAGCATTCACAGAAACTTCTCTGTGATGAGTGCATTCAACTCACAGAGTTCAACCTTCCTTTTGGTGGAACAGTTATGAAACACTCTCTTTGTAGAATCTACAAGAGATTATTTGGAACTCATTGAGGCCTATGCTGGAAAAGAAAGTATCTTCCCATAAAAACTAAGCAGAATCATCCTCAGAAATATTTGTGTGATGAGGGCATTCAACTCACAGACTTGAACCTTCCTTTTGATAGAGTAGTTTTGGAACACTCGTTTTGTAGAATCTGCAAGTGGATATTTGGAGCACTTTGAGGTCTATGCTGGAAAAGGAAATATCTTCACATCAAAACTAGACAGAAGCATTCTCAGAAATTTCTGTGTGATGAGTGCATTCAACTCACAGACTTGAACATTCCTTTTGATAAAACAGTTTTGAAACATTCTTTTTGTAGAATCTGCAAGTGGGTATTTGGAATGATTTGAGGCCTATGCTGCAAAAAGAGAAATCTTCACACAAAAACTAGACAGAAGCATTCCCAGAAACTTCCCCGTGCTTCATGCATTCAACTCACATACTTGAACCTTCCTTTTGATAGAGCAGTTTTGAAACACTCTTTTTGTAGAATCTGCAATTGGATATTTGGAGCGATTTGAGGCCTATGATGAAAAAGGGAATATCTTCACCTAAAAACTAGACAGAAGCATTCTCAGAAACTTCTTTGTGATGAGTGCATTCAACCCACAGAGTTGAAACTTCCTTTTTTTAGAACAGTTTTGTAACACTCTCTTTGTAGAATCTGAATGTGGATACTTGGTGCACTTTGAGGCCTATGCTGGAAATGGAAATATGTTCTCATAAAAACTAAGCAGAAGGATACTCACAAAGTTCTTAGTGATGAGTGCATTCAACTCAGAGACTTAAACCTTTCTTTCGATATAGCAGTTTTGAGACACTCTTTTTGTAGAATCTGCAAGTGGATATTTGGAGCGCTATGAGGCCTACGCTGTAAAAGGAAATATCTTCACATAAAAACTATACAGAAGCATTCTCAGAAACATCTCTATGATGAGTGCATTGTACTCACAGACTTGAACTTTCTTTTTGATAGAGCAGTTTTGAAACACTCCTTTTGAAGAATTTGCAAGTGGATATTTGGTGTGCTTTGAGGCCTAATCTGGAAAAGGAAATATCTTCACATAAAAACTAGACAGAAGCATTCTCTGAAACTTCTTTGTGATGTGTGCATTCATCTAACAGACTAGAAACTTCCTATTGATAGAGCAGTTTTGAAACACCCTTTTGTAGAATCTGCAAGTGGATATTTGGAACGATTTGAGGCCTGTGGTGTAAAAGGGAATATCTTCACATAAAAATTAGGTGGAAGCATTCTCAGAAACTTCAGTGTGCTTTATGCATTCAACTCACAGACTTGAACCTTCCTTTTGAAAGAGCAGGTTTGAAAAACTCTTTTTGTAGAAATTGCAAGTGGGTATTTGGAGCTCTTTGAGGCCTATGCTGGGAAAGGATATATCCTCACATAAAAACTAGACAAAAGCATTCTCCGAAACTTCTTTGTGATGAATGCATTCAGCTTACAGAGTTGAACCTTCCTTTTGATAGAACAGTTTTGAAACATTCTTTTTGTAGAATCTGCAAGTGGATATTTGGAGTGCTTTGAGACCTATGCTGGAAAAGGAAATATCTTCACATAAAAATTAGACAGAAGCATTCTCAGACACTTCTCTGTGATGAGTGCATTCAACTCACAGAATTCAACCTTCCTTTTGGTAGAACAGTTTTGGATCACTCTCTTTGTAGAATCTACAATAGATTATTTGGAGCGCTTTGAGGCCTATGATGGAAAAGGGAATATCTTCCCATAAAAACTAAGCAGAATCATTCTCAGCAACATTTTTGTGATGAGTGCATTCAACTCGGAGACTTGAACATTCCTTTTGATAGAGCAGTTTTGAAACACTCTTTTTATAGAATCTACAAGTGGATATTTGGAGCAATTTGAGGCCTATGCTGGAAAAGGGAATATCTTCACATAAAAACTAGACAGAAGCATTCTCAGAAATTTCTTTGTGACGAGTGCATTCAACTCACAGGGTTGAACTTTCCTTTGGATAGAACAGTTTTGAAACACTCTGTTTGTAGAATTTGCAAGTAGATATTTGGAGCAATTTGAGGCCTATGCTTCAAAAAGGGAATATCTGAACATAAGAACTAGACAGAAGCATTCTCAGAGATTTCCTTGTGCCTTATGCATTCAACTCACAGGTTTGAACCTTCCTTTTGACAGGGAAGTTTTGAAACACCCTTTTTGTAGACTCTGCAAGTGGATATTTAGAGCGATTTGAGGCCTATGGTGAAAAAGGGGATATCTTCACATAAAAACTAGATAGAAGCATTCTCCGAAACTTCCCTGTGTTTTATGCAGTCAACTCACAGACCCGAAACTTCCTTTTGAAAGAGCAGATTTTAAATACACTTTTTGTAGAATCTGCAATTGGATATTTGGAGCGCTTTGAGGCCTGTGCTAGAAAAGGAAATATCTTCACATAAAAACTAGTCGGAAGCATTCTCATACACTTCTCTGTGATGATTGCATTTAACTCACAGAGTTCAACATTCCTTTAGATAGAACAGTTTTGAAACAATCTAGTGGTAGAATCTGCAAGAGATTATCTGGAGCACTTTGAGACCTGTGCTGGAAAAGGAATTATCTTCCCATAAAACATGAGCAGAAGCATTCTAAGAAGCTTTTTTGTGATGAGTGCATTCAACTCACAGACTTGAACCTTCTCTCTGATAGAACAGTTTTGAAACACTCTTTTGGTAGAATCTGAAAGTGGATATTTGGAGCACTATGAGGCCTTTGTTGGAAAAGGAAATATCTTCACATAAAAACTGGACAGAATCATTCGCAGAAACTTCTTTGTGATGTGTGCATTCAACTCACAGTGTTGAACCTTTCTTTTGAAACAGCAGTCTGAAACACACATTTAGTAGAATCTGCAAGTGGATATTGGGAGCGCTTTGAGGCCTTTTATGGAAAAGGAAATATCTTCACATAAAAACTAAACAGATGCATTCTCAGGAACTTCTTTGTGATGTGTGCACTCAACTCACAGAGTTGAACATGACTTTTGATAGAGCAGTTTTGGAACATCCTTTTTGTAGAATCTGCAAGTGGATATTTGTAGCGCTTTGAGGCCTCTGCTGGAAAAGGAAATATCTTCACATTAAAACTACAGAGAAGTATTCTGAGAAACTTCTTTGTGATGAGTACATTCATCTAATGCAGTTGAACCTTCCTTTTCATAGAACAGTTTTGAAACACTCTTTTTGTAGAAGCTGCAAGTGGATATTTGGAGAGCTTTGAGGCCTATGATGGAAAAGAAAATGTCTTCACATAAAAACTAGACAGAACCATGCTCAGAAACTTCTCTGTGATGAGTGCATTGAAGTCAAAGAGTTGAATCTTCCTTTTGATAGGGCAGTTTTGAAGCACCCTTTTTGTAGAATCTGCAAGTGAATATTTGGAGCTCCTTGAGGCCTATTATAGAAAAGGGAATACCTTCACATAAAAACTAAAGCAAAGGATTCTCAGAAAATTTTTGTGATGTGTGCATTCAATTCACAGAGTTGAACAGTATTTTTTATGGAGCAGTTTTGAAACACCCTTTTTTCAGAATCAGCAAGTGGATATTTTGAGCGCTTTGAGGCCTAGGCTGGAAAAGAAAATATCTTCACATAAAAACTGGACTGAAGCATTCTCAGAAACTTCTTAGTGATGAGTGCATTCAACTCACGGATTTGAACCTTCGTTTTGATAAATCGGTTTTGAAGCACACTTTTTGTAAAATCTGCAGGTGGATATTTGGAGTGCTTTGAGGCCTACACTGGAAAAAGGAATATCTTCACATAAGAACTTGACAGAAGCATTCTGAGAAACTTCCCCATGCTTTATGCATTCAAATCAAAGAGTTGAACCTTCCCTTTGATAGCGCAGGTTTGAAACACTCTTTTTGTAGAATCTACAGTTGGATATTTTGAGCGCTTTGAGGTCTATCCTGGAAAAGGAAATAACTTCACATAAAAACTAGATTGAAGCATTCTCAGAAACTTCTTTGTAATGTGAGCATTCAACTCACAGAATCGACCATTCCTTTTGACAGAGCAGTTTTGAAACACCCTTTTTGTAGAAACTGCAAGTGGATATTTGTAGCCCTTTGAGGCTTATGCTGAAAAAGGAAATATCTTCACATAAAAACTAGACAGAAGCATTCTCAGAACCTTCTTTGTGATGATTGCATTGAACCCACTGAGTTGAAACTTTCTTTTGATAGGACAGTTTTGAAACACTCTTTTTGTAGAATCTGCAAGTGGATTTTTGGAGCACTTTGAGGCCTACCCTAGAAAAGGAAATATCTTCACATAAAAACTAGACAGAAGAATTCTCAAAAACATCTTGGTGATGAGTGCATTCAAATCACGGAATTGAACTTTCCTTTCAATAGAGCAGTTTGAAATACTCTTTTAGTGGAATCTGAAAGTGGATATTTGGAGTGCTATGAGGCTTATGCTAGAAAATTGAATATCTTCACATAAAAACTAGACAGAGGCATTCTCAGAAAATTCTTTGGGATGTGTGCATTCAACTCACAGTGTTAAACCTTACTTTTGAAACAGCAGTTTTGAAACACACTTTTAGTAGAATTTGCAAGTGGATATTTGGAATGCTTTGAGGCCTATGCTCGAAAAGTAAATATCTTCTCATAAAAAATAGACAGATGCATTCTCAGAAAGTTCTCTGTGATGAGTGCTTTCAACCCACAGAGTTGAGCTTTCCTTTTGATAGAACAGTTTTCAAACACACTTTTTGTAGAATCTGCAGGAGGATATTTGGAGCGGTTTGAGACCTATGATGGAAAAGGAAATATTTTCTCATGAAAACAAAACAGAAGCATTTCAGAAACTTCTTTGTTATATGTGCATTCAACTCACAGAGGTGAACCATACTTTTGATAGAGCAGTTTTGAAACACCCTTTTTGTAGTATCTGCTAGTGGATATTTGAAGCGCTTGGAGGCCTATACTGGAAAATTAAATACCTTCAAATAAAAACTAGACAGAAGCATTATGAGTAACTTCTTTGTGATGAGTGCATTCAACTCACAGAGTTTAAAATTCCTTTTCATAGAGCAGCTTTGAAACTCCCTTTCTGTAAAATCTGCAAGTGGATATTTGGAGCTCTTTGAGGCCTATGCTGGAAATGGAAACATCTTCACATAAAAACTAAACAGAAGGATTCTGGGAAACTTCTATGCGATGAGTCCATTCAACTCTCAGAGTTGAACCCTCGTTTTGATAGGACACTGCTGAAACACTCTGTTTCAATAATCTGCAAGTGCATATTTGGAGCACTTTGAGGCCTATGCTGGAAAAGGAAATATCTTCACATTAAAACTAGACAGTAGCATTCTCAGAAACTTCTTTGTGATGAGCACATTCAACTCACCAATTTGAGCCTTCCTTTTGATAGAGCAGTTTTGAAACCCTCTTTTTGTAGAATCTGCAAGTGAATATTTGGAGGACTTTGAGGCCTATGCTGGAAACGGAAATATCTTTACATAAAAACTAGACAGAAGAATCCTCAGAAACTTCTTTGTGATGAGCACATTAAATTCACAGAGGTGAGCGTTTCTTTTGATAGAGCAGTTTTGAAACACTCTTTTTGTAGAATCTGCAAGTGGATATTTGGAGCGCTTTGAGGCCTATTCTGGAAAAGGAAATATCTTCACATAAAAACTAGACAGCAGTATTCTCAGAAACTTCTCTGTGATGAGTGCATTGAACTCCCTTAGTTGAACCTTTCTTTTGATATAACAGTTTTGAAACTCTCTTTTTGTAGGATCTGCAAGTGGATATTTTGAGCGCTTTGAGATCTAAGCTGGAAAAGGAAATATGTTCACAAAAAACTAGACGGAAGAATTCGCAGAAACATCTTTATGATGAATGCGCTTAACTCACAGACTTGAACTTTCTTTTAATAGAGCAGTTTTGAAACACTCTTTTGGCAGAATCTGAAAGTGGATATTTGGAGTGCTATGAGGCCTGTGCAAGAAAAGGAAATATCTTCACATAAAAAGTAGACAGAAGCATTCTCAGAAACTTCTTTGTGATGTGTGCATTCAACTCACAGAGTTGAAACTTCGTGTTGAAACAGCAGTTTTGAAACACACTTTTTGTAGAATCTGCAAGTGGATATTTGGAATGTTTTGAGGCCTATGCTGGAAAAGGAAATATCTTCACATAAAAACTATACAGAAGCATTCTAAGAAACTTCTTTGTGATGTGTGCATTCAACTCACAGGTTTGAACCTTACTTTTGATAGAGCAGTTTCGAAACACCCTTTTTGTAGTATCTGCAAGTGGATATTTGGAGCGCTTTGAGGCCTATGCTGGAAAAGGAAATATCATGACATAAAAACTAGACGGAAGCATTCTCAGAAACTTCTATGTGATGAGTGCATTCAACTAATGGAGTTGAACTTTCCATTTGATATAGCAGTTTTGAAACACCATTTTTGTGGAATCTGCAAGTGGATATTTGGAGTGCTTTGAGGCCTATGCTGGAAAAGGAAATATCTTCACATAAAAACTAGAGAGAAGCATTCTCAGAAACTTCCCTCTGCTTTATGCATTCAACTCACAGACTTGAACTTTCCTTTTGATGCAGCAGTTTTGAAACACTCTGTTTGTAGAATCTACACGTGGATATTTGGAGCGCTTTGAGGCCTATGATACAAAAGAAAATATCTTCACATAAAAACTCAATGGAAGCATTCTAAGAAACTTCTTTGTGATGACTGAATTCAACTGACAGACTTGAACCATCCTTTTGATAGAGGAAATTTGAAACACTCTTTTTTTAGAATCTTCAAGTGGATATTTGGAGCAATTTGAGGCTTATGATTGAAAAGGAAATATCTTCACATAAAAACTAGACAGAAGCATTTTCAGAATCTTCTCTGTGATGAGTGCATTCAACTTACAGAGTTGTACTTTTCTTTTCATGCAACAATTTTGAAACACTCTTTTTATAGAATATGCACGTGGATATTTGCAGCTTTTTGAGGCCTATGCTGCAAAAGGAAATATCTTCATATAAAGACTAGACAGAAGCATTCTGAGAAATTTCTTTGTGATGTGCACATTCAACTCACGGAGTTGAACCTTCCTTTTGATAGAACACTTTTGAAACATTCTTTTTGTAGAATCTCCATGTTATTATTTGGAGTGCTTTGAGGCCTTTGCTGGAAAAGGAAACAACTTCACATAAAAACTAGATTGAAGCATTCTCAGACACTTCTTTGAGATGTGTGCATTCATCTTACAGGCTTGAACCTGCCTTTTGATAGAGCAGATTTGAAACACTCTTTTTGTAGAATCTGCAAGTCGATATTTGGAGCACTTTCAAGCCTATGCTGGAATAGGAAATATCTTCACATAAAAACAAGACAGAAGCTCTATCGGAAACTTCTTTTAGATGAGTGCATTCAACTCACAGAGTTGAACCTTCCTTTTGATAGAACGGCTTTGAACCACTCCTTTTGTAGAATCTGCAAGTGGATATTTGGAGTGCTTTGAGACCTATAATGGAAAAGGAAATATCTTCACATAAAAACTAGACAGAAGAATTCTCATAAACTTCTCTGTGATGAGTGCATTGAAATCCCTCAGTTGAAATTTTCTTTTGATAGAAAAGTTTTGAAACACTCTTTTTGTAGAATCTGCAAGTGGATATTTGGAGCGCTATGAGGCCTATGCTGGAAAATGAAATGTCTTCACATAAAAGTTATACAGAAGAATTCTCAGAAACATCCTTGTGATGAGTGCATTCAACTCACAGATTTGAACTTTCCTTTTGATAGAGTAGTTTTGAAAAACTCTTTTGGTAGAATCTGAAGGTGGATATTTGGAGCGCTATGAGGCCTATGCTATAAAAGAAAATATTTTCTCATAAAAACTAGACAGAAGCATTTTCTGAAACTTCTTTGTGATGTGCACATTCAACTCACAGAGTTGAACCTTGCTTTTGAATCAGCAGTTTTGAAACACACTTTTAGTAGATTCTGCAAGTGGATAGATTGAATGCTTTGAGGGCTAAGCTGGAAAAGGAAATATCTTCACATAAAAACTAAACAGAAGCATTCTCAGAAACTTCATTGTGATGTGTGCATTCATTCACAGAGTTGAAGCTTACTTTTGATAGAGCAGTTTTGAACCACCCTTTTTGTAGAATCTGCAAGTGGATATTTGGAGCACTTTGAGGTCAATGCTGGAAAAGGAAATATCTTCACATAAAAAATAGATAGAAGCGTTATCAGAAACTTCTTTGTGATGTGTGCATTCAACTCACAGAATTGAACCTTCCTTTTGATAGAGCAGTTTTGAAACACCCTTTTCGTACAATCTGCTAGTGGATATTTGGAGCGCTTTGAGGTCTATGAGGGAAAAGGAAATATCTTCACATAAAAACTAGACAGAAGCATTCTCAGAAAGAGTGCATTAAGCTGACAGAGTTGAAACTTCCTTTTGATAGAATACTTTGGAAACACTCTCTTTGTAGAATCTGCAAGTGGATACTTGGAGTGCTTTGGGGCCTATGCTGGAAAAGGAAATATCCTCACACAAAAATTAGACAGAAATATTCTCAGAAACTGCTTTGTGATGAGTGCATTCAACTCGCAGAGTTGAATCTTCTTTATGATAGGATAGTTTTGAAACAGTGTTTTTGTTCAATCTGTAAGTTTATATTAGGAACGCTTTGAGACCTATGAAGGAAAAAGAAAGATCGTCACATAAAAACTAGACAGATGCATTCTCAGAAAGTTCTCTGTGATGAGTGCATTCAACTCACAGAGTTGAACTTTCCTATTGATAGAAGAGATTTGAAACACACTTTTTGTAGGATCAGCAATTTATATTTGGAGGGCTTTGCAGCCTATGCTAGAAAAGAAAATATCTTCACATAAAAACTAGACAGAAGCATTCTCAGAGACTTCTTAGTGATGAGTGCATTCAACTCACACAGTTGAACCTTCCTTTTCATAGAAGTGTTTTGAAACACTCTTTTTGTATAATCTGCATGTGGATATTTGGAGCGCTTTAAGGCCTATGATGGAAAAGGAAATAACTTCACATAAAAACTAGAAAGAAGATTTCCAAGGAACTTCTCTGTAATGATTGTATTCAACTCACAGATTGAACCTTCCTTTTCATTGAGCAGCTTTGGAACACCATTTTTGTAGAATCTGCAAGTGGATATTTGGAGCAATTTGAGGCCTGTGCTGGAAAAGGAAATATATTCACATAAAAACTAAACAGAAGCATTCTCAGAAACTTCTTTGTGATGTGTGCATTCAACTCACAGAGTTGAACCATACTTTTGATAGTGCAGTTTGGAAACACCCTTCTGTAGAATCTGCAAGTGGATATTTGGAGCGCTTTGAGGCCTATACTGGAAAAGTAAATATCTTCACATAAAAACTAGACAGAAGCATTCTCAGAAACTTCTTTGAGATGAGTGCATTCAACTCACAGAGTTTAAACTTCCTTTTGATAGAGCAGTTTTGAAACAACCTTTTTTAAAATCTGCAAGTGGATACTTGGAGCACTTTCTGGCCTATGCTGGAAAAGGAAACATTTTCACTTAAAAACTAGACAGAAGCATTCTCAGAAACATCTTTGTGATGAGTGCATTCAACTAATGTAGTTGAACCTTCCGTTTGATATAGCAGTTTTGAAACACCATTTTTCTGGAATCTGCAACTGAATATTTGGAGCACTTTGAGGCCTATGCTGGAAAAGGAAATATCTTCACATAAAAACTACAGAGAATCATTCTCAGAAACTTCACTGTGCTTTACGCATTCAACTTACAGACTTGAACTTTCCTTTTAATAGAGCAGTTTTGAAACACTCTTTTTGTAGGATCTGCAAGTGGATATTTGGAGCACTTTGAGGCCTATTCTGGAAACGGAAATATCTTCACACAAAAAATTAATGGAAGCATTCTAAGAAACTTCTTTGTGATAAGTGAATTCAATCACAGGCTTAAACCATCCTTTTGATAGAGCAGTTTTCAAACACTCTTTTTGTAGAATCTGCAAGTGGATATTTGGAGGGCTTTGAGGCCTATGCTGGAAAAGGAAATATCTTCACATAAAAAATAGACAAAAGGATTTTCAGAAACTTCTTTGTGATGAGTTCATTCAACTCAAAGAGTTGCACCTTCCTTTTGATAGAACAGTTTTGAAACACTCTTTTTGTAGAATCTGTAAGTAAATATTTGCAGCGCTGTTAGGCCTATCCTGCAAAAGGAAATATCTTCACATAAACACTAGACAGAAGCATTCTCAGAAACTTTTTGTGATGTGTGCATTGAACTCACAGAATTCAACCTTCCTTTGATAGAACAGTTTTGAAACACTCTTTCTGTACAATCTGCAAGTTGATATTGGAGCGCTTTGAGGTCTGTGCTGGAAAAGGAAATAACTTCACATAAAAACTAGATGGAAGCATTCTCAGAAACTACTTTGGGATGTGTTCATTCAACTCACAGGTTTGAACCTTTCTTTTGTTAGAGGAGTTTTGAAACACTCTTTTTGTAGAATCTGCAAGTGGATATTTGGAAAACTTTGGGGCTTATGATGGAAAACGAAATACCTTCTCATAAAAACTAGACAGAAGAATTCTCAGAAACTTCTCTGTGATGACTGCATTCAACTCATACAGTTGAACCTTCCTTTTGACAGAACGGTTTTGAAACACTCTTTTGAACAATCTGCAAGTGGATATTTGGAGTGCTTTGAGGCCTATGCTGGAAAGGGAAATATCTTCACATAAAAACTAAGCAGAAGCATTCTCAGAAACTTCTTTATGATGAGTGCATTCAACTAACAGATTTGAACCGTCCTTTTCATAGAGCAGTTTTGAAACACTCTTTTTGTAGCATCTGCAAGTGAATATTTGGAGCGCTTTGAGGCCTAGGCTGGAAAAGTAAGTATCTTCACATAAAAACTAGACAGAAGCATTCTCAGAAACTTCTTTGTGATGCATGCATTCAACTCACGGAGTTGAACCTTGACTTTGATAGAACAGTTTTGATACACTATTTTTGCAGAACCTGCAAATGAATATTTGGAGTGCATTGAGACCTACGATGCAAATGGTAATATCTTCACATAAAAACCAGACAGAAGCATTCTCAGAAACTTCTCTGTGATGAGTGCATTCAACTCACAGAGTTGAACCTTCCTTTTGATATAACAGATTTGAAACACTCTCTTTGTAGAATCTGCAAGTGGATATTTGGAGGGCTTTAAGGTTTACTCTTTAAAAGGATATATCTTCACATAAAAAACAGACAGAAGCATTCTCCGAAACTCCTTTGTGATGAGTGCATTCAACTCACAGACTTGAACCTTCCTTTTGATAGAGCAGTTTTGAAACACTCTTTTTGTAGAATCTGCAAGTGGATATTTGGAGCGCTTTGAGGCCTATGCTGGAAATGGAAACATCTTCACATTAAAAATAGTCAGAAGAATTCTCAGAAACTACCTTGTGATAAGTGCATTTCACTCACAAATTTGAACCTTCCTTTTGATAGAACAGTTTTGAAGCACTCTTTTTCTAGAATCTCCAAGTGGATATTTTGAGCACTTTGAGGCCTATGCTGGAAAAGGAAATATCTTCACATAAAGACTAGTCTGAAGCATTCTCACAAAATTCTTTGTGATGAGTGCATTCAACTCACAGAGTTGAAACTTCCTTTTGATAGAAAAGTTTTGAAACACTCTTTTTGTAGAATCTGGAAGTGGATATTTGGAGAACTTTGGGGCCTACGATGGAAAAGGAAATATCTTCACATAAAAACTAGACAGAAGCATTCTCAGAAACTTCTCTGTGATAAGTGCATTCATCTCACAGAGCTGAACCTTCCTTTTGAAAGAACAGTTTTGAAACTCTGTTTTTGTACAATCTGCAAGTGGATATTTGGAGCACTCTGAGGCCTATGCTGGAAATGGAAATATCTTCACATGAAAAATAAACAGAAGCATTCTCAGAAACTTCTTTGTGATGACTGCATTCAACTCCCAGACTTGAACCTTCCTTTTGTTAGAGCAGTTTTGAAACACTCTTTTTGTAGAGTCTGCAAGTGGACATTTGGAGCGCTTTGAGGCCTATGCTGGAAAACTAAATATCTTCACATAAAAACTAGACAGAAGTACTCTCATCAAATTCTTGGTTATGAGTGCTTTCAACTCACAGATTTGAACCCTCTTTTTAATAGAACAGTTTTGAGACCCTCTTTTTAAAGAATCTGCAGGTGGATATAGAGAGTGATTTGAGGTCTATGATGGAAAAGGAAGTATCTGTGATGGGTCCATTCAACTCACAGACTTGAAGCTAACTTTTCATAGAGCAGTTTTGAAACACTCCTTTTGTAGAATCTGCAAGTGCATGTTTGGAGCGCTTTGAGGCCTATGCTGGAAAAGGAAACATCTTCTTACAAAAATTAAGTAGCAGCTTTCTCCAAAACTTCTTTGTGATGTGTGCATTCAACTCACAGAGTTGAACCTTCATTTCGGTAGAACAGTTTTGGAAAACTCTCTTTGTAGAATCTGCAAGTGGATATTTGGAGCGCTTTGAGGCCGATGCTGGAAAAGGAAATATCTTCACATAAAAACTAGACAGAAGCATTCTTAGAAACATCTTTTGATGAGTGCATTAAACTCACAGACTTGGACCTTCCTTTCCATAGAGCATTTTTGAAATTCTCTTTTTGTAGAATCTGCAAGTGGATATGTGGAGCACTTAGAGGCTGATGTTGGAAAAGGAAATATTATCACATAAAAACAAAACAGAAACATCCTCAGAAAATTTTCTGCAATGAGTGCATTCAACTCACAGAGTTGAACCTTCCTTTTGAGAGAACAGTTTTGAAACATTCTCTTTGTAGAATCTGCAAGTGTATATTTGGAGAGCTTTGGGGACTATGCTGGAAAAGGAAATATTTTCACATAAAAACTAGACAGAAGCATTCTCAGAAACTTCTTTGTGATGTGCACATTCAACTAACTTTGTTGAACCTTCCTTTTGATAGAGCAGTTTTGAAACACCCTTTTTATGGGATCTGCAAGTGGATATTTGGAGAGCTTTGAGGCCTATGTTGGAAAAGGAAATATCTTCACATAAGAACTAGATAGAAACATTCTCAGAAACTACCCTGTGCTTTACGAATTCAACTCACAGACTTGAACCTTCCTTTTGATAGAGCAGTTTTGAAACACTCGGAATATCTTCACATAAAATCAAGACAGAAGCATTATCAGAAACTTCCTGTGCATTGTGCATTTATCTCACAGACTTGAACCTTCCCTTTGATAGAGCAGATTTGAAACACTCTTACTGAAGAAACTGCAAGTGGATATTTGGACCGCTTTGAAGTCTATGCTGGAAAAGGTAATATCTTCACATAAAAATTGACCTGAAGCATTCTCAGAAACTTCTTCATGATGAGTGCATTCAACTGACAGACTTGAACTTTCCTTTTGATAGCGTCGTTTTGAAACACTCTTTTTGTGGAATCTGCAATTGGATATTTGGAGCACTTTGAGGCCTATGCTGGAAAAGGAAGTGTCTTCACATAAAAACTAGACAGAAGCATTCTCAGAAACTTCTTTGTGATGTGTGCACTCAACTCACAGAATTGAACCTTCCTTTAGGTAGAGAAGTTTTGAAACACCCTTTTTGTAGAATCTGAAAGGGGATATTTGGATCGCTTTGAGGCCTATGATGGAAAAGGAAATATCTTCACATAAAAACTTGACAGAAGCATGCTAAGAAATTTCCCTGTGCTTTATGAATTCAACTCACAGACTTGAACTTTCCTTTTGATTGAGTAGTTTTGAAACACACTTTTTATAGAATCTGCAAGTGGATATTTGGAGCATTTTCTGGCCTTTGCTGGAAAAGGGAATATCTTCACATAAAAGCTAGACAGAAGCATTCTAAGAAACTTTCCTGTGCTTTATGAATTCAACTCACAGACTTGAAGTTTCCTTTGATAGAGCAGTTTTGAAACACACTTTTTGTAGAATCTGCAAGTGGATATTTGGAGCACTTTCTGGCCTATGCTGGAAAAGGGAATATCTTCACATAAAATGTAGACAGAAGCATTCTCAAAAATTTCACTTTGCTTTAGGCATTTAACTCACATATTTGAACCTTCGTTTTGATAGAGCAGTTTCAAAAAACTCTTATTGTAGAATCTGCATGTGGATATTTGGAGCGATTTGAGGCCTATGCTGGAAAAGGAAATATCTTCACATAAAAACTAGACAGAAACATTCTCAGAAACTTCTTTATGATGAGTGCATTCATCTCACAGAGTTGAACATTACTTTTGATAGAACAGTTTTGAAACACTCTTTTTGTAGAATCTGCAAGTGCATATTTGGAGCATTTTGAGGCCTATGATGGAAAAGGAAATATCTTCATATAAAAACTAGACAGAAGCATTCTCAGAAATTTCTCCTTGATGACAACATTGAACTCACAGAGTTGAACTTTCCCTTTTATAGAACAGTTTTGAAACGCTCTTTTTGTACAATCTGCAAGTGGATATTTGGAGCGCTTAGAGGCCTATGCAGGAAAAGGAAACATCTTCACATAACAGCTAAGCAGAAGCATTCTCAGAAAGTTCTTTGAGATGAGTGCATTCAACTCACAGACTTGAGCCTTCCTTTTGATAGAGCAGTTTTGAAACCCTCGTTTTGTAGTATCTGCAAGTGGATATTTGGATCGTTTTGTGGCCCATGCTGGAAATGGTAATGTCTTCACATAAAAATTAAGCTGAAGCGTTCTCATAAACTTCTTCATGATGAGTGCATTCAACTGACAGACTTGAACTTTCCTTTTGATAGAGCCGTTTTGAAACACTCCTTTGTGGAATCTGCAATTGAATATTTGGAGCGCTTTGAGGCCTATGCTGGAAAGGGAAATATCTTCACACAAAAAATTGACAAAAGCATTCTCAGACAGTACTTTGTGATGCGTGTATTGAACTGGCAGAGTTGAACCTTTCTTTTCATAGAGCAGTTTTGAAACACTCCCTGTGTAGAATCTGCAAGTGGATATTTGGGTGCATTGAGGCCTATGATGGAAAAGGAAATATCTTCATATAAAAACTAGACAGAAGCATTCTCAGAAACTTCTTTGTTATGAGTGCATTCAACTCACAGACTTGAACCTTCCTTTTCATAGAGCAGTTTTGTAAGACACTTTTTGTAGAATCTGCAAGTGGATATTTGGAGCGCTTTGAGGCCTATGCTGGAGAGGGAAATATCTTCAAATAAAAACTAGACAGCAGTATTCTCAGAAACTTCTCTGTGATCAGTGCATTGAACTCACAGAGATGAACCTTCCTTTTGATAGAAGAGTTTTGAAAAACTCTCTTTGTAGAATCTTCAAGGGGATATTTGGAGTCCTTTGAGACCCATGCTGTAAAAGGAAATATCCTCACATAAAAACTAGACAGAAGCATTCTCAGAAACTTCTTTGTAATGTGTGCATTCAACTCACAGAGTTGAACATTCGTTTTGATAGAGCAGTTTTGAAACACACTTTTTGTAGAATCTGCCAGTGGATATTTGGAGATATTTGAGGACTATGCTGGAAAAGGGAAAATCTTCACATAAAAATATTAAAGAAGCATTCACAGAAACTTCCCTGTGATTTATGCATTCAACTCACAGACTTGAACCTTCCTTTTGATAGAGCAGTTTTGAAATACTGTTATTGTAGAATCTGCAAGTGGATATTTGGACAGCTTTGTGTTCTATGCTGAAAAAGAAAATATCGTCACATAGAAACTAGACAGAAGCATTCTCAGAAACTTCTTGGTGATGAGTGCATTCAAATCACAGAGTTGAAACTTCCATTTGACAGAACACTTTTGAAACACTCTTTTTATGGAATCAGCAAGTGGATATTTGGAGGGCTTTGAGGCCTACGATGGAAAAGGGAATATCCGTGATGAGTGCCTTCAACTCACAGACTTGAACCTTCCTTTTGATAGAGCAGTTTTGGAACACTCCTTTTGTAGAAGCAGCAAGTGGATATTTGGAGTACTATGAGGCCTACACTGGAAAAGGAAATATCTTCACATAAAAACTAGACAGAAGTACTCTCAGAAACTTCTTTGTGATGAATGCATTCAACTCACAGAATTGAACCTTCCTTTTGATAGAATAGTTCTGAAACATTCTTTTTATAGTATCTGCAAGTGGATGTTTTGAGGGCTTTGAGGCCTATGCTGGAAAAGGAAATATCTTCACATAAAAAATAGACAGAAACAATCTCAGAAAATTCTTTGTGATGAGTGCATTCAACTTAAAGACTTGAACCTTCTTTTGATAGAGCAATTTTGAAACACTTTTTTGTGGAATCTGCAAGTGGATGTTTGGAGCAATTTGAGGCCTATGCTGGAAAAGGAAATATATCCACATAAAAAGTAGACAGAAGCGTTCTTAGAAACTTCGTTGTGATGTATGCATTCAACTATCAGAGTTGAACCTTTCTTTTGATAGAGAAGTTTTGAAACACCCTTTCTGTAGAAACTGCAAGTGGATATTTGGAGCGCTTGAGGCCTATGCTGGAAAAGGAAATATCTTCACATAAAAATTAGACCAGAGCATTATCAGAAACTTCCCTGTGCTTTATGAATTCAACTCACAGACTTGAACATTCCTTTTGATAGCTCAGGTTTGAAACACTCTTTTTGTAGTGTCTGCCAGTTGATATTTGGGGAGCCTTGAGTGCTATGCTGGAAAAGGAAATATCTTCACAGAAAAACTAGACAGAAGCAATTTCAGAAACTTCTTTGTGATGAGTGCATTCAACTCAAAGACTTGAACCATCTTTTGATTGAGCAGTTTTGGAACACTCTTTTGTAGAATCTGCAAGTGGATATTTGCAATAATTGAAGGCCTATGCTGGAAAAGGAAATATCTTCACATGAAAAGTAGACAGAAGCATTCTCAGAAACATCTTTGTGATGTATGCATTCAACTCACCATGTGGAACCTTCCTTTTGATACAGCAGTTTTGAAACACCCATTCTGTAGTATCGGCAAGTGGATATTTGGAGCGCTTGAGGCCTATGCTGGATAAGGAGATATTTTCCCATCATAATTAGACAGAAGCATTGTCAGAAACTTCCCTGTGCTTTATGAATTCAACTCACAGTCTTGAACATTCCTTTTGATAGTTCAGTTTGAAACACTCTTTTTGTAGTATCTTCAATTTGATATTTGGGTCGTTTGAGTGCTGTGCTGGAAAAGGAAATATCTTCACATAAAAACTAGACAGAAGAATACTCAGAGACTTCTTAGTGGTGAGTGCATTCAACTCACACAGTTGAACCTTCCTGTTGATAGAACAGTTTTGAAACACTATTTTTGTAGGATCTGCAAGTGGATATTTGGAGCGATTTCAGGCCTATGATGGAAAAGGAAATATCTTCACTTATAAATTAGACAGAAGCATTCTCAGCAACTTCTCTGTGATGAGTGCATTCAACTGATAGTGTTGAACCTTCGTTTTGATAGAACAGTTTTGAAACTCTCTCTTTGTAGATTGTGGAAATGGATACTTGGAGCGCTTTGATGCCTATGCTGGAAAAGGAAATATCTTCACATAAAAAATAAACAGAAGCATTCTCAGAAACTTGTTTGTGATAAGAGCATTCAACTCACGGATGTGAACCTTCCTTTTGATAGAACAGTTTTGTAGCATTCTTTTTGTAGAATCTGCAAGTGGATATTTGGAGCGCTTTGAAGCCTATGCCGGAAAAGGAAATATCTTCACATAAAAACCAGACAGAAGCATTCTCAGAAACTTCTTTTTGATGAGTGCATTCAACTCACAATGTTGAACCTTCCTTTTGATAGAAGAGTTTTGAAACACTCTTTTTGTGGAATCTGCAAGTGGATATTTGGAGCCCTTTGAGGCTTATACTGGAAAAGGAAATAAATTCACATAAAAACTAGACTGAAGCTTTCTCAGAAACGTCTTTCTTATGTGTGCATTCAACTCACAGACGTGAACCTTCCTTTTGATAGAGCTGTTTTGAAACACCCTTTCTGTACAATCTACTATTGGATATTTGGAGCGATTTGAGGCTTATGATGGCAATAGAAATATCTTCACATACAAACAAGTCTGAAGCATTCTCAGAAACTTCTTTTTGATGAGTGCATTCAACTTACAAAGTTGAACCTTTCTTTTGATAGAAGAGTTTTGAAACACTCTTTTTGTTGAATCTTCAAGTGGATATTTGGAGTGCTTTGAGGCCTATACTGGAAAAGGAAATAAATTCACATAAAAACTAGATTGAAGCATTCTCAGAAACGTCTTTCTTATGTGTGCATTCAATTCACAGATGTGAACCTTCCTTTTCATAGAGCAGTTTTGAGACACTCTTTTTGTAGTATTTGCAAGGGTATATGTGGAGCGCATTGAGGCCTATGCAGGGAAACGAAATATCTTCACATAAAAACAAGACAGAAGCATTCTCAGAAATTTATTTGTGATGTGTGCATTCAAATCGCAGTGTTGAACCTTCCTTTTGATAGAGCAGTTTTGAAACACCCTTTTTGTAGAATCTGCAAGTGGATATTTGGAGCGATGTGACGCCAATGCTGGAAAAGGGAATATCTTCACATAAAACTAGACAGAAGCATTCTCAGAAACTTCTCTGTGCCTCATAAATTCAACTCACAGACTTGAAACTTCCTTTTGACAGAATAGTTTTGAAACACTCTTTTTGTAGCATCTGCAAGTGATTTGAGTGATTTGAGGCCTATGCCTGAAAGCGAAATATCTTCACATGATAAGCAGACAGAAGCATTCTCAGAAACTTCTTTGTGATGTCTACATTCAACTTACAGAGTTTAACATTCCTTTTGATAGAGCTGTTTTGAAACACCCTTTCTGTACAATCTGCAATTGGATATTTGGAGCGATTTGAGGCCTATGATGGAAATAGAAATATCTTCACATACAAACAATACAGAAACGTTCTCAGAAACTTCTTTGTGATGAGAGCATTAAACTCACGGTGTTGAACCTTCTTTTCGGTAGAACAGATTTGAAACACTCTCTTAGTAGAATCTGCAAGTGGATATTTGGAGAGTTTTGAGGCCTATGCTGGAATAGGAAATACGTTCACAAAAAAACTAGACAGAAGCATTCTCAGAAACTTTCTGTGAAGAGTGCATTCAACTCACAGATTTGAACTTTCCCTTTTGATCGAACAGTTTTAAAAAAACCCTTTTGGGGAATCTACAGGTGGATATTTGGAGCGCTTTCAGACCTATGCTGGAAAAGGAAATCTCATCACATAAAAACTAGACAGAAGCATTATCAGAAACTACTTTGTGATGGGTGCATTCAACTCACAGTGTTGAACCTTCCTTTTGATAGGACAGCTTTGAAACACTCTGTTTGTAGAGTCTGCAAGTGGGTATTTGGAGTGCATTGAGGCCAATGGTGAAAAAGGCAATACCTTCACATTAAAAGTAGACAGAAGCATTCTCAGAAACTTCTTTGTGATGAGTGCATTCAGCTCACAGAGTTGAACTTTATTTTTGATAAGGCAGTTTTGAAAAACTCTTTTTGTAGAATCTGCAGGTAGATATTTGGAACACTTTGAGGCCTTTGCTGAAAAAGGAAATATCTTCACATAAAAACTGGACAGAAGCATTCTCAGAACCTTCTTTGCGATGAATGCATTCAACTCACAGAGTTGAACCTTCCTTTTGATAGAGCTGTTTTGAAACACCCTTTCTGTACAATCTGCAATTGGATATTTGGAGCTATTTGAGGCCTATGCTGGAAAAGGGAATATCTTCACATAAATCTAGACAGAAGCATTCTCAGAAACATCTTTGTGATGCGTTCATTCAACTCACATAATTGAACATAACTTTTCATACAGCAGTTTTGAAACAGTCTTTTTGTAGAATCTGCAAGGGGAGAAGTGGACCAATTTGAGGCTTTCATTGGAAAAGGGAATATCTTCACATAAAAACTTGACAGAAGCATTCTCAGAAACTTCTTTGTGATGTGTGCATTTAGCTCAAAGCGTTGAACCATCCTTTTGGTAGAGCAGTATTGAAACACTCTTTTTGTACAATCTGCAATTGGATATTTGACCTATTTGAGGCCTTCATTGTAAACGGGAATGTCTTCACATAAAAACTAGACAGAAGCATTCTCAGAAACTTCATTGTGATGTGGGCATTTAACTCACAGTGTTGAACCTTTCTTTTGATTGAAGAGTTTTGAAACACTCTTTTTGTAGAATCTGCAACTGGATATATGGACTGCTATGAGACCTTCATTAGTAATGGGAATAATTTCGAATAAAAACTAGACGGAAGTATTCTCAGAAACTAATTTGTGATGTGTGCATTCTACTCGCATAGTTGAACCTTCCTTTCAATAGAGTAGTTTTGAACACTCTTTTTGTAGAACCTGCAAGGGGATATTTGGAGCGTTTTGAGGCCTTCGTTCGAAATGGGAATATCTTCACATAAGAATTAGACAGAAGCATTCTCAGAAAATTCTTTGTGTTGTGTGAATTGAACTCACAGATTTGAACCTTCCTTTGGATAGACCAGTTTTGAAACACCTTTTTTGTAGAATCTACAAGAGAACATTTGGAGTGCTTTGAGGCCTACACTGGAAAAGGGAATATTTTCACATAAAAACTAGACAGAAACTTCTTTGTGATGTGTGCATTCAACTCACCGAGTTCAAATTTCCTCTTGATATAGCAGTTTTGGAACAGTCTTTTGTGAAATTTGCAATTGGATATTTGAAGCATTTTGAAGCTTTAGTTGGAGAAGGGAAAATCTTCAAATAAAAGCTAGACAGAACAATTCTCAGAAACTACTGTGGGATGTGTGTGTTCAACTCACAGAGATGAACCTTTCTTTTGAGAGAGTGGTTTTGAAACATTCTTTTTGTGGAATCTGCAAGTGGACATTTGTAGTGCTTTGAGGGCTATGGTAGAAAGGAAATATCTTCAAAATAAATCTAGACAGAAGCATTCTCAGAAACTTCTTTGTGATGTTTGCATTCAACTCACAGAGTTGAACATACCTTTTCACAGAGCAGTTCTGAAACACTCTTTTTGAAGAACGTGCAAGTGGATATTTAGACCGAATTGACACCATCTTTGGAAACGGTAATATCTTCACATAAAAACTACACAGAAGCATTCTCAGAAATTACTTTGTGATGTGTGCATTCAACTCACGGAGTTGAACCTTCCTTTTGATAGAGCAGTTTTGAAACCCTCTTTTTGTATAATCTGCAAGGGGATATTTCGACCGTGTAGAGGTGTTCGTTGGAAACGGGAATATCTTCACATAAAAACTGCACAGAAGCATTCTCAGAAACTAGTTTGTGATGTGTGCATTCTACTCACAGAGTTGAAACTTTCTTTAGATAGAGCAGTTTCGAACCACTCTTTTTGTAGAATCTGCAAGGGGATATTTGTAGCGTTTTGAGGTCTTTGTTGGAAACGGGAATATCTTCACATAAAAACTGGACAGAAGAATTCTCAGAAATTCCTTTTGATGTGTGCATTCAACTCACAGACTTGAACATTCCTTTTGATACAGCAATTTTGAAAGAACTCTTTTTTAGAACCTGCAAGAGGACATTTTAGGCGCTTTGAGGCCTTCGGTGGAAAAGGAAATATCTTCACATAAAAACTAGACAGAAGCATTCTCAGAAATTTCTTTCCGATGTGCACATTCAACTCACAAAGTTGAACCTTCCTTTTGATAGAGCAGTTTTGAAACACTCCTTTTGTAGAATCTGCAAGGGGATATTTAGACCGATTTGAGGCCTTTGTTGGAAATGGGAATATCTTCACATAAAAACTGTACAGAAGCTTTCTCAGAAACTTCTTTGAGATGTGTGCATTCAACTGTCAGAGTTGAAGCTTCCCTTTTATAGAGCAGATTTGAAACTCTCTTTTTGTACAATTTGCAATGGGATATTTGGACAGTTTTGGGACTTCTTTGGAAACGTGTATATCTTCAAATAGAAACTAGACAGAAGCACTCTCAGAAGCTTCTTCATGATGTGTGTATTCAACTCACATAGTTGAGCCATCCTTTTGATAGCACAGTTTTGAAACACTCTTTTTGTAGAAACTGGAGGTGGTTATTTGGATTGCTTTGAGACCAACAGTACAAAAGGAAATATCTTCACATAAAAACTAGACAGAAGCATTCTTATAACTTCTTTTTGATGTGTCCATTCAACTCACTGAGTTGAACCTTCCTTTTGATAGACTTGTTTTGAAACACTCTTTTTGTAGAATCAGCAATTGTATATTTTGAGTGCTTCAAAGCCTTCACTGGAAATGACAATATCTTCAAATAAAAACAAGACAGAAGCATTCCTAGAAACTACTTTGTGATGTATGCATGCAACTCAAAGAGTAGAACATTTCTTTTGATAGAAGAAATTTGAAACACTCTGCT
Source organism: Pongo abelii (assembly GCF_028885655.2). Classification (NCBI taxonomy): domain Eukaryota; kingdom Metazoa; phylum Chordata; class Mammalia; order Primates; family Hominidae; genus Pongo; species Pongo abelii. The sequence goes on along the minus strand of NC_072000.2, from coordinate 14,130,918 downwards.
TTTAGATTCTGCAAGTGGACAATTGTAGAGCTTTGAGGGCTGTGGTGGAAAATGAAATAACTTCAAATAAAAACTAAACAGAAGTATTCTGAGAAACTTCTTTGTGATATTTGCATTCAGCTCACAGACTTGAACCTTCCTTTTGATAGAGCAGTTTTGAAACACATTTTTTGTAGAATCTGCAAGTGGACATTTGGGGCGCTAGGAGTCCTTCGGTGGAAAAGGAAATATCTTCACATAAAAACTAGACAGAAGCATTCTCAGAAACTTCTTGGAGATATGTGCATTCAACACACAGATTTGAACCTTCCTTTTGATAGAGCAGTTTTGAAACACTCTTTGTAGAATCTACAAGTGGATATTTCGAGCACTATGAAGCATTTGCTGGAAACAATATCTTCAAATAAAAAGTATACAGAAGCATCCTCAGAAAGTACCTTGTGATGTGTGCATTCAACTCACTGAGATGAACCTTCCTTTTGATAGAGCAGTTTGGAAACACTCTTTCTGTAGAATCAGCAAGTGTATGTTTTGAGCGCTTCAAAGCCTTCATTGGAAATGACAATATCTTCAAATAAAAACAAGACAGAAGCATTCTCAGAAACTACTTTGTGATGTGTGCATGCAACTGAAAGAGTAGACTATTTCTTTTGATAGAACAAATTTGAAACACTCTGCTTTTAGAATCTGCAAGTGGACATTTGTAGAGCTTTGTGGGCTGTGGTGGAAAATGAAATAACTTCAAATAAAAACTAGAAAGAAGAATTCTGAGAAACTTCTCTGTGATATTTGCATTCAACTCACAGACTTGAACTTTCCTTTTGATAGAGCAGTTTTGAAACACTTTTTGTAGAATCTGCCAGTGGACATTATGGGCGCTTTGAGGCCTTGGGTGGAAAAGGAAATATCTTTACATAAAAACTAGACAGAAGCATTCTCAGAAACTTCTTGGCAATGTGTGCATTCATCACACAGAGTTGAACCTTCCTTTTGATAGAGCAGTTTTGAAACACTCTTTTTCTAGAATCTGCAAGTGGATATTTGGAGCAATATGATGCATTTGCTGGAAACGGGAATATCTTCAAATAAAAAGTAGATAGAAGCATCCTCAGAAAGTACCTTGTGATGTGTGCATTCAACTCACTGAGATGAACCTTCCTTTTGATACAGCAGCTTTGAAACACTCTTTTTCTAGAATCTGCAAGTGCATATTTGGAGTGAATAGGCCTATGCTGGAAAAGGAAATATCTGCCTATAAAAAGTAGAGAGAAGCATTCTCAGAAAAATCTTTGTGATATGTGCAATCAACTTTCACTTTTGAAACCTCCTTTTGATAGAGCAGTTTTGAAACACTGTTTTTGCAGAATCTGCAAGAGGATATTTGGAGTGGTTTGAGGCCTATGCTGGAAAAGGATATATCTTCCCATAAAAAGTAGAGAGATGTATTCTCAGAAACTTCATTTTGCTGCGTGCATTCAACTCACAAAGTTGTACCTTCCTTTTGATAGAACAGTTTTGAAACTTTCTTTTTGCATAATCTGCAACTGGATATTTGAAGCCCTTGAAGGCCTATGCTGGAAAAGGAAATATCTTCACATAAAAACTATACAGAAATATTATCAGAAACTTCTTTGTGATGTGTGTATTAAATTGACAGAGTTGAACCTTCTTTCTGATAGAGCAGTTTTGAAATACTCTTTTTGAAGAATCTACAAGTGGATATTTGGAGCAACTGTGGCCTCTGGGGGAAAAAGAAATATCTTCATATAAAAACTAGACAGAAGCGTTCTCAGAAACTAATTAGTGATGTGTGCTTTCAAATCACAGACTTGTACCTTCCTTTTGATAGAGCTGTTTTGAAAGACTCTTTTTGTAGAATTTGCAGTTGGTTATTTGCAGCACTTTGAGGCCTATGCAGGAAAAAGAAATATCTTCACATAAAAACCAGACAGAAGCACTTTCAGAAACTTCTTTGTGATGTGTGCCTTCAGCTCACAGAGTTGAACATTCCTTTTGATAGAGCAGTTTTGAGACACTCTTTTTTAGATTCTGCAAGTAGATATTTGGATCTCTTTGATGCCTATGATGGAAAAGGAAATATCTTCACATAAAAACTAAAGAGAAGTGTTTTCAGAATCTTCTTTGTGATGTAGGCGTTCAACTCTCAAAGTTGAATCATCCTTTGTATAGTGAAGTTTTGAAACACTCTTTTTGTATTATCTGCAAGTGGATAGTTGGAGTGCTTTGAATCCTAAGCTGGAAAAGGCAATATCTTCACATAAAAACAAGAGAGAAGCATTCTGAGAAACTTCTTTGTGATGTGTGCATTCAACTCACAGAGTTGAACCTTCCTTTTGATAGTGCAGTTTGGAAGCACTCTTTTTGTAGAATCTGCTACTCGATACTAGGGGCATCTTGAGGCCTATGCTGTAAAAGGAAATATTTTTCCATAAGAACTAGACAGAAGTATACTCAGAAACTTCTTCGTGGTGTGTGCATTCAAATCACAGAGATGAAATTTCCTTTAGATAGACCAGTTTTGAAATAATATTTTTGAAGTATCTGCAAGTGGATATTTGGAATGCTATGAGGCCTGTGCTTGGAAAAGGAGATATCTTCACATATAAACTAGAAAGAAGCATTCTCAGAAACTTATTTGTGATGTGTGTGTGCTTTCAACACACAGAGTTGAACCTTCCTTTTGATAGAGCAGTTTTGAAACACTCTTTTTGTAGAATCTGCAAGAGGATATTTTCAGCGCCTTGAGGCCTGTGCTGGAAAAGGAAATATCTTCACATAAAAACTACACAGAAGCATTCTCAGAAACTTCTTTGTGATGTCTAAATTCAAGTCATAGAGTTGAACATTCCTTTTGATGGCGCAGTTTTGAAACACTCTTTTTATAGAATCTGCAAGTGGACATTTGGTGTCCTTTAAGGACAATGCTTGAAAAGGAAATATCTTCACCTAAAAACTGGACAGAAGCGTTCTCAGAAACTTCTTTGTGATGTGTGCCTTCAGCTCACAGAGTTGAACCTTCCTTTTGATAGAGCAGTTTTGAAACACTTTTTTTTTTTTTCGAATATGCAAGTGAATATTTGGAGTGATTACAGATTCTGGGGGAAAAGGAAATATGTTCATTTAAAAACTAAATAGAAGTTTTCTCAGAAACTAATTTGTGATGCGTGCTTTCAACTTCCAGATTTGTACCTTCCTTTTGACAGAGCAGTTTAGAAAGACTCTTTTTGTAGAAATTGCAAGTGGTTATTTGCAGTGCTTTAAGGCATATCGTGGAAAAGGAAATATCTTCACATAAAAATTATACAGAAGCATTCTCAGAAACTTCTTTGTGATATGTGGCTTCAACTCACCGAGTTGAACAATCCTTTTGTTAGAGCAGTTTTGGAAACTCTTTTTGTAGATTATCCAAGTGGATGCTTTGATCCCTTAGATGCCAATGATGGAAAAGGAAATATCTTCACATAAAAATTATAGAGAAACGTTTTCAGAAACATCCTTGAGATGTGTGCATTCAACTCACAGACTTGAACTTTCCTTTTGATAGAGCAGTTTTGAAACACTATTTTTGGAGAATTTGCAAGTGCATATACGGAGTGCTTTGAGGTCAATCCTGAAAAAGGAAATATCTTCACAAAAACTAGACAGAAGCATTCTCACGAACTTCTTTGTTATGTGTGCTTTCAACACACTGAGTTGAACCTTCCTTTTGATAGAGCAGTTTGAAACACTCTTTTTGTAGAATCTCCATGTGAATATTGCGAGCAGTTTAAGGTCTAAGCTGGAAAAGGAAATATCTTCACATAAAAAGTAGATAGTAGCATTCTCAGAAACTTCTTTGTGATATATGCATTCAACTCACGGAGTTGAACCCTTTTATTGATAGAGCAGTTTTGAAACACTCATTTTGTGGAATCTGCAAGGGGATATTTGGAGCGTTTTGAGTTCTAAGCTGGAAAAGGGAATATCTTCACATAAAAACTAGACAGAAGCATTCTCAGAAACTTCTTTTTGATGTGTGCATTCAACTCACAGAGTTGAACATTCTTTTTGATAGAGCAGTTTTGAAACAGTCTTTTTTAAAATCTGCAAGTGGATATCTGGAGCGCTTTGAGGCCTATGCTGGAAAAATAAATATTGCTCATAAAAAGTAGAAAGAAACATTCTCAGAAACTTCTTTGTGACGTTTGCATTCAACTCACAGAGTTGAACCTTCCTTTTGATAGAGCAGCTTTGAAACGCTCCTTTTGTAGTATCTGCAAGTGGATATTTGAAGCCCTTTAAGGTCTATGTTGGAAATGGAAATATCTTCACATAGAAACTAGACAGAAGCATTCTCATAAACTTCTTTGTGATGTGTGCATTCAATTCACAGAGCTGAAACATCCTTTTGAAAGAGCAGGTTTGAAGCACTCTTTTTGCAGAATCTGCAAGTGGTTATTTTGAGTGCTTTGAGGCCAATGCTGTTAAAGGAAATATCTTCAACTAAAAACTAGACAGAAGCATTATCAGAAACATCCATGAGATGTGTGCATTCAATTCACAGAGTTGAACCTTCCTTTCGATAGAATAGTTTTGAAACACTCTTTTTGTAGAACCTGTAAGTGGATATTTGGATCGCTTTGCGGCCAATGCAGGAAAAGGAATTATATTCACATAAAAACTAGACAGCAGCATTCTCACAAACTTCTTTGTTCTGTGCGCATTCAACACACAGAGTTGAACCTTCTTTTTGGTAGAGCAGTTTTGAAACAATCTTTTTTCAGAATCTCCAAGTCAATATTTTGAGCGCTTAGAGGCCTATTCTGGAAAAGGGAACAGCTTCATTTAAAAACTAGACAGAAGCATTCTCAGAAATTTCTTTGTGATGTCTACATTCAAGTTATAGAGTTGAAACTTCATTTGATAGAACAGTTTTGAAACACTCTTTTTTTAGAATCTGCAAGTGGATATTTGGAGCAATTTGAGGCCAAACCTGGAAAAGGAAATATCTTCACATAAAAACTAGACAGAAGCATTCTCAGAAACTTCTTTGTAATGCAAGCATTCAACTCACAGAGTTGAACCTTCCTTTTGATAGAGCAGTTTTGAAACACTCTTTTTGCAGAATTTGCAAGTATATATGTGGAGCGCTTTGAGGCCTATGCTGGAAAAGGAAATAACTTCCCATAAAAAGTAGAGAGAAGCATTGTCAATAACTTCTTTTTGATGTGTGCATTCAACTCACAGAGTTGAACCTTCCTTTTGATAGAGCAGTTTTGAAACCCTCTTTTTGTAGAATCGCCAAATGAATATTTGAAGCCCTTTAAGGCCTATGCTGTAAAAGGAAACATCTTCACATAAAAAACTAGACAGAAGCATTCTCAGAAACTTCTTTGTGATATGTGCAGTCAATTCATAGAGTTGAACCTTCCTTTTGATAGAGCAGTTTTCAAACACTCTTTTTGTAGAATCTGCAAGTGGATATTTGGAGCGATTGCGGCCTCTGGTGGAAAAGGAAATATCTTCATATGGAAACTAGACGGAAGCCGTCTCAGAAACTAATTTGTGGTGTGTGCTTTCAACTCACAGACTTGTACCTTCTGTTTTGTAGAGCAGTTTTGAAACACCTTTTTTGTAGAATTTTCAATTGGTTATTTACAGTGCTTTGAGGCCTATGCTGGAAAAGGAAATATCTTCACATAAAAACAAGAGAGAAATGTTTTCACAAACTTCTTTGTGTTGTGTGCATTCAACTCCCAGAGTTGAACTTTTCTTTTGATAGAGCAGTTTTGAAACACTGATTTTAGAGGATATGCAAGTGTATGTATGGAGCGCTTTGAGGACTATGCTGGAAAAGGAAATATCTTCACATAAAAACAAGACAGAAGCATTCTCAAAAATTTATTTGTGACATGTACATTCAACTTATAGAGTTAAACCGTCCTTTTGATACAGCAGCTTTGAAACACTCTTTTTGAAGAAGTTGCATGTGAATACTTAGAGCACTTTGATGCCTAAGCTGGAAAAGGAAATATCTTCACATAAAAACTAGAGAGCTGCATTTTCAGAAACTTCTTTGCGATGTACGCGTTCAACTCACAGAGCTGAACCACCCTATTGATACAGCAGTTTTGAAACACTCTTTTTGCAGAATCTGCAAGTGGATATTTGGAGCGCTTTGAGGCCTAAGCTGGAAAAGGGAATATTCTCACATACAAACAAGAGAGAAGCATTCTCAGAAACTTCTTTGTGATGTGTGCATTCAATTCACAGTGCTGAACATTCCTTTTGATAGAGCAGTTTTGAAACACTCTTTTTCTAGAATCTACAGGTGGATATTTGGAGCACTTCGAGGCCTATGCTGGAAAAGGAAATATATTCTCTTAAAAACTATACAGAAGCATTCTGAGAAATTGCTTTGTGATGACTTCATTCAATTCACAGAGTTGAATCTTCCTTTTGATAGAGCAATTTAGAAACACTATTTTTGTAGAATATGCAAATGAATATTTGGAGCGCTTTGAGGCCTGTGCTGGAAAAGCGAATATCTTCACCTTAAAACTAGACCGAAGCATTCTAAGAAACTTCTTTTTGACGTGTGCTTTCAACTAACAAAGTTAAAACTTTGTTTTTATAGAGCAGTTTTGAAACACTCTTTTTGTAGAATCTGCAAGTGGATATTAGGAGTGTTTTGAGGCCAATGCTGGAAAAGGAATTATATTAACATAAAAACTAGACAGCAGCATTCTCACAAACTTCTTTGTTCTGTGTGCATTCAACATGCAGAGTTGAATCTTCCTTTTGATAGAGCAGTTTTGAAACAATCTTTTTGCAGGATCCCCAAGTCAATATTGGGAGCGCTTGGAAGCCCATTCTGGAAAAGGAAACATCTTCATATAAAAACTAGACAGAAGCATTATCAGAAACTTCTTTGTGATGTCTACATTCAAGTCATAGAGTTGAACCTTCCTTTTGATAGAGCAGTTTTGAAACACTCTTTTTGTAGAATCTGTAAGTTGCTATTTGGAGCGATTGTGCCTCTTGTGGAAAAGGAAATATCTTCATATAGAAACTAGACGGAAGCCTTCTCAGAAACTAATGTTTGGTGTGTGTTTTCAACTCACAGACTTGTACCTTCTGTTTTATAGAGCAGTTTTGAAACACCTTTTTGGTAGAATTTTCAATTGGTTATTTGCAGCGCTTTGAGGCCTATGCTGGAAAAGGAAATATCTTCACTTAAAAACTAGAGAGAAGGGTTTTCTCAAACTTCTTTGTGATGGGTGCATTCAACTCCCAGAGTTGAACTTTCCTTTTGCTAGAGCAGTTTTGAAACACTGTTTTTAGAGGATCTGCACGTGTATATATGGAGTGCTTTGAAGACTATGCTGGAAAAGGAAATATCTTCACATAAAAACAAGATAGAAACATTCTCAAAAATTTATTTGTGACGTTTGCATTCAACATATAGAGTTATATCGTCCTTTTGATACAGCAGCTTTGAAACACTCTTTTTGTAGTATTTGCGTGTGAATATTTAGAGCACTTTGAGGCCTAAGCTGGAAAAGGGAATATCCTCACATAAAAACAATAGAGAAGCATTCTCAGAAACTTCTTTGTGATGAGTGCATTCAATTCACAGTGCTGAACATTCCTTTTGCTAGAGAAGTTGTGAAACACTCTTTTTCTAGAATCTGCAAGTGGATATTTGGAGCACTTTGAGGCCTATGCTGGAAAAGGAAATATCTTCACTTAAAAACTAGACAGAAGCATTCTCAGAAACTTCTTTGTGATGTCTGCATTGAATTCACAGAGTTGAACCTTCCTTTTGATAGAGCAGTTTTGAAACACTATTTTTGTAGAGTCTGCAAGTGAATATTTGGAGCGCTTTGAGGCCAATGCTCTAAAAGTAAATATCTTCACCTAAAAGCTAGACAGACGCATTCTAAGAAAATTCTTTTTGATGAGTGCATTCAACTAACAAATTTGAACTTTTTTTGATAGAGCACTTTTGAAACACTCTTTTAATAGAATCTGCAGGTGAATGTTTGGAGTACTTTGAGGCCAGTGCTCCAAAAGTAAATATCATCAAATAAAAACTAGACAGAAGCATTGTCAGAAACATCTTTATGATGTGTGCATTCAACTCACAGAGTTGAAGCTCCTTTTTGATAGATTAGTTTTGAAACACTCTTTTTGTAGAATCTGCAAGGGGATATTTGGACTGATTTGAGGCATTCGTTGGAAACGGGAATATCTTCACTTAAAACTAGACAGAAGCCTTCTCAGAAACTTCTTTTTGATGTGTGCAATCAATTCACCTAGCTGAACCTACCTTTTTTGATAGAGCAGTTTTGAAATACTCTTTTTGTAGAATATGCAAGTGGACATTGGGAGCACTTTGAGGCCTTCTGAGGAAAAGGAAATGTCTTCACATAAAAACTAGACAGTAGAGTTTTCAGAAACTGGTTTGTGATGTGTGCATTCAATTCACTGAGTTGAACTTTCCTGTTGATCAGCTGTTTTGAAACACTCTTTTTGTAAAATCTGCAAGTGGATATTTGGAGTGCTTTGAATCCTTCATTGGAAAAGGGAATATCTTAAAATAAAACAAGACTGAAGCATTCTCAGAAACTTCTTTGTGATGTGCACATTCAACTCACAGAGTTGAACCTTCCTTTTGATAGAGCAGATATAAAACACTGTTTTTCTAGGATCTGCAATGGACATTTGTAGTACTTTGAGGGCTATGTTGGAAAATGAAATATCTTCAAATAAAACCTAGACAGAAGCATTCTCAGAAATATCCTTGTGATGTTTGCATTCAACTGACAGAGTTGAACATACCTTTTAATAGAGGAGTTGTGAAACACTCTTTTTGAGAAACCTGCAAGTGGAAATTTTAAATGATTTCAGGCCTTTGTTGGAAACATAATATCTTCACATAAAAACTAGACAGAAGCATTCTCATAAACGTCTTTGTGATGTGTTCATTCAATTCACAGAGTTGAACTTTTCTTTTGATAGAGCAGTTTTGAAACAATGTTTCTGTAGGATCTGCAATAGGATATTTGGACATATTTGAGGCCTTCTTTGGAAACTGGAATATCTTCACATAAAAGCTGGACAGAAGCATTCTTAGAAATTTCTTTGTGATATGTGCACTCAACTCACAGAGTTGAACCTTACTTTTGCTATATCAGTTTTGAAACCCACTTTCTGTAGATTCTGCAAGAGGACATTTGGAGGGCTTTAAGGCCTTTGGTGGAAAAGGAAATATCTTCACATACAAACTAGACAGAAACATTATCAGAAACATCTCTGAGATGTGTGCATTCAACTCAATGATTTGAGTCTTCCTTTTGATAGAGCAGTTTTGAAACACTCTTTTTGCAGAATCTGCAAGTGGATATTTGGAGCTGTTTGAATCCTTCATTGGAAACGGGAATATCTTCAAATAAAAACAAGACAGAAGCATTCTCAGAAACTACTTTGTGATATGTATATTCAACTCACAGAGTTCAACCCTTCTTATGATAGAGTAGTTTTGAAACGCTCTTTTTGTAGAATCTGCAAGTGGACATTTGCAGCTCTTTGAGGGCTCTGGTGTAAAAAGAAATATCTTCACATAAAAACTAGACAGAATCATTCTCAGAAACTTCTTTGTGATGTTTTCATGCAACGCACAGAGTTGAACATATCTTTTCATAGAGCAGTAGTGAAACACTCTTTTTTAAGGACCTGCAAGTGGTTATTTGGACAGATTTGAGGCCTTCATTGGAAACAGGAATATCTTCACAGAAAAACTAGACAGAAGCATTCTCAAAAACTTCTTTCAGATGTGTGCATTCCCCTTACAGAAGTCAACATAACTTTTCATAGAGCAGTTTTGAAACACTCTTTCTGTGGAATCTGCAAGTGGATATTTAGACCTCTTTGACGCCTTCTTTGGAAACGGGAATATCTTCACATAAAAACTAGACAGAAGCATTCTCAGAAACTTCTTTTTCATGTGTGACTTCAACTGACAGATTTGAAACTTCCTTTTGATAGAGCAGTTTTGAAACATTTTGTGTAGAATCTGCAATTGGACAGTTTGAGAGCTTTGAGGCCTTCGGTGGAAAGGGAAATATCTTCACATAAAACTAGACAGAAGCAATCTCAGAAACTTCTCTGTGATCTGTGCATTCAACTCACAGAGATGAACCATCCTTTTCATAGAGCAGTTTTGAAACACTCTTTTTGTAGAATCTGAAAGAGGACAATTTGTAGGACTTTGAGGGCTGTGGTGGAAAAGGAAATATCTTCCAATAAAAACCAGACAGAAGCATTCTCAGAAACTTCTTTGAGAAGTTTGCATTCAACTCACAGAGTTGAACATTCCTTTTGATAGAGCAGTAGGGAAACACTGTTTTTGAAGAACCTGCAAGTGGATATTTGGACAGATTTGGGGCCTTCATTAAAAACAGGAATATCTTCACATAAAAAGTGGACAGAAGCGTTATCAGTAATTTCTTTGTGATGTATGCTTTCAATTCACGGAGCAGAACATAAGTTTCCATGGAGCAGTTTTGAAACCCTCTTTTTGTATAATCCACAAGTGGATATTTGGACCGTTTCAGGGCTTCATTAGAAACGGAATTATCTTCCCATAAAAACTACACAGAAGCATTCTCAGAAACTTCTTTGTGATGGGTGCATTCAACTCACAGATTTGAACATAACTTTTCATAGAGCAGTTTTGAAACAGTCTTTTTGTAGAATCTGTAAGGGTGTATTTGGACCGATTTGAGGCCTTTGTTGGAAACTTGAATATCATCACATAAAAACTAGACAAAAGCATTGTCAGAAACTTCTATGTGATGTGTGCATTCAACTGAAAGATTTAGACCTTCTTTTTGATAGAGCAGTTTTGAAACCTTTTTTTGTGGAATGTGAATGTGGACATTTGGAGCCCTTTGAGGCCTTCAGTGGAAAAGGAAATATCTTCACATAAAAACTAGACTGAGCATTCTCAGAAAGTTCTTTCTTTTGTGTGCATTCAACTTACAGAGTTGAACCTTCCTTTTGATAGAGCCGTTTAGATACAGTTTTTTGTGGTATCTGAAAGTGGACAATTGGAGCACTTTGAGTTATCCGGTGGAAAAGGAAATACCTTCACATGAAAACTAGACAGAAGCATTCTCAGAAACTTCTTTGTGAAGTGTGAATTCAACACACTGAGTTGAATCTTCCTTTTGATAGAGTAGTTTTGAAACAGTTTTTTGTAGAATCTGCAAGCGGATATTTAGAGGGCTTTGAAGCCTTTGTTTGAAACGGGAATATCTTCAAATAAAAACTAGACCGAAGCACTCTCAGAAACAACTTTGTGATATGGCCATTCAACTCACAGAGTTGAACCTTTCTTTTGATAGAGCAGTTTAGAAACTCTCTTTTTTGTAGAATCTGAAAGAGGACATTTGTAGCACCTTGAGGGCTATCGTGGAAAAGGAAATATCTTAAACCAAAAACTACACAGAAAAATTCTCAGAAACAACTTTGGAATGTTTGCATTCAACTCACGGAGTTGAACATACATTTTCTTAGTGCAGTTGCTGAACACTCTTTTTGAAGGACCTGCAAGTGGTTATTTGGAATGATTTGAGGCCTTCATTGAAAATGAGAACATCTTCACATATAAACTAGACAGAAGGATTCTCAGAAACTACATTGTGATGTGTGCATTCAACTCATGGAGTTGAACATAACTATTCACAGAGTAGTTTTGAAACACTCTTTTTGTAGAATCTGCGAGAGCATATTTGGACAGTGTGAAGCCTTCATTGGAAACGGGAATATCTTCACATGAAATCTAGACAGAAGCATTCTCAGAAACTACTTTGTGATGTGTACATTCGACTCACAGAGTGGAACATAACTTTTCGTAGAGCAGTTTTGAAACACTCTTTTTGTAGAATCTGAAAGGGGACATTTGGACCGATTTGAGGCTTTCGTTGCAAACGGGAATATCTTCAGATAAAAACAAGACCTGAGCACTGTCAGAAACTTCTTTGTGATGTGTGCATTCGGCTCACAGAGCTGAAACTTCCTTTTGATAGAGCAGTTTGAAACCTTTTTTTATGGAATTTGCAAGTGGACATTTGGAGTGCTTTGAGGTCTTTGGTGGAAAAGGCAACATCTTCACATAAAACTAGACAGAAGCAATCTCAGAAACTTCTCTGTGATCTGTGCATTCAATTCACAGAGTTGAACCATCCTTTTCATAGAGCAGTTTTGAAACACATTTTTTGTAGAATCTGGAAGTAGACAATTGGAGTGCTTAGAGGACTTCATTGGAAAAGGAAATCTCTTCACATAAAAACTAGACAGAAGCATTATCAGAAACTTCTTTGTGTTGTGTACATTCAACTCCCAGAGTTGAATCTTCCTTTTGATAGAGCAGTTTTGAAACACTCTTTTTGTTGTATCTGCAATTGGATACTTGGAGAGTTTTGAAGCCTTCATTGGAAACGGGAATGTGTTCAAATAAAATCAGAAGCATTCTCAGAAACTACTTTGTGATGTGTGCATTCAACTCACAGAGATGAACATTTCCTTTGATAGAGCAGCTTTGAAACACTCTTTTTGTAGAATCTGCAAATGGACATTTGTATCGCTTTGAGGGCTATGGTGGAAATTGAAATATCTTCAAATAAAAACTAGAAGGAAGCATTCACGGAAACTTCTTTGTGATATTTGCATTCACCTCACAGAGTTGAACATGCCTTTTCATAGAGCAGTTGTGAAACAGTCTTTTTGAAATCCTGCAAGTGGATAATTTTACCAATTTAAGGCCTTCATTGAAATCGGGAAAATCTTCACATAAAAACCAGACAGAAACATTCTCAGAAACTTCTTTGTGATGTGTGCATTCAACTCACAGAGTAGAACATAAGTTTTCATAGGACAGTTTTGAAACACTCTTTCTGTAGAATCTGAAAGTGGATATTTGGTCTGTTTGATTCATTCATTGGAAACGGGAATATCTTCCCATAAAAATTAGACAGAAGCATTCCCAGAAACTTCTTTGTGATGTGTGCATTCAACTCACAGAATTGAACATACCTTTTCATAGAGCAGTTTTGAAACACTCTTTTTGTAGAATCTGCAAGGGGATGTTTGGACCAATTTGAGGCCTTCGTTGGAAACAGGAATATCTCCACATAAATACTAGACAGAAGCATTGTCAGCAACTACTTTTTGATGTGTGCATTCAACTTAAACAGTTGAACCTTCCTTTTGCTAGAGTAGCTTTGAAACCTTTTTTTTTTTTGGAACGTGCAAGTGGACATTTGGAGCGATTTCAGGCCTTCGGTGGAAAAGGAAATATCTTCACATAAAAACTAGAGAGAAGCATTCTCAGAAACTTCTTTGTGACGTGTGCATTCAACTCACAGAGTTCAACATAACTTTTCATAGAACAGTTTTGAAACCCTCTTTTTTTAGAATCTGCAAGTGGATAATTGGAACGCTTTTAGGCCTTCATTGGAAACAGGAATATCTGCACATAAAAAATAGACAGAAGCATTCTCAGAAACTACTTTGTGATCTGTGCATTCATCTCACAGAGTTCAACATTCCTTTTGATGGAGCAGTTTTGAAACACTCTTTTTGTAGAATCTGCAAGGGTATATTTCACCGATTTGAGGCTTTCGTTCGAAACGGGAATTTCTTCACATAAAAACTAGACAGAAGCATTCTCAGAAAATTCTTGAAGACGTGTGCATTCAACTCACAGAGTTAAACCTTCCCTTTGATAGAGCAGTTTTGAAGCACTCTTTTTCTAGAATCTGTAAGGGGACATTTGGACGGTTTTGAGGCCTATGGTAGAAAAGGAACGGTCTTCACTGAAAAACTAGACAAAGATATTCTCAGAAACATCTTTGTGATGTGTGCATTCAAATCACAGAGCTGAAACTTTGTTTTGATAGACCAGTTTTGAATCACTCTTTTTGTATTATCTGAAATTGGATATTTGGAGCACTTGGAGGCCTATGGTAGAAAAGGAAATATCTTCACTTAAAAACTAGACAGAAACAATCTCAGAAACTCCTTTGTGATGTGTGCATTCAACTAACAGTGTTGAAATTTCCTTTTGATACAGCAGTTTTGAAACAATCTTATTGTAGAATCTGCAAGTGGATATTTGGAGCGCTTTGAAGCCTTCATTGGGAACGGAAATACCTTCAAATGAAAACTAGACAGAAGCATTCTCAGAAACTACTTTGTGATGTGTTCATTCAACTCACAGAGTTGAGCCTTCCTTTTGATAGAATAGTTTTGAAACACTTTTTTTGAAGTATCTACTGGTGGATATTTGGAGTACATTGTGGCCTATGGTACAAAAGGAAATGTCTTCACATAATAACTAGACAGATGCATTCTCATAAACTTCTTTTTGATGTTTGAATTCAACTCACAGAGTTGAACATAACTTTTCATAGAGCTGTTTTGAAACACTCTTTTTCTAGCTTCTGCAAGTGGAATTTTGGAACGATTTGAGGCCTTCGTTTAAAACGGGAATTTCTTCACATAAAAAGTAGACAGAAGCATTCTCAGAAACTTCTTTGTGATGTGTGCATTCAGCTCAAGGAGTTGAACTATCTTTTTAAAGAGCATTTTTGAAACACTCTTTTTTAGAGTCTGCAAAAGGACACTTTTAACGATTTTGGGCTATGGTGGAAAAGGAAATATCATCAAATAAAAACTACACAGAAGCATACTCAGAAACTTCTTTGTGATGTGTGCGTTCAACACATAGAATTGTACATATCTTTTCATAAAGCAGTTTTGAAACTGTCTTTTTGTGGAATCTGCAAGTGAATACTTGGAACCCTTTGTGGCCTTCTTTGGCAATGGGAGTACCTGCACATAAAAACAAGAAAGAAGAATTCTCAGAATTTTTTTGTGATGTGTGCATTCAACTGACAGAGTTGATCCTTCTTTTTGATAGGGGAGTTTTGAGACACTGTTTTTGTAGATTCTGCAAGGGCATAGACCGATTTGAGGCCTTCATTGGAATCCAGAATAGCTTCACATAAAAACTAGACAGAAGGATTCTGAGAAACTATTTTGTGATGTGTGCATTCAACTCACAGAGGTGAACCTTCCTTTTCATAGAGCAGTTTTGAAACACTCCTTTTGTAGAATCTGCAAGTGGAAATTTGGTCCGCTTTGAGGCCTTTGTTGGAAATGGGAATATCTTCACCTAAAAATTAGACAGAAGCATTCTCAGAGAATTCTTTGTGATGTGTGCTTTTATCTCACAGAGTTGAACCTTCCTCTTGATAGAACACTTTTGAAACACTCTTTTCCTAGAATCTGCAATGGGATATTTGGACCGTTTTGAAGCCTTCATCAGAAACAGGAATATCTTAACATAAAAGTACACAGAAGCATTCTCAGAAACTATTTTGTTATGTGAGCATTCAACTCACCGAGTTGAATCTTCGTTTTCATAGAACAGTTTTGAAAAACTTTTTTTGCAGAATCTGCAAGAGGATATTTGGAGCGCTTTGAGGCCTTCAGTTTAAAAGGAAATATCTTCATATAAAAACTAGACAGAAGTATCCTAAGAAACTTCTTTGTGATGCGTGCATTCAACTCCCAGAGTTGAACATAACGGTTCATCAAGCAGTTTTGAAACACTCTTTTTGTACAATCTGCAAGTGGATATGTGGAGCGCTTTGAAGCTTTCATTGGAAACGGGTATATCTTGAAATAAAATCTAGATAGAAGAATTTTCAGAAACTAATTTTTGGTGTGTGCATTCAACTCACGGAGTTGAGCCTTCCTTTTGATAGAGCAGTTTTGAAACACTCTTTTTGTAGAATCTGCAAGTGGATATTTGCAATGCTTTGAGGCATATGGTAGAAAAGGAAATATCTTCATATAAAAACAAGACAAAGCATTTTCAGAAACTTCTTTGTGATGTTTGCATTGAACTCACAGAGGTGAACAAATCTTTTCATAGAGCAGTTTGTGAAACATGCTTTCTAAGAACCTGCAAGTGGATATTTGGACCGAATTGAGGCCTTCTTTGGAAACGGGTATATCTTCATATAAAAACTAGACAGAAGCATTCTCAGAAACATCTTTGAGATGTTTCTCCCAGAATTGAACATAATGTTTCATAGAGCAGTTTTGGAACACTCCTTTTCTAGAATCTGCAAGTGGATATTTGGAGTGCTTTGAGGCCTATGGAAGAAAAGGAAATATCTTCTCATAAAAACTAAACGGAAGCATTCTCAGAAACTTCTTTTTGATGTGTGCATTCAACTCACAGAATTGAACCTTCCTTTTGATAGAACAGTTTTGAAACACTCTTTTTGTATAATCTGCAAGTGGATATTTGGAGCGCTTTGAGGCCTGTGGTAGAAAAGGAAATAACTTCCCTTAAAAACTACACAACAGCATTCTCAGGAACTTCTTCTTGATGTGTGCATTCTACTCACAGAGTTGAACCTTCCTTCTGATAGAGCACTTTTAAAGCACTCTTTTGGTAGAATCTGCAAGTGGATATTTGGAGTGCTTTGAAGCATTCTTTGGAATCGTGAGTATTTTCAAATAAAACTAGGCAGATTCATTTTCAGAAACTACTTTGTGATGTGTGCATTCAACTCACAGTGTACAGCCTTCTTTTTGATAGAACAGTTTTTAGCAATCTTTTTGTGGAATTTACAAGTGGATATTCGGAGCGTTTCGAGGATTATGTTGGAAAAGGAAATGTCTTCAAATAAAAACAAGACAGAAGCGTTCTCAAAAACTTCTTTGTGATGTGTGCATTCAACTCACAGTGTTGAACCTTCCTTTAGATACAGCAGTTTTGAAAAACCCTTTTCGTAGATTCTGCAAGGGGATATTTAGACCTATTTGAGGCCTTCCTTGGAAACGAGTAGATCTTCACATAATAACTAGACAGAAGCATTCTCAGAAACTGCTTTGTGATGTGTGCATTCAACTCATAGATTTGAACATAACTTTTCATAGAGCAGTTTTGAAACACTCTTTTTGTAGAATCTGCAAGTGGACAATTGGAGCACTTTTAGGAATTTGGTGGAATATGAAATATCCACATAAAAAGTAGACAGAAGCATTATCAGAAACTTCTTTGTGATGTATGCATTTAACTCACAGAGTTCAACATAATTTTTAATAGAACAGCTTTGAAACACTCTTTTTGTAGAATCTGCAAGTGGACATTTGGAGCACTTTTAGGCGTTCAATGGAACAGGAAATATCTTCACATAAACACTAGACAGAAGCATTCTCAGAAACTTCTTTGAGATGTGTGCATTCAATTTACTGAGCTGAAACTTCCTTTTGATAGAGCAGGCTTGAAAGTCTCTTTTTGTAGAATCTGCAAGTGGATATTTGGAGCACATTGAATCCTTCCTTGGAAACGGGAATATCTTCAAATATAAACTAGACAGAAGCATTCTCAAAAACTGCATTGTGATGTGTGCATTCTTCTCACAGAGTTAAACTTTCCTTTTGATAGAGCAGTTATGAAACACTCTTTTTGTATAAACTGCAGGATGATGTTTGCACCATTTTGAGGCCTTCATTCGAAACGCATATACATTGACATAAAAACTAGACAGAAGCATTCTCAGAAACTTTTTGTGATGTGTGCATTCAACTCACAGATTTTAACATTCCTTTTGATAGAGCAGTTTCAAAACACTTCGTTTGTAGAATCTGCAAGTGGACATTTGGAGCGCTTTGAGGCCTTCTGTGGAAAAGGAAATATCTTCACATAAAAACTAGACAGAAGCATTCTCAGAAACTTATTTGTGATGTGTGCATTCTGCTCACAGAGTTGAACATACCTTTTCATAGAGCAGTTTTGTAACACTCTTTTTGTAGAGTCCGCAAGGGGATATGTGGATCGATTTGAGGCCTTTTTTGGTAACGAGAATTTCTTCACATAAAAAATTGAGGGAAGCATTCTCAGAAACTGCTTTCTGAAATGTGCATTCTACTCACAGAGTTTTACTTTCCTTTTGATAGAGCAGTTTTGAAACTCCCTTTTTGTAGAATCTGCAAGTGGATATTTTGAACGCTATGGTTCCTTCATTGGAATCCGGAATATCTTCAAATAAAAAATAGACAGAAGCATTCTCATAAACTACTTTGTGATGTGTGCATTCAACTCACAGAGTTCAACCTTTCTTTTGATAGAGCAGTTTCAAAAAACTCTTTTTACAGAATCTGCATGTGGACAATTGTAGCGCTTTGAGGGCTATGGTGTGATAGGAAATATCTTCAAATTAAAACTAGACAGAAATATTCTAAGAAACTTCTTTGTGATTTTTGCATTGAACTCACAGAGTTGAACATTCCTCTTCATAGAGCAGTTGTGAAACACTGTTTTTGAAGAACCTGCAACTGTATACTTGGACCAATTTGAGGCCCTCATTGGAAACGGGAATATCTTCACATAAAAACAAGACAGAAGCATTCTCAGAAATGTCTTTGTGATGTGTGCATTCAACTCACAGAGTTGAACCTTCCTTTTGATAGAGCAGTTTTGAGACACTGTTTTTGTAGAATCTGCAAAGCGATATTTGGACTGATTGTGTTCCTTCATTGGAAAGGGGAATATCTTTACAAAAATCTAAGCAGAAACATTCTCACAAGCTCCTTTGTGATGTGTGCATTCAACTCATAGAGTTGAAAATACCTTTTCTTGGAGCAGTTGTGTAACATGCTTTTTGAAGAATCTGAAAGTGGATATTTGGGCCAATTTGAGGCCCTCATTGGAAACGGGAATATCTTCACACAAATACTACACAGAAGCATTCTCAGAAATGTCTTTGTGATGTGTGCATTCAACTCAGAGTTGAACCTTCCTTTTGATAAAGCAGTTTTGAGACACTGTTTTTGTGGAATCTGCAAAGTGATATTTGGACCGGTTGCATTCCTTCGTTGGAGAGGGGAATATCTTCATAAAAATCTAAGCAGAAACATTCTCACAAACTCCTTTGTGATGTGTGAATTCAACTCACAGAATTGAGAATACCTTTTCATAGAGCAGTTGTGAAACACGCTTTTTGAAGAACCTGCAAGTGGATATTTGGGCCAATTTGAGGACTTCGTTGGAAACGGGTATATCTTCACATAAAAACTAGACAGAAGCATTCTGAGAAACTTCTATGTGATATGTGCGTTCAACTCACAGAGTTGAAACTTCCGCTTGATAGAGCAGTTTTTAAACACTCTTTTTGTAGAATCTGCAAGGGGATATTTGAACTGATTTGAGCCCTTCGTTGAAAACGGGAATATCTGCACATAAAAACTGGACAGAAATATTCTCAGAAACTTCTTTCTGATGACGTCATTCAACTCACAGATTTGAACCTTCCTTTTGATAGAGCAGTTTTGAAACAATTTTTTGTAGAACCTGCCAGTGGACATTCGAGGTGCTTTGAGGACTTCAGTGGAAAAAGAAATATCTTCATATAAAAATTAGACAGAAGCATTCTTTGAAACTACCTTTTGATGTGTGCATTCAACTCACAGAGTTGAACATTCCTTTTGATACAGCAGTTTTGAAACACTCTTTTTGTACAATCTGCAAGTGGACATTTGGAGCAGTTTGAAGCCTTCTTTGGTATCATGAATATCTTCAAATAAAAACTAGACAGAAGCATTCTCAGAAAGCCTTTTGTGGTTTCTACATTCAACTTACAGAGTTGAGCTTTCCTTTTGATGGAGCAGTTTTGAAACAATGTTTTTGTAGAATCTACAAGTGGGTATTTGGAGCGCTTTGAGACCTATGTTAGTAAAGGAAATAACTTCACATAAAAACTAGACAGAAACATTCTCAGAAACTTCGTTGAGATGTGTGCATTCAACTCACAGGGTTGAATATAACTTTTCATAGAACATTTGTGAAACACTGTTTTTGAAGGACCTGCAAGTGGATATTTGGACTGATTTGAGGCTTTCATTGGAAACGGAAATATCTTCACCTAAAATTTCCCCAAAAGCATTCTCAGAAACTTCTTTGTGATGTGTGCATTCAACTGATAGAGTTGAACATAGATTTTCATAAAGCAGTTTTGAAACACTCTTTTCGTAGAATCTGCAAGTGGATATTTGCACTCCTTTGAGGCCTTCATTGGAGACGTTAATATCTGCACATAAAAACTGGAGAGATACATTCTCAGAAACTTCTTTGTGGAGTGTGCATTCAATTCACAGAGTTCAACCTTACTTTTGATAGAGCAGATTGAAACACTCTTTTTGTAGAATCTGCAAGGGGATATTTGGACCATTTTGAGGCCTTTGTTGGAAAGGGGAATATCTTCACATAAGAACTAGACAGAAGCATTCTCACAAACCTCTTTGTGATGTGCACATTCAACTCACAGAATTGAACCTTCCTTTTTTTAGAGCAGTTCTGAAACACTTTTTGTGTAGAATCTGCTAGTGGATGTTTGCAGAGCTTAGAGACATTCAGTGGAAAAGGAAATATCTCCACATAAAAACTAGACAATAGCATTCTCAGAAACTTCTTTGTGATGTGTGCATTGAACTCACAGAGTTGAATCTTCCTTTTGATAGAGCAGCTTTGAAACTTTCTTTTTGTGGAATCTGCAATTGGACATTTGCAGCACTTTGAAACCTTCATTGGAAACGGGAATATCGTCCACTAAAAACAAGACAGAACCATTCTCAAAAACTGCTTTTTGATGTGTTCATTCAACTTACATAACTGAATGTTACCTTTCATAGATCAGTTTGGATACACTCTTTTTGTTAAATCTGCAAATGGACATTTGTAACGCTTCATGGGCTATGGTGGAAAATGAAATATCTTCAAAGAAAATTAAACAGAAGTATTCTCAGAAACTTCTTTGTGATATGTGCATTCAGCTCACAGAGTTGAACATAACTTTTCATAGAGCAGCTTTGAAACCATTTTTTGTAGAATCTGCAAGTGTACATTTGATCACTTTGAGGCCTTCAGTGGAAAAGGAAATATCTTCACATAAAAACTAGATTGAAGCAGTCACAGAAACTTCTTTGTGTTGTAGGCATTCAACTGACAGAGTTGAACCTTCCTTTAGATAGAGCTGTTTTGAAACACTGTTATTGTAGAATCTGCAAGTGGATATTTGGAGGGCTTTGAGTCCTACGCTGGAAAAGGAAATATCCTCACATAAAAACTAGACAGAAGCATTCTCAGAAACTGCTTTGTGATGTGTGCATTCAACTCACAGAGTTGAACCTTCCTTTTGATAGAGCAGTTTTGAAACACTCTTTTTGTAGAATCTGAAAGTGGATATTTAGAGAGCTTTGTGACCTATGCTAGAAAAGGAAATATCTTCACATAAAAACTAGACAGAAGTGTTCTCAGAAACTTATTTGTGATGTGTGCATTCAACTTACAGAGTTGAACTTTCCTTTAGATAGGGTAGTTTTGAAACACTGTTTTTGTAAAATCTGCAAGTGGATATTTGGCAGGCTTTGAGGCCTTTCCTGGAAAAAGAAATATCTTCACATAAAAACTGGACAGAAGGGTTCTCAGAACCTTCTTTCTGATGTGTGCATTCAACTCACAGGGTTGAATCTTACTTTTGATAGAGCAGTATTGAAACACACTTTTGGTAGAATCTGCAAGTGGATTCTTAGAGCACTTTGAGTCCTATGATAGAAAAGGAAATATCCTCACATAAAAACTAGACAGAAGCATTCTCAGAAACTTCTTTGTGATGTGTGCATTAAACTCACTGAGTTGAGCTTAACATTTCACAGAGCAGTTTTGAATCACTCTTTTTGTAGAATCTTCAAGTGGACATTTTGAGTGCATTGATGCCTTAGGTGGAAAAGGAAATATCTTTACATAAAAACTACAGAGTAGCATTCTCAGAAATTTATTTATGATGCGTGCATTCAACTCATGGGGTTGAACATTTGCTTTCATATAGCGGTTTTGAAACTCTCTTTTTGTAGAATTTGCAAGGGTATATTTGGAGTGCTTTTAGGCCTAAGGTAGAAAAGGAAACATCTTCATATAAAAACTACACAGAAGCTTTCTCAGAAACTTCTTTGTGATGTGTGCATTCAACTGACAGGTATAACCTTCCTTTTTATAGAGCAGTTTTGAAACACTCTTTTTGTAGAATCTGCAAGTGGTTATTTGGAGTGCTTTGAAGCCTTCATTGGAAACGGTAATATCTTCAAATAAAAACTAGACAGAAGCATTCTCAGAAACTACCTTGTAATGTGTACTTTCAACTCACCAAATTGAGCATTTCTTTTGATAGAGCAGTTTTGAATCTCACTTTTTGTAGAATCTGCCAGTGGATATTTGGAGTGCTTTGAGGCCTACATTAGGAAAGGAAATATCTTCACATAAAATCTAGAGAGATGCATTCTTGGGAACTTCTTTGAGATGTGTTCATTCAACTCACAGGGTTGAACCTTCCTTTTTATAGAGCAGTTTTGAAACACACTTTTTGTAGAATCTGCATTTGGCTATTTGGAGAGATATGAAGCCTTCGTTGGAAACGGGAATTTCTTCAAATAAAGAAGAGACAGAAGCATTCCCAGAAACTGTTTTGTGATGTGTACATTCAACTCACAGAGTTGAACCTTTCTTTTGATAGATCAGTTTTGAAACACTCTTTTTGCAGCATCTTCACATGGTTGCTTGTAGTGCTTTGAGAGCTGTGGTGGAAAAGGAAATATCTTCAAATAAAAACTACACAGAAGTATTCTCAGAAATTTCTTTGTTATGTGCACATTCAAATCACAGAGTTGAACACGCCTTTTCATAGAGCAGTTGTGAAACTCTTTTTGAAGGACCTGCAAGTGGATATTAGGACCGATTTGAGGCCTTCATTGGAAATGGGAATGTCTTCACATAAAACTAGACAGAACCATTCTCAGAAACTTCTTTGTGATGTGTGAATTCAATTCACATTGTTGTACATAACTTTTCATAGAGCAGTTTTGATACACTCTTTTTGTAGAATCTGCAAGTGGATATTTAGATGACTTTGAGGCCTTCATTGGAAAAGGGAATATCTGCAGATGAAAACTTGACAGAAGCATTCTCAGAAACTTCTTTGTGATGTGTGCATTCAACTCACAGAGTTGAAGCTTCCTTTTGATAGAGCAGTTTTGAAACACTCTTTTTGTCGAATCAGCACGGGATATTTTGACCGTTTTGAGGCTTTCGATTTAAACGGGAATACCTTCACATAAAAACTAGAGAGAAGCATTCTTAGAAACATCTTTGTGATGTGTGTATTCAACTCACAGAGTTGAACATTTATTTTGATAGAGCAATTTTGTAACACATTTTTGGTAGAATCTGCAAGAGGACATTTCGAGCCCTTTGAGACCTTTGGTACAAAAGGAAATATCTTCACATAAATACTAGACAGAAGCATTGTCAGAAACTTTTTTGTGATGTGTGCATTCAAACTCACAGTGATGAGCCTTCCTTTTGATAGAGCAGCTTTGAAAGACTCTTATTGTAGAATCTCCAAGTGGATATTTGGAGCTCTTTGAATCCTTCATTGGAAACGGGAATATCTTCAAATAAAAACTAGACAGAAGCATTCTCCAAAACTACTTTGAGATGTACGCTTTCAATTCATGGAGTTGAGCCTTTCTTTTGATAGAGTAGTTTTGAAAAATCTTTTTGTAGAATCTGCAAGTGGATATTTGGACCGCTTTGAGGCTTTTGCTGGAAACGGAATAATTTCACACAGAAACTAGACAGAAGCATTCTCAGAAACTACTTTGTGATGTGTGCATTCAACTCACATATTTGACCCTTCCTTTTGATAGAGCAGTTTTCTAACACGCTTTTTGTAGAATCTGCAAGTGGATATTTGGAGTGCCTTGAAGCCTATGGTAGAAAAGAAAATGTCTTCACATAAAAATTGGACAGCAACATTCTCAGAAACTTCCTTATGATGTGTGCATTCCACTAACAGAGTTGTACCTCTCCTTTGAGAGAGCACTTTTGAAACAGTCTATTTGTAGAATCTGCAAATGGACATTTCTAGCAATTTGAGAGCTATGTTGTAATTGGAAATATCTTCATATAAAAACTAGGCAGAAGCATTCTCAGAGACTTATTTGTGATGTGTGCATTCAACTCACAGAGGTGAATATAACTTTTCATAGAGCAGTTTCAGAGCACTCTTTTTGTAGAATCTCCAAGTGAATATTTGGACCACTGGGAGGCCTTTGTTGGAAACTGGAATATCTTCACATGACAACTAGACAGAAGCATCCTCAGAAACTTCTTTGTGATGTGTGCAGTCAACTCACAGAGTTGAACCTTCCTTTTGATGGAGCAGTTTTGAAATACTCTTTTTATAGAATCCACAAGTGGATATTTGGAGCACTTTGAAGCCTTCGTTGAAAACGGAAATATCTTCAAATAAAAACTAGACAGAAGCACTCTCAGAAACCACTTTTTGATGAGTGCATTTATCTCACAAAGTTGAAACTTCTTTTAATAGAAAAGTTTTGAAACACTCGTTTTGTAGAATCTGCTAGGGGACATTTGTAGAGTTTTGAGGGCTATGTTGGAAAAGGAAATATCTTCAAATAAAAACTAGATAGAAGCATTCTCAAAAACTAATTTGTGATGATAGCATTTAACTCACAGAGTTGAAAATACCTTTTCATACAGCTGTTGTGAAACACTCTTTTTGAAGATCCTGCAAACAGATAATTTGAACGCTGTGAGTCCTTCATTGGAAACTGGAATACCTTCACATAAAAACTAGACAGAAGCATTTTCAGAAACTTCTTTGTGATGTGTGCATTCAACTCACAGAGATGAACATTCCTTTTTATAGAGCAGTTTTGAGACACTCTTTTTGTAGAATCTGAAAGAGGACATTTCTTGGACTTTGAGGGTATGTTGGAACAGTAAATACCTTCAAATAAAAACTAGAAAGAAGCATTCTCAGAATGTACTTTGTGATGCGTGCATTCAACTCACCGAGTTGAACATAACTTTTCATAGAGCAGTTTTGAAACCCTCTTTTCGTAGAATATGCAAGTGGATATTTAGACTGCTTTGAGGTCTTCATTGGAAACGGGAATATCTTCACATAAAAACTAGACAGACACATTCTCAGAAACTTCTTTGTGATGTGTGCATTCAACTCACAAGTTCAACATAACTTTTCATAGAGCAGTTTTGAAATACTCTTTTTGTAGAATCTGCAAGGGGATATTTGGACCGATTTGAGGCTTTTGTTGCAAACGGGATTATCTTAACATAAAAATTAGACAGAAGCATTCTCAGAAACTTCTTTGTGCTGTGTGCATTCAACTTATGAAGTTTAACCTTACTTTTATTAGAGCAGTTTTGAAACTTTTTTTGTGGAATGTGCAAGTAAACAATTGGAGAACCTTGAGGCCTTTGGTGGAAAAGGAAAAGTCTTCACATGAAAACTAGACAGAAACATTCTCTGAAACTTCTCTGTGATGTGTGCCTTCAACACACAGAGTTGAACCTTCCTTTTGATAGGGTAGTTTTGAAAAACTTTTTTCGTAGAATCTGCGAGTTTACATTTGGAGCATTTTGAGGCCTTCGGTGGAAAAGGAAATATCTTCACATAAAAAGTAGACAGAAGCACTCTCAGAAACTTCTTTGTGATGTTTCCATTCAACTCACAGAGTTGAAACTTCCTTTTGATAGAGCAGTTTTGAAAAACTCTTTTTGTAGGATCTGCAAGTGGATATTTGGAGCGTTTTGAAGCCTATGGTAGAAAAGGATATATCTTCACATAAAAACTAGACAAAACATTCTCAGAAACTTCTTTGTGATGTGTGCATTCACCTGACAGAGTTGAAACTTCCTTTTGTTAGAGCAGTTTTGAAACACTCCTTTTGTAGAATCTGCAAGTGTATATTTGGAGTGCTTTGAAGCATTCATTGGAAACGGGAATATTTTCAAATAAAATCTAGACAGAAGCATTCTTAGAAACAACTTTGTGATGTGTCCATTCAACTCACAGAGTTGAACCTTCCTTTTGATAGAGCAGTTTTGAAACACTCCTTTTGTAGAATCTGCAAGTGTATATTTGGAGTGCTTTGAAGCATTCGTTGGAAACGGGAATATTTTCAAATAAAATCTAGACAGAGGCATTCTTAGAAACAACTTTGTGATGTGTGCATTCAACTCTCAGAGCCGAAATTTTTTGTTGATAGAACAGATTTGAAACACTCTTTTTGTAGAATCCCAAAGAGGACATTTGTAGCACTTTGAGGGCTATAGTGGAAAAAGGAATATATTAAAATTAAAACTAGACAGAAGCATTTTCAAAACTTCTTTTTGATGTTTGCATTCAAGTCACCGTGTTGAACACACCTTTTCATAGAGCAGTTGTGAAACACTGTTTTTGAAGACACTGCAAGTGGCTATTTGGACTGATTTGAGGCCTTCATTGGAAACGGGAATATCTTCATATAAAAAGTAGGCAGAAGCATTCTCCGAAACTTCTTTCTGATGTGTGCATTCAACTCACATAGTTGAACATTCTTTTTGATACAGCAGTTTTGAAACACTCTTTTTGTAGGATCTGCATGGGGATATATGGACTGTTGTGAGGCCTTCCTTGGAAACACGAATAACTTCACATAAAAACTAGACAGAAGCTTTCTCAGAAACTTCTTCGTGACGTGTGCATTCAACTCACAAAGTTGAACCATTCTTATGATAGAGAAGTTTTGAAAACTCTTTTTGTAGAATCTGCAACTGGATATTTTGACCGCTTTGAGGCTTTTGTTGGAAACGGGAATATCTTCACATAAATACTAGACAGAAGCATTCTTAGAAACTACTTTGTGATGTGAGCATTAAACTCACAGAGTTGAACCTTCCTTTTGATGGAGCAGTTTTCTAACACTATTGTACAATCTGCAAGTGGATATTTGAAGCACTGTGAAGCCTACGATAGAAAAGAAAATAACTTCACATAAAAACTAGACAGAAGTATTCTCAGAAACTTCTTTGTGAGGTGTGCATTCCACTCACAGAGTTGAACCTTTCCTTTGATAGAGCAGTTTTGAAATACTCTTTTCGTAGAATCTGCAAATGGACATTTCTAGTGCTTTGAGTGCTATGTTCTAAATAGAAATATCTTTTAAAAAACTAGACAAAAGCATTCACAGAAACTTTTTTGTGATGTGGGCATTCAACTCACAGAGTTGAACATACCTTTTCATAGAGCAGTTATGAAACACTCTTTTTGAAGAGCCTGCAGGTGGATATTTGGACCAATTTGAGTCCTTCGTTGGAAGCGGGAATATCTTCACATGAAAACCAGACAGAAACATTCTCAGAAACATCTTTGTGATGTGTGCATTCAACTCACAGTGTTTAACATAACGTTTCATAGAGAAGTTTTGAAACACTCTTTTTGTAGAATCTATAAGTGGATATTTGGACCTCTTTGAGGCCTTTGTTGGAAACGGGAATATCTTCACATAAAAACTAGACAGAAGCATTCTCAGAAACTTCTTTGTGATGTGTACATTCGACTAACAGAGTTGAACATAGCTTTTCATAGAGCAGTTTTGAGACACTCTTTTTGTAGAATCTGTAAGTGGATATTGGGACCACTTAGAGGCCTGTTTTGGAAACGGGAATATCTTCACATAAAAATTAGACAGAAGCATTCTCAGAAACGTCTTTTTGATATGTGCATTCAACTCACAGGTTTGAACAAAACTTTTCATAGAGCAGTTTTGAATCAATATTTTTGTAGAATCTGCAGGGGGATATTTGTACCATTTTGAGGCCTTTGTTGGAAATGGGAATATCTTCACATAAAAACTAGACAGAAGCATTCTCAGAAACGTCTTTGTGATGTGTGCATTCAACTCACAGAGTTGAACCTTCCTTTTGATAGAGCAGTTTTGAAACACTCTTTTTGTAGAATCTGCAACTGGATATTTTGAGTGCTTTAAGGCCTTTGATAGAATAGGATATATCTTCACATAAAAACCAGACAGAAGCATTATCAGAAACTTCTTTGTGATGTGTGCATTCAAATCACAGATTTGAACCTTCTTTTGATAGAGCAGTTTTGAAACACTCTTTTTGCCGAATCTACAAGTGGACATTTGTAGTGATTTGAGGGCTGTGGTGGAAAGGGAAATATCTACAAATATAAACTAGACAGAAGCATTCTCAGAAACTTCTTTGTGATGTGTGTGTTCAACTCACAGAGTTGAAGATACCTTTTCATAGAACAGTTGTGAAACACTCTTTTTGAAGAACCTGCAAGTGGATATTTGTACTCATTTGAGGTCTAGGTTGGAAACGAGAATATCTTCACATAAAAATAGACAGAAACATTCTCAGAAAATACTTTGTGATATGTGCATTCAACTCACAGAATTGAACACAACTTTTCCTAGAGCAGTTTTGAAACACTCTTTTTGTAGGATCTGCAAGTGGATATTTGGATCGCTTTGAGGCCTTCGTTGGAAACGGGAGTTTCTTCACATAAAAACTAGACAGATCCATTCTCAGAAACATCTTTGTGATGTGTGCATTCAACTGACAGTGTTGAACCTTCCTTTTGATAGAGCAGTTTTGAAAACCCCATTTGTAGAATCTGCAAGTGAGTATTTAGAGTGCTTTGAATTCTTCGTTGGAAACCAGAATATCTTCAAATAAAAACTAGACATAAGCAGTCTCAGAAACTACTTTGTGATGTGTGCATTCAACTCACAGAGTTGAAACTTTCTTTTGATAGAGCAGTTTTGAAACACTATTTTATTAAAATCTGCAAGTGGATATTTGGAGTGCATTAAATCCTTCATTGGAAACGGAAATATCTCCAAATAAAACTAGTCAGAAGCCTTCTCAGAATCTGTTTTGTGATGTATCCATTCAACTCACACAGTTGAACCTTTCTTTTGAGAGAGCAGTTTTGGAACACTCTTTTTGTAGAATCTGCAAGTGGACCTTTGTAGCGCTTTGAGGGTTATGGCGGAAAAGGAAATATCTTCAAATAAAAACTAGACAGAAGAATTCTCAGAAACTACTTGGTGATGTTTGCATTCAACACACAGCGTTGAACATACCTTTTCTTAGAGCAGTTGTGAAACGCTCTTTTTGAAGAATCTGCAAGTGGATATTTGGACTGATTTGTGGCCTTCATTGGAAACAGGAATATCTTCACATAAAAACTAGACAGAAGCATTCTCGGAAACTTCTTTGTGATGTGTGCATTCAACTCGCAGAGTTGAACATTCCTTTTGATTCAGCAGTTTTGAAACACTCTTTGTAGAACCTGCAGGTGGATATTTGCACCGTTTTGAGGCCTTAATTAGAAACGGGAAAATCTTCACTTAAATATTAGACAGGATGATTCTGAGAAACTTCCTTGTTGTGTGTTCATTCTACTCACAGAGTTGAACTTTTCTTTTGATAGGGCAGTTTTGAAACCCTTTTTTTGTAGAATCTGCAAGTAGACATTTGGAGTGCTTTGAGGACTTCTGTGGAAAATAAAATATCTTCATATAAAAACTAGACAGAAGCATTCTCAGAAACTTCTTTGTGATGTGTGCATTCAAATCACAGAGTTGAACCTTCATTTTGATAGAGCAGTTTTTAAACACTCTTTTTGTAGAATCTCAAAGTGGATATTTGTAGCACTTTGAAGACTTCATTGGAAACGGGAATATCTTCAAATAAAAACTAGACAGAAACATTCTCAGGAACTACTTTGTGATGTGTGCATTCAACTGACAGCATTGAACATTTCTTTTGATAGAACAGTTTTAAAACACTCTTATTTTAGAATCTGAAAGGGACATTTGAAGCACTTTGTGGGCTATGGTGGAAAAGGAAATAACTTCAAATAAAAACTAGAGAGAAGCATTCTCAGAAGTTTCTTTGTGATGTGTGCATTCAAATCACGAAGTTGAGCATATCTTTTCCAAGAGCAGTTTTGAAACACTCTTTTTGGAGAATCTGCAAGTGGATATTTGGACCGCTTTGAGGTCTTCATGGAAAAGGGACTATCTTCATATAAAAACTGGACAGAAGCATTCTCAGAAACTTCTTTGTGATGTTTGTATTCAACTCACAGTATTGAACCTTCCTTTTCAGAGAGCTGTTTTGAATCACTCTTTTTAAAAATCTGCAAGGGGATATTTGACCGATTTGAGGCCTCTTTATGAAAATTATGAGACCTTCGTTAGAAACGGGATTATCTTCACATGAAAACTAGACAGAAGCATTTTCAGAAACTTCTTTGGGATGTGTTCATTGAACACACGGAGTTGCACCTTCCTTTAGATAGGGCAGTTTTGAAACACTCTTTTTGGAGAATCTCCAAGGTGATATTTGGAACTTTTTAAGGCATTGGTTATAAACGGGAATATCTTCCCATAAAAACTAGGCAGAAGCAGACTCAAAAACTTCTTTGTGATGGGCGAATTCAACTCACAGAGTTGAACCTTCCGTTTCATAGAGCAGTTTTGAAATATTTGTAGAATCGGAAAGTGGACATTTGAAGCACTTTGAAGATTTGGTTGGAAACAGGAATGTCTTCAAATAAAAACTAGATAGAAGAAGTCTCAGAAAACTCCATGCTATGTGTGCATTCAAATCACAGAGTTCAACCTTTCTTTTGATAGAGTAGTTTTGAAACACTCTTTTTGTGGATTCTGCAAGTGGACATTTGTAGCGCTATGAGGGCTACAGTGGAAAAGGGAATAACTTCAAAAAAAAAAAACTATACAAAAGCCTTCTCAGAAACTACTTTGTGATGCGTGCATTGCACTCACAGATTTGAATATAATTTTTCATAGAGCAGTTGTGAAACACTCTTTTTGTAGAATCTGCAGGTGGAAATTTGGACTGCTTTGAGGCCTTCGTTGGAAACGGGAATATCTTCACATGAAAACTAGACAGAAACCTTCTCAGAAACTTCTTTGTGATGTATGCATTCAACTCACAGAGTTAAACTTTCCATTTGGTAGACTAGTTTTAAAACACTCTTTTTGTAGAATATGCTGGTGGATATTTGGAGTGCTTTGAGGAATATGGTAGGAAAGGAAATATCTTAACAAAAAAACTAGGCAGAAGCATTCTCAGAAACTTCTTTGTGATGTGGGCATTCAACTCACCGGGTTGAATCTTCCTTTTGATAGAGCAGTTTTGAAACACTCTTTTTGTGGAATCTGCAAGTGGATATTTGGAGCGCTTTGAAGCCTTCATTGGAAAAGGGAATATCTTCAAATAAGAACTAGACAGAAGCATTCTCAAAAAGTACTTTGTGATGTGTGCATTCAACTCACAGAATTGAGCCTTCCTTTTGATAGAGCAGTTTTGAAAAACTCTTTTTGTGGAATCTGCAAGTGGATATTTGGATCGCTTTGAGACCTATGGTAGAAAAGGAAATACCTTCACATAAAACCTAGACAGAAGCATTCTCAGAAACTTCTTTGTGATGTTTTCATTCAACTGACAGAATTGAATATACCTTTTCTTAGAGCAGTTGTGAAACACTCTTTTTGAAGAACGTGGAAGTGGATATTTGGACCAATTTCAGGCCTAGGTTGGAAACAGAAATATCTTCACATAAAACTAGACAGAAACATTCTCCGAAAAATGTCTGTGATGTGTGCATTCAACTCACGGAGTTGTGCACAACTTTTCATAGAGTTGTTTTGAAGCACTCTTTTTGTTGAATCTGCAAGTGCATATTTGAACCACTTTGAGGCCTTCGTTTGAAGCGGGAGTTTCCTCTCATAAAAAATAGACAGAAGCATTGTTAGAAACTTCTTTATGTTGTGTGCATTCAACTCACGGAGTTCAACCTTCCTTTTGATAGAGCAGTTTTGAAAACCCCATTTGTACAATGTGCAAGTGGATATTTGGAGTGCTTTGAAGACTTTGTTGGAAACGGGAATATCGTCACATAAAAACTTGACAGAAGCATTCTCAGAAACAACATTGTGATGTGTGCGTTCATCTCACAGAGTTGAAACTTCCTTTTGATAGAGCAGTTATGAAACACTCTTTTTGTAGAATCTGCAAAGAGACGTTTGCACCATTTTTAGGCCTTCATTGGAAACGAGTATATCTTCACATAAAAACTAGACGGAAGCATTCTCAGAAACTTCTCTGTGATATGTGCATTCTACTCACAGAGTGGAACATAACCTTTCATAGAGCAGTTTTGAAACACTATTTTTGTAGAATCTGCAAGTGGATATTTGGACCGCTTTGAGGCCTTTGTTGAAAACGGGAATACCTTCACATAAAAACTAGACAGAAGCATTCTCAGAATCGACTTTGTGATGTGTGCATTCAACTTACAGAGTTGAATCTTCCTTTTGAAAGAGCAGTTTTGAAACATTCTTTTTGTAGAATCTTCATGGGGATATGTGGACCGATTTGAGGCATTCATTGGCAACGGGAATATCTTCACATAAAAACTAGATAGAAGCATGCTAAGAAACTACTTTGTGATGTGTGCATTCTACTCACAGAGTTGAACTTTCATTTTGATAGAGAAGTTTTGAAACACTTTTATTGCAGAATCTGCAAGTGGACATTTGGAGTGCTTTGAAGCCTTCAGTGGAAAAGGAAATATCTTCACAGAATAACTAGACGGAAGGATTCACAGAAACTTCTTCATGATGTGTGCATTCAACTCACAGAGTTGAACCTTCTTTTTGATAGGGCAGTTTTGAAACACGCTTTTTGTAGGATCTGCAATGGGATATTTGGAGCGCTTATATGCCTTTGTAGATAACGGGAATATCTTCAAATAAAAACTAGACAGAAGTATTCTCAGAAACTACTGTGTGATGTGTGCATTCAACTCACAGAGCTGAACATTGCTTTTGATAGAGCAATTTTGAAACACTCTTTTTGTAGAATATGCATGTGTACATTTGTAGCACTTTGAGGGCTATGGTGGAAAAGGAAATATCTTCAAATAAAAAAGAGACAGAAGCTTTCTCGAAACTTCTTTGTGATGTGTGCATTCAGCTCACAGAGTCAAACATTCCTTTTCATAGAACAGTTGTGATACAATCTTTTTGAAGAACTTGCAAGTGGATATTTGGACCGACTTGAGGCCCTCATTGGAAACGGGAATATCTTCCCATAAAAATTAGACAGAAGCATTCTCAGTAATTTCTTTGTGATGTGTGCATTCAACTCCCAGATTTGAACGTAACTTTTCATAGAGCAGTTTTTTGCCACTCTGTTTGTAGAATCTGGAATTGGAAAGTTAGGCCGCTTTGAGTCCTTCGTTGGAAACTGGAATATTTTCACATAAAAACTAGACAGTCGCATTCTCAGAAAATTTTTTGTGACGTGTGCATTCAACTCACAGATTTGAGCCTTCCTCTTTGATAGAGGATTGTTGAAACACTCTTTTTGTAGAATCTGCAAGTGGATATTTGGAGCACTTTGAGACCTATGATTGAAAAGGAAATGTCTTCAAATAAAAACTAGACAGAAGTGTTCTCAGAAACTTTTTTGTGATGTGTGCATTCAACTCAGAGAGTTGAAATTTCCTTTTGATAGAGCAGCTTTGAAACACTCTCTTTGTAGAATCTGCAAGTGAATATTTGGAGTGCTTTGAAGACTTCATTGAAAACGGGAATATCTTCAAGTAAAAACTAGAGAGAAGCATTCTCAGAAACTACTTTGTGATGTGTACATTCAACTCACAGAGTTGAACTTTTCTTTTGATAGAGCAGTTTTGAAACACTTTTTTTTCAGAATCTGCATGTGGACATTTATAGCATTTTGAGGGCTATGGTGGGAAAGGAAATATCATCAAATAAAAACTAGATAGCAGCATTCTCAGAAACTTCTTTGTAATGTGTGCATTAAACTGACAGAGTTGAACATTCCTTTTCATAGAGCATTTGAGAAAAACTCTTCTTGAAGGAACTGCAAGGGTATATTTGGACGGATTTGAGGCCCTCGTTGGAAACGGGAATATCTTCACATAAAATCTAAACAGAAACATTCTCAGAAACTCCTTTGTCATGTGTGAATTCAACTCATAGGGTTGAACATACGTTTTCATAGAGCAGTTGTGAAATACGCTTTTTGAAGGACCTGCAAGTGGATATTTGGACCTGATTTGTGGTCTTCATTGGAAACGGGATTATCTTCATCTAAAAACTAGACAGAAGCATTCTCAGAAACTTCTTTGGGATGTGTGCATTCAAATCACAAAGTTGAACCTTCCTTTTGATAGAGCAGTTTTGAAACACTCCTTTGTAGATTCTGCAAGTGGACATTTGTAGCCCTTTGTGGGCTTTGGTGCATAAGGAAATATCTTGAAATAAAAACTAGGCAGAAGCATTCTCAGAAACTTCATTTTGATGTTTGCATACAACTCACAGCGTTGAACGTACCTCTTCATAGAGCAGTCGTGAAACACCCTTTTAGAAGAAACTGCAAGTGGATATTTGGATCCTTTTGAGGCCTTCGTTGGAAATGGGAATATCTTCACATAAAAACTAGACAGAAGCATTCTCAGAAACTTCTTTGTGATGTGTGCATTCAACTGACAGAGCTGAACTTTCCTTTTGATAGAGCAGTTTTGAAACACTCTTTTTAGAATCTGCAAGTGGATATTTGGACCACTTTGATACCCTTCATTGTAAATGGGAATATCTTCAAATAAAAACTAGACAGAAGCATTTTCAGAAACTTCTTTGTGATGTGTGCATTCAAATTACAGAGTTGAACCTTCCGTTTGATAGAACCTTTTGAAAAACTCTTTTTGTAAAATCTGCAAGTGGATATTTGGACTGCTTTGAAGCCATCATTGGGAATATCCTCACATAAAAACTCAACAGAATCATTCTCAAAAACTTTTTTGTGATGTGTAAATTCAACTAACGGAGTTCAAATTTCCTTTTGATAGAGCAGTTTTGAAACACTCTTTTTGTAGGATGTGCAAGTGGATATTTGCACCGTTTTTGAGGCCTTCGTTGGAAAGGGGAATATCTTCATGTAAAAACTACAGAGAAGCCTTCTCTGAAATTTCTTTGTGATATGCACATTCAACTCGCAGAGTTGAACCTTCCCTTTGATAGAGCAGTTTTGAAACCCTCTTTCTGTAGAATCTGCAAGTGGACATTTGTAGCTCTTTGAGGCCTTCCTTGGAAAAGGATATATCTTCATATAAAAACTATACAGAAGAATTCTCAGAAACTTCTTTGTGATGTTTGCATTCAACTCACAGAGTTGAACATAACTTTTCATAGAGCAGTTTTGAAATTCTGTTTTTGTAGAATCTGCAAGTGGAAATTTGAAGCCCTTTGAAGCCCTCATTGGAAACGGAAATATCTTGGAATAAAAACTAGACAGAAGCATTGTTAGAAACTACTTTGTGATGTGTGCATTCAACTCAGAGAGTTGAACATTTCTTTTGATAGAGCACTTTTTAAACCCTCTTTTTGTACAATCTGCAAATGTACATTTGTAGTGCTTTGAGGGCTATGGTGGAAAAGGTAATATCTTCTTATAAAAACTAGACAGAAGCATTCTCAGAAACTTATTTGTTATGTTTGCATTCAAGTCACAAAGTTGAACATACCTATTCATAGAGAAGTTGTGAAACACTCTTTTTGTAGGATCTGCAAGTGGATTTGGACCGCTTTGAGGCCTTCATTGGATATGTGATTATCTTCACATAAAACTAAACAGAAGCATTCTCAGAAAATTCTTTGTGATGTGTGCTTTCAACTCACAGAGTTGAACATAAGTTTTCATTGAGCAGTTTTGAAACACTCCTTTTGTAGAATATGCAAGTGGACTTTTGAAGCGCTTTGAGGCCTTCAGTGGAAAGGGAATTATCTTCACATAAAATCTGGTCAGAAGAATTCTCAGAAACTGCTTTTTGATGTGCACATTCAACTCACAGTGTTGTAACTTTCTTTTAATGGAGCAGTTTTGAAACACTCTTTTTGTAGAAACTGCAAGTGGATATTTGGTGCTCTTTGACCTCTATGATGGAAAAGGAAATATCTTCACATAAAAACAACACAGAAGTATTCTGAGAAACTTCTTTGGGATGTTTGCATTCAACTCAAAGAATTGAGCCTATCTTTTTATTGAGCAGTTTTGAATCTCCCTTTTTGCAGAATCTGCAAGTGGGTGTTTGGAGAGCTCTGAATCTTACTGTGGAAAAGGAAATATCTTCACATAAATACTACACAGAACCATTCTGTAAACTTCTTTGTGAGCTGTGTGTTCAACTCATAGAGTTGAACTTATCTTCTCATTGAGAAGTTTTGAATCTCTCATTTTGTAGAATCTGCAAGTGGATATTTGGAGCCCTTTGCGTAATATGGTGGAAAAGGAAATATCTTCAAATAAAAACTACATAGAAACAATCAGAGAAACTACTTTGTGATGTGTGCATTCAGCTAACTGTGTTGAACCTGTCTTTTGATTGAGTAGTTTTGAATCTCTCTTTTTGCAGAATCTGCAGGTGGATATTTGGAGCCCTTTGAGGCTTATAGTGGAAAAGCAAATATCTTCACATAAAAATTACACAGAATGATTCTGAGAAACTTCTTTGTGATGCATGCATTCAACTCCCAGAGTTGAACACATCTTTAGATTGAGCAGTTTTTAATCTGTCTCTTCCAGAATCTGCAAGTGGATATTTTTAGCCCTTTGTGGCCTATGGTGGAAAAGGAAATATCTTCAAATAAAAACTACACAGAAACTTTCGGAGAAACTTCATTGTGATATGTGCATTCATCTCACAGGGTTGAAGCTAACTTATGCTTGAGCAGTTTTGAAACAGTCTTTTTGTGCAGTCTGCAAGTGGATATTTAGAGCGCTATGAGGCCCACCGTGAAAAAATAAATATCTTCAGACAAAAACTACACAGAAGAATTCTGAGAAACTTCTTGGGATGCGTGCATTCATCTCACAGAGTTGAAACTTTCTTTTGATTGAGCAGTTTTGGAACACTCTTTTTGAAGAAGCTGCAAGTGAATATTTGCAGTCCTTTGTTGCCTATGGTGGAAAAGGAAATCTCTTCACATGAAAACTGCACAGAAGCATTCTGATAAACTTCTTTGTGATGTGTGCATTCATCTCACAGAATTGAAACTTTCTTTTGATTGAGCAGTTTTGACACACTCTTTTCGTAGAATCTGTAAGTGGATAATTGAAGCCCTTTGAGGCCCACTGTGGAATAGGAAATATCTTCACATAAAACCTACTCAGAAGCATTTTGAGAAACTTCTTTGTGATGTTTGCATTCAACTCACAGAGTTGAATCTATCTTTTGATGGAGCAGTTTAGAATCTCTCTTTTTGTAGAATCTGCAAGTGGATATTTAGAGCACTTTGTGCCCTGTGATGGAAAAGGAAATAACTTCAAATTAAAACTACACAGAAGCATTCTCAGAAATTTCTTTGAAATGTGTGCATTCAATTCACAGAGTTGAACTTATCTTCTTATTGAGCAGTTTTGAATCTCTCTTTTTGAAGGATCTACAAGTGGATATTTGGAGCCCTTTGCGACCTATTGTGGAAAAGGAAATATCTTCAAATGAAAACTGCTCAGAAGCATTCTAAGAAACTTTTCGTGATGTGTGCATTCAACTCAATGAGTTGTGCCTACCTTTCTATTGAGCCGTTTGGATTTCTCTGTTCATAGAATCTGCAAGTGGATATTTGGAGCGCTGTGACTCCTACTGTGGAAAATAAAATACTTTCAAATAAAACCACACAGAAGCATTCTGAGAAACTTCTTTATGATGTGTGTATTCAACTCACAGAGTTGAACCAATCTTTTGATTGAGAAGTATTGAATCTCTCTTTTTGGAGAATCTGCAAGTGGATGTTTGGAGAGCTTTGAGGCTTTGTGTAAAAGGAAATATATTCACATAAAAACTACACAGAAACATTCTGAGAAACTTCTTTGCAAGGTGAACATTCAAATCACACAGTTGATCTTATCTTCCCATTGAGCAGTTTTGAATCTCTCTTTTTGGAGAATCTGCAAGTGGATATTTGGAGCCCTTTGTGCCGCATGGTGGAAAAGGAAATATCTTCAAATAAAAAGTACAGAAAATCATTCAGAGAAACTTCCTTGTGATGTATGCATTGAACTCATAGAGCTGAACCTGTCTTTTGATTTAGCCATTTTGAATCACTAACTTTGCAGATTTGCAAGTGGATATTTGGAGACATTTGAGGCCTAATGTGGAAAAGCAAATATCTTCTCATAAAAACTACACAGAAGCATTCAGAAAAACTTCTTTGGGATGTGTGCAATCAACTCACAGAATTGAACCTTTCCTTTGATTGAGCAGTTTTGAATCTCTCTTTTGCAGAATCTCCAAGAGGATATTTGGAGCCCTTTGTGGCCTATGGTGGAAATGGTTATACCTTCAAATAAAAACTGCACAGAAACATTCTGAGAATCTTTTTGAGGAGTGCACTCATCTCACAGGGTTGAACTGATTTTATCATTGAGAAGTTTTGAAACACTCTTTTTGTAGAATCTGCAAGTGAATATTTGGAGCCCTTTGAGGCCTACCGTGGAAAACCAAATATCTTCAGATAAAAACAACACAGAAGCATTCTGAAAAACCTCTTTGTGATGTGTGCATTCAACTCACTGAGTTGAAACTCTGTTTTGATTGAGCAGTTTTGAAACAATCTTTTTCTAGAATCTGCAAGTGGATAATTTGAGCCCTATGAGGCCTATTGTGGAAAAGGAAATATCTTCAGGTAAAAACTATTCAGAAGCATTCTAAGAAACTTCTTTCTGATGTGTGCATTTAACTCACAGAGTTGAATCTATCTTTTGGTTGAGCATTTTAGAATCTCTCTTTTTGTAGAATCTGCACATGGATATTTGGAGCCCTTTGGACCCTATGGTGGAAAAGGAAATATCTTCAAATAAACGTTACACAGAAGCATGCAGAGAAACTTCTTTGTGATGTACGCATTCAACTCACAGACTTGAACCTATCTTTTGATTGAGCAGTTTTGAAAGTCTTTTTGCACAATCTGCAGGTGGATGTTTGGAGGGCTTTGAGGACTATTGTGGAAAAGGAAATATCTTCACATAAAAACTACACAGAAGCATTCTGAGAAACTTCTTTGTGAGGTGTGCATTCAACTCACACTGTTGAACTTATCTTCTCATTGAGCAGCTTTGAATCTCTCTTTTTGCATAATCTGCAGGTGGCTATTTGGAGCCCTTTGAGGCCTACTGTGGAAAAGCAAATATCTTCACATAAGAACTACACAGAAACATTTTGAGAAATTCTTTGGGATGTGTGCATTCAACTCACAGAGTTGAAACTATCTTTTGATAGAGTAGTTTTGAATCTCTCTTTTTGCAGAATCTGCAAGTGGATATTTTGTGCCCTTTGAGGCCTATTGTGGAAAAGTAAATATATTCACATAAAAACTACACAGAAGCATTCTGAGAAACTTCTTTGTGATGTGTGCAGTCATCTCACATAGTTGAACCTTTCCTTTGTTAGAGCAGTTTTGATTCACTCTTTTTGTAGAATCTGCAAATGGATAGTTGGAGTCCTTTGAGGTGTAATGTCGAAAAAAAATCTTCACAAAAAAACTACACAGAAGGATTCTGGGAAACATCTGTGAGATGGGTGCATTCAACACACATAGTTGAACCTATCTTTTGATTGAGCAGTTTTGAATCTCTCTTTTTGTAGAATCTGTGAGTGGATATTTGGAGTGCTGTGAGATCTACTTTGGAAAATCAAATATGCTCATATAAAAACTACACACAAGCATTCTGATAAACTTCTTTGTGATGTGTGCATTCAACTCAAAGAGTTGAAACTACGTTTTGATTGAGCAGCTTTGAATTTCTCTTTTTGCAGAATCTGCAAGTGGATGTTTGGAGAGCTCCGAGGCCTGTTGTGGAAAAGGAAATATCTTCACATGAAAACTACACAGAATAATTTTGAGAAACTTCTTTGTGAGGTGTGCATTCAACTCACAGAGTTGAACTTATCTTCTCATTGAGCAGTTTTGAATCTATCTTGTTGTAAAGTCTGCAAGTGGATATATTGAGCCCTTTGAGCCCTATGCTGGAAAAGGAAATGTCTTCAAATAAAAACTACACAGAAGCATTCAGGGAAACTTCCTTGTGAGGTATGCATTCAACTCACAGTGTTGAACCTATCTTTTGATTGAGCAGTTGTGAATCTCTCTATTTGCAGAATCGGCAGGTGGATGTTTTGCGCCCTTTGAGGTCTACTGTGGAAAAGAAAATATCTTCACATAAAAACTATACTGAAGCCTTCTGAGAAACTTCTTTGGGATGTATGCATTAAACTCACAGAGTTGAACTTTCTTTTGACTGAGCAGTTTTAAATCTCCCTTTTTGCAGAATCTGCAAGTGGATATTTGGAGCCCTATGCACCCTACGGTGGAAAAGGAAATATCTTCATATAAAAACTACACAGAGACATTCTGAGAAAGTTCTTTGTGATTTGTGCATTCATCTCACAGGGTTGAACCTATCTGATGATTGAGCAGCTTTGAATCACTCTTTCTGTGGAATCTGCAAATGGATATTTGGAGGGCTTTGAGGCCAACCGTGGAAAAGCAAATATCTTCAGATAAAAATTACACAGAAGCACTCTGAGAAACTTTTGTGTCATGTGTGCATTCAACTCACAGAGTTGAACCTATCTTTTGATGGAGCAGTTTTGAATGTCTCTTTTTGCAGAATCTGCAAATGGATGTTTCGAGATCTTTGAGGATTGTGGTGTAAAAGGAAATATCTTCACATAAAAACTACACAGAAGCATTCTGAGAAACTTCTTTGTGAGGTCTGCATTCAACTCACAGAGTTGAACTTATCTTCTAATTGAGCAGTTTTGCATCTCTCATTTTGTAGAATCTGCATGTGGATATTTGGAGCCCATTGTGACCTATGGTGGAAAAGGAAATATGTTCAAATAAAAACTACACAGAAGAATTCAGAGAAACTTCTTTGTTATGTACGCATTCAACTAACAGGGCTGAACCCATCTTTTCATTGAGCAGTTTTGAATCTCTCTTTTTGTAGAATCGGCAAGTGGATTTTTGGAGACCTTGGCGCCCCATAGTGGAAAAGGAAATATCTTCAAATAAAAACTACACAGTACTATTTAGAGAAACTTCTTTGTGATGTATGCAATCAACTCTCAGAGTTGAACCTATCTTTTGATAGAGCGGTTTTGAATCTCTCCTTTTGCAGAATATGCAGGTGGATATTTGGAGCCTTTTGAGGCCTACAGTGGAAAAGCAAATCTCTTCACATAAAAACTACACAGAAGCATTCTGAGAAACTACTTTGGGAAGTGTGCATTCAACTCACAGAGTTGAACCTATCTTTTGATTGAGCAGTTTTGAATCTCTCTATTTGCAGAATCTGGAAGAGGATATTTGGAGTCCATTGGGTCCCATGGTGGAAAAGAAAATATCTTCAATTAAAAACTACACAGAAACATTCAGAGAACCTTCTTTGTGATGTGTGCATTCATCTGATAGGGTTCAACCTATCTTATGATTGAGGAGTTTTGAAACACTCCTTTTACAGAATCTGCGAGTAGATAGATTTGGTGTGCTTTCCGGCCTATCTCAGAATAGCAAAAACCTTTAGATAAAAACTACACAGAAGGATTCTGAGAAACTTCTTTGTGATGTGTGCATTCATCTCACAAAGTTGAACTTTTCTTTTGATTGAGGAGTTTTGAAACACTATTTTTGTAGAATCTGCAAGGGGATATTTGGAGCCCTTTGAGGTCTATTGTGGAAAAGGAAATATCTTCACATAAAAACTACACAGAAGCTGTCAGAGAAACTTTTTTGTGATGTGTGCATTCATCTCACAGAGTTGAACATTCCTTTTGATTCAGCTGTTTTGAAACACTCTTTTTGTAGAATCTACAAGTGGATAATTGGAGCCCTTTGCGCCCAATGGTGGAAAAGGAAATATCTTCAAATAAACCCAGAAACTTTTTCGTGATGTGTGCATTCAACTCACAGAGTTGAACCTATCTTTTGATTGAACAGTTTTGAATCTCACTTTTTGTAGAATCTGCAAGTGCATATTTGTATTCCTTTGTGCCGCATGGTGGGAAAGGAAATATCTTCAAATAAAAAGTACATAGAGCATTTTCAGAAACTTTTTCTTGATGTGTGAATTCAACTCACAGAGTTGAACCTATCTTTTGATTGACCAGTTTTGAATCTCTCTTATTGTAGAAACTGCAAGTGGATATTTGGACCTCTGTGAGGCCTACGGTGGAAAATCAAATATGTTCACATAGAAACTTCACAGAAGC
This sequence comes from Pongo abelii, assembly GCF_028885655.2. NCBI lineage: Eukaryota > Metazoa > Chordata > Mammalia > Primates > Hominidae > Pongo > Pongo abelii. The sequence continues at coordinate 14,088,547 of NC_072000.2, read as the reverse complement.
ATTGTGAGAAACTTCTTTGTGATGTCTGCATTCAACTCAGAGGATTGAGCCATCTTTTGATTGAGCAGTTTTGAATCTCTCTTTTTGAAGAATCTGAAGAACGTGCAAGTGGATGTTTGCAGAGCTTTGAGGCCTATTATGGAAAAGGAAATATCTTCACATAAAAACTACACAGAAGCATTCTGAGAAACTTCTTTGTGATGTGTGCACTCTTCTCACAGAGCTGAGAATTTATTTTGATTGAGCAGTTTTGAAACACTCTTTTTGTAGAATCTGCAAGTGGATAATTTGAGCCCTTTGAGCTTTACTGTGGAAAAGCAAATATTTTCAAATTAAAACTAACCAGAAACATTCTGAGAATCTTCTTTAGGATGTCTGCATTCAAATCACAGAGTTGAATCTATGCTTTGATTGAGCAGTTTTTAATCTCTCTTTTTGCAGAATCTGTTAGTGGATATTTGGAGGCCTTTGCAGCCTATGGTGGAAAAGGAAATATCTTCAAACAAAAACTACACAGAAATAGTCTCCGAAACTTCTTTGTGATGTGTGCATTCATCTCACAGGGTTGAACCTATCTTACGATTGAGCAGTTTTGAAACACTCTTTTTGTAAAATCTGCAAGTTGATATCCGGAGCGCTTTGAGGCTTACCGTGGAAAAACAAATATCTTCAGATAAAAACTACACATAAGCATTCAGGAAAACTCTTTGTGATGCGTGCATTCATTTCACAGAATTGAAACTTTCTTTTGATTCAGCAGTTTTGAAACACTGTTTTAGTAAAATCTGCAAGTGGATATTTGAAGCCTATTGAGGACTATTGTGGAAAAGGAAATATTTTCACATAAAAACTACACAGAAGCATTCTGAGAAACTTCTCATTGATGTGTGCATTCATCTCAGAGGGTTGAAACTTTGTTTTTATTGAGCCGTTTTTAAACACTCTTTTTCTAGTATTTGCAAGCGGATAATTGGAGCCCTTTGAGTCCTATTGTGGAAAAGGAAATATCTTACCATAAAAACTACTCAGAAGCGTTCTGAGGAACTTATTTGTGATGTATGCATTCAACTGACAGAGTTCAACATATCTTTTGATTGAGCAGTTTTGAATCACTCTTTTTTTAGAATCTGCAAGTGGATATTTGGAGCCCTTTGAGACCTATTGTGGAAAAGGAAATATCTTCACATAAAAACTACACAGAAGCAGTCAGAGAAACTTATTTGTGATGTGTGCATTGATCTCACAAGGTTGAACCTATTTCATGATTGAGCAGTTTTGAAACACTCTTTTTGTGGAATCTGTAAGTGGATATTTGGATCGCTTTCAGGCCTACCATGGAAAGGCAAATATCTTCAGCTAAAAACTACACAGAAGCATTCTGAGAAACTTCTCTGTGATGTGTGCATTCAATTCACATATTTGAACCTCTCTTTGAATGAGCTGTTTTGAATCTCTCTTTTTGCAAAATCTACAAGTGGATGTTTGGAGAGCTTTGAGACCTATTGTGGAAATGGAAATATCTTCACATAAAAACTACACAGAAGCATTCTGAGAAACTTCTTTGGGATGTGAGCACTCAACTCACAGAGTTGAACTTATCTTTTGATTGAGCAGTTTTGAATCTCTCTTTTTGCAGGATCTGCATGTGGATATTTGGAGCCGTTTGCGGCCTATGGTGGAAAAGGAAATTTCTTCAAATAAAAACTACTCAGAAGCATTCTGAGAAACTTCTTTGTGATGTGTATTCATCTCACAAGGTTGAACCCATCTTATGATTGAGCAGTTTTGAAACATTCTTTTTGTGGAGTCTGCAAGTGGGTATTTGGAGTGCTGTGAGGGCTTCTAGGGAAAATCAAATATGTTCACATAACAATTACACAGAAGCATTCTGAGAAACTTCTTTGTGATGTGTGCATTCAACTCACAGAGTCGAACCTATCTTTTGATTGAGCAGTTATGAATCTCTCTTTTTGCAGAATCTGCAAGTGGGTGTATGGAGAGCTTTGAGGCCAATTGTTGAAAAGGAAATATCTTCACATACAAACTAAAAAGAAGCATTCTAAGAAACTTCTTTGTGAGGTGTGCATTCAACGCACAGAGTTGAACTTATCTTCACATTGAGCAGTTTCAAATCGCTCTATCTGTAGAATCTGCAAGTGGATATTTGGAGCGTTGTGAGGCCTGCTTTGGAAAATCAAATATGTTCACAGAAAGACTACACAGAAGCATTCTGAGAAACTTTTTCTGATGTGTTCATTCATCTCAAAGTGTTGAACCTATCGTTTGATTGAGCAGTTTTGAATCTCTCCTTTTGCAGAATCTGCAAGTGGATGTTTGGGGATCTTTGAGGCCTATTGTGTAAACGGAAATATCTTCAAAAAAAAAACTACATGGAAGCATTCTGAGAAACTCCTTTGTGAGGTGTCCATTCAACTCACAGAGTTAAACTTATCTTCTCATTGAGCAGTTTTGAGTCTCTCTTTTTGTGGAATATGCAAGTGGATATTTGGAGCCCTTTGCGCCCTATGGCGGAAAAGGAAATATCTTCAAATAAAAGCTACACAGAAGCATATAGAGAAACTATCTTGTGATGTGTGCTTTCGTTCCACAGAGTTGAACCTTTCTTTTGATTTAGCAGTTTTGAAACACTCTTTTTGTAGAATCTGCAAGTGGATAATTGGAGACCTTTGAAGCCTATTGCAGAAAAGGAAATATCTTCATATAAAAACTACTCAGAAGCATTCTGAGAAACTTCTTTGTGATGTGTAGATTCAACTCACAGAGTTGAACCTATGTTTTGATTGAGCAGTTTTGAATCTCTCTTTTTGTAGAATCTGCAAGTGGATATTTGGAGCGTTGTGAGGCCTACTGTAGAAAATCAAATATGCTCACATAAAAACTACACAGAAGCATTCTGAGAAACCTGTTTGTGATGTGTGCATTCAACTCACAGAGTTGAAACTTTCTTTTGATTGAGCAGTTTTGAATCTCTCTTTTTGCAGAATCTGCAAGTGGAAGTTTGGAGAGCTATGAGGCCTATTGTGGAAAAAGCTATATCTTCACATAAAAACCATACAGAAGCATTCTGAGAAAGCTCTTTGTGATGTGTGCATTCAGCTCACAGTGTTGAACTTATTTTCTCATTGAGCAGTTTCGAATCTCTCTTTTTGTAGAACCTACAAGTGGATATTTGGAGCCCTTTGTGCCCTATGGTGGAAAAGGTAATATCTTCAAATAAAATTGACACAGAAGTATTCAGAGAAACTTCTTTGTGATGTATGAATTCATCTCACAGAAGTGAACTTATGTTTTGATTGATGAGTTTTGAATCTCTCTTTTTGCAGAATTTGCAGTTGGATATTTGGAGCACTTTGAGGCCAATGGTGGAAAAGCAAACATCTTCACATGAATACTACACAGAAGCATTCTGAGAAACTATTTTGGGATGTGTGCATTCAACTCCCAGATTTGAAACTTTCTTTCATGGAGCAGTTTTGAATCTCTCTTTTTGCAGAATCTGCAAGTGGATATTTGGAGCCCTTTGCAGCCAATGGTGGAAAAGGAAATAATATCTTCAAATAAAAACTACACAGAAACATTCTGAGAAACTACTTCATGATATGTGCATTCATCTCACAGGGTTGAACATATCTTATGACTGATCAGTTTTCAAACACTCTTTTTGTAGTATCTGCAAGGGGATATTTGGAGCGCTTTGAGGCCTACCATGGAAAAGCCAGTATCTTCAGATAAAAACTACACAGAAGCATTCTGAGAAACTCCTTTGTGATGTGTGCATTCATCTCGGAGTTGAACTTTTCTTTTGATTGAGCAGTTTTGATACACTCCTTTTGTAGAATCTGCAAGTGGATAATTGGAGCCCTTTTTGACCTATTGTGGAAAAGGAAATATCTTCACATAAAAAGTAGACAGAAGCATTCTGAGAAACTTCTTTCTGATGTGTGCATTCAACTCACAGAGTTGAATCTTTCTTTTGATTGAGCAGTTTAGAAACTCTTTTTGCAGAATCTGCCGGTGGATACTTGGAGCCCTTTGAGGCCTACTGTGGAAAACCAAATATCTTCACATAAAAACTACACAGAAGAATTCTGAGAAATTTCTTTGGCATGTGTGCATTCACTCATAGGGTTCAACTTATCTTTTGATTGAGCAGTTTTGAATCTCTGTTTTTGCAGAATCTGCAAGTGCATATTTGGAGCCCATTGCGGCCTGTGGTTGAAAAGGAAATATCTTCAAACAAAAACTACACAGAAACATTCTGAGAAACTTCTTTGGGATGTGTGCCATCATCTCACAGGGTTGAACCTATCTTCTGATTGAGCAGTTTTGAAACAATCTTTTTGTATAATCTGCAAGTGGATATTTGGAGCACTTTGAGGCCTACTGTGGAAAAGCAAATATCTTCAGATAAAAACTACACAGAATCATTCTGAGAAACATCTTTGTGATGTGTGCATTCATCTCAGAGCTGAACTTTTCTTTTGATTGAGCAGTTTTGAAACTCTCTTTTTGTAGAAACTGCAAGTGGATATTTGCAACTTTTTGAGGCCTGTTGTGGAAAAGGAAATATCTTCCCATAAAAACCAGATAGAAGCATTCTGAGAAACTACTTTGTGATGTATACATTCATCTCACAGAGTTGAAAGTTTCTTTTGATTGAGCAGTATTGAAACATCCTTTTTGTAGAATCTGCAAGTAGATAATTGCAGCCCTTTGAGGCCTATTGTGGAAAAGGCAATGTCTTCACATAAAAACTACTTAGAAGCCTTCTGAGAAAGTTTTTGTGATGTGTGCATTCAACTCACAGAGTTGAAAATATCATTTGATTGAACAGTTTAGAATCTCTCTTTTTGTAGAAACTGCAAGTGGATATTTGGAGCCCTTTGCACTCTGTGGTGGAAAAGGAAACATCTTTAAATAAAACCTACACAGAAGCATTCTCAGAAACTTCTTCCTGATGTGTGCATTCAACTCACAGAGTTGAACCTAATTTTTGAATAAGTTGTTTTGAATCTCTCTTTTTGTAGAATCTACAAGTGGATATTTGGAGCGCTGTGAGGCCTTCTGAGGAAAATCAAATATGTTCACAGAAAAAGTACACAGAAGCATTCTGAAAAACTCCTTTTTGATGTTTGCATTAAACTCACTGAATTGAACCTACCATTTCATTGAACAGTTTTCAATCTCTTTTTGCAGAATCAGCAAGTGGATGTTTGGAGAGCTTCGAGGTCTATTGTGGAAAAAGAAATATCTTCACTTAAATACTAAACAGAAGCATTCTGAGAAACTTCTTTGTGAGGTGTGAATTCAAAACACAGTGTTGAACTTATCTTCTCATTGAGCTGATTTGAATCTCCCTTTTTGTAGGATCTGCAAGAGGATAGAAAAAATATATCTTCCAATAAAAGCAACATAGAAGCATTCAGGGAAACTTCTTTGTGATGTATGCATTCAACTCAAAGGGTTGAACCTATCTTGTGATTGAGCAGTTTTGAATCTCTTTTTTTGTAGAATCTGCAGGTGGATATTTGGAGCCCTTTGAGGCCTACTGTGGAAAACCAAATACCTTCGCATAAAAATTACACAGAAGAATTCTGAGAAACTTCTTTGGGATGTGTGAATTCAACTCACAGTGTTGAACCTATCTTCTGACTGAGCAGTTTTGAGTCTCTCTTTTTGCAGAATCTGCAAGTGGATATTGGGAGCCCTTTGTGGCCTACGGTGGAAAAGGAAATATCTTCCAAAAAAAAAAAACTACACAGAAACATTGTGAGAAACTTCTTTGTGATGTGTGCATTCATCTCACAAGTTTGAAGCTATCTCATGATTCAGCAGTTCACACTTTTTTAAATTAATTAATTTATTATTATTATACTTTAGGTTTTAGTGTACATGTGCACAATGTGCAGGTTAGTTAAATATGTATACTTGTGCCATGCTGGTGCGCTGCACCCACTAACTCCTCACCTAGCATTAGGTATATTTCCCAATGCTGTCCCTCTCCCCTCCCCCCACCCCACAACAGTCCCCAGAGTGTGATGATCCCCTTCCTGTATCCATGTGTTCTCATTGTTCAATTCCCACCTATGAGTGAGAATATGCAGTGTTTGGTTTTTGGTTCTTGCGATACTTTACTGAGAATGATGATTTCCAATTTCATCCATGTTCCTACAAAGGACATGAACTCATCATTTTATACGGCTGTATAGTATTCCATGGTGTATATGTACCACATTTTCTTAATCAAGTCTACCATTGTTGGACATTTAGGTTGCTTACGTTTGCATGTGTCTTTAGAGCAGCATGATATATAGTCCTTTGGGTATATACCCCGTAATGGGATGGCTGGGTCAAATGGAATTTCTAGTTCTAGATCCCTGAGGAAATGCCACACCGACTTCCACAATGGTTGAACTAGTTTAGAGACCCACCAACTGTGTAAAAGTGTTCCTATTTCTCCACATCCTCTCCAGCACCTGTTGTTTCCTGACTTTTTAATGATTGCCATTCTAACTGGTGTGAGATGGTATCTCATTGTGGTTTTGATTTGCGTTTGTCTGATGGCCAGTGATGGTGAGCATTTTTTCATGTGTTTTTTGGCTGCATAAATGTCTTCTTTTGAGAAGTGTCTGTTCATGTCCTTTGCCCACATTTTGATGGGGTTGTTTTTTTTTTTCTTGTAAATTTGTTGGAGTTCATTGTAGATTCTGGATATTAGCCCTTTGTCAGATGAGTTAATTGTGAAAACTTTCTCCCATTTTGTAGGTTGCCTGTTCACTCTGATGGTAGTTTCTTTTGCTGTGCAGAAGCTCTTTAGTTTAGTTAGATCCCATTTGTCAATTTTGGCTTTTGTTGCCATTGCTTTTGGTGTTTTAGATATGAAGCCCTTGCCCACGCCTATGTCCTGATTGGTAATGCCTAGGTTTTCTTCTAGGGTTTTTATGGTTTTAGGTCTAACGTTTAAGTCTTTAATCCATCTTGAATAGATTTTTGTATAAAGTGTAAGGAAGGGATCCAGTTTCAGCTTTCTACATATGGCTAGCCAGTTTCCAAGCACCATTTATTAAATAGGGAATCCTTTCCCCATTGCTTGTTTTTCTCAGGTTTGTCAAAGATCAGATAGTTGTAGATATGTGGCATTATTTCTGACGGCTCTGTTCTGTTCCATTGATCTATATCTCTGTTTTCGTACCAGTACCATCCTCTTTTGGTAACTGTAGAATTGTAGTATAGTTTGAAGTCAGGTAGTGTGATGCCTCCAGCTTTGTTCTTTTGGCTTAGGATTGACTTGGCGATGTGGCTCTTTTTTGGTTCCATATGAACTTTGAAGTAGTTTTTTCCAATTCTGTGAAGAAAGTCATTTGTAGCTTGATGCGGATGGCATTGAATCTGAAAATTGCCTTGGGCAGTATGACCATTTTCACGATATTGATTCTTCCCACCCATGAACATGGAATGTTCTTCCATTTGTTTGTATCCTCTTTTATTTCCTTGAGCAGTGGTTTGTAGTTCTCCTTGAAGAGGTCCTTCACGTCCCTTGTAAGTTGGATTCCTAGGTATTTTATTCTCTTTGAAGCAATTGTGAATGGGAGTTCACTCATGATTTGGCTCTCTGTTTGTCTGTTGTTGTTGTGTAAGAATGCTTGTGATTTTTTACATTGATATTGTATCCTGAGACTTTGCTGAAGTTGCTTATCAGCTTAAGGAGATTTTGGGCTGAGACAATGGGGTTTTCTAGATATACAATCATGTCGTCTGCAAACAGAGACAATTTGACTTCCTCTTTTCCTAATCGAATACCCTTTATTTCCTTCTCCTGCCTAATTTCCCTGGCCAGAAATTCCAACACTATGTTGAATAGGAGTGGTGAGAGAGGGCATCCCTGTCTTGTGCCAGTTTTCAAAGAGAATGCTTCCAGCTTTTGCCCATTCAGTATGATATTGGCTGTGGGTTTGTCATAGATAGCTCTTATTATTTTGAGATACGCCCCAACAATACCTAATTTATTGAGAGTTTTTAGCTTGAAGCATTGTTGAATTTTGTCAAAGGCATTTTCTGCATCTATTGAGATAATCATGTGGTTTTTGTCTTAGGTTCTGTTTATATTCTGGATTACATTTATTGACTTGTGCATATTGAACCAGCCCTGCATCCCAGGGATGAAGCCCACTTGATCATGGTGGATAAGCTTTTTGATGTGCTGCTGGATTCGGTTTGCCAGTATTTTATTGAGGAATTTTGCACCAATGTTCATCAAGGATATTGGTCTAAAATTCTCTTTTTTGGTTGTGTCTCTGCCCGGCTTTGATGTCAGCATGGTGCTGGCCTCATAAAATGACTTAGGGAGGATTCCCTCTTTTACTATTTATTGGAATACTTTCAGAAGGAATAGTACCAGCTCCTCCTTGTACCTCTGGTAGAAATCGGCTGTGAATCCATCTGGTCCTGGACTTTTTTTGGTTGGTAATTATTTTTTGGTTGGTAATTATTTTTTTGGTTGGTAATTATTGCCACAATTTCGGCTCCTGTTATTGGTCTATTCAGAGATTCAACTTCTTCCTGGTTTAGTCTTGGGAGAGTGTATGTGTCATCGAATTTATCCATTTCTTCTAGATTTTCTAGTTTATTTGCGTAGAGGTGTTTGTAGTATTCTCTGATGGTAGTTTGTATTTCTGTGGGATCGGTGGTGATATCCCCTTTATCATTTTTTATTGCATCTATTTGATTATTCTCTTTTTTTTTCTTTATTAATCTTGCTAGCGGTCTTTCAATTTTGTTGATCCTTTCAAGAAACCAGCTCCTGGATTCATTAATTTTTTGAAGGGTTTTTTGTGTCTCTATTTCCTTCAGTTCTGCTCACATTTTAGTTATTTCTTGCCTTCTGCTAGCTTTTGAATGTGTTTGCTCTTGCTTTTCTAGTTCTTTTAACTATGATGTTAGGGTGTCAATTTTCTATCTTTCCTGCTTTCTGTTGTGGGCATTTAGTGCTATAAATTTCCCTCTACACACTGCTTTGAATGCATACCAGAGATTCTGGTATGTTGTATCTTGGTTCTAGTTGGTTTCAAAGAACATCTTTATTTCTGCCTTCATTTTGTTATGTATCCAGTAGTCATTCAGGAGCAGGTTGTTCAGTTTCCATGTAGTTGAGCGGTTTTGAGTGAGATTCTTAATCCTGATTTGTAGCTTGATTGCACTGTGGTCTGACAGATAGTTTGTTATAATTTCTGTTCTTTCACATTTACTGAGGAGAGCTTTACTTCCAAGTATGTTTTCAATTTTGGAATAGGTGTGGTGTGGTGCTGAAAAAAATGTATATTCTGTTGATTTGGGGTGGAGAGTTCTGTAGATGTCTATTAAGTCTGCTTGGTGCAGAGCTGAGTTCAATTCCTGTGTGTCCTTGTTGACTTTCTGTCTCGTTGATCTGTCTAATGTTGAAAGTGGAGTGTTAAAGTCTCCCTTTATTAATTTGTGGGAGTCTAAGTCTCTTTGTAGGTCACTCAGGACTTGCTTTATGAATCTGGGTGCTCCTGTATTGGGTGCATATATATTTAGGATAGTTAGCTCTTCTTGTTAAATTGATCCCTTTACCATTATGTAATGGCCTTCTTTGTCTCCTTTGATCTTTGCTGGTTTAAAGTCTGTTTTATCAGAGACTAGGATTGCAACCCATGCCATTTTTGTTTTCCATTTGCTTGGTAGATCTTCCTCCATCCTTTTATTTTGAGGCTATGTGTGTCTATGCACGTGAGATGGGTTTCCTGAATACAGCATACTGATGGGTCTTGACTCTTTATCCAATTTGCCAGTCTGTATCTTTTAATTGGAGCATTTAGTCCATTTACATTTAAAGTTAATATTGTTATGTGTGAATTTGATCCTGTCATTATGATGTTAGCTGGTTATTTTGCACGATAGTTGATGCAGTCTCTTCCTAGTCTCGATGGTCTTTACATTTTGGCATGATTTTGCAGTGGCTGGTACCGGTTGTTCCTTTCCATGTTTAGCACTTCCTTCAGGAGCTCTTTTAGGACAGGCCTCGTGGTGACAAAATCTCTCAGCATTTGCTTGTCTGTAAAGGATTTTATTTCTCCTTCACTTATGAAGCTTAGTTTGGCTGGATATGATATTCTGGGTTGAAAATTCTTTTCTTTAAGAATGTTGAATGTTGACCCCCTCTCTCTTCTGGCTTATAGAGTTTCTGCTGAGAGATCCACTGTTAGTCTGATGGGCTTCCCTTTGTGCATAACCCGACCTTTCTCTCTGGCTGCCCTTAACATTTTTTCTTTCATTTCAACTTCGGTGAATCTGACAATTATGTGTCTTGGAGTTGCTCTTCTCGAGGAGTATCTTTGTGGCATTCTCTGTATTTCCTGAATCTGAATGTTGGCCTGCCTTGCTAGATTGGGGAAGTTCTCCTGGATAATATCCTGCAGAGTGTTTTCCAACTTGGTTCCATTCTCCCCGTCACTTTCAGGTACACCAATCAGACATAGATTTGGTCTTTTCACATAGTCCCATATTTCTTGGAGGATTTGCTCATTTCTTTTTATTCTTTTTTCTCTAAACTTCCCTTCTCGCTTCATTTCATTAATTTCATCTTCCATCACTGATATACTTTCTTCCATTTGATCACATCAGCTCCTGAGGCTTCTGCATTCTTCACGTAGTTCTCGAGCCTTGGTTTTCAGCTCCATCAGCTCCTTTAAGCACTTCTCTGTATTGGTTATTCTAGTTATACATTCTTCTACATTTTTTTCAAAGTTTTCAACTTCTTTGCTTTTGGTTTGAATATAAACCCATAGCTCAGAGTAATTTGATATTCTGAAGCCTTCTTCTCTCAGCTCATCAAGGTCATTCTCCATCCAGCTTTGATCCGTTGCTGGTGAGGAACTGTGTTCCTTTGGAGGAGGCGAGGCGCTCTGCTTTTTAGAGTTTCCTGTTTTTCTTTTCTGCTTTTTCCCAACTTTGTGGTTTTATCTACATTTGGTCTTTGATGATGGTGATGTACAGATGGGTTTTTGGTGTGGATGTCCTTTCAGTTTGTTAGTTTTCCTACTAACCGACAGGTCCCTCAGCTGCAGGTCTGTTGGAGTACCCGGCCGGCCGTGTGAGGTGTCAGTCTGCCCCTACTGGGGGGTGCCTCCCACTTAGGCTGCTCGGGGTTCAGGGGTCAGGGACCCACTTGAGGAGGCAGTCTGCTCATTCTCAGATCTCCAGCTGCGTGCTGGGGGAACCACTGCTCTCTTCAAAACTGTCAGACAGGGACATTTAAGTCTGCAGAGGTTACTGCTGTCTTTTTGTTTGTCTGTGCCCTGCCCCTAGAGGTGGAGCCTACAGAGGCAGGCCTCCTTGAGCTGTTGTGAGCTCCTCCCAGTTCGAGCTTCTCAGCTGCGTTGTTTACCTAAGCAAGCCTGGGCAATGGCAGGCGCCCCTCCCCCAGCCTTGCTGCTGCCTTGCAGTTTGATCTCAGACTGCTGTGCTAGCAATCAGTGAGACTCCGCAGTCGTAGGACCCTCTGAGCCAGGTGCGGGATACAATCTCCTGGTGCGCCGGTTTTTAAGCCCTTCAGAAAAGCACAGTATTCGGTAGGAGTGACCCGATTTTCCAGGTGCCGTCTGTCACCCCTTTCTTTGTGTAGGAAAGGGAACTCCCTGACCCCTTGTGCTTCCCGAGTGAGGCAATGCCTCGCCCTTCTTCAGTTCACGCATGGTGCATGTCCACTGACCTGCGCCCACTGTCTGGAACTCCCTAGTGAGATGAACCTGGTACCTCAGATGGAAATGCAGAAATCACCTGTCTTTTGCATCGCTCACGCTGGGAGATGTAGACCAGAGCTCTTCCTATTCGGCCATCTTCAGTTCACACTTTTTATAGAACCTGCAAATGGTATTTTGTGTGTTTTTTGCCCATGGTGGAAAAGGAAATATCTTCAAATAACAAAATTAACAGAAGCATTCTCAAAAACTTCTTCGTTATGTGTGCATTCAACTAAGAGTGTTGAATCTATCTTTTGACTGAGCAGTTTTGAGTCTCTCTTTTTGTAGAATCTGCAAGTGGATATTTGGAGCACTGTGAGGCTAAATGGAAAATCAAATATGTTCACATAAAAACTACACAGAAGCATTCTGACAAACTTCTTTGTGATGTGTGCTTTGAACACACAGACATGAACCAATCTTTTGATTGAGCAGTTTTGAATCGCTCTTTTTGTAGAAATTACAAGTGGATGTTCAGAAATCTCGGATGCCTATTGTGGAAAATGGAATATCTTCAAATAAAAACTACACAGAAGCATTCTGAGAAACTTATTTGTGAGGTGTGCATTGAACTCACAGAGTTGAACCTATCTTTTGATTGAGCAATTTTGAATCTCTCTTTTTGCAGAATCTGCAAGTGGATATTTGGCACCCTTTGCAGCCTATGATGGAAAAGGAAATATCTTCCAATTAAAACTACAGAAAAAATTCTGAGAAACTTCTTTGTGATATGTGCATTCATCTCACAGGTTTGAAACTTTCTTTTCATTGAGCAGCTAGGAAATGCTCTTTTTGTAGAATCTGCAAGTGGATATTTGGAGCCCTTTGAGGCCTATTTTGGAAAGGGAAATATCTTCACCTAAAAATTAGACAGAAGCATTCGTAGAAATTTCTTTGTGAAGTGTGAATTCAACTCACAGAGTTGAACTTATCTTCTCATTGAGCAGTTTTGAATATCTCTTTTGTAGAATCTGCAAGTGGATATTTGGAGCACTTTGCTCCCTATGGTGGAAAAGGAAATGTCTTCAAATAAAAACTACACAGAAGCATTCTCAGAAACTTCCTTGTGATGTGTGCATTCAACTCACAGGGTTGAATCTGTCTTTTGATTGAGCAGTTTTGAATCTAGCTTTTTGCAGAATCTGCAGGTGGATATTTGGAGCCCTTTGTGGCCTACTGTGGAAAAGCAAATATCTTCACCTAAAAACTACACAGAACAAGTCTCAGAAACTTCTTTGTAATGTGTGCATTCTTGTCACATAGTTGAACCTATCCTTTGATTGGGTAGTTTTGAATCTCTCTTTTTGCCGAATCTGTAAGTGGATATTTGGAACACTTTGCGGCCTATGGTGGAAAAGGAAATATCTTCAAATAGAAACTACACAGAAACATTCTGAGAAACTTCTTTGTGATGTGTGTAGTCATCTCACAGGGTTGAACTCACCTTAAGATTGAGCAGTTTCAAAACACTCTTTTTAAAGAATTTACAATTGGATATTTGGAGTGCTGTGAGGCCTACCATGGAAAAGCAAATATCTTCAGATAAAAACTACACAGAAGCATTCTCAGAAACTCCTTTAGAATGCATGCATTCATCTTACAGGGTTGAACCTGTCTTATGATTGAGCAGTTTTGAAACGTTCTTTTCCTAGAATCTGCAAGTGGATATTTGGGGTGCTTTTTACCCTGTGGTGGAAAAGGAAATATCTTCAAATAAAAACTACACAGAACCTTTCTCAAAAACATCTCCGTGATGTGTGCATTCAACTCACAGAGTTGAATCCATCTTTTGATTGAGCAGTTTTGAATCTATCTTTTTGTAGAATCTGCAGGTGGATATTGGGAGCGTTGTCAGGCCTAATGTGGAAAATCAAATATGTTCACATAAAAACTACACAGGAGCCTTCTGAGAAACTTCATTGTGATGTGTGCATTCAACTCAGAGCTGAACCTATCTTTTGATTGAGCAGTTTTGAATCTCTCTTTTTGTGGAATGTGCAAATGGATATTTGGAGCCCCTTTTGGCCTATGGTGGAAAAGGAAATATCTTCAAATAAGAACTACACAGAAACATTTTGAGAAACTTCTTTGCAATGTGTGTATTCATCTTACAGAGTTGAACCTATCTTTTGATTGAGCTGTTTTGAATCTCTCTTTTTGCAGAATATACAGGTGGATATTTTGAGCCCTTTGAGGCCTACTGTGGAAAAGCAAATATCTTCACATAAAAATTACACAAAAGCATTCCAAGAAACTTCTTCGTGATGTGTGTATTCAACTCATAGTGTTGAACCAATCTTTTGATTGTGCAGTTTTGAATCTCTCTTTTTGCAGGATCTGCATGTGGATATTTGGAGCCCTTTGCAGCCTATGGTGGAAAAGGAAATATCTTCAAATAAAAACAACCCAGAAACATTCTGAGAACTTCTTTTTGATGTGTGGATTCATCTCACAGTGTGGAAACTTTCTTTTGATTGAGCAATTTTGAAACAGTCTTTTGGAAGAATCTGCATGTGCATATTTGGAGCTCTTTGTGGCCTATTGTTGAAAAGGAAATATCATCACATAAAAACTACACAGAAGCATTCTGAGAAACTTATTTGTGATGTGTGCAGTCATCTCACAAGTTTGAACTTCTTTTATGATTGAGCAGTTTTGAAACACTCTTTTTGTAGAATCTGAAAGTGGATAATTGGAGCCCTTTGAGGCCTATTGTGGAAAAGGAGATATCTTCAAATAAAAACTACTCAGAAGCATTCTGAGAAACTTCTTTGTGATGTGTATTCATCTCACAGGGTTGAACCTATCTTATGATTGGGCAGTTTTGAATATCTCCTTTTGTAGAATCTGCAAGTGAATATTTGCAACACTTTGAGGCCTACCGTGGAAGAGCAAATATCTTCAGATTAAAAATACACAGAAGCATTCTGAGAAACTTCTTTGTGATGTGTTCATTCATCTCACAGAGTTGAACGTTACTTTTGATGGAGCAGTTTTGAAACTTTTTTTTTAGAATCTGCAAATTTATATTTGGAGCCCTTTGAGGCCTATTGTGGAAAAGGAAATATCATCATAAAAACTACACTGAAGGATTCTGAGAAACTTGTTTGTGATCTGTGCATTCATCCAACAGAGTTGAATCTTTCTTTTGATTGACTAGTTTCGAAACAGTCTTTTTGTAGAATCTGTAAGTGGATAATTGGGGCCTTTAGAGGCCTATTTAAAAAAATAGTTTCGTATAAAAACTACTCAGATGCATTCTGAGAAACTTCTCTGTGATGTGTGCATTCAACTCACAGAGTTGAACCTATCTTTTGTTTGAGCAGTTTAGAATCTCCCTTTTTGTAGAGTCTGCAAGTGGATATTTGGAACCCTTACACCCTATTGTGGAAAAGGAAATATCTTCAAATAAAAACTACACAGAAGCATTCAGAGAAACGTTTTTGTGATGTATGCATTCAACTCACAGAGTTGAACCTATCTTTGGATTGAGCAGTTTTGAATCTCTCATTTTCAGAATCTTCAAGTGGATGCTTGGAGAGCTTTGAGGCCTATTGTGGAAAAGGAAATATCTTCACACAAAAACTACACAGAAAGATTCTGAGAAACTTCTTTGTGACGTGTGCATTCAACTCACGGAATTGAAATTGTCTTCTCATTGAGCAGTTTTGGATTTCTCTTTTTGTAGAATCTGCAAGTGGATATTTGGAGCCCTTTACGCCCTATGGTGGAAAAGGAAATATCTTCAAATAAAAACTACACAGAAGCATTAAGAGAAACTTCTTTGTGATGTATGCTTTCAACTAACAGAGTTGAACCTATCTTTTGAATGAGCAGTTTTAAATCTCTCTTTTTGGAGAATCTGAAAGTGGATATTTGGAGCCCTTTGCGGCGTATGGTGGAAAAGGAAATATCTTCAAATAAAAACTACACAGGAGCATTCTCAGAAACTTCTTCGTGATGTGTGCATTCAACTCACCGTGTTGAACCTATTTTTTGATGGAGCAGTTTTTAATCTCTCTTTTTGTAGTATCTGCAAGTGGATATTTGGAGCGCTGTGAGGTCTACTGTGGAAAATCTAATATATTCACCTAACGACTACACAGAAGCATTCTGAGAAACTTCTTTGTGATGTGTGCATTCAACTCAAAGGGTTGAACCTATCTTTTGATTGAGCAGTTTAGAATCTCTCTTTTTTAGAATCTGCAAGTAGATATTTGGAGTGCTGTGAGGCCTACTGTGGAAAATTAAATATGTTCACATAAAAACTATACAGAATCACTAAGAGAATCTCCTTTGATGTCTACATTCAACTCACAGAGTTGAACTTATCTTTTCATTGAGCAGTTTTGAAACACTCTTTTTATACAATCTGCAAGTGGATATTTGGAGCCCTTTGCACCCTATGGTTTAAAAGGACATATCTTCAGATAAAAACTACCCAGAAGCATTCTCAGCAACATCTTCGTGATGTATGCATTCAAGTCACACAGTTGAACCTATCTTTTGATTTTGCTGTTTTGAATCTCTCTTTTTGTAGACTCTGCAAGTGGACATTTGGAGTGCTGTGAAGCCTACTGAGGAAAATCAAATATGTTCTCATAAAATCTACACAGAAGCATTCTGAGAAACTACTTTGGGATGTGTGCACTGAACTCACAGTGTTGAACCTATCTTTTGATAGAGGAGTTGAGCAGTATTGAATCTCTCTTTTTTCAGAATCTGCAAGTGGATGTTTGGAGAGCTTTGAGGCCTATTGTGGAAAAGGAAATATCTTCACGTAAAAACTACACTGAAGCATTCTGAGAAACTTTTTGTGAAGTGTGCATTGAACTCTCAGAGTTGAACTTATCTTCTCATTGAGCAGTTTTGAATCTCTCTTTTTGTAGAATCTGCAAGTGGATATTTGGAGTGCTGTGATGCCTAATGTGGAAAATCAAATACTTTCACATAAAAACTACACAGAAGTATTCTGAGAAACTTCTTTGTGATGTGTGCATTCAACTCACAGAGCTGAACCTATCTTTTGACTGAGCAGTTTTGAATCTCTCTTTTTGCAGAATGTGCATATGGATATTTGGAGCCCCTTTTGACCTATGGTGGAAAAGGAAATACCTTCAAAGAAGAACTACATAGAAACATTCTGAGAAACTTCTTTGTGATGTGTGCATTCACCTCACAGAGTTGATCCTATCTTTTGATTGAGCTGTTTTGAATCTCTCTTTTTGCAGAATCCACATGTGGATATTTTGAGCCCTTTAAGGACTACTGTGGAAAAGCAAATATCTTCATATAAAAACTACACAGAAGCATTCTGAGAAACTTCTTTGGTATATTTGCATTCAACTCATAGAGTTGAACCTATCTTTATTTTTGAAACCATCTTTTTGTAGAATCTACATGTGGATATTTGGAGTCCTTTGTGGCCTATTGTGGAAAAGGAAATATCTTTACATAAAAACTACAGAGAAGCATTCTGAGAAACTTCTTTGTGATGTGTGCATTCATCTTACAGAGTTGAACCTTTCTTTTGATTGAGCAGTTTGGAAACACTCTTTCTGTAGAATCTGCAAGTGGATATTTGAAGCACTTTGAGTCCTATAGTAGAAACGGAAATGTCTTCACATAAAAACTACACAGGAGCATTCTCAGAAACTTCTTTGTGATGTTTGCATTCAATTCAAAGAGTTGAAACTATCGATTGAGCAGTTTTGAATCACTCTTTTTGTAGAATCTGCAAGTAGATATTTGGTGTCCTTTGCAGCCTATTTTGGAAAGGGAAATATCTTCACAGAAAAACTACACAGAAGCATTCTCAGAAACTACTTTATGATGTGTGTATTCATCTCACAGAGTTCAATCTTTCTTTTGATTGAGCAGTTTTGAAACACCCTTCTTGCAGAATCTGCAAGTGAATTTTTGGAGCACTTTGTGGCCTGTTGTGGAAAAGGAAATATTTCCACATAAAAACTGTACAGAAGCATTCTGAGAAACTTCTTTTCAATGTGTGCACTAATCTCACAGATTTGAAACTTTCCTTTGATTGAGCAGTTTGGAAACACTCTTTTTGGAGAATATGCACGTGGATATTTGGAGCGCTTTGAGGCCTATGTTGGAAAAGGAAATATCTTCACACAAAAGCTACACAGAAGCATTCTGAGAAACTTCTTTGTGATGGGTGCATTCAATTGATGGAGTTGAACCTATCTTTTGAATGAACAGTTTTGAAACTCTGTTTTTTGTATAATCTGCAAGAGGATATTTGGAGCCCTTTGTGACCTATGGTGAAAGAGGAAATATCTTCACATAAAAACTACACAGAAGCATTCTGAGAAACACCTTTGTGATCTATGCCTTCATCTCACAGAGTTCAAATTTTCTTTTGATGAGCAGTATTCAAACACTCTTTTTGTAGAATCTGCCAGTGGATATTTGCAGCCCTTTGAGGCCTATTCCCGAAAAGGAAATATCTTCCTATAAAAACTACACAGAAGCATTCTGAGAAACTTCTTTGTTATGTGTGCATTCATCTCACTGAGTTGAACCTTTCTTTTGAGTAAGCAGTTTGGAAACACTATTTTACAGAATCTGCAAGTAGATATTTGGAGCTCTTTGAGGCCTATTGTGAAAAAGGAAATATCTCTAAATAAATACTACACAGAAGCATTCTGAGAAACTTCTTTGTGATGTGTGCATTCATCTCACAGAGTTGAACCTTTCTTTTGATTCAGCTGTTTGGAAACACTCTTTTTGTAGAATGTGCAAGTGGATATTTGGAGCACTTTGATGCCTATTGTCTAAAAGGAAATATCTTCACATAGTAACTACACAGAATGATTCTGAGAAACTTCTTTGTGATGTGTGCAATCAACTCACATTGTTGAACCTATCTTTTGATTAAGCAGTTTTGAATCTCTCTTTTTGTAGAATCTGCAAGAGGATATTTGGAGCCCTATGCGGACTATTTTGGAAATTGAAATATCTTCACATAAAAACCACACAGAAGTATTCTGAGAAACTCCTTTGTGATGTGTACATTCATCTCAGAGAGTTGAAATTTTCTTTTGATTGAGCAGTTTTGAAGCACTCCTTTTATAGAATCTGGAAGGGGATATTTTAAGCAATTTGAGGCCTACAGTGGAAAAGGAAATATCTTCCCATAAAAGCTACATGGAAGCATTCTCAGAAACTTCTTTGTGATTTGTGCATTCGTCTCACAGAGTTAAAGCTTTCTTTTGATTGAGCAGTTTTGAAAAAATCTTTTTGTAGGGTTTGCAAGTGGATATTTGGAGTGCTTTGAAGCCTATTGTAGAAAAGGAATTATCTACTCATAAAAACTACACAGAAGCATTCTGAGAAACTTGTTGTGATGTGTGCCTTCATCACACAGAATTGAAACTTTCTTTTGATTGAGCAGCTTTGAATCTCTCTTTTTGTAGAATCTGCAAGTGGATAACTAGAGCCCTTGTGGCCTATTTTGGAAGGGAATTATCTTCCATAAAAACTACACAGAAGCATTCTGAGAAACTTCTTTGTGATGTGTGCATTCATCTCACAGAGTTAAACCTTCCTTTTGATTGACCATTTTGGAAACACTCTTTATGTAGAGTGTGCAAGTGGATATTTGGAGCGATTTGAGGCCTATAGGGAAAAGGAAATATATTCACATAAAAATTACACAGAAGCATTCTGAGAAACTTCTTTGTGATGTGTGCCTTCATCTAACAGGGTTGAACATTTCTTTTGATTGAGAAGTTTTGAAACACTCTTTTTGTAGAATCTGTAAGAGGATATTTGGAGCAGTTTGAGGCCTAATGGGAAAAGGTAATATCTTCACATAAAAACTACACAGAAGCATTCTGAGAAACTTCTTCGTGATATCAGCATTCATCTCACAGAGTTGAACGTTTCCTTTGATTGAGGAATTTGGAAACCCTCTTTATGTAGGATCCGCAATAGGATATTTGGAGTTCTGTGAGTTCTATTGTGGAAAAGGAAATATCTTCAAATAAAAACTACAGAGAGCCATTCTGAGAAAATTCTTTGTAATGTGTGCATTCATCTCACAGAGTTGAAACTTTGTTTTGATTGAGCAGTTTTGAAACATCCTTTTTATAGAATCTGCAAGTGGATATTTGAAGGGCTTTGAGGCCTACTCTGGAAAAGGAAATATCTTCACATAAAAACTACACAGAAGCATTCTGAGAAACTTCCTTGTGAGGTGTGCATTCATCCACAGAGTTGAAGTTTTCTTTTGATTAATCAGTTTTGAAACACTGTTTTTGTATAATCTGAAAGTAGATATTTGGAGCACTTTGAGGCCTATGGTGGAAACGGAAATATCTTCACATAAAAACTACACAGAAGCATTCTGAGAAACTTCTTTGTGATGTGTGTATTCTTCTCACAGAGTTGATCTTTTCTTTTGATGGAGCAGTTTTGAAACACTCTTTTTTTAGTATCTGCAAGTGGATATTTGAAGCGCTTTGCGGAATATTGTGGAACAATAAATATCTTCACATAAAAACTACAAAGAAGCATTCTGAGTAACTTCCTTGTGATGTGTGCATTCATTTCACAGAGTTGAACTTTTCTTTTGATTAAGCAGTTTTGAAACACTCTTTTTGTAGAATCTGCAAGTGGATATTTGGAGCACTTAGAGGCCTATGGTGGAAAAGGAAATTTCTTTACATAAAAGCAACACAGAAGCATTCTGAGAAACTCCTTTTTATATGTGCATTCATCTCCAGGAGTTGAATTTTTCTTTTGATTGGGCAGTTTATAAACACTCTTTTTGTAGAATCTGCAAGTGAATATTTGGAATGCTTAAATACCTGTTGTGGAAAAGGAAATACATTCACATAAAACTACACAGAAGCATTCTGAGAGACATCTTTGTGATGTGTGCATTTATCTCACAGAGTTGAACTTTTCTTTTGATTGATCAGTTTTGAAACACTCTTTCTGTAGAATCTGCAAGTGGATATTTGGTGCGCTTTGAGGCTTATGGTGGATAAGGAAATGTCTTCACAGAATACAAAGAAGCATACTGAGAAACAGCTTTGAGATGTGTGCATTCAACTCACAGAGTTGAACTTGTCTTTTGACAGAGCAGTTTTGAAACTCTCTTTTTGTAGAATCTGCAAGTGGATATTTGGAACCCTTTGCAGCCTATGGTGGAAAAGGAAATATCTTCCAATGAAAACTTTACAGAAATATTCTGAAAAACATCTTTGAGATGTGGGCATTCATCTCACAGAGTTCAGCCTTTCATTTGATTGAGCAGTTTTGAAACATTATTTTGGAGAATCCAGAAGTGGATATTTGGAGCTCTTTGAGGCCCATTGTGGAAGAGGAAATATCTTCACATGAAAACTACACAGAAGCATTATAAGAAATTCCTTTGTGATGAGTGCATTCATCTCACAGAGTGGAACTTTTCTTTTCATTGAGCAGCTTTGAAACACTCTTTTTGTAGAATCTGCGAGTCAATATTTGGAGCAATTTGAGGCCTATTGTGGAAAAGGAAATATCTTCACAAAAAAATACACGCAAGAATTCTGAGAATCTTCTTTGTAATGTGAGCATTCAACTCACAGCGTTGAAACTAACTTTTGATAGTGGAGTTTTGAAACTCTTTCTTTGCAGAATCTACAAGTGGATATTTGGAGCCATTTGCAGCCTGTGGTGGAAAAGGAAATATCTTCACATACAAACTACACAGAAGCTTTCTGAGAAACTTCTTTTTGATGTGTGCATTCATCTCACAGAGTTGAAACTTTCTTTTTGTGGAGCAGTTTTTAAACGCTCTTTTTGTAGAATCCCCAAGTGGATATTTGGAGTGCTTTGAGGTATACTGTGGAAAAGGATTTGTCTTCAAATAAAAACTACACAAAATCATTCTGAGAAACATCTTGTGTTGTGTGCATTCATCTCACAGAGTTGTAACTATTATTTGATTAAGCAGTTTTGAAACACTCTTTTTGTAGAACTTCCAAGTGGATATTTTGAGCGCTTTGAGGCCTATGGTGGAAAGGGAAATATCTTCACATAAAAATTACACAGAAGCATTCAGAGAAACTTCTTGGTGATGTATTCATTCATCCCACAGAGTTGAACCATTCTTTTGATTGAGTAGTTTTGAAAAACTTTTTTGTAGAATCCGCAAGAGGACATTTGAAGTGCTTTGAGGCCTATTGTGGAAAAGGAAATATCTTCACATAAAAATTACACAGAAGCTTTCTGAAAAACTTCTTTGTGATGTGTGCCTTAATTTTGTGGAGTTTAAATTTTCTTTTGATTGAGCAGTATGGAAACACTTTTTTTTTGGAAACTGCAAGTGAATATTCAGAGCACTTTGAGGCCTATGGTGGAAAAGGAAGTATCTTCACATAAAAACTAGACAGAACCATTTGGAGAAACTACTTTGTGATGTGTGCACACATCTTCCAGAGTTGAACCTTTCTTTTGAATGAGCAGTTTTGAAACACTTTTTGTAGAATCTTCAAGTGGCTATTTTGAATGCTTTGAGATCTTTGTTGGGCTAGGAAATATCTTCACATAAAAACTAGACAGAAGAATTCTGAGAAACTTCCTTGTTATATGTGCATTCAACTCACAGAGTTGAGCGTTTCTTTTCATTCAGCAGTTTGGAAACAATCTTTTTGTAGTATCTGCAAATGGATATTTAGAGGGCTTTGAGGCCTACAGTGGAAAAGGAGATATCTTCACATAAAAACTAGACAGAAGCATTCTGAGAAACTTCTTTGTGATGTGTGCATTCATCTCGCAGATTTGAACTTTTCTTTTGATTGAGCAGTTTTTAAACACTCTTTTTCTAGGATCTACATGTGGATATTTGGAGTGCTTTGAGGCCTTGGGTGGAATAGGAAATGTCTTCAAATAAAAAGTAGACAGATGCTTTCTGAGAAACTTCTTTTTTTGAATTGTACTTTAAGATTTATGGTAGATGTGCACAATGTGCAGATTAGTTACATATGTATACATGTGCCATGCTGGTGTGCTGCCCGCATTAAGTCCTCATTCAGCATTAAGTATATCGCCTATTGCTAGTCCTCCACCCTCTTCCCACCGCACAGCAGTCCCCATAGTGTGATGTTCCCCTTCCTGTGTCCTTGTGTTCTCATTGTTCAATTCCCACCTACAAGTGAGAACATGCGCTGTTTGGTTTTTTGTCCTTTCAATAGTTTACTGAGAATTATGATTTCCAATTTCATCCATGTCCCTGCAAAGGACATGAACTCGTCATTTTTTATGGCTACATAGTATTCCATGGTGTATATATGCCACATTTTCTTAATCCAGTCTATTACTGTTGGACATTTCGGTTGGTCCCAAGTCTTTCCTATTGTGAATAGTTCCACAATAAACGTATATGTGTGCATGTGTCTTCATAGCAGCATGATTTATATTCGTTTGCATATATACCCAGTAATGGGATGGCTGGGTCAAATGGTATTTCTAGTTCTAGATCCCTGAGGAAGAGCCACACTGACTTCCACAACGGTTGAATTCGTTTACAGTCCCACCAACAGTGTAAAAGTGTTCCTATTTCTCCACATCCTCTCCAGCACCTGTTGTTTCCTGACCTTTTAATGCATGCCATTCTAACTGGTGTGAGATGGTACCTCATTGTGGTTTTGATTTGCATTTCTCTGATGGCCAGTGATGGTGAACATTTTTTCACGTTTTTTGGCTGGTAAATGTCTTCTTTTGAGAAGTGTCTGTTCATGTCCTTTGACCACTTTTTGATGGGGTTGTTTCTTTTTATCTTGTAAATTTGTTTTAGTTCATTGTAGATTCTGGATATTAGCCCTTTCTCAGATGAGCATGTTGTGAAAATTATCTCCCATTTTGTAGGTTGCCAGTTCACTGTGATGGTAGTTTCTTTTGCTCCGTAGAAGCTATTTAGTTTAGTTAGATCCCATTTGTCAATTTTGACTTTTGTTGCCATTGCTTTTGGTGTTTTAGACATGAAGTCCCTGCCCATGCCTATATCCTGAATGGTAATGCCTATGTTATCATCTAGGGTTTTTATGGTTTGGATTCACAGCCGAATTCTACCAGAGGTACAAGGAGGAACTGGTACCATTCCTTCTGGAACTATTCCATTCAATAGAAAAAGAGGAAATCCTCCCTAACTCATTTTATGAGGCCAGAATCATCCTAATACCAAAGCTTGGCAGAGACAGAACAAAAAAAGAGAATTTTAGACCAATATCCTTGATGAACATTGATGCAGAAATCCTCAATAAAATACTGGCAAACAGAATCCAGCAGCACATCAAAAAGCTTATCCACCATGATCAAGTGGGCTTCATCCCTGGGATGCAAGGCTGGTTCAATATACACAAATTAATAAATGTAATTCAGCATATAAACAGAACCAAAGACAAAAACCACATGATTATCTCAATAGATGCAGAAAAGGCCTTTGACAAAATTCAACAACCCTTCATGCTAAAAACTTTCCATAAATTAGGTATTGATGGGACGTATCTCAAAATAATAAGAGCTATCTATGACAAACCCACAGCCAATATCATACTGAATGGGCAAAAACTGGAAGCATTCTCTTTGAATACTGGCACAAAACATGGATGCCCTCTCTCACCACTCCTATTCAACATAGTGTTGGAAGTTCTGGCCAGGGCAATTAGGCAGGAGAAGGAAATAAAGGGTATTCAATTAGAAAAAGAAGAAGTCAAATTACCCTGTTTGCAGAGGACATGATTGTATATCTAGAAAACCCCATTGTCACATCCCAAAATCTCCTTAAGCTGATAAGCAAATTCAGCAAAGTCTCAGGATACAAAATCAATGTACAAAAATCACAAGCATTCTTATACACCAATAACAGACAAACAGAGAGCCAAATCATGAGTGAACTCCCATTCACAATTGCTTAAAACAGAATAAAATGCATAGGAATCCAACTTAAAAGGGACGTGAAGGAACTCTTCAAAGAGAACTACAAACCACTACTTAATGAAATACAAGAGGAAACAAACAAATGGAATATCATTCCATGCTCACGGGTAGGAAGAATCAATATTGTGAAAATGGCCATATTGCCCAAGGAAATTTATAGATTCAATGCCATCCTCATCAAGCTACCAATGACTTTCTCCACAGAATTGGAAAAATCTACTTAAAAGTTCACATGGAATCAAAAAAGATCCTGCATCGCCAAGTCAATCCTAAGCCAAAAGAGCAAAGCTGGAGGCATCATGCTACCTGACTTCAAACTATACTACAAGGCTACAGTAACCAAAACAGCATGGTACTGGTACTAAAACAGAGATATAGATCAATGGAACAGAACAGAGTCCTCTGAAATAACACTGCATATCTACAAATATCTGATCATTGACAAACCTGAGAAAAACAAGCAAAGCTGAAAGGATTGCCTACTTCATAAATGATGCTGGGAAAACTGGCTAGCCATATGTAGAAAGCTGAAAATTGATCTCTTCCTTACACCTTATACAAAAATTAATGCAACATGGATTAAAGACTTAAACGTTAGACCTAAAACCATAGAAACTACTTTTTGATGTGTGCATTCAAATCACAGTTTTGAACTTTTCTTTTAAATGAGCAGTTTTGAAACAGTCTTTTTGTAGAATCTGCAACTTGATATTTGGAGCGCTTTGAGGCCTATGGTGGAGAAGGAAATATCTTCACATAAATACTAGACAGAAGCCTTCTGAGAAACTTCCTTGTGATGTTTGCATTCATCTCACACAGTTGAAACTTTCTTTTGATTGAGCAGTTTTGAACAACTCCTTTTGCAGAATCTGCAATTGGATATTTGGAGCACTATGTGGCCTATGGTGGAAAAGGAAATATCTTCGCATAAAAACTAGACACAAGCATTCTGAGAAACTTCTTCATGATGTGTGCATTCAACGCACAGAGTTGAACCTTTCATTTGATTGACCAGTTTTGATATACTCTTCTAGAATCTGCAAGTGGCTATTTGGAGTGCTTTGCAGCCTATAGTGGAAAAGGAAACATCTTCACATTAAAACTACACAGAAGCATTCAGAGAAACTTCTTTCTGATGTGAGCATTCAACTCACAGAGTTGAACCTTTCCTTTTATTGAGCAGCTTGAAAACAGGCTTTTTGTAGTATCTGCAAATGGATATTTGGAGCACTTTGAGGCCTACAGTTTAAAAGGAAATATCTTCACATAAAAACTAGACAGAAGGATTCAGAGAAACTTCTTTGTGATGTGTGCATTCATCTCACAGATTTGAAACTTTCTTTTTATTGAGCAGTTTAAACACTGTTTTTGTAGAATCTGCAAGTGGATATTTGGACAGCTTTGTGACCTATAGTGGAAAATTAAATATCTTCACATAAAAACTACACAGAAGCATTCAGAGTAACTTCTTTGTGATATATGCATTCATCTCACGGAGTTGAAACTTTCTTTTGATTCAGCAGTTTTGAAGCACTCTTTTTGTGGAATCTGCTAGTGGATATTTGGAGCGCATTGAGGCCTAGGATGGAAAAGGAAATATCTTCACTTAAAAACTAGACACAAGCATTCTGAAAAACTTCTTTGTGATGTGTGCATTCATCTCACAGAGTTGAACATTTCTTTTGATTGAGCAGTTTGGAAACAGTCTTTTGGTAGTATCCGCAATTGGATATTTGGAGTGCTTTGAAGCCTATAGTGGAAAAGGAAATATCTTCACATAAAAACTAGACAGAACCATTCTGAGAAACTTCGTTGTGATGTGTGCATTCAACTCACAGAGTTGAACGTTTCCTTTGATTGCACAATTTGGAAACAGTCTTTTGTAGTATCTGCAAATGGATATTTGGAGAGCTTTGAGGCCTATGGTGGGAAAGGAAATATCTTCAAATAAAAACTAGATAGAGGCATTCTGAGAAACTTCTCTGTGATGTGAGCATTCATCTCACAGAGGTAAACATTTCTTTTGACATAGCAGTTTTGAAACACTCTTTTGGTCAAATCTGAAAGAGGTTATTTGGAGCACTTTGAGGCCCATGGTGGAAAAGGAAATAACATCACATAAACACTAGACAGAAGCATTCTGAGAAAATGCCATGTGATGTCCGCATTCCTCTCAAAGAATTCAACATTTCTTTGGTTTGAGGACTTTTGAAACACTCTTTTTGTAGAATCTGCAATTGGATACTTGGAGAGCTTTGAAACCTATGGTGGAAAAAGAAATATCTTCACATAAAAACTAGACAGAAGAAATCTGAGAAACTTCTTCGTGATGTGTGCATTCCACTCACAGGGTTGAACCTTTCTTTTGATTTAGCAGTTTGGAAACAGTATTTTTGTAGTATATGCAAATGGTTATTTGCGGTGCTTTGAGGCCTATAGAGGAAAATGAAATATTTTCACATAAAAACTAGACAGAAGAATTCTGAGAAACTTCTTTGTGATATGTGCATTCAATTCACAGAGATGAAACTTTCTTTTGATTGAGCAGTTTTGAAATCCTTTTTCATAGATACTGCAAGTGGATATTTGGAGCTCTTTGAGCCCTTTGGTGGAAAAGGAAATATCTTCACATAAAAATTAGACAGAAACATTCTGAGAAATTTCTTTGTGATGTTTGCGTTCATCTCACAGAGTTGAACTTTTTTTTGATTGAGCAGTTTTGAAACACTCTTTTTGTAAAATCTGCACGTGGATGTTTGGAGTGCATTGGGGCCTATGGTGGAAAAGGAAACATCTTCACATAAAGACTACACAGAAGTAATCTCAGAAACTTCTTCCTGATGTGCGCATTCAACACACAGAGTTGAAACTTTCTTTTGATTGAGCAGTTTTGAAGCACACTTTCTGTAGAATCTGCAAGTGGATATTTGGAGCGATTTGAGGCCTACAGTGGAAAGGGAAATACCTTCATATAAAAACTTGACTGAGGCTTTCTGAGAAGTTGGTTTTAATGTATACATTCATCTAACACAGTTGAACTTTTCTTTTGTTTAACCAGTATTGAAACACTCTTTTTGTAGAATCTGCAGGTGGATACTTGGAGGGCTTTGAGGTCTATGGTGGAAAAGGAAATATCCTCACATAAAAACAAGATGGAAGCATTCTGAGAAATTTCCTTGTGATGTGTGTATTCAACTGACACAGTTGAACCATTCTTTTGATTGAGCAGTGTGGAGACAAACTTTTGGTAGTTTCTGAAACTGGATACTTGGAGCACTTTGAGGCCTATGGTGGAAAAGGAAATATCTTCACATAAAAACTAGGCAGAAGCATTCTGAGAAACTTCTTTGTGAAGTGGGCATTCAATTCATAGAGTTGAAACTTTCTTTAGGTTGAGCAGTTTTGAAACACTCTTTTTGTAGAATCTGCAAGTGGATATTTGGAGCACTTTGTGGCCTCTAGTGGAAAACAAAATATCTTCACATAAATACTACAAAGAAGCATTCTGAGAAACTTCTTTGTGATGTGCACATTCATCTCACAGAGTTGAACCTTTCTTTTGATTGAGCAGTTTTGAAACACTCCTTTTGTAGAGTCTGAAAGAGCATATTTGCAGCACTGAGTGCTAAGGTGGAAAAGAAATACCTTCACATAAAAACTAGACAGAAGCATTCACAGAACCTTGTTTGTGATGTGTGCATTCATTGCACAGAGTGGAACCTTACTTTTGATTGAGCAGTCTTGAAACACTCTTTTTGTAGAATCTGCAAGTGGATATTTGGAGCGTTTTGAGGCCTAAGGTGGAAAAGGTAATATCTTCACATAAAAACTAGATAGAAGTATTCTGAGAAACATCTTAGTGACGTGTGCATTCATCTCACAGAGTAGAAGCTTTCTATATATTGCGGAGTTTTGAAACCCTCTTTTTATGGATTCTGCATGTGGGTATTTGGGGTGCTTTGCAGCCCATGGTGAAAAAGGAAATATCTTTACATAAAAACTAGACAGAAGCATTCTGAGAGACCTCTTTGTGATGTTTGCATTCATCTCACAGAGTTGAACCTTTCTTTTGATTGAGCAGTTTTGAAACACTCTTTTTGTAGGATCTGCAACTTGATATTTTTAGCGATTTGTGGCGAATGGTGGAAAAGGAAATAACTTCGCACAGAAACTAGACAAAAGTGTTCTGAGAAACTTCTTAGTGATATGTGCATTCAACTCACAGAGTTGAACCTTTCTTTTGATTGAGCAGTTTAGAAACACTCTTTTTGTAGAAACTGCAAGTGGATATTTGGAGAGATTTGCAGCCTATGGTGGAAAAGGAAATATTTTAACATAAAAACTAGACAGAAGCATTCTGAGAAACCTCTTTGTAATGTGTGCATTCATCTCACAGAGTTGAAACTTTCTTTTGATTCAATAGCTTTGAAACACTCCTTTGTAGAATCTGCAAGTGGATATTTCAAGTGCTTTGAGGTCTATGATGGAAAAGGAAATATCTTCATTTAAAAGCTAAACAGAAGCATTCTGAGAAACTTCATTGTGATGTGTGCCTTCATCTCACAGAGTTGAAACTTTCTTTTGATAGAGAAGTTTTCAAACACTCTTTTTGGAGAGTCTGCAAGTGGATATTTGGATCGATTTGAGGCCTACGATGGAAAAGGAAACATCTTCACTTAAAAACAAGACAGAGGCATTCTGAGAAATTTCTTTGTGATGTGTGCATTCATCTCACAACGTTGAACACTGCTTTAGATACAGCAGTTTTGAAGCACTCTTTTTGTAGAATCTGCAAGTAGATAGGGGCCTAAGGTGCAAAAGAAATATCTTCACATAAACACCAGATAGAAGCATTCTGAGACACACCTTTGAGATGTGTGCATTCATCTCACCGGGCTGAACTTTTATTTTGATTGAGCCGATTTGAAACACTGTTTCTGTAGAACCTGCAAGTGGATATTTGGAGTTCTTTGTGGCCTTTAGTGGAAAGGGAAATATCTTCACATGATAATTAGACAGAAGCATTCTGAGAAACTTCTTTGTGATGTGTGCATTCATCTCACAGATTTAAACCTTTCTTTTGATTGAGCAGTTTTGAAATCCTCTTTTTGTAGAATTTGCAAGTGGATATTTTGAGGCCATTGAGACCTATGGTGGAAAAGGAAATATCTTCACATAAAAATTAGAAACATTCTGAGAATCTGCTTTGAGATGTGTGTGTTCATCTCACAGAGTTGAAGATTTCTTTTGACTGAGCAGTTTTAAAACACTCTTTATAGAAACTGCTGGGGATATTTGGAGCGCTTTGGGGCCAATGGTGGAAAATGAAATATCTTCACATAAAAACTACACAGAAGCTTTCTGAGAAACTTCTTTGTGATGTGTGCATTCATCTCACAGAGGTGAACCTTTCTTTTGATTGAGTGGTTTTGAAAAACTCTTTTTGCAGAATCTGCAAATGTGTATTTTGAGGGCTTTGTAGACTATTGTCGAAAAGGAACTATCTTCACATAAAAACTAGACAGAAGCATTCTGAAAAACCTCTTTGTGATGTGTGCATTCATCTCGCAGAATTGAACCTCTCTTTTCATTGAACAGTTTTGAAACACTCTTTTTGTGGAATCTGTAAGTGGATATTTGGAGCGCTTTGAGGCCTATGGTAGAAAAGAAATATCTTCACATAAAAACTTCACAGAAGAATCTGAGAAACTTCTCCATGATGTGCACTTTCATCTCGAAGAGTTCAAACTTTCTTTTGATTGAGCAGCTTTTAAACACTCTATTTGTAGAATCAGCAATTGGAGATTCAGAGTTCTTTGAGTCATATGGTGGAAAAGGAAATGTCTTCACATAAAAACTACACAGAAGTATTCTGAGATACTCCTTTGTGATGTGTGCATTCATCTTACAGTGTTGAACCTTTCTTTTGATTGAGCAGTTTTGAAACACTCTTTTTGTAGAATCTGCAAGTGGATATTTGGAGTGCTTTGAGACCTATGGTAGAAAAGGAAATATCTTCACTTAAAAATGACACAGAAGCATTATAAGAAATATCTTTCTGATGAGTGCATTCAACTCACAGAGTTGAACCTTTCTTTAGATTGAGGAGCTTGAAACACTCTTTCTGTAGAGTCTGCAACTGTATATTTGGAGCGTTTTGTGGCCTATGTTGGAAAAGGAAATTTCTTCAAATAAAAGGTAGACAGAAGCACTCTGTGAAACTTCTTTGTGATGTATGCATTCATCTCACAGATTTCAACCTCTCTTTTGATTGAGAAGTTTTCAAACACTCTTTTTGTTGAATCTGCAAGTGGATATTTGGAGTGCTTTGAGGCCTATGGTGGAGAAGGAAATATCTTCACATAAAAACTAGACAGAAACATTCTCAGAAACTTCTTTGTGATGTGTGCATTCAACTCACAGAGTTGAACTTTTCTTTTGATTGAACAGTTGTTAAACTATCTTTGTGTAGAATCTGCAATTGGATATTTGGAGCCCTTTGAGGCCTATGGTGGAAAAGGGAACAGCTTCACGTAAAAACCAGACAGAATCATTCTCATAAACTTTTTTGTGATGTGTGCATTCATCTCACAGAGTTGAACCTTTCTTTTGTTTGAGGAGTTTTGAAACACTCTTTTCGTAGTACCTGCAAGCAGATATTTTGAGTGATTTCTGGCCTATGGTGGAAAAGGAGATACCATCACATAAAAGCAAGACAGAAGCATTCTGAGTAGCTTCTTTGTGATGTGGGCATTCATCTCACAGAGTTCAACCTTTCTTTTGATTGAGCAGTTTTGAAACACACTTTTTGTGCAATCTGAAAGTGGATATTTGGAGCCCTTTGGGGCCTATGGTGGAAAAGGAAATATCTTCCCAATAAACTAGACAGAATCATTCTGAGAAACTACTTTGCTATGTGTGCATTCATCTCTCAGAGTTGAATCTTTCTTTTGATTTAGCAGTTTTGAATCACTCCTTTTGTAGAATCTGCAAGTGGATATTTGGAGCACTTTACGTACTATTGTGGAAAAGGAAAAATCTTCTCATAAAAACAAGACAGAAGCATTCTGAGAAACTACTTTGTGATGTCTGGTTTCAACTCACAGAGTTGAAACTTTCTTTTGTTTGAGCAGTTTTGAAACACATTTTTTGTAGACTCTGCAAGTAGTAATGAGGAGCACTTTGTGGCCTAAGGTGGAAAAAGAAATATCTTCACATAAAAACTGGACAGAAGCATTCTGAGAAACTTCTTTTTGATGTGTGCATTCATCTCACCAACTTGAAAATTTATTTTTATTCAGCATTTTTGAAACATTCTTTTTGTACAATCTGCAAGTGGATATTTGGAGAGCTTTCGGACCTATGTTGGAAACGGAAATATCTTCACATAAAAACTAGACAAAAGCATTCGGACAAACATCTATGTGATATTTGCCTTCATCTCACAGAGTCGAACCATTCTTTTGATTGAGCAGTTTTTAAACAATCTATTTGACGAATCTGCAAGTGGATATTTGAAGATCTCTGAGGTCAATGCTGAAAAAGGAAATATCTTCATATAAAGATCAGAAAGAAGCAGTCTGGGAAACTTCTTTTTCTTGTGTGCATTCATCCCAAAGAGTTGACCATTTCTATTTATTGAGCAGTTTTGAAACACTGTTTTTTTAGAATCTGCAAGTGGATATTTGGAGCACTTTGAGCCCTTTGGTGGAAAAGGAAATATCTTCACATAAAAATTAGACAGAAGCATTCTGAGAAACTTCTTTGTGATGTTTGTGTTCATCTCACAGAGTTGAACCTTTCTTCTGATAGAGCAGTTTTGAAACACTCTTTTTGTAGAATCTGCAGGTGGATATTTGGAGCACATTGGGGCCTATGGTGGAAAAGGAAACATCTTCAAATAAAAACTACACAGTAGTAATCTGAGAAACTTCTTTGTGCTGTTTGCATTCAACTCACAGAGTGGAAACTTTCTTTTGATTGAGCAGTTTAGAAACAGTCTTTTTATAATATCTGCAAATGGATATTTGAAGTGGATTGAGGCCTATGGTGGAAAAGGAAATATTTTCACGTAAAAACTTGACAGAAGCATTGTGAGAAAGTTTTTGGGATGTGTGCATTCATCTCACAGAGTTGAAACCTTCTTTTGATTGAGCAGTTTTGAAACAGTCCTTTTGTACAACCCACAAGTGGATGTTTGGAGCGCCTTAGGGCCTATGGTGAAAAAGGAAATATCTTCCCATAAAAACTAAACATGAGAATTCTGAGAAACTTCTTTGTGATATTTGCATTCATCTCTCAGTGTTGAATCTTTTTTTTAATTGATCAGTGTTGAAACAGTCTTTCTCTACAATCTGCAATTGGATATTTGGAGCGCTTTGAGGCCTATGCTGGGAAATGAAATATCTTCACATGAAAACTAGACTGAAGATTTCTGAGAAAGTTCTTTGTGATTTGTGCATTCAACCCACAAGTTTGAACATTTATTTTGATTGAGCAGTTTTAAAACACAGTTTTTGTTGAATCTGAAAGTGGATATTTTGCATGATATGCAACATTTACTGGAAAAGGAAATATCTTCACATAAAAACTTGACAGGAGCATTCAGAGAAACTACTTTGTGATGTGTGCATTCATCTCAGACAGCTGAAACTTTCTATTAATTAAACAGTTTTGAAGCACTCTTTTTGTAGAATCTGCAAGTGGTGATTGGAGCACTTTGAGGCCTATGTTGCAAAAGGAAATATCTTCACGTAAAAACTAGACAAAAGCATTCTGAGAAAGTTCTTTGTGATGTGTCCATTCATCTCACAGAGTTGAAACTTTCTTTTGATTGAGCAGTTTTGAAACACTCGTTTTGTAGAATCTGCAAGTGCATATATGGATCACTTTGAGTCCTGCAGTGGAAAAGGAAATATCTTCACATAAAAACAAGACAGAAGCATTCTGAGAAACTTCTTTGTGGTGTGTTCATTGATCTCATAGTGTTGAACCTTTCTTTTGATTGACCAGTTTTAAAACACTCTTTTTGTAGAATCTGCAATTGGATATTTGGAACATTTCACGCCCATGGAGGAAAAGCAATTATCTTCACATAAAAACTAGACAGAAGTATTCTAAGAAATTTGTTTGTGATGTGTGCATTCATCTCACAGAATTTAACCTTCCTTTTGACTGAGCAGTTTTTAAACACTCTATTTGTAGAATCTGCAAGTGGATATTTGGAGCACCTTGAGGTCAATGGTGGAAAAGGATATATCTTCATATAAAAATTAGACAGAAGCATTTTGAGAAACTTCTTACTGATGTGTGTGTTCATCTCACAGAGTTGAAGATTTCTTTTGGTAGAACAGTTTTGAAACACTCTTTTTGTTGAATCTGCCTTTGGATGTTTGGAGCGCTTTGGGGCCTATGATGGAAAAGGAAATATCTTCACATAAAAACTACTCAGAAATAATCTGAGAAACTTCTTTGTGATGTGTGCATTCAACTCACAGAATGGAACCTTTCCTTTGATTGATCAGTTTTGAAACACTCTTTTTGTAGCATCTTCAAATGGATATTTGGTGCGGATTCAGGCATACGGTGGAAAAGGACATATCATCACATAAATACTAGACAGAAGCATTCTGAGAAACTTATTTGTGATGAGTGTATTCAACTCACAGAGTTAAAACTTTCTTTTGATTGAGCAGTTTTGAAACACTCTTTTGCAGAATCTGCCTGTGGATGTTTGCAGATCTTTGGGGCCTACGGTGGAAAAGGAAATATCTTCAGAAAAACTAAACAGAAGCATTCTGAAAAACTCCCTTTTGATGTGTGCATTCAATTCACAGAGTTGAACATTTCTTTTGATTGAGGAGTTTTGAAACACTCTTTTTGTAGTATCTGCCAATGGATATTTGGAGGAGATTGAGGCCTATAGTGAAAAACGACATATCTTCACATAAATACCGGAAAGAAGCATTCTGAGAAACTTATTTGTGATGTGTGTATTTAACTCACAGGGTTGAAACTATCTTTTGATTAAGCAGTTTTGAAGCACTTTTCTTGTAGAATCTGCAGATGGATATTTGGAGTGCTTTGAGGCCTATGATGGAAAAGGAAGTATCTTCATATAAAAACTTGACAGAAGCATTCTGAGAAACTTCTTTTTGATGTGTGCATTCATCTCACAGAGCTGAACCCTTCTTTTGATTGAGCA
The DNA here is from genome assembly GCF_028885655.2 of Pongo abelii. Taxonomy (NCBI): domain Eukaryota; kingdom Metazoa; phylum Chordata; class Mammalia; order Primates; family Hominidae; genus Pongo; species Pongo abelii. Next base: position 14,053,612 of record NC_072000.2, on the reverse strand, counting down.
GTTTTGAAACAGTCCTTTTGTAGGATCTGCAAGGGGATGTTTGGTGAGCCTTGGGGCCTTTGGTGGAAAAGGAAACATCTTCACATAAAAACTAAGCAGGAGCATTCTTAGAAACTTCTTTGTGATGTTTGCATTCATCTCACAGAGTTGAATCTTTCTTTTAATTGACCATTGTTGAAACACTGTTTTTTTACAATCTGCACCTGAATACTTGGAGCGCTTTGAGTCCTATGGTGGAAAAGACATATCTTCACATACGAAGTACACAGAAGTACTCTGAGAAACTTCTTTGTGATGTGTGCATTCACCTCACAGTGTTGAACCTTTCTTTTGATTGAGCAGTTGTGAAACACTGTTTTTGTAGAAACTGCAATTGGATATTTGGAGTACTTTGAGACCTATGTTGGAAAAAGTTAATATCTTCACATAAAAAAGAGACAGAAGAATTCTGACAAACTTCTTTGTGATGTGTGCATTCATCTCACAGAGTTGAATTTATCTTTTGATTGATCAGTTTAGAAACACTCTTTTTGTAGAATGTGCAAGTGGATATTTGGAGCGCTTTGCAGCTTATGGTGGAAAAGAAATATATTCACGTAAAAACTAGAAAGAAGCATTCTGAGAAACTTCTTTGTGATGTGTGCAGTCATCTCACAGAGTTGAACCTTTCTTTTTATTGAGCAGTTTTGCAACACTCTTTTTATAAAACCTGCAAGGGGATTTTTAGAGCGCTTTGAGGCCTATGGTGGAAAAGGAAATATTTTCCCATAAAAACTACACAGAAGCATTCTGAGAAACTTCTTTTTGATGTCTGCATTCTACTAACAGAGTTGAAGCTTTCTTTTGACAGAGCAGTTTTGAAACACTCTTTTTGTAGATTCTGCAAGTGGATATTTTGAGTGCTTTGCCACCTGTGGTGGAAAGGAATATATCTTTACATAAAAACTAGACAGAAGCATTCTGAGAAACTACTTTGTGACGTGTGCATTCATATCTCAGAGTTGAACCTTACTGTCAATTGAGCAGTTTGGACATACTCTTTTTGTAGAATATGTAAGTGGGTATTTGGAGCCCTTTGCTTCTTACAGTGGAAAAGGAAATATCTTCACATAAATCTAGAAAGAAGCATTCTGAGAAACTTCTTTGTGATGTGTGCATTCATCTCACAGAGTTGACCCTTTCTTTTGATAGAGCAGCTTTGAAAAACTCTTTTTGTAGAATCTGCAAGTGGATATTTGGAGCGCTTTGTGACCTGTAGTCGAAAAGGTGATATCTTCACATAGAAACTAGACAGAAGCATTCTAAGAAACTTCTTTATGATGTGTGCATTCATCTCCAGAGTTGAACTTTCTTTTGATTGAACTGTTTGGAACCAGTCGTTTTGTAGAATCTGTGAAGGGGTGTTTGTGAGCCCTTTGAGGCCTATGGGGTAATAGGAAATATCTTCACATAAAAACAAAAAAAGAAAATTTCTGAGAAAACTATTTCTGATGTGTGCTTTAATCTCACAGTGTTGAAACTTTCTTTTGATTGGGCACTTTGTAATCAGTCTTTTCGTAGAATCTGCAAGTGGATATTTGGAGCGCTTTGAGACCTATGGTGAAAAAGAAATATCTTCACATAAAAAATAGATGGAAGCATTCTGAGAAACTTCTTTTTGAAGTGTGCATTCATTTAACAGACTTGAACCTTTGTATTGATTGAGCAGTTTGGAAACAGTCGTTTTGTAGACTCTGTAGGGGGATATTTTTCAGACCACTGAAGCCTCTGGGGAAATAGGAAATATCTTCAGATAAGAACTAGACAGAAACATTCTGAGAAACTGCCTTCCTATGTGTGCATTCATCTCACAGAGTTGAACCTTTCTTTTGATTGAGCAGTTTGGAAACTGTCTTTCTGTACTATCTGCAAATGGATATTTGGAATGCTTTGAGACATACGTTGAAAAAGGAAATATATTCACATAAAAACTTGACAGAAGCATTCTGAGGAACTTATTTTTTATGTGTGCATTCATTTCGCAGTGTTGAACCTTTCTTTTGATTGAATAGTTTTGAAACACTCTTCTTGTAGTATCTACAAGTGGGTATTTGTAGTGTTTGGGACCTATAGAGAAAAGGATATATGTTCACCTAAAACCTAGACAGAAGCATTCTGAGAAACTTCTCTGTGATTTTTGCATTAATCTCACCGAGTTCAACCTTTTTTTTGATTGAGCAGTTTGGAAACCCTCTTTTTATAGAATCTGCACGTGTATATTTGGAGTGCTTTGTAGCCTATAGTGGAAAAGAAATAACTTCATGTAAAAACTAGACAGAAGCATTCTGAGTAACTTCTTGTGACTTGTGTGTTCATCTCACAGAAGTGAATCTTTCTTTTGATTCAGCAGTTTGGAAACATTCCTTTTGTAGAATTTGCAATTGGATATTTGGAGGGCTTTGCAGACTACAGTGGAAAGGGAAATATCTCCACATTAAAATTAGACAGAAGCATTCTGAGAAACTTCTTTGTGATGTGTGCATTCATATCACAGAGGTAAACCTTTCTTTTGATGGAGCAGTTTGGAAACAGTCGTTTTGTACAATCTGCAAAGGGACATTTGTGAACCTATTGAGGCCTCTGGGACAATAGGAAATATCTTCACATAAAAACTAGAAAGAAACTTTCTGAGAAACCTCCTTGTGTTGTAGGTGTTCATCTCACAGAGTTGAAACTTTCTTTTGATTGAGAAGTTTCAAAACACTCTTTTTATATAATCTGCAAGTGGATAGTTGGAGTGCTTTGCAGCCTATAGTTGAAAAGGAAATATCTTCACGTAAAAACTAGACAGAAGCGTTCAGATAAACTTCTTTGTGATGTGTGCATTCATCTCACAGAGCTGAACCTTTCTTTGTTTTGAAAAGTTTTGAATAAGTCGTTTTCTAGAATCTGCAAAGGGATATTTTGGAGCCCTTTGTGGCCTCTAGGGAAACCGAAAATAATTTCACATAAAAAATAGACAGAAACTTTCTGAGAAATTTCTTTGTGATGTGTGCCTTCTTCTTACAGAGCTGAAACTTACTTTTGATTGAGCAGTTTGGAAACAGTTTTTTGCAGAATTGGCAAATGGATATTTTGAGTGCTTTGCAGCCTCTGGTGGAAAAGGAAATATCTTTACATAAAAACTAGAGAGAAGCATTCTGAGAAACCTCTTTGAGATGTGTGCATTCAACTCACAGAGTTGAACCTATCTTTTGATTGAGCAGTTGGAAACTTTCTTTTTGTAGCATCTACAAATGTATGTTTGGAACGCTTAGAGGACTATATTTGAAAAGGAAATATCTTCACATAAAAACTAGACAGAAGCATTCTGAGAAACTTCTTAGTGATGTGTGCATTCATCTGGGGGAGTTGAAAGACTCTTTTGATTGAGCAGTTTGGAAACAATCTTTTTGTAGTATCTGCATGTGGATATTTGGAGCGCTTTGTGGCCAATGGTGGAAAAGGAATTATCTTCACACAAAATCTAGACTGAAGCATTCTGAGAAACTTCTGTGTGATGTGTGCATTCATCCCACAGAGTTGGACTTTTCTTTTCATTGAACAGTTTCGAAACACTCTTTCTGTAGAATCTTCAAGTGGATATTTGGAGAGATTTGCAGCCTCTTCTGGAAAGTGAAATATCTTCACATAAAAATTAGACAGAAACATTCTGAGAACCTTCTTTTTGATGGGTGCGTTCATCTAGCCAAGTTGAACGGTTCTTTTGATTCAGCAATTTTGAAACACTCTTTTTGTAGAATCTGCCATTGGATTTTGCAGTGCTTTGAGGCCTACGTTCAAAAGGAAATATCTTCACATAAAAACTAGACAGAAGCATTCTGAGAAACTTCATTGTGATGGATACATTTTTCTCAAAGACGTGAAGCATTCTTTAGATTGAGTAGTTTTGAAACACTCTTTTTGTAGAATCTGCAGGTGGACATTTGGAGCGCTTTGAGGCCTATGGTGGAAAAGGAAGTACCTTAACGTAAAAATTAGACAGAAGCATTCTGAGAAACTTCTTTGTGATGTTTGCATTCATCTCACAGAGTTGAACCTTTCTTTTGATTAAGCAGTTTTGAAAAGTTCTTTTTGTAGAATCTGCAAGTGGATATTTGGAATGATTTGTGGCCTACGATGGAAAAGGAAATATCTTCACATAAAAACTAGACAGAAGCAATCTGAGAAACTTCTTTCTGATGTGTTCATTCAACTCACAGAGTTTAACAACTGTTTTGTTTGAGCAATTTGAAAATAGTCATTTTGTAGTATCTGCAAATCGATATTTGGAGTGCTTTAAGGCCTGTGGTGGAAAAGGAAATATCTTCACGTAAAAATTGGACAAAAGCATTCTGAGAAACTTCTTTGTGATGTGTGCATTTCCCTCACAGATTTGAACATTTCTTTTGATTTAGCAGTTTTGAAACACTCTTTTTGTGGTATCTGAAATTGGATATTTTGAGTGCTTTGCAGATTCCAGTGGAAAAGGAAATATCTTCACATAAAAACTCGACAGAAGCATTCTGAGAAACTGCTTTGTGATGTGTGCATTCATCACACCGAGTTCAAACTTTCTTTTTATTGACCAGTTTTGAAATACTCTTTTTGTTGGATCTGTAAGTGGATATTTGTTGTTATTAAAGGCCTTTTTTGAAAAAGGAAATATCTTCATATAAAAACTAGACAGAAGCATTCTGATAAACTTCTTAGTGATGTGTGTATTCATCTCACAGAGTTAAACCACACTTTTGATTGAGCAGTTTGGAAACAGACTTTTTGTAGTATCTGCATGTGGATATTTAGAGCACTTTGATGCATATGGTGGAAAAGGAAATATCTCAACATTGAAATTAGAAAGAAGGATTCTGAGAAACTTCTTTCTGTTGTTTGCATTCATCTCACAGAGTTGAACCTTTCCTTTGATTGAACGTTTTTGAAACACTCTTTTTGTAGAATCTGCAAGTGGATATTTGGAGTGCTGTGAGGCCTATGGTGGAAAAGGACATATCTTCACATTAGAACTGTAAAGCAGGTTTCCTAAAAACAGCCTTGTGATGTGTGCATTCATCTCACAGAGGTAAGGGTTTATTTTCTCTGTTCAGTCTGGAAAATCTGTTCTTGTACAATCTGAAAAGGGGTATTTTTGAGCCCTTTGAGGCCTATGTTGACAAAGGAAATATCTTCACATACAAAGTAAAAAAAAGTTTCTCAGATACTTCTTTGAGATATGTGCATTCATCTCACAGAGTTGAACCTCTTTTTTGATTGAGCAGTTTGGAAACGGCATTTTTACAGAATCTGCAAATGGATATTTTTGAGCACTTTGAGGCCTAGGCAGAAAAATAAGTATCTTCAAAGAAAACTATAAAGAAGGTTTCTGAGGAACTGTTTTGTGATGTCTTCGTTCATCTCACAGAGGTAAATGATTCTTTTCTTTGATCAGTTGGGAAACTCTGTTTTTTTAGAATCTGCTAAGGGATATTTGTGAGTGCATAGAGCCTCATGGTGAAAAAGGAATTGTCTTCACATAAAAACTAGACAGAAGCCTACAGAGAAACTTCTTAGTGATGTGTGCATTCATCTCACAGAATTGAAACTTTCTTTTGATTGAGCAGTTTGGAAACATCTTTTTGTGGAATCTGCAAAGGGATATTTCTGAGCACTTTGAGGCCTATGGTGAAAGAGAAAATATGTCCACATAAAAACTAGACTAAAGAATTCTGAGAAACTGCCTTGTGATGTATGCATTCATCTCACAGATTTCAACAATTCTTTTGATTGAGCAGTTGGGAAACCGTCTGTTTGTAGAATCTGCAAAGGTATATTTGTGAGTGCTTTGAGGTCTATGGTTAAAAGGAAATATCTTCACATAAAAACTATAAAGAAGGTTTGTGAACAACCTCTTTGTGATGTGTCCTTTCATCTCACAGAGTTGAACCATTCCTTTGACTCAGCAGTTTGGAAACAGTCTTTTTTTAGGATCTGCAAAGGGATACTTTTGAGCAATTTGAGGCCCATGGTGAAAAAGGAAACACGTTCACATAAAAACAAGATAGAAGCTTTCTGAGAAACAACTTTTTGATATATGTATTCATCCCAGAGAGGTGAACCTTTCTTTTGATGAGCAGTTTGGAAACAGTATTTTGTAGAATTTCCAAATGGTTATTAGTTAGCACTTTGTGTCCTACGTTGAAAAAGGAATTATCTTTACATAAATACTAGACAGAATATTTCAGAGAAACTGCTTTGTGATGTGCGATTTCATCCCACAGAGTTAATGATTTCTCTTCATTGAGCAGATTGGAAATTCTGTTCTTGTAAAATCTGCAAAGGGATATTTGTCAGCGCTTTGAGGCCTATGGTGAAAAAGGAATTATCTTCATGTAAAAACTGGACAGAAGCTTTCTGTGAAACATCTTGGAGATGTGAGAATTCATCTCACAGAATTGAAACATCCTTTTCATTGAGCAGTTTGTAAACAGTATTTTGGTAGAATCTGCAAAGGGATATTTGTGATGCTTTGATGCCTATGGTGAAAAAGGAAATATTTTCACAAGAAAACTAGAGAGAAGCTTTCTGAGAAAACTCCTTGTGATGTGTGCATTCATCTCACAGATTTGAAACTTTCATTGGATTGAACAATTTGGATACAGTATTTTTGCAGAATCTGTTAAGGCATATTTTTGAGAGCTTTGAGGCTTATGATGAAATAGGAAATATCTTCACATAAAAACTAGACAGAAGCTTCCCAAGAAATTTCTTTGTGATGTGTGCATTCATCTCATAGAACTCAACCATTTTTTTGATTGAACAGTTTGGAAACAGTATTTTTGTAGAATCTGCAAAGGGATATTTATGAGTGCTTTGAGGCCTATGGTGAAAAAGGAAATATATTCACATAAAAAGTATAAACACGGTTTCTCACAAACAGCTTTGTGATGTAAGCATTCATCTCACAGAGGTAAAATTTTCTTTTCTCTGGTCAGTCTGGAAACTGTTCTTGCAGAGTCAGCAAAGGGATATTTATGAGTCCTTTGAAGCCTATGTTGAAAAAAGAAATATTTTCACATAAAAATTAGAGAGAGGCTTTCTGAGAAACCTCCTTGTGAGGTGCGCATCCATCTCACAGATTAGAACCTTACAATGGATTGAGCAATTTGGATATAGTATTTTTGTAGAATCTGTACAGGCATATTTTTGAGAGCTTTGAGGCTTATGATGAAATAGGAAATATCTTCACATAAAAACTAGACAGAAGCTTCCCAAGAAACTTCTTTGTGATGTGTGCATTCATCTCATAGAGCTCAACCATTCTTTTGATTGAACAGTTTGAAAACAGTCTTTTTGTAGAATCTGCAAAGGGATATTTATGAGTGCTTTGAGGCCTATGGTGAAAAAGGAAACATATTCACATAAAAAGTATAAACAAGGTTTCTCAGAAACAGCTTTGTGATGTAAGCATTCATCTCACAGAGGTAAACTTTTCTTTTCTCTGGTCAGTCTGGAAACTGTTCTTGTAGAGTCTGCAAAGGGATATTTATGAGTCCTTTGAGGCCTATGGTGAAAAAAGAAATACCTTCACATAAAAATTAGAGAGAGGCTTTCTGAGAAACGTCTTTGTGATGTGGGAATTCATCTCACAAAAATGAAACTTACTTTTGACTGAGCAGTATGGAAACTATCTCTTTGTGGAATCTGCAAAGGGATATTTATGGGCATTTTGAGGCCAATGGTAAAAAAGGAAATGTATTCATATAAAAGGTATAAGGAAGGTTTCTTAGAAACAGCTTTGTGATGTGTGCATTGATCTCACAGAGGTAAATGTTTATTTTCTCTGATTAGTCTGGAAACTCTGTTCTTGTAGAATCTGCAAAGGGATATTTGTGAGTGCTTGGAGGCCTATGGTGAAAAAGAAAATATCTTCACATAAAAACTAGACAGAAGCTTTCTTAGTGGCTTCTTTGTGATGTGTGCAATCATCTCACAGAGTTCAACCATTATTTTGATTGAGCAGTCTGGAAACTGCCTTTTTGTAGAATCTGCAAGGGATAATTTTCAGGACTTTGAGTGCTATGGTGAAAAAGGAAATATCTTCACACAAACAATGGACAGAAGATTTCTGAGAAACCTCTTTGTGATGTGTGCATTCATCTCACAGAGTTCAAACATTTATTTAGTTGAGCAGTTGGGAAGACATCTTTTTGCAGAATCTGCAAAGGGATATTGCTGAGCACTTTGAGGCTTATGGTGAAAAAGGAAATACCTTCACATAAAAACTATAAAGAAGGTTTCTGATAAAATTCTTTGTGATGTATGCATTCATCTCATGGAGTTGAACTATTTTTTTGATTGAGCAGTTTGGAAACAATCTTTTTGTAGAATCTGCAAAGGGATATTTTTGAGCACTTTGAGTCCTAGGGAGAAAAAAGAAATATCATTACATAAAAAGTATAAAGAAGGTTTCTGAGAAAGAATTTTGTGACGTGTGCATTCATCTCACAGAGGAAAACATTTGTTTTCTTTGATCAGTCTGGAAATTCTGTTCTTGTAAAATCTGCTAAGGGATATTTGTGAGCAGATGGAGGCCTATGGTGAAAAAGGAAATGTCTTCATAAAAAAATTAGACAGAAGCCTCCTGCAAAACTACTTAGTGATGTGTGCATTCATCTCACAGATTTGAAACTTTCTTTTCTTTGAGCCGTTTGGAAGCAGTCTTTTTGTAGAACCTGCAAAAGGCTATTTGGAGCACTTTGAGGCCTATGGTGAAAAAGGAAATATATTCACATAAAAACTAGACTGAAGGTTTCTGAGAAACTTCTTTGAGGTGTGTGCATTCATCTCACAAAGTTCAATAATTATTTTTATTGAGCAGTTTGGAAACAGTCTTTTTGCAGAATCTGCAAAGAGATATTTGTGAGGGCATTGAGGCCTATGGTTAAAAAGGAAACATTCACATAAAAACTTAATAGAAGCTTTCTGAGAAACTTCTTTTTGACATGTGCATTCATCTCACAGAGTTGAAACTTTCTTTTGATGAGCAGTATGGAAACAGACTTTTTGTAGAATCTGAAAAGGAACAATTTTGAGCACTTTGCATCCAGTGGTGAAAAAGGAAATACCTTCACATGAAAACTAGACAGAATGTTTCTGAGAAACTGCTTTGTGATATGTGCACTCATCTCCCAGATGTTTCTGTTTCTTTTCATTGAGAAGATTTGAAACTCTTTTCTTGTAAAATCTCCAAAGTGATATTTATGAGCCCTTTGAAGCATATGGTGAAAAAGGAAATATCTTCACATAAAAACTACACAGAAGCTTTCTGAGAAACATTCTGGGGATGTGAGCATTCATCTCACAGAGTTGAAACATTCTTTTGATTGAGCAGTGTGTGAAGAGTCTTTTTGTAGAATCTGCAAAGGGATATTTGTGAACCTTTTGAGGCCTATGGTGAAAAAGGAAATATCTTCACATAAAAACTAGAGAGAAGCTTTCTGAGAAACCTCGTTGTGGTGTGCATAAATCTCACAGAATTGAACCTTTCTTTTGATTAAGCAATTTGGTAAAAGTATTTTTGTAGAATCTGTAAAGGGATATTTGTGAGCACTTTGAGGCTAGGGGTGAAAAAGCAAGTATCTTCACTTAAAATCTAGACAGAAGAATTCTGAGAAACTTCCTTGTGATGTATGCATTCATCACACAGAGTTAAACCTTTGTTTTTGTTGAGCAGTTTGGAAACAGTCTTTTTGTAGAATCTGCAAATGGATATTTGGAGTGCTGTGAGGCCTATGGTGAAAAAGGAAATATATTCACATAAAAACTAGACTGAAGGTTTCTGAGAAACTTCTTTGAGATGTGTGCACTCATCTCACTGTGTTCAATAATTATTTGTATTGAGCGGTTTGGAAACAGTCTTTTTGTAGAATCTGCAAAGGGACATTTGTGAGGGCTTTGAGGTGAGGCCTATGGTGAAAAAGGAAATATCTTCACAGAAAAACTATAAAGAAAGTTTCTGAGAAACTTCTTCATGATGTGTGCATTCATCTCATAGAGTTGAAACATTCTTCACATTTAGCAGTTTGAAAACAGTCCTTTTGGTACAAACTGCAAAGGGATATTTAGGAGCACATTGAGGCCTATGGTGAAAAAAGAAATATCTTCACATAAAAACTAGAAAGAAGCATTCTGAGAAGCTGCTTTAAGATATGTGTATTCATCTCACAGAGGTAAATATTTCTTTTCATTGAGCAGTTTGTAAACTCTGTTATTCTAGAATCTACAAAGGGATATTTTTGAGTGCTTTGAGGCCCACATTGAAAAAGGGACTCTCTTCACATAAAAACTAGTGAGAAGCTTGCTGAGAAACTACTTTCTGATGTGTGCATTCATCTAACAGAGTTGAAACTTTCTTTTGATTGAGCAGTTTGGAAAGTCTTTTTGTAGATTCTGCAAAGGTATATTTGGGAGTGCATTGAGGACTATGTTCAAAAAGGGAATATCTTCACATAAAAACGAGAAGGAGGTTTTCTGAGAAACTTCTTTGTGATGTGCACATTCATCTCACAGTGTTGAACCACTCTGTTTATTGAGAAGTTTGGAAACATTCTTTTCATAGAATTTGCAAAGGGATATCTGGGAGCACGTTGAGGCATATGGTGAAAAAGGAAATATCTTCACATAAAAAGTATAAAGAAATTTTCTGAGTAACTCCTTTCTGACATGTGCATTCATCACACAGAAGTAAAAGTTTCCGCCCATTGAGCAGTTAGTTTTTATGTGAAGATGTTTCCGTTTTCACAATAGACCTCAAACTGCCTATATATATCCCTTTGCAGATTCTACAAAAAGACTGTTTCCAAATGGCTCAAAGAAAGTTTCCACTCTGCAAGATGAATGCACACATCACAGAGAAGTTTCTCAGAAAGTTTCTGTCTACTTTTTATTTGTTGATACTCCCTTTTTCACCATAGGCCTCAAACCACTCATAAATAACCCTTTGCAGATTCTACAAAAAGACTGTTTCCAAACTATTCAATCAAAAGAAAGGTTCAATTCTGTGAGGTGAATGCACACATCACAAAGAAGTTTCTCAGAAAGCTTATGTCTAGTTTTAATTTGACGATGTTTCCTTTTTCAATATAGGCCTCAAAGTGCTCACAAGTCTCCCTTTACAGAATTTACAAAAAGACTGTTCCCAAACTGCCCAACCAAAACAAAGCTTCAACTCTTTGAGATGAATGCACACATCACAAAGAAGTTTCTCAGAAAGCTTCTGTCCAGTTTTTATTTGAAGGTATTTCGTTTTGCACCATAAGTCTCAAAGCATTCAAATTATCACTTTGCAGATTCTACAAAAACATTTTCCAACCTGCACTATCTAAAGAAAGGTTCAAAGCTGTGAGAAGAAAGCACACATCAAAAAGAAGTTTCATAGAATGCTTCTGTCTAGTTTTTATGTGTAGACATTTCCTTTTTCACCATAGGCCAAAAAGGGATCCCAAATATCCCTTTGTACATTCTACAAAAGGACTGTTTCAAAACTGCTCAATCCAAAGACAGTTTCAACTCTTTGGGATGAATGCACACATCACAACGAAGTATCTCAGAAAGCTTCTGTCTAGTTTTTGTGTGAAGATATTTCTTTTTTCACCATAGGCTTCAAAGAGCTCACAAATATCACAAAGCAGGTTCTACAAAAAGACTCTATCCAAACTGGTCAATGAAAAGAACACTTCAAATCTGTGAAATGAATGAGCACATCACAAAGAATTTTCTCAGAAAGCTTCTGTCTCGTTTTTATGTGAAGATATTTCCATTTTCACCATAGACCTGAAATCACCTACATACGTCCCTTTGCAGATTCTACAAAAAGATTGTTTCCAAACTGCTCAATCAAATAAAGCTTTCTACTCTGTGAGATGAATGCACACATCACAGAGAAGTTTCTCAGAAAGTTTCTATCTAGTTATGGTTGTCGATACTCCTTTTTTCACCATAGGCCTCAAACTGCTCATAAGTAACCCTTTGTAGATTCTACAAAAGGACGGTTTCCAAACTGCTCAATCAAAAGAAAAGTTCAACTCTGTGTGATGAATGCACACATCACAAAGAATTTTCTCAGAAGTCTTCTGTCTAGATTTTATTTGTGGATATTTCCTTTTTCACAACAGGCCTCAAAAAGCTCACAAATATCCCTTTGCATATTCTACAAAAAGACTGCTTCCAAACTACTCAATGAAAGAAAATTCAACTCTGTGAGATGAATGCACACATCACAAAGTGGTTGCCCAGAATACTTCTGTCTAGTTTTTATATGAAGATATTTCCTTTTTCACCACATGCCTCAAACCACTCAAAAACATCCCTTTGCAGATTCTCCAAGAAGACTGTTTCCAAACTGCTCAATCAAAAGAAAGATTCAACTCTTTGAGATGCATACACCCATCACAAAGAAGTTTCCCAGAAAACATGAGTCTAGTTTTTATGTGAAGATATTTCCTTTTTCACTATAAGCCTCAAAGCCTTCACAAATATCACTTTGCAGGTTCTATGAAAAGACTGTTTCCAAACTGCTCAATCAAAAGAAAGTTTCAACACTGTGAGACGAATGCACGCATCACAAAGAAGTTTTTCAGAAAGCTGCTGTCTACGTTTCATTTTTCGATATTTCCGTTTTCACCATAGAACTCAAACCTCTGAAACATATCACTTTGCAGATTCTACAAAAAGACAGTTTCCAAACTGCCCAATGAAAAGAAAGGTTCAACTCTCTGAGACGAATGTGCACATCATGAAGAAGTTTCTCAGAATGCTTCTCTCTAGGTTTTATGTGAAAATATTTCCTTTTTCACTGCAGACCTCAAACCACTCATAAATATCCCTCTGCACATTCTACAAAAATACTGTTTCCAACCTGATAAGTCAAAAGAAAGTTTCAACTCTGTGAGATGAATGCACACATCACAAGAAAGTTTCTCAGATTGCTTCTGTCTACTTTTTTATGTGAAGGTATTTCCTTTTTCACCATATGCCTCAAAACGCCTTCAAATATCCCTTTACAGATTATACAAAAAGACTCTTCCCAAACTGCTCAATCAAAACAAAGGTTCAAATCTGTGAGATGAATGCACACATCTCAGAGAAGTTTCTTTGAAAGCTTCTGTATAGTTTTTATGTAAGGATATTTCCTTTTAAACTATAGGCCTCAAAGAGCTCAAAAATGTCTCCTTACAGATTCTACAAAAATACTGTTTTTGAACTGGTGAATCAAAACAAATGTTCAACTCTGTGAGATGAATGCACACATCCTAAGGAAGTTTCTCAGAAAGCTTTTTAATAGGTTCAGGTGAAGATATTTCCTTTTCCACCATAAGCCTGAAAGCATTCACAGATATCTCTTTGCAGATTGTACAAAAAGACTATTTAAAAACTTCTCAATCAAAACAAAAGGTCAACTATGTGAGGTGAATGCACACATCACAAAGAAGTTTCTCAGAAAGCTTCTGTTTAGATTTTATTTGTAGATAATTCCTTTTTCACCATAGGTTTCAAATTGCTCACAAATATTCCTTGCAGTTTCTAAAAAAGACTGTTTCCAAACTACTCAATCAAAGGAGAGTTTCAACTCTGTGAGATGAACACACACATCACAAAGAAGTTTCTCAAAAACCTTCTGTCTAGTTTTCATGTGAAGATAACTCCTTTTTCAACATAGGACTCAATGGGCTCACAAATATCCCTATGCAGATTCTACAAAAAGACTGTTTACAAACTCCTCAATCAAAAGGAAGATTCAACTCTGTGAGATGAATGCACACATCACAAAGAAGTTTCTCAGAGAGCTTCTGTCTAGATATTATTTGTGGCTATTTCCTTTTTCACCATAGGCCTCAAAGGGCTCACAGATATCCCTTTGCAGATTCTATAGAAACACTGTTTCCAACCTGCTCAATCTAAAGAGGGGTTCAACACTGTGAGCTGAATGCACACATCCCAAAGAAGTTTCTCAGAATGCTTCTGTCTAGTTTTTATGTGAAGATATTTCCTTTTTCACCATAGGCCTCAAATCGCTCACAAATGTCCCTATGCAGATTCTACATAAAGACGTTTTAAAACTGCTCAATGAAAAGAAAGGTTCAACTCGGTGAGATGAAAGCACACAACATGACGAAGTTTCTCAGAATGCTTCTGTCTAGTTTTTGTATGAAGATATTTACTTTTTCACCATAGGCCTCAAAGGGTTCACAAATATCACTATGCAGATTCTACAAAAAGAATGCTTCCAAATGGATCAATCAAAAGGAAGCTTCAACACTGTGAGATGAATGCACACATCACAAAGAAGTTTCTCAGAAAATTTCTGTCTAGCTTTTTTGTGAGGATGTTTCTTTTTTCACCATAAACCTCAAATTGTTCACAAATACAACTTTCCAGATTATACAAAAAGCTCCCAAACTGCTCAATCAAAACAAATGTTCAACCCTGTGAGATGAATGCACACAGCACAAAGAAGTTTCACAGAAAGCTTCTTTCTAGCTTTTATTTGTGGATATTTCCTTTTTCACCTTAGGCCTCAAACTGCACACAAATATATTTTTGCAGATTCTCCAAAGAGACGTTTCCAAACAGCTCAATCAAAAGACAGGTTCAACTCTGTGAGATGAATGCACACATCACAAAGAAGTTTCTCAGAATGATTCTCTACAGTTTTTTTTGTGAATACATTACCTTTTTCACCATATGCCCCAACATTTTCACAAATATCCCTATGCAGATTCTATAAAAAGACTGCTCCCAAAATTCTGAATCAAAAGGAAGCTTCAAATCCGTGAGATGAATGCATACACACCAAAGAAGTTTCTCAGAAAGATTCTGTTTAGTTTTCATGTGCATATATTTCCTTTTTCACCATATGCCTCAAAGCGCCCAGAAATATCACTTTGCAGATTCTACCAAAAGACTACCAAAAGACTACCAAAATTCTACCAAAATGCTCAATCAAAAGAAAGGTTCAAACCCATGAGATGAATGCACCCATCACAAAGAAGTTTCACGGAAAGATTCTGTCCAGATTTTATTAGTGGATATTTCCTTTTTCACAATAAGCCTGAAAGGGCTCACAAAAATCCTTTGGCAGTATCTACAAAAAGACTGTTTACAAACTTCTCCATCAAAAGGAAGTTTCAACTCTGTGTGATGAACGCACACATCACAAAGAAGAATCTCAGAAAGATTCTGTCTGTTTTTTATGTGAAGACATTTCATTTTTCACCATAGATGTCAAACCTCCTTCATATATACCTCTGCAGATTATTCAAAAAGCCTGCTTCCAAACTGCTCAATCAGAAGAAAGGTTCCACTCTGTGAGATGAATGTACACGTTACAAAGAAGTTTCTTAGAATAGTTTTGTCTAGTTTTTATGTGAAGACATTTCCTTTTTCACTGTAGGCCAAAAATGGATCTCAAATATCCCTTTGCAGATCCTACAAAAAGATTGATTCGAAACTTTTCAATCAAAAGAAAGGTTCAACTCTGTGAGACAAATGCACACATCACAAAAAAGTTTCTCAGAAAGCTTCTATCTAGTTTTTATATGAAGATATTTCCTTTTTCACCATAGACCTCAAAGCTCTCTCAAATGTCTCTTTGCAGATTCTACAAGAAGACGGTTTCCAAACTTCTCAATCAAAAGACAGGTTCATATCTGTGACGTAAATGCACACATCACAAAGAAGTTTCTCAGAAAGCTTCTATCTAGTTGTTATGGGATGATATTTCCTTTTTCACCATAAGCTTCAAAGCCTTCAGAAATATCAGTTTTCAGATTCTACAAAAAGTGTGTTTCCAAACTGCTCAATGAAAAGAAAGTTTCAACTCTGAGAGATGAATGCACACATCACAAAGAGGTTTCTCAGAAATCTTCTGTCTGGTTTTTATGTGAAGATATTTCGTTTGTCACCATAGGCCTCCTATCACTCACAAATATCCCTTTGCAGATTCTACAAAAAGACTGTTTCCAAACTGCTCAATCAAGAGAATGGTTCAACTCTGTGACATGAAGGCACACATCACAAAGAAGTTTCTCAGAAATATTCTGTCTAGTTTTTATGTGAATATATTTACTTTCTCACCATATGCCTTAAGACACTCTCAAATATCTCTTTGGAGATGCTCCAAAAAGATGGTTTCCAAACTGCTCAATCAAAAGAAAAGTTCAACTCTGTGAAATGAATGCACACATGACAAAGAAGTTTCTCAGAAAGTTTCTGTGTAGATTTTATGTGTAGATATTTCCTTTTTCACCATAAGCCTCAAACTGCTCACAAATATCCCCTTGCAGAATCTACAAAAAGACCGTTTCCAAACTGCTCAATCAACAGCAATGTTTAAATCTGTGAGATGAATGCACGCATCACAAAAAAGCTTCTCAGAAAGGTTCTGTCTATTTTTTATGTGAACATATTTCCTTTTTCAACATAAGCCTCAAATCGTTCACAAATATCATTTTGAAGATTCTACAAAAAGACTGTTTCCAAGCTGCTCAATCAAAAGAAAGGTTCAACTCCGTGTGATGAATGCAGACATCACAAAGAAGTTTCTCAGGAAGATTCTTTCTAAGTATGTATTTGTAGACATTTCCCTTCTCACCATAGGGCTCAAACTGCTCACAAATATCCATTTATAGATCTACAAAAGACTCTTTCCAAACAGCTCAATTAAAAGAAAGGTTCAACTCTTGAGATGAATGCACACATCAAATAGAGGTTTCTCGGAAAACTTGTCTAGTTTTTATGTGAATGTATTTCCTTTTTCACCATTAGCCTCAAAGCTTTCACAAATGTCCCTTTGCAGATTTTACAAAAAGACTGTTTCCTAACTGCTCAATCAAAAGATCAGTTCCAAACTGTGAGATGCATGCTGACATCACAAAGAAGTTTCTCAGAAAGATTCTGTCTAGTTTTTACCTGAATATATTTATTTTCTCACCTTAGGCCTCAAACTGCTGACAAATATCCCTTTGCAGGTTTTCCAAAAAGACACTTTACAAACTGCTCAATCAAAAGAAAGTTTCAACACTGTGATATGAATGCTCACATCAAAAAAATAAGTGTCTCAGAAATCTTCTGTCTAGATTTTATTTGTGGATATTTCCTTTTTCACCATAAGCCATAAGCTGCTTAAAAATATCCCTTTGCAGATTCTACAGAAAGACAATTTACAAACTCCTCAATCAAAAGAAAGTTTCAACTCTGTGAGATGAATGCTCACATCACAAAAAAAGTGTCTCAGTAAGCTTCTGTGTAGATTTTATTTGTTGATATTCCCTTTTTCACTTTAAGCCATAAATCACTTAAAATATCCCTTTGAAGATTCTACAAAAAGACTGTTTCCAAGCTGCTCAATGAAAAAAATGGTTCAACTCTGTCAGTTGAATGTGCTCATCACAAAGAAGTGTCACAGAAAGATTCTGTCCAGATTTTATTAGTGGATATTTCCTTTTTCACCATAAGCCTGAAAGGGCTCACAAATATCCTTTGGCAGAATCTTTAAAAAGACTGTTTACAAACTGCTCAATCAAAAGAAAGATTCAGCTCTGTGTGATGAATGCACACATCACAAACAAGGTTCTCAGAAAGATTCTGTCTAGTTTTTATGTGAAGATATTTCCTTGTTCACCATAGGCCTCAAAGCGCTCCAAATATCCAATTGCACATTCTACTAAAAGACTTTTTCCAAACTGCTCAATCAAAAGAAAGGTTCAACTCTATAAGATGAAAGTGCACATTACAAAGAAGTTTCTCAGAAATATGTGTCTAGTTTTTATGTGAAGATAGTTCCTTTTTCACCATAGGCCTCAAATGGCTCAAAAACATCCCTTTGCAGATTATACAAAAAGACATTTTCCAAACTCCTCAATAAAAAGAAATGTTTAAATCTGTAAGATGAATGCACACATCACAAAGGAGACTCTCAGAATGCTTCTGTCTGCTTTTTATGTGAAGATATTTCTTTTTCAGCATAGGCTTCAAACCACTCAGAAATATCCCTTTGCAGATCGCACAAAGAGACTGTTTCCAAACTGCTCAATGAAAAGAAACTTCAATTCTGTGACGTGAATGAAAACATTACAAAGAAGTTTCTCAGAATGCCTTGGTCTAGTTTTTATGTGAAGATATTACCTTTTTCACCATAGGCCTCAAACTGCTCACAAATATCCCTTTGCAGATTCTACAAAAAGACTGTTTGCAAACTGCTCAATGAAAAGAAACCTTCAACTGTGTGAGACGAAAGCACACATCCCTAGAAGTTTCTCAGAATGTTTCTGTCTTGTTTTTATGTGAAGATATTTCCTTTTTCTCCATAGGCCTCAAATCCTTCCAAATATCCATTTGCAGATTCCACAAAAAGATTGTTTCCAAACTACTCAATCAAAAGAAAGGCTCAACTCTGTGATATGAAAGCCCACATCACAAAAATTTCTTAGAAAGCTTCTGTCTAATTTTATGTGTAGCTATTTCCTTTTTCAGAATAGGCCTCAAAGTGCTCAGAATTACCCCTTGCAGATTCTACAAAAAGACTGTTTCAAAACTGCTCAATCAAAAGAAAGGTTAAACTCTGTGAGAGGAATTTTTTCACCACTTGCTTCAAAGTGCTACAAATATCCATTTGCATATTCTATGAATAGACTGTTTCCAAACTGCTCAAAATCAAAACAAATGTTCAACTCCGTGATATGAATGCACACATCACAAAAATTTTCTTAGAAATCTTTTGTCTAATTTTTATGGGAAGATATTTCTTTTTCACCATAGGCCTCAAAGAGCTGCAAATATCCACTTGCAGATTCTACAAAAATACTGCTTCTAAACTGCTAAATCAAAGGAAAGTTCAACTGTGTGAGATGAATGCACACATCACAAAGAAGTTTCTCAGAAAGCTTCTGTCTAGTTTTTATGTGAAGATATTTCCTGTTTCACCATAAACCACAAAGGGCTCACAAATATCCCTTTCTGGATTCTACAAAAAACAGTTTCCCAACTGGTCAATCAAAAGAAAGTTTCAACTCTGTGAGGGGAATGCACACATCCCAAATAAGTTTCTCAGAAAGCTTCTATCTAGTTTTTATGTGAAGATATTTCCTATTTTACCATAAGCCTCAATGGGTTCACAAATATCCCTATGCATATTCTAAAAAAAGACTGTTTCCAAACTGCTCAGTCAAAAGAAAGTTTTAACTCCATGAGATGAGCACACACATCACAAAGAAGTTTATGAGAATGCTTCTGTCTAGTTTTTATGTGAAGATATTTCCTATTTCACCATAGGCCTCAAAGTGCTCACAAATATCCCTTTGCACATTTTATAAAAAGACTTTTTCCAAGCTCCTCTGTCTAAAGAAAGTTTCAACACTGTGAGATAAATGAACACATCACAAATACGTTTCTCAGAATGCTTCTATCTATGTTTCATGTGAAGATATTTCTTTTTCACCATAGGGCTCAAACCGCTCAGAAATATCCCTTTGCATATTGAACAAAAACACTATTTCCTAACTACTCAATGAAAAGAAAGTTTCAACTCTGTGAGGTGAATGCAAACATCACAAAAAAGTTTCTCAGAAAGCGTCTGTCTAGTTTTCATGTGAAGATATTTCCTTTTTCACCATAGGCCTCAAAGCCCACGAAATATCCATTTGCAGATTATACGAAAAGACTGTTTCCAAACTGCTCAATCCAAAGAATGGTTCAACTCCTGAAATGAAAGAACACACCACAAAGGAGTTTCTCAGAAAGCCTCTGTCTAGTTTTTATATGAAGATATTTCCTGTTTCACCATAGGCTTCAAAGCGCTCTCAAATATCCCTTTAAAATTCTGTGAAGAAAGTCATTGGTAGCTTGATGGGGATGGCATTGAATCTATAAATTACATTCGGCAGTATGGCCATTTTCATGATATTGATTCTTCCTACCCATAAGCAAGGAATGTTCTTACATTTCTTTGTATCCTTTTTTATGTCATGGAGCAGTGGTTTGTATTTCTCCTTGAAGAGGTCCTTCACGTCCTTTGTAAGTTGGATTCCTAGGTATTTTATTCTCCTTGAAGCTATGCAGCCATAAAAAATGATGAGTTCATGTCTTTGTAGGGACATGGATGAAATTGGAAATCATCTTTCTCAGTAAACTATCACAAGAACAAAAAACCAAACACCGCATATTCTCACTCATAGGTGGGAATTGAAAAGTGAGTACACGTGGACACAGGAAGGGGAACATCACCCTCTGGGGACTGCTGTGGGATGTGGGGAGGGAAGAGGGATAACATTAGGAGATATACCTAATGCTAAATGACAAGTTAATGAGTGCAACACCTCAGCATGGCACATGTATACATATGTAGCTAACCTGCACGTTGTGCGCATGTACCCTAAAACTTAAATTATAATAATAATAAAATAAAAATAAATGTAAAAATAAATAAAAAATAAGAAAAAAATATCCCTTTGCAGATTCTACAAACAGACTGTTTCCCAACTGCTCAGTCAAAAGAAAAGTTCAACTCTGTGAGATGAAAGCACACATCCCAAAGTTGTTTCGCATAAAACTTCTGTCTAGTTTTTATGTGAAGATATTTCCTATTCCACCGTAGGCCTCAAAGGGCTCACAAATATCCCTTTGCAGATTCCAAAAAAATACTGTTTCCAATTGCTCAATCAAAAGAAAGGTTAAGCTCTTTGGGATAAATGCACACATCACAAAAAACTTTCTCGGAATGCTCCTGTATAGTTTTTATGTGAAGATATTCCCTATTTCACCATAGTCCTCAAAGGGCTCAAAACTATCCCTTTGCAGATTCCACAAAAGTACCATTTCCAAACTGCTTTATGAATAGTAAGGTTCAACTCTATCAAATGAATGGAAAAAATCACAAAGAAGCTTCTCAAAAAGTTTCTGTCTAGTTTTCATATGAGGATGCTTCCTATTTCACCATAGGCCTCAAAGGGCTCAAAAATATCCCTTTGCACATTCTACAAAAAGACTGCTTCCAAACTGATCAATCAAAAGAAAGCTTCTACTCTGTGAGAAGAAAGCACACGTCATAAGGAAGTTTTTCAGAATGCTTCTGTCTAGTTTTCTGTGAAGATATTTACTTTTTCACCATAGGCTGCAAACTGCATACAAATATCCCTCTGCAGATAGTACAAAAAGACTGTTTCTGAATTGTGCATTCATAAGGTTCTACTCTGTGAGATTAATACACACGTCAGAAATAAGTTTCTCAGAATGCTTCTGTCTATTTTTTATGTGAAGATATTTCTTTATCTCCATAGGCCTCAAAACGCTCAGATATATCCCACTGCAGATACTACAAAAAGACTGTTTGCAATCTGCTCAATAAAAAGAAAGCTTCTATTCTGTGACAAGAAAGCACACATCATAAGGAATTTTCTCAGAATGTTCTGTGTAGTTTTTAAGTGAAGATATTTCCTATTTCACCTTAGGCCTCAAAGGGCTGACAAATATCCCTTTGCAGATTCTACAGTAAGATGGTTTCCAAACTGATCAATGAAAAGAAAGTTTCAACTCTGTGCAAGGAATGGACACATCACAAAGAAGTTTCTCAAAGTTCATCTGTTTAGTTATTATGTGAAGATATTTCTTTTTCAACGTAGGCCTGAAACCAATCAGAAATATCCCGTTGCAGATTGTACAAAAAGACAGTTTCCAAACTGCTCAGTCAAAACAAAGGTTCAGCACTGAGATGAATGCACACATCACAAAGACGTTTCTCAGAACGCTTCTGTTTAGTTTTTATGTGAAGATATTTCCTTTTTCACCATAGACCTCAAAGCACTCCAAATATCCATTTGCAGATTCTACAAAAAGAGTGTTTCCAAACTGCTCAATCAAAAGAAAGATTAAACTCTGTGAGATGAATGCAAACATCACAAAGTAGTTTCTCAGAATGCTTCTGTCTAGTTTTTATGTGAAGATATTTCCTTTTTCATCATAGGCCTTAAACTGCTCAGAAATATCCCTCTGCAGATACTACAAAAAGACTGCTTCCAAACTGCTCAATCAAAAGAAAGGTTCAACTCTGCAAGATGAAAGCACTCATCAAAAAGTAGTTTCTCAGAAAGCTTCTGTCTAGTTTTTATGTGAAGATATTTCATATTTCAACATAGGCCTCAATGGGCTTAGAAATATGCCTTTGCAGATTGTCCAAAGAGACTCTTTCCAAACTGCTCAATCAAAGGAAACGTTCAACATGTGAAATGAAAGTGCACATCACAAACAAGTTTCTCAGATGGTTTCTTTCTAGTTTTAATGTGAAGATATTTCCTTTTTCACCATACGCTTCAGTGGGCTCAAAAATATCTCTTTGCAGATCTTACAAAAGGCCTCTTTCCAAACTGCTCTAACAAAGGAAAGTTTCAACTCTGTGAGGGGAAATCACACATCACAAATAAGTTTCTCAGAAAGATTCTGTCTAGTTTTCATGGGAGGATATTTCCTATTTCACCTTAGGCCATAAAGGGATAACAAATATCCCTTTACAGAATCTACAAAAAGACTCTTTCCAAACTGCTCCATCAAAAGAAAATTTCAACTGTATGAGATTAATGGATGCATCACAAAGCAGTTTCTCAGAAAGCTTCTGTCTACTTTTTATGTGAAGATATTTCTTTTTCACCATAGGCCTCAAACGTCTAAGAAATATCCCTTTGCAGATTGGACATAAAGACTGTTTCCAAACTTCTCAATCAAAAGAAATTTTCAACTCCGTGTGATGAATGTACACAGCACAAAGAACTTTCTCAGAATGCTTCTGTCTAGTTTTTATGTGAAGATATTCACTTTTTCACCATAGGCCTTAAACCGCTCCCAATTATCCCTCTGCATATAATACAAAAAGACTGCTTCCAAACTGCTCAATGAAAAGAAAGTTCAACTCTGTGGGATAAAAGCACACATCACAAAGACGTTCTTCAGAAAGTTTCTCACTAGATTTTATGTGAAGATATTTAGTTTTTCACTACAAGCCACAAAGCGCTCCAAATATCCATTTGCAGATTCTTCAAAAAGACTGTTTCCAAACGGATCAATCAAAAGAAAGGTTCAACTCTGTGAGATGAATGTAAACATCACAAAGAAGTTTCTCAGAATGCTTCTGTCTAGTTTTTCTGTGAAGATATTTCCTATTTCACCATGGCCCTCATTGGGCTCACATATATCCTTTTGCAGATTCTACAGAAAGACTGTTTCTGAACTTCTCAATGAAAAGAAATGTTCAACTCTGGGAGATGAATGCACACATGAAAAAGAAGTTTCTCAGAATGCCTCTGTGTAGTTTTTATGCTAAGATATTTCTTTTTCACCATAGACCTCAAACCACTCAGAAATATCCCTTTGCAGATTGTATGAAAAGATGGTTTCCAAACTGCCCAATGAAAAGAAAGGTTCAACTCTGTGACATGAATATGCACATCACAAAGAAGTTTTTCAGAAAGCTTCTGTTTAGTTTTTAAGTGAAAATATTTCCTTTTTCACCATAGGCCTCAAAGCCCTCCAAATATCCTTTTGCAGAATCTACAAAAAGAGAGTTTCCACACTGTTCAATGAAAAGAAAGATTCAAATCTGAGAGATGAAAGCACACATCACAAAGAAGTTTCCCATAATGCTTCTGTCTACTTGTTTTGTGAAGATATTTTCTATTTCAATATAAGCCTCAGAAGGCTCACAAATATCCCTTTGCAGACTCTACAAAAAGACAGTTTTCGAACTGCTCCATGAAAAGAAAGTTTCAACTCTGTGAGATGAATGCACAAATAATAAATTAATTTCTCATAATGCTTCTGTCTAGTTTTTATGTGAAGATATTTCTTTTTCACCATAGGCATAAAACCTTTCAGAAATATCCCTTTGTAGATTCTACAAAAAGACTGTTTCCAAACTGCTCAATCAAAAGAAAGGTTCAACCCTGTGAGATGAATGCACATATAACAAAGAAGTTTCTCAGAAATATTCTGTCTTGTTTTCATGTGAAGATATTTACTTTCTCAACATAGGCCTCAAAGTGATCCAAATATCCATTTGCAGATTCTACAAAATGACTGTTTCCAAACTGATCAATCAAAATAAATTTTTAACTCTCTGAGATGAAAGCACACATAACAAAGAAGTTACTCAGACAGCTTTTCTCTAGTTTGTATGTGAAGATATTTCCATTTCACCTGAGGCCATAAAGGGCTCACAAATATTCCTTTGAAGCTTCTACAAAAAGACTGTTTCCAAACTGATCCATCAAAGAAAGTTTCAACTCTGTGAGATGAATGGACTCATCACAAAGAAGTTTCTCAGAATTCTTCTGTCTAGTTTTTATGTGAACATATTCCTTTCTTCACCATAGGACTCAAATTGTTCCAAATATCCATTTGCAGATTCTACAAAAAGAAAGTTTCCAAACTTCTCAATCAAAAGAAAGGTGAAACTTTGTGAGACAAAAGCACACATCACAAAGAAGTTTCTCAGAAAGCTTCTGTTTACTTTTTATATGAAGGTATTTCCTTTTGCACAATAGGCCTTAAACTGCTCACAAATATAACTCCGCTTATACTTCCAAGAGACTTTCTCCAAATTGCTAAATCAAAAGAAACGTTCAAATTTGTGAGATGAATGCACACATCACAAAGAAGTTTCTCAAAATGCTTCTGTCTAGTTTTCATGTGAAGATATTTATTTTTCACCATTGGCCTCAAACCACTCTGAAATATCCCTTTGCAGTTTGTACAAAAAGAGTGTTTCCAAACTGCTCAATGAAAAGAAATTGTCAACTATTAGAGATGAATGGAAATGTCACAAATAGTTTTCTCAAAAAGCTACTGTCTAGTTTTTATGTGAAGATATTTCCTTTTCCACTATAGGCCTCAAAACGCTCCAAATATCCATTTGCAGATTCTACAAAAAGAGTGTTTCCAAACCGCCCCATAAAAAGAAAGGTTCAACTCTATGAGAGGAAAGTGCACATCACAAAGAAGTTTCTCAGAAAGCTTCTATCTAGTTTTTATGTGAAGATATTTATATTTCAACATAGGCCATAAGGGGCTCACAAATATCCATTTGCAGATTCTAAGAAAATACATGTTCCAAACTGCTAAATCAAAAGAAAGGTTTAACTCTGTGAGATGAGTGGGCACATCACAAAGAAGTTTCTCAGAAAGCTTCTGCCTAGTTTTTATGTGATGATATTTCTTTTTCACCATAAGCCACAAAAGGCTAAGAAATTTCCCTTTGCAGCTTCTACAAAAGACTGTTTCCAAACTGCTCAATCGAAAGAAAGGTTGAATTCTGTGACATGAATTGACACATCACAAAGAAGTTTCTCAGAAATCTTCTCTCTAGTTTTTATGTGAAGATTCTTCCTTTTTCACCATTGGCCTCAAATAGCTCCAAATATCCATTGGCAGATTCCACAAAAAGACTTTCCAAACTGCTCAATCAAAAGAAAAGTTCAGTACTGTGAGAAGAAAGCACACATCACAAAGAAGTTTCTCAGAAATCTTCTGTCTAGTTTTCATGTGGAGATATTTCATATTTCATCACAGGCCATAACGAGCTCACAAATATCTCTTTGCAGATTCTACAAAACAACTGTTTCCAAACTGCTCAATCAAAAGAAAGGTTCAACTCTGTGACATGAATGGACACATCACAAAGAAGTTTTTCAGAATGCTTCTGTCTACTTTTTTATGTACAGATATTTCGTTTTCACCATAGACCTCAAATGGCTCAGAAATATCCCTTTGCAGATTTTACAAAAAGACTATTTCCAAACTGCTCAAACAAAAGAAAGATTCAACTCTCTGAAATGAAAGCTCACATCACAAAGAAGTTTCTCAAAATGCTTCTGTCTAGTTTTTATGTGAATAAATTTCCTTTTTGACCTTAGGCCTCAAAGCTCCCCAAATATCCATTTGTAGACTCTTCAAAAAGACTGTTTCCAAAGTGATCAATCAAAAGAAAGGTTCAGCTGTGTAGGATGAAAGCACACATCACAAAGAAGTTTCTCAGAAAGATTCTCTCTAGTATTTATGTGAAGATATTTCCTATTTCTCCATAGGCCTAAAGGGGATCACAAATATCCCTTTACAGATACTACAAGAAGACTGTTTCCAAACTGCTTAATGAAAAGAAAGGATCAACTCTGTGAGGTGAATGCACAGATAAAAAAGAAGTTTCTCAGAATGCTTCTGTCTAGTTTTTATGTGAAGATATTTCTTTTTCACCACAGGCCTGAAACCACTCAGAAATATTCCTTTGCAGATTGCACAAAAAGAATGTTTCCAAACTCTTCAATGAACAGAAAGGTTCAACTCTTTGATATGAATGCAAACATCACAAAAAGTTATCTCTAAAAGCTTCTGTCTGGTTTCTAGGTGAATATTTACTTTTTCAGCATAGGCATCACACCGCTCACAAATATACATTTGCAGATTCTATACAATAACTTGTTCCCAAACTGCTCAATGAAAAGAAATGTTCAAATCTGTGAGATGAAAGCATGCATCACAAAGAAGTTTCTCAGAAAGTTTCTGTCTAGTTTTTATGTACAGATACTTCCTTTTTCACCTTATGCCTCAAAGCGCTCCAAATATCCATTTACCGATACTACAAAAAGAGTGTTTCCAAACTGCTCAATCAAAGGAAACTTTCAACTCTGTGAAATGAAAGCACACATCACAAAGAAGTTTCTCAGAATGCTTCTGTCTAGTTATTATGTGAAGACATTTTCTTTTTCACTATAGGACTCAAAGGGCTCAGAAATATCCCTTTGCAGATTCTACAAAAGGACTGTTTCCAAACTGCTCAATCAAAAAGAAGGTTCACAAGCATCACAAAGAAGTTTCTCAAAAATCTTCTGTCTAGTTTTTATGTGAAGATATTTCCTATTTCATCATAGGTCTCAAAGGGCTCAGAAATATCCCTTTGCAGATTCTATGAAAAGACTCTTTCTGAAATACTGAATGAAATGAAAGTTTCAAATCTGTGGGATGAATGCACACATCACAGAGAAGTTTCCCGGAATGCTTCTGTCTGATTTTTATGTGAAGACATTTCTTTCTCACCATAGGCCTCAAACCACTCAGAAATATCCCTTTACAGATTGTGCAAAAAGACTGTTTCTAAACAGCTCAATGAAAAGGAAGATTCAACTCTGGGAGATGAATGCAAACTTCACAAAGAAGTTTCTCAAAAAGCTTCTGTCTGGTTTTTATGTGAAGGTATTTCCTTTTTCACCATAGGCCTCAAACTGCTCACAAAAATCCCTTTGCAGATTCTACAAAAAGACTGTTTCCAAAGTGCACAATGAAAAGAAAGGTTAAACTCTGTGAGATGAAAGCACACATCACAAAGAAGTTTCTCAGAATGCTTTTGTATAGTTTTATGTGAAGAAGTTTCCTTTTTCACCATAGCAATCAAAAGAACGGTTCAAATGTGTGGGATGAATGCACACATCCCAAAGAAGTTTCTCAGAAAACTTCTGTTTAGTTTTTTGTGAAGATATTTCCTTTTTCACCATGGGCCTCAAAGCGCTCCAAATATCTACTTGCAGATTCTACAAAAAGAGTGTTTCCAATCTGCTCAATCAAAAGAAAGGTTCAACTCTGTGAGGTGAAAGCACACGTCACAAAGAAGTTTCTTAGAAACCTTCTGTCTAGTTTATATGTGAAGATATTTCATATTTCAAAATAGGCCTCAAAGGGCTCAGAATTATACCCTTGCAGACGCTACAAAAAAGAGTGTTTCCAAACAGCTCAATCAAAAGAAAGATTTAACTTGGTGAGATGAATGCACACATTACATAGAAGTCTCTCATGATGCTTCTGTCTAGTTTTTTTGAGAAGCCATTTCCTTTTTTACTATAGGCCTCAGTCTGATCATTAATAGCCCTCTGCAGATACTAGAAAAAGAGTCTTTCCAAACTGCTTAATCAAAATAAAGGTTCAAATCTTTGAGATGAAAGCCCACGTCACAAAGAAGTTTCTCAGAAAGTTTATCTCTAGTTTTTATGTGAAGATATTTCCTATTTCACCTTAGGCCTCAAAGGGATCACAACTATCCCTTTTCAGATTCTACAAAAAACTCTTTCCGAACTGCTTCATCAAAGGAAAGGTTCAATTCTGTGAGATGAATGCACACATAAAAAATTAGTTTCTCAGAATGCTTCTGTCTTGTTTTTATGTGAAGATATTACTTTTTCACCATAGGTCTCAAACCGCAAACAGATATTCCTTTGAAGATTGCACAAAAAGTATGTTTCCACACTGCTCAATGAACAGAATGTTTCAACTCAGTGAGATGAATGCAAACATCACAAAGAGTTTTCTCAAAATACTTCTGTTTAGGTATTATGTGAAGGTATTTACTTTCTCACCATAGGCCTCAAACTGCTCACAAATATCCCTTTGCAGATTCTACAAAATGACTTGTTGCCAAACTGCTCAATGAAAAGGAAGGTCCAAATCTGAGATGAAAGCACGCATCACAAAGAAGTTTCTCAGAAGTTTCTGTCTAGTTTTTATGTGCAGATATTTCCTTTTTCACCATAGGCCTCAAAGCATTCCAAATATCCCTTTGCAGATTCTACAAAAAGAGTGTTTCTAAACTGCTCAATCAAAAGAGAGGTTCAACTCTTTGAGATGAAAGCACACAGTACAAAGAAGATTTTCAGAAAACTTTTGTCTAGTTTTTATGTGAAGACATTTCCTATTTCACCGTAGGCCTCAATGGGCTCACAAATATCCCTTTGCAGATGCTACAAAAGGACTCTTTCCAAACTGCTTAATCCAAGGAAAGTTTCAACACTGTGACATGAATGCACACATCACAAAGAAGTTTCTCAGAATGCTTCTGTCTAGTTTTTATGTGAAAATATTTCCTGTTCACCATAGGCATAAAACGTTGCAAATATCCATTTGCAGATTCTACAAAAAGACTGTTTCCAACCTGCTTAATCAAAAGAAAAGTTCAACTCTGTGAGATGAAGGCACACATGACAAATAAGTTTCTCAGAAAGCTTCTGTCCAGTTTTTATTTGAAGATTTTCCCTATTTCACCATAGGCCTGAAAAGGCTCACAAATATCCTTTTGCATATTCTAAAAAAAGACTGTTTCCAAACTGCTCAATCAAAAGAGAGGTTCAAATATGTGTGATGAATGCACACATCACAAAGAAATTTCTCAGAATGTTTCTGTCTAGTTTTTATGTGAAGATATTTCTCTTTCACCATAGGCCTCAAATGGCTCAGAAATATCCCTTTGCAGCTTGTACAAAAAGACTGTTTCCAAACTGCTCAATCAAAAGAAAGTTTCAACACTGTGAGATGAATGCACACATCACAAAGAAGTTTCTCAGAAAGCTTCTGTTTAGCATTCATGTGAAGATATATCCTTTTTCACCATAGGCCTCAATGGGCTCAGAAATATCCCTTTGCAGATTGTACAAAAGGACTGTTTAGAAAACTGCTTAATCCAAAGAAATGTTCAACTCTGTGAGTTGAATGCATACATCTCAAAGAAGTTTCTCACAACAGATCTGTCGAGTTTTTTTTGTGAAGATATAACCTTTTTAACCATAGGTCATAGACTGCTCATGAATATCCCTCTGCAGATACTACAAAAAGACTGTTTCCAAACTGCTGCATCCAAAGAAATGTTCAAATCTGTGAGATGAATACACCCATCACAAAGAAGTTTCTCAGAATGCTCCTGTCTGGTTTTTATATGAAGATATTTCCTTTTTCACCATGGGTCTCAAAGTGCTCCAAATATCCATTTACAGACTCTACAAAAAGAGTGTTTCCAAACTGCTCATTCAAAAGAAAGGTTCAACTCTGTGAGGTGAAAGCACATATCACAAAGTAGTTTCTCAGAAAGCTTCTGTCTAGTTTTATGTGAAGATATTTCCTATTTCACCGTAGGCAATAAAGAGCTCACAAATATTTTTTGCAGATTCTTCCAAAAGATTGTTTCCAAACTGCCCAATCCAAAGAAAGGTTCAACTCTGTGAGATGAATGGACACATCACAAAGAAGTTTCTCAGAATGCATCTATCCAGTTTTATGTGAAGATATTTCTTTTTCATCCTAGGCCTCAATGGGCTCCGAAATATCCCTTTGCAGATTCTAAAAAAGAACTGTTTCCAAACTGCTCAATCTACAGAAAGGTTCACCTCTGTGAGTTGAATGCACACATCACAGAGAAGTTTCCCAGAATGCTTATGTCTACTTTGTATGTGAAGGTATTTCCTTTTTCACCATAGGCCTCAAACCGTTCACAAATATCCCTCTGCAGATACAACAAAAGGACTGTTTCCAATCTGCTAAATCAAAAGATAGGCTCCACTCTGTGAGATGAAAGCACACATCACAAAGAAGTTTCTCAGAAAGCTTCTGTCTAGTTTTTATGTAACAATATTTCCTATTTCACCAGAGGCCTCAATGGACTCAAAATTATCCCTTTCAGATTCTACAAAAAGAGTGTTTCTGAACTTCTCAACGAAATGAAAGTTTCAACCCTGTGAGGTGAATGCACACATAAAAAAGAAGTTTCTAAGAATGCTTCTGTCTAGTTTTTATGTGAATATATTACTTTTTCACCATAGGCCTCAAACTGCTCAGAAATATCCCTTTGCAGATTGAACCAAAAGACTCTTTCCATACTGCTCAATGAAAAGAAATATTCATCTGTGTGAGATGAATGCACACATAAAAAAGAAGTTTCTCAGAATGCTTCTGTCTAGTTTTTTTGTGAAGCTATTTCCTTTTTCACCATAGTCCTTAAACCATTCACAATTATCCCTCTGCAGATACTACAAAAAGACTGTTTCCAAACTGCTCCATGAAAAGAAAGGTTCAACTCTGTGAGATGAATGCACACATCAGGAAGAAGTTTCTCGGAATGATTCTGTCTAGTGTTTATGTGAAGATAATTCTTTTTCACTACAGGCATCAAACGGCTCAGAAATATCCATTTGCAGATTGTACAAAAATACTGTTTCCAATCTGCTCAATCAAAAGAAAGGTTCTGCTCTGTGATATGAATCCAGGCATCACAAAGAAGATTCTCAGAAAGCTGCTTTTTAGTGTTTTTGTGAAAATATTTCCGTTTTCACCATAGGCCTAAAAGCGCTGCAAATATCCATTTGTGGATTCTACAAAAAGACTGTTCAGAAACTGCTCAATCAAAAGAAAAGTTAAACTCTGTGAGATGAAAGCACACTTTGCAAAGCATTTTCTCAGAAAGATTCTGTCTAGTTTTTATGTCAAGGTATTTCCTGTTTCATCATAGGCTGTGAAGGGCTCACAAATATCCATATGCATATTTTAAAAAAAGACTGTTTCCAAACTGCTCAAACAAAAGAAAGGTTCAACTCTGTGAGATGAATGCACACATCAGAAAGAACTTTCTCAGAATGCTTCTGCCTAGTTTATATGTGAAGATATCTCTTTTTCACCTTAGGTCTCAAATGGCTAATAAATATCCCTTTGCAGATTTTACAAAAAGACTGTTTCCAAACTGCTCAATAAAAAAGTTTCAACACTGTGAGATGAATACACACATCAAAAAGAAGTTTCTCAGAAAGCTTCTGTTTTCTTTTTATTCGAAAATATTTCCCTTTTCACCATAGGCCTCAATGAGCTCAGAAATATCTCTTTGCAGATTCTACAAAATGACTGTTTAGAAAACTGCTGGATCCAAATTACTCCATTATGGCTCACACACTGCAGCCTTAACCTCCCCAGGGTTAAGCTATTCCTCAAGGTATCCTACAGTCTCGGCCTGCCAAAGTGTTGGGGTTACAGGTGTGACCCACCAGCACCCGGCCTGAGTTGATACATCTGGTCTCACTACGTCTTAACCACACACCCATGAAGAACTCAAGTCAAGAGAGAGTTGGCAAAAGACTCTCAGCATTCTCTCCCGAAAGCAGTGAGGTGGATGGCAGATGTGTGTCCCGAGCTCCTGAGGTTTTAGGTGACCATGTGTAGAGGAGAGATTTCCAATGTTTCAAGAGAGGCACGAGCCACAGTTATTCGGGGCATCCGAACACGAGATGGGGTTTCTGACAGCAACTTAAGGGCCAGGAAGGGCCAGAATCTGCCAAGACCCATGTCCCAGGGTGGGGCCAATGGAACCCAAGGTAGAGGGAGTCAGCAGTCCTCACAGAGAGGACTCCAGCCCTAGGCCCCGCTGTGCAGACCAAATCAGAAGGAAGAGAGTCCTTTGTCCTACATGCCACATCCCTCCACTGAATTTGGGAGTGGATCTGTTTCCCAAACATGAGGTGACATTCGCTTTGCAATGGATCACAAGGGGCCGGGCTTTCCAGAGTCGGCAGGATAAAGAAGTCATTCTGGGTCGGCCACCCCCATTCCCCGGTAACTGGTGAATTTAAATGAGCCGAGGGTGGCCGGGCCGGAGCCGCTACAGGGGGGAGGGGGGGTGGGTGGGGTGGGGGTTTCCTGAGGCACTGCAGAAATTGGGCCTTTGCCTCGAGGATGACAGTGCTGCAGGAACCCTTCCAGGCTGCTATATGGCAAGCACTAAACCACTATGCTTACCGAGATGGGGTTTTCCTCACAGAACGCCTTTATGCAGAAGTACACTCAGAAGAAGCCTTGTTTTTAATGGCGACCTGTTCTTACCTCCCAGGAAAGGGCTATAAAGCATATAGACTCTTGAAAAGACACAGTTGTCCTACACCACAATGCAAATACCTGCTTGCAAAATGTTGTGTTGATCTCAGTAAGCTTGCAGACTGGGAACAAATCTTATCTGGTGGAGTGTTTAATAAGGAGAAAAGCCATGATGATATTGCTACTGAGTTTGGTGATTCAGTTTGCTTTCCCCTTCCATTGTTAGGATGTGTATATTGCAAGACAGATCGGCTTGCCAAAGGATAAGAATGTTTCCAAAAGAGACTTAGTTTAAATCCTTTCCTCTGTTATCCCTTTGAATCATTATGTGAAATAGATGAAAAGCCAGATCCTGACCAAACATGTAAATTCACATCTTTACAGAACTTTAGCAACTCTCTGCCCAACTCTTGCACAACACAAGTACCTAATCACAGTTTATGTCACAGACAGCCTGAGACCATTCTTATGGAAATACCCCAGGACACAATTGAATTAAACAGAGTCAATTTAGAATCTTCCAATTCAAAGTATTCGTTGAATACAGGTTCCCCAGTGTCTTTTATTGATTCAGCTGTAATTTCACCTGAAACTATCCCACTGGGAATAGGAACTTCCATATTATCTAAACAGGTTCAAAATAAACCAAAAACTGGTCGAAGTTTATTAACAGGACCAGCAGCTCTTAGTCCATTTACCCCAAGTTTTGGGATTTTGCCATTAGAAACCCCAAGTCCTGGAGATAGATCTTATTTACAAAACTACAGTAATACACCTTCTGTAATTGATGTGCCATCCACTGGAGTCCCTTCAAAAAAGTCTGTTGCCAGAATTGGCCAAACTGGAGCAAAATCTGTCTTCTCGCAGAGTGGAAATAGCCGAGAGGTCACTCCAATTCTTTCACTAACAGAAAGTTCTGGTCCATAAATAACTACAACAACTCAGGTAATGAGCCCCACTATGACATCTCTCCCAAATGCACTGCATCGAAGAAGTTCATGAGTCTTTACTAGTGACAGTTCCACAACCAAGGAGATTAGGAAGAAATTAAAAATGAAGTTTCCACCTAAAATCCCAAACAGAAAAACAAAAAGTAAAACTAATAAAAGAGGAATAACTCAATCTAATATAAATGACAACCTGGAAATTACAAAATTGGACTCTTCCATCAATTCAGAATAGGAAATATCCACAATCACACCTCAGATTCAGGCTTTTAATCTACAAAAAGCAGCAGCAGAAGGCTTGATGAGCCTTCTTCATGAAAGGGGGAAAGGTTATTTAGCTTTATGTTCATACCACTGCAAAGAGGCTATAAATATTTCGAGCCATCTACCTTCTCACCACTTCAATACTGGTTGGGTACTGTGCCAAATTGGAAGGTCCTATTTTGAACTTTCAGAGTACATGCAAGCTGAAAGAATATTCTCAGAGGTTAGAAGGATTGAGAATTATAGAGTCGAAGGCATGGAAATCTACTCTACAAAACTTTGGCATCTTCAAAAAGATGTCGCTCTTTCATTTCTGTCAAAAGACTTAACAGAGATGGATAAAAATTCGCCAGAGGCCTGGTGTGCTGCAGGGAACTGTTTCAGTCTGCAACGGGAACACAATATTGCAAATAAATTCTTCCAGAGAGCTATCCAAGTGGAACCAAATTATGCTTATGCCTATACTTTATTAGGGCTAGGGTTTGTCTTAACTGAAGAATTGGACAAAGCATTAGCTTGTTTTTGAAATGCTATCAGAGTCAATCCTAGACATTACAATGCATGGTAAGTGGTAATGAATTGTAAAGACAAAGTCTTGTTGATGGTGCTGGTAGTAACTAATTTATCTTGTTAGATAGCTCTTTATTGTCATGAATTTTGTTACTAATACTTACGAATGGTACCTACTGGTCAATAACTTCAAACTAACTTTTTTTATGAAATGTATGTCTTTAACAAACTCTTCAGTTAACTAATGATAATAGAATACGAGATGCTTATACTCAACAGTTTCAGTCTTCTACAAAACTTTTGCAGATACTGTAGTTGTGTTTTGTTTGTTTGCTTGTTTAGTTTTGTTACTTGATTTGTTACATTTTCTTCGAACACAAAAATGGTGATTGGGACAAAAAGTGCTTGGGAAATTGGAAAGGAATAGCATAATTCACTTATTGGATAATAGAAAAAACAATGAAAAAGTTCACTAGTTGCTTTTTGACAATGTTCCAGTTTATTGAGTTACTATTAAGAACTTAATGTATTCTTTATTTAGCAGTATCTCTGTTTTACTTTTTTGTATTTGTGTATAAGTAGACACATAGGAAATTACTACCCAGGTCATATTGTTATCAACTGAATAACATATGAAAAAGTTTGGTCTTACTTCTGCCTCAACACCATACTTACGGTTGACATTTATTGTATTTCTCTGGACTGACTTAAAAGTTTAAATATCAAGAGAAGGCAAGGCATGGTGGCTCATGCCTGTCATCCCAGCACTTTGGGAGGCCAAGGTGGGCAGATCACAACGTCAAGAGATCGAGACCATATGGTGAAACCCCGCCTATATTAAAAGTATAAAAATTAGCTGGGCATGGTGGCAGGCGTCTGTAGTCCCAGCTATTCAGGAGGCTGAGGAAAGATAATCGCTTGAACCTGGGAAGTGGAGGTTGCAGTGAGCCAAGGTTATGCCATTGCACTCCAGCCTGGGCGACAGAGTGAGACGCTGTCTCAAGAAAAAAATAAAATAAAAATAAAATAAAATAAATATCAAGAGAAAGTATAATTCTGAAGTAGTAACTCTGCAGAAGCTTTTTTGTCAGATACAGTTATCTTTGGGGTTAGTTAATATAGCAGTTGAGTTTTAACACTTGATTTGCTTCTAAATCTGAAGCATTATATTACTAAAATATTTTTTGATTTGTGATTATGTTGTTTAATGGATTATATATCATTTTGCAGTAGTAGTTGCAGTGCCTGAAAGATTGCCAGAAAAATAGTGCTAGCTATTGCTAACCAATGTAACAATCAACTTGCCAATATTGCCATCTCTTCCAATAGCTATGTTCTCCATAATATTTTAAGAACTCAGTTCTTCATAAGGCTTGTGTTGTTTTTGATTTTTTTCCCAAGTCTGGTGGATCCTTGTGCTGTTCTTTTTTAAATGTGTATTGTCTGTCCAGCTATTCCGCAGGAGTCACATTCTTAAAAACCTTATCCATATCAAAATTGTGTTTAAAGGAGGATTATTCAGACTGGCAAGCTTTTAGTAGGAGGAGTTTAAATGCTGACGTATTTAGGTAACTCTAAATACTGAGCAACTTTGTTCTATCTACAAAATAGGTAGTCTTTCTTTTCTTTTCACTTTCACTATCATTAGCACCATGTTTAATACCTTTTCTTCATCTATAACACAATTATAACGATATACAAAGCCACTCAAATAAAGCAGATATATTGTGCTTTAAAAAAAAAGAAGTCATTATATGGCACACAATGAGGTGTGACTCAAATCTAGAATCTCCAGTGAAAACCAATGAAACAGGGTCAAATCGCGTGTCTACGAAAAATAAATAAATGAGCCAGGTGTGGTGGTGCTGAGGCAGGAGAATCACTCTAACCCAGGGGACAGAGGTTGCAGTGAGCTGAGATCACGCCACTGTACTCCAGCCATGGGGGGACAGAACAAGACTCCATCTCAGAAGCAAACAAACACAGAAAGCCAATAAAGGTGTTTAACTCAACGTGTCAGGCTCAGGTCTCTTGACAGGATACATCCAGTAGCCGGGGAAACGTTGATGGGTGGGGTGGAATCTATTTTGTGGCCTCAAGGAAGGGTTTGAGAGACAGTCCCACAAACGTTGAAGGCAAACGTGACGGCCTAAAGAAGCCCCTCCGCCCAAGAAGTGATATTCATTTGTATCCTGTAGCCACTCACGAGGGAGAATCAGGCTCTCTACAGACCCCCAACCCCCATCCCACACCACCCCAACCCACCCCCCCCGCTTCGTGAAATGAGCTCTCACTCCGTCAGGCTCTATTCAGGCCGTGTGGTTTTGTAACCACCAGTGTGTGTGCCTGGGTTGTGGGGTGGCGTTGTGGTGGCTGTGGACAGAGGAGGGGATAAAGCGGTGGTGTCCCGTGGGTGCTCAGTACATGGGACGTGAGTGGGGTGGCCAGAGCCTAGGGAACTCATTGCCTGTCAGGACGTCTCCCCTCTTGGTCCCCTCTCTGACCTACGCTCCACATCTTTGCAGTTCAGTGGGGACCTTGTGGGTGGAAGTCACCATCCCTTTGGACTTTAGCTGATGAAGGCCAGGCTCCCAAGAGTCTCCCTGGAGTCGGGGCCTTGGCCAGGCTCACAAGGATGCTGAAGGTAACGGTTGGTGACAGTGATGTAAGTTGGAGGCCTCGGGCCAATGCAGAGGTATCCATTTGACCTCGGTGGGACAGGTCAGCTTTGTGGAGTCCCGTGCGTCCTTCCAGAGACTCATCCAGAGCTAGCAAGCATGGTCCTGAGGATCCCAGCTCCCATCAGAAGCACTTTTGTTCACACAGAATCCTGGGCAGGAAAGTTCTCAGCAGGGTTAGACCTCCTAGCCAAAAAGCCAAAGCCACTTCTGGGATTTTTTTTCAAAGAGCCAGTGGTTCCACAATGGGCCGTGGGTAGTTGTGGAAATGGAGAGAAGTGTTTGCAGATACATATTTCAGACAGAAGGGACAGGGCTTGGTCAAAGGTCATGAAGGACATGAGCAGATGCACATTGAGAAAACCCTCCCAGCATCCTAGGTGAAGAGAGGTATGATTTTTTGAGACAGTCGAGCTAGAGGCAAACCCAGATTTTAGGGTTGGATCTTTATTAATATGTACTATCTATGAGGTATCCAAGTCCAGAAATCAACTCTGCAGTTCTGTACAGCATTTTGTACGGAGATCACATCTGGGATGTCTAAAGTTAAGAATTCAGGCCGTGGTAATGGATTAGATTAGATGTACTTGAACTTATTTTTCCAAGAAAGAGAGGGCGGGAGATAGAGAGAGCCAGAGAGTGAGCGAGCAAGAGAGAGAGAGAGACACAGAGACAGAGACAGAGAGACAGATAGAGAGAAACAAAGATACACAAAGAGAGAAAGACAGAGAGAGACAGAGAGATAAAGACACAGAGAAAGACACAGATGGAAAGAGACAGAGAGAAACTGAAAGAGAGACAGAGGCAGAAAGAGAGAGAGATAGACAGAGAGAGACAGATCGACAGGCAGACAGACAGGCAGAGAAAGAGAGTAAGACAGAAAGCAGACACACACACACACAGAGACAGAGACAGTTGGAGAGACAGAGAGAAAGAAAGAGAAAGACAGACAGAGGGAACGAGACAGAGAGAGAAAGAGACAGACAGAGCAAGAGACAGAAACAGACAGAGAGAGAGACAGACAGAGACAGAGACAGAGAGAAACAGACAAGGAGAGAGAGACAGACAGACAGGAAGAGAAAGACAGTAAGACAGAAGACAGACACAAAGAGAGAGAGACAGAGAGACAGAGACAGAGAGACAGACAGGCAAAGAGAGAGAAAAAAACAGACAGACAGGGAGAGAGAGAGACAGACAGACAGGGAGAGAGAGAGAGAGATACTGACAGACAGGCAGAGAAAGAGAATAAGACAGAAGACAGACACAGTGAGAGAGTCAGAGACAGCGAAACAAAGACAGAAAGAGAGATACAGACAGACAGAAAAAGAGACAGACAGAGAAAGGCGAGATGGACAGAGAGAGACAGAGAGAGAGAAAGAGAGAGAGAGAGAGGCAGGCAGAGAAAGAAAGAGAGAAGACAAATACCGTGAGAGAGACAGGCAGAGAAAGAGTCACACAGAGACAGAGAGGCAGAGAGAAAGAAAGAGACAGACAGAGATAAAGACAGAGACGAACAGAGAGAAACAGACAGACAGGGAGAGAGAGAGACAGAAAGGCAAAGAAAGGGATTAAGACAGAAGACAGACACAGTGAGAGAGACAGGCAAAGAGAGAGAGAAAAAAATAGACAGGCAGAGAGAGAGAGACAGAGAAAGAGACAGAGAGTCAGAGACAGGAGGAGGAATGGCGTGGTCAGGAAATAATTACACATATTTTATAAGGCTTTTGATTCCATAAAGGGTGGCCAGGGTGTGCTTTGAAAACAACAACAACAGCAACAAGAGCAGCAGCAGCAGCAGCAAGAGCAGCAGCAGCATTCGCTTATGGATTTCTAGAAAATAAGATGTTCTGAAGTAAAAATCAACCGGCTCTCACTACACGTTGAGAGATTCACAAAAGTGCTAGTTAACAACAGGAGAAAACAGCACCTAACGTGTCTTGGGGAAAAGATACGTCTTCCTGAAAATTGGGGATTTCTACTTCACCTGAAAAGAAATACATACGAAAAAGGAAAAACATGAACAAAACAAAACAAAACAACAAACACGGGCCAAGGCACCGTCCCTGGAAATCTTAAGTGAGCAAAGTATTAGTTTTCAGAAAACGTTTCTATTATGGGCAAATACTAACAACGCCCAGACTAGAGCTGTGATGCCATTCCCATTGTGAAACTACTGGCTGATGGGCGGAGAAACTAAAACATCATGATAAAAGGTGATGGAGACCCAGCCAGGGTGAAGCTTTCGTAGGGAGGGAGGCCTGAGGAGGGAAGTGGGGGGAAAAACCCCACAACAGCAGACCCGCCCGCTTGCCCACGCGGGTCAAGGGCTATGCCATCAGCCCGAGCTCCCTCCAGGGAAGTGGGACCGTGCCACCCCCATCTTCAAAAATGGTGGCCACCGAGTGAGGCCTGATGCCCACTGTTGCAAATGTCAGCCTGGCAAGAATGAGATCGCCGGTAAGGGGTGGGGGAAGGGGAGAGAAGACGGAGGCACACCAGGGTGGCTCTGGAAGGTTTCCAAGCAGGGTGTTGGGAGGCGGGGGGTGGGGGGTTTGGGGGGAACCCACCTAACTGACTCACTAAATGAAGGTAAAGGGACGTGGGTAGTGGGGGGAGCCGGGAGGCAACTTGAAAATTAAAGTGACCCCTCCTATAACCCAAGTAGAAGAGTCTACGCGCATGAAAGAAACCAACACACAAAGAAAACTAAAGCGCTGATCAAAGAACAATAGGGCCCCCGCCAGGGCGGAGGTTCCCTAGGCAACCAGGGAGAGAGGGAGGGACCTCCAGAAGGGAGAGAGAGAAACCCGTTGCCCAGGCTCAGTGAAGTAAGCAAGATCTCCCTCCATGTCACCTAGACTTTCAAGAACAGTGGCCGCTAGATGATGCCCGAAGACAACCGATGTGTGCAAGTGTCAGTCAGCATGGAAAAGAATGCATTTATTTATTTATTTATTCATTTATTTATTTATTTATTTGTTTAGAGAGAGAGTCCTACTCACTCTACAGCCTGGGCTGTAGTGCAGTGGCACGATCTCGGCTCACTGCAGTCTCCGCCTCCCAGGTTCAAGTGATTCTCCCACCTCAGCCTCCCAAGTAGCTGGCATTACAGGCGCATACCCCACCATGCCTGACTCAGTTTAGTATTTCTTGTAGAGACGGGGTTTTACCATGGTGGCAAGGCTGGTCTCGAACTCCCAACCTCAAGTGATCCCCCGCCTCGGCCTCCGGAAGTGCTGGGATGACAGACATGAGCCACCACGCCTGGCCTTAACCATGTATTTTTGAGTCGAGGAGCTTATCAGGGAAATACGAGAAGTAGGGACGCCACATGTGACAGAGAGAAAAGTCTGAAAATGCCCCTTCCATCCAAGTGGGGACCCGGCCTCGACCTCCCAAAATCATACACCGAGTGGTGAAGCGTAGCAAGGCCTGTCTGTCTCGATTCCTCTCGGCCTCTCTAAGCAGGTCCTTCTCACTTTCGTGGAAGGGGTAGGGCCCTCTCCGTCATGGGGGGTCTGACAGACTGTCAGAGAAAGAGACAGACATAGAAAGACATAGATGGACAGAGAGAGACAGAGAGAAACAGACAGAAAGAGAGAGAGACAGAGACAGAGACAGAGAGAAACAGACAGACGGGGAGGGAGAGAGACAGAGAGAGAGACAGACAGACAGACAGAGACAGACGGAGAGGAAACAGAGAGAGAGACAGAGAAAGACAGAAACAGACAGACACACAGAGACAGACAGAGAGAAACAGAAAGAGAGAGACAGAGAGAGAGAGAGAAAGGGAGGGAGAGAGAGACAGACAGACAGGCAGAGAAAGAGAGTAAGACAGAAGACAGACACAGTGAGTGAGACAGGCAGAGAGAGAGAGAAAGAGACAGAGACAAAGAGAGAGACAGACAAAGAGACAGACAGAGAAAGACAGAGATGGACAGAGAGAAACAGAGAGAGACAGAGATAGAGAAAGAGACAGAAACAGACAGACAGGGAGGGAGAGAGACAGAGACAGACAGAGAAAGACAGAGACAGAGAGAAACAGACAGAGAGAGATGGAGAGAGTGAGAGATATATAGAGAGAAACAGAAAGAGTGGGGGAGACAGAGACAGGCAGGCAGAGAAAGAGAGTAAGATAGAAGAGAGACACAGTGAGAGAGACAGGCAGAGGGAGAGAGAGACAGAGACAGAGAGAAAGAAAGAGAGAGACAGACAAAGAGACAGACAGAGACGGACAGAGAGAAACAGCAAGAGAGAGAGACAGAGAGAGCGAGAGTGAGAGAGAGAGAGAGAAACAGACAGAGAGGGAGAGAGACAGACAGAGAGAGACTGACAGGCAGAGAAGAGAGTAAGACAGAAGATAGGCACACAGAGAGAGAGAGAGAGAGGAAAGAAAGAAAGAGAGAGACAGGCTGGGCGCGGTGGCTCATTCCTGTCATCCCAGCACTTTGGGAGGCTGAGGCGGGTGGATCACGAGGTCAGGAGATCGAGACCATACTGACTAACTTGGTGAAATCCCATCTTTACTTAAAATACAAAAAATTAGTCGGGCTTGGTGGCAGGCGCCTATTGTCCCAGTTACTCGGGAGGCTGAGGCAGTAGAATGGCGTGAACCTGGGAGGCGGAGTTTGCAGTGAGCCAAGATGGTGCCACTGTACTCTAGCCTTAGCGACACAGTGAGACTCCATGTGAAAAAAAAAAGAGAGAGAGAGACAGACAGACAGAGAAAGAGACAAACAGAGACAGACAGAGAGAGACAGAAAGAGAGACAGAGCGAGAGAGAACAGAAAAGCAGGCAGAGAGAGAGACAGACAGGCAGAGAAAGAGAGCAAGACAGAAGACAGACACATTGAGAGAGACAGG
Organism: Pongo abelii; assembly: GCF_028885655.2. Classification (NCBI taxonomy): domain Eukaryota; kingdom Metazoa; phylum Chordata; class Mammalia; order Primates; family Hominidae; genus Pongo; species Pongo abelii. The sequence goes on along the minus strand of NC_072000.2, from coordinate 14,011,632 downwards.
CAGAGAGAGACAGACAGAAAGAGAGACTGACAGAGATGAGACAGAGAAACAGAAACGGACAGAAAGAGAGACAGACAGACAGAAAGTGAGGGAGAGAGGGAGAGAGACAGAAAGGGAGGAAGAGGGGCAGACAGAAAGAGAGACAGACGGGTAGAGAAAGACAGTAAGACAAGATAGGCACAGAGAGAGAGAGTGAGAGAGACAGACAGAGAGACTCAGAAAAAGAAAGAGACAGACAGAGAAAAACAGAGACAGACAGAGAGAGACAGAGAGAAACAGAGACAGACAGAGACAGAGAGAAACAGACAGAAAGAGAGAGACAGAGAGAGAGAGAAACAGACAGGGAGGGAGACAGAGAGAGACAGACAGGCAGAGAAAGAGAGTTAAACAGAAGACAGACACAGTGAGACAGACAGAGAGAGAGAGACAGAGATAGAGAGAAAGAAAGAGACAGACAGACAGAGAAAGAGACAGATAGAGAAAGACAAAGACAGACAGAGAGAGACAGAGAGAAACACAGAGAGAAGGTCCTAGCCGAGTAGCAATATAGTGCCTTTTCTTTCATTTTCTCTTTCTTTTCTGGTTTTCTTTTCTTTTCTTTTTTCTTTTCTTCTCTTCTCTTTTCTTTTCTTTCTTTTCTTTTCTTTCTTTCTTTCTATTTATTTATTTAGAGACCGAATCTCACTCTGTCGTCCAGGCTGTAGTGCAGTGGCGCCATCCCGGGTCACTGCAACCTCCGACTGCCAGGTTCAAGTGATTATCCTGCCTCAACCTCCAGAGTAGCTGGGATTACAGGTGCCTGCTCCACCTGTAATCGTATTTTCAGTAGAGACGGGGTTTCACCATGTTGGCTAGGCTGGTCTTGAACTCCTGATCTCGTGACCCACCCAACTCGTCCTCCCAAAGTGCTCAGATGACAGACGTGAGCCACTGCTTTCAGTGTACAGTGCCATTTATTAGAAATCACTCATGGGAACACGCACTTATAAGTCACGTGTAGTTATTTTATTTATTTACTTATTTATTTGTTTATTTTTTGCACTGGAAGGTGGGGGGACGGACTTTCTGTCTCTCTCTGTCTGTCTCTGTTTGTCTCTTTCTCTGTCTGTCTGTCTCTCTCTCTCTTTTTTTTTTCACATGGAGTCTCACTGTGTCGCTAAGGCTAGAGTACAGTGGCACTCTTGCTGCCCAGGCTACAGTGCAATGGCATAGGGGACTCAAAGAATCAACCTATGGCAGAGAGGACACGTCATTCTGAGTGTAAGGGCCGCAGTGAAAGTTGGCAGGGCCGGCACTTTTAAAGGCTGAATTCCCTGCGGCTCAGGCCTGTCGCCCCAGCACTTTGGGAGGCCCAGGAGGGCAAATCACTTCAGGTCAGGAGTTCAGTACCAACGCGGCCAACATGGAGAAACCCCATCTCCACTAAAAATAGAAAAATTAGCCATCTGTCATGGTGCGCATCTTTAATCCCAGCTACCGAAGAAGAATCACTGGAACCCGGAAAGCAGAGGTTTCAGTGAGCCAAGACAGCGCCACTGCACCGCAGCCTGGGTGACAGAGCGAGAGAGACTCAGTCCAAAAAAAAAGAAACGAAGAAAAAAAGAAAGAACAGGCCCAAATACTACATTGTCGCTAAATGTTCCCCCAAAAGGCCGGAAACCCCCTGACTCAGGTCAAGGAGGTGGTGTTTCGTTTCACTTCTCTCTCTCTCTCTCTTTCCTTCTCTCCCTCTCTCTCTTTTTCTCCTCTAACTTTCATTTCTTGTTCAAGCATCCATGTGCAAGATTGTTACATAGGTAAATTTCTGATGGGAGATTCAGTGTGCAAATGAGTTCATCACCCAGACACTGAGCGCAGTACTCGACAGTTTTCATGTTTCGTTTTGTTTTGGTTTCTCCTGAAGCTGCCTCTCCTTCCACCCCTCCTCCCTCAAGTAGGCTCCCGCGTCTCTCGTGTCCCTCGTTCTGCCCACGCAGAACTCTCATCTATAAGTTCCCACTTATGGATGAGAACACGTGGTATTTAACTGATTGTTGCTTTCATCTTCGGTGGTGGCGGTGAAAGAGGCATGACACTAAATCGACCCTTAGGACGTTCCCCTCTGTCCCCACCCCACTCCCCCTCCCCCTACACACCCTCATTCCTGCACACACTCCTCAAACGCAGGATAGGAATAAAGACAGAAATTAAAGTAAGAGGTCAGCCTCCAAGGTGGTGGAGGGAGGGGATCTCAAAGGGTGAGCAAGCGATGGGGGTCGGGGGATATCTTGGCTGAGCTTGCAACAATAGGGGAAAGAGTTTCCAGCCCCACCACATCCCGTAATCCTCAGCCGTAGCCAGCCTCTGTGTGGGGTTGTGCCTGTAAAAGCTTCTGAATGGAGAGAAACCCAAGGTAATGGAAGGCATCAGCTCCAAGTCCAGGAAGCGAATAGGGCTTTGTGCATTTGAATGGGGCTTTAGAAGGCAGTGCTGCAGCTTCCAAAGCATTGCACCTCGCCTTGCCTCACCTCGCCCAGAGCGAGACTCTGTCTCAAAATCAATCAATCAATCAATCACTAATAAAAAAATCATCAATGAAAGAAAGAAAGAAAGAAAGAAAGAAAAAAGAAAGAAAGAATCAGTACAGTGGTCGTGGTCGTGAATCATTCCCCAGAGTCCAGGCGCAGTGGCTCACGCCTGTCATGCCAGCACTTTGAGGCACCGGGTCAGGTGGGTTGCAACAAAATGATGAAACCCTATCTGTGGTAAAACATTGAAAAATGAAGGCCAGGCTCGGTGGCTCATGCCTGCCATCCCAGCACTTCGGAAGACCAGGGAGGGCGGATCACCTGAGGTCGGGAGTTCAAGACCAGCCTGACCAACATGGAGAAGCCCCGTCTGCACTAAAAATACAAAGTCAGCCAGACGTGATGGCGCATGCCTGCAGTCCCAGCTGCTGGGGAGGCTGATGCAGGGGAATCACTTGAACCCAGGAGGCAGAGGTTGTGGTGGGTCAAGATCGTGCCATTGCACTCCAGTCTGGGCAACAAGAGAGAAACTCTGTCTCGGGAAACAAAATAAATAAATAAATAAAAATTATCTGAGCAGAGTGGCACATGCCTGTGGTCCAGGTACTCTACTCTGGAGGCTGAGGTGGAAGGATTGCTTGAGTCCAGGAGCGTCCACACTGCAGTGAGTGAGTTATGATGGCACCACTGCCAGGTTGACAGAGTGAGATGCTGCCTCTAAATCAGTCAATCAATCAATCAGATCACTGGAAGGTGCTGTCTGTGTCTTATTTTCAAAGGGTGTCTCTTTAGGCCAAGCAGGCATGGTGCCTCACGCCAGTAATCCCGGCACATTGGGAGGCTGAGGCAGGAGGAAAGAAGGAAGGGAGGAAGGGAGGAAAGAAGAAAGGCAGGAAGGCAGTCAGGCAGGAAAGGAAGGAAGAAACGACAGAAAGAAAGAAAGAAAGAAAGAAAGAAAGAAAGAAAGAAAGAAAGAAAGGGAGGGAGGGAGAAGAAGAGAGAAGAAAAGAGAAGAAAAAGAAAAGAAAAGAAAACGGGGAGGGGCATATCTCCTTGACTGGTGACTGCCCAGGATACAGCTGACTGAAGCCTCGACCTGTGGGGCCTCAAGTGTTCTTCTCCTTATCTCAGCCTCCCGAGTAGCTGCGACTACAGGCAGGTATTACCACGGAAAACTAATCTTATAAAATATTATAATTATTATTGAGGGGGAGTCTCGCTCTGTCTCAATAATTGCCATGGCATGATCTCAGCTCACTGCAACCTCGGCCTCCCCAATTCAAGCAACTCGCCTGCCTCAGTCTCCTGAGTAGTTGTGATTACAAGCCTATGCCACCAGAACTGGTAATTCTATTTTTCATAGAGATGGGGTTTCACTATGTTGGCCAGCCTGGTCTTGAATTCCCGGCCTCAAGTGATCAACCCACCTTGGCCTCCCAAAGTGCTGGAATGACAGGCGTGAGCCACTGTGCCCAGCCCAGATGATCTTTTTTATAAATTGTAGAGAAGGAGTTTTGTCAACCACACGGTGGAGGGTGGAGTGGGTTTTACTCAGACTGCGTACTGTGAAAAGGGTAAATTAGTGTGGTTTGTGAACTAGATGTGGAAATTGTGTGTGTGTGTGAGAGAGAGAGACCAATCCCACCATGAGGACGTGGAAATGGTGTTTGATTTGGGTACCTGCCTATTCACCTGTCTGTGTGTAGATGACTGAAGATTCCACAAATGAAGGTCAGCAGTATCTATTGAGCTGTTTCTCCCTCTCATGCGTCTCATGTGTGTGGTGGAGAAAGGAAAGAAAAGAGGTTCTGATGGGAAGTTGTCTTCATGCCTGAGGAAGCTGAAGGCAGGCTGACGGGACGGAGGACATCCTATGTGACATTTCCATACCTGGACACCCTTTACAATTCTGGGGCTGCCAGTCCACCCTGTATGTCAACATACCCCCAAGAACAGCATGGTCCGGGGTGGCCCAGTCTCATCCCATCCGGCCCACCCGGGGTATCTGGTGGAAGTCTTCACTGGAGGATTCGACACCATGGAATACTATGCAGCCATAAAAAATGATGAGTTCATGTCCTTTGTAGGGACATGGATGAAACTGGAAACCATCATTCTCAGCAAACTATCGCAAGGACAAAAAACCAAACACTGCATGTTCTCACTCATAAGTGGGGATTGAACAATGAAAACACATGGACACAGGAAGGGGAACATCAAACACCGGGGACTGTTGTGAGGTGGGGGAAGGGTGGAAGGATAGCATTAGGAGATATACCTAATTCTAAATGACGAGTTAATGGGTGCAGCACAACAACATGGCACACGTATACATATGTAACAAACCTGTACGTTCTGCACATGTACCCTAAAACTTAAAGTATAATAATAATAAAATTTAAAAAAAGAAAAAAGAAAACGTCATCGCAGTTCCCTTGGGGTCACCAGGCAACGGCCAGCCAGGAGAGGGTGGTGGGACATGAAGGGGGACGGCGCATCAGCCTCAGAGCTCGCTGGAAGGTGCCAGGTAGCCAGTGGGGGATGCTGAGCCAGAGACGTCAGGCAGGATATAGATCTGGAAGGTGCATCAGTCCTCTCCGATACCTCTCCCACGGAAAATCCCACAGCGGCGGTGGGAGCCTTGGCTGGGGGAGAAGCAGGGACAAGGGGGAGAGGGAAGGAGGCCCCCGGGAGGATTTAGCACAGAAAACCCACACAGGCAAGCTCCCTCCGTCCTATCGGGTCCAAGGTACACCCTGGGAGGTGGCAAGAGAAACGTTCACCCCATACTTTTTGTCTTTCTCTTTATTTTTTTTTTGTCTTTTCCATTTTACAAGAGATGCTCATTTCAACAACCAGGCGGTGGATGTGACGGGAGAAGTGTCAAGGCCAGGAGACCAACCTGATCAACTGAGCAACACAAGTAGGAGAGCCCAGCTGAAAAAAATGAAAAAAAAGGGGGAGGAGGAGGAAAGAAAAGAAAAGAAAAAAGAAAAACAATCACCAAGAAAGTTAAAATTCTCTAATGGTGTAGGCACAAAAAAGAGTGATTTCACGTCTTTTCCCACAACATGGATAGAGCTGGAAGCAAGTATGTACCCAGTGAACTGCCTTCTGCTTAAAAGTGGGAGGTAAACAGTGGGTACGCACACGGTCATCAAGATGGAAATAACAGACACTCCAAAAGGGAGGAGGAGGACAACAGGGGGACGAGGGATGAATAAATCGCCCGTCAGAGACAACGTTCGCCACGTGGGTATCGGATACACTGGAGGTCCACTTCTACATCCGGAGGCAGTAGTATGCTGATCTAACAAACAAGCAGGTACACCCCCTAAGTCTGTAAAATACCAAAACAACGACGACAGCACCAGCAGCAGCAGCAGCAACAACAACTGCAATAGAACAGAAGCTGGAACACAAAACAACCACCACCACCACCACAATCACCAGCTGGGGGTTGGGGGAGGGTGGCCACGCTCCAGGCCTTCAGGCTCAGTCCCCTCGGGTATAAAAAACAAAACAGCAGACTCATTCCTGCCTGTAGGCAGGAAAAATCCAATCAAAGTTCTCCATTGATAGAAAGGGAAGTAGAATACGGAGAAGGGCTTATTGATCTTGTGATCGATCGCGGCCATACATGTAGGAAAAAATTAAATACAGACAGCAACACTTTCTACACTGTTCAAAAGCATCGCAGATGAGACGCACCACACTCCATGGGGCTTGTGCCACTAGAAAGAAAAGACAGGCCGGGCACGATGGATCATTCCTGTCATCCCAGCACTTTGGGAGGCTGAGGCGGGTGGATCACGAGGTCAGGAGATCGAGACCATCCTGGCTAACACGGTGAAACCCTATCTCTACTAAAAATGCAGAAAATTAGCTGGGCCTGGTGTGGGCACCTGTAGTCCCAGCTACTCGGGAGGCTGAGGCAGGAGGATGGTATGAACCCGGGAAGTGCAGCTTGCAGTGAGCCAAGATAGAGCCACTACACTCTGGCCTGGGCTAAAGAGCGAGACTCCGTCTCAAAAAAAAAAAAAAAAAAAAATCCAAGCATATTGCTGCATGCCTGTAGTCCCGGCTACTCAGGAGGCTGTGGTAGAACAATCACTTCACCCAGCAGTTTGAGACTGCAGTGAGCTATGATCATGCCACTGCACTCTGGCCTGGGTGACAGAGCAAAACCCCTTCTCAAAACAAAGAACAACCAAAAACTTTCAAGAATACTCAGAGATAGTGTAGGTTTGGTTCCAGACAACCACAATAAGGCAAATGTTACAATCAAATTAGTCACATAAACATTTTGTTTCCCAGTACTTATAAAAGTTATGCATAAACTGTGTTGTAGTCTAATGAGTATTTAATAATTATTAATTAATTAATTAGTAATCACATTATGTCTAAAAATCCATGTACATACCTTAACTTAAAATACCTCATTGCTGAAAAATACTAATGAATATCTGAACCTTACCAAGTCATAATGTTTTTGCTGGTGAGTGAAGGGGTGGCCTGCTCCTCCACACTTGTGGGTATTTCTAGTCAAGTGGGACGAGAGACTGAGAAAATAAGTAAGACAAAGAGACAAAGTATAGAGAAGCAATAGTAGGCCCGGGGGACCGGCACTCAGCATACCAAGGACCTGCACAGGCACCGGCCTCTGAGTTCCCTCAGTTTATATTGCTTATTATTTTCATTATTTCAGCAAAAAGGAATGTAGTAGGAGAGCAGGGTGATAATAAGGAGAAGTTTTTATTGCTTATTATTTTCATTATTTCAGCAAAAAGGAATGTAGTAGGAGAGCAGGGTGATAATAAGGAGAAGGTCAGCAAAAAACATGTGAGCAAAATAATCTATGTCAATTAAGTTCAAGGGAAGGTACTATGACTGGACGTGCACGTAAGCCAGATTTATGTTTCTCTCCACCCAAACATCTCAGTGGAGTAAAGAATAACAAAGCAGCATTACTGCAAACATGTCTGCCCTCCCATCATAGGGCGGATTTTCTCCTATCTCAGAATTGAACAAATGTACAATTGGGTTTTATACTGAGACATTCAGTTCCCAGGGGCAGGCAGAAGACAGTGGCCTTCCTCTATCTCAACTGCAAGAGGCTTTCCTCTTTTACTAATCCACCTCAGCACAGACCCTTAACGGGTGTCAGGCTGGGGGACAGTCACGTCTTTCTCATCCCATGAGGCCATATTTCAGACTTTCACATTGGGAGAAACCTTGGACAATATCCCGCTTTCAAGGGCAGAGGTCCCTGCGGCTTTCTGCAGTGCATTTTGCCCCTCGTTTATTAAGATTAGAGAATGGGGATGACTTTTACCAAGTATACTGCTTGTAAACATTTTGTTAACAAGGCACGTACTGCACAGCCCTAGATCCCTTAAACCTTGATTTCATACAACGCATGTTTTTGTGAGCTCCAGGTTGGGTCTGAGTGGCTGGGACAAAGTGGCTGGGGCAAAGCGGCTGGGGCAAAGCCACAAATTAACAACATCTCACCAAAGCAATTGTTTAAAGTACAAGTCTTTTTCAAAATGGAGTCTCTTATGTCTTTTCTTTCTATATAGACACAGAAACAGTCTGATCTCTCTTTCCTTTCTCTACAGTGAGGGTCTTGCCTCTATGTTGATGGCTGCTGACTGATCAGTATGGGGGCTGCTGAAGTTTGGGTACCTGTGTCAATTTCTTAAAACAATGAAGTTTGTTCCTTTCACAAAAGATTTCTCTGTAGCATGTGATGCTGTTTGATAACATTTTATCCACAGTAGAACTTCCTTCAAAATTGAGTAAACCCTCTCAAACCCTGCTGCTGCTTTATCCACTAGGTTTATGGAATATTCTAAATCCTTTGTTGTTATTTCAACAATGTTCATAGCATCTCCACCTGGAGTAGATTCCATCTCAAGAAAATATTTTCTTTGCTCATCCATAAGAAGCAACTCTCCACTTGTTCAAGTTTCATCATGAGTTTACAGCAATTTAATCTCATCTTAAGGCCCTAATTCTAATTTTGATTGTCGTGTGATTTCTACCACATCTGTGGGGACTTCCTCCACTGACATCCTGAGCCCTCAAAGTCATCCATGAGGGCTGGAATCAACTTCTTCCAAACACCTCTTATGTTGATATTTCAACCTCCTCCCATCAAACACAAATGTTCTTAATGGCATTTGCTATTAAGGACATTTGTGATTCACAGGAGGAGTTTGAAATATCATGAAGGGATTAATGGTGAAACCTTTCCAAAAGGTTTTCAATTCAGTTTATCCAGACTCATCAAAGAAATTACTATCTATGACAGCTATACCTTTACAAAATGCATTTATTATTTAATAAAAACACTTGAAAGTCAAAACCACTCTTTGATCCACAGGCTGAAGGATAGATATTGTATTAGCAGCCATGAACATAACATTAATTTCCAAGTACATCTCCATCTAAGCTTCTGGGTAGCAAGGAGAATTATTAATAAGCAGCAATCTTTTTTCCTTTTTTCTTTTCTTTCCTTTTTTTTTTTTTTCTCCTTTATATAGTTTCCCTCTTGTTGCCCAGGATGGAGGGCAGTGGCGTGGTCTTGGCTCACTGCAACTTCCGCCTCCAGGGTCCAAGCCATTCTTCTGTGTCAGCCTCCCAAGTAGCTGAAATTACAAGTACATCCACCATGCCCGGCTAATTTTTTATATTTTTATTAGACATGGGGTTTCATAATTTTTGCCAGGCTGGTCTCCAACTTCTGATCTCAGGCGATCCAACCACTTCGGCCTCCCAAAGTGCAGGGATTATAGGTGTGAGCCACTGCACCAGGACAAGCAGCAATCCCTTTAAAGGACTCTTTTTTTTTTTTTTCTGAGCAGTAGGTCTCAATAGTGGGATTAAAATATTCAGTAAACCATACTGTTAACAGTTGTGTTGTCACTCAGTCTGTGAGGTTCCATTTCTAGAGCACAGAAAGAATAGATTTTGAATAATTCTTAAGAGCACTGAGATTTTCAGAGTGGTCAATGAGCATTGGCTCTAACTTAAAGTCACCAACTGCAATGGTCCTCAAAGACAGTCAGCCCATCCTTTGAAGTTTTGAAGCCAAGTGTTGAAGTCTCTCTAGCGATGAAAATTTTACATCTTCAGTAAGCTTAATCATTTCTAGCTCTTTACTTAAAGTGAGAGAACTGCAATTCTTCCTTCCATTTGAGCTCTTTGAGGCCACTGTGGTTACTAATTAACACCCTCAGTGGGTGTCATCCTCCTCACTCCTCAATCGAGTTCGCCCACATCTCTGCATGGGGAACGGGGCTTTCTGCACCACACACGTCCTGCATGCCTGGGGCTCTCCCACAGGGGGCTTTCGTGAGCCAGGGAGCAAGGGCCGTCCCCCCGCTCCAGCCCAGCCTGGCTGTGCAGGCAGAAGGAATCTCTCAACCTGCCATTGCACGTGGGAATTTTTGTGTTCACTGCCCTGGCTCCTCTGGAAGTAGGACTGTCCCACCCTCAGACACCTTGGTGGCCTCTGCACCCCAACAAATGCCAGGAGGATGAGGATCCGCAGCATGGCGGCCTGCTGGGCGCATGCTCAGTGGGACAGCTTGGGCCCCCTTAAGCTGAGTCACAGGGGCAAGGTGTGTTTGCACCACCCATGTCCCACCGGAGTCTGTGGTGGGTCTGGAGCCCCAGGTCGCCAGGGCGGTGTGGGAAACCAAAGAAGGGGCACCTCCACCTCCGAAGCTACTGACCCAAGAGGCCTCCGCATCAAGCACAGATGCAAGCCATCCAGGCACCTCTCAACCGCTTCAGGAGCCGGGGCGCTTGTCTACACTCACCTCCAGCCTGTTAGATGAGCTCCTGTCAACCCCAGAGTTTCAGCAAAAGGCACAACCTTTCCTAGATCCGGCGCCATTGGGGAAGCTGAAGGAAGTGGAAGAGCCCGCTCCACTGGAACCACTCCTCAGCCAGGAAGAACACCGGGCTCTGCTGGAGAAACTTTAAGACGCGAGGATGGGGCGGGGTGGGGGCAGGGCGGCGGCCTCTCTTTCTCGGTGAACCTCTGACTCGGTATGGAGAGGCGTGTCTTCCCTTCCAGCTGACCTGCCTAGGATCTCTGAGTTCCAGGTCCCATGAGAGACTCCACTCAGAGGAGGGCTGTCATTCTTTCCTGAGCATCCCGGGGATCCCAGGGCCCGTCCAGGTACCGGGAGGTGGAGTGTCTACTGCTCATGCGCGGGTTAGCAGGCAGCAGCCTAGGTTTTCTAACCAGCTCAGGCGGAGCTCTCATCCCTTCCCTCTTGTGACCCCACCGCGTTCTTCAGTGGGGCGGGCGGAGACCTCCATCCCGGGAAACACTGGCCAGGGCAGGTGCCAAGCCTACTCTTCTTTCCGCGTCTCGCCACCTCTGTCTCCCCGCCCCACCGTCACTCGCCTACCCTTACCCAGCCAGCTTTCTCGACATCACCGTGGAGTTTCTGACAGCTAAATGCAGACCCGAGACCACGCGCAAACTGGGGTGCTGCCCTTTATACGCGAGAGGGAACTCAGGCAAAGATGGGGAGAGGAACGGAGACAGAAAGGGAGGGAGCGATGGAGGGAGAAAAGAACGGATGGACCCAGGGACCTTGGAAGGTTTGGAGGGATAGGAGGGAGAGAGGGAAGGAGGAAGGGAGGGAGTAAGGGAGGAACTGAGGGAGGGACGGAGGGAAAGAGGGATGGAGGGTGGGAGCAAGAAACAAAGAGGGGAAGGCAGAGAGAAAAGCGGTCTTCTTCCTCCACGACCAGCAGGATCTTGCACTCCAGGAAAATGTTGGGTGCCCAGGGCAGGCTAAGTGCTCGGCCCACAGCCCCGTCGGTCTGCGGGGCTCTCACCGGCCCTCTGGATCGCCAGCCTGGGTTACCTCATCTGGGAGCGATTCAGACGAATTTCGTCTCCAAAGGAATAAGCGAATTACCCAGAGAGTAATGAGCAGAGACTCGGATGATTGTCCATTTTTCATCCACATGGTTCACAGATGAGATAGCCCCACGTTGAGCCTGCAGCGGAGCGTGAGGTGGATAGTCCCGCCCACACAGGAGTCGGCCCACTCAGGCCGACTGAACCATGGTTTTGGGTTCCACGTTCCTTTGTCTTCTGCAAGGGGGCCTGTTGCTCTTGTGTCTCTAGCCCCCGAAAGCGTGAACATTTTGACTGTATGTTTCCCGAGCTCTGTAGGGACACAGAAACCTCAAGAGAATAGTGGAAAAGCAGCATCTTGTTTTCGCTCTCCTTTCCAGTTTCCTCTTTGGAAACAGGTCATAGTGGAGACTCCCCATTTCTTAGGAAACAGGAAACCATCGTCAGGCCGTGATGCACCGGGCGTTTCTTTTCTCTGTAGTTTTGCTCTCGTTTTCTACATGAAAATGAACGAGATTCGTAAGGAATCAGAAAAGAATTTATGGTACACAAGTCTTCACTACTGTTGCATTCCACTTTGAAATCACTTTGAGCTAAAACAACAGTTTTCCAAGATTTAAAGAAAAATAGATTTTATAAAAGGGATTCTTTTATTCACTCAATACATAATTTAAGTTACTGAGAGTAACAAGTGATATTTTTTCCACTATAATTTGCTCTGATGAAAGAAATAATTCTTTTAACTCCTCACAAATGCTGCATTTTCAGGACTAAAGGAATTATCAGTAGGCATTCTTTCTTCTTGATCTAAGTTATTTGTCTCTAAAATATGTCAAGTAAGCTTTTAAAGATTCAGGGAGGGGCAGTTTCATGATTTTTTCTCTCAGTAAATTTCGAGGTTACTCCTCTGGCTTCATCGCTTCACTGTGATCTTTTTCTTCCTCTTCTTTGCTATCTTCTTCCATTTTTTCATCCTCCTCACTGTCTAGAGGCTGAGGAATAAGCTGATCACCCACAAATACGTAAGTGGTAATTCTCTGTTTAACTCTCTTTCCTTTCCTTTTGGGTGGAGCCCTTTGAGGAATCCCCTTGGTCTGCATCTCATCATTTATGAAATTTCTAAGTGTGGGTCACATGAAAATACGAGCCAAGTCCTGTAGATCCCTTACAGTGATTCCTTACAGATTTGCAGTTGTGAGGGTTAGATTTAATTTTATATAAGGTTTAAATAATAGTTAAACTTATGTAACCTGATCTGAATTTGCATTTCCTCTAAGAAAACTTCATTTATCTAATAAGGAAATCAAATGATTGTAGACCTATTTACCTTAATTTTGTTGCAATCACTGTTGCTGGGTTGCTGTATATATATTCTGGGCAATATATGACTGTAATAACAATACAAAATACTGAATAATTCAGCTTGCATAAATCCCACAAATTTTATGAAATTTCACAGCACAGCTACTTTTGCTTTTAAATCTCTTTCCAAAAGACATGAGTAAAATATGGACTTCTTTCATAGAGTTATTAAGAGCAAAGCAAGTGAATTATTAAAATAGGAAGTATGTACTTAACACAACTTTTTATATGGACCCTTTACATTTTCAGTATTTTAAAAAATGAGGTTATCTTAACTCTCTAGAATTTTTTTATTATTATTATACTTTAAGTTTTAGATTACATGTGCAAAATGTGCAGGTTAGTTACATATGTATACATGTGTCATGCTGGTGTGCTGCACCCATTTAGCACTCGACATTTAGCATTAGGTATATCTTCTAAAGTTAACCCTCCACCCTCCGCCCACCCGACGACATTCCCCAGAGTGTGATGCTCACCTTCCTGTGTCCGTGTGTTCCCATTGTTCAATTCCCACCTATGAGTGAGAACATGCAGTGTTCGGTTTTTTGTCCTTGGGATAGTTTACTGAGAATGATGATTTCCAATTTCATCCATGTCCCTAAAAAGGACATGAACTCATCATTTTTTATGGCTGCATAGTATTCCATGGTGTATATGTGCCACGTTTTCTTAATCCACTGTTGGACATTTGGGTTGGTTCCAAGTCTTTGCTATTGTGAATAATGCTGCAATAAACATACTTGTGCATGTGTCTTTATAGCAGCATGATTTACAGTCCTTTGGGTATATACCCAGTAATTGGATGGCTGGGTCAAATGGTATTTCTAGTTCTAGATCCTTGAGGAATCACCACACCGACTTCCAAAATGGTTGAACTAGTTTACAATCCCACCAACAGTGTAAAAGTGTTCCTATTTCCCCACAACCTCTCCAGCACCTGTTGTTTCCTGACTTTTTAATGATCGCCATTCTAACTGGTGTGAGATGGTATCTCATTGTGTTTTTGATTTGCATTTCTCTGATGTTCAGTGATGGTGAGCATTTTTTTCGTGTGTTTTTTGGCTGCATAAATGTCTTCTTTTCAGAAGTGTCTGTTCATGTCCTTCGCCCACTTTTTGATGGGGTTGTTTGTTTTTTTCTTGTAAATTTGTTTGAGTTCATTGTAGATTGTGGATATTAGCCCTTTGTCAGATTAGTAGTTTGCGAAAATTTTCTCCCATTTTGTAGGTTGCCTGCTCACTCTGATGGTAGTTTATTTTTCTGTACAGAAGCTCTTTAGTTTAATTAGGTCCCATTTGTCAATTTTGCCTTTTGTTGCCATTGCTTTTGGTGTTTTAGACATGAAGACCTTGCCCATGCCTGTGTCCTGAATGGTAATGCCTAGGTTTTCTTCTGGGGTTTTTATGGTTTTAGGTCTAATGTTTAAGTCTTTAATCCATATTGAATTATTTTTTGTATAAGGTGTAAGGAAGGGATCCAGTTTCAGCTTTCTACATATGGCTAGCCAGTTTTCCCAGAACCATTTATTAAATAGGGAATCCTTTCCCCATTGCTTGCTTTTCTCAGGTTTGTCAAAGATCAGATAGCTGTATGTATGCGGCATTATTTCTGAGGGTTCTGTTCTCTTCCACTGATCTATGACTCTCTTTTGATACCAGTACCATGCTGTTTTGGTTACTGTAGCCTTGTAGTATAGTTTGAAGTCAGGTAGCGTGATGCCTCCAGGGTTGCTCTTTTGGCTTAGGATTGACTTGGCGATGTGGCTCTTTTTTGGTTCCATATGAACTTTAAGGTAGTTTTTTCCAATTCTGTGAAGAAAGTCATTGGTAGCTTGATGGGGATGGCATTGAATCTATAAATTACCTTGGGCAGAATGGCCATTTTCACGATATTGTTTCTTCCTACCCATGAGCTTGGAATGTTCTTCCATTTGTTTCTATCCTCTTTTAATTCAATGAGCAGTGGATTGTAGTTCTCCTTGAAGTGGTCTTTCATGTCCCTTGTAAGTTGGATTCCTAGATATCTTATTCTCCTTGAAGGAATTGTGAATGGGAGTTCACTCATGATTTCGCTCTGTTAGTCTGTTATTTGTGTATAAGAATGCTTGTGATTTTTGTACATTGATTTTGTATCCTGACACTTTGCGGAAATTTCTTATCAGCTTAAGGAGATATTGGGCTGAGACAGTGGGGTTTTCTAGATATATAATCGTGTCACCTGCAAACAGGGACAATTTGACTTCCTCTTTTCCTAATTGAATACCCTTTATTTCCTTCTCCTGCCTAATTGCCCTAGCCAGAACTTCCAACTCTATGTTGAATAGGGGTGGTGAGAGAGGGCATCCCTGTCTTGTGTCAGTTTTCAAAGGGAATTCTTCCAGTTTTTGCCCATTCAGTATGATATTGGCTGTGGGTTTGTCATAGATAGCTCTTATTATTTTGAGATATGTCCCATCAATACCTAATTTATTGAGAGTTTTTAGCATGGAGGGTTGTTGAATTTTGTCAAAGGACTCTTCTGTATCTATTGAGATAATCATGTGGTTTTTGTCTTTCATTGTGTTTATATGCTGGATTATATTTATTGATTTGTGTATATTGAACCAGGCTTGCATCCCAGGGATGAAGCCCACTTGATCATGGTGGATAAGCTTTTTGATGTGCTGCTTTATTTGGTTTGCCAGTATTTTATTGAGGATTTTTGCTTCAATGTTAATGAAGGATATTGGTCTAAAATTCTCTTTTTTTGTTGTGTCTCTGCCCAACTTTGGTATCAGGATGATGCAGGCCTCATAAAATGAGTTATGGAGGATTCCCTCTTTTCCTGTTGATTGGAATAATTTCAGAAGGAATGGTGCCAGTTCCTCCTTGTACCCCTGGTAGAATTCGGCTGTGAATCCATCTGGTCCTGGACTTTTTTTGGTTGGTAAGCTACTGATTATTGCCTCAATTTCAGAGCCTGTTATTTGTCTATTCAGAGATTCAACTTCTTCCTGGTTTAGTCTTGGGAGGGTGTATGTGTCGAGGAATTTATCCATTTCTTCTACATTTTCTAGTTTATTTACATAGAGGTGTTTGTAGTATTCCCTGATGGTAGTTTGTATTTCTGTGGGATTGGAGATTGTATCCCCTTTATCATTTTTATTGCATCTATTTGATTCTTCTCTCTTTTTTTCTTTATTAGTCTTGCTAGCAGTCTATCAATTTTGTTGGTCCTTTCAAAAAACCAGCTCCTGGATTCATTAATTTTTTGAAGGGTTTTTTGTGTCTCTATTTCCTTCAGTTCTGCTCTGATTTTAGTTATTTCTTGCCTTCTGCTAACTTTTGAATGTGTTTGCTCTTGCTTTTCTAGCTCTTTTAATTCTGATGTTAGGGTGTCAATTTTGGATCTTTTCTGCTTCCTCCTGTGGTCATTTAGTGCTATAAATTTCCCTCTACACTGCTTTAAATGTGTCCCAGAGATTCTGGTATGTTGTGTCTTTGTTGTCATTGGTTTCAAAGAACATCTTTATTTCTGCCTTCATTTCGTTATGTACGCAGTAGTTATTCAGGAGCAGGTTGTTCAGTTTCCATGTAGTTGAGCAGTTTTGAGTGAGTTTCTTCATCCTGGGTCCTAGTTTGATTGCACTGTGGTCTGAGACACAGTTTGTTACGATTTCTGTTCTTTTACATTTGCTGATTAGAGCTTTACTTCCAACTATGTGGTCAATTTTTGAATAGGTTTGGTGCTGAAAAAATGTATATTCTGTTGATTTGGAGTGGAGAGTTCTGTAGAAGTCTATTAGGTCCACTTGGTGCAGAGCTGATTTCAATTCCTGGGTATCCTTGTTAACTTTCTGTCTCGTTGATCTGTCTAATGTTGACAGTGGGGTGTTAAAGTCTCCCATTATTATTGTGTGGGAGTCTAAGTCTCTTTGTAGGTAACTCAGGACTTGCTATATGAATCTGGGTGCTCCTGTATTGGGTGCATATATATTTAGGATAGTTAGCTCTTCTTGTTGAATTGATCCCTTTACCATTATGTAATGGCCTTCTTTGTCTCTTTTGATCTCTGTTGGTTTAAAGTCTGTTTTATCAGAGACTAGGATTGCAACCCCTGCCTTTTCTTGTTTTCCATTTGCTTGGTAGATCTTCCTCCATCCTTTTATTTTGAGCTTATGTGTGTCTCTGCACGTGAGATGGGTTTCCTGAATACAGCATACTGATGGGTCTCCACTCTTTATCCAGTTTGCCAGTCTGTGTCTTTTAACTGGAGCATTTAGTCCGTTTACATTAAAAGTTAATATTGTTATGTGTGAATTTGATCCTGTCATTATGATGTTAGCTGGTTATTTTGCTCGTTAGTTGATGCAGGGTCTTCCTAGCCTAGATGGTCTTTACGATTTGGCATGATTTTGCAGTTGCTGGTATTAGATGTTCCTTTCCATGTTTAGTGCTTCCTTCAAGATCTCTTTTAAGGCAGGTCTGGTGGTGACAAAATCTCTCAGCATTTACTTGTCTGTAAAGTATTTTGTTTCTCCTTCACTTATGAATCTTAGTTTGGCTGGATATGACATTCTGGGTCCAAATTCTTTTCTTTAAGAATGTTGAATATTGGCCACCACTCTCTTCTGGCTTGTAGAGTTTCTGCTGAGAGATTCACTGTTAGTCTGATGGACTACCCTTTGTGCATAACCCGACCTTTCTCTCTGGCTTCCCTGAACATTTTTTCCTTCATTTCAACTTTGGTGAATCTGACAATTATGTGTCTTGGAGTTGCTCTTCTCGAGGAGTATCTTTGTGGCGTTCTCTGTATTTCCTGAATCTGAATGTTGGCCTGCCTTGCTAGATTGGGGAAGATCTTTTGGATAATATCCTGCAGAGTGTTTTCCAACTTGGTTCCATTCTCCCCGTCACTTTGAGGTACACCAATCAGACGTAGACTTGGTCTTTCCACATAGTCCCATATTTCTTGGAGGGTTTGTTCGTTTCTTTTTATTCTTTTTTCTCTAAACTTCCCTTCTCGCTTCATTTCATTCATTTCATCTTTCATCACTGATACCCTTTCTTCCAGTTGATTGCATTGGCTCCTGGGACTTTTGCATTCTTCACGTATTTCTCAAGCCTTGGATTTCAGCTCCATCAGCTCCTTTAAGCACTTCTCTGTATTGTTTATTCTAGTTATACATTCGTCTAATTTTTTTTCAAAGTTTTTTAACTTCTTTGCCTTTGGTTTGTATTTCCTCCTGTAGCTTGGAGTAGTTTGATCATCTGAAGACTTCTCTCAACTCGTCAAAATCATTCTCCCTCCAGCTTTGCTCCGTTGTTGATGAGGAACTGAATTCCTTTGGAGGAGGAGAGGCACTCTGCTTTTTAGAGTTTCCAGTTTTTCTGCTCTGTTTTTTCCCCATCTTTGTGGTTTTATCTCCTTTTGGTCTTTGATGATGGTGATGTACAGATGGGTTTTTGGTGTGGATGTCCTTTCTGTTTGTTAGTTTCCCTCTAACAGACAGGACCCTCAGGTGCAGGTCTGTTGGAGTTTGCTAGAGGTCCACTCCAGACGCTGTTTGCCTTTGTAACAGCAGCGGTGGCTGCAGAAAAGCAGATTTTCATGAACCACGAATGCTGCTGTCTGATCGTTCCTCTGGAAGTTTTGACTCAGAGGAGTACCCGGCCGTGTGAGGTATCAGTCTGCCCCTACTGGGGGGTGCCTCCCACTTAGGCTTCTTGGAGTTCAGGGGTCAGGAACCCACTTAAGGAGGCAGTCTGCCCGTTCTCAGATCTCCAGCTGCATGCTGGGAGAACCATTCCTCTCTTCAAACTGTCAGACAGGGACATTTAAGTCTGCAGTGGTTACTGCTGTCTTTTTGTTTGTCTGTGCCCTGCCCCCATAGGTGGAGCCTATAGAGGCAGGCAGGCCTCCTTGAGCTGTGGTGGGCTCCACCCAGTTCGAAGTTCCCAGCTGCTTTGTTTACCTAGGCAAGCCTGGACAATGGCGGCACCCCTCCCCCAGCCTCGCTGCCGCCTTGCAGTTTGATCTCAGACTGCTGTGCTAGCAATCAGTGAGACTCCGTGGGTGTAGGACCCTCTGAGCCAGGTGCGGGATATAATCTCCTGGTTTGCCCTTTTTTAAGCCCGTCGGAAAAGTGCAGTATTAGGGTGGGAGTGACCCGATTTTCCAGGTCCATCTGTCACTCCTTTCTTTGACTAGGAAAGGGAACTCCCTGACCCCTTGCACTTCCTGATTTAGGCAATGCCTAGCCCTGCTTCGGCTTGCACATGGCGCGCTGCACTCACTCCCCTGTGCCCACTGTCTAGCACTCTCTAGTGAGATGAACCCGGTACCTCAGATTGAAATTCAGAAATCACCCGTCTTCTGTGTCAGTCACACTGGGAGCTGTAGACTGCAGCTGTTCCTATTCAGCTATCTTGGCTGCGCCGACTCTCTAGAATTTTTAAATTATATTTAGAATTGTTTTTTCTATAGTTCACTGTATAAAGTATTTGTTTTTTTTTAAAAAGCAAAATCATCATTATGTGTGACTCTTGATAGGCCACAGAACAAGTGAATGAGCATGAGTGAGACCACTTTCTTAGATGTCTGTAAGTAGCAGGGCCGTGGTAGACCTGGTCAGTGGATGCACTTTAGCAGATGGAACTTCTAGTTTACCTGAATATTTATCCTTGACAAGGTAGGGCTGAGCCTACACTTGCTTTGGATCTTTCTAGTACAAGAAATATTCACAGAAATTGTATCTAGATACCTTTTGTTTGGAAAATCCTGTTCAGAATCATAGTGTAATCTTTGGGACTCATGCCCTGCTCATTTGACTTCTTCCCATATTTTTTGTGTTTCTTTTGGTAAAACTATAATGGTTTTCATTTTTTACTTAATATCACACAATTAAACTGTCCATATTTGAGCTTTATTGTAGCTTATCAGTGATAAAAAACAGGTATTAATTGCCATTGTTTGCTTGTTTGTTTTCCTAATAAGGCCTGAAAACAGCCATTACTTATTAAGAAAGTGTGCAATGTAACATATTTGCTAGAGTTACATGGATTATATATTTCTTAAAGGGAAAAATTTGAGAGTATCATGGATTATCACCAGGATTATTCTTAAAGTAGTTGCTCAGATTTGGTTAAGGAAGCCCAATCAAAGTATAATGAAAGGATTATTATCTCTCTGCTAAGATTAAGATATTGTTTCAAAAATCTCAGCCCGAATAATTCCAAAACATCTGAAAACAAGTGTTTGTGATCATGTGTAAGCATGAAATTGTTCCAAGTAAGTGAGGATATTTTAGTTATGTGAAAGGCAGTATCAATGGAAGATTATTTGTATTACACCAGTGGCTAGGATGGTGGAATTGGGGTTATTTCTACAGTTATTCTTAGATGATTGCTAAACTGCTAAGAAATGCCCCATATGATTTGTATCTAGGAAAGTAAAAAATCAGTATCATACTGTTGTCATCTGTCAGAAATGTTCATTTTATTCTGAATTAAATGTGGCTTTTGAAGTTATCTTGAATTCCTGGTGACCAAATGTTTTTATCTGGAAAACCTGGGGAAAGTTGTCTGTCCCATCTACCCTGCTGTTTTGTTTTTTTTTCTCTGTTGGAACTGCTGTTTAGATGATGCTTTTACTATGCAGGAGAGAGTTTTTGTTAAGGATATATTTGAAGATTGGGTTTTCCATAATGTCTTTCATTCTTTGACTTTGGCAAAGTGTACAGTAGATTTTCATGATCATTGCATACTTCTTGTCATTGAAATGTATTTTTATGTTTTTAAATGCATTCATTTTACACTTGTGACTTTATTATTGACTTTAAGAGGCAGAAATAAAAAAATAAAATTAAATAAAAAAGAAAATGAATGCGATCCACACACCTGCGTGTGTGAGACTATCACGGCAACAGCAACACCCACAGGCATTGCCGCCTCCACAGAGAGGGCATGAAAAACTCAAGACTATCATGGATGTTCAGTTCTACACTCCACCCTTCCAAGGTGGTTTCTCCCTGAAATCGTGTGTGAGCCCAGAGAGAAACTTCCAGTTTCTGTAGAATTCTGGAGAACTCAGAGAGACAGCCCCAGAAGCCACCCTTTCCTGGCCGATCTGGCCCCACCTTCATCATCTACCACACTTGGCCCTGTGTTTGTGGTCTCTGGCTTCAGAGGGCGGGTTATCCAGGGCCCTTGGGTACTCATGCATATTCGTGAAGGGGTGAAGCTGGTGGGTCTTTATAAGTGCCACTGGTGGGGTCGGACTCCTGACTGGACCTATATGCAGCACAAAGGCCAACTGAGGCACACGGGAGCTGCCGGCCACTCTCTGCCCTTGTCTCTCCATGAAATTCCGGCCAGGTGCCCCCACGATGGCTCTCCCGACACTTTCTGACAGCCCTTTCCCCGTGGAAGCCTGAGGACGAGGACAGCAAAGGGACTCGTTTGTAACCTGAACGAAAAAGATGCCCTGCCAGCGTGCTTTGAGTGGAACCCTTACCTGAACTGGCCAGAGAGACCTGCCTTTTAGAGTCCTGGATTCAGATTTCGTGTCAGAATCGAAGGTTCAGGCATCCAGGCCAGGGTGGCAGGGAATCCACGCATGCAGACGGCCTGTGCAATGCAGCCCACAAGGGTGCCACCCTCCCTCCCTCGTCGCCTTCATCCCCACCAGGGCGTGGGGTACAGGGGGATTTTGTTAGCCAGGCAGCAATGTTCACCCCTCTACTGCAGCCCAGCGAGGCTTCCCAGGCAGACAGAATCTCCCAACCTGCCGTGGAACACGGGGATTTTGGGTTTGCTGTCCTGGCTCCTTCGGAAGTGGCGCTGACCCACCCTCAGACACCTGGGTGACCTCAGCACCCAAACAGACGGCAGGGGGACCAGGATCCACACTACGGTGGCCTTCTGTGTGTGTGCTCAATGGGACAGCTTGGGCCGCTCACGCTGAGTCAAACAGATGGCAGGGGGACCAGGACCCACAGCAAGGTGGCCTTCTAGGTACCTGCTCAGTGGGACAACTTGAGCCGCTCAGGCTGAGTCACAGGAGCAAGGTGTGCTTGCACTGCACACGTCCCACATGAGTCCGTACTGGGGCTGGGGCCAGGGTCTCCAAGTCACCAGGGCACGTGGGGACGCGAAGCTGAGGCACATCTACCTCCGCAGCTCACGCCCATGGAGGCCTCTGCGTGTCAGAAGCAGATGTAAGCCAACCAGACACCCTCCCAACCGCTCCAGGAGCTGGAGCGTACATCTGCACTCGCATCCACCCTGCTATATGAACTCCTGTCGACCCCAGAATTTCAGCAAAAGGCACATCGTTTCCTAGCAATGGAGCCACTGGGGGAGTTGAAGGACGTGGAAGAGCCCTATTTTCTGGAACCACTCCTCAGCCAGGAAGAACACTGGGCTCAGTTGGAGGAGCTTTCAGACGCAGGGTTGGGAAAGGATGGGGACAGGAGGGTGGCCCTTCTTTCGCAGTGAACCTCTGGCTCGGTATGGAGACCTGTGTCTTCCCTTCCAGCTGACCTGTCTAGGATTCCTGAGTCCAGGTTCAGCAAGAGACTCCACAGAAAGGAGGGCTGTCATTCTTTTCTGAGCATCTCAGGGATTTCAGAGCCAGCACAGGTACTCAGAGATGGGCCGTCTACTGCCCATGCGTGGGTCCATGGGCAGCCAGCTAGGGTTTGGGACCAGCCCAGGCAGGGCTCTCTTCCCTTCCCCAGCCCCCCTACGCCTTGTACCCCCCCGCCCCCGCGTTCTTCAGTGGTGTAAGTGGAGAACTCCACTCCGGGAAACACCGGCCGGGGCAGTGGACAGGCCTGCTCTCTTTTCCATGGCTCAACTCCACTGCCTCCCCGATCCACCATCACTCGCGCACCCATGCCCTGCCATACTCCCTGGCATCACGTGGAGTTCCTGGCAACTAAATGTAGACCCCGAGATCTCTCAAACTGTGGATCTGCTCTTTCTAGGCAGGAGTGAAGCCAGGCAGAGATGGGGAAAGGAATGCAGACAAAGTGAGAGGGAGTGACAGAGGGAGGAAAGGACGGATGAACGGAGGGAACTTGGAAGGGATGGAGGGAGGGAGAGAAAGAAAAAGAGAAGAATGGAGGGAGGGAAGGAGGGAGAAATGGAGGTATGGATGGAGGGAGAGAGGGAAGGAGAGAAGAACAGAGGGAGGGAGAGAGGGAGAGTAGGAAGAATAGAGGGAAGGATGGACAGAGGGAGAAAATGAGCAAGAAACAGAGAAAGGAAGGCAAAGAGAAAAGCTGTCTTCGGCCTCCAGGACCAGCAGGACCTCGAATTCTGGGAAAATGTTGGGTGCCCAGTGCAGGCTGAGTGCTCGGCCAAAGGCCGTGTATGCCGACGGTGCCCTCACCGGCCCTCGGGATTTTCAGCCTGGGTTAATTCATCTGGGAGCGATTCAGATGAATTCTACCTCCCAAGGAATGAGCGAATTCCCCAAAGAGCAGAGCCGAGACTCGAATGGTTGTCTGTTTTTCATCCACATGGTTCACGGATGGCATATCCCCATGCTAAGCCTGCAACAGAGCACGAGGCAGATACTCCCATCCACACAGGAGTCACAATCAAGCCGAGTGAACCATGATTCCGGATTCCACGTTCCTTTGCCCTCTGCAAGGTGGCCTGTTGCTCACTGGTCTCTGGCCCCCAAAAGCGTGACCATGTGGACTGTTTGTTTCCCGAGCTCTGTGGGGACACAGAAACCTCCAGCGAAGCATGGAAAAGCAGCATTGTGTCTTCACTCTCCTTTGCAGTTTCCAAACAGGCTATTTTGGAGACTGCCAATGTTGCAGCAAACAGGAATGCATCATCAGGCTGTGATGCCTCAGTCCCCTGCTCTGGCTCCAGGCCCACCAGGAGGCCTCCCTTTCACTGACACTCCAGGCCTTCCCCTGGCTCATGAGCTCCCGAGCTTCCAACACATTGCGCCGGCTCAGGACAGGGTGTGCTCGGAGGCATCAGGGCCCGGGGCCCACAGTTCTGGGATCCCCTCCAGTCCTCTGCCTTACCACGGAAAAGTTGTTTTGGATCCCTCGCTGCCCCTCCTGCAAGGCCCCCTCTTGCCCCACAGACCCAGAGCTGCCAGGGCTGCCCAGAGGCGAACAGCCTGCCCAGCCCTTTTTCTCACAATGCCCACACCATCATTGCTTGTCCCGACGAGTACCCGCCCATGGCCAATGGGAAAGGTAGGCCCTGATTTGCCCCATGCTGGCACTAGATCCCCGGCAGCCTGATCCCGGGAAAGAGGGGCTGACGGACATCCAGACACACCACACCAACACCACGAGCAAACCCACCCCAACACACACACAGATACACATGCGTGCACGCACACAGGCACACAAGCACACACACGGACACACACACAAGTACATACAGGCAAAGACAGAGACACAGCTTGAAAGAGAGCTACAGAGACTGGGATGGAGAGATAGAAATGTAGGGAGAGAGAGAAAGGTGGAAGAGGAGAGAGACAGAAGGTGACAGAAGAGCGAGAGGTGGAGGGGGAAATAGAGAAAGGGAGACGGTGAGGGAGTTGTAGAGCAAGAGAGACAGAGCCTTGGAAAAGGAGGCTCTGCTCAGGTAGACAGGGCAACTTTGAGCAGGCCAGGGTGAGGTGGAGGGTGCTTGGGCCAGGCTAGAACAGGGGGTCAGGACCGCCCAAGTTGGAAAACCAACGGAGCCCTGAGACGTGTTTGGTTTTTTTTTTTCTTGGATTGGTTGGCTGCTTTGGGGGTGCGTTTCATAGGGTCCTTCTGTCTCCTAGGTGTGGTGGTCCCTGAGATTTGTAGAGTGCACCCGTCCATCAGGTGGAAGCCATGGCACCAAGCGTGTCCACGGGGCCAGGCCTGGGTCTCTCTTGTGTCCTCAGGACTTGAGTTTACACGAAGTCAGTGGCAATGGGAAACAGGGTGCACAGGGACGGATTTATTCGTGGCTGGCGAAAACAATGTCCTTCCCCCGGGGAAAGCAGCCCACATGTTCTGGAGTGGAGGTCTTGGCTGGCGACTGTGGGACCTGCTGCCCCAGCTTGGACAGTTGCAGTGGCACTTGAGGAATGAATTGAATTGCCTGGGGTCCGGGGATTGGGAAGACACCCCGGAGGGCAGGAAACCCTAGCCTGTGCCTTTGGGGTCTAGTATCTGCCACAGCGCCCCAGCTGGAGCCGGGCTCCTGGTGAGGCTGCAGCCAGGCAGAAGAGGTGGGATGCTGCCTCCTGGCGGTATTGCAGCTGCGGACCCCCACGAGGAGGTTTCATCTCGACATAAATGTTTTTCTTTCTTCAGCTGATATGTATCCTTAATTTTAGATTAGTGGTAACTCCACAAATTTAGAGGTACAAAATATGATTGTCCACACCTTATAATCGCATTACCATCTCCCATTACCATCACCTGTCCCCCTCCTCACCACCCTCAACCCGTAGACTAGGTCTCGCCATGTTGCCCAGGCTGGCCTCAAACTCCCGGACTTAAGTGATATGCCTGCCTTGGCCTCTCAAAGTGCTGGGATCAGCGGTGTGAGTTACCATGCCCAGCCAACCACCACCTAGTTTTGATTCAGCAGCTCTGGGTCGTGGAGCTAAGGACCCACAAATTTAGAAAAGTTTTTAAATATCATAACGTTTCTGTGAGGAAATAGTATTTGTTATTACATTTTTAGACTCTTTTATAATGTTCTTTTTTTTTCCACTGAACACAGTACTAAGTAGTAATTGGAAAATCACAGCATAAGTCATATTACATTTTCTAATACAGAGTCCTTGGCTGTTCTCTAAGCTAAACCTGATCACCTACATTGAGAAAAAGAAAAAGCCCCAGAGTGTGAGGAGACAGGAGATAGTAGCCAAACATCCAAAGAGGGGGGAGTGAATAAGGCAGATGACACAGATGAGATGTCCAAAGGTCAAGGAGAAAGCCAGATCTTAAAGTGTGGTTTGCGAAGCTATACTCCAATGGAAATCTTTTCTGAGAAGCCCTAGTTTCTTTCTCTTGCTTTTATTAGAGACAGACATCTTCTGCCCCATGCTCTTCAGTTTTCTAGGACTGGACTTCCCCTTCAACGATCATTCATCTAAGTTACAAAGAAAATCAAACCCTTTGCATGGCTTGCAAGGGACTGGAGGACCTGGCTGCTTGCTCTTTTATTGCTTTTGAGGACATGGGACCGTCTGTGATTTTTAAGGAACTCTATGTTAAACATTGTCTAATTTCCATTTTGAGTCTTGTCTAAAATGTGTGAGAGTAGTGGAGATATTGGGATTTGGTTTAGATAGAAATCGCAGAAACACCACATCCAGATGTCGTATGTTTTCTGCTTTATAATTTCATATCCTGTGAAGGTTTCAAATGTGATTCTACAGAAATTCATACTCAATAATTTTATCAGAACACTAAGCCTCTGCCCCATATAATAAAACCTAATGTTATTTTACTTCAAAATTTTAAGTTTTTGTTATGTATTGACGGTAAAGCTGTAAACACTCTGTGCCATAATTCCTAAACTGTAACGTGGTTTAATGTATCTACTTTCTACATTTAAAACATGTACTTTGCCATTGAGTAACTTAGAATATTGCTGAGCATGTATTAAATACCCATTTGTTTCCTGATTTTTTAATAGTTATCATTTTATAATTTTCTCTTGTTTAGTTTGAAGCTTACTAGGATTTTGTCATAGATATGTATGTGTGTATATATATATATATATATATATATACACACACACACACAAGTATATATATAACAACATATGTAATTGATATATATCTATATGTTTTATATATGTGTATATACACACTTATGTGAATATATGCATGTGTACATAACATTAATTTTTTGACCAATAAAAATTGCATAATAATGCATTGTCTACATTATAATAATTTGATAGATATATATTGTAAAATGTTTAATAAAATTAAGTTCATGAACATTTATATCACCTCACATGGTTATGATTTTGTAGTGAGAGCATTTGAGGTCTCCTATTGTTGTAGCAAATTTTAAGCATACAAAAAACTGTTATTAACTTCATTTTAAAGCTATACATTAGACCCCCAAAACTTATTTATCTTATAACTGAAAGTTTGTACTCTTTGAGCAACTTATCATTTTTTCCACCTCCAGGCCTGGTCATTACCATTATACTCTCTGCTTCTGTGAATTCAGGCTTTTTAAATTCTCAATTTAAGCGAGAACATACAGTGTTTGTTTTTCTGTGCCCAGCTTATTTTGCATAGCATAATGTACCCCGGTCCATTCATGTTGTTGAAATAGCAGAATTTCATTCCTTTTTATGGGTGAATAATATTCAGTTGTCTACTTTACCACATTTTTCTTATCCATTCAGCATCTACAGATAAGTCATTTTTTTAAAAAAGTACTCTTGACAGTTGTGAATAATGCTGCATTGAATACAGGGGTGCAGATTATTTTTGAGATGCTGATTTTATTTTGTTTATAGACAGAAGTGGAATTTGGGGATTGTACAATAGTTCAATTTTTTAAAAATAACCTGCATACTAATTTTCATAATGACTCTTCCGGTTTACAACTCATTAAGACTGTACAGAAATATTTTGTCACAGCCTTGTTAACACTTGTCATATCTCTTTTTTTGATATTAGCCATTCCAACTGCTGTAAAGTGGTATCTTTTCATTTGCAATTTTCTCATGAATGGTAATGTTTAGCATCTTTTTACACACCTGTTGGATTTTTGAATATGTTTGTAAAAAATATTTAGTCTTGGTCGTTGGAGGCAAGATGCCCAAATAGGAATAGCTCCAGTCTACAAATCCCAGCTTGAGAGATGCAGAAGATGGGGGATTTCTGCATTTCCAACTAAGGTATCAGGCTCATCTCACTGCGGAGTGCCAGTCTGTGGGTACCAGACAGTGGGTACAGTGCACCACACATAAGCCAAAGCAGGGTGAGGCATCACCTCACTGGGGAACTGCAAGGGGTCAGGGAATTCCCTTTCCTAGTCAAAGAAAGGGGTGACAGATGGCACCTGGAAAATCGGGTCACTCCCACCCAAATACTGTGCTTTTCCAATGGGCTTCACAAACAGCACACCAGGAGATTATATCCTGCACCTGGCTCAGAGGTTCTTATGCCCACGGAACCTCGCTCATTGCTAGCACAGCAGTCTGAGATCAAACTGTAAGGTGGCAGTGAGGCTGGGGGATGTGCGCCCGCCATTGCTCAGGCTTCAGTATGTAAACAAAGTGGCTGGGAAGCTCGAAATTGGTGGAGCCCATCACAGCTCAAGGAGGACTGCCTGCCTCTGTAGGCTCCCCCTCTGGAGGCAGGGCACAGACAAACAAAAGACAGCAATAACCTCTACAGATATAAATGTCCCTGTCCCACAGCTTTGAAGAGAGTAGTGGTTCTCCCAGCATGAAGCTGGAGATCTGAGAATGAGAAGACTGCCTCCTCAAGTGGGTCCCGGAACCCCGAGTAGCCTAACTAGGAGGCACCCCCCAGTAGGGTTGGACTGACACCTCACAAGGCTGGGTATTACTCTGAGATGAAACTTCTAGAGGAATGATCAGGCAGCAGCATTTTTGATTCAACAATATCCGCTGTTCTGCAAACACTGCTGCCGATACCCAGGCAAACAGGATCTGGAGTGGACGTCTAGCAAACTCCAACAGACCTGCAGCTGAGGGTCCTGACTGTTAGAAGGAAAACTAACAAACAGAAAGGACATCCACCCCAAAAACTCATCTGTACTTCACCATGATCAAAGACCAAGGTACATAAAACCACAAAGATGGGGAAAAACAGACCAGAAAAACCGGAAACTCTAAAAGTCGTAGCACCTCTCCTCCTCCAAAGGAACGCAGCTCTTCATCAGCAATGGAACAAAGCTAGATAGAGAATGACTTTGATGAGTTGAGAGAGGAAGACTTCAGAAGATCAAACAACTCCAAGCTAAAGGAGGGAGTTCAAACCAATGGCAAAGAAGTTAAAAACCTTGAAAATAATTAGACAAATGGATAACTAGAATAATCAATGCAGAGAAGTCCTTAAAGGACCTGATGGAGCTGAAAACCATGACACCAGAACTACGTGATGAATAAACAAGCCTCAGTAACCAACGCGATCAACTGGAAGAAATGGTATCAGCGATGGAAGATGAAATGAATGGAATGAAGTGTGAAGAGCAGTTTAGAGAAAAAAGAATAAAAAGAAACGAACAAAGCCTCCAAGAAATACGGGACTATGTGTAAAGACCAAATCTACGTCTAATTGGTGGACCTGAAAGTGACCGGGAGAATTAAACCAAATTGCAAAACAATCAGCAGGATATTATCAAGGAGAACTTCCCAAATCAAGCAAGGCAGGCCAACATTCAAATTCAAAAAATACAGAGAACACCACAAAGATACTCCTCGAGAAGAGCAACTCTAAGACACAACATTGTCAGATTCACCAAAGTTGAAATGAAGGAAAAAATGTTAAGGGCATCCAGAGAGAAAGGTCGGGTTACCCACAAAGGGAAGCCCATCAGACTAACAGCAGATCTCTTAGCAGAAACTCTACAAGAAAGAAGAGAGTGGAGGCCAATATTCAACATTCTTAAAGAAAAGAATTTGGACCCAGAATGTCATATCCAGCCAAACTAAGCTTCATAAGTGAAGGAGAAATAAAATCCTTTACAGACAAGCAAATGCTGATAGATTTTGTCACCACCAGAAATGCCCTAAAGGAGTTCCTGAAGGAAGCACTAAACATGGAAAGGAACAACCGGTAACAGTCACTGCAAAAACTTGCCAAATTGTAAAGACCATCAAGGCTAGGAAGAAAATGCATCAACTAACGAACAAAATAACCAGCTAACATCGTAATGATAGGATCAAATTCACACTTAAAAATACTAACCTTAAATGTAAATGGGCTAAATGCTCGAATTAAAAGGCACAGACTGGCAAATTGGAAAAGAGTGAAGATCCATCAGTGTGCTGTATTCAGGAAACCCATCTCACGTGCAGAGACACACATAGGCTAAAAATAAAGGGATGGAAGAAGATCTACCAAACAAATAGAAAAAAAAAGGCAGGGGTTGCAATTCTAGTCTCTGATAAAACAGACTTTAAACCAACAAAGATCAAAAGAGACAAAGACGGCCATTACATAATGGCAAAGGGATCACTTCAACAAGAAGAGCTAACTATCCTAAATATATATGCACCCAATACAGGAGCACCCAGATTCATAAAGCAAGTCCTGAGTTACCTACAAAGAGACTTACACTCTCACACAGAAATAATGGGAGGGTTTAACACCACACTGTCAACATTAGACAGATCAACGAGACAGAAAGTTAACAATGATACCCAGGAATTAAACTCAGCTCTGCACCAAGCGGACCTAATAGGCAACTACAGAACTCGCCACCCCAAATCAATAGAATATACATTATTTCCAGCACCACACCACACATATTCCAAAATTGACCACATACTTGGAAGTAAAGCACTCCTCAGCAAATGTAAAAGAACAGAAATCATAACAAACTGTCTCTCAGACCACAGTGCAATCCATCTAGAACTCAGGATGAAGAAACTCACTCAAAACCGCTCAACCACATGGAAACTGAACAACCTGCTCCTGAATGACTACTGGGTACATAACGAAATGAAGGCAGATATAAAGATGTTCTTTGAAACCAACGAGAACAAAGACACAACATACTGTAATCTCTGGGACACATTCAAAGCAGTGTGTAGAGGGAAATTTATAGCACTAAATGCTCACAAGTGAAAGCAGGAAAGATCCAAAATTGACACCCTAACATCCCAATTAAAAGAACTAGAGAAGCAAGAGCAAGCACATTCATAAGCCAGTAGAAGGCAAGAAATAACTAAAATCAGAGCAGAACTGAAGGAAATAGAGACACAAAAAACCCTTCAAAAAATCAATGAATCAAGGAGGTGGTTTTGTGAAAAGATCAACAAAATTGATAGACCACTAGCAAGACTAATAAAGAAGAAAAGACAGAAGAATCAAATAGACGCAAAAAAAAAAAAAATGACAAAAGGGATATCACCACGGATCCCACAGAAATACAAACTACCATCAGAGAATACTATAAACACCTCTATATAGATAAACTAGAAAATGTAGAAGAAATGGATAAATTCCTTGACACATACACTGTCCCAAGACTAAACCAGGAAGAAGTTGAATCTCTGAATAGACCAATAACAGGTTCTGAAGTTGAGGCAATAATTACTAGCTTACCAACCAAAAAAAGTCCAGGACCAGATGGATTCACAGCGGAATTCTACCAGAGGTACAAGGAGGAGCTGGTACCACTCCTTCTGAAACTATTCCAATCAATAGAAAAAGAGGAAATCCTCCCTAACTCATCTTATGAGGCCAGCATCATCCTGATACCATAGCCGGACAGAGACACAACCAATAAAGAGAATTTTAGACCAATATCCTTCATTAACATTGATGCAAATATTCTCAATAAAATACTGGCAAACCGAATCCAGCAGCACATCCAAAAGCTTAGCCACCATGATCAAGTGGGCTTCATCCTTGGGGATACAATGCTGGTTCAACATACGAAAATCAATAAACATAATCTAGCATATAAACAGAACGAAAGACAAAAACCGCATGATTAACTCAATATATGCAGTAAAGACCTTTGACAAAATTCAACATTTCATGCTAAAAACTCTTAATAAATTAGGTATTGATGGGACGTATCTCAAAATAATAAGAGCTATCTATGACAAACCCACAGCCGATATCATACTGAGTGGACAAAAACTGGAAGCATTCCCTTTGAAAAATGACACAAGACAGGGATGCCCTCTCTCACCACTCCTATTCAACATAGTGTTGGAAGTTCTCGCCAGGGCAATTAGGCAGAATAAGGGAATAAAAGGTATTCAATTAGGAAAAGAGGAAGTCACACTGTCCCTGTTTGTGATGACACGACTGTATATCCAGAAAACCCCATCATCTCAGCCCAAAACCTCGTTTAGCTGATAAGCAACTTCAGCAAAGTCTCAGGATACAAAATCGATGTGCAAAAATCACAAGCATTCTTATACACCAGTAACAGACAAACAGAGAGCCAAATCATGAGTGAATTCCCATTCACAATTGCTTCAAAGAGAATAAAATACCTAGGAATCCAACTTACAATAGATGGGAAGGACCTCTTCAAGGAGAACTAAAAACCACTGCTCAATGAAATAAAATAGGATACAAACAAATGGAAGAACATTCCATGCTCATGGGTAGGAAGAATAAATATTGTGAAAATTGCCATACTGCCCAAGGTAATTTATAGATTCAATGCCATCCCCATCAAGCTAACAATGACTTTCTTCACAGAATTGAAAAAACTACTTTAAAGTTCATATGGAAGCAAAAAAGAGCCCGCATCGCCAAGTCAATCCTAAGCCAAAAGAACAAAGCTGCAGGCATCATGCTACCTGACTTCAAACTATACTACAAGGCTACAGTAACCAAAATAGCATGGTACTGGTATCAAAACAGAGTCATAGATCAGTGGAACAAAACAGAACCCTCAGAAATAATGCCGCATATATACAGCTATCTGATCTTTGACAAACCTGAGAAAAACAAGCAATGGGGAAAGGATTCCCTATTTAATAAATGGTGCTGGGAAAACTAGCTAGACATATGTAGAAAGCTGAAACTGGATCACTTCTTTACACCTTATGCAAAAATTAATTCAAGATGGATTAAAGACTTACATGTTAGACCTAAAACCATAATAACACTAGAAGAAAACCTAGCCAATACCATTCAGGACATAGGCATGGGCAAGGACCTCATGTCTAAAACACCAAAAGCAATGGCAACAGAGGCCAAAATTGGCAAATGGGATCTAATTAAGCCAAAGAGCTTCTGCACAGCAAAAGAAACCACCATCAGAGTGAACAGGCAACCTACAGAATGGGAGAAAATTTTTGCAATCTCCTCATCTGACAAAGGGCTAATATCCACAATCTACAATGAACTCCAACAAATTTACAAGAAAAAAGCGAACAACCCCATCAAAAAGTGGGCAAAGGATATGAAGAGACAATTCTCAAAAGAAGACATTTATGCAGCCAAAAAACAGATGAAAAAATGGTCATCATCACTGGCCATCAGAGAAATGCAAATCAAAACCACAATGAGATACCATCTCACACCAGTTAAAATGGCGATCATTAAAATGTCAGGAAACAACAGGTGCTGGAGAGGATGTGGAGAAATAGGAACACTTTTACAATGTTGGTGGGACTGTAAACTAGTTCAACTATTGTGGAAGTCGGTGTGTCATTTCCTCAGGGATCTAGAACTAGAAATACCATTTGACCCAGCCATCCCATTACTGGGTATATACTCAAAGGATTGTAAATCATGCTGCTATAAAGACAGATGCACACATATGTTTATTGCGGCACTATTCACCATAGCAAAGACTTGGAACCAACCCAAATGTCCAACAACGATAGACTGGATTAAGAAAATGTGGCACATATACCCCATGGAGTACTATGCATCCATGAAAAATGATGAGTTCATGTCCTTTGTAGGGACATGGATGAAGCTGGAAACCATCATTCTCAGCAAACTATCTCAAGGACAAAAAACCAAACACCGCATGTTCTCACTCATAGATGGGAATTGAACAATGAGAACACATAGACACAGGAAGGGGAACATCACACACTGGGGACTGTTGTGGGATGGGGGCGGGGGGGTATAGCATTAGGAGATATATCTAATGCTAAATGACGAGTTAAAGGGTGCAGCACAACAACATGGCACATGTATACATATGTAACAAACTTGAACATTGTGCACATGTACCCTAAAAGTTAAAGTATAATAATATTAAAAAATAATGTTTAGTCTTTTGCCTATTTTTTAGTTGGGTATTATAATTATTATTGTTTAGCTTCTGATTTGTATGAGTTTCTGCTATATTTTGAATACTATCCTCTTATCATATATGATTTGCAAATATTTTATCTCATCTTAAAAGTTTTCTTATCTTTTCCTGTGCACAATAGTTTAATACACTACAACTTTATGTCTGATCTTATTGCTATACTTTTGATATTATATTTAAAAAAAATTGCCAAGACCAGTATCATGGAGGCTTTTCCTATGCTTTTTTAAAGATTTTATTTTAAGAATTTATGTATTAAATTTGTCTTAAGTCAATTTTTGTGTCTGGCGTAAGAAATATGATCAAGTTTTATTATTGTGCTTGTGAGTATCCAGTTTTCCCAGCACTAAGTATTGAAAAGGCTGCACTTTTTGTATTGTGTATTCATAGTGCCCTTGTCAAAGATTAACTTTAGATGCATAGATTTACTTATAGGCTCTGTATTCTGTTCCATTGGTTTTCTTGTGGGTTCCTATAAACATACCATTCTATTATGTTTACTGTAGTCTTGAAATGTAGTTTTAAATAATAAAGTATAATGTCCCCAGATTTCGTTTTATTCCTCATGATTGCTTTGGCCTTTCAATATTTCTTATAGTTTTATATACACTGCAGAATTTATTTTCTATTACTGTAAAAAGTGACACAGGAATTTTGATAGGAAGTTAAATTAATATACAGATTGCTTTGGATAATATGGCTTTTAGACTATATTCTTCTAATCCATAAACATATAATATATTTATATTTATTTGTATTTTTTTAAATTTTTTTCATCAGTATATTTTATTTTTTATTGTAAAGATCTTTCACCACATTGGTTAAATTTATTGCTAAGAAATCTATTAGTTTGTTGCTATTGTGAATGAGATTATTTTTCTTTTTTATTGGTTTGTTGCTAGCATACAGAAACAAACCTGATATTTGTATGTTAATTGTATATTCTGCTTCTTTACTGAGTGCATTTATTAGATGCACTATTTATATATAGATGAATTAAATGCACTATTTAAATGTATTATTTATGTTTTTTATATATAATATTATGTCATCTACAAACAGTGACGGTATTTCTTATTTTCAGTTTGGATCTTTTAGCTTCTCTTGCTTAAGTTTTTGACGTAGGACTTAATTATTCTATGTAGGACTTCCAGTTCTATGTTAAAATAGAACCGTTAGAATGGGCATAATATAGACTTGCATTGGTGTTTTTGCATTTGAAGGAGCAAACACCTCTTTTCATTTTTTTTTGTTGTTGTTGTTGTTTTGTTTTTGAGATGGAGTCTCGCTTTGTCACCCAGACTGGAGTGCTGTGGCACGATCTTTGCTCACTGCAACCTTCACCTCCTGGGTTCAAGCAATTCTCTGCCTCAGCATCCCGAGTAGCTGGGATTACGGGCGCCAACAACCATGCCCGGCTAATTTTTGTATTTTTAGTAGGGACAGTGTTTCACTATCTTGTTCAGGCTGGTCTTGAACACCTGACCTCGGCCTCCCAAAATGCTGGGATTACAGGTTTGGGCCACCGTGCCCAGCCACCTCTTTTCATTTTTATAAACTGGTTTTAGTAGGTAAAGATCTTCATCTTTTGGGTCTCAAGGCTGATGAGATCTTTACTGGGTTTGCAGTAAAAAGGCTTCTAGCTGCATCACAAGGTCGCTGCCGAATCTGGAGTGAGTTTTACCTTTAGTGGGCTTGTTGCCAGGAGCACGTATGGTTGTGAGTTCTGTCATGTTTTTCGGCAGGCTGGATTGTTTTCAGGGCTTTGTTCTGTGGAGCAGGCACTAGGGCAGGTTCTGCTATATGCTGGGACTAATAGCAGATGTGTGGTTGAGTGTGGCTTCCACTGAGTACCTAGCAGGGTTTCACCAGTTTATCTACAAACAGTGACTTTTGAACTGTTTTGTGTGAGTCACGAGTATGATGTCCACAGCTTTTTTCTTATTCCTCATGATTGGTTTGGCGATTCAGCCTACATTGTAGGCTTACATTTTCTATTACTATAAAAATTGGGACAGGGATTTTGATAGGGATTTGAGTTAACTTACAGATTGCTTTGGATAACATGACCCCTTATTACCCAAAGGGCCTGCCTTCTCAAAATGACAATTTTCGATCTTGGGTTTTAGCAAGGTTTCATAAGGCCCTGTATCCCAAAGCTCACTATATTGCCCTGGCTGTTCTTGAACTCCTGGCCTGGCAGTCCTCCTGCCTCAGGATCTTAAATGGAGGAGATTACTGTTATGAGCCCCCGTGCCTGGATCTCTCATAAAGTTACTTTGGTTGATGGATGGATGATTAGTTTTTATTAATGCAGGGGAATACAAAAGTAGGGACCCCCTCTTCCACCACTTTGATAATGTCACTGTCTCCATACATTTCTTCCTTATTTTGTTCTCTTGTATGTTTGTGTGTTATTTTAGGTTCAAATATTAAGACCAATAGGCAAGGATTTATACATTGTGTGAAAAGTAAATTACATAGCAAGTAGGAACCCTATATATATTATAATGTTCTCCTATAAGATTAAGTTTAGTGCAGGCAAAAAGGGCTCATTAAAATTTTCATCCACTTTTTTCAACCTCTGTCCAAACTATAATATAATTTGTGCCCCAATTTTTATTTTATCAATTACTTTTAACCATATTTCATAAAATTTATATTTTTTCTTTATTTAGAAATGTAAGGCTATTATTTGCTTTTAAAGGCTGTAATACAGCTTTTTTATTTTGTGAAATAATAGCACCAATATTACAAATATTTACAGTGTAAATACTTATTCACTTAAATCTTCCCATTAGAGAATTTCATTAATTACTGTAGTGTATTTCTGTAAAATTGTACTGCCACACACTACAGGGCAATGATTCAAAATGCCTGGTCTTCACAGATGCACACTCACAGTTGAACATTGTAGTTATTTAGAAAAATTATTTTCTAGTGTTATATCAATGTTCCAAACAAGATTTTATGGGTAAATATTTCTCCCATTCTGGTTTTGCAATTCCATGTTAACTGTATTTTTATTTTAAGGTAGGTTCCTTGACATTGGTTTATAGTATTTTTGGTTTTACCTAAGTATTATTTTGGATGACAATGTGCAGCAACTTTTAATGTACAGTTTTTGTCAATGTGCAGTTTAATTACAATATGAATCAGCCATATATTTATTCACAATTCAAGTTTAACAAACTTAATGAAAACTAAGCAAACTAACATCACATGATAAAGCCCCAATCAGCTATCTTATACTTAAGCAAATACACCAAAAAATAATTTGTAGCTTTATTGCTGCTTTTGTTCAAACTATGGTTTATATTCCCTATGACCAAAGAAATTTCTGATATTTTCCTACCACGCTAAAGAAACAGACAAAAAGACAGTGATTATACTTTCAAGTAGCAGTTTGTTTAGAGCCCCAGATATTCCATCTGTAGACCAATATGCTCATATTTCTTTGTTTTAATAAGGCTGTAGCCCAAAACCTTACATTTTTGTGGAAATTAAAGCTTTTCAGTTCCATACTAAAGACAGGACAGTCCCATGATCTAAATCCAAGGGTGATGGCTTAGAGTGAGGACCATTTCTTGTTGACATGGAGATGGTTGAGTTGGTCTTCAATAAATCTATGGGAGAGGCAGGTTGTGGTAAGTTGGAAGTGTTGGCTGCCTTCATGGTCTCAAAGTTCTCTGTCAAGTTCACCTCAGCACTGCTGTATTCCTGTTCTGCTCTCAGGTTTAGAATGCTTGGCCAGTAGTGGTTCTCCACATGGTTCTCAACTGCCAGTGCTTTCCTGATCCACTGCCTGCCAGAAATGCAATTGTAGCAGAGGAGGCTGGTAAGGGGACAGAAGCCAGAGATGGTAACAGGCCACTGCCTCGCGGGGGAAGAGAGCAGTGGGCTCTCAATCCTAGCTCACATGCCAAGTGCCATTCTCATCCCAGCACCCAGTGGTGTTCCCCATAATGTGCACTGCCGGACCTGAGGTAAATGGAGAGCCCAGCTAAGGCATAAAGTTGAAAACGGGCTTTCCAGATTCCCAAGTGTGCTGGACATCTCACCAGCCATGGAAAGAGTGTTTGTCCTTGTGGCCACTGATAGACAATGATGGGAGACTGCCCACATTTCAGGACTTCTGGAGTCTTCACTTGAGCGTTCAGCTCTGGCAACAGAGGACACTTCTGGTGTCCAGAGATTCTCAGTGCCTGGCGGATGTAAAACCGATTGATGGCATCTGCTGGTTTCTGTGAGCACTGCTTGGCCATCCTTATCTGTGGGCCCCAGCCAAGGCACTGCAGAAAGCTTGGTCTCTGGCTAGCATTCTGGACTGTGAGACAGCGTGGCTGCAGCTAGCACTGGATGGAGAGAGTACAGTGTGGTGAAGTGGGGCTAATGGGCATTCTGCCACATGGCCTAGAGTTTCTTGTGACTCTGGGCTGCCCAGGTGCTGTGAACAGAAAGGAATCAGGGAGTGGAGACCATTTCTAGGCCACAGCTCAGGGATGGAGAACCCAGGCTGAGCCTGGTGATTGTCCTGAGTTGAGTAGATGAAGCTGGAGTCCGGGGAGACCAAAGAAGCTCAGATAAACTCTGCAGGGCAGAGTATTCAGGGCTTGAAAAAGACAAAGTCACAAAACAAAAACTCTCCAGTCTTCAGTTAAATACT
This sequence comes from Pongo abelii, assembly GCF_028885655.2. NCBI lineage: Eukaryota > Metazoa > Chordata > Mammalia > Primates > Hominidae > Pongo > Pongo abelii. The sequence continues at coordinate 13,973,239 of NC_072000.2, read as the reverse complement.
TATCAGCACATGTATGTGTGTAAACTACAAGTCTGGCGGAAAAAATACCTGAAGGAAACAGAAAGAACAATGCTTGAACCTCCCACAGAACCAGGCATATTTGGTGTTCCCACCAGCAACAGTGGACAAATCTTATACTTTCCAGACGATTGGATGGAACACTCAGAAAAGAATTGCCTCAGCATTGCGGAAGATTAGATCTAGGCCGAGGCTGCTAAGGTCCTAATTAACAAGACCTCAAAGAAAACCCTCAAAGAACCAAAATCTTTCCAGATAATTTAACTGCATCCTAGAACATAGCTCAATAATATTATAGGAACCCAACAATATCCAACACACAATAAGATATATTTCATGTTGTCTGCCATCCAGCTGAAAATTACCAGGCATGTGAAGAAAAAGGAAATGTCTCAATAATGAGAAGAAAACTTGATCAATAGATGCAGAAATGACAAATAAGATGGAATTAATAAGCAATGATATTAAAACAGTTATTGTAATGATAACATTCCACAAGAAGAAAGTAAAGGGAAGCTAGAACATGGAAGTAGAGACATGGAAGACCCAGCTTGAACTTTTAGAGATGAAAAACACAACGTCTGAGATGAAAAATATACTAAATGGCATTTAAAATAGAATAGATGTTATACAAAAGAGGATTAGTCAACTGGAAGATGTAGCAGTAGAAACTATCAAAAATGGAACATGGAGAAAATAATGGAAAAAATTGAACAGAAAATCAGCACCAACAGGACTAATATATGTGTAATTGGAGTTCCTGAAGAAGGTGAAGAGGAGTAGAAGAAAAAATATTTCAAAAAACTGTGGCTGAAAAAATTTAAATTTGAGAAAAACTGTAATCCCAGAGATCTAAAAACCAAGGAACCCTTAGCACAAGAGACATAAGGAAGACACACTGAAGCACATCATAATCCAATTGCCCCAAACCAGTGACAAAGAGAAAATCTGAAAAGTTACCAAAGGGAAAAGGACATTATACAGAGAGGAACAAAGATGAAAATGGGCTGAGTGTGGTGGCTCACACCTGTAATCCCAGCACTTTGTGAGGCTGAGGCAGGATGATCACTTGAGCCCAGGAGTTCAAGACCAGCATGGGCAACATGGCAAAACCCCGTCTCTACTAAAAACACAAAAATTAGCAGGGCTTGGTGACACGCATCTGTAACCCCAGCTACTCAGGAGGCTGAGGCAGGGAGAATCGCTTGACCCTGGGAGGCGGAGGTTGCAGTGAGCTGAGATGGTGCCATTGCACTCCAGCCTGGGCAACAGAGTGAGATTCTGTCTCAAAAAAAAAGTTGGCAGACATCTGGTTAGAAACAATGCAAAGCCAGATATGATGGCACATGCCTGTTATCCCAGCACTTTGGGAGGCTAAGGCAGGATGATCACTTGAGCCCAGGAGTTCTAGACCAGCCTGGGCAATATGGCAAAACCTGGCCTCTACATAAAATGCAAAAATTAGCTGGGTGTGGTGGCGCATACCTGTAGTCCCAGCTACTTGGGAGGCTGGGGTGAGAGGATTTCTTGAACCCAGGAAGTAAAGGTTTCAGTGAGCTGAAATCATGCCACTGCGCTGCAGCCTGGGTGACAGAGAAAGACACTGTCTCAAAAAAAAAAAAAAAAAAAAACAGAAACAATGCAAACCAGAGGGTAGTAAAAGTGACTTCTATAAAATACTTAAGGATGAAACGATTGTCAGTCTACAATTCTACACCCAGCAAAAATATCTTTCAAAGATGATAGTGCAATAAAGACTTTCAGACATTGAAAACTTGAGGAATACATTACCAGCAAGTCCTCACTACAAAGAATATTAAAGGAAATCCTTCAGGCAGAGGGAAAGTGAAACCAGATGGAAGTCCAGATGTACACAAAAGAATGTAGAGCACCAGGGATGGCAAATGTGTGAGCAAAAATACAACATTAAAAAGCATTTTTAAAAGATAATTGACGGTCTAAGGCAAAAAATGATAACAAATTAATGTGAGTTTACAGCACTTATAGAAGTAAAATGCATGAAAACAATAACATAAAACCCAAAAGGAGGGAAATGAACGGACACTGTTTTAAGGATCTTATCCTCTATGTGAAGTGGTATAATGTTGATGGCAGCCAATGCTAAGTTAAATACATATACTGTATTAGTCTGTTCTTGTACTGTTATAAAGAAATGTCTGACACTTCTCAATATAAGACATTTATGCAGCCAAAAAACACATGAAAAAATGTTCATCATCACTGGCCATCAGAGAAATGTGAATCAAAACCACAGTATCATCACTGGCCATCAGAGAAATGCAAATCAAAACCAAAATGAGATAACATCTCACACTAGTTAGAATGGCGATCATTAAAAAGTCAGGAAACAACAGGTGCTGGAGAGGATGCAGAGAAACAGGAACAATTTTACATTGTTGGTGGGACTGTAAACTAGCTCAACCATTGTGGAAGTCAGTGTCGTGATTCTTCTAGAAATACCATTTGACCCAGCCATCCCATTACTGGGTATATACCCAAAGGATTATAAATCACGCTGCTATAAAGACACATGAACACATATGTTTATTGCGGCACTATTCACAATAGCAAAGACTTGGAGTCAACACAACTGTCCAACAATGATAGACTGGATTAAGAAAATGTGGCACATATACACCATGCAATAGTATGCAGCCATAAAAAATGATGAGTTCATGTCCTTTGTAGAGACATGGATGAAGCTGGAAACCATCATTCTCAGCAAACTACCACAACGACAAAAAACGAAACACCTCCTGTTCTCACTCATAGGTGGGAATTGAACAATGAGAACACATGGACACAGGAAGGGGGACATCACACACCAGAGACTGTTGTGGGTTGGGGGAGGGGGTAGTGATAGTATTAGGAGACATACCTAATGCTAAATGACGAGTTAATAAGTGCAGCACACCAACATGACACATGTATTCATATGTAACAAACTTGCACGTTGTGCACATGCACCCTAAAACTTAAAGTATAATGACAATAATTTAATAATAATAATAAATAAATTAAAAAAAGAAATGTCTGAGACTGGGGCTGGGCATGGTGACTTACACCTGTAATCCCAGCACTTTGGGAGGCTGAGGCGGGTGGATTATGAGTTCAAGAGATTGAGACCATCCTGGCCAATATGGTGAAACCCTGTCTCTACTAAAAATACAAAAAAAAATTAGGTGGGCTTGGTGGCATATGCCTGTAGTCCCAGCTAAGCCACTTGGGAGGCTGAGGAAGCAGAATCACTTGAACCAGGGAGGCGGAGGTTGCAGTGAGCCGAGATCGCACCACTGCACTGCAGCCTGGGAGATAGAGTGAGACTACATCTCAAAAAAAAAAAATGTCTGAGACTGGGGAATTTATGATGAAAAGAGGTTTAATTGGCTCACAGTTCTGCAGGCTGCACAGGAAACGTGATTCTGTCATGTGCTCGGCTTCTGGGGAGGCCTCAGGGAGCTTATAATCATGACAGAAGGCTAAGGGGAAGCAGGCGCATCTTATGTGACTGGAGCAGGAGGAAGAGAGAGAGGGGGAGTTGCCACACACTATTAAACAACCAGATCTTGTGAGAACACACTCGCTATGTGGTACCAAGCGGGGATGGTGTTAAACCATGAGAAACTGGCTCCATGATCCAATCACATCCCTCCAGGCCCCACGTTTTGCATTGGTGATTACATTTCCACCTGAGATTTGGGTAGGGACACAGATCCAAACCATATGATATACCATAAACCAAAGAGCAATGATTAAAACTCAAAACCAAATGAAGCAAAAATAGTTAGATGTAAAAGGCCAAAAAAGAAGATTAAATGAAATAAAAATACTCAACAAATTCAAAAGAAGTCAGAGAAAGAAGAAAAGGAGAGGAGACTACAGATGGGACAAATAGAAAGCAAACAGGAAGATGACCAATTAAAACCAAACTCTCTGGCATTCCACCAGTTGCGTGTGATTATTTAGCAACTCTCTGCCTCTGACAACAATACCTGTCACACAGGTTTGTCATCAGAGCTTCTCATATGTGATATGGAAAGCCTGCTGTTTGCAGACCTGCAATCATTATACATTAGCTTGTATTGTTAGTAGCAGAGACCCAGGTCTCTGTGTTGGTCATGCTGAGAGCTCCCTTCTCATTGCTCTGTTTTCCTCCTCCTTTGATCCCTTTCTGTACTTCCACGCCCCACACCATCTGGTTGGAGAAGATTCTCAGCCTCTCGGTCTGCAAATGTTCAAAGTCAGTGTATCAAACAGACAACAAATGTATTTCAGTACGTTTATCTGCTACCCAGGGATCCAGGAGAAATGCTTTCCTTTCTGCAAGAAGTCCGTGGCTGCTGATGCCAACAATGTGTTCTGTCTGTCCTCTTCTCTTTTCTGATCTGCATATTCTCAACTGCCCTGCACTTCTGGGAAGACTTTACACAGGGACAACTATGAGTTTTTGTAAGAAGATGAGAAGTCACCACTTTGGTAACCATCCATTAGACGTTCCAATATTGCTGCAGACATGGACTCTAGCATGTTCTCTTCTTCTCTGACACCCACCCCTTCCCCCATTGGCCACAGCAACTTGGGTTTGCTCTTCTGCTATTGCAGGGCCTACCTCTGGTGAACTGTGACTTGCTTTATACCCTATCCAATAACACAGTGTGTCCTTATACACAGTAGGTGTTCAATATACACCTGTTGAAGGGATTTCATCACAGTTAAATCAGTGGAGAGTTCAGCAGATAAGTGAGTTGCTCAAGATGGTCAGAGGCTGTCTTATTCCATTTGGGCTACCGTAACAAAATACCTTAGCCTAGGGGGCTTATAAGCAGCAGAAATTTATGTCTCATAGGTCTGGATGCTGGCAAGTGGAAGGTCAAGGTTGTGTCTGTTGAGGGCCTGTTCCTTATAGAAGGCACCTCCTAGCTGTGTCCTCACATGGTGGAAGGAGAGAACAAGCTCCCTTGGTTCCCTTTTACAAGGCCACTTATCCCATTCATGGGGTCTTTGCTTTCATGATGAAATCACTTCCTAAAGTCTTTGCCTCCTAATTCAAACCTAACCTATCAGGGGTTAAGTTTCAACACACGGATTTTAGGGGCACAAAAACATGACTATAGCAGAGACATAGCTGTACCTGGGTCTGGGACCTTCTGGGTCCAGCTCCATTATGACAACCACACTGCCCATGGTCTCCCACATGATGTAATTCTGTTCTGTGACATTGTGCCCACGAGGCAGGGATGCAGTAGAGGCCTCTGCAGACATGGCTTGTTCTTGGGACGTCCGCATGGCTTTGTGATGCAGGCCTGGAAGAATCCACCAGCTGCCCACTGTCATGCCTGACAGGTTCGTGGGTCCCTCCAGGCACATGTCAGCCCGTCAATGTTTTCCTTGCCTCACCTCCCTGGGTTCCCTTCTGAACTCAGGGAACATGGAGGGAGCCGGGAGTCTCTGTTTTTAGTTCATGCTCTTGTCTCCTATTTGGGAACAATGCCCAGGCAAGGGAATCTGTTTCCTACTGTTTTCTAAGAACATCAGGGACTTCCTCCAAACTCTTCACCTATTCCCTCCACTAATCCCTTCTCCCTCAGGGACACAGGGCACAAGCCCACTTCCTGTGTGAAGATCCTGCCACAGCGTGGCTCTTTGGTTTTCTGCGGGTATCCAGAAAAGAAGCTAAAGGTGAATGCGCTCTGGAATCCAGGAGCACTGGCGATTTTCTCACCTTCGCTCAGAGAGCATCCCCACAGATACCCCTCGCCCCACCCCGGGCCCCCTGAATCCATACCATAAAATGTATGTGAGTTTGTTCATCTAGGGACCCCGCTGAGTATTTAATCCCTATTTAAAGATGATGTTTATTTTATTTTTGAATTTAAATTAGTCAGCCTCAGGATACAGAATTAGATAAGGCCGGGATTTAGCTCCCCTGGAATGATTCATTTCACATCAAGCCTTCTTAACTCTTTGGCTGCAGAGGGGAAGTGCCTGTGTCTTTCTCTGCAGAGTTGCCTAGGGCTGGCCAGGTAAATAGACATGCTCCCTCTTCCCCGTCCTGCCAGCCAGGGCACGGTTTATGCTTATGATGCATGGCGTTAGAATACTAGCCTTTTCAACACAACAGTCTTAAATCCTCACACAGGGAAATAGAGATAATATACAAGCAGGAAAAAAAAGAAAAAGAAGCAGTCTTGAATTCTGCTACCTAAAGATAACCATTGTTACCATGTAGGCAAGCTTCCTTTCATGCTGTGTCAAGTGTTTAAAAAATATGGCTCAATATTACAAACACACAGGACTATGTAGGGGATAATGACATCAAACTTTCATGTACCTCCCAGTTAAAATTCAAACGTGGTAGCTTTTGGATGCATTTGCTCGGAGTTTAAGGGAAGAAAACTACGGATTCAGCCATAATGTTCACGCTGACACTCGAGTTATATATCCCTTTTCTAGTCCAGCTACCGCCTCCCTCCCCACTATTCTGAAGTCAATATGTGTCTTCCCATCCATGTTTAATACCTAGTGTGCCTGTCCATGAAGAATGGATAGTGCTCTTTGGTCTGTTTTTGCAATTTTATACAAATATCAGTCTGTACATACTCTCCTGAAAGTTGCTTTTTCCTTCAACAATATCTTCCAGATGAATCTAGAATCCTGCATTTCTGGTGAGCAGAGGATGCGCAACGCCCCATTCAACCCCCACCCCAAGTTGATGCTGATGTTCTGGTCCAAGGCCTGCACATAGCCTGGTGAGGCTTGGGGTCTTGGGACAGGTCTGTTGTCAGCCCTTCTTTCCTAGGAAGCACAGCCAGATGACCTTGGGGCTGGAGACCTCACTATGCCCCTCGCCAGCAGTGCCCACATCCGTCTTCACTCATCTTCATCGATATTTGTTATCGCACTTTCTGATATTGTTCCTAGATTTTGCTGTGCAGCTGAATGCGTGCCTTGTGTTTCCCAGCCCTTTGGGTCTCCTCCTCTGTGAATAGCTCCTGGCCCATATGTCTGTTGGGTCTTTGGTTTCTCCTTGCTGACTTGTAAGTGCTTTTTTTTTTTTTTTTTTTTTAGATGGAGTTTTGCACTTGATGCCTAGGTGGGAGTGCAATGGCATGATCGCGGCTCACCACAACTTCTGCCTCCCATGTTCAAGCGATTCTCCTGAATCAGCCTCCTGAGTAGTTGGGATTACAGGTAAGTGCCACGACGCCCGGCTAATTTTGTATTTTTAGTAGAGACAGGGTTTCTCCGTGTTGGTCAGACTGGTCTCGAACTCCCGACCTCAGGTGATCCACCCATCTCAGCTTCCCAAAGTGCTGGGATTACAGGCATGAGCCACCACGTCTGGCCAATTTTGATTTTAATGATCTGGATATCAATGCTTTTTTGGCCAAATAGCTTACAAATATGTTTTCCCTATTGGTGCACTGTATTAGTCCATTTTCACACTGCCGATAAAGACATACCCCAGACTGGGAAGAAAAAGAGGTTTAATTGGACTTGCAGTTCCACATGACTGAAGAGGCCTCAGAATCATAGTGGGAGGTGAAAGGCACTACTTACATGGCAGTGGCCAGAGAAAAATGAGGACGATGCAAAAGTGGAACCCCCTGATAAATCCATCAGATCTCGTGAGACTTATTCACTACCAGGAGAACAGTATGGGGGAACCACCCCCATTATTTCAATTATCTCCCACCAGGTCCCTCCCATGACACAGGAGAATTATGGGAGGACAATTCAAGATGAGATTTGGGTGGGGACACACAGCCAAACCATATCATGCACTGTCTTTGTGTTTTAACTTTATTCATTGCCTTTTTTGTCAGATCAAAGCTTCTGCATTTAATACGATTGAATTTATCAGTAATTTCTTTTATGGTGTCTGTGTTTTGTGTCATATTAAAAAAAGCTTTTCTTTGCTTAGTGTCATAAAATCTGTCCTCTGTTTTCTTCTAAAAATTGGAAATCTGTTTCTCAGATTCTGTTTTATTTCCTTTGTTCTTTGATTTGTAGGGATGTGAGGTAGAAATCTCTATTAGTTAACTCTTGCTTGGTAACAAGTAACCCCACACCTCAGAGGCCTACGACCATAGGCCACCATTTCTCACTCATGAGCAGGGGTTGCTTGGGAGGTTTCAGCTCAAACTGTGTTGGCTGAGCTGGATCTGCTCCAAGTGTCTCTGATCCTCCTGGGTTTGGGGTCTACCAGGGTGCCTTCTTCTCATGGCAATGGCAGGAGTGCAAAGAACAAAGGGAAATGTGAAGGTCTCATCTTACCACCCAGGCTGAGAATGGGCAGACTACCACTTTACCACATCCATTGGCCAAAGTGAGTCACGTGGCCAAACCAGAAGTCAAGGGCAGGAAGTTTAAGTATGAATCCCATCTCCACGTGATATGATTTCCTGGGCTTTCAACTTCTTAAGGCTGAATTGTTTTATTCTCACCTCCCCAGACTGCAGAAAACACATTTTCTCCAGGACTCGTTGAACCATAGGGCAGAATGATTGTAGTTCACAAAGACTAGATGGAAGGTGCCATTTGGCCACTGAGGCCACTTCCTTCCCCTTGTCCCCATCTACGGCCTCTGTTCTGCTCCAATCTCCCTGTCATTCTGCCCAGGCCTTCCAGGCATCAGCCTCTTAATAGTTCCTGGCTTTGTTCCCTCTCTTCACTTCTATTATGTGAGGGTTTCCATCCTTATTTGGTGTAGGAGGACTGGACAGAGTCAACTCAGCCAGTCACGTCCCCACTCTCCGCACCTGGGTACCCCTGAGTGCTTAGCATGAGGGGGGTCCCCCAGTGTCTCCCTCCAAGGCACGTTCTGAAGGCATAGGAGCTGGACTGACATTCGGGACACCTAAATCTTGGTTTCACATCTGCCAGGACAACGTCCTTGGTCCAGGCAAATCACGGCAGCTCTCTATGCCTCATTTTTTTATTCCTAACACAATGGAATAACATAACTCTCAGTACTTACCTAAGGGAGGAGAAATGATTCCCCTGCCTTCTCCCCATTTCTGCATTTGCCGGAGCATCAGATTTTTATGTCTGGCCAAGAATATAGGGAAGGAAGAGCAGGTAAGCTTTGGGTCCAAAGAGGGCGTTTAGGGGTTTCAATTAAGGAAAGGAAGCCAGGGGGCAGAGAGGGGTGGTGGAGCATGATCTTGGGCCAATGGTGAGGAACTAATGAAGTGCAATTGCATGGGTTAAGTTGTGTAGCAGCCTGGGTCCCATCAAGAGATAGAAACCACATAGTGGGTCTAACGGGGAAGTGTAGTATAAAGGATTGAAACTATGATAAAAGAGTCACTGTAAGACATAAAGCAACTCTGCCAGGTGCCCTAGTGCAGAGGGAGGTACCCAAGGAAGCACAGAAATGAAAGGTGTTCAGATGTCATAAAATGTGGTTCAGCCACCACACAAGGGACGTTTGTGGATTTGGGCAGGGCTTTTGCACAAGCACTAGGCCACCCACTGGAGTGCAAGTGAGGGAGCCGGCCGTGAGCCACTGGCGTGCGGGGGAGGGAGACTGCTGTGAGCCGCTGGTGCAGGTGACGGGGCCAGCCCTGAGCAGCTGGAATGCAGGGAGGGAGCCGGGTGTGAGCCGCTGGTGTGCAGGGGATGGAGCAGGCCGTGAGCCGTTGGGGCAGGTGAGCGAGCTGGCCATGAGCCTCTGGAGTGCAGGTGAGGAAGCTGGCCATGAACCACTGGTGCAGGGATGAATGGTGGGAATCTGGCTGCCTTTGTAGGGCAGGAAGCCTCCAGAATGCGTGAGTCCCGCAGGGTCTGGCAGAAGGAAAGGCAGCTCTGTGCGGACCCTCTGGAATACAGGTCACTGTGTGCATGTTGCGCAAGGGGTACAAGAGGGGGTCTGGGAAACTTCAGGATCTTTCAGATCACATCGGCCCTGCTGCGTTTTGGTTTCCATGTGGAGATGTTGCAAGCCAAGGCTACAAGGTGGCTGAAGTACGATGCCTAGGTCTGTGGTTGGGGCTTGAACATGATCAAGGTCCAGCCAGAGAGCTCCTGCCCCTTGCAGTCTCTCCATCCTCTACCTAGATGCCTGCAGAATGTTCACTTCCAGAGGGTATATTGAACAGTGTTTCCCAGTTTATCACAGTGCACGTATTGAAAGGTGCACTAGGGGTTGGGAGGAAACAGACTGAAAACTGATACTGGAGACGCTGGCTCATAGCAATGAAGAGAAGCTGAAAAGGAGTGGGAAAGAACTAACTGTAATTTTACGTCAATGATCTGCATCTTTGTTTCAATGGTTGGTGGCAGCGAAAACGACTATTCTTTCTACCCTCCTAGTTCAGACATACCCTGAGTTTTTTTTTTTTTTTTTTGAGATGAACTCTCACTTTGTCACTCAGGCTGGGGTGCAGTGGCCTGGTCTCGGCTCATTGCAATCTCCGCCTCCTGGGTCTAAGTGATTCTTCTGCCTCAGTTTCCAGAGTAGCTGGGGTTATCATGCACCTGCCACCACAACCGGCAAATTTTCGTATTAATAGTAGAGATAGGGTTTCTCCATGTTGGTCAGACTTGTCTTGAACTCCTGACCTCAGGTGATCTGCCTGCCTCTGCCTCCCAAAATGCTGAGATTACAGATGTGAGCCACTGTGCCTGGCCGCTTGAGACATTTTGGGCAACAGCTGTGACAGAAGAAATGTGTATCCCTTCCGGGCAGGGGATTTAAGAAGTGGCTTATGGCTGATTGTGTTTTCTTTGCACCGTTTCTTGAACTGTGGGAGCATCTTCTGGGATAAGGGTCTATCTGTTTGAGTCTCTGAATGACTACGACCACCAGAGCCCCCTTGTTGACCCGTGATGGATGTGAAATCAATGGAGAAGTCAAGGCCCGGTGTGGAGGCTCACGCCTGTAAAGCCAGCACTTTGGGAGGCTGAGGTGGGCAGATCATGAGGTCAGGTAATCAAGACCATCCTGACTAACACAGTGAAATCCCGTCTCTACTAAAAACACAAAAAATTAGCCAGGTGTGGTGGCAGGCGCCTATAGTCCCAGCTACTCAGGAGACTGAGGCAGGAGAATCTCTTGAACTCAGGAGGTGGAGGTTGCAGTGAGCTGAGATTGCACCACTGCACTCCAGCCTGGCTGACAGAGTGAGACTCCATCCACCGCAACCCACCCCCTGAAAAAAAAAAGAAAAGAAGTCAACTTTGCTGTTGAAGCCACTGAGGTTTGGGGGCTTGTTTGTTACACAGCAACACCTGTCCTGACCAATGCATGACTCATTTCATCCTTGGCACATCCCCTGAGAGAAGGGGCTTTATCCTCATTTTACAAATGAAGAGTCAAGTCTCAGAGAGGATAGCAGCATAAGCAAGGTCACACAGCGAGGGGTGGAGCTTGGATTTGAATCCAGGTCTGTCTAACCTCAAAGACTGAAGTGGGGATGAAAATAAGTTGCCATTGTTGTTTGCCTGTCACCCAGGTGATGTAACTCTTGACTAGGCTCTGCCTACGGGGGCTTTGTGACATATCTCTGCACTGATCAACCAGGTGATGTAACTCTTGTCTAGGCTCTTCTATCCTTGGATTGCAACCTTGCAGGATCTTGAACTCATATCCTTTCAGGGATCATAGAAGTGAACACATCAAAGCTGCCACGATAAAGTTGTGGAAAAGTGGGCAATATTGCCAAATGCAAAATATCTGTGCTATATTGTGGTCTGAGATCACCATTTGAGATTCCTGGAAGTTAGGGAATATGGAGGCCAACTCCCGTAGGGGTGTTGTATAAGACTCCAATTCCTAAGTCAATGATCTCAACGCTGTGGATCAGCACTCTCCATGTAATGGGACATCTTAACTCATTTTGTGCTGCTATAACAGAATACCATAGACTAGGGAATCTATAAAGAAAATAAATTTATTTCTTAGAGTTCTGGAGGCTAGGAAGTCCAAGGATGAGGGGTCTGCATCTGGTGAGGGCCTTCTTGCTGTGTTATCTCATGGCTGAAGGCAGCAGAGCAAGACTTTGAGAAAGAAACAGAGCAAAAGGGGCTGAACTTGCTTTTAATATAAGCCCACTCCCAAGATAACTAACCCACCCCCAAGATAACTAACCTATTCCTGAGAAAGTGACATTAATCCATGCATGGGGGCAGAATCTTATAACCCAATCACTCTTATTAGGCCCCACCTCTCAACACTGTCACATAGAGGATTAAATTTCCAACACTTGAGCTCCGGGGGACACATGAAGACCATACCTGGGGGATTGATGAGAATATGGGAGAGACCAGTCATGAATATTTTGGCTGAGAGTTGAGTTTGGGAGCTGAACCCATGCTCCATCATAGCAGGGCACACATAGACCTTTGAATGGTCATAGGAATGAATATTGAACAGTGTAACTCATAGCAGAAGGTGGAATATTTAAAAGGCAGAACTGCCTGGGTTAACTAAAAGAGTGAACAAAGAGCCTGTACCCTGTGGATGGCTCCTCTTCTCTTCCCATCCCTACCTTTCACCTTTCTCTCTTTCTTTCCCTCCCTCCCTCTCTCTCTCCCTTCCTTTCTTCCTTCCTGAATCTACCTTCTTCTTTCTCTCCCTCCCTGCTTCCCTGTTTCTTTTCTTTTTTCTCTTTCCCTCTTTCTCTCCCTCCATCCTTCCTTCTCTCATTCTTTCCTTCCTTCTCTCTTTCCTTCTTTATCCTCTTCCTTCCTTCCTTTCTTCTTCCCTCCTTCCTGCCTTCCTTTCTTCTCTCTTCCTTTGGCTGATATATTCTGAGCCCAAGCACCCTGTGGGGTACTAAGTGGTACCAAAATTGACTCAAGAATCAAGAAGAAATAGAAAACCTAAGAAGTACTATAACATGAAGAATATAAAACCTCTAGTAAAATAAATTCTTTAACAAAGGAAGGACTAGGCCCAGATGGTTGTATGAGCAAATTTTACAGACTTTCAAAGAATAGACCATTCTAATTATGTTCCAAACAACTGTAGCTAGGAATATTAATGCTTCATTTTTCAAGAGCTTCATTTCCTAAAATCTGTAGGTTCAAAGGTAGATTGGCAAGTGTTGGAAATCCTCAAATGTTGTGCAGTTCCTTGGAGTTTTAGCATAAAAAAGAAAGGGCTTGTTTGCATTAACTTTGAATTTTGTAACAGTTACCAGTTAATAGAGATACTCTATGCATTTATATACACTCTGATTTTATAGGAATTGAGGCATATCAGACAATTGGCTCTACACCCAGGTTTTTTAATTTGTAACATATCTTGGACATCATTTTTGAGCATCCTTTTAAAATTTATTTTTTTAAATAGTTGCATAGTATTCTATCATATGAATAATCATAATTTCAATAAAGAGTAAGGTGATAATCATTAATGTGATTGATAAACATTAAGGTTATTTCTAGACTTTTGTTAATTAAAAAGGTGGTATAATACTTTCTCCCATTCATACATAATTCCAGGCATCATGAGTATGTCTGTAGGGTAAATTTCTGGAAATGAAAATGCTGAATCAGAGAGTATTTCCATTTATAATTTTGGTATATTTTGTTTAATCACAATTGATATAATTTGTACTAATTTATAATCCCAGTAACAAGATGTGAGTACCACTTCAAACTCCACAACTTCACTGGCAGTGCCTGAAGTCATGATGCATATTGCCAGCCTCCCTTCAAGTAAAGTTCTATTAACTCTACAAAAATTTTATAAATGGCAGACGTTACATTTCCAGATAACTTTGTGGTAACCAAAAAAGAAATGATTTATTAGCAATTTGTATATCACATTGAGACAAAATATATTTGTGATAAATATAATTATTGTTACGTATTTAAAACATCTCATGTATTAAGAAATCATACTTTAGATGGGGCCAAACTGGCTGATTAGAAGCAGCTGTGGCCCGTGGATTTCACAGAGAGCAATGAAAACTGCGAGTGAATTCTGCACCTTCAATTGAGGTATTCAGTTTCTTGCTTTGGGACTGACTAGGCAGACAGCTCGACCCACAGTGAGTCAGGAAAAGCAAGTGGGTCGATGACCCACCCAGGTGTGGCACGGAGCTAGCCAAGTCCCCACTCGCAGGCAAGGGAGGCCATGAGTGATTGTACGACTCTGCACAGGAAACCATGCTTCTCCGATGGATCTTTGCAATCTGCAAATCAGGAGATCCCTTCATGAGTTCAGCCACCACGGACTCGGGTCTGAAGCACAGAGCTATGTGGATTCTCAGTGGAGTCCTTGCTGGCTTACTGGGGCATGCATGGAAACCCAGGAATTTTGCATACTCTGCCCCAAGAATTCCAGCAAATTGGGAGATACATCTGTGCATTCCCCTAGGAAGGGGGCTGAATCCAGGGAGCAAAGTGACAACATTCTGAGGCCCCACTCCCACAGCACCTAACAAGACCCATTGGCTTGGAATTCCAGCTGGCCACTGGCAGCAGGCTGGAGAAAGCCAGAGGTGGCCCGAGTTCCCAGGGGGAGGGGCAGCTGCTATCTGTGATTTGAGTTGGCCACTCTAGCCTGCTGGCACTAGGGACCAGGAGGAATACCCTATAACACAGTACAGCTGTTGTGACTGATCGTGGCCAGGCTGCTTCTTTAAGTGAGACCGAAATCCATCCCTCCTCACTGGACAGGGCCTCCCCATCAGAATTTTAGCAACTCCAGCCAGATTTCTATGGACAGAACTCTGATTTCTCCCTGGGATGAAGTCCCCAGGGTGAGGGGTAGCTGCTGTCTCCCCAGTTCAGCCAACTGAATCTTTCCAGCCTGCTGGCTCTGGAGACTCCTGGGGGTCAGAACAACACACCTGCTCTGCCAAAGGGCAGCCAGACTGCTTCTTTAAGCAGTCCCTGATCCTGTTTCTCCTGACTGGGTGAGACCTCCCAACAGGGGTCTCCAGCTACCTCCTACAGGAGTGTTCCAGCTGGCATCAAGTCAGTACCCTCTTAGACTGGTGCTCCCAGAGGAAGGATCAAGTTACCATCTTTGCAGTTTTGCAGCCTTCACTGGTGATACCTCCAGGTGCAGGAGAGACTGATGTGACTAGGGCCCAGAGTGGACCCCCCAAAACCACAGCAGTCCTAGCCCTAGGGAAGATGGTCTGATTGTTAAAAACAAACAGAAAAAAACATCAACAAGAAGACCCCACTAAAAACTCCGTTCAAGGGTCAGCAACGTCAAAGATCAAGGGTAGATAAGCCCACAAAGATGAGAAACCATCAACACAAAAAAGCTGAAAACTCAAAAAGGCAGAATGCGTCTTCTCCTCTAAATGAAAACAACACCTCCCAAACAAGGCACAGAATAGACCCGAGGCTGAGATGGCTGAATTGACAAAAGCAGACTTTAGGAGGTGGGTAATAACAAACTTCTCTGAGCTGAAGGAGCACGTTCTAACTTAATGCAAGAAGCTAAAAATCACAAAAGAACACAGTAGCTGATAACCAGAATATTCAGTTTAGAGAGGAACATAACTGACATGATGGAGCTGAAAAACACAACATGAGAACTTCACAACACAACCACAACTATCACTCACAGAATAGGCCAAGTGGAGGAAAGAATTTCAGAGCTTCAAAACTATCTGTCTAAGACAGGAAGAGAAGAATAGAGAAAGAAGAATAAAAAAGAAAGAACAACACAGCCTTCAAGAAATATGGGATTATGTAAAAAGACTAAACTTAATACTGATAAGGGTACCTTGACCCAACATGATCAAGACAGCTTCATCCCTGGGATACAAGGTTGGTTCAACACAGGCAAATCTATAAATGCAATTCATCATATAAACAGAACTAAACACAAAAACAACACGATTATCTCAATAGATGCAGAAAAGACCTTCCATAAAATTCAACATCCCTTCATGTTTAAAACTCTCAATAAATTAGGTATTGAAAGATCACACCTCAAAATAATAAGAGCCATATATGAAAAACCCACAGCCAATATCATACTGAGTGAGCAAAAGCTGGAAGCATTCCCCTTGAAAACTGGTACAAGAAAAGGATGGCTTTTCTCACCACTCCTATTCAACTTAGTACGGGAATATCTGGCCACGGCAATCAGGCAGGAGAAAGAAATAAAGGTATTTAAATAGGAAGAGATGAAGTCAAATTATCTTTGTTTGCAGATGACATGATCTTGTATCTAGAAAACCCCATCATCTCAGCCCAAGAGCTTCTTATGCTGATAAATCTCATCAACAGAATCTCAGGATACAAAATCAGTGTGCAAAAATTGCTAGTATTCCTATACACAAACAACAGGCAAGTAGAGAGCCAAATCGTGAATGAACTTCCTTCACAATTGCTACAAACAGAATAAAATACATAGGAATACAGCTAACAAGAGAAGTGAAGAAGCTCTTCAAGGAGGACTACAAACCACTGCTCAGAGAAATCAGATATGACACAAACAAATGGAGAAGCATTCCATGCTCATGGATAGGGAAGAATTCATTCCTGAAAATGTCCATACTGCCCAAAGTAATTTATAAAAGAATTCAATGCTATTCCCATTAAACTACCAATGACATTCTTCACAGAATTAGAAGAAAGTATTTTAAAATTCTCATGAACCAAAAAAGAGCCCAAATAGACAAGGCAAATCTAAACAAAAAGAACAAAGCTGGAGGCATCACACTACCCAACTTCAAACTGCACTATAATGCTACAGTAACCAAAACAGCATGGTACTGGTACAAAAACAACCAATGAAACAGAATAGAGAACTCTGAAATAAGACCATACACATACAACCATCTGATCTTTAACAAACCTGACAAACACAAACAATGGGGAAATTATTCCTTATTTAATAAATCATGTTGGGAAATCTGGCTAGCCATATGCAGAAACTGAAACTGGACATCTTCCTTATACCTTATACAAAAAATAACTCAAGATGGAATAAAGACTTAAACATAAGTCCTAAAACCATAAAAACCATTGAAGAAAACCTAGGCAATACCATTCAGGACATAGGCATGGGCAAAGACTTTCTGACTAAAACACCGAAAGCAATGGCAACAAAAGCCCAAATTGACAAATGGGATCTAATTAAACTAAAGAGCTTTTGCACAGCAAAATAAACTATCATCAGAGTGAACAGACAACCTACAGATTGGGAGAAAATTTTTGCAATCTATCTGTCTGACAAAGGGCTAATATCCAGAATCCACAAAGAACTTAAACAAATTTACAAGAAAAAGTAGCCCCATCAAAAATTGGGCAAAGAAAACGAGCAGACACTTCTCAAAAGAAGACATTTATGTGGCCAACAAACATGAAGAAAAGCTCATCATCACTGGTCATTAGATGAATGCAAATCAAAACCACAATGAGATACCATCTCACGCCAGTTAGAATGGCGATTATTAAAAAGTCACGAAACAGCAGATGCTGATGAGACTGTGGAGAAATAGGAATGCTTTTACACTGTTGGTAGGAGTGTAAATTAGTTCAGTCATTGTGGAAGACAGTGTGAAAATTCCTCAAAGACATAGAACCAGAAATACCATTTGACCCAGCAATCCCATTATAGGGTATATGCCCAAAGCATTATAAATTATTATACTATAAAGACACATGCACTGTATGTTTATTTCAGCACTGCATGTTTATTTCAACACTGTTCACAATAGCAAAGACTTGGAACCAACACAAATGCCCATTAATGATAAACTGGATAAATAAAATGTGACACATATACACCATGGAATACTATGCATTTATGTCCTTTCCGGGGACATGGATGAAGCTGGAGAACATCATTCTCAGCAAACTAACAAAAGAAAAGAAAACAAAACCAGGCCAGGAGCAGTGACTCATGCCTGTAGTCTCAGAACTTTGGGAGGCTGCGGTGGGGAGTTTGAGATCAGCCTGACCAACATGGAGAAACCCCGTCTCTACTAAAAATACAAACAATTAGCCAGGAATTTTGACACATACCTTTAATCATAGCTACTTGGAAGGCTGAGGCAGGAAAATCGCTTGAACCCAGGAGACAGAGGTTGTGTTGAGCTGAGATCACGCCATTACACGCCAACCTGGGCAACAAGAGTGAAACTTTGTCTCAAAAAAAAAAAAAAAAAAGAGAGAGAGAAAGAAAAAGAAAAAAGAAAAGAAAACCAAACACTGCATGTTTCCACTCATAAGTGGGAGTTGAACAGTGAGGACACATGGACACAGAGAGGGGAACATCACACACTGGGGCCTGTCATGGGGTGGGAGGCTAGGGGAGGAATAGCGTTAGGAGAAATACCTATGTAGATGACGGGTTGATGGGTGCAGCAAACCACCATGGCACGTGAATAACTATGTAACAAACCTGCATGCTCTGTTCATGTATCACAGAAATTAAAGTACAACAAAGAAAACTTTACATAAATGCATAGTCTGGAACAGCTAATATATTATAATGAAAAGTCAACTATAATCTCAGCTCAAAGAGAACACCATTAAATTATGAAGAGCTCTCCACAAATCTCTAAATTTATGTCCTCATAAGATTACATTTCTATTTCTTCTTGAATAATTTCCTCATTTTAGCTATGATTTAGTGATAGTAAGATGGTAATTATGAGGGGAAAATTCTCCTAACACTCCATTGAGAAAATTCTGCCTCATTTCACCACACACCTGAGTCTTAAGCAGTCACTTCTAATGTAGCTGAATAATAGATCCTCACCCAGCTGAGTCTATGAGTTGAATCCATGTAGGTAAGATAAGGCCCCCAAGGAGAGGTAATAAGCTGGGAATGCCATCAGCTCATCTTTTTTCTGGCCTATATTTGTCATTGTCACTTGTAGAAGTAGGACAGCCCTGGCATTGGGATTGGTAGTAACAGAGGGTATCAAAGGTAAAACTGAACTTCCCTAATTTTTGGAAAAAAAGCGGATTGGAAACACATGGGCTCCAACATTTTCCATGTGTGAGGTCATTGTCCCAGGTAGCCTTGCTCAGGATATTTCTTGTCAGCAAAACAGAATTCAAACGATATTTATACCTTCCAAGAGAATAGAACACAATGTCAGATTTTCTCACGGATTCCCACAAGTTCAAGAAACTTTCATGGCTTTATTTAACTGCTTAAACATTTCAACTAAAAAACTGTCTTTCAAATACAAAGGAATCTGTTTGGAAAAATTTTAACCATAAAATGTTGGAATTCTAAAGTAAAAAATGCATAAGGCCATAAAAAGTTTTTATATCTTTTAATTTATATGTCAACTGGGGAAAAAAATTCTCTGAAGTTTCCTTTTATACCATTAAAGACTTATCCTTTATTACCAGCAATACAGGGTGACTTATTCAGGTTGAATATTGAAGGTAAACTTTACTTAATTTTAAGTTTTGGCTAATTTTTAAGCGTTTCTCAGTCATCTACAATGATTTCATCTCAGAAACCAAAATCTCAATTTCATTTAGACCTTTGAAATATTAAAACAGAAGGTTAAATGTTTCAAAATAATATTCATGTAGAGACTTACATAAGTGGACCCGGAATCTCCATGTATTACAAAGTTTATGAGAACATAACAAATGTTGATACACACATTTAATTCTGAAATAAAAACTTACAACAAATAGAACTAACAAATCAAGAAAATTTTGTAGGTTACACATTTTATGTCTAAAAATATAGGCATGAAACACTCAAGGATGGATAAAAGAAGAAATCACAAGAGAAAATAGAAAATATCTAGAGACAAATTAAAAACATGAAATACCAAAAGTTAAGAGATACATCAAAAACAGTACCATAAGGGAAAAATTTATAGCTATAAGTGACTATAAAAAATAAGATACCAAATCAACAACTTTACTCCTAAGGAACTAAAAACAGAGGGAAAAAGAGAGACTGTTAAAGAGGGACAACTAAAAGCTAGCAAAATTAAAAAAGTGATAAAGATAGCAGTGGAAATAAGTGAAATAGAGACTAGAAAAACAATATCAAAAATCAACAAAACCAAGTTTGTTCTCTGAAAAAGATCAAAACTGACAAAATTTTATCTAGATTGACTAAGAAAAAAGGGAATATTCAAATTACTAAACTCAAAAATAAAATGGGTACATTACTAACAAATTTTTGGAGTAAAAAAGGGATGTAGGAGGGTACCATAAGGAACTATACACTAAAAAATTGAATAGCCTAAATAAAATGAACAAATTCCTAGAAACAAAAAATCTACTAAGACTGAATCTGAAAAGTTGAATAAACCTATTCAGCAAGGAGATTCAGCAGGAACATTGCATCAGTAATCAAAAACCCAGCAACAAAGAAAAGCCTGGACCAGATGGCTTCACTGTTGAATTCTTCCCAATGTTTAAAGCAGAATTAACACCACTTTTTCTTAAACTTTTTCAAAACGTTGAAAAGGAGGTAATTTTTTCTAACTTATTCTATGAGGCTAGTTTTACCCTGATACCATGCCAGACAAAGGCACCATAAGAAAACTACAAACAAACATCCCTTATAAATGCTGATGCAAAAATCTTCAACAAAATACCACCAACTAAAAATTAGCAGTACATTAAATGGTTTATAAACTATGAATGAGTATAATTGTCTCCTGAAATAAAAGTATGATCCAACACATGAAAATCAGCATAATATCACATTAACATAAAGAAGGAAAAAACCCTCATGTGATCATCTTAATCAAAGAAGAAAAAGCATTTGTCAAAATTTACCCCACATTCATGATAAAATATACTTAATAAACTATAAAAAGAAAGAAAACCCTTAACATAATGCCATACAAAAAACAAAACAAAACAAAAAAACACAGCTAACATGGTGAAAGACTGAAAGCTTTTACCCTAAGAGCAAAAACAAGGATGCCTGCTTTTACTACTTCTATTTAATATAGTACTGAAGGTTCTAGTTAAACAATAAGGTGAGTAAAAGAATTAAAGATATTCCAATTTTTTAAAAAGTAAAATTATCTGTTTGCAGATGACATAGCCTTATATATTAAAAATCTTTTAGTTTCTGTGAAATAAACTCTCAGATGCAATAAATAAAATTCAGCAAAGCTGCAGAATACAAAATAATACACAAAAATCCGTTGTATTTCTACAATAACAATAAACTATCTGAAGAAGAAATCAAGACAACAGTCTCATGTATGACAGCATCAAAAGAATAAAATACTTAGAACCCCACCTAACCAAGGAAATGAAAAACCTGTACAGCAAAAACTATAAACATGGCATGAAAGTATTAAAGATGACACAAATAAATGAAAAGACATCATGTTTTTATGGACGGGAAGACAAAATCTTGTCAAGGTGCCATTGTTATCTCTAGTCTTTTACAGATTCAATAAAATCACTACAAAAATTCCAATATTTGCAAAAATAGAAAAACCTCTTCTAAAATTCAGATGAAATCTCAAAAAACCCCAAGCAGCCAAATCAATGTTAAAAACTGACAAAGTTATAGGACTAACAACTGGTTTCAAACTTCAGTACGCAAAACAATGCTGTACCAGCATAGAGACAGACACAAAGACCAATGCAATAGAAATAAAGAACCAAAAAATGTAGTCATGATTTTTAACAAGGGCGTCAACAATTTTCAATGGGGAAACGACGATTTTTTTTAAATGGTGTTAAAAACGGATATTTAAATATATCTATTTATCTATCTATCTATATATATATATATCTATATATATCTATATATATCTATATATATCTATATATCCCAAATTAGCTTTTTTTCTGTCTTGTATGTTGCAGATCTATTTCCCCAGTCTTTTGACTTTTGACTTAGAGGCATTTTTCTCTCATACAAAATTTTAATTTTTATGGAGTCAAATACAACCTTGTCGCCGATCTGGTTCCGTACCGCCTGGCCTGCCTGAGCACGATTTCCTTCATGGCCAAGGCGGGATTACAGCGGCAGGAGAAAGCGAGAAGGAGGAGCAGACGCATAGCTACCCAGCCCGCGCTCCACCAACGCTGAAATCGCCCCGCGCCCACCTCTCTCAGCCTTGGATTCGGCTCCCAGATAAGTAACAGCTTTACTTCCACACACGTGTACCCACCTGTGAATCCCTTGGCGTTGAACGTCTATTGGAGAGCTCAGGTGTCCTTGCTGTGGTCCTTTCCACGTTGGGGAAAGCTGGTCAGTTGGAGAACTTCCTCCCCCATCTTTAGTAAGACTAAATCCCTAGTTGAGCTGAAACTGAATTTTCCTCCCACGTGGGAGGGGAAGACTCTTGTTTCCATATTCACAGAGTGCCTTTGCACCTGTCCTAGATTGATAACATATTGTTG
Organism: Pongo abelii; assembly: GCF_028885655.2. Classification (NCBI taxonomy): domain Eukaryota; kingdom Metazoa; phylum Chordata; class Mammalia; order Primates; family Hominidae; genus Pongo; species Pongo abelii. The sequence continues at coordinate 13,950,910 of NC_072000.2, read as the reverse complement.
TAATTGATGAGTCTTTTCATCTATTAGGAGATCTGTGCTTAGGAAAGGTCTTCCGAATGTTAACTCAACAGGATTTAATTATAAGTTTTACTTTGGAACAGTTCAAACCCACAGTAAGCTATGGGTGTTAGAGATAGTCAGGCGTCTGATTTAGCGACATTCTTCTTTCGAGTAGGATTAGCCCTTTCACCTTTCCGGAGGACTGCGGTCTGCACACAGAGTGAAGGTAATATTGGATTCTTAAAGCTGAGGATAGGTGTCGGGATACACCTGCTGTGAAAGACGGGCCATGGCAACTTTGCAGGCTTTTAGAATACCCAAACTGAGGAGATATTTCTTCTGGTAAAGATTTTTCAGATGGGGTGGGAAATACCTCGATCTAACCGGTGAAGGTATCAGTAAGCATTAGCAAATATTTGAATCTCCTGCAGAAAGGTATCTGAGTAAACTAGAGTTGCCAGTTCTCACCTGGAGAGGTCCTCAATTTTGGACAGGTTTACCTGGAGAAGGAGAAAATTGCTGGCCATTTGGGTCATGTCAGGCAAAGAGCTCACAGGGCTGAGTCACCTGTTTTGGTGTCTTGAAAAGATTTACACCTATAAACAAATGAGACATTAACAGAAACCAAGAATCCCTTCTAGGGTGAAAAGAATAATGAAAGTGCTGAATTATATTCCTATGATTGGTACTTGGCATTAGTAATTTATTAACATCATTCAGCCAGCCAGAGGGGCCCTGGACTGAAATGCAAACCCTGGCCCATTTTTGTTCTTCTTCAGAGTGTTCTGGCCCACTTCTATGTGTGCTGTAAAGCACGCCCATAAGCTTCATTGGCCCTTTCAGTGCAGGGGCCTTGGCTGTGGCATCTACAAGGGCATTTCTTTTTACATGGTCAGTCTCTCTTTTGATGTCCTCTGCAATTAATTATAGTCACTTTTTGGCAGCAAAGCAGCATTCTAACAAGCACAAAATTTGAATGATGTTGTATGGAAAATCCCTTGCGGGTCAGGAGTCCCTACACATTCCAAATTACAGCATAAGCATGAAGCACTAAAAAGTCATACTTGGAATCAGTGTAAATGTTAACTTTTAAATCCTTTCCCAATTGCAGGGGCTGAGTAAGTTCAATTAACTCAGCTTTTTGAGCTGAGGTCGAGGCCAGCAAGACTTGTGCCTACTACTAATAGCATACCTACCCTTCTTGTTTTCCTGATGCATAAAACAACTTACATCTGTTAACCAATCTTCCTTGGGATGGTCAAGGGGCTCATCTTTCTTAAGTCTGGCCTGCTAGAAAAAATTTGTTTCATAACTTGTGACATGCTTTGGCTGTGTCCCCAGTCAAATCTTATCTTGAATTGTAGCTCCCATAATTCCTATATTTCGTGGGAGGGACCCAGTGGGAGGCAATCGAATCGGGGGATGAATCTTTCCCATGCTGTTCTTGTGACAGTGAATAAGCCTCATGAGATCTGATGGTTTATTTATTAATTTATTTTTGAGACATAGTCTTGCTCTGTTGCTCAGGCTGGAGTGCATTATCATGATCTTGGCTCACTGCAACCTCTGAGTCCTGGATTCAAGCGATTCTCCTGTCTCAGCCTCCCGAGTAGCTGGGATTATAGGCGCCTACCACCATGCCTGTCTAATTTTTGTACTTTTAGTATAGACAGGGTTTCACCATGTTGGCCAGGCTGGCCTCGAACTCCTCACCTCTGGTCATCCACTGCCTTGGCCTCCCAAAGTGCTGGGATTACAGCTGATGGGTTTATAAAGGGGAGTTTCCCTACACAAGCTCTTTTGCCTGCTGCCATGTAAGAGATGTGACTTTGCTCCTCATTTGCCTTCTGTCATGAGTGTGAGGCTTCCCTGACCATGTGGAACTGTAAGTCAATTAAACCTCTTTTCTTTTTAAATTACCCAGCCTCAGATATGTCTTTATTAGCAGCATGAGAACAGACTAATACAACCTGTATACCAGAAAGGCTAGAAGAACCTGTGGACTCTGGCAGATAAGTAGCTGAGTTTATGGTTTGGCAGGCTTTAAGGGTTATGTCTGGAGTGTCTAGCAATAAGCCCTGATACTTTCATAAATGTTCTCTTATTATTCACTGCTGCCCTTTAGCTTCTAGGACCACCTTCCCTTGGTGTGGGGTCAAAAACCTGTAGGTGCTGTTCTAATGTTAGTTTATTAGCTTTGCCTGCTAGAAAAGTGGTAGTGGAAATAGCTCTAAGACATCAAGGCCACCCTGAGGCCACCTTGTCAATCTGCTTAGAAAATTAGGCTGCTGGCCTTGGAAGGTCCCCCAGTTTTAGGACAAGATTACCCAAGGCTTATGCCTTGCTTTTCGGTCACATAAAGAAAAAATGGTTCATCCAACTTGGGGACTCCCATGGCTGCAGCAGAGCCCAATTTCTCCTTGAGAGTATTGAAGGTTTGCTTGCAGTTCTCATTACATTCTAGGAGCTCTAAATCTTTCCCTTTAGTGTATCATATAAAGGCTTGGCTACATGCCCAAATCTGGGCACCCCTAAGCAGCAGTACCCAGCCATCTCTTAAAAAAGCCCACAGTCATTTTTTGGACAGGGACTGTTGGGTGACTAAAATAACTTTTTTATCTTCTAGGGAGGTTGATCAGTTCCAGAGGTTAAAACAGATTCCAAATATTTAAGTCTTTCAGTCAAAATCTGAGCTCTGTGTGGTGATGCCCTATATCTGCAAGTTCCCAGGAAATTTACCAACTTAACATTATTATTATGAGTCTTCTTTAGTTGGGTTAGCAATGAGCAAGTCACCTACATACTGAATAATTGTGTTCCTTTCCAATTATAGATTTGTTAAGTCCTTAGCTAGAGTAATTTCAAATAAGTGGGGGCTATCCCAGAACCCTTCAGAGATGACTGTCCAGGTTAGTTTTGTGGCTGAATGCATATCTGGATCAGTCCATTCAAAGGCAAACATATTATGAATCTGGATGCATTGAGATCCAGAAAAGTGCATCTTTCAGATTTAAGAATGTAAACCAGTTTGCATCCCCTGGGACATCATAAGTATTGGGGACAATGAGGTGTATGGAGACAACTGCATTTCTTAATCCTCTAAGGGTTCTGACAAATCTGTACTTGCCATTAGGCTTTTTATCTGGTAACATGCAAGTATTGTAAGGAGACTCTCATGGGCTTAATAACTCATATGGCAAGAATTTGGCAATAAGGGGTTGAATTTCCCCTCATGCTTCTTGCCTTAAAATATATTGTCTCTTCTGAGGTCGAGGAGTACTAGGGTGAAGTTGGATTTCAATGGGGGAGGTGTTTAGTGCGTTTCCCAGAGCCTGTGTGGCCCAAACCTCAAGATTTACTTAAGACAACACCTCAGGTGGTAAATGTGACAGCTCATTCTTAACTTATTTTTCCCCTGATGGGTCAGGAACAAAAGTAACAGTTTCTATGCTTTATGATCTGTGAAGGTGACCATGACTTGGTGTCCTCAGTCAATAAACCTCTTCCCAGTAAGAGGTCAGGCAATCAGACAGTACTAAAAAGGCAGGCAAGAAACCTAGAGGCTCTGGAGGACAACTTAGAGGATACAAAAAGGAGTGTTTTGGGGCTTGTCCATCATGAGAAGACAGGAGACCATTGTATTAAATCAGTACAGAGTACTAATACGAAGTTAATACTCCTACCTGCTACTTCAAGAGCCACCTGAGGATCCTCCATCTCTCGATAGCTAGTAGTCCAATGGGAGTGGAGGTAGGAAGTATCAGGCCCTGCCACTTTTGAGTCTGCTGGGCTCTGATGATGGCTCCCTTGGAAGCACAGTGCATTTCCTTCGGCAGAGGCTTACCTTCCTACAGAAGTCACACAGACTTATACACAAGGCGCAGTGACCCAGAGGCACATACTGCGATTTTCACCTTCTCACTTCCTCTGTGAAGGCCAGGGGTTAAGGGGCTGCCTCTGAAGTGGTGGAGAGCACAAGGCTGCAGCTAGAACTGGGCCTCTTGGAAGATTTGCTTTATTTTATGTTTTCTCTGCTCAATTCCTTTGATGGAAAACTGCAGAATCCAAGTCTAAAATCTGATCCATGGGAGTCTGGAAGCCTAAGGCTGCTTTTGGCAGCTTCCTGCAGATATAAGAAGGAGACCGTGCTATAAATTAAACTCCTAGAAATGCCTGTCCCTTTTTGGAGTCAGGGTCAGTGTTAGTGTATTTCCTCAAGGTCTAAATTATCCACCGTTGTAATAAGGCTAGGTTTTCATCTTTTCCCTGAATAATTTTCCAGACTTTATTAAAATTAAAAAGCTGTATCACACTTTTTTTTTATTCCTTCACGGAGTGAATCATAATTTTTTCTCTCTATATCCTACTTTCTTCCTAATTCATTTGTTTTTTCTAGATTCTAGTTCTTTTGGGTCCTAGTCAGGCACTGCTGTGCCTCCTACTTTATAGGTGTCATGCCCCTGGTTGCAGGTTGCCACCCTATTAGCATGTGCTCTAGCCACTCCCATAATGCACTGCTTTTCTACCATGCAGCAGGCGAACATAAATATATGCAAATCCTGTCTGGTCAGATCATATGTCAAGGTTAGCCTTTTAAATTTGTCTATGAATTTTCCCGGAACCTCTGAAAACTGTTTTAGTTTTTCCTTGCATATGGCTAATTCAGATATAGAAAAGTGTACATTTACCTATATAGTATGGGGAAAAGAAAGAGAGATCAGACTTTTACTGTGTCTATGTAGAAAGAAGTAGACATAAGACACTCCATTTTGTTCTGTACTAAGAAAAATTCTTCTACCTTGAGATGCTGTTAATTGGTAACCCTAGCCCCAACCCTGTGCTCACAGAAACATGTGCTGTGTCGACTCTAGGTTTAATGGATTTAGGGATATGAAGGATGTGCTTTGTTAAACAAATGCTTGAAGGCAGCATGCTTGTTAAAAGTCATCAGCACTCCCTATTCTCAAGTACCCAGGGACGCGAAACACTGCGGAAGGCCACAGGGACAACTGCCTAGGAAAGCCAGGTATTGTCCAAGGTTTCTCCCCATGTGATAGTCTGAAATATGGCCTCATGGGAAGGGAAGGACCTGACCATCCGCCAGCCAGACACCTGTAAACGGTCTGTGATGACGAGGATTAGTAAAAGAGGAAAGCCTCTTTGCAGTTGAGGTAAGACAAAACCATCTGTCTCCTGCTCCTCCCTGGGCAATGGAATGTCTCAGTGTAAAACCCGATTGTATATTCCATCTACTGAGACAGGAGAAAACTGCCTTAGGGCTGGAGGTGAGACATGCTGGAGGAAATACTGCTCTTTAAGTAATTGAGATATTTATGTATATACACATCAAAAGCACAGCACTTTTTTCTTTACCTTGTTTATGTTGCAGAGACATTTGTTCACATGTTTTCCTGCTGGCCCTCTCTCCACTGTTACCCTATTGTCCTGCCACGTCCCCCTCTCCGAGAAATGCCCGATAATGATCAATAAATACTAAGGAAACTCAGAGACTGGTGCCGGCGCTGGTCCTCCGTATGCTGAGCTCTTGTCTCCTGGGCCCACTTTTTCTCTATACTTTGTCTCTGCGTCTCTTTTCACAAGCCTCTAGTTCTACCTGACGAGAAACGCTCACAGGTGTGGAGAGACGGGCCACTCCTTCAATATAGTGTCCCTATTATCATCTGTCACTTCCCAGAGAGGGCAAATATTCAACTTTGCCAGCTGATAAGAGGCCACACTACATGTTGTTCTGGTGAAGCTCGGGTGTTTCGAGAGTGGGGTATGTACATAAGACAGGACTCGAAGGGCAGGGAGAAGATGATGAGCGGACACTACATAACCCTGGAAAACTAGAAGAAATTAATAATATGTTGCACACCTCACTAGAACTGGAAGGAATCTGATTGTGTTCTTATGGGGTGCTCGGACTGGCAGGGGAAGTTCAGACCCAGCTAAGAAAAGCCTAATATTAAGAGTAACTAGCATTAAAAGGGTAATCAATTATGTGCCATCCCTGTTTTGTCTTTTCCTCCATCAAACATATAGAAGCCCATTTTAAATTTTTATCCTGACCAAGCATCAGAGAAGCCTATATATAATGTATTTCCTCCCTCTTAGTTTCTCTTCTATAAAACAAATGAAGCTGCAAAATAAGAGTCAGAACAAACAGGGAAAATAGGAAGGCTGTAACTTGTATATTGTAATGTATTAGTGCATTTTCTTTTATATATATATATACTTTAAGTTTTAGGGTACATGTGCACAATGTACAGATTAGTTACATCCGTATACATGTGCCATGCTGGTGTGCTGCACCCATTAACTCGTCATTTAACATTAGGTATATCTCCTAATGCTATCCCTCCCCCCAGCCCCACCCCACAACAGTCCCCAGAGTGTGATGTTCCCATTCCTGTGTCCATGTGTTCTCATTGTTCAATTCCCAGCTATGAGTGAGAACATGCAGTGTTTGGTTTTTTGTCCTTGCGATAGTTTACTGAGAATGATGATTTCCAATTTCATCCATGTCCCTACAAAGGACATGAACTCATCATGTTTTATGGCTGCATAGTATTCCATGGTGTATATGTGCCACATTTTCTTAATCCAGTCTATCATTGTTGGACATTTGGGTTGGTTCCAAGTCTTTGCTATTGTGAATAGTGCCAAAATAAACACACGTGTGCATGTGTCTTTAAAGCAGCATGATTTATAATCCCTTGGGTATATAACCAGTAATGGGATGGCTGGGTCAAATGGTATTTCTAGTTCTAGATCCCTGAGGAATCGCCACAGTGACTTCCACAAGGGTTGAACTAGTTTACAGTCCCACCAACAGTGTAAAAGTGTTTCTATTTCTCCACATCCTCTCCAGCACCTGTTGTCTCCTGACTTTTTAATGATCTCCATTCTAACTGGTGTGAGATGGTATCTCATTGTGGTTTTGATTTGCATTTCTCTGATGGCCTGTGATGATGAGAATTTTTTCATGTGTCTTTTGGCTGCATAAATGTCTTCTTTTGAGAAGTGTCTGTTCATATCCTTTGCCCAGTTTTTGATGGGGTTGTTTGTTTTTTTCTTGTAAATTTGTTTGAGTTCATTGTAGATTCTGGATATTAGCCATTTGTCAGATGACTAGGTTGCGAAAATTTTCTCCCATTTTTTAGGTTGCCTGTTCACTCTGATGGTATTAGTCCATTTTCACACTGCTACGACAAATCTGACAAAACTCTCTCAGGAAAAAGTGACCTGCTGGGTTAAGAAAGCAGGGTCCAGCTGCCCTATACCAGCTCATCAAAGATGGCGTTATGGTTAAGAAATGAGAGAAAACTGTTAAGAAAAAGTCTCATGTTCTCCATCTTGAGGGTAATTGTTTGCAAAGTGTTGTCATAAAAGAGGCTGTCACTAAACAGGCATATCTGATCTTATCATGTAGAGCTCTTAAATACCACATTTCAACTTCAGTCATGATGTAGAGGTTACTGCTGATCTTTTCTGATAATTAAGGTACAAAAATACTAGGTTCCAAGACAATTCTTTTTTTCAATGTTACTTGGATAAGTGGCAAATTAAACAAGCAGTCAGTTAAGAGTCAGATGATCGCTGAGGAAAGTAAAAGCTAAATTGTTTGAGGCCTCTGTCCTGGGGCAGCCTCCAGGCTACTGCAAAACAGAGGCGATAAGCAGAAAGGTGACAAGATGTAGAGCACTCAGTTGAGGGACCAAAAGCACAAGGTGGACAGTCCAAAAAGGGAAAGTGGCAAACATCTTGTTTAGCCAAATCCATTCTTCTCAATATTCCCCAGGGCCTCTAACCCTGTGGGCTTGGCCTCTAATCTGAGTATTATAATAGTGAATAATATTCTTGCCCACCAGAATGGCTTCACGACTCTAAAAGACAGCCCAATTGCCAGGTGTCAGCTGATTGATTCTGTGTGGATTGTTTCCCTTGGAGTGGGGGTCTTGTCTTGTTGTCCGTTCATGGTGTTGCTGAAAGATGTTGCTGGAAAAGAGGGTCATGATACAGACCACAAAGTAGGATTCTTAGATCTTCTGCAGGAAAAAATTTGAGGTGAGTTAGAGAGCACAGTGAAAGAAGCAAGTTTATTAGAAATTACTCCATTACAGAGTTGGACATCCTCAGAAAACAAGAGCAGGAATGCATTGTCTTTTGTTAGTGTCTCTACTTATAAGTAACTATAAAGATAAAGAGTTATAATTAAACTTGGAAGGTGCAGATGTAGTCACTAAAGTCGTGGCTATTCGTTTTAACAATAACCATTAACCCATTGACCTAAGCTAGCTCATTAATAATATCCTTACAAAAAATGCTGCACTCCTAGGACATTTATACATTTTTCAGGCTTGTTGGAAGATGTCTTGTATGACCACAAATATTCTGCAATTGTAATTTGTGGCCAGTTAAAAAAGTGACTATTTTCAGACCATGAACATTAGTCTTCTAGATGCCCTGTGAGTACCTAGCTACTCATATTAAGATAGAATATTCTAGTCATGTTTATTAAACTAGAAGCTAGGTAACCATGAGTTCCTCTAACACAGCAAGTCTACTCCTCAAGGAGAAAATGTATTTCTCAGGAATTTTGTGCATTTTGTTTAATGGCATTTGGTATATTTTTCAAAATGGCAGAAAAGAGTGAAATTACTCCTCAAAGATTTCTCAAGATTGGATATCAAATAAACAAAATGATTACAGTTAATATGCAAGTTGATACAGTTGATATTCAAAAGAAATTTTGTTTGAAACAAAATGAGATTTTTATTGTTACTTATTTATTATTATTATTATTATTATTATTATTATTATTATTATTATTATTATTTTGAGAAAGAGTCTTGCTCTGTTGCCCAGGCTGCAATGCAGTGCACTATCTTGGCTCACTGAAACCTGTGCCTCCCTGGTTCAAGCAATTCTTCTGCCTCAGCCTCCCAAGTAGCTGGGATTACAGGCATGAATCACCACACCCAGCTAATATTTGTATCTTTAGTAGAGATAGGGTTTCCCTCTGTTGGCCAGGCTGGTCTGAAACCCCTGACAACAAGCGATCTGCCCACCTTGGCCTCCCAAATATCTGGGATTACAGGCGAGAGCCACCACTCCCAGCCACAATGAGGTTTTTAAATAATTCTGATTTCCTGCTGTTGAGCAGGGAGCTGAGCACATTCAACAGATCATGGGCCTATACTAGGGGAAGACTGAGGACAAACTCTAGAACACATATGATTAAATTAATTACAATGGAAACCAAATCAAATTTAATAAGGCCACACCTCTTAGTTGCAAGATGTTTTCCCACATTTTGAAATGCGATGTTATTCCATGGAAAAGAAAACTAGTGTTTATCTCCAGAGTAAAGAACAGAGTTCCCTGCAATGATTGATTGACTGAGAACTATGGCTCAAGATTTAAAATCCTTCTTTTTTCCATTTATAAACTAAAAATAAATGTCTAATCCCCTGTTGATTAAATGGACCTCTCTTCTTGGATAAGGACTTTCCAAAGTTAACCTGAAAAGCTAGTTCAAGCCATGGGTCACACATGCCTCATTATACTCTCATCCGTTTTGTTTTAATTTTAATTTCAATTTCAATTTTCAATTTATTTTTGTGGGTACATAGTTGGTGTATATATTCATGGGGGTACATGACACACTTTGATGCAGTCATGCAATGAGTAATACATAATAAAAAACGGGGTATCTGTCCCCTCAAGCATTTATAGCTTGTGTTATAAACAATCCAATTATACTCTTTTAGTTTTTTTAAGTGTGTAATTAAATTATTTTTTACTATAATCACCCTGTTGAGCTATCAAATGCTGTCTTATTCATTCTTTCTAACAATTGTTTTTTTACCCATTTAGCATCCCCACTATCCCCTTGTTCCCTCCCTGCCCTTCCCAGCCTCTGGTAACCATCCTTATACTCTCTACCTCTATGACACCAATTGTTTTGAATTTTAGCACCCACAAATAGTGAGAACATGTGACATTTCTCTTTCTGTGCCTGACATTTCACTTAACATAAAGGCTTTCAGTTCCATTCATGTTATTGCAAATGGAAGGCTCTCATTCTTTCTTACAGCTGAATAGTACTCCATTGTGTATATGTACCACATTTTCTCTATCCAGTCATCTGTTGATGGACTTTTAGGTTCCTTCCAAATCTTGGTTATTATAAACCTTGCTGTAGCAAACATGAGAGTGCCAATAGGAATTTGATTTACTAATTTTTTTTCTTGTAGGCATATAATGAGCAGTGGGATTGCTGGACCATATAGTAGCTCTATTTTTAGTTATATCAGGAACATCCAAACTGTCCTTAAATGTACTCCCAACAGCAGTGTACAAGGGTTCCCTTCACTCGACATACTCACCAGCATTTGTTTTTTTCTGACTTCTGAATAAAAGCCACCTTAACTAGGGTGAAATGATATCTCATTTTGGGTTTGATTTGCCTTTCGATGATGATCAGTAATCTGGAGCACCTTTTCATTTGCCTGTTTCACATTTGTATGTCTTCTTTTCATAAATGTCTATTTAAATTTTTTGTCCACTCTTTATTTGGTTATTACTTTTTTCTATGGAATTTTTGGAACTCAATATATTGTAGTGTATTAGTCTGTTCCTGCACTGCTATAAAAAATAACTGAGACTGTGTTATCTATTTATTTACTGAGATGTAGTCTTGATCTTTTGCCCAGACTGAAGTGAAGTGGTGCAATCTCGGCTCACTGCAACCTCCACCTTCTGATTCAAGCAATTCTCTGCCTCAGCTCTTGAATAGCTAGGATTACTGGCACCTGCCAACATGCCTGGCTAATTTTTGTATTTTTAGTGGAGACAGGGTTTCACCATCTTGGCCAGGCTGGTCTTGAACTCCTGACCTCATGATCCACCCTCCTCAGGCTCCCAAAGTGGTGAGATTACAGGCATGAGCCATGGCACCTGGCAAGACTGGGTAATTTATAAAGGAAATTGGATTAATTGACTCACAGTTCCACATGGCCGGGGAGGACTCAGGAAACTTCCAATAATGGCAGATGGGGAAGCAGGCACCTCTTACATGACAGCAGGAGAGAGAGCATGTATGTGAAGCAAAGGGGGAAGATACCCTTATAAAACCATCAGATTTCATGAGAAATCACTCATTATCAGAAGAACAGCATGGGGGAAACCACCACCATGATCCAATCACCTTCTACCAACCTCTCCCTCATCATCTGGGGATTACAATTCAATATGAGATTTGGGTGGGGACACAAATCCTAACCATATCATGTAGCTATTAATTGCTTTTCAGATGGATAATTTACAAATATTTTCTCCCATTCTGTGGATTTTCTCTTCACTTTGTTTCTTCTTTCTTTCACTTTAAAAAGGCTTTCTGACTTTCTGTAATCCGATTTGTCCATGTTTGTTTTAGTTGTCTGTGCTTCTGGGGCATTATTTAAGGAATTTTTGCCCAAACCAATGCCCTAAAGAGTTTCTCCAATGTTTTCTTGTAAAAGTTTGATGGTTTGAGGCGTTTGGTTTAAGTCTTTAATTCATTTTAATTTGATTTTTGTAAGTGGCAAGAAATAGGGTTCTAGTTTTATTCTTCTGCCTATGGCTTGCCAGTTTTCCCAGCCCTATTTATTACAAAAGTTGTCTCATTTTTTATTGTATGTTCTTGGCACTTTTGTTGAAAATTAATTTAGCTGCCCCTCCCATAGGATTCCAGAACACCGCTATGAGGGTCTGAATGTTTGTTCCTCGCATAGGATTCCAGAACACTGCTGCTGGATTCCAAATGTTTGTCACATAAGATTCCAGAACACTGCTACAAGGGTCTGAATGTTTGTTCCTCACAGGGGATTCCAGAACACTGCTATGAGCATCTGAATGTTTGTCCCTCACACAGAATGCCAGTTTTACCAACCATATTTATTACAAAAACTGTCTTATTTTTTATTGTATGTTCTTGGCACTTTTGTTGAAAATTAATTTAGCTGTATAAGTTTGTTTCTCAGGTCTCTATTTCGTTCCATCTGTGTTTATGTCTGTTTTTATGCTAGTGTCGTGTTATTTTAATTACTACAACTTAGTAGTATAATTTAAAACCAGGTAATGGAATTCCTCCGGTTTTGTTTTATATACTCAGCATAGCTTTGACTATTATGGTGTTTTGTGATGTTTCCATATAAATTTCAGAATTATTTTTCTATATCTGTGAGGAATGTCTTCTTCTTTTTCTTTTTCTTTTTTTTTTTTTTTTTTGGTGGCGTCTTGCTCTGTCACCTAGACTGGAGTGCAGTGATGTGATCTGGGCACAGTGCAACCTCCACCTCCTGGGTCCAAGCAATTCTTTGCCTCAGCCTCCTGAATAGCTGGGATTACAGGCACCCACCACCATACCTGGCTAATTTTTTGTATTATTAGTACAGGTGGGGTTTCACCAAGTTGACCAGGCTGGTCTTGAACTCCTGACCTCATGATCCACCAACTTCGGCCTCCCAAAGTGCTGGGATTACAGGCATGAGACACTGCCCCTGGCCTGTTATTTTGATAGAGATGGTGTGAAATGTATAGATTGCCATGGATCGTATGGACATTTTTTAAAAAATACTGATTCTTCCAATCTGTGAACATAAAAATATCTTTCCAATTTTGGGGTCCTTTTTCATTTCTTTTATCAGTGTTTTACAGTTTTAATTGTTGAGAACTTTTATTTCTTTGGTAAATTCCCACATATTTTGTTTTATTTGTGGCTACTGCAAATAGTATTACATTTTTAAATTCTTTTTCACTTTGTTGACTGTTGGCATATAGAAACCCTACTGATTTGTATGTGTAGATTTCGTATTCTGCAAATTTACTCAAGTTATTACCTCTAATAGATTTTGGTGGATGTATTAGGCCATTCTCATATTGCTATAAAAAGTAATCAGTGACTGGTTAATTTATAAAGAAAATAGGTTTAATTGGTTCATGTTTCTACAGGCTGTACAGAAAGCATAGCACTGACTTCCGCTTCTGGGGAAGCCTCTGACAACTGACAAGGTCAAAAATAAATCCAGTGCTTGCACATCACATGGTAAGTGCGAGGGCAGGGGGGAAGTGTTACACACACTTATAGATAACCAGCTCTGATAAAAAACTTACTATTGTGGGAATGGCACCAAAGGAAATGATGCCAAACTGTTCGTGGAAATCTTGCCCTTATGATTCAATCACCTCCCCTCTAGGCCCACTTCCAACATTGAGGATTATATTTCAATATAAGATTTTGGTGGGAATACACATCCAAACTGTATCAATTTCCCCTGGCCGTTCCAAATCTCAAATACTTCTCATATTTCAAAATAAAATCATGACTTCCCAATAATCCCCAAAGTCTTAACTAATTTCAGCCTTAACTCAAAAGTCAAAACTCTCATCTAAGACAAAGCTAATTTCTTCCTCCTATAAGCCTGTAACATAAAGAAACAAATTAGGTTCTTCCAAGATACAAATGAGGCAGAGGCATTGGGTAAATACTCCTCTTCTAAAAGGAAGAAATCAGCCAAAAGAAAGCGGTCACAGGATCTATGAAAGTCTGAAACCCAGAAGGGCAGTTATTGAATTGTAAGGCTCCAAAATAATTATTTTCGACTCTGTGTCCCATTTCCAGGGCATGCTAATGCCTTGGGAAGGTTCTACCTTGTGACTTTGCATGGGTCAGCCCCCACAGCTGCTCGCATGGGCTGGCATACTGTGCCTCTGGCTTTTCAAGGTGCAAGGTGCAGGCTGTAGCTACATCTACCATTCTGGGGTCTGAGGTCTGGAGGACAGTGATCCTCTCCTCACAGATCTACTAGGCCATGACCCAGTGGGGAACCGGCCTGGGGACTGTCACCCCACATTTCTTTTCTCCATTGTTTTAGTAGAGGATCTCCATGAGGGCTCCACACCTGCAACATGCTTCTGCCTGCACATGCTGTCTTTTTCATACATCCTTTGAAATAAAGGTGGAGGCTCCCAAGTCTCAACTACTCGCATTTGGTAAACACACAGGCCTAACAACATATGGAAGCTACCAAGGTTATGGCTTGCACCCTCTGAAGCAGTGACTGGAGTTGTAACTGGGTCAATATGAGCTACACCTGGAGCTGAAGCAGTGGCAAGGATGCAGTGAGCCTTGTTCCAAAGCTACCCAAGGCAGCAGTTCCTAGGCCTGATCACACAAACTATTCTCTTCTTTTAGGCCTCAGGGCCTGTGATGGGTTGCTGCCTTTCAGATTTCTAGAATGCCTTCAGTTCCTCTTTCCCATTGTCTTGGCTATCAACACTTGCTTTTTTTTAGGTTATACAATTATCTCTAACAAGTGGTTGACCCATATCCTGCTTGACTTCCTCTCTTATAAAAGCTTTTTATATTTCAGCCATATGACTAGGCTGCAAAGTTTTCAAGCTTTTACATTATGCTTCTTTTGTAAGTATAAGTTACTACTTATTTTATTTTTATCTTTTTGCTAGAACATGTGAGCATAGGTTGGTAGAGGCAGCCGGGTCACATCACAAATGCTTTGCTGCTTAGACATTTTTCCAACAGAAACCCTAAATCATCAATTTCAAATTCAAACCTTTTTATATCCCTAGTTCATTACGGAAATTCAGCCAACCACTTTGCTAAGACAACATGCATGACCTTTGTTTCAGTCCCAATATGTTTCTAGTTTTCATCTGAGACCTTCTCAGCCTGGCCTTCACTGTCCAGATCACTATCAGCATTTTGATCACAGACATTCAACCACTCTCTAAGAAAATCTCAACTTTCCCTCATTTTTCTGTCTTCTGAATCCCACAAATTCTTCCAACTTCTGCCTGTTTACCCTATTACAAAGCTGATTCCACATTGTGGGGTATTCTTATAACTATTTTCCATTCCTTGGTGCCAATTTTTGTATTAAGCTATTTTTGCAACACTATGAGAGTGGGATTGGATAATTAATTTTTTACAAAGTAGGTTTAAGTGGCTTATGATTCTACAGGCTGTTGAGAAAACATAGTACTGGAATATGCTTCTTGGGAGGTCTCTGGAAGTTTACAGTCATGGCAGAAGTTGAAGCAGAATCTTGCACATCACAGGGCAAAAAGCAGAAGCAAAAAACAGAGGGGCGAGTTGTTACACAGTTTTAAATAACCAGATTTTATGGGAACTCACTCACTATCATGAGGATAGCACCAAATGGGATGGTGCTAAGCCATTTATAGTAATCCACCCCAATGGTTAAATCACCTTTCAACAGGCCCATCTCCAACATTGAGAATTACATTTAAATATGAGATTTGGGAGGGAACACTCATTCAAACCCTATCAGAGGAGTATTTATGCCTTTTCCAATATAACATTATAACATTGGCAAAAAAAAAAAAAAGGTAATTTGACTTCTTTTCCAATTGGGATGCGTTTTATTGCTTTCTCCTTTCTGATTGCTCCAGATAGGACTTTCAGCATTATGTTGAATAACAGTGGTAAAAGTGGACATTCTTGTCATCTTCCAGATTTTAGAGAAAAGGCTTTTAGTTTTTCCCCACTTAGTGTGATACTAGCTGTGGGTCTGTCATATATGACTTTATTATGTTGAGATATGTTCATTCCATACCCAGTTTTCAAAGGGCTTTTTATTATTAAAGAATATTAAATTTTATCAAACTTTTTTAGCATAATTGAAATGATTATATGGATTTTGTCCTTGTTTTTTTTTTTTTTTTTTGAGATGTAGTCTCCCTCTGTCACCCAGGCTGGAGTGTAATGGCATGATCTCAGCTCAATGCAAACTCTGCTTCACGGGTTCAAGTGATTCTCCTTCTTCAGCCTCCTGAGTAGCTGGGATTACAGGTGCTCACCACCATGCCTGGCTAATTTTTGTATTTTTAGTAGAGACGTAGCTTCGCCATGTTGGCTAGCCTGGTTTCAAACTCCTGACCTCAGGTGATCCACCCACCTCGGCTTCACAAATTGCTGGGATTACAGGTGTGAACCACTATTCCTGGCCCCTTCATTCTCTTTATGTGATCTATCACATTCATTGATTTGCATGTTGAACTATCCTTGCATCCCTGGGATAAATCCCACTTGGTCATTATGAATTACCTATTTATGTATTGTTTAATTCAGTTTGCTAGGCGTTTTGCAAATTTTTGCACCAATATTCTCCACTCCACTCTACTTCACTCTACTATTCCACTACATTCCAGTCCATTCCTTCCCACTCCACTCTACTCCACTCCACTCCATTCCATTAAACTCCAACCCTTTCCAATCCACTCCATTCCACTCCAATCCACTCCATTCCATTCCACTCCATTTCATTTCATTGCACTCCACTCCACTCCATTCCACTCAACTCCATTCCATTACACTCAATTCCACTCCACTCCACTCCATTCCTCTCCAATGCATTCCATTGCACTCCACTCCATTCCATTCCACTCCACTCTACTCCGTTCCATTCCACTTCATTACATTCCACTCCACTGCATTCTCCTCCTGTACATTCCTTTTCACTCCACCCAATACCATTCCACTCAACTCTGCTCCATTCCCCTCCACTCCACTCCCTTCCACTCCATTCCACTTCACTCCGTTCCAATCCAATCCATTCCATTACACTCCTCTCCATTCCATTACACTCCACTCCACTCCATTCCATGCGACTCCACTCCACTCCACTCCACTCTGCTCCATTCCATTCCATTTCATTCCACTCCACTCCTTTCCACTCCATTCAATTCCATTCCTCTACACTCCATTCCACTGCACTTCACTCTACTCCATTCTCCTCCACTCCACTCTACTCTGCTCCACTACAATTCATTCCACTTTACTCCATAACATTCCACTCCATTCCACTCCATTTCATTTTATTCCGTTCCACTCCAGTCAACTTTTCTGCACTCCACTGTATTCCACTCCATTCCATTCCATTCCACACCAATCCATTCCATTCCACTCCACTCCACTACATTCCACTCCATTCTCTTCCATTCCACTCCACTCCACTCCATCCGACTCCACTCCATTCCATTCCAGTCAATTCAACTCCACTCCACTCCATTCCACTCCTGTCCATTCCATTCCACTCCACTCCATTCCACTCCATTCTATTCCATTCCACTCCACTCCACTCCATTCAACTCCCCTCCATTCCACTCCAATCTACTCAATTCCATTCCACTCCTCTTCATTCCATTCCACTCCATCCCACGCCACCACACTCTAATTCATAACAATCCTCTCCACTCCAGTCCACTCCATTCCACTTAACTCCATTCCATTCCACTCCAATCCATTCCACTCCAATCTACTCCTCTCCACCGCACTCCACTCTGTTCCATTCTATTCCATTCCTTTCCATTCCACTACACTCCATTCCACTCCATTCTGTTCCATTCCATTCCTCTCCACTCCATTCCAATCCAGTCCATTCGATGCCACTCAATTCCACTGCACTCCACTCCATTCCACTCCACTCCATTTCATTCCAATAAATTTCACTACATTTTATTCAACTCCATTCCATTCCACTCCACTCCACTCCATTCCCCTCCATTCCATAGCATTCCACTCCACTCCATTACAATACACTCAACTCCATTCCATGCCCTTCCACTCCATTCCATTCCACTCCACTCCATTGCACTCCAATCCACTCTGTTCCACTCCACTCCATTCCACTACAATCCATTCCATTCTACTCCACTCCATTCCATACAGTTCCATTCCACTGCACTCCACTCAACTCCATTCCACTCCATTCTATTCCATTCCACTCCATTCTATTCCATTCCACTCGAATCCACTCCATTCCACTCCACTCCATACAATTCCAACCCATTCCACTCTGCTCCACTCCATTCCACTCCACTCCATTAAATTCCATTCCATTCTATCATTTTCCATTCCGCTCCACTCCATTCCATTCCTCTGCACTCCACTCCACTCCACTCCTTTCCACTCCACTCCATTCCACTACACTCCCTTCCATTCCACTCCACTCCACTCCATTCCACTACACTCCATTCCATTCCACTCCATTCCATTCCACTCCACTCCACTCCACTTCCATTCCACTCCACTCCACTTCATTACACTCCACTCCATTCCATTCCAATCCACTCCATTCCATTCTACTGCATTCCATTCCACTCCACTCCATTCCATTCCACTCCAATCCGTTCCACTCCACTCCATTCCACTCCATTCCATTCCATTTCACTCCACTCCTTTCCAGTCCACTCTACTCCACTCCACTCAATTCCACTCCATTGCACACCATTCCTCTTGACCCTGTCCCATTCCACTCAACTTCTCTTTATTCTTCTCCACTCCATTCCACTCCACTCCACTCCATTCCACTCTATTCTATTCCATTCAACTCCACTCCACTCCATTCAATTCCAGTCAATTCCACTCCACTCCTCTTCATTACACTCCACTCCATTCCATTCCAGCCCACTCCACTCCACCACACTCCACTCCATTTCACTCCTCTGCCCTCCACTCCACTCCATTCAATTCCATTCCACTCCACTACATTCCACTCCATTCTCTTCCATTCCACTCCACTCCATTCCACTCCACTTCATTCCACTCCATTCCCCTCCACTCCACTCCACTCCACTCAACTCCACTCCATTCAATTCCACTCCACTCCATTCCACTCCATTCTATTCCATTGCACTCCACTCCATTCAAATCCACTTCACTTCACTCCATTCCACTCCGTTCTATTCCTTTCCACTCCACTTCATTCCATTCCAATCCACTCCATTCAATTCCACTGAATTCCACTGCACTCCACTCCATACCACTCCACTGCATTCCATTCCACTCCACTCCACTCCATTCCAAAACACTTCACTCCATTCCCTTCCCCTCCATTACACTGCACTCCACTCCACTCCTCTCCATTCCACTCCATTCCCTACCATTCCACTCCACTCCATTCCATTCCACTCCACTTAACTCCACTCCTTTCCACTATATTCTATTCCGTTACACTCCACTCCAATCCATTTCACTGCACTCCATTCCATTACACTTAATTTCACTACGCTCCACTCTATTCCACTAGGCTCCACTCCATTGCACTACTCTCCACTCCATTGCCCTCCTCTCCTTTCCATTCCCCTCCACTCCATTCCATTTCTCTTCACTCTAATTCCATTCCATTCCAATCCATTCCATTCCACTACACTCCATTCCACTCCTGTCCATTCCATTCCACTCCTTTCCATTACACTCCACTCCACTCCATTCCATTTCACTGCTGTCCACTCCTTTCCACTCCACTCCATTCCATTCCACTCAACTCCACTCCATTAGACTGCACTCCACTCCACTCCATTCCACTTAACTTCAATCCATTCCACTCCAATCCATTCCACTCCAATCTACTCCACTCCGTTCCAATCCACTCCTCTCCACTGCACTCCACTCTCTTCCGTTCTGTTCCATTCCTTTCCATTCCACTATACTCCATTCCACTCCATTCTATTCCATTCCATTCCTCTCCACTACATTCCAATCCAGTCCTTTCGATTCCACTCAATTCCACTGCACCTCACTCCATTCCACTCCACTCCATTCCATTCCACTCCACTCCATTCCATTCCAATAAATTTCACTACATTTTATTCAACTCCATTCCATTCCACTCCACTCCACTCCATTCCCCTCCATTCCATAGCGTTCCACTCCACTCCGTTACATTACACTCAACTCCATTCCATGCCCCTCCACTCCATTCCATTCCACTCCACTCCATTCCATTCCACTCCACTCCTTTCCATTCCAATCCACTCTGTTCCACTCCACTACATTCCACTACATTCCATTCCATTCTACTCCACTCCATTCCATACAGCTCCATTCCACTGCACTCCACTCAACTCCATTCCACTCCATTCTATTCCATTCCACTCCATTCTATTCCATTCCACTTGATTCCACTCCATTCCACTCCACTCCATTCCATTCCATTCCATTCCATTCCATCATATTCCATTCCACTCCACTCCACTTCCATTCCAGTCCACTCCACTTCATTACACTCCACTCCATTCCATTCCAATCCACTCCATTCCATTCTACTACATTCCGTTCCAATCCACTCCATTCCATTCCACTCCAATCCGTTCCACTCCACTCCATTCCACTCCATTCCATTCCATTTCACTCCACTCCTTTCCAGTCCACTCTACTCCACTCCACTCAATTCCACTCCATTCCACACCATTCCTCTTGACCCCGTCCCATTCCACTCAACTTCCCTTTATTCTTCTCCACTCCATTCCACTCCACTCCATTCCATTCCACTCCACTCCATGCCACTCCACTGCGTTCTATTCCGCTCCACTGTTTTCCACTCCATACCACTCCACTCCAATCCACCCCACTCCATTCCACTCCTTTCCATACCATTCCACTCCACTCCATTCAATTCCACTCCACTCCATTTCATTCCACTCCACTCCAGTCGTTTCCACTCCACTGCATACCACTCCACTCCATTCCATTGCACTCCACTCCTTTCCATTCCATGCCACTCCATTCCTTTCCATTCCAATCCACTCCATTCCACTCCCCTCCATTCCTCTCCGCTACACTCCACTCCATTTCATTCCATTCCCTCCATTCCGTTCCATTACTTTCTTTTGACAGGATCTCACTCTGTCACCCATACTGGTGTGGAGTTATACAATGTCAGCTCACATTTCATTTCACCTTTCCATTTCATTCCATTCCACTGAACTCCTCTCCACTCCACTCAATTCCACTCTACTCCACTCCAATCCCTTCCATCCCATACCTTTCCAGTCTCTCCCATTACACTCCTTTCTTTGACAAGATCTCCCTCTGTCACACAGGCTGAAGTGCAGTGGCACAATATCAGCACAAATTTCTTCCTTCCATTCCATTCCATTTCGTTCCACTCCACTCAACTCCACTCAAGTCCACTCCACTCCACTCCATTACACTCCAGTCCTCTCCATTCCAATCCATTCCATTGCACTCAACTCCACTCCACTCCATTCCATTAATCTCCATTCCATTCCATTCCACTTCACTCCATTCCATTTCACTCCACTCCAATCCACTCCACTCCATTCCATTCCACTACTCTCCACTCCATTCCACTCCACTCCATTCCATTTCACTCCACTCCATTCCAGTCCACTCCTTTCCATTCCAATCCAACCTAATCCATTCAAATCCAATCTAATCCATTCCACTCCACTCCACTCCATTCCACTAAATTCCATTCCACTCCACTCCACTCCATGCTATTCCATTCCACTCCATTCCACTTCATTCCGTTCCATTCCAATGCATTCCATTCCAGTCCACTCCATTTCATTCCACTCCTTTCCATTCGATATCACTCCATTCCATTCCACTCCACGCCATTCCATTCCAATCCACTCTACTCCACTCCACTCCAATACATTCCATTTCACTGCATTCCATTCCATTCCTTTCTTTCGAGGGTATCTCACTCTGTCACCCAGCCTGGAGTGCAGTGGCACAATCTCATCTCACATTCCATTCAGTTCCATTCCACTCCACTCCACTCTGCTCCATTCGCTCCATTACATTCATTTCCATTCCATTTCATTCCACTGAATTCCACTTCGTTCCACTATAATCCATTCCATTCCATTCCACTCGTTTCTTTTGACAGGATCTCCTTCTGTCACACAGGCTGTAGCTCAGTGACAAAATCCCAACGCAGATTTCTCCATTTCATTCCGATCCATTCCGTTCAATTCTGTTCCATTCCATTCCATTCCTCTGCGTTCCACTCCACTCCACTCACTTCATTCCATAACATCCGATTCCGTTTATGTACATTCAACTCCTCTCCACTCCACTGCACTCCACTCCACTCCATTCCACTCTATCCCATTCCATTCTGCTCCATTCCACTGCATGCCACTCCGCCCCACTCCACTCCACTTCATTCCATTTCAGGCCATCCAATTCCATAGCATTCCTTTCCTCTCCATTCCACTCCACTGGACTTCACTCCACTCCACTCCAGTCCACTCCGTTTCATTGCATTCCACTGCATTCCATTCCAAACCTTTCTTTCTAGAGAATCTCACTCTGTCACCCAGCCTGGAGTGCAGTGTCACAGTTAAAGATCACATTTCATTATTCCACTCCATTCAGATCCTTTCCACTTCATTCCACGCCACTCCACTCCATTCCACTCCACTCCACTACATTCCACTCCACTCCACTACATTCCTTTCCACTCCACTCCATTCCTCACTACTCAATTCCATTACACTCAACTCCACTCCATGCCACTCCACTACATTCCATTCCACTCCACTCCATTTCATTCCATTCCACTCCATTCCATTCCACTCTTTTCCATTCCATTCCAGTCCACTAAATTCCACTCCGTCCCTTTCCATTCCATTCCATTCCACTCCACTCCACTTCATTCAATTTCACTCCCTCTACTCTACTCCATTCCAGTCCACTCCACTCTTTTCCATTGCATCGCATTCCATTAAATTCCACTCCACTCCATTGCATTCCACTGCACTCCATTTCATTCCACTCCACTCCACTCCACTCCATTCCTCTCCATTCCATTCCACTACATTCCAGTCCATTCCTTCTCACTCCTCTAAATTCAATTCCACTCCACTCCTTTCCACTCCACCTTACTCCACTCCATTTCATTCCATGTCACTCCATTCCCTTCCATGCCACTCCATTCCATTCCATTCCTTTCTTTTGACAGGATCTCTCTCTGTCACCCGTCCTGGTGTGCAGTGGCACAATGTCAGCTCACATTTCATTTCACCATTCCATTCCATTCCATTTCATTCCACTGCACTCCTATCAACTCCATTCAATTCCACTGCACTCCTCTCCAATCTGTTCCATTCCATTCCATTCCAATCTCTTCCATTCCACTCCTTTCTTTCTACAGGAACTCATTCTGTCACACAGGTGTAAGCACGGTAGCACAATCTCAGCACACATTTCTTCTTTCAATTCGACTCCATTCCATTTCCTTCCACTTCACTCCACTCCATTCCACTCCAATCCACTCCATTCCAGTCCACTCCAGTCCATTCCACTGAACTCCATTGCACTCCATTCCACTCCATTCCATTCCACTCCACTCCATTCCTTTCCACTCCACCCCACTACAAACCATACCGTTCCATTCCATCCCATTACACTTCACTTCACTCCCGTTCCATTCCATCCCATTACACTTCACTTCACTCTATTCCATTCCTTTCCACTCCGCTCCATTCCACTCCA
This sequence comes from Pongo abelii, assembly GCF_028885655.2. Lineage (NCBI taxonomy): Eukaryota > Metazoa > Chordata > Mammalia > Primates > Hominidae > Pongo > Pongo abelii. Next base: position 13,927,572 of record NC_072000.2, on the reverse strand, counting down.
TTAAACTCCACTCCACTCCTATCCACTCCACTGTACTTCAATCCAGTCAATTCCATTCCATTCCATTCCATTCACTTCCTCTTCCCTCCATTCCATTCCATTCCACTCCACTGCATTCCACTCCACTCCACTTCACTCCATTCCCCTCTACTCCACTCTACTCCATTCCATTCCACTCCACTCCATTCCATTCCACTCCATTCGAATCCATTCCATTTTATTCCACTCCACTCATCTCCACTCCATCCCACTCCACTCCATTGCATTCTACTCCATTCCATTCCATTCCACTCCACTTCATTCCATTCCACTCCCCTAAACCCCATTCCACTCCATTCCACTCCACTCCACTCCATTCCACTCCATTATATTCCATTCCACTCCGCTCCATTCAATTCCACTCACTTCCAATCCACTACACTCCATTCCACTCCAATCCATTACATTCCTCTCCACTCCATTCCATTCGACTACACTCCATTCCATTGCAATCCACTGCACTCTTCTCCATTCCACTCCATTCCACTCCTCTCCATTCCATTCCAATCCACTCCATTCCATTCCACTCCACTCCAGTCCATTTCACTCCACTCCATTCCGTTCCTCACCAATCCATTCAGTTCCTCTCCATTCCACTCAATTCCTCTGCACTCCATTCCATTCCACTCCACTCCACTCCAGTCCATTCCACTCCATTCCATTGCACTCCACTCCATTCCACTCCACTCCATTCCACTCCACTCCATTCCATTCCACGCCACTCCTTTGCACTCCACTCTACTCCACTCCACTCTATTCCACTCCATTCCATACCATTTCACTCCACTCAATTCCATTCCACTCAACTCCACTCCATTCCTCAACACTCCATTACACTCCATTCCATTGCATTGCACTCCACCCACTCCAGTCCAATCCACTCCACTACATACCACTCCAGTCCAATGTACTCCACTCCATTTAACTCCATTCCATTCCACTCCACTACATTCCAGTCCACTCCACTCCATTCCATTCCATTGCACTCCACTCCACTCCCTTCCACTCCACTTAATTTCATTCCATTCCTCTCCACTTCAATCTACTACGTTCTAATCCATTTCATTCCACTCCGTTCATTTCCACTGCACTCCACTCCACTCCATGGCACTCCACTCCACTCCATTCCACTCCACTCCACTCCACTCCACTCAATTCCATTCCACTCTACTCCATTGCATTCCTTTCCATTCCACTCCACTCCATTTCATTCCACTCCATTCCATTCCATTGCACTCCACTCCTCTCCACTCCACTACATACCGCTCCTGTCCAATCCACTCCCCTCCGCTCCACTGCATTCCATTCCACTCCACTGCATTCCAATCCACTCCTCTTCATTCCATTCCATTCCACTACACTCGACTCCATTCTACTCCACTCCATTCCATTCCGTTCCATTCCACTGCACTGCAGTCCATTCCATTCCACTACACTCCATTCCATTCAACTCCACTTCTTTGCACGCTACTCCACTCCAGTCCACTCCATTTCAATCCATTCCACTCCATTCCATCCCATTCCTTTCTTTAGACATGGTCTCACTCTGTCACCCATGCTGGTGTGCATTGGCACAATCTCAGTTCACATTCAATTTCACCATACCATTCCATTGCACTGCACTCCACTCCAATCCACTGAATTCCATTCCATCCAAATCCATTCCATGCCATTCCATTCCAAATCCCTTCCATTCCACTCCATTCTTTCTACATCATCTCCCTATGTCACACAGGCTGTAGAGCAGTGGCACAATATCAGCAAACATTTCTTCATTCCATTGCATTCCATTCCATTCCATTCCACTTCACTCCTCTCCACTCCACTCCACTCCACTCAATTCCACTTCACTCCACTCAATTCCACTCCATTTCATTCCACTCCACTCCACTGCACTCCATTCCATTTCACTATGCTCCACTCCATTACACTCCACTCCTCTCCTTTCCATAAAGCTCCATTCCATTCCATTCCACTCCACTTAATTCCATTCCTTTCCACTGCACTCCATTTCATTCCCTCTACTCCACTCCATTCCATTCCATTCCAGTCCATTCCACTCCATTCCATTCCAGTCCACTCCATTCCATTCCACTCCATTCCACTCCATTCCATTCCATTCCACTCCACTCCAGCCCACTCCACTCCATTCCACTTCAGTCCAATCCACTCCACTCCACTTCACTCCATTCCATTCCACTCCACTCAATTCCATTCCACTCCACTCCACTCAATTCCATTCCATTCCAATCCATTCCAGTCTTTTCCATTTCACTCTATTCCATTCCATTCCAATCCAGTCGGCTCCATTCCATTCTATTCTACTCTCTTCCTTCCCACTCCACTCCACTCCTCTCCACTCCACTCCAATCCTTTCCATTCCATTCCACCCCATTCCATTCCATTCCTTTCTTTGCACAGGATCTCATTCTGGCACAAAGGCAGCAGTGCAGTGGCACAATCTCATCCCACATTTCTTTTCACCATTCCATTGCAATCCATTCCATCCCATTCCATTCCATTCTATTTCACTCCACTCCATTCCATTCCACTCCATTCCATTCCGTTCCAATCCATTGAATTCCATTCCACTGCATTCCATTCCATTCCTCTCCACTCCATTACTTTCCACTCCATTCCATTCTACTGCACTCCTTTCCATTCCACTCCACTCCAATCCATTCCACTCTACTCCACTCAATTCCATTCCACTCCACTCCATTCCATTCCATTCCGTTCCACTCCACTCCATTCCACTCCACTCCCCTCCATTCCACTCAACTCAACTTCACTCCACTCCATTCTACACCTTTCCTTTCCACTCCACTCCAGTACATTTGATTCCCACTGCAGTCCAAACCATGCAACTCCACTCCTTTGCCCTCCACACCACTCCTCTCCATTTCATTCCATTCCACTCCATTGCGTTCCATTCCTTTCCTTGGACAGGATCTCACTCTGTAACCAATCCTGGTGTGCAGTGGCACAATCTCAGCTTACATTTCATTTCACCATTCCATTCCATTCTATTCGATTCCATTCCACTGCAAACCACTCCACTCCACTCAATTCCAATCCACTCCACACTCATCCATTCCATGCCATTCCATTTTAAGCCCTTCCATTCGACTCCTTTCTTTCAACAGGATCTTCCTCTGTCACAAAGGCTGAAAAGCAGTGTCAAAATCTCAGCACACATTTCTTCATTATATTCCATTCCATTCCATTCCATTCCATTCCATTCCATTCTAATCCACTACACTCCACCCAACTCCACACCATTCCATTCCACTCGACTCACTTCCACTCCACTTCACTTCATTCCGTTCCATTCCATTCCACTCCACTCCATTCCATTCCACTCCACTCCTTTCCATTCCACTGCACTCCGTTCAATTCCACTCCACTCCACTCCATTCAGTTTCTTTCAAGTCCACTGCATTCCATTCCATTCCACTCCACTCCACTCCACTCCATTCCCTTCCACTCCACTCCGTTCCATTCCACTCCACTCCACTCCATTCCATTCAAATCCACTCCACTCCATTCCATTCCATACTAATCCATTCCACTCCTTTCCATTCTACTCCACCCCTTCCACTCCACTCCATTCCATTCCATTCCACTCCACTCCACTCGACTCCGTTCCACTCAACTTCATTCCTCTCCATTCCATTCCACTCCATTCTATTCCACTCCACTCAACTCCACTCCACTCCAATTCACTCCACTCCTTTTCAATCCACTCCATTCCACTCCACTCCACTCCATTCCAATCCACTCCACTCTGCTCAATTCCATTCCACTCCACTCCATTCCATTCCATTCCACTCCATTCCATTCCATTCCAATCCACTCCTCACTATTTCATTCCACTCCACTCCACTCCATTCCAATCCATTCCACTCCACTCCGTTTCATTCCATTCCACTCCATTCCATTATATTCCTTTCTTTCCACAGGACCTCAGTATGTCACAAAGGCTGGAGTGCAGTGGCACAGTCTCAGCCCACATTTGTATTCACCATTCTATTGCAATCCATTCCATCCCATTCCATTCCATTCTATTTCTCTCCACTCCATTCCCTTCAAGTACATTCCATTCCATTCCACTCCATTGAATTCCACTCCACTGCATTCCATTTCACTCCACTCCACTCCATTCCATTCCATGCCACTCCACTCCATTCCATTCCATTCCAGTCCATTCCATTCCACTGCACTCCATTCGATTCCACTCCATTCCACTCCAGTCCAATCCACTCCACTCCACTTCACTCCTTTCCATTCCACTCCATGGCATTCCAATCCATTCCACTCTACTCCATTCCATTCCACTCCACTCCACTCCATTCCATGCCATTCCACTCCTCTCCACTCCATTCCATTCCATTCCAGTCCAGTCCATTCCACTCCATTCCATTCCACTGCACTCCATTCGATTTCACTCCATTCCACTCCAGTCCAATCCACTCCACTCCACTTCACTCCTTTCCGTTCCACTCCATGGCATTCCAATCCTTTCCACTCCACTCCATTCCATTCCACTCCACTCCACTCCATTCCACTCCACTCCACTCCACTCCATTCCATTTCAATCCAATCCATTCCACTCCATTCCCTAACACTCCACTCCATTCCATTCCACTCCTTTCCACCCCATTCCTTTCCATTCCTCTCCACTCCTCTCCATTCCTTTCCACTCCATTCGATTCCACTCCATTAAATTCCACTCAACTCCACTCCACTCCACTCCTCTCCAATCCTTTCCAGTCCACTCTATTCCACTGCACTCCACTACATGGCAATCCACTCCACTCCACACAATTCCATTCGCCTTCAATGCATTCCATTGCATTCCATTACGTTCCACTCCTCTCCATTTCATTCCACTACACTCCATTCCACTCCATTCCATTCCAATCTGCTCCATTGCCTTCCACTCCTCTCCATTCCATTCCACTACACTACACTCCTTTCCATTCCAATACATTCCACTCCACTCCTCTTCACTCCAATCCACTCCACTCCACTCCATTCCACTGCACTCCACTCCAGTCCACTCCACTCCACTCCATTCCTTTCCATTCCACTGCATTACATTCCATTCCTCTCTTTCCACAAGACCTCACTCTGTCAGAATTTCTGAGGAGCAGTGGCACAATCTCAGCCCACATTTCTTTTCCCCCTTCCTTTGCATTCCATTCCATCCCATTCCATTACATTCTATTTCACTCCATTCCACTCCACTCCATTCCATTCCACTCCTTTCCAGTCCAAATCGACTCCATTCCACTCCACTCCACTCCACTCCATTCCATTCCATTCTATTCCATTCCACACCATTGCATTCCATTCCTTTCTTTCGACAGGTTATCACTGTGAAACTCAGGCTGGAGTGCAGTGGTCCAATATCAGGTCACATTACATGTCAACTTTTCATTGCATTGCATTTTGTTCTATTGCATTCCATTGAATTCCATTCCATTCCATGCCATTACTTTCCATTCTAATCCATTCCATTCCATTCCTCTCCGTTTCACTCCACTCCACTTCACTCCACTACGTTGCATTAAGTTCGATTATATTCCACTCCAGTCCATTTCTCTCCACTCCACTGCACTCAACTCCACTCCATTCCACGTCATCCCATTCCATTCCACTCCATTCCACTGCACTCGACTCCACCCCACTCCACTCCACTTCACTCGATTCCATTCCTTCCCATTCCATTCCTCTCTATTCCACTCCACTCCACTTCACTCCACTCTACTCCAGTCCACTCCATTCTATTCCATTCCTTTCCATTTCATTCCATTCCATTCCTTTCTTTCGAGAGTATCTCACTCTGTCATCAAGTCTGTAGCGCAGTGGCACAATCTCAGCTCACATTCCATTCCGTTCCATTCTGTACCGTTCCGTTCCGTTCCATTCGGCTTCTCTCTAATCTGCTCCATTACATTCCAATCCATTCCATCCCATTCCAATCCATTCCGTTCCATTCCACTCGATTCCACTCTGATCCCCTCTAATATATTCCATTCCATTCCATTCCATTTCATTCCCTTCCCTTCCTTTCTTTCAAGAGGTCACCTTCTGTCATACAAGCTGTAGAGCAGTGGCAAAATCTCAGCACATGATTCTTCATTCCGTTCCGTTATGTTGCATTCTATTCCTTTCCGTTCCGTTCTGTTCCACTTCACTCCACTCCATTACATTCCATTACATCCGATTCCATTCTTCTTTATTTCACTCCTCTCCACTCCGCTGTACTCTACTCCACTCCCTTCCATTCTATCCCCTTCCATTCCACTCCATTCTTCCGCACTCCACTCCAACCCACTCCACTCCACTTCATTCCACTCCATTCCATCCCTCTGCTTTTCACTCCTCTCCACTTCACTCCACTCCAGTCCAGTCCACTCCATTCCATTCCATTACATTCCACAGAATTTCATTCCATTCCTTACATTCGAGAATATCTCACTCTTTAACCCAGTCTGGAGTTCAGTGGCACAGTCTCAGCTCACATTTCGTTATTCCATTCAAATCCATTCCATTCCATTCCTTTTCATTCCATTCCATTGCATTCCATTCCATTCCATTCCATTGCGTTCCATTGCATTGCATTCCATTCCATTCCATTCCAATCCATTGCATTCCATTCCACTCCTTTCCATTACATTCCACTCCATTCCACTTCATTCCAATCCACTCCACTCCTTTCCACTCCACTCCATTCCTCTCCACTCCACTCCAATGCATTCCACTCCTTTCCACTCCACTCTACTCCATTCCACTCCACTCCACTCCTTTCCACTCCACTCTACTCCATTCCACTCCACTCCACTCCTTTCCACTCCACTCCATTCTATTCCACTCCACTTCATTCCATTCCACTCCACTCCATTCCATTCTACTCCATTCCATTAAACTCCATTCCACTCCATTCCATTCCACTCTACTCCATTCCATTTAATTCCACTCCACTCCACTCCATTCCATTGCACTGCATTCCATTCCATTTCATTCTTCTCCATTCCATTCCCCTCCACTCCAGTCCATTCCATTCCAGTCCATTTCATTCCATTCCATTTCACTCCACTCCATTCCATTCCTTTCCACTCCACTCCATTCCATTCCACTCCACTCCCTTCCATTCCACTCCTCTCCACTCCATTCCATTCCATTCCAGTCCATTCCATTCCACTGCACTCCATTTGATTCCACTCCATTCTACTCCAGTCCAGTCCACTCCATTCCACTTCACTCCATTCCATTCCTCTCCACCGCATTCATATCCACTCCACTCCATTCCATTCTACTCCACTCCATTCCATTCCACTCCACTCCATTCCTTTCCATTCCATTCCACTCCACTCCATTCCATTTCAATCCAATCCATTCCACTCCATTCCCTTCCACTCCACTCCATTTCATTCCACTTCTTTCCACTGCATTCCATTCCATTCCACTCCACCCCACTCCATTCCATTCCACTCCATTCCATTCCACTCCACTCATCTCCACTCCACTCCACTCCTCTCCAATGCTTTCCAGTCCACTGAATTCCACTGCACTCCACTACACGACACTCCACTCCACTCAATTCCATTCCCCTCCACTGCATTCCATTCCATTCCATTCCATTTCACTTCTCTCCATTTCATTCCACTCTACTCCATTCCATTCCATTCCAATCCTCTCCATTCCCTTCCACTCCACTCCATTCCATTCCCCTCCACTCCACTACTTTCCATTCCAATACATTCCACTCCATTCCACTTCACTCCACTCCACTCCACTCCATTCCACTGCACTCCACTCCATTCCACTCCACTCCATTCCATTCCATTCCACTCCATTCCATTCCATTCCTTTCCTTCCACAGGATCTCACTCTGTCACAAATTCTGGAGTGCAGTGGCACAATCTCAGCCCACATTTCTTTTCCCCTTTCCATTGCAATCCGTTCCATCCCATTCCATTCCATTCTATTTCACTCCCCTCCACTCCAATCCATTCTATTCCACTCCATTCCAATCGATTCGACTCCATTCCACTCCACTCCTCTCCACTACACTCCACTCCACTCCACTCCATTCCATTCCATTCTATTCCATTTCACTCCATTGCATTCCATTTCTTTCTTTTGATAGGTTATCACTGTGAAACTCAGGCTGGAGTGTAGTGGCCCAATTTCAGGTCACATTACATGTCAACTTTTCATTGCATTGCATTCTGTTCCTTTGCATTCCATTTCATTCCATTCCATGCCATTCCTTTCTATTCCAATCCATTCCATTCCATTCCACTCCATTCAACTCCACTCCACTACATTCCGTTAAATCCGATTCTATTCCACTCCTTTCCACTCCACTGCACTCAACTCCACTACATTCCACTCCATCCCATTCCATTCCACTCCTTTCCACTCCACTGCACTCAACTCCACTCCAATCCACTCCATCCCATTCCATTCCACTCCATTCCACTGCACTTGACTCCACCCCACTCCACTTCACTCCATTCCACTCCACTCCAGTCCACTCCATTCTATTCCATTCCTTTCCACTTCATTCCATTCCATGCCTTTCTTTGCAGAGTATCTCACTCTGTCACCAAGACTGTAGCGCAGTTGCAAAATCTCAGCTCACATTCCATTCCATTCCATTCTGTTCCATTTCGTTCCGTTCCATTCTGCTTCTCTCTAGTCTGCTCCATTCCATTCCAATCCATTCCATTCCATTCCATTCCATTCCATCCCATCCCATTCCATTCCATTCCATTCCATTCCATTCCATTCCAATCGATTCCACTCTGATCCCCTCTAATACATTCCATTCCATTCCATTCCATTCCCATCCACTCCTTTCTTTCTACAGGTCACCCCGTGTCATACAAGCTGTAGCACAGTGACAAAATCTCAGCATATATTTCTCCATTCTGTTTCGTTATGTTGCATTCTATTCCATTCCATTCCGTTCTGTTCCACTGCACTCCACTGCACTACATTCCATTACATTTTATTCAATTCTCCTCTCCACTCCACTGCACTCTACTCCACTCAGTTCCACTCCAACCCCTTCCATTCCACTCCATTCTTCCTCACTCCACTCTACCCCACTCCACTCCACTTCATTCCTCTCCATTCTATCCGATTCCATTCCTCTCCTTTCCACTCTACCCCACTTCACTCCACTCCACTCCAGTCCACTCCATTCCATTCCATTCCATTCCACTCCACTGAATTTCATTCCATTCCTTACATTCGAGAACATCTCACTCTGTAATCAAGCCTGGAGTTCAGTTTCACAATCTCAGCTCACATTTCGTTATTCCATTCAATTCTATTACATTCCATTCCTTTTCATTCCATTCCATTGCATTCCATTGCATTCCATTCCATTGCATTGCATTCCATTCCATTCTATTCCACTCCATACCATTCCATTCCATTCCAATCCATTGCATTCCATTCCACTCCTTTCCACTAGTTTCCACTCCACTCCACTCCATTCCAATCCCCTCCACTCCTATCTACTCCACTCCATTCCTCTTCACTCCACTCCAATCCACTCTACTCCATTCCACTCCACTCTACTCCATTCCACTCCACTCCACTCATTTCCACTCCACTCCATTCTATTCCACTACACTCCATTCCATTGCATTCCACTCCACACCATTCCTTTCCACTCCACTCATTTCAATTCCATTCTATTCCATTCCATTCCATTCCACTCAATCCCACTCCGCTCCACACCAATCCATTCCATTACTTTCCTTTGCATCCCATTCCACTCGTTTCTTTCACCAGGATCTCCCTCTATCACAGGGCTGTAGCACAGTGGCACAATAGCAACACACATTTCTCTGTTCCATTCCATTCCGTTCTGTTCCTTTCTGTTCTGTTCCATTCCACTCCATTCCACTCCACTCTACTCCACTGCACTATATTCCATTACATTCGATTCCTTTCCACTACATTCCACTCACCTCCACTCCACTGTACTCCACTCCACTCCATTCCATTCCACTCCACTCTATTCCATTCCACTCCATTCCATTCCTTTCCATGTCATTCCACTCCTCTCCATTCCACTCCACTCCACTCTATTCCATTCCACTCCATTCCATTCCATTCCATGCCATTCCACTCCTCTCCATTCCATTCCACTCCATACCATTCCATTCCATACCATCCCATTACACTCATCTCCATTCCATTCCACTCCACTCCAATCCATTCTACTCCACTCCATTCCATTCCACTCCACTCCATTCCTTTCCCCTCCACTCCATTCCACTCCATTCCACGCCACTACACTCCAATCCACTCTACTCCTTCCCATTCCACTCAAGTCCACTCCATTCCACTCCACTCCATTCTGTTCCACTCCACTCCATTCCATTCCACTCCAATCCTCTCCATTCGACTCCACTCCAATCCATTCCACTCCACTCCATTCCACTCCACTCCATTCCATTGCACTCAACTCCACTCCATTCCACTCCACTCCATTTGATTCTACTCCATTCCATTGCATTCCACTCCATTCCAGTTCATTACTTTCTTTCCACAGGATCTTACTGTGTCACAAATGCTTGAGTGCAGTGATACAGTCTCAGCTCACTTTTCTTTTCACCATTCCATTGCATTCCATTCAATCCCATTCCATTCGATTCTATTTCACTCCACTACACTCCACTCCATTCCATTCCACTCCATCCCATTCCATTCGACTCCATTGTACTTTATTCCAATTCACTCCAATCCTATCCCATCCACTCCACTTCATTCCACTCCATTCCATTGCACTCCATTCCATTCCACTCCACCCCATTCAACTCCACTCCATTCCACTGCACTCCATTCCATTCCACTAGACTCCATTCCATTCGTTTCCACTCCACTCCATTCCATTGAACTCCATTCCAATCCATTTGTGTTCCCCACTCCATTCCAGTCCACTCCACTCCTTTCCATTCCATCTCATTCCATTCCATTTCACTCCACTCTTTTCCACTCCACGCCAATCAATTCCACTCCACTCCACTCCATTCCTCTCCACTCCACTCCATTCAACTCCACCCCACTACCCTCCACTCCATTACATTCCATTCCACTCCACTTCATTCTTTTCCACTCCAGTCAATTCCATTCCACTCCACTCCACTCCACTCCATTCCACTCCATTCCATTGCACTCCACTCCTGTCCATTCTGTTCCACTCCACTCCATTCTATTCCACTCCACTCTTTCCCACTCCACTCCATTCCACTCCATTTCAATCGATTCCACTACATTCCATTCCATTCCGTACTTTTTACAGGATCTCCCTCTTTCACCCAGGATTGTGTGAAGTGGCAGAATCTCAGGTCACATTTCTTTTCACCATTCCATTCTATTTCCATTCCTTTCCATTCCATTCCAATCCATTCCATTTTATTCCACTGCACTCCACTCCACTCCACTCCTATCCATTTTTTGCCATGCTTTTCCAATCCCTTCTATTCCACTCCTTTCTTTCAATAGGATCTCCATCTGTCACACAAGCTGCAGTGCAGTGGAAAAATCTAAGCACACATTTCTTCATTCCATTCCATTCAATTCCATTTCACTCCACTCCACTCCACTCCAATCCATTCCACTCAACTCCACTCCACTCTATTCCATTCCACTCCACTCCTTTCCACTCCACTCCACTTCATTTCTTGCTGCTTCAATCCATTTCAGTTCACTCCACTCCACTGCATTCCGTTCCACTCCATTCCATTCCAATCCATTCCGCACCACTCCATTCCATTCCTTTCCACCCCACTCCACTCCATTCCCTTCCACTCCACTCCATTCCATTCTACTCCAGTCCATTTCACTCCATTCCTTTCCTCTCCACTCCATTCCATTCTGCTTCATTCGACTACATTCCATTCCGCTCCACTCCAATCCATTCCGCTCCACTCCAATCCATTCCACTCCACTCCATCCAATGAATTCCATTCCACTCCACTCAACTATATTCCGTTCCATTCCACTCCACTCCATTCCAATAAAATCCACTCCATTCCATTCCGCTCCATTCCATACCATTCTACTCCACACCACTCCATTCCATTCCTTTCCACTCCACTGCACTCCACTCCACTCCTCTCCAACACATTCCTTTCCATTCCAGCCCAATCCATCCCTTTCCACTCCACTCCATTCCCTTCCAGTCCACTCCTATCCATTCCACGCTATACCATTCCATTTCACTCCTCTCCACTCCACTCCACTCCATTCCACGCTATACCATTCCATTTCACTCCTCTCCACTCCACTCCACTCCACTCCATTCCATTCCACTCCACTCTATTCCACTCCAGTTCTCTCTACTCCACTCCACTCCACTCCTCTCCACTCCATTCCACTACATTGCACTCCACTCCACTCTAGTGTATTCCATTCCACTCCACTCTATTCCATTCCATTCCTCTCCATTCCACTCGACTGCACTCCATTCCATTCCACCCCACTCCACTCCATTTCCTTCCACTCCACTCCACTCCATTCAATTCTGCTCTCTTCCGTTACATTCCATTCCACACCACTCCATTCCATTCCTTTCCTCTCCACACCATTTCATTGAAGTTCACTCCATTCCATTCCACTCCACTACATTCCATTCCATTCTATTCCAGTCCATTGCACTACACTCCATCCCACTCCACTCCATTCCATTCCAATCCATTCCACTCCCTTACATTCCACTCCATTCCATTCCACTCCAATCCATTCCATTCCACTCCACTCCACTGCATATATCTCCACTCCATTCCATTGCACTCCATTCCATTTAACTCCACTCCCCTCCACTACACTCCACTCCATTCCATTCCACTCCAACCCATTCCAATCCACTCCACTCCCGTCCATACCTCTCCACTCCATTCCATTCCACTGCAACCCATTCCATTCTACTCCACTACAGTCCATTCCACTCCACTCCATTCCATTCCACTCCATTCCATTCCATTCCAATCCGTTTGATTACACTCTACTCCATTCCATTCCACTCCGTTCCATTCCACTCCACTCCTTTCCACTGCACTGCATTCCATTCCACTCCGTTCCATTCCACTCCACTCCTTTCCACTGCACTGCATTCCATTCCATTCAACTCCTTTCCCCTGCACTCCACTACACTACACTCCATCCCACTCCACTCTATTCCATTCCACTCCATTCCATTCCATTCCACTCCCTCCACTGCATTTCCTTCCACTACATTGCGTTCCACTTCACTCCATTCCATTCCACTCCATTGCATTCCACTCCACCCCATTCCATTCCACTCCACTCCACTCCATTTCACTCCAATCCACTCCGTTCAACTCCACTCCATTCCATTCCACTCCATTCCATTCCTCTCCACTCCATTGCATTCCAATCCACTCCATTCCTTTCCATTACACTCCACTCCATTCCACTCCTCTCAATTCCACTCCACTCACTTCATTCCACTCTACTCCACTCCACTTCATTCCATTCCATTCCAATCCATTCTTTCCATTCCTTTTTTGCACAGCATCTCACTCTGTAACAATGGCTGGAGTGCAGTGTCACAATCTCAGCTCACAGTTCTTTTCACCATTCCATTGCATTCCATTCCATACCATTCCATTCCATTCTATTTCACTCCACTTCACTCCACTCCACTCCATTCCATTCCACCCCATTGCATTCCATTCAACTCCATTCCACTCCATCCCACTCCACTCCACTCCACTCTACTCAACTCCACTCCACTCCACTGCAATCCATTCCATTCCGTTCCATTTCACTCCATTGCGTTCCATTTCTTTCTTTCAACAGGATATCACTGTGTCACCCAGGCTGGAGTTTAGTGGCACAATCTCAGATAACATTGGATGTCAACCTTCCATTGCATTGCATTGTATTCTATTGCCAGCCATTGCATTTCGTTCCAATAAATTACATTTCATTTCATTCCATTCCACTCCGTTCTATTCCATTATATTTCATTCTATTACATTCCATTGAAACCCATTCCGTTCCACTCCACTCCCCTCCACTGCACTATATTCCATTACATCCGATTCCACTCCACTCCATTCCACTCCACCAGACTCCACCACATTCCACTCCTCTCCATTCAACTCCAACCCATTCCATTATGCTCCATTACACGGCACTCCACTGCACCCCACTCCACTTCACTTCATTCAATTCCATTCCATCCCATTCCATTCCTCTCCACTCCATTCTACTCTACTTCACTCCAGTCCACTCAACACCAGTCCACTCCATTCTATTCCATTCCATTCCACTATATTCCATTCCATTCCACTACATTCCATTCCATTCCTTTCCTTGGAGAGTATCTCACTGTCTCACACAGCCTGGAGCACAGTGGCACAATCTTAGCTGACATTCCATTCCGTTCCATTCCATTCTGCTTCACTCCGCTCCCCTCCAATCCTCTCCATTCCATTCCTTTCCATTCCATTCCACTCCATTCCATTCCAATCCATTCCACTCCTTTCCATTCCATTCCATTCCATTCCATTCCATTCCATTCCACTGAATTTAACTTTGCTCCACAACAATGCATTCCATTCCAATCCTCTCTTTTCTTTCAACAGGATCTCCTTCTGTCACACAGGTTATTGTGCAGTGGCACAATCTGCACACACATTTCGCCATTCCATTCCATTCCGTTCCGTTCTGTTCCATTCTGTTCGATTCTGTTCCATTCCGTTGTGCTCCATACCAGTCCACTAAAATGCATTCCATTACATCTGATTCCACTCCACTCCATTCCACTCCTCTAGACTCCACTGAACTCCACTGCACTCAATACAACTCCATACCATTCCATTCCGCTCCATTCCACTGCACTCCACATCACCCCACTCCACTCCACTTCATTCCCTTCCATTGCATTCCATTCCATTCCTCTCCATTCCACTCCATTCCACTTCACTCCACTCCATTCCACTGCAGTCCACTCCATTCCATTCCATTCCATTCTACTGCATTCCATTCCAATCTTTTCTTTCGAGAGTGTCTCAGTCTTTCACCCAGCCTGGAGTACAGTGGAAAAATCTCAGCTCACATTTCATTATTCCACTCCATTCCCCTCAATTCCACTTCATTTAACTCCACTCCACTTCACTCCATTCCACTCTATATAATTCCATTCCATTCCATTCCTCTGAATTCCACTCCGCTCCACTCCATTCCACTCCGCTCCATTCCATTCCACTCCACATCTTTCCATTCCACTCCACTCCATTCCGTTCCATTCCACGCAATTGAATTCCATTCCACTCCACTCCACTCCATTCCACTCCACTCCATTCCACTACTCTCCACTCCATTCCGCTCCACTCCACTCCATTCTGCTCCACTCCACTCCATTCCACTCCACTCCAATTCATTCCACTCCACTCCATTCCATTCCATTCCACTCCATTCCATTTTACTCCACTCCACTCCATTCCACTCCACTCCATTCCACTTCACTCCATTCCATTCCTTTCCACTCCATTCCATTCCACTCCACACAATTGCATTCCATTCCACTCCATTCCATTCCACTACACTCCATTCCATTCCACTCCATTCCATTCCACTGCACTGCATTCCACTTCATTCCACTCTATTCCACTCCACTAAATTCTACTCGACCCCACCCACTCCATTCCACTCCACTCCATTCAATTCCACAACACCCATTCCATTCCACTCCACTCCATTCCATTCCACTCTACTCCATTCCACTCCAATCCTTTCCATTCCACTCCACAACATTCCATTCCATTCCACTCCATTCCATTGCCCACCATTCCACTCCATTCCAATCCACTCCACTCTACTTCATTCCATTCCATTCCATTCCACTCCACTACAATCCACTCCACTCCACTCCAATCAATTCCACTCCCTCTACTCCACTCCATTCCTGTACACGCCACTCCTTTCCATTCCATCCCATTCCATTCCACTCCACTCCACTCCATTCCAATCCACTGCATTCCATTATACTCCATTCAATTCCATTGTAATCCACTCCACTAGACTCCATTCCATCCTTTCCTTTCCACTCCACTCCAGTCCATTCCATTGCACTCCAGTCTATTCTTTTCAACTCCACTCCTTTGCACTCCACTCTACTCCACTCCACTCCATTTCACTCCGTTCCACTCCATTCCATTCCATTCCATTCCTTTTTCTGACAGGATCACACTCTGATACCCTTCCTGGTGTGCAGTGGCACAATCTCAGCTCACGTTTCATTTCAACA
Organism: Pongo abelii; assembly: GCF_028885655.2. Taxonomy (NCBI): domain Eukaryota; kingdom Metazoa; phylum Chordata; class Mammalia; order Primates; family Hominidae; genus Pongo; species Pongo abelii. Next base: position 13,911,221 of record NC_072000.2, on the reverse strand, counting down.
TTCCATTCCATTCCATTGCATTCCATTCCATTCCACTTCACTCCACTCCATTCCACTCAATTCCACTACACTCCTCTCCAATCCATTGCATGCTATTCCATTCCAATCCCTTCCATTCAACACCTTTCTTTCGACAGAATTTCCCTCTGTCACACAGGCTCAAGAGAAGTGTCACAATCTCAGCACACATTTCTTCATTCCATTCCATTCCATTCTGTTCCACTCCACTCCACTCCACACCACACCACTAAATTCCATTTCACTCCACTCCAATCCATTCCATACTGCTCCATTCCATTCCACTCCAATCCTTTCCACTCCATTCCATTCCATTCCACTAAACTCCATTCCACTCCACTCCACTCCACTCCATTCCGTTCCACTCCAGTTCATTCAATTCCACTCCATTACACTGAATTCCACTCCACCGCACTCCACTCCATTCCATTCCACTTCATTCCATTCCATTCCACTTCATTCCATTCCATTCCACTTCATTCCATTCCATTCCACTCCACACTATTCCATTCCATTCCACTCCATTACATTCTACTCCACTCCATTCCACTCCACTCCACTCAATTCCACTGCACTCCACTCCATTCCACTGCACTCCATTCCATTCCTCTCCACTCCATTCCATTCCATTCCACTAAATTCCATTCCACTCCATTCCACTCCACTCCACTCCACAACACTCCCTTCCATTCTATTCCATTCCACTCCACTCCACTCCAATCAATTCCACTCCCTCAACTCCACTCCATTCCAGTCCACTCCAGTCCTTTCCATTCCATCCCATTCCAATTACACTGCACTCCTTTCCATTCCACTCCACTCCATTCCATTGCACTCCACTACCCTCAACTCCATTCCAATCCTCTCTGTTCCACTCCACTGCAGTCCATTCCGTTGCACTCCCCTCCATTCCATTCAACTCCACTCCTTTGCACTCCACTCCACTCCACTCCAGTCCATTTCATTCCATTCCACTCCCTTCCGTTGCATTCCTTTCTTTTGACAGGATCTCACTCTGTCACCCATCCTGGTGTGCATTGGCACAATCTCAGCTCATTTTTCATTTCAACATTCCATTCCATTCTATTCCATTGCACTCCACTCCAATCCACTCAATTCCACTCCACTCCAATCGAATCCATTCCATGCCATTCCATTCCAAACCCTTCCATTCCACTCCTTTCTTTCGATAGGATCTCACTCTGTCACACAGGCTGAAGAGCAGTGGCACAATTTCAGCACATATTTCTTGATTCCGTTTCATTCAATTCCATTACATTCCACTCCACTCCACTCCTTTACAATCCACTCCACTCCACTCCATTACATACAGCTCCATTCCATTGCATTCCTTTCCACTTTACTTCACTCCATTCCTTTCCACTTCACTCCATTCCATTCCACTCCACTCCACTCCATTCCATTCCCTTCCATTCCACTCCATTCCATTCCACTCCACTCTATTTGATTGCATTCCATTTTACTCTATTCCATTCCAATCCACTCCACTCCACTCCATTCCACTCCTGCCCAATCCACTCCACCACTATTCACTCTTTTCAATTCTGCTCCACTGCATTCCAATCCACTCCACTCCATTCCAATCCACTCCATTCCATTCTATTCCATTACACTCCTCTCCATTCCATTCCTTTCCACTTCACTCCATTCCATTCCACTCCACTCCATTCCATTCCACTGCACTACTCTCCATTCCATTTCTTTCCAATCCATTCCACTCCATTCCATTCCATTCCACTCCACTCCAGTCCATTCCACTCCACCCCAATCCACTCCTCTCCACTCCTTTCCACCCTTCTCCACTCCACTCAGTATCACTCCACTCAACACCACTCCACTCCATTCTATTCCATTCCGCTCCATTCCTTTCCATTCCTTTCTTTCCACGGGATCTTACTCTGTCACAAAGGCCGTACTGCAGTGGCATAAACTCAGCCTACATTTCTTTTCACCATTCTATTGCAACCATTCCATCCCATTCCATTCCATTCTATTTCACTCCACTCCACTCCACTCCACTGCATTCCATTCCACTCCATCACAATCCATTCTACTCCATTCCACTCCACTCCACTCCAATGCATTCCATTCCATTCCATTTCATTCCATTGCATTCCATTCCTTTATTTCAACAGGTTATCACTGTGAGACCAGGGCTGGAGTACAGTGGCCCAATTTCAGCTCACATTACATGACAACGGTTCATTGCATTCTATCCATTCCATTGCATTCCATTGCATTCCATTCCATTGTATTCCATTCCATTCCAATCCACTCCGTTCCACTCCACTCCACTCCACTCCATTACATCCGATCCTATTCCACTCCACTCAAACCCACTCCACTCCACTTCATTCGATTACATTCCATCCCATTCCATTCCTCTCCATTCCACTCCATTTCACTCCCCTCCACTACACTCCACTCCATTATATTCCATTCCTTTCCACTGCATTCCATTCCATTCTTTATTTCGAGAGTATCTCACTCTGTCACCAAGTATGTAGCACAGTGGCGAAATCTCATCTCACATTCCATCCCGTTACATAACGTTCCATTCCTTTCTGATCCGCTCTCCTCCAATCCACTCCATTCCCTTCCATTCCATTCCATTCCATTCCATTCCACTCAAGTCCACTCCGCTACTTTCCAATCCATTCCATTACACTTCTTTCTTTCGACAGGATCACCCCCTGTCATACAACCTGTAGCTCAGTGGCACAATCTCAGCACACATTTCTCCGTTCCGTCCCATTCCGTGGCTTTCTGTCTCGTTCCGTTCCGTTTCATTCCACTCCACTCCACTGCATTCCATTACATCCAATTCCATTCCTCTCCATAACACTACTCTCCACTCCACACCACTCCACTGCACTCCATCCTATTCCATTCCGAACCATTTCACTGCAGTCCACTCCACCCAAATCCACTCCACTTCATTCCTTTCCATTCCATCCCATTTCTTTCCTCTGCATTCCACTCCATTCCACTTCACTCTACTTCACTCCAGTCCACTCCATTCCATTCCATTCCACTTCATTCCACTGCATTCCATTCCATTCCTTACTTTCGAGAGTATCTCACTCTGTCACCCAGCCTGGAGTGCAGTTGCACAATTTCAACTCACATTTCTTTATCCCATTCCATTCCATTCCATTCCATTCCATTCCATTGCATTCCATTCCATTCCATTCCATTCCATTCCATTGCATTCCATTCCATTCCATTGCATTCCATTCCATTGTGTTCCATTCCTTTCCATTGCCTTCCATTGCATTCCATTCCATTCCATTCCACTCCTCTCCATTCCATTCCACTCCACTCCTTTCCATTCCATTCCACTCCTCTCCTTTACTTTCCACTCCACTTAATTACGTTCCTAGCCACCTCCCTCCGTTCCTCTCCACTCCACTCCGTTCCACTCCACTCCACTCCATTCCACACCACTCAACTCCATTCCACTCCTCTCCATTCCACTTCACTCCGTTTCACTCCATTCTACTCCATTCTAATCCAATCCAATCCATTCGATTCTGATCCATTTCATTCCACTTCACTCCACTCCACTCCATTACACCCCATTCTTTTTTTTTATTTTATTTTTATTTTTTACCAACAATTTTCTTTTTTCTGATTTCTTTTTGATTATTATTATCATTATTATTATTATTATTATTATTATTATACTTTAGGCTCTATGGTACATGTGTGCAACGTGCAGGTAAGTTACATATGTATACATGTGCCATGCTGGTGCGCTGCACCCACCTACTCGCCATCTAGCATTAGGTATATCTCCCAATGCTATCCCTCCCCCCTCCCCCCACCCCACAACAGTCCCCGAAGTGTGATGTTCCCCTTCCTGTGTCCATGTGTTCTCATTGTTTAATTCCCACCTATGAGTGAGAATATGCGGTGTTTGGTTTTTTGTTCTTGTGATAGTTTACTGAGAATGATGATTTCCAATTTCATCCATGTCCCTACAACGGACATGAACTCATCATTTTTGATGGCTGCATAGTATTCCACGGTGTATATGTGCCACATTTTCTTAATCCAGTCTATCATTGTTGGACATTTGGGTTGGTTCCAAGTCTTTGCTATTGTGAATAATGCTGCATTAAACATACGTGTGCATGTGTCTTTATAGCAGCATGATTTATAGTCCTTTGGGTATATACCCAGTAATGGGATGGCTGGGTCGAATGGAATTTCTAGTTCTAGATCCCTGAGGAATCGCCACACTGACTTCCACAAGGGTTGAACTAGTTTACAGTCCCACCAACAGTGTAAAAGTGTTCCTATTTCTCCACATCCTCTCCAGCACCTGTTGTTTCCTGAGTTTTTAATGATTGCCATTCTAACTGGTGTGAGATGGTATCTCATTGTGGTTTTGATTTGCATTTCTCTGATGGCCAGTGATGGTGAGCATTTTTTCATGTGTTTTTTGGCTGCATAAATGTCTTCTTTTGAGAAGTGTCTGTTCAGGTCCTTCGCCCACTTTTTGATGGGGATGTTTTTTTTTTCTTGTAAATTTGTTGGAGTTTATTGTAGATTCTGGATATTAGCCCTTTGTCAGATGAGTAGGTTGCGAAAATTTTCTCCCATTTTGTAGCTTGCCTGTTCACTCTGATGACAGTTTCCTTTGCTGTGCAGAAGCTCTTTAGTTTAATTAGATCACATTTGTCAATTTTGGCTTTTGTTGCCATTGCTTAAAAACCACATGATTATCTCAATAGATGCAGAAAGGGCCTTTGACAAAATGCAACAACCCATCATGCTAAAAACTCTCAATAAATTAGGTATTGATGGGACGTATCTCAAAATAATAAGAGCTACTTATGACAAACCCACAGCCAATATCATACTGAATGGGCAAAAACTGGAAGAATTCCCTCTGAAAACTGGCACAAGACAGGGATGCCCTCTCTCACCACTTCTATTCAACATAGTGTTGGAAGTTCTGGCCAGGGCAATTAGGCAAGAGAAGGAAATCAAGGGTATTAAATTAGGAAAAGAGGAAGTCAAATTGTCCCTGTTTGCAGATGACATGATAGTATATCTAGAAAACCCCATTGTCTCAGCCCAAAATCTCCTTAAGCTGATAAGCAACTTCAGCAAAGTCTCAGGATACAAAATCAATGTAGAAAAATCACAAGCATTCCTATACATCAATAACAGACAGAGAGCCAAATCATGAGTGAACTCCCATTCACAATTGCTTCAGAGAGAATAAAATACCTAGGAATCCAACTTACTAGGGATGTGAAGGACCTCTTCAAGGAGAACTACAAACCACTGCTCAAGGAAATAAAAGAGGATACAAACAAATGGAAGAACATTCCATACTCATGTGTGGGAAGAATCAATATCATGAAAATGGCCATCCTTCCCAAGGTAATTTACAGATTCAATGCCATCCCCATCAAGTTACCAATGACTTTCTTCACAGAATTGGAAAAAACTGCTTTAAAGTTCATATGGAACCAAAAAAGAGCCCGCATCGCCAAGTCAATCCTAAGCCAAAAGAACAAAGCTGGAGGCATCACGCTACCTGACTTCAAACTATACTACAAGGCTACAGTAACCAAAACAGCATGGTACTGGTACCAAAACAGAGATATAGATCAATGGAACAGAACAGAGCCGTCAGAAATAATGCCACATATCTACAACTATCTGATCTTTGACAAACCTGAGAAAAACAAGAAATGGGGAAAGGATTCCCTATTTAATAAATGGTGCTGGGAAAACTGGCTAGCCATATGTAGAAAGCTGAAACTGGATCCCTTCCTTACACCTTATACAAAAATCAATTCAAGATGGATTAAAGACTTAAATGTTAGACCTAAAACCATAAAAACCCTAGAAGAAACCTAGGCATTACTATTCATGACATAGGCATTACACCCCATTCTACTCCATTTAATACCATTCCACTCCATTCCATTGCATTCCATTCCACTCCACTCTTTTCCACTCCATTCCATTCCATTCCACTCCATTCCATTCCACTACACTCCATTCCAAACCATTCCATTCCCCTCCGTTAGGTTCCACTTCACTCCGTTCCATTCCACTGCACTCCAATTCCTTCCACCCCACTCCAATCCATTCCACTACACTCCATTCTCTTCCACTCCATTCCACTTCACTCCACTGCACTGCATTCCATTCCACTCCTCTCCACTCCTTTAAACACCAATCCATTCCATTTCACTCCAGTACATTCCATTCCACTCCACTCTGTTCCATTCCATTCCACTCCATTCCATTCCACTCAACTCCCTTCCATTGTTGTGCATTTCACTGCATTCCATTTCATTTCACTCCACTCCACTCCACTGCATTCCACTCCATTCTATCCAACCCCATTCCTTTCCAATCCTCTCCACTCCTCTCCTCTCCACTCCACTCCTCTCCACTCCACTCTATTCCACCCCATTCCATTGCATTCCATTCCATTCTCATGCAGTCCATTACATTCCACTCCATTCTACCCCATTCCATTCCTTTCCATTCCACTCCACTCCAGTGTATTCCACTCCACTCCATTCCAACCCAGTCCATTCCACTCCACTCCTCTCCATTCCACTCCATTCCATTCCACTTCATTCCATTCCACTCAACTCCATTGTACTCCACTCCATTCCAGTCCACTACATTCCATTCCACTACGTTCCATTTCACTCCATTTCATTCCACTCTTCTCCATTCCATTCCACTGCACTCCCTTCCCTTCCATTCCATTCCACTCCCATCCATTCCATTCCACTCCACATCATTCCATTCCATTCCACTCTACTTCATTCCACTCCACTCCAGTCGACTCCTTTACATTCCAATCCATTCCACTCCACCCGTTTCAACTCCATTCCATTCCATTCAACTCCACTCCATTCCACTCCACACCACTACACTCCCTTCCACTCCACTCGAATCCACTCCACTCCAATCCACTCCACTCCATTCCATTCCGTTCCATTCCTTTCCACTCCACATCATTCCACTCCATTTCATTCCATTCCATTCCAGTCCTCTCCATTTCATTCCATTCTATTCCATCCCACTCCACTTCATTCCACTCCACTCCTTTCCTCTCCATTCTATTCCTTTCGACTTCACTCCACGCTATTCCACTCCACTCCATTCTACTCCATTCCATTCCACTCCATTCCACTCCACTCTACTCCGCTCCACACCATTCCACTCCACTCCATTACATTCCACTCCATTCCATTCCGTTCCACTCCTCCCCAATACATTATTCTCCATTCCATCCCATTCCACTCCATTCGTATCCATTCCACTAAACTCCATTCCATTCCACTGCGCTCCACTCTACTCCATTCCATTCCATTCCAATCCATTCCATTCCACTCCACTCTATTCCATTCTACTCCATTCCACTTCATTGCATTCCATTCCTCTGGACTCCACTCTATTCCACTCCACTCCATTCCACTCTATTGCATTCCATTCCATTCCATTTCACTAAAATCCACTCCACTCCACTCCATTTCACTCGCCTCCTTTCCACTCCAGTCCAATCCACTCCACTCCACTCCCTTCCACTCACCTCGATTACACTCCACTCCACTAAACTCCATTCCATTCCAATCCACTCCAATCCATTCCACTCCATTCCTTTCAATTCCATACCATTCCTCTCCATTCCATTCCATTCTCTTCCATTCAACTCCTAGCCTTTCCATTCCACTCCAATCCACTCCATGCCATTCCATTCCACTCCTCTCCACCCCAATCCACTCAACTCCATTCCACTCCATTCCATTCCACTCCGTTCCATTAGACTCCATTCCAATCCACTCCACTCCACTACACTCTACTGCACTCCACTCCACTCCATTTCATTCCACTCCACTTCACTCCACTGATTCCATTCCATCCCATTGCTCTCCATTCCATTCCACTCCACTTCACTCCACTCCTTACTTTCAGTTGTACTCCACTCCTTACTTTCAGTTGTACTCCACTCCATTGCATTCCACTGCACTCAACTCCATTCCATTACATTACATGCCATTCCACTCCTCTCCACTCCATTCCACTCCGCTCCACTTCACTCCCCTCCATTCCATTGCATTCCACTCCACTCCATTCCCCTGAACTCCATTCCTTTCCACTCCATTTTACGTCACTCCCCTCCACTCCATTGCATAACATTCCATTCCATTTCACTCCATTGCATTCCATTCCTTTCTTTCGACAGGATATCACTGTCACCCAAGCTGGAGTTCAGTGACACAATCTCAGCTCACAATACATGTAAACTTTCCATTGCATTGCGTTCTATTCCCTTGCATTCCATTACATTCCATTCCGTTCCATTCCTTTCCATTCCACTCCATTCCACTCCTCTCCACTGCATTCCATTCCATTTCACTCCATTCCATTGCACTCCTTTCTTTCAACAGGCTCTCCCTGTGTCACACAGGTTGTAGCGCAGTGGCACAATCTCAGCACACATTTCTCCTTTCCGTTCCGTTCTGTTCCATTCTGTTCCATTCCTTTCCGTTCCGTTACACTCCACTGCAGTCCACTACAGTACATTCCATTAGATCTGAATCCATTCCACTCCTTTCCACTCCTCTCCACTCCACTGCACTCCACTCCTATACATTACATTCCATCACATTCCATTCTTCTCCATTCCACTGTACTCCACTCTACCGCAATATAATCCACTTCATTCCACTCCATCTCGTTCCTTTCCATTCCTCTCCATTCTACTACACTCCACTTCACTCCACTGCACTCCAGTCCAGTCAATTCCATTGCATTCCATTCCATTCTATTGCACTGCATTCCATTCCATTCCTTTCCTACAAGAGTATCCCACTCTGTCACCAAGCCTGCAGTGCAGTGGCACAGTGTAAGCTCACATTTCATTATTCCACTGCACTTCATACCATTCCATTCCATTGCATTGCACTGTATTTCATTCCATTCCATTCCATTCCACTCCACTCCACTCATCTCCACTCCACTGCACTCCACTACCATCCACTCCACTCCATGCCACTCCTATCATTTCCATTCCATTCCACTCCATTACACTCCAATCCATTCCATTCCACACCAGTCTATTCCACTCCATTCCCCTCCACTCCATTCCACTCCACTCCACTCCATTCCATTCTTGTCAATTTCATTCCATTCCATTCCATTTCAATCCACTCCATACCATGCCACTGTAGTCCACTCTATTCCATTTCAGTCCACTCCACTCCATTCCACTCCATTCCACTCCATTCTATTCCACTCCATTCCATTCCACTCCACTCCACTCCATTCCACTCCACTCCATTCCATTCCATTCTACCCCACTCCAATACATTCCACTCCACTCCATTGCATTCCACTCCACTTCATTCTCTTCCACTCCATTCCACTCACATTAAACTCCATTTCACTTCACTCCACTCCACTCCATTTCACTACATTCCAATCCACTCCACGCCATGCCACTCCATTCCATTCCACTCCTCTCCAGTCCAATACACTCCACTCCATTCCAATCCATTCCACTCCACTCCGTTACATTCCTTTCCAAACCACTCCATTCCATTCCACTCCACTCCCTTCCATTCCAATCGTCTCCATTCCAATCCATTCCACACCATTCCATTCCATTCCACTCCACTCCAATCCATTACTTTACAATCCACTGCATTCTGTTCCACTTTACTTCATTCCACTGCACTCCACTCCACTCCATTCCATTCCAGTCCATTCCACTCCATTCCGTTCCACTCCATTCCATTCCAATCCACTCCATACCATGCCACTGTAGTCCACTCTATTCCATTTCAGTCCACTCCACTTCATTCCAATCCATTCCACTCCATTCTATTCCACTCCATTCCATTCCACTACACTCCACTCCAATCAACTCCACTCCACTCCATTACATTCCACTCCATACCATTCCTTTCCACTCTACTCCATTCCATTCCATTAAACTCCTCTTCATTCCATTGCATTCCACTCCATCCCATTCCATAGCATTCCACTCCTCTACATTCCATTCCACTCCATTCTACTCCATCCCACTGCACTCCATTCCTTTCCATTCCATTCCATTCCATTCCACTCAGCTCCACTGCTTTCCACTCTGCTCCATTCCATTCCACTCCACTCCATTCCATTCCACTCCACTCCATTCCATTCCACTCCACTCCATTCCACTCCACTCCACTCCACTCTATTCCACTCCACTCCACTCCATTACTCTCCACTCCTTTCCATTCCACTTCACTCCACTCCACTCCATTCCATTCCACTCCATTCAGTTACTCTCCATTCCACTCCATTGCACTCTATTCCATTCCATTTCATTCCAATCCACTCCATTCAATTCCATTCCACTCCATTCCAATCCATTCCACTCTATTCCACTCCACTCCGATCTATTCCATTCCATTCCATTCCACTCCACTCCTTTCCATTCCAATCCATTCCATTCCACTCCATTCCACTCCATTGCACTCTTTTACACTCCATTCCTTTCCAATCTACTCCATTCTACTCCACTCCACTCCCCTCCAATCTACTCCAATACAATCCATTCCACTCCACTCCACTCCATTCGATTCCACTGCATTCCACTCCATTGCATTCCACTCCATTCCATTGCATTCCACTCCACACCCTTACATTCAATTCCACTCCATTTCATTCCATTCCATGCATTTCCATTCTGTTCCATTCCACTCAATTCCACTCCACTCCACTCCAATCCATTCCATTCCATTTCACTCCTTTCTTTCGACAGGATCTGAGTCTGACACATGGCTGTAGCGCAGTGGCACAATCTCAGCACACATTTCTCCGTTCCATTCCGCTCCGTTCTGTTCCATTCCGTTACATTCCATTCCTGTCCTTTCCCCTCAAGTCTGCTCCTCTCCACTACATTCCATTATATCCGACTCTGTTCCACTCCATTCCAATCCCCTCAACTCTACTGCACTCCACTCCACTCCATTCCACTCCACTCTATTCCATTCCACTCCATTCCATTCTATTCCATTCCACTCCATTCCACTCCTCTAGATTCCATTCCACTCCACTCCATTCCATTCCCTCCCATTCCACGCCTTTCCATTCCATTCTACTCCACTCCATTCCATTCTGCTCCACTCAATTCCATTCCACTCAACTCCACTCCATTCCACTCCACTCCATTCCATTCTTCTCCATCTCCTTCCACTCCATTCCGTTCCACTCCACTCCTCTCCATTCCACTCCACTCCACTCCACCCCATTCCATTCAACTCCACTCCATTGCATTCCACTCCACTCCATTCCATTCCATCCCTTTCCACACCTCTCCATTCCATTCCACTCCACTCCATTGCATTCCACTACACTCCATTCCATTCTACTCAACTCCACGCCAGTCCACTCCACTACATTCCATTCCATGCCACTGCATTCCATTCCACTCCAGTCAACTCCATTCCACTCCACACCAATCCCTTCCACTCCACGACATTCTGCTCCACTCCATTCCATTGCACTCAACTCCACTCCATTCCACCCCACTATATTCCATTCCCCTCCATTCCATTGCATTAAACTCCATTACATTCCATTCCTTTCTATACAAAGGATCTCACTCTCTCACAAATGCTGGAGTTCAGTGACACAGTCTCAGCTCACCTTTCTTTTCACCATTCCATTGCAATCCGTTCCATCCAATTCCATTCCATTCTATTTCACTCCACTACACTCCAATCCATTCCATTCCCCTCCATCCCACTCTATTCGACTCCATTCCACTCCACTTCAATCCACTCAACTCCACTCTACTCCCCTCCATTCCATTCAATTCCTATACATTCCACTCCATTCCATTCCACTCACCTCCATTCCATTCCACTCCATTTCATTCCTATCCATTCCATTCCACTCCATTCCATTCCATTCCACTGCATTCCACTCCATTCCATTTCATTCCTCTCCACTGCAATCCACTCCACTCCACTCCATTCCACTCCATTCTATTCCACTCCGTTCCATTCCAATCCACTCCCCTCCACTCCATTCTACTCCACTCCATTCCATTCCACTCTATTCCACTCCAATACACTCCACTCCACTCCATTCCATTGCACTCCACTCCGTTACATTCCACTCCATTAAATTCCATTCCACTCCACTCCACTATGCTCCACTCCATTTGACTCCATTCCAATCCACTCCATGCCAAGCCACTCCATTCTATTCCATTCCTTTCCATACCAATGCACTCCATTCCGTTCCACTCCATTCCATTCCATTCCTTTCCAATCCACTCCATTCTATTCAACTCCACTCCATTCCCTTCCACTCCTCTCCATTCCAACCCACTCCACTCCATTTCGTTCCTTTGTTTCCACACGACATCACTGTGTCACCCAGTCTGGAGTGGAATGGCACAATCTCAGCTCACATGACACGTCAACTTTCCATTGCATTGCATGCTATTCCGTTGCATTCCGTTGAATTCCATTGCATTTCATTTCATTCCATTTAATACCATTCCATTCCACCTCGTACCACTCCACACCACTCCACTCCATTACATTCCATTACATCCGATTCCATTCCACTCCTTTCCACTCCTGACCCCTCCAATACACTCCACTTCTATCCATTCCACTCCATTCCATTCCAATCCGATCCATTCCACTTCACACCACACCACCACACTCCACTCCACTTCATTCCATTCCATTCCATCCCATTCCATTCCTCTCCATTACACTCCACTCCACTTCATTCCACTCCACTCAAGTCCACTCCATTCCAATACATGCCACTGCATTCCATTGCATTCCTTTCTTTCTGGATTATCTCACTCTGTCATCCAGCCTGGAGCACAGTCTCACAATCTCAGCTCATATTTCATTACTCCATTCCCTTCCATTCCACACCATTCCATCACATTCCACCCCAGTTCATTCCATTCCATTCCATTCCATTCCATTACAGTCCACTCCACTGCACTTCAGTACATTCCACTCCAGTACACTTCACTCCACTGCACTCCATTCCACTCCACACCACTCCAATCCATTCAATTCAACTTCACTCCACCCCACTCCATTCCACCCCACTCCATTCCACTCCACTCCATTCCATCCCACTCCATTCCACTCCATTCCACTCGAGAGCACTCCACTCCACTTCACTCCACTCCACTCCACTGCACTCCACTCCATTCCAGTCAACTCCACTCCATTCCACTCCACTCCACTTCACTCCTCTCCACTCGATTCCACTCCATTCGATTCCATTCCACTCCCGTCCATTCATTTCCACTCCACTCCATTCCATTCCACTGCATTCCATTCCATTCCATTCCACTCCATTTCATTCCATTCCACACCACTCCTTTCCATTCCACTCCACTCCATTCCATTCCATTCCACTCCACCCCATTCCATTCCATTCCACTCCACTTCACTCCACTCCTTTCCATTACACGCCACTCCATTCCATTACATTCCACTCCACTCCATTCCATTCCACTCCACTCCATTCCATTCCACTCCATTCCACTTCTCTCCACTTCACTCCACTCCACTCCAGTCCACTCCATTCCAATACATGCCACTGCATTCCATTACATTCCTTTGTTTCTAGATTATCTCACTCTGTCACCCAGCCTGGAGCGCAGTATCACAATCTCAGCTCATATTTCATTATTCCATTCCCTTCCATTCCATTCCATTCCAATCCACTCCAATTCATTCCATTCCATTCCATTCCATTCCAGTCCACTCCACTCCACTCCACTTCAGTAGTCTCCACTCCACTACACTCCACTGGACTCCATTCCACTCCACACCACTCCACTCTATTCTATTGAACTCCACTCTACTCCATTCCACCCCACTCCATTCCACTCCACTCCACTCGACAGCACTCCACTCCACTTCACTCCACTCCACTCCACAGCACTCCACTCCACTCCATTCTAGTCAACTCCACTCCATTCCACTCCATTCTAGTCAACTCCACTCCATTCCACTCCATTCTAGTCAACTCCACTCCATTCCACTCCACTCCTCTCCACTCGATTCCACTCCATTCAATTCCATTCCACTCCCGTCCATTCATTTCCACTTCACTACATTCCATTCCACTGCATTCCATTCCATTCTATTCCACTCCATTTCATTCCATTCCACTCCACTCCTTTCCATTCCACTTCACTCTATTCCATTACATTCCACTCCTCTCCATTCCATTCCACTCCACTCCATTCCATTCCACTCCATTCCACCTCATTGTATTCCATTTCACTCCACTCCTCTCCAGTCCATTCCATTCCACTCCATTCCACTCCATTGCACTCCACTCTACTCCATTCCGTTCCATTCTACTCCACTACATTCCATTCCTCTCCATTTCATTCCACTCCTCTTCATACCATTGCACTCCACTCCATCCCTTTCCATAGGATTCCACTGCTATCCATTCCGTTCCACTCCACTCCATTCCATTCCAATCCACTCCACTCCACTCCACTCCACTCCACTCTATTTCATTCAATTAAACTCCATTCCATTCCATTCCTTTCTTTCCACAGGATCTCACACTGTCACAAAGGCTGGAGTGCAGTAGCACAATCTCAGCTCACATTTCTTTTCATCATTCCATTGCATTCCATTCCATCCCATTCCATTCCATTCCATTCAATTTCACTCCACTACACACCACTCCACACCAGTCCATTCCACTCCTTCCATTTCCATTCGAGTCCATTCCACTCCACTGCACTCCACTTCATTCCCCTCCATTCCATTCCATTCCATTCCTTTCTTTCGACAGGATGTCACTGTGTCAGCCAGGCTTTAGTGCAGTGGCACAATCTCAGCTCACATTGCAAGACAACTTTCCATTGCACTGCATTTTATTCCATTACATTCCAAAGCTTTCCATTCCTTTCCTTTCCTTTTAATTCCAATGAATTCCATTCTATTCCACGCTACTCCACTCCACTCCACTCCATTCCACACCACTCCACTCGATTCCACTCCAGTCCATTCTATTCCACTCCACTCCATTCAATTCCACTCCACTCCATTCCATTCCACTTCATTCCATTCAATTCTACTCCATTCCATTCCGTTCCACTCCAATCCATTCCATTCCACTCCACTCCATTCCATTAGATTCCACTCCAGTCCATTCCATTCCACTCCATTCCACCCCATTCCGTTCCATTCCACTCCACTCCACTTCACTCCATTCCACTCCACTCCATTCCACTACACTCCTCTTCACTCCACTCCATTCCATTCCATTCCACTTCATTCCATTCCATTCCACTGCATTCCATTACATTCCACTCCTCTACATTCCATTTCATTCCACTCCATCTCATTCCATAGCATTCCACTCCTGTCCATTCCATTCCACTCAATTCAATTCCATTCCACTCCACTCCATTCCACTACACTCCACACCACTTCACTCCAGTCCATTCCATTCCACTCCAATCCATTGCACTCGACTCCATTCCACTCTACTGCACTCCACTCTATTCCACTCCACTCCACTCCATTACACTCCACTCCATTCCATTCCACTTCACTCCAATCCACTCCATTCCGTTCCATTCCACTCCATTCCATTACACTCCATTCCAATCCGTTGCACTCTATTCCACTCCATTGTATTGCAATCCACTCCATTCAATTCCATTACACTCCACTCCATTCCACTCCCCTCCACTCCACTCCAATCCACTCCAATCCAATCCTTTCCACTCCACTCCACTCAATTACGTTGCATTCCACTCCATTTCTTTCCACTCCATTCCATGACATTCAACTCCACAACCTTGCATTTCATTCCACTCCGTTCCATTCCATTCCATTCCACTCCATGTCATTTCAATCGATTCCATTCCACTCAATTCCACTACACTACACTCCAATCCATTCCATTCCATTTCACTCCTTTCTTTCAACACGATCTCCATCTGTCACAAGGCTGTAGCGCAGTGGCACAATCTCAGCACACATTTCTCCGTTCTGTTCCACTCCGTTCTGTTCCATTCCATTCCATTCCATTCCAATCCATTCCACTCCACTCTACTCCAACACACTACTTCTATTTCATCCGATTCCGTTCCACTCCATTCCACTCCCCTCCACATCACTATAATCCATTCCACTACACTCTATTCCATTCCAGTCCATTCCATTCCATTCCATTCCACTCCTCTAGATTTCATGCCACTCCACTCCAATCCATTCCATCCCATTCCACGCCTCTCCATTCCATTCCACTCCACTCCATTCCATTCTGCTCCACTCAATTCCATTCCACTCAACTCCACGCCATTCCACTCCACTCGATTCCATTCCATATCATTTCACTCCATTCCATTCCACTCCACTCCATTCCATTGCACTCCACTCCATTCCATACCATCCCTTTCCACTCCTCTCCATTCCATTCCACTCCAAACCTTTGCATTCCACTCCATTCCATTCCATTCTACTCAACTCCACTCCAGTCCACTCCACTTCATTCCATTCCACGCCACTCCATTTCATTACACTTCTGTCAACTCCATTCCACTCCACACCAATCCATTCCACTCCACGACATTCTGCTCCCCTCCATTCCATTGCACACAACTCCACTCCATTCCAGTCTACTCCATTCCATTGCATTCCACTCCATTCCATTCCTTTCCTTTCTTTCCAAAGGATCTCACTCTGTCACAAATGCTGGAATGCAGTGACACAGTCTCAGCTCACCTTGCTTTTCATCATTCCATTGCATTCCATTCCATCCATTTCCGTTCCATTCTATATCACTCCATTACACTCCACTCCATTCCATTTCACTCCACTCCATTCCATTCGACTCCATTCCACTCCACGTCATTCCACTCCACTACACTCCACTTAACTCCATCCCATTCCATTCGACTCCATTCCATTCCATTGCATTCCACTCTATTCCATTCCATTGCATTCCACTCTATTCCATTCCATTCCACTCCATTCCATCCCTGTCCATTCCACTATACTCCATTCCACTCCACTCCATTCCATTCCTGTCCATTCCACTCCATTCCATTCCACTCCACTCCATTTCATTCCATTCCATTCCACTCCAATCCATTCCATTCCACTGCATTCCACTCCATTCCATTTCATTCCTCTCCACTCCAATCCACTCCACTCCACTTCATTCCACTCCATTCTATTACACTCCATTCCATTCCAATCCACTCCACTCCACTCCACTCCACTGCGTTCCACTCCACTCTATTTCATTCCACTCTATTCCACTCCAATAAACTCCACTCCACTCCATTCCATTCCACTACACTCCATTACATTCCACTCCATTCCACTCCATTAAATTCCATTCCTCTCTATTCCACTATGCTCCACTCCATTAGACTCCATTCCAATCCACTCCACGCCATGCCACTCCATTCCTTTCCACTCCTCTCCATTCCAATACACTCTACTCCATTCCATTCCATTTCACTCCACTCCATTCCATTCCTTTCCAATACACTCCATTCTATTCTACTCCACTCCATTCTCTTCCACTCCTCTATATTCCAATCTACTCCACTCCATTTCATTCCTTCCTTTCTACACGATATCACTGTGTCACCCAGGGTGAAGTGGGGTGGCACAATCTCAGCGCACATTACACGTCAACTTTCCATTATATTTCATGCTACTCCGTTGCATTGCATTGCCTTTCATTCCATTCCATTCCATTCCACTTAATTCCATTCCATTCCACTCCGTACAAATCCACACCACTCCAGTCCACTACATTCCATTACTTCCGATTCCATTCCACTCAATTCCACTCCTCTCCTCTCCAACGCACTCCACTATTATCCATTCCACTCCATCCCATTCCAATCCGCTCCATTCCACTGGACACCACACCACCACACTCCACTCCACTTCATTCCATTCCATTCCAACCCATTCCATTCCTCTCCATTCCACTCTACTCCACTTCACTCCATTCCATTCCAGTCCACTCCATTTGATTCCATTCTATTCCATGCCACTGCATGCCATTCGATTCCTTTCTTTCTAGAGTATCTCTCTCTGTCACCCAGCCTGGAGCGCAGTGGCACAATCTCAGCTCACATTTCTTTTTTTCATTCCTTTCCATTCCATTCCATTCCAGTCCACTCCACTCCATTGAATACCACTCCACTCCACTCCACTCCAGTGCACTCCATTCCACTCCAGTCCACTCCACTCCATTCCATTCAACTCCACTCCACTCCATTCCACCACATTCCATTTCAATCCACTCTGCTCCATTCCACTCAATTCCACTCCACTCCACTCGACTGCACTCCACTCCACTTCACTCCACTCCACTCCACTGCACTCCACTCCACTCCTTTCCACTCCACCCCACTGTATTCCACTCGATTCCACTCCATTCCATTCCACTCCATTTCATTCCATTCCACTCCACTGCATTGCATTCGACTCCATTCCACTCCATTCCATTCCATTCCACTCCACTCCATTCCATTCCACTCCACTCTGCACCATTGTATTCCACTCTACTCCACTCCATTCCATTCCACTCTACTCCACTGCATTCCATTCCTCTCCATTTAATTCCATTCCATTCCATTCCACTCCTCTTCATTCCATTGCTCTCCACTCCATCCTATTCCATAGCATTCCACTCCTATCCATTCCATTCCACTCCACTTCATTCCATTCCAATCCACTCCACTCCATTCCACTTCTTTCCACTCCACTACATTCCACTATACTTCTCTCCACTCCATTCCATTCCACTTCACTCCACTCCACTCTACTCCACTCCACTCCACTCCATTCCATTCCATTCCCTTCTTTCCACAGGATCTCACACTGTCACAAAGGCTGGAGTGCAGTGGCACAATCTCAGCTCAGATTTCTTTTCATCATTCCATTGCATTCCAACCCATCCCATTCCTTTCCATTCCATTCTATTTCACACTACTCCATACCATTCCATTCCACTGCATCCCACTCCATTCGAGTCCATTCCACTCCACTCCACTCCACTCCACTCCTTTCCATTCCATTCCATTTCACTCCATGGCATTTCAATCATTTCTTTTCACAGGATAACACTAGGTCAGCCAGGCTAGAGTGCAGTGGCAAAATGACAGCTCACATTACAGGACATCTTTCCATTTGCACTGCATTCTCTTTAATAACATTTCATTGCTTTCCACTACATTCTATTTCTTTCCATTCCATTCAATTCCATTCCATTCCACGCTGTTCCACTCCACTCCACTCCACTCCACTCCGCTGCACTCCACTCGATTCCACTCCATTCCATTCCATTCCACTCAACTACATTCAATTCCACTCCACTCCATTCCATTCCACTGCATTCCATTCCATTCCATTCCACTGCATTCGATTGCATTCCATTCCACTGCATTCCATTCCATTCCATTAAACTCTATTCCATTCCATTCCATTCAAATCTATTCCATTCCATTCCACTTCACTCCATTATATTCCACTCCACTCCATTCCATTACATTCTACTCCACTCCATTCCATTACATTCCACTCCATTCCATTCCATTCAATTGCACTCAGTTCCATTCCATTCCTTTCTTTCAACAAGATCTCACACTGTCACAAAGGCTGGAGTGCATTGGCACAATCTCAGCTGACCTTTCTTTTCATCATACCATTGCATTCCATTCCATCCCATTCCATTCTATTCTATTTCAATCCAATCCACTGAACTCATCACAATTCCATTCCACTCCATCTCATTCCATTTGAGTCCATTCCACTCCACTCTACTCCACTCTACTCCACTCCAGTCCACTCCATTCTACTCCATTCCGTTCAATTCCACTTCACTCCTTTGCATTCCATTCATTTCTTTTCAAAGGATATCACTGTGTCAGCCAGGCTGTAGTGCAGTGGCACAATCGCAGCTCACATTACAAGACAACTTTCCGTTACATTGCATTCTATTCCATTACATTCTATTGCATTACATTCCATTCCATTCCATTCAAATCCATTCCATTCCACTCCGTTCGACTCCACTCCACTCCACAGCACTCCACTCCAGTCCACTCCATTATATAACATTCCATTGCATTTCACTCCATTGCATTCCATTCATTTCTTTCAACAGTATGTCACTGTGTCACCCTGGCTTGAGTGCAGTGGCACGATCTCAACTCTCATTACATGTCAACTTTCCATTGCATTTCATTCTATTCCATTGCATTCAATTTCATTAAATTCCATTCCATTCCATTCCATTTCATTCCATTTCAGTCCATTGCATTCATTTCCATTCCATTCCACTCTGTTCCACTGCACTCAACTCCACTACATTCCATTACATCCGATTCCATTCCATTTCATTCCTCTCCTCTCCACTCCACTGGACTCCACTCCACTCCATTCGACTCCATCACATTCCATTTTGCTCCATTCCACTGCACTCCACTCCACCCCAATCCACTCCCCTTCATTCCATTTCATTCAATTCCATTCCCTTCTTATCCATTCCACTCCCCTCCACTTCACTCCGCTCCACTCCAGTACACTCCATTCCATTGCATTCCATTCCATTCCATTGCATTCCATTCCATTCCACTCCATTACATTCCATTCCTTTCTTTTGATAGTATCTCACTATGTCTCCAAGCCTGGAGTGCAGTGGCATTATCTCAGCTCACATTTCATTATTCCATTCCGTTCTATTCCAATCCATTCCATTCCATTCCACACCATTACATTCCATTCCATTGCACTCCATTCCACTCCCCTCCACCCCACTCCACTCTACTCCATTCCACTCCATTCCGTTCCATTCCATTCTAATATGTTCCATCCCACTATGTTCCATTCCTTTCCTTTCCATTCCATTCCATCCCACTCCACTCCATTCCACTCCCTTCCATTCCACTCCATTCCACTCCCTTCCATTCCATTCCTCTCCACTCCACTACACTTCTCTACTCCACTTCACAAAACCTCATTCCACTCCATTCTATTCCATTACATTGCACTCCGTTTCACTATACTCCACTCCATTCCACTCCACTAAACTCCTTTGCAATCGACTACACTACACTACATTCCATAAAACTCCACTCCGTTCCACTCCACTCCAATCTACTCCACTCCATTCAATTCCATTCCACTCCAATCCATTCCATTCCACTCCATTCTACTACACTCCATTCCAGTTCTTTCCAATCCACACCATTCTTTTCCACTCCACTTCATTCCAGTCCACTCCACTCCACTTCTCTACAATCCACTCCACTCTACTCCACTCCATTCTACTCCACCCCATTCCATTCCACTCCGTGCCATTCCATTCTGTTCCATTCCACTCCTTTCCAGTCCATTCAACTCCACTCCATTCCGTCACTTTCCATTACACTCCACTGCATCCAATCCACTCCACTCCAATGCATTCCACTCTACTCCACCCCATTCCACTCCACTTCAACCCATTCCCCTCTACTTCATTTCCTTCTACTCCACATTCCATTCCGTTCCATTCCATTACACATTCCTTTCCCCTTTCCATTCAATTTTACATTCCATTCCATTCCATATCACTCCATTCCACATTCCATCCATTCCATTCCATCACACATTCAATTCCATTCCATTCTATATTCCATTCCATTCCATTCCATTCCATTCCATATTCCATTCCATTCCAATCCATATTGCATTCATTTCTATTCCACATTCCATTCCATTCCATTCCAAACTACATTCCATTCCATTCTATTCCATTCCACATTTCATTACACATTCCATTCCATTCCATTCCACATTCCAGTCCATTCCATTCCACGTTCCCTTCCATAACATTCCACATTTCATTCCCTTCCATTCCACATAACAATCCTTACCATTGCATACCATTCCACATTCCATTCCATTCCATTCCATTCCACATTCCATTCCACATTTCATTCCACATTCCATTCTATTCCATTCCACATTCCATTCCATTCCAATCCATTCCACCTTCCATTCCATTCTATTCAACATTCCATTCCATTCCATTCCACATTCCATTCCATTCCATTCCACATTCCATTACACATTCCATTCCACATTTCATTCCACATTTCATTCCATTCCATAAAACATTCCATTCCACATTCCATTCAATTCCTTTCCACATTACATTCCACATTCCATTCCATTCCATTCCACCTTCCTTTTTACTTGGCATTCCACGTTCCATTCCACGTTCCATTCCATTCCACATTCCATTTGATTCCATTCCACATTCCATTCCACGCTCCATTCCATTCCATTCCACATTCCATTCCACATTCCATTAAATCCCATGCCACTTTCTGTTCCACATTCCATTCCATTCCATTCCACATACGATTCCATTACATTCAACATTACTTTACCTTCCAAACAATTCCTTTACATTCCATTCCACATTCCATTCTAGTCCATTCCATTCTATTCCATTCCATTCCATTTTCCGTTGCATTCCATTCCAATCCATTCCACTCCACGTTCCATTCCAATCCATTTCACATTCCACATTCCATTCCATTCTATTCCACATTCCATTCCATTCCATTCCACATTCCATTCCATTCCATTCCACATTCCATTACACATTCCATTCCACATTTCATTCCACATTTCATTCCATTCCATAAAACATTCCATTCCACATTCCATTCAATTCCTTTCCACATTACATTCCACAATCCATTCCATTCCATTCCACCTTCCTTTAAACTTGGCATTCCACGTTCCATTCCACGTTCCATTCCATTCCACATTCCATTTGATTCTTTTCCACATTCCATTCCACGTTCCATTCCATTCCATTCCACATTCCATTCCACATTCCATTAAATTCCATGCCACTTTCTGTTCCACATTCCATTCCATTCCATTCAACATACGATTCCATTACATTCAACATTATATTACCTTCCAAACAATCCCTTTACATTCCATTCCACATTCCATTCTAGTCTATTCCATTCTATTCCATTCCATTCCATTTTCCGTTGCATTCCGTTCCATTCCATTCCACTCCACATTCCATTCCAATCCATTTCACATTCCACATTCCGTTCCAACAAATTCCATTCCACCTTCCATTCCATTCCATTCCATTCCACATTCCATTCCATTCCATTGCACATTCCATTCCATTCCACATTCCATTCCATTCCATTCCATTGCACATTCCATTCCATTCCATTCCATTCCACATTCCACGTTCCATTCCACGTTCCATTTCACGTTCCATTCCATTCCATTCCACGTTCCATTCCACATTCAATTCCACATTCAATTCCATTCAATTGCACATTCCATTCCTTTCATTTCCACCTTACATTCCATTCCATTCCATTCCACATTCCATTCCATTCCATTCCACATTCCATTCCATTCCACCTTCCATTCCAATCCATTCCATTCCACGTTCCATTCTATTCCATTCGATTCCACATTCCATTCTATTCCACATTCCATTCCATTCCATTAAATTCCACTTTCCACATTCCATTCCATTCCATTCCATTACACATTACTTTCCATTCCACTTTGCCTTCCATTCCTTTTCACATAATATTCCATTCCATTACACATTTCATTCCATTCCAATCAATTCCCCATTCCATTCCATTCCATTCCATTCCATTCCACGTTCCACTCCATTCCATTCCACATTCCATTCCAAATTCCATTGCATCCCATTCCTCATTCCATTCCATGCCATTCCACATTCCATTCTGTTGAATTCCATATTCTGTTCCATACCATTAGACACTCCGTTCCATTGCACATTCCATTCCGTTCCATTTCACATTACATTCCATTCCATTTCATTCCACATTCCATTCCATTTATTTCACATACCATTCCATTCCAATCCACATTCCATTACACATTCCATTCCATTCCATTCCATTTTCCATTGCATTCAATTGCATTCCATTCCATTCCATGCCATTCAACATTCCATTCCAATCCATTTCACATTCCACATTCCATTCCAATCCATTCCATTCCACTTTCCATTCCATTCCATTCCACATTCCATTCCATTCCACTGCACATTCCATTCCATTCCACATTCCATTCCATTCCATTCTACACTCCATTCCATTCCATTGAACATTCCATTCCATTCCATATTCCACGTTTCATTCCACGTTCCATTACATTCCATTCGACGTTCCATTTCACATTCAATTCCACATTCCATTCCATTCAATTCCACATTCCATTCCATTCATTTCCGCCTTACTTTCCATTCCATTCCATTCCACATTTCATTCCACTCCTTTCAACATTCCATTCCATTCCACATTCCATTCCAATCCATTCCATTCCACATTCCATTCTCTTCCATTCTATTCCACATTCCATTCTATTCCACATTCCATTCCATTCCATTCCATTCCACTTTCCACATTCCATTCCATTCCATACCATTACACATTCCATTCCATTCCACATTGCCTTCCATTCCATTCCACATTCTATTCCATTCCATTCCACATTCCATTCCATTCCAATCCAGTCCCCACTCCATTCCATTCCATTCTATTCCATTCGACATTCCATTCCATTCCATTCCATTCCATTCCCTTCCACATTCCATTCCACATTCCTTTCCATTCCAATCCACATTCCATTCCATTCCATTCAATTACATTCGATTCCACATCCCATTCCCTTGCATTCCTTTCTGCATTCCATTCCATTCCATTCCATTCCACATTCCATTCCATTCCATTCCATTCCACATTCCATTCCATTCCATTCCATTCCACATTCTATTCCATTCCATTACAAATTCCATTCTTTTCTGTTCCATATTCCAATCCATTCCATTAGACATTCCATTCCATTCCACATTCATTTCCTTTCCATTTCACATTCCATTCCATTCCATTCCACATTCCAATACATTACATTCCACATTATATTACATTTCAAGCAATTGCTTTCCATTCCATTCCAACTTCCATTCCTTTCCATTCCATTCCATGCCACTTTCCATTGCATTCCATTCCATTCCATTCCATTCCACATTCCATTCCAATCCATTTCATATTCCACATTCCATTCCAATCCTTTCCATTCTACATTCCATTCCATTCCATTCCATCCCACATTCCATTCCATTCCGTTGCACATTCCATTCCATTCTACATTGCATTCCTCTCCATTCCATTCCATTCCATTCCACATTCCATTCCATTCCATTCCACATTCCACGTTCCATTCCACGTTCCATTTAACGTTACATTCCATTCCATTACACGTTCCATTAAACATTCATTTCCGCATTACATTTCATTCAATTCCACATTCCATTCCATTCATTTCCGCCATGCATTCCATTCCATTCCTTTCCACATTGCATTCCACTCCATTCCACATCCATTCCATTCCACATTCCATTCCATTCCACTCCATTCCAGTAAACATTCCTCATCATTCCATTCGACATTCCAATCCATTTCATTCGATTCCATTCAACATTCCATTCCACATTCCATTCCCCGTTTCGTTCCACATTCCATTCCATTCCATTCCACATTCCATTCCACTTTCCATTCCACGGTCCATTCCATTCCATCCCACATTCCATTCCACTTTCCATTCCATTCTATTCCGCGTTGCATTCCACATTCCATTCCATGTTCCATTCCACATTCCATTCCCTTCCATTCCACATTCCATACTATTCCATAACATTCCATTCCACCGTCCATTCCATTCCATTCCACTTTTGATTCCGCATTCCATTGCAAATTCCATTCTGTTCCATTCCACATTCCATTCTGCACTCCATTCCACATTCCATTCCACATACCATTCCGTTCCGTTCCATATTCCATTCCACATTCCATTCCACATTCCATTCCATTCCATTCCACATTCCACTGCATTCCATTGCAGATTCCTTTCCACATTCCATTTCATTCCATTCCACATTCCATTCCCTTTAATTCCACATTCCATTCCACATTCTATTCCACATTCCATTGAATTCCACATTCCATTCCATATTCCATTCCGCAGTTCTTTCCACATTCCTTTCCAGATTCCATTCCACGTTCCATTCTCATTCCATTGTGTTTCATTTCACATTCCATTCCACAATCCGTTGCATTCCAATTCACCTGCCATTCCACATTCCTTTAAATTCCATTCCATTCCATTTGACATTCCTTTCCACATTCCATTCCACGTTCCATTCCAATGTCCGTTAAATTCCATTCCACATTCCATTCCATTCCACATTCCATTCCATTCCAATAAACATTTCATTCCACATTTCATTCCATTCCATTGCACATTCCATTCCACATTCCATTCTGCATTCCATTCCTTTCCATTCTGTTCCATTCCACACTTGATTCCACATTCTATCCTATGTTCAATTCCACATTCCCTTCCACGTTCCATTAGATGTTATATTCCACGATCAATTCCATTGCATTTCACTTTCCATTCCACATTCCATTCCATTCCATTCCATTACAAGTTCCATTCCACATACCATTCCACTTTCCATTCAATTCCATTCCACGTTCCATTCCACTTTCCATTCTATTCCATTCCACGTTCCATTCCACAACCCATTCTACGTTGCAATCCACTTTCCATTCCATATTCCATTAAATTTCCTGCCACATTCCATTCCACATTCCATTCCATTCCTTTCCACCCTCCGTTCCTCATTCCATTCCACATTCCATTCCACATTCCATTCCATTCCATTTCACTTTCCATTCCACATTCCATTCCACTTTTCATTCCACGTTCCATTTGATTTCATTCCATGTTCAATTCCACATTCCATTCGATTCCATTAAACTTTCCATTCCACAATCCATTGCACATTCCATTGCACATTCCATTCCACATTCCATTCTGTTCAATTCCACATTCCATTCAATGTTCCATTCCATTCCATTCCACGTTCCTTTCTATTACACTCCACATTTCATTCCACATTCCCTTCCATTCCCTTCCACATTCTATTCCAATTTCCATTCCATTCAAATCCACGTTCCATTCCATTTCATTCCACATTCCGTTCCACATTCCATTTCACATTCCGTTCCCTACCATTCCGCATTCCATTCCACATTCCATTCCACATTCCAATCCATTCCATTCCACATTCCGTCAAACATTCCATTCCATTCCATTCCACATTCCTTTCTCATTCCATTGCATTACATTTCACATTCCTTTCCACTTTCCATTCCATTCCATTTCACATTTCATACCACCTTCCATTCAATTGCATTCCACATTCCATTCCCCATTCCATTCCACTTTCCATTCCATGTTCCATTCCACCTTCCATTCCACGTTCCATTCCATTCCATTCCACGTTCCATACCATTCCATTCGACGTTCCTTTTCATTCCATTCCACATTCCATTCCACTTTACATTTCTCATTCCGTTCCACATTCCATTTCACTTTCCATTCCATTCCATTACACATTCCATTCCATTTCATTCCACATTCCATTCCATTCCATTCTGCATTCCTTTCCAAATTCCATTCAACATTCCATTACACTCCATTCTATTCCACATTCTATTCCATTCCATTGCACAATCCATTCCAAATTCCATTCCACATTCCATTCCAAGTTCCATTGCATTGCATTCCACATTCTAATGCATTCCATTCCTCATTCTATTCCATTCAATTTCACATTCTCTACCATTCCATTCCACATTCCATTGCATTCCATTCCATTCCACATTCCATTCTATAGCATTCTGCCTTCCACTGCATTCTATTCGTTCCGATTCCAAATTCCACTCCATTCAATTCCATTCCATATTCCATTCCATTCGATTCCACATTCCATTCCATTGCATTCCACATTCCATTCCACGTTCCATTCCACGATGCATTCCTTGTTCCATTCCACCTCCCATTTCACGTTCCATTCCTTTCCATTCAAAATTCCATTCCATTCCATTCCACATTCCATTCCATTCCATTCCACATTCCATTCCATGCCATTCCACATTCCATTCCATTCCATTCCACCTTCCATTCTATTCCACATTCCATTCCATCTAACTCCACTTTCCATTCCACGTTCCATTTCACATTCCATTCCACATTGCATTCCAAGTTCCATCCCATTCCATTCTACTTTTCAATTGATTCCATTCCACGTTCCATTCCACGTTCCATTCCACATTCCATTTCACATTCCAATCCAAGTTCCATTCCATTCTTTCCAAGTTCCATTCCACTTTCCATTCCATTCTATTCCTCGTTCCATTCCAGTTTCAATTCCACGTTCCATTGCACATTCCATTCCATTACATTCCACGTTCCATTCCACATTCCATTCCATTCCATTCCACTTTCCTTTCCAGAATCCATTCCACATTCCAATCCATTACATACCACATTCCATTCCACATTCTATTCCATTCCATTCTGCATTCCATTCAACATTCCATTGCATTCAATTTCACGTTCCATTCCATATTCCATTCCGCATTCCATTCCACATTCCATTTCACGTTCCATTCCACGATCCATTCCACACTCAATTCCATGATACATTCCACGTTCCATTCCACATTCTTTTCCAATCTATTGCATTCCTCTCCACATTCCCTTCCACATTCCATTCCACGTTCCATTCCACATTCCTTTACACGTTTCATTCTACGTTCCATTGCACATTCCATTCCATTCCTTTCCACATTCAATTCCACGTTCCATTCCATTCCATTCAACTTTCCATTCCATATTCCATTGAACATCCCATTCCACGTTCCATTCCTTGATCCATTCCACGTTCCATTCCACATTCCATTCCGTTCCATTTCACATTTCATTCCTCATTCCATTCCACATTCCAATCTATTCCATACCACATTCCATTCCTTTCCATTCCAATCCACATTCCATTGCATTCCATTCCAAGTTCAATTCCATTCCACATTCCATTCCATACCATTCCACATTCCATTCCACATTCCATTGCACATTCCGTTACATATTCCATTCCATTCCATTCTATTCCACATTCCATTCCGTTACATTCCACGTTCCATTCCATTCCATTCCACATTCAAGTCCACTTTCCATTCCAAGTTCCTTTCCCCATTCAATTCCTTTCAATTCCACATTCCATTCCATTCCATTGCATTCAACGTTCCATTCCATTCCATTCACTTCCAAGTTCCATTCCATTACATGGCATTCCACATTCCATTCCATTGCATTCCACATTCCATTCAATTCCATTCCATTCCAAATTCCATTCAATTCAATTCCAATCCACATTCCATTCCATTCCATTCCAAGATCAATTCCATCCCACATTCCATTCCATTCCATTCCACATTCCATTGCACATTCTCTTCCATTCAATTCTAGGCAACATTCTATTCCATTCCATTCCATTCCACATTCCATTCCAATTCTTTCCATTGCATGCCACATTCCATTCCATTCCATTCAATTCCATATTCCATTCCATTCCATTCCACATTCCATCACATTCCATTCCAAATTCCATTCCATTACATTACACATTCCATTCCGCATTCCATTCCATTTCTTTTGATATTCCATTACATTAGATTGCCTTCGACATTCCATTCGATTCCACGTTGCAATCCATTCCTTTCCACATTCCATTACCTTCCATTGCACATTCCATTCCATTCCACATTCCATTCCATCCCATTCCACATTCCATTCCATTCCATTCCACATTCCTTTCCAAACTCCATTCCATTCCTTTCCACATTCCATTCCATTCCATTCCACATCCCTTTCAGCATTTCTTTCCATTCCATTCCACATTGCATACCATTCCATTCCACATTCCATTCTATTCCATTTTATTGCACTCCACATTGCATTCCATTCCATTCCATTCCATTTCACATTCCATTCCATTCGACTGCATTCCACATTCCATTCCATTCCACATTGCATACCATTCCATTCCATTCGATTCCATTCCACATTCCATTCCATTCCACATTACATGCCATTCCATTCCACATTCCATTCCACATTCCATTTCATTCAATTCCACATTCCATTACACATTCCATTCCAATCCATTCCACATTCCATTGCATTGCATCAATATTCCATTCCATTTCATTCCACATTCCATTCCGCATTCCACTTCATTTCATTTCACATTCCATGCCATTCCATTCCACATTCTATTCTATTGAATTCCACATTCCATTCCATTGCATTCCACATTCCATTCCATTCCATTCCACATTCCATTCCATCCATTCCACTTTCCGTTACATTCCATTCCAAGTTCCATTCCATTTCACATTCATTTCCATTCCATTACGTGTTCCATTCCATTCCATTCCAAATTCAATTTCACATTCCATTCCATTCCATTACACATTCCATTCCATTCCATTCCACATTGCATTCCATTCCATTCCATTCCACATTCCATTCAACTTTCCATTACATTCCGTTACACATCCCATTCCATACAATTCCACTTTCCATTCCACATACCATTGCACATTCCATTCCATTCCATTCCACATTCCATTGCACATTCCATTCCATTTCATTCCACATTCCATTCTGCATTCCATTCCATTCCATTCACGTTCCATTAAAAATTCCATTCCATCCCATTCCACATTCAATTCCATCTCATTCCACATTCCATTCCACTTTCCATTACATTGCATTCCACATTCCATTCTGATTCCATTCCATTCCATTCCACTTTCCATTCCAAGCATTCCACATACCATTCCACATACCATTCCATTCCGTTCAACATTCCATTACACATTCCATTGCATTCCATTCCACATTCCATTTCATTGCATTCCACATTCCATTACTTTCCATTCCACATTCAATTCCACGTTCCATTTCTATCCATTCCACATTCCATTCCATTCCATTTCACATTACTTTCCATTCCTTTCCACATTCCATTCAATTCCATTCACATTCCATTCCACATTCCATTCCATTCCAAAATCCTTTACATTCCATTGCACATTCCATTCCAAATTCCATTACATTCCTTTCCACATTTCATTCCATTGCAGTTCACATTCCATTCCATTCCATTCCATTCCATTCCACGTTCCATACCATTTCGTATTCCATTCCATTCCACTTTCGATTCCAATACGCTTTCCATTACACATTCCATTCTATTCCATTCCAAATTCCATTCCCTTCCATTTAAAATTTCATTCCATTCCATTCCATTCTATTCCATTCCATTCCATTCCACATTCCATTCCACATTCCATTCCATTCCATTCCATTCCACATTTCATTCCACATTCCATTCCTTTCCATACCGCATTCCATTGCACGTTCCATTTCACGTTCCATTCCACGTTAAATTGCACGATCAATTCCACGTTCCATTCCATTCCATTCAAAATTCCATTCCATTCCATTCCATTCCACATTACATTCCACGTTCCTTTCCTTTCCATTCCACTTTCCATTCCATTCCATTCCGCATTGAATATCAGTCCATTCCACATTCCATTCCACATTCCATTCCATTCCATTCTATTCCATATTGCATTCAGTTTCATTCCGCTTTCAATTCCATCACTTTCCACATTCCGTTCCATTCCATTCCAATTTCCATTCAATTCCCTTTCACGTTCCATTCCATTCCATTCCACATTCCATTCCATTCCATTCCACGTTCCATTCCACATTCCATTCCATTCCATTCCACATTCAATTCCATTCTATTCCACATTCCATTCCATTCCATTCCATTCCTTTCCATATTCCATTACGTTGCATTCTATTCCACTTTCCATTCCATTGCCTTGCAACCCACATTCCATTCCGTTCCTTTCAATTCCACGTTTCATTCCACATTCCATTCCACATTCCATTCCATTCCATTGCATTCCACTTTCCATTCCATTCCATTCCATTCCATTCCACATTCCATTCCCCGTTCCATTCCATGTTCCTTTCCATTTTCCATTCCACTTTCCATTCTATTCCTTTCCACATTCCTTTCCACGTTCCACTCCTTTCCATTCCGCATTGCCTTCCACATTCCATTCCATTCCATTCCACATTTCATTCAACGTTCTATTCCATTCCATTCTACATTCCATTCCACATTCCATTCCATTCCATTTCATATACCATTCCACATTCCATTCCATTCAATTCCACTTTCAATTCCACGTTTCATTCCATTCCATTCCTCATTCCATTCCATTCCATTTCAAATTCCTTTCGATTCCATTCTACATTCCACTCTACATTCCATTGCATTCCATGCCACATTCCATTCCATTCCTTTCCACGTTCCATTCCACAATCCATTCCACTCCATTCCATTCCAGGTTACAGTCAGTATTCCATTCCTTTCCATTCCAGAGTGCATTCCAAATTCATTTCCATTCCATTGCACATTCCATTGTGTTCTATTCCACATTCCATTCCATTCCATTCCCCATTCCATTCCACATTCCATTCCATTCCATTCCATTGCACATTCCATTCCACATTCCATTCCATTCCGTTCCATTCCACTTTCCATTCCACATTCCATTACATTCCATTTCACACACCATTCCAAATTCCACTCCATTGCACATTCCATTCCATTATATTCCACATTCCATTCCATTCCACATTGCATTCCATTCCTTTCCACCTTCCATTCCACGTTCCATTGCACGTTCCATTCCACGTTTCATTCCACGTTCCATTCCATTCCACTCCACAATACATTTCACGATTCATTTGACGTTCCGTTCCACGTTCCATTCCCCATTTCATTCCATTACATTTCATGTCCCATTCTGCATTCCATTCCATTCCATTCCACATTCCATTCCATTCCATTCCACGATCCATTCCACGTTCCATTCCATTGCATTCCACATTCCATTGCACATTCCATTCCATTCCATTTCATTCCACATTCCATTGCATTCCATTCCTTTCGGTTTCATTCCATTCCACATTCCATTCCATTCAATTCCATTGCATTCCACATTCCATTCCATTCCATTGCATTCCACATTCCATTCCATTCCATTCCATTCCATTCCATTCCATTCCATTCCATTCCACATTCCATTCCATTCCATTCCATTCCACATTCCATTCCATTGCATTCCGCATTCTATTCCATCCATTCCACATTCTATTTCACATTCTTTCCATTCCATTATACGTTCCATTCCACATTCATTTCCATTCCATTCCACATTCTATTCCATTCCAATCCATTCAAGTGCACATTCCATTCCATTCCGTTCCATTACACGTTCAATTCCATTAAGTTACACATTCCATTCCACATTCATTCCATTGCATTCCACTTTCCATTCCACATTCCATTCCACATTCCATCACATTCCATTCCACATTATATTCCATTCCATTCCACATTCCATTCCCTTCCTTTTCTTTCCATTTCATTCCATTCCATTTCATACGCCATTCCACATTACCTTCCATTCCACTCCACCTTCCATTCCGCATTCCATTACATTCCTTTCCACATTCCATTCCATTCCATTTCAAATTCTATTCCATTCCATTCCACATTCCAATCCATTCGATTCCACATACCATTCCATTCCATTCCATTCCACATTCCGTTCCATTCCATTAAACATTCTATTCCACATTCCATTCCATTCCACATTCCATTCATCAGTCCATTCTATTCCACATTGTATACCATATTCCTTTCCATTCCAATCCCTATTCCACTCCATTCCATTACATAGTCTTTTCCACTTTCCATTCCATTCCATTCCATTCCACATTCCATTCCACAATCCTCTCCATTACATTTCACGTTATATTCCATTCCATTCAATTGCATTCCATTCCCTTCAATTCCACTTTCCATTCCTCATTCCATTCCATATTCCATTCCATATTTCTTTCCATTCCATGGAACATTCCAATCCACTTTCCATTCACTTTCATTCCACTCCACATTCCTTTCCATCCTTTCCTTCATTCTACTTTCCAATCCATTCAATTCCTTTCCTCCTTTCTAACTTTCAATCCATTCCATTTCACATTCAATTACATTCCATTCCACATTCCATTCCATTCTATTCCACATTCCATTTAGCATTCCATTCAATTCCATTTTACGTTACATTCCACTCCATTACATTTCGTATTCAATTTCATTCCATTCCAAATTCCATTCCACATTCCATTTCATTCCATTCCACATTCCATTCCATTCCATTCCGCATTCCATTCCATTGCATACCATTCCATTCCACATTCCAATGCATTCCTTTCCACATTCCATTCCATTGCATTCCACATTTCATTTTACATTGCATTCCATTATATCCCACATTCCATTCCACATTCCATTCCATTCGATTCCACATTCCATTCCACATTCCATCCCATTCCATTCCATTCCACATTCCATTCCATTCCATTCTAATCCATTCTATTCCATTCCATTCCAATTCACATTCCATTCCATTCCATTCATTCCATTCCACATTCCAGTCCATTCGATTCCAATACAAATTACATTCCATTCCATTCCACATTCCATTCCACATTCCATTCCATTACAACCTACCTTCCATTCCATTCCATTCCATATTCCATTCCACATTCCCTTCCATTCCACTCCACCTTCCATTCCTTTCTATTCCATTCCATTCCACATTCCATTCCACATTCCCTTCCCTTAAACCCCACATTCCTTTCCTTTCCATTCCATTCCACTCCAATTTCCTTTCCATTGCATTCCATTCTGCAATCGCTTCCACTCCTCTCCACTTTCCATTTGATTCCATTCCACTTTCCATTCCACATTCCTTTCAATTCCATTCCTAAATCCATTCCATTCAGTTGCAACTTCCATTGAATTCCATTTTACATTTCATTCCATTCTATTTCACCTTCCATTCCATTCCATTCTAGTCTTTTCCACATTCCATTCCATTCCATTCCACATTCCATTCCACTACATTCCTCATGCACTTCCATTTCATTCCATTCCACATTGTATTCCATTCCATTCCATTCCGTTCCTCATTGCATTCCATTCCATTCCATTCCGTTCCTCATTGCATTCCATTCCATTCCATTCCATTCCACATTCCATTCCATTCGATTCCATTCCACCTTCCCTTCCATTCCAATCCACATTGAATTTCATTCCATTCCATGTTCCATTCCACGTTCCGTTCAACTTTCTATTCCACGTTCCACTACACGTTATATTCCATTCCATTCCACGTTCCATACCACATTCCATTCCACGTACCTTTCCACTTTTCATTCCTCGTTCCATTCCACATTGCATTCCACATTGCATTCCACAATCCATTCCATTGCATTCCACATTCCATTCCACTTTCCTTTCCACGTTCCTTTCCACGTTCCCTTCGACGTTCCATTCCACGTTGCTTTCCATTCCATTCCACATTGCATTCCTTTGTATTCCACATTCCATTCCACATTCCATTCCGTTCCATTCCACATTCCATTCCACATTGCCTTCCAGATTCTATTCCACGTTCCATTCCAGATTTCATTCCATATCCCATTCCATTACATTCCACATTCCGTTCCATTGCATTCCAAATTCCTTTCCAAATTGCATTCCATTCCATTCCACATTCCATTCTACTTTCCATTCCAAGTTCCATTATTTTTCATTCCACGTTCCATTCCACATTCCATTCCATTCCATTCCAATTTCCATTCCACATTCAATTGCACATTCCTTTCCACATTTCATTCCGTTTCATTACTCATTCCTTTCAACGTTCCATTCCATTCCTTTCCACATTCCATTCCATTACACTCCACATTTCATTCCACCTTTCCTTGCATTCAATTCCACATTCTATTGCTAGTTCCATTCCTATCAATTCCACGTTCAAGTCCACGTTTCATTCAAAATTCTATTCCACAATCCATTCCGTTCCATTCCACAATCAATTCCACATTCCATTCCACATTTTAATCCATTGTATTCCACATTCCATTGCACATTGGATTCCATTCCATTTCACCTTCAATTCTCTTTCCATTGAATTACGTTGCACATTCCATTCCGCATTCCATTTCATTCCATTCCACATTTCATACCACATTTCTTTCAACTGCATTCCACATTCCATTCCACATTCCATTCCATGTTGCATTCCACGCTCCATTCCACGTTCCATTGCATTCTATTCCATGTTCCATTCCATTCCATTCTACGTTTCATTTCTTTCCGTTCCGCATTCCATTCCACATTCCATTTCACAATTCTTTCCACATTCTATTTCACTTTCCATTACATTCCATTCCATTCCATACCACATTCCATTCCATTCCCTTGCACATTCCTTTCCACATGCCTTTCCTCATTCCATTCCTTTCCATTCTATTCCAGATTCCATTCCTGTCCATTCCATTGCAAAATCCATTCCACATTCCACTCCAGGATCCTTTCTACTGCAATCCACATTCCAAGCCATTTCATTCCTCATTCCATTAAATTAAATTCCACATTCCATTCCATTCCATTCCATTCCACATTCCATTCCATTCCATTCCATTCAATTCCACATTCCATTCCATTGCATTCCGAATTCCATTCCATTCCATTCCATTCCACATTCCACTCCATTCAATTCCATTCCACATTAATTTCCATTACATTTCACATTCCATTCCGTTGCAATCCACATTCCATTCCACGTTCCATTCCACGTTGCTTTACATGTTCCATTCCACATCCCATTTCACATTCAATTCCTTTCCATTCCACATTCCATTTCTTTGCATTCCACATTCCATTCCATTCTATTCTACATTCCATTCCACGTTCCATTCTATTATTTTCCACGTTCCATTCCACGTTCCATTCCAAATTCCATTTCACTTTCCAATGTATTCCATTCCACATTCCATTCCATTCAATTTCACTTTCCATTCCATATTCCATTCCACATTCCATTCCACATTCCATTTCACGTTCCATTCCACTATCCATTCCACATTCAATTCCGGGATACATTGCAGGTTGCATTCCACATTCTATTCCATTACATTCCACATTCCCTTCCACATTCCTTTCCATGTTCCATTCTTCGTTCCCTTCCACATTCCACTCCATTCCATTACACGTTCAATTCTATGTTCCATTCCATTCCATTCAGTTTTCCATTCCGTATTCCATTAGACATCCCATTCCACATTCCATTCCATGTTCCATTCCACGTTCCATTCCATGTTCCATTCCACCTTCCATTCCATTCCATTCCACTTTCCATTCCACATTCCATTCCACATTACCTTCCGTTCCATTCCACATACCATTCCACATTCCATTCCTCATTCCATTCCACATTCCATTCCATTCCATTCCACTTTCCACTCCACATTCATTTCCATTATCCATTCCACATTCCATTGCATTCCATTCCACATTCCATTCTCATTCCTTTGCATTTCCTTCCACATTGCATTGCACATTCGATTGCATTCCAATTCACAATCCATTCCAGATTCTATTCCATTCCACATTCCATTGCGCATTCCATTCCACATTATATTCCATTCCTTTGGAAATTCCATTCCATTTCACATTCCATTCCACTTTACATTAAATTCTTTTCCACATTCCATTCCACTTTCCAGTCCATTCCATTACACATTCCATTCCATTGATTTCAATTCCATTCCACTTCACATTCCACATTCCATTCCATTCCATTCCATCTTCAATTGCATGTTCCATTCCACATTCTATTCCATTCCACTCCACGTTCCAATTCACACTCAATTCCACATTCCATTCCACATTCCATTCCGTTCCATGGCACATTCCATTCCACATTCCATGCCACATTCAATTCCAGATTCCTTTCCACGTTCCATTGCAGGTTCCATTCCACATTCCATTCCATTCCATTCCACTTTCCATGACATTCCATTCCATATTCCTTTCCATTCAATTGCTTATTTCTTTCCATCCCATTGCATTCCATTTTCCATTCCATTCCATTCCAAATCCTTTCCATTCCATTCCATTCCCCATTCTATTCCACATTCCATTCCACATTCCTTTCCACCTTCCATTCCTCATTCCATTCCATTCCATTCCACATTCCATTCCACATTCCATTTCCTGTTCCATTCAATTCCACATTCCATTGCATTCCTTTCCACATAACGTTCCATTCAGTTTCACATTCAATTCCTCTTCATTGCATTCCACATTCCAATCCATTCCATTCCGCATACAGTTCCATTGCATTCCATTTTATTCCAGATTCTATTCCATTGCATTGTCTTCGACATTCCATTCCATTCCATTCTATTCCACATTCCATTCCATATCATTTCACATTCCGTTCAATTACATTCCAGATTCCATTCCACATTCCTTTCCAGACTCTATTCCACATTCCATTCCATATCATTTCACATTCCGTTCAATTACATTCCAGATTCCATTCCACATTCCTTTCCAGATTCTATTCCACGTCCCATTCCCTTCCATTCCACATTCCATTCCATTCCATTCCAAGTTCCATTCCATTCCATTCCACTTTCCATTCCATACGCCCTTCCACATTGAATTCCAAGTTCCATTCCTCGTTCCATTCCATGTTACATTGCGCGTTCTATTCCCTACCATTCCAAGTTCCATGACACATTCAATTCCATTAAATTCCGCGTCCCATTCCA
This sequence comes from Pongo abelii, assembly GCF_028885655.2. Classification (NCBI taxonomy): domain Eukaryota; kingdom Metazoa; phylum Chordata; class Mammalia; order Primates; family Hominidae; genus Pongo; species Pongo abelii. Next base: position 13,872,384 of record NC_072000.2, on the reverse strand, counting down.
CATTGCATTCCGCATTAAATTCCATTCCATTACATTCTATTCCACTTTACATTCCACATTCCATTCCATCTTCCATTCCACTTTCCATTAAATTCCATTCTACATTCCATGACACATTTCATTCCATTCCATTCCAAATTCCATTCGACATTCCATTTCATATTCCATTCCACGTTTTATTCCACATTGCAATTCACATCCCATTCCACTTTCCATTCCATTCCATTCCATATTCCATTGCATATTACAATCCATTCCATTCCACATTCCATTCCATTGAATATGACGTTCCATTCCACGTTCCATTGCACATTCCATTTCATTCAATTCCATATTCCATTGCAAATTCTATTCCATTCCATTCAACATTCCATTCCATTCCATTCCGCATTCCATTCCATTCCTTTCCACATTCCAATCATTTCCACATTCCATTACCTGTTCCATTCCACATTCCATTCAATTACATTTTAAGTTCCATTCCACATTCCATTCCACATTCCGTTCCACTTTCCATTCCGTTTCTTTCCACATTTCATTCCACACTCAACTCCACATTTCGTTCCACATTACATTCCGTTCCACTCCACGTTTCATTACACTTTCCATTCTACATTTCATTGCACATTGCATTCCATTCCATTCCACATTCCATTCCACATTACCTTCCACATTCCATTCCAGGTTCCATTCCATTGCACATTCCATTCCATTGCATTCCACATTCCATTCCATTCCATTCCACATTCTATTCCAAGTTTCATTCCATTCCATTTCACATTCCATTCCGTTACGTTCCACATTCCTTTCCACATTCCATTAAACATTCCATTCCACATTCCGTTCCATAATCCATTCCACATTCCATTGCATTCCATTCCTCATTCCATTCCATTCCATTCCACATACCATTCCAATTAATTTCACATTCCATTCTGTTCCATTCCACATTCTTTTCCACATTCCATTCCACATTTCATTGCACATTCCGTTCCACATTCCATTCCAAATTCCATTCCACATTCCATTTCACATTCCATTCTGTTCCATTTCACATTCCATTACACATCCCATTCTACGTTCCATTCCATTCCATTCCACATTCCATTGCATTCCATTCCACATTCCTTTCCACTTTCCATTCCCTTACATTCCACATTCCATTCCATTCCATTCCATATTCCATTCCATTCCATTCCATGTTCACTTTCACATTTGTTTCCATGTTACATTCCACATTCAATTCCATTCCATTCCACATTCCATTCCACATTCCATTCCACATTCCATTCCATTCAACATTCCATTCCATTACATTCCACATTCCTTTCCACATTCCACTAATCATTACATTCAGTGTTCCATTCCACGTTCCATTCCATTCCATTTCACTTTCCATTCCACATTCCTTTCCATTCCATTCCATTTTCTATTGCATTTTCCATTCCCCATTCGTTTCCACGTTACATTCCTTTCCATTCCACATTCCATTCCATATTCCATTCCTCAATCCATTACTCATTCCATTCGACATTGCATTCCACATTCCATTCCACATTCCAATCCACATTCCATTTCACAGTTCACTCCCTTCCATTTCGCATTCCATTCCACATTCCATTCCATTGAATTTCACATTCCATTCCACATTGCATGCCACATTCCCTTCCATTCCATTCCACATTCCATTCAACATTGCATTCCACTTTCCATTCCATTCCATCCCACATCCCATTCCACATTCCATTCCACTCCCTTACGCATTTCATTCCATGTTCCATTCCACGTTCCATTCCACGTTCCATTCCATATTCCATTCCATTCCCTTCCACATTCCATACCATTCCATTCCATTCTATTCCACAATCCATTCCATTCCATTCCACATTCCAACCACATTCCATTCCTTTCCATTAATCTTTCCATTCCACCTTTCATTCCTTTCCACGTTCCATTCCACATTTCGTTCCACATTCCATTCCACGTTCCATCCGATGTTCCATTCCACCTTCCATTCCATTCCATTCCACTTTCCAATTCATTCCATTCCACTTTCCATTCCAGATTCCATTCCACTTTCCATTTCACATTCCATTCCACATTCCTTTTCACTTTCCAATCCATTCCATTCCATTCCATTACACATTCCATTCCATTCTAATCCTCATTCCTTTCCATTCCATTCCACGATGCATTCCTTTTCTCATTCCATTCCATTCCATTCCAAATTCCATTCCATTCCATTCAACATTCCCTTCCATTCTATTCCACATTCCATTCCATATTCCATTCCACATTCCATTCCATATTCCATTCCACATTCCATTCCATTCCATTCAATTCAACCCTTCATTACATTCCATTACTCATTCCCTTCCATAGCATTCCACATTCCATTCCACTTTCCATTCCACATTCCATTCCACTTTCCATTTCACATTCCATTCTATTCCATTCCACATTCAATTCCATTCCATTCCACATTCCATTGCATTCAATTTCACATTCCATTCCATTCCATTCCATTCCACATTCCTTTCCATTCCATTCGGCTTTCCATTCCACTCCATTCCAGTCTATTCCACCTTCCATTCCATTCCATTATATTCCACATTCCATTCTATTCCATTCCACATTCCATTCCATTCAATTTCACATTCCATTCCATTACATTGAATTCCACATTCCATTCCATTCCATTCCGAATTCCATTCCACTCCATTCCATTCTATTCCCCATTCCATTCCATTCCATTATATTCCTCCTTCCATTGCATTCCATTCCACCTTCCGTTCCACATTCCGTTCCAGATTCCATTCCACATTCCGGTCCTTTACATTCCACATTCCATTCCACAATCCATTCCTTTCCATTCAACATTCCATTCCATTCCAATGCATTCTTGTCCTCATTCCATTGCATTCCATTCCTTTCCACATTACGTTCTGTTCCATTGCATTCCTGTCTGCATTCCACTTTATTCCATTCCATTCCGCATAGCATTCCTTTCTATTCCCCATTTCATTCCATTCCAATCCACATTCAGTTCCACTCCATTCCGTGTTCCATTCTACTTTCCATTCCACGTTCTATTCCATGATCCATTCCAAGTTCCTTTCCACGTTCCATTCCACTATTCATTCCATGTTCCCTGCCACATTCCATCCCATTTCATTCCACATACAATTCCAGATATCATTTCAACCCATTCCACATTCCATTCCATTCCATTCCACATTTAATTCCATTCCATTCCCGTCAAAATTCCATTCCACATTCCATTCCATTCCACATTCCATTCCAAAATCCGCTCCATTACATCACACATTCCATTACACATTCCATTCCATTCCATTCTACATTCCATTCCACATTCCATTTCATTCCATTACATTCCTCATTCGATTCCATTCCATTCCACATTCCATTCCATTCCACCTTCCATTCTATTCCATTCAATTCTACCTTACTTTCCATTCCATTCCACATTCCTTTCCATTCCATTCCATTCCATTCCATACCATTCCGGATTCTATTACATTCCGTTCCATTCCATTCCATTCCACATTCCATTCCATTCCAATCCACATTCCATTCCATTCCTTTGCATTCCACAGTCCATTGCACATTCCATTACATTGCATTGAACTTTCTATTCCACATTCCATTCCATTCCATTCCAAATTCCATTACATGTTACATTCCATTCTATTTCACATTTCATTCCACTTTCCATTTCACACTCCATTCAACATTCCATCCCATTCCTTTCGACATTCCATTCCACAATCCATTCTAACCCATTCCACATTTCATTCCTTTCAATTCCATTCCATTCCACATTACATTCCTTTCAATTCCATTCCACTTTTCATTTCACAGTCGATTTCACTGCATTCCACATTCCATTCCATTCCACTCCAGTCCACAATCCATTCCATTCCATTCGATTCCACGTTCTATTCCATTCTATTACACATTTCATTGCATTCCACTTTCAATGCCATTCCATTCCACGTTCAACTCCATTCCATTCCATTCCACGTCCCATTCCACTTTCCACACCATGTTCCATTCAATTCCATTCCACATTCCTTTCCCCATTCCATTCCACGTTCCATTCCATTCAATTCCACATTTCATTCCATTCCATTCCACATTCCTTTCCATTTTCCATTCCTTTCCATTACACATTCCATTACACATTCCATTCCATTTCATTCTACTTTCCATTCCACTTTACATTCCATTCCATTCCATTCCTCATTCTATTCCATTGCATTCCACATTCCATTCCATAATCCATTGCATTTCATTCCATTCCTCCTTGTATTCCATTCCATTTAACATTCCATTCCACTTTCCGTTCCATTCCATATTCCGTTCCATTCCATTGAAGTCCACATTCCATTCCATTATATTCCGGTCCACGTTCAACTTCCACATTCCATTCCATTCCATTCTGCATTCAATTCCACATTCCATTCCATTCTATTCCACATTCCTTTCCACTTTCCATTCCAGTTTCCATTCCACATTCCATCTCATTCCATTCCACATTCCACTCCACATTCCATTCATTCCTATTGCACATTTCATTCCTTTCCATTCTATTCCATTCCACATTTCATTCCATTCAATTTTATTACACAATCCATTTCAAAATCGATTATATTCCATTCCACATTACATTCCTTTCCATTACAGTCCACATTCCATTCCATTCCATTCCATTCCACACTTGATTCCATTCCATTCTGTTCCATTCCATTCCACATTCCACTCCATTCATTTCCACAGTCCATTCCATTCCATTCCACATTCCATTCCATTCAATTCCACATTGCATTCAATTCCATTCAACATTCGAATCCTTTCCATTTCACATTCGATTCCTTTCCATTCCACATTCCACAATCCATTCAATTCCACATTCCATTCCACATTCCATTAAACAGTCCATCCCACTTTCCATTGAAAGTTGCATTCCACATTCCATTCCACGTTGCATTCCACATTAAATTACATTCAAGTCCACTTTCAATTACATTCCAATCCACATTCCATTACATTCCATTTCATTCCACTTCCATTCCATTCCATTCCACATTCCATTCCTTTCCATTCCATGTTCCATTCCATTCCACTTTTTATTCCATTCCATTCCACTTTTCATTTCACATTCCACTCCATTCCATTCCATTCCATTCTTTCCATTCCAAATTCCATTCCATTCCATTCCATTGTATATTCAATTCCATTCCATTCCATTTCATTCCACATTCCATTCCACATTCCATTGCATATCACCCCACATTACATTCCATTCCATTCAATTCCACATTCCACTCCATTCCATTCCACTTTCCATTCCATTCCATTCCACATTCCATTAAACACTCTATTCCGTTCCATTCAACATAATTTCCATTCCATGCCACATTCCAGTCCATTCCCCTCCATATTCCATTCCATTGCATTCCATTCTATTTTCCTTTGCACATTCCACTCCATTCCTTTACACATTCCATTCCACATACCATTCCTTTCCATTACACATTGTCTTCCTTTCCATTCCACATTGTATTCCATTCCATTACACATCCCTTTCCATTTCATTCAACTTTCCATTCCAAATTCCATTCGATTCCAGTCCACATATCATTCCACATTCCTTTCCATTCGATTCCACATTCCATTTCATTCCATTCCGCATTCAATTCCATTCCACATTCCATTCCACATTCCATTGCATTCCATTCTCCATTCTCTTCCATTCCATTCCTCATTCCATTCCATTCCATTCCACATTCCATTCCATTCCATTCCACATTCCATTCCACATTCAATTATATTCCACTGCAGATTCCATTCCAAATTCCATTCTATACTCTATGTGAAATGGAATGGAATGGAAAGTGAAATGGAATGTGGAATGGAATGGAATGGAATGTGGTAGGGAATGGAATGCAATGCGGAACGTAACGGAATAGAATGGAATGCGGAATTGATTGGAATGCAATGTGGAATGGAATGCAATATAATGTGGAATGGAATGGAATTTAATGTGGAATTTAATGTGGAATGGAATGGAATCGAATGTCGAATGGAATGGAATTGAGAGTGGAATGGAAGTGCACTGTGGAACGGAATGTGGAATGGAATGTGGAGTGGAGATGAATGGACTGTGGAATGCAAAGTGGAATGGAATGGAATGGAAAGTGGAATGCAACGGAATTTGGAATGGAATGGAATTGGGAATGGAACGTGTAATGGAATGGAATGGATCACCAAATGCAATGAAATAGAACGTGGAATGGAAATTAATGGAATGTGGAATGGAATGGAATGGAATGCAGTGTGGAATGGAACAGAATGGAATGGAATGCAATGTGGAATGGAACGGAATGGAATGCGGAATGGAAAGTGGAATGGAATAGAATGCAACATGGAATTGAATAGATTGAAATGTGGAATGGAATGGAACACAGAAAGGAACGTGGAATGGCATGGAATGGAACGTGGAATGGAATGTTATGGAACGTGGAATGGAATGGAATTGAAGGTAGAATGGATTTGAATGGAAGGTGGAATTGAATGAAATTGAATGTGGAATTGAATGTGGAATGGAATGCAATAAATAGTGGAATGGAAAGTGGAATGGAACATGCATTTCAGTGTGGAATGTGGGGTGGAATGGAATGGATTGCAATGTGTAATGTAATGGAAGGGAATGTGGAATGGAATGTGGAAGAGAATGTGGAATGGAATGAAATGGAATGTGGAATGGAAGGGAATGGAATTTGGAATGGAAAGAAGAACGGAATGGCGTGGAATGTGGAATGGAATGTGGAATGGAATTGAATGGAATGTGGAATGGATAGGAATGTAACGTAGAATGGAATGGAGTGGAAAGTGGAATGGAATGGAATGAAATGGAATGTTATGGAATTTAAAGTGGAATGGAATGGAATGTGGAATGGAATGAAAAGGAATGTGGAATGGAATTTGCAAGGGAATTCAATGCAGTGGAATGGAACGGAACGTGAAATGGAATGCAATGAAATGTGAAATGGCATGTGGAATTGAAGGGAATGTAACGGAATGCGGAATGGAAAGGAATGTAATGTGGAATGGAATGGCATGGAATATGGATTGGAATGGAATGTAATGTGGAATGGAATGGAATAGAATTGAATGTGGAATGCAATGTGGAATGTAATGGAGTGTGATTCAATGGAATGTGGAAAGTGATGGAATGGAATATGGAATGGAATGTAATGGAATGTGGAATTGAATGTGGAATGGAATGGAATGGAATGTAGAATGGAAAGAAATGGAATGTGGAATGGAATGTGGGATGTAATGTCATGGAATGTGGAAGGGAATAGAATGGAAGGTGGAATGGAAGGTGGAATGGAATGGAATGGAATTTGGAATGGAATGGAATGGAAGATGGAATGGAACGTGGGATGAAATGTAATGGAACGTGGAATGGGACGTGGAATGGAACATGGAATGGAAAGTGGAATGGAACGTGAAATGGAATGTGTAATGTGGACTGGATTGGAATGGAATATGGAATGGAATGTGGAATGGAATGTAACGTGGAACAGAATGGAACGTGGAATGGAAAGGACTGCAATGCGGAATGTAACTTGGAAGGAAATGGAATGGAATGGAATTTGGGAATGAATGGAATGGAATGTGGAATGGAATGGAATTGAATTTGCCATTCAATGGAATAGAAGGAGGAAAGGAATGTGGAATTGAATGGACTGTAACGGAATGTGGAATGGTAAGCGAAATGGAACGTGGATTGGAAAGAGGAATGGAACGTGGAATGTAACGTGTGATGGAATGGAATGGAAAGTGGAATGAAATGGACTGGATTGTGGAATGGAATGGAAAGGAATGTGGAATGAAATGGAATGTAATGTGGAATGCAAAGCAATGGAATGGAATATGGCCTGGAAATGAATGGAATGGTATGAAATGTGGAATGTAATGGAATGGAAAGTGGAAAGGAATGTTGAATGGCATGGAAAGAAAGTGGAATGGAATGGAATGGAAAGTGGTATGGAATGTGGAATGGCATGGAAAGGAATGTGGAATGGAATAGAATGGAATGCGGAGTGGAATGGAATGGAAAGTGGAATGGAATGGAATCAAATGCGGAATGGAATGGAATGGAATATGGAATGGAATGTGGAATGGAAAGTTGAATGGAATGGAATGGAATGTGGCATGGAATGGAATGTGGAATGGAATGTGGAATGGAATGCAATGGAATGTGGAATGGAATGTAAAGGAATGTGGAACGGAATGGAATGTGATGTGGAATGGGGTGCAATGGAATTTGGATTGGATTGGAATGTGGAATAGAATGGAATGGAATGGAATGTGCAATGGAACGGAACGGAATGGAGTGTTGACAGGAATGAAATGGAATGGAAAGTGGAACAGAATGGAATGGAATGTGGAATGGAAAGTGGAATGGAATGGAAAGGAACATGGATTGCAATGGAATGGAAGGTGGAATGGAATGGAATGCACCATGGAATGTAATGGAAATGAATGGAATATGGAATGGAATGGAATGCACTGTGGAATGGAATGGAATGGAATAGATTGTGGAATGCAAAGCCATGGAAATTCGAATGGAATGCGGAATGGAACGAGGAATGGAACATGGAATGGACGTGGAATGGAATGTGGAATGGAATGGAGTGGGTTTTAGAATGGAATGGAAAGCAATGTTGAATGCAATGGAACGGAATTTGGAATGCAGTGCAATGAAATGGAATGTGGACAGGAATGGAGAGGAATGGAATGGAATGTGCAATGGAATGGAATGGTATGTGGAATGGAATGGAATGCTATGTGGAATGAAATGGAATGCAATGGAATATGCAATGGAATGGAATGGAATGGCATGTGGAAAGCAATGTGCAATGGAATGGAATGGTATGTGCAATGGAATGTGGAATGGAACGTGGATTGTAATGGAATGGAATGGCATGTGGAAAGCAATGTGCAATGGAATGGAATGGTATGTGCAATGGAATGTGGAATGGAACGTGGATTGGAATGGAATGGAATGGAATGTTGAATAGAATGTGGAAAGGAAACTAGAATGCAAGGAGCAATGGAATGGAACAGAATGGAAAGGATTGGAATGTGGAACGGAATGGAATGGAATGTGGAATGGAATGGAATGGAATGTGCAATGGAATGGAATGAAATGTGTAATAGATTGGAATGGAATGTGGAATGGAATGGAATTTAACGGAATGTGCAATTAAATGTGGAATGGAATGGAATGTGTAACGGAATGTGTAATGCAATGGAATGAAATGGAATGGAATGCGTAATGGAATGTGTAAAGGAATGGAATGAAATGGAATGGAATGTGTAATGGAATGTGTAACGGAATGGAATGGAATGTGGAATGGAATGTGTAACGGAATGTGGAATGGAATGGGATGTGGAATGGCATGTAATGTAATGGATAGGAATGTGGAATGCAATGTGAAACGGAATGAGGAATGGAATGTAATGGAATGTAGTGTGAAATTAAAAGGAATGTAATGGAATGTAACGGAATATGGAATGGAATGGAATGGAATCGAATGAGAAATGGAATGGAATCGAATGTTGAATGGAACGGAATGAAATCGAAAGTGAAATGGAATGTAATGTAATGTGGAATGGAATGGAATGCAATGTGGAATGGAATGGAATCGAATGTTGAAAAGAATGGAAGGCAATGGAATGGAAATTGGAATGGAATGGAATGGAACGTGGAATGCAATGGAATGGAATGTGGAATGAAATGTAATGGAATGGAATGGAAAGGGGAATGGAATGGAATGAGGAGTGTAATGGAAGGGAATGGAATGTGGGATTGAAGGGAAGGGAAATTGGGATGGAAGGGAATGGAATGTTGAATGGAGTGGAATGGAATGCGAATGGAATGGAATGTGGACTGGAATGGAATGGAATATGGAATGGAAGGTGGAATTGAATAGAATGGAATGTATTGGAATGGAGTGGAATGGAATGGAATGGAACGTGGAAGGGAATGGAATGGAATGTGGAATGGAATGGAATGGAACGGAATGGAATCGGATGTGTAATGGGATGTGAAGTGCACTAGAATGTTGAGTGGAATGGGAAATGAAATGCAATGGAATGTGTAATGGAATGTGGAATTGAAAGAAACGGAATGTGGAATGGAATGTGGAGTGGAATGGAATATGGAATGGAATTGGGAATGGAATGGAATGCAAGGAGCACTGGAATGAGGAATGGAACTTGGAATTGAATATAGAATGGAATTTGGAATGGAATGGAAAGAATGAGCACTGGAATGGGGAATGGAACTTGGAATGGAATATAGAATGGAATTTGGAATGGAATGGAAAGAATGAGCACTGGAATGTGGAATGGAACTTGGAATGTGGATTGGAATGGAATGGAAGGAGAAATGGATGGGAATGGAATGTGGAATGAATGGAATGCAATATGGAATGGAATGGAATGATAAATGGAATGGAATGGAGTGTGGAATGGAATGGAATGGAACGTGGAAGGGAATGTGGAATGGAATGGAATGTGGAATGGAATGTCGAATGGAATGGAACGGAATGTGGAATGGAAAGGAACATAATGTGGAAAGGAAAGTGGAATGGAATGGAATGGAATATGGAAAGGAATGTGGAATGGAAGATGGAATGGAAAGGAAACGAGTGGAATGTGGAATGGAATGCAATGGAATATGGAATGGAATGTGGACTAGAATGTGAAATGGAATGTGAAGTAATGGAATGGAATGTGGAGTGGAATGGAGTGGAATGTGGAATGGAATGGAATGGAATGTGGAATGGAATGGAATGGAAAGTGGAATGGAATGTAATGGAAAGTGCATTGGAATGGAAACAAAAGTAGAATGCAACGCAATGGAAAGTGGAATGCAGTGGAATGGAACGTGGTATTGGATGGAATGGAATTGAATGCGGAATGGAATGAAATGGAAAGGAATGGAAAGTGGAATGGAATGTGGACTGGAAAGGAATGGAATGTGGAATGGAATGGAATGTGCATTGGAATGTGGACTGGAAAGGAATGGATTTTGTAATGGAATGGATTAGAATGGAATGGAATCTGGAATGGAATGTGGAATGGAATGTGGAATGGAAAGTAGAATTGAAAGGAATGGATTGTGGATTGAAATGGAATTGAATATGGAACAGTATCAGGACTGGAAAGGAAAGGAATGTGGAACAGTATGGAATGTGTTGTGGAATGGAATGGAATGTGGAATGGAAAATGGAATGAAATGGAATGGAATGGGGCATGGAATGAAGAATGGAATGTGGATTGGGAAGGAATGGAATGTGGATTGGGGTGGAATGGAATGTGGAATGGAATGTGGAATGAAATGTGGAATGAAATAAAATGGATTGTGGAATGGAATGAAATGAAATGTGGAATGGAATGGGGAGTGGAAAGGAATGGAATTTAGAATGCAGTGGAATGGAATGTGGATTGTATTGGAATGAAATGTGGAATGGAATGTCGAATGGAAAGGAATGTAATGCAATGTGGAGTGGAATGGAATGGAATGGAATGCGGAATGTATAGGAATAGAATGTGGAATGGAATGTGGAATGGAATAGAACGGAATGTGGAATGGAATGTGCAATGGAATGGAATGCAATGTGGAATGGAATGGAAAGGAATGTGGAATGGAATTTGTAATGGAATGGAATGGAAAGTGGTTTGCAAAGGAATGCAATGGAATGTGTAATTGAACGTGGAATGGAATGTGGAATGGAAAGTCGAATGGAATGTTTAATGGGACGTGGAATGGAATGGAATGTGTAATGGAATGTTTAATGGAATGTGTAATGGAATGGAATGGAATGTGTTATGGAATGTTTAATGGAATGTGTAATGGAATTGAATGGAATGTAGAAAGGAATGTGGCATGGAATGGACAGGAAAGTGGAGTGGATCATGGAATGGACTCTGGAATATAACGTGGAACGTAATCGAATGCGGAATGGAAAGGAATGGCATGTGGAATGGAATGGAAAGGAATACGGAATGGAATGGAATGGAGTGGAATATGGAATGGAACGTGGAATTTAGTGGAATGGAAGGTGGAATGGAACGTGGAATTAATCGTGGAATTGAACTTGTTATGGAATGAGGAATGGCACGTGGACTGGAATGTGAAATGGAATGTGGAAGGTAATGTGGAATGGAATGGTATGCAACGTGGAATGGAAAGTGGAATGGAATGTGGAATTGAATGGAATGGAATGAGGAAAGGAATAAGGAATGGAATGGAAAGGAATGTGGTTGGAATGCGGAATGGAGAGCGGAATGGATAGTGGAATGAAATGTGGAATCGAATGTGTAACGGAACGGAATGGAATGCGGAATGGAATGTGGAATGGAATGGAATGGAAAGTGGAATGCAATGTGGAATGGAATGGATTGAAATGTGGAATGTAATGTGCAATGGAATGTGGAATAGAATGGAATGGAATGTGGAATTGAATGGAATGGAATATGGAATGGAATGTGGAATGCAATGGAATAGAATGTGGAACGGAATGCAATGGAATGTGGAATGGAATGGAATGTGGAATGGAATGTGTAATGAAAACAAATTAAATCTGAAATGTAAAGTGGAATATAATGTGGAAAGGAAAGTCAAATGTAATGGAATGGAATGTGGAATGGAACGTGGAATGGATTGGAATGAAACGTGTTGTGGAACGTGCAATGAAACGTGGAAGGGAACATGGAATGGAATGAAATTTGGAATGGAATGCAAGGAAAAGTGGAATGAAATGTGAAATGGTTTGTGGTATGGCATGTTGAATGGAATGGAAAGGATTGTGGAATGGAATGTGGAAAGGAATGTGGAATAGAATGTGAAAGGGAACATGGCATGGAATGTAATGGAATGTGGAATGGAATGTGGAATACAATGTGGAATGGAATGTGGAATGGAATGGCAAGGAATGCGGATTGGAATGTATTGGAACGAAGAAAGGAATGTGGAATGCAATACAATGGAATGTGGAATGGAACAGAATGGAATGTAGAACGGAATGTGGAAAGGAATGGATGGAATGTGAAATGGAATGTGGAATGGAGTGTGGAATTGAAAGTGGAATTGAACAGAGTGGAATGTGGAACGGAATGTGGAAATGAATGTGGAATGGAATGGAATGGATTGTGGAATGGAATGGCATGGAATGGTATGGAATATGGAATGGAATGGAACGGAATGTGGATTGGAACATGGAAAGGAACGTGGAATGGAAAGTGGAATGGAACGTGAAATGGAAGGTGGAATGGAATGGAATGGAATGTGGAATGGAATGTGGAATGGAAAGGAATGGAACAAGTAATGGAATGTAGGATGGAATGGAATGTAATGTGCAATGGAAAGTGGAATGCAAATGAATGGAATGTGGAATGGAATGCAATGAAATATGGAATAGAATGGAATGGAATGGAATGTTGAAAAGAATGAAATAGAATGGAATGGAATGCGGAATGGAATGGAATGTGGAATGCAATTTATTGTAGTGGAATGTGAAATTGAATGGAATGGAATGTGGAATGGAATGGAATGGAATGTGGAATGGAATGTGTAATGGAACGTGGAATATAATGTGGTATGGAATGTGGAACGGAATGTGGAATGTAATTGAATGGAATGTGGAATGGAATGCAATGGAATGCGGAATAGAATGGAATGGAATGATATGTGGAATAGAATATAATGGAATTGAATGGAAATTGGAATGGAATGAAATGGAAGGTGGAATGAAATGTAGTGTAGTGGAATGTGAAATTCAATGGAATGGAATGTGGAATTAAATTGAATTGAATGTGGAAAGGAATGCAATGGAATTTGGAATGGAACGTGAAATGGAATGGAATTGAGTGTGGAATTCAACATGGAATGGAATGGAATGGGACTTAGGATGGAACGTGGAATGTAACGTGGAATGGAATGGAATAGAATGTGTGATGTAATGTGGAAAGGAATGGAATGCAAAGTGGAATGGAATGTGGAATGGAATGGAATGGAATGGGGAATGGAATGGCATGCAATCTGAAATGGAAGGTGGAATGCAATGTGAAACTGAATGTGGAATGGAATGGGAATTGGAATGGAATGGGAAATGGAATGAAATGGAACGTGGAATGGAATGAGAAATGGAAAGTGGAATGGAATGTGAAATGGAATGGAATGGAACATGGAAGGGAATGCTATGTAACGAGGAATGGAAAGTGGAATTGAACGTGGACACGAACGTGCAATGTAAAGCGGAATGGAATGGAATGGAATGCAATGTGGAATGTAATGGAATGGAATGTGGAATGGAATGTGTAACGGATTGAGGAAAGGGATGTGGAATGGAAAGTGGAAAGGAATGTGGAATGGAACGGAATGCAAGGTGAAATGGAGTGGAATGGAATGTGGAATGGAATGTGGAATGAATGGAATGGAATGTGGAATGGAATGGAATGGCATGTGGAATGGAATGACAAACGGAATGTGGAATATAATGTGGAATGGAAAGTGGAAAGAAATGTAGAATAGAACGGAATGCAATGTGCAATGGAATGGAATGAAATATAATAGAAAGTGAAACGTAATGTGGAATAGAATGTGAAACGGAAGGTACAATGGAATGTGGAATGTAAAGTGGATTGAAATGAAATGGAACGTGGAATGGAATGGAATGTGTAGTGGATTAGAATGGAATGGAAAGTGGAATAGAACCTGGAACGGAAGGTGGAATGGAACATGGAATGGAAAGTGGAATGGAAAGGAATGTGGAATGGAATGTGGATTGGAATGTAATGGAATGTGGAATGGAATGAGGAATGCAAAGGAATGGAATGTGGTTAGAATGTGGAATGGAATGTGTAATGGAAAGGAATGGAATGTAGAATGGAATGTGGAATGGAATGTGGAATGCAACGAGCAGTGCAACGTGGAATGGAATGGAATGGAACTTGGAATGGAATGTGGAATTCAATGGAATGGAATGCGGAATGGAATGTGTAATGGAAGGTGGAATGGAATAGAATGAAATGTGGAATTGAATGTGGAGTGGAATTGAATGGAATGTGGAATGGAATGCAATGCAATGTGTAATGAAATGTTGAGTGGAATGTAGAATGGAATGTGGAATGGAATGGAATGGTATTTGGAATGTAATGTGGAATGTAATGTGGAATGGAAAGGAATGCACGGTCGAATGTAATGCGGAATGGAATGTGGAATGCAAAGTGGAATGCAATGGAATGGAATGTGGAATGGAATGTGGAATGGAATGGAATGTTATACAATATGGAATGGAATGGAGTGGAATGCCGAATGGTACCTGGAAAGTAACGTGTAATGGAACGTGGAAAGGAAAGTGGAAAGTAATGGAATGGAACATTAAACGGAATGTGGAATGGAATGGAATGGAAAGTGCAATGGAATGTGCGATGGAATGGAATGGAATGTGGAATGGAAAGTGGAATCGATGGGAACGGAATGTGGAATGCCATGGAATGGAATGTGAAAAGGAATGTGGAATGGAATGTGGAACGGAATGTGGAATGGAACGTGGAATGGAACGTCGCATGGAATGGAATGGAAAGTGTAATAGAAAGTGGAATGCAATGGAATGGAACGTGCAATGGAATGTGGAATGGAATGTGGAATATAATGGTAAGGAATGTGGAATGAAATGGAATAGAAGGTGGAATGGAATGGAATGGAATATCGAGTGTAACATGAAATGGAACGTCGAATGGAATGGAATCGAACGTATTTTGGAACGTGGAATGGAATGGAATGGAACATGGAATTGAAAGTGGAATGGAACGTGGAAAGGATTGTGGAATGAAATGTGGAACGTAATGGAATGAAATGTGGAATGGAATGTGGAATGGAATGGAATGGAAAGTTGAACGGAATGTGGAATGGAATGGAATGCAATGTGGAATGGAATTTTGAATGGAAGGTGGAATGGAATGTGGAATGGAATGTGGAATGGAGTGCGGAATGGAATGTGGAATGGAACAGAATGGAATGTGGAATGGATTGTGGAATGGAAAGGAATTAAATGTGGAATGGAATGTGGAATGGAATATGCAATGGAATGGAATGGATTGTGGAATGGTATGGAATGGAATGTTAACCAATGTGGCATGAATTGTGGATAAGAACGGAATGGAATGGTAAGGAATATGCAATGGAATGGATGGGAATGTGGAATTGAATGTGGAAAGGAACGGGGAATGGAACATGGAATGGAACGTGGAATGGAAGGCGGAATTGAATGGAATTAAAATTGGAATGGAATGTGGAATGGAATGGAATGGAAAGTGTAATGGAATGTGGGATGGAATGCAATGAAATGTGAATTGGAATCTGGAATGGAAAGCGGAATAGAATGTGGAATGGTAAGTGGAATGGAATGGGGAATGTAACTGAATGGAATGTGGAATGGAATGTAATGGAAAGTGGAATAGAATGGAATGGAATGTGGAATAGAATGGAATGGAATGGAATGTGGAATCGAATGGAATGGTATGGAATGTGGAATAGAAGGGAATCAAATGGAATGGAATGTGGAATGGAATGGAATGTGGAATGGAATGGAATGGAATGTGGAATGCAATGTAAAGGAATGGAATGTGAAATTGACTGGAATGGAATATTAATTTGAATGAAAAGGAATGTGGAATAGAAATGAATGGGGAAAGGAATGAAATGGAATGTGGAATGGAATGGAATGAAACTTGGAATGGAATGTGGAATGGAATATGCAAAGGAATGGAATGGAATGTGGAATGGAATGGAATGGAATTTGCAATGTGATGTAACGGAATGTGGAATGCAATGGAATGGAATGTGGAACGGAATGGAATGGAATGTGTATCGGAATGGAACGTGGAATGGAATGGTGTGCAATGTGGATTGGAATGGAATGGAATATGTAATGGAATGGAAAGCAATGGAATGGAAAGTGAAATGGAATGTTTAATGGAATGTGAAATGGAAGGTAGAACTGAAAGTGGAATGGAAGGCCGAATTAAATGAAATGGAACGTGGAATGGAAGGGAATGGATCGTGCAATGGAATGGAATGGAACTAGGAATGGAATGTGGAATGGAACGTGGAAAGAAAAGAGGAATGGAATGTGGAATAGAATGGAGTATAATGTGGCATGGAATGTGGAATGGAATGGAATGGAATTTGGAATGGAATGAGGAATGGAATGGAAGGGAATGTCATTGGATTGTGGAATAGAATGTGGAATGGATTGTGGAATGAAATGTGTATTGGAACGGAATGTAATGTAGAAAGGAATGTGGAATAGAATGTGGAATGGTACGTGGAATACAATATGCAATGGAATTTAATGGAATATGGAATGCAATGTGTAATGGAAAGGAATGGAATGTGGAATGGAATGTGCAATGGAATGTGGAATGGAATGGAATCAAATGTCGAATGGAATGTGGAGTGGAAAGGAATGGAGTGCGGAATGGAATGCAATGGCATGTAAAATGGAATGTTGAGTGCAATGTGGAATTGCATGTGGATTGGAATGGAATGCAATGGGGAATGGAATCTGGAATGTAATGTGGAATGCAAAGGAATGCACTGTCGAATGTAATGAGGAATGGAATGTGGAATGGAAAGTGGAAAGGAATGGAATGGAAAGTGGAATGTAATGGAATCCAACGTGGAGTGGAATGTGGAATGCATCGTGGAAGGGAACTTGGAATGGAATGAAATGTGGAATGGAATGGAATGGAAAGTGGAATGGACTGGGAGACGGAATGTGGAATGGAATGCTGAATGGATTGTGGAATGGAATGGATCGGTATAGAATATGGAATGGAATGGAATGGAATGTGCAATGGAACGTGCAAAGGAACATGGAATGGAAAGTGGAATGTAATGGAATGGAACGTGGAATGAAATGTGAAATGGAATGGAATGCAACGTGCAATGGAATGTGGGATGGAATGGAATGGAATGTGGAATGGAATGTGGAATGGAATGTGGAATGGAATGTGTAATGGAATTTTGAATGGAATGGAATGGAATGTGGAATGGAATGTGAAATGGAATGTTGAATGGAAAGTGGAATGGAATGGAATGGAATGCGGAATGGAATGGAAAGGAATATGAATTGGAATGTAGAATGGAATGTGGAATGGAATGTTGAAAAGAACGTAGAACCAAATGTCGAATGGAATGTGGAATGGAATGTTGAAAAGAACGTAGAACCAAATGTCGAATGGAATGGAATGGA
This sequence comes from Pongo abelii, assembly GCF_028885655.2. Taxonomy (NCBI): domain Eukaryota; kingdom Metazoa; phylum Chordata; class Mammalia; order Primates; family Hominidae; genus Pongo; species Pongo abelii. The sequence continues at coordinate 13,854,019 of NC_072000.2, read as the reverse complement.
GAGTCTAATGGAATGTGGAAATGAATGAAATGGAATGTGCAATGGTATTTTTAATGGAATGTGGAATGCAATGGAATGGAATTTGGAATGTAATGTAGAATGTAATGGAATGGGAAATGAAATAGTACGTTTAATGGAACGTCGAATGGAATGGCACGGAACGTGTAATGGAATGAGCAATGGAATGGAATGGAATTTGGAATGGAATGTGGAATTGAATGTGGAATGTAATGGAATGCAATGTGGAATGTGGAATTGAATGTGGAATGGAATGGAATGAAATGTGAAATGGAATGTGGAATGTACTGGAATGGAAGGTGGAATGGAATTTTGAGAGGAAGTTTGAATGGAATGTGGAATGGCATGGAATGGAATTTGGAATGGAAAGGAATTGAATGTGGAATGGAATGTTTAATGCAATGTGCAATGGAATGGAATGGATTGTGGTTTGGAATGGAATGGAATGGTATGGAATATGGAATGGAATGCAATGGAATGTGAAATGGAATGTGGAAAGTAACGGGGAATGGAATGTGTAATGGAATATTGAATGGAAGGTGGAATGGAATGGAGGGGAATGTGGAATGCAATGTGGAATGCAATGGAATAGAAAGTGAAATGGAATGTTGGATGGAATGGAAGGTGGAATGGAAAGTTGAATGGAAAGTGGAGTAGAATTTGGAATGGTACTTGGAATGGAATGTGGAATGTAATTCAATGGAATGTGGAACATAACGGAATGGAATGTGGAAAAGAATGGAACGGAATGGAATGTGGAATAGAATGCAATGGAATGGAATGGAATGGAATGCAGAATGGAATGGAATGGAATGTGGAATATAATGTAATGGAATGCAATGTGAAATTGAATGAAATGGAATGTGGAATGGAATGGAAAGGAATGGGGAATGGAATGGAATGGAATGGAATGCGGAACAGAATGCAAAGGAAAGTGGAATGGAATGTGGAAAGGAATGTGGAATAAAATGTGCAATGTAATGGAATGGAATGTGGAATGGAATTGAATGGAATGTTGAATATAAAGGAGTGCAATGGAATCTGGAATGTAATGGAACGGAATTGGAATGGAATGGAATGGAATGTGGAACAGAATGGAAAGTGGAATGGAGTGGAATGGAATGTGAATGGAATGGAGTGGAATATGTAATGAAATGGAATGGAATGTGAAATGGAATGTTTAATTGAATGAGAAATGGAAGTTGGAATGGAAAGTGGAATGGAATGTGGAATGGAATGGAACGGAATGTAGAGTGGAATGTTTAATGGAATGTGGAATGGAACGTGGAATGGAACGTGGAATGTAATGGAATGCAACATGGAATAGAATGTGGAAAGGAATGGAATGGAATGTGGAATGGAATGTGCAATGGAATCTGGAATGGAATGGAATGAAATGTGCAATAGAATGTGGAGTGGAATGGAATGGAATGTGGAACGAAATGCAATGGAATGTATAATGGAATCTTGAGTGGAATGTGGAATGGATTGTGGACTGTAATGGAATGGAATGTGGAATGTATTGTGGAATGGAAAGGAATGCACAGGCATATGTAATGAAGAATGGAATGTGGAATGGAAGGTGGAAAGGAATGGAATGGAATGTGGAATGGAACATGAAATGGAATGCAATGGAACATGGAGTGGAATGTGGAATATATCGCGGAAGGTAACGGGAAATGGAATGAAATGTGTAATGGAATGGAATGTGGAATGGAATTTGAAATGGAATTTGGAATGAAATGCTGAATGGATTGTGGAATAGAATGGAATGGTATAGAATATGGAATGGAATGGAGTGGAATGTGTAATGGAATGTGGGAATGGAAGGCGGAATAGAACGTGGAATGTATTGGAATGGAACGTGGAATAGAAGGTGGAACGGAATGAAATGGAACGTGCAATGGAAAGGAATGTAATGTGTAATTGAAGTGAATGGAATGTGGAATGCAATGGAATAGTATGGAATGTGGAATGGAATGGAATGGAACGGAATGGAATAGAATGTGGAGTGGAATGGGATGGAATGTGGAATGGAATGGAACAGAATGTGGAATGGAATGCAATGGAACGTGGAAGAAAATGCTGAATGGAATTTGGAATAGAATGTGGAATGGAATGGAATGCAATGCAATGTGGAATGTAATGGAATGGAATGTGGAATAGAATGGAATGGAATATAATGGAATTCGGAATGGAATGGAATGGAATGTGGAATGCAATGGAAAGTCAAAAATGTGGAATTGAATAGAAGGGAATGTGGTATGGAATGGAATAGTATATGGAATGGAATGGAATGTAACGTGGAAAGAATGTGGAATGGAATAAGGAATGGAATATTTAACAGAATGCAATGAAATGGAAAGTGGAATAAAACGTAAGGAAATTGAATGCAATGCGGAATCAAACGGGATGGAATGTGGAATGAAATTTAATGGAATGTAATGTGAAATTCAATGGAATGGAATGTGGTATGGAACGGAATGGAATGTGGAATGGAATGTAGTGTAATGTGGAAAGGAATGGAGTGGATTATGGAATGGAATGTAGTGTATCGTGAAAACGAATGGAGTGGATTGTGGAATGGAATGGAATGGAATGTGGTAAAGAACGAAATGGAAGAGAATGTGGAATGGAATGTGGAATGGAAAGTGCAATATAAATGAATGGAATGTGGAATGGAATGTGAAACGGAATGGAAATTGGAATGGAATAGAACGTGGAGTGGAATGGGATGGAATGTGGAATGCAATGGAATGTAATGTGGAATGGAATGCAAAGGAACGTGGAATACAATGTGGAATGGAGAGTGGAATGCAATGTGGAATGGAATGGGGAATTGAATGGAATGGAATGCAAAGTGGAATGTAATGGAATGGAATGTGGAATAGAATGCAATGGAAAGGAATGGAATGCGGAATGGAATTGAACCCAATGTGGAATGCAATGGAATTGAAAGGAATGTGGAATGGAATGGAATGGAATCTGGTATGGTATGGAATAAAACATGAAAAAGAATGTCGAATGGAATGAGGAATGGAATGGAATGGAATGTGGAATGGAATGGAATGGAATGTGGAATGGAATGGAATGGAATGGAATGTGGAATGGAATGAAATGGAATATGCAATGCAATGTGGAATGGAACGGAATGGAATGAGGAATGGATTGTGGAATGGAATGGAATGGAATGTGCAATGCAGTGTGCAATGGAATTGAATGGAATGAGGAATGGAAAGTGGAATGGAATGGAGTGGAATGCAATGTGGTATGGAATGAAATGGAATGTGCAATGGAATGAGGAATGGAATTAAATGGAATGAGGAATGAAATGTAGAATGAAAAGGAAATTGCAATGGAATGGAATGGAATGGAATTGAATGCAATGTGTTATGGAAGGGAATTGAATGGAATGGAATTTGGAATGCAATGTGGAATGGAATGGAGTGGACTGTGTAATGGAATGTGGAATGGAATGGAATGGAATATGCAATGGAATGGATTTGAGTGTGGAATGGAACATGGAATGGATAGTGGACTCTACCGTGTATTGGAATGTGGAATGGAATGGAATGGAAGGGAATGTGTAATGGATAGCGCAATGGAATGGAGTGGAATGAGAAATGGATTGTGAAATGGAATGGAATGTGGAATGGAATGGAAAGAAATGGGGTGTGGAATGGAATGGAATATGCAACGGAATGTGGAATGGAATGGAATGGAATATGGAATGGAATGTGTAATGGAATGGAAATGAATGTGGAAAGGAATCTGGAATGGAATTGAAAGGAATGTGGAATGGAATGGAATGGATCGTGGAATGGAACGTGGAATGGAACGTGCAATGGAATGGAATGGAATGTGGAATGCAATGTGGAATGGAATTGAATGGAATGTGGTAACGAATGAGAAATTGAATGGAATGGAATGTGGAATGGAATGTGGAATGGAATGGATTCAAATGTGGAATGGAAAGCGGAATGGAATGGAATGGAACAGAATGTGGAATGGAATGGGAAGGAATGTGAAATTCAATGGAATGGAACGGAATGTGGAATGGAATGGAATGAAATGTAATGTGGAATGGAATGGAAATGATTGTGGAATGGAATATGTAATGGAATGGAAGGCAAAGTGGAATGGAATGTGGAATGGAATGGAATGGAATGTGGAATGGAATGTGGAATAGAATGAGAAATTGAATGCAATGGAATGTGTAATGGAATCTATACTGGAATGTGGAATGGAATGGATTGGAATGTGGAACGGAATGTGGAATTCTATGGAATGGAATGTGGAATGAAATGTGGAATGGAATGGAATGTGGAATGAAATGTGGAATGGAATGCAATGGAATGCAATGTGGAATGAAATGGAATGGAATGCAATGGAATGGAATGGAATGTGGAATGGTATGGAATGGAATGTGGAATTCAATGGAATGGAATGTGGAATGGAATGGAATGGAAAGTGGAATGGCATGTGGAATGCAAAATGGAACGGAATGTGGAATGGAATTTAATTGAAAGTGGAATGGAATGGAACGGAATGGAACGAAGAATGGAATGTGGAATGGAATGTGCAATGCAATGGAATGTTGAATACAGTGGAATGGAATGGAATGTGGAATGGAATGCAATGGAATTTGGAATTGAATGGAATTGAATGTGGAATGGAATGGAATGGAATGTGGAATGGAATGCGGAATGGAATGTGGAACGTAATGTGGATTGGAATGAGGAATGCCACGTTGAATGGAATGGAATGGAATGTGGAATTGAATGGAATAGAATGGAATGGGTAATGGAATGTGGAATGGAAAGTGGAATGGGATGGAATGTGGAATGCAATGGAATGGAAAGTGGACGGAATGGATTGGAATGTGGAAAGGAATGAAATTTGAAATGGAATTTGGAATGGAATGTGAAATGGAAAGTGGAATGGAATTTGAAATGGAATGTGGAATGGAATGTAAAATGGAATGTGGAACTGAATGTGAAATGGAATGAAATGGAATGTGGAATGGAATGCAATGGAAGCTGTTATGGAATGGAATGGAATGCCGTATCGAATGGAATGGAACGTGGAATGGAATGGATGGTAGCACGCAATTGAATGGAACCTGGAATGGAATGGAATGGAACGTGGAATGGAATGGAAAGGAATGTGGAATGGAATGGAATGGAAATTGGAATGGAATTAAATGGAATGCGCAATGGAATGTGGAATGGAATTGAATGGAATGAGGAATGGAATGTGGAATGGAGTGGAATCTGGAATGGAATGGAATGGAATGAAATGTGTTATGGAATAGTAGTGAATGGAATGGAATTTGGAATGTAATGTGGAATGGAATGGAGTGGAATGTGTAATGGAATGTGGAATGAAATGTGGAATTGAAAGTGGACTAGAACGTGGAATGAAATGTAGAATGGAAGGTAATAGAAGTGAATGAGGAATGGAAAGTGGAATGGAATGGAGCATAATGATGAATGGAATGCGGAATGGATTGGAATGTGGAATGGAATGGAAAGGAATGGAATGTGGAATGCAATGGAATGGAAAGGAATGGAATTTGGAATGGAATGGAATGGAAATTGAAATGGAAGTGAATGGAATGGAATGGAATAGAATGTGAAAAGGAATGGAATGGAATGGAATGGAGTGGAATGTGGAATGGAATGGAATGGAAAGTGGAATGGAAGGGAATGAAATGGAGTGTGGAATGGAATGGAATTTAAAGTAGAATGGAATGGAATGGAATGTGGAAGAGAATGGAATGGAATGTGGAATGGAATGTGGAATGGAACGTGGAATGGAATGTGGAATGAAAAGTCGAATGGAACGGAATGCTATGTGGAAAGGAACGTGGAATGGAATTGCATGGAATGTGGAATGGAATGGAATGGAATGTGGAATGGAATGTGGAATGCAATGGAATGGAATGCGGACTGGAATGTGGAATGCAAATTGGAATGGAACCTGGAATATAATATAACGTGGAATGGAATGGAATTGAATGGAATGTGGAATGGAACTAAATTTACTGGAATGGAATGCGGAATGCAATAGAATGGAATGCAATGTGGAATGGAATGTGGAATTGAATTTAATGGAATGTGGAATGGAATGGGTTGGAATTCGAAACACAATGTGGAATGGAATGGAATGGAATGTGGAATGGAATGGAACGGAAAGTTGAATTCAAAGGAACGAAATGGAATGTGGAATGGAATGGAATGGAATGGCATGTAACAGAATGTGGAATGGAATGGAATGCAAAGTGGAATAGAATATGGAATGGAATGTCATGGAATATGGAAAGGAATGTGATTCAATGTGGAATGGAATGTGGAATAGAATAGAATGGAATGTGGAATAGAATGGAATGGATTGTGGAATGAAATAGAATGGAATGCGGTATGTAATTGAAATGAATGTGGAATGGAATGGAATGGGATGGAATGTGGAATGGAATGCAATGGAATATGGAAAGGAATGTGCAATGGAATGGAATGGAAAATGGAATGGAACGTGGAATGGAAAGTGTAATGGAACCTGCAATGGAACGTAGAATGGAAGATGTAATGGAATGAGTAATGGAATGGAAAGGATAGTGGAATGGAATGGGATGGAATGTGGAATTCAATGAAACGGAATGGAAAGTGGAATGGAATGGACTGGAATGGGATGGAATGGAATGGAAAGGAATGTGGAATTGAATATGCAATGGAATGGGAAGCAGTTTGGAATGGAATGTGGAATAGAATGGAATGGAATGTGGAATGGAATGTAGAAGTTATTGCAATGCAATGTGGAACGGAATGGAATGGAATGTGGAATGGAATGGAATGTAGTGTGGAATGGTGTGGAATGGAATATGGAATGGAATGGAATGGAATGTTTCATGGAATAGAATGGAATGTGGAATGCAATGGAATGGAATCCAATGGAATGTGGAATGGAATGGAATGGAAGGTGGAATGGAATGGAATGGAATGTGGAATGGAATGCAATGGAATGTGGAATGAAACTGAATGGAATGAAATGGAGTGTGGAATGGAATTGAATGGAATCTGGAAGGGAATGTGTAAAGGAAAGGGGAATGGAATTCAATGTGGAATGGAATGTGGAATGGAATGAAAAAGAATGTGGAAAGGAATGGAATGGAATGTGGAATACAATAGAATAGAATGTGGAATGGAATTGAATGGAATGTAGAAAGGAATGGAATGGAATGTGGAATGGAATTGAATGGAATCTGATAGGAAATGTGTAATGGAAAGTGGAATGGAATTCAATGTGGAGTGGAATGTGGAATGGAATGGAATGGAAGGTGGAATGGATTGTGGAATGCAATGGAAAGGAATGTGGAGTGGAATGTGGAATGGAATGGAACGGAATGTGGAATGGAGTGGAATGGAATGGAATTCAATACAATGTAAATTGGAGTGGAAAGGAATGTAATGTGGAATGGAATGGAATACAATGGAATGTGATACGGAATGGAATGGAATGTGGAATTGTCTGGAATGGAATGTGGAATGGAATGTGGAATGGAATGGAATGTGTAATGGAATGGATTGGAAAGTGCAATGGAAAGGAATGGAATGTGGAATGGAATGGATTATGGAAGAGAATGGAACAGAAGGTAATGTGGAATGGAATGTGGAGAGGAATGTGGAATGGAATGAAATGGAATGTGGAATGGAACGTGGAATGAAATGGAAAGCAATGTGGAATGGAATGCGGAATGGAATAGAACGCAATGTGGAATGCAAAGTGGGATGGACTTGAATGTGGATTGGAAGGTGGAATGGAATGAAATGGAATGTGAAGTGGAATGTGGAATTGAATGAAATGGAATGTGAAATGGAATGTGGAAAGGAACGCGGAATGGAATGTTGAATGGAATGTGAAATGGAAAGGAATGGAATGCGGAATTTAATGAGGAATGCAACTTGGAATGGAATGTGGAATGAAATTTGGAATGGAACGGAATAGAATGTGGGATGAAATGGCATGGAATGTGCAATTAAATGAAATTGAGTGTGGAATGCAATGTGGAATGCAATGGAATGGAATGTGGAGTGGAATGTGGAATGGAACGTGGAATAGAATATAACGTGGAATGCAATGGATTGAACTGGAATGAGGAATGGAACTCAATGGAATGGAATGGAATGTGGAATGGAGTGGAATGGAACGGAATGTGGAATCGAATGTGCAATGGAATGGAATGGAATGTGGACTGGAATGTGGGATGGTATGTGGAATGCAATGGAAAGAAAAATGTGGTGGAATGTGGAACAGAAGGTGGAATACAATGTAACGAGGAATGGATTGGATTGTGGATTGTAATGTGAAACGGAATGGAATGGAATGTGGAATGGAATGGAATGGATTGTGGAATTCAGTGGAAAGGAATGGCATGTGGAATGGAATGGAATGCAATGGCATGGAATGGAATGTGAAATGGAATGGAATGCAATGTGGAGTGGAATATGTCATGGAAAGGGATGAAATGTCGAATGGAATGTGGGATAGAGTGGAATGGAATGTGGAAAGAAAAGTGTAAAGGAATGGAATGTGGAATGGAATGTGGAAGGGAATGTGAAATTGAATGGAATGGAATGGAATGGAATGAGGAATTGTTTGGAGTGGAATGTGGAATGGAATGGATTGGAACGGAATGTGGACTAAAATGTGGAATGGAATGTGGAACTGATTTGAGTGCAATGGGCAATGTAACGGAATGCAATCTGGAATGGAATGCAATGGAATGTGGAATGGAATGCAACGTGAAATGGAAAGGAATTGAATGTGGAATGTTAAATGGAATGTGGAATTAAAAGTGAAACGTAATGCGGAATGGAAAGTGGAATGGAATGTGGAATGGAATATGAAATGGAATGTGGAATGGAATGTGGAATAGAATGTGAAATGGAATGTAGAATCGACTGTGGAATGGAATGAAAGGGAACATGCAATAGAATGGAATGGAAAGTGGAATGGAATGGAATGGAATGTGGGATTGAATAGAATGGAATGTGGAAAGGAATGGAATGGAATGTAGTATTGAAAGGAATGGAATTCGAAATGGATTCGAATCGAATGGTATGAAATGTGAAATGGAATGGAATGGAATGTGGAATGGAATGGAATGGAAACTGGACTGGAACATAGAATGCAACGTGGAATGGAAAGTGCAATGAAACGTGGAAGGGATGGTGGAATGTAATGTGTAATGCAATGGAATGGACTGTAGAATGGAAGGGAACGGAATGCGGAAAGGAATGTGGAATGGAACGTGGAATGGAAAGTGGAGTGGAATGGAATGGAACGTTGAATGTAATGGAAAGGAATGTGGAATGGAATGCAGTGTGGAATGGAAGAGACCGGAATGCGGAATGTAATGTGAAATGGAATATGGAATGGAATGTGGATCGGAATGGAATGGAACGTGCAATGGAATGGAATGGAACGTGGAATGGAATGGAATGTGGAAGGGAAAGGAATGGAATGCAATGGAATGGAATGGAATGGATTGTGGAGTGGAATGGAATGCAGTGGAATGTGGAATGGAATTGAAAGGAATGTGCAATTGATAGTAATGGAATGTGGAATGGAATGCAATGGATCGTGGAATGGAATGTGGAAATGAATATGGAATGGAATGTGACATGGAATGTGGAATGGATTGTGGAATGGAATGAAATAGATATTGGAAGGGAATGGAACGGAACGAGGAATGGAATGGAATGGAACATGGAATGAAACGTGGAATGGAATACAATGGAATGTGGAATGGGATGGACTGCAATGTGGAAAGGAATGGAATGGAGTGTGGAACGGAATTGAATGGAATGTGAAATGCAATGCGGAATGGAATGTAATGTAATGGAACGTGCAATGGAATGGAATGGAATGGTATGGAATGTGGAATGGAATGGTATGGAATTTGGAATGGAATGGAAGGGAATGTGGAACGGAAAGTGGAATGGAACGTGGAATGAAAAGTTCAATGGAACATGGAATGGAATGAGTAATGGAATGAAATGGAATGTTTAACGGAAGGGAATGGAATGCGGAATGGAATGTGGAATGGAATGTTGAATGGAAAGTGGAATGTAATGGAATGAATGTGAAATGGAATGGAAAGGAAAGTGTAATGGAATGGAATGGAATGTGTAATGGAAGGGACTAGAATGCAGTATGTAATGTGCAATGGAATATGGAATAGAATGTGGAACGGAATGGAATTGAACGTGGAATGGAATGAAATGCAATATGGAATGGAATGGAATGTGGAATGGAATGAAATGGAATGCAGAATGGAATGGAATGGAATGTGGAACTGAACGGAATGGAGTGAAATGTGGAATGCAATTGAATGGATCGTGGAACGCAATGAGGAATTGAATGTGTAATGGAATGTGACATGGAATGTGGAATGGAATGTGGAATTTAATGTAATGGAATGTGGAATGCAATGGAATGTGTTACGCAATGGAATGGAATGTGGAATGGAAAGGAATGTGGAATACAATGGAATGGAATGTGGATGGAATGGAAAGGAATGTGGAATGGAATGGAATGTGGAATGGAATGGAATGTTGAATGGAAAGGAATGTGGAATGGAATGGAATGGAATGCAATGGAGTGTGAAATGGAATGTGGAATGGAATGTGAAATGCAATGTGGAATGGAATGTGAAATGGAATGAAATGGCACGTGCAATGGAATGGAAAGTGAAAAGGAATGCAATGGTACATGGAATGGAACGTGGAATTGAATGGAATGGAAAGTGGAATGGAATGGAATGGTACGTGGAATGCAACATGGAATGCAACGTGGAATGAAAGTGAGTGGAATGTGGAATGGAATGGAATGGAATATGGAATGGAATGGTATGGAAGGTGGAATGGAAAGGAATGGAAGTTAGAATGGGATGTGGAATGGAATGTGGAATGGAATGTGGAATGGATTTCAATGGAATGTAGAATGAAATATGCAATGGAATGGAATGGAATGTGCAATGGAATGTGGAATGGAATGTGGAATGCAATATGGAATGCAAAGTGAAATGGAATGGAATGGAATGTGGAATGGAATGAAATGTGAAATGGAATGGAATGGAATGTGGAATGGAACGGAATGGGATGTGGAATTGAATGTGGAATTGAATGTGGAATTGAACGTGTTATGCAAAGGCAGGGAATGTAGAATAGAATGGAATGGAATGGAACATGGACTGGAACGTCTAATGTAATGGAATGGATCGTTGAAAGGAATGTGGATTGGATCATGGAATGGAACGTGGAATGGATTGGAATGGAAATTGGAATGGAATGTGGAATGCAACGTGGAGTGGCATATGGAATTGAATGTGGAATGGAATGGAATGGAATGTGGAATGTAAAGGAATGGAACGTAGAATTGAACGTGGAATGGAAAGTGGAATGGAATGTGGAATGGAACGTGGAATGGAATGGAATGGAATGGAAAGGAATGTGGAATGGAAAGTGTAATGGAATGTGGAATGGAATGTGGTGTGGCACGTGGAATGGAACGGAGTGCAATGTGGAATGGAATGTGGAATGGAATGTGGAATGGAATGTGGAATGGAATGTGAAATGGAAAATGGAATGGAATGCAATGTGGAATCGAACTTGGAATGAAATGGAATGGAGCGTGGAATGGATCGAGGAATGAAACGTAGAATGGAATGTGGAAAGGAAGGTGGAATGGAATGGAATGGAATGTGGAATGCAAAGCGGAATGGAGTAGAATGGAACCTGGAATGGAATGTGCAATGGAACGTGGAATGTAATGGAATGTAACGTGGAATGGAATTTGGAATACAACGTGGAATTGAACGTGGAACGGAATGTGGAATGCAGCGTGGAATGGAATGTGGAAGGGAATGTGGAATGGAAAGGAATGGAATGTGGAATGGAACGTGGAATGAAATGGAAGGGAAACTGGAATGGATCTTGGAATAGATCATGGAAGGGAATGTGGAATGGAACATGGAATTGAATGTGGAATGCAATGTGGAAGGCAAGCTGGCATGGAATGGAATGGAATGGAATGGAATGTGGAATGGAACGTGCAATGCTTCCTGTAATTGAACGTGGAACGGTTCGTCGAATGGAACTGGAAGGGAATGTGATATGGAATGTGGAATGGAATATGGAATGGAACGTGAAATTGAATGGATTGGAATGTTGAATGGAACGTGGAATGGAAAGGAATGGAATGAGAAATGGAATGTGGAATGGAATGGAATGGAATGTGGAATGGAATGGAATGGAATGTGGAATGGAATGGAATGGAATGTGGAATGGAAAGGCATGGAAGGTGGAATGGGACGTGGAATGGAACATGGAACACAACATGGAATGGAATGTGCAATGGAGTGTCGAATAGAATGGAATGGAATGTGAAGTGGAATGGAAAGGAATGATGAATGGAAAGTAATGGAACGTGGAATGGAACGTGGAATTGAAAGGATTGGAAAGTGGAATGAAATGCGGAATGGAATGGAATAGAACGTGGAATCAAATGTGGAATGGAATGGAATAGAACGTGGAATTCAATGGAATGCAAAGTGAAATTGAATTTGAAATGGAATGGAATGGAACGTATAATTTAATGGAATGGAACGTGGAATGGAACATGGAATGGAATGGAATGGAACTTGGAATGCAACGTGGAATGGAAAGTGGAATGGAACGTGGAATGGAACATGGAATGGAATGGAATGGAAAGTGCAATGGAATGAAATGGAATGTGGAATGGAAAGGGATGCAACATTGAATGGGACGTGGAATGGAACATGGAATGCGACATGGAATGGAAAGTGGAATGGAATGTGGAAAGGAATGTAATGGAATGTGGAATGGAATGGAATGGAATGTGAAATGGAATGGAATGGAGTGGAATATACCATGGAATGGAATGGAAAGAAACGGAACGGAATAGAATGGAATGGAATGGAATGCAGAATGCAATGGAATGTAAGGTGGAATGGAATAGAATGGACTACAACGAACTGTGGAATGGAATGGAATGGAATGGAAAGTGAAATATAATTTGGAAAGGAATGTGAAATGGAATGTGTAATGGAATGTGGAAAGGAATGAATTGGAACGTGGAATGGAATGAAATGGAACGAGCAATGGAATATAATGGAATGGCAAGTGGAATGGAACGTGGAATGGAACATGGAATGGAATGTGGAATTGAATCTGGTATGAAATGTAGAATGGAATGGAATGGAAAGTGGAAAGGAATGTGGGAAGGAATGCAATGGATTGAGAACGGAATGTGGAATGGAATGGAATGTGAAATGGAATGCTGAATGGAATGTGTAATGGAATGTGGAATGCAAAGTGGAATGGAACGGAATGAAATGAGGAATGGAATGTGGAACGCAAATTGGAAAGGAATGTGGAATGGAATGTGGAGTGGAATGGAATGGAATGGAATGGCATATGAAATGGAAAGGAATGGAATGTTAAATGGAATGGCATGGAACTTGGAATGGAATGTGGACTGGAATGTGAAACGGAATGCAACAGAAAGTGGAATGCAATGGAGTGGAATGTGGAATGGAATGTGGAATGGAATGGAATGGAATGTGAAATGGAATGGAATGGAGTGGAATATACAGTGGAATGGAATGGAAAGGAATGGAATGGAATAGAATGGAATGGAATGGAATGCGGAATGCAATGGAATGAAAGGTGGAATGGAATGGAATGGACTACAACGAACTGTGGAATGGAATGGAATGGAATGGAAAGTGAAATATAATTTGGAAAGGAATGTGAAATGGAATGTGTAATGGAATGTGGAAAGGAATGAATTGGAACGTGGAATGGAATGAAATTGAACGAGCAATGGAATATAATGGAATGGCAAGTGGAATGGAAAGTGGAATGGAACATGGAATGGAATGTGGAATTGAATCTGGTATGAAATGTAGAATGGAATGGAATGGAGAGTGGAAAGGAATGTGGGAAGGAATGCAATGGATTGAGAACGGAATGTGGAATGGAATGGAATGGAATGTGAAATGGAATGCTGAATGGAATGTGGAATGGAAACTGGAATGGAACAGAATGAAATGAGGAATGGAATGTGGAATGGAATGTGGAACCGAACTTGGAAAGGAATGTGGAATGGATTGTGGCGTGGAATGGAAAGGAATGGAATGGCATATGAAATGGAAAGGAATGAAATATTAAATGGAATGGCATGGAACTTGGAATGGAATGTGGACTGGAATGTGAAACGGAATGCAACAGAAAGTGGAATGCAATGGAGTGGAATGTGGAATGGAATGTGGAATGGAATGGAATGGAAAGTGGAATGAAATGTTGTATCGAATGGAATGGAGTGGAATGTGGAATGGAATGTGGAATGGAATGGAATGGAATGTGGAATGGAATAAAATGGAATGTCGAATGGAATGTGGAATGAAATGTAATGGAATGGAATGTGGAATCAAATGCAATTGAATATGGAATGGAGTGGAGTGGAATGTGGAATGGAATGTGGAATGCAATGGAAAGTAATGTGGAATGGAATGGAAAGCAATGTGGAATGCAATGGAATGGAATGTGGAATGGAATGGATTGGAATGTGGAATGGAATTTAATGGAATGTGGAATGGAATGTGGAATGGAATGTGGAATTGATGGAATGGAATGTGAAATTGAATGGAATGGAATGTGGAATGGAATGAGCAATGGAATGGAATGGAATGCGGAACGGAAAGTGGAAAGGAATGGAATGGAATGTGGAATGGAATGTGGAATGGAATGGAATGGGATGGAATGTGGAAAGGAATGGTGAATGGAATGGAAACAAATGTGGAATGGAATGTGGAATAGAATGGAAAGGAATGTGGAATGGAACGGAATTTAATGTGGAATGGAATGTAATGGAAAGAGGAATGGAATGTGGAATGGAATGGAATGGTATGTGGAATGGAAAGGAATGGAAGGTGGAATGGAACGTGGAATGGATTGTGGAATGGAATGTGGAATGGAATGGAATAGAATGTGCAATGGATTCGAATGGAATGGAATGTGGGTAGGAATGGAATACAATGTAGTGGAATGGAATGTGGAAAGGAAAGCATTGGAATGTGGAAAGGAATAGAAATTGGAATGGAAGGAAAATGAATGGAAAGAAATGGAATGGAATGTGGAATGGAATGGAATGGAATGTGAAATGTAGTGGAATGGAATGTAGAACAGAATAGAATGTGGAATGAAAAGTAATGGAATGAAATTGGGAATGGTATGGAATGGAATTGAATAGAATGTGGAAAGGAATGGAATGGAATGTGGAATGGAATAGAACGTGGAATGGAATGAAGTAGAATGGAATGCGGAATGGAATGGAATGTGGAATGGAATGGAATGGAATTGATTGGAATGTGGAACAGAATGCAGTGAAATGTGGAATGGAAAAGAATGAGGAATGGAATGCAGTGGAATGGATTGTGGAATGGAATAGAATGTGGAATGGAATGAAGTGGAATGGAATGTTTAATGGAAAGAAATGGAATAGAATGCGGAATGGAATGGAGTGGGACTGAACGGAATGTGGAATGGAATGGAGGGGAATGTTGATTGGAATAGAATGGGGAGTGGAAAGAAATGGAACGGAGTGTGGAATGGAATGCAATGGAATGTGGAATGGAATGAAATGGAATATGGAATGGAGTGGAAAGAAATGGAATCTGGAATGGAATGTGGAATGCAATGGGATGGAATGGAATGGAAAGTGGAATGGAATGGAATCTAATCTGGACAGGAATGCGGAAGGGAATGTGGACTGAAATGTGAAAACGAATGGAATGGAATATGGAATGGAACTGAATGGAATGCGGAATGGAAATTGGAATGGAATGGAATGGCATTTGAAATGGCATGTGAAATGGAAAGTGGAATGGAACGTGGAATGGAACGTGGAAAGGAACGTGGAATGGATTAGAATGGAACGTGAAATGCAATGGAAAGGAACGTGGAATGGAATGGAATGGAATGTCCAATGGAATGTGGAATGGAATGGAATTGAAGGCAGAATGGAATGTAGAATGGAAAGGAAAGGAATGTGAAATGGAAAGAATTGGAATGTGGAATGGAATGGAATGGAATTGAACGTGAAACGGAACGGAATGGAATGTGGAATGGAATGTGAAAAGGAATGGAATGGAGTAGAATGTGGATTGGAATGTGGAATGAAATGGAATGGAATGTGGAATGAAATGGAATGGAATGGGGAATGGAATGGATTGCAATCTGGAATGGAATGTGGAACGAAATGGAATGAAAGGAAATTGAAACTGGAATGGAATGCAATCTGATGTGGAATGGAATGGGAATGGAATGGAATGGAATGTGGAATGGAATGAAATGGAATGTGGAATGGAAATGACTGGAAATTGGAATTGAATGGATTTGAACGGGGAATGGAATGTGGATTGGAATGAAATGGAATTTGGCATAGAATAGAATGGAAGTGAAAGTGGAATGGAATTGAGCTTGGAATGGAATGGAATGGAATGTGGATTGGAATTGAATGGAATGGAATTTGGAACGGAATGGAACGGAATGGAATGTGGAATGGAACGAGGAATGGAATGGAATGGAAAGTGGAATGGAACTTGGAAAGAATGGAATGGAACTTGGATTGGAATGTGAAATGGCATGTGGAATGGAACGTGGAATGGAACGTGGAATGGAATCGATTGAAATGTAGAATGGAATGGGATGGAACTTGGAATGCAATGTGGAATGGAATGTGAAATGGAACGTGGAATGGAAAGTGGAGTGAAATGGAATGGAATTTGGAATGGAATGGAATGTGGAATGGAATGGGATGGAATGTGGAATGGAATGGAATGGAATGTGGAATGGAATGGAATGGAATGAGGAATGGGATCTGGAGTGGAATGGAATGCAATGTTGAATGCAATGGTGAATGGAATGGAATGGAAGGTGTAACGAAATGTGGAATGCAACGGAATGGAATGTGGAATGGAGTGTGGAATGGAATGTGGAATGGAATGCGAAATGGAATGTGGAATTGAATATTGAATGGAAGGGAATGGAATGTGGAATGGGAAGTGGAAAGGAATGCGGAATGGAACCTGGAATGTAATGGAATGGAACGTGAAACGGAATATGGAATGGAATGGAATGGAAAGTGGAATGGAAAAGAATGGAATGAGGAATGGAATGGAATGAAATGTGGAATGCAATGGAATGGAATGTGGAATGGAATGTGGAATAGAATGTGGAATGGAATTTGGAATAGAATGGAATGCAATGTAGAATAGAATGAAATGGAATGTGGAAAGGAATCTGGAACGGAATGCAATGGAATGTGGAATGGAACGGAATGGAATGTGGAATGGAATGTGGAATGGAATGTGGAATGGAATATGGAATGGAACGGAAAGGTATGTGGAATGGAATGTGGAATCAAAAGTTGAATGGAATGGAATGGATTGTGGAATGGAATGGTATGGAATGGTATGGAATGTGGAATGGAATGGAATGAAATGTGGAATGGAACGGAATTGAAGGTGAAAAGGGATGTGGAATGCAGCGGCATGCAACGTGGAATGGAATGGGATGGAATGGAATGTGGAGCAGGATTGAATGGAATGGAATGGAATTTGGAATGGAATGGAATGGAATGGAATGTTGAATGGAATGTGGAATGGAATGTGGAATGGAATGTGGAATGGAATGGATTGGAATGTGGCAGGTAATGTGGAATGGAAAGTGGAATGGAATGGACGGAATGTGGAATGGAATGTGAAATGGAATGGAATGGAATGTCAAATTTAATGTGGAAAGGAATCTGAAATGGAAAGTGGAGTGGAATGTGGAATGGAATGGAACGGAATGTGGAATGGAATATGGAATGGCATGGAATGGAGTGTGCAATGGAGTGTGGAATGGGATATGGAATGGAAAATGGAATGGAATGGAAGATGGAATGGAATGTCGAATGGAATAGATTGGAATGATTAAATGGAATGGAATGGAATGTGGAATGGAATGTGGAATGCAATGCAAAGGAATGTGGAATGGAAATTAATGGAATGTGGAATGTAATGGAAAGGAATGTGGATTGGCATGAGGAATGGAATGTGGAGTGGCACTTGGAATGGACGTAGTGCAGTGTGGAATGGAATGTGGAATGGAATGGAATGCAATGCGAAATGGAACGTGGAATGGAACGTGGAATGGAACGTGCAATGGAACTTGGAATGGAATGTGGAATGGAATGGAAAAGAATGAGAATGGAATGAATTGGAATGTGGAACAGAATGTGGTAAGGAATGGAATGGAATGTTGAATGGAATAGAATGGAATTGTATGGAATGTGGAATGGAATGGAAATGAATGTGGAATGGAACGTGGAATGGAATGGAATGGAACGTGGAAAGGAATGCGTAATGTAATGAGGAATCGAACGTTGAATGAAATGTGGAATAGAGTGGAATGGTACGTGGAATGGAATGTGGAATGGCACGCGGAATAGAATGTGGAATGTAATTTGGAATGGAAGGGAATGGAATGTGGAATGGAAAGGAAAGCACTGTGGAATGGATTGCAATGGAATGTGGATTGGAATGTGGAGTAGAAAGGAATGGAAGGCAGAATAGAATGCGGAATGGAATGGATAGGAATCCGGAATGGAATGGAATGGAATGGTATGGAATGTGGAATGGAACGTGGAATGGAAACTGGAATGCAATGTGGAATGGAAAGTGGAATGGAATGGAATGGAATGTGCAGTGGAATATGGAATGGAATGTGGAATACATCGTGGAATGGAATGTGGAATTGAACGTGTAATGGAAGGTGGAATGGAATGGATTGGAACGTGGAATGGAATGTGGAGTGGAATGGAATGGAATGTGGAATGGAATGGAATGGAATGTGGAAAGGAAAGGAATGGAACAAGGAATGGAACATGGAATGGAACGTGGAAAGTAACGTGGAATGGAACGTGGAAAGTAATGAGAAATGGAATGGA
This sequence comes from Pongo abelii, assembly GCF_028885655.2. Classification (NCBI taxonomy): domain Eukaryota; kingdom Metazoa; phylum Chordata; class Mammalia; order Primates; family Hominidae; genus Pongo; species Pongo abelii. The sequence continues at coordinate 13,834,924 of NC_072000.2, read as the reverse complement.
ATGGAATGGGGAATAGAATGGAAACGGAATGTGAAATGGAATGGAATGCAGTGGAATGTGGAATGGAATGGAATGCAATGGAATGGAATGCAGAATGCAATGGAATGCAACGCGAAATGGAACGTGGAATGGAATGTGGAATAGAATGTGGAATGGAACTTTGAATGGAATGTGGAATGGAAAGGAAAAGAATGAGAATGGAATGGATTGGAATGTGGAATAGAATGTGGTATAGAATGGAATGGAATTTGAATGGAATAGATTGGAATGGTATGGAATGTGGAAGGAATGGAAAGCAATGAGGAGTGGAACGTGGAATTGAATTGAATGGAACGAGGAATAGAATGCGTAATGGAATGAGGAATGGAACGTTGAATGGAACGTGGAATAGAATGGAATGGAACGTGGGATGGAATGAGGAATGGAATGTGGAATGGGACGTGGAATAGAATGTCGAATGTAATTTCGAAAGTAAGGAAATGGAATGCGGAAAGGAATGAAATGGAATGTGGAATGGAGTGTGTAATGAAATGAAATGGAATGTGGAATGGAATGGAACGGAATGTGGAATGGAATGTGGAATGGCATGTGGAACGGAAAAGAATGTAATATGGAATGTAATGTGGAAACGAAAGTGGAATGGAATTCAAAGGTATGTGGAATGGAATGTGGAATGGAATGGAATGGAAAGTTGAATGTAATGTAACGGAATATGGAATAGAATGGAGTGGAATGGAATGTAGAATGGAATGTGCAATGGAATGTGGAATGAAATGGAATGGAACGTGGAGTGGAATGGAAAGGAATGGAATGTAGAATGGAATGGAATTGTATGTAGAATGGAACGGTATGGAATGTGGAATGGAATGTACAACTGAATGACCAATGGAACGTGGAATGGAACGTGGAATGGAATGGAACGGAATGTGGAATGGAATATGGAATGGTATGGAATGGAGTGTGGAATGGAGTGTGGAATGGAATGTGGAATAGAATGGAAGGTGGAATGGAATTTGGAATGGAATAGATTGGAATGTTTAAATGGAATGGAATGGAATGTGGATTGGAATGTTTAAATGGAATGGAATGGAATGTGGATTGGAATGTGGATTGCAATGGAAAAAAATGTGGAATGGAATGCAATGGAATGTGGAATGTAATTTTCAATGGAATGTGGCATGAAATATGGAGTGGAAAGTGGAATGGAAAGTGGAATGGAATGGAATGTATCATGGAAAGGAACCTGGAAAGGAACGTGAATTGGAAGATTGGATGTAGCGTGGAATTGAATAGAAAGGAACGTGGAATGGAATGTGGAATGGAATGTGGAATGGAATGGATTGGAATGTGGAATGGAATGTGGAAAGGAACGGACTGGAACGTTGAATGGAATGTGGAAAGCAATGCAACGGAATGTGGAATGGAATGTAATGGAATGTGGATTGGAATGCAATGGAATGCGGAATTGAATGAGGAATAGAATGTGGAGTGGCACTTGGAATCGAAAGGAGTGCAATGTGTAATGGAATGTGTAATGGAATGTGAGATGGAACGTGGATGGAATGCAGTGTGGAATGGAAGGTGGATTGGAATGGAAATGAACATGGAATGTAACGTGGAATAGAATGTGGAATGGAAAGTGGAATGGAATGGAATGGAATGTGAAACGGATCGTGTAATCGAATGGAATGGAACGTGGAATGGAATGTGGAATGGAACGTGGAATGGAATGTGCAATGGAATGTGAAATGGAAAGTGGAAAAGAATGGAATGAAAAGTGGAATGGTACGTGGAATGGAATGGAAAGGAACGTGGAATGGAATGTGGAATGGAATGTGGAATGGAACGTGGAATGGAATGGAATGTAATGTGGAATGGAATGTAGAATGGAATGTGGAATTTAATGTGGAAGAGAATGTGGAATGGAATTGAATGGAATGGAATGGAATGTGGAATGGAATGTGGAATGGAACGTGGAATGTAAAGTGGAATGCAATGGAATGGAAAGTGGAATGGGATGGGCTGGAATGTGGAATGGAAAGTGGAATGCAATGTGGAAGAGAATTTGGAATGGAACGTGGAATGGAACGTGGAATGGAACGTGGAATGGAATGGAATGGAATGTGTAACGGAATGGAATGGAATGTGGAATGGAATGTGGAATGGAATGGACTGGAATTTGGAATGGCTTGGAATGGAATGTTGATTGGAACATGGAAGGGAATGTGCAATGTAACGTGGAATGGAAAGGAATGCAATGTGGAATGGAAGGCAGTGGAATATGGAATGGAATCGAATGTAATGTGGAATGGAATGTGGAATGGAGTGGAATGGAATGTGGAATACAATGTGTAATGGAATGAAATGGAACGCGAAATGGAATGGAATGCAAAGCGAAATGGAACGTGGAATGGAACGTGGAATGCAACTTGGAATGGAAAGTGGAATGGAATGGAAAAGAATGAGAATGGAATGGATTGGAATGTGGAATAGAAGGTGGTATGGAATGGAATGGAATGTTGAATGGAATAGAATGGAATGGTATGGAATGTGGAATGGAATGGATATGAATGTGGAATGGAACGTGGAATGGAATGGAATGGAACGTGGAATGGAATGCCTAATGGAATCAGGAATGCAACATTGAATGCAACGTGGAATGGAATGGAATGGAACATGGAATGGAATGGAATGGAATGGAACATGGAATGGAATGTGGAATGGAATGTAGAAAGGGACGTGGAATAGAATGTGGAATGTAATTTGGAATGGAAACGAATGGAATGTGGAATGGAAAGGAACGGAATGTGGAATGGAATGCAATGGAATGTGGAATGCAATGTGGAATAGAGTGGAATGGAAGGCAGAATAGTATGTGGAATGGAATGGATAGGAATCCGGAACGGAATGGAATGGAATGGTATGGAATGGAATGGAATGGTATGGAATGTGGAATGGAACGTGGAATGGAAACTGGAATGCAATGTGGAATGGAACGTGGAATGGAATGGAATGTGCAATGGAATATGGAATGGAATGTGGAATACAACGTAGAATGGAATGTGGAATTGAACGTGTAATGGAAGGTGGAATGGAATGGAATGGAACGTTGAATGGAATGTGGAGTGGAATGGAATGGAATGTGGAATGGAATGGAATGGAATGTGGAATGGAAAGCAATGAACGAGGAATGGAACTTGGAATGGAATGTGGAAAGCAACGTGCAACGTAATGTGAAATGTAATGTGAAATGGAAAGGAATGGAATGGGGAATAGAATGGAACGAAATGTGGAATGGAACGAAATGGAGTGGAATGTGGAATGGAATGGAATGGAATGGAATGGATTGCGGAATGCAACGGAATGAAATGTGGAATTGAATGGTATGGAATGTAATGGAATGGAATGTAATGGAATGGAATTGAAAGAAGCATGGAATGGAATGCTATCTAATGGAATTTGGAATAGAATGGAATGGTATGTGGAATGGAATGGAATGGAATGTGGAACTGAATGTGGAATAGAATGTGGAATGGAAAGAGCAAAGGAAAGTGGAATGGAACGGAATGGAATGTGGAATGGAAAGTGGAATTGAATCGAATGGAACGTGGAATGGAAAGTATAATGGAATGGAGTGGAACGTTGAATCGAGCATGGAATGGAACGTCGAATGGAATGGTCAATGGAATGTGGAATTGAACGTGGAATGGAATGGAATGGAAAGTGGAATGGGACGTGAAATGTACTGTAATGGAATGGAATGGAAGGTGGACTGGAATGTGGAATGGACTTTGGAATGGAATGTGGAATGGAACGGAATGGAATGTGGAATGGAATGTGGAAGGGAATGTGCAAAGGAAAGTGGAATGGTATGGAATGGATGGTGGAATGGAACGTGGAATTTAATGGAATGGAACGTGGAATGGAACGAGCAATGTAATGAAGAATGGAATGTGGAATTGAATGTGGAATGGAACGGAAAGGTATGGGGAATGGAATGTGCAATGGAATGTGGAATGGAACGTGGAATGTAACGCAATGGAAAGTGGAATGGAACTTGCAATGGAATGGAATGGATTGTGGAATGGAATCTGTAATGTAATGTGGAATGGAACCTGGAATGGAACGTGGAATGGAACGAAATGGATTGTGGAATGGAATGTGGAATGGAATGGAATGGGATGTGGAATGAAATGTGGAACGGAATGTGTAATGGAATGGAATGGAATGTGAAAATAATGGAATGGAATGTGGAATGGGATATGGATTGGAATGGAACGCAATGTCGAATGGAATGTGGAATGGAATGGAATGCAAAGTGGAATGGAATGTGGAATGGAATTCAATGGAATGTGGAAGGGAATGTAATGGAATGTAGAATGGAGTGTGGAATGGAATGTGGAATGGAATGCGGAATGGAATGTGGAATGGAATGGAATGGAATGCGGAACGGTATGTGGAATGGAATGTCGAATGGAAAGTGGAATGGAATGGAATGGAATGTCGAATAGATCGTGGAATGAAATGGATTGGAACGTGGAATGAAACTTCTAGTGGAAGGTGGAATAGAACGTGGAATGGAATGTGGAATGGAGCATGGAATGGAATGTGGAATGGAATGTGGAATGGAACCTGGGATGGAATGGAATGGAAGGTGAAACGAAACGTGGAATGGAATGCAATGGAACGTGGAACGGAATGAGGAATGGAATGAGGAATGAAATATGGAATGGAGCATGGAATGGAAGGGAATGGAATGTGGAATGCAATGTGGCATGAAATGTTGAATGGAAAGGAATGGAATCTGGAATAGAATGTAGATTGGAATAGAAAGAAATCCGGAATGCAATGTGGAACGGAATGGAAAGAAACGTGGAATGGAATGTAGAATGGAACATGGAAAGGAACGTGGAATTGAATGGGGAATTGAATGGAACAGATTGTGGAATGTAATGTGCAATGGAATGGTATGGAATATGGAATGGAATGTAGAATGCAATGTGGAATGGAACGTGGAATGGAATGGATTGGAATGTGGAATGGAATGTGGGATAGAATGGAATGGAATGTGTAATGGAATGTGGAATGCAGTGTGAAATCGAATGGAAAATGAAATGCAATGTGGAATGGAATGGAATGGAATGTTTAAATGGAATGGTAGGGAATGTGCAATGGAATATGGTCTGTAAGGGAATGCAGTGTTGAATGGAATGTGGAATATATTGGAATGGAACGTGGAATGGAACGTGGAATGAAATATGGAATAGAATAGAATGGAATCTGTAATGGAAGGGAATGGAATGTGGAATGGAATGTGCAATGTAATGGAATGGAAAGGAATGGAAAGTGTAAGGCAATGGAATGGAATGTTGAGTGGAAAGAAATGGAACGTGGAATGGAACGCGGAATGAAACAAGGAATGCAATGTGGAATGGAACGTGTAATGGAAAGTGGAATGGAATGGAATGGAATGTGGAATGAAAGCGAATGGAACTTGGAATGCAACGTGGAATGGAAAGTGGAATGCAACGTTCCATTCCACATTCCACATTCCATTCCATTCCATATTCCTTTCCATTCCATTTCGCATTCCATTCAATTGCATTCCACATTCCATTCCACATTCCATTCCATTACATTGCACAATCCTTTCCATTCCATTCCACATTACATTCCACATTCCATTTCACATACCATTCCATTCCATTCCACATTCAATTCCATTGCAGTTCACATTCCATTCCATTCCATTCCACATTCCATTCCACATTCCATTCCTTTCCATTCCACATTCCCTTCCATTCCATATTTCATTCCATTCCATTGCATTCCACATTTCATTCCATTCCACGTACCATTCCAAATTCCATCCCATTCCATTCCACACTCCATTCCATTACATTCCACAATACATTCCATGCCATTCAATTCCAGTCCGCATTCCATTCCATTCCACTCCATTCCACATTCCATTCCACATTCCATTCCATTCCATTTCACATTCCATTCCACATTATATTCCATCCCATTCCACATTCCATTCTGTTCCGTTCCATTCCGCATTCCATTCCATTCCATTCCACATTCCTTTCCACATTCCATTCCTTTGTATTCCAGATTAAATTCCATTCCCTTACACATTCCATTCCATTCCATTCTACATTCCATTCCACATTCCTTTCCACATTCCTTTCCACGTTCCATTTCATGTTCCATTCCAAGTTCCATTCCACGTGCCATTCCATGTTCCATTCCTTTCCATTCCACTTCCCATTACACATTCCATTCCATTCCATCCCACATTCCATTCCATGTTCCATTGTATTAAATTCCACATTCCAATCCAAATTCCTTTCCGTGTTCCCTTCCACCTTCCATTAGACGTTCCATTCCACGTTCCATTCCACATTTCATTCCATTCCATCTCATAAACCATTTCACGTTCCATTCCACATTCCATTCTATTCCATTCCATATTCCATTCCATTCCACATTCCTTTCCATTCCATTCCACATTCCATTCCATTCCATTTCAAATTTAATTCCATTCAATTCCATTCCATTATATTCCATTCCATTCCATTTTACATTCCATTCCACATTCCATTCCATTCCATTCCATTCCATTCCACATTTGATTCCACATTCCATTCCTTTCCATTCCGCATTCCATTGCACGTTCCATTTCATGTTCCATTTCACGTTAAATTGCACGTTCCATTCAATGTTCCATTCCATTCCATTCAAAATTCCATTCCACTCCATTCCACATTCCATTCCATTCCATTCCATTCCACATTAGATTCCACATTCCTTTCCATTCCATTCCACATTCCATTCCATTCCATTCCTCATTGCATGTCAGTCCATTCCACATTCCATTCCATTCCATTCTTTTCCATATTCCATTCCATTGCATTCCTCTTTCAATTCCATCACATTCCACATCCCATTCCATTCCATTCCATGTTCCGTTACATTCCATTCCAATTTCCATTCCATTCCCTTTCACGTTCCATTCCATTGCATTTCACATTCCATTGCACATTCAATTCCATTCCATTCCACATTCCATTCCATTTAATTCCACATTTCATTCCATTCCATTCCAAATTCCATTCCATTCCTTTCCATATTCCATTACGTTGCATTCTATTCCAATTTGCATTCCATTACGTTGCAACCCACATTCCATTCCGTTCCCTTCCATTCCACGTTTCATTCCCCATTCCATTCCACATTCCATTCCATTCCATTGCATTCCACATTCCATTCCATTACATTCCATTCCACGTTCCTTTTCACGTTACATTCCACATTCCATTCCATTCCATTCCACATTCCATTCCACGTTCCATTCCTTTGCATTCCGCATTGCTTTCCACATTCCATTGTGTTCCATTCCACATTCCATTCCGTTCTATTCCACATTCCATTCCACATTCCATTCCATTCCATTCCATTGCACATTCCATTCCACATTCCATTCCATTCCATTCCCTTTCACATTCCATTCCACATTCCCTTCCATTTCATTCAATTCCACATTCCATTCCATTCCATTCCACATTCCATTCCATTCCATTCAATTCCATATTCCATTCCATTCCATTCCACATTCCTTTCCATTCCATTCCACATTGCATACCATTCCATTCCACATTCCATTCTATTCCATTCTGTTCCAATCCACATTCCATTCGATTCCATTCCATTCCATTTCACATTCCATTCCATTCGATTCCATTCCACATTCCATTCCATTCCACATTGCATTCCATTCCATTCCACATTCCATTCCCTTCCATTCCACATTCCATTCCATTCAATTAATTTCTACATTACATTCCATTACATTCCACATTCCACTCCATTCTATTCCACGTTCCATTCCTAATTCCATTACACAATCCTTTCCATTCCATTGCACATGTCATTACATTCTCTTCCACGTTCCATTCCACTTACAATACCAGTCATTTCCACATTCCTTTCCATATTCCATTCCGTTCCATTCCACATATCATTCCATTCCATTCTCTTCCATTACACATTCCATTCAATTCCATTCCACATTTCTTTCACTTCCATTCCCTTCCCTTCCACATTCCATTCCATTCCATTCAAAATTCCATTCCATTCCATTCTATGTTCCATTCCATTACATTCCACGTTCCATTACATTGCATTCCACATTGCATTCCATTCCATTCCACATTTCATTCCATTCCATTGCATTCCATTCCACATTCCATTCCATTCCATTCCACGTTGCATTCCATTCCATTCCATTCCACATTGCATTCCATTCCACGTTCCATTCAACATTCCATTCCATTCCATTCCACATTGTATTCAATTCCATTCCACGTTCCATTCCGCATACCATTCCACATTCCATTCCAGTCCATTCCACATTCCAGTCCACATTCCATTCCAGTCCATTCCACATTCCATTCCACATTCCATACCATTCCATTCCACATTCCATTCTGCTTTCCATTCCATTCCATTTCACGTCTCATTACACATTCCATTCCATCTCATTCCACATTCCATTCCACTTTCCATTGCATTGCACTCCACATTCCATTCCACATTCCATTCCAGATTCCATTCCATTCCATTCCACATTCCATTCCAAGCATCATACATTCCATTCCACAATCCATTTCATTCTGTTCCACATTCCGTTATACATTCCATTCCAATCCATTCCAAATTCCATTCCATTGCATCAATATTCCATTCCATTTCATTCCACATTGCATTCCGCATTCCAGTCCATTCTATTCCACATTCCATGCCATTCCATTCCACATTCTATTCCATTGAATTCCACATTGCATTCCATTACATTTCACATTGCATTCTATTCCATTCCATGTTCCGTTCCATTCCATTCCAAGTTCCATTCCATTTCACCTTCCATTCCATTCCATTACATGTTCCATTCCATTCCATTCTACGTTCCATTTCACATTCCATTCCATTCCATTACACATTCCATTCCATTCCATTCCACATTGCCTTCCATTCCATTCCATATTCCATTCAACCTTCCATTACATTCCATTACACATCCCATTCCATTACATTCCACTTTCCATTCCACCTACCTTTCCACATTTCTTTCCATTTCATTCCACATTCCATTCTGCATTCCATTTCATTCCATTCCACATTCCATTAAACATTCCATTCTTTCCCATTCCACATTCAATTCCATCCCATTCCACATTCCATTCCACTTTCCATTACATTGCTTTCCACATTCCATTCCCATTCCATTCCATTCAATTCCACATTCCATTCGAAGCATTCCACATTCCATTCCACATACCATTCAATTCTGTTCCACATTCCATTCCACATTCCATTGCATTCCATTCCACATTCCATTTCATTGCATTCCACATTCCATTCCTTTCCATTCCACATTCAATTCCACATTCCATTTCTTTCCATTCCACATTCCATTCCACATTCCATTCAATTCCAATCCACATTTCTTTCCATTCCATTCCACATTCCATTCAATTCCATTCACATTCCATTCCACATTCCATTCCATTCCACAATCCTTTACATTCCAATGCACATTCCATTCCAAATTCCATTACATTTATTTCCACATTCCTTTCCATTGTAGTTCACTTTCCATTCCATTCCATTCCACATTCCATTCCATTCCATTCCACATTCCATTCCATTCCACATTCCATTCCATTCCATTCCATTCCACATTAGATTCCACATTCCTTTCCATTCCATTCCACATTCCATTCCATTCTATTCCACATTCCATTTAATTCCATTCCATTCCATTCCCCGTAGCATTCGCGATCCATTGCACGTTCCATTCCATTACATTCCACATTCCATTGCACATTCCATTGCATTCCATTGCATTCCACATTCCATTCCATTCCATTCCACATTTCATTTCGAATTCCATTCCATTTCTTTCCCTTCCTTTCCAAATTCCATTGCAAATTCCATTCCATTCCGTACCATTCCACATTCCAATCCACATTCCATTACATTCCATTCCACTTTCCATTCCACATTCCATTGCATTCCATTCTTTCCATTCCATTCCATTCCATTTCACATTCCATTCCACATTCCATTCCATTCCATTCCTTTCCATTCCATTCCATTCCATTCCAAGTTACATTCCAGATTCCATTCCATTCCATTCCACCTTCCATTCCATTGCACATTCCATTCCACGTTCCATGCCAAGTTCCATTCCACGTTCCGTTCCACGTTCCATTCCACGTTCCATTCCATTCCATTCCACATTCCATTCCACTGCATTCCACATTCCATTCCATTCCATTATTCTTTCCATTCCATTCCAGATTCCATTTCATTCCATTTCTTGTTCTGTTCCATTCCATTCCACGTTCCATTCCACATTCCGTTCCATTCCATTCCACGTTCCATTCCATTCCATTCCACTTTCCATTCCACATTCCATTCCACATTCCATTCCATTCCATTCCACGTTCCGTTCCATATTAGATTCCATTCCACTCCACATTCAATTTCTTTCCATTCCACATACAATTCCACAATCCATTCAACTCCATTCCATTCGACATTGCATCCCATTCTATTTCCTTCCATTCCACATTCCATTCCCTTACATTCCGCATTCCCTTACATTCCATTCCACATTCAATTCCACATTCATTTCCAAGTTCCATTCCACTTTCCATTGCACTTTCCATTCTAATTTATATTGTACATTCCATTCCGCGTTGCATTCCAAATTTCATTCCATTCAATTTCAAATTCCTTTCCATTCCATTTCATTAAATTCCAATTTCCATTTCATTGCATTCCATTGCCCATTCCATTCCATTCCAAATTCCATTCCACATTCCGTTTCACATTCCTTTCAATTCCATTCCACATTGCATTCCTTTCCACATTCGATTCCACATTCCATTCCACATTGCATTTCATTCCTTTACACATTTCATTCCATTCCACATTCCATTGCACATTCCATTCAACATTCCATTCCATTCCATTCCATTCCATTCCACATTCCGTTCAATTCAATACCCTTACATTCCAAATTACATTCCTTTCCATTCCACATTCCATTCCATTCCATTGCACATTCCATTCCACTCCATTCCACATTCCATTCCACTCCATTCCACTTTCCATTCCATTCCACTCCACTTTGTACTGCATTCAATTCCACATTCCATTGCATGTCAATTCCACATTCCATTGCATTCCATTCCACAATCCGTTCCATTCAATTACACATTCCATTCCATAGCATTTCACTCCACTTTCCATTCCAAATTCTATTCCACGTTCCATTATATTCCATTCCATTCCACATTCCATTCCATTCCATTCCATTCCATTCCATTCCATTCCATTCCATTCCATTCCACGTTCCATTCCACTTTCTATTCCACATTCCATTCTGTTCCATTCCATTGCATTCCATGTTCCATTCTACATTCCATTCCACATTCCATTACATTCCATTCCATTCGACATCCCATTCCAATCCATTACACGTTCCATTCCATTCCACATTCTATTTCACATTCCATTCCATTCCATTCGACGTTCCATTCCACATTCAATTCTATTCCATTCCACACTCCATTCCATACCATTCCACATTCCCTTCTGTTTCCATTTCATGTTCCATTCCATTACATTCCACATTCCATTGCATTCAATTCCACATTCCATTCCATTTAATTCCATTCTATTCCACTTTCCACTACACATTCCTTTGCATTCCGATACACATTCCATTCCATTCCATTCCAATTTGCATTCCATTCCATTCCATTCCAATTTGCATTCCATTCCATTCCACTTTCCATTCCATTGCATTCCACACTCCATTCCATTCCATTCCATTACACATGCCATTCCCTTCCATTCAGCATTGCATACCACATTCCATTAAATTCCATTCCACTTTCCGTTGCACATTCCATTGCACATTCCATTGTTTTCCGTTCCATTCCACTGCACGTTCCATTCCGCATTACATTCCCATTCAATTCCATACCATTCCGTGTTCCATTCCATTTCATTCCATTCCATTGCATTCCGTCTTCAATTCCATTTCATTCCCTTCCACATTCCTTTCCATTCTATTACATTTTCCATTCCATTCCTTTCCACATTCTGTTCCATATCCCATTCCATTCCATTCCACTTTCGATTTCACATTCCATTCAATTCCATTCCATTCCATTCCGTTGCATTCCATATTCCATTCCCTTCCATTCCATTAAACATTCCGTTCCATTCCACTCCATATTCCATTCCATTCCATTCCACATTCCATTCCATTCCATTCCACGATCCATTCCATATTCCTTTCCATTCCATTCCACATTCCATTCCAATTCATACCACATTCCATTCCACATGCCTTTCCATTCCATACCACGTTCCATTCCACATTCCATTCCACATTCCATTCCATTCCACACCATTCCATTCCATTCCACATTCCATTCCACATTCCGTTCCTCATTTCATTCCACATTCCATTCCATTCCGCTCCATTCCATTTCATTCCACGTTCCATTCAACATTCCATTTCACATTCCATTCCACCTTCCATTCCATTCCACTTTCCATTCCACATTCCATTCCACACTGCATTCCATTACGTTCCATTACATTACATTCCATTGTACATTCTATTCCATTTCATATTCCATTCCATTCCATTAATTTCAACATTCCATTCCATTCCTTTCCACATTCCATTCCATTGCATTCCATTCTATTCCATTCTACTGCACCTTGCATTACAGTTTCTGTTCCACGTTCCATTACACATTCCTTTCCATCCCATTCCATTCCACATTCCATTCCACATTCCAACCCATTCTATTCCAAATTACTTTCCATTCCATTCCACACTCCATTCCACATTCCATTCTACTACATTCCAAATTCCATTCCAGATTCCACTTCATACCATTCCACAATCCATTCCTTTCTATTCCTCTTTCTATTCCACATTCCACTCCATTCCACATTCCATTACATATTCCATTCCATTACATTGCATTCCACATTCCATTCCATTCCATTCCAAATTCCACTCCATTCAATACCACATTCCATTCCACATAAAATTCCATTCTATTCCACGTTGCATTACACATTCTTTACACATTCCATTCCATTCCATTCCACATTCAATTCCATTCTATTCTGTTTCAATCCACTTTCTATTGCATTCCATTCCACTTTCCATTGCATTGCATTCCACATTCCTTTCCATTCCATTCCACATTCCATTCCGTTCGCTTTCAATTCCATTCCATTCCTCATTCCATTCCATTCCATTCCATTCCATTCCACATTACATTCTTTTCCATTCCACATTCCTTTCCATTCCACTGCATATTCCATTCCATTCCATTCCACATTCCATTGCATGCCATTCATATTCCATTCCACATACCATTCCATTCCACTTTCCATTCCATTCTATTCCACATTCCATTCCACATTCCATTCCATTCCATTCCACATTCCTTTCCCTTGCATTCTATATTCCATTCCATTCCATTGCATTCCAAATTCGATTCCTTTCGATTCCATATTCCATTCCATTCCACATTCCTTTCCATTCCATTCCACATTCCTTTCCATTCCATTCCACATTCCATTCCATTCCATTCCACATTCCATTCCATTCCATTTCACATTCCATTGCATTCCATTCCATTCCAATTTCCATTCCGTTCCATTCCACAATCCATTCAATTCCATTCCATTCCATTCCATATTCCATTGCACATTCCATTTCATTGCATTTCACATTCCATTAAATTCCATTCCATTTCACATTCCATTCCATTCCTTTCCATTCCACTTTGCATTCCAATTCATTCCATTAAACCTACCGCTCCAGACTCCATTCCAAAACTTTTCACATCCCATTCCACATTCCATTCCATTGTATTCCACATTCCATTCCTTTCCATTCCACATTCCATTCCATTCCATTCCATATTCCATTCCATTCCATTCCATTCCACATTCCATTCCATTCCATTCGATATTCCTATCCATTTCATATTCCTTTCAACATTCCATTCCACATTGCATTCCCTTCCTTTCCATTACACATTCCATTACACATTCCATTACAGATTCAATTACCCATTCCATTCCATTTCATTTCATTCCATTCCAGCTTGCATTCCGCATTCCATTCCATTCCTGTCCATTGAATTTCCTTTCAGTCCACATTCCATTCCATTCCACATTCCATTCCATTCCATTGCACATTGCTTTCCATTCCATTCATTTCCATTCTGTTCCAAATTACATTCCACATTCCATTCCATTTCATTCCACGTTCCATTCCACAATTCACTCCATATTCCATTCCATTCCAATCCATTCCTTTCCGCGTTCCATTCCACATTCCATTCCACATTCCATTTCGTTCCATTCCATTCCATTACACGTTCCATTCCACACTTCATTCCACATTCCATTCCGTTCCATTTCATTCCATTCCACTTTCCATTCCACATTCCATTCCACATTCCATTCCATTCTATTCCACAATCCATTACACTCCATTCCATTCCATTGCATTCCACATTCCAATTCTGTCCATTCCATTCGACTTCCCATTCCATTCGAAATTCCATTCCATTCCATTCCATTCCACATTCCTTTCCATTCCATTACAGTTTCCATTACGCATTCTATTCCACATCCCATTCCATAACTTTCCACCCCATTCCACTTCCCATTCCATTCCATTCCACGTTCCATTCCACATTCCATTCCATTCCACATTCGATTCCAGTCCACGTTCCTTACCATATTCCATCCCACATTCTTTTCCATGTTCCATTCCACTTTCCATTCCATTGTATTAAACATTCAATTCCGCATTCTATTCCATTCCATTCCAATCCATTGCACATTCCATTCCATTCCACATTCCTTTCCATTCCATTCCACATACCATTCCATTCCATTCTATTCCACATTCCATTCGACATTCCCTTCCACATTCCATTCCATTGCATTCCACATTCCATTCCGTTCTGTTCCATGTTTCAATCCATTCAATTCCACATTCCATTCCATTCCATTCCACTTTCCATTCCATTCCTTTCCACATTCCATTCCACATTCCAATAGATTCCATTCAACGTTCTATTCCACATTGCAGTCCATTCCATTCCATTGGATTCCACATTCCATTTCTTTCCATTCCATTCCACTTTCCATTCCATTTCATACCACATTCTATTCCATTCCATTCGATGTTCCGTTCCTCATTCCATTCCATTCCATTCCACGTGCCATTCCACTTTCCTTTCTATTCCATTCCACATTCCATTTCAATGCATTCCACATTCCATTCCACATTCATTTCCATTCCTTTCCACTTTGCATTACACAATGCATTCCACAATCCATTCCATTCCATTCTATTCCATTCCACCTTCCATTCCACATTCCATTCCACTTTCCATTCCATTCCAAGCCTTTCCATTCCATGTACCATTCCACATTCCATTTCACATTCCATTCCGTTCCATTCCGTTCCATTCCAAGTTCCATTCCACATTCCTTTTCATTCCATTCCACATTGAATTCCTTTCCATTCCTTTCCATTCCAAATTCGATTCCATTCTATTAAACATTTCATTCCATTCCATTCCATTCCACATTCCATTCCATTCTGTTCCACATTCCTTTCCACATTCCATTCCATTTCCCATTCCACATTCCACTCCATTACATTCCAAATTCCTTTCAATTCTATTCCATTCCATTCCTCATGCCATAACACATTACATTCCATTCCACGTTCCGTTCCATTCCATTCCATGTTCCGTTCCATTCAATTCCACTTTCCATTGCACATACCATTCCATTTCTTTCCACATTCCATTCCATATTCAATTCCATTCCGTTCCACATTCCATTCCATTCCATTACATTACATTGCATTCCACATTCCATTCCATTCCATTGCATTCCACATTCCATTTCAGTCCATTCCATTCTACTTTCCATTCCATTCCATTCCATATTCCTTTCGATTCCATTCCACATTCCATTCTACATTCAATACCATTCCATTCCATTCCACATTCCATTCCATTCCTTTCCCTTCAACGTTACATTGCACATTCCATTCCACATTCCATTCTGTTCCATTCAATTCCACTCCACCTTCCATTCTGTTCCATTCAATTCCACTCCACCTTCCATTCCACATTCCATTCCACATTCCATTCCATTCCATTCCACATTCTATTCCACATTCCTTTCCATTCCATTCAACATTCCATTCCACATTCCATTCCATTCAATATTCCACGCCACTCCATTCCATTGCATTCCACATTGCATTCCATTTCATTCCATTCCACATTCCTTTACATTCCATTCAATTCCACATTCCATTCCATGCCACATTCTATTTCATATGCCATTCCATTCCATTCCGCGTTCCATTACACATTGAATTCTATTCCATTCCACATTAAATTCCATACCATTCCACATTAAATTCTATTTCCATTTCACTTTCCATTCAACTCCATTCCACATTATATTGCATTCCATTCCACATTACATTGCATTCCATTACAAATTGCATTACATTCCATTCCACATTCCATTCCACGCCATTGCCTTGCATTCTATATTCCATTCCATTTGTGTCCATATGCCATTCTCATCCATTCCAAATTGCATACCACATTCGATTCCGTTCCATTCCGCTTTGCATTCCACATTCCATTTCCCATTCCATTCCATTCCGTTGCACATCCCATTCCATTCTATTGCATTTCACATTCCAATTCTGTCCATTCCATTCGACTTCCCATTCCATTCTGCATTCCATTCCATTCCATTCCATTCCACATTCCTTTCCACATTCCATTCCACATTCTATTCCATTCCACGTTCATTTCCGCATTCCATCCCATATTCCTTTCCACGTTCAATTCCACTTTCCATTCCATTCCATTAAACATTCCATTACACATCCTATTCCATTCCATTGCACATTCCAATCCATTACACATTCCATTCCTTTCCATTCCACATACCATTCCATTCCATTCTATTCCACATTCCATTCCACATTCTGTTCTACATTCCATTCCATTGCATTCCACATTCCATTCCATTCGGTAAAACATCCCAATCAATTCAATTCCACATTCCATTCCATTCCATTACAATTTCCATTCCACGTTCCATTCCACGTTCCATTCGACATTCCATTTCGTTCCATTCCATTCCATTACACGTTCCATTCCACACTTCAATCCACATTCCATTCTGTTCCGTTTCATTCCATTCCACTTTCCATTCCACATTCCATTCCACATTCCATTCCATTCTATTCCACAATCCATTACACTCCATTCCATTCCATTGCATTCCACATTCCAATTCTGTCCATTCCATTCGACTTCCCATTCCATTCGGCATTCCATTCCATTCCATTCCATTCCACATTCCTTTCCATTCCATTACAGTTTCCATTACGCATTCCATTCCACATCCCATTCCATAACTTTCCACCCCATTCCACATCCCATTCCATTCCATTCCACGTTCCATTCCACATCCCATTCCATTCCATTCCACGTTCCATTCCACATCCCATTCCATTCCATTCCACGTTCCATTCCACATTCCATTCCATTCCACATTCGATTCCAGTCCACGTTCCTTACCACATTCCACCCCACATTCTTTTCCATGTTCCATTCCACTTTCCATTCCATTGTATTAAACATTCAATTCCGCATTCTATTCCGTTCCATTCCAATCCATTGCACATTCCATTCCATTCCACATTCCTTTCCATTCCATTCCACATACCATTCCTTTCCATTCTATTCCACATTCCATTCGACATTCCCTTCCACATTCCATTCCATTGCATTCCACATTCCATTCCGTTCTGTTCCATGTTTCAATCCATTCAATTCCACATTCCATTCCATTCCATTCCACTTTCCATTCCATTCCTTTCCACATTCCATTCCACATTCCAATACATTCCATTCAACGTTCTATTCCACATTGCATTCCATTCCATTCCATTGGATTCCACATTCCATTCCTTTCCATTCCATTCCACTTTCCATTCCATTTCATACCACATTCTATTCCATTCCATTCGATGTTCTGTTCCTCATTCCATTCTATTCCATTCCACGTGCCATTCCACTTTCCTTTCTATTCCATTCCACATTCCATTTCAATGCATTCCACATTCCATTCCACATTCATTTCCATTCCTTTCCACTTTGCATTACACAATGCATTCCACAATCCTTTCCATTCCATTCTATTCCATTCCACCTTCCATTCCACATTCCATTCCACTTTCCATTCCATTCCAAGCCTTTCCATTCCATGTACCATTCCACATTCCATTTTACATTCCATTCCGTTCCATTCCGTTCCATTCCAAGTTCCATTCCACATTCCATTCCATTCCATTCCACATTGAATTCCTTTCCATTCCTTTCCATTCCAAATTCAATTCCATTCTATTAAACATTTCATTCCATTCCATTCCATTCCACATTCCATTCCATTCTGTTCCACATTCCTTTCCACATTCCATTCCATTTCCCATTCCACATTCCACTCAATTACATTCCAAATTCCTTTCAATTCTATTCCATTCCATTCCTCATGCCATAACACATTACATTCCATTCCACGTTCCGTTCCATTCCATTCCATGTTCCGTTCCATTCAATTCCACTTTCCATTGCACATACCATTCCATTTCTTTCCACATTCCTTTCCATATTCAATTCCATTCCGTTCCACATTCCATTCCATTCCATTACATTACATTGCATTCCACATTCCATTCCATTCCATTGCATTCCACATTCCATTTCAGTCCATTCCATTCTACATTCCATTCCATTCCATTCCATATTCCATTCGATTCCATTCCACATTCCATTCCACTATCAATACCATTCCATTCCATTCCACATTCCATTCCATTCCTTTCCCTTCAACGTTACATTGCACATTCCATTCCACATTCCATTCTGTTCCATTCAATTCCACTCCACCTTCCATTCTGTTCCATTCAATTCCACTCCACCTTCCATTCCACATTCCATTCCACATTCCATTCCATTCCATTCCACATTCTATTCCACATTCCTTTCCATTCCATTTAACATTCCATTCCACATTCCATTCCATTCAATATTCCACGCCACTCCATTCCACTGCATTCCACATTGCATTCCATTTCATTCCATTCCACATTCCATTACATTCCATTCAATTCCACATTCCATTCCATTCCACATTCTATTTCATATGCCATTCCATTCCATTCCGCGTTCCATTACACATTCAATTCTATTCCATTCCACATTAAATTCCATATCATTCCACATTAAATTCTATTTCCATTTCACTTTACATTCAACTCCATTCCACATTATATTGCATTCCATTCCACATTACATTGCATTCCATTACAAATTGCATTACATTCCATTCCACATTCCATTCCACGCCATTGCATTGCATTCTATATTCCATTCCATTTGTGTCCATATGCCATTCCCATCCATTCCAAATTGCATTCCACATTCGATTCCGTTCCATTCCGCTTTGCATTCCACATTCCATTTCCCATTCCATTCCATTCCGTTGCACATCCCATTCCATTCCATTCCATTCCATTGCATTTCACATTCCATTCCATGCCATTGCATTTCACATTCCATTCCATTCCATTGCATTTCACATTCTATTCAATTCCATTCCGTTCCACATACTTTTCCATTCCATTCCACATTCCATTCCATTCCATTACACATTCAATTCAACGTTCCATTCCACATTCCATTCAACGTTCCATTCCACTTTCCATTCCATTCCATTGCATTCCACATCCATTCCATTCCATTCAAAGTTCCATTCCACATTCCATTCCATTCCATTCCATTCCATTGCATTCCACATTCCATTCCATTCCATTTCACATTCCATTCCATTTCATACCACTTTCCATTCCATTTCATTCGACATTCCATACCTCATTCCATTCCATTCCATTCCATGTTCCATTCCACTTTCCTTTCTATTCCATTACACCTTCCATTCCAATCCATTCCACATTCCATTCCACATTCAATTCCATTCCATTCCACGTTGCTTTCCACAATGTATTCCACATTCCATTCCATTCCATTCCATTCCATTCTCCATCCATTCCACATTTCATTCCACATTCCATTGCATTCCAAGCCATTCCATACCAAGTACCATCCCACATTCCATTCCACATTCCATTCCGTTCCTTTCCATTCCATTCCAAGTTCCATTCCACTTTCCATTCCACATTTCATTCCTTTCCATTCCACATTGAATTCCATTCCATTCCCTTTTATTCCACATTCTATTCCATTCTATTCCACATTTCATTCCATTCCATTCCATTCCACATTCCATTCCATTCCATTCCACATTCCATTCCATTCCATTCCATTCCACATTCCATTAGAGTCCATTCCATTCCCTTTCATTCCACATTCCATTTCGGTCCATTCCGTTAGAGATTCCATTCCATTCCATTCCACAATCCATTCCATTCCATTACACTTCCCATTACACATTCCATTCCACATCCCATTCCATTCCATTCCACTCCATTCCATTCCACATCCCATTACATTACATTCCACATTCCATTCCACGTTCCTTTCCATTCCATTCCACATTCTATTCCATTCCACGTTCGTTTCCACATTCCATCCCATATTCCTTTCCACGTTCAATTCCACTTTCCATTCCATTCCATTAAACATTCCATTACACATTCTATTCCATTCCATTCCATTCCATTGCACATTCCAATCCATTACACATTCCATTCCTTTCCATTCCACATACCATTCCACTCCATTCTATTCCACATTCCATTCCACATCCTGTACCACATTCCATTCCATTGCATTCCACATTCCATTCCATTCGGTAACACATCCCAATCAATTCAATTCCACATTCCTTTGCATTCCATTCCAATTTCCATTCCACGTTCCATTCCACGTTCCATTCCACATTCCATTCCAGTCCATTCCATGTTCCTTTCCTCATTCCATTCCACGTTGCACTCCATTCCATTCCACATTCCATAACTCATTCCATTTCACGTTCCATTGCATTCCATTCCACGTTCCATTCCACTTTCTATTCCACGTCCCATTCCATTGCATTCCACGTTCTGTTCCATTCAATTCCACTTTCCATTCCACATACCATTCCATTCCTTTCCAGATTCCATTCCACATTGCATTACATTCCATTCCACATTCAATTCCATTCCATTCCATTCCATTCCATTCCATTCCATTGCACATTCCATTCCAGACCATTCCATTCGACATTACAATCCATTCCATTCCGCATTCCATTTCATTCCAGGACACATTCCATTCCATTCCACTTTCCATTTTACATTTCATTCCTTTCCATTCCACATTCAATTCCATTCCAATCCATATTCCATTCCATTCCATTCCACATTCCATTCCTTTCCATTCCACATTCCATTCCATTCCATTGCACATTCCATTCCATTGCATTTCACATTCCATTTCATTCCATTCCATTTCACATACCATTCCATTCCATTCCTTTCCACATTGGATTCCATTCCATTCCATTAAACATTCCATTCCAGATTTCATTCCAAAATATTCCACATCCCATTCCACATTCCATTCCATTCTATTCCACGTTCCATTTCACATTCCATACCATTCTATTCCACATTCCATTCCATTCCATTCCACATTCCTTTCCGTTCCAGTCGATTCCATTTCACATTCCTTTCCATTCCATTCCATTCCAGATTCCATTCCATTACATTCCACATTCCATTACATTCCATTTGACGATCTATTCCATTCCACATACCATTCCAGCTTCCATTCCACGTTGCATTCTCTTCCATTCCGTTACACATTCCATTCTATTTCCATTTCACGTTCCATTCTGTTTCCATTTCACATTCCATTCCATTCCACATTCCATTCCACATTCCATTCCATTACATTCCACATTCCATTCGACATTCAATTCCTTTACTTTCCACTTTCCATTCCATTCCACTTTGCATTCCATTACGTTCCATTCCATTCCACATTCCATTCCATTCCACATTCCATTCCACGTTCCATCCCACTCCATTTCACTTTCCATACTCTTCCATTCCACGTTGCATTCCACTGCATTCCATGTTTCACTCCATTCCATTCCACATTCCATTCCATTCCGGGTTCCTTTCCACCCACTTCCATGTTCCATTCCGCGTTCTATTCCATGTTGCATTCCATTCCATTAAACGTTCCATTCATCATTCCATTCCACATTCCATTCCATTCCATTCCACATTCCATTCCATTCCATTGCACATTCAATTCCACGTTCCATTCCTCGCCATTCAACTTTCCATTACATTCCACTTTCCATTCCTCACCATTACACGTTGCTTTGCAATCCACTTTCCATTCCATTCCACGTTCCATTCCTCTCCATTACACGTTCCGTTGCAATCCACTTTCCATTCCGTTCCATTCCACGTTCCATTCCATTCCATTCCACGTTCCTTTCCATTCCATTCCATTCCACGATACATTCCAAGTTACATTCCACTTTGCATTCCACTTTGCATTCCACGTTCCATTCCACTTTGCATTCCACGTTCCATTCCATTCCATTCCACGTTCCATTTCTTATTCCATTCCACATTCCATTCCATTCCGTTCCACATTTCATTCCACATTCCATTCAAATACATTCCACCTTCCTTTCCAATCCATTCCACATTCCATTCCATTCTATACCATTCCATTCCTCATTCTATTACACGTAACATTCCATTCCATTCCACATTCCATTCCATTCTATACCATTCCATTCCTCTTTCTATTACACATTCCATTCCATTCCATTCCACTTTCCACTCCATTCCATTTCTCGTTCCATTCCACATACCACTCCATTCCTTTCAACGTTACATTCCATATTCCATTCCATTCAATTCCCTTCCATTGCACATTCCATTCTTTAAATTCCACATTCCATTCCATTCCATTCTTTTCCATTCCACTGTCCATCCCATTAAAATTCCCTTCCATTCCACATTCCATTCCTTTCCCTTCCACATTCCATTCACTTCCACTCCACATTCCATTCCATTCCATTCCATTCCATTCCATTCCACGTTCCTTTTCATGCCATTCCACCTTCCATTCCATTCCATTCCAATCCATTCCATATTCCATTCCATTCCATTCCACATTCCATTCAATTCCATTCCACGTTAAATTCCATTCCATTCCACATTCCATTCCATTCCATTCCATTCCACATTCCATTCAATTCCATTCACCATTCCATTCCATTCCCCATTCCATTCCATTCCTGTCCAACTTTCATTCCATTCCATTCCACATTACATTCCCTTCCATTCCACATTCCATTCCATTCCATTGCATTCCACATTCTTTTCTATTCCAATCCACATTCGATTGCATTCAACTGCATTCCACATTCCATTCCATTCCACCCACATTCCATTTGATTCCATTCCACATTCCATTCCATTCCATTCCATTCCATTCAATTCCATTCAAAGTTACATTCCACGTTCCATTCCACATTCCTTTCTGTTCCATTCCATTTCATTCCACCTGCCATTCCACATTCTATTCCACATTCCATTCCATTGTATTCCACATTCTATTCCACATTCCTTTCCATTCCATTCCACATTACATTCCACATTCCATTCCATTCAAAATTCCACTCCACTCCATTCCATTTCATTCCACATTGCATTCCCTTCCATTCCATTCCACATTCCATTCCATTCCATTCCACATTCCATTCTATTCCACATTCAATTCCATTCCATTCCATTCCATATTCCATTCCATTACTTTCCACATTGCATGCCATTCAATGCCACATTACATTCCATTCCACATTGAATTCCATTCCTTTCCATTCCACATTCCATTAGATTCCATTCCATTCCACTCCACTTTCCAATCCAATCCATTCCACATTCCATTCCATTCCATTGCATTCCATTCCACACTGCTTTCCACATTCCATTCCACATTCCATTCCATTCCATTCCACATTCCTTTCCATTCTAATCCACCTTCCTTTCATTTCCATTTGACATTCCATTCCATTCCATTCCATTCCATTCCGCATTCCAATCCACTCCATTTAACATTCCATTCCACGGTCCATTCCACTTTCCATTCCACATTCCATTCCACGTTCATTTCCACATTCCATCCAACTTTCCATTCCTCTTTCCATTCCACATTCAATTACATATTCCATTCCATTTCATTTCACATTCCATTACTTTCCATAACACATTCCATTCCACATTCCATTGCACGTTCCATTACTCGTTCCATGGCACGTTCCCCTCCATGTTCCATTCCACATTCCATCCCACTTTCCATTCAACGTTCCATTCCATTCCATATCAGGTTCCATTCAACATTCCATTCCATTCTATTTCACCTTCCATTCCAAACTCCATTCCGCTCAACATTCCATTCCACTTTCCATTCGATGTTCCATTCCACGTTCCAATCCATTACATTCCACGTCACTTTCCAAATTACTTTCCAGTCCATTACACATTCCATTACACTTTCTATTCCTTTCTATTCCACATTACATTGTCTTCCATTCCACGTTCCTTTCCACATTCCATTCCACGTTCCATTCCACTTTCCACTTCACTTTCCATTGCACGTTCTATTCCTCGTTCAGTTTCACGTTCCATTCCGTTCCATTCCTTTCCATTCCACATTCCACTTCATTCCATTCCACGTTCCATTCCACATTCCATTCCATTTCATTCCACATTCCATTCCACTCCATTCCAAATTCCATTCCACATTCCATTTCATTCCATTCCATTCCCTTCCATTCCATTCCATTCCACGTTCTATTCCACATTCCATTCCATTCCATTCCATTCTACATTCCATTGTATTACATTCCACCTTCCATTTCACATTCCATTCCATTCCTTTTCACTTTCCATTCCTTTCCATTCCACATTCCATTCCATTCCATTTCACATTCCATTCCATTCAATTAAAGATTGCATCCCATTCCATTCCGCATTCCATTCCATACGATAACATTCCATTCCACACTGCATTCCATTAAAGTCCATTTCACATTCCATGCCATTCCATTCCACATTCCATTCCATTCCATTCCATATTCCAATCCGTTACTTTCCACATTCGTGTCCATTCCATACCACATTCCATTTCATTCCATTCCATTCCATTCCTTTCCACCTTCCATTAAATTCAATTCCATTCCACATTCCATTCCACTCCACTTCATTCCATTCCACATTCCATTCCATTCCATTCCACATTCCATTCCATTCGTTTCCTCATTCCATTCCATTCCATTCCATTCCATTCTATATTCCATTCCATTCCATATCCCATTCCTTTACGTTCCATTCCACATTCCATTTCATTCCTTTCCACGTTCCATTCCATTCCATTCCATTCCATTCTATTCCATTCCACATTCCATTCCATTTCACATTGCATTCCATTCCACTTCAGATTTCATTCCAGACCATTCCACATTCCATTCAATTCCATTCCTCATTGCATTCCATTGCATTCCACCTTCCATTCCATTCCATTCCATTACACATTCCATTCCACATTGCATTCCATTCCACATTCCATTATATTCCATTCCAAATTCTATTTCATTCCATTCCATATTCCATACCAATCCATTCCACTTTCCATTCCATTCCATTCCACATTTCATTCCATTCCATTCAACTTCTTGTTCCAATCCATTCCCCATTCCATTCCATTACACTTTCCATTCCATTCCATTCCATTACACATTCGATTCCACATTCCATTCCACTTTCCATTCCATTTCAAATTTCATTCAATTCTATTCCAGTCCACATTCCTTTCAATTCCTTTCCATTCCACACTCCTTTCTGTTCCATTCCACATTCCAATCAATTCCATTCCATTCCATTCCTCATTCCATTCCATTCCATTCCCCATTCTATTCCATTCCATTCTACATTCCATTCCATAGCATTGCATTCCATTCCCCATTTCATTCCATTCAATTCCATTCCACATTCCATTCCATTCCATTCCACATTCCATTACCCCTTCCATTCCATTCCATTCCACATTCCATTTCACATTCAACTCCATTCCATTCTTCATTCTATTGTATTCCATTCCATTCCATTTCACTTTCCAGTCCATTCCATTTCACTTTCCTTTCCATTCCCTTCCAGAATGCATTCCATTCCATTCCACTTTTGATTACACATTCCATTCCACGTTCCATTACACTTTCCCTCCATTTTCCATTCCATTACATTCCACGGTTCATTCCGCCTTCCATTCATCGTTCCATTCCACGTTCCTCTCCACCTTCCATTCCATTTCTTTCCAAGTTTCATTCCACGTTCCTGTCCACATTCCATTCGATTCCATTAAACCTTCCATTCCACTTTCCATTCCACGTTAGATTGCACGTTCAATTCCACGTTCCTTTTCTCGTTGCGTTCCACATTCCATACCATGCTCCATTCCATTTCATTCCACATTCCATTCCACATTCCATTGCAATCATTTCCACTTTCCATTTGACGTTCCATTCCACTTTACTTTCCAGTCCATTCCACATTCCATTCCATGTTCCATGGCATACCATTCAACATTTCATTCCACATTCCATTCCATTGCGTTTCACATTCCATTCCACATTCCATTCCATTCCATTCCATTCCACATTCCTCTCCATTCATTCCACATTCCATTCCACATTCCACTCCATTCGATTCCACACTCCTTTCCAAATTCCATTCCACATTCCATTCCACATTCCTTTCCTTTCCATTACACATTCCACTCAATTCCGTTCAATTCCACATTCAATTCCATTCCATTCCCCATTCCATTGCATTCCATTTCAAATTTCATTCCATTCCTCATTCCATTCCGTTTCACATTCTATTCCATTCCATTCCACATTCCATTCAATTCCATTCTATTCCACGTTCCATTCCACGTTCCATTCCACAATCCATTCCATTCAATTCCACGCTCCATTCCACATTCCATTCCACATTCCACTCCATTCGATTCCACACTCCTTTCCAAATTCCATTCCACATTCCATTCCACATTCCATTCCTTTCCATTACACATTCCACTGAATTCCGTTCAATTCCGCATTCCATTCCATTCCATTCCAAATTCCATTCCATTCCATTTCAAATTTCATTCCATTCCTCATTCCATTCCGTTTCACATTCTATTCCATTCCATTCCACATTCCTTTCAATTCCATTCTATTCCACGTTCCATTCCACGTTCCATTCCACAATCCATTCCCTTCAATTCCACGCTCCATTCCACTTTCCATCCCACATTCCATTCCATTCCATTCCATTCCATTCCACACTCCACTCCATTCCATTCCATTCCACACTCCACTCCATTCCATTCCACATGCCATTCACATTCCATTCCATATTCCATTCCATTCCAATACACCATCCACTTCATTCCATTCCATTCCACATTCCATTCCATTCCATTTCAAATTCAATTACATTCCATTCAATTTCATTCCACATTCCATTCCACATTCCATTCAATTCCATTCTATTCCACGTTCCATTCCACGTTCCTTTCCACAATCCATTTCATTCAATTCAACGCTCCATTCCACATTCCATTCCACATTCCACTCCATTCGATTCCACACTCCTTTCCAAATTCCATTCCACATTCCATTCCACATTCCATTCCTTTCCTTTACACATTCCACTCAATTCCGTTCAATTTCGCATTCCATTCCATTCCATTCCCCATTCCATTCCATTCCATTTCAAATTTCATTCCATTCCTCATTCCATTCCGTTTCACATTCTATTCCATTCCATTCCACATTCCTTTCAATTCCATTCTATTCCACGTTCCATTCCACATTCCATTCCACAATCCATTCCATTCAGTTCCACGCTCCATTCCACATTCCATTCCACATTCCATTCCAATCCATTCCACTTTCCATCCCACATTCCATTCCATTCCATTCCATTCCATTCCACACTCCACTCCATTCCATTCCATTCCACACTCCACTCCATTCCATTCCACATGCCATTCCACATTCCATTCCATATTCCATTCCATTCCAATACACCATCCACTTCATTCCATTACATTCCACATTCCATTCCATTCCATTTCAAATTCAATTACATTCCATTCAATTTCATTCCACATTCCATTCCACATTCCATTCCATTCCATTCAATTACGCGTTCCATTCCATTCTATTGCACATTGCATTCCACAACATTGCATTCCACATTCCATTCCACGTTCCATTCCACGTTGCATTCCATTCCATTCCACATTCCATTACACATTTCATCAAATTCCTTTCCACGTTCCATTCCACATTCCATCCCATTCCATTCCATTCCTCATTCCATTCCATTCCATTCCATTAAATTCCAATTCACATTCCATCCCATTCCATTCCATTCCATTCCAGTCCATTCCATTCCTTTCCACATTCCATTCCATTCCATTCCACATTTCATTCCACATTCCCTTCCATTCAATTCCACCTTCCATTCCTTTCCATTCCATTCCATTCCATTCCATTCCATATTCAATTGCATTCCATTACATTCCATTCCACATTCCATTCTATTACAACCTACCTTCCTTTCCATTCCATTCCATATTCCATTCCACATTCCCTTCCATTCCATTCCACCCTCCTTTCCTTTCCGTTCCATTCCATTCCACATTCCATTACACATTCCCTTCCCTTCCTCTCCACATTCCTTTCCTTTCCGTTCCATTCCCTTCCAATTTCCTTTCCATTGCATTCCATTCTGCAATCACTTCCACTCCATTCTACTTTCCATTTGATTCCATTCCACTTTCCATTCCACATTCCTTTCCATTCCATTCCACAATCCATTCCATTCCGTTGCAACTTCCATTGAATTCCATTTCACATTCCATTCCTTTCCATTTCACCTTCCATTCCATTCCATTCTAGTCTATTCCACATTCCATTCCATTCCATTCCTCATGGAATTCCTTTCCATTCCATTCCATTACACAATGTATCCCATTCCATCCAATTCCAGTCCTCATTGCATTCCATTTCATTCCATTCCGTTCCATATTCCATTCCATTCGATTCCTTTCCACCTTCCATTCCATTCCAATCCACACTGAATTTCATTCCATTCCATGTTCCATTCCACGTTCCATTGAACTTTCTATTCCACGTTTTATTCCATGTTCCACTACACGTTATATTCCATTCCATTCCGCGTTCCATACCACATTCCATTCCACATACCATTCCACCTTTCATTCCAAGTTCCATTCCACTTTGCATTCCACATTGCATTCCACTTTCCATTCCATTGCATTCCACATTCCATTCCATTCCATTCCACTTTCCATTCCACGTTCCTTTCCACGTTCCCTTCGACGTTCCATTCCACGTTCCTTTCCATTCAATTCCACATTCCATTCCACATTGCTTTCCTTTGTATTCCGCATTCCATTCCAAATTCCATTCCATTCCATTCCACATTCCATTCCACATTCCATTCCAGATTCTATTCCACGTTCCATTCCAGATTTGATTCCACATTCCATTCCAATTCGTTCCACATTCCTTTCCATTACATTCCAAATTCCATTCCAAATTCCATTCCATTCCATTCCACATTCCATTCCACATTCCATTCAACTTTCCATTCCACGTTCCATTCTTTTTCATTCCATGTTCCATTCCACTTTCCATTCCATTCCAATTTCCATTCCACATTCCGTTGCACATTCCTTTCTACATTTCATTCCTTTCCGTTCCTCATTCCTTTCAACATTCCATTCCATTCCTTTCCACATTCCATTCCATTGCACTCCACATTTCATTCCACATTTCCTTGCATTCCATTCCACATTCTATTCCACGTTCCATTGCATTCAATTCCACGTTCCATTCCACGTTTCATTCCACATTCCATTCCACAATCCATTCCGTTCCATTCCGCAATCAATTCCACATTCCATTCCACATTCCAATCCATTGTATTCCACATTCCATTGCACTTTGCATTCCATTCCATTTCACCTTCCATTCTCATTTCACTGAATTACGTTCCACATTCCATTCCACATTCCATTACATTCCATTCCACATTTCATACCACATTCCATTCCATTGCATTCCACTTTCCATTCCACTTTCAATTCCACGTTGCATTCCACGCTCCATTCCACGTTCTATTGCATTCTGTTCCATGATTCATTCCATTCCATTCCACGTTTCATTTCTTTCCGTTCTGCATTCCATTCCCCATTCCATTTCACAATCCTTTCCACATTCTGTTTCACTTTCCATTCCATTCCATTCCATTTCATTTGCATTCCATTCCTTGTTCCATTCCATTCCATTCCACGTTTCATTTCTTTCCATTCCGCATTCAATTCCACATTCCATTTCACAATCCTTAACACATTCTGTTTCACTTTCCATTCCATTCCATTCCATTTCATTTCACATTCCATTCCATTCCATACCACATTCCATTCCATTCCATTGCACATTCCTTTCCACATGCCATTCCTCATTCCATTCTTTTCCATTCTATTCCAGATTCCATTGCATTCCATTCCATCGCAAAATCCATTACACATTCCACTCCAGTTTCCATTCTACTGCATTCCACATTCCAATCAATTTCACTCGTCCTTCCATTCCATTAAATTCCACATTCCTTTCCATTCCATTCAATACCACATTCCATTCCATTGCATTCCCAGTTCCATTCAATTCCATTCCATTCCACATTCCACTCCATTCAATTCCATTGCACATTCCATTGCATTACATTCCACATTCCATTCCATTGCAATCCGCATTCTATTCCACGGTCCATTCCACGTTGCGTTCCATGTTCCATTGCACGTCCAATTTCACATTCAATTCCTTTCCATTCCACATTCCATTCTGTTGCATTCCACATTCCATTCCATTCTATTCCACATTCCATTCCAAATTCCATTCTATTGCATTCCACATTCCATTCC
Organism: Pongo abelii; assembly: GCF_028885655.2. NCBI lineage: Eukaryota > Metazoa > Chordata > Mammalia > Primates > Hominidae > Pongo > Pongo abelii. Next base: position 13,803,650 of record NC_072000.2, on the reverse strand, counting down.
ATTCTATTCCACATTCCACTCCACTTTCCATTCCATTACATTCCACGTTCCATTCCAGGTTCCATTCCACATTCCATTCCACTTTCCAATGCAGTCCATTCCACATTCCATTCCATTCAATTTCAGTTTCCATTCCATATTCCATTCCACATTCTATTCCACATTCCATTTCATGTTCCATTCCACGATCCATTCCACGATACATTGCAGGTTCCATTCAACATTCTATTCCATTCCATTCTATTCCACTCCATGTTCCCTTCCACATTCCTTTCCACGTTCCATTCTACGTTCCCTGCCACATTCCATTCAATTCCGTTCCACGTTCTATTCCATGTTCCTTTCCATTCCATTCAACTTTCCATTCCGTATTCCATTGCACATACCATTCCACATTCCATTCCATGTTCAATTCCACGTTCCATTCCATGTTCCATTCCACATTCCATTTCATTCCATTCCACTTTCCATTCCACATTCCATTCCACATTCCATTCCACATTCCTTTGCAGATTCGATTCCAATCCATTCCACTTTCCATTCCACATTCCATTCTATTTTCTATTCCGCATTCCATTCCATTCCATTCCACATTCCATTCTCATTCCTTTGCATTTCATTCCACATTGCATTCCACATTGCATTTCATTCCAATTCACAATCCATTCCACATTCCGTTCCATTCCACATTCCATTCCGCATTCCATTCCACATTCCATTCCATTCCTTTGAAAATTCTATTCCATTCCATTCCATTTCACATTCCATTCCACTTTAAATTAAATTCTATTCCGCATTCCATTCCACAATCCTATCCATTCCACTACACATTCCATTCCATTACAATCCAAATTTCATTCCACAATTAATTCCATTCCTTTCCACATTCCATTCCACAATCCATTCCCTTCCATTCCACATTCAATTGCATTACATTCAATTCCATTCCACTTTCCATTCCAGATTCCATTCCATTCCATTCCACATTCAATTGTATGTTCCATTCCACATTCCATTCCATTCCACTCCACGTTCCAATTCACACTCAATTCCACATTTCATTCCACATTCCATTCCGTTCCATTGCACTTTCCATTCCACATTCCATGCCACATACAATTCCCCATTCCTTTCCATGTTCCATTGCATGTTCCATTCCACATTCCATTCCATTCCATTCCACTTTCCATTCCATTCCATTCCACATTCCTTTCCATTCAATTGCTTACTTCTTTAAATCCCATTGCATTCCACTTTCCTTTACATTCCATTCCAAATCCTTTCCATTCCATTCCATTCCATTCCACCTTCCAATCCATTCCACTCCACATTCTATTCCACATTCTTTTCCACGTTCCTTTCCATTTCATTCTACATTCCATTCCATTCCATTCCACATGCCATTCCATTTGATTCCACATTCCTTTCCACTTTCCATTCCACATTCCATTCCACATTCCATTCCATTCCATTCCATTCCACGTTGCATTCCACATTCTCTTCCACTCCACATTCGTTTAGAGATTCCATTCCACATTACATTGCTTTCCACTCCACATTCCATTCCACATTCCATTCCAATTTCCGTTCCATTCCATTCCACATTCCGTTCCATTCCGTTACACACTCCATTCCACATTCCACTCCGTTCTATTGAGCATTCCATTCCTCATTCCATTCCACATTCCATTTCATTCCAGTACTCTTTCCATTGCATTTCATTGCACATTCCTTTTCACATTCTACTCCATTCCATTCTACGTTCCTTTCCATTCCATTCCACATTACATTCCACATTATATTCCGCATTCCATTCCATCTTCCATTCCGTTGCATTTCAGGTTCCTTTCCACATTCCATTGCATTCCATTACACATTCAATTGCATATTCCATACCTTTTCATTGCACATTCCGTTCCACATTCCATTCAATTCCCTTCCACATTCCATTAAATTGCATTCCACTTTGCATTCCACGTTCCATTTCATTCCATACCACTTACATTTCCGCATTCCATTCCACAGTCCATTCCACATTACATTCCTTTCCATTCCACATTCCATTCCACATTCTATTCCACATTCCATTCCATACCATTCCAAATTGCATTCCATATTCCATTCCATTGCATTCCACATTTCATGCCACATTCCATTCCATTCCATTCCACAATCCATTCCACATTCCATTCCATTCCATTCCAAATTCCACGCCACATTCCATTCCATTCCATTCAATTTCATTCCACATTCCTTTCCATTTCATTCCACATTCGATTCAATTTCATTCCACGTTCCTTTCGATTTCATTCCACATTCCATTCCTTTCCATTCCACATTCCATTCTTTCCATTCCACATTCCATTCCTTTCCACTTCACATTCCATTCACTTCCACTCCACATTCCATTCCATTCCATTCCATTCCATTCCACATTCCTTTTCATGCCATTCCACCTTACATTCCATTCCAATCCATTCCGTATTCCATTCCATTGCATTCCACATTCCATTCAATTTCATTCCACGTTAAATTCCATTCCATTCCACATTCCATTCCATTCCATTCACCATTCCATTCCATTCCACATTCCATTCCATTCCATTCCACATTTCATTCCATTCCATTCGACATTACATTCCCTTCCATTCCACATTCCATTCCATTCCATTGCATTCCACATTCTTTTCCATTCCAATCCACATTCGATTCCATTCAATTGCATTCCACATTCCATTCCATTCCACTCCACATTGTATTCGATTCCATTCCACATTCCATTCCACATTCAATTCCATTCCATTCCATTCCACATTCCATTCCATTCCATTCCATTCAAAGTTACATTCCACATTCCATTCTGTTCCATTCCATTCCATTCCACCTTCCATTTCACATTCCATTCCACATTCCATTCCATTGCATTCCACATTCTATTCCACATTCCTTTCCATTCCATTCCACATTCCATTCCACATTCCATTCCATTCAAAATTCCACTCCACTCCATTCCATTTCATTCCACATTGCATTCCATTCCATTCCATTCCACATTCCATTCCATTGCATTCCACATTCCATTCCATTCCATTCCACATTCCATTCTATTCCACATTCAATTCCATTCCATTCTATTCCATATTCCATTCCATTACTTTCCACATCGCATGCCATTCCATTCCACATTACATTCCATTCCACATTGAATTCCACTCCTTTCCATTCCACATTCCATTAGATTCCAGTCCATTGCACTCCACTTTCCAATCCAATCCATTCCACATTTCATTCCATTCCATTGCATTCCATTCCACATTGCTTTCCACATTCCATTCCACATTCCATTCCATTCCATTCCACATTCCTTTCCATTCTAATCCACCTTCCTTTCCATTCCATTTCACATTCCATTCCATTCCATTCCATTCCATTCCATTCCATTCCGCATTCCAATCCATTCCATTTCACATTCCATTCCACGTTCCATTCCACTTTCCATTCCACATTCCATTCCACGTTCATTTCCACGTTCCATTCAACTTTCCATTCCACTTTCCATTCCTCTTTCCATTGCACATTCAATTCCACATTGCATTCCATTTCATTCCACATTCCATTACTTTCCATACCACATTCCATTCCACATTCCATTGCACGTTCCATTACTCGTTCCATTGCACTTTCCCCTCCATGTTCCATTCCACATTCCATCATACTTTCCATTAAAATTTCCATTCCAATCCATTTCACGTTCCATTCAACATTCCATTCCACTCTATTTCACCTTCCATTCCAAACTCCATTCCGCTCAACGTTCCATTCCACTTTCCATTCCACGTTCCATTCCACATTCCAATCCATTACATTTCACGTTCCTTTCCAAATTACTTTCCAGTCCATTACACATTCCATTACACTTTCTATTCCTTTCTATTCCACATTACATTGTCTTCCATTCCACATTCCGTTCCACATTCCATTCCACGTTCCATTCTACGTTCCACTTCACTTTCCATTGAACGTTCTATTCCTCGTTCAGTTTCGGATTCCATTCCATTCCATTCCACATTCCATTCCACATTCCACTTCATTCCATTCCACGTTCCATTCCACATTCCATTCCATTTCATTCCACATTCCATTCCACTGCATTCCAAATTCCATTCCACATTCTATTCCATTCCATTCCATTCCACATTCCATTTCATTCCATTCCATTCCTCATTCCATTCCTTTCCATTCCATTCCATTCCACATTCTATTCCACATTCCATTCCATTCCATTCCATTCAACATTCCATTCTATTACATTCCACCTTCCATTCCACATTCCATTCCACATTCCATTCCATTCCCTTCCACTTTCAATTCAATTCCATTCCACATTCCATTCCATTCCATTCCACATTCCATTCCATTCCATTAAAGATTGCATCCCATTCCATTAAGCATTGTATTCCATACGAATCCATTCCTTTCCACAGTGCATTCCATTAAAGTCCATTTCACATTCCATTGCTTTCGATTCCATTCCATTTTGCATTCCATTCCATTCCATTCCACATTCCATTCCATTCCATTCCACATTCCATTCCCTTCCATTCCGCATTCCATTCCATTCCATTACATTCCACATTCCATGCCATTCTTTTCGACGTTCCATTCCTCATTCCATTACACATTCCCTTCCATTCCATTCCACGTTGCATTCCATTCAATTCCACATTCCATTCAGCATGCAATTGCATTCCCTTCCACATTCCATTACGTATTCCATTACATTCCATTCCACATATCATTCCATTACATTCTCTTCCATTCCACATTTCCTTCCATTCCATTCCACATTCCATTCCAATCCATTCCATTCCAAATTCCATTCCATTCCATTCCATTTCACATCACATTACTTTCTTTTCCACTTTCCATTCCATTCCACATTCCATTCCATTCCATTCCATTCCATTTCATTCCATTCCACATTGCATTCCATTCCATTCCATTCCATATTCTCTCCAACATTTCATTTCATTCCATTCCACATTCCATTCCATTCCATTCCACGGTCCATTCCACATGCCATTCCACATTCCATTCCATTCCATTCCACATTCCGTTCCACATTCCATTCCATTCCATTCCACATTCCATTCCACAATCCATTACAATCCATTCAACTTTCCAATCCATTCCATTCCACATTCCATTCCATTCGTTTCCTCATTCAATTCCATTCCATTCCATTCCATTCTATATTCCATTCCATTCCATATCTCATTCCTTTCCGTTCCATTCCACATTCAATTTCATTCCTTTCCACGTTCCATTCCAGTCCATTCCATTCCACTCCACTTCATTCCATTCCACATTCCATTCCATTCCATTCCACATTCCATTCCATTCGTTTCCTCATTCAATTCCATTCCATTCCATTCCATTCTATATTCCATTCCATTCCATATCCCATTCCTTTCTGTTCCATTCCACATTCCATTTCATTCCTTTCCACTTTCCATTCCAGTCCATTCCATTCCACATTCCATTCCATTTCACATTGCATTCCATTCCACTTCACTTTTCATTCCAGACCATTCCACATTCCATTCAATTCCATTCCGCATTCCATTGCATTGCATTCCACCTTCCTTTCCATTCCACATTCCATTCCATTCCATTCCATTACACATTCCATTCAACATTGCATTCCATTCCACATTCCATTATATTCGATTCCAAATTCTATTTCATACCATTCCATATTCCATACCAATCCATTCCACTTTCCATTCCATTCCATTCCACATTTCATTCCATTCCATTCATCTTCTTGTTCTATTCCATTCACCATTCCATTCCATTACACTTTCCATTCCATTCCATTCCATTACACATTTGATTCCACATTCCATTCCACTTTCCATTCCATTTCAAATTTCATTCAATTCTCTTCCATTGCACATTCCTTTCAATTCCTTTCCATTCCACACTCCTTTCTGTTCCATTCCACAATCCAATCAATTCCATTCCATTCCATTCCCCATTCCATTCCATTCCATTCCCCATTCCATTCCATTCCATTCCCCATTCTCTTCCATTCCATTCTACATTCCATTCCATAGCATTGCGTTCCATTCCCCATTTCATTCCATTCAATTCCATTCCACATTCCATTCCATTCCATTCCACATTCCATTCCATTCCATTCCATTCCATTCCATTCCACATTCCATTCCATATTGCATTCCATTCCATTCTATTTTCCATACAATTCCATTCCACTTTCCATTTCATTCCATTCCATTACACATTCCATTCCATACCATTTCCCTTTCCATTCCATTCCATTCCTTTCCACATTCAATTCCATTCCAATTCACTTTCCATTCCATTCCATTCCACATTCCACATTCCATTCCAAGTTACATTCCACTTTCCATTCCACGTCGCATTCCACGTTCCATTCCATTCCATTCCATGTTCCATTCCACATTGCATTCCACATTCCATTCCATTCGATTCCACATTTCATTCGATTCCATTGCACTTTCCTTTCCATTGAATTCCATTCCATTACATTCCACATTCCATTCCATTCCATATTCCTTTTGATTCCATTCCACATTCCATTCTATTCCATTCCATTCCATATTCTATTCCATTCTACATTCTATTCCATTCCATTCCACATTGTATTCCTTTTCATTCCATTCCATTGCACATTCCTTTCCACATTCCATTCCATTCCATTCCGCATTCTATACTATTCCATTCCACATTTAATTCCTTTCCATTCCAACTTCCATTCCATTGCATTCCACATTGCATTCCATTCCATTCCTCGTTCCACTCCTTTTATTTCACATTCCTTTCCATTCCATTCCACATTCCATTCCATTCCATTCCATGCCATTCCACATTCCATTCCATTCCATTCCGCATTCCATACCATTCCATTACTCATTCCATTCCATTCCATTCCTCTTTCCATTCCAACGCTTTCCACATTCCTTTACATACCATTCCACATTCCATTCCATTCCATTCTTTTCCAGTCCACATTCCATACCATTGCATACGCATTCCATTCCATTCCATTCCACATTCCATTCCATTCCTTTCCACATCCCATTCCATTCCATTCCATTCCATTCCACATTCCATTTCATTCCACATTCCATCGTATTCCATATTCCATTCCACATTCCATTTCATTCCACATTCCATTGCATTCCATATTCCATTCTATTCCGTTCCATTCCACATTCCATTCCATTCCATTCCACATTCCATTCCATTCCATTCCACATTCCATTCCATTCCATTCAATTCCACATTGCATTGCATTTCACATTGCATTCCATTCTACTGCACATTTCATTCCACACCACTCCACATTCCGTTCAACTCCATTCCGCATTCCATTCCATTGCATTCCACTTTCCATTCCATTCCACATTCCATTCCATTCCATTCCATTCCATTAAACATTCCATTCCACATTCCCTTCCATTCCACTTTGCACTCCATTCCATTCAAAATTTTATTCCATTCCATTCTATATTCCATTCCATTCCATTCCACTTTCCATTCCATTCCATTCCATTTTCCACACCATTCCATTCCACATTCCATTCCACATTCCACTCCATTCCATTCCACATTCCACTCCATTCCATTCCACACTCCATTCCATTTCATTCCAAATTCCATTCCATTGTATTCCACATTCCAATTCGCATTCCATTCATTTCCGTTTCACATTACTTTCCACTCCATTACATTTCGTATTCAGTTGAATTCCATTCCAAATTCCATTCCACATTCCATTTCATTCCATTCAACATTCCATTCCATTCCATTCCGCATTCTGTTCCATTGCATACCATTCCATTCCACATACCAATGCCTTCCTTTCCACACTCCAATCCATTCCATTCCACATTTCATTTTGCATTGCGTTCCATTACATCCCACAGTCCATTCCACATTCCATTCCATTCGATTCCACATTCCATTCCATTACATTCCACATTGCATTCCATTCCATTCCACACTGCGTTAAATTCCATTCCACATTCCATTCCAAATTACATTCCATTCCATTCCACATTCCATTTCTTTCCATTCCACATTGCATTCCATTCTACTGCACATTTCATTCCACACCACTCCACATTCCGTTCAACTCCATTCCGCATTCCATTCCATTGCATTCCACTTTCCATTCCATTCCACATTCCATTCCATTCCATTCCATTCCATTAAACATTCCATTCCACATTCTCTTCCATTCCACTTTGCACTCCATTCCATTCAAAATTTTATTGCATTCCATTCTATATTCCATTCCATTCCATTCCATTCCATTCCATTCCATTCCATTCCCCATTCTCTTCCATTCCATTCTACATTCCATTCCATAGCATTGCATTCCATTCCCCATTGCATTCCATTCCCCATTTCATTCCATTCAATTCCATTCCACATTCCATTCCATTCCATTCCACATTCCATTCCATTCCATTCCATTCCACATTCCATTCCATATTGCATTCCATTCCATTCTATTTTCCATACAATTCCATTCCACTTTCCATTTCATTCCATTCCATTACACATTCCATTCCATACCATTTCCCTTTCCATTCCATTCCATTCCTTTCCACATTCAATTCCATTCCAATTCACTTTCCATTCCATTCCATTCCACATTCCACATTCCATTCCAAGTTACATTACACTTTCCATTCCACGTTACATTCCACTTTCCATTCCACGTCGCATTCCACGTTCCATTCCATTCCATTCCATGTTCCATTCCACATTGCATTCCACATTCCATTCCATTCGATGCCACATTTCATTCGATTCCATTGCACTTTCCTTTCCATTGAATTCCATTCCATTACATTCCACATTCCATTCCATTCCATATTCCTTTCGATTCCATTCCACATTCCATTCTATTCCATTCCATTCCATATTCTATTCCATTCTACATTCTATTCCATTCCATTCCACATTGTATTCCATTTCATTCCATTCCATTGCACATTCCTTTCCACATTCCATTCCATTCCATTCCGCATTCTATACTATTCCATTCCACATTTAATTCCTTTCCATTCCAACTTCCATTCCATTGCATTCCACATTGCATTCCATTCCATTCCTCGTTCCACTCCTTATATTTCACATTCCTTTCCATTCCATTCCACATTCCATTCCATTCCATTCCATGCCATTCCACATTCCATTCCATTCCATTCCGCATTCCATACCATTCCATTACTCATTCCATTCCATTCCATTCCTCTTTCCATTCCAACGCTTTCCACATTCCTTTACATACCATTTCACATTCCATTCCATTCCATTCTTTTGCAGTCCACATTCCATACCGTTGCATACGCATTCCATTCCATTCCTTTCCACATTCCATTCCATTCCTTTCCACATCCCATTCCATTCCATTCCACATTCCATTTCATTCCACATTCCATTGCATTCCATATTCCATTCCACATTCCATTTCATTCCACATTCCATTCCATTCCACATTCCATTCCATTCCATTACACATTCCATTCCATTCCATTCAATTCCACATTGCATTGCATTTCACATTGCATTCCATTCTACTGCACATTTCATTCCACACCACTCCACATTCCGTTCAACTCCATTCCGCATTCCATTCCATTGCATTCCACTTTCCATTCCATTCCACATTCCATTCCATTCCATTCCATTCCATTAAACATTCCATTCCACATTCCCTTCCATTCCACTTTGCACTCCATTCCATTCAAAATTTTATTCCATTCCATTCTATATTCCATTCCTTTCCATTCCACTTTCCATTCCATTCCATTCCATATTCCACACCATTCCATTCCACATTCCATTCCACATTCCACTCCATTCCATTCCACATTCCACTCCATTCCATTCCACACTCCATTCCATTTCATTCCAAATTCCATTCCATTGTATTCCACATTCCAATTCGCATTCCATTCATTTCCGTTTCACATTACTTTCCACTCCATTACATTTCGTATTCAGTTGAATTCCATTCCACATTCCATTTCATTCCATTCAACATTCCATTCCATTCCATTCCGCATTCCGTTCCATTGCATACCATTCCATTCCACATACCAATGCCTTCCTTTCCACACTCCAATCCATTCCATTCCACATTTCATTTTACATTGCATTCCATTACATCCCACAGTCCATTCCACATTCCATTCCATTCGATTCCACATTCCATTCCATTACATTCCACATTGCATTCCATTCCATTCCACACTGCGTTAAATTCCATTCCACATTCCATTCCAAATTACATTCCATTCCATTCCACATTCCATTTCTTTTCATTCCACATTCCATTTCATTTCATTCCACATTCCATTCCACATTCCATTCCACATTCCATTCCATGTCCCATTCCGCATTCCATTTAACCTTTCTTTCCATGTTCCATTCCACATTCTCTTCCACGTTCCATTCCATTCCATTCCACAATCCATTCCACATTCCATTCCACGTTCCATTCTATTTCATTCCGCATTCCATTCCACCTTCCATTCCATTCCACACTGCATTAAATTCCATTCCACATTCCATTCCAAATTACATTCCTTTCCATTCCACATTCCATTCCATTCCATTCCACATTCCATTCCACATTCCTTTCCATTCCATTCCACATTCAATTCCACATTCCATTCCACGTTCCATTCAACGTTCCATTCCATGTTCCATTCAATTCCATTCCATGTTCCATTTCACATTCCATTAAATTCAATCCCACATTCCTTTTCACATTCCATTCCATTCCATTCCACATTCCTTTTCACTTTGCATTCCACGTTCCATTCCACATTCCATTTAATTCCATTTCACATTCCATTTCCCAATCCATTTCACATTCCATTCCATTCCATTGCAAATTTCATTCCATTCCACGTTCCCTTCCACATTCCATTCCACGTTCCACTCCACTTTCCATTCCATTCCATTCCACTTTCCATTAAACATTCCATTCCATTCCCTTCCACTTTAAATTCCACTTTCCATTCTACATTCCATTCAACTTTGCATTCCATTCCATTCCACATCCATTGCACATTCCATTGCATTCCATTCCACATTCCATTCCATTCCACTCCACATTCCATTCCACTCCATATACCATTCCACATCCCATTCCATTGCATTCCACATTTCATTGCACATTCCATTCCACATTCTATTCTGTTCCTTTCCACATTCCACTCCACGTTAAATTTCATTCCATTCCGCATTCCAATCCTCATTCCATTCCCCATTCCGTGACGTTCCTTTGCACATTCCTTTCCACATTTCATTCTACAATCCATTCCACATTCCATTCCACATTCCAACCAAATTCCATTCCTTTCCACATTCCATTCCACATTCCAAGTACACTCCATTCCATTCCATTCCTCATTCTATTCCACATTCTATTGAATTCCATTCCTCAGTCAATTCCATATTCCATTCCATTGCATTTGGCATACGGTTCCACGTTCCGTTCCACCTTCCACTCCACTTTCCATTCCACGTTCCATTCCATTGCATTCCACTTTCCATTCCACATTCCATTCCACATCACATTTCACATTCCCTTCCATTCCATTCCACATACCATTCCATTTCTTTACACATTCCATTCCTGATTGCATTCCATTCCATTCTATTCCACATTCCATTCCACATTCCTTTCCACCTTCCATTCCACATTCCTTTCCATTCCATTCCACATTCCATTCCACATTCCATTTTATGTTCCATTCTATTCCACATTCCATTCCATTCCTTTCCACATACTTTTCCTTTCAGTTTCACATTCAATTCCTCTTCATTGCATTCCACTTTACAATCCATTCCATTCCTCATACAGTTCCATTCCATTCCATTTTATTCCAAATTCCATTCCATTCCATTCTCTTCCACTTTCCATTCCATTCCATTCTATTCCACATTCCATTCCACATAATTCCTCATTCCATTCAATTGCATTCCAGATTCCATTACACATTCTTTCCAGATTCTATTCCACGTTCCATTCTCTTCTATTCCACATTCCATCCCATTCCATTCCATGTTCCATTCCATTCCATTCCACTTTCCATTCCATACTCCGTTCCACATTCATTTCCAAGTTCCATTCCACGTTCCATTCCACGTTCCATTGCACGTTCTATTCCCTACCATTCCAAGTTCCATGGCACTTTCCACTCCATACCATTCCACGACCCATTCCAGATTGCATTCCACATAAAATTCCATTCCGTTAAATTCTATTCCACTTTACATTCCACATTCCATTCCACCTTCCATTCCACTTTCCCTTCCATTCCGTTCCACATTCCATGACACATTTCATTCCATTCCATTCCACATTCCTTTGCACATTGCAATCCACATTCCATTCCATTCCATTCCACTTTCCATTGCATATTCCAATCCATTCCATTCCACATTCCATTCCATTGAATTTGACGTTACGTTCCACGTTCCATTCCACATTCCATTCCATTCAATTCCACTTTCCATTGCATATTCCATTCCATTCCATTCAACATTCCATTCCATTCCATTCAACATTCCATTCCACATTCCATTCCATTCCTTCCAACATTCCAATCCTTTCCACATTCCATTACACGTTCCATTCCACATTCCATTCCATTCCATTTTACGTTCCATTCCACATTCCAGTCCACATTCCATTCCACTTTCCATTCCGTTCCTTTCCACATTCCATTCCACACTCTACTCTACATTCCGTTCCACATTCCATTCCGCTGCACTCTACGTTTCATTACACTTTCCATTCTACATTTCATTGCAGATTGCAGTCCATTCCATTACACATTCCATTCCACATTACCTTCCACATTTCATTCCAGGTGCCATTCCATTCCATATTCCATTCCATTCCATTGCATTCCACATTCCATTCCACTCCATTCCACATTCCATTCCACATTTCATTCCATTCCATTTCACAGTCCATTACGTTAGTTTCCACATAACTTTCCAATTCCATTCAACGTTCCATTCCACATTCAATTCCATAATCCATACCACATTCCATTGCATTCCATTCCTAGTTCCATTCCATTCCATTCCACTTTCCATTCCATTTAATTTCACTTTCCATTCTGTTCCATTCCACATTCCTTTCCACATTCCATTCCACATTTCATTGCACATTCCGTTCCACACTCCATTCCAAATTCCGTTCCACATTCCAATTCACATTCCATTCTGTTCCATTTCACATTCCATTACACATCCCTTTCTACAATCCATTCCGTTCCATTCCACATTCCATTGCATTCCATTCCACATTCCTTTCCACTTTCCATTCCCTTACATTCCACATTCCATTTCATGTTCACTTCCACATTCCTTTCCAGGTTACATTCCACATTCAATTCCATTCCATTCCACATTCCATTCCACATTCCATTCCATTCAACATTGCATTCCGCATTCCATTAAACGTTACATTTTACGTTCCATTCCACGTTCCTTTCCATTCCATTCCACGTTCCATTCCACATTCCTTTCCATTCCATTCCATTTTCTATTGCAATTTCCATTCCACATTCTTTTCCACGTTACATTCCTTTCCATTCCACATTCCATTCCATATTCCATTACTCATTCCATTCCTCATTCCATTCCACATTCCATTCTAAATTCCATTCCAAATTCCAATCCACATTCCATTTCACATTTCACTCCATTCCGTTTCACATTCCATTCCACATACCATTCCATTCAATTTCACATTCCATTCCACATTGCATGCCACATTCCATTCCAATCCATTCCACATTCCTTTCAACATTGCATTCCACTTTCCATTCCATTCCATCCCACATTCCATTCCACATTCGATTCCATTCCCTTAGGTATTTCATTCCACGTTCTATTCCACGTTCCATTCCGTGTTCCATTCCATATTCCATTCCATTCCCTTCCACATTTCATACAATTCCATTCCATTCTATTCCACAATCCATTCCGTTCCATTCCACATTCCAAACACATTCCATTCCTTTCCATTCCTCTTTCCATTTAACATTCCATTCCATTCCACATTCCATTCCACCTTCCATTCCATTCCACATTCCATTCCACATTTCGTTGGATGGGAATGGAATAGAAGTTGGAATGGAGTGGTATTGAACTTGGAATGGATTGGAAGTGAATGGAATGTGGAATGTAATGTAATACAATGTGGAATGGAATGGAATGGAATGGATTGTGGAATGAAATGCCACGGAAAGTCGAATGGAACGTGGAATGGAACGTGGAATGGAATGGAATGGAACGTGGAATGGAATGGAATGGGTTGTGGAATGGAATGAAAAGCAATGTTGATTGCAATGGAACGGAATATGGAAGGCAATGCAAGGAAATGGAATGTGTATTGTAAAGGAATTGAATGGAATGGAATGTCAAGGAATGGAATGTGGAATTGAATGAAAGGGAATATGGAATGGAATGTGGAACGGAATGGAATGTGGAATGGGTTGGAGAGTAATGGAATGGAATGGAATGGAATGGAATGTGGAAGGGAATGGAATGGAATGGAATGTGGAAGGGAATGGAATGGAATGGAATGGAATGGAATGGAATCGGATGTGTAATGGGATGTGAAATGGACAAGAATGTGGAGTGGAATAGGAAATGAAATGGAATAGAATGTGTAATGGAATGTGGAATTGATGGAAATGGAATGATGAATGTAATGTGGAGTGGAATGGAATTTGGAATGGAATGGAATGGAATTCAAAGTCGAATGGAATGGAATGGAATGCGGAATGGAATAGAATTAATGTGGAATGGAGTGGAATGGAATGTGGTATGGAATTTGGAATGCAATGGAATGGAATGAGCAGTGGAATGTGGAATGGAACTTCGAATGGAATGTAGAATGGAATTTGAAATGGAATGGAATGGAATGTGCACTAGAATGTGGCATGGAACTTGGAATGGAATGGAATGGAATGGGAAGGAACATGGAATGTAATCGAAAGGAATGGAATGGAATGTGGAATGGGATGGGATGTGGATTGGAATTGAATGGAATTTAGAAGGGAAGGGAATGGAATGTGGAGTGAATGGAATGCAATATGGAATGGAATGGAATGTGAAATGGAATGGAATGGAATGTGGATTGGAATGGAATAGAATGTGGAAGGGAATGTGGAATGGAATCTAGAATGGAATGAGCAATGGAATGGAATGGAATGGAAAGGATTGGAATTTGGAATGGAATGGAATGGAATGTGGAATGGAATGGAATGGAATGGAATGGAATGTGGAATGGAATTGAATGAAATGTGCAATGGAATGGAATGGAAAAGATTGTGTAATGGATTGGAACAGAATGTGGAATGGAATGGAATAGAACAGAATGTGCAATGAAATGTGGAATGGAATGGAATGTGTAAAGGATTGTGTAATAGAATCGAATGAAATGGAAGGGAATGCATAATGGAATGTGTAAAGGAATGGAATGAAATGGAATGGAATGTGTAATGGAATGTGACAGAACGGAATGGAATGTGGAATGGAATGTGTAACGGAATATGGAATGGAATGGAATGTGTAATGGAATGGAATGTAATGGAAAGGAATGTGGAATGCAATGTGAAATGCAATGTGGAATGGAATGGAATGGAATGGAATGTGAAATTAAATCCAATGGAATGGAATGTAATGGAATATGGAATGGAAAGGAATGCAATTGAATGTGAAATGGAATGGAATCGAATGTTGAATGGAATGGAATGGAATGTGGAATGGAATGGAATATGCAATGGAATGCAATGGAACCGAATGGGAAATGGAGTGGAATGGAATGTGGAAAGGAGTGGAATGTAATGGAATGGAATGTGGAATGAATGTTGAACGGAATTTAATGGAATGTGTAATGGAATGGAATGGAACATGGAATGGAATGTGGTATGTAATGGAATGGAATGGAGTGGAAATTGGAATGGAATGGAATGGAATGAAGAGTGGAATGGAAGGGAATGGAATGTGGAATGGAATGGAATGGAATGAGAATGGAACGGAATGTGCAATGGAATGGAATGGAATGTGGAATGGAATGGATTGGAATTCGAATTGAATGGAATGTGGAATGGAATAAAACGAATGTGGAATTGAATAGATTGGAATGTGGAATGGAATGTGGAATGGAATGGAATGGAATGTGGAATGGAAAGGAATTAAATGTGGAATGGAATGAAGTGCAATGTGGAATGGAATGCAATGGAAACAATGTGAAATGAAATGGAATGGAATGTGGAATGGAATGTAATGGAATGTGGAATGCAATGGAATATAATGGAATGTGAAAAGGAATGGAATGGATAGTGTAATGGAATAGAATGTTGAATGGAATGTTATGTAATATGGAATGGAATGTAGAATGCAATGTAATGGAATGTTGAATGGAATTCGGAGTGGAATTGAATAGAATGGAATGTAGTGGAATGTGGAAAGGAATTGAATGGAAAGTGGAATTGAATGGAATTGAATGGAATGTTAAATGGATTGGAATGGAATGTGGAATGGAAGGGAATGGAATGTGGTATGGAATGGAATGGAATGTGGTCTGGAATGGAATGGAATGTGGAATGGAATGGAAAGGAATGGAATGGGATGTGGAATGGAAAGTGCAATGGAATGGAATAGAATGGAAAGTAGAATGGAATGTGGTATGGAATCTGGAATGGAATGAGGAATGGAATAGAGTGGAATGTGGAATGGAATGTGATATGGAATCTGGAATGGAATGTGCAATGGAATGAAATGGAATGTGGAATTGAATGCAACTGAAGTTGGAGTGGAATGGAATGGAATGCAGAATGGAATGTAGAATGGAATGGAATGAAATGGGATAGAATGAACTCTGTAATGAATGTGGAATGGAATGAAATGGAATGGGTTGGAATGTGGAAAGGAGTGGAATGTGGAATGGAATGGAATGGAACAGAATGTGAAATGGAATGGAATGGAACGTGTAATACAGTGGAAAGGAATGAGGAATGGAATGGAAGGAAATGTGGAATGGAAAGTAGAATGGAATGGAATGGAACATGGAATGGAATCGAATGGAAGGCTGCATGTAGTGGAATGGTATGTGGAATGGAATGGAATGGAACGGAATGGAATGTAGAATGGAATGTAATGTAATGTGGAATGGAGTGTGGAATGGATTGTAATGGAAAGTGGAATGGAACATGGAATGGAAAGGAATGGAAGGGGGAATGGAAAGGAGAGGAATGTGGAATGAAATCTAATTGAAAGTGGAATAGAATGCAATGAAATGGAATTGAGTGTAGAGTGGAAAGGAATGGAATGTGGAATGGAACATGGAATGGAATGGAATTGAATGTGGAATGGTATTGAATGGAATGCGGAATGGAATGGAATGGAATGTGGATTGAAAAGTGGAATGGAATGGAATGGAAAGTGGAAAACTATGCAACGGAATGCAATTTGGAATGGAATGGAATGCAGTGGAACGTGCAATGGAAAGGAACTTAATGTGGAATGAAATGTAGAATGGAATGTGGAATGCAATGTGGAATTGAATTTGGAAAACAAACAAAAGAAATGTGGAAAGTAGTGGAATTGAATGTGAACTGGAATAGTATAGAATGGAATAGAACATGAAATGGAATGGATTGTGTAATGGAATTCAAAGGAATTTGGAATGCAATGGAATTGAATATGGAATGGAATGCAAAGGAATGTGGAATTCAAAGTGGAATAGAATGCAAATGAACTTGGATTGGAATGGAATGGATTGCAGAGTGGAATGGAATGGAATGGAATGTGGAAAGGAATGGAATGCAAATGATTGGAATAGAAAGTGGAATTGAACGCAATGGAATGTGGAATGGAATGCAATGGATCATGGAATGGAATGGAATGCAGAATGGAATGGAAAGGAAAGGAAAGTAATGAGGAATGCAATGTGGAATGGAAAGGAATGGAACGTGGAAAGGAAAGCGGAATGAAATGTGGAATGCAATGGAATGGAATGTGGAATGCAAAGGAATGGAATGAGGAATGGAATGCAATGAAAGAGGGAATGGAATGGAATTGAATGGAAAGTGGAATGGAATGGAATGGAATGCAGAAAGGAATGTAATGCAAAGGAATGGAAAGGTATGGAATGTGGAAAGGAATGGAATGGAATGGAATTGAATGTGCAATGGAATGGAATGGAATATGGAATGGAATGGAATGGAAAGTGGAATGGCAAGGAATGGAAAGTGGAATGGAAGGGAATGGAATGTGGAATGGAATGTGGAATGGTACGGAATGGAATGGAATGGAATGTGGAATGGAATGGAATCAATGATAGAACGGCATTTGGAATGCAATGGAAAGGAAATTGGAATGTAAGGTGGAATGTAAGGTGGCATGGAACGTGGAGTGGTACGTGGAAGGGAATGTAATAGAACATGGAATGGAACGTGAAATGGAATGGAATGGAACGTGGAATGGAACGTGGTATGGAACGTTGAATGGAACGTGGAATGGAATTGAATGGAACCTGGAATGGCATAGATTGGAATGTGGAAGGGAATGGAAGGGAATGTGGAATAGAATGGAATGGAAGGTGGCATGGAATGGAATTCAATGGAATGTGTACAGCAATCGAATTGAATTTGGAATGGAATATCGAATGTAATTGAAAGGAATTTGGAATAGTATGGAATGGAATGAGGAACGCAATGGAATGGAAAGTAGAATGGAAAAGAACGGAATGTGCAAAGGAATGTGGAATTGAGCAGAATGGAATGTGGAGTGGAATCGAATGGAATATGGAATGGAATGAAATGGAATGTGGAAAGGAATGGAATGGATTTGGAATGGAGTGGAATGGAATGTGCAATGGAATGGAATGGAATGTGGAGAGGAATTGACTGCATTGGAAAGTGGAATGGAATGGAATGGAATGTGAAATGGAATGTAGTGGAATGTGGAATTAAATTGAATATAATGGACCTGGGAATTGAATTCAAACAATCGTGGTTTGGAATGTAATGAATGTGGAAAGGAATGGAATGGAATGTGGTAGAGAATGGCACGGAAGGTGGAATAGAATGGAATGGAATCAAATGTGGAATGGAATGGAATGTGGAATGGAATGGAATGGAATGCAACTTGGAATGGAGTGGAATGTGGAATGGAATGGAATGTGGATTGCAATTGGATGGAATGGAATGGAAAGTGGAATGGAATGGAATGGTACGTGGAATGGAATGGATCGTAACGTGGAATCGAATCGAATGGAACTTGGAATGGATTAGAATGTAATGTAGAATGGAACGGAAGGGAATGGAATGTGGAATGGAATAGGATGTGGAATGCAATGGGATGGAAAGTAGAATGGCATGGAATGGAATGTGGAATGGAATGGAATGGAATGTGGTATAGAATGTGGAGTGGAATGGAAGGCAATGTGGAATGCACTATGGAGGGAATGTTGAATGGAATGTGGAATGGAATGGAATGTGGAATGGAATGTGAAATGGAATGGAATGGAATGGAAAGGAACATGAAATGGAATGGAATGTTGAATGAAATGGAATGGAATGGAATGGGATGTGGAATGCAGTGGAATGGAATGGAATGGAATGTGGAATGCAATGGAATGGAATGTGGAGTGGAATGGAATGGAATATCAAATGGAAGGGAATGTGGAGTGGAATGGAATGGAACGTGAAATGGACTGGAATTGTATGGAATGGAATGGAAAGAGAAATAAAATGGAATGGAATGTGGAATGGAATTGAATGGAATGTGGACAGCAATGGAATGGAATATGGAATGGAAAGTTGAATGGGAATGCAATGTGGAGTGGAGTGGAATGGAACGTGGAGTGGAATAGAATGGAAAGTGGAGTGGTATGGAATGGAATATGGAATGGAATGTGGACTGGAATAAAATGGAATGGGATGGAATCGATTGTGGAATGGAATGGAATGAAATGTGCAATGGAATGGAATGGAATGCAATGTGGAATGGAATGGAATGTGCAATGGAATGGAATGGAATGCAATGTGGAATGGAATGGAATGGAATGTGGAAAGGAATGGAATGAAATGTGGCGTGGAATGAAATGTGGAATGGTATGCGAAAAGGAATGAAATGGAATGGACTGGAATGGAATGTTGAATGGAATAAAATGTGGACTGGAATGGAATTGAATGTTGAAAGAAAAGTGGAATACAATGGAATGGAATGTCGAACGGAAAGTGGAATGGAGTGGAATGGAATGTGGAATGGAATATATTGGAATGTGGAATTGAATGGAATGGAATGGAATGTGGAATGGAATGGAATGGAATGTGGTATGGAATGTGGATTGGAATGGAATGTGGATGGAAGGGAATGCAATGGAATGGAATGTATAATGGAATTCAATGTGGAATGGAATGCAATGGAATGTGGATTGCAACGTGGATTGGAATCGAAAGTGGAATGGAATGGAATGGAATGAGATGTGGAATGTGGAGTGGAATGGAAGGCAATGTGGAATGCACTATTGATGGAATGTTTAATGGAATGTGGAATGAAATGGAATGGAATGTGGAATGGAATGTGAAATGGAATGGAATGGAATGGAAAGGAACGTGAAATGGATTGGAATGCTGAATGAAATGGAATGGAATGGAATGGGATGCGGAATGCAGTGGAATGGAATGGAATGGAATGTGGAATGCAATGGAATGGAATGTGGAGTGGAATGGAAAGGAATACGAAATGGAACGTAATGTGGAGTGGAATGGAATGGAATGTGAAATGGAATTGTATGGAATGTGAAATGGAATTGTATGGAATGGAATGGAAAGAGAAATAGAATGGAATGGAATGTGGAATGGAATTGAATGCAATGTGGACAGCAATGGAATGGAATGTGGAATGGAAAGTTGAATGGGAATGCAATGTGGAGTGGAGTGGAATGGAACGTGGAGTGGAATAGAATGGAATGTGGAGTGGTATGGAATGAAATATGGAATGGAAAGTGGACTGGAATAAAATGGAATGGAATGGAATCGAATGTGGAATGGAATGGAATGAAATGTGGAATGGAATGGAATGGATTGCAATGTGGAATGGAATGGAATGGAATGTGGAAAGGAATGGAATGAAATGTGGCGTGGAATGAAATGTGGAATGGTATGCGAAAGGGAATGAAATGGAATGGACTGGAATGGAATGTGGAATGGAATAGAATGTGGAGTAGAATGGAATGGAATGTTGTAAGAAAAGTGGAATGTAATGGAATGGAATGTGGAATGGAAAGTGGAACGGAGTGGAAAGGAATGTGGAATGGAATAGATTGGAAAGTGGAATTGAATGGAATGGAATGGAATGTGGAATGGAATACAATGGAATGTGGTATGGAATGTGGATTGGAATGGAATGTGGAATGGAATGGAATGCAATGGAATGGAATGTATAATGGAATTCAATGTGGAATGGAATGCAATGGAATGTGGAATGCAACGTGGATTGGAATGGAAAGTGGAATGGAATGGAATGCAATGGAATGGAATGTATAATGGAATTCAATGTGGAACGGAATGGAAAGGAACATGGAAAGGAAGGAGGAATGGAACGTGGCAAGGAACATAGAATGGAACTTGGAATGGAATGGAACGGAACGTGGAATTTAATGGAAGTGAATGTGGGATCAAACGTGGAATGGAACAGAAAGGAATGTGGAATGGAATGTGGAATGCAATGGAATGGAATGTGTAATATAATGCAAAGCAATGTGGAACGGAATGGAACGGAATGTGGAATGGAAATTGTAATGGAGCGTGGTAAGGAACGTGGAATGGAACGTTGAATGGAAATTGGACTGCATTGTGGAATGCAATGGAATGGAATGTGGAATCGAATGTGGGATAGAATGGAATGCAGAGGAATGTGGAATGGAATGTGGAATGCAATGTGAAATGGAATGTAATGGAAAGTTGAATGGAATGTGGAAAGAAATGGAATGGAATGTGTAATGGAATGCAATGGAATGTGGAATGCAACGTGGAATGGGATGGAATGGAATGTGGAATGGGAGGTGGAAAGGAATGTGGAATGGAAAGTGGAATGGAATGGAATGTGGAATCGAATGTATAATGGAACGTGGAATGGAATGGAATGTAGAATGGATTGTGGAATGGAATGTGGAATGCTATGTGGAATGCAATGGAATGGAATGTGGAATGAAACGTGAAATGAGATGGAATGGAATGTGGAATGGAATGAAATATAAAGAGGAATGGAACGGAATGGAATGGAATGTGGAATGGAATAGAATGTGGAATCGAATTGGATGGAATTTGGAATGGCTTGGAATGGAATATTGAACGGAACAGAAAGGAATGTGGAATGGAATGGAGTGGAATGGAATCGAATGTGGAATGGAACGTGGATTGGAACCTAGAATGGAACTTGGAATGTTACGTGGAACGATACATCAAATGGAACGTGGAATGGAATGTCTGATGGAAAGTGGGAAGGAATGCACAATGGAATGTGCAATGGAATGGAATGGAATGTGCAATGGAATGGAATGGAATGAAATGCAATGTGGAATGGTATGTGGAATGGAAAAGAATGGAAAGTGGAATGGAATTGAATTGAATGGAACTTGGAATGGAATGGAGTGGAAAGTGGAATGGAATCGAAAGGAATGTGGAATGGAAGTGAATGGAATGGAACATGGAATGGAATGGAATGTGGAGTGGAATGGAATGGAATGGAATTGGAAGTGGAATGGAAAGGAATGTGCAGTGGAATGGAATGTGGAATGGAATGGATTGGAAAGTAGAATGGAATGGAATGGAAGGTGGAATCTAACGTATGCATCAGGGAATGGAATGGAATGCAAGGTGGAATGGAATGGATAAGAATGTGGAATGGAATGGAATGTCATGGGGAATGGAATGGAATGGAATGTGGAATGGAATGGATTGCAATGGAATGATGAATGGAATAGAATGTGGAATGGAATGGAATGTCGACAGGAATGGAAAGTGGAATGGATTTGAATGAAACGTGGAATGGATTGGAAAGAAATGGAAAGTGGAATGGAAAGTGGAATCAAAAGGAATAGAATGTGGTATGGAACATGGAATGGAATGCAATGGAAGGTGGAATGGAACGTGGAAAGGAATGGAATGGAACATGGAACGGAAGGTGGAACAGAAAGTAGAATGATATGTGGAATGTGGAATGGAATGGAATGGATGTGGAATGGAATGGAATGGAATGTGAAATTGAATGGAATGGAACGTGGAATGGAATGGAATCAAATGAATTTGGAATGCAATAGAATGTTACGTGGAATGGAATGCAGAATGGAATGCAATGGAATGTAGATTGGAATGGAATCCCATGTGGAATGGAATGTAAAGGAATGAAGAATTGAATGGAATGGAATGTGGAATGCAACGTGGAATGGAATGGAATAGAATGGAAAGGAATGGAATGTGGAATGGAATGGAATGGAATGAGGAAAGTAAAGTGGAATGGAACGTGGAATGGAATGGAATGGAAGGTGCAATGGAAAGGAATGGAATCTGGAAAGGAATGTGGAATGGAAAGAAATGGAAAGTAGAATGGAATGGAATGGAATGTGGAATAGAATGGAATGGGATGTGGAACGGAATGGAAGGGAATGTGGATTGGAATGGCGTGGAATGTGGAGTGGAATGGAATGGAATGTGGAATGGAATGTGGAATGAAATGCACTCTCAAATGGAATGGAATGGAATGTGGAATTGAGTGGCATGTGAAATATAATGGAATGGAAAGTGAAATGAAATGGAAAGGAATGTGGAATGGAATGTGGCATGGAATGAAATGGAATGAGGAATGGAATGTGAAATAGAATGGAATCGAATGTGGAATGCTATGGAATGGAAAGTGGAATGGAATGGAATGGAATATGGAATGGAATGTGGAATGGAATGGAATGGAATTGAATGTGGAATGGAACGGAATGGATGGTGGAATGGAATGAAATGAAATGTGGAATGTGGAATGGAATAGAATGTGGAATGGAATGGAATGGAATGGATTGGTATGGAATGTGGAAAGGAATGGAATGGAATGTGGAATGGACTGGAATGGAATGTGTAAAGAAATGTGGAATGGAATGGAAACTTATGGAATGGAATGTGGAATTAAATGGAATGGAATGTGGAAATAAATGGAATAGAATGGAATGTGAAATGGAAATAGAATGGAATGTGGAATGGAATGCAACGGAATGTTGAATTGAATGGAATGGAATGTGGAATGGAATGGAATATGGAGTGGAATGGAATGGAATGTGGAGTGGAAGGTGGAATGGAATGGAATGGAATGTGGAATGCAATGGAATGGAATGGAATGGAAGGTGGAATAGAATGGAATGGAAAGCGGAATGAAATGTGGAATGGAATTGAATGGAATGTGGAAAGGAATGGAATGGAATGGAATGGGAATATAATGGAATGGAATGTTGAATGGATTGTGGAAACGAATATGGAATGGAATGTGGAATGGAATGCAATCGAACTGAAAGGATTGTGGAATGGAATGGAATGGAATTTGGAATGCAATGGAATTGAATGGAATGTCAGATGGAATGGAAATTAATGTGGAATGGGATGCAATGGAATGTGTAATGGAATGGAATGGAATGTGCAATATAATGGAAAGGCATATGGAATGCAATGCTGAATGGTATGGAATGGAATGTAGAATGGAATGGAATGAAATGTGCAATGCAATGTGGAATGGAAAGGAATGTGGAGTGGAATGTGGAAGGAAATGGAATGGAACCTGGAATGCAATGGAAAATAATGGAATGTGGAATGGAATGGAATGGACGAAATTTAGAATAGAATGGAATGGATTGAAATGTGGAATGGAATGGAATGGAATGTGGATTGGAACGGAATGGAATGTGGAAAGGAATGGAATGCGGAATGGAATGTGGAATGAAACGCACTCTCAAATGGAATGGAATGGAATGTGGAGTTCAATGGCATGTGAAATGGAATGGAATGGAAAGTGAAATGGAATGGAATGAAATGAAATGTGGAATGGAATGGAATGGAATGTGGAAAGGAATGTGGAATGGAATGGAAAGGAATGTGGAATGCTATGCAATGGAATGTGGAATGAAATGGAATGGAATATGGAATGGAATGGAATGGAATGGAATGGAATAGAATGGGAAAATAAAGGAATGGAATGTGGAATGGAATGTGGAAAGCAATATGGAATGGAATGTGGAATGGAATGCAATCGAACAGAAAGGATTGTGGAATGCAATGGAATGGAATGTGGAATGGAATGGAATGGAATGGAATGTGAAATGCAATGGAAAAGAATGGAATGGAAGGTGGAAAATAATGGAATGGAATGCGGAGTGGAATGTGGAATGGAATGTGGAAAGCAATGTGGAATGGAATGTGGAATGGAATGCAATCGAACAGAAAAGATTCTGGAATGGAATGGAATGGAATTTGGAATGCAATGGAATTGAAAGGAATGTGAGATGGATTGGAAAGGAATGTGGAATGGAATGGAATGGAATGTGTAATGGAATTTATCGGAATGTGTAATGGAATGGAAAGGAATGTGGAATGCAAAGTGGAATAGTATGGAATTTAGTGTGGAATGGAATGGAATGAAAAGTGCAATGCAATTGTGGAATGGAAAGGAATGGGGAGTGGAAAGTGGAAAGTGGAAGGGAAATGAATGGAATCTGAAATACAATACAATGGAATGGAATGTGGAATGCAATGGAACGGAATGGAGTGGAATAGAACGGAATAGAATGGAATGGAATGGAATGGAATGGAATGTGGAATGCAAAGGAATGGAATGTGGAAAGAAATGGATTAGAATTTGGAACACAATGTGGAATGGAATGGAATGGGATGTGGAACGGAATGTGGAATGGAATGCAATGTGGAATGGAATGGAATGGAATGGAACATAATGTGTAATGAAAAGGAATGGAATGGAATCTGAAATGGAAAAAGAATGGAATGTTTTATGGAATGGTATGGAATGCGGAATGAAATGAAATGGAATGTGGAATGGAATGTGGAATGGAATGGAATGGAAAGTGAAATGGAATGGAATGGAAAGTGGGATGCAATATGAAATGGAATGTAACGGAATGGAGTTTAATGTGGAATCGAATGGAATGGAAAGGAATGTGAAAAGGAAATAGAATCGAATGTTTAATGGAATGGAATGGAATGTGGAATTTAATTGAACGGAATGTGGAATGGAATGTAATGGAACGTGGAAAGGCATTTGCAATGGAATGAGATGGAATGTGGAATGCAATAGAATGGAAGGTGGAATGGAATGGAATGGAATGTGAAAAGCAAAGGAATGGAATGGAATGGAAAGTGGAATGGAATGGAATGTGGAATGGAAAGGCATATAATGGAAAGAAATGTGGAATTGAATGGAATGGAGTGGAATGTGTCATAGAATTTAATGGAACGGAATTGAATTTCGAATGCAATGGAATTGAATGGAATGGAATGAGGAATACAAAGGAATGGAATGTGGAATGGAATGAAATGGAATGTTGAATTTAATGGCATGGAACGTGGAATGGAACGTGGAATGGAATATAATGGAATGTGGAATGGATTGTGGAATGGAACGTGGAATGGAACGGAATGGAATGGAATGGAATGTGGAATAGAATGGAAAGTAATTGAATATGGAATAGAATGGAATGGAATGGAATGTGGAAGTAAATGTGGAATGGAATGGAACAGAATGTGGAATGGAATGGACTAGAACGTGGAATGGAATGGAATGGAATGGAATAGAATATAATGTGGAATGGAAGGGAATGGAATGTGGAATGGAATGGAATGGAAGGTGGAGTGGAATGGAATGGAATGTGGAATGAAATGGTATCTAATTTGGAACAGAAGGTGGAATATAATGGAATGGGTTGTGGATTGGAATGTGCAATGGAAAGGAAAGGAATGTGGAATGGAATGGAACGGAATGTGGAATGGAATACAATGGAAATTGGAATGGAATGGAATGTGAAATGGAATGAAGTGGAATGTGAATGTGATGTGGAATGGAATGTGGAAGGGAATGGAATGGAATAGAATATGGAATGGAATAGAATGGAATGTGGAATGGAATGGAATGGAAAAGAATGCGAAGTTTAATGGAATGGAATGTGGAATGGAATCTGTAATGGAAAGTGGAATGGAATGGAATGGAATGTGGATGGAATGGAATGGAATCTGGAATGGAATGGAAGGGAATGTGGAATGGAATGGAATGGAAAGTGGAATGGAATGGAATGGAATGTGGAATGGGATGTGGAATGGAGTGGAATAGACGGTGGAATGGAATGTGGAAGGCAAAGAATTGGAATTGAATGGAATGTGGAATTGAAAGGAAAGGAAATTGGAATGGTATTTAATAGAATGGAATGGAATGTGGAATGGAATGTGGAATGGAATGTGGAAAGGAATGCGGAATGGAATTTGGAATGGAATGGAATGGAATGTGGAGTGGAATGAGGAATTTAACGTGGAATATAATGGAATGGAAAGTGGAATAGAATGTGGAATGGAAAGTGGAATGGAATTGAATTCTACACGGAGTTTAAAGGAAAGTGCAGTGGAGTGGAAAGGAGCATGGAATGGATTGTGGAATGGAACGGAATGGAATGTGGAATGGAATGGAAAGGAATGTTGAATACAATGTGGAATGGAAAGTGGAATGGAATGAGGAATGGAATGGAACGAAATGTGGAACGGAATGGAATAGAAGGTGGAAAGGAATGTGTAATCAAATGTGGAATTGAACGGGGAATGAAATGGAATGGTGTGGAATATGGAATGAAATGTGGAATGGAATGGAATGGAAGCAGTACTGGAATGGAATGGAATGCAATGTGGAACGCAATGGAATGGAATGGTATGTGGAAAGTAACGGAATGGAATGTGGAATGGAATGGAATGGAATGGAATGGAATGTGGAAAGGAATGTGGAATGGAAAGGAATGGAATGGAATGTGGAAAGGAATGGTATGCAATGGATTGGATTGTGGTATGGAACGGAATGTGGAATGGAATGGAATGTAGACTGGAACGGAATTAGAATGGAATGGAATGGAATGTGGAATGGAATGGAATAAAATGTGGAAAGTAACGGAATGTGTAATGGAATGGAATGGAATGTGGAATGGAAAGGACTGGAATGTGGAATGGAATGGAATTAAATTTCGAATGGACGGGAATGTAATGTGGAATGGAAAGTGGAATGGAATGTGTAATGGAATCGAATGGAATGTGGAATGGAATGGAATGGAGGGTGGAATGGAATGTTAAATGGAATGCAATCAAATTTGGAATGGAATGGAATGGAAAGGAACAATGAATGGAATGGAAGGGGATGTGGAATATAATGGAATGGAATGGAGCAATGAATAGAATGGAAGGGGATGTGGAATATAATGGAATGGAATGTGGAATGGAATGTTGAATGGAATGGAAAGGCATGTGTAATGGAATGTGGATTGAAATACAATGTGGATTGAAATTAAATGGAATTGAATGGAATGTGGAATATAATGGAGTGCAATATGGAATAGAATGAAATGGAATCTGGAATGGAATAGAATGAAATGGAAAGGAATGTGGAATGCAATGCAATGGAATGTGAAATGGAATGGTATGGAATGTGGAATGGATTGTGGAATGGAATGGGATGAAATGTTGTATGAAATGGAATGGAATGGAATGTGAAATGGATTGTAATGCAATGTAGAATGGCATGGAATGGGATGTGGAATGGATTGGAATGTAATGGAAAGAAATGTGGAGTGGAAGTGAGTGTTGAATGGATTTGAATTTGGAATGGATTGGAATGGAATGTGGAGTGTAATGGAATGGAATGTCGAATGGAATGGAAAGTAATGTGGAAGGGATCGTGGAATGTAATGGATTGGAACGTGGAATGTAATGTGGAATGGAAAGTGGAATGTAATGTGGAGTGGAATGGAGTGTGGAATGGAAGCTGGAATGGAATGGAATGGAATGTGGAATGGAACGTGGAATGGAATGTAATGGAACGTTTAATGGAACGTAGAATGGAAAGTGGAATGGAACGTGGAGTAGAACTTGGAATGAACGAGTAATGGAACGTGGAATGGAAAGTGGAACGGAAAGTGGAATGGAAGGGAATGGAAAGTGGAATGGAATGGAATGGAATGCGGAATGGAATGGAATGTTGTATGGAAAGGAATGGAATGTGGTATGGTAGGGAATGAAATGTGGAATGGAATGGAATAGAAAGTGGAATTGAATGTAGAATGGACTGAGGAATGGAAAGTCGAATGGAAAGTTGAATGAAACGTGGAAAGGAACGTGGAATGGAATGTGGAATGGAACGTGGAATGGAACGTGGAATGCAATGGAATGGAATGCGGAATGGAATGGAATGGAATGGAATGGAATGGAATGCAATGGAAAGAGAAATGGAGTGGAAAGGAATGTGGATTAGAATGGAATGGAATGTGGAAAGGAATGGAATGGAATGTGGAATGGAATGTGGAAAGGAAGGGAATGGAATGTGGAAAGGAAGGGAATGGAATGTGGAATGGAATGGAATGGAATGTGGAATGGAATGTTGTATGAATCGAATGGAATGTTAAATGGAAGGGAATGGAAAGTGTAATGGAATGGAATGTGGAATGGAATGGAATGGAATTTGGAATGGAATAGAATGCAGTGTGGGATGGAATGGAATGGAATTTGGAATGGAATGCAAAGGAATGTGGAATGGAATGGAATTGAATGTGGAATGGAATGCGGAATGGAATTGAATGGAATGTGGAATGGAATGGAAGGGAATGAAATGTGGAATGGAATGGAACGGAATATGTAATGGAAAGTGGAATGCAATGGAATGGAATGGAATGGAATGTGGAATGGAATGGAATGGAATGTGGAATGGCATGAAATGCAATGTGGAATGGAACGTTGAATGAAACGTGGAATGGAATGTGGAAAAGAATGAAATGAAATGTGTAATGGAAGGGAATACAATGGAATTGAATGGTATGTGAAAAGGAATGGAATGGAATGTGGATTGGAATGGAATGGAATGTGGAATCGAATGCAATGAAATGTGGAATGGAATGTGGAACGGAATGTGGAATAGAATGGAATGAGGAATGGATTGGAATGGAAAGTGGAATTGAATGGAATCCAAAGGAATATGGAATGGAATGTGGAATGGAATATAATATGGAATGGAATACAATGTGGAATGGAAAGGATTGGAATCTGCAAAGGAATGGAATAGAATGTGGAATGGAACGGAATGGAATGTGGAATGGAATGGAATGGAATGTGGAATGCAATGGAATGGAATTTGGAATGGAATGGAATGGAATGTGGAATGGAACGTGGAATGGAACGCGAAATGTAATGTAGAATGGAATGTGGAACGTAATTTGGAATGCAAGGGTATGGAAAGTGAAATGGAATGGAAGGTAAAGTGTAATGGAATGTAATGGAATGGAATGGAATGTGGAATGGAACGGAATGAAATGAAATTGAATGGACTGGAATGGGGAATGTAATGAGGAATGGAACGTGGAATGGAATGGAATGGACTGTGGAATGGAAAGGAATGGAATGGAATGGAATGGAATGCGGAATGGTATGTGGAATGGAATGGAATGTGGAATGGAATGGAAGGAAATGAGGAATGGAACGTGGAATGGAATGTGGAATGGAAATGAATATGGAATGGAATTGAATGCAATGTGAAATGAAATGTTGAATGGAATGTGGAATGAAATGGAATGGAATGTGGAATGGAATGTGGAAAGCAAAGTGGAATGTAGTGTAATGTGGAATGGGAGGGAATGGAATGTGCAATGGAATCTAGAAACGAATGTGGAATGGAATGGAATGGAAGGTGGAATGGAATCTGGAATGGAATGTGGAATGCAATGTGGAATGGAATGGAATGTGGAATGGAATCTGGAATGGAATGTGGAATGCAATGTGGAATGGAATGGAATGTGGAATGGAATTGAATGGAATGTGCAATGAAATCTGGAATGGAATGTGGAATGGAATGGAATGTGGAATCGAATGCAATGGAATGGAATCTGGAATGGAATGGAATCGAACGTGGAATGGTAAGTGGAATGGAACGTGGAATGGAATGGAAAGGAATGCAGAATGGAATGTGGAATGGAATGGAATGGAATGTTGAATGGTAAGAGGAATGGAACATGGAATGGAATACAATAGAATGTGGAATGGAATGGAATGGAAAGTTGAATGGAATGTGGAAAGGAATGGAATGGAATGCAAAGTGGAGATGAATGGAATGCAAAGCGGAAAGGAGTGGAATGGAATGGAATGGAATGTGGAATTTATTGGAATGGAATGCGAAATGGAACGTGGAATGGAATGGAATGGAACATGGAGTGGAATGGAATGGAACGGGAAATGGAAGGGATTGCAACTTGGAATGGAATGGAACGGAACGTGGAATGCAATGGAATGGAATGTGGAATGTAATGGAATTGAAATTGGAATTCAATGGAATTGAATGTGGAATGGAATGTGGAATGGAATGGAATGGAATGTGAAATGGAATGGAATGGAATGTGAAATGGAATTTGGAATGTAAGAGAATGCAGAGTGGGAAGGAATGGAATGGAATATGGAATGGAATGCAATGGAAGGTGGAATGGAATTTAATTGAATGTGGAATGGAATGGAATGTGGAATGGAATGAGGAATGAAATGTAATGGAAGGTGGAATGGAATGGAAGGTAACGGAATGTGGAGTGGAATGGAACAGAATCTGTAATGGAAAGCGGAATGCAATGGACTGGAATGGAATGAATTGTGGAATAGAATGCAACATGGAATGGAATGGAATGGAACGGAATGTGCAATGTCTTGAAATGCAATGTGGAATGGACTGGAATGGAATGTGGAATGGAATGTGTTAAGGAATGGAATGGAATGTGGTATGGAATGTTGAATGGAATGGAATGGTATGGGTAACGGTATTGAACGGAAAGTGGAATGGAAATTGGAATGGAATGGAATGGATGGTCTAATTGAATGGAATGGAATGTGGTATGGAATCTGGAATGGAATGGAATGGAATGTGGTATGGAAGGTGGAATGGAATGTGGAATGGATTGTGTAATGTAATTTAATGGTATGTGGGAAGGAATGTGGAACTGAACGTGGAATGGAATGTGGAATGGAATTGAATGGAATCTGGAATGGTATGAGAATGGAATGGAATGGTATGTAGAATGGAACATGGAATGCAATGTCGAATGGAATGTGGAATGGAATGGAATGGAACGTGGAATGGAATGGAAAGGAATGGAATGGAATGGAACGTGGAATGGAATTGAATAGTATGTGCAATGGAATGGACTAATGTGGAATGGAATCTGGAATGGAAAGGTATGGAAAGTGGAATGGAATATGGAATGGAATAGAGTGGAATGGAATATGGAATGGAATAGAGTGGAATGGAATGGAATGTGAAATGGACTTTAGTGGAATGGAAAGGAAAGTTGAATGGAATTTGGAATGGAAAGGAGTGGAATGGAAAGGAATGCGGAACGGAATGTGGAATGGAATGGAATGGAATGTGAATGGAATGTGGAATGGAATGTGGAATGGAACGTGGAATGCATGTGGAATGGAATGAGGAATGGAATGTGGACAGGAATGGAATGGGATTAGGAATTGAATGCAATGGAATGTGGAATGAAAAGGAATGGAATGTGGAATGTAAATGAATTGAATGGAGTGGAATGTGGAATGTAATGTAAAGGAATGAGTAATGAAACTTAGAATGGAATGAAATGGAATGCGGAATTGAATGGAATGGAGTGTGGAATAGAACGTGGATTGGAATGGAAAGGAATGTGGAATTTAACGTGTAATGGAATGTGGAATGGAACGTGTAATGTGTTGGAATGTCAAAAGGAATGTGAAACGGAACGTGGAATGAAATGGAATGGAATGTGGAATGGAACATGCAATGGAAACACGAATGGAACATGGAATGGAATGGAATGTGGAATTCAATGGAATGGAATATGCAATGGATTGTATTTCAATGTGGAATGGAATGGAATGGAATGGAATGTGGAACGAAATGTAGAATGGAATGGATTGGAATATGGAATGGAATGTGGAGTGGAAAGTGGAATGGAATGTTTAATGGAACATGTTATGGTATGTGGAATGGAATGTGGAATGAAACGTGGAAAGGAATGGAATGTGGAAAGGAATATGTAATGGAATTGAATGAAATGCTATGTGGAATGGAATGGAATCGAATGTGGAATGGAATGCAATGGAATCTGGAATGGAAAAAAGTGGAATGGAATGTGAAATAGAATGTAATGGAATGTGAAATGGAACGTGGAATGAAATGTATTGGAATGTAGAATGGAATGTGGAATGGAATGGAATGGAATGTGAAATGGAATGGAATGGAATGGAATGTGGAATGGAAAGTGGAATGGAGTGGAATTGAATGTGCAATGCAGTGGAATGCAATGTGGAATGGAATGGAATGGAATGAAGAATGGAGTGCGGAATGGAATGGAAAGGAATGTGGAATTGAATGCGGAATGCAATGGAATGGAAAGTGGAATGGAATGAATGGAATGTGGAATGGAATGGGCAATGGAATGGAATGGAATTTGGAATGCAATGCGGAATGGAATGGAAAGGAAAGTGGAAAGGAATGTGGAATGCAATGGAATGGAAAGTATAATAGAATGCGGAATGAAATGGAAAGGAATGTGGAACGGAATGCGGAATGGAACGGAATGGAATGTGGAATGGAATGGGGAATGGAATGGAATGGAACTTGGAATGGAATGGAATGGAATGTGGAATGGAATGCGAAATGGAAAGGAATTGAATTCCTAATGGAATGTGGAATGAAATGGAATGGATTGTGGAATGGATTGGAATGGAATGTGGAATTCAACGTGGAATGGAATGGATTGGAATGTGAAATGGAACGTGGAATGGAATATGGAAGAGAATATTCAATGGAACATGGAATGGAATGGAAAGTGGAATGGAATGTAATGGAATGGAATATAGAATGGAAAGTGCAGTGCAAAGTGGAATGAAACGTGGAATGGAGTGGAATGTGGAATGGATTGTGGAATGTAACCTGGAATGGAAAGTGGAATGGAATGGAATGGAAGGTGGAAAGGAAGGTGGAACGGAAGGTGGAACGGGATTGAAAGGAATGTGGAATGGAATGGATAGCAATGTGGAATGGAACGTGGAATCGCATGGAGTGGAATGTGGAATGGAATGTAGAATGGAATGTGGAAGGGAACGTGGAATGGAATGAAATGTGGAACGGAAAGTGGAATGGATTGTGGAATGGAATGGATTGTGGCATGGATTGTGGAATGGAATGTGGTATGGAATGTGGAATGGAATGCAATGGAATGCGGAATGGAATGTGGAAAGAAATAGAACGGAATGTGGAATGGAATGTGGAATGAAGTGGAATGGAATGTGGAATGGAATGGAATGGAATCTTGAATTCAACTTTAAATGGAATGGAATGGAATGTGAAATGGAAGGTGGAATGGATTGTGGAATGGAACTTGTAATGGAACGGAAAGTGGAATGGAATGTGGAATGGAACATGGAATGGAATGTATTGTGGAATGGAATGGAATGGAATGTGGAATGGAACGTGCAATGGAATGTGGAATGGAACGTGTAATGGAGTGGAATGTAGAATGGATCGTGGAATGGAACTTGGAATGGAATTGTATGTGGAATGGATTGTGGAATGTAATTTGGATTGCAACGTGAAATGGAATGGAATGGAATGTGGAATGGAATGTGGAATGAGATGGAATGAAATGTGGAATGGAATGCACTGGAATGTGGAATGGAACGTGAAATCGAATGGAATGGAATGCAGTATACAACGTGGAATGCAATGTGGAAAGGAACGTGGAATGGAATGGAATGCAGAATGGAAAGTGGAATGGATCGTGGAATGAAATGGAATTTGGAAAGGATTGTGGAATGGAGAGTGATACGGAATGTGGAATGGAAAGGAAAGGAATGTGGGAAGGAATGTGGAATGGAACGTGGAGATGAATGGAATGGAATGGAATGTGGAATGGAAAGTGGAATGGAACGGAATGGAACGTGGAATGGAATGGAAAGGAATGTGGAATGGAATGTGGAATGGAATGTGGAATGTAATGGAGTGGAATGTGGAATGGGATGGAATGCAATGGAATGGAATGTGGAATGGAATGGAAAGGGAAGTGAAATGGAATAGTATGGAAGCTGGAATGGAACGGAATGTAGTGGAAATTGGAATGGAATGGAATGGAATGTGAAATGGAATGTAGAATGGAATGTGGAGTGGAATCTGGAATGGAAAGTGGAATGGAATGTGGAACGTAATGTGCAATGGAATGTGGAATGCAATGAAATGAAACTGGAATGGAACGTGGAATGGATGGTGGAATGGAACGTGGAATGGAAGATGGAATGGAACGTGTAATGGAATGGAATAGAATGTTAAATGGAACATGGAATGGAATGGAATGGAACGTGGAGTGGAATGCAATGGAAATTGGAATGGAATCTAATGGAATGTGTAATGCAATGGAGTAGAAAGTAGTATGGAATGCAAAGGAAAGTGGAATGGAACGTGGAATGGAATGGAATGGAATGTGGAAAGGAATGGAATGGAATGCGGAATGGAATGGATTGGAATGTGGAATGGAATGTGGAATGGAAAGGAATGCAATGTGGAATGGAAAGGAATGGAGTGGAATGTGGAATGGAATGTAGAATGGAATGTGGAATGCAATGTGGAACGGAATGAGGAATGGAATGGAATGGAATGTGGAATGTAGTGGAATAGAAAGTTAATTGGATTGGAATGGAAAGGAATGGAACGTGAAATGCAATGAAACGTGGAATGGAATTCAATTCAATTTTGGAATGGAATGGAAAGGAATGTGGAAAGGAATGGAAAGGAAACAGGAATGGAAAGTGGAATTGAAAGTGGAATGGAAAGGAATGGATTGTGGAATAGAATGGAATTGAATGGAATGTGGAATGGAATGGAATGGAAACGAATGGAATGGAATGTGGAATGGAATGTAATGGAAAGTGGAATGGAATGTAATAGAAAGTGCAATGGAATGGAAAGAAAAGTAGAATGTAACGCAATGGAAAGTGGAATGAAATGGAATGGAACGTGGAATGGGATGGAATGGAATGGAACAGGGAATGGAATGAAATGGAAAAGATTGAAATGTGGAATGGAATGTGGACTGGAATAAAATGGAATGTGGAATGGAATGGAATGTGCATTGGAATGTGGACTGCAAAGGAATGGAATGTGTAATGCAATGGAATGGAAAGGAATGGAATGTGGAATGGAATGTTTAATGGAATTTGGAATGGAATGTTTAATGGAATGTGGAATGTAATGTGGAATGGGAAGTAATGCATTGTGGAATGGAATGGAGTGGAATATTGAATGGTATCAGGACTGGAAAGGAATGGAATGTCGAATGGTATGCAAAGGGATGTGGAATGGAATTGAATGGAATTTGGAATGGAAAGTGGAATGAAATGGAATGGAATGTGGCATGGAATGAGGAATGGAATGTGGATTGGGAAGGAATGGAATGTGGAATGCTGTGGAATGGAACGTGGAATGGAATGGAATGTGGAATTGAATGTGGAATGGAATGGAATGGATTCTGGATTGGAATGAAATGAAATGTTGAATGAAATGGGAAGTGGAAAGGAATGGAATTTAGAATGCAGTGGAATGGAATGTAGATTGCAGTGGAATGAAATGTAGAATGGAATGTCGAATGGAATGGAATGGAATGGAATGTGGAAAGGAATGGAATGGAAGGGAATGCGGAATTTAAAGGAATAGAATGTGGATTGGAATGTGGAATGGAATGGATAGAAATTTGGAATATAATAGATTGGAATGTGGACTGGAATTGAATGGAATGGAACGTGAAATGGAATGCAATGCAATTTGGAAAGGAATTCAATCTAGTTTGGAATGGAATGGAATGGAATGTGTTCTGGAATAGAAAGGAATGTGGAATGGAAAGTAGAATGGAATGGAATGAAATGTGGAATGGAATTGAATGGATTACAGAATGGAATGGAATGGAATGGGATTTGGAATTTGATGCAATGGAAATAAATGGAATGGAATGTGGAATGGAATGCAATGGAAAGTGGAATGGAATGGAATGGAATGGAATGTGGAACGGAATGGAATGGAATATGGAATGGAATGGAATGGAATGGAATGTAGAATGGAATGCAATGTGGAATGGAATGGAATGGAACATGTAATGGAACGCGGAATGGAATGTGGAATGGAATGGAATGGAATGTGGAATGAATGAGGAATGGACTGCGAAGGAATGTGAAATCAAATGTAGAATGGAATGGAATGGAAAGTGGAATAGAACGTGGAACAGAATCTGGATTGGAACGTGGAATGGAACGTTTAACGGAAAATGAAATGGAATGTGGGATGGAATATGGAATGGAATGGAATGGAAAGTGGAATGGAATGTGGAATGGCATGTGGAATGGAATATTGAATGGAATGGAATGGATTGCAATGTGGAATGGAATGGAATGGAGTGGATTGTGGAATGTCATGAAATGGTATGAGGAATAGAATGCGGAATGGAAAATGGAATGGAATGTGGAATGGAATGAAGTGGATTGTGGATTGGAATGTGCAATGGAATGGAGTGGAATGTGGAATCGAATGTAACGGAATGTGTAATGTAATGTGGAAGGGAATGGAATGGAATGTGGAATGGAAAGGAATGCAAAGTGGAATGGAATTTGGCATGGAATGTGGAATGCAGCGTTTAAAGGAACGGAATGCAACGTGGAATGGAATGGAATGAAATATGGAATTGAATGCAACCGAATGTGGAATGGAATGGCATAGAATGAAATGGAAATTGAAATGGAATGGAATGGAATATGGAATGGAATGGAAAGTAATGTGGAATGTAAACGGGAATGGAATGGAATTGAATGGAATGTGGAATGGAATGGAATGGATTGCGGAATGGAATGGAATGGAATGGAATGTGGAATGCAATGGAATGTAAACGAAAGGAATGAAATGTGGAATGATATGCAACAGAATGTGGAATGGAATGGAATGCAATGTGGAATGGCATGGAATGGAATTGAACGTGGAATGGAAAGGAATGGAATGTAATGGAATGTGGAATGGGATAGAATGGAAAGTGGAGTGAAATAGAATGGAATTTCGACAGGAATGGAAAGGAATGGAATGGATTGTGCAATGGAATGGAAGGTGGAATGGAATTTTAAAAAATGGGGAATCGAATGGAATGGAATGTAGAGCGGAAAGTCAAATGGAACGTAGAGTGGAATTGAAAGGAATGTGGAATGGAATGGACTGGAATGTGGAACGAAATGCGGAATGGAATGGAATGGAATGTGGAATGGAATGTGGTATGGATTGGAATGGAAAGTGGAATGGAACGCAATGGATTGTGTAATGGAACAGAATGGAATGGAATGGAATATGTAATGGAATGGAATGGAATAGAATAAATGTGGAATGGAATGGAATGGAATGGAATGGAATGGAATATGGATTCTAATGGAATGGATTCTTGACTGGAATTTAATGGAATGGAATGGAACGTGAAATGGAATGGAATGGAATGTGAACTGGAATTGAATGGAACTTGGAATGGAATGGAACAGAATGTGGAATGGAATGGAAAGCAATGTGTAATGGAAACTGGAATGGCATGGAATGGCATGGAAGGTGGAATGGAAAGGAATAAAGCGGACGGTGGAATGGATTGGAATGCAATGAGGACTGGAATATGTGAATGAATGAGGAATGGAATGCGTAATATAATGGAATGGAACGGAATGGAATGCGGAATGAAATGTGCAATGGAATGGAAAGGAATGTGAAAAGGAATGCAATGTAATGTGGACTGGAATGGAATGATGCGGATAGTGGAATGGATTGGAATGGAATGTGGACTGGAATATGGAATGGAATGTGGAATGGAATGCGGAATGTAATGGAGTGGAATGTGGAATGGGATGGAATGCAATGGAATGGAATGTGGAATGGAATGGAATGGGAAGTGAAATGGAATACTATGGAAGTTGGCATGGAATGGAATGGAGTGGAAATTGGAATGGAATTGAATGGAATGTGGAATGGAATGTAGAATGGAACGTGGAATGACATGTGGAATGGAATGTGGAATGTAATGTGCAATGGAAGGTGGAATGCAATGGAATGGATCTGGAATGGAACGTGGAATGGATGGTGGAATGGAAGGTGGAAAGGAATGGAATGGAATGTGGAATGGAATGTGGAATGGAATGGAATGGAACATGGATTGGAACGTGAAATACAACTTGGAAAGAAAAGTTGAATGGAATGTGGAATGGAACGTGGAAAGGAATGGAAAGCAATGTGGAATGGAATGGAATGGAAAGTGGAATGGAATGGAATGTGAAATGGAATGGAAAGGAATGGAATGGACTGTGGAATGGAATGGAATGGGATGTGAAATGGAACACTATGGAAGGTGGAATGGAATGGAATGGAGTGGAAATTGGAATAGAATGGAATGGAATGTGGAATGGAATGTAGAATGGAATGTGGAATGGAATGTAGAATGGAATGAGGAATGCAATGGAATGGATCTGTAATGGAACCTGGAATGGATGGTGGAATAGAAGGTGGAAAGGAATGGAATGGAAGGTGGAGTGGAATGGAATGGAACTTGGAATGGAACGTGAAATGCAACGTGGAAAGAAAGGTTGAATGGAACGTGGAATGGAACGTGGAGAGGAATGGAAAGCAATGTGGAATGGAAAAGAAAGGAAGGTGGAATGGAATGGAATGTGAAATGGAATGGAAAGGAATGGAATGGAATGTGCATTGGAATGGAATGGGAAGTGAAATGGAACACTATGGAAGGTGGAATGGAATAGAATGGAGGGGAAATTGGAATGGAATGGAATGGAATGTGGAATGGAATGTAGAATGGAATGTGCAATGGAATGTAGAATGGTATGTGGAATGTAATGTAGAATGGAATGTGGAATGCAATGGAATCAATCTGGAATGGAACGTGGAATGGATGGTGGAATGGAAGGTGGAAAGCAATGGAATGGAATGTGGAATGGAATGTGGAATGGAATGGAATGGAACTTGGAATGCAACGTGAAATGCAACGTGGAAAGAAAAGTTGAATGGAACGTGGAATGCAACGTGGAGAGGAATGGAAAGCAATGTGGAATGGAAGGGAAAGGAAGGTGGAATGGAATGGAATGTGAAATGGAATGGAATGGAATGTGGAATGCATTGTGAAATTAAATGGAATGGAAAGTGGAATGGAATGGAATAATACACGGAATGGAAGGTGGAATAGAATGGAATGGAATGTGAAATGGAATGGAATGGAAGGGAATGGAAGGGAATGTGGAATGGAATGGAATGGGATGTGAAATGGAATGGAAAGGAAGGTGGAATGGAATATAAGAGCAGAAAGTGGAGTGGAATGGAATGTGGAATGGACTGTAGAATGAAATGAGGAATGGAATGTGGAATGGAATGCGGAATGGAACGTGGAATGGAATGGAATGGAACCTGGAATGGATACTGGAATGGAATGTAATGGAACGTGTAATGTAATGTGGAATTGGTCATGGAATGGAACATAGAATGGAACGGAATGGAATGTGGAATTCAATGTGGAATGGAATGGAATGGAATGTTAAATCAATGTGCAATGGAATCGAATGGAATGTGGAATGGAATGTGTATTGGAATGGATGGAATGTGGAATGAAATGTAATGGAAAAATGGAATGGAATGTGGACAGGAATGCAAAGCAATTTTTAATAGAATGTGGAATGGAATGGAATGTGGAATGGAATGTGGAATCAAAAGTGGAATGGAATGGAAAGGAACGTGGAATGTAATGTGGAATGGAACGAAATGGTATGTGGAATGGAACGTAATGGTATGTGGAATGGAATGTGGAATTGAAGTGGAATTGAAACTGGAATGGAATGGAATGCTGAAAGCAATGAGGAAGGGAATGTGGAATGGAATGTGGAATGGAATGTTGAATGGAATGGAAGGGAATGTGGATTGGAATGTGGAATGGAATGTGGAATGGAATGTGCAATGGAATGGAATGGAATGTGGAATGGAACATGGAATGTACCATGGAATGTAACGTGGAAAGAAACGTGGAATGGAAAGTGGAATGGAACCTGGAATGGAATGTGAAAAGGAATCTGTAATGCAATGGAATGAAATGGAAGATGGAATGGAACGTGGAATGGAATGGAATGGAATGGAAACTGGAATACAACGCGGAATGGAATGTGGAATGGAACGTGGATTGGAATGGAATGGAATGTGGAATGGAATGGAACGGAACATTTAATGGAATGTGCAATGAAATATGGAATGGAATTTTAAATGGAATGTGCAATGGAATGTGGAATGGAAAGGAATGGAAAGTGGAATGGAATTGAATGGAATGTGGAATGCAATGGAATGGAATGGTATGGAATGTGAAATGGAATGGAATGGAACGTGAAATGAAACGTGGAACGGAAAGTGCAATGAAATGTGGACAGGAACGTGGAATTGAATGTGGAGTGGAATGGAATGGAATGTGGAAAGAAATGGAATGCAATGTGGAATGGAAAGGAAAGGAAAGTGGAATGGAATGGAATGGTATGGAATGTAGGTTAGAAATAAAAAGAATTGAATGGAATGTGGAATGAAATTGAATGGATTGTGGAATGGAATGGAATGAAATCGAATGTGGAATGGAAAGGAATGAACTGCGGAATGGAATGAAATTGAATGTGAAATGGAAAGGAATGAACTGTGGAATGAAATGGAATGGAACGGAATTTGGAATGGAATGGAATGAAATGGAGTGGAATGCAGAATGGAATGGAATGGAATGCAAAATGGAAAGAATGGAAGGGAATGGAATGTGGAATTCAATGGAATGGTATGTGGAATGGAATGGAATGGAATGTGGAATGCAATGGAGAGGAACGGAAAGGATTTGAATATTGAATGGAATGGAATTCAATGCAGAATAGAATGGAATGGAATGCGGAATGGAATGGAATGGAATTGAATGGAATGGAATGTGGAATGGAATGGAATGTGGAATGGAATGGAATGGAATGTGGAATGGAATGGAGTGGAATATGGAATGAAATGGAATGGAACGTGGAAAGGAAATTGGAATGGAATTCGGAATGAAATGGAAAGGAATCGCATGTGGAATTGTATACAACGGAATGTGGAATTGAATGGAATGAAATGTAGAATGGAATGGAAAGGGAAGTGGAATGGAATGTGAAAAGGAATGTGGACTGGAATGTGGAATAGAATGGAATGGAAAGTGGAATGGAAAGGAATGCAATGTGGTATAGTATGGAATGGAATGCAATGTGGAATGGAATGTGAAAAGTAATGGAATGGAATATGAAATGTAAGGTGGAGTGGAATGGAATGGAATGTGGAATGGAATGT
Organism: Pongo abelii; assembly: GCF_028885655.2. Lineage (NCBI taxonomy): Eukaryota > Metazoa > Chordata > Mammalia > Primates > Hominidae > Pongo > Pongo abelii. The sequence goes on along the minus strand of NC_072000.2, from coordinate 13,760,840 downwards.
GCAATGGAATGGAATGGAATGTGGAATGAAATGGAATGGAACATGGAATGGGACGTGGAATGCAATGTGGAAGGGAAAGGAATGGAATGTGGAATGAAATGAAATGGAATGGAATGTGGAATGGAATGTGGAACGCAATGTGGAACGGAATGTGGAAAGGACTGTGGAATGGAATGTGGAATGGAATGTGGAATGGAATGTGCAATGGCAGGTGGAATTGAAAGTGGAATGGAATGTGGAATGAAACGTGGAATGGAATGTGCTATGGAATGTAATTGAATGTGGAATGGAATGTGGAATGCAATGTGGAATGGAATGGAAAGGAATGTGGAATGGAATGTGGAATGGAATGTGGAATAGTATGTGGAATGGAATGGAATGGAATGTGGAAGGAAATGTGGAATGTAATGTGGAATGGAAGGTAGAAGAGAACATTCAATTGAATGGAATGGAATGTGGAATGCACTGTGGAATAGAATCTGGAATGTAAAGTGGAATGGAACGGAATGGAATGTGGAAAGAAATGGAATGAGGAATGGAATGGACTGTAATGTGGAAAGGAATGTGGAATGGAATGTAATGGAATGTGGAACGAAACGGAATGGAATGTGGAATGGAATGTGGAATGGAACGTGGAGGGCATCGGAATGCCAAGTGGAAAGGAATTTGTAATGGAATTGTGGAATGGAACGTGAAATGGAATGGAATGGAATGTAGAGAGGAACGTGGAATGGAATGGAATGGAACATGGAATGTAACGTGGAATGAAAAGTGGAATGGAGTGGAATGGAAAGTGGAATGGAATGTTGAATAGAATGGAATGGAATGGAATGGAATGTGGAATGGAACGGAATGGAATGTGTAATGGAAAGGAATGAAATGTGGAATGCCATGGAATGGTATGGAATGTTGAATGGAATGGAATGTAATTTAATGAAATGTGCAATGGAATGGAATGGAATGTGGAATGGAATAGAATGAAATGTGGAACAGAATGGAATGGAATGTGTAGTGGAATGGAATGCAATGGAATGTGGAATGGAATGCAGTGGAATAGAATGAAATGTAATGGAATATGGAATGTACCGTGGAAGGCAAGGTGGAATGGAATGGAATGAATTGTGGAATAGAATGGAATGGAACGTGCAATTTAAATTAAGTGAATGTGTAATGCAATGGAATTGTATGGAAAGTGAAATGAAATGGAATGCAATGGAATGGAATGTGCAATGGAATGGATTGGAATATGGAATGGAATAGAATAGAATGTGGAATGGAATATTTTGGAATGTGGAGAGGATTGTAATAGAACGGAATGTGGAATGGAATGCAATGGAATAGAATGAAATGGAAGGGAATGTGGAATGGAATGTGAAATGCAATGGAATGCAATGCAATGTGGAATGGAATGGAACGTGGAATGTAACGTGGAATGGAACGTGGAATGGAATGTGGAATGGAATGTGAATGGAATTTGGAATGGAACATGGAATGGAACCTGCAATGAAATGGAATGGAATGTCAAATGGAACGTGGAATGGAAACACGAATGAAATGGAATGTATTGTGGAATGGAATGTGCAATGGAATGGAATGGAATGTGGAATGGAATGTGGAATAAAATGTGGAATACAATGGAATGGAATACGGAATGGAAAGTGGATTGGAATGGAAAGGAATGTGGAATAGAATGGAATGGAATGTGGAATCGAATGTGGAATGAAATGCAATGGGATGTGGAATGGAATCTGGACTAAAATGGAATGGAATGTGGAATGGAATGTGGTATGGAATGTGGAAACTATTGTGGAATGAAATGGAATATAATGTGGAATGGAATCTGGAATGGAATGGAATGTGGAATGGAAAGTGGAATGGAATGTGGAATGGTATGTGGAATGTAACGTGGAATGGAACATAATGTAATGTGGAATGGAATCTGTAATGGAATCTGGCATGGAAAGTGGAATGGAATGAAACGGAGAGTGGAATGGAATGTGGAATACCTTGGAATGGAACGTGGAATGGAATGAGGAATGGAATGCAAAGGAATGTGGAAAGAAATGTGCAATGGAATGTCGAATAGAATGGAATGGAATGTGGAATGGTATGTGGAGTGGAATGGAATGGAAGGTGGAATGGAACTGAATGGTATCTAGAATGGAATGTTGAGTGGAATGTGGAATGGAATGTGGAATCCAATGGAATGGAATGTGGAATACAATATGGAATGGAATGTGGAATACAATATGGATTAGAATGTGAAATGGAATGGAATGGAATGGGGAATTGAATGTGGAATGGAGTGTGGAATAGAATGTGGAATGGAAAGGAATAGAATGTGGAACTAAATGTGGAATGGAGAGTGGAATGGAATGTGGAATGGAACGGAATGGAATGTGGAACAGAAGGTGGAATGAAATATGGAATGGAAGGGAATGGACTGTGGAATGGAATGGAATGGAATGGTATGGAATATGGAATGGAATGGAATGGAATGTGGAATGGATCGTGGAAACGATCATGGAATGGAACGTTTAATGGAATGCGGAATGTAAAGTGGAATGCAATTGAATGGAACGTGGAATGCAATGTGGAATAGAATGGAAAGGAACGTGGAATGGAATGTTGAATGGCATGGAATGGAAATTGTAATGCAATGTGGGACGGAATGGAATGGAATGTGGAATGGAATGTGGAATGGAACCTGGAATAGAATGTGGAATGGCATGTGGAATGGAACGTGGAATGTAATTGACTGGAATGTGGAATGGAATGGAACGGATTGTGGAATAGAATGGAATGGAATGGAATGTGGAATAGAATGGAATGCAATGGAATTTAATGCAGAATGTAATGGAATGGAATGTGAAATGCAATGTAATATAATGGAATGGGAAATTGAATGGAATGGAATTGAATGTGGAATGGAATGGAATGGAATGTCGAATGGAATGTACTGGGGAGTGGAATGCAAAGTGGAATGCAATGTGGAAAGGAATGTGGAATGGATTGGAATGGAATGTGGAATGGAATGTGGAATGGAATGTGGAATGAAATGGAATGGAATGTGGAAAGGAATGGAATGGAATGGAATGTGGAATAGGATGGAATGGAATGAAATGTGGAATGGAATGTGGAATGGAATGTCGAATGAAATGGAATGGAATGTGGAACGGAATGGAATGGAATGGAATGTGGAATAGGATGGAATGGAATGAAATGTGGAATGGAACGTGGAATATAATGGAATGGAATATGGAATGGAATGGAATGGAAAGTGAAATGGAATGGAATGGAATGTGGAACAGAATGAAACGTGGAATGGAATGGAATGCAACGTGGATTGGAATGGAACGGAATGTGCAATGGAATGGAGTGGAATGGAGTTTAAAGTGAAATGGAATGCGGAATTAAATGAGAAATGGAAGTGGAAAGGAATGTGGAGTGGAAAGTGGAATGGAATGAAATGGATTGTGGAAAGAAATGGAATGGAAAGTAGAATGAAACGTGGAATGGAAATTGGAAAGGAATGTGGAATGGAATGGATTGGAATGTGGAATGGAATGTGAAATGAAATGTGGAATGACATGGATTGAAATGTGCAGGGGAATGTGGAATGGAATACAATGGAACGTGGAATGGACCATGGAACGGATCGTGGAAAGGAACGTGGAATGGAACGTGGAATGAAATGTGGAATGGAATGGAATGGAATGTGGAATGCAATGTTGAAAGGAAAGCAATGAAATGAGGAATGGAATGTGGAATGGAATGGAAAGGAATGTTGAATGGAATGGAGTGGAACGTGGAAAAGAATGTTGAATGGAATGTGGAAGGGAACATGGAATGGAATGGAATGGAATGTGGAGTGAATGGAATGGAATGTGGAATAGAATGGAATGGAATGGAATGGGATGCAGAATTGAATGGAATGGAATGTGGAATGGAATGGAATGGAATGGAATGTAGAATTGAATGGAATGGAATGTAGAAAGTAACGGAATAGAATGTGGAATAGTAAGGAAAACAATGTAGAATAGAATGTGGAATGAAATGTGGAATGGAATGTGGAAAGTAATTGAATGGAATGTGGAATATAATAGAATGGAACGTGGAATAGAATGGAATGGAATGGAATGTGGAATAGAAGGGAAGGCAATGGAATGGAAAGCGGAATGGAATGGAAAGGAATGTGGAATGCAACGGAATGGAACGAAATGTGGAATTAAATGGAATGGAATGTCGAATGGAATGGAATAGAATGTGCAATGGAAAGGAATGGAACGTTGATAATAATGTGGAATGGCATGTGGAATGGAATGTGGAATGTAATTGAATGGAATGTGGAATATAATGGAATGGAATGTGGAATGGAATGTAATGGAATGGAATGTGGAATAGAATGGAATGCAATGGAATGGAAGGTGGAATGGAATGGACTAGAATGTGGAATGCAATCTTGATTGGAATGTGGAATGGAATGTGGAAAGAAATGTGGAATGGAAAGGAATGTAATGTGGAATGCAATGTGGAATGGAATGTGGAATGGAAAGTGGTATGGAATGGAATAGAAAGTGGAATGGAACATGGAATGGAATGAAATGGAACGTGGAGTGGAATGTGGAATGGAACGTGAAAGGGAACATGGAATGGAATGAAATGTGGAATAGAATGGAATGGAATGTGAAATCGAATGTGAAATGGAATGTGGAAAGTATAGTTGAATGGATTGTTGAATGGAATGGAAAGGAATGTGGAATGAAATGTGGAATGGAATCTGGAATGGAATGTGGAATGGAATGTCGAACATGAAATGGAATGAATTGGAATGTGGAATGGAATGTGGAATAGAATGTGGAATGGAAAGTGGAATGGAATGGAATGGATTGTGGAATAGAGTTTGGAAAGTAATGTGGAATGGAATGGAATGTGGAATGGAATGGATTTGAATGTGGAAAGGAATGTGGAATGGATTGAAAAGGAATGTGGAATGGTATATAGAAAGAAAAATGGAATGGAATGGAATGGAATGGAATGTGAAAAGGAATGTGGAATGGAATGTGAAATGGAACACGGAATGGAATGTAGAATGGAATGAAATGGAACTTGGAATGGAACGTGGAAGGGAATGTGAAATCGAATGGAATGGAATGTGGAATGGAATGTAGAATGTAATGCAATGGAATGTGGAATGGAATGTGCAATGGAATGGAATGGAATGTTCAAAGGAATGTAGAATGGAATATATAAGGGAATGCAATAGTGTGTCAAATGGAATGTGGAATGGAATGTGAACTGGAATATGGAAAGAAATGTCGAACTGTATGGAATGAAACTTGGAATGGAATGGAATGGAACGTGGAATAGAACGTGCAATGGAACGTGGAAAGGAAATTGGAATGTAATGGAATGAAATGTGGAAAGGAATGTAGAATGGAATGTGGATTGGAATGGAATGGAATGTAAAGGAATGTGGAAAGGAATGTGGAATGGAACGTTCAATGGAACGTGGAATGGAATGTAATGGAACGTGGAATGAAACGTGGAATGGTACGTGGAATGGAACATGGAATGGAATGAGAAATGCAATGCAAAGCATTCTGGAATGGAATGTGAAAAGCAATGTGGAATTGAATGGAATGGAAAGTGGAAGGGAACATGGAATTGAATGGAATGGAACGTGGAATGGAACATGGAATGGAATGGAATGAAACGTGGAATGGAACGTGGGAAGGAAAGTGGAATGGAATGTGGAATGGAATGGGAAATGGAATGGAATAGAATGTTGAATGGAATGTGGAAGGGAATGTGGAATAGAATGGAATGGAATGTGGAATGGATTGTGGAATGGAATGTGGAATGCAATGAGGAATGGAATCTGAAATTGAATGGAATGGAATGTGGAATGGAATGTGGAAAGGAATGTGGAATAGAATGGAATGGAATGTGGAATGGAATGTAGTGGGTTGTGGAATGCAATGTGGAACGGAATTTGATGGAATGTGGAATGGAATGAGGAATGGAATGTGGAAAGGGATGTGGAATGGAACGGAAAGGAATGTGCAATGGAATCTGGAATGGAGTGTTGATTGGAATGTGAAATGGAACGGAATAGAAAGTGGAATGGAATGTGGAATGGAATGTGGAATGGAGAGAATGGAACGTGGATTGGAATGTGGAGTGGAATGGAATGGAAAGTTCAATGGAATGTGGAATGGAATGGAATGGAATGTGGAATAGAATGTTGAGCGGCATGTGGAATTGAATGTGGAATGGAAAGAAAAGGAATGTGGAATGGAATGTGGAATGGAAAGGAATGTAATGTGAAATGTAATGTGGAATGGAATGTGGAATGGAAAATGGAATGGAATGGAGGGCAGTGTGGAATGGAACGTGGTGTGGAATGGAATGGAACTTGGAATGCATCATGGAATGGAAAGTGGAATGGAATGAAATATGGAATTGACGTAATGGAATGTGGAATGGAATGTGAAACGGAACGTGGAATTGAAGGTTGAATGGAATGGAAAGGAATGTGGAATAGAAAGTGGAATGGAATATGGAAGGGAACATGGATTGCAATGTAATGGAATGTGGAATGAAATGTGGAATAGAATGAAGAATGGAATGTAGAATGGAATGCAAAGGAATGTGTAATGGAATGTGGAATAGAATGTGAAATGGAAAGTGCAGTGGAATGGAATGTGGAATGGAAGAGATTGGAAAGTGGAAAGGAATGTTGAATGGAATGCAATGTAATGTGGCATGGAACTAAGTGGAATGTGGAATGCAATGTGGAATGTAATGTGGAATGATACGGAATGGAATGTGGATTGCAATGCGGAATGGAGTGTGGAATGGAATGTTGAATGGAAAGAATAGAATGTTGAATGGAAAGGAATGGAATGTGGAATGGAATGTGGAATGGAACAAGCATTGGAATGGAATGCACTGTGGAATGGAAAGGAATGGATTAGTATGGAATATGGAATGGAGTGGAATGGACCACGGAAAGGAACGTGGAATGGAAAGTGGAATGGAACATGGAATGGAAGGTGGAATGGAAAGCAAGGGAAAGAGGAATGGAATGTGGAATGCAATGGAATGGTATGTGCAATAGATTGCAATGTGGAATGGAATGGAATGGAATGTGGAATTGAATTTGGAATGGAATGGAATGGCATGTCGAAAGGAATGTGGGACAGACTGGAGTGGAAAGTGGAATGGAAGGTGGAATGGAATAGAATGTGGAATGGAAAGGAGTGAAACGTGGAATGGAACGTGGAATGCAATTTGAAATGGAAAGTGGAATAGAATGGAATGGAATGTGGAATGTAACGTGGTATGCAATGGAATGGAACGCGGAACTGAAAGGGGAACGGAGTGTGTAATGGAATGTATTTAATCATGGAATGGAACGTGGAAAGGAAAGGAAAGGAACATGGAATGGAATGTGGAATGGAAAGTGGAATGGAATGTGGAATGATATGAAGAATGGAATGGAACGTGGAATGGAATGTGCAATAGAATGGAATGGAATGGGGAATGAAATGTGAAATTGAATGGAATGGAATGCGGCATCGAATGGAATGGAATGTTGAATGGGATGTGGAATGGAATGGAATGTGGAATGGATTGTGGAATGGAATGTGGAATAGAACGGAATCGAATGTGGAATTGAAGGAGGAATGCAATGTGGAATGGAACATGGAATTGAACATGGATTGGAATGGAATGGAACGTGGAATAGAATGTGGAATGGAATGGAATAGAATGTGGAATGGAATGGAATGGAATGTGGAATGGAACGTGGAGTGGAATGGAATGGAGTGTGGAATGGAATGAAATGGAATGTGGAATGCAATGTGGAACAGAATGGAATGGAACGTGGAATGGAATGGAATGGAACATGGAATGGAATGTGAGATTGAATGGAATGCAATGTTGAATGCAATGGAATGGAATGTGGAATGGAATGTGGAATGGAATGGAATGGAATGTGGAATGCAATGTGAAATGGAATGTGCAAAGGAATGTGGAATGGAATGGAATGAAACGTAAAACGGAAGGTGCAATGGAATGGAATGGAATGTGGAATGGAATATGAAATGGAATGTGGAATGGAATATGAAATGGAATGTTGAATGGAATGTGGAATGGAATATGGAATGGTGTGGAATGGAATATGGAATTGAATGGAATGGAATCTGGAGTGGAATGTGGAATGAAATGGAATTGATTGTCGAATTGAATGGAATGGATTGAGGAATGGAATGTGAAATGGAATATGAAACGCAATGTGGAATGTAATGGAATGGAAAGTGGAAGGGAATGGAAAGTAATGTGGAATGGAATGGGGAATGTAATGTGAAATGGACCGTGGAACGGAAAGGAATGGAATGTGGAATGGAACGTGGAATGGAACGTTTAATGGAAAGTGGAATGGAACGTGGAATGTAATGTGGAATGGAAGGTACAATGGAATGTGCAATGGAAAGTGTAATGGAAGGAGGAATTGAAAGAAACGGATCCTGGAATGCAACATGGAACGGAATGAAATGCTACGTAGAATGGAATGTGGAACGGAATGCGGAATGGAATGTGGAATGGAAAGTGGAATGGAATGTAATGGAATGTGGAATGGAATGTCGAATGGAATTGAATGGAATATGGAATGGAATGTGGAATGGAATGTGGAATGGCATGGAATGAAATGTGGAATCCAATGTGGATTGGAATTGAATGGAATGAGGAATGGATTGGAATGGAATGTGGAATGGAATGCAGACTGGAATGCATTGGAATGTGGAAAGGATTGTGGAAAGGAATGGAATGGAATGGAATATGGAATGGAACATGGAATGGAATGTGGAACGGAATGTGGAATGGAATGTCGACAGGAATGCAATGGAATGTGGAATGCAATGTGGAATGGAGTAGAATGGAATGTGGAATGGAAAGTGGATCTGAATGTGGACAGGAAAGCAATGGAATGTGGAATGGAATGTGGAATCGAGTGCAATGGAATAGAATGAAATGTAAGGTAATGTGGAATGGACTGTGGAATGGAAGATGGAATGGATTGGAATGGAAGGTGGAATGGATTTGAATGGAATGTGGAATGGAAGGTGGAATGGATTGGAATGGAATGTGGAATGGAATGGAATGGAAGGTGGAATGGAAAGGAATGGAATGTGTAATGGAAAGGAATGTAATGTGGAATGCAATGGAATGGTATGGAAAGTGGAATAGAATGGAATGGAATGGAATGGAATGTGCAATGGAATGGATTGGAATGTGGAATGGAAAAGAAAAGAATGTGGAATGGAATGGAATGGAATGGAATGTGGAGAGGATTGGAATGGTTTGGAATGTTGGATGGAATGCAATGTAATAGAATGAAATGGAATGCAACGTGGAATTGAATGTGGAATGGAATGGAATGCAATGGAATGTGGAATGGAATGGAACGTGGAATGGAATGTGGAATGGAATGTGGAATGGATCCTGCAATGGAAACCGGAATGGAATGGAATGGAATGTGGAAAACAATGTGGAATGGAACGTGGAATAGAACGAGGAATGGAATGGAATGGATTGTGGAATGGAATGTGTAATGGAATGGAATGGAATGTGGAAAAGAATGTGGAATGGAACGTGGAATAGAACGAGGAATGGAATGGAATGGATTGTGGAATGGAATGTGTAATGGAATGGAAAGGAATGTGGAACAGAATGTGGAATAGAATATGGAATAGAATGGAATGGAATGTGGAATGGGAATTGGATTGAAATGAAATGGAATTTGGAATGGAATGGAGTGGAATGTGGAATCGAAAGTGGACTGGAATTCAATGGGATTTGGAATGGAATGTGGAATGGAATGTGGAATGGTTTGTGGAATGGGATGTGGAATGGAACATAATGTAACGTAAAATGGAACGTGGAATAGAATGGAATGGAACGTGGAATGGAACGTGGAATGAAATGGAATGGTATGCGGAATTGAATGTGGAATGGAACGTGCAATGGAATAGAAAGTGGAATGGAATGGAAAGGAACGTGGGAAGGAATGTGGAATGAAATGTGGAATGCAACGTGGAATTGAATGAGGAACGGAATGTGGAATGCAAAGTTATGGAATAGGGAATGGTATGGAATGGAATGTGGAAAGGAATTTAATGGAATGCAGAATGGAATGTGGAATGGAATGGAATGGAAGGTGGAATGGTATGGAACGTGGAATGGAATGGCAGTTAATGGTATGGAATATGGAATGGAATTGAGTGTAATGTGCAGTGGAATCTGGAATGGAATGGAATGGAACATGGAATGGAACGTGGAATTGAACGAGTAATGGAACACGGAATGGAACGTGGAATGGAAAGTGGAATGAAATGTGGAATGGAATGTAATGGAATATGGAATAGAGGGGAATGTAATGTGCAATGGAATGTGGAATGGAATGGAATGAAATGGAATGGAATGTGGAATAGAATTCAATCGAATGTGTAAAGGAAAGGAATGGAATATGGAATGGAAGGGAATGTTATGAAATGTGGAATGGAATTGAATGGTATGTAATGGAACGTGGAATGGAATGGAATGTAACGTGGAATAGAATGGAATGAAACGTGCAATGGAAAGTGAAATGGAATGTAGAATGGGACGTGGAATTGAATACTGAATGGAATGTGGAATGGAAAGTTATGGGATGTGGAATGGAAAGTTATGGGATGTGGAATGGAATGGAATGGAATGTGGAATGGAATGAAATGGAATGTTGAATGGAATATGGAATGGAATGGAACTGAAAGTGGAATGGAATGGAATGGAATGTGGAAAGGAATGGAATGGAATGTGGAATGCAATATCGAATGCAATGTGGAATGAAATGGAATGGAATGTGGAATGGAATGGAATGGAATGTGGAATGGCAGAGAATAGTAGGGAATGCGGAATGGAATGGAATGGAACGGGGAATGGAATGTGGAATGGAATGTGGAATGGAAAGTGGAATGGAATGGATTGTAATGCAATGTGGAAAGGAATGTGGAATGCAATGAAATGTAATGTGGGATGGAATGTAATGGAGTGTGGAACGGAATGGAACGTGGAATGGAAAGGAATGCGACGTGGATTGGAATGGAATGGATTCTGGAATGGAATGCGAAATGGAATGTATAATGGAATGTGGAATGGAATGATATGGATCATGGAATGGAATGAAATGGAACATGGAATGGAAAGGAATGGAATGTGGAATGGAATGGAATGGAACGTGTAATGGAATGTGAAATGGATTGTGGAATGGAACATGGAATGGAACGTGGAATGGAATGGAATGCAACGTGGATTGGAACTTGGAAAGGAACGTGGAAAAGAAAGTGGAATGTAAGGTGGAATGGAAAGTAATGGAATGTGGAATGAAATGAAATGGAATGGAATGTGGAATGGAATGAGGAACGGAATGTGGAATGGAATGTGGAATGGAATGTGGAAAGGAATTCGGAATGGAGCGGAATGGAATTGTGAAATGGAACGGATTGGAATGTGGAATGGAATGTGGATTGGAATGTGTAATGGTCGGTGGAATGGTATGTGGAAACGAATGTGGAATGGAACGGAATGGAATGTGAAATGGATTGGATTGGAATGTTGAACCGAATGGAATGGAATGTGGAATGGAATGTGGAAAGAATTGGAATGGAGTGTGAAATGGAATGGAATGGAATGTAGAACTGAATGTCGGACAGAATGTGAAATGGAATGTGGAATGGAATGTGGAAAGGAATGTGGAATTGAATGGAATGGAATCTGAAATGGAATGGAATGGAAAGTGTAATGGGATGTGGAATGAAACGGAATGGAATCTGGAATGAAATGTGGAATTGAATGTGGAATGGAAAGGAATGGAATGTGGAATTGAATGTGGAATGGAGTGTGGAATGTAATGTGGAATGGAATGTGAAATGGAATGTGGAATGGAAAGGAATGGAATGTGGAATGGAATGTGAAATGTAATGGAATGGAAAGTGGAATTGAAAGGAATGGAACGTGGAAAGGAATGGAATGGAAGGAAGTCTGGAACGTGGAATGAAACGTGGACAAGAACATGGAATGTAGCGTGGAATGGAAAGGAATGGAATGTGGAATGGAATGGAATGGAATGTGGAAAAGAAAGTGGAATGGAATGTAATGTAATGTGGAATGGAATGAAATGGAATGTGGAATGGAATGGGGAATGGAATCTGGAAAGGTATGTGGAATGGAAAGGAATGAAATGGAATGTGGAATGGAATGTGGAATGGAATGTGGAATGGAGTGTGCAACTGAATGTGGAATGGATTGTGAAACGGAATGTGAAATGGAATCTGGAATGGAATGGAATGGAATGTGTAATGGAATGGAATGGAATGTGGAATGGAATGTGGAATGTAATCTGGAAAGAAATGTGGAATGGAACGGAATGGAATCTGCAAAGGAATGTGGAATGGAGTGTGGAATTGAATGGAATAGAATGTGGAAAGGAATTTGGAATGGAGTGTGGAATGCAATATGGAATTGACAGAAAGGAACTTGGAATAGAATTTGGAATGGAATGTAGCAAGGAAAGTGAAATGGAATGGAATTGACTGTGGAATTCAACGCGGAATGAAAAGAAATGGGACGTGGAATGGAACGTGGAATGGAACGTGGAATGGAGAGGAAAGGAACATTAAATGGAATGTGGAATGGGATGTGGAAAGGAATGGAATGGAATGTGGAATGGAATGTGAAATCGAATGTGGAATGGAATGGAATGGAATGTGGAATGGAATGGAATGGAATGTGGAATGGTATGTGGAATGGAATGTGGAATGAATGTGGAATGGAACGGAGTGGAATATGAAATGGAATGTGGAATGGAATGGAATGGAATGTGGAATGAATGTGGAGTGGAACGGAATGGAATGTGAAATGGAACGTGGAATGGAATGGAATGGAACTTGGAATGGAATGGATTGGAACGTGGAATGGAATGGATTGGAATGTCAAATGGAATGAGGAATGGAATGAAATAGAATGGAATTGCATGTGTAATTTAATGGAAAGGAACTTCGAATGGAATCTAATGTAATGTGAAATGGAATGAGGAATGGAATGGAAGAGAATGGAATGGAATATGGCTTGTAATGGAATGGAATGGAATGGAACGTGGAATGGAATGTGGAATGCAGTGGAATGGAATGAGGAATGGAATGGAATGGAATGTAGAATAGAATGTGCAGTGGAATGTGAAATGGAATGGAATGGAACGTGGAATGGAATGAGGAATGGAACATGGAATGTAATGTAATGAAACATGGAATGGAATGAGGAATGAAACGTGGAGTGGAACGAGTAAAGCAAAGTGGAATGGAAAGTGGAATGGAATGTGGAATGGAAAGTGGAGAGGAATGGAGTGGAGTGGAATGTGGAATGGAAAGTGTAGAGGAATGGAGTGGAGTGGAATGTGGAATGGAATGGAATGGATTCTGGAATGGAATGGAATGGAATGTAGAAACAAATGAAATGGAATGTGGAATGGAATGGTTTGGAACGGAATGGAGTGGAATGTGGAATGGAATGGAGAGCAATGTGGAATGGAATGTGGAAAGGAATTTGGAATGGAATTGAATGGACTGTGGAAAGGAATGGAAAGGAATCGAATGTGTAATGGAATGGAATGGATTGTGGAATGGAAAGGTATGGAATGGAATGTGGAATGGAATGGAATGTGGAATGGAATGTGGAATGGAATGGAATGGAAAGGGGAAAGGAAATGTATGGAATGTGGAATGGAATGGAATGGAATGTGGAATGGAACGTAGAATGGAATGGAATGTAATGTGAAATGGAATCAGGAATGGAATGGAATGTAATGTGAAATGGAATCAGTAATGGAATGGAAAAGAATGGAATGGAATGCGGACTTTAATAGAATGGAATGTGGAATGGAATGTGGAATGGAATGGATTGGAACGTGGAATGCAATGGAATGGAACGGAATGGAATGGAGCATGGAATGGAATCGAATGGAATGGGGAATGGAATTTGTAATGGAATGGTGTGGAATGGGAGGTGTAATGGAAAGGAGTGGAATGCAATGGAATGTGGATTTGAATGGAATTTAATGTGGATTGGAATTGAATTGAATGTGGAATGGAAAGGAATGGAAAGCGAATGGAATAGAAAGGAATGGAATGCGAATGGAAAGGAAAGTGGAATGGAATGGTGTGGAATGTGGAATGGAATGGAATGGAATGTTGAATGGAATGGAATGGAACGTGGAATGCAGTGGAATGGAATGGAAAGGAATGTCTAATGGAACGGTATTGAATTTGGAATGGAATGGAATGTGAAATGCAATGGAATGGAATGTGGAACGCAATGGAATGCAATAGAACGTGAAATGGAATGGAATGGAATGTGGAATGGAAGGGAATGGAATGTGGAATGGAAGGGAATGGAATCGAATGCAATGTGGAATGGAATGGAATGGAATATGGAATGGAATATGGAATGGAATGGAATGGAATGTCGAATGCAACGTTAAATGGAATGGAATGGAACGTGGAGTAGAATGGTATGGAATGTGAAATGGAATGAGGAATGGAATGAAATGGAATGGAATGGAATGTGGAATGGAATGGAATCGAATGTGAAAAGGAATGGAATGGAATGTGAAATCGAATAAGGAATGGAATGGAATGTGGATTGTACTGTAATGGAATGTGGTTTCTAATGGAATGGAAAGCAGAGTGGAATGTGGAATGGATTGGAATGGAACATGGAAGAGAATGTGGAACGGAATGGAATGGAATGAGGAATGGAACGTGGAATAGAATGTGGAATGGAATGGAATGGAATGTGAATGGAATGAGGAATGGAACGGGGAATGAAATGGAATGTAACATGGAATGGAATGTCGAACGGAACGTGGAGTGGAAAGTGGAATGGAAAGTGGAAAGGAACGTGAAATGAAACGTGGAGTGGAACGTGGAGTGGAACGTGGAATGGAAAGTGGAATGGAATGGAAAATTGAATGGAACGGAAGGTGGATTTGAATGGAATGGAAACAGAAAGGAATGGAATGCATGGTGGAATGGAATGGAAAGGAAAGAGGAATGGAATGGAATGTGGAATAGAATGTGGATTGGAATGGAATGGAAAGTTGAATTGAACGGAATAGAAAGTGGAATGGAATGGAATGCAATGAGGAATGGAATGTGGAATGCAATGGAATGAAACGCGGAATGGAATGATGAATGGAACGTGGAATGGAATGGAATGGAAAGTTTAACGGAACATGGAATGGAATGCGGAATGGAAAGTGGAATGTAATGGAATGGAAAGTGGAATGGAATGGAATGGAACGTGGAATGGTATGGAAAGGAAGGTGGAATGGAATGGAACGTGTAATGGAGTGAAATGGAAAATGAAATGGAAAGTGGAATAGAATGGTATGGAATGTGGAAAGGAATGTGGAATGGAATGTGGAATGGAATGTGGAATGGAATGGAATGTGGATTGGAAGGAGGAATGGAATGTGGAAGGGAACATAGAATGGAATGGAATGGAACATGGAATGGAAGGGAAAGTGGAATGGAACGGAATGGATAGTGAAATGGAATGGAATGGAAAGTGGAATGGAATGGATCGTTGAATGGAGAGGAATGGAACGTTAAATGGAAATTGGAATGGAATGGAATGGAATGTGAAAAGGAATAAAGTGGAATGTGGAATGGAAAGCGGAATGGTATGTGGAATGGAACGTGGAATGGAATGGAAAGGAAAGTGGAATTGAATGTGGAATGGAATGGAATGGAGTGTGGAATGGAATGGAGTGGAAAGTTGAATGAAATGGAATGTAATGGAATGAGGAATGTAATGGAATGGAATATTGAAAGGAATGTAATTGAATTAAATGTGTAATGGAAAGAAATGGAATATGGAATAGAATGGAATGGAATGTGGAATGGAATGGAATGGAATGTGGAAAGGAATGTGATGGAATGTGGAATGGAATGAGGAATGCAATGGAATGGAATGTGGAATGGAACGTGGAAAGTAATGGAATGGAATGTGGAATGGAATGTGGAATGCAATGGAGTCGAAACTGTAATGGAAAGGAATGGAATGGAATGTGGACTTGAATGGAATTGAATGGAAAGGAATGTGGAATGGAATGGAACTGAATGCGGAATGGAACGTGGAATGTAATGGAATGGAATGTAAAATAGAATGTGGAGTGGAATGGAATGTGGTATGGAATGGATTTGAATGGAATGTGGAAAGGAATGGAAAGGAATGGAATGTGACAAGGAATGGAATGGAATGAAATTGAATGTGGAATGAAACGGAATGAAATTGAATGTGGAGCGGAAAGGAATGGAAACGAATGGAATGTCGAACGGAATGGAAGGGAATGTGGAATGGACAGTGGAATGGAATGGAATTTAATGTGGAAAGGAATGGAATGGTTTGGAATTGACTGGAATGGAGTGTGGAATTGAATGGAATGGAATGTGGAATGGAATGGAACGCAATGTGGAATGGAATGGAAAGGAATGTGGAATGGAATGGAACGGAATACGGAATGGAATAGAATGGAATGTGCAATGGATTGTGGAATGGAATGTACAATGAAATGGAATGAAATGTGGAATGGAACGTTTAATGGAATGTGGAATGGAATGTGGATTGGAAAGGAATGGAATGAAATGTGGAAAGGAATGGAATGGAAAGTGGAATGAATTGGAATGAAATTTGGAAAGGGAAGCTGAATGGAAGCGGGAAAGAAATGTGGAATGGAATGTGGAACGGAACATGGAAAGGAATGTGGAATGGAACGTGGAAAGGAAGGTGGAAAGGAAAGTGGAATGGAACGTGGAATGGATCATGGAATGGACTGAAATGGAACATGGATTGGAACGTGGAATGCAACGTGGAATGGAAAGTGGAAAGGAATGGAATGCAATGTGGAATGGAATGGAATGTGGAATGGAATGGAAAGGAATGTGGAATGGAATGGAATGGAATATGCAATGGAATGTGGAATGGAATGGAATGGAATTTGGAACGGAATGTCGAATGTAATTGAATGGAATTTGCAATGCAATGCGGAATGGAATGGAATAGAATTTGTAATGGAATGTGGAATGGAATGGAATGGAATGTGGAACGGAATGGAAAAGAATGTGGAAAGGAATGGATTGGAATGTAGAATGAAGGAATGGAATAGAATGGAATGTCAAATTGAATGAATAGGAAAGGAAAATGGAATGGAATGTTCAATGGAATGGTAAGCAATATGGAATTGAATGTGGAAAGGAATGGAATGCAATGTGGAATGGAAGGGAATGGAATGGAATAGAATCAAATTGAATGTGAGATGGAAACTGGAGAGGAATGGAATGGTATGAAATGTGGAATGGAATGGAAAGGAATGTGGAATGGAATGTGGAATGGAATGGAATGGAGAGTGGAATGCAATGGAATATGGAAAGGAATGGAATGGAATTGAAAGTGGAATGCAATGGAATGGAACAGAATGGAATGTGAAATGGAATGAAATGGAACATGGAATGGAATGGAAACGAATGGAAAGTGGAATGGAATGGAAAGGAATACTGAATGGACTGTGGAATTGAATGGATCGGAATGTGGAATGGAACGTGGAATGGATTGGAATGGAACGTGGAATGGAATGGAATGGAATGTGAAATAGAATGAGGAATGGAATGAAGCAGAATGGAATTGCATGTGTAATTTAATGGAATGGAATGTGAAATGGAATGTGGAATGAAATGAAATAGAATGGAATTGCATGTGTAGTTTAAAGGAATGGAACTTCGAATGGAATCTAACGTAATGTGTATTGGAATGAGGAACGGAATGGAATAGAATGGAATGGAATGTGGTTTGTAATGGAATGGAATGGAATGGAATGTGAAATGGAATGTGGAACGCAATGGAATGGAATGTGGAATGGAATGGAATGGAATGAGGAATAGAATGTACAGTGGAATGTGAAATGGAATGGAATGGAACGTGGAATGGAATGAGGAAAGGAACATGGAATGCAATGAAATGGAACATGGAGTGGAATGTGGAATGAAACGTGGAGTGGAACGAGTAAAGGAAAGTGGAATGGAAAGTGGAATGGAATGTGGAATGGAACGTGGAGAGGAATGGAGTTGAATGGATTGTGCAATGGAATCGAATGGATTCTGGATTGGAATGGAATGGAATGTAGAATCAAATGAAATGGAATGTGGAATGGAATTGTTTGGAACGGAATGGAATGGAATGTGGAATGGAATGAGGAAAGGAATTTGGAATGGAATGGAATGGACTGTGAAATGGAATGGAAAGGAATGGAATGTGTAATGGAATGGATTGGATTGTGGAATGGAAATGGATAGAATGGAATGTGGAATGGAATGGAATGGAATGGAATGTGGAATGGAATGGGATGTGGAATGGAATGTGGAATGGAATGGAATGGAAAGTGGAATGGAATGGTATGGAAAGTGGAATGGAATGGAATGGAATGTGGAATGAAATGGAATAGAATGTGGAATGGAATGTGGAATGGAACGTGGAATGGAATGGAATGGAACGTGGAAAGGAATGGAATGTAATGTTAAATGGAATCTGTAATGGAATGGAATAGAATGGAATGGAATGCAGACTTTAACAGAATGGAATGTGGAATGGAATCTGGAATGGAATGGAATGGAATGGAGTGGAACGTGAAATGGAACGTGGAACGGAATGGAATGGAATGTGGAATGGAATGGAATAGAACACGGAATGGAATGTGCAATGGAATGTGGAATGGAAATTGGAATGGAATAACGAATGGAACATGGAATGGAAAGGAACGGAACATGGAATGGAACGTGGAATGAAACCTGGATCGGAAAATGTAATGGAAAGTGGAATTGAACGTGGAAAGGATTATGGAATGGAACGTGGAGTGGAATGCAATGGAATGGAAGGTGGAATGCAATGGAATTGATTGTGGAATGGAGTGGAATGGAATGTAGAATCGAATGAAATGGCATGTGGAATAGAAAGGATTGGAGAGGAACGGATTGGAATGTGGAATGCAATGGAGTGGAACGTGGAATGGAATGTGGAAAGGAATAGAATGGACTGTGGAGTGGAATGGAAAGGAATCGGATGTGAAATGGAACGGAATGGATTGTGGAATGGAATTGTAAGCATCGGAATGTGGAATGGAATGGAATGGAATGTGGAATGGAATGGAATGTGGAATGGAATGGAATGGAATGGAATGTGGAATGAAATAAAATGAAATGTGAAATGGAACGTGGAACGGACTGGAAAGGAAAGTGCAATGGAATGGAATGGAATGTGAAATGGAATCAGGAATGGAATGGAAAAGAAAGGAATGGAATGTGCAATGTAATGGGATGCAATATGGAATGGAATGAAGAGTGTATTGGAATGGAATGTGGAATGGAATGTGGAACTGAATGTAATGGAATGTGGAATGGAAAGGAATGGAACGTGGAATAGAATGTTTAATGCAATGTGGAATGAAAGTAATGGAAGGTGGAATGGAATGGGGAATGGAAAACGGAATAGAATGGAATGGAACGTGGAAAGGAATGTGGAATGGAATGTGGAATGGAATGGAATGAAATGGAGCGGAATGGAGTGGACTGGACTGAAATACAGTGGAATGGAGTTGAAATACAGTGGAATGGAATGGAATGGGGTTGAAGGGAGTGGAGTGGAATGGAGTGGAATGGATTGGATTGGTGTGGAATGAAGTGGAACGGAATGAAATGGAATGGAGCGCAGTGGAGTGGAATGGGTTAGAGTGGAATGAAATGGAGTGGAGTGGAATGAAGTGGAGTGGAATGGAGTGGAATGGAGTGGAGTGGAGTGGAATGGAGTGGAGCGGAATGCAGTGCAGTGGGATGTAATCGAATGGAATGGGATGGAGCGTAATGGAATGGAGTGGAGTGGAGTGGAGTGGAATTCAGCGGAGAGGAATGGAATGGAATGAAATGGAGTGGAGTAGAGTGGAGTTGAGTGGAATGGAATGGATTCGAATGAATTCGGATGGAGTGGAATGGAATGGAATGGAGTGGAGTGGAGTGAAACACTATGGCATGGAAGTTGATGGAATGGAATGCAATGGAAAGGTGAAAAGAAACGTAAGCTGACATTGTGCCACTGCACTCCAGCCTTTGTGACAGAGTGAGATACTATGGAAAGAAAGGAATTGAATGGAATGGAATAGAGTGGAACGGAATGGAGTATAGTGGAGTGGATTCGAGTAGACTGGAGTAGAATGGAGCGGATTTGAATGGAATGGAATGCAGTGGATTGGAGTGGAGTGGAGTGGAATAGAGTGGAATGGAATGGAGTAGAATCTAATGGAATGGAATGGAATGGAATGGAATGGAATGGAATGGAATGGAATGGAATGGAGTGGAGTGTAATGGATTGGAGTGGAGTGGAGTTGAATGGAGTGGAGTAGAGGGGAATGTAATGGAATTGAATTGAATGGAGTGGCTCGGAATGGAGTGGAGTAGAGTAGGGTGGAGTGGAGAGGAATCATATGGAATGGAATGGATTGCAGTGGAGTAGAATGGAGTGGAGTGGAGTGGAAGGGAGTGGAATGGAAAGGAGTGGAATGGAGAGGAGTGGAGTGGAATTCAGTGGAGTGGAGTGGACAGGAATGGATTGGAAAGGAATGAAATGGAGTGGAATGGAATGGAATGGACTGGAGTGGATTGGGGTGGAATGGAGTGGATTGGAGTGGAATGCAGTGGAGTGGAATGGAATGCAATGGAATGTAATGGAGTGCAGTGGAATGGAGTGGAGTGGAATGGAATGGAATGGAATGGAATGGAATGGAATGGAATGGAATAGAATGGGTTGGAGTGGAGTGGAGTGGAGTGGAGTGGAGTGGAGTGGAAGGGAATGGATAGGAATGAATGGAGAAGAGGGGAGTGGAATGGAACGCAGTGTAGTAGAGTGGAGTGGGGTGGAATGCAATGGAATGGAATAGAATGAAGTGGAATCGAATGGAGTGGAATGGAATGAAACGGTATGGAGAGAAGTGGAGTAGAATTGAGTGGATTGGAGTGGAATGGAATGGTGTGGAATGGAGTGGCAGAAAATGTAGTGGAATTTAATGGAATGGAGTGGAGTGGAATGGAATAGACTGAATTGGAGTGGAGGGGTGTTGTGTGGAGAGGAATGGAATTGAATGGAATGGAATGGAATGGAATGGAATGGAATGTAGTGGAGTGGAGTGGAGTGGAATGGAATGGAGTGGAGTGTTTTGGAATGGAGTGGAGTGGAGTGGAGTGGATTAAACTAGAATGGAGTTGAATGGAATGGAATGGGGTGGAATGGATTGGAATGGAGTGGAGTAGAGTGGAATGGAGGGGAGTGGAGTGGAATAGAATGGAATGCAATGGAGTCGAGAGGAATAGAGTGGAGTGGAGTGGACAGTAATGGAGTGGAGTGGATTGGAGTCGATTGGAGTGGAGTGGAATGGCATGGAATGGAATGGAACACAATGGAGTGCAATGGATTGGAGTGGACTGGGATAGAATGGAGTGGAATGGAACGGAGCAGAATGTAATGGAGTGGAGTATAGTGGAAAGAAGTGGAGTTGAGTGGCATGGCATGGAATTACATGGAACGGCATGGAGTGGAAGTAGTGGAGTGGTATTGGCTGGAGTTTGATGGAGTGTAGGGCAGTGAAATGGGGTTGAGGGGAGTGGAATGGAATGGAATGGAATGGAGTGGAGTGGTATGGGGTGGAGTGGATTGGGGTGGAGTGGAGTGGAATGGAATGGAGTGGAGTGGATTGGAGTGGAGTGCAATGGAGTGGAATGGAATGGAGTGGAATGGATTTTACTGGATTGGAGTGGAGTAGAGTGGAGTGGAAAGGAATGGAATTGAATGGAATGGAATGAATTAGAATGTTGAGGAGTGGAGTGGAGTGGAGTGGAGTGGAATGAAGTTGACTGGAGAGGAATGGAGTGGAGTGGAGGGGAATGGAATGCAGTGAAATGTAATGGAAACGTATGGACAGAAGTGGAGTAGAATTCAGTGCAGTGGAGTGGAATGGAGTGGAGTGGAATAGAGTGGCAAAGAATGGAGTGCAATGGATTGGAATGGAGTGGAGTGGAATGGATTGGAGTGGAGTTGAGTGGAATGAAATGAAGTGGAATGGAGTGGAAAGGAATGGAATGGAATGGAATGGAATGGAATGCAGAGGAATGGAATGGAATGGAGTGGAATGAAATGGAATGGAATGGAATGGAATGGAGCAGAATAGAGTGGAGTGGAGTGGAGTGGAGTGGAGTGGAATGTAGTGGAATGTAATGGGGTGTAGTGGGGTGGAATAGAATGGGATCATGGAATGGAGTGGAGTGGAATGGATTGGAATGGAATGGAGTGGAGTGGAGTAGACTGGAATGGAATGTAATGGAGTTGTGTGAAATGTAGTGGAATAGAATGGGGTGGAATGGAGTGTAATGGAGTAGGGTGGAGTGCAGTGGAGTGGACTGGAGTCGAATGGAACGGAATGGAATGGAACCTGAGATTGTGCCACTGCCCTCCAGGATGATTAACTGAGTGAGATACTGTCAAAAGAAAGGAATGGAATGGAATTCACTGGAATGGAATGACATGGAATGGATTGGAGTGGAGTGGACTGCAGTGGAGTGGAGTGGAGTGGAGTGGAGTGGAGTGGAATGGAGAGGAATGGAAGGGGATGGAATGGAATGGAATGAAGTGGAGTGGAGAGGAGTGCAGTGGAATGGATCAGAAAGGAATGTGATGGAGTGGAATGGAGTAGATTGGAGTGCAGTGGAGTGGAGAGGAGTGGAATTCAGTGGAATGGATTCAGATGGCATGGAATGTAGTGCACTAGAGTTACATGGAGTGGAAAGGAGTGTAATGGAATTCAATGGAATGGAATGGAATGGTATTGAATGGAAAGCCATGGAATGCAGTGGAATAGATTTCAATGCAATCGAAAGTGACATGTAATGTGAGCTGAGATTGTGCCACTGCACTCCAGCCTGGATGACAGTGATATCATGTCAAAAGAAAGGAATGGAATGCAATGGAGTGAAATGGAATGGAATGGAGTGGAGTGGAGTACAGTGGAGTGGATTGGAATGGAGCCAAAAGGAATGGGATGGAGTAGAATGAATGGAAGTCGAGTGCAGTGGAGGGGAGTGAAATGGCATTGAATGGAATGGGATGGAATGGAATGCAATGGAACAGTGAAAAGAAATGTGAGTTGAGATTGTGCCACTTCACTCCATCTTTTGTGACAGGGTGAGATCCTGCGGAAAAAAAAGGAATGGAATGGAATGAAATGAAGTGGAATGGAATGGAGTAGAGTGGAGAAGAGTAGAGTGGTGTGGAATGAAGTGGTGTCGAAGGGAATGTATTAGAATTGAAACGAATGGAGTGGAATGGATTGTAGAGGAGTGAAGAGGAGGGGAGTGAAGTGGAGTGGAGTGGAATATAATGGAATACAGAGGAATGGAGTGGAATGCAATTGAATGGAGTGGAGTGGAATGAAGTAGGGTGGAGTGCAATGGAGTCTAATGGAGTGGAATGGAATGGAGTGGAGTGGAATGGAGTGGAGTGGAATGGAGTAGAGTGGAATGGAACGGAATGGGGTGGAATGGAACGGAATGAAGTGGAGAGGAGAGAAGTGCAATGGAGTGGGGTGGAGTGTAATGGAGTGCACTCGAGTGGAATGGAATGGAATGGAATGGAGTGGAATGGAGTCTAGTGCAATGCAGTGGAGTGGAGTGGAGTGGAATGGAGTGGAATGGAGTGGAGCAGAAACGAGTGGAATGGAATGAAGTGGATTGGAGAGGATTGTGGTAGTGTAGAGTGGAATGGAATGGATTAGAGTGGAATGGAATAGAATGAAGTGGAATGGAGTGGGGTGGAGTGGATTGCTGTGGAATTGATCGGAATAGAATGGGATGGAGTGGAATGGAGTGGATTGGAGTGCAGTGGAGTGGAGAGGAGTGGAATTCAGTGGAATGGAATAGGATGGCATGGAACGTAGTGGACAGGAGTTACGTGGAGTGGAAAGGAGTGTTTTGGAAACGAAAGGAATTCAGTGGAATGGAATGGATTGGAATGGAAAGCAATGGAATGCAATGGAATGGAATTCAATGCATTGGAAAGTGACATGTAATGTGAGCTGTGATTGTGCCACTGCACTCCAGCCTGGATGACACAGTGATATCCTGTAGAAAGAAAGGAATGGAATGCAAGAGAGTGAAATGGAATGGAATGGAATACAGTAGAGTGGAGTGGAGTGGAGTGGAGTGGAGTGGAGTGGATTGGAATGGAGCCGAATGGAAGGGGATGGAGTGGAATAAAATGGGGTGGAGTGTAGTCGACCGGAGTGAAATAGTATTGAATGGAATAGGATGGAATGGAATGAAATGCAACGGTGAAAAGAAATGTGAGCTGAGATTGTGCCACTGCACTCCATCTTTTGTGACAGAGTGAGATACTCTCGAAAAAAAAGAATGGAATGGAATGGAGTGGAATTCAAAGGAGAGGAGTGGAGCGGAGTGGAGTACAGAGGTGTGGAATGGAGTGTTGTGTAAGGGCATGTATTGGAGTTGAAACGAATGGAATGGAATGGATTGGTGAGGACTCAAGGGAGAGGAGTGAAGTGGAGTGTAATGGAGTGGAGTGGAGTGGAATGGAATGGAATGGAGAGGAATGGAGTGGAATGCAATTGAATTGAGTGGAGTGGAGTGGAATGGAGTAGGGCGGAGTGGAATGGAGTCAAATGGAGTGGAAGGGAATGGAGTTGACTGGAATGGATTGGAGTTGAATGGAGTAGAGTGGAATGGAATGGAATGAAGTGGAATGGAATGGAATAGAGTGGAGAGGAGAGCAGTGCAATGGAGTGGAGTCGAGTGGAATGGAATGGAATGAAATGGAGTGGAGTGGAATGGAGTGGAGTGGAATGGAGTGGATTGGAGTGGAGTGAAGTGGAATGGAAAGGAGTGGAGTGGAGTGGAATATAGTGGAATGGAATGAAGAGGACTGGATAGGATAGGAGTAGAGTGGAGTGGAATGGAATGGATTAGAGTGGCAAGTAGTGGAATGGAAAGGAATGGAGTGGATTGGATTGGAATGGAATGGAGTAGTATGGAGGGGAATGGAGTTGAATAGAGAGGAGTGGAGTGGAATGGAGTGGAATAGACTCGAATGGAGTGGAATGGAATGCAGTGGAATGGAATGGTATGCAATGGAATGGAATGGAATGGAATGAAATGGAATGGAATGGAATGGAATAGAATGGAGTGGAGTGGAGAGGAGTGGAGTGGAATTGACTGGAATGGAGAAGAACGGAATGGAATTGAGTGGAATGGAATGGAATGGCATGGAATGGAGTGGAGTGGAATGGAATGGAGTGGAGTGGTGTGGAAGGGAGTGGAATGGAATGGATTGGAGTGGATTGGAGAGGAATGGAGTGGAAAGGATTAGAATGGAGTGGAGTGGAGTGGAATGAAATGGAATGGAGTTGAGTGGACTGGAATGGAGTTGAGTGGAATGGAGTCAAGTGGAGTGAAATGCAATGGAATGGAGTGGAATGGAATGGAGTGAAGTGTAGTGGAATGGAGTGGAATGGAATAGATGAGAAACAAATGGAGTGGAGAGGAGTGGACTTGAATGTAATGCAATGTAGTGGAGTGGATTGGAGTGGAGTGGAATAGAATGGAATGGAGTGGAGTGGAATGGATTGGATTGGAATGGAGGGGAATGGAATGGAGGTGACTGGATTTGACTGGAGTGGAGTGGAGTGGAATGGAATGGAGTCGAGTGGAATGGAATGAAATGGAATGTGTTGGAGTGAAGTGGAGTGGAATAGAATGGAATGTAGTCCAGTGGAAATGAGTAGACAGGAAAGGAGTGGAATGGAGTGTAATGGTGTGTCATGGGAAGGAGTGGAATGGAACGGAATGGAATGGAGTGTAGGAGAATGGAATGGAGTGGAAAGTAATGGAATGGAAGAGAGTGGAATGCAGTGGAAAGAAACGAAAAGGAAAGGAATGTACAGCAGTGGATTGTAGTGGAGTGGAGTGGAATGGAGTGAAATGGAGTGGAATGGAATGGAGTGGAGTGGAGTGGAATGTAATGGAATGAAGTGGAATGGAGTAGAATGGAATGGAATGGAATGGAATGGATTGGAATGAAAATCAACGCAGTGGAGTGGATTGAAGGGGGATAGAATGGAATGGAGTGGAGTGGAATGGAGTGGAATGGAATGGAGTGGAATGGAGTTGAATGGAGTGGTGTGAAGTGGAGTGGAGTGGAGTGGAAATGAGTGGAATGGAATGGAGTGGAATGGAGCGGAATGGAGTGGTTTGGAGTGGAGTGGAGTGGAATGGACTGGAATGTAATGGACTGGAGTGGATTGGAGTGGACTGCAGTGGAGTGGAATGCAATGGAATGGAATGGAAGCTGAGAATGTGCCACTGGGCTTAATTCTGAGTGACAGAGTGAGCTAATGTCGAAAGAGAGGAATGGAATGGAATGCATTGAAATGGAATGGAAAGGAAAAGAGTGCAGTGGACTAGAGTGGAGTGGAATGAAGTGGCATAGAGTGGAATGGAGAGGAATGGAATGGGATGGAATGGAATGGAATGGAATGCGCTGGAGTGGGATAAAGTGTAGAGGAGTGGAATGAAGTAGAGTTGAATCAGATGTAATGGAACGTAGTGGACTGGAGTGGAGTGGAAAGGAGTGGAATGGAATTGAATGGAATGGAGTGGAATGAAATGGAATGGAATGCAATAGAATGCATAGGAATAGAATGCAATGCAATGGAAAGTGACATGTAAAGCGTGCTGAGATTGTGCTACTGCACTGCAGCCAGGGTGACAGAAATATCCTGTTGAAAGAAAGGAATGGAATTCAACGGAGGGAAAAGGAATGGAACGTAACGGAATGGAGTGGAGTGGAGTGCAGTGGAGTAGATTGCAATGGAGGCAAATGTAAAGTGCTGGAGTGGAATGGGATGGAGTGGAGTGCAGCAGAGTGGAGTGAAAAAATATGGAATGGAAAGGGATGGAAAGGAATGCAAAGGGATGATGAAAAGAAATGTGAGCTGAGATTGTGCCACTGCACTCCAGCATTTGTCACAGAGTGAGATCCTGTGGAAAAAAAGTAATAGAATGGAATGGAGTGGAAAGGAATGGAATGGGGTGGAGTGGAGTGGAGAGGAGTGGAGTGCTATGGAATGGACTGGCGTGTAATGGAATGGATTGGAGTTGATAGCAGTGGAATGTAATGGAATGGAATGTATTGGAGTGGAGTGCAGTTGAGTTAAGTAGAGAGGAGTGGAAAGGAATGGAATGGAATGGAATGGAGTTGAAAGGAATGGAATGGAGTGGAGTGGAGTACAATGGAGTGGGGTAGAGTGGAATGGATTTGAATGGAATGGAGGGGAGTGGAGAGGAGTGCAGTGGAATGCATTGAAATGGAATTGAGTGGAGTGTAATGGAATGGAGTGGAGTGGAATGGAATGTAGATGAGTCTAGTGGAGTGCAGTGGAGAAGAACGTAGTGGAGTGGACTGGAATGGAGTGGAGTGGAATGGAATGGAGTGGAATGGAAAGGAATGGAATGCAGTGAAGTGGAATTGAGTAGAGTGGAATGGAATGGAATGGAGTGAAATGGAATGGACTTGGAAGAATGGAGTGGAGTGGAGTGGAATAGAGTGAATGTATTGGAATAGAGAGGACTGGAGTGGAATGGAATGAAATGGAGCAGAGTGGAATAAAATGCAGTTGAGAGGATTGGAGTGGAGTGGAATGGAGTGGAGTTGACTAGAATGGACTGGAGTGGAAAGGAATGGTGTTGAATGTAAAGGAATGCAATGGAGTGGAGTGGAATTGAGTGGACTGCAATGGAGTAGAGTAGAATGGAATGAAATGGAGTGGACTGGAATGCAATGGGAAGCATGGAGTGGACTGGAGAGGAATAGAGAGGAATAGATTGGAATGGAGTGGAGTGGGGTGGAATGGAATGGAATGGATCAGAGTGGATTGGAATGGAGTCGAGAGGAAAGGAATGCCATGGAGTGGATTGGAATGCAATGGAAAGAATCGAGTGGTGTGGAGTGGAATGGAGCGGAGTGGATTGGAATGGAGTGGAGTGGGATGGAATGGAATGGAATGGAGTGGATTGCAATGGAATGGAATGGAATGCAATGGAGCGGACTGGAATGGCATAAAGGAGAGTGGAATGGAATAGAATAGAATGAAATAGAACGGAATGCAATGGAATGGAGCAGAGTAGAGTGGAAAGAAGTGCGGTGGAATGCAGTGGATTGGAGTGGAATAGAATGGAATGGAATGGAGTGGAATGGAATGGAATGGGATGGAGTGGAATGGAGTGGAATGGAATGGAGTGGAATGGAGGGGAGTGGAGTGGAGGGAAGTGGAATGGAGTGCAATGGAGTGGAATGGAATGGAGTACAGTGGAATGGAATGGAAAGGAATGAAGCCGAGCAGATTCGAATGGATTAGAGTGTAATGGAGTCGAATGGAGTGGACTGCAATGGAATGGGGTGGATTGGAATGAAGTGGAATGGAATGGAGGGTAATGGAGTGGAGTGGAGTGCAGTGGAAAGGAATAGAGTGGAATGGAGTGGAGTGGAATGGAATGGAGTGGAGTGGAAGGGAGTGGAGTGGAGGTGAGTGGAATGGACAGGAGTGGACTGGAAAGCAGTCGAGTGGAAGGAGTGGTGTGGAATGGAATGGATTGGAATGGAATGGAGTGGAGTGGAATGGAGTGGAATGATGTGCAATGGAGTGGCGTGAAATGGAATGGAATGGAACGGAGTGGAGTGGAGTGGAATGGAATGGAGTGTAATGGAATCAGATGGAGTGGAATGGAGTGGGTTGGAAGAAATGGAGTGGAATGGAATGGAGTTGGGTGGAATCGAGTGGAGTGGTGTTGAATGGAGTGAAATGGAAACGACTGGTAATAAATGCAGTGGATTGGAGTATAGCGGAGTGGAGTGGAGTGCAATAGAATGGAGTGGATTGGAATGAATTGGAATGGAATAGCATGGAGTGCAGTGGAATGAAATGTAATGGATTAGAGTGGATTGGAGTGGACTGGAATGCAGTGGAATGGTGTGGAATGGAATGGAAGGGAGAGGAGTGGATTGGAGTGGAGTGGTGTGGAATGGAGTGGAGTGGAATGGAATGGAGTGGAATGGAGTGGAGTGCAGTGGATTGGAGCGAAGTGGAATTAAATGGAGTGGAGTGAAGTGGAGTGGAGTTTCGTGAAGTGGCATGGAGTGGTTTGGAATAGAATAGAGTGGAGTAGAATGGAGTGGAGTGGAATGGAGTGGACAGGAATGGAGTGGAATGGAATGGCATGGAATGGAGTAAAGAGGAATGGAATGGAATGGATTGGATTAGATTGCAGTGGATTGGAGTAGAGTGGGCTGGAATGGAGTGGAATGGAATGGAATCGAATCGAATGGAATTAATTAGAATGGAATCGACTGGAGTGGAGTGGAATGTGATGGAAAGGAATGGAATGGAATGGAGTCTAATGGAATGGAATAGAATGGAATGGAGAGGAGTGGAGTGGTATGTAATGGAAAGGAATGGAAAGGAATGGAGTCGAAAGGAATGGAACAGATTGGAATGGACTGGATTGGAGTGGAATGTAATGGAAAGGAATGGAATGGAATGGATTGGAATGGAATAGAGTGGATTACAGTGGAGTGGAATTGAATGGAAAGCAGTGGATTTTAATGGAGTGGAATGGAATGGAGTGGATTGGAATTGAATGGAATGGAGTAGAATGGAGTCGATTGGAATGGTGTTGAATGGAGTGGTGTTGGGTGAAGTGGGGTGGAGTAGAATGGAATGGAATGGACTGGTGTGGGGTGAAGTGGAGTGGAGTAGAATAGAGTGGAGTGGAGTGGAGTGGAGTGGAATGGAATGGAATGGAAGCTGAGATTGTGTCACTGAACTCCAGGCTGAGTGACAGACTGAGATGCTCTCAAAAGAAATAAATGGAAAGTAATACAGTGGAATGGAATGGAATGGAATTGAAGGTACTGGAGTGGAATGGAATGGATTGGAGTGAAGTGGTGTGGAGTGGAATGGAGAAGAATGCAATGGGATGGAATGGAATGGAATGAACTAGAGTGGAGTGGGATGGAGTGTAGTGCAGTGGAATAGAGAGGAATGGAATGGGATGGACTGGAATGTATTGGAGTGGAGAGCAGTGGAGTGGAGTGGAGTGGAATGGAAAGGAGTGTAATGGAATGTAATGGAATGCAATGGAATGGAATGGAATGGAAAGCAATTTAATGCAATGCAATAGAATACAATGCAATGGAAAGTGACATGTAATGTGAACTGAGATTGTGCCACTGCACTCTAGCCTGTGTGACACAGTGATATTCTGAAGAAATAAAGAAATGGAATGCAACGGAGTCAAAAGGAATGGAATGGAATGGAATTGAGTGGAGTGGAGTGAAGTGGAGTGGAGTGGATTGCAATGGAGTTCAGTGGAACGGCATGGAGTAGAATGGAATGGATTGGAGTGCAGTTGATTGGAGTGAAATAGTATAGAATGGAATGGGATGGAATGGAATGAAATGGAATGGTGAAAAGAAATGTGAGCTGAGATTGTGCCACTGCAATCCAGCTTTTGTGACAGAGTGAGATCCTGTGGGAAGAAAGGAATTGAATGGAATGGAGTGGAATGGAACGGAAAGGAGTGGAGTGGAGTGGAGTGGTGTGGAATGGAATAGATTGGGGTGGAAAGGAAAAGAATGCAATGAAATGGATGGGAGTAGAGTGGAGTGGCGTTAATTGGAGGGAAATGGAATGGACTGGAGTGGAATGGAATGGAATGGAGTGAAATGTTGTGGAATGAAATGGAATGGAGGGGAGTGGAGTGGAATGGAATGCTGTGGAGTGGAATGGAGTTGAATGGAATGAAATGGAATGGAGGGGATTGGAAAGTAGTCGAATGAAATGGAGCAGCATGGAATGCAATGGAATAGAGTGGAATGGAATGGAGTAGAGAGGACTAGAATGGATTGGAGTGGAGTGCAGTGGAGTGGAGGGGAGTGGAAAGAAATGGAATGGAATGGACTGGAGTGGACTGGAATGGAGTGGAGTGGAATGGAATTCAGTGGAATGCAGAAGAGTCGAGTGGAATGGAATGGAATGGAGTGGAGTGGAATGAAATGGAATGGAGTGGAATGGAGTCGAGTGGAAGGGAGTGAACTGTAGAGGAATGGAATGGAATAGAATGAACAAGAATGGAATGAAGTGGAGTAGAGTGGAGTGGAATGGAAGGGAATAGAGTGGAATGGAGTGGAATGGAATGGAGTGTAGTGGAATGGAGGGGAAAGCAATGCAGTGTACTGGAAGGGAATTGTGTGGAATGGAGTGGAGTGGAGTGCAATAGAGTGTAATGGACGGGAATAGAGTGGAATGGAATGGAATGGAGTGGAATGGAATGAATGGAATGGAATGGAATGGAGTGAAGTGATATGGACTGGAAAGGAGAGAATTGAATGGAATGGAGTGGAACGGATTGGAATGGAATGGAATTGAATGGAATGGAATGCCATTGAATGGAGTTGAGTGGAGTGGAATGGAGTGGAGTGGAGTGGAAAGATGTGGAATGGAATAGAATGGAATGGAATGGAACGGAATGGAGAGGTGTGGAGGGGAATGGAGTGAAATGCATTGGAATGGAGTGGAGTGCAGTGGAATGGAAAGGAATTGAATGGAGTGGAGTGGAGGGGACTGGAGTGGAGGGAAGGGGAATGGAATGGAATGGAATGGAGTGGAATGGAGTGGAGAGGAATAGAGTGGAGTGGAAAGGAATGGAGTGGAATTGAGTAGTGTGGAGTGGAGTGGAGAGCAGTGGAGTGGAATGGAATGGAATAGAATGGAATGCAGTGGAATGGAATGGAATGTAGTGGAGTGGAATGGAATGGCATGGAATGGAGTGGATATGGAGTGGAGTGGAGAGGAATGGAGTGTATTGGACAGGAAGGTAGTGGAATGGAAAGGAATGGAGTGGAATCAAATGAAATGGAGTGGAATGCAATGGAGTGGAATGCAGTGGAGTGGAATGGAGTGGAATGTACTGGAGTGAAGTGGGGTGGAATGGAATGGAATGAATGGAACGGAATGGAATGGAGGGGAGGCGAAAGGAGTGCAGTGGAGTAGAATTGACTGGAATGGAGTGGTGTGAAATGGAATGGAGTGGAGTGGAGTTGATTGGAATGGAATGGAAAGGAGTGTAGTGGAATTGAGTCGAATGGAATGGAGTGGGATGGAGTGACGTGGAGTGCAGTACAGTGGAATGGACTGGAATGGAGTGGAATGGAATGGAATGGAATGAAGGGGAATGGAATTGACTGGAGTGGAGTGGAATGGCATGGAGTGGAGTGGAATGGAGTGGAATGGAGCGAAGTAGAATGAAATGGAGTGGAGTGCAGTGGAGTTTCATGGAATGGCATGGAGTGGTTTGGAATAAAATAGATTGGAGTGGAATGCGGTGGAGTGGAATGTAGTGGAATGGAATGGCATGGAATGGAGTGGAATGCAATGGGATGGACTGGAGATGTATGGAGTGGAATGGTGTGTAGTGGAAAAGAAAGGAATGGAATGGAATGGAGTAGAGTGGAATTGAGGGACGTGGAGACGAGTGGATAGGAATGCAAAGGAATGGAGTGGAGTAGAGTGGAATGGAGTGGATTCGAGTGGAGTGGAGGGGAATGGAATGGAATGGAATGGAATGGAATGGAATGGAATGGAATGGAATGGAATGGAGTGGAATAGAGTGGAGTGGAGTGGAATGAAATGGAATGGAGTGGAGTGGAATGTAATGTAGTGGAGTGGAAAGGAGTGGAATCGAATGGAGTGGTAATATATGGAATGGAGTGGAGTTAAGTGGAGTGGAATGGAATGTAGTGCAGTGCAATGCAGTGGAGTGGAGTGCAAAGGATAGGAATGGAATGGAGTGGAGTGGAATGTAGTGGAGTGAAGTGCAATGGAGTGGAGTGAAGTGGAAAGGATTGGAATGGAATGCAATGGAGTGGAGTGGAATGGATTGGAATCGAATGGAGTGGAGTGCTGTGGAATGGCATGGAATGGAGTGGAGTGGAGTGCACTGGACAGCAGTAGAGTGGAATGGACTGTGATGGAGTGGAATCAAGTGGAGTGTAATGAAGTGGAACATAATTTAACGGAAAGGAATGGAGTGGAGTGAAGTGGAATAGAGTGGAATAGATGGGAAAGGAGTGGAGTCAAGTGGAGTATAGTGGAGTGCAGAGAAACAGAGGGGAATGGAATGGAATGGAGTGGAATGAAGTGGAGTAGAGTGAAGCTGAATCTGGTGGAGTGCAGTGGAGTGGAGAGGAGTGGAATGGAGTGGAGTGAAATGCAGTGGAATGGAGTGGAAGGAATAAAGTGGAATGGAATTTAATGGAATGGAATGGAATGGAATGGAATAGAATACAGTGGAGTGGAATGCAGTGGACTTCAGTGGAACAGAGTGAAGTGAAATGGAATGGAATCCCGTGAAGTGGAGTGGAATGCCGTGCAGTGGAGTGGAATAGAGTTGAATGGAATGGAATGGAATGGAGTGTAATGGAATAGAATGGAGTGGAGTGGAGTGGAATGGAGTGGAGTGGAGTGGAATGAAGAGGAGTGGAATGGAATTGAATGGAGTGGAGTTTGATTGAGCGGAGTGGAATGGAGTGGAGAGAGTGCAGCGGAGTGGAATGAAATGGAATGGAGTGGAGTGGAATGGAGTTTAATGGATTGGAATGGAATGAAATGGATTTGAATGGAATGGGATGGAGTGGAATAGAGTGGAGTGGAGTGGAATAGAATGGAGTGGAATGAAATAGAGAGGAACATAACGGAGTTGATTGGAATGGGGTGGAGAGGAGTGCAGTGGAGTGGAGTGGAATGGAATGGAATGGAATGGAGTGGAGTGGACTGGAGTAGAATAGATTTGAATGGAATGGAATGCATTGGAGTGGAGTGGAATGGAGTGAAGTAGAATGGAGTGTCCTGGAAAGGAGTGGTACTAAATGGAAAGGAATGGAGTGGAGTTGAGTGGAGTGGAATGGAATGGAATGGAATGCACTGGAGTGGAATGTATTGGATTCGAATGAAGTGGATTGCAGTGGAATGGAATGGAGTGGTGTGGAGTGGAGTCGAATGGAATGGGATGGAGTGGAGTGGAATGGAGTGGAGTGGAGTGGAATGGAATGGAATGGCGTGGAATGGAATGGAGAGGAATGGAATGGCATGGAGTGGACTGCAGTGGAATGGCATGGAGTGGACTGAAATGGATTGCGATGGAATGGAGTAGAATGGAATTGAGTTGACTGGAGTGGAGTGGAGTAGACTGGAGTTGAATGGGTGGAATGGAATGGAATGCAGTGGAGTCAATTGGAATGTAATGGAACAGAATGTAGCAGAGCGGACTGGAATGCAGTGGAGTGGAATGGAATGGAGTGGAGTGAAATGGAATGGAATGGAGTGGATTGGAATGGAGTAGAATGGAATGGTATGGAATAGAGTGGAGTGGAGTGGATGGATTGGAATGCAACGGAATGGAATGGAATGGAGAGGAGTGGAATGGAATGGAATAGAGTGGAATGGAATGTAGTGGAGTGGAGTGGAGTCGAGTAGAATGGAGTGCAGTGTACTGGAATGGAGTGGAGTGGAATGGAATGGAGTGGAATGGAATGGAATGTAAAGAAATGGAGTGGAGTTTAGTGGAATGGAGTGGAGAGGAGTGGTATGGAATTGAGCGAAGTGGAATGGAATTAAGTGGAATGGAATGGAGTGAAGTGGACTGGAATGGAGTGGAGTGGAATGGAAGGGAGTTTAATGGAATGGAATGGAGTAGAGTGGAGTGGAATAGCGTGCAGTGGAATGGAGTGCAATGGAATGGAGAGGAGTGGTATGGAATGTAGAGGAGTAGAGGTGGACTGGAGTTCAATGGAATGGAACAGATTGGAGTGGGCTGATATGAAGTGCAGTGAAATGCAATAGAGTGGAATGGAATGGAATGGAGTGGAATGGAGTGTAGTCGAGTGGAATAGAGTAGACTGGAGTAGAATGGAGTGGAGTGGAGTGGAAAGGAATGTAAGGGAATGGAATGGAGTGGAGTGGAGTGGAATGGAGTGCAGCAGAATGGAGTAGAGTGTAGTGGAGTTTAGTGGAATGGAATGGTGAGGAGTGGTAAGGAATGGAGTGCAGTTGAATGGAGTGCAGTGGAGTGGAGTGGAGTGTACTAGAGTGGAATGGAATGGAATGAAATGGAGTGGATTGGAGTGGAGTGGAATGGAGAGGAATGTAATCTGGTGGAATGGAATGGGGTGGAGTGGCGTGGAATGCAGTGGAATGGAAAGGAATTGAAAGAAATGGAATGGAATGGAGTGGAATGGAATGGAATGGAGGTTAGTGGAATGCACTGGTGTGGAATGGAATGGAATGGAGGAGAGTGGGATGCAATGGAGTGGAATGGAAAGGAGTGGAGTGGAGTGGAGTGAAATGGAATGGAATGGAGTGGAGTGGAATGGAGTGGAATGGAATGGAATGGGGTGGAAATGACTGGAGTGGAGTGGAGTGCAGTGGAATGGAATGGAATGGAATGCAGTGGAATGGAATGAAGTGGAATGGAACGGAGTGGAGAGGAGCAAAATTGAGTGCAGTGTACTGGAATAGAAATAAGTGGAGTGGAATTCAATGGAATGGAATGGAATGGAGTGGAGTTGACTGGAGTGGAGTGGACTGGAGTGGAGTGGAAAGAAATGGAATGGAAGGCAGTGGAATGGAATGGAATGGAGTGGAGTGAAGTGGAATGGAGTGGGGTGTAGTGGAATGGAATGGAGTGGAGTTGAATGGAGTTGAGTGGCGTTGAATGGAGTGGAAAGGAGTGGAGTGGAGTGGATTGGAATGGAATTGAATGGAATGGAGTGGAGTGTAAGGGAGTGGAGTGGCGTGGAATGGAATGGAGTGGAGTGGAGTTGAATAGTATGTAATGGCATGGAATGGAATGGAGAGGAATGGGATGGAATGGAGTGGAGAGCAGTGAAATGGAGTGAAGTGGACTGGAATGGATTAAAATGGAACGTATTGGAATGGAATTGAGTGGACTGGGGTGGAGTGGAGTAGAGTGGAATGTGTGGAATGGATTGGAAAGGAGTGGAGAGGATTGGAATGGAATGGAATGGAATGGAGCAGAGTGGAGTGGAATGGATTGGATTGGAATGCAGTGGAGTGGAGTGGACGGGAATGGAATGGAGGGGATTGGAGTGCAGTGGAATGGAATTGAGTGAAATGCAGTGGATTGAAGTGGATGGAGTGGAGTGCAGTGTAATGGAAGGGAATGGAATGGAGTGGAGTGGAATGTAATGGAGTGGACTGGAAAGGAGAGTGTGGAATGGAATGGAGTGGAGTGAAATGGAATGTAATGGAATGGAGTGTAGTAGAGTGGAATGGAGTGGAGTGAAGTGGAATGGCGTGGAGTGGAATGGAATTGAATGGAGTGGAGTGGAGGGCAATGGAGTGGATTGGAGTGGAATGCAGTTGAATGGAATGGAATAGAATGGAGTGGAATGGAATGGAATGGAATGGAGTGGAGTGGAATGGAGTGGATTGGAATGGAATGGAGTTGAATGGAATGGAATAGAATGGAGTGGCATGGAATGGAATGGAATGGAAAAGAATGGAATGGAAAGGAGTGTAGTGGAGTGGAATGGAATGGAGTGGAGTGGAACGGAATGGAGTGGAGTAGAACACAATAGAATCGAATTGAATGGAGTGGAGTGTAGTGGAATAGAGTGGAGTGGAGTGGAATGGAATTGAATGGCATGGAATGTAGAGGAGTGGAGTGGAATGGAGTGGAGTGGAGTGGAATGGAGTGGAGTGGAGGGAATGGAGTGGAGTGCTGTGAAAAGTATTGCAATGGCAAAGAATGGAGTGGAAAGGAGTGCAGAGGAATGGAATGGAGTAGACTGGAATGGAAACGAGTGGAGTGGAATGGAGTGGAATGGAATGCAGTGGATTGGAGAGGAATGGAGTGGAGTGGGGTGGAAAGGTGTGGAATGGACTGGAGTGGAGTGGAAAAGAGTGGAACAGAATGGAATGGAATGGAGTGGAGTGGAGTGGAAATCAGTGGAATGCACTGGACTGGAGTGGAGTGGAGTGGAATGCAGTGGAAAGGAATAGAGTGGAGTGGAGTGGAGTACAATGGAATGGAGTGGAATGGAGAGGAGTGGACTGGAGTGAAGTGGAGTGAAATGGAATGGAATGGTGTGGGCTGGAAAGGAATCGAATGTAGTGGAGTGGAATGGAATGGAATGGAATGGAGTTGAGTGAAGTGGAGTGGAGTGGAGTGGAATGGAGAAGAATGTACTGGAATAGAGTGGAATGGACAGGAATGGAGTGGAATGGAATGGAATGGAGTGGAATGTAATGGCATTGAATGGAGTGTATTGGAATGTCTTGTAATAGAATGGAGTGGATAGGAGTGGATTGGACTGGAATGGATTGGAATGCAGTAGGGTGGAGTGGAATGGCATGGAATGGAATGGAGTGGATAGGAGTGCATTGGAGCGGTATGTATTGGAATGCAGTAGAGTGGAGTGGAATGGAGTTGAATGGAGTGTAGTGGAATGGAGTGGAGTGGAGTGGATTGGAGTGGGATGGAATGGAGTGTAATGGAAAGGAGAGGGGTGAAGTGGAGTATAGTGGAGTGGAATGGAATGTAGTGGAATGGAATGGAATGGATTGGGGTGGATTGGAGAAGAGTGGAGTGGAATGGAATGTAGTGGAAAGGAATGGAATAGAATGGAGTGGAGTGGAATGGATTGGAATGGAGTGCAATGGAAGGGAAAGGAAATGAGTGTAATGGAATGGAGTGGAATGGAATGGAGTGCAACTGAATGGAGTGGAGTACAGTGAAAGGGAGTAGAGAACAATGGGGTGGAATGGGTTGTAGTGGAGTAGAGTGAAGTGGAATGAAGTGGAATGAAGTGGAATGGAATGAAATAGAATTGAATGGAGTTGAAGGGAGTGGAGTAGTGTGGAGAGTAGTTGAGTGGAATGGAGTAGAATACAGTGGAAAGGAATGGAATGAAATGGAAAACCATGGAATGGAATGAAACGGAATGGAATGAAATGGAGTGCAATGGAGTGCAACGGAATTTTGAAATAAACTTTGAGCTGAGATGTTGCGTCTGCACTCAAGCCTGGGTGACAGAGTGTGATCCAGTCGAAAGAAACGAATGGAATGGAATAGAGTGCAATGGAATGGAATGAAGTACAGTGGAGTGGAATGGAATGGAATAGAATGGAATGGAATGGAATGGAGAGGAGTGGAATAGATTGGAATGGAATGGTGTGAAATTGAGTAGTGTGGGGTGGAGTGGAAAGGAATGGAATAGAATGGAGAAGAGTGGAATGGATTCGAATGGAATGGAGTGGAATTGAGTTGAGTTGGGTGGAGTGGAATGGAATGCAATGGAATGCAGTGGAATGGATTGCAGTGGAGTGGAGTCGAATGCAACGGAATGGAATGGAGTGGAGTGGAATGGAATGGAGTGTAGTGTACTGGAATGAATTGCAGTTGAATGGAATGGAGTAGTATGGAATGGAATGGAATGGAATGGAATGGAATGGAATGCAATGGAATGTAGTGGAGTTGAATGGAGTGGAGTGGAGTGGTATGGAATAGAGTGAAGTGGAATGGAATTAAATGGAATGGAATGGTGAAATGAAATGCGAGCTAAGATGGTGACACTGCACTCCAGCCTGGGTCACAGAGTGAGACCTTGCCAAAGAAAGCAATGGAATGGAATGGAGCAGTATGGAATGGAATGCAATGGAATTTAAAGGAGTGAAGTGGAGTAGAGTGGAGGTGAATGGAGTGGAATAGAACAGGATGGAGTGGAGTCGAATGGAGTGGAATGGAATGGAATGGAATGGAATGGAATGGAATGGAATGAACTGGAGTGGAGTGCCATTGAGTGGAGTCGAGTGGAATATAGTGGAGTGAGATTGAGTGGAATGGAATTGGATGGATTGAAATGGAGTGGAGTGGAGTGGTTTGGAGAGGAGTGGAATGGAGTGGAGTGGAATGGATTTGAGTGGAGTGGAATGAAATGGAATGGAATGGATTGCAATGGAATGGAATGCAATGCAGCGGAATGGAATGGGGAAAAGAAATGTGTGCTGAGATTGTGGTGCTGCTCTCCAGCCTGGCTGACAGCCTGACACCCTGTCAAAAGAAATTAATAAATGGTATGGTGTGGAATTGAATGGAATGCAATGGAATTGAATGAAATGTAAAGGAGTGGAATTGAGTGGAATGGAGTGTTGTGGAGTGGACTGGGGTGTAATGGAGTTTAAAGGAAAGGGATGGAATAAAATGGAATGGAAGGGTGTGGGGTGGAGTGGAGTGGAGTGGAAGGGAGTAGAAACCAATGGGGTGGATTAGGATGGAGTGGAGTAGAGTGGAGAGGAATGGAGTGGAATGAAGTGGAATGGAATGAAATAGAATGTAATGGAGTTGAAGGGAGTGGGGTGGAGTAGAGCTGAGTGGAATGGAGCGGAATAGAGTGGAAAGGAATGTAATGAAATGGAATGCCATGGAATACAATGGAACGGAATGGAATGAGATGGAATGCTATGGAATGCAATGGAATTTTGAAATAAACTTTGAGCTGAGATGGTGGCACTGCTCTCCAGCCTGGGTGACAGAGTGTGATCCAGTCGAAAGGAAGGAATGGAATGGAATAGAATGCAATGGAATGGAGTGGAGTGGAGTGGAGTGGAATTGAACGGAGATGAATGGAATGGGATGGAATGGAACGGAAAGGAGTGGGGTGGAGTGGAGTAATGTGGATCTGAATGGAGTGGAATGGAATAGGATGGAATGGAGTGGAGTGGAGGGGAGTGGAATGGAATGGAATGGAGTGGATTGGAATGGAATGGAATGGAATGGAATGGAATGGAATGGAATGGAATGGAATGGAATGGAATGGAATGAACTGGAGTCGAGTGCAGTGGAGTGGAGTGGGGTGGAGTGGTGTAGAGTGGAGTAAAGTGGATTGGAATGCAATTGAAATGAATGCAATGAAGTGGACTGGAGTACAGTGGAGTGGAATGGTGTGGAGTGGAGTGGAGTGGACTGGAATTGGAATGAATGGAATGGAGTGGACTGGATTGCAGTGGAGTGGAATGGAGTGGAGTGGAGTTGAATGGAGTGGAATGGAATGGAATGGAATTCAATGGAATGGAAAGGAATGGAACGGAATGCAATGTAATGGAATGGTGAAATGAAATGTGAGCTGAGATTCTGCCTCTGTATTCAAGCTTGGGTGACATCGTGAGATCCTGTCGAAAGAAAGGAATGGAATTGTATGATATGGAACAGAGTGGAGTGGAGTGGAGTGGAGTTGAACGGAATGGAATTTAGAGGAATCTGATGCAATGGAATGGAATGGAGTGGAGTGGAATGGAGTGGAATGGAATGCGATGGAATGTGAATGAACTGGAGTGGAGTGCAGTGGAGTGGAGTGGGGTGGAGTGGTGTAGAGTGGAGTAAAGTGGATTGGAATGCAATTGGAATGAATGCAATGAAGTGGACTGGAGTACAGTGGAGTGGAATGGTGTGGAGTGGAGTGGAGTGGACTGGAATTGGAATGAATGGAATGGAGTGGACTGGATTGCAGTGGAGTGGAATGGAGTGGAGTGGAGTTGAATGGAGTGGAATGGAATGGAATGGAATTCAATGGAATGGAAAGGAATGGAACGGAATGCAATGTAATGGAATGGTGAAATGAAATGAGTGCAATGGAATGAAGTGGAATGGAATGTAGTGGAACGGAATGGAATGGAATGGACGGGAGCAGAGTGGAATGGAGTGGAATCGAGTGGTGTGGAGTGTAGTGGAATAGACTGCAATATAATCGGATGGAATGGAATTGATTAGAGTAGATTGGAGTAGAGTAGAGTGGAATGGAATGGAGTGGAATGGAGTTGATTGGAGAGGAATGCAATGGAATGGGATGGAAAGGAATGGAAAGAAACAGAATGGAATGGTGTAATGAAATGTGAGTTGAGATTGTGTCACTGCACTCCAGCCTGCGTGACAGCGTGAGATCCTGTGGAAAGAAAGGAATGGAATGGTGTGGTGTACAATTTAATGGAATGGAATGGAATGGAGTGGAGTGGAGTGGAGGTGAAAAGAATAGTGTGGAATGGGAAGGGGTGGAGTAGAATGCAGTAGAATGGAGTGGATTGGAGTAGAATGGAATGAAATAGAATGGAATGGAGTTGAAAGAATTGGACTGGAGTGGAGTGGAGTGGAGTGGTGTGGATTAGAGTGGAGTGTAATAGAGTGGAATGGAGTGGAATGGAGTGGAATGGAGTGGAAAGTAGTGGAATGCAATGAAATGGAATGGAATGGAATGGAATGGAATGGTGAAATGAAATGTCAGCTCAGATTGTGCCACTGCACTCCAGCCTGGGTGACCGATGGAGATCCTGTTGAAAGAAAGGAATGGAATGAAATGCAATAGAATGAAATGAAATGGATTGAAATGGAGTGGATTGGAGTAGACGGTATAGGAGTTGAGTGTACTAGAATGGATTGGAATGGAAGGGAATGGAATGTAATGGAAAGGAGTGGAGTGGAGTGGATTAGAGTGGAATAGATTCGAGTGGAAAGGAATGGCATGGAATCGGATGGAATGGAGTGTAGTGAAGTGGAGTGCAGTTGATTGAAGTGGATTGGTGTGTAATGGGGTGTAGTGTAGTGGAGTTCACTGAAGTGGAGTGGAGTGGAGTGGAGTGGCTTGGAGTGGACTGGACTGGAATGGAATGGAATGGAAGGGAAAGGAACAGAATGGAATGGAATGGAATGGAATGGAATGGAATGGAATGGAATAGTGAAATGAAAAGTTAGCTGACATAGTGCCACTGAACTGCAGAATGGGTGACAAAGTGATATCCTGTCGAAAAAAAGTGGTGGAATAGAATGGAGTGGAATGGAATGGAACGGAGTGCAGTGGTGTGGAGTAGAGTGGAATGGAGTGGAATGGAGTGGAATGGAATTGGATGGAACGGCATGGAGTGGAGTGGAGTGGATTGGAGTGGACTGGAATGGACAGCAGTGGACTGGAATGAAATGGAATGGAACTGATTGGAATGGACTGGAATGGTACGGAGTGGAGTGGAGAGGAGTGGAATGGTATGCAATAGAATGGAATTGAATGGAATGCAATGCAATGGAATGCAATGGAATGCAATGCAATGGAATGGAATGGAAGGCAATGCAATGGAATGCAATGCAATGGAAGGGAATGGAATGGATTGCCATGGATGGAATTGTGAAATATAATGAGAGCTGAGATTCTGCCACTGCATTCCAGCCCGGGTGACACAGTGAGATCCTGCTGAAGGAAAGTAATGGAATGGAATGGAGTGGAATTGAAAGGAATGGAATGGAATGGAGTGGATTGGAGTGGAGTGGTTTCGAATGGAGAGGAATGGAACGGGATAGAATGGAATGGAGTGAGTGTTGAGGAGTAGAGTGGAGTGAAGTGTAATGGAGTGGAATGGAATGGGATGGAATGCCGTGGAGTGGAGTGGAGTAGAGTGGAGTGAAGTGTAATGGAGTGGAATGGAATGGGGTGGAATGCCGTGGAGTGGAGTGGAGTAGAGTGGACTGGAATGGACAGCAGTGGAATGGAATGAAATGGAATGGAATTGATTGGAATGGACTGGAATGGTATGCAGTGGAGGGGAGTGGATTGGAATGGAATGCAATGGAATGGAATGGAATGGAATGCATTGGAATGGAATGCTATGGAATGGAATGGAATGGAATGGATTGCCAGGGAATGGAATGGTGAAATAAAAATGAGAGCTGAGATTCTGCCACTGCATTCCAGCCTGGGTGACAGAGTGAGATCCTGTGGAAAGAAAGGAATGGAATGGAATGGGGTGTAATTGAAAGGAATGGAATGGAATGGAGTGGATTGGAGTGGAATGGAGTTGAATGAAA
Organism: Pongo abelii; assembly: GCF_028885655.2. Taxonomy (NCBI): domain Eukaryota; kingdom Metazoa; phylum Chordata; class Mammalia; order Primates; family Hominidae; genus Pongo; species Pongo abelii. The sequence continues at coordinate 13,717,659 of NC_072000.2, read as the reverse complement.
TGGGATAGAATGGGATTCAGTGGAGTGGAGTGGAGTGGATAAGTGTGTAGTGGAATGGGATTGAATGGAACGCAACGGGTGGAGTGGATTAGAATGGATTAGAGTGGACTGGAGTGGAGTGGAGTGGAATGGAATGGAGTGGAAAAAATGGAATGAAATGCAATGGAATGGCGAAATGAAATGTGAGCTGAGATTGTGCCACTGCACTCCAGCCTCGGTGACCGAAAGAGATGCTGTCGAAAGAAAGGAATGGAGTTAAATGCAGTGGAATGGAATGGGATGGAATGGAATGGAATGGAAGGGATTGGAGTGTAGTGGAGTGGAGGGGAGGGGAGTGGAGTGGAGTGGAATGGAATAGAATTAAATGGAATTTAATGGGGTGGAGTTGAGTGGAAGGGAATGGTGTGGAATGGAATGGAATGGATAGGAGTGGGGTGGAATGGAATGGAAAGGATTGTTGAAATGAAATGAGAGCTGAGATTGTGCCACTGTACTCCAGCATGCGTGACATTGTGAGATCCTCTCCAAAGAAATGAATAGAATAGAATGGAGTTGAGTGGAGTCCCATGGAGTGGATTGGAATAGAGTGGAATGGAGTGGAATGGAATCGGATGGAAAGGACTGAAGTGGAGCCAAGCGGAGTGGAGTGGAGCGGAATGGAATGGGATGGAATGGAGTGTGGTGGATTGGAGTGGAGTGGAGTGGAATGGAATGGAATCGAGTGGAATGGAATGGAATGGAGTGGAGTATAGTGGAGTGGAATGCACAAGATTGGAGTGGATTGCAGTGGAATGTATTGGAATGTGATAAGACTTAATGGAATGGAGTGGAGTAGAGTGGACTGGAGTGGAATTTCGTGGAGTGGACTGGAGTGGAATGCAGTGGAATGGAATGGGATGGAATGTAATGGAATGTAATGTAATGGAATGCAATGAAATGAAATGGTGAAATGAAATATGAGCTGAGACTGTGCCACTACACTCCAGCCAGGGTGACAGAGTGAGATCCTTTCAAAAGAAAGGAGTGGGATGGAATGGAGTGGAATGGAATGGAATGGCATTGAATGGAGTGGATTAGAGTGTAGTGGAGTGGAGTCGAGTGGTGTGGAGTGGAATGGAGAAAAATGGAGTGGAATGGAGTGGAATGGAGTGGAATGGAATGGGATGGAATGGAATGGAATGTAGTGAAGTGGAGTGGAATGGAATGAGATGGAAAGGAATGGAAGGGACTGGAGTATAGTGGAGAGGAATGGAATGGAATGGAGTGGAGTGGACTGGATTTGAGTCAAGTGGGGTGGACTGGAGTGGAGTGCAACGGAGAGGAATGGAATGGGATGGAATGGAATGGAGTGGACTGGAGTGGAGTGGAGTGGAATGAAGTGGAATGTGAAGGAATGGAATGCAATGCAATCGATTGGAGAGCAGTTGAATAGAGAGGAATGGAATGTGATGTAGTGGAGTGCAATGTAGTGGAGTGGAGTGGTGTAGAGAGGAGTGGAGTGGAATGGAATGTATTGGAATGAAATGCGATGGAGTGGAGTGGAGAGGTGTGGAATGGAATGGAATGGAATGGAGTGGAGGGGAGTGGCATGGAGTGGAAAGGAGTGGAATGGAATGGGATGGAGGGAAGTGGAGTAAGCTGGACTGGAGTGGAGTGAAATGGAATGTATAGGATTGGAGTGGAATGGAATGGACTGGAATGAAATGGAATGGCATGGAATGCAATGGACTGGAATGGAATAGAATGTGATGGAATGCAATGCTGAAATGAAAAGTGAGTTGAGAGTGTGTTACTGCACTGCAACCTGGGTGACAGAGTGGGATCCTGTCGAAAGAAAGGAATGGAAATGAATGGAGTGGAATGGAAATGAATGGAATGAAATGGAGTGGAGTGAAGTGGAGGGAATTGGAGTTGAATGGAGTGGAGTGGAATAGAAATTAATGGAATGGAGTGGTATGGAATGGAATATAATAAAATGGTGAAATGAAATGTTAGCTGAGGTTGTGCAATGGCACTCCAGTCTGGGTGACAAATTGAGATCCTGTTGAAAGAAATGAATGGAATAGAATTGAGTGGAAAGGAATGGAAGGGAATGGAGTGGAATGGATTGGAGAGGATAGAAGAGGTGTATATTTGATTGGAGTCGACTGGAGTGCAGTGGAGTGGAATAGAGTGGAATGGATTAGAATGGAGTAGAGTGGATTGGAGGGGAGTGAAGGGGAGTGAAAGGGAGTGGAATGGAGTGCAGTGGAGTGAAATGGAATGGACTGTAATGGAATGTAATGGTGAAATGAAATGTGAGCTTAGATTTTGCCACTGCACTATAGCCTGGGAGACAGAGTGAAATCCTGTCGAAATAAAGGAATGGAATATAATGGAATGGAATGGAATGGAAAGGAATGGAATGGAATGGAATGGAATGGAATGAAATGGCATGGGGAGGAGTGGATTGGAGTGAAATGGAGTGGAATGGAATGGGATGGAACGGAACGGAGTGGTGTGGAGTGGAGTAGAGTGTAAAGTAATGGAATGGAATGGAATGGAATGGAAAGGAATGAAATCGAATGGAATGGAATGGAATGGAATGGAATGGAGTGGAATGGAAAGGTGAAATCAAATGTGAACTTGGATGGGGTCACTGTTCTCCAGCCTGGGTGACAGAGTGAGATCCTTTTGAAAGAAAGGAACGGAATGGAATTAAGTGGAATGGAATGGAAGGCAATGGACTGGAGTGGAGTGGAGTACAGTGGAGTGGAGTGGAACGAAAGGGGATGGGAAGGAAAGGAGTGGAGTTGAGTGGAGTGGACTGCAATGGAATAGAATCGAGTGGAGAGGAGTGGAATGGAATGGAATGGAATGGAGTGGAATGGAGTGGAATGCAGTGAAATGGAATGGAGGGGAGTGGAGTGGAGTCGAATGGAGTGGAGTGGAATGGAATGGAATGGAGTGGAGTGGAATGGAATGGAATGGAATGGAATGGAATGGAAAGGTGAAATAAAATGTGACCCGAGATTGTATCAATCCCCTTCAGCCTGGGTGACCGAGTGATATCCCATCGAAAGAAAGGAATGCAATGGAATGGAATGGAATGGAATGGAATGGAATGGAATGGAGTGGAACTGAATGGAATGGAATGGAATGGAGTGCAACGGAATGGAATGGAATGGAATGGAGTGCAACGGAATGGAATGGAGTGGAAAGTAATGGAATGGAATGTAGTGGAAAGTAAAGGAATGGAATAGAATAGAATGTAGTGGAGTGGTGTGGAGTGCAATGGAATGGAAAGGAATTGGATGGAGTAGAATGGAATGGAGTGGAGTGGGGTGGAGTTAAAGGAGTGGAATGGAACAGGATGGAATGGAATGGGGTGGAGTCTAATTGGATGGAGTGGACTGGAATGGAGTGTAGTGGAGTGGGGTGCAGTGGAATGGTGTGGAATGGAGTGGACTGGAGTAAAGTTGAGAGGATTGAAGCGGAATTGAATGGAATGGAATGGAAAGGAATGCAATGGAGCACAATGAAAATGAATAGAATGGAATTGAATGGAATGGTGAAATAAAATGCGAGCTGAGATTGTGCCACTACACTCCAGTCTGAGTGACACAGTGAGATCCTGTCGAAAGAAGGGAATGGAATGTTGTGAATTGGAATGGAATGGAACACAATAGATGGATTGGAGTAGAGTGGAGTGGACTGGAATGCAGAGGAGTGGAGTGGAAAGGAGTGGAATGGAATGTGTTGGAATGTGATGTAATGCAGTGCAGTAGAATGGAGTGTGGTGAAGAAGAATGGAGTGAAGTGGAGTGGACAGAAGTGCAGTGGACAGGAATGAAGTTGAATGGAATGGGATACAATGGATTGTAAAGGAGTTGATTGGAGTGGAGCAAAGTGGAGTCGAGTGTAAAGGAGTGGGAAGGAATGGGATGGAGTGGAGTGGAGGGGTTGTCATGAAGTAGAATGGAGTGGAATTGAATGAAATATAATGGAATGTGTTGGAGGGGAGTGCTGTGGACTTGAGTAGATTGGAGTGGAATGAACAGTAATGGAGCGGAATTGAATGAAATGGAAAGTAATGGAATGTTGAAATGCAATGTCAACTGAGATTGTGCCACTGCACTCCAGCCTGTGTGACAGAGTGGGATCCTGTTGAAAGAAAGGAATGGAATGGAATACAGTGTACTGGAATGGAATGAAATGGAATGGAACGGAATGTAATGGAATGAAATGGAGTGGAGTAGAGTACAGTGGAGTGAACTGCAGTGGAGTGGAGTGGAGTGGAATGGAATGGAAAGGAATGGGATGGAGTGGAATGAAATGGAGTGGAGTGGAGTGGAATGGAGTGGACTGTAGTGGAGGGGAGTGGAGTAGAGTGGAGTGGCGTGGATTGTAATATAATGTAATGGATTGGAATGGAATGCTGAAGTGAAATGTGAGCTTAGATTGTGCAACTTCACTGCAGCCTGGGTGACAAAGAGAGATCCTGTCGAAAGGAAGGAACGGAATGGAATGGAGAGGAATGGAATGGAAGGCAGTAGAGTGGAGTGGAGTGGAGTCTAGTGGTGTGGAGTACAGTGGAGTGAAATGGAATGTAACGGAAAGGAATGGAGTGGAGTGGAATGATGTGGAATGGAATGGAATGGACTGTAATGGTATGGAATGCAATATAAAGGAATGGCATGAAATGGAATGGAATGTTGCAATGAAATGTCTGCTGAGATTGTGCCACTACACTCCAGCCGGCGTGACAGAGTGAGATACTGTTTAAAGAAAAGAATGGAATCCAGTTGATTGGAAAGGAATGGATTAGAATGGAATGGAGTGGAGTGGAGTGGTGTGGAGTGGAATGGAGTGGTATGGAATGGAATGTTATGGAATGGAATGGAGTGGAGTAGATTTTTGTGGAGCAGAGTCGAGTTGAGTGCGGTAGAATGGAGTGGAATGGAATGAGATGGAATCGAATGGTGAAATAAAATGTGAGCTGAGATTGTGCCAATGCAGTCCAGCAAGGGTGACAGAGATACTGTAGAAAGAAAGGAATGGAATGGATTGGAGTGGATTGGAATAGAATGGAATGGAATGGAGTGGAGTGCAGTGGAATGGAGTGGAGTGGACTGGAAAGGAGTGGAATGGATTGGAATGGAGTGGAATGAAATTAACTGAAATGGAATGGGGTGGAGTGGAGTGAACTGGAGTGGAGTGGAATAGAATGGAATGGAATGAAATGGAGTGGAGTGAAGGGGAGAGGAGTGGAATGGAGTGGAATGGAATGGAATGGAATGCAATGGAATGGAATTGTGAAATGAAATGTGAGCTGAGATTCTGCCACAACTCCAGCCTGGGAGACAGGGTGATATCCTGTTGAAAGAAAGGAATGGAATGGAATGAAGTGGAATGGAATGGAATGGAGAGGAAAGGAATTCAATGGAATCTTAAGGAGTGGAGTGGAGTGGAGTTGAGTGGAATGGAGTGGAATTGAGTGGAATGGACTGGATTGGAATTGAATGGGATGGAATGGAATGGGGTTAAGTAGAGTGGAGTGGAGTGTAATGAAGTGGAAAGGAACAGAATGGAATGGAATGGAATGGAGTGGAGTGGAGTGGAATGGAGAAGAATGGAAGGGGAAGGAATGGAATGGAGTGTAGTGGAGTGGAGTGGAATGGTTTGGAATGGAATGGAATGGAATGGTAGTATGGAATGTAATGGATTGGAATGTAGTGGAGTGGAGCGGAATGGAATGGAATTGAATGGAATGGAATGGAATGCAATGGAAAAGAATGGTATGAAATGGAAAGGAATGGTGAAATGAAATGTCAACTTAGATTGTACAACCGCACTGCAGGCTTCGTGACAGAGTGAGATACTGATGAAAGAAAGGAATGGAATCGAATGGATTGGAAAGCAATGGAGTGGATTGGAGTGGTGTGAAGAGGAATGGAATGGAATGGAGTGGAAAGGACCGGAGTGGAATTGAATGGGATGAAATGGAATGGATTAAGTGGAGTGGAGTGGAGTGTAAAGGAGTGTAACGGAATCGAATAGAATTGAATGGAGTGGAGTGGAATGGAATGGAGAAGAATGGAATGGGATGGTATGGAATGGAATGGAGTGGAGTGGAGAGGAGTGTAATCGTGTGGAATGGAATGGAATGGAATGGAATGGAATAGAATGGAATGGAATGGAATGGAGTGGAGTGGAGTGGAGTGGTGTGGAGTGGAATGGAGGGGAATGAAATGGGATATTATGGAATGAAATGGAGTGGAGTAGACCTCTGTGTAGCAAAGTCAAGTGGAGTACAGTGGAATGCAGTGGAATGGAATGAGATGGAATGGAATGGTGAAATGAAATATGAGCTGAGATTGTGCCACTGCAGTCCAGCATGGTCGACAGATTGAGATATTTTCTAAAGAAAGGAATTGAAAGGAATGGAGTTGAATGAAATGGAATGGAATGTTGTGGAGTGGATTGGAGTGGACTAGAAACGAGTGGAAAGGAAAGTGATGGAGTGGAATGAAATTAACTGAAGTGGAGCGGAGGGGAGTGTAGTGGACTAGAGTGGAGTTGAATAGAATGGAATGGAATGGAATGGAGTGGAATGGAGTGGACTGGAGTGGAATGGAGTAGAATGGAATGGAATGGAATGCAATGGAATTTACTGCAATGGAATGCCGTGGAATGCAATGGAATGGAATTGTGAATTGAAATGTGAGCTGAGATTGTCCCATTGCACCCCAGCTTGGGTGACACAGTGAGATCCCGTTGAAAGAAAGGAATGGAATGGAATGAAGTGTAATGGAATGGACTGGAGAGAAACAGAATGGAATGGAATCTTATGAAGTGGAGTGGAGTGTAATGGAGTGTAATTGAGTGGAATGGACTGGAGTGGAATGGAATGCGATGGAATGGAATGGAATTAAGTGGACTGGAGTGGATTGTAAAGGTGTGGAAAGCAACGGAATGGAATGGAATGGAATGGAGTGGAATTTAGTGGAATGGAGAGGAATGGAATGGGATGGAATGGAATGGAGTGGAGTAGTGTGGAGTGAAGTGGAATGGAATGGGAGGTAATGGAATTGACTGGAGTGGAGTAGAGTGGAGTGGAATGCAATGGAATGGAATGGAATGGAGTGGGGTGGAGTGGAGTCTAGTGAAGTTAAGTGTAGTTGAGTGGAATGGAGTGTAATGGAATAGAATGGAATGGAATGGAAATGAATGGAATGGAACTGAAATTAATGATAAAATGAAATGTGAGCTGAGATTGTGCCACTGAACTCCAGACTGGGTGTCACAGTAAGATTCTTTCAAAAGAAAGAAATTGAAAGGAATGGAGTGGAATGGCATGGAATGGAATGGAATGGAGTGGAGTGGATTGGAGTGGAGTGGAGTCGAGTGGATTGGAAAGGAGTGGAATTCAATGAAATGGATTGGAATGCAGTGGAGTGGAATGGAGTGGAGACGAGTGGAGTCAAATGGAGTTGAATGGAATGGGATGGAATGGAATGGAGGGGAGTGGAGAGGAGTTGAGTGGAGTGGAATGGGATACAATGGTGAGATGAAATGTGAGGTGAATTTGTGCCACAGCACTCCAGCCTGGGTGACAGAGTGAGATCCTTTCGAAATAAAGGAATGGAATGGAATGGAATTGAGTAGAATGGAGTGGGGTGGAGGGGAGTGGAGTGGAGTGGCACGGAATGGAATGGAATGGAATGAAATGAAATTGAATGGAGTGGAATGGAATGGAATGGAGTGGAGTGGATTTGGATGGAGTGGAATGGAATGGAATGGAATCGAGTGGAATGGAAAGGAATGTAACAGAGTGGATTGCACAGGAGTGGAGTGGAATGGAGTGGAGTGGAATGGAATGCAGTGGAATGGACCGGAATGGAATGGAATGAGATGGAATGGTGAAATGAAATGTGAGCTGACACTGTGCCACTGCATTCCAGCATGGGTTATAGAGGGAGATCATGTCGAAAGAAAAAAATGCAATGCTATGGAGTGGAATAGAATGGAATTGAATGGATTGGAGTATAGTGGAGTGGAGCAGAGAGCAGTGGAATGCAGTGGAGTGGAGAGGAATGGAGGGGAATGGAGTGGAAGGGAATGGGACGGAATGGAATGGAATGGAATGGAATAGCGAAATAAAATGTGAGCTGAGACTGTGCCAATGCACTCTAGCCTGGTTGTCAGAGTGATATCCTCTCAATAGAAAAGAATGGGTGGAATTTAGTGGAATGGAATGGAATGGAATTCAGTGGAGTGGAGTGGAGAGGAGTGGGGTGTGGTGGAATGGAATGGAATGGAAAGGAGTGGAGTTGCGTGGAATGGAGTGGAGAGAAGCAGAATGGAGTGGAGTGGATTGAAGTGGAGTGGAGTGGAGTGGAATGGGATGGACCGGAATGGAATGGAATGGAATGGTGAGATGAAGTGTGAGCCGAGATTCTGCAACTGCACCCCAGAATGAGTGACTGAGTGAGATACTGTTGAAATAAAGTAATGGAATGGAAGGAAGGGAAATTGAATGGAATAGAATGACATGGAGTTTAGTGGAGTGGAGTTGTGTGCAGTGGACTGGCGTGGAGTAGAATGGAGTTTAAGGGAATTGGATAGAATTGAAAGGAATAGAGTGGAGTGGAATGGAGTGGAGTGGAGTGGAATGGATTGGAATGGAATGGCATAGAATGGGATAAAGTGGAGGGAATTGGACTGAATTGGAGTGCAGGGTACCTGTGTGGACTAGACTTGCGTGGAATAGAATGGAGTGGAATGGAAACGTATAGAATGGAATGGAGAGGAGTGGAGTGGACTGGAGTGGAGTGGAGTGGACTGGAATGGAATGGAGTGGAGTGGAGTGGAGTGGATTGTTATGGAATTGAATGGAATGCAATGGAATGGTGAAGTGAAATGTGAGCTGATATTGTTCCACTGCCCTCCAGCCTGGGTGACAGAGTGAGATCCTGTGGAAAGAAAGTAATAGAAGGGAATGGAATGGAATGGAATGGCTTGAAGTGGAATGGAGTGGAGTGCAGTGGACTGGAGTGGAGTGGAATGGGGTGGAGGGGAATGGAGTGGAATGGAATGGGATGGAGTGGAATGGAATGGAATGGAGTGGAGTGGAGTGTAGCGGAGAGAAGTGGGGTGCAGTGAAGTGAAATGTAGTAGAATGGAATGGGATGGAATGGAATGGAGTGGAGTGGGAGGAGTGGAATGGGGTGAAGAGTAGTGGAATGGAATGGGATGGAATTGAATGGAGTGGAGTGGAAGGAGTGTAGTGGGGTGAAGTAGAGTGGAATGGAATGGGATGGAAATAAATAGAGTGGAGTGGAGTGGAGTGGAGTAGACTGCAGTGACATAGAAAGGGATATAATGGATTGGAATGGAGTGGAGTTGAATGGAATGGAAAGGGACGGAATGGAATGGATTGGAGTGGAGGGGATTGGAGTGGAGTGGAATGGAGTGGAGTGGAATGGAATGGACTGGAGTGGATTGGAGATGAGTGGAGTAGGGTGGCGTGGAATGGAATGAAATGAAATTTGATGGAATGGATTGGAGTGCAGTGGAGTAGGGGAGAGTTGAGTATAGTGGAGTGGATTCTAATGGAAAGGAATGAAATTGAATCTGGTGGAGTGGAATGGCATAGATGGAGTGGAGTCAAATGGAATGGAATGGAATGCAATGCAATGGAATGGAATGGAAAGCAATGCAATGGAAAGGAATGGTGAAACGAAATGTGAGCTGAGATTCTGCCACTGCACTCCAGCCTGGGAGACATATTGAGATACTTTTGAAAGAAAGGAATGGAATGGAGTGGAATGGAATAGAATGTAATGAAGTGGAGGGAGTGGAGTGGAGAACAGTGGAGTGGAGAAGACTGGAATGGAATGTTATGGAATGCAATGGAATGGAATCGAATGGAATGGAATGGAGAAATGAAAGGTGAGCTGAGATTGTGCCACTGCACTCCAGCCTGGGGGACTGAGAGAGATCCTGTCGAAAGAAAGGAATGGAATGCAATAGAGGGGAATGCAATGGAATTGAATAGAAGAGAGTGGAGTGGAGTGGAGTGCAGTGGAGTGGAGTTCAGTGGAATGGAAAGGAACGCTAACGGATGGAGTGTAATGGAATGGAGTGGAGTGGAGTGTGATGGAGTGGAGTGGAGTGCAATGGAATGTAAGTAATTGAATGGAATGGAGTGTAGAGGAGTGGAGTGGATTGGAGGGGAGTGTAATGGAATGGAATGGACAGAAATGGAGTTGAGTGGAGTGGAGTAGGGTGGAATGGAATGGGATGGGATGGAATGGAATGGAGTGGAGTCTAGTGGAGTGGAGTGGAATAGAATGGAATGTAATGGGATGGGGTGAAATGGAACTGAGGGGAGTGAGAAGGAGAGGAGTGGTGTGGAGTGCAGTGGTATGGAGTGGCAAGGAATGGGATGGAATGGAATGGAGTGAAGAGTAATGGAGTGGAGTAGAATGGAGTGGAGTTGAATGGAATAGAATGGAATGGAATGGATTGGAATGGAATGGAAAGGAATGGCAAAATAAAATGTGAGCTGAGATTGCGCCAGTGCACTCCAGCCTGGGTGACAGGCGACATATTGTAGAAAGAAAGGAATGGAATGAAATTGAGTGCAGTGGAGTGCTGTCAGTGGAATATAGTGTCGTGTTGTGCAGTGGAATGGAGTTGAACGGATTGGGATGGAATGGAAAGGAGTAGAGTGGAGAGGAGTGGAGTGGAATTCAGTCGAATAGAATTGGATGGAATGGAATGGAATGGTGTGTAGTGGAGTGGAGTGGAGTGGAAAGCAATTGAATGGAATGGAATGGAATGGAAAGGAATGATGAAATGAAACGTGAGATGAGATTGTGCCACTGCACTACAGCCTGCATGACGGAATGAGATCCTATTGAAAGAAAGGAATGGAATGGAATAGAGTGGAATGGAATAGAATGGAATGGAGCAGAGTGGAGTGGACTAGAGTGGAGTGGAGTGGAATGGAGTAGAATGGAATTGGATGGAATGGAATGTAGGGGAGTTGAGTGGGGTTATCAGGAGTGCAATGGAATGGGATGGAATCGAATGTAGTGGAGTGCAGTGGAATGGAGTAGAGTGGAATGGGATGGAATGGAATGGAAAGGAACGGTTAGATGAAGTGTGAGCTGAGATTGTGCCACTGCACTCCACCCTAAGTGACTGAGTGAGATCCTTTCGAAATAGAGGAATGGAATGGAAGGAAGGGGAATGGCATGGAATGGAACGGAATGGAACGGAATGGAACGGAGCAGAATGGAATGGAATGGAATGGAACGGAATGGAGTGGAGTGGAGTGGAGTGGAATGGACTGGAATGAAATGGGATGGAATGGAATGGACTTCAGTGGATTGGAGTTGTGTGGAGTGAACAGGCATGGAGTAGAATGGAGTGGAATGGAATCGGAGAGAAGGGAATGGAAAGGAGGAGAGTGGAGTGGAGTGCAGTGGAGTGGAGTGCAGTGGAGTGGAATGGAATGGGATGGAATGGGATTAAATAGAGTGAAGTGGATTGGAGAAGAGTTGTGTGGAATGGACTGCCGTGGAGTAGAATGGAGTGGAATGGAAACGTATAGAATGGAATGGACTGGACTGGAGTGGAATGGAAACGTATAGAATGGAATGGACTGGACTGGAGTGGAATGGAATGGAATGGAATGGAGTTGAGTGTAGTTTAGTGGAGTGGAGTGGATTGTTATGGAGTGGAATGAAAAGCAATGGAATGGCGAATTGAAATGTGAGCTTTCATTTTTCCACTGCACTCCAGCCTGGGTGTCAGAGAGAGATCCTGTCGAAAGAATAGAATGTAAGGGAATGAAGTGGAATGGAATGGAATGGAATAGAGTGGAGTGGAATGGAATGGAATGGAATGGAATAGAGTGTAAAGGAGTGGAGTGGAGTAAACCGGAGTGGAGTGGATTGGAGGGGAATGGAGTTGAATGGAATGAGATGGAGTAGAATGGAATAGAGTAGAGTGGAGAGGGGTGAAGTGAAATGGAGTAGAATGGAATGGAGTGGAGTGGAGTGAAGTGAAATGGAGTGGAATGGAATGGGATGGAATGGAATGGATTGGAGTGGAACGGATTGGAGTAGAATGGAATGGGATGGAAAGGAGTGGAGTGGAGTGGAAAGGAGTGGAGTGAAATAGAATGGGATGGAATGGAATGGGGTGGAGTGGAGCGAAGTGGAGTTGAATGGAGTGGAAAAGAGTGAAGTGGAGTGGACTGGAGTGGAGTGAAGTGAAATGGAATGGACTGGAATGGTGAAATGAAATCTGAGCTGAAAATGTTCCACTGCACTCCAGCACTGGTGACAGAGTGAGATCCTGTCAAAAGAAAGGAATGAAATGGAACAGAGTGTAATGGAATGGAATGAAATGCAGTGGAGTAGATTGGAGTGGAATGGAGTGTACTGGAAAGAAGTGGAATGGAATGGGATGAAGAGGATTGGAGTTGAGTGGAGTGGAGATGAGTGGAGTGGAGTTGACTGTACTGGAATGGAAAGGGATGGAATGGAGTGGAGTGGACCGGAATGGAGTCATGTGGAATGGAATGGAATGGAAGGGAAGGGAAGTGAAGGGAATCGAATGGAATGGTAAAATGAAATGTGAGCTGAGATTTTGCCACTGCACTCCAGCCTGGGTGACAGAGTGAGAGCCTGTTGAAAGAAAGGAATTGAATGTAATGCAGTGATATCGCATGGAAAGGAATGCAATGAATTGGAGTGGAGTGGACTGGAGTGGAATGCAGTTGAAAGGAATGGGATGGAATGGAATGGAGTGAAGTGGAAAATAGTGGAGTCTTCTGGAGTCAATTGGAGAGGAATGGAACGGGATGGAATGGAGTATTTAAATGAAAAATGAGCAGAATTTGTGCCACTGCACTGCAGCCTGTGAGACAGAGAGATCCTGTCGAACGAAAGCAATGGAATGGAATAGAATGGAATGGAGTACAGTGGAGTGGAGTGGAGTGGACTGGAGTGGTGTGGAATGGAATGGAATGGAATGGAACGGAATGGAATGGAATGGAACGGAATGGAATGGAATGGAACGGAATGGAATGGAATGCAGTGGAGTGGAATGGAGTGGAGTGGAGTGTGGTGGAGTGGTATGGAGTGGAATGTAGTGGAATGGAATTTAATGAAATGGAATGGAGTGGAATGGAATGGAATGAAATGGAATGGAGCAGAATGGAATGGAATGGGGTGGAGTGGAGGCTATAGGAGTGGAATGGAATGGGATGGTATGGAGTGGAGCGGAGTGGTGCGGAGTGGGATGGAGTGCAATGGAATGGAATGGAATGGCATGGCATGGCATGGCATGGCATGGAATGGAATGGAATGGAATGGAACAGATTGGGTAGAAGAGGTGTGGAGTGGGATGTAGTGGAGGGGAGTGGAATGGGGTGGAGTGGACCGGAATGGAATGGAATGGAATGGAGTGGAATGGAATGGAATGGAATGGAACGGATTGGAATGGTGAAATGAAGTGTGAGCTGAGATTGTGCCACTGCACTCCAACATGGGTGATACAGTGAAATCCTGTCGAAAGAAAAAAATGCAATGGAATGCAGTGAAATGGAATGGAGTGGAATGCAGTGGAGTGGAGAGGAGTGGAATGCAGTGGAATGCAGTGGAGTGGAGTGGATTGGAGAGGGACGGAATGGAATGGACTGGAGTGGAGTGGCATGGACTGGAGTGGAGTGGCATGGAATGGAGAGGAGTGGAATGGAATGCAATGGAATGGAATGGAGTGGAGTGGAGTGGGGTGGAGTGGAGTGGAGTGGGGTGGAGTGGGGTGGAGTGGAGTGGAATGGATTGGAATGGAATGGAATGGAATGGAATGGAATGAAATATAAGGAATGGTGAAGTGAAATGTGAGCTGAGATAGTGCCACTGGACTGTATCCTGTGAGAGAGTGATATAATCACAAAAGAAAAGGATGGAATGCAATTGAGCGGAATGGAATGGAATGGAACGTAATGGAACGAAATTGAGTGTAGTGTAATGGAGAGGAGTGGGCTGCTGTGGAATGGAGTGGAATGGAATGTACTGAACTACTGTAAAATTGAGTGGAGTGGTTTGGAGTGGAGTGGAGTGGAGTGGAATGGGTTGCAATGGAATGGAAGGGAATGGAATGGAATGGAATGGAATGGAATGGAATGGAATGGTGGGATGATGTGTGAGCTGAGACTGTGCCACTGCACTCCAGCCAGAGTGACTGAGTGAGATCCTGTCGAAAGAAATTAATGGAATGGAATGGAGTGAAATGGAATGGAATGGAATGGAGTGGAGTGGAGTGGAATGGAGTGGAGCAGGCTGGAATGGAGTGGAGTGTAATGGAGTGGAAAGAATTGGGATGGAATGGAAAGGAGTGGAGTGGAGCGGAGTTGTGAGGAGTGGATTGGGGTGGAGTAGAATGGAGTGTAATGGAATCGGAAAGAATGGAATGGAGTGGAGTGGAGTGGAGTTGACAGGAATGTGATTCAATGGGATAAAGGAGTGGAGTGGAGTGGACTGGAGTGAAGTTGTGTGGAGTGCACTAGTGTGGAGTAGAATGGAGTGGAATGGAAATGTATAGAATGGAATGGAGTGGAGTGGAGTGGACTGGAGTAGAGTGGAGTGGAATGGAGTGGAGTGGAGTGGACTGGAGTAGAGTGGAGTGGAATGCAATGGAATGGAATGGAATGGAATAGAATGGAGTTGAGTGGATTGGAGTGGCATGGTGTTGAGTGGATTGTTATGGAATGGAATGGAATGGAATGGAAAACAGAGGAATGGTTAAATGATATGTGAGCTCAGATAGTTCCACTGCTCTACAGCCTGGGTGACAGAGTGAGATCCTGTGGAAAGAAAGGAATGGAAGAGAGTGGAGTGGAATGGAATGGAATGGAATGGAATGGAATGGAATGGAATGGAATGGAATGGAATGGAATGGAATGGAATGGAATGGAATGCGGTGGAGTGGAGTGGACGGGAATGGAGTGTTATGGAATGTGCTGGAGTGGAATGGAATTGAGTCGAGTGGAGTGGCCTGGTGTGATGTGAAATGGAGTGAAATGGAATGGGATAGAATGGAATGGAGACGAGTTTAGTGGAGTGGAGTTGAATGGAATGGAACAGAATGAAGAGGAGTGGAGTGGAATGGAATGGAATGGAGTGGAATGGAATGGAATGGAATGGAATGCAACTGAACGGAACGGTGAAAAGAAATGTGAGCTGAGATTGGGACACTGCACTCTAGCCTGGGTGACAGCCTCAGATCCTGTCTAAAGAAAGGAATGGAATGGAATGGGATGGAATGGAATG
Source organism: Pongo abelii (assembly GCF_028885655.2). Lineage (NCBI taxonomy): Eukaryota > Metazoa > Chordata > Mammalia > Primates > Hominidae > Pongo > Pongo abelii. Next base: position 13,702,327 of record NC_072000.2, on the reverse strand, counting down.
GAATGGAGTGGATTGAAGTGGAGTGGGTTAGAGTGGAGTCGAGTGGAATGGAGGTGAATGAAGTGGGTTGGAATGGCATGGAGTCAAGTGCAGTGTAGAGTGGAAAGGAGTGGAATGGAATGGAATGGAATGGTTAAAAGGAATGAGAGCTGAGATTGTGCCAGTGTACTCCAGCCAGTATACAGAGTGAGATCCTGTCGAAAGAAAGAAATGGAATGGAATGGAGTGGAATGCAATGCAATGGAATGGAGTGGAGTGGAGTGGAGAGGAGTGAAGTTCAATGTAGAGGAGTTGAGAGGAGTGGAATGGAGTGGGAAGGAATGGGGTGGAATGGCATGTAGAGGAGTGGAGTGGAGTGAAATGGAGTGGAATGAAGTGGAATGGAGTGGGAAGGAATGGGGTGGAATGGCATGTAGAGGAGTGGAGTGGAGTGAAATGGAGTGGAATGAAGTGGAATGGAATGGGATGGATGGTTATGGAGTGGAGAGGAGTGGAGTGGAGTGGAATGGAGTATAAAGGAACGGAATTAAATGCAATGCCATGGAATTGAATAGAATGGATTGGAATGGAATGGAATGGAATGAAATGCAATGGAAGGCAATGGAATTTTGAAATAAAATGTGAGCTGAGATGGTGCTACTGCACTCCTGCCTGGGTGAGAGAGTGAGATCTTGTCGAAAGAATGGAATGGAATGGAATGGAGTGGAGTGCAGTGGAGTGAAGTGGAATGGAGTTGAATGGAATAGGATGGAGTGGAATGGAAAGGAGTGGCTGGAGTGGCGTGGAGTGGAGCTGAGTTGATTGAAATGAAATAGGAAGGAATGTAGTTGAGTGGAGTGGAGTGGAGTTGAATGGAATGGAATGGAATGGAATGAATTAGAGTACAGTTTAGTGAATTGGAGTGAAGTGGAGTGGTGTGGAGTGGAGTGGAGTGGATTGAAATGGACTTGGATGGAATGGAATGGAGTGGAGTGGAGTGCAATTGAATGGAGTGGAGTGGAGTTGAGTGGAGTAGAATGGAATGGGGTGGAATGCAATGGAATGGAATGGAATGGAATGGAATGGAATGCAATGCAATGGAATTGAATGGTGAAATGAAATGTGATCTGAGATTGTGCCACGGCATTCCAGTCTTGGTGACAATGTGAGATCCTGTTGAAATAAATAAATGGAATGGATTGGTGTGGAGTGGAATGGAATGGAGTGGAGAGAAGAGGAGTGGAGAGGTATGGAGTTTAACGGAATGGCATGGAAAGGAATGGAATGGAGTGGAGTGGAATGGAGTGGAATGGAATGGGAAGTAATGGGAACGAGTGGAGTGTAGTTGAGTGGAGGGGAGAGGAACGGAGTGGAATCGAATGGAATATAGTGGAGTGGAGTGGAATGGAGTGGAATGGAATGGAATGGGATTGAGTGGAGTGGAGTGGAGTGGAGTGGAATGCTGTGGAGTGGAGTTGAATGGAATGGAGTGGACTTCAGTGGAGTGGAGTGGAGTGGAGTGCAACGGAATGGAATGGAATGGAATTGAATGGAGTGGAATGGACTGGAATTAAATGGAATGGAAAGGAATGGATTTGTGAAGTGAAATGTGAGCTGAGATTCTGCCACTGAACTCCGGCCTGGGTGACAGAGTGAGATCCTGTCGAAAGAAACGAATGGAGTGGAATGGAATGGAATGGAATGGAATGGAGTGGAATGGAACGGAATGGAATGGAGTGGAGTGGAGTGGAGTGGATGGAGTAGAGTGGAGTGGGGTGGAATGGAATTCAATGGAATGTGATTGTATGGAATGGAATGGAATGTAGTGGAGTGGAGAGCATTGGAGTGGAATGTGATGGGATGGAATGGAATGTGGTGGAGTGAAGTGGAGAGGAGTAGCTTGGAATGTAGCTGAGTGGCGTGGAGTGGAGATGAGAGGAGAGGAATGGGGTGGAATGGAATTGAATGGAGTGGAATGGAATGGATTTGAGTAGAGTGGAGTAGAGCGGAGTTGAGTGGAGTGGAATGGAGTGGAATGGAATGGGATGGAATGGGATGGAATGGAATGGAATGCAATGCAATGAAATGCAGTGGTGAAATGAAATGTGAGCTGAGATTGGGACACTGCACTTCAGCCATGGTTACAGCATGAGATCCTGTCGAGTGAAATCAAAGGAATGGAATGGAATGGAATGGAGTGGAGTGGAGTGGAGTGGAATGGACTGGAATGGACTGGAATTGAATGAGATTGAATGGGATCAAGTGTAGTGGAGTAGAGTGGAGTGGCATGGAGTGGAATGGAATGGAATGGAATGGAATGGAGTGGAATGGAGTGGAATAGAGGTGCATGGAATGGAAAGGAGTGGAGTGGAGTGATATGGAATGGAATTAAATGGATACAAAGGAATGGAATTCTGAATTGAAATGTGAGCTGAGATTGTCCAACTGCAATCTAGCCTGGGTGACAGAGTGAGATAATATCCAAAGAAATGAATGGAATGGAATAGAGAGGAATAGAAATGAATGGAGTGGAGTGGAGTGGAGTGGAGTGGAGTGGAGGGGAGTGGAGTGGACTGGAGCAGAGTGGAGTGGAGTAGAATGGAGTTTAATGGAATGTGATCGAATGGAGTGGAGTTCAGTGTAGAAGAGTGGAGAGGAGTGGGATGGGATGCAATGGAATGGGGTGGAGCGGTGAGGAGAGCAGTGGGGTGGAATAGAGTGGAGTGGAGTGGACTGGAACAGAGTGGAGTGTAATGGAGTGGAACGCAAAGGGATGGAATGGAATGGAATGGAATGGAATGGAATGGAATAGAATGGACTGGAATGGTGAAATGAAATGTGAGCTGAGATTTTGCTACTGCACTCCAGCCTTAGTGCAGAGTGAGATTCTGTCGAAAAAACAAATGGAATGGAATGGAGTGGAATGGAATGGAATGAAGGAATGGAATGGAATGGAATGGAATAGAGTTGAGTGGAGTGGAACGGAATGGAATGGAATGGAATGGAACGGAGTGTAATGCAATGGAATGAAATGGAATGAAAGTAATTGAATGGAACGGAATGGAATGGAATGGAGTGTAATGCAATGGAATGAAATGGAATGAAAGTAATTGAATGGAAAGGAGTGGAAAGTAGAGGAGTTTAATGGAACGGAACGGATCGGAGTGGAATGGAGTGGAATGGAATGGAATGGTGAAATGAAATGCGAGCTGAGATCATGTGACTGCACTCCACCCTGGGTGACAGAGTGAGATCGTGTCGAAAGAAAGGAATGGAATGGAATGGAGTAGAAATGAATGGAATGGAATGGAGTGGAGTGGAGTGGAGTGGAATGGAGTGGAATGGAATGGGATGGAATGGACTGGAGTGGAGTGGATAGGAGTAGATTGGAGTATAGTGGAGTGGAATAGAGTGAAATGGAATTGAGTGGAGTGGAGTGGAGTGGAGAAGAATGGAGTGGAATGGAATGGAATGGAATGGAATGGAAAGGAATGGTGAAAAGAAATGCGAAGTGAGATTGTGCCACTGCACTCCAGCGTGGGTGACAGAGTAAGATCATGTTGAAAGAAAGGAATGGAATGGAATGGAGTGGAATGGAATGAAATTGAATTGAATGAAGTGGAGTTGACTGGAGTGGAGTAGATTGGAGTGGAGGTGAATGGATTGGAGTGGAATGGGATGGAATGGAATGGAAGGGTGTGGATTTGAGTAGAGCAGAGTGGAGTGGAGAGGAGTGGAATGGAGTGGAATGGAAAGAGATGGAATGTAATGGAGTTCAGTGTAGTGGAGTGGAGTGGAGTGGTATGGAGTGGAATGGAATGGAATGGAGTGGAGTTGAGGGGAGTGGAGTGGAGTGAAATGGAATGGAATGGTGAAATGAAATGTGAGCTGAGATTGTGTGACTGCAATCCAGCCTGGGGGACAGATTGAGATCTTTTTGAAAGAATGGCATGGAATGGAATGGAGTCGAATGGAATGGAATTTAATGGAGTGGAAGGGACTGGAGTGGAATTTAGTTGAGTGGAGTGAAATAGAATAGGATGGAATGGAATGGAATGGAGTGTGGTGTAGTGGAGTGGAGTGGTGTGAAATGGAATGGATTGGGATGGAGCTTAATGGAGTGGAGTTTATTGGCGTGGAGTAGTGTGGAGTGGAATGGAATGGAATGGAATGGAAAGGAATGAAATGGCATGGTGACATGAAAAGTGAGCTGAGATTGTGCTACTGCACTCCAGCCTGGGTGACAGAGTGAGATCCTGTCGAATGAAAGGAGTGGAATATAATGAAGTGGAATGACATGGAATGTAATGTCATGGAATGGAATGGATTGGAGTGGAGTGGAGTGGAGTGGAATGGAGTGGAATGCAATGAAATGGATTGAAATATAATGGAATGGAATGGAGTGGAGTGGATTTTAGTGGATTGCAGTGGAGTGGAGTGGATTGGAGTGGAATGGAGTGGAATGGAATGCAGCTGAATGGAGTTAAGTGGACTGGAGTGGAGTGGAGTGGAATGGAATGGAATGGAATGGTGAAATGAAGGGTGAACTGAGATTGTGCCACTGCACTGCAGCCTGGGTGTCAGAGTGAGATCCTGTTGAAAGAAAGGAATGGAATGGAATGGAGTGGATTGGAATGGAATGGAGTGGAGGGGAGTGGAGTGGAGTGGAATGGAGTAGAATAGAATGGGATGAAGTGGAATGGAATGGGGTGAAGTGGAGTGGAGTGGAGTGGACTGGAGTGAACTGGAGTGGAATGGAATGGGATGGAATGGAATTGAGTGGAGTGCTTTGGAGTGGAGTGGAGTGGAATGGAGTGGATGGAATGTAATGGAATGGAGTGGAGTGGAGTGGAGTGGAATGGAGTGGAATGGAATGGGATGGAATGGAATTGAGTGGAGTGCTTTGGAGTGGAGTGGAGTGGAATGGAGTGGATGGAATGTAATGGAATGGAGTGGAGTGGAGTGGAGTGGAATGGAGTGGAGTGGAATGGAGTGGAGTTTAGTGGAATGGAATGGAATAGAATGCAATGGAATGGAATGCAATGGAATGCAATGCAATGGAATGCAATCCAATGGAATGGTGTAGTGAAAAGTGAGCTGATATTGTGCCACTGCACTGCAGCCTAGGTGACAAAGTGAGATGCTGTCGAAAGAAAGGAATGGAATGGAAAGAAGTGGAATAGAATGGAATGCAGTAGAGTGTTTCATGCACGTCCGTGTGAAGAGACCACCAAACAGGCTTTGTGTGAGCAACACGGCTGTTTATTTCACCTGGCTGCAGGTGGGCTGAATCCGAAAAGAGAGCCTGCGAAGGGACATAGGGTATGGGCCGTTTTATAGGATTTTGGAAGTTAATGGAAAATTACAATCAAAAGGGGTTTTTCTCTGGTGGTCAGGTGCAGGGTTCAAAAGGTGCTCAGTGGGTGAGCTTCTGAGCCAGGAGAAGGAAATTCACAGGGTTAATCACTCAGTTAAGGTGGGGCAGGAAGAAATCACAATTTTGGAATGTCATCAGTTAAGGCGGGGCAGGGCCTTTTTACTTCTTTTGTGATTCTTCAGTTACTTCAGGCCATCTGGGTGTATACGTGCAAGTCATAGGATATGCGATGACTTGGCCTGGACTCAGAGGCCTGACATTCATGCCTTCTTATATTAATAAGAAAAATAAAACAAAATAGTGTTGAAGTGTTGGGGTGGCGAAAATTTTTGGGGGGTGGTATCTAGAGAGAATGGGCGATGTTTCTCAGGGCTGCTTAAAGCGGGATTAGGGGCGGGGTGGGAACATAAAGTGGGAGAGATTAAGCTGAAGGAAGATTTTGTGGTAAGGAGTGATATTGTGGGGTTGTTAGAAAAAACATTTGCTGTGTAGAATTATTGGTGATGGCCTGGATACGGTTTTGTATGAATTGAAAAACTTAAAGGAATAAGAGAAGGAGAAAAACAGATACAAAAGTTCTAAGAATTGGGAGGACCTGGGACATCTGATTAAGAGTGCCTAAGGAGATTCAGCATAGTCCTGCCAGCAAAGATTATTTATTTACTTCAAGAGTTAAGAGTGGCAGTTTGGGGATAGCACAAGGAGATATCAGCTGGGATGGCTTGGGGAAACAGTGTAAATCGGCAGTGTAAACAAGAGCAGAGCATGTACGAGTAGTTGAGAATGGAGAATAGGAGTATGACTAGACTGAAAATAGTAGGGATGTCAAGTTCTTTGGGGTCACAGTCTAAGTTGGTCCGGTGTCTGGAATGAGACTGAGGCCTAATAAAAAGGAGCTCAAATGGGCTGTACCTTGCAGCAGTCCGAGGACAGGCCTGAATTCTGAGAAGCGAAAGTGGTAAAAGTATTTTCCAGTCCTTTTTAAGTTGGTGGCTGAGCTTGGTGAGGTGTGTTTTTAAAAGACCTTTAGTCCGTTCTACTTTTCTTGAAGATGGAGGATCATAAGGGGTATAAAGGTTTCACTGAATACTGAGAGCCTGAAAAACTGCTTGGCTGGTTTGACTAATAAAGGCTGGTCTATTATCAGACTGTATAGAGGTGGGAAGGCTAATCTGAGGAATTATGTCTGACAGAAGGGAAGAAATGACAGTGGTGGCCTTCTCAGAACATATAGGAAACGTCTTTACTTATTCAGTGAAAGTGTCTATTTAGACTAAGAGGTATTTTAGTTTCCTGACTCGAGACATGTTGAGTAAAGCTAATTTGCCAGTCCTAGGTGGGGGCAAATTCTCGAGCTTGATGTGTAGGGAAGGGAGGGGGCCTGAATAATCCCTGAGGAGTAGTAGAATAGCAGATGGAACACTGAGATGTTATTTCCTTAAGGATAGATTTCCACAATGGAAAGGAAATGAGAGGTTCTCAGAGTCAGGCTAGTAGCTTGTACTATAGCATAGCCTGCCTTTGCTGGTGTGTGGCGATTAGGCCTTGTGGAACTGCCATCAATAAATCAAGTGTGATCATGGTGAGGAACAGGAAAGAAGGAAATATGGGGAAATGTGGTGAACCTCAGGTGGATCAGGGAGATACAGTCATGGGTGTCAGGTGTGGTATCAGGAATAATGTGAGAGACCAGATTGTAGTCCAGGCCAGGAACTTGTAATTGTGGGTAAATGTGGGACTTAACAAAGAGTGAGTACAGCTGAAGTAGCCAGGGAGCAGAAAGTATATGTGTCAGGTATGAGGAAGAAAATAGATTTTGGAAGTTATGAGAAATGTAGAGCATGAGTTGAGCATAGTTTGTGATTTTTAGGGCTTCTAACAGTATTAAAGCAGCGGCAGCTGCTGCATACAGACATGAGGGCTAGGCTAAAACAGTAAGGTCAAGTTGTTTGGACAGAAAGGCTACACGGTGTGGTGCTGGCTCTTGTGTAAGAATTCTGACCACACTAATCTTGCCTAGGAAGGAAAGGAGTTGTTCTTCTGTAAGGGATTGAGGTTTGGGAGATTAATCGGACATGATCAGAAGGGAGAGCATGTGTGTTTTTATGAGAATTATGCCGAGATAGGCAACAGATGAGGATGAAATTTGGGCTTGACTGAACTAATGGGGGCTGTCTGTGAAGCCCTGCGGCAGTACAGCCCAGGTAATTTGCTGAGCCTAATGGGTGTCAGGGTCAGTCAAAGGGAAGGAAAAGAGAGGCTGGGATGAAGGGTGCAAAGGAATAGTAAAAAAAAAGCCTGTTTGAGATCCAGAAGAGAATAATGGGTAGTAGAGGGAGGTATTGAGGATAGGAGAGTATATGTGTTTGGCACCACTGGGTGGATAGGCAAAACAATTTGGTTGATAAGGCACAGATTCTGAACTAATGCGTAAGACTTGTCTGGTTCTAGGACAGGTAAAATGGGGGAATGGTAAGGAGAGTTTATAGGTTTTAGAAGCCCATGCTGTAGCAGGCGAGTGATAACAGGCTTTAATCCTTTTAAAGCATGTTGTGGGATGGGATGTTGGCATTGAGCGGGGTAAGGGTGATTAGGTTTTAATGGGATGGTAATGGGCATGTGATCGGTTGCCAGGGAAGGAGTAGAGATGTCCCATTCTTGTGGGTTAAGGTGGGGGGATATGAGAGGAAGACGTGAAGGAGGCTTTCGGTTGGGGAGAAGGGTGGCAATGAGTTGTGGCTGTAGTCCAGGAATTATCAGGGAAGCAGATAATTTGGTTAAAATATCTCGGCCTAATAAGGGAACTGGGCAGGTGGGGATAACTAAAAAAGAGTGCATAAAAGAGTGTTGTCCAAGTTGGCACCAGAGTTGGGGAGTTTTAAGAGGTTTATAAGCCTGGCCATCAATACCCACAAGAGTTATGGAGGCAAGGGAAACAGGCCCTTGAAAAGAAGGTAATGTGGAGTGGGTAGCCTCCGTATTGATTAAGAAGGAGATGGACTTACCCTCCACTGTGAGAGTTACCCGAAGCTTGGCATCCGTGATGGTCTAGGGGGCTTCTGAGGTGATCAGGCAGTGTCAGTCTTCTGCCGCTAAGCTGAGAAGATCTGGGAAGAAGTCAGAGAGCCTTGGGCCAGAGTTCCAGGGGCTCTTGATGTGGCTACCAGGTGAGTTGAACCGTCCAATTTTCAGTGGGGTCCCGCACAGATGGGACATGGCTTAGGACGAATCCCGGGCTGAGGGAATTCCTTGGCTTGGTGGTCAGGCTTTTGGCACTTGTAGCAAGCTCCTGGGGGACGAGGTTCTGGAGGAACGCCTGGCTGCTGAGGTTCAGGCGCTTGGAAGTTCTTGTGTGCTGGAGATGTGGCTGGGGTTTGTCTCACAGTGGAGGCAAGGAATTGCAACTTTTTTCTGTTATTGTACACCATGAAGGTGAGGTTAATTAAGTCCTGTTGTGAGGTTTGAGGGCCAGATTCCAGTTTTTGGAGTTTTATTTAATGTCGGGAGCAGATTGGGTAATAAAATGTATATTGAGAATAAGACGGCCTTTTGACCTTTTAGGGTCTAAGGCTGTAATGCATCTCAGGGTTGCTGCCAAACGAGCCATTAACTCGGCTGGATTTTTATATTTGATGAAAAAGAGCCAAAACGCTATCTGATTTGGGATAAAGAAAAAGGAGCATTAAACTTGACTCTGCGTTTAGTTCTAGCCACCTTTTTAAGAGTAAATTGCTGGGCATGTGGGGGAGGGCTAGTCACAAAACGAAACTGTAAGCCAGACCAGGTGTGAGGAGGGGAAGCAATAAAAAGATTACAGGTGGAGGAGCGGAGGCTGAGGAAAAATTGGGACCCAGCTTGGGCTGGCAAGGAGGGGAGAGGTCAGATGTGTCTGTAGTAAAGGAAGATTAGAAAGACTCAGCGACACCTGGGGATGGGATTGAGGGGACAGGAGGGAGGGAAAGAAGGAAGATTTGGGACGAGTTGCACTGGACACAGAGACGAGGAAGGGACTGATGTGTAAAAGAATGCCTGGACGTCAGGCACCTCAGACCATTTGCCCATTTTACGGCAAGAATTATTTAGATCTTGTAGGATGGAAAAATTGAAAGTGCCGTTTTCCGGCTATTTGGAACTACTGTCGAGTTTGTATTGAAGTCAAGTGGCATTGCAGAATAAAATAAGGCATTTAGGTTTTAGGTGACGTGTGAGTTGAAGAGGTTTTAAGTTTTTGAGAACACAGGCTAAGGGAGAAAAAGGAGGAATAGAAGGTGGAAACTTGCCCATTGTGAAGGAGGAAAGCCCAGAGAAAAGAGTACAGACACGGAGAAGGGGTGGGGGTTCTTCCCCTCCAGAAAAGCAGAGAAGGGTTTGTAGCACGGAAATAAGGGATTGGGGCACAGAGATAAGAGGTCAGGGTGGGGAAATAAGGGATTGGGGTGCAGTGATAAGAGGTTGGGTTGTGGAAATAAGCGATTGTGGGGTTCTTGCCCCCAAGGAAAGCAGGACTTGCTGCTAATGGTGAAGGAGAAGGGGTTGAGGGGTACTTGCCCCTGCCCTAGGAAAGTGGGACTTGCCGCTAAGGGTGAAGGAGAAGGGGTTGAGGGGTACTTGCCCCTGCCCAGGAAAGAAGGACTTGCCGCTGAGGGTGAAGGAGAAGGGGTTGAGGGTTACTTACCCCTGCCCCAGGAAAGGCAGAGAAGGGGTAGAGACAAGGAGAGAAGGGGTTGGGGTACTTGCCCCTTCCCCAGAAAAGTGGGACTAGCCCCTAAGGGTGAAGGACCAAGGCAGGAGTCCCTGCGTTGTCTGACACCCTTGAAACGTGGGTGTATAATCAGAGAGGCGACCCTGCAATGATTAAACACCAAGGGAAGGCTGCCTTCCCAGTCCGTGACCAGCGCCGGAGTTTTGAGTCCACGGATAAAACGTGTCTCCTTTGTCTCTACCAGAAAATGAAAGGAATTGAAATTAAGAGAAGGGAGAGATTGAAGTTTGGCCCCAAGATTGAAAGGAGAAAGAGGTTGAGGGATAGGGAGGGAGGTTGGAGAAGAGAGTAAAAAGAGGCCGCTTATTGGATTTGAAATTGGTGAGATGATTCTTGGGCTGGTCAGACTGAGGACCTGAGGACATAGGTGGATCATTCTTACGGAACAAAGAGCAGGAGGACGGGGGATTGATCTCCCAAGGGAGGTCCCCTGATCCGAGTCACGGAACAAAATTTCATGTGCGTCAGTGTGAATAGACCACCAAGCAGGCTTTGTGTGAACAACAAGGCTGTTTATTTCACCTGGGAACAGGTGGGCTGAGTCCAAAAAGATAGTCAGAGAAGGGAGATGGGGTGGGGCCGTTTTATAGTATTTGGGAAGTTAATGGAAAATTACAGTCAAAGGGGGTTGTTCTCTGGTGGACAGGGGCGGGGATCACAAGCTGCTCAGTGGGTGAGCTTCTGAGCCAGGAGAAGGAAATTCACAGAGTTAATCACTCAGTTAAGGTGAGACAGGAAAAAATCACAATGGTGGAATCTCATCAGTTAAGGCAGGGCAGGGCCTTTTCACTTCTTTAGTGATTCTTCAGTTACTTCAGGACATCTCGGTGTATAGGTGCAAGTCACAGGGGATGCGATGGCGTGGTGTGGGCTGAGAGGCCTCACAGAAGGAGGTGGAGTTGAGTGGAGTGGAGTGGAATGGAATGGGATGGAGAGGAATGGAATGGAGTCGAGTGGAGTAGAGTGGAATGGAATGGGATTGAATGGAGTGGAGTAGAGTGGAGTGAAGTGTAATGCAATGGAATGGAGTGGAGTGAAGTGGAGGGGAAAACAATGGAATGGAATGCAAGGGAATGGAATGGTGAAATGAAATATGAGCTGAGATTGTGCCACTGCACTCAAGCATGCGTGACAGAGTAAGATCATGTCAAAAGAAAGGAATGGAATGGATTGGAGTGGAAAGTAATAGAATGGAATAGAGTGGAGTGTAGTGGAGTGGACTGGAGAGGAATGGAGTGGAATGGGGTGGAATATAATGGGATGGAATGGAATGGAGTGGAGTTGAGTGGAGTGGAGAGCAATGAAGTGGAATGGAATGTGATGGAATGAAATGGAGTGGAATGGAGTGGTATGGAATGGAATGGAAAGGAGCAGAATGGAGTGGGGTGGAGTGGGGTGGAGTGGAATGGAATGGAATGGGATGGAATGGCATGGCATGGAGTAGAGTGGAGTGGATTGGAGAGCAATGGACTGGAAGGGAATGGGATGGAATGGAAAGGAGTGGAGCTGAGTGGAATGGAATGGAAAGGCACGGAATGGAGTGGGGTGGAGTGGAATGGAATGGAATGGAATGGAATGCAATGGAATGGAATGGTGAAGTGAAATTTGAGCTGAGATTGTGCCACTGCACTTCAGCCTGGGTGAAAGACAGAGATCATGTCGAAAGAAAGGAATGGAAGGGAATGGAGTGGAATGGAAAGGAACGCAATGGAGTGGAGATGAATGGAATGGAGTGGAATAGACTGGAGTGTAGTGGAGTAGAGTGGAGGGGAATGGAGTGGAATGGAATGGAGTGGAGTGGAGTGGAGTGAAGTGAAATGGAGTGGAAAGGAATGGGATGGAATGGAATGGAGTGGAGTACAGTGGAGTCGAGTGGAGTGGAGTGGAATGGAGTGGAGTACAGTGCAGTCGAGTGGAGTGGAGTGGAATGGAATAGGATGGAAAGGAATGTAGTGAACTGTAGTGGAGTGGAGTGGAATGGAATGGTACGGAATGGAATGGAATGGGATGGAATGATGAAATGAAATGACAGCTGAGATTTCGCCACTGATCTCCAGCCTGAGTACAGAGTGAGATCCGGTCGAAAGAAAGAAATGAAATGTAATGGAGTGGAATGGAATGGAAAGGAGTAGAGAGAAGTGGAGTGGAGTGGAGTGGAGAGGAGTGGAATGGAACGGAAAGGAATGGGGTGTAAAGGGATGGAGTGGAGTAGATTGGAGTGCAGTGGAAGGGAGTGGAATGGAATGAAATAGAATGTAATGGAGTAGAGAAGAGTGGAGTGGAGTGGAGGAAAGTGGAGTGGAATGGAATGGAATGCAATGGAAAGGAATGGAATGGAATGCAATGGAAACGAATGGAATTGAATGGAATGGAACCTAACGGAATCTTGGAATGAAATGTGAGCCGAGATGGTGCCACTGAACTCCAGCCTGGGTGACAGAGTGAGATCCAGTAAAAGAAAGGAACGGAATGGAATGGAGTAGAATGGAATGGAACAGAGAGAACTGGAGTAGAGTGGAGTGGAACGGAGTTGAGTGGAATGGGATGGAGTGGAATGGAAAGGAATGTGTTGGAGTGGAGAGGAGCGGAGAGGAGCTGAATGGAGTGGATTGTAATAGGATGGAATGGAGTGGAGTGGAGTGGAATAGAATTGAATGGAGTGGACTGGAATGGAATGATGTGGAGTGGAATGCAGTGAGGGGAGTGGAGTGTAATGGAATGGAAGGGAATTTGATAGAATGGAATGGAATTGAGTGAAGTGGAGTTGAGGGGAGAGGAATGGCAAGGAGTGGAGTGGAGTTCAGCAGAGTGGAAGGGAATGGAATGGATTGGAATGGTATGGAATGGAACGGAATGCAATGGAAAGGAATGGAATACAACGGAATGCCATGGTGAAATGAAATGAAAGCTGAGATTGTGCCACTGCACTCCAGCCTGGGTGAGAGAGTGAGATCCAGTCAAAAGAAAGGAATGGAATGTAATGGGGTGGAATGGAATTGAATGGACTGGAATAGAGTGGAGTGGAGTTGAGTGGAGTGGAATGTAGTGGAATGGAATGGGATGGAACGGAATGGAATGGAATGGATTGAGTGGAGTGGATTGGAGCAGAGTGGAGTGGAATGGACTGGAATGGAATGGGATGGAACAGAATGGAGTGCAGTGGACTGGAGTGGAGTGGAATGGAATGAAATCGAATTGGATTGAATGAAATGGAACGGAATGGAGTTGAGTAGATTTGAGTGGAGTGGAGTGGAATGGAATTGAGTGGAAAGGAATGGGATGGAATGAAATGGAGTGAAGTAGAGTGGAGTGCAGTTGAGAGGAATGGAGTGGAATGGAATGAAGTGGAGTGGAGTGGAATTCAGTGGAATGGAATGGCACGGAGTGGAATGGCATGGAGTGGAATGGAATGGAGTTGAATGGAGTGGAGTGGAGTGGAAGGGAATGGAATGGAATGGAATGGAGTGCAATGCAATGCAGTGGAACGGAATGGAATGGAATGGAATGCAATGTAATGGAACGGTGAAATGAAATGTGAGCTGAGATTGTGTCATGGCACTCCAGCCTCGGTGACAGCATGAGATCCTGTCAAAAGAAACGAATGGAATGGAATGGATAAGAATAGAATGGAGTGGAGTGGAGTGGCATGGAGTGCAGTGGAGTGGGGTGGAGTTGAATGGAGAAGAATGGAATGAGATGGAATGGAATTGAATGGAGTGTAGTGGAGTTGAGAGTAGTGGAGTGGAGTGGAATGCAGTGGAATGGAATGGGGTTGAATGGGATCGAGTGGAGTGGGGTGGAGTGGAATGGAGTAGAATGGAATGGGATGGAATGGAATGGAATGGAGTGGAGTGGAGTTGAGTGGAGTGGAGTGGTGTGGAATGCAGTGGAATGCAATGGGGTGGAATGGGATCGAGTGGAGTTTAGTGGAGTGGACTTGAATGGAATTGAAAGGAATGTAGTGGAGTGGAAAGGAATGGAATGGAATGGAATGGAAAGGAATGGAGTTGAGTATAGTGGAGTGGAATGGAATGGAATTAAATGGAATGGAATGGAAAAGAATTGTGAAAAGAAGTGTGAGGTGAGATTTTGCCACAGCACCCCAGCGTGCTTGAGAGTGTGAGATCCTGTCGAAAGAAAGGAATGAAATGGAAGGAATTGGAATGCAATGGAATGGAGTGGAATGGAGTGGAGTAGTGTGGGGTGGAGTGGAGTGGTGTGGGGTGGAGTGGAGTGGAGTGGAATGGATTGCAATTGAAAGTGATGGAATGGAATGGAACGGTGATTAGTGGAATGGAGTGGAGTGGAGTGGAGTGGAAAGTAATGGAATGGAATGGAGTGGAGTAAATTGGAGTGGAATGAAATGGACAGGAATCAATGGAATGGAATGGAATGGAATGGAATGGAAAGGTGAAATGAAATGTGAGGTGAGATCGTGTGAATGCACTCCAGCCTGGGTGACAGACTGAGACCCTTTCAAAAGAAATGAACGGAATGGAATGGAGTGGAATGGAATAGAATGGAGTGGAGTGGAGCAGAATGGAATGGAGTGGAATGGAATGGGATGTAAAGGAAAAGAATGGAGTAGATTGGAGTGGAGTGGAGTGCAGTGGAGTAGAGTGGAGTGGAGTGGAGTGCAGTGGAGTAGAGTGGAGTGGAATGCAGTGGAATGGAATGGGATGGAATGGAATGGTGTGGAGTGGAGTGGAGTGCGGTGGATTGGAATAGAGTGGAATGCAATGGGATGGAATGATACGGAGTGGAGAATAGTGGAGTGGAGTGGACTGGTGCTGAATGGAATGGAATGAAGTGGAGTGGAGTGGAGTGGAGTGGACTTGTGTGAAATTGAATGGAATGGAAAGGAATGGAATAGAATTGTATAGAGTGGAATGCAATGGAATGGAATCGTGAAATGAAAGGTGAGCTGAGACTGTGTCACTGCACTGCAGCCTGGTTGGCAGAGTGACATCCTGTCGAAAGAACGGAATGGAATGGAACGCAGTGTAATGGACTGCAATGAAGTACAATGTAATGGAATGAAGTGGAATGAAATGGAGTGGAATGGAATGGTGTGGAGTGGGGTGGAGTGGGATGAGGTGGAATGGAGTGGAATGGAATGGGATGGAATGGAATGAAATGGAGTGGATTGGATTGGAGTGGAGATGAATGGAATGGAGTAGAATTGGATGGAAGGTAATGGACTTAAGTGGACTGGAGTGGAGTGGAATGGAGTGGAGTGGGGTGGAGTGGGGTGGAGTGGAATGGTATGGAATGGAATGGAATCGAATGGAATGGAATGGTGAAGCAGAAAGTGAGATGAGATTGCGCGACTGCAATCCAGCCTGGGTGACAGAGTGCGATCCTGTCGAAAGAAAGGAATGGAAAGGAATTGAGTGGAATGGAATGGGATTGCACGGAGTGCAGTGGAGTGGAGTGGAATGGATTAGGTTGCAATGAAATCGAATGCAGTGGAGTGGAGTGGAATGGAATTGCTTGGAATGGAATCGAATGCAGTGGAGTGGAGTGGAGAGGACTGGAATGGAATGGTCTGGAATGGAAAGGATTGAAATGGAATGGTGAAATGAAATGTGAGCTGAGATTGTGTCACTTCATTCCAGCCTGGGTGACACAGTGAGATTCTGTCGAAAGAAAGGAATGGAATGCCATGGAATGGAGTTGAGTTGAGTGGAATGGAGTGGACTGGAGTGGAGTGGAGTTTAGTGGAATTCAGTGGAATGGAATGGGGTGAAATGTAATGGAGTGGAATTTAGTGGAGTGGACTGGAGTTAATTGGAGTGGAAAGGAGTGGAAAGGAATGCAGTGGAGTGGAGTAAAGTGGAGTGGACTGGAGTGGAATGGAATTGAACGGAAAGGAATTGTATGGGATGGAATGGAATGGAATGGTGAAATGAAATTTGAGCTGTGATTCTCCCACTGTACTCCTGCCTGGGAGACAGAGTGAGATGCTATCGAAAGAAAGAATGGATTGAATTGGAATGGAATAGAGTGGAACGGAATGGATTGGAGTGGACTGGAGTGGAGTAGAGTGGAGTGGATTGGAATGGAGTGGAATGGGATGGAATGTAATGCAATGAAATGGTGTGGACTGGATTAAAGTGGAGTGGAATGGAAAAGAGTGGACTGGAAAGAGAAGGAATGGAATGGAGTGGAGTGGACTGCAGTGGAGTGGAGAGGAATGGAGTGGAAAGGAATGGAACGGAATGGAGTTGAAGGGAGTGGAGTGGAGTCAATAGAATGGAATGGAGTGAAATGCAATGGAGTGGTGGGGAATGGAATGGAATATAATGGAATGGAATGGAATGGAATGGAATGGAAAGGAATGGAATGCTGAAATGAAATGTGAGCTCAGTCTGTCACACGGGATCTCATTCTGTTACCCAGTCTGGAATGTAGTGGCACAATCCCAGCTCACATTACAATTCACCATTTCATTCCATTCTGTTCCATTCCATTCCATTCCATTCCACTCCAATCCACTCCCCTCCAATCCACTCCACTCCATTCCATTCCATCCCATTCCATTCCACTCCACCCAACTCCACCCCACTACACAAATCCATTCCATCCCACTCCATTCTATTCCAGTCCACTAAACACCACTCCAAACCACTCCACTCCAATCTACTCCATTCCATTCCATACCATTCCACGCCACTCCATTCCTGTCCATCCCATTCCTTTCCACTCCAATCTACTCCACGCAACTCCTCTACACTCCAGCCCATTTCTTTAAATCCCATTCCATTCCACTCCATTCCACTCCAGTCCATTCCACTCCACTCCTCTCCACTCCACTCCATTCCATTCCACTGCTCTCCACTCCACTCCACTACATTCCATTCCTTTCTTTCTACAGGCACTCACAATGTCACCTAGGCTGCAGTGCAGTGGCACAATCTCAGCTCACATTACATTTCACCATTTCATTCTGTTCCGTTCCATCCCTTTCCATTCCACTCCATTCCACTCCAATTAACTCCACTTCGCTCCACTCCACCCCACTCCATTCCATTCCATCAAATTCCATCCCATTGCATTCCACTTTACACCACTCCACTCCACTCCAATCCACTCCAATCCACCCTACTCCACTCCATTCCATTCCATTCCACGCCATTACATTCCCTTCCTTTCTTTTGACAGGATGTCACTCTGTCACCCAGGCTTTACTGCAGTGACACAAGTTCAGCTCACATTTCATTTCACCATTCAATTCCATTCCATTCCATTCCATGACATTACATTCCTCTCCACTCCTCTCCTCTCCACTGCGCTCCACTCCATTCCTTTCCACTGAATTCCACTCCACTCCATTCCATTCCACTCCATTCCATTCCATTCCATCGTATTCCATTCCACTCCATTCCACTCTACTCTACTCCAGTAAAATCGGCTCCACTCCACTACACTCCATTCCATTCCATTTCATTCCATTCCACTCCACTCCTCTCCACTCCAATCCATTCCTCTGCACTCCAACCCATTCCAAACCATTCCATTCCAATCCACTCCAGTCCACTCCACTGCACTACACTCCATTTGGCTCCAACTCGGTCCATTCCATCCCATTCCTTTCCACTCCATTCCACTCCACTCCACTGCACTCCACTGCACTCCATTCCACTCCATTCCATTCCGTTCCCTTCCATTCCTTTCCATTCCGTTCCCTTCCATTCCTTTCCATTCCTTTCTTTAGACAGGATCTCTTTCTGTCACCCAGGCTGGAGTACAGTGGCACAAATTCAGCTCACATTTCATTTCAACATTCCACTCCATTCCATTCCATTCAACTCCACTCCACTACATTCCATTCCATCCCATTCCATTGCACTCCTTTCCTCTACAGTGCACCCCACTCCACTAAACAACACTCCACTCCACTCCACTGCATTCCATTCCATTCCATTACACTCAATTCCCCTCCATTCCTTTCTTTCGACAGGATCTCACTCTGTCACCCAGTCTGGAGTGAAGTCACACACTCTCAGCTCACATTACATGTCACCATTTCTTTCCATTTCATTTCATTCAATTCCATTCCATTCCATTTCATCAGACTCAACTCCACTGCACTGCACTCCACTCCAATGCATTCCATTCTACTCCACTCCACTCCACTCTACTACACTCCAGTCCATTCCATTCCATTCCATTCCATTCCATTCCAGTCTATTCCATGCCATTCCTTGCTTTCAACAGGATCAAACTCTGTAACCCAGGCTGTCGTGCCATGACAAAATCTCAGCTCACATTTCATTTCACGATTCCATTCCATTCCTTTCCATTCCATTCTATTCTATCCCATTCCATTCTATTCTATCCCATTCCATTCCACTCCATTCCACTCCACACCACTCTACCACACTCCACTCCAGTCCATTCCATTCCAATCCATCCCATTCCATTCCAATCCACTCCACTCCACTCTTCTCGACTCCAATCCACTCCACTTCATTCCATTCCATTCCATTCCATTCCATTGCGCTCCATTCCTTTCCATTCATTTCATCGAAACCATCTCACTCTGTCACCCTGGCTATTTAACAGTGGCACAATCTCAGCTCACATTTTATTTCACCATTCCATTCCATTCCATTCCATTCCACTCCACTCAACGCCAATCCACTCCACTCAACTCGATTCCACTCCATTCCATTCCATCCCATTCCATTCCACTCCATTGCACTCCACTCCACGACATTCCACTCCTGTCAACTCAACTCCACTCCATTCCATTCCATGCCATCCCATTCCACTCCATTCCACTCCACTCCACTCTACTCCAGTCCACTCCACACCACTCCACTCCACTCCATTCCATTCCATTCCAGTCCAGTCCAATCCACTCCACTCCACTCCAATCCACTCCATTCCATCCCATTCAATTCCACTCCACTCCACTCCACTCCATTCCACTCCACTCCAGTCCATTCCCCTCGGCTCCACTTCAGTCCATTCCATCCCATTATATTCCACTCCATGTCACTCCACTCCACTCCACTGCATTCCACTCCACTGCATTACATTCCATCACATACCATTCTACTCCTTTCCACTCCACTCCACTCCACTCCACTCCATTCCATTCCATTCAATTCCATTCCATTCCACTCTATTCCATGCCATTCTTTTCTTTCAACGCGTTCTCACTCTGTCACCCAAGCTGGAGTGCAATGGCACAATCTCAGCTGACATTTCATTTCACCATTCCATTCCATCTCAGTCCATTCCATTTCATTCCATTGGATTCCATTCCATTCCACTCCATTACACTTCACTCCACTCCACTTCACTCCACTCCATTCCACTCCATTCCACTCCACCCCATTACAGTCCACTCCACTCTATTCCAACGCATCTCATTCTGTTACACTACACCCCACTCCACTCGAATCCACTCCTTGCCATTCCATTCCACTCAATTCCATTCCATTCCTTTCTTTCAACAGGATCTCTCTCTGTCACCCAGGCTGGAGTGCAGTAGCACAATTTCAGCTCACATTTCATTTCAGCACTACATTACATTACATTACATTACATTAATTACATTTTATTCCATTCCATTCCATTCCACTCCATTCCATTTCACTCCACTTCACTTCACTCCACTACATTACACTCCAACACATTCCGTTCCACTCCACTCGACTCCACTCTATCCCATTCCATTCCATTCTGCTCCCTTCCACTCCACTGCACTCCACGCCGATCCATTCAATTCCATTCCATACCATTCCACTCCACTCCATTCGACTCAACTCCACTGCACTCCACTCCACTTCATTCAATTCCATTCCATTCCATTCCATTCCGTGCGTTTCCATTCCTTTCTTTCGACAGGATCTCATTCTGTCACCCAGGCTGGAATGCAGTGCCACAATCTCAGTTCACAATTTATTTAAGCATTCCATTCCGTTGCATTCCATTCTATTCTATTGCATTGCATTCCTTTCCATTCCATTCCATTAAATTCCGTTCCATTCCATTCCATTCCATTCCACTACGCTCCACTCTACCCCATTCCATTAAATTCCATACCATTCCTTTCCACTGCTTTCCACTAAACTACACTCCACTCCACTCCACTCCATTGCATTCCACTCCATTCCACACCATTCCATTCCATTCCTTTCTTTTGATTGCATCTCATGCTGTCACTCAGGCTGGAGTGCAGTGGCGCAATCACAGCTCACATTTCATTTCACCATTCCATTCCGTTGGATTCAATTCCCTTCCATTCCATTCCATTGCATTCCATTCCACTGCACTGAACTCCACTACACTCCACGCCATTCCACTCCACTCCACTCTAATCCACTCTACCTCATTCCATTCCATCCAATTCCATTCCACTCCATTCCACTACACTCCTATCTGCTCCAGTCCATTCCATCTTATTCCATTCCGCACCATTCAGCTCCTCTCCACTCCAATCCACTCCATCACAGTCCTTTCGATTCCACTGCATCCCATTCCATTCAACTCCATTCCACTCCACTCCACTCCATTGCATTCCATTCCATTCCATTACACTCTATTCCATTACACAGCATTCCATTCCATTCCATTCCATTACACACCATTCCATTCCATTCCATTCCATTCCTTTCTTTTGACGGGATCTCACTTTGTCACACAGGCTGGATTGCAGAGGCACCATCTCAGCATATGTTTCATTTCAAAATTCCATTGCATTCCATTCCATTCCATCGCATTGCTTTCCATTCCGTTACAATGCATTCCACTCCATTCCATTCCTTTCCTTTCCATTCTACTCCACACTACTGAGCTCCACTCCTCTCTTCTCCACTCCATTCCATTCCATTCCCTTCCATTCCACTGCATTCCACACCATTCCTCTACATTTCACTCCACTACACTACATCCCATTACACCACATTACTTTCCACTCCATTCCACTCCACTCCACTCCACTCCAATTCACTCCACTCAACTCCATTCCATTCCAAGCAATACTATTCTTTCCATTGCATTCTATACAATTCCATTCCTTTCATTTCCATTCCATTCCATTGCACACCACTCCACTCCACTCCATTCCATTCCACTCCATTGCACTCCACTGCAATCCACTACATTCCACTCCACTCCACTCTATTCCATTCTTTTCTATCCCATTCCATCCCACTCCATTCAGCTCCACTCCACTCCAGTCCAATCTATTCCACACCACTCCAATCCATTCCATTCCTTTCGGTTCCATTCAATACCATTATATTCCACTCCATTCCACTCCAATCCACTGCAATACATTCAATTCCACTCCATTCCACTCCACTCAGCTCCACCCCACTCCATTCCATTCTACTCCACTACACTACACTACACTCCATCCCATTAAATCCCATTCCAATCCTCTCCACTCTACTCCACTCCATGCCATTCCATTCCTTTCGATTTCACTGCACTAAACTCCACTCCACTCCACTGAACTCCAGTCCATTCCATTCCATTCCACTCCATTCCCCTCCACTCCACTGCACCCCACTCCATTCCATTCCTTTCCATTCCATTACATTCCATACCACTCCACTCCACTCCACTCCACTTCATGCCACTGCACCCCATTCCATTCCATCCCATTCCTTTCCACTCCATTCGAATCCACTCCAGGATACTCCAATCAACTCCACTCCAATCCATTCCATTCCATTCCACTCCGTTCCATTCCATTCCTTTCTTTTGACAGGATCTCAATCTGTCACCCAGGTATGATTTCAGTGGCACAATCACAGCTCACGTTTCATTTCACCATTCCATTCCATTCCATTCCGTTCCAATCCATTCCACTCCGCTGCACTCCACTCCACTCCACTGTATTCCATTCCACTACATTCCACTCCACTCCACTTCATCCACTCGACTCCATTCCACTCCACTCTAATCCATTCCATTCCACCCCATGCCTTTGCACTCCATTCCATTCCACTCCACTCCACTCCACTCCATTCCATTTCATTCCTTTCTTTCAACAGGATCTCACTCTGTCACCCTTGCTTCAGTGCAGTGGCACAATATCAGCTCACCTTTCATTTCACCATTCCACTCCATTGCATTCCATTCCATTCCATTCCATTCCATGCCATTCCATTCCATTCCATTCCATTCCGTTTCATTTCTTTCCATTTCATACAAGTCCACTCCAATCCACTCAAATCCACTCCATTCCATTCCATTCCATTCACCTCCATTCCACTCCAATCCACTACACTCCATTCCATTGCACTACCTCTTATTCCATCATTCTCCATTCCACTCCACTCCACTCCACTGCATTCCATTCCATTCCATTCCATTCCACTGCATTCCATTCCATTCCATTCCATTCCACTCCATTCCTTTCCATTACTTTCTTATGAAAGGATCTCAGTCTGTCACAGAGGCTGGAGGGCAGTGACACAATCTCAGCTCACATTTCATTTCACCATTCCATTTAATTCCATACCATTCCAGTCCATTCCACTCCAATCCACTCCACTCCTATCCACTCCATTCCATTGCCTCACATTCCATTCCACTCCAATCCACTCCACTCCACTAGATTCCATTCCATCCCATTCCATTCCTCTCCATTCCAATCCACTCTATTCCACTCCACTCCAATCCACTCCACTCCACTCCAATCAACTCCACTCCCCTCCACTCCATTGCATTCCATTCAATTCCATTCTATTACCCTCTATTCCTTTCCATTTTCTTTCCACAGGATCTGACTCTGTCACCCAGGCTAAAGTGCAATGGCACAATCTCAGCTCACATTTCATTTCACCATTCCATTCCATTGCTATCCATTCCGTTTCACTACATTGAATTCCATTCGATTCCATTCAATTCCATTCCATTCAATTCCATTCCGTTGCACACCACTCCACTCCGTTCCATTCCATTCCATTCCACTCCATTCCACTCCACTCCACTACAGTCCACTCCAGTCAATTCCATTGCATCCCATTCCATTACACTACATCCCACTCCACTCAACTCCACTCCATGCTGTTCTATTCCACTCCATTCCATTCCATTCCTTTCTTTCGACAGGATCTCTCTCTGTCACCCAGGATGGAGTGCAGTAGCACAATCTCAGCTCACATTTCATTTCACCATTCCATTCCACTCCATTCCATTCCATTCTATCCCATTCCATTGCACTCCATTCCCCTCCACTCCACTCCACTCCACTCCATTCCATTCCACACCATTACATTTCATTCCGTTTTTTCGACAGGATCTCATGCTGTCACACAGGCTGCAGTGCAGTGGCGCAATCACAGCTCCCATTTCGTTATACCATTCCATAAAGATGGATTCCATTCCATTCTATTGCATTCCATTGCATTCCATTCTTTTCCATTCCACTCCACTGAACTCCACTGCACTCCACGCCATTCCACTCCATTCCAGACCACTCAACTTCATTCCATTCCTTCCAATCCTATTCAACTCCATTCCACTCTATTCCACTACACTACACTACACTACACTCCTTTCCATCCTATTCCTTTCCACTCCATTCAGCTCCTCTCCATTGCACTCCACCTCACTCCCATGCATTCTACTCCATCCCGTTCCATTCAACTGCATTCCACTCCACTGCACTCCACTCCACTACCCTCCATTGCATTCCATTCCTTTCCATACTTTTCTTTCTACAGGCTCTCACTCTGTGACCCAGGCTGGAGTGCAGTGGCACCATCTCAGCTCACATTTCATTTCAAAATTCCTTTGCATTCCATTCCATTCCATTGCATTCCATTCCATTCCTTTCCATTCCATTCCACTGCATTCTAATCCAATCTACTCCACTCCTCTACAATCGATTCCACTCCGTTCTGTTGTATTCCATTACATTCCACTCCATTCCACTCCACTCCAATACACTCCACTCCATCTTATTACACCCTTTCCTTTCCACTGCATTCCACTCCACTGCACTCCACCACATTCCACTTCACCCCACGGCAATCCATCCCATTCCATTCCATTCTATTCCACTGCATTGCTTTCCATTTCTTTTTTCAACAGGATCTCACTCTGTAACCAGGCTGGAGAGCAGTGGCACCATCTCAGCTCACATTTCATTTAACCATTCCATTCCATTGCATTCCATTCCATTCCATTCCATTCCACTCCACTGCACTCCACTCCACTCTACTACATTCCTTTCCAGCCCATTCCATTCCACTCCATTCCATTCCACTCTGCTCCACTCCACTCAAGTCCTTTCTCTTCTGTCCCATTCAATTCCACGCCATTCCACTACACTACACTCCAATCCACTACAATCGACTCCATTCCATTCCAGTCCATGCCATGCCATTCCGCTAAATTCCACTCAACTCTACTCCACTGCACTCCATTCCACCCCACTCCTCTCCAGTCCACTCCATCTCACTCCTCTCCACTCCACCCCATTCCATTCCATCCCATCCCATTCCACTCCACTCCTTTCAATTCCACTCAACTCCACTCCACTCCATTCCATTCTGTTTAATTCCATTCGACTCCCTGCCACTACACTACACTACACTGGATCCCATACCTTCCCAATCCATTGCACTCCTTTCCACTCCACTCGATTCCACTCTACTCCGCTCCGATACATTTCATTCCAACCTATTCCATTCCACTCCATTCCACTCCACTCCAATGCACTACATGCCACTACACTCCATTCCAATCCATACCGTTACATTCCGCTGCATTCCATTCCATTACTTTCTTTCGACAGGAACTCATGCTATCACACAGTCAAGAGTGCAGTGACACGACCTCAGCACACATTTCATTTCACCATTCCATTCCGTTGCTTTCCATTGCATTCCATTCCATTCCATTCCCTTCCACTCCATTCTATTCCACACCCCTCCACTCCACTCCAGGTCAGTCCAGTCCACGCCAGTCCAGTCCACGCCATTCCATTCCACTCCATGCCATTCCATTACACTCTATTCCACTCAACTCCACTGTGCTCCACTCTACTCCACTCCATTTCATTACTTTCCACTCCATTCCATTCCACCCCATTCAATTCATTTCCACTCCATTCCATTCCATTCCTTTCTTTAGACAGGATCAGACTCTATCACCCAGGCTGGAGTTCATTGGCACAATCTCAACACACGTTTCATTTCACCATTCAATTCCATTGCATTACACTCCACTCCACTACATTCCGTTCCATTCCACTCCATTCCACTCCACTCCATTCCATTCAATTACACTCCATTCCACCCCAATCCACTCCAACCCACCCCACTGAAATACACTCCACTCCGTTCCATTCCATTCCATTCCACTCCATTCCACTCCACTCCACTCCAGTCCACCCCACTCCTCTCCACTCCACTCCAATCCAATCCCTTCCATCCCATTCCATTTCACTCCACTCTAATCCACTCCACTCCACTCTACTCTACTCCTTTCCACTCCACTCCACTCCACTCCTTTCGAATCCACTCCACTCCACTCCACTCCTTTCCATTCCTTTCTTTCGACAGGACCTCACTCTGTCACTCAGGATGGAGTGCTGTTGCATAATCTCAGCTTACATTTCATTTCACCTTTCCATTCCATTCCACTCCACTCCGTTCCATTCCATTCCATTCGATTCCAATGCACTATACTCCATTCCACTGCACGCCACTCAACTCCTCTCCATTCCCCTCCATTCCATTCCACTCCACTCCACCCCACTTTACTCCATTCCACTCCACTACATGCCATTCCATTCCACTAAAATTCCACTCTACCCTACTACACTCCACTCCAGTCCACTGCACTCCAGTCCACTCCATTCCACCCCACTCCTCTGCCCTGTACTCCACCCCATTCCGTTCCATTGAGTCACATTCCATGCAAATCCATTCCACTCCGCTCCACTCCTCTCCTCTCCCCTCGACTCCATTCTATTCCACTCCATTCCATTCCACTCCATTCCTTTCCATTGCTTTCTTTCGACAGGATTTCTCTCTGTCACGCAGGCTGTAGTACAGTGGCACAATCTCTGCTCACATTTCTTTTCACAATTCCAATCCATTTAATTCCATTCCATTCCACTGTACTCCACTCCACTCCATTCCATTCCATTTCATTCCACTCCGTTGCAGTCCAGTCCACTCCACTCCACTCCACTTGATCCCATTCCATCCCAGTGCATTCCACGTCATTGCACTCCACTCTACACCACTCCACTCTACACCACTCCACTCCATTACATTCCATTCGTTCCCATTCCATTCCACTCGATTCCACTCTACTCCACTCCATTCCACCCAAATCCATTCCATTCCACTCCACTCAAATCCATTTCATTCCATTCCACTCCACTCCATTCCATTCCATTCCTTTCTTTCAACAGTATCTCACACTGATCCCCAGGCAGGAGTGCAGTGGCACAATCTCAGCTCACATTTCATTTCAACTTTCCATTCCGTTGCATTCCATTCCATTCCATTCCAATCCATTGCACTCTACTCCACTCCACTCCACACAATTCCATTATACTCCATGCCATTCCAATCCACTCCATTCCATTCCACTCCACTTCACTTCACTCCACTCCACTCAACTCCATTCCCTTCCATTCCATTACATTACTCTCCATTACATTACATTCCTTTTTTTCAACAGGATCTCACTCTGTCACCCAGGATGGAGTGCAGTGGCAGAATCTCAGCTCACATTTCATTTCAGCATTCCATTCCATTCCATAGCATTCCATTACATTCCGTTCCACTCCATTACAATGCACTCCACTCCATTCCATTAAATAACAATCCTTTACACTCCATTAGAATCCACTCCACTCCACTGCACTCCACTCCACTCCATTCGATTCCATTGCATTCCATTCCATTCCATCTCACTCCATTCCACTGCACTCCACTCTACTCCACTCCACTCCATACCCTTCCACTCCAGTCCATTCCAATCGTCTCCATTCCACTCCAGTCCCCTCCACTCCTCTCCTCTCCTTTCCATTCGATTCCCTTCTTTTACATTCCATTCCTTTCCACTCCATTCCTCTTCCCTACTCCCCATTCAACTCCACTACATTCCACTCCAATCCCTTCCATTCGTTTCTTTCGGCAGGGTCTCACTCTCTCAACCTGGCTGGAGTGCAGTGGCACACTCTCAGCTCACATGTTATTTCATCGTTCCATTGTGTTACATTGCATTCCATTCCATTCCATTCCATACCACTGCATTCCATTCCATTCCATTCCATTGCCTTCAATTCCTTTCTACTCCATTCCACTCCACTCCAATGCACTGCACTGCATTCCACTCCAATCCATTCCACTCCATTCCATTCTAATCCATTCCGTTCCCCTACATTCCATTCCAATCCACTCCACTCCACTCCATACCATTCACCCCATTCCATTCCACTCCATTCCATCTACTCCACTCCATTCCATTCTATTCCATACCTTCCCATTCCACTCCACTCCTCTCCATTCCACTGTACTCCACTCCTATACTTTCCTTTCACTCCCATTCAATTCCACTTCGTTCTACTCAACTTCACTCTACTCCAGTCAACTACACTCCACTCCACTCCAATCCACTGCATTCCACTCCACTGCACTCCACTCCACTCCATTCCATTCCACTCCATCCCATTTCATGCCACTCCACTCCACTTCACTCCACTCCATTCCAATCGAATCCATCCCGTTCCATTCCGTTCCATTCCACACCAATCCACTCCACTCCACTCCACTCCACACCATCCTGTTCCATTCCTTTCTTTCGACAGGATCTCACTGTCACACAGGCTGGAGTGTAGTGGCACAATCTCAGGCCACATTTCATTTCAACATACCATTCCATTCCATTCCTTTCCTTCCACTCCACTCCACTCCATTCCATTAAACACAACTCCACTCCACTCCAAACAACTCCATTCAATTCCATGACTTTGCATTCCACACCATTTCACTTCACTCGTCTCCACTCTACTCGACTCCATGCCATTCCATTCCAATCCATTCCACTCTACTCAGCTCCACACCACTCCACAGCACTACACTCCATTCCATTTTATTATCTTCCACACCATTCAACTCCATTCCTTTCTTTTGACAGGATCTCAATGTAACACCCAGGATGGAGTGCAGTGGCACAATCTCACCTCACATTTCACTTCACTATTCTATTCCATTTCATTACATTGCATTCCATTCCATTGCATTCCATGCCATTGCATTCCACCCCATTCCATTCCACTCCACTCCACTCCACTCCACCCCATCCGATCCATTCCATTCCATTCGACTCCTCTCCACTCCACTCCATTCTGTTCCACTCCATCCAATTCCATACCAACCCATTCCACTGCACTACAGTCCAGAACACTAGACTCCACTCGATTTCATTTCATTCCATTCCTTTACACTCCATTGCACTCCACTCCACCCCACTTCACTCCACTGCACTCCACTTCACTGTATTCCATTCCATTCCATTCCATTCCATTCCATTCGATCCCACTCCATTCAATTTCACTCCGCTCCACTACACTCCACTCCACTCCATCCTATTCCTTTCCATTCCTTTGCACTCCAAAGCACTCAACTCCTCTCCACTCCACTCCAACGCACTCCAATCCACTCCATTCCATTCCATCCCACTCCATTCCACTCCACTCCACTCCACTGCACTCCACTCCATCCCATTCCACTTCACTCCATTCCACTCCACTCCACTCCAGTCCACTCCACTCCTCTCCACTCCACTCCATCGCTATCCCTTCCATCCCATTCCATTCCACTCCACTCCAATCCACTCCCTTCCACTCCACTCCATTCCAAGGCACTCCACTCCATTCTATTCCATTCCATTCCATTCCTTTCCACTCCAATGCATTCCATTCCTTTCTTTCAACAGGACCTAACTCTGTCACCCAGGCTGGAGTGCTGTGGCACAATTTCAGTTCACATATCATTTCCCCATTCCATTCCATTCCTCTCTGTTCCATTCCATTCCATTGCATTCCACTACACTACACTAACTGCACTCCACTCCTCTCCATTGCACTCCATTCCACTCCACCAGCTCCACTCCACTCCATTCCATTCCATCCCAAACCATTCCACTCCATTCCACTACACTCCATTCCACTGCACTCCACTCCACTCCATTCCATTCCTCTCCTTGCCACTCCATTCTACTCCATCCTAATCCACTCAACTCCATTCCACTCCTCTCCACTCCACTCCATTCCACCCCACTCTTCTGCACTCCACTCCTCCCCATTTCATTCAATTCAGTCACATCCCATTCAGCTCCATTTCTCTCTACTGCACTCCACTCCACTCCTCTCCCCTCCACTCCTTTCTATTCCATTCAATTCAATTCCACTCGATTCCTTTCCATTGCTTTCTTTCGACAGGATCTCCCTCTGTCAAGCTGGTTGGAGTAAAGTGGCACCATCTCTGTTCACATTTCATTTCACCATTCCATTCCATTTAAATCCGTTCCATTCCACCCCACTCCAGTCCACTCCATTTGTTCAATTACATTCCACTTCATTGCAATCCAATCCACTCCACTCCACTCCTCTCGATCCCATTCCATCCCATTCCATTCCACTCCATTCCACTCCACTCCAAAACATTCCACTCCGTTATATTCCATTCCTTCACATTACTTTCCGCTCCATTCCACTCCACTCCATTCCACTCCTCTCCAATCCATTCCATTCCATTCCATTCCATTCCACTCCATTCCATTCCTTTCCTTTCTTTTGACAGCATCTCTCGCTGTCCCCCAGGCAGGAGTGCAGTGGCAAAATGTCAGCTCACATTTCATTTCACATTTCCATTCCGTTGCATTCCATTCCATTCCATTCTATTCCTTTCAATTGCACTCCACTCCACTCCACTCCACTCCATTCCATTCTACTCCACGCCATTCCATTCCTCTCCACTTCACTCCACTCCACTCCCCTCCTTTCCCTTCCATTCCGCTACATTCAACTCCATTCCATTCCATTCCTTTCTTTTGACAGGATGTGACTCTGTCACCCAGGCTGGAGTGCAGTGGCACACTCTCAGCTCACATTTCATTTCACCATTCCATTCCATTGCATTCCATTCCAGTGCATTCCTTTCCATTCCATTCCTTCCACTCCACTCCACTCCATTCCAATAAACTCCACTCCTTTCCATTAATTTCTATTCCATTACACTCCATTACACTCCACTCTACTCCAATTCACTCCACTCCACTCCACTCCATTCCATTCCATTCCATTCCATTCCTTTCCAACTTACTCCATTCCAATCCACTCCACTCTGCTCCAATCCACTCCACTCCACTCCATCACATTCCATTCCATTCCAGTCCTCTCCATTCCAATCCTCTCCACTTCAATCCAGTCCCTTCCACTCCTCTCCACTCCATTCCATTTGATTCCCTTCCATCCCATTCCATTACACTCCACTCCATTCCACTCCATTATGTTACATTACATTACATTACATTACATTATATTACATTACATTACATTACATTACATATTACATTACATTACATTACATTACATTACACTCCAATCCATATGATTCTTTCTTTCAACATTATATCACTGTATCACTCCGTTTGGAATCCACTGTCATAATCTCAGCTCACATTTCATTTCACCATTTCATTGCATTACATTCCATTCAATTCAATACCATTTCATTGCATTACATTCCATTCAATTCAATTCCATTTCATTCCATTCCATTCCCTTCCATTCCATTGAATTCCATGGCGTTCCATCCGTTTCCCTCCATTCCACTCCATTCCACTCCACTCCACTGCATTCCACTCCACTCCATTCCACTCCATTCCATTCTATTCCATTCCTCTCCATTCCACTCCATTCCACTCCACTCCGCTCCACTCCATCCCATTGAACCCCATTCCTTTCCACCCCATTCCATCTACTCCACTCAACTCCACTCTACTCCACTCAACTCCACTCTACTCCACTCCATTCCATCCCATTCCATTCAACTCCACTCCTCTCCACTCCACTCCTCTCTACTTCACTCCAATATTTTCTATTCACTCTTTCCATACCACTGCATTCCACTACACTGCACTCCACTCCAATCCACTGCATTCCATTCCACTCCACTGCAATCCACTCCACTCCATTCCATTCCAATCCATCTCATTCCATTCCACTGCACTTCACTCCACTCCATTCCATTGGACTCCATCCCTTTCCACTCCGTTCTACTCCACATCACTCTACTCCACTCCACTCCACTCCACTCTCTTCCATTCCATTCTTTTCTTTCGACAGGATCTTACCCTGTCACCAAGGCTGGAGTGCAGTGGAAGAATCTCAGTTTACATTTCATTTCAACATTCCATTGCATTCCATTCCATTCCATTCCACTCCACTCCACTCCATTCCATTAAACTCCACTCCACTCCCCACCACTCCATTCAGTTCCATGTCTTTGCATTCTATGCCATTCCACTCCACTCCATTCCACTCTACTCGACACCATCCCACTCCATTCCATTCGATTCCACTCCACCCCACACCACTCCACTCCATTCCATTCCTAACATTCACCTCCATTCAATTCCATTCCTTTCTTTTGACTGGTTCTCACTGTAACACCCAGGATGGAGGGCAGTGGCACAATCTCAGCTCAACTTTCATTTCACCATTCCATACCATTTCGTTACATTGCATTCCCTTTCATCGCATTCCATACGGTTCCATTCCATTCCATTCCTTTCCATTCCATTCCACTCCAATCCACTCCACTCCATTCCATTCCATTCCAACCCATCCCATTCCTCCCTGTTCCACTCCACTGCACTCCACACCACTCCTTTCCACTCCACTCCATTCCATTCCACTCCATTCCATTCCATTACATTATACTCCATTTCATTCCATTCCTTTCTTTCAACAGGATCTCACTTCATCACCCAGGTTGATGTGCATTGGCACAGTCTCAGCTCACATTTCATGTCACCATTCCATTCCATTCCATTCCATTCCACTCCACTCCACTCGACTCTACTCCACTGAGTTCAATTCCACTACATTCTATTCCACTCCATTCCACTACACTACTCTCCACTCTGCTCCACCCCATTCCATCCCATCACTTTCCACTCCACTCCATTCCACTGCAGTCCACTCCACTCCACTTCACTCCATTCCACTCCATTCCAATCCACTACACTTCACTAAACTCCATTCCTTTCCATCCCATTCCATTCCACTCCACTCCACTCCACTCCATTCCATTCCATTCCGTCCTATTCCATTCTACTCCATTCCACTGCATTCCATTGCACTCCACTCCACTGAACTCCATTCTACTCCAACCAACTCCATTCCATTCCATTCTATGCAATTCCTTTCCACTCAGCTATACCCCACTCCACTCAACTCCACTCGATTCCACTCCATTCCATTGCATTCCATTCCATTCCATTCCTCTCTTTTGACATCATTTCACTCTGTCACCCAGGGTGGAGTGCAGCGGCACAATGTCAGCTCATATTTCATTTCACCGTTCCATTCCATTCCATTCCCTTCCACTCCACTCCACTCCACTCCAGCCACTCCACTCCATTAAATTCCATTCAGTTCCATTCCATTCCTCTCCATTCAACTCCTCTCCACGCCACTCCACTCCACTCTACTCCATTCAATTCCATTCCATCCCGTTCCACTCCACTCAACCTCACTCCCCTCCATTCCACTGCACTTGATCTCATTCCATCCCATTGCATTCCACTGCATTCCACTCCAATCCATTCCACTAAACTCCACTACACTCGACTCCATTTCATTCCATTCCATTCCACTACACTCCACTCCACTCCACTCCACTCTATTCCACTGCACTTGATCCCATTCCGTCCTGTTCCTTTCCACTTCATTCCACTCCAATCCACTCCACTAAACTGCACTCCATTGCATTACATTAAATTCCTTCCCATTCCACTCCTTTCCATTGCAGTCCACTCCACTCCACTCCAATCCATTCCATTCCATTCAATTCCATTCCATTCCACTCCATTACGTTCCATTCCTTTTTTTCAAAGGATCTCACGCTGTCAACATAGCTGGAGTGCAGTGGCACCATCTCAGCTCACATTTCATTTCACAAACCATGCGTTTGCATTCCATTACACACAGTGCATTTCATTGCATTCAATTCCATTCCATTTCATTCCATTCCACTCCACTCCACTCCTTCCCATTCCACTCCATGCCATTCCATTCCCCTCCCTTCCACTCCTCTCCACTCCACTTCTCTCCACTCCACTCCTCTCAGTTCCATTCCATTCTAATCTATTCCATTCCATTCCATTCCACTCCTTTCCACTGTATTCCACTGCACTCCATTCCATTCCATTCATTTCCATTGAATTCCATTCCACAAGGTTCCATTCCATTCCTTTCTTCCAACAGGATCTCACTCTGTTACCCAGGCTGGAGTGCAGTGACACAATGTTAGCTCATGTTTCGTTTCAACATTGCATTCCATTCCATTCCATTCCACTCCATTCCTCTCCACTTCATTCCACTCCACTCCTTCCACAAATCTCCTGTGCATTCCACTCCTTTCCATTCCATCCCATTCCATTCCACTCCACGGCTCTCCACACCACTACACTCCATTCCATTCCTTTCAATCCTATTCCATTCCGCTGCATTCCACTCCACTCCACTCCACTGCACTCCACTCCACTCCACTGCACTCCACTCCACTCCATTCCATTCCATTCCAATCCACTCCACTCCATTAGATTCCAATCCACTCCACTCCATTCCTTTCCATTCCACCCCATTGCATTCCACTCCATTCCAATTCATTCCTTTATTTCGACAGGATCCCACTCTGTCACCCAGGCTGGAGTTCAATGGAACAATCTCAGCTCACATTTCATTTCACCATACCATTCCATTCCTTTCTATTCCAATCCATTCCATTTCTCTCCATTCCTCTCCACTCCACTCCACTCCACTCCAATCCACTCCACTCCTTTCCATTCCTTTCCATTCCATAACATTCCAATACACTCCACTCCACTCCATTCCACTGCACTCGATCCCATTCCTTCCCATTCCATTCTACTGCATTCCACTCCAATACACTCCACTAAACTCCACTCCATTGCATTACATTAAATCCATTTCAATTCCACACCATTCCATTCCAATCCAGTCCACTCCCCTCCAATGCATTCCATTCCATTCAGTTCCGTTCCATTCCACTCCATTCCATTCCATTGCTATCTTTCAAAGGACCTCACGCTGTCAACAAGGCTGGAGTGTAGTGGCACCATCTCAGCTCACATTTCATTTCACAATACAATACGTTTCCATTCCATTCCATTCATTCCATTTCATTGTATTCCATTCCATTCCATTCCATTCCACTCCACTCCACTCAATGCCACTCCACTCCATTCCAGTCCACTCCATGCCATTCCATTCCACTGCTTCCACTCCACTCCACTCCACTTCTCTCCACTTCACTGCACTCCACTTGTCTCCACTTCACTGCACTCCACTCCACTCCATTCTTTTCCGTTCCATTCCATTTTATTCCACTCCATTCCAATGTACTCCACTGCACTCCTTTCCATTCCACTCTGTTCCATTCCATTCTTTTCTTTCGACAGGATCTCACTCTGTTACCCAGGCTGGAGTGCAGTGGCACAATGTCAGCTCACATTTCATTTCACCATTGCATTGCATTCCATTCCATTCCATTCAACTCTGTACCACTCCACTTCATTCCACTCCACTCCATTCCACCACGCTGCACTGCAGTCCACTCCATTCCATTCCAATGCATCCCATTCCACTCCATTGGTCTCCACTCCACTCCAATACATTGCTTTCAATTCCACTCCATTCCCCGCCATTCCACTCCACTCCACTCCACTGCACTCCACTCCAATCCATTCCATTCCATTCTTTTGCATTCCATTCTATTCCTTTGCATTCCACTCCACTCCAATTGTCTCCAGTCCACACCAGTCCAATCCATTCCATTCCATCTAATTCCTTTTCACTCCATTCCAATCAATTCCTTTCTTTCAGCAGGATCCCACTCTGTAACCCAGGCTGGAGTTCAGTGACACAATCTCGACTCACATTTCATTTCACCATTCCATACCATTCCATTCGATTCCATTCCATTCCATTTCATTCCACTCCAATCCACTCCACTCCAATCCACTCCATTCCATTCCATTCCATTATATTCCATACAATTCCTTTCCACTCCATAACACGCTACTCGACTCCACTCCACTCCATTCAGTTCCTTTCCACTCCATTCCATTCCTCTCGTTTCCACTCCACTCCATTCCACTCCACTCAAATCCATCCCATTCCATCCCATTCCTTTCCACTCCACTCAACTCCATTCCCTTCCATTATATCCCATTCCATTTAACTCCATTCCATTCCCTTCCACTCCATTCCACTCAACTCCACTCCAATCCAGTCCACTCCACTCCATTCCATTCCATCCCATTCCACTCCACTCCGCTCCACTCCACTCCATATCTTTCCATTTACATCCAATTCCATTACATTCCATTCCACTCCATTCCATACCATT
The DNA here is from genome assembly GCF_028885655.2 of Pongo abelii. Classification (NCBI taxonomy): domain Eukaryota; kingdom Metazoa; phylum Chordata; class Mammalia; order Primates; family Hominidae; genus Pongo; species Pongo abelii. The sequence goes on along the minus strand of NC_072000.2, from coordinate 13,666,551 downwards.
CCATTCCATGCCAATCCTCTCCACTCCACTCAATTCATCTCCTTTCCATTGTATTCAATTTCATTCCACTCCATTCCATTCCATTCCCTTCTTTCTACAGGATCTCACTCTGTCGCCCAGGCTGGAGTTCAGTGGCCCATTCTCAGCTCAGATTTCATTTCACCATTCCATTCCATTCCACTCCACTCCATTCCACTGCACTCCACTCCACTCCACTTCACTCCTTTCCACTCCATTCCAATCCACTCCACTCCACTAAACTCCATTCCTTTCCATCCCATTCCGTTCCACCCCACTCCACTCCATTCCATTCCATTCCGTCCTATTCCATTGCACTCCAATCCACTGCATTCCATTGCACTCAACTCCAATGAACTCCACTCTACTCCAACCCACACCATTGCATTCCACTCCATTCCGCTGCATTCCATTGCACTCAACTCCAATGAACTCCATTCTACTCCAACCCACTCCATTCCATTCCATTCTATGCAATTCCTTTCCACTCCTCTCTACCCCACTCCACTTTTCTCCTCTTGATTCCACGCCATTCCGTTGCATTCCGTTCCATTTCATTCCATTCCATTTCTCTCTTTTGACATCATCTCACTCTGTCACCCAGGCAGGAGTGCACTGGCACAATCTCAGCTCATATTTCATTTCACCATTCCATTCAATTCCATTCCATTCCACTCCACTCCACTCCACTCCATTCCATTCCATTCCATTCCTCTCCATTCAACTCCACTCCATGCTACTCCACTCCACTCCACTCCATTCCATTCCAGTCCATTCCAGTCCACTCCACTCCTCTCCATTCCACTGCACTTGATCCCATTCCTTCCCATTCCATTCCACTGCATTCCACTCCAATCCACTCCAATAAACTCCACCCCATTGCATTACATTAAATTCCTTTCCATTCCACTCCTTTCCATTGCACCCCACTCCACTCCATTCCAATCCATTCCATTCCATTGAATTCCATTCCATTCCACTCCATTACATTACATTCCTTTCTTTTGAAGGATCTCACAGTGTCAAGAAGGCTGGAGTGCAGTGGTACCATCTCAGCTCACATTTCATTTCACAATACCATGCGTTTGCATTCCATTCCATTCATTGCATTTCATTGCATTCAATTTCATTCCATTCCATTTCATTCCATTCCATTCAACTCCACTCAATGCCACTTCTCTCAATTCCATTCCACTCCATGCCATTCCATTCCACTCCCTTCCATTCCACTCCACTCAATGCCACTTCTCTCAATTCCATTCCACTCCATGCCATTCCATTCCACTCCCTTCCATTCCACTCCACTCCACTTCTCTCCACTCCAATGCACTCCACTCCACTCAATTCCATTCCATTCCACTCCATTCCATTCCACTCCATTCCACTCCACTCCAATAGATTCCAATCCACTCCACTCCATTCCATTCCATTCTATCCCATTGCATTCCACTCCATTCCAGTTCATTCCTTTCTTTCAAAAGGATCCCACTCTGTCACCCAGGCTGGAGTTCAGTGGCACAATCTCAGCTCACATTGCATTTCACGATGGCATTCCATTACATTCCATTCCATTAGATTCCATTCCATTCCTTTTCTCTCCGTTCCACTCCATTCCAATCCACTCCACTCCAATTGACTCCACTCCATTCCATACCATACCATTCCACTCCACTCCTTTCCATACCATTCCACTCCACTCCACTCCATTCCACTGCACTCGATCCCATTCCATCCCATTCCATTTTACTGCATTCAACTCCAATACACTCCACTGAACTCCACTCCATTACATTACATTAAATCCGTTTCAATTCCACACCATTCCATTCCAATCCACTCCACTTCCCTCCAATCCATTCCATTCCGTTCAATTCCGTTCCGTTCCACTCCATTCCATTGCATTGCTATCTTTCAAAGGATCTCACGCTGTCAACATGGCTGCAGTGCAGTGGCAACATCTCAGCTCACGTTTCAGTTCACAATACAATATGTTTGCATTCCATTCCATTCATTCCATTTCATTGCATTGCATTCCATTCCATTCCACTCCACTCCACTCCTCTCAACGCCACTCCTCTCCATGCCATTCCCCTCCATGCCATTCCATTCCACTCCTTCTACTCCACTCCACTCCACTTCTCTCCACTTCACTGCACTCCACTCCATTCGTTACCATTCCATTCCATTCCATACCACTCTATTCCACTGTACTCCACTGCACTCCATTCCATTCCATACAATTCCATTCCATTCCATTCCATTCCACTCTGTTCCATTCCATTCTTTTCTTTCGACAGGATCTCACTCTGTTACCCAGGCTGGAGTGTAGTGGCACAATGTCAGCTCACATTTCATTTCACCATTGCATTCCATTCCATTCCATTCCATTCCGTTCCATTCCACTCTGTTCCACTCCACTTCATTCCACTCTACTCCATTCCACCACACTCCACTGCAGTCCACTCCATTCCATTCCATCCCATCCCCTTATACTCCACTGCTCTCCAATCCACTCCACTCCATTCCATTGCTTTCAATCCCATTCCATTCCCCACCATTCCACTCCCCTCCACTCCACTCCACTGCACTCCACTCCAATCCATTCCATTCCATTCCTTTGCATTCCTCCCCACTACAATATACTCCAATCCCCTCCAGTCCATTCCATTCCATACCATCCGATTCCCTTTCACTCCATTCCAATCCATTCCTTTCTTTCAACAGGATCCCACTCTGTCCCCCAGGCTGGAGTTCAGTGGCACAATCTCAACTCACATTTCATTTCACTATTCCGTACCATTCCATTCGATTCCATGCCATTCCGTTTCATTCCACTCCACTCCAATCCACTCCATTCCATTGCATTGTGTTCCACTCCATTCCATTCCACTCCACTCTACTCCACTCCACTCCACTCCACTCTACTCCACTCCACTCCATTCAGTTCCTTTCCAATCCATTCCATTCCACTCGTTTCCACTCCACTCCATTCCACTCCACTCCAATCCAACCCATTCCAACCCATTCCTTTCCACTCCACTCCACTCCATTCCCTTCCATTATATCCCATTCCATTTCACTCCATTCCATTCCATTCCATTACACTCCATTCCACTCAACTCCACTCCACTCCATTGCATTCCATTTGCATCAAATTCCATTCCATTCCATTCCACTCCATTCCATTCCACTCGACTCCACTCCACTCCTCTCCACTCCAATCCTATCCATTCCACTACTCTCCATTCCACTCCTCTCCGCTCCACTCAATTACATTCCATTCCATCCCATTCCATTCCACTCAATTCCTCTCCATTCTACTCCACTCCACTCCATTCCACTCTCTTCCATTCCATTCCATTCCTTTCCACTCCATTCCATTCTCTTCCTTTCCATTCCATTCCTTTCCCCTTCATTTTATTTCATTCGATCTTTCCCACTCCATTCCTTTCCGTCCCTTCTTTCGACAGGATCTCAGTCATTCACACAGGCTGGTGTGCCGTGGCACAATCTCAGCTCACATTTTATTTCACCATTCCATTCCATTCCATTCCGTTCCATTTCATTCAATTCCATTCCACTCCACTCCACTACACCCAAATCCACTGTAATCCACTCACTCCATTGCATTCCATCCCTTCCCATTCCACTCCACTCCTCTCTTCTCCACTCCACTCCACTCCACTCAACGCCTCTCCATTCCATTTCATTCAATGCCTTTCCACTCCACTCACTTCCACTCCACTCCGCTCCCTTCCATTCCATTCCACTCCACTCCATTCCATTCTTTTCTTTTGACACTATCTCACTCTGACACCCAGGCTGGAGTGCAGTGAAGCAATCTCAGCTCACATTTCATTTCACCATTCCATTCCATTCCATTCAATTCCATTCCATTGAGCTCCAATCCACTCCACTCCACTCCATTCCATTCCTTTTCATTCCAATCTATTCCACTACACTCCACGCCTCTCTACTCCATGCCATTCTACTCCATTCCATTCCATTCCACTCCATTCCATTCCACTCCAATCCATTCCATTAAATTCCATGCCATTCCATTCAACTACATTCCACTCCAATCCACTAAACTCCACTCCACTCCTCTCCTTTCCATTTCATTCCATTCTATCCCTTTCCGTTCCCATCCATTCTACTCCAATCCACTGCACTCGACTCCAGTCCACTTCACTACACGCCATTCCCTTTCATTGCATTCCATCCCACTCCACTCCACTCCCCTTGACTCCACTCCACTGTATTCAATTCAATTCTTTTCCACTCCACTCCATTCCATTGCTTTACTTTCTTTCTACAGGATCTCACTCTGTCACCCAGGGTGGAGTGCAGTGGCACAATCTCAGCTCACATTTCACTTCACCATTCCATTCCTTTCCACTTCACTCCACTCCACTCTACTCCTGTCCACTCCACTCTAATCCATTCCATACCATATTCCACTCCACTCCATCCCATTCCATTCTATTCCATTCCACTCCAATCCACTGCATTCCACAACACTGTTCTACACTCCAGTCCACTACATTAAAGTCCATTCCTTTCCATCCCATTCCATTCCACTCCATTCCACGGCATTCCTTTCTACTCCACTGCACTCCACTCTACTCCACTAAACTCCACTCCTGTCCACTCCACTCTATTCCATTCTATACTGCAACGTTCTTTTCCACTCCATTCCAATTCACTCTACTCCACTCCCCTCCACTCCAATCCTTTCCATTCCATTCTTTTCCTTTCCATTCCAGTACATGCCATTCCATTCCATTCTATTCCCTTCCATTCTTTGCTACTCCATTCCATTCCTTTCTTTCGACAGGATCTCATTCTGTCACCAATGCTGTAGTGCAGTTGCACAATCTCAGCTCACATTTCATATCACCATTCTATTCCATTCCATTCTGTTTCATTCCATTCCATTCCATTCTACTAAACTACACTCCACTCCACTCCACTCCACCAAAATCCATTCCAATCCACTGCATCCATTGCACTGCATGCCATCACATTCCACTCCACTCCTCCCCACTTCACTTCACTCCATTCCATTCCACTCAATCCCATCCCATTACACTTCATTCCACTCCAATCCACTCCATTCCATTCCATTCCTTTCTTTCGACAGGATCTCACCTTGTCACCCTGGCGGGAGTGCAGTGGCACAATGTTAGCTCACATTTCATTTCACCATTCAATTCCAATACTTTCCATTGCATTCCATTCCATTCCAATACTTTCCATTCCATTCCATTCCATTCCATTCCACTCCATTCTAATCCACTGAACTCCGCAGCACTCCACTCCACTGTATTCCATTACATTACATTCCACACCATTCCTTTCCACTCCACTCCACTCGATCCCATTGAATCCCATTCCATTCCACTGCATTCCACACCACTCCACTCCACTCCATTCCATTCCATTCCATCCTGTTCCATTCCACTCCACTCGACTCCACTCCACTCCACTCCACTCCATTCCATTCCATTCCATTCCTTTCCTTTCCATTCCATTTCATTCCTTTGCTTTCCTTTCTTTCCTCATGATCTCACTCTGTCACCCAGGCTGGAATGCAGTGGCACAATCTCAGCTCAAATTTTATTTCGCAATTCCACTCCTTTGCAAACCATTCCATTGCATTGCATTGCATTGCATTGCATTGCATTCATTCCATTCCGTTCCATTCCACTCCTCTCTTCTACATACCATTCCAGTCCATGCCATTCCATCCCATTCCATGCCATTCCTTTCCACTGCAGTCCCCTCCACTCCACTCCACTCCACTCAATTCCATTCCATCCCCTTCCTTTCCACTCCATTGCACTCCACTACACTCCAATCCACTCCATTGCATTCCAATCCATCCCACTCCATTCCACAGTATACCACTGCACTCCATTCTTCTCCACTCCATTCCTTTCCATTCCATTCCATTCCATTCCACTCCATTCCATTCCATTCCTTTCTTTTGATAGGATTTAACTTTATCACACAGGATGCAGTTCAGTGGCACAATCTCAGCTCACATTTCATTTCACCATTCCATTCCGTTCCTTTCCATTCGATTCCATTCCACTCCACTCCACTCCATTCCACTCCACTCAACTGCACTCCACTCCATTTTACTCCATCCGATTCTATTCCACTCCATTCCACTCCACTCCGTTCCACTCCAATCCACTCCACTCCTCACCACTCCATTCCAATCCATTCCATTCCATTCCACCCCATTCCATGCCATTACATTGCACTCCATTCCACTCTACTGCACTCCACTCCACTCCACTCCACTCCACTACATTCCATTCCATTCCATTCCATTATATTCCATTCCTTTCTTTCGACACCATATCACTCTGACACCCAGGATTGAGTGCAGTGAAACAATCACAATTCACATTTCCTTTCACCATTCCATTCCATTCCATTCCATTGCATTCCATTCCATTCCATTCCATCCTACTCCACTCCACTCCACTCCATTCCATTACATTTCATTTGGTTCCAATCCATTCCACTCCATTCCACTCCACTCCACTCTACTCCACGCCATTCCACTCCACGCCATTCCACTCCATCCCATTCCATTCCACTAAATTCCACTCCACTCCAATCCATTCCATTAAATTCCATCCCATTCCTTTCCACTCCATTCAACTCCACTCCACGAAACTCCACTCCACTCCACTCCTTTCCATTACATTCCATCCCTTCCCATTCCAATACATTCCACTCCACCTCACTGCACTCCACTCCAATACAGTCCACTCCACTCCACGCCATTCCATTCCATTGCATTCTATTCCATTCAATTCAATTCCATTCCACTCCATTCCACTCCATTCCATTCCATTCCCTTCCATCCCACTCCACTCCACTCCACTCCACTCGACTCCACTCCCCTCCATTCAATTCCATTCTTTTCCATTCCACTCCATTCCATTGCTTTATTTTCTTTCGACAGGATCTCACTCTGCCACACAGGCTGGAGCACAGTGGCACATCCTCAGGTCACATTTCACCTCACCATTCTATTCCATTGCTTTGCATTCCATTCCATTCCATCCCATTTCACTCCACTCCACTCCATCCCATTCTACTCTGCTCCACTCGACTCCACTCCACTCCATTCAATTCTATTCTTTTCCATTCCACTCCATTCCATTGCTTTACTTTCTTTCGACAGGATCTCACTGTCACACAGGCTGCAGTGCAGTGGCACAATCTCAGGTCACATTTCATTTCATCATTCCATTCTATTCCATTCCTTTCCATTTCTTTCCATTCCATTCCATTCCATTCCATTCCATACCTCTCAACTTCATTCCATTCCATCCCATTCCATTCCACTCCACTGCACTCCAGTCCACTCCACTCCACACCACTACACTCTATTCCATTCCATCCCTTTGCATTCCACTCCACTGCACTCCAGTCCACTCCACTCCACACCACTACACTCTATTCCATTCCATCCCTTTGCATTCCACTCCATTCCAACCTACTCCACTTCACTCCAAACTACTCCACTCCATTCCATTCCACTCCATAAAATTCCACTCCACTCCACTCCATTCCATTCCATTGCATTCTTTTCCATTCCACTCCACTCCACTCCACTGCACTCCAATCTACTCCTTCCATTCCAGTCCACTCCACTCCAATCCACTCCACCCCAATCCGTCCATTCCATCCCATTCCACTCCACTCCATTCACTCCACTCCACTTCACTCCAATCCACTCCACTTCACTCCAATCCACTCCACTCATCTCCACTCCATTCCATTCTATTACATCCCATTACATTCAACTCCATTCCACTCTGCTCCATTACACTCCACTCTACTTCACTCCACTCCATTCCATTCCATTCCATTGTATTCCACCCCATTGCATTCCATTCCTTTCTTTCGACAGGATCTCACTCTTTCACCCAAGCTGGAGTGCAGTTGCACATTCTCAGCTCACATTTTATTTAACCTTTCCATTCCATTGAATTCCATTCCATTCCTTTCCATTCCATTCCATTCCATTTCATTCTATTCCATTCCTATCCATTGCACTCCTCTCCACTCCACTCCTCTCCACTCCATTCCATTCCACTCGATTCCACTCCACTGCACTCCACTCCATTCCATTCCATCCCATTCAATTCGGTTCCACTCCATTCCACTCCAATCCACTCCACTCCATTCCATCCCATTCCATCCCTTTCCATTCTATTCCAATCAACTGCATTCCAAACCACTCATCTATACTCCACTACACTACACTCCATCCCATTCCACCCATTCCGTTCCACTACATTCCACTCCACTTGACTCCACTCCGCTCCATTCCATACTATCCCATCCCAAACCGTTGCACTCCATTTCACTCCACTCCATGGCACTCCACTCCACTCTACTCCATTGTATTCCATTCCATTCCATTCCACTCAATTTCTCTCCAATCCACTCCACACCACTTCACTCCATTCCATTCCCTCCCATTCCTTTCTACTCCACTCCACTCCACTCCAATCCACTGCACTCCATTACATTCTATTTCATCCCATTCCTTTCCACTCCATTCCACTCCACTCCACCCCAATCTACTCCACTCCACTCGACAGCACTCTACTGCACTCCACTGCATTCCTGTACATTCCATTCCTTTCCACTCCGTTACATTTCATTACTTTCTTTCAACACAATCTCACTCTGTCACCCAGGATGGATTACAGTGGCACAGTCTCACCTCACATTACATTTCACCCTTCCTTTACATTCCATTCCACTCCACTCCACTCCACTCCTCTGCAATCTATTCCATTCCATTCCATTCCACTCCATTCCACTCCACTCCAGTCCACTCCACTCATCTCCTCTCCACTTCATTCCACTCCTTTCCATTCCTTTCCTCTCCACTCCACTCCACTCTGTTCCATTCCATTCCATTCCACCCCCATTCCACTCCACTCCACTCCACACCAGTCCACTTCATTCCATTCGTTTCCATCCCATACCATTCTACTCCATTCCACTCCTCTCCACTCCCCTCCACTCCACTCCCCTCCACTCCATTCCATTCCATATCATTCCATTCCACTCCATTCCATTCCATATCATTCCATTCCACTCCATTCCATTCCTTTCTTATGACAGTATCTCACTGTGTCATCAAGACTAGTGTCACCAAGGCCGTGGCACAATCTGAGCTGACATTTCCTTTCACCATTTCTGTCCATTCCATTCCATTTAATTCGATTCTATTCCACGGCACTGCACTCCATTCCATTCCATTCCATTCCACTCCCTTACATTCCTCTCCACTCCATTCCATTCTATTCCATTCCATTCCACTCCAATCATCTCCAGTCTACTCCACTCCCCTCAATCCCATTCCATCCCATTCCATTCCACTGCATTCCACTCCTCTCCACTCCATTCAACTCTACCCCACTCCATTCCATTCCATTCCATCCAATTCCAGTCAAGTCATTCTCCTCCTCTCCACTCTACTCCACTCCACTCCACTCCACTCCATTCCATTCCAAATCCATTCCATTCCACTCCATCGATTTCATTAATTTTATTGACAGGATCTCATGCTATCACCCAGGCTGGAGTGCACTGTCACAGTCTCAGCTCACACTTCATTACACCATTCCATTCCGTTGCATTCCATTCCATTCCATTGCATTCCATTCCATTCCACTCCACTGCACTCCAATCTACTGCAATCCATTCCATTCCACTCCATGCCATTACACTCCACTCCATTCCACTCTACTCCTCTCCACTTCAGTCCATTCCATTCGATTCCATTTCATTACACTCCATTCCACTCCATTACCCTCCACTCCTCTCCACTGCACTCCACTCTACTCCATTCCATTCCATTTCATTCCATTCCATTCCATCCCACTCCCCTCCACTCTACTCCATTCCATTCCATTCCACTCCATTCTTCTCCACCCCACTCCATTCCTTTCCATCCCATTACATTCCACTCCTTTCCACTCCACTCCAGTCCACTCCATTCCATTCCATCTGATTCCATTCCACTGCATTCCCCTCCACTAGACTCCACTCCGTTACACTCGACTACAATCCACTCCATTCAATTCTATTCTATTCCATTCAACTCCATTCCATTACGTTCCTTTCTTTCGACAGTATCTCCCACTGTCACACAGGCTGGAGTGCAGTGGCACAATCTCAGCTCACCTAACATTTCGCCATTCCATTCCATTTCATTTCATTCAATTCCATTCCACTCCCCTCCACTCCACTCCAATAAATTCCATTCCATTCCACTCCACTACACTCCACCCCACTCCATTCCACTCCACTCCACTCCACTCCATTCCATTATATCCCATTCCTTTCACTCCATTCCACCCCACTCCACTCCACTCCATTCCATTCCATTACATCCCGTTCCATTCCACTGCATTCCACTGCATTCACTCCACTCCACTCCACTCCACTCCATTCCATTGCATTACAATACACTCTATTGCATTTCATTCCTTTCTTTCGACAGGATCTCACTCTGTCACACAGGCTGCAGTGCAGTGGCACAATATCAGCTCTCATTTCATTTCACCATTCCTTTCCATTCCATTCCATTCGATTAAATTAAATTCCATGCCACTCCACTCCACTCGGAGTAATTTGATCGTCTGAAGCCTTCTTCTCTCAGCTCGTCAAAGTCATTCTCCGTCTAGCTTTTTTCCGTTGCTGGTGAGGAACTGCGTTCCTTTGGAGGAGGAGAGGTGCTCTGCTTTTTAGAGTTTCCAGTTATTCTGCTTTGTTTTTTTCCCATCTTTGTGGTTTTATCTACTTTTAGTCTTTGATGATGATGATGTACAGATGAGTTTTTGGTGTGGATGTCCTCTCTGTTTGTTAGTTTTCCTTCTAACAGACAGGACCCTCAGCTGCAGGTCTGTTGGAGTACCCGGCCGTGTGAGGTGTCAGTCTGCCCTTGCTGGGGTGCCTCCCAGTTAGGCTGCTCTGGGGTCAGGGGTCAGGTACCCACTTGAGGAGGCAGTCTGCCCATTCTCAGATCTCCAGCTGCCTGATAGGAGAACTACTGCTCTCTTCCAAGCTGTCAGACAGGGAAATTTAAGTCTGCAGAGGTTACTGCTGTCTTTTTGTTTGTCCGTGCCCTGCCCCAAGAGGTGGAGCTTACAGAGGCAGGCAGGCCTCCTTGAGCTGTGGTGGACTCCACGCAGTTCGAGCTTCCCGGCTGCTTTGTTTTCCTAAGCAAGCCTGGGCAATGGCGGGAGCCACTCCCCCAGGCTCGCCGCCGCATTGCAGTTTGAGCTCAGACTGCTGTGCTAGCAATCAGTGAGACTTCGTGTGGGTAGGATCCTCTGAGCCAGATGCGGGATATAATCTCCTGTTGCACCGTTTTTTAAGCCCGTCAGAAAAGCGCAGCTTTTGGGAGGGAGTGACCCGATTTTCCAGGTGCTGTGTGTCACCCCTTTCTTTGACTAGGAATGCAAACTCCCTGACCCCTTGCACTTCCCAAGTGAGGCAATGCCTCGCCCTTTGGCTCATGCATGGTGCAGCCACCCACTGACCTGTGCCCACTGTCTGGCACTCCTTAGTGATATGAATCTAGTACCTCAGACGGAAATGCAGAAATCATCCGTCTTCTGCGTCGCTCACGTTGAGAGCTGTAGACCGGAGCTGTTCCTATTTGACCACCTTGGCTTCCGACCATCCTCAGTTCACAGATTATTATACCATTCCATTCCGTTGCATTCCATTCTATTGCATTGCATTGCATTCCTTTCCATTCCATTCTATTCCATTCAGTTCCATTCCACTCCTCTCCACTCCACTCCAATCTACCCCATTCCATTCCATTTCATCCCAATCCATTCCACTCCATTCAACTCCACTCCACTCCACTCCACTCCATTCCATTCCATTCCATTTCATTCCATTCAATTCCATTCCATTCCATTCCATTCCATTCCATTCCACAACATTCCATTCCATTCCTTTCTTTTGACAGGATCTCATGCTGTCACACAGGCTGGAGTGCAGTGGCACAATCACAGCTCACATTCATTTCACCATTCCATTCCGTTGAATTCCATTCCATTCCATTGCATTCCATTCCATTCCATTCCACTACACTGAATCCACTAAACTTCACACCATTCCACTCCACTCCACTCTACTCCATTCCATCCTATTCCAGTCCAATCCATTCAGCTCTTCTCCACTCCTCTCCACTACACCCCACTCCTTTCCATTCCACTCTATCCCATTCCAATCAACTCCATCCCACTCCACTCCACTCCACTCCATTCCATTCCATTCCATTCCATTCCATTTCATTCCAATCCTTTTTTTGACAGAATCTCAATCTGTCACCCAGGCTAGAGTGCAGTGGAACCATCTCAGCTCACATTTCATTTCAAAATTCCATTCCATTCCATTCTATTCCATTCCATTCCATTTCATTCCATTGCAGTCCATTGCATTCCATTGCATTGCATTCCAATCCATTCCATTTCGTTCGATTCCATTCCATTTTTTACATCTCCATTCCACTCCATTTCACTCCACTCCACTGCTCTCCATTCCATTGCACTCCACTCCACTCCACTTAATGCCATTCCATTCCATTCCACTCCATTCAAATCCATTTCTGTCTTTCAACAGCATCTCAGTCTTTACCCAGCCTGGAGTCCAGTGGAACTATCTCAGCTCGCATTTCATTTCAATATTCCATTCCACTCCATTCCATTCCAATCCATTCTATTTCACTCCACTCCACTCCACACCACTACATTCTTTTCCATCCCATTCCATTTCACTCCACTCCTCTCCACTCCACTCAACTCCATTTTATTCCATCCCATTCCATTCCTCTCCATTTCACTCCACTCCACTCCATTCCACTCCATCCCATTCTATTCCTCTCCATTCCCCTCCACTCCACTCCACGACTCACCACTCCACTCCAATATACTAACTTCCAATCCATTCCATTCCAGTCCATTCCAGTCCACTCCACTCCAATCCACTCCATTGCATTCCATACCATTCCATTCCAATCCATTAAACTCCAATCCACTTCACACCATTTCATTCCCTTCCATTTAATTCCTTTCCCTTCAATTCCCTTCCAATCCACTCAACTCCACACCACTTAACTCCACTCCACTCCACTCTATTCTATTCCATCCCATTCCATTCCACTCCCTTCCACTCCACTCCACTCTACTCCACTCCACTCCATTAAATTTCCTTCTATTCCATTCCACTCCGTTCTATTCCATTCCTTTGTTTCGACAGGATCTCACTCTGTCACCCAGGTTGAAGTGCAGTGGCAAAATCTCAGCTCACATTTAATTTCACCATTCCATTCCATTCCATGCCATTCCATTCCTTTCCATTCCATTCCCTTCCATTCCATTGAATTCCACTCCACTTCACTGCAATCCGCTCCATTCCTTTCCATTCCATTCCATTCCACTCCAATCCACTCCATCCTACTCCATTCTATTCCATTCCTCTCCATTCTATTGCATTCCATTTCATTCCACTCCATTCCAATACACACCATTCCACTCCACTGCACTGCATTTCATTGCATTCCATTTCATTCCACTCCGCTCCATTCCATTCCTTTCTGTCGACAGGATCTCACTGTCATCCAGGTTTGAGTGCAGTGGCACAATCTCAGCTTGCTTTTCATTTCTGCATTCCATTCCATTCCATTCCATTTCATTCCATGCCATTCCACTCCTTTCAATTCCTTTCCATTCCATTCCATTGCATTCCATTCCACTCCACTCCAATCCATTCCATTCAATTCCATCCCATCCCATCCTGTTCCATTCCTCTCCACTCCTCTACACTCCACTCCTCTCCACTCCATTCCGTTCCATTCCATTCTATTAAACTCCTTTCCACTCAATTCCCCTACACCACACTCCACTCCACTCCACTCCATTCCATTCCGTTGCATTCCGCTCCATTCCATTCCATTCCACTCGTTTCAATTCCATTCCATTCCTTTCCCTGCCACTCCATTCCACTCCACTGCATTCCACTGCAATCCACTCCACTCCTTTCCATTTCACTCCATTCCATTCCATTCCATTCCATTCCACTCCATTCCACTACTCTCCACTCTACTCCATCCCATTCCATCCCATTCCATTCCACTCCATTGCACTGCACTCCACTCCACCCCACTCCATTCCACTCCACTCTATTCCTTTCCTTTCCATCCCATTCCATTCCACACCATTAAACTGCACTCCTATCCACTCCACTCCACTCAACTCCATTCCGTTGCATTTCATCACATTCCATTCCACTCCCTTCCACTCTACTCCACTCCACTCCACTCCATTCCATTCCATCCCATTCAACTCCATTCCATTCAATTCTTTTCTTTTGATGGGATCTCACTCCATCACACAGACTGGAGTGCAGTGGTACAATCTCAACTCAAATTTCATTTCACCATTCTGTGCCATTCCATTCCATTCCATTCCATTACACTCCACTCCACTCCATTCCATTCCATCACATACCATTCCACGCCACTCCACTCCACCCCACTCCATTCCATTCCTTTCCATTCCTTTCCACTCCATTCATATCCATTCTTTTCTTTTGGCAGGATCTCACTGTGTCACACACAGGCTGGAGTGCAGTGGCACAGTCTCAGCTCATATTTCATTTCACCATGCAATTGCATAGCATTTCATTCCATTCCTTTACATTGCATTCCATTTCATTTCATTCCATTCAATTCCATTCCAGTCCACTCCATTCCACTCCACACCACTCCACTCCACTCCACTCCAACCCATTCCATCCCATTCCACTCCATTCCATTACATACATTTCTTTCCACAGGATCTCACTCTACCATACAGGCTGGAGTGCAGTGGCACAATATCAGTTCACATTTCATTTCACAATTCCACTCCATTACATTCCAGTCCATTCCATTCCGTTCCTTTCCACTCCATTCCACTACACTACACTCCATTCTACACCATTGCCTTCCATCCCATTCCATTCCATTCCATTCCATTCCATTCCACTCATGTTCACTCCAATCCGTTCCATTCCATCCCATTCCTTTCCAATCTATTCCATTCCACTCCAGTCCACTCCACTCCACTACACTCCACTAAATCGCATTCCGTTCCATAATATTCCACTCCATTCCATTCCATTGCTTTCTTTCAAAGGGATTTCACACTGTCAGCCAGATTAGAGTGCAGTCGCACAATCTCACCTCATATTACATTTCACCATTCCATTCTATTTTTTCATTCCATTCCATTCCATTCCATTCCATTCAATTCCATTCCATTCCTCTCCATTCCATTCCACTGCACTCCACTCCACTCCATTGCATCCCATTCCATTTACCTCCATTCCACTCCATTCCAATAAACTCCAATCCACTCAACTCCACTCTTTTCCATTCCATTCCCTGCCATTCCATTCCACTCCTTTCTACTCCATTCCACTCCACTCTCCTCGACTCCACTCTACTCCTCTCCAATCAATTCCATTCCATTCCATTCCAATCCATTCCATTCCACTCCTTTCTATCGACATGATCTCACTCTGTCACCCCGGCAGGAGTGAAGTGGCACAATGTCCGCACACATTTCATTTCACTATTCCATTTTATTCCATCCCCCTCCATTCCACTCCACTCCACTCCTATCCAGTACACTCTATTCCATTCCATTCCATTCCCCTCAAATGCATTCCATTCCTTTCTTTCTACAGGATCTCACTCCATTGCCAAGGCTTGGGAGCAGTATCAAAATATCAGCTCAAGTTTCATTTCAGCATTCCATTCCATTCCCTTCCATTCCATTCCATTCTATTCCATCGCATTCCATTCCATATAATCCCACTCTAATCCACTCCACTCCATTCCCTTCCATTCCATTCCATTCCATTACACTGCATTCCATTCCATTCCACTCCACTCCACTCAAATCCATTCCATTCATTTCCATTCCATTCCATTCCATTCAACTCCAGTCCACTTCATTCCATCCCTTTCCATTCCACTCCATTCCACTCCACTCCACTCCACTGCACTCCACACACCTCCACTCCAGTACGTTCCATTCCATGCCATCCAATTACATTGCACTCCATTCCTCTCCGCTCCAATCCACTCCACTCCACTCCACTCCATTCTATTCTATTCCATATCATTCCACTCCATTCCATTCCATTCCTTTTTTTTTTGACCGAATCCCACTCTGTCACCCAGGCAGGAGTGCTGCAGTACAATATCAGCTCACGTTTCTTTTCACTGTTCCATCCCATTCTATTCCACTCCAATCCACACCACTCCACTCCACTCCACTCCATCCGGTTCCATCCCATTCTGATACACTCCATTCCACTCCACTCCACTCCACTCCTCTCCATTCCATTACATTCCATCCCATCCCATCCCACTCCATTCCACCCCACTCCAGTCAACTCCACTCCACTCCTCTCCACTCTATTGCATTCCACTCCATTCAATTCCACTCCATTCCATTCCATTACTTGTTTTCAACAGGAGCTCACTCAGTGACCCATGCTGGAGAACAGTGGCACGATATCAGCTCACATTTCTTTTCACAATTCCATTCCGTTGCATTCCATTCCATTCCATTCCATACCATTCCATCCATTCCATTCCACTCCACTCCCCTCCACTCCACTCCCCTCCACTACTCTCCCCTCCAATCCACTCCATTCCACCACTCCATTCCATTCCATTCCACTCCATTTCTCTCCACTCCACTCCACTCACCTTCACTACATTCCGTTCCGTCCCATTCCATTCCAATCAATTCCATTCCACTCCACTCCACTCCTCTCCATTCCAATCCACTGCATTCCATTCCATTCCATTCCATCCCTTCCATTCTACTCCATTCCACTCCACACCACTACATTGTACTCCTCTCCACTCTACTGCACATCAGTGCATTCCTTTCCATTCCATTCCATTCCACTCCATTCCACTCCAATCCACTCCATTCCAATCCACTCCTCTCCTCTCCACTCCACTCCTCTCTTCTCCAATCCACTCCATTCCACTCCACTGCATTCCATTCCACTCCACTCCACTCCACAACACTCAACTCCATTCCGTTCCATTTCATTCTATTTCACTCCATTCCTCTGCGCTCCACTCCTCTCCACTCCACACAAATTCACTCCACTCCATTCTATTCTGTCCCTTTCAATTCCACTTCACTGACTCCACTCCACTCCACTTCATTCCACTCCATTCTATTCCACTCCATTCCATTCCTCTCCACTCCAATCCATTCCTTTCCATTCCATTCCATTCCACTCCATTCCTCTCCAGTCCACTGCACTCCACTGCACTACACTCCACATGATCCCATTCCATCCCATTCCATTACACTTCTTTTCACTCCACTCCACCCCACTCCATTCCTTTCCATTGCATCCCATTCCATTCCACTCCATTCCACACCTCTCCACTCCGCTCCACTTCACAACATTCCACTACATTCCATTCAATTCCTTTCTTTCAACAGGATCTCTCTCTGTAACCCCGACTGGAGTGCAGGGACACAATCACAGCTCACGTTTCATTTCACGATTCCATTGCATTCCATTCCATTCCAACCCATTTCACTGCATTCCATTGCATTCCATTCCATTCTTTTCAATTCCATTCCATTGCATCCATTCCATTCCATTCATTTCCATTCCATTGCATTCAATTCCATACCACTCCACTCCACTCCACTCCACTCCATTCCATTCCGTTCCTTTCTTTCAACAAGATCTCACTCTATCACCCAGGCTTGAGTGTAGTGGCACAACCTCAGCTCACATTTCATGTCACCATTACATTCCATTCCATTCCACTCCACTCCACTCCACTCCACTCCATTCCATTTAACTCCTCTCCACTCCACTCCACACCACTCCATTTCGTTCCATGCCATTGCATTACACGCCATTCCACTCAACTCCACTCCACTTCACTGACCCCATCCCATTCCATTCCGCTCCATTCCACTCGATTCCACTCCACAGCACTCCACTCCATACCATTCCATTACATTCCACTCCATTCTACTCCACTCCATTCCACTCCATTCTACTCCATTCCTTTCGTTCAAAAGGCTCTCACTCTAACACCCAGTATGGAGTGCTGTCGCACAATGTCAGTTCACATTTCATTTCACCATTCCATTCCATTTCATTCCATTTCTTTGCATTCCATACCATTCCATTCCGTACCATTGCATTGCATTCCATTTCACTTCATTTCACTCCACTCCACTCCATTCCACTCCATTGCATTCCATTCTACTCCTCTCCACTCCACTCCGTCCCACTCCATCCCATTGCATTCCAATCCATTCCACTCCACTCCACTTCACACCAATCCACTCCACTCCATTCCATTACATTCCACTCCATTCCAATACACCCCAATGCTCTCAAATCCACTCCTCTCCACTGCAGTGCACACCACTACAGTTCATTCAATTCTATTCCATCCAAACCACTCAATTCCACTCCACTCCACTCCAATTAACTACACTCCATTCCCATTAAACTCCACTCCACTCCACTCCACATCACTCCATTCCATTCCATGCGATTGCATTCCACACCATTCCACTCCACTCCAGTCCACTCCACTCGACTCCATCCCATTCCATTCCACTCCCCGCCACTCCACCCCACACCACTACACACTGCTCCACACAACTCCACTCCATTTCATTCTGTTACATTCCACTCCATTCAATTCCATTCCTTTCTTTCGACAGGTTCTCACTCCAACAACCAAGATGGAGTCCATAGGCAAAATCTCAGCTCATGTTTCATTTAACCGTTCCATTCCATTTCATTCCATTGCATTCCATTCCATTGCATTCCATACCAATCCATTCCATTCCATTGCATTCCATTCCATTCCATTCCACTCCACTCCACTCCACTCAATTCCATTCCATTCCACTCCTCTCCACTCCACTCGACTCCACTCCGTGCCATTCCTTCTGATTCCAATCCACTCCATTGCACTCCACTCCACTCCACTCCACTCAATCCCATTCTATCCCATTCCATTCCACTCCAATCCATTCCACTCCACTCAACTGCACTCCACTCCACTCAACTGCACTCCACTCTGCTGCATTCCTTTCAATTCCATTTGATTCCACTGCATTCCATTCCATTCCTTTATTTCGAGAGTGTCTCACGCTGTCACACAGGTAAGAGTTCAGTGGCAGAATCTCATGTCCCATTTCATTTCACCTTTGCATTCCATTGCATTCCATTGCATTGCATTCCATTCCATTCCTTTCCATTCCACTCCACTCCACTCCACTCAGCTCCACTCCACTCCACCCTTTTCCTTTACACTGCATTCCATTCCGCTCCATTACATTCCACTCCACTCCACTCCACTAAACTCCACTCCACTCCAATCCATTCCCTTCCATTGCATTCCATTCCACTTCATTCCATGCCATTCTTTTTTTTCGGGAGGATCTCAATCTGTCACCCAGGCTGGAGTGCAGTGGTACAATCTCAGCTCGAATTTAACTTCACCATTCCATTCCATTCCATAGAATTCCATTCCATTCTATTCCACTCCATTCCAAACCACTGCACTGCACACAACTCCACTCCCTTCCCTTATATTCTATCGGATTCCATTCCACTCTATTCCATTTTGCTTCATTCGTCTCCACTCCATTCCATTCTATTATATTACACTCCATTCTATTCCTTTTTTCGACAGGATCTCACTCTGTCACCCAGGGTGGAGTGCAGTGGCACAATCTCAGCTCAGATTTCATTACACCATTCCATTCCATTCCATTGCATAGCTTCCATTCCATTGCATTGCATTCCATTCCATTCCATTCCATTGAATTGCATTCCATTCCATTCGATTCCATTGAATTCCAATCCACTAAAATCCATTCCACTCCACTCCACTCAACTCCACTCTACTCCATTCCACTCCATTCCATTGCATCCCATTCGATAACATTGCATCCCATTCCATTCCTTTCTTTCAATAGTTTCTCACTTTGTCCCCCCAGCTGGAGTGCAGTGGCACAATCTCAGCCCAGTTTTCATTTCACCATTCCATTGTATTCGATTGCATTCCTTTCCATTCCATTCCATTCTATTCCATTCCATTCCATTCCATTTAATTCCATCGCATTCCGTTCCATTCCATTGCTTTCAATTGCATTCCATTTGATTCCATTCCGTTTCATTCCATTCCATTCCACTCCATTCAACTGCATTCCACTGGTCTCCACGGCAGTCCTACCCACTCCACTGCACTCCATTCGAATGCCTTCCATCCCATTCCATTTCACTCCACTCCACACCTCTCCTCTCCACTCCAATCCATTCCATTCCATTCCATTCCATTCCAGTCCAGTCCAATCCATTTCATTCCTTTCTTTCAACAGGTTCTTACTCTTTCCCCCCGGCTGGAGTGCAGTGGCACCATCTCAGCCCACTTTTCATTTCACCATTCCATTGCATTCAATTCCATTCCATTCCATTAAATTCCAATGCATTCTATTCCTTTCCATTGCTTTCAATTGCATTCCATTGAATTCCATTCCAATGCATTCTATTGCATTCCATTCCATTCCATTCCATTCCGTTCCTTTGAATTCCATTGCATTCCATTGCATTCCATTGCTTTCAATTGCATTCCATTCCGTTCCATTCCTTTCCACTCCATTCCTCACCACTCCACTCCACTCCATTCCAGTCCCATCCATTAAATTCCAGTAACTTCCGTTCCATTCCACTCCATTCCATTCCATTCCTTTCTATTGACAGGATCTCATGCTGTCACCAAGGCTGAAGTGCAGTGGCACAATCTCATCTCACATTTGAATTCACAATTCCATTCCGTTGCATTCTATTCCATTCATTCCTTTTCATTGCATACCATTCCATTTCATTCCTTTGCATTCCATTCCATTCCGTTGGCTTCCATTCCATTCCATTCCTTTCGACTCCATTCCCCTCCTTTCCATTCCACTCTACTTCACTCTACTCCACTCCATTCCATTCCTTTCCCACTCATTCCGATCCACTCCACTCCACTCCACTCCATTCCATTCCATTCCACTCCAATCCATTCCATTCCTTTTTTTCAGCAGATTCTCACTCTGTCCCTGCGGCTGGAGTGCAGTGACACAATCTCAGCCCACTTTTCATTTCACCATTCCATTGCATTCATTTGCATTCAATTCCATTCCATTCCATTAAATTCCATTCCATTCCATTCCATTGAATTCCATTCCATTCCATTCCATTCCATTGCTTTCACTTACATTCCTTTCAATTCCATTCCATTGCATTCCATTCCATTCCATTCCTTTCCACTCCAATCCCCTGCATTCCACTGCATAACACTGCACTCCATGGCAGTCCACTCCACTCCACTCCAATGCATTCCACTCCATTCCATTCTATTCCATTCCATTCCTCTCCATTCCACTCAATTCCACTCCACTCCAATCCACTACAATCCACTCCATTGGATTCCTATAAATTCCGCTCAATTTCATTCCGTTCCTTTCTTTCAACAGGATCTAACTCTGTCACCCAGGCTGGAGTGCAGTGGCACAGTATCAGCTCACTTTTTGTGTTACCATTCCATTCCATTCCATTTTTCCATTCCATTCTATTTCATTCCATTCCATTTCACTCCACTCCATTCCACTCCACGGCACTGCACTCCACTCCACTGCATTCCATTCGATTCCATTGCATCCCATTCCTTTCCATTCCATTCCATTCCTTTCTTTTGAAAGGATCCCACTCTGTCTCCAGGTTGGACTTTGGTGTAACAATCTCAGCTCATATTGCATTTCACCATTCCAATCCATTCCATTCCATTCTATTCCTTTCCACTCCACTCCACTCCTGTCCAATCCATTCTTCTCCACTCCATTCCATTCCACTCCATTCCATTCGAGTCCTTCCACTTCACTCCACTCCATGCCATTCCATTCCATCCCATTCCACTCCACTCCATTCCACTCCACTCCATTGCACTCCACTCCATTCCATTCAATTTCATTCCATTCCACTCCATTCCTCTGCACTCCACTCCATTTCACTCCACTCCACTCCATTCCATTCCATGCCATGCCATTCCATTCCTTTCTTTTCACAGGATCTGCAACCGAGGCTGGAGGGCAGTGGCACAATCTCAGCTCACATTTCATTTCACCATTCCATTCCATTTCATTTCATCCCATTATATTAAATTCCACTCCTCTCCACACCACTCCACTCCACTCCATTCCATTCCATTCCTTTCTTTCGACAGGATTACACTCTGTCACCAGGACTGTAGTGCAGTGGCAAAATCTCAGCTCACATTTCATTACTCCTTTCCATTCCTGTAATTTCCATTCCACTCCACTCCCCTCTATTGCTCTCCACTCCCCTCCACTCCATCCCAGACAACTCCACTCCACTCCAATCGTCTCCGCTCCACTCCACTGTGCTCCATTCCATTCCATTCCACTCATTCCACTCCACTTCATTCAATTAAATCCATTCCACTCTATTCCACTCCACTTCCGGCCAATGCATTCCATTCCATTGTATACTATTTCACTCCACTCCATTGTATTCCCCTCCATTCCACTGCACCCCACTCCATTCCATTGCACTCCATAACATTCCATTCCACTCCACTCCACTCAACTCCATCCATTCTATTACATTCCACTCCATTCCATTCCATTTTTTCTTTTGACAGGATCTCACACAGTTTCCCATGCTTGAGTGCAGTGATGCAGTCTCAGGTCACATTTAATTTCACCATTCCATTCTGTTCCATTCCATTCCATTCCATTCCAATAGATTACATTCCATTCCACTCCATTCCACTCTACTCCACTCTACTCCACTTCACTCAATTCCATTCCTCATTCCATTCCTTTCCACTCCACTGCACTCCTCTCCACTCCACTCCATTCCATCCCATTACATTCTCCTCCTTTCAATTCCACTCCACTCAACTCCACTCCACTCCACACCACTCCACACCACTCTCCTTCATTCCATTCAATTCCAATCCACTCCTTTCGGTTCCATTCTTTTTTTCCTACAGGATCTCACTCTGTAACCAAGGCTGGATTACAGTTGCACAATCTCAGCTCACATTTCATTCCACCATTCCTTTCCATTCCATTGCATTCCATTCCACTCCACTCCACTACTCTCCAGTCCACTCCACTCCATTCCACTCCATTCCATCCCACTCCTTTCCACTCGATTCCACTCCACTCCACTCAAGTCTACCCCATTCCGTTCCATCCCATTCCATTAAACTCCATTCTACTCCACTCCAATCCAATGCACTACAATCCATTCCTTTACATTCCATTTCACTCCACTCCAATCTATTCCATTCAATTCCCCTCCATTACACTCCACTGCATTCCATTGTACTCTACTTCATTCCTTTCCATCCCATTCCATTTCTCTCCATTCCACTCCACTCCCCTCCACTCCACTCCACTCCATTCCATTATGTTCCATCAAATTCCATTCCACTACATTCCACTCCACATCATTCCACTCCACTCCACTCCACTCCATTCCATTCCATTCCACTCCATTCCTTTCCATTCCTTTCTTTCAACAGGATCTCACTCTATCACCCAGGCTGCAGTGCAGTGACACAATCTCAGCTGACATTCCTTTCAATATTCCATTCCATTACTTTCCATTCCATTCCACTCCACTCCACTATACTCCACTCCAATTCATGCCACTCCATTCACTTTCATTCCATTCCAGTCCATTCCAGTCCATTGCACTGCATACCTTACTTTCGAAAGGAACTCTCTCTGTCACCAGGCTGGAGTGTAGTGGCACAATTTCAGCTCACATTTCATTTTACCATTCCATTCCATTTTATTCCATATAATTGCATTCCTATGCATTCCACTGCATTCCATTCCATTCCATTCCATTCCATTCCACTCCACTCCACTCCACTCCATTCCAAGCCCATCCTCTCCACTCTTTTCTTTTCAATTCCTTTCCACTGCACTCCACTCCATTATAATCCATTCCATTCATTTCCATCCCATTCCATTCCATTCAATCCCACTACAATCCACTCCACTGTACTCCAGTCCATTCCACACCATTCCGTACATTCATTTCCATTCTATTCCACTCCATTCCTTTCTTTCTACAGGATATCCCTCTGCACCCAGCCTGGAGTGCAGCAGCACAATCTCAGCTCACATTTCATTTCATCATTCCATTCTGTTCCATTCCATTCCATTCCATTCCACTCTACTCTATTCCACTCTACTCCACTCTACATGACTCCACTTCACTCCATTCCATTCCATCCCATTCCATTTCATTCCATTCCACTCTACTGCACTCCTCTCCACTCCACTCCATTCTATTCAATCCCATTCCACTCCGTTCCACTCCATTCCACACCACTCCACACCACTCCACTCCACTCCACTCCACTCTCCTCCCTTTCATTCAATTCCAATCCACTCCTTTCCATTCCATTCTTTTTCTTTGACAGGGTCTCACCCTCTCACCCAGCTGGAGTACAGTCGCACAATCTCAGCTCACATTTCATTTCACCATTCTTTTCCATTCCATTCAATTCCATTCCACTCCACTCCTCTCCAGTACACTACACTCCATTCCACTCCATTCCATTACATTCCATCCAATTCCTTTCCACTCGATTCCACTCCACTCCACTCAAGTTCACCCTATTCCATTCCAACCAATTCCACTCAAGTCCATTCCACTCCACTCCACTCCAATGCACTAAAATCCATTCCAATGCACTAAAATCCATTCCATTCCATTCCATTCCTTTCCACTCCATTCCACTCCATTCCATTTGGCTCCACTCCACTGCAATCTACTCAATTTCATTCCATTCCATTTGACTCCACTCCACTCCACTCTACTCAATTCCATTCCTCTTCATTACACTCCACTCCATTCCACTGAACTCCACTTAATTCCATTCCATCGCATTTCATTTCACTCCATTCCACTCCACTCCACTCCTCTCCACTTCACTCCACTCCACTTCACTCCACTCCATTCAATTATGTTCCATCACATACCATTCCACTCCCTTTCACTCAACACCATTCCACTCAACTCAACTCCACTCCACTCCACTCCACTCTATTGCATTCCATTCCACTCCATTCCATTCCACTCGTTTCTTTCAACAGGATCTCACTCTATCACCCAGGCTGCAGTGCAGTGGCACAATCTCTGCTCACATTCCATTTCAATATTCCTTTCCATTCCATTCCATTCCATTCCACTCCACTCCACTGTACTCCACTCCAATCCATTCCACTCAATTCACTTCCATTCCACTCCATTCCATTCCACTCCGTTCCATTCCATACCTTACTTTCGACAGGAACTCTCTCTGTCACCCAGGCTGGAGTGTAGTGGCACAATCTCGGCTCACATTTCATTTCACCATTCCATTCCATTGTATTCCATAAAATTTCATTCCTATGCATTCCATTGCACTGCATCCCATTACATTCCAGTCCACTCCCATCCACTCCACTCCATTCCATTCTTCTCCACTCCTTTCCAATCCACTCAACTACTCTTCACTCTAATCCACTCCATTCCATTTCATCCCATTCCATTCCACTCCACCACACTGCAATCCACTCCACTCTACTCCACCCCACTCCATTCCATTCCATATATTCCATTTCACTCTATTCCATTCCATTCTTTTCTTTTGACAGAATATCACTCTTCACCCAGGTTGGAGTGCAGCAGCACAATCTCTGCTCAAATTTCATTTCACCATTCCATTCTGCTCCATTCCATTCCATTACATTACATTCCACTCCATTCCACTGTATTCCACTCTAAACTACTCCAGTTCATTCCATTCCATTCCACTCCACTGCACTCCTCTCCACTCCACTCCACTGCACTCCTCTCCACTCCACTCAATTCCATTCCATCCAATTCCATTCTACTCCTTTCCATTCCACTCCACTCCACTCCACTCCACCCCACTACACACCATTCTCCTCTATTCCATTCAATTCCAATCCACTCTTTTCCATTCCATTCTTTTCTTTCGACAGGATCTCACTCTGTCACCCCGGCTGGAGTACAGTCGCACAATCTCTGCTCACATAGCATTTCACCATTCCTTTCCATTCCATTGCATTCCATCTCACTCCACTCCACTCTTCTCCAGTCCACTCCACCCAATTCCACTCAAGTTCATTCCATTCCACTCGATTCCACTCCACTCCACTCAAATCTACCCCATTCCATTCCATCCCATTCTATTCAACACCATTCCACTCCACTCTAATGCACAACAATCCATTCCATTCCATTCCATTCCACTCCACTCCATTCCATTCCATTCCTTCTTTTATCAAGATCTCTCTCTATCACCCATGATGTAGTTCAATGGTACAATCTCAGCTCACATTTCATTTCTCCATTCCATTCCATTCCATTCCATCCAATTCCATTTCATTACATTACACACCTTTCCATTCCATTCTTTTCTTTCGACAGGATCTCACCCTGTCACGCAGGCTACAGTGAAGTCGTAAAAGCTCAGCTCACACTTCATTTCCCCACTCCTTTCCATTCCATTCCATTTCATTTCATTCCATTACACTCGATTGCACTCCACTCCACTTCACTCCACTCCGCTTCATTCCATCCCATTACGTTCCACCACATTCCACTCCACTCCACTCCACTCCACTAAAATCCATTCCATTCCATCCCATTCTATTCCACACCATTCCACTCTGCTCCACTCCACTCCATTCCACATCATTCCACTCAAATCCACTCCAGTCTATTCCACTCAACTCCACTCCAGTCTATTCCACTCCACTCCATTCCATCCCATTCCATTCCACTTCATTCCACTCCACTCCTCTCCACTCGTCTCCTCTCCACTCCACTCCACCCCACTAAACTCCACTCCATTCCATTCCCTTCAATTCCACTCCATTCCAGTCTATTCCACTCTACTCCAGTCCACTCCATTTCATTCCATCCCATCTCATTCCACCGCTTTCCACTCCACTCCACTCCACACCACACTATTAAATTCCCCTCCATTCCATTCCATTTGATACCATCCGATTCCATTCCAATTCACACCACTCCTCTCCACTCCATTCCATTAAATTCCGTCCCTTTCCATTCCACTTCATTCCACT
Organism: Pongo abelii; assembly: GCF_028885655.2. Classification (NCBI taxonomy): domain Eukaryota; kingdom Metazoa; phylum Chordata; class Mammalia; order Primates; family Hominidae; genus Pongo; species Pongo abelii. The sequence continues at coordinate 13,639,213 of NC_072000.2, read as the reverse complement.
CCACTCCACTACTCTCCACTCCATTCCATTCCAATCCATTCATTCCCATTCCGTTCCTATCCATTCCCCTCCACTGCACTCCACTCCACTCCATTCCATTTCATTAAACTCCACTCCACCACACTCCACTCCATTCCATTCCACTCTAATCCACTCCCCTCTAACCCACTCCACTCCACTACACTCCATTCCACTCCACGCCAGTCCTCTAAACTCCATTCCATTCCAATCCATTCCTTCCCATTCTATTCCAATGCATTCCACTCCACTGTACTCCACTCCATTCCATTCCATTCCATTGCATTCCACTCCACTCCACCCCACTCCACTCCACTCTATTCTATTCAACTGCAGTCCATTCCACTCTACCCCACTCCACTCCACTCCATTCCACTTCATTCTACTCCATTCCTCCACTCCACTCCAATCCATTCCATTCCATTCCACTCCACTCGACTCCACTCCACTCTACTCCACTCCACTCCATTCCATACCATCGCATTCCATTCCACTCCATTCTGCTCCACTTGATTCCACTCCACTCCACTCCATTCCATTCCTTTCCCTTCCATTCCATTCCATTCCACTCCATTCCACTCCACTCTAATTCCACTCCACTCAAATCCATTCCATCCCATTCCATTCCACCCCATTCCATTCCACTCCACTCCACTCCACTTCACTTCACTACAATCCATTCCATTCGTTTCCATTCCATTCCATTTCATCTGATTTCACTCCACTCGACTCCACTCCACTCCATTCCATTGCTTCGCATTCCGTTACACTCCATCCCACTCTACTCCACACCATTCTATTACATTCCTTTCCGTTCCTTTCCCTTGAATTTCACTCCGTTCCATTCCACTCCATTTCAGTCTACTTGATTCCACTCCAATCCACTCCATTCCATTCCTTTCCCTTCCATTCCATTCCATTTAGTCCATTCCACTCCACTCCACTCCTCTCCTCTCCATTCCATTCCATCCCATTCCATTCCACCCCATTCCACTCCACTCCACTCCACTTCCCTTCACTCCCCTCCTTTCCATTCCTTTCCATTACATTCCATTACATTCCAATCCATCTGATTTCACTCCACTCGACTCCACTTCACTCCACTCCATTCCATTGCATCCCATTCCATTCTACTCCATTCCACTCCATTCCATTCCATTTCTTTCCATTCCATTCTATTAAATTCCACTCCATTCCATTACATACCTTTGTTTCGGGAGGATCTCTCTCTGTCACCCAGGCTGGTGTGCAGTGGCACAATCTCAGCTCACATTTCTTTTCACCATTCCATTCCATTACATTCCATTTATTCGGTTCCATTCCACTCCACTCCACACGATTCTATTAAACAACGCTCCACTCCACACCACTCCACTCCCCTGCAGTCCATTCTATCACTTTAAATTCCCCTCCATTCCACTCCTTTCCACTCCACTCCATTTCGCTCCATTCCACTCCATTCCATTACATTACATCACATTCCATTCCACTCTATTCCACGGTAATACACTCCACTCCAATCCAATCCATTCAATTCCATTCCTCTCCACTCCACTCCATTCCATTCTTTCCTTTGATGGGATCTTACTCTGTCACCCAGGCTGGATCGCAGGGGCACAATCTCAGCTCCTATTACATATCACCATTCTGTTCTATTTTATTCCATTCCATTCCATTCCGTTCCTTTCCATTCCATTATATTCCATCCCACTAAATTCCATTCCATTCCTTTCAACTCCACTCCACTCCACTTCATTTCATATCATTCTGTTGTCCTCCATTCCAATCGACTCCACTCCACCACAATCCACTCCATGACATTGCATCCAATTCCATTCCACTTCATAACACTCCTCTCCACTCCACTTCTCTCCACTCGTCTGCACTCCATTCCACTCCATTTCATCCCATTCCATTCCACTCCATTCCACGCCACTCCAATCCACTCTATTCCACGCCACTCCACTCCACTCCTCTCCATTCCTCTCCATTCCATTCCATTCTTTTCCACACCATTCCATTCCATTCCATTCCATTCTTTTGACAGGATCACACTCTGTCACCCACGTTGGATTTCAGTGGCACAATCTCAGCTCATATTTCAATTCACCATTCCATTCCTTTCCATTCCAATCCATTCCTTTGCACTCCACTCCACTCTAATCCATTCCATTCCATTCAACCCCATTCCACTCCACTCCACTAGTGTCCACTCCACTACATTCCATTCCATTGCATCCCATTCCATTTCACTCCATTCCACGCCACTCCTCTTCATTGCAGTCCACTCCACACCACTCCATTGCGTTCCATTTCACTCCATTACCCTCCACTCCACTCCATTCCAGTCCACTCCGTTCCACTCCATTCCATTCCATTCCATTTCATACCATTAAATTAAATTCCACTCCATTCCATTCCATTCTTTTCTTTCAACAGGATCTCACTCTGCCACCCACGCTGGATTGCAGTGGAACAATCTCAGCTCACATTGCATTCCACCATTCTATTCCACCATTCCACTCCATTCCATTCCATTCCATTGCATTCCTTTTCACTCCACTCAAATCCACTCCTCTCCATTCCATTCCATTTGATCCCATTCCATTCCACTCCCCTCAACTGCACTCTACTCCACTCCACTCCACTCAATTCCATTCCATTCCATTCCATTCCATTCCGTTCCATTTGACTCCATTCCATTCCATTCCTTTCTTTCGACAGGATCTCACCCTTTCACCAGGCTGGAGTGCAGTGGCACGATCTGAGCTCACGTTTCATTTCACCATTCAATTCCGTTACATTCCATTCCTTCCCATCTCATCCTGTTCTATTCCATTCTGCTCCATTCGAATCCACTCCACTCCACTCCCTTCCATTCCATCCCATTGCATTCCATTCCATTAAACTGCAATCCACTCCATGATATTCCTTTCCATTACACTCCACTCCATTCAATTACATTCCATTATTTCGACAGGATTTCACTCTGTCATCCGGGCTGGAGTGAAGTGGCACAAACTCAATTCATTTCATTTCACCATTCCATTCCATTTCATTCCATTCCTTTCCATTCCACTCTACTCCAATTCACTCCATTCCAGTCCATCACATTCTATTCTACTCCATTCCACTCCACTCCAATCCACTGCACTCCACTCCATTCCATTACATCCCATCTCATTCCATTCCATTCCTCTCCACTCCACTCCACTTCACTTCTCTCCTGTCCACTGCATTCCATTCCATCCGGTTCCATTCCACTCCATATCATCCCATTCCCTTCTTTTGACAGGATCTCACTCTGTCACACAGAATGGAGCAGTGTCACAATCTTAGCTCACATTTCATTTCACCATTCCATTCGATTCCATTCCATTCCATTCCTTTCCATTCAGTTTCACTCCACTCTACTCTACTCCATTCCATTCCACTCAATTACACTCCTCTGCATTCCACAGACCTCATTCCATTCCATCCCATTCCATTTCCCTCCATTCCACTCACCTCCCCTCCACTCTACTCCACTTCACTCCACTCCATTCCATTATTTTCCATCACTTTCTATTCCACTCCATTCCACTCCACACCATTCCACTCCACTTCACTCCGTTACATTCCATTACAATCCATTCCATTCCTTTCCTTTCTTTTTACAGGATCTCACTCTATCAACCAGGCTGCAATGTAGTGGCACAATCTCAGCTCATATTTCATTTCAATATTCCATTCCATTCCATTCTATTCTATTCCATTCCATTCCACTCCAATCCACTCTACTATACTGCACCCCAATCCACTCCACTCTACTGCACTACAATCCATTCCACTCCATTCACTTCCATTCCATTCCATTCTATTCCACTCCATTCCATTCCATACCTTACTTTCGACAGGAACTCTCTCTGTCACCCAGGCTGGAGTGCAGTGGCACAATTCCAGCTCACATTTCATTTCACCATTCCATTCCATAGCATTCCATTCTATTGCATTCCTATGCATTCCATTGCTTTCCATGCCATTGCATTCCACTCCACTCCACTCCTATCCACTCTCTCCATTCCATTCCATTACTTTCCACTCCTTTCCACTCCACTCCACTACACTCTAATACACTCCATTCCATTCCATCCCATTACATTCCACTCCATCCCACTCCAATCCACTCCAATCTACTCCACTCCATTCCATTCCATTCTTTCCATTCCACTCTATTCCATTCCACTCTATTCCATTCCATTCCTTTCTTTTGACAGGATATCACTCTGTCACCCAGGCTGGAGTGCAGCCTCACAATCTCAGCTCACATTTCATTTCACCATTCCTTTCTGTTCCATTGCATTCTATTCCATTACGTTACATTACACTCCATTCCACTCTACTCCACTCTACACCACTCCACTTCTCTCCATTCCATTCCATTCAATTCCACGCCACTGCACTCCTCTCCACTCCACTCCATTCAATTCCATCCCACTCCATTGTACTCCATTCCACTCCACTCCACTCCACACCACTGAACACCATTCTCCTCCATTCCATTCAATTCCTATCCACTCCTTTCCATTCCATTCTTTCCTTTCTACAGGATCTCACTCTGTGACCCAGGCTGGAGTACAGTGGCACAATCTCAGCTCACATTTCATTTCACCATTCTTTTCCATTCCATTACATTCCTTTCCATTCCACTCCACTCCATTCCTCTCCAATCCACTACACTCCATTTCACTCCATTGCATTCCACTCCATCCCATTCCATTCCACTCTATTCCACTCCATTCCACTCCAGTCCACCACATTCCATTCGATCCCATTCCGTTCAAATCCATTACACTAAAATCCACTCCAATTCACTACAATCCATTCCATTCCATTCCATTCTTTCATCAGGTTCCCACTCTATCACCCAGGTTGGAGTGCAGTGGTACAATCTCAACTCAGATTTCATTTCTCCATTCCATTCCTTCCAATTCCATTCCATTACACTACACTCCTTTCCACTCCATTATTTTCTTTTGACAGGATCTCACCCTGTCACCCAGGCTGGAATGCAGTCACACAATCTCAGCTCATTCTTCATTTCACCATTCCCTTCCATTCCATTCCATTCCATTGCATTCTACTCAATTCCACTCCAATCCACCTCACTACACTACACTCCACTCCATTCCATCCCGTTCCATTCCAACACATTCCACTCCACTCCACTCCATTCCACTCCATTCCATTCCATCACATTCTACTCCAAACAATTCCACTACGCTCCTTCCACTCCTCTCCACTCCACTCCACTGCATTCCACATCATTCCATTCAACTCCACTCCAGTCTACTCCACTCCACTCCTTTCCATCCCTTTCCATTCCACTTCATTCCACTAAATTCTTCTCCACTCCTCTCTTCTCCATTCATCTCCACTCCACTAAAATCTACTCCATTCCATTCCCTTCAATTCTTTTCCATTCCAGTCCATTCCACTCTTCTCCAATCCACTCAATTTCATTCCATCCCGTTCCATTCCACCGCATTCCACTCCACTCCACTCCACTCTACTCCACACCATTCCATTCCTGTCCATTCCAATCCATTCCACTCCATCCGATTCCATTCCGCTTCATACCACTCTACTCCACTCCACTCTATTGCATTAAATTCCATACCATTCCATTCCACTGCATTCCAGTCCACTCCACTCCTCTACAATCCATTCCATTCCAATCCATTCCATCCCATTCCATTCCACTCCACTCCACTCCACTCTACTGCACTCCACTCCACTCTACTCCATTCCATTCCATTCAATTCCAGTCCATTCAATCCCATTCTTTTATTTCAACAGTATCTCTCTGTGTCACCCAGGCTGGAGTGCAGTGGCACAATCTCAGCTCACATTTCATTTCACCGTTCCATTTCATTGCATTGCCTTCCATTCCATTCCTTTCAATTGCATTCCATTCCATTCCATTCAACTCCACTCGACTCTACTCCACTCCACTCAACTCCACTCCATTCAATTCCTTTCCGTTCCACTCCATTCCAATTCATTCCTTTCCTTTCTTTCGACATGACCTCACTCTTTCAACTGGGCTGCATTGCAGTGGCACAATCTCAACTCGCATTTCATTTCACCATAACATTCCATTCCATTCCGATCCATTGCATTGCATTCCACTCCACTCCACTCCACTCCACTCCAATCCACTCCACTCCACTCCAATCAACTCCATTCCTTTCCATTCTATTTCACTGCACCTCATTCCACTCACCTCCAATCCACTCCACTCTACTCCACTCTACTCCACTCCATTCCATTCCATCCAAATCCATTTCACTCCATTCCAGTCCACTTCATTCCACTCCACTCCTCTCCACTCCATTCCACTCCATTCCATTCCATTCCACTCCTCCACTCCACACCGTTCCATTCCATTCCATTCGATTCCACTCCATTCCACTCCACTTCATTCCACTCCAGTCCACTCTACTGCGCTCCACTCCATTGCAATGTGTTCCATTCCATTCCACTCCAATCCTTTCTTTCAAAAGGATTTCATTTTGTCCTGCAGGCTGGAGTGCATTGGCACAATCACAGCTCACATTTCACTTCGCCATTCCATTGCATTCCATCCCATTCCATTCCACTCCATTCCACTCCACTCCATTCCATTCGACTCCACTGCACTCAACTCCAACCCTTTCCATTCAATCCCATTCCTCTCAACTTCATTACACTCCACTCCACTCTAATCCACTGTACTCCAATCCATTCCATTCCACTCCATTCCAATCCATTCCACTGCACTCCACTCCGCTCAACTCCATTGCATCCCATTTCTTTCCACTCCACTCTACTCCTCTCCACTCCCCTCTGCTCCATTCAATTCCATCCCATTCTATTCCACTCCACTCTACTCCTCTCCACTCCCCTCTGCTCCATTCAATTCCATCCCATTCTATTCCACTCCACTTCACTCCATTCCACTCCACTCCATTCCACTCCATTCCATTCCATTCCATTCCATTGCGTTCCACTCCACTCCATTCCATTCCATTCCTTTCCATTCCTCTCCATTGCACTCCAATCCTCTCCTCTCCAGCCCAATCCATCCCAATCTATTCCATACAATTCCACTCTACTGCAATCCACTCCACTCCTGTGCAATCCACTCCATTCCATTCCATTCCATCCCATTCCATTCCACTCCATTCCACTCTACTTCACTCCACTCCACTCCACTCCACGCCATGCCATTCCATTCCATTCCTTTCTTTCGACCAGATGTCACTCTGTCGCCCAGATTGGAGTACAGGGGCGCTATCTCAGCTCACATTTCATTTCTCCATTACATTCCATTGCATTGCATTCCATTCCATTCCTCTCCTCTCAATTCCACTCCACTTCCCTCCTTTCCATTCTATTCCATTCCACTCTAATCCACTCTTCTCCATTCCACTCCTCTCCACTCAATTCCATTACATTACATTACATTCCGCTCCATTCCGCTCCACTCCAGTCCACTTCACTCGGGTCAGCTCCATTCCATTCCAGTCCATCCCAGTCCATTCCACTGCAGTGCACTCTACAACACTCCACTCCACTACACTACACTCCATTCCATTCCACTCCATTCCATTCCATTCCATTCCTTTCGACAGGATCTCACTCTGTCACTCAGACTGGTTGCAGTGGCAGAATCACAGCTCCCATTTCATTTCACCATTCCATTCCATTCCATTCGACTACATTCCATTCCATTCCACTCCACTCCACTCTACTCCATTCAAATCCACTCCATTCCTCTCCACTCCACTCCACTCCAATCCACTCCAGTCCATTCCATCGAATTCCACTTCACTCCATTCCACTCCACTCCAATCCTCTTCACACCATTCCACTCAGTTCGATTCCACTCCATTCCACTCCACTCCAGTCCACTCAAATCCATTCCGTTCCGTTCCATCCAATTCCATTTGACTCCACTCCCCTCCTCTCCATTCCATTCCATACAATTCCGTTACACTCCATTACACTCCACTCGCCTCCATTCCACTGTACCGAACTCCACTCCATTCCTTTCCATTCTGTTCCATTCCATTCCAGTCCACTCCACTCCATTCCACTCCACTCCACTCCACTCGACTCCACTCCATCCCATTGCATTCCATTCCATTCTATTCCACTAAAGTCTACTCCAATCCACTCCACTCCATTCCACTCCACCCCACTGCACTCCATTCCATCCCATTCCATTCCACTCCATTGCATTCCATTGCACTCCACTCCACTCCACTCCATTCCATTCCATTCCACTCCATTCCCTTCCATTCCACTCCATTCTATTCCATTCCTTTCTTTCGACAGTATATCACTCTGTCACCCAGGCAGGAGTGCAGTGGCACAATCTCAGTTCACATTTCATTTCACCATTCCATTCCATTCCATTTAATTCCATTCCATAGCATTCCATTCCATTCCATTCCACTCCACTCCATTCCACTCCATTCCATTCCATTCCACTACACTGCATTCCGCTCAACTCCACTCCAATAAACTCCACTCCACTCCATTCCATTTCATTCCAATCCATTCCATTCGATCCCATTCCATTCCTTTCCATCCCACTCCATTCCTCTCCACTACACTCCATTCCACTCCACACCATTCAATCCCATTGCTATTCATTACATTCCACGAAATTACACTCCACTCCACTGCACTCTGGTCCACTCCACTCCTCTCCACTCCACTCCATTCCCATCCCTTCTATCCCATTCCCTTCCAATCCTCTCCAATCCACTCCACTCCACTCCACTCCATTCCATTCCATTCTATTACATCCCATTCTATTCCATTCCACTCCATTTCACTCCACTCCTCTACATTTCACTCCATTCCATTAAGTCCCATTCCATTCCACTCCATTCCATTCCACTCCACTTCTCTCCACTCCAATCCACTGCACTCCATTCTATTCCGTTACATCCCATTCCATTCCACTCTATTCCACTAAAATCCAATATACTCCACTCCATTCCATTCCATTCCATGAGATCCCATTCCACTCCACGCAACTCCTCTCCACTCCTCCCAACTCCAATCAACTGCATTCCATTCCATTTCATTTCATTACACTCCATTCCATTCCACTTCCCTCCACTCCACTCCACTGCACTCTTCTCCACTCCAATCCATTCCATTCAATTCCATCCCACTCCATTCCACTCCACTCCAGTCCAATCCACTCCAATCCACTCCATTCCACTCCACTCCACTGCACTCCACTGCATTTCATTCCATTCCATTCCTTTCCATTCCATGCCATTCCAATCCACTCCACTCGACTTCACTGCACTCCACTACGTTCCATTCCATTCAATTCCATTCCATCCCATTCCATTCCGCTGCATTCCAATGCAATCCTTTATTTCGCGAGGGTCTCGCTCTCTCACCCAGGCTGGAGAGCAGTGGCATAATCACTTCTTACATTTCATTTCACCATTCTATTCTATTCCATTCCATTCCACTCCACTCCTTTCCACTCCACTCCATTCATTTCCCTCCCATTCTGTTCCACTCCATTCCAATCCATCCACTCAACTCCATTCAGTTGCTTTCCACTCTAATCCTTTCAACTCCATTCCACGTCTCTCCACTCCACTCCCTTCCATCCCATTCCATCCCATTCCATTAAACTCCATTCCATTTCACTCCACTCCTCTCCACTCCATTCCATTCCTTTATATCCCATTCCATTCCACTTCATTTCACTCCATTCCACTCCACTCCACTCCACCCCCTCGACTATATTCCATTCCATTCCATTCCATTTTATTCCATTCCACTCCAATCCACTCCACTCCATTCCACTCCATCCCATTCCATTCCACTCCAATCCACTCCACTCCTTTGTACTCCCCTCCACTCCACTCCATTCCACTCCATCCCATTCCATTCCACTCCACTGCAATCCACTCCATTCCATTCCATTCCACTCTGCTCCAATGCACTCCATTCCATTCCATTCCACTCCACTCCAATCCACTCCATTCCATTCTATTCCATGCCATTCCATTCAACTCCATTCCACTTCATTCCACTCCTCTCCACTCCACTCCTCTCCTCTCCACTCCACTCCATTTCATTCCATTCCATCCCTTTCCACACCACTCCATTCCGTTTCACTCCATTCCAGTCCAATCCTCTCCATTCTTTTCCTTTCCACCCCATTCCATTACATTCCACTCCATTCCACTGCATTCCACTCCATTCCATTCCTTTCCACTCCATTCCACTCCATCCCATTCCACTCCATTCCACTGCATTCCACTCCATTTCATTCCATTCCACTCCATTCCACTGCATTCCTTTCCATTCCTCTAAATTTCTCTCCATTGCATTCCATTCCACTCCATTCGTCTCCATTCCACTCCATTCCATTCCATTCCATTCCATTCCCTTCTTTCGACAGGATGTCATTGTGTCACCCAGGCTGGAGTGCAGTAGCACTATCTCCGCTCACATTTCGTTTCACCATTCCTTTCCATTCCATTGCGTTCCATTCCCTTCCATTCCATTCCTCTCCACTCCACTCTTCTCCATTACACCCAGATAATGTCTAATCCACTCCAATCCATTGCATTCCATCCCATCCAATTCAACTCCTCTGCTCTCCCTTCCACTCCACTCCACTCCACTCCTCTCCATTCCATTCCATTCAATCCTATCCCATTCTTCTTCATTCCACTACTCTATACTCCACTCGACTCCACTCAACTCCTCTCCATTCCATTCCACTCCATTGCAATCCACTCCATTCTCTTCCATTCGTTTCTTTCGACAATATCTCACTCTGTCACCCAGGCAGGAGTGTAGTAGCAGAATAACAACTGACATTTCATTTCACTTTTCCATTCAATTGCATTCTACTCCATTCCATTCCACTCCACTGCATTCCATTCCATTCTGTTCTACTCCATTACACTCTACGCCACTCCACCACACTCCACTCCACTACATTACTTTCCATTCCATTCCATTCCACTACATTCCCCTACACTCCCCTCCACTCTAATCCATTCCCTTACATCAAAATCCATTCCACTCCATTCGACTCCTCTCCACTCTACTCCACTGCATTCCATTCCATTCCCTTCCAGTCCATTCCACTCCACTCCACTCCACTCCATTCCATTCCATTACATCCCATTCCATTCCACTCCATTCGACTCCAATCCACAACACTCCAGTCCATTCCATTACATCCATTACATAACATTACATTACACTCCATTCAGCTCTTCTGCACTCCACTCCACTCTACTCCATGTCACTTGTTTCCATTCCACTCCATCCCATTCCATTCAACTCCATTTCACTGTAATCCACTCCACTCCACTCCATTCCATTCCATTCTACTCCATTCCATTCCATTCCTTTCTTTTGACAGGATCTCACTCTGTCACCCACGCTGGAGTTCAGTGGCAACATCTCACCTCACGTTTCATTTCAAAATTCCATTGCTTTACATTCCATTCCATTGCATTGCACTCCATCCCATTCCATTGCATTCCATTCCATTCCATTCCTTTCCACTGCATTCCACTCCATTCCACCCCACTCTACTTCACTCCAGTCCACTCCTCTACAGTCCATTCCACTACATTCCATTCTTTTCCATTCCATTCCACTCCATTCTACTCCATTCCACTCCACTCCAGTCTACTCCATCCAGTTTCCACCCATTGCATTCCACTCCATTCCAATCCTCTCCACTCCAGTCCTCTCTATTCCACTCCATTCCATTCCATTTGACTCCATTCCATTCCATTTCTTTCTTTAGACAGGATATCAATCTGCACCCTGGCTGGAGTGCAGTGGCACAATCTCAGCTCACATTTCATTTCACCATTTCATTCCATTCCATTCCATTCCATTGCATTCTACTCCACTCCACTCCACTCGTTTACATTCCTTTACAACCCATTCCATTCCTCTCTATTCCACTCCACTCTGCTCCACTCCACTCCACTCCATTCCATTGTCTTCTGTCTCATTTCATTCCACTCCATTCCACTCCACTCCACTCCATTCCATGCCACTCCATTCCACTCCACTCCACTCCATTCCATTCCACTCTATTCCAGTCTATTCCGTTCCACTCGATGCCATTCCATTAAACTCAATTCCAATCCACTCTATTGCACTTTACTCCACTCCACTCCTTTCCACCCCAGTCCACTCCATTCCACTCCACCACACTCCTATCCACTCCACACCATTCCATTCCATCCAATCCCCTTCTACTCCACTCCATTCCACTCCACTCCACTCCACTCCACTCTACTCCATTCATTGCTCTCCATTCCATTCAATCCCATTCCTTTCAACTCCATTCGATTCCACTCCACTCCTCTCCTCTAAACTCCATTCCATTTCATTCCATTCCATTCCTTTGAATGCCATACCATTTCATTCCATTACTTTCTTTCAACAGGAAGTCACTCTGTCACGCAGGCTGGGGTGCAGTGGCACAATCTCAGAGTACATTTCATTACATCATTCCATTCCATTTATTTCCATTCCATTCCATTCTATTCCAATGGATTCCATTTCATTCCATTGCATTCCATTCCACTCCATTCAAATCAAATATGGTCCACGCCATTCCAATCCACTCCACTCCACTACACTCCCCTCCACTCCATTCCATTCCGTCCCATTCCATTCCACTCCACTCCACTCCAGTCGATTCCATTCCATCCACTTCCATTCCATTCCATTCCAACCAATTCATTTCCACTGCTCTCCACTCCACTCCTGTACAATCCACTCCTCTCCACTCCACTCCATTACATTCCATTCCGTCCCATTGCATTCCACTCCATTCCACTCCACTCAACTCCACGCCACTCCACTCCATTCCACTGCATTCCAATCCATTCCATTCCATTCCATTCCTTTCCACTCCATTCCATTCCATTCCACTCCATTCCACTCCATTCCATTCCACTCCACTCCACTCCATTCCATTCCATTCCATTCCACTCCATTCCATTCCATTCCCCTCCAATCCATTCCACTCCATTCCATTTAATTCCATTACATTCCATTCCCTTCTTTCGACAGGATCTCACACTGTCACCCAGGACGGAGTGCAGTAGCACAATCTCAGCTCACATATCATTTCACCATTACTTTCCATTCCATTCCGTTCCATTCTGTTCCATTCCAATCCACTCCACTCCACTCTACTCTACACCATTCCACCGAAATCCACTCTAATCCACTGCGCTCCATTGCATTCCATCCCATCCAATTCCACTCCACTCCTCCCCTCTCCACTCCACTCCATGCCATTCCATTCCATTCCATTCCATTCCATTCCATTCAGTCACATTCCATTCCACTTCTTTCCACTCCAATCCACTCTGCTCCACTCCTCTCGACTCCATTCCATTCCATTGCTTTCTTTTGACAGGATCTCACTCTGTCACCAAGGCTGGAGTGCAGTGGCACAAACTCATCTCACATTTCATTTCACCATTCTACTCCATTCCACTCCACTCTACTCCACTCCACTTGACTCCATTCCATCCCTTTCCATTCCACTCCCGTCCACTCCACTCCACTCCACTCCATTCCACCCAGTCCAATTCTATTCCAATACATTCCACTCAACCGCACTCCACTCCACTGCACTCCACTCCATTCCATTCCGTTCCATTCCACTTTATTCCATTCCATTTCTTTCTTTCGACAGCATCTCACTCTTTCACCCAGGCTGAAGTGTAGTGGCACAATCTCAGCTCACATTTCATTTCACCATTTCATTCCCTTCCATTCTCTTCCATTCCATTCCATTCCATTCCATTCCATTCTACACCAATCCACTCCACTCCACCTCATAACATTCCTCTCCATTACGTTCCATTCCACCCCTTTCCACTCCACCCCAATCCATTCCATTACATTCTATTCCATTCCATTCCATTCCACTCCACACCACTCCACTCCACTCAACTCCTTGGCACTCCACTCCATTCCATTCCATTCTATTCCATTTCAATATTCTCCACTACACTCAATTCCTCTCCACTCCACTGCAGTCCACTCTACTCCATTCCACTATATTCCATTCCATTCCATTCCATTCCACTCCAAGCCACTCCACTGCAATGCAATTCACTCCACTCCATCCCATTCCATTCCATTCCTTTCCACTCCATTCCACTCCACACCACTCCACTCCATTCCATTCCATTCTCACCGATTCCATTCCACTACATTCTACTCCATGCCAGTCCACTCCATACAACTCCACTCCATGCGACTCCACTCCATTCTATTCCATTCCACTGCATTCCATTCCCCTGCACTCTATTCCATTCCTTTCTTTTTTATTTATATATTTATTTATACATTTATTTATTTATTTATTTATTTGTTTATTTATTATACTTTAGGTTTTAAAGTACATATGCGGAACGTGCAAGTTAGTTACATATTTATACGTGTGCCCTACTGTTGCGCTGCACCAACTAACTCGTCATCTAACAGTAGGTATATCTCAAAATGTTATCTCTTCCCCCTCCACCCACCCCACTACAATCCCCAGAGTGTGATGTTCCGCTTCTAGTGTCCATGTGTTCTCATTGTTCAGTTCCCACCTATGAGTGAGAATATGCGGTGTCTGGCTTTTTGTTCTTGCGATAGTTTACTGAGAACGATGATTTCCAATTTTATCCATGTCCCTAAAAAGGACATGAACTCATCATTTTCTACGGCTGCAAAGTATTCGTGGTATATATGTGCCACATTTTCTTAATCAAGTCTATCATTGTTGGATATCTTGGTTGCTTCCAAGTCTTTGCTATTGTGAATAATGTCACAAGAAACATACGTGTGCAAGTGTCTTTATAACAGCATGATTTACAGACCTTTGGGTATATACTCAGTAATGGGATGGCTGGCTCAAATGGTATATCTAGTTCTAAATCCCTGAGGAATCGCCACACTGACTTCCACAATGTTTCAACTAGTTTACAGTCCAACCAACAGTGTAAAAGTGTTCCTATTTCTCCACATCCTCTCCAGCACCTGTTGTTTCCTGACTTTTTAATGATTGCCATTCTAACTGGTGTGAGATGGTATCTCATTGTGGTTTGATTTGCATTTCTCTGATGGCCAGTGATGTTGAGCATTTTTTCATGTGTTTTTTGGCTGCATAAATGTCTTCTTTTGAGAAGTGTCTGTTCATGTCCTTCGCCCACGCTTTGATGGGGTTGTCTGTATTTTTCTTGTAAATTTGCTTGAGTTCATTGTAGATTCTGGATATTATCCCTTTGTCAATTGAGTAGGTTGCAAAAATTTTCTCCCAATTTGTAGGTTGCCTGTTCACTCTGATGGTAGTTCCTTTTGCTGTGCAGAAGCTCTTGAGTTTAATTGGATCCCATTTGTCAATTTTGGCTTTTGTTGCCATTGCTTTTGGTGTTTTAGACATGAAGTCCTTGTCCATGCCTATGTCCTGAATGGTAATGCCTAGGTTTTCTTCTAGGGTATTTATGGTTTTAGGTCTAATGTTTAAGTCTTTAATCTATTTTAATTGATTTTTGTATAAAGTGTAAGGAAGGGATCCAGTTTCAGCTTTCTACATAGGGCTAGCCAGTTTTTCCAGCACCATTTATTAAACAGGGAATCATTTCCCCATTGCTTGTTTTCTTCACGTTTGTCAAAAATAAGATAGTTGTAGATGCGGTGCTATTTCTGACGGCTCGGTTCTGTTCCATTGATCTAGATCTCTGTTTTGGTACCAGTACCATGCTGTTTTGGTTACTGTAGCCTTGTAGTAGAGTTTGAAGTCAGGTAGCGTGATGCCTCCAGCTTTGTTCTTTTGGCTTAGGATTGACATGGCGATGCGGGCTCTTTTTTGGTTCCATATGAACTTTAAAGTAGTTTTTCCAATTCTATGAAGAAAGTCATTGGTAACTTGATGGGGATGGCATTGAAATTGTAAATTACCTTGGGAAGGATGGCCATTTTCATGATATTGATTCTTCCTACCCATGAGCATGGAATGTTCTTCCATTTATTTGTATCCTCTTTTATTTCCTTGAGCAGTGGTTTGTAGTTTTCTCCTTGAAGAGGTCCTTCACATCCCTTGTAAGTTGGATTCCTAGGTAGTTTATTCTCTTTGAAGCAATTGTGAATGGCAGTTCACTCATGATTTGGCTCTCTGTTTGTCTGTTATTGATGTATAAGAATGCTTGTGATTTTTGTGCATTGATTTTGTATCCTGAGACTTTGCTGAAGTTGCTTATCAGCTTAAGGAGATTTTGGGCTGAGACAATGGGGTTTTCTAGATATACTATCACGTCATCTGCAAACAGGGAGAATTTGACTTCCTTTTTTCCTAATTGAATACCCTTGATTTCCTTCTCTTGCCTAATTGCCCTGGCCAGAACTTCCAACACTATGTTGAATAGAAGTGGTGAGAGAGGGCATCCCTGTCTTGTGCCAGTTTTCAAAGTGAATGCTTCCAGTTTTTGCCCATTCAGTATGATATTGGCTGTGGGTTTGTCATAAATAGCCCTTATTATTTTGAGATACGACCCATCAATACCTAATTTATTGAGAGTTTTTAGCATGAAGGGTTGTTGAATTTTGTCAAAGTCCTTTTCTTCACGTATTGAGATAATCATGTAGTTTTTGACTTTGGTTCTGTTTATATGCTGGATTACATTTATTGATTTGCGTATATTGAACCAGACTTGCATCCCAGGGATGAAGCCCACTTGATCATGGTGGATAAGCTGTCTGATGTGCGGCTGGATTCGGTTTGCCAGTAATTTATTGAGGATTTTTGCATCAATATTCATCAAGGCTATTGGTCTAAAATTCTCTTTTTTGATTGTGTCTCTGCCCAGCTTTGGTATCAGCATGATGCTGGCCTCATAAAATGAGTTAGGAAGGATTCCCTCTTTTTCTATTGATTGGAATAGTTTCTGAAGTAATGGTTCCAGTTCCTCCTTGGACCTCTGGTAGAATTCGGCTGTGAACCCATCTGATCCTGGACTCTTTTTGGTTGGTAAGCTATTGATTATTGCCACAATTTCAGCTCCTGTTATTAGTCTATTCAGAGATTCAACTTCTTCCTGGTTTAGTCATGGGAGAGTGTATGTGTCGAGGAATTTATCCCTTTCTTTTTTTTTTAATTTTTTTTCTTTTTATCATTATTATTATTATTATTATTATTATTATACTTGAGGCTCTATGGTACATGTGCGCAACGTGCAGGTAAGCTACATGTGTATACATGTGCCATGCTGGTGCGCTGCACCCACCAACTCTTCATCTAGCATTAGGTATATCTCCCTATGCTGTCCCTCGCCCCTCCCCCCACCCCACAACAGTCCCCGAAGTGTGATGTTCCCCTTCTTGTATCCATGTTTTCTCATTGTTCAATTCCCACCTATAAGTGAGAATATGTGGTGTTTGGTTTTTTGTTCTTGCGATAGTTTACTGAGAACGATGATTTCCAATTTCATCCATGTCCCTACAAAGGACATGAACTCATCATTTTTTATGGCTGC
The DNA here is from genome assembly GCF_028885655.2 of Pongo abelii. Taxonomy (NCBI): domain Eukaryota; kingdom Metazoa; phylum Chordata; class Mammalia; order Primates; family Hominidae; genus Pongo; species Pongo abelii. The sequence continues at coordinate 13,621,607 of NC_072000.2, read as the reverse complement.
CTAGTATTCCATGGTGTATATGTGCCACATTTTCTTAATCCAGTCTATCATTGTTGGACATTTGGGTTGGTTCCAAGTCTTTGCTATTGTGTATAATGCCGCAATAAACATACGTGTGCATGTGTCTTTATAGCAGCATGATTTATAGTCCTTTGGGTATATACCCAGTAATGGGATGGCTGGGTCAAATGGAATTTCTAGTTCTAGATCCCTGAGGAATCGCCACAGTGACTTCCACAAGGGTTGAACTAGTTTACAGTCCCACCAACAGTGTAAAAGTGTTCCTATTTCTCCACATCCTCTCCAGCACCTGTTGTTTCCTGACTTTTTAATGATTGCCATTCTAACTGGTGTGAAATGGTATCTCATTGTGGTTTTGATTTGCATTTCTCTGATAGCCAGTGATGGTGAGCATTTTTTCATGTGTTTTTTGGCTGCATAAATGTCTTCTTTGGAGGAGTGTCTGTTCATGTCCTTCGCCCACTTTTTGATGGGGTTGTTTGGTGTTTTCTTGTAAATTTGTTGGAGTTCATTGTAGATTCTGGATATTAGCCCTTTGTCAGATGAGTAGGTTGCGAAAATTTTCTCCCATTTTGTAGGTTGCCTGTTCACTCTGATGGTAGTTTCCTTTGCTGTGCAGAAGCTCTTTAGTTTAATTAGATCCCATTTGTCAATTTTGGCTTTTGTTGCCATTGCTTTTGGTGTTTTAGACATGAAGTCCTTGCCCATGCCTATGTCCTGAATGGTATTGCCTAGGTTTTCTTCTAGGGTTTTTATGGTTTTAGGTCTAACGTTTAAGTCTTTAATCCATCTTGAGTTGATTTTTGTATAAGGTGTAAGGACGGGATCCAGTTTCAGCTTTCTACATGTGGCTAGCCAGTTTTCCCAGCACCATTTATTAAATAGGGAATCCTTTCTCCATTTCTTGTTTTTGTCAGGTTTGTCAAAGATCAGATAGTTGTAGATATGTGGCATTATTTCTGACGGCTCTGTTCTGTTCCATTGATCTAGATCTCTGTTTTGGTACCAGTACCATGCTGTTTTGGTTACTGTAGCCTTGTAGTAGAGTTTGAAGTCAGGTAGCGTGATGCCTCCAGCTTTGTTCTTTTGGCTTAGGATTGACTTGGTGATGCGGGCTCTTTTTTGGTTCCATATGAACTTTAAAGTAGTTTTTTCCAATTCTGTGCAGAAAGTCATTGGTAACTTGATGGGGAGGGCATTGAATCTGTAAATTACCTTGGGAAGGATGGCCATTTTCATGATATTGATTCTTCCTACCCATGAGCATGGAATGTTCTTCCATTTGTTTGTATCCTCTTTTATTTCCTTGAGCAGTGGTTTGTAGTTTTCTCCTTGAAGAGGTCCTTCACATCCCTTGGAAGTTCGATTCCTAGGTAGTTTATTCTCTTTGAAGCAATTGTGAATGGGAGTTCACTCATGATTTGGCTCTCTGTTTGTCTGTTATTGATGTATAAGAATGCTTGTGATTTTTGTGCATTGATTTTGTATCCTGAGACTTTGCTGAAGTTGCTTATCAGCTTAAGGAGATTTTGGGCTGAGACAATGGGGTTTTCTAGATATACTATCACGTCATCTGCAAACAGGGAGAATTTGACTTCCTTTTTTCCTAATTGAATACCCTTGATTTCCTTCTCTTGCCTAATTGCCCTGGCCAGAACTTCCAACACTATGTTGAATAGAAGTGGTGAGAGAGGGCATCCCTGTCTTGTGCCAGTTTTCAAAGTGAATGCTTCCAGTTTTTGCCCATTCAGTATGATATTGGCTGTGGGTTTGTCATAAATAGCCCTTATTATTTTGAGATACGACCCATCAATACCTAATTTATTGAGAGTTTTTAGCATGAAGGGTTGTTGAATTTTGTCAAAGTCCTTTTCTTCACGTATTGAGATAATCATGTAGTTTTTGACTTTGGTTCTGTTTATATGCTGGATTACATTTATTGATTTGCGTATATTGAACCAGACTTGCATCCCAGGGATGAAGCCCACTTGATCATGGTGGATAAGCTGTCTGATGTGCGGCTGGATTCGGTTTGCCAGTAATTTATTGAGGATTTTTGCATCAATATTCATCAAGGCTATTGGTCTAAAATTCTCTTTTTTGATTGTGTCTCTGCCCAGCTTTGGTATCAGCATGATGCTGGCCTCATAAAATGAGTTAGGAAGGATTCCCTCTTTTTCTATTGATTGGAATAGTTTCTGAAGTAATGGTTCCAGTTCCTCCTTGGACCTCTGGTAGAATTCGGCTGTGAACCCATCTGATCCTGGACTCTTTTTGGTTGGTAAGCTATTGATTATTGCCACAATTTCAGCTCCTGTTATTAGTCTATTCAGAGATTCAACTTCTTCCTGGTTTAGTCATGGGAGAGTGTATGTGTCGAGGAATTTATACCTTTTATTTTTTTAAATTTTTTTTTTGTCATCATTATTATTATTATTATTATCATTAATATTATACTTTAGGCTCTATGGTACATGAGCACAACGTTCAGATGAGCTACATATGCATACATGTGCCATGCTGGTGCGTGGCAACCACCAACACGTCATCTAGCATTAGGTATATCTCCCAATGCTGTCCCTCGCCCCTCCAGCCACCCCACAACAGTCCCCAAAGTGTGATGTTCCCCTTCCTGTGTCCATGTGTTCTCATTGTTCAATTCTCACCTATGAGTGAGAGTATGTGGTGTTTGGTTTTTTGTTCTAGCGATACTTTACTGAGAACGATGATTTCCAATTTCATCCATGTCCCTACAAAGGATATGAACTCATCATTTTTTATGGCTGCCTAGTATTCCATGGTGTATATGTGTCACATTTTCTTAATCCAGTCTATCATTGTTGGACATTTGGGTTGGTTGCAAGTCTTTGCTATTGTGTATAATGCTGCAATAAACATACGTGTGCATGTGTCTTTATAGCAGCATGATTTATAGTCCTTTGGGTATATACCCAGTAATGGGATGGCTGGGTCAAATGGAATTTCTAGTTCTAGATCCCTGAGGAATCGCCACAGTGACTTCCACAAGGGTTGAACTAGTTTACAGTCCCACCAACAGTGTAAAAGTGTTCCTATTTCTCCACATCCTCTCCAGCACCTGTTGTTTCCTGACTTTTTAATGATTGCCATTCTAACTGGTGTGAGATGGTATCTCATTGTGGTTTTGATTTGCATTTCTCTGATGGCCAGTGATGGTGAGCATTTTTTCATGTGTTTTTTGGCTGCATAAATGTCTTCTTTGGAGGAGTTTCTGTTCATGTCCTTCGCCCACTTTTTGATGGGGTTGTTTGGTGTTTTCTTGTAAATTTGTTGGAGTTCATTGTAGATTCTGGATATTAGCCCTTTGTCAGATGAGTAGGTTGCAAAAATTTTCTCCCATTTTGTAGGTTGCCTGTTCACTCTGATGGTTGTTTCCTTTTGCAGAAGCTCTTTAGTTTAATTAGATCCTATTTGTCAATTTTGGCTTTTGTTGCCATTGCTTTTGGTGTTTTAGACATGAAGTCCTTGCCCATGCCTATGTCCTGAATGGTATTGCCTAGGTTTTCTTCTAGGGTTTTTATGGTTTTAGGTCTAACGTTTAAGTCTTTAATCCATCTTGAGTTGATTTTTGTATAAGGTGTAAGGAAGGGATCCAGTTTCAGCTTTCTACATGTGGCTAGCCAGTTTTTCCAGCACCATTTATTAAATAGGGAATCCTTTCTCTATTTCTTGTTTTTGTCAAGTTTGTCAAAGATCAGATTGTTGTAGATATGTGAGATTATTTCTGACGGCTCTGTTCTGTTCCATTGATCTAGATCTCTGTTTGGTACCAGTACCATGCTGTTTTGGTTACTGTAGCCTTGTAGTATAGTTTGAAGTCAGGTAGCGTGATGCCTCCAGCTTTGTTCTTTTGGCTTAGGATTGACTTGGTGATGCGGGTTCTTTTTTGGTTCCATATGAACTTTAAAGTAGTTTTTTCCAATTCTGTGAAGAAAGTCATTGGTAACTTGATGGGGATGGCATTGAATCTGTAAATTACCTTGGGAAGGATGGCCATTTTCATGATATTGATTCTTCCTACCCATGAGCATGGAATGTTCTTCCATTTGTTTGTATCCTCTTTTATTTCCTTGAGCAGTGGTTTGTAGTTTTCTCCTTGAAGAGGTCCTTCACATCCCTTGGAAGTTGGATTCCTAGGTATTTTATTCTCTTTGAAGCAATTGTGAATGTGAGTTCACTCATGATTTGGCTCTCTGTTTGTCTGTTATTGATGTATAAGAATGCTTGTGATTTTTGTCCATTGATTTTGTATCCTGAGACTTTGCTGAAGTTGCTTATCAGCTTAAGGAGATTTTGGGCTGAGACAATGGGGTTTTCTAGATATACTATCACGTCATCTGCAAACAGGGACAATTTGACTTCTTTTTTTCCTAATTGAATACCCTTGATTTCCTTCTCTTGCCTAATTGCCCTGGCCAGAACTTCCAACACTATGTTGAATACAAGTGGTGAGAGAGGGCATCCCTGTCTTGTGCCAGTTTTCAAAGTGAATGCTTCCAGTTTTTGCCCATTCAGTATGATATTGGCTGTGGGTTTGTCATAAATAGCTCTTATTATTTTGAGATAAGACCCATCAATACCCAATTTATTGAGAGTTTTTAGCATGAAGGGTTGTTGAATTTTTTCAAAGGCCGTTTCTTCACGTATTGAGATAATCATGTGGTTTTTGACTTTGGTTCTGTTTATATGCTGGATTACATTTATTGATTTGCGTATATTGAACCAGACTTGCATCCCAGGGATGAAGCCCACTTGATCATGGTGGATAAGCTGTCTGATGTGCGGCTGGATTCGGTTTGCCAGTAATTTATTGAGGATTTTTGCATCAATATTCATCAAGGCTATTGGTCTAAAATTCTCTTTTTTGATTGTGTCTCTGCCCAGCTTTGGTATCAGCATGATGCTGGCCTCATAAAATGAGTTAGGAAGGATTCCCTCTTTTTCTATTGATTGGAATAGTTTCTGAAGTAATGGTTCCAGTTCCTCCTTGGACCTCTGGTAGAATTCGGCTGTGAACCCATCTGATCCTGGACTCTTTTTGGTTGGTAAGCTATTGATTATTGCCACAATTTCAGCTCCTGTTATTAGTCTATTCAGAGATTCAACTTCTTCCTGGTTTAGTCATGGGAGAGTGTATGTGTCGAGGAATTTATCCCTTTCTTTTTTTTTTAATTTTTTTTCTTTTTATCATTATTTTTATTATTATTATTATTATTATTATACTTTACGCTCTATGGTATATGTGCGCAACGTGCAGGTAAGCTACATGTGTATACATGTGCCATGCTGGTGCGCTGCACCCACCAACTCGTCATCTAGCATTAGGTATATCTCCCAATGCTGTCCCTCGCCCCTCCCCCCACCCCACAACAGTCCCCGAAGTGTGATGTTCCCCTTCTTGTGTCCACGTGTTCTCATTGTTCAATTCCCACCTATGAGTGAGAATATGTGGTGTTTGGTTTTTTGTTCTTGCGATAGATGATTTCCAATTTCATCCATGTCCCTACAAAGGATATGAACTCATCATTTTTTATGGCTGCCTAGTATTCCATGGTGTATATGTGCCACATTTTCTTAATCCAGTCTATCATTGTTGGACATTTGGGTTGGTTCCAAGTCTTTGCTATTGTGTATAATGCCGCAATAATCATACGTGTGCATGTGTCTTTATAGCAGCATGATTTATAGTCCTTTGGGTATATACCCAGTAATGGGATGGCTGGGTCAAATGGAATTTCTAGTTCTAGATCCCTGAGGAATCGCCACAGTGACTTCCACAAGGGTTGAACTAGTTTACAGTCCCACCAACAGTGTAAAAGTGTTCCTATTTCTCCACATCCTCTCCATCACCTGTTGTTTCCTGACTTTTTAATGATTGCCATTCTAACTGGTGTGAGATGGTATCTCATTGTGGTTTTGATTTGCATTTCACTGATGGCCAGTGATGGTGAGCATTTTTTCATGTGTTTTTTGGCTGCATAAATGTCTTCTTTGGAGGAGTGTCTGTTCATGTCCTTCGCCCACTTTTTGATGGGGTTCTTTGGTGTTTTCTTGTAAATTTGTTGGAGTTCATTGTAGATTCTGGATATTAGCCCTTTCTCAGATGAGTAGGTTGCGAAAATTTTCTCCCATTGTGTAGGTTGCCTGTTCACTCTGATGGTAGTTTCCTTTGCTGTGCAGAAGCTCTTTAGTTTAATTAGATCCCATTTGTCAATTTTGGCTTTTGTTGCCATTGCTTTTGGGGTTTTAGACATGAAGTCCTTGCCCATGCCTATGTCCTGAATGGTATTGCCTAGGTTTTCTTCTAGGGTTTTTATGGTTTTAGGTCTAACGTTTAAGTCTTTAATCCATCTTGAGTTGATTTTTGTATAAGGTGTAAGGAAGGGATCCAGTTTCAGCTTTCTACATGTGGCTAGCCAGTTTTCCCAGCACCATTTATTAAATAGGGAATCCTTTCTCTATTTCTTGTTTTTGTCAAGTTTGTCAAAGATCAGATTGTTGTAGATATGTGGCATTATTTCTGACGGCTCTGTTCTGTTCCATTGATCTATATCTCTGATTGGTACCAGTACCATGCTGTTTTGGTTACTGTAGCCTTGTAGTACAGTTTGAAATCAGGTAGCGTGATGCCTCCAGCTTTGTTCTTTTGGCTTAGGATTGACTTGGTGATGCGGGCTCTTTTTTGGTTCCATATGAACTTTAAAGTAGTTTTTTCCAATTCTGTGAAGAAAGTCATTGGTAACTTGATGGGGATGGCATTGAATCTGTAAATTACCTTGGGAAGGATGGCCATTTTCATGATATTGATTCTTCCTACCCATGAGCATGGAATGTTCTTCCATTTGTTTGTATCCTCTTTTATTTCCTTGAGCAGTGGTTTGTAGTTTTCTCCTTGAAGAGGTCCTTCACATCCCTTGGAAGTTGGATTCCTAGGTATTTTATTCTCTTTGAAGCAATTGTGAATGGGAGTTCACTCATGATTTGGCTCTCTGTTTGTCTGTTATTGATGTATAAGAATGCTTGTGATTTTTGTCCATTGATTTTGTATCCTGAGACTTTGCTGAAGTTGCTTATCAGCTTAAGGAGATTTTGGGCTGAGACAATGGGGTTTTCTAGATATACTATCACGTCATCTGCAATCAGGGACAATTTGACTTCCTTTTTTCCTAATTGAATACCCTTGATTTCCTTCTCTTGCCTAATTGCCCTGGCCAGAACTTCCAACACTATGTTGAATAGAAATGGTGAGAGAGGGCATCCCTGTCTTGTGCCAGTTTTCAAAGTGAATGCTTCCAGTTTTTGCCCATTCAGTATGATATTGGCTGTGGGTTTGTCATAAATAGCTCTTATTATTTTGAGATATGACCCATCAATACCCTATTTATTGAGAGTTTTTAGCATGAAGGGTTGTTGAATTTTGTCAAAGTCCTTTTCTTCACGTATTGAGATAATCATGTGGTTTTTGACTTTGGTTCTGTTTATATGCTGGATTACATTTATTGATTTGCGTATATTGAACCAGACTTGCATCCCAGGGATGAAGCCCACTTGATCATGGTGGGTAAGCTGTCTGATGTGCTGCTGGATTCGGTTTGCCAGTAATTTATTGAGGATTTTTGCATCAATATTCATGAAGGATATTGGTCTAAAATTCTCTTTTTTGATTGTGTCTCTGCCCAGCTTTGGTATCAGCATGATGCTGGCCTCATAAAATGAGTTAGGAAGGATTCCCTCTTTTTCTATTGATTGGAATAGTTTCTGAAGTAATGGTTCCAGTTCCTCCTTGGACCTCTGGTAGAATTCGGCTGTGAACCCATCTGATCCTGGACTCTTTTTGGTTGGTAAGCTATTGATTATTGCCACAATTTCAGCTCCTGTTATTAGTCTATTCAGAGATTCAACTTCTTCCTGGTTTAGTCATGGGTGAGTGTATGTGTCGAGGAATTTATCCCTTTCTTTTTTTTTTAATTTTTTTACTTTTTATCATTATTATTATTATTATTATTATACTTGAGGCTCTATGGTACATGTGCGCAACGTGCAGGTAAGCTACATGTGTATACATGTGCCATGCTGGTGCGCTGCACCCACCAACTCATAATCTAGCATTAGGTATATCTCCCCAATGCTGTCCCTCGCCCCTCCCCCCACTCCACAACAGTCCCAGAAGTGTGATGTTCCCCTTCTTGTGTCCATGTGTTCTCATTGTTCAATTTCCACCTATGAGTGAGAATATGTGGTGTTTGGTTTTTTGTTCTTGCGATAGTTTACTGAGAACGATGATTTCCAATTTCATCCATGTCCCTACAAAGGATATGAACTCATCATTTTTTATGGCTGCCTAGTATTCCATGGTGTATATGTGCCACATTTTCTTAATCCAGTCTATCATTGTTGGACATTTGGGTTGGTTCCAAGTCTTTGCTATTGTGTATAATGCCGCAATAAACATACGTGTGCATGTGTCTTTATAGCAGCATGATTTATAGTCCTTTGGGTATATACCCAGTAATGGGATGGCTGGGTCAAATGGAACTTCTAGTTCTAGATCCCTGAGGAATCGCCACAGTGACTTCCACAAGGGTTGAACTAGTTTACAGTCCCACCAACAGTGTAAAAGTGTTCCTATTTCTCCACATCCTCTCCAGCACCTGTTGTTTCCTGACTTTTTAATGATTGCCATTCTAACTGGTGTGAGATGGTATCTCATTGTGGTTTTGATTTGCATTTCTCTGATGGCCAGTGATGGTGAGCATTTTTTCATGTGTTTTTTGGCTGCATAAATGTCTTCTTTGGAGGAGTGTCTGTTCATGTCCTTCGCCCACTTTTTGATGGGGTTGTTTGGTGTTTTCTTGTAAATTTGTTGGAGTTCATTGTAGATTCTGGATATTAGCCCTTTGTCAGATGAGTAGGTTGAGAAAATTTTCTCCCATTTTGTAGGTTGCCTGTTCACTCTGATGGTAGTTTCCTTTGCTGTGCAGAAGCTCTTTAGTTCAATTAGATGCCATTTGTCAATTTTGGCTTTTGTTGCCATTGCTTTTGGGGTTTTAGACATGAAGTCCTTGCCCATGCCTATGTCCTGAATGGTATTGCCTAGGTTTTCTTCTAGGGTTTTTATGGTTTTAGGTCTAACGTTTAAGTCTTTAATCCATCTTGAGTTGATTTTTGTATAAGGTGTAAGGAAGGGATCCAGTTTCAGCTTTCTACATGTGGCTAGCCAGTTTTCCCAGCACCATTTATTAAATAGGGAATCCTTTCTCTATTTCTTGTTTTTGTCAAGTTTGTCGAAGATCAGATTGTTGTAGATATGTGGCATTATTTCTGACGGCTCTGTTCTGTTCCATTGATCTAGATCTCTGTTTGGTACCAGTACCATGCTGTTTTGGTTACTGTAGCCTTGTAGTATAGTTTGAAGTCAGGTAGCGTGATGCCTCCAGCTTTGTTCTTTTGGCTTAGGATTGACTTGGTGATGCGGGATCTTTTTTGGTTCATTATGAACTTTAAAGTAGTTTTTTCCAATTCTGTGAAGAAAGTCATTGGTAACTTGATGGGGATGGCATTGAATCTGTAAATTACCTTGGGAAGGATGGCCATTTTCATGATATTGATTCTTCCTACCCATGAGCATGGAATGTTCTTCCATTTGTTTGTATCCTCTTTTATTTCCTTGAGCAGTGGTTTGTAGTTTTCTCCTTGAAGAGGTCCTTCACATCCCTTGGAAGTTGGATTCCTAGGTATTTTATTCTCTTTGAAGCAATTGTGAATGGGAGTTCACTCATGATTTGGCTCTCTGTTTGTCTGTTATTGATGTATAAGAATGCTTGTGATTTTTGTCCATTGATTTTGTATCCTGAGACTTTGCTGAAGTTGCTTAACAGCTTAAGGAGATTTTGGGCTGAGACAATGGGGTTTTCTAGATATACTATCACGTCATCTGCAAACAGGGACAATTTGACTTCTTTTTTTCCTAATTCAATACCCTTGATTTCCTTCTCTTGCCTAATTGCCCTGGCCAGAACTTCCAACACTATGTTGAATAGAAGTGGTGAGAGAGGGCATCCCTGTCTTGTGCCAGTTTTCAAAGTGAATGCTTCCAGTTTTTGCCCATTCAGTATGATATTGGCTGTGGGTTTGTCATAAATAGCTCTTATTATTTTGAGATACGACCCATCAATACCCAATTTATTGAGAGTTTTTAGCATGAAGGGTTCTTGAATTTTGTCAAAGGCCGTTTCTTCACGTATTGAGATAGTCATGTGGTTTTTGACTTTGGTTCTGTTTATATGCTGGATTACATTTATTCATTTGCGTATATTGAACCAGACTTGCATCCCAGGGATGAAGCCCACTTGATCATGGTGGATAAGCTGTCTGATGTGCTGCTGGATTCGGTTTGCCAGTAATTTATTGAGGATTTTTGCATCAATATTCATCAAGGATTTTGGTCTAAAATTCTCTTTTTTGATTGTGTCTCTGCCCAGCTTTGGTATCAGCATGATGCTGGCCTCATAAAATGAGTTAAGAAGGATTCCCTCTTTTTCTATTGATTGGAATAGTTTCTGAAGTAATGGTTCCAGTTCCTCCTTGGACCTCTGGTAGAATTCGGCTGTGAACCCATTTGATCCTGGACACTTTTTGGTTGGTAAGCTATTGATTATTGCCACAATTTCAGCTCCTGTTATTAGTCTATTCAGAGATTCAACTTCTTCCTGGTTTAGTCATGGGAGAGTGTATGTGTCGAGGAATTTATCCCTTTCTTTTTTCTTTAATTTTTTTTCTTTTTATCATTATTTTTATTATTATTATTATTATTATTATTATACTTTACGCTCTATGTTATATGTGCGCAACGTGCAGGTAAGCTACATGTGTATACATGTGCCATGCTGGTGCGCTGCACCCACCAACTCGTCATCTAGCATTAGGTATATCTCCCAATGCTGTCCCTCGCCCCTCCCCCCACCCCACAACAGTCCCCGAAGTGTGATGTTCCCCTTCTTGTGTCCACGTGTTCTCATTGTTCAATTCCCACCTATGAGTGAGAATATGTGGTGTTTGGTTTTTTGTTCTTGCGATAGATGATTTCCAATTTCATCCATGTCCCTACAAAGGATATGAACTCATCATTTTTTATGGCTGCCTAGTATTCCATGGTGTATATGTGCCACATTTTCTTAATCCAGTCTATCATTGTTGGACATTTGGGTTGGTTCCAAGTCTTTGCTATTGTGTATAATGCCGCAATAAACATACGTGTGCATGTGTCTTTATAGCAGCATGATTTATAGTCCTTTGGGTATATACCCAGTAATGGGATGGCTGGGTCAAATGGAATTTCTAGTTCTACATCCCTGAGGAATCGCCACAGTGACTTCCACAAGGGTTGAACTAGTTTACAGTCCCACCAACAGTGTAAAAGTGTTCCTATTTCTCCACATCCTCTCCAGCACCTGTTGTTTCCTGACTTTTTAATGATTGCCATTCTAACTGGTGTGAGATGGTATCTCATTGTGGTTTTGATTTGCATTTCTCTGATGGCCAGTGATGGTGAGCATTTTTTCATGTGTTTTTTGGCTGCATAAATGTCTTCTTTGGAGGAGTGTCTGTTCATGTCCTTCGCCCACTTTTTGATGGGGTTGTTTGGTGTTTTCTTGTAAATTTGTTGGAGTTCATTGTAGATTCTGGATATTAGCCCTTTCTCAGATGAGTAGGTTGCGAAAATTTTCTCCCATTGTGTAGGTTGCCTGTTCACTCTGATGGTAGTTTCCTTTGCTGTGCAGAAGCTCTTTAGTTTAATTAGATCCCATTTGTCAATTTTGGCTTTTGTTGCCATTGCTTTTGGGGTTTTAGACATGAAGTCCTTGCCCATGCCTATGTCCTGAATGGTATTGCCTAGGTTTTCTTCTAGGGTTTTTATGGTTTTAGGTCTAACGTTTAAGTCTTTAATCCATCTTGAGTTGATTTTTGTATAAGGTGTAAGGAAGGGATCCAGTTTCAGCTTTCTACATGTGGCTAGCCAGTTTTCCCAGCACCATTTATTAAATAGGGAATCCTTTCTCTATTTCTTGTTTTTGTCAAGTTTGTCAAAGATCAGATTGTTGTAGATATGTGGCATTATTTCTGACGGCTCTGTTCTGTTCCATTGATCTATATCTCTGATTGGTACCAGTACCATGCTGTTTTGGTTACTGTAGCCTTGTAGTACAGTTTGAAATCAGGTAGCGTGATGCCTCCAGCTTTGTTCTTTTGGCTTAGGATTGACTTGGTGATGCGGGCTCTTTTTTGGTTCCATATGAACTTTAAAGTAGTTTTTTCCAATTCTGTGAAGAAAGTCATTGGTAACTTGATGGGGATGGCATTGAATCTGTAAATTACCTTGGGAAGGATGGCCATTTTCATGATATTGATTCTTCCTACCCATGAGCATGGAATGTTCTTCCATTTGTTTGTATCCTCTTTTATTTCCTTGAGCAGTGGTTTGTAGTTTTCTCCTTGAAGAGGTCCTTCACATCCCTTGGAAGTTGGATTCCTAGGTATTTTATTCTCTTTGAAGCAATTGTGAATGGGAGTTCACTCATGATTTGGCTCTCTGTTTGTCTGTTATTGATGTATAAGAATGCTTGTGATTTTTGTCCATTGATTTTGTATCCTGAGACTTTGCTGAAGTTGCTTATCAGCTTAAGGAGATTTTGGGCTGAGACAATGGGGTTTTCTAGATATACTATCACGTCATCTGCAATCAGGGACAATTTGACTTCCTTTTTTCCTAATTGAATACCCTTGATTTCCTTCTCTTGCCTAATTGCCCTGGCCAGAACTTCCAACACTATGTTGAATAGAAGTGGTGAGAGAGGGCATCCCTGTCTTGTGCCAGTTTTCAAAGTGAATGCTTCCAGTTTTTGCCCATTCAGTATGATATTGGCTGTGGGTTTGTCATAAATAGCTCTTATTATTTTGAGATATGACCCATCAATACCCTATTTATTGAGAGTTTTTAGCATGAAGGGTTGTTGAATTTTGTCAAAGTCCTTTTCTTCACGTATTGAGATAATCATGTGGTTTTTGACTTTGGTTCTGTTTATATGCTGGATTACATTTATTGATTTGCGTATATTGAACCAGACTTGCATCCCAGGGATGAAGCCCACTTGATCATGGTGGGTAAGCTGTCTGATGTGCTGCTGGATTCGGTTTGCCAGTAATTTATTGAGGATTTTTGCATCAATATTCATGAAGGATATTGGTCTAAAATTCTCTTTTTTGATTGTGTCTCTGCCCAGCTTTGGTATCAGCATGATGCTGGCCTCATAAAATGAGTTAGGAAGGATTCCCTCTTTTTCTATTGATTGGAATAGTTTCTGAAGTAATGGTTCCAGTTCCTCCTTGGACCTCTGGTAGAATTCGGCTGTGAACCCATCTGATCCTGGACTCTTTTTGGTTGGTAAGCTATTGATTATTGCCACAATTTCAGCTCCTGTTATTAGTCTATTCAGAGATTCAACTTCTTCCTGGTTTAGTCATGGGTGAGTGTATGTGTCGAGGAATTTATCCCTTTCTTTTTTTTTTAATTTTTTTTCTTTTTATCATTATTATTATTATTATTATTATACTTGAGGCTCTATGGTACATGTGCGCAACGTGCAGGTAAGCTACATGTGTATACATGTGCCATGCTGGTGCGCTGCACCCACCAACTCATAATCTAGCATTAGGTATATCTCCCCAATGCTGTCCCTCGCCCCTCCCCCCACTCCACAACAGTCCCAGAAGTGTGATGTTCCCCTTCTTGTGTCCATGTGTTCTCATTGTTCAATTTCCACCTATGAGTGAGAATATGTGGTGTTTGGTTTTTTGTTCTTGCGATAGTTTACTGAGAACGATGATTTCCAATTTCATCCATGTCCCTACAAAGGATATGAACTCATCATTTTTTATGGCTGCCTAGTATTCCATGGTGTATATGTGCCACATTTTCTTAATCCAGTCTATCATTGTTGGACATTTGGGTTGGTTCCAAGTCTTTGCTATTGTGTATAATGCCGCAATAAACATACGTGTGCATGTGTCTTTATAGCAGCATGATTTATAGTCCTTTGGGTATATACCCAGTAATGGGATGGCTGGGTCAAATGGAACTTCTAGTTCTAGATCCCTGAGGAATCGCCACAGTGACTTCCACAAGGGTTGAACTAGTTTACAGTCCCACCAACAGTGTAAAAGTGTTCCTATTTCTCCACATCCTATCCAGCACCTGTTGTTTCCTGACTTTTTAATGATTGCCATTCTAACTGGTGTGAGATGGTATCTCATTGTGGTTTTGATTTGCATTTCTCTGATGGCCAGTGATGGTGAGCATTTTTTCATGTGTTTTTTGGCTGCATAAATGTCTTCTTTGGAGGAGTGTCTGTTCATGTCCTTCGCCCACTTTTTGATGGGGTTGTTTGGTGTTTTCTTGTAAATTTGTTGGAGTTCATTGTAGATTCTGGATATTAGCCCTTTGTCAGATGAGTAGGTTGAGAAAATTTTCTCCCATTTTGTAGGTTGCCTGTTCACTCTGATGGTAGTTTCCTTTGCTGTGCAGAAGCTCTTTAGTTCAATTAGATGCCATTTGTCAATTTTGGCTTTTGTTGCCATTGCTTTTGGGGTTTTAGACATGAAGACCTTGCCCATGCCTATGTCCTGAATGGTATTGCCTAGGTTTTCTTCTAGGGTTTTTATGGTTTTAGGTCTAACGTTTAAGTCTTTAATCCATCTTGAGTTGATTTTTGTATAAGGTGTAAGGAAGGGATCCAGTTTCAGCTTTCTACATGTGGCTAGCCAGTTTTCCCAGCACCATTTATTAAATAGGGAATCCTTTCTCTATTTCTTGTTTTTGTCAAGTTTGTCGAAGATCAGATTGTTGTAGATATGTGGCATTATTTCTGACGGCTCTGTTCTGTTCCATTGATCTAGATCTCTGTTTGGTACCAGTACCATGCTGTTTTGGTTACTGTAGCCTTGTAGTATAGTTTGAAGT
This sequence comes from Pongo abelii, assembly GCF_028885655.2. Taxonomy (NCBI): domain Eukaryota; kingdom Metazoa; phylum Chordata; class Mammalia; order Primates; family Hominidae; genus Pongo; species Pongo abelii. Next base: position 13,606,531 of record NC_072000.2, on the reverse strand, counting down.
CAGGTAGCGTGATGCCTCCAGCTTTGTTCTTTTGGCTTAGGATTGACTTGGTGATGCGGGATCTTTTTTGGTTCATTATGAACTTTAAAGTAGTTTTTTCCAATTCTGTGAAGAAAGTCATTGGTAACTTGATGGGGATGGCATTGAATCTGTAAATTACCTTGGGAAGGATGGCCATTTTCATGATATTGATTCTTCCTACCCATGAGCATGGAATGTTCTTCCATTTGTTTGTATCCTCTTTTATTTCCTTGAGCAGTGGTTTGTAGTTTTCTCCTTGAAGAGGTCCTTCACATCCCTTGGAAGTTGGATTCCTAGGTATTTTATTCTCTTTGAAGCAATTGTGAATGGGAGTTCACTCATTATTTGGCTCTCTGTTTGTCTGTTATTGATGTATAAGAATGCTTGTGATTTTTGTCCATTGATTTTGTATCCTGAGACTTTGCTGAAGTTGCTTAACAGCTTAAGGAGATTTTGGGCTGAGACAATGGGGTTTTCTAGATATACTATCACGTCATCTGCAAACAGGGACAATTTGACTTCTTTTTTTCCTAATTCAATACCCTTGATTTCCTTCTCTTGCCTAATTGCCCTGGCCAGAACTTCCAACACTATGTTGAATACAAGTGGTGAGAGAGGGCATCCCTGTCTTGTGCCAGTTTTCAAAGTGAATGCTTCCAGTTTTTGCCCATTCAGTATGATATTGGCTGTGGGTTTGTCATAAATAGCTCTTATTATTTTGAGATACGACCCATCAATACCCAATTTATTGAGAGTTTTTAGCATGAAGGGTTCTTGAATTTTGTCAAAGGCCGTTTCTTCACGTATTGAGATAGTCATGTGGTTTTTGACTTTGGTTCTGTTTATATGCTGGATTACATTTATTCATTTGCGTATATTGAACCAGACTTGCATCCCAGGGATGAAGCCCACTTGATCATGGTGGATAAGCTGTCTGATGTGCTGCTGGATTCGGTTTGCCAGTAATTTATTGAGGATTTTTGCATCAATATTCATCAAGGATTTTGGTCTAAAATTCTCTTTTTTGATTGTGTCTCTGCCCAGCTTTGGTATCAGCATGATGCTGGCCTCATAAAATGAGTTAAGAAGGATTCCCTCTTTTTCTATTGATTGGAATAGTTTCTGAAGTAATGGTTCCAGTTCCTCCTTGGACCTCTGGTAGAATTCGGCTGTGAACCCATTTGATCCTGGACACTTTTTGGTTGGTAAGCTATTGATTATTGCCACAATTTCAGCTCCTGTTATTAGTCTATTCAGAGATTCAACTTCTTCCTGGTTTAGTCATGGGAGAGTGTATGTGTCGAGGAATTTATCCCTTTCTTTTTTCTTTAATTTTTTTTCTTTTTATCATTATTTTTATTATTATTATTATTATTATTATTATTATACTTTACGCTCTATGTTATATGTGCGCAACGTGCAGGTAAGCTACATGTGTATACATGTGCCATGCTGGTGCGCTGCACCCACCAACTCGTCATCTAGCATTAGGTATATCTCCCAATGCTGTCCCTCGCCCCTCCCCCCACCCCACAACAGTCCCAGAAGTGTGATGTTCCCCTTCTTGTGTCCACGTGTTCTCATTGTTCAATTCCCACCTATGAGTGAGAATATATGGTGTTTGGTTTTTTGTTCTTGCGATAGATGATTTCCAATTTCATCCATGTCCCTACAAAGGATATGAACTCATCATTTTTTATGGCTGCCTAGTATTCCATGGTGTATATGTGCCACATTTTCTTAATCCAGTCTATCATTGTTGGACATTTGGGTTGGTTCCAAGTCTTTGCTATTGTGTATAATGCCGCAATAAACATACGTGTGCATGTGTCTTTATAGCAGCATGATTTATAGTCCTTTGGGTATATACCCAGTAATGGGATGGCTGGGTCAAATGGAATTTCTAGTTCTAGATCCCTGAGGAATCGCCACAGTGACTTCCACAAGGGTTGAACTAGTTTACAGTCCCACCAACAGTGTAAAAGTGTTCCTATTTCTCCACATCCTCTCCAGCACCTGTTGTTTCCTGACTTTTTAATGATTGCCATTCTAACTGGTGTGAGATGGTATCTCATTGTGGTTTTGATTTGCATTTCTCTGATGGCCAGTGATGGTGAGCATTTTTTCATGTGTTTTTTGGCTGCATAAATGTCTTCTTTGGAGGAGTGTCTGTTCATGTCCTTCTCCCACTTTTTGATGGGGTTGTTTGGTGTTTTCTTGTAAATTTGTTGGAGTTCATTGTAGATTCTGGATATTAGCCCTTTGTCAGATGAATAGGTTGAGAAAATTTTCTCCCATTTTGTAGGTTGCCTGTTCACTCTGATGGTAGTTTCCTTTGCTGTGCAGAAGCTCTTTAGTTTAATTAGATCCCATTTGTCAATTTTGGCTTTTGTTGCCATTGCTTTTGGGGTTTAAGACATGAAGTCCTTGCCCATGCCTATGTCCTGAATGGTATTGCCTAGGATTTCTTCTAGGGTTTTTATGGTTTTAGGTCTAACGTTTAAGTCTTTAATCCATCTTGAGTTGATTTTTGTATAAGGTGTAAGTAAGGGATCCAGTTTCAGCTTTCTACATGTGGCTAGCCAGTTTTCCCAGCACCATTTATTAAATAGGGAATCCTTTCTCCATTTCTTGTTTTTGTCAAGTTTGTCAAAGATCAGATTGTTGTAGATATGTGGCATTATTTCTGACGGCTCTGTTCTGTTCCATTGATCCATATCTCTGATTGGTACCAGTACCATGCTGTTTTGGTTACTGTAGCCTTGTAGTACAGTTTGAAATCAGGTAGCGTGATGCCTCCAGCTTTGTCCTTTTGGCTTAGGATTGACTTGGTGATGCGCGCTCTTTTTTGGTTCCATATGAACTTTAAAGTAGTTTTTTCCAATTCTGTGAAGAAAGTCATTGGTAACTTGATGGGGATGGCATTGAATCTGTAAATTACCTTGGGAAGGATGGCCATTTTCATGATATTGATTCTTCCTACCCATGAGCATGGAATGTTCTTCCATTTGTTTGTATCCTCTTTTATTTCCTTGAGCAGTGGTTTGTAGTTTTCTCCTTGAAGAGGTCCTTCACATCCCTTGGAAGTTGGATTCCTAGGTATTTTATTCTCTTTGAAGCAATTGTGAATGGGAGTTCACTCATGATTTGGCTCTCTGTTTGTCTGTTATTGATGTATAAGAATGCTTGTGATTTTTGTCCATTGATTTTGTATCCTGAGACTTTGCTGAAGTTGCTTATCAGCTTAAGGAGATTTTGGGCTGAGACAATGGGGTTTTCTAGATATACTATCATGTCATCTGCAAACAGGGACAATTTGACTTCCTTTTTTCCTAATTGAATACCCTTGATTTCCTTCTCTTGCCTAATTGCCCTGGCCAGAACTTCCAACACTATGTTGAATAGAAGTGGTGAGAGAGGGCATCCCTTTCTTGTGCCAGTTTTCAAAGTGAATGCTTCCAGTTTTTGCCCATTCAGTATGATATTGGCTGTGGGTTTGTCATAAATAGCTCTTATTATTTTGAGATATGACCCATCAATACCCAATTTATTGAGAGTTTTTAGCATGAAGGGTTGTTGAATTTTGTCAAAGTCCTTTTCTTCACGTATTGAGATAATCATGTGGTTTTTGACTTTGGTTCTGTTTATATGCTGGATTACATTTATTGATTTGCGTATATTGAACCAGACTTGCATCCCAGGGATGAAGCCCACTTGATCATGGTGGGTAAGCTGTCTGATGTGCTGCTGGATTCGGTTTGCCAGTAATTTATTGAGGATTTTTGCATCAATATTCATGAAGGATATTGGTCTAAAATTCTCTTTTTTGATTGTGTCTCTGCCCAGCTTTGGTATCAGCATGATGCTGGCCTCATAAAATGAGTTAGGAAGGATTCCCTCTTTTTCTATTGATTGGAATAGTTTCTGAAGTAATGGTTCCAGTTCCTCCTTGGACCTCTGGTAGAATTCGGCAGTGAACCCATCTGATCCTGGACTCTTTTTGGTTGGTAAGCTATTGATTATTGCCACAATTTCAGCTCCTGTTATTAGTCTATTCAGAGATTCAACTTCTTCCTGGTTTAGTCATGGGAGAGTGTATGTGTCGAGGAATTTATCCCTTTCTTTTTTTTTAATTTTTTTTCTTTTCATTATTATTTTTATTATTATTATTATTATTATGATTATTATACTTTAGGCTCTATGGTACATGTGCGCAACGTGCAGGTAAGCTACATGTGTATACATGTGCCATGCTGGTGCGCTGCACCCACCAACTCGTCATCTAGCATTAGGTATATCTCCCAATGCAGTTCCTCGCCCCTCCCCCCACCCCACAACACTCCCCGAAGTGGGATGTTCCCCTTCTTGTGTCCACGTGTTCTCATTGTTCAATTCCCACCTATGAGTGAGAATATGTGGTGTTTGGTTTTTTGTTCTTGCGATAGTTTACTGAGAACGATGATTTCCAATTTCATCCATGTCCCTACAAAGGATATGAACTCATCATTTTTTATGGCTGCCTAGTATTCCATGGTGTATATATGCCACATTTTCTTAATCCAGTCTATCATTGTTGGACATTTGGGTTGGTTCCAAGTCTTTGCTATTGTGTATAATGCCGCAATAAACATACGTGTGCATGTGTCTTTATAGCAGCATGATTTATAGTCCTTTGGGTATATACCCAGTAATGGGATGGCTGGGTCAAATGGAATTTCTAGTTCTAGATCCCTGAGGAATCGCCACAGTGACTTCCACAAGGGTTGAACTAGTTTACAGTCCCACCAACAGTGTAAAAGTGTTCCTATTTCTCCACATCCTCTCCAGCACCTGTTGTTTCCTGACTTTTGAATGATTGCCATTCTAACTGGTGTGAGATGGTATCTCATTGTGGTTTTGATTTGCATTTCTCTGATGGCCAGTGATGGTGAGCATTTTTTCATGTGTTTTTTGGCTGCATAAATGTCTTCTTTGCAGGAGTGTCTGTTCATGTCCTTCGCCCACTTTTTGATGGGGTTCTTTGGTGTTTTCTTGTAAATTTGTTGGAGTTCATTGTAGATTCTGGATATTAGCCCTTTGTCAGATGAATAGGTTGCGAAAATTTTCTCCCATTGTGTAGGTTGCCTGTTCACTCTGATGGTAGTTTCCTTTGCTGTGCAGAAGCTCTTTAGTTTAATTAGATCCCATTGGTCAATTTTGGCTTTTGTTGCCATTGCTTTTGGGGTTTTAGACATGAAGTCCTTGCCCATGCCTATGTCCTGAATGGTATTGCCTAGGTGTTCTTCTAGGGTTTTTATGGTTTTAGGTCTAACGTTTAAGTCTTTAATCCATCTTGAGTTGATTTTTGTATAAGGTGTAAGGAAGGGATCCAGTTTCAGCTTTCTACATGTGGCTAGCCAGTTTTCCCAGCACCATTTATTAAATAGGGAATCCTTTCTCCATTTCTTGTTTTTGTCAAGTTTGACAAAGATCAGATTGTTGTAGATATGTGGCATTATTTCTGACGGCTCTGTTCTGTTCCATTGATCTATATCTCTGATTGGTACCAGTACCATGCTGTTTTGGTTACTGTAGCCTTGTAGTACAGTTTGAAATCAGGTAGCGTGATGCCTCCAGCTTTGTTCTTTTGGCTTAGGATTGACTTGGTGATGCGGGCTCTTTTTTGGTTCCATATGAACTTTAAAGTAGTTTTTTCCAATTCTGTGAAGAAAGTCATTGGTAACTTGATGGGGATGGCATTGAATCTGTAAATTACCTTGGGAAGGATGGCCATTTTCATGATATTGATTCTTCCTACCCATGAGCATGGAATGTTCTTCCATTTGTTTGTATCCTCTTTTATTTCCTTGAGCAGTGGTTTGTAGTTTTCTCCTTGAAGAGGTCCTTCACATCCCTTGGAAGTTGGATTCCTAGGTATTTTATTCTCTTTGAAGCAATTGTGAATGGGAGTTCACTCATGATTTGGCTCTCTGTTTGTCTGTTATTGATGTATAAGAATGCTTGTGATTTTTGTCCATTGATTTTGTATCCTGAGACTTTGCTGAAGTTGCTTATCAGCTTAAGGAGATTTTGGGCTGAGACAATGGGGTTTTCTAGATATACTATCATGTCATCTGCAAACAGGGACAATTTGACTTCCTTTTTTCCTAATTGAATACCCTTGATTTCCTTCTCTTGCCTAATTGCCCTGGCCAGAACTTCCAACACTATGTTGAATAGAAGTGGTGAGAGAGGGCATCCCTTTCTTGTGCCAGTTTTCAAAGTGAATGCTTCCAGTTTTTGCCCATTCAGTATGATATTGGCTGTGGGTTTGTCATAAATAGCTCTTATTATTTTGAGATATGACCCATCAATACCCAATTTATTGAGAGTTTTTAGCATGAAGGGTTGTTGAATTTTGTCAAAGTCCTTTTCTTCACGTATTGAGATAATCATGTGGTTTTTGACTTTGGTTCTGTTTATATGCTGGATTACATTTATTGATTTGCGTATATTGAACCAGACTTGCATCCCAGGGATGAAGCCCACTTGATCATGGTGGGTAAGCTGTCTGATGTGCTGCTGGATTCGGTTTGCCAGTAATTTATTGAGGATTTTTGCATCAATATTCATGAAGGATATTGGTCTAAAATTCTCTTTTTTGATTGTGTCTCTGCCCAGCTTTGGTATCAGCATGATGCTGGCCTCATAAAATGAGTTAGGAAGGATTCCCTCTTTTTCTATTGATTGGAATAGTTTCTGAAGTAATGGTTCCAGTTCCTCCTTGGACCTCTGGTAGAATTCGGCAGTGAACCCATCTGATCCTGGACTCTTTTTGGTTGGTAAGCTATTGATTATTGCCACAATTTCAGCTCCTGTTATTAGTCTATTCAGAGATTCAACTTCTTCCTGGTTTAGTCATGGGAGAGTGTATGTGTCGAGGAATTTATCCCTTTCTTTTTTTTTAATTTTTTTTCCTTTCATTATTATTTTTATTATTATTATTATTATTATGATTATTATACTTTAGGCTCTATGGTACATGTGCGCAACGTGCAGGTAAGCTACATGTGTATACATGTGCCATGCTGGTGCGCTGCACCCACCAACTCGTCATCTAGCATTAGGTATATCTCCCAATGCTGTTCCTCGCCCCTCCCCCCACCCCACAACAGTCCCCGAAGTGGGATGTTCCCCTTCTTGTGTCCACGTGTTCTCATTGTTCAATTCCCACCTATGAGTGAGAATATGTGGTGTTTGGTTTTTTGTTCTTGCGATAGTTTACTGAGAACGATGATTTCCAATTTCATCCATGTCCCTACAAAGGATATGAACTCATCATTTTTTATGGCTGCCTAGTATTCCATGGTGTATATATGCCACATTTTCTTAATCCAGTCTATCATTGTTGGACATTTGGGTTGGTTCCAAGTCTTTGCTATTGTGTATAATGCCGCAATAATCATACGTGTGCATGTGTCTTTATAGCAGCATGATTTATAGTCCTTTGGGTATATACCCAGTAATGGGATGGCTGGGTCAAATGGAATTTCTAGTTCTAGATCCCTGAGGAATCGCCACAGTGACTTCCACAAGGGTTGAACTAGTTTACAGTCCCACCAACAGTGTAAAAGTGTTCCTATTTCTCCACATCCTCTCCAGCACCTGTTGTTTCCTGACTTTTGAATGATTGCCATTCTAACTGGTGTGAGATGGTATCTCATTGTGGTTTTGATTTGCATTTCTCTGATGGCCAGTGATGGTGAGCATTTTTTCATGTGTTTTTTGGCTGCATAAATGTCTTCTTTGCAGGAGTGTCTGTTCATGTCCTTCGCCCACTTTTTGATGGGGTTCTTTGGTGTTTTCTTGTAAATTTGTTGGAGTTCATTGTAGATTCTGGATATTAGCCCTTTGTCAGATGAGTAGGTTGCGAAAATTTTCTCCCATTGTGTAGGTTGCCTGTTCACTCTGATGGTAGTTTCCTTTGCTGTGCAGAAGCTCTTTAGTTTAATTAGATCCCATTGGTCAATTTTGGCTTTTGTTGCCATTGCTTTTGGGGTTTTAGACATGAAGTCCTTGCCCATGCCTATGTCCTGAATGGTATTGCCTAGGTGTTCTTCTAGGGTTTTTATGGTTTTAGGTCTAACGTTTAAGTCTTTAATCCATCTTGAGTTGATTTTTGTATAAGGTGTAAGGAAGGGATCCAGTTTCAGCTTTCTACATGTGGCTAGCCAGTTTTCCCAGCACCATTTATTAAATAGGGAATCCTTTCTCCATTTCTTGTTTTTGTCAAGTTTGTCAAAGATCAGATTGTTGTAGATATGTGGCATTATTTCTGACGGCTCTGTTCTGTTCCATTGATCTATATCTCTGTTTTGGTACCAGTACCATGCTGTTTTGGTTACTGTAGCCTTGTAGTATAGTTTGAAGTCAGGTAGCGTGATGCCTCCAGCTTTGTTCTTTTGGCTTAGGATTGACTTGGTGATGCGGGCTCTTTTTTGGTTCCATATGAACTTTAAAGTAGATTTTTCCAATTCTGTGAAGAAAGTCATTGGTAACTTGATGGGGATGGCATTGAATCGGTAAATTACCTTGGGAAAGATGGCCATTTTCATGATATTGATTCTTCCTACCCATGAGCATGGAATGTTCTTCCATTTGTTTGTATCCTCTTTTATTTCCTTGAGCAGTGGTTTGTAGTTTTCTCCTTGAAGAGGTCCTTCACATCCCTTGGAAGTTGGATTCCTAGGTATTTTATTCTCTTTGAAGCAATTGTGAATGGGAGTTCACTCATGATTTGGCTCTCTGTTTGTCTGTTATTGATGTATAAGAATGCTTGTGATTTTTGTCCATTGATTTTGTATCCTGAGACTTTGCTGAAGTTGCTTATCAGCTTAAGGATATTTTGGGCTGAGACAATGGGGTTTTCTAGATATACTATCACGTCATCTGCAAACAGGGACAATTTGACTTCTTTTTTTCCTAATTGAATACCCTTGATTTCCTTCTCTTGCCTAATTGCCCTGGCCAGAACTTGCAACACTATGTTGAATACAAGTGGTGAGAGAGGGCATCCCTGTCTTGTGCCAGTTTTCAAAGTGAATGCTTCCAGTTTTTGCCCATTCAGTATGATATTGGCTGTGGGTTTGTCATAAATAGCTCTTATTATTTTGAGATATGACCCATCAATACCCAATTTATTGAGAGTTTTTAGCATGAAGGGTTGTTGAATTTTGTCAAAGTCCTTTTCTTCACGTATTGAGATAATCATGTGGTTTTTGACTTTGGTTCTGTTTATATGCTGGATTACATTTATTGATTTGCGTATATTGAACCAGACTTGCATCCCAGGGATGAAGCCCACTTGATCATGGTGGGTAAGCTGTCTGATGTGCTGCTGGATTCAGTTTGCCAGTAATTTATTGAGGATTTTTGCATCAATATTCATGAAGGATATTGGTCTAAAATTCTCTTTTTTGATTGTGTCTCTGCCCAGCTTTGGTATCAGCATGATGCTGGCCTCATAAAATGAGTTAGGAAGGATTCCCTCTTTTTCTATTGATTGGAATAGTTTCTGAAGTAACGGTTCCAGTTCCTCCTTGGACCTCTGGTAGAATTCGGCTGTGAACCCATCTGATCCTGGACTCTTTTTGGTTGGTAAGCTATTGATTATTGCCACAATTTCAGCTCCTGTTATTAGTCTATTCAGAGATTCAACTTCTTCCTGGTTTAGTCATGGGAGAGTGTATGTGTCGAGGAATTTATCCCTTTCTTTTTTTTTTAATTTTTTTTCTTTTTATCATTATTTTTATTATTATTATTATTATTATTATTATACTTTAGGCTCTATGGTACATGTGCGCAACGTGCAGGTAAGCTACATGTGTATACATGTGCCATGCTGGTGCGCTGCACCCACCAACTCGTCATCTATTATTAGGTATATCTCCCAATGCTGTCCCTCGCCCCTCCCCCCACCCCACAACAGTCCCCGAAGTGTGATGTTCCCCTTCTTGTGTCCACGTGTTCTCATTGTTCAATTCCCACCTATGAGTGAGAATATGTGGTGTTTGGTTTTTTGTTCTTGCGATAGTTTACTGAGAACGATGATTTCCAATTTCATCCATGTCCCTACAAAGGATATGAACTCATCATTTTTTATGGCTGCCTAGTATTCCATGGTGTATATGTGCCACATTTTCTTAATCCAGTCTATCATTGTTGGACATTTGGGTTGGTTCCAAGTCTTTGCTATTGTGTATAATGCCGCAATAAACATACGTGTGCATGTGTCTTTATAGCAGCATGATTTATAGTCCTTTGGGTATATACCCAGTAATGGGATGGCTGGGTCAAATGGAATTTCTAGTTCTAGATCCCTGAGGAATCGCCACAGTGACTTCCACAAGGGTTGAACTATTTTACAGTCCCACCAACGGTGTAAAAGTGTTCCTATTTCTCCACATCCTCTCCAGCACCTGTTGTTTCCTGACTTTTTAATGATTGCCATTCTAACTGGTGTGAGATGGTATCTCATTGAGGTTTTGATTTGCATTTCTCTGATGGCCAGTGATGGTGAGCATTTTTTCATGTGTTTTTTGGCTGCATAAATGTCTTCTTTGGAGGAGTGTCTGTTCATGTCCTTCGCCCACTTTTTGATGGGGTTGTTTGGTGTTTTCTTGTAAATTTGTTGGAGTTCATTGTAGATTCTGGATATTAGCTCTTTGTCAGATGAGTAGGTTGCGAAAATTTTCTCCCATTTTGTAGGTTGCCTGTTCACTCTGATGGTAGTTTGCTTTGCTGTGCAGAAGCTCTTTAGTTTAATTAGATCCCATTTGTCAATTTTGGCTTTTGTTGCCATTGCTTTTGGTGTTTTAGACATGAAGTCCTTGCCCATGCCTATGTCCTGAATGGTATTGCCTAGGTTTTCTTCTAGGGTATTTATGGTTTTAGGTCTAACGTTTAAGTCTTTAATCCATCTTGAGTTGATTTTTGTATAAGGTGTAAGGAAGGGATCCAGTTTCAGCTTTCTACATGTGGCTAGCCAGTTTTCCCAGCACCATTTATTAAATAGGGAATCCTTTCTCCATTTCTTGTTTTTGTCAAGTTTGTCAAAGATCAGATTGTTGTAGATATGTGGCATTATTTCTGACGGCTCTGTTCTGTTCCATTGATCTATATCTCTGTTTGGTACCAGTACCATGCTGTTTTGGTTACTGTAGCCTTGTAGTATAGTTTGAAGTCAGGTAGCGTGATGCCTCCAGCTTTGTTCTTTTGGCTTAGGATTGACTTGGTGATGCGGGCTCTTTTTTGGTTCCATATGAACTTTAAAGTAGATTTTTCCAATTCTGTGAAGAAAGTCATTGGTAACTTGATGGGGATGGCATTGAATCTGTAAATTACCTTGGGAAGGATGGCCATTTTCATGATATTGATTCTTCCTACCCATGAGCATGGAATGTTCTTCCATTTGTTTGTATCCTCTTTTATTTCCTTGAGCAGTGGTTTGTAGTTTTCTCCTTGAAGAGGTCCTTCACATCCCTTGGAAGTTGGATTCCTAGGTATTTTATTCTCTTTGAAGCAATTGTGAATGGGAGTTCACTCATGATTTGGCTCTCTGTTTGTCTGTTATTGATGTATAAGAATGCTTGTGATTTTTGTCCATTGATTTTGTATCCTGAGACTTTGCTGAAGTTGCTTATCAGCTTAAGGAGATTTTGGGCTGAGACAATGGGGTTTTCTAGATATACTATCACGTCATCTGCAAACAGGGACAATTTGATTTCTTTTTTTCCTAATTGAATACCCTTGATTTCCTTCTCTTGCCTAATTGCCCTGGCCAGAACTTGCAACACTATGTTGAATACAAGTGGTGAGAGAGGGCATCCCTGTCTTGTGCCAGTTTTCAAAGTGAATGCTTCCAGTTTTTGCCCATTCAGTATGATATTGGCTGTGGGTTTGTCATAAATAGCTCTTATTATTTTGAGATATGACCCATCAATACCCAATTTATTGAGAGTTTTTAGCATGAAGGGTTGTTGAATTTTGTCAAAGTCCTTTTCTTCACGTATTGAGATAATCATGTGGTTTTTGACTTTGGTTCTGTTTATATGCTGGATTACATTTATTGATTTGCGTATATTGAACCAGACATGCATCCCAGGGATGAAGCCCACTTGATCATGGTGGGTAAGCTGTCTGATGTGCTGCTGGATTCGGTTTGCCAGTAATTTATTGAGGATTTTTGCATCAATATTCATGAAGGATATTGGTCCAAAATTCTCTTTTTTGATTGTGTCTCTGCCCAGCTTTGGTATCAGCATGATGCTGGCCTCATAAAATGAGTTAGGAAGGATTCCCTCTTTTTCTATTGATTGGAATAGTTTCTGAAGTAATGGTTCCAGTTCCTCCTTGGACCTCTGGTAGAATTCGGCTGTGAACCCATCTGATCCTGGACTCTTTTTGGTAGGTAAGCTATTGATTATTGCCACAATTTCAGCTCCTGTTATTAGTCTATTCAGAGATTCAACTTCTTCCTGGTTTAGTCATGGGAGAGTGTATGTGTCGAGGAATTTATCCCTTTCTTTTTTTTAAATTTTTTTTCTTTTTATCATTATTTTTATTATTATTATTATTATTATTATACTTTAGGCTCTATGGTACATGTGCGCAACGTGCAGGTAAGCTACATGTGTATACATGTGCCATGCTGGTGCGCTGCACCCACCAACTCGTCATCTAGCATTAGGTATATCTCCCAATGCTGTCCCTCGCCCCTCCCCCCACCCCACAACAGTCCCCGAAGTGTGATGTTCCCCTTCTTGTGTCCACGTGTTCTCATTGTTCAATTCCCACCTATGAGTGAGAATATGTGGTGTTTGGTTTTTTGTTCTTGCGATAGTTTACTGAGAACGATGATTTCCAATTTCATCCAGGTCCCTACAAAGGATATGAACTCATCATTTTTTATGGCTGCCTAGTATTCCATGGTGTATATGTGCCACATTTTCTTAATCCAGTCTATCATTGTTGGACATTTGGGTTGGTTCCAAGTCTTTGCTATTGTGTATAATGCCGCAATAAACATACGTGTGCATGTGTCTTTATAGCAGCATGATTTATAGTCCTTTGGGTATATACCCAGTAATGGGATGGCTGGGTCAAATGGAATTTCTAGTTCTAGATCCCTGAGGAATCGCCACAGTGACTTCCACAAGGGTTGAACTATTTTACAGTCCCACCAACGGTGTAAAAGTGTTCCTATTTCTCCACATCCTCTCCAGCACCTGTTGTTTCCTGACTTTTTAATGATTGCCATTCTAACTGGTGTGAGATGGTATCTCATTGAGGTTTTGATTTGCATTTCTCTGATGGCCAGTGATGGTGAGCATTTTTTCATGTGTTTTTTGGCTGCATAAATGTCTTCTTTGGAGGAGTGTCTGTTCATGTCCTTCGCCCACTTTTTGATGGGGTTGTTTGGTGTTTTCTTGTAAATTTGTTGGAGTTCATTGTAGATTCTGGATATTAGCTCTTTGTCAGATGAGTAGGTTGCGAAAATTTTCTCCCATTTTGTAGGTTGCCTGTTCATTCTGATGGTAGTTTCCTTTGCTGTGCAGAAGCTCTTTAGTTTAATTAGATCCCATTTGTCAATTTTGGCTTTTGTTGCCATTGCTTTTGGTGTTTTAGACATGAAGTCCTTGCCCATGCCTATGTCCTGAATGGTATTGCCTAGGTTTTCTTCTAGGGTATTTATGGTTTTAGGTCTAACGTTTAAGTCTTTAATCCATCTTGAGTTGATTTTTGTATAAGGTGTAAGGAAGGGATCCAGTTTCAGCTTTCTACATGTGGCTAGCCAGTTTTCACAGCACCATTTATTAAATAGGGAATCCTTTCTCCATTTCTTGTTTTTGTCAAGTTTGTCAAAGATCAGATTGTTGTAGATATGTGGCATTATTTCTGACGGCTCTGTTCTGTTCCATTGATCTATATCTCTGTTTGGTACCAGTACCATGCTGTTTTGGTTACTGTAGCCTTGTAGTATAGTTTGAAGTCAGGTAGCGTGATGCCTCCAGCTTTGTTCTTTTGGCTTAGGATTGACTTGGTGATGCGGGCTCTTTTTTGGTTCCATATGAACTTTAAAGTAGATTTTTCCAATTCTGTGAAGAAAGTCATTGGTAACTTGATGGGGATGGCATTGAATCTGTAAATTACCTTGGGAAGGATGGCCATTTTCATGATATTGATTCTTCCTACCCATGAGCATGGAATGTTCTTCCATTTGTTTGTCTCCTCTTTTATTTCCTTGAGCAGTGGTTTGTAGTTTTCTCCTTGAAGAGGTCCTTCACATCCCTTGGAAGTTGGATTCCTAGGTATTTTATTCTCTTTGAAGCAATTGTGAATGGGAGTTCACTCATGATTTGGCTCTCTGTTTGTCTGTTATTGATGTATAAGAATGCTTGTGATTTTTGTCCATTGATTTTGTATCCTGAGACTTTGCTGAAGTTGCTTATCAGCTTAAGGAGATTTTGGGCTGAGACAATGGGGTTTTCTAGATATACTATCACGTCATCTGCAAACAGGGACAATTTGATTTCTTTTTTTCCTAATTGAATACCCTTGATTTCCTTCTCTTGCCTAATTGCCCTGGCCAGAACTTGCAACACTATGTTGAATACAAGTGGTGAGAGAGGGCATCCCTGTCTTGTGCCAGTTTTCAAAGTGAATGCTTCCAGTTTTTGCCCATTCAGTATGATATTGGCTGTGGGTTTGTCATAAATAGCTCTTATTATTTTGAGATATGACCCATCAATACCCAATTTATTGAGAGTTTTTAGCATGAAGGGTTGTTGAATTTTGTCAAAGTCCTTTTCTTCACGTATTGAGATAATCATGTGGTTTTTGACTTTGGTTCTGTTTATATGCTGGATTACATTTATTGATTTGCGTATATTGAACCAGACATGCATCCCAGGGATGAAGCCCACTTGATCTTGGTGGGTAAGCTGTCTGATGTGCTGCTGGATTCGGTTTGCCAGTAATTTATTGAGGATTTTTGCATCAATATTCATGAAGGATATTGGTCCAAAATTCTCTTTTTTGATTGTGTCTCTGCCCAGCTTTGGTATCAGCATGATGCTGGCCTCATAAAATGAGTTAGGAAGGATTCCCTCTTTTTCTATTGATTGGAATAGTTTCTGATGTAATGGTTCCAGTTCCTCCTTGGACCTCTGGTAGAATTCGGCTGTGAACCCATCTGATCCTGAACTCTTTTTGGTTGGTAAGCTATTGATTATTGCCACAATTTCAGCTCCTGTTATTAGTCTATTCAGAGATTCAACTTCTTCCTGGTTTAGTCATGGGAGAGTGTATGTGTCGAGGAATTTATCCCTTTCTTTTTTTTAAATTTTTTTTCTTTTTATCATTATTTTTATTATTATTATTATTATTATTATACTTTAGGCTCTATGGTACATGTGCGCAACGTGCAGGTAAGCTACATGTGTATACATGTGCCATGCTGGTGCGCTGCACCCACCAACTCGTCATCTAGCATTAGGTATATCTCCCAATGCTGTCCCTCGCCCCTCCCCCCACCCCACAACAGTCCCCGAAGTGTGATGTTCCCCTTCTTGTGTCCACGTGTTCTCATTGTTCAATTCCCACCTATGAGTGAGAATATGTGGTGTTTGGTTTTTTGTTCTTGCGATAGTTTACTGAGAACGATGATTTCCAATTTCATCCATGTCCCTACAAAGGATATGAACTCATCATTTTTTATGGCTGCCTAGTATTCCATGGTGTATATGTGCCACATTTTCTTAATCCAGTCTATCATTGTTGGACATTTGGGTTGGTTCCAAGTCTTTGCTATTGTGTATAATGCCGCAATAAACATACGTGTGCATGTGTCTTTATAGCAGCATGATTTATAGTCCTTTGGGTATATACCCAGTAATGGGATGGCTGGGTCAAATGGAATTTCTAGTTCTAGATCCCTGAGGAATCGCCACAGTGACTTCCACAAGGGTTGAACTAGTTTACAGTCCCACCAACGGTGTAAAAGTGTTCCTATTTCTCCACATCCTCTCCAGCACCTGTTGTTTCCTGACTTTTTAATGATTGCCATTCTAACTGGTGTGAGATGGTATCTCATTGAGGTTTTGATTTGCATTTCTCTGATGGCCAGTGATGGTGAGCATTTTTTCATGTGTTTTTTGGCTGCATAAATGTCTTCTTTGGAGGAGTGTCTGTTCATGTCCTTCGCCCACTTTTTGATGGGGTTGTTTGGTGTTTTCTTGTAAATTTGTTGGAGTTCATTGTAGATTCTGGATATTAGCTCTTTGTCAGATGAGTAGGTTGCGAAAATTTTCTCCCATTTTGTAGGTTGCCTGTTCACTCTGATGGTAGTTTCCTTTGCTGTGCAGAAGCTCTTTAGTTTAATTAGATCCCATTTGTCAATTTTGGCTTTTGTTGCCATTGCTTTTGGTGTTTTAGACATGAAGTCCTTGCCCATGCCTATGTCCTGAATGGTATTGCCTAGGTTTTCTTCTAGGGTATTTATGGTTTTAGGTCTAACGTTTAAGTCTTTAATCCATCTTGAGTTGATTTTTGTATAAGGTGTAAGGAAGGGATCCAGTTTCAGCTTTCTACATGTGGCTAGCCAGTTTTCACAGCACCATTTATTAAATAGGGAATCCTTTCGCCATTTCTTGTTTTTGTCAGGTTTGTCAACGATCAGATAGTTGTAGATATGTGGCATTATTTCTGACGGCTCTGTTCTGTTCCATTGATCTATATCTCTGTTTTGGTACCAGTACCATGCTGTTTTGGTTACTGTAGCCTTGTAGTATAGTTTGAAGTCAGGTAGCGTGATGCCTCCAGCTTTGTTCTTTTGGCTTAGGATTGACTTGGTGATGCGGGCTCTTTTTTGGTTCCATATGAACTTTAAAGTAGATTTTTCCAATTCTGTGAAGAAAGTCATTGGTAAGTTGATGGGGATGGCATTGAATCTGTAAATTACCTTGGGAAGGATGGCCATTTTCATGATATTGATTCTTCCTACCCATGAGCATGGAATGTTCTTCCATTTGTTTGTCTCCTCTTTTATTTCCTTGAGCAGTGGTTTGTAGTTTTCTCCTTGAAGAGGTCCTTCACATCCCTTGGAAGTTGGATTCCTAGGTATTTTATTCTCTTTGAAGCAATTGTGAATGGGAGTTCACTCATGATTTGGCTCTCTGTTTGTCTGTTATTGATGTATAAGAATGCTTGTGATTTTTGTCCATTGATTTTGTATCCTGAGACTTTGCTGAAGTTGCTTATCAGCGTAAGGAGATTTTGGGCTGAGACAATGGGGTTTTCTAGATATACTATCACGTCATCTGCAAACAGGGACAATTTGACTTCTTTTTTTCCTAATTGAATACCCTTGATTTCCTTCTCTTGCCTAATTGCCCTGGCCAGAACTTGCAACACTATGTTGAATACAAGTGGTGAGAGAGGGCATCCCTGTCTTGTGCCAGTTTTCAAAGTGAATGCTTCCAGTTTTTGCCCATTCAGTATGATATTGGCTGTGGGTTTGTCATAAATAGCTCTTATTATTTTGAGATATGACCCATCAATACCCAATTCATTGAGAGTTTTTAGCATGAAGAGTTGTTGAATTTTGTCAAAGTCCTTTTCTTCACGTATTGAGATAATCATGTGGTTTTTGACTTTGGTTCTGTTTATATGCTGGATTACATTTATTGATTTGCGTATATTGAACCAGACATGCATCCCAGGGATGAAGCCCACTTGATCATGGTGGGTAAGCTGTCTGATGTGCTGCTGGATTCGGTTTGCCAGTAATTTATTGAGGATTTTTGCATCAATATTCATGAAGGATATTGGTCCAAAATTCTCTTTTTTGATTGTGTCTCTGCCCAGCTTTGGTATCAGCATGATGCTGGCCTCATAAAATGAATTAGGAAGGATTCCCTCTTTTTCTATTGATTGGAATAGTTTCTGAAGTAATGGTTCCAGTTCCTCCTTGGACCTCTGGTAGAATTCGGCTGTGAACCCATCTGATCCTGAACTCTTTTTGGTTGGTAAGCTATTGATTATTGCCACAATTTCAGCTCCTGTTATTAGTCTATTCAGAGATTCAACTTCTTCCTGGTTTAGTCATGGGAGAGTGTATGTGTCGAGGAATTTATCCCTTTCCTTTTTTTTTAATTTTTTTTCTTTTTATCATTATTTTTATTATTATTATTATTATTATTATACTTTAGGCTCTATGGTACATGTGCGCAACGTGCAGGTAAGCTACATGTGTATACATGTGCCATGCTGGTGTGCTGCACCCACCAACTCGTCATCTAGCATTAGGTATATCTCCCAATGCTGTCCCTCGCCCCTCCCCCCACCCCACAACAGTCTCCGAAGTGTGATGTTCCCCTTCTTGTGTCCACGTGTTCTCATTGTTCAATTCCCACCTATGAGTGAGAATATGTGGTGTTTGGTTTTTTGTTCTTGCGATAGTTTACTGAGAACGATGATTTCCAATTTCATCCATGTCCCTCCAAAGATATGAACTCATCATTTTTTATGGCTGCCTAGTATTCCATGGTGTATATGTGCCACATTTTCTTAATCCAGTCTATCATTGTTGGACATTTGGGTTGGTTCCAAGTCTTTGCTATTGTGTATAATGCCGCAATAAACATACGTGTGCATGTGTCTTTATAGAAGCATGATTTATAATCCTTTGGGTATATACCCAGTAATGGGATGGCTGGGTCAAATGGAATTTCTAGTTCTAGATCCCTGAGGAATCGCCACAGTGACTTCCACAAGGGTTGAACTACTTTACAGTCCCACCAACAGTGTAAAAGTGTTCCTATTTCTCCACATCCTCTCCAGCACCTGTTGTTTCCTGACTTTTTAATGATTGCCATTCTAACTGGTGTGAGATGGTATCTCATTGTGGTTTTGATTTGCATTTCTCTGATGGCCAGTGATGGTGAGCATTTTTTCATGTGTTTTTTGGCTGCATAAATGTCTTCTTTGGAGGAGTGTCTGTTCATGTCCTTCGCCCACTTTTTGATGGGGTTGTTTGCTGTTTTCTTGTAAATTTGTTGGAGTTCATTGTAGATTCTGGATATTATCCCTTTGTCAGATGAGTAGGTTGCGAAAATTTTCTCCCATTTTGTAGGTTGCCTGTTCACTCTGATGGTAGTTTCCTTTGCTGTGCAGAAGCTCTTTAGTTTAATTAGATCCCATTTGTCAATTTTGGCTTTTGTTGCCATTGCTTTTGGTGTTTTAGACATGAAGTCCTTGCCCATGCCTATGTCCTGAATGGTATTGCCTAGGTTTTCTTCTAGGGTTTTTATGGTTTTAGGTCTAACGTTTAAGTCTTTAATCCATCTTGAGTTGATTTTTGTATAAGGTGTAAGGAAGGGATCCAGTTTCAGCTTTCTACATGTGGCTAGCCAGTTTTCACAGCACCATTTATTAAATAGGGAATCCTTTCTCCATTTCTTGTTTTTGTCAAGTTTGTCAAAGATCAGATTGCTGTAGATATGTGGCATTATTTCTGACGGCTCTGTTCTGTTCCATTGATCTATATCTCTGTTTGGTACCAGTACCATGCTGTTTTGGTTACTGTAGCCTTGTAGTATAGTTTGAAGTCAGGTAGCGTGATGCCTCCAGCTTTGTTCTTTTGGCTTAGGATTGACTTGGTGATGCGGGCTCTTTTTTGGTTCCATATGAACTTTAAAGTAGATTTTTCCAATTCTGTGAAGAAAGTCATTGGTAAGTTGATGGGGATGGCATTGAATCTGTAAATTACCTTGGGAAGGATGGCCATTTTCATGATATTGATTCTTCCTACCCATGAGCATGGAATGTTCTTCCATTTGTTTGTCTCCTCTTTTATTTCCTTGAGCAGTGGTTTGTAGTTTTCTCCTTGAAGAGGTCCTTCACATCCCTTGGAAGTTGGATTCCTAGGTATTTTATTCTCTTTGAAGCAATTGTGAATGGGAGTTCACTCATGATTTGGCTCTCTGTTTGTCTGTTATTGATGTATAAGAATGCTTGTGATTTTTGTCCATTGATTTTGTATCCTGAGACTTTGCTGAAGTTGCTTATCAGCTTAAGGAGATTTTGGGCTGAGACAATGGGGTTTTCTAGATATACTATCACGTCATCTGCAAACAGGGACAATTTGACTTCTTTTTTTCCTTATTGAATACCCTTGATTTCCTTCTCTTGCCTAATTGCCCTGGCCAGAACTTGCAACACTATGTTGAATACAAGTGGTGAGAGAGGGCATCCCTGTCTTGTGCCAGTTTTCAAAGTGAATGCTTCCAGTTTTTGCCCATTCAGTATGATATTGGCTGTGGGTTTGTCATAAATAGCTCTTATTATTTTGAGATATGACCCATCAATACCCAATTTATTGAGAGTTTTTAGCATGAAGGGTTGTTGAATTTTGTCAAAGTCCTTTTCTTCACGTATTGAGATAATCATGTGGTTTTTGACTTTGGTTCTGTTTATATGCTGGGTTACATTTATTGATTTGCGTATATTGAACCAGACTTGCATCCCAGGGATGAAGCCCACTTGATCATGGTGGGTAAGCTGTCTGATGTGCTGCTGGATTCAGTTTGCCAGTAATTTATTGAGAATTTTTGCATCAATATTCATGAAGGATATTGGTCCAAAATTCTCTTTTTTGATTGTGTCTCTGCCCAGCTTTGGTATCAGCATGATGCTGGCCTCATAAAATGAGTTAGGAAGGATTCCCTCTTTTTCTATTGATTGGAATAGTTTCTGAAGTAATGGTTCCAGTTCCTCCTTGGACCTCTGGTAGAATTCGGCTGTGAACCCATCTGATCCTGGACTCTTTTTGGTTGGTAAGCTATTGATTATTGCCACAATTTCAGCTCCTGTTATTAGTCTATTCAGAGATTCAACTTCTTCCTGGTTTAGTCATGGGAGAGTGTATGTGTCGAGGAATTTATCCCTTTCTTTTTTTTTAATTTTTTTTCTTTTTATCATTATTTTTATTATTATTATTATTATTATTATACTTTAGGCTCTATGGTACATGTGCGCAACGTGCAGGTAAGCTACATGTGTATACATGTGCCATGCTGGTGCGCTGCACCCACCAACTCGTCATCTAGCATTAGGTATATCTCCCAATGCTGTCCCTCGCCCCTCCCCTCACCCCACAACAGTCTCCGAAGTCTGATGTTCCCCTTCTTGTGTCCACGTGTTCTCATTGTTCAATTCCCACCTATGAGTGAGAATATGTGGTGTTTGGTTTTTTGTTCTTGCGATAGTTTACTGAGAACGATGATTTCCAATTTCATCCATGTCCCTACAAAGGATATGAACTCATCATTTTTTATGGCTGCCTAGTATTCCATGGTGTATATGTGCCACATTTTCTTAATCCAGTCTATCATTGTTGGACATTTGGGTTGGTTCCAAGTCTTTGCTATTGTGTATAATGCCGCAATAAACATACGTGTGCATGTGTCTTTATAGCAGCATGATTTATAGTCCTTTGGGTATATACCCAGTAATGGGATGGCTGGGTCAAATGGAATTTCTAGTTCTAGATCCCTGAGGAATCGCCACAGTGACTTCCACAAGGGTTGAACTATTTTACAGTCCCACCAACGGTGTAAAAGTGTTCCTATTTCTCCACATCCTCTCCAGCACCTGTTGTTTCCTGACTTTTTAATGATTGCCATTCTAACTGGTGTGAGATGGTATCTCATTGAGGTTTTGATTTGCATTTCTCTGATGGCCAGTGATGGTGAGCATTTTTTCATGTGTTTTTTGGCTGCATAAATGTCTTCTTTGGAGGAGTGTCTGTTCATGTCCTTCGCCCACTTTTTGATGGGGTTGTTTGGTGTTTTCTTGTAAATTTGTTGGAGTTCATTGTAGATTCTGGATATTAGCTCTTTGTCAGATGAGTAGGTTGCGAAAATTTTCTCCCATTTTGTAGGTTGCCTGTTCACTCTGATGGTAGTTTCCTTTGCTGTGCAGAAGCTCTTTAGTTTAATTAGATCCCATTTGTCAATTTTGGCTTTTGTTGCCATTGCTTTTGGTGTTTTAGACATGAAGTCCTTGCCCATGCCTATGTCCTGAATGGTATTGCCTACGTTTTCTTCTAGGGTATTTATGGTTTTAGGTCTAACGTTTAAGTCTTTAATCCATCTTGAGTTGATTTTTGTATAAGGTGTAAGGAAGGGATCCAGTTTCAGCTTTCTACATGTGGCTAGCCAGTTTTCACAGCACCATTTATTAAATAGGGAATCCTTTCGCCATTTCTTGTTTTTGTCAGGTTTGTCAACGATCAGATAGTTGTAGATATGTGGCATTATTTCTGACGGCTCTGTTCTGTTCCATTGATCTAGATCTCTGTTTTGGTACCAGTACCATGCTGTTTTGGTTACTGTAGCCTTGTAGTATAGTTTGAAGTCAGGTAGCGTGATGCCTCCAGCTTTGTTCTTTTGGCTTAGGATTGACTTGGTGATGCGGGCTCTTTTTTGGTTCCATATGAACTTTAAAGTAGATTTTTCCAATTCTGTGAAGAAAGTCATTGGTAAGTTGATGGGGATGGCATTGAATCTGTAAATTACCTTGGGAAGGATGGCCATTTTCATGATATTGATTCTTCCTACCCATGAGCATGGAATGTTCTTCCATTTGTTTGTCTCCTCTTTTATTTCCTTGAGCAGTGGTTTGTAGTTTTCTCCTTGAAGAGGTCCTTCACATCCCTTGTAAGTTGGATTCCTAGGTATTTTATTCTCTTTGAAGCAATTGTGAATGGGAGTTCACTCATGATTTGGCTCTCTGTTTGTCTGTTATTGATGTATAAGAATGCTTGTGATTTTTGTCCATTGATTTTGTATCCTGAGACTTTGCTGAAGTTGCTTATCAGCTTAAGGAGATTTTGGGCTGAGACAATGG
This sequence comes from Pongo abelii, assembly GCF_028885655.2. Taxonomy (NCBI): domain Eukaryota; kingdom Metazoa; phylum Chordata; class Mammalia; order Primates; family Hominidae; genus Pongo; species Pongo abelii. Next base: position 13,583,563 of record NC_072000.2, on the reverse strand, counting down.
GGTTTTCTAGATATACTATCACGTCATCTGCAAACAGGGACAATTTGACTTCTTTTTTTCCTAATTGAATACCCTTGATTTCCTTCTCTTGCCTAATTGCCCTGGCCAGAACTTCCAACACTATGTTGAATACAAGTGGTGAGAGAGGGCATCCCTGTCTTGTGCCAGTTTTCAAAGTGAATGCTTCCAGTTTTTGCCCATTCAGTATGATATTGGCTGTGGGTTTGTCATAAATAGCTCTTATTATTTTGAGATACGACCCATCAATACCCAATTTATTGAGAGTTTTTAGCATGAAGGGTTGTTGAATTTTGTCAAAGTCCTTTTCTTCACGTATTGAGATAATCATGTGGTTTTTGACTTTGGTTCTGTTTATATGCTGGATTACATTTATTGATTTGCGTATATTGAACCAGACTTGCATCCCAAGGATGAAGCCCACTTGATCATGGTGGATAAGCTGTCTGATGTGCTGCTGGATTCGGTTTGCCAGTAATTTATTGAGGATTTTTGCATCAATATTCATGAAGGATATTGGTCTAAAATTCTCTTTTTTGATTGTGTCTCTGCCCAGCTTTGGTATCAGCATGATGCTGGCCTCATAAAATGAGTTAGGAAGGATTCCCTCTTTTTCTATTGATTGGAATAGTTTCTGAAGTAATGGTTCCTGTTCCTCCTTGGACCTCTGGTAGAATTCGGCTGTGAACCCATCTGATCCTGGACTCTTTTTGGTTGGTAAGCTATTGATTATTGCCACAATTTCAGCTCCTGTTATTAGTCTATTCAGAGATTCAACTTCTTCCTGGTTTAGTCATGGGAGAGTGTATGTGTCGAGGAATTTATCCCTTTCTTTTTTTTTAATTTTTTTTCTTTTTATCATTATTATTATTATTATTATTATTATTATACTTTAGGCTCTATGGTACATGTGCGCAACGTGCAGGTAAGCTACATGTGTATACATGTGCCATGCTGGTGCGCTGCACCCACCAACTCGTCATCTAGCATTAGGTATATCTCCCAATGCTGTCCCTCGCCCCTCCCCCCACCCCACAACAGTCCCCGAAGTGTGATGTTCCCTTTCTTGTGTCCACGTGTTCTCATTGTTCAATTCCCACCTATGAGTGAGAATATGTGGTGTTTGATTTTTTGTTCTTGCGATAGTTTACTGAGAACGATGATTTCCAATTTCATCCATGTCCCTACAAAGGATATGAACTCATCATTTTTTATGGCTGCCTAGTATTCCATGGTGTATATGTGCCACATTTTCTTAATCCAGTCTATCATTGTTGGACATTTGGGTTGGTTCCAAGTCTTTGCTATTGTGTATAATGCCGCAATAAACATACGTGTGCATGTGTCTTTATAGCAGCATGATTTATAGTCCTTTGGGTATATACCCAGTAATGGGATGGCTGGGTCAAATGGAATTTCTAGTTCTAGATCCCTGAGGAATCGCCACAGTGACTTCCACAAGGGTTGAACTATTTTACAGTCCCACCAACAGTGTAAAAGTGTTCCTATTTCTCCACATCCTCTCCAGCACCTGTTGTTTCCTGACTTTTTAATGATTGCCATTCTAACTGGTGTGAGATGGTATCTCATTGAGGTTTTGATTTGCATTTCTCTGATGGCCAGTGATGGTGAGCATTTTTTCATGTGTTTTTTGGCTGCATAAATGTCTTCTTTGGAGGAGTGTCTGTTCATGACCTTCGCCCACTTTTTGATGGGGTTGTTTGGTGTTTTCTTGTAAATTTGTTGGAGTTCATTGTAGATTCTGGATATTAGCCCTTTGTCAGATGAGTAGGTTGCGAAAATTTTCTCCCATTTTGTAGGTTGCCTGTTCACTCTGATGGTAGTTTCCTTTGCTGTGCAGAAGCTCTTTAGTTTAATTAGATCCCATTTGTCAATTTTGGCTTTTGTTGCCATTGCTTTTGGTGTTTTAGAGATGAAGTCCTTGCCCATGCCTATGTCCTGAATGGTATTGCCTACGTTTTCTTCTAGGGTATTTATGGTTTTAGGTCTAACGTTTAAGTCTTTAATCCATCTTGAGTTGATTTTTGTATAAGGTGTAAGGAAGGGATCCAGTTTCAGCTTTCTACATGTGGCTAGCCAGTTTTCACAGCACCATTTATTAAATAGGGAATCCTTTCTCCATTTCTTGTTTTTGTCAGGTTTGTCAAAGATCAGATAGTTGTAGATATGTGGCATTATTTCTGACGGCTCTGTTCTGTTCCATTGATCTATATCTCTGTTTTGGTACCAGTACCATGCTGTTTTGGTTACTGTAGCCTTGTAGTGTAGTTTGAAGTCAGGTAGCGTGATGCCTCCAGCTTTGTTCTTTTGGCTTAGGATTGACTTGGTGATGCGGGCTCTTTTTTGGTTCCATATGAACTTTAAAGTAGATTTTTCCAATTCTGTGAAGAAAGTCATTGGTAACTTGATGGGGATGGCATTGAATCTGTAAATTACCTTGGGAAGGATGGCCATTTTCATGATATTGATTCTTCCTACCCATGAGCATGGAATGTTCTTCCATTTGTTTGTCTCCTCTTTTATTTCCTTGAGCAGTGGTTTGTAGTTTTCTCCTTGAAGAGGTCCTTCACATCCCTTGGAAGTTGGATTCCTAGGTATTTTATTCTCTTTGAAGCAATTGTGAATGGGAGTTCACTCATGATTTGGCTCTCTGTTTGTCTGTTATTGATGTATAAGAATGCGTGTGATTTTTGTCCATTGATTTTGTATGCTGAGACTTTGCTGAAGTTGCTTATCAGCTTAAGGGGATTTTGGGCTGAGACAATGGGGTTTTCTAGATATACTATCACGTCATCTGCAAACAGGGACAATTTGACTTCTTTTTTTCCTAATTGAATACCCTTGATTTCCTTCTCTTGCCTAATTGCCCTGGCCAGAACTTGCAACACTATGTTGAATACAAGTGGTAAGAGAGGGCATCCCTGTCTTGTGCCAGTTTTCAAAGTGAATGCTTCCAGTTTTTGCCCATTCAGTATGATATTGGCTGTGGGTTTGTCATAAATAGCTCTTATTATTTTGAGATACGACCCATCAATACCCAATTTATTGAGAGTTTTTAGCATGAAGGGTTGTTGAATTTTGTCAAAGTCCTTTTCTTCACGTATTGAGATAATCATGTGGTTTTTGACTTTGGTTCTGTTTATATGCTGGATTACATTTATTGATTTGCGTATATTGAACCAGACTTGCATCCCAAGGATGAAGCCCACTTGATCATGGTGGATAAGCTGTCTGATGTGCTGCTGGATTCGGTTTGCCAGTAATTTATTGAGGATTTTTGCATCAATATTCATGAAGGATATTGGTCTAAAATTCTCTTTTTTGATTGTGTCTCTGCCCAGCTTTGGTATCAGCATGATGCTGGCCTCATAAAATGAGTTAGGAAGGATTCCCTCTTTTTCTATTGATTGGAATAGTTTCTGAAGTAATGGTTCCTGTTCCTCCTTGGACCTCTGGTAGAATTCGGCTGTGAACCCATCTGATCCTGGACTCTTTTTGGTTGGTAAGCTATTGATTATTGCCACAATTTCAGCTCCTGTTATTAGTCTATTCAGAGATTCAACTTCTTCCTGGTTTAGTCATGGGAGAGTGTATGTGTCGAGGAATTTATCCCTTTCTTTTTTTTTAATTTTTTTTCTTTTTATCATTATTATTATTATTATTATTATTATTATACTTTAGGCTCTATGGTACATGTGCGCAACGTGCAGGTAAGCTACATGTGTATACATGTGCCATGCTGGTGCGCTGCACCCACCAACTCGTCATCTAGCATTAGGTATATCTCCCAATGCTGTCCCTCGCCCCTCCCCCCACCCCACAACAGTCCCCGAAGTGTGATGTTCCCCTTCTTGTGTCCACGTGTTCTCATTGTTCAATTCCCACCTATGAGTGAGAATATGTGGTGTTTGATTTTTTGTTCTTGCGATAGTTTACTGAGAACAATGATTTCCAATTTCATCCATGTCCCTACAAAGGATATGAACTCATCATTTTTTATGGCTGCCTAGTATTCCATGGTGTATATGTGCCACATTTTCTTAATCCAGTCTATCATTGTTGGACATTTGGGTTGGTTCCAAGTCTTTGCTATTGTGTATAATGCCGCAATAAACATACGTGTGCATGTGTCTTTATAGCAGCATGATTTATAGTCCTTTGGGTATATACCCAGTAATGGGATGGCTGGGTCAAATGGAATTTCTAGTTCTAGATCCCTGAGGAATCGCCACAGTGACTTCCACAAGGGTTGAACTATTTTACAGTCCCACCAACAGTGTAAAAGTGTTCCTATTTCTCCACATCCTCTCCAGCACCTGTTGTTTCCTGACTTTTTAATGATTGCCATTCTAACTGGTGTGAGATGGTATCTCATTGAGGTTTTGATTTGCATTTCTCTGATGGCCAGTGATGGTGAGCATTTTTTCATGTGTTTTTTGGCTGCATAAATGTCTTCTTTGGAGGAGTGTCTGTTCATGACCTTCGCCCACTTTTTGATGGGGTTGTTTGGTGTTTTCTTGTAAATTTGTTGGAGTTCATTGTAGATTCTGGATATTAGCCCTTTGTCAGATGAGTAGGTTGCGAAAATTTTCTCCCATTTTGTAGGTTGCCTGTTCACTCTGATGGTAGTTTCCTTTGCTGTGCAGAAGCTCTTTAGTTTAATTAGATCCCATTTGTCAATTTTGGCTTTTGTTGCCATTGCTTTTGGTGTTTTAGACATGAAGTCCTTGCCCATGCCTATGTCCTGAATGGTATTGCCTACGTTTTCTTCTAGGGTATTTATGGTTTTAGGTCTAACGTTTAAGTCTTTAATCCATCTTGAGTTGATTTTTGTATAAGGTGTAAGGAAGGGATCCAGTTTCAGCTTTCTACATGTGGCTAGCCAGTTTTCACAGCACCATTTATTAAATAGGGAATCCTTTCTCCATTTCTTGTTTTTGTCAGGTTTGTCAAAGATCAGATAGTTGTAGATATGTGGCATTATTTCTGACGGCTCTGTTCTGTTCCATTGATCTATATCTCTGTTTTGGTACCAGTACCATGCTGTTTTGGTTACTGTAGCCTTGTAGTGTAGTTTGAAGTCAGGTAGCGTGATGCCTCCAGCTTTGTTCTTTTGGCTTAGGATTGACTTGGTGATGCGGGCTCTTTTTTGGTTCCATATGAACTTTAAAGTAGATTTTTCCAATTCTGTGAAGAAAGTCATTGGTAAGTTGATGGGGATGGCATTGAATCTGTAAATTACCTTGGGAAGGATGGCCATTTTCATGATATTGATTCTTCCTACCCATGAGCATGGAATGTTCTTCCATTTGTTTGTCTCCTCTTTTATTTCCTTGAGCAGTGGTTTGTAGTTTTCTCCTTGAAGAGGTCCTTCACATCCCTTGGAAGTTGGATTCCTAGGTATTTTATTCTCTTTGAAGCAATTGTGAATGGGAGTTCACTCATGATTTGGCTCTCTGTTTGTCTGTTATTGATGTATAAGAATGCGTGTGATTTTTGTCCATTGATTTTGTATGCTGAGACTTTGCTGAAGTTGCTTATCAGCTTAAGGAGATTTTGGGCTGAGACAATGGGGTTTTCTAGATATACTATCACGTCATCTGCAAACAGGGACAATTTGACTTCTTTTTTTCCTAATTGAATACCCTTGATTTCCTTCTCTTGCCTAATTGCCCTGGCCAGAACTTGCAACACTATGTTGAATACAAGTGGTGAGAGAGGGCATCCCTGTCTTGTGCCAGTTTTCAAAGTGAATGCTTCCAGTTTTTGCCCATTCAGTATGATATTGGCTGTGGGTTTGTCATAAATAGCTCTTATTATTTTGAGATATGACCCATCAATACCCAATTTATTGAGAGTTTTTAGCATGAAGGGTTGTTGAATTTTGTCAAAGTCCTTTTCTTCACGTATTGAGATAATCATGTGGTTTTTGACTTTGGTTCTGTTTATATGCTAGATTACATTTATTGCTTTGCGTATATTGAACCAGACTTGCATCCCAGGGATGAAGCCCACTTGATCATGGTGGGTAAGCTGTCTGATGTGCTGCTGGATTCAGTTTGCCAGTAATTTATTGAGGATTTTTGCATCAATATTCATGAAGGATATTGGTCTAAAATTCTCTTTTTTGATTGTGTCTCTGCCCAGCTTTGGTATCAGCATGATGCTGGCCTCATAAAATGAGTTAGGAAGGATTCCCTCTTTTTCTATTGATTGAAATAGTTTCTGAAGTAATGGTTCCAGTTCCTCCTTGGGCCTCTGGTAGAATTCGGCTGTGAACCCATCTGATCCTGGACTCTTTTTGGTTGGTAAGCTATTGATTATTGCCACAATTTCAGCTCCTGTTATTAGTCTATTCAGAGATTCAACTTCTTCCTGGTTTAGTCATGGGAGAGTGTATGTGTCGAGGAATTTATCCCTTTCTTTTTTTTTAATTTTTTTTCTTTTTATCATTATTTTTATTATTATTATTATTATTATTATACTTTAGGCTCTATGGTACATGTGCGCAACGTGCAGGTAAGCTACATGTGTATACATGTGCCATGCTGGTGCGCTTCACCCACCAACTCGTCATCTAGCATTAGGTATATCTCCCAATTCTGTCCCTCGCCCCTCCCCCCACCCCACAACAGTCCCCGAAGTGTGATGTTCCCCTTCTTGTGTCCACGTGTTCTCATTGTTCAATTCCCACCTATGAGTGAGAATATGTGGTGTTTGGTTTTTTGTTCTTGTGATAGTTTACTGAGAACGATGATTTCCAATTTCATCCATGTCCCTACAAAGGATATGAACTCATCATTTTTTATGGCTGCCTAGTATTCCATGGTGTATATGTGCCACATTTTCTTAATCCAGTCTATCATTGTTGGACATTTGGGTTGGTTCCAAGTCTTTGCTATTGTGTATAATGCCGCAATAAACATACGTGTGCATGTGTCTTTATAGCAGCATGATTTATAGTCCTTTGGGTATATACCCAGTAATGGAATGGCTGGGTCAAATGGAACTTCTAGTTCTAGATCCCTGAGGAATCGCCACAGTGACTTCCACAAGGGTTGAACTAGTTTACAGTCCCACCAACAGTGTAAAAGTGTTCCTATTTCTCCACATCCTCTCCAGCACCTGTTGTTTCCTGACTTTTTAATGATTGCCATTCTAACTGGTGTGAGATGGTATCTCATTGTGGTTTTGATTTGCATTTCTCTGATGGCCAGTGATGGTGAGCATTTTTTCATGTGTTTTTTGGCTGCATAAATGTCTTCTTTGGAGGAGTGTCTGTTCATGTCCTTCGCCCACTTTTTGATGGGGTTGTTTGGTGTTTTCTTTAAATTTGTTGGAGTTCATTGTAGATTCTGGATATTAGCCCTTTGTCAGATGAGTAGGTTGCGAAAATTTTCTCCCATTTTGTAGGTTGCCTGTTCACTCTGATGGTAGTTTCCTTTGCTGTGCAGAAGCTCTTTAGTTTAATTAGATCCCATTTGTCAATTTTGGCTTTTGTTGCCATTGCTTTTGGTGTTTTAGACATGAAGTCCTTGCCCATGCCTATGTCCTGAATGGTATTGCCTAGGTTTTCTTCTAGGGTTTTTATGGTTTTAGGTCTAACGTTTAAGTCTTTAATCCATCTTGAGTTGATTTTTGTATAAGGTGTAAGGAAGGGATCCAGTTTCAGCTTTCTACATGTGGCTAGCCAGTTTTCACAGCACCATTTATTAAATAGGGAATCCTTTCTCCATTTCTTGTTTTTGTCAAGTTTGTCAAAGATCAGATAGTTGTAGATATGTGGCATTATTTCTGACGGCTCTGTTCTGTTCCATTGATGTATATCTCTGTTTGGTACCAGTACCATGCTGTTTTGGTTACTGTAGCCTTGTAGTATAGTTTGAAGTCAGGTAGCGTGATGCCTCCAGCTTTGTTCTTTTGGCTTAGGATTGACTTGGTGATGCGGGCTCTTTTTTGGTTCCATATGAACTTTAAAGTAGATTTTTCCAATTCTGTGAAGAAAGTCATTGGTAACTTGATGGGGATGGCATTGAATCTGTAAATTACCTTGGGAAGGATGGCCATTTTCATGATATTGATTCTTCCTACCCATGAGCATGGAATGTTCTTCCATTTGTTTGTCTCCTCTTTTATTTCCTTGAGCAGTGGTTTGTAGTTTTCTCCTTGAAGAGGTCCTTCACATCCCTTGGAAGTTGGATTCCTAGGTATTTTATTCTCTTTGAAGCAATTGTGAATGGGAGTTCACTCATGATTTGGCTCTCTGTTTGTCTGTTATTGATGTATAAGAATGCTTGTGATTTTTGTCCATTGATTTTGTATGCTGAGACTTTGCTGAAGTTGCTTATCAGCTTAAGGGGATTTTGGGCTGAGACAATGGGGTTTTCTAGATATACTATCACGTCATCTGCAAACAGGGACAATTTGACTTCCTTTTTTCCTAATTGAATACCCTTGATTTCCTTCTCTTGCCTAATTGCCCTGGCCAGAACTTGCAACACTATGTTGAATACAAGTGGTGAGAGAGGGCATCCCTGCCTTGTGCCGGTTTTCAAAGTGAATGCTTCCAGTTTTTGCCCATTCAGTATGATATTGGCTGTGGGTTTGTCATAAACAGCTCTTATTATTTTGAGATACGACCCATCAATACCCAATTTATTGAGAGTTTTTAGCATGAAGGGTTGTTGAATTTTGTCAAAGGCCGTTTCTTCACGTATTGAGATAATCATGTGGTTTTTGACTTTGGTTCTGTTTATATGCTGGATTACATTTATTGATTTGAGTATATTGAACCAGACTTGCATCCCAGGGATGAAGCCCACTTGATCATGGTGGATAAGCTGTCTGATGTGCTGCTGGATTCGGTTTGCCAGTAATTTATTGAGGATTTTTGCATCAATATTCATCAAGGATATTGGTCTAAAATTCTCTTTTTTGATTGTGTCTCTGCCCAGCTTTGGTATCAGCATGATGCTGGCCTCATAAAATGAGTTAGGAAGGATTCCCTCTTTTTCTATTGATTGGAATAGTTTCTGAAGTAATGGTTCCAGTTCCTCCTTGGACCTCTGGTAGAATTCGGCTGTGAACCCATCTGATCCTGGACTCTTTTTGGTTGGTAAGCTATTGATTATTGCCACAATTTCAGCTCCTGTTATTAGTCTATTCAGAGATTCAACTTCTTCCTGGTTTAGTCAAGGGAGAGTGTATGTGTCGAGGAACTTATCCCTTTCTTTTTTTTTTAATTTTTTTTCTTTTTATCATTATTATTATTATTATTATTATTATTATTATACTTTAGGCTCTATGGTACATGTGCGCAACGTGCAGGTAAGCTACATGTGTATACATGTGCCATGCTGGTGCGCTGCACCCAAAAACTCGTCATCTAGCATTAGGTATATCTCCCAATGCTGTCCCTCGCCCCTCCCCCCACCCCACAACAGTCCCTGAAGTGTGATGTTCCCCTTCTTGTGTCCACGTGTTCTCATTGTTCAATTCCCACCTATGAGTGAGAATATGTGGTGTTTGGTTTTTTGTTCTTGCGATAGTTTACTGAGAACGTTGATTTCCAATTTCATCCATGTCCCTACAAATGATATGAACTCATCATTTTTTATGGCTGCCTAGTATTCCATGGTGTATATGTGCCACATTTTCTTAATCCAGTCTATCATTGTTGGACATTTGGGTTGGTTCCAAGTCTTTGCTATTGTGTATAATGCCGCAATAAACATACGTGTGCATGTGTATTTATAGCAGCATGATTTATAGTCCTTTGGGTATATACCCAGTAATGGGATGGCTGGGTCAAATGGAATTTCTAGTTCTAGATCCCTGAGGAATCGCCACAGTGACTTCCACAAGGGTTGAACTAGTTTACAGTCCCACCAACAGTGTAAAAGTGTTCCTATTTCTCCACATCCTCTCCAGCACCTGTTGTTTCCTGACTTTTGAATGATTGCCATTCTAACTGGTGTGAGATGGTATCTCATTGTGGTTTTGATTTGCATTTCTCTGATGGCCAGTGATGGTGAGCATTTTTTCATGTGTTTTTTGGCTGCATAAATGTCTTCTTTGGAGGACCGTCTGTTCATGTCCTTCACCCACTTTTTGATGGGGTTGTTTGGTGTTTTCTTGTAAATTTGTTGGAGTTCATTGTAGATACTGGATATTAGCCCTTTGTCAGATGAGTAGGTTGCGAAAATTTTCTCCCATTTTGTAGGTTGCCTGTTCACTCTGATGGTAGTTTCCTTTGCTGTGCAGAAGCTCTTTAGTTTAATTAGATCCCATTTGTCAATTTTGGCTTTTGTTGCCATTGCTTTTGGTGTTTTAGACATGAAGTCCTTGCCCATGCCTATGTCCTGAATGGTATTGCCTAGGTTTTCTTCTAGGGTTTTTATGGTTTTAGGTCTAACGTTTAAGTCTTTAATCCATCTTGAGTTGATTTTTGTATAAGGTGTAAGGAAGGGATCCAGTTTCAGCTTTCTACATGTGGCTAGCCAGTTTTCACAGCACCATTTATTAAATAGGGAATCCTTTCTCCATTTCTTGTTTTTGTCAAGTTTGTCAAAGATCAGATAGTTGTAGATATGTGGCATTATTTCTGACGGCTCTGTTCTGTTCCATTGATGTATATCTCTGTTTGGTACCAGTACCATGCTGTTTTGGTTACTGTAGCCTTGTAGTATAGTTTGAAGTCAGGTAGCGTGATGCCTCCAGCTTTGTTCTTTTGGCTTAGGATTGACTTGGTGATGCGGGCTCTTTTTTGGTTCCATATGAACTTTAAAGTAGATTTTTCCAATTCTGTGAAGAAAGTCATTGGTAACTTGATGGGGATGGCATTGAATCTGTAAATTACCTTGGGAAGGATGGCCATTTTCATGATATTGATTCTTCCTACCCATGAGCATGGAATGTTCTTCCATTTGTTTGTCTCCTCTTTTATTTCCTTGAGCAGTGGTTTGTAGTTTTCTCCTTGAAGAGGTCCTTCACATCCCTTGGAAGTTGGATTCCTAGGTATTTTATTCTCTTTGAAGCAATTGTGAATGGGAGTTCACTCATGATTTGGCTCTCTGTTTGTCTGTTATTGATGTATAAGAATGCTTGTGATTTTTGTCCATTGATTTTGTATGCTGAGACTTTGCTGAAGTTGCTTATCAGCTTAAGGAGATTTTGGGCTGAGACAATGGGGTTTTCTAGATATACTATCACGTCATCTGCAAACAGGGACAATTTGACTTCCTTTTTTCCTAATTGAATACCCTTGATTTCCTTCTCTTGCCTAATTGCCCTGGCCAGAACTTGCAACACTATGTTGAATACAAGTGGTGAGAGAGGGCATCCCTGCCTTGTGCCGGTTTTCAAAGTGAATGCTTCCAGTTTTTGCCCATTCAGTATGATATTGGCTGTGGGTTTGTCATAAACAGCTCTTATTATTTTGAGATACGACCCATCAATACCCAATTTATTGAGAGTTTTTAGCATGAAGGGTTGTTGAATTTTGTCAAAGGCCGTTTCTTCACGTATTGAGATAATCATGTGGTTTTTGACTTTGGTTCTGTTTATATGCTGGATTACATTTATTGATTTGAGTATATTGAACCAGACTTGCATCCCAGGGATGAAGCCCACTTGATCATGGTGGATAAGCTGTCTGATGTGCTGCTGGATTCGGTTTGCCAGTAATTTATTGAGGATTTTTGCATCAATATTCATCAAGGATATTGGTCTAAAATTCTCTTTTTTGATTGTGTCTCTGCCCAGCTTTGGTATCAGCATGATGCTGGCCTCATAAAATGAGTTAGGAAGGATTCCCTCTTTTTCTATTGATTGGAATAGTTTCTGAAGTAATGGTTCCAGTTCCTCCTTGGACCTCTGGTAGAATTCGGCTGTGAACCCATCTGATCCTGGACTCTTTTTGGTTGGTAAGCTATTGATTATTGCCACAATTTCAGCTCCTGTTATTAGTCTATTCAGAGATTCAACTTCTTCCTGGTTTAGTCATGGGAGAGTGTATGTGTCGAGGAACTTATCCCTTTCTTTTTTTTTTAATTTTTTTTCTTTTTATCATTATTATTATTATTATTATTATTATTATTATACTTTAGGCTCTATGGTACATGTGCGCAACGTGCAGGTAAGCTACATGTGTATACATGTGCCATGCTGGTGCGCTGCACCCAAAAACTCGTCATCTAGCATTAGGTATATCTCCCAATGCTGTCCCTCGCCCCTCCCCCCACCCCACAACAGTCCCTGAAGTGTGATGTTCCCCTTCTTGTGTCCACGTGTTCTCATTGTTCAATTCCCACCTATGAGTGAGAATATGTGGTGTTTGGTTTTTTGTTCTTGCGATAGTTTACTGAGAACGTTGATTTCCAATTTCATCCATGTCCCTACAAAGGATATGAACTCATCATTTTTTATGGCTGCCTAGTATTCCATGGTGTATATGTGCCACATTTTCTTAATCCAGTCTATCATTGTTGGACATTTGGGTTGGTTCCAAGTCTTTGCTATTGTGTATAATGCCGCAATAAACATACGTGTGCATGTGTCTTTATAGCAGCATGATTTATAGTCCTTTGGGTATATACCCAGTAATGGGATGGCTGGGTCAAATGGAATTTCTAGTTCTAGATCCCTGAGGAATCGCCACAGTGACTTCCACAAGGGTTGAACTAGTTTACAGTCCCACCAACAGTGTAAAAGTGTTCCTATTTCTCCACATCCTCTCCAGCACCTGTTGTTTCCTGACTTTTGAATGATTGCCATTCTAACTGGTGTGAGATGGTATCTCATTGTGGTTTTGATTTGCATTTCTCTGATGGCCAGTGATGGTGAGCATTTTTTCATGTGTTTTTTGGCTGCATAAATGTCTTCTTTGGAGGAGTGTCTGTTCATGTCCTTCTCCCACTTTTTGATGGGGTTCTTTGGTGTTTTCTTGTAAATTTGTTGGAGTTCATTGTAGATTCTGGATATTAGCCCTTTGTCAGATGAGTAGGTTGCGAAAATTTTCTCCCACTGTGTAGGTTGCCTGTTCACTCTGATGGTAGTTTCCTTTGCTGTGCAGAAGCTCTTTAGTTTAATTAGATCCCATTTGTAAATTTTGGCTTTTGTTGCCATTGCTTTTGGGGTTTTAGACATGAAGTCCTTGCCCATGCCTATGTCCTGAATGGTATTGCCTAGGTTTTCTTCTAGGGTTTTTATGGTTTTAGGTCTAACGTTTAAGTCTTTAATCCATCTTGAGTTGGTTTTTGTATAAGGTGTAAGGAAGGGATCCAGTTTCAGCTTTCTACATGTGGCTAGCCAGTTTTCCCAGCACCATTTATTAAATAGGGAATCCTTTCTCCATTTCTTGTTTTTGTCAAGTTTGTCAAAGATCAGATTGTTGTAGATATGTGGCATTATTTCTGACGGCTCTGTTCTGTTCCATTGATCTATATCTCTGTTTGGTACCAGTACCATGCTGTTTTGGTTACTGTAGCCTTGTAGTATAGTTTGAAGTCAGGTAGCGTGATGCCTCCAGCTTTGTTCTTTTGGCTTAGGATTGACTTGGTGATGCGGGCTCTTTTTTGGTCCCATCTGAACTTTAAAGTAGTTTTTTCCAATTGTGTAAAGAAAGTCATTGGTAACTTGATGGGGATGGCATTGAATCTGTAAATTACCTTGGGAAGGATGGCCATTTTCATGATATTGATTCTTCCTACCCATGAGCATGGAATGTTCTTCCATTTGTTTGTATCCTCTTTTATTTCCTTGAGCAGTGGTTTGTAGTTTTCTCCTTGAAGAGGTCCTTCACATCCCTTGGAAGTTGGATTCCTAGGTATTTTATTCTCTTTGAAGCAATTGTGAATGGGAGTTCACTCATGATTTGGCTCTCTGTTTGTCTGTTATTGATGTATAAGAATGCTTGTGATTTTTGTCCATTGATTTTGTATCCTGAGACTTTGCTGAAGTTGCTTATCAGCTTAAGGAGATTTTGGGCTGAGACAATGGGGTTTTCTAGATATACTATCACGTCATCTGCAAACAGGGACAATTTGACTTCCTTTTTTCCTAATTGAATATCCTTGATTTCCTTCTCTTGCCTAATTGCCCTGGCCAGAACTTCCAACACTATGTTGAATACAAGTGGTGAGAGAGGGCATCCCTGTCTTGTGCCAGTTTTCAAAGTGAATGCTTCCAGTTTTTGCCCATTCAGTATGATATTGGCTGTGGGTTTGTCATAAATAGCTCTTATTATTTTGAGATATGACCCATCAATACCCAATTTATTGAGAGTTTTTAGCATGAAGAGTTGTTGAATTTTGTCAAAGTCCTTTTCTTCACGTATTGAGATAATCATGTGGTTTTTGACTTTGGTTCTGTTTATATGCTGGATTACATTTATTGATTTGCGTATATTGAACCAGACATGCATCCCAGGGATGAAGCCCACTTGATCATGGTGGGTAAGCTGTCTGATGTGCTGCTGGATTCGGTTTGCCAGTAATTTATTGAGGATTTTTGCATCAATATTCATGAAGGATATTGGTCCAAAATTCTCTTTTTTGATTGTGTCTCTGCCCAGCTTTGGTATCAGCATGATGCTGGCCTCATAAAATGAGTTAGGAAGGATTCCCTCTTTTTCTATTGATTGGAATAGTTTCTGAAGTAATGGTTCCAGTTCCTCCTTGGACCTCTGGTAGAATTCGGCTGTGAACCCATCTGATCCTGAACTCTTTTTGGTTGGTAAGCTATTGATTATTGCCACAATTTCAGCTCCTGTTATTAGTCTATTCAGAGATTCAACTTCTTCCTGGTTTAGTCATGGGAGAGTGTATGTGTCGAGGAATTTATCCCTTTCCTTTTTTTTTAATTTTTTTTCTTTTTATCGTTATTTTTATTATTATTATTATTATTATTATACTTTAGGCTCTATGGTACATGTGCGCAACGTGCAGGTAAGCTACATGTGTATACATGTGCCATGCTGGTGTGCTGCACCCACCAACTCGTCATCTAGCATTAGGTATATCTCCCAATGCTGTCCCTCGCCCCTCCCCCCACCCCACAACAGTCCCCGAAGTGTGATGTTCCCCTTCTTGTGTCCACGTGTTCTCATTGTTCAATTCCCACCTATGAGTGAGAATATGTGGTGTTTGGTTTTTTGTTCTTGCGATAGTTTACTGAGAACGATGATTTCCAATTTCATCCATGTCCCTACAAAGGATATGAACTCATCATTTTTTATGGCTGCCTAGTATTCCATGGTGTATATGTGCCACATTTTCTTAATCCAGTCTATCATTGTTGGACATTTGGGTTGGTTCCAAGTCTTTGCTATTGTGTATAATGCCGCAATAAACATACGTGTGCATGTGTCTTTATAGAAGCATGATTTATAGTCCTTTGGGTATATACCCAGTAATGGGATGGCTGGGTCAAATGGAATTTCTAGTTCTAGATCCCTGAGGAATCGCCACAGTGACTTCCACAAGGGTTGAACTACTTTACAGTCCCACCAACAGTGTAAAAGTGTTCCTATTTCTCCACATCCTCTCCAGCACCTGTTGTTTCCTGACTTTTTAATGATTGCCATTCTAACTGGTGTGAGATGGTATCTCATTGAGGTTTTGATTTGCATTTCTCTGATGGCCAGTGATGGTGAGCATTTTTTCATGTGTTTTTTGGCTGCATAAATGTCTTCTTTGGAGGAGTGTCTGTTCATGTCCTTCGCCCACTTTTTGATGGGGTTGTTTGGTGTTTTCTTGTAAATTTGTTGGAGTTCATTGTAGATTCTGGATATTATCCCTTTGTCAGATGAGTAGGTTGCGAAAATTTTCTCCCATTTTGTAGGTTGCCTGTTCACTCTGATGGTAGTTTCCTTTGCTGTGCAGAAGCTCTTTAGTTTAATTAGATCCCATTTGTCAATTTTGGCTTTTGTTGCCATTGCTTTTGGTGTTTTAGACATGAAGTCCTTGCCCATGCCTATGTCCTGAATGGTATTGCCTAGGTTTTCTTCTAGGGTTTTTATGGTTTTAGGTCTAACGTTTAAGTCTTTAATCCATCTTGAGTTGATTTTTGTATAAGGTGTAAGGAAGGGATCCAGTTTCAGCTTTCTACATGTGGCTAGCCAGTTTTCACAGCACCATTTATTAAATAGGGAATCCTTTCTCCATTTCTTGTTTTTGTCAAGTTTGTCAAAGATCAGATTGTTGTAGATATGTGGCATTATTTCTGACGGCTCTGTTCTGTTCCATTGATCTATATCTCTGTTTGGTACCAGTACCATGCTGTTTTGGTTACTGTAGCCTTGTAGTATAGTTTGAAGTCAGGTAGCGTGATGCCTCCAGCTTTGTTCTTTTGGCTTAGGATTGACTTGGTGATGCGGGCTCTTTTTTGGTTCCATATGAACTTTAAAGTAGATTTTTCCAATTCTGTGAAGAAAGTCATTGGTAAGTTGATGGGGATGGCATTGAATCTGTAAATTACCTTGGGAAGGATGGCCATTTTCATGATATTGATTCTTCCTACCCATGAGCATGGAATGTTCTTCCATTTGTTTGTCTCCTCTTTTATTTCCTTGAGCAGTGGTTTGTAGTTTTCTCCTTGAAGAGGTCCTTCACATCCCTTGGAAGTTGGATTCCTAGGTATTTTATTCTCTTTGAAGCAATTGTGAATGGGAGTTCACTCATGATTTGGCTCTCTGTTTGTCTGTTATTGATGTATAAGAATGCTTGTGATTTTTGTCCATTGATTTTGTATCCTGAGACTTTGCTGAAGTTGCTTATCAGCTTAAGGAGATTTTGGGCTGAGACAATGGGGTTTTCTAGATATACTATCACGTCATCTGCAAACAGGGACAATTTGACTTCTTTTTTTCCTTACTGAATACCCTTGATTTCCTTCTCTTGCCTAATTGCCCTGGCCAGAACTTGCAACACTATGTTGAATACAAGTGGTGAGAGAGGGCATCCCTGTCTTGTGCCAGTTTTCAAAGTGAATGCTTCCAGTTTTTGCCCATTCAGTATGATATTGGCTGTGGGTTTGTCATAAATAGCTCTTATTATTTTGAGATATGACCCATCAATACCCAATTTATTGAGAGTTTTTAGCATGAAGGGTTGTTGAATTTTGTCAAAGTCCTTTTCTTCACGTATTGAGATAATCATGTGGTTTTTGACTTTGGTTCTGTTTATATGCTGGATTACATTTATTGATTTGCGTATATTGAACCAGACTTGCATCCCAGGGATGAAGCCCACTTGATCATGGTGGGTAAGCTGTCTGATGTGCTGCTGGATTCGGTTTGCCAGTAATTTATTGAGGATTTTTGCATCAATATTCATGAAGGATATTGGTCCAAAATTCTCTTTTTTGATTGTGTCTCTGCCCAGCTTTGGTATCAGCATGATGCTGGCCTCATAAAATGAGTTAGGAAGGATTCCCTCTTTTTCTATTGATTGGAATAGTTTCTGAAGTAATGGTTCCAGTTCCTCCTTGGACCTCTGGTAGAATTCGGCTGTGAACCCATCTGATCCTGGACTCTTTTTGGTTGGTAAGCTATTGATTATTGCCACAATTTCAGCTCCTGTTATTAGTCTATTCAGAGATTCAACTTCTTCCTGGTTTAGTCATGGGAGAGTGTATGTGTCGAGGAATTTATCCCTTTCTTTTTTTTTAATTTTTTTTCTTTTTATCATTATTTTTATTATTATTATTATTATTATTATTATACTTTAGGCTCTATGGTACATGTGCGCAACGTGCAGGTAAGCTACATGTGTATACATGTGCCATGCTGGTGCGCTGCACCCACCAACTCGTCATCTAGCATTAGGTATATCTCCCAATGCTGTCCCTCGCCCCTCCCCCCACCCCACAACAGTCTCCGAAGTGTGATGTTCCCCTTCTTGTGTCCACGTGTTCTCATTGTTCAATTCCCACCTATGAGTGAGAATATGTGGTGTTTGGTTTTTTGTTCTTGCGATAGTTTACTGAGAACGATGATTTCCAATTTCATCCATGTCCCTACAAAGGATATGAACTCATCATTTTTTATGGCTGCCTAGTATTCCATGGTGTATATGTGCCACATTTTCTTAATCCAGTCTATCATTGTTGGACATTTGGGTTGGTTCCAAGTCTTTGCTATTGTGTATAATGCCGCAATAAACATACGTGTGCATGTGTCTTTATAGCAGCATGATTTATAGTCCTTTGGGTATATACCCAGTAATGGAATGGCTGGGTCAAATGGAACTTCTAGTTCTAGATCCCTGAGGAATCGCCACAGTGACTTCCACAAGGGTTGAACTAGTTTACAGTCCCACCAACAGTGTAAAAGTGTTCCTATTTCTCCACATCCTCTCCAGCACCTGTTGTTTCCTGACTTTTTAATGATTGCCATTCTAACTGGTGTGAGATGGTATCTCATTGTGGTTTTGATTTGCATTTCTCTGATGGCCAGTGATGGTGAGCATTTTTTCATGTGTTTTTTGGCTGCATAAATGTCTTCTTTGGAGGAGTGTCTGTTCATGTCCTTCGCCCACTTTTTGATGGGGTTGTTTGGTGTTTTCTTGTAAATTTGTTGGAGTTCATTGTAGATTCTGGATATTATCCCTTTGTCAGATGAGTAGGTTGCGAAAATTTTCTCCCATTTTGTAGGTTGCCTGTTCACTCTGATGGTAGTTTCCTTTGCTGTGCAGAAGCTCTTTAGTTTAATTAGATCCCATTTGTCAATTTTGGCTTTTGTTGCCATTGCTTTTGGTGTTTTAGACATGAAGTCCTTGCCCATGCCTATGTCCTGAATGGTATTGCCTAGGTTTTCTTCTAGGGTTTTTATGGTTTTAGGTCTAACGTTTAAGTCTTTAATCCATCTTGAGTTGATTTTTGTATAAGGTGTAAGGAAGGGATCCAGTTTCAGCTTTCTACATGTGGCTAGCCAGTTTTCCCAGCACCATTTATTAAATAGGGAATCCTTTCTCCATTTCTTGTTTTTGTCAAGTTTGTCAAAGATCAGATTGTTGTAGATATGTGGCATTATTTCTGACGGCTCTGTTCTGTTCCATTGATGTATATCTCTGTTTGGTACCAGTACCATGCTGTTTTGGTTACTGTAGCCTTGTAGTATAGTTTGAAGTCAGGTAGCGTGATGCCTCCAGCTTTGTTCTTTTGGCTTAGGATTGACTTGGTGATGCGGGCTCTTTTTTGGTTCCATATGAACTTTAAAGTAGATTTTTCCAATTCTGTGAAGAAAGTCATTGGTAAGTTGATGGGGATGGCATTGAATCTGTAAATTACCTTGGGAAGGATGGCCATTTTCATGATATTGATTCTTCCTACCCATGAGCATGGAATGTTCTTCCATTTGTTTGTCTCCTCTTTTATTTCCTTGAGCAGTGGTTTGTAGTTTTCTCCTTGAAGAGGTCCTTCACATCCCTTGGAAGTTGGATTCCTAGGTATTTTATTCTCTTTGAAGCAATTGTGAATGGGAGTTCACTCATGATTTGTCTCTCTGTTTGTCTGTTATTGATGTATAAGAATGCTTGTGATTTTTGTCCATTGATTTTGTACCTGAGACTTTGCTGAAGTTGCTTATCAGCTTAAGGAGATTTTGGGCTGAGACAATGGGGTTTTCTAGATATACTATCACGTCATCTGCAAACAGGGACAATTTGACTTCTTTTTTTCCTTACTGAATACCCTTGATTTCCTTCTCTTGCCTAATTGCCCTGGCCAGAACTTGCAACACTATGTTGAATACAAGTGGTGAGAGAGGGCATCCCTGTCTTGTGCCAGTTTTCAAAGTGAATGCTTCCAGTTTTTGCCCATTCAGTATGATATTGGCTGTGTGTTTGTCATAAATAGCTCTTATTATTTTGAGATATGACCCATCAATACCCAATTTATTGAGAGTTTTTAGCATGAAGGGTTGTTGAATTTTGTCAAAGTCCTTTTCTTCACGTATTGAGATAATCATGTGGTTTTTGACTTTGGTTCTGTTTATATGCTGGATTACATTCATTGATTTGCGTATATTGAACCAGACTTGCATCCCAGGGATGAAGCCCACTTGATCATGGTGGGTAAGCTGTCTGATGTGCTGCTGGATTCGGTTTGCCAGTAATTTATTGAGGATTTTTGCATCAATATTCATGAAGGATATTGGTCCAAAATTCTCTTTTTTGATTGTGTCTCTGCCCAGCTTTGGTATCAGCATGATGCTGGCCTCATAAAATGAGTTAGGAAGGATTCCCTCTTTTTCTATTGATTGGAATAGTTTCTGAAGTAATGGTTCCAGTTCCTCCTTGGACCTCTGGTAGAATTCGGCTGTGAACCCATCTGATCCTGGACTCTTTTTGGTTGGTAAGCTATTGATTATTGCCACAATTTCAGCTCCTGTTATTAGTCTATTCAGAGATTCAACTTCTTCCTGGTTTAGTCATGGGAGAGTGTATGTGTCGAGGAATTTATCCCTTTCTTTTTTTTTAATTTTTTTTCTTTTTATCATTATTTTTATTATTATTATTATTATTATTATACTTTAGGCTCTATGGTACATGTGCGCAACGTGCAGGTAAGCTACATGTGTATACATGTGCCATGCTGGTGCGCTGCACCCACCAACTCGTCATCTAGCATTAGGTATATCTCCCAATGCTGTCCCTCGCCCCTCCCCCCACCCCACAACAGTCCCCGAAGTGTGATGTTCCCCTTCTTGTGTCCACGTGTTCTCATTGTTCAATTCCCACCTATGAGTGAGAATATGTGGTGTTTGATTTTTTGTTCTTGCGATAGTTTACTGAGAACAATGATTTCCAATTTCATCCATGTCCCTACAAAGGATATGAACTCATCATTTTTTATGGCTGCCTAGTATTCCATGGTGTATATGTGCCACATTTTCTTAATCCAGTCTATCATTGTTGGACATTTGGGTTGGTTCCAAGTCTTTGCTATTGTGTATAATGCCGCAATAAACATACGTGTGCATGTGTCTTTATAGCAGCATGATTTATAGTCCTTTGGGTATATACCCAGTAATGGGATGGCTGGGTCAAATGGAATTTCTAGTTCTAGATCCCTGAGGAATCGCCACAGTGACTTCCACAAGGGTTGAACTATTTTACAGTCCCACCAACAGTGTAAAAGTGTTCCTATTTCTCCACATCCTCTCCAGCACCTGTTGTTTCCTGACTTTTTAATGATTGCCATTCTAACTGGTGTGAGATGGTATCTCATTGAGGTTTTGATTTGCATTTCTCTGATGGCCAGTGATGGTGAGCATTTTTTCATGTGTTTTTTGGCTGCATAAATGTCTTCTTTGGAGGAGTGTCTGTTCATGACCTTCGCCCACTTTTTGATGGGGTTGTTTGGTGTTTTCTTGTAAATTTGTTGGAGTTCATTGTAGATTCTGGATATTAGCCCTTTGTCAGATGAGTAGGTTGCGAAAATTTTCTCCCATTTTGTAGGTTGCCTGTTCACTCTGATGGTAGTTTCCTTTGCTGTGCAGAAGCTCTTTAGTTTAATTAGATCCCATTTGTCAATTTTGGCTTTTGTTGCCATTGCTTTTGGTGTTTTAGACATGAAGTCCTTGCCCATGCCTATGTCCTGAATGGTATTGCCTACGTTTTCTTCTAGGGTATTTATGGTTTTAGGTCTAACGTTTAAGTCTTTAATCCATCTTGAGTTGATTTTTGTATAAGGTGTAAGGAAGGGATCCAGTTTCAGCTTTCTACATGTGGCTAGCCAGTTTTCACAGCACCATTTATTAAATAGGGAATCCTTTCTCCATTTCTTGTTTTTGTCAGGTTTGTCAAAGATCAGATAGTTGTAGATATGTGGCATTATTTCTGACGGCTCTGTTCTGTTCCATTGATCTATATCTCTGTTTTGGTACCAGTACCATGCTGTTTTGGTTACTGTAGCCTTGTAGTGTAGTTTGAAGTCAGGTAGCGTGATGCCTCCAGCTTTGTTCTTTTGGCTTAGGATTGACTTGGTGATGCGGGCTCTTTTTTGGTTCCATATGAACTTTAAAGTAGATTTTTCCAATTCTGTGAAGAAAGTCATTGGTAAGTTGATGGGGATGGCATTGAATCTGTAAATTACCTTGGGAAGGATGGCCATTTTCATGATATTGATTCTTCCTACCCATGAGCATGGAATGTTCTTCCATTTGTTTGTCTCCTCTTTTATTTCCTTGAGCAGTGGTTTGTAGTTTTCTCCTTGAAGAGGTCCTTCACATCCCTTGGAAGTTGGATTCCTAGGTATTTTATTCTCTTTGAAGCAATTGTGAATGGGAGTTCACTCATGATTTGGCTCTCTGTTTGTCTGTTATTGATGTATAAGAATGCGTGTGATTTTTGTCCATTGATTTTGTATGCTGAGACTTTGCTGAAGTTGCTTATCAGCTTAAGGAGATTTTGGGCTGAGACAATGGGGTTTTCTAGATATACTATCACGTCATCTGCAAACAGGGACAATTTGACTTCTTTTTTTCCTAATTGAATACCCTTGATTTCCTTCTCTTGCCTAATTGCCCTGGCCAGAACTTGCAACACTATGTTGAATACAAGTGGTGAGAGAGGGCATCCCTGTCTTGTGCCAGTTTTCAAAGTGAATGCTTCCAGTTTTTGCCCATTCAGTATGATATTGGCTGTGGGTTTGTCATAAATAGCTCTTATTATTTTGAGATATGACCCATCAATACCCAATTTATTGAGAGTTTTTAGCATGAAGGGTTGTTGAATTTTGTCAAAGTCCTTTTCTTCACGTATTGAGATAATCATGTGGTTTTTGACTTTGGTTCTGTTTATATGCTAGATTACATTTATTGCTTTGCGTATATTGAACCAGACTTGCATCCCAGGGATGAAGCCCACTTGATCATGGTGGGTAAGCTGTCTGATGTGCTGCTGGATTCAGTTTGCCAGTAATTTATTGAGGATTTTTGCATCAATATTCATGAAGGATATTGGTCTAAAATTCTCTTTTTTGATTGTGTCTCTGCCCAGCTTTGGTATCAGCATGATGCTGGCCTCATAAAATGAGTTAGGAAGGATTCCCTCTTTTTCTATTGATTGAAATAGTTTCTGAAGTAATGGTTCCAGTTCCTCCTTGGGCCTCTGGTAGAATTCGGCTGTGAACCCATCTGATCCTGGACTCTTTTTGGTTGGTAAGCTATTGATTATTGCCACAATTTCAGCTCCTGTTATTAGTCTATTCAGAGATTCAACTTCTTCCTGGTTTAGTCATGGGAGAGTGTATGTGTCGAGGAATTTATCCCTTTCTTTTTTTTTAATTTTTTTTCTTTTTATCATTATTTTTATTATTATTATTATTATTATTATACTTTAGGCTCTATGGTACATGTGCGCAACGTGCAGGTAAGCTACATGTGTATACATGTGCCATGCTGGTGCGCTTCACCCACCAACTCGTCATCTAGCATTAGGTATATCTCCCAATTCTGTCCCTCGCCCCTCCCCCCACCCCACAACAGTCCCCGAAGTGTGATGTTCCCCTTCTTGTGTCCACGTGTTCTCATTGTTCAATTCCCACCTATGAGTGAGAATATGTGGTGTTTGGTTTTTTGTTCTTGTGATAGTTTACTGAGAACGATGATTTCCAATTTCATCCATGTCCCTACAAAGGATATGAACTCATCATTTTTTATGGCTGCCTAGTATTCCATGGTGTATATGTGCCACATTTTCTTAATCCAGTCTATCATTGTTGGACATTTGGGTTGGTTCCAAGTCTTTGCTATTGTGTATAATGCCGCAATAAACATACGTGTGCATGTGTCTTTATAGCAGCATGATTTATAGTCCTTTGGGTATATACCCAGTAATGGAATGGCTGGGTCAAATGGAACTTCTAGTTCTAGATCCCTGAGGAATCGCCACAGTGACTTCCACAAGGGTTGAACTAGTTTACAGTCCCACCAACAGTGTAAAAGTGTTCCTATTTCTCCACATCCTCTCCAGCACCTGTTGTTTCCTGACTTTTTAATGATTGCCATTCTAACTGGTGTGAGATGGTATCTCATTGTGGTTTTGATTTGCATTTCTCTGATGGCCAGTGATGGTGAGCATTTTTTCATGTGTTTTTTGGCTGCATAAATGTCTTCTTTGGAGGAGTGTCTGTTCATGTCCTTCGCCCACTTTTTGATGGGGTTGTTTGGTGTTTTCTTTAAATTTGTTGGAGTTCATTGTAGATTCTGGATATTAGCCCTTTGTCAGATGAGTAGGTTGCGAAAATTTTCTCCCATTTTGTAGGTTGCCTGTTCACTCTGATGGTAGTTTCCTTTGCTGTGCAGAAGCTCTT
This sequence comes from Pongo abelii, assembly GCF_028885655.2. Lineage (NCBI taxonomy): Eukaryota > Metazoa > Chordata > Mammalia > Primates > Hominidae > Pongo > Pongo abelii. The sequence continues at coordinate 13,559,209 of NC_072000.2, read as the reverse complement.
TAGTTTAATTAGATCCCATTTGTCAATTTTGGCTTTTGTTGCCATTGCTTTTGGTGTTTTAGACATGAAGTCCTTGCCCATGCCTATGTCCTGAATGGTATTGCCTAGGTTTTCTTCTAGGGTTTTTATGGTTTTAGGTCTAACGTTTAAGTCTTTAATCCATCTTGAGTTGATTTTTGTATAAGGTGTAAGGAAGGGATCCAGTTTCAGCTTTCTACATGTGGCTAGCCAGTTTTCACAGCACCATTTATTAAATAGGGAATCCTTTCTCCATTTCTTGTTTTTGTCAAGTTTGTCAAAGATCAGATAGTTGTAGATATGTGGCATTATTTCTGACGGCTCTGTTCTGTTCCATTGATGTATATCTCTGTTTGGTACCAGTACCATGCTGTTTTGGTTACTGTAGCCTTGTAGTATAGTTTGAAGTCAGGTAGCGTGATGCCTCCAGCTTTGTTCTTTTGGCTTAGGATTGACTTGGTGATGCGGGCTCTTTTTTGGTTCCATATGAACTTTAAAGTAGATTTTTCCAATTCTGTGAAGAAAGTCATTGGTAACTTGATGGGGATGGCATTGAATCTGTAAATTACCTTGGGAAGGATGGCCATTTTCATGATATTGATTCTTCCTACCCATGAGCATGGAATGTTCTTCCATTTGTTTGTCTCCTCTTTTATTTCCTTGAGCAGTGGTTTGTAGTTTTCTCCTTGAAGAGGTCCTTCACATCCCTTGGAAGTTGGATTCCTAGGTATTTTATTCTCTTTGAAGCAATTGTGAATGGGAGTTCACTCATGATTTGGCTCTCTGTTTGTCTGTTATTGATGTATAAGAATGCTTGTGATTTTTGTCCATTGATTTTGTATGCTGAGACTTTGCTGAAGTTGCTTATCAGCTTAAGGGGATTTTGGGCTGAGACAATGGGGTTTTCTAGATATACTATCACGTCATCTGCAAACAGGGACAATTTGACTTCCTTTTTTCCTAATTGAATACCCTTGATTTCCTTCTCTTGCCTAATTGCCCTGGCCAGAACTTGCAACACTATGTTGAATACAAGTGGTGAGAGAGGGCATCCCTGCCTTGTGCCGGTTTTCAAAGTGAATGCTTCCAGTTTTTGCCCATTCAGTATGATATTGGCTGTGGGTTTGTCATAAACAGCTCTTATTATTTTGAGATACGACCCATCAATACCCAATTTATTGAGAGTTTTTAGCATGAAGGGTTGTTGAATTTTGTCAAAGGCCGTTTCTTCACGTATTGAGATAATCATGTGGTTTTTGACTTTGGTTCTGTTTATATGCTGGATTACATTTATTGATTTGAGTATATTGAACCAGACTTGCATCCCAGGGATGAAGCCCACTTGATCATGGTGGATAAGCTGTCTGATGTGCTGCTGGATTCGGTTTGCCAGTAATTTATTGAGGATTTTTGCATCAATATTCATCAAGGATATTGGTCTAAAATTCTCTTTTTTGATTGTGTCTCTGCCCAGCTTTGGTATCAGCATGATGCTGGCCTCATAAAATGAGTTAGGAAGGATTCCCTCTTTTTCTATTGATTGGAATAGTTTCTGAAGTAATGGTTCCAGTTCCTCCTTGGACCTCTGGTAGAATTCGGCTGTGAACCCATCTGATCCTGGACTCTTTTTGGTTGGTAAGCTATTGATTATTGCCACAATTTCAGCTCCTGTTATTAGTCTATTCAGAGATTCAACTTCTTCCTGGTTTAGTCAAGGGAGAGTGTATGTGTCGAGGAACTTATCCCTTTCTTTTTTTTTTAATTTTTTTTCTTTTTATCATTATTATTATTATTATTATTATTATTATTATACTTTAGGCTCTATGGTACATGTGCGCAACGTGCAGGTAAGCTACATGTGTATACATGTGCCATGCTGGTGCGCTGCACCCAAAAACTCGTCATCTAGCATTAGGTATATCTCCCAATGCTGTCCCTCGCCCCTCCCCCCACCCCACAACAGTCCCTGAAGTGTGATGTTCCCCTTCTTGTGTCCACGTGTTCTCATTGTTCAATTCCCACCTATGAGTGAGAATATGTGGTGTTTGGTTTTTTGTTCTTGCGATAGTTTACTGAGAACGTTGATTTCCAATTTCATCCATGTCCCTACAAATGATATGAACTCATCATTTTTTATGGCTGCCTAGTATTCCATGGTGTATATGTGCCACATTTTCTTAATCCAGTCTATCATTGTTGGACATTTGGGTTGGTTCCAAGTCTTTGCTATTGTGTATAATGCCGCAATAAACATACGTGTGCATGTGTATTTATAGCAGCATGATTTATAGTCCTTTGGGTATATACCCAGTAATGGGATGGCTGGGTCAAATGGAATTTCTAGTTCTAGATCCCTGAGGAATCGCCACAGTGACTTCCACAAGGGTTGAACTAGTTTACAGTCCCACCAACAGTGTAAAAGTGTTCCTATTTCTCCACATCCTCTCCAGCACCTGTTGTTTCCTGACTTTTGAATGATTGCCATTCTAACTGGTGTGAGATGGTATCTCATTGTGGTTTTGATTTGCATTTCTCTGATGGCCAGTGATGGTGAGCATTTTTTCATGTGTTTTTTGGCTGCATAAATGTCTTCTTTGGAGGACCGTCTGTTCATGTCCTTCACCCACTTTTTGATGGGGTTGTTTGGTGTTTTCTTGTAAATTTGTTGGAGTTCATTGTAGATACTGGATATTAGCCCTTTGTCAGATGAGTAGGTTGCGAAAATTTTCTCCCATTTTGTAGGTTGCCTGTTCACTCTGATGGTAGTTTCCTTTGCTGTGCAGAAGCTCTTTAGTTTAATTAGATCCCATTTGTCAATTTTGGCTTTTGTTGCCATTGCTTTTGGTGTTTTAGACATGAAGTCCTTGCCCATGCCTATGTCCTGAATGGTATTGCCTAGGTTTTCTTCTAGGGTTTTTATGGTTTTAGGTCTAACGTTTAAGTCTTTAATCCATCTTGAGTTGATTTTTGTATAAGGTGTAAGGAAGGGATCCAGTTTCAGCTTTCTACATGTGGCTAGCCAGTTTTCACAGCACCATTTATTAAATAGGGAATCCTTTCTCCATTTCTTGTTTTTGTCAAGTTTGTCAAAGATCAGATAGTTGTAGATATGTGGCATTATTTCTGACGGCTCTGTTCTGTTCCATTGATGTATATCTCTGTTTGGTACCAGTACCATGCTGTTTTGGTTACTGTAGCCTTGTAGTATAGTTTGAAGTCAGGTAGCGTGATGCCTCCAGCTTTGTTCTTTTGGCTTAGGATTGACTTGGTGATGCGGGCTCTTTTTTGGTTCCATATGAACTTTAAAGTAGATTTTTCCAATTCTGTGAAGAAAGTCATTGGTAACTTGATGGGGATGGCATTGAATCTGTAAATTACCTTGGGAAGGATGGCCATTTTCATGATATTGATTCTTCCTACCCATGAGCATGGAATGTTCTTCCATTTGTTTGTCTCCTCTTTTATTTCCTTGAGCAGTGGTTTGTAGTTTTCTCCTTGAAGAGGTCCTTCACATCCCTTGGAAGTTGGATTCCTAGGTATTTTATTCTCTTTGAAGCAATTGTGAATGGGAGTTCACTCATGATTTGGCTCTCTGTTTGTCTGTTATTGATGTATAAGAATGCTTGTGATTTTTGTCCATTGATTTTGTATGCTGAGACTTTGCTGAAGTTGCTTATCAGCTTAAGGAGATTTTGGGCTGAGACAATGGGGTTTTCTAGATATACTATCACGTCATCTGCAAACAGGGACAATTTGACTTCCTTTTTTCCTAATTGAATACCCTTGATTTCCTTCTCTTGCCTAATTGCCCTGGCCAGAACTTGCAACACTATGTTGAATACAAGTGGTGAGAGAGGGCATCCCTGCCTTGTGCCGGTTTTCAAAGTGAATGCTTCCAGTTTTTGCCCATTCAGTATGATATTGGCTGTGGGTTTGTCATAAACAGCTCTTATTATTTTGAGATACGACCCATCAATACCCAATTTATTGAGAGTTTTTAGCATGAAGGGTTGTTGAATTTTGTCAAAGGCCGTTTCTTCACGTATTGAGATAATCATGTGGTTTTTGACTTTGGTTCTGTTTATATGCTGGATTACATTTATTGATTTGAGTATATTGAACCAGACTTGCATCCCAGGGATGAAGCCCACTTGATCATGGTGGATAAGCTGTCTGATGTGCTGCTGGATTCGGTTTGCCAGTAATTTATTGAGGATTTTTGCATCAATATTCATCAAGGATATTGGTCTAAAATTCTCTTTTTTGATTGTGTCTCTGCCCAGCTTTGGTATCAGCATGATGCTGGCCTCATAAAATGAGTTAGGAAGGATTCCCTCTTTTTCTATTGATTGGAATAGTTTCTGAAGTAATGGTTCCAGTTCCTCCTTGGACCTCTGGTAGAATTCGGCTGTGAACCCATCTGATCCTGGACTCTTTTTGGTTGGTAAGCTATTGATTATTGCCACAATTTCAGCTCCTGTTATTAGTCTATTCAGAGATTCAACTTCTTCCTGGTTTAGTCATGGGAGAGTGTATGTGTCGAGGAACTTATCCCTTTCTTTTTTTTTTAATTTTTTTTCTTTTTATCATTATTATTATTATTATTATTATTATTATTATACTTTAGGCTCTATGGTACATGTGCGCAACGTGCAGGTAAGCTACATGTGTATACATGTGCCATGCTGGTGCGCTGCACCCAAAAACTCGTCATCTAGCATTAGGTATATCTCCCAATGCTGTCCCTCGCCCCTCCCCCCACCCCACAACAGTCCCTGAAGTGTGATGTTCCCCTTCTTGTGTCCACGTGTTCTCATTGTTCAATTCCCACCTATGAGTGAGAATATGTGGTGTTTGGTTTTTTGTTCTTGCGATAGTTTACTGAGAACGTTGATTTCCAATTTCATCCATGTCCCTACAAAGGATATGAACTCATCATTTTTTATGGCTGCCTAGTATTCCATGGTGTATATGTGCCACATTTTCTTAATCCAGTCTATCATTGTTGGACATTTGGGTTGGTTCCAAGTCTTTGCTATTGTGTATAATGCCGCAATAAACATACGTGTGCATGTGTCTTTATAGCAGCATGATTTATAGTCCTTTGGGTATATACCCAGTAATGGGATGGCTGGGTCAAATGGAATTTCTAGTTCTAGATCCCTGAGGAATCGCCACAGTGACTTCCACAAGGGTTGAACTAGTTTACAGTCCCACCAACAGTGTAAAAGTGTTCCTATTTCTCCACATCCTCTCCAGCACCTGTTGTTTCCTGACTTTTGAATGATTGCCATTCTAACTGGTGTGAGATGGTATCTCATTGTGGTTTTGATTTGCATTTCTCTGATGGCCAGTGATGGTGAGCATTTTTTCATGTGTTTTTTGGCTGCATAAATGTCTTCTTTGGAGGAGTGTCTGTTCATGTCCTTCTCCCACTTTTTGATGGGGTTCTTTGGTGTTTTCTTGTAAATTTGTTGGAGTTCATTGTAGATTCTGGATATTAGCCCTTTGTCAGATGAGTAGGTTGCGAAAATTTTCTCCCACTGTGTAGGTTGCCTGTTCACTCTGATGGTAGTTTCCTTTGCTGTGCAGAAGCTCTTTAGTTTAATTAGATCCCATTTGTAAATTTTGGCTTTTGTTGCCATTGCTTTTGGGGTTTTAGACATGAAGTCCTTGCCCATGCCTATGTCCTGAATGGTATTGCCTAGGTTTTCTTCTAGGGTTTTTATGGTTTTAGGTCTAACGTTTAAGTCTTTAATCCATCTTGAGTTGGTTTTTGTATAAGGTGTAAGGAAGGGATCCAGTTTCAGCTTTCTACATGTGGCTAGCCAGTTTTCCCAGCACCATTTATTAAATAGGGAATCCTTTCTCCATTTCTTGTTTTTGTCAAGTTTGTCAAAGATCAGATTGTTGTAGATATGTGGCATTATTTCTGACGGCTCTGTTCTGTTCCATTGATCTATATCTCTGTTTGGTACCAGTACCATGCTGTTTTGGTTACTGTAGCCTTGTAGTATAGTTTGAAGTCAGGTAGCGTGATGCCTCCAGCTTTGTTCTTTTGGCTTAGGATTGACTTGGTGATGCGGGCTCTTTTTTGGTCCCATCTGAACTTTAAAGTAGTTTTTTCCAATTGTGTAAAGAAAGTCATTGGTAACTTGATGGGGATGGCATTGAATCTGTAAATTACCTTGGGAAGGATGGCCATTTTCATGATATTGATTCTTCCTACCCATGAGCATGGAATGTTCTTCCATTTGTTTGTATCCTCTTTTATTTCCTTGAGCAGTGGTTTGTAGTTTTCTCCTTGAAGAGGTCCTTCACATCCCTTGGAAGTTGGATTCCTAGGTATTTTATTCTCTTTGAAGCAATTGTGAATGGGAGTTCACTCATGATTTGGCTCTCTGTTTGTCTGTTATTGATGTATAAGAATGCTTGTGATTTTTGTCCATTGATTTTGTATCCTGAGACTTTGCTGAAGTTGCTTATCAGCTTAAGGAGATTTTGGGCTGAGACAATGGGGTTTTCTAGATATACTATCACGTCATCTGCAAACAGGGACAATTTGACTTCCTTTTTTCCTAATTGAATATCCTTGATTTCCTTCTCTTGCCTAATTGCCCTGGCCAGAACTTCCAACACTATGTTGAATACAAGTGGTGAGAGAGGGCATCCCTGTCTTGTGCCAGTTTTCAAAGTGAATGCTTCCAGTTTTTGCCCATTCAGTATGATATTGGCTGTGGGTTTGTCATAAATAGCTCTTATTATTTTGAGATATGACCCATCAATACCCAATTTATTGAGAGTTTTTAGCATGAAGAGTTGTTGAATTTTGTCAAAGTCCTTTTCTTCACGTATTGAGATAATCATGTGGTTTTTGACTTTGGTTCTGTTTATATGCTGGATTACATTTATTGATTTGCGTATATTGAACCAGACATGCATCCCAGGGATGAAGCCCACTTGATCATGGTGGGTAAGCTGTCTGATGTGCTGCTGGATTCGGTTTGCCAGTAATTTATTGAGGATTTTTGCATCAATATTCATGAAGGATATTGGTCCAAAATTCTCTTTTTTGATTGTGTCTCTGCCCAGCTTTGGTATCAGCATGATGCTGGCCTCATAAAATGAGTTAGGAAGGATTCCCTCTTTTTCTATTGATTGGAATAGTTTCTGAAGTAATGGTTCCAGTTCCTCCTTGGACCTCTGGTAGAATTCGGCTGTGAACCCATCTGATCCTGAACTCTTTTTGGTTGGTAAGCTATTGATTATTGCCACAATTTCAGCTCCTGTTATTAGTCTATTCAGAGATTCAACTTCTTCCTGGTTTAGTCATGGGAGAGTGTATGTGTCGAGGAATTTATCCCTTTCCTTTTTTTTTAATTTTTTTTCTTTTTATCGTTATTTTTATTATTATTATTATTATTATTATACTTTAGGCTCTATGGTACATGTGCGCAACGTGCAGGTAAGCTACATGTGTATACATGTGCCATGCTGGTGTGCTGCACCCACCAACTCGTCATCTAGCATTAGGTATATCTCCCAATGCTGTCCCTCGCCCCTCCCCCCACCCCACAACAGTCCCCGAAGTGTGATGTTCCCCTTCTTGTGTCCACGTGTTCTCATTGTTCAATTCCCACCTATGAGTGAGAATATGTGGTGTTTGGTTTTTTGTTCTTGCGATAGTTTACTGAGAACGATGATTTCCAATTTCATCCATGTCCCTACAAAGGATATGAACTCATCATTTTTTATGGCTGCCTAGTATTCCATGGTGTATATGTGCCACATTTTCTTAATCCAGTCTATCATTGTTGGACATTTGGGTTGGTTCCAAGTCTTTGCTATTGTGTATAATGCCGCAATAAACATACGTGTGCATGTGTCTTTATAGAAGCATGATTTATAGTCCTTTGGGTATATACCCAGTAATGGGATGGCTGGGTCAAATGGAATTTCTAGTTCTAGATCCCTGAGGAATCGCCACAGTGACTTCCACAAGGGTTGAACTACTTTACAGTCCCACCAACAGTGTAAAAGTGTTCCTATTTCTCCACATCCTCTCCAGCACCTGTTGTTTCCTGACTTTTTAATGATTGCCATTCTAACTGGTGTGAGATGGTATCTCATTGAGGTTTTGATTTGCATTTCTCTGATGGCCAGTGATGGTGAGCATTTTTTCATGTGTTTTTTGGCTGCATAAATGTCTTCTTTGGAGGAGTGTCTGTTCATGTCCTTCGCCCACTTTTTGATGGGGTTGTTTGGTGTTTTCTTGTAAATTTGTTGGAGTTCATTGTAGATTCTGGATATTATCCCTTTGTCAGATGAGTAGGTTGCGAAAATTTTCTCCCATTTTGTAGGTTGCCTGTTCACTCTGATGGTAGTTTCCTTTGCTGTGCAGAAGCTCTTTAGTTTAATTAGATCCCATTTGTCAATTTTGGCTTTTGTTGCCATTGCTTTTGGTGTTTTAGACATGAAGTCCTTGCCCATGCCTATGTCCTGAATGGTATTGCCTAGGTTTTCTTCTAGGGTTTTTATGGTTTTAGGTCTAACGTTTAAGTCTTTAATCCATCTTGAGTTGATTTTTGTATAAGGTGTAAGGAAGGGATCCAGTTTCAGCTTTCTACATGTGGCTAGCCAGTTTTCACAGCACCATTTATTAAATAGGGAATCCTTTCTCCATTTCTTGTTTTTGTCAAGTTTGTCAAAGATCAGATTGTTGTAGATATGTGGCATTATTTCTGACGGCTCTGTTCTGTTCCATTGATCTATATCTCTGTTTGGTACCAGTACCATGCTGTTTTGGTTACTGTAGCCTTGTAGTATAGTTTGAAGTCAGGTAGCGTGATGCCTCCAGCTTTGTTCTTTTGGCTTAGGATTGACTTGGTGATGCGGGCTCTTTTTTGGTTCCATATGAACTTTAAAGTAGATTTTTCCAATTCTGTGAAGAAAGTCATTGGTAAGTTGATGGGGATGGCATTGAATCTGTAAATTACCTTGGGAAGGATGGCCATTTTCATGATATTGATTCTTCCTACCCATGAGCATGGAATGTTCTTCCATTTGTTTGTCTCCTCTTTTATTTCCTTGAGCAGTGGTTTGTAGTTTTCTCCTTGAAGAGGTCCTTCACATCCCTTGGAAGTTGGATTCCTAGGTATTTTATTCTCTTTGAAGCAATTGTGAATGGGAGTTCACTCATGATTTGGCTCTCTGTTTGTCTGTTATTGATGTATAAGAATGCTTGTGATTTTTGTCCATTGATTTTGTATCCTGAGACTTTGCTGAAGTTGCTTATCAGCTTAAGGAGATTTTGGGCTGAGACAATGGGGTTTTCTAGATATACTATCACGTCATCTGCAAACAGGGACAATTTGACTTCTTTTTTTCCTTACTGAATACCCTTGATTTCCTTCTCTTGCCTAATTGCCCTGGCCAGAACTTGCAACACTATGTTGAATACAAGTGGTGAGAGAGGGCATCCCTGTCTTGTGCCAGTTTTCAAAGTGAATGCTTCCAGTTTTTGCCCATTCAGTATGATATTGGCTGTGGGTTTGTCATAAATAGCTCTTATTATTTTGAGATATGACCCATCAATACCCAATTTATTGAGAGTTTTTAGCATGAAGGGTTGTTGAATTTTGTCAAAGTCCTTTTCTTCACGTATTGAGATAATCATGTGGTTTTTGACTTTGGTTCTGTTTATATGCTGGATTACATTTATTGATTTGCGTATATTGAACCAGACTTGCATCCCAGGGATGAAGCCCACTTGATCATGGTGGGTAAGCTGTCTGATGTGCTGCTGGATTCGGTTTGCCAGTAATTTATTGAGGATTTTTGCATCAATATTCATGAAGGATATTGGTCCAAAATTCTCTTTTTTGATTGTGTCTCTGCCCAGCTTTGGTATCAGCATGATGCTGGCCTCATAAAATGAGTTAGGAAGGATTCCCTCTTTTTCTATTGATTGGAATAGTTTCTGAAGTAATGGTTCCAGTTCCTCCTTGGACCTCTGGTAGAATTCGGCTGTGAACCCATCTGATCCTGGACTCTTTTTGGTTGGTAAGCTATTGATTATTGCCACAATTTCAGCTCCTGTTATTAGTCTATTCAGAGATTCAACTTCTTCCTGGTTTAGTCATGGGAGAGTGTATGTGTCGAGGAATTTATCCCTTTCTTTTTTTTTAATTTTTTTTCTTTTTATCATTATTTTTATTATTATTATTATTATTATTATTATACTTTAGGCTCTATGGTACATGTGCGCAACGTGCAGGTAAGCTACATGTGTATACATGTGCCATGCTGGTGCGCTGCACCCACCAACTCGTCATCTAGCATTAGGTATATCTCCCAATGCTGTCCCTCGCCCCTCCCCCCACCCCACAACAGTCTCCGAAGTGTGATGTTCCCCTTCTTGTGTCCACGTGTTCTCATTGTTCAATTCCCACCTATGAGTGAGAATATGTGGTGTTTGGTTTTTTGTTCTTGCGATAGTTTACTGAGAACGATGATTTCCAATTTCATCCATGTCCCTACAAAGGATATGAACTCATCATTTTTTATGGCTGCCTAGTATTCCATGGTGTATATGTGCCACATTTTCTTAATCCAGTCTATCATTGTTGGACATTTGGGTTGGTTCCAAGTCTTTGCTATTGTGTATAATGCCGCAATAAACATACGTGTGCATGTGTCTTTATAGCAGCATGATTTATAGTCCTTTGGGTATATACCCAGTAATGGAATGGCTGGGTCAAATGGAACTTCTAGTTCTAGATCCCTGAGGAATCGCCACAGTGACTTCCACAAGGGTTGAACTAGTTTACAGTCCCACCAACAGTGTAAAAGTGTTCCTATTTCTCCACATCCTCTCCAGCACCTGTTGTTTCCTGACTTTTTAATGATTGCCATTCTAACTGGTGTGAGATGGTATCTCATTGTGGTTTTGATTTGCATTTCTCTGATGGCCAGTGATGGTGAGCATTTTTTCATGTGTTTTTTGGCTGCATAAATGTCTTCTTTGGAGGAGTGTCTGTTCATGTCCTTCGCCCACTTTTTGATGGGGTTGTTTGGTGTTTTCTTGTAAATTTGTTGGAGTTCATTGTAGATTCTGGATATTATCCCTTTGTCAGATGAGTAGGTTGCGAAAATTTTCTCCCATTTTGTAGGTTGCCTGTTCACTCTGATGGTAGTTTCCTTTGCTGTGCAGAAGCTCTTTAGTTTAATTAGATCCCATTTGTCAATTTTGGCTTTTGTTGCCATTGCTTTTGGTGTTTTAGACATGAAGTCCTTGCCCATGCCTATGTCCTGAATGGTATTGCCTAGGTTTTCTTCTAGGGTTTTTATGGTTTTAGGTCTAACGTTTAAGTCTTTAATCCATCTTGAGTTGATTTTTGTATAAGGTGTAAGGAAGGGATCCAGTTTCAGCTTTCTACATGTGGCTAGCCAGTTTTCACAGCACCATTTATTAAATAGGGAATCCTTTCTCCATTTCTTGTTTTTGTCAAGTTTGTCAAAGATCAGATTGTTGTAGATATGTGGCATTATTTCTGACGGCTCTGTTCTGTTCCATTGATGTATATCTCTGTTTGGTACCAGTACCATGCTGTTTTGGTTACTGTAGCCTTGTAGTATAGTTTGAAGTCAGGTAGCGTGATGCCTCCAGCTTTGTTCTTTTGGCTTAGGATTGACTTGGTGATGCGGGCTCTTTTTTGGTTCCATATGAACTTTAAAGTAGATTTTTCCAATTCTGTGAAGAAAGTCATTGGTAAGTTGATGGGGATGGCATTGAATCTGTAAATTACCTTGGGAAGGATGGCCATTTTCATGATATTGATTCTTCCTACCCATGAGCATGGAATGTTCTTCCATTTGTTTGTCTCCTCTTTTATTTCCTTGAGCAGTGGTTTGTAGTTTTCTCCTTGAAGAGGTCCTTCACATCCCTTGGAAGTTGGATTCCTAGGTATTTTATTCTCTTTGAAGCAATTGTGAATGGGAGTTCACTCATGATTTGTCTCTCTGTTTGTCTGTTATTGATGTATAAGAATGCTTGTGATTTTTGTCCATTGATTTTGTACCTGAGACTTTGCTGAAGTTGCTTATCAGCTTAAGGAGATTTTGGGCTGAGACAATGGGGTTTTCTAGATATACTATCACGTCATCTGCAAACAGGGACAATTTGACTTCTTTTTTTCCTTACTGAATACCCTTGATTTCCTTCTCTTGCCTAATTGCCCTGGCCAGAACTTGCAACACTATGTTGAATACAAGTGGTGAGAGAGGGCATCCCTGTCTTGTGCCAGTTTTCAAAGTGAATGCTTCCAGTTTTTGCCCATTCAGTATGATATTGGCTGTGTGTTTGTCATAAATAGCTCTTATTATTTTGAGATATGACCCATCAATACCCAATTTATTGAGAGTTTTTAGCATGAAGGGTTGTTGAATTTTGTCAAAGTCCTTTTCTTCACGTATTGAGATAATCATGTGGTTTTTGACTTTGGTTCTGTTTATATGCTGGATTACATTCATTGATTTGCGTATATTGAACCAGACTTGCATCCCAGGGATGAAGCCCACTTGATCATGGTGGGTAAGCTGTCTGATGTGCTGCTGGATTCGGTTTGCCAGTAATTTATTGAGGATTTTTGCATCAATATTCATGAAGGATATTGGTCCAAAATTCTCTTTTTTGATTGTGTCTCTGCCCAGCTTTGGTATCAGCATGATGCTGGCCTCATAAAATGAGTTAGGAAGGATTCCCTCTTTTTCTATTGATTGGAATAGTTTCTGAAGTAATGGTTCCAGTTCCTCCTTGGACCTCTGGTAGAATTCGGCTGTGAACCCATCTGATCCTGGACTCTTTTTGGTTGGTAAGCTATTGATTATTGCCACAATTTCAGCTCCTGTTATTAGTCTATTCAGAGATTCAACTTCTTCCTGGTTTAGTCATGGGAGAGTGTATGTGTCGAGGAATTTATCCCTTTCTTTTTTTTTAATTTTTTTTCTTTTTATCATTATTTTTATTATTATTATTATTATTATTATACTTTAGGCTCTATGGTACATGTGCGCAACGTGCAGGTAAGCTACATGTGTATACATGTGCCATGCTGGTGCGCTGCACCCACCAACTCGTCATCTAGCATTAGGTATATCTCCCAATGCTGTCCCTCGCCCCTCCCCCCACCCCACAACAGTCTCCGAAGTGTGATGTTCCCCTTCTTGTGTCCACGTGTTCTCATTGTTCAATTCCCACCTATGAGTGAGAATATGTGGTGTTTGGTTTTTTGTTCTTGCGATAGTTTACTGAGAACGATGATTTCCAATTTCATCCATGTCCCTACAAAGGATATGAACTCATCATTTTTTATGGCTGCCTAGTATTCCATGGTGTATATGTGCCACATTTTCTTAATCCAGTCTATCATTGTTGGACATTTGGGTTGGTTCCAAGTCTTTGCTATTGTGTATAATGCCGCAATAAACATACGTGTGCATGTGTCTTTATAGCAGCATGATTTATAGTCCTTTGGGTATATACCCAGTAATGGAATGGCTGGGTCAAATGGAACTTCTAGTTCTAGATCCCTGAGGAATCGCCACAGTGACTTCCACAAGGGTTGAACTAGTTTACAGTCCCACCAACAGTGTAAAAGTGTTCCTATTTCTCCACATCCTCTCCAGCACCTGTTGTTTCCTGACTTTTGAATGATTGCCATTCTAACTGGTGTGAGATGGTATCTCATTGTGGTTTTGATTTGCATTTCTCTGATGGCCAGTGATGGTGAGCATTTTTTCATGTGTTTTTTGGCTGCATAAATGTCTTCTTTGGAGGAGTGTCTGTTCATGTCCTTCGCCCACTTTTTGATGGGGTTGTTTGGTGTTTTCTTTAAATTTGTTGGAGTTCATTGTAGATTCTGGATATTAGCCCTTTGTCAGATGAGTAGGTTGCGAAAATTTTCTCCCATTGTGTAGGTTGCCTGTTCACTCTGATGGTAGTTTCCTTTGCTGTGCAGAAGCTCTTTAGTTTAATTAGATCCCATTTGTCAATTTTGGCTTTTGTTGCCATTGCTTTTGGTGTTTTAGACATGAAGTCCTTGCCCATGCCTATGTCCTGAATGGTATTGCCTAGGTTTTCTTCTAGGGTTTTTATGGTTTTAGGTCTAACGTTTAAGTCTTTAATCCATCTTGAGTTGATTTTTGTATAAGGTGTAAGGAAGGGATCCAGTTTCAGCTTTCTACATGTGGCTAGCCAGTTTTCACAGCACCATTTATTAAATAGGGAATCCTTTCTCCATTTCTTGTTTTTGTCAAGTTTGTCAAAGATCAGATAGTTGTAGATATGTGGCATTATTTCTGACGGCTCTGTTCTGTTCCATTGATGTATATCTCTGTTTGGTACCAGTACCATGCTGTTTTGGTTACTGTAGCCTTGTAGTATAGTTTGAAGTCAGGTAGCGTGATGCCTCCAGCTTTGTTCTTTTGGCTTAGGATTGACTTGGTGATGCGGGCTCTTTTTTGGTTCCATATGAACTTTAAAGTAGATTTTTCCAATTCTGTGAAGAAAGTCATTGGTAACTTGATGGGGATGGCATTGAATCTGTAAATTACCTTGGGAAGGATGGCCATTTTCATGATATTGATTCTTCCTACCCATGAGCATGGAATGTTCTTCCATTTGTTTGTCTCCTCTTTTATTTCCTTGAGCAGTGGTTTGTAGTTTTCTCCTGAAGAGGTCCTTCACATCCCTTGGAAGTTGGATTCCTAGGTATTTTATTCTCTTTGAAGCAATTGTGAATGGGAGTTCACTCATGATTTGGCTCTCTGTTTGTCTGTTATTGATGTATAAGAATGCTTGTGATTTTTGTCCATTGATTTTGTATGCTGAGACTTTGCTGAAGTTGCTTATCAGCTTAAGGAGATTTTGGGCTGAGACAATGGGGTTTTCTAGATATACTATCACGTCATCTGCAAACAGGGACAATTTGACTTCCTTTTTTCCTAATTGAATACCCTTGATTTCCTTCTCTTGCCTAATTGCCCTGGCCAGAACTTGCAACACTATGTTGAATACAAGTGGTGAGAGAGGGCATCCCTGCCTTGTGCCGGTTTTCAAAGTGAATGCTTCCAGTTTTTGCCCATTCAGTATGATATTGGCTGTGGGTTTGTCATAAATAGCTCTTATTATTTTGAGATATGACCCATCAATACCCAATTTATTGAGAGTTTTTAGCATGAAGGGTTGTTGAATTTTGTCAAAGTCCTTTTCTTCACGTATTGAGATAATCATGTGGTTTTTGACTTTGGTTCTGTTTATATGCTGGATTACATTTATTGATTTGCGTATATTGAACCAGACTTGCATCCCAGGGATGAAGCCCACTTGATCATGGTGGGTAAGCTGTCTGATGTGCTGCTGGATTCGGTTTGCCAGTAATTTATTGAGGATTTTTGCATCAATATTCATGAAGGATATTGGTCCAAAATTCTCTTTTTTGATTGTGTCTCTGCCCAGCTTTGGTATCAGCATGATGCTGGCCTCATAAAATGAGTTAGGAAGGATTCCCTCTTTTTCTATTGATTGGAATAGTTTCTGAAGTAATGGTTCCAGTTCCTCCTTGGACCTCTGGTAGAATTCGGCTGTGAACCCATCTGATCCTGGACTCTTTTTGGTTGGTAAGCTATTGATTATTGCCACAATTTCAGCTCCTGTTATTAGTCTATTCAGAGATTCAACTTCTTCCTGGTTTAGTCATGGGAGAGTGTATGTGTCGAGGAATTTATCCCTTTCTTTTTTTTTAATTTTTTTTCTTTTTATCATTATTTTTATTATTATTATTATTATTATTATACTTTAGGCTCTATGGTACATGTGCGCAACGTGCAGGTAAGCTACATGTGTATACATGTGCCATGCTGGTGCGCTGCACCCACCAACTCGTCATCTAGCATTAGGTATATCTCCCAATGCTGTCCCTCGCCCCTCCCCCCACCCCACAACAGTCTCCGAAGTGTGATGTTCCCCTTCTTGTGTCCACGTGTTCTCATTGTTCAATTCCCACCTATGAGTGAGAATATGTGGTGTTTGGTTTTTTGTTCTTGCGATAGTTTACTGAGAACGATGATTTCCAATTTCATCCATGTCCCTACAAAGGATATGAACTCATCATTTTTTATGGCTGCCTAGTATTCCATGGTGTATATGTGCCACATTTTCTTAATCCAGTCTATCATTGTTGGACATTTGGGTTGGTTCCAAGTCTTTGCTATTGTGTATAATGCCGCAATAAACATACGTGTGCATGTGTCTTTATAGCAGCATGATTTATAGTCCTTTGGGTATATACCCAGTAATGGAATGGCTGGGTCAAATGGAACTTCTAGTTCTAGATCCCTGAGGAATCGCCACAGTGACTTCCACAAGGGTTGAACTAGTTTACAGTCCCACCAACAGTGTAAAAGTGTTCCTATTTCTCCACATCCTCTCCAGCACCTGTTGTTTCCTGACTTTTTAATGATTGCCATTCTAACTGGTGTGAGATGGTATCTCATTGTGGTTTTGATTTGCATTTCTCTGATGGCCAGTGATGGTGAGCATTTTTTCATGTGTTTTTTGGCTGCATAAATGTCTTCTTTGGAGGAGTGTCTGTTCATGTCCTTCGCCCACTTTTTGATGGGGTTGTTTGGTGTTTTCTTGTAAATTTGTTGGAGTTCATTGTAGATTCTGGATATTATCCCTTTGTCAGATGAGTAGGTTGCGAAAATTTTCTCCCATTTTGTAGGTTGCCTGTTCACTCTGATGGTAGTTTCCTTTGCTGTGCAGAAGCTCTTTAGTTTAATTAGATCCCATTTGTCAATTTTGGCTTTTGTTGCCATTGCTTTTGGTGTTTTAGACATGAAGTCCTTGCCCATGCCTATGTCCTGAATGGTATTGCCTAGGTTTTCTTCTAGGGTTTTTATGGTTTTAGGTCTAACGTTTAAGTCTTTAATCCATCTTGAGTTGATTTTTGTATAAGGTGTAAGGAAGGGATCCAGTTTCAGCTTTCTACATGTGGCTAGCCAGTTTTCACAGCACCATTTATTAAATAGGGAATCCTTTCTCCATTTCTTGTTTTTGTCAAGTTTGTCAAAGATCAGATTGTTGTAGATATGTGGCATTATTTCTGACGGCTCTGTTCTGTTCCATTGATGTATATCTCTGTTTGGTACCAGTACCATGCTGTTTTGGTTACTGTAGCCTTGTAGTATAGTTTGAAGTCAGGTAGCGTGATGCCTCCAGCTTTGTTCTTTTGGCTTAGGATTGACTTGGTGATGCGGGCTCTTTTTTGGTTCCATATGAACTTTAAAGTAGATTTTTCCAATTCTGTGAAGAAAGTCATTGGTAAGTTGATGGGGATGGCATTGAATCTGTAAATTACCTTGGGAAGGATGGCCATTTTCATGATATTGATTCTTCCTACCCATGAGCATGGAATGTTCTTCCATTTGTTTGTCTCCTCTTTTATTTCCTTGAGCAGTGGTTTGTAGTTTTCTCCTTGAAGAGGTCCTTCACATCCCTTGGAAGTTGGATTCCTAGGTATTTTATTCTCTTTGAAGCAATTGTGAATGGGAGTTCACTCATGATTTGTCTCTCTGTTTGTCTGTTATTGATGTATAAGAATGCTTGTGATTTTTGTCCATTGATTTTGTACCTGAGACTTTGCTGAAGTTGCTTATCAGCTTAAGGAGATTTTGGGCTGAGACAATGGGGTTTTCTAGATATACTATCACGTCATCTGCAAACAGGGACAATTTGACTTCTTTTTTTCCTTACTGAATACCCTTGATTTCCTTCTCTTGCCTAATTGCCCTGGCCAGAACTTGCAACACTATGTTGAATACAAGTGGTGAGAGAGGGCATCCCTGTCTTGTGCCAGTTTTCAAAGTGAATGCTTCCAGTTTTTGCCCATTCAGTATGATATTGGCTGTGTGTTTGTCATAAATAGCTCTTATTATTTTGAGATATGACCCATCAATACCCAATTTATTGAGAGTTTTTAGCATGAAGGGTTGTTGAATTTTGTCAAAGTCCTTTTCTTCACGTATTGAGATAATCATGTGGTTTTTGACTTTGGTTCTGTTTATATGCTGGATTACATTCATTGATTTGCGTATATTGAACCAGACTTGCATCCCAGGGATGAAGCCCACTTGATCATGGTGGGTAAGCTGTCTGATGTGCTGCTGGATTCGGTTTGCCAGTAATTTATTGAGGATTTTTGCATCAATATTCATGAAGGATATTGGTCCAAAATTCTCTTTTTTGATTGTGTCTCTGCCCAGCTTTGGTATCAGCATGATGCTGGCCTCATAAAATGAGTTAGGAAGGATTCCCTCTTTTTCTATTGATTGGAATAGTTTCTGAAGTAATGGTTCCAGTTCCTCCTTGGACCTCTGGTAGAATTCGGCTGTGAACCCATCTGATCCTGGACTCTTTTTGGTTGGTAAGCTATTGATTATTGCCACAATTTCAGCTCCTGTTATTAGTCTATTCAGAGATTCAACTTCTTCCTGGTTTAGTCATGGGAGAGTGTATGTGTCGAGGAATTTATCCCTTTCTTTTTTTTTAATTTTTTTTCTTTTTATCATTATTTTTATTATTATTATTATTATTATTATACTTTAGGCTCTATGGTACATGTGCGCAACGTGCAGGTAAGCTACATGTGTATACATGTGCCATGCTGGTGCGCTGCACCCACCAACTCGTCATCTAGCATTAGGTATATCTCCCAATGCTGTCCCTCGCCCCTCCCCCCACCCCACAACAGTCTCCGAAGTGTGATGTTCCCCTTCTTGTGTCCACGTGTTCTCATTGTTCAATTCCCACCTATGAGTGAGAATATGTGGTGTTTGGTTTTTTGTTCTTGCGATAGTTTACTGAGAACGATGATTTCCAATTTCATCCATGTCCCTACAAAGGATATGAACTCATCATTTTTTATGGCTGCCTAGTATTCCATGGTGTATATGTGCCACATTTTCTTAATCCAGTCTATCATTGTTGGACATTTGGGTTGGTTCCAAGTCTTTGCTATTGTGTATAATGCCGCAATAAACATACGTGTGCATGTGTCTTTATAGCAGCATGATTTATAGTCCTTTGGGTATATACCCAGTAATGGAATGGCTGGGTCAAATGGAACTTCTAGTTCTAGATCCCTGAGGAATCGCCACAGTGACTTCCACAAGGGTTGAACTAGTTTACAGTCCCACCAACAGTGTAAAAGTGTTCCTATTTCTCCACATCCTCTCCAGCACCTGTTGTTTCCTGACTTTTTAATGATTGCCATTCTAACTGGTGTGAGATGGTATCTCATTGTGGTTTTGATTTGCATTTCTCTGATGGCCAGTGATGGTGAGCATTTTTTCATGTGTTTTTTGGCTGCATAAATGTCTTCTTTGGAGGAGTGTCTGTTCATGTCCTTCGCCCACTTTTTGATGGGGTTGTTTGGTGTTTTCTTTAAATTTGTTGGAGTTCATTGTAGATTCTGGATATTAGCCCTTTGTCAGATGAGTAGGTTGCGAAAATTTTCTCCCATTGTGTAGGTTGCCTGTTCACTCTGATGGTAGTTTCCTTTGCTGTGCAGAAGCTCTTTAGTTTAATTAGATCCCATTTGTCAATTTTGGCTTTTGTTGCCATTGCTTTTGGTGTTTTAGACATGAAGTCCTTGCCCATGCCTATGTCCTGAATGGTATTGCCTAGGTTTTCTTCTAGGGTTTTTATGGTTTTAGGTCTAACGTTTAAGTCTTTAATCCATCTTGAGTTGATTTTTGTATAAGGTGTAAGGAAGGGATCCAGTTTCAGCTTTCTACATGTGGCTAGCCAGTTTTCACAGCACCATTTATTAAATAGGGAATCCTTTCTCCATTTCTTGTTTTTGTCAAGTTTGTCAAAGATCAGATAGTTGTAGATATGTGGCATTATTTCTGACGGCTCTGTTCTGTTCCATTGATGTATATCTCTGTTTGGTACCAGTACCATGCTGTTTTGGTTACTGTAGCCTTGTAGTATAGTTTGAAGTCAGGTAGCGTGATGCCTCCAGCTTTGTTCTTTTGGCTTAGGATTGACTTGGTGATGCGGGCTCTTTTTTGGTTCCATATGAACTTTAAAGTAGATTTTTCCAATTCTGTGAAGAAAGTCATTGGTAACTTGATGGGGATGGCATTGAATCTGTAAATTACCTTGGGAAGGATGGCCATTTTCATGATATTGATTCTTCCTACCCATGAGCATGGAATGTTCTTCCATTTGTTTGTCTCCTCTTTTATTTCCTTGAGCAGTGGTTTGTAGTTTTCTCCTGAAGAGGTCCTTCACATCCCTTGGAAGTTGGATTCCTAGGTATTTTATTCTCTTTGAAGCAATTGTGAATGGGAGTTCACTCATGATTTGGCTCTCTGTTTGTCTGTTATTGATGTATAAGAATGCTTGTGATTTTTGTCCATTGATTTTGTATGCTGAGACTTTGCTGAAGTTGCTTATCAGCTTAAGGAGATTTTGGGCTGAGACAATGGGGATTTCTAGATATACTATCACGTCATCTGCAAACAGGGACAATTTGACTTCCTTTTTTCCTAATTGAATACCCTTGATTTCCTTCTCTTGCCTAATTGCCCTGGCCAGAACTTGCAACACTATGTTGAATACAAGTGGTGAGAGAGGGCATCCCTGCCTTGTGCCGGTTTTCAAAGTGAATGCTTCCAGTTTTTGCCCATTCAGTATGATATTGGCTGTGGGTTTGTCATAAATAGCTCTTATTATTTTGAGATATGACCCATCAATACCCAATTTATTGAGAGTTTTTAGCATGAAGGGTTGTTGAATTTTGTCAAAGTCCTTTTCTTCACGTATTGAGATAATCATGTGGTTTTTGACTTTGGTTCTGTTTATATGCTGGATTACATTTATTGATTTGCGTATATTGAACCAGACTTGCATCCCAGGGATGAAGCCCACTTGATCATGGTGGGTAAGCTGTCTGATGTGCTGCTGGATTCGGTTTGCCAGTAATTTATTGAGGATTTTTGCATCAATATTCATGAAGGATATTGGTCCAAAATTCTCTTTTTTGATTGTGTCTCTGCCCAGCTTTGGTATCAGCATGATGCTGGCCTCATAAAATGAGTTAGGAAGGATTCCCTCTTTTTCTATTGATTGGAATAGTTTCTGAAGTAATGGTTCCAGTTCCTCCTTGGACCTCTGGTAGAATTCGGCTGTGAACCCATCTGATCCTGGACTCTTTTTGGTTGGTAAGCTATTGATTATTGCCACAATTTCAGCTCCTGTTATTAGTCTATTCAGAGATTCAACTTCTTCCTGGTTTAGTCATGGGAGAGTGTATGTGTCGAGGAATTTATCCCTTTCTTTTTTTTTAATTTTTTTTCTTTTTATCATTATTTTTATTGTTATTATTATTATTATTATACTTTAGGCTCTATGGTACATGTGCGCAACGTGCAGGTAAGCTACATGTGTATACATGTGCCATGCTGGTGCGCTGCACCCACCAACTCGTCATCTAGCATTAGGTATATCTCCCAATGCTGTCCCTCGCCCCTCCCCCCACCCCACAACAGTCTCCGAAGTGTGATGTTCCCCTTCTTGTGTCCACGTGTTCTCATTGTTCAATTCCCACCTATGAGTGAGAATATGTGGTGTTTGGTTTTTTGTTCTTGCGATAGTTTACTGAGAACGATGATTTCCAATTTCATCCATGTCCCTACAAAGGATATGAACTCATCATTTTTTATGGCTGCCTAGTATTCCATGGTGTATATGTGCCACATTTTCTTAATCCAGTCTATCATTGTTGGACATTTGGGTTGGTTCCAAGTCTTTGCTATTGTGTATAATGCCGCAATAAACATACGTGTGCATGTGTCTTTATAGCAGCATGATTTATAGTCCTTTGGGTATATACCCAGTAATGGAATGGCTGGGTCAAATGGAACTTCTAGTTCTAGATCCCTGAGGAATCGCCACAGTGACTTCCACAAGGGTTGAACTAGTTTACAGTCCCACCAACAGTGTAAAAGTGTTCCTATTTCTCCACATCCTCTCCAGCACCTGTTGTTTCCTGACTTTTTAATGATTGCCATTCTAACTGGTGTGAGATGGTATCTCATTGTGGTTTTGATTTGCATTTCTCTGATGGCCAGTGATGGTGAGCATTTTTTCATGTGTTTTTTGGCTGCATAAATGTCTTCTTTGGAGGAGTGTCTGTTCATGTCCTTCGCCCACTTTTTGATGGGGTTGTTTGGTGTTTTCTTGTAAATTTGTTGGAGTTCATTGTAGATTCTGGATATTATCCCTTTGTCAGATGAGTAGGTTGCGAAAATTTTCTCCCATTTTGTAGGTTGCCTGTTCACTCTGATGGTAGTTTCCTTTGCTGTGCAGAAGCTCTTTAGTTTAATTAGATCCCATTTGTCAATTTTGGCTTTTGTTGCCATTGCTTTTGGTGTTTTAGACATGAAGTCCTTGCCCATGCCTATGTCCTGAATGGTATTGCCTAGGTTTTCTTCTAGGGTTTTTATGGTTTTAGGTCTAACGTTTAAGTCTTTAATCCATCTTGAGTTGATTTTTGTATAAGGTGTAAGGATGGGATCCAGTTTCAGCTTTCTACATGTGGCTAGCCAGTTTTCACAGCACCATTTATTAAATAGGGAATCCTTTCTCCATTTCTTGTTTTTGTCAAGTTTGTCAAAGATCAGATTGTTGTAGATATGTGGCATTATTTCTGACGGCTCTGTTCTGTTCCATTGATGTATATCTCTGTTTGGTACCAGTACCATGCTGTTTTGGTTACTGTAGCCTTGTAGTATAGTTTGAAGTCAGGTAGCGTGATGCCTCCAGCTTTGTTCTTTTGGCTTAGGATTGACTTGGTGATGCGGGCTCTTTTTTGGTTCCATATGAACTTTAAAGTAGATTTTTCCAATTCTGTGAAGAAAGTCATTGGTAAGTTGATGGGGATGGCATTGAATCTGTAAATTACCTTGGGAAGGATGGCCATTTTCATGATATTGATTCTTCCTACCCATGAGCATGGAATGTTCTTCCATTTGTTTGTCTCCTCTTTTATTTCCTTGAGCAGTGGTTTGTAGTTTTCTCCTTGAAGAGGTCCTTCACATCCCTTGGAAGTTGGATTCCTAGGTATTTTATTCTCTTTGAAGCAATTGTGAATGGGAGTTCACTCATGATTTGTCTCTCTGTTTGTCTGTTATTGATGTATAAGAATGCTTGTGATTTTTGTCCATTGATTTTGTACCTGAGACTTTGCTGAAGTTGCTTATCAGCTTAAGGAGATTTTGGGCTGAGACAATGGGGTTTTCTAGATATACTATCACGTCATCTGCAAACAGGGACAATTTGACTTCTTTTTTTCCTTACTGAATACCCTTGATTTCCTTCTCTTGCCTAATTGCCCTGGCCAGAACTTGCAACACTATGTTGAATACAAGTGGTGAGAGAGGGCATCCCTGTCTTGTGCCAGTTTTCAAAGTGAATGCTTCCAGTTTTTGCCCATTCAGTATGATATTGGCTGTGGGTTTGTCATAAATAGCTCTTATTATTTTGAGATATGACCCATCAATACCCAATTTATTGAGAGTTTTTAGCATGAAGGGTTGTTGAATTTTGTCAAAGTCCTTTTCTTCACGTATTGAGATAATCATGTGGTTTTTGACTTTGGTTCTGTTTATATGCTGGATTACATTCATTGATTTGCGTATATTGAACCAGACTTGCATCCCAGGGATGAAGCCCACTTGATCATGGTGGGTAAGCTGTCTGATGTGCTGCTGGATTCGGTTTGCCAGTAATTTATTGAGGATTTTTGCATCAATATTCATGAAGGATATTGGTCCAAAATTCTCTTTTTTGATTGTGTCTCTGCCCAGCTTTGGTATCAGCATGATGCTGGCCTCATAAAATGAGTTAGGAAGGATTCCCTCTTTTTCTATTGATTGGAATAGTTTCTGAAGTAATGGTTCCAGTTCCTCCTTGGACCTCTGGTAGAATTCGGCTGTGAACCCATCTGATCCTGGACTCTTT
Source organism: Pongo abelii (assembly GCF_028885655.2). NCBI lineage: Eukaryota > Metazoa > Chordata > Mammalia > Primates > Hominidae > Pongo > Pongo abelii. The sequence continues at coordinate 13,535,100 of NC_072000.2, read as the reverse complement.
TTGGTTGGTAAGCTATTGATTATTGCCACAATTTCAGCTCCTGTTATTAGTCTATTCAGAGATTCAACTTCTTCCTGGTTTAGTCATGGGAGAGTGTATGTGTCGAGGAATTTATCCCTTTCTTTTTTTTTAATTTTTTTTCTTTTTATCATTATTTTTATTATTATTATTATTATTATTATACTTTAGGCTCTATGGTACATGTGCGCAACGTGCAGGTAAGCTACATGTGTATACATGTGCCATGCTGGTGCGCTGCACCCACCAACTCGTCATCTAGCATTAGGTATATCTCCCAATGCTGTCCCTCGCCCCTCCCCCCACCCCACAACAGTCTCCGAAGTGTGATGTTCCCCTTCTTGTGTCCACGTGTTCTCATTGTTCAATTCCCACCTATGAGTGAGAATATGTGGTGTTTGGTTTTTTGTTCTTGCGATAGTTTACTGAGAACGATGATTTCCAATTTCATCCATGTCCCTACAAAGGATATGAACTCATCATTTTTTATGGCTGCCTAGTATTCCATGGTGTATATGTGCCACATTTTCTTAATCCAGTCTATCATTGTTGGACATTTGGGTTGGTTCCAAGTCTTTGCTATTGTGTATAATGCCGCAATAAACATACGTGTGCATGTGTCTTTATAGCAGCATGATTTATAGTCCTTTGGGTATATACCCAGTAATGGAATGGCTGGGTCAAATGGAACTTCTAGTTCTAGATCCCTGAGGAATCGCCACAGTGACTTCCACAAGGGTTGAACTAGTTTACAGTCCCACCAACAGTGTAAAAGTGTTCCTATTTCTCCACATCCTCTCCAGCACCTGTTGTTTCCTGACTTTTTAATGATTGCCATTCTAACTGGTGTGAGATGGTATCTCATTGTGGTTTTGATTTGCATTTCTCTGATGGCCAGTGATGGTGAGCATTTTTTCATGTGTTTTTTGGCTGCATAAATGTCTTCTTTGGAGGAGTGTCTGTTCATGTCCTTCGCCCACTTTTTGATGGGGTTGTTTGGTGTTTTCTTGTAAATTTGTTGGAGTTCATTGTAGATTCTGGATATTATCCCTTTGTCAGATGAGTAGGTTGCGAAAATTTTCTCCCATTTTGTAGGTTGCCTGTTCACTCTGATGGTAGTTTCCTTTGCTGTGCAGAAGCTCTTTAGTTCAATTAGATCCGATTTGTCAATTTTGGCTTTTGTTGCCATTGCTTTTGGTGTTTTAGACATGAAGTCCTTGCCCATGCCTATGTCCTGAATGGTATTGCCTAGGTTTTCTTCTAGGGTTTTTATGGTTTTAGGTCTAACGTTTAAGTCTTTAATCCATCTTGAGTTGATTTTTGTATAAGGTGTAAGGAAGGGATCCAGTTTCAGCTTTCTACATGTGGCTATCCAGTTTTCACAGCACCATTTATTAAATAGGGAATCCTTTCTCCATTTCTTGTTTTTGTCAAGTTTGTCAAAGATCAGATAGTTGTAGATATGTGGCATTATTTCTGACGGCTCTGTTCTGTTCCATTGATGTATATCTCTGTTTGGTACCAGTACCATGCTGTTTTGGTTACTGTAGCCTTGTAGTATAGTTTGAAGTCAGGTAGCGTGATGCCTCCAGCTTTGTTCTTTTGGCTTAGGATTGACTTGGTGATGCGGGCTCTTTTTTGGTTCCATATGAACTTTAAAGTAGATTTTTCCAATTCTGTGAAGAAAGTCATTGGTAACTTGATGGGGATGGCATTGAATCTGTAAATTACCTTGGGAAGGATGGCCATTTTCATGATATTGATTCTTCCTACCCATGAGCATGGAATGTTCTTCCATTTGTTTGTCTCCTCTTTTATTTCCTTGAGCAGTGGTTTGTAGTTTTCTCCTTGAAGAGGTCCTTCACATCCCTTGGAAGTTGGATTCCTAGGTATTTTATTCTCTTTGAAGCAATTGTGAATGGGAGTTCACTCATGATTTGGCTCTCTGTTTGTCTGTTATTGATGTATAAGAATGCTTGTGATTTTTGTCCATTGATTTTGTATGCTGAGACTTTGCTGAAGTTGCTTATCAGCTTAAGGAGATTTTGGGCTGAGACAATGGGGTTTTCTAGATATACTATCACGTCATCTGCAAACAGGGACAATTTGACTTCCTTTTTTCCTAATTGAATACCCTTGATTTCCTTCTCTTGCCTAATTGCCCTGGCAAGAACTTGCAACACTATGTTGAATACAAGTGGTGAGAGAGGGCATCCCTGCCTTGTGCCGGTTTTCAAAGTGAATGCTTCCAGTTTTTGCCCATTCAGTATGATATTGGCTGTGGGTTTGTCATAAACAGCTCTTATTATTTTGATATACGACCCATCAATACCCAATTTATTGAGAGTTTTTAGCATGAAGGGTTGTTGAATTTTGTCAAAGGCCGTTTCTTCACGTATTGAGATAATCATGTGGTTTTTGACTTTGGTTCTGTTTATATGCTGGATTACATTTATTGATTTGAGTATATTGAACCAGACTTGCATCCCAGGGATGAAGCCCACTTGATCATGGTGGATAAGCTGTCTGATGTGCTGCTGGATTCGGTTTGCCAGTAATTTATTGAGGATTTTTGCATCAATATTCATCAAGGATATTGGTCTAAAATTCTCTTTTTTGATTGTGTCTCTGCCCAGCTTTGGTATCAGCATGATGCTGGCCTCATAAAATGAGTTAGGAAGGATTCCCTCTTTTTCTATTGATTGGAATAGTTTCTGAAGTAATGGTTCCAGTTCCTCCTTGGACCTCTGGTAGAATTCGGCTGTGAACCCATCTGATCCTGGACTCTTTTTGGTTGGTAAGCTATTGATTATTGCCACAATTTCAGCTCCTGTTATTAGTCTATTCAGAGATTCAACTTCTTCCTGGTTTAGTCATGGGAGAGTGTATGTGTCGAGGAACTTATCCCTTTCTTTTTTTTTTAATTTTTTTTCTTTTTATCATTATTATTATTATTATTATTATTATTATTATACTTTAGGCTCTATGGTACATGTGCGCAACGTGCAGGTAAGCTACATGTGTATACATGTGCCATGCTGGTGCGCTGCACCCAAAAACTCGTCATCTAGCATTAGGTATATCTCCCAATGCTGTCCCTCGCCCCTCCCCCCACCCCACAACAGTCCCTGAAGTGTGATGTTCCCCTTCTTGTGTCCACGTGTTCTCATTGTTCAATTCCCACCTATGAGTGAGAATATGTGGTGTTTGGTTTTTTGTTCTTGCGATAGTTTACTGAGAACGTTGATTTCCAATTTCATCCATGTCCCTACAAATGATATGAACTCATCATTTTTTATGGCTGCCTAGTATTCCATGGTGTATATGTGCCACATTTTCTTAATCCAGTCTATCATTGTTGGACATTTGGGTTGGTTCCAAGTCTTTGCTATTGTGTATAATGCCGCAATAAACATACGTGTGCATGTGTCTTTATAGCAGCATGATTTATAGTCCTTTGGGTATATACCCAGTAATGGGATGGCTGGGTCAAATGGAATTTCTAGTTCTAGATCCCTGAGGAATCGCCACAGTGACTTCCACAAGGGTTGAACTAGTTTACAGTCCCACCAACAGTGTAAAAGTGTTCCTATTTCTCCACATCCTCTCCAGCACCTGTTGTTTCCTGACTTTTGAATGATTGCCATTCTAACTGGTGTGAGATGGTATCTCATTGTGGTTTTGATTTGCATTTCTCTGATGGCCAGTGATGGTGAGCATTTTTTCATGTGTTTTTTGGCTGCATAAATGTCTTCTTTGGAGGAGTGTCTGTTCATCTCCTTCTCCCACTTTTTGATGGGGTTCTTTGGTGTTTTCTTGTAAATTTGTTGGAGTTCATTGTAGATTCTGGATATTAGCCCTTTGTCAGATGAGTAGGTTGCGAAAATTTTCTCCCATTTTGTAGGTTGCCTGTTCACTCTGATGGTAGTTTCCTTTGCTGTGCAGAAGCTCTTTAGTTTAATTAGATCCCATTTGTAAATTTTGGCTTTTGTTGCCATTGCTTTTGGGGTTTTAGACATGAAGTCCTTGCCCATGCCTATGTCCTGAATGGTATTGCCTAGGTTTTCTTCTAGGGTTTTTATGGTTTTAGGTCTAACGTTTAAGTCTTTAATCCATCTTGAGTTGGTTTTTGTATAAGGTGTAAGGAAGGGATCCAGTTTCAGCTTTCTACATGTGGCTAGCCAGTTTTCCCAGCACCATTTATTAAATAGGGAATTCTTTCTCCATTTCTTGTTTTTGTCAAGTTTGTCAAAGATCAGATTGTTGTAGATATGTGGCATTATTTCTGACGGCTCTGTTCTGTTCCATTGATCTATATCTCTGTTTGGTACCAGTACCATGCTGTTTTGGTTACTGTAGCCTTGTAGTATAGTTTGAAGTCAGGTAGCGTGATGCCTCCAGCTTTGTTCTTTTGGCTTAGGATTGACTTGGTGATGCGGGCTCTTTTTTGGTCCCATATGAACTTTAAAGTAGTTTTTTCCAATTCTGTAAAGAAAGTCATTGGTAACTTGATGGGGATGGCATTGAATCTGTAAATTACCTTGGGAAGGATGGCCATTTTCATGATATTGATTCTTCCTACCCATGAGCATGGAATGTTCTTCCATTTGTTTGTCTCCTCTTTTATTTCCTTGAGCAGTGGTTTGTAGTTTTCTCCTTGAAGAGGTCCTTCACATCCCTTGGAAGTTGGATTCCTAGGTATTTTATTCTCTTTGAAGCAATTGTGAATGGGAGTTCACTCATGATTTGGCTCTCTGTTTGTCTGTTATTGATGTATAAGAATGCTTGTGATTTTTGTCCATTGATTTTGTATCCTGAGACTTTGCTGAAGTTGCTTATCAGCTTAAGGAGATTTTGGGCTGAGACAATGGGATTTTCTAGATATACTATCACGTCATCTGCAAACAGGGACAATTTGACTTCCTTTTTTCCTAATTGAATACCCTTGATTTCCTTCTCTTGCCTAATTGCCCTGGCCAGAACTTCCAACACTATGTTGAATAGAAGTGGTGAGAGAGGGCATCCCTGTCTTGTGCCAGTTTTCAAAGTGAATGCTTCCAGTTTTTGCCCATTCAGTATGATATTGGCTGTGGGTTTGTCATAAACAGCTCTTATTATTTTGAGATACGACCCATCAATACCCAATTTATTGAGAGTTTTTAGCATGAAGGGTTGTTGAATTTTGTCAAAGGCCTTTTCTTCACGTATTGAGAGAATCATGTGGTTTTTGACTTTGGTTCTGTTTATATGCTGGATTACATTTATTGATTTGCGTATATTGAACCAGACTTGCATCCCAGGGATGAAGCCCACTTGATCATGGTGGATAAGCTGTCTGATGTGCTGCTGGATTCGGTTTGCCAGTAATTTATTGAGGATTTTTGCATCAATATTCATCAAGGATATTGGTCTAAAATTCTCTTTTTTGATTGTGTCTCTGCCCAGCTTTGGTATCAGCATGATGCTGGCCTCATAAAATGAGTTAGGAAGGATTCCCTCTTTTTCTATTGATTGGAATAGTTTCTGAAGTAATGGTTCCAGATCCTCCTTGGACCTCTGGTAGAATTCGGCTGTGAACCCATCTGATCCTGGACTCTTTTTGGTTGGTAAGCTATTGATTATTGCCACAATTTCAGCTCCTGTTATTAGTCTATTCAGAGATTCAACTTCTTCCTGGTTTAGTCATGGGAGAGTGTATGTGTCGAGGAATTTATCCCTTTCTTTTTTTTTAATTTTTTTTCTTTTTATCATTATTATTATTATTATTATTATTATTATTATTATTATTATACTTTAGGCTCTATGGTACATGTGCGCAACGTGCAGGTAAGCTACATGTGTATACATGTGCCATGCTGGTGCGCTGCACCCAAAAACTCGTCATCTAGCATTAGGTATATCTCCCAATGCTGTCCCTCGCCCCTCCCCCCACCCCACAACAGTCCCCGAAGTGTGATGTTCCCCTTCTTGTGTCCACGTGTTCTCATTGTTCAATTCCCACCTATGAGTGAGAATATGTGGTGTTTGGTTTTTTGTTCTTGCGATAGTTTACTGAGAACGATGATTTCCAATTTCATCCATGTCCCTACAAAGGATATGAACTCATCATTTTTTATGGCTGCCTAGTATTCCATGGTGTATATGTGCCACATTTTCTTAATCCAGTCTATCATTGTTGGACATTTGGGTTGGTTCCAAGTCTTTGCTATTGTGTATAATGCCGCAATAAACATACGTGTGCATGTGTCTTTATAGCAGCATGATTTATAGTCCTTTGGGTATATACCCAGTAATGGGATGGCTGGGTCAAATGGAATTTCTAGTTCTAGATCCCTGAGGAATCGCCACAGTGACTTCCACAAGGGTTGAACTAGTTTACAGTCCCACCAACAGTGTAAAAGTGTTCCTATTTCTCCACATCCTCTCCAGCACCTGTTGTTTCCTGACTTTTTAATGATTGCCATTCTAACTGGTGTGAGATGGTATCTCATTGTGGTTTTGATTTGCATTTCTCTGATGGCCAGTGATGGTGAGCATTTCTTCATGTGTTTTTTGGCTGCATAAATGTCTTCTTTGGAGGAGTGTCTGTTCATGTCCTTCGCCCACTTTTGGATGGGGTTGTTTGGTGTTTTCTTGTAAATTTGTTTGGGTTCATTGTAGATTCTGGATATTAGCCCTTTGTCAGATGAGTAGGTTGCGAAAATTTTCTCCCATTTTGTAGGTTGCCTGTTCACTCTGATGGTAGTTTCCTTTGCTGTGCAGAAGCTCTTTAGTTTAATTAGATCCCATTTGTCAATTTTGGCTTTTGTTGCCATTGCTTTTGGTGTTTTAGACATGAAGTCCTTTCCCATGCCTATGTCCTGAATGGTATTGCCTAGGTTTTCTTCTAGGGTTTTTATGGTTTTAGGTCTAACGTTTAAGTCTTTAATCCATCTTGAGTTGATTTTTGTATAAGGTGTAAGGAAGGGATCCAGTTTCAGCTTTCTACATGTGGCTAGCCAGTTTTCACAGCACCATTTATTAAATAGGGAGTCCTTTCTCCATTTCTTGTTTTTGTCAAGTTTGTCAAAGATCAGATTGTTGTAGATATGTGGCATTATTTCTGACGGCTCTGTTCTGTTCCATTGATCTATATCTCTGTTTGGTACCAGTACCATGCTGTTTTGGTTACTGTAGCCTTGTAGTATAGTTTGAAGTCAGGTAGCGTGATGCCTCCAGCTTTGTTCTTTTTGCTTAGGATTGACTTGGTGATGCGGGCTCTTTTTTGGTTCCATATGAACTTTAAAGTAGTTTTTTCCAATTCTGTGAAGAAAGTCATTGGTAACTTGATGGGGATGGCATTGAATCTGTAAATTACCTTGGGAAGGATGGCCATTTTCATGATATTGATTCTTCCTACCCATGAGCATGGAATGTTCTTCTATTTGTTTGTATCCTCTTTATTTCCTTGAGAAGTGGTTTGTAGTTTTCTCCTTGAAGAGGTCCTTCACATCCCTTGTAAGTTGGATACCTAGGTATTTTATTCTCTTTGAAGCAATTGTGAATGTGAGTTCACTCATGATTTGGCTCTCTGTTTGTCTGTTATTGATGTATAAGAATGTTTGTGATTTTTGTCCATTGATTTTGTATCCTGAGACTTTGCTGAAGTTGCTTATCAGCTTAAGGAGATTTTGGGCTGAGACAATGGGGTTTTCTAGATATACTATCACGTCATCTGCAAACAGGGACAATTTGACTTCCTTTTTTCCTAATTGAATACCCTTGATTTCCTTCTCTTGCCTAATTGCCCTGGCCAGAACTTCCAACACTATGTTGAATAGAAGTGGTGAGAGAGGGCATCCCTGTCTTGTGCCAGTTTTCAAAGTGAATGCTTCCAGTTTTTGCCCATTCAGTATGATATTGGCTGTGGGTTTGTCATAAGTAGCTCTTATTATTTAGAGATACGACCCATCAATACCCAATTTATTGAGAGTTTTTAGCATGAAGGGTTGTTGAATTTTGTCAAAGGCCTTTTGTTCACGTATTGAGATAATCATATGGTTTTTGACTTTCGTTCTGTTTATATGCTGGATTACATTTATTGATTTGCGTATATTGAACCAGACTTGCATCCCAGGTATGAAGCCCACTTGATCATGGTGGATAAGCTGTCTGATGTGCTGCTGGATTCGGTTTGCCAGTAATTTATTGAGGATTTTTGCATCAATATTCATCAAGGATATTGGTCTAAAATTCTCTTTTTCATTGTGTCTCTGCCCAGCTTTGGTATCAGCATGATGCTGGCCTCATAAAATGAGTTAGGAAGGATTCCCTCTTTTTCTATTGATTGGAATAGTTTCTGAAGTAATGGTTCCGGTTCCTCCTTGGACCTCTGGTAGAATTCGGCTGTGAACCCATCTGATCCTGGACTCTTTTTGGTTGGTAAGCTATTGATTATTGCCACAATTTCAGCTCCTGTTATTAGTCTATTCAGAGATTCAACTTCTTCCTGGTTTAGTCATGGGAGAGTGTATGTGTCGAGGAATTTATCCCTTTCTTTTTTTTTTAATTTTTTTCTTTTTATCATTATTTTTATTATTATTATTATTAATATTATACTTTAGGCTCTATGGTACATGTGCGCAACGTGCAGGTAAGCTACATGTGTATACATGTGCCATGCTGGTGCGCTGCACCCACCAACTCGTCATCTAGCATTAGGTATATCTCCCAATGCTGTCCCTCGCCCCTCCCCCCAACCCACAACAGTCCCCGAAGTGTGATGTTCCCCTTCTTGTGTCCACGTGTTCTCATTGTTCAATTCCCACCTATGAGTGAGAAGATGTGGTGTTTGGTTTTTTGTTCTTGCGATAGTTTACTGAGAACGATGATTTCCAATTTCATCCATGTCCCTACAAAGGATATGAACTCATCATTTTTTATGGCTGCCTAGTATTCCATGGTGTATATGTGCCACATTTTCTTAATCCAGTCTATCATTGTTGGACATTTGGGTTGGTTCCAAGTCTTTGCTATTGTGTATAATGCCGCAATAAACATACGTGTGCATGTGTCTTTATAGCAGCATGATTTATAGTCCTTTGGGTATATACCCAGTAATGGGATGGCTGGGTGAAATGGAATTTTTAGTTCTAGATCCCTGAGGAATCGCCACAGTGACTTCCACAAGGGTTGAACTATTTTACAGTCCCACCAACAGTGTAAAAGTGTTCCTATTTCTCCACATCCTCTCCAGCACCTGTTGTTTCTTGACTTTTTAATGATTGCCATTCTAACTGGTGTGAGATGGTATCTCATTGTGCTTTTGATTTGCATTTCTCTGATGGCCAGTGATGGTGAGCATTTTTTCATGTGTTTTTTGGCTGCATAAATGTCTTCTTTGGAGGAGTGTCTGTTCATGTCCTTCGCCCACTTTTTGATGGGGTTGTTTGGTGTTTTCTTGTAAATTTGTTGGAGTTCATTGTAGATTCTGGATATTAGCCCTTTGTCAGATGAGTAGGTTGCGAAAATTTTCTCCCATTTTGTAGGTTGCCTGTTCACTCTGATGGTAGTTTCCTTTGCTGTGCAGAAGCTCTTTAGTTTAATTAGATCCCATTTGTCAATTTTGGCTTTTGTTGCCATTGCTTTTGGTGTTTTAGACATGAAGTCCTTGCCCATGCCTATGTCCTGAATGGTATTGCCTAGGTTTTCTTCTAGGGTTTTTATGGTTTTAGGTCTAACGTTTAAGTCTTTAATCCATCTTGAGTTGATTTTTGTATAAGGTGTAAGGAAGGGATCCAGTTTCAGCTTTCTACATGTGGCTAGCCAGTTTTCCCAGCACCATTTATTAAATATGGAATTCTTTCTCCATTTCTTGTTTTTGTCAAGTTTGTCAAAGATCAGATAGTTGTAGATATGTGGCATTATTTCTGACGGCTCTGTTCTGTTCCATTGATGTATATCTCTGTTTGGTACCAGTACCATGCTGTTTTGGTTACTGTAGCCTTGTAGTATAGTTTGAAGTCAGGTAGCGTGATGCCTCCAGCTTTGTTCTTTTGGCTTAGGATTGACTTGGTGATGCGGGCTCTTTTTTGGTTCCATATGAACTTTAAAGTAGATTTTTCCAATTCTGTGAAGAAAGTCATTGGTAACTTGATGGGGATGGCATTGAATCTGTAAATTACCTTGGGAAGGATGGCCATTTTCATGATATTGATTCTTCCTACCCATGAGCATGGAATGTTCTTCCATTTGTTTGTCTCCTCTTTTATTTCCTTGAGCAGTGGTTTGTAGTTTTCTCCTTGAAGAGGTCCTTCACATCCCTTGGAAGTTGGATTCCTAGGTATTTTATTCTCTTTGAAGCAATTGTGAATGGGAGTTCACTCATGATTTGGCTCTCTGTTTGTCTGTTATTGATGTATAAGAATGCTTGTGATTTTTGTCCATTGATTTTGTATGCTGAGACTTTGCTGAAGTTGCTTATCAGCTTAAGGAGATTTTGGGCTGAGACAATGGGGTTTTCTAGATATACTATCACGTCATCTGCAAACAGGGACAATTTGACTTCCTTTTTTCCTAATTGAATACCCTTGATTTCCTTCTCTTGCCTAATTGCCCTGGCAAGAACTTGCAACACTATGTTGAATACAAGTGGTGAGAGAGGGCATCCCTGCCTTGTGCCGGTTTTCAAAGTGAATGCTTCCAGTTTTTGCCCATTCAGTATGATATTGGCTGTGGGTTTGTCATAAACAGCTCTTATTATTTTGAGATACGACCCATCAATACCCAATTTATTGAGAGTTTTTAGCATGAAGGGTTGTTGAATTTTGTCAAAGGCCGTTTCTTCACGTATTGAGATAATCATGTGGTTTTTGACTTTGGTTCTGTTTATATGCTGGATTACATTTATTGATTTGAGTATATTGAACCAGACTTGCATCCCAGGGATGAAGCCCACTTGATCATGGTGGATAAGCTGTCTGATGTGCTGCTGGATTCGGTTTGCCAGTAATTTATTGAGGATTTTTGCATCAATATTCATCAAGGATATTGGTCTAAAATTCTCTTTTTTGATTGTGTCTCTGCCCAGCTTTGGTATCAGCATGATGCTGGCCTCATAAAATGAGTTAGGAAGGATTCCCTCTTTTTCTATTGATTGGAATAGTTTCTGAAGTAATGGTTCCAGTTCCTCCTTGGACCTCTGGTAGAATTCGGCTGTGAACCCATCTGATCCTGGACTCTTTTTGGTTGGTAAGCTATTGATTATTGCCACAATTTCAGCTCCTGTTATTAGTCTATTCAGAGATTCAACTTCTTCCTGGTTTAGTCATGGGAGAGTGTATGTGTCGAGGAACTTATCCCTTTCTTTTTTTTTTAATTTTTTTTCTTTTTATCATTATTATTATTATTATTATTATTATTATACTTTAGGCTCTATGGTACATGTGCGCAACGTGCAGGTAAGCTACATGTGTATACATGTGCCATGCTGGTGCGCTGCACCCAAAAACTCGTCATCTAGCATTAGGTATATCTCCCAATGCTGTCCCTCGCCCCTCCCCCCACCCCACAACAGTCCCTGAAGTGTGATGTTCCCCTTCTTGTGTCCACGTGTTCTCATTGTTCAATTCTCACCTATGAGTGAGAATATGTGGTGTTTGGTTTTTTGTTCTTGCGATAGTTTACTGAGAACGTTGATTTCCAATTTCATCCGTGTCCCTACAAATGATATGAACTCATCATTTTTTATGGCTGCCTAGTATTCCATGGTGTATATGTGCCACATTTTCTTAATCCAGTCTATCATTGTTGGACATTTGGGTTGGTTCCAAGTCTTTGCTATTGTGTATAATGCCGCAATAAACATACGTGTGCATGTGTCTTTATAGCAGCATGATTTATAGTCCTTTGGGTATATACCCAGTAATGGGATGGCTGGGTCAAATGGAATTTCTAGTTCTAGATCCCTGAGGAATCGCCACAGTGACTTCCACAAGGGTTGAACTAGTTTACAGTCCCACCAACAGTGTAAAAGTGTTCCTATTTCTCCACATCCTCTCCAGCACCTGTTGTTTCCTGACTTTTGAATGATTGCCATTCTAACTGGTGTGAGATGGTATCTCATTGTGGTTTTGATTTGCATTTCTCTGATGGCCAGTGATGGTGAGCATTTTTTCATGTGTTTTTTGGCTGCATAAATGTCTTCTTTGGAGGAGTGTCTGTTCATCTCCTTCTCCCACTTTTTGATGGGGTTCTTTGGTGTTTTCTTGTAAATTTGTTGGAGTTCATTGTAGATTCTGGATATTAGCCCTTTGTCAGATGAGTAGGTTGCGAAAATTTTCTCCCATTTTGTAGGTTGCCTGTTCACTCTGATGGTAGTTTCCTTTGCTGTGCAGAAGCTCTTTAGTTTAATTAGATCCCATTTGTCAATTTTGGCTTTTGTTGCCATTGCTTTTGGTGTTTTAGACATGAAGTCCTTGCCCATGCCTATGTCCTGAATGGTATTGCCTAGGTTTTCTTCTAGGGTTTTTATGGTTTTAGGTCTAACGTTTAAGTCTTTAATCCATCTTGAGTTGGTTTTTGTATAAGGTGTAAGGAAGGGATCCAGTTTCAGCTTTCTACATGTGGCTAGCCAGTTTTCCCAGCACCATTTATTAAATAGGGAATTCTTTCTCCATTTCTTGTTTTTGTCAAGTTTGTCAAAGATCAGATTGTTGTAGATGTGTGGCATTATTTCTGACGGCTCTGTTCTGTTCCATTGATCTATATCTCTGTTTGGTACCAGTACCATGCTGTTTTGGTTACTGTAGCCTTGTAGTATAGTTTGAAGTCAGGTAGCGTGATGCCTCCAGCTTTGTTCTTTTGGCTTAGGATTGACTTGGTGATGCGGGCTCTTTTTTGGTCCCATATGAACTTTAAAGTAGTTTTTTCCAATTCTGTAAAGAAAGTCATTGGTAACTTGATGGGGATGGCATTGAATCTGTAAATTACCTTGGGAAGGATGGCCATTTTCATGATATTGATTCTTCCTACCCATGAGCATGGAATGTTCTTCCATTTGTTTGTCTCCTCTTTTATTTCCTTGAGCAGTGGTTTGTAGTTTTCTCCTTGAAGAGGTCCTTCACATCCCTTGGAAGTTGGATTCCTAGGTATTTTATTCTCTTTGAAGCAATTGTGAATGGGAGTTCACTCATGATTTGGCTCTCTGTTTGTCTGTTATTGATGTATAAGAATGCTTGTGATTTTTGTCCATTGATTTTGTATCCTGAGACTTTGCTGAAGTTGCTTATCAGCTTAAGGAGATTTTGGGCTGAGACAATGGGATTTTCTAGATATACTATCACGTCATCTGCAAACAGGGACAATTTGACTTCCTTTTTTCCTAATTGAATACCCTTGATTTCCTTCTCTTGCCTAATTGCCCTGGCCAGAACTTCCAACACTATGTTGAATAGAAGTGGTGAGAGAGGGCATCCCTGTCTTGTGCCAGTTTTCAAAGTGAATGCTTCCAGTTTTTGCCCATTCAGTATGATATTGGCTGTGGGTTTGTCATAAACAGCTCTTATTATTTTGAGATACGACCCATCAATACCCAATTTATTGAGAGTTTTTAGCATGAAGGGTTGTTGAATTTTGTCAAAGGCCTTTTCTTCACGTATTGAGAGAATCATGTGGTTTTTGACTTTGGTTCTGTTTATATGCTGGATTACATTTATTGATTTGCGTATATTGAACCAGACTTGCATCCCAGGGATGAAGCCCACTTGATCATGGTGGATAAGCTGTCTGATGTGCTGCTGGATTCGGTTTGCCAGTAATTTATTGAGGATTTTTGCATCAATATTCATCAAGGATATTGGTCTAAAATTCTCTTTTTTGATTGTGTCTCTGCCCAGCTTTGGTATCAGCATGATGCTGGCCTCATAAAATGAGTTAGGAAGGATTCCCTCTTTTTCTATTGATTGGAATAGTTTCTGAAGTAATGGTTCCAGATCCTCCTTGGACCTCTGGTAGAATTCGGCTGTGAACCCATCTGATCCTGGACTCTTTTTGGTTGGTAAGCTATTGATTATTGCCACAATTTCAGCTCCTGTTATTAGTCTATTCAGAGATTCAACTTCTTCCTGGTTTAGTCATGGGAGAGTGTATGTGTCGAGGAATTTATCCCTTTCTTTTTTTTTAATTTTTTTTCTTTTTATCATTATTATTATTATTATTATTATTATTATTATTATTATTATACTTTAGGCTCTATGGTACATGTGCGCAACGTGCAGGTAAGCTACATGTGTATACATGTGCCATGCTGGTGCGCTGCACCCAAAAACTCGTCATCTAGCATTAGGTATATCTCCCAATGCTGTCCCTCGCCCCTCCCCCCACCCCACAACAGTCCCCGAAGTGTGATGTTCCCCTTCTTGTGTCCACGTGTTCTCATTGTTCAATTCCCACCTATGAGTGAGAATATGTGGTGTTTGGTTTTTTGTTCTTGCGATAGTTTACTGAGAACGATGATTTCCAATTTCATCCATGTCCCTACAAAGGATATGAACTCATCATTTTTTATGGCTGCCTAGTATTCCATGGTGTATATGTGCCACATTTTCTTAATCCAGTCTATCATTGTTGGACATTTGGGTTGGTTCCAAGTCTTTGCTATTGTGTATAATGCCGCAATAAACATACGTGTGCATGTGTCTTTATAGCAGCATGATTTATAGTCCTTTGGGTATATACCCAGTAATGGGATGGCTGGGTCAAATGGAATTTCTAGTTCTAGATCCCTGAGGAATCGCCACAGTGACTTCCACAAGGGTTGAACTAGTTTACAGTCCCACCAACAGTGTAAAAGTGTTCCTATTTCTCCACATCCTCTCCAGCACCTGTTGTTTCCTGACTTTTTAATGATTGCCATTCTAACTGGTGTGAGATGGTATCTCATTGTGGTTTTGATTTGCATTTCTCTGATGGCCAGTGATGGTGAGCATTTCTTCATGTGTTTTTTGGCTGCATAAATGTCTTCTTTGGAGGAGTGTCTGTTCATGTCCTTCGCCCACTTTTGGATGGGGTTGTTTGGTGTTTTCTTGTAAATTTGTTTGGGTTCATTGTAGATTCTGGATATTAGCCCTTTGTCAGATGAGTAGGTTGCGAAAATTTTCTCCCATTTTGTAGGTTGCCTGTTCACTCTGATGGTAGTTTCCTTTGCTGTGCAGAAGCTCTTTAGTTTAATTAGATCCCATTTGTCAATTTTGGCTTTTGTTGCCATTGCTTTTGGTGTTTTAGACATGAAGTCCTTTCCCATGCCTATGTCCTGAATGGTATTGCCTAGGTTTTCTTCTAGGGTTTTTATGGTTTTAGGTCTAACGTTTAAGTCTTTAATCCATCTTGAGTTGATTTTTGTATAAGGTGTAAGGAAGGGATCCAGTTTCAGCTTTCTACATGTGGCTAGCCAGTTTTCACAGCACCATTTATTAAATAGGGAGTCCTTTCTCCATTTCTTGTTTTTGTCAAGTTTGTCAAAGATCAGATTGTTGTAGATATGTGGCATTATTTCTGACGGCTCTGTTCTGTTCCATTGATCTATATCTCTGTTTGGTACCAGTACCATGCTGTTTTGGTTACTGTAGCCTTGTAGTATAGTTTGAAGTCAGGTAGCGTGATGCCTCCAGCTTTGTTCTTTTTGCTTAGGATTGACTTGGTGATGCGGGCTCTTTTTTGGTTCCATATGAACTTTAAAGTAGTTTTTTCCAATTCTGTGAAGAAAGTCATTGGTAACTTGATGGGGATGGCATTGAATCTGTAAATTACCTTGGGAAGGATGGCCATTTTCATGATATTGATTCTTCCTACCCATGAGCATGGAATGTTCTTCTATTTGTTTGTATCCTCTTTATTTCCTTGAGAAGTGGTTTGTAGTTTTCTCCTTGAAGAGGTCCTTCACATCCCTTGTAAGTTGGATACCTAGGTATTTTATTCTCTTTGAAGCAATTGTGAATGTGAGTTCACTCATGATTTGGCTCTCTGTTTGTCTGTTATTGATGTATAAGAATATTTGTGATTTTTGTCCATTGATTTTGTATCCTGAGACTTTGCTGAAGTTGCTTATCAGCTTAAGGAGATTTTGGGCTGAGACAATGGGGTTTTCTAGATATACTATCACGTCATCTGCAAACAGGGACAATTTGACTTCCTTTTTTCCTAATTGAATACCCTTGATTTCCTTCTCTTGCCTAATTGCCCTGGCCAGAACTTCCAACACTATGTTGAATAGAAGTGGTGAGAGAGGGCATCCCTGTCTTGTGCCAGTTTTCAAAGTGAATGCTTCCAGTTTTTGCCCATTCAGTATGATATTGGCTGTGGGTTTGTCATAAGTAGCTCTTATTATTTAGAGATACGACCCATCAATACCCAATTTATTGAGAGTTTTTAGCATGAAGGGTTGTTGAATTTTGTCAAAGGCCTTTTGTTCACGTATTGAGATAATCATATGGTTTTTGACTTTCGTTCTGTTTATATGCTGGATTACATTTATTGATTTGCGTATATTGAACCAGACTTGCATCCCAGGTATGAAGCCCACTTGATCATGGTGGATAAGCTGTCTGATGTGCTGCTGGATTCGGTTTGCCAGTAATTTATTGAGGATTTTTGCATCAATATTCATCAAGGATATTGGTCTAAAATTCTCTTTTTCATTGTGTCTCTGCCCAGCTTTGGTATCAGCATGATGCTGGCCTCATAAAATGAGTTAGGAAGGATTCCCTCTTTTTCTATTGATTGGAATAGTTTCTGAAGTAATGGTTCCGGTTCCTCCTTGGACCTCTGGTAGAATTCGGCTGTGAACCCATCTGATCCTGGACTCTTTTTGGTTGGTAAGCTATTGATTATTGCCACAATTTCAGCTCCTGTTATTAGTCTATTCAGAGATTCAACTTCTTCCTGGTTTAGTCATGGGAGAGTGTATGTGTCGAGGAATTTATCCCTTTCTTTTTTTTTTAATTTTTTTCTTTTTATCATTATTTTTATTATTATTATTATTAATATTATACTTTAGGCTCTATGGTACATGTGCGCAACGTGCAGGTAAGCTACATGTGTATACATGTGCCATGCTGGTGCGCTGCACCCACCAACTCGTCATCTAGCATTAGGTATATCTCCCAATGCTGTCCCTCGCCCCTCCCCCCAACCCACAACAGTCCCCGAAGTGTGATGTTCCCCTTCTTGTGTCCACGTGTTCTCATTGTTCAATTCCCACCTATGAGTGAGAAGATGTGGTGTTTGGTTTTTTGTTCTTGCGATAGTTTACTGAGAACGATGATTTCCAATTTCATCCATGTCCCTACAAAGGATATGAACTCATCATTTTTTATGGCTGCCTAGTATTCCATGGTGTATATGTGCCACATTTTCTTAATCCAGTCTATCATTGTTGGACATTTGGGTTGGTTCCAAGTCTTTGCTATTGTGTATAATGCCGCAATAAACATACGTGTGCATGTGTCTTTATAGCAGCATGATTTATAGTCCTTTGGGTATATACCCAGTAATGGGATGGCTGGGTGAAATGGAATTTTTAGTTCTAGATCCCTGAGGAATCGCCACAGTGACTTCCACAAGGGTTGAACTATTTTACAGTCCCACCAACAGTGTAAAAGTGTTCCTATTTCTCCACATCCTCTCCAGCACCTGTTGTTTCTTGACTTTTTAATGATTGCCATTCTAACTGGTGTGAGATGGTATCTCATTGTGCTTTTGATTTGCATTTCTCTGATGGCCAGTGATGGTGAGCATTTTTTCATGTGTTTTTTGGCTGCATAAATGTCTTCTTTGGAGGAGTGTCTGTTCATGTCCTTCGCCCACTTTTTGATGGGGTTGTTTGGTGTTTTCTTGTAAATTTGTTGGAGTTCATTGTAGATTCTGGATATTAGCCCTTTGTCAGATGAGTAGGTTGCGAAAATTTTCTCCCATTTTGTAGGTTGCCTGTTCACTCTGATGGTAGTTTCCTTTGCTGTGCAGAAGCTCTTTAGTTTAATTAGATCCCATTTGTCAATTTTGGCTTTTGTTGCCATTGCTTTTGGTGTTTTAGACATGAAGTCCTTGCCCATGCCTATGTCCTGAATGGTATTGCCTAGGTTTTCTTCTAGGGTTTTTATGGTTTTAGGTCTAACGTTTAAGTCTTTAATCCATCTTGAGTTGATTTTTGTATAAGGTGTAAGGAAGGGATCCAGTTTCAGCTTTCTACATGTGGCTAGCCAGTTTTCCCAGCACCATTTATTAAATATGGAATTCTTTCTCCATTTCTTGTTTTTGTCAAGTTTGTCAAAGATCAGATAGTTGTAGATATGTGGCATTATTTCTGACGGCTCTGTTCTGTTCCATTGATGTATATCTCTGTTTGGTACCAGTACCATGCTGTTTTGGTTACTGTAGCCTTGTAGTATAGTTTGAAGTCAGGTAGCGTGATGCCTCCAGCTTTGTTCTTTTGGCTTAGGATTGACTTGGTGATGCGGGCTCTTTTTTGGTTCCATATGAACTTTAAAGTAGATTTTTCCAATTCTGTGAAGAAAGTCATTGGTAACTTGATGGGGATGGCATTGAATCTGTAAATTACCTTGGGAAGGATGGCCATTTTCATGATATTGATTCTTCCTACCCATGAGCATGGAATGTTCTTCCATTTGTTTGTATCCTCTTTTATTTCCTTGAGCAGTGGTTTGTAGTTTTCTCCTTGAAGAGGTCCTTCACATCCCTTGGAAGTTGGATTCCTAGGTATTTTATTCTCTTTGAAGCAATTGTGAATGGGAGTTCACTCATGATTTGGCTCTCTGTTTGTCTGTTATTGATGTATAAGAATGCTTGTGATTTTTGTCCATTGATTTTTTATCCTGAGACTTTGCTGAAGTTGCTTATCAGCTTAAGGAGATTTTGGGCTGAGACAATGGGGTTTTCTAGATATACTATCACGTCATCTGCAAACAGGGACAATTTGACTTCCTTTTTTCCTAATTGAATACCCTTGATTTCCTTCTCTTGCCTAATTGCCCTGGCCAGAACTTCCAACACTATGTTGAATACAAGTGGTGAGAGAGGGCATCCCTGTCTTGTGCCAGTTTTCAAAGTGAATGCTTCCAGTTTTTGCCCATTCAGTATGATATTGGCTCTGGGTTTGTCATAAACAGCTCTTATTATTTTGAGATACGACCCATCAATACCCAATTTATTGAGAGTTTTTAGCATGAAGGGTTGTTGAATTTTGTCAAATGCCGTTTCTTCACGTATTGAGATAATCATGTGGTTTTTGCCTTTGGTTCTGTTTATATGCTGGATTACATTTATTGATTTGCGTATATTGAACCAGACTTGCATCCCAGGGATGAAGCCCACTTGATCATGGTGGATAAGCTGTCTGATGTGCTGCTGGATTCGGTTTGCCAGTAATTTATTGAGGATTTTTGCATCAATATTCATCAAGGATATTGGTCTAAAATTCTCTTTTTTGATTGTGTCTCTGCCCAGCTTTGGTATCAGCATGATGCTGGCCTCATAAAATGAGTTAGGAAGGATTCCCTCTTTTTCTATTGATTGGAATAGTTTCTGAAGTAATGGTTCCAGTTCCTCCTTGGACCTCTGGTAGAATTCGGCTGTGAACCCATCTGATCCTGGACTCTTTTTGGTTGGTAAGCTATTGATTATTGCCACAATTTCAGCTCCTGTTATTAGTCTATTCAGAGATTCAACTTCTTCCTGGTTTAGTCATGGGAGAGTGTATGTGTCGAGGAATTTATCCCTTTCTTTTTTTTTTAATTTTTTTTCTTTTTATCATTATTATTATTATTATTATTATTATTATTATACTTTACGCTCTATGGTACATGTGCGCAACGTGCAGGTAAGCTACATGTGTATACATGTGCCATGCTGGTGCGCTGCACCCAAAAACTCGTCATCTAGCATTAGGTATATCTCCCAATGCTGTCCCTCGCCCCTCCCCCCACCCCACAACAGTCCCCGAAGTGTGATGTTCCCCTTCTTGTGTCCACGTGTTCTCATTGTTCAATTCCCACCTATGAGTGAGAATATGTGGTGTTTGGTTTTTTGTTCTTGCGATAGTTTACTGAGAATGATGATTTCCAATTTCATCCATGTCCCTACAAAGGATATGAACTCATCATTTTTTATGGCTGCCTAGTATTCCATGGTGTATATGTGCCACATTTTCTTAATCCAGTCTATCATTGTTGGACATTTGGGTTGGTTCCAAGTCTTTGCTATTGTGTATAATGCCGCAATAAACATACGTGTGCATGTGTCTTTATAGCAGCATGATTTATAGTCCTTTGGGTATATACCCAGTAATGGGATGGCTGGGTCAAATGGAATTTCTAGTTCTAGATCCCTGAGGAATCGCCACAGTGACTTCCACAAGGGTTGAACTAGTTTACAGTCCCACCAACAGTGTAAAAGTGTCCCTATTTCTCCACATCCTCTCCAGCACCTGTTGTTTCCTGACTTTTTAATGATTGCCATTCTAACTGGTGTGAGATGGTATCTCATTGTGGTTTTGATTTGCATTTCTCTGATGGCCAGTGATGGTGAGCATTTTTTCATGTGTTTTTTGGCTGCATAAATGTCTTCTTTGGAGGAGTGTCTGTTCTTGTTCTTCGCCCACTTTTTGATGGGGTTGTTTGGTATTTTCTTGTAAATTTGTTGGAGTTCATTGTAGATTCTGGATATTAGCCCTTTGTCAGATGAGTAGGTTGCGAAAATTTTCTCCCACTTTGTAGGTTGCCTGTTCACTCTGATGGTAGTTTCCTTTGCTGTGCAGAAGCTCTTTAGTTTAATTAGATCCCATTTGTCAATTTTGGCTTTTGTTGCCATTGCTTTTGGTGTTTTAGACATGAAGTCCTTGCCCATGCCTATGTCCTGAATGGTATTGCCTAGGTTTTCTTCTAGGGTTTTTATGGTTTTAGGTCTAACGTTTAAGTCTTTAATCCATCTTGAGTTGATTTTTGTATAAGGTGTAAGGAAGGGATCCAGTTTCAGCTTTCTACATGTGGCTAGCCAGTTTTCCCAGCACCATTTATTAAATAGGGAATCCTTTCTCCATTTCTTGTTTTTGTCAAGTTTGTCAAAGATCAGATTGTTGTAGATATGTGGCATTATTTCTGACGGCTCTGTTCTGTTCCATTGATCTATATCTCTGTTTGGTACCAGTACCATGTTGTTTTGGTTACTGTAGCATTGTAGTATAGTTTGAAGTCAGGTAGCGTGATGCCTCCAGCTTTGTTCTTTCGGCTTAGGATTGACTTGGTGTTGCGGGCTCTTTTTTGGTTCCATATGAATTTTAAAGTAGTTTTTTCCAATTCCATGAAGGAAGTCATTGGTAACTTGATGGGGATGGCATTGAATCTGTAAATTACCTTGGGAAGGATGGCCATTTTCATGATATTGATTCTTCCTACCCATGAGCATGGAATGTTCTTCCATTTGTTTGTATCCTCTTTATTTCCTTGAGAAGTGGTTTGTAGTTTTCTCCTTGAAGAGGTCCTTCACATCCCTTGTAAGTTGGATTCCTAGGTTTTTTATTCTCTTTGAAGCAATTGTGAATGGGAGTTCACTCATGATTTGGATCTCTGTTTGTCTGTTATTGATGTATAAGAATGCTTGTGATTTTTGTCCATTGATTTTGTATCCTGAGACTTTGCTGAAGTTGCTTATCAGCTTAAGGAGATTTTGGGCTGAGACAATGGGGTTTTCTAGATATACTATCACGTCATCTGCAAACAGGGACAATTTGACTTCTTTTTTTCCTAATTGAATACCCTTGATTTCCTTCTCTTGCCTAATTGCCCTGGCCAGAACTTGCAACACTATGTTGAATACAAGTGGTGAGAGAGGGCAACACTTTCTTGTGCCAGTTTTCAAAGTGAATGCTTCCAGTTTTTGCCCATTCAGTATGATATTGGCTGTGGGTTTGTCATAAATAGCTCTTATTATTTTGAGATATGACCCATCAATACCCAATTTATTGAGAGTTTTTAGCATGAAGGGTTGTTGAATTTTGTCAAAGTCCTTTTCTTCACGTATTGAGATAATCATGTGGTTTTTGACTTTGGTTCTGTTTATATGCTAGATTACATTTATTGATTTGCGTATATTGAACCAGACTTGCATCCCAGGGATGAAGCCCACTTGATCATGGTGGGTAAGCTGTCTGATGTGCTGCTGGATTCAGTTTGCCAGTAATTTATTGAGGATTTTTGCATCAATATTCATGAAGGATATTGGTCTAAAATTCTCTTTTTTGATTGTGTCTCTGCCCAGCTTTGGTATCAGCGTGATGCTGGCCTCATAAAATGAGTTAGGAAGGATTCCCTCTTTTTCTATTGATTGGAATAGTTTCTGAAGTAATTGTTCCAGTTCCTCCTTGGGCCTCTGGTAGAATTCGGCTGTGAACCCATCTGATCCTGGACTCTTTTTGGTTGGTAAGCTATTGATTATTGCCACAATTTCAGCTCCTGTTATTAGTCTATTCAGAGATTCAACTTCTTCCTGGTTTAGTCATGGGAGAGTGTATGTGTCGAGGAGTTTATCCCTTTCTTTTTTTTTAATTTTTTTTCTTTTTATCATTATTATTATTATTATCATTATTATTATTATTATTATACTTTAGGCTCTATGGTACATGTGCGCAACGTGCAGGTAAGCTACATGTGTATACATGTGCCATGCTGGTGCGCTGCACCCAAAAACTCGTCATCTAGCATTAGGTATGTCTCCCAATGCTGTCCCTCGCCCTTCTCCCCACCCCACAACAGTCCCCGAAGTGTGATGTTCCCCTTCTTGTGTCCACGTGTTCTCATTGTTCAATTCCCACCTATGAGTGAGAATATGTGGTGTTTGGTTTTTTGTTCTTGCGATAGTTTACTGAGAACGATGATTTCCAATTTCATCCATGTCCCTACAAAGGATATGAACTCATCATTTTTTATGGCTGCCTGGTATTCCATGGTGTATATGTGCCACATTTTCTTAATCCAGTCTATCATTGTTGGACATTTGGGTTGGTTCCAAGTCTTTGCTATTGTGTATAATGCCGCAATAAACATACGTGTGCATGTGTCTTTATAGCAGCATGATTTATAGTCCTTTGGGTATATACCCAGTAATGGGATGGCTGGGTCAAATGGAATTTCTAGTTCTAGATCCCTGAGGAATCGCCACAGTGACTTCCACAAGGGTTGAACTAGTTTACAGTCCCACCAACAGTGTAAAAGTGTTCCTATTTCTCCACATCCTCTCCAGCACCTGTTGTTTCCTGACTTTTTAATGATTGCCATTCTAACTGGTGTGAGATGGTATCTCATTGTGGTTTTGATTTGCATTTCTCTTATGGCCAGTGATGGTGAGCATTTTTTCATGTGTTTTTTGGCTGCATAATTGTCTTCTTTGGAGGAGTGTCTGTTCATGTCCTTCGCCCACTTTTTGATGGGGTTCTTTGGTGTTTTCTTGTAAATTTGTTGGAGTTCATTGTAGATTCTGGATATTAGCCCTTTGTCAGATGAGTAGGTTGCGAAAATTTTCTCCCATTGTGTAGGTTGCCTGTTCACTCTGATGGTAGTTTCCTTTGCTGTGCAGAAGCTCTTTAGTTTAATTAGATCCCATTTGTCAATTTTGGCTTTTGTTGCCATTGCTTTTGGGGTTTTAGACATGAAGTCCTTGCCCATGCCTATGTCCTGAATGGTATTGCCTAGGTTTTCTTCTAGGGTTTTTATGGTTTTAGGTCTAACGTTTAAGTCTTTAATCCATCTTGAGTTGATTTTTGTATAAGGTGTAAGGAAGGGATCCAGTTTCAGCTTTCTAAATGTGGCTAGCCAGTTTTCCCATCACCATTTATTAAATAGGGAATCCTTTCTCCATTTCTTGTTTTTGTCAGGTTTGTCAAAGATCAGATAGTTGTAGATATGTGGCATTATTTCTGACGGCTCTGTTCTGTTCCATTGATCTAGATCTCTGTTTTGGTACCAGTACCATGCTGTTTTGGTTACTGTAGCCTTGTAGTATAGTTTGAAGTCAGGTAGCGTGATGCCTCCAGCTTTGTTCTTTTGGCTTAGGATTGACTTTTTGATGCGGGCTCTTTTTTGGTTCCATATGAACTTTAAAGTAGTTTTCTCCAATTCTGTGCAGAAAGTCATTGATAACTAGATGGGGATGGCATTGAATCTGTAAATTTCCTTGGGAAGGATGGCCATTTTCATGATATTGATTCTTCCTACCCATGAGCATGGAATGTTCTTCCATTTGTTTGTATCCTCTTTTATTTCCTTGAGCAGTGGTTTGTAGTTTTCTCCTTGAAGAGGTCCTTCACATCCCTTGTAAGTTGGATTCCTAGGTATTTTATTCTCTTTGAAGCAATTGTGAATGGGAGTTCACTCATGATTTGGCTCTCTGTTTGTCTGTTATTGATGTATAAGAATGCTTGTGATTTTTGTCCATTGATTTTGTATCCTGAGACTTTGCTGAAGTTGCTTATCAGCTTAAGGATATTTTGGGCTGAGACAATGGGGTTTTCTAGATATACTATCACGTCATCTGCAAACAGGGACAATTTGACTTCTTTTTTTCCTAATTGAATACCCTTGATTTCCTTCTCTTGCCTAATTGCCCTTGCCAGAACTTCCAACACTATGTTGAACAGAAGTGTTGAGAGAGGGCATCCCTGTCTTGTGCCAGTTTTCAAAGTGAATGCTTCCAGTTTTTGCCCATTCAGTATGATATTGGCTGTGGGTTTTTCATAAATAGCTCTTATTATTTTGAGATACGACCCATCAATACCCAATTTATTGAGAGATTTTAGCATGAAGGGTTGTTGAATTTTGTCAAAGGCCTTTTCTTCACGTATTGAGATAATCATGTGGTTTTTGACTTTGGTTCTGTTTATATGCTGGATTACATTTATTGATTTGCGTATATTGAACCAGACTTGCATCCCAGGGATGAAGCCCACTTGATCATGGTGGATAAGCTGTCTGATGTGCTGCTGGATTCGGTTTGCCAGTAATTCATTGGGGATTTTTGCATCAATATTCATCAAGGATATTGGTCTAAAATTCTCTTTTTTGATTGTGTCTCTGCCCAGCTTTGGTATCAGCATGATGCTGGCCTCATAAAATGAGTTAGGAAGGATTCCCTCTTTTTCTATTGATTGGAATACTTTCTGAAGTAATGGTTCCAGTTCCTCCTTGGACCTCTGGTAGAATTCGGCTGTGAACCCATCTGATCCTGGACTCTTTTTGGTTGGTAAGCTATTGATTATTGCCACAATTTCAGCTCCTGTTATTAGTCTATTCAGAGATTCAACTTCTTCCTGGTTTAGTCATGGGAGAGTGTATGTGTCGAGGAATTTATCCCTTTCTTTTTTTTTTAATTTTTTTTCTTTTTATCATTATTATTATTATTATTATTATTATACTTTAGGCTCTATGGTACATGTGTGCAACGTGCAGGTAAGCTACATGTGTATACATGTGCCATGCTGGTGCGCTGCACCCAAAAACTCGTCATCTAGCATTAGGTATATCTCCCAATGCTGTCCCTCGCCCCTCCCCCCACCCCACAACAGTCCCCGAAGTGTGATGTTCCCCTTCTTGTGTCCACGTGTTCTCATTGTTCAATTCCCACCTATGAGTGAGAAGATGTGGTGTTTGGTTTTTTGTTCTTGCGATAGTTTACTGAGAACGATGATTTCCAATTTCATCCATGTCCCTACAAAGGATATGAACTCATCATTTTTTATGGCTGCCTAGTATTCCATGGTGTATATATGCCACATTTTCTTAATCCAGTCTATCATTGTTGGACATTTGGGTTGGTTCCAAGTCTTTGCTATTGTGTATAATGCCGCAATAAACATACGTGTGCATGTGTCTTTATAGCAGCATGATTTATAGTCCTTTGGGTATATACCCAGTAATGGGATGGCTGGGTCAAATGGAATTTCTAGTTCTAGATCCCTGAGGAATCGCCACAGTGACTTCCACAAGGGTTGAACTAGTTTACAGTCCCACCAACAGTGTAAAAGTGTTCCTATTTCTCCACATCCTCTCCAGCACCTGTTGTTTCCTGACTTTTTAATGATTGCCATTCTAACTGGTGTGAGATGGTATCTCATTGTGGTTTTGATTTGCATTTCTCTGATGGCCAGTGATGGTGAGCATTTTCTCATGTGTTTTTTGGCTGCATAAATGTCTTCTTTGGAGGAGAGTCTGTTCATGTCCTTCGCCCACTTTTTGATGGGGTTCTTTGGTGTTTTCTTGTAAATTTGTTGGAGTTCATTGTAGATTCTGGATGTTAGCCCTTTGTCAGATGAGTAGGTTGCGAAAATTTTCTCCCATTTTGTAGGTTGCCTGTTCACTCTGATGGTAGTTTCCTTTGCTGTGCAGAAGCTCTTTAGTTTAATTAGATCCCATTTGTCAATTTTGGCTTTTGTTGCCATTGCTTTTGGTGTTTTAGACATGAAGTCCTTGCCCATGCCTATGTCCTGAATGGTATTGCCTAGGTTTTCTTCTAGGGTTTTTATGGTTTTAGGTCTAACGTTTAAGTCTTTAATCCATCTTGAGTTGATTTTTGTATAAGGTGTAAGGAAGGGATCCAGTTTCAGCTTTCTACATGTGGCTAGCCAGTTTTCCCATCACCATTTATTAAATAGGGAATCCTTTCTCCATTTCTTGTTTTTGTCAGGTTTGCCAAAGATCAGATAGTTGTAGATATGTGGCATTATTTCTGACGGCTCTGTTCTGTTCCATTGATCTAGATCTCTGTTTTGGTACCAGTACCATGCTGTTTTGGTTACTGTAGCCTTGTAGTATAGTTTGAAGTCAGGTAGCGTGATGCCTCCAGCTTTGTTCTTTTGGCTTAGGATTGACTTTTTGATGCGGCCTCTTTTTTGGTTCCATATGAACTTTAAAGTAGTTTTTTCCAATTCTGTGCAGAAAGTCATTGGTAACTTGATGGGGAGGGCATTGAATCTGTAAATTACCTTGGGAAGGATGGCCATTTTCATGATATTGATTCTTCCTACCCATGAGCATGGAATGTTCTTCCATTTGTTTGTATCCTCTTTTATTTCCTTGAGCAGTGGTTTGTACTTTTCTCCTTGAAGAGGTCCTTCACATCCCTTGGAAGTTGGATTCCTAGGTATTTTATTCTCTTTGAAGCAATTGTGAATGGGAGTTCACTCATGATTTGGCTCTCTGTTTGTCTGTTATTGATGTATAAGAATGCTTGTGATTTTTGTCCATTGATTTTGTATCCTGAGACTTTGCTGAAGTTGCTTATCAGCTTAAGGAGATTTTGGGCTGAGACAATGGGGTTTTCTAGATATACTATCACGTCATCTGCAAACAGGGACAATTTGACTTCCTTTTTTCCTAATTGAATACCCTTGATTTCCTTCTCTTGCCTAATTGCCCTGGCCAGAACTTCCAACACTATGTTGAATAGAAGTGGTGAGAGAGGGCATCCCTGTCTTGTGCCAGTTTTCAAAGTGAATGCTTCCAGTTTTTGCCCATTCAGTATGATATTGGCTGTGGGTTTGTCATAAACAGCTCTTATTATTTTGAGATACGACCCATCAATACCCAATTTATTGAGAGTTTTTAGCATGAAGGGTTGTTGAATTTTGTCAAAGGCCTTTTCTTCACGTATTGAGAGAATCATGTGGTTTTTGACTTTGGTTCTGTTTATATGCTGGATTACATTTATTGATTTGCGTATATTGAACCAGACTTGCATCCCAGGGATGAAGCCCACTTGATCATGGTGGATAAGCTGTCTGATGTGCTGCTGGATTCGGTTTGCCAGTAATTTATTGAGGATTTTTGCATCAATATTCATCAAGGATATTGGTCTAAAATTCTCTTTTTTGATTGTGTCTCTGCCCAGCTTTGGTATCAGCATGATGCTGGCCTCATAAAATGAGTTAGGAAGGATTCCCTCTTTTTCTATTGATTGGAATAGTTTCTGAAGTAATGGTTCCAGATCCTCCTTGGACCTCTGGTAGAATTCGGCTGTGAACCCATCTGATCCTGGACTCTTTTTGGTTGGTAAGCTATTGATTATTGCCACAATTTCAGCTCCTGTTATTAGTCTATTCAGAGATTCAACTTCTTCCTGGTTTAGTCATGGGAGAGTGTATGTGTCGAGGAATTTATCCCTTTCTTTTTTTTTAATTTTTTTTCTTTTTATCATTATTATTATTATTATTATTATTATTATTATTATTATTATACTTTAGGCTCTATGGTACATGTGCGCAACGTGCAGGTAAGCTACATGTGTATACATGTGCCATGCTGGTGCGCTGCACCCAAAAACTCGTCATCTAGCATTAGGTATATCTCCCAATGCTGTCCCTCGCCCCTCCCCCCACCCCACAACAGTCCCCGAAGTGTGATGTTCCCCTTCTTGTGTCCACGTGTTCTCATTGTTCAATTCCCACCTATGAGTGAGAATATGTGGTGTTTGGTTTTTTGTTCTTGCGATAGTTTACTGAGAACGATGATTTCCAATTTCATCCATGTCCCTACAAAGGATATGAACTCATCATTTTTTATGGCTGCCTAGTATTCCATGGTGTATATGTGCCACATTTTCTTAATCCAGTCTATCATTGTTGGACATTTGGGTTGGTTCCAAGTCTTTGCTATTGTGTATAATGCCGCAATAAACATACGTGTGCATGTGTCTTTATAGCAGCATGATTTATAGTCCTTTGGGTATATACCCAGTAATGGGATGGCTGGGTCAAATGGAATTTCTAGTTCTAGATCCCTGAGGAATCGCCACAGTGACTTCCACAAGGGTTGAACTAGTTTACAGTCCCACCAACAGTGTAAAAGTGTTCCTATTTCTCCACATCCTCTCCAGCACCTGTTGTTTCCTGACTTTTTAATGATTGCCATTCTAACTGGTGTGAGATGGTATCTCATTGTGGTTTTGATTTGCATTTCTCTGATGGCCAGTGATGGTGAGCATTTCTTCATGTGTTTTTTGGCTGCATAAATGTCTTCTTTGGAGGAGTGTCTGTTCATGTCCTTCGCCCACTTTTGGATGGGGTTGTTTGGTGTTTTCTTGTAAATTTGTTTGGGTTCATTGTAGATTCTGGATATTAGCCCTTTGTCAGATGAGTAGGTTGCGAAAATTTTCTCCCATTTTGTAGGTTGCCTGTTCACTCTGATGGTAGTTTCCTTTGCTGTGCAGAAGCTCTTTAGTTTAATTAGATCCCATTTGTCAATTTTGGCTTTTGTTGCCATTGCTTTTGGTGTTTTAGACATGAAGTCCTTTCCCATGCCTATGTCCTGAATGGTATTGCCTAGGTTTTCTTCTAGGGTTTTTATGGTTTTAGGTCTAACGTTTAAGTCTTTAATCCATCTTGAGTTGATTTTTGTATAAGGTGTAAGGAAGGGATCCAGTTTCAGCTTTCTACATGTGGCTAGCCAGTTTTCACAGCACCATTTATTAAATAGGGAGTCCTTTCTCCATTTCTTGTTTTTGTCAAGTTTGTCAAAGATCAGATTGTTGTAGATATGTGGCATTATTTCTGACGGCTCTGTTCTGTTCCATTGATCTATATCTCTGTTTGGTACCAGTACCATGCTGTTTTGGTTACTGTAGCCTTGTAGTATAGTTTGAAGTCAGGTAGCGTGATGCCTCCAGCTTTGTTCTTTTTGCTTAGGATTGACTTGGTGATGCGGGCTCTTTTTTGGTTCCATATGAACTTTAAAGTAGTTTTTTCCAATTCTGTGAAGAAAGTCATTGGTAACTTGATGGGGATGGCATTGAATCTGTAAATTACCTTGGGAAGGATGGCCATTTTCATGATATTGATTCTTCCTACCCATGAGCATGGAATGTTCTTCTATTTGTTTGTATCCTCTTTATTTCCTTGAGAAGTGGTTTGTAGTTTTCTCCTTGAAGAGGTCCTTCACATCCCTTGTAAGTTGGATACCTAGGTATTTTATTCTCTTTGAAGCAATTGTGAATGTGAGTTCACTCATGATTTGGCTCTCTGTTTGTCTGTTATTGATGTATAAGAATGTTTGTGATTTTTGTCCATTGATTTTGTATCCTGAGACTTTGCTGAAGTTGCTTATCAGCTTAAGGAGATTTTGGGCTGAGACAATGGGGTTTTCTAGATATACTATCACGTCATCTGCAAACAGGGACAATTTGACTTCCTTTTTTCCTAATTGAATACCCTTGATTTCCTTCTCTTGCCTAATTGCCCTGGCCAGAACTTCCAACACTATGTTGAATAGAAGTGGTGAGAGAGGGCATCCCTGTCTTGTGCCAGTTTTCAAAGTGAATGCTTCCAGTTTTTGCCCATTCAGTATGATATTGGCTGTGGGTTTGTCATAAGTAGCTCTTATTATTTAGAGATACGACCCATCAATACCCAATTTATTGAGAGTTTTTAGCATGAAGGGTTGTTGAATTTTGTCAAAGGCCTTTTCTTCACGTATTGAGATAATCATATGGTTTTTGACTTTCGTTCTGTTTATATGCTGGATTACATTTATTGATTTGCGTATATTGAACCAGACTTGCATCCCAGGTATGAAGCCCACTTGATCATGGTGGATAAGCTGTCTGATGTGCTGCTGGATTCAGTTTGCCAGTAATTTATTGAGGATTTTTGCATCAATATTCATCAAGGATATTGGTCTAAAATTCTCTTTTTCATTGTGTCTCTGCCCAGCTTTGGTATCAGCATGATGCTGGCCTCATAAAATGAGTTAGGAAGGATTCCCTCTTTTTCTATTGATTGGAATAGTTTCTGAAGTAATGGTTCCGGTTCCTCCTTGGACCTCTGGTAGAATTCGGCTGTGAACCCATCTGATCCTGGACTCTTTTTGGTTGGTAAGCTATTGATTATTGCCACAATTTCAGCTCCTGTTATTAGTCTATTCAGAGATTCAACTTCTTCCTGGTTTAGTCATGGGAGAGTGTATGTGTCGAGGAATTTATCCCTTTCTTTTTTTTTTAATTTTTTTCTTTTTATCATTATTTTTATTATTATTATTATTAATATTATACTTTAGGCTCTATGGTACATGTGCGCAACGTGCAGGTAAGCTACATGTGTATACATGTGCCATGCTGGTGCGCTGCACCCACCAACTCGTCATCTAGCATTAGGTATATCTCCCAATGCTGTCCCTCGCCCCTCCCCCCAACCCACAACAGTCCCCGAAGTGTGATGTTCCCCTTCTTGTGTCCACGTGTTCTCATTGTTCAATTCCCACCTATGAGTGAGAAGATGTGGTGTTTGGTTTTTTGTTCTTGCGATAGTTTACTGAGAACGATGATTTCCAATTTCATCCATGTCCCTACAAAGGATATGAACTCATCATTTTTTATGGCTGCCTAGTATTCCATGGTGTATATGTGCCACATTTTCTTAATCCAGTCTATCATTGTTGGACATTTGGGTTGGTTCCAAGTCTTTGCTATTGTGTATAATGCCGCAATAAACATACGTGTGCATGTGTCTTTATAGCAGCATGATTTATAGTCCTTTGGGTATATACCCAGTAATGGGATGGCTGGGTGAAATGGAATTTTTAGTTCTAGATCCCTGAGGAATCGCCACAGTGACTTCCACAAGGGTTGAACTATTTTACAGTCCCACCAACAGTGTAAAAGTGTTCCTATTTCTCCACATCCTCTCCAGCACCTGTTGTTTCTTGACTTTTTAATGATTGCCATTCTAACTGGTGTGAGATGGTATCTCATTGTGCTTTTGATTTGCATTTCTCTGATGGCCAGTGATGGTGAGCATTTTTTCATGTGTTTTTTGGCTGCATAAATGTCTTCTTTGGAGGAGTGTCTGTTCTTGTTCTTCGCCCACTTTTTGATGGGGTTGTTTGGTATTTTCTTGTAAATTTGTTGGAGTTCATTGTAGATTCTGGATATTAGCCCTTTGTCAGATGAGTAGGTTGCGAAAATTTTCTCCCACTTTGTAGGTTGCCTGTTCACTCTGATGGTAGTTTCCTTTGCTGTGCAGAAGCTCTTTAGTTTAATTAGATCCCATTTGTCAATTTTGGCTTTTGTTGCCATTGCTTTTGGTGTTTTAGACATGAAGTCCTTGCCCATGCCTATGTCCTGAATGGTATTGCCTAGGTTTTCTTCTAGGGTTTTTATGGTTTTAGGTCTAACGTTTAAGTCTTTAATCCATCTTGAGTTGATTTTTGTATAAGGTGTAAGGAAGGGATCCAGTTTCAGCTTTCTACATGTGGCTAGCCAGTTTTCCCAGCACCATTTATTAAATAGGGAATCCTTTCTCCATTTCTTGTTTTTGTCAAGTTTGTCAAAGATCAGATTGTTGTAGATATGTGGCATTATTTCTGACGGCTCTGTTCTGTTCCATTGATCTATATCTCTGTTTGGTACCAGTACCATGTTGTTTTGGTTACTGTAGCATTGTAGTATAGTTTGAAGTCAGGTAGCGTGATGCCTCCAGCTTTGTTCTTTCGGCTTAGGATTGACTTGGTGTTGCGGGCTCTTTTTTGGTTCCATATGAATTTTAAAGTAGTTTTTTCCAATTCCATGAAGGAAGTCATTGGTAACTTGATGGGGATGGCATTGAATCTGTAAATTACCTTGGGAAGGATGGCCATTTTCATGATATTGATTCTTCCTACCCATGAGCATGGAATGTTCTTCCATTTGTTTGTATCCTCTTTATTTCCTTGAGAAGTGGTTTGTAGTTTTCTCCTTGAAGAGGTCCTTCACATCCCTTGTAAGTTGGATTCCTAGGTTTTTTATTCTCTTTGAAGCAATTGTGAATGGGAGTTCACTCATGATTTGGATCTCTGTTTGTCTGTTATTGATGTATAAGAATGCTTGTGATTTTTGTCCATTGATTTTGTATCCTGAGAGTTTGCTGAAGTTGCTTATCAGCTTAAGGAGATTTTGGGCTGAGACAATGGGGTTTTCTAGATATACTATCACGTCATCTGCAAACAGGGACAATTTGACTTCTTTTTTTCCTAATTGAATACCCTTGATTTCCTTCTCTTGCCTAATTGCCCTGGCCAGAACTTGCAACACTATGTTGAATACAAGTGGTGAGAGAGGGCAACACTTTCTTGTGCCAGTTTTCAAAGTGAATGCTTCCAGTTTTTGCCCATTCAGTATGATATTGGCTGTGGGTTTGTCATAAATAGCTCTTATTATTTTGAGATATGACCCATCAATACCCAATTTATTGAGAGTTTTTAGCATGAAGGGTTGTTGAATTTTGTCAAAGTCCTTTTCTTCACGTATTGAGATAATCATGTGGTTTTTGACTTTGGTTCTGTTTATATGCTAGATTACATTTATTGATTTGCGTATATTGAACCAGACTTGCATCCCAGGGATGAAGCCCACTTGATCATGGTGGGTAAGCTGTCTGATGTGCTGCTGGATTCAGTTTGCCAGTAATTTATTGAGGATTTTTGCATCAATATTCATGAAGGATATTGGTCTAAAATTCTCTTTTTTGATTGTGTCTCTGCCCAGCTTTGGTATCAGCATGATGCTGGCCTCATAAAATGAGTTAGGAAGGATTCCCTCTTTTTCTATTGATTGGAATAGTTTCTGAAGTAATTGTTCCAGTTCCTCCTTGGGCCTCTGGTAGAATTCGGCTGTGAACCCATCTGATCCTGGACTCTTTTTGGTTGGTAAGCTATTGATTATTGCCACAATTTCAGCTCCTGTTATTAGTCTATTCAGAGATTCAACTTCTTCCTGGTTTAGTCATGGGAGAGTGTATGTGTCGAGGAGTTTATCCCTTTCTTTTTTTTTAATTTTTTTTCTTTTTATCATTATTATTATTATTATCATTATTATTATTATTATTATACTTTAGGCTCTATGGTACATGTGCGCAACGTGCAGGTAAGCTACATGTGTATACATGTGCCATGCTGGTGCGCTGCACCCAAAAACTCGTCATCTAGCATTAGGTATGTCTCCCAATGCTGTCCCTCGCCCTTCTCCCCACCCCACAACAGTCCCCGAAGTGTGATGTTCCCCTTCTTGTGTCCACGTGTTCTCATTGTTCAATTCCCACCTATGAGTGAGAATATGTGGTGTTTGGTTTTTTGTTCTTGCGATAGTTTACTGAGAACGATGATTTCCAATTTCATCCATGTCCCTACAAAGGATATGAACTCATCATTTTTTATGGCTGCCTGGTATTCCATGGTGTATATGTGCCACATTTTCTTAATCCAGTCTATCATTGTTGGACATTTGGGTTGGTTCCAAGTCTTTGCTATTGTGTATAATGCCGCAATAAACATACGTGTGCATGTGTCTTTATAGCAGCATGATTTATAGTCCTTTGGGTATATACCCAGTAATGGGATGGCTGGGTCAAATGGAATTTCTAGTTCTAGATCCCTGAGGAATCGCCACAGTGACTTCCACAAGGGTTGAACTAGTTTACAGTCCCACCAACAGTGTAAAAGTGTTCCTATTTCTCCACATCCTCTCCAGCACCTGTTGTTTCCTGACTTTTTAATGATTGCCATTCTAACTGGTGTGAGATGGTATCTCATTGTGGTTTTGATTTGCATTTCTCTTATGGCCAGTGATGGTGAGCATTTTTTCATGTGTTTTTTGGCTGCATAATTGTCTTCTTTGGAGGAGTGTCTGTTCATGTCCTTCGCCCACTTTTTGATGGGGTTCTTTGGTGTTTTCTTGTAAATTTGTTGGAGTTCATTGTAGATTCTGGATATTAGCCCTTTGTCAGATGAGTAGGTTGCGAAAATTTTCTCCCATTGTGTAGGTTGCCTGTTCACTCTGATGGTAGTTTCCTTTGCTGTGCAGAAGCTCTTTAGTTTAATTAGATCCCATTTGTCAATTTTGGCTTTTGTTGCCATTGCTTTTGGGGTTTTAGACATGAAGTCCTTGCCCATGCCTATGTCCTGAATGGTATTGCCTAGGTTTTCTTCTAGGGTTTTTATGGTTTTAGGTCTAACGTTTAAGTCTTTAATCCATCTTGAGTTGATTTTTGTATAAGGTGTAAGGAAGGGATCCAGTTTCAGCTTTCTACATGTGGCTAGCCAGTTTTCCCATCACCATTTATTAAATAGGGAATCCTTTCTCCATTTCTTGTTTTTGTCAGGTTTGTCAAAGATCAGATAGTTGTAGATATGTGGCATTATTTCTGACGGCTCTGTTCTGTTCCATTGATCTAGATCTCTGTTTTGGTACCAGTACCATGCTGTTTTGGTTACTGTAGCCTTGTAGTATAGTTTGAAGTCAGGTAGCGTGATGCCTCCAGCTTTGTTCTTTTGGCTTAGGATTGACTTTTTGATGCGGGCTCTTTTTTGGTTCCATATGAACTTTAAAGTAGTTTTCTCCAATTCTGTGCAGAAAGTCATTGATAACTAGATGGGGATGGCATTGAATCTGTAAATTTCCTTGGGAAGGATGGCCATTTTCATGATATTGATTCTTCCTACCCATGAGCATGGAATGTTCTTCCATTTGTTTGTATCCTCTTTTATTTCCTTGAGCAGTGGTTTGTAGTTTTCTCCTTGAAGAGGTCCTTCACATCCCTTGTAAGTTGGATTCCTAGGTATTTTATTCTCTTTGAAGCAATTGTGAATGGGAGTTCACTCATGATTTGGCTCTCTGTTTGTCTGTTATTGATGTATAAGAATGCTTGTGATTTTTGTCCATTGATTTTGTATCCTGAGACTTTGCTGAAGTTGCTTATCAGCTTAAGGATATTTTGGGCTGAGACAATGGGGTTTTCTAGATATACTATCACGTCATCTGCAAACAGGGACAATTTGACTTCTTTTTTTCCTAATTGAATACCCTTGATTTCCTTCTCTTGCCTAATTGCCCTTGCCAGAACTTCCAACACTATGTTGAACAGAAGTGTTGAGAGAGGGCATCCCTGTCTTGTGCCAGTTTTCAAAGTGAATGCTTCCAGTTTTTGCCCATTCAGTATGATATTGGCTGTGGGTTTTTCATAAATAGCTCTTATTATTTTGAGATACGACCCATCAATACCCAATTTATTGAGAGATTTTAGCATGAAGGGTTGTTGAATTTTGTCAAAGGCCTTTTCTTCACGTATTGAGATAATCATGTGGTTTTTGAATTTGGTTCTGTTTATATGCTGGATTACATTTATTGATTTGCGTATATTGAACCAGACTTGCATCCCAGGTATGAAGCCCACTTGATCATGGTGGATAAGCTGTCTGATGTGCTGCTGGATTCGGTTTGCCAGTAATTCATTGGGGATTTTTGCATCAATATTCATCAAGGATATTGGTCTAAAATTCTCTTTTTTGATTGTGTCTCTGCCCAGCTTTGGTATCAGCATGATGCTGGCCTCATAAAATGAGTTAGGAAGGATTCCCTCTTTTTCTATTGATTGGAATACTTTCTGAAGTAATGGTTCCAGTTCCTCCTTGGACCTCTGGTAGAATTCGGCTGTGAACCCATCTGATCCTGGACTCTTTTTGGTTGGTAAGCTATTGATTATTGCCACAATTTCAGCTCCTGTTATTAGTCTATTCAGAGATTCAACTTCTTCCTGGTTTAGTCATGGGAGAGTGTATGTGTCGAGGAATTTATCCCTTTCTTTTTTTTTTAATTTTTTTTCTTTTTATCATTATTATTATTATTATTATTATTATACTTTAGGCTCTATGGTACATGTGTGCAACGTGCAGGTAAGCTACATGTGTATACATGTGCCATGCTGGTGCGCTGCACCCAAAAACTCGTCATCTAGCATTAGGTATATCTCCCAATGCTGTCCCTCGCCCCTCCACCCACCCCACAACAGTCCCCGAAGTGTGATGTTCCCCTTCTTGTGTCCACGTGTTCTCATTGTTCAATTCCCACCTATGAGTGAGAAGATGTGGTGTTTGGTTTTTTGTTCTTGCGATAGTTTACTGAGAACGATGATTTCCAATTTCATCCATGTCCCTACAAAGGATATGAACTCATCATTTTTTATGGCTGCCTAGTATTCCATGGTGTATATATGCCACATTTTCTTAATCCAGTCTATCATTGTTGGACATTTGGGTTGGTTCCAAGTCTTTGCTATTGTGTATAATGCCGCAATAAACATACGTGTGCATGTGTCTTTATAGCAGCATGATTTATAGTCCTTTGGGTATATACCCAGTAATGGGATGGCTGGGTCAAATGGAATTTCTAGTTCTAGATCCCTGAGGAATCGCCACAGTGACTTCCACAAGGGTTGAACTAGTTTACAGTCCCACCAACAGTGTAAAAGTGTTCCTATTTCTCCACATCCTCTCCAGCACCTGTTGTTTCCTGACTTTTTAATGATTGCCATTCTAACTGGTGTGAGATGGTATCTCATTGTGGTTTTGATTTGCATTTCTCTGATGGCCAGTGATGGTGAGCATTTTCTCATGTGTTTTTTGGCTGCATAAATGTCTTCTTTGGAGGAGAGTCTGTTCATGTCCTTCGCCCACTTTTTGATGGGGTTCTTTGGTGTTTTCTTGTAAATTTGTTGGAGTTCATTGTAGATTCTGGATGTTAGCCCTTTGTCAGATGAGTAGGTTGCGAAAATTTTCTCCCATTTTGTAGGTTGCCTGTTCACTCTGATGGTAGTTTCCTTTGCTGTGCAGAAGCTCTTTAGTTTAATTAGATCCCATTTGTCAATTTTGGCTTTTGTTGCCATTGCTTTTGGTGTTTTAGACATGAAGTCCTTGCCCATGCCTATGTCCTGAATGGTATTGCCTAGGTTTTCTTCTAGGGTTTTTATGGTTTTAGGTCTAACGTTTAAGTCTTTAATCCATCTTGAGTTGATTTTTGTATAAGGTGTAAGGAAGGGATCCAGTTTCAGCTTTCTACATGTGGCTAGCCAGTTTTCCCATCACCATTTATTAAATAGGGAATCCTTTCTCCATTTCTTGTTTTTGTCAGGTTTGCCAAAGATCAGATAGTTGTAGATATGTGGCATTATTTCTGACGGCTCTGTTCTGTTCCATTGATCTAGATCTCTGTTTTGGTACCAGTACCATGCTGTTTTGGTTACTGTAGCCTTGTAGTATAGTTTGAAGTCAGGTAGCGTGATGCCTCCAGCTTTGTTCTTTTGGCTTAGGATTGACTTTTTGATGCGGCCTCTTTTTTGGTTCCATATGAACTTTAAAGTAGTTTTTTCCAATTCTGTGCAGAAAGTCATTGGTAACTTGATGGGGAGGGCATTGAATCTGTAAATTACCTTGGGAAGGATGGCCATTTTCATGATATTGATTCTTCCTACCCATGAGCATGGAATGTTCTTCCATTTGTTTGTATCCTCTTTTATTTCCTTGAGCAGTGGTTTGTACTTTTCTCCTTGAAGAGGTCCTTCACATCCCTTGGAAGTTGGATTCCTAGGTATTTTATTCTCTTTGAAGCAATTGTGAATGGGAGTTCACTCATGATTTGGCTCTCTGTTTGTCTGTTATTGATGTATAAGAATGCTTGTGATTTTTGTCCATTGATTTTGTATCCTGAGACTTTGCTGAAGTTGCTTATCAGCTTAAGGAGATTTTGGGCTGAGACAATGGGGTTTTCTAGATATACTATCACGTCATCTGCAAACAGGGACAATTTGACTTCCTTTTTTCCTAATTGAATACCCTTGATTTCCTTCTCTTGCCTAATTGCCCTGGCCAGAACTTCCAACACTATGTTGAATAGAAGTGGTGAGAGAGGGCATCCCTGTCTTGTGCCAGTTTTCAAAGTGAATGCTTCCAGGTTTTGCCCATTCAGTATGATATTGGCTGTGGGTTTGTCATAAATAGCTCTTATTATTTTGAGATACGACCCATCAATACCCAATTTATTGAGAGTTTTTAGCATGAAGGGTTGTTGAATTTTGTCAAAGGCCTTTTCTTCACGTATTGAGATAATCATGTGGTTTTTGACTTTGGTTCTGTTTATATGCTGGATTACATTTATTGATTTGCGTATATTGAACCAGACTTGCATCCCAGGGATGAAGCCCACTTGATCATGGTGGATAAGCTCTCTGATGTGCTGCTGGATTCGGTTTGCCAGTAATTTATTGAGGATTTTTGCATCAATATTCATCAAGGATATTGGTCTAAAATTCTCTTTTTTGATTGTGTCTCTGCCCAGCTTTGGTATCAGCATGATGCTGGCCTCATAAAATGAGTTAGGAAGGAATCCCTCTTTTTCTATTGATTGGAATAGTTTCTGAAGTAATGGTTCCAGTTCCTCCTTGGACCTCTGGTAGAATTCGGCTGTGAACCCATCTGATCCTGGACTCTTTTTGGTTGGTAAGCTATTGATTATTGCCACAATTTCAGCTACTGTTATTAGTCTATTCAGAGATTCAACTTCTTCCTGGTTTAGTCATGGGAGAGTGTATGTGTCGAGGAATTTATCCCTTTCTTTTTTTTTTTATTTTTTTTTCTTTTTATCATTATTATTATTATTATTATTATTATTATTATTATACTTTAGGCTCTATGGTACATGTGCGCAACGTGCAGGTAAGCTACATGTGTATACATGTGCCATGCTGGTGCGCTGCACCCACCAACTCGTCATCTAGCATTAGGTATATCTCCCAATGCTGTCCCTCGCCCCTCCCCCCACCCCACAACAGTCCCCGAAGTGTGATGTTCCCCTTCTTGTGTCCACGTGTTCTCATTGTTCAATTCCCACCTATGAGTGAGAAGATGTGGTGTTTGGTTTTTTGTTCTTGCGATAGTTTACTGAGAACGATGATTTCCAATTTCATCCATGTCCCTACAAAGGATATGAACTCATCATTTTTTATGGCTGCCTAGTATTCCACGGTGTATATGTGCCACATTTTCTTAATCCAGTCTATCATTGTTGGACATTTGGGTTGGTTCCAAGTCTTTGCTATTGTGTATAATGCCGCAATAAACATACGTGTGCATGTGTCTTTATAGCAGCATGATTTATAGTCCTTTGGGTACATACCCAGTAATGGGATGGCTGGGTCAAATGGAATTTCTAGTTCTAGATCCCTGAGGAATCGCCACAGTGACTTCCACAAGGGTTGAACTAGTTTACAGTCCCACCAACAGTGTAAAAGTGTTCCTATT
Source organism: Pongo abelii (assembly GCF_028885655.2). Taxonomy (NCBI): domain Eukaryota; kingdom Metazoa; phylum Chordata; class Mammalia; order Primates; family Hominidae; genus Pongo; species Pongo abelii. The sequence continues at coordinate 13,494,955 of NC_072000.2, read as the reverse complement.
TCTCCACATCCTCTCCAGCACCTGTTGTTTCCTGACTTTTTAATGATTGCCATTCTAACTGGTGTGAGATGGTATCTCATTGTGGTTTTGATTTGCATTTCTCTGATGGCCAGTGATGGTGAGCATTTTTTCATGTGTTTTTTGGCTGCATAAATGTCTTCTTTGGAGGAGTGTCTGTTCATGTCCTTCGCCCACTTTCTGATGGGGTTGTTTGGTGTTTTCTTGTAAATCTGTTGGAGTTCATTGTAGATTCTGGATATTAACCCTTTGTCAGATGAGTAGGTTGCGAAAATTTTCTCCCATTTTGTAGGTTGCCTGTTCACTCTGATGGTAGTTTCCTTTGCTGTGCAGAAGCTCTTTAGTTTAATTAGATCCCATTTGTCAATTTTGGCTTTTGTTGCCATTGCTTTTGGTGTTTTAGACATGAAGTCCTTGCCCATGCCTATGTCCTGAATGGTATTGCCTAGGTTTTCTTCTAGGGTTTTTATGGTTTTAGGTCTAACGTTTAAGTCTTTAATCCATCTTGAGTTGATTTTTGTATAAGGTGTAAGGAAGGGATCCAGTTTCAGCTTTCTACATGTGGCTAGCCAGTTTTCCCAGCACCATTTATTAAATAGGGAATCCTTTCTCCATTTCTTGTTTTTGTCAAGTTTGTCAAAGATCAGATTGTTGTAGATATGTGGCATTATTTCTGACGGCTCTGTTCTGTTCCATTGATCTATATCTCTGTTTGGTACCAGTACCATGCTGTTTTGGTTACTGTAGCCTTGTAGTATAGTTTGAAGTCAGGTAGCGTGATGCCTCCAGCTTTGTTCTTTTGGCTTAGGATTGACTTGGTGATGCGGGCTCTTTTTTGGTTCCATATGAACTTTAAAGTAGTTTTTTCCAATTCTGTGAAGAAAGTCATTGGTAACTTGATGGGGATGGCATTGAATCTGTAAATTACCTTGGGAAGGATGGCCATTTTCATGATATTGATTCTTCCTACCCATGAGCGTGGAATGTTCCTCCATTTGTTTGTATCCTCTTTTATTTCCTTGAGCAGTGGTTTGTAGTTTTCTCCTTGAAGAGGTCCTTCACATCCCTTGGAAGTTGGATTCCTAGGTATTTTATTCTCTTTGAAGCAATTGTGAATGGGAGTTCACTCATGATTTGTCTCTCTGTTTGTCTGTTATTGATGTATAAGAATGCTTGTGATTTTTGTCCATTGATTTTGTATCCTGAGACTTTGCTGAAGTTGCTTATCAGCTTAAGGAGATTTTGGGCTGAGACAATGGGGTTTTCTATATATACTATCACGTCATCTGCAAACAGGGACAATTTGACTTCCTTTTTTCCTAATTGAATACCCTTGATTTCCTTCTCTTGCCTAATTGCCCTGGCCAGAACTTCCAACACTATGTTGAATAGAAGTGGTGAGAGAGGGCATCCCTGTCTTGTGCCAGTTTTCAAAGTGAATGCTTCCAGTTTTTGCCCATTCAGTATGATATTGGCTGTGGGTTTGTCATAAATAGCTCTTATTATTTAGAGATACGACCCATCAATACCCAATTTATTGAGAGTTTTTAGCATGAAGGGTTGTTGAATTTTGTCAAAGGCCTTTTCTTCACGTATTGAGATAATCATGTGGTTTTTGACTTTGGTTCTGTTTCTATGCTGGATTACATTTATTGATTTGCGTATATTGAACCAGACTTGCATCCCAGGGATGAAGCCCACTTGATCATGGTGGATAAGCTGTCTGATGTGCTGCTGGATTCGGTTTGCCGGTAATTTATTGAGGATTTTTGCATCAATATTCATCAAGGATATTGGTCTAAAATTCTCTTTTTTGATTGTGTCTCTGCCCAGCTTTGGTATCAGCATGATGCTGGCCTCATAAAATGAGTTAGGAAGGATTCCCTCTTTTTCTATTGATTGGAATAGTTTCTGAAGTAATGGTTCCAGTTCCTCCTTGGACCTCTGGTAGAATTCGGCTGTGAACCCATCTGATCCTGGACTCTTTTTGGTTGGTAAGCTATTGATTATTGCCACAATTTCAGCTCCTGTTATTAGTCTATTCAGAGATTCAACTTCTTCCTGGTTTAGTCATGGGAGAGTGTATGTGTCGAGGAATTTATCCCTTTCTTTTTTTTTCAATTTTTTTTCTTTTTATCATTATCATTATTATTATTATTATTATTATTATTATACTTTAGGCTCTATGGTACATGTGCGCAACGTGCAGGTAAGCTACATGTGTATACATGTGCCATGCTGGTGCGCTGCACCCACCAAATAGTCATCTAGCATTATGTATATCTCCCAATGCTGTCCCTCGCCCCTCCCCCCACCCCACAACAGTCCCCGAAGTGTGATGTTCCCCTTCTTGTGTCCACGTGTTCTCATTGTTCAATTCCCACCTATGAGTGAGAATATGTGGTGTTTGGTTTTTTGTTCTTGCGATAGTTTACTGAGAACGATGATTTCCAATTTCATCCATGTCCCTACAAAGGATATGAACTCATCATTTTTTATGGCTGCCTAGTATTCCATGATGTATATGTGCCACATTTTCTTAATCCAGTCTATCATTGTTGGACATTTTGGTTGGTTCCAAGTCTTTGCTATTGTGTATAATGCCGCAATAAACATACGTGTGCATGTGTCTTTATAGCAGCATGATTTATAGTCCTTTGGGTATATACCCAGTAATGGGATGGCTGGGTCAAATGGAATTTCTAGTTCTAGATCCCTGAGGAATCGCCACAGTGACTTCCACAAGGGTTGAACTAGTTTACAGTCCCACCAACAGTGTAAAAGTGTTCCTATTTCTCCACATCCTCTCCAGCACCTGTTGTTTCCTGACTTTTGAATGATTGCCATTCTAACTGTTGTGAGATGGTATCTCATTGTGGTTTTGATTTGCATTTCTCTGATGGCTAGTGATGGTGAGCATTTTTTCATGTGTTTTTTGGCTGCATAAATGTCTTCTTTGGAGGAGTGTCTGTTCATGTCCTTCGCCCACTTTTTGATGGGGTTGTTTGGTGTTTTCTTGTAAATTTGTTGGAGTTCATTGTAGATTCTGGATATTAGCCCTTTGTCAGATGAGTAGGTTGCGAAAATTTTCTCCCATTTTGTAGGTTGCCTGTTCACTCTGATGGTAGTTTCCTTTGCTGTGCAGAAGCTCTTTAGTTTAATTAGATCCCATTTGTCAATTTTGGCTTTTGTTGCCATTGCTTTTGGTGTTTTACACATGAAGTCCTTGCCCATGCCTATGTTCTGAATGGTATTGCCTAGGTTTTCTTCTAGGGTTTTTATGGTTTTAGGTCTAACGTTTAAGTCTTTAATCCATCTTGAGTTGATTTTCGTATAAGGTGTAAGGAAGGGATCCAGTTTCAGCTTTCTACATGTGGCTAGCCAGTTTTCCCAGCACCATTTATTAAATAGGGAATCCTTTCTCCATTTCTTGTTTTTGTCAGGTTTGTCAAAGATCAGATAGTTGTAGATATGTGGCATTATTTCTGACGGCTCTGTTCTGTTCCATTGATCTAGATCTCTGCTTTGGTACCAGTACCATGCTGTTTTGGTTACTGTAGCCTTGTAGTATTGTTTGAAGTCAGGTAGCGTGATGCCTCCAGCTTTGTTCTTTTGGCTTAGGATTGACTTGGTGATGCGGGCTCTTTTTTGGTTCCATATGAACTTTAAAGTAGTTTTTTCCAATTCTGTGCAGAAAGTCATTGGTAACTTGATGGGGATGGCATTGAATCTGTAAATTACCTTGGGAAGGATGGCCATTTTCGTGATATTGATTCTTCCTACCCATGAGCATGGAATGTTCTTCCATTTGTTTGTATCCTCTTTTATTTCCTTGAGCAGTGGTTTGTAGTTTTCTCCTTGAAGAGGTCCTTCACATCCCTTGTAAGTTGGATTCCTAGGTAGTTTATTCTCTTTGAAGCAATTGTGAATGGGAGTTCACTCATGATTTGGCTCTCTGTTTGTCTGTTATTGATGTATAAGAATGCTTGTGATTTTTGTCCATTGATTTTGTATCCTGAGACTTTGCTGAAGTTGCTTATCAGCTTAAGGAGATTTTGGGCTGAGACAATGGGGTTTTCTAGATATACTATCACGTCATCTGCAAACAGGGAGAAGTTGACTTCCTTTTTTCCTAATTGAATACCCTTGATTTCCTTCTCTTGCCTAATTGCCCTGGCCAGAACTTCCAACACTATGTTGAATAGAAGTGGTGAGAGAGGGCATGCCTGTCTTGTGCCAGTTTTCAAAGTGAATGCTTCCAGTTTTTGCCCATTCAGTATGATATTGGCTGTGGGTTTGTCATAAATCGCTCTTATTATTTTGAGATACGACCCATCAATACCTAATTTATTGAGAGTTTTTAGCATGAAGGGTTGTTGAATTTTGTCAACGGCCTTTTCTTGACGTATTGAGATAATCATGTGGTTTTTGCTTTGGTTCTGTTTATATGCCGGATTACATTTACTGATTTGCATATATTGAACCAGCCTTGCATCCCAGGGATGAAGCCCACTTGATCATGGTGGATAAGCTGTCTGATGTGCTGCTGGATTCGGTTTGCCAGTAATTTATTGAGGATTTTTGCATCAATATTCATCAAGGATATTGGTCTAAAATTCTCTTTTTTGGTTGTGTCTCTGCCCAGCTTTGGTAACAGCATGATGCTGGCCTCATAAAATGAGTCAGGAAGGATTCCCTCTTTTTCTATTGATTGGAATAGTTTCTGAAGTAATGGTTCCAGTTCCTCCTTGGACCTCTGGTAGAATTCGGCTGTGAACCCATCTGATCCTGGACTCTTTTTGGTTGGTAAGCTATTGATTATAGCCACAATTTCAGCTCCTGTTATTAGTCTATTCAGAGATTCAACTTCCTCCTGGTTTAGTCATGGGAGAGTGTATGTGTCGAGGAACTTATCCCTTTCTTTTTTTTGAAATTTTTTTTCTTTTCATCATTATTATTATTACTATTATTATTATTAATATTATACTTTAGGCTCTATGGTACCTGAGCGCAACGTGCAGGTGAGCTACATATGTATACATGTGCCATGCTGGTGCGCTGCACCTACCAACTCGTCATCTAGCATTAGGTATATCTCCCAATGCTGTCCCTCGCCCCTCCAGCCACCCCACAACAGTCCCCGAAGTATGATGTTCCCCTTCCTGTGTCCATGTGTTCTCATTGTTCAATTCTCACCTATGAGTGAGAATATGTGGTGTTTGGCTTTTCGTTCTTGCGATAGTTTACTGAGAACGATGATTTCCAATTTCATCCATGTCCCTACAAAGGATATGAACTCATCATTTTTTATGGCTGCCTGGTATTCCATGGTGTATATGTGCCACGTTTTCTTAATCCAGTCTGTCGTTGTTGGACATTTGGATTGCTTCCAAGTCTTTGCTGTTGTGTAGAATGCCGCAATAAACATACGTGCGCATGTGTCTTCATAGCAGCATGATTTATAGTACTTTGGGTATATACCCAGTAATGGGATGGCTGGGTCAAATGGAATTTCTAGTTCTAGATCCCTGAGGAATCGCCACAGTGACTTCCACAAGGGTTGAACTAGTTTACAGTCCCACCAACAGTGTAAAAGTGTTCCTATTTCTCCACATCCTCTCCAGCACCTGTTGTTTCCTGACTTTTTAATGATTGCCATTCTAACTGGTGTGAGATGGTATCTCATTGTGGTTTTGATTTGCATTTCTCTGATGGCCAGTGATGGTGAGCATTTTTTCATGTGTTTTTTGGCTGCATAAATGTCTTCTTTGGAGGAGTGTCTTTTCATGTCCTTCGCCCACTTTTTGATGGGGTTGTTTGGTGTTTTCTTGTAAATTTGTTGGAGTTCATTGTAGATTCTGGATATTAGCCCTTTGTCAGATGAGTAGGTTGCGAAAATTTTCTCCCATTTTGTAGGTTGCCTGTTCACTCTGATGGTAGTTTCCTTTGCTGTGCAGAAGCTCTTTAGTTTAATTAGATCCCATTTGTCAATTTTGGCTTTTATGGCCATTGCTTTTGGTGATTTAGACATGAAGTCCTTGCCCATGCCTATGTCCTGAATGGTATTGCCTAGGTTTTCTTCTAGGGTTTTTATGGTTTTAGGTCTAACGTTTAAGTCTTTAATCCATCTTGAGTTGATTTTTGTATAAGGTGTAATGAAGGGATCCAGTTTCAGCTTTCTACATGTGGCTAGCCAGTTTTCCCAGCACCATTTATTAAATAGGGAATCCTTTCTCCATTTCTTGTTTTTGTCAAGTTTGTCAAAGATCAGATTGTTGTAGATATGTGGCATTATTTCTGACGGCTCTGTTCTGTTCCATTGATCTAGATCTCTGTTTGGTACCAGTTCCATGCTATTTTGGTTACTGTAGCCTTGTAGTATAGTTTGAAGTCAGGTAGCGTGATGCCTCCAGCTTTGTTCTTTTGGCTTAGGATTGACTTGGTGATGCGGGCTCTTTTTTGGTTCCATATGAACTTTAAAGTAGTTTTTTCCAATTCTGTGCAGAAAGTCATTGGTAACTTGATGGGGATGGCATTGAATCTGTAAATTACCTTGGGAAGGATGGCCATTTTCATGATATTGATTCTTCCTACCCATGAGCATGGAATGTTCTTCCATTTGTTTGTATCCTCTTTTATTTCCTTGAGCAGTGGTTTGTAGTTTTCTCCTTGAAGAGGTCCTTCACATCCCTTGGAAGTTGGATTCCTAGGTATTTTATTCTCTTTGAAGCAATTGTGAATGGGAGTTCACTCATGATTTGTCTCTCTGTTTGTCTGTTATTGATGTATAAGAATGCTTGTGATTTTTGTCCATTGATTTTGTATCCTGAGACTTTGCTGAAGTTGCTTATCAGCTTAAGGAGATTTTGGGCTGAGACAATGGGGTTTTCTAGATATACTATCACGTCATCTGCAAACAGGGACAATTTGACTTCCTTTTTTCCTAATTGAATACCCTTGATTTCCTTCTCTTGCCTAATTGCCCTGGCCAGAACTTCCAACACTATGTTGAATAGAAGTGGTGAGAGAGGGCATGCCTGTCTTGTGCCAGGTTTCAAAGTGAATGCTTCCAGATTTTGCCCATTCAGTATGATATTGGCTGTGGGTTTGTCATAAATAGCTCTTATTATTTTGAGATACGACCCATCAATACCTAATTTATTGAGAGTTTTTAGCATGAAGGGTTGTTGAATTTTGTCAAAGGCCTTTTCTTGACGTATTGAGATAATCATGTGGTTTTTGCTTTGGTTCTGTTTATATGCTGGATTACATTTACTGATTTGCATATATTGAACCAGCCTTGCGTCCCAGGGATGAAGCCCACTTGATCATGGTGGATAAGCTGTCTGATGTGCTGCTGGATTCGTTTTGCCAGTAATTTATTGAGGATTTTTGCATCAATATTCATCAAGGATATTGGTCTAAAATTCTCTTTTTTGGTTGTGTCTCTGCCCAGCATTGGTAACAGCATGATGCTGGCCTCATAAAATGAGTCAGGAAGGATTCCCTCTTTTTCTATTGATTAGAATAGTTTCTGAAGTAATGGTTCCAGTTCCTCCTTGGACCTCTGGTAGAATTCGGCTGTGAACCCATCTGATCCTGGACTCTTTTTGGTTGGTAAGCTATTGATTATTGCCACAATTTCACCTCCTGTTATTAGTCTATTCAGAGATACAACTTCCTCCTGGTTTAGTCATGGGAGAGTGTATGTGTCGAGGAACTTATCCCTTTCTTTTTTTTGAAATTTTTTTCTTTTCATCATTATTATTATTACTATTATTATTATTAATATTATACTTTAGGCTCTATGGTACATGAGCGCAACGTGCAGCTGAGCTACATATGTATACATGTGCCATGCTGGTGCGCTGCACCCACCAACTCGTCATCTAGCATTAGGTATATCTCCCAATGCTGTCCCTCGCCCCTCGCCCCACCCCACAACAGTCCCCGAAGTGTGATGTTCCCCTTCCTGTGTCCATGTGTTCTCATTGTTCAATTCTCACCTATGAGTGAGAATATGTGGTGTTTGGCTTTTCGTTCTTGCGATAGTTTACTGAGAACGATGATTTCCAATTTCATCCATGTCCCTACAAAGGATATGAACTCATCATTTTTTATGGCTGCCTGGTATTCCATGGTGTATATGTGCCACCTTTTCTTAATCCAGTCTATCGTTGTTGGACATTTGGGTTGCTTCCAAGTCTTTGCTATTGAGTATAATGCCGCAATAAACATACGTCTGCATGTGTCTTCATAGCAGCATGATTTATAGTCCTTTGGGTATATACCCAGTAATGGGATGGCTGGGTCAAATGGAATTTCTAGTTCTAGATCCCTGAGGAATCGCCACAGTGACTTCCACAAGGGTTGAACTAGTTTACAGTCCCACCAACAGTGTAAAAGTGTTCCTATTTCTCCACATCCTCTCCAGCACCTGTTGTTTCCTGACTTTTTAATGATTGCCATTCTAACTGGTGTGAGATGGTATCTCATTGTGGTTTTGATTTGCATTTCTCTGATGGCCAGTGATGGTGAGCATTTTTTCATGTGTTTTTTGTCTGCATAAATGTCTTCTTTGGAGGAGTGTCTGTTCATGTCCTTCGCCCACTTTTTGATGGGGTTGTTTGCTGTTTTCTTGTAAATTTGTTGGAGTTCATTGTAGATTCTGGATATTATCCCTTTGTCAGATGAGTAGGTTGCGAAAATTTTCTCCCATTTTGTAGGTTGCCTGTTCACTCTGATGGTAGTTTCCTTTGCTGTGCAGAAGCTCTTTAGTTTAGTTAGATCCCATTTGTCAATTTTGGCTTTTGTTGCCATTGCTTTTGGTGTTTTAGACATGAAGTCCTTGCCCATGCCTATGTCCTGAATGGTATTGCCTAGGTTTTCTTCTAGGGTTTTTATGGTTTTAAGTCTAACGTGTAAGTCTTTAATCCATCTTGAGTTGATTTTTGTATAAGGTGTAAGGAAGGGTTCCAGTTTCAGCTTTCTACATGTGGCTAGCCAGTTTTCCCAGCACCATTTATTAAATAGGGAATCCTTTCTCCATTTCTTGTTTTTGTCAAGTTTGTCAAAGATCAGATTGTTGTAGATATGTGGCATTATTTCTGACGGCTCTGTTCTGTTCCATTGATCTAGATCTCTGTTTGGTACCAGTACCATGCTGTTTTGGTTACTGTAGCCTTGTAGTATAGTTTGAAGTCAGGTAGCGTGATGCCTCCAGCTTTGTTCTTTTGGCTTAGGATTGACTTGGTCATGCGGGCTCTTTTTTGGTTCCATATGAACTTTAAAGTAGTTTTTTCCAATTCTGTGCAGAAAGTCATTGGTAACTTGATGGGGATGGCATTGAATCTGTAAATTACCTTGGGAAGGATGGCCATTTTCATGATATTGATTCTTCCTACCCATGAGCATGGAATGTTCTTCCATTTGTTTGTATCCTCTTTTATTTCCTTGAGCAGTGGTTTGTAGTTTTCTCCTTGAAGAGGTCCTTCACATCCCTTGGAAGTTGGATTCCTAGGTATTTTATTCTCTTTGAAGCAATTGTGAATGGGAGTTCACTCATGATTTGGCTCTCTGTTTGTCTGTTATTGATGTATAAGAATGCTTGTGATTTTTGTCCATTGATTTTGTATCCTGAGACTTTGCTGAAGTTGCTTATCAGCTTAAGGAGATTTTGGGCTGAGACAATGGGGTTTTCTAGATATACTATCACGTCATCTGCAAACAGGGACAATTTGGCTTCCTTTTTTCCTAATTGAATACCCTTGATTTCCTTCTCTTGCCTAATTGCCCTGGCCAGAAATTCCGACACTATGTTGAATAGAAGTGGTGAGAGAGGGCATCCCTGTCTTGTGCCAGTTTTCAAAGTGAATGCTTCCAGTTTTTGCCCATTCAGTATGATATTGGCTGTGGGTTTGTCATAAATAGCTCTTATTATTTTGAGATACGACCCATCAATACCTAATTTATTGAGAGTTTTTAGCATGAAGGGTTGTTGAATTTTGTCAAAGTCCTTTTCTTCACGTATTGAGATAATCATGTGGTTTTTGACTTTGCTTCTGTTTATATGCTGGATTACATTTATTGATTTGCGTATATTGAACCAGCCTTGCATCTCAGGGATGAAGCCCACTTGATCATGGTGGATAAGCTGTCTGATGTGCTGCTGGATTCGGTTTGCCGGTAATTTATTGAGGATTTTTGCATCAATATTCATCAAGGATATTGGTCTAAAATTCTCTTTTTTGGTGGTGTCTCTGCCCAGCTTTGGTATCAGCATGATGCTGGCCTCATAAAATGAGTTAGGAAGGATTCCCTCTTTTTCTATTGATTGGAATAGTTTCTGAAGTAATGGTTCCAGTTCCTCCTTGGACCTCTGGTAGAATTCGGCTGTGAACCCATCTGATCCTGGACTGTTTTTGGTTGGTAAGCTATTGATTATTGCCACAACTTCAGCTCCTGTTATTAGTCTAGTCAGAGATTCAATTTCTTCCTGGTTTAGGCATGGGAGAGTGTATGTGTCGAGGAATTTATCCCTTTCTTTTTTTTTAAATTTTTTTTCTTTTTATCATTTATTATTATTATTATTATTATTATTATTATTATTATACTTTAGGCTCCATGGTACATGTGCGCAACTTGCAGGTAAGCTACATGTGTATACATGTGCCATGCTGGTGCGCTGCACCCACCAACTCGTCATCTAGCATTAGGTATATCTCCCAATGCTGTCCCTCGCCCCTCGCCCCACCCCACAACAGTCCCCGAAGTGTGATGTTCCCCTTCCTGTGTCCATGTGTTCTCATTGTTCAATTCTCACCTATGAGTGAGAATATGTGGTGTTTGGCTTTTCGTTCTTGCGATAGTTTACTGAGAACGATGATTTCCAATTTCATCCATGTCCCTACAAAGGATATGAACTCATCATTTTTTATGGCTGCCTGGTATTCCACGGTGTATATGTGCCACCTTTTCTTAATCCAGTCTATCGTTGTTGGACATTTGGGTTGCTTCCAAGTCTTTGCTATTGGGTATAATGCCGCAATAAACATACGTGTGCATGTGTCTTCATAGCAGCATGATTTATAGTCCTTTGGGTATATACCCAGTAATGGGATGGCTGGGTCAAATGGAATTTCTAGTTCTAGATCCCTGAGGAATCGCCACAGTGACTTCCACAAGGGTTGAACTAGTTTACAGTCCCACCAACAGTGTAAAAGTGTTCCTATTTCTCCACATCCTCTCCAGCACCTGTTGTTTCCTGACTTTTTAATGATTGCCATTCTAACTGGTGTGAGATGGTATCTCATTGTGGTTTTGATTTGCATTTCTCTGATGGCCAGTGATGGTGAGCATTTTTTCATGTGTTTTTTGGCTGCATAAATGTCTTCTTTGGAGGAGTGTCTGTTCATGTCCTTCGCCCACTTTTTGATGGGGTTGTTTGCTGTTTTCTTGTAAATTTGTTGGAGTTCATTGTAGATTCTGGATATTATCCCTTTGTCAGATGAGTAGGTTGCGAAAATTTTCTCCCATTTTGTAGGTTGCCTGTTCACTCTGATGGTAGTTTCCTTTGCTGTGCAGAAGCTCTTTAGTTTAATTAGATCCCATTTGTCAATTTTGGCTTTTGTTGCCATTGCTTTTGGTGTTTTAGACATGAAGTCCTTGCCCATGCCTATGTCCTGAATGGTATTGCCTAGGTTTTCTTCTAGGGTTTTTATGGTTTTAGGTCTAACGTTTAAGTCTTTAATCCATCTTGAGTTGATTTTTGTATAAGGTGTAAGGAAGGGATCCAGTTTCAGCTTTCTACATGTGGCTAGCCAGTTTTCCCAGCACCATTTATTAAATAGGGAATCCTTTCTCCATTTCTTGTTTTTGTCAAGTTTGTCAAAGATCAGATTGTTGTAGATATGTGGCATTATTTCTGACGGCTCTGTTCTGTTCCATTGATCTAGATCTCTGTTTGGTACCAGTACCATGCTGTTTTGGTTACTGTAGCCTTGTAGTATAGTTTGAAGTCAGGTAGCGTGATGCCTCCAGCTTTGTTCTTTTGGCTTAGGATTGACTTGGTCATGCGGGCTCTTTTGTGGTTCCATATGAACTTTAAAGTAGTTTTTTCCAATTCTGTGCAGAAAGTCATTGGTAACTTGATGGGGATGGCATTGAATCTGTAAATTACCTTGGGAAGGATGGCCATTTTCATGATATTGATTCTTCCTACCCATGAGCATGGAATGTTCTTCCATTTGTTTGTATCCTCTTTTATTTCCTTGAGCAGTGGTTTGTAGTTTTCTCCTTGAAGAGGTCCTTCACATCCCTTGGAAGTTGGATTCCTAGGTATTTTATTCTCTTTGAAGCAATTGTGAATGGGAGTTCACTCATGATTTGGCTCTCTGTTTGTCTGTTATTGATGTATAAGAATGCTTGTGATTTTTGTCCATTGATTTTGTATCCTGAGACTTTGCTGAAGTTGCTTATCAGCTTAAGGAGATTTTGGGCTGAGACAATGGGGTTTTCTAGATATACTATCACGTCATCTGCAAACAGGGACAATTTGGCTTCCTTTTTTCCTAATTGAATACCCTTGATTTCCTTCTCTTGCCTAATTGCCCTGGCCAGAACTTCCAACACTATGTTGAATAGAAGTGGTGAGAGAGGGCATCCCTGTCTTGTGCCAGTTTTCAAAGTGAATGCTTCCAGTTTTTGCCCATTCAGTATGATATTGGCTGTGGGTTTGTCATAAATAGCTCTTATTATTTTGAGATACGACCCATCAATACCTAATTTATTGAGAGTTTTTAGCATGAAGGGTTGTTGAATTTTGTCAAAGTCCTTTTCTTCACGTATTGAGATAATCATGTGGTTTTTGACTTTGGTTCTGTTTATATGCTGGATTACATTTATTGATTTGCATATATTGAACCAGCCTTGCATCTCAGGGATGAAGCCCACTTGATCATGGTGGATAAGCTGTCTGATGTGCTGCTGGATTCGGTTTGCCGGTAATTTATTGAGGATTTTTGCATCAATATTCATCAAGGATATTGGTCTAAAATTCTCTTTTTTGGTGGTGTCTCTGCCCAGCTTTGGTATCAGCATGATGCTGGCCTCATAAAATGAGTTAGGAAGGATTCCCTCTTTTTCTATTGATTGGAATAGTTTCTGAAGTAATGGTTCCAGTTCCTCCTTGGGCCTCTGGTAGAATTCGGCTGTGAACCCATCTGATCCTGGACCCTTTTTGGTTGGTAAGCTATTGATTATTGCCACAACTTCAGCTCCTGTTATTAGTCTACTCAGAGATTCAATTTCTTCCTGGTTTAGGCATGGGAGAGTGTATGTGTCGAGGAATTTATCCCTTTTTTTTTTTTTTTTTTTCTTTTTATCATTATTATTATTATTATTATTATTATTATTATACTTTAGGCTCCATGGTACATGTGCGCAACTTGCAGGTAAGCTACATGTGTATACATGTGCCATGCTGGTGCGCTGCACCCACCAACTCGTCATCTAGCATTAGGTATATCTCCCAATGCTGTCCCTCGCCCCTCGCCCCACCCCACAACAGTCCCCGAAGTGTGATGTTCCCCTTCCTGTGTCCATGTGTTCTCATTGTTCAATTCTCACCTATGAGTGAGAATATGTGGTGTTTGGCTTTTCGTTCTTGCGATAGTTTACTGAGAACGATGATTTCCAATTTCATCCATGTCCCTACAAAGGATATGAACTCATCATTTTTTATGGCTGCCTGGTATTCCATGGTGTATATGTGCCACCTTTTCTTAATCCAGTCTATCGTTGTTGGACATTTGGGTTGCTTCCAAGTCTTTGCTATTGGGTATAATGCCGCAATAAACATACGTGTGCATGTGTCTTCATAGCAGCATGATTTATAGTCCTTTGGGTATATACCCAGTAATGGGATGGCTGGGTCAAATGGAATTTCTAGTTCTAGATCCCTGAGGAATCGCCACAGTGACTTCCACAAGGGTTGAACTAGTTTACAGTCCCACCAACAGTGTAAAAGTGTTCCTATTTCTCCACATCCTCTCCAGCACCTGTTGTTTCCTGACTTTTTAATGATTGCCATTCTAACTGGTGTGAGATGGTATCTCATTGTGGTTTTGATTTGCATTTCTCTGATGGCCAGTGATGGTGAGCATTTTTTCATGTGTTTTTTGGCTGCATAAATGTCTTCTTTGGAGGAGTGTCTGTTCATGTCCTTCGCCCACTTTTTGATGGGGTTGTTTGCTGTTTTCTTGTAAATTTGTTGGAGTTCATTGTAGATTCTGGATATTATCCCTTTGTCAGATGAGTAGGTTGCGAAAATTTTCTCCCATTTTGTAGGTTGCCTGTTCACTCTGATGGTAGTTTCCTTTGCTGTACAGAAGCTCTTTAGTTTAATTAGATCCCATTTGTCAATTTTGGCTTTTGTTGCCATTGCTTTTGGTGTTTTAGACATGAAGTCCTTGCCCATGCCTATGTCCTGAATGGTATTGCCTAGGTTTTCTTCTAGGGTTTTTATGGTTTTAGGTCTAACGTTTAAGTCTTTAATCCATCTTGAGTTGATTTTTGTATAAGGTGTAAGGAAGGGATCCAGTTTCAGCTTTCTACATGTGGCTAGCCAGTTTTCCCAGCACCATTTATTAAATAGGGAATCCTTTCTCCATTTCTTGTTTTTGTCAAGTTTGTCAAAGATCAGATTGTTGTAGATATGTGGCATTATTTCTGACGGCTCTGTTCTGTTCCATTGATCTAGATCTCTGTTTGGTACCAGTACCATGCTGTTTTGGTTACTGTAGCCTTGTAGTATAGTTTGAAGTCAGGTAGCGTGATGCCTCCAGCTTTGTTCTTTTGGCTTAGGATTGACTTGGTCATGCGGGCTCTCTTTTGGTTCCATATGTACTTTAAAGTAGTTTTTTCCAATTCTGTGCAGAAAGTCATTGGTAACTTGATGGGGATGGCATTGAATCTGTAAATTACCTTGGGAAGGATGGCCATTTTCATGATATTGATTCTTCCTACCCATGAGCATGGAATGTTCTTCCATTTGTTTGTATCCTCTTTTATTTCCTTGAGCAGTGGTTTGTAGTTTTCTCCTTGAAGAGGTCCTTCACATCCCTTGTAAGTTGGATTCCTAGGTATTTTATTCTCTTTGAAGCAATTGTGAATGGGAGTTCACTCATGATTTGGCTCTCTGTTTGTCTGTTATTGATGTATAAGAATGCTTGTGATTTTTGTCCATTGATTTTGTATCCTGAGACTTTGCTGAAGTTGCTTATCAGCTTAAGGAGATTTTGGGCTGAGACAATGGGGTTTTCTAGATATACTATCACGTCATCTGCAAACAGGGACAATTTGACTTCCTTTTTTCCTAATTGAATACCCTTGATTTCCTTCTCTTGCCTAATTGCCCTGGCCAGAACTTCCAACACTATGTTGAATAGAAGTGGTGAGAGAGGGCATCCCTGTCTTGTGCCAGTTTTCAAAGTGAATGCTTCCAGTTTTTGCCCATTCAGTATGATATTGGCTGTGGGTTTGTCATAAATAGCTCTTATTATTTTGAGATACGACCCATCAATACCTAATTTATTGAGAGTTTTTAGCATGAAGGGTTGTTGAATTTTGTCAAAGTCCTTTTCTTCACGTATTGAGATAATCATGTGGTTTTTGACTTTGGTTCTGTTTATATGCTGGATTACATTTATTGATTTGCGTATATTGAACCAGCCTTGCATCTCAGGGATGAAGCCCACTTGATCATGGTGGATAAGCTGTCTGATGTGCTGCTGGATTCGGTTTGCCGGTAATTTATTGAGGATTTTTGCATCAATATTCATCAAGGATATTGGTCTAAAATTCTCTTTTTTGGTGGTGTCTCTGCCCAGCTTTGGTATCAGCATGATGCTGGCCTCATAAAATGAGTTAGGAAGGATTCCCTCTTTTTCTATTGATTGGAATAGTTTCTGAAGTAATGGTTCCAGTTCCTCCTTGGACCTCTGGTAGAATTCGGCTGTGAACCCATCTGATCCTGGACTCTTTTTGGTTGGTAAGCTATTGATTATTGCCACAACTTCAGCTCCTGTTATTAGTCTACTCAGAGATTCAATTTCTTCCTGGTTTAGGCATGGGAGAGTGTATGTGTCGAGGAATTTATCCCTTTCTTTTTTTTTTGATTTTTTTTCTTTTTATCATTATTATTATTATTATTATTATTATTATTATACTTTAGGCTCCATGGTACATGTGCGCAACTTGCAGGTAAGCTACATGTGTATACATGTGCCATGCTGGTGCGCTGCACCCACCAACTCGTCATCTAGCATTAGGTATATCTCCCAATGCTGTCCCTCGCCCCTCGCCCCACCCCACAACAGTCCCCGAAGTGTGATGTTCCCCTTCCTGTGTCCATGTGTTCTCATTGTTCAATTCTCACCTATGAGTGAGAATATGTGGTGTTTGGCTTTTCGTTCTTGCGATAGTTTACTGAGAACGATGATTTCCAATTTCATCCCTGTCCCTACAAAGGATATGAACTCATCATTTTTTATGGCTGCCTGGTATTCCGTGGTGTATATGTGCCACCTTTTCTTAATCCAGTCTATCGTTGTTGGACATTTGGGTTGCTTCCAAGTCTTTGCTATTGGGTATAATGCCGCAATAAACATACGTGTGCATGTGTCTTCATAGCAGCATGATTTATAGTCCTTTGGGTATATACCCAGTAATGGGATGGCTGGGTCAAATGGAATTTCTAGTTCTAGATCCCTGAGGAATCGCCACAGTGACTTCCACAAGGGTTGAACTAGTTTACAGTCCCACCAACAGTGTAAAAGTGTTCCTATTTCTACACATCCTCTCCAGCACCTGTTGTTTCCTGACTTTTTAATGATTGCCATTCTAACTGGTGTGAGATGGTATCTCATTGTGGTTTTGATTTGCATTTCTCTGATGGCCAGTGATGGTGAGCATTTTTTCATGTGTTTTTTGGCTGCATAAATGTCTTCTTTGGAGGAGTGTCTGTTCATGTCCTTCGCCCACTTTTTGATGGGGTTGTTTGCTGTTTTCTTGTAAATTTGTTGGAGTTCATTGTAGATTCTGGATATTATCCCTTTGTCAGATGAGTAGGTTGCGAAAATTTTCTCCCATTTTGTAGGTTGCCTGTTCACTCTGATGGTAGTTTCCTTTGCTGTGCAGAAGCTCTTTAGTTTAATTAGATCCCATTTGTCAATTTTGGCTTTTGTTGCCATTGCTTTTGGTGTTTTAGACATGAAGTCCTTGCCCATGCCTATGTCCTGAATGGTATTGCCTAGGTTTTCTTCTAGGGTTTTTATGGTTTTAGGTCTAACGTTTAAGGCTTTAATCCATCTTGAGTTGATTTTTGTATAAGGTGTAAGGAAGGGATCCAGTTTCAGCTTTCTACATGTGGCTAGCCAGTTTTCCCAGCACCATTTATTAAATAGGGAATCCTTTCTCCATTTCTTGTTTTTGTCAAGTTTGTCAAAGATCAGATTGTTGTAGATATGTGGCATTATTTCTGACGGCTCTGTTCTGTTCCATTGATCTAGATCTCTGTTTCGTACCAGTACCATGCTGTTTTGGTTACTGTAGCCTTGTAGTATAGTTTGAAGTCAGGTAGCGTGATGCCTCCAGCTTTGTTCTTTTGGCTTAGGATTGACTTGGTCATGCGGGCTCTTTTTTGGTTCCATATGAACTTTAAAGTAGTTTTTTCCAATTCTGTGCAGAAAGTCATTGGTAACTTGATGGGGATGGCATTGAATCTGTAAATTACCTTGGGAAGGATGGCCATTTTCATGATATTGATTCTTCCTACCCATGAGCATGGAATGTTCTTCCATTTGTTTGTATCCTCTTTTATTTCCTTGAGCAGTGGTTTGTAGTTTTCTCCTTGAAGAGGTCCTTCACATCCCTTGTAAGTTGGATTCCTAGGTATTTTATTCTCTTTGAAGCAATTGTGAATGGGAGTTCACTCATGATTTGGCTCTCTGTTTGTCTGTTATTGATATATAAGAATGCTTGTGATTTTTGTCCATTGATTTTGTATCCTTAGACTTTGCTGAAGTTGCTTATCAGCTTAAGGAGAGTTTGGGCTGAGACAATGGGGTTTTCTAGATATACTATCACGTCATCTGCAAACAGGGACAATTTGGCTTCCTTTTTTCCTAATTGAATACCCTTGATTTCCTTCTCTTGCCTAATAGCCCTGGCCAGAACTTCCAACACTATGTTGAATAGAAGTGGTGAGAGAGGGCATCCCTGTCTTGTGCCAGTTTTCAAAGTGAATGCTTCCAGTTTTTGCCCATTCAGTATGATATTGGCTGTGGGTTTGTCATAAATAGCTCTTATTATTTTGAGATACGACCCATCAATACCTAATTTATTGAGAGTTTTTAGCATGAAGGGTTGTTGAATTTTGTCAAAGTCCTTTTCTTCACGTATTGAGATAATCATGTGGTTTTTGACTTTGGTTCTGTTTCTATGCTGGATTACATTTATTGATTTGCGTATATTGAACCAGCCTTGCATCTCAGGGATGAAGCCCACTTGATCATGGTGGATAAGCTGTCTGATGTGCTGCTGGATTCGGTTTGCCGGTAATTTATTGAGGATTTTTGCATCAATATTCATCAAGGATATTGGTCTAAAATTCTCTTTTTTGGTGGTGTCTCTGCCCAGCTTTGGTATCAGCATGATGCTGGCCTCATAAAATGAGTTAGGAAGGATTCCTTCTTTTTCTATTGATTGGAATAGTTTCTGAAGTAATGGTTCCAGTTCCTCCTTGGGCCTCTGGTAGAATTCGGCTGTGAACCCATCTGATCCTGGACCCTTTTGGTTGGTAAGCTATTGATTATTGCCACAACTTCAGCTCCTGTTATTAGTCTACTCAGAGATTCAATTTCTTCCTGGTTTAGGCATGGGAGAGTGTATGTGTCGAGGAATTTATCCCTTTCTTTTTTTTTTGATTTTTTTTCTTTTTATCATTATTATTATTATTATTATTATTATTATTATTATTATACTTTAGGCTCCATGGTACATGTGCGCAACTTGCAGGTAAGCTACATGTGTATTCATGTGCCATGCTGGTGCGCTGCACCCACCAACTCGTCATCTAGCATTAGGTATATCTCCCAATGCTGTCCCTCGCCCCTCGCCCCACCCCACAACAGTCCCCGAAGTGTGATGTTCCCCTTCCTGTGTCCATGTGTTCTCATTGTTCAATTCTCACCTATGAGTGAGAATATGTGGTGTTTGGCTTTTCGTTCTTGCGATAGTTTACTGAGAACGATGATTTCCAATTTCATCCATGTCCCTACAAAGGATATGAACTCATCATTTTTTATGGCTGCCTGGTATTCCATGGTGTATATGTGCCACCTTTTCTTAATCCAGTCTATCGTTGTTGGACATTTGGGTTGCTTCCAAGTCTTTGCTATTGGGTATAATGCCGCAATAAACATACGTGTGCATGTGTCTTCATAGCAGCATGATTTATAGTCCTTTGGGTATATACCCAGTAATGGGATGGCTGGGTCAAATGGAATTTCTAGTTCTAGATCCCTGAGGAATCGCCACAGTGACTTCCACAAGGGTTGAACTAGTTTACAGTCCCACCAACAGTGTAAAAGTGTTCCTATTTCTCCACATCCTCTCCAGCACCTGTTGTTTCCTGACTTTTTAATGATTGCCATTCTAACTGGTGTGAGATGGTATCTCATTGTGGTTTTGATTTGCATTTCTCTGATGGCCAGTGATGGTGAGCATTTTTTCATGTGTTTTTTGGCTGCATAAATGTCTTCTTTGGAGGAGTGTCTGTTCATGTCCTTCGCCCACTTTTTGATGGGGTTGTTTGGTGTTTTCTTGTAAATTTGTTGGAGTTCATTGTAGATTCTGGATATTATCCCTTTGTCAGATGAGTAGGTTGCGAAAATTTTCTCCCATTTTGTAGGTTGCCTGTTCACTCTGATGGTAGTTTCCTTTGCTGTGCAGAAGCTCTTTAGTTTAATTAGATCCCATTTGTCAATTTTGGCTTTTGTTGCCATTGCTTTTGGTGTTTTAGACATGAAGTCCTTGCCCATGCCTATGTCCTGAATGGTATTGCCTAGGTTTTCTTCTAGGGTTTTTATGGTTTTAGGTCTAACGTTTAAGTCTTTAATCCATCTTGAGTTGATTTTTGTATAAGGTGTAAGGAAGGGATCCAGTTTCAGCTTTCTACATGTGGCTAGCCAGTTTTCCCAGCACCATTTATTAAATAGGGAATCCTTTCTCCATTTCTTGTTTTTGTCAAGTTTGTCAAAGATCAGATTGTTGTAGATATGTGGCATTATTTCTGACGGCTCTCTTCTGTTCCATTGATCTAGATCTCTGTTTGGTACCAGTACCATGCTGTTTTGGTTACTGTAGCCTTGTAGTATAGTTTGAAGTCAGGTAGCGTGATGCCTCCAGCTTTGTTCTTTTGGCTTAGGATTGACTTGGTCATGCGGGCTCTTTTTTGGTTCCATATGAACTTTAAAGTAGTTTTTTCCAATTCTGTGCAGAAAGTCATTGGTAACTTGATGGGGATGGCATTGAATCTGTAAATTACCTTGGGAAGGATGGCCATTTTCATGATATTGATTCTTCCTACCCATGAGCATGGAATGTTCTTCCATTTGTTTGTATCCTCTTTTATTTCCTTGAGCAGTGGTTTGTAGTTTTCTCCTTGAAGAGGTCCTTCACATCCCTTGGAAGTTGGATTCCTAGGTATTTTATTCTCTTTGAAGCAATTGTGAATGGGAGTTCACTCATGATTTGGCTCTCTGTTTGTCTGTTATTGATGTATAAGAATGCTTGTGATTTTTGTCCATTGATTTTGTATCCTGAGACTTTGCTGAAGTTGCTTATCAGCTTAAGGAGAGTTTGGGCTGAGACAATGGGGTTTTCTAGATATACTATCACGTCATCTGCAAACAGGGACAATTTGGCTTCCTTTTTTCCTAATTGAATACCCTTGATTTCCTTCTCTTGCCTAATAGCCCTGGCCAGAACTTCCAACACTATGTTGAATAGAAGTGGTGAGAGAGGGCATCCCTGTCTTGTGCCAGTTTTCAAAGTGAATGCTTCCAGTTTTTGCCCATTCAGTATGATATTGGCTGTGGGTTTGTCATAAATAGCTCTTATTATTTTGAGATACGACCCATCAATACCTAATTTATTGAGAGTTTTTAGCATGAAGGGTTGTTGAATTTTGTCAAAGTCCTTTTCTTCACGTATTGAGATAATCATGTGGTTTTTGACTTTGGTTCTGTTTATATGCTGGATTACATTTATTGATTTGCGTATATTGAACCAGCCTTGCATCTCAGGGATGAAGCCCACTTGATCATGGTGGATAAGCTGTCTGATGTGCTGCTGGATTCGGTTTGCCGGTAATTTATTGAGGATTTTTGCATCAATATTCATCAAGGATATTGGTCTAAAATTCTCTTTTTTGGTGGTGTCTCTGCCCAGCTTTGGTATCAGCATGATGCTGGCCTCATAAAATGAGTTAGGAAGGATTCCCTCTTTTTCTATTGATTGGAATAGTTTCTGAAGTAATGGTTCCAGTTCCTCCTTGGGCCTCTGGTAGAATTCGGCTGTGAACCCGTCTGATCCTGGACCCTTTTTGGTTGGTAAGCTATTGATTATTGCCACAACTTCAGCTCCTGTTATTAGTCTACTCAGAGATTCAATTTCTTCCTGGTTTAGGCATGGGAGAGTGTATGTGTCGAGGAATTTATCCCTTTCTTTTTTTTTGAATTTTTTTTCTTTTTATCATTATTATTATTATTATTATTATTATACTTTAGGCTCCATGGTACATGTGCGCAACTTGCAGGTAAGCTACATGTGTATACATGTGCCATGTTGGTGCGCTGCACCCACCAACTCGTCATCTAGCATTAGGTATATCTCCCAATGCTGTCCCTCGCCCCTCGCCCCACCCCACAACAGTCCCCGAAGTGTGATGTTCCCCTTCCTGTGTCCATGTGTTCTCATTGTTCAATTCTCACCTATGAGTGAGAATATGTGGTGTTTGGCTTTTCGTTCTTGCGATAGTTTACTGAGAACGATGATTTCCAATTTCATCCATGTCCCTACAAAGGATATGAACTCATCATTTTTTATGGCTGCCTGGTATTCCATGGTGTATATGTGCCACCTTTTCTTAATCCAGTCTATCGTTGTTGGACATTTGGGTTGCTTCCAAGTCTTTGCTATTGGGTATAATGCCGCAATAAACATACGTCTGCATGTGTCTTCATAGCAGCATGATTTATAGTCCTTTGGGTATATACCCAGTAATGGGATGGCTGGGTCAAATGGAATTTCTAGTTCTAGATCCCTGAGGAATCGCCACAGTGACTTCCACAAGGGTTGAACTAGTTTACAGTCCCACCAACAGTGTAAAAGTGTTCCTATTTCTCCACATCCTCTCCAGCACCTGTTGTTTCCTGACTTTTTAATGATTGCCATTCTAACTGGTGTGAGATGGTATCTCATTGTGGTTTTGATTTGCATTTCTCTGATGGCCAGTGATGGTGAGCATTTTTTCATGTGTTTTTTGGCTGCATAAATGTCTTCTTTGGAGGAGTGTCTGTTCATGTCCTTCGCCCACTTTTTGATGGGGTTGTTTGGTGTTTTCTTGTAAATTTGTTGGAGTTCATTGTAGATTCTGGATATTATCCCTTTGTCAGATGAGTAGGTTGCGAAAATTTTCTCCCATTTTGTAGGTTGCCTGTTCACTCTGATGGTAGTTTCCTTTGCTGTGCAGAAGCTCTTTAGTTTAATTAGATCCCATTTGTCAATTTTGGCTTTTGTGGCCATTGCTTTTGGTGTTTTAGACATGAAGTCCTTGCCCATGCCTATGTCCTGAATGGTATTGCCTAGGTTTTCTTCTAGGGTTTTTATGGTTTTAGGTCTAACGTTTAAGTCTTTAATCCATCTTGAGTTGATTTTTGTATAAGGTGTAAGGAAGGGATCCAGTTTCAGCTTTCTACATGTGGCTAGCCAGTTTTCCCAGCACCATTTATTAAATAGGGAATCCTTTCTCCATTTCTTGTTTTTGTCAAGTTTGTCAAAGATCAGATTGTTGTAGATATGTGGCATTATTTCTGACGGCTCTGTTCTGTTCCATTGATCTAGATCTCTGTTTGGTACCAGTAACATGCTGTTTTGGTTACTGTAGCCTTGTAGTATAGTTTGAAGTCAGGTAGCGTGATGCCTCCAGCTTTGTTCTTTTGGCTTAGAATTGACTTGGTGATGCGGGCTCTTTTTTGGTTCCATATGAACTTTAAAGTAGTTTTTTCCAATTCCGTGCAGAAAGTCATTGGTAACTTGATGGGGATGGCATTGAATCTGTAAATTACCTTGGGAAGGATGGCCATTTTCATGATATTGATTCTTCCTACCCATGAGCATGGAATGTTCTTCCATTTGTTTGTATCCTCTTTTATTTCCTTGAGCAGTGGTTTGTAGTTTTCTCCTTGAAGAGGTCCTTCACATCCCTTGGAAGTTGGATTCCTAGGTATTTTATTCTCTTTGAAGCAATTGTGAATGGGAGTTCACTCATGATTTGGCTCTCTGTTTGTCTGTTATTGATGTATAAGAATGCTTGTGATTTTTGTCCATTGATTTTGTATCCTGAGACTTTGCTGAAGTTGCTTATCAGCTTAAGGAGATTTTGGGCTGAGACAATGGGGTTTTCTAGATATACTATCACGTCATCTGCAAACAGGGACAATTTGGCTTCCTTTTTTCCTAATTGAATACCCTTGATTTCCTTCTCTTGCCTAATTGCCCTGGCCAGAACTTCCAACACTATGTTGAATAGAAGTGGTGAGAGAGGGCATCCCTGTCTTGTGCCAGTTTTCAAAGTGAATGCTTCCAGTTTTTGCCCATTCAGTATGATATTGGCTGTGGGTTTGTCATAAATAGCTCTTATTATTTTGAGATACGACCCATCAATACCTAATTTATTGAGAGTTTTTAGCATGAAGGGTTGTTGAATTTTGTCAAAGTCCTTTTCTTCACGTATTGAGATAATCATGTGGTTTTTAACTTTGGTTCTGTTTATATGCTGGATTACATTTATTGATTTGCATATATTGAACCAGCCTTGCATCTCAGGGATGAAGCCCACTTGATCATGGTGGATAAGCTGTCTGATGTGCTGCTGGATTCGGTTTGCCGGTAATTTATTGAGGATTTTTGCATCAATATTCATCAAGGATATTGGTCTAAAATTCTCTTTTTTGGTTGTGTCTCTGCCCAGCTTTGGTATCAGCATGATGCTGGCCTCATAAAATGAGTTAGGAAGGATTCCCTCTTTTTCTATTGATTGGAATAGTTTCTGAAGTAATGGTTCCAGTTCCTCCTTGGGCCTCTGGTAGAATTCGGCTGTGAACCCATCTGATCCTGGACCCTTTTTGGTTGGTAAGCTATTGATTATTGCCACAACTTCAGCTCCTGTTATTAGTCTACTCAGAGATTCAATTTCTTCCTGGTTTAGGCATGGGAGAGTGTATGTGTCGAGGAATTTATCCCTTTCTTTTTTTTTGAATTTTTTTTCTTTTTATCATTATTATTATTATTATTATTATTATACTTTAGGCTCCATGGTACATGTGCGCAACTTGCAGGTAAGCTACATGTGTATACATGTGCCATGCTGGTGCGCTGCACCCACCAACTCGTCATCTAGCATTAGGTATATCTCCCAATGCTGTCCCTCGCCCCTCGCCCCACCCCACAACAGTCCCCGAAGTGTGATGTTCCCCTTCCTGTGTCCATGTGTTCTCATTGTTCAATTCTCACCTATGAGTGAGAATATGTGGTGTTTGGCTTTTCGTTCTTGCGATAGTTTACTGAGAACGATGATTTCCAATTTCATCCATGTCCCTACAAAGGATATGAACTCATCATTTTTTATGGCTGCCTGGTATTCCATGGTGTATATGTGCCACCTTTTCTTAATCCAGTCTATCGTTGTTGGACATTTGGGTTGCTTCCAAGTCTTTGCTATTGGGTATAATGCCGCAATAAACATACGTGTGCATGTGTCTTCATAGCAGCATGATTTATAGTCCTTTGGGTATATACCCAGTAATGGGATGGCTGGGTCAAATGGAATTTCTAGTTCTAGATCCCTGAGGAATCGCCACAGTGACTTCCACAAGGGTTGAACTAGTTTACAGTCCCACCAACAGTGTAAAAGTGTTCCTATTTCTCCACATCCTCTCCAGCACCTGTTGTTTCCTGACTTTTTAATGATTGCCATTCTAACTGGTGTGAGATGGTATCTCATTGTGGTTTTGATTTGCATTTCTCTGATGGCCAGTGATGGTGAGCATTTTTTCATGTGTTTTTTGGCTGCATAAAAGTCTTCTTTGGAGGAGTGTCTGTTCATGTCCTTCGCCCACTTTTTGATGGGGTTGTTTGGTGTTTTCTTGTAAATTTGTTGGAGTTCATTGTAGATTCTGGATATTATCCCTTTGTCAGATGAGTAGGTTGCGAAAATTTTCTCCCATTTTGTAGGTTGCCTGTTCACTCTGATGGTAGTTTCCTTTGCTGTGCAGAAGCTCTTTAGTTTAATTAGATCCCATTTGTCAATTTTGGCTTTTGTGGCCATTGCTTTTGGTGTTTTAGACATGAAGTCCTTGCCCATGCCTATGTCCTGAATGGTATTGCCTAGGTTTTCTTCTAGGGTTTTTATGGTTTTAGGTCTAACGTTTAAGTCTTTAATCCATCTTGAGTTGATTTTTGTATAAGGTGTAAGGAAGGGATCCAGTTTCAGCTTTCTACATGTGGCTAGCCAGTTTTCCCAGCACCATTTATTAAATAGGGAATCCTTTCTCCATTTCTTGTTTTTGTCAAGTTTGTCAAAGATCAGATTGTTGTAGATATGTGGCATTATTTCTGACGGCTCTCTTCTGTTCCATTGATCTAGATCTCTGTTTGGTACCAGTACCATGCTGTTTTGGTTACTGTAGCCTTGTAGTATAGTTTGAAGTCAGGTAGCGTGATGCCTCCAGCTTTGTTCTTTTGGCTTAGGATTGACTTGGTCATGCGGGCTCTTTTTTGGTTCCATATGAACTTTAAAGTAGTTTTTTCCAATTCTGTGCAGAAAGTCATTGGTAACTTGATGGGGATGGCATTGAATCTGTAAATTACCTTGGGAAGGATGGCCATTTTCATGATATTGATTCTTCCTACCCATGAGCATGGAATGTTCTTCCATTTGTTTGTATCCTCTTTTATTTCCTTGAGCAGTGGTTTGTAGTTTTCTCCTTGAAGAGGTCCTTCATATCCCTTGGAAGTTGGATTCCTAGGTATTTTATTCTCTTTGAAGCAATTGTGAATGGGAGTTCACTCATGATTTGGCTCTCTGTTTGTCTGTTATTGATGTATAAGAATGCTTGTGATTTTTGTCCATTGATTTTGTATCCTGAGACTTTGCTGAAGTTGCTTATCAGCTTAAGGAGAGTTTGGGCTGAGACAATGGGGTTTTCTAGATATACTATCACGTCATCTGCAAACAGGGACAATTTGGCTTCCTTTTTTCCTAATTGAATACCCTTGATTTCCTTCTCTTGCCTAATAGCCCTGGCCAGAACTTCCAACACTATGTTGAATAGAAGTGGTGAGAGAGGGCATCCCTGTCTTGTGCCAGTTTTCAAAGTGAATGCTTCCAGTTTTTGCCCATTCAGTATGATATTGGCTGTGGGTTTGTCATAAATAGCTCTTATTATTTTGAGATACGACCCATCAATACCTAATTTATTGAGAGTTTTTAGCATGAAGGGTTGTTGAATTTTGTCAAAGTCCTTTTCTTCACGTATTGAGATAATCATGTGGTTTTTGACTTTGGTTCTGTTTATATGCTGGATTACATTTATTGATTTGCGTATATTGAACCAGCCTTGCATCTCAGGGATGAAGCCCACTTGATCATGGTGGATAAGCTGTCTGATGTGCTGCTGGATTCGGTTTGCCAGTAATTTATTGAGGATTTTTGCATCAATATTCATCAAGGATATTGGTCTAAAATTCTCTTTTTTGATTGTGTCTCTGCCCAGCTTTGGTATCAGCATGATGCTGGCCTCATAAAATGAGTTAGGAAGGATTCCCTCTTTTTCTATTGATTGGAATAGTTTCTGAAGTAATGGTTCCAGATCCTCCTTGGACCTCTGGTAGAATTCGGCTGTGAACCCATCTGATCCTGGACTCTTTTTGGTTGGTAAGCTATTGATTATTGCCACAATTTCAGCTCCTGTTATTAGTCTATTCAGAGATTCAACTTCTTCCTGGTTTAGTCATGGGAGAGTGTATGTGTCGAGGAATTTATCCCTTTCTTTTTTTTTTAATTTTTTTTCTTTTTATCATTATTATTATTATTATTATTATTATTATTATTATTATTATACTTTAGGCTCTATGGTACATGTGCGCAACGTGCAGGTAAGCTACATGTGTATACATGTGCCATGCTGGTGCGCTGCACCCAAAAACTCGTCATCTAGCATTAGGTATATCTCCCAATGCTGTCCCTCGCCCCTCCCCCCACCCCACAACAGTCCCCGAAGTGTGATGTTCCCCTTCTTGTGTCCACGTGTTCTCATTGTTCAATTCCCACCTATGAGTGAGAATATGTGGTGTTTGGTTTTTTGTTCTTGCGATAGTTTACTGAGAACGATGATTTCCAATTTCATCCATGTCCCTACAAAGGATATGAACTCATCATTTTTTATGGCTGCCTAGTATTCCATGGTGTATATGTGCCACATTTTCTTAATCCAGTCTATCATTGTTGGACATTTGGGTTGGTTCCAAGTCTTTGCTATTGTGTATGATGCCGCAATAAACATACGTGTGCATGTGTCTTTATAGCAGCATGATTTATAGTCCTTTGGGTATATACCCAGTAATGGGATGGCTGGGTCAAATGGAATTTCTAGTTCTAGATCCCTGAGGAATCGCCACAGTGACTTCCACAAGGGTTGAACTAGTTTACAGTCCCACCAACAGTGTAAAAGTGTTCCTATTTCTCCACATCCTCTCCAGCACCTGTTGTTTCCTGACTTTTTAATGATTGCCATTCTAACTGGTGTGAGATGGTATCTCATTGTGGTTTTGATTTGCATTTCTCTGATGGCCAGTGATGGTGAGCATTTCTTCATGTGTTTTTTGGCTGCATAAATGTCTTCTTTGGAGGAGTGTCTGTTCATGTCCTTCGCCCACTTTTGGATGGGGTTGTTTGGTGTTTTCTTGTAAATTTGTTTGGGTTCATTGTAGATTCTGGATATTAGCCCTTTGTCAGATGAGTAGGTTGCGAAAATTTTCTCCCATTTTGTAGGTTGCCTGTTCACTCTGATGGTAGTTTCCTTTGCTGTGCAGAAGCTCTTTAGTTTAATTAGATCCCATTTGTCAATTTTGGCTTTTGTTGCCATTGCTTTTGGTGTTTTAGACATGAAGTCCTTTCCCATGCCTATGTCCTGAATGGTATTGCCTAGGTTTTCTTCTAGGGTTTTTATGGTTTTAGGTCTAACGTTTAAGTCTTTAATCCATCTTGAGTTGATTTTTGTATAAGGTGTAAGGAAGGGATCCAGTTTCAGCTTTCTACATGTGGCTAGCCAGTTTTCACAGCACCATTTATTAAATAGGGAGTCCTTTCTCCATTTCTTGTTTTTGTCAAGTTTGTCAAAGATCAGATTGTTGTAGATATGTGGCATTATTTCTGACGGCTCTGTTCTGTTCCATTGATCTATATCTCTGTTTGGTACCAGTACCATGCTGTTTTGGTTACTGTAGCCTTGTAGTATAGTTTGAAGTCAGGTAGCGTGATGCCTCCAGCTTTGTTCTTTTTGCTTAGGATTGACTTGGTGATGCGGGCTCTTTTTTGGTTCCATATGAACTTTAAAGTAGTTTTTTCCAATTCTGTGAAGAAAGTCATTGGTAACTTGATGGGGATGGCATTGAATCTGTAAATTACCTTGGGAAGGATGGCCATTTTCATGATATTGATTCTTCCTACCCATGAGCATGGAATGTTCTTCTATTTGTTTGTATCCTCTTTATTTCCCTGAGAAGTGGTTTGTAGTTTTCTCCTTGAAGAGGTCCTTCACATCCCTTGTAAGTTGGATACCTAGGTATTTTATTCTCTTTGAAGCAATTGTGAATGTGAGTTCACTCATGATTTGGCTCTCTGTTTGTCTGTTATTGATGTATAAGAATGTTTGTGATTTTTGTCCATTGATTTTGTATCCTGAGACTTTGCTGAAGTTGCTTATCAGCTTAAGGAGATTTTGGGCTGAGACAATGGGGTTTTCTAGATATACTATCACGTCATCTGCAAACAGGGACAATTTGACTTCCTTTTTTCCTAATTGAATACCCTTGATTTCCTTCTCTTGCCTAATTGCCCTGGCCAGAACTTCCAACACTATGTTGAATAGAAGTGGTGAGAGAGGGCATCCCTGTCTTGTGCCAGTTTTCAAAGTGAATGCTTCCAGTTTTTGCCCATTCAGTATGATATTGGCTGTGGGTTTGTCATAAGTAGCTCTTATTATTTAGAGATACGACCCATCAATACCCAATTTATTGAGAGTTTTTAGCATGAAGGGTTGTTGAATTTTGTCAAAGGCCTTTTCTTCACGTATTGAGATAATCATATGGTTTTTGACTTTCGTTCTGTTTATATGCTGGATTACATTTATTGATTTGCGTATATTGAACCAGACTTGCATCCCAGGTATGAAGCCCACTTGATCATGGTGGATAAGCTGTCTGATGTGCTGCTGGATTCGGTTTGCCAGTAATTTATTGAGGATTTTTGCATCAATATTCATCAAGGATATTGGTCTAAAATTCTCTTTTTCATTGTGTCTCTGCCCAGCTTTGGTATCAGCATGATGCTGGCCTCATAAAATGAGTTAGGAAGGATTCCCTCTTTTTCTATTGATTGGAATAGTTTCTGAAGTAATGGTTCCGGTTCCTCCTTGGACCTCTGGTAGAATTCGGCTGTGAACCCATCTGATCCTGGACTCTTTTTGGTTGGTAAGCTATTGATTATTGCCACAATTTCAGCTCCTGTTATTAGTCTATTCAGAGATTCAACTTCTTCCTGGTTTAGTCATGGGAGAGTGTATGTGTTGAGGAATTTATCCCTTTCTTTTTTTTTTAATTTTTTTCTTTTTATCATTATTTTTATTATTATTATTATTAATATTATACTTTAGGCTCTATGGTACATGTGCGCAACGTGCAGGTAAGCTACATGTGTATACATGTGCCATGCTGGTGCGCTGCACCCACCAACTCGTCATCTAGCATTAGGTATATCTCCCAATGCTGTCCCTCGCCCCTCCCCCCAACCCACAACAGTCCCCGAAGTGTGATGTTCCCCTTCTTGTGTCCACGTGTTCTCATTGTTCAATTCCCACCTATGAGTGAGAAGATGTGGTGTTTGGTTTTTTGTTCTTGCGATAGTTTACTGAGAACGATGATTTCCAATTTCATCCATGTCCCTACAAAGGATATGAACTCATCATTTTTTATGGCTGCCTAGTATTCCATGGTGTATATGTGCCACATTTTCTTAATCCAGTCTATCATTGTTGGACATTTGGGTTGGTTCCAAGTCTTTGCTATTGTGTATAATGCCGCAATAAACATACGTGTGCATGTGTCTTTATAGCAGCATGATTTATAGTCCTTTGGGTATATACCCAGTAATGGGATGGCTGGGTGAAATGGAATTTTTAGTTCTAGATCCCTGAGGAATCGCCACAGTGACTTCCACAAGGGTTGAACTATTTTACAGTCCCACCAACAGTGTAAAAGTGTTCCTATTTCTCCACATCCTCTCCAGCACCTGTTGTTTCTTGACTTTTTAATGATTGCCATTCTAACTGGTGTGAGATGGTATCTCATTGTGCTTTTGATTTGCATTTCTCTGATGGCCAGTGATGGTGAGCATTTTTTCATGTGTTTTTTGGCTGCATAAATGTCTTCTTTGGAGGAGTGTCTGTTCATGTCCTTCGCCCACTTTTTGATGGGGTTGTTTGGTGTTTTCTTGTAAATTTGTTGGAGTTCATTGTAGATTCTGGATATTAGCCCTTTGTCAGATGAGTAGGTTGCGAAAATTTTCTCCCATTTTGTAGGTTGCCTGTTCACTCTGATGGTAGTTTCCTTTGCTGTGCAGAAGCTCTTTAGTTTAATTAGATCCCATTTGTCAATTTTGGCTTTTGTTGCCATTGCTTTTGGTGTTTTAGACATGAAGTCCTTGCCCATGCCTATGTCCTGAATGGTATTGCCTAGGTTTTCTTCTAGGGTTTTTATGGTTTTAGGTCTAACGTTTAAGTCTTTAATCCATCTTGAGTTGATTTTTGTATAAGGTGTAAGGAAGGGATCCAGTTTCAGCTTTCTACATGTGGCTAGCCAGTTTTCCCAGCACCATTTATTAAATATGGAATTCTTTCTCCATTTCTTGTTTTTGTCAAGTTTGTCAAAGATCAGATAGTTGTAGATATGTGGCATTATTTCTGACGGCTCTGTTCTGTTCCATTGATGTATATCTCTGTTTGGTACCAGTACCATGCTGTTTTGGTTACTGTAGCCTTGTAGTATAGTTTGAAGTCAGGTAGCGTGATGCCTCCAGCTTTGTTCTTTTGGCTTAGGATTGACTTGGTGATGCGGGCTCTTTTTTGGTTCCATATGAACTTTAAAGTAGATTTTTCCAATTCTGTGAAGAAAGTCATTGGTAACTTGATGGGGATGGCATTGAATCTGTAAATTACCTTGGGAAGGATGGCCATTTTCATGATATTGATTCTTCCTACCCATGAGCATGGAATGTTCTTCCATTTGTTTGTATCCTCTTTTATTTCCTTGAGCAGTGGTTTGTAGTTTTCTCCTTGAAGAGGTCCTTCACATCCCTTGGAAGTTGGATTCCTAGGTATTTTATTCTCTTTGAAGCAATTGTGAATGGGAGTTCACTCATGATTTGGCTCTCTGTTTGTCTGTTATTGATGTATAAGAATGCTTGTGATTTTTGTCCATTGATTTTTTATCCTGAGACTTTGCTGAAGTTGCTTATCAGCTTAAGGAGATTTTGGGCTGAGACAATGGGGTTTTCTAGATATACTATCACGTCATCTGCAAACAGGGACAATTTGACTTCCTTTTTTCCTAATTGAATACCCTTGATTTCCTTCTCTTGCCTAATTGCCCTGGCCAGAACTTCCAACACTATGTTGAATACAAGTGGTGAGAGAGGGCATCCCTGTCTTGTGCCAGTTTTCAAAGTGAATGCTTCCAGTTTTTGCCCATTCAGTATGATATTGGCTCTGGGTTTGTCATAAACAGCTCTTATTATTTTGAGATACGACCCATCAATACCCAATTTATTGAGAGTTTTTAGCATGAAGGGTTGTTGAATTTTGTCAAATGCCGTTTCTTCACGTATTGAGATAATCATGTGGTTTTTGCCTTTGGTTCTGTTTATATGCTGGATTACATTTATTGATTTGCGTATATTGAACCAGACTTGCATCCCAGGGATGAAGCCGACTTGATCATGGTGGATAAGCTGTCTGATGTGCTGCTGGATTCGGTTTGCCAGTAATTTATTGAGGATTTTTGCATCAATATTCATCAAGGATATTGGTCTAAAATTCTCTTTTTTGATTGTGTCTCTGCCCAGCTTTGGTATCAGCATGATGCTGGCCTCATAAAATGAGTTAGGAAGGATTCCCTCTTTTTCTATTGATTGGAATAGTTTCTGAAGTAATGGTTCCAGTTCCTCCTTGGACCTCTGGTAGAATTCGGCTGTGAACCCATCTGATCCTGGACTCTTTTTGGTTGGTAAGCTATTGATTATTGCCACAATTTCAGCTCCTGTTATTAGTCTATTCAGAGATTCAACTTCTTCCTGGTTTAGTCATGGGAGAGTGTATGTGTCGAGGAATTTATCCCTTTCTTTTTTTTTTAATTTTTTTTCTTTTTATCATTATTATTATTATTATTATTATTATTATTATACTTTACGCTCTATGGTACATGTGCGCAACGTGCAGGTAAGCTACATGTGTATACATGTGCCATGCTGGTGCGCTGCACCCAAAAACTCGTCATCTAGCATTAGGTATATCTCCCAATGCTGTCCCTCGCCCCTCCCCCCACCCCACAACAGTCCCCGAAGTGTGATGTTCCCCTTCTTGTGTCCACGTGTTCTCATTGTTCAATTCCCACCTATGAGTGAGAATATGTGGTGTTTGGTTTTTTGTTCTTGCGATAGTTTACTGAGAATGATGATTTCCAATTTCATCCATGTCCCTACAAAGGATATGAACTCATCATTTTTTATGGCTGCCTAGTATTCCATGGTGTATATGTGCCACATTTTCTTAATCCAGTCTATCATTGTTGGACATTTGGGTTGGTTCCAAGTCTTTGCTATTGTGTATAATGCCGCAATAAACATACGTGTGCATGTGTCTTTATAGCAGCATGATTTATAGTCCTTTGGGTATATACCCAGTAATGGGATGGCTGGGTCAAATGGAATTTCTAGTTCTAGATCCCTGAGGAATCGCCACAGTGACTTCCACAAGGGTTGAACTAGTTTACAGTCCCACCAACAGTGTAAAAGTGTCCCTATTTCTCCACATCCTCTCCAGCACCTGTTGTTTCCTGACTTTTTAATGATTGCCATTCTAACTGGTGTGAGATGGTATCTCATTGTGGTTTTGATTTGCATTTCTCTGATGGCCAGTGATGGTGAGCATTTTTTCATGTGTTTTTTGGCTGCATAAATGTCTTCTTTGGAGGAGTGTCTGTTCTTGTTCTTCGCCCACTTTTTGATGGGGTTGTTTGGTATTTTCTTGTAAATTTGTTGGAGTTCATTGTAGATTCTGGATATTAGCCCTTTGTCAGATGAGTAGGTTGCGAAAATTTTCTCCCACTTTGTAGGTTGCCTGTTCACTCTGATGGTAGTTTCCTTTGCTGTGCAGAAGCTCTTTAGTTTAATTAGATCCCATTTGTCAATTTTGGCTTTTGTTGCCATTGCTTTTGGTGTTTTAGACATGAAGTCCTTGCCCATGCCTATGTCCTGAATGGTATTGCCTAGGTTTTCTTCTAGGGTTTTTATGGTTTTAGGTCTAACGTTTAAGTCTTTAATCCATCTTGAGTTGATTTTTGTATAAGGTGTAAGGAAGGGATCCAGTTTCAGCTTTCTACATGTGGCTAGCCAGTTTTCCCAGCACCATTTATTAAATAGGGAATCCTTTCTCCATTTCTTGTTTTTGTCAAGTTTGTCAAAGATCAGATTGTTGTAGATATGTGGCATTATTTCTGACGGCTCTGTTCTGTTCCATTGATCTATATCTCTGTTTGGTACCAGTACCATGTTGTTTTGGTTACTGTAGCATTGTAGTATAGTTTGAAGTCAGGTAGCGTGATGCCTCCAGCTTTGTTCTTTCGGCTTAGGATTGACTTGGTGTTGCGGGCTCTTTTTTGGTTCCATATGAATTTTAAAGTAGTTTTTTCCAATTCCATGGAGGAAGTCATTGGTAACTTGATGGGGATGGCATTGAATCTGTAAATTACCTTGGGAAGGATGGCCATTTTCATGATATTGATTCTTCCTACCCATGAGCATGGAATGTTCTTCCATTTGTTTGTATCCTCTTTATTTCCTTGAGAAGTGGTTTGTAGTTTTCTCCTTGAAGAGGTCCTTCACATCCCTTGTAAGTTGGATTCCTAGGTTTTTTATTCTCTTTGAAGCAATTGTGAATGGGAGTTCACTCATGATTTGGATCTCTGTTTGTCTGTTATTGATGTATAAGAATGCTTGTGATTTTTGTCCATTGATTTTGTATCCTGAGACTTTGCTGAAGTTGCTTATCAGCTTAAGGAGATTTTGGGCTGAGACAATGGGGTTTTCTAGATATACTATCACGTCATCTGCAAACAGGGACAATTTGACTTCTTTTTTTCCTAATTGAATACCCTTGATTTCCTTCTCTTGCCTAATTGCCCTGGCCAGAACTTGCAACACTATGTTGAATACAAGTGGTGAGAGAGGGCAACACTTTCTTGTGCCAGTTTTCAAAGTGAATGCTTCCAGTTTTTGCCCATTCAGTATGATATTGGCTGTGGGTTTGTCATAAATAGCTCTTATTATTTTGAGATATGACCCATCAATACCCAATTTATTGAGAGTTTTTAGCATGAAGGGTTGTTGAATTTTGTCAAAGTCCTTTTCTTCACGTATTGAGATAATCATGTGGTTTTTGACTTTGGTTCTGTTTATATGCTAGATTACATTTATTGATTTGCGTATATTGAACCAGACTTGCATCCCAGGGATGAAGCCCACTTGATCATGGTGGGTAAGCTGTCTGATGTGCTGCTGGATTCAGTTTGCCAGTAATTTATTGAGGATTTTTGCATCAATATTCATGAAGGATATTGGTCTAAAATTCTCTTTTTTGATTGTGTCTCTGCCCAGCTTTGGTATCAGCATGATGCTGGCCTCATAAAATGAGTTAGGAAGGATTCCCTCTTTTTCTATTGATTGGAATAGTTTCTGAAGTAATTGTTCCAGTTCCTCCTTGGGCCTCTGGTAGAATTCGGCTGTGAACCCATCTGATCCTGGACTCTTTTTGGTTGGTAAGCTATTGATTATTGCCACAATTTCAGCTCCTGTTATTAGTCTATTCAGAGATTCAACTTCTTCCTGGTTTAGTCATGGGAGAGTGTATGTGTCGAGGAGTTTATCCCTTTCTTTTTTTTTAATTTTTTTTCTTTTTATCATTATTATTATTATTATCATTATTATTATTATTATTGTACTTTAGGCTCTATGGTACATGTGCGCAACGTGCAGGTAAGCTACATGTGTATACATGTGCCATGCTGGTGCGCTGCACCCAAAAACTCGTCATCTAGCATTAGGTATGTCTCCCAATGCTGTCCCTCGCCCTTCTCCCCACCCCACAACAGTCCCCGAAGTGTGATGTTCCCCTTCTTGTGTCCACGTGTTCTCATTGTTCAATTCCCACCTATGAGTGAGAATATGTGGTGTTTGGTTTTTTGTTCTTGCGATAGTTTACTGAGAACGATGATTTCCAATTTCATCCATGTCCCTACAAAGGATATGAACTCATCATTTTTTATGGCTGCCTGGTATTCCATGGTGTATATGTGCCACATTTTCTTAATCCAGTCTATCATTGTTGGACATTTGGGTTGGTTCCAAGTCTTTGCTATTGTGTATAATGCCGCAATAAACATACGTGTGCATGTGTCTTTATAGCAGCATGATTTATAGTCCTTTGGGTATATACCCAGTAATGGGATGGCTGGGTCAAATGGAATTTCTAGTTCTAGATCCCTGAGGAATCGCCACAGTGACTTCCACAAGGGTTGAACTAGTTTACAGTCCCACCAACAGTGTAAAAGTGTTCCTATTTCTCCACATCCTCTCCAGCACCTGTTGTTTCCTGACTTTTTAATGATTGCCATTCTAACTGGTGTGAGATGGTATCTCATTGTGGTTTTGATTTGCATTTCTCTGATGGCCAGTGATGGTGAGCATTTTCTCATGTGTTTTTTGGCTGCATAAATGTCTTCCTTGGAGGAGAGTCTGTTCATGTCCTTCGCCCACTTTTTGATGGGGTTCTTTGGTGTTTTCTTGTAAATTTGTTGGAGTTCATTGTAGATTCTGGATGTTAGCCCTTTGTCAGATGAGTAGGTTGCGAAAATTTTCTCCCATTTTGTAGGTTGCCTGTTCACTCTGATGGTAGTTTCCTTTGCTGTGCAGAAGCTCTTTAGTTTAATTAGATCCCATTTGTCAATTTTGGCTTTTGTTGCCATTGCTTTTGGTGTTTTAGACATGAAGTCCTTGCCCATGCCTATGTCCTGAATGGTATTGCCTAGGTTTTCTTCTAGGGTTTTTATGGTTTTAGGTCTAACGTTTAAGTCTTTAATCCATCTTGAGTTGATTTTTGTATAAGGTGTAAGGAAGGGATCCAGTTTCAGCTTTCTACATGTGGCTAGCCAGTTTTCCCATCACCATTTATTAAATAGGGAATCCTTTCTCCATTTCTTGTTTTTGTCAGGTTTGCCAAAGATCAGATAGTTGTAGATATGTGGCATTATTTCTGACGGCTCTGTTCTGTTCCATTGATCTAGATCTCTGTTTTGGTACCAGTACCATGCTGTTTTGGTTACTGTAGCCTTGTAGTATAGTTTGAAGTCAGGTAGCGTGATGCCTCCAGCTTTGTTCTTTTGGCTTAGGATTGACTTTTTGATGCGGCCTCTTTTTTGGTTCCATATGAACTTTAAAGTAGTTTTTTCCAATTCTGTGCAGAAAGTCATTGGTAACTTGATGGGGAGGGCATTGAATCTGTAAATTACCTTGGGAAGGATGGCCATTTTCATGATATTGATTCTTCCTACCCATGAGCATGGAATGTTCTTCCATTTGTTTGTATCCTCTTTTATTTCCTTGAGCAGTGGTTTGTAGTTTTCTCCTTGAAGAGGTCCTTCACATCCCTTGTAAGTTGGATTCCTAGGTATTTTATTCTCTTTGAAGCAATTGTGAATGGGAGTTCACTCATGATTTGGCTCTCTGTTTGTCTGTTATTGATGTATAAGAATGCTTGTGATTTTTGTCCATTGATTTTGTATCCTGAGACTTTGCTGAAGTTGCTTATCAGCTTAAGGAGATTTTGGGCTGAGACAATGGGGTTTTCTAGATATACTATCACGTCATCTGCAAACAGGGACAATTTGACTTCCTTTTTTCCTAATTGAATACCCTTGATTTCCTTCTCTTGCCTAATTGCCCTGGCCAGAACTTCCAACACTATGTTGAATAGAAGTGGTGAGAGAGGGCATCCCTGTCTTGTGCCAGTTTTCAAAGTGAATGCTTCCAGGTTTTGCCCATTCAGTATGATATTGGCTGTGGGTTTGTCATAAATAGCTCTTATTATTTTGAGATACGACCCATCAATACCCAATTTATTGAGAGTTTTTAGCATGAAGGGTTGTTGAATTTTGTCAAAGGCCTTTTCTTCACGTATTGAGATAATCATGTGGTTTTTGACTTTGGTTCTGTTTATATGCTGGATTACATTTATTGATTTGCGTATATTGAACCAGACTTGCATCCCAGGGATGAAGCCCACTTGATCATGGTGGATAAGCTCTCTGATGTGCTGCTGGATTCGGTTTGCCAGTAATTTATTGAGGATTTTTGCATCAATATTCATCAAGGATATTGGTCTAAAATTCTCTTTTTTGATTGTGTCTCTGCCCAGCTTTGGTATCAGCATGATGCTGGCCTCATAAAATGAGTTAGGAAGGAATCCCTCTTTTCTATTGATTGGAATAGTTTCTGAAGTAATGGTTCCAGTTCCTCCTTGGACCTCTGGTAGAATTCGGCTGTGAACCCATCTGATCCTGGACTCTTTTTGGTTGGTAAGCTATTGATTATTGCCACAATTTCAGCTACTGTTATTAGTCTATTCAGAGATTCAACTTCTTCCTGGTTTAGTCATGGGAGAGTGTATGTGTCGAGGAATTTATCCCTTTCTTTTTTTTTTTATTTTTTTTTCTTTTTATCATTATTATTATTATTATTATTATTATTATTATTATTATACTTTAGGCTCTATGGTACATGTGCGCAACGTGCAGGTAAGCTACATGTGTATACATGTGCCATGCTGGTGCGCTGCACCCACCAACTCGTCATCTAGCATTAGGTATATCTCCCAATGCTGTCCCTCGCCCCTCCCCCCACCCCACAACAGTCCCCGAAGTGTGATGTTCCCCTTCTTGTGTCCACGTGTTCTCATTGTTCAATTCCCACCTATGAGTGAGAAGATGTGGTGTTTGGTTTTTTGTTCTTGCGATAGTTTACTGAGAACGATGATTTCCAATTTCATCCATGTCCCTACAAAGGATATGAACTCATCATTTTTTATGGCTGCCTAGTATTCCACGGTGTATATGTGCCACATTTTCTTAATCCAGTCTATCATTGTTGGACATTTGGGTTGGTTCCAAGTCTTTGCTATTGTGTATAATGCCGCAATAAACATACGTGTGCATGTGTCTTTATAGCAGCATGATTTATAGTCCTTTGGGTACATACCCAGTAATGGGATGGCTGGGTCAAATGGAATTTCTAGTTCTAGATCCCTGAGGAATCGCCACAGTGACTTCCACAAGGGTTGAACTAGTTTACAGTCCCACCAACAGTGTAAAAGTGTTCCTATTTCTCCACATCCTCTCCAGCACCTGTTGTTTCCTGACTTTTTAATGATTGCCATTCTAACTGGTGTGAGATGGTATCTCATTGTGGTTTTGATTTGCATTTCTCTGATGGCCAGTGATGGTGAGCATTTTTTCATGTGTTTTTTGGCTGCATAAATGTCTTCTTTGGAGGAGTGTCTGTTCATGTCCTTCGCCCACTTTCTGATGGGGTTGTTTGGTGTTTTCTTGTAAATCTGTTGGAGTTCATTGTAGATTCTGGATATTAACCCTTTGTCAGATAAGTAGGTTGCGAAAATTTTCTCCCATTTTGTAGGTTGCCTGTTCACTCTGATGGTAGTTTCCTTTGCTGTGCAGAAGCTCTTTAGTTTAATTAGATCCCATTTGTCAATTTTGGCTTTTGTTGCCATTGCTTTTGGTGTTTTAGACATGAAGTCCTTGCCCATGCCTATGTCCTGAATGGTATTGCCTAGGTTTTCTTCTAGGGTTTTTATGGTTTTAGGTCTAACGTTTAAGTCTTTAATCCATCTTGAGTTGATTTTTGTATAAGGTGTAAGGAAGGGATCCAGTTTCAGCTTTCTACATGTGGCTAGCCAGTTTTCCCAGCACCATTTATTAAATAGGGAATCCTTTCTCCATTTCTTGTTTTTGTCAAGTTTGTCAAAGATCAGATTGTTGTAGATATGTGGCATTATTTCTGACGGCTCTGTTCTGTTCCATTGATCTATATCTCTGTTTGGTACCAGTACCATGCTGTTTTGGTTACTGTAGCCTTGTAGTATAGTTTGAAGTCAGGTAGCGTGATGCCTCCAGCTTTGTTCTTTTGGCTTAGGATTGACTTGGTGATGCGGGCTCTTTTTTGGTTCCATATGAACTTTAAAGTAGTTTTTTCCAATTCTGTGAAGAAAGTCATTGGTAACTTGATGGGGATGGCATTGAATCTGTAAATTACCTTGGGAAGGATGGCCATTTTCATGATATTGATTCTTCCTACCCATGAGCGTGGAATGTTCCTCCATTTGTTTGTATCCTCTTTTATTTCCTTGAGCAGTGGTTTGTAGTTTTCTCCTTGAAGAGGTCCTTCACATCCCTTGGAAGTTGGATTCCTAGGTATTTTATTCTCTTTGAAGCAATTGTGAATGGGAGTTCACTCATGATTTGGCTCTCTGTTTGTCTGTTATTGATGTATAAGAATGCTTGTGATTTTTGTCCATTGATTTTGTATCCTGAGACTTTGCTGAAGTTGCTTATCAGCTTAAGGAGATTTTGGGCTGAGACAATGGGGTTTTCTATATATACTATCACGTCATCTGCAAACAGGGACAATTTGACTTCCTTTTTTCCTAATTGAATACCCTTGATTTCCTTCTCTTGCCTAATTGCCCTGGCCAGAACTTCCAACACTATGTTGAATAGAAGTGGTGAGAGAGGGCATCCCTGTCTTGTGCCAGTTTTCAAAGTGAATGCTTCCAGTTTTTGCCCATTCAGTATGATATTGGCTGTGGGTTTGTCATAAATAGCTCTTATTATTTAGAGATACGACCCATCAATACCCAATTTATTGAGAGTTTTTAGCATGAAGGGTTGTTGAATTTTGTCAAAGGCCTTTTCTTCACGTATTGAGATAATCATGTGGTTTTTGACTTTGGTTCTGTTTATATGCTGGATTACATTTATTGATTTGCGTATATTGAACCAGACTTGCATCCCAGGGATGAAGCCCACTTGATCATGGTGGATAAGCTGTCTGATGTGCTGCTGGATTCGGTTTGCCGGTAATTTATTGAGGATTTTTGCATCAATATTCATCAAGGATATTGGTCTAAAATTCTCTTTTTTGATTGTGTCTCTGCCCAGCTTTGGTATCAGCATGATGCTGGCCTCATAAAATGAGTTAGGAAGGATTCCCTCTTTTTCTATTGATTGGAATAGTTTCTGAAGTAATGGTTCCAGTTCCTCCTTGGACCTCTGGTAGAATTCGGCTGTGAACCCATCTGATCCTGGACTCTTTTTGGTTGGTAAGCTATTGATTATTGCCACAATTTCAGCTCCTGTTATTAGTCTATTCAGAGATTCAACTTCTTCCTGGTTTAGTCATGGGAGAGTGTATGTGTCGAGGAATTTATCCCTTTCTTTTTTTTTCAATTTTTTTTCTTTTTATCATTATCATTATTATTATTATTATTATTATTATTATACTTTAGGCTCTATGGTACATGTGCGCAACGTGCAGGTAAGCTACATGTGTATACATGTGCCATGCTGGTGCGCTGCACCCACCAAATAGTCATCTAGCATTATGTATATCTCCCAATGCTGTCCCTCGCCCCTCCCCCCACCCCACAACAGTCCCCGAAGTGTGATGTTCCCCTTCTTGTGTCCACGTGTTCTCATTGTTCAATTCCCACCTATGAGTGAGAATATGTGGTGTTTGGTTTTTTGTTCTTGCGATAGTTTACTGAGAACGATGATTTCCAATTTCATCCATGTCCCTACAAAGGATATGAACTCATCATTTTTTATGGCTGCCTAGTATTCCATGATGTATATGTGCCACATTTTCTTAATCCAGTCTATCATTGTTGGACATTTTGGTTGGTTCCAAGTCTTTGCTATTGTGTATAATGCCGCAATAAACATACGTGTGCATGTGTCTTTATAGCAGCATGATTTATAGTCCTTTGGGTATATACCCAGTA
This sequence comes from Pongo abelii, assembly GCF_028885655.2. Lineage (NCBI taxonomy): Eukaryota > Metazoa > Chordata > Mammalia > Primates > Hominidae > Pongo > Pongo abelii. Next base: position 13,452,917 of record NC_072000.2, on the reverse strand, counting down.
ATGGGATGGCTGGGTCAAATGGAATTTCTAGTTCTAGATCCCTGAGGAATCGCCACAGTGACTTCCACAAGGGTTGAACTAGTTTACAGTCCCACCAACAGTGTAAAAGTGTTCCTATTTCTCCACATCCTCTCCAGCACCTGTTGTTTCCTGACTTTTGAATGATTGCCATTCTAACTGTTGTGAGATGGTATCTCATTGTGGTTTTGATTTGCATTTCTCTGATGGCTAGTGATGGTGAGCATTTTTTCATGTGTTTTTTGGCTGCATAAATGTCTTCTTTGGAGGAGTGTCTGTTCATGTCCTTCGCCCACTTTTTGATGGGGTTGTTTGGTGTTTTCTTGTAAATTTGTTGGAGTTCATTGTAGATTCTGGATATTAGCCCTTTGTCAGATGAGTAGGTTGCGAAAATTTTCTCCCATTTTGTAGGTTGCCTGTTCACTCTGATGGTAGTTTCCTTTGCTGTGCAGAAGCTCTTTAGTTTAATTAGATCCCATTTGTCAATTTTGGCTTTTGTTGCCATTGCTTTTGGTGTTTTACACATGAAGTCCTTGCCCATGCCTATGTTCTGAATGGTATTGCCTAGGTTTTCTTCTAGGGTTTTTATGGTTTTAGGTCTAACGTTTAAGTCTTTAATCCATCTTGAGTTGATTTTCGTATAAGGTGTAAGGAAGGGATCCAGTTTCAGCTTTCTACATGTGGCTAGCCAGTTTTCCCAGCACCATTTATTAAATAGGGAATCCTTTCTCCATTTCTTGTTTTTGTCAGGTTTGTCAAAGATCAGATAGTTGTAGATATGTGGCATTATTTCTGACGGCTCTGTTCTGTTCCATTGATCTAGATCTCTGCTTTGGTACCAGTACCATGCTGTTTTGGTTACTGTAGCCTTATAGTATTGTTTGAAGTCAGGTAGCGTGATGCCTCCAGCTTTGTTCTTTTGGCTTAGGATTGACTTGGTGATGCGGGCTCTTTTTTGGTTCCATATGAACTTTAAAGTAGTTTTTTCCAATTCTGTGCAGAAAGTCATTGGTAACTTGATGGGGATGGCATTGAATCTGTAAATTACCTTGGGAAGGATGGCCATTTTCGTGATATTGATTCTTCCTACCCATGAGCATGGAATGTTCTTCCATTTGTTTGTATCCTCTTTTATTTCCTTGAGCAGTGGTTTGTAGTTTTCTCCTTGAAGAGGTCCTTCACATCCCTTGTAAGTTGGATTCCTAGGTAGTTTATTCTCTTTGAAGCAATTGTGAATGGGAGTTCACTCATGATTTGGCTCTCTGTTTGTCTGTTATTGATGTATAAGAATGCTTGTGATTTTTGTCCATTGATTTTGTATCCTGAGACTTTGCTGAAGTTGCTTATCAGCTTAAGGAGATTTTGGGCTGAGACAATGGGGTTTTCTAGATATACTATCACGTCATCTGCAAACAGGGAGAAGTTGACTTCCTTTTTTCCTAATTGAATACCCTTGATTTCCTTCTCTTGCCTAATTGCCCTGGCCAGAACTTCCAACACTATGTTGAATAGAAGTGGTGAGAGAGGGCATGCCTGTCTTGTGCCAGTTTTCAAAGTGAATGCTTCCAGTTTTTGCCCATTCAGTATGATATTGGCTGTGGGTTTGTCATAAATCGCTCTTATTATTTTGAGATACGACCCATCAATACCTAATTTATTGAGAGTTTTTAGCATGAAGGGTTGTTGAATTTTGTCAACGGCCTTTTCTTGACGTATTGAGATAATCATGTGGTTTTTGCTTTGGTTCTGTTTATATGCCGGATTACATTTACTGATTTGCATATATTGAACCAGCCTTGCATCCCAGGGATGAAGCCCACTTGATCATGGTGGATAAGCTGTCTGATGTGCTGCTGGATTCGGTTTGCCAGTAATTTATTGAGGATTTTTGCATCAATATTCATCAAGGATATTGGTCTAAAATTCTCTTTTTTGGTTGTGTCTCTGCCCAGCTTTGGTAACAGCATGATGCTGGCCTCATAAAATGAGTCAAGAAGGATTCCCTCTTTTTCTATTGATTGGAATAGTTTCTGAAGTAATGGTTCCAGTTCCTCCTTGGACCTCTGGTAGAATTCGGCTGTGAACCCATCTGATCCTGGACTCTTTTTGGTTGGTAAGCTATTGATTATAGCCACAATTTCAGCTCCTGTTATTAGTCTATTCAGAGATTCAACTTCCTCCTGGTTTAGTCATGGGAGAGTGTATGTGTCGAGGAACTTATCCCTTTCTTTTTTTTGAAATTTTTTTTCTTTTCATCATTATTATTATTACTATTATTATTATTAATATTATACTTTAGGCTCTATGGTACCTGAGCGCAACGTGCAGGTGAGCTACATATGTATACATGTGCCATGCTGGTGCGCTGCACCTACCAACTCGTCATCTAGCATTAGGTATATCTCCCAATGCTGTCCCTCGCCCCTCCAGCCACCCCACAACAGTCCCCGAAGTATGATGTTCCCCTTCCTGTGTCCATGTGTTCTCATTGTTCAATTCTCACCTATGAGTGAGAATATGTGGTGTTTGGCTTTTCGTTCTTGCGATAGTTTACTGAGAACGATGATTTCCAATTTCATCCATGTCCCTACAAAGGATATGAACTCATCATTTTTTATGGCTGCCTGGTATTCCATGGTGTATATGTGCCACCTTTTCTTAATCCAGTCTATCGTTGTTGGACATTTGGGTTGCTTCCAAGTCTTTGCTATTGTGTAGAATGCCGCAGTAAACATACGTGTGCATGTGTCTTCATAGCAGCATGATTTATAGTCCTTTGGGTATATACCCAGTAATGGGATGGCTGGGTCAAATGGAATTTCTAGTTCTAGATCCCTGAGGAATCGCCACAGTGACTTCCACAAGGGTTGAACTAGTTTACAGTCCCACCAACAGTGTAAAAGTGTTCCTATTTCTCCACATCCTCTCCAGCACCTGTTGTTTCCTGACTTTTTAATGATTGCCATTCCAACTGGTGTGAGATGGTATCTCATTGTGGTTTTGATTTGCATTCCTCTGATGGCCAGTGATGGTGAGCATTTTTTCATGTGTTTTTTGGCTGCATAAATGTCTTCTTTGGAGGAGTGTCTGTTCATGTCCTTCGCCCACTTTTTGATGGGTTTGTTTGGTGTTTTCTTGTAAATTTGTTGGAGTTCATTGTAGATTCTGGATATTAGCCCTTTGTCAGATGAGTAGGTTGCGAAAATTTTCTCCCATTTTGTAGGTTGCCTGTTCACTCTGATGGTAGTTTCCTTTGCTGTGCAGAAGCTCTTTAGTTTAATTAGATCCCATTTGTCAATTTTGGCTTTTGTTGCCATTGCTTTTGGTGTTTTAGACATGAAGTCCTTGCCCATGCCTATGTCCTGAATGGTATTGCCTAGGTTTTCTTCTAGGGTTTTTATGGTTTTAGGTCTAACGTTTAAGTCTTTAATCCATCTTGAGTTGATTTTTGTATAAGGTGTAAGGAAGGGATCCAGTTTCAGATTTCTACATGTGGCTAGCCAGTTTTCCCAGCACCATTTATTAAATAGGGAATCCTTTCTACATTTCTTGTTTTTGTCAAGTTTGTCAAAGATCAGATTGTTGTAGATATGTGGCATTATTTCTGACGGCTCTGTTCTGTTCCATTGATCTAGATCTCTGTTTGGTACCAGTACCATGCTGTTTTGGTTACTGTAGCCTTGTAGTATAGTTTGAAGTCAGGTAGCGTGATGCCTCCAGCTTTGTTCTTTTGGCTTAGGATTGACTTGGCGATGCGGGCTCTTTTTTGGTTCCATATGAACTTTAAAGTAGTTTTTTCCAATTCTGTGAAGAAAGTCATTGGTAACTTGATGGGGATGGCATTGAATCTGTAAATTACCTTGGGAAGGATGGCCATTTTCATGATATTGATTCTTCCTACCCATGAGCATGGAATGTTCTTCCATTTGTTTGTATCCTCTTTTATTTCCTTGAGCAGTGGTTTGTAGTTTTCTCCTTGAAGAGGTCCTTCACATCCCTTGGAAGTTGGATTCCTAGGTATTTTATTCTCTTTGAAGCAATTGTGAATGGGAGTTCACTCATGATTTGGCTCTCTGTTTGTCTGTTATTGATGTATAAGAATGCTTGCGATTTTTGTCCATTGATTTTGTATCCTGAGACTTTGCTGAAGTTGCTTATCAGCTGAAGGAGATTTTGGGCTGAGACAATGGGGTTTTCTAGATATACTATCACGTCATCTGCAAACAGGGACAATTTGACTTCCTTTTTTCCTAATTGAATACCCTTGATTTCCTTCTCTTGCCTAATTGCCCTGGCCAGAACTTCCAACACTATGTTGAATACAAGTGGTGAGAGAGGGCATCCCTGTCTTGTGCCAGTTTTCAAAGTGAATGCTTCCAGTTTTTGCCCATTCAGTATGATATTGGCTGTGGGTTTGTCATAAATAGCTCTTATTATTTTGAGATACGACCCATCAATACCTAATTTATTGAGAGTTTTTAGCATGAAGGGTTGTTGAATTTGTCAAAGTCCTTTTTTTCACGTATTGAGATAATCATGTGGTTTTTGACTTTGGTTCTGTTTATATGCTGGATTACATTTATTGATTTGCGTATATTGAACCAGCCTTGCATCCCAGGGATGAAGCCCACTTGATCATGGTGGATAAGCTGTCTGATGTGCTGCTGGATTCGGTTTGCCAGTAATTTATTGAGGATTTTTGCATCAATATTCATCAAGGATATTGGTCTAAAATTCTCTTTTTTGGTTGTGTCTCTGCCCAGCTTTGGTAGCAGCATGATGCTGGCCTCATAAAATGAGTTAGGAAGGATTCCCTCTTTTTCTATTGATTGGAATAGTTTCTGAAGTAATGGTTCCAGTTCCTCCTTGGACCTCTGGTAGAATTCGGCTGTGAACCCATCTGATCCTGGACTCTTTTTGGTTGGTAAGCTATTGTTTATTGCCAAAATTTCAGCTCCTGTTATTAGTCTACTCAGAGATTCAACTTCTTCCTGGTTTAGTCATGGGAGAGTGTATGTGTCGAGGAATTTATCCCTTTCTTTTTTTCTTAATATTTATTCTTTTTATCATTATTATTATTATTATTATTTTTATTATACTTTAGGCTCTATGGTACATGTGCGCAACTTGCAGGTAAGCTACATATGTATACATGTGCCATGCTGGTGCGCTGCACCCACCAACTCGTCATCTAGCATTATGTATATCTCCCAATGCTGTCCCTCGCCCCTCGCCGCACCCCAAAACAGTCCCCGAAGTGTGATGTTCCCCTTCCTGTGTCCATGTGTTCTCATTGTTCAATTCTCACCTATGAGTGAGAATATGTAGTGTTTCACTTTTCGTTCTTGCGATAGGTTACTGACAACGATGATTTCCAATTTCATCCATGTCCCTACAAAGGATATGAACTCATCATTTTTTATGGCTGCCTGGTATTCCATGGTGTATATGTGCCACGTTTTCTTAATCCAGTCTGTCGTTGTTGGACATTTGGATTGCTTCCAAGTCTTTGCTGTTGTGTAGAATGCCGCAATAAACATACGTGCGCATGTGTCTTCATAGCAGCATGATTTATAGTACTTTGGGTATATACCCAGTAATGGGATGGCTGGGTCAAATGGAATTTCTAGTTCTAGATCCCTGAGGAATCGCCACAGTGACTTCCACAAGGGTTGAACTAGTTTACAGTCCCACCAACAGTGTAAAAGTGTTCCTATTTCTCCACATCCTCTCCAGCACCTGTTGTTTCCTGACTTTTTAATGATTGCCATTCTAACTGGTGTGAGATGGTATCTCATTGTGGTTTTGATTTGCATTTCTCTGATGGCCAGTGATGGTGAGCATTTTTTCATGTGTTTTTTGGCTGCATAAATGTCTTCTTTGGAGGAGTGTCTTTTCATGTCCTTCGCCCACTTTTTGATGGGGTTGTTTGGTGTTTTCTTGTAAATTTGTTGGAGTTCATTGTAGATTCTGGATATTAGCCCTTTGTCAGATGAGTAGGTTGCGAAAATTTTCTCCCATTTTGTAGGTTGCCTGTTCACTCTGATGGTAGTTTCCTTTGCTGTGCAGAAGCTCTTTAGTTTAATTAGATCCCATTTGTCAATTTTGGCTTTTATGGCCATTGCTTTTGGTGATTTAGACATGAAGTCCTTGCCCATGCCTATGTCCTGAATGGTATTGCCTAGGTTTTCTTCTAGGGTTTTTATGGTTTTAGGTCTAACGTTTAAGTCTTTAATCCATCTTGAGTTGATTTTTGTATAAGGTGTAATGAAGGGATCCAGTTTCAGCTTTCTACATGTGGCTAGCCAGTTTTCCCAGCACCATTTATTAAATAGGGAATCCTTTCTCCATTTCTTGTTTTTGTCAAGTTTGTCAAAGATCAGATTGTTGTAGATATGTGGCATTATTTCTGACGGCTCTGTTCTGTTCCATTGATCTAGATCTCTGTTTGGTACCAGTTCCATGCTATTTTGGTTACTGTAGCCTTGTAGTATAGTTTGAAGTCAGGTAGCGTGATGCCTCCAGCTTTGTTCTTTTGGCTTAGGATTGACTTGGTGATGCGGGCTCTTTTTTGGTTCCATATGAACTTTAAAGTAGTTTTTTCCAATTCTGTGCAGAAAGTCATTGGTAACTTGATGGGGATGGCATTGAATCTGTAAATTACCTTGGCAAGGATGGCCATTTTCATGATATTGATTCTTCCTACCCATGAGCATGGAATGTTCTTCCATTTGTTTGTATCCTCTTTTATTTCCTTGAGCAGTGGTTTGTAGTTTTCTCCTTGAAGAGGTCCTTCACATCCCTTGGAAGTTGGATTCCTAGGTATTTTATTCTCTTTGAAGCAATTGTGAATGGGAGTTCACTCATGATTTGGCTCTCTGTTTGTCTGTTATTGATGTATAAGAATGCTTGTGATTTTTGTCCATTGATTTTGTATCCTGAGACTTTGCTGAAGTTGCTTATCAGCTTAAGGAGATTTTGGGCTGAGACAATGGGGTTTTCTAGATATACTATCACGTCATCTGCAAACAGGGACAATTTGACTTCCTTTTTTCCTAATTGAATACCCTTGATTTCCTTCTCTTGCCTAATTGCCCTGGCCAGAACTTCCAACACTATGTTGAATAGAAGTGGTGAGAGAGGGCATGCCTGTCTTGTGCCAGGTTTCAAAGTGAATGCTTCCAGATTTTGCCCATTCAGTATGATATTGGCTGTGGGTTTGTCATAAATAGCTCTTATTATTTTGAGATACGACCCATCAATACCTAATTTATTGAGAGTTTTTAGCATGAAGGGTTGTTGAATTTTGTCAAAGGCCTTTTCTTGACGTATTGAGATAATCATGTGGTTTTTGCTTTGGTTCTGTTTATATGCTGGATTACATTTACTGATTTGCATATATTGAACCAGCCTTGCGTCCCAGGGATGAAGCCCACTTGATCATGGTGGATAAGCTGTCTGATGTGCTGCTGGATTCGTTTTGCCAGTAATTTATTGAGGATTTTTGCATCAATATTCATCAAGGATATTGGTCTAAAATTCTCTTTTTTGGTTGTGTCTCTGCCCAGCATTGGTAACAGCATGATGCTGGCCTCATAAAATGAGTCAGGAAGGATTCCCTCTTTTTCTATTGATTAGAATAGTTTCTGAAGTAATGGTTCCAGTTCCTCCTTGGACCTCTGGTAGAATTCGGCTGTGAACCCATCTGATCCTGGACTCTTTTTGGTTGGTAAGCTATTGATTATTGCCACAATTTCACCTCCTGTTATTAGTCTATTCAGAGATACAACTTCCTCCTGGTTTAGTCATGGGAGAGTGTATGTGTCGAGGAACTTATCCCTTTCTTTTTTTTGAAATTTTTTTCTTTTCATCATTATTATTATTACTATTATTATTATTAATATTATACTTTAGGCTCTATGGTACATGAGCGCAACGTGCAGCTGAGCTACATATGTATACATGTGCCATGCTGGTGCGCTGCACCCACCAACTCGTCATCTAGCATTAGGTATATCTCCCAATGCTGTCCCTCGCCCCTCGCCCCACCCCACAACAGTCCCCGAAGTGTGATGTTCCCCTTCCTGTGTCCATGTGTTCTCATTGTTCAATTCTCACCTATGAGTGAGAATATGTGGTGTTTGGCTTTTCGTTCTTGCGATAGTTTACTGAGAACGATGATTTCCAATTTCATCCATGTCCCTACAAAGGATATGAACTCATCATTTTTTATGGCTGCCTGGTATTCCATGGTGTATATGTGCCACCTTTTCTTAATCCAGTCTATCGTTGTTGGACATTTGGGTTGCTTCCAAGTCTTTGCTATTGAGTATAATGCCGCAATAAACATACGTCTGCATGTGTCTTCATAGCAGCATGATTTATAGTCCTTTGGGTATATACCCAGTAATGGGATGGCTGGGTCAAATGGAATTTCTAGTTCTAGATCCCTGAGGAATCGCCACAGTGACTTCCACAAGGGTTGAACTAGTTTACAGTCCCACCAACAGTGTAAAAGTGTTCCTATTTCTCCACATCCTCTCCAGCACCTGTTGTTTCCTGACTTTTTAATGATTGCCATTCTAACTGGTGTGAGATGGTATCTCATTGTGGTTTTGATTTGCATTTCTCTGATGGCCAGTGATGGTGAGCATTTTTTCATGTGTTTTTTGTCTGCATAAATGTCTTCTTTGGAGGAGTGTCTGTTCATGTCCTTCGCCCACTTTTTGATGGGGTTGTTTGCTGTTTTCTTGTAAATTTGTTGGAGTTCATTGTAGATTCTGGATATTATCCCTTTGTCAGATGAGTAGGTTGCGAAAATTTTCTCCCATTTTGTAGGTTGCCTGTTCACTCTGATGGTAGTTTCCTTTGCTGTGCAGAAGCTCTTTAGTTTAGTTAGATCCCATTTGTCAATTTTGGCTTTTGTTGCCATTGCTTTTGGTGTTTTAGACATGAAGTCCTTGCCCATGCCTATGTCCTGAATGGTATTGCCTAGGTTTTCTTCTAGGGTTTTTATGGTTTTAAGTCTAACGTGTAAGTCTTTAATCCATCTTGAGTTGATTTTTGTATAAGGTGTAAGGAAGGGTTCCAGTTTCAGCTTTCTACATGTGGCTAGCCAGTTTTCCCAGCACCATTTATTAAATAGGGAATCCTTTCTCCATTTCTTGTTTTTGTCAAGTTTGTCAAAGATCAGATTGTTGTAGATATGTGGCATTATTTCTGACGGCTCTGTTCTGTTCCATTGATCTAGATCTCTGTTTGGTACCAGTACCATGCTGTTTTGGTTACTGTAGCCTTGTAGTATAGTTTGAAGTCAGGTAGCGTGATGCCTCCAGCTTTGTTCTTTTGGCTTAGGATTGACTTGGTCATGCGGGCTCTTTTTTGGTTCCATATGAACTTTAAAGTAGTTTTTTCCAATTCTGTGCAGAAAGTCATTGGTAACTTGATGGGGATGGCATTGAATCTGTAAATTACCTTGGGAAGGATGGCCATTTTCATGATATTGATTCTTCCTACCCATGAGCATGGAATGTTCTTCCATTTGTTTGTATCCTCTTTTATTTCCTTGAGCAGTGGTTTGTAGTTTTCTCCTTGAAGAGGTCCTTCACATCCCTTGGAAGTTGGATTCCTAGGTATTTTATTCTCTTTGAAGCAATTGTGAATGGGAGTTCACTCATGATTTGGCTCTCTGTTTGTCTGTTATTGATGTATAAGAATGCTTGTGATTTTTGTCCATTGATTTTGTATCCTGAGACTTTGCTGAAGTTGCTTATCAGCTTAAGGAGAGTTTGGGCTGAGACAATGGGGTTTTCTAGATATACTATCACGTCATCTGCAAACAGGGACAATTTGGCTTCCTTTTTTCCTAATTGAATACCCTTGATTTCCTTCTCTTGCCTAATTGCCCTGGCCAGAAATTCCGACACTATGTTGAATAGAAGTGGTGAGAGAGGGCATCCCTGTCTTGTGCCAGTTTTCAAAGTGAATGCTTCCAGTTTTTGCCCATTCAGTATGATATTGGCTGTGGGTTTGTCATAAATAGCTCTTATTATTTTGAGATACGACCCATCAATACCTAATTTATTGAGAGTTTTTAGCATGAAGGGTTGTTGAATTTTGTCAAAGTCCTTTTCTTCACGTATTGAGATAATCATGTGGTTTTTGACTTTGGTTCTGTTTATATGCTGGATTACATTTATTGATTTGCGTATATTGAACCAGCCTTGCATCTCAGGGATGAAGCCCACTTGATCATGGTGGATAAGCTGTCTGATGTGCTGCTGGATTCGGTTTGCCGGTAATTTATTGAGGATTTTTGCATCAATATTCATCAAGGATATTGGTCTAAAATTCTCTTTTTTGGTGGTGTCTCTGCCCAGCTTTGGTATCAGCATGATGCTGGCCTCATAAAATGAGTTAGGAAGGATTCCCTCTTTTTCTATTGATTGGAATAGTTTCTGAAGTAATGGTTCCAGTTCCTCCTTGGACCTCTGGTAGAATTCGGCTGTGAACCCATCTGATCCTGGACTGTTTTTGGTTGGTAAGCTATTGATTATTGCCACAACTTCAGCTCCTGTTATTAGTCTAGTCAGAGATTCAATTTCTTCCTGGTTTAGGCATGGGAGAGTGTATGTGTCGAGGAATTTATCCCTTTCTTTTTTTTTAAATTTTTTTTCTTTTTATCATTTATTATTATTATTATTATTATTATTATTATTATTATTATACTTTAGGCTCCATGGTACATGTGCGCAACTTGCAGGTAAGCTACATGTGTATACATGTGCCATGCTGGTGCGCTGCACCCACCAACTCGTCATCTAGCATTAGGTATATCTCCCAATGCTGTCCCTCGCCCCTCGCCCCACCCCACAACAGTCCCCGAAGTGTGATGTTCCCCTTCCTGTGTCCATGTGTTCTCATTGTTCAATTCTCACCTATGAGTGAGAATATGTGGTGTTTGGCTTTTCGTTCTTGCGATAGTTTACTGAGAACGATGATTTCCAATTTCATCCATGTCCCTACAAAGGATATGAACTCATCATTTTTTATGGCTGCCTGGTATTCCATGGTGTATATGTGCCACCTTTTCTTAATCCAGTCTATCGTTGTTGGACATTTGGGTTGCTTCCAAGTCTTTGCTATTGGGTATAATGCCGCAATAAACATACGTGTGCATGTGTCTTCATAGCAGCATGATTTATAGTCCTTTGGGTATATACCCAGTAATGGGATGGCTGGGTCAAATGGAATTTCTAGTTCTAGATCCCTGAGGAATCGCCACAGTGACTTCCACAAGGGTTGAACTAGTTTACAGTCCCACCAACAGTGTAAAAGTGTTCCTATTTCTCCACATCCTCTCCAGCACCTGTTGTTTCCTGACTTTTTAATGATTGCCATTCTAACTGGTGTGAGATGGTATCTCATTGTGGTTTTGATTTGCATTTCTCTGATGGCCAGTGATGGTGAGCATTTTTTCATGTGTTTTTTGTCTGCATAAATGTCTTCTTTGGAGGAGTGTCTGTTCATGTCCTTCGCCCACTTTTTGATGGGGTTGTTTGCTGTTTTCTTGTAAATTTGTTGGAGTTCATTGTAGATTCTGGATATTATCCCTTTGTCAGATGAGTAGGTTGCGAAAATTTTCTCCCATTTTGTAGGTTGCCTGTTCACTCTGATGGTAGTTTCCTTTGCTGTGCAGAAGCTCTTTAGTTTAATTAGATCCCATTTGTCAATTTTGGCTTTTGTTGCCATTGCTTTTGGTGTTTTAGACATGAAGTCCTTGCCCATGCCTATGTCCTGAATGGTATTGCCTAGGTTTTCTTCTAGGGTTTTTATGGTTTTAGGTCTAACGTTTAAGTCTTTAATCCATCTTGAGTTGATTTTTGTATAAGGTGTAAGGAAGGGATCCAGTTTCAGCTTTCTACATGTGGCTAGCCAGTTTTCCCAGCACCATTTATTAAATAGGGAATCCTTTCTCCATTTCTTGTTTTTGTCAAGTTTGTCAAAGATCAGATTGTTGTAGATATGTGGCATTATTTCTGACGGCTCTGTTCTGTTCCATTGATCTAGATCTCTGTTTGGTACCAGTACCATGCTGTTTTGGTTACTGTAGCCTTGTAGTATAGTTTGAAGTCAGGTAGCGTGATGCCTCCAGCTTTGTTCTTTTGGCTTAGGATTGACTTGGTCATGCGGGCTCTTTTGTGGTTCCATATGAACTTTAAAGTAGTTTTTTCCAATTCTGTGCAGAAAGTCATTGGTAACTTGATGGGGATGGCATTGAATCTGTAAATTACCTTGGGAAGGATGGCCATTTTCATGATATTGATTCTTCCTACCCATGAGCATGGAATGTTCTTCCATTTGTTTGTATCCTCTTTTATTTCCTTGAGCAGTGGTTTGTAGTTTTCTCCTTGAAGAGGTCCTTCACATCCCTTGGAAGTTGGATTCCTAGGTATTTTATTCTCTTTGAAGCAATTGTGAATGGGAGTTCACTCATGATTTGGCTCTCTGTTTGTCTGTTATTGATGTATAAGAATGCTTGTGATTTTTGTCCATTGATTTTGTATCCTGAGACTTTGCTGAAGTTGCTTATCAGCTTAAGGAGATTTTGGGCTGAGACAATGGGGTTTTCTAGATATACTATCACGTCATCTGCAAACAGGGACAATTTGGCTTCCTTTTTTCCTAATTGAATACCCTTGATTTCCTTCTCTTGCCTAATTGCCCTGGCCAGAACTTCCAACACTATGTTGAATAGAAGTGGTGAGAGAGGGCATCCCTGTCTTGTGCCAGTTTTCAAAGTGAATGCTTCCAGTTTTTGCCCATTCAGTATGATATTGGCTGTGGGTTTGTCATAAATAGCTCTTATTATTTTGAGATACGACCCATCAATACCTAATTTATTGAGAGTTTTTAGCATGAAGGGTTGTTGAATTTTGTCAAAGTCCTTTTCTTCACGTATTGAGATAATCATGTGGTTTTTGACTTTGGTTCTGTTTATATGCTGGATTACATTTATTGATTTGCATATATTGAACCAGCCTTGCATCTCAGGGATGAAGCCCACTTGATCATGGTGGATAAGCTGTCTGATGTGCTGCTGGATTCGGTTTGCCGGTAATTTATTGAGGATTTTTGCATCAATATTCATCAAGGATATTGGTCTAAAATTCTCTTTTTTGGTGGTGTCTCTGCCCAGCTTTGGTATCAGCATGATGCTGGCCTCATAAAATGAGTTAGGAAGGATTCCCTCTTTTTCTATTGATTGGAATAGTTTCTGAAGTAATGGTTCCAGTTCCTCCTTGGGCCTCTGGTAGAATTCGGCTGTGAACCCATCTGATCCTGGACCCTTTTTGGTTGGTAAGCTATTGATTATTGCCACAACTTCAGCTCCTGTTATTAGTCTACTCAGAGATTCAATTTCTTCCTGGTTTAGGCATGGGAGAGTGTATGTGTCGAGGAATTTATCCCTTTTTTTTTTTTTTTTTTTCTTTTTATCATTATTATTATTATTATTATTATTATTATACTTTAGGCTCCATGGTACATGTGCGCAACTTGCAGGTAAGCTACATGTGTATACATGTGCCATGCTGGTGCGCTGCACCCACCAACTCGTCATCTAGCATTAGGTATATCTCCCAATGCTGTCCCTCGCCCCTCGCCCCACCCCACAACAGTCCCCGAAGTGTGATGTTCCCCTTCCTGTGTCCATGTGTTCTCATTGTTCAATTCTCACCTATGAGTGAGAATATGTGGTGTTTGGCTTTTCGTTCTTGCGATAGTTTACTGAGAACGATGATTTCCAATTTCATCCATGTCCCTACAAAGGATATGAACTCATCATTTTTTATGGCTGCCTGGTATTCCATGGTGTATATGTGCCACCTTTTCTTAATCCAGTCTATCGTTGTTGGACATTTGGGTTGCTTCCAAGTCTTTGCTATTGGGTATAATGCCGCAATAAACATACGTGTGCATGTGTCTTCATAGCAGCATGATTTATAGTCCTTTGGGTATATACCCAGTAATGGGATGGCTGGGTCAAATGGAATTTCTAGTTCTAGATCCCTGAGGAATCGCCACAGTGACTTCCACAAGGGTTGAACTAGTTTACAGTCCCACCAACAGTGTAAAAGTGTTCCTATTTCTCCACATCCTCTCCAGCACCTGTTGTTTCCTGACTTTTTAATGATTGCCATTCTAACTGGTGTGAGATGGTATCTCATTGTGGTTTTGATTTGCATTTCTCTGATGGCCAGTGATGGTGAGCATTTTTTCATGTGTTTTTTGGCTGCATAAATGTCTTCTTTGGAGGAGTGTCTGTTCATGTCCTTCGCCCACTTTTTGATGGGGTTGTTTGCTGTTTTCTTGTAAATTTGTTGGAGTTCATTGTAGATTCTGGATATTATCCCTTTGTCAGATGAGTAGGTTGCGAAAATTTTCTCCCATTTTGTAGGTTGCCTGTTCACTCTGATGGTAGTTTCCTTTGCTGTACAGAAGCTCTTTAGTTTAATTAGATCCCATTTGTCAATTTTGGCTTTTGTTGCCATTGCTTTTGGTGTTTTAGACATGAAGTCCTTGCCCATGCCTATGTCCTGAATGGTATTGCCTAGGTTTTCTTCTAGGGTTTTTATGGTTTTAGGTCTAACGTTTAAGTCTTTAATCCATCTTGAGTTGATTTTTGTATAAGGTGTAAGGAAGGGATCCAGTTTCAGCTTTCTACATGTGGCTAGCCAGTTTTCCCAGCACCATTTATTAAATAGGGAATCCTTTCTCCATTTCTTGTTTTTGTCAAGTTTGTCAAAGATCAGATTGTTGTAGATATGTGGCATTATTTCTGACGGCTCTGTTCTGTTCCATTGATCTAGATCTCTGTTTGGTACCAGTACCATGCTGTTTTGGTTACTGTAGCCTTGTAGTATAGTTTGAAGTCAGGTAGCGTGATGCCTCCAGCTTTGTTCTTTTGGCTTAGGATTGACTTGGTCATGCGGGCTCTCTTTTGGTTCCATATGTACTTTAAAGTAGTTTTTTCCAATTCTGTGCAGAAAGTCATTGGTAACTTGATGGGGATGGCATTGAATCTGTAAATTACCTTGGGAAGGATGGCCATTTTCATGATATTGATTCTTCCTACCCATGAGCATGGAATGTTCTTCCATTTGTTTGTATCCTCTTTTATTTCCTTGAGCAGTGGTTTGTAGTTTTCTCCTTGAAGAGGTCCTTCACATCCCTTGTAAGTTGGATTCCTAGGTATTTTATTCTCTTTGAAGCAATTGTGAATGGGAGTTCACTCATGATTTGGCTCTCTGTTTGTCTGTTATTGATGTATAAGAATGCTTGTGATTTTTGTCCATTGATTTTGTATCCTGAGACTTTGCTGAAGTTGCTTATCAGCTTAAGGAGATTTTGGGCTGAGACAATGGGGTTTTCTAGATATACTATCACGTCATCTGCAAACAGGGACAATTTGACTTCCTTTTTTCCTAATTGAATACCCTTGATTTCCTTCTCTTGCCTAATTGCCCTGGCCAGAACTTCCAACACTATGTTGAATAGAAGTGGTGAGAGAGGGCATCCCTGTCTTGTGCCAGTTTTCAAAGTGAATGCTTCCAGTTTTTGCCCATTCAGTATGATATTGGCTGTGGGTTTGTCATAAATAGCTCTTATTATTTTGAGATACGACCCATCAATACCTAATTTATTGAGAGTTTTTAGCATGAAGGGTTGTTGAATTTTGTCAAAGTCCTTTTCTTCACGTATTGAGATAATCATGTGGTTTTTGACTTTGGTTCTGTTTATATGCTGGATTACATTTATTGATTTGCGTATATTGAACCAGCCTTGCATCTCAGGGATGAAGCCCACTTGATCATGGTGGATAAGCTGTCTGATGTGCTGCTGGATTCGGTTTGCCGGTAATTTATTGAGGATTTTTGCATCAATATTCATCAAGGATATTGGTCTAAAATTCTCTTTTTTGGTGGTGTCTCTGCCCAGCTTTGGTATCAGCATGATGCTGGCCTCATAAAATGAGTTAGGAAGGATTCCCTCTTTTTCTATTGATTGGAATAGTTTCTGAAGTAATGGTTCCAGTTCCTCCTTGGACCTCTGGTAGAATTCGGCTGTGAACCCATCTGATCCTGGACTCTTTTTGGTTGGTAAGCTATTGATTATTGCCACAACTTCAGCTCCTGTTATTAGTCTACTCAGAGATTCAATTTCTTCCTGGTTTAGGCATGGGAGAGTGTATGTGTCGAGGAATTTATCCCTTTCTTTTTTTTTTGATTTTTTTTCTTTTTATCATTATTATTATTATTATTATTATTATTATACTTTAGGCTCCATGGTACATGTGCGCAACTTGCAGGTAAGCTACATGTGTATACATGTGCCATGCTGGTGCGCTGCACCCACCAACTCGTCATCTAGCATTAGGTATATCTCCCAATGCTGTCCCTCGCCCCTCGCCCCACCCCACAACAGTCCCCGAAGTGTGATGTTCCCCTTCCTGTGTCCATGTGTTCTCATTGTTCAATTCTCACCTATGAGTGAGAATATGTGGTGTTTGGCTTTTCGTTCTTGCGATAGTTTACTGAGAACGATGATTTCCAATTTCATCCCTGTCCCTACAAAGGATATGAACTCATCATTTTTTATGGCTGCCTGGTATTCCGTGGTGTATATGTGCCACCTTTTCTTAATCCAGTCTATCGTTGTTGGACATTTGGGTTGCTTCCAAGTCTTTGCTATTGGGTATAATGCCGCAATAAACATACGTGTGCATGTGTCTTCATAGCAGCATGATTTATAGTCCTTTGGGTATATACCCAGTAATGGGATGGCTGGGTCAAATGGAATTTCTAGTTCTAGATCCCTGAGGAATCGCCACAGTGACTTCCACAAGGGTTGAACTAGTTTACAGTCCCACCAACAGTGTAAAAGTGTTCCTATTTCTACACATCCTCTCCAGCACCTGTTGTTTCCTGACTTTTTAATGATTGCCATTCTAACTGGTGTGAGATGGTATCTCATTGTGGTTTTGATTTGCATTTCTCTGATGGCCAGTGATGGTGAGCATTTTTTCATGTGTTTTTTGGCTGCATAAATGTCTTCTTTGGAGGAGTGTCTGTTCATGTCCTTCGCCCACTTTTTGATGGGGTTGTTTGCTGTTTTCTTGTAAATTTGTTGGAGTTCATTGTAGATTCTGGATATTATCCCTTTGTCAGATGAGTAGGTTGCGAAAATTTTCTCCCATTTTGTAGGTTGCCTGTTCACTCTGATGGTAGTTTCCTTTGCTGTGCAGAAGCTCTTTAGTTTAATTAGATCCCATTTGTCAATTTTGGCTTTTGTTGCCATTGCTTTTGGTGTTTTAGACATGAAGTCCTTGCCCATGCCTATGTCCTGAATGGTATTGCCTAGGTTTTCTTCTAGGGTTTTTATGGTTTTAGGTCTAACGTTTAAGTCTTTAATCCATCTTGAGTTGATTTTTGTATAAGGTGTAAGGAAGGGATCCAGTTTCAGCTTTCTACATGTGGCTAGCCAGTTTTCCCAGCACCATTTATTAAATAGGGAATCCTTTCTCCATTTCTTGTTTTTGTCAAGTTTGTCAAAGATCAGATTGTTGTAGATATGTGGCATTATTTCTGACGGCTCTGTTCTGTTCCATTGATCTAGATCTCTGTTTCGTACCAGTACCATGCTGTTTTGGTTACTGTAGCCTTGTAGTATAGTTTGAAGTCAGGTAGCGTGATGCCTCCAGCTTTGTTCTTTTGGCTTAGGATTGACTTGGTCATGCGGGCTCTTTTTTGGTTCCATATGAACTTTAAAGTAGTTTTTTCCAATTCTGTGCAGAAAGTCATTGGTAACTTGATGGGGATGGCATTGAATCTGTAAATTACCTTGGGAAGGATGGCCATTTTCATGATATTGATTCTTCCTACCCATGAGCATGGAATGTTCTTCCATTTGTTTGTATCCTCTTTTATTTCCTTGAGCAGTGGTTTGTAGTTTTCTCCTTGAAGAGGTCCTTCACATCCCTTGGAAGTTGGATTCCTAGGTATTTTATTCTCTTTGAAGCAATTGTGAATGGGAGTTCACTCATGATTTGGCTCTCTGTTTGTCTGTTATTGATATATAAGAATGCTTGTGATTTTTGTCCATTGATTTTGTATCCTTAGACTTTGCTGAAGTTGCTTATCAGCTTAAGGAGAGTTTGGGCTGAGACAATGGGGTTTTCTAGATATACTATCACGTCATCTGCAAACAGGGACAATTTGGCTTCCTTTTTTCCTAATTGAATACCCTTGATTTCCTTCTCTTGCCTAATAGCCCTGGCCAGAACTTCCAACACTATGTTGAATAGAAGTGGTGAGAGAGGGCATCCCTGTCTTGTGCCAGTTTTCAAAGTGAATGCTTCCAGTTTTTGCCCATTCAGTATGATATTGGCTGTGGGTTTGTCATAAATAGCTCTTATTATTTTGAGATACGACCCATCAATACCTAATTTATTGAGAGTTTTTAGCATGAAGGGTTGTTGAATTTTGTCAAAGTCCTTTTCTTCACGTATTGAGATAATCATGTGGTTTTTGACTTTGGTTCTGTTTCTATGCTGGATTACATTTATTGATTTGCGTATATTGAACCAGCCTTGCATCTCAGGGATGAAGCCCACTTGATCATGGTGGATAAGCTGTCTGATGTGCTGCTGGATTCGGTTTGCCGGTAATTTATTGAGGATTTTTGCATCAATATTCATCAAGGATATTGGTCTAAAATTCTCTTTTTTGGTGGTGTCTCTGCCCAGCTTTGGTATCAGCATGATGCTGGCCTCATAAAATGAGTTAGGAAGGATTCCTTCTTTTTCTATTGATTGGAATAGTTTCTGAAGTAATGGTTCCAGTTCCTCCTTGGGCCTCTGGTAGAATTCGGCTGTGAACCCATCTGATCCTGGACCCTTTTGGTTGGTAAGCTATTGATTATTGCCACAACTTCAGCTCCTGTTATTAGTCTACTCAGAGATTCAATTTCTTCCTGGTTTAGGCATGGGGGAGTGTATGTGTCGAGGAATTTATCCCTTTCTTTTTTTTTTGATTTTTTTTCTTTTTATCATTATTATTATTATTATTATTATTATTATTATTATTATACTTTAGGCTCCATGGTACATGTGCGCAACTTGCAGGTAAGCTACATGTGTATTCATGTGCCATGCTGGTGCGCTGCACCCACCAACTCGTCATCTAGCATTAGGTATATCTCCCAATGCTGTCCCTCGCCCCTCGCCCCACCCCACAACAGTCCCCGAAGTGTGATGTTCCCCTTCCTGTGTCCATGTGTTCTCATTGTTCAATTCTCACCTATGAGTGAGAATATGTGGTGTTTGGCTTTTCGTTCTTGCGATAGTTTACTGAGAACGATGATTTCCAATTTCATCCATGTCCCTACAAAGGATATGAACTCATCATTTTTTATGGCTGCCTGGTATTCCATGGTGTATATGTGCCACCTTTTCTTAATCCAGTCTATCGTTGTTGGACATTTGGGTTGCTTCCAAGTCTTTGCTATTGGGTATAATGCCGCAATAAACATACGTGTGCATGTGTCTTCATAGCAGCATGATTTATAGTCCTTTGGGTATATACCCAGTAATGGGATGGCTGGGTCAAATGGAATTTCTAGTTCTAGATCCCTGAGGAATCGCCACAGTGACTTCCACAAGGGTTGAACTAGTTTACAGTCCCACCAACAGTGTAAAAGTGTTCCTATTTCTCCACATCCTCTCCAGCACCTGTTGTTTCCTGACTTTTTAATGATTGCCATTCTAACTGGTGTGAGATGGTATCTCATTGTGGTTTTGATTTGCATTTCTCTGATGGCCAGTGATGGTGAGCATTTTTTCATGTGTTTTTTGGCTGCATAAATGTCTTCTTTGGAGGAGTGTCTGTTCATGTCCTTCGCCCACTTTTTGATGGGGTTGTTTGGTGTTTTCTTGTAAATTTGTTGGAGTTCATTGTAGATTCTGGATATTATCCCTTTGTCAGATGAGTAGGTTGCGAAAATTTTCTCCCATTTTGTAGGTTGCCTGTTCACTCTGATGGTAGTTTCCTTTGCTGTGCAGAAGCTCTTTAGTTTAATTAGATCCCATTTGTCAATTTTGGCTTTTGTTGCCATTGCTTTTGGTGTTTTAGACATGAAGTCCTTGCCCATGCCTATGTCCTGAATGGTATTGCCTAGGTTTTCTTCTAGGGTTTTTATGGTTTTAGGTCTAACGTTTAAGTCTTTAATCCATCTTGAGTTGATTTTTGTATAAGGTGTAAGGAAGGGATCCAGTTTCAGCTTTCTACATGTGG
The DNA here is from genome assembly GCF_028885655.2 of Pongo abelii. NCBI lineage: Eukaryota > Metazoa > Chordata > Mammalia > Primates > Hominidae > Pongo > Pongo abelii. The sequence goes on along the minus strand of NC_072000.2, from coordinate 13,432,548 downwards.
CTAGCCAGTTTTCCCAGCACCATTTATTAAATAGGGAATCCTTTCTCCATTTCTTGTTTTTGTCAAGTTTGTCAAAGATCAGATTGTTGTAGATATGTGGCATTATTTCTGACGGCTCTCTTCTGTTCCATTGATCTAGATCTCTGTTTGGTACCAGTACCATGCTGTTTTGGTTACTGTAGCCTTGTAGTATAGTTTGAAGTCAGGTAGCGTGATGCCTCCAGCTTTGTTCTTTTGGCTTAGGATTGACTTGGTCATGCGGGCTCTTTTTTGGTTCCATATGAACTTTAAAGTAGTTTTTTCCAATTCTGTGCAGAAAGTCATTGGTAACTTGATGGGGATGGCATTGAATCTGTAAATTACCTTGGGAAGGATGGCCATTTTCATGATATTGATTCTTCCTACCCATGAGCATGGAATGTTCTTCCATTTGTTTGTATCCTCTTTTATTTCCTTGAGCAGTGGTTTGTAGTTTTCTCCTTGAAGAGGTCCTTCACATCCCTTGGAAGTTGGATTCCTAGGTATTTTATTCTCTTTGAAGCAATTGTGAATGGGAGTTCACTCATGATTTGGCTCTCTGTTTGTCTGTTATTGATGTATAAGAATGCTTGTGATTTTTGTCCATTGATTTTGTATCCTGAGACTTTGCTGAAGTTGCTTATCAGCTTAAGGAGAGTTTGGGCTGAGACAATGGGGTTTTCTAGATATACTATCACGTCATCTGCAAACAGGGACAATTTGGCTTCCTTTTTTCCTAATTGAATACCCTTGATTTCCTTCTCTTGCCTAATAGCCCTGGCCAGAACTTCCAACACTATGTTGAATAGAAGTGGTGAGAGAGGGCATCCCTGTCTTGTGCCAGTTTTCAAAGTGAATGCTTCCAGTTTTTGCCCATTCAGTATGATATTGGCTGTGGGTTTGTCATAAATAGCTCTTATTATTTTGAGATACGACCCATCAATACCTAATTTATTGAGAGTTTTTAGCATGAAGGGTTGTTGAATTTTGTCAAAGTCCTTTTCTTCACGTATTGAGATAATCATGTGGTTTTTGACTTTGGTTCTGTTTATATGCTGGATTACATTTATTGATTTGCGTATATTGAACCAGCCTTGCATCTCAGGGATGAAGCCCAGTTGATCATGGTGGATAAGCTGTCTGATGTGCTGCTGGATTCGGTTTGCCGGTAATTTATTGAGGATTTTTGCATCAATATTCATCAAGGATATTGGTCTAAAATTCTCTTTTTTGGTGGTGTCTCTGCCCAGCTTTGGTATCAGCATGATGCTGGCCTCATAAAATGAGTTAGGAAGGATTCCCTCTTTTTCTATTGATTGGAATAGTTTCTGAAGTAATGGTTCCAGTTCCTCCTTGGGCCTCTGGTAGAATTCGGCTGTGAACCCGTCTGATCCTGGACCCTTTTTGGTTGGTAAGCTATTGATTATTGCCACAACTTCAGCTCCTGTTATTAGTCTACTCAGAGATTCAATTTCTTCCTGGTTTAGGCATGGGAGAGTGTATGTGTCGAGGAATTTATCCCTTTCTTTTTTTTTGAATTTTTTTTCTTTTTATCATTATTATTATTATTATTATTATTATACTTTAGGCTCCATGGTACATGTGCGCAACTTGCAGGTAAGCTACATGTGTATACATGTGCCATGTTGGTGCGCTGCACCCACCAACTCGTCATCTAGCATTAGGTATATCTCCCAATGCTGTCCCTCGCCCCTCGCCCCACCCCACAACAGTCCCCGAAGTGTGATGTTCCCCTTCCTGTGTCCATGTGTTCTCATTGTTCAATTCTCACCTATGAGTGAGAATATGTGGTGTTTGGCTTTTCGTTCTTGCGATAGTTTACTGAGAACGATGATTTCCAATTTCATCCATGTCCCTACAAAGGATATGAACTCATCATTTTTTATGGCTGCCTGGTATTCCATGGTGTATATGTGCCACCTTTTCTTAATCCAGTCTATCGTTGTTGGACATTTGGGTTGCTTCCAAGTCTTTGCTATTGGGTATAATGCCGCAATAAACATACGTCTGCATGTGTCTTCATAGCAGCATGATTTATAGTCCTTTGGGTATATACCCAGTAATGGGATGGCTGGGTCAAATGGAATTTCTAGTTCTAGATCCCTGAGGAATCGCCACAGTGACTTCCACAAGGGTTGAACTAGTTTACAGTCCCACCAACAGTGTAAAAGTGTTCCTATTTCTCCACATCCTCTCCAGCACCTGTTGTTTCCTGACTTTTTAATGATTGCCATTCTAACTGGTGTGAGATGGTATCTCATTGTGGTTTTGATTTGCATTTCTCTGATGGCCAGTGATGGTGAGCATTTTTTCATGTGTTTTTTGGCTGCATAAATGTCTTCTTTGGAGGAGTGTCTGTTCATGTCCTTCGCCCACTTTTTGATGGGGTTGTTTGGTGTTTTCTTGTAAATTTGTTGGAGTTCATTGTAGATCCTGGATATTATCCCTTTGTCAGATGAGTAGGTTGCGAAAATTTTCTCCCATTTTGTAGGTTGCCTGTTCACTCTGATGGTAGTTTCCTTTGCTGTGCAGAAGCTCTTTAGTTTAATTAGATCCCATTTGTCAATTTTGGCTTTTGTGGCCATTGCTTTTGGTGTTTTAGACATGAAGTCCTTGCCCATGCCTATGTCCTGAATGGTATTGCCTAGGTTTTCTTCTAGGGTTTTTATGGTTTTAGGTCTAACGTTTAAGTCTTTAATCCATCTTGAGTTGATTTTTGTATAAGGTGTAAGGAAGGGATCCAGTTTCAGCTTTCTACATGTGGCTAGCCAGTTTTCCCAGCACCATTTATTAAATAGGGAATCCTTTCTCCATTTCTTGTTTTTGTCAAGTTTGTCAAAGATCAGATTGTTGTAGATATGTGGCATTATTTCTGACGGCTCTGTTCTGTTCCATTGATCTAGATCTCTGTTTGGTACCAGTAACATGCTGTTTTGGTTACTGTAGCCTTGTAGTATAGTTTGAAGTCAGGTAGCGTGATGCCTCCAGCTTTGTTCTTTTGGCTTAGAATTGACTTGGTGATGCGGGCTCTTTTTTGGTTCCATATGAACTTTAAAGTAGTTTTTTCCAATTCCGTGCAGAAAGTCATTGGTAACTTGATGGGGATGGCATTGAATCTGTAAATTACCTTGGGAAGGATGGCCATTTTCATGATATTGATTCTTCCTACCCATGAGCATGGAATGTTCTTCCATTTGTTTGTATCCTCTTTTATTTCCTTGAGCAGTGGTTTGTAGTTTTCTCCTTGAAGAGGTCCTTCACATCCCTTGGAAGTTGGATTCCTAGGTATTTTATTCTCTTTGAAGCAATTGTGAATGGGAGTTCACTCATGATTTGGCTCTCTGTTTGTCTGTTATTGATGTATAAGAATGCTTGTGATTTTTGTCCATTGATTTTGTATCCTGAGACTTTGCTGAAGTTGCTTATCAGCTTAAGGAGATTTTGGGCTGAGACAATGGGGTTTTCTAGATATACTATCACGTCATCTGCAAACAGGGACAATTTGGCTTCCTTTTTTCCTAATTGAATACCCTTGATTTCCTTCTCTTGCCTAATTGCCCTGGCCAGAACTTCCAACACTATGTTGAATAGAAGTGGTGAGAGAGGGCATCCCTGTCTTGTGCCAGTTTTCAAAGTGAATGCTTCCAGTTTTTGCCCATTCAGTATGATATTGGCTGTGGGTTTGTCATAAATAGCTCTTATTATTTTGAGATACGACCCATCAATACCTAATTTATTGAGAGTTTTTAGCATGAAGGGTTGTTGAATTTTGTCAAAGTCCTTTTCTTCACGTATTGAGATAATCATGTGGTTTTTAACTTTGGTTCTGTTTATATGCTGGATTACATTTATTGATTTGCATATATTGAACCAGCCTTGCATCTCAGGGATGAAGCCCACTTGATCATGGTGGATAAGCTGTCTGATGTGCTGCTGGATTCGGTTTGCCGGTAATTTATTGAGGATTTTTGCATCAATATTCATCAAGGATATTGGTCTAAAATTCTCTTTTTTGGTTGTGTCTCTGCCCAGCTTTGGTATCAGCATGATGCTGGCCTCATAAAATGAGTTAGGAAGGATTCCCTCTTTTTCTATTGATTGGAATAGTTTCTGAAGTAATGGTTCCAGTTCCTCCTTGGGCCTCTGGTAGAATTCGGCTGTGAACCCATCTGATCCTGGACCCTTTTTGGTTGGTAAGCTATTGATTATTGCCACAACTTCAGCTCCTGTTATTAGTCTACTCAGAGATTCAATTTCTTCCTGGTTTAGGCATGGGAGAGTGTATGTGTCGAGGAATTTATCCCTTTCTTTTTTTTTGAATTTTTTTTCTTTTTATCATTATTATTATTATTATTATTATTATACTTTAGGCTCCATGGTACATGTGCGCAACTTGCAGGTAAGCTACATGTGTATACATGTGCCATGCTGGTGCGCTGCACCCACCAACTCGTCATCTAGCATTAGGTATATCTCCCAATGCTGTCCCTCGCCCCTCGCCCCACCCCACAACAGTCCCCGAAGTGTGATGTTCCCCTTCCTGTGTCCATGTGTTCTCATTGTTCAATTCTCACCTATGAGTGAGAATATGTGGTGTTTGGCTTTTCGTTCTTGCGATAGTTTACTGAGAACGATGATTTCCAATTTCATCCATGTCCCTACAAAGGATATGAACTCATCATTTTTTATGGCTGCCTGGTATTCCATGGTGTATATGTGCCACCTTTTCTTAATCCAGTCTATCGTTGTTGGACATTTGGGTTGCTTCCAAGTCTTTGCTATTGGGTATAATGCCGCAATAAACATACGTCTGCATGTGTCTTCATAGCAGCATGATTTATAGTCCTTTGGGTATATACCCAGTAATGGGATGGCTGGGTCAAATGGAATTTCTAGTTCTAGATCCCTGAGGAATCGCCACAGTGACTTCCACAAGGGTTGAACTAGTTTACAGTCCCACCAACAGTGTAAAAGTGTTCCTATTTCTCCACATCCTCTCCAGCACCTGTTGTTTCCTGACTTTTTAATGATTGCCATTCTAACTGGTGTGAGATGGTATCTCATTGTGGTTTTGATTTGCATTTCTCTGATGGCCAGTGATGGTGAGCATTTTTTCATGTGTTTTTTGGCTGCATAAATGTCTTCTTTGGAGGAGTGTCTGTTCATGTCCTTCGCCCACTTTTTGATGGGGTTGTTTGGTGTTTTCTTGTAAATTTGTTGGAGTTCATTGTAGATTCTGGATATTATCCCTTTGTCAGATGAGTAGGTTGCGAAAATTTTCTCCCATCTTGTAGGTTGCCTGTTCACTCTGATGGTAGTTTCCTTTGCTGTGCAGAAGCTCTTTAGTTTAATTAGTTCCCATTTGTCAATTTTGGCTTTTGTGGCCATTGCTTTTGGTGTTTTAGACATGAAGTCCTTGCCCATGCCTATGTCCTGAATGGTATTGCCTAGGTTTTCTTCTAGGGTTTTTATGGTTTTAGGTCTAACGTTTAAGTCTTTAATCCATCTTGAGTTGATTTTTGTATAAGGTGTAAGGAAGGGATCCAGTTTCAGCTTTCTACATGTGGCTAGCCAGTTTTCCCAGCACCATTTATTAAATAGGGAATCCTTTCTCCATTTCTTGTTTTTGTCAGGTTTGTCAAAGATCAGATAGTTGTAGATATGTGGCATTATTTCTGACGGCTCTGTTCTGTTCCATTGATCTAGATCTCTGCTTTGGTACCAGTACCATGCTGTTTTGGTTACTGTAGCCTTATAGTATTGTTTGAAGTCAGGTAGCGTGATGCCTCCAGCTTTGTTCTTTTGGCTTAGGATTGACTTGGTGATGCGGGCTCTTTTTTGGTTCCATATGAACTTTAAAGTAGTTTTTTCCAATTCTGTGCAGAAAGTCATTGGTAACTTGATGGGGATGGCATTGAATCTGTAAATTACCTTGGGAAGGATGGCCATTTTCGTGATATTGATTCTTCCTACCCATGAGCATGGAATGTTCTTCCATTTGTTTGTATCCTCTTTTATTTCCTTGAGCAGTGGTTTGTAGTTTTCTCCTTGAAGAGGTCCTTCACATCCCTTGTAAGTTGGATTCCTAGGTAGTTTATTCTCTTTGAAGCAATTGTGAATGGGAGTTCACTCATGATTTGGCTCTCTGTTTGTCTGTTATTGATGTATAAGAATGCTTGTGATTTTTGTCCATTGATTTTGTATCCTGAGACTTTGCTGAAGTTGCTTATCAGCTTAAGGAGATTTTGGGCTGAGACAATGGGGTTTTCTAGATATACTATCACGTCATCTGCAAACAGGGAGAAGTTGACTTCCTTTTTTCCTAATTGAATACCCTTGATTTCCTTCTCTTGCCTAATTGCCCTGGCCAGAACTTCCAACACTATGTTGAATAGAAGTGGTGAGAGAGGGCATGCCTGTCTTGTGCCAGTTTTCAAAGTGAATGCTTCCAGTTTTTGCCCATTCAGTATGATATTGGCTGTGGGTTTGTCATAAATCGCTCTTATTATTTTGAGATACGACCCATCAATACCTAATTTATTGAGAGTTTTTAGCATGAAGGGTTGTTGAATTTTGTCAACGGCCTTTTCTTGACGTATTGAGATAATCATGTGGTTTTTGCTTTGGTTCTGTTTATATGCCGGATTACATTTACTGATTTGCATATATTGAACCAGCCTTGCATCCCAGGGATGAAGCCCATTGATCATGGTGGATAAGCTGTCTGATGTGCTGCTGGATTCGGTTTGCCAGTAATTTATTGAGGATTTTTGCATCAATATTCATCAAGGATATTGGTCTAAAATTCTCTTTTTTGGTTGTGTCTCTGCCCAGCTTTGGTAACAGCATGATGCTGGCCTCATAAAATGAGTCAGGAAGGATTCCCTCTTTTTCTATTGATTGGAATAGTTTCTGAAGTAATGGTTCCAGTTCCTCCTTGGACCTCTGGTAGAATTCGGCTGTGAACCCATCTGATCCTGGACTCTTTTTGGTTGGTAAGCTATTGATTATAGCCACAATTTCAGCTCCTGTTATTAGTCTATTCAGAGATTCAACTTCCTCCTGGTTTAGTCATGGGAGAGTGTATGTGTCGAGGAACTTATCCCTTTCTTTTTTTTGAAATTTTTTTTCTTTTCATCATTATTATTATTACTATTATTATTATTAATATTATACTTTAGGCTCTATGGTACCTGAACGCAACGTGCAGGTGAGCTACATATGTATACATGTGCCATGCTGGTGCGCTGCACCTACCAACTCGTCATCTAGCATTAGGTATATCTCCCAATGCTGTCCCTCGCCCCTCCAGCCACCCCACAACAGTCCCCGAAGTATGATGTTCCCCTTCCTGTGTCCATGTGTTCTCATTGTTCAATTCTCACCTATGAGTGAGAATATGTGGTGTTTGGCTTTTCGTTCTTGCGATAGTTTACTGAGAACGATGATTTCCAATTTCATCCATGTCCCTACAAAGGATATGAACTCATCATTTTTTATGGCTGCCTGGTATTCCATGGTGTATATGTGCCACCTTTTCTTAATCCAGTCTATCGTTGTTGGACATTTGGGTTGCTTCCAAGTCTTTGCTATTGTGTAGAATGCCGCAATAAACATACGTGTGCATGTGTCTTCATAGCAGCATGATTTATAGTCCTTTGGGTATATACCCAGTAATGGGATGGCTGGGTCAAATGGAATTTCTAGTTCTAGATCCCTGAGGAATCGCCACAGTGACTTCCACAAGGGTTGAACTAGTTTACAGTCCCACCAACAGTGTAAAAGTGTTCCTATTTCTCCACATCCTCTCCAGCACCTGTTGTTTCCTGACTTTTTAATGATTGCCATTCCAACTGGTGTGAGATGGTATCTCATTGTGGTTTTGATTTGCATTCCTCTGATGGCCAGTGATGGTGAGCATTTTTTCATGTGTTTTTTGGCTGCATAAATGTCTTCTTTGGAGGAGTGTCTGTTCATGTCCTTCGCCCACTTTTTGATGGGTTTGTTTGGTGTTTTCTTGTAAATTTGTTGGAGTTCATTGTAGATTCTGGATATTAGCCCTTTGTCAGATGAGTAGGTTGCGAAAATTTTCTCCCATTTTGTAGGTTGCCTGTTCACTCTGATGGTAGTTTCCTTTGCTGTGCAGAAGCTCTTTAGTTTAATTAGATCCCATTTGTCAATTTTGGCTTTTGTTGCCATTGCTTTTGGTGTTTTAGACATGAAGTCCTTGCCCATGCCTATGTCCTGAATGGTATTGCCTAGGTTTTCTTCTAGGGTTTTTATGGTTTTAGGTCTAACGTTTAAGTCTTTAATCCATCTTGAGTTGATTTTTGTATAAGGTGTAAGGAAGGGATCCAGTTTCAGATTTCTACATGTGGCTAGCCAGTTTTCCCAGCACCATTTATTAAATAGGGAATCCTTTCTACATTTCTTGTTTTTGTCAAGTTTGTCAAAGATCAGATTGTTGTAGATATGTGGCATTATTTCTGACGGCTCTGTTCTGTTCCATTGATCTAGATCTCTGTTTGGTACCAGTACCATGCTGTTTTGGTTACTGTAGCCTTGTAGTATAGTTTGAAGTCAGGTAGCGTGATGCCTCCAGCTTTGTTCTTTTGGCTTAGGATTGACTTGGCGATGCGGGCTCTTTTTTGGTTCCATATGAACTTTAAAGTAGTTTTTTCCAATTCTGTGCAGAAAGTCATTGGTAACTTGATGGGGATGGCATTGAATCTGTAAATTACCTTGGGAAGGATGGCCATTTTCATGATATTGATTCTTCCTACCCATGAGCATGGAATGTTCTTCCATTTGTTTGTATCCTCTTTTATTTCCTTGAGCAGTGGTTTGTAGTTTTCTCCTTGAAGAGGTCCTTCACATCCCTTGGAAGTTGGATTCCTAGGTATTTTATTCTCTTTGAAGCAATTGTGAAAGGGAGTTCACTCATGATTTGGCTCTCTGTTTGTCTGTTATTGATGTATAAGAATGCTTGCGATTTTTGTCCATTGATTTTGTATCCTGAGACTTTGCTGAAGTTGCTTATCAGCTGAAGGAGATTTTGGGCTGAGACAATGGGGTTTTCTAGATATACTATCACGTCATCTGCAAACAGGGACAATTTGACTTCCTTTTTTCCTAATTGAATACCCTTGATTTCCTTCTCTTGCCTAATTGCCCTGGCCAGAACTTCCAACACTATGTTGAATACAAGTGGTGAGAGAGGGCATCCCTGTCTTGTGCCAGTTTTCAAAGTGAATGCTTCCAGTTTTTGCCCATTCAGTATGATATTGGCTGTGGGTTTGTCATAAATAGCTCTTATTATTTTGAGATACGACCCATCAATACCTAATTTATTGAGAGTTTTTAGCATGAAGGGTTGTTGAATTTGTCAAAGTCCTTTTTTTCACGTATTGAGATAATCATGTGGTTTTTGACTTTGGTTCTGTTTATATGCTGGATTACATTTATTGATTTGCGTATATTGAACCAGCCTTGCATCCCAGGGATGAAGCCCACTTGATCATGGTGGATAAGCTGTCTGATGTGCTGCTGGATTCGGTTTGCCAGTAATTTATTGAGGATTTTTGCATCAATATTCATCAAGGATATTGGTCTAAAATTCTCTTTTTTGGTTGTGTCTCTGCCCAGCTTTGGTAGCAGCATGATGCTGGCCTCATAAAATGAGTTAGGAAGGATTCCCTCTTTTTCTATTGATTGGAATAGTTTCTGAAGTAATGGTTCCAGTTCCTCCTTGGACCTCTGGTAGAATTCGGCTGTGAACCCATCTGATCCTGGACTCTTTTTGGTTGGTAAGCTATTGTTTATTGCCAAAATTTCAGCTCCTGTTATTAGTCTACTCAGAGATTCAACTTCTTCCTGGTTTAGTCATGGGAGAGTGTATGTGTCGAGGAATTTATCCCTTTCTTTTTTTCTTAATATTTATTCTTTTTATCATTATTATTATTATTATTATTTTTATTATACTTTAGGCTCTATGGTACATGTGCGCAACTTGCAGGTAAGCTACATATGTATACATGTGCCATGCTGGTGCGCTGCACCCACCAACTCGTCATCTAGCATTAGGTATATCTCCCAATGCTGTCCCTCGCCCCTCGCCGCACCCCAAAACAGTCCCCGAAGTGTGATGTTCCCCTTCCTGTGTCCATGTGTTCTCATTGTTCAATTCTCACCTATGAGTGAGAATATGTAGTGTTTCACTTTTCGTTCTTGCGATAGGTTACTGACAACGATGATTTCCAATTTCATCCATGTCCCTACAAAGGATATGAACTCATCATTTTTTATGGCTGCCTGGTATTCCATGGTGTATATGTGCCACGTTTTCTTAATCCAGTCTGTCGTTGTTGGACATTTGGATTGCTTCCAAGTCTTTGCTGTTGTGTAGAATGCCGCAATAAACATACGTGCGCATGTGTCTTCATAGCAGCATGATTTATAGTCCTTTGGGTATATACCCAGTAATGGGATGGCTGGGTCAAATGGAATTTCTAGTTCTAGATCCCTGAGGAATCGCCACAGTGACTTCCACAAGGGTTGAACTAGTTTACAGTCCCACCAACAGTGTAAAAGTGTTCCTATTTCTCCACATCCTCTCCAGCACCTGTTGTTTCCTGACTTTTTAATGATTGCCATTCTAACTGGTGTGAGATGGTATCTCATTGTGGTTTTGATTTGCATTTCTCTGATGGCCAGTGATGGTGAGCATTTTTTCATGTGTTTTTTGGCTGCATAAATGTCTTCTTTGGAGGAGTGTCTTTTCATGTCCTTCGCCCACTTTTTGATGGGGTTGTTTGGTGTTTTCTTGTAAATTTGTTGGAGTTCATTGTAGATTCTGGATATTAGCCCTTTGTCAGATGAGTAGGTTGCGAAAATTTTCTCCCATTTTGTAGGTTGCCTGTTCACTCTGATGGTAGTTTCCTTTGCTGTGCAGAAGCTCTTTAGTTTAATTAGATCCCATTTGTCAATTTTGGCTTTTATGGCCATTGCTTTTGGTGATTTAGACATGAAGTCCTTGCCCATGCCTATGTCCTGAATGGTATTGCCTAGGTTTTCTTCTAGGGTTTTTATGGTTTTAGGTCTAACGTTTAAGTCTTTAATCCATCTTGAGTTGATTTTTGTATAAGGTGTAATGAAGGGATCCAGTTTCAGCTTTCTACATGTGGCTAGCCAGTTTTCCCAGCACCATTTATTAAATAGGGAATCCTTTCTCCATTTCTTGTTTTTGTCAAGTTTGTCAAAGATCAGATTGTTGTAGATATGTGGCATTATTTCTGACGGCTCTGTTCTGTTCCATTGATCTAGATCTCTGTTTGGTACCAGTTCCATGCTATTTTGGTTACTGTAGCCTTGTAGTATAGTTTGAAGTCAGGTAGCGTGATGCCTCCAGCTTTGTTCTTTTGGCTTAGGATTGACTTGGTGATGCGGGCTCTTTTTTGGTTCCATATGAACTTTAAAGTAGTTTTTTCCAATTCTGTGCAGAAAGTCATTGGTAACTTGATGGGGATGGCATTGAATCTGTAAATTACCTTGGGAAGGATGGCCATTTTCATGATATTGATTCTTCCTACCCATGAGCATGGAATGTTCTTCCATTTGTTTGTATCCTCTTTTATTTCCTTGAGCAGTGGTTTGTAGTTTTCTCCTTGAAGAGGTCCTTCACATCCCTTGGAAGTTGGATTCCTAGGTATTTTATTCTCTTTGAAGCAATTGTGAATGGGAGTTCACTCATGATTTGGCTCTCTGTTTGTCTGTTATTGATGTATAAGAATGCTTGTGATTTTTGTCCATTGATTTTGTATCCTGAGACTTTGCTGAAGTTGCTTATCAGCTTAAGGAGATTTTGGGCTGAGACAATGGGGTTTTCTAGATATACTATCACGTCATCTGCAAACAGGGACAATTTGACTTCCTTTTTTCCTAATTGAATACCCTTGATTTCCTTCTCTTGCCTAATTGCCCTGGCCAGAACTTCCAACACTATGTTGAATAGAAGTGGTGAGAGAGGGCATGCCTGTCTTGTGCCAGGTTTCAAAGTGAATGCTTCCAGATTTTGCCCATTCAGTATGATATTGGCTGTGGGTTTGTCATAAATAGCTCTTATTATTTTGAGATACGACCCATCAATACCTAATTTATTGAGAGTTTTTAGCATGAAGGGTTGTTGAATTTTGTCAAAGGCCTTTTCTTGACGTATTGAGATAATCATGTGGTTTTTGCTTTGGTTCTGTTTATATGCTGGATTACATTTACTGATTTGCATATATTGAACCAGCCTTGCGTCCCAGGGATGAAGCCCACTTGATCATGGTGGATAAGCTGTCTGATGTGCTGCTGGATTCGTTTTGCCAGTAATTTATTGAGGATTTTTGCATCAATATTCATCAAGGATATTGGTCTAAAATTCTCTTTTTTGGTTGTGTCTCTGCCCAGCATTGGTAACAGCATGATGCTGGCCTCATAAAATGAGTCAGGAAGGATTCCCTCTTTTTCTATTGATTAGAATAGTTTCTGAAGTAATGGTTCCAGTTCCTCCTTGGACCTCTGGTAGAATTCGGCTGTGAACCCATCTGATCCTGGACTCTTTTTGGTTGGTAAGCTATTGATTATTGCCACAATTTCACCTCCTGTTATTAGTCTATTCAGAGATACAACTTCCTCCTGGTTTAGTCATGGGAGAGTGTATGTGTCGAGGAACTTATCCCTTTCTTTTTTTTGAAATTTTTTTCTTTTCATCATTATTATTATTACTATTATTATTATTAATATTATACTTTAGGCTCTATGGTACATGAGCGCAACGTGCAGCTGAGCTACATATGTATACATGTGCCATGCTGGTGCGCTGCACCCACCAACTCGTCATCTAGCATTAGGTATATCTCCCAATGCTGTCCCTCGCCCCTCGCCCCACCCCACAACAGTCCCCGAAGTGTGATGTTCCCCTTCCTGTGTCCATGTGTTCTCATTGTTCAATTCTCACCTATGAGTGAGAATATGTGGTGTTTGGCTTTTCGTTCTTGCGATAGTTTACTGAGAACGATGATTTCCAATTTCATCCATGTCCCTACAAAGGATATGAACTCATCATTTTTTATGGCTGCCTGGTATTCCATGGTGTATATGTGCCACCTTTTCTTAATCCAGTCTATCGTTGTTGGACATTTGGGTTGCTTCCAAGTCTTTGCTATTGAGTATAATGCCGCAATAAACATACGTCTGCATGTGTCTTCATAGCAGCATGATTTATAGTCCTTTGGGTATATACCCAGTAATGGGATGGCTGGGTCAAATGGAATTTCTAGTTCTAGATCCCTGAGGAATCGCCACAGTGACTTCCACAAGGGTTGAACTAGTTTACAGTCCCACCAACAGTGTAAAAGTGTTCCTATTTCTCCACATCCTCTCCAGCACCTGTTGTTTCCTGACTTTTTAATGATTGCCATTCTAACTGGTGTGAGATGGTATCTCATTGTGGTTTTGATTTGCATTTCTCTGATGGCCAGTGATGGTGAGCATTTTTTCATGTGTTTTTTGTCTGCATAAATGTCTTCTTTGGAGGAGTGTCTGTTCATGTCCTTCGCCCACTTTTTGATGGGGTTGTTTGCTGTTTTCTTGTAAATTTGTTGGAGTTCATTGTAGATTCTGGATATTATCCCTTTGTCAGATGAGTAGGTTGCGAAAATTTTCTCCCATTTTGTAGGTTGCCTGTTCACTCTGATGGTAGTTTCCTTTGCTGTGCAGAAGCTCTTTAGTTTAGTTAGATCCCATTTGTCAATTTTGGCTTTTGTTGCCATTGCTTTTGGTGTTTTAGACATGAAGTCCTTGCCCATGCCTATGTCCTGAATGGTATTGCCTAGGTTTTCTTCTAGGGTTTTTATGGTTTTAAGTCTAACGTGTAAGTCTTTAATCCATCTTGAGTTGATTTTTGTATAAGGTGTAAGGAAGGGTTCCAGTTTCAGCTTTCTACATGTGGCTAGCCAGTTTTCCCAGCACCATTTATTAAATAGGGAATCCTTTCTCCATTTCTTGTTTTTGTCAAGTTTGTCAAAGATCAGATTGTTGTAGATATGTGGCATTATTTCTGACGGCTCTGTTCTGTTCCATTGATCTAGATCTCTGTTTGGTACCAGTACCATGCTGTTTTGGTTACTGTAGCCTTGTAGTATAGTTTGAAGTCAGGTAGCGTGATGCCTCCAGCTTTGTTCTTTTGGCTTAGGATTGACTTGGTCATGCGGGCTCTTTTTTGGTTCCATATGAACTTTAAAGTAGTTTTTTCCAATTCTGTGCAGAAAGTCATTGGTAACTTGATGGGGATGGCATTGAATCTGTAAATTACCTTGGGAAGGATGGCCATTTTCATGATATTGATTCTTCCTACCCATGAGCATGGAATGTTCTTCCATTTGTTTGTATCCTCTTTTATTTCCTTGAGCAGTGGTTTGTAGTTTTCTCCTTGAAGAGGTCCTTCACATCCCTTGGAAGTTGGATTCCTAGGTATTTTATTCTCTTTGAAGCAATTGTGAATGGGAGTTCACTCATGATTTGGCTCTCTGTTTGTCTGTTATTGATGTATAAGAATGCTTGTGATTTTTGTCCATTGATTTTGTATCCTGAGACTTTGCTGAAGTTGCTTATCAGCTTAAGGAGATTTTGGGCTGAGACAATGGGGTTTTCTAGATATACTATCACGTCATCTGCAAACAGGGACAATTTGGCTTCCTTTTTTCCTAATTGAATACCCTTGATTTCCTTCTCTTGCCTAATTGCCCTGGCCAGAAATTCCGACACTATGTTGAATAGAAGTGGTGAGAGAGGGCATCCCTGTCTTGTGCCAGTTTTCAAAGTGAATGCTTCCAGTTTTTGCCCATTCAGTATGATATTGGCTGTGGGTTTGTCATAAATAGCTCTTATTATTTTGAGATACGACCCATCAATACCTAATTTATTGAGAGTTTTTAGCATGAAGGGTTGTTGAATTTTGTCAAAGTCCTTTTCTTCACGTATTGAGATAATCATGTGGTTTTTGACTTTGGTTCTGTTTATATGCTGGATTACATTTATTGATTTGCGTATATTGAACCAGCCTTGCATCTCAGGGATGAAGCCCACTTGATCATGGTGGATAAGCTGTCTGATGTGCTGCTGGATTCGGTTTGCCGGTAATTTATTGAGGATTTTTGCATCAATATTCATCAAGGATATTGGTCTAAAATTCTCTTTTTTGGTGGTGTCTCTGCCCAGCTTTGGTATCAGCATGATGCTGGCCTCATAAAATGAGTTAGGAAGGATTCCCTCTTTTTCTATTGATTGGAATAGTTTCTGAAGTAATGGTTCCAGTTCCTCCTTGGACCTCTGGTAGAATTCGGCTGTGAACCCATCTGATCCTGGACTGTTTTTGGTTGGTAAGCTATTGATTATTGCCACAACTTCAGCTCCTGTTATTAGTCTAGTCAGAGATTCAATTTCTTCCTGGTTTAGGCATGGGAGAGTGTATGTGTCGAGGAATTTATCCCTTTCTTTTTTTTTAAATTTTTTTTCTTTTTATCATTTATTATTATTATTATTATTATTATTATTATTATTATACTTTAGGCTCCATGGTACATGTGCGCAACTTGCAGGTAAGCTACATGTGTATACATGTGCCATGCTGGTGCGCTGCACCCACCAACTCGTCATCTAGCATTAGGTATATCTCCCAATGCTGTCCCTCGCCCCTCGCCCCACCCCACAACAGTCCCCGAAGTGTGATGTTCCCCTTCCTGTGTCCATGTGTTCTCATTGTTCAATTCTCACCTATGAGTGAGAATATGTGGTGTTTGGCTTTTCGTTCTTGCGATAGTTTACTGAGAACGATGATTTCCAATTTCATCCATGTCCCTACAAAGGATATGAACTCATCATTTTTTATGGCTGCCTGGTATTCCACGGTGTATATGTGCCACCTTTTCTTAATCCAGTCTATCGTTGTTGGACATTTGGGTTGCTTCCAAGTCTTTGCTATTGGGTATAATGCCGCAATAAACATACGTGTGCATGTGTCTTCATAGCAGCATGATTTATAGTCCTTTGGGTATATACCCAGTAATGGGATGGCTGGGTCAAATGGAATTTCTAGTTCTAGATCCCTGAGGAATCGCCACAGTGACTTCCACAAGGGTTGAACTAGTTTACAGTCCCACCAACAGTGTAAAAGTGTTCCTATTTCTCCACATCCTCTCCAGCACCTGTTGTTTCCTGACTTTTTAATGATTGCCATTCTAACTGGTGTGAGATGGTATCTCATTGTGGTTTTGATTTGCATTTCTCTGATGGCCAGTGATGGTGAGCATTTTTTCATGTGTTTTTTGTCTGCATAAATGTCTTCTTTGGAGGAGTGTCTGTTCATGTCCTTCGCCCACTTTTTGATGGGGTTGTTTGCTGTTTTCTTGTAAATTTGTTGGAGTTCATTGTAGATTCTGGATATTATCCCTTTGTCAGATGAGTAGGTTGCGAAAATTTTCTCCCATTTTGTAGGTTGCCTGTTCACTCTGATGGTAGTTTCCTTTGCTGTGCAGAAGCTCTTTAGTTTAATTAGATCCCATTTGTCAATTTTGGCTTTTGTTGCCATTGCTTTTGGTGTTTTAGACATGAAGTCCTTGCCCATGCCTATGTCCTGAATGGTATTGCCTAGGTTTTCTTCTAGGGTTTTTATGGTTTTAGGTCTAACGTTTAAGTCTTTAATCCATCTTGAGTTGATTTTTGTATAAGGTGTAAGGAAGGGATCCAGTTTCAGCTTTCTACATGTGGCTAGCCAGTTTTCCCAGCACCATTTATTAAATAGGGAATCCTTTCTCCATTTCTTGTTTTTGTCAAGTTTGTCAAAGATCAGATTGTTGTAGATATGTGGCATTATTTCTGACGGCTCTGTTCTGTTCCATTGATCTAGATCTCTGTTTGGTACCAGTACCATGCTGTTTTGGTTACTGTAGCCTTGTAGTATAGTTTGAAGTCAGGTAGCGTGATGCCTCCAGCTTTGTTCTTTTGGCTTAGGATTGACTTGGTCATGCGGGCTCTCTTTTGGTTCCATATGTACTTTAAAGTAGTTTTTTCCAATTCTGTGCAGAAAGTCATTGGTAACTTGATGGGGATGGCATTGAATCTGTAAATTACCTTGGGAAGGATGGCCATTTTCATGATATTGATTCTTCCTACCCATGAGCATGGAATGTTCTTCCATTTGTTTGTATCCTCTTTTATTTCCTTGAGCAGTGGTTTGTAGTTTTCTCCTTGAAGAGGTCCTTCACATCCCTTGTAAGTTGGATTCCTAGGTATTTTATTCTCTTTGAAGCAATTGTGAATGGGAGTTCACTCATGATTTGGCTCTCTGTTTGTCTGTTATTGATGTATAAGAATGCTTGTGATTTTTGTCCATTGATTTTGTATCCTGAGACTTTGCTGAAGTTGCTTATCAGCTTAAGGAGATTTTGGGCTGAGACAATGGGGTTTTCTAGATATACTATCACGTCATCTGCAAACAGGGACAATTTGACTTCCTTTTTTCCTAATTGAATACCCTTGATTTCCTTCTCTTGCCTAATTGCCCTGGCCAGAACTTCCAACACTATGTTGAATAGAAGTGGTGAGAGAGGGCATCCCTGTCTTGTGCCAGTTTTCAAAGTGAATGCTTCCAGTTTTTGCCCATTCAGTATGATATTGGCTGTGGGTTTGTCATAAATAGCTCTTATTATTTTGAGATACGACCCATCAATACCTAATTTATTGAGAGTTTTTAGCATGAAGGGTTGTTGAATTTTGTCAAAGTCCTTTTCTTCACGTATTGAGATAATCATGTGGTTTTTGACTTTGGTTCTGTTTATATGCTGGATTACATTTATTGATTTGCGTATATTGAACCAGCCTTGCATCTCAGGGATGAAGCCCACTTGATCATGGTGGATAAGCTGTCTGATGTGCTGCTGGATTCGGTTTGCCGGTAATTTATTGAGGATTTTTGCATCAATATTCATCAAGGATATTGGTCTAAAATTCTCTTTTTTGGTGGTGTCTCTGCCCAGCTTTGGTATCAGCATGATGCTGGCCTCATAAAATGAGTTAGGAAGGATTCCCTCTTTTTCTATTGATTGGAATAGTTTCTGAAGTAATGGTTCCAGTTCCTCCTTGGACCTCTGGTAGAATTCGGCTGTGAACCCATCTGATCCTGGACTCTTTTTGGTTGGTAAGCTATTGATTATTGCCACAACTTCAGCTCCTGTTATTAGTCTACTCAGAGATTCAATTTCTTCCTGGTTTAGGCATGGGAGAGTGTATGTGTCGAGGAATTTATCCCTTTCTTTTTTTTTTGATTTTTTTTCTTTTTATCATTATTATTATTATTATTATTATTATTATTATACTTTAGGCTCCATGGTACATGTGCGCAACTTGCAGGTAAGCTACATGTGTATACATGTGCCATGCTGGTGCGCTGCACCCACCAACTCGTCATCTAGCATTAGGTATATCTCCCAATGCTGTCCCTCGCCCCTCGCCCCACCCCACAACAGTCCCCGAAGTGTGATGTTCCCCTTCCTGTGTCCATGTGTTCTCATTGTTCAATTCTCACCTATGAGTGAGAATATGTGGTGTTTGGCTTTTCGTTCTTGCGATAGTTTACTGAGAACGATGATTTCCAATTTCATCCCTGTCCCTACAAAGGATATGAACTCATCATTTTTTATGGCTGCCTGGTATTCCGTGGTGTATATGTGCCACCTTTTCTTAATCCAGTCTATCGTTGTTGGACATTTGGGTTGCTTCCAAGTCTTTGCTATTGGGTATAATGCCGCAATAAACATACGTGTGCATGTGTCTTCATAGCAGCATGATTTATAGTCCTTTGGGTATATACCCAGTAATGGGATGGCTGGGTCAAATGGAATTTCTAGTTCTAGATCCCTGAGGAATCGCCACAGTGACTTCCACAAGGGTTGAACTAGTTTACAGTCCCACCAACAGTGTAAAAGTGTTCCTATTTCTACACATCCTCTCCAGCACCTGTTGTTTCCTGACTTTTTAATGATTGCCATTCTAACTGGTGTGAGATGGTATCTCATTGTGGTTTTGATTTGCATTTCTCTGATGGCCAGTGATGGTGAGCATTTTTTCATGTGTTTTTTGGCTGCATAAATGTCTTCTTTGGAGGAGTGTCTGTTCATGTCCTTCGCCCACTTTTTGATGGGGTTGTTTGCTGTTTTCTTGTAAATTTGTTGGAGTTCATTGTAGATTCTGGATATTATCCCTTTGTCAGATGAGTAGGTTGCGAAAATTTTCTCCCATTTTGTAGGTTGCCTGTTCACTCTGATGGTAGTTTCCTTTGCTGTGCAGAAGCTCTTTAGTTTAATTAGATCCCATTTGTCAATTTTGGCTTTTGTTGCCATTGCTTTTGGTGTTTTAGACATGAAGTCCTTGCCCATGCCTATGTCCTGAATGGTATTGCCTAGGTTTTCTTCTAGGGTTTTTATGGTTTTAGGTCTAACGTTTAAGTCTTTAATCCATCTTGAGTTGATTTTTGTATAAGGTGTAAGGAAGGGATCCAGTTTCAGCTTTCTACATGTGGCTAGCCAGTTTTCCCAGCACCATTTATTAAATAGGGAATCCTTTCTCCATTTCTTGTTTTTGTCAAGTTTGTCAAAGATCAGATTGTTGTAGATATGTGGCATTATTTCTGACGGCTCTGTTCTGTTCCATTGATCTAGATCTCTGTTTCGTACCAGTACCATGCTGTTTTGGTTACTGTAGCCTTGTAGTATAGTTTGAAGTCAGGTAGCGTGATGCCTCCAGCTTTGTTCTTTTGGCTTAGGATTGACTTGGTCATGCGGGCTCTTTTTTGGTTCCATATGAACTTTAAAGTAGTTTTTTCCAATTCTGTGCAGAAAGTCATTGGTAACTTGATGGGGATGGCATTGAATCTGTAAATTACCTTGGGAAGGATGGCCATTTTCATGATATTGATTCTTCCTACCCATGAGCATGGAATGTTCTTCCATTTGTTTGTATCCTCTTTTATTTCCTTGAGCAGTGGTTTGTAGTTTTCTCCTTGAAGAGGTCCTTCACATCCCTTGTAAGTTGGATTCCTAGGTATTTTATTCTCTTTGAAGCAATTGTGAATGGGAGTTCACTCATGATTTGGCTCTCTGTTTGTCTGTTATTGATATATAAGAATGCTTGTGATTTTTGTCCATTGATTTTGTATCCTTAGACTTTGCTGAAGTTGCTTATCAGCTTAAGGAGAGTTTGGGCTGAGACAATGGGGTTTTCTAGATATACTATCACGTCATCTGCAAACAGGGACAATTTGGCTTCCTTTTTTCCTAATTGAATACCCTTGATTTCCTTCTCTTGCCTAATAGCCCTGGCCAGAACTTCCAACACTATGTTGAATAGAAGTGGTGAGAGAGGGCATCCCTGTCTTGTGCCAGTTTTCAAAGTGAATGCTTCCAGTTTTTGCCCATTCAGTATGATATTGGCTGTGGGTTTGTCATAAATAGCTCTTATTATTTTGAGATACGACCCATCAATACCTAATTTATTGAGAGTTTTTAGCATGAAGGGTTGTTGAATTTTGTCAAAGTCCTTTTCTTCACGTATTGAGATAATCATGTGGTTTTTGACTTTGGTTCTGTTTCTATGCTGGATTACATTTATTGATTTGCGTATATTGAACCAGCCTTGCATCTCAGGGATGAAGCCCACTTGATCATGGTGGATAAGCTGTCTGATGTGCTGCTGGATTCGGTTTGCCGGTAATTTATTGAGGATTTTTGCATCAATATTCATCAAGGATATTGGTCTAAAATTCTCTTTTTTGGTGGTGTCTCTGCCCAGCTTTGGTATCAGCATGATGCTGGCCTCATAAAATGAGTTAGGAAGGATTCCTTCTTTTTCTATTGATTGGAATAGTTTCTGAAGTAATGGTTCCAGTTCCTCCTTGGGCCTCTGGTAGAATTCGGCTGTGAACCCATCTGATCCTGGACCCTTTTGGTTGGTAAGCTATTGATTATTGCCACAACTTCAGCTCCTGTTATTAGTCTACTCAGAGATTCAATTTCTTCCTGGTTTAGGCATGGGGGAGTGTATGTGTCGAGGAATTTATCCCTTTCTTTTTTTTTTGATTTTTTTTCTTTTTATCATTATTATTATTATTATTATTATTATTATTATTATTATTATTATACTTTAGGCTCCATGGTACATGTGCGCAACTTGCAGGTAAGCTACATGTGTATTCATGTGCCATGCTGGTGCGCTGCACCCACCAACTCGTCATCTAGCATTAGGTATATCTCCCAATGCTGTCCCTCGCCCCTCGCCCCACCCCACAACAGTCCCCGAAGTGTGATGTTCCCCTTCCTGTGTCCATGTGTTCTCATTGTTCAATTCTCACCTATGAGTGAGAATATGTGGTGTTTGGCTTTTCGTTCTTGCGATAGTTTACTGAGAACGATGATTTCCAATTTCATCCCTGTCCCTACAAAGGATATGAACTCATCATTTTTTATGGCTGCCTGGTATTCCGTGGTGTATATGTGCCACCTTTTCTTAATCCAGTCTATCGTTGTTGGACATTTGGGTTGCTTCCAAGTCTTTGCTATTGGGTATAATGCCGCAATAAACATACGTGTGCATGTGTCTTCATAGCAGCATGATTTATAGTCCTTTGGGTATATACCCAGTAATGGGATGGCTGGGTCAAATGGAATTTCTAGTTCTAGATCCCTGAGGAATCGCCACAGTGACTTCCACAAGGGTTGAACTAGTTTACAGTCCCACCAACAGTGTAAAAGTGTTCCTATTTCTCCACATCCTCTCCAGCACCTGTTGTTTCCTGACTTTTTAATGATTGCCATTCTAACTGGTGTGAGATGGTATCTCATTGTGGTTTTGATTTGCATTTCTCTGATGGCCAGTGATGGTGAGCATTTTTTCATGTGTTTTTTGGCTGCATAAATGTCTTCTTTGGAGGAGTGTCTGTTCATGTCCTTCGCCCACTTTTTGATGGGGTTGTTTGGTGTTTTCTTGTAAATTTGTTGGAGTTCATTGTAGATTCTGGATATTATCCCTTTGTCAGATGAGTAGGTTGCGAAAATTTTCTCCCATTTTGTAGGTTGCCTGTTCACTCTGATGGTAGTTTCCTTTGCTGTGCAGAAGCTCTTTAGTTTAATTAGATCCCATTTGTCAATTTTGGCTTTTGTTGCCATTGCTTTTGGTGTTTTAGACATGAAGTCCTTGCCCATGCCTATGTCCTGAATGGTATTGCCTAGGTTTTCTTCTAGGGTTTTTATGGTTTTAGGTCTAACGTTTAAGTCTTTAATCCATCTTGAGTTGATTTTTGTATAAGGTGTAAGGAAGGGATCCAGTTTCAGCTTTCTACATGTGGCTAGCCAGTTTTCCCAGCACCATTTATTAAATAGGGAATCCTTTCTCCATTTCTTGTTTTTGTCAAGTTTGTCAAAGATCAGATTGTTGTAGATATGTGGCATTATTTCTGACGGCTCTCTTCTGTTCCATTGATCTAGATCTCTGTTTGGTACCAGTACCATGCTGTTTTGGTTACTGTAGCCTTGTAGTATAGTTTGAAGTCAGGTAGCGTGATGCCTCCAGCTTTGTTCTTTTGGCTTAGGATTGACTTGGTCATGCGGGCTCTTTTTTGGTTCCATATGAACTTTAAAGTAGTTTTTTCCAATTCTGTGCAGAAAGTCATTGGTAACTTGATGGGGATGGCATTGAATCTGTAAATTACCTTGGGAAGGATGGCCATTTTCATGATATTGATTCTTCCTACCCATGAGCATGGAATGTTCTTCCATTTGTTTGTATCCTCTTTTATTTCCTTGAGCAGTGGTTTGTAGTTTTCTCCTTGAAGAGGTCCTTCACATCCCTTGGAAGTTGGATTCCTAGGTATTTTATTCTCTTTGAAGCAATTGTGAATGGGAGTTCACTCATGATTTGGCTCTCTGTTTGTCTGTTATTGATGTATAAGAATGCTTGTGATTTTTGTCCATTGATTTTGTATCCTGAGACTTTGCTGAAGTTGCTTATCAGCTTAAGGAGAGTTTGGGCTGAGACAATGGGGTTTTCTAGATATACTATCACGTCATCTGCAAACAGGGACAATTTGGCTTCCTTTTTTCCTAATTGAATACCCTTGATTTCCTTCTCTTGCCTAATAGCCCTGGCCAGAACTTCCAACACTATGTTGAATAGAAGTGGTGAGAGAGGGCATCCCTGTCTTGTGCCAGTTTTCAAAGTGAATGCTTCCAGTTTTTGCCCATTCAGTATGATATTGGCTGTGGGTTTGTCATAAATAGCTCTTATTATTTTGAGATACGACCCATCAATACCTAATTTATTGAGAGTTTTTAGCATGAAGGGTTGTTGAATTTTGTCAAAGTCCTTTTCTTCACGTATTGAGATAATCATGTGGTTTTTGACTTTGGTTCTGTTTATATGCTGGATTACATTTATTGATTTGCGTATATTGAACCAGCCTTGCATCTCAGGGATGAAGCCCACTTGATCATGGTGGATAAGCTGTCTGATGTGCTGCTGGATTCGCTTTGCCGGTAATTTATTGAGGATTTTTGCATCAATATTCATCAAGGATATTGGTCTAAAATTCTCTTTTTTGGTGGTGTCTCTGCCCAGCTTTGGTATCAGCATGATGCTGGCCTCATAAAATGAGTTAGGAAGGATTCCTTCTTTTTCTATTGATTGGAATAGTTTCTGAAGTAATGGTTCCAGTTCCTCCTTGGGCCTCTGGTAGAATTCGGCTGTGAACCCATCTGATCCTGGACCCTTTTGGTTGGTAAGCTATTGATTATTGCCACAACTTCAGCTCCTGTTATTAGTCTACTCAGAGATTCAATTTCTTCCTGGTTTAGGCATGGGGGAGTGTATGTGTCGAGGAATTTATCCCTTTCTTTTTTTTTTGATTTTTTTTCTTTTTATCATTATTATTATTATTATTATTATTATTATTATTATTATTATTATACTTTAGGCTCCATGGTACATGTGCGCAACTTGCAGGTAAGCTACATGTGTATTCATGTGCCATGCTGGTGCGCTGCACCCACCAACTCGTCATCTAGCATTAGGTATATCTCCCAATGCTGTCCCTCGCCCCTCGCCCCACCCCACAACAGTCCCCGAAGTGTGATGTTCCCCTTCCTGTGTCCATGTGTTCTCATTGTTCAATTCTCACCTATGAGTGAGAATATGTGGTGTTTGGCTTTTCGTTCTTGCGATAGTTTACTGAGAACGATGATTTCCAATTTCATCCATGTCCCTACAAAGGATATGAACTCATCATTTTTTATGGCTGCCTGGTATTCCATGGTGTATATGTGCCACCTTTTCTTAATCCAGTCTATCGTTGTTGGACATTTGGGTTGCTTCCAAGTCTTTGCTATTGGGTATAATGCCGCAATAAACATACGTGTGCATGTGTCTTCATAGCAGCATGATTTATAGTCCTTTGGGTATATACCCAGTAATGGGATGGCTGGGTCAAATGGAATTTCTAGTTCTAGATCCCTGAGGAATCGCCACAGTGACTTCCACAAGGGTTGAACTAGTTTACAGTCCCACCAACAGTGTAAAAGTGTTCCTATTTCTCCACATCCTCTCCAGCACCTGTTGTTTCCTGACTTTTTAATGATTGCCATTCTAACTGGTGTGAGATGGTATCTCATTGTGGTTTTGATTTGCATTTCTCTGATGGCCAGTGATGGTGAGCATTTTTTCATGTGTTTTTTGGCTGCATAAATGTCTTCTTTGGAGGAGTGTCTGTTCATGTCCTTCGCCCACTTTTTGATGGGGTTGTTTGGTGTTTTCTTGTAAATTTGTTGGAGTTCATTGTAGATTCTGGATATTATCCCTTTGTCAGATGAGTAGGTTGCGAAAATTTTCTCCCATTTTGTAGGTTGCCTGTTCACTCTGATGGTAGTTTCCTTTGCTGTGCAGAAGCTCTTTAGTTTAATTAGATCCCATTTGTCAATTTTGGCTTTTGTTGCCATTGCTTTTGGTGTTTTAGACATGAAGTCCTTGCCCATGCCTATGTCCTGAATGGTATTGCCTAGGTTTTCTTCTAGGGTTTTTATGGTTTTAGGTCTAACGTTTAAGTCTTTAATCCATCTTGAGTTGATTTTTGTATAAGGTGTAAGGAAGGGATCCAGTTTCAGCTTTCTACATGTGGCTAGCCAGTTTTCCCAGCACCATTTATTAAATAGGGAATCCTTTCTCCATTTCTTGTTTTTGTCAAGTTTGTCAAAGATCAGATTGTTGTAGATATGTGGCATTATTTCTGACGGCTCTCTTCTGTTCCATTGATCTAGATCTCTGTTTGGTACCAGTACCATGCTGTTTTGGTTACTGTAGCCTTGTAGTATAGTTTGAAGTCAGGTAGCGTGATGCCTCCAGCTTTGTTCTTTTGGCTTAGGATTGACTTGGTCATGCGGGCTCTTTTTTGGTTCCATATGAACTTTAAAGTAGTTTTTTCCAATTCTGTGCAGAAAGTCATTGGTAACTTGATGGGGATGGCATTGAATCTGTAAATTACCTTGGGAAGGATGGCCATTTTCATGATATTGATTCTTCCTACCCATGAGCATGGAATGTTCTTCCATTTGTTTGTATCCTCTTTTATTTCCTTGAGCAGTGGTTTGTAGTTTTCTCCTTGAAGAGGTCCTTCACATCCCTTGGAAGTTGGATTCCTAGGTATTTTATTCTCTTTGAAGCAATTGTGAATGGGAGTTCACTCATGATTTGGCTCTCTGTTTGTCTGTTATTGATGTATAAGAATGCTTGTGATTTTTGTCCATTGATTTTGTATCCTGAGACTTTGCTGAAGTTGCTTATCAGCTTAAGGAGAGTTTGGGCTGAGACAATGGGGTTTTCTAGATATACTATCACGTCATCTGCAAACAGGGACAATTTGGCTTCCTTTTTTCCTAATTGAATACCCTTGATTTCCTTCTCTTGCCTAATAGCCCTGGCCAGAACTTCCAACACTATGTTGAATAGAAGTGGTGAGAGAGGGCATCCCTGTCTTGTGCCAGTTTTCAAAGTGAATGCTTCCAGTTTTTGCCCATTCAGTATGATATTGGCTGTGGGTTTGTCATAAATAGCTCTTATTATTTTGAGATACGACCCATCAATACCTAATTTATTGAGAGTTTTTAGCATGAAGGGTTGTTGAATTTTGTCAAAGTCCTTTTCTTCACGTATTGAGATAATCATGTGGTTTTTGACTTTGGTTCTGTTTATATGCTGGATTACATTTATTGATTTGCGTATATTGAACCAGCCTTGCATCTCAGGGATGAAGCCCACTTGATCATGGTGGATAAGCTGTCTGATGTGCTGCTGGATTCGGTTTGCCGGTAATTTATTGAGGATTTTTGCATCAATATTCATCAAGGATATTGGTCTAAAATTCTCTTTTTTGGTGGTGTCTCTGCCCAGCTTTGGTATCAGCATGATGCTGGCCTCATAAAATGAGTTAGGAAGGATTCCCTCTTTTTCTATTGATTGGAATAGTTTCTGAAGTAATGGTTCCAGTTCCTCCTTGGGCCTCTGGTAGAATTCGGCTGTGAACCCGTCTGATCCTGGACCCTTTTTGGTTGGTAAGCTATTGATTATTGCCACAACTTCAGCTCCTGTTATTAGTCTACTCAGAGATTCAATTTCTTCCTGGTTTAGGCATGGGAGAGTGTATGTGTCGAGGAATTTATCCCTTTCTTTTTTTTTGAATTTTTTTTCTTTTTATCATTATTATTATTATTATTATTATTATACTTTAGGCTCCATGGTACATGTGCGCAACTTGCAGGTAAGCTACATGTGTATACATGTGCCATGTTGGTGCGCTGCACCCACCAACTCGTCATCTAGCATTAGGTATATCTCCCAATGCTGTCCCTCGCCCCTCGCCCCACCCCACAACAGTCCCCGAAGTGTGATGTTCCCCTTCCTGTGTCCATGTGTTCTCATTGTTCAATTCTCACCTATGAGTGAGAATATGTGGTGTTTGGCTTTTCGTTCTTGCGATAGTTTACTGAGAACGATGATTTCCAATTTCATCCATGTCCCTACAAAGGATATGAACTCATCATTTTTTATGGCTGCCTGGTATTCCATGGTGTATATGTGCCACCTTTTCTTAATCCAGTCTATCGTTGTTGGACATTTGGGTTGCTTCCAAGTCTTTGCTATTGGGTATAATGCCGCAATAAACATACGTCTGCATGTGTCTTCATAGCAGCATGATTTATAGTCCTTTGGGTATATACCCAGTAATGGGATGGCTGGGTCAAATGGAATTTCTAGTTCTAGATCCCTGAGGAATCGCCACAGTGACTTCCACAAGGGTTGAACTAGTTTACAGTCCCACCAACAGTGTAAAAGTGTTCCTATTTCTCCACATCCTCTCCAGCACCTGTTGTTTCCTGACTTTTTAATGATTGCCATTCTAACTGGTGTGAGATGGTATCTCATTGTGGTTTTGATTTGCATTTCTCTGATGGCCAGTGATGGTGAGCATTTTTTCATGTGTTTTTTGGCTGCATAAATGTCTTCTTTGGAGGAGTGTCTGTTCATGTCCTTCGCCCACTTTTTGATGGGGTTGTTTGGTGTTTTCTTGTAAATTTGTTGGAGTTCATTGTAGATCCTGGATATTATCCCTTTGTCAGATGAGTAGGTTGCGAAAATTTTCTCCCATTTTGTAGGTTGCCTGTTCACTCTGATGGTAGTTTCCTTTGCTGTGCAGAAGCTCTTTAGTTTAATTAGATCCCATTTGTCAATTTTGGCTTTTGTGGCCATTGCTTTTGGTGTTTTAGACATGAAGTCCTTGCCCATGCCTATGTCCTGAATGGTATTGCCTAGGTTTTCTTCTAGGGTTTTTATGGTTTTAGGTCTAACGTTTAAGTCTTTAATCCATCTTGAGTTGATTTTTGTATAAGGTGTAAGGAAGGGATCCAGTTTCAGCTTTCTACATGTGGCTAGCCAGTTTTCCCAGCACCATTTATTAAATAGGGAATCCTTTCTCCATTTCTTGTTTTTGTCAAGTTTGTCAAAGATCAGATTGTTGTAGATATGTGGCATTATTTCTGACGGCTCTGTTCTGTTCCATTGATCTAGATCTCTGTTTGGTACCAGTAACATGCTGTTTTGGTTACTGTAGCCTTGTAGTATAGTTTGAAGTCAGGTAGCGTGATGCCTCCAGCTTTGTTCTTTTGGCTTAGAATTGACTTGGTGATGCGGGCTCTTTTTTGGTTCCATATGAACTTTAAAGTAGTTTTTTCCAATTCCGTGCAGAAAGTCATTGGTAACTTGATGGGGATGGCATTGAATCTGTAAATTACCTTGGGAAGGATGGCCATTTTCATGATATTGATTCTTCCTACCCATGAGCATGGAATGTTCTTCCATTTGTTTGTATCCTCTTTTATTTCCTTGAGCAGTGGTTTGTAGTTTTCTCCTTGAAGAGGTCCTTCACATCCCTTGGAAGTTGGATTCCTAGGTATTTTATTCTCTTTGAAGCAATTGTGAATGGGAGTTCACTCATGATTTGGCTCTCTGTTTGTCTGTTATTGATGTATAAGAATGCTTGTGATTTTTGTCCATTGATTTTGTATCCTGAGACTTTGCTGAAGTTGCTTATCAGCTTAAGGAGATTTTGGGCTGAGACAATGGGGTTTTCTAGATATACTATCACGTCATCTGCAAACAGGGACAATTTGGCTTCCTTTTTTCCTAATTGAATACCCTTGATTTCCTTCTCTTGCCTAATTGCCCTGGCCAGAACTTCCAACACTATGTTGAATAGAAGTGGTGAGAGAGGGCATCCCTGTCTTGTGCCAGTTTTCAAAGTGAATGCTTCCAGTTTTTGCCCATTCAGTATGATATTGGCTGTGGGTTTGTCATAAATAGCTCTTATTATTTTGAGATACGACCCATCAATACCTAATTTATTGAGAGTTTTTAGCATGAAGGGTTGTTGAATTTTGTCAAAGTCCTTTTCTTCACGTATTGAGATAATCATGTGGTTTTTAACTTTGGTTCTGTTTATATGCTGGATTACATTTATTGATTTGCATATATTGAACCAGCCTTGCATCTCAGGGATGAAGCCCACTTGATCATGGTGGATAAGCTGTCTGATGTGCTGCTGGATTCGGTTTGCCGGTAATTTATTGAGGATTTTTGCATCAATATTCATCAAGGATATTGGTCTAAAATTCTCTTTTTTGGTTGTGTCTCTGCCCAGCTTTGGTATCAGCATGATGCTGGCCTCATAAAATGAGTTAGGAAGGATTCCCTCTTTTTCTATTGATTGGAATAGTTTCTGAAGTAATGGTTCCAGTTCCTCCTTGGGCCTCTGGTAGAATTCGGCTGTGAACCCATCTGATCCTGGACCCTTTTTGGTTGGTAAGCTATTGATTATTGCCACAACTTCAGCTCCTGTTATTAGTCTACTCCGAGATTCAATTTCTTCCTGGTTTAGGCATGGGAGAGTGTATGTGTCGAGGAATTTATCCCTTTCTTTTTTTTTGAATTTTTTTTCTTTTTATCATTATTATTATTATTATTATTATTATACTTTAGGCTCCATGGTACATGTGCGCAACTTGCAGGTAAGCTACATGTGTATACATGTGCCATGCTGGTGCGCTGCACCCACCAACTCGTCATCTAGCATTAGGTATATCTCCCAATGCTGTCCCTCGCCCCTCGCCCCACCCCACAACAGTCCCCGAAGTGTGATGTTCCCCTTCCTGTGTCCATGTGTTCTCATTGTTCAATTCTCACCTATGAGTGAGAATATGTGGTGTTTGGCTTTTCGTTCTTGCGATAGTTTACTGAGAACGATGATTTCCAATTTCATCCATGTCCCTACAAAGGATATGAACTCATCATTTTTTATGGCTGCCTGGTATTCCATGGTGTATATGTGCCACCTTTTCTTAATCCAGTCTATCGTTGTTGGACATTTGGGTTGCTTCCAAGTCTTTGCTATTGGGTATAATGCCGCAATAAACATACGTCTGCATGTGTCTTCATAGCAGCATGATTTATAGTCCTTTGGGTATATACCCAGTAATGGGATGGCTGGGTCAAATGGAATTTCTAGTTCTAGATCCCTGAGGAATCGCCACAGTGACTTCCACAAGGGTTGAACTAGTTTACAGTCCCACCAACAGTGTAAAAGTGTTCCTATTTCTCCACATCCTCTCCAGCACCTGTTGTTTCCTGACTTTTTAATGATTGCCATTCTAACTGGTGTGAGATGGTATCTCATTGTGGTTTTGATTTGCATTTCTCTGATGGCCAGTGATGGTGAGCATTTTTTCATGTGTTTTTTGGCTGCATAAATGTCTTCTTTGGAGGAGTGTCTGTTCATGTCCTTCGCCCACTTTTTGATGGGGTTGTTTGGTGTTTTCTTGTAAATTTGTTGGAGTTCATTGTAGATTCTGGATATTATCCCTTTGTCAGATGAGTAGGTTGCGAAAATTTTCTCCCATCTTGTAGGTTGCCTGTTCACTCTGATGGTAGTTTCCTTTGCTGTGCAGAAGCTCTTTAGTTTAATTAGTTCCCATTTGTCAATTTTGGCTTTTGTGGCCATTGCTTTTGGTGTTTTAGACATGAAGTCCTTGCCCATGCCTATGTCCTGAATGGTATTGCCTAGGTTTTCTTCTAGGGTTTTTATGGTTTTAGGTCTAACGTTTAAGTCTTTAATCCATCTTGAGTTGATTTTTGTATAAGGTGTAAGGAAGGGATCCAGTTTCAGCTTTCTACATGTGGCTAGCCAGTTTTCCCAGCACCATTTATTAAATAGGGAATCCTTTCTCCATTTCTTGTTTTTGTCAAGTTTGTCAAAGATCAGATTGTTGTAGATATGTGGCATTATTTCTGACAGCTCTGTTCTGTTCCATTGATCTAGATCTCTGTTTGGTACCAGTAACATGCTGTTTTGGTTACTGTAGCCTTGTAGTATAGTTTGAAGTCAGGTAGCGTGATGCCTCCAGCTTTGTTCTTTTGGCTTAGGATTGACTTGGTGATGCGGGCTCTTTTTTGGTTCCATATGAATTTTAAAGTAGTTTTTTCCAATTCCGTGAAGAAAGTCATTGGTAACTTGATGGGGATGGCATTGAATCTGTAAATTACCTTGGGAAGGATGGCCATTTTCATGATATTGATTCTTCCTACCCATGAGCATGGAATGTTCTTCCATTTGTTTGTATCCTCTTTTATTTCCTTGAGCAGTGGTTTGTAGTTTTCTCCTTGAAGAGGTCCTTCACATCCCTTGTAAGTTGGATTCCTAGGTATTTTATTCTCTTTGAAGCAATTGTGAATGGGAGTTCACTCATGATTTGGCTCTCTGTTTGTCTGTTATTGATGTATAAGAATGCTTGTGATTTTTGTCCATTGATTTTGTATCCTGAGACTTTGCTGAAGTTGCTTATCAGCTTAAGGAGATTTTGGGCTGAGACAATGGGGTTTTCTAGATATACTATCACGTCATCTGCAAACAGGGACAATTTGACTTCCTTTTTTCCTAATTGAATACCCTTGATTTCCTTCTCTTGCCTAATTGCCCTGGCCAGAACTTCCAACACTATGTTGAATAGAAGTGGTGAGAGAGGGCATCCCTGTCTTGTGCCAGTTTTCAAAGTGAATGCTTCCAGTTTTTGCCCATTCAGTATGATATTGGCTGTGGGTTTGTCATAAATAGCTCTTATTATTTTGAGATACGACCCATCAATACCTAATTTATTGAGAGTTTTTAGCATGAAGGGTTGTTGAATTTTGTCAAAGTCCTTTTCTTCACGTATTGAGATAATCATGTGGTTTTTGACTTTGGTTCTGTTTATATGCTGGATTACATTTATTGATTTGCATATATTGAACCAGCCTTGCATCCCAGGGATGAAGCCCACTTGATCATGGTGGATAAGCTGTCTGATGTGCTGCTGGATTCGGTTTGCCAGTAATTTATTGAGGATTTTTGCATCAATATTCATCAAGGATATTGGTCTAAAATTCTCTTTTTTGGTTGTGTCTCTGCCCAGCTTTGGTAGCAGCATGATGCTGGCCTCATAAAATGAGTTAGGAAGGATTCCCTCTTTTTCTATTGATTGGAATAGTTTCTGAAGTAATGGTTCCAGTTCCTCCTTGGACCTCTGGTAGAATTCGGCTGTGAACCCATCTGATCCTGGACTCTTTTTGGTTGGTAAGCTATTGATTATTGCCACAATTTCAGCTCCTGTTATTAGTCTACTCAGAGATTCAACTTCTTCCTGGTTTAGGCATGGGAGAGTGTATGTGTCGAGGAATTTATCCCTTTCTTTTTTTTTTGATTTTTTTTCTTTTTATCATGATTATTATTATTATTATTATTATTATTATACTTTAGGCTCTATGGTACATGTGCGCAACTTGCAGGTAAGCTACATGTGTATACATGTGCCATGCTGGTGCGCTGCACCCACCAACTCGTCATCTAGCATTAGGTATATCTCCCAATGCTGTCCCTCGCCCCTCGCCCCACCCCACAACAGTCCCCGAAGTGTGATGTTCCCCTTCCTGTGTCCATGTGTTCTCATTGTTCAATTCTCACCTATGAGTGAGAATATGTGGTGTTTGGCTTTTCGTTCTTGCGATAGTTTACTGAGAACGATGATTTCCAATTTCATCCATGTCCCTACAAAGGATATGAACTCATCATTTTTTATGGCTGCCTGGTATTCCATGGTGTATATGTGCCACCTTTTCTTAATCCAGTCTATCGTTGTTGGACATTTGGGTTGCTTCCAAGTCTTTGCTATTGGGTATAATGCCGCAATAAACATACGTGTGCATGTGTCTTCATAGCAGCATGATTTATAGTCCTTTGGGTATATACCCAGTAATGGGATGGCTGGGTCAAATGGAATTTCTAGTTCTAGATCCCTGAGGAATCGCCACAGTGACTTCCACAAGGGTTGAACTAGTTTACAGTCCCACCAACAGTGTAAAAGTGTTCCTATTTCTCCACATCCTCTCCAGCACCTGTTGTTTCCTGACTTTTTAATGATTGCCATTCTAACTGGTGTGAGATGGTATCTCATTGTGGTTTTGATTTGCATTTCTCTGATGGCCAGTGATGGTGAGCATTTTTTCATGTGTTTTTTGGCTGCATAAAAGTCTTCTTTGGAGGAGTGTCTGTTCATGTCCTTCGCCCACTTTTTGATGGGGTTGTTTGGTGTTTTCTTGTAAATTTGTTGGAGTTCATTGTAGATTCTGGATATTATCCCTTTGTCAGATGAGTAGGTTGCGAAAATTTTCTCCCATTTTGTAGGTTGCCTGTTCACTCTGATGGTAGTTTCCTTTGCTGTGCAGAAGCTCTTTAGTTTAATTAGATCCCATTTGTCAATTTTGGCTTTTGTGGCCATTGCTTTTGGTGTTTTAGACATGAAGTCCTTGCCCATGCCTATGTCCTGAATGGTATTGCCTAGGTTTTCTTCTAGGGTTTTTATGGTTTTAGGTCTAACGTTTAAGTCTTTAATCCATCTTGAGTTGATTTTTGTATAAGGTGTAAGGAAGGGATCCAGTTTCAGCTTTCTACATGTGGCTAGCCAGTTTTCCCAGCACCATTTATTAAATAGGGAATCCTTTCTCCATTTCTTGTTTTTGTCAAGTTTGTCAAAGATCAGATTGTTGTAGATATGTGGCATTATTTCTGACGGCTCTCTTCTGTTCCATTGATCTAGATCTCTGTTTGGTACCAGTACCATGCTGTTTTGGTTACTGTAGCCTTGTAGTATAGTTTGAAGTCAGGTAGCGTGATGCCTCCAGCTTTGTTCTTTTGGCTTAGGATTGACTTGGTCATGCGGGCTCTTTTTTGGTTCCATATGAACTTTAAAGTAGTTTTTTCCAATTCTGTGCAGAAAGTCATTGGTAACTTGATGGGGATGGCATTGAATCTGTAAATTACCTTGGGAAGGATGGCCATTTTCATGATATTGATTCTTCCTACCCATGAGCATGGAATGTTCTTCCATTTGTTTGTATCCTCTTTTATTTCCTTGAGCAGTGGTTTGTAGTTTTCTCCTTGAAGAGGTCCTTCATATCCCTTGGAAGTTGGATTCCTAGGTATTTTATTCTCTTTGAAGCAATTGTGAATGGGAGTTCACTCATGATTTGGCTCTCTGTTTGTCTGTTATTGATGTATAAGAATGCTTGTGATTTTTGTCCATTGATTTTGTATCCTGAGACTTTGCTGAAGTTGCTTATCAGCTTAAGGAGAGTTTGGGCTGAGACAATGGGGTTTTCTAGATATACTATCACGTCATCTGCAAACAGGGACAATTTGGCTTCCTTTTTTCCTAATTGAATACCCTTGATTTCCTTCTCTTGCCTAATAGCCCTGGCCAGAACTTCCAACACTATGTTGAATAGAAGTGGTGAGAGAGGGCATCCCTGTCTTGTGCCAGTTTTCAAAGTGAATGCTTCCAGTTTTTGCCCATTCAGTATGATATTGGCTGTGGGTTTGTCATAAATAGCTCTTATTATTTTGAGATACGACCCATCAATACCTAATTTATTGAGAGTTTTTAGCATGAAGGGTTGTTGAATTTTGTCAAAGTCCTTTTCTTCACGTATTGAGATAATCATGTGGTTTTTGACTTTGGTTCTGTTTCTATGCTGGATTACATTTATTGATTTGCGTATATTGAACCAGCCTTGCATCTCAGGGATGAAGCCCACTTGATCATGGTGGATAAGCTGTCTGATGTGCTGCTGGATTCGGTTTGCCGGTAATTTATTGAGGATTTTTGCATCAATATTCATCAAGGATATTGGTCTAAAATTCTCTTTTTTGGTGGTGTCTCTGCCCAGCTTTGGTATCAGCATGATGCTGGCCTCATAAAATGAGTTAGGAAGGATTCCCTCTTTTTCTATTCATTGGAATAGTTTCTGAAGTAATGGTTCCAGTTCCTCCTTGGGCCTCTGGTAGAATTCGGCTGTGAACCCGTCTGATCCTGGACCCTTTTTGGTTGGTAAGCTATTGATTATTGCCACAACTTCAGCTCCTGTTATTAGTCTACTCAGAGATTCAATTTCTTCCTGGTTTAGGCATGGGAGAGTGTATGTGTCGAGGAATTTATCCCTTTCTTTTTTTTTGAATTTTTTTTCTTTTTATCATTATTATTATTATTATTATTATTATACTTTAGGCTCTATGGTACATGTGCGCAACTTGCAGGTAAGCTACATGTGTATACATGTGCCATGCTGGTGCGCTGCACCCACCAACTCGTCATCTAGCATTAGGTATATCTCCCAATGCTGTCCCTCGCCCCTCGCCCCACCCCACAACAGTCCCCAAAGTGTGATGTTCCCCTTCCTGTGTCCATGTGTTCTCATTGTTCAATTCTCACCTATGAGTGAGAATATGTGGTGTTTGGCTTTTCGTTCTTGCGATAGTTTACTGAGAACGATGATTTCCAATTTCATCCATGTCCCTACAATGGATATGAACTCATCATTTTTTATGGCTGCCTGGTATTCCATGGTGTATATGTGCCACCTTTTCTTAATCCAGTCTATCGTTGTTGGACATTTGGGTTGCTTCCAAGTCTTTGCTATTGGGTATAATGCCACAATAAACATACGTCTGCATGTGTCTTCATAGCAGCATGATTTATAGTCCTTTGGGTATATACCCAGTAATGGGATGGCTGGGTCAAATGGAATTTCTAGTTCTAGATCCCTGAGGAATCGCCACAGTGACTTCCACAAGGGTTGAACTAGTTTACAGTCCCACCAACAGTGTAAAAGTGTTCCTATTTCTCCACATCCTCTCCAGCACCTGTTGTTTCCTGACTTTTTAATGATTGCCATTCTAACTGGTGTGAGATGGTATCTCATTGTGGTTTTGATTTGCATTTCTCTGATGGCCAGTGATGGTGAGCATTTTTTCATGTGTTTTTTGGCTGCATAAATGTCTTCTTTGGAGGAGTGTCTGTTCATGTCCTTCGCCCACTTTTTGATGGGGTTGTTTGGTGTTTTCTTGTAAATTTGTTGGAGTTCATTGTAGATTCTGGATATTATCCCTTTGTCAGATGAGTAGGTTGCGAAAATTTTCTCCCATCTTGTAGGTTGCCTGTTCACTCTGATGGTAGTTTCCTTTGCTGTGCAGAAGCTCTTTAGTTTAATTAGATCCCATTTGTCAATTTTGGCTTTTGTGGCCATTGCTTTTGGTGTTTTAGACATGAAGTCCTTGCCCATGCCTATGTCCTGAATGGTATTGCCTAGGTTTTCTTCTAGGGTTTTTATGGTTTTAGGTCTAACGTTTAAGTCTTTAATCCATCTTGAGTTGATTTTTGTATAAGGTGTAAGGAAGGGATCCAGTTTCAGCTTTCTACATGTGGCTAGCCAGTTTTCCCAGCACCATTTATTAAATAGGGAATCCTTTCTCCATTTCTTGTTTTTGTCAAGTTTGTCAAAGATCAGATTGTTGTAGATATGTGGCATTATTTCTGACGGCTCTGTTCGGTTCCATTGATCTAGATCTCTGTTTGGTACCAGTAACATGCTGTTTTGGTTACTGTAGCCTTGTAGTATAGTTTGAAGTCAGGTAGCGTGATGCCTCCAGCTTTGTTCTTTTGGCTTAGAATTGACTTGGTGATGCGGGCTCTTTTTTGGTTCCATATGAACTTTAAAGTAGTTTTTTCCAATTCCGTGCAGAAAGTCATTGGTAACTTGATGGGGATGGCATTGAATCTGTAAATTACCTTGGGAAGGATGGCCATTTTCATGATATTGATTCTTCCTACCCATGAGCATGGAATGTTCTTCCATTTGTTTGTATCCTCTTTTATTTCCTTGAGCAGTGGTTTGTAGTTTTCTCCTTGAAGAGGTCCTTCACATCCCTTGGAAGTTGGATTCCTAGGTATTTTATTCTCTTTGAAGCAATTGTGAATGGGAGTTCACTCATGATTTGGCTCTCTGTTTGTCTGTTATTGATGTATAAGAATGCTTGTGATTTTTGTCCATTGATTTTGTATCCTGAGACTTTGCTGAAGTTGCTTATCAGCTTAAGGAGATTTTGGGCTGAGACAATGGGGTTTTCTAGATATACTATCACGTCATCTGCAAACAGGGACAATTTGGCTTCCTTTTTTCCTAATTGAATACCCTTGATTTCCTTCTCTTGCCTAATTGCCCTGGCCAGAACTTCCAACACTATGTTGAATAGAAGTGGTGAGAGAGGGCATCCCTGTCTTGTGCCAGTTTTCAAAGTGAATGCTTCCAGTTTTTGCCCATTCAGTATGATATTGGCTGTGGGTTTGTCATAAATAGCTCTTATTATTTTGAGATACGACCCATCAATACCTAATTTATTGAGAGTTTTTAGCATGAAGGGTTGTTGCATTTTGTCAAAGTCCTTTTCTTCACGTATTGAGATAATCATGTGGTTTTTGACTTTGGTTCTGTTTATATGCTGGATTACATTTATTGATTTGCATATATTGAACCAGCCTTGCATCCCAGGGATGAAGCCCACTTGATCATGGTGGATAAGCTGTCTGATGTGCTGCTGGATTCGGTTTGCCAGTAATTTATTGAGGATTTTTGCATCAATATTCATCAAGGATATTGGTCTAAAATTCTCTTTTTTGGTTGTGTCTCTGCCCAGCTTTGGTAGCAGCATGATGCTGGCCTCATAAAATGAGTTAGGAAGGATTCCCTCTTTTTCTATTGATTGGAATAGTTTCTGAAGTAATGGTTCCAGTTCCTCCTTGGACCTCTGGTAGAATTCGGCTGTGAACCCATCTGATCCTGGACTCTTTTTGGTTGGTAAGCTATTGATTATTGCCACAATTTCAGCTCCTGTTATTAGTCTACTCAGAGATTCAACTTCTTCCTGGTTTAGGCATGGGAGAGTGTATGTGTCGAGGAATTTATCCCTTTCTTTTTTTTTTGATTTTTTTTCTTTTTATCATTATTATTATTATTATTATTATTATTATTATACTTTAGGCTCTATGGTACATGTGCGCAACTTGCAGGTAAGCTACATGTGTATACATGTGCCATGCTGGTGCGCTGCACCCACCAACTCGTCATCTAGCATTAGGTATATCTCCCAATGCTGTCCCTCGCCCCTCGCCCCACCCCACAACAGTCCCCGAAGTGTGATGTTCCCCTTCCTGTGTCCATGTGTTCTCATTGTTCAATTCTCACCTATGAGTGAGAATATGTGGTGTTTGGCTTTTCGTTCTTGCGATAGTTTACTGAGAACGATGATTTCCAATTTCATCCATGTCCCTACAAAGGATATGAACTCATCATTTTTTATGGCTGCCTGGTATTCCATGGTGTATATGTGCCACCTTTTCTTAATCCAGTCTATCGTTGTTGGACATTTGGGTTGCTTCCAAGTCTTTGCTATTGGGTATAATGCCGCAATAAACATACGTGTGCATGTGTCTTCATAGCAGCATGATTTATAGTCCTTTGGGTATATACCCAGTAATGGGATGGCTGGGTCAAATGGAATTTCTAGTTCTAGATCCCTGAGGAATCGCCACAGTGACTTCCACAAGGGTTGAACTAGTTTACAGTCCCACCAACAGTGTAAAAGTGTTCCTATTTCTCCACATCCTCTCCAGCACCTGTTGTTTCCTGACTTTTTAATGATTGCCATTCTAACTGGTGTGAGATGGTATCTCATTGTGGTTGTGATTTGCATTTCTCTGATGGCCAGTGATGGTGAGCATTTTTTCATGTGTTTTTTGGCTGCATAAAAGTCTTCTTTGGAGGAGTGTCTGTTCATGTCCTTCGCCCACTTTTTGATGGGGTTGTTTGGTGTTTTCTTGTAAATTTGTTGGAGTTCATTGTAGATTCTGGATATTATCCCTTTGTCAGATGAGTAGGTTGCGAAAATTTTCTCCCATTTTGTAGGTTGCCTGTTCACTCTGATGGTAGTTTCCTTTGCTGTGCAGAAGCTCTTTAGTTTAATTAGATCCCATTTGTCAATTTTGGCTTTTGTGGCCATTGCTTTTGGTGTTTTAGACATGAAGTCCTTGCCCATGCCTATGTCCTGAATGGTATTGCCTAGGTTTTCTTCTAGGGTTTTTATGGTTTTAGGTCTAACGTTTAAGTCTTTAATCCATCTTGAGTTGATTTTTGTATAAGGTGTAAGGAAGGGATCCAGTTTCAGCTTTCTACATGTGGCTAGCCAGTTTTCCCAGCACCATTTATTAAATAGGGAATCCTTTCTCCATTTCTTGTTTTTGTCAAGTTTGTCAAAGATCAGATTGTTGTAGATATGTGGCATTATTTCTGACGGCTCTGTTCTGTTCCATTGATCTAGATCTCTGTTTGGTACCAGTACCATGCTGTTTTGGTTACTGTAGCCTTGTAGTATAGTTTGAAGTCAGGTAGCGTGATGCCTCCAGCTTTGTTCTTTTGGCTTAGAATTGACTTGGTGATGCGGGCTCTTTTTTGGTTCCATATGAACTTTAAAGTAGTTTTTTCCAATTCCGTGCAGAAAGTCATTGGTAACTTGATGGGGATGGCATTGAATCTGTAAATTACCTTTGGAAGGATGGCCATTTTCATGATATTGATTCTTCCTACCCATGAGCATGGAATGTTCTTCCATTTGTTTGTATCCTCTTTTATTTCCTTGAGCAGTGGTTTGTAGTTTTCTCCTTGAAGAGGTCCTTCACATCCCTTGGAAGTTGGATTCCTAGGTATTTTATTCTCTTTGAAGCAATTGTGAATGGGAGTTCACTCATGATTTGGCTCTCTGTTTGTCTGTTATTGATGTATAAGAATGCTTGTGATTTTTGTCCATTGATTTTGTATCCTGAGACTTTGCTGAAGTTGCTTATCAGCTTAAGGAGATTTTGGGCTGAGACAATGGGGTTTTCTAGATATACTATCACGTCATCTGCAAACAGGGACAATTTGGCTTCCTTTTTTCCTAATTGAATACCCTTGATTTCCTTCTCTTGCCTAATTGCCCTGGCCAGAACTTCCAACACTATGTTGAATAGAAGTGGTGAGAGAGGGCATCCCTGTCTTGTGCCAGTTTTCAAAGTGAATGCTTCCAGTTTTTGCCCATTCAGTATGATATTGGCTGTGGGTTTGTCATAAATAGCTCTTATTATTTTGAGATACGACCCATTAATACCTAATTTATTGAGAGTTTTTAGCATGAAGGGTTGTTGAATTTTGTCAAAGTCCTTTTCTTCACGTATTGAGATAATCATGTGGTTTTTAACTTTGGTTCTGTTTATATGCTGGATTACATTTATTGATTTGCGTATATTGAACCAGCCTTGCATCTCAGGGATGAAGCCCACTTGATCATGGTGGATAAGCTGTCTGATGTGCTGCTGGATTCGGTTTGCCGGTAATTTATTGAGGATTTTTGCATCAATATTCATCAAGGATATTGGTCTAAAATTCTCTTTTTTGGTTGTGTCTCTGCCCAGCTTTGGTATCAGCATGATGCTGGCCTCATAAAATGAGTTAGGAAGGATTCCCTCTTTTTCTATTGATTGGAATAGTTTCTGAAGTAATGGTTCCAGTTCCTCCTTGGACCTCTGGTAGAATTCGGCTGTGAACCCATCTGATCCTGGACTCTTTTTGGTTGGTAAGCTATTGATTATTGCCACAACTTCAGCTCCTGTTATTAGTCTACTCAGAGATTCAATTTCTTCCTGGTTTAGGCATGGGAGAGTGTATGTGTCGAGGAATTTATCCCTTTCTTCTTTTTTTAATTTTTTTTCTTTTTTTCATTATTATTATTATTATTATTATTATTATTATTATACTTTAGGCTCCATAGTACATGTGCGCAACTTGCAGGTAAGCTACATGTGTATACATGTGCCATGCTGGTGCGCCGCACCCACCAACTCGTCATCTAGCATTAGGTATATCTCCCAATGCTGTCCCTCGCCCCTCGCCCCACCCCACAACAGTCCCCGAAGTGTGATGTTCCCCTTCCTGTGTCCATGTGTTCTCATTGTTCAATTCTCACCTATGAGTGAGAATATGTGGTGTTTGGCTTTTCTTTCTTGCGATAGTTTACTGAGAACGATGATTTCCAATTTCATCCATGTCCCTACAAAGGATATGAACTCATCATTTTTTATGGCTGCCTGGTATTCCATGTTGTATATGTGCCACCTTTTCTTAATCCAGTCTATCGTTGTTGGACATTTGGGTTGCTTCCAAGTCTTTGCTATTGGGTATAATGCCGCAATAAACATACGTGTGCATGTGTCTTCATAGCAGCATGATTTATAGTCCTTTGGGTATATACCCAGTAATGGGATGGCTGGGTCAAATGGAATTTCTAGTTCTAGATCCCTGAGGAATCGCCACAGTGACTTCCACAAGGGTTGAACTAGTTTACAGTCCCACCAACAGTGTAAAAGTGTTCCTATTTCTCCACATCCTCTCCAGCACCTGTTGTTTCCTGACTTTTTAATGATTGCCATTCTAACTGGTGTGAGATGGTATCTCATTGTGGTTTTGATTTGCATTTCTCTGATGGCCAGTGATGGTGAGCATTTTTTCATGTGTTTTTTGTCTGCATAAATGTCTTCTTTGGAGGAGTGTCTGTTCATGTCCTTCGCCGACTTTTTGATGGGGTTGTTTGGTGTTTTCTTGTAAATTTGTTGGAGTTCATTGTAGATTCTGGATATTATCCCTTTGTCAGATGAGTAGGTTGTGAAAATTTTCTCCCATCTTGTAGGTTGCCTGTTCACTCTGATGGTAGTTTCCTTTGCTGTGCAGAAGCTCTTTAGTTTAATTAGTTCCCATTTGTCAATTTTGGCTTTTGTGGCCATTGCTTTTGGTGTTTTAGACATGAAGTCCTTGCCCATGCCTATGTCCTGAATGGTATTGCCTAGGTTTTCTTCTAGGGTTTTTATGGTTTTAGGTCTAACGTTTAAGTCTTTAATCCATCTTGAGTTGATTTTTGTATAAGGTGTAAGGAAGGGATCCAGTTTCAGCTTTCTACATGTGGCTAGCCAGTTTTCCCAGCACCATTTATTAAATAGGGAATCCTTTCTCCATTTCTTGTTTTTGTCAAGTTTGTCAAAGATCAGATTGTTGTAGATATGTG
This sequence comes from Pongo abelii, assembly GCF_028885655.2. Taxonomy (NCBI): domain Eukaryota; kingdom Metazoa; phylum Chordata; class Mammalia; order Primates; family Hominidae; genus Pongo; species Pongo abelii. Next base: position 13,390,313 of record NC_072000.2, on the reverse strand, counting down.
GCATTATTTCTGACGGCTCTGTTCTGTTCCATTGATCTAGATCTCTGTTTGGTACCAGTAACATGCTGTTTTGGTTACTGTAGCCTTGTAGTATAGTTTGAAGTCAGGTAGCGTGATGCCTCCAGCTTTGTTCTTTTGGCTTAGGATTGACTTGGTGATGCGGGCTCTTTTTTGGTTCCATATGAATTTTAAAGTAGTTTTTTCCAATTCCGTGCAGAAAGTCATTGGTAACTTGATGGGGATGGCATTGAATCTGTAAATTACCTTGGGAAGGATGGCCATTTTCATGATATTGATTCTTCCTACCCATGAGCATGGAATGTTCTTCCATTTGTTTGTATCCTCTTTTATTTCCTTGAGCAGTGGTTTGTAGTTTTCTCCTTGAAGAGGTCTTCACATCCCTTGTAAGTTGGATTCCTAGGTATTTTATTCTCTTTGAAGCAATTGTGAATGGGAGTTCACTCATGATTTGGCTCTCTGTTTGTCTGTTATTGATGTATAAGAATGCTTGTGATTTTTGTCCATTGATTTTGTATCCTGAGACTTTGCTGAAGTTGCTTATCAGCTTAAGGAGATTTTGGGCTGAGACAATGGGGTTTTCTAGATATACTATCACGTCATCTGCAAACAGGGACAATTTGACTTCCTTTTTTCCTAATTGAATACCCTTGATTTCCTTCTCTTGCCTAATTGCCCTGGCCAGAACTTCCAACACTATGTTGAATAGAAGTGGTGAGAGAGGGCATCCCTGTCTTGTGCCAGTTTTCAAAGTGAATGCTTCCAGTTTTTGCCCATTCAGTATGATATTGGCTGTGGGTTTGTCATAAATAGCTCTTATTATTTTGAGATACGACCCATCAATACCTAATTTATTGAGAGTTTTTAGCATGAAGGGTTGTTGAATTTTGTCAAAGTCCTTTTCTTCACGTATTGAGATAATCATGTGGTTTTTGACTTTGGTTCTGTTTATATGCTGGATTACATTTATTGATTTGCATATATTGAACCAGCCTTGCATCCCAGGGATGAAGCCCACTTGATCATAGTGGATAAGCTGTCTGATGTGCTGCTGGATTCGGTTTGCCAGGAATTTATTGAGGATTTTTGCATCAATATTCATCAAGGATATTGGTCTAAAATTCTCTTTTTTGGTTGTGTCTCTGCCAAGCTTTGGTAGCAGCATGATGCTGGCCTCATAAAATGAGTTAGGAAGGATTCCCTCTTTTTCTATTGATTGGAATAGTTTCTGAAGTAATGGTTCCAGTTCCTCCTTGGACCTCTGGTAGAATTCGGCTGTGAACCCATCTGATCCTGGACTCTTTTTGGTTGGTAAGCTATTGATTATTGCCACAATTTCAGCTCCTGCTATTAGTCTACTCAGAGATTCAACTTCTTCCTGGTTTAGTCATGGGAGAGTGTATGTGTCGAGGAATTTATCCCTTTCTTTTTTTTTTAATTTTTTTTCTTTTTATCATTATTATTATCATTATTATTGTTATTATTATACTTTAGGCTCTATGGTACATGTGCGCAACTTGCAGGTAAGCTACATGTGTATACATGTGCCATGCTGGTGCGCTGCACCCACCAACTCGTCATCTAGCATTAGGTATATCTCCCAATGCTGTCCCTCGCCCCTCGCCCCACCCCACAACAGTCCCAGAAGTGTGATGTTCCCCTTCCTGTGTCCATGTGTTCTCATTGTTCAATTCTCACCTATGAGTGAGAATATGTGGTGTTTGGCTTTTCGTTCTTGCGATAGTTTACTGAGAACGATGATTTCCAATTTCATCCATGTCCCTACAAAGGATATGAACTCATCATTTTTATGGCTGCCTGGTATTCCATGGTGTATATGTGCCACCTTTTCTTAATCCAGTCTATCGTTGTTGGACATTTGGGTTGCTTCCAAGTCTTTGCTATTGGGTATAATGCCGCAATAAACATACGTCTGCATCTGTCTTCATAGCAGCATGATTTATTGCCCTTTGGGTATATACCCAGTAATGGGATGGCTGGGTCAAATGGAATTTCTAGTTCTAGATCCCTGAGGAATCGCCACAGTGACTTCCACAAGGGTTGAACTAGTTTACAGTCCCACCAACAGTGTAAAAGTGTTCCTATTTCTCCACATCCTCTCCAGCACCTGTTGTTTCCTGACTTTTTAATGATTGCCATTCTAACTGGTGTGAGATGGTATCTCATTGTGGTTTTGATTTGCATTTCTCTGATGGCCAGTGATGGTGAGCATTTTTTCATGTGTTTTTTGGCTGCATAAATGTCTTCTTTGGAGGAGTGTCTGTTCATGTCCTTCGCCGACTTTTTTATGGGGTTGTTTGGTGTTTTCTTGTAAATTTGTTGGAGTTCATTGTAGATTCTGGATATTATCCCTTTGTCAGATGAGTAGGTTGCGAAAATTTTCTCCCATTTTGTAGGTTGCCTGTTCACTCTGATGGTAGTTTCCTTTGCTGTGCAGAAGCTCTTTAGTTTAATTAGTTCCCATTTGTCAATTTTGGCTTTTGTGGCCATTGCTTTTGGTGTTTTAGACATGAAGTCCTTGCCCATGCCTATGTCCTGAATGGTATTGCCTAGCTTTTCTTCTAGGGTTTTTATGGTTTTAGGTCTAACGTTTAAGTCTTTAATCCATCTTGAGTTGATTTTTGTATAAGGTGTAAGGAAGGGATCCAGTTTCAGCTTTCTACATGTGGCTAGCCAGTTTTCCCAGCACCATTTATTAAATAGGGAATCCTTTCTCCATTTCTTGTTTTTGTCAAGTTTGTCAAAGATCAGATTGTTGTAGATATGTGGCATTATTTCTGACGGCTCTGTTCTGTTCCATTGATCTAGATCTCTGTTTGGTACTAGTAACATGCTGTTTTGGTTACTGTAGCCTTGTAGTATAGTTTGAAGTCAGGTAGCGTGATGCCTCCAGCTTTGTTCTTTTGGCTTAGGATTGACTTGGTGATGCGGGCTCTTTTTTGGTTCCATATGAATTTTAAAGTAGTTTTTTCCAATTCCGTGAAGAAAGTCATTGGTAACTTGATGGGGATGGCATTGAATCTGTAAATTACCTTGGGAAGGATGACCATTTTCATGATATTGATTCTTCCTACCCATGAGCATGGAATGTTCTTCCATTTGTTTGTATCCTCTTTTATTTCCTTGAGCAGTGGTTTGTAGTTTTCTCCTTGAAGAGGTCTTCACATCCCTTGTAAGTTGGATTCCTAGGTATTTTATTCTCTTTGAAGCAATTGTGAATGGGAGTTCACTCATGATTTGGCTCTCTGTTTGTCTGTTATTGATGTATAAGAATGCTTGTGATTTTTGTCCATTGATTTTGTATCCTGAGACTTTGCTGAAGTTGCTTATCAGCTTAAGGAGATTTTGGGCTGAGACAATGGGGTTTTCTAGATATACTATCACGTCATCTGCAAACAGGGACAATTTGACTTCCTTTTTTCCTAATTGAATACCCTTGATTTCCTTCTCTTGCCTAATTGCCCTGGCCAGAACTTCCAACACTATGTTGAATAGAAGTGGTGAGAGAGGGCATCCCTGTCTTGTGCCAGTTTTCAAAGTGAATGCTTCCAGTTTTTGCCCATTCAGTATGATATTGGCTGTGGGTTTGTCATAAATAGCTCTTATTATTTTGAGATACGACCCATCAATACCTAATTTATTGAGAGTTTTTAGCATGAAGGGTTGTTGAATTTTGTCAAAGTCCTTTTCTTCACGTATTGAGATAATCATGTGGTTTTTGACTTTGGTTCTGTTTATATGCTGGATTACATTTATTGATTTGCATATATTGAACCAGCCTTGCATCCCAGGGATGAAGCCCACTTGATCATAGTGGATAAGCTGTCTGATGTGCTGCTGGATTCGGTTTGCCAGGAATTTATTGAGGATTTTTGCATCAATATTCATCAAGGATATTGGTCTAAAATTCTCTTTTTTGGTTGTGTCTCTGCCAAGCTTTGGTAGCAGCATGATGCTGGCCTCATAAAATGAGTTAGGAAGGATTCCCTCTTTTTCTATTGATTGGAATAGTTTCTGAAGTAATGGTTCCAGTTCCTCCTTGGACCTCTGGTAGAATTCGGCTGTGAACCCATCTGATCCTGGACTCTTTTTGGTTGGTAAGCTATTGATTATTGCCACAATTTCAGCTCCTGCTATTAGTCTACTCAGAGATTCAACTTCTTCCTGGTTTAGTCATGGGAGAGTGTATGTGTCGAGGAATTTATCCCTTTCTTTTTTTTTTAATTTTTTTTCTTTTTATCATTATTATTATCATTATTATTGTTATTATTATACTTTAGGCTCTATGGTACATGTGCGCAACTTGCAGGTAAGCTACATGTGTATACATGTGCCATGCTGGTGCGCTGCACCCACCAACTCGTCATCTAGCATTAGGTATATCTCCCAATGCTGTCCCTCGCCCCTCGCCCCACCCCACAACAGTCCCCGAAGTGTGATGTTCCCCTTCCTGTGTCCATGTGTTCTCATTGTTCAATTCTCACCTATGAGTGAGAATATGTGGTGTTTGGCTTTTCGTTCTTGCGATAGTTTACTGAGAACGATGATTTCCAATTTCATCCATGTCCCTACAAAGGATATGAACTCATCATTTTTATGGCTGCCTGGTATTCCATGGTGTATATGTGCCACCTTTTCTTAATCCAGTCTATCGTTGTTGGACATTTGGGTTGCTTCCAAGTCTTTGCTATTGGGTATAATGCCGCAATAAACATACGTCTGCATCTGTCTTCATAGCAGCATGATTTATTGCCCTTTGGGTATATACCCAGTAATGGGATGGCTGGGTCAAATGGAATTTCTAGTTCTAGATCCCTGAGGAATCGCCACAGTGACTTCCACAAGGGTTGAACTAGTTTACAGTCCCACCAACAGTGTAAAAGTGTTCCTATTTCTCCACATCCTCTCCAGCACCTGTTGTTTCCTGACTTTTTAATGATTGCCATTCTAACTGGTGTGAGATGGTATCTCATTGTGGTTTTGATTTGCATTTCTCTGATGGCCAGTGATGGTGAGCATTTTTTCATGTGTTTTTTGGCTGCATAAATGTCTTCTTTGGAGGAGTGTCTGTTCATGTCCTTCGCCGACTTTTTTATGGGGTTGTTTGGTGTTTTCTTGTAAATTTGTTGGAGTTCATTGTAGATTCTGGATATTATCCCTTTGTCAGATGAGTAGGTTGCGAAAATTTTCTCCCATTTTGTAGGTTGCCTGTTCACTCTGATGGTAGTTTCCTTTGCTGTGCAGAAGCTCTTTAGTTTAATTAGTTCCCATTTGTCAATTTTGGCTTTTGTGGCCATTGCTTTTGGTGTTTTAGACATGAAGTCCTTGCCCATGCCTATGTCCTGAATGGTATTGCCTAGCTTTTCTTCTAGGGTTTTTATGGTTTTAGGTCTAACGTTTAAGTCTTTAATCCATCTTGAGTTGATTTTTGTATAAGGTGTAAGGAAGGGATCCAGTTTCAGCTTTCTACATGTGGCTAGCCAGTTTTCCCAGCACCATTTATTAAATAGGGAATCCTTTCTCCATTTCTTGTTTTTGTCAAGTTTGTCAAAGATCAGATTGTTGTAGATATGTGGCATTATTTCTGACGGCTCTGTTCTGTTCCATTGATCTAGATCTCTGTTTGGTACTAGTAACATGCTGTTTTGGTTACTGTAGCCTTGTAGTATAGTTTGAAGTCAGGTAGCGTGATGCCTCCAGCTTTGTTCTTTTGGCTTAGGATTGACTTGGTGATGCGGGCTCTTTTTTGGTTCCATATGAATTTTAAAGTAGTTTTTTCCAATTCCGTGAAGAAAGTCATTGGTAACTTGATGGGGATGGCATTGAATCTGTAAATTACCTTGGGAAGGATGACCATTTTCATGATATTGATTCTTCCTACCCATGAGCATGGAATGTTCTTCCATTTGTTTGTATCCTCTTTTATTTCCTTGAGCAGTGGTTTGTAGTTTTCTCCTTGAAGAGGTCCTTCACATCCCTTGTAAGTTGGATTCCTAGGTATTTTATTCTCTTTGAAGCAATTGTGAATGGGAGTTCACTCATGATTTGGCTCTCTGTTTGTCTGTTATTGATGTATAAGAATGCTTGTGATTTTTGTCCATTGATTTTGTATCCTGAGACTTTGCTAAAGTTGCTTATCAGCTTAAGGAGATTTTGGGCTGAGACAAGGGGTTTTCTAGATATACTATCACGTCATCTGCAAACAGGGACAATTTGACTTCCTTTTTTCCTAATTGAATACCCTTGATTTCCTTCTCTTGCCTAATTGCCCTGGCCAGAACTTCCAACACTATGTTGAATAGAAGTGGTGAGAGAGGGCATCCCTGTCTTGTGCCAGTTTTCAAAGTGAATGCTTCCAGTTTTTGCCCATTCAGTATGATATTGGCTGTGGGTTTGTCATAAATAGCTCTTATTATTTTGAGATACGACCCATCAATACCTAATTTATTGAGAGTTTTTAGCATGAAGGGTTGTTGAATTTTGTCAAAGTCCTTTTCTTCACGTATTGAGATAATCATGTGGTTTTTGACTTTGGTTCTGTTTATATGCTGGATTACATTTATTGATTTGCATATATTGAACCAGCCTTGCATCCCAGGGATGAAGCCCACTTGATCATGGTGGATAAGCTGTCTGATGTGCTGCTGGATTCGGTTTGCCAGTAATTTATTGAGGATTTTTGCATCAATATTCATCAAGGATATTGGTCTAAAATTCTCTTTTTTGGTTGTGTCTCTGCCAAGCTTTGGTAGCAGCATGATGCTGGCCTCATAAAATGAGTTAGGAAGGATTCCCTCTTTTTCTATTGATTGGAATAGTTTCTGAAGTAATGGTTCCAGTTCCTCCTTGGACCTCTGGTAGAATTCGGCTGTGAACCCATCTGATCCTGGACTCTTTTTGGTTGGTAAGCTATTGATTATTGCCACAATTTCAGCTCCTGTTATTAGTCTACTCAGAGATTCAACTTCTTCCTGGTTTAGGCATGGGAGAGTGTATGTGTCGAGGAATTTATCCCTTTCTCTTTTTTCAATTTTTTTTCTTTTTATCATTATTATTATTATTATTATTATTATTATTATTATACTTTAGGCTCTATGGTACATGTGCGCAACTTGCAGGTAAGCTACATGTGTATACATGTGCCATGCTGGTGCGCTGCACCCACCAACTCGTCATCTAGCATTAGGTATATCTCCCAATGCTGTCCCTCGCCCCTCGCCCCACCCCACAACAGTCCCCGAAGTGTGATGTTCCCCTTCCTGTGTCCATGTGTTCTCATTGTTCAATTCTCACCTATGAGTGAGAATATGTGGTGTTTGGCTTTTCGTTCTTGCGATAGTTTACTGAGAACGATGATTTCCAATTTCATCCATGTCCCTACAAAGGATATGAACTCATCATTTTTTATGGCTGCCTGGTATTCCATGGTGTATATGTGCCACCTTTTCTTAATCCAGTCTATCGTTGTTGGACATTTGGGTTGCTTCCAAGTCTTTGCTATTGGGTATAATGCCACAATAAACATACGTCGGCATGTGTCTTCATAGCAGCATGATTTATAGTCCTTTGGGTATATACCCAGTAATGGGATGGCTGGGTCAAATGGAATTTCTAGTTCTAGATCCCTGAGGAATCGCCACAGTGACTTCCACAAGGGTTGAACTAGTTTACAGTCCCACCAACAGTGTAAAAGTGTTCCTATTTCTCCACATCCTCTCCAGCACCTGTTGTTTCCTGACTTTTTAATGATTGCCATTCTAACTGGTGTGAGATGGTATCTCATTGTGGTTTTGATTTGCATTTCTCTGATGGCCAGTGATGGTGAGCATTTTTTCATGTGTTTTTTGGCTGCATAAATGTCTTCTTTGGAGGAGTGTCTGTTCATGTCCTTCGCCCACTTTTTGATGGGGTTGTTTGCTGTTTTCTTGTAAATTTGTTGGAGTTCATTGTAGATTCTGGATATTATCCCTTTGTCAGATGAGTAGGTTGCGAAAATTTTCTCCCATTTTGTAGGTTGCCTGTTCACTCTGATGGTAGTTTCCTTTGCTGTGCAGAAGCTCTTTAGTTTAATTAGATCCCATTTGTCAATTTTGGCTTTTGTGGCGATTGCTTTTGGTGTTTTAGACATGAAGTCCTTGCCCATGCCTATGTCCTGAATGGTATTGCCTAGGTTTTCTTGTAGGGTTTTTATGGTTTTAGGTCTAACGTTTAAGTCTTTAATCCATCTTGAGTTGATTTTTGTATAAGGTGTAAGGAAGGGATCCAGTTTCAGCTTTCTACATGTGGCTAGCCAGTTTTCCCAGCACCATTTATTAAATAGGGAATCCTTTCTCCATTTCTTGTTTTTGTCAAGTTTGTCAAAGATCAGATTGTTGTAGATATGTGGCATTATTTCTGACGGCTCTGTTCTGTTCCATTGATCTAGATCTCTGTTTGGTACCAGTATCATGCTGTTTTGGTTACTGTAGCCTTGTAGTATAGTTTGAAGTCAGGTAGCGTGATGCCTCCAGCTTTGTTCTTTTGGCTTAGGATTGACTTGGTGATGCGGGCTCTTTTTTGGTTCCATATGAATTTTAAAGTAGTTTTTTCCAATTCCGTGAAGAAAGTCATTGGTAACTTGATGGGGATGGCATTGAATCTGTAAATTACCTTGGGAAGGATGGCCATTTTCATGATATTGATTCTTCCTACCCATGAGCATGGAATGTTCTTCCATTTGTTTGTATCCTCTTTTATTTCCTTGAGCAGTGGTTTGTAGTTTTCTCCTTGAAGAGGTCCTTCACATCCCTTGTAAGTTGGATTCCTAGGTATTTTATTCTCTTTGAAGCAATTGTGAATGGGAGTTCACTCATGATTTGGCTCTCTGTTTGTCTGTTATTGATGTATAAGAATGCTTGTGATTTTTGTCCATTGATTTTGTATCCTGAGACTTTGCTGAAGTTGCTTATCAGCTTAAGGAGATTTTGGGCTGAGACAATGGGGTTTTCTAGATATACTAACACGTCATCTGCAAACAGGGACAATTTGACTTCCATTTTTCCCTAATTGAATACCCTTGATTTCCTTCTCTTGCCTAATTGCCCTGGCCAGAACTTCCAACACTATGTTGAATAGAAGTGGTGAGAGAGGGCATCCCTGTCTTGTGCCAGTTTTCAAAGTGAATGCTTCCAGTTTTTGCCCATTCAGTATGATATTGGCTGTGGGTTTGTCATAAATAGCTCTTATTATTTTGAGATACGACCCATCAATACCTAATTTATTGAGAGTTTTTAGCATGAAGGGTTGTTGAATTTTGTCAAAGTCCTTTTCTTCACGTATTGAGATAATCATGTGGTTTTTGACTTTGGTTCTGTTTATATGCTGGATTACATTTATTGATTTGCATATATTGAACCAGCCTTGCATCCCAGGGATGAAGCCCACTTGATCATGGTGGATAAGCTGTCTGATGTGCTGCTGGATTCGGTTTGCCAGTAATTTATTGAGGATTTTTGCATCAATATTCATCAAGGATATTGGTCTAAAATTCTCTTTTTTGGTTGTGTCTCTGCCAAGCTTTGGTAGCAGCATGATGCTGGCCTCATAAAATGAGTTAGGAAGGATTCCCTCTTTTTCTATTGATTGGAATAGTTTCTGAAGTAATGGTTCCAGTTCCTCCTTGGACCTCTGGTAGAATTCGGCTGTGAACCCATCTGATCCTGGACTCTTTTTGGTTGGTAAGCTATTGATTATTGCCACAATTTCAGCTCCTGTTATTAGTCTACTCAGAGATTCAACTTCTTCCTGGTTTAGGCATGGGAGAGTGTATGTGTTGAGGAATTTATCCCTTTCTCTTTTTTCAATTTTTTTTCTTTTTATCATTATTATTATTATTATTATTATTATTATTATACTTTAGGCTCTATGGTACATGTGCGCAACTTGCAGGTAAGCTACATGTGTATACATGTGCCATGCTGGTGCGCTGCACCCACCAACTCGTCATCTAGCATTAGGTATATCTCCCAATGCTGTCCCTCGCCCCTCGCCCCACCCCACAACAGTCCCCGAAGTGTGATGTTCCCCTTCCTGTGTCCATGTGTTCTCATTGTTCAATTCTCACCTATGAGTGAGAATATGTGGTGTTTGGCTTTTCGTTCTTGCGATAGTTTACTGAGAACGATGATTTCCAATTTCATCCATGTCCCTACAGAGGATATGAACTCATCATTTTTTATGGCTGCCTGGTATTCCATGGTGTATATGTGCCACCTTTTCTTAATCCAGTCTATCGTTGTTGGACATTTGGGTTGCTTCCAAGTCTTTGCTATTGGGTATAATGCCGCAATAAACATACGTGTGCATGTGTCTTCATAGCAGCATGATTTATAGTCCTTTGGGTATATACCCAGTAATGGGATGCCTGGGTCAAATGGAATTTCTAGTTCTAGGTCCCTGAGGAATCGCCACAGTGACTTCCACAAGGGTTGAACTAGTTTACAGTCCCACCAACAGTGTAAAAGTGTTCCTATTTCTCCACATCCTCTCCAGCACCTGTTGTTTCCTGACTTTTTAATGATTGCCATTCTAACTGGTGTGAGATGGTATCTCATTGTGGTTTTGATTTGCATTTCTCTGATGGCCAGTGATGGTGAGCATTTTTTCATGTGTTTTTTGGCTGCATAAATGTCTTCTTTGGAGGAGTGTCTGTTCATGTCCTTTGCCCACTTTTTGATGGGGTTGTTTGCTGTTTTCTTGTAAATTTGTTGGAGTTCGTTGTAGATTCTGGATATTATCCCTTTGTCAGATGAGTAGGTTGCGAAAATTTTCTCCCATTTTGTAGGTTGCCTGTTCACTCTGATGGTAGTTTCCTTTGCTGTGCAGAAGCTCTTTAGTTTAATTAGATCCCATTTGTCAATTTTGGCTTTTGTGGCCATTGCTTTTGGTGTTTTAGACATGAAGTCCTTGCCCATGCCTATGTCCTGAATGGTATTGCCTAGGTTTTCTTCTAGGGTTTTTATGGTTTTAGGTCTAACGTTTAAGTCTTTAATCCATCTTGAGTTGATTTTTGTATAAGGTGTAAGGAAGGGATCCAGTTTCAGCTTTCTACATGTGGCTAGCCAGTTTTCCCAGCACCATTTATTAAATAGGGAATCCTTTCTCCATTTCTTGTTTTTGTCAAGTTTGTCAAAGATCAGATTGTTGTAGATATGTGGCATTATTTCTGACGGCTCTGTTCTGTTCCATTGATCTAGATCTCTGTTTGGTACTAGTAACATGCTGTTTTGGTTACTGTAGCCTTGTAGTAGAGTTTGAAGTCAGGTAGCGTGATGCCTCCAGCTTTGTTCTTTTGGCTTAGGATTGACTTGGTCATGCGGGCTCTTTTTTGGTTCCATATGAATTTTAAAGTAGTTTTTTCCAATTCCGTGAAGAAAGTCATTGGTAACTTGATGGGGATGGCATTGAATCTTTAAATTACCTTGGGAAGGATGGCCATTTTCATGATATTGATTCTTCCTACCCATGAGCATGGAATGTTCTTCCATTTGTTTGTATCCTCTTTTATTTCCTTGAGCAGTGGTTTGTAGTTTTCTCCTTGAAGAGGTCCTTCACATCCCTTGTAAGTTGGATTCCTAGGTATTTTATTCTCTTTGAAGCAATTGTGAATGGGAGTTCACTCATGATTTGGCTCTCTGTTTGTCTGTTATTGATGTATAAGAATGCTTGTGATTTTTGTCCATTGATTTTGTATCCTGAGACTTTGCTGAAGTTGCTTATCAGCTTAAGGAGATTTTGGGCTGAGACAATGGGGTTTTCTAGATATACTAACACGTCATCTGCAAACAGGGACAATTTGACTTCCTTTTTTCCTAATTGAATACCCTTGATTTCCTTCTCTTGCCTAATTGCCCTGGCCAGAACTTCCAACACTATGTTGAATAGAAGTGGTGAGAGAGGGCATCCCTGTCTTGTGCCAGTTTTCAAAGTGAATGCTTCCAGTTTTTGCCCATTCAGTATGATATTGGCTGTGGGTTTGTCATAAATAGCTCTTATTATTTTGAGATACGACCCATCAATACCTAATTTATTGAGAGTTTTTAGCATGAAGGGTTGTTGAATTTTGTCAAAGTCCTTTTCTTCACGTATTGAGATAATCATGTGGTTTTTGACTTTGGTTCTGTTTATATGCTGGATTACATTTATTGATTTGCATATATTGAACCAGCCTTGCATCCCAGGGATGAAGCCCACTTGATCATGGTGGATAAGCTGTCTGATGTGCTGCTGGATTCGGTTTGCCAGTAATTTATTGAGGATTTTTGCATCAATATTCATCAAGGATATTGGTCTAAAATTCTCTTTTTTGGTTGTGTCTCTGCCAAGCTTTGGTAGCAGCATGATGCTGGCCTCATAAAATGAGTTAGGAAGGATTCCCTCTTTTTCTATTGATTGGAATAGTTTCTGAAGTAATGGTTCCAGTTCCTCCTTGGACCTCTGGTAGAATTCGGCTGTGAACCCATCTGATCCTGGACTCTTTTTGGTTGGTAAGCTATTGATTATTGCCACAACTTCAGCTCCTGTTATTAGTCTACTCAGAGATTCAATTTCTTCCTGGTTTAGGCATGGGAGAGTGTATGTGTCGAGGAATTTATCCCTTTCTTTTTTTTTTGATTTTTTTTCTTTTTATCATCATTATTATTATTATTATTATTATTATTATTATTATTATACTTTAGGCTCCATGGTACATGTGCGCAACTTGCAGGTAAGCTACATGTGTATACATGTGCCATGCTGGTGCGCTGCACCCACCAACTCGTCATCTAGCATTAGGTATATCTCCCAATGCTGTCCCTCGCCCCTCGCCCCACCCCACAACAGTCCCCGAAGTGTGATGTTCCCCTTCCTGTGTCCATGTGTTCTCATTGTTCAATTCTCACCTATGAGTGAGAATATGTGGTGTTTGGCTTTTCGTTCTTGCGATAGTTTACTGAGAACGATGATTTCCAATTTCATCCATGTCCCTACAAAGGATATGAACTCATCATTTTTTATGGCTGCCTGGTATTCCATGGTGTATATGTGCCACCTTTTCTTAATCCAGTCTATCGTTGTTGGACATTTGGGTTGCTTCCAAGTCTTTGCTATTGGGTATAATGCCGCAATAAACATACATGTGCATGTGTCTTCATAGCAGCATGATTTATAGTCCTTTGGGTATATACCCAGTAATGGGATGGCTGGGTCAAATGGAATTTCTAGTTCTAGATCCCTGAGGAATCGCCACAGTGACTTCCACAAGGGTTGAACTAGTTTACAGTCCCACCAACAGTGTAAAAGTGTTCCTATTTCTCCACATCCTCTCCAGCACCTGTTGTTTCCTGACTTTTTAATGATTGCCATTCTAACTGGTGTGAGATGGTATCTCATTGTGGTTTTGATTTGCATTTCTCTGATGGCCAGTGATGGTGAGCATTTTTTCATGTGTTTTTTGTCTGCATAAATGTCTTCTTTGGAGGAGTGTCTGTTCATGTCCTTCGCCCACTTTTTGATGGGGTTGTTTGCTGTTTTCTTGTAAATTTGTTGGAGTTCATTGTAGATTCTGGATATTATCCCTTTGTCAGATGAGTAGGTTGCGAAAATTTTCTCCCATTTTGTAGGTTGCCTGTTCACTCTGATGGTAGTTTCCTTTGCTGTGCAGAAGCTCTTTAGTTTAATTAGATCCCATTTGTCAATTTTGGCTTTTGTTGCCATTGCTTTTGGTGTTTTAGACATGAAGTCCTTGCCCATGCCTATGTCCTGAATGGTATTGCCTAGCTTTTCTTCTAGGGTTTTTATGGTTTTAGGTCTAACGTTTAAGTCTTTAATCCATCTTGAGTTGATTTTTGTATAAGGTGTAAGGAAGGGATCCAGTTTCAGCTTTCTACATGTGGCTAGCCAGTTTTCCCAGCACCATTTATTAAATAGGGAATCCTTTCTCCATTTCTTGTTTTTGTCAAGTTTGTCAAAGATCAGATTGTTGTAGATATGTGGCATTATTTCTGACGGCTCTGTTCTGTTCCATTGATCTAGATCTCTGTTTGGTACCAGTACCATGCTGTTTTGGTTACTGTAGCCTTGTAGTATAGTTTGAAGTCAGGTAGCGTGATGCCTCCAGCTTTGTTCTTTTGGCTTAGGATTGACTTGGTCATGCGGGCTCTTTTTTGGTTCCATATGAACTTTAAAGTAGTTTTTTCCAATTCTGTGAAGAAAGTCATTGGTAACTTGATGGGGATGGCATTGAATCTGTAAATTACCTTGGGAAGGATGGCCATTTTCATGATATTGATTCTTCCTACCCATGAGCATGGAATGTTCTTCCATTTGTTTGTATCCTCTTTTATTTCCTTGAGCAGTGGTTTGTAGTTTTCTCCTTGAAGAGGTCCTTCACATCCCTTGTAAGTTGGATTCCTAGGTATTTTATTCTCTTTGAAGCAATTGTGAATGGGAGTTCACTCATGATTTGGCTCTCTGTTTGTCTGTTATTGATGTATAAGAATGCTTGTGATTTTTGTCCATTGATTTTGTATCCTGAGACTTTGCTGAAGTTGCTTATCAGCTTAAGGAGATTTTGGGCTGAGACAATGGGGTTTTCTAGATATACTATCACGTCATCTGCAAACAGGGACAATTTGGCTTCCTTTTTTCCTAATTGAATACCCTTGATTTCCTTCTCTTGCCTAATTGCCCTGGCCAGAACTTCCAACACTATGTTGAATAGAAGTGGTGAGAGAGGGCATCCCTGTCTTGTGCCAGTTTTCAAAGTGAATGCTTCCAGTTTTTGCCCATTCAGTATGATATTGGCTGTGGGTTTGTCATAAATAGCTCTTATTATTTTGAGATACGACCCATCAATACCTAATTTATTGAGAGTTTTTAGCATGAAGGGTTGTTGAATTTTGTCAAAGTCCTTTTCTTCACGTATTGAGATAATCATGTGGTTTTTGACTTTGGTTCTGTTTATATGCTGGATTACATTTATTGATTTGCGTGTATTGAACCAGCCTTGCATCTCAGGGATGAAGCCCACTTGATCATGGTGGATAAGCTGTCTGATGTGCTGCTGGATTCGGTTTGCCGGTAATTTATTGAGGATTTTTGCATCAATATTCATCAAGGATATTGGTCTAAAATTCTCTTTTTTGGTTGTGTCTCTGCCCAGCTTTGGTATCAGCATGATGCTGGCCTCATAAAATGAGTTAGGAAGGATTCCCTCTTTTTCTATTGATTGGAATAGTTTCTGAAGTAATGGTTCCAGTTCCTCCTTGGACCTCTGGTAGAATTCGGCTGTGAACCCATCTGATCCTGGACTCTTTTTGGTTGGTAAGCTATTGATTATTGCCACAACTTCAGCTCCTGTTATTAGTCTACTCAGAGATTCAATTTCTTCCTGGTTTAGGCATGGGAGAGTGTATGTGTCGAGGAATTTATCCCTTTCTTTTTTTTTTGATTTTTTTTCTTTTTATCATCATTATTATTATTATTATTATTATTATTATTATTATTATACTTTAGGCTCCATGGTACATGTGCGCAACTTGCAGGTAAGCTACATGTGTATACATGTGCCATGCTGGTGCGCTGCACCCACCAACTCGTCATCTAGCATTAGGTATATCTCCCAATGCTGTCCCTCGCCCCTCGCCCCACCCCACAACAGTCCCCGAAGTGTGATGTTCCCCTTCCTGTGTCCATGTGTTCTCATTGTTCAATTCTCACCTATGAGTGAGAATATGTGGTGTTTGGCTTTTCGTTCTTGCGATAGTTTACTGAGAACGATGATTTCCAATTTCATCCATGTCCCTACAAAGGATATGAACTCATCATTTTTTATGGCTGCCTGGTATTCCATGGTGTATATGTGCCACCTTTTCTTAATCCAGTCTATCGTTGTTGGACATTTGGGTTGCTTCCAAGTCTTTGCTATTGGGTATAATGCCGCAATAAACATACGTGTGCATGTGTCTTCATAGCAGCATGATTTATAGTCCTTTGGGTATATACCCAGTAATGGGATGGCTGGGTCAAATGGAATTTCTAGTTCTAGATCCCTGAGGAATCGCCACAGTGACTTCCACAAGGGTTGAACTAGTTTACAGTCCCACCAACAGTGTAAAAGTGTTCCTATTTCTCCACATCCTCTCCAGCACCTGTTGTTTCCTGACTTTTTAATGATTGCCATTCTAACTGGTGTGAGATGGTATCTCATTGTGGTTTTGATTTGCATTTCTCTGATGGCCAGTGATGGTGAGCATTTTTTCATGTGTTTTTTGTCTGCATAAATGTCTTCTTTGGAGGAGTGTCTGTTCATGTCCTTCGCCCACTTTTTGATGGGGTTGTTTGCTGTTTTCTTGTAAATTTGTTGGAGTTCATTGTAGATTCTGGATATTATCCCTTTGTCAGATGAGTAGGTTGCGAAAATTTTCTCCCATTTTGTAGGTTGCCTGTTCACTCTGATGGTAGTTTCCTTTGCTGTGCAGAAGCTCTTTAGTTTAATTAGATCCCATTTGTCAATTTTGGCTTTTGTTGCCATTGCTTTTGGTGTTTTAGACATGAAGTCCTTGCCCATGCCTATGTCCTGAATGGTATTGCCTAGCTTTTCTTCTAGGGTTTTTATGGTTTTAGGTCTAACGTTTAAGTCTTTAATCCATCTTGAGTTGATTTTTGTATAAGGTGTAAGGAAGGGATCCAGTTTCAGCTTTCTACATGTGGCTAGCCAGTTTTCCCAGCACCATTTATTAAATAGGGAATCCTTTCTCCATTTCTTGTTTTTGTCAAGTTTGTCAAAGATCAGATTGTTGTAGATATGTGGCATTATTTCTGACGGCTCTGTTCTGTTCCATTGATCTAGATCTCTGTTTGGTACCAGTACCATGCTGTTTTGGTTACTGTAGCCTTGTAGTATAGTTTGAAGTCAGGTAGCGTGATGCCTCCAGCTTTGTTCTTTTGGCTTAGGATTGACTTGGTCATGCGGGCTCTTTTTTGGTTCCATATGAACTTTAAAGTAGTTTTTTCCAATTCTGTGAAGAAAGTCATTGGTAACTTGATGGGGATGGCATTGAATCTGTAAATTACCTTGGGAAGGATGGCCATTTTCATGATATTGATTCTTCCTACCCATGAGCATGGAATGTTCTTCCATTTGTTTGTATCCTCTTTTATTGCCTTGAGCAGTGGTTTGTAGTTTTCTCCTTGAAGAGGTCCTTCACATCCCTTGTAAGTTGGATTCCTAGGTATTTTATTCTCTTTGAAGCAATTGTGAATGGGAGTTCACTCATGATTTGGCTCTCTGTTTGTCTGTTATTGATGTATAAGAATGCTTGTGATTTTTGTCCATTGATTTTGTATCCTGAGACTTTGCTGAAGTTGCTTATCAGCTTAAGGAGATTTTGGGCTGAGACAATGGGGTTTTCTAGATATACTATCACGTCATCTGCAAACAGGGACAATTTGGCTTCCTTTTTTCCTAATTGAATACCCTTGATTTCCTTCTCTTGCCTAATTGCCCTGGCCAGAACTTCCAACACTATGTTGAATAGAAGTGGTGAGAGAGGGCATCCCTGTCTTGTGCCAGTTTTCAAAGTGAATGCTTCCAGTTTTTGCCCATTCAGTATGATATTGGCTGTGGGTTTGTCATAAATAGCTCTTATTATTTTGAGATACGACCCATCAATACCTAATTTATTGAGAGTTTTTAGCATGAAGGGTTGTTGAATTTTGTCAAAGTCCTTTTCTTCACGTATTGAGATAATCATGTGGTTTTTGACTTTGGTTCTGTTTATATGCTGGATTACATTTATTGATTTGCGTGTATTGAACCAGCCTTGCATCTCAGGGATGAAGCCCACTTGATCATGGTGGATAAGCTGTCTGATGTGCTGCTGGATTCGGTTTGCCGGTAATTTATTGAGGATTTTTGCATCAATATTCATCAAGGATATTGGTCTAAAATTCTCTTTTTTGGTTGTGTCTCTGCCCAGCTTTGGTATCAGCATGATGCTGGCCTCATAAAATGAGTTAGGAAGGATTCCCTCTTTTTCTATTGATTGGAATAGTTTCTGAAGTAATGGTTCCAGTTCCTCCTTGGACCTCTGGTAGAATTCGGCTGTGAACCCATCTGATCCTGGACTCTTTTTGGTTGGTAAGCTATTGATTATTGCCACAACTTCAGCTCCTGTTATTAGTCTACTCAGAGATTCAATTTCTTCCTGGTTTAGGCATGGGAGAGTGTATGTGTCGAGGAATTTATCCCTTTCTTTTTTTTTTGATTTTTTTTCTTTTTATCATTATTATTATTATTATTATTATTATTATTATTATTATTATACTTTAGGCTCCATGGTACATGTGCGCAACTTGCAGGTAAGCTACATGTGTATACATGTGCCATGCTGGTGCGCTGCACCCACCAACTCGTCATCTAGCATTAGGTATATCTCCCAATGCTGTCCCTCGCCCCTCGCCCCACCCCACAACAGTCCCCGAAGTGTGATGTTCCCCTTCCTGTGTCCATGTGTTCTCATTGTTCAATTCTCACCTATGAGTGAGAATATGTGGTGTTTGGCTTTTCGTTCTTGCGATAGTTTACTGAGAACGATGATTTCCAATTTCATCCATGTCCCTACAAAGGATATGAACTCATCATTTTTTATGGCTGCCTGGTATTCCATGGTGTATATGTGCCACCTTTTCTTAATCCAGTCTATCGTTGTTGGACATTTGGGTTGCTTCCAAGTCTTTGCTATTGGGTATAATGCCGCAATAAACATACGTCTGCATGTGTCTTCATAGCAGCATGATTTATAGTCCTTTGGGTATATACCCAGTAATGGGATGGCTGGGTCAAATGGAATTTCTAGTTCTAGATCCCTGAGGAATCGCCACAGTGACTTCCACAAGGGTTGAACTAGTTTACAGTCCCACCAACAGTGTAAAAGTGTTCCTATTTCTCCACATCCTCTCCAGCACCTGTTGTTTCCTGACTTTTTAATGATTGCCATTCTAACTGGTGTGAGATGGTATCTCATTGTGGTTTTGATTTGCATTTCTCTGATGGCCAGTGATGGTGAGCATTTTTTCATGTGTTTTTTGTCTGCATAAATGTCTTCTTTGGAGGAGTGTCTGTTCATGTCCTTCGCCCACTTTTTGATGGGGTTGTTTGGTGTTTTCTTGTAAATTTGTTGGAGTTCATTGTAGATTCTGGATATTATCCCTTTGTCAGATGAGTAGGTTGCGAAAATTTTCTCCCATTTTGTAGGTTGCCTGTTCACTCTGATGGTAGTTTCCTTTGCTGTGCAGAAGCTCTTTAGTTTAATTAGATCCCATTTGTCAATTTTGGCTTTTGTTGCCATTGCTTTTGGTGTTTTAGACATGAAGTCCTTGCCCATGCCTATGTCCTGAATGGTATTGCCTAGGTTTTCTTCTAGGGTTTTTATGGTTTTAGGTCTAACGTTTAAGTCTTTAATCCATCTTGAGTTGATTTTTGTATAAGGTGTAAGGAAGGGATCCAGTTTCAGCTTTCTACATGTGGCTAGCCAGTTTTCCCAGCACCATTTATTAAATAGGGAATCCTTTCTCCATTTCTTGTTTTTGTCAAGTTTGTCAAAGATCAGATTGTTGTAGATATGTGGCATTATTTCTGACGGCTCTGTTCTGTTCCATTGATCTAGATCTCTGTTTGGTACCAGTACCATGCTGTTTTGGTTACTGTAGCCTTGTAGTATAGTTTGAAGTCAGGTAGCGTGATGCCTCCAGCTTTGTTCTTTTGGCTTAGGATTGACTTGGTCATGCGGGCTCTTTTTTGGTTCCATATGAACTTTAAAGTAGTTTTTTCCAATTCTGTGCAGAAAGTCATTGGTAACTTGATGGGGATGGCATTGAATCTGTAAATTACCTTGGGAAGGATGGCCATTTTCATGATATTGATTCTTCCTACCCATGAGCATGGAATGTTCTTCCATTTGTTTGTATCCTCTTTTATTTCCTTGAGCAGTGGTTTGTAGTTTTCTCCTTGAAGAGGTCCTTCACATCCCTTGGAAGTTGGATTCCTAGGTATTTTATTCTCTTTGAAGCAATTGTGAATGGGAGTTCACTCATGATTTGGCTCTCTGTTTGTCTGTTATTGATGTATAAGAATGCTTGTGATTTTTGTCCATTGATTTTGTATCCTGAGACTTTGCTGAAGTTGCTTATCAGCTTAAGGAGATTTTGGGCTGAGACAATGGGGTTTCCTAGATATACTATCACGTCATCTGCAAACAGGGACAATTTGGCTTCCTTTTTTCCTAATTGAATACCCTTGATTTCCTTCTCTTGCCTAATTGCCCTGGCCAGAACTTCCAACACTATGTTGAATAGAAGTGGTGAGAGAGGGCATCCCTGTCTTGTGCCAGTTTTCAAAGTGAATGCTTCCAGTTTTTGCCCATTCAGTATGATATTGGCTGTGGGTTTGTCATAAATAGCTCTTATTATTTTGAGATACGACCCATCAATACCTAATTTATTGAGAGTTTTTAGCATGAAGGGTTGTTGAATTTTGTCAAAGTCCTTTTCTTCACGTATTGAGATAATCATGTGGTTTTTGACTTTGGTTCTGTTTATATGCTGGATTACATTTATTGATTTGCGTATATTGAACCAGCCTTGCATCTCAGGGATGAAGCCCACTTGATCATGGTGGATAAGCTGTCTGATGTGCTGCTGGATGCGGTTTGCCGGTAATTTATTGAGGATTTTTGCATCAATATTCATCAAGGATATTGGTCTAAAATTCTCTTTTTTGGTTGTGTCTCTGCCCAGCTTTGGTATCAGCATGATGCTGGCCTCATAAAATGAGTTAGGAAGGATTCCCTCTTTTTCTATTGATTGGAATAGTTTCTGAAGTAATGGTTCCAGTTCCTCCTTGGACCTCTGGTAGAATTCGGCTGTGAACCCATCTGATCCTGGACTCTTTTTGGTTGGTAAGCTATTGATTATTGCCACAACTTCAGCTCCTGTTATTAGTCTACTCAGAGATTCAATTTCTTCCTGGTTTAGGCATGGGAGAGTGTATGTGTCGAGGAATTTATCCCTTTCTTTTTTTTTTGATTTTTTTTCTTTTTATCATTATTATTATTATTATTATTATTATTATTATTATTATTATACTTTAGGCTCCATGGTACATGTGCGCAACTTGCAGGTAAGCTACATGTGTATACATGTGCCATGCTGGTGCGCTGCACCCACCAACTCGTCATCTAGCATTAGGTATATCTCCCAATGCTGTCCCTCGCCCCTCGCCCCACCCCACAACAGTCCCCGAAGTGTGATGTTCCCCTTCCTGTGTCCATGTGTTCTCATTGTTCAATTCTCACCTATGAGTGAGAATATGTGGTGTTTGGCTTTTCGTTCTTGCGATAGTTTACTGAGAACGATGATTTCCAATTTCATCCATGTCCCTACAAAGGATATGAACTCATCATTTTTTATGGCTGCCTGGTATTCCATGGTGTATATGTGCCACCTTTTCTTAATCCAGTCTATCGTTGTTGGACATTTGGGTTGCTTCCAAGTCTTTGCTATTGGGTATAATGCCGCAATAAACATACGTCTGCATGTGTCTTCATAGCAGCATGATTTATAGTCCTTTGGGTATATACCCAGTAATGGGATGGCTGGGTCAAATGGAATTTCTAGTTCTAGATCCCTGAGGAATCGCCACAGTGACTTCCACAAGGGTTGAACTAGTTTACAGTCCCACCAACAGTGTAAAAGTGTTCCTATTTCTCCACATCCTCTCCAGCACCTGTTGTTTCCTGACTTTTTAATGATTGCCATTCTAACTGGTGTGAGATGGTATCTCATTGTGGTTTTGATTTGCATTTCTCTGATGGCCAGTGATGGTGAGCATTTTTTCATGTGTTTTTTGTCTGCATAAATGTCTTCTTTGGAGGAGTGTCTGTTCATGTCCTTCGCCCACTTTTTGATGGGGTTGTTTGCTGTTTTCTTGTAAATTTGTTGGAGTTCATTGTAGATTCTGGATATTATCCCTTTGTCAGATGAGTAGGTTGCGAAAATTTTCTCCCATTTTGTAGGTTGCCTGTTCACTCTGATGGTAGTTTCCTTTGCTGTGCAGAAGCTCTTTAGTTTAATTAGATCCCATTTGTCAATTTTGGCTTTTGTTGCCATTGCTTTTGGTGTTTTAGACATGAAGTCCTTGCCCATGCCTATGTCCTGAATGGTATTGCCTAGCTTTTCTTCTAGGGTTTTTATGGTTTTAGGTCTAACGTTTAAGTCTTTAATCCATCTTGAGTTGATTTTTGTATAAGGTGTAAGGAAGGGATCCAGTTTCAGCTTTCTACATGTGGCTAGCCAGTTTTCCCAGCACCATTTATTAAATAGGGAATCCTTTCTCCATTTCTTGTTTTTGTCAAGTTTGTCAAAGATCAGATTGTTGTAGATATGTGGCATTATTTCTGACGGCTCTGTTCTGTTCCATTGATCTAGATCTCTGTTTGGTACCAGTACCATGCTGTTTTGGTTACTGTAGCCTTGTAGTATAGTTTGAAGTCAGGTAGCGTGATGCCTCCAGCTTTGTTCTTTTGGCTTAGGATTGACTTGGTCATGCGGGCTCTTTTTTGGTTCCATATGAACTTTAAAGTAGTTTTTTCCAATTCTGTGCAGAAAGTCATTGGTAACTTGATGGGGATGGCATTGAATCTGTAAATTACCTTGGGAAGGATGGCCATTTTCATGATATTGATTCTTCCTACCCATGAGCATGGAATGTTCTTCCATTTGTTTGTATCCTCTTTTATTTCCTTGAGCAGTGGTTTGTAGTTTTCTCCTTGAAGAGGTCCTTCACATCCCTTGGAAGTTGGATTCCTAGGTATTTTATTCTCTTTGAAGCAATTGTGAATGGGAGTTCACTCATGATTTGGCTCTCTGTTTGTCTGTTATTGATGTATAAGAATGCTTGTGATTTTTGTCCATTGATTTTGTATCCTGAGACTTTGCTGAAGTTGCTTATCAGCTTAAGGAGATTTTGGGCTGAGACAATGGGGTTTTCTAGATATACTATCACGTCATCTGCAAACAGGGACAATTTGGCTTCCTTTTTTCCTAATTGAATACCCTTGATTTCCTTCTCTTGCCTAATTGCCCTGGCCAGAACTTCCAACACTATGTTGAATAGAAGTGGTGAGAGAGGGCATCCCTGTCTTGTGCCAGTTTTCAAAGTGAATGCTTCCAGTTTTTGCCCATTCAGTATGATATTGGCTGTGGGTTTGTCATAAATAGCTCTTATTATTTTGAGATACGACCCATCAATGCCTAATTTATTGAGAGTTTTTAGCATGAAGGGTTGTTGAATTTTGTCAAAGTCCTTTTCTTCACGTATTGAGATAATCATGTGGTTTTTGACTTTGGTTCTGTTTATATGCTGGATTACATTTATTGATTTGCGTATATTGAACCAGCCTTGCATCTCAGGGATGAAGCCCACTTGATCATGGTGGATAAGCTGTCTGATGTGCTGCTGGATGCGGTTTGCCGGTAATTTATTGAGGATTTTTGCATCAATATTCATCAAGGATATTGGTCTAAAATTC
Organism: Pongo abelii; assembly: GCF_028885655.2. Lineage (NCBI taxonomy): Eukaryota > Metazoa > Chordata > Mammalia > Primates > Hominidae > Pongo > Pongo abelii. Next base: position 13,366,665 of record NC_072000.2, on the reverse strand, counting down.
TCTTTTTTGGTTGTGTCTCTGCCCAGCTTTGGTATCAGCATGATGCTGGCCTCATAAAATGAGTTAGGAAGGATTCCCTCTTTTTCTATTGATTGGAATAGTTTCTGAAGTAATGGTTCCAGTTCCTCCTTGGACCTCTGGTAGAATTCGGCTGTGAACCCATCTGATCCTGGACTCTTTTTGGTTGGTAAGCTATTGATTATTGCCACAACTTCAGCTCCTGTTATTAGTCTACTCAGAGATTCAATTTCTTCCTGGTTTAGGCATGGGAGAGTGTATGTGTCGAGGAATTTATCCCTTTCTTTTTTTTTTGATTTTTTTTCTTTTTATCATTATTATTATTATTATTATTATTATTATTATACTTTAGGCTCCATGGTACATGTGCGCAACTTGCAGGTAAGCTACATGTGTATACATGTGCCATGCTGGTGCGCTGCACCCACCAACTCGTCATCTAGCATTAGGTATATCTCCCAATGCTGTCCCTCGCCCCTCGCCCCACCCCACAACAGTCCCCGAAGTGTGATGTTCCCCTTCCTGTGTCCATGTGTTCTCATTGTTCAATTCTCACCTATGAGTGAGAATATGTGGTGTTTGGCTTTTCGTTCTTGCGATAGTTTACTGAGAACGATGATTTCCAATTTCATCCATGTCCCTACAAAGGATATGAACTCATCATTTTTTATGGCTGCCTGGTATTCCATGGTGTATATGTGCCACCTTTTCTTAATCCAGTCTATCGTTGTTGGACATTTGGGTTGCTTCCAAGTCTTTGCTATTGGGTATAATGCCGCAATAAACATACGTCTGCATGTGTCTTCATAGCAGCATGATTTATAGTCCTTTGGGTATATACCCAGTAATGGGATGGCTGGGTCAAATGGAATTTCTAGTTCTAGATCCCTGAGGAATCGCCACAGTGACTTCCACAAGGGTTGAACTAGTTTACAGTCCCACCAACAGTGTAAAAGTGTTCCTATTTCTCCACATCCTCTCCAGCACCTGTTGTTTCCTGACTTTTTAATGATTGCCATTCTAACTGGTGTGAGATGGTATCTCATTGTGGTTTTGATTTGCATTTCTCTGATGGCCAGTGATGGTGAGCATTTTTTCATGTGTTTTTTGGCTGCATAAATGTCTTCTTTGGAGGAGTGTCTGTTCATGTCCTTCGCCCACTTTTTGATGGGGTTGTTTGGTGTTTTCTTGTAAATTTGTTGGAGTTCATTGTAGATTCTGGATATTATCCCTTTGTCAGATGAGTAGGTTGCGAAAATTTTCTCCCATTTTGTAGGTTGCCTGTTCACTCTGATGGTAGTTTCCTTTGCTGTGCAGAAGCTCTTTAGTTTAATTAGATCCCATTTGTCAATTTTGGCTTTTGTTGCCATTGCTTTTGGTGTTTTAGACATGAAGTCCTTGCCCATGCCTATGTCCTGAATGGTATTGCCTAGGTTTTCTTCTAGGGTTTTTATGGTTTTAGGTCTAACGTTTAAGTCTTTAATCCATCTTGAGTTGATTTTTGTATAAGGTGTAAGGAAGGGATCCAGTTTCAGCTTTCTACATGTGGCTAGCCAGTTTTCCCAGCACCATTTATTAAATAGGGAATCCTTTCTCCATTTCTTGTTTTTGTCAAGTTTGTCAAAGATCAGATTGTTGTACATATGTGGCATTATTTCTGACGGCTCTGTTCTGTTCCATTGATCTAGATCTCTGTTTGGTACCAGTACCATGCTGTTTTGGTTACTGTAGCCTTGTAGTATAGTTTGAAGTCAGGTAGCGTGATGCCTCCAGCTTTGTTCTTTTGGCTTAGGATTGACTTGGTCATGCGGGCTCTTTTTTGGTTCCATATGAACTTTAAAGTAGTTTTTTCCAATTCTGTGCAGAAAGTCATTGGTAACTTGATGGGGATGGCATTGAATCTGTAAATTACCTTGGGAAGGATGGCCATTTTCATGATATTGATTCTTCCTACCCATGAGCATGGAATGTTCTTCCATTTGTTTGTATCCTCTTTTATTTCCTTGAGCAGTGGTTTGTAGTTTTCTCCTTGAAGAGGTCCTTCACATCCCTTGTAAGTTGGATTCGTAGGTATTTTATTCTCTTTGAAGCAATTGTGAATGGGAGTTCACTCATGATTTGGCTCTCTGTTTGTCTGTTATTGATGTATAAGAATGCTTGTGATTTTTGTCCATTGATTTTGTATCCTGAGACTTTGCTGAAGTTGCTTATCAGCTTAAGGAGAGTTTGGGCTGAGACAATGGGGTTTTCTAGATATACTATCACGTCATCTGCAAACAGGGACAATTTGGCTTCCTTTTTTCCTAATTGAATACCCTTGATTTCCTTCTCTTGCCTAATTGCCCTGGCCAGAACTTCCAACACTATGTTGAATAGAAGTGGTGAGAGAGGGCATCCCTGTCTTGTGCCAGTTTTCAAAGTGAATGCTTCCAGTTTTTGCCCATTCAGTATGATATTGGCTGTGGGTTTGTCATAAATAGCTCTTATTATTTTGAGATACGACCCATCAATGCCTAATTTATTGAGAGTTTTTAGCATGAAGGGTTGTTGAATTTTGTCAAAGTCCTTTTCTTCACGTATTGAGATAATCATGTGGTTTTTGACTTTGGTTCTGTTTATATGCTGGATTACATTTATTGATTTGCGTATATTGAACCAGCCTTGCATCTCAGGGATGAAGCCCACTTGATCATGGTGGATAAGCTGTCTGATGTGCTGCTGGATGCGGTTTGCCGGTAATTTATTGAGGATTTTTGCATCAATATTCATCAAGGATATTGGTCTAAAATTCTCTTTTTTGGTTGTGTCTCTGCCCAGCTTTGGTATCAGCATGATGCTGGCCTCATAAAATGAGTTAGGAAGGATTCCCTCTTTTTCTATTGATTGGAATAGTTTCTGAAGTAATGGTTCCAGTTCCTCCTTGGACCTCTGGTAGAATTCGGCTGTGAACCCATCTGATCCTGGACTCTTTTTGGTTGGTAAGCTATTGATTATTGCCACAACTTCAGCTCCTGTTATTAGTCTACTCAGAGATTCAATTTCTTCCTGGTTTAGGCATGGGAGAGTGTATGTGTCGAGGAATTTATCCCTTTCTTTTTTTTTTGATTTTTTTTCTTTTTATCATTATTATTATTATTATTATTATTATTATTATTATTATACTTTAGGCTCCATGGTACATGTGCGCAACTTGCAGGTAAGCTACATGTGTATACATGTGCCATGCTGGTGCGCTGCACCCACCAACTCGTCATCTAGCATTAGGTATATCTCCCAATGCTGTCCCTCGCCCCTCGCCCCACCCCACAACAGTCCCCGAAGTGTGATGTTCCCCTTCCTGTGTCCATGTGTTCTCATTGTTCAATTCTCACCTATGAGTGAGAATATGTGGTGTTTGGCTTTTCGTTCTTGCGATAGTTTACTGAGAACGATGATTTCCAATTTCATCCATGTCCCTACAAAGGATATGAACTCATTTTTTATGGCTGCCTGGTATTCCATGGTGTATATGTGCCACCTTTTCTTGATCCAGTCTATCGTTGTTGGACATTTGGGTTGCTTCCAAGTCTTTGCTATTGGGTATAATGCCGCAATAAACATACGTGTGCATGTGTCTTCATAGCAGCATGATTTATAGTCCTTTGGGTATATACCGAGTAATGGGATGGCTGGGTCAAATGGAATTTCTAGTTCTAGATCCCTGAGGAATCGCCACAGTGACTTCCACAAGGGTTGAACTAGTTTACAGTCCCACCAACAGTGTAAAAGTGTTCCTATTTCTCCACATCCTCTCCAGCACCTGTTGTTTCCTGACTTTTTAATGATTGCCATTCTAACTGGTGTGAGATGGTATCTCATTGTGGTTTTGATTTGCATTTCTCTGATGGCCAGTGATGGTGAGCATTTTTTCATGTGTTTTTTGTCTGCATAAATGTCTTCTTTGGAGGAGTGTCTGTTCATGTCCTTCGCCCACTTTTTGATGGGGTTGTTTGCTGTTTTCTTGTAAATTTGTTGGAGTTCATTGTAGATTCTGGATATTATCCCTTTGTCAGATGAGTAGGTTGCGAAAATTTTCTCCCATTTTGTAGGTTGCCTGTTCACTCTGATGGTAGTTTCCTTTGCTGTGCAGAAGCTCTTTAGTTTAATTAGATCCCATTTGTCAATTTTGGCTTTTGTTGCCATTGCTTTTGGTGTTTTAGACATGAAGTCCTTGCCCATGCCTATGTCCTGAATGGTATTGCCTAGCTTTTCTTCTAGGGTTTTTATGGTTTTAGGTCTAACGTTTAAGTCTTTAATCCATCTTGAGTTGATTTTTGTATAAGGTGTAAGGAAGGGATCCAGTTTCAGCTTTCTACATGTGGCTAGCCAGTTTTCCCAGCACCATTTATTAAATAGGGAATCCTTTCTCCATTTCTTGTTTTTGTCAAGTTTGTCAAAGATCAGATTGTTGTAGATATGTGGCATTATTTCTGACGGCTCTGTTCTGTTCCATTGATCTAGATCTCTGTTTGGTACCAGTACCATGCTGTTTTGGTTACTGTAGCCTTGTAGTATAGTTTGAAGTCAGGTAGCGTGATGCCTCCAGCTTTGTTCTTTTGGCTTAGGATTGACTTGGTCATGCGGGCTCTTTTTTGGTTCCATATGAACTTTAAAGTAGTTTTTTCCAATTCTGTGCAGAAAGTCATTGGTAACTTGATGGGGATGGCATTGAATCTGTAAATTACCTTGGGAAGGATGGCCATTTTCATGATATTGATTCTTCCTACCCATGAGCATGGAATGTTCTTCCATTTGTTTGTATCCTCTTTTATTTCCTTGAGCAGTGGTTTGTAGTTTTCTCCTTGAAGAGGTCCTTCACATCCCTTGGAAGTTGGATTCCTAGGTATTTTATTCTCTTTGAAGCAATTGTGAATGGGAGTTCACTCATGATTTGGCTCTCTGTTTGTCTGTTATTGATGTATAAGAATGCTTGTGATTTTTGTCCATTGATTTTGTATCCTGAGACTTTGCTGAAGTTGCTTATCAGCTTAAGGAGATTTTGGGCTGAGACAATGGGGTTTTCTAGATATACTATCACGTCATCTGCAAACAGGGACAATTTGGCTTCCTTTTTTCCTAATTGAATACCCTTGATTTCCTTCTCTTGCCTAATTGCCCTGGCCAGAACTTCCAACACTATGTTGAATAGAAGTGGTGAGAGAGGGCATCCCTGTCTTGTGCCAGTTTTCAAAGTGAATGCTTCCAGTTTTTGCCCATTCAGTATGATATTGGCTGTGGGTTTGTCATAAATAGCTCTTATTATTTTGAGATACGACCCATCAATGCCTAATTTATTGAGAGTTTTTAGCATGAAGGGTTGTTGAATTTTGTCAAAGTCCTTTTCTTCACGTATTGAGATAATCATGTGGTTTTTGACTTTGGTTCTGTTTATATGCTGGATTACATTTATTGATTTGCGTATATTGAACCAGCCTTGCATCTCAGGGATGAAGCCCACTTGATCATGGTGGATAAGCTGTCTGATGTGCTGCTGGATGCGGTTTGCCGGTAATTTATTGAGGATTTTTGCATCAATATTCATCAAGGATATTGGTCTAAAATTCTCTTTTTTGGTTGTGTCTCTGCCCAGCTTTGGTATCAGCATGATGCTGGCCTCATAAAATGAGTTAGGAAGGATTCCCTCTTTTTCTATTGATTGGAATAGTTTCTGAAGTAATGGTTCCAGTTCCTCCTTGGACCTCTGGTAGAATTCGGCTGTGAACCCATCTGATCCTGGACTCTTTTTGGTTGGTAAGCTATTGATTATTGCCACAACTTCAGCTCCTGTTATTAGTCTACTCAGAGATTCAATTTCTTCCTGGTTTAGGCATGGGAGAGTGTATGTGTCGAGGAATTTATCCCTTTCTTTTTTTTTTGATTTTTTTTCTTTTTATCATTATTATTATTATTATTATTATTATTATTATTATTATACTTTAGGCTCCATGGTACATGTGCGCAACTTGCAGGTAAGCTACATGTGTATACATGTGCCATGCTGGTGCGCTGCACCCACCAACTCGTCATCTAGCATTAGGTATATCTCCCAATGCTGTCCCTCGCCCCTCGCCCCACCCCACAACAGTCCCCGAAGTGTGATGTTCCCCTTCCTGTGTCCATGTGTTCTCATTGTTCAATTCTCACCTATGAGTGAGAATATGTGGTGTTTGGCTTTTCGTTCTTGCGATAGTTTACTGAGAACGATGATTTCCAATTTCATCCATGTCCCTACAAAGGATATGAACTCATCATTTTTTATGGCTGCCTGGTATTCCATGGTGTATATGTGCCACCTTTTCTTAATCCAGTCTATCGTTGTTGGACATTTGGGTTGCTTCCAAGTCTTTGCTATTGGGTATAATGCCGCAATAAACATACGTCTGCATGTGTCTTCATAGCAGCATGATTTATAGTCCTTTGGGTATATACCCAGTAATGGGATGGCTGGGTCAAATGGAATTTCTAGTTCTAGATCCCTGAGGAATCGCCACAGTGACTTCCACAAGGGTTGAACTAGTTTACAGTCCCACCAACAGTGTAAAAGTGTTCCTATTTCTCCACATCCTCTCCAGCACCTGTTGTTTCCTGACTTTTTAATGATTGCCATTCTAACTGGTGTGAGATGGTATCTCATTGTGGTTTTGATTTGCATTTCTCTGATGGCCAGTGATGGTGAGCATTTTTTCATGTGTTTTTTGTCTGCATAAATGTCTTCTTTGGAGGAGTGTCTGTTCATGTCCTTCGCCCACTTTTTGATGGGGTTGTTTGGTGTTTTCTTGTAAATTTGTTGGAGTTCATTGTAGATTCTGGATATTATCCCTTTGTCAGATGAGTAGGTTGCGAAAATTTTCTCCCATTTTGTAGGTTGCCTGTTCACTCTGATGGTAGTTTCCTTTGCTGTGCAGAAGCTCTTTAGTTTAATTAGATCCCATTTGTCAATTTTGGCTTTTGTTGCCATTGCTTTTGGTGTTTTAGACATGAAGTCCTTGCCCATGCCTATGTCCTGAATGGTATTGCCTAGCTTTTCTTCTAGGGTTTTTATGGTTTTAGGTCTAACGTTTAAGTCTTTAATCCATCTTGAGTTGATTTTTGTATAAGGTGTAAGGAAGGGATCCAGTTTCAGCTTTCTACATGTGGCTAGCCAGTTTTCCCAGCACCATTTATTAAATAGGGAATCCTTTCTCCATTTCTTGTTTTTGTCAAGTTTGTCAAAGATCAGATTGTTGTAGATATGTGGCATTATTTCTGACGGCTCTGTTCTGTTCCATTGATCTAGATCTCTGTTTGGTACCAGTACCATGCTGTTTTGGTTACTGTAGCCTTGTAGTATAGTTTGAAGTCAGGTAGCGTGATGCCTCCAGCTTTGTTCTTTTGGCTTAGGATTGACTTGGTCATGCGGGCTCTTTTTTGGTTCCATATGAACTTTAAAGTAGTTTTTTCCAATTCTGTGAAGAAAGTCATTGGTAACTTGATGGGGATGGCATTGAATCTGTAAATTACCTTGGGAAGGATGGCCATTTTCATGATATTGATTCTTCCTACCCATGAGCATGGAATGTTCTTCCATTTGTTTGTATCCTCTTTTATTTCCTTGAGCAGTGGTTTGTAGTTTTCTCCTTGAAGAGGTCCTTCACATCCCTTGTAAGTTGGATTCCTAGGTATTTTATTCTCTTTGAAGCAATTGTGAATGGGAGTTCACTCATGATTTGGCTCTCTGTTTGTCTGTTATTGATGTATAAGAATGCTTGTGATTTTTGTCCATTGATTTTGTATCCTGAGACTTTGCTGAAGTTGCTTATCAGCTTAAGGAGATTTTGGGCTGAGACAATGGGGTTTTCTAGATATACTATCACGTCATCTGCAAACAGGGACAATTTGGCTTCCTTTTTTCCTAATTGAATACCCTTGATTTCCTTCTCTTGCCTAATTGCCCTGGCCAGAACTTCCAACACTATGTTGAATAGAAGTGGTGAGAGAGGGCATCCCTGTCTTGTGCCAGTTTTCAAAGTGAATGCTTCCAGTTTTTGCCCATTCAGTATGATATTGGCTGTGGGTTTGTCATAAATAGCTCTTATTATTTTGAGATACGACCCATCAATACCTAATTTATTGAGAGTTTTTAGCATGAAGGGTTGTTGAATTTTGTCAAAGTCCTTTTCTTCACGTATTGAGATAATCATGTGGTTTTTGACTTTGGTTCTGTTTATATGCTGGATTACATTTATTGATTTGCGTATATTGAACCAGCCTTGCATCTCAGGGATGAAGCCCACTTGATCATGGTGGATAAGCTGTCTGATGTGCTGCTGGATTCGGTTTGCCGGTAATTTATTGAGGATTTTTGCATCAATATTCATCAAGGATATTGGTCTAAAATTCTCTTTTTTGGTTGTGTCTCTGCCCAGCTTTGGTATCAGCATGATGCTGGCCTCATAAAATGAGTTAGGAAGGATTCCCTCTTTTTCTATTGATTGGAATAGTTTCTGAAGTAATGGTTCCAGTTCCTCCTTGGACCTCTGGTAGAATTCGGCTGTGAACCCATCTGATCCTGGACTCTTTTTGGTTGGTAAGCTATTGATTATTGCCACAACTTCAGCTCCTGTTATTAGTCTACTCAGAGATTCAATTTCTTCCTGGTTTAGGCATGGGAGAGTGTATGTGTCGAGGAATTTATCCCTTTCTTTTTTTTTTGATTTTTTTTCTTTTTATCATTATTATTATTATTATTAATATTATTATTATTATTATACTTTAGGCTCCATGGTACATGTGCGCAACTTGCAGGTAAGCTACATGTGTATACATGTGCCATGCTGGTGCGCTGCACCCACCAACTCGTCATCTAGCATTAGGTATATCTCCCAATGCTGTCCCTCGCCCCTCGCCCCTCCCCACAACAGTCCCCGAAGTGTGATGTTCCCCTTCCTGTGTCCATGTGTTCTCATTGTTCAATTCTCACCTATGAGTGAGAATATGTGGTGTTTGGCTTTTCGTTCTTGCGATAGTTTACTGAGAACGATGATTTCCAATTTCATTCATGTCCCTACAAAGGATATGAACTCATCATTTTTTATGGCTGCCTGGTATTCCATGGTGTATATGTGCCACCTTTTCTTAATCCAGTCTATCGTTGTTGGACATTTGGGTTGCTTCCAAGTCTTTGCTATTGGGTATAATGCCGCAATAAACATACGTCTGCATGTGTCTTAATAGCAGCATGATTTATAGTCCTTTGGGTATATACCCAGTAATGGGATGGCTGGGTCAAATGGAATTTCTAGTTCTAGATCCCTGAGGAATCGCCACAGTGACTTCCACAAGGGTTGAACTAGTTTACAGTCCCACCAACAGTGTAAAAGTGTTCCTATTTCTCCACATCCTCTCCAGCACCTGTTGTTTCCTGACTTTTTAATGATTGCCATTCTAACTGGTGTGAGATGGTATCTCATTGTGGTTTTGATTTGCATTTCTCTGATGGCCAGTGATGGTGAGCATTTTTTCATGTGTTTTTTGTCTGCATAAATGTCTTCTTTGGAGGAGTGTCTGTTCATGTCCTTCGCCCACTTTTTGATGGGGTTGTTTGGTGTTTTCTTGTAAATTTGTTGGAGTTCATTGTAGATTCTGGATATTATCCCTTTGTCAGATGAGTAGGTTGCGAAAATTTTCTCCCATTTTGTAGGTTGCCTGTTCACTCTGATGGTAGTTTCCTTTGCTGTGCAGAAGCTCTTTAGTTTAATTAGATCCCATTTGTCAATTTTGGCTTTTGTTGCCATTGCTTTTGGTGTTTTAGACATGAAGTCCTTGCCCATGCCTATGTCCTGAATGGTATTGCCTAGGTTTTCTTCTAGGGTTTTTATGGTTTTAGGTCTAACGTTTAAGTCTTTAATCCATCTTGAGTTGATTTTTGTATAAGGTGTAAGGAAGGGATCCAGTTTCAGCTTTCTACATGTGGCTAGCCAGTTTTCCCAGCACCATTTATTAAATAGGGAATCCTTTCTCCATTTCTTGTTTTTGTCAAGTTTGTCAAAGATCAGATTGTTGTAGATATGTGGCATTATTTCTGACGGCTCTGTTCTGTTCCATTGATCTAGATCTCTGTTTGGTACCAGTACCATTCTGTTTTGGTTACTGTAGCCTTGTAGTATAGTTTGAAGTCAGGTAGCGTGATGCCTCCAGCTTTGTTCTTTTGGCTTAGGATTGACTTGGTCATGCGGGCTCTTTTTTGGTCCCATATGAACTTTAAAGTAGTTTTTTCCAATTCTGTGCAGAAAGTCATTGGTAACTTGATGGGGATGGCATTGAATCTGTAAATTACCTTGGGAAGGCTGGCCATTTTCATGATATTGATTCTTCCTACCCATGAGCATGGAATGTTCTTCCATTTGTTTGTATCCTCTTTTATTTCCTTGAGCAGTGGTTTGTAGTTTTCTCCTTGAAGAGGTCCTTCACATCCCTTGTAAGTTGGATTCCTAGGTATTTTATTCTCTTTGAAGCAATTGTGAATGGGAGTTCACTCATGATTTGGCTCTCTGTTTGTCTGTTATTGATGTATAAGAATGCTTGTGATTTTTGTCCATTGATTTTGTATCCTGAGACTTTGCTGAAGTTGCTTATCAGCTTAAGGAGAGTTTGGGCTGAGACAATGGGGTTTTCTAGATATACTATCACGTCATCTGCAAACAGGGACAATTTGGCTTCCTTTTTTCCTAATTGAATACCCTTGATTTCCTTCTCTTGCCTAATTGCCCTGGACAGAACTTCCAACACTATGTTGAATAGAAGTGGTGAGAGAGGGCATCCCTGTCTTGTGCCAGTTTTCAAAGTGAATGCTTCCAGTTTTTGCCCATTCAGTATGATATTGGCTGTGGGTTTGTCATAAATAGCTCTTATTATTTTGAGATACGACCCATCAATACCTAATTTATTGAGAGTTTTTAGCATGAAGGGTTGTTGAATTTTGTCAAAGTCCTTTTTTTCACGTATTGAGATAATCATGTGGTTTTTGACTTTGGTTCTGTTTATATGCTGGATTACATTTATTGATTTGCATATATTGAACCAGCCTTGCATCCCAGGGATGAAGCCCACTTGATCATGGTGAATAAGCTGTCTGATGTGCTGCTGGATTCGGTTTGCCAGTAATTTATTGAGGATTTTTGCATCAATATTCATCAAGGATATTGGTCTAAAATTCTCTTTTTTGGTTGTGTCTCTGCCAAGCTTTGGTAGCAGCATGATGCTGGCCTCATAAAATGAGTTAGGAAGGATTCCCTCTTTTTCTATTGATTGGAATAGTTTCTGAAGTAATGGTTCCAGTTCCTCCTTGGGCCTCTGGTAGAATTCGGCTGTGAACCCATCTGATCCTGGACTCTTTTTGGTTGGTAAGCTATTGATTATTGCCACAATTTCAGCTTCTGTTATTAGTCCACTCAGAGATTCCACTTCTTCCTGGTTTAGGCATGGGAGAGTGTATGTGTCGAGGAATTTATCCCTTTCTTTTTTTTTTTAATTTTTTTTCTTTTTATCATTATTATTATTATTATTATTATTATTATACTTTAGGCTCTATGGTACATGTGCGCAACTTGCAGGTAAGCTACATGTGTATACATGTGCCATGCTGGTGCGCTGCACCCACCAACTCGTCATCTAGCATTAGGTATATCTCCCAATGCTGTCCCTCGCCCCTCGCCCCACCCAACAACAGTCCCCGAAGTGTGAAGTTCCCCTTCCGGTGTCCATGTGTTCTCATTGTTCAATTCTCACCTATGAGTGAGAATATGTGGTGTTTGGCTTTTCGTTCTTGCGATAGTTTACTGAGAACGATGATTTCCAATTTCATCCATGTCCCTACAAAGGACATGAACTCATCATTTTTTATGGCTGCCTGGTATTCCATGGTGTATATGTGCCACCTTTTCTTAATCCAGTCTATCGTTGTTGGACATTTGGGTTGCTTCCAAGTCTTTGCTATTGGGTATAATGCCGCAATAAACATACGTCTGCATGTGTCTTCATAGCAGCATGATTTATTGTCCTTTGGGTATATACCCAGTAATGGGATGGCTGGGTCAAATGGAATTTCTAGTTCTAGATCCCTGAGGAATCGCCACAGTGACTTCCACAAGGGTTGAACTAGTTTACAGTCCCACCAACAGTGTAAAAGTGTTCCTATTTCTCCACATCCTCTCCAGCACCTGTTGTTTCCTGACTTTTTAATGATTGCCATTCTAACTGGTGTGAGATGGTATCTCATTGTGGTTTTGATTTGCATTTCTCTGATGGCCAGTGATGGTGAGCATTTTTTCATGTGTTTTTTGGCTGCATAAATGTCTTCTTTGGAGGAGTGTCTGTTCATGTCCTTCGCCCACTTTTTGATGGGGTTGTTTGGTGTTTTCTTGTAAATTTGTTGGAGTTCATTGTAGATTCTGGATATTATCCCTTTGTCAGATGAGTAGGTTGCGAAAATTTTCTCCCATTTTGTAGGTTGCCGGTTCACTCTGATGGTAGTTTCCTTTGCTGTGCAGAAGCTCTTTAGTTTAATTAGATCCCATTTGTCAATTTTGGCTTTTGTGGCCATTGCTTTTGGTGTTTTAGACATGAAGTCCTTGCCCATGCCTATGTCCTGAATGGTATTGCCTAGGTTTTCTTCTAGGGTTTTTATGGTTTTAGGTCTAACGTTTAAGTCTTTAATCCATCTTGAGTTGATTTTTGTATAAGGTGTAAGGAAGGGATCCAGTTTCAGCTTTCTACATGTGGCTAGCCAGTTTTCCCAGCACCATTTATTAAATAGGGAATCCTTTCTCCATTTCTTGTTTTTGTCAAGTTTGTCAAAGATCAGATTGTTGTAGATATGTGGCATTATTTCTGACGGCTCTGTTCTGTTCCATTGATCTAGATCTCTGTTTGGTACCAGTACCATGCTGTTTTGGTTACTGTAGCCTTGTAGTATAGTTTGAAGTCAGGTAGCGTGATGCCTCCAGCTTTGTTCTTTTGGCTTAGGATTGACTTGGTGATGCGGGCTCTTTTTTGGTTCCATATGAACTTTAAAGTAGTTTTTTCCAATTCCGTGCAGAAAGTCATTGGTAACTTGATGGGGATGGCATTGAATCTGTAAATTACCTTGGGAAGGATGGCCATTTTCATGATATTGATTCTTCCTACCCATGAGCATGGAATGTTCTTCCATTTGTTTGTATCCTCTTTTATTTCCTTGAGCAGTGGTTTGTAGTTTTCTCCTTGAAGAGGTCCTTCACATCCCTTGTAAGTTGGATTCCTAGGTATTTTATTCTCTTTGAAGCAATTGTGAATGGGAGTTCACTCATGATTTGGCTCTCTGTTTGTCTGTTATTGATGTATAAGAATGCTTGTGATTTTTGTCCATTGATTTTGTATCCTGAGACTTTGCTGAAGTTGCTTATCAGCTTAAGGAGATTTTGGGCTGAGACAATGGGGTTTTCTAGATATACTATCACGTCATCTGCAAACAGGGACAATTTGGCTTCCTTTTTTCCTAATTGAATACCCTTGATTTCCTTCTCTTGCCTAATTGCCCTGGCCAGAACTTCCAACACTATGTTGAATAGAAGTGGTGAGAGAGGGCATCCCTGTCTTGTGCCAGTTTTCAAAGTGAATGCTTCCAGTTTTTGCCCATTCAGTATGATATTGGCTGTGGGTTTGTCATAAATACCTCTTATTATTTTGAGATACGACCCATCAATACCTAATTTATTGAGAATTTTTAGCATGAAGGGTTGTTGAATTTTGTCAAAGTCCTTTTCTTCACGTATTGAGATAATCATGTGGTTTTTGACTTTGGTTCTGTTTATATGCTGGATTACATTTATTGATTTGCATATATTGAACCAGCCTTGCATCCCAGGGATGAAGCCCACTTGATCATGGTGAATAAGCTGTCTGATGTGCTGGTGGATTCGGTTTGCCAGTAATTTATTGAGGATTTTTGCATCAATATTCATCAAGGATATTGGTCTAAAATTCTCTTTTTTGGTTGTGTCTCTGCCAAGCTTTGGTAGCAGCATGATGCTGGCCTCATAAAATGAGTTAGGAAGGATTCCCTCTTTTTCTATTGATTGGAATAGTTTCTGAAGTAATGGTTCCAGTTCCTCCTTAGACCTCTGGTAGAATTCGGCTGTGAACCCATCTGATCCTGGACTCTTTTTGGTTGGTAAGCTATTGATTATTGCCACAATTTCAGCTCCTGTTTTTAGTCTACTCAGAGATTCAACTTCTTCCTGGTTTAGGCATGGGAGAGTGTATGTGTCGAGGAATTTATCCCTTTCTTTTTTTTTAATTTTTTTTCTTTTTATCATTATTATTATTATTATTATTATTATTATACTTTAGGCTCTATGGTACATGTGCGCAACTTGCAGGTAAGCTACATGTGTATACATGTGCCATGCTGGTGCGCTGCACCCACCAACTCGTCATCTAGCATTAGGTATATCTCCCAATGCTGTCCCTCGACCCTCGCCCCACCCAACAACAGTCCCCGAAGTGTGATGTTCCCCTTCCTGTGTCCATGTGTTCTCATTGTTCAATTCTCACCTATGAGTGAGAATATGTGGTGTTTGGCTTTTCGTTCTTGCGATAGTTTACTGAGAACGATGATTTCCAATTTCATCCATGTCCCTACAAAGGATATGAACTCATCATTATTTATGGCTGCCTGGTATTCCATGGTGTATATGTGCCACCTTTTCTTAATCCAGTCTATCGTTGTTGGACATTTGGGTTGCTTCCAAGTCTTTGCTATTGGGTATAATGCCGCAATAAACATACGTCTGCATGTGTCTTCATAGCAGCATGATTTATAGTCCTTTGGGTATATACCCAGTAATGGGATGGCTGGGTCAAATGGAATTTCTAGTTCTAGATCCCTGAGGAATCGCCACAGTGACTTCCACAAGGGTTGAACTAGTTTACAGTCCCACCAACAGTGTAAAAGTGTTCCTATTTCTCCACATCCTCTCCAGCACCTGTTGTTTCCTGACTTTTTAATGATTGCCATTCTAACTGGTGTGAGATGGTATCTCATTGTGGTTTTGATTTGCATTTCTCTGATGGCCAGTGATGGTGAGCATTTTTTCATGTGTTTTTTGGCTGCATAAATGTCTTCTTTGGAGGAGTGTCTGTTCATGTCCTTCGCCCACTTTTTGATGGGGTTGTTTGCTGTTTTCTTGTAAATTTGTTGGAGTTCATTGTAGATTCTGGATATTAGCCCTTTGTCAGATGAGTAGGTTGCGAAAATTTTCTCCCATTTTGTAGGTTGCCTGTTCACTCTGATGGTAGTTTCCTTTGCTGTGCAGAAGCTCTTTAGTTTAATTAGATCCCATTTGTCAATTTTGGCTTTTGTGGCCATTGCTTTTGGTGTTTTAGACATGAAGTCCTTGCCCATGCCTATGTACTGAATGGTATTGCCTAGGTTTTCTTCTAGGGTTTTTATGGTTTTAGGTCTAACGTTTAAGTCTTTAATCCATCTTGAGTTGATTTTTGTATAAGGTGTAAGGAAGGGATCCAGTTTCAGCTTTCTACATGTGGCTAGCCAGTTTTCCCAGCACCATTTATTAAATAGGGAATCCTTTCTCCATTTCTTGTTTTTGTCAAGTTTGTCAAAGATCAGATTGTTGTACATATGTGGCATTATTTCTGACGGCTCTGTTCTGTTCCATTGATCTAGATCTCTGTTTGGTACCAGTACCATGCTGTTTTGGTTACTGTAGCCTTGTAGTATAGTTTGAAGTCAGGTAGCGTGATGCCTCCAGCTTTGTTCTTTTGGCTTAGGATTGACTTGGTGATGCGGGCTCTTTTTTGGTTCCATATGAATTTTAAAGTAGTTTTTTCCAATTCCGAGAAGAACGTCATTGGTAACTTGATGGGGATGGCATTGAATCTGTAAATTACCTTGGGAAGGATGGCCATTTTCATGATATTGATTCTTCCTACCCATGAGCATGGAATGTTCTTCCATTTGTTTGTATCCTCTTTTATTTCCTTGAGCAGTGGTTTGTAGTTTTCTCCTTGAAGAGGTCCTTCACATCCCTTGTAAGTTGGATTCCTAGGTATTTTATTCTCTTTGAAGCAATTGTGAATGGGAGTTCACTCATGATTTGGCTCTCTGTTTGTCTGTTATTGATGTATAAGAATGCTTGTGATTTTTGTCCATTGATTTTGTATCCTGAGACTTTGCTGAAGTTGCTTATCAGCTTAAGGAGATTTTGGGCTGAGACAATGGGGTTTTCTAGATATACTATCACGTCATCTGCAAACAGGGACAATTTGACTTCCTTTTTTCCTAATTGAATACCCTTGATTTCCTTCTCTTGCCTAATTGCCCTGGCCAGAACTTCCAACACTATGTTGAATAGAAGTGGTGAGAGAGGGCATCCCTGTCTTGTGCCAGTTTTCAAAGTGAATGCTTCCAGTTTTTGCCCATTCAGTATGATATTGGCTGTGGGTTTGTCATAAATAGCTCTTATTATTTTGAGATACGACCCATCAATACCTAATTTATTGAGAGTTTTTAGCATGAAGGGTTGTTGAATTATGTCAAAGTCCTTTTCTTCACGTACTGTGATAATCATGTGGTTTTTGACTTTGGTTCTGTTTATATGCTGGATTACATTTATTGATTTGCATATATTGAACCAGCCTTGCATCCCAGGGATGAAGCCCACTTGATCATGGTGGATAAGCTGTCTGATGTGCTGCTGGTTTCGGTTTGCCAGTAATTTATTGAGGATTTTTGCATCAATATTCATCAAGGATATTGGTCTAAAATTCTCTTTTTTGGTTGTGTCTCTGCCAAGCTTTGGTAGCAGCATGATGCTGGCCTCATAAAATGAGTTAGGAAGGATTCCCTCTTTTTCTATTGATTGGAATAGTTTCTGAAGTAATGGTTCCAGTTCCTCCTTGGACCTCTGGTAGAATTCGGCTGTGAACACATCTGATCCTGGACTCTTTTTGGTTGGTAAGCTATTGATTATTGCCACAACTTCAGATCCTGTTATTAGTCTACTCAGAGATTCAACTTCTTCCTGGTTTAGGCATGGGAGAGTGTATGTGTCGAGGAATTTATCCCTTTCTTTTTTTTTTAATTTTTTTTCTTTTTATCATTATTATTATTATTATTATTATTATTATTATACTTTAGGCTCTATGGTACATGTGCGCAACTTGCAGGTAAGCTACATGTGTATACATGTGCCATGCTGATGCGCTGCACCCACCAACTCGTCATCTATCATTAGGTATATCTCCCAATGCTGTCCCTCGCCCCTCGCCCCACCCCACAACAGTCCCCGAAGTGTGATGTTCCCCTTCCTGTGTCCATGTGTTCTCATTGTTCAATTCTCACCTATGAGTGAGAATATGTGGTGTTTGGCTTTTCGTTCTTGCGATAGTTTACTGAGAACGATGATTTCCAATTTCATCCATGTCCCTACAAAGGATATGAACTCATCATTTTTTATGGCTGCCTGGTATTCCATGGTGTATATGTGCCACCTTTTCTTAATCCAGTCTATCGTTGTTGGACATTTGGGTTGCTTCCAAGTCTTTGCTATTGGGTATAATGCCGCAATAAACATACGTGTGCATGTGTCTTCATAGCAGCATGATTTATTGTCCTTTGGGTATATACCCAGTAATGGGATGGCTGGGTCAAATGGAATTTCTAGTTCTAGATCCCTGAGGAATCGCCACAGTGACTTCCACAAGGGTTGAACTAGTTTACAGTCCCACCAACAGTGTAAAAGTGTTCCTATTTCTCCACATCCTCTCCAGCACCTGTTGTTTCCTGACTTTTTAATGATTGCCATTCTAACTGGTGTGAGATGGTATCTCATTGTGGTTTTGATTTGCATTTCTCTGATGGCCAGTGATGGTGAGCATTTTTTCATGTGTTTTTTGGCTGCATAAATGTCTTCTTTGGAGGAGTGTCTGTTCATGTCCTTCGCCCACTTTTTGATGGGGTTGTTTGGTGTTTTCTTGTAAATTTGTTGGAGTTCATTGTAGATTCTGGATATTATCCCTTTGTCAGATGAGTAGGTTGCGAAAATTTTCTCCCATTTTGTAGGTTGCCTGTTCACTCTGATGGTAGTTTCCTTTGCTGTGCAGAAGCTCTTTAGTTTAATTAGATCCCATTTGTCAATTTTGGCTTTTGTGGCCATTGCTTTTGGTGTTTTAGACATGAAGTCCTTGCCCATGCCTATGTCCTGAATGGTATTGCCTAGGTTTTCTTCTAGGGTTTTTATGGTTTTAGGTCTAACGTTTAAGTCTTTAATCCATCTTGAGTTGATTTTTGTATAAGGTGTAAGGAAGAGATCCAGTTTCAGCTTTCTACATGTGGCTAGCCAGTTTTCCCAGCACCATTTATTAAATAGGGAATCCTTTCTCCATTTCTTGTTTTTGTCAAGTTTGTCAAAGATCAGATTGTTGTAGATATGTGGCATTATTTCTGACGGCTCTGTTCTGTTCCATTGATCTAGATCTCTGTTTGGTACCAGTACCATGCTGTTTTGGTTACTGTAGCCTTGTAGTATAGTTTGAAGTCAGGTAGCGTGATGCCTCCAGCTTTGTTCTTTTGGCTTAGGATTGACTTGGTGATGCGGGCTCTTTTTTGGTTCCATATGAACTTTAAAGTAGTTTTTTCCAATTCCGTGCAGAAAGTCATTGGTAACTTGATGGGGATGGCATTGAATCTGTAAATTACCTTGGGAAGGATGGCCATTTTCATGATATTGATTCTTCCTACCCATGAGCATGGAATGTTCTTCCATTTGTTTGTATCCTCTTTTATTTCCTTGAGCAGTGGTTTGTAGTTTTCTCCTTGAAGAGGTCCTTCACATCCCTTGTAAGTTGGATTCCTAGGTATTTTATTCTCTTTGAAGCAATTGTGAATGGGAGTTCACTCATGATTTGGCTCTCTGTTTGTCTGTTATTGATGTATAAGAATGCTTGTGATTTTTGTCCATTGATTTTGTATCCTGAGACTTTGCTGAAGTTGCTTATCAGCTTAAGGAGATTTTGGGCTGAGACAATGGGGTTTTCTAGATATACTATCACGTCATCTGCAAACAGGGACAATTTGGCTTCCTTTTTTCCTAATTGAATACCCTTGATTTCCTTCTCTTGCCTAATTGCCCTGGCCAGAACTTCCAACACTATGTTGAATAGAAGTGGTGAGAGAGGGCATCCCTGTCTTGTGCCAGTTTTCAAAGTGAATGCTTCCAGTTTTTGCCCATTCAGTATGATATTGGCTGTGGGTTTGTCATAAATACCTCTTATTATTTTGAGATACGACCCATCAATACCTAATTTATTGAGAGTTTTTAGCATGAAGGGTTGTTGAATTTTGTCAAAGTCCTTTTCTTCACGTATTGAGATAATCATGTGGTTTTTGACTTTGGTTCTGTTTATATGCTGGATTACATTTATTGATTTGCATATATTGAACCAGCCTTGCATCCCAGGGATGAAGCCCACTTGATCATGGTGAATAAGCTGTCTGATGTGCTGGTGGATTCGGTTTGCCAGTAATTTATTGAGGATTTTTGCATCAATATTCATCAAGGATATTGGTCTAAAATTCTCTTTTTTGGTTGTGTCTCTGCCAAGCTTTGGTAGCAGCATGATGCTGGCCTCATAAAATGAGTTAGGAAGGATTCCCTCTTTTTCTATTGATTGGAATAGTTTCTGAAGTAATGGTTCCAGTTCCTCCTTAGACCTCTGGTAGAATTCGGCTGTGAACCCATCTGATCCTGGACTCTTTTTGGTTGGTAAGCTATTGATTATTGCCACAATTTCAGCTCCTGATATTAGTCTACTCAGAGATTCAACTTCTTCCTGGTTTAGGCATGGGAGAGTGTATGTGTCGAGGAATTTATCCCTTTTTTTTTTTTAATTTTTTTTCTTTTTATCATTATTATTATTATTATTATTATTATACTTTAGGCTCTATGGTACATGTGCGCAACTTGCAGGTAAGCTACATGTGTATACATGTGCCATGCTGGTGCGCTGCACCCACCAACTCGTCATCTAGCATTAGGTATATCTCCCAATGCTGTCCCTCGCCCCTCGCCCCACCCAACAACAGTCCCCGAAGTGTGATGTTCCCCTTCCTGTGTCCATGTGTTCTCATTGTTCAATTCTCACCTATGAGTGAGAATATGTGGTGTTTGGCTTTTCGTTCTTGCGATAGTTTACTGAGAACGATGATTTCCAATTTCATCCATGTCCCTACAAAGGATATGAACTCATCATTATTTATGGCTGCCTGGTATTCCATGGTGTATATGTGCCACCTTTTCTTAATCCAGTCTATCGTTGTTGGACATTTGGGTTGCTTCCAAGTCTTTGCTATTGGGTATAATGCCGCAATAAACATACGTCTGCATGTGTCTTCATAGCAGCATGATTTATAGTCCTTTGGGTATATACCCAGTAATGGGATGGCTGGGTCAAATGGAATTTCTAGTTCTAGATCCCTGAGGAATCGCCACAGTGACTTCCACAAGGGTTGAACTAGTTTACAGTCCCACCAACAGTGTAAAAGTGTTCCTATTTCTCCACATCCTCTCCAGCACCTGTTGTTTCCTGACTTTTTAATGATTGCCATTCTAACTGGTGTGAGATGGTATCTCATTGTGGTTTTGATTTGCATTTCTCTGATGGCCAGTGATGGTGAGCATTTTTTCATGTGTTTTTTGGCTGCATAAATGTCTTCTTTGGAGGAGTGTCTGTTCATGTCCTTCGCCCACTTTTTGATGGGGTTGTTTGCTGTTTTCTTGTAAATTTGTTGGAGTTCATTGTAGATTCTGGATATTAGCCCTTTGTCAGATGAGTAGGTTGCGAAAATTTTCTCCCATTTTGTAGGTTGCCTGTTCACTCTGATGGTAGTTTCCTTTGCTGTGCAGAAGCTCTTTAGTTTAATTAGATCCCATTTGTCAATTTTGGCTTTTGTGGCCATTGCTTTTGGTGTTTTAGACATGAAGTCCTTGCCCATGCCTATGTACTGAATGGTATTGCCTAGGGTTTCTTCTAGGGTTTTTATGGTTTTAGGTCTAACGTTTAAGTCTTTAATCCATCTTGAGTTGATTTTTGTATAAGGTGTAAGGAAGGGATCCAGTTTCAGCTTTCTACATGTGGCTAGCCAGTTTTCCCAGCACCATTTATTAAATAGGGAATCCTTTCTCCATTTCTTGTTTTTGTCAAGTTTGTCAAAGATCAGATTGTTGTACATATGTGGCATTATTTCTGACGGCTCTGTTCTGTTCCATTGATCTAGATCTCTGTTTGGTACCAGTACCATGCTGTTTTGGTTACTGTAGCCTTGTAGTATAGTTTGAAGTCAGGTAGCGTGATGCCTCCAGCTTTGTTCTTTTGGCTTAGGATTGACTTGGTGATGCGGGCTCTTTTTTGGTTCCATATGAATTTTAAAGTAGTTTTTTCCAATTCCGTGAAGAACGTCATTGGTAACTTGATGGGGATGGCATTGAATCTGTAAATTACCTTGGGAAGGATGGCCATTTTCATGATATTGATTCTTCCTACCCATGAGCATGGAATGTTCTTCCATTTGTTTGTATCCTCTTTTATTTCCTTGAGCAGTGGTTTGTAGTTTTCTCCTTGAAGAGGTCCTTCACATCCCTTGTAAGTTGGATTCCTAGGTATTTTATTCTCTTTGAAGCAATTGTGAATGGGAGTTCACTCATGATTTGGCTCTCTGTTTGTCTGTTATTGATGTATAAGAATGCTTGTGATTTTTGTCCATTGATTTTGTATCCTGAGACTTTGCTGAAGTTGCTTATCAGCTTAAGGAGATTTTGGGCTGAGACAATGGGGTTTTCTAGATATACTATCACGTCATCTGCAAACAGGGACAATTTGACTTCCTTTTTTCCTAATTGAATACCCTTGATTTCCTTCTCTTGCCTAATTGCCCTGGCCAGAACTTCCAACACTATGTTGAATAGAAGTGGTGAGAGAGGGCATCCCTGTCTTGTGCCAGTTTTCAAAGTGAATGCTTCCAGTTTTTGCCCATTCAGTATGATATTGGCTGTGGGTTAGTCATAAATAGCTCTTATTATTTTGAGATACGACCCATCAATACCTAATTTATTGAGAGTTTTTAGCATGAAGGGTTGTTGAATTATGTCAAAGTCCTTTTCTTCACGTACTGTGATAATCATGTGGTTTTTGACTTTGGTTCTGTTTATATGCTGGATTACATTTATTGATTTGCATATATTGAACCAGCCTTGCATCCCAGGGATGAAGCCCACTTGATC
This sequence comes from Pongo abelii, assembly GCF_028885655.2. Classification (NCBI taxonomy): domain Eukaryota; kingdom Metazoa; phylum Chordata; class Mammalia; order Primates; family Hominidae; genus Pongo; species Pongo abelii. Next base: position 13,344,292 of record NC_072000.2, on the reverse strand, counting down.
ATGGTGGATAAGCTGTCTGATGTGCTGCTGGTTTCGGTTTGCCAGTAATTTATTGAGGATTTTTGCATCAATATTCATCAAGGATATTGGTCTAAAATTCTCTTTTTTGGTTGTGTCTCTGCCAAGCTTTGGTAGCAGCATGATGCTGGCCTCATAAAATGAGTTAGGAAGGATTCCCTCTTTTTCTATTGATTGGAATAGTTTCTGAAGTAATGGTTCCAGTTCCTCCTTGGACCTCTGGTAGAATTCGGCTGTGAACCCATCTGATCCTGGACTCTTTTTGGTTGGTAAGCTATTGATTATTGCCACAACTTCAGATCCTGTTATTAGTCTACTCAGAGATTCAACTTCTTCCTGGTTTAGGCATGGGAGATTGTATGTGTCGAGGAATTTATCCCTTTCTTTTTTTTTTAATTTTTTTTCTTTTTATCATTATTATTATTATTATTATTATTATTATTATTATTATACTTTAGGCTCTATGGTACATGTGCGCAACTTGCAGGTAAGCTACATGTGTATACATGTGCCATGCTGATGCGCTGCACCCACCAACTCGTCATCTAGCATTAGGTATATCTCCCAATGCTGTCCCTCGCCCCTCGCCCCACCCCACAACAGTCCCCGAAGTGTGATGTTCCCCTTCCTGTGTCCATGTGTTCTCATTGTTCAATTCTCACCTATGAGTGAGAATATGTGGTGTTTGGCTTTTCGTTCTTGCGATAGTTTACTGAGAACGATGATTTCCAATTTCATCCATGTCCCTACAAAGGATATGAACTCATCATTTTTTATGGCTGCCTGGTATTCCATGGTGTATATGTGCCACCTTTTCTTAATCCAGTCTATCGTTGTTGGACATTTGGGTTGCTTCCAAGTCTTTGCTATTGGGTATAATGCCGCAATAAACATACGTCTGCATGTGTCTTCATAGCAGCATGATTTATTGTCCTTTGGGTATATACCCAGTAATGGGATGGCTGGGTCAAATGGAATTTCTAGTTCTAGATCCCTGAGGAATCGCCACAGTGACTTCCACAAGGGTTGAACTAGTTTACAGTCCCACCAACAGTGTAAAAGTGTTCCTATTTCTCCACATCCTCTCCAGCACCTGTTGTTTCCTGACTTTTTAATGATTGCCATTCTAACTGGTGTGAGATGGTATCTCATTGTGGTTTTGATTTGCATTTCTCTGATGGCCAGTGATGGTGAGCATTTTTTCATGTGTTTTTTGGCTGCATAAATGTCTTCTTTGGAGGAGTGTCTGTTCATGTCCTTCGCCCACTTTTTGATGGGGTTGTTTGGTGTTTTCTTGTAAATTTGTTGGAGTTCATTGTAGATTCTGGATATTATCCCTTTGTCAGATGAGTAGGTTGCGAAAATTTTCTCCCATTTTGTAGGTTGCCTGTTCACTCTGATGGTAGTTTCCTTTGCTGTGCAGAAGCTCTTTAGTTTAATTAGATCCCATTTGTCAATTTTGGCTTTTGTTGCCATTGCTTTTGGTGTTTTAGACATGAAGTCCTTGCCCATGCCTATGTCCTGAATGGTATTGCCTAGGTTTTCTTCTAGGGTTTTTATGGTTTTAGGTCTAACGTTTAAGTCTTTAATCCATCTTGAGTTGATTTTTGTATAAGGTGTAAGGAAGGGATCCAGTTTCAGCTTTCTACATGTGGCTAGCCAGTTTTCCCAGCACCATTTATTAAATAGGGAATCCTTTCTCCATTTCTTGTTTTTGTCAAGTTTGTCAAAGATCAGATTGTTGTAGATATGTGGCATTATTTCTGACGGCTCTGTTCTGTTCCATTGATCTAGATCTCTGTTTGGTACCAGTACCATGCTGTTTTGGTTACTGTAGCCTTGTAGTATAGTTTGAAGTCAGGTAGCGTGATGCCTCCAGCTTTGTTCTTTTGGCTTAGGATTGACTTGGTGATGCGGGCTCTTTTTTGGTTCCATATGAACTTTAAAGTAGTTTTTTCCAATTCCGTGCAGAAAGTCATTGGTAACTTGATGGGGATGGCATTGAATCTGTAAATTACCTTGGGAAGGATGGCCATTTTCATGATATTGATTCTTCCTACCCATGAGCATGGAATGTTCTTCCATTTGTTTGTATCCTCTTTTATTTCCTTGAGCAGTGGTTTGTAGTTTTCTCCTTGAAGAGGTCCTTCACATCCCTTGTAAGTTGGATTCCTAGGTATTTTATTCTCTTTGAAGCAATTGTGAATGGGAGTTCACTCATGATTTGGCTCTCTGTTTGTCTGTTATTGATGTATAAGAATGCTTGTGATTTTTGTCCATTGATTTTGTATCCTGAGACTTTGCTGAAGTTGCTTATCAGCTTAAGGAGATTTTGGGCTGAGACAATGGGGTTTTCTAGATATACTATCACGTCATCTGCAAACAGGGACAATTTGGCTTCCTTTTTTCCTAATTGAATACCCTTGATTTCCTTCTCTTGCCTAATTGCCCTGGCCAGAACTTCCAACACTATGTTGAATAGAAGTGGTGAGAGAGGGCATCCCTGTCTTGTGCCAGTTTTCAAAGTGAATGCTTCCAGTTTTTGCCCATTCAGTATGATATTGGCTGTGGGTTTGTCATAAATACCTCTTATTATTTTGAGATACGACCCATCAATACCTAATTTATTGAGAGTTTTTAGCATGAAGGGTTGTTGAATTTTGTCAAAGTCCTTTTCTTCACGTATTGAGATAATCATGTGGTTTTTGACTTTGGTTCTGTTTATATGCTGGATTACATTTATTGATTTGCATATATTGAACCAGCCTTGCATCCCAGGGATGAAGCCCACTTGATCATGGTGAATAAGCTGTCTGATGTGCTGGTGGATTCGGTTTGCCAGTAATTTATTGAGGATTTTTGCATCAATATTCATCAAGGATATTGGTCTAAAATTCTCTTTTTTGGTTGTGTCTCTGCCAAGCTTTGGTAGCAGCATGATGCTGGCCTCATAAAATGAGTTAGGAAGGATTCCCTCTTTTTCTATTGATTGGAATAGTTTCTGAAGTAATGGTTCCAGTTCCTCCTTAGACCTCTGGTAGAATTCGGCTGTGAACCCATCTGATCCTGGACTCTTTTTGGTTGGTAAGCTATTGATTATTGCCACAATTTCAGCTCCTGTTATTAGTCTACTCAGAGATTCAACTTCTTCCTGGTTTAGGCATGGGAGAGTGTATGTGTCGAGGAATTTATCCCTTTCTTTTTTTTTAATTTTTTTTCTTTTTATCATTATTATTATTATTATTATTATTATTATTATACTTTAGGCTCTATGGTACATGTGCGCAACTTGCAGGTAAGCTACATGTGTATACATGTGCCATGCTGGTGCGCTGCACCCACCAACTCGTCATCTAGCATTAGGTATATCTCCCAATGCTGTCCCTCGCCCCTCGCCCCACCCCACAACAGTCCCCGAAGTGTGATGTTCCCCTTCCTGTGTCCATGTGTTCTCATTGTTCAATTCTCACCTATGAGTGAGAATATGTGGTGTTTGGCTTTTCGTTCTTGCGATAGTTTACTGAGAACGATGATTTCCAATTTCATCCATGTCCCTACAAAGGATATGAACTCATCATTTTTTATGGCTGCCTGGTATTCCATGGTGTATATGTGCCACCTTTTCTTAATCCAGTCTATCGTTGTTGGACATTTGGGTTGCTTCCAAGTCTTTGCTATTGGGTATAATGCCGCAATAAACATACGTCTGCATGTGTCTTCATAGCAGCATGATTTATAGTCCTTTGGGTATATACCCAGTAATGGGATGGCTGGGTCAAATGGAATTTCTAGTTCTAGACCCCTGAGGAATCGCCACAGTGACTTCCACAAGGGTTGAACTAGTTTACAGTCCCACCAACAGTGTAAAAGTGTTCCTATTTCTCCACATCCTCTCCAGCACCTGTTGTTTCCTGACTTTTTAATGATTGCCATTCTAACTGGTGTGAGATGGTATCTCATTGTGGTTTTGATTTGCATTTCTCTGATGGCCAGTGATGGTGAGCATTTTTTCATGTGTTTTTTGGCTGCATAAATGTCTTCTTTGGAGGAGTGTCTGTTCATGTCCTTCGCCCACTTTTTGATGGGGTTGTTTGCTGTTTTCTTGTAAATTTGTTGGAGTTCTTTGTAGATTCTGGATATTAGCCCTTTGTCAGATGAGTAGGTTGCGAAAATTTTCTCCCATTTTGTAGGTTGCCTGTTCACTCTGATGGTAGTTTCCTTTGCTGTGCAGAAGCTCTTTAGTTTAATTAGATCCCATTTGTCAATTTTGGCTTTTGTTGCCATTGCTTTTGGTGTTTTAGACATGAAGTCCTTGCCCATGCCTATGTCCTGAATGGTATTGCCTAGGTTTTCTTCTAGGGTTTTTATGGTTTTAGGTCTAACGTTTAAGTCTTTAATCCATCTTGAGTTGATTTTTGTATAAGGTGTAAGGAAGGGATCCAGTTTCAGCTTTCTACATGTGGCTAGCCAGTTTTCCCAGCACCATTTATTAAATAGGGAATCCTTTCTCCATTTCTTGTTTTTGTCAAGTTTGTCAAAGATCAGATTGTTGTACATATGTGGCATTATTTCTGACGGCTCTGTTCTGTTCCATTGATCTAGATCTCTGTTTGGTACCAGTACCATGCTGTTTTGGTTACTGTAGCCTTGTAGTATAGTTTGAAGTCAGGTAGCGTGATGCCTCCAGCTTTGTTCTTTTGGCTTAGGATTGACTTGGTGATGCGGGCTCTTTTTTGGTTCCATATGAACTTTAAAGTAGTTTTTTCCAATTCTGTGCAGAAAGTCATTGGTAACTTGATGGGGATGGCATTGAATCTGTAAATTACCTTGGGAAGGATGGCCATTTTCATGATATTGATTCTTCCTACCCATGAGCATGGAATGTTCTTCCATTTGTTTGTATCCTCTTTTATTTCCTTGAGCAGTGGTTTGTAGTTTTCTCCTTGAAGAGGTCCTTCACATCCCTTGTAAGTTGGATTCCTAGGTATTTTATTCTCTTTGAAGCAATTGTGAATGGGAGTTCACTCATGATTTGGCTCTCTGTTTGTCTGTTATTGATGTATAAGAATGCTTGTGATTTTTGTCCATTGATTTTGTATCCTGAGACTTTGCTGAAGTTGCTTATCAGCTTAAGGAGATTTTGGGCTGAGACAATGGGGTTTTCTAGATATACTATCACGTCATCTGCAAACAGGGACAATTTGACTTCCTTTTTTCCTAATTGAATACCCTTGATTTCCTTCTCTTGCCTAATTGCCCTGGCCAGAACTTCCAACACTATGTTGAATAGAAGTGGTGAGAGAGGGCATCCCTGTCTTGTGCCAGTTTTCAAAGTGAATGCTTCCAGTTTTTGCCCATTCAGTATGATATTGGCTGTGGGTTTGTCATAAATAGCTCTTATTATTTTGAGATACGACCCATCAATACCTAATTTATTGAGAGTTTTTAGCATGAAGGGTTGTTGAATTATGTCAAAGTCCTTTTCTTCACGTACTGTGATAATCATGTGGTTTTTGACTTTGGTTCTGTTTATATGCTGGATTACATTTATTGATTTGCATATATTGAACCAGCCTTGCATCCCAGGGATGAAGCCCACTTGATCATGGTGGATAAGCTGTCTGATGTGCTGCTGGTTTCGGTTTGCCGGTAATTTATTGAGGATTTTTGCATCAATATTCATCAAGGATATTGGTCTAAAATTCTCTTTTTTGGTTGTGTCTCTGCCAAGCTTTGGTAGCAGCATGATGCTGGCCTCATAAAATGAGTTAGGAAGGATTCCCTCTTTTTCTATTGATTGGAATAGTTTCTGAAGTAATGGTTCCAGTTCCTCCTTGGACCTCTGGTAGAATTCGGCTGTGAACCCATCTGATTCTGGACCCTTTTTGGTTGGTAAGCTATTGATTATTGCCACAACTTCAGATCCTGTTATTAGTCTACTCAGAGATTCAACTTCTTCCTGGTTTAGGCATGGGAGAGTGTATGTGTCGTGGAATTTATCCCTTTCTTTTTTTTTTAATTTTTTTTCTTTTTATCATTATTATTATTATTATTATTATTATTATTATTATACTTTAGGCTCTATGGTACATGTGCGCAACTTGCAGGTAAGCTACATGTGTATACATGTGCCATGCTGATGCGCTGCACCCACCAACTCGTCATCTAGCATTAGGTATATCTCCCAATGCTGTCCCTCGCCCCTCGCCCCACCCCACAACAGTCCCCGAAGTGTGATGTTCCCCTTCCTGTGTCCATGTGTTCTCATTGTTCAATTCTCACCTATGAGTGAGAATATGTGGTGTTTGGCTTTTCGTTCTTGCGATAGTTTACTGAGAACGATGATTTCCAATTTCATCCATGTCCCTACAAAGGATATGAACTCATCATTTTTTATGGCTGCCTGGTATTCCATGGTGTATATGTGCCACCTTTTCTTAATCCAGTCTATCGTTGTTGGACATTTGGGTTGCTTCCAAGTCTTTGCTATTGGGTATAATGCCGCAATAAACATACGTGTGCATGTGTCTTCATAGCAGCATGATTTATTGTCCTTTGGGTATATACCCAGTAATGGGATGGCTGGGTCAAATGGAATTTCTAGTTCTAGATCCCTGAGGAATCGCCACAGTGACTTCCACAAGGGTTGAACTAGTTTACAGTCCCACCAACAGTGTAAAAGTGTTCCTATTTCTCCACATCCTCTCCAGCACCTGTTGTTTCCTGACTTTTTAATGATTGCCATTCTAACTGGTGTGAGATGGTATCTCATTGTGGTTTTGATTTGCATTTCTCTGATGGCCAGTGATGGTGAGCATTTTTTCATGTGTTTTTTGGCTGCATAAATGTCTTCTTTGGAGGAGTGTCTGTTCATGTCCTTCGCCCACTTTTTGATGGGGTTGTTTGGTGTTTTCTTGTAAATTTGTTGGAGTTCATTGTAGATTCTGGATATTATCCCTTTGTCAGATGAGTAGGTTGCGAAAATTTTCTCCCATTTTGTAGGTTGCCTGTTCACTCTGATGGTAGTTTCCTTTGCTGTGCAGAAGCTCTTTAGTTTAATTAGATCCCATTTGTCAATTTTGGCTTTTGTGGCCATTGCTTTTGGTGTTTTAGACATGAAGTCCTTGCCCATGCCTATGTCCTGAATGGTATTGCCTAGGTTTTCTTCTAGGGTTTTTATGGTTTTAGGTCTAACGTTTAAGTCTTTAATCCATCTTGAGTTGATTTTTGTATAAGGTGTAAGGAGGGGATCCAGTTTCAGCTTTCTACATGTGGCTAGCCAGTTTTCCCAGCACCATTTATTAAATAGGGAATCCTTTCTCCATTTCTTGTTTTTGTCAAGTTTGTCAAAGATCAGATTGTTGTAGATATGTGGCATTATTTCTGACGGCTCTGTTCTGTTCCATTGATCTAGATCTCTGTTTGGTACCAGTACCATGCTGTTTTGGTTACTGTAGCCTTGTAGTATAGTTTGAAGTCAGGTAGCGTGATGCCTCCAGCTTTGTTCTTTTGGCTTAGGATTGACTTGGTGATGCGGGCTCTTTTTTGGTTCCATATGAACTTTAAAGTAGTTTTTTCCAATTCTGTGCAGAAAGTCATTGGTAACTTGATGGGGATGGCATTGAATCTGTAAATTACCTTGGGAAGGATGGCCATTTTCATGATATTGATTCTTCCTACCCATGAGCATGGAATGTTCTTCCATTTGTTTGTATCCTCTTTTATTTCCTTGAGCAGTGGTTTGTAGTTTTCTCCTTGAAGAGGTCCTTCACATCCCTTGTAAGTTGGATTCCTAGGTATTTTATTCTCTTTGAAGCAATTGTGAATGGGAGTTCACTCATGATTTGGCTCTCTGTTTGTCTGTTATTGATGTATAAGAATGCTTGTGATTTTTGTCCATTGATTTTGTATCCTGAGACTTTGCTGAAGTTGCTTATCAGCTTAAGGAGATTTTGGGCTGAGACAATGGGGTTTTCTAGATATACTATCACGTCATCTGCAAACAGGGACAATTTGACTTCCTTTTTTCCTAATTGAATACCCTTGATTTCCTTCTCTTGCCTAATTGCCCTGGCCAGAACTTCCAACACTATGTTGAATAGAAGTGGTGAGAGAGGGCATCCCTGTCTTGTGCCAGTTTTCAAAGTGAATGCTTCCAGTTTTTGCCCATTCAGTATGATATTGGCTGTGGGTTTGTCATAAATAGCTCTTATTATTTTGAGATACGACCCATCAATACCTAATTTATTGAGAGTTTTTAGCATGAAGGGTTGTTGAATTATGTCAAAGTCCTTTTCTTCACGTACTGTGATAATCATGTGGTTTTTGACTTTGGTTCTGTTTATATGCTGGATTACATTTATTGATTTGCATATATTGAACCAGCCTTGCATCCCAGGGATGAAGCCCACTTGATCATGGTGGATAAGCTGTCTGATGTGCTGCTGGTTTCGGTTTGCCGGTAATTTATTGAGGATTTTTGCATCAATATTCATCAAGGATATTGGTCTAAAATTCTCTTTTTTGGTTGTGTCTCTGCCAAGCTTTGGTAGCAGCATGATGCTGGCCTCATAAAATGAGTTAGGAAGGATTCCCTCTTTTTCTATTGATTGGAATAGTTTCTGAAGTAATGGTTCCAGTTCCTCCTTGGACCTCTGGTAGAATTCGGCTGTGAACCCATCTGATTCTGGACCCTTTTTGGTTGGTAAGCTATTGATTATTGCCACAACTTCAGATCCTGTTATTAGTCTACTCAGAGATTCAACTTCTTCCTGGTTTAGGCATGGGAGAGTGTATGTGTCGTGGAATTTATCCCTTTCTTTTTTTTTTAATTTTTTTTCTTTTTATCATTATTATTATTATTATTATTATTATTATTATTATACTTTAGGCTCTATGGTACATGTGCGCAACTTGCAGGTAAGCTACATGTGTATACATGTGCCATGCTGATGCGCTGCACCCACCAACTCGTCATCTAGCATTAGGTATATCTCCCAATGCTGTCCCTCGCCCCTCGCCCCACCCCACAACAGTCCCCGAAGTGTGATGTTCCCCTTCCTGTGTCCATGTGTTCTCATTGTTCAATTCTCACCTATGAGTGAGAATATGTGGTGTTTGGCTTTTCGTTCTTGCGATAGTTTACTGAGAACGATGATTTCCAATTTCATCCATGTCCCTACAAAGGATATGAACTCATCATTTTTTATGGCTGCCTGGTATTCCATGGTGTATATGTGCCACCTTTTCTTAATCCAGTCTATCGTTGTTGGACATTTGGGTTGCTTCCAAGTCTTTGCTATTGGGTATAATGCCGCAATAAACATACGTGTGCATGTGTCTTCATAGCAGCATGATTTATTGTCCTTTGGGTATATACCCAGTAATGGGATGGCTGGGTCAAATGGAATTTCTAGTTCTAGATCCCTGAGGAATCGCCACAGTGACTTCCACAAGGGTTGAACTAGTTTACAGTCCCACCAACAGTGTAAAAGTGTTCCTATTTCTCCACATCCTCTCCAGCACCTGTTGTTTCCTGACTTTTTAATGATTGCCATTCTAACTGGTGTGAGATGGTATCTCATTGTGGTTTTGATTTGCATTTCTCTGATGGCCAGTGATGGTGAGCATTTTTTCATGTGTTTTTTGGCTGCATAAATGTCTTCTTTGGAGGAGTGTCTGTTCATGTCCTTCGCCCACTTTTTGATGGGGTTGTTTGGTGTTTTCTTGTAAATTTGTTGGAGTTCATTGTAGATTCTGGATATTATCCCTTTGTCAGATGAGTAGGTTGCGAAAATTTTCTCCCATTTTGTAGGTTGCCTGTTCACTCTGATGGTAGTTTCCTTTGCTGTGCAGAAGCTCTTTAGTTTAATTAGATCCCATTTGTCAATTTTGGCTTTTGTGGCCATTGCTTTTGGTGTTTTAGACATGAAGTCCTTGCCCATGCCTATGTCCTGAATGGTATTGCCTAGGTTTTCTTCTAGGGTTTTTATGGTTTTAGGTCTAACGTTTAAGTCTTTAATCCATCTTGAGTTGATTTTTGTATAAGGTGTAAGGAGGGGATCCAGTTTCAGCTTTCTACATGTGGCTAGCCAGTTTTCCCAGCACCATTTATTAAATAGGGAATCCTTTCTCCATTTCTTGTTTTTGTCAAGTTTGTCAAAGATCAGATTGTTGTAGATATGTGGCATTATTTCTGACGGCTCTGTTCTGTTCCATTGATCTAGATCTCTGTTTGGTACCAGTACCATGCTGTTTTGGTTACTGTAGCCTTGTAGTATAGTTTGAAGTCAGGTAGCGTGATGCCTCCAGCTTTGTTCTTTTGGCTTAGGATTGACTTGGTGATGCGGGCTCTTTTTTGGTTCCATATGAACTTTAAAGTAGTTTTTTCCAATTCTGTGCAGAAAGTCATTGGTAACTTGATGGGGATGGCATTGAATCTGTAAATTACCTTGGGAAGGATGGCCATTTTCATGATATTGATTCTTCCTACCCATGAGCATGGAATGTTCTTCCATTTGTTTGTATCCTCTTTTATTTCCTTGAGCAGTGGTTTGTAGTTTTCTCCTTGAAGAGGTCCTTCACATCCCTTGTAAGTTGGATTCCTAGGTATTTTATTCTCTTTGAAGCAATTGTGAATGGGAGTTCACTCATGATTTGGCTCTCTGTTTGTCTGTTATTGATGTATAAGAATGCTTGTGATTTTTGTCCATTGATTTTGTATCCTGAGACTTTGCTGAAGTTGCTTATCAGCTTAAGGAGATTTTGGGCTGAGACAATGGGGTTTTCTAGATATACTATCACGTCATCTGCAAACAGGGACAATTTGACTTCCTTTTTTCCTAATTGAATACCCTTGATTTCCTTCTCTTGCCTAATTGCCCTGGCCAGAACTTCCAACACTATGTTGAATAGAAGTGGTGAGAGAGGGCATCCCTGTCTTGTGCCAGTTTTCAAAGTGAATGCTTCCAGTTTTTGCCCATTCAGTATGATATTGGCTGTGGGTTTGTCATAAATAGCTCTTATTATTTTGAGATACGACCCATCAATACCTAATTTATTGAGAGTTTTTAGCATGAAGGGTTGTTGAATTATGTCAAAGTCCTTTTCTTCACGTACTGTGATAATCATGTGGTTTTTGACTTTGGTTCTGTTTATATGCTGGATTACATTTATTGATTTGCATATATTGAACCAGCCTTGCATCCCAGGGATGAAGCCCACTTGATCATGGTGGATAAGCTGTCTGATGTGCTGCTGGTTTCGGTTTGCCGGTAATTTATTGAGGATTTTTGCATCAATATTCATCAAGGATATTGGTCTAAAATTCTCTTTTTTGGTTGTGTCTCTGCCAAGCTTTGGTAGCAGCATGATGCTGGCCTCATAAAATGAGTTAGGAAGGATTCCCTCTTTTTCTATTGATTGGAATAGTTTCTGAAGTAATGGTTCCAGTTCCTCCTTGGACCTCTGGTAGAATTCGGCTGTGAACCCATCTGATTCTGGACCCTTTTTGGTTGGTAAGCTATTGATTATTGCCACAACTTCAGATCCTGTTATTAGTCTACTCAGAGATTCAACTTCTTCCTGGTTTAGGCATGGGAGAGTGTATGTGTCGTGGAATTTATCCCTTTCTTTTTTTTTTAATTTTTTTTCTTTTTATCATTATTATTATTATTATTATTATTATTATTATTATACTTTAGGCTCTATGGTACATGTGCGCAACTTGCAGGTAAGCTACATGTGTATACATGTGCCATGCTGATGCGCTGCACCCACCAACTCGTCATCTAGCATTAGGTATATCTCCCAATGCTGTCCCTCGCCCCTCGCCCCACCCCACAACAGTCCCCGAAGTGTGATGTTCCCCTTCCTGTGTCCATGTGTTCTCATTGTTCAATTCTCACCTATGAGTGAGAATATGTGGTGTTTGGCTTTTCGTTCTTGCGATAGTTTACTGAGAACGATGATTTCCAATTTCATCCATGTCCCTACAAAGGATATGAACTCATCATTTTTTATGGCTGCCTGGTATTCCATGGTGTATATGTGCCACCTTTTCTTAATCCAGTCTATCGTTGTTGGACATTTGGGTTGCTTCCAAGTCTTTGCTATTGGGTATAATGCCGCAATAAACATACGTGTGCATGTGTCTTCATAGCAGCATGATTTATTGTCCTTTGGGTATATACCCAGTAATGGGATGGCTGGGTCAAATGGAATTTCTAGTTCTAGATCCCTGAGGAATCGCCACAGTGACTTCCACAAGGGTTGAACTAGTTTACAGTCCCACCAACAGTGTAAAAGTGTTCCTATTTCTCCACATCCTCTCCAGCACCTGTTGTTTCCTGACTTTTTAATGATTGCCATTCTAACTGGTGTGAGATGGTATCTCATTGTGGTTTTGATTTGCATTTCTCTGATGGCCAGTGATGGTGAGCATTTTTTCATGTGTTTTTTGGCTGCATAAATGTCTTCTTTGGAGGAGTGTCTGTTCATGTCCTTCGCCCACTTTTTGATGGGGTTGTTTGGTGTTTTCTTGTAAATTTGTTGGAGTTCATTGTAGATTCTGGATATTATCCCTTTGTCAGATGAGTAGGTTGCGAAAATTTTCTCCCATTTTGTAGGTTGCCTGTTCACTCTGATGGTAGTTTCCTTTGCTGTGCAGAAGCTCTTTAGTTTAATTAGATCCCATTTGTCAATTTTGGCTTTTGTGGCCATTGCTTTTGGTGTTTTAGACATGAAGTCCTTGCCCATGCCTATGTCCTGAATGGTATTGCCTAGGTTTTCTTCTAGGGTTTTTATGGTTTTAGGTCTAACGTTTAAGTCTTTAATCCATCTTGAGTTGATTTTTGTATAAGGTGTAAGGAGGGGATCCAGTTTCAGCTTTCTACATGTGGCTAGCCAGTTTTCCCAGCACCATTTATTAAATAGGGAATCCTTTCTCCATTTCTTGTTTTTGTCAAGTTTGTCAAAGATCAGATTGTTGTAGATATGTGGCATTATTTCTGACGGCTCTGTTCTGTTCCATTGATCTAGATCTCTGTTTGGTACCAGTACCATGCTGTTTTGGTTACTGTAGCCTTGTAGTATAGTTTGAAGTCAGGTAGCGTGATGCCTCCAGCTTTGTTCTTTTGGCTTAGGATTGACTTGGTGATGCGGGCTCTTTTTTGGTTCCATATGAACTTTAAAGTAGTTTTTTCCAATTCCGTGCAGAAAGTCATTGGTAACTTGATGGGGATGGCATTGAATCTGTAAATTACCTTGGGAAGGATGGCCATTTTCATGATATTGATTCTTCCTACCCATGAGCATGGAATGTTCTTCCATTTGTTTGTATCCTCTTTTATTTCCTTGAGCAGTGGTTTGTAGTTTTCTCCTTGAAGAGGTCCTTCACATCCCTTGTAAGTTGGATTCCTAGGTATTTTATTCTCTTTGAAGCAATTGTGAATGGGAGTTCACTCATGATTTGGCTCTCTGTTTGTCTGTTATTGATGTATAAGAATGCTTGTGATTTTTGTCCATTGATTTTGTATCCTGAGACTTTGCTGAAGTTGCTTATCAGCTTAAGGAGATTTTGGGCTGAGACAATGGGGTTTTCTAGATATACTATCACGTCATCTGCAAACAGGGACAATTTGGCTTCCTTTTTTCCTAATTGAATACCCTTGATTTCCTTCTCTTGCCTAATTGCCCTGGCCAGAACTTCCAACACTATGTTGAATAGAAGTGGTGAGAGAGGGCATCCCTGTCTTGTGCCAGTTTTCAAAGTGAATGCTTCCAGTTTTTGCCCATTCAGTATGATATTGGCTGTGGGTTTGTCATAAATACCTCTTATTATTTTGAGATACGACCCATCAATACCTAATTTATTGAGAGTTTTTAACATGAAGGGTTGTTGAATTTTGTCAAAGTCCTTTTCTTCACGTATTGAGATAATCATGTGGTTTTTGACTTTGGTTCTGTTTATATGCTGGATTACATTTATTGATTTGCATATATTGAACCAGCCTTGCATCCCAGGGATGAAGCCCACTTGATCATGGTGAATAAGCTGTCTGATGTGCTGGTGGATTCGGTTTGCCAGTAATTTATTGAGGATTTTTGCATCAATATTCATCAAGGATATTGGTCTAAAATTCTCTTTTTTGGTTGTGTCTCTGCCAAGCTTTGGTAGCAGCATGATGCTGGCCTCATAAAATGAGTTAGGAAGGATTCCCTCTTTTTCTATTGATTGGAATAGTTTCTGAAGTAATGGTTCCAGTTCCTCCTTAGACCTCTGGTAGAATTCGGCTGTGAACCCATCTGATCCTGGACTCTTTTTGGTTGGTAAGCTATTGATTATTGCCACAATTTCAGCTCCTGTTATTAGTCTACTCAGAGATTCAACTTCTTCCTGGTTTAGGCATGGGAGAGTGTATGTGTCGAGGAATTTATCCCTTTCTTTTTTTTTAATTTTTTTTCTTTTTATCATTATTATTATTATTATTATTATTATTATTATACTTTAGGCTCCATGGTACATGTGCGCAACTTGCAGGTAAGCTACATGTGTATACATGTGCCATGCTGGTGCGCTGCACCCACCAACTCGTCATCTAGCATTAGGTATATCTCCCAATGCTGTCCCTCGCCCCTCGCCCCACCCCACAACAGTCCCCGAAGTGTGATGTTCCCCTTCCTGTGTCCATGTGTTCTCATTGTTCAATTCTCACCTATGAGTGAGAATATGTGGTGTTTGGCTTTTCGTTCTTGCGATAGTTTACTGAGAACGATGATTTCCAATTTCATCCATGTCCCTACAAAGGATATGAACTCATCATTTTTTATGGCTGCCTGGTATTCCATGGTGTATATGTGCCACCTTTTCTTAATCCAGTCTATCGTTGTTGGACATTTGGGTTGCTTCCAAGTCTTTGCTATTGGGTATAATGCCGCAATAAACATACGTCTGCATGTGTCTTCATAGCAGCATGATTTATAGTCCTTTGGGTATATACCCAGTAATGGGATGGCTGGGTCAAATGGAATTTCTAGTTCTAGACCCCTGAGGAATCGCCACAGTGACTTCCACAAGGGTTGAACTAGTTTACAGTCCCACCAACAGTGTAAAAGTGTTCCTATTTCTCCACATCCTCTCCAGCACCTGTTGTTTCCTGACTTTTTAATGATTGCCATTCTAACTGGTGTGAGATGGTATCTCATTGTGGTTTTGATTTGCATTTCTCTGATGGCCAGTGATTGTGAGCATTTTTTCATGTGTTTTTTGGCTGCATAAATGTCTTCTTTGGAGGAGTGTCTGTTCATGTCCTTCGCCCACTTTTTGATGGGGTTGTTTGCTGTTTTCTTGTAAATTTGTTGGAGTTCATTGTAGATTCTGGATATTAGCCCTTTGTCAGATGAGTAGGTTGCGAAAATTTTCTCCCATTTTGTAGGTTGCCTGTTCACTCTGATGGTAGTTTCCTTTGCTGTGCAGAAGCTCTTTAGTTTAATTAGATCCCATTTGTCAATTTTGGCTTTTGTTGCCATTGCTTTTGGTGTTTTAGACATGAAGTCCTTGCCCATGCCTATGTCCTGAATGGTATTGCCTAGGTTTTCTTCTAGGGTTTTTATGGTTTTAGGTCTAACGTTTAAGTCTTTAATCCATCTTGAGTTGATTTTTGTATAAGGTGTAAGGAAGGGATCCAGTTTCAGCTTTCTACATGTGGCTAGCCAGTTTTCCCAGCACCATTTATTAAATAGGGAATCCTTTCTCCATTTCTTGTTTTTGTCAAGTTTGTCAAAGATCAGATTGTTGTACATATGTGGCATTATTTCTGACGGCTCTGTTCTGTTCCATTGATCTAGATCTCTGTTTGGTACCAGTACCATGCTGTTTTGGTTACTGTAGCCTTGTAGTATAGTTTGAAGTCAGGTAGCGTGATGCCTCCAGCTTTGTTCTTTTGGCTTAGGATTGACTTGGTGATGCGGGCTCTTTTTTGGTTCCATATGAACTTTAAAGTAGTTTTTTCCAATTCTGTGCAGAAAGTCATTGGTAACTTGATGGGGATGGCATTGAATCTGTAAATTACCTTGGGAAGGATGGCCATTTTCATGATATTGATTCTTCCTACCCATGAGCATGGAATGTTCTTCCATTTGTTTGTATCCTCTTTTATTTCCTTGAGCAGTGGTTTGTAGTTTTCTCCTTGAAGAGGTCCTTCACATCCCTTGTAAGTTGGATTCCTAGGTATTTTATTCTCTTTGAAGCAATTGTGAATGGGAGTTCACTCATGATCTGGCTCTCTGTTTGTCTGTTATTGATGTATAAGAATGCTTGTGATTTTTGTCCATTGATTTTGTATCCTGAGACTTTGCTGAAGTTGCTTATCAGCTTAAGGAGATTTTGGGCTGAGACAATGGGGTTTTCTAGATATACTATCACGTCATCTGCAAACAGGGAGAATTTGACTTCCTTTTTTCCTAATTGAATACCCTTGATTTCCTTCTCTTGCCTAATTGCCCTGGCCAGAACTTCCAACACTATGTTGAATAGAAGTGGTGAGAGAGGGCATCCCTGTCTTGTGCCAGTTTTCAAAGTGAATGCTTCCAGTTTTTGCCCATTCAGTATGATATTGGCTGTGGGTTTGTCATAAATAGCTCTTATTATTTTGAGATACGACCCATCAATACCTAATTTATTGAGAGTTTTTAGCATGAAGGGTTGTTGAATTATGTCAAAGTCCTTTTCTTCACGTACTGTGATAATCATGTGGTTTTTGACTTTGGTTCTGTTTATATGCTGGATTACATTTATTGATTTGCATATATTGAACCAGCCTTGCATCCCAGGGATGAAGCCCACTTGATCATGGTGGATAAGCTGTCTGATGTGCTGCTGGTTTCGGTTTGCCAGTAATTTATTGAGGATTTTTGCATCAATATTCATCAAGGATATTGGTCTAAAATTCTCTTTTTTGGTTGTGTCTCTGCCAAGCTTTGGTAGCAGCATGATGCTGGCCTCATAAAATGAGTTAGGAAGGATTCCCTCTTTTTCTATTGATTGGAATAGTTTCTGAAGTAATGGTTCCAGTTCCTCCTTGGACCTCTGGTAGAATTCGGCTGTGAACCCATCTGATTCTGGACCCTTTTTGGTTGGTAAGCTATTGATTATTGCCACAACTTCAGATCCTGTTATTAGTCTACTCAGAGATTCAACTTCTTCCTGGTTTAGGCATGGGAGAGTGTATGTGTCGTGGAATTTATCCCTTTCTTTTTTTTTTAATTTTTTTTCTTTTTATCATTATTATTATTATTATTATTATTATTATTATTATACTTTAGGCTCTATGGTACATGTGCGCAACTTGCAGGTAAGCTACATGTGTATACATGTGCCATGCTGATGCGCTGCACCCACCAACTCGTCATCTAGCATTAGGTATATCTCCCAATGCTGTCCCTCGCCCCTCGCCCCACCCCACAACAGTCCCCGAAGTGTGATGTTCCCCTTCCTGTGTCCATGTGTTCTCATTGTTCAATTCTCACCTATGAGTGAGAATATGTGGTGTTTGGCTTTTCGTTCTTGCGATAGTTTACTGAGAACGATGATTTCCAATTTCATCCATGTCCCTACAAAGGATATGAACTCATCATTTTTTATGGCTGCCTGGTATTCCATGGTGTATATGTGCCACCTTTTCTTAATCCAGTCTATCGTTGTTGGACATTTGGGTTGCTTCCAAGTCTTTGCTATTGGGTATAATGCCGCAATAAACATACGTGTGCATGTGTCTTCATAGCAGCATGATTTATTGTCCTTTGGGTATATACCCAGTAATGGGATGGCTGGGTCAAATGGAATTTCTAGTTCTAGATCCCTGAGGAATCGCCACAGTGACTTCCACAAGGGTTGAACTAGTTTACAGTCCCACCAACAGTGTAAAAGTGTTCCTATTTCTCCACATCCTCTCCAGCACCTGTTGTTTCCTGACTTTTTAATGATTGCCATTCTAACTGGTGTGAGATGGTATCTCATTGTGGTTTTGATTTGCATTTCTCTGATGGCCAGTGATGGTGAGCATTTTTTCATGTGTTTTTTGGCTGCATAAATGTCTTCTTTGGAGGAGTGTCTGTTCATGTCCTTCGCCCACTTTTTGATGGGGTTGTTTGGTGTTTTCTTGTAAATTTGTTGGAGTTCATTGTAGATTCTGGATATTATCCCTTTGTCAGATGAGTAGGTTGCGAAAATTTTCTCCCATTTTGTAGGTTGCCTGTTCACTCTGATGGTAGTTTCCTTTGCTGTGCAGAAGCTCTTTAGTTTAATTAGATCCCATTTGTCAATTTTGGCTTTTGTGGCCATTGCTTTTGGTGTTTTAGACATGAAGTCCTTGCCCATGCCTATGTCCTGAATGGTATTGCCTAGGTTTTCTTCTAGGGTTTTTATGGTTTTAGGTCTAACGTTTAAGTCTTTAATCCATCTTGAGTTGATTTTTGTATAAGGTGTAAGGAGGGGATCCCGTTTCAGCTTTCTACATGTGGCTAGCCAGTTTTCCCAGCACCATTTATTAAATAGGGAATCCTTTCTCCATTTCTTGTTTTTGTCAAGTTTGTCAAAGATCAGATTGTTGTAGATATGTGGCATTATTTCTGACGGCTCTGTTCTGTTCCATTGATCTAGATCTCTGTTTGGTACCAGTACCATGCTGTTTTGGTTACTGTAGCCTTGTAGTATAGTTTGAAGTCAGGTAGCGTGATGCCTCCAGCTTTGTTCTTTTGGCTTAGGATTGACTTGGTGATGCGGGCTCTTTTTTGGTTCCATATGAACTTTAAAGTAGTTTTTTCCAATTCCGTGCAGAAAGTCATTGGTAACTTGATGGGGATGGCATTGAATCTGTAAATTACCTTGGGAAGGATGGCCATTTTCATGATATTGATTCTTCCTACCCATGAGCATGGAATGTTCTTCCATTTGTTTGTATCCTCTTTTATTTCCTGGAGCAGTGGTTTGTAGTTTTCTCCTTGAAGAGGTCCTTCACATCCCTTGTAAGTTGGATTCCTAGGTATTTTATTCTCTTTGAAGCAATTGTGAATGGGAGTTCACTCATGATTTGGCTCTCTGTTTGTCTGTTATTGATGTATAAGAATGCTTGTGATTTTTGTCCATTGATTTTGTATCCTGAGACTTTGCTGAAGTTGCTTATCAGCTTAAGGAGATTTTGGGCTGAGACAATGGGGTTTTCTAGATATACTATCACGTCATCTGCAAACAGGGACAATTTGGCTTCCTTTTTTCCTAATTGAATACCCTTGATTTCCTTCTCTTGCCTAATTGCCCTGGCCAGAACTTCCAACACTATGTTGAATAGAAGTGGTGAGAGAGGGCATCCCTGTCTTGTGCCAGTTTTCAAAGTGAATGCTTCCAGTTTTTGCCCATTCAGTATGATATTGGCTGTGGGTTTGTCATAAATACCTCTTATTATTTTGAGATACGACCCATCAATACCTAATTTATTGAGAGTTTTTAACATGAAGGGTTGTTGAATTTTGTCAAAGTCCTTTTCTTCACGTATTGAGATAATCATGTGGTTTTTGACTTTGGTTCTGTTTATATGCTGGATTACATTTATTGATTTGCATATATTGAACCAGCCTTGCATCCCAGGGATGAAGCCCACTTGATCATGGTGAATAAGCTGTCTGATGTGCTGGTGGATTCGGTTTGCCAGTAATTTATTGAGGATTTTTGCATCAATATTCATCAAGGATATTTGGTCTAAAATTCTCTTTTTTGGTTGTGTCTCTGCCAAGCTTTGGTAGCAGCATGATGCTGGCCTCATAAAATGAGTTAGGAAGGACTCCCTCTTTTTCTATTGATTGGAATAGTTTCTGAAGTAATGGTTCCAGTTCCTCCTTAGACCTCTGGTAGAATTCGGCTGTGAACCCATCTGATCCTGGACTCTTTTTGGTTGGTAAGCTATTGATTATTGCCACAATTTCAGCTCCTGTTATTAGTCTACTCAGAGATTCAACTTCTTCCTGGTTTAGGCATGGGAGAGTGTATGTGTCGAGGAATTTATCCCTTTCTTTTTTTTTAATTTTTTTTCTTTTTATCATTATTATTATTATTATTATTATTATTATTATACTTTAGGCTCCATGGTACATGTGCGCAACTTGCAGGTAAGCTACATGTGTATACATGTGCCATGCTGGTGCGCTGCACCCACCAACTCGTCATCTAGCATTAGGTATATCTCCCAATGCTGTCCCTCGCCCCTCGCCCCACCCAACAACAGTCCCCGAAGTGTGATGTTCCCCTTCCTGTGTCCATGTGTTCTCATTGTTCAATTCTCACCTATGAGTGAGAATATGTGGTGTTTGGCTTTTCGTTCTTGCGATAGTTTACTGAGAACGATGATTTCCAATTTCATCCATGTCCCTACAAAGGATATGAACTCATCATTTTTTATGGCTGCCTGGTATTCCATGGTGTATATGTGCCACCTTTTCTTAATCCAGTCTATCGTTGTTGGACATTTGGGTTGCTTCCAAGTCTTTGCTATTGGGTATAATGCCGCAATAAACATACGTCTGCATGTGTCTTCATAGCAGCATGATTTATAGTCCTTTGGGTATATACCCAGTAATGGGATGGCTGGGTCAAATGGAATTTCTAGTTCTAGACCCCTGAGGAATCGCCACAGTGACTTCCACAAGGGTTGAACTAGTTTACAGTCCCACCAACAGTGTAAAAGTGTTCCTATTTCTCCACATCCTCTCCAGCACCTGTTGTTTCCTGACTTTTTAATGATTGCCATTCTAACTGGTGTGAGATGGTATCTCATTGTGGTTTTGATTTGCATTTCTCTGATGGCCAGTGATGGTGAGCATTTTTTCATGTGTTTTTTGGCTGCATAAATGTCTTCTTTGGAGGAGTGTCTGTTCATGTCCTTCGCCCACTTTTTGATGGGGTTGTTTGCTGTTTTCTTGTAAATTTGTTGGAGTTCATTGTAGATTCTGGATATTAGCCCTTTGTCAGATGAGTAGGTTGCGAAAATTTTCTCCCATTTTGTAGGTTGCCTGTTCACTCTGATGGTAGTTTCCTTTGCTGTGCAGAAGCTCTTTAGTTTAATTAGATCCCATTTGTCAATTTTGGCTTTTGTTGCCATTGCTTTTGGTGTTTTAGACATGAAGTCCTTGCCCATGCCTATGTCCTGAATGGTATTGCCTAGGTTTTCTTCTAGGGTTTTTATGGTTTTAGGTCTAACGTTTAAGTCTTTAATCCATCTTGAGTTGATTTTTGTATAAGGTGTAAGGAAGGGATCCAGTTTCAGCTTTCTACATGTGGCTAGCCAGTTTTCCCAGCACCATTTATTAAATAGGGAATCCTTTCTCCATTTCTTGTTTTTGTCAAGTTTGTCAAAGATCAGATTGTTGTACATATGTGGCATTATTTCTGACGGCTCTGTTCTGTTCCATTGATCTAGATCTCTGTTTGGTACCAGTACCATGCTGTTTTGGTTACTGTAGCCTTGTAGTATAGTTTGAAGTCAGGTAGCGTGATGCCTCCAGCTTTGTTCTTTTGGCTTAGGATTGACTTGGTGATGCGGGCTCTTTTTTGGTTCCATATGAACTTTAAAGTAGTTTTTTCCAATTCTGTGCAGAAAGTCATTGGTAACTTGATGGGGATGGCATTGAATCTGTAAATTACCTTGGGAAGGATGGCCATTTTCATGATATTGATTCTTCCTACCCATGAGCATGGAATGTTCTTCCATTTGTTTGTATCCTCTTTTATTTCCTTGAGCAGTGGTTTGTAGTTTTCTCCTTGAAGAGGTCCTTCACATCCCTTGTAAGTTGGATTCCTAGGTATTTTATTCTCTTTGAAGCAATTGTGAATGGGAGTTCACTCATGATCTGGCTCTCTGTTTGTCTGTTATTGATGTATAAGAATGCTTGTGATTTTTGTCCATTGATTTTGTATCCTGAGACTTTGCTGAAGTTGCTTATCAGCTTAAGGAGATTTTGGGCTGAGACAATGGGGTTTTCTAGATATACTATCACGTCATCTGCAAACAGGGAGAATTTGACTTCCTTTTTTCCTAATTGAATACCCTTGATTTCCTTCTCTTGCCTAATTGCCCTGGCCAGAACTTCCAACACTATGTTGAATAGAAGTGGTGAGAGAGGGCATCCCTGTCTTGTGCCAGTTTTCAAAGTGAATGCTTCCAGTTTTTGCCCATTCAGTATGATATTGGCTGTGGGTTTGTCATAAATAGCTCTTATTATTTTGAGATACGACCCATCAATACCTAATTTATTGAGAGTTTTTAGCATGAAGGGTTGTTGAATTATGTCAAAGTCCTTTTCTTCACGTACTGTGATAATCATGTGGTTTTTGACTTTGGTTCTGTTTATATGCTGGATTACATTTATTGATTTGCATATATTGAACCAGCCTTGCATCCCAGGGATGAAGCCCACTTGATCATGGTGGATAAGCTGTCTGATGTGCTGCTGGTTTCGGTTTGCCAGTAATTTATTGAGGATTTTTGCATCAATATTCATCAAGGATATTGGTCTAAAATTCTCTTTTTTGGTTGTGTCTCTGCCAAGCTTTGGTAGCAGCATGATGCTGGCCTCATAAAATGAGTTAGGAAGGATTCCCTCTTTTTCTATTGATTGGAATAGTTTCTGAAGTAATGGTTCCAGTTCCTCCTTGGACCTCTGGTAGAATTCGGCTGTGAACCCATCTGATTCTGGACCCTTTTTGGTTGGTAAGCTATTGATTATTGCCACAACTTCAGATCCTGTTATTAGTCTACTCAGAGATTCAACTTCTTCCTGGTTTAGGCATGGGAGAGTGTATGTGTCGTGGAATTTATCCCTTTCTTTTTTTTTTAATTTTTTTTCTTTTTATCATTATTATTATTATTATTATTATTATTACTATTATACTTTAGGCTCTATGGTACATGTGCGCAACTTGCAGGTAAGCTACATGTGTATACATGTGCCATGCTGATGCGCTGCACCCACCAACTCGTCATCTAGCATTAGGTATATCTCCCAATGCTGTCCCTCGCCCCTCGCCCCACCCCACAACAGTCCCCGAAGTGTGATGTTCCCCTTCCTGTGTCCATGTGTTCTCATTGTTCAATTCTCACCTATGAGTGAGAATATGTGGTGTTTGGCTTTTCGTTCTTGCGATAGTTTACTGAGAACGATGATTTCCAATTTCATCCATGTCCCTACAAAGGATATGAACTCATCATTTTTTATGGCTGCCTGGTATTCCATGGTGTATATGTGCCACCTTTTCTTAATCCAGTCTATCGTTGTTGGACATTTGGGTTGCTTCCAAGTCTTTGCTATTGGGTATAATGCCGCAATAAACATACGTGTGCATGTGTCTTCATAGCAGCATGATTTATTGTCCTTTGGGTATATACCCAGTAATGGGATGGCTGGGTCAAATGGAATTTCTAGTTCTAGATCCCTGAGGAATCGCCACAGTGACTTCCACAAGGGTTGAACTAGTTTACAGTCCCACCAACAGTGTAAAAGTGTTCCTATTTCTCCACATCCTCTCCAGCACCTGTTGTTTCCTGACTTTTTAATGATTGCCATTCTAACTGGTGTGAGATGGTATCTCATTGTGGTTTTGATTTGCATTTCTCTGATGGCCAGTGATGGTGAGCATTTTTTCATGTGTTTTTTGGCTGCATAAATGTCTTCTTTGGAGGAGTGTCTGTTCATGTCCTTCGCCCACTTTTTGATGGGGTTGTTTGGTGTTTTCTTGTAAATTTGTTGGAGTTCATTGTAGATTCTGGATATTATCCCTTTGTCAGATGAGTAGGTTGCGAAAATTTTCTCCCATTTTGTAGGTTGCCTGTTCACTCTGATGGTAGTTTCCTTTGCTGTGCAGAAGCTCTTTAGTTTAATTAGATCCCATTTGTCAATTTTGGCTTTTGTGGCCATTGCTTTTGGTGTTTTAGACATGAAGTCCTTGCCCATGCCTATGTCCTGAATGGTATTGCCTAGGTTTTCTTCTAGGGTTTTTATGGTTTTAGGTCTAACGTTTAAGTCTTTAATCCATCTTGAGTTGATTTTTGTATAAGGTGTAAGGAGGGGATCCAGTTTCAGCTTTCTACATGTGGCTAGCCAGTTTTCCCAGCACCATTTATTAAATAGGGAATCCTTTCTCCATTTCTTGTTTTTGTCAAGTTTGTCAAAGATCAGATTGTTGTAGATATGTGGCATTATTTCTGACGGCTCTGTTCTGTTCCATTGATCTAGATCTCTGTTTGGTACCAGTACCATGCTGTTTTGGTTACTGTAGCCTTGTAGTATAGTTTGAAGTCAGGTAGCGTGATGCCTCCAGCTTTGTTCTTTTGGCTTAGGATTGACTTGGTGATGCGGGCTCTTTTTTGGTTCCATATGAACTTTAAAGTAGTTTTTTCCAATTCCGTGCAGAAAGTCATTGGTAACTTGATGGGGATGGCATTGAATCTGTAAATTACCTTGGGAAGGATGGCCATTTTCATGATATTGATTCTTCCTACCCATGAGCATGGAATGTTCTTCCATTTGTTTGTATCCTCTTTTATTTCCTTGAGCAGTGGTTTGTAGTTTTCTCCTTGAAGAGGTCCTTCACATCCCTTGTAAGTTGGATTCCTAGGTATTTTATTCTCTTTGAAGCAATTGTGAATGGGAGTTCACTCATGATTTGGCTCTCTGTTTGTCTGTTATTGATGTATAAGAATGCTTGTGATTTTTGTCCATTGATTTTGTATCCTGAGACTTTGCTGAAGTTGCTTATCAGCTTAAGGAGATTTTGGGCTGAGACAATGGGGTTTTCTAGATATACTATCACGTCATCTGCAAACAGGGACAATTTGGCTTCCTTTTTTCCTAATTGAATACCCTTGATTTCCTTCTCTTGCCTAATTGCCCTGGCCAGAACTTCCAACACTATGTTGAATAGAAGTGGTGAGAGAGGGCATCCCTGTCTTGTGCCAGTTTTCAAAGTGAATGCTTCCAGTTTTTGCCCATTCAGTATGATATTGGCTGTGGGTTTGTCATAAATACCTCTTATTATTTTGAGATACGACCCATCAATACCTAATTTATTGAGAGTTTTTAACATGAAGGGTTGTTGAATTTTGTCAAAGTCCTTTTCTTCACGTATTGAGATAATCATGTGGTTTTTGACTTTGGTTCTGTTTATATGCTGGATTACATTTATTGATTTGCATATATTGAACCAGCCTTGCATCCCAGGGATGAAGCCCACTTGATCATGGTGAATAAGCTGTCTGATGTGCTGGTGGATTCGGTTTGCCAGTAATTTATTGAGGATTTTTGCATCAATATTCATCAAGGATATTGGTCTAAAATTCTCTTTTTTGGTTGTGTCTCTGCCAAGCTTTGGTAGCAGCATGATGCTGGCCTCATAAAATGAGTTAGGAAGGACTCCCTCTTTTTCTATTGATTGGAATAGTTTCTGAAGTAATGGTTCCAGTTCCTCCTTAGACCTCTGGTAGAATTCGGCTGTGAACCCATCTGATCCTGGACTCTTTTTGGTTGGTAAGCTATTGATTATTGCCACAATTTCAGCTCCTGTTATTAGTCTACTCAGAGATTCAACTTCTTCCTGGTTTAGGCATGGGAGAGTGTATGTGTCGAGGAATTTATCCCTTTCTTTTTTTTTAATTTTTTTTCTTTTTATCATTATTATTATTATTATTATTATTATTATTATACTTTAGGCTCCATGGTACATGTGCGCAACTTGCAGGTAAGCTACATGTGTATACATGTGCCATGCTGGTGCGCTGCACCCACCAACTCGTCATCTAGCATTAGGTATATCTCCCAATGCTGTCCCTCGCCCCTCGCCCCACCCAACAACAGTCCC
This sequence comes from Pongo abelii, assembly GCF_028885655.2. NCBI lineage: Eukaryota > Metazoa > Chordata > Mammalia > Primates > Hominidae > Pongo > Pongo abelii. The sequence continues at coordinate 13,318,374 of NC_072000.2, read as the reverse complement.
CGAAGTGTGATGTTCCCCTTCCTGTGTCCATGTGTTCTCATTGTTCAATTCTCACCTATGAGTGAGAATATGTGGTGTTTGGCTTTTCGTTCTTGCGATAGTTTACTGAGAACGATGATTTCCAATTTCATCCATGTCCCTACAAAGGATATGAACTCATCATTTTTTATGGCTGCCTGGTATTCCATGGTGTATATGTGCCACCTTTTCTTAATCCAGTCTATCGTTGTTGGACATTTGGGTTGCTTCCAAGTCTTTGCTATTGGGTATAATGCCGCAATAAACATACGTCTGCATGTGTCTTCATAGCAGCATGATTTATAGTCCTTTGGGTATATACCCAGTAATGGGATGGCTGGGTCAAATGGAATTTCTAGTTCTAGATCCCTGAGGAATCGCCACAGTGACTTCCACAAGGGTTGAACTAGTTTACAGTCCCACCAACAGTGTAAAAGTGTTCCTATTTCTCCACATCCTCTCCAGCACCTGTTGTTTCCTGACTTTTTAATGATTGCCATTCTAACTGGTGTGAGATGGTATCTCATTGTGGTTTTGATTTGCATTTCTCTGATGGCCAGTGATGGTGAGCATTTTTTCATGTGTTTTTTGGCTGCATAAATGTCTTCTTTGGAGGAGTGTCTGTTCATGTCCTTCGCCCACTTTTTGATGGGGTTGTTTGCTGTTTTCTTGTAAATTTGTTGGAGTTCATTGTAGATTCTGGATATTAGCCCTTTGTCAGATGAGTAGGTTGCGAAAATTTTCTCCCATTTTGTAGGTTGCCTGTTCACTCTGATGGTAGTTTCCTTTGCTGTGCAGAAGCTCTTTAGTTTAATTAGATCCCATTTGTCAATTTTGGCTTTTGTGGCCATTGCTTTTGGTGTTTTAGACATGAAGTCCTTGCCCATGCCTATGTCCTGAATGGTATTGCCTAGGTTTTCTTCTAGGGTTTTTATGGTTTTAGGTCTAACGTTTAAGTCTTTAATCCATCTTGAGTTGATTTTTGTATAAGGTGTAAGGAAGGGATCCAGTTTCAGCTTTCTACATGTGGCTAGCCAGTTTTCCCAGCACCATTTATTAAATAGGGAATCCTTTCTCCATTTCTTGTTTTTGTCAAGTTTGTCAAAGATCAGATTGTTGTAGATATGTGGCATTATTTCTGACGGCTCTGTTCTGTTCCATTGATCTAGATCTCTGTTTGGTACCAGTACCATGCTGTTTTGGTTACTGTAGCCTTGTAGTATAGTTTGAAGTCAGGTAGCGTGATGCCTCCAGCTTTGTTCTTTTGGCTTAGGATTGACTTGGTGATGCGGGCTCTTTTTTGGTTCCATATGAATTTTAAAGTAGTTTTTTCCAATTCCGTGAAGAACGTCATTGGTAACTTGATGGGGATGGCATTGAATCTGTAAATTACCTTGGGAAGGATGGCCATTTTCATGATATTGATTCTTCCTACCCATGAGCATGGAATGTTCTTCCATTTGTTTGTATCCTCTTTTATTTCCTTGAGCAGTGGTTTGTAGTTTTCTCCTTGAAGAGGTCCTTCACATCCCTTGTAAGTTGGATTCCTAGGTATTTTATTCTCTTTGAAGCAATTGTGAATGGGAGTTCACTCATGATTTGGCTCTCTGTTTGTCTGTTATTGATGTATAAGAATGCTTGTGATTTTTGTCCATTGATTTTGTATCCTGAGACTTTGCTGAAGTTGCTTATCAGCTTAAGGAGATTTTGGGCTGAGACAATGGGGTTTTCTAGATATACTATCACGTCATCTGCAAACAGGGACAATTTGACTTCCTTTTTTCCTAATTGAATACCCTTGATTTCCTTCTCTTGCCTAATTGCCCTGGCCAGAACTTCCAACACTATGTTGAATACAAGTGGTGAGAGAGGGCATCCCTGTCTTGTGCCAGTTTTCAAAGTGAATGCTTCCAGTTTTTGCCCATTCAGTATGATATTGGCTGTGGGTTTGTCATAAATAGCTCTTATTATTTTGAGATACGACCCATCAATACCTAATTTATTGAGAGTTTTTAGCATGAAGGGTTGTTGAATTTTGTCAAAGTCCTTTTCTTCACGTATTGAGATAATCGTGTGGTTTTTGACTTTGGTTCTGTTTATATGCTGGATTACATTTATTGATTTGCATATATTGAACCAGCCTTGCATCCCAGGGATGAAGCCCACTTGATCATGGTGAATAAGCTGTCTGATGTGCTGCTGGATTCGGTTTGCCAGTAATTTATTGAGGATTTTTGCATCAATATTCATCAAGGATATTGGTCTAAAATTCTCTTTTTTGGTTGTGTCTCTGCCAAGCTTTGGTATCAGCATGATGCTGGCCTCATAAAATGAGTTAGGAAGGATTCCCTCTTTTTCTATTGATTGGAATAGTTTCTGAAGTAATGGTTCCAGTTCCTCCTTGGACCTCTGGTAGAATTCGGCTGTGAACCCATCTGATCCTGGACTCTTTTTGGTTGGTAAGCTATTGATTATTGCCACAACTTCAGCTCCTGTTATTAGTCTACTCAGAGATTCAATTTCTTCCTGGTTTAGGCATGGGAGAGTGTATGTGTCGAGGAATTTATCCCTTTCTTTTTTTTTAATTTTTTTTCTTTTTATCATTATTATTAGTATTATTATTATTATTATTATTATTATTATTATACTTTAGGCTCCATGGTACATGTGCGCAACTTGCAGGTAAGCTACATGTGTATACATGTGCCATGCTGGTGCGCTGCACCCACCAACTCGTCATCTAGCATTAGGTATATCTCCCAATGCTGTCCCTCGCACCTCGCCCCACCCCACAACAGTCCCCGAAGTGTGATGTTCCCCTTCCTGTGTCCATGTGTTCTCATTGTTCAATTCTCACCTATGAGTGAGAATATGTGGTGTTTGGCTTTTCGTTCTTGCGATAGTTTACTGAGAACTATGATTTCCAATTTCATCCATGTCCCTACAAAGGATATGAACTCATCATTTTTTATGGCTGCCTGGTGTTCCATGGTGTATATGTGCCACCTTTTCTTAATCCAGTCTATCGTTGTTGGACATTTGGGTTGCTTCCAAGTCTTTGCTATTGGGTATAATGCCACAATAAACATACGTGTGCATGTGTCTTCATAGCAGCATGATTTATAGTCCTTTGGGTATATACCCAGTAATGGGATGGCTGGGTCAAATGGAATTTCTAGTTCTAGATCCCTGAGGAATCGCCACAGTGACTTCCACAAGGGTTGAACTAGTTTACAGTCCCACCAACAGTGTAAAAGTGTTCCTATTTCTCCACATCCTCTCCAGCACCTGTTGTTTCCTGACTTTTTAATGATTGCCATTCTAACTGGTGTGAGATGGTATCTCATTGTGGTTTTGATTTGCATTTCTCTGATGGCCAGTGATGGTGAGCATTTTTTCATGTGTTTTTTGGCTGCATAAATGTCTTCTTTGGAGGAGTGTCTGTTCATGTCCTTCGCCCACTTTTTGATGGGGTTGTTTGCTGTTTTCTTGTAAATTTGTTGGAGTTCATTGTAGATTCTGGATATTATCCCTTTGTCAGATGAGTAGGTTGCGAAAATTTTCTCCCATTTTGTAGGTTGCCTGTTCACTCTGATGGTAGTTTCCTTTGCTGTGCAGAAGCTCTTTAGTTTAATTAGATCCCATTTGTCAATTTTGGCTTTTGTTGCCATTGCTTTTGGTGTTTTAGACATGAAGTCCTTGCCCATGCCTATGTCCTGAATGGTATTGCCTAGGTTTTCTTCTAGGGTTTTTATGGTTTTAGGTCTAACGTTTAAGTCTTTAATCCATCTTGAGTTGATTTTTGTATAAGGTGTAAGGAAGGGATCCAGTTTCAGCTTTCTACATGTGGCTAGCCAGTTTTCCCAGCACCATTTATTAAATAGGGAATCCTTTCTCCATTTCTTGTTTTTGTCAAGTTTGTCAAAGATCAGATTGTTGTACATATGTGGCATTATTTCTGACGGCTCTGTTCTGTTCCATTGATCTAGATCTCTGTTTGGTACCAGTACCATGCTGTTTTGGTTACTGTAGCCTTGTAGTATAGTTTGAAGTCAGGTAGCGTGATGCCTCCAGCTTTGTTCTTTTGGCTTAGGATTGACTTGGTGATGCGGGCTCTTTTTTGGTTCCATATGAATTTTAAAGTAGTTTTTTCCAATTCCGTGAAGAACGTCATTGGTAACTTGATGGGGATGGCATTGAATCTGTAAATTACCTTGGGAAGGATGGCCATTTTCATGATATTGATTCTTCCTACCCATGAGCATGGAATGTTCTTCCATTTGTTTGTATCCTCTTTTATTTCCTTGAGCAGTGGTTTGTAGTTTTCTCCTTGAAGAGGTCCTTCACATCCCTTGTAAGTTGGATTCCTAGGTATTTTATTCTCTTTGAAGCAATTGTGAATGGGAGTTCACTCATGATTTGGCTCTCTGTTTGTCTGTTATTGATGTATAAGAATGCTTGTGATTTTTGTCCATTGATTTTGTATCCTGAGACTTTGCTGAAGTTGCTTATCAGCTTAAGGAGATTTTGGGCTGAGACAATGGGGTTTTCTAGATATACTATCACGTCATCTGCAAACAGGGACAATTTGACTTCCTTTTTTCCTAATTGAATACCCTTGATTTCCTTCTCTTGCCTAATTGCCCTGGCCAGAACTTCCAACACTATGTTGAATACAAGTGGTGAGAGAGGGCATCCCTGTCTTGTGCCAGTTTTCAAAGTGAATGCTTCCAGTTTTTGCCCATTCAGTATGATATTGGCTGTGGGTTTGTCATAAATAGCTCTTATTATTTTGAGATACGACCCATCAATACCTAATTTATTGAGAGTTTTTAGCATGAAGGGTTGTTGAATTTTGTCAAAGTCCTTTTCTTCACGTATTGAGATAATCATGTGGTTTTTGACTTTGGTTCTGTTTATATGCTGGATTACATTTATTGATTTGCATATATTGAACCAGCCTTGCATCCCAGGGATGAAGCCCACTTGATCATGGTGAATAAGCTGTCTGATGTGCTGCTGGATTCGGTTTGCCAGTAATTTATTGAGGATTTTTGCATCAATATTCATCAAGGATATTGGTCTAAAATTCTCTTTTTTGGTTGTGTCTCTGCCAAGCTTTGGTATCAGCATGATGCTGGCCTCATAAAATGAGTTAGGAAGGATTCCCTCTTTTTCTATTGATTGGAATAGTTTCTGAAGTAATGGTTCCATTTCCTCCTTGGACCTCTGGTAGAATTCGGCTGGGAACCCATCTGATCCTGGACTCTTTTTGGTTGGTAAGTTATTGATTATTGCCACAATTTCAGCTCCTGTTATTAGTCTACTCAGAGATTCCACTTCTTCCTGGTTTAGGCTTGGGAGAGTGTATGTGTCGAGGAATTTATCCCTTTCTTTTTTTTTTTAATTTTTTTTCTTTTTATCATTATTATTATTATTATTATTATTATTATTATACTTTAGGCTCTATGGTACATGTGCGCAACTTGCAGGTAAGCTACATGTGTATACATGTGCCATGCTGGTGCGCTGCACCCACCAACTCGTCATCTAGCATTAGGTATATCTCCCAATGCTGTCCCTCGCCCCTCGCCCCACCCCACAACAGTCCCCGAAGTGTGATGTTCCCCTTCCTGTGTCCATGTGTTCTCATTGTTCAATTCTCACCTATGAGTGAGAATATGTGGTGTTTGGCTTTTCGTTCTTGCGATAGTTTACTGAGAACGATGATTTCCAATTTCATCCATGTCCCTACAAAGGATATGAACTCATCATTTTTTATGGCTGCCTGGTATTCCATGGTGTATATGTGCCACCTTTTCTTAATCCAGTCTATCGTTGTTGGACATTTGGGTTGCTTCCAAGTCTTTGCTATTGGGTATAATGCCGCAATAAACATACGTCTGCATGTGTCTTCATAGCAGCATGATTTATAGTCCTTTGGGTATATACCCAGTAATGGGATGGCTGGGTCAAATGGAATTTCTAGTTCTAGATCCCTGAGGAATCGCCACAGTGACTTCCACAAGGGTTGAACTAGTTTACAGTCCCACCAACAGTGTAAAAGTGTTCCTATTTCTCCACATCCTCTCCAGCACCTGTTGTTTCCTGACTTTTTAATGATTGCCATTCTAACTGGTGTGAGATGGTATCTCATTGTGGTTTTGATTTGCATTTCTCTGATGGCCAGTGATGGTGAGCATTTTTTCATGTGTTTTTTGGCTGCATAAATGTCTTCTTTGGAGGAGTGTCTGTTCATGTCCTTCGCCCACTTTTTGATGGGGTTGTTTGCTGTTTTCTTGTAAATTTGTTGGAGTTCATTGTAGATTCTGGATATTATCCCTTTGTCAGATGAGTAGGTTGCGAAAATTTTCTCCCATTTTGTAGGTTGCCTGTTCACTCTGATGGTAGTTTCCTTTGCTGTGCAGAAGCTCTTTAGTTTAATTAGATCCCATTTGTCAATTTTGGCTTTTGTGGCCATTGCTTTTGGTGTTTTAGACATGAAGTCCTTGCCCATGCCTATGTCCTGAATGGTATTGCCTAGGTTTTCTTCTAGGGTTTTTATGGTTTTAGGTCTAACGTTTAAGTCTTTAATCCATCTTGAGTTGATTTTTGTATAAGGTGTAAGGAAGGGATCCAGTTTCAGCTTTCTACATGTGGCTAGCCAGTTTTCCCAGCACCATTTATTAAATAGGGAATCCTTTCTCCATTTCTTGTTTTTGTCAAGTTTGTCAAAGATCAGATTGTTGTAGATATGTGGCATTATTTCTGACGGCTCTGTTCTGTTCCATTGATCTAGATCTCTGTTTGGTACCATTACCATGCTGTTTTGGTTACTGTAGCCTTGTAGTATAGTTTGAAGTCAGGTAGCGTGATGCCTCCAGCTTTGTTCTTTTGGCTTAGGATTGACTTGGTGATGCGGGCTCTTTTTTGGTTCCATATGAATTTTAAAGTAGTTTTTTCCAATTCCGTGAAGAACGTCATTGGTAACTTGATGGGGATGGCATTGAATCTGTAAATTACCTTGGGAAGGATGGCCATTTTCATGATATTGATTCTTCCTACCCATGAGCATGGAATGTTCTTCCATTTGTTTGTATCCTCTTTTATTTCCTTGAGCAGTGGTTTGTAGTTTTCTCCTTGAAGAGGTCCTTCACATCCCTTGTAAGTTGGATTCCTAGGTATTTTATTCTCTTTGAAGCAATTGTGAATGGGAGTTCACTCATGATTTGGCTCTCTGTTTGTCTGTTATTGATGTATAAGAATGCTTGTGATTTTTGTCCATTGATTTTGTATCCTGAGACTTTGCTGAAGTTGCTTATCAGCTTAAGGAGATTTTGGGCTGAGACAATGGGGTTTTCTAGATATACTATCACGTCATCTGCAAACAGGGACAATTTGACTTCCTTTTTTCCTAATTGAATACCCTTGATTTCCTTCTCTTGCCTAATTGCCCTGGCCAGAACTTCCAACACTATGTTGAATAGAAGTGGTGAGAGAGGTCATCCCTGTCTTGTGCCAGTTTTCAAAGTGAATGCTTCCAGTTTTTGCCCATTCAGTATGATATTGGCTGTGGGTTTGTCATAAATAGCTCTTATTATTTTGAGATACGACCCATCAATACCTAATTTATTGAGAGTTTTTAGCATGAAGGGTTGTTGAATTTTGTCAAAGTCCTTTTCTTCACGTATTGAGGTAATCATGTGGTTTTTGACTTTGGTTCTGTTTATATGCTGGATTACATTTATTGATTTGCATATATTGAACCAGCCTTGCATCCCAGGGATGAAGCCCACTTGATCATGGTGGATAAGCTGTCTGATGTGCTGCTGGATTCGGTTTGCCAGTAATTTATTGAGGATTTCTGCATCAATATTCATCAAGGATATTGGTCTAAAATTCTCTTTTTTGGTTGTGTCTTTGCCAAGCTTTGGTATCAGCATGATGCTGGCCTCATAAAATGAGTTAGGAAGGATTCCCTCTTTTTCTATTGATTGGAATAGTTTCTGAAGTAATGGTTCCAGTTCCTCCTTGGACCTCTGGTAGAATTCGGCTGTGAACCCATCTGATTCTGGACTCTTTTTGGTTGGTAAGCTATTGATTATTGCCACAACTTCAGCTCCTGTTATTAGTCTACTCAGAGATTCAACTTCTTCCTGGTTTAGGCATGGGAGAGTGTATGTGTCGAGGAATTTATCCCTTTCTTTTTTTTTTAATTTTTTTTCTTTTTATCATTATTATTATTATTATTATTATTATTATACTTTAGGCTCTATGGTACATGTGCGCAACTTGCAGGTAAGCTACATGTGTATACATGTGCCATGCTGGTGCGCTGCACCCACCAACTCGTCATCTAGCATTAGGTATATCTCCCAATGCTGTCCCTCGCCCCTCCAGCCACCCCACAACAGTCCCCGAAGTGTGATGTTCCCCTTCCTGTGTCCATGTGTTCTCATTGTTCAATTCTCACCTATGAGTGAGAATATGTGGTGTTTGGCTTTTCGTTCTTGCGATAGTTTACTGAGAACGATGATTTCCAATTTCATCCATGTCCCTACAAAGGATATGAACTCATCATTTTTTATGGCTGCCTGGTATTCCATGGTGTATATGTGCCACCTTTTCTTAATCCAGTCTATCGTTGTTGGACATTTGGGTTGCTTCCAAGTCTTTGCTATTGGGTATAATGCCACAATAAACATACGTGTGCATGTGTCTTCATAGCAGCATGATTTATAGTCCTTTGGGTATATACCCAGTAATGGGATGGCTGGGTCAAATGGAATTTCTAGTTCTAGATCCCTGAGGAATCACCACAGTGACTTCCACAAGGGTTGAACTAGTTTACAGTCCCACCAACAGTGTAAAAGTGTTCCTATTTCTCCACATCCTCTCCAGCACCTGTTGTTTCCTGACTTTTTAATGATTGCCATTCTAACTGGTGTGAGATGGTATCTCATTGTGGTTTTGATTTGCATTTCTCTGATGGCCAGTGATGGTGAGCATTTTTTCATGTGTTTTTTGGCTGCATAAATGTCTTCTTTGGAGGAGTGTCTGTTCATGTCCTTCGCCCACTTTTTGATGGGGTTGTTTGGTGTTTTCTTGTAAATTTGTTGGAGTTCATTGTAGATTCTGGATATTATCCCTTTGTCAGATGAGTAGGTTGCGAAAATTTTCTCCCATTTTGTAGGTTGCCTGTTCACTCTGATGGTAGTTTCCTTTGCTGTGCAGAAGCTCTTTAGTTTAATTAGATCCCATTGTCAATTTTGGCTTTTGTTGCCATTGCTTTTGGTGTTTTAGACATGAAGTCCTTTCCCATGCCTATGTCCTGAATGGTATTGCCTAGGTTTTCTTCTAGGGTTTTTATGGTTTTAGGTCTAACGTTTAAGTCTTTAATCCATCTTGAGTTGATTTTTGTATAAGGTGTAAGGAAGGGATCCAGTTTCAGCTTTCAACATGTGGCTAGCCAGTTTTCCCAGCACCATTTATTAAATAGGGAATCCTTTCTCCATTTCTTGTTTTTGTCAAGTTTGTCAAAGATCAGATTGTTGTAGATATGTGGCATTATTTCTGACGGCTCTGTTCTGTTCCATTGATCTAGATCTCTGTTTGGTACCAGTACCATGCTGTTTTGGTTACTGTAGCCTTGTAGTATAGTTTGAAGTCAGGTAGCGTGATGCCTCCAGCTTTGTTCTTTTGGCTTAGGATTGACTTGGTGATGCGGGCTCTTTTTTGGTTCCATATGAACTTTAAAGTAGTTTTTTCCAATTCTGTGCAGAAAGTCATTGGTAACTTGATGGGGATGGCATTGAATCTGTAAATTACCTTGGGAAGGATGGCCATTTTCATGATATTGATTCTTCCTACCCATGAGCATGGAATGTTCTTCCATTTGTTTGTATCCTCTTTTATTTCCTTGAGCAGTGGTTTGTAGTTTTCTCCTTGAAGGGGTCCTTCACATCCCTTGTAAGTTGGATTCCTAGGTATTTTATTCTCTTTGAAGCAATTGTGAATGGGAGTTCACTCATGATTTGGCTCTCTGTTTGTCTGTTATTGATGTATAAGAATGCTTGTGATTTTTGTCCATTGATTTTGTATCCTGAGACTTTGCTGAAGTTGCTTATCAGCTTAAGGAGATTTTGGGCTGAGACAATGGAGTTTTCTAGATATACTATCACGTCATCTGCAAACAGGGACAATTTGGCTTCCTTTTTTCCTAATTGAATACCCTTGATTTCCTTCTCTTGCCTAATTGCCCTGGCCAGAACTTCCAACACTATGTTGAATAGAAGTGGTGAGAGAGGGCATCCCTGTCTTGTGCCAGTTTTCAAAGTGAATGCTTCCAGTTTTTGCCCATTCAGTATGATATTGGCTGTGGGTTTGTCATAAATAGCTCTTATTATTTTGAGATACGACCCATCAATACCTAATTTATTGAGAGTTTTTAGCATGAAGGGTTGTTGAATTTTGTCAAAGTCCTTTTCTTCACGTATTGAGATAATCATGTGGTTTTTGACTTTTGTTCTGTTTATATGCTGGATTACATTTATTGATTTGCGTATATTCAACCAGCCTTGCATCTCAGGGATGAAGCCCACTTGATCATGGTGGATAAGCTGTCTGATGTGCTGCTGGATTCGGTTTGCCGGTAATTTATTGAGGATTTTTGCATCAATATTCATCAAGGATATTGGTCTAAAATTCTCTTTTTTGGTTGTGTCTCTGCCAAGCTTTGATATCAGCATGATGCTGGCCTCATAAAATGAGTTAGGAAGGATTCCCTCTTTTTCTATTGATTGGAATAGTTTCTGAAGTAATGGTTCCAGTTCCTCCTTGGACCTCTGGTAGAATTCGGCTGTGAACCCATCTGATCCTGGACTCTTTTTGGTTGGTAAGCTATTGATTATTGCCACAACTTCAGCTCCTGTTATTAGTCTACTCAGAGATTCAATTTCTTCCTGGTTTAGGCATGGGAGAGTGTATGTGTCGAGGAATTTATCCCTTTCTTTTTTTTTAATTTTTTTTCTTTTTATCATTATTATTATTATTATTATTATTATTATTATTATTATTATTATACTTTAGGCTCCATGGTACATGTGCGCAACTTGCAGGTAAGCTACATGTGTATACATGTGCCATGCTGGTGCGCTGCACCCACCAACTCGTCATCTAGCATTAGGTATATCTCCCAATGCTGTCCCTCGCACCTCGCCCCACCCCACAACAGTCCCCGAAGTGTGATGTTCCCCTTCCTGTGTCCATGTGTTCTCATTGTTCAATTCTCACCTATGAGTGAGAATATGTGGTGTTTGGCTTTTCGTTCTTGCGATAGTTTACTGAGAACTATGATTTCCAATTTCATCCATGTCCCTACAAAGGATATGAACTCATCATTTTTTATGGCTGCCTGGTGTTCCATGGTGTATATGTGCCACCTTTTCTTAATCCAGTCTATCGTTGTTGGACATTTGGGTTGCTTCCAAGTCTTTGCTATTGGGTATAATGCCGCAATAAACATACGTGTGCATGTGTCTTCATAGCAGCATGATTTATAGTCCTTTGGGTATATACCCAGTAATGGGATGGCTGGGTCAAATGGAATTTCTAGTTCTACATCCCTGAGGAATCGCCACAGTGACTTCCACAAGGGTTGAACTAGTTTACAGTCCCACCAACAGTGTAAAAGTGTTCCTATTTTTCCACATCCTCTCCAGCACCTGTTGTTTCCTGACTTTTTAATGATTGCCATTCTAACTGGTGTGAGATGGTATCTCATTGTGGTTTTGATTTGCATTTCTCTGATGGCCAGTGATGGTGAGCATTTTTTCATGTGTTTTTTGGCTGCATAAATGTCTTCTTTGGAGGAGTGTCTGTTCATGTCCTTCGCCCACTTTTTGATGGGGTTGTTTGGTGTTTTCTTGTAAATTTGTTGGAGTTCATTGTAGATTCTGGATATTATCCCTTTGTCAGATGAGTAGGTTGCGAAAATTTTCTCCCATTTTGTAGGTTGCCTGTTCACTCTGATGGTAGTTTCCTTTGCTGTGCAGAAGCTCTTTAGTTTAATTAGATCCCATTTGTCAATTTTGGCTTTTGTGGCCATTGCTTTTGGTGTTTTAGACATGAAGTCCTTGCCCATGCCTATGTACTGAATGGTATTGCCTAGGTTTTCTTCTAGGGTTTTTATGGTTTTAGGTCTAACGTTTAAGTCTTTAATCCATCTTGAGTTGATTTTTGTATAAGGTGTAAGGAAGGGATCCAGTTTCAGCTTTCTACATGTGGCTAGCCAGTTTTCCCAGCACCATTTATTAAATAGGGAATCCTTTCTCCATTTCTTGTTTTTGTCAAGTTTGTCAAAGATCAGATTGTTGTAGATATGTGGCATTATTTCTGACGGCTCTGTTCTGTTCCATTGATCTAGATCTCTGTTTGGTACCAGTACCATGCTGTTTTGGTTACTGTAGCCTTTTAGTATAGTTTGAAGTCAGGTAGCGTGATGCCTCCAGCTTTGTTCTTTTGGCTTAGGATTGACTTGGTGATGCGGGCTCTTTTTTGCTTCCATATGAATTTTAAAGTAGTTTTTTCCAATTCCGTGAAGAACGTCATTGGTAACTTGATGGGGATGGCTTTGAATCTGTAAATTACCTTGGGAAGGATGGCCATTTTCATGATATTGATTCTTCCTACCCATGAGCATGGAATGTTCTTCCATTTGTTTGTATCCTCTTTTATTTCCTTGAGCAGTGGTTTGTAGTTTTCTCCTCGAAGAGGTCCTTCACATCACTTGTAAGTTGGATTCCTAGGTATTTTATTCTCTTTGAAGCAATTGTGAATGGGAGTTCACTCATGATTTGGCTCTCTGTTTGTCTGTTATTGATGTATAAGAATGCTTGTGATTTTTGTCCATTGATTTTGTATCCTGAGACTTTGCTGAAGTTGCTTATCAGCTTAAGGAGATTTTGGGCTGAGACAATGGAGTTTTCTAGATATACTATCACGTCATCTGCAAACAGGGACAATTTGACTTCCTTTTTTCCTAATTGAATTCCCTTGATTTCCTTCTCTTGCCTAATTGCCCTGGCCAGAACTTCCAACACTATGTTGAAAAGAAGTGGTGAGAGAGGGCATCCCTGTCTTGTGCCAGTTTTCAAAGTGAATGCTTAAAGTTTTTGCCCATTCAGTATGATATTGGCTGTGGGTTTGTCATAAATAGCTCTTATTATTTTGAGATACGACCCATCAATACCTAATTTATTGAGAGTTTTTAGCATGAAGGGTTGTTGAATTTTGTCAAAGTCCTTTTTTCACGTATTGAGATAATCATGTGGTTTTTGACTTTGGTTCTGTTTATATGCTGGATTACATCTGTTGATTTGCGTATATTGAACCAGACTTGCATCCCAGGGATGAAGCCCACTTGATCATGGTGGATAAGCTGTCTGATGTGCTGCTGGATTCGGTTTGCCAGTAATTTATTGAGGATTTTTGCATCAATATTCATCAAGGATATTGGTCTAAAATTCTCTTTTTTGGTTGTGTCTCTGCCCAGCTTTCGTAGCAGCATGATGCTGGCCTCATAAAATGAGTTAGGAAGGATTCCCTCTTTTTCTATTGATCGGAATAGTTTCTGAAGTAATGGTTCCAGTTCCTCCTTGGACCTCTGGTAGAATTCGGCTGTGAACCCATCTGATCCTGGACTCTTTTTGGTTGGTAAGCTATTGATTATTGCCACAACTTCAGCTCCTGTTATTAGTCTACTCAGAGATTCAACTTCTTCCTGGTTTAGTCATGGGAGAGTGTATGTGTCGAGGAACTTATCCCTTTCTTCTTTTTTTAATTTTTTTTCTTTTCATCATTATTATGATTATTATTATTAATATTATACTTTAGGCTCTATGGTACATGAGCGCAACGTGCAGGTGAGCTACATATGTATACATGTGCCATGCTGGTGCGCTGCACCCACCAACTCGTCATCTAGCATTAGGTATATCTCCCAATGCTGTCCCTCGCCCCTCCAGCCACCCCACAACAGTCCCCGAAGTGTGATGTTCCCCTTCCTGTGTCCACGTGTTCTCATTGTTCAATTCTCACCTATGAGTGAGAATATGTGATGTTTCGTTTTTTGTTCTTGCGATAGTTTACTGAGAACGATGATTTCCAATTTCATCCATGTCCCTACAAAGGATATGAACTCATCATTTTTTATGGCTGCCTGGTATTCCATGGTGTATATGTGCCACATTTTCTTAATCCAGTCTATCATTGTTGGACATTTGGGTTGGTTCCAAGTCTTTGCTATTGTGTATAATGCCGCAATAAACATACGTGTGCATGTGTCCTTATAGCAACATGATTTATAGTCCTTTGGTTATATACCCAGTAATGGGATGGCTGGGTCAAATGGAATTTCTAGTTCTAGATCCCTGAGGAATCGCCACAGTGACTTCCACAAGGGTTGAACTAGTTTACAGTCCCACCAACAGTGTAAAAGTGTTCCTATTTCTCCACATCCTCTCCAGCACCTGTTGTTTCCTGACTTTTTAATGATTGCCATTCTAACTGGTGTGAGATGGTATCTCATTGTGGTTTTGATTCGCATTTCTCTGATGGCCAGTGATGGTGCGCATTTTTTCATGTGTTTTTTGGCTGCATAAATGTCTTCTTTGGAGGAGTGTCTGTTCATGTCCTTCGCCCACTTTTTGATGGGGTTGTTTGGTGTTTTCTTGTAAATTTGCTGGAGTTCATTGTAGATTCTGGATATTAGCCCTTTGTCAGATGAGTAGGTTGCGAAAATTTTCTCCCATTTTGTAGGTTGCCTGTTCACTCTGATGGTAGTTTCCTTTGCTGTGCAGAAGCTCTTTAGTTTAATTAGATCCCATTTGTCATTTTTGGCTTTTGTGGCCATTGCTTTTGGTGTTTTAGACATGAAGTCCTTGCCCATGCCTATGTCCTGAATGGTATTGCCTAGGTTTTCTTCTAGGGTTTTTATGGTTTTAGGTCTAACGTTTAAGTCTTTAATCCATCTTGAGTTGATTTTTGTATAAGGTGTAAGGAAGGGATCCAGTTTCAGCTTTCTACATGTGGCTAGCCAGTTTTCCCAGCACCATTTATTAAATAGGGAATCCTTTCTCCATTTCTTGTTTTTGTCAAGTTTGTCAAAGATCAGATAGTTGTAGATATGTGGCATTATTTCTGACGGCTCTGTTCTGTTCCATTGATCTATATCTCTGTTTGGTACCAGTACCATGCTGTTTTGGTTACTGAAGCCTTGTAGTATAGTTTGAAGTCAGGTAGCGTGATGCCTCCAGCTTTGTTCTTTTGGCTTAGGATTGACTTGGTGATGCGGGATCTTTTTTGGTTCCATATGAACTTTGAAGTAGTTTTTTCCAATTCTGTGCAGAAAGTCATTGGTAACTTGATGGGGATGACATTGAATCTGTAAATTACCTTGGGAAGGATGGCCATTTTCATGATATTGATTCTTCCTACCCATGAGCATGGAATGTTCTTCCATTTGTTTGTATCCTCTTTTATTTCCTTGAGCAGTGGTTTGTAGTTTTCTCCTCGAAGAGGTCCTTCACATCACTTGTAAGTTGGATTCCTAGGTATTTTATTCTCTTTGAAGCAATTGTGAATGGGAGTTCACTCATGATTTGGCTCTGTGTTTGTCTGTTATTGATGTATAAGAATGCTTGTGATTTTTGTCCATTGATTTTGTATCCTGAGACTTTGCTGAAGTTGCTTATCAGCTTAAGGAGATTTTGGGCTGACACAATGGAGTTTTCTAGATATACTATCACGTCATCTGCAAACAGGGACAATTTGACTTCCTTTTTTCCTAATTGAATTCCCTTGATTTCCTTCTCTTGCCTAATTGCCCTGGCCAGAACTTCCAACACTATGTTGAATGGAAGTGGTGAGAGAGGGCATCCCTGTCTTGTGCCAGTTTTCAAAGTGAATGCTTAAAGTTTTTGCCCATTCAGTATGATATTGGCTGTGGGTTTGTCATAAATAGCTCTTATTATTTTGAGATACGACCCATCAATACCTAATTTATTGTGAGTTTTTAGCATGAAGGGTTGTTGAATTTTGTCAAAGTCCTTTTCTTCACGTATTGAGATAATCATGTGGTTTTTGACTTTGGTTCTGTTTATATGCTGGATTACATCTATTGATTTGCGTATATTGAACCAGACTTGCATCCCAGGGATGAAGCCCACTTGATCATGGTGGATAAGCTGTCTGATGTGCTGCTGGATTCGGTTTGCCAGTAATTTATTGAGGATTTTTGCATCAATATTCATCAAGGATATTGGTCTAAAATTCTCTTTTTTGGTTGTGTCTCTGCCCAGCTTTGGTAGCAGCATGATGCTGGCCTCATAAAATGAGTTAGGAAGGATTCCCTCTTTTTCTATTGATTGGAATAGTTTCTGAAGTAATGGTTCCAGTTCCTCCTTGGACCTCTGGTAGAATTCGGCTGTGAACCCATCTGATCCTGGACTCTTTTTGGTAGGTAAGCTATTGATTATTGCCACAATTTCAGCTCCTGTTATTAGTCTACTCAGAGATTCAACTTCTTCCTGGTTTAGTCATGGGAGAGTGTATGTGTCGAGGAACTTATCCCTTTCTTCTTTTTTTAATTTTTTTTCTTTTCATCATTATTATGATTATTATTATTAATATTATACTTTAGGCTCTATGGTACATGAGCGCAACGTGCAGGTGAGCTACATATGTATACATGTGCCATGCTGGTGCGCTGCACCCACCAACTCGTCATCTAGCATTAGGTATATCTCCCAATGCTGTCCCTCGCCCCTCCAGCCACCCCACAACAGTCCCCGAAGTGTGATGTTCCCCTTCCTGTGTCCACGTGTTCTCATTGTTCAATTCTCACCTATGAGTGAGAATATGTGATGTTTCGTTATTTGTTCTTGCGATAGTTTACTGAGAACGATGATTTCCAATTTCATCCATGTCCCTACAAAGGATATGAACTCATCATTTTTTATGGCTGCCTAGTATTCCATGGTGTATATGTGCCACATTTTCTTAATCCAGTCTATCATTGTTGGACATTTGGGTAGGTTCCAAGTCTTTGCTATTGTGTATAATGCCGCAATAAACATACGTGTGCATGTGTCTTTATAGCAGCATGATTTATAGTCCTTTGGGTATATACCCAGTAATGGGATGGCTGGGTCAAATGGAATTTCTAGTTCTAGATCCCTGAGGAAACGCCACAGTGACTTCCACAAGGGTTGAACTAGTTTACAGTCCCACCAACAGTGTAAAAGTGTTCCTATTTCTCCACATCCTCTCCAGCACCTGTTGCTTCCTGACTTTTTAATGATTGCCATTCTAACTGGTGTGAGATGGTATCTCATTGTGGTTTTGATTCGCATTTCTCTGATGGCCAGTGATGGTGCGCATTTTTTCATGTGTTTTTTGGCTGCATAAATGTCTTCTTTGGTGGAGTGTCTGTTCATGTCCTTCGCCCACTTTTTGATGGGGTTGTTTGGTGTTTTCTTGTAAATTTGCTGGAGTTCATTGTAGATTCTGGATATTAGCCCTTTGTCAAATGAGTAGGTTGCGAAAATTTTCTCCCATTTTGTAGGTTGCCTGTTCACTCTGATGGTAGTTTCCTTTGCTGTGCAGAAGCTCTTTAGTTTCATTAGATCCCATTTGTCAATTTTGGCTTTTGTGGCCATTGCTTTTGGTGTTTTAGACATGAAGTCCTTGCCCATGCCTATGTCCTGAATGGTATTGCCTAGGTTTTCTTCTAGGGTTTTTATGGTTTTAGGTCTAACGTTTAAGTCTTTAATCCATCTTGAGTTGATTTTTGTATAAGGTGTAAGGAAGGGATCCAGTTTCAGCTTTCTACATGTGGCTAGCCAGTTTTCCCAGCACCATTTATTAAATAGGGAATCCTTTCTCCATTTCTTGTTTTTGTCAAGTTTGTCAAAGATCAGATTGTTGTACATATGTGGCATTATTTCTGACGGCTCTGTTCTGTTCCATTGATCTAGATCTCTGTTTGGTACCAGTACCATGCTGTTTTGGTTACTGTAGCCTTGTAGTATAGTTTGAAGTCAGGTAGCGTGATGCCTCCAGCTTTGTTCTTTTGGCTTAGGATTGACTTGGTGATGCGGGCTCTTTTTTGGTTCCATATGAACTTTAAAGTAGTTTTTTCCAATTCCGTGCAGAAAGTCATTGGTAACTTGATGGGGATGGCATTGAATCTGTAAATTACCTTGGGAAGGATGGCCATTTTCATGATATTGATTCTTCCTACCCATGAGCATGGAATGTTCTTCCATTTGTTTGTATCCTCTTTTATTTCCTTGAGCAGTGGTTTGTAGTTTTCTCCTTGAAGAGGTCCTTCACATCCCTTGTAAGTTGGATTCCTAGGTATTTTATTCTCTTTGAAGCAATTGTGAATGGGAGTTCACTCATGATTTGGCTCTCTGTTTGTCTGTTATTGATGTATAAGAATGCTTGTGATTTTTGTCCATTGATTTTGTATCCTGAGACTTTGCTGAAGTTGCTTATCAGCTTAAGGAGATTTTGGGCTGAGACAATGGGGTTTTCTAGATATACTATCACGTCATCTGCAAACAGGGACAATTTGGCTTCCTTTTTTCCTAATTGAATACCCTTGATTTCCTTCTCTTGCCTAATTGCCCTGGCCAGAACTTCCAACACTATGTTGAATAGAAGTGGTGAGAGAGGGCATCCCTGTCTTGTGCCAGTTTTCAAAGTGAATGCTTCCAGTTTTTGCCCATTCAGTATGCTATTGGCTGTGGGTTTGTCATAAATAGCTCTTATTATTTTGAGATACGACCCATCAATACCTAATTTATTGAGAGTTTTTAGCATGAAGGGTTGTTGAATTTTGTCAAAGTCCTTTTCTTCACGTATTGAGATAATCATGTGGTTTTTAACTTTGGTTCTGTTTATATGCTGGATTACATTTATTGATTTGCGTATATTGAACCAGCCTTGCATCTCAGGGATGAAGCCCACTTGATCATGGTGGATAAGCTGTCTGATGTGCTGCTGGATTCGGTTTGCCGGTAATTTATTGAGGATTGTTGCATCAATATTCATCAAGGATATTGGTCTAAAATTCTCTTTTTTGGTTGTGTCTCTGCCCAGCTTTGGTATCAGCATGATGCTGGCCTCATAAAATGAGTTAGGAAGGATTCCCTCTTTTTCTATTGATTGGAATAATTTCTGAAGTAATGGTTCCAGTTCCTCCTTGGACCTCTGGTAGAATTCGGCTGTGAACCCATCTGATCCTGGACTCTTTTTGTTTGGTAAGCTATTGATTATTGCCACAACTTCAGCTCCTGTTATTAGTCTACTCAGAGATTCAATTTCTTCCTGGTTTAGGCATGGGAGAGTGTATGTGTCGAGGAATTTATCCCTTTCTTTTTTTTTTAATTTTTTTTCTTTTTATCATTATTATTAGTATTATTATTATTATTATTATACTTTAGGCTCCATGGTACATGTGCGCAACTTGCAGGTAAGCTGCATGTGTATACATGTGCCATGCTGGTGCGCTGCACCCACCAACTCGTCATCTAGCATTAGGTATATCTCCCAATGCTGTCCCTCGCCCCTCGCCCCACCCCACAACAGTCCCCGAAGTGTGATGTTCCCCTTCCTGTGTCCATGTGTTCTCATTGTTCAATTCTCACCTATGAGTGAGAATATGTGGTGTTTGGCTTTTCGTTCTTGCGATAGTTTACTGAGAACGATGATTTCCAATTTCATCCATGTCCCTACAAAAGATATGAACTCATCATTTTTTATGGCTGCCTGGTATTCCATGGTGTATATGTGCCACCTTTTCTTAATCCAGTCTATCGTTGTTGTACATTTGGGTTGCTTCCAAGTCTTTGCTATTGGGTATAATGCCGCAATAAACATACGTGTGCATGTGTCTTCATAGCAGCATGATTTATAGTCCTTTGGGTATATACCCAGTAATGGGATGGCTGGGTCAAATGGAATTTCTAGTTCTAGATCCCTGAGGAATCGCCACAGTGACTTCCACAAGGGTTGAACTAGTTTACAGTCCCACCAACAGTGTAAAAGTGTTCCTATTTCTCCACATCCTCTCCAGCACCTGTTGTTTCCTGACTTTTTAATGATTGCCATTCTAACTGGTGTGAGATGGTATCTCATTGTGGTTTTGATTTGCATTTCTCTGATGGCCAGTGATGGTGAGCATTTTTTCATGTGTTTTTTGGCTGCATAAATGTCTTCTTTGGAGGAGTGTCTGTTCATGTCCTTCGCCCACTTTTTGATGGGGTTGTTTGCTGTTTTCTTGTAAATTTGTTGGAGTTCATTGTAGACTCTGGATATTATCCCTTTGTCAGATGAGTAGGTTGCGAAAATTTTCTCCCATTGTGTAGGTTGCCTGTTCACTCTGATGGTAGTTTCCTTTGCTGTGCAGAAGCTCTTTAGTTTAATTAGATCCCATTGGTCAATTTTGGCTTTTGTTGCCATTGCTTTTGGTGTTTTAGACATGAAGTCCTTGCCCATGCCTATGTCCTGAATGGTATTGCCTAGGTTTTCTTCTAGGGTTTTTATGGTTTTAGGTCTAACGTTTAAGTCTTTAATCCATCTTGAGTTGATTTTTGTATAAGGTGTAAGGAAGGGATCCAGTTTCAGCTTTCAACATGTGGCTAGCCAGTTTTCCCAGCACCATTTATTAAATAGGGAATCCTTTCTCCATTTCTTGTTTTTGTCAAGTTTGTCAAAGATCAGATTGTTGTAGATATGTGGCATTATTTCTGACGGCTCTGTTCTGTTCCATTGATCTAGATCTCTGTTTGGTACCAGTACCATGCTGTTTTGGTTACTGTAGCCTTGTAGTATAGTTTGAAGTCAGGTAGCGTGATGCCTCCAGCTTTGTTCTTTTGGCTTAGGATTGACTTGGTGATGCGGGCTCTTTTTTGGTTCCATATGAACTTTAAAGTAGTTTTTTCCAATTCTGTGCAGAAAGTCATTGGTAACTTGATGGGGATGGCATTGAATCTGTAAATTACCTTGGGAAGGATGGCCATTTTCATGATATTGATTCTTCCTACCCATGAGCATGGAATGTTCTTCCATTTGTTTGTATCCTCTTTTATTTCCTTGAGCAGTGGTTTGTAGTTTTCTCCTTGAAGGGGTCCTTCACATCCCTTGTAAGTTGGATTCCTAGGTATTTTATTCTCTTTGAAGCAATTGTGAATGGGAGTTCACTCATGATTTGGCTCTCTGTTTGTCTGTTATTGATGTATAAGAATGCTTGTGATTTTTGTCCATTGATTTTGTATCCTGAGACTTTGCTGAAGTTGCTTATCAGCTTAAGGAGATTTTGGGCTGAGACAATGGAGTTTTCTAGATATACTATCACGTCATCTGCAAACAGGGACAATTTGGCTTCCTTTTTTCCTAATTGAATACCCTTGATTTCCTTCTCTTGCCTAATTGCCCTGGCCAGAACTTCCAACACTATGTTGAATAGAAGTGGTGAGAGAGGGCATCCCTGTCTTGTGCCAGTTTTCAAAGTGAATGCTTCCAGTTTTTGCCCATTCAGTATGATATTGGCTGTGGGTTTGTCATAAATAGCTCTTATTATTTTGAGATACGACCCATCAATACCTAATTTATTGAGAGTTTTTAGCATGAAGGGTTGTTGAATTTTGTCAAAGTCCTTTTCTTCACGTATTGAGATAATCATGTGGTTTTTGACTTTGGTTCTGTTTATATGCTGGATTACATTTATTGATTTGCGTATATTCAACCAGCCTTGCATCTCAGGGATGAAGCCCACTTGATCATGGTGGATAAGCTGTCTGATGTGCTGCTGGATTCGGTTTGCCGGTAATTTATTGAGGATTTTTGCATCAATATTCATCAAGGATATTGGTCTAAAATTCTCTTTTTTGGTTGTGTCTCTGCCAAGCTTTGATATCAGCATGATGCTGGCCTCATAAAATGAGTTAGGAAGGATTCCCTCTTTTTCTATTGATTGGAATAGTTTCTGAAGTAATGGTTCCAGTTCCTCCTTGGACCTCTGGTAGAATTCGGCTGTGAACCCATCTGATCCTGGACTCTTTTTGGTTGGTAAGCTATTGATTATTGCCACAACTTCAGCTCCTGTTATTAGTCTACTCAGAGATTCAATTTCTTCCTGGTTTAGGCATGGGAGAGTGTATGTGTCGAGGAATTTATCCCTTTCTTTTTTTTTAATTTTTTTTTCCTTTTTATCATTATTATTATTATTATTATTATTATTATTATTATTATACTTTAGGCTCCATGGTACATGTGCGCAACTTGCAGGTAAGCTACATGTGTATACATGTGCCATGCTGGTGCGCTGCACCCACCAACTCGTCATCTAGCATTAGGTATATCTCCCAATGCTGTCCCTCGCACCTCGCCCCACCCCACAACAGTCCCCGAAGTGTGATGTTCCCCTTCCTGTGTCCATGTGTTCTCATTGTTCAATTCTCACCTATGAGTGAGAATATGTGGTGTTTGGCTTTTCGTTCTTGCGATAGTTTACTGAGAACTATGATTTCCAATTTCATCCATGTCCCTACAAAGGATATGAACTCATCATTTTTTATGGCTGCCTGGTGTTCCATGGTGTATATGTGCCACCTTTTCTTAATCCAGTCTATCGTTATTGGACATTTGGGTTGCTTCCAAGTCTTTGCTATTGGGTATAATGCCGCAATAAACATACGTGTGCATGTGTCTTCATAGCAGCATGATTTATAGTCCTTTGGGTATATACCCAGTAATGGGATGGCTGGGTCAAATGGAATTTCTAGTTCTAGATCCCTGAGGAATCGCCACAGTGACTTCCACAAGGGTTGAACTAGTTTACAGTCCCACCAACAGTGTAAAAGTGTTCCTATTTTTCCACATCCTCTCCAGCACCTGTTGTTTCCTGACTTTTTAATGATTGCCATTCTAACTGGTGTGAGATGGTATCTCATTGTGGTTTTGATTTGCATTTCTCTGATGGCCAGTGATGGTGAGCATTTTTTCATGTGTTTTTTGGCTGCATAAATGTCTTCTTTGGAGGAGTGTCTGTTCATGTCCTTCGCCCACTTTTTGATGGGGTTGTTTGGTGTTTTCTTGTAAATTTGTTGGAGTTCATTGTAGATTCTGGATATTATCCCTTTGTCAGATGAGTAGGTTGCGAAAATTTTCTCCCATTTTGTAGGTTGCCTGTTCACTCTGATGGTAGTTTCCTTTGCTGTGCAGAAGCTCTTTAGTTTAATTAGATCCCATTTGTCAATTTTGGCTTTTGTGGCCATTGCTTTTGGTGTTTTAGACATGAAGTCCTTGCCCATGCCTATGTACTGAATGGTATTGCCTAGGTTTTCTTCTAGGGTTTTTATGGTTTTAGGTCTAACGTTTAAGTCTTTAATCCATCTTGAGTTGATTTTTGTATAAGGTGTAAGGAAGGGATCCAGTTTCAGCTTTCTACATGTGGCTAGCCAGTTTTCCCAGCACCATTTATTAAATAGGGAATCCTTTCTCCATTTCTTGTTTTTGTCAAGTTTGTCAAAGATCAGATTGTTGTAGATATGTGGCATGATTTCTGACGGCTCTGTTCTGTTCCATTGATCTAGATCTCTGTTTGGTACCAGTACCATGCTGTTTTGGTTACTGTAGCCTTTTAGTATAGTTTGAAGTCAGGTAGCGTGATGCCTCCAGCTTTGTTCTTTTGGCTTAGGATTGACTTGGTGATGCGGGCTCTTTTTTGCTTCCATATGAATTTTAAAGTAGTTTTTTCCAATTCCGTGAAGAACGTCATTGGTAACTTGATGGGGATGGCTTTGAATCTGTAAATTACCTTGGGAAGGATGGCCATTTTCATGATATTGATTCTTCCTACCCATGAGCATGGAATGTTCTTCCATTTGTTTGTATCCTCTTTTATTTCCTTGAGCAGTGGTTTGTAGTTTTCTCCTCGAAGAAGTCCTTCACATCACTTGTAAGTTGGATTCCTAGGTATTTTATTCTCTTTGAAGCAATTGTGAATGGGAGTTCACTCATGATTTGGCTCTCTGTTTGTCTGTTATTGATGTATAAGAATGCTTGTGATTTTTGTCCATTGATTTTGTATCCTGAGACTTTGCTGAAGTTGCTTATCAGCTTAAGGAGATTTTGGGCTGAGACAATGGAGTTTTCTAGATATACTATCACGTCATCTGCAAACAGGGACAATTTGACTTCCTTTTTTCCTAATTGAATTCCCTTGATTTCCTTCTCTTGCCTAATTGCCCTGGCCAGAACTTCCAACACTATGTTGAAAAGAAGTGGTGAGAGAGGGCATCCCTGTCTTGTGCCAGTTTTCAAAGTGAATGCTTAAAGTTTTTGCCCATTCAGTATGATATTGGCTGTGGGTTTGTCATAAATAGCTCTTATTATTTTGAGATACGACCCATCAATACCTAATTTATTGAGAGTTTTTAGCATGAAGGGTTGTTGAATTTTGTCAAAGTCCTTTTCTTCACGTATTGAGATAATCATGTGGTTTTTGACTTTGGTTCTGTTTATATGCTGGATTACATCTATTGATTTGCGTTTATTGAACCAGACTTGCATCCCAGGGATGAAGCCCACTTGATCATGGTGGATAAGCTGTCTGATGTGCTGCTGGATTCGGTTTGCCAGTAATTTATTGAGGATTTTTGCATCAATATTCATCAAGGATATTGGTCTAAAATTCTCTTTTTTGGTTGTGTCTCTGCCCAGCTTTCATAGCAGCATGATGCTGGCCTCATAAAATGAGTTAGGAAGGATTCCCTCTTTTTCTATTGATCGGAATAGTTTCTGAAGTAATGGTTCCAGTTCCTCCTTGGACCTCTGGTAGAATTCGGCTGTGAACCCATCTGATCCTGGACTCTTTTTGGTTGGTAAGCTATTGATTATTGCCACAACTTCAGCTCCTGTTATTAGTCTACTCAGAGATTCAACTTCTTCCTGGTTTAGTCATGGGAGAGTGTATGTGTCGAGGAACTTATCCCTTTCTTCTTTTTTTAATTTTTTTTCTTTTCATCATTATTATGATTATTATTATTAATATTATACTTTAGGCTCTATGGTACATGAGCGCAACGTGCAGGTGAGCTACATATGTATACATGTGCCATGCTGGTGCGCTGCACCCACCAACTCGTCATCTAGCATTAGGTATATCTCCCAATGCTGTCCCTCGCCCCTCCAGCCACCCCACAACAGTCCCCGAAGTGTGATGTTCCCCTTCCTGTGTCCACGTGTTCTCATTGTTCAATTCTCACCTATGAGTGAGAATATGTGATGTTTCGTTTTTTGTTCTTGCGATAGTTTACTGAGAACGATGATTTCCAATTTCATCCATGTCCCTACAAAGGATATGAACTCATCATTTTTTATGGCTGCCTGGTATTCCATGGTGTATATGTGCCACATTTTCTTAATCCAGTCTATCATTGTTGGACATTTGGGTTGGTTCCAAGTCTTTGCTATTGTGTATAATGCCGCAATAAACATACGTGTGCATGTGTCCTTATAGCAACATGATTTATAGTCCTTTGGTTATATACCCAGTAATGGGATGGCTGGGTCAAATGGAATTTCTAGTTCTAGATCCCTGAGGAATCGCCACAGTGACTTCCACAAGGGTTGAACTAGTTTACAGTCCCACCAACAGTGTAAAAGTGTTCCTATTTCTCCACATCCTCTCCAGCACCTGTTGTTTCCTGACTTTTTAATGATTGCCATTCTAACTGGTGTGAGATGGTATCTCATTGTGGTTTTGATTCGCATTTCTCTGATGGCCAGTGATGGTGCGCATTTTTTCATGTGTTTTTTGGCTGCATAAATGTCTTCTTTGGAGGAGTGTCTGTTCATGTCCTTCGCCCACTTTTTGATGGGGTTGTTTGGTGTTTTCTTGTAAATTTGCTGGAGTTCATTGTAGATTCTGGATATTAGCCCTTTGTCAGATGAGTAGGTTGCGAAAATTTTCTCCCATTTTGTAGGTTGCCTGTTCACTCTGATGGTAGTTTCCTTTGCTGTGCAGAAGCTCTTTAGTTTAATTAGATCCCATTTGTCATTTTTGGCTTTTGTGGCCATTGCTTTTGGTGTTTTAGACATGAAGTCCTTGCCCATGCCTATGTCCTGAATGGTATTGCCTAGGTTTTCTTCTAGGGTTTTTATGGTTTTAGGTCTAACGTTTAAGTCTTTAATCCATCTTGAGTTGATTTTTGTATAAGGTGTAAGGAAGGGATCCAGTTTCAGCTTTCTACATGTGGCTAGCCAGTTTTCCCAGCACCATTTATTATATAGGGAATCCTTTCTCCATTTCTTGTTTTTGTCAAGTTTGTCAAAGATCAGATAGTTGTAGATATGTGGCATTATTTCTGACGGCTCTGTTCTGTTCCATTGATCTATATCTCTGTTTGGTACCAGTACCATGCTGTTTTGGTTACTGAAGCCTTGTAGTATAGTTTGAAGTCAGGTAGCGTGATGCCTCCAGCTTTGTTCTTTTGGCTTAGGATTGACTTGGTGATGCGGGATCTTTTTTGGTTCCATATGAACTTTAAAGTAGTTTTTTCCAATTCTGTGCAGAAAGTCATTGGTAACTTGATGGGGATGACATTGAATCTGTAAATTACCTTGGGAAGGATGGCCATTTTCATGATATTGATTCTTCCTACCCATGAGCATGGAATGTTCTTCCATTTGTTTGTATCCTCTTTTATTTCCTTGAGCAGTGGTTTGTAGTTTTCTCCTCGAAGAGGTCCTTCACATCACTTGTAAGTTGGATTCCTAGGTATTTTATTCTCTTTGAAGCAATTGTGAATGGGAGTTCACTCATGATTTGGCTCTGTGTTTGTCTGTTATTGATGTATAAGAATGCTTGTGATTTTTGTCCATTGATTTTGTATCCTGAGACTTTGCTGAAGTTGCTTATCAGCTTAAGGAGATTTTGGGCTGACACAATGGAGTTTTCTAGATATACTATCACGTCATCTGCAAACAGGGACAATTTGACTTCCTTTTTTCCTAATTGAATTCCCTTGATTTCCTTCTCTTGCCTAATTGCCCTGGCCAGAACTTCCAACACTATGTTGAATGGAAGTGGTGAGAGAGGGCATCCCTGTCTTGTGCCAGTTTTCAAAGTGAATGCTTAAAGTTTTTGCCCATTCAGTATGATATTGGCTGTGGGTTTGTCATAAATAGCTCTTATTATTTTGAGATACGACCAATCAATACCTAATTTATTGAGAGTTTTTAGCATGAAGGGTTGTTGAATTTTGTCAAAGTCCTTTTCTTCACGTATTGAGATAATCATGTGGTTTTTGACTTTGGTTCTGTTTATATGCTGGATTACATCTATTGATTTGCGTATATTGAACCAGACTTGCATCCCAGGGATGAAGCCCACTTGATCATGGTGGATAAGCTGTCTGATTTGCTGCTGGATTCGGTTTGCCAGTAATTTATTGAGGATTTTTGCATCAATATTCATCAAGGATATTGGTCTAAAATTCTCTTTTTTGGTTGTGTCTCTGCCCAGCTTTGGTAGCAGCATGATGCTGGCCTCATAAAATGAGTTAGGAAGGATTCCCTCTTTTTCTATTGATTGGAATAGTTTCTGAAGTAATGGTTCCAGTTCCTCCTTGGACCTCTGGTAGAATTCGGCTGTGAACCCATCTGATCCTGGACTCTTTTTGGTAGGTAAGCTATTGATTATTGCCACAATTTCAGCTCCTGTTATTAGTCTACTCAGAGATTCAACTTCTTCCTGGTTTAGTCATGGGAGAGTGTATGTGTCGAGGAACTTATCCCTTTCTTCTTTTTTTAATTTTTTTTCTTTTCATCATTATTATGATTATTATTATTAATATTATACTTTAGGCTCTATGGTACATGAGCGCAACGTGCAGGTGAGCTACATATGTATACATGTGCCATGCTGGTGCGCTGCACCCACCAACTCGTCATCTAGCATTAGGTATATCTCCCAATGCTGTCCCTCGCCCCTCCAGCCACCCCACAACAGTCCCCGAAGTGTGATGTTCCCCTTCCTGTGTCCACGTGTTCTCATTGTTCAATTCTCACCTATGAGTGAGAATATGTGATGTTTCGTTATTTGTTCTTGCGATAGTTTACTGAGAACGATGATTTCCAATTTCATCCATGTCCCTACAAAGGATATGAACTCATCATTTTTTATGGCTGCCTAGTATTCCATGGTGTATATGTGCCACATTTTCTTAATCCAGTCTATCATTGTTGGATATTTGTGTAGGTTCCATGTCTTTGCTATTGTGTATAATGCCGCAATAAACATACGTGTGCATGTGTCTTTATAGCAGCATGATTTATAGTCCTTTGGGTATATACCCAGTAATGGGATGGCTGGGTCAAATGGAATTTCTAGTTCTAGATCCCTGAGGAAACGCCACAGTGACTTCCACAAGGGTTGAACTAGTTTACAGTCCCACCAACAGTGTAAAAGTGTTCCTATTCCTCCACATCCTCTCCAGCACCTGTTGCTTCCTGACTTTTTAATGATTGCCATTCTAACTGGTGTGAGATGGTATCTCATTGTGGTTTTGATTCGCATTTCTCTGATGGCCAGTGATGGTGCGCATTTTTTCATGTGTTTTTTGGCTGCATAAATGTCTTCTTTGGTGGAGTGTCTGTTCATGTCCTTCGCCCACTTTTTGATGGGGTTGTTTGGTGTTTTCTTGTAAATTTGCTGGAGTTCATTGTAGATTCTGGATATTAGCCCTTTGTCAAATGAGTAGGTTGCGAAAATTTTCTCCCATTTTGTAGGTTGCCTGTTCACTCTGATGGTAGTTTCCTTTGCTGTGCAGAAGCTCTTTAGTTTAATTAGATCCCATTTGTCAATTTTGGCTTTTGTGGCCATTGCTTTTGGTGTTTTAGACATGAAGTCCTTGCCCATGCCTATGTCCTGAATGGTATTGCCTAGGTTTTCTTCTAGGGTTTTTATGGTTTTAGGTCTAACGTTTAAGTCTTTAATCCATCTTGAGTTGATTTTTGTATAAGGTGTAAGGAAGGGATCCAGTTTCAGCTTTCTACATGTGGCTAGCCAGTTTTCCCAGCACCATTTATTAAATAGGGAATCCTTTCTCCATTTCTTGTTTTTGTCAAGTTTGTCAAAGATCAGATAGTTGTAGATATGTGGCATTATTTCTGACGGCTCTGTTCTGTTCCATTGATCTATATCTCTGTTTGGTACCAGTACCATGCTGTTTTGGTTACTGTAGCCTTGTAGTATAGTTTGAAGTCAGGTAGCGTGATGCCTCCAGCTTTGTTCTTTTGGCTTAGGATTGACTTGGTGATGCGGGCTCTTTTTTGGTTCCATATGAACTTTAATGTAGTTTTTTCCAATTCTGTGCAGAAAGTCATTGGTAACTTGATGGGGATGACATTGAATCTGTAAATTACCTTGGGAAGGATGGCCATTTTCATGATATTGATTCTTCCTACCCATGAGCATGGAATGTTCTTCCATTTGTTTGTATCCTCTTTTATTTCCTTGAGCAGTGGTTTGTAGTTTTCTCCTCGAAGAGGTCCTTCACATCAATTGTAAGTTGGATTCCTAGGTATTTTATTCTCTTTGAAGCAATTGTGAATGGGAGTTCACTCATGATTTGGCTCTCTGTTTGTCTGTTATTGATGTATAAGAATGCTTGTGATTTTTGTCCATTGATTTTGTATCCTGAGACTTTGCTGAAGTTGCTTATCAGTTTAAGGAGATTTTGGGCTGAGACAATGGAGTTTTCTAGATATACTATCACGTCATCTGCAAACAGGGACAATTTGACTTCCTTTTTTCCTAATTGAATACCCTTGATTTCCTTCTCTTGCCTAATTGCCCTGGCCAGAACTTCCAACACTATGTTGAATAGAAGTGGTGAGAGAGGGCATCCCTGTCTTGTGCCAGTTTTCAAAGTGAATGCTTCCAGTTTTTGCCCACTCAGTATGATATTGGCTGTGGGTTTGTCATAAATAGCTCTTATTATTTTGAGATACGACCCATCAATACCTAATTTATTGAGAGTTTTTAGCATGAAGGGTTGTTGAATTTTGTCAAAGTCCTTTTCTTCACGTATTGAGATAATCATGTGGTTTTTGACTTTGGTTCTGTTTATATGCTGGATTACATCTATTGATTTGCGTATATTGAACCAGACTTGCATCCCAGGGATGAAGCCCACTTGATCATGGTGGATAAGCTGTCTG
Source organism: Pongo abelii (assembly GCF_028885655.2). Taxonomy (NCBI): domain Eukaryota; kingdom Metazoa; phylum Chordata; class Mammalia; order Primates; family Hominidae; genus Pongo; species Pongo abelii. Next base: position 13,288,062 of record NC_072000.2, on the reverse strand, counting down.
ATGTGCTGCTGGATTCGGTTTGCCAGTAATTTATTGAGGATTTTTGCATCAATATTCATCAAGGATATTGGTCTAAAATTCTCTTTTTTGGTTGTGTCTCTGCCCAGCTTTGGTAGCAGCATGATGCTGGCCTCATAAAATGAGTTAGGAAGGATTCCCTCTTTTTCTATTGATTGGAATAGTTTCTGAAGTAATGGTTCCAGTTCCTCCTTGGACCTCTGGTAGAATTCGGCTGTGAACCCATCTGATCATGGACTCTTTTTGGTTGGTAAGCTATTGATTATTGCCACAACTTCAGCTCCTGTTATTAGTCTACTCAGAGATTCAACTTCTTCCTGGTTTAGTCATGGGAGAGTGTATGTGTCGAGGAACTTATCCCTTTCTTCTTTTTTTAATTTTTTTTCTTTTCATCATTATTATGATTATTATTATTAATATTATACTTTAGGCTCTATGATACATGAGCGCAACGTGCAGGTGAGCTACATATGTATACATGTGCCATGCTGGTGCGCTGCACACACCAACTCGTCATCTAGCATTAGGTATATCTCCCAATGCTGTCCCTCGCCCCTCCAGCCACCCCACAACAGTCCCCGAAGTGTGATGTTCCCCTTCCTGTGTCCACGTGTTCTCATTGTTCAATTCTCACCTATGAGTGAGAATATGTGATGTTTCGTTTTTTGTTCTTGCGATAGTTTACTGAGAACGATGATTTCCAATTTCATCCATGTCCCTACAAAGGATATGAACTCATCATTTTTTATGGCTGCCTAGTATTCCATGGTGTATATGTGCCACATTTTCTTAATCCAGTCTATCATTGTTGACATTTGGGTTGGTTCCAAGTCTTTGCTATTGTGTATAATGCCGCAATAAACATACGTGTGCATGTGTCCTTATAGCAGCATGATTTATAGTCCTTTGGGTATATACCCAGTAATGGGATGGCTGGGTCAAATGGAATTTCTAGTTCTAGATCCCTGAGGAATCGCCACAGTGACTTCCACAAGGGTTGAACTAGTTTACAGTCCCACCAACAGTGTAAAAGTGTTCCTATTTCTCCACATCCTCTCCAGCACCTGTTGTTTCCTGACTTTTTAATGATTGCCATTCTAACTGGTGTGAGATGGTATCTCATTGTGGTTTTGATTCGCATTTCTCTGATGGCCAGTGATGGTGCGCATTTTTTCATGTGTTTTTTGGCTGCATAAATGTCTTCTTTGGAGGAGTGTCTGTTCATGTCCTTCGCCCACTTTTTGATGGGGTTGTTTGGTGTTTTCTTGTAAATTTGCTGGAGTTCATTGTAGATTCTGGATATTAGCCCTTTGTCAGATGAGTAGGTTGCGAAAATTTTCTCCCATTTTGTAGGTTGCCTGTTCACTCTGATGGTAGTTTCCTTTGCTGTGCAGAAGCTCTTTAGTTTAATTAGATCCCATTTGTCAATTTTGGCTTTTGTGGCCATTGCTTTTGGTGTTTTAGACATGAAGTCCTTGCCCATGCCTATGTCCTGAATGGTATTGCCTAGGTTTTCTTCTAGGGTTTTTATGGTTTTAGGTCTAACGTTTAAGTCTTTAATCCGTATTGAGTTGATTTTTGTATAAGGTGTAAGGAAGGGATCCAGTTTCAGCTTTCTACATGTGGCTAGCCAGTTTTCCCAGCACCATTTATTAAATAGGGAATCCTTTCTCCATTTCTTGTTTTTGTCAAGTTTGTCAAAGATCAGATAGTTGTAGATATGTGGCATTATTTCTGACGGCTCTGTTCTGTTCCATTGATCTATATCTCTGTTTGGTAGCAGTACCATGCTGTTTTGGTTACTGTAGCCTTGTAGTATAGTTTGAAGTCAGGTAGCGTGATGCCTCCAGCTTTGTTCTTTTGGCTTAGGATTGACTTGGTGATGCGGGCTCTTTTTTGGTTCCATATGAACTTTAAAGTAGTTTTTTCCAATTCTGTGCAGAAAGTCATTGGTAACTTGATGGGGATGACATTGAATCTGTAAATTACCTTGGGAAGGATGGCCATTTTCATGATATTGATTCTTCCTACCCATGAGCATATAATGTTCTTCCATTTGTTTGTATCCTCTTTTATTTCCTTGAGCAGTGGTTTGTAGTTTTCTCCTCGAAGAGGTCCTTCACATCACTTGTAAGTTGGATTCCTAGGTATTTTATTCTCTTTGAAGCAATTGTGAATGGGAGTTCACTCATGATTTGGCTCTCTTTTTGTCTGTTATTGATGTATAAGAATGCTTGTGAAGATGGCCGAATAGGAACAGCTCCGGTCTACAGCTCCCAGCGCGAGCGACGCAGAAGACGGGTGATTTCTGCATTTCCATCTGAGGTACCGTGTTCATCTCACTAGGGAGTGCCAGACAGTGGGCGCAGGTCAGTGGGTGAGCGCACCGTGCGCCAGCCGAAGCAGGGGCGAGGCATTGCCTCACTCGGGAAGCACAAGGGGTCAGGGAGTTCCCCTTCCAGGGGTGACAGACGGCACCTGGAAAATCGGGCCACTCCCACCCGAATACTGTGCTTTTCCGACGGGCTTAGGAAACGGTGCCCCAGGAGAGTATAGCCCGCACCTGGCTCAGAGGGTCCTACGCCCACGGAGTCTCGCTGATTGCTAGCACAGCAGTCTGAGATCAAACAGCAAGTCGGCAGCGAGGCTGGGGGAGGGGTGCCCGCCATTGCCCAGGCTCGCTTAGGTAAACAAAGCAGCCTGGAAGCTTGAACTGGGTGGAGCCCACCACAGCTCAAGGAGGCCTGCCTGCCTCTGTAGGCTCCACCTCTGGGGGCAGGACACAGACAAACAAAAAGACAGCAGTAACCTCTGCAGACTTAAATGTCCCTGTCTGACAGCTGTGAGGAGAGCAGTGGTTCTCCCAGCACGCAGCTGGAGATCTGAGAACGGGCTGACTGCCTCCTCAAGTGGGTCCCTGACCCCTGACCCCCGAGCAGCCTAACTGGGAGGCACCCCCCAGCAGGGGCAGACTGACACCTCACACGGCCGGCCAGGTACTCCAAGAGACCTGCAGCTGAGGGTTCTGTCTGTTAGAAGGAAAACTAACAGAAAGGACATCCACACCAAAAACCCATCTGTACATCACCATCATCAAAGACCAAAAGTAGATAAAACCACAAAGATGGGGAAAAAACAGAGCAGAAAAACTGGAAACTCTAAAAACCAGAGTACCTCTCCTCCTCCAAAGGAACGCAGTTCCTCACCAGCAACGGAACAAAGCTGGACGGAGAATGACTTTGACGAGCTGAGAGAAGAAGGCTTCAGACGATCAAATTACTCCGAGCTACGGGAGGATATTCAAACCAAAGGCAAAGAAGTTGAAAACTTTGAAAAAAATTTAGAAGAATGTATAACTAGAATAACCAATACAGAGAAGTGCTTAAAGGAGCTGATGGAGCTGAAAACCAAGGCTCGAGAACTACGTGAAGAATGCAGAAGCCTCAGGAGCCGATGCGATCAAATGGAAGAAAGGGTATCAGCCCTGGAAGATGAAATGAATGAAATGAAGCGAGAAGGGAAGTTTAGAGAAAAAAGAATAAAAAGAAACGAGCAAAGCCTCCAAGAAATGTGGGACTATGTGAAAAGACCAAATCTACGTCTGATTGGTGTACCTGAAAGTGACGGGGAGAATGGAACCAAGTTGGAAAACACTCTACAGGATATTATCCAGGAGAACTTCCCCAATCTAGCAAGGCAGGCCAACATTCAGATTCAGGAAATACAGAGAACGCCACAAAGATACTCCTCGAGAAGAGCAACTCCAAGACACATAATTGTCAGATTCACCAAAGTTGAAATGAAGGAAAAAATGTTAAGGGCAGCCAGAGAGAAAGGTCGGGTTACCATCAAAGGGAAGCCCATCAGACTCACAGCGGATCTCTCGGCAGAAACCCTACAAGCCAGAAGAGAGTGGGGGCCAATATTCAACATTCTTAAAGAAAAGAATTTTCAACCCAGAATTTCATATCCTCCCAAACTAAGCTTCATAAGTGAAGGAGAAATAAAATACTTTACAGACAAGCAAATGCTGAGAGATTCTGTCACCACCAGGCCTGCCCTAAAAGAGCTCCTGAAGGAAGCGCTAAACATGGAAAGGCACAACCGGTACCAGCCACTGCAAAATCATACCGAAATGTAAAGAACATCGAGACTAGGAAGAGACTGCATCAACTAACGAGCAAAATATCCAGCTAACATCATAATGACAGGATCAAATTCACACATAACAATATTAACTTTAAATGTAAATGGACTAAATGCTCCAATTAAAAGACACAGACTGGCAAACTGGATTAAGACTCAAGACCCATCAGTGTGCTGTATTCAGGAAACCCATCTCACGTGCAGAGACACACATAGGCTCAAAATAAAAGGATGGAGGAAGATCTAACAAGCAAATGGAAAACACAAAAAGGCAGGGGTTGCAATCCTAGTCTCTGATAAAACAGACTTTAAACCAACAAAGATCAAAAGAGACAAAGAAGGCCATTACATAATGGTAAAGGGATTAATTCAACAAGAAGAGCTAACTATCCTAAATATATATGCACCCAATACAGGAGCACCCAGATTCATAAAGCAAGTCCTGAGTGACCTACAAAGAGACTTAGACTCCCACACATTAATAATGGGAGACTTTAACACCCCACTATCAACATTAGACAGATCAACGAGACAGAAAGTCAACAAGGATACCCAGGAATTGAACTTAGCTCTGCACCAAGCGGACCTAGTAGACATCTACAGAACTCTCCACCCCAAATCAACAGAATATACATTTTTTTCAGCACCACACCACACCTATTCCAAAATTGACCATATACTTGGAAGTAAAGCTCTCCTCAATAAATGTAAAAGAACAGAAATTGTAACAAACTGTCTCTCAGATCACAGTGCAATCAAGCTAGAACTCAGGATTAAGAATCTCACTCAAAACCGCTCAACTACGTGGAAACTGAACAACCTGCTCCTGAAGGACTACTGGGTACATAACGAAATGAAGGCAGAAATAAAGATGTTCTTTGAAACCAACGAGAACCAAGACACAACATACCAGAATCTCTGGGATGCATTCAAAGCAGTGTGTAGAGGGAAATTTATAGCACTAAATGCCCACAAGAGAAAGCAGGAAAGATCCAAAATTGACACCCTAACATCACAATTAAAAGAACTAGAAAAGCAAGAACAAACACATTCAAAAGCTAGCAGAAGGCAAGAAATAACTAAAATCAGAGCAGAACTGAAGGAAATAGAGACACAAAAAACCCTTCAAAAAATAAATGAATCCAGGAGCTGGTTTTTTGAAAGGATCAACAAAATTGATAGACCGCTAGCAAGATTAATAAAGAAAAAAAGAGAGAAGAATCAAATAGATGCAATAAAAAATGATAAAGGGGAAATCACCACCGATCCCACAGAAATACAAACTACCATCAGAGAATATTACAAACACCTCTATGCAAATAAACTAGAAAATCTAGAAGAAATGGATAAATTCCTCAACACATACACCCTCCCAAGACTAAACCAGGAAGAAGTTGAATCTCTGAATAGACCAATAACAGGAGCTGAAATTGTGGCAATAATCAATAGCTTACCAACCAAAAAAAGTCCAGGTCCAGATGGATTCACAGCCGAATTCTACCAGAGGTACAAGGAGGAGCTGGTACCATTCCTTCTGAAACTATTCCAATCAATAGAAAAAGAGGGAATCCTCCCTAACTCATTTTATGAGGCCAGCATCATCCTGATACCAAAGCCTGGCAGAGACACAACAAAAAAAGAGAATTTTAGACCAATAACCTTGATGAACATTGATGCAAAAATCCTCAATAAAATACTGGCAAACAGAATCCAGCAACACATCAAAAAGCTTATCCACCATGATCAAGTGGGCTTCATCCCTGGGATGCAAGGCTGGTTCAATATACGCAAATCAATAAATGTAATCCAGCATATAAACAGAACGAAAGACAAAAACCACATGATTATCTCAATAGATGCAGAAAAGGCCTTTGACAAAATTCAACAACCCTTCATGCTAAAAACTCTCAATAAATTAGGAATTGATGGGACTTATCTCAAAATAATAAGAGCTATTTATGACAAACCCACAGCCAATATCATACTGAATGGGCAAAAACTGGAAGCATTCCCTTTGAAAACTGGCACAAGACAGGGATGCCCTCTCTCACCACTTCTATTCAACATAGTGTTGGAAGTTCTGGCCAGGGCAATTAGGCAGGAGAAGGAAATCAAGGGTATTCAATTAGGAAAAGAGGAAGTCAAATTGTCCCTGTTTGCAGATGACATGATAGTATATCTAGAAAACCCCATTGTCTCAGCCCAAAATCTCCTTAAGCTGATAAGCAACTTCAGCAAAGTCTCAGGATACAAAATCAATGTGCAAAAATCACAAGCATTCTTATACATCAATAACAGACAAACAGAGAGCCAAATCATGAGTGAACTCCCATTCACAATTGCTTCAAAGAGAATAAAATACCTAGGAATCCAACATACAAGGGATGTGAAAGACCTCTTCAAGGAGAACTACAAACCACTGCTCAAGGAAATAAAAGAGGATACAAACAAATGGAAGAACATTCCATGCTCATGGGTAGGAAGAATCAACATCGTGAAAATGGCCATCCTTCCCAAGGTAATTTACAGATTCAATGCCATCCCCATCAAGCTACCAATGACTTTCTTCACAGAATTGGAAAAAACTACTTTAAAGTTCATATGGAACCAAAAAAAAGCCCGCATCGCCAAGTCAATCCTCAGCCAAAAGAACAAAGCTGGAGGCATCACACTACCTGACTTCAAACTATACTACAAGGCTACAGTAACCAAAACAGCATGGTACTGGTACCAAAACAGAGATATAGATCAATGGAACAGAACAGAGCCGTCAGAAATAATGCCACATATCTACAACTATCTGATCTTTGACAAACCTGACAAAAACAAGAAATGGGGAAAGGATTCCCTATTTAATAAATGGTGCTGGGAAAACTGGCTAGCCATATGTAGAAAGCTGAAACTGGATCCCTTCCTTACACCTTATACAAAAATCAATTCAAGATGGATTAAAGACTTAAATGTTAGACCTAAAACCATAAAAACCCTAGAAGAAAACCTAGGCATTACCATTCAGGACATAGGCATGGGCAAGGACTTCATGTCTAAAACACCAAAAGCAATGGCAACAAAAGCCAAAATTGACAAATGGGATCTAATTAAACTCAAGAGCTTCTGCACAGCAAAAGAAACTACCATCAGAGTGAACAGGCAACCTACAAAATGGGAGAAAATTTTCGCAACCTACTCATCTGACAAAGGGCTAATATCCAGAATCTACAATGAACTCCAACAAATTTACAAGAAAAAAACAAACAACCCCATCAAAAAGTGGGCGAAGGACATGAACAGACACTTCTCAAAAGAAGACATTTATGCAGCCAAAAAACACATGAAAAAACGCTCACCATCACTGGCCATCAGAGAAATGCAAATCAAAACCACAATGAGATACCATCTCACACCAGTTAGAATGGCAATCATTAAAAAGTCAGGAAACAACAGGTGCTGGAGAGGATGTGGAGAAACAGGAACACTTTTACACTGTTGGTGGGACTGTAAACTAGTTCAGCCCTTGTGGAAGTCAGTGTGGCGATTCCTCAGGGATCTAGAACTAGAAATTCCATTTGACCCAGCCATCCCATTACTGGGTATATACCCAAAGGACTATAAATCATGCTGCTATAAAGACACATGCACACGTATGTTTATTGCGGCATTATTCACAATAGCAAAGACTTGGAACCAACCCAAATGTCCAACAATGATAGACTGGATTAAGAAAATGTGGCACATATACACCATGGAATACTATGCAGCCATAAAAAATGATGAGTTCACGTCCTTTGTAGGGACATGGATGAAATTGGAAATCATCATTCTCAGTAAACTATCGCAAGAACAAAAAACCAAACACCGCATATTCTCACTCATAGGTGGGAATTGAACAATGAGAACACATGGACACAGGAAGGGGAACATCACACTCTGGGGACTGTTGTGGGGTGGGGGGAGGGGGGAGGGATAGCATTGGAAGATATACCTAATGCTAGATGACAAGTTGGTGGGTGCAGCGCACCAGCATGGCACATGTATACATATGTAACTTACCTGCACATTGCGCACATGTACCATAAAACCTAAAGTATAATAATAATAATAATAAAAAAAAAATAAATAAATAAAAAAAAAAAATAAACCAGCAAAAAAAAAAAAAAAAAAAAAAAAGAATGCTTGTGATTTTTGTCCATTGATTTTGTATCCTGAGACTTTGCTGAAGTTGCTTATCAGCTTAAGGAGATTTTGGGCTGAGACAATGGGGTTTTCTAGATATACTATCACGTCATCTGCAAACAGGGACAATTTGACTTCCTTTTTTCCTAATTGAATACCCTTGATTTCCTTCTCTTGCCTAATTGCCCTGGCCAGAACTTCCAACACTATGTTGAATAGAAGTGGTGAGAGAGGGCATCCCTGTCTTGTGCCAGTTTTCAAAGTGAATGCTTAAAGTTTTTGCCCATTCAGTATGATATTGGCTGTGGGTTTGTCATAAATAGCTCTTATTATTTTGAGATACGACCCATCAATACCTAATTTATTGAGAGTTTTTAGCATGAAGGGTTGTTGAATTTTGTCAAAGTCCTTTTCTTCACGTATTGAGATAATCATGTGGTTTTTGACTTTGGTTCTGTTTATATCCTGGATTACATCTATTGATTTGCGTATATTGAACCAGACTTGCATCCCAGGGATGAAGCCCACTTGATCATGGTGGATAAGCTGTCTGATGTGCTGCTGGATTCGGTTTGCCAGTAATTTATTGAGGATTTTTGCATCAATATTCATCAAGGATATTGGTCTAAAATTCTCTTTTTTGGTTGTGTCTCTGCCCAGCTTTGGTAGCAGCATGATGCTGGCCTCATAAAATGAGTTAGGAAGGATTCCCTCTTTTTCTATTGATTGGAATAGTTTCTGAAGTAATGGTTCCAGTTCCTCCTTGGACCTCTGGTAGAATTCGGCTGTGAACCCATCTGATCCTGGACTCTTTTTGGTTGGTAAGCTATTGATTATTGCCACAACTTCAGCTCCTGTTATTAGTCTACTCAGAGATTCAACTTCTTCCTGGTTTAGTCATGGGAGAGTGTATGTGTCGAGGAACTTATCCCGTTCTTCTTTTTTTAATTTTTTTTCTTTTCATCATTATTATGACTATTATTATTAATATTATACTTTAGGCTCTATGGTACATGAGCGCAACGTGCAGGTGAGATACATATGTATACATGTGCCATGCTGGTGCGCTGCACACACCAACTCGTCATCTAGCATTAGGTATATCTCCCAATGCTGTCCCTCGCCCCTCCAGCCACCCCACAACAGTCCCCGAAGTGTGATGTTCCCCTTCTTGTGTCCACGTGTTCTCATTGTTCAATTCTCACCTATGAGTGAGAATATGTGATGTTTCGTTTTTTGTTCTTGCGATAGTTTACTGAGAACGATGATTTCCAATTTCATCCATGTCCCTACAAAGGATATGAACTCATCATTTTTTATGGCTGCCTAGTATTCCATGGTGTATATGTGCCACATTTTCTTAATCCAGTCTATCATTGTTGGACATTTGGGTTGGTTCCAAGTCTTTACTATTGTGTATAATGCCGCAATAAACATACGTGTGCATGTGTCCTTATAGCAGCATGATTTATAGTCCTTTGGGTATATACCCAGTAATGGGATGGCTGGGTCAAATGGAATTTCTAGTTCTAGATCCCTGAGGAATCGCCACAGTGACTTCCACAAGGGTTGAACTAGTTTACAGTCCCACCAACAGTGTAAAAGTGTTCCTATTTCTCCACATCCTCTCCAGCACCTGTTGTTTCCTGACTTTTTAATGATTGCCATTCTAACTGGTGTGAGATGGTATCTCATTGTGGTTTTGATTCGCATTTCTCTGATGGCCAGTGATGGTGCGCATTTTTTCATGTGTTTTTTGGCTGCATAAATGTCTTCTTTGGAGGAGTGTCTGTTCATGTCCTTTGCCCACTTTTTGATGGGGTTGTTTGGTGTTTTCTTGTAAATTTGTTGGGGTTCATTGTAGATTCTGGATATTAGCCCTTTGTCAGATGAGTAGGTTGCGAAAATTTTCTCCCATTTTGTAGGTTGCCTGTTCATTCTGATGGTAGTTTCCTTTGCTGTGCAGAAGCTCTTTAGTTTAATTAGATCCCATTTGTCAATTTTGGCTTTTGTGGCCATTGCTTTTGGTGTTTTAGACATGAAGTCCTTGCCCATGCCTATGTCCTGAATGGTATTGCCTAGGTTTTCTTCTAGGGTTTTTATGGTTTTAGGTGTAACGTTTAAGTCTTTAATCCCTCTTGAGTTGATTTTTGTATAAGGTGTAAGGAAGGGATCCAGTTTCAGCTTTCTACATGTGGCTAGCCAGTTTTCCCAGCACCATTTATTAAATAGGGAATCCTTTCTCCATTTCTTGTTTTTGTCAAGTTTGTCAAAGATCAGATAGTTGTAGATATGTGGCATTATTTCTGACGGCTCTGTTCTGCTCCATTGATCTAGATCTCTGTTTTGGTACCAGTACCATGCTGTTTTGGTTACTGTAGCCTTGTAGTATAGTTTGAAGTCAGGTAGCGTGATGCCTCCAGCTTTGTTCTTTTGGCTTAGGATTGACTTGGTGATGCGGGCTCTTTTTTGGTTCCATATGAACTTTAAAGTAGTTTTTTCCAATTCTGTGCAGAAAGTCATTGGTAACTTGATAGGGATGACATTGAATCTGTAAATTACCTTGGGAAGGATGGCCATTTTCATGATATTGATTCTTCCTACCCATGAGCATGGAATGTTCTTCCATTTGTTTGTATCCTCTTTTATTTCCTTGAGCAGTGGTTTGTAGTTTTCTCCTCGAAGAGGTCCTTCACATCACTTGTAAGTTGGATTCCTAGGTATTTTATTCTCTTTGAAGCAATTGTGAATGGGAGTTCACTCATGATTTGGCTCTGTGTTTGTCTGTTATTGATGTATAAGAATGCTTGTGATTTTTGTCCATTGATTTTGTATCCTGAGACTTTGCTGAAGTTGCTTATCAGCTTAAGGAGATTTTGGGCTGAGACAATGGAGTTTTCTAGATATACTATCACGTCATCTGCAAACAGGGACAATTTGACTTCCTTTTTTCCTAATTGAATTCCCTTGATTTCCTTCTCTTGCCTAATTGCCCTGGCCAGAACTTCCAACACTATGTTGAATGGAAGTGGTGAGAGAGGGCATCCCTGTCTTGTGCCAGTTTTCAAAGTGAATGCTTAAAGTTTTGCCCATTCAGTATGATATTGGCTGTGGGTTTGTCATAAATAGCTCTTATTATTTTGAGATACGACCCATCAATACCTAATTTATTGAGAGTTTTTAGCATGAAGGGTTGTTGAATTTTGTCAAAGTCCTTTTCTTCACGTATTGAGATAATCATGTGGTTTTTGACTTTGGTTCTGTTTATATGCTGGATTACATCTATTGATTTGCGTATATTGAACCAGACTTGCATCCCAGGGATGAAGCCCACTTGATCATGGTGGATAAGCTGTCTGATGTGCTGCTGGATTCGGTTTGCCAGTAATTTATTGAGGATTTTTGCATCAATATTCATCAAGGATATTGGTCTAAAATTCTCTTTTTTGGTTGTGTCTCTGCCCAGCTTTCGTAGCAGCATGATGCTGGCCTCATAAAACGAGTTAGGAAGGATTCCCTCTTTTTCTATTGATCGGAATAGTTTCTGAAGTAATGGTTCCAGTTCCTCCTTGGACCTCTGGTAGAATTCGGCTGTGAACCCATCTGATCCTGGACTCTTTTTGGTTGGTAAGCTATTGATTATTGCCACAACTTCAGCTCCTGTTATTAGTCTACTCAGAGATTCAACTTCTTCCTGGTTTAGTCATGGGGGAGTGTATGTGTCGAGGAACTTATCCCTTTCTTCTTTTTTTAATTTTTTTTCTTTTCATCATTATTATTATTATTATTATTAATATTATACTTTAGGCTCTATGGTACATGAGCGCAACGCGCAGGTGAGCTACATATGTATACCTGTGCCATGCTGGTGCGCTGCACCCACCAACTCGTCATCTAGCATTAGGTATATCTCCCAATGCTGTCCCTCGCCCCTCCAGCCACCCCACAACAGTCCCCGAAGTGTGATGTTCCCCTTCCTGTGTCCACGTGTTCTCATTGTTCAATTCTCACCTATGAGTGAGAATATGTGATGTTTCGTTATTTGTTCTTGCGATAGTTTACTGAGAACGATGATTTCCAATTTCATCCATGTCCCTACAAAGGATATGAACTCATCATTTTTTATGGCTGCCTAGTATTCCATGGTGTATATGTGCCACATTTTCTTAATCCAGTCTATCATTTTTGGACATTTGGGTTGGTTCCAAGTCTTTGCTATTGTGTATAATGCCGCAATAAACATACGTGTGCATGTGTCTTTATAGCAGCATGATTTATAGTCCTTTGGGTATATACCCAGTAATGGGATGGCTGGGTCAAATGGAATTTCTAGTTCTAGATACCTGAGGAATCGCCACAGTGACTTCCACAAGGGTTGAACTAGTTTACAGTCCCACCAACAGTGTAAAAGTGTTCCTATTTCTCCACATCCTCTCCAGCACCTGTTGTTTCCTGACTTTTTAATGATTGCCATTCTAACTGGTGTGAGATGGTATCTCATTGTGGTTTTGATTTGCATTTCTCTGATGGCCAGTGATGGTGAGCATTTTTTCATGTGTTTTTTGGCTGCATAAATGTCTTCTTTGGAGGAGTGTCTGTTCATGTCCTTCGCCCACTTTTTGATGGGGTTGTTTGGTGTTTTCTTGTAAATTTGTTGGGGTTCATTGTAGATTCTGGATATTATCCCTTTGTCAGATGAGTAGGTTGCGAAAATTTTCTCCCATTTTGTAGGTTGCCTGTTCACTCTGATGGTAGTTTCCTTTGCTGTGCAGAAGCTCTTTTGTTTAATTAGATCCCATTTGTCAATTTTGGCTTTTGTGGCCATTGCTTTTGGTGTTTTAGACATGAAGTCCTTGCCCATGCCTATGTCCTGAATGGTATTGCCTAGGTTTTCTTCTAGGGTTTTTATGGTTTTAGGTCTAACGTTTAAGTCTTTAGTCCATCTTGAGTTGATTTTTGTATAAGGTGTAAGGAAGGGATCCAGTTTCAGCTTTCTACATGTGGCTAGCCAGTTTTCCCAGCACCATTTATTAAATAGGGAATCCTTTCTCCATTTCTTGTTTTTGTCAAGTTTGTCAAAGATCAGATTGTTGTAGATATGTGGCATTATTTCTGACGGCTCTGTTCTGCTCCATTGATCTAGATCTCTGTTTTGGTACCAGTACCATGCTGTTTTGGTTACTGTAGCCTTGTAGTATAGTTTGAAGTCAGGTAGCGTGATGCCTCCAGCTTTGTTCTTTTGGCTTAGGATTGACTTGGTGATGCGGGCTCTTTTTTGGTTCCATATGAACTTTAAAGTAGATTTTTCCAATTCTGTGCAGAAAGTCATTGGTAACTTGATGGGGAGGGCATTGAATCTGTAAATTACCTTGGGAAGGATGGCCATTTTCATGATATTGATTCTTCCTACCCATGAGCATGGAATGTTCTTCCATTTGTTTGTATCCTCTTTTATTTCCTTGAGCAGTGGTTTGTAGTTTTCTCCTTGAAGAAGTCCTTCACATCCCTTGTAAGTTGGATTCCTAGGTATTTTATTCTCTTTGAAGCAATTGTGAATGGGAGTTCACTCATGATTTGGCTCTCTGTTTGTCTGTTATTGATGTATAAGAATGCTTGTGATTTTTGTCCATTGATTTTGTATCCTGAGACTTTGCTGAAGTTGCTTATCAGCTTAAGGAGATTTTGGGCTGAGACAATGGGGTTTTCTAGATATACTATCACGTCATCTGCAAACAGGGACAATTAGACTTCCTTTTTTCCTAATTGAATACCCTTGATTTCCTTCTCTTGCCTAATTGCCCTGGCCAGAACTTCCAACACTATGTTGAATAGAAGTGGTGAGAGAGGGCATCCCTGTCTTGTGCCAGTTTTCAAAGTGAATGCTTAAAGTTTTTGCCCATTCAGTATGATATTGGCTGTGGGTTTGTCATAAATAGCTCTTATTATTTTGAGATACGACCCATCAATACCTAATTTATTGAGAGTTTTTAGCATGAAGGGTTGTTGAATTTTGTCAAAGTCCTTTTCTTCACGTATTGAGATAATCATGTGGTTTTTGACTTTGGTTCTGTTTATATGCTGGATTACATCTATTGATTTGCGTATATTGAACCAGACTTGCATCCCAGGGATGAAGCCCACTTGATCATGGTGGATAAGCTGTCTGATGTGCTGCTGGATTCGGTTTGCCAGTAATTTATTGAGGATTTTTGCATCAATATTTATCAAGGATATTGGTCTAAAATTCTCTTTTTTGGTTGTGTCTCTGCCCCGCTTTGGTAGCAGCATGATGCTGGCCTCATAAAATGAGTTAGGAAGGATTCCCTCTTTTTCTATTGATTGGAATAGTTTCTGAAGTAACGGTTCCAGTTCCTCCTTGGACCTCTGGTAGAATTCGGCTGTGAACCCATCTGATCCTGGACTCTTTTTGGTTGGTAAGCTATTGATTATTGCCACAATTTCAGCTCCTGTTATTAGTCTATTCAGAGATTCAACTTCTTCCTGGTTTAGTCATGGAAGAGTGTATGTGTCGAGTAATTTATCCCTTTCTTTTTTTTTAATTTTTTTTCTTTTTATCATTATTATTATTATTATTATTATTATTATTATTATTCTTTAGGCTCTATGGTACATGTGCGCAACGTGCAGGAGAGCTACATATGTATACATGTGCCATGCTGGTGCGCTGCACCCACCAACTCGTCATCTAGCATTAGGTATATCTCCCAATGCTGTCCCTCGCCCCTCCAGCCACCCCACAACAGTCCCCGAAGTGTGATGTTCCCCTTCCTGTGTCCATGTGTTCTCATTGTTCAATTCTCACCTATGAGTGACAATATGTGGTGTTTGGTTTTTTGTTCTTGCGATAGTTTACTGAGAACGATGATTTCCAATTTCATCCATGTCCCTACAAAGGATATGAACTCATCGTTTTTTATGGCTGCCTAGTATTCCATGGTGTATATGTGCCACATTTTCTTAATCCAGTCTATCATTGTTGGACATTTGGGTTGGTTCCAAGTCTTTGCTATTGTGTAGAATGCCGCAATAAACATACGTGTGCATGTGTCTTTATAGCAGCATGATTTATAGTCCTTTGGGTATATACCCAGTAATGGGATGGCTGGGTCAAATGGAATTTCTAGTTCTAGATCCCTGAGGAATCGCCACAGTGACTTCCACAAGGGTTGAACTAGTTTACAGTCCCACCAACAGTGTAAAAGTGTTCCTATTTCTCCACATCCTCTCCAGCACCTGTTGTTTCCTGACTTTTTAGTGATTGCCATTCTAACTGGTGTGAGATGGTATCTCATTGTGGTTTTGATTTGCATTTCTCTGATAGCCAGTGATGGTGAGCATTTTTTCATGTGTTTTTTGGCTGCATAAATGTCTTCTTTGGAGGAGCGTCTGTTCATGTCCTTCACCCACTTTTTGATGGGGTTGTTTGGTGTTTTCTTGTAAATTTGTTGGAGTTCATTGTAGATTCTGGATATTAGCCCTTTGTCAGATGAGTAGGTTGCGAAAATTTTCTCCCGTTTTGTAGATGGCCTGTTCACTCTGATGGTAGTTTCCTTTGTTGTGCAGAAGCTCTTTAGTTTAATTAGATCCCATTTGTCAATTTTGGCTTTTGTTGCCATTGCTTTTGGTGTTTTAGACATGAAGTCCTTGCCCATGCCTATGTCCTGAATGGTACTGCCTAGGTTTTCTTCTAGGGTTTTTATGGTTTTAGGTCTAACGTTTAAGTCTTTAATCCATCTTGAGTTGATTTTTGTATAAGGTGTAAGGAAGGGATCCAGTTTCAGCTTTCTACATGTGGCTAGCCAGTTTTCCCAGCACCATTTATTAAATAGGGAATCCTTTCTCCATTTCTTGTTTTTGTCAGGTTTGTCAAAGATCAGATAGTTGTAGATATGTGGCATTATTTCTAACGGCTCTGTTCTGTTCCATTGATCTAGATCTCTGTTTTGGTACCAGTACCATGCTGTTTTGGTTACTGTAGCCTTGTAGTATAGTTTGAAGTCAGGTAGCGTGATGCCTCCAGCTTTGTTCTTTTGGCTTAGGATTGACTTGGTTATGCGGGCTCTTTTTTGGTTCCATATGAACTTTAAAGTAGTTTTTTCCAATTCTTTGAGGAAAGTCATTGGTAACTTGATGGGGAGGGCATTGAATCTGTAAATTACCTTTTGAAGGATGGCCATTTTCATGATATTGATTCTTCCTACCCATGAGCATGGAATGTTCTTCCATTTGTTTGTATCCTCTTTTATTTCCTTGAGCAGTGGTTTGTAGTTTTCTCCTTGAAGAGGTCCTTCACATCCCTTGTAAGTTGGATTCCTAGGTATTTTATTCTCTTTGAAGCAATTGTGAATGGGAGTTCACTCATGATTTGGCTCTCTGTTTGTCTGTTATTGATGTATAAGAATGCATGTGATTTTTGTCCATTGATTTTGTATCCTGAGACTTTGCTGAAGTTGCTTATCAGCTTAAGGAGATTTTGGGCTGAGACAATGGAGTTTTCTAGATATACTGTCACGTCATCTGCAAACAGGGACAATTTGACTTCCTTTTTTCCTAATTGAATTCCCTTGATTTCCTTCTCTTGCCTAATTGCCCTGGCCAGAACTTCCAACACTATGTTGAATAGAAGTGGTGAGAGAGGGCATCCCTCTCTTGTGCCAATTTTCAAAGTGAATGCTTCCAGATTTTGCCCATTCAGTATGATATTGACTGTGGGTTTGTCATAAATAGCTCTTATTATTTTGAGATACGACCCATCAATACCTAATTTATTGAGAGTTTTTAGCATGAAGGGTTGTTGAATTTTGACAAAGGCCTTTTCTTCATGTATTGAGATAATCATGTGGTTTTTGACTTTGGTTCTGTTTATATGCTGGATTTCATTTATTGATTTGCGTATATTGAACCAGCCTTGCATCCCAGGGATGAAGCCCACTTGATCATGGTGGATAAGCTTTTTGATGTGCTGCTGGATTCTGTTTGCCAGTATTTTATTGAGGATTTTTTTGCATCAATGTTCATCAAGGATATTGGTCTAAAATTCTCTTTTTTTGTTTTGTCTCTGCCAGGCTTCGGTATCAGGATGATGCTGGCCTCATAAAATGAGTTAGGGAGGATTCCCTCTTTTTCTATTGATTGGAATAGTTTCAGAAGGAATGGTACCAGCTCCTCCTTGTACCTCTGGTAGAATTCGGCTGTGAACCCATCTGGTCCTGGACTTTTTTTACTTGGTAAGCTATTGATGATTGCCAGCATTTCAGATCCTCTTATTGGTCTATTCAGAGATTCAACTTCTTACTGGTTTAGTCTTGGGAGGGTGTAAGTGTTGAGGAATTTATCCATTTCTTCTAGATTTTCTAGTTTATTTGCGTAGAGGTGTTTGTAATATTCTCTGATGGTAGTTTGTATTTCTGTGGGATCGGTGGTGATATCCCCTTTATCATTTTTTATTGCATCTATTTGATTCTTGTCTCCTTTTTTCTTTATTAATCTTGCTAGCGGTCTATCAATTTTGTTGATCCTTTCAAAAAACCAGCTTCTGGATTCATTTATTTTTTGAAGAGTTTTTTGTGTCTCGACTTCCTTCAGTTCTGCTCTGATTTTAGTTATTTCTTGCCTTCTGCTACCTTTTGAATGTGTTTTCTCTTGCTTTTCTAGTTCTTTTAATTGTGATGTTAGGATCACAATTTTGGATCTTTCCTGCTTTCTCTTGTGGGCATTTAGTGCTATAAATTTCCCTCTACACACTGCTTTGAATGCATCCCAGAGATTCTGGTATGTTGTGTCTTTGTTCTCATTGGTTTCAAAAACATCTTCATTTCTGCCTTCATTTCGTTATGTACTCAGCAGTCATTCAGGAGCAGGTTGTTCAGTTTCCATGTAGTTGAGCGGTCTTGATTGAGATTCTTAATTCTGAATTCTAGCTTGTTTGCACTGTGATCTGAGAGATAGTTTGTTATAATTTCTGTTCTTTTTCATTTGCTGAGGAGAGGTTTCCTTCCAAGTATGTGCTCAATTTTGGAATAGGTGTGGTGTGATGCTGAAAAAGCTGTATATTCTTTTTATTTGTGGTGTAGAGTTCTGTAGGTGTGTATTAGGTCCGCTTGGTGCAGAGCTGTGTTCATTTCCTGGGTATCCTTGTTAACTTTCTGTCTCGTTGATCTTTCTAATGTTGACAGTGGGGTGTTAAAGTCTCCCATTATTAATGTTTGGGAGTCTAAGTCCCTTTGTAGGTCACTCAGGCCCTGCTTTATGAATCTGGGTACTCTTGTATTGGGTGCATATATATTTAGGATAGTTAGCTCTTCTTGTTGAATTAATCCCTTTACCATTATATAATGGCCTTCTTTGTCTCTTTTGATCGTTGTTGGTTTAAAGTCTGTTTTATCAGATACTAGGATTGCAACCCCTGCTTTTTTTGTTTTCCATTTTCTTTTTAGATCTTCCTCCATCCTTTTATTTTGAGCTTATGTGTGTCTCTGCACGTGAGATGGGTTTCCTGAATACAGCACGCTGATGAGTCTTGACTCTTTATCCAATTACCAGTCTGTGTCTTTTAATTGGAGC
This sequence comes from Pongo abelii, assembly GCF_028885655.2. Lineage (NCBI taxonomy): Eukaryota > Metazoa > Chordata > Mammalia > Primates > Hominidae > Pongo > Pongo abelii. Next base: position 13,269,141 of record NC_072000.2, on the reverse strand, counting down.
ATTTAGTACATTTACATTGAAAGTTAATATTGTTATGTGTGAATTTGATCCTGTCATTATGATGTTAGCTGGTTATTTTGCTCGTTAGTTGATGCAGTATCTTCCTAGTCTGGATGGTCTTTACATTTTGGCATGATTTTGCAGCGGCTGTTACTTGTTGTTCCTTTCCATGTTTAGCGCTTCCTTCAGGAGCTCTTTTAGGGCAGGCCTGGTGGTGACAAAATCTCTCAGCATTTGCTTGTCTGTAAAGTATTTTATTTCTCTTTCACTTATGAAGCTTAGTTTGGCTGGATATCAAATTCTGGGTTAAAAATTCTTTTCTTTGAGAATGTTGAATATTGGCCCCCACTCTCTTCTGGCTTGTAGAGTTTCTGCCAAGGACCCGCTGTTAGTCTGATGGGCTTTCCTTTGAGGGTAACCCGACCTTTCTCTCTGGCTGCCCTTAACATTTTTTCCTTCATTTCAACTTTGGTGAATCTGACAATTATGTGTCTTGGAGTTGCTCTTCTCGAGGAGTATCTTTGTGGCGTTCTCTGTATTTTCTGTATCTGAATGTTGGCCTGCCTTTATAGATTGGGGAATTTCTTCTGGATGATATCCTGCAGATTGTTTTCCAACTTGGTTCCATTCTCCCTGTCACTTTCAAGTACACCAATCAGTCGTAGATTTGGTCTTTACACATAGTCCCATATTTCTTGGAGGCTTTGCTCGTTTCTTTTTATTCTTTTTTCTGTAAACTTCCGTTCTCACTTCATTTCATTCATTTCATCTTCCATCACTAATACCCTTTCTTCCATTTGATCGCATCGTCTCCTGAGGCTTCTGCATTCTTCACGTACTTCTCAAGCTTTCATTTTCAGCTCCATCAGCCCCTTTAAGCACTTCTCTGTATTGGTTATTCTAGTTATACATTCTTCTAAATTTTTGTCAAAGTTTTCAACTTCTTTACCTTTTGTTTGAATATCCTCCCGTAGCTCAGAGTAATTTGATTGTCTGAAGCCTTCTTCTCTCAGCTTGTCAAAGTCATTCTCCATCGAACTTTGTTCCATTGCTGGTGAGGAACTGTGTTGCTTTGTAGGAGGAGAGGCGTTCTACTTTTTAGAGTTTCCAGTTTTTCTGCTCTGTTATTTCCCCATGTTCGTGGTTTTATCTACTTTTGGTCTTTGATGATGGTGATGTACAGATGAGTTTTTAGTATGGATGTCCTTTCTGTTTGTTAGTTTTCCTTCTAGCATACAGGACCCTCAGCTGCAGGTATGTTGGAGTACCCGCCCGTGTGAGGTGTCAGTCTGCCCTTGCTGGGGGTGCCTCCCAGTTAGGTTGCTTGGGGGTCAGGGGTCAGGGACCACTTGAGGAGGCAGTCTGCCCATTCTCAGATCCCCATCTGCCTGCTGGGAGAACCACTGCTCTCTTCAAAGCTGTCAGATTGGGACATTTAAGTCTGCAGAAGTTACTGCTGTCTTTTTGTTTGTCCGTCCCCTGCCCCCAGAGGTGGAGTTTACATAGGCATGCAGTCCTCCTTGAGCTGTGGTGTGCTCCACCCAGTTCGAGCTTCCCGGCTGCCTTGTTTACCTAAGCAAACCTGGGCAATGGCGGGCGCCCCTCCCCCAGCCTCACTGCTAGCTTACAGTTTGATCTCAGACTGCTGTGCTAGCAATCAGCGAGATTCCGTGGGCATAGGAACCTCTGAGCCAGGTGCGGGATATAAACTCCTGGTGCACCCTTTTTCAAGCCTGTCGGAAAGGCACAGTATTCGGGTGGGAGTGACCTGATTATCCAGGTTACGTCTGTCACCCCTTTCTTTGACTAGGAAAGGGAACTCACTGAACCGTTGCCCTTCCCAAATGAGGCAATGCCTTGCCATTCTTCGGCTCGAGCACGGTGCATGCACGCACTGACCTCCGCTCACTCTCTGGCACTCCCCTGTGAGATGAACCCATTACATCAGATGGAAATGTAGAAATCACCCGTCTTCTTCATCGCTCATTTTGGAATCTGTAGACCACAGCTGTTCCTATTTGGTCATCATTTCTACTCCATTCCATTCCTTTCTATCAAACGGATCCGTCTATCTCTCAGACTAGAGTCAGTGGCGCAATCTCAGCTCACATTTCATTTCACCATTCCATTCCATTCCATTCCATTTCATCCCATTCCACTCCACTACACTTCACTCCACTCCACTCCAATCAACTCTACTCCACTCCACTCCCTTCCTTTCCATTCTATCCGATTCCATTCCACTCCATTCTACTTCACTCCAGTCCACTCCACACAACTCTACTCCACTCCACCCTACTCTACTTCATCCCATTCCATCCCATTCCATTCCAGTGCATTCCACTCAACTCCGCTCCACTCCACTTCAATCCACTCCACTCCACTCCATCCATGCCATTCTCTCCGAATCCATTCCTGTCCACTCCATTCTACTTCATGCCAGTCAACTCCACACAACTCCACTACACTACACTACTTTCCATTCCATCCCATTCCATTGAACTCCATTACACTGCACTCCACTAAACTCCATTCCATTCCCCTCCATTCCATTCGTTTCCTTTCTTTTGACAGGATCTCACTCTCCAACTCGGGCTGGAGTGCAGTGGCAAAACTAAGCTCACACATTATTTCACCATTCTATTCCATTCCATTCCATTCCTTCCCATTCCATCCCATTCCATTCCATTCCATCTCATTCCTTCCCATTCCATTCCATTCCACTCCACACCACTCTACTCCAATGCACTCCACCCAATTCCACTCCATTCCACTCTATTCCATTGCATCCCATTCCTTTCCTATCCATTCTGCTCCATCACACTCCACTCCACTCCATTCCACTCCACTCCATTCCATTCCATCCTGTTCCACTCCACTCCATTCCCCCCCACTCCAATCAACTCCACTCCAATCCATTCCATTCCATTCTCTTCCCTTCCATTCCATTCCACTCCATTGCATTCCATTCATTTCTTTCAACAGGATCTCTTTCTGTCACCCAGGCTGGAGTACAGTGGAACAATCTCAGCTCAAATTTCATGTCACCATTCCATTCAATTCACTTACTTTCCATTCCATACCATTCCATTCCTTTCCATTCCAATCCTTTCCTTTCCATTCCACTCAACTCCACTACACTACACTCCATTCCATGCCATTCCATTCCACTCCACTCCATTCCATTCCATTTCATCCCATTCCATTCTAATCGATTCCACTGCAATCCACTCCACTCCACTCCATTCCATTCCACTCCATTAGAATCCATTCCAGTCCACTCCAATTCATTCCATTCCTTTCTTTTTATAAGATCTCACTCTATCAGCCAGGCTGGAGTACAGTGGCAAAATCTCAGCTCATATTTCATTTCACCACTCCATTCCGTTCCATTCCATTTCATTCCGTTCCATTCCCCTCCACTCCATTCCACTCCACTCCACTCAACTCCATTCCATTACATTCAACTGCATTGCGAACTTTCCTTTCTTTAGAAAGGATCCCACACTGTCACTCAGGCTGGAGTGCAGTGGCACAGTCTCAGCTCACATTTCATTTCGCCATTCCATTCCATCCCATTCCATTCCACTCTGCTCAGCTCCACTCCACTCCATTCTATCCCTTTCCATTCCACTCCAGTCCACTCCACACCACTCCAGTGAAATCATTTCCATTCCGTCCCATTCCACTCCACTCCATTCCACTCCACTCCACTAAACTCCACTCCATTCCATTCTTTCTTTTGGCAGGATCTCACTGTGTCTTCCACGCTGTAGTTCAGTGGCATGATCTCAGCTTGTATTTCATTTCACCATTGCTTTCCATTCCATTCCATTCCACTCCACTCCACTTCTCTCCACTCCACTACATTCCACTCCATTCTATTCCACTCCATTCCACTCCACTCCACTCCTCTCCTGTTCATTCCATTCCACTCCATTCCATTCCATTCCTTTCTTTCAACAGGATCTCACTCCATCACCCAGGTTGGAGTGCTGTGGCACAATCTCAGCTCACTCTTCATTTCACCATTCCATTCCATTCCATTCAATTCCATTCCATGTCAGTCAGTTCCATTCCACTCTACTCCACTCCATTCCACTCCACTCCACTCTACTCATTTCCACTCCACTCCACTCCAATCCCCTCCACACCATCCCATTCCATCGCATTCCATTCCACTCCACTCCACTCCCTTCCTTTCCACCCATTCCATTCCATACCATTCCATTCGACTCCACCCCACTCAACTCCATCTCACTTCTTTCCATTCCATTCTATCCCTTTACATTCCACGACATTGCACCCCACTCAAGTCTTCTCCATGCCAGTCCACTCCATTCCATTCCCTTTCATTCCATTGCACTGCAGCATTCCATTCCTTTCTTTTGACATGATCTCACTCTGACACCCAGGCTGGAGTGCAGTGGCACAATCTCAACTCACATTTCATTTCACCATTCCATTACTTTCCATTCCATTCCATTCCATGCCATTCCGTTTCATTGCGCTCCACCATACTCTACTCCACTCCATTCCATTCCACTTCATTCCACTCCACTCCACTCCAATTCACTCCACCCCACTCCACTCCATTCCATTCCATTCCTTTCCACACCATTCCACTCCACTCCAATACATTCCACTCCATTCCATTCAATTCCACTCCATTCCACTCCACTCCACTCAACACCATTTCATTCCATTCCACTCCACTCCATTGCACTCCACTCCCCTCCACACCACTCCTCTCCTCAGCACTCCACTCTGTACCATTCCATTCTATTCCACTTCACTATGCTCCATTACACTCAATTACACTCCATTCCACTGCAGTCCACTCTACTCCATTCCACTATATTCTATTCTATTCTATTCTATTCCATTTCATTCCACTGCAGTTCACTCCAGTGCACTCCAATCCACTACACTCCATCCCATTCCATCCCAATCCATTCCACTCCATTCCACTCCAGTCCACTCTACTCCACTTCATTCTATTCCATTATCTCTGATTCCATTCCAATACTTTCTAATCCTCTCCAGTCCACTCCAAACAACTCCACTCCACGCCACTCCACTGCAATCCATTCCATTCCATTCTGTTCCATTCCATTACCTTCTACTCCATTCCATTCCTTTCTGTCGAAAGGATCTGTCTGTCACTGAGACTAGAGTCAGTGTCACAATCTAGGCTGCCATTTCATTTCACCATTCCTTTCCATTCCATTCCATTTCATCCCATTCCACTCCACTACACTTCACTCCACTCCACTCCACTCCACTCCAATCAACTCCACTCCACTCCACTCCAGTCCATCCTATTCCATCCCATTCCATTCTACTCCATTCTACTCCACTGCACTCCCTTCCATTCCATTCTATCCCATTCCATTCCACTGCATTGCACTCCAGTCCAGTCCAGTCCACACAATTCCACTCCACTCCACTCTACTCCGCTTCATCCCATCCCATTCCATTCCATTCTGTTGCATTCCACTCCATTCTGCTCCACTCCAATCTACTCCACTGCACTCTACTCCATTCCATTCTCTCCGATTCCGTTCCACTCCATTCTACTCCATGCCCGTCCATCCCACACAACTCCACTTCACTCCACCGCATTCCATTCCATCCCATTCCTTTCTACTCCATTCCACTACACTCCACTCCGCTCCACTCCATTCTATTCCTCTCCATTCCATTCCATTCCTTTCTTATGAAAGGTCCTCACTCTGTCACTCAGGAAGGAGTGCAGTGGCAAAAGCTAAGCTCACACATCATTTCATCATTCCATTCCATTTCATTCTATTCCATTCCATACCATTCAACTCCACTCCACTCCACTCCACACCACTCTACACCACTCTACTCCAATACATTCCACTCCATTCCACTCCACTCCACTCCACTCCATTCTATTGCATCCCATTCCATTCCTATCCATTCCAATCCACCACACTCCACTCCAGTCCACTCCACTCCACTCCATTCCATTCCACTCCACTCCATTGGATTCCATCCCTTTCCATTCCGCTCCATTCCCCCCACACCAATCAACTGTACTCTACTCCATTCCATTACATTGCATTCCATTCCATTCATTTCTTTCCACAGGTTGTCGTTCTTTCACCCAGGATGGAGTGCAGTGGCACAATATCAGCTCTCATTTCATGTCACCATTCCATTCATTTCCTTTCCAATCCATGCCATTCCATTCCATTCCATTCCTTTCCATTCCATTACTTTTCTTTCCATTGCATTCCATTCCTTTCCATTTCACTCGGCTCCACTCCAGCCCACTCCATTCCACTCCACTCGATGTCACTCCACCCTACTCCACTCCATTCCATTCCATCCCATTCCATTCCACTCGATTGCACTGCACTCCACTCTAATCCACTCCACTCCACTCCACTCCACTCCATTAGATTCCATTCCAGTCCACTCCAATTCTTTCTATTCCTTTCTTTCGACAAGATCTCACTCTGTCAGACAGGCTGGAGTGCAGTGGCAAAATATCAGCTCATATTTCATTTCACCATTCCCTTCCATTCCATTCCACTCCATTCCATTCCATTCCATTCCTTTCTACTCCATTCCACTCCACTCCAATCCACTTCATTCCATTACATTCCACTACATTCTTATCTTTCCTTTCTTTTGACAGGATCTCACTCTTTGAGTCAGGCTGCAATTCAGTGGCATAATCTCAGCTCACATTTCATTTCACCATTAAATTCCTTCCCATTCTTTTCCACTCTGCTCAACACCACTCCACTCCACTCCACTCCATTCCCTCCCTTTCCATTCCACTCCAGTTCACTTCACACCAGTCCACTGAACTCCTTTCCATTCCATCCCATTCCATTCCACTCCATTCTACTCCACTCCACTAAACTCCACTCCATTCCTTTCCATTCCATTCCGCTCTATTCCATTCCATTCTTTCATTCGACAGGATCTCACTTTGTCACCCACACTCTAGTGCAGTGGCACGATCTCAGCTCTCATTTCATATCACCATTCCATTCCATTCCATTCCTTTTCATTCTATTCCACTCCATTCCATTCTACTCCACTCCACTCCACTCCTCTCCATTCCACTTCATTATATTCCATTAAATCCCACTCCATTCCACTCCACTCCACTCCTCTCCCCTCCAGTCCATTCCATTCCATTCCGTTCCTTGCTTTCAACAGGATCTCACTCTCTCACCCAGTCTGGAGTGTTGTAGCACAATATCAGCTCACATTTCATTTCACCATTCCATTCCATTCTATTCCATGCCATTCCATTCCACTGAACTCCACTCTACTCCACTCCACTCCATTCCACTTCATTGCACTCCCCTCCAGTCTTATACACTCAACCACAGTACATTCCACTCCACTCCATTCCATTTCATTCCACTCCACTCCAGTCTTATACACTCAAATACACTACATTCCACTCCACTGCACTCCTTTCCATTCCATCCCATTCCATTCCAATCTATTGCAGTCCACTGTACTCCACTCCACTCCATTCCACTCCATTCCACTCCACTCCACTACAATCTACTCCATTCCCCTACATTCAACTCCACTCCATTCCACTCCACTCCACTGCCTTCCACTCCATTCCATTACTCTCCACTCGACTCCACTACACTCCATCCCGTTACAACCCATTAAATTCCACTCCACTCCTCTCCACTCCACACCATTCCATTCCATAACTTTCCATCATACTCGATTCAACTCCACTCCACTCCACTAAAATCCATTCCAATCCATTCCATTCCCCTCCATTCCTTTCTTTTGACAGGATCTAATGTGTCTCCCTGGCTGAAGTGCAGTTGCATGATCTCAGCTCACATTCTATTTCATGATTCCATTCCATTCCTTTCCATTCCAGCATTCCATTTCATTCCTTTCAATTCCACTCCACTGCACTCCCCGCCACTCCTCTCCACTCCATTCCACTCCACTCTACTCCACACCTCTCCATTCCATCCCATTCCATTCCAATCCACTCCACTCCAATCCACTCCAATCCACTCTATTCCATTACATTCCATCATATTCTATGCCACTCCATTCCACTTTACTCCACTCCACTCCACTCCTCTCCACTCCACTCTATTCCATTCCGTTCCATTCCATTCTACTGCATTCCATTCCATTCGTTTCTTTCAGCATGATTTCACTCTGTCATCCAGGCAGCATTGCAGTTGCACTATCTCAGCTCACATTTCATTTCACCATTGCATTCTACTCCCTTCCATTCCACTCCATTCCACTCTGCTCCACTCCTCTCCACTCCACTCCATTCCATTGCCTTCCATTCCATTCCATTCAATTCAATTCCACTCCACTACCCTCCACTCACTTCACTCCAATCCATTCCACTCCACCGCATTGCATTTCATTCCACTCCTCTCCACTCCACTCCACTCCACTACATTCCTTTCCATTTCACCCCATTGCATTCCATTCCTTTCTTCAAAAGGATCTCACACTGTCACCAAGACTGGAAAGCAATGGCACAACCTCAGCTCACATTTCATTTCACCATTCCATTCCATTCCATTCCTTTCCTTTCATTCCTCTCCATTCCACTCCATTCCACTCCACTCCAATCCATTCTTCTCAACTCCATTCCACTCCACTCCACTGCACTCCATTCCAATCCATCGCATTCCATTACTCTACATTCCACTCCAATATACTCCAGTCCTCTCCACTCCACTCCATTCCATTCTATTTTATTTCATTCCAATCCATTCCATTCCAATCCACTCCACTCCACTCCACTCCATTCCACTCCATTCCATTCCACTCCTCTCCACTCCATTCCACTGCGCTCCATTCCACTCCACTCCTTTTCATTACATTCCATCCCTTTCCATTCCACTCCATTCCACTCCACTCCTCTCCACGCCACACCACTCCACTCCTCTCCATTCCGTTCCATTACACTCCATTCCGTTCCCTTCCTTTCTTTTGAGAGGATCCCACTCTGTCATCCAGGCTGAAGTGCAGTTATCCAATCTGTGCTCGCATTTCATTTCACCATTCCATTATATTCCATTACGTTCCATTTCACTCTGTTATATTCCACTCCACTTCACTCAACTCCATTCCATTCCATTCCATTCCTTTCCTTTCCATTCCATTCCATTAATTTCCATGCCATTGCACTCCACTCCTCTCCACTTCACTCATCTCCATTGCATGGCATTCCATTCCACTCAATTTATCTCCACTAAACTGCACTCCTCTCCACTCCATTCCCTACTTTCTCATTCCATTACACTCCACTCCAATCCACTCCACTACCCTCTTCTCCACTCCAAACCATTCCATTTCATTCCATCCCATTCCATTCCACTCCACTTCATTCCACTCCACTCTACTCCCCTCCACTCCACTACAATCAATTCCCTTCTATTCCATTCCATGCCACTCCAATCCTTTCCAATATTTTCTTTTGACAGGATTTCACTCTGTCACCAAGGCTGGAGTGCTGTGGCACAATCACAGCTCATATTTCATTTCAACATTCCTTTCCATTCCATTCCATTCCACTCCACGGCACTGCACTTAACTCCACTCCCTTCCATTCCATTCCACTCCATTCCATTCCACTCCACGGCACTCCACTTAACTCCACTGCCTTCCATTCCATTCCACTCCATTCCACTCCACTCCACACCAATCAACTCAATTCCATTCCATTCCGTTCGCTCCACTTCTTTCAATCCCATTCCTGTCTTTCGACAGGATCTCACTCTGTTACCCAGGCTGGAGTGCAGTGACACAATCTCGGCTCTCATTTCATTTCACCATTCCTTTGCATTCCACTCCATTCCATTCCACTCCACTCAACTCCACTCCCCTCCCCTCCGTTCCATTCTGCTCCATGCCTCTCTACTCCTATCCAATCCTATATAATACAATCCACTCCATTCCATTCCATTCCGTCTCATCTCATTCCTTTCCACTCCATTCCACTCCACTCCTCTCCATTCCACTCCAATCCACTCCAATCCAGCGCACTCCACTCCATGCCATTCCACTCCATTCCATTCCACTCCATTCTATTACATTCATTTCTTTTGAAGGTATCACACTCTGTCACCCAGGCTGGAGTGTAGTAGCACAATCTCAGCTCACATTTCATTTAACCATTCCATTACATTCCATTACATTACATTTGACAACATTCCATTCAACTCCACACAACTCCATTCCATTCCCTTACATTCTTTACACTCCATTTCACTCCGCTAAAATCCACTTGTCTCTACTCCACTCAATCACACTCCATCATATGCCTTTCCACTCCAATCCACTCCACTCCACCCTATTCCATTCGATTTCATCCCATTAAATTCCATTTCATTCCACTCCACTCCAATCCACTCCACTCCAAACCACCCCACTCCACTCCACTCCACTCCAATCCACCCCACTCCACTCCACTCCACCTCACTCCACTCCACTCCATTCCTTTGCATTCCATTCCATTTCACTCCATTCCATTCCATTTCTCCCTTTTGACTTGATCTCATTCTGTCACCCAGGCTGGTGTGCAGTGCCACAATCTCAGCTCACATTTCATTTCACCATTCCATTCAATTCCATTCCATTCCATTCCATTTCATTCCATTCCATTCCATTTCATTCCACTCCACTCCACTTCTCTCCACTCCACGGCACTACACTACACTCCATTCCATTCCATCCCATTCCATTACAGTCCATTCCACTCCACTCCACTCTTCTGCACTCACTCTCCTCCACTCCAATCCATTCTATTCCGTTCCATTGAATTACACTGCATTGCATTCCATTAATGTCTTTGTACAGGATCTCACTCTGTCACACAGGCAGGAGTGCAGTGGCACAATCTCAGCTCACATTTCATTTCACCATTCCATTCTATTCCATTCCATTCCATTGCATTCCATTCCATTTCATTCAATTCCATTGTATTCCATTCCATTCCATTTAATTCCTCTCCACTCCACTTTTCTCCACGCCACGGCACTCCACTCCACTCCATTCCATTCCATCCCATTCCATTCCAGTCCATTCCACTCCACTCCACTCTTCTGCACTCACTCTCCTCCACTCCAATCCATTCCATTCCGTTCCATTGAATTACACTCCATTGCATTCCATTAATGTCTTTGTACGGCATCTCACTCTGTCACACAGGCAGGAGTGCAGTGGCACAATCTAAGCTCACATTTCATTTCACCATTCCATTCCATTCCATTCTATTCCACTCCACTCCATTCCACTCAACTTCACTCCACTCCATTCCACTCCACTCCACTCTAAATCACTTAACTCCATTATATTCCATCCCTTTTCATTCCAGTCCCTTCCACTCCACTCCACTGCATTTCATTTCATTCCATCCCATTCCATTCCACTCCACTCCACTCCCCTCCCCTCCACTCCACTCCATTCAATTCCATTCCCTTCCACTCCATTCCATTCCATTACTTTCTTTCGCCCGGATCTCATTCTGTCACCCAGGCTGGAGTGCAGTTGCACAATCTCAGCTCACATTTCATTTCACCATTCCATTCCCTTCCATTCCACTCCATTCCATTCTATTCTATTTCTCTCCATTGTACTCCACTGTACTCCACTCCACTCCATTCCAATCTACTCCATTCCAATCCCCTCCACTCCTATCCACTCCACTCCATTCAAGTCAGCTTCACTCCATTACACTCCAATCCACTACAATCCAGTCCACTCCATTCCAATCCATTCCATTCCATCCCATTCTATCACACTCCATTCCACCACACTCTATTCCACACCACTCTTCCAATCCACTCCACTCCACTCCTCTCCAGTCCATTCTACTTCATTCCACTCCAATCCACTCCAATCCAGTCCACTCCATTCCATTCCATTCCATTGCATCCCATTGTATTCCACTCCATTCTGCTCTCTTCCACTCCACTCCACTCCACTGCTCTCTGTTCCATTCCTTTCAATACAATTCCACTGCATTCCATTCAATTCCTTTCTTTTGACAGGATTTCACTCTGTCACCCCGCCTGCATTGTGGTCGCACTACCTCAACTGGCATTTCATTTCACCATTCCATTCCACTCCAGTCCATTCCAATCCATTCCACTCCGCTCCACTCCTCTCCACTCCAGCCCACTCCATTCCATTCCCTTCCATTCCATTCCAATCCATGCCATTGCACTCCACTCCACTTCACTCCAATCCATTCCATTGCACTCCATCGCATTTCATTCCACTCCTCAACATTCCACTCCTCTCATTCCATTCCATTCCATTCCACTCCATTCCATTCCATTCCTTTCCTTCTAAAGGATCTCACTCAGTCACTCAGGCTGGAGTGCAATGGCACAATCTCAGCTCACATTTCATTTTTCCTTTCCATTCCATTCCATTCCATACCACTCCACTCCACTGCACTCCACATCATTCTACACCACTCCATTCCACTCTACATCACTCCACTCTACTCCACGGAACTCCATTCCATTCCATCGCTTTCCATTACTCTCCATTCTACTCACCACTCCACTCCTCTCCACTCCATTCCATTCCAATCCATTCCTTTCCACTCCAATCCATTCTATTCTGTTGCATTCCATTCCTTTCCTATCCACTCTATTCTACTACACTCCATTCCATTCCACTCCACTCCATTCCACTCCACTGCATTCCACTCCACTCCAATGCATTCTATTCCATTACAGTCTATTCCACTCCACGCCAATCGTCTCCACTCAACTCCTCCAATCCATTCTGTTCCGTTCTTTTGCTTTACACTCCATTGCATTCCATTCCTTTCTTTCTACAGGATCTGTCTCTGTCACACAGGCTGGAGTGCAGTGGCACAATCTCAGCTCACATTGCGTTTCACCATTCCTTTCCATTCCACTCCACTCCACTCCACTCCACTCAACTCCATTACATTCCATCCCTTTCCATTCCACTCTTTTCCACTCCACTCCACTCTGCTCCATTTCATTCCATTCCATCCCATTCCATTCCACTCCAGCCCACTCCACTCCTCTCCACTCCACTTCGTTCAATTCCATTCCATTCCACTCCATTCCATTCAATTCCTTTCCTTCACCAGGATCTCCACTCAATTCTACTCCACTCCACTTTGCTCCATTCCACTCCACCCCACACCACTTCCCTCCAGTCCACTCCACTGCAAGCCATTCCATTCCACACAATTCCAATCCATTCCATTCCTTTCCTTTGACACGTTCTCACTGACACCCAGGCTTGAGTGCAGTGGCACAGTCTCAACTCACATTTCATTTCAACATTCCATTCCATTCCATTCCATTCCACAGAACTCCACTCCACTCCATTCCTTTCCATTCCATTGCACTCCATTCCACTCCACTCCAATCCACTCCATTACATTCCATCCCTTTCAATTCCACTCCATTGGACTCCACTACACTCCACTTCACTGCACTCCAATAGACGCCACACCACTCCTCTCCACTCCACTCCATTCCATTGTATTCCATTCCATTCCACTCCATTCCATTCCATTCCTTTCTTGCGACAGAATCTCACTCTGTCACCCAGGCTTGAGTGAAGTGGCATAATCTCATCTCATATTCCATTTCACCAATCCATTCTATTCTATTCCATTCCATTCCAATCCATTCCATTCCATTTCATTCCACTCCACTACATTCGAATCCATTCCACTCCAGCGCACTCCACTCCATTCCGCAGCATTCCCATACCCTCCACTCCACTGCATTCCCTTAGCATTCACTCTACTCCACTCCATTCCACTCCACTCTGTTCCATTCCACTCCACTCCAGTCGATCCCATTCCTTCCCATTCCATTACACTATATTGCACTCCACTCCACTCCATTCCACTCCACTCTATTCCATTCCACTCCACTCCAGTCGATCCCATTCCTTCCCATTCCATTACCCTATATTGCACTCCACTCCACTCCACTTCAATCCACACCATTCCACTCCATTCCATCCCATTCCGTTGCTATCAATTCCACTCCACTCCACTCTACTCCAATCCACTCCACTCCATTCTAAGCCTTTCCATTCCTTTCCATTCTATTCCACTCCATTCCATTCCACTCGTTTCTTTCAACAGGATCATACTCTGTCACCCAGTCTGGAGTTCAGTGGCACAATCTCAGTGCACATTTCATTTCACCATTCCGTTCCATTCCATTCCATTTCTCTCCACTCCAATCCACTCCATTCCATTCCACTCCTTTCCAATCCACCAAACTCCAATCCACTCCACTCCACAGCACTCCATTCCACTAAACTACATTCCATTCCATTCCACTCAATTCTCCTCCACTCCACTCCACTGCACTCCATTCCATTCCTTTCCTTTCCACTCCACACCATTCCATTCCTTTCTTTTGACAGAATCTCACTCTGTCACCCAGGCTGGAGTGCAGTGACAAAATCTCAACTCATATTTCATTTCACCATTCCATTTCATTCCACTCCATTCCATTCCTTTCCTTTCCATTCTACTCCACTGCCCTCCACTCCACTCCATTCCATTGCACTCCATGCCACTCCACTCCTATCCACTCCAATATAATACAGTCCTCTCCATTCCATTACATTCCATCCCATGCCATTCCTTTCCACTCCATTCCATTCCACTCCATTCCATTTCGCTCCACTCCGCTACCATCAACTCCATACTATTCCACCCCATTCCATTCCACTCCATTCTATTCCATTGTTTTCTTTTGACAAGATCTCACTCTGTCACCCAGGCTGGAGTGCAGTAGCAAAATCTCAGCTCACATTTCATTGCACCATTTCATTACATTCCATTCGACTCCATTCCACTCAGCTCCACTCCATTCCATTCCATTCGTTTGCACTCAGTTCCACTCAGCTAAAATCCATTCCTGTCTACTCCACTCAGTTACACTCCATCATATTCCTTTACACTCCATTCCACTCCTCTCCTCTGCACTCCACGCTATTCCATTCCATTCCATCCCATTGAATTCCATTCCATTCCTCTACACTCCACTCCAAACAACTCCACTCCACAACAATCCAATCTACTCCACACCACCCCTCTCCACTCCACTCCACTGAATTCATTTGCATTACATTCCATTTCACTCAAATCCATTCCATTCCTCTCTTTCGACAGGATCTCACCCTGCCACCCAGGCTAGTGTGCAGTGGAACAATCTCAGCTCACATTTCATTTTAACATTCCATTCAATTCCATTCCATTCTGTTCCATTGCATTCTATTCCATTCCATTTAATTCCACTCCACTCCACTCCACTCCACTCCACTGCACTTCACTCCACTCCATTCCATTCCCACCCATTCCATTACAGTCCATTCCACTCAATTCCACTATTCTACACTCCAATCCACTCCACTCCAATCCATTCCATTCCGTTCCATTGCATTACACTCCATTGCATTCCATTCCTTTCTTTGTACCAGATCTCAGCCTTTCACAAAGACTACAGTGCAGTGGCACTATCTCAGCTCATATTACATTTCACCATTCCTTTCCATTCCATTCATTCCATTCCATTCCACTCCACTCCACTCCACTCCACTTAACTCCAGTACATTCCATTCCTTTCTATTCCACTCCATTCCACTCTACTCCATTTCACTCCACTGCATTTCATTCCATTCCATCACTTTCCATTCCATACCACTCCACTCCACTCCCCTCCACTCCACTCCATACAATTCCATTCCATTCCACTCCATTCTATTCCATTCCTTTCTTTCACCAGGATCTCAATCTGTCACCCAGGCTCGATTGAAGTTGCACAATCTCAGCTCACATTTCATTTCACCATTCCAATCCATTCCATTCCACTCCATTACATTCCATTACATTTCTCTCCATTGCAATCCACTGCACTCCACTCCACTCCATTCCATTCCACTCCATTAAACTCCACTCCACTCCTATCCACTCCACTCCACTATATTCAGCTCCACTCCATTCCACTGCACTCCACTCACCTCCACACCATTCCATTTCACTCCACTCCACTCCACTCCATTCTATGCTATTCCATTCCATTCCATCCGATTATATCACACTCCATTCCACTCCAGTGCAGTCCAATATACTCCACTCCACTCTTCTCCACTCCATTCCACTTCATTCCTCTCCACACCATTCCACTCCACTCCACTCCACTCCATTCCATTCCATCCCATCCCATTCTATTCCACTCCGTTCCACTCTGCTCCACTCCTCTCCACTCCACTGCACTCCATTCCATTCCATTCCATTCCACTGCACTCCATTCCATTCCTTTCTTTCGACAGGATTTCACTCTGTCACCCAGGATGTATTGCAATCACACTATCTTAGCTCACATTTCATTTCACCATTCTATTACTCTCCAGTCCATTCCAATCAATTCCACTGTGCTCTACTCCTCTCCAATCCACTCCACTCCACCACATTCCATTCTCTTCCATTCCTTTCCACTCCGTATCATTCCACTCCGCTCCACTCCACTCCACTCAAATCCACTCCACTCCATTCAATTCAATTCAATTCCACTCCATTCCACTCCACTCCACTCTACTCCACTCCATTACATTCCATCCCTTTCCATTCTGCTCCACTCAGCTCCACTCCACTTCACTCCACCCCACTACACCCCACACCACTCCATTCCACTCCATTCCTTTCCATTGCACACCATTCCATTCAATTCCTTTCTTTCGGCAGGATCTCACTCTGTCACCCAGGTTTGAGTGCAGTGGCAATGACTCAGTTCACATTTCATTTCACCATTCCATTCCATTCCATTCTATTCCATTCCACTCCATTCCACACCATTCCACTCCACTCCACTCTATTCCACTCCATTACATTCCACACCATTCCACTCCACTCCACTCCACTCCATTACATTCCATGCCTTTTCATTCCACTCAATTCGACTCCATTCCACTCCACTCCACTCCACTGCACTACACCACACGCCACTCCACTCCATTCCATTCCATTCCACTCCTTTCCATTCCATTCCTTTCTTTCAACAAGATCTCACTCTGTCACCCAGGCTTGAGTGAAGTGGCACAATCTCAGCTCACATTTCATTTCACCATTCTATTCCATTCCATTCTATTTCATTCCATTCCATTTCATTCCACTCCACTCCTCTCCAGTTCATTCAGTTCCTTTCCACTCCATTCAATTCCACTCCATTCCACTCCTCTCTACTCCACTCCACTCCATTTCATTAAATCCTTTTCCATTCCTCTCCATTCCACTCCAGTCCACTCCAGTCCATTCCATTCCACTCCATTCCACTCCACTCCACTGCACTCCACTCCACTCTACTCCACTCCATTAAACTCCACTCAAATCCACTCCATTCTACTCCATTCCATTCCAACCCATTTCCTTCCACTCCACTCCACACCATTCCATTCCATTCCATCCATTTCCATTCCATTCCGCTCCCCTCCATTCCATTCCACTCCACTCCACTCCACTCCAGTCCACTGCATTCCATTCCATTTCATTCCTTTCTGTTATATTCCATTGCATTCCATTCCTTTCCATTCCATTCCACTTCATTCCATTGCATTACCTTCTTTCGACAGGATCTCACTCTGTCACCCAGGCTGGAGTGCAGTGGCACAATCTCAGCTCAGATTTCATTTCACCATTCCATTCCATTTTATTCCATTCCACTCCACTCCACTCTACTCCATTCCAACCAAATCCACTCTACTTCATTGCATTCCATCCCATCAACTCTAATCCACTCCTCTCCTCTCCAGTCCACTCCATTCCACTCCATTCCACTCAATTCCATTCCATTCCATTCCACTTCATTCCACTCCCCTTCATTCCACTGCACTCCACTCCATTCCATTATATTCCATTGCAATCCTATCCATTCAATTCCATTCCTTTCTTTTGAAAGGATCTCACTCTGTCATCCAGGCTGGAATTCAGTGGCACATTAACAACTGACATTTCATGTCACTATTCCATTCTATTCCATTCCTCTCCACTCCACTCTATTGCATTATATTCCATTCCCTTCCACTCCACTCCGCTCTACTCCATTCCACTCCATTCCTTTCCACTCCACTCCACTCTAATCCATTCCATTCCATTCCTTTTCACTCCATTCCACTCTACTCCATTCTATTCCATTCCTTGCCACTCGACTCCACTCTACTCCATTCCATTCCATTCCATTCCACTCCTTTCCACTCTACTCCACTCTACTCCATTCCACTCCATTCCTTTCAACTCCACTCCACTATACTCCATTCCATTCCATACCATTCCACTCCATTCCACACCACTCCACTCCCCTCCCCTCCACTCCATTCCATTCCATTCCACTGCATTCCACTCCACTTCACTCCACGCGACTCCACTCGATCCCATTCCATTCCATTCCATTCGACTGCATTCCACTCCACTCAACTCCACCTCACTCCATTCCATTCCATTCTCTCCCATTGCATTACACTCCATTCGCCTCCCCTCCACTTCACTCCACTCCACTCTATTCCATTCCATTCTATTCCATTCCATTCCATTTCACTCCATTCCATTTCATTCCTTTCTTTTGACAGGATCTCAATCGCTCACCCAGGCTGGAATGCAGTGCCACAATCTCAGTTCACATGTTATTTCACCATTCCATTCCATTACATTTCACTCACTGCACTTCACTCCACTACATTCCTTCACATCCCATCCCATTCCACCCCATTCCTTTCCACTCCGCTCCACTCCTCTGCGCTCCTCCATTCCCGTCCATGCCATTCCATTACACTCCTTTCCACTCCACTCCACTCCATTCCATTAAATTCCACTACATACCACTATACTATACTCCACTCCACTCCTCTCCACAACACTCCACTCCACCACAATCTTCTACACTCCACTCCACCCCATTCCATTCCATCCCATCCCACCCCACCCTACTCCTCTCCATTCCACTCTTCTCCACGCCACTACACTCCACTCTCGCTCTGTCACCCAGACTGGAGTGCAGTAGCACATTCTCATCTCACATTTCATTTTGGCAATCCATTCATTTCCATTTCAATCCATTCCTTTCCAGTCCATTCCATTCCACTCCACTCCACTCCACTCCATTCCATTTCATTACACTCCACTCCTTTCGATTCCACTCCAATCCACTCCATTCAACTCCACTAAACTCCAAAACACTCAATCCGTTTCAATTCCACTCCATTCCACTCTACTAAACTCCAGTCCAATCCACTCCATTACATTCCATCCCTTTCCATTCCAATCCATTGCACTCCACTCCACTTCACTGCACCCCACTCCACTCTATTCCACTCCACTCTAGTCCATCCCACTCCACTCCATTCCATTCTAATTCACTCCATTCCATTCCATTCCTTTCGTTTGAAAGGAACTAACTCTGCAAGGAGATGAAAGGAATGGAATGATGTGGTGTGGAGTGGAGTGGAGTGGAATGGAATGGATTGGAATGGAATGCAATGGAATGGAATGGAATGCAATGGAATGGAACGGTGAAATGAAATGTCAACTGAGATTTTGCCAATGCACTCCAGCCAGGGACACAGAGGGAGATCCTGTCGAAAATAAGGAATGGAATGGAATGCAGTGAAACGGAATGGAATGGAATGCTATGGAGTGGAGAGGAGTAGAGTGGAATGGAATGGAGTGGCATCGAGTGGAATGAAGTCGTGTGGAGTAGAATGCAGTGGAACAGAATGGGATAGAATGTGTTGCAGTGGAGTGGAGTGGAAAGGAGTGGAGTGGATTAGTGGGTATTGGAGTGGAATAGAATGGATTGGAATGGGATGGAGTGGAGTGGAGTTTAGTGGAGTGGAATGCAGTGCAATGGAATGGAAAGGAATGGAGTAGAATGGACTGGAGTGGAGTTGAGTGGAGAGGAGTGGAGTTGAATGGAATGGAATGGAATGGAATAGAATGGAATAGAATGGAATGGAATGGAATGGAATGGAATGGATTGGAGGTGAGTGGAACGGAATGGAATGTATAGAATGGAATGGAATGGAATGGAGGGGAGTGGAATGGAGTGGAATGTATTGAATGGAATGGAATGGAATGAAACCGAATGGAATTGTTAAATGAAACATTAGCTGATATTGTGTCACTGCACTCCAGCCTGGGTGACAGAAGGATCCTGTGAAAGTAAGGAATGGAATGGAACGGAGTGGAATGTTATGGAATGGAGTGGAATGTTATGGAATGAAATGGAATGGAGAGGAGTGGAGTGGAGTGGATTGGAGTGGAGTGGAGTGGAATGGAGTGCAATGGAATGGGATGAAACGGAATGGAATGTACTTTAGTGGAGTTGAGTGGAGGGGAGTGGAATGGATTGAAATGGAAAGGGATGGAATGGAGTGGAGTGGAGTGGACTGGAGTGAAGTGGACTAGAGTGGAGTGGAATGGAATTGAATGGAAAGGAATGGCATGCAGTGGATTGGAGTGTGCTGGAGTGGAATTAAATGGGATGGGAAGGAATGGAAAGGAAAGGTGGAATGAAACCTGAGCTGATATATTTCCACTGCAATCCAGCCTTGGTGAGAGAGTGAGATCCGGTAGAAAGAAAGGAATACAATGGAATTGAGAGGAATGAAATGGAATGGGAAAGAATGGAATGGAGTGGAATGGAGAGAAGTGGAGTGGAATGGGATGGGACGGGATTGAATGCAATGGAGTGGAGTGGATTGGAATGGAGTGGAGATTAATGGAGTGGAGTGGAATGGAATGGTCTGGAATGGTGTGGAATGGAATGAAATGGAAAGGATTGCAGGGGAATGGAATGGTGAAATTAATGTGAGGTGAGATTTTGCCACTGCAGTGCAGTCTGGGTGATGGAGTGAGGACCTGTTGAAAACAAGGAATGGAATGGAAGTTAGTGGAATGTACTGGAATGGAATGGAATGGAATGGAGTGGAATGGATTAGAATGGAAAGGAATGGGATGGAGAGAATTGGATTGGAGTGGAGTGGATTGGAATGGAGTGGGATGTAATGGAATGGAATGGAGTGGTGTGGAGTGGAGTGGATTGGAATGGAGTGGAATGCAATGGGATGTAATGGAATGGAATGGAGTGGAGTGGAGTGGAGTGGAATTGAGTGGAATCGAATGAGATTCAATGGGATGGAGTGAAGTGGAGTGGAGTGGAATGGAATGGAATGGAATGGAATGGAATGGAATGGAATGGAGTGACATGGAATGGAACGAAATGTTATGGAATGGAATGGAATGGAAAGGTAAAATGAAATGTGTGCTGTGATTTTGCCACTGCACTACAGCTTGGGTGACAGAGTAAGAGACTGTCAAAAGGAAGGTATGGAATGGAATGAAATGGAGTGGAGTGGAGAGGAACGGAATGGAATGGAAGAGATTGGAGTGTAGTGGAGTGGAGTGGAATGGAATGGAATGTATGGAATGGAGTGGAGTGAAGTAGAATGGAATTTAATGGTATGGAATGGAGTGGAGTGGAGTGGAGTGGATTGGAGTGGAATGGAGTGGAACGGAATGGGATGGAGTTAAATGGAATGCAGTGTATTGAAGTGGAGTGGAGTTGACGGGAATGGAATGGTGTGGTGAAATGAATTGTGAGCTGAGATTTTTGCACTGCACACCAACCTGGGTGACAGTGAGATCCTGTCAAAGAAAGGAGTGGAATGGAATGGAGTGGAGGGAATTGAATGGAATGGAGTGGAATGGAGTGGAGTGGAGTGGAGTGGAATGTAGTGGAATGGAGTGCAGTGGGGTAGAAGGGAGTGGAATGGAATTTGATGTAATGGAATGGAATGGAGTGGAGTGGTGTGCAGTCGAGAGTAGTGTAACAGAGTGGAACGGAATTTGATGTAATGGAATAGAGTGGAGTGGAGTGGACTCGAGTGGGGTGTAATGAAGTGGAATGGAATGAGATGGAATGAATTGGAGTGGAGTGGAGTCGCATGGAGTGGAATGCAAAGGAATAGAGTGAAGTGGAGTGCAGTGGAGTGGAGTGGAGATGAATAGAGTAGAATGGAATGGGTTGGAATGGAGGGGAGTGTAGTGTAGTGGAGAAAAGTGGAGTGGAATGGAATGGAATTTAGAGGAGTGGAGTGGAGTGGAGTGGAATGAAATGAAACGAAATGGAATGGAATGGTGAAATGAAATGTAAGCTGAGATTGTACCACTAAACTGCAGCCTGTGTGACAGAGCGTGATCCTGTTGAAAAAAAGGAATGCAATGCAATCGAAAGGAATGGAATAGAATGGAATTGAATGGATTGGAATATAGTCGAGTGGAGTGGAGTGGATTCGAATGGAGTTGAATGGAGTGGAATGGAATGGGATGGAATGGAATGGAGGGGATTGGAGTGGAGTGGAGAGGAGTGGAATGGAGTGGAATGGAATGGGATGGTATGGAATGGAGTGGAATGGATGAAGTGGAGTGGAGCAGAGTGGAGTGGAATGGAATAGAACGGAGTGGAGTGGAGTGGGGTGCAGTGGAGTGGAATGGAATGGGATGGAATAGAATGGAGTGGAATGGAGTGGAGTGTAGTGGAATGGAGTGGAAAGGAAAGAAATGGTACGGAATTGAAGGGAATGGAATGGAGAAATGAAATGTCAGCAGAGATTGTGCCACTGCTCAACAGCCTGTGTGACAGAGTTAGATGCTCTCAAAAGAAAGAGGTGGAATGGAATGAAATGGAATGGAATGGAATGGAAAGAAGTGGAGAGGAGTGGAATGGAGTAGAGTGGAGAGGTATGGAATGGAGTGGAGTGGGATGGAAAGGAATGGAATGAAGCAGAGTGGAGTGGAGTTGAGGGGAATGGAGTGGAATGCAATGGGATAGAATGAGATGGAGTGGAGTGGAATGGAGAGTGAAATGGACTGGAATGTAGTGGAATGGAAAGGCATGGAGTGGAGTGGAGCGGAGTGGAATGGAATGGAATGGAATGGAATGGAATGGAATGGAATGGATTCCAATGGTGAAATGAAACGTGAGCTGACCTTGTGCAGTGGAGGGGAATGGCAAGAATGGAAAGGGATGGAATGCAGTGGAACAGAGTTGAGTGGAGTGGAGTGGAATCTAGTGGAATGTAATG
The DNA here is from genome assembly GCF_028885655.2 of Pongo abelii. Classification (NCBI taxonomy): domain Eukaryota; kingdom Metazoa; phylum Chordata; class Mammalia; order Primates; family Hominidae; genus Pongo; species Pongo abelii. The sequence continues at coordinate 13,245,987 of NC_072000.2, read as the reverse complement.
GGATCGAGTGGAGAGGATTGCAGTGGAGTGGAGTGGAATAGAATGGAATAGAATGGCGTAGAGTGGAGTGGAGTGTAAGGGAGTATAATGCAATGGAATGGAGTAGAGTGGAGTGTAATGGAACGGAATCGAATGAAATGGAATGGAATAGTGAAATGAAATGTCAGCTGAAATTGCGCCACTGCAGTCCAGCCTGGGAGAAACAGTGAGATCCTGTCAAAAGAAAGGAATGGAATGCAATGGAATTGAATGTAATGGGATGCAAAGGAATGGAGGAGAATGGAGTGGAGTGGAGTGGAGTGGAGTCCAGTGGAATAGAATGGAATTGAATGGAATGGAGTGCAGTGAAGTGGAGTGGAGTGGAATGGAGTGGAATGGAATGGATGCAATGAAATTGAATGGAGTGCAGTGGAGTGGAATGCAGTGGATTAGAGTGTAATGGAATGGGACGGAGTGGAATGGAGTGAAGTGGAATGGAGTGAAATGTAGTGGAATGGAATGGAAAGGAAGGGAATGGAATGGAATACAATGGAATGGAATGGAATGAAATGAAATGGAATGGAATGGTTAAATGAAAGGTGAGCTGAGATTGTGCCAATGCACTCTAGCGTGGGTCACAGAGTGAGATCCTCCCAAAAACAAGGAATATAGTGGAATGCAGTTGAATAGAATGGAATGGGAGGCAATGGAGTGGAGTGGAGTGCAGTCGAGTGGGGTGGAGTGGAATGGGATTGGATGGAATGGAACAGAATGGAGTGGAGTGGAGTTGAGAGGAGTGGAATGGAGTGGAACGGAATGCGATCGAATGGGATGGAGTGGAGTGTAGTGGAGAGGACAAGAGTGGAGTGCAGTGGAGTGGATTGTAGTGGAATGGAATGGGATGGAATGGGATGGAGTGGAGTGGAGTGGAGCAGAGTGGAGTGGAGTGGAATGGATTAGAATATTATGGAATGGAATGGAATGCAATGGTGAAATGAAACTGAGCTGATATTGTGCCACTGCTCTCCAGCCTCGGTTGCAGAGTAAGATCCTGTCGAAATAAAGGAATGGAATGGAAAGAAGTGGAATGGTAAGGAATGGAATGGAATGGAGATGACTGGAGTGGAGTAGAGTGGAGTGGAATGCAGAGGAATGGAATGGAATGGAACAGAATGTAATGGAATGGAGTGGAGTGGAATGGAAAGGAGTGCAGCGGAATTAAATGGAATGGAATGGAATACAATGGAATGGAATGGATTGGAATGGAATGGTGTAATGAAACATGAGCTGATATTGTGCCACTGCACTACAGCCTGGGTGACAGAGTGAGATCCTGTCGAAAGAAAGGAATGGAATGGAATGTAGGGGCATGGAATGAAATGGAATAGAATGGAGTGGAGTGGAGTGCAGCAGAGTGGAGTGGAGTGGAAGGAGGGGGTTGCTATGGAAAGGAATGGATTGGAGTGAATAGGAGTGGGATGGAGTGGAGTGGAGTGGAATGGGATGGGACACAATGGAGTGGAGTGGGGTGGAGTTTAGTGGAGTGGACTGGAATGGAATGGAATGGAAGGGAATGGAGTGTGGAGGAATGGAATGGTGAAATGAAATGTGAGCTGAGATTGTGCCACTGCAGTGAAGACTGGATGATGGAGTGAGATCCTGTCGAAAGCAAGGAATGGAATGCAAAGTAGTGCAACGGATTCGAATGGAATGGAATGGAGTGGAGAGTTTTGGAGAGGAGTGGAATGGAGTGGAATGGAACAGGAAGGAAAAGAATGGAATAGAATGGAGTGGAGTGGAGTGGAATGGAATGGAGTGGAATCGAATGGGATTCAATGGAATGCAGCGGAGTGGAGTGCAGTGGAATGGAATGGAATGGAAGGGAATAGAATGGAGTGCAGTAGAATAGAATGGAATGTTATGGAGAGGTATGGAATGTTATGGAATGGAATGGAAAGCAATGGAATGGAATGGAATGGAGTCGTGAAGTGAAATGTGTACTATGATTTTGGCATTGCACTGCAGTCCGGGTGACAGAGTAAGATCCTGTTAAAACAAAGGAATGGAATGGAATGAGTGGAATGGAACGGAATGTAATGTAGTGGAGTGGAGTGGCATGCAGTGGAGTGGAGTGGAGTGAAGTGGAGTGGAATGGAGTGCAATGGAATGGGATGGAGAGGAATAGAATGGAGAGGACTGGAAACGGGTGGAGTGGAGTAGAGTGGAGTGCAATAGAGTGGAATGGAATGGAATGCCATGGAGTGGAGTGGAGTGGAGAGGAGTGCAGTGGAGTTGAGTGGAATGGAATGAAATGGAATGGAATTTAATGGAATGGAATGGAAGGGAAAGGAATGCAACGGAATGCAGTGGAATAGAATGGTTAAATGAAATGTGAGCTGAGATTGTGCCACTGCACTCCAGCCTGGGTGACAGAGTGAGATCCTGTCGAAGGACAGGAATGGGATGCAATGTGGTGGAATGGAATGGAATAGAATTAAATGGAGTGGAGTGGAGTTGTGTGGAGTGGAATGCAGTGGAGTGGAATGGAGTTGAAATGAATGGGATGTAATAGAATGGAACGGAGTGGAGACGAGTGAAGTGGATCAGAGAGGAGTGGAGTGGAATGAATAGAGTGGAAAGGAATGGGATGAAATGGAGGGGATTGGAGTAGAGGGCAGGGGAGTGGAATGGAATGGAATGTAGTAGATTGGAGTGGAGTAGGAGTGGAGTGAAGTAAAATGGAATGGAATCGAATGGAATGGAATAGAATGGAATGGAATGGAATGGAATGTAATGGAATGGAATGGAATGCAATGGAATGGATTGGAATGGAATGCAATGGAATGGAGTGGAATAGAATAGAATGGAATGGAGTGGAATAGAGTGCAGTGGATTTAGTGGAATGAAGTGGAATGGAAATGCATGGAATGGAATGGATAGGAGCAGACTGGAGTGGATTGGAGAGGAACGGAATTGGATGGAATGGAATGGAGTGGAGTGGAGTGGAGTGGAATGGAAAGGAATGGAATGGAATGGAAAGGTGAAACGAAATGTGAGTTGAGATTGTGCCACTGCAATCCAACCTGTGTGACAAAGTAAGACCCTGTCGAGAGAAAAGTATAGAATGGAATGGAGTCGAATGGAATGGAATGGAATGGAATGGAATGGAAAGGAATGGAATGGAATGGAATGGAAAGGAATGGAATGGAATGGAATGGAATGGAGTGGAGTGGAGTGGATTGGAGTGGAGTGGAGGGAAGTGGAGTGGAATGGACTGGAATGAAATTGAATGGAGTGGAGTGGAGAGGAGTGGAGTGGAGAGGACTGGAGTGAAATGAAATGAGATGGATTTCTATGGAGTGGAGTGGAGTGGAGTGGAGTGGAATGCAATGGAATGGAGTGGAATGGACTGGAATGGAATGGAAAGGAATGGAATGGAATGGAATGGAATGGAATGGAATGGAATGGTGAAATGAAATGTGAGTTAAGATTGTGCCACTGCACTCCAGCCTTTGTGACAGAGTGAGTCCCTGTCGAAAGAGAGGTATGGAATAGAATGGAGTCGAATGAAATGGAATGGAATGGAACAGAGTGGAGTGGAGTGGAGTGCTTTGGAGTGGAATGGAGTGGAATGAAATGGGATGTAATGGAACGGAATGGAGTGGAGTGGAGTAGAGTAGAGTGGACTGTAGTGGAGTGGCATGGAATGAAATGGAATGTGATGGATTTCAATTTAGTGGAGTGGAGTGAAGTGGATTGGATTGGAATGGAATGGAATGGAATGGAATGGAATTGTGAAATGACATGTATGGTGAGATTGTGCCACTGCACTCCAACCTCGGTGACAGAGTGATATCCTGTCGATAGAAAGGAATGGAATATAATGGAGTGGAATGGAATGGAATGGAGTGAAGTGGAGTGGATTGGAGTGGAATGGAGTGGAATGGAATGTGATGGAGTGGAATGAAATGGAGGGGACTGGAATGGAGAGGAGTGGAGTGGAATGGAGTGGAGTGGAGAGGAGTGAAATGGAATGGAAAATAATGGAATGCAATGGAATGAAATGGAATGTTGAAATGAAATGTGAGATGATATTGTGCCAAAGCACTCCAGCCTGGGCGACTAAGTGAGAACCTGTCGAAAGGAAAGAATTTAACGCAATGGAGTGTATTGGAGTGGAATGGAATGGAATGGGGTGGAGTGGAGTGGAGTGGAATGGAGTGGAGTGCAATGGAATGTGATGGAATGGAGAGGAGTGCAGTGGAGTGGAGTGGAATAGAATGGAATTTAGTGGAGTAGAGTGGAGTGGAGTGGATTGTAATGGAATAGAATGAAATGAAATGGAATGGAATGCTGAAATTAAATGTGAGCTGAGATTGTGCTACTGCATTCCAGCCTGGATGACAGAGTGAGATCCTTTTGAAAGAAAGGAATGGAGTGGAATGGAAAAAAATGGAATTGAAAGGAGTAGAGGGTAGTCGAGTGGAGTGGCATGGAGTCAAGTGGAGTGGAATGGAGATAAATGAAGTGGGATGGAATGGAATGGAGTGGAATGGAGAGGAGCGGAATGGATAGGAATGTAACGGAATGGAGTGGAGTGAGTGAAGTGGAGTGGAATGGAATGGAAAATATTGGAATGGAATGGAATGAAATGGAATGGAATGGAGGAATCAAATGTAAGCCGAGATTGTGCGACTGCACTCCAGCCTGTGTGACAGATTGAGATGCTGTCGAAATAAAGGAGTGGAATGGAATGGAATGGAATAGAATGGAATGGAGTGGAGATGTGGAGTGGAGTGGAGTGGAGAGAAGTGGAATGGAGTGGAATGTGATGGGAAAGAATGGAAACTAATGAAGCAGAGTGGAGCGAAGTGGAGTGGAATGCAGTGGAATGCAATGGGATTGAATTAGATGGAGTGGAGTGAAGTGGATTGGAATGGAGTGGAGCGAAATGGAATGGAATGGAATGACGTGGAGTGGAGAGGAGAGGAGTGGAGTGGAATTAAGAGAAATGGAATGGAATGGAATGGAATGGAATGCATCGTGAAATGAAATGTGAGCTGAGATTGTGCTCCTGCCTCCATCCTTGGTGACAGAGTGACATCCTCTCAAAGGAAAGAAATGGAATAGAATGAAGTGGAATGGAAAGGAATGCAGTGCAAGGGAGTGGAGAGGAGTGGAGTGGAGTGGGGTGGAGTGGAGTGGAGTGGAGTGGAATTTTATGGAGTTGAATTGAATGGAGTGGAGTGGAGTGGACCACAGTGCAATGGAGTGCAATGTAAGTGGATGGAATAGAATAGAGTGTAGTGGTGTGGAGTGGAGTGGACTGGAGTTGAATGTACTGGAATGGAATGAGATGGAATGGAATGGAGTGGAGTGGAGTGGAATGGAAGGGAATGGAAGGGAATGGAATGGAATGGAATGGAATTGAAAGGAATGGAATGGAAAGGAATGGAATGGAAAGGTGGAATGAAATGTGACCTGAGATTGTGCCATTGCACTCCACCATGGGTGACAGAGTGAGATGCTGTCGAAAGATAGGAATCAAATGGAATGGAATGGAATGGAAAAGAATGGAATAGAATGGACTGGATTGGACTCGAGTGGAGTGGAGTGGACTGGAATGGAATGGAATGGAATGGAATGAATTGGACTGGAGTGCAGTGGAGTGGAGGGGAGTGGATTGTAATGGAGAGTAATGGAATGAAAAGGAAAGGAATGGAATGGAGTGGAGTGCACTGGAATGGGATTGGATGGAATGGATTGGAGTGGAATACAGTGGAGTGGAATGGAGTGGAGCGGAATGGAATGGAAAGGAATGGAAGGGAATGGAACTGTATGCATGGAATGGAATGCTGAAATGAAATGTGAGCTGAGATTGTGCCACTGCAGTGCAGCATGGGTGATGGGGTGAGATCCTCTGGAAAGCAAACAATGGAATGATATGAATTGGGATGGATTTAAATGAAATGGAGTGGAGAGCAGTCGAGTAGAACGGAGTGGAATCCAATGGGATTCAATGGGATGGAGTGGAGTGGAGTGGAATGGAATGGAATAGAATGGAATGGAATGGAATAGAGTGGAGTGGAATGTAATAGAATGTTATGGAATGGAATGGTGAAATGAAATGTGTGCTGAGATTTTGCCAGCGACAGAGTAAGATTCTCTCCAAAGAAAGGAATGGATAGGAATGAAGTGGAATGGAGTGGAATGGAATGGAGTAGAGTGGAGTGGAGTGCAGTGGAGTGGAATAAAGTGGAGTGGAGTGGAGTGGAATTGAATGCAATGGAATGGAGTGGAATGGAATGGAATATTGAAAAGAAGTGTAATCTGAGATTGTGGTACTGCAGTGGAATACAGTGGAGTGGAGTGGAGCATACTGGAGTGGAGTGGAATGGAGTGGAATGGAATGTAATGGGGAAATGAAATATGAGCTGAGATTGTACCACTGAACTCCATCCTGGGTCACAGTTTGAGATTCTGTTGAAAGAAAGCAATGGAATGGAATGGCGTGGAATGGAAGGGAATGGAGTGTAGTTGAATGGAGTGGAGCGGAGTGTAGTGGAGTGTGGTGGAATGGAATGGGGTGGAATGGAATGGGATGGAATGGAATAGAGTGGAGTGGATTGGAATGGAGTGGGATGGAGTGGAGTGGAGTGGAATGGAATGGAATGGAATGGAATGGTGAAATGAAAAGTGACATTGTGTCACTGCAGTCCAGCCTGGGTGACACAGTGAGAACATGTCGAAAGAAAACAATGAAATGAAAGAGTGGAATGGAATGGAATGGAAATGAGTGGAGGGGAGTGGAGTGGAGTGGGGTGGAGTATACTGAAGTGGAATTGAGTGGAATAAAATGGGATGGAGTGGAATTGAGTGGAGTGAAGTGGAGTGGAGTGGAATTGAGTGTAATGGAACGGAGTAGAGACAAGTGGAGTGGAATGGCATTGAATGGTATGGAGTGGAATGGAATGGAATTGTGAAAAGAAATGTGACCTGAGGTTGTTCCACTTCACTCCAGCCTGGGTGAAAGACTGAGATCCTGTCGAAAGAAAGGAATGGTTTGAAATGTAGTGGAATGGAATGGAATGGAGTGGAGTGGAGTGGAATGGAATGGAAAGGAGTGGAGCGGAGTGGAGTGCAGTGGAGACGAATGGAGTAGAATGTAATGTAATATAATGGAACGGAATGGAATGGAGTGGAGTGGAGTACAGGGGAGTGGAATGGGATGGGATGGAATGGAATGGAATGGAATGAAATGCAGTTGAAGGGAATGGAATGGAATGCAATAGAATGGAATGGTGAAATGAAAAGAGAGCTGATATTGTGCCACTGCAGTCTAGACTGGGTGACAGAGAGAGATCCTGTTGAAAGAAAGGAATGGAATGGATTGGAGTTGAATGGAATGGTTGAATGGAATAGAATGGAATGCAAATGAGATGAGTGGAGAGGAGTGGAAACAAATGGAATGGAATGCAGATGAGATGAGTGGAGTGGAGTGGAAAGAAATGGAATGGAATTGTATGGGATGGAATGGGATGGAGTGGAGTAGAATGGAGTGAAGTGTACTGGAATGAAGTGGAAGGTGATGGAATGCAATTAAATGGAATGAAGTGGTGTGGAGAGGAGTGGAGTGAAGTGGAGTGGACTGGAGTGGAATGGAATAGAACTGAATGAAGTGGAATGGAATGGAATGCAATGCAATGGAATGGTGAAATGAAATGTGAGCTGAGATTTTGCCACTGCTCTTCAGCCTGGATGAAAGAGAGAGATCCTCTCAAAAGAGAGGAATGGAATGTAATGGACTGTAAGGGAATGGAATTGATTGGAATGGAATGGAATGGATTGGAGAGGAGTGAAGTGGAATGGAGTGGAATGCAGTGGATTGGAGTGAAGTGGAATGGAATGGAATGTTGAAATGAAATGTAAGCTGAGATTGTGCCACTGAAGAAGAAGGGAGTGGAGTGGAGTGGAGTGGAGGGCAGTGTAATGGAATGGAATGGGATGGAATGGAGTGGAAATGAATACAATGCAATGGAAATGAATGAAATTGAATGGAATGGAATGGTGAAGTAAAATGTGAGCTGATATTGTGCCACTGCACTTCTGCTTGGGTGACAGAGTGAGATGCTGTCGGAAGATAGGAATGGAATGGAAAGGAGTGGAATGGAAAAGAATGGAATTGAAAGGAGTGGACTGGAGTCGAGTGGAGTGGAGTGGGATGGAATGGAATGGAATGGAATAGAATGGATTGGAGTGGATTGCAGTGGAGGGGAGGGGAGTGGAGTGGAATGGAGTGTAATGGAATGGAAAGGAATGGAATGGAATGGAGTGGAGTGCAGTGGAATGGGACGGGATGGAATGGAATGAAGTGAAGTGTAGTGGAATGGAGTGGAGTTTAGTGGAGTGGAGTGGATGGAATGGAATGCAATGAAAGGAAATTGAATGGAATGCAATGAAAGGAAGTAGAATTGAATGCAGTGGAATAGAATGGAGAAATGAAATGTTAGCTGAGATTGTGCCACTGCAGTGCAGCGTGGGTGATGGACTGAGATCCCGTCGAAAGCAAGGAATGGAATGAAATGGATTGGAATGGATTAGAGTGGAATTGAATGTAGTGGAGAGGATTGGAGTGGAGTGGAATGGAGAGGAATGGAATAGGATGGAATGGAATGGAGTGGAATCGAGCGGGGTGGAGTGGAGTGGAATGGAGTGGCATCCAATGGGATTCAATGGGATGGAGTGGAGTGGAATGGAAAGGAATGGAATGGAATGGAGTGGAGTGTAATTCACTGGAATGTTATGGAATGGAATGGAAAGGAATGGAATGGTGAAATGAAAAGTGTGCTAAGATTTTTGCCACTGCACTACAGCCTGGGTGACAGAGTAAGGTCCTATCAAAAGAAATGAATGGAGTGGAAAGGAGTGGAATGGAATGGAGTGGAGTGGAGTGGAGTGCAGTGGAGTGGAATAAAGTGGAGTGGAGTGGAGTGGAATGGAATGCAGTGGAATGGAATGGAATAGCATGTTGAAATGAAGTGCGAGCTGAGATTGTGGCAGTGCAGTGCAATAGAGTCGAGTGGAGGGGTGTGGAGAGGAGTACTGGGGTGCAGTGGAATGTAGTAGATTGGAATGTAATGGTGAAATAAAATATGACCTGACATTGTGCCACTGAACTCCAGCCTGGGTGACAGTTTGATAATCTGTTGAAAGAAAGCAATGGAATGGAATGGAGTGGAATGGAATGGAATGGAGTGGAATGGAATGGAATGGAGTGGAATGGAATGAAATGGAGTGGAATGGAATGGAATGGAATGGAATGGAATGGAGTGGACAAATGAAAAGGAAGATTGTGTCACTGCAGTCCAGCCTGGATGACAGACTGAATTCATGTAGAAAGAAAGTAATGGAATGCAATACAGTGTAATGGAAAGGAGTGGAGTGGAGTGGGGTGGAGTAGAGTGGAGTGGAATGGAGTGGAGTAGAGTGGAGTGGAGTGGAGTGGAATGGAATGGAATGGAATTGTGAAATGAAATGTGAGCTGAGATTGTTCCAGTGCACTCCAGCCTGGGTGAAAGACTGAGATCCTGTAGAAAGAAAGCAATGGGACACAATGGAGTGGAATGGAATGGAATGGAGTGGAGTGGAGTGGAATGGAGTGGAGTGGAATGGAGCAGAATGGAATGGAATGGAATGGAATGGAATGGAGAGGAGTGGAGGGGAGTGAAATGGAATGGAATGGAATGAGATGGAATGGAATGGAATGCAATGCAATGCAATGCAATTGAAGGGAATGGAATGAATGCAATGGAATGGAATGTTGAAATGAAAAGTGAGCTGATATTGTGCCACTACACTCTAGTCTGGGTGACAGAGTGAGATCCTTTCAAAAGAAAGGAATGGAATGGAATGGAGTTAAATGGAAGGGAACGGAATGCAAATGGATGAGTGGAGTGGAGTGGAACAGAATGGAGTGGAATGGTATGGGATGGAATGAGATGGAGTGGAGTGGAGTGGCGTGGAGTGGAATGGATTGCAACTGAATGGAGTGGAATGGAATGGAATGCAATGGATTGGAATAGTGAAATGAAAATTCAGCTGCGATTTCGTCACTGCTGTCCAGCATGGATGACAGAGTAAGATACTCTCGAAAGAAACGCATGGAATGGAATGGACTGTAATGGAATGGAATGGATTGGAATGGAGTGGAATGGAGAGGAGTGGAGTGAAGTGGAGTGGAGTGGAGTGGATTGATGTGAAGTGGAATGGAATGGAAAGGAAAGGAATGGTGAAATAAAATGTGAGATGAGATTGTGCCACCGCAGCGGAATGGAGTGGACTGGAGTGGAGTAGAGTGGAGTGGAAAGGAGTGGAATTGAAAGGGATATAATGGGATAGAGTGCAGAGGAGTGCATTGGAATGGAAAGGAAATAAAACAAATGGAAAGAACGGAATGGATTGGAATTTATTTTAGTGCAGTGGAGTGGACTGGAGTGCAATGGAATACGAAGGAATGGAATGCACTGGAGTGGAGATGAGTGGAGATGAGTGCAGTAGAGTTGAGTGTAGTGGAATGGAGTGGAGTGGAGAGGATTGGAGTAGCATGGAATTGAATGGAATGGAATTGATGGAATGGATTGGAATGGAATGGTGAAATGAAATGTGAGCTGAGATTGTGCCATTGCACTCCAGCCTGGGTGACAGTGTGAGATCCTGTCGAAAGAAAGGAATGGAATGGAATAGAGAGGAATGGAATGGAATGGAATGGAGTGGAGTGGAGTGCAGTGGGGTGGATTGGAGGGGAGTGAAATGGAATGGGATGGAATGGAATGAAATGGAAAGGAATGCAATACAATGGAAAGGAATGGAATTTAATGGAATGGTGAAATGAAATGTGAGCTGATATTTAGCCACTGCAATCTAGCCTGGGTGACAGAGTGAGATCCCATGGAAATAAAGGAATGGAATGGAGTGGAATGGAATGGAATGGAATGGAAATGAGAGGAGTGGGGTGGCGTGGAGTGGATTGACGTGGAGAGGAGTTGAATGGAGTGGAGTGTAGTGTAGTGGAGTGATGCTGAATGGAGTGTAATTGAATGGGATATAATGGGAGGGAGAGGAGTGTAGTGTAGCCTAGTGTAGTGGAACGGAGAGCATAGGAATGGAATGCAATGGAATGGAATGAAGTGGTGTGGAGTGGAGTGGAGTGGAGTGGATTGGAATGGAATGGAAAGGAGTGGAATGGAATAGAATGGAATAAAATGGAATGGAATGGATGGAATGGTGAAATAAAATGTGAGCTCAGATTGTGCCACTGAACTCCAGCCTGGGTGACAGACTGAGATCCTGTCAAAAGAAAGGAATGGGGTGGAATGGAGAGAATGGAATGGAACAGATGGGAATGGAGTGGAGGGGAGTGGACAGGAGTGGAGTGGAGAGGAATGGAATTGCATGGAGTGCAAGGCAATGGACTGCAATGTAGTAGAGTGGAGTGGACTGGAGTGGATTGGAATGGATTGTAATGGAATGGAGTAGATTGGAGTGGAGTGGAGTGGAATGGAATAGAATGGTATGGAATGGACCAGAATGGAATGGAATGGAATGGAATGGAATGGAATCGAATCGAATCGAATGGAAATGTGAAATGAAATGTGAGCTGATATTGTGCCACCGCACTGCAGCCTGGGTGACAGACTGAGATCCTGTTGAAAGAAAGGAATGGGATGGAACGGAGTGGAAAGGAATGGAATGGAATAGAGTGGGGTGGAGTGGACTGGACTGGAGTGGAGTAGAGTGGAGTGGAGTAGAGAAGAATGGAGTGGAATTGAAAGTAATGTAATGGAATGGAGAGGAGAGGAGTGGAGTGGAGGGAAGTTGAATGGAATGGAATTGAATGGAATGGAATGCAATGCAATGCAACGCAATGCAATGGAAGGAAATGAAATGGAAAGCAAAGGAATAGAATGGTGAAAGGAAACCTGAGCTGATATTGTGCCACTGCACTCTAGCATGGGTGACAGAGTGAGGTCCTTTCAAAAGAAAGGAATGGAATGCTATGGAGTTGAATGGAATGCAAATGAGATTAGTTGAGTGGAGTGGAGAAGTGTGGAGCGGAGCAGAGTTGAATGGAGTGGAGTGGAGTGCAGTGGAACGGAATGGAGTGGAATGGTATGGGATGGAGTGGAGTGGAGTGAAGTGTAGTGGAATGGAGCGGAACGGAATGCAATGCAATGGAATGGAATGAAGGGGTATGGAGTGGAGTGGAGTGGACAGGAGTGGAATGGAATGAAACGGAATGCAGTGGAATGGAATGGAAAGTTGAAATTAAATGTGAGTTAAGATTTTGCCACTGCACTACAGCCTGGATGACAGAATGAGATCCTCTCGTAAGAAAGAATGGAATGGAATGGACTGTAATGGAATGGAATGGATTGGAATGGAGTCAGTGGAGAGGAGTCAAATGGAGAGGAGTGGAATGGAGTTGATTGGAGTGAATGGAATGGAATGGAATGGATTTGTGAAATGAAATGTGGCCTGAGATTGTGCCACTGCAGAGGAATGGAGTGGAGTGGAGTGGAGTGGCATGGAGTGCAATGAAAAAGGGATGGAATAGAATAGAGTGTAGAAGAGTGCAGTGGAGTGGAATCGAGTTGAATGGAATGTAAAAATGGAATGGAATTGAATGTACTGGAGGGCAGTGGAGTGGAGTGTACAGCAATGGAATACAATTTAATGGAATGTAGTGGAGTGGAGTGCAGTGGAGTTGAGTGGAGTCGAATGGAATGGAGTGGAGATGATTGGAGTGGCATTTAATGGAATGGAATAGAATTGAATAGAATGGATAGGAATGGAATGGTGAAATGAAATGTGAGCTGAGATTCTGCCACTGCATTCCAACCTGGGTGACAGAGTGAGGTCCTGTCGAAAGGAAGGAATGGAATGAAAAGGAGTGGAATGGAATGGAATGGAAAAGAATGGATTGGAGTGCAGTAGAGTGGAGTGGAGTGGAGTGGTGTTGAGTGGTGTGAATTGGAGTGGAATTCAGTGGAATGCAATGGGAAGCAATGAAATGCAATGGATTGGAGTGAAGTAGATGGGGTGGAATGCAATGGGATGCAGTGGAACGGAAGGGAGTGGATTGGAGTGGACTGGAGTGGAATTCAGTGGAATGCAAAGGGATGGAATGGGATCGAGTGGAGTGGAGTGGAGTGGAAAGGAGTGGAATGGAGCAGAGTGGAGTGGAATGGAATTTAATAGAGTGGAGTGCATTGGAGTGGAGTGGTATGGAGTGGAATGGAATGGCATGGGGTGGAAGGATGTAGAGTGGACTGCAGTCGAGTGGAGTGGAGTGGAATGGAGTGGAATGGAGTGGAGTTTAGTGGAGTGGAGTGGAATGGCATGGAATTTAATGGAATGGAATGGAATGGAGTGATGAAATGAAATGCAATCTGAGATTGTGACACTGCGCACAAGCCTTGGTAACACAGTGAGATCCCATCGGAAGAAAGGAATGGAATGGAATGCAGAGTACTGCAATGGAATGGAAAGGAATGCAGTGGTGTGGAGTGGAGTGGAGTGTAGTGGATTTGAGTGGAATGGAATGGAATGGAATGGGAAATAATGGAATGCAATGGAGTGGAGTTTAGTGGAGTGGAGTGGAATTGATTGGAATGGAATGGGATGGAATAGAGTGGAGTTCAGTGGATGGAATTGAGTGGAATGGAATGAAATGCACTGGAGTGGAGTGGACTGGAGGGGAGTGGAGTGCAGTGGAACGGAATGCAATGGAATGGAATGCAATTGAATGGTGAAATGAAATGAGAACTGAGATTGTGCCACTCCACACCAGCATTTGTGACAGAGTGAGATCCTGTCGAAAGAAAGGAATGGAGAGGAATACAGTGGAATGGAATGGAAGGGAATGGAATGGAATGGAATGGAATGGAATGGAAGGGAAAGGAATGGAATGGAATGGAATGGAAGGGAAAGGAATGGAATGGAATGGAAGGGAATGGAATGGAATGCAATGGAATGGAAGGGAATGCAATGGAATGGAAGGGAATGCAATGGAATGGAATGGAATTCAATGGAATGGAAGGGAATGGAATGGAATGGACTGTAATGGAATGTAGGGGAATGGAGTTGAGTGGAGTGGAGTGGAATGGAGTGGAGTGGAATAGAGTGGAATGGAATGGGATGGAATGGAATGGAATGGAAGGAAATGGAGTGGAGTGGAGTGGAACAGAGTGGAACAAAATGGGTTGGAGTGGAATGGAAAGGAATAGTGAAGAGTAGAGTGGAGTGGAGTGGAATGGAGTGGAATGGAATGGCTTGGAATGGAGGGGAGTGGAGTGGATAGAATGGAGTGTAATGGAATGGAATGGAGTTGAGTGGAGTGGAGTAGAGTGCAGTGGAGTGCAATGGAATGGAATGGTGAAATGCTCTTGAAAGAAAGGAATGGAACGTTAAAGAATGGAATGCAATGGAATGGAGTGGAGAGCAGAGGAGTGCAGTGGAGTGGAGTGGAATAGACTGGAGTGGAGTGGACAGGAGTGGAATGGAGTTGAATGTGATGGGATGGAATGGAATGGAGTGTAGTGGAGTGGAGTGGGGTGGAATAGAATGTAATTTAATGGAATAGAATGCGGTGGAGTGGAGTGGAGGGAAGTGGAGTGGACTGGAATGGACTGGAATGGACTGAAATGCAATGGAATGGAATGGCATGGAGTGGAGTTTAGTGCAGTGGATTGGACAGGAATTACGTGGAATGGAATGGAATGGAGTGGCATGGAAGGCAATGGAATTGTGAAACGAAATGTGACATGAGATTGTGACACTGCACTCCAGCGTGTGTGACAGAGTTAGATCCTGTCGAAGGAAAGGAATGGAAAGGAATGTAGTGGAATGGAATGGATTGGAATGGACAGGAGTGGAGTGGCGTGGAGTGGAATGGAATGGGATGGAGTAGAGAGGAATGGAGTGCAGTGGAGTGTAATGGAGTGTAATGGAATGTAATGGAATGGGAATGAATGGAATGGAATGGAGTGGAGTGGAGTGGAGTGGGGTAGTGTGGAGTGGAATGTATTGGAATGGAATGGGATTGAATGGAATGGAGTGGAGTGAGTGGACTGGAATGGAGAGGAGTGGTAAGGAGTGGAGTGGAATGGAGTGGAGTGGAGTGGAGTAGAATGGAAAGGAAGAGAATGAAATGGAATTGAATGGAATTGAATGCAATGGAATGCAATGGAATGGAATGGAATGGAGTGCAGTGGAATGGAATGGTGAAATGAAATGTGAGCTGAGATTGTGCCACTGCACTCCATCCTTATTGAGAGAGTGAGATCCTGTCAGAAGAAAGGAATGGAATGGAATGGAATGGAATGGGATGGAATAGAATGGAATGGAGTGGAGCGGAGTGCAGTGGTGTGGCGTGGAGTGGAGTGGAGTGGAACGTAGTGGAACGGAATGGGATGAAACGGAAGGGAGTGGAGTGGAGTGGAATGTAATGGAATGTAATGGAATTGAATGGAATGCAATGAAATGTGGGCTGTGATTGTGCCACTGCACTCCAGCCTGGGTGACCGAGGGAGATCCTATGGAAATAAAGGAATGGAATGGCTTGGAGTGGACTGGAGTGGAGTGGAGTTTAGTGGAGTGGAAGGGTATGGAGTGGAATGGAATGGGATGGAGTGGAATGGAATGAAGAGGAGTGCAGTAGAGTGGAGTGCAATAGAATGGAATGGAATGGAATGGAGTGGAGTGGAGAGAAGTGGAGTGGCGTAAAGTGGAATGGATTGGAATGGAATGGAGTGGAGTGGAGTGGAATGGAATGGAATGGAATGGAATGGAATTGAAAGGGATGGCAAAGAATGGAATGGAATGGATTGGAGTGAAGTGAAGTGGAGTGGAGTGGAATGGAGTGGAATGGAATGGAATTCAGTGGAGTGGAGGGAAGTGGAATGGAGTGGAATGGATTGGAGTGGAGTGGAGTGGAATGGAGTGGAATGCAATGGGATTGAACGGAATGGAGTGGAGTGGAGTGGAGTGCAGTGGAACGCAGTGGAATAGAAAGGGATGGTATGGGATCAAGAGGATTGGAGTGCAGTTGAGTGGAGTAGAATGGAGTGGAAAGCAATGGAATGGAAGGGATTGGAGTGGAGTGGAGTGGAATGGAATTTAATCGAGTGGAGTGGATTGGGTTGTGTGAAATTGAGAGGAATGCAATGAGATGGAGTTGAACAAAGTGGAGTGGACTGCAGTCGAGTGGAGTGGAGTGTAATGGAGTGGAAAGTAGTGGAGTTTAGCGGAGTGGAGTGGAATGGAATGGAATTTAATGGAATGGATTGGAATGGAATGGAATGGTGAAATGAAATGTGAGCTGAGATAGTGCCACTTCACTCAAGCCTGGGTGACACAGTGAGATCTCCTCAAAATAAAGGATTGGAATGCAATGGAGTGTATTGGATTGGAAAGGAATGGAATGGAGTGGAGTGGAGTTCAGTGTAGTGGAGTGGAGTTGAGTGGAATGGAGTGGAATATAATAGGATGTAATGGAATGGAATGCAATGGAGTTTAGTGAAGTGGATTGGAGTGGAATTTATTGGAATGGAATGGGATGGAATAGAGTGGAGTGGAGTGGAGGGAGTGGAGTGGAATGGAGTGGTGTGGAGAGGAATGGGGTGGAATGGAGTGGTGTGGAGAGGAATGGGGTGGAATGGGATGGGATGGAAGGGAATGGAATGAAGGGGAGGTTAGTGGAGTAGAGTGGAGTGGAGAGGAGTGGAATGGAATGGAGTGGAATGGAATGGAAGGGAGTGGAGTGGACTACAGTGCAATGGAGTGGAACGAAATGGGTTGGAGTAGTATGGAAAGGATTAGTGTGGAGTGGAGTGGGGAGGAGAGTGGAATGGAATGGAGTGGAATGGAGTGGAATGGAGTGGAACAGAATGGAATGGAACGGATTTGAGTGCAGTAGAGTGCAGTGGAGTGGAATAGAATAGAATGGAATAGAACGGTGAAATGCTGTCAAAAGAAAGGAATGGAATGTAAGGGAATGGAATGGTGAAATGAAATGTGAGCTCAGATTGTACCACTGCACTCCAGCCTGGGTGACCGAGTGAGA
Source organism: Pongo abelii (assembly GCF_028885655.2). Taxonomy (NCBI): domain Eukaryota; kingdom Metazoa; phylum Chordata; class Mammalia; order Primates; family Hominidae; genus Pongo; species Pongo abelii. The sequence goes on along the minus strand of NC_072000.2, from coordinate 13,228,886 downwards.
TCCTGTCGAAAGAAAGGAATGGAATGGAATGGATTGGAATGGAACGGAATGGAAAGCAGTGGAATGGAGGGGAGTGGACTGGATTGGAGTGGAGTGGAGTGGAATGGAATGGCATGGAGTGCAATGGAATGGAGTGCAATAGAGTAGAGTGGAGTGGAGTGGAGTGGAGTGGAATGAAGTGTATTGGGATTTGATGGAATGGAATTGAGTGGAATGGAGTGGCATGCAGTTATATTGAAAGGAATGGAATGGAATGTTGAAATGAAATGTGAGCTGAGATTGTGCCACTACATTCCAGCCTGCATGACAGAGTGAGATCTCGTCGAAAGAAAGGAATGGAATGGAATGGAGTGGAATCGAATGGAATGGAATGGAATGGAATTCAGTGGAGTGGAGTGGAATGGAATGGAATGGAATGGAAGGAAACGGAATGGAACGCAGTGTAATGGAATGGTGAAATGAAATATGAGCTGAGATTGTGCCACTGCAGTGCCACCTAGGTGATGGAGTGACATCCCGTGGAAAGCAAGGAATGGAATGCTATGAAGTGGAATGCATTGGAATGGAATGTAATGGAGTGGAATGGAATGGGGTGGAATGGAGAGGAGTGAGGTGGAGTGCAATGGAATGGAGTGGAATGGAATGGAATGGGATGGAATGGATATGAACGGAGAGGAGAGGAGTGCAGTGGAGTGTAGTGGAATGGAATGAAAAGGAATGGAATGGAATAGAAAGGAATGGAAAGAAATGGAATGGAATGCAATGGAATGGAATGGTTTCATGGAATGTGAGCTGAGATTGTGGCACTGCACTCCAGCATGAGTGAGAGAGTGAGATCCTTTTGAAAGAAAGAATGGAATGCCATGGGGTGGAATGGAATTGAATGAAATGGAATGGAGTGGAGTGGAATTGAGTGGAGTGGAATGGAGTGGATTGGAATGGAGTTGAACAGAATGGGACGTAATAGAACGGAATGTAGTGGGGAGGAGAGGAGTGGAGTGGAGTGGAATGCAGTGATGTGGAATGGGATGGATTTCAATGGAGAAGACTGGACTGGAGTGCAGTGGAGTGGAATGGAGTGGAATAGAATGGGATGGAGTGGAATGGAATGGGATGGAGTGGAATGGAATTAAGTGTAGTGGTTTGGAGTGGAGAGGAATGGAATAGAATGGAATGGAATGGAGTGGAATGGAGTGGAATGGAATGGAATGGAATGGAATGGAACGGAATGGAATGGAGTGGAATGACATGGAAAGTTGCAGATTGGAATGGGATGGATTGGAATTGAATGGAACGGTGAAATGAAACGCGAGCTGATATTATGCCACTGCACTCCCGCGTGAGTTACGGATTGTTTTCCTGACGAAAGAAAGGAATGGAATGGAATGGAGTGGAATGGAATGGATTGGAATGGAGTGCCGTGGAGTGGAGTGGAGTGGAATGGATTGGAATGGAGTGGAGTGGAGTGGAATGGAATGGGATGGGGTGGAATTGAATGTAGTGGAACTGAGTGGAATGAAATGGAGTGGAATGGAGTGGAGTGAAATGTGATGGAATGGAATAGAGTGGAATGAATGGAATGGAATGGAATGGAGTGGAGTCGAGTGGAGTGTAGTATAATGGAATGTAACGTGATGGAATACAATGGAATGGAGTTGAGTTGAGTGGAGTGGAGTACAATGGAGTGAAGTGGAATGGGATGGAATGGGATGGAGTGGAATGGGGTGCAGTGGACTGGACTGGCGTGGAATGGACTGGAATGGAATGGAATGGAATGGAATGAAGTGGAATGAAATGGAGTTGAGTGGAGTCGAATGGAAAGGAAAGGAATGGAAAGGAATGGAATAGAATGCAGTGGAGAGAAGTGGAGTGGAATGGAATAGGATGGAGTGGAGAGGAATGGAGTGCAGTGGAGTGTAATGGAGTGTAATAGAAGGGGAATGAATGGAATGGAATGGAATGAGTGGAGTGGAGTGGTGTGGTGTGGAGTGGAATGTGTTGGAATGGAATGTGTTTGAATGGAATGGAGTGGAGTCGGGTGGAATACAATGGAGAGGAGTGGTAAGGAGTGGAGTGGAGTGGAATGGAGTGGAGTGGAGTGGAGTAGAACGGAAAGGAAGATAATGAAATGGAAGTGAATGGAATGGAATGGAGTGCAGTGGAATGGAATGGTGAAATGAAATGTGAGCTGAGATTGTGGCACTGCACTCCATCTTTGGTGAGAGAGCGAGATCCTGTCAAAGGAAAGGAATGGAACGTAATGCAATTGAATGGGAAGGAATGGAATGGAATGGAATGGAATGGAGAGGAGTGGAGTGGAGTGCTTAGGTGTCGAGTGGAGTGGATTGGAGTGGAATGTAGTGGAAGGGAATGGATGTAATGGAAAGGAGTGGAATGGAGTGGAATGGAATGGAATGGAATGGAATGCAATGGAATGCAAAGAAATGAGGGCAGAGATTGTGCCACTGCACTACAGCTTCGGTGACAGAGTGAGATCCTATCGAAATAAAGGAATGGAACGGCATGGAGTGGAGTGAAGTGAAGTTTAGTAGAGTGGAGGGGAATGGAGTGGAATGGAATGGGATGGAGTGGAATGGCACGAAGAGGAGTGGATTAGAGTAGAGCGGAATGGAATGGAAAGGAATGGAATGGAATGGAATGGAATGGAATGCAATGGAATGGAATGGAGTGGAGAGAAGTGGAGTGGCATGGAGTGGAACGGATTGGAATGGAATGGAGTGGAGTGGAGTGGAATGGAATGCAACGGAATGAAATGGAATGGCATGGCAAGGAATGGAATGGAATGGTTTGGAGTGGAGTAAAGTGGAGTGGAGTGGAGTGGGCTGGAGAGGAATGGAGTAGAATGGAATGGAATTGAGTAGAGTGGAGTGGAGTGGAGTGGCATGGAGTGGAATGGATTGGAGTGGAGTGGAGTGGAATGGAGTGGAATGCAATGGGATTGAATAGAATGGAGTGGAGTGGAGTGGACTGCAGTGGAATGCAGTGGAATGGAAAGGGATGGAATGGGATCGAGTGGACTGGAGTGCAGTTGAGTGGAGTAGAATGGAGTGAAAAGCAATGTAATGGAATGGATTGGAGTGGAGTGGAGTGGAATGTAATTTAATCGAGTGGAGTGGATTGGAGTTGAGTGGAATGGAGTGGAACAGAATGGGATGGAGTGGAATAAAGTGGAGTGGACTGCAGTCGAGTGGAGTGGAGTGTAATGGAGTGGAAAGGAGTGGAGTTTAGCGGATTGGAGTGGAATGGAATGGAATTTAATGGAATGGATTGCAATGGAATAGAATGGTGAAATGAGATGTGAGCTGAGATAGTGTCACTGCCCTCAAGCCTGGGTGACACAGAGAAATTCCATAGAAAGAAAGGATTGGAATGGAATGGAGTGTATTGGAATGGAAAGGAATGGAATGGAGTGGAGTGGAGTTCAGTGTACTGGAGTGAAGTTGAGTAGAATGGAGTGGAATATAATAGGATGTAATGGAATGGAATGCAATGGAATTTAGTGGAGTGGATTGGAGTGGAATTTATTGGAATGGAATGAGACGGAATAGAGTGGAGTGGAATGGAATGGACTGCAGTGGAGTGGATTGGAATGGAGTGGAGCACAGTGGAATGGAATGGAACGGAATGGAATGGAATGGACTGGTGAAATGAAATGGCAACTGAGATTGTGCCACATCATTCCAACTTTTGTGACAGAGTGAGATCCTGTCGAAAGAATGGAAAGGAATGTAATGCAGTGGACTGGAATGGAATGGATGGAAGGGAAGGGAATGGAATGGAAAGGAGTGGAGTGGAGTGGAGTGGAGTGGAGTGGTGTGGAGTGGAGTGGAATGGAGTGGAATGGAATGGGATGGAACGGAATGGAATGAAGGGGAGGTTAGTGGAGTAGAGTGGAGTGGAGTGGAATGGAATGGAGTGGAGTGGAATGGAGTGCAATGGAATGGGATGAAATGGAATGGAAGGGGATGGAATGGAATGGAATGGAATGGAAGGGAGTGGAGTGGATTAGAGTGGAATGGAGTAGAACGAATAGGTTGCAGTGGAATGAAAAGCATTAGTGTGGAGTGGAGTGGAGTGGAGTAGAATGGAATGGAGTGGAATGTGGTGGAAAAGATTGGAATGGAATGGATTTGAATGGAGTACAGTGCAGTGGAATGGACTGGAATGAAATAGAATCGTGAAAGTCTGTCAAAAGAAAGGAATGGAAAGTAAGGGAATGGAATGCTGAAATGAAATGTGAGCCCAGATTGTGCCACTGCACTCCAGCCTGGGTGACAGAGTGAGATCCTGTCGAAAGAAAGGAATTGAATAGAATGGATTGGAATGGAATGGAATGGAAAGGAGGGGAGTGGAGGGGAATGGACTGGATTGGAGTGGAGTGGAGTGGAATGGAATGGCATCTAGTGCAATGGAAAGGCTTGCAGTGGAGTAGAGTGGAGTGCAGTGGAGTGGAATGAAGTGCATTGGGATTTGATGGAATGGAATTGAGTGGAATGGAGTGGAGTGGAGTGATATGGAACGGAATGGAATGGAATGTTGAAATGAAATGTGAGCTGAGATTGTGCCACTACATTCCAGCCTGGGTGACGGAGTGAGATCTCGTCAAAAGAAAGGAATGGAATGGAATGGAGAGGAATGCAATGGAATGGAATGGAGTGGAGTGGAATGGAATGGAATTGAGTGGAGTGGAGTGGAGTGGAGTGGAATGGAATGGAAGGAAAGGGAATGGAATGCAGTGTAATGGAATGGTGAAATGAAATATGAGCTGAGATTGTGACACTGCAGTGCCGCTGGGGTGATGGAGTGAGATCCCGTGGAAAGCAAGGAATGGAATGGAATGGAGTGGAATGGAATGGGATGGAATGGAAAGGAGTGGAGTGGGGTGGAGTGGCGTGGAATGGAATGGAGTGTAATGGAATGGAATGGGATGGAATGGATGGAACGGAATGGATAGAAGTGCAGTGGAGTGTAGTGGAATGGAATTAAAAGGAAAGAATGGAATGGAAAGGAATGGAATGGAATGGAATGCAATAGAATGGAATGGTTTAATGGAATGTGAGCTGAGATTGTGGCACTGCACTCCAGCATGGATGAGAGAATGAGATCCTGTCAAAAGAAAGGAATGGGATGCAATGTGGTGGAATGGAATTGAATGAAATGGAATGGAGTGAAGTGGAGTGGAGTGGAATGGAGTGGATTGGAATGGAGTTGAACGGAATGGGATGTAATAGAACGGAATGTAGTGGGGAGAAGTGGAGTGGAGTGGACTGGAGTGGAGTGGAATGGAGTGACATGGAATGGGATGGATTGCAATGGAGTAGACTGGACCGGAGTGGAGTGGTATGGAATGGGATGGAATGGAATGGATTTAAGTGTAGTGGATTGGAGTGGAATGGAATGGAATGAAGTGGAATGAAGTGGAGTGGAGTGGAGTGGAGTGGAGTCGAATGGAATGGAATGGAATGGAATGGAATGGAATGGAATGGAATGGTGAAATGAAATATGAGCTGAGATTGTGCCACTGCAATCCAGCCTGGGTGACACGGTCAGATCCTCTCTAAAGAAAGGCATGGAATGAAATGAGTGGAATGGAGTGGAATGGAATGGAGTGGAGTTGTGTGGAGTTGAGTGGAGTGGAATGGACGGGAATGGAATAGGATGGAATGGAATGGAGTGGAGTGCAATGGAGTAGAGTGGAATGGAATGGAATGGAATGGAATGGAATGGAATGGTGAAATGAAATGTGAGCTCAGATTGTGCTACTGCACACCAGCCTGGGAGACAGAGTGAGATCCTGTCATAAGAAAGGAATGGAATGGAATGGAGTGGAGTGGAGTGGAGTGGAATGGAGTGGGATGGAGTGGAGAGGAGTGGGATTGAGTGGAGAGGAGTGGAGAGTAGTGGAGAGTAGTTGAATGGAATGGAAAGGAATGGAATGGTATGCTATGTTGAAATGATATGTGAGATTGTGTCACTGCACTCCAGCCTGGGTGACATGGTGAGATCCTGTCGAAAGAGAGGAATGGAATGGAATGGATTGGAATGGAATGGAATGGAAAAGAGTGGAGTGAATTTGAGTGCATTGGAGTAAAGTGGAGTGGAATGGAGTGGAATAGAAGGGGAAGAGGTGAATGGAGTGGAGTGGAGTAGATTGGAGTGGAGTGGAGTGGAATGGAATGGATCAGAGTGGAGTGGAGAGGGGTTTAGTGAAATGGAATGGAAAGGTATGGAATGGAATGGAATGGAATGGAATTGTCTAAAGAAATGGGAGCTGAGATTGTGCCACTACACTACAGCCTGCATGACAGATGGAGAACTTGTCAAAAGAAAGGAATGGAATGACATGGAGTAGAGTGAAATAGAATGGAATTGAATGGATTGGAGTGGAGTGGAGTGGAGGGGAGTGGACTGGAGTGCAGTGGAGTGTAGGGGAGTGGAATGGAGTGGAGTGGAGTGGAAAGGATTTGAATGGAATGGAACGGAATGGTGAAATCGAATGAGAACTGAGATAGTGCCACTGCACTCCAGCCTGGGTGACAGAGTGAGATCCTGTTGAAAGAAAGGAATGGAATGGAATGGAATGGAATGGAATGGAGTGGAGTGGAGTGGAGTGGAGTGGAGTGGAGTGGAGGGGAGTGGAGTGGAGGGGAGTGGAGTGGAATGGAGGGGAGTGGAGTGGAATGCAGTGGAATGGAGTGGAATGGAATAAAATGCAATGGAATGGAATGGAGTGGAGTGCAGTGCAGTGGAGTGGAGGGGAGTGTAATGGAATGGAATGGAATGGGATGGAATGCAATGGAATGGAAAATGGTGGAACGGAATGGAATGGGAAGGAATGGAATGGAATGGAATGCAAAGAAATGGAACTGAATTCAATGCAATGCAATGGAACGGAATGGTGAAATAAAATGTGAGCTCCTATTGTGCCACTGCACTCTAGCCTGGGTGACAGAGAGAGATCCTCTGGAAAGAAAGGAATGGAATGGAATGGAGTGGAATGGAATGGAATCAATGGAAATGAGAGGACTCAAGTGGAGTGGAGTGCAGCGGAGCGGAGTGGAATGTTGTGCAGTGGAGTGAAGTGGAGTCAAATGGAGTGAAATGGAATGGGATGGAATAAGATTGAGTGGAGTGGATTGGAGTGGAGTGGAGTGAAGTTCAGTGGAGCGGAATGGAATGGAATGCAATGGAATATAAAGAAGTGGTGTGGGGTGGAGTGGAGTGGAAATTAAAGGAATGGAATGGAGGGGAATAGCATGGAATGGAATGGATTGGAATGTAGTGGATTGGAGTGAAGTTGAATGGAATGGAACAGAATGGAATGGAAAGGAATGGTGAAATGAAGTGTGAGGGGAGATTGTGCCACTGCAGTGGAATGGAGTGGAGTGCAGTGGAGTGGAGTGGAATGGAATGGAGTGGAATGGAAAGAGATGGAATGGCATAGAGTGGAGTGGAGTGGAATGGAGTTGAATGGAATGGAATGGAATGGAACGTACTGGAGTGGAATGGACTGGAGTGGAGTGCAAAGGAATAGAATGGAATGGAGTGGAGTGGAGTGGAGTGGAATGGAATGGAAAGGAATGGAATGGAATGGAATGGAATGGAATGGAATGGAATGGAATGATATGGTGAAATGAAACCTGAGCTGAGATTGTGTCACTTCACTCCAGCCTTGGTGACAGACCGAGATCCTGTCGAAAGAAAGGAATGGAAGGGAATGGAATGGAACGGAATTGAATGCAATGGAATGGAATGGAGTGGAGTGGAGTGAAGTGGAGTGGAGTGGAGTGAATTGGAATGGAATGAGATTGAATGGGATGGACTAGAATGGAGTGTAGTGTAGTGGAATGGAGAGGAAGGGAATGCAATGGACTGGAGTGGAGTGGAGTGGAGTGGAATACGATGGAGTGGAATGGAATGGAATGGTGAAATGAAATGATAGTTGAGATTCAGCCACTGCAATCCTGCCTGACTTACAGAGTGAGATCCTGTTGAAAGAAAAGAATGGAATGGAATGGATTGGAAAGAAACGGAATGGAATGGAGTGGAGGGGTGTGGAGTGGAGTAGAGGGGAGTGGAATGGAGTGGAGTGGAAAGAAATGGGATGGAGTGGAATGGAATGGAGGGGTGTGGAGTGGAGTGGAGAGGAACGAATGGAATGGAATGGAATGGATTGGAGTGGTGAGGAGTGTAGTAGAGCGGATTGGAGTGGTGTGGAGAGTAGTAGAGGGAAGTGGAGTGGAGTGGAGTGGAAAGAAATAGAATGAAGTGGAATGGAATGGAGGGGTGTGGAGTGGAGTGGAGAGGAATGAATGGAATGGAATGGAGTGGAGAAATGAAATGTGAGCTGAGATTCTGCCACTGCTCTCCTGCCCGGGTGACAGAGTGACATTTTGTCAAAAGAAAGGAATGTAATCGAAAGGAGTAGAATAGAATGGAATGGAGAGGAGTGGAGTGGAGTGGAGTTGAATGAACTGGAATGGAAAGAAATGGAGTGGAATGGAATGGAGTGGAATGGAGTGGAGTGGAGTGTTATCGAGTGGAAAGGAATGGGATGGAATAGGGTGGAGTGGAGTGGATTGGAGAGGAATGGAATGCAGTGGAACGGAGTGGAATGGAATGGAGTGGAGTGGTATGGAATGCAATGGAATGGAATGGAGTGGAATGGAATGGAATTGAATGGAATGGTGAAAAGAAAGGTGAGCTGAGATTGTGCCAATGCACTCGAGCTTGGGTGACAGAGTGAGATCCTTTCAAAAGAAAGGAATTAAATAGAATCGAGTGGAATGGAATGGAGTGGAGTTAAGTGGGGTGGAGTGGAATAAAGTGGAGTGGAGTCGAATGGAATGGAATGGAATGGTGAAACATAGTGTGAGCTGAGATTGTGACACTGCAGTGGAATAGAGTGGAGTGGAGTGGTGTGGAGTATAGAGTAGACTGGAGTGGAATGGAGTGGAATGTATTGCGATGGAATGGGATGGAGTGCAGTGGAGTGGAGTGGAGTATAGAGGAGTGAAATGGAATGGAATGGAATTTCATGGAATATACTGTATTGGAGTATTGTGGAATGGTTTGGAGTGGAATGGAATGGAATGGAATGGAGTAGAGTAGAGTGGAGTGGAGTGGAATGGAATGGAATGGAATGGAACGGAATGGAATTCTGAAATGAAAGTTGAGCTGAGATTGAGCCACTGCACTCCAGCTTGGATGGCAGAGTGAGATCCCTTCGAAAGAAAGGAATGGAACGGAATGGAGTGAAATGGAATGGAATGGAATGGAGTGGAGTGGAATGGAGTGGAATAAAGTGGAGTGGAGTGAAGTCGAATGAAATGGACAGGAATGGAATGGAGTGGAAAGGAATGGAATTGAATGGAATGGTGAAAAGGAATGTGAGCTGAGATTGTTCCAATGCACTCGAGCTTGGGTGACAGAATGAGATCCTTTCAAAAGGGAGGAATTGAATAGAATGGAGTTGAATGGAATGGAATGGAGTGGAGTTGAGTGGGGTGGAGTGGAATAAAGTGGAGTGGAGTGGAGTGGAGTCGAATGGAATGGTGAAATGTAGTGTGAGCTGAGATTGTGGCACTGCAGTGGAATAGAGTGGAGTGGAGTGTTGTGGAGTTTAGTGGAGTGGAGTGGAGTAGAATGGAGTGCAATGTATTGGGATGGAATGGGATGGAGTGCAGTGGAGTGGAGTGGAGTATAGAGGAGTGGAATGGAATTTAATGGAATATACTGCATTGGAGTAGAGTGGAATGGATTGGAATGGAATGGAATGGAATGGAATGGAATGGAATGGAATTCTGAAATGAAAATTGAGCTGAGATTGAGACACTGCACTCCAGCCTGGGTGGCAGAGTGAGATCCCTTCGAAAGAAAGGAATGGAACAGAATGGAGTGAAATAGAATGGAATGGAATGAAGTGGAGTGGAGTGGAGTGGAATAAAGTGGAGTGCAGTGAAGTCAAGAGGAATGGAATGGAATGGTGAAATGGAGTGTCAGCTGAGATTGTGGAACTGTAATGGAAAAGAGTGGAGTGGAGTAGAGTATAGTGGAGTGGAGTGCAGTGGAATGGAGTGGAATAGAAAGGGATGGAATAGGATGGAGTGGAGTGGAGATGAGTGAAATGAAGTGTAATGGAATGGAATGGAATGGAATTAAATGGAATATATTGGAGTGTAGTGGAGTGGAATGGAGTGATGTGGACTGGAAACAAATGGAATGTAGTGGAGTGGAAGGGTATGGAATGGAATGCAATAGAATGGAATGGAATTGTGAAATGAAATTTGAGCTTAGATTGTGCCACTGCCCTCCAGGCTGGGTGACAGAGTGAGATCCTGTCGAAAGAAATGAATGTAATGGAATGGAGCGGAATGCAATGGAGTGCAGTGGAGTGGAGTGGAGTGGAAAGGAGTGGAATGTAATGGAATAGAATAGAATGGAATGGAGTGGAGTGGAGGTTACATGAGTGGAGTGTGGTGGAGTGGAATCGAATGGGATGGAAGGGAATTGAGTGGATAGGAGTTGAGTGGAGTTGAATGGAGTAGAATGGAATGGGATGGAATACAATGTAATGGAATGGGATGGAATACAGTGTAATGGAATGGAATGGAATGGAATGGAATGGAATGGAATGGGTTGGAGTAGAGTGGAATGGATTGGGTTGGAGTAGAGTGGAATGGATTGGGTTGGAGTAGAGTGGAATGGATTGGGTTGGAGTAGAGTGGAATGGATTGGGTTGGAGTGGAGTGGAATGGAATGGAATGGATTGGAGTGGAGTGGAATGGAATGGAGGTGAATGGAATGGAATGGAATGGAATGGTGAAATGAAATAGGAGATTGTGTCACTGCACTCCAGCCCGGGAGACAGGGTGAGATCCTGTCGAAAGAAAGCAATGGAATGGCGTGGAGTTGAATGGAATGGAATGGAAATGGATGGAGTGGAGTGGAGTGGATTGGAATGGAGCGGAATTTAATGGGATGCAATGGATGGAAATGAAGTTCAGACGAGTGGAGTGGAATGGAATGGAATGGTATGGAATGGAATGTAAAGGAATGGAATTCTGAAATGGAATGTGAGCTGAGATTGTGCCACTGTACACTAGCCTGGGTGAAAGACTAAGATCCAGTCGAAAGAAAAGAATGAAATGGTACAGAGTGGAATGAAATGGAATGGAATGGAGTTGACTGGAGAGGAGTGGAGTGCAGCGGAGTGGAATGGAGTGGAATTTAGTTCAGTGGAATGGAGTGGAGTGGAGTGGAATGGAATGGAATGCAATGGAATGGAATGGAATGGTGAAATGAAATGTGAGCTGAGATTGTGCCACTGCACACCACCCTGGGTGACTGAGTGAGATCCCGTCGAAAGAAAGGAATGGAATGGAATGGAATGGAGTAGAGTGGAGTGAAGTGTAATGGAATGGAATGGAAAGGTTAAATGAAAAGCAAGCTGAGATTGTGCCACTACACTCCAGCCTGGGTGACAGAGTGAGATCCTGTCGAAAGAAAGCAATGGAATGGAATGGAGAGGAAAGGAATAGAGAGGAATGGAATGGAATGGAATGGAGTGGAATGGAGTGGAGTGGAGTGGAGTGGAGTGGAGTGGAGTGGAGTGGAGTGGAGTGGAGTGGAGTGGAGTGTGGAGTGCTGTACTGTGGAGTGGAGTGGAGAGGATTGGAATTGAGTTTAGTGGATTCGATTGGAGTAGAATGGAGGGCAATGGAACAGGCTGGAATGGAATGGAGTGGAGTGGAGTGGAGTGGAGTGGAGTGGAATGGAATGGAATGGAAGGGAACGGAACGGAATGAAATGGTGAAATGAAATGTGAGCTGATATTTTCCCACTGCACTCCAGCCTGTGTGACAGAGTGCAATTCTGTCAAAAGAAAGGAGTAGAATGGAATGGAATGAAATGTAATGGAATAGAATGGAGTAGAGTGGAGTGAAGTGGAGTGGAAAGGAGTGGAATGGAAAGGATTGGAATGGAATAGAGTGGAGTGGAGTGGACAGATATAGAATGGGATGTAGTGTATAGGAGTGGAGTGCAGTGGAGTCGAGTGGAGTAGACTGGATTGGAATGGAATGAAACAGACTGCAGTGGAGTTGGTGGAGTGAAGTCGAGTGGAATGGGATGGGAAGGAAAGGAATGGAGTGGAGGGACTAGAGTGGAGTGGAAAGGAGAGGAATGGAATGGGATGGAATGGAATGGAGCAGTGTGGAGTGAATGGAGTGGAGTGGAGTGGAATGAAGTGGAATGGAATGGGTTGGAATGGGATAGAGTGGAGGGGAGTGGAGTGCAGAGGAGTGGAATGGAGGGGAATGGAATTAGATGCAATGGATTGGAATGGAATGGAGGGGAATAGGATCGACTGCAGTGGAGTAGAGTGGAGTGGAGTGGAGTATAATGGACTGGAGTGAAATGGAAAGGAATGGAGTTGATTGGAGTGGAGTAGAGTGGAGTGAATTGGAATGGAGTGAGATGGAATGGAATGGAATAGAGTGGATTGGAGTGGAGAGGAGTGCAGTGTAATGGAGTTGAATGAAATGTGATGCAATGGAATGGAGTGGAGTGGAGCGGAATGGAGTGGAATGGAATGGAGTGGAGAGGAATCGAGGTGGGTGGAGTGGAATGGAATGGAATGCAATGGAATGGCATGGAGTGGAATGGAATGGAATAGAATAATTGTGAAATGAAATGAGAGCTGAGATTGTGCCAATGCACTGCAGCCTGGGTGACAGAGTGAGATGCTGTCGAATGAAAGGAATGGAATGGAATGGAATAGAATGGAATGGAGGGGAATGAAATGTAGTGGAGTTAACTGGAGTGGAGTGGAGCGTACTGGAGTGGAGGGGAGTGGAATGGAATCGTATGGCAAAGAATGGAATGGAGTGGAGTGAGAGGAGAGGAGTGGAGTGGAGTGGATTGGAATGGAATGGAATGGGCTGGACTGCTATGGAGTGGAGTGGAGTGGAGTGGAGTGGAATTTAATGGATAGAATGGAATGGAATGGTGAAATGAAATGAGAGCAGAGATTATGCCAATGCACTCCAGACACAGTGGCAGAGAGAGAACCTCTCAAAAGAAAGGAAAACAATGGAATGATGTGTAATGGAATAAATGGAGTGGAGTGGAGTGGACTGGAGTGGAGTGCAGTGGAATGGAGTAGAATGGAATATGATGGAATGGAATGCAGTGGAGTGGAGTGGAGTGCAGTGGAATGGAGTGGAATGGAATGCAGTGGAATGGGGTGGAATGGAATGGGGTGGAATGGAATGCATAGGAGTGGAGTGCAGTGGAATGGATTGGAGTGGAATGGGACTGAAAGGAGGGGAATGGAGAGGAATGTAGTGCAGTGGAATGGAGTGGAGTGGAATGGGATGGAATGGAACGGAGTGGAGTGGAGTGATATGGAGTGGAATGGAATGGAGTGGAGTGGAATGCAATGGAGAGGAGTGTAGTGGGGTGGAGTGGAATGGAATGGCATGGAAAGGAATGGAATGGAATGGAATGGTGAAATGAAATTTGAGCTGAGATTGTGACACTGCACTCCAGCCTGGATGACAAACTGAGATCCTGTCGAAAGAAAGGAATGGAGTAGAATGGAATGGAATGGAAAGGAATTGAGTGGAGTTGAGTGGAGTGGAGTTTAGTGGACTGGAATGGAGTGGAATGCAATGGGATGGAATGGAATCGAAAGGATTGAGTGGAGTGGAGTGCAGTGGAGAGGACTGGAATGGAGTGGAAGGGAGAGTTATAGATGGAATGGAATGGAGTGGATTTGATTGGAGTGGAGTGGAATGGATTGGAATGGAATCGAATGGAATGCAATGGAGTGCAGTGGAGTGGAGTGGAATGCAATGAAATAGAATGGAATGGAATAAAATGCAATGGAATAGTGAAATGAAAGGTGAGCTGAGATTGTGCCACTGTACTCCAGCAGGGTGACAGAGTGAGATCCTTCCGTAAGAAAGGAATGGAATGGAATGGAAGGGAGTGGAATGGAATGAATGGTGTGGAGTGGAGTGGAGTGGAGTGCAATGAAGTGGAACGGAATCGGATGGAATGGAATGGAGTGGACTGGAGTGGAGTTGTGTGGAATGGATTGGAATGAAAAGGGATGGAATTGAATGGAGTGGAATGGAACGGAATGGAATGTAATAGAGAGGAATGGAGTGGAGTGAAGTTGAGTGGAATGGAATGGACTGGAATGGAATGGAATGGAATGTAATAGAGAAGAATGGAGAGGAGTTAAGTTGAGTGGAATGGAATGGAATGGAATGGAATGGAGTGGAGTGGAGTGGATTGGAAAGGATTGGAGAGGAAAAGAGTGGAATAGAATGGGATAGAATGTGATGAAGTGGAGTGGATTGGAGGGGAGAGGAGTGGAATGCAGTGGAATGGAATTGAATGAATGGGAGTGGACTGGACTGGAGTGGAGTGGAATGGCATGGAATGGAATGGAATAATGAAATGAAATGTTAGCTGAGATTGTGTCACTGCACTCCAGCCCAGGAGACAGAGTGAGACCCTGAAGAAAGAAAGGAATGGAATAGAATCGAGTGGAATGAAGGGAATGGAATGGTGTGGAGGGCAGTGGAGTGGAGTGAAGTGGAGTGGAGTGGAACGTATTGCAATGGAATAGGATGAAATGTGGTGGAATGGAGTAGAGTGGAGTGGAGTGGAGTGGAGTGGAGTGGATTGAAGTTGAGTGATATTGAGTGGAATGGAATGGGATGGAATGGAATGGAGTGGAGTGGAATGCTGTTGAGTGGATTGGAGTGGAATGGAGTGGAGAGGACTGGACTGCAAAGGAAAGGAATGGAATGGAATGGAAAAGGGAAATGAAATGTGAGCTGAGATTGTTCCCCTTCACTCCAGCCAGGTTGAAAGAGTGAGATCCTTTCAAAAGAAACGAATGGAATGGAGTGTAGTGGAGTGTAGTGGAGTGGTGTGCGGTGGAGTGGAGTGGAGTGGAATGGAGTGAAATGGAATGGGATGGGATGCAATGGAATGGAATGTAGTGGAGTGGAGCGGAGTGGAATGAATGGGATGTAGTGGAGTGGATTGGAGTTGAGTGGAGTGGAGTGGAATGGAATCGGATGGAGTGGAATAGACTGGAGTGTAGTGGAGAAGAGTGTAGTGGAATGGAATGGAATGGAATGGAATGGAATGCAATGAAATGGTGAAATGAAATGTAAGCTGAGATTATTACACTTCACTCCAGCCTGTGTGACAGAGTGAGATCCTGTCAAAAGAAAGGAAAGGAATTGAATGGATTGAAATGAAAAGGAACGGAATGGAATGGAGTGGAGTGGAGTGGAGTGGAGTAGAGTGGAGTGGAGTGGAGTGGAGTGGAGTGGAGTGAGTGGAGTGGAGTGGAGTGGAACGGAATGGAACGGAACGGAATGGAACAGAATGCAGTGGAACAGAATGAAGTGGAATGGTGAAATGAAATGTGAGCTGAGATTGTGCCAATACACTCCAAGCTGGTTAACAGGGTGAGTTCCTGTCAAAAGAAAGGAGTGGAATTCAACGCAGTGGAATGGAATGGAATGGGATGGAGTGGAGTGGAGTCACATGGAGTGGAGAGGAGTGGAGTGGAATGGAGAGGAATTGAATGCGATGGAGTGGAATGGTGTGGAGTGGAGTAGAGTGGAGTGGAGTGGAGTGGAGTGGGGTGCAATGGAGTTGATTGGAGAGGAGTGCAGTGGAGTGGAATGGAATGGAATTTAAAGAAATGGAATGGAACGGTGAAAAGAAATGTGAACTGAGATTGTGCGACTGCACTCCAGGATGGGTGACAGATTGAGATCCTGTAGGAAGAAAGGAATGGAATGGAGTGGAGAGGAATGGTACAGAATGGAATGGAATGGAGTGGAGTGGAGTGGAGTGCAGTGGAATGGAATGGAATGGAATGCAATGGAATTAAATGGTGAAATGAAATGTGAGCTGAGATTGTGCAACTGCACTCCAGCCGGTGTGATAAAGTTGCATCCTGTAGACAGAAAGAAATGGAATGGAATGGAGTGTAATGGAATGGATTGGAGTGGAGTGCACAGGAGTGGAGAAGAGTCGAGAGGAATGGAGTGGAATAGGATGGGATGGAATGAATTGAAATGGAGTGGAGTGGAGTTGAATGGAGTTGAATGGAATGGGATGGAATGGGATGCAGTGTAGAGGAGTGGAGTAGGGTGAGGTGGAATGGAGTGGAATGGAATGGTATGGAGTGGAGTGGAATGGAATGGAATGGGATGGTATGGATTGTAATGGAGTGGAATGGAATAGAATGGAATGGAATGGAATACAATGGAATGGTGAAATGAAATGTGAACTGAGATTGTTCCACTGTACTTCAGCCTGGGTGACAGAGTGAGATCCTGTCAATAGAAAGAAATGAAATGGAAAGGAGTGGAATGGAGTGCAATGGAATTGAACTAAGTGGAGTGGAGTGGAGTGCTGGAGTGGAATGGAATGGGATGGAATGGAATGGAACGGAGGGGAGAGGAGTGGAATGGATTCTAGTGGAGTGGAGTGGAATGGAATGGAATGGAATTGAGTGGAGTATAGTGGAGAGGAGTGCAGTGGAGGGGAGTGGAATGGAATGAAATAGAATGCAGTGGAATGCAATGGATTGGAATGAAATGGAAAGCAATGGAATTGAATGCTGAAATGAAATGTTAGCTGAGGTTGTGCCACTGCACTCCAGCCCCTGTCACAGAATGTGATCCTGTCGAAAGAAAGGAACGGAATGGAATGCAGTGGAATGGAATGGAGTGGAATGGAATGGAGTGGAGTGGAGTGGAGTGGGATAGACGGGAATGGAGCAGAATGGAATGGGATCGCATCGGATAGAATTCTAGGGAGTGGAGTGGAACGGAATGGAGTGGAATGGAAAGGGATGGGATGGAATGGAATGGAAAGGAGTGGAGTGGAGTGGAACTTAGAGGAGTGGAGTGGAATGGAGAGGAAAGGAATGGAAAGGAGGGGAATGGAATGGAGTGGAGAGGAGTGGAGAGGAGTGGATTGCAATGGATTGGAATGAAATGAAATGCAATGAAATGGAATGGAGTGGAGTGGAGTGGAATGGAATGGAATGGAATGGTAAAATGAAATGTGAGCTGAAATTGTTTCACTGCACTCCAACCTGAATGACAGAGTCAGATCATGTCAAAAGAAAGGAATGGAATGGAATGGAGTGGTATGGAATGGTATGGAATCGAATGGTGTGGAGGGGAGTGGAGTGGACTGGAGTGTAGAGGAATGGAATGGAATGGAATGGAAGGCGGTGTAGTGGTGAGGAGTGGTGTGGAGTGGAAAGGAGTGGAATGGAATGTGATGGATTGGAACGAAATGGAGTGGAGTGGAATGGAGTGGAATGTAAAGGGATGGAGTGGACTGGAGTGGAATGCAGGGGAATGGAGTGGGATGGAATGGATTGGAGTGGACTGGAGAGGAGTAGAGTGAATTGGAGTTGACTGGAGTGGAATGGAATGGGATGGAAAGGAATGGAATGGAGTGGAGTGGAGTGAACTTGAGTGGAGTGGAGCCAAGTGGAGTGGAATGGGAAGTAATGGAATGGAATGGAGTGGAGAGGAGTGGAGTTGAGTGGAGTTGAGTGGAGTGGGGTTGAGTGGAGTGGAATGGAGTGGAATGGAGTGGAATGGAGTGGAATGGAGTGGATTGAAGTGGAATCAAATGGAATGGGGAAATGAAATGTGAGCTGAGTTAGTGCCACTGCACGCCAGCCAGTGTGACAGAGTGAGATCTTGCTGACAGAAAGGAATGGAATGGAATGGAATGGAATAAAATAGAATGGAATGGAATGGAATGGAGTGGAGTGGAAGGAAGTGGAATGGACTGGAATGAAGTGGGGTGAAGTGGGATGGAGTGGAGAGAAGTGGAGTAGAGTGGAGTGGTAAGGAGTGGAATGGAATGCAATGACACAGAGAGGAGGGGAGAGGAGTGGAGTGGATTGGAATGAAATGGAATGGAATGCAATGGAATGGTGAAACGAAATGTGAGCTGAGATTCTGTCACTGCACTACAGCTTGGGTGACAGTGTGAGATCCTGTCAAAAAAAAAAACCGAATGGAAGGTAAAGGAGGGGAATGGAATGGAAGGGAAAGGAATGGAATGGAGTGGAGTGGAGTGGAGTGGATTCTAGTGAGTGGCATGGAATGGAATGGAATGGAATGGAATGGAATTGAGTGGACAAGAGTGGAGTGGTGTGTACTGAATTTGAGTGGAATGGAGTGGAATGGAATGGAGTGGACCGGAGTGGATTGGAGTGGAGTGGAGTGGAGTGCAATGGATCGGAATGGAACCGATTGGAATGGAATGGAATGGTGAAATGGAATGTGACCTGAGATTGTGCCACTGCACTCCAGCCTGGGTGACAGAGTGAGATCCTGTCGAAAGGAAGGAATCCAATGTAATGGACTGTATTGGAATGGAATGGAATGGAATGGAATGGAGCAGGGTGCAGCAGAGTAGAATGGAGTGGAGGGGAATAGAGTGGAATGGAATAGGATGTAATGGAATGGAATGGAGTGGAGTGCAGTGGAGTGGAATGCAGTGGAATGGAAAGGGATGGAATGGAGAGCAGTGGAGTGGAGTGGAAGGAATTTAAGGCAATGGAATAGAATGGAATGGAGAAGGCAAATGTGAGCTGAGATTCTGCCATGGCACACCAGCCGGTGTGACAGAGTGACATCTGGTCTAAAGAAAGCAATGTAATGGAATTTAGAGGAATGGAATGGAACGGAATGGAATGGAAGGGAATGGAATGGAGTGGAGTGGAGGGGAGTGGATTGGAATGCAGTGGAAGGGAATGGGATGGATTGGAATGGAGTGGAGTGGAGTGGTGTGGTGTGGAATGGAGTGGAATGAGATGGAACGGAATGTAGTGGAGAGGAGTGGAGTGTAGTGGAATGGAATTTAACGGAATGGAGTGGAGTGAAGTGCAGTGGAGTGGAATGGAATGGAATGGTGAAATGAAATGTGAGCTGAGATTGTACCAATGCAATAAAGCCTGAGTGACAGAGTGAGATGCTGTCAAATGAAAGGAATGCAATCGAGTGGAATGGAATGGAATGGAATGGAGTGGAATGGAATGGAATGGAATGGAATGGAGTGGAATGGAATGGAATGGAGTGGAATGGAATGGAACGGAAAAGTCAAAAGGAATGGAATGGAATGGAATGGAAAAGAATGAAGAATAATGGAATAGAATGGAATGGAATGCGGTGGAAAGGAGAGGAGTGGAGAGGAATGGTTTGGGATGGAATGGAATCGAATGTAGCAGAGTGGTGGGGAGTGGAATGGAGTGGAATGGACTGGAAAGTAATGGAATGGAATGGCATGGAGTGCAGTGGAGTGGGATGGAGTGGAGTGGAGTGGATGGGAATTCACTGGAATGAAATCAAAGAGAATGGAATGCAATAGAATGGTGAAATAAAGTGTGAGCTGAGATTGTGCCACTGCACTCCAGCCTGGGTGACAGAGCGAGATCCTGTCGAAGGAGAGAATGGAATGGAATGGGGTGGAATGGAATGGAATGCAGTGCAGAATAGTGGACAGGAGTGGAGTGGAGGGGAATGGAATGGTATGGTGTAGAATGGAATGGTATGGTGTAGAATGGAATGGAGTGGAGTGGAGTGGATTGGAGTAGAGTGGAGTGGAATGGAATGGGATGGAATGGAATGCAATGGACTGGAGTAGAATGGAGTGGGGTGGAATGGAATGGAATGGAATGAAATGAAATGGAATGGAGTGGAGTGGAGTTGAGTGGAGAGGAATGGAATGTAAAGGAATAGAATGGAAGGGAATGGAATGGAATGGAATAGTGAAATGAAATGTGAACTGAAATTGTGACACTGCACTCCAGCCTAGGACACAGAGAGAGATCCTATCAAAATAAAGGAATGGAATGGAATGGAGTACAATGGAATGGAATTGAATATAGTGGAGTGGAGTGGAGGGGAGTGGAGTGTAATGGAGTGGAATGGAATGGGATGGAATGGAGTGTAATGGAGTGGAATGGAATGGGATGGAATGGAGTGGAATGGAGTGGAGTGGAGTTGAGTGAAATGAAACGGAATGGAATGGAGGGGAATGGAGTGTACTGGAGTGGAGTGCAGTTAAGTGGAATCGAATGGAATGGGATGGAATTGAATGGAATGGAATGGAATGCAGTGGAATGGAATGGTGAAATGAAATTTGAGCTGAGATTGCAACAATGCACTACAGCGTGGGTGCCAGAGTGAGATCTTGTCAAAAGAAAGGAATGGAATGGAATGGAGTGTAACGGAATGGAAAGGAATGGAGTGGAATGGAGTGGAGTGGAGTGGTTTGGACTGGAGTGGAAGAATGTGGAGTGGAGTGGAGGGGAATGCATTGGAATGGAATAGGACGTAGTGGAATGGAATGAAGTGGAGTTGAGTGGAGTGGAGGGGAAAGGAGTGGAATGGAATGGGATAGAGTCGAATGGATTGGATTCGAGTGTAGTGGTGTGGAGTGGAATGGAATGGGATGGAATGGAATGGAGTGGAGTGGGGTGGAGTGGAGTGGAGTGGAATGGAGTGGAATGGAACAGAATTCAACAGGGTGGAATGGAATATATTGGAGTGAAATGGAGTGGATTGGAGTCGAGTGTAATAGAATTGAATGGAATCGAATGGAATGGAATGGAATTGAATGGAATGCAACGGAAGGGAATAAAATGGAATGCAGAGGAATGGATTGGTGAAATGATATGTGAGCTGAGATTATGCCACTGCACTCCAGCCTGGATCACAGTGTGATATCCTTTCGAAAGAAAGAAAAGAATGGAATGGAGTGGAATGGAATGGAATGGAATGGAAAGGAGCAATGGATTAGGGTTGAATGGAGTGGAGTGGAATAGAATGGGATGAAATGAAATGGAGTGGAGTGTGTTGAAATGGATTGGATTGGAAAGGGATGGAATGGAATGGAAAGAATTGGAGTGGAGTGGAGTGGAGTTTAGAGGAGTGGAGTGGAATGGAGTGGAATGGAATGGAATGGAATGGAGAGGATTGGAGTGGAGTGGAATGGAGTCGAATGGAATGGGATAGAGTGGAATGGAGTGGAGTGGAGTGGATTGGAATGGATTGGAATGAAATGGAATGGAATGGAAGGGAACGGAGAGGAGTGGAATGGAGTGGAGTGAGGTGGAGGTGAATAGAATGGGATGGAATGGAATGGAATTGAGAAATGAAATGTGAGCTGGGATTGTTATACTGCACTCTACGCTGGGTGACAGAGTGCAATCCTGTCGAAAGAAAGAAATGGAATGGAATGGAGTGGCATGGAATGGAATGGAATGGAGTGGACTGGAGGTGAGTGGATTGGAGTGGAGTGGAGTGGAGAGGAGTGCAGTGAAGTGGAATGGAGTTGAATGGAATGGAATGGAATGCAATGGAGTGGAGTGGAGTGGAATGGAGTCGAGTGTAGTGGAATGGAATGGAGTGGAGTGGAATGGAATGGGATGGAATGGAGAGGAGTGGAGTGGAGTGGAACGAATTGAATGTAGTGAATTGGAGTGGAGTTGAGTGGAGTGGAGTGGAATGGAATGGAATATAATGGAACGGAATAGAAGGTGAAATGAAATGTGAGCTGAGATTGTGCCACTGCACTCTGGCCTGTGTGACACAGTGAGTCACTATCCAGTCGAAAGAAAGGTATTGAATGGAATGGAATCAAATGGAAAGGAATGAAATGGAGTGGAGTTGAGTGGAGTGGAGTGGAATGGAATGGAATGGAATGGGATGGAATGGAATGCAATAGAGTGGAGTAGAATGGAGTGGGGTGGAATGGAATGGAAGGGAATGGTGAAATGGAAAGTGAGCTGAGATTGTGCAGCAGCACTCCAGACTGGGTGTCAGGGTGAGATCCTCTCAAAAGAAAGGAATGCAATGGAATGGAGTGGAATGGAATGGAGTTGGTGGGGTGGAGTGGAGTGAGTGAAGTGGAGTGGAGTGGAGGGGAATGGAGTGGAATGGAATGGGATGGAATGGAATGCAATGGAGTGGAGTAGAATGGAGTGGGATGGAATGGAATGGAATGGAATGAAATGAAATGGAATGGAGTGGAGTGGAGTTGAGTTGAGAGGAATGGAATGGAAAGGAATGGAATGGAAGGGAATGGAATGGAATGGAGTAGTGAAATGAAATGTGAACTGAAATTGTGACACTGCACTCCAGCCTAGGAGACAGAGAGAGATCCTATCAAAATAAAGGAATGGAATGGAATGGACTACAATGGAATGGAATTGAATGTAGTGGAGTGGAGTGGACTGGAGTGGAGTGGAGTGTAATGGAGTGGAATGAAATGGGATGGAATGGAGTGGAGTGGAGTTGAGTGAAATGAAACGGAATGGAATGGAGAGGAATGGAGTGTACTGTAGTGAGTGCAGTTAAGTGGAATCGAATGGAATGGGATGGAATGGAATGGAATGGAATGCAGTGGAATGGAATGGTGAAATGAAATTTGAGCTGAGATTGCGACAATACACTACAGCCTGGGTGCCAGAGTGAGATCTTGTCGAAAGAAAGGAATGGAATGGAATGGAGTGTAACGGAATGGAAAAGAATGGAGTGGAATGGAGTGGAGTGGAGTGGTTTGGACTGGAGTGCAAGGATGTGGAGTGGAGTGGAGGGGAATGCATTGGAATGTAGTGGAATGGAATGAAGTGGAGTTGAGTGAAGTGGGGGGAAAGAAGTGGAATGGAATGGGATAGAATGGAATGGATTGGATTCGAGTGGAATGGAGTGGAGTGGAGTGTAATGGAGTGGAATGAAATGGGATGGAATGGAGTGGAGTGGAGTTGAGTGAAATGAAACGGAATGGAATGGAGAGGAATGGAGTGTACTGTAGTGGAGTGCAGTTAAGTGGAATCGAATGGAATGGGATGGAATGGAATGGAATGGAATGCAGTGGAATGGAATGGTGAAATGAAATTTGAGCTGAGATTGCGACAATACACTACAGCCTGGGTGCCAGAGTGAGATCTTGTCGAAAGAAAGGAATGGAATGGAATGGAGTGTAACGGAATGGAAAAGAATGGAGTGGAATGGAGTGGAGTGGAGTGGTTTGGACTGGAGTGCAAGGATGTGGAGTGGAGTGGAGGGGAATGCATTGGAATGTAGTGGAATGGAATGAAGTGGAGTTGAGTGAAGTGGGGGGAAAGAAGTGGAATGGAATGGGATAGAATGGAATGGATTGGATTCGAGTGGAATGGAGTGGAGTGGAGTGGAGTTGAATGGAGTGGAATAGAATGGTATGGAATGGAATGGAGTGGAGTGGAGTGGAGTGGAATGGAGTGAAATGGAATGGGATGGAATGGAGAGGAGTGGAGTGAAGTGGAATGAAACGGAGTGGACTGGAGTGGAATGGAATGGAATGGAATGAAATGCAATGGAATCGTGAAAAGAAATGTGATCTGAGATTGTTTCCCTTTACTACAGCTTGGGTGACAGTATGAGATCCTGTTGAAAGACAGGAAAGTAATGGAATGGAGAGGAATGGAATGGAAAGGAATGGAATGGAATGGAATGGAATGGAATGGTGTGGAGTGGAATGGAGTCAACTGCAGTGGAATGGAGTGGAATGGAATGGGATGGAATGGAACGGACTGGAGTGGAATAGACTAGAATTTAGTGGAGTGGAGTTGAGTGGAGTGGAGTGCAATGGAATGGAATGGAATAGAATGGAATGGAATGGTGAAATGAAATGTGAGCTGAGATTGTGCCACTGCACTCCCACCAGGGTGACAGAGTGAGATCCTGTCGAAAGAAATGTATGGAAACGGATGGAGTCGAATGGAAAGGACTGGAATCTAATGGAGTAGAGTGGAATGGAATGGGATGGAGTCAAAAGGAATGGAGTGGAGTGTAGTGGATTTGAGTGGAGTGGAGTGGAGTGGAATGGAGTAGAATGCAATGCAATGGAATGGGATGGAATGGAATAGAGTGAAGTGGTGTGGATTGGAGTGGACTGGAGTGGAATGGGGTAGAATGGAATGGGGTGGAACGGAGTGGGTTGAAATGGAATGGGGTGGAGTGGAGTGGAGTGGAATGGAATGGAAGAATTGATCGGAATGGAATGGAATGAATGGTGAAATGAATTGTGACCTGAGATTGTGCCACTACACTCCAGCCTGGGTAACAGAGTGAAATTCTTTCAAAAGAAAGGAATAGAATTGAATGGAGTGGAATGGAATGGAATGGGGTGGAGTGGAGTGGAGTGGAGTGCAGTGGAGTGTTGTGGAGTGGAGTGGAATGGAGTGGAATGTAATGGAATGGAATGCAATGGAGTGGAATGGTTTAAAGAAAAGTGAGCTGAGATTGTTCCACTGCACGGCAGCCTGGGTGTAAGAGTGACATCCTGTTGAAATAAGGAATGGAAGGGAATGGAGTGGAATGGAATGGAATGGAATGGAATGGAATGGAATGGAGTGGAATGGAATGGAATGGAATGGAGTGGAATGGAGTGGAATGGAATGGAATGGAGTGGAGTGGAGTGGAGTGGAATGGAATGGAATGGAATGGAGTGGAATGGAGTGGAATGGAATGTAGTGGATTGGATTGGAGTGGAGTGGACTGGAATGGAGTGGATTGGAGTGGAGCGGAATGGAGTGGAATGGAATAGGATGGAATAGAATGGAGTGGAGAGAAGTTGAAAGGAATGAAATGAAATGGAGTGGAATGGAATGGAATGGAATAGAGTTGAATTGAAAGGAATGGAGTGGAGTGGAGTGGATTGTAGTGGAATGGAGTGGAATGGGATGGGAAGGTATGCAATGGAATGGAGTGGAGTGGAATGGAGTGGAATCGAATGGGATAGAATGGGATGGAGACGAATGGAGTGGATTAGAATGGAGTGGAATGGAATGGAATGGAATGGAATGGAATGGAATGGAATGGAGTGGAATGGAGTGTAGCAGAGTGGACTGGAGTGGAGTGGAATGGAATGGAACGGAGTGGAATGGAATGGAATGGAATGTAGCATGGTGGACTGGAGTAGAGTGGAGTGGAATGGAATGGAATGGAATGGAATGCCATGGAATGGTGAAAAGAAATGTGAGCTGAGACTGTGCCACTGCACTGCAGCCTGTGTAACAGAGTGAGATCATGTCTAAAGAAAGGAATGGAATGGAAAGGAGTGGAATGGAATGGAATTGTATGGAATGAACTGGAGTGGAATGGAGTGTAGCAGAGTGGATTGAAGTGGAACGTAATGGGATGGAATGCAAAGGAGTGGAGTGGAGTGGAATGGAGTGGACTGGAATGGGATGGAATGGAATGTGGTGAAGAGGAGTGGAGTGGAGTGGGGTAGAGTGGAATGGAAAGGAATGTCATTTAATGGAATGGAATGCAATGTATTGGAATGCAATGGAATGGTGAAATGGATAATGAGCTGAGATTTTTGCACTGTAATCCAACCTGGGTGACAGGGTGAGATCCTGTCGAAAGAAAGGAATGCAAGGGAATGGAATAGAATGGAAAGCAATGGAATGGAATGCAATGGAATGCAACGGTGAAATGAAATGTGAGCTGAGATTGTGCCACTGCACTGCAACTAGGGTGACAGAGTGAGATCCTGTCAAAAGAAAGGAAAGGAATGAAAGGGAGTGTAATAGAATGGAATGGAGTGGAGTGAAGTGGAGTGCAGTGGAATTGAATGGAGTGGAATTGAATGGGATGGGGTGGGATGGAATGGATTGGAGTGGAGTGGAATGGAGTGGAGTGGAGTGGAATGGAGTGGAGTGGAGTGGAATGGAGTGGAGTGGAATGGAATGGGAAGGAATAGAATGGATGGAAGTGGAGTGGAGTGGTGTGGAGTGGAATGGAATGGAATGGAGTGCAGAGGAGTAGAGTGGAGTTGAGTGTTGTGGAATGGAATGGAATGCAAAGTTATGCAATGGTGAAATGAAATGTGAGCTGAGATTGTGCCACTGCACTCCAGGCTGGGTGACAGAATGAGATCCAGTCGAAAAAAAGATTGTAATGGAATCGAGGGGAATGGCATGGAGTGGAGTGGAGTGGAATGGAGTGGAATGGAATAGTGAAAGGAAATATGAGATGAGATTGTGCTACTGCACTCCAGCCTGTGTGACAGAATGAGATCCTGTGGAAAGAAGGCAATGGAATGGAATGGAGTGGAATGGAATGAAATGGAATCAAATGGAATGGAATGGAACAGTGAAATGAAATATGAGCTGAGATTGTGCAACTGTACTCCAACCTGGTTGACAGAGAGAGATCCTGTTGAAAGAAAGGAATGTAATGTAATGGAGTGTATTGGAATGGAATGGAATAGAAAGGGGTGCAGTGGAGAGGAGGGGAGTGCATTGGAGGGAAGTGGAGTGGAATGGAGTTGAATGGAATTTGATGTAATAAAGTGGAATGGAGTGGAGTGGAGTACAGTGGAGTGCAGTGGAAAGGATTGGAATGGGATGCAAAAGAGAGGAGTGGCGTATAGTCGAGTGGAGTGGAGTGGAGTTGAATGGAACGGGATGGAGTGGAGTGGAATGAAATTTAATGGTAAAATGAAATGTGAGCTGAGATTGTGCCAATGCACTCCAGCTTGTGTGACAGAGTGAGATCCGTCGAAAGAAAGGAATGGAATGGAATGGAGTGGAAGGGAATGGAATGGAAATGATTGCAGTGGAGTGGAGTGGAGTGGAGTAGAGTGGAGTGGAATGGCATGGAATGGAATGGGATGGAATGGAATGAAATGGAGTGGAGTGGAGTGGAGTGGAGTGGAATGTAGTGGAATGGAATGGGATGGAATGGAATGGAGTGGACTGGAGTGGACTGGAGTGGAGTGGAATGCAATGGAGTGGAATGGATTGGAAGGGAGATGAGTGGATTGGAGTGTAGTGGATCGTAATAGAAAAGGATGGTGTGGAATGGAGTAGTGTGGAGTGGAGTGGAATGGAGTGGAATGGAATGAGATAGAATGGAATGGGGTGGAGTGGAGTGGAGTGAAATGGACTGTAGTGAGTGGAGGAGAATCTAATGGAATGGAACGGAATGCAATGGAATGGAAAGGAATGGAATGGATTGGAATGGAATGGAATGCAATGGAATGCAATGAAATGCAACGCAATATAATGGAATGGAATGGAATGGAATGCAATGGAATGGAATGAAACGGAATGCAATGCAATGGAATGGAGTGCCACTGCACTACAGCCTGTGTCACAGAGTGAGATCCCGTCGAAAGAAAGGAATGTATGGAATGGAGTGGAATGGAATGGAAAGGAATTGAACGGATTGGAGTGGAGTGGAGTGGAAAAGAGTGGAATGGAATTTGATGGAATGGAATGGAGTGGAAAGGAATAGAATTTAAAGGAGTGACATGGAGTGTAGTGTAGTAGTGTGGAGTGGAGTGGAATGGAGTGGAATGGTATGGAATGGAATGGAATGGAATGGAATGGAATGGAGTGGAATGGTATGGAATGGAATGGAATGGAATGGAATGGAATGGAATGGAATGGAATGGGATGCAATGGAATGGAATGGAATGGAATGGAATGGAATGGAATGGAGTGGAATGGTATGGAATGGAATGGAATGGAATGGAATGGAATGGAATGGAATGGGATGCAATGGAATGGAATGGAATGGAATGGAATGCAGTGGAATGGAGTGCCACTGCACTCCAGCTTGGGACATAGAGTGAGATCCTGTCAAAAGAAAGGAACGGAATGGAATGGATTGGATTGGAATGGAAGGGAATGGAATGAAAAAGAGAGGAGCAAAGTAGAGTGGAATCGAGTATAATGGAATTTGATGGAAGAGAATGGAATGGAGTGGAGTGGAGTGGAATAGAATATAAAGGAGTGAAATGGAATGTAGTGTAGTAGAGCGGAGTGGAGTGGATTGGAAATGGAAAGGAATGGAATGGAATTCAATGGAGTAGAATGGTGAAAAGAAAAGTGAGCTGAGATTGTGCCTCTGCACTCCAGCCTGGGTGTAAGAGTGAGATCCTGTTGAAATAAAGGAATGGAAGGGAATGGAGTGGAATGGAATGGAATGGAATGGAATGGAATGGAATGGAATGCAATGGAATGGAATGGAAATAAAGGAATGGAAGGGAATGGAGTGGAATGGAATGGAAGGGAATGGAGTGGAATGGAATGGAAGGGAATGGAATGGAATGCAAAGGAATGGAATGCAATGGAATGGAATGGAATGTAGTGGATTGGAGTGGAGTGGAGTGGACTGGAGTGGAGTCGATTAGAGTGGAGAGGAATGGAGTGGAATGGAATGGGACTGAATTGAATGGAGTGGAGTGGAGTGGATTGGAGTTGAATGGAACGGGATGGAGTGGAGTGGAGTGGAATAAAACGGAATGGAATGGAATGGTAAAAGGCAATGTGAGCTGAGATTGTGCCACTGCACTCCAGCTTGTGTGACAGTGAGATCCTGTTGAAAGAAAGGAATGGAATGGAATGGAGTGGAATGGAATGGAATGGAATAGAATGGAATGGAATGGAATGGAATGGAATGGAATGGAGTGGAGTGCAGAGGAGTGGAGAGGAAAGGAGTGGAATGGAGTGGAATGGAGTGGGAGGGAATGGAGTGGAGTGGAGTGGAGTGGAATGTAGTGGAATGGAATGGGATGGAATGGAATGGAGTCGAGTTGAGTGGAGTGGAATGGAATGGAATGGAATGGATAGGAGGGGAGATGATTGGATTGCAGTGTAGTGGATTGTAAAGGATTGGGATGGTGTGGAAAGGAATGGAGTGGTGTGAAGTGGAGTGGAGTTGAATGGAGTGGAATGAAATGAGACTGAATGGAATGGGGTGGAGTGGAGTGCAGTGAAATGGACTGTATGCAGTGGAGGGGAATCTAATGGAATGGAATGGAATGGAATGGAATGGATGGAATGGATGGAATGCAATGGAATGGAATGGAATGCAATGGAATTGAATGGAATGGAATGGAATGCAATGGAATGGAATGGAATGGAATGGAATGGAATGCAATGGAATTGAATGGAATGGAATGGAATGCAATGGAATGGAATGGAATGGAATGGAATGGAATGGAATGCAATGGAATGGAATGGAATGCAATGGAATGGAATGGAATGCAATGGAATGGAATGGAATGCAATGGAATGGAATGCAATGGAATTGGAATGGAGTGGAATGGAGTGGAATGGAATGTAATGGAATGCAATGGTACTGGAATGGAGTGGAATGGAATGCAATGGAATGGAATGGAGTGGAATGGAATGCAATGGAATGGTGTGGAATTGAATGGAGTGGAATGGAATGGAATGCAATGCAATGGAGTGGAATGGAATGGAATGGAATTGAATGGATTGCAATGGAATGGAATGGAATGGAATGCAATGGAATGGACTGCCACTGCACTACATCCTGTGTCACAGAGTGAGATACTGTCAAAAGAAAGGAATGGAATGGAATGAAGTGGGATGGAATGGAATGGATTTCAATGGATTGGTGTGGAGAGGAGAGGAATGGAATTTGATGGAATGGAATGGAGTGGAGTGGTGTGGAGTGGAATGGAATTGAATTTAAAGGAGTGAAATGGAGTGTAGTGTAGTAGTGCGGAGTGGAGTTGAGTGGAATGGAATGGAATTGAATGGAATGGAATGGAATGGAATGCAATGGAATGGAATAAAGTGGAATGCAGTGGAATAGAGTGCCACTGCAATCCATCCTGGGTCACAGAGTGAGATCCTGTTGAAAGAAAAGAATGGAATGGAATGGAGTGGAATGGAATGGAACAGAATGGAATGGAATAGAAAAGAGTGGAGTGGAGTGGAGTAGAGTGGAATAGAGTATAATGGATTTTGATGGAATGGAACGTAGTGGAGTGGAGTGGAGTTGAATGGAATAGAATATAAAGGAGTGAAATGGAATGTAGTGTAGTAGAGCAGAGTGTAGTGGAATGGAATGGAATGGAATGCAATGCAATGCAATGGAAAGGTGAAAAGAAAAGTGACCTCAGATTGTGCCTCTGCACTCCAGCCTGGGTGTAACAGTGAAATCCTGTAGAAATAAAGGAATGAAATGGAATGGAATGGAATGGAATGGAATGGAAAGTGAAATGAAAAGTGAGATTAGATGGTGCAACTGCACTGCAGCCTACATGTAATAGTGAGATCCTTTCGAAAGTAAGGAATGGAAGGGAATGGAGTGGAATGGAATGGAATGGAATAGAATGGAATGGAATGGAACGGAATGGGTTGAAGTGTAATGGAGTGGGCTGGAGTGGAGTGGTTTGGAGTGGTGGGAATGGAGTGGAAAGGAATGGGATGGAATAGAACGGAGTGAAGTGGATTGGAGTGGAGTAGAATGGAATGGAATGGAATGGAATGGAATAGAGTGGAATAGAATGCAATGGAGTGGAATTGAAAGGAAGGGAGTGGAGTGGAGTGCAGGGGACTGAAATGGAGTGGAATGGTATGGGAAGGAATACAATGGAATGCAGTGGAATGGATTGGACTGTAGTGGAGTGGAATGGAGTGGAATGGAATGGGACGGAATGGGATGGAATGGAGCAGAGTAGAGTGGAGTGGGGTGGAGTGGAATGGAATAGAATGGGATGGAATGGAATGGAATGGGATGGAATGGAATGGAATGGAATGGAATGCAATGGAATGGTGAAATGAAATGTGAGCTGAGATTGTGCCACTCCACTCCAGACTGTGTAACAGAGTGAGATCATGTCGAAAGAAAGGAATGGAATGGAAAGGAGTAGAATGGAATGGAATGGAGTTGAGAGGAGTGGAGTGGGGTGGAGTGCAATGTAGTGGGATGTAATGGAAACGAATGGAGTGGAGTGGAGTGGAATGGAGTGGAATGGAATGGGATGGAATGGAATGGGGTGGAGAGGAGTTGAGTGAAGTGGAGTGGAGTGTAATGGAAAGGAATGGAATTTAAGGGAATGGAAAGGAATCGAACGGAATGGAATGGAATGGAATGGACTTGTGAGATGAGATTGTTGCACTGTAATGCAACCTGGGCGACAGAGTGAGATCCTGTCGACAGAAAGGGATGGAATGGAATGGAGTGGAATAGAATGGTATGGAGTGGAATTGAAAGGAATGGAGTGGAGTGGAGTGGCATGGAGTGGAATGGGATGGGAAGGAATGCAATGGGATGGAGTGGAAAGGATTGGAATGGAGTGGAGTGGAATGGAGTGGAATGGAATGGGATGGAATGGGATGGGGAGAAGTGGAGTGGAATAGAGTGGAGTGGAATGAAGTGGAATGGAATGGAATGGAATGGAATGGAGTGGAGTGGAGTTGAGTGGAGTGGAATGGAATGGAATGCAATAGAACGGAATGGAATGGAATGCAATGGAATGCTGAAATGAAATGTGAGCTGAGATTGTGCCACTGCACTCCAGCCAGTGTAACAGGCTGAGAACATATCGAAAGAAAGGAACGGAAAGGAAAGGAATGGAATGGAATCGAATGGAATGGAGAGGAGTGGAGTGGAGTGGAGTGGTGTGGAGTGGAGTGGATTAGAGTGGAATGTAATGGGATGTCATGGAAAGGTGTGTAGTGGAGTGGATTAGAGTGGAATGTAATGGGATATCATGGAAAAGAGTGAAGTGGAGAAGAGTGCAATGGAGTGGAATGGAGTGGAATGCAATGGTATGGAATGGAATGGGGTGGAGAGGATTGGAGTGGAGTGGAGTGAAATGGAAAGGAATGGAATTTAATGGAATGAAATGCAGTGGAATGGAATGGAATGAGCTGGTGAAATGAATTGTGACCTGAAATTGTTGCACTGTAATCCAACCTGGGTGACAGAGTGAGATCCTGTCGTAAGAAAGAATGGAATGGAATGGAGTAGAATGGAATAATGTGGAATGGAATGAAGTGGAGTGGAGTGGACTGGAGTGGAGTAGAGGGGAGTGGAGGGGAATGGAGTGGAATAGAATGGGATGGAGTGGAATGGAATGGAGGGGAGAGGAGGGGACTGGAGTTTAATAGATTGTTATGGAATGGGATGGAATGGAATTGATTGGTGTGGTGTGGAGTGGAATGGAGTGGAGTGGAATGGAATGGAATGGAGTGTATTGGAGTGTAGTGGAATGGAGTGGAGTTTAGTGGACTGAAATGGAATGGGATGGAATGGTATGCAATGGAATGCAATGGAATGGAAAAGTGAAATGAAATGTGAGCTGAGATTGTGCCACTGCACTGCAGCCAGGGTGACAGAGTGAGATCCTGTCAAAAGAAAGGAATGGAATGGAAGGGAGTGGAAAAGAAAGGAATGGAGTGGAGTGAAGTGGAGAGGAGTGGAGTGGAATGGAGTGGAATGGAATGGGATAGAGTGGAATGGAATAGAGTGGAGTGGAGTGGAATGGAGTGAAGTGGAATTGAATGGGAAGGAAAGGGACAGAGTGGAGTGGAGTGGTGTGGTGTGGAGTGGAATGGAGTGGTGTGGAGTGGAAAAGAATGGAATGGGGTGCAGAGGAGTAGAGTGGAGTAGAGTGGAGTGGAGTGGAATGGAATGGAATGGATTGGAATGCAATGGAATGGAATGGTGAAATGAAATATGAGCTGAGATTTTGCCACTGCACTGCAGCCAGGGTGAAAGAGTGTGATCCTGTCAAAAAAAAGGAATGGAATGGAAGGGAGTGGAAAAGAAAGGAATGGAGTGGAGTGAAGTGGAGAGGAGTGGAGTAGAATGGAGTGGTATGGAATGGGATAGAGTGGAAAGGAATGGAGTGGAGTAGAGTGGAATGGAGTGGAATGGAATTGAATGGGAATGAATGGGATCAGTGGAGTGGAGTGGTTTGGAGTGGAACAGAATAGAATGGAGTGCAGAGGAGTAGAGTGGAGTATAGTGGAGTGCAGTGGAATGGAATGGAATGGATTGGAATGGAATGGAATGGTGAAATGAAATGTTAGCTGAGATTGTCCCACTGCACTCCAGCCTGGGTGACAGAAAGAGATCCTGTCGAAGGAATGGAATGGAATGGAGTGGAATAGAATGGAGTGGAATGGCATGGA
Organism: Pongo abelii; assembly: GCF_028885655.2. Lineage (NCBI taxonomy): Eukaryota > Metazoa > Chordata > Mammalia > Primates > Hominidae > Pongo > Pongo abelii. The sequence continues at coordinate 13,195,834 of NC_072000.2, read as the reverse complement.
GTGGAGTGGAGTGGAGTGAAGTGGAATGGAGTGGAATGGAATGGTGAAATGAAATATGATATGAGATTGGGCTACTGCACTCTGGCCTGTGTATCAAAGTGAAATCCTCTAGAAAGAAGGGAATGGAATGGAATGACCTGGAATGGAATGAAATGGAATCGATTTCAATGGAATGGAACGGTGAAATGTAATGTGAGGTGAGATTCTGCAGCTGCACTCCAGCAAGGGTTACAGAGTGAGATCCAGTTGAAAGAAAGGAATGGAATGGAATAGAGTGTATTGGAATGGAATGGAATGAAATTGAGTAGAGTGGAGAGCAGTGGAGTGGAAGGGAGTGGAGTGGAGTGAAATGGAATGGAATGGAATTTGATGTAATCAAGTGGAATGTAGTGGTGTGGAGTAGAGTGGAGTGGAATGGAGTGGAAATATGTGGAATGGAATGGAATGGAAAGGGGTGGAGTGTAGTGGAGTCCAGTAGAGTGGAGTTGAATGAAATGGAATGGAGTGGAGGAGTGGGGTGGAGTGAAACGGAATGGAATGGAATGGAATGGAAATGTAAAATGAAATGTGAGCTGAGACTGTGCCACTGCACTCCAGGCTGTGTGACAGCGTGAGATTCTGTCGAAAGAAAGGAATGGAATGGAATGGAGTGGAATGGAATGGAATGGAATGGAGTGGAGTGGAATGGAATGGAATGGAATGGAATGGAATGGAGTGGAATGGAATGGAATGGAATGGAGTGGAATGGAATGGAATGGAATGGAGTGGAATGGAATGGAATGGAGTGGAATGGAATGGAATGGAGTGGAATGGAATGGAATGGAATGGTAAGGAATGGAACGGAATGGAGTGGAGTGCAGTGGAGTGGAGTGGAGTGGAAAGGAGTGGAATGGAATGGGATGGAATGCAATGGAATGGAGTGGACTGGAGTGGAGTGGAGTGGAATGGAGTGCAATGGAATGCGATGGAATGGAGTGGAGTGGAGTGGAATGGAGTGAATGGAAAGGAGTGGAATGGAGGGGAGAGGAGTGGATTGGAGTGTAGTGGAGTGGAATGGAATGGGATGCAGTGGCATGGAATGGAGTGGAGTGGAATGGAGTGGAATGGAATGCGACGGAATGGAGTAGGGTGGAGTGGAATGGAGTGAATGGAAAAGAATGGAATGGAGGGGAGAGGAGTGGATTGGAGTGTAGTGGAGTGGAATGGAATAGGATGTAGTGGCATGGAATGGAGTGGAGTGGAGTGGAGTGCAGTTGAATGGAATGGAATGGAATGGGATGGATGGAATGGAGTAGAGTGGTGTGGATTGGAGTGGACTGTAGTGGAATGGAGTGGAATGGAATGGGAAGGAATGGACTGGACTGGAGTGGAGTGGATTGGCATGGAGTGGAATGGAATGGAATGCAATAGAATGGAATAGAAAGGAATAGAATGGCATGGAATGGAATGGAATGGAATGGAATGGTGAAATGAAATGTGATCTGAGATTGTGCCACTACACTTCAGCCTGGACACAGAGTGAGATCCTGTCAAAAAAAAAAGAAATTGAGTGGAATGGAGTGCAATGGAATGGAATGCAATGGAACGAGTGCAGTGGAGTGGAATGGAATTGAGTGGAGTGGAGTGGAATGGAGTGGAATAGAGTGGAATGGAATGGGATGGAATGGAATGGAGTGGAGTGGTGTGGAGTGGAGTAGAGTGGAATGTAGTGGAATGGAATGGCATGGAAGGGAATGCAGTGGAGTGGAGTGGAGTGGAATGGACTGGAATTGAGAAGAGTGGAATGGAGGGGATTGGAGTGGAGTTGAATAGAATAGAGTGGAGTGGAGGGTATTTGAATGGAATAGAATAGAATGGAGTGGAAAGCAATGGTGAAACTTAATATGAGCTGAGATTGGGCCACTGCATTCCAGCCTGGTTGACAGAGAGATACCCTGTCAAAAAAAAACGAATGGAATGGAATGGAGTATAATAGAATGGAATGGAATTGAATGTAGTGGAATGGAGTGGAGTGGAGTGAAGTGGACTGTAATAGAATGGAATGCAATGGAATGGAGTGGAGATGAGTGGAGTAGAGTGTAATGGAATGGAATGAAGTGGAGTGGAGTGGAGTAGAATGGAGTGGAGTGGAGTGGAGTGGAATGGAATGCAGTGGAATCGAACGGTGAAATGAAATTTGAGCTGAGATTTTGCCACTGAACTGCAGCCTGTGTGACAGATGAGATCATATCAAAAGAAAGGAATAGAATGGAATGGAGTGTAATAGAATGGAATGTAGTTGAATGGAATGGAATGGAGTGGTGTGGAGTGGAGTGGACTGGAGTGGAGTGGAGAGGAGTGGAATGGAATGGGATGGAGTGGAATGGAATGGAGTGGAGTGGAGTGGAGTGGAATCGAATGGGATGGAGTGGAGTGGAGGTGAATGGAATGGAATGGAATGGAAAGGTGAAATGAAATGAGAGCTGAGATTGTTGTACTACACTCCAGCCTGGGTGACAGAGTGAGATCCTGTTTGAAAAAAGGTATGGAATGGAATGGACTGGAATGGAATGGAATGGACTGGATTGGAATGGAATGGAATGGAATGGAATGCAATGGAATGGAATGGAATGAAATGGAGTGAAGTGGAGTGGAGTGGAGGGGAGTGCAGTAGAGTTGAATGGAGTGGAATGGAATGGGATGTAATGGAACGGAATGGATTGGAGTGGAGTGGAGTCGAATGGAGTGGAATGGAGTGGAATGGAATGGGATGGTATGCAGTGGAGTGGAGTGGAGTGGACTCAAGTGGAGTGGAACTGAATGGAATGTAATTGATTGGATTTGAGTGGAGTGAAGTGGAGTGGTTTGGAATGGAATGAAATAGAATGAAATGGAATGGAATGGTGAAATGAAATGTGAGCTTAGATTGTGCCACTGCACTCCAGACTCTGTGACAGTGTGAGATCCTGTCGAAAGAAAGGTTTGGAATGGAATGGAGTTGAAAGGAATGGAATGGAATCGAGTGGAGTCAGGTGGACTGGAGTGCAGTGGTGTGGAGTGCAAAGAAGTGGAAAGGAATGGGATTGAATGGAATGGAATGGAATGGAGTAGAGTGGAGTGGAATGGAATGGAAAGGAAAGAGATTGAATCTAATGGAGTCTAGTGGACCGTAGTGGAGTGGAGTGGAGTGGACTGGAATGGAAGGGATTGGAATGGAGTGGACTGGAGTGGAGTGGAGTGGAATGGAATGGAATTGATTGAAATGGAATGGAATGGAATGGAATTTAATGGTGAAATGAAATGTGAGATGAGATTGTGCCGCTGCACAACAGGCTGGGTGACAGACTGAAATCCTGTCAAAAGAAAGGAATGGAATGGAATGGAAAGGAATGGAATGGAATGGGGTGGAGTGCAGTGGACTGGAGTGAAGTGGAGTGGAGTGGAGTACAATGGAATGGAGTGGAACTAAATGGGATGGAATGGGATCAAGTGAATTGTACTGGAGGGGAGTGGAGTGGAATGGAGTGGAATGGAGTTGAGTGTAGTGGAGTGGAGGGGAATGCAGTGGATTCGAATGTTATGGAATGGAATGGAATGCAATGGAATGCAACAGAATAGTGAAATGGCATGTGAGCTGAGATTGTTCCACTGCACTTCAGGCTGGGTGACTGAGCGAGATCCTGTCGAAAGAAAGGAATGGAATGGAATGGAGTGGAATGGAATGGAGTGGAATGAAGTGGAGTTGAGAGGAGTAGAGTGGAATGGAGTGGAATGGAATGGGATTCAATCTAATGGAGTGTAATGGAACGTACTGGAGTGGAGTGGAGTGGACTGGACTGGAATGGAGTAGAATGGAATGGAAGGGAATGGAATGGGGTGCACTGGAGGGAAGTGGAGTGGAGTGGAATGGAATGGAATTGATAGAAATGGACTGCAATGGAATGGAATGGAATGGTGAAATGAAATGTGAGCTGAGATTGTGCCGCTGCACTCCAGCCTGGGTGACAGAGAGATATCCTGTCGAAAGAAAGAAATGGTATGGAATGGAGCAGAATGGAATGGAACGGGGTGGAGTGGAGTGGAGTGGAGTGGAGTAGAGTAGAATGTAGTGGAATGGGATGGTATGGATTTGAATGGAATGTAGTGGAGTGGAGTGCAGTGCGATGGATTGGAATGGAGTGGAATTGAATGTGATGGAATGGGATTGAAAGAATTGTACAGGAGTTGAGTGGAGTGGAGTGGAGTGGAATGGATTGGAATGGAATTGAGTGGAGTGGAGTGGAGTGGATTCGAATATTATGGAATTCAAAGGAATGCAAAAGAATGGTGAAATGACATGTGAGCTTAGATTGTTCCACTGCATTCCAGCCTGGGTGACTCCGTGAGATCCTGTCGAAAGAAAGGAATGGAATGGAATAGAGTGGAATGGAATGGAGTGGAGTGAAGTTGATTTGAGTGGAGTGGAGTGGAATGGAGTGGAATGGAATGGGATGGAATGGAATGGTGCAGAGGGTAATGGAGTGGACTGGAGAAGAGTGCAATGGAGTTGAATGGAATGGGATGTAATGGAATGGAGTGGAGTGGAGTTGAGTGGAGTGGAAAGGAATGGAATGGAAACAAGTGGAATGGAGTGGAGAGGAGTGGGGTGGGGTGGAATGGAATGGATTGGAATGGAATGGAATGAAATGGTATGGAATGGAATGCAACGAAATGGAATGGTGAAGTGAAATCTGAGCTGAGATTGTGCCACTGCACTCCAGCCTGTGTAACATAGATCATGTCGAAGGAAAGTAATGGAATGGAAAGGAGTGGAATGGAATGGAATGGAATGGAATGGAATGGAATGGAGTGGAGTGGAGTGGAGTGGAGTGGAGTGGAGTCGAATGTAATGGAATGGGATGGCAAGGAATCGAGTGGATTGGAGTAGAGTGGAATGGAGTGGAATGGAATGGGATGGAATGGAATGGGGTGGAATAGAGTGGAGTGGAATGGAAAGGAATGGAATTTAATGGACTGGAATAGAATGGAGTGCAATGGAACGCAATACAATGGAATGGAATGGAATGGTCTGTTTTTTTTTCTTTTTTTTATTATTATCATACTTTAGGTGTTATGGTACATGTGTGCAATGTGCAGGTTAGTTACACATGTACACATGTGCCATGCTGGTGTGCTGCATCCACTAACTCCTCATCTAGCATTAAGTATGTCTCCCAGTGCTATCCCACCGCTTCTCCCACCCTACAACAGTCCGCGAAGTGTGATGTTCCCCTTCCTGTGTCCATGTGTTCTCATTGTTCAATTCCCACCTGTGACTGAGAATATGCGGTGTTTGGTTTTTTTTCTTGCGATAGTTTACTGAAAATGATGATTTCCAATTTCATCCATGTCCCTACAAATGACATGAACTCATCATTTTTTATGGCTGCATAGTATTCCATGGTGTATATGTGCCACATTTTCTTAATCCAGTCTATCATTGTTGGACATTTGGGTTGGTTCCAAGTCTTTGCTATTGTGAATAATGCCGCAATAAACATACGTGTGCATGGGTCTTTATAGCAGCATGATTGATAGTCCTTTGGGTATATACCCAGTAATGGGATGGCTGGGTCAAATGGAATTTCTAGTTCTATATCCCTGAGGAATTGCCACAGTGACTTCCACAAGGGTTGAACTAGTTTACAGTCCCACCAACAGTGTAAAAGTGTTCCTATTTCTCCACATCCTCTCCAGCACCTGTTGTTTCCTGACTTTTTAATGATTGCCATTCTAACTGGTGTGAGATGGTATCTCATTGTGGTTTTGATTTGCATTTCCCTGATGGCCAGTGATGGCGAGCATTTTTTCATGTGTTTTTTGGCTGCATAAATGTCATCTTTTGAGAAGTGTCTGTTCATGTCCTTTGCCCACTTTTTGATGGGGCCGTTTGATTTTTTCTTGTAAATTCGTTGGAGTTCATTGTAGATTCTGGATATTAGCCCTTTGTCAGATGAGTAGGTTGCAAAAATTTTCTCCCATCTTGTAGTTTGCTTGTTCACTCTGATGGTAGTTTCTTTTGCTGTGCAGAAGCTCTTGAGTTTAATTAGATCCCATTTGTCAATTTTGGCTTTTGTTGCCATTGCTTTTGGTGTTTTAGACATGAAGTCCTTGCCCATGCCTATGTCCTGAATGGTAATGCCTAGGTTTTCTTCTAGAGTTTTTATGGTTTTAGAGCTAACGTTTAAGTCTTTAATCCCTCTTGAATTGATTTTTGTATAAGGTGTAAGGAAGGGATCCAGTTTCAGCTTTCTACATATGACTAGCCAGTTTTCCCAGCACCATTTATTAAATAGGGAATCCTTTCCCCATTGCTTGTTTTTGTCAGGTTTGTCAAAGATAGGATAGTTGTAGATATGTGGCGATATTTCTGAGGGCTCTGTATTGTTCCATTGATCTATATGTCTGTTTTGGTACCAGTACCATGCTGTTTTGGTTACTGTAGCCTTGTAGTATAGTTTGAAGTCAGGTAGTGTGATGCCTCCAGCTTTGTTCTTTTGGCTTAGGATTGACTTGGTGATGTGGGCTCTTTTTTGGTTCCATATGAACTTTAAAGTAGTTTTTTCCAATTCTGTCAAGAAAGTCATTGGTAACTTGATGGGGATGGCATTGAATCTCTAAATTACATTGGGAAGGATGGCCATTTTCACGATATAGATTCTTCCTAACCATGAGTATGGAATGTTCTTCCATTTGTTTGTATCCTCTTTTATTTTCTTGAGCAGTGGTTTGTAGTTCTCCTTGAAGAGGTCCTTCACATCCCTTGTAAGTTGGATTCCTAGGTATTTTATTCTCTTTGAAACAATTGTGAATGGGAGTTCACTCATGATATGGCTCTCTGTTTGTCTGTTATTGGTGCATAAGAATGCTTGTGATTTTTCTACATTGATTTTGTATCCTGAGACTTTGCTGAAGTTGCTTATCAGCTTGAGATTTTGGGCTGAGACAATGGGGTTTTTTAGATATACAATCATGTCGTCGGCAAACAGGGACAATTTGGCTTCCTCTTTTCCTAATTGAATACCCTTTATTTCCTTCTCCTGCCTAATTGCCCTGGCCAGAACTTCCAACACCATGTTGAAAAGAAGTGGTGAGAGAGGTCATCCCTCTCGTGCCACTTTTCAAATGGAATGCTTCCAGTTTTTGCCCATTCAGTATGATTGTGGCTGTGGGTTTTTCATAGATAGCTCTTATTATTTTGAGATACATCCCATCAATACCTAATTTATTGAGAGGTTTTAGCATGAAGAGTTGTTGAATTTTGTCAGAGGCCATTTCTGCATCTATCGAGATAATCATGTGGTTTTTGTCTTTGGTTCTGTTTATATGCAGGAATACATTTATTGATTTGTGTATATTGAACCAGCCTTGCATCCCAGAGATGAAGCCCACTTGATCATGTTGGATAAGCTTTTTGATGTGCTGCTGGATTCTGTTTGCCAGTAATTTATTGAGGATTTTTGCATCAATGTTCATCAAGGATATTGGTCTAAAACTCTCTTTTTTGGTTGTGTCTCTGTCCGGCTTTGGTATCAGGACGATGCTGGCCCCATAAAATGAGTTAGGGAGGTTTCCCTCTTTTTCTATTGATTGGAATAGATTTTGAAAAAATGGTAATATTTCCTCCTTGTACCTCTCATAGAATTTGGCTGTGAATCCATCTGGTCCTGGACTCTTTTTGGTTGGTAAGCTATTGATTATTGCCAGAATTTCAGGGCCTGTTATTGGTGTATTTAGAGATTCAACTTCTTCCTGGTTTACTCTTGGGAGAGTATATGTGATGAGGAATTTATCCTTTTCTTCTAAATTTTCTAGTTTATTTTCATAGAGGTATTTGTAGTGTTCTCTGATGGTAGTTTGTATTTCAGTGGGATCAGTGGTGATATCACATTTATCATGTTTCATTGCATCTATCTGATTCTTCTCTCTTTTTTTTTTTATTATTCTTGCTAGTGGTCTATCAATTATGTTGATGTTTTCAAAAAACCAGGTCGTGGATTCATTAATTTTTGGAAGGGTTTTTTGTGTCTCTATTTCCTTCAGTTCTGTTCTGATTTTAGTTATGTCTTGTCTTCAGCTAGTTTTGAATGTGTTTCCTCTTGCTTTTCTAGTTCTTTTAATTGTAGTGTTAGAGTGTCAATTTTGGATATTTCCTGCTTTCTCTTGTGGGCATTTGGTGCTATAAATTTCCCTCTACACACTGCTTTGAATGCATTCCAGAGATTCTGGTATGTGGTGTCTTGGTTTTCGTTGGTTTCAAAGAACATCTTTATTTCTGCCTTCATTTCGTTATGTACCCAGTAGTCATTCAGGGGCAGGTGGTACAGTTTCCACGTAGTGGAGCAGTTTTGAGAGAGATTCTTAGTCCTGAGTTCTAGTTTGATTGCACTGTGATCTGAGAGATAGTTTGTTATAATTTCTGTTCTTTTATTTTGCTGAGGAAAGCTTTATTTCCAAGTATGTGGTCAATTTTGGAATAGGTGTGGTGTGGTGCCGAAAAAAACGTACATTCTGTTGATTTGGGGAGGAGAGTTCTGTAGATGTCTATTAGGTCCGCTTGGTGCAGAGCTGAGTTCAATTCCTGGGTAACTTCTTCACTTTCTGTCTCGTTAATCTGTCTAATGTAGACAGTGGGGTGTTAATGTCTCCCAATATTAATGTGTGGGAGACTAAGACTCTTTGTAGGTCACTCAAGACTCGCTTTATGAATCTGGGTGCTCCTATTATGGGTGCTTATATATTTAGGATAATTAGCTCTTCTTGTTGAATTGATCCCTTTACCATTATGCAATGGCCTTCTTTGTCTCTTTTGATCTTTGTCGGTTTAAACTCTGATTTATCAGATACTAGGATTGCAACCCCTGAATTTTTTTGCTTTCCATTTACTGGGTAGATCGTCCTCCATTCTTTTATTTTGAGCCTATGTGTGTCTCTGCATGTGAGATGGGTTTCCGGAATACAGCACACTGATGAGTCTTGATGCTTTATCCAATTTACCAGTCTGTGTATTTTAATTGGAGAATCTAGCCCCCATCAAAAAGAAGGGGGCAAAGGACATGAACAGATACTTCTGAAAAGAAGACTTTTATGCAGCCAAAAAACACATGAAAAAAATGCTCACCATCAATGGCCATCAGAGAAAACAAAATCAAATCAACAATGAGATACCATTTCACACCAGTTAGAATGGCAATCATTAAAAAGTCAGGAAACAAAAGGTGCTGGAGAGGATGTGGAGAAATAGGAAGACTTTTACACTGTTGGTTGGACTGTAAACAAGTTCAACCATTGTGGAGGTCAGTGTGTGGATTCCTCAGGGATCTAGAACTAGAAATACCATTTCACACAGTCATCACATTACTGGGTATATACACAAAGGACTCTAAATCATGCTGCTATAAACACACATGAACATGTATGTTTATTGTGGCATTATTCAAAATAGGAAACACTTGGAACAAACCCAAACGTCCAACAATGATAGACTGGATTAACAAAATCTGACACATATGGAATAGGAAGAGCTCCTGTCTACAGCTCCCTGTGCGAGCGACGCAGAAGAAGAGTGATTTCTGCATTTCCATCTGATGTACCGTGTTCATCTCACTAGGGAGTGCCAGACAGTGGGCGCAGGTGAGTGGGTGACTGCACTCTGCGCCAGCCAAAGCAGGGGTGAGGCACTGCCTCAATCGAGAAGCGCAAGGGGTCAGGGAGTTCCCTTTCCAGGGGTGACGGATGGCACCTGGAAAATTGGGCCACTCCCACTCGAATACCGTGCTTTTCCGACGGGCTTAGGAAATGGTGCCCCAGGAGAGTATAGCCCACAGCTGGCTCAGAGGGTCCTATGCCCACGGAGTCTTGCTGATTGCTAAAACAGCAGTTTGAGATCAAAGAGCAACTCGGCAGCGAGGATGGGGGAGGGGCGCCCGCCATTGCCCAGGCTCACTTAGGTAAACAAAGCAGCCTGGAAGCTTCAACTGGGTGAGTCCCACCACAGCTCAAGGAGGGCTGCCTGCCTCTGTAGGCTCCACCTCTGGGGGCAGGGCACAGACAAACAAAAAGAGAGCAGTAATCTCTGCAGACTTAAATATACCTGTCTGACAGCTTTGAGGAGAGCAGTGGTTCTCCCAGCATGCAGCTGGAGATCTGAGAACGGGCAGACTGCCTCCTCAAGTGGGTCCCTGACCCCTGACCCCCCAAGCAGCCTAACTGGGAGGCACCCACCAGCAGGGGCAGACTGACACCTCACACGACTGGCCAGGTACTCCAACAGACCTGCAGCTGAGGGTCCTGTCTGTTGGAAGGAAAACTAACAGAAAGGACATCCACACCAAAAACCCATCTGTACATCAACATCATCAAAGACCAAAGTAGATAAAACCACAAAGATGGGGAAAAAACAGAGCAGAAAAACGGGAAACTCTAAAAAGCAGAGTACCTCTCCTCCTCCAAAGGAACACAGTTCCTCACCAGCAACGGAACAAAGCTGGACGGAGAATAACTTTGACGAGCTGAGAGAAGAAGACTTCAGACGATCAAATTACTCCGAGCTACGAGAGGATATTCAAACCAAAGGCAAAGAAGTTGAAAACTTTGAAAAAAAATTTAGAAGAATGTTTATCTAGACTAACCAATACAGAGAAGTGCTTAAAGGAGCTGATGGAGCTGAAAACCAAGGCTCGAGAACTATGTGAAGAATGCAGAAGACTCAGGAGCTGATGCGATCAAATGGAAGAAAGGGTATCAGCCCTGGAAGATGAAATGAATGAAATGAAGTGAGAAGGGAAGTTTAGAGAAAGAAGAATAAAAAGAAATGAGCAAAGCCTCAAAGAAATGTGGGACTATGTGAAAAGACCAAATCTACGTCTGATTGGTGTACCTGAAAGTGACGGGGAGAATGGAAACAAGTTGGAAAACAGTCTGCAGAATATTATCCAGGAGAACTTCCCCAATCTAGCAAGGCAGGCAAACATTCAGATTCAGGAAATACAGAGAACGCCACAAAGATACTCCTCGAGAACAGCAACTCCAAGACACATAATTGTCAGATTCACCAAAGTTGAAATGAAAGAAAAAATATTAAGGGCAGCCAGAGAGAAAGGTCGGGTTACCATCAAAGGGAAGCCCATCAGACTAACTGCGGATCTCTTGGCAGAAACCCTACAAGCCAGAAGAGAGTGGGGGCCAATATTCAACATTGTTAAAGAAAAGACTTCTCAAACCAGAATTTCAAATCCAGCCAAACTAAGCTTCATAAGTGAAGGAGAAGTAAAATACTTTACAGACAAGCAAATGCTGAGAGATTTTGTCACCACCAGGCCTGCCCTAAAAGAGCTCCTGAAGGAAGTGCTAAACATGGAAAGGCACAACAAGTACCAGCCAATGCAAAATCAAGCCAAAATGTAAAGACCATCGAGACTAGGAAGAGACTGCATCAACTAACGAGCAAAATCACCAGCTAACATCACAATGACAGGATCACATTCACACATAACAATATTAACTTTAAATGTAAATGGACTAAATGCTCCAGTTAAAAGACACAGACTGGCAAATTGGATAAAAACTCAAGACCCATCAGTGTGCTGTATTCAGGAAACCCATCTCACATACAGAGACAAACATAGACTCAAAGAAAAAGGATGGAGGAAGATCTACCTAGCAAAGGGAAAACAAAAAAAGGTAGGGGTTGCAATCCTAGTCTCTGATGAAATAGACTTTAAACCAACAAAGATCAAAAGAGACAAAGAAGGCCATTACATAATGGTAAAGGGATTAATTCAACAAGAAGAGCTAACTATCCTAAATATAAATGCACCCAAAACAGGAGCACCCAGATTCATAAAGCAAGTCCTGAGTGACCTACAAAGAGACTTAGACTCCCACACATTAAAAATGGGAGACTTTAACACCCCACTGTCAACATTAGACAGATCAAAGAGACAGAAAGTCAACAAGGATACCCAGGAATTGAATTCAGCTCTGCACCAAGCGGACCTAATAGACATCTACAGAACTCTCCACCCCAAATCAACAGAATATACATTTTTTTCAGCACCACACCGCACCTATTCCAAAATTGACCACATACTTGGAAGTAAAGCTCTCCTCAATAAATAATGTAAAAGAACAGAAATTATAACAAACTATCTCTCAGATCACAGTGCAATCAAGCTAGAACTCAGGATTAAGAATCTCACTCAAAACCACTCCACTACATGGAAACTGAACCACCTGCTCCTGAATGACTACTGGGTACATAACGAAATGAAGGCAGAAATAAAGATGTTCTTTGAAACCAACGAGAAAAAAGACACAACATACCAGAATTCCTGGGATGCATTCAAAGCAGTGTGTAGAGGGAAATTTATGGCACTAAATGCCCACAAGAGAAAGCAGGAAAGATCCAAAATTGACACCCTAACATCACAATTAAAAGAACTAGAAAAGCAAGACCAAACACATTCAAAAGCTAGCAGAAGGCAAGCAATAACTAAAATCAGAGCAGAACTGAAGGAAATAGAGACAGAAAAATCCCTTCAAAAAATAAATGAATCCAGGAGCTGGTTTTTGAAAGGATCAACAAAATTGATAGACCACTAGCAAGATTAATAAAGAAAAAAAGAGAGAAGTATCAAATAGAGCCAATAAAAAATGATAAAGGGGATATCACCACCGATCCCACAGAAATACAAACTACCATCAGAGAATATTACAAACACTTCTATGTAAATGAACTAGAAAATCTAGAAGAAATTGATAAATTCCTCAACACATACACCCACCCAAGACTAAACCAGGAAGAAGTTGATTCTCTGAATAGACCAATAACAGGAGCTGAAATTGTGGCAATAATCAATAGCTTATCAACTAAAAAAAGTCCAGAACCACATGGGTTCACAGCCAAATTCTACCAGAGGTACAAGGAGGAGCTGGTACCATTCCTTCTGAAACTATTCCAATCAATAGAAAAAGAGGGAATCCTCCCTAACTCATTTTTTGAGGCCAGCATCATCCTGACACCAAAGCCTGGCAGAGACACAACAAAAAAAGAGAATTTTAGACCAATATCCTTGAAGAATATTGACGCAAAAATCCTCAATAAAATACTGGCAAACAGAATCCAGCAGCACATCAAAAAGCTTATCCACGATGATCAAGTGGGCTTCATCCCTGGGATGCAAGGCTGGTTCAATATATGCAAATCAATAAATGTAATCCAGCATATAAACAGAACCAAAGACAAAAACCACATGATTATCTCAATAGATGCAGAAAAGACCTTTGACAAAATTCAACAACGCTTCATGCTAAAAACTCTCAATAAATTAGGTATTAATGGGACATATCTCAAAATAATAAGAGCTATCTATGACAAACCCATAGCCAATATCATACTGAATGGGCAAAAACTGGAAGCATTCCCTTTGAAAACTTGCACAAGACAGGAATGCCCTCTCTCACCACTTCTATTCAACACAGTGTTGGAAGTTCTGGCCAGGGCAGTTAGGCAAGAAAAGGAAATCAAGCGTATTCAATTAGGAAAAGAGGAAGTCAAATTGTCCCTGTTTGCAGATGACACGACAGTATATCTAGAAAACCCCATTGTCTCAGCCCAAAATCTCCTTAAGCTGATAAGCACCTTCAGGAATGTCTCAGGATACAAAATCAATGTACAAAAATCACAAGCATTCTTATACACCAATAACAGACAAACAGAGAGCCAAATCATGAGTGAACTCCCATTCACAATTGCTTCAAAGAGAATAAAATACCTAGGAATCCAACTTACAAGGGATGTGAAGGACTTCTTCAAGGAGAACTACAAACCACTGCTCAAGGAAATAAAAGAGGATACAAACAAATGTAAGAACATTCCATGCTCATGGGCAGGAAGAATCAATATCATGATAATGGTGATCTGTCCCAAGATAATTTACAGATTCAATGCCATCCCCATCAAGCTACCAATGACTTTCTTCACAGAATTGGAAAAAAACTACTTTAAAGTTCATATGGAACCAAAAAAGAGCCAGCATCGCCAAGTCAATCCTAAGCCAAAAGAACAAAGCTGGAGGCATCACGCTACCTGACTTCAAACTATACTACAAGGCTACAGTAACCAAAACAGCATGGTACTGGTACCAAAACAGAGATATAGATCAATGGAACAGAACAGAGCCGTCAGAAATAATGCCACATATGTATAACTATCTGATCTTTGACAAACCTGACAAAAACAAGCAATGGGGAAAGGATTCCCTATTTCATAAATGGTGCTGGGAAAACTGGCTAGCCATATGTAGAAAGCTGAAACTGGATCCCTTCCTTACACCTTATACAAAAATCAATTCAAGATGGATTAAAGACTTAAATGTTAGACCTAAAACCATAGAAACCCTAGCAGAAACCCTAGGCATTACCATTCAGGATATAGGCATGGGCAAGGACTTCATGTCTAAAACACCAAAAGCAATGGCAACAAAAGCCAAAATTCACAAATGGGATCTAATTAAACTAAAGCGCTTCTGCACAGCAAAGGAAACTACCATCAGAGTGAACAGGCAACCTACAAAATGGGAGAAAATTTTCGCAACCTACTCATCTGACAAATGGCTAATATCCAGAATCTACAATGAACTCCAACAAATTTACAAGAAAAAAACAAACAACCCCATCAAAAAGTGGGCGAAGGGCATGAACAGACAGTTCTCAAAAGAAGACATTTATGCAGCCAAAAAACACATGAAAAAATGCTCACCATCACTGGCCATCAGAGAAATGCAAATCAAAACCACAGTGAGATACCATCTCACACCAGTTAGAATGGCAATCATTAAAAAGTCAGGAAACAACAGGTGCTGGAGAGGATGTGGAGAAATAGGAACACTTTTACACTGTTGGTGGGACTGTAAACTAGTTCAACCCTTGTGGAAGTCAGTGTGGCGACTCCTCAGGGATCTAGAACTAGAAATTCCATTGGACCCAGCCATCCCATTACTGGGTATATACCCAAAGGACTATAAATCATGCTGCTATAAAGACACATGCACACGTATGTTTATTGTGGCATTATTCACAACATCAAAGACTTGGAACCAACCCAAATGTCCAACAATGATAGACTGGATTAAGAAAATGTGGCACATATACACCATGGAATACTATGCAGCCATAAAAAATGATGAGTTCATATCCTTTGTAGGGACATGGATGAAATTGGAAATCATCGTTCTCAGTAAACTATCGCAAGAACAAAAAACCAAACACCACATATTCTCACTCATAGGTGGGAATTGAACAATGAGAACACATGGACACAGGAAGGGGAACATCACACTTCTGGGACTGTTGTGGGGTGGGGTTAGGGGGGAGGGATAGCATTGGGAGATATACCTAATGCTAGATGACGAGTTGGTGGGTGAATCGCACCAGCTTGGCACATGTATACATATGTAACTTACCTGCACTTTGCGCACATGTACCATAGAGCCTAAAGTAAAATAATAATAATAATAATAATAATAATAATAATAATAAAAGAAAAAAAAAGAAAATTTGTAGGTCTGTGTACAGTGGCTCACGCCTGTAATCTCAGAAATTTGGGAGGCCAAGGGGAAGAATCACTTGAGGCCTGGTGTTTGAGAGCAGCCTGGGCAACATAGTGAGACCACATGTCTATTTTTAAAAATCACAAATAATAAATGAATGAGGAAAATATGAAAAAAAAAAGCAGCTCTATCTAAAGGAAGGCTCAAGTCTGTGAGTTGAATGCACACATCACAAAGATGCTTCTGAGATTGCGTCTGTTTACTTTTTATGTGAAGTTATTTCCTTTTCCAGGACAGACCTCAAAGCACTCTAAATATCCACTTGGAGGTTCTACCAAAAGAGTGTTTCAAATGTGCTCTATCAAAAGGAAGTTTCAACTCTGTGAGCTGGACGCACATATCACAAAGAAGTTTCTCTGAATTCTTCTTTCTAGTTTTTATGTGAAGATATTTCCTTTTCCGTCATAGGCCTCAAAGCGCCCAAATACCCACTGACAGATTCTACAAAAAGAGTGATTCAAAAATGCGCTATCAAAAAGAATGTTCAAATCTGTGTGTTAAATGCACGCATCACAAAGAAGTTTCTAAGAATGCTTCTGTCTAGTTTTTATGTGAAGAAATTTCCTTTTGCCGCATAGGACTCAAAGCCCTCCAGATATCCACTTGCAGATTCTAAAAAAGAGTGTTTCGAAACTGCTTTATCGAAAGGAAGTTTAAACTCTGTGAGTTGAATACACACATGAAAGAGACGTTTCTGAGAATGCTACTGTCTAGTTTTTATGACAAGATATTTCCTTTTCCAGCATAGGCCTCAAAGAGCTCCAAATATCCAGTTGCAGATTCTACAAAAAGAGTGTTTCAAAACGGCTGAATCAAAAGGAAGGTTCAACTCTGTCACTTGAAAGCACACAACAAAACGAAGTTCCTGATAATACTTCTGTCTAGTTTTTATGTGAAGATATTTCCTTTTCCAGCATAGGCCTCAAAGCTCTCAAAATATCCTCTTGCAGATTCCATAAAAAGAGTGTTTCAAAACTGCTCTATCAAAAGGAATGTTCAACTCTCTGAGTTGAAAGCTCATTTCACGAATAAGTTCCTGAGAATGCTTCTGTCTAGTTTAAATGTGACAATAATACCTTTACCAACATAGGTTTCAAAGTGCTCTAAATATCCTCTTGCGGATTCCACAAAAAGAGTGTTTCCAATGTGCTCTGTCAAAAAGAAGGTTCAACTCTGCGAGTTGAATGCACGCATGACAGAGAACTTTCTGAGAATACTTCTGTCTACTTTACATGTGAAGAAATTTCCTTTTCCAGCATAGGCCTCAAATGGCTCCAAATATCTACTTTCAGTTTCCACAAAAAGAGTGTTTCAAAACCGCTCTATCAAAATCAAGGTTCAACTCTGTGAGTTGAATGCACACATCACAAAGAAGTTTTGGAGAATGATTCTCTCTAGTTTTTATTTTAAGCTATTTCCTTTTCCTGCATAGGCCTCAATGTGCTCCAGATATCCACTTGCAGATTCTAAAAAAGAGTGTTTCAAAACTGCTGTATCAAAACGAAGGTTCAACTCCATGAGTTGAATACACACATCACAAAGAAGATTGTGAGAATGCTTTTGTATATTTTTTATGTGAAGATATTTTGTTTTCTAGCATAGGCCTGAAAGTGCTCCAAATATCCACTTTCAGATTCTACAAAAAGAGTGTTTAAAAACTAATCTATCCAAAGGAATGTTCAACACTGTGAGTTGAATGCACACATCACAAAGAAGTTCCTGAGAATGATTCTGTGTAGTTATTATGTGAAGATATTTCCTTTTACCGCATCGTCCTCAAAGCGCTCCAAATATCCACTTGCAGATTCTACAAAAAGAGGGTTTCAAAACTGCTCTATCAAACAGAAGGCTTAAGTCTGTTAGTTGAATTCACACATCACAAAGAAGTTTCTGAGAATGATTCCATCTAGTTTTTATGTGAAGATATTTTCTTTTCCATCATAGGCATCTATGCTCTCCAAGTGTCCACTTGCAGATTCTACAAAAACAGGGTTTCAAAAATGCTCTATCAAAAGTAAGGTTCAACACTGTGAGTTGAATGCACATATTACAAAGAAGTTCTGAGAGTGCTTCTTTCCAGTTTCTATGTGAAGATATATCTTATTCCAGCACAGGCCTCAAAGCGCTAAAACAATCCAGTGGCAGATGGTACAAAAACAGTTTTAAAAAACTGCTCTATCAAAAGCGACATTCAACTCTGTGCATTCAATGCACACATCAAAAATAAGTTTCTGAAAATGATTCTGTCCAGTTTATATGTGAAGCTATTTCCTTTTCCAGCACACGCATCAAAGCACTGCAAATATCCACTGGCAGATTCTACAAAAAGAGTGTTTCAAAACTGCTCTATCAAAAGGAAGGTTCAACTCTGTGTATTGAATGCATATATCACAGTGAAGTTTCTGGGAATGTTTCTATCCAGTTTTTATTTGAACACATTTCCTTTTCCAGCATTGGTATCAAATCACTCCAAATATCCAATTTCAGATACTACAAAAAGAGTATTTCAGAAGTGCTGTATCAAAACGAAGGTTCAACTCTGTGAGTTGAATGCACACATCACAAAGTAGTTTCTCAGAATGCTTCTGTCTAGTTTTAATATGAAGATATATCCTTATCTAGCATAGGCATCAAAGCGCTCCAAATATCCACTGGCAGATTCTACAAAAAGGGTGTTTCAAAACTTCTCCATTGAAACGAAGGTTTAAACCTGTGAGTTGAATGCACACATCAAAAAGTATTTTCTGAGAATGCGTCTGTCTGGTTTTTATGTGAATATATTTCCTTTTCTGGCATAGGTCACAAAGCGCTCCAAATATCCACTTGCAGATTCTACAAAAAGAGTGTGTAGAAACTGCTCTATCAAAAGGAGGGTTCAACTCCGTGCATCGAAAGCACACATCACAAAGAAGTTTCTGCGAATGCTTCTGTCTATTATTTATGTTCAGATACATCCTTTTCCAGCATAGAACTCAAAGCTCTCCAAATAGCCACTTGCAGATTCTACAAAAACAGAGTTTCAAAACTACTCTATCAAAAGGAAGGTTCAACACTGTGAGGTGGATGCACACATCACAAAGAAGTTTCTGAGAATGCTTCTGTCTAGTATTTATGTGAAGATGTTCCTTTTAGCAGCAGAGGCCTCCAAGCGTTCCAAATATCCACTGGCAGATTCTAGAAAAAGAGTGATTATAAATTACTGTATCAAAAGGAAGGTCCAACACTGTGAGTTGAATGCACACATCCCAAAGAAGTTTCTGAGAATGCTTCTGTCTAGTTATACGTGAAGACATTTCCTTTTCCAGCATTGGCATCAATGCACTCCAAATATCCACGGGCAGAATCTACAAAAAGAGTGTTTCAAAACTGCTCTATCAAAAGGAAAGTTCAACTCTGTGAGTTTAATGCCCACATCACAAATGTGTTCCTTAGAATACTTCTGTCTATTTTTTATGTGAGGATATTTCCTTTTCCAGCATAGGCCTCAAAGCACTACAAATATCTACTTGCAGATCCTGCAAAAAGAGTGCTTCAAAACTGCTCTATCAAAACGAAGGTTCAACTCTGTGAGTTGAATGCACACGTCACAAAGAAGTTTCTCAAAATACTTCTGTCTAGGTTTTATATTAAGATATATCCTTTGCCAGAATAGGCCTCAAATCACCCAAATATCTGCTGGCAGATTGTACAAAAATAGTGTTTCAAAACTGTGCTATCAAAAGGAAGGTTCAACTCTGTATGTTAAATGCACACATAACAAAGAAGTTTCTGAGAATGCTTCTGTCTAGTTTTTATGTGAAGATATTTCCTTTTCTAGCATAGGCCTCAAAGCGCTCCAGATATCCACTCGCAGATTCTACAAAAATAGTGTTTCAAAACTGCTCTCTAGAAAGGAAGTTTCAACATGGTGCATTGAATAAACACATCACAAAGAAGTTTCTGAGAAAGCTTCTTTCTAGTTTTCATGTGAAAATATTTCGTTTTCCAGCATAGGCCTCAAAGCACTCCAAATAAACAGTTGCACGTTGTACAAAAAGTGTGTTTCAAAACTGCTCTATCAAAACGAAGATTCAACTGCATCAGTTGAAATCACACAACACAAAGGAGTTCCTGAGGATACTCTGTCTAGTATTTATGTGAAGATATTTCCTTTTCCAGCATAGACCTCAAAGCGTTCCAAATATCCTCTTGCAGATTCCACAAAAAGTGTGTTTCAAAACTGCCCTATCAAAAGGAAGGTTCAACTCTGTGAGTTGAATGCACACATCACAAAGAAGTTCCTGAGAATGCTTCTGTCTAGTTTTTATGACATGATAATTCCTTTTCCAGCATAGGCTTCAAAGTGCTCCAAATATCCTCTTGCAGATTCTACAAAAAGAGTGTTTAAAAACTGCTCTATCGAAAGCAACATTCAACTCTTTGAGTTGAATGCACAGATTAGAAAGCAGTTTAGGAGAATGCTTTTTTCTAGTTTTTATGTGAGGATATTCCCTTTTCCAGCATAGGCCTCAAAGGGCTCCAAATATCCACTTGCAGATTCTACAAATAGAGTGTTTCAAAACTGATCTATTGAAAGGAAATTTCATCTCTGTGAGTTGAATGCACACATCACAAAGAAGTTCCTGAGAATGCTTCTGTGTAGTTTTTATGCGTAGACATTTCCTTTTCCCGCATAGTCCTCAAAGCGCTCCAAGTACCCACTTGTAGATTCTACAAAAGGAGGGTTTCAAAACTGTTCTATCAAAAGGAAGGCTCAAGCATGTGAGTTGAGTGCTCACATCACAAAAATGTTTCTGAGAATGCTTCTGTCTAGTTTTTGTGAGAAGATATTTGCTTTTCCAGCAGTGGTGTCTAAGTGCTCCAAATGTCCAATTGCAGATTCCAAAAAAGAGTGTTCCAAAACTTCTCTATCAAAATGAAGATTCAAATCTGTGATTTGAATGCCCCCGTCACAGATAAGTTTCTAAAAATGCTTCTGTCTAGTTTTTATGTGATGATATTTCTTTCTCCAGCACAGGCCTCAAAGAGTTACAAATATCCACTGGCAGATTCTACAAAAGGAGTGTTTCAAATCTACTCTATCAAAACGGAGGTTCAACAGTTGTGAGATGAATTCACACATCACAAAAATGTTTCTGAGAAATCTTCTGTCTAATTTTAATGTGAAGATATTTCCTTTTCCAGCATAGACCTCAAAGTGCTCCAAATATCCACATGCAGATTCTACAAAAAGAGTGTTTCAAAACTGCTGAATCAAAAGGAAGGTTCAATTCTGTTGGTTGAAAGCACACAACACAACGAAGTTCCTGATAATGCTTCTGTCTAGTTTTTATGTGAAGATATTTCCTTTTCTAGCATAGGCCTCAAAGAGCTCAAAATATCCACTTGCAAATTCCACAAAAAGAGTGTTTCAAAACTTGCCTATAAAAAGGAAGTTTCAAGTCTGTGACTTGAATGCACACATCACAAAGAAGTTTCTGAGAATGCTTCAGTCTAGTTTTTATGTGGAGATATTTGCCTTTCCAGCTTAGGACTCAAAGTGCCCCAAATATCCACTGGCAGATTCTACAAAAATAGTGATTCAAAACTGCTCCATCAAAAGAAACGTTCAGCTCTGTGAGTTGAATGCATACATCACAAAGTAGTTTCCTGGAATGTTTCTATCTAGTTTTTATGTGAAGATATTTCC
This sequence comes from Pongo abelii, assembly GCF_028885655.2. NCBI lineage: Eukaryota > Metazoa > Chordata > Mammalia > Primates > Hominidae > Pongo > Pongo abelii. The sequence continues at coordinate 13,174,516 of NC_072000.2, read as the reverse complement.
TTATCTAGCATAGGCGTCAAAGGGCTGCAAATATCCACTGGCCGACACTACTAAAAGTGTGTTTGAAAACTGCTCTTTCAAAAGGAAAGTTCAAATCTGCAATGTGAATTCACACATCACAAAGAAGTTTGTGAGAATACTTCTGTCTAATTTTTATGTGAAGATATTTCCTTTTCCAGCAGAGGCCTCAAAACTCTCCAAATATCCACTTGCAGATTCTACAAAAAGAGTGTTTCAAAACTGCTCTATCAAAAGGAAGGTTCAACTCTGTGAATTGAATGCACACATCACAAAGAAGTTCCTGAGAATGCTTCTATCTAGTTTTTATTTGAAGACATTTCCTTTTCCAGCTTAGACCTCAAAGCACTCGAAATATCCACTTGCAGTTTCTACAAAAAGAGTGTTTCAAATCTGCTCTATCTAAAGGAAGGATCTACTCTGTGAGTTGAGTGCGCACATCACAAAGCTGTTTCTGAGAATGTTTCTGTCTAGTTTTTAAGTGAAGATATTTCCTTTTCCAGCAGAGGCCTCAAAGCGCTTCGAATATCCCCTTGCATATTCTACAAAAAGAGTGTTTCACAACTGCTCTATCTAAAGGAAGGTTCAACTCTGTGAGTTGAGTGCACACATCACAAAGAACTTTCTGAGAATGCTACTGTCTAGTTTTTATGTGAAGATATTTCCTTTTCCCGCATAGGTCTCAAAGCGCTCCAAGTATCCACTTGCAGATCTTACAAAGTGATAGTTTCGAATCTGCCCTATGAAAAGGAAGGTTCAACTCTGTGAGTTGATTGCACACATCACAAAGAAGTTTCTTAGAATGCTACTGTATAGTTTTTATGTGAAGATATTTCCTTATCTAGCATAGGCGTCTAGGCCTTCCAAATACCCACTTGCAGATTCTACAAAGAGAGTGTTTCAAAACTGCTCATCAAAAGGAAGATTGAAGTCTGTGTGCTGAATGCCCACATAACAAAGAAGTTTCTGAGAATGCTTCTGTCTATTTTTTATGTGAAGGTAATTCCTTTTCCAGCCTAGGTCTCAAATCACTGCAAATATCCCCTGGCAGTTTCTACAAAAAGAGTGATTCTAAACTGTCGTCTCTAAAGGAAGATTCAACTCTGTGCGTTAAATGCACACATCACAAAGAAGTTTCTGATTATGCTTCTGTCTAGTTTTTATGTGAAGATATTTCCTTTTCCAGCATAGGCCACAAAGCGCTCCAAATATCCACTTGCAAATTGTGAAAAAAGAGTGTTTCAAAACTGCTCTATCAAAAGGAAGATTCAACTCCTTTATTTGAATGTACATATCACAAAGAAGTTTCTAAGAATGCTTCTATCTAATTTTTATATTAAGATATTTCGTTTTCCATCCTAGGCCTCATAGCGCTCCAAATGTCCACTTGCAGATTCTACAATAAGAGTGTTTCAAAACTGCTCTATCAAAACGAAGGTTAACCTCTGTTAATTGAGTGCACACTTCACAAAGAAGTTTCTGTGATTGTTTCTTTCTAGTTTTTATGTGAAGGTATTTCTTTTTCCAGCCTAGGCCAGAAAGCGGTCCAAATATCCACTTCCAGATTCTACAAAAAGTGTGTTTCAAAACTGCTCTATCAAAAGGAAGGTTCAATTCTGTGAGTTGAAAGCACACATCACAAAGAAGTTTCTGAGAATGCTTCTGTCTAATTTTTATATGAAGGTATTTCCTTTTCCAACATAGGCCTCAAAACTCCCCAAATATCAACTGGTAGATTCTACAAAAATAGTGTTTCAAAACTGCTCAATCAAAAGGAAGTTTCAACTCAGTGAGTTGAATGCAAACATCACAAAGAAGTTTCTGAGAATGCTTCTGTCTACTTTTTATGTGAATATATTTCTTTTTCCAGCATAGGCCTCAAAGCACTCCAAATATCCACTGGCAGATGCTTCAAAAAGAGAGTTTCAAAACTCTTCTATCAAAAAGAAGGTTCAACTCTGTAAGTTGAATGCACATATCATAAAGTAGTTTCTGAGAATCCTTATGTCTAGTTTTTATGTGAAGATATTTCCTTTTCCAGCTAGGTCTCAAAGCGCTCCAAATTTACAATTGCAGAAACTTCAAAACGAATTTTTCTACTCTCCTCTATGAAAAGGAAGATTCAATTCTGTGACTTGAATGCACATATCACAAAGTAGTTGCTGAGAATGCTTCTGTATAGTTTTTATGTGAACATATTTCCTTTTCCAGCATAGGCCTCAAAGTGCTCCAAATATCCACTTGCAGATTCTACAAAAAGAGTGTTTCAAAACTTCTCTATCAAAAGGAAGGTTCAACTCTGTCAGTTGAATGCACACATCACAAAGAAGTTTCTGAAAATGCTTCTGTCTGGTTTTGATTTGAAGATATTTCCTTTTCCAGCATAGGCCTCAAAGCGCCCCAAATATCTACTTGCAGATTCTACAAAAAGTTTGTTTCAAAACTGCTCTTTCGAAAATAAAGTTCAACTCTGTGAGATGAAATCACACATCACAAAGAAGTTTCTGAGAATGCTTCTGTCTAGTTTTTATGTAAAGATATTTTCTTTTCCAGGATTGGCCTCAAATCACTCCAAATGTCCCCTTGCAGATTGTGCAAAAACAGTGTTTAAAAACTGCTCTATGAAAAGGAAGGTTCAACTCTTTGATTTGAATGTACACATCACAAAGAAGTTTCTGAGAATGCTTCTGTCTAATTTTCATGTGCAGATATTTCCATTTGTAGCAGAAGCCTCAAAGCGCTCCAAATGCCCACATTCAGAATCTTCAAAAAGAGAGTATTTAAACAGTTCTATCAAAGGGAATATTCAACTCTTTGTGTTGAAAGTACACATCCCAAGTAAGTTTCTGAGAATGCTTCTTTCTAATTTTTAGGTGAAGATATTTCCTTTTCCAGTATAGGCCTCAAAGCGCTCCAAATATCCACTTGCAGATTCAACAAAAAGTGTGTTTCAAAACTGCTCTATGAAAAGGAAGGTTCAACTCTGTGAGTTGGATGCACACATCATAAAGAAGTTTCTGAGTATGCTTCTGTCTAGTTTTTCTGAGAAGTTATTTCATTTTCCAGCATTGGCCTTAATGTGCTCCAAATACCCTTTTGCAGATTCTACAAAAAGAGTGTTTCAAAACTCCTCTATGAAAAGGATGGTTCAACAATGTGAGTTGAATTCACGTATCACAAACAAATTTCTCAGAATAATTCCAATTTTTCTGTGAAGATATTTCCTTTTTACAGCAGAGGCCTCAAATCGCTCCAAATATCCACTTGCCGATTCTACAAACAGTGTGTTTCAAAACTGCTCTATCAAAACGAAGGTTCAACTCTGTGATTTGAGTGCACACATCACAAAGAAGTTTCTGAGAATGCTGCTTTCTAGTTTTTACGTGAAGATATACCGTTTTCCAACATAGGCATCAAAGTGGTCCAAATATCCACTTCCAGATTCTACCAAAAGAGTGTTTCAAAACTGCTCTATTAAAAAGAAGGTTCAATTGTGTGAGTTGAATGCAGACATCACTAAGAAGTTTCTGAGAATGATTCCGTCTAATTTTTATGTGAAGATATTTCGTTTTCAATCATAGGCTTCAAAGTGCTCCAAATATACACGGGCAGATTATTCAAAAAGAGTGTTTCAAAATTGCTTTACCAAAATTAAGGTTCAACTCCGTGAGTTGAATTCACACGTCACAAAGAAGTTCCCGAGAATGCTTCGGTCTAGTTTTTATGTTAAGATATTTCCTTTTCCAGCATAGGCCTCAAAACGCTTCAAATATCCAATTGCAGATTCTATAAAAAGAGTATTTCACAACTGCTCTATCAAAAGGAAGGTTCAACTCTGTTAGTTGAGTGCACACATCACAAAGAAGTTTCTCAGAATTCTTCAGTCTAGTTTTTATGTGAAGATATTTCCTTATCTAGCATAGGCCTCTAAGCGCTCAAAATATCCACTTGCAGATTGTACAAAAAGAGTGTTTCAAAACTGCTGTATCAAAAGGAATGTTTACCTCTGTGAGTTGAATGCACACATCACAAATAAGTTTCTTAGAATGCTTCTGTCTAGTTTTTATGTGAGGATATTTCCTTATCTAGCATAGGCGTCAAAGCACTCCAAATATCCACTGGCAGATCTTACAGAAAAAGTGTTTCAAAACTGCTCTGTCAGAAGAAAGATTCTACTCTGAGAGTTGAATGCAATCATCACAAAGAAGTTTATGAGAATGCTTCTGTCTAGTTTTTATGTGAAGATATTTCCTTTTCCCACATTGGCCTCAAAGCACTCTAAATATCCACTTGCAGATCCTACAAAAAGTGTGTTTCAAAACTGCTCTATCAAAAGGAAGGTTCAACTTTGTGAGTTGAGTGGACATATCACAAAGTTGTTTCTGAGAATGCTTCTGTCTAGTTTTTATGTGAAGATATTTCTTTTTCCAGCATAGACCTTAAAGCGCTCCAAATATCCACAGGCAGATGCTTCAAAAAGAGTGTTTCAAAACTGTTCTTTCAAAATAAAGGTTCAACTCTGTGAGTTGAATGCACACATCACAAATAAGTTTCTTGGAATGCTTCTGTCTGGTTTGTATGTGAAGATATTTCTTTCTTTATCTAGCATAGGCGTCAAAGTGCTCCAAATATCCACTGGCAGATCCTACGAAAAGCGTTTTCCATAACTGCGCCATCAGAAGGAAGATTCAACTCTGAAAGTTGAATGCAAACATCACAAAGAAGATTCTGCAAATGCTTCTGTCTAGTTTTTATGTGAAGATATTTCCTTTTCCTGCATAGGCCTCAAAACGCTCCAAATATCCACTTGGAGATCTTACAAAAAGTGTGTTTCAAAACTGCTCTATCAAAAGGAAGGTTCAACTTTGTGAGTTGAGTGGACTTATCATAAAGTTGTTTTTGAGAAAGATTCTGTCTAGTTTTTATGTGAAGATATTTCCTTTTCCAGCATAGGCCTCAAAACCTTCCGATTATCCACCTGCAGATTCCACAAAAAGTGATTTTTCAAAACTGCTCTATCAAAAGGAAGGTTCAACTCTGTCACTTGAATGCACACATCACAAAGGTGTTAGTGAGAATGCTTCTGTCTAGTATTTTGTGAAGATATTTCCTTTTCTATCATAGGACTCAAAGTGCTCCAAATATCAACTGTCAGATTCTACAAAAATAGTGTTTCAAAACCGCTGTATCAAAAGGAAGGTTCAACTCTTTGACTTGAACGCATACATCACAAAGAGGTTTCTGAGAGTGCTTCTGTCTAGTTTTGATGTAAACATATTTCCGTTTCCAGCATAGGTCTCAAAGCGCTCCAAATATCCACTTGCAGATTCTAAAAAAAAGAGTGTTTCAAAACTTCTCTATCAAAAGGAAGGTTCATCTCTTTGAGTTGAATGCACTCATCACAAAGAAGTTTCTGAGAATGCTTCTCTCTAGTTTTTATGTGAACATATTTCCTTTTCCAGCATAGGCCTTAAAGTACTCCAAATATCAACTTGCAGATTCTACAAAAAAGCGTTTCAAAACTGCTATGTCAAAACGAAAGTTCAACCCTGCCAGTTGAATGCACACATCACAAAGAAGTTTCTGAGAGTGCTTCTGTCTAATTTTTATGTGAAGACACTTCCTTTTCCAGCCTATGCATCAATGCGTTCCAAATATCCACTATGCCACAAAGCTCTCAAAATATCCACTTGCAGATCCTACAAAAAGATTGTTTCAAAACTGCTCTATCAAAAGGAAGGTTCAACTCTGTGGGTTGAATGCACACATCACGTAGAAGTTTCTGAGAATCCTTCTGTCTAGTTTTTATGTGAAGAAATTTCCTTTTCCAGCATAGGTCTCAAAGAGCTCCAAATATCCACTGGCAGATTCTACAAAAAGAGTGTTTCAAAAATGCTCTGTCAAAAAGAATGTTCAACTCTGTTAGCTGAATGCACACATCACAAAGTAGTTTCTGAAAATGCTTCTCTCTTGTTTTTATTTGAACATATTTCCTTTTCCAGCCTATGTCTCTAAGCGCTGCAAATATGCACTGGCGTATTCCACAAAAGATTGTTTCAATCCTGTTCTATCAAAGGGAACGTTCAACTCTGTGAGTTGAAGGCACACATCATGTAGAAGTTTCTGAGAATGCTTCTGTCTACTTTTTATGTGAAGATATTTCCTTTTCCAGCATAGACCTCAAAGCGCTCCAAATATCCACTTGCAGGTTCTACGAAAAGATTTTTTCAAAACTGCTCTATCAAAAGGAAGCCTCATCCCTGTGAGTTGAATGCACACATCACAAAGAAGTTTCAGAGCACGGTTCTGTCTAATTTTTATGTGAAGATATTTTCTTTTCAAGCATAGTCCTCAAAGGGCTCCAAATATCCACTTGAAGATTCTACAGAAAGAGTGTTTCAAAACTGCTCTATCCAAAGGAAGGTTCAACTTTGTGAGATGAATGCGCACATCACAAAGTAGTTTCTTAGAATTCTTCTGTCTCGTTTTTATGTGAAGATATTTCCTTTTCAAGAATTGACCTCAAAGAGTTCCAAATATCCACTTGCAGGTCCTACAAAGAGAGAGTTTCAAAACTGCTTTATCAAAAGATAGGCTAAATTGTGTGAGTTGAATTCACACGTCACAAAGAAGTTTCTCAGAATGCTTCTGTTTAGTTTTTCTGTGAATATATTTCCTTTTTCACCGTAGGCAGCAAAGACCTCCATATATCCACTTGCAGATTCTACAAAAAGAGGCTTTCAGGACTGTTCTATCAAAAGACAGGATGAAATCTGTGAGAAGAATGCACACATCCCAAAGAAGTTTCTCAGAATGCTTCTGTATAGTTTTAATGTGAAGACTTTTTTTCCTCAATAGGCCTCAAAGAGCTTCAATTATCCACTTTCATATTCTACAAAATATGTATTTAAAACTGCTCTGTCAAAAGAGAAGTTCAACTCTGTGAGTTAAATGCACACATCACAAAGAAGTTTCTAAGAATACTTCTGTGTATGTTTTATGTGAAGATATTACTTTTTCCATTCTAGGCCTCAAAGGACTCCAAATATCCGATTGCAGATTCTACGAAAAGAGTGTTTCAAAACTGCTCAATCAAATGAAATGTTCAACTAGGTGAAATGAATGCACACATCACAAAGAAGTTTCTCAGAATGCTTCTTTGTAGTTTTTACGTGACGATATTTCCTTTTACTCCGTCGGCCACCAAGGACTCCACCTAACCACTTGCTGATCCTACAAAAAGAGAGTTCAAAACTGCTCTAACAAAAGATTGGTTCAACTCTGTGAGGTGAATGCCCACATCACAAAGAATTTTCTCTGAATACTTCTGTGTAGTTTTTAGGTGAAGATATTTCCTTTTCCACCATAGGCTGCAAAGGCCTACAAATATCCACTTGCAGATTCTTCAAAAAGACAGTTTCAAAACTGCTCTCTCAAAAGATAGGTTTAACTCTGTGAGTTGAATGCACATTTCAAAAAGTAGTTTCTCAGAGTGCTTCTGTGTATTTTTTATGTGAAGATATTTCCTTTTCCACCATAAGTTACAAAGCGCTCCAAATATCCACTTGCTGATTCTCCAAGAGAGTTTCAACACTCCTCTGTCAAAGTATATGTTGAATTCTTTGAGATGAATGCACACGTTGCAAAGTAGTTTCTCAGAATGCTTCTGTGCAGTTTTTATGTGAAGATATTTAGTTTTCCACAATTGGCCTACTGTGGTTCCCAATATCAACTTGCAGAAGCTACTAAAAGAGTTGTTTCCAAACTTCTCAATCAAAAGAAATTTCAACTCTGTGAGATGAATGCATATATCACAAAGAAGTTGCTCAGAATGCTTCTGAATAGTTTTTATGTGAAGATATTTCCTTTTCCAGCATAGGCCTCAAGGCGCTCCAAATATCAACTTGCAGATTCTATGCAAAGAGTGTTTGAAAACTGCTCAATCACAAGAAAAATTAAACTCTGTGAGATGAATGCACGCATCACCAAAAAGTTTCTTAGAATATTTCTGTGTAGTTTTTAAGGGATTCTATTTCTTTTTCCAACATCGGCCACAAAGGACTCCAAATACTCTCTTGCAGATTCTACCAAAAGGGAGTTTCAAACTGCTCAGTCAAAGAGTAGGTTCAATTCTGGAGTTGAATGCACACATCACAAAGAACTTTCTCAGAATGCTTCCATGTAGTTTTTATGTGAAGATATTTCCTTTTCCACCATAGGTCTCAAAGCGCTCCAAATATCCACTTGCAGATACTACAAAAGAGTGTTTCTCAACAGATGCTGGAGAAGATGTGGAGAAATAGGAACACTTTTATGCTGTTGGAGGGAGTGTAAACTAGTTCAACCATTTTGGAAGTCAGTAGGTCGATTCTTTACTTATCTAGAACTAGGAATACTATTTGACCCAGTCATTTCATTACTGGGTATATACCCAAAAAACAATAAATCATGCTGCTATAAAGACACATGCACACATATATTTATTGCTGCACTATTCACAATAGCAAAGACTTGGAACCAACCCAAATGTCCAACAATGATAGACTGGATTAAGAAAATGTGGCATATATACCACATGGAATAACTCTGCAGCCATAAAAAAAGATGAGTTCATGTCCTTTGTAGGGATATGGTTGAAATTGGAAATCAACATTCTCAGTAAACTATTGCAAGGATAGAAAACCAAACAACGCATGTTCTCACTCATAGATGGGAACTGAAAAATGAGAACACATGCACACAGGAAGGGGAACATCACACTCTGGGGACTGTTGTGGGGTGGTGGGAGGCGAGAGGGATAGCATTAGGAGATATTCCTAATGCTAAATGATGAGTTAATGGGGGCAGCACACCAGCATGGCACATTTATACTTATGCAACTAACCTGCACATTGTGCATAGGTACCATAAAACTTAAAGTATAATAACTATAATAACAATAAAAATAATAAATAAAAAAGAGAGATAGAAAAAAATAGCATGTCAAAACTTCTCAATTAAAAGAAAGGTTCAACTCTGTGAGATGAATGCACACATTACAATGTAGTTTCTCACAGTGCTTCTTTGTAGTTTTTATGTGAAGATATTTCCTTTTCCACCATACGTTGCAAAGGGCTCCAAATATCCACCTGCAGATTCTACAAAAAGAGAGTTTCAAAACTCTTAATCAAAATATTTCTTCAACTCTGCGAGATGAATGCACACATCACAAAGAAGTTTCTCAGAATGCTTCTGTGTAGTTTTCATGTGAAGGTATTTCCTTTTCTACCATAGGACGCAAAGACCTCCAAATATCCACTTGCAGATTCTACAAAAAGACAATTTCAAAACTGCTCTCTCAAAAGATATGTTGAAATATGTGTGTTGAATGCACACATCAGAAAGTTGTTTCTCAGAGTGCTTCTGTGTAGTTTTTATGTGAAGATATTCCCTTTTCCACCAGAGGTTGCAAAGGGCTCCAAATATCCACTTGCAGATTCTACAAAAAGAGAGTTTCAAAACTGCTCTACCAAAAGATAAGTTCAACTCTATGAGATGAATGCTCACATCACAAAGAAGTTTCTCAGAATCCTTCTTTGTGTTTTTTATGTGAAGATAGTTCCTTTTTTCACCGTAGGCCTGAAAGCACTCCAAATATCCACTTGCAGATTCTACAAAAAGATAGTTTCAAAAGTACTCTCTCCAAAGATAGGTTCAGCTCTGTGAGTTGAATGCACACATCACAATGTAGTTTCTCAGAGTGCTTCTGTGTAGTTTTTATGTGAAGATATTTCCTTGTCCAACATAGTTTGCAAAGGGCTCCAAATATCCACTTGCAGATTCTACAAAAAGAGAGTTTCAAAACTCCTCTGTCAAAATATATGTTCAACTCTTTGAGATGAATACACACATCACAAAGAAAAGAAGTTTCTCAGAATGCTTCTTTGTAGTGTTTATGTGATTTCCTTTTCCACCATAGGGCACATAGGGCTCCAAATACCTACTTGCAGATTCTACAAAAAGAGAACTTCAAAACTGCTTTATCAAAAGATAGGTTGGATTCTGTTAGATGAATGCACACATCACAAAGTGATTTCTCAGAATGCTTCTGTGTAGTTTTTATGTGAAGATATTTCCCTTTCCACCATCGCCACAAAGTGCTCCAAATATCCACTTGCAGATTCTACAAAAGGTGAGTTTCAAAACTGCCGAATCAAAATAAAGGTTCAACTCTGTGAGATGAATGCACACAAAATAAAGGAGTTTCTGACAATGCTTCTGTGTAGATTCTTTGTGAATATATTTCCTTTTCCAGAATAGACCTCAAAGTGTGGCACATATCCACTTGCAGATTCTACCAAAACAGGTTTTCAATACTGCTCAATCCAATGAAAGATTCAACCACGTGAGATGAGTGCGCACATCACAAAGAAGTTTCTGAGAATGCTTCTGTGTAGTTTTTATGTGAAGATATTTCCTTTTATACCATAGGCCGCAAAGGTCTCCAAATATCCACTTGCAGATTATACAAAAAGAGAGATTCAAAACTTCTGTGTCAAAAGATAGGTTCAGCTCTGTGAGATGAATGTACACATCACAAAGTAGTTTCTCAGAATTCTTCTGGGTAGTTATTATGTGAAGAGATTTCCTTTTCCACAATAGACCTCAAAGTGCTACAAATATCCTCTTGCAGATTCTACAAAAACAGTTTCAAAACTGCTCAATCAAAGGAAAGTTTCAACTATGTGAGTTGAATGCACACATCACAAAGAAGTTCCTCAGAATGCTTCTGTGTAGTTTTCATGTGAAGATATTTCCTTTTCCACAGTAGGCCTCCAAGAGCTCCAAATACCCATTTGCAGATTCTACTAAAAGAGTTTTTCCAAACTACTCAATCAAAAGAAAAGTTCAACTGTGTCAGATGAGTGCACTGAAACAAAGAAGTTTCTGAGAATGCTTTTTTTAATTTCTATGTGAAGATAATTCCTTTTCCAAAATAGACCTCAAAGCACTCCAAATATCCACTTTCAGATTGTACAAAAAGAGTGTTTCAAAACTGCTCAATCAAATGAAAGGTTCAACTCATTGAGGTGAGTGCATACATCACAATGAAGTTTCTTGGAATGCTTCTGTGTAGTTTTTATGTGAAGATATTTCCTTTTCCACCATAGGCCTCAAAGCAGTCCAAATATCCAACTGCAGGTTCTACAAAAAGAGTGTTTCAAAACTGCTCAATCAAAAAAAAGTTCAACTCTGAGAGATGAATGCACACATTATAAAGAAGTTTCTCAGACTGCTTCTATGTAGTTTTTATGTGAAGATATTTCCTTTTCCAAAATAGGCCTCCAAGGACTCCAAATATCTACTTGCAGATACCACTAAAAGACTTTTTTGAAAGTGCTCAATCAAAAGTGAGGTTCAACTCTATGAGATGAATGGACACATCACAAAGGAGTTTCTCTGAATCCTTCTGTGTAGTTTTTATGGGTAGATATTGCCTTTTCCACCATTGGCCCTAAAGGGCTCCAAATAACCACTTGCAGTTTCTACAAAAACAGACTTTCAAAACTGCTCTATCAAAAGATAAGTTCAACTCTGTGCGTTGAATGCACTCATCACAAAGAAGTTTCTCAGAATGCTTCTGTGTAGATTTTATGTGAAGATATTCCCTTTTCCACCATAAGCCACAAAGCACTCCAAATATCCACTTGCAGATTCTACAAAAAGAGCGTTTCAAAACTGCTCTTTCAAAAGATAGCTTCAACTCGGTGAGATGAATGCACACATCACAAAGAAGTTTCTCCTAATGCTTCCGTGTAGTTTTTATGTGAAAATATTTCCTTTTCCAGCATAGGCCTCAAAACCTTCCAAATATCCACTTGCAGATACTACAAAAAGTTTGTTTCAAAACCGCTTAATCAGAAGAAAGGTTCAACTCTGTTAGATGAATGCACACATCATAAAGAAGTTTTCCAAATGCTTCTGTGTAGTGTTTATGTGCAGATATTTCCTTTTCCTCTGTAGGCCTCAACGTGCTCCAAATATCCACTAGCAGATTCTACAAAAAGAGATTTTCAAAACTGCTCAATCAATACAAAGGTCCAACTCTGTGAGATGAATACCCACATCACAAAGTAGTCTCTCAGAATGCTTCTGTGTAGTTCTTATGTGAAGATATTTCCTTTTCCACAGAAGGCCTCCAATGTTTCCAAACATCCACTTGCATATTCTACTAAAAGAATGTTTCCAAACTGCTCAATCAAAAGAAAGGTTCAACTCTGTGAGATGAATGCAATCAAAACAAAGAAGTTTCTAAGAATGCTTCTTTGTAGTTTTTATGTGAAGATATTTCCTTTTCCAGAATAGGCCTCAAAGCACTCCAAATACCCACATGCGGATTCGACAAAAAGAGTGTTTCCAAGCTGCTCAATCAAATGAAATATTCCACTCTGTGAGATAAATGCACACATCACAAAGAAGGTTCTCAGAATGCTTCTGTGCAGTTTTGAGGGAAGAAATTTCCTTTTCCATCATCAGCAACAAAGGGCTCCAAATATCCACTTGCAGATTCTACAAAAAGAGAATTTCGAAACTGCTCTATCAACAGATAGGTAAAACTCTGCGTGTTGAATGCACACATCATAAAGAAGTTCCTCCGAATGCTTCTGTGTAGTTTTTATGTGAACATATTTCCTTTTCAACCACAAGCCTCAAGGCGCTCCAAATATCCACTTGCTGACTCTACAAAAAGTGTTTCCAAACTACTCAATCAAAAGAAAGTTTCAAATCTGTGAGATGAATGCACAAAAAACAAATAAGTTTCTGAGAATGCTTCTGTGTAGTTATTATGTGAAGATATTTCCTTTTCCACAATAGTAATGAAAGTGCTCAAATATCAACTTGCAGATTCGACAAGAAGAGTGTTTCAAAACTGCTCAATCAAATGAAAGTTTCAACTCTGTGAGATGAATGCACACATAACAAAGTAGTTTCTGAGAATGCTTCTGTGTGGTTTTCATGGGAAGATATTTCCTCTTTCACCATTGGCCACAAAGGGCTCCAAATAACCACTTGCGGATTCTACAAAAAAGTGTCTGAAAACCTCTATCAAAAGACAGGTTCCAGTCGGCAAGTTCAATGCACACATCACAAAGAAGTTTCTCAGAATGCTTCTGTGTAGTTTTTATGTGAAGATATTTCCTTTTTCGCCATAGGCCTAAAGTGCTCCAAATATCCATTTTCAGAATCTGCAAAAAGAGGGTTTCAAAACTGATCAATCAAAAGAAAGTTTCAAATCGTGAGATAAATGCACGCAAAACAAAGAATTGTCTGAGAATGCTTCAGTGTAGTTTTTATAAGAAGATATTTCCGTTTCCACAATAGGCCTCAAAGGGCTCCAAATATCCACGTGCAGATTCTACAAAAAGAGTGTTTCAAAACTGCTCAAACAAATGGAAGGTTCAACTATGTTAGATGAATTCACGCATCACAAGGAGTTTCTCAGAGTGCTTCTGTGTAGTTTTTATGAGAAGATATTTCATTTTCCACCATTGGCCTGAAAGAGCTCCAAATATCCACTTGCAGATTCTACAAAAAGAGTGTTTCAAAACTTCCCAATCAAAAGAAAGGTTCAACTCTGTGAGATGAATACTCACATCACAAAGAAGTTTCTCAGAATACTTCTGTGTAGTTTTTATGAGAAGATATTTCCTTTTCCACAATAGGCCTCCAATGGTTTCAAATATCCATTTGCAGATTCTACTAAAAGAGTGTTTCCAAACTGTTCAAAGAAAAGAAAGTTTCAACTGAGTGAGACGAATGCACACATCACGAAGAAGTTTCTGAGAATGCTTCTGTGTAGATTTTTTGTGAAGATACTTCCTTTTCCACAATAGGCCTCAAAGCCATCCAAAGATCCACTTGTAGATACTATAAAGGAGTGTTTCAAAACTGCTAAATCAAATGAAATGTTCAACTCTCTGAGATGAATGGAAACATCAGAAAGTAGTTTCTCAGAATGCTTCTGTGTAGTTTTTATGGGAAGATTATTCGTTTTCCACCATTGGCCACAAAGGACTCCAAAGAACCACATGCAGATCCTACAAAAAAAGATTTATAAAACTGCTCTATCAAAAGAAAGCTACAGCTCTGTGAGATGAATGCACACATCACAAAGAAGCTTCTGTGAGTGTTTCTGTGTAGTTTTTATGTGAAGATATTTCCTTTTCCTCAAAAGGACTCAAAGAGCTCAAAGTATTCCTTGCAGATTCTACCAAAAGAGTGTTTCAAAACTGCTCAATCAAATGAAAGGTTCAATTTGGTGAAATGAATACACACATCACAAAGTAGTTTCTAAGAATGCTTCTGTGTAGTTTTTATGGGAAGATATTTCCTTTTCCACCATCGGCCACAAAGGGCTTGAAATAAACACATGCAGATTCTACAAAAAGAGAGTTTCAAAACTGCTCTATCAAAACATAGGTTCAACTCTTCGAGTTGAATGCACACATCACAAAGTGGTTTCTCAGAATGCTTCTGTGTAGTTTTTATGTGAAGATATTTGCTTTTCCATCATAGGCCTCAACGCGCTCCAAATATCCACTTACAGTTTCTACGAAAAGAGAGTTTCAAAACTGCTTAATCAAAAGAAAGTACAACTCTGTGAAATGAATGCACACATCACAAAGATGTTTCTCAGAATGCTTCTGTGTAGTTTTTATGTGAAGATATTTCCTTTTCCATAACAGGCCTGAAAGCGCTCCAAATATCCATTGCAGATTCCACAAAAAGAGTGTTTCAAAACTCCTCTATCAAAAGGAAGTTTCAACTCCGTGAGATGAATGTAAATGTCACAAAGAAGTTTGTCAGAATGCTTCTATGTAGTTTTTATGTGAAGACATTTCCTTTTCGACCATAGGCAGCAAAGGGCTTCAAATATCATCTTGCAGATTCCACAAAAAGAGTGTTTCAAAACTGCTCTATCAAAAGATAGGTTCAACTCTGGGTGTTGAATGCGCACATCACAAAGAAGTTTTTCAGAATGCTTCTGTGTAGTTTTTATACGAAGCTATTTCCTTTTCCACAATAGGCCTCCAAAGGCTCCAAATATCCACTTGCAAATTCTACTAAAGGAGTGTTTACAAACTGCTCAACCAAAAGAAAGGTTCCACTTTGTGAGATGAATACACACATCACAAAGAAGTTTCTCAGAATGCTTCTGGGTAGTTTTTTCTTTTCTACAATAGGCACCCAAGGACACCAAATATCCACTTGCAGATTCTACTAAATGAGTGTTTCCAAACTGCTCAATCAAGAGAAAGGTTCATCTCTGTGAGATGAATGTTAACATCACTAAGGAGTTTCTCAGAACCCTTCTGTGTACTTTTTATGTGAAGATATTTCCTTTTCCACCATAGGCGTCAAAGGTCTCCAAATATCCACTTGCACATTCTACAAAAACAAAGTTTCAAAACTGATCTATCAAATAAATTTTGATATGATCAAAATTTATTTTGATGGTTCAAATCATTGAGATGAATGCACACATCACAAGGAATTTTCTCATAATGATTCTGTGTAGTTTTTCTATGAAGATATTCCCCCTTCCAAAATGGGCCTGAAAGCACTACAAATGTACACTTGTAGATTCTACAAAAAGTGTGTTTCAAAACTGCTCAATGAAAAGAAAAGTTCTACTCGGTCAGATGAATGCACACATCACAAAGCAGTTTGTCAGAATGTTTCTCTATAGTTTTTATTTTAAGAAATTTCCTTTTCCACCATTGGCCTCAAAGCGTTCTAAATGTACAATTGCAGATTCTAGAAAAAGAGTGGTTCAAAGCTGCTCAATCAAAAGAAATGTTCAAATCTGTGAGATAAATGCACACATTACAAAGAAGTTCCAGAATCCTTCTGTCTAGTTATTTTGTGAAGATATTTCTTTTTCCACCATATGCCTCATAGTGATCCAAATATCCACTTGTAAATTCTACATAAAGAGTGTTTCAAAACTGCTCAATCGAAAGTAATGTTCAACTCTGTGAGATGAATGCACAAATCACGAAGAAGTTTGTCAGAATGTTTCCGTCTAGTTTTTATGTGAAGATATTTCCTTTTCCAGCATAGACCTCAAAGCGCTCCAAATGTCCACTTGCAGATTCTATAAAAGGAGTGTTTCCAAACTGTTCAATCAAAGAAAGGTTCCACTCTGTCATTTGAATTCACACATTGCAAAGAACTTTCTCAGAATGTTTCTGTCTACTATATATGTGAAGATATTTTCTTTCCCACCATAGGCCTTAAAGCGCTCCAAATGTCCACTTGCAGATTCTACAAAGAGAGTGTTTCCTAACTTCTCAATCAAAAGAAAGGTTCAACTCTGTGAGATGATTGAACACATCACAAAGTATTTTCTCAGAATGATTCCGTCTAATTTTTATGGGAAGATATTTCCTTTTCCACCATAGGCCTCAAAGAGCTCCAAATGTACAATTGTGGATTCTTCAAAAGGGTGTTTCAAAATTGTTCATTGAAAAGAAATGTTCAACTCTGTGAGATGAATGCACACATCACAGAGTGGTTTGTCAGAATGTTTCTGTATAGTTTTTATGAGAAGATAATTCCTTTTCCACCATAGTCCTCGAAGCACTCTAAATGTCTAATTGCAGAATCTACAAAAAGTGAGTTTCAAAGCTGCTAAATAAAAAGAAATTTTCAACTCTGCGAGATGAATGCAAACATCACAAATAAGTTTCTCACAATGCTTCTGTCTAGTTATTATGTGAAGATATTTCATTTTCCACCATAGGCTTCAAAGCGCTCCAAATGTCCACTTGCAAATTCTACAAAAAGAGTGTTTCAAAACTGCTCAATTGCAAGTAAGGTTCAACTCTGGGAGATGAATGCACACATCACAAAGATGTTTGTCAGAATGCTTCTGCCTAGTTTTTATGGGAAGATATTTCCTTTCCCACGACAGGCTGCAAAGCACTCCTAATATCCACTTTCAGATAGTACAAAAAGGATGTTTCAAAACTGCCCAATCAAAAATAGAGTTCATCTTAGTGAGATGAATTCACATATCACAAACAATTTTCACAGAATGATTCTGTGTACTTTTTATGTGAAGATATTTCCTTTTACAACTTAGGCCACAAAGCTCTGCAAATGTCCACTTGCAGATTCTACAAAAAGAGTGTTTCAAAACTGCTCAATCAAAAAAAAGTTCAACTCTGTGAGATGAGTGCACATATCAAAAGAATTTTCTCAGAATGATTCTGTCTAGTTTTTATGTGAAGATACTTCATTTCCCACCTTAGGCCACAAAGGGCTCCAAATGTCCTATTGCAGATTCTACAAAAAGAGTGTTTCAACCCTGCTAAATCAACAGAAAGTTTCAACTCTGTGAGATGAATGCACACATCACAAAGGAGTTTCTCAGAATTCTTCTGTCTAGTACTTAAGTGAAAATATCTCCTTTTCCACCATGAGCCTCAAAGCGCTCCTAATGTCCACTTGCAGATTCTACAAAAAGAGATTTTCCAGACTACACAATCAAAAGAAAGGTTCAACTCTGTGTGATGAATGCACACATCACAAAGTAGTTTCTCAGAATGCTTCTGTCTAGTTCTTAAGTGAAGTTATTTCCTTTTACACCACAGTCTTCAAAGCCCTCCAAATGTCCACTTGCAGATTCTACAAAAAGAGAGTTTCCAAACTATTCAGTCAAAAGAAATGTTCATCTCTGTTAGACCAATGTGCACATCAAGAAGAAATTTGTCAGAATGCTTCTGTCTTGTTTTTATGTGAAGATATTTCCTTTGCCACCATAGGCCTCAAAGCACTCCAAGTGTCCACATGCAGGTAGTACAAAAACAGTGGTTCAAAAGTGCTCCATCAAATGTAAGATTCAACTCTGTGAGATGAATGCACATTTCACAAAGGAGTTTCTCAGAATGCTTTTGTCTACTTTTTATGTAAAGATATTTCCTTTTCCACCAGAGTCCTCAAAGTGCTCCAAATGTACACTTGCAGATTCTACAAAAAGAGTGTTTCCAAACTGCTAATCAAAAGGAAGTTTCAACTCTGTTAGATGAATGAACACATCACAAAGAATTTTCTAAGAATGATTCTGTCTAGTTTTTATGTGAAGATATTTCCTTTTCCACTATAAGCCTCAAAGCGCTCCAAATGTACAATTGCAGATTCTTCAAAAATGGTGTTTCAAAATTGATCATTGAAAAGAAAGGTTCAACTCTGTAGATGAATTCAAACATCACAGAGTAGTTTGTCAGAATGTTTCTGTATAGTTTTTAGAGAAGATAATTCCTTTTCCATCATAGTCCTCGAATCACTCCAAATGTCCAATTGCAGATTCTACAAAAAGTGTGTTTCAAAGCTGCTCAATAAAAAGAAATTTTCAACTCTGTGAGATGAAATCACACAGGACAAAGAAGTGTCTCAGAATGGTTCTATGTAGTTTTTATGGGAAGATAATTCATTTTCCACCATTGGCCACAAAGGGCTCCAAATAACCACTTGCAGATTCTACTAAAAAGGTGTTTCAAAACTGGACGATCAAAAGAAAGCTTTGACTCCGTTAGATGAATGCACACATCACAAATAAGTTTCTGAGAATGCTTTGGTGTAGTTTTTGTGAAGGTATTTCCTCTTCCACAATAGGCCTCAAAGTGCTCCAAATATAAACGTGCAGATTCTGTAAAAAGAGTATTTCAAAACAGCTCAATGAAATGAAATGCTCAACTCTGTGAAATGAATGAACACATCACAGATAATTTTCTCAGAAAGATTCTGTCTAGTTTTTATGTGAAGATATTTCCTTTTCCACCATAGGCCTCAAAGTGCTCCAGATGTCCACTTGCAGATTCTACAAAAAGAGGGTTCCAAAACTACTCAATCAAAAGTGAGGTTCAACTTCGTGAGATTAATGCACACATCACAAAGAAGTTTGTCAGAATGCTTCTGTCTAGTTTTTATGTGAAGATATTTCCTTTTCCACCATAGGCCACAAAGCACACCAAATGTCCAGTTGCAGATTCTACAAAAAGATTGTTTCAAAACAGCTCAATCAAAACAAAGGTTCAACTCTGTGAGATGAATGCACACATCACAAAATAATTTGTAAGAATGCTTCTGTCTAGATTTTATGTGTAGATATTTCCTTTCTCACCATTGAAATCAAGGCACTCTCAATGTTCACTTGCAGATAGTAAATAAAGGGAGCTTCAAAACTGCTCAATCAACAGTAAGGTTCAACTCTGTGAGATGGAATGGAATTTGCAGAGGAATGTGGATTGCAATGTGGAATGGAATGTGGAATGGAATGAGGAATGGAATGGAATAGAATGTGGAATGGAACATGGAATGGAATGTGGAATGGAACTTGGAAAGGAATGTAGAATGGAATGTGGAATGGAACGTGGAATGGAACGTGGAATGGAACTTGGAAAGGAATGTAGAATGGAATGTGGAATGCAAAGTGAAATGGAATGGAATGGAATGTGGAATGGAAGGTGGAATGGAACATGGAATGGAAAGTGGAATGGGATGTGCAATGGATTGTGGAATGGAAAGTGGAATGGAAAGGAATGTAACGTGTAATGGAACGTGGAATGAAATGGAATGGAAAGTGGAATGGATAGTGGAATAGAACATGGAAAAGAATGTGGAATGGAATGTGGAATGGAATGTGGAATGGAATGTGGAAGGCAATGTGCCATGGAATGGAATGGAATGTGGAATGGAACTTGCAATGGTTCCTGTAATTAAACGTGGAATGGAACGTAAAATGGAACTGGAAGGGAATGTGGTATGGAATGTGCAATGGAATATGGAATGGAACGTGAAATTAAATGGATTGGAATGTTGAATGGAACGTGGAATGGAATGGAATGGAATGTGGAATGGAATGTGGAATGCAATTGAATGGAATGGGGAATGGAATGGAATGGAATGTGGAATGGAAAGACATGGAACATGGAATGGGACGTGGAATGGAACATGGAATACAACATCGAATGGAACTTGGAAAGAAATGTCAAATGGAATGCAATGTGAACTGGAATGGAAAGGAATGAGGAATGGAACGTAATGGAATGTGGAATGGAACATAGAATGGAAAGTGGAATTGAATGGAATGGAAAGTGGAAGGAAATGTGGATGTAATGGAATGGAACGTGGAATTGAAAGGAATGCAATGTGAAATGGAAAGTGAAATGGAATGGAAAGGAACGTATAATTTAATGGAATGGAAAGTGGAATGGAACATGGAATGGAAAGGAATGGAACTTGAAATGCGACGTGGAATGGAAAGTGGAATGGAACATGGAATGGAACATGGAATGGAATGGAATTGAACGTGTAATGGAATGAAATGGAATGTGGAATGGAAAGGAATGCAACGTGGAATGGGACGTGGAATGGAAAGTGGAAAGGAATGGAATGGAACGTGGAATGGAATGGAATGGAGTGGAATATTGAATGGAACGGAATGGAAAGGAATGGAATGGAATGCGGAATGCAATGGAATGAAAGGTGGAATGGAATGGAAAGGAATACAAAGAATTGTGTAATGGAATGGAATAGAATGGAAACTGAAATATAATTTGGAATGGAATTTGAAATGGAATGTGGTATTAAAGGTGGAATGGAATGGAATGGAAAGTGGAAAGGAATGTGGAAAGGAATGCAATGGATTGAGAATGGAATGGATGGAATATGAAATGGAATATTGAATGGAATGTGGAATGGAATGTGGAATGGAACGGAATGGAATGAGGAATGGAATGTGGAATGGAATGTGGAACGGAACGTTTAATGGAATGTGGAACGGAATGTGGAGTGGAATGGAATGGCATATTAAATGGAATGGAATGGAATGTTAAATGGAATGGCATGGAATTTGGAAAGGAAAGTGGACTGGAATGTGCAACAGAATGCAATGGAAAGTGGAATGGAGTGGAATGGAAAGTGGAATGAAATGTGGTATCGAATGGAATGGAGTGGAATGTGGAATGGAATGTGGAATGGAATGGAATGGAATGTGGAATGGAATGTGCAATGGAATAAAATAGAATGTGGAATGGAATGTGGAATGAAATGGAATGGAATGCAATGTGGAATGAAATGCAATGGAATATGGAATGGACTGGAATGGAATGTGGAATGAATCGGAATGGAATGCAATGTGGAATGAAATGCAATGGAATATGGAATGGAGTGGAATGGAATGTAAAACGGAATGTGCAATGGAAAGTGGAATGGAATGTGGAATGGAATGGAATGGAAGGTGGAATGGAATTGAACTTGGAATGTAATGGAATGGAATGTGGATTGGAATGGAATGGAATGGAATGTGGAATGGAATAGATTGGAATGTGGAATGGAATGTGGAATGAATTGTGGAATGGAACGGAATGGAACAAGGAATGGAACGTGGAATGGGATGTTCAATGGAATATGGAATGGAAAGTTGAATAGAATGGAATGGAACGTGGAATTGAATGTGGAAAGGAATGGAATGGAATGTGGAATGGAACGTAGAATGAAACGTGTAAAGGAATGTGGAATGGAACATGGAACGGAATGTGGAATGGAATGTGGAAGGGAATGTGGAGGGGAATGAAATGGAATTTAATAGAATGTGGAATGGAACGGGCAATGTATCGTGGAATAGAGTGTGGAATGGATCGTGGAATGGAATGTGAAATGGATTGTGGAATGGAATGTGGAATGGAATATGGAATGGAACATGAAATTGAATGGAATGAAATGTTGAATAGAACGTGGAATGGAATGGAATGGAATGTGGAATGGAATGTGGAATGTTTTGGAATGGAACGTGGAATGGAACGTGGAAAGGAAAGTGGAATGGAATGGAATGGAATGTGGAATGAAACGCGGAATGTAATGGAATGGAATGTGGAATGGAACGTGGAATTGAAGCTGGAAAAGTACGAGGAATGGAATGGAATGGAAAGTGGAATGGAACTTGGAAAGAATGGAATGGAACTTGAATTGGAATGTGAAATGGAATGTGGAATGGAACGTGGAATGGAACGTGGAATGAAACCGATTGGAATGTAGAATGGAATGGGATGGAACTTGGAATGCAATGTGGAATGGAATGTGAAATGGAACGTGGAATGGAAAGTGGAGTGAAAGGGAATGGAATGTGGAATGGAATGGAATGTGGAATGGAATGGAATGGAATGTGGAATGGAAAGGAATGGAACATGAAATGGGTCGTGGAATGGAACAAGGATTGCATCGTGGAATGGAACGTGGAAAGGAATGTGGAATGCAATGGAATGACATGTGGAATCGAATGGAACGGAATATGGAATGGAATTGAATGGAGTGGAATGTGGATTGGAATCGAATAGAATGGAATGGAAGGGGGAATGCGATGGAATGGAATGTGGAATGGAATGGAATGGAATGGAATGTGGAATGTAATGTAATGGAATGGAATGGAATGTGTAATTTAATGGAATGGAATGAGGAATGGAATGGATTAGAATGTGGAATGCAATGGAATGGAACTTGGAATGGAATGTGGAATGGAATGTGGAATGGATTGTGCAATGGAATGGAAAGGAATGTGGAATAGAATGGAGTGTAATGGATTGTGGAATGGAATTTGGAAATGAATGCGGAATGGAATGGAATGGAATGTACAATGAAATGGAATGGAATGTGGAATGGAATGGAAAGGAAATTGAAATAGAATGTGGAACGGAATGAGAAACGGAATATGGAATGGAATGTGGAATGGAATGAAAAGGAATGTCGAATGGAATGGTATGGAACGTGGAATGGAACGGAATGGAACGTGGAATGGAAGGTGGAATGGAACATGGAATGGAAAGTGGAAAGCAATGTGGAATGGAATGTGGAATGCAATGGAATGGAATGTGATATGAAATGTGAAATGGAATGGAACGGAATGTGGAAAGGAATGTGGAATGTAATGCAATGGAATGAGAATGGAATGTGCAATGGAATGGAATGGAATGTTTAATGGAATGTGGTATGGAATGGATTGGAATGTGGAATGGAATGTGGAATGAAATGCGAAATGGTAGGGAAAGGAATGTGGAATGCAATGTGGAATGAAACGTGAAATGGAACGTGGATTCGAATGGAATGAAACTTGGAACAGAATGTGGAATGGAATGGAAGGGAATGTGGAATGAACTGTGGAGTGTAATAGAAAGGAATGTGGAACAGAATGGAATGGAATATTGAATGGAAAGTGGAATGGAACAGAATGGAATGTGGAATGGAATGTGCAATGCAAAGTGGAATGGAAAGTTTAATGGAATGGAATGGAATGTGAAATGGAATGTGGAATGGAATCGAATGGAATGTGGAATGGAATGTGGAACGGAGTGTGGAATGGAATGGAATGGAATGTGGAATGGAATGTGGCAAGAAATTTAATGGAATGTGGAATGGAAAGTGGATTGCAATGTAGAATGGGTTGTGGAATTGAAATTGGAATGGAATGGAATGGAAAGTGGAATGGAACGTGGAATGGAATTGAACGGAAAGGGGAATGGTTTGTGGAATGGAACTTGTAATGGAATGGAATGGAATGTGGAATGGAAAGTGAAATGCAATGGAATTGATCATGGAATATAACGTCTAATGGAACGTGGAATGGAATGTGGAATTGAACATAGGATAGAAAGTGGAATCAAGTGTGGAATGGAATGCAATGGAATATGGAAAGGAATGTGGAATTGAGTGTGAAATGGAAGGTGGAATGGAATGGAATGGAATGTGAAATGGATCGTGGAATTGAATGGAATGGAATGGAATGGAATGTGGAATGGAATGTGGAATGGAATGTTCAATGGAATGGAATGAAATGTGGAATGAAATGTTTATTGGAATGGAATGGAACGTGGAATGTAATGGAATGGAATGTGGAAAGAAATTTAACGGACATTGGAATGGAATGTGGAATGGAATGTGGAATGGAATGGAATGGAATTTAAAGAAATGTGGAATGGCAAGTGAATTGGAATGCAACAGATTGTGGAATAGAATGTAAAATGAAACGCAATGGAATGAGAATGGAAAGTGGAATGGAATGTGGAACGGACTGCCGAATGGAATGTGGAATGGATTGTGGAATTGAACGGAATGTGGAAAAGAATGGGGAATGGAATGTGGAATTAAATGGAATGGAATGTGAAATGGAATGAAATGGAATGTGGAAAGGAAACTGGAATGGAATGCAATGGAATGTGGAATGGAACGGAAAGGAATGTGGAATAGAATGTGGAATGGAATATGGAATGGAACGGAATGGTATGTGGAATGGAATGTGAAATCCAATGTGGAATGGAATGGAATGGACGGTGGAATGGAATGTTATGGAATGGTATGGAATGTGGAATGGAATGGAATGGAATGTGGAATGGAACGTGGAATGGAGCGTGGAATGGAATGTGGAATGCAATGCGGAATAGAGAGGAATGGAAAGTGAAATGGAATGTGGGATGGAATGGAATGGACCCTGGAATGGAATGTGGAATGGAATGTGGAATGGAATGGAATGGAATGTGCCAGGCAATGTGGAATGGGATTTGGAATGCAATGGAAGGAATGTCGAATGGAATGTGATATGGAATGGAATGGAAGGTCAAATGGAATGTGGAAAGGAATCGGGAATGGACAGTGGAATGGAAAGTGCAATGGAATGTGGAATGTATTGTGGAATGGAAAGTGGAATAGAATGGAATGGAACATGTAACGGAATGTGGAATGGAAAGTAATGTAATATGGAAAGGAATGTGGAAATGAAAGTGGAATGGAATTCAATGGAATGTTTAATGTAACATGGATTGGAAGGGAATGGAAAGTGGAAATGAACGTGTATTGTAAACTGGAGTGGAATAGAATGTAGAATGGAATGTGGAATGGAATGTGGAATGGAATGGAATGGAATGTGGAATGGAATGGAATGGAAGGTGGAATGGTATGGAATGAAGTGTAATAGAAAGGAATGTGGAACAGAATGGAATGGAATATGGAATGGAATGTGGAATGGAACAGAATGGAATGTGGAATGGAACTTGCTATGGAATGTGGAATGGAAAGTTTAATGGAATGGAATGGAATGTGTAATCGAACATGGAATGAATTCGAATGGAACGTGGAATGGAAAGTGGAATGGAATGTGGAATGGAATGCGGAATGGAATAGAATTGAATGTGGAATGGAATGTGGAACGGAGTGTGGAATGGAATGGAATGGAATGTGGAATGTAATGCGGCAAGTAATTTAACGGAATGTGGAATGGAAAGTGGATTGCAATGTAGAATGTGTTGTGGAATGGAATGTGGTATAGAACGGAATAGAATGTGGAACGGAATGTGGAATGTAGTGTGGAATAGAACTTGGAATGGAATGCAATGGAATATGGAATGGAACGTGTAATGGAATGGAATGCAAAGTGGAACAGTATGTGGAATGGAAATTTTAATGGAATGGAATGGAATGTGGAATGGAAAGTGAAATGCAATGGAATTCAACGCGGAATATAACGTCTAATGCAAAGTGGAATGGAATGTTTAATTAAACATATGATATAATGTGGAATCAAGTTTGGAATGGAACGGAATAGAATATGGAAAGGAATGTGGAATTGAGTGTGGAATGGAACGTGTAATGGAATTCAATGGAATGTGGAATGGAACGTGGAATTGAATGGAATGAAACGAAATGGAATGTGGAATGGAACGTGGAATGGAATGTGCAATGGAATGGAATGAAATGTGGAATGAAACGTGTATTGGAAAGGAATGTAATGTGGAATGGAATGCAGTGGAATGTGGAATGGAATTTAACGGACATTGGAAAGGATCGTGGTTTGGAATGTGGAACGGAATGTGGAAAGGAATGTGGAATGGAATGTGGAAAGGAATGTGGAATGAAATGTGGAATGGAACGGAATTGAGCATGGAATGGAATGTGGAATGGAACGTAGAATGCAATGGAATGGAATGTGGAATGGGATGGATTGGAATGAGGAATGGGACGTAGAGTGGAATGTGGAAGGGAATTTGGAACGGAACGTGGAATGGAACGTGGAATGGAATGGAATGTAATGTGTAACGGAATGGAATGGAATGTGGAATGGAATGTGGAATGGAATGTGTAATGGAATGGACTGGAATTTGGAATGGTGTGGAATGGAATGTTGATTGGAACCTGAAATGGAAAGTGCAATGTAACGTGGAATGGAAAGCAATGCAATGTGGAATGGAATGCAGTGGAATGTGGAATGGAATGTAACGTAATGTGGAATGGAATGTGGAATGGAATATGGAATAGAATCTGTAATGGAATGGAATGGAATGCGAAATGGAATGGAATGCAATGCGAAATGGAACGTGGAATGGAACGTGGAATGGAACGCGGAATGGAACTTGGAATGGAATGTGGAATGGAATGGAAAAAATGAGAATGAAATGAATTGGAATTTGGAATAGAATGTGGTATGGAATTGAATGGAATGTTGAATGGAATAGAATGGAATGGTATGGAATGTGGAATGGAGTAGAATGGAACGGTATGGAATGTGGAATGGAATGGAAAGGAATGTGGAACGGAATGTAGAATGGAATGGAATGGAACGTGGAATGGATTGTGTAATGGAATGAGGAATAGAACGTTCAATGGAACGTGGAATGGAATGGAATGGAACGTGGAATGGAATGTGGAATGGAATGCGGAATGGGACGTGGAATAGAATGTGCAATGTAATTTGGAATGGAAAGGAATGGAATGTGGAATGGAAAGGAATGGAATGTGGAATGGAATGTGGAATAGAATGGAATGGAAGGCAGAATAGAATGCGAAATGGAATGGATAGGAATCCGGAATGGAATGGAAAGGAATGGTATGGAATGTGGAATGGAAAGTGGAATGGAAACTAGAATGGAATGTGGAATGGAACGTGGAATGGAATAGAATGAAATGTGCAATGGAATGTGGAATGGAATGTGTAATACAACGTGGAATGGAAAGTGGATTTGAACGTGTAATGGAAGGTGGAATGGAATGGAATGGAACTTGAAATGGAAAGTGGAGTGGAATGGAATGGAATGTGGAACGGAATGGAATGGAATGTGGAATGGAAAGGAATGGATCGAGGAATGGAACATGGAATGGAACGTGGAAAGCAACGTGGAATGGAACGTGGAATGTAATGAGAAATGGAATGGAATGGAATGGAATGGGGAATAGAATGGAACGGAATGTGGAATGGAATGAAATGGAGTGGAATGTGGAATGGAATGGAATGGAATGGAATGGAATGGAATGCGGAATGCAAAGGAATGAAATATGGAATGGAATGGAATGAAATGGAATGGAATGGAATGGAATTGACAGAGGCATGCAATGGAATGGAATCTAATGGAATTTGGAAAAGAATGGAATGGAATGTGGAATGGAGTGAAATGTTATGTGAAATGGAATGTGGAATAGAATGCGGAATGGAAAGTGCAAAGGAAAGTGGAATGGAATGGAATGGAATGTGGAATGGAAAGTGGAATTGTATCGAATGGAACGTGGAATGGAAAGTAGAATGGAATGGAGTGGAACGTGGAATCGAAGGTGGAATGGAACGTCGAATGGAATGATCAATGGAATGTGGAATTGAACGTGGAATGGAATGGAATGAAAAGTGGAATGGGAAGTGAAATGTACTGTAAAGGAATGAAATGGAATGTGGAATGGAATGGAATGGAATGTAGAAAGGAATGTGGAATGGAATGTGGAATGGAATGTGGAATGGAACAGAATGGAATGTGGAATGGTATGGGGAATGGAATGTGGAATGGAAAGTGGATTTGAATGGAATGGAATGTCGAATGGAACGTGGAATGTAACGGAATGGAATGTGGAATGGAATGTTCAAGGGAATGTGAAATGGAAAGTGGAATGGAATGGAAAGGAATGTTGAATAGATCGTGGAATGAAATGGATTGGAACGTGGCATGAAACTTGTAGTGGAAGGTGGAAGGAACGTGGAATGGAATGTGGAATGGAACATGGAATAGAATGTGGAATGGAATGTGGAATGTAACCTGGGATGGAATGGAATGGAAGGTGAAATGAAACGTGGAATGGAAGGCAATGGAACATGGAACGGAATGTGGAATGGAATGAGGAATGAAATGTGGAATGGAGCGTGGAATGGAAGAGAATGGAACGTGGAATGGAATGTGGCATGAAATGTCAAATGGAAAGGAGTGGAATGTGGAATAGAATGAGGATTGGAATAGAATGAAATCCGGAATGGAATGGAATGGAATGGAGTGGAATATGGAATGGAATGGAATGGAACGTGGAAAGGAACGTGGAATGGAACATGAAATGGAATGTGGAATGGAAAGGAATGGAATGAAATATGGAAAGGAATGGAATGGAATGTGTAATGGAATGTGTAATGAAAAGTGGAATGGAATGGAATGGAATGGAATTGAAAGTAATGAGGAATTAAATGGAAAGGAATGTGGAATGGAAAGGAATGGAATGCGGAATGCAATGGAATTTTATAGAATGTGAATTGGAATGTAATGGAATGGAAAGGAATGTGGAACGGAATGCAATGGAATGTCGAAAGGAATGCAATGGAATGGAATGGAATGCGGAACTGAATCAATTGGGAAGTGGAATGCAATTGAATGGAATATGGAATGCAATGGAATGGAATGGAATGGAAGGTGGAATGGAATATGAAATGGAATGAGGAATGGAACGTGGAATGGAATAAAATGGATCTCAGAATGGAGTGGAATGGAACGTGGAGTGGAATGTAATGGAACGTTGAAAGGAACGTGGAATGGAACGTGGAAAGGAAAGTGGAGTGGATAGTATAATGGAATGCAAAGGAATGTGGAATGGAATGGAATGGAAAGTGGAAAGGAATGGTATGGAATGTGAAATGGAATGGAATGGAATATGGAATGGAAAGTGGAATGGAATGAAAGGGAAAGTGGAATGGAACGCCTAATGGAAAGTGGAATGCAACGTGGAATGGAATTCAATGGAACGTGGTATGGAATGTGGAATGGAATGTGGAATGGAATGGAAAGGAGTGTGGACTAAAACGAGGAACGGAAGGGAATGGAACGTGGAATGGAATGTGGAATGGAATGCGGAATGGAATGTAATGGAATGCGGGATGCAATGTGGAATGGAATGTGGAATGGAATGGAATGTGGAAGGGAGCGTGGAATGGAAAGGAATGGAATATGGAATGGAACGCTCAAGGGAATGTGGAATGGAATATGTCGGAATGTGTAACGGAATGTGGAATGGAACGTTGAATAGAAAGGAATGGAATGTGGAATGGAATATGGAATGGAATGTAGAATGGAAAGTGGAATGGAATGGAATGAAATGTGGAATCTAATGTGGAAAGGAACGTGGAATGGAAGGTGGAATGGAATGGAATCGAATGTGGAATGGAGTGGGGAATGGAATGGAATGGAATGTGCAATTAAATTTGCAATGGAATGGAAAGGAATGTGGAATTAAATTTGCAATGGAATGGAAAGGAATGTGGAATGGAATGGATCGTGGAATGGAATGTGGAATGCAACGGAATGGAATGTGGAATGAAATGTGGAATGCAATGAAATGCAATTTGGAATGGAATGTGGAGTGGAATGGAATGCAATGAGGAATGGAACGTGCAAAGAAATGTGGAATGGAGCGTGGAATGGAAGATGGAATGGAATGGAATGGAATGTGGAATGGAAGATGGAATGGAATGGAATGGAATGTGGAATGGAATGTGGAATGGATGGAATTTAATGGAATGTGGAATGGAATGGAATGTTTAATGGAATGGAATGGAATGCAATGTGGAAAGGAATGGAATGGAATGGAATGTGGAATGGAATGTGGAATAGAATGGAAAGGAATGTGGAATGGAATGGAATGTGGAATGGAATGGAAAGTTTAAATGGTATGTAATGGAATGTGGAATGGAATGTGTACTGGAATGTAACACTGTGTGGAATTGAATGTGGAATGGAATGGAATGGAATGGAATGTAAAGTGGAATGGAATGTTCAATGGAATGTCTAATGGAATGTGGAATGGAATGGAATGGAATGTGGAATGGAATGTGGAATGGAATGTTCAATGTTTTGTGGAATGGAATGTGGAATAGAATGTAATGGAATGTGGAATGGAATGTGTAATAGAAGGTGAAATGGAACGGAACGGATTGTGGAATTGAATATGGAATGGAAAGTGGAATGGAACGTGGAATGGAATGTGGAATGGAATGTAATGGAATGTGGAATGGAACGTGGAATGGAACGTGGAATGGAATGGAATGGAATGTAAAATGGAATCGAATTTAATGTGGAATTGAATGGTATGGTATGTGGAATGGAATGGAATGGATTGAAATGTGGAATGGAATGGAATGTGAAATGTAATGGAATGTGGAATGGAATGGAATGGAATGTGAAATGCAATGTAATGTGGAATGGAATGGAATGGACTCTAATGTAATGCAGAATTGAATTGAATAGAATGTAGAATGGAATGGAATGGAATGTCGAATGGAATGGAATGGAACGTGGAATGGAATGTGGAATGAAATGTGGAATGGAAAGTGGAATGGAATGGAAGGGAAAGTGTAATAGAATGCAATGGAATGGAATGAGGAATTCAATGTGGAATGGAATGTGGAATTGAACGGAATGGAATGTGAAATGAAATGGAATGGAATGTGGAATGGAATGGATCGGAATGTGGAATGAAATGGAATGGAAAGTGAAATAGAATGTGGAATGGAAAGTGGAATTGAATGTGGAACAGAACGTGGAATTGAAGGTGGAATTGAATCGAATGTATTCTGAAATGGAATGTGCAATGGAATGGTATGGAATGTGGAATGGAATGTTGAATGCAATGTGGAAAGGAATGGAAAGAAACGTGGAATGAAATGTGGAATGGAACGTGGAAAGGAACGTGGAATTGAATAGGGAATTGAATGGAACAGATTGTGGAATGTAATGTGGAATGGAATCCTATGGAATATGGAATGGAATGTGGAAAGCAATGTGGAATGGAATGGAATGGAATGGAATGTGGAATGGAATGTGGAATGGAGCATGGAATGGAACGTGGAATGGAATGCATTGGAATGTGGAATGGAACGTGGGATGGAATGCAATGGAATGTGTAATGGAATGTTGAATGCAGTGTGAAATGGAATGGAAAATGGAATGCAATGTGGAATGGAATGGAATGGAATGTTTAGATGGAATGGTATGGAATGTGGAATAGAATATGGTCTGTAATGGAATGCAATGTGGAATGGAATGTGGAACTTATTGGAATGGAACGTGGAATGGAATGTGGAATGGAACGTGGAATGAAAAATGGAACAGAATAGAATGGAATCTGTAATGGAAGGGAATGGAATGTGGAATGCAATATGCAATGGAATGGAATGGAAAGGAGTGGAAAGTGTAAGGCAATGGAGTGGAATATGGAGTGGAAAGAAATGGAACGTGGAAAGGAACGCGGAATGAAACGAGGAATGCAATGTGGAATGGAACGTGTAATGGAAAGTGGAATGGAATGGAATGGAATGGAATGTGGAATGGAAGGGAATGGAACGTGGAATGCAACGTGAAATGGAAAGCAGAAAACAACGTGGAGTGGAACTTGGAATGGAATGTGGAATGGAATTGAATGGAATGTGGAATGGAATGGAATAGAATGACGAATGGAATGGAATGTATTGGAATTTGGAATGGAATGGAATGGAAGGCAACATATAATGGAATGGAATGTGGAATGGAATGGAATGGAATGGAAAGTGGAATAGAAAGGAATGGAATGGAATGTGGAATGGAATGTCGAATTGAATGTGGAATGGAATGGAAAGGAATGTGGAATTGAATGGAATGGAAGGTAGGAGGTTTTGGAATGGAAAGTGGAATGGAATGTGGAAAGGAACATGGAATGGAGTGCACTGGAACTTGGAAGGGAACGTGGAATGGAATGCAATGGAATGTGGAATGCAATGCAATGGAATGTGGAATGGAACATGGAATGGAAGGTGGAATGGAAAGTGGAATTGAACGTGGAATGGAATGGAATGGAAGGTTGAATGGAATGTGGAATGGAATGTGGAATGGAACGTTCCATTCCACATTCCATTCCATTCCATTCCATGTTCCTTTCCTTTCCATTCCACACTCCATTCAATTGCATTCCACATTCCATTCCACATTCCATTCCATTACATTGCACAATCCTTTCCATTCCATTCCACATTACATTCCACATTCCAGTCCATTGCAGCTCACATTCCATTCCATTCCATTCAACATTCCATTCCACATTCCATTCCTTTCCATTCCACATTCCATTCAATTCCATATTCCACTCCTTTCCATTGAATTCCACATTTCATTCCATTCCACGTTACATTCCCTTCCATTCCACATTCCATTCCATTCCATTCCATTCCATTCCACATTCCATTCCATTACATTCCACATTCCACTCCATTCTATTCCACGTTCCATTCCTAATTCCATTACACATTCCTTTCAATTCCATTCCACGTGTCATTACGTTCCGTTCCACCTTCCATTCCACTTACCATTCCATTCATTTCCACATTCCATTCCATATTCCATTCCGTTCCATTCCACATATCATTCCATTCCATTCCATTCTCTTCCATTACACATTCCATTCTATTCCATTCCACATTCCATTCACTTCCATTCCCTTCCATTCCACATTCCATTCCATTCAATTCCACATTGCATTCCAGTCCATTCCACGTTCCATTCCATTCCATTCCACGTTCCATTGCATTCCGTTCCACATTCCATTCCATTCCATTCCACATTGCATTCCATTCCATTCCATTCCACATTCCATTCCATTCCATTCCACATTGCATTCCTTTCCATTCCATTCCACATTCCATTGAATTATACATTCTATTCCATTCCACATACTATTCCATTCCCTTCCACATTCCATTCCGCATACCATTAGACATTCCTTTCCATTCCATTCCACATTCCATTCCACATTTCTTTCCATTCCATTCCACATTCCACACCATTCCATTCCACGTTCCATTCTGCATTCCATTACCTTACATTTCGCGTTTCATTACACATTCCATTCCATCACATTCCATATTCCATTCCACTTTCCATTACATTGCACTGCACATTCCATTCCACATTCCCTTCCAGATTCCATTCCATTCCATTCCACATTCCATTCCAAGCATTAGACATTCCATTCCACATTCCATTTCATTTCATTCCACATTCCATTACACATTCCATTCCAATCCATTCCACATTAAATTCGATTGCATCAATATTCCATTCCATATCATTCCACATTCCATTCTGCATTCCACTCCATTCCATTCCACATACCATGCCATTCCATTCCATATTCTATTCCATTGAATTCCACATTCCATTCCATTACATTCCACATTCCATTCCATTACATTCCACATTCCATTCCATTCAATTCCACGTTCCGTTCTATTCCATTCCAAGTTCCATTCCATTTCACCTTCCATTCCATTCCATGTTCCATTCCATTCCATTCCAAGTTCCATTTCACATTCCATTCCATTCCATTACACATTCCATTCCATTCAATTCCACATTGCATTCCACATTCCATTCCCATTCCATTCCATTCCATTCCATATTCCATTCCAAGCATTCCACATTCCATTCCACATACCACTCCATACCGTTCCACATTCCATTCCACATTCCTTTGCATTCCATTCCACATTCCATGTCACTGCATTTAACATTCCATTCCTTTCCATTGCACACTCAATTCCACATTCCATTTCTTTCCATTCCACATTCCATTCCACATTCCATTCCATTTCATTCCACGTTCCATTCCACATTCCATTCCATTCCATTCCACATTTCATTCAATTCCATTCACTTTCCATTCCACATTCCATTCCATTCCACAATCCTTTGCATTCCATTGCACATTCCATTCCAAATTCCATTACATTCCTTTCCACATTTCATTCCAATGCAGTTCACATTCCATTCTATTCCATTCCACATTCCATTCCATTCCATTCCACATTCCATACCATTTCGTATTCCATTCCATTCCACATTCAATTCCAATCCACGTTCCATTACACATTCCATTCTATTCCATTCCACATTCCATACCTTTCCACATTCCTTTCAATTCCATTCCGCATTCCATTCCATTCCATTTCAAATTGCATTCCATTCCATTCCATTCCACATTCCATTTCACATTCCATTCCCTTCCATTACACATTCCATTCCATTCAATTCCACATTGCATTCCACATTCCATTCCCATTCCATTCCATTCCATATTCAATTCCAAGCATTCCACATTCCATTCCACATACCATTCAATACCGTTCCACATTCCCTTCCACATTTCTTTGCATTCCATTCCACATTCCATTTCACTGCATTTAACATTCCATTCCTTTCCTTTGCCCACTCAATTCCACATTCCATTTCTTTCCATTAGACATTCCATTCCATTTCATTCCACGTTCCATTCCACATTTCATTCCATTCCATTCCACATTTCATTCAATTCCATTCACTTTCCATTCCACATTCCATTCCATTCCACAATCCTTTGCATTCCATTGCACATTCCATTCCAAATTCCATTACATTCCTTTCCACATTCCATTCCAATGCAGTTCACATTCCATTCTATTCCATTCCACATTCCATTCCATTCCATTCCACATTGCATACCATTTCGTATTCCATTCCATTCCATTCCATTCCACGTTCAATTCCAATCCACGTTCCATTACACATTCCATTCTATTCCATTCCACATTCCATACCTTTCCACATTCCTTTCCATTCCATTCACACTCCATTCCATTCCATTTCAAATTGCATTCCATTCCATTCCATTCTATTCCATTCCATTCCATTCGGCATTTCATTCCACATTCCATTCCTTTCCATTCCGCATTCCATTGTACGTCACATTTCACGTTCCATTCCACGTTAAATTGCACGTTCCATTCCACGTTCCATTCCATTCCATTCAACATTCCTTTCCATTCAATTCCACAATCCATTCCATTCCATTCCATTCCATTCCATTCCACGTAGAATTCCACAATCCATTCCAGGTTCCCTTCCATTCCATTCCAAATTCCATTGCACATTCCATTCCATTCCATTCCATTCCACATTCCATTCCATTCCATTCCACATTTCATTTCAAATTCCATTCCATTCCTTTCCATTCCTTTCCAAATGCCATTGAACATTCCATTCCATTCAGTACAATTCCACATCCCAATCCACATTCCATTACATACCATTCCACATTCCATTCCACATTCCGTTGCATTCCATTCCATTCCATTCCACTGCATTCCATTCCACATTCCATTCCACAGTCCATTCCATTCCATTCCTTTCCATTCCATTCCATTCCATTCCGCGTTACATTCCAGATTCCATTCCATTCCATTCTACATTCCATTCCATTGCACATTCCATTCCACCTTCCATGCCAAGTTCCATTCCACCTTCCATTCCACGTTCCATTCAACGTTCCATTCCATTCCATTCCACATTCCATTCCATTAAATTCCACGTTCCATTCCATTCCATTATTCTGTCCATTCCTTTCCAGATTCCATTCCATTCCATTTCTCATTCTACTCCATTCCATTCCACGTTCCATTCCACATTCCGTTCCATTCCATTCCACGTTCCATTCCATTCCATTCCACTTTCCATTCCACATTCCATTCCATTCCATTCCACGTTCCATTCCAAATTAGATTCCATTCCACTCCACATTCCATTTCTTTCCATTCCACATACCTTTCCACAATCCATTCCACGCCATTCCATTCGACATTGCATCCCATTCTCTTTCCTTCCATTCCACATTCCATTCCCTTACATTCTGCGTTCCCTTGCATTCCATTCCACATTCGATTCCACGTTCATTTCCAAGTTCCATTACACGATACATTCCACTTTCCATTCCACTTTCCATTGTACGTTCCATTCAGTGTTCCATTCCAAATTTCATTCCATTCCATTTCAAATTCCATTCCATTCCATTCCATTAAATTCCACATTCCATTCCATTGCATTCCATTGCCCATTCCATTCCATTCCAAATTCCATTCCACATTCCATTCACTTCCATTCCACATTGCATTCCTTTCCACATTAGATTCCACATTCCATTCCTCATTGCATTCCATTCCTTTATGCATTTCATTCCATTCCTTATTCCATTCCACATTCGATTCCACATTCCATTCCATTCCATTCCATTCCACATACAATTACATTCCACTCCACATTCCATTAAATTCAATACCCTTCCATTCCAAATTCCATTCCTTTCCATTCCACATTCCATTCCATTCCATTGCACATTCCATTCCACTCCATTCCACATTCCAGTTCCATTCCATTCCACATTCCATTCCATTCCATTGCACATTCCATTTCATTGCATTCCACATTCCATTCCATTCCATTCCACATTCCATTCCATTCCATTCCACATTCCATTCCATTCCATCCGACATTCCATTCCATTCCATTCCATTCCATTCCACACTGCATTCCATTCCATTCCATTCCACATTCCATTCAACAATCCATTCCATTCCATGCCACATTCCATTCCATTCCATTCCACATTCGAATCCAATCCAAATTCCATTGCACATTCCATTCCACTCCGTTCAATTCTATTTTCCATTCCATTCCACTCCATTTCATTCCAAGTTCCACTCCACGTTCCATTCCATATTCCATTCTGTTCCATTCCATTCCATTCCACATTCCATTCCACATTCCATTCCATTCCATTTCACATTCCATTCCATTCCATTCCACATTCCATTCCATTCAATTCCATGGCATTCCACATTCCATTCCATTCCATTCCATTCCACATTGCATTCCATTACATTCCACATTCTATTCCATTCCATTCCACATTCTATTTCACATCCCTTTCCATTCCATTCCACGTTCCATTCCACATGCAATTCCATTCCATTCCACATTTCATTCCATTCCAATCCATTCAAGTCCACATTCCATTCCGTTCCATTCCATTACACTTTCGATTCCATTACGTTACACATTCCATTACACATTCATTCTATTCCATTCCACTTTCCATTCCACATTCCATTCCACATTCCTTCACATTCCATTCCACATTCCATTCCATTCCATTACACATTCCATTCCCTTCCTTTTCTTTCCATTTCATTCCATTCCATTTCATACTCCATTCCACATTACCTTCCATTCCACTCCACGTTCCATTCCGCATTCCATTCCTTTCCATTCCACATTCCATTCCATTCCATTTCAAATTCTATTCCAGTCCATTCCACATTCCAATCCATTCGATTCCACATACCATTCCATTCCATTCCATTCCACATTATATTCCATTCTATTAAATATTCTATTCCACATTCCATTCCATTCCACATTCCATTCGTCAATCCATTCCATTCCACATTGTATTCCATATTCCTTTCCATTCCAATCCCTATTCCATTCCATTCCACTACATATTCTATTCCACTTTCCATTCCAGTGCTTTCCACATTCCATTCCACAATCCTCTCCATTACATTTCACATTGCATTCCACATTCCATTCCATTCCCTTCCACATTCCAGTAAACATTACTTACCATTCCTTTCCACATTGCATTGCACAGTCCATTGCAATCCATTCCACATTGCATTCCACATTCCTTTCCATTCCATTCCACATTCCATTGCATTCCATTTCACATTCCATTCCACTTTCCTTTCTATTACATTCCGCTTTCCGTTCCACATTCCATTCCATTCCACTCCGCATTCAATTCCACGTTCCACTCCACGTTCCATTCCATGTTCCTTTCCACATTCCATTCCACGTTCTATTCCAATCCATTCCATATTCCATACCATTCCATTCCACATTCCATTCATTTCCATTCCACATTCCATTCCACATTCCATTCTGTTTCATTTCACATTCTATTCCACATTCCATTCCATTCCATTCCATATTCATTTCCATTCCATTCCACATTCCATTCAATTCCATTCTACACTCCATTCCACATTCCATTCCATTCCATTGCACAATCCTTTCCATTCCATTCCACATTCCATTCCACATTCCATTCCACATATCATCCGAATACATTGCGCATTCCATTCCATTGTAGTTCACATTCCATTCCATTCCATTCCACATTCCATTCCACATTCCATTCCTTTGCATTCCACATTCCATTCCATTCCATATTCCATTCCATTCCATTGCATTCCACATTTCATTCCATTTCATGTTCCGTTCCAAATTCCATTCCATTCCATTCCACGTTCCATTCCATTCCATTCCACAGTACATTCCATTCCATTCAATTCCAGTCCGCATTCCATTACATTCCACATTCCATTCCACATTCCATTCCATTCCATTCCACATTCCATTCCATTCCCTTCCATTCCGCTTTCCATTCCATTGCATTCCATTCCACACACCTTTCCCCATTCCATTCCATTCCACATTCCATTCCACATTCCATTCCATTCCCTTCCACATTCCATTCCATTCCATTCTGCATTCCATTCCACATTCCTTTCCACATTCCTTTCCACATTCCATTCCACGTTCCATTCCAAGTTCCATTCCACGTTCCAATCCATGTCCCGTTCCATTCCACTCGACGTTCCATTACACATTCAATTCTGCAACATTCCACTTTCCATTCCACGGTCCATTCCATTTCATTCCACTTTCCAGTCCACATAACATTCTTTTCCATACCACATTCCATTACACATTTCATTCCATTCCATCCCACATTCCATTCCACGTTCCATTCCATTCGATTCCACATTCCATTCCAAATTGCATTCCGCGTTCAATTTCACCTTCCATTAGACGTTCCATTCCACGTTCCATTTCACATTTCATTCCATTCCATTTCATATACCATTCCACGTTCCATTCCATTCCATTCCACATTCAATTCCACGTTCCATTCAATTCCATTCCACGATCCATTCCATTCCATCCCACATTCCCTTCGACATTCCATTCCATTCCATTCTGCATTCCATTCCACATTCCATTAAACTTTCCATTCCATATTCCACTCCACGTTCCATTCGATGTTCCATTCCACGTTCCATTCCATTCCATTCCAAGTTCCATTCCTCAATCCATTCACATTCCATTCCGTTATATTACACATTCTATTCCACATTCCATTCCACGTTCCATTCCACGATCCATTCCATTCCTTTCCACATTCGTTTCCATGTTCCATTCCTTTCCATTCCACAATCCACTCCGCCTTCCATTCCAATACAATCCACATTCCATTCCAGTACAATCCACCTTGCACTCCATTTCATTCCATTCCATTCCTCATTCGATTTCACATTACATTCCATTGCATTTCACGTTCAATTCCATTATATTCAACTTTCCATTCCATTCTTTTCCATTGCATTCCTCATTCCATTTCACATTCCACTGCATTCCATTCCACGTTCTATTCCATTCCATTCAACGTTCCATTCCTCCTTCCATTCCATTCCATTCCATTCCACATTCCATTCCATATTACATTGCATTCCATTCCACATTCTATTCCATTCCATTCCCTTCCATTCCATTAAACATTCCATTTCATTCCACTGCATATTCCTTTCCATTCCATTCCACATTCCATTCCATTCCATTCTCGATCCATTCCATCTTGCATTCCATTCCATTCCACATTCCATTCCAATTCATACCACATTCCATTCCACATTCCTTTCCATTCCATTCCACGTTCTATTCCACATTCCATTCCACATTCCATTCCATTCCACTCCATTCCATTCCATTCCACATTCCATTCCACATTCCGTTCCACATTCCA
Organism: Pongo abelii; assembly: GCF_028885655.2. NCBI lineage: Eukaryota > Metazoa > Chordata > Mammalia > Primates > Hominidae > Pongo > Pongo abelii. Next base: position 13,134,469 of record NC_072000.2, on the reverse strand, counting down.
TTCCACATTCCATTCCATTCCTCTCCACTCCATTTCATTCCACGTTCCATTCCACATTCCATTTCACGTTCCATTCCATATTCCATTCCATTCCATTCCACTTTCCGTTCCACATTCCATTCCACATTCCGTTCCATTACCTTCCATTACATTACATTCCATTGCACATTCTATTCCATTCCACATTACATTTCACTAATTTCCACATTCCATTCCATTCCTTTCCACATTCCATTCCATTGCATTCCATTGTATTCCACTCTATTGCACCTTGCATTCCAGTTTCCGTGCCACATTCTATTCCACATTCCTTTCCATCTCATTTCATTCCGCATTCCATTCCACATTCCAACCCATTATATTCCAAATTAATTTCCATCCCATTCCACATTCCAACCCATTGTATTCCAAATTACTTTCCATCCCATTCCACACTCCATTCCACATTCCATTCCACTACATTCCAAATTCCATTCCACATTCCACATCATACCGTTCCACAGTCCATTCCTTTCTATTCCACTTTCCATTACACATTCCATTCCATTCCACATTCCATTCCATATTCCATTCCACAATCCGTTCCATTCCACATTCCATTCCATATTCCATTCCATTACATTGCATTCCACATTCCATTCCATTCCATTCCAAATTCCACTCCATTCAATTACACATTCCATTCCACATAAAATTCCATTCTATTCCACGTTGAATTACACAATCCTTTCCACATTCCATTCCATTCCATTCCATTGCACTTTCAATTCCATTCCATTCTATTTCAATCCACTTTCTATTGCATTCCTTTCCACATTCCATTGCATTGCATTCCACATTCCATTCCATTCCATTCCACCTTCCATTCCGTTCGCTTTCAATTCCATTCCATTCCTCATTCCATTCCATTCCATTCCATATTACATTCTCTTCCATTCCACATTCCATTCCATTCCACATTGCTTTCCATTCCATTCCTTATTCTATTCCACATTCCTTTCCATTCCATTCCACATTCCATTCCATTCATCATTCCCCTCCGCTCCATTCCATTGCGTTCCACATTGCATTCCATTCCATTCCATTCCACATTCCATTCCATTCCATTCCCTTCCGCATTCCATTCCATTCCACATTCTATTTCCCATTCCATTCCATTCCATTCTGCATTCCATTCCACATTCAATTCTATTCCATTCCACATTAAATTCCATACCATTGCCCATTAAATTCTATTTCCATTTCACTTTCCATTCAACTCCATTCCACATTATATTGCATTCCATTCCACATTCCATTGCATTCCATTACGAATTGCATTCCATTCCATTCCACATTACATTCCATGACGTTGCATTGCATTCCATATTCCATTCCATTTGATTCCACATTTCATTCCCATCCATTCCCCATTGCATTCCACATTCGATTCCGTTCCATTCCACTTTGCATTCCACATCCCATTGCACATTCCGTTCCATTCCACGTTGCGTTCCACATTCCATTTCCCATTACATTCCATTCCATTCCACATTCCATTCCATTCCATTCCATTGTAGTTCACATTCCATTCCATTCCATACAACATTCCATTCCACATTCCATTCCTTTGCATTCCACATTTCGTTCCATTCCATATTCCATTCCATTCCATTGCATTCCACATTTCATTCCATTTCATGTTCCGTTCCAAATTCCATTCCATTCCATTCCATTCCACAGTACATTCCATTCCATTCAATTCCAGTCCGCATTCCATTCCATTCCACATTCCATTCCACATTCCATTCCATTCCATTCCACATTCCATTCCATTCCCTTCCATTCCGCTTTCCATTCCATTGCATTCCATTCCACACCCCTTTCCCCATTCCATTCCATTCCACATTCCATTCCATTCCCTTCCACATTCCATTCCATTCCATTCTGCATTCCATTCCACATTCCTTTCCACATTCCTTTCCACGTTCCATTCCACGTTCCATTCCAAGTTCCATTCCACGTTCCAATCCACGTTCCGTTCCATTCCACTCGACATTCCATTACACATTCAATTCTGCAACATTCCACTTTCCATTCCACGGTCCATTCCATTTCATTCCACATTCCAGTCCACAAAACATTCTATTCCATACCACATTCCATTACACATTTCATTCCATTCCATCCCACATTCCATTCCACGTTCCATTCCATTCCTTTCCACATTCCATTCCAAATTGCATTCCGCGTTCAATTTCACCTTCCATTAGACGTTCCATTCCACGTTCCATTTCACATTTCATTCCATTTCATTTCATATACCATTCCACGTTCCATTCCATTCCATTCCAAATTCAATTCCACGTTCCATTCAATTCCATTCCACCTTCCTTTCCGTTCCATTGCAAATTCCGTTCCTTTCCATTTCACATTCCATTCCATTCCATTACATTCCACATTCCATTCTATTCCATTCCACAATCCATTCAATTCCATTTCATTCTATTCCACATTCCATTCCACTTTCCATTCCACATTACATTACATTCCTTTTCACATTCCATTCCACTCCACTCAATTCCACATTCTATTCCATTGCATTCAACATTCCATTCCACATTCCCTTCCAAATTCCAATCCACATTCCATTGCATTCCATTCCACAATCCATTCCATTCCATTCAATTGCATTCCACATTCCATTCCAAATTCCATTCCTCATTCCATTCCATTCCATTCCACATTCCTTTCCATTCCATTCCATTGCATTCCACATTCCCTTCCATATCATTCCATTCCACATTCCATTCCATTCCATTGCATTCCACGTTCTATTCCATTCTAATCCACATTCCATTCAATTCCACATTCCATTCCCCATTCCACTCCATTCCATTCCACATTCCATACCATTCCACTCCTCCGTCCATTCCATTCCATTCCACATTCCATTCCATTCCGTTCCACATTCCATTCCAATTCTTTCCATTGCATGCCACATTCCATTCCATTCCATTCAATTCCATATTCCTTTCCATTCCATTCCACTTTCCGTTCCATCCCATTCCACTTTCCGTTCCATCCCATTCCACTTTCCATTCCACTTTCAATTACATTGCATTCCACATTGCATTCCCATTCCATTCCAATCCATTTCACATTCCATTCCAAGCATTCCACATTCCATTCCACATACCATTCCATTACGTTCCACATTCCATTCCACATTCCATTGCATTCCATTCCACATTCCATTTCATTGCATTCCACATTCCATTCCTTTCCATTCCACATTCAATTCCACTTTCCATTTCTTTCCATTCCACATTCCATTCCATTTCATTCCACGTTCCATTCCACATTCCATTCCATTCTGTTCCACATTCCATTCCACATTTCACTCCGCATTGCAGTCCATTCCATTCCACATTCCATTCCACATTACTTTCCACGTTCCATTCCACATTTCATTACACATTGCAGTCCGTTCCATTTCACATTAAATTCCACATTACTTTCCACATTCCATACCACATTCATACCATTCCGCATTCCCTTCCATTCCATTTCACATTCCATTCCATTATATTCCACGTTCCGTTCCACATTCAATTCAACGTTCCATTCCACATTCCGTTCCATAATCATTTCCACATTCCATTGCATTCCATTCCTCGTTCCATTCCATTCCATTCCACATTCCATTCCGTTTCATTTCACATTCCATTCTCTTCCATTCCAAATTCATTTCCACATTCCATTCCACATTCCATTCCACATTCAATTCCACATTCCTTTCCGTTCCATTCCACATTCCATTCCATTCCATTCCACATTCCATTCCACTCCATTCCACATTCCATTCCACGTTCCATTACCCATTCCATTCCATTACATTCCACCTTCCTTTCCACATTCCAATCAGTATTCCATTCCATGTTCCATTCCATTCCATTCCACGTTCCATTCCACGTTCCATTGCACGTTCCTTTCCACGTTCCTTTCCACATTCCATTCCATTCCATTACATATTCCTTACCACTAATTTCCATTCCTCTCCACACCACATTCCATTCCATTCCACATTCCATTCCATATTCCACTCAACATTCCATTCCACATTCCATTCCATTCCTTTCCGCATTGCATTCCACATTCCATTGCATTAAATTCCTCATTCCATTACATTCCACTCCACGTTCCTTTCCTTAACCTTCCACATTCCATTTCACATTCCATTGCACATTCCATTCCACTTTCCGTTCCATTCCATTCCACATTATATTCCATTCCATTCCACATTCCATTGCATTCCATTCCACATTCCATTCCACGTTCCATTAAATTCCATTCCACATTTCATTCAACGTTCCAGTCCAATTCCAATCCTTGTTCTATTCCACGTTCCATTCCACATTCCATTCCACATTCCATTCCTCATTCCATTCCATTCAATTCCACATTACATTACATTCCGTTCCACATTCCATTCCACCTTTCATTCCACATTGCAGTCCATTCCATTCCACATTCCATTCCACTTTACTTTCCACATTCCATTCCACATTTCACTCCACATTTCATTCCAGATTGCAGTCCATTCAATTTCACATTCCATTCCACATTACTTTCCACATTCCATTCCACATTCCATTCCACATTCCATTCCACATTCCATTCCATTCAACATTCCATTCCATTCCATTTCACATTCCATTCGGTTATATTCCACATTCCTTTCCACATTCCATTCAACATTCCATTCCTCATTCCCTTGCATAATCCTTTCCACATTGCATTACATTCCATTCCTCATTCCATTCCATTCCATTCCACATTCCATTCCATTTCATTTCACATTTCATTCTGTTCCATTCCACATTCATTTCCACATTCCATTCCACATTCCTTTCCAAATTCTGTTCCTCATTCCATTCCACATTACTTTAAATTCCATTCCACATTCCATTCCACATTCCATTCCACGTTCCATTCAATGTTCTATTCCACGTTCCATTCCATTCCATTCCACGTTCCATTCCACGTTCCATTAAATTCAATTCCACGTTCCATTCCACATTCCTTTCCATTCAATTTCACATTCCATTTCCCATTCCATTGCACATTCCATTTCACATTCCGTTCCATTCCATTACACATTCTATTCAACATTCCATTTCACATTGCATTCCACATTTCTTTCCATTCCCATCCAAATTTCATTCCATTCCACGTTCCCTTCCACATTCCAGTCCAAATTCCACTCCACATCCCATTCCCTTCCATTCCATGTTCCATTACACATTCCATTCCATTCGATTCCACTTTCCATTCCACATTCCACTCTACATTCGATTCCACATTACATTCCACGTTCCATTCCATTCCATTCAACGTTCCATTCCACGATCCATTCCACGTTACATTGCACGTTCCATTCCACGTTCCTTTCCACATTCCATTCCATTCGAACCTATATTCCCTACGATTAATTTCCATTCCTCTGCACACTCCACTCCATTCCATTCCACATTCCATTCCATATTCCACTCAACATTCCATTCCACATTCCATGCCATTCCTTTCCACATTGCATTCCAAATTCCATTGCATTAAATTCCTCATTTCATTACCTTCCACTCCACATTTCATTCCGTTACATTCCACATTCCATTGCACATTCCATTCCACATTCCATTTCATTCCATTCCACTTTCCATTGCATGTTGCTTTCCACATTCCTTTCCACATTCCATTCCATTCCATTCCATATTCCCTACCATTAATTTCCATTCCTCTCCACACTCCATTCCATTCCATTCCACATTCCATTCCATATTCCACTCAACGCTGCATTCCACATTCCATTCCAATCCACATTCCATTCCACATTACTTTCCACATTCCATTCCACATTTCATTCCACATTGCAGTCCATTCCATTCCACATTCCATACAACATTCCTTTCCACATTCCATTCCATTCCACATTCCATTCCATTCCATTTCACATTCCATTCCGTTATATTCCACCTTCCTTTCCACATTCCATTCAACATTCCATTCCACATTCCGTTCCATAATCCATTCCACATTCCATTGCATTCCATTCCTCATTCCATTCCATTCCATTCCACATTCCATTCCATTTCATTTCACATTCCATTCTGTTCCATTCCACATTCATTTCCACATTCCATTCCACATTCCATTCCGCATTCCGTTCCACATTCCATTCCACATTCCGTTCCATTTCATTCCACATTCCATTCCACATTCCTTTCCATTGCATTCCACATTCCATTCCATTCCATTCCACATGCCATTGCATTCCATTCCACATTCCATTCCACGTTCCATTAAATTCCATTCCACATTCCATTCAACGTTCCAGTCCATTCCAATGCATGTTCCATTCCACGTTCCATTCCACCTTCCATTCCACATTCCATTCCACGTTCCATTCAACATTCCAATCCATTCGATTCCGCATTCCATTCCATTCTGTTCCACATTCCATTCCACATTTCACTCCGCATTGTACTCCATTCTATTCCACATTCCTTTCCACATTACTTTCCACATTCCATTCCACATTTCAATCCACATTGCAGTCCATTCCATTTCACATTCCATTCCACATTACTTTCCACATTCCATTCCACAGTCCATTCCACATTCCATACCATTCCGTATTCCATTCCACTCCATTTCACATTGCATTCCATTACATTCCACATTCCATTCCACTTTCCATTCATCATTCCATTCCACATTCCGTTCCATAATCCTTTCCACATTCCATTGCATTTCATTCCTCGATCCATTCCATTCCATTCCACATTCCATTCCATTTCATTTCACATTGCATTCTGTTCCATTCAACATTCATGTCCACATTCCATTCCACATTCCATTCCACATTCCGTTCCATTCCATTCCACATTCCATTCCACATTCCTTTCCATTCTATTCCACATTCCATTCCATGTTCCATTCCACGTTCCATTCAATGATCTATTCCACGTTACATTCTATTCCATTCCACGTCCATTCCACGTACCATTAAATTCAAATCCACGTTCCATTCCACATTCCATTCAATTCAATAACACATTCCATTTCACATTCCATTCCACATTCCATTTCACATTCCATTCCATTCCATTACACATTCGATTTCCCATTCCATTCCACATTCCATTCAATATTCCATTTCACATTCCAATCCATTCCCTTCCAAATTTCATTCCATTCCACGTTCCCTTCCACATTCCATTCCATTCCATTCCACTTTCCATTCCACATTCCAATCAACATTCCATTCCACATTCCATTCCACTTCCATTCCATTCCATTCCACGTTCCATTCCACGTTGCATTGCACGTTCCTTTCCACATTCCATTCCATTCCATTACATATTCCCTACCATTAATTTCCATTGCTCTCCACACTGCATTCCATTCCATTCCACATTCCATTCCATATTCCACTCAAAATTCCATTCCACATTCCATTCCATTGCTTTCCACATTGCATTCCACATTCCATAGGATTAAATTTCACATTCCATTACATTCCTCTCCACATTCCTTTCCTTTACATTCCACATTCCATTGCACACTCTTTTCCACATTCCATTGCATTCCATTCCACGTTCCATTCCACGTTCCATTCACTTCCATTCCGCGTTCCATTCAACGTTCCATTACACATTCCATTCCACATTCCATTCCGTTCCATTACACATTCCTTTCCGCATTTCATTTCACAATCCATTCCACATTCCATTGCACATTCCAACCCCATTCCATTTCATTCCATTCCTCACTCCGTTCCACATTCCATTCCATTCCATTCCACATTCCATTCCTTTCCATTCCACATTCCAGCCATTTTATTACATTCCACATTCCATTCCACGTTCCATTAAATTCCATTCCACATTCCATTCAACGTTCCAGTCCATTCCAATCCATGTTCCATTCCACGATCCATTCCACCTTCCATTCCACATTCCATTCCACATTCCATTCCTCATTCCATTCCATTCGATTCCACATTCCATTCCTTTCCGTTCTACATTCCATTCCTCATTTCTTTCCACATTGCAGTCCATTCAATTCCACATTCCATTCCACATTCCATTCAACATTCCATTCCACATTCCGTTCCATAATCCTTTCCACATTCCATTGCATTCCATTCCTCGTTCCATTCAATTCCATTCCTCATTCCATTCCAGTTCACTTCACATTCCATTCTGTTCCATTCCACATTCATTTCCACGTTCCATTCCACATTCCATTAAACATTCCATTCATTCCATTGCACTTTTCATTCCATTACATTCCACATTCCATTCCTTTCCATTCCATTGCATTCCAAATTCCATTCTATTCCATTGCATTCGATTCCACATTCCGTTCCATTCTATTCCACATTTCTTTCCATTCCATTGCACATTCCCTTCCATTCCATTGCAAATTCCTTTCCATTCCATTCCATTGCACATTCCATTCCTTTCCATTCCATTCCCAATTCCATTCCATTCCATTCCATTCCATCCCGCTTTCCATTACACATTGACTCCCATTCCACATTCCATTCCACTCCATTCCATATTCTGTTCCTTTACCTTCCATTCCATTCCAAAGTCCATTACACATTCCTTTCCATTCCACATTCCATTCCATTCCATTCCACATTCCATGCCATTTCATTCCATTCCATTGCACATTTCTTTCCAAATTGCATTCCATTCCATTCCAAATTCCATACCATTCCATTCTACATTGCTTTCCATTCCATTCCACATTCCATTCCATTCCATTCCACCTTACTTTCTGCTGTTTTCCACTATCCACTCTATTCCTTTCCACGTTCCTTTCCATTCTATTCCACATGCCATTTCATTCCACTCCATTCCATTCCACATTCCATTACATTCCATTCCACATTCCATACCATTCCATTCCACATTCCATTCCGTTCCATTCCACATTAGATTCCATTCCATTCCACATTCCATTCCGTTTCTTTTCACATTCCTGTGCATTCCATTCCACATTTGATTTCATTCCATTCAATTCCATTCCTTTCCACATTCCATTGCATTCCATTCCAATCCATTCCTCATTCCATTACAGATTGCATTCCATTCCATATTCCACTCCATTCCATTTCATTCCATTCCACATTCCATTCAATTCCATTCCATACCACATTCCATTCCACTCCATTCCACAGTCCATTCCATTCAATTCCATTCCACATTCCATTTCACATTGCATTCCATTCCATTCCACTTTCCATTCCATTCTATTTCACTTTCCATTCCATTCCATTCCATTCCACATTCCATTCCATGGCATTCCGTATTCCATTCTGTTCCAATCCATTCCACATTCAATTACATTCCAATCCAAATTCCATTGCATTCCATTCCACATTCCCCATTCCATTCCACGGTCAATTCAACGTTCCATTCCACTTTCCATTACACGTTCCCTTCCGTTTCATTTTACGTTCCATTCCACTTTGCATAACACATTGAATTCCATTGAATTCTACATTTCAGTCAATTACATTACACATTCCATTCCACTCCATTCGATTCCATTCCACTTTCCATTCTATTGCATTCCACATTACATTCAATTCCATTCCGTTAAACATTCCATTCCTCTTTCCATTCAATTTCACTTTCCGTTCCATTCCATTCCATTCCATTCCACATTCCATTCCATTCCATTCTATTCCATTCCACATTCCATTCCATTCCATTACACGTTCCATTCCATTCCACTCCATTCCATTCCACATTCCATTCCATTCCATTCCACATTCCATTCCATTCCATTCCACGTTCCTTTCCATTCAATTACATTCCATTTCACCTTGCATTCCATTCCACTCCATTCCACATTCCTTTCAAATCTATTCCACATTCCATTCCTTTCCATTCCACATTCCATTCCATTCCTCATTTAATTCCATATTCAAATCCATTCCATTCCACACTCCATTCAATTCCATTCCATTCCACTTTCCATTCCATTTCATTGCATTCCACTTTCACTTCCATTACACTCTACATTCCATTCCGCATTCCTTCCCACTTTCCATTCCATTCCTTTCCACATTCCATTCCATTAAATTCCACGTTCCATTCCACGTTCCATTCCAATCCATTTAACATTCCATTCTAAATTCCATGCCACATTAAATTCATTTCCATTCCACATTCCATTCCACATTTCATTCTATTCCATTCCACATTCTATTCCATTGCATTCCACATTCCATTCCACTTTCCATTCCATTCCATTCCACTTTCAATTCCACGTTCCATTCCACATTCCATTCAACATTCCATTCATCATTCCATTCCATTCCCGTCCACCCTCCATTCGAACACATTCCACCTTCCATTTCACATTCCATTCCTTTGTATTTCATGTTCCATTCCACATTGAATTCCACATTCCATTACACATTCCATTCCACATTCCATTCCACATTGCATTCCACATTCCATTCAACATTCCATTCCATTCCATTCCTCATTCCATTCCACATTACATTCCATTACATTCCACATTGCATTCCATATTCCTTTCCATTCCCTTCCAATTAAAATTCCATTCCATTCCATTCCACATTCCAATCCTCTCCACTTTCCATTCCACGTTCCATTCCACATTCCAGTCATCATTCCATTCCATTCCATTCCACGTCCCATTTGAACACATTCCACCTTCCATTTCACATTCCATTCCATTCCACATTCCAATCCTTTCCGTTTCAGATTGCATTCCACATTAAATACCATTTCATTCCAAATTCCATTCCATATTCCATTCCATTCCATTCCACATTCCATTCAACTATCCATTCCACGTTCTATTAAATTCCATAGCATTCCATTCCACTTTCCATTTCATACCATTCCACATTCCATTCCACGTTCCATTTCACATTCCATTCCTCGTTGCATTTCACCCTCCTTTCCATTCCATTCCATTCCACATTCCATTCTACATTTCATTCCCCTTTCTTTCCATTCCATTCCACATTCCATTCCACGTTCCATTTCACATTCCATTCCTCATTGCATTTCACCCTCCTTTCCATTCCATTCCATTCCACATTCCATTCTACATTTCATTCCCCTTTCTTTCCATTCCATTCCACATTCCATTCAACGTTCCATTCCACGTTCCATTAAATTCTGTTGCATTACACTCCAAGTTCCATTTCATACCATTCCACATTCCATTCCATATTCCATTTCACATTCCATTCCTCATTCCTTTTCACACTCCATTCCATTCCATTCCATTCCACATTCCATTCTACATTTCATTCCACATTCCATTCCATTCCATTCCACGTTCCATTCCATTCCTTTCCACATTCCATTCCCCTTCGATAGACATTCAATTCCATTCCATTCCATTCCATTCTACATTCCATTCCATTCCATTCCACTTTCCATTTCACTTTCCCTAACACATTCCATTCCATTCCACATTCCATTACATTCCTTTCCACATTCCATTCCCCTTCGATAGACATTCCATTCCATTCCATTCCATTCCATTCCACATTCCATTCCACATTCCTTTCCACATTCCATTCCACATTCCATTCCTTTGCATCCAATATTCCATTGCAAATTGCCTTCCACATTCCTTTGCACGTTCCATTGCATTCCATTCCACATTCCATACCATTCCATTCCACATTCCATTCCACATTCAATTCCATTCCACATTCCATTCCATTCCATTACTCATTCCATTGCACATTCCATTCTACGTTCCTTTCCACTCCATTGCACGCTCCATTACATATTCTATTCCGTTCCATTCCACATTCAATTCCACCTTCCTTTCCATTCCATTCCATATTCCATTCCACATTCCATTCCACATTGCTTTCCACATTCCATTCCGTTCCATTCCACCTACCATTCGACATTCCATTCCACATTACATTCCACATTCCTTTCCACATTCCATTCCATTCCATTCGACATTACATTCCACATTCCATTAATTTCGATTCCACTTTCCATTCCGTTCCATTCCACGTTCGTTTCCATTGCATTCCCCATTCCATTTTATTCCTTTCAATATTGCATTCTATTCCATTCCACTCCACTTTTCATTCCATTCCATTCCATTCCACATTCCATTCCATTCCATTCAAAATTGCATTCTATTCCATTGCACATTGCATTCCATTCCATCCCATTCCACATTCCATTCCTTTCCATTCCAGATTCAACTCCATTTCATTCCACATTCCATTCCATTCCATTCCACATTCCATTCCATTCCATTCCACATTCTATTCCATTCAATTCCATTCCATTCCACAACTATTCTGTTCCATTCCATTCCATTCCACATTCCATTCCAAATTCTTTTCCATTCCATTCCAAATTCCATTTATTTCCATTCCACTTTCCATTCCATTCCATTCCGCATTGTATAGCATTCCATTCCATTCAACATTGCATTCCATTCCACACCATTGCACATTCCATTCGATTCCATTCCACATTCAATTTCATTACATTCCACGTTGCATTCCATTCCATTCCATTCCACATTCCATTCGAAATTCATTTCCATTCGATTCCACATTCCTTTCCACATTTCTTTCCATTCCATTCCACATTCCATTCCACATTCCCTTCCATTCCATTCCACATTCCATTCCACGTTCCAAAATCCATTCTATTCCACATTCCATTCCATTATATTCCATTCCACAATCCGTTCCATTCCGTTTCATTCCATTCCACATTCCATTCCACGTTCCAATCCATTCCACAACACATTCAATTCCATTCCCTTTCACAATCCATTCCATTCGATTAAACTTTCCATTCCATTCCATACTACATTCAATTCCATTACATTCCAAATTCAATTCCACCCCATTACTTTCCATATCCCATTCCATTCCGTTCCACATTACTTTCTATTCCATTCCATTCCATTCTACATTCCATTCCACTTTCCATTCCATTCCATTCCACATTGTATTCCATTCCATTGCACATTCCATTGTATTCAATTCCACATTGCTTTCCATTCCATTCCTTTACACATTGCATTTAATTCAATACCACATTCCATTCCTTTCCACAGTCCATTCTCTTCCATTTCATTAAATTCCAAACTCTATTCCATATTCCATTCCATTCCAATCCACATTCCATTACATTCCATTACGCATTCCATTCCATTCCATTCCATTCCATTCCATTCCATTCCATTCCATTTGATTCCATTTCATTCCATTCCCTTCTACGTTCCATTCCACGTTTCATACCAAGTTCCATTCCATTCCATCCCACGTTCCGTTAGGTGTTCCATCCCACGCTCCATTACAAGACACTTTCCATTGAATTCCACATTCCATTCCATTCCGTTCCACATTCCATGCTATTCCATTCCTCATTCCATTCTATTCCATTCCACCTTCCATTGCATTCCATTACATTCCATTCCATTCCATAATCCGTTCCACATTCCATTCAATTCCACTGCACATTCCATTCCATTCCACATTCCATTTCGCATTCCATTCCATTCCATTCGACATTCCATACCATTCCATTCCACATTCCATTTCATTCCATTCCACATTCCATTCCATTCCATTCCACATTCCATTCCATTCCATTCCATTCCATTCCACTTTGCTTTGCATTGCATTCCACATTCCATTCCATTCCACATTCCATTCCAATCCATTCCTTATTCCATTCCACATTCCATTCCATTCCATCCCACATTCCGTTCTATTCCATTGCATTCCATTTCAAATTCCATTCCACCTTCCATTCCAATGTATTCCACAATCCATTCCACATTACATTCCATTCCATTCCAATCCATTCCACAATCCATTTCACATTCCGTTCAATTCCATTCCATATTCCATTCCATTCCATTCCGTTCCATTCCATTACATTTCATTTCACATTGCATTCCATTCCATTCCATATTCCATTCCATTCCACATTCCATTGCATTCCATAGCATTCCATTCCAAATTCCATTGCACATTCCATTCCATTCCACTCCACATTGTATTCCAATCCATTCCACATTCCATTCCATCCCATTCCAATCTACCTTCCAATTCACGTTCCATACCACGTTCCACTCCACTCCATTCCACGGGCCATTCAACGTTTCCTTCCACATTCCATTCCAGGATCCTTTCCATTGAATTCCACATTCCATTCCATTGCGTTCCACATTCTATTCCATTCCATTCCACATTCCATTCGATTCCATTCCATTCCATATTCCATTCCATTCCATTGCACATTCCATTCCATTCAGTTCCATCTTCCATTCCATTCCATTCCATTCCATATTCCATTCCACATTCCATTTCATTCCACTCCACATTCCAATCCATTCCACATTCCATTCCACATTCCATTCCATTCCATTCCACATTCCATTCCATTCCATTCCACCTTCCATTGCATCACATTCCTTATTCCATTACATCCCACATTCAATTACATATCTTTCCATTCCATTACAAATTCCATTCCATTCCTTTCAACATTACATACCATTCCACATTCCTTTGCATTCCATTCCATTCCATTCCAATTTCCATTCCATTCCATTCCATTCCATTCCACATACCATTCCACATTCCTTTCCTTAACATTCCACATTCCATTCAACTTTATATTCCATTTAATTACACACTTCATTCAACATTTCATTCCATTTCATTCCACATTGCATTCCATTCCATTGTATTCCATTTCATTCATTTCCACATTCCATTCCATTCCAATCTGCATTCCATTGCGTTCCATTCCACATTCCATTCTATTCCATTCCACATTCCATTCCATTCCATTCCATTCCATTTCACTTTTCCTTCCACTTTCCATTCAAATCCATTCCAAAATCCGTTCAACCTTCCACTCAATTCCATTCCATATTCCATTCCATTCCGTTCCACGTTCCATTCCAATCCATATTCGATAACACATTGTATTCCAATCTAGTCCACCTTCGATTCCATGTTCCATTCCATTCCGTTCCCCATTCGATTCCACTCCATTCCACATTCCATTCCATACCAAATTCCATTGCTTTAATTCCACACTCCATTCCATTCCATGCCTCATTCCAATCCATTCCATTCCATATTCCATTACATTCCATGCCACAATCCATTCCTTTCCATTCCACATTCCATTACATTCCATTCCACATTCCATTCCATTCAACATTCCATTACCTTACATTCAACATTTCATTCCATTCCATTCCACATTCCATTCCACTCCATACCAAATTTCATTGCATTCCACATTACGTTCCATTCCATCCATTGCACATTTCATTCCAGTTTCCATTCCATTCCACATTCCATTTCATTAAACATTCCATTCCATTCCATTCCATTCCACGTTCCATTCCATTTCACATTTCACTCAATTTCATTCCACTTTCCATTCCATTCCATTCCACATCCCCTTCCTTTCCACTTCATTCCGTTACACATTCCATTCCACTTTCCATTCAATTTCACATTCCATTCCATTCCATTCCACATTCCATTGCATTCCATTCTACTTTCCATCCCATTACATTACATTCCATTCCACATTGCATTCCATTCCATTACATTCCATTCCACATTCTCTTCAATTCTATTCTGCATTCCATTAGATTCCATTTCGCGTTTCATTCCTTTCCATTCCATTTGATTCCACATTCCATTCCATTCCATTCCATTCCACATTCTGTTCCATTCCATTCCACATTTCATTCCATTGCATTCCACATTCCATTCCATTCCATTCCACATTCCATTCCATTGCACATTTCATTCCATTCCACATTCCATTCCATTCCATTCCATTCCCGATTCCATTTCATTCCATTCCATTCCATTCCACATTCCATTCCACATTGCATTCCATTCCACATTCCTTTCCATTCTGTTCCACATTCCATTCCATTACATTCCACTACTTTCCACATTCCATTACACATTCCTGTTCATTCTACTTTCCATTCAATTCCATTACACAATCCATTCACTTTGATTCCATTCCGTTGCACATTCCTTTCCACATTCCATTAGTTTCCATTACACTTTCCATAGCATTCCCATCCATATTTCATTCCATTCCATTCCATTGCATTCCATATTACTTTCCACTTCATTACACATTCCACTCCATTCCTTTCCACGTTCCTTTCCATTCCATTGCACGTTCCATTCCATTTCATTCCATTTCTTTCCATTCCATATTCCAATATATTATATTCCACATTCCATACCATTCCATTCCACATTCAATTCCATTCCGTTCCACATTACATTCCATTCCATTCCACATTCCATTCCATCACTTTCCACATTCCTGTCCATTCCATTCCACATTCCATTCCATTCCATTCCATTCCATTCCATTCCTTTCCACATTCCATTCCATTCCATTGCATTGCATTCCACAATCCATTACAGATTCCATTCCGTTCCACATTTCATTCCATTCCACTTCATTCCATTCCTCATTCCATTCCATTCCATTCCAATCCATTCCACATTCTGTTTCATTCCATTCCACTTTACATTCCATTGCATTCCACATTCCATTCCTTTCTATTCCATTCTACATTCCATTCCATTCGACATTCCATTCCATTCCATTCCATTCCCGATTCCATTCCAATCCATTCCATTCCATTCTTCTTTCCAATACACATTGCTTTCCATTACGCATTCCTTGCCATTGAATTCCACATTCCATTCCATTACATTCCACTCCTTTCCACATTCCATTACACACTTGTTTTCATTCCACATTCCATTCCCTTCCATTCCACATTCCGTTCCATTTCATTCCGTTCAATTGCACATTCCTTTATACATTCCATTGCATTCCATTCCACATTCCACACCATTCCATTCCACATTCCATTCCATTTCATTCCACATTCCATTCCATTGCATTCCACATTCCATTCCATTCCCTTCCACATTCCACTTCATTCCTTTCCACGTTCCATTCCATTCCATTCCACTTTCCGTTCCATTCCATTCCACATTCCATTCAATTGCATTCCACATTCAATTCCATTCCATTTCGTTCCACATTCTATTCCATTCGACATTCCATTCCTTTCCATTCCATTCCCGATTCCTTTCCAATCCATTCCATTCCATTCCGCTTTCCATTACACTTTGCTTTCCATTACACATTCCTTTCCATTCAATTCCACATTCCATTTTCTTACATTCCACACATTTCCACAATACTTTACACATTTCTTTTCATTCCACATTCCATTCCATTACATTCCACATTCCATTCCATTTCTTTCCATTCCATTGCACATTCCACACCATTCCATTCCACATTCCATCCCATTTCATTCCACATTCCATTCCATTGCATTGCACATTACTTTCCATTCCATTCCACATCCTGCTCCATTCCTTTCCACATTCCTTTCAATTCCATTCCACTTTCCATTCCATTCCATTCTATTCCACATTACATTTCATTACCTTCCACATTCCAAACCATTCCATTCCACATTCCATTCCATTCCATTCCACATTCCATTACGTTGCTTTCCACATTCCTGTCCATTCCATTCCACATTCCATTTCATTCCATTCCATTCCATTCTTTCCACATTCCGTTCGATTCCATTCCATTCCACATTCCGTTCCATTCCACTTCATTCCACTCCACATTCTGTTCCATTCCATTCCACATTCCTTTCCTTTCGTTTGCACAGTCCATTCCATTCCGTTGCAACATCCATTGAATTCCATTTCACATTCCGTTCCATTCCATTTCTCCTTCCATTCCATTCCGTTCTAGTCTATTCCACATTCCATTCCATTCCATTCCACATTCCATTCAGTTACATTCCTCATGGTATTCCATTCCATTCCATTCCATTCCATTCCACATTGTATTCCCTTCCATTCCACTCCATTCCTCATTGCATTCCATTCCATTCCATTCCATTCCATTCCACATTCCATTCCATTCTATTCCATTCCTTCTTCCATTCCATTCCAATCCACATTGAATTTCATTCCATTCCATGTTCCATTCCACGTTCCATTCAACTTTCTATTCCACGTTTCATTCCACGTGCCACTACACGTTATATTCCATTCCATTCCACGTTCCATACCACATTCCATTCCACGTACCATTCCACTTTTCATTCCACGTTTCATTCCACATTGCATTCCACATTGCATTCCACATTCCATTCTACTGCATTCCATATTCCTTTCCATTCCATTCCACTTTCCATTCCACGTTCCTTTCCATGTTCCCTTCAATGTTCCATTCCAAGTTCCTTTCCATTCAATTCCACATTCCATTCCACATTGCATTCCTTTGAATTCCACATTCCATTCCATTCCATTCCGCATTCTATTCCACATTCCATTCCAGATTTTATTCCACGTTCCATTCCAGATTTCATTCCACATTCCATTCCATTACATTCCACATTCCATTCCATTACTTTCCAAATTCCATTCCAAATTCCATTCTATTCCATTCTGCATTCCATTCCACAGTCCATTCTACTTTCCATTCCACGTTCCATACTTTTTCTTTCCATGTTCCATTCCACATTCCATTCCCTTCCATTCCAATTTCCATTCCATATTCCATTGCACATTCCTTTCCACATTACATTCCGTTCCATTTCTCATTCCTTTCAAAATTCCATTCCATTCCTTTCCATATTCAATTCCATTACACTTCACATTTCATTCCACATTTCCTTGCATTCCATTGCAGATTCTATTCCAAGTTCCATTCCATTCAATTCCACGTTCCATTCCACATTCCATTCCACAATCCATTCCGTTCCATTCCACATTCAATTCCATATTCCATTCGACATTCCAATCCATTGTATTCCACATTCCATTCCATTGCATTCCACATTCCATTCCTTTCCATTCCATTCCATATTCCATTCCATTCGACATTCCATTCCGTTCCATTCCATTCCCGATTCCATTCCTATCCATTCCATTCCATTCTTCTTTCCAATACACATTGCTTTCCATTACGCATTCCTTGCCATTCAATTCCACTTTCCATTCCATTACATTCCACTCCTTTCCACATTCCATTACACACTTGTTTTCATTCCACATTCCATTGTATTCCATTGCACATTCCATTTCATTTCATTCCATTCGATTGCACATTCCTTTATACATTCCATTGCATTCCATTCCACATTCCACACCATTCCATTCCACATTCCATTCCATTTCATTCCACATTCCATTCCATTGCATTCCACATTACATTCCATTCCATTCCACATTCCACTCCATTCCTTTCCACGTTCCATTCCATTCCATTCCACTTTCCGTTCCATTGCATTCCACATTCAATTTCATTTCATTTCATTCCACATTCTATTCCATTCGACATTCCATTCTTTTCCATTCCATTCCCGATTCCATTCCAATCCATTCCATTCCATTCCAATTTCCATTACACATTGCTTTCCATTACACATTCCTTTCCATTCAATTCCACGTTCCATTTTCTTACATTCCACTCCTTTCCAGAATACTTTACACATTTATTTTCATTCCACATTCCATTCCATTACATTCCACATTCCATTCCATTTCTTTCCATTCCATTGCACATTCCACACCATTCCATTCCACATTCCATTCCATTTCATTCCACATTCCATTCCGTTGCATTGCACATTCCATTCCATTCCATTCCACATTCAGCTCCATTCCTTTCCACGTTCCTTTCAATTCCATTCCACTTTCCATTCCGCTCCATTCGATTCCACATTACATTACATTACATTCCACATTCCATACCATTCCATTCCACATTCCATTCCATTCCATTCCACATTCTATTACGTTGCTTTCCACATTCCTGTCCATTCCATTCCGCATTCCATTTCATTCTATTCCATTCCATTCCTTTCCACATTCCGTTCGATTCCATTCCATTCCACATTCCATTCCATTCCACTTTATTCCATTCCACATTCTGTTCCATTCCATTCCACATTTCTTTCCTTTCGATTGCACAATCCATTCCATTTCGTTGCAACATCCATTGAATTCCATTTCACATTCCGTTCCATTCCATTTCTCCTTCCATTCCATTCCATTCTAGTCTATTCCACATTCCATTCCATTCCATTCCACATTCCATTCAATTACATTCCTCATGGTATTCCATTCCATTCCATTCCATTCCATTCCACCTTGTATTCCATTCCATTGCACTCCATTCCTCATTGCATTCCATTCCATTCCATTCCATTCCACAGTCCATTGCCTTCTATTCCATTCCATCTTCCATTCCATTCCAATCCACATTGAATTTCATTCCATTCCATGTTCCATTCCACGTTCCATTCAACTTTCTATTCCACGTTTTATTCCACGTGCCACTACACATTATATTCCATTCCATTCCACGTTCCATACCACATTCCATTCCACGTACCATTCCACTTTTCATTCCACGTTTCATTCCACATTGCATTCCACATTGCATTCCACATTCCATTCCATTGCATTCCATATTCCACTCCATTCCATTCCATTTCCATTCCACGTTCCTTTCCACGTTCCCTTCAACATTCCATTCCAAGTTCCTTTCCATTCAATTCCACATTGCATTCCACATTGCATTCCTTTGAATTCCACATTCCATTCCGTTCCATTCCACATTCCATTCCACATTCCATTCCAGATTTTATTCCACGTTCCATTCCAGATTTCATTCCACATTCCATTCCATTACATTCCACATTCCATTCCATTACTTTCCAAATTCCATTCCATTCCATTCTGCATTCCATTCCACAGTCCATTCTACTTTCCATTCCACGTTCCATACTTTTTCTTTCCATGTTCCATTCCACATTCCATTCCATTCCATTCCATATTCCATTGCACATTCCTTTCCACATTACATTCTGTTCCATTCCTCATTCCTTTCAAAATTCCATTCCATTCCTTTCCACATTCAATTCCATTACACTTCACATTTCATTCCACATTTCCTTGCATTCCATTCCACATTCTATTCCAAGTTCCATTCCATTCTATTCCACATTTCATACCACATTCCAATAGATTGCATTCCACATTCCATTCCACATTCCATTCCACTTTCCATTCCTTGTTGCATTCCGTGCTCCATTCCTCCTTCCATTGCATTCTATTCCATGTTCCATTCCATTCCATTCCACGTTTCATTTCTTTCTGTTCCGCATTCCATTCCACATTCAATTTCACAATCGTTTCCATTACATTCCATTCCATTTCATTCCACTTTCCATTCCATTCCATACCACATTCCATTCCATTCCATTGCACATGACTTTCAACATGCCATTCCTCATTCCATTCCTTTCCATTCTATTCCAGATTCCACTCCGTTCCATTGCAAAATGCATTCCACATTACACTCCAGGTTCCATTCTACTGCTTTCCACATTCCAATCCATTTAATTCCTCATTCCATTCCATTAAATTCCACATTCCATTCCATAACATTCCATTACCTTTAATTCCACATTCCATTCCTTTCCATTCTACTCCAGATTCCATTCCATTCCATTAAATTCCACATTCCATTCCATTCCATTTTATTCCACATTCCATTCCATTCCTTTCCATTCCATTCCATTCCACATTCCATTCAAATGCATTCCAAATTAAATTCCATTCCATTCCATTCCACATTCCACTCCATTCAATTCCATTCCACATTCCTTTCCATTACTTTCCACATTCCATTCCGTTGCAATCCACATTCCATTCCACGTTCCATTCCACGTTGTGTTCCATGTTCCATTCCACGTCCCATTTCACATTCAATTCCTTTCCAATGCTCATTCCATTCCATTGCATTCCACATTCCATTCCATTCTATTCCACATTCCATTCCACGTTCCATTCCATTACATTCCACGTTCCATTCCACATTCCATTCCACATTCCATTCCACATTCCAATGCATTATATTCCACAATCCATTCCATTCAATTTCGTTTTCCATTCCATATTCCATTCCACAATCCTTTCTGCATTCCATTTCACGTTCCATTCCATGATCCATTCCACATTCAATTCCACGATACATTGCAAGTTCCATTCCACATTCTATTCCATTCCATTCCATTCCATTCCACATTCCTTTCCACGTTCCATTCTACGTTCCGTTCCACATTCCATTCCATTCCATTCCACGTTCCATTCCATTCCATTCCACTTTCCATTCCATTCCATTCCACATTCCACTCCACATTCCATATCACAAACCATTCCATTTCATTCCACATTCCATTGCATTCCATTCAACTTTCCATTCCACTTTCCATTCCATTAATTTCAACGTTCCATTCCTTTCCACATTCCGTTCCACATTTCATTCCACGTTCCATTCCATTCCATTCCACGTACCATTCCACATTCAATTCCATCTTCCACTCCATTCCATTCCACGTTCCATTCCACATTCCATTGCCTTTCATTTCAATTTCCCTTCCACATTCCTTACCACATTCCATTCGTTTTTACATTGCGATCCATTGCACATTCCATTCCATACTCCACTCGGAATTCCATTCCACATTCCATTCCACATTCCATTCGACATTACATTCCACAACCCATTCCATTCCATTCCACATTCCATTCCACATTCCATTACACATTCCATTACACATTCCATTTCATTCCACATTCCATTCCACATTCCATTACACGTTCCATTCCACTTTCCATTCCACATTCCATTCCAACGTCCATTCCATTCCATTCCTCATTTCAGTCCACTTTCCTTTCCATTACTTTCCACTTTCATTTCCATATTTCATTCCACCATCCATTCCACGTTGCATTCCTTTCCATTCCACATTCCTTTCCACATTCCATTCCACATTCCATTCCATTATATTCCACATTCCGTTGCACATTCCATTCAAAATTCAATTCTGCATTCCATTCCATTCGTTTCCACATTCCATTCCTTTCCATTCGTTTCCACGTTCCATTCCGCATTCCCCTCCATTCCATTCCACATTCCATTAAGCATTCCATTCCACATTCCATTCCATTCCATTCCACATTCAATTACACCTTGCATTCTATTTTATATCACGTTCCATTCCACGATTCATTCCACATTCCATTCCACATTCCATTCCACATTCCATTTCACATTCCATTCCTCATTCCATTTGGTATTCCATTCCATTCCATTTCACATTCCATTCCACATTCCATTCCATTCCATTCCACATTCCATTCCACATTGCATGCCACATTCCATTCCATTCCATTTCATATTCCTTTCCACTTTCCATTCCATTGCATTCTGCATCCCATTCCATTCCGTTCGATTCCATTCTACATTCCACCACATTCAATACCATTCCATATTTCATTCCATTCCATTCTATATTCCATTCCATTGCATTCCACGTTCCATTCCACATTCCATTCCACATTCCATTCCATCCCATTCCATTGCATTCCATGTTCCATTCAACATTCCATTCCATTCCATTCCACATTCCATTCTATTCCATTCCACATTCCATTCCACATTCCATTCCATTCCACACTCGATTCCATTCCATTCCACATTCCATTCCACATTCCTTTGCACATTCCATTCCATTGTATTCCACTTTCCATTCCACGTTCCATTTGATTCCACTTTGCCTTCTATTATGTTCCATTTCATTCCACATTCCATTCCAGGTACTATTCCACTCCATTCCATGTTCCATTCCATTCCACTTTCCATTCCATTGCATTCCACGTTGCATTCTGTTCCATTCCACGTTCCATTCCATTGCATTCCAGGTTCCATTCCATTCCACTTTCCAATCAACTTCATTCCATGATCCATTCCACGTTCCATTCTTCATTCCATTCCACGATCCATTCCAAGTTCCAATCCATTCCAATCCACGTTTCATTACTCACTACATTCCACATTCCATTCCATTCCATTCCACATTTCATTCCACATTCCATTCCACATTCCACACCCTTCCATTCCACATTCCATTCCATTCCACACTCCATTCCACATTCCATTCCACATTCCATTCCTTTACATTGCACTCCATTCCATTGTATTCCATATTTCATTACAGCTTCCATTCCATGTTCCGTTCCACATTCCATTCTATTCCACATTCCATTCCACATCTCATTCCGTTCCATTCCAATTTCCATTCCTTTCCATTCCCTTATATTCCACACTCCATTCCATTCCATTCCATTTCACATTCCATTCCACATTCGATTCCAATACACATTCAATTCCACATTCCGTCACCTTCCATTCCTTTCCAGTCCACATTCCAATCCATTCCATTCCATTCCATATAAAATTCAATTCCATTCCACATTCCTTTCCATTCCATTTCAAACTCCATTCCACATCTCATTCCATTCCATTCCACATTCCTTTCTATTCCATTCCCTTCCATTCCACATTCCTTTCCACATTCCATTCTGCATTAAATTCTTTTCCATTCCACATTCCATTCCATTTCTTTCCATGTTCCATTCCACATTCCATTCCATTCCATTCCTCATTCCATTCCATATTCCATTCCATTCCATTCCACTTTACATTGCATTACATTCCCTTCCATTCCACATTCTATTCTATTCCTTTTTAAATTCCATTCCATTCCATTCCATTCCATATTCCATTCCAATCCACATTCCATTCCTTTCCATTCCATTCCACATTCCAATCCATTCAACGTTCCAATCCATTCATTTCCACATTCCATTCCATTCCATTCCATATTCCTTTATATTCCTTTTCTCATTCTATTACATTCCATTCCACGTTGCATTCCCTTCCATTCAAAGTGGCATTCCATGTTCCTTTTCTCGTTCTATTCCTCTTTCCATTCCACGTTCCATTCCATTCCATTCCGTGCCACATTCCAGTCCATTCAATTTCACGTTCCATTCAATTCCATTCCCGTTCCATTCCATTGCAATCCACGTTCCATTCCATTCCACTTTCCAATCAACTCCATTCCATGATCCATTCCACGTTCCATTCCATACCATTCCACGTTCCATTCCACATTACATTCCACTCTGCAGTCCATTCCATTCCATTCCCTTCCATTTCACATTCCATTCCATTCCATTACACATTCCGTTCCACATTCCATTTCATTCCATTACACATTCCATTCCATTCCATTTCAAATTCCATTTCATTCCACATTGTATTCCATACCATTACATTCCACATTCCATTCCATTCCATTCCATTCCATTCCACGTT
The DNA here is from genome assembly GCF_028885655.2 of Pongo abelii. NCBI lineage: Eukaryota > Metazoa > Chordata > Mammalia > Primates > Hominidae > Pongo > Pongo abelii. The sequence continues at coordinate 13,109,090 of NC_072000.2, read as the reverse complement.
CCATTCCATTCCATTCCTTTCTACATTCCATTCCATTCCTATCCACATTACGTTCCATTCTATTCCATTCCATTCCACGTTCTATTCCATTCCATTCCATTCCATTCCGCATTCCATTCCATTACATTACACATTGCATTCCATTCCAATCCATATTCGATTCCATTCCGTTCCACACTCCATTCCATTCCATTTCAAATTCCATCCCAATCCATTCCACATTCCATTCGTTTACATTTCAAATTCCACTTCATATTCCATTCCATTCCGTTCCACCTTCCATTCCACGTTCCATTCCAAATTCCATTCCATTCCATTGCATTCCACTCCACATTACATTGCATTGCATTCCACATTCCAATACACTTTCCTTTCCCTCCCAGATTCCGTTCCATTGCATTCCACATTCCGCTCCATTCCGTTCCACGTTGCATTCCACATTCCATTCCATTCCATTCCCTATTCCATTCCACATTCCATTCCATTCCACTCCCTATTCCATTCCACATTCCATTGCTTTCAATTCCATTCCACATTCCAATCCATTCTATTCCACCTTCCATTCCACATTCCATACCACATTCCATTTCATTCTATTCCACATTCCTTTCCACAATCCATTCCACGTTCCATTACACATTCCTTCCCATTCCATTACACATTCCATTCCATTCCATTCCACATTCCATTCCACGTTCCATTGCATTCCATTCCACATTCTATTCCGCATTCCATTCCATTCCACTTTCCGTCCTATTCCATTCCACGTTCCATTCCACACTGCTTTCCATTCCATTCCATATTCCATTGTATTCCATTCCACGTTCCATTCGACATTGCATTGCACATTCCTTTCCATTCCATTCCACATTCTGTTCCATTCCATTGCACATTGCGTTCCATTCCATTCCACGTTCCATTCTACATTCCATTCCACATTCATTTCAATTCCATTCCACGTTCCCTTCCCTTCAATTCCACCTTTCATTCCATTCCATTCCATTACAGTTTCCATTCCTTTCCATTCCTTTCCATTCCACGTTCCATTCCACCTTCTGTTCCATTCCATTCCACGTTCCATTCCATTCCATTCCAATGCACAATCCATCCCACATTTCATTCCACATTCCATTCCATTCCATTCGACATTCCATTCCATTCCTTTCCGCAGTCCATTCCACGTACCATTTCATTCCATTCCACGTTCCATTACACGTTCCATTCCACATTCAATTCCACATTCCATTCCATTCCATTCTACAATCCATTCCACCTTGCATTTTACCTTTCGTTCCATTCAATTCCATTCCACATTCCATTCCTTTCCATTCCATTCCACATTGCATTCCATCCCCCATTCAATTCCACATCCCATTCCACATTCCATTCCATTCCATTTCACATTCAATTCTATATTCCATTCCATTGCATTCCTCATTCGATTCTACATTCCGTTCCATTCCATTTCATTCCACATTCCATTCCACATTCCATTCCATTCCATTCCACGTTCCCTTCCACTTTTCATTCCATTCCATTCCACATTCCATTCCATTGCATTCCACTTTCCATTTCAGTACATTCCACGTTCTATTCCACGTTCCATTCCATCTTCCATTCCTTTTTTTCCTATTCTACATTTTTCCATTTTTTTCCATTCTACATTTCATTCCATTCCATTACAAATTCCATTCCACATTCCATTCCATTGCATTCCACATTCCATTCTGCATTCCATTCCTTTCCATTCAACTTTCCATTCCACATTCCATTCCATTACATTGAATTCCATATTACACTGGACATTCCATTCTTTTCCATTGCAGTCCACATTGCACTCCATTGCATTACAATCCACATTCTGTTCCATTCCATTCCACATTCCCTTCCATTCTATATTCCATTCCACATTCCATTCCATTCCATTTCACATTCCATTCCATTCCATGGCATTATATTAAATTCCATTCCATTTCACATTCCATTCCATTAAATGGCATTATATTCCATTCCATTCCATTTCACATTTCATTCCATTCCATGGCATTCTATTCCATTCCATTCCATTTCACATTCCATTCCACATTCCATTCGAACTTCTATTCCACATTCCATTCTACATTCCATTCCATTCCAAATTCCATTCAATTCAATTCTGCATTCCATTCTACATTCCATTCCTTTCCGTTCCACATTGAATTCAACGTTCCATTTCACTTTTCTTTCCTCATTCGATTCCATTCTTTTCCGAATTCCAATCTTTATTCCATTCTATTCCATTGCACATTCCATTCTACTTTCCATAGCATTCCATTCCGTATTCCATTCCTTTCGATTCCATTCCAAATTCCATTCCATTCCATTACATTGCATTTCAAATTCCATTCTATTCTACTTTCCATTCTACATTCCATTCCATTCCCCATTCCATTCTACATTCCATTCTGCATTCCATTCCATTCCATTCCATTAAACATTCTTTTCTACTTTCCATTCCATTCCATTCCACTTACCTTTCCACATGCCATTCCATTCCGTTCCACATTCCATTCCATTTCAAATTTCATTCTACATTCCATTACATTCCCTTCCACATTCCATTCCACATTCCATTCCATTGCATTCTATTCCATTCCACATTCCAATCCATTCCATTCTACGTTCCATTCCAAGTTCCATTCCACGTTCCCTTCCATTCCATTCTATTCCACATTCAATTCCATTCCATTCCACATTCCATTCCACATTCCATTCCATTCCTTTCCGTTCCTCATTCTATTCCATTCCATTCCAAGTTCCATTCAACGTTCCTTTGCATTCCAATCCATATTCCATTCCACATTCCATTCCCATTTCCATTTTATTCCATTCCCTTCCACATTCCATTCCATTACACGTTCCATTCCAAATTCCACTCCATTCCATTCCACATTCTATTGCATTCCACATTCCATTCCATTCCATTCCATTCATTATTCAATTCCATTCCATTCCACTTTCCATTCCGTTCCATTCCACATTCCATTCCGTTCCATTCCACTTTCCATTCCACGTTCCATTCCACGTTCCTTTCCACATTCCATACTACATTACATACAATTTCATTCCATTGCATTCCTCATTCCTTTCCACATTTCTTTAAATTCCATTCAATTCCACATCCCATTCCATTCCACATTCCATTACACATTCCCTTATACATTCCATTACACATTCTATTGCACATTCCATTCCAAATTGCATGCCATTCCATTGCATTCCACATTCCATTCCATTCCAATCCATTCTACATTCCATTCTATTCCATTCAATTCCACGTCCCATTCCACGTTCCATTCCTTGCCATTCCACGTTCCACTCCATTCCATTGCACATTCCATGCCATTCCATTCCATTCCAGTAAAAATTCCAATCCATTCCATTAAATTCCACATTCCATTTCACTTTCCATTCCACATTCTGTTCCATCGCATTCCGCATTCCATTCCATTTCATTCCACATTCCATTCCATTCCACAATCCATTGCATTCCATTCCAATCCACGTTCCATTCCACATTGCATTCCAAGCCATTCCACATTCCATTCCTTTCCATTACACATACCATTCCATTCCATTCCATTCCAGTCTACATTCCATTCCGTTCCATTCAACATTACATTCCATTGAATTCCACCTTCCATTCCAACCCTTTCCACTTTCAACTCCTTTCCATTCCACATTCCATTACACTTTCCATTCCATTACATTCCACATTTCATTCCATTCCAATCTATCCCATTCAATTACATTCCACTTCCCATTCCAATCCATTGCACATTCCATTCCCTTCCATTCCATTCCACATTCCATTAAATTCCATTCCACCTTCCATTCCAACCCATTCCACATTCCATGCCACTTTCCATTCTATTCCATTTCAACTACCATTCCACATTCCATTCTATTCCATTCCCCTTTCCTTTCCATTCCAATCCATTCTGTTCTATTCCATACCATCCATTCCACTTCATTTCACATTCCAAGCATTCCATTCCATACGGTTTTCCATTCCACATTCCCTTCCATTCCACTTCAAATTCCATTCCATTTCATTCTATTCCATTCCATAACATTCCACACTCCATTGCATATTCCATTCCATTCCATTCCACATTCCATTCAATTACATTCCGCATTCCATTCCATTTCATTCTATATTCCTTTCTATTCCAATACATTCCATTGCATTCCATTCCATTCCACATTCCATTCCATACCATTCAATTCCACATTCAGTTCCATTGCATTGCATTCCAGAATCGATGCCATTCAATTCAAAATTCCATTCTAATCCATTCCGGATTCCATTGCACATTCCATTCCATTCCAGTCCACATTCAATTACATTCCATTCCACATTCAAATCCATTCCATTCCAAATTCCTTTCCATTCCTTTCCATTTCATTCTGCATTCCAGGCCATTCCATTCCACATTCCATTCCACCTTCCATTTCACATTCCATTCCATTCCAGTACAAAATCCTTTCCATTCCATTTGACTTTCCAATCCGTTTCATCTGATTCCATGCAACATTCCATTCCACATTCCATTCCCCATTTCATTACACATTCAATTCCATTCCATTCCACTTTCTATTCCATTCCATTCCACATTCCTTTCCATGACATTCCATTCCGTTCTACATTGCATTACACATTCCAAAGCGTTCCATTCCACATTCCATTCCATTCGCATTTCCATGCCATTCCATTCCATTCCAATCCGCATTTCATTCCACATTCCATTCAATGCCATTCCACTTTCCATTCCATTCCATTCCACACTCCATTCAACATTCAGTTCCACGCCATTCCATTCCTTTCCACATTCCATTCCACATTCCATTCCATTCCATTCTGCATTCCATTCCATTCCATTCGACATTCCATTCCATTTTATTCCACATTCCGTTCCATTCCCATCCATTCCATTCTGCATTCCATTCCATATTCCATTCAATTCCATTCCACATTCCATTCCATTCCATTCCACTTTCCATTCCACATTCCATTCCTTTCCATTGCACATTCCATTGCATATCATTCCACATTGAATTCCACATTCCATTCCAATCCACTTCACATTCGATTGCACATTCTATTCAGTTCCACATTCAATTCCACATTCCATTACACTCCATTCGAAATTCCATTCCAAATTATATTCCACATACCATTCCATTCCATTCCACTCCATTATACATTCCATTCCACATTCAATTCCATTCCATTCCACATTCCATTCCACATTCCATTCCACTCCATTAGACATTCCATTCCACATTCAATTCCATTCCATTCCACATTCCATTACACATTCCATTACACATTCCATTACACATTCCATTCCATTCCATACCATTCCATTCCATTTTCCTTTCCTTTCCATTCCATTCCTCTTTCCCTTCCATTCCATTCCGCTGTCCATTTCAAATTCCATTCCATGTTCCATTACACGTTCCATTTCACATTCCATTGCATTCCATTCCACATTCAATTCCACATTCAATTTCATTCAATTCTCCCTTTCATTCCATCCCACATTCCATTCCACATTCAATTTCATTCAATTCCACCATTCATTCCATTCCAAATTCAATTACATTCCATTCCACGTTCCAAGCCATTCCATTCCATGTTCAATTCCATTCCATTCAACGTTCCATTCCGTATTCCATTCCATTCCACATTCCAATCTATTCCATTCCATATTCCATTCTATTCCATTCCACTTTACTTTGGAATTCAATGGAATGTGTAATGGAAAGGAAGGGAATATGGAATGAAATGGCATGTTATGAAATATGGAATGGAAATGAATGTTGTGGAATGGAATTGAATATTATGGAATGGAAAGTGGGATTGAATGGAATGGAATGTGGAAAAGAGTGGAATGAATCATCCAATGGAAAGTGAAATGGAATGTAGAATGGGAGGTGGAATGGAATGCTGAATATAATGTGGAATGGAAAATTATGGAATGTGGAATTGAATGGAATGGAATGTGTAATGGAATGGAATGGAATATGGAATGGAATGAAATGGAAATTTGAACGGAATGTGGAATGGAATGGAAAGGAATGTGGAAAGGAATGGAACGGAATGTGGAATGCAATGTCGAACGCAATGTGGTATGGAGTGGAATGGAATGGAATGTGCAATGGAATGGAATACAATGTGGAATGGCAGAGAATAGTATGGAATGCGGAATGGAATGGAATGGAACGGGGAAAGGAATGTGGAATTGAATGTGGAATGCAAAGTGGAATGGAGTGGATTGTAATGCAATGTGGAATGGAATGTGGAATGCAATGAAATGGAATGTGGAATGGAACGTAATTTAATGTGAAACAGAATGGAACATGGAATGGAAAGTAATGCAATGTGGATTGAAATGGAATGGAATGTGGAATGGAATGTGAAATGGGATGTATAGTGGAATGTGGAATGGAATGAAATGGATCATGGAATGGAATGAGATGGAAAATGGAATGGAAAGGAATGGGCAGTGCAATGGAATGTGGAATGGAAAGTGGAATGGAATGTGCCATGTAATGCGGAATGGAAAGTGGAATGGAGTGGACAGGAATGTGGAATGGATCGTGGAATGGAATGGAATGGAACGTGTAATGGAGTGTGAATTGGAATTTGTAAGGGAACATGGAATGCAACGTGGAATGGAATGCAATGCAACCTGGAATGGAACGTGTAAAGGAACGTGGACAGGAACGTGGAATGTAACCTGGAATGGAAAGGAATGGAATGTGGAATGAAATGAAATGAAATGTAATGGAATGTGGAATGGAACCGAATGGAAATTGGAGTGGAATTTGTAATGGAATGGTGGAATGGAACGTGAAATGGAATGGAATGGAATGTGGAGCGGAAAGTGGAATGGAATGGAATGGAACACAGAATGGATCATGGAATGCAAGGTGGAATCGAATGGAATGGAACGAGGAAAAGAATGTGGAAAGGAATGTGGAAAGGATTATAATACGGAAAGGAATGGAATGAAAGGTGGAATGGAATGGCATGTATAGGGGAATTTAATGCAAAGGAATGTGTAACGGAATGTCAAATGCAATGCGAAATGGAAAGCGGAATGAAATGTGGAATGGAACAGAATGGAACATGGAATGGAATGGAATGGAACGAGGAACAGAACGTGGAATGGAATGTGGAATTGAATGTCGGATGGAATGTAATGGAATGTGGAATGGAATGGATTGGAATGTGGAATGGAATCTGGAATGGATTGTGGAATGGACTGTGTAATGGAATGGAATGGAATGTGGAATGGAATGCAGTGGAATGGGGAATGGAATGTAGAATGTAATGTGGAATGGGAAGGAATGGATTGTGGAATAAACTGTGGCATGGAAAGTTGAATGCAATAGATTGGAATATGGAAAAGAATGTAGAAATGAATTGAAAGTAACGTGGAATGGAAAGTTTAATGGAAAGTGAATGGAACGTGGAATGGAATGTGGAATGAAATGGAATTGAATGTGGAATCGAATGGATTGGAATGTGTAATGGAATGTGAAATGGAATGTGGAATGGAATTTTGAATGGAAAGGAATGGATGGTGGAATGGAACGTGGAATGGAATGTGGAATGGAATGGAATTGAATGTGCAAAAGAATAGACTTTGAAGCAGAAAGAAATGTGGAAGGGAATGCAATACAATGTGGAATGTAACGCAATGGAATGTGGAACACAATGTGGAATGGAATGTGAAAAGGAATGGAATGGAATGTGGAATGGAATGTGGAATGCAGTGTGAAATGGAATAGGGAATGTAACGAAAGGAAATGTGGAATGGAAAGTGGAATGGAGTGTGTAGTCTAATGTGGAATTGAACCGAATGAAATGTCGAATGGAATGTGGTATGGAATGTGGAATGGAATGTGGAATGGAAAGTGGAATGGATTGGAATGGAACGCTAAATGAAATGGAATGGAACGTGGAATGGAACGTGGAATGGAATGGAATGGAACATGGAATGGAACGTGGAATGGAAAGTGGAATGCAATGTAATGGATCGTGGAATGGAATGTGGAATGGAATGTGTAAAAGATTGGAATGTGGAAATGAATGGAATGGTATGGGGAATAGAAGGGAATGGAAGGTGAAATGGAATGTGGATTGGAGTCTGTAACGGAATGGAATGGAACGTGGAATGGTATGGAATGGAAAGTGGAATGAAATGTGGAATGGAAAGTGGAATGGAATGTCGGATGCAATGGAATGCAATCTTGAATGCAATGGAATGGAATGTTGAATGGAAAGTGGAGTGGAATGGAATGGAATGAAATGAAATGTGGAATGGAATGTAAAATGGAATGTGTAAAGGAATGTGGAATGGAATGTGGAGTGGAATGGTATGGAAAGAAATGTGGAATGGAATGTGAAATGGAATGTGGAAAGGAATGTGGAATGGAATGGAATGTGGAAAGGAATGTGGAATGGAATGGAATGGAATGTGGAATGGAATGTGGAATGGAATGGAATGGAATGTGAAAAGGCATGTGAAATAGAATGTGGAATGTAATGTGGAATGCAATATAGAATGATGTGGAATGGAATATGGAATTTAATCTAATGGAATTTGGAATGGAATGTGGAATGGGATGGAATTGTATGTCGAATGGAATGAAATGGATTGAAGAATAGAATGTTTAATGGAATGTGGAAAGGAATGTGGAATGGAATGAAATGGAATGTGGAGTGGAATGTCGAATGGAATTTAATGCAATGTGAAATGGAATGTGGAATGGAATGTGGAATGGAATGTGGAAAGGAATGTAATGTAATGTGGAATTGTATTCAATGGAATCTGGAATGCAATCGAATGGAATGTGGAATGGAATGGAATGCAATTGAAAGGAATGTGGAATGGAATGGAATGGAATGTGGAAAGTAATGGAATGGAATGTGGAATGGAAAGGAATGGATGCGGAATTGAAGTTGGAATGGAATGGAATGGAATGTGGTAAGGAATGTGGAAAGGAGTGGACTGGAAAGTGGAATGGAAGATGCAATGTAATGGAATGGAATGGAATGAAACATGGAATGAAACGTGGAATGGATCGTAAAATGGAACGTGGTATGTAATATGAAATGGAATTTGTACTGGAAAGTGGAATTGAAGATGCAATGGAATGGAATTGAATGTGGAATGGAATGGCATGTAACAGAATGTTTAATGGAATGGAATGCAATGTAGAATGGAATATGCAATGGAAAGTGATGGAATATGGAATGGAATGTGATGCAATGTGGAATGAAATGTGGAATAGAATAGTATGGAATGTGGAATAGAATGGAATGGATTGTGGAAAGAAATGGAATGTAATGTGGAATGTAATGGAATGGAATGTGGAATGGAATGTAATGGAATGGAATGTGGAATGGAATGGAATTGATTGGTATGGAATGTGGAATGGAATGCAATGGAATGTGGAATGGAAAGTGGAATGGAATGGAATGGAAAATGGAATGAAACGTGGAATGGAAACTGTAATGGAACGTGCAAAGGAAAGTGGAATGGAAGATGTAATGAAATGAATAATGGAATGGAAGAGAATATGGAATTAAATGGAGTGGAATGTGGTATTCAACAGAATGGAATGGAATGTGGAATGGAATGGACTGGAATGGGATGGAATGGAATGTGGAATGGAATGGAATGGAATGGAATGGAATATGGAAGGGAATATGGAATGGAATTGGAAGCAATTTGGAATGGAATGTGTAATAGAATGGAATGGAAAGTTGAGTGGAATGTGGAGTGGAAGGGAATGTGGATGGAATGGAATGGAATGTGTAATGGAATGGAATGGGATTTAATGTGAAATGGACTAGAATGGAATGGAAAGCAATGTGGAATGCAATGGAATGGAACGGTATGGAAGGTGGAATGGAATGTGGAATTTAATGGAATGAAACGTGGAATGGAATGGAACGGAAAGGAATGTGGAATGGAATGGAACTCAATGTGGAATGTAATGTAATGGAATGCGCAATGGAATGTGGAATGGAAAGTGGAGTGGAATGGAATGGAATGTGGAACAGAAGGTGGAATGGAATGGATTAGAATGTAGAATGGAATGTGGAATGCAATGGAATGTGGAAAGGAGAGGAATGTAATGTGGAATGTAATGTGGAATGGAATGGGATGGAATGTGGAATAGAATGTGGAATGGAATGGAATGAAAGGTGGAATGGAATGGGCTGAAATGTGGAATGGAATGTGGAATGGAATGCTGAAAGGAACTGAATGCAATGTGGAATGGAATGGAATGGAATGCGGAATGGAATGTAAAGGAATGTGCAATAGGAAGGAAAGTAATGTGGAATGAAATGGAAAGGAATGTAGCATGAAATTGAATCGAAAGGAATGGAATGTGGAATGGAATTGAATGGAACGTAGTATGGAATGTGGTACAGAAAGTGGAATGGAATTGAACGGAATCTGGATTGGAATGTATAATGGAATGGAACAGAATGTGGAATGGAATGGAATGGAATGTGGAATGTAATTGAATAGAATGGCATGGAAGGTGGAATATATTGGAATGGAATATGGAATGGAGTGGAATTGAATATGGAATGGAATGGAAAGGAATGGAATGTTTAATGGAATGGAATGGAATGTGGAATTGAATGGAATGTGGAATGGAATGTGAAATGGAATGCGGAAAGGAATGCAATGCGGTAAGAAGTGGAACGTGGAATGTAATGTGGAATGGAATGTGGAATGGAATGAGAAATGGAAAGGAATAGAATGTGTAATGGTACGTGGAATGGATCAGATTGAAATGTGGAATGGAATGTGGAATGGAAAGGAATGGAATGGAATGTGGAATGGTATGTGGAATGGAATATGCAATGGAATGAGAAATATAATGGAATGGAATGTGGAATGGTATGTGGAATGGAATGGATTGAAATGTGGAATGGAATGTGGAATGGAATGGAATGTAAAGTAATGAGGAATGAAATTGAATGGAACATGAAATGGAAAGAGGAAAGGAACGTGGAAGAGAATGTGGAATGTGGAATTAAATGGAATGGAAAGTGGAATGGAATCGAATGATATCTGGAATGGAATGGAACAGATTGCAATGTGGAATGGAATGGAATGTGCAATGGAATGGAATGTGGAATGGAATGGAATGGAATGGAATGGAAAGGAATATGGAATTGAATGGAATGGTATGTGGAATGGAATGGAATGGAAACTGGAATGGAATGTGGAATGGAAACTAATGTGAATTGGAATGGGGAATGGATAGGAAAGTAATGTGGAATGGAAGGGAATGTAATGTGGAATGGCATGCAATGGAATGGATTTGAATGTGGAATGGAATGGAATGGAATGTAGAATGGAAAGGAATCGAATGTGGAATGGAATGGAATGGTGTGGAATGTGGAATGGAAAGGAATGGAATCTGGGATGGAATGCTATGGAATGTGGAAAGTAAAGAAATGGAATGTGGAATAGAATGAAATGGAATGGAATGTGGAATGGAAAGGAATAGAATGTGGAATGCAACGCGGAATGGAATGGAATTGAATGTGGAATGGAACTTGTAATGGAATGGAATGGAACCTAAAATGGAATATGGAATGGAAAGTGGAATGCAATGTGCAATGGAACTTGGAATGCAATGTACAATAGAAAGTGGAATGGAACGTGGAATGGAATGGAATGGAGGGTGGAATGGAATGTGGAATGGAATGGAACGGAACATGGAATGGAACATGGAATGGAATGTGGAATGGAACGTGAAATTAAACGTGCAATGGAATGGAATGGAATGGAACGTAGAATGGAACGTGGAATGGAATGTGGAATGCAACGTTAAATTAAACGTGTCATGGAATGCAATAGAATGTGGAATGCAATGTGGAATGGAATGTGGAAGGGAATGGAATTGAATGGAATGTGGAATGGAATGGAATGGAATTGAATGTGGAATGAAATGTGGAATTGAATGTGGAATGGAACGTGGAACAGAACGCGGAATGGAACGTGGAATGGAACGAGGAATGAAATGGAATGGAATGTGGAATGAAATGTGGAATGGAACGTGGAATGGATTGGAGTTGAATGTGGAATGGAACTTGGAATGGAATGTGGAATGGAATGTGGAATGGAAAGGGGAATGGAATGTGGAATGGAAATTGGAATTGAATGTAAAATAGAACGTGGAATGGAACGTGGAATGGAATGGAATGGAAGGAGGAATGGAACGTGTAACGGAATGGAACGGAACGTGGAATAGAACGTGCAATGGAAAGTGGAATGGAACGTGAAATGCAACGTGGAATGGAATGGAATGTGGAATGCTATGTCGAATGGAATGTGGAATGGAATGTGGAATGGAATGGAACGGAAAGGAATGTGGACTGAAATGTGGAATTGAATGTGGAATGGAACGTGGAATGGAAAGTGGAGTGGAACATGGAATGGAACGTGGAAGGAAATGGAACGGAATGTGGAATGGAATGTGGAATGGAATGGAATGGAATTTGGAATGGAATTTGGAATGGAATGCAAGGTGAAATCGAATGTGGAACAGAATGGAATGGAAAGTTTAAATGGAATGGAATGCAATGTTGAATGGAATGTGGACTGCAATGGAATGCAATGTGGAATGGAATGGAATGGAATGTGAAATGGATGGGGTATACAATGGAATGGAATTTGGAATGGAATGTGGAAAGCCATGTGGAATGGAATGTGGAATTGAATGGAATGCAATGGAATTTGGAATGGAAAGTGGAAAGGAATGTAGAATGGAAGGGAATGGAATGTGGAATGGAGTGTGGAATGGAATGCGGAAGGGCACGTTAAATGGAATGAAATGAAATGTGGAATGGAATGAGGAATCGAATGTGGAAAGGAATGGAATGGATTGCGGAATGGAATGTGGAATGCAGTGCAATGGAATGTGGAACGGAATGTGGAATGGAATGCGGAATGGAATGTGGAATGGAACCTGGAATGGAACGTGGAATGGAATCGATTGGAATGGAACGTGGAATGGAAAGTGGAATGGAACATGAAATGGAATGTGAAATGGAACGTGGAATGGAATGTGCAATGGAAAGTGGAATGGAACGTGGAATGGAATGTGGAATGGAACGTCGAAAGGAATGGAATAGAATGTGGAATGGAGCTTGGAATGGAATGGAGTGGAACATGGAATCAAATACGGAATGCAAAGTGGAATGGAACATGGAATGGATTAGAATGGAAATTGGAATGCAATGGAAAGGAATGTGGAATGGCATGGAATGGAATGTCCAATGGAATGTGGAATGGAATGGAATTGAATGTGGAACGGAATGTGGAATGGAAAGGAAAGGAATGTGAAATGGAAAGAAATGGAATGTGGAATGGAATGTGGAATGGAATGTGCAATGGAATGTGGAATGGAATGTGGAATGAAATTTGCAGTGGAATGTGGAATGGAATGTGGAACGGAAAGTGGAATGGAAAGTGGAATGGAATGGAATAGAATGTGGAATGGAACGTGGAATGGAACGTGGAATGGAACATGGAAAGGAATGTAGAATGTAATGTGGAAGGGAAAGTGGCATGCAATGGAATGGAATGTGGATTGGAACGTGGAAAGGAACGTGGAATGGAAGATGGAATGGAACATGGAATAGAAAGTGGAATGGGATGTGCAATGGAATGTGGAATGTAAAGAGGAATGGAACGTGGAATGGAAGATGGAATGGAACATGGAATAGAAGGTGGAATGGGATGTGCAATGGAATGTGGAATGTAAAGTGGAATGGAGAGAAATGTAACATGGAATGGAACGTGGAATGAAACGGAATAGGAAGTGGAATGGAACGTGGAAGACAACATGGAAAGGAATGTGGAATGGAACATGGAATGGAATGTGGAATGTAATGTGGAAAGTAATGTGGCATGGAATGGAATGTAATGGAACGGAATGTGGAATGGAAAGTGCAATGGTTCCTGTAACTGAACGTGGAATGTATCGTGGAATGGAACTGGAAGGGAATGTGGAATGTGGAATGGAATATGGAATGGAACGTGAAATTGAATGCATTCGAATGTTGAATGGAACGTGGAATGGAATGGAATGGAATGTGCAACGGAACGTGGAATGGAATGGAATGGAAAATAGAATGGAATTGAATGGAATGTGGAGTGGAAAGGCATGGAACGTGGAATGGGACGTGGAATGGAACATGGAATTCAACGTGGAATGGAGAGTGCAAAGGAATGTCGATTCGAATGGAATGGAATGTGAAATGGAATGGAAAGGAATGGAATGTGGAATGGAAGGTAGAATGGAAAGTGGAATAGAATGGAATGGAACGTGGAATGGAATGTGGAATGGAATGGAATGGAACGTGGAATTGAATGGAATGGAACGTGGAATGGAATGTGGAATGAAATGGAATGGAACGTGGAATTGAATGGACTGGATAGTGGAATGGAATGTGGAATGCAATGGAATGGAACTTGGAATGCAACGTGGAATGGAAAGTGGAATGGATCATGGAATGGAACCTGGAATGGAATGGAATGGAATGTGGAATGGAATGGAATGGAATTTGGAAAGGAAAGGAATGCGACCTGGAATGGGATGTGGAATGGAACATGGAATGTGACGTGGAATGGAAAGTGGAATGGAATGTGGAATGGAATGGAATAGAATGGAATGGAATGCGGAAAGCAATGGAATGAAAGGTGGAATGGAATGGAATGGAATGGAATGCAGAATAGAATGGAGTGGATTGGAACGGGAAATATAATGTGGAACGGAATGTGAAATGGAATGTGGAACAGAATGAATTGGAACGCGGATGGAATGGAAAGGTACGAGGAATGGAATGGAATGGAATGGAACATTGAATGGAACGTGGAATGAAACGTGTAATGGAGCATGGAATGGAACGTGTAATGGAAAGTGGTATGAAAAGTGGAATGGAATGGAATGGAATGTGGAATGGAATGTGGAAATGAATGCAACGGAAAGAGAACAGAATGTGGAATGGAATGGAATGGAATGTGGAATGGAATGTTGAATGAAATGTGGAATGGAATGTGGAATGGAATACGGAATGGAATGTGGAATGCAACGGAATAGAATGAGGAATGGAATGTTGAATGGACTGTGGAACGGAACGTGGAATGGAATCTGGAATGGTATGTGGGGTGGAATGGAATGCAATGTGTAATGGAATGGAATGGAATGTGGAATAGAATAGAATGGAAGTGAATGTGCAATGGAATGTGGAATGGAATGTGGAATGCAATGGAATGGAATGTGGAATGCATTTGAACTTGGAATGGAATGGAATGGAATGCGGATTGGAATGGAATGGAATGGAATATGGAATGGAATGGAATGGAATGGAATGGAATGTGGAATGGAATAGAATGGAATGTGGAATGGAATGGAATGGAATGTGGAATGCAATGGAATGGAATGGTATGTGGAATTGAATGGAATGGAATGGAACTTTGAATGCAATGCAATGGAAAGGAATGTAACGTGGAATTGAATGCAAATGAACAGGGAAAGGAATGTGGAATGGAAAGTGGAATGGAATGTGGAATGGAATGAAATGAAATGTTGAATTGAATGGAATGGAATGTGGAATAGAATGGAATGGAATGGAATATGCAATGGAATGTGGAATGGAAGGTGTAAAGGAATGGAATGGAATGTGGAATGGAATTGAACTTGGAATGGAATGGATGGAATGTGGATTGGAATGGAATGGAGTGGAATGTGGAATGAAATGGATTGGAATGGAAAGGGAAATGGAATTTGGAATGGAATGTGGAGAGGAATGAAATGCACTGTGGAATGGAATGGAATGGAATGTGGAATGGATTGGAATGGAATTCAAAGTGAAATGGAATTTGCAATGGAATGTGGAATGGAAGGAAATGGAATGTGGAATGGAATAGAATGGAATGTGGAAAGGAAAGTGGAATCCAATGGAACATGCAATGGAATGTGGAAAGAAATGTGTAGTGGAATGTGGAATGGAATGTGAAATGGAATGTGGAATGGAATGTGGAATGTAATATGGAATGAAATGTAGTATGGAATGCAGAATGGAAAGGAATGAAATGTCCAAAGAATGTGGAATGGAATGGATTTTAATGCGGAAAGGAATGTGGAATAGAATGGAAAGGAATGTGAAATGAAAAGAAATAGAATGTGGAATGGAATGAGGAATTGAATGGAATGGAATTGAAAGTGAAATGGAATGGATTGGAATGTGGAATGGAATGTGCAAAGCAATGCAACATAGTGGAAAGTGGATTGGAATGTGGAATGGAATGGAATGTGGAATGGAATGGGTTGCAATGTGGAATGGAACGTGGAATGGAATGGAATGGAGTGGAATGGAAAGTGGAATGGAATGGATTGGAATGTAAAATGGAATGGGAATTGAATGGAATGCAATGTGGAATGGAATGGAATGGAATGTGTAATGGAATTGAATTGAACGTGGAATTGAATGGAATGGAATGAAATGGAACGTGGAATTGAATGGAGTTGAACGGGGAATGGAATGTGTAATTGAATATGGAATGAAATGGAATGGAGTGGAATGTGGAATGGAATGGAATGCTACGTGGAATAGAATGGAATGGAAGTGAATGTGCAATTGAATGTGGAATGGAATGAGGAATGGTGTGGAATGCAATGTGGAATGGAATTGAACTTGGATTGGAATGGAATGGAATGTGGATTGGAATGGGGTTTGGAATGGAATGGAATGGAATGTGGATTGGAATGGAATGAAATGTGGATTGGAATGGAATGGAATGGAATGTGGAGAGGAATGGAATGGAATGGAAAGTGGAATGGAAGTTGGAAAGGAATGTGCAATAGAATGAAACGGAATGTGGAATGGAGTCAAATGGAATGTGAAATGGAAAGCTGAATGGAATGGAACATGGAATGGAAGGTGCAATCGAATGTGTAATGGAAACTGGAATGGAATATGGAATGAAATGTAGGATGCAATATGGAATGGAACGGAATGGAATATGGAATGTAATGTGGAAAGGATTGTGGAATGAAACGTGGAATGGAACGTGGAAAGGAATGGAATGGAACGTGGAATGAAATGTGGAATGGAATGGAATAGAATGTGGAATGGAATCTGCAATGGAATGTGGAATGGAATGGAAAGGAATGTAGAATGGAAGCTGGAGTTGAATGGAAAGAAAGGTGGAATGTAATGCAATGAAATGTGCAATGGAATGTGGAATGGAATGGAATGTGGAAAGGAATGTGGAACGGAACTGAATGTGGAATGGAATGTGAAATGGAAAGGACTGTAATGTGGAATGGAATGTGGAATTGAATGTGGAATGGAATGGAATGGAAAGTGGAAAGGATTGTGGAATGGAATGGAATGGAAAATGGAAAGGATTGTGGAATGGAATGGAATGGATAGTGTAATGGAAATTAATGGAATGTGGAATATAATGAAATGGAATGGAATGGAATGTCAATGGAATAGAATGGAAAGTGGAATGCAATGTAATGGAATGAAATGAGGAATGGAATGGAACGGAACATGGAATGCAATGCAATGGAATGAAACGAGGAACTGAAATGAATGGAATGTGGAAAGGAATGGACTGGAATGTGCAATGGAATGGAAGAGAAAGTGGAATGGAATGTGGAATGGAATTCACTGGAATATGGAATGAAATGGAATGGAACGTGGAAAAGAATGTGGAATTGAATGCGGAATGGAAAGTGGAATGGAATGGAATGGAATAAGGATTAAAGCGGAATGGGATGGAATGCAATGCGGAATGGAATGGAAAAGAATGTGGAATGGAATGGAATGGAGTGAAATGTGGAATTGAATGGAATGGAAAGTGGAATGGAATAGAATGGAATGTGTAATGGAATGGAATGGAACGTGCAGTGGAATGTGGAATGGATTGTGGAATTCCATGTGGAATTCCATGTGGAATGGAATGTGGAATGGAATGGAAAGGAATGTTGATGGTAATGGAATGGAATATGGAATAGAATGGTATTCAATGGAATGTGGAATGGAAAGGAATGGAATGTGGAAAGGAATTCAATGGAATGTGGAATGAAACGTAATGGAACGTGGAATAGAATGTGGAATTGAAAGTGGAATGGAAAGTGGAATGGAATGGAATGGAAGGTGGAATAAAGCGGAATGGGATGGAATGCAATGTGGAATGAAATGGAATGGAACATGCAATGGAATGTGGAATGGAATGTGGAAAGGCATGTTGAATGGAAAGTGGAATGTAATGGAATGGAAAGTTGACTGTAATGGAATGGAATATGGAATAGAATGGAATGGAATGGAATGTGGAATGGAATTGAATGGAATGTGGAATGGAATGCAATGGAATATGGAATGGAATGGAATGGAAGGTGGAATAGAATGTGGAATGGAATGGAATGCAACGTGAAATGGAATGTGGAA
Source organism: Pongo abelii (assembly GCF_028885655.2). Classification (NCBI taxonomy): domain Eukaryota; kingdom Metazoa; phylum Chordata; class Mammalia; order Primates; family Hominidae; genus Pongo; species Pongo abelii. The sequence goes on along the minus strand of NC_072000.2, from coordinate 13,090,537 downwards.
TGGAAAGTGGAATGGAACGTGTAATGGAATGGAAAGGAACGTGGAATAGATTCGAATGGAACGTGGAATGTAATATGGAATGGAATGCGGAATGTGATGTGGAACGGAAGGGAATGCAACTTGGAATGGTATGTGGTAGAATGTGGAATGGAATGGATTGGAATGTGAAATGGAATAAATTGGAAAATGGAATGGAACGTGGAACGGAATGTGGAATGGTAAGTGGAATGGATTGTTTAATGGAATGGAATGGAATGTGGAATAGAAAGGAATGGAATGAAATGTGGAATGGAATGTGGAATGGATCATGCAATGGAATGGAATGGAATGAGCAACAGAATGGAAAGGAATGTGTAATGGAATGGAAGGGAATGGAAAGGAAAATGAAATAGAATGTGTAACGGAATGTGAAATGGAAAGTGGAATGGAATGTGGAACGGAATGAAATGGAAACTGAAATGGAATGAAATGGAACGTGGAATGGAATGGAATGGAACGTGGAATGGAACGTGGAATGGATCATGGAATTGAAAGAGGAATGGAATGTGGAATGCAATGTGGAATGGAATGGAATGGAATGTGGTATGAAATGTGGAATGGAATGGAATGTGGAATGGAATGTGGAATGAAATGCATTGGAATGAGAATGGAATGTGGAATGGAATGGAATGGAATATGGAATGGAATGTGGAATGGAATGGATTGGAATGCGAAATGGATTGTGGAACGGAATGTGGAATGAAACGTGGAATGGAACGTGGAATTGATTGGAATGGAACTTGGTAGAGAATGTGGAATGCAATGGAAGGTAATGTGGAATGAAATGTGGAGTGTAATGGAATGGAATGTGGAACGGAATGGAATGGAATGTGGAATGGAATGTGGAAGGGAAAGTGGAATGGAATGGAATGGAATGTGGAATGGAACATGGAAGGAAATGGAATGGAACGTGGGATGGAAAGTGGAATGGAATGTGGAATGGAATGTGGAATGGAATGTGAAATGGAATTCAATGAAATGTGGAATGGAATGTGGAATTCAGTGTGGAAAGGAATGGAATGGAACAGGGAATGGAAAATGGAATGTAATGGAATGGAACGTGGAATGAAATGTGGAATGGAACGTGGAATGGAAAGTAGAATGCAATTGAAAGGAACGTGGATTTAAATGGGGAAAGGAATGTGGAATAGAAAGTGGAATGCAATGTGAAATGGAATGTTGAATGGAAAAGAATGGAATGTGGAAAGTAATGGAATGGAATGCGGAATGGAATGGAATGGAATGAGGAATGGAATGTTATGCAATGGAATGAAATGTGGAATGGAAGTTGGAATGGAACGTGGAATGGACTGGAAAGGAAAGTCGAATGGAACGTGGAATGGAAGGTGGAATGAAACGCGGAAAGGAATGGAATAGCAGGTGGAATGGAAGGTGGAATGGAATGTGGAATTGAATGGCGTGGAATGTGGAAAGGGATGCAATCGAATATGGAATGGAATGCAGAAGGGAAAGGATTGGAAAGTGGAATGGAAATTGGAAAGAATGGAATGGAATGTGGAAGGGAATGTGGAATCGAATGTGGAGTGTAATGTGGAATGTAATGGAATGGAATGTGGAACGGAATGTGTAATGGAATGGAATGCCATGTGGAAGGGAATGTGGAATGGAATGTGGGATGTTATGTGGAATAGAATGTGGAATGGAATAGAATGGAATGTGGAAGGAATGTGGAATGGAATGCAGAAAGTAATGTGGAAAGCATCGGAATGGATTGTGGAATGACATGTGGAATGCAATGTGGAATGGAGTGGAATGCAATGTGGAATGGAATGGAATGGAGTGTGGAATGGAATCAGGAATGGAATGGAATGGACTGAGGAAGGGAATGTGGAATGGGATGTGGAATATAATGTGGAATAGAATATAATGGAATGTGGAATGGGATGAGGAATGGAATGGAATGGAATATCTAATGGAATGTGCAAAGGAATGGAATGGAATGTGGAATGCAAAGTGCAATAGAATGTGGAATTGAATGGAATGGAATTTTGAATTGAGTGTGGAATGGAATGGAATGGAATGTGGAAGGGAATATAGAATGGGATGTGTAATGGGATGTGGAATGGAAAGTGGAATGTAACGTGGAACTGAAAGTGGTATGGAATGGAATTTAATGTGGAATGGAATGTGGAATGGAATGGAATGTGGAATGGAATGGAATGGACTGTGGAATCTAAAGTGGAACGTAAAGGAATGGAATGGAATGGAATGTGAAAGAGAATGCGGAATGGAATGTGAAATGGAATGTAGAATGGAATGCAATGCAATGTGGAATGGAATGCTATGGAATGAGTAATGGAATGTGGAACAGAATGTGGAATGGAATGGAATGAAACGTGGAATGGAATGGAATGGAATGTGGAATGGAATGGAATGGAAAGTGGAATGGAAAGTGGAATGAAAAGTGGAATGTAAAGGAATGGGATGGGGAATGGGATGGGGAATGGAATGGAATGGAATGTGAAATGGAATGTGGAATGGAATGTAAAATGGAATGTGGAATGGAATGGAATGCAATGAGGAATGGAATGGAATAGAATGTGGAATGCAATGCAGAACGGAATGTGGAATCTAATGTGGAATGGAATGTGAAATGGAATGTGGAATGGAACGGAAAGGAATGTGGAATGGAATGTGGAACGGTATGTGGAAAGGAATGTGGAATGGAATGTGGAAATGAATATGGAATGCAACGGAATGGAATGTGAAACTGAATGGAATGGAATGTGGAAGGGAAGTTGGAATGGAATGGAAGGCAATGTGGAGTTTAATGTGGAATGGAAAGGAATGCAATGTGGAAAGGAATGTGGAATGAAACGGAGAATGGAATAGAATGGAATGTGGAATGGAATGGAATGGAATGGTATGGAATGTTTAATGGAATGGAATGGAAAGTGGAATGGAGTGGAATGGAATGGAATGTGGAATGGAATGTGGAATGGAATGGAATGGAATGTGGAATGGAATGAAATGGAAGGTGGAATGGAATGTGGAATGGAATGTGGAATGGAATGGAATGAATTAAGGGATGAAATGTGTTTTGGAATGAAATGAAATGTGGAATGGAATGGACTGGAATGTGGAATGGAATGTGGAATAGAATTTAATGGAAAGTGGAATGGAACGTGGAATGGAAGGGAATGGAATGGAATGGAATGTGGAATGGAATGGAATGGAATGTGGAAGGGAATGTGGAATGGAATGTGGAATGGAATGGAATGAAATGTGGAATGGAATGTTGATTGGAATAGAATGGAATTTGGAATAGAATGGAATGGAATGTTGAATGGAACGTGGAATGGAATGGAATGGAAGGAATGTAGAATGGCATGTGAATTGGAATGCAATGGAATGTGGAATGGAAAGTGGAAAGAAATGCAATGGAATGAGAATGAAATGTGGAATTGAATGTGCAATGCAAATTGGAATGGACTGTGAAATGGAATGTGGAATGGAATGTGGAAAGGAATGTGGAATGGAATGGAATGGACTTTGGAATGGATTGTGGAATGGAATGGAATGCAACGTGGAAAGGAATGTGGAACAGAATGTTTAATGGAAAGTGGAAAGGAATGGAGTGGAATGTGGAATGGAATGTGGAATGGAAAGTGGAATGCAATGTGGAATGCAACGGAATATAATGTGGAATATAATGTGGAATGGAATGTGGAAGGCAAAGTGGAATAGAATGGAATGGAATGTGGAATGGAACGTCGAATGGAACATGGAATGGAACGTGGAATGGAACATGGAATGGAATGTAGAATGGAACGTGGAATGGAACATGGAATGGAACGTGGAATGGAACGTGGAATGGAACGTGGAATGTGCTGTTCAATGGAATATGGAATGGAAAGTTGAATGGAATGCAATGGAACGTGGAATTGAATGTCAAAAGGAATGAAATGGAATGTGGAATTGAAGGGAGAATGCAACGCGGAAAGGAATGTGGAATGGAACGTGACATCGAAGGTGGAATGGAATGTGGAAGGGAATGTGGAGTGGAATGGAATGGAATGGAATGGAATGTGGAATGGAACGTGCCATTTATCGCAGAATTGAATGTGGAATGGATCGTGGAATGGAATGTGGAATGGAACGTGGAATGGAATATGGAATGGAACGTGAAATTGAATGCAATGGAATGTTGAATGGAACGTAGAATGTAATGGAATGGAATGTGGAATGGAATGTGGAATGGAATGGAATGCAAAGTGAAATGAAATCTGGAAAGGAAAGGGGAATGGAATGGAATGGAATGTGGAATGGAACAAGGAATGGAATGTGCAACGGAATGTGGAATGGAATGGAACGGAATATGGAATGGAATGTGGAATGGAACGGAATGTAATGTGGAATGTAATGTGAAATGGAATGTGGAATGTAATGGAATGGAATGTGGAATAAAACGAGGAATGGAATGGAATGGAAGGTGGAATGGAACATGGAATGGAATGTGGAATGTAACGTGGAAGGAAATGTGGACTGTAATGGAATGGATTGGAATGTGGAATGGAACGTGCAATGTATGGTGGAATTGAATGTGGAATGGAACATGGAATGGAACATGAAATGGAATGTGGAATGGAATGTGGAATGGATTATGGAATGGAACGTGAAATTGAATGGAATGGAATGTTGAATGGAACATGGAATGGAATGGAATGGAATGTGGAATGGAATGTGGAATATAATGGAATGGAATGTGGAATGGATTCTGGAAAGGAAAGTGGAATGAAATGGAATAGAATGTGGAATGGACCGTGGAATAGAATGTGCAACGGAATATGGATTGGAATGCAATGGAATGTGGAATGGAATGTGGAGTGGAATGTGGAATGGAATGGAATGGGATGTAGAATGAAATGTGGAATGCAATGTGGAATGGAAGGGAATGGGATGTAGAATGAAATGTGCAATTGAATGTGGAATGGAATGTCGGGTGGATTGTGTAATTGAATGTAGAATGGAACGCAATGGAATGTCAAATGGAATGTGGAATGGAATATGGAAGGAAAATTGAAATGTAAGGGAATGGAATCTGGAATGGAACATGGAATGGAATGGTGTGGAACATGGAATGGGATGTGGAATGGAACGTGGAATGGAATGGAATGGAACGTGGGATGTAATGTGGAATGGAATGTGGAAATGAATGGAATGTGGGAAGGAATGGAATGGAATGTTTAATGGAATGCAATGGAATGCAGAATGGAATGGAATGGCATGTGATATGGAATGAGGAATGGAATGCGGAATGGAATGGAAAGGAAAGTGGAATGCAATGGAATGAAACGTGTATTGGAATGTGGAATGGAATGCAATGGAAAGTGGAATGGAATTGAATGGAATGTGGAATGAAATGGAAAGGAATGTGGAATGAAATTGAATGGAATGGAACGGAATCTGGAGTGGAATGTGGAATGGAATGGAATGGAATGCGGAATTTAATGGAATGGAATGTGGAATGCAATGGAATGGAATTGAACATAGAATTCAATGGAATGGAATGTAGAAAGTAATGGAGTAGAATGTGGAATAGTATGGAATGCAACGTGGAATAGAATGTGGAATGGAATGTGGAATGGAATGTAGAAACTAACTGAATGGAATGTGGAATGTAACAGAATGGAAAGTGGAATGTAACAGAATGGAAAGTGGAATAGAATGCAATGAAATGGAATGTGGAATAGAATGGAAGGCAATGAAATGGAATGCGGAATGGAATGGAATGGAATCCGGAATGCAACGGAATGGAATGAAATGTGGTATTAAATGGAATGGAATGTCGAATGGAATGGAAGAGAATGTGAAACGGAATGGAATGGAACGTGGATTAGCATGTGGAATGGCATGTGGAATGGAATGTGTAATGTAATTGAATGGAATGTGGAATATAATGGAATGGAATGTGGAATGGAATGGAATGGAATGGAATGTGGAATAGAATGGAATGGAAAGAAATGGAATGTGGAATGGAATGGAATAGAATGTAGAATGGAATCTTGATTGGAATGTGGAATTGAATGTGGAATGAAATGTGGAATGGAAAGGAATGTAATGTGGAATGCAAGGTGGAATGGAAGGTGGAATGGAAAGTGGAAAGGAATGGAATGGAAAGTGGAATGGCACATGCAATGGAATGAAATGGAACGTGGAGTGGAAAGTGGAATGGAACGTGGAGGGGAAACGTGGAATGGAATGAAATGTGGAATGGAATGGAATGTGGAATGGAACGTGAAATGGAATGTGGAAAGGATAGTTGAATGGAATGTTGAATGGAATGGAAAGGAATGTGGAATGGAATGTGGAATGGAATCTGAAATGAAATGTGAAATGGAAGGTCGATGTGAACATGAAAGGGAATGGAATGGAATGTGGAATGGAATGTGGAATAGAATGTGGAATGGAATGTGGAATGGAATGGAATGGAATGTGGAATAGAATTTGGAAAGTAATGTGGAATGGAATGGAATGTGGAATGGAATGGATTGGAATGTGGAATGGAATGTGAAATGGAATGTGGAATGGAATGTGGAATGGAATGGATTGGAATGTGCAGTGGAATGTGGAATGGAATACAATGGAACGTGGAATGAAATGTGGAATGCAATGGAATGGAATGTGGAATGGAATGTTGAAAAGAAAGCAATGAAATGAATGGAATGTGGAATGGAAAGGAATGGAATGTTAAATGGAATGGAGTGGAACTTGGAAAAGAATGTGGAATGGAATATGGAAGGGAATGTGCAGTGGAATGGAATGGAATGTGAAATGGAAACAGAATGGAATGTGATATTCAAATAGAATGGGATATGGAATGGAATGGAATGTGGAATGGAAGGTGGAATGAAACGGAGTGGAACGTGCAATGGAATGTGGAATGGAATGGAATGGAATGTGGAATGGAATGGAATGGAATGTGGAATGGAAAGGAATGGAATGGAATGGAAAAGATTATTCCACATTCCATTGCATTGCATTCCATTCCATTCCATTCCACCTTCCATTCCACATTCCATTCCATTCCATTCCACATTCCATTCTATTGCATTCCACATTGCATTCCATTTCATTCCACATTCCATTCCATTCCACCTTCCCTTCCACATTGCATTCCATTTCATTCCACATTCCATTCCATTCCAAATTCCATTACATTCCACGTTCCATTATACATTCCATTCCACATTCCATTCCATTCCATTCCATATTCAATTCCGTGTTCCATTCCACTACATTCCACGTTCCATTCCACAGCATTCCACTTTCCATTACTTTCCACTTTCCATTCCATTCAATTGCACTTTCCATGCCATTCCATTTCACGACCCATTCAACTTTACATTCCACGTTGCATTCCACTTTCCATTCCACGTTCCATTCCATTCCATTCCACGTTTCACTACTTATTCCATTCCACATTTCATTCCATTCCATTCCATTCCACATTCCATTCCATTCGATTCCATTCCATTCTATTCCACATTCCATTCCATTCCATTCCATGTTACATTTCACATTCCTTTCGTCATTGCATTCTGTTCCATTCCATTCCTTTCCACGTTCCATTCCACATTCATTCCACATTCCATTCCACTCCATTCCACATTCCATTCCACATTCCATTCCATTCAATTCCACCTTCCATTCTTTTCCTTTCCATTTCATTGCATTCCACATTCCATTCCACTCCATTCCGTTCGACATTCCATTCCTTTCCATTCCACATTCCATTCCATTCTGTTCCACATTCCATTGCACGTTCCACTCCATTTCATTCCATGTTCCATTCCACATTCCATTCCATTCCATTCCATATCCGATTCTATTTGAATATCACATTCCATTCTGTTTCCATTTCACATTCCATTCCATTCCACATTCCTTTCCATTCCATCCCACTTTCCATTTCATTCCATTCCACATTCCATTGCATTGCATTCCATTCCACATTCCATTCCATTCCATTCCACCTTCCATTACACATTCCATTCTATTCCTTTCCACATTGCATTCAATTTCATTCCACATTCCATTCCATTCCACCTTCCGTTCCACATTGCATTCCATTTCATTCCACATTACATTCCATTCCAAATTCCATTACTTTCCCTTCCATTCCATTCCACATTTCATTCTACCTCATTCCATTCCATTCCATTCCACCCCATTCCATTCCATTCTCCTCCACCGCATTCCATTCCATTCCAAATTCCATTCCATTCCGTTGAAATCCATTCCACATTTCATTCCATTCCACCTTCCATTCCATTCCATTCCATTCCATTCCATATTCCATTCCACATTCCATTCCATTGCATTCCACATTCCATTCCAATCCATTCCACATTCCATTCCATTCCATTCCACATTTCATTCCTTTCCATTCCACATTTCATTCCATTCCATTCCACATTCCATTCCATTCCACTTTCCTTTCCATTCCATTCGTTTCTATTCCACATTCCATTTGATACCATTCCTTTCCACATGCCATTCCATTTCATTCCACATTCCATTCCATTCCACGTTCCATTCCAGATTCCATTCCAAATTGCATTCCATTCCATTCCATTCCACATTCCATTCCATTCCACATTCCATTCCATTCCATTCCATTCCACGTTCCATTCCACGTCCCGTTCCATTCCATTCCCCATTCCTTTCCACGTTCCATTCCAGATTCCATTCCACCTTGTATTCCATTCCACATTCCATTTCACTCCATTCCATTGCATTCCACATTGCATTGCACTCCATTCCATTCCATTCCAATGTATTCCATATTCCGTTCCAGTTTCCATTCCATGTTCCGTTCCACATTCCATTCCATTCCACATTCCATTCCTCTTCCCATTCCATTCCATTCCACATTCCATTCCATTCCATTCCCTTACATTCCACATTCCATTCCATTCCATTTTACATTCCATTCCATTCCATTCCACGTTCCATTCCATTCCATTCCATTCCACATTCCATTCCATTCCATTCCATTTCACATTCCATTCCCCATTCCATTCCAATACACATTCCATTCCACATTCCATCACATTCCATTCCTTTCCAGTCCACATTCCAATCCATTCCATTCCATTCCAGATACCATTCCATTCCATTCCACATTCCTTTCCATTGCACTCCAAACTCCATTCCACATCTCATTCCATTCCATTCCACATTCCATTCCATTCTATTTCCTTCCATTCCACATTACATTCCACATTCCATTCCACATTAAATTCCATTCCATTCCACATTCCATTCCACATTCCTTTCCATTCCATTGCCTTGCATTCCACATACCATTCCATTCCATTCCACATGCCTTTCCCGTCCAATCCACATTGCAATACACTTTCAATTCCATTCCATTCCACTTTCCATTCCACATTCCATTGCACATTACATTGCATTCCACCTTCCATTCCACATTCCATTCCCCATTCCTTTCCATTACATTCCGCTCCATTCCATTGAATTTCACAGTCCATTCCATTCCATTCCATTTCACTTTCCATTCCATTGCCTTCCCCATTCCATTTCACATTCCATTCCGTTCCATTGAACATTCCATTCCACATTCCATTCCATTAAATTCCACATTGCATTCCATCCCCCGTTCAATTCCACATCTCATTCCACATTCCTTTCCATTCCATTTCACAGTCAATTCTATATTCCATTCCATTGCATTCCTCATTCGATTCTACATTCCACATTCCATTCCATATCATTCCACATTCCATTCCACTTTCCATTCCATTCCATATCATTCCACATTCCATTCCACTTTCCATTCCATTCCATTCCACGTTCCCTTCCACTTTTCATTCCATTCCATTCCACATTCCATTCCATTGCATTCCACTTTCCGTTTCAGTACATTCCACGTTCTATTCCACGTTCCATTCCAACTTCCATTCTATTTTTTCCTTTCCAGATTCCATTCCATTCCATTACACATTCCTTTCTACATTTCATTCCATTCCATTACACATTCCATTCCACATTCCATTTCATTCCATTCCACATTCCATTCCACATTCCTTTCCATTCCATTCCACTTTCCATTCCATTCCATTCCGTTCCACATTCCATTCTGCATTCCATCCCTTTCCATTCAACTTTCCATTCCACATTCCATTCCATTCCTTTGAATTCCATATTACACTGCACATTCAATTCCTTTCCATTGCAGTCCACATTGCACTCCATTGCATTACAATCCACATTCCGTTCCATTCCATTCCACATTCCCTTCCATTCCACATTCCATTCCACATACCATTCCATTCCATTTCACATTCCATTCCATTCCATGGCATTATATTCCATTCCACTCCATTTCACATTCCATTCCACATTCCATTCGAACTTCTATTCCAGATTCCATTCTACATTCCATTCCATTCCAAATTCCATTCAATTCAATTCTACATTCCATTCTATGTTTCATTCCTTTCCATTCCACATTGCATTCAACATTCCATTCCACTTTTCATTCTTCATTCCATTCCATTTTGTTCCGAATTCCAATCTTTATTCCATCCTATTCCATTGCACATTCCATTCTACTTTCCATTGCATTCCATTCCACATTCCTTTCCTTTTGATTCCATTCCAAATTCCGTTCCATTACATTACATTCCACTTCAAATTCCATTCTATTCCACTTTCCATTCTACATTCCATTCCATTCCCCATTCCATTCTGCATTCCATTCCACATTCCATTCCATTCCATTCCATTAAACATTCCGTTCTACATTCCATTCCATTCCATTCCACTTACCTTTCCACATGCCATTCCATTCCGTTCCACATTCCATTCCATTTCAAATTCCATTCTACATTCCATTACATTCCCTTCCACATTCCATTCCACATTCCCATCCATTGCATTCTATTCCATTCCACATTCCAATCCATTCCATTCCACGTTCCATTCCAAGTTCCATTCCATGTTCCCTTTCAATTCCATTCTATTCCACATTCCATTCCATTACATTACACATTCCATTCCACATTCCATTCCGAATTCCATTCTATTCCTTTCCATTCCTCATTGTATTCCATTCCATTCCAAGTTCCATTCAACGTTCCTTTCCATTACATTCCATATTCCATTCCACATTCCATTCATCTTTCCATTTTATTCCATTCCCTTCCACATTCCTTTCCATTCCATTGCACGTTCTATTCCAAATTCCACTCCATTCCATTCCACATTCTATTGCATTCCACATTCCATTCCATTCCATTCCATTCATCATTCAATTCCATTCCATTCCAGTTTCCATTCCGTTCCATTCCACATTCCATTCCACATTCCATTCCAAGTTCCTTTCCACATTCCATACTACATTACATACAATTTCCTTCCATTGCATTCCTCATTCCTTTCCACATTTCATTAAATTACATTCAATTCCATATCCCATTCCATTCCATTCTACATTCAATTCCACATTCCATTCCACATTCCATTATACATTCCATTACACATTCCATTGCACATTCCATTCCACATTGCATGCCATTCAATTCCATTCCACATTCCATTGCATTCCATTCCATTCTACTTTCCATTCCATTCCATTCAATTTCACGTCCCATTCCACATTCCATTCCTTGCCATTCCACGTTCCACTCCATTCCATTGCACATTCCATTCCATTCCATTCCATTCCAGTCCAAATTCCAATCCATTCTATTCAATTCCACATTCCATTCCACTTTCCATTCCACATTCCATTCCATTCCATTCTGCATTCCATTCCATTCCATTCCATTTCATTCCACATTCCATACCATTCCATTCCATTCCACATTCCATTGCATTCCATTCCAATCCACGTTCCATTCCACATTGCATTCCATGCCTTTCCACATTCCATTCCTTTCCATTGCACATTCCATTCCATTCCATTCCATTCCAGTCTACATTCCATTCCATTCCATTCGACATTACATTCCATTGCATTCCACATTCCATTCCATTCCATTCCATTCCAGTCTACATTCCATTCCATTCCATTCGACATTACATTCCATTGCATTCCACATTCCATTCCATCCCTTTCCACTTTCAACTCCTTTCCATTCCACATTCCATTACACATTCCATTCCCTTACATTCCACATTCCTTTCTATTCCAATCTATCCAATTCCATTCCATTCCACATTCCATCACATTCCATTCCACCTTCCATTCCAACCCATTCCACATTCCATTCCACTTTCCATTCTATTCCATTTCAAATTCCATTCCACTTTCCATTCTATTCCATTCCACTTTCCTTTCCATTCCGCTCCATTCTATTCCACTCCATACCATTCCATTCCACTTCATTCCACATTGCAAGCATTCCATTCCATAAGGTTTTCCATTCCACGTTCCCTTCCATTCCACTTCACATTCCATTCCATTCCATTCTATTCCATTCCATAACATTCCTCACTCCATTGCATAATCCATTCCATTCCATTCCACATTGCATTCCACATTCCATTCCATTTCATTCAATATTCCTTTCTATTCCATTACATTCCATTGCATTCCATTCCATTCCACTTTCCATTCCATACCATTCAATTCCACATTCAGTTCCATTGCCTTGCATTCCAGAATCGATGCCATTCCATTCCAAATTCCATTCCATTCCATCCCGGATTCCATTGCACATTCCATTCCATTCCAGTCCACATTCAATTACATTCCATTCCACATTCAAATCCATTCCATTCCAAATTCCTTTCCATTCCATTCCATTTCATTCTGAATTCCATTCCATTCTGCACTCCATTCCATTCCATTCCACATTCCATTCCATGTTCCATTTCACTTTCCACTCCATTCCAGTACACAATCCTTTCCATTCCATTCGACCTTCTAATCCATTTCTTCCGATTCCATTAAACAATCCATTCCACATTCCATTCCCCGTTTCATTACACATTCCATTCCATTCCATTCCACATTCCATTCCATCACATTGCATTCCATTCCACATTCCATTACACTTTCCTAAGCATTCCATTCCTCATTCCATTCCACTGCGATTTCCATGCCATTCCATTCCATTACAATCCGCATTTCATTCCACATTCCATTCAATTCCATTCCACATTCCATTCCATTCCATTCCATTCCACACTCCATTCCACATTCAGTTCCGGGCCATTCCATTCATTTCCACATTCAATTCCACATTCCTTTCCATTCCATTCCACATTCCATTCCATTGTATTCCACATTCCATTCCATTCCCTTCCATTCCATTCTGCATTCCATCCCATATTCCATTCAATTCCATCCCACATTCCATTCCATTCCATTCCACTTTCCATTCCACATTCCATTCCTTTCCATTGCACATTCCATTGCATATCATTCCACATTGAATTCCGCATTCCATTCCAATCCACTTCACATTCGATTGCACATTCCATTCCATTCCATATTCAATTCCACATTCCATTACATTCCATTCCAAATTCCATTCCACATTGTATTCCACATTCCATTGCATTCCATTCCACATTCAATTCCATTCCATTCCATTCCACTCCATTAGACATTCCATTCCACATTCAATTCCTTTCCATTCCACATTACTTTCCACATTCCATTCCACTCCATAAGACTTTCCATTCCACATTCAATTCCATTCCATTGCACATGCCATTCCACATTCCATTCCACATTCCATTCCATTCCATACCAGTCCATTCCATTTTCCTTTCCTTTCCATTCCTTTCCACTTTCCCTTCCATTCCATTCAACTTTCCATTCCACATTCCATTCCAAGTTCCATTACACGTTCCATTTCATATTCCATTGCATTCCATTCCTCATTCCATTCCACATTCAATTTCATTCAATTCTCCCTTTCATTCCATCCCTCATTGCATTCCACATTCAATTTCATTCAATTCCACATTTCATTCGATTCCATTCCAACTTCAAATACATTCCAATCCACGTTCCAAGCCATTCCATTCCATGTTCCATTCCATTCCATTCAACGTTGCATTCCATATTCCATTCCAATCCACATTGCAATCAATTCCATTCCATATTCCAATCCATTCCATTCCACTTTCCTTTGGAATTCAATGGAATGTGTAATGGAAAGGAAGGGAATGTGGAATGAAATGGAACGTTATGAAATGTGGAATGGAGTTGCATGTTGTGGAATGGAAAGTGGGATGGAGTGGAATGGAATGTGGAATAGAGTGGAATGAAACATGCAATGGAAAGTGAAATGGAATGTAGAATGGGACATGGAATGGAATGTGGAATGGAAAACTATGGGATGTGGAATTGAATGGAATGGAATGTGTAATGGAATGGAATGCAATGTGGAATGGAACGAAATGGAAATTTGAATGGAATGTGGAATGGAATGGAACTGAATGTGGAATGGAATGGAAAGGAATGTGGAAAGGAATGTAATGGAATGTGGAATGCAATGTCGAATGCAATGTGGAATGGAATGGAGTGAAATGGAATGTGCAATGGAATGGAATGCAATGTGGAATGGGAGAGAATAGTATGGAATGCGGAATGGAATGCAATGGAATGGGGAATGGAATGTGGAATGGAATGTGGAATGCAAAGTGGAATGGAATGGATTGTAATGCAATGTGGAATGGAATGTGGAATGCAATGAAATGGAATGTGGAATGGAATGTAATGGAATGTGGAACAGAATGGATCATGGAATGGAATGTAATGCAATGTGGATTGGAATGGAATGGAATGTGGAATGGAATGTGAAATGGAATGTATAATGGAATGTGGAATGAAATGAAATGGATCATGGAATGGAATGAAATGGAACATGGAATGGAAAGGAATGGGAAGTGGAATGGAATGTGGAATGGAACTTGGAACGGAATGTGCAGTGTAATGCGGAATGGAAAGTGGAATGGAATGTAATGTAATGTGGAATGGATCGTAGAATGGAATGGAATGGAACGTGTAATGGAATGTGTATTGGAATGTGGAATGCAACATGGAATGCAATGTGGAATGGAATGCAATGCAACGTGGAATGGAACTTGGAAAGGAATGTGGACAGGAACGTGGAATGGAACTTGGAATGGAAAGAATTGAATGTGGAATGAAATAAAATGTAATGGAATGTGGAATGGAACGGAATGGAAAGAGGAGTGGAAACTGTAATGGAATTGTGGAATGGAAGGTGAAATGGAATGGAATGGAATGTGGAGCGGAACGTGGAATGGAATGGAATGGAACACATAATGGATCATGTAATGCAACGTGGAATGGAATGGAATGGAACATGGAAAGGAATGTGGAATGGAATGCGGAAGGATTATAATATGGAAAGGAATAGAATGAAAGTTGGAATGGATTGGAATGGAATGGGGAATTTAATGCCAAGGAATATATAACGGAATGTCGAATGGAATGCGAAATGGAAAGCGGAATGAAATGTGGAATGGAACAGAATGGAACATGGAATGGAATGGAATGGAAGGTGCAATGGAAAGTGGAATGGAACGTGGAATTGAATGTCAGATGGAATGGAATGGAATGTGGAATGGAATGTGGAATGGATTGTGGAATGGTCTGTGTAATGCAATGGAATGGAATGTGGAATGGAATGTGGAATGGAATGCAGTGGAATGGGGAATGGAATGTAGAATGTAATGTGGAATGGGAAGGAATGGAATGAGAATGAACTGTGGCATGGAAAGTTGAATGCAATAGATTGGAATGCAGAAAAGAATGTAGAAATGAATTGAAAGTAACGTGGAATGGAAAGTCTAATGGAAAGTGAATGGAACGTGGAATGGAATGTGGAATGAAATGGAATTGAATGTGGAATCGAATGGATTGGAATGTGTACTGGAATGTGAAATGGAATGTGGAATGGAATTTTGAATGGAAAGGAATGGATTGTGGAATGGAACGTGGAATGGAATGTGGAATGGAATGTGGAATGGAATGGAATTGAATGTGCAAAGGAATGGACTTTAAAGCAGAAAGGAATGTGGAAGGGAGTGCAATACAATGTAGAATGTAACGCAATGGATTGTGGAATAGAATGTGAAATGGAATGTGAAAAGCAATGGAATGGAATGTGTAATGGAATGTGGAATGGAGTGTGAAATGGAATGCGAAATGTAACGGAAGGAAATGTGGAATGGAAAGTGGAATGGAGTGTGGAGTGGAATGTGGAATTTAACAGAATGGAATGTCGAGTGGAATGTGGTATGGAATGTGGAATGGAATGTGGAATGGAAAGTGGAATGGATTGGAATGGAACGCTAAATGAAATGGAATGGAATGTGGAATTGATCGTGGAATGGAATGGAACGGAACATGGAATGGAATGTGGAATGTAAAGTGGAATGCAATGTAATGCAACGTGGAATGGAATGTGGAATGGAATGTGGAAAAGATTGGAATGTGGAAATGAATGGAATAGAATGGGGAATGGAAGGGAATGGAAGGTGAAATGGAATGTGGATTGGAATGTGTAACGGAATGGAATGAAACGTGGAATGGTATGGAATGGAAAGTGGAATGGAATGTCGCATGCAATGGAATGCAATGTTGAATGCAATGGAAGGGAATGTGGAATGGATTGTGGAGTGGAATGGAATGGAATGAAATGTGGAATGGAATGTAAAATGGAATGTGTAAAGGAATGTGGAATGGAATGTGGAGTGGAATGGATTGGAAAGAAATGTGGAATGGAATGTAGAATGGAACGGAATGGAACGTGAAATGGAATGTGAAATAGAATGTGGAATGGAATGTGGAATGCAATATAGAACCGTGTGGAATGGAATATGGAATTGAATGTAATGGAATATGGAATGGAATGTGGAATGGGATGGAATTGAATGTCGAATGGAATGGAATGGATTTAAGAATAGAATGTTTAAAGGAATGTGGAAAGCAATGTGGAATGGAATGGAATGGAATGTGGAGTGGAATGTCGAATGGAATGGAATGCAATGTGGAATGGAATGTGAAATGGAATGTGGAAAGGAATGTAATGTAACGTGGAATTGTATGCAATGGAATTTGGAATGCAATCGAATGGAATGTGGAATGGAATGGAATGCAATTGAAAGGAATGTGGAATGGAATGGAATGGAATGTGGAAAGGAATGGAATGGAATGTGGAAAGGCAAGGAATGTAATGTGGAATTGAAGTTGGAATGGAATGGAATGGAATGTGGTAAGGAATGTGAAAAGGAGTGGACTGGAAAGTGGAATGGAAGATGGAATGGAATGGAATGGAATGTGGAATGGAATGGAATGAAACGTGGAATGAAACATAGAATGGATCGTAAAATGGAAAGTGTTATGCAATATGAAATGGAATTTGTACTGGAAAGTGGAATTGAAGATGCAAGGGAATGGAATGGAATGTGGAATGGAATGGAATGAAACGTGGAAGGAAATGTGGACTGGAATGGAATGTGGAATGGAATGTGCAACGGAATGGAATGGTATGTGGAATGCAATGTGGAATAGAATGAAGAATAGAATTGACAGGAAGGTGGAATGGAAAGTGGATTGGAATGGAAAACCAAGTGGAACCGAATGGGGTGGAAAGTGGAATGGAAAGTGGAATCGAATTTGGAATGGATTGGAATATAATGTGGAATGGAACGTGGAATGGAATGTGCAATGGAGTGAAACGGAACGTGGAATGGAACATGGAAAGGAACGTGAAATGGAATGCAAAGGAAAGGATAATGGAATGTAGAACGGAAAGTGGAATGTAATGGAATGGAATGGAATGTGAAATGGGATGTGGAATGGAATGTGAATTGGTACGTGGAATGCAATGTGGAATGGAATGTGGAATGGAATGGAATGGAATGTGGAATGGAATGTGGAATGGAATGGAATGGATTGGGGAATGGAATGGGCAATGGAATGGAATGGAATTTGCAAAGGAATGTGGAATGGAATGTGCAAAGGAATGTGGAATGGAATGTGGAGCGGAATTCAATGGTATGTCAAATGAAATGTGGAATATAATGTGGAATGGAAAGTATAAACTAATGTCGAATGAAGTGGAATGGAACGTGGAATGGAATGGAATGGGACGTGACATGGAATTTGGAATGGAACGTGGGAAGGAAGGTGGAATGGAATGGAAGGGCATGTGGAATGTAATATGGAAAGAAATGTGGAATGGAATGTGAAATGGAATGGAATTGAAAGGAAGGCAATGTGGAATGGAATGTGTAATGGAAGGTGGAATGGAATGTGGAATGGAATGGAAAGGAACGGGGAATGGAACGTGGAATATTACGTGGAATGGAACGTGGAATGGAATGAGGAATGGAATGGAAAGGAATGTGGAATGGAATGTGGAATAGAAAGTGAAATGCAATGTGGAATGAAATGGAATGGAACTTCGAACGGAACGTGGAATGGAATGGAATGGAACATGGAATGGAATGTGGAATGGAATGGAATGAAACGTGGAATGGAACGTGGAATGGAACATGGAATGGAATGTGGAATGGAATGGAATGGAATGTGCAATGGAATGTGGAATGGAATGGAATGTGCAATGGAATGTGGAATGGAATGTGAAATTTAATGAAATGGAATGTCGAACAGAATGTGGAAAGGAATGTGTAATGGAATGGAACGGAATGTGGAATGGATGGAATGGAATGTGGAATGCAATGTGAAAGGGAATGTTGCATGTAACGTGAAATGGAACGGAAATGACTTTGGAATAGAACGTGGACTGAAATGGAAAGTGAAGGGGAATGGAACGTGGAATGGAACGTGGAATGGAAAGGAATGGAACCTTAAATGGAATGTGGAATAGAAAGTGGAAAGGAATGGAATGGAATCTGGAATGGAATGTGAAGTGGAACGTGGAATGGAATGGAATAGAATGTGGAATGGAATGGAATGGAATGTGGAAAGGAATGTGGAAAGGAATGTGGAATGGAATGTGGCATGCAATGAGGAATGGAATGTGGAATGAATGTGGAATGGAACGGAATGGAATGTGAAATGTAATGTGGAATGCAAAGGAATGAAATGTGGAATGGAATGGAATGGAATATGGAATGGAAAGTGGAATGGAGTGTTGAATGAAATGTGGAAGGGAATGTGTAAAGGAATGTGGAATGGAATGGAATGGAATGTGAAATGGAATGGAATGGAATGTGGAATGGAATGTGAAATGGAATGGAATGGAATGTGGAATGGAATGTGGAAAGGAAACTGGAAAGGAATGTGGAAAGGAGAGTGGAATGGAATGTGGAATGGAAGGCGGAAAGGAATGTAACTAGGATTGTGGATTTTAACGGAATGGAATGTGGAATGGCAGGTGGAATGGAGTATGGAATGGAATGCGGAATGAAACGGAACGGAATGTGGAATGGAATGTGGAATGGAATGTGGATTGGAGTGTGGAATGGAATGTGTAATGCGCCGGAATGCAATGTGAAATGGAATGTGGAATGGAATGTGGAATGCAATGTCAAACGTAATGCAATGGAATGTGTAATTGAACGTGGAATGGAATGGAATGGAACATGGAATGGAATGTGGAATGGAATGTGGAATGGACTGTGGAATGGAATCTGGAAGGGAATGGAGTTGAATGTGGAATGGAATGTGAAATGGATTGGAATAGAATGCGAAATGGAATGTGGTTTGGATCTTGGAATGGAAGCTGCAATACAAAGTGGAATGGAATGGAATGGAATGTGGAATGGAAAGTGGAAATGAATATAGAATGGAACGGAATGAAATGTGGAATGGAATGTGGAATGGATTGCGGAATGGAACGTGGAATGGAATGGAATGGAACGTGGAAAGGGATGGAATGGAATGTGGAATGGAACTTGGAGTGGAATGGAACGGAACATGGAATGGAACATGTAATGGAACATGGAATGGAATGTGCAATGGAATGTGGAATGGAACGTGGAATGGAAAGGAATGGAAAGTGTGGTGGAACGTGGAATGGAATGGAATGGAACGTGAAATAGAATGTGGAATGGACTGTGGAATGGAACGTGAAATGGAACATTCAATAGATTGGATTGGAATGTGTAATGAAACGTGCAATGTAACGCAAGGCAATGAGGAAAGGAAAGTAGAATGGAATGGAATGGAATTTGGAATGCAATGTGAAATTGAATGGAATGGAATGTGGAATGGAACGTAATGGAATGTGGAATGGAACGGAATTGAATGTGGAATGTAATGCAAGGCAATGTGGAATGGAAAATGGAATAGAATGGAATGGAATTTGGAATGGATAGTGAAATTGAATGGAATGGAATGTGGAATGGAATGTGGAATGGAATGTAATGGAATGCGGAATGGAATGTGGAATAGAAAGTTTAATGGAATGGAATGGAATGTGCAACGGAACGTGGAATGGAATGGAGAGAAAAGTGGAACGGAATTTAGAATGGAAATTGGAATGGAAAGAGGAATGGAATGTGGAATGCAACCTGGAATGAAATGTGGAATGGAATGAGGAATGGAAAGGAATGGAATGTGGAATGGAATGAAACTGAATGAGGAATGGAATGTGGAATAGAATGTAGAATGGAACAGAATGGATCGGAATGGATTGTGGAATGGAATGTAGAATGCAATGTGGAATGGAACGTGTAATGTAATTGAATGGACCTTGGAATTGAAAGTGTAATGGAACGTGAAATGGAATGTGGCATGGAACGAGGAATGGCATGGGCAATGGAATGTGGAATGGAACCTGGAATGTAACGGAATGGAAAGTAGAATGGAATGTGGAATGGAATGGAATGGAACGTGGAATGGAACGTGGAATGGAATGTGGAATGGAATGTCGAATATAATAGAATGTGGAATGGAATGGAACAGAATGCAATAAATGAATGGAGTGGAAAGCGGAATGGAATGGAATGGAATGTGCAATGGAATGGAATGTGGAATGGAATGACATGGAATGCAATGTGGAATGGAATGGAGTAGAATACAGTAGAATGGAATGTGGAATGGAATGGAATGTGGAATGGAATGGAATGTGGAATGGAATGAAAAGGAGTGGAATGAAATGGAATGGAATATGGATAGGAATGGAATGGAATGGAGTGGAATGTGAAATGGAATAGAATGGAATGTGGAATGCAATAGAATGTGGAATGGAATGGAATGGAATGGGGAATGTTATGGAATGGAACATGGAATGGATTTGAATGGAAATTGGAATGCAATGGAAAGGAATGTGGAATGGCATGGAATGGAAATTCCAATGGAATGTGGAATGGAATGGAATTGAATGTGGAACGCAATGTGCAATGGAATGGAAAGGAAGGTGAAATGGAAAGAAATGGAATGTGGAATGGGAAGTGGAATGGATTGCGCAATGGAAAGTGTAATGGAATGTGGAATGAAATTTGCAGTGGAATGTGGAATGGAATGTGGAGTGGGTTGTGGAATGGAAAGTGGAATGGAAACTTGAATGGAAAGTCGAATGGAATGGAACAGAATGTGGAATGGAACGTGGATTGGAACATGGAAAGGAATGTAGAATGTAATGTGGAAGGGAAAGTGGTATGCAATGGAATGGAATGTGGATTGGAATGTGGAATGGAACGTGGAATGGAAGATGGAATGGAACATGGAATGGAAAGTGGAATGGGATGTGCAATGGAATGTGGAATGGAAAGTGGAATGGAGAGAAATGTAACGTGGAATTGAACGTGGAATGAAACGGAATGGAAAGTGGAATGGAACGTGGGAGAGAACATGGAAAGGGATGTGGAATGGATCATGGAATGGAATGTGGAATGTAATGTGGAAGGTAATGTGGCATGGAATGTAATGTAATGGAATGGAATGTGGAATGGAGAGTGCAATGGTTCCTTTAACTGAACGTGGAATGTATCGTGGAATGGAACTGGAAGGGAATGTGGAATGTGGAATGGAATATGGAATGGAACGTGAAATTGAATGCATTCGAATGTTGAATGGAACGTGGAATGGAATGGAATGGAATGTGCAATGGAATGTGGAATGGAATGGAATATGGAATGGAATGGAATGGAATGTGGAGTGGAAAGGCATGGATCATGGAATGGGACGTGGAATGGAACATGGAATTCAACGTGGAATGGAGAGTGCAATGGAATGTCGAATCAAATGGAATGGAATGTGAAATGGAATGGAAAGGAAAGTGGAATGGAAAGGAATGGAATGTGGAATGGAATGTAGAATGGAAAGTGGAATAGAATGGAATGGAACGTGGAATGGAATGTGCAATGGAATGTAATGGAGCGTGGAATTGAATGGAATGGAACGTGGAATGGAATGTGGAATGGAATGGAATGGAATGTGGAATTGAATGGAATGGAACGTGGAATGGAATGGAATGGAACGTGGAATTTAATGGACTGGAACATGGAATGGAATGTGGAATGTAATGGAATGGAACTTGGAATGCAACATGGAATGGAAAGTGGAATGGATCATGGTATGGAACGTGGAATGCAATGGAATGGAACGTGGAATGGAATGGAAAGGAATGTGGAAAGGAAAGGAATGCAACTTGGAATGGGACGTGGAATGGAACATGGAATGCGACGAGGAATGGAAAGGAATGCAACATGGAATGGGACGTGGAATGGAACATGGAATGCAACATGGAATGGAAAGTGGAATGGAATGTAGAATGGAATGGAATAGAATGGAATGAAATGCGGAATGCAATGGAATGAAAGGTGGAATGGAATGGAATGGAAAGCGGAATAGAAGGGAATGGATTGGAAAGGGAAATATAATGTGGAACGGAATGTGAAATGGAATGTGGAATGGAATGTGGAACGGAATGAATTGGAACGTGGATGGAATGGAATGTAATGAGGAATGGAATGAAATGGAATGGAATGGAACATGGAATGGAACATGGAATGGAACGTGGAATGGAGCATGGAATGGAACGTGTAATGGAATGTGGTATGAAAAGTGGAATGGAATGGAATGGAATGTGGAATGTAATGTGGAAATGAATGCAATGGAATGAGAACGGAATGTGGAATGGAATGGAATGTGGAATAGAATGTTGAATGGAATGTGGAATGGAATGTGGAATGGAATGGGGAATGGAATGTGGAAAGCAACGGAATAGAATGAGGAATGTAATGTTGAATGGACTGTGGAACGGAACGTGGAATGGAATCTGGAATGGTATGTGGAGTGGAATGGAATGGAATGTGGAATGGAATGGAATGGAATGTGGAATAGAAAAGAATGGAAGTAAATGTGCAATGGAATGTGGAATGGAATGTGGAATGCAATGGAAAGGAATGTGGTATGCAATTGAACTTGGAATGGAATAGAATGGAATATGGATTGGAATGGGATGGAATGGAACGTGGAATGGAAAGGAATGGAATGGAATGGAATGGAATATGGAATGCAATAGTATGGAATGTGAAATCAAATGGAATGGAATGTGGAATGCAATGGAATGGAATGGTATGTGTAATTGAATGGAAAGGAATGGAAATTTGAATGCAATGGAATGGAATGTAACGTGGAATTGAAAGCAAATGAATGGGGAAAGGAATGTGGAATGGAAAGTGGAATGGAACGTGGAAAGGAATGGAATGGAATGTGGAATGGAATTGAACCTGGAAGGGAATGGATGGAATGTGGATTGGAATGGAATGGAATGGAATGTGGAATGGAATGTTGAATGGAATGGAATGGAATGTGGAATGGAATGGAATGGAATGTGGAATGGAATGGAATGGAATGGAAAGTGAAATGGAATTTGGAATGGAATGTGGAGAGGAATGAAATGCACTGTGGAATGGAATGGAACGGAATGTGTAATGGAATGGAATGGAATTCAAAGTGAAATGGAATTTGCGATGGAATGTGGAATGGAATGAAATGGAATGTGGAATGGAATAGAATGGAATGTCGAACGGAAAGTGGATTACAAAGGAACATGGAATGGAATGTGGAAAGAAATTTGTAGTGGAATATGGAATGGAATGTGAAATGTAATGTGGAATGGAATATGGAATGAAATGTAGTATGGAATGCGGAATGGAAAGGAATGGAATGTCCAAAGGAATGTGGAATGGAAGGGATTTGAATGCGGAATGGAATCCGGAATGGAATGGAAAGGAATGTGAAATGGAAAGAAATAGAACGTGGAATGGAATGTGGAATGGAATGGAATGGAATTGAATATGAAACGGAATGGATTGGAATGTGGAATGGAATGTGCAAAGGAATGCAATGTAGTGGAATGTGGATTGGAATGTGGAATGGAATGGAATGGAATGTGGAATGGAATGGGTTGCAATGTGGAATGGAATGTGGAATGGAATGGAATGGAATGGAAAGTGGAATGGAATGGATTGGAATGAGTAATGGAATGGGAATGGAATGGAATGCAATGTGGAATGGAATGGAATGGAATGTGGAATGGAATTGAATGGAACGTGGAATTGAATGTAATGGAATGCAATGGAACGTGGAATTGAATGGAATTGAACGGGGAGTGGAATGTGTAATGGAATATGGAATGGAATGGAATCGAGTGGAATGTGGAATGGAATCGAGTGGAATGTGGAATGGAATGGAATGCAATGTGGAAAAGAATAGAATGGAAGTGAACGTGCAATGGAATGTGGAATGGAATGTGGAATGCAATGGAATGCAATGTGGAATGGAATTGAACTTGGATAAGAATGGAATGGAATGTGGATTGGAATGGGGATTGGAATGGAATGAAATGCAGTGTGGATTGGAATGGAATGGAATGGAATGTGGAAGGGAATGGAATGGAAAGTGGAATGGAATTTGGAATGGAATGTGCAATAGAGTGAAATGGAATGAGGAATGGAGGAAAATGGAATGTGAAAAGGAAAGTGGAATGGAATATGGAATGAAATGTAGGATGCAATTTGGAATGGAACAGAATGGAATGTGGAATGTAATGTGGAATGGAATGTGGAATGAAACGTGGAATGGAACGTGGAAAGGAATGGAATGGAAAGTGGAATGAAATGTGGAATGGAATGGAATAGAATGTGGAATGGAATCTGCAATGGAATGTGGAATGGAATGGAAAGGAATGTGGAATGGAAGGTGGAGTTGAATGGAAAGAAATGTGGAATGGAATGCAATGGAATGTGCAATGGAATGTGGAATGGAATGGAATGTGGAAAGGAATGAGGAATGGAATGGAATGTGGAATGGAATGTGAAATGGAAAGGACTGTAATGTGGAACGGAATGTGGAATTGAATGTGGAATGGAATGGAATGGAAAGTGGAAAGGAATGTGGAATGGAATGGAATGGATAGTGGAATGGAATTTAATGGAATGTGGAATATAATGAAATGGAATGGAATGGAATGTGAATGGAATAGAATGGAAAGTGGAATGCAATGGAATGGAATGAAATGAGGAATGGAATGGAACGGAATATGGAATGCAAAGCAGTGGAAGGAAATGAGGATCTGAAATGAATGGAATGTGGAATGGAATGGAATGGAACGTGCACTGGAATGGAAGAGAAAGTGGAATGGAATGTGGAATGGAATTCACTGGAATATGGAATGAAATGGAATGGAACGTGGAAAAGAATGTGGAATTGAATGTGGAATGGAAAGTGGAATGGAATGGAATGGAATGTGGATTAAAGCGGAATGGGATGGAATACAATGTGGAATGGAATTGAATAGAATGTAGAGTGCATTGGAATGGAGTGAAATGTGGAATTGAATGGAATGGAAAGTGGAATGGAATAGAATTGAATGTGGAATGGAATGGAATGGAATGTGCAATGGAATGTGGAATGGAATGTGGAATGGCATGTTGAATGCAATGTGGAATGGAATGGAATGGAAAGTTGACTGTAATGGAATGGAATATGGAATTGAATGGTATTGAATGGAACGTGGAACGGAATGGAATGGAATGTGGAATGGAATTCAATGGAATGTGGAATGAAATGGAATGGAACGTGGAATAGAATGTGGAATTGAATGTGGAATGGAAAGTGGAATTGAATGGAATGGAATGTGGAATAAAGTGGAATGGGATGGAATGCAATGTGCAATGAAATGGAATGAAATGTGGAATGCAATGGAATGGAGTGAAATGTGGAAATGAATGGAATGGAAAGTGGAATCGAAAGTGGAATGGAACGTGTAATGGAATGGAAAGGAACGTGGAATAGATTCGAATGGAACGTGGAATGTAATATGGAATGGAATGCGGAATGTGACGTGGAACGGAAGGGAATGCAACTTGGAATGCAATGTGGAAGAATGTGGAATGGAATGGATTGGAATGTGAAATGGAATGAATTGGAAAGTGGAATGGAATGGAATGGAACGTGGAACGGAATGTGGAATGGTAAGTGGAATGGATTGTTTAATTTAATGCAATGGAATGTGGAATAGAAAGGAATGCAATGAAATGTGGAATGGAATGTGGAATGGATCGTGTAATGGAATGGAAAGGAATGAGCAACGGAATGGAAAGGAATGTGTAATGGAATGGAAGGGAATGGAAAGGAAAATGAAATAGAATGTGGAACGGAATGTGAAATGGAAAGTGGAATGGAATTTGTAACGGAATGAAATGGAAACTGAAATGGAATGAAATGGAACGTGGAATGGAATGGAATGGAACATGGAATGGAATGTGGAATGGAATGTGGAATGGACTGTGGAATGGAATGTGGAAGGGAATGGAGTTGAATGTGTAATGGAATGTGAAATGGATTGGAATAGAATGTGAAAAGGAATGTGGTTTGGATCTTGGAATGGAAGGTGCAATGCAAAGTGGAATGGAATGGAATGGAATGTGGAATGGAAAGTGGAAAGGAATATAGAATGGAACGGAATGAAATGTGGAATGGAATGTGGAATGGAATGCGGAATGGAACGTGGAATGGAATGGAATGGAACGTGGAAAGTGATGGAATGGAATGTGGAATGGAACTTGGAGTGGAATGGAACGGAACATGGAATGGAACATGGAATGGAACACGGAATGGAATGTGCAATGTAATGTGGAAAGGAATGTGGAATGGAAAGGAATGGAAAGTGTGTGTTGGAATGGAACGCAAGGTTGAATGCAATGGAATGGAATGTGGAATGGAATCGAATGGAATGTGGAATGGAATGTGGAATGGAATGTGGAGTGGAATGGAAAGGAATGGGGAATGGACGGTGGAATGGAATCTATTGAAATATGGAATGGAATGTGGATTAGAATGCAATGGAATGGAATTTATTGTGGAATGGAATGTGGAATGGAATGTGGAATGGAAAATTGTAATGGAACGGAATGGAATGTGGAATGCAATGTGGAATGAAATGTGCAATGGGACGTGGAATGCAATGGAATGGAATGTAGAATGGAACTTGTAATGGTATGGAATAGAAAGCGCAATGGAATGTGGAATGGAACCTGGAAATGAAGGTGGAATGGAAGGGGGAATGGAACATGGAAGGGAATGTGTAATGGAATGTGGAATGGAAGGTGGAATAGAACGTGGGAGGGAATGTGGAATGAACCGTGGAATGGAACGTGGAATGGAATGGAATGAAACGTGGAATGGAATGGGATGGAATGTGAAACGGAATGCAATGGAATGTGGAATGGAATGGAAAGGAATGCGGAATGGGATGGAATGGAATATGGAAAGGAATGGAATGGAACGTGGAATGGAATGTGGAATGGAATGTGGAAGGAAATGGAAAGGAATGTGGAATAGAATGGCATGGAATGTGGAATAGAAGGGAATGGAATGGAATTGAATGCAGAATGGAATGGAATGGAATGTGTAATGCAATGGAATGGAATGGAATGAGGAATTGAATGAAATGGAATGTGGAATGGAATGCAATAGAATGTGGAATGCAATGGAAGGGAACATGGAATAGAATGTGGAATGGAATATGGAATGGAATGTGGAATGTAATTGAATGGAATGTGGAATAAAGTGGAATGGAATGTGGAATAAAGTGGAATGGAATGTGGAACAGAATGGAATGGAACGAAATGTGGAATAGAACAGAATGCAATGGAATGGGATACGGAAAGTAATGTAATGGAATGTGGAAAGCAATATAATGGAATGGAATGTGAAATTGAATGGAGTGGAATGTGGAATGTTAAGGAATGGAATGTGGAAGGGAATGGAATGGAAAGTAAAAGGGAATGTGGAATGGTATTTGGAATGGAATGGAATGGAATGGAATGTGGAATGGAATGGAATGGATTATGGAATAGAATGGAATGTAATGGAATGTGGAATGGAATGTAATGGATTGTGGAATAGAATGGAATGGAATGGAATGAGAAATGGAATGTGGAATGGAATGAGGAATGGAATGGAATAGAACGTGGAATGGAATCGAATGGAATGTGAAAAGGAATATAACGTGGAATGGAATGGAATGAGAAATGGAAAGCGGAATGGAATGTGGAATGTAATGGAATGGAATGTGGAATGGAATGGAATGGAATGTGAAACGGAATGTAACGTGGAATGAAATGGAATGGAATGAGGATTGGAATTCAACGGAACGTGTAATGGAATGGAATGGAAAATTAATTGGAATTTGGAATGGAATGTGAAATGGAATGTGGAATGGAATGTGGAGTGGAAAGTGGAATGGATTGTGGAAAGGAATGTGGAATGGAACGGAATGGAATGTGGAATGGAATGTGCAATGGAGTGTGGAATGGAAAGTGGAATGGATCGGCATGGAAAGTGTAATTGAATGTGGAATGGAATGTGGAATTGAATGTTGAATGGAGTGTGGAATGGAATGTGGAATGGAACGGAATGGAGTGTGGGAAAAAGTGTTGAATGGAACGGAATGGAATTTGGAATGGAATGTAGAATGGAACGTGAAATGGAGTAGAATTCAATGTAGAATTGAACGTGCAATGGAATGTAATGAGACATCGAATGGAAAGTGGAATGGAACGTGGAATAGAATACAATGCAACGTGAAATGGAACGTGGAATTGAATGTGTAAAGGAATGGAATGGAATATGGAATTGAATGTGTAAAGGAATGGAATGGAATGTGGAATGGAACGGAATAGGGGATGGAAAGGAATGGAATGTGAAATGGAATGGGGAATGCGACGTGAAATGGAAACAGGAATTGAATGTGGAATGGAATGGATGTAACGTGGAAAGAAATGGAATGGAATGAGGAATGGAACGTGGAATGGAACGTGGATAGCAACGTGGAATGGAAGGTGTAATGGAATGAAATGCTATGTGGAATGGAGAGGAATGCAATGTGGAATCAAATGTGGAATGTAATGGAATGGAATATGGAATGGAATGAGGAACAGAATGTGGAATGGAATGGAATGGAATGTGGAAAGGAATGGAATGGAATATGGAATGGAATGGAATGGAGCGTGGAATTGAAAGGAATGGAATGAAATGCAAAATGCAATGTGGAATGGAACGTGGAATGGCATGAAATGGAACATAGAATGGAATAGAATGGAATGTGGAAAGGAATGGAATGGAACATGGAATGGAAGGTGGAACGGAACGTGGAATGGAGTGTGGAATGGAATGTGGAATGGAAAGGAATGCAATGTGGAATGGAATGTGGAATGGAATTTAAAGGAATGTTCAAAGGAATATGGAAGAGAATGTGGAAGGGAATGTGGAATGGAATGCAATAGAATGTGTAATTGAATGTCAAATGGAAAGTGGAATGCAACGTGGAAAGGAATGGAATGGAAATTGGAATGGAATGTGGAATGGAACGTGGAATGGAATATGAAATGGAACGTGGAATGGAATGTGAAATGGAACGTGGAATGGAAGGTGAAATGGAATGAAATTGAACGTGAAATGTAACGCGGAATGGAATGTGGAATGCAATGGAATGGAATGTGGAATGGAATGATGAATGGAATGGAATGTGGAATGGAATGTGCAACTGAATGGAATGGAATGTGCTAAGGAATGTGGAACGGAATGTGGAAGGGAATGCAGTGGTATGTCAAATGGAATGGGCAATGGAATGTGAAATGGAAAGTGGAAAGAAATGTCAAATGGAATGGAATGGAACATGGAAAGGAATGGAATGGAACGTGGAATGGGTCATGGAATGGAACGCAGAAAGTTATGGGGAATGGAATGCAATGGAATGTGGAATGGAATGTGGAATGGAATGTGGAATGGGATCGAATAGAATGGAATGGAAAGGATTGTGGAATGCAATGCGAAATGGAACGTGGAATAGAATTTAATATAATGGGGAATGGAACGTGGAATTTAACTGAATGGACTTTGGAATGGAACGTAGAATAGAACGTTGAATGGAATGTGGAATGGAATGGAATGGAATGGAATGTGGAATGGAATGGAATGTGGAATGGAATGGAATGGACTGTGGAATCTAAAGTGGAACGCAATGGAATGGAATGGGGAATGGAATGGAATGGAATGTGAAACAGAATGCAGAAAGGAAAGTGAAATGGAATGTAGAATGGAATGCAAAGCAATGTGGAATGGAATGGTAAGGAATGAGTAATGAAATGTGGAACAGAATGTGGAATGGAATGGAATGAAATGTGGAATGGAATGGAATGGAAAGTGGAATGTAAAGTGGAATGTAATGGAATGGGATGGGGAATGGAATGGAATGGAATGTGAAATGCAATATGGAATGGAATGTAAAGTGGAATATGGAATGGAATGGAATGCAATGAGGAATGGAATCGAATAGAATGTGGAACGCAATACGGAACGGAATGTGGAATGGAATGTGGAATGGAATGTGGAAAGGAATGTGAAATGGAATGTGAAATGGAATGTGCAATTGAACGGAATGG
This sequence comes from Pongo abelii, assembly GCF_028885655.2. NCBI lineage: Eukaryota > Metazoa > Chordata > Mammalia > Primates > Hominidae > Pongo > Pongo abelii. The sequence goes on along the minus strand of NC_072000.2, from coordinate 13,059,592 downwards.
AATGTGAAATTGAATGGAATGGAGTGTGGAAGGGAAGGTGGAATGGAATGGAATGGAATGCAATGTGGAATTAAATGTGGAATGGAAAGGAATGCAATGTGGAACGGAATGTGGAATGAAACGGAGAATGGAATAGAATGGAATGTGGAATTTAATGGAATGGAATGGTATGGATTGTTTAATGGAATGGAATGGAAAGTGGAATGGAATGGAATGGAATGTGGAATGGAATGTGGAATGGAATGGAATGGAATGTGGAATGGAAAGGAATGGAATGTGGAATGGAATGAAATGGAAGGTGGAATGGAAAGTGGAATGGAATGTGGAATGGAACGGAATGAATTGTGGAATGAAATGTGTTTTGGAATGAAATAAAATGTGGAATGGAATAGACTGGAATATGGAATGGAATGTGGAATAGAATTTAATGGAAAGTGGAATGGAACGTGGAATGGAAGGGAATGGAATGGAATGGAATGTGGAATGGAATGGAATGGAATGTGGAATGGAAAGGAATGGAATGTGGAATGGAATGTGGAATGGAATGGAATGAAATACGGAATGGAATGTTGTTTGGAATAGAATGGAATTTGGAATAGAATGGAATGGACTGCGGTATGGAATGTGGAATGGAATGTTGAATGGAATGTGGAATGGAATGAAATTGAAGGAATGTGGAATGGCATGTGAATTGGAATGCAATGGAATGTGGAATGGAAAGTGGAAAGAAATGCAATGGAATGAGAATGGAATGTGGATTTGAAAGTGTAATGAAAATTGGAATGGACTGTGAAATGGATTGTGGAATGGAATGTGGAAAGGAATGTGGAATGGAGTAGAATGGACTTTGGAATGGATTGTGGAATGGAATGGAATGCAATGTGGAATGGAATGTGGAACAGAATGTTGAATGGAAAGTGGAAAGGAATGGAGTGGAATGTGGAATGGAATATGGAATGGAAAGTGGAATGCAATGTGGAATGGAACGGAATATAATGTGGAATCTAATGTGGAATGGAATGTGGAAGGGAAAGTGGAATAAAATGGAATGGAATGTGGAATGGATCGTGGAATGGAACATGGAATGGAACGTGGAATGTGCTTTTCAATGGAATATGGAACGGAAAGTTGAATGGAATGGAATGGAACGTGGAATTGAATGGCAAAAGGAATGGAATGGAATGTGGAATTGAAGGGAGAATGCAACGTGGAAAGGAATGTGGAATGGAACGTGAAATCGAATGTGGAGTGGAATGCGGAAGGGAATTTGGAGTGGAATGGAATGGAATGGAATGGAATGTGGAATGGAACGTGCAATGTATCGTGGAATTGAATGTGGAATGGATCGTGGAATGGAATGTGAAATGGAATGTGGAATGGAACGTGGAATGGAATACGGAATGGAACGTGAAATTGAATGGAATGGAAAGTTGAGTGGAATGTAGAATGTAATTGAATGGAATGTGGAATGGAATGGAATGCAAAGTGAAATGGAATCTGGAAAGGAAAGTGGAATAGAATGGAATGGAATGTGCAATGGAACGTGGAATGAAATGTGCAACGGAATGTGGAATGGAATGGAATGTAATATGGAATGGAATGTGGAATAGAACGGAATGTAATGTGGAATGTAATGTGAAATGGAATGTGGAATGGAATGTGGACTAAAACGAGGAATGGAATTGAATGGAAGGTGGAATGGAACTTGGAATGGAATGTGGAATGCAACGTATAATGGAAAGTGGAATGGTATGTGGAATGGAATGGAAAGGAATCTGGTATGGAATGGGGAATGGAATGTGGAATGGAATGTGGATAGGTTAGTGGAATGCAATGGAATGGAATGTGGACTGAAACGAGGAATGGAATGGAATGGAACGTGGAATGGAACATGGAATGGAACATTGAATGGAATGTGGAATGAAACGTGTAATGTAATGTGGAATGGAATGTTTAATGGAATGGAATGTAATCTGGAATGGAATATGCAATGGAATGTGGAATGGATTGTTGAATGGAATGGAATGGGATGTAGAATGAATTGTGGAATGGAATGTCTAATGGAATGTCGAGTGGAGTGTGGAATGGAATGTGGAATGGAACATGGGTTGGAACGTGGAATGGGATGTTCAATGGAATATGGAATGGAAAGTTGAATGGAATGGAATGGAACGTGGAATTGAACGTGGAAAGGAATGTAATGGAATCTGGAATGGATCGTAGAATGGAACACGGAAAGGAATGTGGAATGGAACGTGGAATGGAATGTGGAATGTAAGGTGGAAGGAAATGTGGACTGGAATGGAATGGAATGGAATGGAATGTGGAATGGAACGTGCAATGTATGGTGGAATTGAATGTGGAATGGAACGTGGAATGGAACGTGAAATGGAATGTGGAATGGAACGTGGAAGGGATTATGGAATGGAACGTGAAATTGAATGGAAAGGAATGTTGAATGGAACGTGGAATGGAATGGAATGGAATGTTGAATGGAATTTGGAATATAATGGAATGGAATGTGGAATGGATTCTGGAAAGGAAAGTGGAATGAAATGGAATGGAATGTGGAATGGAACGTGGAATCTAATGTGTAACGGAATATGGATTGGAATGGAATGGAATGTGGAATGCAATGTGGAAAAAAACGGAATGTAGTTTGGAATGGAATGTGGAATGGAATGTGGAAAGGAAAGTGGAATGTAATGCAATGGAATGTGGACTGAAACGAGAAATGGAATAGAATGGAAGGTGGAATGGGAGTTGGAATGGAAGATGGAATGGAATGTGAAATGGAATGTGGAATGGAATGTGAAATGGAATTTATAATGGAATGTGGAAAGGAAAGTGGAATGTAACGGAAAGGAAGGTGGACTGAAACGAGGAATCGAATGGAATGGAAGGTGGAATGGAACCTGGAATGGAACGTGCATTGGAATGTAGAATGGAATGTGGAATGGAATGGAATGGGATGCAGAATGAAATGTGGAATGGAATGTGGAATGGAAGGGAATGGGATGTAGAATGAAATGTGCAATTGAATGTGGAATGGAATGTGGAATGGAATGTCGAGTGGAGTGTGTAATTGAATGTGGAATGGAACGCAAGGGAATGTCGAATGGAATTTGGAATGGAATGTGGAAGGCAACTTGAAATGTAAGGGAATGGAATTTGGAATGGAACATGGAATGGAATTGAGTGGAACATGGAATGGGACATGGAATGGAACGTGGAATGGAATGGAATGGAACGTGGAATGTAAAGTGGAATGGAATGTGGAATGGAATGGAATGGCATGTGATAAGGAATGAGGAATGGAATGGATAGGAAAATGGAATGGAATGGAATGGAACGTGTAATGGAATGTGGATTGGAATGGAATGGAATGGAAAATGGAATGGAATTGAATGGAATGTGGAATTGAATTGAATGGAATGTGGAATGAAATGGAAAGGAATGTGGAATGAAATTGAATGGAATGGAAAGGAATCTGGAGTGGAATGTGGAATGGAATGGAATGGAATGTGGAATGGATTTTGGAATGGAATGGAATGGAATGTGGCATGGAATGAGGAATGGAATGGAATGGAATGTGGAAAGGAACGTGGAATTTTATGGAATGGAATGTGGAATGGAATGTGGAATGGAATGTTGAAAGGAAAGCAATGAAATGAGGAATGGAATGTGGAATGGAAAGGAATGGAATGTTAAATGGAATGGAGTGGAACTTGGAAAAGAATGTCTAATGGAATGTGGAAGGGAATGTGGAATGGAATGGAATGGAATGAGGAGTGGAATGGAATGGAATGTGGAATAGAATGGAATGGAGTGGAATGGAATGCGGAATTGAATGGGATGGAAAGTGGAATGCAATGGAATGCAATTGAATGTAGAATTCAATGGAATGGAATGTAGAAAGTAATGGAATAGAATGTGGAATTGTATGGAATGCAACGTGGAATAGAATGTGGAATAGAATGTGGAATGGAATGTGGAAAGTAATTGAATGGAATGTGGAATGTAACAGAATGGAAATTGGAAGAGAATGCAATGGAATGGAATGTGGAATAGAATGGAAGGCAATGGAACGGAATGCGGAATGGAATGGAATGGAATGTGGAATGCAACGGAATGGAATGAACTGTGGAATTAAATGGAATGGAATGTCTAATGGAATGGAATAGAATGTGAAATGGAATGGAATAGAGTGTGAAATGGAATGGAATGGAACGTGGATTAGAATGTGGAATGGCATGTGGAATGGAATGTGGAATGTAATGGAATGGAATGTGGAAAATAATGGATTGGAATGTGGAATGGAATGGAATGGAATGGAATGTGGAATAGAATGGAATGCAAAGGAATGGTACGTGGAATGGAATGGAATAGAATGTAGAATGAAATCTTGATTGGAATGTGGAATGGAATGTGGAATGAAAGGTGGAATGGAAAGGAATGTAATGTGGAATGCAAAGTGGAATGGAACGTGAACTGGAAAGTGGAAAGGAATGGAATGGAAAGTGGAATAGCACATGCATTGGAATGAAATGGAAACTGGAGTGGAAAGTGGAATGGAAAGTGGAAGGAAACGTGGAATGGAATGTAATGTGGAATGGAATGGAATGTGGAATAGAATGTGAAATGGAATGTGGACAGGATAGTTGAATGGAATGTTGAATGCAATGGAAAGGAATGTGGAATGGAATGTGGAATGGAATCTGGAATGGAATGTGGAATGGAATGTCGAAGTGAACATGAAAGGGAATGGAATGTAATGTGGAATGGAATGTGGAATAGAATTTGGAATGGAATGTGGAATGTAAATGAATGTAATGTGGAATGCAATGTGTAATAGAATTTGGAAAGTAATGTGGAATGGAATTGAAAGTGGAATGGAATGAATTGGAATGCGGAAAGAATTGTGGAAAGGAATGAAAAGTAATGTGGAATGGAAAGGAAAGGAATGTGGAATGGAATGTGGAAAGGAAAGGAATGGAATGTGGAATGGCATGTGGAAAAGAGGGTGTAATGGAACGTGGAATGCAAAGTAAAAATACGTGGAAAGAAATGTGGAATGGAGTGTGGAATGGAATGGGGAATGGAAAGGAAAGGAATGTGGAATGGAATGTGGAATGGAATGCACAATGGAATCGAGCGGATTGTGGAATGGAATTGAATAGAATTGTGTGGAATATGGAATGGAATGTGGAATGGAACGTGGAATGGAACGTGGGAACGAAGGTGGAAAGCAATGGAATGAAAAGCGGAATGGAATGTGGAATGGAATGGAATGGAACGTATAATGGACTGTGAGAAGCAATGGAATGGAATGTGGAATGGATTGTGGAATGGAACGTGGAAAAGATTTTGGATTGGAACGTGGAATGGAATGTGGAATGTAGTTGAATGGAATGTGGAATGGAATGGAATAGAATGTGGAATTGAATGGAATGGAATGGAACGTGGAATATATTTTGGAATGGAATGTGGAATGGAATGTGGAATGTAGTTGAATGGAATGTGGAATGGAATGGAATGGAATGTGGAATTGAATGCAATGGAATGGAACGCGGAAAAGAATGGAATGGAATGGAATGGAATGCGGAATGCATTGAAATGTAATATGGAAACCATGTAATGGAATGGAATGTGAAAAGGAATGGAATGGAATGCAGCACGTACTGGAGTGGAATGTGGAATTGAATGGAATGGAAAGTGGAATGGAATGTGGAATGGAATGTGGAATGGAATGAATGGAATGTGGAATGGAATGGAATGTGGAATGGAATGTAATGGAATCTGGAATGGAATGGAATGGAATGGAATGTGGAATGGAATTCTATGGAATGCGGAATCGATTAGAATGGAATGTGGAATGCAATGTAATGTAATGGAATGTGAAATTAGATGGAATGGAATGTGGAATGCAATGGAATGGAATGTGGAAAGGAATGGAATGTGGAATGGAATGGAATGGAATGCTGAATAGCATGGAATGGAAAGGAATGTGGAATGGAGAGTGGAATTGAATGTGGAATGCAATGGAATGGAAGGTGGATTGGAATTCAATCGAATGTGGAATGGAATGGAATGGAATTTGAAAGGGATTGGAACTTGGATTGGAATGGAATGGAATGTGGATTGGAAAGGAATGGAATGTGAAATGGAATGGAATGGAACGGAATGGAAATTGAAATAGAATGTGGAATGGACTGTGAAATGGAATGTGGAATGGAATGTGGAATGGAAAGTTGAATGGAATGAAATGGAACGTGGAATGGAATGGAATGGATGGTAGAATGGAATGGAATGGAAAGTGGAATGGATCGAGGAATGGAATGTGGAATGGAATGTGGAGTGGAATGGAATGGAAAGTGGAATGGAATGTGGAATGGAATGTTGAGCAGAATGTGGAATGGAATGTGGAATGGAAAGGAATGTAATGTGAAATGTAATGTGGAATGGAATGTTAAATGGAAAATGGAAAGGAATAGAATGCAATGTGGAATGGAACGTGGTATGTAATGGAATGGAACGTGGATTGGAACGTGGAATGCATCATGGAATGTAAAGTGGAATGGAATGAAATGTGGAATGGACGTAATGGAATGTGGAATGGAATGTGGAATGGAATCTGGAATTGAATGTTGAATGGAATGGAAAGGAATGTGGAATGGAAGGTGGAATGGAATGTGGAAGGGAACATGGAATGCAATGCAATGGAATGTGGAATGGAATGTGGAAAAGAATGAGGAAGGGAACTTTGAATGCAATGCAATGGAATGTGTAATGGAATGTGGAATAGAATGTGAAATGGAATCTGCAGTGGAATGGAATGTGTAATGGAATATATTGGAATGAGGAAAGGAAAGTTGAATGGAATGCAATGGAATATGGCATGGAAAGGAATGGAATGTGGAATGCAATGTGGAACGTAATGTGGAATGAAACGGAATGGAATGTGATTTGCAATGTGGAATGGAGTGTGGAAAGGAATGAGGAATAGAAAGGAATTGAATGTGGAATGGAAAGGAAATGAATGAGGAATGGAATGTGGAATGCAATGAGCAATGGAATGTAATGCATTGTGGAATGGAAAGGAATGGAATAGTATGGAATATGGAATGTAGTGGAATGGAATGTGGAATGGAAAGTGGAAAGGAGCGTGGGAGGGAACGAGGAATGGAACATGGAATGGAAGGTGGAATGGAATGCAATGGAACGTGGAATGGAATGTGGAATGGAATGTAATGGTATGTGGAATGGATTGGAATGTGGAATGGAATGGAGTGGTATGTGGAATGGATTGGAATGTGGAATGGAATGGAATGGAGTGTGGAATTGAAGTTGGAATGGAATGGAATGGAATGTGGAATGGAATGTGGAAAGGAGTGGAGTGGAATGTGGAAAGGAAGGTGGAATGGAACAGAATGTGGAATGGAATGGAATGAATCGTGGAATGGAACGTGGAATGCAATGTGAAATGCAACGTGGAATAGAATGGAATGGAATGTGGAATGTAACGTGGAATGCAATGAAATGGAAAGCGGAAATAAAAGTGGAATGAAATGTGTAATGGAATGTATTTGATCATGGAATGAAACGTGCAAAGTAGTGGAAAGGAACGTGGAATGGAATGTGGAATGGAATGTGGAATGGAAGGTGGAATGGTACATGGAATTGAATGGAATGTGGAATGGAATGTTGAATGGAATGGAATTGAATGGGGAAAGAAATGTGAAATGGAATGGAATGGAATGCGGCACCGAACGGAATGCAATGTTGAATGGGATGTGAAATGGAATGGAATGTGGTATGGAAAGTGGAATGGAATGGAACGGAATGTGGAATGCAATGTGCAAAGAAATGTGGAATGGAATGTGGAAAGGAATGTGGAATAGAACGGAATGGAACGTGGAATTGAATGTGGAATGCAATGTGCAATGGAAAGTGGAATTGAACTTGGATTGGAATGGATGGAACGTGGAATAGAATGTGGAATGGAATGGAATGGGATGTGGAATGGAATGTGGAACAGAGTGGAATGGAATGTGGAATGGAATGGAATGGAACATGGAATGGAAAGTGAGATGGAATGGAACGTAATGTTGAATGCAATCGAATGGAATGTGGAATGGAATGTGGAATGGAATGGAATGGAATGTGGAATGGAATGTGAAATCAAATGTGCAAGGGAATGTGGAATGGAATGCAATGGAATGTGGAATGGAATATGAAATGGAATGTTGAATGGAACGTGGAATGGAACATGGAATGGTGTGGAATGGAATATGGAATTGAATGGAGTGTATTGTGGAGTGGAATGTGGAAAGAAATGGAATTGATTGTCGAATGGAATGGAATGGCTTGAGGAATCGAATGTGAAATGGAATGTGAAATGGTATGTGTAATGTAATGGAATGGAATGTTTAATTCAATGGAAAGGAATGTGGAATGGAATGGGGAATGTAAAGTGGAATGAACCGAGGAACGGAAAGGAATGGAATGTGGAATAGAACGTGGAATGGTATGGAATGGAACGTGGAATGGAACGTTGAATGGAACGTGGAATGGAATGTGGAATGTAATGTGGAATGGAAGGTACAATGGAATGTGCAATGGAAAGTGTAAAGGAACGATGAATTGAAATAAATGGAACATGGAATGCAACATGGAACAGAATGAAATGCAACGTGGAATCGAATGTGGAATGGAATGCGGAATGGTACATGGAATGGAATGTGGAATGAAATGTTATGGAATGTGGAATGGAAAGTGGAATGGAATTCAATGGAATATGGAACGGAATGTGGAATGGAAAGTGGAATAGAATGGAATGAAATGTGGGATGGAATGTGGATTGGAATTGAATGGAATGAGGAATGGAAAGGAATGGAATGTGGAATGGAATGTGGACTGGAATGCATTGGAATGTGGAAAGGATTGTGGAAAGGAATGGAATGGAATGAAATATGGAATGGAATGTGGAAAGAAATGTGGAATGGAATGTCGACAGGAATGCAATGGAATGTGGAATGGAATGTGGAATGGAGTAGAATGGAACGTGTAATGGAATGTGGATCGGAATGTGGACAGGAAAGCAATGGAATGTGGAAGGGAATGTGGAATGGAATGCAATGGAATGTGGAATGGAATAGATTGGAATGGAATGTGGAATTGAGTACAATGGAATAGAATGAAATGTAAGGTGATGTGGAAGGGACCATGGAATGGAAGTTGGAATGGATTGGAATGAAATGTGGAATGGAATGGAATGGAATGTGGAATGGAAAGGAATGGAATGTGTAATGGAAAAGAATATAATGTGGAATGCAATGGAATGGTATGGAATGTGGAATAGAATGGAATGGAATGGAATGGAATGTGCAATGGAATGGATTGGTATGCGGAACGGAATAGAACAGAATGTGGACTGGAATGGAATGGAATGTGGACTGGAATGTGAAATGGAATGTGGAAGGGAATGTGCAATGGAATGTGGAAAGGAATGTGGAATTGAACAGAATGGAATGTGAAATGGAAAGCGGAATTGAATGTGTAATGGAATGTAAAATGTAATGCAATGGAATGAGGAATTGAAAGTGGAATTCAATGGAATGAACGTGGAATGGAATGTGGGATGGAATGTGTAATGGATTGTGGTATGGAATGTAGAAAGGAATGTTGAATGGAATGGAGTGGAATTTGCAATGGTATGTGAAATGGAGTGGAATAGAATGTGAAATGGAATGTGGATTGGAATTTGGAATGGAAAGTGGAATGCAACCTGGAATGGAAAGTGGAATGGGATGGAATGGAACATGTAAAGGAATACGAAATGGAAAGGAATGGAATGTGGAATGGAATGGAATGGAAGGTGCAATGGAAGGTGGAGTGGAATTGAATCGACGTTGGAATGGAACGTACAATGGACAGTGGAATGGAATGCGGAATGGAATGGAATGAAATGGTGAATGGAATGGAATGGAATGTGAAATGGAATGTGGAATGCAACGTGGAATAGAATGTAATGGAATGTGAAATGGAATGTTGAATGGAGTGGAAGAGAACGTGGACAGGAATGTTGAACAAAATGTGGAATGGAATGTGGAATGGAATGTGGAATGGAACGTGGAAAAGAACGGAATTGAAAGTGAAATGGAACGTGGAATGGAATGGAATGGAACGTTAAATGGAAGGGCATGGAATGTGGAACGGAATGTGGAAAGGAATGTGGAAGTGAATGTGAAATGAAATGAGGAATGGAATCTGGAATTTAACGGAATGGAATGTGAAATGTAATGGAATGGAACGGAATGGAATGTGGAATGGAGTGTGGAATAGAATGTGGAAAGGAATGTGAAACGTAATGTGGAATGGAATGGAATGGAACGTGGAATGGAATGTGGAATGGAATGTGGAATGGAGTGTGGAATGGAATGTGTAATGGAATGCAATGGAAAGTGAAAGGCAATTTGGAATGGAATGTGGAATGGAATGTCAAATATAATAGAATTGAAAATAGTAAGGAAAGGAATGGAACGTGGAATGAAATGTGGCATGGAAAGGAATGGAATGTGGAATGCATTGTGGAATGGAATGTGGAATGTATTGTGGAACGGAATTTGGAGTGGAATGTGTAGTGGAATGTGGATTGGAATGTGTAATGGAAAGTGGAATGGAACGTGGAATGGAACGTGGAATGTAATGGAATTGAACGTGTATTGGAATGTGGAATAGAATGGAATGTGTAATGAAATGTGGAATGGAATGTGGAAGGAAATGTGGAAAGGAAAGGAGTGGAATGTGGAACGGAATGTGCAATGGAATGGAATGGAATGCATTGTGGAACGGCATGCGGAATGGAATGTGGAATGGAAGGCAATGTAATCTGGAATGGAATGGCGAATGGAATGTTGAAAGGAAAGTGGAATGGAATGGAATATAATGCGGAGTGGAACGTGGAATGATATCAAATGGAACTTGGAATAGAACGTTGAATGGAATGTGGAATGGAATGCGGAATGTAATGTGGAACGAAATATGGAATGGAACAGAATGGAATGTGGAATGCAATGTGGAATGGAGTGTGGAATGGAATCTGTAATGGAACGGAATGGAATGTGAAAAGGAATGTGGAATGGAAAGTGGAATAGAAAGTCATATGTAATGGAATGGAATGTTTAATTTAATGTGGAATGCAATGGAATGGAATGTGGAATGGAATGTGGGATGGAACCTGATGGACTGTGGAATGGATTGCGGAATGTAATGTAGTGGAATGAGGAATGCAATGTGAAATAGCGTGTGATGGAATGTGAAATGGAGTATGGATTGCAATGTGGAATTGGGCATGGACTGGAATGGAATGGTGCATAAAATGCAATGTGGAATGGAATGGAATGGAATGTGGAATGCAAAGGAATGGAAAGTGGAATGGAATGTGGAAATGAAAGTGGAATGTAATGTAATGTAATGGCGAATGGAACGTGGAATTTAATTGAATGGACCTTAGAAAGGAACGTAGAATGGAACGTTGAATGAAATGTGGAATGGGATGGAATGGAAAGTGGAATGGAAAGGAATGGAATGTGGAATGGAAAGTGCAATGGAATGGAATGGAATGAGAACTGGAATGTGGAATGGAATGGAATGCAGTGTGGAATGGAATGGAGAGAAAAGTGGAATGCAATGCAGAAAGGAATGTGGAATGGAATGTTGAATGGAATGTTGAAAGGAATGTGTAATGGAACACAATGGAATGTGAAATGGAATGTGGAATGGAAAGTAATGGAATGTGGAATGGAACGTGGAACCGAATGTGGAATGGAATGCGGAATGGAATGTGTAAAGAATCTGGAATGGAACGGAATGGAATGTGAAATTGAATAGAATGGAATGTGGAATGGAATGTTTAATGGAATGGAATGGAATGTGGAATGGAATGTGGAATGGAACGGAATGGAATGTGGAAGGAAATGGAATGGAATGGTATGGAATGTGGAATGGAATGGAATGGAATGGAATTTGGAATGGAATGGAATGAAATGTGGAATGGAATGTGGAATGGAATGGAATGGAATGTGGAATGGAATGGAATGTTATCGTATGGAATGTGGAATGGAATGGAATGTGGAATGGAATGTGGAATGGAATGGAATGGAATGTGGAATGGGATGTGGAATGGAATTGAATGGAACTTGGAATGGAACATGTAAAGAACTTGCAATGGAAAGTGGAGTGGAACGTGGAATGGAATGACTAATAGAATGGAATGGAATGAGGAATGGAATGGAATTTAATGGAAGGTGGAATGGAATGTGGAATGGAATGGACTGGAAAGTGGAATAGAATGGAATGGAATGTGGAATGTAATGGAAACGAATGCAATGTGCAATGGAATGAAATGGAATGTGAAATTGAATGGAATGTAATGTGGGATGGAATGGAATGGAATATGGAAAGGAATGGAATGGAATGAGGAATTGAAAGCAACTGAACGTGCAATTGAATTTAATGGAATGTGGAATGGAATGGAGTGGAATTGAATAGAATGTGGACTGGAATGGAATGGAATGAGAACTCGAATGTGGAATTGAATGGAATGCAATGTGGAATGGAATGTAGTGAAAAGTGGAATGCAATGCAGAACGGAATGAGGAATGGAATGTTGAACGGAATGATGAAATTAATGTGGAACGGGACAGAATGGAATGTGAAATGGAATGTGAAATGGAATATGGAATGGAAAGTAATGGAATGTGGAATGGAATGTGGAACCGAATGTGGAATGGAATGTGGAATGGAATGTGGAAAGGAATCTGGAATGGAACGGAATGGAATGTGAAATTGAATAGAATGGAATGTGTAATATAATGTTTAATGGAATGGAAGGGAAAGTGGAATGGAATGTGGAATGGAACAGAATGGAGTGTGGAAAGAAATGGAATGGAATGGTATGGAATATGGAATGGAATGGAATGGAATGTGGAATGGAATGGAATGAAATGTGGAACGGAATGTGGAATGGAATGGAATGGAATGTGGAATGGAATGGAAAGTTATCGTATGGAATGTGGAATGGAATGGAATGGAATGTGGAATGGGATGTGGAATGGAATGGAATGGAACGTGGAACAGAACGTGGAATGGAATGTGTAAAGGAACTTGCAATGGAAAGTGGAATGGAACGTGGAACGGAATGAATAATACAATGAAATGGAATGTGGAATGGAGTGGAATTTAATGGAAGGTGGAATGGAATATGGAATGAAATGGACTGGAAAGTGGAATAGAAGGGAATGGAACGGGGAATGGAATGGAAACGAATGCAATGTGCAATGAAATGGAATGTGGAATTGAATGGAATGGAATGTCAGATGGAATGGAGTGGAATTGAATGGAATGTGGATTGGAATGGAAAGGAATGGAACAGAATGTGGAATGGAATGAAATGGAATGGAATGTGGAATGGAAAGGAATGATTTGTGGAATAGAACGTAATGGAAAGTGGAATGGAATACGGAATGGAATGTGGAAATTTATGTTGAATGGAACGGAATGGAATGTGTAATAAATTCGAATGGAAGGTGGAACAGAATGGAATGGAAAAGAATGTGGAATAGAAGGGAATGGAATGGATCTGAATGTGGATTGGAATGGAATGGAATGTGGAATGGAATGTGGGATGAAATGAAAAGGAATGTGGAATGGAATCAAATGGATTATGGAATGGAATTGAAAGGAATATGGACTGGAATTTGGAATTTAATGTGGAATGGAATGGAATGGAATGGAATGGAATGTGGAATGTAATTGAATATAATGTGGAATGCAACGTGAAATGGAATGGAACTGAATGTAGAATTCAACGTATAATGGAATGGAATGGGACGTGGAATGTAATGTGGAATGGAATGGAATGGAATGTGGAATGGAATCGAATGGAATGTGGAATGGAAAGTGGAATGGAATGGAAGTAATCTGGAATGGAATGTGGAATGGAATGTGGAAAGGAAACTGGAACGGAATGGAATGGAACGTGGAAACAACGTGGTATGGAATGGAATGGAACATGAAAGAGAATGTGGAATGGAACGTGTAATGCAAAGTGGAATGGAATGTGGAGTGGAATGGAATGGAATCTGAAATGGAGTGGAATGCATTGTGGAATGAAATGTGGAGTGGAATGCGGAATGGAATGTGGAATGGAAGGGATTGGAATGTGGAATGTAATGTGGAGTGGAGAGTGGAATCAAATGCGGAATGGAATGGAATGGAAAGAGGAATGGAATTATTAATGGAATTGTGGAAGGGAACGTGAAATGGAATGCAATGGAATGTGGAGCGGAACGTGGAGTGGAATGGAATGGAACACAGAATGGATCATGGAATGCCACGTGGAATGGATTGGAATGGAATGTGGAAAGGAATGTGGAATGGAATGCGGAAAGGATTGGAATGTGGAAAGGAATGGAATGGAAGGTGGAATGGAATGGAATGGAATGGGGAATGGAATGCAAGGGAATGTGTAATGGAATGCCGAATGGAATGCGAAATGGAAGGCGGAGTGAAATGTGGAATGAACAGAATGGAACATGGATTGGAATGGAATGGAACGTGGAACGGAAAGTGCAATGGAACATGGAATTGAATGTCAGATAGAATGGAATGGAATATGGAATGGAATGGAATGGAATGTGGAATGGAATGTGGAATGGATTGTGGAAGGGATTGTGTAATGGAATGGAATGGAATGTGGAATGGAATGTGGAATGGAATGCGGTGAAATGGGGAATGGAATGTAGAATGGAATGTGGAATGGAAAGGAATGTTATGTGGAATGGAGAGTGGCATGGAAAGTTGTATGCAATGGATTGGAATGTGGAAAAGAATGTAGAAATGAATGGAAAGGAACGTGGAATGGAAAGTGTAATGGAAAGTGAAAGGAACGTGGAATGGAATGTGGAATGAAATGGAATTGAATATCGAATGGAATGGATTGGAATGTGTAATGAAATGTGAAAAGGAATGTGGAATAGAATTTTGAAAGGAAAGGAATGAATTGTGGAATGGAATGTGGAATGGAATGTAGAATGGAACGTGGAATAGAAGGAATTGAATGTATTATGGAATGGATTTTAATGCGGAAAGGAATGTGGAAGGGAATGCAATGCAATGTGGAAAGTAACGCAATGGAAAGTGGAATAGAATGTGGAATGGAATGTGAAAAGCAACGGAACGGAATGTGGAATGGAATGTGGAATGCAGTGTGGAATGGAATGGGGAATGGAACAGAATGAAATGTGGAATGGAATGTGGAATGGAATGTGGAGTGGAATGTGGAATGGAACAGAATGGAATGTTAAATGGAATGTGGTATGGAATGTGGAAAGGAATGTGGAATGGAAAGTGGAATGGATTGGAATGGAATGCTAAATGAAATGGAATGGAATGTGGAATTCAACGTGGAATGGAATGGAATGGAACATGGCATAGAACGTGGAATAGAACGTGGAATGCAGTGTAATGGAAAGTGGAATGGAATGTGGAAAGGATTGGAATGTGGAAAGGAACGGAATGGAATGGGGAATAGAAGGTGAAATTGAATGTGGATTGGAATGTGGAATGGAATGGAATGGAACGTGGAATGTTATGGAATGGAAAGTGGAATGAAATGTGGAATGGAAAGTGGAATGGAATGTCACATGCAATGGAATGCAATGTTGAATGCAATGAAATGGAATGTGGAATGGAATGTGGAGTGGAATGGAATGGAATGAAATGTGGAATGGAATGTGGAATTGAATGGAAAGGAATGTGGAATGGAATGTGAAATAGAATGTGGAATGGAATGTGAAATGCAATATAGAATGGTGTGGAATGGCTTATGGAATGTAATGGAATGGAATGGAATGGAATGTGGAATGAAATGTGGAATGGGATGGAAATGAATGTCGAATGGAATGGAATGGATTGAAGAATACAATGTCCTATGGAATGTGGAAAGGAATGTGGAGTGGAATGGAATGCAATGTGGAATGGAATGTGGAATGGAATGTGGAATTTAACGTAATGTAATGTGGAATTGTATGGAATGGAATGTGGAATGCAATCGAATGGAATGTGGAACGGAATGGAATTGAATTGAAAGTAATGTGGAATGGAATGAAATGGAATCTGGAAAGGAATGGAATGGAATGAGGAATGGAAAGGAATGGAATGTGGAATTGAAGTTGGAATGGAATGGAATACAATGGGGTAAGGAATGTGGAAAGGAGTCTACTGGAAAGTGGAAAGGAAGATGGAATGGGATGGAATGGAATGGGGAATGGAATGAGGAATGGAATGTGGAATGGAATGTGGAACGGAACGGAATGGAATGTGGAATGGAATGTGGAAAGGAATGTGGAATGGAATGTGGACTGGAAAGTGGAATGCAATGTGAAATGGAACGTGGAATGGAATGGAATGGAACTTGGAATGGAACATGGAATGGAAATTTGAATGGAACCTGGAATGGAACGTGGAATGGAATGTGGAATGGAACGTGGAATTGAATGGAATGGAACATGGAATGGAATGAGCAATGGAACGTGAAATGGAAAGCAGAACGGAACAGAATAGAATGTAACGTAAAATGGAATGTGAATGGAATGTGGAATAGAAAGTGTAACAGTATGGAAAGGAATCAGGAATGGAATGGATTGGAATGGGATGGAATTCGGAATGGAATGGAATGGAACCTGGAATGGAATGTTGAATGGAATGGAATGGAATGTGGAATGGAATGTGGAATGGAATGGAATTCTATGGAATGTGGAATGGAATGGAATGGAATGGAACGTGGAATGGAATGGAATGGAATGGAATGTGAAATGGAGTCGAATGGAATATGGAATGGAAAGGAATAGAAGGGAATATATTGGAATGGAATGGAATGAGGAATTGAATGGAATGGGAAGTGGAATTGAATGGAATGGAATGTGGATTGGAAATAATGGAGTGGAACGGAAGGTGGTATGGAATGTGAAATGGAATGTGGAATGGAATGGAATGGAAGGTGGAATGGAATGGAAAGTGGAATGGAATGGAATCGAACGTGGAATGGAATGCAATGCAACGTGGAATGGAATGGAATGGAACATTTAATTTAATGGAATACAATTTGGAGTGGAATATGGAATGGAATGGAACGTGGAATGGAAAGTGGAATGGAAAGTCCAATGGTAAGTTGAATGGAACGTGGAATGGAATGGAATGATACGTGTAATGTAAAGCAACAGAATGTGTAATGAAATGGAAAAGAATGTGGTATGGAATGTGGAATGAAATGTGGAATGGAATGGAATGTGGAAGGGAATGTGGAATGGAATGTGGAAAGGAACTTGTGATTCAATCTGGAATGGAACGTGGAATGGAATGTGGAATGAAATGTGGAATGTAAAGGAATGGAATCTGGAATGGAATGGAATGGAATGGAATGTGTAATGGTATGGAATGGAATGTGGAAGAGAATGTGCAATGGAATGGAATGGAATCCGGAAAGGAATGGAACGGAATGGTATGGACTGTGGAAAGGAATGGAATGGAATGGATCATGGAATGGAAGTTGGAAAGGAAAGTGGAATGGAATGTGGAATATAATGGAATGGAATGTGGAATACAAGGTAATAGAAGGCGGAATGGAACGTGGAATGGAAAGGAATGAAATGGAGTGGAATGTGGAATGGAATTGAAAGGAATGTGGAATGGAAAGGAATGCAATGGGGAATGCAATGGAATGGTAAGAGGAATGGAAAGGAATTGAATGTGGAATAGAATGGAACGGTGTGGAATATGGAATGAAAAGGAATGGAATGGAATGGAATGTGGAATGGAATAGAATGGAATGTGGAATGCAATGGAATCGAATATGGAATGGAATGGAATGCGGAATGTTATGGAATGGAATTTGGAATGGAATGTAAGGCAATGGAATGCAATGTAGAATTGAATGGAATGGGAAGTGGAATGGAATGGAATGGACTGTGGAATGGAATGGAATAGAATGCAATGGAAGGTGGAATGGAATGTGAAATTGAATGTGGAAAGGAACGTGGAATGGAATGTAATGAAACGTGAAATGGAAAAGAATGGAACGTGGAATGGAATGGAATGGAACGTGGAATGGAAAGTGGAATGAAAAGTGGAAAGGAACGTGCAATGGAATGGAATGGAAAGTGGAAAGGAATGGATTGGAATGCGGAATGGAATGGAATGTAAATTTGAATGGAATGCTTTGGATCCTGGAATGAAACATGGAATGGAAAGAAAAGCAACGTCAAATGGATTGTGGAAGGGAATGTCCAATGAACGTGGAATGTAACGTGGAATGGAATGGAATGGAAAGTGGAATGTAAAGTGGAATAAAATGTGGAAGGTAATTGAATTGATTGTGGAATGGAATGCAAAGGAATGTGGTAGGGAATATGGAATGGAATGTGGAATGGAATGCAGTGGAATGTGGAAGGGAATGAGGAATGGAATGTGGAATGGAATGTGGAATGGACTGGAACAGAATGCGGAATGCAATGTGGAATGTAATGGAATGGAATGTGGAAAGTAATGTTCAATGGAATGTGAAATGGAAAGTGGAATGGAATGGAACGGAATGTGGTAAGGAATGTAATGGAATGTGAAATGTAATGTGTCATGGAATGGAAAATGGTATGGAATGGAATGTGAAATAGAATGGAATGGAATGTGGAATTGAAAGTAATGGAATGTGGAATGGAATGTGCAATGGAATGGAATGGAATGGAATGGGATGTGGAATGGAACGGAATGAAAGGCAATGCGGAATGGAATAAAATGTAATGTGGAATGGAATGGAATGGAATGTGGAATGGAATTGAATGGAATGAGGAAAGCAATGGAATGGAATGTGGAATGGAATTGAATTAAATGTGGAATGGAATGGAATGGAATGTGAAATGGAATGGAATGGAATATGAAATGGAATGGAATGGAATTTACTGCAGAATGTAATATAATGGAAAGTGGCATGGAATGGAATGGAATTTTGAACAGAATGTGTAATGGAATGGTATGGAATGGAATGGAATGTTGAATGGAATTGAATGAAATATGGAAAGGAAGGGAATGGAATGAAATGTGGAATGGAATTGAATGTAATATGGAATGGAATGGAATGGAATGGAATGGAATGGAATGTGGAATGAATCGGAATTGAATCTGGAATGCAATGGAATGGAATGCGGAATGGAATGGAATGGAATGCGGACTGGATTGGAATGGAATGTGGAATGGAATTGAATTGAGTATGGAATGGAATGTTATGGAATGAGAAATGGAATGGAATGGAATGCAATGTGGAATGGAAAGGAATTTATTGCGGAATGGAATATAATAGAATGTGGCATGGAATGGAATTGAATGTTGAATGGAAAGTGTAATTGAATGCTATGGAATGGAATGGAATGTGGATTGGAATTGAATGGAATATGGAATGGAATAGAATGTATTGGACTGTGGAATGCAATGGAATTGAATCTGGAATGGAATGGAAAGGAGTGTGGAATGGAATGGAATGGAAAGCAATGTGGAATGAAATGGAATGCAATGTGGAGTGGAAAGGAATGCAATGGGAAATTGAATGCAATGGAATGTGAAATGGAATTGAATTTAATTTAATGTACAATGGAATGGAATGGAATGTAGCATGGAATGTGGATTGGAATGGAATGAAATGGAATGCAATGTGGAATGCAATGGAATGCAATGTGGAGCGGAATGGAGTGCAATGTGAAATGGAATGGAATGGAATGTGAAATGGAATTGAATTGAATGTACAATGGAATGGAATGAAAAGTGGAATGGAATGCGGACTGGAATGGAATAGAATGGAATGGAATGTGGAATGGAAGGGAATGGAATGTGGAATGGAATGGAATGGAATGTGGAATGGAAAGGAATGGAATGTGGAATGGAATGTGGAATGGAACAGAATGGAATTGAAAGTGGAATGGAATAGAATGGAACGTGCAAAGGAATATGGAATGGAATGAAATGGAATGTGGAATGAAATGAGGAATAGAGTGGATCGTGGAATTAAATGTGGAATGGAATGGAATGGAATGGAATGTGGAATGAAATTTTGAATGGAATGTGGAATGGAATGGAATAGATTGAGGAATGGAATGTGGAATCGAATGTAATGGAATGTGGAATGGAATGGAAAGGGAAGCGAAATGGAATGGAATGTGGAATGGAATGAAACGTGGAATGGAATGGAATGGAATACGGTTTGGAATGGAATATAATGCGCAATGGAAAGGCATGGAATGGAATGCAATGCGAAATGGAATGTGGAATGGAAGGTGAAATGGAATGGGGAATGGAATGTGTAGTGGAGTGAAATGGAACGTGGAATGCAATGGAGTGGAAAGTGGAAAGGACTGGAATGGAATGTAACATGGAACGTGGAATGGAACATTGAATGGAAAGAGGAATGGAACATGGAATGGAATGTGAAATGGAATGGAATGGAATGGAATGAAAGGTGTAATGGAATGGTGTGGAATGCAATGTGGGATGAAATTACAAGGAATGGATTGAAATGTAATGGAATGCAGTATGGAATGTAATGGAATGCGAAATAGAATGGAATAGAATGTGGAATGGAACGGAATGGAACACAATGTGGAAATCAGTGGAATGGAACATGGAATGGAATGGAATAGAATGAAATGGAATGGAAGGTGGAATGGAATGGAATGCAAGTTGGAATGGAATGGAATGGAAAGTGTAATGGAATGGAATGGAATGTGGAATTTAATGGAATGCAATGGAATGGAATGTGGAATGGAATGGAATGGAATGTGGAATCAAATGGAATGGAATGGAATGGAAAGTGGAATTGAATGTGGAATGGAATGGAATGGAAAGTGGGATGGAAAGTGTAATGGAATGGAATGGAATGTGGAATGGAATGGAATGGAATGTGTAACGGAATGGAACGGAATGTGGAATGGAATGGAAAGGAAAGTGAATTGGAATGTGGAATGGAACGGAATGGAATGCGGAATGCAATGGAATGGAATGTAGAATGGAATGTGGAATGGAATGTGGAAGGGAAAGTGGAATGGAATGCGTAATGAAACGTGGAATGGAACGTGGAATTGAATGGAATGGAACATGGAACGGGGCGTGTAATGGAACGTGGAATGGAATGTCTAATGTAACGTAGAATGGAATGTGCACTGAAACGTGGAATGGAATGTGGAATGGAATGTGAAATGGAACATGGAATGGAATGGCATGCAATGTGGAATGGAACTTGATTGGAAGGGAATGTGGAATGTATAGTGGAATGTCATGTGAAATGTAATGTGGAATGGAAGTTGGAATGGAATGTACAATGGAATGTGGAATGTAATGTGTAAGAGAATGGAATGGAAAGTGGAATGGAACGTGGAATGAAATGGAATGGAACATGGAATGGAACATGGAATAGAATGTGGAATGGAACGTAGAATGGAACGTGGAATGGAATGGAATGGAATGTGGAATGGAATGTGGAAGGGAATGTGGAAGGGAATGTGGAAGGCAACGGAAGGGAATGTGGAAGGCAACGGAATGGAATGTGGATTGGAATGTGGAATGGAATCGAATGGAATGTGGAATGCAATGTGGAAATGAATTTGGAATGTAATGTGGAATGGAACGTGGAATGGAAAGTAATGGAATGTGGAATGGTACGGAATGGAGTTTGGAATAGAATGTGGAATGAAATGTGGAATGGAATGCAAGGTTGAATGGAATGTGGAATAGAATGGATTGGAAGGTTTAATTGGAATGGAATGGAATGTGGAATGCAATGGAATCCAATCTGTAATGGAACGCAACGGAATGTGGAACGGAATGTTTAATGAAAAGTGGAATGAATTGTGGAGTGGAACATGGAATGGAACGTGGAATGGAATGGAATGGATCGTGGAATGGAACGTGGAATGGAATGTGGAATGGAAGGTGAATGTAGCGTGGAATGGAATCGAATGGAACATGGAATGGAATGTGGAATAGAATGTGGAACGGAATGGAATGGAAAGTGGAATGGAATGGATAGGAATGTGGGATAGAATGTGGAAAGGAACGGAATGGAATGTGGAATGAAATATGGAATGGAAGGGAATGGAAAGTGGAATGTAATGTGGAATGGAATTCAATGGAATGTGGAATGGATTGGCATGGAATGAGGAATGAAATGGAATAGAATGTGGAATTGACGGTGGAATGGATTGTGGAGTGGCATGTGGAATAGAACGGAGTGCAAAGTGGAATGGAATGAGGAATGGAATGTGAAATGGAACGTGGAATGGAATGCAATGTGGAATGGTACATGGAATAGAAAAGAATGGGAAGAGGAATGGAACGTGGAATGGAATGTAGAATGGAAAGTGAAATGGAATGGAATGGAATGTGGAATGGATGGTGGAATAGAATGGAATGGAACGTACAATGGAATGTGGAATGGAATTTGGAATGGAATGTGGAATGGAATGTGCAATGTAACGTGGAATGGAAAGTTGAAAGGAATGGAATGGAAAGTGGAAAGTAACATGGAATGGAATGGAATGGAACGTGGAATGGAATGCGGAATGGAATGTGTAATGTAATGGAATGGAACGTGGAATGCAATGGAATGGATTGTGGTATGGAATGTGGAATGGAATGGAATGGAATGAGGAATGGAATGTGGTATGGGAATTGGCATGGAATGGAATGGAATGTGGAATGGAATGTGGAAAGGAATGGAGTGGAATGTGAAAGGGAATGTGGAATGCCATGTGGAATGGAATTTTGAATGAAATGGAATGTAATGTGGAATGGAATGTGGAATGGAATGGAATGTAATGTGAAATGGACTTTGGAATGGAACGGAAGGAAATGTGGAACGGAATGTGGAATGGAATGGCAAGGAATGGAATGGAATATGCAAAGGAATGGAGTGGAATATGGAATGGAAAGGAATGCAATGTGGAATGGAAAGCAATGGTGTGGAATTTGGAATGAAAAGGAATGGAAAGGAATGGAATGTGGAATTTAATATAATGGAAAGGAATGCGTAATGGTATGGAAGGGAACTTGGAATGGAATGGAATGGAATGGAATGGAATGTGGAATTGAATGGAACTGGAAGTGGAATGGAATGGAACGTAATGTGGAATGGAATGGAATGGATTGGAATGGAAGGTGGAATGCAATGTGAAATGGAATGTTGAATGGAACATGGAATGGTATGAAATGGAAAGTGGAATTGAGTGGAATGGAACGTGGAATGGAATGGAGTGGAACGTGGAATGGAATGGAATAGAAAGTGGAAAGGAATAGAATGGAATATGCAATGGAATGGAATGGAATGTGGAATGGAATGGAATGGAACATGGAATGCAACGTGGAATGGAATGGTCAGGAACTTGGAATGGACAGTAGAATGGAACGTCCAATGGAACGCGGAATGGAAAGTGAAATTAAATGGAATGCAAAGTGCAATGGAATGTGGAATGAAATGTGGAATATAATGGAATGGAATGTGGAATGTAATGGATTGGAATGTGGAATGGAATGGAATGGAATGTGGAATGGAATGGAAAGGAATGTGGTATGGAAAGTGGAATTGAATGTGGTACGGATTGTGGACTGGAATGTGAAATGGAATGGAATGTGGAAAGGAATGTGGAATGGAATGCAATGGAATGTGGAATGGAATGTGTAGTGGAATGTGGAATGGAATGGAATGAAATGTGGAATGGAAAGTGGAATGGAATGGAAAGGAACGGAATGTGGAATGGAACGGAATGGAACGTGGAATGGAAAGTTTACTGGAAAGTGGTATGGAACGTGGTATGGAATGTGGAATGGAATGGAATGGAATTGAATGTGGAATGGAATGTAACGGAATGTGTAATGGAATGTGAAATTGAATGTGGAATGGAATGTTGAATGGAATGCAATGGAATGTGGAATGGAATGTGGAAGGGAACATGGAATGGAGTGGAATGGAATTCGAAATAGAATGTGGAATAGAATGTGGAATGGAATGTGGAATGGAATGGAATCGAATCGAATGTGGAAAGGAATGTGGAAGATTCTGTGGAATGGGATGTGGAATGGAATTGAATGGAATGTGGAATGGAATGGATTTGAATATGGAAAGGAATGTGGCAGGGAATGCAATGGAATGTGGAATGGAACGGAATGGAATATGGAGTAGGATGTGGAATGGAATGTAGAAAGGAATGGAACGGAATGTGGAATGGAATGTGGAATGGAGTGTGGAATGGAATGTGGAATGGAAAAAAATGGATTGTGGAACAGAACGTTGAATGGACTGTGGAATGCAATTTGGAATGGAATGGAATGGAATGTGGAATGAAACGTGGGATGGAATGTGGAATACAATGTGGAATGGAAAGTGGAATGGATTGGAATGGAACTTTAAAAGGCATTAAATGGAAAGCGGAAGGGAACGTGGAATGGAATGGAATGGGACATGGAATGGAACGCGGAACAGACCGTCGAAGGTAATGGAATGGAACGTGGAATGGAATGTGGAATGAAATGTGGAAAATTTGTAATGTGGAAAGGAATGGCATGGAATGTGGAATGGAAGGGAATGGAAAGTGAAATGGAATGTGGATTGGAATACGGAATGGAATGGAATGGAACGTGGAATGGAATGGAATGGAAGGTGGAATGATATCTGGAATGGAACTTGGAATGCAATGTCGGTTAGAATGGAATGCAACGTTGAATACAATGGAATGGAATGTGGAAAGGAATCGAATGGAAACTGGAATGGAATATGGAATGGAATGTGGAGTGGAATGGAAAGTAATGTGGAATGGACGGTAGAATGGAGTCTATTGAATTGTGGAATGGAATGTGGAATGGAAATTTGAATGGAATGTGGAATAGAATGTAATAGAATGGAATTTATTGTGGAATGGAATGTGGAATGGAACGTGGAATGGAAAATGTAAACGAACGGACTGGAATGTGGAATGCAATGTGGAATTAAATATGGAATGGGAGGTGGAATTCAATGGAATTGAATGTGGAATGGAATGGAATGGATTGGAATGTGGAATGGAATGGAATGGAATGGAATGTGGAATGGAATGGAATGGACTCTAATGGAATGCAGAATTGAATGGAATAGAATGTGGAATAGAATGGAATGGAATGGAACGTGGAATGGAATGTGGAATACAATGTGGAATAGAAAGTGGAATGGAATGGAATGGAAAGTGTAATAGAATGGAATGGAATGGAATGTGGAATGCAATGTGGAATGGAATGTGGAATTGAATGGAACGGAATGTGGAATGGAATGGAATGTGCAATGGAACGGAATGTTTAAATGGAATGGAATGGAATGTAATGTGGAATGGAATGTGAACTGGAATGGACCACTATGTGGAATGGAATGGAATGGAATGTTTAATGGAATGTTCAATGGAATGTTGAATTGAATGTGCAATGGAATGTGGAATGGAACGTGGAATGGAAAGGAATGGATTGCGGAATGGAATATGGAATGGAAAGTGGAATGGAAAGTGGAATGTAACGTAGAATGGAATATGGAATGGAATGGAATGGAATGTGGAATGGAACGTGGAATGGAACGTGGAATGGAATGGAATCAAACGATTAATGAAATGTGGAATGGAATGGAATGGGATGTGTAATGGCATGGAATGGAGTGTGCAATGCAAAGGAATGAAATGAAGAATGGAACATGGAATAGAACGTGGAATGCAACGTGGAATGCAATGTGAAATGGAATGGAATTTAATGTGAAATAGAATGGTATGGAATGTGGAATGGATTGGAATGGATTGGAATGTGGAATGGAATGGAATGGAATGGAATGGAATGTGGAATGGAATGGAATGGACTCTAATGGAATGCGGAATTGAATGGAATAGAATGTGGAATGGAATGGAACGGAATGGAACGTGGAATGGAATGTGGAATACAATGTGGAATGGAAAGTGGAATGGAATGGAATGGAAACTGTAATAGAATGGAATGGAATGGAATGTGGAATGCAATGTGGAATGGAATGTGGAATTGAATGGAATGGATTGTGGAATGGAATGGAATGGAATGTGGAATGGAATGGATCAGAATGTGAAATGAAATGGAATGGAATAGAATGGAAAGTGAAATAGAAGGTGGAATGGAAAGTGGAATTGAATGTGGAACGGAACGTGGAATTGAATGTGGAACTGAATCGAATGGACTGTGAAATGGAATGTGCAATGGAATGGTATGGAATGTGGAATGGAATGTGGAATGCAATGTGGAATGGACAGGAAAGAAACATGAAATAGAATGTGAAATGGAACGTGGAAAGCAACGTGGAATTGAATGGGGAATTGAATGGAATAGATTGTGGAATGTAATGTGCAATGGAATGGTATGGAATATGGAATGGAAGTTGGAATGCAAAGTGGAATGGAATGGAATGGAATGTGGAACGGAACGTGGAATGGAACGTGGAATGGAACGTGGAATGGAACGTGGAATGGAAAGGATTGGAATGTGGAATGGAATGTGGGATGGAATGGAATGGAATGTGTAATGAAATGTGGAATGCAGTGTGAAACGGAAAGGAATGCGGAATGCAATGTGGAATCGAATGGAATGGAATGTTTAAATGGAATGTATGGAATGTGGAATGGAATATGGTCTGGAATGGAATGCAATGTGGAATGGAATGTGGAATGTATTGGAATGGAACGTGCAATGGAACTTGGAACGTAACGTGGAATGAAATGTGGAATGGAATAGAATGGAATGTGTAATGGAAGGGAATGGAATGTGGAATGGATTGTGCAATGGAATGGAATGGAAAGGAATGGAATGTGTAAGGCAATGGAATGGAATGTGGAGTGGAAAGAAAGGGAACGTGGAATGGAACGCGGAATGAAACGAGGAATGCAATGTGGAATCGAACGTGTAATGGAAAGTGGAATGCAATGGAATGGAATGTGGAATGGAAGGGAATGGAACGTGGAATGCAACGTGCAATTGAAAGTGGAATGCAATGTGGAGTGGAACTTGGAATTGAATGTGGAATGGAAGTGAATGGAATGTGGAATGGAATGGAATGGAATGTCGAATGGAATGGAATGTAGTGTAATTTGGAATGGAATGGAATGGAATGCGAAATATAATGCAATGGAAAGTGGAATGGAATGGAATGGAATGTGGAATAGAAAGGAATGGAATGGAAGATGGAATGGAATGTCCAATTGAATGTGGAAATGAATGGAAAGGAATGTGGAATGGAATGGAATGGAAAGTAGGATGGTTTGGAATGGAAAGAGGAATGGAATGTGGAAAGGAACGTGGAATGGAGTGGAATGGAACTTCGAATGGAACGTGGAATGGAGTGGAATGGAACTTGGAATGGAACGTGAAATGGAATGCAATGGAATGTGGAATGGAAACTGGAATTGAACGTGGAATGGAAGGGAATGGAAGGATGAATGGAATGTGGAATGGAATGTGGAAAGGAATGTTCCATTCCAAATTCCATTCCATTCCATTCCCTATTCCTTTCCATTCCATTCCGCATTCCATTCAATTCCATTCCACATTCCATTCCACATTCCATTCCATTCCATTCCACATTCCATTCCGTTCCGTTCCATTCCGCATTCCATTCAATTCCATTCCACGTTCCTTTCCACCTTCCATTCTATTGCATTCCAGATTCCATTCCATTCCCTTCCACATTCCATTCCATTCCATTCTACATTCCATTCCACATTCCTTTCCACATTCCTTTCCACGTTCCATTCCACGTTCCATTCCAAGTTCCATTCCACTTTCCATTCCATTCCATTCCACGTTCCATTAGACATTCCATTCCTTTCCATTCCACTTTCCATTCCACGGTCCATTCCATTTCATTCTACATTTCAGTCCACATTACATTCTATTCCATTCCACATTCCATTACACATTTCATTTCATTCCATCCCACATTCCATTCCAAGTTCCATTCCATTCCATTCCACATTCCAATACAAATTCCATTCCACGTTCCATTCCACCTTCCATTAGACGTTCCATTCCACGTTCCATTCCACACTTCATTCCATTCCATTTCATATACCATTCCACGTTCCATTCCTTTCCATTCCACATTCAATTCCACGTTCCATTTCATTCCATTCCACACTCCTTTCCATTCCATTTCAAATTCCACTCCTTTCCATATCCCATTCCATTAAATTCCATTGCATTCCACATTCCATTCTATTCCATTCCACAATACTTTCAATTCCATTTCATTCCATTCCATATTTCATTCCACTTTCAATTCCACATTACATTACAATCCTTTTCACAATCCATTCCATTCAACTCCATTCCACTGTCCATTCCATTGCATTCCACATTCCATTCCACATTCCATTCCAAATTGCAATCAACATTCCATTGCATTCCATTCCACAAATCATTCCATTCCATTCCACTGCATTCCACATTCCATTCCATTCCTTTTCACATTCCATTCCATTCCATTCGATTCCACAAACCATTCCATTGCATTCCACATTCCATTCCACATTCCATTCCATATTCCATTCCACATTCCATTGCATTCCATTCCACATTCCATTCCATTCCATTCCATTGCATTCCGCATTCCCTTCCATTTCATTCCATTCCGCTTTCCATTCCATTCCATTCCATGTTCCATTCCATTCAATTCTATATTCCATTCCCCATCCCACTAAATTCCATTCCTCATTACATACCATTCCACTCCTCCTTCCATTCCATTCCATTCCACATTCCATTCCATTCCGTTCCACATTCCATTCCAATTCTTTCCATTGCATGCCACATTCCATTCTATTCCATTCAATTCCATATTCCATTCCATTCCATTCCACATTCCATTCCATTCCATTCCAAATTCCATTCCATTCCATTCCACATTCCAGTCCAAATTCCATTCCATTCCATTTCATATTCCATTCCATTCGATTCCATTCGACATTCCATTCCATTCCACGTTGCAATCCATTCCTTTCCACATTCCATTCCCTTCCATTGCACTTTCCATTCCATTACACATTCCATTCCATTCCATTCCACATTCCATTCCATTCCATTCCACATTCCTTTCCACATTCCTTTCCACATTCCATTCCATTCCATTCCATATTCCTTTCTGCATTCCTTTCCATTCCATTCCAGATTGCATACCATTCCACTCCACATTCCATTCTATTCCATTCTATTCCACTCCACATTGCATTCCATTCCATTCCATTCCATTTCACCTTGCATTCCATTCGATTCCATTCCACATTCCATTCCATTCCACACTGCAATCCATTCCATTCCACATTCCATACCCTTGCATTCCACATTCCATTCCATTCCATATTCCATTCCATTCCATTCCACATTCCACTCCATTCTATTCCGTGTTCCGTTCCTAATTCTCTTACACATTCCATTCCATTCCATTCCACTTCCGTTCCATTCCATTCCATTCCATTCCACGTTCCATTCCATTCCACGTTCCATTCCTCTTACCATTCCATTCTTTTCCACACTCCAATCCATATTCCATTCCGTTTCATTCCTCATATCATTCCATTCCATTCTCTTCAATTCCACATTCCATTCGATTCCATTCCAAATTCCATTCCACTTTCCATTCCACGTTCCATTCCACATTCCATTCCACGTACCATTCCACGTTCCATTCCATTCCATTCCACATTGCTTTCCTCATTGCATTTAATATCATTCCACATTCCATTCCACATTTCATTGCATGCCATTCCACATTCCATTCCATTCCACTTTCCTTTTCATTCCATTCCAATCCATTCCATTCCATTCCACATTCCTTTCCATTTCATTACACCCTCCTTTCCATTCCATTCCACGTTCCAATCCATTCCATTCAACATTCCATTCCATTCCACATTCCATTCCCTTCCATTACACATTCCATTCCGTATTGCATTCCATGCCATTCCACATTCCATTGCATTCCATTCAACTCTCCACTCCATTCAATCCAACATTCCATTCCACATTCCACTCAATTGCATTCCAAATTCCATTCCATTCCATTCCACATTCCATTCCATTCCATTCCACGTTCCATTCCACATTCCACTGCACATTCCTTTCCATTCCATTCCACATTCCGTTCCATTCCATTGCACATTGCATTCCGCTCTATTCCACATTCCATTCAACATTCCATTCCACATTCAATTCCATTGCATTCCGCGTTCCCTTCTATTCCATTCCACGTTTGATTCCATTCCATTGCATTCCACTTTCCATTCCTTTCCATTTAATTCCATTCCATGTTCCATTCCGTTCCATTCCACTTTCCATTCCACATTCCATTCCATTCCAACCCACGTTCCATTCCATTCCATTCCACATTCCATTCCACATTCCATTCCATTCCTTTCCACTGCGCAATCCATTCCACATTTCATTCCACGTTCCATTCCATTCCACTCGACATTCCATTCCATTCTATTCCACAGTCCATTCCACGATCCATTTCGTTCCATTCCACATTCCATTCCACGTTCCTTTCCACATTCTTTTCCACACTCCATTCCATTCCACGTTCCATTCCACTTTGCATTCCACATTCCGTTCCATTCCATTCCATTCCACATTCCATTGCATTCCATTCCACATTGCATTCCATCCAACCTTCTATTCCACAATCCATTCCACATCCCACTCATCATTCCATTTCATTCCATTTCACATTCAATTCTATATTCCATTCCATTGCATTCCTCATTCGATTCTACATTCTGCTCCATTCCATTTAATTCCACATTCCATTCCACATTCCATTCCACATTCCATTCCATTCCAATCCACGTTCCCTTCCACGTTCCATTCCATTCCATTCCGCATTCCATTCCATTGCTTTCCACTTTCTATTTCATTACATTCCACGTTCCATTCCACGTTCCATTCCATCTTCCATTCCTTTTTTTCCTATCCACATTCCATTCCATTCCATTACCCATTCCATTCTATGATTCTTTCCATTCCATTCCACATTGCATTCCACATTTCATTTCATTGCATTCCACATTGCATTCCACATTGCATTCCATTCCATTCCACATTCCATTCCATTGCATTCCACAATACATTCCATTCCATTCCACATTGCATTCCACATTTCATTTCATTGCATTCCACATTGCATTCCTCATTGCATTCCATTACATTCCACATTCCATTCCATTGCATTCCACAATACATTCCATTCCATTCCACATTCCATTCCATTCCATTCTACATTCCATTCTATATTCCATTCCTTTCCATTCAACATTCCATTCCATGTTCCATTCCATTTCTTTGAATTCCATATTAAACTACACATTCCATTCCTTTCCATTGCAGTCCACATTCCACTCCATTGCATTCCAATCCACATTCCGTTCCATTCTATTCCACATTCCATTCCATTCCACATTCCTTTCCATTCCATTTCACATTCCATTCCATTACATGGCATTATATTCCATTCCATTCCATTCCGCATTCCATTCCACGTTCCATTCAATGTTCTATTCCACATTCCATTCTGCATTCCTTTCCATTCCAAATTCCATTCCACTCAATTCCACATTCCATTCTACATTCCATTCCTTTCCATTCCACATTCCTTTCCAAATTCCACTCCACTTTTCATTTCACATTCCATTCCATTCTATTCCGAATTCCAATCTTTATTCCATTCTATTCCATTGCACATTCCATTATACTTTCAAATGCATTCCATTCCACATTCCATTCCTTTCGATTCCATTCCAAATTCCATTCCATTCCATTGCATTCCATTTCAAAATCCATTCCACGTTCCTTTCCGTTTCATTCCACTTTCCATTCCACGTTCCATTCCACGTTCCTTTCCACATTCTATACCTCGTTACATACAATTTCATTCCATTGCATTCCTCATTGCTTTCCACTTTTCATTAATTTCCATTCTATTCCACAACCCATTCCATTCCATTCCACATTCCATTCTACATTCCATTCCACATTCCATTCCACACTCCATTCCACATTCCATTGCACATTCCATTGCACATTCCATTGCACATTCCATTCCACATTGCATGCCATTCCATTCCATTCCAGATTCAATTCCATTTCATTCCATTCTACATTCCATTCCATTCCATTCAATTCCACGGCCCATTCCACATTTCATTCCTTGCCATTCCACGTTCCACTCCATTCCTTTGCACATTCCATTCCATTCCATTCCATTCCAGTCCAGTCCAAATTCCAATCCATTCCATTCAATTCCACATACCACTCCACTTTCCATTCCACATGCTGTTCCATTCCATTCCACATTGCATTCTATTCCATTTCATTGCATTCCACATTCCATTCCATTCCATTCCATAACACATTCAATTGCATTCCATTCTATTCCACGTTCCATTCCACATTGCATTCCTTGCAATTCCACATTCCATTCCTTTCCATTGCACATTCCATTAAATTCCATTCCATTCCATTCCAGTTTACATTCCATTCCATTCCATTCGACATTACATTCCGTTTCATTCCACATTCCATTCCATTCCTTTCAACTTTCAACTCCATTCCATTCCATATTCCAACACACTCCATTCAATTTCAATCTATCCCATTACTTTACATTCCACTTTCCATTCCATTCCATTGCACATTGCATTCCCTTCCATTCCAATTTATACCATTCCACTTTCTATTCCATATTCTATTCCCTTCGATTTCATTCCAGTACACATTCCATTCCATTCCACTTTCCATTCCATTAAATTCCAAATTCCGTTCCCTTCCATTCCACATTCCATTCCATATTCCATTCCATTCCATTCTCTTCCACATTCCATTCCATATTCCATTCCATTCCATTGCATTCCAGTCCACATTCCATTCCATTCCAGTCCTTTCCACTTTCCATTCCACTAAATTCCACATTCCTTTCCATTCCATTCCACATTCCATTGCATTCCATTCCATTCCAAATTTCCTTCCATTCCTTTAAACATTCCATTCCATTCCATTCCAAATTTCCTTCCATTCCTTTACACATTCCATTCCATTCCATCTCACGTTCTATTGCATGCATTCCACATTTTATTCCACATTTCATTCCTTTTCATTCCACATTCCATACCATTCCAGTCCACATTCCATTCCATTCCGTTCCAGTGCACATTCCATTCCATTCCACATTTCATTCCATTGCGTTCCACATTAAATTCCATCTGTCCCAAATTCCATTCCATTTCATTTCATTCCAGTCCACATTCCATTCCATTCCATTCCATTCCACATTCCTTTCAATTCCGTTCCAAATTTCATTCCATTCCACTCCACTTCACATTTCATTCCATTCCACTTTCCATTCCAAGTTCCATTCCACTTTATATTCCACTTTCCATTCTACTTTCCATTCCACATTCCATTCAATTTCTTTCTTTTCACCATTCCATTCCATTCCATTCCGTTCCGAATTTCTTTCCATTTCATTCCAGATTCCTTTCTAGTTTCCTTTCAATTCCATTCCACATTCCATTTCACATTCCATTCCATTCACTTCCAGTTTAAATTTGAAATTCCATTCCTTTCCATTCTACATTCCACTCCACATTCCATTCCATTCCATTCCATTCCTAATTCCATTCCACATTCCATTCCATTCCAATCTGTATTACAATACACATTCCTTCTATTCCATTCCACATTTCATTCCACATTCCATTCCATTCTATTCTGCATTCCATTCAACGTTCCATTCCACAACCCTTTCCTTTCCACTCCAAATTCCATTCCATTCCATTGCACGTTCCGTTCTGCATTCAATTCCAATCCACATTCCATTCCATTCCATTCGCCATTCCATTCCGTATTCCATCCCATTCCATTTCAAATTCAATTCGACTCCACATTCCATTCCACATTCCATGCTATAATCCATTCCATTCCATTCCATTCGACATTCCTTTATACTTTCCATTCCATTCCTTTCCACATTCCATTCCACTTTCCATTCCATTCCTTTCCACATTCCATTCCATTCCATTCCAAATTCCATTCTACATTCCATTCCATTCCATTCCACATTCCATTATACTTTCCATTCCTTTCCATTCCACATTGCTTTCTACATTCCATTCCATTGCATTCCACATTCCATTTCATATTCTATTTCATTCCATTCAACTTTCCATTCAATTCCTTTCTACATTCCATTACATTTCATTCTATATTCCTATCTATTCCATTACATTCCATTTCATTCCATTCCATTCCATTCCACATTCCATTCCATTCCATTCCACTCCATTACATTCCATTCCATGCCATTCCACAATCCATTTCATTCCATTCCTCATTCCATTCCTCATTCCATTCCATTTCATTCCACATTCCATTCGACGATCCATTCCATTCCACTCTGCATTCCATTCCATTTCACCTTCTGTTCTATTCCATTCCACGTTCCATTCCACATTCCATTCCATTTCATTCCACATGCCATTCCATTCTATTTCACATGCCATTCCATTCCATTCTATTCCACATTCCATTCCATTCCATTCAACGTTCCATTCCATTCCATTCCATGTTCCATTACTTTCCATTCCAGGTTCCATTGCAAATTCCATTCCATTGTATTTCATTCCAGATTCCATTCAATTCCATTCCATTCCATTCCATTCCACAATCCATTTCACATTCCATTCGAATCCATTCCACATTCCTTTAAACATTCCATTCCATATTCCCTTCCACGTTGCATTCCATTCCATTCCACTTTCCATTCATTTCCATTCCACTTTACTTTCCATTCCAATCCACATTCCATTCCACTTTCTATTCCACATTCCATTCCATTCAATTACACATTCCTTTGAACATTCAATTCCATTCCATTTCAAATTCCGTTCCATTCCATTCCATTCCAAATTCCATTCCAATCCATTCCACATTCCATTCTATTCCATTTCTAATTCCATTCCACATTCCATTGTATTCCTTTCCACATTCCTTTAAATTCCAATCCGTGATGTTCCATTCCATTGCATTCCATTCCATTTCATTCTACAACCGAAGTATTCAAATCCATACGGTTTGCCATTCCACATTCCACTTCATTCCACTCCACATTCCATTCCATTCCATTCTGTACCATTTCATAACATTCCACGTTCCATTGCATTCCATTCCATTCCACATTCCATTCCATACCATTCAATTCTACATACAGCTCCATTGCATTCTATTCCACAATGCATGCCATTCAATTCCACATTCCATTCCATTCCATTCCGCATTCCATTGCACATTGCATTCCATTCCAGTCCACATTCCATTACATTCCATTCCACCTTCAAAACCATTCCTTTCCAAATTCATTTCCATTCCATTCGATTTCATTCTGATTTCCATTCCATTCCATTCCACATTCCATTGCATTTTCCATTCCACATTCCATTTCACAATCCTTTCCATTCCAGTACACATTCCTTATCATTCCTTTCGACATTCCAATCCATTTCATTCGGTTCCTTTCAACATTCCATTCCCCGTTTCATTCCACATTCGTTTCCATTCCATTCCACATTACATTACATTCCATTCCACACCCCATTCCATGCCATTCCATTGCATTCCACATTCCCTTTCACATTCGAAAGCATTCCATTCCACTTTCTATTCCATTCTCCTTTCCGTGCAATACCATTCCATTCCATTCCATTCCACACTCCATTCCACATTCCATTCCATGCCATTCCATTCCTTTCCACATTCCATTCCACATTCCATTCCATTCCATTCCACATTCCATTCCATTCCACATTCCATTTTATTCCATTCCACATTTCATTCCATTCCCTTCCATTCCCTTCTGCATTCCATTCCATATGCCATTCAATTCCATTCCACATTCCATTCCATTCTATTCCATTCCATTCCATTCCATTACTTTACATTCCATTCCACATTCCATTCCATATTCCATTCTTTCCTTTGCAAATTCCATTACATAATATTCCACATTCAATTCCACATTCCATTCCATTCCACTTCACATTCCATTGCACATTCCATTCCATTGGATTGCACATTCAAATCCACATTCCATTCCACTCCTTTCCAAATTCCATTCCACATTATATTCCACATTCCATTGCATTCCTTTCCACATTCCATTCCGTTCCATTCCATTCCACTCCATTAGACATTCAATTCCACATTCAATTCCATTCCATTAAACATTCCATTCCACATTCCATTCCATATTCCATTCCATTCCATTCCATTCCACTCCATTAGACATTCAATTCCACATTCAATTCCATTCCATTAAACATTCCATTCCACATTCCATTCCATATTCCATTCCATTCCATTCCATTGCATTCCATTTTCCTTTCCGTTCCATTCCATTCCACTTTCCCTCCCATTCCATTTCTCTTTCAATTCCACATTCGATTCCACATTCCATTACATGTTCCATTCCACTTTCCTTTGCATTTCATTACACTTTCCATTCCACATTCAATTTCTTTCAATTCCACGTTTAATTCCATTCCATTCCAACTTCCATTCCATTCCATTCCACTTTCCATGCCATTCAATTCCATGTTCCATTCCATTCCAATCTACGTTCCTTTCCGCATTCCATTCCATTCCGCATTTCAATCTATTTCATTCCATATTCCATTCTATTCCAATCCACTTTCCATTCCACATTCCATTGCATTCCATTCCACATTGCATTCCATTCCGTTCCAATCCACCTTGCATTAATTTCCATTCCACTTTCCATTTCATTCCATTCTGTGTTCCAATCCCTTCCATTTCACGTTCCATTACACATTCCATTCCATTGCAAAATCCATTGCATTTCCCTTTCCATTCGATTCAATTCCATTTTCCAGTCCACATTCCATTCCATTCCATTCCACATTCCATTACACATTCCATTCCACATTCCGTTCCACATTCCATTCCACACTCCATTCCATTCAACTTTCGATTCCATTCCATTCCACATTCCATACCACGTTCAACTCCATTCCATTCCAGATTCCATTGCATTCTTTTCAGCAATGAATTCCAATCCATTCCACATTCCATTCCATTCCTTTCCATTCCGCATTGCATTCCATTCCTAACCATATTCCATTCCATTCCATTCCACATTCCATTCCACTTTCCATTCCATTCCATTTAACATAGAATATAAAACGGAATTTGGAATCGAATGTGCAATGGAATGTAATTGAATGTGGAATGGAATGTGGAATGGAATGGAATGGAATGTGGAATGGAATGTGGAATGGAATATAATGGAATGAGGAATGGAAAGGAAGTGAATGTGGAATGGAAAGGAATGGAAAGTGGAATAGAATGTTGAAGGGAATTAAATGTGTAATGAAATGAAATGGAATGTGGAATCGAATGGAAAAGACTGTGGAATGGAACGTGGACTGGAATGGAATGGAATTTGGAATGGAAAGTGGAATGGAATGGAAAGGAATGTGGAATGCATTGGAATACCATGTGCAATGGAAAGGAATGGAACATCAATTGGAATGTGGAATGGAATGGAGTGGAATGTGCACAGGAAAGTGGAATGGAATTGAATGGAATGGAATGGAATGTGGAGGGGAATGGAATGGAATCTGGCATTGAATTGAAGTAATGTGGAATGGAACGGAACAAAATGTGGAATGGAATGTGGAATGGAATGGAATGGAAAGTGGAATGGAATGGAATGGAAAGCGGAATGGAATGGATTGGAATGTGGAATAGAATGGAATGGAATTGAACGGGGAGTGATATGGAATGGAACACAGATTGGAATATGGAATGAAACGGAATTGAATTGAATTGAATATAGAATGGAATGGAGTGGAATTGAATTTTAAATGGAATGAGGATTGGAATGGAATGGAATGGACTGGAAAGTGGAATGGAAAGTGGTATGGAATGGAATGAAAGGTGGAATAGAATGGAACGTGGAATGGAAAGGAAAGGAATGTGGAATGCAACTTGGAATTGAATGTGGAATGAAATGTGGAATGGAAAGTTGTGAAACGTGGAATGGAAAGGAATGGAAGGTGGAATGGAATTTAATGGAATGCAGAATGGAATGTGGAGTGGAATGGAATGGAATGTTGAGTGGAATGTGGAATGGAATGTAATTTGGAAAGGAATGGAATTAAATGGTATGGAATATGGAATGGAGTGTAATGGAATGTGCAGTGGAATCTGGATTGGAATGGAATGGAACGTGGAATGGAACTTTGAATTGAACGTGGAAAGGAACGAGGAATGGAATGCGGAATGGAACGTGAAATGAAATGTGGAATGGAATGTAATGGAATGTGGAATAGACGGGAATGTAATGTGTAATGGAATGTGGAATAGAATGGAATGAAATGGAATGGAATGTGGAATGGAATGGAATGGAATGTGTAATGAAAAGGAATGGAATGTGGATGGAATGGAATGATATGGAATGTGGAATGGAATTAAATGGAATGGAATCGAATGTCTAATCGAATGGAATGTAAGGTAGAATAGAATGGAATGAAACGTGGAATGGAATGTGAAATGGAATGTGGAATGGAACGTGGAAAGGAATGTGGAATGGAATGTGGAATGGAATGGAATGGAATGGGGAATGGAATGTGGAATCAAATGGGGAATGAAATGTTAAATGGAATGGAATGGAAAGTGGAATAGAAAGGAACGGCATGTTAAATGGATTGCAGAATGGAATGGATTGGAATGTGGAATGGATTCTGGAGTACAATGTGCGATGGAATGAATAGAATGTGGAATGGAATGTGCAGTGGAATGAAATGGAATGTGGATTGGATTGTGGAATGTAACGTGGAATACAATGGAATGGAATGTGGAATAGAGTGTGGAATGGAACGTGTAATGGAACTTGGATTGCAATGGAATGGAACGTGGAATGCATTATGGAATGGAACATGGAATGGAATGGAATGGAATGTGGAATGGGATGTGGAGTGGAATGGAAGCGAACTTGGACAGTAATGAAATGGAGTCTGGAATGGAATGTGGAATGGAATGGAATGGAATGTGGAATGGAATGTTGAATTTAATGTGGAATGCAATGTCGAATGGAAAGTGGAATACAATGTGGAATGGAAAGTGGAATACAACATGGAATGCAATAGAATGGAATATGGAATGGAATGGTATGGCATCGAATTGAATGTGGAATGGAATTGAATGGAAAGTGGAATGGAATTTAATGGAATGTTGAATGGCAAGGAATGGAATGTGGAATGGAAAGTGGAAAAGAATGGAATGGAATGTGGAATGGAAAAGAATGGAATGTGGAATGACATGTGGAATTGAACGGAATGGAATGTGGAATTGAATGTGGAATGCAATGTGGAATGGAACGTGGAATGCAACGTGGATTGGAATGTAATGGAACGTGGAATGGAATGTGGAATGGAACGGAATGGAATGTGGAATGGAAGGTGTAGTTGAATGGAATAATATGTGGAATGGAATGAAATGCTATGGGGAATAGAATCTGGAATGGAATGGAATGGAATTTGGATTGGAATGTTTAATTTTATGTGGAATGGAATGTGGAATGGAATGTGGAATGGAAAGTGGAAAGGAACGTGCAATGGAACTTGGAAGAGAATGTGGAAATGAATAGAATGGAATGTGGAATGGAATGGAATGGAATGGAATTGAATGGAATGGAATGTGGAATGGAATGGAATGGAATGTGGAATGGAATGGAATGAAATATGGAATGGAATGTGCAATGGATTTTGCAATGGAATGGAATGGAATGAGGAATCGAATGGAATGGAATTAAACGTGGAACGGAGAGTGAAATTGAAAGGAAAGGTATGTGCAATAGAATGTGGAATGGAATGGAATCGAATGGAATGGTATGCGGAATGG
Source organism: Pongo abelii (assembly GCF_028885655.2). Classification (NCBI taxonomy): domain Eukaryota; kingdom Metazoa; phylum Chordata; class Mammalia; order Primates; family Hominidae; genus Pongo; species Pongo abelii. The sequence continues at coordinate 13,019,503 of NC_072000.2, read as the reverse complement.
ACTGGAATTTAATACGGAATGGATCGTAATGGAATGGAATGGAATGTTAAATTGAAGTTGGAATGGAAAGGAATGGAATGTGGAAAGGAATGTGGAATGGAATGGAACGGACTGTGGAATAGAATGGAATGTAATGGAATGTGGAGTAGAATGGAATGCAATGGAATTTAATGCGGAATGGAATGGAATGTGAAATGCAATGTAATATAATGGATCTTGAAATGGAATGGAATGGAATTGAAAGTGGAATGGAACGGAATGGAATGTCAAAAGGAATGTAATGAGGAGTGGAATGCAATGTGGAATGCAATGTGGAAAGGAATGTGGAATGGATTGGAATGGAAAGTGGAATGGAAAGTGGAATGTAATGTCGAGTGAAACGGAGTGGAATGTGGAACGGAATGGAATGGAGTGGAATGTGGAACAGGATGGAATGGAATGAAATGTGGAATGGAATGTGGAATGTAATGGAATGCAATGTGAAATTCAATGGAATTGAAAGTGGAACGGAATGGAATTGTATGTGGAAAGGAATGGAATGTGGAATGGAATGGAATGGAATGTGGATTTGAATGGAATGGAATGTGCAAAGGAATGGAGAGGAATGAAATGGAAAGAGAAATGGAATGCGGAATGCAATGTGAAATAGAATGCGGAACAGAATGTGGAATGGAAAGTGGAATGGAATGAAATGGACCATGGAAAGAAATGGAATGGAATGTGGAATGGAAAGTGGAATGGATATTGGTAAGGAATGTGGAATGAAATGGATTGGAATGCGGAATGGAATGAGAAATGGAATGTGGAATGGAATGTGGAATGGAAGGATTCTAATGTGGAGTGGAATGTGGAATGGAATACAATGGAACTTGGAATGGACCATGGAACGGAACATGGAATGGAACGTGGAATAGAACGTTGAATGAAATGTGGAATTCAATGGAATGGAATGTGGAATGGAATGCTGAAATGAAAGCAATGAACTGAGGAATGAAATGTGGAATGGAATGGAATCGAATGTTGAATGGAATGGGGTGGAAAGTGGAAAAGAATGTGGAATGGAATGTGGAAGGGAATGTGGAATGGAAGGGAATGGAATGTGGAGTAAAATGGAAAGGAATGTGGTTTGGAATGGAAAGGAATGTGGAATAGAATGGAATGGAATGGAATTGAATGCGGAATTGAATGGAATGGAATGTGGAATGCAATGGAATGGAATGGAATGTAGAATTGAATGGAATGGAATGAAGAAAGTAATGGAATATAATGTGGAATAGTATGGAATGCAATGTGGAACAGAATGAGGAATGGAATGTGGAAAGTAATAGAATGGAATGTGGAATGTACTAGAATGGAATGTGGAAAAGAATGGAATGGAATGGAATGTGGAATAGAATGGAAGGCAGTGGAATGGAATGCGGAATGAAGTAGAATGGAATGTGGAACGCAAGGGAATGGAATGAAATATGGAATTAAATGGAATGGAATATGGAATGGAATGGAATAGAATGTGCAATGCAATGGAATAGAACGTGGATTAGAATGTGGAATGGCATGTGGAATGGAATGTGGAATGTAATTGAATGGAATGTGGAATATAATAGAATGGGATGTGGAATGGAATGTAATAGAATGGAATGTGGAATAGAATGGAATGCAATGGATTGGAATGTGGAATGGAATGGAATAGTATGTAGAATGGAATCTTGATTGGAATGTGGAATTGAATGTGGAATGAAATGTGGAATGGAAAGGAATGTAATGTGGAATGCAATGTGGAATGGAATGTGGAATGAAAAGTGGAATGGAATGGAATGGAAACTGGACTGGATCATGGAATAGAATGAAATGGAACATCGAGTGGAACGTGGAATGAAACGTGGAAGGGAACGTGCAATGGAACGAAATTTGGAATGGAATAGAATGGAATGTGGAATGGTACGTGGAATGGAATGTGGAAAGGATAGTTGAATGGAATGTTCAATTGAATGGAAAGGAAAGAGGAATGGAATGTGGAATGGAATCTGGAATTTAATGTGGAATGGAATGCCGAAGTGAATATGAAATGGAATGGAATGGAATGTGGAATGGAATGTGGAATAGAATGTGGAATGGAAAGTGGAATGAAATGTGGAATGGAATGGAATGGAATGTGGAATGCAATGTGGAATAGAATGTGGAATGGAATGTGGAATAGAATGTGGAATGGAATGGAATGGAATGTGGAATGGAATGTGGAATAGAATTTGGAAAGTAATGTGGAATGGAATGGAATGTGGAATGGAATGGATTGGAACGTGGAAAGGGATTTGGAATGGAATTAAGAGGAATGTGGAATGGAAAGGAAAGGAATGTGGAATGGAATGTGGAATGGAACGGAATGGAATGTGGAATGGCATGTGAAATAGAGTGTGGAACGGAATGTGGAATGCAAAGTAATAAAATGTGGAAAGGAATGTCGAATGGAGTGTGGAATGGAATGGGGAATTGAATGGATAGGAATGTGGGATGGAATGTGGAATGGAATGTGCAATGGAATGGAGTGGATTGTGGAATGGAATTGAGTGGAATGGTGTGGAATATGGAATGGAATGCAATGGAAAGTGGAAAGGAACGTGGAATGGAATGTGGAATGAAAAGTGGAAACGAAGGTGGAATGGAATGGAATGGAAAGCGGAATGGAAAGTGGAATGGAATGGAATGGATCGTGTAATGTACTGTGGGATGCAATGAAATGGAATGTGGAATGGAATGTGGAATGGAACGTGGAATAGAATTTGTATTGCAATATGGAATGGAATGTGGAATGTAGTTGAATGGAATGTGGAATGGAATTGAATGGAATGTGGAATAGAATGGAATGGAATGGAATGTGGAAAGGATAGTGGAATTCAATGTGGAATGTAATGGAATGGAATACGGATTGGAATGGAATCGAATGTGGATTGGAATGGAAAGGAATGTGAAAAGGATTGCAACATGGAATGGAATGGTTTGGAATGTGGATTGGAATGGAATGGGATGTGTAATGGAATGGAATGGGATGTGTAATGGAATGGAATGGAACGGAATGGAAATTGAAATGGAAAGTGGAATGGACTGTGAAATGGAATGTGGAATGGAGTGTGGAATGGAACGTGAAATGGAAAGTGGAATGGACCGAATGGAACGTGGAATAGAATGTGGAATGGAATGTAGCAAGGAACGTGAAATGGAATGGAATTGACTGTGGAATTGAAGGTGGAATGAAATGAAATGGGACGTGGAATGGAAAGTGGAATGGAACGTGGAATGGAGAGGAATGGAACATTAAATGGAACGTGGCACGGAATATGGAAAGGAATGGAATGCAATGTGGAATGGAATGTGAACTGGAATGTGGAATAGAATGGAATGGAATGTGGAATGGAATGGAATGGAATGTGGAATGGAATGTGGAACGGAATGTGGAATGTAATGCTGAATGAATGTAGAATGGAACGGAATGGAATGTAAAATGGAATGTGGAATGGAAAGGAATGGAATGTGGAATGAATGTGGAATGGAACGGTATGGAATATGAAATGGAATGTGAAATGGAATGCAATGGAATGTGGAATGGGACGTGGAACGCAATGAAGAAAGGAATGCGGAAAGGAATGTGGAAAGGAATGTGGAATTGAACGGAATGGAATGTGAAATGCAATGGCATGGAATGTGGAATGCAATGTGGAATGTAATGGAATGTGCTGTGGAATTGAATGTGGAAAGGAATGTGTAATGATATGGAATGGAATGTGGAATGGAATGTGGAATGGAGTGTGGATTGGAATGTGGAATGGAATGTGGAACACAATGAGGAAAGAAATGTGGAAAGCAATGTGGCATGGAACGGAATGGAATGCGGAATGGAATGTGTAATGGAAGTGAATGCAATGTCAAATGGAATGTGGAATGGAATGTGTAATGGAAAGTCAAATATAATGCAAAGGAAAGTGGAATTTAACGTGGAATGGAATGGAATGGAACGTGGAATGGAATGTGGGATGGAATGTGGAATGAAATGTGGAATGGAATGGAAAGGAATGTGCAAAGGAATATGGAATGTAATGAGGAATGGAATGTGGAAAGGAACGCAATGGATTGTGGAATGGAATGTGGAAGGGAACGTGGAACGGCATGAGATGGAAGGTGGAACTGAATGGAATGGAATGTGGAATGGACTGGAATGGAACACGGAATGGAAAGTGGAATAGAGCGTGGAATGGAACGTGGAATGGAATGTGGAATGTAATGGAATGCAAAGTGCAATGGAACGTGGAAAGGAATTGAAAGGAATGTGCCAAGGAACATGGAATGGAATGTGGAATGCAATGTTGAATGAAACGCACTGGAATGTGGATTGGAATGTCTAATGGACCGTGGAATGGAACGTGGATTGAAAAGCAGAATGGAATGGAATGGGAAGCGGAATGGAACGTGGAATTGAACGTGGAATGGAAAGTGGAATGTAATGTGGATTGGAATGGAAAGGAATGTGGAATGGAATGTAGAATGCAAAAGGGAATGGAATGGAATGGAATGGAATGGGAAAAGGAATGTGGAATGGAATGTGAAATGGAACGTGGAATGGAATGTGGAGTGGAATGAAATGGAACTTGGAATGGAACGTGGAATGGAATGTGTAATCGAATGCAATGGAATGTAGAATGGAATGTGGAATGTAATGGAATGGAATGTGGAATGCAAAGTGCAATGAAATGGAATGGAATTTGCAAAGTAATGTAAAATGGAATGTGTAAGGGAATGCAATGGTATGTCAAATTGAATGTGGAATGCAATGTGAAATGGAATATGGAAAGAAATGTCGAATGGAAAGGAATGGAACGTGTAATGTAAGGGAATGGAAAGTGGAATGGAACGTGTAAGGGAACGTGGAAACGAAATTGGAATGGAATGGAATGAAATGTGGAAAGGAATGTTGAATGGAATGTGGAATGGAATGGAATGGAATGGAATGTGGAACGGAATGTGGAATGGAACGTTTAATGGAACGTGGAAAGGAATGTAATGGAACGTGGAATGGAACGTGGAATGGCACGTGGAATGGAACGTGGAATGGAATGAGGAATGGAATGGAAAGGAACGTAAAAGGGAATGTGGAATGGAATGTGAAATGCAACGTGGGATTGAATGGAATGGAAAGTGGAACGGAATGTGGAATTGAATGGAATGGAACACGGAATGGAACATGGAATAGAATGGAATGAAACGTGGAATGGAATGTGATATGGAACGTGAGATGGAAAGTGGAATGGAATGTGTAATGGAATGGGAAATGGAATGGAATGGAATGTGGAAGGGAATGTGGAAAGGAATGTGGAGTAGAATGGAATGGAATGTGGAGTAGACCGTGGAATGGAATGTGGAATGCAATGTGGAGTGGAATGTGGAATTGAATCTGAAATGGAATGGAATGGAATGTAGAATGGAATGTGGAAAGGAATGTGGAATAGAATAGAATGGAATGTGGAATGGAATGTAGTGGGTTGTGTAATGCAATGTGGAATGGAATTTAATGGAACGTGGAATGGAACGAGGAATGGAATGTGGAAAGGAACGTGAAATGGTATGGAATGGAATGTGCAATGGAATGTGGAATGAAGTGTGGATTGGAATGTGAAATGGAACGGAATGGAATGTGGAATGTAATGTCGAATGAAATGTTTAATGGACGGAATGGAACTTGGATTGGAATGACGAACGGAATGAAGCATGGAACGTGAAATGGAATGGAATTGACTGTGTAATTGAAGGTGGAATGAAATGGAATGGGACGTGGAATGGAACGTGGAATGGAAAAGAATGGAACGTTAAATGGAATGTGAAATGAAATGTGGAAAGTAATGGAATGGAATGTGGAATGGAATTTGAAATGGAATGTGGACTAGAATGGAATGGAATGTGGAATGGAATGGAATGGAATGTGCAATGGAATGTGGAACGGAATGTGGAACATAATGTGGAACGGAATTTGGAAAGGAATGTGGAATGGAACTGAAGGGAATGTGAAATATAAAGGAATGGAATGTGGAATGGAATGTTGAATGAAATGGAATGTGGAATGGAATGTGGAAAGGAACGTGGAATGGACTGTGGAATGGATTGTGTAATGGAATGTGAAATGGAATGTGAAATGGAATGCGGAAAGGAATGTGGAAAATAATGTGGAATGGAACGGAATGGAATATGGAATGGAATGTGAAATGGAACGGAATGGAATATGGAATAGAATGTGGAATGGAATGTGGAATGGAGTGTGGAATGGAATGTTTAATGGAACTGAATGCAATGTGAAATGGAATATGGAATTGCATGTGTAATGGAATGTAAAATGTAATGCAATGGAAAGTGGAATTGAACGTGGAATGGAATGGAATGGAAAGTGGAATGGAATGTTGGATGGAATGTGGAATGGATTGTGGTATGGAATGTCAAAAGGAATGTGGAACGGAATGGAGAGGAATGTGGAATGGAATGTGTAATGGAGTGGAATAGAATGTGAAATGGAATGCGGAATGGAATTTGCAATGGAAAGTGGAATGCAACGTGGAATGGAAAGTGGAATGGAATGAAATGGAACTTGTAATGGAATGTGAAATGGAAAGGAATGGAAAGTGGAATGGAATGGAATGGAATGTGCAATGGAATTTGGAAAGGAAACAGGAATAGAATAGAATGGAATGTGTAATGGAAGGTGGAATGGAATTGAATCGATCTTGGAATGGAACGTACAATGGAAAGTGGAATGGAATGGAGTGCAATGAGGAATGGAATTGAATGTGGAATGGAATGAAAGGGAAGGTGGAATGGAATGTGGAATGGAAAGGAATAGAATGGGGAATGGAATGGAAAGGAAAGTGAAATGGAATGTGGAATGGAATGTGAAATGTAATGTGCAATGGAGTGGAATGGAACGTGGAATGGAATGTTGAACGGAATGTGGAATTGAAAGTGCAATGGAATGTGGAAAGGAATGTGGAATGGAACAGAATGGAATGTGAAATGGAATGTGGAATTGAATGTGTAATGGAATGTAAAATGTGATGCCATGAAATGTGGAATTGAACATGGAATGGAATGGAATGGAACATGGAATGGAATGTGGGATGGAATGTGGAATGGATTGTGGTATGGAATGTAGAAAAGAATGTAGAAAGGAATGGAGTGGAATGTGGAATGGAATGTGAAATGAAGTGGAATAAAATGTGAAATGGATTGTGGATTGGAATTTAGAATGGAAAGTGGAATGCCACGTAGAATGGAAAGTGGAATGGAATGGAATGGAATGGAAAGTGGAATGGAATGTGAAATGGAAAGGAATGGAATGTGGAATGGAATGGAATGGAATGGAATGTGCATTGGATTGTGGAAAGGAAAGTGGAATGGAATGGAATGGAATCTGTAATGGTGCGTGGAATGGAATTAATTCGACCTTGGAATGGAACATACAATGGAAAGTGGAATGTAATGGAATGTAATGAGGAATGGAATTTAATGTGGAATGGAATGGAAGGGAAGGTGGAATGTAATGTGGAGTGGAATGGAATGGAATGGGTAATGGAATGATATGGAATGTGAGATGGAATGTTGAACGGAATGTGAAATGGAATGTGGAATGGAGTGGAATAGAACGTGGAATGGAATGTTGAATGGAATGTGGAATAGAATGTGCAATGGAATGTGGAAAGGAATGTGGAATGGAACGGAAGTGAATGTGAAATGCAATGTGGAATGGAATGGAATGGAATGTTGAATGGAAGGGAATGGAATGTGGAATGGAATGTGGAAAGGAATGTGTAATTGAATGTGGAAAGAAATCTGGAATTTAATGGAATGGAATGTGAAATGGAATGGAATGGAATGTTTAATTGAATGTGGAATGAAATGGAATGGAAAGTGGATTGGAAGGAGGAAAGGAATGTGGAATAGAACGGAATGGGATGTGGAATGGGATGTAGAATGGAATGTGGAATAGAATGTGGAATGGAATGCGGAATGGAAATTGGAAAGGAATGTGGAATGGAACAGAAGAGAATGTGGAATGGAATGTGGAAAGGAGAGTGGAATGGAATGTGGAATGGAGTGTGAAACTTAATGTGGAATGGAAAGGAACGGAACATGGAATGGAATGTGGAATGGAAAGTGGAATGGAGTGAGTGTTGGAATGTGTAATGGAACGTAATGGAATGTGAAAAGGATTTTGGAAATTAATGTGGAATGGAATGTAAAATATAAGGGAATGGAATGTGGAATTGAAAGTGGTATGGAAAGGAATGGAACATGGAATGGAATGTGGCATGGAATGGAGTGGAATGTGGAATGGATTGTGGAATGGAATGTGGAATGTATTGTGGAATGGAATTTGGAGCAGAATGTGTAATGGAATGTGGATTGGAATGTGTAAAGGAAAGTGGAGTGTAACATGGAATGGAACGTGGAATGTAATGGAATTGAACGTGTAATGGAATGTGGAATAGAATGGAATGTGGAATGAAATGTGGAATGGAATGTGGAAAGAAATGTGGAAAGGAAAGGAATGGAATGTGGAATGCAATGTGCAATGGAATACAATGGAATGTGGAATGGAGTGGAATGTGGAACGGCATGTGGAATGTAATGTGGAATGGAACGGAATGTAATGTGGAATGGAATGGGGAATGGAATGTTGAACGGAAAGTGGAATGGAATAGATGGAATGTGGAATGGAATGTGGAATGATATTGAATGGAACTTGGAATAGAACGCTGAATGGAAAGTGGAATGATATTGAATGGAACTTGGAATAGAACGCTGAATGGAAAGTGGAATGGAATGTGGAATGGAATGGAAGGGAAAGTGGAAAGGAATTTAATGGAATGTGGAATGGAATGTGGAATGGAATGCGCGATGAAATGGAAAGGACTCTGGAATGGAATCGAATGGAAAGTGGAATGGAATGGAATGGAATATGGACTGGAATGTGGAATGGAATGTTTAATGCAATGGAATGGAATGGAATTGAATGGAATGTGGAATGCAACGTGAAATGGAATGTAATTGAATGTAGAATTCAAAGTGGAATGGAATGGAATGGGAAATGAAATGGAACGTGGAATGGAATGGAAGGGAATGTGGAATGGAAAGTGGAATGCAATGTGGAAAGGAATGGAATGCAATGTGGAATGGAATGGAATGGAATGGGGAAAGCAAAGGAATGGAATATGGAATGGAATGTGCAATGGATCGTCGAATGTAATGGAATGGAAGATATAATGCAATGTGGAATGGAATGAAATGGAGTGTGGAATGGAAAGTGGAACGGAATGGAATGGAATGTGGAATGGAATGGAATGGAATCTGGAATGGAATGGTATGGAATGTGGAATGGAATATGTAATGGAATATTTAATTAAAGGTGGAATGGAATGTATAATGGACCAGAATGGAATGTGGAATGGAAGGTGAAATGCAATGTGGAATGGAACGGAAGTAATGGGGAAATGTATGTGTAATGGAATGTGGAAAGGAAAGTGGAATGGAATTTAATGGAACATGGAAAGGAACGTGGAATGGAATGGAATGGAACATTCAAAGTAACGTGGAATACAACGTGGAATGCAATGTTTAATGGAAGGCAATGGAATGTGGAAAGGAACGGAATGGAATGTGGAATGGAATGAAATGGAATGTGGAATGGAATGGAATGTAGAATGGAACGTGCAATGCAATGTGTAATGGAAAGTGGAATGGAAATAGGAATGGAAAGCGAAATATAATGTAGAATGGAATGTGGAATGGAAAGTGGAAAGGAATAGAAAGGAATGTGGAAAGGTATGGAACGGAATATGGAATGGAATAGAATAGAATGTGGAATGGAATGTCGAATTGAATGGAATGGAATGGAATGTGGAATGGTAAGTAGTGGAATATAATGTGAAATGGAAAGTCATGGAATGGAATGTGGAATTGAAGATGGAATGGAATGTAACGGAATGTGGAGAGGAATGGGGAATGGAACGTGGAATGGTAGGAATGGAACTTGGAACGGAACGTGGAATGGAATGAGGAATGGAATGTGGAATGCAAGGTGGAATGGAATGTGGAAGGGAAAGTGGAATGGAAAGGAATGGAACGTGAAGTGGAATGGAATGGAATGGAATGCGGAATGGAATGTGGAATGGAACGAAATGGAATGTGGAATGAAATGGAATGGAATGGAATGTGGAATGAAATGGAATGGAATGGTATGGAATGCGGAATGGAATGTGGAATGGAACGAAATGGATTGTGGAATGAAATGGAATGGAATGGAATGTGGAATGAAATGGAATGGAATGGTATGGAATGCGGAATGGAATCGAATCGAATTTGGAATGAAATTGAATGGAAAGCTATGGAATGTGAAATGGAAGGGAATGCAATGTGTAATGGAACTTGGAAGGGAATGTGGAATAGAACGAGGAATGGAAACTGGAATGGAATGTGGAATATAACGTGGAATGCAATGTGGAATAGAATCTGGAATGGAATGGAATGGATTTAGTAACGGAATCGAATGCAACGGAATGGAATGCCGAATGGGACGGAATGGAATGTGGAAAGGAATGGAATGGAATGGAATGTGGAATGGAATGGAATGGAATGTGGAATGGAATGGAATGGAATGTGGAATAGAATCGAATGGAATCGTATGTGGAATGGAAAGTGTAATGGAATGGAATCGAATGTGTAATGGAATGGAACGGAATATGTGGTGAAATGGAATGGAATCTGGAATGGAATTGAGCGTGGAATGGAAAGGAATGTGGAAAGGAATGGAATGGAATGTGGATTGTAATGGAATGGAATGTGGAATGGAATTTAATGGAATGGAATGGAATGTGAAATGGAATATACAAAGGAATGTGGAATGGAATGTGGAGTGGAATGGAATGGAATGTGGAATGGAATGTGGAATGGAACGTGGAAGGGAACATGGAATGGAATGGAACGTGGAATGGAAAGTGGAATGGAATGGAGTGCAATGGATTGTGTAATGGAATGTGGAATGGAATGTGGAATGGAATGGAATGAAATGACGAATTGAATATGGAGATTAATGGACTGGTATGTGCAATGGAATGTGGGGTAGAATGGAATGGAATGTGGAATGGAATGCAATGGAATGGGGAATGGAATGTGGAATGGAATGGAATGGAATGTGAATGGAAAGTTGAATGGAATGTGGAATGGAATGCAATAGAATGTGGAGCGGATTATAATGGAAATTAGAATGGAATGTCAAATGTAATGGAATGGAATGTGGGATTCAACGTGGAATGGAATGGCATGGAACATGGAATGGAATTTGCGATGGAATGGAATAGAATGGATTGTGGAAGGGAATGTGGAATGGAATGGAGTGAAATGTGGAATGGACTCTGAAATGGAATGTAATGGAATGTTAAATGGAATGTGGATTGGAATGTGGAATGGAAGGTGGAATGGAACGTGGAATGGAAAGTGCAATGGAATGGAATGGAACGTGTAATGGAATGTGAAATGGAATGGAATGGAAAGAGGAAAGGAATGTGGAATGTAATGGAATGGATTGTGGAGTGGAATGGAATTGAATTTGGAACGTAATGTGGGATGGAATGTGGAATGGAACGGAATGTAATGTGGAATGGAATAGTGGAATGGAACGTGAAATGGAATGGAATGGAATGTGGAGAGGAACGTGGATTTTAATGGAATGGAACACAGAATGGATCGTGGAATGCCACATGGAAGGGAATGGAATGGAACGTGGAAAGGAATGTTTAATGGAACATGGAATTGAAAGTCAGATGGAATGGAATGGAATGTGGAATGAAATGGAATGGAATGTGGAATGGAATGTGGAATGGATTGTGTAATGGAATGTGGAAATGAATGTGGAATGGAATGCAGTGGAATGGGGAATGGAATGTAGAATGGTATGTGGAATCGAAAGGAATAGACTGTGGAATGAAGTGTGGCATGGAAAGTTGAATGCAATGGATTGGAATGTGGAAAAGAATGTAGAAATAAATGGAAAGGAACGTGGAATGGAAAGTTTAAAGGAAAGTGAATGGAACGTGGAATGGAATGTGGAATGAAATGGAATTGAAAGTGGAATGGAGTGGATTGGAAAGTGTAATGGAAAGTGGAATGGAATTTTGAATGGAAAGGAATGGATTTGGAACGTGGAATGGAATGGAATTGAATGTGCAATGGAATGGATTTTAATGCGGAAAGGAACGTGGAAGGGAATGCAATGCAATGTGGAATGTAACGCAATGGAATGTGGAATAGAATGTTGAATGGAATGTGAAAAGGAACGGAAAAGAATGTGGAATGGAATGTGGAATGGAGTGTGGAATGGAATGGTGAATGGAATGGAATGAAATGAGGAACGGAACGTGGAAAGGAGTGTGGAGTGGAATGAGGAATGGAACAGAAGGGAATGTGGAATGGAATGTGGAATGGAAAGTGGAATGGATTCGAATGGAACGCTAAAAGAAATGGAATGGAATGTGGAATTGAATGTGGAATGGAATGGAATGGAACATGGAATGGAACGTGGAATGGAACGTGGAATGCAATGTAATGGCACGTGGAATTCAATGTTGAATGTAATGTGGAAAGGAATGGAATGTGCAAAGGAATGGAATGTAAAGGGAAATGGAAGGGAAGGGAAGGTGAAATGGAATGTGGTTTGGAATGTGGAAAGGAATGTGGAATGGAATGGAATGGAATGTGGAATAGAATGTGGAATGGGAAGGAAAGGAATGTGGAATGGAATGTGAAACAGAATGTGGAATGGAATGTGGAATGCAATATAGAATGGTGTGAAATGGAATATGGAATTCAATGGAATGCAATGTGGAATGGAATGTGGAATGGGAAGGAATTGAATGTCGAATGGAATGGAAGAGATTGAAGAATAGAATGTTTAATGGAATGTGGAAAGGAATCTGGAATGGAATGGAATGGAAAGTGGAATGGAATGGAAAGCAATGTGGAATGGAATGTGGAATGGAATGTGGAATGGAATGGAATGTAAAGTGGAATTGTATGGAATGGAATGTGGAATGCAATCGAATGGAATGTGGAATGGAATGGAATGGAATTGAAAGGAATGTGGAAAGGAATGGAATGGAATGTAGAAAGCAATGGAATGGAATGTGGAATGGAAAGGAATGGAATGTGGAACTGAAGTTGGAATGGAATGGAATGGAATGTGGTAAGGAATGTGAAAAGGAGTGGACTAGAAAGTGGAATGGAAGATGGAATGGAATGGAATGGAATGTGGAATGGAATGGAATAAAACGTGGAATGAAACGTGGAATGGATCGTGGAATGGAACATGGTATGGAAAGTGAAATGGAATTTGGAATGGAACGTGGAATGAGAGGTGGAATGGAATCGAATACATTGTGGAATTTAATGGTATGGAATATGGAATGGAATGGAATTGAAAGTGGAATGGAATGGAATGGGATGTGGAATGGAATGTAGTTTAATGGAATGTGGAATGGAATGCAATGCAAAGTGGAATGGAATGTGGATTGGAAGGGAATGGAATGTGGAATGGAATGCAATGGAATGTGAAATGGATCGTGGAATGGAACGTGGAATGGGATGTGGAATGGAATGTGGAAAGGAATGCAATGGAATGTGGAATGCAATGGAATGCAATGTGGAACGGAATGGAATGGAACTTGGAATGGAAAGGAATGGAAAGTGTAATGGATAGGAAGGGAATGTGGAATGCCATGGAAAGTTATATAATTTTCAATGGAATGGAATGGAATGGAATGGAAAGTGCAATGGAATGGAATGGAAAGTGGAATGGAGTAGGATGGAATGTGGAATGAAATGGAATGGAATATGGAATGGAATGCAATTGAATGGAATATGGTGTGCCTTGCAATGGAATAGAATCAAATGTAATGGAATGTGGAATGGACTTTGCAATGGAAGGAGGAATGGAATGGAATGCATTGAGAATGGAATGCAATATCGAATGGAATGTGGAATGGAATGGCATGCAATGTGGAATGGAACTTGATTGGAAGGGAATGTGGAATGTATCATGGAATGTAACATGAAATGGAATGTGGAATGGAAGTTGGAATGGAATATACAATGGAATGTGGAATGTAACGTGGAATGGAATGGAAAGTGGAATGGAACGTGGAATGGAATGGAATGGAACGTGGAATGGAATGTGGAATGGAATAGAATGGAATGTGGAATGGAATGTTGAGTGGAATCATTAATGGAATGTGGAATGGAATTGAAAGGAATCCGGAATGGAATGCTGGATGGAATGTGGAATGGAAGGGAAGCAATCTGGAATGTAATGTGGAATGGAAACTGGAAAGGAATGGAATAGAATGCGGAATGGATCGTGTAATGGAATGGAATGGAATGTGGAACAGAACGTGGAATGGAACGTGGAATGCAACGTGGAATAGAATGTGGAGTGGAATGGAATGGAATGTGGAATGTAATGGGATGCAATTTGGAATGAAATGTGGAATCGAATGTGGAATGGAATGTGGAATGGAACACAATGGAATGCGGAATGGAATGTGGAGTGGAGAGAGGAATCGAATGTGGAATGGAACGGAATGGAAAGTGGAATGGAATTTGTAATGAAACTGTGGAATGGAACATGAAATGGATGGAATGGAATCTGGAGCAGAACGTGGAATGGAATGGAATGGAACATGGAGTGGAAAGTGGAAAGGAAAGTGGAATGGAAAGGAATGGAACGTTGAATGGAATGTCGACCAGAAAGTGGAACTGATTGGAATGTGTAAAGGAATTGAAAGGAATGTGGAATGGAATGGAATGGAAAGTGGAATGGAATGGTAAGGAATGTGTAATGGAATGACTAATGGAATGCGAAATGCAAGGTGGAATGAAATGTGGAATGGAACAGAATGGAACATGGAATGGAATGGAATGGAATGTGGAATGGAATGGAATGGAATGGAATGTCGAATGGAAGGTGGAATTGAATATAATGGAATGTGGAATGGAATGTGTATTGGAATAGAAACGAATGTGGAATGGAATCTGGAATGGAATGGAATGGGGAATTGAATTTGGAATGGAATGGAATGGAATGTGGAATGGAATGTGGAATGGATTGCAAAGGAATGTGGAACGGATTGTGGATTGCAATGGAATGGAATGTGGAATGGAAAGGAATGAAATGTGGAGTGGAACGTGGAATGGAACGAGGAATGGAACGTGAATGGAAAGTGGAATGGAAGGTGGAATGGAATGTGGAATGGAATGGAATGGAACGTGGAAGGGAAAGGAATGGAATGTGTAATGGAAACTATTGGAACGTGGAATGCAATGGAATGGTATGGAATGTGGAATGGAATGGAATGGAATGGAATGTGCAATGGAATGCAGTGGAATGTAGAATGCAAAGGAATGGAAAGGAATGTGGAATGGACTGCAAAGGAATAGAATGGAAAGGAATGGAATGTGGAATGTAATGTGGAATGGAATGTGGAGTGGAACGTGGAGTGGAACTTGGAACGGAAAGTGGAATGCAATGAAACGGAACGTGGAAAGGAATGTGGAAGGGAATGCAGTATGGAACGTGGAATGGAACCTGGAATGGAATGGAATGGAATATGGAATGGAATGTGGAATGGAATGTGTAATGGAATGTGTAATGGAATGGAATGGAATGTGGAATGTAATGTGCAACGGAATGGAATGGAATGTGGAATGCAATGTGGAATAGAATGAAGAATAGAATGGATTGGAATGTGGAAAGGAAAGTGGATTGCAATGGAAAAGAAAGTGGAACAGAATGGGATGGAAGGTGGAATGGAAAGTGGAATGCAATGTGGAATGGATTGGAATATATTGTGGAATGGAATATGGAATGGAAAGGAATGGAACGTGGAATGGAATGTGGAAAGGAGTGGAATGGAATGTAAAACGGTGTGAAATGGAACGTGGAATGGAACGTGGAATTGAATGCGGAATGGAATGCAATGGAATGAGTAATGGAATGTAGAATGGAATGTTGAATGGAATTGAATGGAATGGAATGTGAAATGTGATGGGGAATGGAATGTGAATTGAAACGTGGAATGGAATGTGGAATAGTAAAAATTGAACGTGGAAAGGAACGTGGAATGGAACGTGGAATGGAATGAAATGGAATGAGTAATGGAATGTAGAATGGAATGTTGAATGGAATTGAATGGAATGGAAAGTGAAATGGGATGTGGAATGGAATGTGAATTGAAACGTGGAATGGAATGTGGAATCGTAAAAATGGAAAGTGGAATGGAACGTGGAATGGAATGTGGAATGGAATGGAATGGAATGTGGAATGCAATGGAATGGAATGTGGAATGGAATGTGCAATGGAATGGAATGGAATGTGCAAAGGAATGTGGAATGGAATGTGGAGCGGAATTCAATCATATGTCAAATGGAATGTGGAATATAATGTGGAATGGATAGTGGAAACTAATGTCGAATGGAGTGGAATGGAACGTGGAATGGAATGGAATGGAACGTGAAATTGAATTTGGAATGGAACGTAGAAACGAAGGTGCAACGAAACGGAATGGAAAGTGGAATGTAATGTGGATAGGAATGTGGAAGGGAATGTGCAATGGAATGGAATGGAATGGAAAGGAATGGAATGTGGAATGGAATGTGTAATGGAACGTGGAACAGAACGTGGATTGGAATGGAATGGAACAGGCAATGGAACCTGGAATGAAATGAGGAATGGAATGGAAAGGAATGTGGAATGGAATGTGGAATGGAAAGTGAAAGGCAATGTGGAATGGAATGGAATGGAAAATGGAACGGAATGTGGAATGGAATGGAATGGAACGTGGAATGGAACCTGGAATGGAATGGAATGAAATGTGGAATGGAACATGGAATGGAACGTGCAATGGAATGTGGAATGGAATGGAATGGAATGTGGAATGGAATGTGGAATGGAATGAGAAATTTTATGAAATGGAATGTTTAATAGAAAGTTCAAAGTAATGTGTAATGGAATGGAACGGAATGTGGAACTGACGGAATGGAATGTGGAAGGTAATGTGGAAGGGAATGTTGCATGTAACTTGAAATGGAATGAAAATGGCTGTGAAATTGAACGTGTACTGAAATGGAATGGGAAGGGGAATGGAAAGTGGAATGGAACGTGGAATGGAAAGGAATTAAACGTTAAATGGAATGTGGAATAGAATGTGGAATGGAATGGAATGCAATCTGGAATGGAATGTGGAATGTAATGTGAAGTGGAACGTGGAATTGAATGGAATGGAATGTGGAATGGAATATTATGGAATGTGGAAAGGAATGTGGAATGAAATGTAGAATGCAATGTGGAATGGAATGTGGAATGACTGTGGAATGGAACGGAATGGAATGTGAAATGTAATGTGGAATGTAAAGGAATGGAATGTGGAAAGGAATGGAATGGAATACGGAATGGAATGTCGATCGGAATGAGGAACGGAATGCGGAAAGGAATGGAATGGAATACGGAATGGAATGTGGAATGGAATGTGGAACAGAATGTGAAAAGGAATGTGGAAAGGAATGCGGAATCTAATGGAATGGAATGTGAAATCGAATGGAATGGAATGTGGAATGGAATGTGGAATGGAATGTGGAAAGGAATGGAATGGAATGTGGAATGGACTGTGGAAAAGAAAGTTTAAAGGTATGTGGAATGGTACAGAATGGAATGTGGGATGGAATGCGGAAAGGAATGTGAAAAAGAATGTGGAATGGAACGGAATGTAATGTGGAATGGAATGTAGAATACAATCTGGAATGGAATGTGGAATGAAACGGAATGGAATGTGGAATTTTATGTGGAATGGAATGTGGATTGCAGTGTGGAATGGAATGTGTAATGCACTGGAATGCAATGTGAAATGGAATGAGGAATGGAATGTGCAAAGCAATGTCAAATGTAATGCAACTGAGTGTGTAATTGAACGTAGAATGGAATGGAATGGAACGTGGAATGGAATGCGGGATGGAATGTGGAATGGACTGTGGAATGGAATGTGGAATGGAATGTGGAAGGTAATGGAGTTGAATGTGGAATGGAATGTGAAATGGATTGGAATAGAATGTTAAATGGAATGTGGTTTGGAAATTGGAATGGAACGTGCAATGCAACTTGGAATGGAATGGAATGGAACGTGTAATGGAATGTGGAATGGAATGGAATGGAATGTAGAATGGAATGGAATGGGAGGTGGAATGGAAAGTGGAAAGGAAAGTGGAATGCAATGGAATGTAATGTGGAATGGAAAGTGGAGTGGAATTGATGGGACCTTGGAATGGAACATAGAATGGAAAGTGGAATTGATTGGAATGTAATGGGGAATGGAATGGAATGGAATGTGGAATGGAATGTAATGGAATGTGGAAAAGAATGTGGAATGGATTGTGGAATGAAATGTGAAATGGAATGTGGAATGGAGTGTGGAATGGAATGTGGAATGGAATGTAGAATGAATGTAAAATGGAATCTGCGACGGAATGGAATGGAATGTGGAATGGAATGTGAAATGGAATGGAATTCAAAGTGGAATTCAACGTGAAATGGAATGCAATAGGAAGTGCAATGCAACACGGAATGGAATGTGCAATGGAATGGAATGGAACGTGCAAAGGAATGTGGAATGGAATGTGGAAAGAATGCAATGGAATGTGGAATGGAATAGAAAGGAATGGGGAATGGAATCAAATGGAATGTGGAAGGGAATATGGAACATAATGTGGAATGGAATGTGGAATGGAATGTGGAAAGAAATATGTAATGGAACGGAATGGAATGTTATATGCAATGGAATGGAATGTGGAATGGAATGTGGAATAGAAAGTTTAATGGAATGGAATGCAATGTGCAACGGAACGTGGAATGGAATCGAGTGCAATGTGGAACGGAAATTTGAATGGAAATTGGAATGGAACGTGGAATGGAATGTGGAATGCAACATGGAATGAAATGTGGAATGGAATGTGGAATGGAATGGAATCGAAGGAGTAATGGAATGAAATTGAATGAGGAATGGAATGTGGAATAGAATGTGGAATAGAGCAGAATGGAACTGAATGGATTGTGGAATGGAAAGTGAAATGGAATGTGGAATGCAACGTGGAATGGAATGGAATGGACCTTGGAATGGAAAGTGGAATGGAAGGTGAAATGGAATGTGTCATGGAACGTGGAATGGCATGGGCAATGGAATGTCGAATATTACGTGGAATGTAACGGAATGGAAAGTGGAATGGAATGTGGAATGGAATGGAATGGAACGCGGAATGGAACGTTGAATGGAACGTGAAATGGAATGTCGAATATAATGGTATGTGGAATGGAATGGAATGGAATGCAATAAATGAATGGAATGGAATGTGGAATGGAATGGAATGGAATGTGGAATGGAATGGAATGTGGAATGGAATGGCATGGAATGGAATGTGGAATGGAATGGAATAGAATACAGTGGAATGGAATGAGGAATGGAATAGAATGTGGAATGGAATGAAATGGAATGGAATGAAATGGAATGGAATGTGGAAAGGAATGGAATGGAATAGAGTGGAATGTGAAATGGAATAAAAATGGAATGGAATGTGGAATGCAATAGAATGTGGAATGGAACGGAATGGAATGGAAATGGGAATGTCATGGAATGGAACATGGAATGGATTAGAATTGAAATAGGAATGCAATGGAAAGGAATACGGAATGGAATGGAATGGAATGTCCAATGGAATGTGGAATGGAATGGAATTGATTATGGAACGGAATGTGGAATGGAGTGGAAACGAATGTGACATGGAAAGAAATGGAATGTGGAATGGAATGTGGAATGCAATGTGCAATGGAATGTGGAAAGGAATGTAGAATGGAATTTGCAGTGGAATGTGGAATGGAATGTGGAATGGAAGGTGGAATGGAATGTGGAATGGAAAGCGGATTGGAATGGAACAGAATGTGGAATGGAACGTTTAATGGAACGTGGAATGGAACGTGGAAAGGAATGTAGAATGTAATGTGGAAGGCAAAGTGGAATGTAATGGATTGGAATGTGGAATGGAGCGTGGAATGGAACATGGAATGGAATACGGAATGGAAAGTGGAATGGGATGTGCAATGGAATGTGGAATGGAAAGTGGAATGGAAAGAAATGTAACGTGGAATGGAACGTTGAATGAATTGGAAAGGAATTTGGAATAGAACGTGGAAGGGAACATGGAAAGGAATGTGGAATGGAACGTGGAATGTAATGTGGAATGTAACCTGGAAGGGAATGTGGCATGGAATGGAATGGAATGGAATGGAATGTGGAATGGAACGTGGAATGGAACGTGGAATGGAATCGAATGGAATGTGGAATGGAACTGGAAGGGAATGTGAAATGTGGAATGGAATATGGAATGGAACGTGAAATTGAATGGATTGGAATGTTGAGTGGAACGTGGAAAGGAATGGAATGTAATGTGGAATGGAATGAGGAATGGAATGGAATGGAATATGGAATGGAATGGAATGGAATGTGGAATGGAAAGGCATGGAACTTGAAATGGGACGTGGAATGGAACAGGGAATTCAACGTGGAATGGAGAGTGGAAAGGAATGTTGAATCGAATGGAATGGAATGTGAAATGGAATGGAAAGGAATGTGGAATGGAAAGGAATGGAACGTGGAACGGAACGTGGAATGGAAAGTGGAATAAAATGGATTGGAACGTGGAATGGAATGTGAAATGGAGTGGAATGGAACGTGGAATTGAATGGAATGGAAAGTGAAATGGAATGTGGAATGGAATGGAATGGAACGTGGAATTTAATGGAATGGAACGTGGAATGGAAAGTGGAATGGAATGGAATGGAACTTGGAATGCAATGTGGAATGGAAAGTGGAATGGATCGAGGAATGGAACGGGGAATGGAATGGAATGGAATGTGGAATGGAATTGAATGGAATGTGGAATGGAAAGGAATGCAACCTGGAATGGGACACGGAAAGGAACATGGAATGTGACGTGGAATGGAAAGGAATGCAACCTGGAATGGGACGTGGAATGGAACATGGAATGCGACGAGGAATGGAAAGTGGAATGCAATGTGGAATGGAATGGAATAGAAAGGAATGGAATGTGGAATGCAATGGAATGAAAGGTGGAATGGAATGGAATTGAAAGGAATGGAATGTGGAATGGAATGGAATGGATTCAAAAGTGAAATATAATGTGGAATGGAATGTGAAATGGAATGTGGAATAGAATGTGGAACGGAATGAATTGGAACGTGCAATGGAATGCAATGGAACAAGGAATGGAATGGAATGAAATGGAACATGGAATGGAACGTGGAATGGAGCATGGAATGGAACGTGGAAAGGAATGTGGTATGAAAAGTGGAATGGAATGGAAAGGAATGTGGAATGGAATGTGGAAATGAATGCAATGGAATGAGAACAGAATGTAAAATGGAATGGAATGGAAAGTGGAATGCATTGTTGAATGGAATGTGGAATGGAATGTGGAAAGCAATGTGGAATGCAACGGAATAGAATGAGGAATGGAATGTTGAATGGAAAGTGGAATGGAACGTGGAATGGAATGTGGAATAGAATAGAATGGAAGTGAATGTTCAATGGAATGTGGAATAGAATGTGGAATGCAATGGAATGGAATGTGGAATGGAATTGAATTTAGAATGGAATGGAATGGAATGTGGATTGGAATGGAATGGAATGGAATGTGGAATAGAATGGAATGGAATGGAATATGCCATGGAATGTGGAATGGAACGTGGAATGGAATTTAACCTGGAATGGAATGGAATGGAATGTGGATTGGAATGGAATGGAATGGAATGGAAAGTGAAATGGAATTTGGAATGGAATGTGGAGTGGAATGAAATGCACAGTGGAATGGAATGTAATGGAATGCGAAATGGAATGTGCAATGGAATGGAATGGAATGAGGAATGGAATAGAATGTGGAATGGAATGTGGAATGGAATGGAATTGAAAGCAGAATGGAATGGAATGGAATGTGGACTGGAATGGAATGAAATGGAATGTGGAATGGAATGTGGAACGGAGTGTGGAATGGAATGCAATGGAATGTGGAATGGAATGGAATGAATTTGGAATGACATGTAGAACGGAATGAAGTGGAATGAGGAATGGAATGTGGAATGGAATGGAATGGAATGTGGAATGCATAGGAATGGAACGTGTAATGGAATGGAGTGGAAAGTTGATTGGAATGGAATGAAATGGAATGGTATGGAATGGAAAGTGGAGTGGAATGGAATGTGGAATGGAATGGAATGTGGAATGGAAAGAAAAGGAATGTGGAATGGAACTTGCAAAGGAATGGAATGCAAAGGAATGGAATTTGAAATGGAATGCATTGGAATGTGGAATGGCATGTGGAATTGAATGCAATGTAAAGGAATGTTTAATGGAAAGGAATGGAATGTGCAATAGAATGGCATGGAATATGGATTGGAACGGAATGTAATGTGGAATGGAATGGAGTAGAATTGAATGTGGAATGCAATGTGGAATGTAATGGAGTGTGATGGAATGGAATGTGGAATGACATGTAAGGGAATATGGAATAGAATGTAATGGAATGTGTATTGGAATGTGTAATGGAATGGAATGGAATGTAGAATGGAAAGGAATGGAATGTGGAATAGAATGTGGGATGTAATGTAATGGAATGTGGAACAGAATAGATTGGAAGGTGGAATGGAAAGTGTAATGGAATGGAATGGAATTTGGAATGGAATGCAATAGGGAGTGGAATGGAACGTGGTTTGGAATGGAATGGAACATGGAATGGGGCGTGTAATGGACCGTGGAATGGAAAGTGGAATGGAACGTGAAATGGAATGTGTAATGTGGACAGGATTGGAATGGAATGTTGCATGGAATGTGGAATGGAATGGAGCGTGGAATGGAATGCAATCAAAGGCGGAATGTAACTTGGAAGGGAATGGAATGGAATGGAATGGAATTTGGAAAGGAATGGAATGGAATCTGGAATGGAATGGAAAGGAATTTGGAATTCTAAGGAATGGAATGTGGAATGGAAAGCGAAATGGATCTTGCATTGGAAAGAGGAATGGAACGTGGAATGTAATGTGTGATGGAATGGAATGGAAGGTGGAATGGAATGGAATGGATTGTGGAATGGAATGGAAAGGAATGTGGAATGAAATGGAAAGTAAAGTGGAATGCAAAGCAAAGGAATGGAATATAGCCTGGAAATGAATGGAATGGAGTGGAATGTGGAATGTAATGAAATGGAAAGTGAAAAACAAAGTGGAATGGCGTGGAATGGAAAGTGGAATGGAATGGAATGGAAAGTGGTATGGAATGTGGAATGGCATGGAAAGGAATGTGGAATGGAATAGAATGGATTGTGGAGTGGAATGGAATGGAAAGTGGAATGGAATGGAATCGAATTTGGAAAGGAATGGAATGGAATATTGAATGGAATGTGGAATGGAATGTGGAATGGAATGGAATGGAATGTGGAATGGAATGTGGAATGGAATGCAATGGAATGTGGAATGCAATGTGGAATGGATTGGAAAGGAATGTGGAATGGAATGGAAAGGAATCTGGAATGGAATGGAATGGGATGTGGAATGAAATGCAATGGAATTTGGAATGGAATGGTGTGTGGAACGGAATGGAATGTGGAATGGAATAGAATGAAATGTGGAATGGAATGGAATGGAAAGTGGAATGCAATGGAATGGAATGGTACGTGGAATTGAATGGAATGGAATGGAACGTTGAATGCAATGGAATGGAATGTAACGTGGACTTCAATGCAATTGAACGGGGAAAGGAATGTGGAATGGAAAGTGGTATGGAACGCGGAATGGAATGGAATGGTATGTGGAATGGAAAGGAATGGTATGTGGAGTGAAATGGAATGCAATGAAATATGGAATGCAATGGAACGTGGAATGGGATGTGCAATGGAATTTGGAATGGAACGTGGAATGGATTGGAATGGATAGGAATGGAACGTGGAATGAAATAGAGTGGAATGGAATGGAATGTGGAATGTAATGGAATTTGGATTACAAGGGAAAGGAAAGTGGAATGGAAGGGAATGGAATGTAGAATGGAATGTGGAATGAAAGGAATGGAATATGCAATGGAATGGAACGGAATGGAATGTGAAATGGAATGGAATGGAATGTGGAATTGAATACAATGTATTGTGGGAGGGAATGTGGAATGGAATGTGAAAAAGAATGAAATGTGGAATGGAATAGAATGTAATGTGGAACGGAATGTGGAATGGAATGTGAAATAGAATGAAATGTGGAACGGAATGTGGAATGGAATGGAATGTGGAATGGAATGGAATGAAAAGTGGAATGGAATGGAATGGAATGTGGAATGGAATGAAACATAATGTGGAATGGAAGGTGGAATGGCATTGAATGGAATGTGGAATGGAATGTAGAATGGAAAATGGAAAGGAAATGTATGTTATGGAATTTGGAATGGATTGGAATGGAATGTGGAATGGAATGGAATGGAATGCAAAATGGAATGGAATGTGGACTGGAATGCAATGGAATGGAAAGGAATGTGAAATGGAATGGAATAAAATGTGGAATGGAATGTGGAATGGAATGGAATGGAATGTGGAATGGAATGTGTAATAGAATGGAATGGAATGTGGAATGAAATGGAATGGATTGTGGAACTAAATGGAATGGAATGAGGAATGGAATGTGGGAGGAATAGAATGGAATGAAATGGAATGGAATGTGGTATGGATTGGAATGGTATCTGGAATGGAATGGAATGTGGTATGGATTGGAATGGTATCTGGAATGGAATGGAATGGAACATGGAAGGGAATGTGGGAGGGAATGGAATGCAATGGGATTGAATGGTATGTGGAATTGAATGGAAATGAATATGGAATGGAATGGAATGGAACTTTGAATGGAAAGTGGAATGGAGTGGAATGTGGAAGGGGAAGGAATGGAATGTGGAATGGAATGTGGAATGAAATGGAATGGAATGTGGAAAGGAAAGGAAAGGAATGTGGAATGGAATGGAACGGAATGTGGAATGGAATGCAATCTAATGGAAAGGAATGTGGAATGGAAGGGAAAGTGAAATGGATTGGAATGCAATGTGGAATGGAATGGAATGGAATGTAGAATTGAATGGAATTGAATATGGAATGGAATGTGGAATGGAAAAGAATGGAATTGAATATGGAATGGAATGTGGAATGGAAAAGAATGGAATGGAATCTGGAATGGAATATGGAATGGAATGGAATGGAATGTAGAATGGAATGGAATGCAATGTGGAACGGAATTTTGTATAGAAAAGAATGGAATGGAATCTGGAATGGAATATCGCACGGAATGGAATGTAATGTGGAATGGCATGGAATGGAATGTGGAATGGAATGGGGTGTGGAATGGAATGTGTAATAAACTTGAAAGGAATTGGAATGGAATGTGGAATGGAATGGAATGGATTTGAATGGAAAATGGAAGGGAAAGGAAAGGAACTCGGAAACGAATGGAATTGAACGTGGAATGCAATCGACTGGAATGGAATGTGGAATTGAATGTGGAATAGAACGAAACAGAACTTGGAAAGGAATGTCGAATTCAATGTGGAATAGAATGGAATGGAACGTGGAATGCAATGTGGAATGGAATGTGGAATGGAATGTGGAAAGGGGTGTGGGATGGAATGTAATGGAATGTAGAATGGAATGTGGAATGGAATGGAATGGAATGGGGAATTGAACTTCGAATGTCATGGAATGGAACACGGAATGAAGTGTGGAATGACGTTTAATGGAAAGTACAATGGAACGTGGAATGGAATGGAATGGAATGTGGAATGGAAAGGAGAGTGGAATGGAATGGAATGGAATGTGGAATGGAATGGAATTTAAGGTGGAATCGAAGGTGGAGTGGAATGGAAAGGAAAGTGGAATGCAAAGTGGAATGGAATGTGGAATGTAATGAAATGGAATGGAATGTGGAATGGAATGGAATGGAGTATGGAATGGAATATGGAATGGAATAGAATGGAATGTGGAATGGAATGGAATGGAATGGAATGTGGAAGGGAATGGAATGGAATGTGGAATGGAATGGAATGTGGAAGGGAATGGAATGGAATGTGGATTTGAATGGAATGGAATGGAATGGAATAGAATGGAATGGAATCAGATGTGTAGCGGGATGTGAAATGGAATAGAATGTGGAGAGGAATGGCAAATGAAATGGAATAGAATGTGTAATGGAATGTGGAATGTAATAGAATGGAATGTGGAATGGAATAAAATCAATGTGGAATGGAGTGGAATGTGGAATGCAACGGAATGGAATGGAATGGAATGGAATCACAAGCGGAATGGAATGGAATGAAATGTGGAATGGAATTGAATGGAATGGAATGGCATGTGGAATGGAATGGAATGAAATGTGGAATGGAATGGAATGGAATGGAATGGCATATGGAATGGAATGGAATGAAATGTGGAATGCAATAGAAAAGAATGGAATGGCATGTGGAATGAAGTGGAATGGAAAGTGGAATGGAATGGAATGGAATGTGGAATGGAATGGAATGTGGAATGGAATGGAATGTGGAATGGAATGGAATGGAATGCAAATTGAATGGAATGTGGAATGGAATAAAGCGGAATGTGGAATTGAATGGATAGGAATGTGCAATGGAATGTGGAATGGAATGGAATGGAAAGTGGAATGGAAAGGAATTAAACGTGGATTGGAATGAAGTGGAATGTGGAATGGAATAGAATGGAAAAGAATGTGAAATGAAATGGAATGGAATGTGGAATCGAATGTCATGGATTGTGGAATGCTAAGGAATGGAAAGGAATGTGGAATGGAATGGAATGTGAAATGGAATGGAATCGATTGTGGAATGGAATAGAATGTTGAATGGAATGGAATGGAATGAGGAATGGAATGCGGAATGCAATGGAATGTAATGTGGAATGGAATTCGGAATGGAATTCAATAGAATGGAATGGAGTGGAATGTGGAATGGAACTGAACGGAATGTGGATTTGAATGGAATGGAATGGAATGTTAAATGGAATGGAATGGAATGTGGAAAGGAATGGAATGGAAAAGAATGTGAAATGAAATGGAATGGAATGTGGAATGGAATGTAATGGAATGTGGAATGCTATGGAATGGAATGGAATGTGGAATGGAATGGAATGTGAAATGGAATGGAATGGATTGTGGAATGAAATAGAATGTTGAATGGAATGGAAGGTAATGTGTACTGGAATGCGGAATGCAATGGAATGTAATGTGGAATGGAACTGAATGGAATGTGGAATTGAATGGAATGGAACGGAATGTTAAATGGAATGGAATGGAATGTGGAATGGAATGGAATGGAATGTCGAATGGAATGGAATGGAATGTGGACAGGAATTGAATGGAATGTGGAATGGAATGAAAAGTAATATAATGGGATGTGGAATGGAATTTTCAATGGAATGGAATAGAAGGGAAAGTGGAATGGAATGTGGCATGGAATCTGGAATGGAATGTGGATTGGAATGGAATGGAATGTGGAATGGAATGTGGAATGAAATGTGGAATGGAATGTGGAGTGGAATGAAGTGGAATGTGGAGTGGAATGAAGTGGAATGTGGAGTAGAATGTGGAATGGAATGCGGAATGTAACGGAGTGGAATGTGGAATGGAATGGTATGGATTGGAATGTGAAATGGAATGGAATGGAATATGGAATGGAATGTGGAATGAAATGAAATGGAATGTGGAATGGAATATGAAATGGATGGCAAGGAATGTGGAATGGAATGGAATGGAAGGCGGAATGGAATGTGGAATCGAATGAGGAAAGTTACGTGGAATGATCTGGAAGAGAACATGGAATGGAATGGAATGGAATGTGGAATTGAAATGGATGGAGTGCTATGTGGAATGACATGGAATGGAACTTGGAATGGAATGTGGAATGGAATGTGGAATGGAGTATGGAATGGAATGTGGAATGGAATGGAATGGAAGGTGGAATGGAATGGAACGGAATGTGGAAAGGAATGGAATGAAGTGCAACATGGAATGGCATGGAATGGAATGTGGAATGGAATGTCGAATTCAATGAAGTGGAATGTGGAATGGAATGAAATGGAATGTGCAATGGAATTTGGAAAGGAATGGAATGTGGAATGCAATGGAAAGGAATGCAGAATGGAAAGGAATGGAATGTGGAATTCAATGATGTGGAATGTGGAATGGAATGAAGTGGAATGTGCTAAGGAATTTGGAACGGAATGGAATGTGTAATGGAAAGGAATGGAATGCGGAATGGAAAGGAATGGAATGTGGAATGGAATGGGATATGGAATGGAATGGAATATTGAATGGAATGGAATGCAATCTGGAATGGAAGGGAAAGGAATGCAATGTGGAATTGAATGGAATGGAGTGTGGAGTGGAATGAAATGTGGAATGGAACGTGAAATGGAACGTGGAATGGAAATTGGAATGGAATGGAATGGAATGGTATGGAATGAATGTGAAAAGTAATGGATTGGAATGTGGAATGAAATGTATACTAGAATGGCATAGAATGTGGAAAGAATGTGGAATGGAATGGAATGGAATGTGGAATGCAATGGAATGTGGAATGGAATGGGGAAAGGAATGCAATGGAATGTGCAATGGAATGGAATGTGGAATGGAAATGAAAGGAATGTGGAATGCAATGTGGAATGGAATGGAATGTGGAATGGAATATGAAATGCAATGGTATGGAATGTGGAATGGAATGTGGAATGGCAGGGAATGGAATATGTAATGGAATGTGGAATGGAATGAAAAGGAATGTGGAAACGAAGGTGGAAAGGAATGGAATGGAATGTGGAATGGAATGGAATGTGGAATGGAATGCGGAATAGAATTTAAAGGAATGTGGAATGTAATGTGGAAAGGATTGTGGAATGGAATTTGGAATGGCATGTGGAAATCAATGGAATGGAATGTGTAATTGAATGTGGAATGGAACGGAAAGAAATGTGGAATGGATTGTGGGATGCAATGGAAAGAATGTGGAATGGAATGGAATGGAATGTGGAATGGAATGGAATAGAATGTGGAATGGAAATTGGAATGGAATGTGGAATGGAATATGGATTGGAATGTTGAATGGGACGTGGAATGTAATGTGGAATGGAATGTAATATGGAATGCAATGTGGAATGGATTGTGGAATATTATTTGGAATGGAATGTGGAATTGAATGGAATGGAATGTGGAAAGGAACGGGGAATGGAATGGAATGGAATGTGGAATGGAATGTGGAATAGAAAGTGGAATGGAATGGAATGTCATGTGGAATGGAACCAGGAACGGAATGTGGAATGCAACCCTGAATGGAATGCAGAAATGGAATGGAATGCCGAGTGAAAAGGAATGGAAAGTGGAATGGAACGGAATGAAATGCGGACTGGAATGGAATGGAATGTGGAATGGAATTTGGAATGGAATGGAATGCAATGTGAAATCGAATGTGGAATGGAATGATACGTGGAATGGAATGAAATGAAATGTGGAAGGAAATTGAATGGAATGTAGAATTTAAAGTGGAAGTAAATGTAATGCAATGTGGAATGGAATGTGGAATCGAATGGAATGTGAAATCGAATGGAATGTGGAATGGAATGTTGAATCGAACATGGAATGGAATGGAATGTTGAATGGATTGTGGAATGGAATGGAATGGAACGTGCAGTGGAATGGAATGGATTGTGGAATGGAATGGGTTGCAATGCCGAATGGAATGGAATGGATTGGAATGGAATGGAATGAAATGTAGAATAGAAAGTGGAAAGGAATTCAATGCAATGTGGAATGGAATGGAATGCAATGTTGAATGGAATGGAATGTAACGTAGAATGGAAAGTGGAATGGAATGGAATGCAATGTGAAATAGAATGTGGAATTGAACGGAAGTTGGAATGGAAGGGAATGGAATGTGGAAAGGAATGGAATGTAATGGAATTTGGAATAGAATGTGGAATGGATTTTAATGGAATGTGGAATGGAAGGTGTAGTGGAATGGAATGAAATGTCTAATGAAATGGAATGTAATGGAAAGGAAAGTAGAATGGAATGGAATGGAATATAGAATGGAATATGGAATGGAATGGAACGGAATGTGGAATGCAACGGAAAGAAGTGTGTAAAGGAATATGGAATGGAATGGAATGGAATGTGGTATCGAAGGTGGAATGGAATGGAATGGAATGTGGAATGGAATGTGGAATGGAAAGTTATGTGGAATGGAATGGGGAATGGAAAGGAATGTGGAATGGAATGTGGAATGGATTTTGGAATGGAATATGGAATGGAATGTGGAATGGATTGTGGCATGGAATGTGGAATGGAAAGTGGAATGGATTGTGGAATGGAATGTGGAATGGAATGTGGAATGGAATGTGGAATGCAATGGAAAGTAATGAGTAATGAAATGTGGAATGGAATGGAAAGGAATGTGGAATGGAATGTGGAATGCAATGGAATGCAATGTGGAAAGGAACGGAATGGAATGTGGAATGTAATGGAATTGAATTTGGAATGGAAATTGGAATGGAACGTGGAATGGAATGTGGAATGGAATGTGGAATGGAACGTCGAATGGAATGGAATGTGGAATGGAACGTGGAACATGGAAAGCAAGGTGGAATGGAACGTGGCATGGAACATAGAATGGAACTTGTAATGGAATGGAATGGAACGTGGAATGTAATGGAAGGGAATGTGGAATCGAACGTGGAATGGAACGGAAAGGAATGTGGAATGGAATGTGGAATGCAATGGAATGGAATGTTTAATATAATGCAATGCAATGTGGAACGGAATGGAAAGGAACGTTAAATGGAACATGGAATGGAACGTGGATTGGAAATTGGAATGCATTGTGGAATGCAGTGCAAAGGAATGTGGAATGTACTGTGGAATGGAATGGAATGCAGTGGAATGTGGAATGGAATGTGGAATGGAGTGTGAAATGGAATGTAATGAAATGTTGAATGGAATGTGGAAAGAAATGGAATGTAAATTGGAATGGAATGCAATGGAATGTGCAATGCAATGCGGAATGTGATGGAATGGAATGTGGAATGGGAGGTGGAAAGGAACGTGGAATGGAACGTGGAATGGAATGGAATGTGGAATGGAATGTGTAATGGAACGTGGAATGGAATGGAATGTTGAATGGATTGTGGAATGGAATGTGGAATGCTATGTGGAATGCAACGGAATGTTATGTGGAATGGAATGTGAAATGAGATGGAATGGAATGTGGAATGCAATGGAATGGAGAGTGGAATGGATCGTGGAATGGAATGGAATGGAATTTGGAATGGAACGGATTGGAATGTAATGTGGAATGGAATAGAATGTGGAATGGAATGTGATGGAATTTGGAATGGCTTGGAATGGAATATCGAATGGAAAGGAATGTGGAATTGAATGTGGAATGGAATGGAATGCAATAAGGAATGGACAGTGGAATGGAAGTTTGAATGTAATGTGTAATGAAATGGAATGGAATGTGGAATGAAATGTGGAATGGAATGGACTGAAACGGAATCGAATGTGGAATGGAACGTGGATTGGAACCTGGAATGGAACTTGGAATGTTACATGGAATGAAAGGCCAAATGGAACATGGAATGGAATGACTAATGGAATGTGGAATGGAATGCGCAATGGAATGTGCAATGGAAAGGAATGGAATGAAACGGAATCTGGAATGGTATGTGAAATGGAAAAGAATGGAAAGTGGAATGGAATTGAATTGAATGGAACTTTTAATGGAATGGAATGGAATGTGGAATGGAATTGAGTGGAATGTTGAACGGAAGTGAATGGAATGGAACTTGGAATGGATTTGAGTGGAATGTGGAAAGGAAGTGAATGGAATGGAACATGGAATGGATTGGAATGTGGACTGGAATTGAATGGAATGGAATTGGATGTGGAATGGAAAGGAATGTGCAGTGGAATGGAATGTGGAATGGAAAGGATTGGAAAGTAGAATGAAATGGAATGGAAGGAGGAATAGAATGTATGGAACAGGGAATGGAATGGAATGCAAGGTGGAATGGAATGGGTAAGAACGTAGAATGGAATGGAATGTCATGGGGAATGGAATGGAATGGAATGTGGAATGGAACGGATTGCAGTGTAATGTGGAATGGAATGGAATGTCGACTGGAATGGAAAGTGGAATGGATTTGAATGAAACGTGGAATGGATCGGAATGGAATGGAAAGTGGAATGGAACGTAGAATCAAAAGGAATGGAATGTGTATGGAACATGGAATGGAATGCAATGGATGGTGGAATGGAACGTGGAATGGAATGGAATGAAACGTGGAATGGAACACGGAACGGAAAGTGGAATGGAACACGGAACGGAATGTGGAAAGGAATGCAATGGAATGGAATGGAATGTGGAATGGAATGGAATGGAAAGTGGAATGGAATGGAATGGAATGGAATGTGGAATGGTATGGAATGAAATGTGGAATGGAATGGAATCGAATGAATTTGGAAACGAATACAATGTTACGTGGAGTGCAATGCGGAATGGAATGCAATGGAATGTACATTGGAATGGAATCCCATGTGGAATGGAATGGAAAGGAATGTAGAATAGAATGGAATGGAATGTGGAATGGAACGTGGAATGGAATGGAATAGAATGGAATGGAATGGAACGTGGAATTGAATGGAATGGAATGTGGAATAGAATGTGGAATGGAATGGAATGGAAAGTGGAATGGAATGCTGAATGGAATGAAATGGAATGTGGAAAGTAAAGTGGAATGGAATGTGCAGTGGAATGGAATGGAAGGAGCAACAGAATGGAATGGAATCTGCAAAGGAATACGGAATGGAAAGAAATGGAAAGTAGAATGGAATGGAATGGAATGTGGAATAGAATGGAATGGAATGTGGAAGGGAATGGAATTGAATGTAGATTGGAATGGCATGGAATGTGGAATGGAATGGAATGGAATGTGGAATGAAATGCATTCTCTAATGGAATGGAATGGAATGTGGAATTGAATGGCATGTGACAAATAATGGAATGGAAAGTGAAATGCAATGGAATGGAATGTGGAATGGAATGGAATGGAATGTGGAATGGGATGTGGAATGCAATGTAATAGACTGTGGAATGCTATGGAATGGAATGGAATGGAATATGAAATGGAATGTGGAATGGAATGGAATGTAATTAAACGTGGAATGGAAGGGAATGGAAGGTGGAATGGAATGAAATGAAATGTGGAATGTGGAATGGAATGGAAAGTGGAATGGAATGGAATGGAATGGAATGGATTGGAATGGAATCTGGAAAGGAATGGAATGGAATGTAAAATGGAACGGAATGGAATGCGTAAAGAAATGTGGAATGGAATGGAAACTTATAGAATGGAATGTGGAATTAAATGGAAGTAAATGTGGAAATAAATGGAATAGAATTGAATGTGAAATGGAAATATAAAGGAATGTGGAATGGAATGCAACGGAAAGTTTAATTGAAAGGAATGGAATGTGGAATGGAATGGAATATGGAATGGAATAGAATGTTGAATGGAATGGAATATGGAATGGAATGGAATGGAATGTGGAGGGGAATGTGGAATGGAGTGAAATGGAATGCGGAATGCAACTGAAAGTAATGTTGAACGTAGTGGAATGAAATGGAATGTGAAATGCAATGGAATGGAATGGAATGGAAGATGGAATAGAATGGAATGAAAGACGGAATAGAATGTGGAATGGAATGTGGAATGGAATGGAATGGAATGGGGAATGGAATTGAATGGAATGTGGAACGGAATGGAATGGAATTGAATGGGAGTATACCGGAATGAAATGTGGAATGGATTGTGGAAAGGAATATGAAATGGAATGTGGAATGGAATGCAATCGACCTGAAAGGATTGTGGAATGGAATGGAATGGAATTTGGAATGCAATGGAATTGAATGGAATGTCAGGTGGAATGGAAAGGAATGTGGAATGGAATGCAATGGAATGTGTGATGGAATGGGAAGGAATGTGGAATGCAATGCTGAAGGGTGTGGAATGGAATGTGGAATGGAATGGAATGGAATGTGCAATGCAATGTAGAATGGAAAGGAATGTTGAGTGGAATGTGGAAGGGAATGGAATGGAACACGGAATGCAATGGAAAGTAATGGAATGTGGAATGGAATGGTATGGAATCGAACGAAATTTGGAATGGAAAGGAATGGAATGTGGAATGGAATGGAAATGAATGTGGAATACAATGTGGAATTGAACGTGGAATGGAATCAGTAATGCAATGGAATGAAATGTGGAATGGAATGGAAAGGAAGGTGGGAAGGAATGTGTAATCAAATGTGGAATTGAACGTGGAATAACATGGAATGGCATGGAATATCGAATGCAATGTGGAATGGAATGGAATGGAAGCTGTAATGGATTGGAATGGAATGGAATTTGGAACGCAATGGAATGGAACGGTATGTGGAAAGCAAAGGAATAGAATGTGGAATGGAAAGGAATGGAACGGAATGGAAAGTGGAAAGGAATGTGGAATGGAAAAGAATGGAATGTGGAATGGAATGGAGTGGAATGTGGAATGGAATGGTATGCAATGGATTGGATTGTGGAAAGGAAAGGATTGTGGAATGGAATGGAATGGAATGGAATGTAGAATGGAACGGAATTGGAATGGAAATTATTGTGGAATGGAATGGAATGGAATGGAATGTAGAATGGAACGGAATTGGAATGGAATGGAATGGAATGTGGAATGGAATGGAATAAAATGTGGAAAGTAACGGATTGTGGACTGGAAGGAATGGAATTTGGAATGGAAAGCACTGGAATGTGGAAAGTAATGGAATGGAATTTCAAATGGAGCGGAAGGGAATGTGGAATGGAACGTGGAATGGAACGTGTAATGGAATCGAATGGAATGTGGAATGGAATGGAATGGAGGGTGGAATGGAAAGTTAAATAGAATGCAATCAAATATGGAATGGAATGGAATGGAACATGGAATGGAATGGAAGGGGATGTGGAATATAATGGAATGAAATGTGGAATGGAATGTTGAAAGGAATGGAATGGCATGTGGAATGGAATGTGGATTGAAATGGAATGGAATTCAATGGAATGTGGAATATAATGGAATGCAAGGTGGAATGGAATGGAATGGAATGTGAAATGGAATTGAATGCAATGTGGAATGGAATTTAATGGAAGGTGGAATGGAATGGAATGGAATGTGGAACGCAATGTGGAGTGGAATGTGGAATGGAATGGAATGGAATGCGGAATGGAATGGAAAGGAATGTGGAATGGAATGGAATGGAATGGAATGTGGAATGGAATGGAATTTGGAATGGAATGAAATGCAATGTAATCTGGAATGGAATGAAATGTAATGTGGAAAGGAACGGAATAAAATGTGGAATGGAATGTAATGGAAAGTTGAATGGAATCGAATCGAATGTGGAATGGAAGGGAATGTAATGTGGAATGGAATGGAATTGTATATGGAATGGAATGGAATGGTATATGGATTGGAATGTAGAATGGAATGGAATGGAATGGAATGTAGAATGGAATGTGGAACGGAATGAAATGGAACATAGAATAAATTGGAATGGAAAGTGGAATGGAACGTGGAATGGAGTGGAGTAAAATGCGAAAAGAACGTGGAATGTAATGAAATGCAACCTGGAATGGAAGGTGGAACGGAACGTAGAATGGAACATGGAGTGGAACGTGGAACGGAAAGTGGAATGGAAAGTGGAATGGAAAGTGGAATGGAAGGGAATGGAATGTGGAACGGAATTAAATGGAATATGTAAAGGAATGTGTAACGGAATGGAATGTAATGTGGAATGGAATGTGGAATTGAATGGATTGGAACGAGGAATGGAAAGTGAAATGGAACGAGGATTGGAAAGTGGAGTGGAATGGAAAGGAACGTGGAATGGAATGTGGAATGGAACGCGGAGTGTAACGTGCAATGGAACATGGAATACAACGTGGAATGGAATGTGGAACAGAAGGTGGAATGTAAAGGAATGGAATGTGGAATTCAATGGAATGGAATGTGGTATGGAATGTGGAATGGAAAGCAACGGAATGTGGTATGGAATGGAATGGAATGGAATGTGGACTTGTATGGAATTTAATAGAATGTGGAATGGAATGTGGACTTCAATGGAATGGAATGCAATGGAAAGTGGAATTGAATGGAATTGAATATGTAATTGAATGGAATGAAGTGTGGAATGGAATGGAAAGGAATGTGGAATAGAATGTGGAACGGAAAGGAAAGGAAAGTGGGATGGAATGGAATGGAATGGAATTCATTGTGGACTGGAAAGGAATGGAATGTGGAATGGAATGGAATGCGATGGAATGTGGAATGAAATGGTATGGAATGTGGAATGGAATGGTATGGAATGTGGAATGGAATCTGTAATGCAATGTGGAATGGATTGGAATGCAATGTAGATGGAATGGAATGGAATGTTGAATGGAATGGAATGGAAAGTGGAATGGAATGGAATGGAATGTGGAATGGTATGTGGAATGGAATGGAGTAGAATGTGGAATGGAATGTAGAATTCAATGAATTGGAATTGAATAGAATGTAGAATGGAAAGGAATGGAATTTGGAATACTATTTAATGGAATGGAATGGAATGTGCAATGGAACGTGGAATGGAATGTGTAAAGGAATACGGAATGGAATGTGGAATGGAATGGAACGGAATGTGGAGTGGAATGAGGAATATAAAGTGGAATGGAATGGAACGGTATGTGGAATGGAAAGTGGAATGGAACGTGGAATGGAACGTGGAATGGACTTGAATACAAAGTGGAATTTAATGGAACATGGAATAAAGTGGAAAGGAGCGTGGAATGGATTGTGGAATGAAATAGAATGTGGAATGGAATGGAATGAAATGTGGAATGGAAAGTGGAATGGCATGGAATGTGGAATGCAACGGAGTGATTAATGGAATGGAATGGAATGTTTAATGGAATGGAATGGAAATTTTATTGGAATGGAATAGAATGTGGAATGGAATGGAAAGGAATGTGAAATGGAATGTGCAAAGGAACGTGGAATGGAATGGAATGGAATGGAAAGTGGAATGGAATGGAATGAAATGGGGAATGGATTATGGAATGGCACGTAGAATGGAAACGAATGGAATGGACTGGAATGTGGAATGGAATGGAATGGAATGGAATGTGGAATGGAATGTGGAATGAAATGAAATGGAATGAGTAATGGAAAGTGGAACGGAATGGAATGGAATGTGTAATCGAATGCAATGGATCATGGAATGGAACGGAGAATGGAATGTGGAATGGAAGGGAATGGAATGAGGACTGGAATGAGGAATGGCACGTGTAATGGAATGAAATAGAACGTGGAATGGAACTTGGAATGGAAGGTGGAGTGGAACTTGGAATAGCACTCGGAATCAAATGGAGTGGAATGTGGAATGGAAAGAAAAGTGGAATATACTTGATCGTGGAATGTAATGGAATAGAACATGTGATGGAATGGAATGTAAGGTGGAATGGAATGGAATGGAAAGTCGAATGAAATGGTACGCGAAATGGAGTGGAATGGAACGTGGAATGGAATGTGGAATGGGATGGAAGGGAATGTAGAAAGCAATGGATTGGAATGTGGAATGGAATGTGGAATGGAATGGATTCGAACGTAGAATGGAATGAGGAATAGAACGTGGAATGGAATGAAATGGAAAGTCGAATGAAACATGGAATGGAAAGTGAATGGAACGTGGAAAGGTACGGAACGTGAAATGAAATGGAATGGAAAGTGGAATGCGTTATGGATTGCAATGGAATGGAATGTTGAATGGAATGGAATGGAATAGAAAGGAATGTGGAAAGGAATGTGTAATGGAACGTGCAATAGAATGGAATGAAATGTGGAACAGAATGTGGAATGGAAGGGAAAGAATGAGGAAAGGAATGGAATGGAATGTGGAATGGAATGGAATGGAATGGAATCTGGAATGGAATAGAATGAAATGGAATGGAATGTGGAATGCTATGCAATGAAATGTGGAATTGAATGGTATGGAATGTGGAATGGAATGTGGAATGCAATGGGATGAAATGTTGAATGGAATGGAATGGAATGTGAAATGGATTGTAATGCAATGTGGAATGGCATAGAATGGGATGTGTAATGGTTTGGAATGTAATGGAAAGAAATGTGGAGTGGAATTGAGTGTTGAATGGATTTGAATGTGGAATGGATTGGAATGGAATGTGGAGTGTAATGGAATGCAATGTGGAATGGAATGGAAAGTAATGTGGAATGGAACGTGGAATGTAATGGATTGGAAAGTGGAATGTAATGTGGAATGGAAAGTGGAATGGAACGTGGAGTGGAATGGAGTGTGGAATGGAAGGTGGAATGGAATGGAATGGAATGTGGAATGGAACGTGGAATGGAATGGAATGGAACATTTAATGGAACTTGCAATGGAACGTGGAGTGGAATGTGGAATGGAACGTATAATGGAACGTGGAATGGAATGTGGAACGGAAAGTGGAATGAAAGGGAATGGAATGTGGAATGGAAAAGAACGTGGAATGGAATGTGGAATGGAATGGAATGTGGTACGGAAGGGAATGGAATGTGGTATGGTAGGGAATGGAATGTGGAATGGAATGGAATACAATGTGGAATTGAATGTCGAATGGACTGGGGAATGGAAAGTGTAATGGAAATTTGAATGAAACGTGGAAAGTAAAGTGGAATGGAATGTGGAATGGAACGTGGAATGGAACGTGGAATGGAACGTGGAATGGAATGTGGAATGGAATGGAATGGAATGCGGAATGGAATGGAATGGAATGGTATGTGAAATGGAGTGGAAAGGAATGTGGATCAGAATGGAATGGAATGTGGTATGGAATGGAATAAAAGTGGAATGGAATGTGGAAAGGAAGGGAATAGAATGTGGAATGGAATGGAATGGAATGTGGAATGCATTGTAGTATGAATGGAATTGAATGTGAAATGGAAGGGAATGGAAAGTGGAATGGAATGGAACGGAATGTGGAATGGAAAGGAATGGAATTTGGAATGGAATAGAATGCAGTGTGGGATGGAATGTAATGGAATGTGGAATGGAATGCAAACGAATGTGGAATGGAATGGAATTGAATGTGGAATGGAATGGAATGTGGAATGGAATGAAGAATGGAATGGAATGGAAAGTGGAATGGAATGGAAGGGAATGAAATGTGGAATGGAATGGAAAGGAATCTGTAATGGAAAGTGGAATGCAATGGAATGGAATGGAATGGAATATGGAATAGAATGGAATGTGGAACGGAATGGAATGGAATGTGGAATGGCATGAAATGCAATGTGGAATGGAACGTGGAATGGAACGTGGAATGGAATGTAGAAAGGAATAAATGAAATGTGGAATGGAGGGGAATGCAATGGAACGGAATGGTATGTGAAATGGAATGGAATGGAATGTGGATTGGAATGGAATGGAATGTGGAGTGGAATGCAATGAAATGTGGAATGGTGTGTGGAACGAAATGTGGAATGGAATGGAATGTGGAATGGATTGGATTGGAAAGTGGAATTGAATGGAATCCAGAGGAAAGTGGAGTGGAATGGAGAATGGAATTGAATGCAGAATGGAATATAATGTGGAATGGAAAGGAATGGAATCTGCAAAGGAATGGAATGGAATGTGGAATGGAATGGAATGGAATGGAATGTCGAATGGAATGCAATGGAATGTGGAATGCAAAGGAATGGAATGTGGAATGGAATGTGGAATTCAACATGGAATGGAATGGATAGGAATTTGAAATGGAACGTGGAATGGAACATGGAATAGAATGTTTAATGGAAGTTGGAATGGAATGGAAAGTGGAATGGAATGGAAAGGACTGGAATATGGAATGGAACGTGCAATGCAAAGTGGAAAGAAACGTGGAATGGAGTGGAATGTGGAATGGATTGTGGAATGTAACTTGGAATGGAATAGAATGTGGAATGCATTGTGGAATGTAATTTGGAATGGAAAGTGGAATGGAATGGAATGGAAGGTGGAATGGAATGTGGAAGGGGATCGAAAGGAATGTGGAATGCAATGGATAGCAATGTGGAATGGAACGTTGAATCGCATGGAGTGGAATGTGGAATGGAATGAAGAATGGAATGTGGAAGGGAACGTGGAATGGAATGAAATGCGGAATGGAAAGTGGAATGGATCGTGGAATGGAATGGAATGTGGCACGGATTGTGGAATGGAATGTGGTATAGAATGTAGAATGGAATGCAATGGAAAGTGGAATGGAATGTGGAAAGAAATGGAATGGAATGTGGAATGGAATGTGGAATGAAATAGAATGGAATGTGGAATGGAATGGAATGGAATCTTGAATTCAACGTTAAATGGAATGGATTGGAATGTGAAATGGAACGTGGAATGGATTGTGGAATGGAACTTGTAATGCAATGGAAAGTGGAATGGAATGTAGAATGGAACATGTAATGGAATGTATTGTGGAATGGAATGGAATGGAATGTGGAATGGAACGTGTAATGGAGTGGAATGTGCAATGGATCGTGGAATGGAACTTGGAATGGAATAGAATGTGGAATGGATTGTGGAATGTAATTTGGATTGCAACATGAAATGGAATGGAATGGAATGTGGAATGGAATGTGGAATGAGAAGGAATGAAATGTGGAACGGAATGGACTGGAATGTGGAATGAAACGTGAAATCGACTGGAATAGAATGTGGAATAGAACGTGGAATGCAATGTGGAAAGGAAAGTGGAATGGAATGGAATGCGGAATGGAAAGTGTAATGGATCGTGGAATGAAATGGAATTAGGAAAGGATTGGGGAATGGAAAGTGGTATGGAATGTGGAATGGAAAGGAATGGAATGTGTAATGGAATGTGGAATGAAATTGAAGGGAATGTGGAATGGAATGTGGAATGAAATGGAATGGAATATGGAATGGAATGGAATGTGGAATGGAACATGGAATGGAATGGAAAGGAATGGAATGGAATGTGGAATGGAAAGTGGAATGGAACAGAATAGAATGTGGAATGGAATGGAAAGGAATGTGGAATGGAATGTGGAATGTAATGGAGTGGAATGTGGAATGGGATGGAAAGCAATGGAATGGAATGTGGAATAGAATGGAAAGGGAAGTGAAATGGAATACTATGGAAGGTGGAATGGAACGGAATGGGGTGGAAATTGGAATGGAATGGAATGGAATGTGGAAAGGAATGTAGAATGGAATGTGGAATGGAATGTGGAATAGAATGTGGAATGGAATGTGCAATAGAATGTGGAATGGAATGTGCAATATAATGTGCAAAGGAATGTGGAATTCAATGGAATGAAACTGGAAACGAACGTGGAATGGATGGTGGAATGGAACGTGGAACGGAAGATGGAATGGAATGTGGAAAGGAATGGAATTGAATGTTGAATGGAACATGGAATCGAATGGAATGGAACCTGGAATGGAATGGAATGGAAAGTGGAATGGAATCTAATGGAATGTGGAATGGAATGGAGTGGAGTGTAGTATGGAATGGAAAGGAAAGTGGAATGGAAAGTGGAATGGAATGGAATGGAATGGAATGTGGAAAGGAATGGAATGGAATGCGGAATGGAATGAATTGGAATGTGGAATGGAAGGAGGAATGGAATGGAATGCAATGTGGAATAGAATGGAATGGAGTGGAATGTGGAATGGAATGGAATGGAATGGAATGTGGAATGGAGTGTACAATGGAATGTGGAATGCAATGCTGAATGGAATATGGAATGGAATGGAATGGAATGTCGAATGTAGTGGAATAGAAAGTGAACTGGAATGGAATGGAATGGAATGGAACGTGAAGTGCAATTAAATGTGGAATGGAATTCAATTCATTTTTGGAATGGAATGGAAAGGAAAGTGGAATGGAAAGTGGAATGGAATCGAATGGAATGTGGAATGGAATGAAATGGATTGCGGAATGGATTGGAACGGAATTTAATGTGGAATGGAATGGAATGGAAACGAATGGAATGGAATGTGGAATGGAATGTAATCGAAAGTGGAATGGAATGTAATGAAAAGAGCAATAGAATGGAAAGAAAAGTAGAACGTAACGCAATGGAAAGTTGAATGAAATGGAATGGAACTTGGAATGGGATGGAAAGGAATGGAATGTGGAGTGGAATGAAATGGAAAGTAATGGAATGTGGAATGGAATGTGGACTGGAAAGGAATGGAATGTGGAATTGAATGGAATGTGGATTGGCATGTGGACTGGAAAGGAATGGAATGTATAATGGAATGGAAAGGAATGTGGAAAAGAATGTGGAATGGAATGTGGAATGGGATGGAATGGATTGTGGAATGGAACGGAATGGTATATGGAATGGTATCAGGACTGGAAAGGAATGGAATGTGGAATGGTATGAAATGGGTTGTGGAATGGAATGCAATGGAATGTGGAATGGAAGGTGGAATGAAATGGAAAGGAATGTGGCATGGAATGAGGAATGGAATGTGGATTGGGAAGGAATGCAATGCGGAAAGGGTTGGAATGGAATGTGGAATGGAATGGAATGGAATGAGGAATGGAATGTGGAAAGTAATGGAATGGATTGTGGAATGGAATGAAATGAATTGTGGAA
This sequence comes from Pongo abelii, assembly GCF_028885655.2. Lineage (NCBI taxonomy): Eukaryota > Metazoa > Chordata > Mammalia > Primates > Hominidae > Pongo > Pongo abelii. Next base: position 12,976,560 of record NC_072000.2, on the reverse strand, counting down.
TGGAATGGGGAGTGGAAAGGAATGGAATTTAGAATGCATTGGAATGGAATGTGGATTGCAGTGGAATGAAATGTGGAATGGAATGTCGAAGGGAATGGAATGGAATGGAATGGAATATGTAATGGAATTGAATGGTATGGAATGCGGAATGGAAAGGAATAGAATGTGGAATGGAATGAAACGGAATGTGGAATGGAATGTGGAATGGAATGGAGCTGAACATGGAATGTAATGGAATGGAATGTGTAATGGAATGTGTAATGGAATGGAATGCAATGTGGAATGGAATGGAAAGGAATGTGGAATGGAATGCGTAATGGAATGGAATGGAATGAGGTTTGCAATGGAATGCAAAGGAATGTGTAATGGAACATGGAATGGAATGGAATAGAATATGGAATGGAAAGACGAATGGAATGTGCAATGGGACGTGGAATGGAATGGAATGTGTAATGGAATGTGGAATGAAATTTAATGGAATGTGGCATGGAATGGACTGGAAAGTGGAGTGAATCGTGGAATGGATACTGCAATATAACGTGGAACGAAATTGAACGTGGAATGGAATTGAATGGAATGTGGAATGGAATGGAAATGTATATGGAATGGAATGGAATGGAATGGATTGTGGAATAGAATGGAATGGAATGTGGATTGGAATGGAATGGAAGGTGGAATGGAATGCAATGGAAAGGAATGTGGAAAGGAATGTAATGGAATGTGGAATGAAAAGGAATGTAATGTGGAATGTAATGGAAAGAAATGGAATGTTGCATGGAATGGAAAGTGGAATGGAATGGAATTCAATGTGGAAAGGAATGTGGAATGGAATGGAATAGAATGTGGAATGGAATGGATTAGAATGTGGAATGGAATGTGGACTGGAAAGGAAACGAATGTGGAATGGAACGGAATGGACTTAAATGGAATGTGGAATGGAATGTGGAATGGAATGTGAAAGATGAAGGAATGGATTGTTTAATGGAATGGACTGGAATGTGGAATGGAATGTGTACTGGAAAGGAATGTAATGTGGAATGGAATGGAAAAAATGTAGAATGCAATGGAATGGAAAGTGGAATGGAACTTGGAATGAAACGGAAAGAATGTGAAATGGAATGTGGAATGGAATGTGGAATCGGAAGGAATGGAAAGTGGAACGGAGTGAGGAATGGAATGGAATGGAAAGGAATGGAAAGGAATATGGAATACAATGTGGAATGGAATGGAATGGAATGTGGTGTGGAATGTGGAATGGAACGTAGAATAGAATGGAAAGAGGAATGTGAAGGAATGTTGAAGGCAATGGAATGGAATGGATAGGAATATGGAATTTAATGTGGAATGGAATGGAATGGAAAGGAATGTGGAATGGAATGGAAATGAATGTTGAATTAAATGGAACGAAATGTAATGAGGAATGGAATGGAATGGAAAGTGGAATGGAATGTGGAACGGAACGTGGAATGGAATGCAATGTAATGGAATGTGAAATGGAGTGGAACGGAATGTGTAATTCAATGGGACAGAATAGAATGTGGAATGGAATGGAATGGAATGTGGAATGGAATATAAATGTTATTGGAATGGAATGTGGAATGGGATGGAACGAAATGTGGAATGGAATTCAATGGAATGTGGAATGGAAAGGAATGGAATGTGGGTGGAATGAAATGGAAAGTGGAATGCAATTGATTGGAATGGAATCGAAGGTGGAATGGAATGCAACAGAATGTGGAAAGGAATGTTGAACGGAATTGAATGGAAAGTGGAATGGATATGGAATGGAACGTGGAACGGAATGTTGAATGAAATGCGGAATGGAAAGGAATGGTATGTGGAAAGGAATGTGGAATGGAATCTCATGGAATGTGGAATGGAAAGAAATGGAATGTGGATTGTAATGTGGAATACAATGGAAAGGAGTGTGGAGTGGAACGAGGACTGGAACATGGAAAGGAACGTGGAACATAACGTAACGTGTAATGGAATGGAATGTTATGGAATGGAATGTGGAATAGAATTGAATTTAACGGAATTAAATGTGGAATGGAATGGAATGGAATCGAAAGTGGAACGGAATATGGAATGGAATGGAATGGAATGTGGAATTCAATAGAACGGAATGGAATGTGGAATGGAATGGAATACAATGGCATGCAAAACAATGTGGAATGGAATGGAATGCAATGTGGAATGGAACATGGAATTGAATGTGATGGAATATGGAATGGAATGTGATGCAATGTGGATTGGAATGTGGAATAGAATGGAATGGAATGCGGAATTTAATGTGGAACCGAATGGAATGGATTGGGGAATGGAAAGGAATGGAATGTGGAATGGAAGATGGAATGTAATGAAATGGAATGTTAAATGGAATGGAATCAAATGGTATGGAAAGTGGAATGGAATGCAATGGAACATGGAATGGAATGTGGAATGGAATGGAATGGAAAATGGAATGGAACGTGTAATGGAAAGTGCAATGGAACGTGGAGTGGAAAGCGTAATGGAATGAGTAAAGGAATGGATTGGAATATGGAATGGAAGGGAATGGAATGCGGAAAGGAAAGTGGCAATGAATGTGGAAAAGAATGGACTGGAACATGGAAAGAAATGGAATGAAACGTGGAATGGAATGGAATGGAACGTGGAATGGAATGGAATGGAGTGTGGAATAGAATGGAATTTAAGGCGGAACGGAATGGAATGGAATGTGGACTGAAATGGAATAGAATGTGGAATGGAATGGAATGGAATGTGGAATGGAATGTGGAATGGAATGGAAAGGATTGTGGAATGGAATGAAATGGGGAATGGAGTGAAATGGAATGGTATGGAATGAGGAATGGAACAGAAAGGAATGGCATGGAATGTGAAATGCAATGGAATGGAATGGAATGGAACGTGGAATGGAACGTGGAATGGATTGTGTAAAGGAACGTGGATTGGAACATGGAATGGAAAGTGGAATGGAATGAGTAATGGAATGGAATGGAATATGGAATGTAAGGGAATGGAATGCCGAATGGATTGTTGAATAGAATGTGGATTGGAAAGTGGAATGGAATGGAATGGAACGTGGAATGTGATAGAACAGAACCTGGAATGTAACGGAATGGAATGTAATAGAATGTGGAATGAAAGGGCTGGAATGAGGAATGGAATGTGGAATGCAATATGGAATGGAATGCGGAACGCAATAGAATGGAATGTGGAATGGAATGGAATGGAACTTGGAATTGAATGGAATGGAATGTGAAATGGAATGGAATGGAAAGCAATATGGAAGGGAATGGAAAATGGAATTGAATGGAATGGAATGTGGAATTCAATGTAATGGAGTGGAATGTGGAATGGAATTGAATGGAATGTGGAATTGAAGTAATTCAATGTATAATTTAATAAAATGGATCGTGGAATGGAATGTGGAATTGAATGGAATGGAATGTGGAATGGAAGGGAATGGAATGTGGAATGGAAAGTGGAATTGAATGGAATGGAATGGAATGGAATGAGGAATGGAATAGAATGGAACGTGGAATGCAATGTAATGGAAAGTAATGTGGAATGGAATGTGGAATTGAATTGAATGGAGTTTGGAATATAATTGAAAGGAATGCGGAATGGAATGCAATGGAATGTGAAATGTAATGGAACGTGAAATGGAATGGAATTGAATGTGGAATGTGAAATGGAATGTGGAATTCAATGTGAAATGTAATGTGGAATGGAATGTGGAATGGAATGTTAAATGGAAAGTGGAATGGATTGTGGAATGGAATGAAATGAAAGGTCGAATGTAATGGAATGGAACGTGGAATTGAATGCAACGGAACGTGGAATGGGATGGAATGGATTGTAGAAAGGAATGGAATGGAATGTGGAATGGAATGTGGAATGAAATGTAACGGAATGTGGAATGGAATGGAATGGAATGGTATGGAATGTGGAATGGAAAGGAATGGAATGTGGAATGGAATGTGGAATGGAATGGGATGGAACGGGGAATGGAACGTAGAATGGAACGTGGAATGGAACGTGCAATGTAATGTGAAATGGGATGTGAATGAAATGCGGAATGGAATGGAATGCAATATGGAATGGAATGTGGAATAGAATGCAAAGGAATGTGGAATCGAATGTGGAATGCAATGGAAAGGTATGTGGAAAGGAATGTGGAATGGAATGGAATGTGGAATGGAATGTGGAATGGAAAGTGGAAAGGAATGTGGAATAGATTGGAATGGAATTTAATGGAATGGAATATGGAAAGGAATGGAATGGAATGTAGAATGGAATGGAATGTGGAATGGAATGGAATGGAATATAATGGAATGGAATGTGGAATGCAATGTTGAATGGAATCTGGAATGAAATGTGGCATGGAATGTAATGGAACTGAATGGAAATTTGAATCGAATGGAATGGAAAGTGGAATGCAGTGTGGAATGGAATGGAAGGGAATGGATTGTGGAATGGAATGGAATGGAATGTGGAATGGAATGTGCAATGGAAAGGAATGGAATGGAATGGAAATTGGAATGGAATATGGAACAGAATGTGCAATGGAATGTGGAATGGAATGGAATGGAATGTGGAATGGAATTTGGAGTGGAATGTGCAATGGAAGGTGGAATGGAATGGAGAGTGTAATGGAAAGTGGAAAGTAATGGAATGGAATATGGAATGGAATGGAATTTAATGTGGAATGGAAAGTGGAGTGGCATGGAATGGAATGCAATTGAATGTGGAATGGAACGTGGAAAGGAATGGAATGGAATGTGGAATGGAATATGCAGTGTAATGGAATGGAATGGAATGTGGAATGAAATGGAGTGGAATGTGGAATGGAATGGAATGGAATGTGGAATGGAATGGAATGGAATGTGGAATGGAACGTGGAATGGAATGAAATGGAATGTGGAATGGAATGGAATGGAATATGGAATGGAACGTGGAATGGAATGGAATGGAATAAAATGGAATTTGGAATCTAATGTGGAAAGGAAATTGGAAAGGAATGGAATGACATGGAATGGATTGTGTAAAAGATTGTGGAATGGAAAGAGGAATGGAATTGAATGGAATGTGGAATGGAATGGAAAGTGGAATGGAATGGAATGGATCGTGGAAGGGAATGGAATGGAACATGGAATGGAGTGGAATGGAAATTGGAATGAAATGGAAAGTGGAATGGAGTGGAATGGAACGTACATTGGAATGTGGAATGAAATGAAATGGAATGGAAAGCAAAGTGGGATGGAGTGGAACCGAATGGAATGCAAAGTGGATGGAATGGATCGTGGAATGGAAGGTGGAATGGAATGGAATGGAATGTGGAATGGAATGCGGAATGGAAAGTAATGGAATGCGGAATGGAATGGAAAGTGGAATTGAATGTGAAATGGAATGGAATGGAATGTGGAATGGAATGGAATGGATTGTGGAATGAAATGGAATGGAATTTGGAATGGAACGTGGAATAGAATGGAATGGAATGGAATGGAATACGGAATGGAATGTGGAATGGAACGTGGAATGGCATGGAATGGAGTGGAATTTGGAATGGAGCGTGGAATGGAGCGTGGAATGGAACGTGGAATGGAATGGAATGCAATGTGGAAAGGAATGTGGAATGGAACGTGGAATGGAATGGAATGGAATGTAGAATGGAAGTTGGAATGGGTTGGATTGGAATGTGGAATGGAATGGAAAGAAATAGAATGTGCAAAGGAATGGAACAGAATGGAAGGTGGAATGGAATGGAAGGGAATGTGGAATGGAATTTAATGCAATGTGGAAAGGATTGGAATGAAATGTGGAAATGAATGTGGAATAGAATGGAATGAAATGTGGAATGGAATGGAAGAGAATGGAATGTGGAATGGAATGGAATGTGGAATGGAATGGAACGGAATGGAATGTGGAATGGAATAGAATGTATTGTGAAATGAAATGAAATGCAATGCGCAATGGAATATTGTACGGAATCTGGAATGGAATCTGGAATGGAATGGAATGGAATGGAATGTGTAATGGAATGGAATTGAATGTGGAATGGAATGGAATGGAAGGTGGAATGGAATGACATGAGGAATGGAATGGAATGGAATGTGCAATGGAATAGGTTGGAATACACTGAGGTATGGAATTTGGAATGGAAAGTGGAATGGAATGGAATGGAATGTGGACAGGAATGGTATGGAATGGAATGTGGAATGGAAACGAATAGAATGGAATGGAATGTGGAATGGAATGGAATGGAATGTGGAATGGAATGTGGAATGGAATTAAATGAAATGTCGAATGGATTGGAGTGGAAGGGAAAGCGGAATGCAATTTAATGGAACGGAATGGGATGGAATGTGAAATGGAATGCAATGAAATGTGGAAAGAAATTGAATGGAATGTGGAATGGAATGTGGAATGGGAAGTGGAAAGGAATGGAAAGGAAAGAAATGGAATGGGGAATGGAAAGTAGAATGGAACGTGTAATGGAATGGAATGGAACGGAATGGATTGTCGAATGGAATGTGGAATGGAATGGAATGGAATGGAATGGAATGAAGAAAGAAACGGAATGCAAAGCAATGTGAAATGGAATGGAAAGGGAAGTGGAATGGAATGGAAATAAATGTGGAATGGAATGTAATGGAATATGGAATGGAATGTGGAATGGAATTGAATGGAATATAGAATGGAATGCGGAATTGAAAGGAAAGTGAATGGCAATGGGATGGAATTGTATGGAATGTGAAATGGAATCGAATGCAATGTGGAATGGAATGGAATGGAATGGAATACAGAATGGAATGGGATGAAATGTGGAATGGAATGTGGATTGGAATGGATAACGGAATGGAATGTGGAATTCAAGAAAATGGAATATGGAATGGAACGGAATCGAATGTGCAATGGTATGGAATGGAATTTGGAAAAGTATAAGTAATGGATCAGGGAATTGAATGGAATGGAATGTGGAATGGAAGGTGGAAAGGAACGTGGAATGGATCGTGGAATGTAATGGAATGGAATGTGGAATGGAATAGAACGTGCAATGGAATGGAAGGCAACATGGAATTGAGTGGAACGTGCAATGGATCTGAATGGAAAGTGGAATGGATTGGTAGGTGGAATGGAGTGCAATGGAACATGGAATGGAATGTGGAACGGAATGGAAAGGAATGGAATGCATAGCGGCATGGAATACAGCATGGAATGCAATGTGGAATGGAATGGAAAGGAATGTGGAATGGAATGTGGAATGTAATGGAATGGAATTTAGAAAGGAATGTGGAATGGAAAGGAATGTGGAATGCAATGTGGAACGGAATTGAATGGAACGTGGAATGGATTGGAATGGAAAGTGGAATGGGATGTAAGAGAATGTGGAATGTAATGGAATGGAATGTGGAATGGAATGGAATGGAATGTGGAATGGAATGGAATGGAATGGAATGTGGAATGGAATGGAATGGAATGAAATGTGGAATGAAAAGCAATGAAATGGAATGGAATGTGGAAAGTAACGGAATTGAATGTGGAAAGGAATGTGGAATTGAATGGAATGGAATGGAATGGAATGCGGAAAGGAATGGAATGGAATGTGGAATGGATTGTGGAAAGTAGTAGAATGGAATGTGGAACGGAGAGTGGAATGGAATGGAAAGGAATTTGGAATGAAATGTAGTGGAATTTGGAATGGAATTGAATCGAATTTAATGTGGATCGGAATGGAATGGAATGGAATGAGGAATTTAATGCAATGGAACGTGGAATGCAATGTGGAAACGAATGGAATGGAATGTGGAATGCAGTGTTGAGCGGAATATGGAATGGAATGTGTAATGGAATGTAATGGAGTGTGGAGAGGAATGGAAATTAATGGTAGGGAATATGGAATTGAATGGAATGGAATGTGGAAAGAACGTGGAAAGGAACGTGCAATGGAACGTGGAATGGAATGGAATGGAATGTGGAATGGAATGTGGAATGGAAGGTGGAATGGAACGTGGAATGGAACGTGGATTGGAATGTAATGGAACGTGGAAAAGAACGTTGAATGGAACGTGGAATGGAACGTGGAATGGAATGAGAAATGGAATGGAAAGGAATGTGGAATGGAATGAGGAATGGAATGGACCGGAATGTGGAATGGAATGTGGAACAGAATGTGGAATGCAATGTGGAATGGAATGTGGAAATGAATGTGGAATGGAACAGAATGGAATGTGAAATAAAATGGAATGGAATGTGGAATGGAATGGAATGGAATGAGGAATGGAATGCAATGGAATATGGAAAGGATTATGGAAAGAAATGTGGAATGGAATGTTCAATGGAATGTGGAAAGGAATGTGGAATATAACGGAATGGAATGTGAAATGTAATGGAATGGAATGGAATGTGGAATGGAATGGAATTTGGAATGGAATGTAAAATGGAATGTGGAAAGTAATGTGGAATGAAATGTGGAATGGAATGGACTGCAAAGTGGAATGAAATGTGGAAAGGAATGTGGAACGGAATGGAATGGAATCTGGAATCGAATGAAATGGAATGTGGAATGAAATGTGGAATGGAATGTGCAACGGAATCGAATGGAATGTGGAATGAAATGGAATGGAACGTGGAATGGAACGTGGAATGGAAAGTGGAATGGAAGGTGGAATGGAATGTGGAATGGAACATGGATTGGAAAGGACTGGAACGTTGAATGGAAAGTGGAATGGAATTTAATGGAACGTGGAATGGAATGTGGAATGGAATGCAGTGGCATGTGGAATGGAATGGAATGGAATGGGGAATGGAATGGAATGGAATGTGAAATGGAATGTGCAATGGAATGGAATGTGGAATGGAATGAATAATGGAAAGAGGAATGGAATGGAATGGACTGTGGTTGGAATGTGCAATGGAATGTGGAATGGATTGTGAAATGAAATGTGGAATGGAAAGAGTAATGGAACGGAATGGAATGTGGAATGTAATGTGGAATGGAACGTTGAATGGAACGTGGAATGGAATTGAATGGAAGGTGGAATGGAATGGAATGGAATGTGGAATGGAATCTGCAATGCAATGTGGAATGGAATGTAGAATGGAACCTTTCCTTTCTGTTCCATTCCACATTCCATTCCATATTCCATTCCGTTCCATTCCATTCCATTAGAAGTTCCATTCCACTTTAAATTCCACATTCCATTTCATTCCTTTCCATTCCATTCCACGTTCCATTTCACAATCCATTCCACTTTCTATTCCATTACTTTCCACGTTCCATTCCACATTCCATTCCACATTCCATTCCATATTCCATTCCATTCCATTCCACATTCCATTCCATTCCACATTCCATTCAATTCCATTCCGCATTTCATTCCATTCCATTCCACATTCCGTTCCATTTCATTCCATTCAATTGCATTCCACATTCCATTCCACCATTCGAGATTCCATTCCATTCCATTCCACATTCCATTCCATTCCACATTCCATTCCATTCCATTACATTGCAACCCACCTTCCACTACATTCCAGTGCAATCCACATTCCATTCCATTCCATTCCACATTCCATTCGATTCCATTCCAACGCAATCCACCTTCCACTACATTCCAGTGCAATCCACATTCCATTCCATTTCATTCCACATTCCATTCCAGTGCATTTCAATTTCCATTCCACACTCCTTTCTATTCCATTGCATTCCATTCCACTTTCCTTTCCACATTCCATTCCATTACATTAAATTCCAGTCCACAGCCCATTGCATTCCATTCCATTCGAGATTCCATTCCATTCCATTCCACATTCCTGTCCATTACATTCAACACTCCATTCAATTCGTTTCCACATTCCACTCCACTGCATTCCACATTCCATTCCACATTCCGTTCCCCATTCCATTCCATTCCATTCCACATTCCAATCCATTCCATTCAATTCCAGTCCACATTCCATTCCATTCCATTCCATTCCCTTCCTCATTTCATTCCATTCCATTCCACATTACTTTCAAGGTTCCTTTCCACATTCCATTCAACATTCCATTGCACATTCCATTCCAGTCCGTTCCACATTCCATCCCATTCCGTTTTATTCCAGTCCACATTCCATTCCATTCCTTTCCATTCCATTCCAGATTCCATTACTTTTCAATCAGCTTTCCTGTCCGCTATATTCCAGACTCCATTCCACATTCTATTCCACTACATTCCATATTCCATTGCACATTCCACTCAATACCATTCCACATTGCATTCAATTCCATTCCACATTCCATTCCACATTTCATTCCATTCCACATTCCACATTCCATTCCATTCTATTCCATTACATTCCTCATTCCTTTACACATTACAATCCGTTCCACTTCACTATCAATTCCATTACTTTCCATGTTACATTGCAAATTCCATTCCTTTTCATTCAACTTTCCATTCCATATTCCATTCCATTCCTTTCCACATTTGAATACATTCCATTGCCTTCCATTCCACATTCCATTACATGGCATTCCCTTCCATTCCATATTCCATTCCATTCTATTTTAAATTCCATTCCATTCCATTTCTTTCCATTCCACATTCCATTCCATTCCATTCCACATTCCGTTCCATTCAATTCCACATTCCATTCCATTTCTTTCCATTGCAATCCAAATTATATTAAATTCCCATCCACTCCACATTGCATTCCATTCCATTCCACATTCCATTCCAATTCATTCAACATTCCTTTCCATTCCATTCCACAATCGATTCCACATTACATTCCACATTCCATTCCATTACATTAAATTCCATTCCACAGTCCATTCCATTCCGTTCCATTCCAGATTCCAATCCATTCCATTCCACATTACTGTTCATTACCTTCAACAGTCCATTCAATTCCTTTCCACATTCCACTCCACTCCATTCCACATTCCATTCCATTCCATTCCACTTTCCATTCCACATTCCTTTCCATTCCATTCCATTCCATTCCACATTCCATTCCATTCCATTCCATTCCAGTACACATTCAATTCCATTACATTCCCTTCCTCATTCCATTCCATTCCATTCCACATTCCATTAATTCCATCACACAATCCATTCCATTCCATTCCACATTCTAATCCATTCCATTTAACATTCCTTTACATTCCACATTCCATTCCACATAACATTCCATTCTAAGTTACATTCCATATTCCATTCCATTTCATTCCACATTCCATTCCTTTCTATTCCATTCCATTTCTCATTCCATTACACATAACATTCCACTCCATTCCACCTTGCTTTCCATTACTTTCCACCTTCCATTTCACATTCCATTCCTTTCCGTTCCACATTCCATTCCATATCCCTTTCCTTTCCATTCCACATTCCATTAAATTCCATTCCCTTCGATTCCACATTCCATTCCATTCCATTGCATTTCTCATTCCATTCCATTGTGCATTCCATTCGAATCCATTCCATTGCAATCCACATTCCGTTACATTCCACTTTACATTGTATTCCACTTAACATTGCATTCCATTCCACATTCCATTCCATTGCATTCCAATTTCCATCCCACATTCTTTTCCATTCCATTGCATTCCATTCCACTTTCCATTCCACATTACATTCTGGTACATTCCATTCAATTCCACATTCTATTCCATTCCATTATACATTCCTTTCCATTCCATTACACATTCCTTTCCATTCCATTCCATTGCATTCCACAAACCATTCCGGATTCCATTCCTCATTCCATTTCACATTCCTTTCTATTCCATTCAATTCCATTGCATTTCATTCCAATTTCCATTCCACATTCCTTTCCCTTCCATTACATTCCTTTCCACTTTCCATTCCATTCCATTCCATTCCAGTCCACAATCCATTCCATTCCTTTCCACATTCCATTCCATTCCATTCCACATTCAATTCCATTCCATTCCTTTCCAGATTTCATTCCAGATTCCATTCCACATTCCATTCAATTCCATTCCACATTCCATTCCATTGTACCTCTCATTCCATTCCATTCTACTACATTCCACATTCCATTCCACATTCCACTCCATACCATTTCACTTTCCTTTCCATTCCATTCCACGTTCCATTCCACATTACATTATATTCCACATTCCATTCCACATTCCATTCATTTCCACAATTCAATCCACATTCCATTCCATTCCATTCCTCATTCCATTCCACATTCCATTCCTTTGCATTCCTCAATCCATTACACATTACTTTCCACTCCATTTCACGTTCCATTCCATTACTTTCCACGTTGCTTTCCACATTCCATTCCATTCCATTCCACATTCCATTCCTTTTTCCATTCTATTTCATTCCACATTCCATCCCAATCCATTCCCTTCCATTCCACATGCTATTCCATTCCATTTTGCATTCCATTACATTTATTGTATTCCACATTCCAATCCATTCCACATTCCTTTCGATTCCATTCCATTGTAATCTACATTCAATTACATTCCAATCCATTCCACATTACAATCGATTCCATTCCACATTCCATTCCATTCCATTCCACTTTCCATTCCACATTCCATTTTATTCTATTCCATTCCATTCCACATTCCGTTACATTCCACTCCATTCCAATCCATTACTCATTCCATTACACATTGCTTTCCATTCCACATTGCATTCCACATTCTATTCCATTCCATTCCATTCCATTCTACATTCCATTCCATTTAATTCCATTCCACTACACATTAAATTGCATTTTGCATTCCATTCCGTTTCATTCCATTTTAAATTCCATTTCCCATTCCATTCCACATTCCATTCAACATTCCATTTCACATTCCATTCCACATTCCATTTCATTCCCTTCCTAATTTCATTCCATTCCAAGTTCCCTTCCACATTCCATTCCACATTCCACTCCACGTCCCATTCCATTCCATTCCACGTTCCATTACACACTCTATTCCATTCCATTACACTTTGCTTGCACATTCCAATCTGCATTCCATTCCACATTCCATTCCAGTTTCCATTCCACATTCCAAACTACATTCCATTACACATTCCATTCCACGTTCCATTGCATTCCATTCCACGTTACATTCCACGTTCCATTCCACGTTCCATGGCACGTTCCTTTCCACATTTCTTTCCACATTCCATTCCATTCAATTCCATATTCACTACCATTAATTTCCATTCCTCTCCACACTTCATTCCATTCCATTCCACATTCCATTCCATATTCCACTCAACATTCCATTCCACATTCCATTCCATACCTTTCCACATTGCATTCCACATTCCATTGCATTAAATTCCTCATTCAATTCCATTCCACTCCACATTCCATTCCGTTACATTCCACATTCCATTGCACATTCTATTCCACATTCCATTCCACATTCCATTCCATTCCACATTCCATTCCACATTCCATTCCATTCCACATTCCATTCCACATTCCATTCCGTTGCATTACACATTCCATTTCACATTTCATTTCACAATCCACTGCACATTACATTGCCCATTCCAAACACATTCCATTCCATTGCATTCCATTCCTCATTCCATTCCACATTTCATTTCACATTCCATTCCACATTCCATTGACCATTCCAAACACATTCCTTTCCATTCCATTCCTCATTCCATTCCACATACCATTCCATTGCACATTCCATTCTACATTCCATTCCATTCCATTCCACATTCCATTGCATTCCGTTCCACATTCCATTCCACGTTCCATTAAATTCCATTCCACATACCATTCAACGATCCAGTCCGTTCCAATCCATGTTGCATTCCACATTCCATTCCACATTCCATTCCATTCGATTCCACTTTCCATTCCATTCCCTTCCACCTTCCATTCCACATTTCATTCCACATTGCAGTCCATTCCATTCCACATTCCATTCCACATTACTTTCCACATTCCATTGCACATTCCATTCCATTCCATTCCACATTCCATTCCATTCCATTTCACCTTCCATTCCGTTATATTCCACGTTCCTTTCCACATTCCATTCAACATTCCATTCCACATTCCATTCCATAATCCTTTCCACACTCCATTGCATTCCATTACCCATTCCATTCCTTTCCATTCCACATTCCATTATATTCCATTCAACATTCCATTGCACATTCCACTCCGTTTCATTCCACGTTGCATTCGACATTCCATTCCATTCCATTCCACATTCCTTTCCATTCAATTCCATATCCCATTCTCTTTGAATATGACATTCCATTCTGTTTACATTTCACATTCCATTCCATTCCATTCCACATTCCATTCCATTCCATTCCACATTCCATTCCATTCCATTCCACATTCCATTGCATTCCATTCCATTGCACATTCCATTCCATTCCATTCCACATTCCATTCCACATTCCATTCTATTCCATTCCAAATTGCATTTGGTTTCATTCCACATTCCATTCTATTCCACCTTCCATTCCACATTGCATTCCATTCCATTCCACATTCCATTCCATTCCAAATTCCATTACATTCCCTTCCATTCCAATCCACATTCCATTCCACCCCATTCCATTCCATTCCACTCCACCCCATTCCATTCCATACCAAATACCATGCCATTCCGTTTAAATCCATTCCACATTCCATTCCATTCCATTATAGTTTCCATTCCATTCCATTCCATTCCATATTCCTTTCCACATTCCATTCCATTGCATTGCACAATCCATTCCAATCCATTCCACATTCCATTCCATTCCATTCCACATTTCATTCCATTCCATTCCAGTTTCTATTCCATTCTGTTGCATTGCACAATCCATTCCAATCCATTCCACATTCCATTCCATTCCATTCCACATTTCATTCCTTTCCATTCCACTTTCCATTCCTTTCCATTCCACATTCCATTCCATTCCACTTTCCATTCCATTCCATTCATTTCCATTCCATATTCCATACCGTACCATTCCTTTCCACATTCCATTCCGTTACATTTCACATTCCATTCCCTTCCATTCCATTCTACATTCCATTCCATTTCATTTCACCGTCCTTTCCTTTCCATTCCATTCCACAGTCCATTCCGTTCCATTCCACGTTGCATTCCATTCCACTTTCCATTCCATTCCATTCGTTTTCAATCCACATTCCATTCCATACCATTCCTTTCCACATTCCATTCCATTTCATTCCACATTCCATTCCATTCCACGTTCCATTCCAGATTCCATTCCAAATGGCTTTCCATTCCATTACATTCCACATTCCATTACATTCTATTCCACTTTCCATTCCATTCCATTCCACATTCCATTCCATTCCATTCCATTCCACGTTCCATTCCACATTGCATTCAATTCCCCATTCCATTCCATGTTCCATTCCAGATTCCATTCCACTTTGCATTCAATTCCACATTCCATTTCACTCCATTCCATTGCATTCCACATTGCATTGCACTCCATTCCATTCCATTCCATTTCGTTGTATTCCATATTCCGTTCCAGTTTCCATTCCATGTTCCGTTCCACATTCCATTGCATTCCACATTCCATTCCACTTCCCATTCCGTTCCATTCCACATTCAATTCCATTCCATTCCCTTACATTCCACATTCCATTCCATTCCATTTTACATTCCATTCCATTCCATTCCACGTTCCATTCCATTCCATTCCGCATTCCATTCCATTCCATTTCACATTCCATTACACATTCCATTCCATTCCATTCAATTTCGTATTCCATTACACTTTCCATTCCAATACACATTCCATTCCACATTCCATCACATTCCATTCTTTCTAGTCCACATTCCAATCCATTCCATCCCATTCCAGATACCATTCCATTCCAATCCACATTCCTTTCCATTGCACTCCAAACTCCATTCCACATCTCATTCCATTGCATTCCACATTACATTTCACATTCCATTCCACATTAAATTCCATTCCATTCAACATTCCATTCCTTCCATTCCTTTCCACATTCCTTTCCATTCCATTGCACTGCATTCCAAATACCATTCCATTCCATTCCACATGCCTTTCCCATGCATTCCACATTGCATTGCACTTTCGATTCCATTCCATTCCACTTTGCATTCCACATTCCATTGCACATTGCATTCCATTCCACCTTCCATTCCACATTCCATTCCCCATTCCATTCCATTCCATTCCTCTCCATTCCATTGAATTTCACAGTCCATTCCATTCCATTCCATTTCACATTCCATTCCATTGACTTCCTCTTTCCATTCCACATTCTATTCCGTTCCATTCAACATTCCATTCCACATTCCATTCCATTCCATTCCACGTTCCATTCCACATTCCATTCCATTCCATTCCACATACCATTCCATTCCATTCCATTGCACATTGCATTCAAAATTCCTTTCCATTCCATTCCACCTTCCCTTCCATTCCATTCCACATTCCATTCCATTCCTTTCCACATTCCTTTTCATTCCATTCCGCATTCCTTTCTACTTCCACTTCAAATTCCCTTTTATTTCCATTACACACGCCATTCCATTACATTCCACATTCCATTCCATTCCTTTCCACATTCCATTCCATTCCACACTAAATTCCATTCCATTCCATTGCATTCCATTCAATTCCATTCCACTTTCCCTTCCATTCCATTCCATTCCCTTCCATTCCACTTTCTATTCCATTGCATTGCATTCCACATTCCATTCCACATTCCATTCCATTCCATTCCATATGAAAGTCAATTCCATTCGAATTCATTCCACATTCCATTCCATTCCATTCATCATTCCTTTCCATGTTTCATTCCGCATTCCATTCCATTACATTCCATACCATTCCACATTCCATTCCATGCCAAATTCCATTTCAGATTCCATTCCACACTTCATTCCAAAATCCACTCCATTCGATTCCATTCCACAATCCATTCCATTTCATTCCATTCCACATTCCATTCCATTTCATTCCACATTCCATTCTATTCCATTCCACAATGCATTCCATTCCATTCCATTCCAAAATCCATTCTATTCCATTCCATTCCACATTCCATTCCATTCCATTCCACATTCCATTTCAGTACATTCCACATTCCATTCCATTCCATTCCTTTCCATTCCACATTGCATTCCTTTCCACTATCCATTCCATTCCATTCCATTCCAGATTCCATTCCATTCCATTCCACATTCCTTTAAATATTCCATTCTATTCCATTAGACATTTCATTACTTTCCATTTCCTTCCATTCCACATTCAATTTGTTTCCATTTTACATTCCATACCATTCCACATTCCATTCAATTTCATTCCATTCATTCCACTTTCCATTCCACATTCCATTCCACATTCCATTCCATTCCATCCCATTCCATTCCATGTTCCTTTCCACATTCCTTTCAATTCCATTCCACATTCCATTCTATTCCATTCCACATTCTATTCCGCATTCCATTCCATTCCACACTCCATTCCTTTCCATTCCAAATTCCATTGCACATTCCATTCCATTGTATTGCACTTTCCATTCCACTTTCCATTTGATTCCACTTTGCATTCCGTTATGTTCCATTCCATTCCACATTCCATTCCACGTACTGTTTCACTGCATTCCACGTTCCATTCCATTCCACTTTCCATTCCATTGCATTCCACGTTGCATTCTGTTCCATTCCACTTTCCATTCCATTTCATTCCACGTTTCATTACATTCCACTTTCCAATCAATTCCATTCCATGATCCATTCCACATTCCATTGTTCATTTCATTCCACGTTCCAATCAATTCCACTCCATGATCCATTCCACGTTCCATTCTTCATTCCATTCCACGTTCCATTCCAAGTTCCATTCCATTCCATTACACGTTCCATTACTCATTACATTCCACATTCCATTCCATTGCATTCCACATTTCATTCCACATTCCATTCCACATTCCACTCCATTCCATTCCGCATTCCATTCCATTCCATTCCATTCTATTCCACATTCCATTCCACATTCCATTCCATTCCATTGCATTCCATTCCATTCTATTCCACATTCCATTCCTGTTTCCATTCCATGTTCTGTTCCACATTCCATTCCATTCCACATCCCATTCCGTTCCATTCCTCATTCCATTCCTTTCCATTCCCTTTCATACCTCATTCCATTCCATTCCATTTTACATTCCATTCCATTTTACCTTCCATTCCCTTCGATTCCATATTCCATTCCATTCCATTCCATTTCACATTCCATTCCACATTCCGTTACATTCCACTCCATTC
Source organism: Pongo abelii (assembly GCF_028885655.2). NCBI lineage: Eukaryota > Metazoa > Chordata > Mammalia > Primates > Hominidae > Pongo > Pongo abelii. The sequence continues at coordinate 12,958,274 of NC_072000.2, read as the reverse complement.
CAATCCATTACTCATTCCATTACACATTGCATTCCATTCCACATTGCATTCCACATTCTATTCCATTCCATTCCATTCCATTCTACATTCCATTCCATTTAATTCCATTCCACTACACATTAAATTGCATTTTGCATTCCATTCCGTTCCATTCCATTTTAAATTCCATTTCCCATTCCATTCCACATTCCATTCAACATTCCATTTCACATTCCATTCCACATTCCATTTCATTCCCTTCCTAATTTCATTCCATTCCAAATTCCCTTCCACATTCCTTTCCACATTCCACTCCACGTCCCATTCCATTCCATTCCACGTTCCATTACACACTCTATTCCATTCCATTACACTTTGCTTTGCACATTCCAATCTACATTCCATTCCACATTCCATTCCAGTTTCCATTCCACATTCCAATCCACATTCCATTACACATTCCATTCCACATTCCATTGCATTCCATTCCACGTTCCATTCCACGTTCCATTCCACGTTCCATGGCACGTTCCTTTCCACATTTCTTTCCACATTCCATTCCATTCAATTCCATATTCACTACCATTAATTTCCATTCCTCTCCACACTTCATTCCATTCCATTCCACATTCCATTCCATATTCCACTCAACATTCCATTCCACATTCCATTCCATACCTTTCCACATTGCATTCCATATTCCATTGCATTAAATTCCTCATTCAATTCCATTCCACTCCACATTCCATTCCGTTACATTCCACATTCCATTGCACATTCTATTCCACATTCCATTCCACATTCCATTCCATTCCACATTCCATTCCACATTCCATTCCGTTGCATTACACATTCCATTTCACATTTCATTTCACAATCCACTGCACATTACATGGCCCATTCCAAACACATTCCATTCCATTCCTCATTCCATTCCACATTTCATTTCACATTCCATTCCACATTCCATTGACCATTCCAAACACATTCCTTTCCATTCCATTCCTCATTCCATTCCACATACCATTCCATTGCACATTCCATTCTACATTCCATTCCATTCCATTCCACATTCCATTGCATTCCGTTCCACATTCCATTCCACATTCCATTAAATTCCATTCCACATACCATTCAACAATCCAGTCCGTTCCAATCCATGTTGCATTCCACATTCCATTCCACATTCCATTCCATTCGATTCCTATTTCCATTCCATTCCGTTCCACCTTCCATTCCACATTCCATTCCACATTACTTTCCACATTCCATTCCACATTCCATTCCATTCCATTCCACATTCCATTCCATTCCATTTCACATTCCATTCCGTTATATTCCACATTCTTTCCACATTCCATTCAACATTCCATTCCACATTCCATTGCATAATCCTTTCCACACTCCATTTCATTCCATTCCCCATTCCATTCCTTTCCATTCCACATTCCATTACATTCCATTCAACATTCCATTGCACATTCCACTCCGTTTCATTCCACGTTGCATTATACATTCCATTCCATTCCATTCTACATTCCATTCCATTCAATTCCATATCCCATTCTCTTTGAATATGACATTCCATTCTGTTTACATTTCACATTCTATTCCATTCCATTCCACATTCCATTCCATTCCATTCCACATTCCATTCCATTCCACATTCCATTGCATTCCATTCCATTGCAAATTCCATTCCATTCCATTCCACATTCCATTCCACATTCCATTCTATTCCATTCCAAATTGCATTTCGTTTCATTCCACATTCCATTCCATTCCACCTTCCATTCCACATTGCATTCCATTCCATTCCACATTCCATTCCATTCCAAATTCCATTACATTCCCTTCCATTCCATTCCACATTCCATTCCACCCCATTCCATTCCATTCCACTACACCCCATTCCATTCCATTCCAAATACCATACAATTCCGTTTAATTCCATTCCATTCCATTACAGTTTCCATTCCATTCCATTCCATTCCATATTCCATTCCACATTCCATTCCATTGCATTGCACAATCCACTCCAATCCATTCCACATTCCATTCCATTCCAATCCACATTCCATTCCTTTCCATTCCATATTCCATTCCACATTCCATTCCATTGCATTGCACAATCCATTCCAATCCATTCCACATTCCATTCCATTCCATTCCACATTTCATTCCTTTCCATTCCAGTTTCCATTCCATTCCATTGCATTGCACAATCCATTCCAATCCATTCCACATTCCATTCCATTCCATTCCACATTTCATTCCTTTCCATTCCACTTTCCATTCCATTCCATTCCACATTCCATTCCATTCCACTTTCCATTCCATTCCATTCATTTCCATTCCATATTCCATACCGTACCATTCCTTTCCACATTCCATTCCGTTCCATTTCACATTCCATTCCCTTCCATTCCACTCCACATTCCATTCCATTTCATTTTACCTTCCATTCCTTTCCATTCCATTCCACAGTCCATTCCGTTCCATTCCTCGTTGCATTCCATTCCACTTTCCATTCCATTCCATTCGTTTTCATTACACATTCCATTCCATACCATTCCTTTCCACATCCATTCCATTTCATTCCACATTCCATTCCATTCCACGTTCCATTCCAGATTCCATTCCAAATGGCTTTCCATTCCATTCCATTCCACATTCCATTACATTCTGTTCCACTTTCCATTACATTCCATTCCACATTCCATTCCATTCCATTCCATTTCACGTTCCATTCCACATTCCATTCAATTCCCCATTCCATTCCATGTTCCATTCCAGATTCCATTCCACTTTGCATTCAATTCCACATTCCATTTCACTCCATTCCATTGCATTCCACATTGCATTGCTCTCCATTCCATTCCATTCCATTCCATTGTATTCCATATTCCGTTCCAGTTTCCATTCCATGTTCCGTTCCACATTCCATTGCATTCCACATTCCATTCCACTTCCCATTCCGTTCCATTCCACCTTCAATTCCATTCCATTCCCTTACATTCCACATTCCATTGCATTCCATTTTAAATTCCATTCCATTCCAATCCACGTTCCACTCCATTCCATTCTGCATTCCATTCCATTCCATTCCATTTCACATTCCATTACACATTCCATTCCATTCCATTCCATTTCATATTCCATTACACTTTCCATTCCAATACACATTCCATTCCACATTCCATCACATTCCATTCTTTCCAGTCCACATTCCAATCCATTCCATTCCATTCCAGGTACCATTCCATTCCAATCCACATTCCTTTCCATTGCACTCCAAACTCCTTTCCACATCTCATTCCATTCCATTCCACATTACATTTCACATTCCATTCCACATTAAATTCCATTCCATTCAACATTCCATTACATTCCATTCCATTCCACATTCCTTTGCATTCCATTGCACTGCACTCCAAATACCATTCCATTCCATTCCACATGCCTTTCCCATGCATTCCACATTGCATTGCACTTTCGATTCCATTCCATTCCACTTTGCATTCCACATTCCATTGCACATTGCATTCCATTCCACCTTCCATTCCACATTCCATTCCCCATTCCATTCCATTCCATTCCTCTCCATTCCATTGAATTTCACAGTCCATTCCATTCCATTCCATTTCACATTCCATTCCATTGACTTCCTCTTTCCATTCCACATTCTATTCCGTTCCATTCAACATTCCATTCCACATTCCATTCCATTCCATTCCACGTTCCATTACACGTTCCATTCCACATTCCATTCCATTCCATTCCACATTCCATTCCATTCCATTGCACATTGCATTCAAAATTCCTTTCCATTCCATTCCACCTTCCATTCCATTCCATTCCTCATTCCATTCCCTTCCTTTCCACATTCATTTTCATTCCATTCCACATTCCTTTCTACTTCCACTTCAAATTCCATTATATTTCCATTACACACGCCATTCCATTACATTCCACATTCCATTCCATTCCTTTCCACATTCCATTCCATTCCACACTAAATTCCATTCCACTCCATTGCATTCCATTCAATTCCATTCCACTTTCCATTCCATTCCATTCCATTCCCTTCCATTCCACTTTCCATTCCATTGCATTGCATTCCACATTCCATTCCACATTCCATTCCAGTCCATTCCATATGACAGTCAATTCCATTCGAATTCATTCCACATTCCATTCCATTCCATTCATCATTCCATTCCATGTTTCATTCCGCATTCCATTCCATTACATTCCATACCATTCCACATTCCATTCCATGCCAAATTCCATTTCAGATTCCATTCCACACTTCATTCCAAAATCCACTCCATTCGATTCCATTCCACAATCCATTCCATTTCATTCCATTCCACATTCCATTCCATTTCATTCCACATTCCATTCTATTCCATTCCACAATGCATTCCATTCCATTCCATTCCACAATGCATTCCATTCCATTCCATTCCAAAATCCATTCTATTCCATTCCATTCCACATTCCATTCCATTCCATTCTACATTCCATTTCAGTACATTCCACATTCCATTCCATTCCATTCCTTTCCATTCCACATTGTATTCCATTCCACAATCCATTCCATTCCATTCCGTTCCAGATTCAATTCCATTCCATTCCAGATTCCATTCCATTCCATTCCACATTCCTTTAAATATTCCATTCTATTCCATTAGACATTTCATTACTTTCCATTCCCTTCCATTCCACATTCAATTTGTTTCCATTTTACATTCCATACCATTCCACATTCCATTCAATTTCATTCCATTCATTCCACTTTCCATTCCACATTCCATTCCACATTCCATTCCATCCCATTCCATTCCATTCCATGTTCCTTTCCACATTCCTTTCCATTCCATTCCACATTCCATTCTGTTCCATTCCACATTCCATTCCGCATTCCATTCCATTCCACACTCCATTCCTTTCTATTCCAAATTCCATTGCACATTCCATTCCATTGTATTGCACTTTCCATTCCACTTTCCATTTGATTCCACTTTGCATTCCATTATGTTCCATTCCATTCCACATTCCATTCCTCGTACTGTTTCACTGCATTCCACGTTCCATTCCATTCCACTTTCCATTAAATTGCATTCCACGTTGCATTCTGTTCCATTCCACTTTCCATTCCATTTCATTCCACGTTTCATTACATTCCACTTTCCAATCAATTCCATTCCATGATCCATTCCACATTCCATTGTTCATTTCATTCCACGTTCCAATCAATTCCACTCCATGATCCATTCCACGTTCCATTCTTCATTCCATTCCACGTTCCATTCCAAGTTCCATGCCATTCCATTACACGTTCCATTACTCATTACATTCCACATTCCATTCCATTGCATTCCACATTTCATTCCACATTCCATTCCACATTCCACTCCATTCCATTCCGCATTCCATTCCATTCCATTCCATTCCATTCTATTCCACATTCCATTCGACATTCCATTCCATTCCATTGCATTCCATTCCATTCTATTCCACATTCCATTCCTGTTTCCATTCCATGTTCTGTTCCACATTCCATTCCATTCCACATCCCATTCCGTTCCATTCTTCATTCCATTCCTTTCCATTCCCTTTCATACCACATTCCATTCCATTCCATTTTACATTCCATTCCATTTCACCTTCCATTCCCTTCCATTCCATATTCCATTCCATTCCATTCCGTTTCACATTCCATTCCACATTCGATTCCAATACACATTCAATTCCACATTCCATCACATTCCATTCCTTTCCAGTCCACATTCCAATCCATTCCTTTCCATTCCATATAAAATTCCATTCCATTCAACATTCTTTTCCATTCCATTGCAAACTCCATTCCACATCTCAATCCGTTCCATTCCACATTCCTTTATATTCCATTCCCTTCCATTCCACATTCCATTCCACATTCCATTCCACATTAAATTCTTTTCCATTTCACATTCCATTCCATTTCTTTCCACTTTCCATTCCACATTCCGTTCCATTCCATTCCTCATTCCATTCCATATTCCATTCCATTCCATTCCACATTACATTGCTTTCCATTCCCTTTAATTCCACATTCCATTCTATTACGTTTTAAATTCCATTCCATTCCATTCCATTCCATTCCATATTCCATTCCATTCCACTTTCCATTCCATTCCATTCCATTCCACATTCCAATCCAGTCAACGTTCCAATCCATTCATTTCCACATTCCATTCCACATTCCATTCCATTGCATTCCATATTCCATTACGTTCATTTTCACTTTCCATTACATTCCATTCTACGTTGCATTCCCTTCTATTCAACGTGGCATTCCACAGTCCTTTTCTCCTTCTAATCCTCTATCCATTCCACGTTCCATTCCATTCCATTCCATGCCACATTCCAGTCCATTCCATTTCACTTTCCATTCAATTCCATTCCCCGTTCCATTCCACATTCCATTCCGTTGCATTCCACTTTCCATTCTGTTACATACCACGTTCCATTCCACTTTCCATTCCATGCCATTCCACATTCCATTCCTCATTACATTGCACTCCACAGTCCATTCCATTCCATTCCCTTCCATTTCACATTCCATTCCATTCCATTCCACATTCCGTTCCACATTCCATTTAATTCCATTCCACATTCCATTCCATTCCTTTCCATTCCTTTCCATATTCCATTCCATTCCTTTCCACATTCTGTTCCATTCTATTCCATTCCATTCCATTCCACGTTCTATTCCGTTCCATTCCATTCCACATTCCATTCCATTCCATTCCATTGCACATTGCATTTCATTCCAATCCATATTCGACTCCATTCCATTCCACATTCCATTCCATTCCATTTCAAATTCCATGCCATTCCATTACACATTCCACTCGATATTCCATTCGACATTCCATTCATTTCCATTTCAAATTCCACTTCATATTCCATTCCATTTCGTTCCACCTTCCATTCCACGTTCCATTCCAAATGGCATTCCTTTCCATTGCGTTCCACTCTACATTACATTGCATTGCATTCCACGTTCCAATCCACTTTCCATTCCATTCCAGATTCCGTTCCATTGCATTCCACATTCCGTTCCATTCCATTCCACGTTGCACTCCACATTCCATTCCATTCCATTCCATATTCCATTCCACATTCCATTCCTTTCCATTCCATTCCACATTCCATTCCACGTTCCATTGCATTGCTTTCCACTTTCCATTCTGCATTCCATTCCATTCCACTTTCCGTCCTATTCCATTCCACTTTCCATTCCACATTGCAATCCATTCCATTCCACATTCCATTGCATTCCATTCCACGTTCCATTCCACATCCCTTTCCACATTCCATTCCATGCCATTTCACATTCAATTCTATATTCCCTTGCATTGCATTCCTCATTCAATTCTACATTCCGTTCCATTCCATTTCATTACAAATACCATTCCACATTCCATTCCATTCCATTCCACGTTCCCTTCCACATTTCATACCATTCCATTCCACATTCCATTCCATTGAATTCCACTTTCCATTTCAGTACATTCCACTTTCCATTCCATGTTCCATTCCATCTTCCGTTCCTTTTTTTCCTATCCACATTCCATTCCATTCCATTAGACATTCCATTCTACATTTCATTCCATTCCCTTACACATTCCATTACACATTCCATTTCATTTCATTCCACATTCCATTCCACATTCCATTCCATTCCATTCCACTTTCCAATCCATTCCATTCCACATTCCACACTGCATTCCATTCCTTTTCATTCAACTTTCCATTACACATTCCATTCCATTCCTTTGAATTCCATATTACACTGCACATTCCATTCCTTTCCATTGCAGTGCACATTCCACTCCACTGCATTACAATCCACATTCCGTTCCATTCCATTCCACATTACCTTCCATCGACATTCCATTCCACATTCCATTAAATTCTATTTCGCTTTCCATTCCATTCCATGGCATTATATTCCATTCCATTCCATTCCACATTCCATTCCACATTCCATTTGACCTTCTATTCCACATTCCATTCTACATTCCATTCCATTCCAAATTCCATACAGTTCAATTCTACATTCCATTCTACATTCCATTACTTTCCCTTCCACATTCCATTCAACATTCCATTCCACTTTCTTTCCTCATTCCATTCCATTATGTTCCGAATTCCAATTTTTATTCCATTCTATTCCATTGCACATTCCATTCTACTTTCCATTGCATTCCATTCCGCATTCCATTCCTTTTGATTCCATTCCAAATTCCATTCCATTACACTACATTCCATTTCAAATTCCATTCTCTTCCTCTTTCCATTATTCATTCCATTCCATTCCCCATTCCATTCTACATTCCATTCTACATTCCATTCCATTCCATTCCATTCCATTAAACATTCCATTCCACATTCCATTCCATTCCATTCCACTTACCTTTCCACATGCCATTCCATTCCGTTCCACATTCCATTCCATTTCAAATTCTACTCTACATTCCATTATATTTCCTTCCACATTCCATTCCACATTGCATTCCATTGCATTCTATTCCATTCCACATTCCAGTCCATTCCATTCCACATTCCATTCCAAGTTCCATTCCACGTTCCATTCCATTCCATTCTATTCCACATTCCATTCCGTTACATTACACATTCTATTCCACATTCCATTCCACATTCCATTCCATTCCTTCCCATTCCTCATTCTATTCCATTCAATTCCAAATTCCATTCAACTTTCCTTTCCATTCCATTCCATATTCCATTCCACATTGCATTCCACTTTCCATTTTATTCCATTCCATTCCACATTCCATTCCATTCCATTGCATGTTCTATTCCAATTTCCACTCCATTCCATTTCACATTCCATTGCATTCCACATTCCATTCCATTCCATTCCATTCATCATTCAATTCCATTCCATTACACTTTCCATTCCATTCCATTCCACTTTCCGTTCGATTCCATTCCACTTTCCATTCCACGTTCCATTCCACATTCCATACAACATTACATACCGTTTCATTCCATTGCATTCCTCATTCCTTTCCACATTTCATTAAATTCTTCAATTCCATATCCCAGTCCATTCCATTCCACATTCCCTTCCACATTCCATTCCAGATTCCATTACACATTCCATTACACATTCCATTGCAAATTCCAATCCACATTGCATGCCATTCCATTCCATTCCATTCCATTCTACATTCCATTCCATTCCATTCAATTATACGTCCCATTCCACATGCCATTCCTTGTCATTCCATGTTCCACTCCATTCCATTGCATATTCCACTGCATTCCATTCCATTCCAGTCCAAATTCCAATCCATTCCATTAAATTCCATATTCCATTCCACTTTCCATTCCACATTCCATTCCATTCCATTCTGCATTCCATTCCATTCCATTCCATTGCATTCCATATTCCATTCCATTCTATTCAATTCCACATTCCATTGCATTAAATCCCATTCCACGTTCCATTCCACATTGCATACCATGCCATTCCACATTCCATTCCTTTCCACTGCACATTCCTTTCCATTCCATTCCATCCAGTCTATATTCCATTCCATTCCATTCAACATTACATTCCATTGCATTCCACATTCCATTCCATCCCTTTCCACTTTCAACTCCATTCCATTCCACATTGAATTACACTTTCCATTCCATTATATTCCACATTGCATTCCATTCCAATCTATCCCATTCCATAACATTCCACTTTCCATTCCAATCCATTGTACTTTCCATTCCATTCCATTCCATTCCACATTCGATTACATTCCATTCCACCTTCCATTCCAATCCATTCCACTTTACATTCTATTCATCTTCAAATTCCATTCCACATTCCATTCTATTCCATTCCACCTTGTTTTCCATTCCAATCCATTCTATTCCATTCCATACCATTCCATTCCACTTCATTCCACATTCCAAGCATTCCTTTCCATACGGTTATCCATTCCACCATCCCTTCCAGTCCACTTCACATTCCATTCAATTCCATTCCATTCCATTCCATAACATTCCACACTCCATTGCATATTCCATTCCATTCCATTCCATTCCACATTCCATTCCATTTCATTTTACATTCCTTTATATTCCATTACATTCTATTGCATTCCATTCCATTCTACATTCCATTCCATACCATTCAATTCCACATTCAGTTCCATTGCATTCCATTCCACAATGCATGCCATTCGATTCTACATTCCATTCCATTCAATTCCGCATTCCTTTGCACGTTACATTCCATTCCATTCCACATTCCATTACATTCCATTCCACATTCAAATCCATTCCATTCCAAATTCCTTTCCATTCCATTTCATTTCATTCTGCATTCCATTCCACATACCATTCCACATTCCATTTCACATTCAATTCCATTGCAGTACACAATCCTTTCCATTCCATTCGACTTTCCAATTCATTTCATTCGATTCCATTCAACATTGCATTTCACATTCAATTCCATTGCAGTACACAATCCTTTCCATTCCATTCGACATTCCAATTCATTTCATTTGATTCCATTCAACATTCCGTTTCACATTCCATTCCCCGTATCATTCCACATTACATTCCTTTCCATTCGACATTCCATTCCATTCCATTCGACATTCCATTCCAGGGCATTCCATTCCATTCCACATTCCATTACACATTCCAAAGCATTCAATTCCACATTCCATTCCATTCCCATTTCCATGCCATTCCTTTCCATTGCATTCCACATTCCATTACACATTCCATTCAATTCCATTCCACATTCCATTCCATTCCACACACCATTCCACATTCAGTTCCATGCCATTCAATTCCTTTCCACATTCCTTTCCACATTCCATTCCATTCCATTCCACATTAAATTCCATTCCATTTGACATTCCATTCAATTGTATTCCACATTCCATTCCATTCCGCTACATTCCATTCTGCATTCCATTCCATATTCCATTCAAATACATTCCACATTCCATTCCATTCCATTCCACTTTCCATTCCACATTGCATTCCTTTCCACTACACATTCCATTGCATAACATTCCACATTCAATTCCACATTCCATTCCAATCCACTTCACATTTGATTGCACATTCCATTCCATTCCATTCCACATTATATTCCACATTCCATTGCATTCCTTTCCACATTCAATTCTATTCCATTCAATTCCACATTCGACTACATTCCATTCCACATTCAATTACATTCCATTCCACATTCCATTCCACATTTTATTACACACCCCATGCCATTCCATACCGTTCCATTCCATTTTCCTTTGCTTTCCATTCCATTCCACTTTCTCTTCTGTTCCATTCCACTTTCCATTCCACATTCCATTCCACGTTCCATTACACGTTCCATTTCACATTCCATTGCATTCCATTCTACATTCCATTCCACATTCAATTTCATTCAATTCCACCTTTCATTCCTTTCCATTCCAACTTCCATTACATTCCATTCCACGTTCCATGCCATTCCATTCCATGTTCCATTCCATTCCATTTTACATTCCATTGCGTATTCCATTCCATTCCACATTCCAGTCTATTCCATCCCATATTCCATTCTATTCCATTCCACTTTCATTTGAAATTCAATTGAACGTGTAAAGGAAAGGAAGGGAATATGGAATGAAATGGAATGCTATGAAATGTGAAACGGAATTGAATGTTATGGAATGGAAAGTGGAATGGAATGGAATGGAATGTGGAATAGAGTGGAATGAAACTTGCAATGGAAAGTGAAATGGAATGTAGAATGAGACCTGGAATGGAATGCTGAAAGGAATGTGGAATGGAAAGTTATGGGATGTGGAATGGAATGGAATGGAATATGTAATGGAATGGAATGCAATGTGGAATGGAATGAAATGGAAATTTGAATGGAATGTGGAATGGAATGCAACTGAATGAGGAATTGAATGGAATGGAATGTGGAAAGGAATGGAATGGAATGTGGAATGCAACGTCGAATGCAATGTCGAATGGAATGGAATGGAATGTGCAATGGACTGGAATGCAATGTGTAATGGCAGAGAATAGTGTGGAATGCAGAATGGAAAGGAAAGTAACAGGGAATGGAATGTGGAATGGAAAGGGGAATGGAATGGATTGTAATGCAATGTGGAATGGAATGTGGAATGCAATGAATTTGAATGTGGAATGGAATGTAATGGAATGTGGAACAGAATGGAACATGGAATGGGAAGGAATGCAATATGGATTGGAATGGGATGGAACGTGGAATGGAATGTGAAATGGAAAGTATAATGGAATGTGGAGTGGAATGAAACGGATCATGGAATGGAATGAAATGGAACATGGAATGGGAAGGAATGGCAAGTGGAATGGTATGTGGAATGGAACGTGGAATAGAATGTGCAATGGAATGCAGAAAGGAACGTGGAATGGAATGGAATGGAATGTGGAATGCATCGCAGAATGGAAAGGAATGGAACGTGTTATGGAATGTGATTTGGAATGTGGAATGGAATATGGAATGCAACGTGGAATGGAATGCAATGCAAAGTGGAATGGAACTTGGAAAGGAACGTGGACAGGAATGTGGAATGTAACTTGGAATGCAAAGGAATGGAATGTGGAATGAAATGAAATGGAATGGAATGTGGAACAGATTGTGGAATGGAAAGAGGAATGGAAAGGAATGGATTGTGGAATGGAACTTGGAATGGAATGTGGAATGGAATGTGGAATGGAATGGAATTGAATGTGCAATGGAATGGACTTTAAAGCGGAAAGGAATGTGGAAGGGAATGCAATGCAATGTTGAATATAACGCAATAGAATGTGGAATAGAATGTGGAATGGAATGTGAAAAGGAATGGAATGGAATATGGAATGGAATGTGGAATGGAGTGTGAAATGGAATGGGAAATGTAACGGAATGAAATGTGGAATGGAACGTGGAATGGAGTGTGGAGTGGAATGTGGAATGGAACAGAATGGAATGTCGAATGGAATGTGGTATGGAATGTGGAATGGAATGTGGAATGGAAAGTGGAATGGATTGGAATGGAACGCTAAATGAAATGGAATGGAATGTGGAATTGAACGTGGAATGGAATGGAATGGATCATGGAATGGAACGTGGAATGGAACATGGAATGCAATGTAATGGAACGTGGAATGGAATGTGGAATGGAATGTGGAAACGATTGGAATGTGGAAAGGAATGGAATGGAATGGGGTATGTAAGGGAATGGAAGGTGAAATGGAATGTGGATTGGAATGTGTAATGGAACGGAATGGAAGGTGGAATGGTATGGAATGGAAAGTGGAATGAAATGTGGAATGGAAAGTGGAATGGAATGTCGGATGCAATGGAATGCATTGTTGAATTCAATGGAATGGAATGTGGAATGGAAAGTGGAGTGGAATGGAATGGAATGAAACGTGGAATGGAATGTCAAATGGAATATGGAAAGGAATGTGGAATGGAATGGAATGCAATGTGGAATAGAATGTGGAATGGAATGGAAAGGAATGTGAAATGGAATGTGAAATACAAGGTGGAATGGAAAGTGGAATGCAATATAGAATGGTGCGGAATGGAATATGGAATTGAATGTAATGGAAATTGTATTGGAATGTGGAATGGGATGGAATCGAATGTTGAATGGAAAGGAATGGAATGAAGAAAAGAATGTTTAATGGAATGTGGAAACAAATGTGTAATGGAATTGAATGGAATGTTGGGTGGAATGTCGAATGGAATGGAATGCAATGTGGAATGGAATGTGGAATGGAATGTGGAAAGGAATGTAATGTAATGTGGAATTGTATGGAATGGAATTTGGATTGCATTCGAATGGAATGTGGAATGGAATGGAATGTAATTGAAAGGAATCTGGAATGGAATGGAATGGAATGTCGAAAGGAATGGAATGGAATGTGGAATGGAAAGGAATGGAATGTGGAATTGAAGTTGGATTAGAATGGAATGGAATGGAATGTGGTAAGGAATGTGGAAAGGAGTGGACTGGAAAGTGGAATGGAAGATGGAATGGAATGGAATGGAATGGAATGTGAAATGGAATGGAATGAAACGTGGAATGAAATGTGGAATGGATTGTGGAATGGCACGTGGTATGGAACATGAAATGGAACTTGTACTGGAAAGTGGAATTGAAGATGCAATGCAATGGAATGGAATGTGGAATGGAATGGAATGAAACCTGGAATGAAACGTGGAATGAATTGTGGAATGGAACATGGTATGGAACGAGAAATGGAATTTGGATTGGAACGTGGAATGAGAGGTAGAATGGAATGGAATGGAATGCAATGGAACGTGGAATGGAATGTGCAATGGAAAGGAATTGTATGTGGAATGCAATATGGAATAGAATGAAGAATAGAATTGATTGGAATGTGCAATGGAAAGTGGATTAGAATGGAAAACTATGTGGAAAGGAATGGGGTGGAATGTGGAATGGAATGTGGAATGGAATGTGGAATGGATTGGAATATAATGTGGAATGGAATGTGGAATGGAAAGCAACGGAAAGTGGAATGGAATGTGCAATGGAGTGAAACGGAACGTAGAAAGGAACGTGGAATGGAATGTGGAATGGAATGCAGTGGAAAGTGTAATGGAATGTAGAACGGAATGTGGAATGGAATGGAATGGAATGGAATGTGAAATGGGATGTGGAATGGAATGTGAATTGGAACGGGGAATGCAATGTGGAATGGAATGTGGAATGGAATGGAATGGAATGTGGAATGGAATGGAATGGAATGTGGAATGGAATTTGCAAAGGAATGGAATGGAATGTGAAAAGGAATGAGGAATCGAATGTGCAAAGGAATGTGGAATGAAATGTGGAGCGGAATTCAATGGTATGTCAAATGAAATAAGGAGTGTGGAATGGAAAGTGGAAACTAAATTCGAATGAAGTGGAACGGAATGTGGAATGGAATGGAAGGGGATGTGAGATGGAATTTGGAATGGAACGTGGAAAGGAAGGTGGAATGTAATGGAAGGGAATGCGGAATGTAATATGGAAAGGAAAGTGGAATGGAATGTGGAATGGAATGGAATGGAATGGAATGCAAAGGAATGGAATGTGGAATGGAATGTGCAATTTAAAGTGGAATGGAACATGGAATGGAATGGAATGGAACGGGAAATGGAAAGTGGAATATTACGTGGAATGGAATGTGGAATGGAATGTGGAATGGAATGGAAAGGAATGTGGAATGTAATGTGAAATGGAAAGTGAAATGCAATGTGGAATGGAATGGAATGGAACTTGGAAAGGAACGTGGAATGGAATGGAATGGAACGGGGCAGGAACATGGAATGTTATGTGGAATGGAACGTGGAATGGAATGAGGAATGAATGGAAAGGAATGTGGAATGGAATGTGGAATGGAAAGTGAAATGCAATGTGGAATGGAATGGAATGGAACTTGGAACGGAACGTGGAATGGAATGGAATGGAACGTGGAATGGAACGTGGAATGGAATGGAATGAAACGTGGAATGGAACGCGGAATGGAACGTGCAATGGAATGTGGAAAGGAATAGAATGGAATGTGGGGAATGTGGAATGGAATGTGAAATTTAATGAAATGGAATGTTGAATAGAACGTGGAAAAGAATGTGTAATGGAATGGAATGGAATGTGGAATGGACGGAATGGAATGCGGAAGGTCATGTTGCATGTAACGTGAAAAGGAATGTAAATGACTGTGGAATTGAAGTTGCACGGAAATGGAAACGGAAGGGGAATGGAACGTGGAATGGAACGTGGAATGTAAAGGAATGCAACATTAAATGGAATGTGGAATAGAAAGTGGAAAGGAATTTAATGGAATCAGGAATGGAATGTGGAATGGAATGTGAAGTGGAACGTGGAATGGAATGGAATGGAAAGTGGAATGGAATGGAATGGAATGTGGAAAGGAATGTGGAATGGAATGTGGAATGCAATGTGGAATGGAATGTGGAATGAATGTGGAATGGAACGGAATGGAATGTGAAATGTAATGTGGAATGTAAAGGAATGGAATGCGGAATGGAATGGAATGGGATACGGAATGCAATGTGGAACGGAGTGTGGAACGGAAACTGGAAAGGAATGTGGAAAGGAAAGTGGAATGGAATGGAATGGAATGTGTAATGGAATGGAATGGAATGTGGAAAGGAATGTGAAATGGAATGGAATGGAATGAGGAATAGAATGTGAAATGGAATGGAATGGCATGTGGAAAGGAATGTGGAAAGGAAAGTGGAAAGGAATGTGGAAAAGTGTGTGGAATGGAATGTGGAATGGAATGCGGAAACCAATGTGAAAAGGAATGTGGAACGGAACGGAGTGGAATGTGGAATTGAATGTGGAATGGGGTGGAATGGAATGTGGAATGGAAGGGGAAATGGAATGTGGATTGGAGTGTTTAATGGAATCTGTAATGCACCGGAATGCAATGTGAAATGGAATGTGGAATGGAATGTGTAATGCAATGTCAAATGTAATGCAAAGGAATGTGTAATTGAACGTGGAATGCAATGGAATGGAACATGGAATGGAATGTGGAATGGAATGTGGAATAGACTGAAATGGAAGGTGCAATGGAATTTTGAGTGGAAGTTGGAATGGAATGTGGAATGAAATGGAATTGTATGTGTAATGGAAAGGAATTGAATGTGGAATGGAATGTTTAGTGGAATGTGCAATGGAATGGAATGTATTGTGGAATGGAATGGAACGGTATGGAATATGACATGTATTGTGGTTTAGAATGGAATGGAATGGAATGGTATGGAATATGGAATGGAATGCAATGGAATGAGGAATGGAATGTGTAAAGAAACGGGGAATGGAAAGTGTAATGGAATATTGAAAGGAAGGTGGAATGGAATGGAATGGAATGTGGAATGCAATGTGGAATGGAATGGAGTGGAAAGAGTAATGGAATGTTTGATGGAATGGAATGGAATGTGGAATGGAATGTGGAATGGAAAGTTGAATAGAATTTGGAATGGTACTTGGAATGGTATGTGGAATGTAATTGAATGGAATGTGGATTGGAAAGTAAAGGAATCTGGAATAGAATGGAATGGAATGGAAAGAAGAATAGGATGGAATGGAATGGAACGGAATGGAATGCGGAATGGAATGGAATGGAATGTGGAATGGAATGGAATGGAATGGAATGTGGAATTGAATGAAATGCAATGTGTAATGGAATTGAAAGGAATGGGGAATGGAATGGAATGGAATGTGGAATGGAACACAAAGGAAAGTGGAATGGAATGTGGAATGGAAGGCAGAATGGAATGTGCAAGGTAATGGAATGGAATGTGGAATGGAATTGAATGGAATGTCGAATATAATGAAATGGAATGGAATCTGAAATGTAATGGAACAGAATTGGAATGGAATGGAATGGAATGTGGAACAGAATGGAAGGTGGAATGGAATGGAATGGAATGTGAATGGAATGGAATGGAATATGTAATGGAATGGAATGGAATATGAAATGGAATGTTTAATTGAATGACAAATGGAAGGTGGAATGGAACGTGGAATGGAAAGGAATAGAATGTAGAATGGAATGCTGAATGGAATGTGAAATGGAACGTGGAATGGAAAGTGGAATGTAATGGAATGAAACATGGAATGGAATGTGGAAAGTAATGGAATAGAATGTGGAATGGAATGTGCAATGGAATGTGGAATGGAAAGAAATGAAATGTCGAATAGAATGTGGAGGGGAATGGAATGGAATGTGGAAAGGAATGCGATGGACTGTTTAATGGAATCTTGAGTGGAATGTGGAATGGAATTTGGATTCTAATGGAATGGGATGTGGAATGGAATGTGGAATGGAATGTGAAAGTAAAGCAATGCACAGTCGTAAGTAATGAGGAATGGAAAGTGAAATGGAACGTGGAATGGAATGGAATTGAATGTGGAAAGGAACGTGGAATGGAATCGAATGGAACGTGGAGTGGAACGTGGAATGCACCGTGGAAGGGAACGTGCAATGGAATGAAACGTGGAATGGAATGGAATGTGGAATGGAATGTGAAATGGAATGCGGAGTGGAATTCTGAATGGATTGTGGAATGGAAAGTAATGGTATAGAATATAGAATGGAATTGAATGGAATCTGGAATGGAACGTGGAAAAGAACGTTTAGTGGAACCTGGAATGCAATGGAATGGAACGTGGAATAGAAGGCGGAATGTAATCACATGGAACGTGCAATGGAAAGGAATGGAAAGTGTAATGGAAACGAATGGAATGTGGAATGCAATGGAAAAGAATGGAATGTGGAATGGAATGGAATGGAATAGAACGTGGAGTGGAATGGGATGGAATGTGGAATGGAATGGAATGGAAAGTGGAATGGAATGCAATGGAACGTGGAATGCAATGTGGAATGGAATGTGGGATAGAATGTGGAATGGAATGGAATGGAATGCAAAGTTGAATGTAATGGAATGCACTGTGAAATAGAATGGAATGGAATGGAATGGAATGCGGAATGGAATGGAATGGAATGGGACATGTAATGGATTGGAAAGGAATTTGGAATTAAATGGAATGGAATGTGGTATGGAATGGAATAGTGAATGGAATGGAATCGAATGAAACGTGGAAAAGAATGTGGAATGGAATGTGGAATGGAATGAGGAATGGAATGGAATGGAATGTGTAACAGAATGGAATGAAATGCATTGTGGAATAGAATGTTGTGAAATTAAATGCAATGAGGAATCGAATGCAATGGAATGTGGAATGCAATGTAATGGAATGGA
Organism: Pongo abelii; assembly: GCF_028885655.2. Lineage (NCBI taxonomy): Eukaryota > Metazoa > Chordata > Mammalia > Primates > Hominidae > Pongo > Pongo abelii. The sequence goes on along the minus strand of NC_072000.2, from coordinate 12,939,424 downwards.
ATGTGAAATTCAATGTAATGGAATGTGGTATGGAACGGAATGGAATGTGAAATGGAATGTAGTGTAATGTGGAAAGGATTGGAGTGGAATGTGGAATGGAATGAAATGGAAAGTGGTAAAGAATGGAATGGAAGGGAATATGGAATGGAATGTGGAATGCAACGTGCAATGTAATTGAATGGAATGTGGAATGGAATGGAATGGAACGTGAAACGGAATGGAAATTGGAAAGGAATGGAATGGAACGTGGATTGGGATGGAATGGAACGTAGAATGGAATGGAATGGAATGGAAAGGAATGGAATGGAATGGAATACAACGTGGAGTGGAATGGGATGGAATGGAATGGAAAGGAATGTGGAATTGAAGTTGGAATGGAATGGAATGGAACATAATGGAGTGTGGAATGGAATGGAATGGTATGCAGAAAGGAATGTAATGGAATATGGAATGGAATGTGGAAGGAAACGTAATGTAGTGGAATGTGGAATTGAAGTAGTAATGTGGAATGGAATTGAATGGAATGAGGAATGGAATATCGAATGGAATGGAAAGGAATACAATGTGGAATGGAATGAAAAGGAATGTGCAATGGAATGTGGAATGGAATTGAAAGGAGTGAGGAAAGAAATGTGGAATGAAATGGAATGTGGAATGGAATGGAATGGAATGCAATGTGTTATGGAATGGAATTGAATGGAATGGAATTTGGAATGGAATGTGGAGTGGAACGGAGTGGAATGTGTAAAGGAATGTGCAATGGAATGGAATTGAGGGTGGAATGGAACGTGGAATGGAAAGTGGACTATACCGTGTATTGGAATGTGGAAAGGAATGCAATGGAAGGGAATGTGGAATGGTAAGTGGAATGGAATGGAGTGGAATGAGAAATGGAGTGTGGAATGCAATGGAATGCAGAATGGAATGGAAAGGAATGGAATTTGGAATGGAATGGAATATGGAAACGAATGTGGAATGGAATGGAGTGGAATGTGGAATGGAATGTGGAATGGAATGGAAATGAATGTGGAAAGGAATGTGGAATGGAATGGAATGTGGAATGGAATGGGATGGAATGGTATGGAATGTGGAACGGAATGCATTGCAAAATGGAATGGAATGTGGAATGGAATGGAATGGAAAATGGAATGCATCATGGAATGGAAATTGTAATGGAACGTGCAATGGAACGTGGAATGGAAGATGTAATGGAATGAGTAATGGAATGGAATGGAATGGAGTGGAATGTGGAATTCAATGGAATGGAATGGAATGTGGAATGGAATGGACTGGAATGGGATGGAATGGAATTTGGAATGGAATGCGGAATGGAGTGTGGATTGGAATGTGGAATGGAAAGCAGAATGCAATGAGGAAAGGAATGTGGAAAGGAATGCGGAATTGAACGGAATGCAATGTGGAATGGAATGTGAAATGGAATGTTTAATCGAATGGAATGGAATGTGGAATGGAATGTGGAACAGAATGTGGAATGTAATGTGGAATGAATGCAGAATGGAACGGAATAGAATGTAAAATGGAATGTGGAAAGGAATGGAATGGACTGTGGAATGAATGTGGAATGGAACGGTATGGAATGTGAAATGGAATGGAATGTGGAATGGGATGTGAAACGCAATGTAGAAAGGAATGTGGAAAGGAATATGGAAAGGAATGTGGAATGTAATGGAATGGAATGTGAAATGCAATGGAATGGAATGGGCAATGCAATGTGGAATGTAATGGAATGGACTGTGGAATTGAATGTGGAAAGCAATGTGGAATGGTACGGAATGGAAACTGGAATGGTATGTGGAATGAAGTGTGGATTTGAATGTGGAATGGAATGTGGAATGCAATGAGGAAAGGAATGTGGAAAGGAATGTGGAATGGTACGGAAAGGAATGTGGAATGGAATGTGGAATGGATTGTGGAATGGAATGTGTAATGGAGCGTAATCCAATGTGAAATGTAATGTGGAATGGAATGTGTAATGGAAAGTCAAATATAATGCAATGGAATGTGGAATTTAACGTGGAATGGAAAGGAATGGAACGTGGAATGGAATGGGGGATGGAACATGGAATGGAATGTGGAATGGAATGGAAAGGAATGTGCAAAGGAATATGGAATGTAATGAGTAATGGAATGTGGAAAGAAAAGCAATGGATTGTGGAATGGAAGGTGGAAGGGAACGTGGAATGGCATGAAATGGAACGTGGAACTGAATGGAATGGAATGTGAAATGGAAAGGAATGGAACGTGGAATGGAAAGTGGAATAGAACGTGGAATGGAAGGTGGAATGGAACGTGCAATGGAAAGGAATGGAAAGTGCAATGGAATGTGAAAAGGAATTGAAAGGAATGTGCCAAGGAATATGGAATGGAATGTGGAATGGAATGTGGAATGGACCTTTGAATGGAACGTGGATTGAAAAGCAGAATGGAATGGAATTGGAAGCGGAATGGAACGTGGAATTGAACGTGGAATGGAAAGTGGAATGTAATGTGGAATGGAATGGAAAGGAATGTGGAATGGAATGTAGAATGCAAAAGGGAATGGAATGGAATGGAATAGAACGGGAAATGGAACTTGGAAAGGAACGTGGAATGGAATGTGGAATCGAATGGAATGGAATGTAGAATGGAATGTGGAATGTAATGGAATGGAACGTGGAATGGAATGTGCAATGGAATGGAATGGAATTTGCAAAGGAATGTAGAATGGAATGAGTAAGGGAATGCAATCGTATGGCAAATGGAATGTGGAATGGAATGTGAAATGGAATATGGAAAGAAATGTCGAATGGAATGGAATGGAACGTGTAATGAAATGGAATAGAACGTGGAATGGAACGTGGAATGGAACGTGGAAAGGGAATTGGAATGGAATGGAATGTAATGTGGAAAGGAATGTTGAATGGAATGTGGAATGGAATGCAATGGAATGGAATGTGGAAAATAATGTGGAATAGAACTTTTAATGGAACGTGGAATGGAATGTAATGGAACGTGGAATGGAACGTGGAATGGTACTTGGAATCGAACGTGGAATGGAATGAGGAATGGAATGGAAAGGAATGTGAAAAGGAATGTGTGACGGAACGTGAAATGAAATGTGGAATTGAATGGAATGGAATGTGGAATGGAACGTGGAATTGAATGGAATGGAACATGGAATGGAACATGGAATGGAACGGAATGAAACGAGGAATGGAACGTGGTATGAAACGTGGAATGGAAAGTGGAATGGAATGTAGAATGGAATGGGAAATGGAATGGAATGGAATGTGGAAAGGAATGTGGAAAGGATTGTGGAATAGAATGGAATGGAATGTGGAATGGAAAGTGGAATGGAATGTGGAATGCAGTGTAGAATGGAATGTGGAATGGAATCTGAAATGGAATGGAATGGAATGTGGAAAGGAATATGGAAAAGAATGGAATGGAATGTGGAATCTAATGTAGTGCGTTGTGGAATGCAATGTGGAATGGTATTTAACGGAATGTGGAATGGAATGAAGAATGTAATGTGGAAAGGAATGTGGAATGGCATGCAATGGAATGTGCAATGGAATGTGGAATGAAGTGTGGATTGGAATGTGAAATGGAACGGAATGGAATGTGGAAAGTAATGTGGAATGGAATGTTTAATGGACGAAATGGAACGTGGATAGGAATGTGGAAAGGAATGTAGCATGGAACGTGAAATGGAATGGAACTGACCGTGGAATTGAAGGTGGAATGAAATGGAATGGGACGTGGAATGGAACGTGGAACGGAAAAGAATGGAACTTTAAATGGAATGTGAAATGAAATGTGGAAAGTAATGGAATGGAATGTGGAATGGAATGTGAAATGGAATGTGGAATGGAATGGAATGGAATGTGGAATGGAATGGAATGGAATGTGGAATGGAATGGAATGGAATGTGGTATGGAATGTGGAACGGAATGTGGAATATAATGAGGAACGGAATGTGGAAAGTAATGTGGAATGGAACGGAAGGGAATGTGAAATGTAAAGAAACGGAATGTGGAATGGAAAGTGGAAAGGAATGTGGAATGGTACGGTATGGAATGTGAAATGGACTATGGAATGGACTGTGGAATGGAATGTGAAATGGAATGTGAAATGGAATGCGGAAAGGAATGTGGAAAAGAATGTGGAATGGAACGGAAAGGAATACAGAATGGAATGCGGACTGGAATGGAATGGAATGGAATATGGAATGGAATGTGGAAAGGAATGTGGAATGGAGTGTGGAATGGAATGTGTAATGGAACGGAATGCAAGGTGAAATAGAATGTGGAATTGAATGTGTAATGGAATGTAAAACGTAAAGCAATGAAATGTGGAATTGAACGTGGAATGGAATGGAATGGAAAGTGGAATGGAATGTGGGATGGAATGTGGAATGGATTGTGGTATGGAATGTAGAAAGGAATGTGGATCGGAATGGAGTGCAATGTGGAATGGAATGTGAAATGGAGTGGAATATAATGTGAAATGGAAAGTGGATTGGAATTTGGAATGGAAAGTGGAATGCAACGTGGAATGGAATGTGGAATGGAATGAAATGGAAAGTGTAATGGAATGTGAAATTGAAAGGAATGGAATGTGGAATGGAATGGAATAGAATGTGGAATGGAATGGAATGGAATGTCGAATGGAATGGAATGGAATGTGCAATGGAATATGGAAAGGAAAGTGGAATAGGATGGAATGGAATGTGTAATGGAAGGTGGAATGGAATTGAATCAACTTTGGAATGGAACATACAATGGAAAGTGGAATGGAAAGGAATGTAATGAGGAAGGGAATTAAATGTGGATTGGAATGGAAGGGAAGGTGGAATGGAATGTGGAATGGGGTGGAATAGAATGGGGAATGGAATGGAATCGAATGTGAAATGCAATGTGGAACGGATTCTGAAATGTAATGTGGAACGGATTGGAATGGAACGTGGAATGGAATGTTGAATGGAATGTGGAATGGAATGTGCAACGTAATGTGGAAAGGAATGTGGAATGGAATGGAATGGAATGTGAAATGGAATGTGGAATTGTATGTGTAATGGAATGTAAAATGTAATGCAATGGAATCTGGAATTGAACATGGAATGGAATGCAATGGAACGTGGAATGGAATGTGGAGTTGAATGGAATGGAATGGGTAATGGAATGACGTGCATTGTGAAATTCAATATGGAACGGAATGTGAAATGGAATATGGAATGGAGTGGAATAGAACGTGGAATGGAATGTTGAACGGAATGTGGAATAGAATGTGCAAAGGAATGCGGAAAGGAATGTGGAATGGAACGGAAGTGAATGTGAAATGCAATGTGGAATGGAATGGAATGGAACGTTGAATGCAAGGGAATAGAATTTGGAATGGAATATGGAAAGGAATGTGTAATTGAATGTGGAATGGAATGTGGAAAGGAATCTGCAATTTAACGGAATGGAATGTGAAATGAAATGGAATAGAATGTTTAATTCAATGTGGAATGAAATGGAATGGAATGTGGATAGGAAGGAGAAAAGCAATGTGGAATGGAACGGAAAGGAATGTAGAATGGGTTGTGGAATGGAAAGTGGAATGGAATGTGGAATAGAATGTGGAATGGAATGCGGAATGGAAATTGGAAAGGAATGTGGATTGGAACGGAATGGAATGTCAAATGGAATGTGGAATGGTGTGTGGAATGGAATGTGGACTGTAGTGTGAAACATAATGTGGAATTGAACGGAATGGAACATGGAATGGAAAGTGGAATGGAGTGAGGAATGGAATGTGTAAAGGAACGCAATGCAATGTGAAATGGAAATTGGATTTAAATGTGGAATGGAATGTAAAATATAATGGAATGGAATGTGGAATTGAAAGTGGTATGGAAAGGAATGGAACGTGGAATGGAATGTTGCATGGAATGGAATGGAATGTGGAATGGATTGTGGAATGGAATGTGGAATGTATTGCGGAATGGAATTTGGAGTGGAATGTGTAATGGAATGCGGATTGGAATGTGTAATGGAAAGGGGAGTGTAACGTGGAAAGGAACGTGGAATGTAATGGAATTGATCATGTAATGGAATGTGGAATAGAATGGAAGAAGGAATGAAATGTGGAATGGAATGTGGAATGAGATGTGGAAAGGAAAGGAAAGGAATGTTGAATGGAATGTGCAATGGAATGGAATGGAATGTGGAACAGCTTGTGGAATGGAATGTGGAATGCAACGGAATGTAATGTGGAATGGAATGGGGAATGGAATGTTGAACGGAAAGTGGAATGGAATGTAATGTAATGTGGAATGTAACGTGGAATTATATAGAATGAAACTTGGAATGGAACGCTCAGTGGAAAGTATAATGGAATGTGGAATGGAATGGAATGGAAAGTGGAAAGGAATTTAATGGAATGTGGAATGGAATGTAGAATGGAATGTGGAATGGAATGCAGAATGTAATGTGGAACGATATATGGAATGGAACAGAATGGAATGTGGAATGGAATGTGGAATGGAGTGTGGAATGGAATGTGTAATGAAATGGAATGGAATGTGAAAAGGAATGTGGAATGGAAAGTGGAAAAGAAAGTCAAATGCAATGGAATGAAATGTTTAATTGAACGTGGCATGCAATGGAATGGAACGTGGAATGGAATGTGGGATGGAATCTAATGGACTGTGGAATGGATTGTGGAATGGAATGTAGTGGAATGCGGAATGCAATGTGAAAGAGAGTGTAATGCAGTGTGAAATGGAGTATGGATTCCAATGTAGAATTGGACATGGAATGGAATGTAATGGAGCGTAAAATGGAATGTGGAATTGAATGGAATGGAATGTGGAATGCAATGCAATGGAATGTGGAATAGAATGTGGAAAGGAAGGTGGAATGGAACAGAATGAAATGGGGAATGGAACGTGGAATTTAATTGAATGGACCTTGGAATGGAACGTAGAAAGGAATGCTGAATGGAATGTGGAATGGAATGGAATGAAATGCGGAATGGAATGGAATAGAATGTGGAATGGAATGGAGTGATATGTTTAATGGAAAGTGGAATTGAATGGAATGGAAAGAGAAATGGAATGTGGAATGGAATGGAATGCAATGTGGAATGGAATGGAGTGAAATGTGGAATGCAATGCGGAATGGAATGTGGAATGGAATGTTGAATGGAATGTGGAAAGCAATGTGTAATGGAAAGTAATTGTATGTGAAATGGAAAGTGGAATGTAAAGTAATGGAGTGTGGAATGGAATGTGGAATGGAATGTGGATAGGAATCTGGAATGGAACAGTATGGAGTGTGAAATTGATTAGAATGGAAGGTGGAATGGAATGTTTAATGGAATGCAATGGAATGTGAAATGGAATGTGGAATGGAATGGAATGGAGTGTGGAAAGAAATGGAATGGAATCATATAGAAAGTGGAATAGAATTGAATGGAATGTGTAATGGAATGGAATGGAATGTGGAATGGAATGGAATGTTATCGTATGTAATGTGGAATGGAATGGAATGGAATGTGGAATGGAATGGAATGTTATCGTATGTAATGTGGAATGGAATGGAATGGAATGTGGAATTGGATGTGGAATGGAATGGAATGAACGGGGAATGGAACATGGAGTGGAAGGTGTAAAGGAACCTGCAATGGAAAGTGGAATGGAACATGGAATGGAATTACTCATAGAATGGAATGGAATGTGGAATGGAATGGAATTTAATGAAATGTGGAATGGAAAGTGGAATGGAATGGATTGGAAAGTGGAATAGAATGGAATGGACGGTGGAATGGAATGGAATGGAGGGTGGAATGTAATGTGGAATGGAATGGAAAGGAACGTGGAACGGAATGTGAAATGGAATGTGGAATCAACGAGAAATAAAACGTGGAATGGAATGGAATGCAATATGGAATGCAATGTGGAATGGAATGTGGAATGGAATGTGGAATGGAATGGAATGGAATGCAATGTGGAATTGAATGTGGAATGGAACGTGGAATGGAATGCAGAATGGAACGTGGAATGGAATGAGGAATGAAATGGAACGGAATGTGCAATGGAATGTGGAATGGAACGTGGAATGGAATGGAATTGAATGTGAAATGGATCTTGAAATGGAATGGAATGGAAAGTGGAATGGAATGTGGAATGGAAAGCGGAATGGAATGTGGAATGGAACTTGGAATGGATCGTACAATGGAAAGTGGAATGGAACGTGGAATGGAATGGAATGGAAGGAGGAAAGGAACGTGTAATGGAATGGAATGGAACGTGGAATGGAACATGGAATGGGATGTGGAATGGAACGTGAAATAGAACGTGGAATGGAATGGAATGGAAACTGGAATGCAATGTGGAATGGAATGTGGAATAGACTGTGGAATGGAATGGAATGGAATGGAATATGGAATGAAATGTGGAATTGAATGTGCAATGGAACGTGGAATTGATCGTGGAATGGAACGTGGAATGAAATGGAACGGAATGTGAAATGGAATGTGGAAGGGAATGGAATGGAATTCGGAATGGAATTCGGAATAGAATGGAAGGTGAAATCGAATGTGGAACAGAATGGAATGGAAAGTTTAAATGGAATGAAATGCCATGTTGAATGGATGTGGACTGCAATGGAATGCAATGGGGAATGGAATAGAATGGAATGTGGAACGGAATGTGGAATGCAATGGAATGGAATTTGGAATGGAATGTGGAAAGAAATGTGGAATGGAATGTGGAATGGAATGGAATGGAATGTGGAATGGAAAGTGGAAAGGAATGTGGAATGGATCGGAATGGAATGTGGAATGGATTGTGGAATGGAATGTGGAATGGAACGTGGAATGGAATGTAATGAATTGTGGAATAGAAAGAGGAATCGAATGTGGAAAGGAATGGAATGGAATGAGGAATGGAATGTGGAATGCAGTGCAATGGAATGTGGAAAGGAATGTGGAATGGAATGAGGAATGGAATGTGGAATGGAACCTGGAATGGAACGTGGAATGGAAACAAATGGAAAGAAACGTGGAATGGAAAGTGTAATAGAACATGAAATAGAATGTGGAATGGAACGTGGAATGGAATGTGCAGTGGAATGTGGAATGGAATGTGGCATGGAATGTGGAATGCAAAGTCGAAGGGAATGCAATAGAATATGGAATGGAGCTCGGAATGGAATGGAATGGAAAGTGGAATCGAAAGTGAAATGGAAAGTGGAAAGTAATGAGGAATGGAACGTGGAATGGAATGTACAATGGAATGTGTAATGGAATGTGGAATGGAATGGAATGGAAGGAGGAACGGAACGTGGAATGGAATGGAATGGAAAGTGGAATGGAACGTGGAATGCAATGGAATGGAACGTGGAATGGAACGTGGAAGGGAATGTATAATGGAACATGGAATGGAACGCGCAACGGAATGGAATGGAATGCGGAAAGCAATGTGGAATATAAAGTGGAATGGAATGTGGAATGGAATGGAATGGAATGTGCAATGAAATGTGGAATTGAATGTGGAATGCAAAGTGAAATGGAACATGGAATGGAATGTGGAATGGAAGGTGGAATGGAATGGAACAGAATGTAGAATGGAATGTGGAATGGAATGGAATGGAGTGTGGAATGGAATTTGGAATGGAATAGAAGGTGAAGTCGAATGTGGAATGGAATGGAATTTAAAGTTCAAATGGAATGGAATGGAATATTGAATGGAATGTGGACTGCAATGGAATGCAATGCGGAATGGATTGGAATGGAATGTGGAATGGAATGGGGAATGCAATGGAATGGAATGTGGTATGCAATGTGGAATGGAATGTGGAATGGAATGGAATGCAATGTGGAATGGAAAGTGGAAGGGAATGTGGAATGGAAGGGAACGTAATGTGGAATGGAACGTGGAATGGAATGCAGAATGGAACATGGAATACACCATGGAATGGAAAGTGGAATGGAGTGTCAAATGGAATGGAATGGAATATGAAGTGGAATGGAAAGGAATGTTGAAAGGAAAGTAATGGAGTGTGGAATGGAACGTGGAATGGAAAGAGGAATTGAATGGAATGGAACGTGGAAGGAAATGTGGAATGGAATGGAATGGAACGTGAAAATGAATGGAATGCAACGTGAAATGGAATGAGAAATGGAATGGAATGAAACGTATAATTTAATGGCATGGAACATGGAATTGAACATGGAATGGAATGAATGGAACATGGAATGCAACGTGGAATGGAAAGTGGAATGGAACGTGGAATGGAACATGGAATGGAGTGGAATGGAACGTGTAATGGAACGAAATGGAATGTGGAATGGAAAGGAATGCAACGTCGAATGGGACGCGGAATGGAACATGGAATGCGACGTAGAATGGAAAGTGAAATGGAATGTGGAAAGGAAAGGAATGGAATGTGGAATGGAATGGAATGGAACGTGAAATGGAATGGAATGCAGTGGAACATAGAATGGAATGGAATGGAATGGAATGGAATGGAAAGGAATAGAATGTGGAATGAAATGGAAAGAAAGGTGGAATGGAATGGAATGGAATACAACTAAATGTGGAATGGAATGGAATGGAATGGAATGGAAAGTGAAATATAATTTGGAAAGGAATGTGAAATTGAATGTGGAATGAAATGTGGAACGGAATGAATTAGAACGTGGAATGGAATGAAATAGGGCGTGCAATGGAATGGAATGGAATGGAAAGTCGAATGGAACGTGGAATGGAACATGGAATGGAATGTGGAATGGAAAGTGGTATGAAATGTAGAATGGAATGGAATGGAAAGTGGAAAGGAATGTGTAAAGGAATGCAATGGATTGAGAATGGAATGTGGAATGGAATGGAATGGAATGTGAAATGGAATGTTGAATGGAATGTGGAGTGGAATGTGGAATGGAAAGTGGAATGGAATGGAATGAAATGAGGAATGGAATGTGGAATGGAATATGGAATGGAACGTGGAAAAGAATGTGGAATGGAATGTGGAATGGAAAGGAATGGAATGGACTGGCATATGAAATGGAATGGAAAGTTAAATGGAATGGCATGGAATTTGGAATGGAACGTGGACTGGAATGTGAAACGGAATGCAATGGAAAGTGGAATGTAATGGAATGGAATGTGGAATGGAATGTGAAATGGAATGCAATGGAAAGTGGAATGAAATGTGGTATCGAATGAAATGGAGTAGACTGTGGAATGGAATGTGGAATGGAATGGAATGTGGAATGTAATGTGGAATGGAATAAAATGGAATGTGGAATGGAATGTGGAATGTAATGTAATGGAATGTTATGTGGAATGAAATGCAATTGAATATGGAATGGAATGGAGTGGAATGTGGAATGGAATGTGGAATGGAATGGAAAGGAATGTTGAATGGAATGGGAAGCAATGTGGAATGCAATGGAATGGAATGTGAAATGGAATGGATTGGGATGTGGAATGGAAGTAAATGGAATGTGGAATGGAATGTGGAATGGCACGTGGAATGGAATGGAATGGCATGGAATGTGGAATGGAATGTGAAATTGATGGAAAGGAATGTGAAATTGAATGGAATGTAATGTGGAATGGAATGAGTAATGGAATGGAATGAAATGTGGAATGGAATGTGGAAAGGAATGGAATGGAATGTGGAATGGAATATGGAAAGGAATGGAAAATAACGTGGATTGGAATCTGCAATGGAATGTGGAATGGATTGTGGAATGGAATGGAATGGGATGGAATGTGGAAAGGAATGGTGAATGGAATGGAAGCAAATGTGGAATGGAATGTGGAATAGAATGGAATGGAATGTGGAATGGAAGTTAATTTAATGCAAAGGAGTGCAATTGAATGGAATGTGGAATGGATTTGAGCTTGAAATGGAATGGAATGGAATGTGGATTGGAATTGAATGGAATGGAATTTGGAATGGAATGGAATGGAATGGAATGTGGAATGGAATAGAATGGAATGTGGAATGCAAAGGAAGGGAATGGGACTTGGAATTTAATGGAATGGAAAGGAACGTTGAATGCAATGGAATGGAATGGAACATGGAATTGAATAGAATTGAATGGGGAAAGAATGTGGAATGGAAAGTGGATTTGAATGTGGAATGGAGTGGAAAGGAATGTGGAATGGAATGGAATGGAATGTGGAATAGAATGGAATTGAATGGAATGTGTAACGGAATATGCAATGGAATGTGGAATGGAATGTGGAATGGAATGAAATGGAAGGTGGAACGGAATTGAACTTGGAATGGAATGGAATGGAATGTGGATTGGAATGGAATGGAATGGAATGTGGAATTGAATGGATTGGAATGTGGAATGGAATGTGGAATGAAATGTGGAATGGAACGGAATGGACTGTGGAATGGAACGTGGAATGGAACAAGGAATTGAACGTGGAATGGGATGTTCAATGGAATATGGAATGGACAGTTGAATGGACTCGAATGGAACGTGGAGTTGAATGTGGAAAGGAATGGAATGGAATGTGGAATGGAACGTACAATGAAACCTGTAAAGGAATCTGGAATGGAACATAGAATGGAATGTGGAATGGAACGTGGAAGGGAATGTGGAGGGGTATGGAATGGAATGGAATAGAAAGTGGAATGGAACGTGCAATGTATCGTGGAATTGAGTGTGGAATGAATCGTGGAATGGAACGTAAAATGGAATGTGGAATGGAATGTGGAATAAAATATGGAATGGAACATGAAACTGAATGGAATGGAATGTTGAATGGAATTTGGAATGGAATGGAATAGAAAGTGGAATGGAATGTGGAATGGAATGGAATGGAATGTGGAATGGTATCTGGAAAGGAAAGTGGAATGGAATGGAGTGGAATGTGGAATGGAATGTGGAATGGAATCTGGAAATGAAAGTGGAATGGAATGGAGTGGAATGTGGAATGGAATGTGGAATGGAATCTGGAAAGAAAAGTGGAATGGAATGGAATGGAATGTGGAATGGAATGTGGAATGGAACGTGGATTTGAAACTGGAATGGAACGAGGAATGGAATGGAATGGAAAGTGGAATGGAACTGGAATGGAACTTGGATTGGAAAGTGAAACGGAATGTGGAATGGAAAGTGGAATACAACGTGTAATGGAATCGATTGGAATGTAGAATGGAATGGGATGTAAATTGGAATGCAATGTGGAATGGAATGTGAAATGGAACGTGGAATGGAAAGTGGAGTGAAATGGAATGGAATGTGGAATGGAATGGAATGGAATGTGGAATGGAATGGAATGGAATGTGGAATGGAATGTGGATCGTAATGAAAAGGAAAGTCGAATGGAATGGTATGGAACGTGGAATGGAATGGAATGGAATGGAACGTGGAATGAAAGGTTTAATGGAACATGAAATGGAAAGTGGAATGGAATGTAGAATGGAATGTGCAATGGAATGTGTAATGGAAACTTTAATGGAATGGAATGGAATGTGGAATAGAACATGGAATGAAATTGAATGGAACGTGGAACGGAAAGTGGAATGGAATGTGGAATGGAATGGAATGGAATGTGGAATGGAATGTGGAACAGAGTGTGGAATGGAATGGAATGGATTGTAGAATGGAATGTGGCAGGGAATTTAATGGAATGTGGAATGGAAAGTGTATTGCAATGTAGAATGGGTTGTGGAATGGAATGTGGAATAGAACAGAATACAATGTGGAATGGAATGTGGAATGGAGTGTGGAATACAACTTGGAATGGAATGCAATGAAATATGGAAAGGAAGGTGGAATGGAATGGAATGGAAAGTGGAACTGTATGTGGAATGGAACTTGTAATGGAATGAAATGGAATGTGGAATGAAAAGTGAAATGCAATGAAATTGAACGTGGAATATAACGTCTAATGGAAAGTGGAATGGAATGTGGAATTGAACATAGGATACAATGTGGAATCAAGTGTGGAATGGAACGGAATGGATTATGGAAAGGAATGTGGAATTGAGTGTGGATTGGAGAGTGGAATGGAATGGAAAGGAATGTGCAATGGAACGTGGAATGGAATGGAATGGAATGGAATGTGGAATGGAATGGAATGGAATGTGCAATGGAATGGAATGAAATGTGGAATGAAATGTGGATTGGAATGGAATGGAATGGATTGTGGAATGGAATGTGGAATGGAATTTAACGGATATTGGAATGGAACGTGGTATGGTATGGGGAATGGAATGTGGAATGGAATCGAATGGAAGAGAAAGGAATGTGGAATGGCATGTGAATTGGAATGCAATAGATTGTGGAACAGAATGTGTAATGAAACACAATGGAGTGAGAATGGAACGTGGAATGGAATGTGGAATGTAATGTGGAACGGACTGCGGAATGGAATGTGGAATGGAATGAGGAATGGAATGGAATGTGGAATGGAAGGTGGAATAGAATGGAATTGGATGTGGAATGAAATGTGGAATATAACGTGTAATGAAATGGAATGGAATGTGGAAAGGAATGGAATGGAATGAGGAATATGATCTGGACTGGAATGGAATGCAATGTGGAATGCAATGTGAAATGGAATGGAATGGAATGTGTAATGAAATGTGGAATGCAATGGAATGGAATTTGGAATGGAATGTGGAATGAAATGTGGAATGGAATGTGAAATGGAAGTGGAATTCAATATCTAATGGAACGGAATGGAGTGTGGAATGGGAAGTGGAATGGAATGCGGAATGGAACCTGGAATGTAATGGAATGGAACGTGTAATGGAATATGGAATGGAATGGAATGGAAAGTGGAAAGGGAAGGAATGGAATGTGCAATGGAATGGAATGGAATGTGGAATGGAATGGAATGGAATGTGGAATGGAATGTGGAATAGAATGTGGAATGGAATGTGGAATTTAAAGGAATGGAATGTGGAATGGACTGAAATGGAATGTGGAAAGGAATCTGGAATGGAATGCAATGGAATGTGTAATGGAACGGAATGGAATGTGGAATGGAATATGGAATGGAACGGAATGGTATGTGGAATGGAATGCGGAATGAAAAGTGGAATGGAATGGAATGGGTTGTGGAATGGAATGCTATGGAATGGTATGGAATCTGGAATGGAATGGAATGTTGAAAGGAACATGGAATGGAACGTGGAAAGGAATGTGGAATGACATGTGTAATGGAAAGGAATGGAAGGTGAAAAGGGATGTGGAATGCAATGGCATGCAACGTGGAATGGAATGGAATGGAATGCAATGTGGAACGGGATTGAATGGAAAGGAGTGGAATTTGGAAAGGAATGTGGAATGGAATGTAGAATGGAATGTGGAATGGAATGGAATGGAATGTGGAAGGCAATGTGGAATGGAAAGTGGAATGGAATGGAAGGAATGTGGAATGGAATGTGAAATGGAAAGGAATGGAAGGAATGTGGAATGGAATGTGAAATGGAATGGAATGGAATGTCAAATTTAATGTGGAAAGGAATCTGAAATGGAAAGTGGAATGGAATGTGGAATGGAATTTGGAATCTATCATGGAGTGGAATGTGAAATATATCGTGGAATGGAAAGTGGAATAGAATTGAATGCACCGTGTAACGGAATGTGGAATGGAATGGAATGGAAAGTGGAATGGAATGTTTAATGGAATGTGGAATGGAATGGAGTGGAATGTGGAATGGAATGTGGAATATAATGGAATGGAATGTGGAATGGAGTGTGGAATGAAATGAAATGGAAAGTGGAATGGAATGGAACGGAATGTGGAATGGAATGTGGAATAGAATGTGGAATGCAAAGGAATGTAATATGGAATGGAATGTGGAAAAGAAAGTGGAATGGAATGCAATGGAATGTTGAATGGAAGGTGGATTGGAATGGAATGGAAAGTGGAATTGAACGTGGATTGTAAACTGGAATGGAATGGACTGGAATGTGGAATGGAATGGAATGGAATGTTGAATGTAATGTAATGGAATATGGAATGGAATGGAGAGGAATGGAATGTAGAATGGAATGTGGAATGGAATGTGGAATGGAATGGAATGGAATGTGGAATGCAATGGAACTGATTGTGGAATGGAATGGAATGGAATGGAAAGTGGAATGGAACGTGGAATGGAATGGAATTGTATGTAGTATGAATGCAATGGAATGTGGAATGGAACGTACAAGTGAATGAGGAATGGAACGTGGAATGGAATGGAACAGAATGTGGAATGGAAAATGGAATGGTATGGAATGGAGTGTGGAATGGAGTGTGGAATGAAACGTGGAATGGAAAGTGGAAAGGAATGGAATGTGGAATGGAATAGATTGGAATGCTTAAATGGAATGGAATGGAATGTGGATTGGAATGTGGACTGCAATGGAATGCAATGTGGAATGGAATGGAATGGAATGTGGAATGTAATTTTCAATGGATTGTGGCATGAAATATGGAATGGAACGTGGAATGGAAAGTGAAATGGAATGGAATGGATCGTGGAATGAACCTGGAATGGAATTTGGAATGGAAGGTGTAATGGAGTGAGGAATGGAATCGAAAGGAACGTGGAATGGAATGTGGAACGGAATGTGCAATGGAATGGAATGGAATGCGGAATGGAATGGATTGGAATGTGGAATGGAATGTGGAATGGAACGGATTGGAATGTTGAATGGAATGTGGAATGCAATGCAACGCAATGTGGAATGGAAATTAACGGAATGTAGAATGTAATGGAATGGAATGTGGAATGGAATGAGGAATGGAATGTGGAGTGGCACTTGGAATGGACGGAGTGCAATGTGGAATGGAATGTGGAATGGAATGTGAAATGGAACGTGGAAGGAATGCAGTGTGGAATGGAACCAGGATTGGAATGGAATGGAACATGGAATGGAACGTGGAATGTAATATGGAATGGAAAGTGGAATGGAATGGAATGGAACGTGGAATGGAACGTGGAATGGAATGTGGAATGAAAAGTGGAATGGAATGGAATGGAATGTGTAACGGATCGTGTAATGGAATGGAATGTAACGTGGAATGGAATATGGAAAGGAACGTGGAATGGAATATGCAAAGGAATGTGAAATGGAACGTGAAAAGGAATGGAATTGAAAGTGGAATGGTAGGTGGAATGGAATGGAAAGGTACGTGGAATGGAATGTGGAATAGAAAGTGGAAATGAACGTGGAATGGAATGTAATTGAATGTGGAATGGAATGTAGAATGGAATGTAGAATGTAATGTGGAAGAGAATGTGGAATGGAATTGAATGGAATGGAATGGAATGTGGAATGGAATATGGAAAGGACTGTAGAATGGAATGTGGAATGGAACGGAATTAAACATGGAAAGGAATGTGGAATAGAATGTGGAATGGAACGTGGAATGCAACGCAATGGAAAGTGGAATGGGATGGACTGGAATGTGGAATGGAACGTGGAAAGGAATGTGGAATACATCGTGGAATGCATAGTGTAATTGAAAGTGTAATGGAAGGTGGAATGGAGCGGAATGGAACGTGGAATGGAATGTGGAGAGGAATGGAATGGAATGTGGAATGGAATGGAATAGAATGTGGAATGGAAAGGAAAGGAACGAGGAATGGAACATGGAATGGAACGTGGAATGCAACGTGGAAAGGAACGTGGAATGTAATGTGAAATAGAATGGAATGGAATGGGGAATAGAATGGAAACGGAATGTGGAATGGAATGGAATGGAGTGGAATGTGGAATGGAATGGAATGGAATGGAATGGAATGAGGAATGCAATGGAATGCAATGCGAAATGGAATGTTGAATGAAACATGGAATGGAAAGTGGAATGGAACATGGAATGGAATGTGGAATGGAATGGAAAAGAATAAGAATGGAATGGATTGGAATGTGGAATAGAATGTGGTATGGAATGGAATGGAATGGAATGTTGAATGGAATAGAATGGAATGGTATGGAACGTGGAATGGAATGGAAAGGAATGTGGAATGGAACGTGGAATGGAATTTAATGGAAGGTGGAATGGAATGCGTAATGAAATGAGGAGTGGAATGTTGAATGGAACGTGGAATGGACTAGAATGGAACGTGGAATGGAATGAGGAATGGAATGTGGAATGCGACGTGGAAGAGAATGTGGAATGTAATTTGGAATTGAAAAGAATGGAATGTGGAATGGAATGGAATGGAATGTGGAATAGAGTGTGTAATGAAATGAAATGGTATCTAGAATAGAATGGAAAGGAATGTGGAATGGAATGTGGAATGGAAAGGAATGTAATATGGAATGGAATGTGGAAACGAAAGTGGAATGGAATGCAATGGAATGTGGAAAGGAACGTGCATTGGAATGGAATGAAAAGTGGAATTGAACGTGGATTGTAAACTGGAATAAAATGGAATGGAATGTGGAATGGAATGGAATTAAATGTGGAATGGAATGTGGAATGGAACGTGGAAAGGAACATGGAATGGAATGGAGTGGAATGTGGAAAGGAACATGGAATGGAATGGATTGGAATGTGGAATGGAATGTGGAATGGAACGGACTGGAATGTGGAATGGAATGTGGAATGCAATGCAACAGAATGTGGAATGGAAAGTAATGGAATGTGGAATGGAATGTGGAATGGAATGAAATGGAATGTGGAATGGAATGAGGAATGGAATGTGGAGTGGCACTTGGAATGAAAAGGAGTGCAATGTGGAATGGAATGTGGAATGGAATGTGAAATGGAAAGTGGATGGAATGCAGTGTTGAATGGAACGTGGATTGGAATGGAATGGAACATGGAATGGAACGTGGAATGGAATGTGGAATGGAAAGTGGAATGGAATGGAATGGAATGTGGAAGGGATCATGTAATGGAATGGAATGGAACGTGGAATGGAATGTGGAATGGAACATGGAATGCAATGTGCAATGGAATGTGAAAGAGGACGTGGAAAGGAATGGAATGAAAAGTGGAACGGTACATGGAATGTAATGGAAAGGAACGTGGAATGGAATGTGGAAAGGAATGTGGAAAGGAACGTGGAACGGAATGGAATGGAATGTGGAATGGAATGTAGAATGGAATGTGGAAGTTAATGTTGAAGGGAATCTGGAATGGAATTGAATGGAATGGAATGGAATGCGGAATGCAATGTGGAAAGGAATGTGGAAGGAAATGTGGAATGGAATGGAATTAAACGTGGAATGGAATGTGGAATGGAATGTGGAATGGAACGTGGAATGCAATGTAACGGAAAGTGGAATGGGATGGACTAGAATGTGGAATGGAAGGTGGAATGGAATGTGGAAGAGAATTTGGAATGGAACGTAGAATGTAACGTGGAAAGGAATGGAAAGTAATATGTAACAGAAAGGAATGGAATGTGGAATGGAATGCAGAATGGAATGTGGAATGGAATGCACTGGAATTTGGAATGGTGTGGAATGGAATGTTGATTGGAACGTGGAAGGGAATGTGCAATGTAACGTGCAATGGAAAGGAATGCAATGTGGAATGGAATGCAGTGGAATATGGAATGTAACGTAATGTAATGTGGAATGGAATGTGAAATGGAATGGAATGGAATGTGGAATAGAATGTGTAATGGAATGGAATGGGATGCGAAATAGTATGGAATGCAAAGCGAAATGGAACGTGGAATGGAACGTGCAATGGAACGTGGAATGGAACTTGGAATGGAATGTGGAATGGAATGGAAAAGAATGAGAATGGAAGGGATTGGAATGTGGAAAAGAATGTGGTATGGAATGGAATGGAATGTTGAATGTAATAGAATGGAATCGTATGGAATGTGGAATGCAATGGAAAGGAATGTGGAATGGAAAGTGGAATGTAATGGAATGGAATGTGGAATGGAATGCGTAATGGAATGAGGAATGGAACGTTGAATGGAATGTGAAATGGAATGGAATGGAACGTGGAATGGAATGTGGAATGGAATGTGGAATGGGACGTGGAATAGAATGTGGAATGTAATTTGGAATGGAAAGGAATGGAATGTGGAATGGAATGCGATGGAATGTGGAATGGAATGTGGAATAGAATGGAATGGAAGGCAGAATAGAATGCAGAATGAAATGGATAGGAATCCGGAATGGAATGGAATGGAATGGTATGGAATGTGGAATGGAACATGGAATGGAAACTGGAATGGAATGTGGAATGGAACATGGAATGGAATGGAATGGAGTGTGCAATGGAATATGGAATGGAATGTGGAATACAACGTGGAATGGAATGTGGAATTGAAAGTGTGATGGAAGGTGGAATGGAATTGAATGGAACGTGGAATGGAATGTGGAGTGGAATGGAATGGAATGTGGAATGGAATGGAATGGAATGTGGAATGGAAAGGAATGGAACGAGGAATGGAAAATGGAATGGAACGTGGAAAGCAACGTGGAACGGAACGTGGAATGTAATGTGAAATGGAATGGGGAATAGAAAGACATGAAATGTGGAAAGGAATGAAATGGAGTGGAATGTGGAATGGAATGGAATGGAATGGAATGGAATGTGGAATGTAAAGGAATGAAATGTGGAATGGAATAGGATGGAATGGAATGGAATGGAATTGAAAGAGGCATGGAATGGAATGAAATTGAAAGAGGCATGGAATGGAATGGAATCTAAAGGAATTTGGAATAGAATGCAATGCAGTGTGGAATGGAATGGAATGGAATGTGGAATTGAATGTGGAATAGAATATGGAAAGGAAAGTGCAAAGGAAAGTGGAATGGAATGGAATAGAATGTGGAATGGAAAGTGGAATTTAATCTAATGGAACATGGAATAGAAAGTAGAATGGATTGGAGGGGAACATAGAATCGAACGTGGAAAGGAACGTCGAATGGAATGGAATGGAAAGTGGAATGGGACGTGAAATGTACTGTAATGGAATGGAATGTGATGTGGAATGTGGAATGGACGGTGGAATGGAATGTGGAATGGAACGGAACGGAATGTGGAATGGAATGTGGAATGTAATGTGCAAAGGAAAGTGGAATGGTATGGAATAGATTGTGGAATGGAACGCAGAATTTGATGGATTTTAACGTGGAATGGAATGAGCAATATAATGAGGAATAGAATGTGGAATGGAACGGAAAGGCAGGGGAAATGGAATGTGCAATGGAATGTGGAATGGAACGTGGAATATAATGCAATGGAAAGTGGAATGGAACTTGGAATGGAATGGAATGTGTTGTGGAATCTGGAATGGAATGTGGAATGCAACCTGGAATGGAACGTGGACTGGAACGGAATGAATTGTGGAATGGAATGTGGAATGGAATGGAATGGGATGTGGAATGAAATGTGGAATGGAATGTGTAATGGAATGGAATGGAATGTGGGAAGAATGGAATGGAATGTGGAATGGGATATGGACTGGAATGGAATGCAAAGTCGAATGGAAAGTGGAATGGAATGGAATGCAAAGTGGAATGGAATGTGGAATGGAATTGAATGGAATGTGGAATGGAATGTGCAATGGAATGTGGAATGGAACGGAATGGAATGCGGAATGGTATGTGAAATGGAATGTGGAATGGAAAGTGAAATGGAATGGAATGGAATGTCGAATAGACCATGGAATGAAAGGGATTGGAAGGTGGAATGGAACGTGGAATGGAATGTGGAATGGAGCGTGGAATGGAATGTGGAATGGAATGTGGAATGGAACCTGGGATGGAATGGAATGGAAGGTGAAATGAAAAGGGGAATGGAATGCAATGGAAAATGGAACGGAATGTGAAATGGAATGAGGAATGGAAAGTGAAATGGAGTGTGGAATGGAAATGAATGGAACGTGGAATGGAATGTGGCATGAAATGTGGAATGGAAAGGAATGGAATGTGGAATAGAATGTGGATTGGAATAGAATGAAATCTGGAATGGAATGGAATGCAATGGAGTGGAATATGGAATGGAATGGAATGGAACGTGGAATGAAACGTGGAATGGAACATGAAAATGAATCTGGAATGGAAAGGAATGCAATGGAATATGGAAAGGAATGGAATGGAATGTGTAATGGAATGTATAATGGAAAGTGGAATGGAATGGAATTGAAAGGAATGTGGAATGAAATGGAATGGAATGTGGAATGGAAAGGAATGGAATCCGGAATGGAATGGAATTTTATGGAATGTGAAATGGAATGGAATGGAATGGAATGTGGAACGGAATGTAATGGAATGCAGTGGAATGCCAAAAGGAATGCAATGGAATGGAACGGAATGCGGAATTGAATCGATTGGGAAGGGGAATGTAATGGAATGGAATATGGAATGCAATGGAATGGAATGGAAGGTGGAATGGAATATGAAATGGAATGAGGAATGGAACCTGGAATGGAATGAAATGGATCTCGGAATGGAGTGGAATGGAAAGTGGAATGGAATGTAATGGAACGTTGAAAGGAACGTGGAATGCAACGTGGAAAGTAAAGTGGAATGGATAGTATAATGGAATGTAATGGAATGTGGAATGGAATTGAATGGAAAGTGGAAAGGAATGGAATGGACAGTGAAATGGAATGGAATGGACTATGGAATTGAATGTGGAATGGAATGAAACGGAAAGTGGAATGAATGCCTAATGGAAAGTTGAATGCAACGTGAAATGGAATGGAAAGGAACATGGGATGGAATGTGGAATGTAATGGAATAGAAGGTGGAAAGGAATTGAATGGAATGGAATGGAATTTGGAATGGAAAGTGGAATGGAATGGAATGGAACGTAGAATGGGATGGAATGGAATGGAACGTGGAATGTAACATGGAATGGAATGGAATGGAATGTGGACTAGAACGTGGAATGGAATGTGGAATGGAATATGGAATGGAAAGTGTGGTGGAATGCAATGGAATGTGGAATGGAATGTGGAATTGAATGTGGAACAGAATGTGGAATTCAATTTAAAGGAATGTGGCATGCAATGTGGAGTGGAACGCGGAATGGAATAGAGTGGAATGTGGAATGGAATGCGGAACGGAATGGAATGGATTGTGGGATGGAATGTGGAATGGAATGTGGAAAGGAATGGAATGTGGAATGGAGTGTGGAATGGAAAGGAATAGAATGTGGAATGGAATGTGGAATGGAATATGTCGGAATGTGGAATGGAATGTGGAATGGAACGTTGAATGGAAAGGAATGGAATGTGGAATGGAATGTAGAATGGAAATTGGAAAGGAATGGAATGGAATGTGGAATGTAATGTGGAATGGAATGTGGAAAGAATGAGGAATGGAAGGTGGAATGCAATGGAATCGAATGTGGAATTGAGTGGGGAATGGAATGGAATGGAATGTGCAATTCAATTTGCAATGGAATGGAAAGGAACGTGGAATGGAATGGAAAGTGGAATGCAGCGGAATGGAATGGGAATGTAATGTGGAATGGAATGGAATGCAATGAGGAATGGAATGTGCAAAGGAATGTGGAATGGAGCGTGGAATTGAAGATGGAATGGAATGGAATGGAATGTGGAATGGAATGTGGAATGGAATGGAATGGAATGTGGAATGGAATGGAATGTGGAATGGAATGGAATGTTTAAATGGAATGGAATGGAATGTGGAATGGAATGTTTACTGGAATGGAACACTATGTGGAATGGAATGTGGAATGAAATGTGGAATGTAATGGAATGGAATGTGGAATGGAAAGGAAAGTTTAAATGGAATGGAAAGGAATGTGGAATGGAATGTGTACTGGAATGGAACACTATGTGGAATGGAATGTGGAATGGAATGGAATGGAATGTGGAATGGAATGGAATGGAATGGAATGTGGAATGGAATGGAATGGAATGTGGAATGAAATGTTCAATGGAATGTGTAATGGAATGTGGAATGGAATGTAATGGAAAAAGGAATGGAACGTAGAATGGCACGTGGAATGGAACGGAATGGATTGTGGAATTGAATATGGAATGGAAAGTGGAATGTAACATGGAATAGAACGTGGAATTTAACGTGGAATGGAATGTAATGGAATGTGG
Source organism: Pongo abelii (assembly GCF_028885655.2). Classification (NCBI taxonomy): domain Eukaryota; kingdom Metazoa; phylum Chordata; class Mammalia; order Primates; family Hominidae; genus Pongo; species Pongo abelii. Next base: position 12,915,404 of record NC_072000.2, on the reverse strand, counting down.
AATGGAATTTAATGGAATGTGGAATGGAATGTGGAATTGAAGGTGGAATGGAATGGAATGGAACGATTAATGAAATGTGTAATGGAATGGAATGGGACGTGTTATGGAATGGAATGGAAGCTGCAATGGAAAGGAATGAAACAAGGAATGGAAAATGGAATAGAACGTGGAAAGCAACGTGGAATGGAACGTGGAATGGAATGTGAAATGGAATGGAATTTAATGTGGAATTGAATGGTATGGAATGTGGAAAGGAATGTAATGGATAGAAATGTGGAATGGAATGGAATGTGGAATGGAATGGAATGTGGAATGGAATGGAATGGACTCTAATGGAATGCGGAATTGAATGGAATAGAATGAGGAATGGAATGGAATGGAATGTTGAATTTAATGGAATGGAACGTGGAATGGAATGTGGAATGCAATGTGGAATGGAAAGTGGAATGGAATGGAAGGGAAAGTGTAATAGAATGGAATGGAATGGAATGAGGAATGCAATGTGGAATGGAATGTGGAATTGAATGGAATGGAACGTGGAATGAAATGGAACGGAATGTGGAACGGAATGGAATGAATTGGAATGTGGAATGAAATGGAATGGAATGGAATGGAAAGTGAAATAGAATGTGGAATTGAAAGTGGAATTGAATGTGGAACGCAACGTGGAATTGAATGTGGAATTGTATCAAATGGATTGTGAAATGGAACGTGCAATGGAATGGTATGGAATGTGGAATGGAATGTTGATTGCAAAGTGGAATGGAATGGAAAGAAACGTGGAATCGAATGTGGACTGGAACGTGGAAAGGAACGTGGAATTGACCGGTTAATTGAATGGAATAGATTGTGGAATGTAATGTGCAATGGAATGGTATGGAACATGGAATGGAATGTGGAATGCAATGTTGAATGGAATGGAATGGAATGTGGAATGGAATGTGAAATGGAACGTGGAATGGAACGTGGAATGGAATGGATTGGAATGTGGAATGGAATGTGGGATGGAATGGAATGTGGGATGGAATGGAATGGAATGTGTAATGGAATGTGGAATGCAGTGTGAAATGGAATGGAAAATGGAATGGAATGTAGAATGGAATGGAATGGAATGTTTAAATGGGATGGTATGGAAAAGCAGAATGGAATATGGTCTGTAATGGAATGCAATGTGGAATGGAAAGTGGAATGTATTGGAATGGAACGTGGAATGAAACGTGGAATGGAACGTGGAATGAAATATGGGATAGAATAGAATGGAATCTGTAATGAAAGGGAATGGAATGTGGAATGGAATGTGAAATGGAATGGAATGGAAAGGAATGGAATGTGTAAGGCAATGTTATGGAATGTGGAGTGGAAAGAAATGGAACGTGGAATGCAACGTGGAATGAAACGAGGAATGGAATGTGGAATGGAACGTGTAATGGAAAGTGGAATTGAATGGAAAGGAATGTGGAATGTAAGGGAATGGAACGCGGAATGCAACGTGGAATGGAAAGCGGAATGCAACATGGAGTGGAACTTGGAGTGGAATGTGGAATGGAATTGAATGGAATGTGGAATGGAATGGAATCGAATGTCGAATGGAATGGAATGTAGAGGAATTTGGAATGGAATGGAATATAATGAGAAATATAATGGAATGGAATGTGGAATGGAATGGAATGGAATGGAAAGTGGAAAAGAAAGGAATGGAATGGAATGTGGAATGGAATGTCGAATTTAATGTGGAATTGAATGGAAAGGAATGTGGAATGGAATGGAATGGTACGTAGGATGGTTTCGACTGGAAAGGGGAATGGAATGTCGAAAGGAACGAGGAATGGAGTGGAATGGAACTTGGAATGGAACGTGGAATGGAATGCAATGGAATGTTGAATGGAACTTGGAATGGAACGTGGAATGGAATGCAATGGAATGTGGAATGGAATGCAATGGAATGTGGAATGGAAAGTGGAATTGAACGTGGAATGGAATGGAATGGAAGGTTGAATGGAATGCGGAATGGAATGTGGAATGGAACGTTCCATTTCACATTCCATTCCATTCCATTCCATATTCCTTTCCATTCCATTCCGCATTCCATTCAATTGCATTTTACATTCCATTCCACATTCTATTCCATTACTTTGCACAATCCTTTCCATTCCATTCCAAATTACATTCCACATTCCATTCCACATAACATTCCATTCCATTCCACATTCCATTCCATTGCAGTTCACATTCCATTCCATTCCATTCAACATTCCATTCCACATTCCATTCCTTTCCATTCCACATACCGTTCCATTGCACATTCTATTCCGCTCCATTGCATTCCACATTCCATTCCATTCCATTCCATATTCCATTCCCCGTTGCATTCCACGTTCCTTTCAACGTTCTATTCCACATTCCATTCCATTAAATTCCACATTCCATTCCATGTTCCATTCCATTCCATTCCGCATTGCTTTCCACATTCCACTCCATTCCATTCCACATTTCATTCAACATTCCATCCCATTCCATTCCACATTCCATTCCATGTTACATTCCATTCCATTTCATATACCATTGCACATTCCATTCCATTCAATTCCACATTCAATTCCACATTTCATTACATTCCATTCCACATTCCATTCCATTCCATTTCAAATTCCATTTGATTCTATTGCATTCCTCTCTACATTCCATTGCATTCCATTCCAGATTCCATTCCATTCTGTTCCATGTTCCATTCCACAATCCATTCCACTCCATTCAATTCCACGTGACAGTACATATTCCATTCCATTCCATTCCAGAGTGCATTCCAAATTCTTTTCCATTCCATTCCACATTCCAAGGTGTTCCATTCCACATTCCATTCCATTCCATTCCACATTCCATTCCACATTCCATTTCATTCCATTCCATTGCACATTCCATTCCACATTCCATTCCATTCCACATTCCATTCCACATTCCATTACATTCCATTCCACAAACCATTCCAAATTCCACCCCATTGCTCATTCCATACCACATTCCATTGCATTATATTCCACATTCCATTCCATTCCACATTGCATTCAATTCTTTTCCACCTTCCATTCCACGTTCCATTGCATGATCCATTCCACGTTGCATTCCACGATCCATTCCATTCCACTCCACAATTCATTTCACCATTCATTTGACGTTCCATTCCACGTTCCATTCCCCATTTCATTCCATTACATTTCATGTACCGTTCCGCATTCCATTCCATTCCATTCCGCATTCCATTCCATTCCATTCCTTTCCACATTCCATTCCATTCCATTCCATTCCACGTAGCATTCCACGATCCATTCCACTTTCCATTCCATTACATTGCACATTCCATTGCACATTCCATTCCATTCCACTGCATTTCACATTCCATTCCATTCCATTCCACATTTCATTTCAAATTCCATTCCATTCCTTTCCATTCCTTTCCAAATTCCATTCCACATTCCATTCCATTCCGTACAATTCCACATTCCAATCCACATTCCATTCCATTCCATTCCATATTCCATTCCATTCCATATTCCATTCCATTCCATTCCTTTCCATTCCATTCAATTCCATTCCATATTCCATTCCACATTCCATTCCATTCCATTCCTTTCCATTCCATTCCTTTCCATTCCATTCCACATTACATTCCAGATTCCATTCCATTCCATTCCACATTCCTTTCCACTGCAAATTCCATTCCACGTTCCATGCCAAGTTCCATTCCACGTTCTATTCCACGTTCCATTCCACATTCAATTCCATTCCATTCCACATTCCATTCCACTGCATTCCACTCCGTTCAATTCCATTTTCCATTCCATTCCACTCCATTTCATTCCAAGTTCCATTCCACATTCCATTCCAGATTCCATTCCACATTCCATTCTGTTCCATTCCATTCCATTCCACATTTCATTCCATTCCATTCCACATTCCATTCCATTGCATTCCACATTCTATTCCATTCCATTCCACATTCTATTTCACATTCCTTTCCATTCCATTCCACGTTCCATTCCACATTCAATTCCATTCCATTCCACATTCCATTCCATTCCAATCCATTCAAGTCCACATTCCATTCCATTCCATTCCATTACACATTCGATTCCATTACGTTACACATTCCATTCCATATTCATTCTATTCCACTCCATTACACATTCGATTCCATTACGTTACACATTCCATTCCACATTCATTCCATTCCATTCCACTTTCCATTCCACAATCCTTTCCACATTCCGTCACATTCCATTCCACATTCCATTCCATTCCATTCCACATTCCATTCCCTTTCTTTTCTTTACTTTTCATTCCATTTCATTTCATACTCCATTCCACATTACCTTCCATTCCACTCCACGTTCCATTCCGCTTTCCATTCCATTCCATTCCGCATTCCATCCCATTGCATTTCAAATTCTATTCCATTCCATTCCACATTCCAATCCATTCGATTCCACATACCATTCTATTCCATTCCATTCCACATTCCGTTCCATTCCATTAAACATTCTATTCCACATTCCATTCCATTACACATTCCATTCGTCTGTCCATTCCGTTCCACATTGTATTCCACATTCCTTTCCATTCCAATCCCTATTCCATTCCATTGCATTACATATTCTATTCCACTTTCCATTCCATTCCATTCCACATTCCATTCCACAGTCCTCTCCATTACATGTCACATTATATTCCATTCCATTCAATTGCATTCCATTCCATTCAATTCCACATTCCATTCCTCTTTCCATTCCATTCCATTCCACATTCCATTCCATATTTCATTACATTCCATTGAACATTCCATTACACTTTCCATTCACTTTCATTGCACTCCACATTCCTTTCCATTGCATTCCTTCATTTTACTTTCCAATCCATTCCATTCCATTCCTCCTTTCTACCTTCCAATCCATTCAATTTCACATTCATTTACATTCCATTCCACATTCCATTCCATTCCATTCCACATTCCATTGCAAATTCCATTCCATTCCATTCCATTTAACATTCCATTGCAAATTCCATTCCATTCCATTCCACATTCCATTGCAAACTCCATTCCATTCCATTCCAGATTCCATTCCAAATTGCATTCCATTCCATTCCACGTTCCATTCCACGTTCCATTCCACTTTCCTTTCTACGTTCCATTCCACGTTCCATTCCACATTTCTTTCCACTGTCAATTCCATGTTCCATTCTACATTTCATTCCATTCCATTTCATATTCCATTACAATTTCCATTCCATTCTATTCCATGTTCCATTCCATATTCCATTCCATTCCATTCCACATTCCATTTAATTTTGTTTTGCATTCCATTCCATTCCATTCCATTTCATGCCACATTCCATTGCATTCCATTCCATTGCATTCCACATTCCATTCCATTGCATTCCATTACATATTCCATCCAACATTCCATTCCACGTTTCATTCCATGTTCCATTCCAAACCATGATACTTTCCATTCCACCTTCCATTCCATTCCATTCTACCTTCCATTCCATTCCATTCCACATTCCATTCCACATTCCATTACGTATCATTCCACATTGCATTAAATATTCCATTCCACGTTCCATTCTATTCCAATCCACATTCCATTCCTTTCATTTCCACATTCCATTCCACATTCCATTCTTCATTCAATTGCATTACATTCTTCATTCCATTGCATATTCCATCAAATTACATTCCACATTCCATTCCATTCTTATCCATTCCATTCCTGATTCCATTTCACATTCCATTCCTTTCCATTCCACTTTCCTTTCCATTCCATTCCACGTTCCATTCCACATTTCATTCCATTTCATTACACATTCCATTCCATTCCATTCCATTCCATTCCATTCCATTCCACATTCCGTTCCATACCATTCCATTCCACAATACGTTCCATTTTATTTCACATTCCATTCCTTTCATTCCATTCCAAAGTCCGTTCCATTCCTTTCCTCATTCCATTCCACATTCCATTCCACTTTCCACTCCATTGCATTCCACATTCCAATCCGTTTCGTTCCAATCCTTTCCATTCCCCATTCCATTTCATTCGATTCTACATTCCATTCCCCTCCTTTTCACAATTCATTCCATTCTATTCCACATTCCATTACATTCCATTCGTCTCCACGTTGCATTCCATATTCCATTCCACGTTCCATTCCACTTTCCATTACACGTTCCACTCCACGTTTCATTCCACGTTCCACTCCATGTTCCATTCTATTCCATTCCATGTTCCATTCTTCATTCCATTTCACTTTCCATTCCATTCTATTCCACATTCCATTGCGTATTCCATTCCGCGTTCCATTCCCTTCCATTCCTCATTCCATTCCATTCTGTTCCACATTTCATTTCACGTTCCATTCCATTCCATTCCACAATCCATTACACATTCCATTCTACTACAGTCCACATTACATTCCACTCTATTCCCTTACATTCCTCATTCCATTTCACATTCCATTGCCTTCCATTCCATGTTCCATTCCACATTCGATTCCACGTTCCACTGCATATTTCATTCCGTTTCATTCTACATTCCATTCCATTCCATTCCAATTCCATTCCACATTCCATTCCATATTCCATTCTATTCCATTCCATATTGCTTTCCATTCCATTGCACGTTCCATTGCATTCCATTCCACATTCCATTCCATTGCATTCCATATTCAATTCCATTCAATTCCACATTCCGTTCCAATCAATTCCAATGCATTCCTTTCCATTCCACATTCCATTAAACTGCATTACACATTCCTTTCCACATTCCATTCCATTCCATTCCAAATTCCACACCATTCAATTCCACATTCCAGTGCATTCCATTCCACTGCATTCCACATTCCATTCCTTTCCATTCCACTTTCCATTCCATTGCATTAAACATTCCACTCCATTCCATTCCACTTTCCATTCCATTCACCTTCCATTCCTTTCCATTTGATTCACATTCCATTCCTTTCCATTCCAGATTCAATTCCATTCCATTCCACATTAAATTCCACTCCATTCCATACACCTTCCATTCCTTTCCATTTCATTCGCATTCCATTCCTTTCCATTCCACATTCAATTCCATTCCATTCCACATTAAATTCCATTCCATTCCACATTCCTTTCCGTTCCACATTCCATTGTATTCCATTTATTTCCATTCCACATTCCATTCCACACCATTCCATTCCATTCAGTTTCACATTCCATTAACTTCCAATCCATTCCACAGTCCATTCAATTCCATTTCACATTCCATTCCGTTTCCTTGCATTCCACAGTGCATTCCATTCCATTCCATTGTGTTCCACTTTCCATTCTGTATTCCATTCCATTCCAAATTCCATTCCACTTTCCATTCCATTCTATTCCACATTGCATTGCATTCAATTCCACATTCCATTGCATTCAATTCCACATTCCATTGCATTCAATTCCACATTCCATTGCGTTCCATTCCACAATCCGTTCCATTCCATTACTCATTCCATCCTATAGCATTCCATTCCACTTTCCATTCCAAATTCCATTCCACATTCCATTATATTCCATTCCATTACACATTCCATTCCATTCAATTCCATTCCGTGTTCCTTTCCACTTTCCATTCCACATTCCATTGCATTCCATTCGACATCCCATTCGAATCCATTACACGTTCCATTCCATTCCACATTCTATTTCACATTCCATTCCATTCCATTCGACTTTCCGTTCCACATTCAATTGTATTCCATTCCACACTCCATTCCATAACTCTCCACAATTCCCTTCTATTTCCATTTCACTTTCCATTGCATTACATTCCACATTCCATTGCATTCCATTCCACATTCTATTCCATTTAATTCCATTATATTCCACTTTCCACTACACTATCCTTTGCATTGCGATACACATTCCATTCCATTCCATTCCAATTTGCATTCCATTCCATTCCAATTTCCATTCCATTCCATTGCACACTGCATTCTATTCCATTCCATTCCACACGCCATTCCCATCCATTCAACATTGCATACTACGTTCCATTAAATTCCATTCCACTTTCCGTTCTACATTCCATTGCACATTCCATTGTTTACCGTCCCATTCCCCTCCACGTTCCATTCCACATTCCATTCCCCATTCATTTCCATTCCATTCCGTATTCCATTCCATTTCATTCCATTCCTTTGCATTCCGTCTTCCTTTCTTTTTCATTGCATTCCACATTCCTTTCCAATCCATTCCATTTTCCATTCCATTCCTTTCCACAGTCCGTTCCACATTCCATTCCATTCCACTTTCGTTTTCACATTCCATTCCACTTTCGATTTCACATTCCATTCAATTCCATTACATTCCCTTCCGTTGCATTCCACATTACATTCCCTTCCATTCCGTTAAACGTTCCATTCCATTCCACTGCATATTCCATTCCATTCCATTCCACATTCCATTCCACATTTCATTCCATTCCATTCCACGATCCATTCCATATTCCATTCCATTCCTTTACACATTCCATTCCAATTCATACCACATTCCATTCAACATTCCTTTCCATTCCACTCCATTCCATTCCATTCCACCTTCCATTCCACATTCCGTTCCACATTGCATTGCCCATTCCATTCCATTCCTCTCCATTCCATTTCATTCCACGTTCCATTCCACATTTCATTCCACATTCCATTCCACATTCCATTCCATTCCATTCCACTTTCCATTCCACTTTCCATTCCACATTCCATTCCACATTCCATTCCATTCCATTCCATTCCATTCCATTGCACATTTTGTTCCATTCCACATTCCATTCCATTAATTTCCCCATTCCATTCCATTCCTCTCCATTCCATTTCATTCCACGTTCCATTCCACATTTCATTCCACATTCCATTCCACATTCCCTTCCATTCCATTCCACTTTCCATTCCACATTCCATTCTACATTCCATTCCTTTACATTCCATTACATTACATTCCATTGCACATTCTGTTCCATTCCACATTCCATTCCATTAATTTCCACATTACATTCCATTCCTTTCCACATTCCATTCCATTGCATTCCATTCCATTCCATTCTATTGCACCTTGCATTCCTGTTTCCGTTCCACTTTCCATTCCACATTCCTTTCCATCCCAATCCATTCCACATTCCATTCCACATTCCAACCCATTCTATTCCAAATTACTTTCCATTCCATTTTACACTCCATTCCACATTCCATTCCACTACATTCCAAATTCCTTTCCACATTCCACTTCATACCATTCCACAGTCCTTTCCTTTCTATTCCACTTTCCATTCCACATTCCATTCCATTACTCATTCCATTCCATTTTCCATTCCATTACATGGAATTCGACTTTCCATTCCATTCCATTCCAAATTACACTCCATTCAATTCCACATTCCATTCCACATAAAATTTCATTCTATTCCACGTTGCATTACACAGTCCTTTCCACATTCCTTTCCATTCCATTTCATTCCACATTCAATTCCATTCTATTCTATTTCAATCCATTTTCTATTGCATTCCATTCCACATTCCATTGCATTGCATTCCACATTCCATTCCATTCCCTTCCACAATCCAGTAGATATTACATTCCTTTCCTTTCCACATTGCATTGCAGAGTCCATTTCAATCCATTCCACACTGCATTCCACATTCCATTCCTTTCCATTGCACATTCCATTGCATTCCATTTCACATTCCATTCCACATTCCATTCTATTCCATTCCGATTTCCATTCCACATTCCATTCCACATTCCATTCCATTCCACTCCGCATTCAATTCCACGTTCCACTCCACGTTCCATTCCAAGTTCCATTCCACGTTCCGTTCCATGTTCTATTCCAATCCATTCCACATTCCATTCCATTCCATTCCACATTCCGTTCCTTTCCATTCCACATTCCGTTCCACATTCCTTTCCGTTTCATTTCACATTCCATTCCACATTCCATTCCATTCCACTCCATATTAGTTTCTAATCCATTCCGCATTCCATTCAATTCCATTCCACATTCCATTTCTCATTCCATTCCATTCCATTGCACAATCCTTTCTATTCCATTCCACATTACATTCCACATTCCATTCCACATACCATTCCAATCCATTCCACATTCCATTCCATTGCAGTTCACTTTCCTTCCATTCCATTCAAGATTCCATTCCACATTCCATTCTTTTCTATTCCACATTCCGTTCCATTCCATATTCCATTCCATTCCGTTGCAATCCACATTCATTCCATTCCACGTTCCATTCCAAATTCCATTCCATTCCATTCCACATTCCGTTAAATTCCATTCCACAGTACATTCTATTCCATTCAGTTCCAGTCCGCATTCCATTCCATTCCACATTCCTTTCCACCTTCCATTCCATTGCATTCCAGATTCCATTCCATTCTCTTCCACATTACTTTCCATTCCATTCTACAATCCATTCCACTTTCTTTTCCTCATTGATGTCCACGTTCCATTCCACATTCCATTCCAAGTTCCATTCCACGTTCCATTCCACATTCCATTCCATTCCACGTTCCATTACAGATTCCATTCCATTCCATTCCACTTTCCATTCCACATTCCACGTTCCATTCCATTTCATTCCACATTCCAGTCCACGTTACATTCTGTTCCATTCCACATTCCTTTACCCATTTCATTCCATTCCATCACACTTTCCATTCCACGTTCCATTCCATTCCATTCCACATTCCATTCCCAATGGCTTTCCGCGTTCCATTCCACCTTCCCTTAGACGTTCCATTCCACATTCCATTCCACATTTCTTTCCATTCCATTTCATACAGCATTCCACGTTCCATTCCATTCCATTCCACATTCAATTCCACTTTCCATTTCATTCCATTCCACATTCATTTCCATTCCATTGCAAATTCCATTCCTTTCCATTTCACATTCCGTTGCATTCCATTGCATACCATATTCCATTCTATTCCATTCCACAATACATTCATTTCAATTTCATTCCATTCCATATTCCATTCCACATTCCGTTCCACATTACATTACATTCCTTTTCACATTCCTTTCCGTTCCACTCAATTCCACAGTCCATTCCATTGCATTCCATATTGCATTCCACATTCCATACCAAATTGCAATCCACATTCCATTGCATTCCTTTCCACAATCAATTCCATTGCATTCCACATTCCATTCCTTTCGTTTTCACATTCCATTCCATTCCACAGTCCATTCCATTGCATTCCACATTCCATTCCACATTCCATTCCGAATTCCATTCAACATTCCTTTCCATTCCATTCCACATTCCATTCCATTCCATTCCATTGCCTTCCAGATTCCCTTCCATTTCTTTCCACTCGACATTCCCTTCCACATTCTATTGCATTCAATTCCACATTCCATTCCCCATTCCACTCCATTCCATTCCACATTCCGTATCATTCCACTCCTCCTTCCATTCCATTCCATTACACCTTCCATTCCATTCCATTGAACATTCCATTCCAAATCTTTCCATTGCATGCCACATTCCATTCCAATCCATTCAATTCCATATTCGTTTCCATTCCATTCCACATTCCATTCCATCCCATTCCATATTCCATTCCATCCCATTAAACTTTCCACTCCACTTTCCATTACATTGCATTCCACATTCCATTCCCATTCCATTCCATTCCATTCCACATTCCATTCTAAGCATTCCACATTCCATTCAACATACCATTCCATTCCGTTCCACATTCCATTCCACATTCCGTTGCATTCCATTCCACATTCCATTTCATTGCATTCCACATTCCATTCTTTCCATTCGACATTCAATTCCCCCTTCCATTTCTTTCCATTCCACATTCCATTCCACCTTCCATTCCATTTCATTCCATGTTCCATTCCACATTCCATTCCATTAATTTCCGCATTCCTTTCCATTCCATTCCAAATTCCATTCCATTCCATTCCACAATGCTTTACATTGCATGCCACATTCCATTCCAAATTGCATTACATTCCTTTCCACATTCCATTCCATTACAGTTCACATTCCATTCCATTCCTTTTCACATTCCATTCCACATTCCATTCCATTCCATTCCACGTTTCATAACATTCCATATTCCATTCCATTCCATACGATTCCACATTGAATTCCAATCCACGTTCCATTACACATTCCATTCTATTCCATTCCACATTCCAGTCCATTCCACATTCCATTCCATTCCGTTCCACAATCCTTTACATTCCATTCCACCTTCCATTCCAAATTCCATTACATTCCTTTCCACATTCCATTCCATTGCAGTTCACATTCCATTCCATTCCATTCCAGTTTCCATTCCATTCCTTTCCATATTCCATTACGTTGCATTCTTTTCCAATTTCCCTTCCATTGCCTTGCAATCCACATTCCATTCTTTTTCTTTCTATTCCAGGTTTTATTCCACATTGCATTCCACATTCCATTCCATTCCATTCCACATTCCATTCCATTCCACTCCATTCCATCCCAGATTCCATTCCCCGTTCCTTTCGACGTTCCATTCCACATTCCATTCCATTCCATTCCACATTCCATTCCATTCCATTCCACTTTCCGTTCCTTTCCGTTCTGCCTTGCTTTCCACATTCCATTCCATTCAATTCCACATTTCATTCAACGTTCCATTCCATTCCATTTCACATTGCATTCCACATTTCATTCCATTCCGTTTCATATACCATTCCATATTCCATTCTATTCCATTCCACATTCAATTCCACGTTTCATTACATTCCATTCCACATTCCATTCAATTCCATTTCAAATTCCTTTCGATTCCATTGCATTCCTCTCTACATTCCATTGCATTCCATTCCACATTCCATTCCATTCCATTGCACGTTCCATTCCACATTCCATTCCATTCCATTCCATTCCACGTTCCGTTGCACACTCCATTCCATTCCATTCCAGAGTGCATTCCAAATTCGTTTCCATTCCATTCCACATTCCATTCCATTCAATGTTCCACTCCACGTTGCATTCTATCTTCCATTCCACGTTCCGTTCCACGTTCTATTCCAATCCATTCCACATTCCATTCCTTTCCATTCCACATTACATTCCTTTCCATTCCACATTCCATTCCACATTCCATTCCATTTCATTTCACTTTCAATTTCACATTCCATTCCATTGCATTGCACATTCCATTCCATTCCATTCCAAAAATCATTCCATTGCATTCCACATTCCTTTCCATTCCATTCCAAATTCCATTCCATTGTCGTTCACATTGCATTCCATTCCATTCCACATTTCATTCCACATTCCATTCAATTCCATTCTACATTCAATTCCATACCATATTCCATTCGGTGCCATTCCTTTCCACATTCCATTTCATTCCACGTTCCATTCAAAATTCCATTCCATTCCATTCCACTTTCCATTCCATTCCATTCCACAGTCCATTCCATTCTATTCAATTCCAGTCCGCTTTCCATTCCATTCCATTCCATTCCATTCCATTCCACATTCCATTCCACATTCAATTCCATTCCATTCCACTTTCCTTTCCATGTTATATTCCATTCCATTCCACATTACATTACATTCCTTTCCATTCCACTTTCCATTCCCATCCATTCCACATTCCTTTCCACATTCCATTCCGTTGCATTCCAGATGTCATTCCATTCCATTCCACATTCCATTGCATTCCATTCTATATTGCATTCGACAGTCCTTTTCACATTTCTTTCCAAGTTCCATTCCATTTTCCTTTCCAAGTTCCATTCCACTTTCCATTCCATTCCATTCCACATTCCATTACACATTCCTATCCATTCCATTCCACATACCATTCCACGGTCCATTCCATTGCATTCCACATTCCATTCCATTCCACTCCAGATTCCATTCCATTCCATTCCACATTCTATTCCATTCCGTTCTACATTCCATTGCAATTATTTACATTGCATGCCACTTTCCATTGCATTCCATTCCATTCCATATTCCATTCCATTCCCTTCCACATTCCATTCCATTCCCTTCCACATTCCATTCCATTCCATTCCACATTTCATTCCATTCCGTTCTATTCCACATTCCATTCCATTACATTCCATTTTCCATTCCATTCTATTCCACGTTCCATTACTCATTCCATTCCATATTCCTTTCCATTCCATTCCAAGTGGCATTCCATTGCATTCCACTTTCCGTTGCACATACAATTCTATTCTTTTCCGCATTTCATTCCATATTCCATTCCATTCCATTCCACACGTCATTCCATTCCATTCTCTTTCATTCCACATTCCATTGCATTCCATTCAACATTCCATTCAATTCCATTCCTTTCCGTTCAACATTCTATTCCATTCCGTTCAAATTCCTTTTGATTCCATTCCACGTTCCTTTACATTCCATTCAATTCCATGCCGTTCCGTTCCACATTGCATTCCATTCCATTCCACCTTGGATTCCATTCCATTCCATTCCACATTCCATTAAATTTTCCATTCCATTCCATTCCACATTCTTTTCCATTCCATTCCATTCCACATTCCCTTCCATTCCATTCCATTCCAGATCCATTCCACGTTCTAGTCCACTTTCCATTCCACACTCCATTCCTTTCCATTCCACATTCCATTCCATTCTAGTCCACATTCCATTCCACATTCCTTTCCATTCCATTCCACATTCCAATCCACTTATAATTCCACATTCCATTCCATTCCATTCTGCATTCCATTCCATTCCATTCCACATTCCATTCTGCATTCCATTCCATTCCACATTGCATTCCATTCCATTCTACCTTGGATTCCATTCCATTCCATTCCACATTGCATTAAACTTTCCATTCCATTTCATTCCACATTCCCTTCCATTCCATTACTTTCCACATTCCATTCCACGTTCTAGTCCACTTTCCATTCCACATTCCATTCCACACTCCATTCCATTCCATTCCACATTCCATTCCATTCTATTCCACATTCCATTCCACTTTCCTTTCCATTCCATTCCACATTCCATTCCACGTAAAATTCCACATTCCATTCCATTCTATTCCACATTCCATTCTGCATTCCATTCCATTCCATTCCACATTGCATTCTGCCATCCATTCCATTCCATTCCCCATTCCGTTACACATTCTGTTTCATCAAATTTCGCATTCCATTCCACGTTCCATTACATTGCATTCCACTTTCCATTTCCATTCCATTCCATTCCCCATTCCATTCCAAGCATTCCACATTCCATTCCATTCCGTTCCAACATTCCATTACACATTCCAATCCATTCCGTTCCACATTCGATTTGATTACATTCCACGTTCCATTCCACTTTGCTTTCCTTTCCATGCCATCAACATTCCAATCCATTTCATTCTATATTCCATTCCACAGTCCATTCCACATTCCACTCCATTCCACTCCACGTTGCATTCCAGTCCATTTCACCCTGCATTCCTTTGCATTCCACATTCCATTCCATTCCATTGCACATTCCATTCCATTCCATTCCACAATCCATTCCAATCTACATTCCATTCCATTCCATTCCGTTCCATTACACACTGCATTCCACTGCATTCCATTCCACATTCCATTCAAAATTCCATTCCATTGCACATTCAATTCCATTCCATTCTTTGTTCCATTCCACATACCATTCCACATTCCATTCCATTCTATTCCACGTTCCATTCCACATTCCATTCCCTTCCATGCCACATTCCATTCTGCATTCCTTTCCACTTTATATTCCATTCCATTTCTTTACACATTCCATGCCATTCCATTCCTCGTTCCATTCCACTTTACATTACACATTCCATTCCTTTCCTTTTCATTCCGTTCCATTCCATTCCATTCCATTCCACATTCTATTCCATTCCATTTTGATGCCTTCCACATTACCTTCCATTCCATTACACTTTCCATTCCCTTCCATTCCACTTTCCGTTCCACATTCCATTCCCAGTTGCATTCCACTCCATTCCACCTTCCATTGCATTCCACGTTCCATTCCATTCCATTCCACCTTTCATTCCATTCCACGTTTCGTTTCATTCCATTCCATGCTCCATTCCATTCCATTCCACGTTCCATTCCACATTCCACTCCACTTTCCATTCCATGTTGCATTCCACGTTCCATTCCATTCCATTCCACTTACCAGTCCTCATTCCATCCCACATTCCATTTTATTCTGTTCCACATTTCTTTCCACATTCCAATCCACATTCAATTGCATTTCATTCCACATTCCATTGCATTTCTTTCCGCATTCCATTCCATTATATTCCATTCTATTCCTCATTCCATTACACATTCCTTTCCATTGCATTCCAAGTTCCATTCCATTCCATTCCATGTTCCATTACACATACCGTTCCATTCCTTTCAACATTCCAATCCATATTGCATTCGTTTCCATTCCACATATCACTGCATTTCATTCCCTTGAATTCCATATTCATTTCCATTACATTCCTCATTCCATTCCATTCAATTCACGTCCATTTGAAATTCCATTCCATTCCATTCCACATTTAATTGCATTCCATTCCATTCCATTCCACATTCCATTCCATTCCTTTCCACATTCCATTCCCTTCCATTGCATATTCCATTACATTCCTTTCCACATTCCATTCTGTTCCATTGTACATTCAATTCCAGTCCATTCCATTCCATTCAACATTGGATTTCATTGATTCCATTTCACATTCCATTCAACATTCCATTCCATTACATTGTACGTTCCATTCCATTACATTCCTCGTTGCATTCCACATAACATTCCACATACCATTCCACATTCCATTACATTCCAATCCGCATTCCATTCCACATTACATTCCGTTTCATTCCACATTCCATTCCGCATGCCATTCTATTCCATTTCGCATTCCATTACACATTCCATTCCATCACATTCAACGTTCCATTCCACATTCCTTTACATTCCGTTCCACATTCCATTCCACTTTCCATTCTATTCCATTCCACATTCTATTCCATTCCGCTTTCCATTACAGGTTCCATTCCACGTACCATTCCACGTCAATTCCATATTCCACTCCACATTCCATTTCCCATTCCATTCCTTTCCATTCTATTCCATTCCACCTTCCATTCCATTTCATTGCATTTTCCATTCCACATTACATTCCACATTCCATTGCATTCCATTTCATTCCATTCCCTTCCATTCCTTTCCATTCCACATTCCATTGCTTTCCATTCAATTCCACATTAACTTCCATTCCATTCAACTTTCCATTCCCTTCCACTCCACATTCCGTTCCACCTTCCATTCCACGTTGCATTCCACTTTCCATTCCACTTTCCATTCCATATTCCTTTCCATTCCATTCCACATTCCATTTCACTTTCCATTCCATTGCATTCCACATTCCATTCCATTCCATTACACATTCCATTTCATTCCATTCCTTTCCATATTCCATTCCATTACTTTCCAGATTCCATTCCAATCCATTCCATATTACGTTCCATTCCACATTCAATTCCATTCCGCATTATATTCCATTCAATTCCACATTCCATTTGTTTCCATCCAATTCCACTATCCATTCCATTCCATTCCTCATTCCATTCCATTCCATTCCATTCCACATTCCGTTCCACATTCCATTCCACATTTCATTGTATTCCTTTCCACATTCCATTCCATTCTAATCCACATTCCATTCCATTCTGTTTCACATACCATTCAATTCCATTGCATTCCCTTCCATTCCACGTTTCTTTCCATTCCATTCCAGATTTCATTCCATGTTCCATTCCACGTTTTATTCCACTTTCCATTCCACATTGCATTCCACGTCCCTTTCCACCTTCCATTCAAAGTTCTATTCCACTTTCCATTCCTCATTCCATTCCACATTCCATTCCACATTCCTTTAAATTCCATTCCACCTTCCTTTCCTTTCCATTCCACAATCAATTCCATTCATTCCACACTTCATTCCATTCCATTCTACATTCTATTACCTTCCATTCCACATTCCATTCTATTCCACTTTCAATTCCATTCCATTCCATTCCACATTTCATTCCATTCCCTTCCACATTGCATGCCATTCCTTTCCAAATTACATTCCATTCCACATTGAATTCCATTCCTTTCCATTCCACATTCCATTAGATTCCGTTCCATTCCTCTCCACTTTCCAATCCAATCCATTCCACATTGCGTTCCATTCCATTGCCTTCCATTCCACATTCTTTCCACATTCCATTCCACATTGCATTCCATTCCATTCCACATTCCTTTCCATTCTAATCCACATTCCTATCCATTCCATTTCACATTCCATTCCATTCCATTCCATTCCGCATTCCAACCCATTCCACTTCACATTCCATTCCACGTTCCATTCCACTTTCCGTGCCACATTCCATTCCACGTTCATTTCCACGTTCCATTCAACTTTCCATTCCACATTCCATTACTCATTCCATTCCACATTCAATTCCACATTCCATTCCATTCCATTCCACATTCCATTACTTTACATTCCTCATTCCGTTCCACATTCCATTGCACGTTCCATTAGTCGTTCCAGTGCACGTTCCCCTCCACGTTCCATTCCACGTTCCATTCCACTTTCCAAGAAACGTTCCATTCCATTCCATTCCACGTTCCATTCCACATTCCATTCCATTCTATTTCACCTTCCATTCCACACTCCATTCAACTCAACATTCCATTCCACTTTCCATTCCACGTTCCAATGCATTACATTCCACGTTCCTTTCCAAATTACTTTCCATTCCATTACACATTCCATTACACTTTCTCTTCCTTTCTTTTGCACATTCCATTGTCATCCATTCCACATTCCGTTCCACATTCCATTCCACGTTCCATTCTGCGTTCCACTTCACTTTCCATTGCACGTTCTATTCCTCGTTCAGTTCCGTATTCCATTCAATTCCCTTCCACTTTCCATTCCACATTCCACTTCATTCCATTCCACGTTCCATTCCACATTCCATTCCATTTCATTCCACATTCCATTCCACTCCATTCCAAATTCCATTCCACATTCCATTACATTCCATTCCATTCCACATTCCATTTCATTCCATTCCATTCCTCATTCCATTCCTTTCCATTCTATTTCATTCCACCTTCCATTCCACATTCCAAACCACATTCCTTTCCATTCCTTTCCACTTTCAATTCCATTCCATTCAACATTCCATTACATTCCATTCCATGTTCCATTCCATTCAATTAAAGATTGCATCCCATTCCATTCAGCATTCCTTTCCATACGATTCCAGTCCATTTCACATTCCATTCTTTTCTATTCCCTTCCACATTCCATTCTATTCCACATTTCATTCCATTCCCTTCCATTCCACATTCCATTCCCTTCCATTCCACATTCCATTCCATTCCATTCCATTCTACATTCCATTCCCTTCAATTCCACATTCCATTACATTACATTACATTCCACATTCCATTCCATTCTGTTCCACGTTCCCTTCCTCATTCCATTACAGATACCCTTCCATTCCATTCCACGTTCCATTCCATTCCATTCCGCTTTCCATTCAGCATACCGTTGCATTCCCTTCCACATTCCATTACGTATTCCATTACTTTCCAATCTACATATCATTCCTTTACTTTCTCTTCCATTCCACATTCCATTCCATTCCACATTCCGTTCCAATCCATTCCATTCCAAATTGCATTCCATTCCATTCCAAATTACATTCCATTCCATTTGACATCACATTACATTCCATTCCACTTTCCATTCCATTCCACATTCCATTCAATTCCATTCCATCCCATTCCATTTCATTCCGTTCCACATTGCATTCTATTCCATTCCATTCCACATTCTCTTCAACATTTCATTTCATTCCATTCCACAGTCCATTCCATTCCATTCCACGGTCCTTTCCACATGCCATTCCACATTCTATTCCATTCCATTCCACATTCCATTCCATTCCACATTCCATTCCGCATTTCATTCCATTCCCTCCCACATTCCATTACACATTGCATTCTATCCCATTCCACATTCCAGTTAACTTTCCATTCCATTCCATTCCACATTCCATTCCACATTCCATTACACATTGCATTCTATCCCATTCCACATTCCAGTTAACTTTCCATTCCATTCCATTCCACATTCCATTCCACATTCAATTACACATTGCATTCTATCCCATTCCACATTCCAATCAACTTTCCATTCCATTCCATTCCACATTCCATTCCACATTCCATTACAATCCATTCAACTTTCCAATCCATTGCATTCCACATTCCTTTCAACATTCCATTCCATTCCATTCCAAAATCCATTCCACATTCCATTTCATTCCATTCCACCTTCCATTTCATTCCATTCCACATTCTATCCCACATTCCATTCCATTCCATCCTCATTCCATTCCATATTCCATTCCTTTCCATTGCACATTACATTCCACATTCCATTCCATTTCACTCCACTTCCATTCCATTCCATTCCACATTCAATTCCTTTCCATTCCACGTTCCATTCCATTCCAAATTTCATTCTATTCCATTCCCCTTTCC
Organism: Pongo abelii; assembly: GCF_028885655.2. Lineage (NCBI taxonomy): Eukaryota > Metazoa > Chordata > Mammalia > Primates > Hominidae > Pongo > Pongo abelii. Next base: position 12,894,740 of record NC_072000.2, on the reverse strand, counting down.
ATTCCACATTCCACTCCATTACATTATATTCCATTCCTTTCCATTCCAAATTCCTTTCCATTCCATTCCATTGTGTATTCAATTCCATTCCATTCCATTTCATTCCACATTCCATTCCACATTCCATTCCATAACACTCCACATTCCATTCCATTCCTTTCCATTCAACATTCCATTCCATTCCATTCCACTTTCCTTTCCTTTCAATTCCACATTCCATTCAGCATTCTATTCCATTCCATTCCACATTATTTCCATTTCATGCCACATTCCATTTCATTCCCCTACATATTCCATTCCATTCCATTCCATTTCACTTTCCTTTTCACATTCCACTCCATTCCATTCTGCATTCCATTCCACATTCCATTCCTTTCCATTCCACATTCTATTCCATTCCATTCCATATTCCTTTAGATTTCAGTCGACTTTCCATTTCAAATTCCATTCCATTCCTGTCCACATTCCATTCCACATTCCTTTCCATTTGATTCCACATTCCACTTCATTCCATTCCACATTCAATTACATTCCACATTCTATTCCACATTCCATTCCATTCCATTCCACATACTCTTAAATTCCTTTCCTCATTCCATTCCATTCCATTCCATTTTCCATTCCATTCCATTCCACATTCCATTCGACATTCAATTACATTCCATTGCAGATACCATTCCAAATTCCATTACATTCCATTGCAGATTCCATTCCATATTCCATTCCATATTTTATGTGAAATGGAATAGAATGTAAAGTGGATTGGAATGTGGAATGGAATGAAATGGAATGCAGTGTGGAATATAACAGAATGGAATGGAAAGTGTAATTGATTGGAATTCAATGTGGAATGGAATGCAATGGAATGTGAAATGGAATGGAATTGAACGTGGAATGGAATGTGGAATCTAATGGAATCAAAAGTCGAATGGAATGGAATGGAATGGAGTGTGGAATGGAAATGGAATGTGGAACAGAATGTGGAATGCAATGCAATGGAATGCGGAATGGAATGGAATGGGATTTTGAATAAATGTAGAATGGAATGGAGTGGAGTGTGGAATGGAAAGGAATGGAAAGTTGAATGGATAGGAAAGGAATGTGGAATGGAATGGAGTGGAAATTGGAATGGAATGGAATGAAATGGAATGGTGTGGAATGGAAAGTGGAATGGAATGGAATGTGAATGGAATGAAAATGAATGTAGAATGGAATTTGTAAGGGAATGGAATGCAATGGAATGTAATGTGAAATGGAATGCATTTGTATGGCGAATAGCATGTAGAATTGAATGGAATGTAATGGAATGTGGAATGGAAACGAATGGAACTCTTAATGCAATGGCATGGAATATGGATTGGAATGGACTGTAATGTAGAATGGAATGGAATAGAATTGAATGTGGAATGCATTGTGAAATGTAATGTAGTGTGAAGGAATGGAATGTGGAATGTGTTGGAATGGAATATGGAATGGAAAGTAATGGAATGTGGAATGGGATGTGTAATGGAAAGGATTGGAATGTAGAATGGAATGGAATGGAATGTGGAATGGAATTTGGGATGTAATGTAATGGAATGTGTAATGGAATAGAATGGAATGTGGAATGGATTGTGTAATGGAATAGAATGGAAGGTGGAATGGATTGTGTAATGAAATGGAATGGAATTTGGAATGGAGTAAATGGAAAATGGAATGTGAAGTGGAATGGGAAGTGGAATTGACCGTGGAATGGAAAGTGGAATGGAAGGTGAAATGAAATGTGTAATGTGGACTGGATACGAATGGAATGTGGAATGGAATGTGGAATGGAATGGAATGGAATGTGGAATGGAATGGAATGGAATGCGGAAAGTAACTTGGAAGGGAATGGAAAGGAAAGGAATGGAATTTGGAAAGGAACGGAATGGAATGTGGAATGGAACGGAATGGAATTTGGAATTCAATGGAATGGAATGTGGAATGGTATGTGGAAATGAATGGAGTGTAATGGAATGTGGAATGGAAAGCGAAATGTAACGAGGATTGGAAAGAGGAATGGAACGTGGAATGTAACGTATGATCGAATGGAATGGAATGGATTGTGGAATGGAATGGAAAGGAATGTGGAAGGAAATAGAATGTAATGTAGAATGCAAAGAATTGGAATGGAATATGGCCTGGAAATGAATGGAATGGAATGGAATGTGGAACGTAATGGAATGGAAAGTGGAAAAGATTGTGGAATGGCATGGAAAGGAAAGTGGAAAGGAATTTAATGGAAAGTGGTATGGAATGTGGGATAGCATGGAAAGGAATGTGGAATGGAATAGAATGGAATGTGGAGTGGAATGGTATGGAATGCTGAATGGAGTGGAATCGAATGTGGAATGGAATGGAATGGAATATGGAATGGAAAGTGGAATGGAAAGTTGAATGGAATGGAATGGAATGTGGAATGGAATGGAATGTGGAATGGAATGTGGAATGGAATGCAATGAAATGTGGAATGGAATGTGGAATGGAATGTAAAGGAATGTGGAATGGAATGGAATGGGATATGGAATGGAATGCAATGGAATTTGGAATGGAATCAAATGTGGAACGGAATGGAATGGAATGGAATGGGATATGGAATGGAATGCAAAGGAATTTGGAATGGAATCAAATGTGGAACGGAATGGAATGGAATGGAATGTGGAACGGAATGGAATGGAATGGAATGTATAATAGAATGGAACGGAATGGAGTGTGGACTGGAATGAAAAGGAATGGAAAGTGGAATGGAATGGAATGCAATGTGGAATGTAACGTGGAATAGAATGGAAAAGAACATGGATTGGAATGCAATGGAAGTTGGAATGTAATGGAATGGAACTTGGAATGGAATGGAAATGATTGGAATTTGGAATGGAGTGGAATGCAATGTGGAATGGAATGGAATGCAATGGATTGTGGATTGCAATGCCATGGAAAGTCGAAATGAACACAGAATGGAACGTGGAATGCAGCGTGCAATGGAACGTGGAATGGAACGTGGAATGGAATGGAATGGAACGTGGAATGGAATGGAATGGGTTGTGGAATGGAATGGAAAGCAATGTTGAATGCAATGGAGCGGAATATGGAATGCAATGCAATGAAATGGAATGTGGACTGGAGTGTAATGGAATGGAATGGAATGTGGAATGAAATGGAAAGGTATGTGCAATGAAATGGAATGCAATGGAATATGGAATGGAAAGGAATGGAATGGCATGTGGAATGGCATGTGCAATGGAATGGAATGGAATGTGCAATGGAATGTGGAATGGAACGTGGAGTGGAATGGAATGGAATGGAATGGAACGTGGAATGAAGTAGAATGGAATGGAATGGAATGTGGAATGGAATGGAATGTGGATTGGAAGGGAATGGAAAGTGGAATTGAAGGGAGTGCAATGTCGAATGGAATGTGGAATGAATGGAATGGAATATGGAATAGAATGGAATGGAATGGAATGGGAAATGGAATGGAATTGAATGTGGAATTGAATAGAATGCAATGTGGAAGGGAATGTGGAATGGAATGTGAAATAGAATGGAAAGAGGAATGGAATGTAATGCAACGTAAAATGGAATGGAATGGATTGTGGAATGGAATGGAGTGGAATGTGCAATGCAAAGGAATGGAATGGAATGTGGAGTGGAATGGAATGGAATGCAATATAGAGTGGAATTGAATTTATTGGAATGTGGAATTGAACGTAATAGAACGTGGAATGGAATGGAATGGAATGCGGAAAGCAACGTGGAAGTCAATGGAATTCAAAGTGGAAAGGAATGTGGAATGGAATGGAATTTAATGTGGAATGGAACATGGAATTGACCGTGGAATAGAATGTGGAATGGAATGGAATGGAATGTGGAATGGAATGTGCAGTGGAAAGGAATGGAATGTGCAAGGGAAAGGAATGGAATTGAAGGGAATGTGGAATGGAATGGAATGTGGAAGGGAATGTGGAATGGAAAGAAATGGAATGAGGAATGCAATGTGGAAAGCAATGGAATGCAAACTGGAATGGAAACTGGAATGGAACATGGAATGGAAGTGGAATGGTATATGGAATGGAATGCGGAAAGGAATATGGAATGGAATACAATGGAATGTGGTGTGGAATGTAATGAAGTGTATGGCGGAATGGATTGGAATGGAATGTGGAATGGAATATGGATTGGAATGTGGAATGGAAAGCTGAGTGGAATGGAGGGGACAGTGAAATGGAAAGGAATGGAATGCAATGTGGAATCGAAAATGTGAAGGAAGGGTATGGAATGTGGAATGGAGAGTGGAATGGAATGCAATGGAACGTGGAATGGAATCTGGAATGGAATGTGGAATGGAATGGATAGGACTGTGAAATGGAATGGAATGCAATGTGGAATGGAATGGAATGGAATGTGAAAAGGAATGGATTGGAATGTGAAATGGAATGGAAAGGAATGTAGAATTGAAAGGATTGGAATGTGCAAAGGAACGGGATAGAATGAGGAACGTGAAGTGGAATGGAAAGTGTAATGGAATGGACTAGAACGTGTAGTGGAAAGTGGAATGGAACATGGAATGGAATGTGGAATGGAAAGTGGAATGGAATGTGGAATTGAAAGTGGAATGGAACATGGAATGGAATGGAATGTAATGTGGAATGCAATGGGAAGAATGGTAGAATGAAATGGAATGCAATATGGAATGGAATGGAATGAAATGGAATATGGAATGGAATGGAATGGAATGTGGAATGCAATGTGGAATGGAATGGAATGGAATTTGGAATGCAATGTGGAATGGAATGAAATGGAATGTGGAATGGAATGGAATGGAATATGGAATGGAACGTGCAGTGGAACGTGGAATGGAATGTGGAACAGAATGGAATGCAACGTGGAATGGAATGTGGAATGGAATGGAATGGAAGGTGGAATGGATTCTGGAAGGCAATGTGGAATGCAATGTAATGGATGGTGGAATGGAATATGAAATGGAAAGTGGAAAGGAACGTGGAATGGGACGTGGAATGGAATGTGCAATGGAAAGTGGAATGGAATGTGGAAAGGAATGGAATGGAATGCATCAAAGAATGGAATGGTGTGTGGAATGGAATGTGGAATGGAATGGAATTGAAGTCGGAATGGAATGTGAAATGGAAAGGAAAGCAACGTGGAATGCAAAGTGGAAAGGAATGCAATGGGATGTGGAACGGAAAGGAACATAATGTGGAATCGAATGTGGAATGGAATGGAATGGAATGTGGAATACAATGTGGAATGGAAAGGAATGGAATGGAATGGAATGTGAAATGGAATGGAATTTGGAATGGAATGGATTGGAATGCAGAATAGAATTGAATGGAAAGTGGAATGGAATGGAATAGATTGTGGAATGGAATGGAATGGAATGGAATATGGAATGGAAAGGAGTGGAATGGAATGTGGAGTGGAATGGAATGGAATGCAATATAGAGTGGAATTGAATGGACTGGCATATGGAATGGAACGTAATGGAACGTAGAATGGAATGGAGTGGAATGCGGAATGCAACGTGGAACGCAATGGAATGCAAAGTGGAAAGGAATGTGGAATGGAATGGAAACTAACTTGCAATGGAACGTGGAATGGACCGTGGAATGGAATGTGGAATGGAATGCAATTGAATGTGGAATGGAATGTGCAATGGAAAGGAATGGAATGGGCAATGGGAAGGAATGGAATTGAAGGGAATGTGGAATGGAATGGAATGGAATGGAATGTGGAATGGAAAGAAATGGAATGAGGAATGCAATGTGGAGTGCAATGCAATGAAAACTGGAAAGGAAATTGTAATGGAACATGGAATGGAAGTGGAATGGTATAAGGAATCGAATGTGGAATGGAATATGGAATGGAATAGAATGGAATGTGGTCTGTAATGTAATGAAGTGGACGGTGGAATGAATTGGAATGGAATGTGGAATGGAATATGGATTGCAATGTGGAATGCAATGCTGAGTGGAATGGAGTTGACAGTGAAATGGAAAGGAATGGAATGGAATGTAGAATCGAAGGTGTAAAGGAAGGGAATGGAATGTGGAATGGAATGCAATGGAACGTGGAATGGAATCTGGAATGGAATGGATTGGATTGTGAAATGGAATGGAATGAAATGTGGAATGGAGTAGAATGTAATGTGAAAAGGAATGGAATGGAAAGTGAAATGGAACGGAGTGGAATGTGGAATGGAAAGGACTGGAATGTGGAAAGGAATGGGATAGAATGAGGAGCGTAAAGTGGAATGGAATGTGGAATGGAACGTGGAATGAAAGGTGGAATGGAACGTGGAATGGAATGCACTGGAACATGTAGTGGAAAATGGAATGGAAAGTGGAATGGAATGTGGAATGGAAAGTGGAATGGAACGTGGAATGCAATGGAATGCAACGTGGAATGCATTGGGAAAAATGGTGGAAAGAAATGGAATGGAATGTGGAATGGAATATAATGAAATGGAATGTGGAATGGAATATAATGGAATGTGGAATGCAATGTGGAATGCAATGAAATGGAATGTGGAATGCAATGTGGAATGGAATGAAATGGAATGTGGAATGGAATGTGGAATGGAATGGAATGGAATGGAATCTGGAATGCAACGTGGAGCAGATTGTGGAATGGAATGTGGAATAGAATGGAATGCAATGTGGAAAGGAATGTGGAATTGAATGTGGAATAGAATAGAATGCAATGTGGAAAGGAATGTGGAATTGAATGGAATGGAACGTGGAATGGAATTTGGAATGCAATGTGGAATGGAATGCAGTGATGGTGAAATGGAATGTGAAATGGAACGTGGAAAGGCAAGTGGAATGGAACTTGGGATGGAATGTGCAAATGAAAGTGGAATGAAATGTGGAATGGAATGGAATGGAATGTCGCATTTAATGGAATGGAATGCGGAATGGAATGTGGAAAGGAATGGAATTGAAGTTGGAATGGAATGTGAAATGGAAAGGAAAGCAACATGGAATGGATTGGAATGCAACGTGGAAAGGAATGCAATGGGATGTGGAACGGAAAGGAACATAAAGTAGAACCGAATGTGTAATGGAATGGAATGGAATGTGGAATAGAATGTGGAATGGAATGGAATTTGGAATGGAAAGGAATGGAATGGAATGGAATGTGAAATGGAATGCAATGTGCAATGGAATGGAATGGAATCCAAACGAATGGAATGGAAAGTGGAACGCAATGTGGAATGCAATGGAATGGAAAGTGGAATGGAATCTGGAATGGAATGTGTAATGGAATGGATTGGAATACGGAAAGGAATGGAATGGAATGGAATAGAATTTGGAATGGAATGTACAATGCAATGTGGGATGGAATGTGGAATGGAATGCGGAATTTAATGAATGGAATATGGAATGTAATGGAGTGGAATGTGGAATGGAAATTAATGGAATGGAATGTGGAATGGAATGAAATGGAATGTGGTCTGGAATGGAATAGAATGGAATGGAATGTGGAATGAAATGTGGAAAGGAATGTGGAGTGGAATGAAGTGGATTGTGGAGTAGAATGTGGAATGGAAGGTGGAATGGAACGGAGTGGAATGTGGAAAGGAATGGAATGGATTGGAATATGGAATGGAATGGCATGGAATGTGGAATGGAATGTGGAATGAAATGAAATGGAATGTGGAACGGAATGTGAAATGGAATGGCAAGGAATGTGGAATGGAATGGAATGGAAGGCAGAATGGAATGTGGAATCGAATGTGTAATGGTACGTGGAACTGTATGGAAGAGAACATGGAATGGAATGGAATGGAATGTGGAAAGCAACGTCGAATGGGATGGAATGGAATGTGGAATGGGAGGGGGAAAGGAATGTGGAGTGGAAAGTGGAATGGAATGGAATGTGGAATGGAATGTGTAATGGAACGTGGAATGGAATGGAAGGTAGAATGGATTGTGGAATGGAATGTGGAATACTATGTGGAATACAATTTAATGGAATGTGGAATGGAATGTGAAATGAGATGGAATGGAATGTGGAATGGAATGGAATGGAGAGTGGAATGGAAAGTGGAATGGAATGGAATGTAATGTGGAATGGAACGGAATGGAATGGAATGTGGAATGGAATAGAATCGGGAATTGAATGGGATGGAATTTGGAATGGCTTGGAATGGAATAACGAATTGAATGGAATGGAATTTGGAATGGAATGTGGAATGCAATGGAATGCAATAAGGAATGGAATGTGGAATGAAATGTGGCATGGAATGGAGTGGAATGGAATCGAATGTGGAAGAGAACGTGGATTGGAACCTGGAACGGAACTTGGAATGTTACGTGGAATGAAATGTCAAATGGAACGTGGAACGGAATGTCTAATGGAACGTGGAATGGAATGCGCAATGGAATGTGCAATGGAATGGAATGGAATGAAATGCAATGTGGAATGGTATGTGGAATGGAAAAGAATGGAAAGTGGAATGGAATTGAATTGAATGGAACTTGGAATGGAATGGAATGCAATGTGGAATGGAATTGAATGGAATGTGGAATGGAAGTGAATGGAATGGAACATGGAATGGATTGGAACGTGAGGTGGAATGGAATGGAATGTAATTGGACGTACAATGGAAAGGAAGGTGCAGTGGAATGAAATGTGGAATGGAATGGATTGGAAAGTAGAATGGAATGAAATGGAAGGTGGAATTGAATGTATGGAACAGGGAATGGAATGGAATGCAAGGTGGAATGGAATGGATAAGAACGTGGAATGGAATTGAATGTCATGGGGAATGGAATGGAGTGGAATGTGGAATGGAACGGATTGGAATGGAATGTGGATTGGAATAGAATGTGGAATGGAATGGAATGTCAACTGGAGTGGAAAGTGGAATGGATTTGAATGAAACGTGGAATGGATTGGAATGGAATGGAAAGTGAAATGGAACGTGGAATCGAAAGGAAAGAATGTGGTATGGAACGTGGAATCGAAAGGAAAGAATGTGGTATGGAACATGGAATGGAATGCAATGGAAGGTGGAATGGAACGTGGAATGGAACGCAGAACGGAAATTAGAATGGAATGTGGAATGTGGAACGGAATAGAATGGATGTGGAATGGAATGGAAAGGAATGTGTAATGGAATGGAATGGAAAGTGGAAAGTAATGGAATCGAATGAATTTGGAATGGAATAGAATGTTACATGGAAAGGAATGCAGAATGGAAAGCAATGGAATGTAGATTGGAAAGGAATCCCATGTGGAATGGAATGGAAAGGAATGTAGAATTGAATGGAATGGAATGTGGAATGCAACGTATAATGGAATGGAATAGAATGGAATGGAATTGAACGTGGAATAGAATGTGGAATGGAATGGAATGGAAGGAGGAATGGAATGTTGAATGGAATGAAACGGAATTTGGAAAGTAAAGTGGAATGGAACGTGGAATGGAATGGAATGGAAGGTGCAATGGCATGGAATGGAATCTGGAAAGGAAAGTGGAATGGAAAGAAATGGAAAGTAGAATGGAATGGAACGGAATGTGGAATAGAATGGAATGGAATGTGGAACGGAATAAAATGGAATGTGGCTTGGAATGGCCTGGAATGTGGAATGGAATGGAATGGAATGTGAAATAGAATGTGGAATGAAATGCACTCTCAAATGGAATGGAATGGAATGTGGAATTGAATGGCATATGAAATATAATGGAATGGAAAGTGAAATGCAATGGGATGGAATGTGGAATGGAATGGAATGGAATGTGGAATGGAATGTAGAATGGAATGGAATGGAATGTGGAATGCTATGGAATGGGAAGTGGAATGGAATGGAATGGAAGATTGAATAGAATGTGGAATGGAATGGAATGGAATTGAATGTGGAATGGAAGGGAATGGAATGTGGAATAGAATGAAATGAAATGTGGAATGTGGAATGGAATGGAATGTGGAATGGAATGGAATGGAATGGATTGGAATGGAATGTGGAAAGGAATGGAATGGAATGTGGAATGGAATGGAATGGAACGTGTAAAGAAATGTGGAATGAAATGGAAACTTATGGAATGGAATGTGGAATTAAATGGAATGGAATGTGGAAATAAATGGAATAGAATGGAATGTGAAATGGAAATAGAATGGAATGTAGAATGGAATGCAACGGAATGTTGAATTGAATGGAATGGAATGTGGAATGGAATGGAATATGGAATGGAATGGAATGGAATGTGGATTGGAATGTGGAATGGAGTGGAATGGAATGTGGAATGCAATGGAACATAATGTGTAATAAAGTGGAATGGAATGGAATGTGAAATGCAATGGAATGGAATGGAATGGAAGTTGGAATTCAATGGAATGGAAGGTGGAATGGAATGTGGAATGGAATGTGTAATGGAATGGAATGGAATGTGTAATGGAATTGAATGGAATGTTGAAAGGAATGGAATGGAATGGAATGGGAATATAACGGAATGGAATGTTGAATGGATTGTGGAAAGGAATATGGAATGGAATGTGGAATGGAATCCAATCGAACTGAAAGGATTGTGGAATGGAATCGAATGGAATTTGGAATGCAGTGGATTTGAATGGTATGTCAGATGTAATGGAAAGGAATGTGGAATGGGATGCAATGGAAAGTGTAATGGAATGGAATGGAACGTGTAATGGAATGGAAAGGAACGTGGAGTGCAATGCTGAATGGTATGGAATGGAATGTGGAATGGAATGGAATGGAATGTGCAATGCAAAGTGGAATGGAAAGGAATGTTGAGTGGAATGTGGAAAGGAATGGAATGGAACCTGGAATGCAATGGAAAGTAAAGGAATGTGGAATGGAATGGAATGGAACGAAATTTCGAATGGAATGGAATGGAATGGAATGTGAAATGGAAAGGAATGGAATGTGGACTGGAATGGAATGGAATGGTATGTTCATTGGAATGAAATGGAACGTGGAATGGAATGGAATGTGGAATGGAATGTGGAATGGAATGGAATGGAATGTGGAACGGTCTGGAATGGAAAGTAGAATGGAATGGAACAGAATATGGAATGGAATGGAATGGAATGGAATGGGAAAATAAAGGAATGGAATGTGCAATGGAATGTGGAAAGCAATATGGAATGGAATGTGCAATGCAATGCAATCGAACAGAAAGGATTGTGGAATGCAATGGAATGCAATGTGGAATGGAATGGAAAGGAATGGTATGTGAAATGCAATGGTATGGAATGGAGTGGAAGGTAGAAAGGAATGGAATGGAATGCAGAATGGAATGTGGAATGGAATGTGGAATGGAATGGAAAGCAATGTGGAATGGAATTGAAAGGAGTATGGAAAGGAATGGAATGGAATGAGAAAATAACGGAATGGAATGTGGAATGGAATGTGGAAGGCAATATGGAATGGAATGTGGAATGGAATCCAATGGAATAGGAAGGATTTTGGAATGGAATGTAATGGAATTTGGAATGCAATGGAATTGAAAGGAATGTGAAATGGAATTGAAAAGAATGTGGAATGGAATGGAATGGAATGGAATAGAATGTATAATGGAATGGAATGGAATGTGTAATGGAATGCAATGGAATGTGTAATGGAATGGAAAGGAATGTGGAAAGCAATGTGTAATAGTATGGAATTTAATGTGGAACGGAGTGGAATGGAATGTGCAATGCAATGTGGAATGGAAAGGAATGGGGAGTGGAATGTGGAAGGGAATTGAATGGAATCTGTAATGCAATGTAATGGAATGGAATGTGGAATGGAATGGAATGGAATGGGACGAAATGTGGAATGGAATGGAATGGGATGGAATGGAATGTGGAATGGAAGGGAATGGAATGTGGAAAGAAATGGATTAGAATTTGGAATGCAAAGTGGAATGGAATGGAATGGAATGTGGAATGGAATGTGGAATGGAACGGAATGGAATGGAACGCAATGTGGAATGGAAAGGAGTGGAATGGAATGTGAAATGGAAATAGAATGGAATGTTTAATGGAATGGCATGGAATGTGGAATGAAATGAAATGGAATGTGGAATGGAATGTGGAATGGAATGGAATGGAAAGTGAAATGGAATGGAATGGAAAGTGGGATGGAATCTGAAATGGAATGTAATGGAATAGAGTTTAATGTGGAATGGAATGGAATGGAAAGGAATGTGAAATGAAATAGAATCGAATGTTTAATGGAATGGAATCGAATGTGGAATGGAATGTAATGGAACGTGGAAAGGCATTTGGAATGGAATGAGATGAGATGTGGAATGGAATAGAATGGAAGGTGGAGTGGAATGGAATAGAATGTGGAAAGCAAAGGAATGGAATGGAATGGAATGTGGAATGGAATGGAATATGGAATGGAATGGAATGGAATGGAACGAAATGTGGAATGGAACGGAAAGGAATGGAATGTGAAATGGAAATAGAATGGAATGCTTAATGGAATGGAACAGAAAGTGGAAAGAAATGGAAATGAATGTGGAACAGAATGTGGAATGGAATGGAAGGGAATGTGGAATGGAATGGAATGGAAAGTGGAATGGAATGGAATGGAATGTATCATGGAATTTAATGGAATGGAATTGAATGTGGAATGCAATGCAATTGAATGGAATGGAAAGAGGAATACAATGGAATGGAATGTGGAAGGGAATGGAATGGAATGTGGAATGCAATGGAATGGAATGTTGAATGTAATGGAATGGAACGTGAAATCGAACGTGGAATGGAAAGTAATGGAATGTGGAATGGATGGTGGAATGGAACGTGGAATGGAACGGAATGGAATGGAATGGAATGTGGAAAGGATTGAAATGGAATGGAATGGAATGTGGAATAGAATGGAAAATAATTGAATATGGAATAGAATGGAATGGAATGGAATGTGGAATGAAATGTGGAATGGAATCGAACGGAATGTGGAATGGAATGGAATGGAATATGGAATGGAATGGAATGCAATGGAATAGAATATAATGTGGAAAGGAAGGGAATGGAATGTGGAATGGAAAGGAATGGACTGTGGAATGGAATGGAATGAAATTGAAGGTGGAATGGAATGGAATGGAATTTGGAATGAAATGGATTCTAATGTGGAACGGAATGGGGAATGGAATTGAATGGGATGTGGATTGGAATGTGGAATGGAAAGTAATGGAATGTGGAAAGGAATGGAATGTAGAATGGAATAGAATGGAAATTGGAATGGAATGGAATGTGAAATGGAATGAAATGGAATGTGAATGTGATGTGGAATAGAAAGTGGAATGGAATGGAATGGAATAGAATGTGGAATGGAACAGAATGGAATGTGGAATGGAATAGATTGGAAAGGAATGTGAAGTGGAATGGAATGGACTCATGAATGGAAACTGTAATGGAAGGTGGAATGGAATTTAAGGAATGTGGATGGAATGGAATGGAATCTGGAATGGAATGGAAGGGAATGTGGAATGGAATGGAATGGAAAGTGGAATGGAATGGAATGAAATGTGGAATGGGATGTGGAATGGAATGGAATGGAATGTGGAATGGGACGGAATAGAATGTGGAATGGAATGTGGAAGGCAAAGAATTGGAATTGAATGGAATGTGGAATTGAAAGGAATGGAATTTGGAATGGTATTTAATGGAATGGAATGGAATGTGCAATGGAATGTGGAATGGAATGTGGAAAGGAATGCGGAATGGAATGTGGAATGGAATGGAATGGAATGTGGAGTGGAATGAGGAATGTAACGTGGAAAGGAATGTAATGGAAAGTGAAATGGGAAGTGGAGTGGAATGTGGAATGGAACGTGGAATGGAATGGAATTGAATACAACGTGGAGTTTAATGGAACGTGCAATGGAGTGGAAAGCAGCATGGAATGGATTGTAGAATGGAATGGAATGAAATGTGGAATGGAATGGAATGGAAGGTGGATAGGAATGTGTAATTCAATGTGGAATTGAACGTGGAAAGGAATGGAATGGAATGGCATGGAATATGGAATGCAATGTGGAATGGAATGGAATGGAAGCTGTAATGGAATGGAATGGAATGGAATGTGGAACGCAATGGAATGGAATTGTATATGGAAAGCAACGGAATGGAATGTGGAAAGGAATGGATCGGAAAGTGGAAAGGAATTTGGAATGGAAACGAATGGAATGTGGAATGGAATGGAGCGGAATATGGAATGGAATGGTATGCAATGGATTGGATTGTGGAATGGAACGGAATGTGGAATGGAATGGAATGGAGTGGAATGTAGACTAGAAAGGAATTGGAATGGAATGGAATGGAAAGTGGAATGGAATGGAATAAAATGTGGAAAGTAATGGAATGTGGAATGGAATGGAATGGAATGGGGAATGGAAACGACTGGAATGTGGAAAGGAATGGAATGGAATTTCGAATGGACCGGAATGTAATGTGGAATGGAACGTGGAATGGAATGAGTAATGGAATAGAACGGAATGTGGAATGGAATGGAATGCAGGGTGGAATGGAAAGTTAAATGCAATGCAATCAAATGTGGAATGGAATGGAATGGAATGGAACATGGAATGGAATATAAGGGGATGTAGAATGTAATGGAATGGGATGTGGAATGGAATGTTGAATGGAATGGAATGGCATGTGGAATTGAATATGGATTGAAATGGAATAGAATTGAATGGAATCTGGAATATAATGGAATGCAATGTGGAAGGGAATGGAATGGAAACTGGAATGGAATAGAATGAAATGGAATCAAATGTGGAATGCAATTCAATGGAATGTGGAATGGAATGTTATGGAATGTGGAATGGAATGTGGTATGGAATGAGATGAAATGCTGAATGAAATGGAATGCAATGGAATGTGAAATGGATTGTAATGCAATGTGGAATGGCATGCAATGGGATGTGGAATGGATTGGAATGTAATGGAAAGAAATGTGGAGTGGAATTGAGTGTTGAATGGATTTGAATGTGGAATGTATTGGAATGGAATGTGGAGTGTAATGGAATGGAAAGAGGAATGGAATGGAAAGTCATGTGGAATGGATCGTGGAATGTAATGGTTTGGAACGTGGAATGTAACGTGGAATGAAAAGTGGAATGGAACGTGGAGTGGAATGGAGTGTGGAATGGAAGGTGGAATGGAATGGAATGGAATGTGGAATGGAACGTGGAATGTAATGTGATGGAATGTTTAATGGAACATGGAATGGAACGTGGAATGGAACGTGGAGTAGAACATCGAATGGAACAAGTAATGGAATGTGGAATGGAATGTGGAAAGGAAAGTGGAATGGAAGGGAATGGAATGTGGAATGGAATGGAATGGAATGTGGAATGGAATGTGGAATGAAATGGAATGTTTTATGGAAGGCAATGGAATGTGGTATGGTAGGGAATGGAATGTGGACTGGAATGGAATAGAATGTGGAATTGAATGTGGAATGAACTGAGGAATGGAAAGTGGAATGGAAAGTTGAATGAAACGTGGACAGGAAAGTGGAATGGAATGTGGAATGGAAAATGGAATGGAACGTGGAATGGAACGTGGAATGCAATGTGGAATGGAATGGAATGAAATGCGGAATGGGATTCAATGGAATGGAATGGAATAGAATGGAATGTGAAATGGAGTGGAAAGGAATGTGGATTAGAATGGAATGGAAAGTGTAATGGAATGGAATGGAATGTGGAATGGAATGTGGAAAGGAAGGGAGTGGAATGTGGAATGGAATGGAATGGAATGTTGAATGCAATGTAGTATGAATGGAATGGAATGTGAAATGGAAGGGAATGGAAAGTGGAATGGAATGGAACGGAATGTGAAATAGAATGGAATGGAATTTGGAATGGAATAGAAAGCAGTGTGGGATGGAATGGAATGGAATGCGGAATGGAATGCAAAGGAATGTGGAATGGAATGGAATTGAATGTGGAATGGAATGGAATGTGGAATGGAATGTGGAATGGAAAGGAATGGAAGGTGGAATGGAATGGAAGGGAATGAAATGTGGAATGGAATGGAACGGAATCTGTAATGGAAAGTGGAATGCAATGGAATGGAAAGGAATTGAATGTGGAATGGAATGAAATGGAATGTGGAATGGTATGAAATTCAATGTGGAATGGAACGTGGAATGGAACGTGGAATGGAATGTGGAATGGAATGAAATGAAATCTGGAATGGAAGGGAATGCAATGGAATGGAATGATATGCGAAAAGGAATGGAATGGAATGTGGATTGGAATGTAATGCAATGTGGAATGGAATACAATGAAATGTGGTAAGGAATGTGAAATGGAATGTGGAATGGAACGGATTGTGGAATGGATTGCAAAGGAAAGTGGAATTGAATGGAATCCAAAGGAATGTGGAATGGAATGAGGAATGGAATTGAATGTGGAATGGAATAAAATGTGGAATGGAAAGGAATTGAATCTGCAAAGGAATGGAATGGAATGTGGAATGGAATGGAATGGAATGGAAAGTGGAATGGAATGGAATGGAATGTGGAACTCAATGGAATGGAATTTGGAATGGAATGGAATGGCATGTGGAACGGAACGTGGAATGGAACGTGGAATGTAATGTGGAATGGAATGTGGAATGTAATGTGGAATGGAAGGCTATGGAAAGTGAAATGGAATGGAAGGTGAAGTGCAATGGAACGTAATGGAATGGAATGCAATGTGGAATGGAATGGAATGGAATGTGGAATGGAATGGAATGAAATGAAATTGAATGGATTGGAATGTGGAATGTAATCAGGAATCGAACATGCAATGGAATGGAATGGACTGTGGAATGGAATGCAATGGAATGGAATGCAATGCGGAATGGTATGTGGAATGTAATGTGGAATGGAATGGAATGTGGAATGGAACGGAAGGAAATGAGGAATGGAATGTGGAATGGAATGTGGAATGGAATGGAATATGGAATGGGTTTGAATGCAATGTGGAATGAAAGGTGGAATGGAATGTGCAATGTGGTGGAATGGAATGTGCAATGTAATGGAATGGAATGTGGAATGGAATCTGGAAAGCAAAGTGGAATGTAATGTAATGTGGAATGGAAGGGAATGGAATGTAGAAAGGAATGTGGAATGGAATGGAATGGAACATGGAATGGAATCTGGAATGGAATGTGGAATGCAATGTGGAATGAAATGGAATGTTGAATGGAATTGAATGGAATGTGGAATGAAATGTCGAATGGAATGTGGAATGAAATGGAATGCGGGATGGAATGCAATGGAATGGAATGTGGAATGGAATGGAATAGAAAGAGGAATGCAGCGTGGAATGGAACTTGGAATGGAATGTGAAATGGAATGGAATGGAATGGAATGTGGAATGGAATGGAATAGAATGCGGAATGCAGCGTGGAATGGAACTTGGAATGAAACGGAATGGAACGTAGAGTGGAAAGTGGAATGGAATGTGGAAAGTAACGTGGCATGGAATGTAATGCAATGTGGAATGGAATGAAATGGAAGGTGGAATGGAATGCAATGCAATCTGGAATGGAATGGAAAGGAATGGAATGGAATATGGGATGTAATGGAATGCAATGTGGAATGGAATGGAATGGAATTAGGAATGGAATGTGGAATCGAATGTAATAGAATGTGGAATAGAAAGTGGAATGGAATGTAGAATGGATTGTGGAATGAAATGAATTAGAATGTGGAATGGAATGTGGTATGGAATGGAAAGGAATATGGAATGGAATGGAAAGAATGTGGACGGAAAGTGGAATCGAATGGAATGGAATGTGGAATGGAATGGAATGGATTACAGAATGGAATGGAATGGAATGGAATGTGGAATGGAATTGAATGGAATGTGGAAGGGAATGGAATGTGGAATAGAATGGAATGGAATGTGGAATGGAATGTGGCATGGAATGAATTGGGTTCTGTAATGGATTGGAATAGAATTTGGAATGGAATGGAATGGAATGTGAAAAGGAAAGGAATGGAATGTGAAATGGAATGGAATGAAATTTGGAATGGAATGGATTGGAATTTGGAATGGAATGGAATAAAATGAGGAATGAAATGTGGAATGATAAGTGGAATGGAAAGTGGAATGGAAAATGGAATGGAACGTGGAATGCAATGAAATGGAACGTGGAGTGGAAAGTGGAATGGAAACTGAAATGGAAGGTGGAATGCAACGTGGAATGGAACGTGGAATGGAATGGAATACAATGTGGAATGCAATGGAAAGAAGGTGGAATGGAATGGAATGGAATGTTGAATGGGAAGGAATGGGATGGAATGGAATGTGGAATATAATGGAATGGAATGTTGAATGGAATGGAATGGAATGTGGAACGCAATGTGGAATGGAATGAAATGAAATGTGGAATGGAATGTGGAATGGAATGGAATAGAGTGTGGAATGGGACGCGGAGTGGAATTTGGAACGGAATGTGGAACTGAAAGGAATGGAATGTGGAATGGAGAGTGGAATGGAATGGAATGGAACGTTGAATAGAATCTGGAATGCAATGTGGAATGGAATGTGTAAAAGAATGTAATAGAATGTGGAATGGAAAGTGGAATGGAATGGAATGGAACGTGGAATGGAATGTGGAATGCAATGTGGAATGGAATGGAATGGAAAGTGGAATGGAACGTGAAATGGAACGTGGAAAAGAACGTGGAAAGGAACGAGGAATGGAACGTGGAATGGAATGTGCAATGGAATGTGGAATGAAATGTGGAAGGAAATGGAATGGAACGTGGAATGGAGTGGAATGGAATATGGAATGTAATGGAATTGAATGTGGGATGGATTGTGGAATGGAATGGAATGGAATGTGGAATGGAATTGAATGAAATGTGGAATAGAATGGAATGTAGAATGGAATTTGGAATGGAATGTGCAATGTAATTGAATGGAATGTGGAATGGAATGGAAAGGAAAGAAGAATGGAATGTGGAACGGAATGGAATGGAATGTGGAATGGAATTTGGTATGGAATGGAATGGAATGGAATGTGGAATGGAATGGAATGGATTGTAGAATGGAATGGAATTGAATGGAATGGAATATGGAATGGAATGGAATTTCAAGGAATGTGGAATGCAATGGAATGGAATGGAAAGGAATGGAATGGAAGGGAATAGAAGGGAATGCGGAATGGAAAGTGGAATGTAAGAAAAAGAAACGTGGAATGGAAAGGAATGTGGAATGGAATGGTATGGAATGTGAAAAGGAATGGAATGGAATGCTCAATTGAATGGAATGGAATGTGAAAAGGAATGGAGTGCAATGTAGAAGGGAAAGGAATGAAATGTGGAAAGGAATGGAATGGAACCTGGAATGGAACGTGGAATGGAATATGGAATGGAATGTGAAATGGAATGGAATGGAACGTGGAATGGAATGTGGAGTGGAATGTGGAATGAAACATGGAAAGGAACTTGGAATGGACAGTGAAATGGAATGTAGAATGCAACGTGGAATGGAAAGTCGAATGGAAAGTGGAACGGAATGTGGAATGGAAAGGAATGCAATTTGGAATTTAATGGAATGGAAGGTGGAATGGATTGTAATGGAATGTGGAATGGAATGAAATGGAATTGAATGGAATATGGAATGTAATGGGGTGTGGAATGGAATGTGGAATGGAAAGGAATGTGCAAGGGAATGGAATGTGAAATGGAATGGAATGGAATGTGGAATGGAATTTGAAATGCAGTATGGAATGGAATGAAATGGAACTTGGAACTGAACGTGGAATGGAAAGTGGAAAGGAAAGTGTAATGGAACGTGGAATGGAACAAAGAATGGGTCGTGGAATGGAATGGAATTTAATGTGGAATGGAATGTTATGGAACTGAATGGAATGGAATGGAATGCATAATGTAACGTGCCATGGAATGGAATGGAATTTGAAATGGTATGGAATGGAATGTGGAATGGAATGGAATGGAATGTGGAATGGAATGGAATGAAGAGAAAGGAGTTGAATATGGAAAGGAATGTTGAACAGAATATAAAGGAAAATGGAATGGAATGTGGAATGGAATGTTGAGTGGAATGGAACAGAATGTAGAATGGAAGGTGGAATGGAAAGGATTAGAATGTCGAATGCAATGTGGAATGGAATGGAATGTTAAATGGAGTGGAATAGAATGCGGAATGGAATGTGGAATGGAATGGGATAGAATGTGGAATGGAATGGGGAATGAAATGTGGAATGGAATGTGGAAAGGAATGAGCAAGAATGTTGAATAGAATGTGGAATGGAATGTGGAATGGAATGGATTGGAATGTGGAATGGAATGAAATGGAAAGTGGAATGGAATGGAATGGAATGTGAAATGGAATGGAAAGGAATGTGGAATGAAATTGAACTGAATGGAATTGAATGTGGAATGGAATTCAATGGAATGTGGAATGGAATGTGGAATAGAAAGTGGAATGGAATGGAATGAAATGAGGAATGGAATGGAATGTAATGAGGAATGGAATCTGGAATAGAATGGAATGGAATGTGGAATGGAATGGAATGTAATGTGGAATGCAATAGAATGGTAAGGAATGGAACGTGGAATGGAAATGAGTGGAATATGGAATGCAGTGGAGTGGAATATGGAATGGAATGTAATGGAATGGAATACGGAATGGAGTGGAATGGAATATGAAATGCAATGGAATGGAGTGGAATGTGGAATGGAATGGAGTGGAATGCTGAAAGGAAAATAATAGAATGTTGAAAGGAAAATAATGGAATGGATTGTGGAATGGAATGTGAAATGGATTGTGGAATGGAATGAGTAATGGAATCGAATGGAATGTGGAGTGGAAAGTGTTGGAATGTGGAATGGAATGTGAAATGGAATTGAATGGAATAGAATGTGGAATGGAATGGAATGTGGAATGTAATTGACTGGAATGGAACGTGAAATGGAATGGAATATGTACTGGAATGTGGAATGGATTGTGGAATCGAATGTGGACTGAAATGGAAAGTGGAATGGAATGGAATGGAATGTGTAATGGAATTTAATGGAAAGTAGAATGGAAAGGAATGGAATGTGGAATGGATTGGAATGGAATGTGAAATGAAACGTGGAACGGATTGTGGAATCAAATGAGAAATGGAATGGAATGGAATGTGGTGTGGAATGGAATTGACTGGAATGTGGAATGGAATAGAATGTGGAATGGAAATGAATGGAATGTTAAATGGAACTTGGAACAGAAAGGGGGATGGAGTGTGGAATGGGAAAAGGAATGGAATGGAATGTGGAATGGAATTGAATGGAATGTGGAATGGAATGGAATGGAAGTTGTAATGGAATGGAATGGATTACCATGTGGAATGGAATGGAATTTCCAGTGGAGTGGAATGGAATGTGAAATGGAATGGAATGGAACGAAATTTGGAATGAAATGGAATGGAAAGGAATGTGGAATTGAATGGAAAGGAATGTGGTGTATAATGAGGAATGGAATGTGATGCAATGTTGAATGAAATGTGGAAGGGAATGGAATGGAATGTGGAATGGAATGGAAAGTGAAGTGGAATGGAATGGAATGTGGGACGTAACGGAATGGAATGGAACGTGCAATGGAAACGAACGAAATGAAATGGAATGTGGAATGGAATGGAATGGAATGGAGTGTGGAATGGAATGGAATGGAAAGTGGAATTGAATGTGGAATGAAATGGGATGAAATTTGGAATGGAATCTGGAATGTAGTGGAATGAATTGGAAAGTGGAATGGAATGGAATGGAGTGAAATGGAATGTGGAATGGAATGCAATGGAGTAGAATGAAATGTTGAACGGAATGGAATGGAATGGAATGTGGAACAGAATGTAGTGGAATGTGGTATGGAATGTGAAATGGAATGTGTTGGAATGTGGAGTGGAATGTGGAACGCGATGGAATTGAATGGAATGTGGAATGGAATGGAATGTAGTGGAATGTGGAACGGAATGTAACGGAAAATGGAACGTAATGGAATGGAATGTGAAATGGAAATTAGACGGTATTAGACTGGAAAGTGGAATGGAATGTGCAATGGAATGGAATGGAATGTGGAATGGATTTGAATGGAATGGAAATTGGAATGGAATGGAAAGGAATGGAATGTGGAATGGAATGGAATGGAATGTGGAATGGAATGCAATGTGAAATGGAATATAGAATGGAATGGGATGCAATGTGGGATGGAATGTGGAATGGAATGGAATGGAATGTGGAATGGAATGGAATCTGGAATGGAATGGAAAGGACTGTGGAATGGAATGTGAAATGGAATGGAATGGAATGTGGAATGGAATCTGGAATGGAATGAAATGGAATGGAATGTGGAATGGAGTGGAATGCAAGAATGAATTAAATGGACTGGAATTTCGAATGGAATGTAATGGAATGTGTAATTTAATGGAATTTGGAATGGAATGTTGAATGGAATGGATTGTCGAATGCAATGTAATGTAATGTGTAAAGGAATGGAATTTGGAATGGAAGGTAGAATGGAATGTGGAAGGGAAAGTGTAATGGAATGGAATGGAATGGAATGTGGAATGGAATGGAATGAAATTGGATGTTCAACGGAATGAAATGGCATGAGGAATGTAATGGAATGGAATGGAATGTGGAACGGAATGCAATGGAAAGTGGAATGGAATGAAATGTGGAATGAAGGGTAGAAGGTATTGGAATGGAAAGTGGAATGGAATGGAATGTGAAATGGAGTGGAATGGAATATGGAATGTGAAATGCAATGTGGAATGGAATGTGAAATGGAATGTGAAATAGAATGTGTAAAGGAATGTGGAATGGAATGAAATGGAATGTGGAATGTAACGGAAAGGAACATGGAATGGAAAGTGGAATGTAATGGAAGGGAACATGGAATGGAAAGTGGAATGGAATGGAATGGAAACTGGAACGGAACGTGAAATATAATGGAATTGAACGTAGAATGTTCATGGAATGGAACGTGGAATGGGATGGAATGGAATGTGGAATGGAATGTGGAATGGAATCTGTAAGGGAATGGAATGTAATCTGGCATGGAATTTCGAATGAAATATGGAATAGAATGTGGAATGGAATGGAATGGAATGTGGAATGGAATTTGAAATGGAATGTGGAATGGAATGGAATGGAATGAGGAACGGAACGGAATGGAATGTGGAAAGTAATGGAATGGAATATGGAATGGAATGGAATAGAATGGAATGCAATGTATTGGAAAGTGGAATGGAATGGAGTGCAATGTGAAATGGATTGGAATGGAATGTGAAATGGAATGTGGAATGCAATGGAATGGAATGTGTAATGGAATGGAACGGAATGGAATGTGGAATGGAATGGAATGAAATGTCTAATGGAATGGAACGGAATGGAATGTGAAATGGAATGGAATGGAAAGTGGAATGAAATGGAATGCAATGCGGAATGGAAAGTTGTAGGGAATCTCGAATGGAATGTGGAATGGAATGGAGTGGAATGGAATGTGGAATGGAATGGAGTGGAATGGAATGTGGAATGGAATGGAATTGAATGTGGAATTGAAAGGAGTGGAATGCAACGTGGAATGGAATTTGAAATGGAACTTGGAATGTAATGCAATGGAACGTGGGATGGAATGTGGAAAGCAATGGAATGGAATGTGGGTTGGAATGGAATGGATTGTGGAAAGGAATGGAATGGAATGTAGAATGGAATGTGAAATGGAATGGAATGGAATGTGGAATGGAATGGAATTGAATGGAATGGAATTGTATGGAAAGTTGAATGGAATGGAAAGGAATGTCGCATGGAATGTGGAATGGAATGGAATGGAACGTTGAATGGAACGTAGAATGGAAAGTGGAATGGATCATGCAATAGAACGTGGAAGGGAATGTGGAATGGAATCAGTTATAGTATGGAATGGGGTGTGGACGGTAAGGGATTGGAATGCAGAATGGAATGCGGAATGGAATATGGAATGGAATGTGGAACAGAATGGAAGGGAACGTGGAATGGAATGGAAAGGAACTTGGAATGGAATGGAATGGAATGGAGTGGAACGGAATGGAATGTGCAATATAATGGAATGGAATGTGGAAGGGAATGGAATGGAATGCGGAGTGGAATTTAATGGAACGGAATGTGGAATGGAATGTAATGGAATGTGGAATGCAATGTGAAATGCTGTGAAATGGAATATGGAATTGAATGCAATGGAATGTGGAATGGTATGTGGAATAGAATGAAAAGGAATGTGGAATCGAATGTGGAATGGAAAGGAATGAGATGTGGAAAGGAATGTGAAATGGAATGGAATGTGGAATGTAATGTGGAATGGAAACTGGAAAGGAATGTGGAATAGAATGGAATTGAATATGGAGTGGAATGGAATGTGGAATTGAATGGAATATAGAATGGAATAGAATGGAATGGAATGGAATAGAATGGAATGGAATGTGGAATGCAATGTTGAATGCAATCTGGAATGGAATGTGGCATGGAATGGAATGGAATTGAATAGAAATTGGAACGGAATGGAATGGAAAGTGGAATGGAATGTGGAATGGAATGGAATGTGGAATGGATTGTGGAATGGAATGGAATAGAATGTGGCATGAATTGGAATGGAATGTGGAAAGGACAGGATTGGAATGGAATGTGGAATGCAATGGAATGTAATGGAATGGAAGGTGGAATGAAACGTTGAATGGAATGGAGTGGAATGTGGAATGGAATGAGGAAGGGAACGGAATGGAATGTGGAATGGAATGCAATGGAATGTGGAAAAGAATGGAATGGAATTGAACGTGAAATGCAGTGGAATGGAACGGAATGGAATTTAATGTGGAAAGGAATGGAATAGAATGGGGAACGGAATGTGGAATGGATAGTGGAATGGAATGGAAGGTGCAATGGAATGTGGAATGGAAAGTGGAATGGAATGGAATCGAATGTGGAATGCAATGTGAAATGTATGGGAACGGCATGTGGAATACAATGCAATGGAAAGTGGAATGCAATGAAATGGAATGGAATGGAATGTGGAATGGAATGCAATGCAATGCGGAATGGAATGGAATGGAATGTGGAATGGAATGGAATTGCATGTGGAATGCAATGGAATGGAATGCAGTGTGGAAAGCAATGGAATGGAATAGAATGGAATGTGGATTGGAATGGAATGTGGAAAGGAATGTGGAATGGAACGTAGAATGGAAAAGAGTGGATTGGAATGCAATGGAATGGATTGTGGAATGGAAAGGAATGTGGAAGAGAATTTGGAATGGAAGGTGGAATGGAATGGAATGGAATGGAATGTGCAATGGAATTGAATGAAATCTGGAAAGGAGTGGTATGGAATGGAACGTGGAATGGAAACAAATGGAATGGAATGGAAAGTGGAATGGAATGGAAAGTTTAATGGAATGCATAGTGGAAAGGAATGGAAAGTGGAATAGAATGGAATGTGGAAAGGAATGGAAGGGACAGGGGAACGGAATGGAAAGGAATGGAATGGGAAATGGAATGGAATGGACTGTGGAATGGAATGGAAAGGAATGGAATTAGAAATGGAATGGAATGGAATGTGGAAAGGAATCCTATGGAATGGAATGTGTAATGGAAACGAAAGGAATGGAATGGTTAGTGGAATGGAACGGAATGTGCAATGGAATGGAATGCAATGTGAAATGGAATGGAATGCAATGTGAAATGGAATGGAATGAAATGTGGAATGGAATGGAATGGAATGAGGAATGGAAAGGAATTGAAATCGAATGGAATGGAATGAGGAATGGAATGGAGTGGAATGTGGAGTGGAATGGAATGGAAAGGAATGTGGAATGGAATGGAATGGAATGTGGAATGGAATGTGGAATGGAAGGGAATGGAAAGGAATGTGGAATTGAATGGAATGGAATGGAATGTGGAATGGAATGGAATGGAATGGAATGGAATCTGGAATGGAATGGAAAGGTATGTGATGTGGAAACAGAATGCAATGTGAAATGCAAATAGAATGGGATATGGAATGAAATGGAATGGAATGTCGAATGGAAAGGAATGGAATGTGGAATTCAACGTGGAATGAAATGGAGTGAAATGTGGTAAGGAATGTGGAACGGAATGGAATGAAATGTGGAATTGAATGGAATGTCGAATGCAATGGAGTGGAATGCAATGTGGAATGCAGTAGAATGGAATGGAATGTAGAAAGAAATGGAAAGGAATGTGGAGTGGAATGGAATGGACTGTGGAATGAAATGTGGAATGGAACGTGGAATGGAATGGAATGGAAAAGAATGAAGTATGGAATGGAATGCGGAATGCAACGTGGAATAGAATGGAATGAAACGTGGAATGGAATGGAACAGAATGGAATGTATAATGGAACGTGGAATGTAACGGAATGGAATAGAAATTGGAACGGAATGTGGAATGGAATGGAATGGAATGTGAAATGGAATGGAATGGAATTTGCAATGAAATGGTATGCAATAGAAAGGAATGAAATGTGGAATGTAACATTCAATGAAATGGAATGGAAGTGGAATGGAATGGAAAGGAATTTGGAATGGAATGGAATGGAATGCGGAATTTAATGGAATGGAATGGAATGTGGAATGGAATGTAATGTAATGTGGAATGGAATGTGGAATGGAATTGAATGGAATGTGTAATGGAATATTAAATGGAATGGAATTGAATGTGGAATAGAATGTGGAATGGAATGCGGAATGGAATGGAATGGAATGTGGAATGGAAAGCGGAATGGAATGAGGAATTGAATGTTGAATGGAATCTCTTGGAAAGTGGAATAGAATGCGGAATGGAATGCGGAATGGAACATGGAATGGAATGTGGAATGGAATGTGGAATGGAATGGAATGGAATGGAATGTTTAATGGAATTTGGAAGGGAATCTCGAATGGAAAGTGGAAAGGAATGGAATGGAATGCAATGTGGAATGGAATGTGGAATGGAATGTGGAAAAGAATGGAATGTGGAATGGAATGGAATGGAATTTGGAATGGAATGGAATGGAATGTGGAATGGAATGGAATGGAATTGAATATGCAAGGGAATGGAGTTGAATGGAATGGAAAGTGGAATTGAATGGAATGGAATGTGTAATAGAACGGAATGGAATGGAATGGAATGTGGAATGGAATGGAATGGAATGTTAAATTGAATGGAATGGAATGTGGAATGTAATTGAATGAAATGTGGCATGGAATGGAAGGGAATATGGAATGGAATGTGTAATGGAACGGAATGGAATCTGGAATGGAATCTAATGGAATGTGGAATGGAAAGGAATGGAATTTGGAATGGAATGGAATGGAATGGAAAGGAAGGTGGAATGCAATTGAATGGAAAGGAATGGAATGTTGAATGTAATTGAATGGAATATGGAATGGAATGCAACTTGGAATCGAATGGAATGGAATGTGGAATCGATTCTCATGGAATGTGGAATGGAATGGAATTGATTGTTGAATGGAAAGTGGAATGACATGGAATGGAATGTGGAATGGAATGGAATGCAATTTGGAATGGAACGTTTAATTGAACGTGGAATTGAATGGAATGGAACGTGGAATTGAAAGTGGAATGGAATGGAATGTAACGTGGAATGGAACTTGGAATGGAACGTGGAATGGAATGTGGAATTTGGAATGGAATGGAATGGAATATGAAATGGAATGGAATGGAATGTGGAATGGCATGGAATGGAATGTGCAATGGAACGGAATGGAATGGAATGGAATTTGGAGTGAAAAAGAAAGGAAAGGAATGGAATGTGGATTGGAAAGGAATGGAATGTGGAATGCAATGGAATGCAATGTGGAATGGAATGGAATGGAATATGGAATGGAATGCAATCGAATGGAAAGAAATGTGGAATGGAATGGAATGGAAAGTCAAATGTAATGTAATGGAATGGAATGCGGAATGGAACAGAAAGGAATGTCAAATGGAATGGACTGGAATGTGGAATGGAATGGACTGGAATGTGGAATGGAATGCAATGGAATGGAATGTGGAATGGAATGGAATGGAATGCGGAATGAAATGGAATTGAATGTGGAATAGAATGGAATGGAATCGGGAATGGAATGCAATGTGGAATGGAATGTGGAATGGAATGTGGAATGGAATGGAATCGAATGGACTGGAATGTGGAATGGAATGGAATGGAAGGTGGTATGGAACGCAATTGAATTTGGAATGGAATGGAATGCAATGGAATGGAATGGAATGTGAAATGTAATGGAATGGAATATGGAATGGAATGGAATGGAAAGTGGAATGGATTGGAATGGAATGGAATGTGGAGTGCAATGGAATGGAATGTGGAATTGAATGAAATAGAATGGAATGTTGAATGCAATGGAATGGAATGGAGTGTGGAATGGAATGGAATGGAATGGGTAATGGAATGTGCAATGGAATGTGGAATGGAAAGGAATGTGCAATGCAGTGCGGAATGGAAAGTGGAATGGAATGGAATGTATTGTGGTATGCAATGTGGAATGGATGGGAATGGCATGTGGAATCGAATGGAATGGAATGTGGAATAGAAAGGAATGGAATAAATGGAATGTGGAATGGAATGGAATGCAATGTGGAATGGAATGGAATGCAATGTGGAAGAGAAAGGAATGGAAAGTGAAAATGTAATAGAATGTGTTGTGGAATAGTATGGATTGGAATGTGGAATGGAAAGGTATTGAATGTGAAATGGACCATGGAATGGAATGGAAAGGAATGTGAAATAGAATGTGGAATGGAATCGAATGTGTAAAAGAATGAAATGCAATGGGATGTGGAATGCAATGGAATGGAATGGAATGGAATGTTGAATGGAATGGAATGGAAAGTGGAATGGAATGGAAAGGAATGTTGAATGGAATGGAATGGAAAGTGGAATGGAATGGAATGGAATGTGAAATGGAATGGAATGGAATGTGGAATGTAATGCGGAATGGAACATAGAATGTGGAATATGGAATGCAAAGGAATGGAATGGAGTAAAATGAAATGTGGAATGGAATGGAATGGAATGTGAAATGGTATGGAATGGAATGGAATGTGAAATGGAATGGAATGGAATGTGGAATGGAATGGAATGAAATGGAATGTTGTATGGAATGGAATGGATTGTAGAATTGAATGGAATGGAACGTGGAATCAAATGCAATGGAATGTGGAATGCAATGGAATGTGGAATGGAATGGAATGGGATGGAATGACGATTGGAACGGAATGAAATGGAATGTGGAATGAAATGGAAAGGAATGGAGTGGAATGGAATGTGTAAGGGAATGGAATTGAATGTGGAATGGAATGGAATGGAATGTGGAATGTAACGTGGAATGGAATGGAATGGAATGTGGAATGGAGTGTGGAATGGAATGGAATGTGAAATGGAAATAGAATGGAATGAGGAATGGAAATAGAATAGAATGTGGAATTGAATGTAATGGAATATGGAATGGAATGGAATGAAATGTGAAATTTAACGATGAATGGAATGGAATGAAATGGGGAATGGAATGTTTAATGCAATTGAATGTAACAGAATGGAATGTGGAATTTAATGGAATGGAATGTGAATTGGAATGGAACTGAATGTGAAATGGAATGGAATGCAATGTTGAAAGGAACGTGAAATGGAATGGAATGGAATGTGGAATGGAATGTGGAATGGAACGAGGAATGGAATGGAATGGAAAGGAATGTGGAATGGATTGTGGAATGGAAAGTGGAATGGAAAGGAATGGAATTTTGAAAGGAACGTGGAATGGAATGGAATGGAATGTTTAATGGAATGTGGATTGGAATGTGTAATGAAATGAAATGGAATGGAATGTGGAGTGGAATGTGGAATGGAATGTGGAAAAGAATGGGATGGAATGGATTGGAAGGGAATGTGGAATGGAATGAAATGGAATGTAGAATGGAATGGAATGTGGAGTGGAATGGAATTAAATGGAATGGAATGGAAGCGATTGCGGAATGCAACGTGGAACGGAATGGAATGGAATGGAATGGAATGTGGAATGGAATTTGGAAGGGAATCTCGAAAGGAATTTGGAATGGAAAGGAATGGAATGTGGAATGCAATGTGAAATGGAATGGAATGGAATATGGAATGGAATGCAATCGAATGGAAAGAAATGTGGAATGGAATGGAATGGGAAGTCAAATGTAATGGAATGGAATGGAATGCGGAATGGAACAGAAAGGAATGTCAAATGGAATGGACTGGAATGTGGAATGGAATGCAATGGAATGTGGAATGGAATATGGAAGGGAAGGGAATGGAATGTGGAAAGGAATCTAATGGAATGTGGAATGGAATGGAATGGAATTTCGAATGGAAGGGAATGGAATGGAAAGGAAGGTGGAATGCAACGGAATGGAATGGAATGTGGAATGTAATTGAATGTAATATGGAATGGAATGCAACTTGTAATCAAATGGAATGGAATGCGGAATCGAATGGAATATAATGTGGAATGGAATTTCGCAAGGAATGGAATGGAATGTTTAATGGAATGTGGAAACGAATGTGGAATGGAATTGAATGTGGAATGGAATGGAATGGAAAGTGGAATGCAAAGGGGAATGCAGTGGAATGTGGAATGGAATGGAATGGAACGTGGAATTGAATGGAATGGAAAGTGGAATCTAATGTAAGTGAATGCTATGTGGAAAGGAATTTGGAAAGGAATGGAATGGAATGGAACATGGAAAGGAACGTGGAAAGGAACGTGTAATGGAATGTGGAATGTAATGTGGAACGGAACCTGAAATGGAGTGTGGAATGGAAAGTGGAATGGAACGTGGAATGGAATGTGGAATGGAACGTGGAATGGCATGGAACGGAAAGTAGAATGGAATGGATTGGAATGTGAAACCGAATGGAATGGAAAGTGGAATGAAAAGGAATGGAATCTGGAAAGGAAAGGAATGGAATGTGGAATGAAATGGCATGGAATGGAATGTGGAATGGAATGGAATGTGGAATGGAATGGAATGGAATGGAATGCAATGTGGAATGGAATGGTATGGAAATTAGAATGGAATAGAATGGAATGTGGAATGGACTGGAATGGAATGTTAAGTGGAATGGAATGAGGAATGGAATGGAATGGAATGGAACATAGAATGGAAAGTTGAATGGAATGTGGAATGCAATGTAGAATGGAAAGTGGAATGGATCGTGGAATGGAATATGGAATGGGAAGTTGAATGGTATAGAATGGAAAGTGGAATTGAATGGAATGGAATGGAAAGGAATGTGGATAGGAATGGAATGGAAAGAATGTGGAATGGAATGTGGAATGGAATTGAATGGAATGTGGAATGGAATATGGAATGGAATGTGGAATGGTATCTGGAATGGAATGTGGAATGGAATGGAATGGAACATGGAATGAAACGACAAATATAACGTGGAATGGAATGCAATGGAACATGGAAAAGAACGTGGAATGGAATGGAACGTGGAATGGAATGCAACGTGGAATGGAATGCAACGTGGAAAGGAATGGAACGCAAATGGAATGGAATGTGGAGTGGAGTGGAATGGAACGTGGAATGGAATTTGTGAAGGAATGGAAAGGAATGTGGAATGGAATGAGGAATGGAACGAGGAATGAAATGGAATGGAACATGGAATAGAACGTGGAATGTAACGCGGAATGCAACATGGAATGGATCGTGGAATGGAATTGAATGGAACGTGGAATGGAATGGAAGGTGGATTGGAATGCAATGGAAAGCTGAATGGCATGGAATGGAACATGGAAAGGAATGGTATGGAAATTGGAATGGAGTGGAATGGAACGTGGAATGGAATGTGGAATGGAATGGAACGGAATGGAATGCAAAGTGGAAAGGAATGGAACATGGAATGGAATGGAATGGAATGTGGACTGTAATGTTCTATGTAAAGTATCAGAACGTGAAATGCAATGTGGAATGGAATGGAAAGTGGAATTCAAGGTGGAATGGAATGGAATGCAATGTGGAATGGAATGGAATGGAACGTGGAATGAAAAGTGGAATGGAAATGAATGGAATGGAATGGAATTGAAAGCGGAATGGAATGTGGAGTGGAACGTGGAATGGAATGGAATGGAATGAAATGGAATGTGGAATGGAATATAGAATGGAATGTGGAATGGAAGGCAATGGAATGCGGAATGGAATGTGAAATGGATTGGAATTCAATGTGGAATGGAATGGAATTGAATGTGCAATGGAATGGAAAGGAATGGAATGTGGAATGGAATGAAATTGAATGGAATCTGGAAAGGAATGTGGCATGGAAAGGAATGGAACTTTGAATGGAATGGTATGGAAAGTGGAATGGAGTGGATTGGAACGTGGAATGGAATGTGGAATGGAATGGATAGGAATGAAATGCAAAGTGGAATGGAATGGAAGGTGGAATGGAATGGAATGGAATGTGGAATGGAATGCAGAATGGAATGGAACGGAAAGTGGAATGTAAAGTGGAATGGAACGTGGAATGGAATGGAATGGAATGTGGAGTGGAATTTGGAATTGACTGGAATGGAATGTGGAATGGAATGGAATGGAATGTGGAATGGAATGGAACAAGATGGAATGTGGAATGGAATGCGGAGGAATGGAATGGAATTGAATGTGGAATGGAAAGTGGAACGGAATAGAATGGAATGGAATGTTGAATGAAATGGAATGGAATGGAAGGTGGAATGGAATGGAATGGAAGGGAATGTGGAATGGAATGGAATGGTATGGAATATGGAATGGAATGAAATGGAAAGGAATGGAATGGAGTGGAATGTGGAATCTAATGGAATGTTGCAATGGAACGAAATGCAACTTGGAATGGAATGCAATGGAATGTGGAATGGAATGTGGAATGGAATGGAATGGACTGTGGAATGGAATTGAATGTGCAATGGTATGGAACGGAATGAGAAGTGGAAGTAGTTTGGAATGTGAAATGTAAATAGAATGGAATGTGGAATGGAATGGAATGGAATGTGGAATTGAATGGAATGGAATCTGGAAAGGAAAGTGGAAGGGAATGGAATGGAACAGAATGTGGAATGTAATGGACCGTGGAATGGAATGGAACGTGGAATGGAATGGAATGGAAACTGGAATGGAGTGGAAAGGAAAGTGGAATGGAATGGAATTTAACGGAGAGGAATTTGGAATGGAATATGGAATGGAACGTGGAATGAAATGCAATGGAGCAGAATGGAATGTGGAATGGAATGTGGAATGGAAAATGGAATGGAATGGAAAGCAATGGGATGAAATGTGGAATGGAATTAGGAATGGAATGTGGAATGGAATGGAAAGGAATGTAGAATGGAATGTGATATGGATTAGAAAGGTATGTGGAATCGAGTGGAATGGAATGTGGAATGGAACGTGGAATGGGCTGGAATGGAAAGTGGAATGGAATGTGGAATGGAATGGAATGGAATGTGCAATGGAATGGAAGGAAATGTGGAATGGAATGGAATGGAATGGAATGTGGAACGCAATGGAATGTAAAGAATGTTATAGAATGCAACGTGGAATGGAAAATGGAATGGAATGTAATGGAAAGGAATGGAATGTTGAGTGGAAAGTGGAATGGAAAGTGGAATGGAATGGAATGGAATGGAATGTGGAATGGAATGGAATGCAAGGTAGAATGGAATGTCATGGAATGGAATGTAGTTAGTGTTAGAGTGGAATGTGGAATGGAAGGGAATGCAATGTGGAATGGAATGGAAAGTAAGTTGTAATGTATTGTGAAATGGAATCGAATAGGATTGTGGAAAGGAATGCGGAATGGGATGGAAAATGGAATGGAATGGGAAGGAATGTTTTATGCAGTGGAATGGAATGAGGACTGGAATGGACTCGAATGTGGAAAGGAATGAGGAATGGAATGTGGAATGCAAGGTGGAATGGAATGGAATGGAATGCGGAATGGAATGGAATGTGTAATGGAATGCGAAATGGAACGTGTAATGGAATTTGGAGTGGAATGTGGAGTACAATGGAATGGAAAGTGGAATGCAATCTGGAATGTAATATAATGGAATGTGGAATGAAATGCGGAACTGAATCAAATGGAA
This sequence comes from Pongo abelii, assembly GCF_028885655.2. Classification (NCBI taxonomy): domain Eukaryota; kingdom Metazoa; phylum Chordata; class Mammalia; order Primates; family Hominidae; genus Pongo; species Pongo abelii. The sequence continues at coordinate 12,860,583 of NC_072000.2, read as the reverse complement.
TGTGGAATGGAATGGATGTGTAATGGAATGCAATGGAATGTGTAATGGAATGGAAAGGAATGTGAAATGGAAATAGAATTGAAGGTGGAATGGAATGGAATGGAATGTGGAATGGAATGGAATGTGGAATGGAACCTGGAATAGAATGGAATAGAATATCGAATGGATTGGAGTGGACTGGAAAGTAGAATGGAATGGAAAGGAATGTGGAATTGAATGTAGTATGGAATAGAATGGAATGTGCAATGGAATGGAATGGAATGTGGAATGGAAAGTAATGTGCAATGGTATGGAATGGAATGTGGAATGGAACGTAGAACAGAATGGAATGAAATGTGGAATTGAATGTGGAATGGAATGGAATGGAAACTGGAATGGTATGGAATGGATTGGAATGTGGAATGCAATGGAAAGGAATGGAATGGAATGGAATGTGGAATGGAAATTGGAATTCATTTGAGGGGAACGTAGAATGGAATGTGGAATGGAATGGAAAGGAATGTGGAATGAAATGTGAAAAGCGTTGGAAAGGAATGTGAAATGGAATTGAATGGAACGTGGAATGGAACGTGGAATGGAATGGAATAGAATGTGGAATGGAATATGGAATAGAATGTGGAATGGAATATGGAATTGAATGGAATGGAATGTGGAATGGAATGGAATGTGGAAGGAAATGGAATGGAACGTGGAATGCAATGGAATGGAAAGAAGAATGGAATGGAATGTTCAATGGAGTGGAATGGAACTTGGAATGGAATGTGGAATGCAATGGAATGGAATGGAATGTGGAATAGAATGGAATGGAAAGGAATGTGGAATGGAATGGAATGGAATGTGAAATGGTATGTGGAACAGAATGGATTGCAAGGTGGAATGGAATGTAATGATGGAATGGAATGGAATAGAAAGTGAAATGTAAAGGAATGGAATGAAATGGGAAATGCAATGGAATGTGCAATGGAATGCAATGGAATGTGGAATGGAATTTGGAATGGAATGGAATGGAATGGAATGGAATGGAATGTGGAATGGAATGGAATGTGGAATATGGTATAGAATGGAATGTGGAATGGAATGGAATGGAATGGAATGGAATGTGGAATGGAATGGAATGTGGAATATGGTATAGAATGGAATGTGGAATGGAATGGAATGGAATGGAATGGAATGTGGTTTGCAATGGAATTGAATGGAATATGGAATGGAATGGAATGGAAAGTGGAATGGAATGGAATGGAATGTGGTACGGAATGAGGAATGGAATGGAAAGCAATGGAATGGAATTTGAAATGGAATGGAATGGAATGTGGAATGGAATGGAATGGAATGCAATGTGAAATGGAATGGAATTGAAAGTGGAACGGAATGTAATGAAATGTGGAATAGAATGGAAAGGAATGGAATGTGAAATTTAAGGGAATGGAATGTGAAATGGAGTGGAATGGAATGTGGAATGGATTGAAATCGAATTTGGAATGGATTGGAAAGGAATGTGGAATGTAGTGGAATTTAATGCAATGTGAAATGAAATGGAATGAAACGAGGAATGCAATGGAATGGAATGTGCAATGGAATGAAATGGAATGTGGAAGGAAGTGCGGATTGGAATGCGGTATGGAATGGAATTGAATGGGTAATGGAATGGAATGGAATGTGTAATTGGATTAAGAATGGAATGGAATGCAATGTGAAATTGAATGGAATGGATCTGGAATGGAATGGAATGTGGAATGGAAGGAAATGCAATGTGGAATGGAATGGAATGGAATTGAATGTGGAATGGAATGGAATGCAACAGAATGTTATGTGGAATGGAATTAGAAATGGATTGTAATGAAATGTGGAATTAAAGAAGAATGGAATGGAATGGAATGTGGAATGGAATGGAATGGAATGTGGAAAGGAAAGGTATGGAGTGAGACGTGGAATGGAATGGAATGGAATGTGGAATAGAATGGTATGGAATGGAGAGTGGAATGGAAGGGAATGGATTGGAATGTGGAATGGAAGGGAATGGAATATGGAATGGATTGGGATGGAATGTAGAATGGAATGGAATGCAATGGAATGTGGACTGGGAGGGAATGGTATGTCAAATTGAATGCAATGGAATGTAGAATGGATCGGAATGCAAAGTGGAATAGAACGGAATGGAACGGAATGGAATGTAGAAGGGAATGTAATGGAATGTGTAATGGAAGAGAATGGAATGGAATATGGAATATAATGGAAGGGAATTGAATGGAATACGGAATGGAAGGGAATGGAATGTGGAATGGAATGGAATGGAATGCAGAATGGAATGTGGAATAGAATGGAATGGAAAGTGGAATGGAATAGAACGTGGAATGCAGTGGAATGGAAGGTGAAAAGGAAATTGGAATGGAATGGAAAGGAATGTGCAATGGAATGGAGTGGAATGTAGAATGGAAAGTGGATGATATGTGGAATGGTATATGGATTGGAATGGAATGGAATGTGGAATTGAATTTGGAATGGAATAGAACGGAATGGGGAATGGAATGGAATGGACTGGAATGTGGAATGGAATGGTATGGAAAGTTGAAAGCAATGGAATAGAATGGAACGTGTAATGAAATGGAATAGAATGTGGAATGCAATGGAATGGAATTGAAAGGAATGTTCAATGGAATGGAATGGAATGTGTAATGGAATGGAATAGAAAGGAATATGGACTGGAATGGAATGGAATTTGGAATAAAATGTGTTGGAATGTGGAATGGAATGTGGAATGGAATGGAATGAAATGTGGAATGGAATGTGGAATGGAATGGAATGTGGAATGGAATGGAATGTGGACTGGAATGTGTAATGTAGTGAAATCGAATGTGTAATGGAAGGGAAAGGAATGGAATGTGAACTGGAAAGGAATGGAATGGAATAGAGTGAAATTGACCATGGAATGGAATGGAATGTCAAATAGAATGTGGAATGCAATGGAATGGAATGTGGAATTGAATAGAATGGAATGTGGAATGGAAAGGAATGGAATGGAATGGAATGTGGAATGGAATGGAATGGAATTTGGAATGGAGTGGAATGGAAAGGAATGTAATATCGAACGGAATGGAAGGTAACGTGGAATGGAAAGTGGAATGGAATCTAATGTAATGTGGACTGAGTCGGAATTGTTTCGAATGGAATGGAAAAGAATGTGGAATTGAATGGAAGGGAATGTGGAATGGAATGTGGAATGGAATGGAAAGGAATGTGGAATGGAATGGAATGGAATGTGGAATACAATTCAATGGAATATGGATTGGAATAGAACGGAATGTTGAATGGAATATGGAATGGAATGGAATGGAATGTGAATGGAATGGAATGTGAATAGAATGGAATGGAATGGAAAGTGGAATGGATTGTGGAATGAAATTAAATGGATTATGAAGTTGAATGGAATGAAATGTGTAATGGAATGGAATGGAATGTGGAACGGAATGTGAAGTAGAATGGAATGGAATGTGGAATTGAATGGAATGGAATGTGGAATGGAATGTGAAATGGAAAGGAATGGAATGGAATGGATTCTGGATTTCAATGGAAAGGAAAGGAATGTGGAATGGAATGGAATGGAATGAAATGTGGAATGTGAAATATAATGGAATGTTGAATGGAATGTGGAATGGAATGGAAAGGAATGTGGAATGGAATGGAATGGAATGGAATGGAATGGAATGTGGAATGGAATGAAATGTGGAATGGGAAATATAACGGAATGCGGAAAAAAATGGAATGGAATGCAACGAGAAATGGAATAGAAGGTAAAGTGGAATGGAATGGAATGGAATGCACAATGGAATGTATTGGAATGTGGATGCAATGGAAAGGAATTGAAAGTGGAATGTAAGGGAATGGGAACGGGAAGGGAATGGAGTGGAATATGGAATGGAATGCAATGTAAAGAAATGTGAGATGGACGCGAATGGAATGTGGAATGCAATAGAATGGAATATGCTATGGAATGCACTGGAAGGTGGAATGGAATGCAATGGAAAGTGGAATGGAATGGAATTGAATGGAATGGAATGGAATATGGAATGGAATGGAATGGAATGTGGAATGGAATGGATTGGAATGTGGAATCAAATGGAATGGAATGCGGAGTGGATTGTGGAATGTGGAATGGAATGTGGAATGGAATGGAATGGAACAGAATGTGGAATGTAATGGAATGGAATGGAATCAGAAATAGAATGGAATGTAATGTGCAATATAATGTGGAATGGAATGGAATGTGGAACAGAATGGAATGTAATCGAATGTGAAATGAAATTGAATGAGTAATGGAATGGAAAGGAATGTGGAATGGAACTGAGTGGAATGTGGAATTGAATACGGAATGGAATGGAATGTGGAATGGAATGGAATTCAATGTGGAATGGAACGGAATGGAACGTGGAATGGAATGGAATGGAATACGGAATGGAATGGTATGGAATGTGGAATGGAATGGGATGGAATGAGCAACGGAATGTGGAATGGAAGGGAACGGAATGTGGAATGGAATGGAATGGAATGTGGAGTGGAATGGAATGGAATGGAATGAAATGTGGAATGCAAGTGAATGGTATGTGGAATGGAATGGAATGGAATGTGTAATGGAATGTGTAATGGAATGTGGAATGAAATGTGGAATGGAAAACAATGGAATGTGGAATGGAATGAGGAATAGAATGTGGAATGGAATGGAATGGAATGTGGAATGGATCGTGGAATGGAACGTAGAATGGAACTTGGAATGGATAGTGGAATGGAATTTAATGGAACGTGGAATGAATCGTGGACAAGAACGTGGAATTGAAACTGGAATGTAAAGGAATGGAACATGGAGTGGAACGTGGAACGGAACGTGGAATGTAATGGAATGGAATTTGGAATGGAATGGACAGTGGATTTGAATGTAATGGAAGGTGGAATGGAACGGAATCAAAAGTGGAATGGAATGGAACTTAGAATGGAGTGGAATGGAACATGGAATGGAAAGTGGAATGGAATGGAAGGAACGTGGAATGGAAAGGAATTTGGAAGGCGATGGAATGGAATGGAATGGAATAGAATGGAATGGAATGGAAATTGGAATAGAATGTAGAATGGGACCTAGAATGGAATGTGGAAAGGAATGGAAAGGAATGGAATGGAATGTAGAATGGAACGTGGAATGGGATGGAAAGTGGAGGGGAATGGAATTCAGAATGCAATTTGGAATGGAATGGAATGGAATGGAATGTGGAATGGGATGGAATGGAAGGGAGTGGAATGTGGAATGGAATGGAATGGAATGAAAAAGAATCTGGAACGGAATGGAATGTGCAATGGAATGGAAAGAATGTGAAATGGAATGGAATGGAATGTGGAATGGAATGCGGAATCGAATGGAACCGAGTGTGTAATAGAATGGAATGGCATATAGACTTCAATGGAATGGAAAGCAATGGAACGTGAAATGGAATGGAATTGAAAGTGGAAAGGAAAATGGAAATGAACGGAATGGAATGTGAAGTAGAATGAGGAATGGAATGGAATAAAATGTGGAATGGAATTTAATGGAATGTGGAATGGAATGGAATGAGGAAGAGAATGGAATGTGGAAGGGAATGGAATGGAATGGAAGGTGGAATGGAATGGAGTGGAAGGTTAAATAGAATGGAATGGAATGAAATTTGGAATGGAATGGAATGGAATGGAAAGTGGAATGGAATGGAATGGAGTGTGGAATAGAATTGAATGTAATGTGGAATGCAATGTCGAATAGAATGGAATGGAAAGTGGAATGGAAGGTGGAATGGAATGGAATGGAATTTAGAATGGAATGTAGAATGCAATGGAATGGGATGTGGAATGGAATGGAATGGTATGAGGATTGCAATGTGCAATGGAATGTGGAATCTAACAGAATGGAATGTGGAATGGAATGGAATGGAATGTGGAATGGGATGGAATGGAAGGGAGTGGAATGTGGAATGGAATGGAATGGAATGAAAAGGAATCTGGAACGGAATGGAATGTGCAATGGAATGGAAAGAATGTGAAATGGAATGGAATGGAATGTGGAATGGAATGTGGATTCGAATGGAATCGAGTGTGTAATGGAATGGAATGGCATATGGACTTCAATGGAATGGAAAGCAATGGAATGTGAAATGGAATGGAATTGAAAGTGGAAAGGAAAGTGGAATTGAATGGAATGGAATGTGAAGTAGAATGAGGAATGGAATGGAATAAAATGTAGAATGGAATTTAATGGAATGTGGAATGGAATGGAATGAGGAAGGGAATGGAATGTGGAAGGGAATGGAATGGAATGGAATGTGGAATGGAATGGAATAAAATGTGGAATGGAATTTAATGGAATGTGGAATGGAATGGAATGAGGAAGGGAATGGAATGTGGAAGGGAATGGAATGGAATGGAATGTGGAATGGAATGGAGTGGAAGTTTAAATGGAATGGAATTGAATGGAATTTGGAATGGAATGGAATTGAAAGGAAAGTGGAATGGAATGGAATGGAGTGTGGAATAGAATTGAATGTAATGTGGAATGCAATGTCGAATGGAATGGAATGGAAAGTGGAATGGAAGGTGGAATGGAATGGAATGGAATTTAGAATGGAATGTGGAATGCAATGGAATGGGATGTGGAATGGAATGGAATGGTATGAGGATTGCAATGTGCAATGGAATGTGGAATCTAACAGAATGGAATGTGGAATGGAATGGAATGGAATGCGAAATGGAATGGAATGGAATGTGGAATGGGATCGAATGGAATGGGATCTGGAATGGAAGGTGGTAAGGAACGTGGAATGGAATCGAACGGAATGTTGAATGGAATGGAATGGAATGCAAAATGGAATGGAATGGAATGTGGAATGGAATCGAATGGAATGGATTCTGGAATGGAATGTGGAAAGGAATGAGGAATGGAATGGAATGGAATGTGGAATGGAAAGGAATGGAATGTGGAATGGAATGGAATGGAATGTGGAATGGAATGGAATGGAACGTGATGTGGAATGGAATGGAAGGGAATCTGGAATGGAATGTGTAATCAAATGGAATGGAATGGAATGTGGAATGGAATGGAATGGAACGTGATGTGGAATGGAATGGAAGGGAATCTGGAATGGAATGTGTAATCAAATGGAATGGAATGGAAAGTGGAATGGAATGGAACGGAATGTTAAATGGAATGGAATGGAATGAGGAATGGAATGGAATGGAACATGGAATGGAAGTGAATGGAATGGAATGTGGAATGGAATGGAATGGAATGGAGTGTGGACAGGAAAGGAATGGAATGTGGAATGCAAAGTCGAATGGAATTGAATGGAAAGTGGAATGGAATGTCGATTGGAATGGAATGGAATTCCGAATGGAATGTGGAATGAAAAGGAATGGGATGTGGAATGGAATGGAATGTGGAATGGAACGTGCTATGAAATGTGGAATGGAAGAGAATTGAGTGTGGAATGGAATGGAATGGAATGGAATGCTGAATGGAGTGGAATGGAATGTGGAATGGAATTGAATGGAATGGAATATGTAATGGAATCTGGAAAAGAATGTGGAATGAAATGGAATGGAATGTGGAATGGAATGGAATGGAATGTGGAATGGAATGGCATGGAATGTGGAATGGAATGGGTTGGAACGTGGAATGGAATAGAATGGAATGGAACGTGGAATGGAATGGAACGTGAAATGAAATGAAATGGAAAGTGGAATGGATCTTGGAAAGGAATTTGGAACGGAAAGTGGAAAGGAATGTTGAAGGTCGAATAGAATGGAATGGAATATGGAAGGGAAAGGAATGGAATATGGAATGGAATGGAATGGAATGTGTAATGGAATGGAATGGAATGGAATGTGTAATGGAATGGAATGGAATATGAAATGGAATGCAATGGAATGTGCGATGGAATGTGGAATGGAATGGAACACAAGGTGAAATGGAATGGAATGGAAAGTGGAATGGAAAATAGAATGGTAGGGAATGGAATGGGGAATGGATCATTGAAAGGAATTGAATGGAACGTGGCATGGAATGTGGAATGGAAGGTAAAATGGAACGTGGAATGCAAAGTGGAATGGAAAGTGGAATGTGGAATGGAAAGGAATGAATATTGGAATGGAATGTGCAATGGAATGGAATGGAATGTGGAATGGAATGTGCAGTGGAATTGAATGTGAAACGGAATGTGCAGTGGAATGGAATGTGGAATGGAATGCAATACAATGTGGAATGGAATGGAATGGAATGGATTGTGGAATGGAATGGAATGGAATGTGGAATGGAACGTTAAATGGAATGGAATGGAATGAGGAATGGAATGGAATGGAACGTGGAATGGAATGGAATGGAATTGAATGTGAAATGGAATGGAATGGCATGTGAAATGGAAACAGAGTGAAATGTGAAATTCAAATAGAATGGGATATGGAATGGAATGGAATGGAATGTGGAATGGAATGTAATGGAATGTTGAATGGAATATGATATGAAATGGAGTGGAATGTGGAATGGAATGTGAAATGGAATTTAATGGAATGTGGAATGGAATGGAATGGAATGTCGAAAGGAATGGAATGGAATGGAATGTGGAATGCAATGGAATGGAATTGAATGGAATGGAATGTGGGACGGAATGGAATGCAATGTGGAATTGAATGTGGAATGGAATGGAATGGAATGTGGAATTGAAAGTGGATTGGAATGGAATGGAATGTTGAATGGAATGTGGAATGAAAACGGGTATGGAATGGAATGGAACAGAATGGAATGAGGAATGGAATGTGGAATGTAAGATGGAATGGAACGGAACGGAATGGAATGGGATGTGGATTGGAATGGAAAGGAATAGAATGTGAAATGGAATTTGGAATGGAACGTGGAACGGAATTGAATGGAATGGAATGTGGAATGGAATGGAAATCAATCTGGAAAGGAATGGAATGGAATTGAATGGAATGTGAAATGGAATGGAGTGGAACGGAACGGAAAACAGAATGGAATGCAGTGGAATGTGTAATAGAATGGAATGGAATGGAATGGAATGTGAAATGGAATGGAATGGAATGTGGAATGGAACGGAATGCAATGTGGAATGGAATGTGAGAAGGAATGGAAAGGAATGCGTAACGCAATGGAATAGAATGTGGAATGGAATGGAATGGAATGTGGAATGGAATCTAAAGGAATGTGGAATGGAATGGAATTGAATTTCGAATGGAATGCAATGGAAAGGAAAGGAAGGTGGAATGCAATGGAATGGAATTTGGAATGTAATTGAATGGAATATGGAATGGAATGTAACGTGGAATAGAATGGAATGGAATGTGGCAACGAATAGAATGTAATGTGAAATGGAATTTCAAAAGGAATGGAATGGATCGTGGAATGGAATATTGAATGGAATTGAATGTGGAATTGAATGGAATGTGGAATACAATGTAGAATGCAATGGAATGGGGAATGGAATGGAATGGAACATGGAATGGAATGGAATGGAACGTGGAATGGAAAGTGGAAAGGAACGTGTAATGGAATGTGGAATGGAATGTGGAAAGGAAACTGGAATGGAATGAGGAATGGAATGTGGAATGGAACGTGGAATGGAATGTATAATGGAATGCTGAATGGAATGGAATGGAATGTGGAATGGAATGCAACATGAAATGGAAAGGAACGTGGAATGGAAAGGAAAGGCAAGTGGAATCGAATGCAATGGAATGTGGAATGCAATAGTATGGAAAGTGGAATGGAGTGGAATGCAACGTGGAATGGAATGTGGAATGGAATGGAGCGAACTAGAATGCAAACTGGAATGGAATGAAAGGTGAAATGGAAAGGAAATGAATGTGGAATGGAATGTGAAATGGAATGGAATGTGAAATGGAAATAGAATGGAATGGGAAATGGAAATAAAATTGACTGTGGAAGAGAATGGAATGGAATGTGGAACGGAATGGAATGGAATGGAATGGGACATGGAATGGAATTGAATGGAATGTGGAAAGGAATGTGTAATGGAATGGAATGGAATGTTGAATGGAATGGAATGGAATGGAATGTTGAATGCAATGGACTGGAATGGAATGTGGAATGGAATCAAATGGAATCGAATGAAATGGAATGTGGAATGGAATGAAATTGTGTTAGGAATAGAATGGAATGCAATGTGGAGTGGAAAGTGGGGTGAAACGGAATGGAATGTGGAATGGATAGTGGAATGCAATAGAATGTAACGGAATGGAATGTCGAATGGCATGTGGAATGGAACGTGTAATGGAATAGAATGTAACAGACTGGAATCTGGAATGGAATGCGGTATGGAAAGTGGGTTGGAATGGATTGGAATGGAAAGGAATGTGGAATGGATTGTGCAATGAAACTTAGAATGGAATGGAAAGGAATGTAGAATGTAATGTGGAATAGAATGGAATGGAATGCAAAGAATGTAATGTGGAATGGAATGGTAAGGATTGTGGTATGGAATGGAATGTGGAATGGAAGGGAAATGAATGGAATCGAATGGAATGGAATGCAGAATGGAATGCAGAATGGAATGGAATGGAATGGAATGGAATGCGGAATGAAATGTGGAATGAAATCTGGAATGGTATGAAATGGAATTGAATGTGGAATGGAATGTGGATTGGAATGTGGAATGGAATGGAACGTGGAATGGAACTTGGAATGGAATGTATAATGGAACGTGGAAACGAATGGAATGCAAAGGAATGGAAAGTGGAATGGAAAGAAATGCAATGGAATTTAATGTAGAATGGAATGGAATGGAATGGAATGTAGATTGTAATGTGGAATGGATTGGAATGGAATATGGAATGGAATGTGGAATGGAACGGAAGGTGAATTGCAATGGAATGTAAACGAAAGGAAAGTAATGGAATGTGGAATGGAATGGAATATGGAATGGAATGGAATATGAAATGGAATGGAATTGAATGTGGATTGGAATGGAATGTGGAATGGAATGGAATGGAATGTGGAATGGAGTGGAATGGAATGGAATGGAAAGGAATATGGAATGCAATGGAATGGAATAGAACGGAAAGTGGAATGGAAAGAAATGGAATGTGGAGTGGAAAGGAATGGAATGGAATATGGAATGCAATGGAATGGAATGGAATGGAAAGTTGAATGGAGAGGAAGGGAATGTGGAAAGTAATGGAATGTTGAATGGAATGGAATGTGGAATGGAATGGAATGTGGAATGGAATGGAATGGAATGTGGAATGGAACGGAATGGTATGTGGAATGGAACGGAATGGAATGGAATGGAATGTGGAATGGAATCGAATGGGATATGGAATGCAAGGGAATGGAAAGCAATGGAATGAGCAATGGGATGGAATGGAATGTGGAATGGAAGGGAATGGAATTGAATGGAACGTAGATTGCAGTGGAACGGAATATGGAATGGAAGATAGGATGGAATGGAATGGAATGTGGAATGGAACATTGAATGCAATGAAATGGAACGTGGAATGGAATGGAAAGTAATGTGAAAAGAAATGATGAATGGAATTGAATAGAATGGAATGGAATGTTGATTGTAATGGAATGGAAAGTGGAATGGAATGTGGAAAGGAATGGAATGGAACGTAGAATGGAATGCGGAACGGAATGGAATGGAATGTGGAATGGAATGGAATGCAACGTGGAATGGAATGTGAAACGGAATGGAATGGATAGTGGAACGGAATGAGGAATGGAACATGGAATGGAATGGAATGAAACATGGAATGGAACGTGGAATGAAACGTAGAGTGGAACGTGTAATGGAAAGTGAAATGGATCATAGAATGGAATGCGGAATGGAACGTGGAGTGGAATGGAATGGAATGGAATGTGGAATGGAATGGAATGCATTGTGGAATGGAGTGGACATGGAATGTAGAATAAAATGAATTTTAATGTGGAAAGGAATAGATTGGAAGGGAACGAATTGGAATGTGGAATGGAAGGGAGTGGAACGTGGAATGGAAAGTGGAATGGAATGTGGAGTAGAATGGATTGGACTGTGGCATGGAATGGAAAGGAATGGAAAGTGAAATGGAAAGGAATGGACTGTGGAATGGAATTGTGTCGAATGTGGATTGGAATGTGGAACGGAACGGTATGGAATGTGGAAGGGAAAGGAATGGAACGTCTAATGGCATGTGGAATGCAATGGGGAAAGGAATGTAATGGAATGTGGAATGGAATGAGGAAAGGAACATGGAATGGAATGGAAAGGAACGTGGAATGGAATGTGGAATGGAGTGTGGAATATAATGGAATGGAATGGAACGGAATGTGGACTTGAATAGAGAGGAATGTAACGGAATTTGGAATGGAATGCTAAGAAGTGTGGAATGGAATGTGGAATGGAATGGAATGGAATGAAATGGAATGTGGAATGGAATGTGGAATGGACTGGAAAAGAATGTGAAATGGAAAGGAATGGAAGGTGGAATGGAATGGAATGTGGAATGCGTTGAAATGGAAAGGAATGTGGATTGCAATTGAATGGAAAGGAATGTGGATTGCAATGGAATGGAAAGGAATGGAATGTGGATTGGAATGGAATGGAATGTAATATAAAAGGGAATGGAATGGAATGTGGAATAGAAGGGAATGGAATGGAAAGGAATGTGGAATGGAAAGGAATGAAATATGGAATGGAATGAGGAATGGAAAGGAAAGGAATGTGGAATGGAACGTGGAAAGGAATGGAATGGAACGTGGGATGGAATTGAATGGAATGTGTAATGAAAAGAGGAATGGAATGGTAAAGAATGGAATGGAATATGGAACGTAATGGAATGGCATGTGGAATGCTATGGAGTGGAATGTGGAATGGAATGTGGAATGTAGTGGAATCGAATGTGGAATGGAGTTTGGAATGGAATAGAAAGGAACGTGGAATGGAATGGAATGGAATCTACAATGGAATGGAATGAGGAATGGAATGTGGATTGGAATGTTGAATGGATTTCAATGGAATGTGGAATGGAAGGGAATGCAATGTGGAATGGAACGGAATGAAATGTGGAATGGAAGGGAATGGAAGGCGGAATGCAATGGAATGGAATGTGGAATTGAATGGAATCGAATGGAATGTGGAATGGAAGGGAATGGAATGTGGAATGGAATGGAATTTGGAATGGAATGGAATGGAATGGAAAGTGAAATGCTATTGAATCGAATGTGGAATGGAATGGAATAGAACGTGGAATGGAATGGAATGGAACAGAATGTGGAATGGAATGGAATAGAATGTGGAATGGATTAGAATGTAATGTGGAATGGAATGGAATGGAATGGAATATGGAATGGAATGGAATGGAATGTGCAAAGGAATGTGGAATGGAATGCAATTTGGAATGGAGTGGAATGGAATGGAATGTGGAATGGAATGGAATGGAATAGAATGTGAAATGCAATGGAATTGAATGTGAAATGCAATGGAATGGAATGTGAAATGGTAAGGAATGGATTGTGGAATGGAATGGAATAGAAGGTAGAAAGGAATTTGAAATTGAAGACAATGGAATGTGGAATTGAATGAAGAATGGAATTGAATGTGGAATGGATAGGAATGGAAACTGCAATGGAATGGAATGGAATTCGGAATCGAATGGAATTGAATGGAACGTGGAATGGAATGGAAGGTAATGGAATAGAATGGAATGGTATGTGGAATGGAAAGGAATGGAATATGGTATGTAAAGTGTAAAGGAATTGAACGGTATGTGGAATGGAACGTAGAAAGAATGGAATGAAACCTGGAATGGAATGGAATGGAATGTGTAATGGAATGAGGAATGAAATGGAACAGAATGGAATGGAATGTGGAATGGAATGGAATGGAATGTAGAATTGAATGTTGAGTGGAATTGAATGGAATGTTAAAAGGAATGTGGAATGGAATGGAATGGAATCAGGAGTGGAATGGAATGGAACGATTAATGGAATGTAGAATGAATTGTGGAATGGAAATGAATGGAATGTGGAATGGAATGTGGAATGGTATGTGGAATGGAATGCAATAGAACGTGGAATGGAATGAGGCGTGGAAAGTGGAATGGAATGGAATGGAAAGTGGAATGGAACGTGGAATGGGACTTGGAATGGAAAGTGTAATGGAATGGAACGTGCAATGAAATGGAATTGAAAGTGGAATGTAATGGAACAGAGGGTGAAGTGGAGTGGAATGGAACATGGAATGGAATGTGGAATGCAATGGAATGGAATGTTGAGAGGAATGGAATGGAATGTTGAAAGAAATGTTAAATAGATTGTGAAATGGAAAGGAATGGAATGGAATGTGGAATGGAATGTGTAATGGAACCTGGAATAGAGTGGAATGGAATATGGAATGAAATGTGGAATGCCATGGAATGGAAAGTGGAATGGAATGGAATATGGAATGGAATGAAATGGAATGTGGAATGGAATGGAATGGAAAGTGGAATGGAATTTGGATTGGAATAGAATGGAAATGAATGTTGAATGGAATGTGAAATGGAATGGAATGGAAAGTGGAATGGAATGGATTGGAATGGAAAGTTGAATGGAAAGGAATGGAATGTGGAATAGAATGGAATCGAAAGTGAAATGGGATTGAATGGAATGGAATGGAATGTGGAATGGAATGGAATGGAATATGGAATGGAATGGAATGGAATGTGGAATGGAATGGAATAGAATGAAAATTCGAATAGAAAGGAATGGAATGTGGAATGGAAGTTAATGGAATGGAAAGTCGAATGGAATGGAATTGAAAGTTCAATGGAAGGGAATGGAATGGAATGGAATGTGAAATGGAATGGACTGGAATATGGAAAGGAATGTGGAAAGGAATGGAATGGTATGTGGAATGAAACGTGGAAGGGAATGGAACGGAACGTGGAATGGAATGGAATGGAATGTGTTATGGAATGAGGAATGGAATGGAATAGAATGGAAAGGAATTTGGAATATAATGGAATAGAATGTGGAATGGAAAGTGGAATGGAATGGAAAGGAATGTGGAAAGGAATGTGGAACAGAATGGCATAGAATGTGGAATGGAATGGAATTTAACGTGGAACCGAATGTGGAATGAAAAGTGGAATGTAATGGAATGAAATGTGAAATGGAATGGGGAATGGAACGTGGAATGGAGTGGAATGGTAGGTGAAATGGAATGAGGAATGGAGTGGAATGCAATGTGGAATCGAATGCGGAATGGAATGGAATGAAATGGGGAATGGAATGTGGAATAAAATGCAATGGAACGTGGAATGGAATGAGGAATGGAATGTGGAATGGAATGAGGAATGGAACATGGAATAGAAGATGGAATGGATCGTGGAATGGAACGTGGAATAGAATGAGGAATGGAACATGGAATAGAAGATGGAATGGATCGTGGAATGGAACGTGGAATGGAATGTGGAATGGAATGGAATGAAAAGTGGAATGGAACGTGGAATGGAATATGGAATGGAATGGAGTGGAACGTGGAATGGAATGAGGAAAGGAAAGTGGAATAGAATGCAATGGAACGTGGAATGCATCATGGAAAGGAATGAGGAATGGAACGCGGAATGGAAGGTGGAATTGAAAGTGGAATGGAATGGAATGTATAATGGAGTGGAATGGAACCTGGAATGGAATGTGGAATGCAATGGAAAGGAATGGAATGTTTAAAAGAATGGAATGGAATGGAAAGTGGAATGGAACGGAATAGAATGGAATGGAATGTTGAATGGTATTTGGAATAGAAAGCAATGTAATGTGGAACAGAAGGCAATGATGGAATGGAATGGAATGGAATGTGAAATGTAATGGAATGGAATGGAATGTTTAATGGAATGAAATGTGGAACGGAATGGAATGGAATGTGGAATGGAATGGAATGGAATGGAATGTGGAAAGGAATGGAATATGTAATGTGGAATAGAATGGAATGAGGACTGGCATGGAATAGAATGGAATGTGGAATGCAAAGGAATGGAATGGAATATGGAATGGAATGGAATGGAATGTGGGATGGAATGTGGAATGGAAAGGAATGGAATGTGAAATGGAATGTGGAATTGAATGGAAAGGAATGGAATGGAATTTGGTATGGAATGGAATGGAAAGTGGAATGGAATGGAATGCAATACAATGTGAAATGGAATGGAATTGAATGTGGAATTGAATGGAATTAAATATGGAATGGAATGGAAAGGAATGGAATGTGAAATGGAATGTAATGGAATGTGAAATGGAATGGAAAGGAATGTGGAATGGAATGGAATGGAATGTGGAATAGAATGTGGAATGGAATGTGGAATGGAATGGAATGGAAAGTCGAATGGAATGGAATGTGGAATATGGAATAGAATGGAATACAGAATGGAATGGAATGGAATGTGGAATGCAATGGAAAGCAACGGAATATGGAATGTGGAACGGAATGGAATGGAATGCGGAATGGAATGTGGAATGAAATGTGGAATGGAATGTGGAATAGAATGGAATGGAATGTGGAATGGAATGTGGAATGGAATGGAATGGAATGGAATGCAAGTGAAATGGAATGGAAAGGAATGTGGAATGGAATGAAATGTAATTTGGAATGGAACGGAATGGAATGTGGAATGGAGTGGAATTTAACGCAATGTGATATGGAATGGAACGAAATGTGGAATGGAATGGAATGGAATTTCCAATGGAATGAAATGCAATGGGGAATGGAATGCTGAATGGAATGGAATGGCATGTGGAATGAAATGGAATGGAATGTGGAATGGAAAGAAGAATGGAACGGAATGGAATGTGGAATGGAATGGAATGGAATGTGGAATGGAATGGAATGGAATCTGGAATGGAATGGAATGGAATGGAATGTGGAATGGAAGGGAATGCAATATGGAATGGAAAGGAATGGAATTGAATGTGGAATGGAATCTTAAGCAATGTAATGGTATGTGGAATGCAATGAGGAATGGAATGTAATGACATGTAGAATTGGATTAAGAGTGCAATGGAATGGAATGTGGAATGGAATGGACTGGAATTTAGAAAGGAACGCTATGGAATGGAATGTGGAGTGGAAAGGAATGGAATGTAATATGGAATCGAATGGTATTGAATGGAAATTGTGATGGAAGGGAAAGGAATGTGGAATGGAATGGAATGGAATTTGGCATGGTATGGAATGGAACGGAATTGAAAGTGGAATATAATGGAATGTGGAATGGAAGGGAATGGAATATGGAATCAAATTGAATCGAATTTCGAAGGGAATGAGGAAAGGATTGGAATGGAATGTGGAATGGAATGTGGAGTGGAATGGAATGGAATGGAATGGAATGTGGAATGGAATGGAATGTGGAATGGAATGGAATGTGGAATGGAATGGAATGTGGAATGAAACGTGGAATGGAACGGAATGCAACGTGGAATGGAAAGAGGAAGGGAACATGGAAGGGAATGGAATGGAACGTGGAAACGAACGTGTAATGGAAGGTGGAATGGAATGGAATGGAACGTGGAATGGAATATGTAATAGAATGGAATCTAATGGAATGAAATGCAGAATGGAAGGTGGAATGAAATTTGTAATGGAACGTGGAATAGAATGGAATGGAAAATGGAATGGAATGTGGAATGGAATGGAAGGTAACGTGGAATAGAATAGAATGGAATGTGGTGTGGAATGGAATGGAATTTGGAATGGAATGGAATTTCGAATGTTGAATGGAATGGAACGTAGAATGGAATGGAATGGAAGGTGGAAAGGAATGGAATGGAATGGAATGGAATTTGGAGTGGAATATAATGGAAAATGGAAATGAATGTTATGGAAATCAATGTCAAATTGAATAGAATGGAATGTGGAATGGAATGGATTGGAATGTGGAATGGAAAGGAATGGAATGGGGAAAAGTAAACAATGGAGTGTGGAATGCAATGTGGAATGGATTGGAAACGAATCCAAGGTGGAATGGAAAGGAATGGAATGTGGAATGGAGTGGAATGGAATATGGAATGCGACGAGGAAAGTAATGTAATGAAATGTGGAATTGAATGTGTGATGGAATGGAATGGAATGCAATAGAACGTGGAATGGAATTGTATGGCATATGGAATTGAATGGAATGGAAAGCTATGTCAAATGGAATGGAATGGAATGTGGAATGCAATGGAATGGAATGGAATGCGAAATGAAATGGAATTGCGTGTGAAATTGAACGGAATGTAATGAGGAATGGAATTTAATGCAATGTGGAATGAAACGTGGAATGGAATGGAATGGAATGAGGAATGGAATGTGGAATGGATTGGAATGGGATGTGGAATGGAATGGAATGTGGAATGTGGAACAGAATTGAATGTGGAATTGAATGAAATGTAATATAGAATGCAATGGAAATGAATGGAATGTAGAATGGAATGGAATGGAATGAAATGAAATGTGAAATGGAATGGAATGTGGAACGTGGAATGGAAAGGAATGGAATGGAATTTGGTATGGAATGGAATGGAAAGTGGAATGGAATGGAATGCAATACAATGTGAAATGGAATGGAATTGAATGTGGAATTGAATGGAATTAAATATGGAATGGAATGGAAAGGAATGGAATGTGAAATGGAATGTAATGGAATGTGAAATGGAATGGAAAGGAATGTGGAATGGAATGGAATGGAATGTGGAATAGAATGTGGAATGGAATGTGGAATGGAATGGAATGGAAAGTCGAATGGAATGGAATGTGGAATATGGAATAGAATGGAATACAGAATGGAATGGAATGGAATGTGGAATGCAATGGAAAGCAACGGAATATGGAATGTGGAACGGAATGGAATGGAATGCGGAATGGAATGTGGAATGAAATGTGGAATGGAATGTGGAATAGAATGGAATGGAATGTGGAATGGAATGTGGAATGGAATGGAATGGAATGGAATGCAAGTGAAATGGAATGGAAAGGAATGTGGAATGGAATGAAATGTAATTTGGAATGGAACGGAATGGAATGTGGAATGGAGTGGAATTTAACGCAATGTGATATGGAATGGAACGAAATGTGGAATGGAATGGAATGGAATTTCCAATGGAATGAAATGCAATGGGGAATGGAATGCTGAATGGAATGGAATGGCATGTGGAATGAAATGGAATGGAATGTGGAATGGAAAGAAGAATGGAACGGAATGGAATGTGGAATGGAATGGAATGGAATGTGGAATGGAATGGAATGGAATCTGGAATGGAATGGAATGGAATGGAATGTGGAATGGAAGGGAATGCAATATGGAATGGAAAGGAATGGAATTGAATGTGGAATGGAATCTTAAGCAATGTAATGGTATGTGGAATGCAATGAGGAATGGAATGTAATGACATGTAGAATTGGATTAAGAGTGCAATGGAATGGAATGTGGAATGGAATGGACTGGAATTTAGAAAGGAACGCTATGGAATGGAATGTGGAGTGGAAAGGAATGGAATGTAATATGGAATCGAATGGTATTGAATGGAAATTGTGATGGAAGGGAAAGGAATGTGGAATGGAATGGAATGGAATTTGGCATGGTATGGAATGGAACGGAATTGAAAGTGGAATATAATGGAATGTGGAATGGAAGGGAATGGAATATGGAATCAAATTGAATCGAATTTCGAAGGGAATGAGGAAAGGATTGGAATGGAATGTGGAATGGAATGTGGAGTGGAATGGAATGGAATGGAATGGAATGTGGAATGGAATGGAATGTGGAATGGAATGGAATGTGGAATGGAATGGAATGTGGAATGAAACGTGGAATGGAACGGAATGCAACGTGGAATGGAAAGAGGAAGGGAACATGGAAGGGAATGGAATGGAACGTGGAAACGAACGTGTAATGGAAGGTGGAATGGAATGGAATGGAACGTGGAATGGAATATGTAATAGAATGGAATCTAATGGAATGAAATGCAGAATGGAAGGTGGAATGAAATTTGTAATGGAACGTGGAATAGAATGGAATGGAAAATGGAATGGAATGTGGAATGGAATGGAAGGTAACGTGGAATAGAATAGAATGGAATGTGGTGTGGAATGGAATGGAATTTGGAATGGAATGGAATTTCGAATGTTGAATGGAATGGAACGTAGAATGGAATGGAATGGAAGGTGGAAAGGAATGGAATGGAATGGAATGGAATTTGGAGTGGAATATAATGGAAAATGGAAATGAATGTTATGGAAATCAATGTCAAATTGAATAGAATGGAATGTGGAATGGAATGGATTGGAATGTGGAATGGAAAGGAATGGAATGGGGAAAAGTAAACAATGGAGTGTGGAATGCAATGTGGAATGGATTGGAAACGAATCCAAGGTGGAATGGAAAGGAATGGAATGTGGAATGGAGTGGAATGGAATATGGAATGCGACGAGGAAAGTAATGTAATGAAATGTGGAATTGAATGTGTGATGGAATGGAATGGAATGCAATAGAACGTGGAATGGAATTGTATGGCATATGGAATTGAATGGAATGGAAAGCTATGTCAAATGGAATGGAATGGAATGTGGAATGCAATGGAATGGAATGGAATGCGAAATGAAATGGAATTGCGTGTGAAATTGAACGGAATGTAATGAGGAATGGAATTTAATGCAATGTGGAATGAAACGTGGAATGGAATGGAATGGAATGAGGAATGGAATGTGGAATGGATTGGAATGGGATGTGGAATGGAATGGAATGTGGAATGTGGAACAGAATTGAATGTGGAATTGAATGAAATGTAATATAGAATGCAATGGAAATGAATGGAATGTAGAATGGAATGGAATGGAATGAAATGAAATGTGAAATGGAATGGAATGTGGAACGTGGAATGGAAAGGAATGGAATGTGGAATAAAATGTGGAATGGAAAGGAATGGAATGGAAGGTGGAATGGAATGTGGAATGGAAAGTGGAATGAAATGGAAAGGAATGTGGAATTGAATGTCGTATGCAATGGAATGGAATGTGCAATGGAATGGAATGAAATGTGGAATGGAAAGTGGAATGGAATGGAATGGAATGTGGAATGAAATAGAAAGGAATGGAATGGAATGGAATGTGGAATGGATATTGCAATTCAATGGAATGGAATGTGGAATGGAATGTGCAATGGAATGGAAAAGCATGTGGAATGGAATGTGAAATGGGTTAGAAAGGAATGTGGAATGAAATGTAATGTGAAATTGAACGTGGAATGGAATGGAATGGAAGGTGGAATGGAATTTGGAATGGAATGGAATGGAATGTGCAATGGAATGGAATGGAATGTGGAATGGAATTGAATGGAATGGAACGGAATGGAATGCAAAGTGGAATGGAATGGAAAGTGGAATGGAATGTGGAGTGGAATGCAATGGAATGTGGAATGGAATGTGGATTGTAAACGAACGGAAAGTGGAATGGAATGTGGAATGGAATGGAATGTGGAATGGAATGGAATGGAACGTGGAATGTGACGGAATGGATTTGGAATGGAACGTGGAATGGAATGGAATAGAATTCAGTGGAATGGAATGTGGAATGGAAGGTGGAATGGAAAGGAATGGATCATGGAATGGAAAGGAATGGATGGTGGAATGGAATGGAACATGGAATGGAATGGAATGGAATGGAATGTGGAATGGAAACGAATGGAATGGAATGTGGAAAGGAATGGAAGGTAATGGAATGGATTGTGAAATTTAATGGAATGGAATGGAATGTGAAATGGAATGGCATGGAATGCAATGGAATTTGGATTGGAATGGAATGTGGAATGGAATGGAATGCAATGTGGAAGGGAATGGAATGGAATTTGGAATGGAATTTGGAATGGAATGGAGTGTGGAATGGAATATGGAAAGTAATGGCATGTGGAAAGGCATGGAATGCATTATGGAATGGAATGGAAAGGAACTTGGAGTGGAATGGAATGGAAAGGGATGTGGAATGGAATGTGGAGTGGAAAGGAGTGGAAACTGGAATGGAATTTAATGAAATGTGAAATGGAAAGTGGAATGCAATGGAACGAAAAGTAGAATGGAAAGTGGAATGGAATGGAATGGAATGTGGAATGGAATGGAATGGAATGTCGAATGGAATGGAGTGGAATGGAATGTGAAATGCAATGGAATGGAATGGAGTGGAATGGATTTGAATGAAATGTGCAATGGAATGGAATGAATTGTGGAATGGAATAGAATGGAATGTGGATTGGAAGGTGGAATGAAATGGAATGGAATGTGGAATGGAACATGCAGTGGAATGGAATGGAACAGAATGGAATGGGGAATCAAATGTGGAATGGAACGTGGAATGGAATGGAATGCAATGTGGGATGGAGTGTGGAATGGAACGTGTAATGGAACGGAAAGGAATGTGGAATGGAATGTGGTATGGATTGGAATGGAATGTGGAATGGAATGTAATGGAATGTGGATTGGAAAGTGGAATGGAATGGATTGGATTGTGGAATGGAATGCGGAATGCAATATAATGGAATGTGCAATGGAAAGGAATTGAATGTGCAATGTAATGGAATGTGGAATGCAATGGAATGGAACTGAATGGAATGGAATTTGGAATGGAAAGTGGAATGTAATGGAATGGAATGGGGAATGGAATGTGAAATTGAATGTGGAATGGAACGTGGAATGCATCGGAATGGAACGGAATGGAATGTGGAAAGGAATGTGGAATGGAACGTGGAATGGAAGGGAATGGAGTGGAATGGAATGGAATTTTGAATGGAAAGTGGAATTGAACGTGGAATGGAATGGAAAGGAATGTGGAATGGAATGTGGTATGGATTGGAATGGAATGTGGAAAGGAATGGAGTGGAATGTGGAATGGAACGTGGAATGGATTGGAATGGAATTTGGAATGGAAGGTGGAATGGAATGGTATGGTATAGGCAATGGAATGGAATGAAATGTGGAAAGGAATGGAAAGGAATGGAATGTGGACTACAAAGTAATGGAATGGAAAGGAATGGAATGGAATGTGGATTGGAAAGAGGAATGGAATGGAAAGGAATGTGGAATTTAATGTGGTACGGAATGCAAAGGAATGTGGAATGAAATGGAATGGAATGTGGAAAGGAATGGAATGGAATGGGATGTGGAATGCAATGAAAAGGAATGGAATGGAATGGAATGTGGAATGGAATGGAATGGAATGGGGAATAGAATGTGGAATAGAACGTTGAATGGAATGGAATGGAATATTATGGAAAGTTCAACGGAATGTGGAGCAGAAAGTGTAATGGAATGTAAAGGAAGGTGGAATGCAAAGTGGAATGGATGGGAATGGCATGTGGAATGGAATGGAATGGAATGTGCAATGGAATGGAATGGAAAGTGGAATGGAATGGACTGCAAAGTGGAAAGGAATGGAATGGAATGTGGAACGGAATGCAGAGGAATGGGTAGTGGAATGTGGAATAGACTGGAATTAAATGGAAAGGAATGTGGAATGGAATGGAATGGAATGGAATGGAGAATGGAATGGAATGGAATTTGAAATGGAAATACAATGGAATGTGGAATGGTATGGAATGAAGTGTGGAATGGAATGGAATGGAATGTGGAATATAATGAGGAATGGATTGCGGAATGGAATGGAATGGAACTTGGAATGAAACGTCGAATGGAACGTGGAGTGGAACGTGGAATGGAAAGTGGAATGGAATGTGAAATTGAATGTGGAATGGAACGTGGAGTGGAAAGTGGAGTGGAAAGTGGAATGGAATGGAGTAGAACACAGAATGGAAAGGAAGGTTGAATGGAATGGAATGGAAAGTGGAAAGGAATGGAATGGAACGTTGAATGCAATGGAAAGGAAAGAGAAATGGAATGGAACGTGTAATGGAATATGGAATGGAATGGAATGGCAGGTAGAATGGAATGTGGAATTGGAAGGAATGCAATGTGGAATGGGATGGAATGCAATGTGGAATGGAATGTGGAACGCAATGGAATGGAACGTAGAATAGAATGAGGAATGGAACTTTGAATGGAAAGGAATGGAAAGTGGAATGCAATGGAATGGAATGTCGAATCGAATGGACTGGAATTGAATATGGAATGCAATGGAATTGAAAGAAATGGAATGTGGAATGGAATGGAATGGAATGTGGAATGGAACGTGGAATGGAATGGAATGGAACATGGAATAGACTGTAGAACGGAATGGAATGGAACATGGAATGGAAAGTGGGATGGAATGTTGAATGGAAATTGGAATGGAATGTGGAATAGAAAGGCATGGAATGTGGAATGTAATGTGGAATGGAATGGAATGGAACATGGAATAGACTGTAGAACGGGATGGAATGGATCGTGGAATGGAAAGTGGAATGGAATGTGGAATGGAAATAGGAATAGAATGAGAAATGGAATGGGATGTGGAATGGAATGGAATGGAATGTGGAAAGTCATGAGGAATGGATTGCGGAATGGCATGAGGAATGGAACGCGGAGTGGAATGTATTGGAACGTGGAATGGAACGTCAAATGGAACGTAGACTGGAACGTGGAATGGAAGTGGAATGGAAACTGAAATGGAAGGTGGAATGGAACATGGAGTGGAACGTGGAATGGAAAGTGGAATGGAATGGAATGGAACACGGAATGGAATGGAAGGTGGAATGGAATGGAATGGAATGTGGAAAGGAATGGAATGGAATGTGGAATGGAATGGAAAGGAAAGAGAAATGGAATTGAACGTGGAATGGAATGGAATGGAATGTGGAAATGAATGAGGAATAGAAAGGAATGGAACGTGAAACGGAATGGAACGTGGAATGGAGTGGAATGGAATGTGAAATGGAACTTGGAATGGAATGGAATGGAATGTGGAATGGAATGGAGTTGAAAGTGGAATGGAAAGTGGATGGTATGTGTAATTGTACGTGGATTGGAATGGAATGAAATTTGTAAATGAATGTGGAATGTAATGGAATGGAATGTGGAATGGAATGGAATGCAATGTGCAATGGAAAGGAATGGAATGTTGAATGGAATGGAAAGGAATGGAATGGAATGGAATAGAATGTGGAATGGAAAGGAATAGAATGTGGAATGAAACGGAATGGAATGTGGAATGGAATTGAACGGAATTTTCAATGGAATGGAATGGAAAGAAACGCGTAATGGAATGGAATGGACTGTGTAATGGAATGGAATAGATTGGAATGTGGAATGGAATGGAATGTGGAATGAAATGTGGAATGGAATGGAATGGAATGTGGAGTGGAATGTGGAATGGAACGCGGAATGGAATGGAATGGAATGTGGAATGGAATGTGTAATGTAATTAAATCAAATATGTTATGGAAGGAAATGGAACGGAATGTTAACAGGAATGGAATGGAATGGAATGTGCAATGGAATGAAATTGAATGTGGAATGTAATATGGAATGGAATGGAATGTGAAATAGAATGTGGAATGGAATAGAATGGAATGTGGAATGGAATGGAATGTGGAATGGAATGGAATTGAACGGAATGTGGAAAGGAATGGAATGGAATAGAATGTGGAATGGAAATTAATTAAATGGGACGGAATTTGGAATGGAAAGGAATGGAATGGAATGTGGAATGGAATGGAATGGAAAGGTATGGAATAACGAACGGAATGGAAGGGAAGGTGGAATGGAAAGTGGAATGGAATCTAATGGAATGTGGAATGGAATGGAATGTTTTGGAATGGAATGAAAAGGAATGTGGAATTTAAAGGAATTGAATGTGGAATGGCATGCGGAATGGAATGGAAAGGAATGTGGAATTGAATGGAATGGAATGTGGAATGGAATGGAATGGAATGTGGTATGGAATCGAATGGAATGTAGAATGGAATGGAATGTGGAATGGAATGTGGAATAGAATGGAATGGAATGTGGAATGGAATGGAATGGAATTTGAAATGGAAATAGAATGGAAAGGAATGTGGAATGGAATGAAATGTAATTTGGAATGGAATGGAATGGAGTGTGGAATGGAAGGGAATGCAATGTGGAATGGAAAGGAATGGAATTGAATGTGGAATGGAATTGAATGCAATGTAATGGTATGTGGAATGGAATGAGGAATGGAATGTAATGGAATGTAGAATTGTATTAAGAGTGCAATGGAATGGAAAGTAGAATGGAATGGACTGGAATATGGAAAGGAACGCTATGGAATGGAATGTGGAATGGAATGGAATGGAATGTAAAATGGAATGGAATGTTATTGAACGGAAATTGGGATGGAAGGGAAAGGAATGTGGAATGGAATGGAATGGAATGTGGAATGCAAGGGAAAGGAATGGAATGTGAAATGGAACGGAATGGAATGTGGAATGGAATTGAATGGAATTTGGCATGGTATGGAATTTAATGGAATGAAAAGTGGAATATAATGGAATGTGGAATGGAATGGAATGGAATATGGAATCAAATTGAATGGAATTTGGAAGGGAATGAGGAAAGGATTGGAATGGAATGTGGAATGGAATGTGGAATGAAATCTGGAATGGAATGGAATGGAATGGAATGGAATGGAATGGAATGGAATGTTTAATGGAATGAAATGGAATGTGGAATAGAATGTGGAATGGAATGGAATGTGGAATGGAATGTTGAATGGAATGGAATGCAACGTGGAATGGAATGTGGAATGAAATGTGGAATGGAACGGAATGCAACGTGAAATGGAAAGAGGAAGGGAACGTGGAAGGGAATGGAATGGAACGTGGAAACGAACGTGCAGTGGAAGGTGGAATGGAATTGAATGGAACGTGGAATGTAATGTGGAATAGAATGGAATCGAATGGAATGAAATGCGGAATGGAATGTGGAATGGAATTGAACGTGGAATGGAATGTGGAATAGAATGGAATCGAATGGAATGAAATGCGGAATGGAATGTGGAATGGAATTTGTAGTGGAACGTGGAATGGAATGGAATGGAATGTGGAATGGAATGGAATGGAAAGTTGAATGGTATGTGGAATGGACTGGAATTGAATGTGGAATTGAATGAGGAATGGATAGGAATGGAATGGAATGGAATGTGGAATGGAACATGGAAAGAAATGGAAAGGCTAATGGAATACATCGGATTGTGATGTGTAATGGAAGGAGGAATGGAATGGAATAGAGTGGAAAGGAATGTGGAATGTGGAATGGAATGAAATGTGGAATGGAATGAGGAATGGAATTGAAAGCAATGTGGAATGGAAGGGAGTGGAATGTGGAACGGAATGTGGAATGTAGTGGAATGCAATGTGGAATGGAGTGTGGAATGTAATGTACAGGAATGTGGAATTGAATGGAATGGAATCTGGAACGGAATGGAAAAAAATGGAATGGAATGTGAACTAGAATAGAACGAAATGGAATGGAATGTGGAATGGAAAGGAAAGGAATGTGAAATGGAATGTGGAATGGAATGTGGAATGGAATAGAATGGAATGTGGATTGGAAGGGAATGGAATGGAATGGAATGTGGAATTGAATGGAATGGAATGTGCAATGGAACGTGGAAAGTAATGGAATGGACAGTGGAATGGAATGAAATGTAATGTGTAATGGAATGAGGAGTGGAATGGAATAGAATGGAATGGAATGTGGAATGTGGAATGAAATGGAATGTGCAATGGAATGTGGAATGTGGAATAGAATGGAATGTGCAATGGAATGTGGAATGGAATTGAATGGAATGTGGAATGGTAGAGAGTCGAATGAGGAACGGAATGTGGAATGTAGTGGAATGGAATGTGGAATGGAGTGTGTAAAGTAATGGACAGGAATGTGGAATTGAATGGAATGGAATCTGGAATGGAATGGAATGGAACGGAATGTCGGCTGGAGTGGAATAGAATGGAATGGAATGTGGAATGGAATGGAGTGGAAAGTGGAATGGAATCTGTTAAGGAACGTGTAATGGAATGGAATGGAATGGATTGGAACAGAAAGGAATGGGGAATGTATTGGAAAGGAATTTGGAAGGGAATGGAATTTAATGGAATAGAATGGAATGTGGAACGGAATGTAGAATGGAATGAAATGGGATGTGGAACGGAATGTGGAATGGAATGGAATGTGAAATGGAATTTGGTATGGAATCTGGAATTTAAGTGCAATGGAATGGAAAGGAATGGATTGGAATCAGGAATGTAATGGAAAGTAATGTGGAATGTAGGGGAATGGAATGTGGAATGGAGAGTGGAAAGGAATGGAAAGGAATGTCGAATGCAATGGAATGGTATCTGGAATGGAATTGAATCGAATGGAAAGGGGACTGGAATGGAATGTAATTGAATGTGGAATGGAATGGAATGGAATGTGGAATGGAATGAAATGGAATCTGGAATGGAAAGTGGAATGGAATGTGGAAAGGAATAGAATGGAATGGGAAAGAAATGTGCAATGGAATGGAATGTGATGTGAAATGGAATGTGGAATGGAATGGAATGGTATGGAACGTGGAATGGAAAGGAATGTGGAATGGAATGGAATGGAATGGAATGGAATGGAATGGAAGAGGATGGAATGGAATGGAATTTGAAGGAATTGAATGTGGAATTGAATGTGAAATGGAATCCGGAATTGACTGTGGAATGGAATGTGGAAAGGAATGGAATGTGGAATGGAATGTGGAATTTAATGGAATGGAATGGAATGGAATGTGGAATGGAATGGAATGGAATGGAATGGATTGTGAAATGGAATGGAATGGAATGGAATGGCATGTGGAATGGAATAAAACGGAATGGAATGTAATTGAATGTGGAATGGAATGGAATGTGAATTTGAATGGAATGGAATGAGGAATGGAATGGAATGGAATATGGAACGGAATGTGGAGTGGAAAGGTATGTAATGTGGAATGGAATGGAATGGAATGGAATGGAATGTGGAACGGAATGTAATAGAATGTGGAATGCAATGGAGTGGAATGAAATGTGGAATGCAAAGCAATGAGGAATGGAACGTTTAATGGGATGGAATGGAAGATGGAATACAACATGGAATGGAACATAGATCGGAACGTGGAATGTATCGTGGAATGGAGTGGAATGGAAAGTGGAATGGACTGGAACGTGGACTGGAATGGAAAGGAATGTGGAATGGAATGGTTTGGAACGTGAAATGGAATAGTATGGAAATTGGAATGGATTGGAATGGAACGTGGATAGAATGTGGAATGGAATGGAACAGAATGGAATGCAAAGTGGAATGGAATAGATTGTAAAATGGAATGGAAGTGAACGTTGAATGGAATATGGAACGTAATGGATTGGAATGTGGAATGGAATGGTATGTGAAATGGAAGTAGAATGGAATATGAAATTGAAATAAAATGGAATGGAATGGAATGCAGAGTATAATGCAATGGAAAGTGGAAAGGAACGTGGAATGGAACGCAATGGAATTTTGAATGGAAGGAATGGAATGTCAAATGGAATGTCGAATGGAATGGACTGAAATGGAATGAGGAATGCAATGGAATGGAATGGAGTGGAATGAAATATGGAATGGAATGGAATAGAATGTGGAATGGAATGAGGAATGGAATGGAATGGAATGCAAAATGGAATGGAATGGAGTGGAATGGAATGGAATGGAATGTGGAATAGAACGGAATGGAATGTGGAATGAAATGAGGAATGGAATGCAATGGAATGTGGAAAGGAATGGAATGGAATGGAATGGAATGTGGAATGGAATGGAATGGAATGTGGAATGGAATCTGGAATGGAATGGAATGGAATGTAGAAAGGAATCTAGAATGGAATGGATTGGAATGTGGAATGAAATGGAATGGAATGACGAATCGAATGTGCAATGGAATGGAATGTGAAATGGAAATAGAATGGAATGTGAAATAGAAATAGAATGGAATGTGGAATGGAATGGAATTGAATGGGGAAAGGGATGCAATGGAATGTGGAATGCAACATGGGATGGAATGGAATAGAAAGTGGAAAGGAATGTGTAATGGATTTGAATGGAATGTGGAATGGAATGGAATGGAATGTCGAATGGAATTGACTGGAATGGAATGTGGAATGCAATGGAATGGATTGGAATGGAATTTAAAGTGGAATGGAATGGAATGGAATGTGGAATGGAACGTGGAATGGAATGGAATGTAATGGAATGTGGAATGTTATTTTGAATGGAACGTGGAATGGAATCTAATGGAACGGAAAGGAATGTTGAATAGAATGTTGAATGGAACATGGAGAAGAATGGAATGGAATGGAATGGAAAGAGGAGTGGATTGTGGAATGGAAGGTGGAATGGAATGGAATGGAATGGAATGTGGAATGGAATGGAATTGAACGGAAGTAGGAATGGAATATAATGGAATGGATAGTGGAAGTCAAAGGAATGGAAAGTGCAATGGAATGGAATGGAACGTGGAATATAATGGAAATGAATGTGGAATGGAATGGAAAGAAATGGAATGTGGACTGGAATAGCACGTGGAATGTAATGGAATTGAAGGTGCATTGGAATATGGAATAGAATGGAACGCCAGGTGGAATGGAATGTGGATTGGAATGTGGAATTGAATGGAACAGAATGTGGAATGGATCGTGGAAAAGAACATGGAATGGAATCTAATGGAATAGAATGGAATGTGGAATGAAATGGAATGGAAAGAGAACTGGAATGGAATGGAATGGACACATGGAATAGAATGGAATGGAATGTGGAATGGAATGTGGAATGGAATGGAATGGAATATGCAGTGGTATGGAGTGCAATCTGGAATGGAATGTGGAATGTAGTGGAATGGAATGAGGAATGGAATGTTGAATGGACTGGAAAGGAATGTGGAATGTAATGAAATGGAATCTGGAATGGAATGGAATGGAATGGAATGTCGAAAGGAATGGAATGGAAGGTGGAATGGAATGTGGAGTGGAATGTGGAATAGAATGGAATGGAAAGTGGAATGGAATGTGGAATGGAATAGAATGGAATGGGATGGAATGTGGGACGGAATGTGGAATGGAAACTGGAATGGATTGTGGAATAGAATGGAATTTAATGGAATGTGGACTGGAATGGAATGGAATGAGAAATGAAATAGAATGTGGAAAGGAATTGAATTGAAAGTAATGGTATCTGGAACGGAATGTGGAATTGAATGGTATGGAACGAATTGAGTGGAAGGGAATGTGCAATGGAATGTGGAATGTAACATGGAATGGAATGTGGAATGGAATGGAATGCAATGTGGAATGGAATGGAATGGAATGTGGAATGGAATGGAATGAAATGGAATGTGGAATGGAATGGAATGGAATGTGGAATGGAATGGAAAGGAATGTGGAAAGGAATGGAATGTGGAATGGAATGGAATGGAATGGATTGTGCAATGGAATGGAATGGAATGGATTGTCGAATGGAATGGAATGCAATGGAATGAAATGTGCAATGGAATCTGCAATGGAATGTGGAATGGAATGGAATGTGGAATGGCATGGAATGTAATGGGATGGAATTTGGAATGGAATGTGGAATGGAATGTGGTATGGAATGGAATGGAATGGAATTGAGTGGAATGGAATGTGGAATGGAAAGGAATGGAATGTGGAATGGAATGTAACGGCATGTGGAATGGGATGCGGAGTGGAACGGAAAGGAATATGGAATGGAAAGTGGAATGGAATGGAATGTGGATTGCAATGGAATGGAATCGAGTGGAATGTGGAAAGGAATGGAATGGAATGTGGAATGAAATGGAATGGAATGGAATGTAGAATGGAATGTGATGGAATGTAGAATGGAATGCGGATTGGAATGGAATGTGGAATGGAATGGAATGGAACGTGGGATGGAATGGAGTGGAATGTGGAATGGAATGTGGAATGGAATGGAATGGAATGTTGGAATGGAATAAAAAATTGAAAGTGGAATGGAATGCAATGGAACGTGGAATGGAAAGTGGAATGCAAGACGGAATGGAACTTGGAATGGATGGTGGAACGGAATGGAATGGAACGTGGGATGGAATGGAACGTGGAATGAAATGGAATGGAACGTGGAATGGAACGGAACCTGGAATGGAATGGAATGGGACGTAGAATGGAATAGAATGTGAAATGGAGTGGTATGTAACGTTGAATGGATTTTGTAATGGAATGGAATGGAAGGTGGAATGGAATGAGGAACGGAATATGGAATACAATGGAATGGAACGTGGAATATAACGTGGAATGGAACACGGAATGGAACGTGGAATGTATCGTCGAATAGGATGGAATGGAACGTGGAATCGAATGGAACGTGGAATGGAATGCAATGGAATGTGGCATGGAATGTGGAATGGATTGGAATGGAATGTGGAATGGAATGGATTGGAATGGAATGTGGAATGGAATGCAATGGAATGGAATGTGCAATGGAAAGGAATGGAATGCAATGTGGAATGGAATGGAATGGAATGGATTGTGGAATGGAATGTTGCATGGAAAGGAATGGAACGTTGAATGGAATATTATGGAAAGTGGAATGTAGTGGAATGGAACTTGGAATGGAATGTGGAATGGAATGCAACGGAATGGAAAGCAAAGTGGAATGCAATCGAAAGTGTAATGGAATGGAATTTAATGTGGAATGGAATGTGGAATGTAATGGAATGGAAAGTGGAATGGCATGTGGAATGGAACCTGGAATGGTATGTAATGGAATGTGGAATGGAATTTGGAATGGATTGGAATGGAAAGTGGAATGGAATGGAATGGAATGGAATGGAGTGGAATGTGGAATGGAATGCAATGGAATGGAATGGAATGGAATGTGGAATGGAATTTGGAATGAAATGGAATGGAATGGAATGTGGAATGGAATGGAATGGAAAGCTATGGAATGTGGAATGGAGAGGAATGGAATGGAATGGAATGGAATGTGTAATGAAATGAAATGTGGAATGGAAAGGAATTCAATGTATAATGGAATTCCATTCCATTCCATTCCAGTCCGAATTCCATTCCATTCCATTCCATTCCACATTCCGTTCCACATTCCCTTCCATTCCGTTTCACATTCCATTCCATTCCATTCCACATTCGGTTCCACATTCCATTCCATTCCGTTTCACATTCCATTCCATTCCATTCCACATTCCATTCCACTCTCCATTCCATTCCACATTCCATTCCACTTTCCATTCCTTTCCATTCCATATTCCATTCCACTTTCCATTCCAATCCATTCCACATTCCATTCCACATTCCATTCAATTTCATTTCACTTTCAATTCCGTTCCATTCCACATTCCATTCCACATTTAATTCCATTCCATTCCGTATTCCATTCCATTCCATTCTGCAGTCCATTCCTTTCCATTCCACTTTGCATTGCATTCCATTCAATTCCACATTCCATTCAAATCCATTCCACATTCCATTCCACCTTCCATGCCATTACATTCCGATTTCCTTTCCACATTCCATTCCTTTCCATTCCACAATTGATTCCTCATTTCATTCCATTCCATTCCTCATTCCATTCCACTTCCCATTCCATTCCATTCCACATTGCATTCTTTTCCATTCCAGATTCCATTCAATTGCATTCCACGTTCCATTCCACATCCCATTCAATTCCATTCCACTTAGCGTTCCACATTTCATTCCACATTTCCTTCCACATTCTATTCCACATTCCATTCCAGTCCATTCCACCTTCCATTCCACATTGCATTCTATTCAATTCCACATTCCGTTCCACATTCCATTCCACATTCCATTCCATTCCATTCTATTCCACATTCCTTTCCATTCCATTACACATTCCATTCCATTCCACATTCCACTCCATTTCATTCCACTTATCCATTCCATTTCACTCCACATTCCATTCCAGTCCATTCCACATTCCATTCCTCATTCCATTCCACATTCCATTCCACATACCATTCCAAGGCATTCCACATTCCATTCCATTCCATTCCACATGCTATTCCACGTTCCATTCCACGTTCCATTCCACGTTCCATTCCACCTTCCATTCCATTGCATTGCTCGCTTCATTCCACATTCCATTCTATTACATTCCACTTTCCTTTCCACATTCCATTCCACATTCCATTCCACATTCCGTGCCACATTCCATTCCATTCCAATCCACAGTCCATTTCTTTACATTCCACATTGCATACCACATTCCATTCCACTTTCCATTCCATTCCATTCCATGTACCCTTCGACGTTACATTGGACGTGCCATTCCACGTTCCATTCCATTGCATTCCACGTTCCGCTCCATGTTCCATTCCATTCCATTCCATTCAACATTGCATTCCATTACATTCCACATTCCATTCCCTTCCTTTCCACGTTCCATTCCATTATGTTCCACGTTCCTCTCCACTTTGCATTCCACGTTCCATTCCACGTTCCATTCCATTCCATTCCACGTTCCATTCCATTCCATTCCACGTTCGGTTTCATTCCATTTCACGTTGCGTTTCACCTTCAATTTCACATTCCATTCCACCTTCCATTCCATTCAATTCCCTTCCATTCCACATTAGATTCCATTCCATTCCACTTTCCATTCCACGTTGCATTCCACGTTTTATTCTGCGTTCCATTCCACGTTCCATTCCTTTCCACTCCACCTTCCATTCCATTGCCTTTCACATTCCATTCCTTTCCATTCCATTCCATTCCACATTCCATTGCACAATCCATTCCCTTCGATTACAGATTCCATTCCATTTCATTCCACATTCCTTTCCACGTTCCATTCCACGTTCCATTCCACGTTCCATTCCACATTCCATTCCACATTGCTTTCCATTCCAGTCCATATTCCATTCCACATTCCATACAATTCCATTTAAACCTTCCATTCCAATCCATTACACATTCCATTCCACTTTCCATTCCATTCCATTCCACATTCCATTCCTCATTACAGTTCTTTCCATTCCATATTCCATTCCAAATTGCGTTCCACATTCCATTCCGCATTCCATTCCATATTTCAATCCATTACATTCCGCAATCCATTCAACATTCCATTCCATTGCATTCCACATTCCATTCCAGATTCCATTCCACGTTCTGTTCCACATTGCATTCCATTCCATTCCACGATCCATTCCACGTTCCATTCCACAATCATTTCCATGTTCCCTTCCACTTTCCATTCCATTCCATTCCACATTCCATTGCGCATTCCATTCCACGTTCCATTCCGCATTCAATTCCATTCCATTCCACATTCCATTCCATTGTATTGCACATTCCATGCCACATTCCAATGCATTCCATTCCATTCCACGTTCCATTCCACATTCCGTTCCATTCCATTGCACATTACATTCCACATTCCATTCCATTCCAATCCTCATTCAATTCCACATTCCTTTCCAAGTTCCAGTCCACATTCTATTACACGTTCCATTCCGTTCCATTCCACGTTCCATTCCACATTCCATTATTCATTCCATTCCACATTCCATTACCTTCCATTCCAGATTCCTTTGAACTTTCCATTCCATGCTACATTACATTCCACATTCCATTCCACATTTGTTTTCGCATTCTTTTACATTGCATTCCACATTTCGTTCCATTCCATTCCACCTTCCATTCCATATTCCGTTCCATTCCTTTCCACATTCCTTTCCACATTCCATTCCAAGTTCCATTCCATTGCAATCCACAATCCATTCCACGTTCCCTTCCATGAACCATCCCATTTCATTACATGATCCATTACAAATTCCATTCCATTCCATTACACTTTGCATTCCGCATTCCATTCCACATACCATTCTGTTCCATTGCACATTCCTTTCCACACTCCATTCCACATTCCATTCCTCTTTCCATTCCATTCCATTCCACATTCAATTCCGCATTCCATTCCACATTCCATTCCGTTCCATTTCACTTTAATTTTCACTTTCCATTCCACATTACATTCCATTCCTTTCCACATTCCATTCCACACTGCATTACACTTTCCATTTCACATTCCATTCCACATTCCATTCCAATCCGTTCTACATTCCATTCCATTCCGTTCCACATTCAATTCCATTCTTGCCACATTTCATTCCACTTTCCATTCCATTCCATATCAAATTCCATTACCACTTTCCTCCATTCCATTCCATTCCACATTCCAATCCACATTCTATTCCATTCTATTCCATTCCATTCTGAATTTCTTTGCACATTCCATTCCATTCCATTCCACATCCCATTCCACATTACAATCCACATTCTGTTCCATTCCATTCGATTCCATTCCGCATTCCATTGCACATTCCTTTCCATTCTATTTCACGTTACTTTTCACATTCCATTCCACATTCCATTCTATTCCATTCCACATTTCATTCCACATTCCATTCCACTTTCCATTCTACTTTCCATTCCATTCCATTCCATTCCATTCCACATTCCATTTCACATTCCATTCCATTCCATTCCATTCCGCATTGCATTGCACATTCTTTTCCATTCCATTCCACATTCCATTCCATTCAATTCAATTCCACATTCCATTCCACATTCCATTCCATGCCATTCCACATTCCATTCCATTCCATTCCACATTCCATTCCATTCCACATTCCATTCCATTCCATTCCACATTTCATTCCACATTCCATTCCACTTTCCATTCCACTTTCCACTCCATTCCATATTCCATTCCAAATTCCATTCCATTCCATTCCACATTCCATTCCATTGAATTCCACATTGCATTCCATTCCATTCCTTTCCATTCCATTCCACATTCTGTTCCACATTCCATTCCATTGCGTTCCACATTGCATACCATTCCGTTCCACATTAAATTCCATTCCACTCCACATTTCATTCCACTTTCCATTCCATTCCATTCCACATTCCATTCCACTTTTGATTTCATTCCATTCTATTCCACATTCCAATCCACATTCTCTTCCATTCTATTATATTCCATTCCGCATTCCATTGCACATTCCATTCCGTTCCATTCCACATTCCGTTTCATTCCATTCCATTCCACATTCCATTCCACATTCCATTCCATTCCACATTCCATTGCATTCCATTCCACATTTCATTCCATTCCATTCCACCATCCATTCAACATTCCATTCCATTGCATTGCACATTCCATTCTAGATTCCCTTCCTCGTTACATTCCACATTCCATTCCATTCCATTCCACGATCCATTCCACTTTCCATTCTACAATCAATTCCACGTTCCATTCCACTTTCCATTCCATTCCATTCCACATTCCATTCCACATTCCAACCCATATTCTATTCCATTCCATTCCATTCTGTATTTCATTGCACATTGCATTCCATTCTTTTCCACATTAAATTCCATTCAATTCTATTCCACATTCCATTCCTTTCCATTCCGCATTCTACTGCACATTCCTTTCCATTCCATTTCACGTTACTTTTCACATTCCATTCCACATTCCATTCCATTCCATTCCACATTTCATTCCACATTCCATTCCACTTTCCATTCTACTTTCCATTCCATTCCATTCTATTCCACATTCCATTTCACATTCCATTCCATTCCATTCCGAATTGCATTACACATTCCTTTCCATTCCATTTCACATTCCATTCCATTCCATTCCACATTCCATTCCATTCCATTCCACATTTCATTCCACATTCCATTCCACTTTCCATTCCCCTTTCCATTCCATTCCATATTCCATTCCACATTCCATTCCACATTCCATTCCACATTCCATTCCATTCCATTCCACATTCCATTCCACATTCCATTCCATTCCATTCTACATTCCATTCCATTCAATTCCACATTGCATTCCATTCCATTCCTTTCCGTTCCATTCCACATTCCGTTCCACATTCCATTCCACTGCATTCCACATTCCATTCCATTCCATTCCACATTCAATTCTATTCCACTCCACATTTCATTCCACTTTCCATTCCATTCCATTCCACATTCCATTCCACTTTCTGTTCCATTCAGTTCCATTCCACATTCCAATCCACATTCTATTCCATTCTATTACATTCCATTCCGCATTCCATTGCACATTCCATTCCGTCCATTCCACATTCCATTCCATTCCATTCCACATTTCATTCCACATTCCATTCCACTTTCCATTCCACTTTCCATTCCATTCCATATTCCATTCCACATTCCATTCCACATTCCATTCCATTCCATTCCACATTCCATTCCATTCAATTCCATATTGCATTCCATTCCATTCCTTTCCATTCCATTCCACATTCCGTTCCACATTCCATTCCATTGCGTTCCACATTGCATACCATTGCGTTCCACTTTCAATTCCCTTCCACTCCACATTTCATTCCACTTTCCTTTCCATTCCATTCCACATTCCATTCCACTTTTGATTCCATTCCATGCTATTCCACATTCCAATCCACATTCTCTTCCATTCTATTACATTCCATTCCGCATTCCATTGCACATTCCATTCCGTTCCATTCCACATTCCATTTCATTCCATTCCATTCCACATTCCATTCCACATTCCATTCCATTCCACATTCCATTCCATTCCATTCAACATTTCATTCCATTCCATTCCACAATCCATTCAACATTCCATTCCATTGCATTCCACATTCCATTCTAGATTCCATTCCTCGTTCCATTCCACATTCCATTCCATTTCATTCCACGATCCATTCCACGTTCCATTCTACAGTCAATTCCACGTTCCATTCCACTTTCCATTCCATTCCATTCCACATTCCATTCCACATTCCAATCCATATTCTATTCCATTCCATTCCGTATTTCATTGCACTTTCCATTCCATTCTTTTCCACATTAAATTCCATTCAATTCTATTCCACATTCCATTCCATTCCATTCCGCATTCTACTGCACATTCCTTTCCATTCCATTTCACGTAACTTTTCACATTCCATTCCACATTCCATTCCATTCCATTCCACATTTCATTCCACATTCCATTCCACTTTCAATTCTACTTTCCATTCCATTCCATCCTATTCCACATTCCATTTCACATTCCATTCCATTCCATTCCGCATTGCATTGCACATTCCTTTCCATTCCATTCCACATTACATTCCATTCCATTCCACATTCCATTCCATTCCATTCCACATTTCATTCCACATTCCATTCCACTTTCCATTCCCCTTTCCATTCCATTCCATATTCCATTCCACATTCCATTCCACATTCCATTCCACATTCCATTCCCTTCCATTCCACATTCCATTCCATTTAATTCCACATTTCATTCCATTCCATTCCTTTCTGTTCCATTCCACATTCCGGTCCACATTCCATTCCATTGCATTCCACATTCCATTCCATTCCATTCCACATTCAATTCTATTCCACTCCACATTTCATTCCACTTTCCATTCCATTCCATTCCACATTCCATTCCACTTTTGATTCCATTACATTCCACATTCCATTCCACTTTCTGTTATATTCAATTCCATTCCACATTCCAATCCACATTCTATTCCATTCTATTATATTCCATTCCGCATTCCATTGCACATTCCATTCCGTTCCATTCCACATTCCATTCCATTCCATTCCATTCCACATTCCATTCCATTCCACGTTCCATTCCATTCCACATTTCATTCCATTCCATTCCACAATCCATTCAACATTCCATTCCATTGCATTCCACATTGTATTCTAGATTCCATTCCACGTTCTATTCCACATTCCATTACGTTCCATTCCAAGATCCATTCCACGTTCCGTTCTACAATCAATTCCACGTTCCATTCCACTTTCCATTCCATTGCATTCCACTTTCCATTCCATATTACATTCCATTCCTTTCCACTTTTCATTCCACATTCCATCGCACATTCCATACCACGTTCTATTCCTCATTCAATTCCATTCCATTCCACATTCCATTCCATTGCATTCCACATTCCATTTCACATTCCATTCCATTCCATTCCATTCCCCATTCCATTCCACATTCCATTCCATTCCATTGCACATTCCATTCCACTTTCCATTCCATTCCATTCCTCATTCAATTCCACATTCCTTTCCAAGTTCCAGTCCATATTCTATTACACGTTCCATTCCATTCCATGTTGCATTCCACATTCCATTCCACATTCCATTCCACATTCCACTCCATTCCATTCCAGATTCCATTGCACTTTCCATTCCTTGCTATATTACATTCCACATTCCATTCCACATTTCATTTCACATTCTATTCCATTGCATTCCGCATTCCATTCCATTCCATTCCACATTCCATTCCATATTCCGTTCCATTCCTTTCCACATTCCTTTCCACATTCCATTCCACGTGCCATTACATTCCAAACCACGATCCATTCCACGTTCCCTTCCATGATCCATCCATTTCATTCCACGATCCATTCCACATTCCATTCCATTCCATTTCACTTTGCATTTCACATTCTATTCCACATACCTTTCTGTTCCATTGTGCATTCCATTCCAAACTCCATTCCACATTGCATTCCTCTTTCCATTCCATTCCATTACACATTCCATTCCACATTCTATTCCACATTCCATTCCGTTCTATTTCACGTTAGTTTTCACATTCCATTCCACATTCCATTCTATTCCATTCCACATTTCTTTCCATATTCCATTCCACTTTCCATTCCACTTTCCATTCCATTCCATTCCATTCAACATTCCATTCCATTGCATTCCACGTTGAATTCCATTCCATTCCTTCCAATTCCATTCCACATTCCATTCCATTCCATTCTATTCCACATTCCTTTCCATTCCATTCCACATTCCATTCCATTCCACATTCCTTTCAACATTCCATTCCACATTCCATTCCATTCCGTTCTATTCCACTTTGCCTTGCATTCCACGTTTTATACCATTTCATTCCACATCCCATTTCGTTCCATTCCACATTCCATGCCATTCAATTGCTTATTTCATTCCATTCCTTTGCATTCCACATTCCATTCCATTACATTTCCTTGCCATTCCATTCCATTGTATTCCACTTTCCATTTCACATTCCATTCCACATTCCATTTCATATTCCAGTGTGCATTCTATTCCACGTTCCATTCCATTTCATTCCACTATCCATTCCATTCCATTCCACATGCCATTTCATTCCATTCCTCATTCCATTCCACATTCCTTTCCACATTACATTCCATTCCATCCCACATTCCTTTCCATTCTATTCCACATTCCATTCCTTTCCATTCCACATTGCATTCCACATCCCATTCCATTCCATTCCACATTCCACTCCACATTTGATTCCTTTCAATTCCACTTTCCATTCCACATTCCATTCCACTTTCCATTCCACATTCCTTTCCATTCCATTCCACATTCCATTCCATTCCATTTCACATTCCATTCGACATTCCATTCCTTCCCTTTCCATTCCACATTGCATTCCATTCTATTCCACATTCCATGCCATTCCATTCCACATTCCATTCCATACCATTCCACTTTCCAATCCACATTCCTTTCCACATTCCATTCCATTCCATTACTTTCCATTGCACGTTCCATTCGATGTTCCATTCCGCATTCTCTTCCATTCCGTTACACATTCAATTCCACATTCCTTTCGATTCCATTA
Organism: Pongo abelii; assembly: GCF_028885655.2. Classification (NCBI taxonomy): domain Eukaryota; kingdom Metazoa; phylum Chordata; class Mammalia; order Primates; family Hominidae; genus Pongo; species Pongo abelii. The sequence goes on along the minus strand of NC_072000.2, from coordinate 12,818,897 downwards.
CACTTTCCATTCCACATTCCATTCCACATGACATTGGGTTCCATTCCACATTCCATACCACATTCCATTACACATTCCTTTCCATTTCATTCCACATTCCAATCCACATTCCATTCCATTGCATTCCACATTCCAATCCATATTCCATTCCATTCCATTCCACATTACCTTAAATTCCATTTCACTTTCCATTCCATTCCATTGCATTCCTCATTACATTCCATTCCATTCCGCATTCCCTTCCATTCCATTCCACTCCATTCCATATTCCATTCCATTCCCTTCCTTTACACATTACATTTTGTTCCATTCCACATTCCATTCCGTTACTTTCCAATTTCCATTCCATTCCACTCCACATTCCATTTCATTCCATTTCATTCCATTCCACGTTCCATAGGATTCCTTTCCTTTCCACATTCCATTACTTTCCGTTCCGCATTCCTTTCCACTTCATTCCACATTTCATTCCACATCACTTTCCATTCCAGTCCACATTCAATTCCACGCTCCATTCCACGTTAGTTTCCAGGTTCCATTCTATATTCCATTCCACATTCCATTCCTTTCCACATTCCATACCGTTCCATTGAATTCCATTCCACATTCCATTCCATTACATTCCACATTCCGTTCCATATTCCATTCCACTCCAGTCCACATTCCATTCCACATTCCATTGCATTTCATTCCACATTCCATTCCACAATCCATTCCATTCCATTCCACATTCCTTTCCACATTCCATTCTATTCTTATACACATTCCATTGTATTCCATCCGACCTTCCATTCCATTCCACATTCCATTCCACATTCCATTCCACATTCGATTACATTCATTTCCACATTCCATTCCATTTCATTCCACATTCCATTCCATTTCATTCCACATTCCATTCCATTTCATTCCACATTCCATTGCACATTCCATTCCATGTTCCATTCCATTCCATTCAACTTTGCATTCTACCTTCAAATCCACGTTCCATTCAACGTTACATTCCACGTTCCATTCCATTCCATTCCACCTTCCATTCCACATTCCTTTCCATTCCACTCCACATCCCATTTCACATTCCAGTCCAGCACATTCCACATTGCATTCCTCATTCCATTGCATTCCTTTCCACTTTCCATTCCATTCCCCTCCACATTCCATTCCACATTTCATTCCATTGCATTCCATTACATTCCACGTTCTATTGCACGTTCCATTATATTCCATTCCACTTTCCTTTCCACTTTCCATTCCATTCAATTCCACATTCCTTTCCACATTCCATTCCACATTCCATTCCACTCCACATTCCACTCAATTCCATTCCACTCAACATTACACTACATTCTACAACTTTTCTCATTGCATACCTTTCCATTCCACATTTCATTCCACGTTCCGTTCCACTTTCCATTCCACATTCCATTCTACACTCCATTCCATTCGTTTCCACATTCCACTCCACATTTCATTCCACAATCCATTGCAGGTTGCATTCCACATTTTGACCGCATTCCATTCCACTATATTTCTCCTTCCATTCCACATTCCTTTCCATTCCATGCCACATTGCATTCCACATTCTATTCCATTCCATTCCACATTCAATTCCACGTTCAATTCTACATTCCACTGCACGTTCCATTCCACATTCCTTACCACGTTCCAGCCCATTGCTTTCCACATTCCACCTCACATTCCAATACATTCCATTCCACATTCCATTCCACATTCCATTCCACATTCCATCTCACATTCCATTCATTCCATGCCACATTCCATTCCAAATTTAATTTCACATTAAATTCTATGTTCCACTCCAAGTTCCATTCCACGATTCATTCCACGTTCCATTCCATGTTCCATCCCATTGCATTCCACATTCCACTGCACATTCCAATACATTCCATTCCACATTCGATTCCACATTCAATCTCATATTCCATTCCACATTCCAATAAATTGCATTCCTCATTCCATTCTACGTTCCATTCCACGATCCTCTCCACGTACCATTACATTCCATTCCACTTTTCATTTCATTCCATTCCACATTCCATTCCACATCCCATTTCACATTCCATTCCACATTCCATTTCACTTTCCATTGCAATTCATTATATTCAATTACATATTGCATTCCATTACAGTCCACATTCCTTTCCGTTCCATATTCCATTCCTTTTCATTCCACATTCCATTCCACATTTCATTCCATTCAATTCTTTTCCACATTCCATTCGATTCCACTCCACATTCGATTCCATTCCATTCCACGTTCCATTCCACATTCCATTCCACGTTCCATTCCACATTCCATTCCATTCCATTCCACATTCCATTCCATTCCATTCCACATTCCATTGCATTCAATTTCACATTCCATTCCATTACATTGCATTCCACATTCCATTCCATTCCATTCTACATTCCATTCCTTTCCATTCAATTCTATTCCACATTCCGTTCCATTCCATTCTTTTCAACATTCCATTCCATTCCATTCCACTTTCCTTTCAATTACATTCCACATTCCATTCCGCATTCCATTCTACATTCTCTTCCACATTCCATCCGACACTGGATTCCACATTCCATTCCTTTCCATGCCACATTCCATTACATTTTCCATTCCATTCCTTTCCACATTCCATTCCAGAATCCATTCCATTACTTTCCACCTTCCATTCCGTGTTCCATTGCACTGTCCATTCCACGTTACTTTCCACGTTCCATTCCAATTTCCATTACATTCCATTCCATATTCCATACCATTCCATTCCATTCCTCATTCCATTCCACATTCCTTTCAACATTCCCTTCCACATTCGATTCTATACCATTCCACATTCCAATCCACATTCCATTGCATTCCATTACACATTCCATTCCATTCCCCTCCACATTCCATTCCACATACCATTCCATTCCTCTCCACATTCCATTCCAGATTCCATTCCATTCCTTTCAACATTCCATTCCACATTCCATTCCATTCCATTCCACCTTCCATTCCACGTTTCATTCTATATTCCATTCCACATTCCATTCCACATTCCATTGTGTTCCATTCCACATTCCATTCCTCATAACTTTCCACAATCCATTCCACATTCCATTCTATTGCATTCCACATTCCTTTCCATTCCACTCCACATTGCATTTCACATTCCAGTCCAGCACATTCCACATTGCATTCCACATTCCATTGCATTCCTTCCCACTTTCCATTCCATTCCACTCCACATTCCATACCACATTCCATTCCATTCCATTCCATTCCATTCCATTCCACGTTCTATTGCACGTTCCATTAGATTCCGTTCCATATTCCTTTCCACATTCCTTTCCATTCAATTCCACATTCCATTCCACATTCTATTCCACATTCCATGCCATTCCACTCCTCATTCCACTCAACTCCTTTCCATTTCACATTACATTGCATTCTACACCATTTCACATTCCATTCCATTCCATTCCTTTCCATTCCACATTCCATTCCACATTACACTCCACTTTCCATTCCACATTCCATTCTACACTCGATTCCATTCGTTTCCACATTCCATTCCACATTTCATTCCACAATCCACTGCACATTCCATTCCACATTCCAACCTCATTCCATTCCACTATATTCCTCCTTCCATTCTACATTCCTTTCCACTCCATGCCACTTTCCATTCCACATTCCATTCCATTCCATTCCACATTTAATTCCATGTTCAATTCCATGTTCCACTCCATTTTCCATTCCACGATCCATTCCACTTTCCATTCCACGTTCCATCGCATTGCATTCCACATTCCACCGCACATTCCAATACATTCCATTCCACATTCCATTCCACCTTCCATCTCACATTCCATTCCACATTCCAATCAGTTCCATTCCGCATTCCATTCTAAGTTGCATTCCATGATTCATTCCGCGTTCCTTTCCACGTTCCATTCCGTTCCATTCCACTTTCCATTACACATTCCATTCCACATTCCATTTCACATTCCATTCCATATTCCGTTTCACTTTCCATTCCATTCCATTCCATTCCAATACACATTGCATTCGATTACAATCCACATTCCTTTCTGTTCCATTCCACATTCCATTCCGTTCCACTTTCCATTCCTTTCCTTTCCATATTGCAATCCATTTCATTCCACATTCCATTACACATTTCATTCCATTCCATTCTATTCCACATTCCATTCGATTCCATTCCACATTCCATTCCATTCCATTCCACGTTCCATTCCACATTCCATTCCATGTTCCATTCCACAATCCATTCCATTCCAATCCACATTCGATTCCATTCCATTCCACTTTCCATTCCATTCCATTCAACATTCCATTCCATTGAATTTCACATTCCATTACATTACATTGCATACCACATTCCATTCCATTCCATTCTGCACTCCATTCCTTTCCATTCCATTCTATTCCACATTCCATTCCATTCCATTCTATTCCACATTCCATTCCATTCCCTTACACTTTCCATTCAATTACATATCACATTCTATTCCACATTCCTTCTACATTCTATTCCACGTTCCATCCCACATTGAATTCCACATTCCATTCTTTTCCATCCCACATTCCATTACATGCTCCATTCCATTCCATTCCACTTTCCATTACATTACATTCCACCTTCCATTCCATGTTCCATTGCACTTTCCATTCCACGTTACTTTCCACGTTCCATTCCACATTCCATTCCATATTCCATACCGTTCCATTCCTTTCGTTTCCACAATCCATTCCTTTCCATTCCTCTTTCCATTCCACCTTCCGTTCCATTCCACGTACCATTCCACTCTCCATTCTGCATTCCATTCCACATTCCACTCCGTTACATTCCACATTCTATTCCACACTGCATTCCACATTCCATTCCACATTCCATTCCTTTTCATTCCACATTCCATTCCACATTCCATTCCGTTCCATTCCAAATTCATTTCTACATTCCAATCCATTCTCTTATATATTCCATTCCATTCCATTCCATATTTCATTCGACATTCTATTCCACATTCCATTCCACATTCCATTCCATTCCGTTCCACATTCTATTCCACATTCCATTCCACATTCCATTCCGTTCAATGCCGTGTTCCCTTCCACATTCCATTCCACATTCCATTCCACATTCCTTTCCACATTCCATTCCACATTCCATTCTACGTTCCATTCCATTCCATTCCAAATTCCATTCCATTCCATTCCACTTTCCATTCCATTCCATTCCACATTCTATTCCATTCCATTCCATTGTCTTCCATATTCAATTCCATTTCATTCCACATTCCATTCTGTTACATTCCGCATTGCATTCCACATTCCATTCCACATTCTATTCCACGTACCATTCCACTCCATTCCACATTCTATTCAATTCCATTCCACATTCCATTCCATTCCATTCCACATTCCATTCCATTCCATTCCACATTCCATTCCATTCCATTCCACATTCCATTCCATTCCATTCCACATTCCATTCCACGTGTCATTTCATTCCAATCCACATTCCATTTCACATTTCATTCCACATTGCATTCCACATTGCATTCCATTCAATTACACATTCCATTCCACATTCCATTTCATTCCATTCCACATTCCATTCCATTCCAATCGACATTTCATTGAACGTTCCATTCCGCGATGCATTCGATGTTCCAATCCGCTTTCCATTCCATTCCATTCCACATTTCATTCCATATTCCATTCCATTCCATTCTAAATTCCGTTGCAAATTCCATTCCATTCCATTCCAGATTCCATTCCATTAATTTCCACATTCCAATCATTTCCAAATTCCATTCCAAGTTTCATTGCACAATCCATTCCACTTTCAATTCCGTTCCATTCCACAATCCATTCCACATAGCACTCCACATTGCATTCCACATTCCCTTCCACATTCCCTTCCGCATTCCATTCCATTCCATTCCACATTCCATTCCATTCAATTCCACATTCCATTTAACTTTCCATTCCGTTCCATTCCACATTGCTTTCGAGATTCCATTCCACATTGCATTCCACATTCCGTTCCACATTCCTTTCCATTCCATTCCTTATTCCATTCCATTCCATTCCACATTCCATTCCTTTCAATTCCACATTCCATTTCATATTACATTCCATTCCATTCCACATTTCATTCCAGATTCCATTCCTCTTTCCATTCCACATTCCGTTCCACATTCCACTCCATTGCATTCCGCATTCCATTCCATTCCATTTCATATTCAATTTCACTTTCCATTCCGCTTTTCATTTCACATTCCATTCCATTCCATTTCCCATTAAATTGCATTCCATTCCACATTCCATTCCACTTTTCATTCCATTCCATTCCACATTCCATTCCTCTCTACATTCCATTCCACATTCCATTCCATGTTCCATTCTGCATTTCATTACACATTCCATTCTACTTTCTATTGCGCTCCATTCCACATTTGATTCCACACTCCACTCGACATTGCATTCCACATTCCATTCCACATTCCGTTCCACATTCCATTCCATTCCATTGCACATTCCATTCTACTTTCCATTCCATTTCATTTCACATTCCATTCCCTTCTATCCCACATTCCATTAAATATTCCATTCCATGTCCCATTCCACGTTCCATTCCATGTTCCATTCCATTCAATTCCTCATTCCATTCAACTTTGATTTCCATTCCATTCCACTTTCCTTTCCAAATTCCATTCCACATTCCATTCCACATTACATTCCGTTCCATTCAACATTCCATTCCACATACCATTATATTCCATTCCACATTCCATTCCACGTTCCATTCAACATTCCATTCCACTTTCCAGTCCATTTCATTCCACATTCAATTCCACATTCCATTCTGTTTGAATCCACATTACATTAAAGATGGAATTCCACATTCCATTCCATTCCATTCCTCGTTTCATTACAGGATCCACTCCATTCTATTCCACTTTCCATTGCACTATCCATTCCACATTCTATTCCACATTCCATTCCGCATTCCATTTCACAATCCATTCCACATTCCGTTTCACATTCCATTCTATTCCATTTAACATTCCATTCCACATTCCATTCCATTCCACATTCCATTCTACATTGCATGCTACATTCCATTCCATTCCATTCCACATTCCATTCCAATTTCCATTCCACATTCCATTCCATTCCATCTCACATTCCATTCCACATTCCATTCCATTCCATTCCAGGTTGCATTCCACATTGCGTACCACATTCCATTACATGTTCCTTTCCACATTGCATTCAATTCCGTTCCACATTCCATACCATTCCATTCCATTTCATTTCACAATCCATTCCATTCCATTCCACATTCCATTCCATATTCCATTCCACATTCCTTTCTGTTGCATTACACACTGCATTCCGCACTCCATTCCACATTCCATTCCACATACCATTCTTTTCCACTCCACATTCAATTCCACATTGCATTTCACTTTCCGTTGCATTCCATTCCACATTACTTTGCATTCCATTCCACATTCCTTTCCATTACATTCCACATTCCGTTCCACATTTTATTCCATCTTTCTTTCCACATACCATTCCGTTCCATTCCACATTCCATTCCACTTTCCATTCCACTTTCCATTCCATTCTATTACACATTTCATTCAATTCCATTCCACATTCAATTACACGCTCCAGTCCACGTTACATTCCATTTTCCTTTCCACTTTCCATGGCATTCCATTTCACGTTCCATTCCACTTTGCATTACATTACATTCCACTTTCATTTCCACATTCAATTCTACATTTCTTTCCACTATATATTCCGTTCTATTCCACATTCCATTCCACATTCCATTCCACATTTCATGTCATTCCATTCAACATTGCATTCCACATTCCATTCAACAGTCCATTCCACATTTCATTCCATTCCATTCCACATTCCTTTCCACATATGATTCCATTCCATTCCACATTCCATTCCACATTCCGTTCCACATTCCATTCCACATTCCATTCCATTCCTATTCCATTCCTATTCCATTCCATTCCATTCCATTCTATTGCACGTTCCATTCCATTGCATTCCACTTTCCATTCCATTCCATTCCACATTCCACTCCACATTACAGTCCTTTTCATTCCACAATTCATTCCACATTCCATTCCATTCCAGTACGCATTACATTCCACATTCCATTCAACATTCCATTCCACATTCCATTCCATTCCATTCCACATTCCGTTCCACATTTCATCGCATTCCATTCCACATTCCTTTCCATTCAACTCCACCTTCCATTCCACAATCCTTTCCACTCCATTCCACATTCCATTGCACATTCCATTCCACATTAAATTGCATTCCACATTCCATTCCACATTCCATTCCATTCCATTTCACATTCCATTTCATTCCATTCCACATTCCATTCCAAATTCAATTTCTCTTTCCATGCCATTCCATTCAAATCCACATTCCATTCCATTCAATTCCACATTCCATAACATTCCATTCAATTCCGTTCCACATTCCATTCCATTCCATTCCACATTCCATTACACATTCCGTTGAAATTTCCATTCCATTCCATTCTATTCCACATTGCATTCCATTCCATTCCACATTCCATTCCATTCCATTAAACATTCCATTCCACATTTCATTCCACGTTCCATTCCACATTCCATTCCTTTCAAATTCACGTTCCATTCCTTTCCACTGCATTCCACATTGCATTCCACATTCCATTCCATTCCATTCCACATTCCATTCCACATTCCATTGCATTCCATTTCACATTCTTTTCCATTCAACTCCATCTTCCATTCCACTTTCCGTTCCATTCCATTCCAGATGCCATTGCACATTACATTCCACATTCCATTCAATTCCATTCCACATTTCATTCCACGTTCCATTCCATTCCTTCCCAAGTTCCATTGCACTTTTATTTCCACTTTCTATTCCACATTCCATTCCGTTCCATTCCACATTCCCTTCTGTTCCATTCCACATTCCATTCTACATTCCGTTCCTTATTCCATTCCACATTCCACTCCACATTCCATTCCACATTCCATTCCATGATCCACTCCATTCCCCTTTCCATTCCACATTCCATTCCACATTCCATTCCATTCCATTCCACATTTCATCCCATTCCATTCCAATCCACATTGCTTTCCATTCCTTTCCAAGTTCAATTCTGTTCCACATTCCATTCCATTCCACATTCCATTCCACATTCCATCGCACATTCCATTATATTCCATTCTATTCCTACTTCCATTCCATTCCATTCCACATTCCATTCCATTCCCTTCCACATTCCATTCCACATTCCATTCCTTTCCATTCCACATTCCATTTCACATTCCATTCCACATACCATTCTCCGTCCATTCCATTTCATTCCACATTCCATACCATTCCATTCCAATCCAAATTCCATTCCTTTCCATTCTACATTCCATTCCATTCTTTTCCACATTCCATTCTTTCAAATGTGCATTCCATTCCATTATATTGCATTCCAATTTCCATTCCATTCTATTCCGCATTCCATTCCATTGCATTCCATTCCATACCACATTACATTCCACATTCCCTTCCAAATTCCATTCCACGTTCCGTTCCATTCTATTCCACATTCCATTCCATTCCATTCCCATTCCATTCCACATTCCATTACATTGCATTCCACGTTCCATTGCATTCCATTCCATTCCACGTCCTATTCCATTCCATTTCACACTCCATTCCATTCCATTCCTCATTCGATTCCATTCTATTCCACTTCACATTCCATTCAATTCCACATTGCATTCCATTCAATTCCATTTCATTCCATTCTACATTCCATTGCATTCCATTCTACATTCCATTGCATTCCATTCCACATTCCGTAAAATTCCATTCCACATTCCATAAAATTCCATTCCACTGCGAATTCCATTCCTTTTCATCCACATTCCATTCCCTTCCATTGCATATTCCATTCCACGTTCCATTTCACAATCCTTAACTTTCGATTCCAATTTCATCAATTTATATTCCATTCCACTCCAGATTCCATTCCTTTCCCTTCCAAATTCTATTCCACATTACATTCCTTTCCATTCCACATTACATTCCACATTCCATTGCACTTTCCATTCCTCTTTCAATTCCACATTCCATTCCACTCTCCATTCCATTCCATTACACTTTCCTTTGCACGTTCCATTCTACATTACCTTCCACATTCCATTGCACGTTTAATTGCATTCCATTCCATGTTCCATTCCACGTTCCATTCCAAGTTCAATTTCACGTTCCATTCCATTCCATTCCTCATTCCTTTTGACATTCCATTCCTTTCCGTTCCACTTTCCATTCCAAATTCCGTTGTACATTCCATTCTAGTTTCCATTTTGCTCCATTCCACATTCCATTCCACATTCCATTCCAAATTCCATTACATTCCTTTCCACATTCCATTCCATTCCATTCCACTTTCCATTCCATATTGCATTCCATTCCAGTCCACATTTCATTCCACATTCCATTCCATACCATTCCACATTTCATTCCATTCAATTCCACTTTACATTACATTCCATTAAAAATTCCATTTCCACATTCCATTACTTTCCATTCCACATTCCATTCCACATTCCATTCCAGATTACATTCCACGTTCCATTCCATTCCATTCCATGTCCCTTTCCACTTTCCATTCCTTTCTATTCCACGTTCCATTGTACTTTAAATTGCCCATTGCATTCCACGTTCCATTTTATGTTCCATTAAACTTTCCTTTCCATTCCACTCCACATTCCATTCCGTGTTCCATTCCATTCAATTCCACTTTCCTTTGCACATTGCATTCCACGTTCTATTCCACATTGCATTCTGTTCCATTCCACATTCCATTCCAAATTCCCATCCACATTCCATTACACATTCCTTTGCATTCCTTTCCACATTCCATTACACATTCCATTCCACACTCCATACCACATTCCATTCCATTCCCTTCCGCATTCCATTCCACATTCCATTTCATCCATTCCACATTGCATTCCACATTCCTTGCCACATACCAGTCCGTTCCATTGCACGTTCCATTCCACATTCCATTCCATTCATTCCACGTTGCATTCCATGTTCCATTCCTCATTCCATTCCGTATTCCTTTCCACGTTCCATTCCATTACATTCCATGTTCCATTCAACGTTCCATATAATTCTATTTCACGTTGCATTCCATATTCCATTCCTCTTTCCTTTCCACATAACATTCCACGGTCGATCCCACTTTCCATTCCACGATGCATTCCACGTTCCATTCCACGTTCCATTCCATTCCATTCCACATTCCTTTCCACATTCCATGGCACCTTCCATTCCCTTCTATTCTATTCCACGTTCCCTTCCTTTCCATTCCACATTCCATTGCATTCTATTCCACGTTCCATTCCACTTTCCATTCCACATTCCATTCCACGTTCTACTACACGTCCCATTCCTTACCATTCCATGTTCCATTCCACGTTCCATTCCATTCCATTCCACTTTCCATTTCACATTCCATTGCAATTTCCATTCCATTCCATTCCACATTCCCTTCCACATTCCATTTCATTCCATTCCACATTCCATTCCATTCCATTCCACCTTCCATTCCATTACATTCCACGTTACATTCCGCTTTAAATTCCACGTTTCGTTCCATTCCAATCCACGTTCCATTCCATTCCATTTCACGTTCCATTTCATTGAATACCACGTTCCATTTCATTCCATTTCACATTCCATTCCACATTCCATTTCACATTCCTTTCCATTCCATTCCATTGTATTCCACATTCCATTCTATTGCCATCCATATTCCATTCCATTCCAATCCACGGTCCATTCCATTACACTTTCCATTCCATTGCTTTCCACGTTCCCTTCCATTCCATTACACTCTCCATTTCCCATTTCATTCCACCTTCCATTCCATTCCATTCTATTCCACATTCCATTCCATTCGATTACATTCCACATTCCATTCCACATTTCTTCCCACGTTCCTTTCCATTCCATTCCACGTTCCATTCCAAGTTCCAGTAGGCAGTCTATTCCACGTTCCATTCCATTCCTTTCGATGTTCCTTTACATATTCCATTCCATTCTATTCCACATTCCATACCACTCCATTCCATGATCAGTTTCATTACATTCCACGTTCCATTCCACATTCCATTTCACATTCCATTTCACATTCCTTTCCACCTTCAATTTCATTCCATTCCATTCCATTCCACATTTCATTTCATTCCATTCCACTTCACATTCCATTCAATTCCACATTCCATTCCATTCCGTTACATTCCATTCCACATTCCGTTCCATTCCAATACATTACATTACACATTCCATTACTTTCCGTTACATTCCATTCCACACTCCATTTCATACGATTCCGCGTTCCTTTCCACTCCATTCCATTCCACATTCCATTTCATTCCATTCCATCTTCCATTCCATTGAAATCCACTCCATTCCACATTCCATAATATTCCTTTCCATTCCGCATTCCATTCTCTCTAAATCCACATTCCATTCCGTTTCCTTCCACATTCCATTCCAGTCCTTTCCGTTCCATTCCATTCCACATTCCATTCCACAGTCCATTGTCTTCCATTGCACATTCCATTCCATTCCATTCCACATTCCATTCCACGTTCCATTCCAAGTTCCATTCAAACTTCCATTCCACGTTCCATTCCATTTCATTTCATGTTCCACTCGACATTCCATTCAATTCCATTCCACTTTCCATTCTACATTCCAACGCACATACCATTCAATTCCATTCCACATTCTATTACACATTCCATTCCATTCCATTCCACTTTCCATTCCATTCCATTCCATTCCAGATTCGATTCCATTGCATTCCACATTCCATTCCACATTCCATTACTCCTTACATTCCACGTTCCATTCTGTTGCATTCCACCTTCCATTCCAGATTCCATTCCTCATTAGTTTCCATTCTATTCCATTCCACATTACAATCCATTCCACTCAACATTCCATTCCATTTCTTTCCACCTTCCTTTCCATTCCATTCCGCATTCCGTTACGTTCCATTTCACATTCCATTCCACTTTCCATTCCATTCCATTCCACATTCCATTCCACTCCATTCCACATTGCATTCCATTCCATTCCATTACATTCCACATTCCATGCCATTCCATTCCACATTCGATGACATCCCATTCCATATTCAATTCCATTCCATTCCATTCCTCATTCAATTCCATTGCACATTCCATTCCCTTCCAATCCACGTTCCATTCCATTCCATTGCATTCCGTTCCTCATTCGATTCCATTCCATTCCACATTCCATTGCATTCCACATTCCATTCCATTCCATTCCACATTCCATTGCATTAGATTCCACATTCAATCCACATTTCGTTCCACATTTCTTTCCGTTCCATTCCACATTCCATTCCTTTCACTTCCATTTCATTTCACATTCCATTCCCCTTGCCCTTCCACATTCCATTACATTCCATTCCACATTCCACTACATTCCATTCCATCTTCCTTTCCGTTTAACTTTCCATTCCACATTCTCTTCAATTTCATTCCACATTCCATTCCATTCCACATTCCGTTTCATTCCATTCCAGTACACATTCCATTCCATTCCATTACACATTACACTTCATTCTACATTCCAATCCATTACGTTCCACATTCAGTCCAGATTTCATTCAACATTGCATTCTATTCCATTCCTCATTCCTTTCCTCTTTCCATTCCATTGCATTCCATTCCTTTCCACATTCCATTCCATTCCATTGCATTCCATTCCACATTCCCTTCTACATTCCATTCCACTTTCCATTCCATTCCATTCAATATTCCATTGTATTCCATTTCACATTCCTTTCCTTTCCACATTGCATTCGTTTCCATTCAGCATTCCCTTCCGCTTTCCATTTCGAATTCCATTGCACATTGCATTTCACATTCCATTTCACATTCCATTCCTTCCTGTTCCACTCCACATTCCATTCCATTCATTCCTTTCCACATTCCATTCTGTTTCATTCCACATTCCATTTCACATTCCATTACGTTTCAATCCACATTCCTTTCCACATTGCATTCCACTTTCTCTTCCACATACATTCCTTTCCATTGCACATTCCATTCCATTTCATTCCACATTCCATTCCACATTCCATTCCACATTCCCTTCCACGTTCCATTACATTTCATTCCACATTCCATTCCACATTCCATTCCATTCCTTTCCACATTCCATTCCACATTCCATTCCACATTCCATTCCATTCCTTTCCACATTCCATACCACTTTCCATTCCATCCTATTCCACATTCCATTCCATGACATTCCACTTTACATTCTATTCCACATTCCATTCCATGACATTCCACATTCCATTCCAAATTCCATTCCATTGCATTCCAAGTTCCTTTCCACGTTCCATTAGACGTTCCGTTCAACATTCCATTCCACGTTCCATTCCATTGCATTCCACATTCCATCCCATTTCATTCTAATTTCCTATCCATTCCATTCCGCATACCATTCCATTCCATTTCACATTCCATTCCACATTCCATTCCACATTCCATTCCACATTACATTCTTCTCCACTCCACATTCCATTCCATTCCATTCCATTCTGCATTCCATTGCATTCCATTCCACATTCCATTCAATTCCATTCCATATTCCACTCCATTCCATTCCATTCCACATTCTGTTCCATTGCACATTCCATTCCTTTCCAAGCCACATTCAATTCCATTCAATTCCATTACATTCCCCATTCCATTCCATTCCATTCCACATTCGATTCTGTTTCATTCCATTCCAGTTTCTATTCCATTCCACATTGCATTCCATTCAATTCCACATTCCATTCCGATCCATTCCATTCCAGTTCACATTGCTTTCCATTCCGTTCTCTTCCACATTTTATTCCATTCCGCATTCCATTCCATTTCATTCCACATTCAAATCCATTTCATTCCCTTCCATTGCACATTCCAGTCCTTTCCACATTCCTGTCCATTCCATTCCATTCCAAAATCTATTCCATTCCACATTCCATTCCACATTCCATTCCACATTCCATGAGACGTTCCATTCCACGTTCCATTCTCCATTCCTTTCCATGTTGCATTCCACGTTGCATTCCACATTCCATTCCTCTTTCCATTCTATGTTCCATTCCAGTTTCCATTCCCTTCCATTCCACATTCCATTCCATTCCAGTCCATATTCCATTCCACATTCCATTCCATTCCATTACACATTCCTTTCCAATTTCCTTTACATTCCATTCCACATTCCAACCCATTCCATTCCACTTTCCATTTCACTTTCCAGTCCATTCCATTCCACATTCCATTCAACATTCCATTGCATATTCTATTCCATTGCATTCCATTCCACAGTGCATTCGGCATTCCATTCCACTTTCCATTTCACATTCTGGTCCATTCCATTCCACATTCCTTTCCACATTCCATTGCATATTCTATTCCATTCCATTCCATTCCACATTGCATTCGGCATTCCATCCCATTCCACATTCCTTTCCACATTCCATTCGATTCCACATTACATACACCATTCCACTGCATTCTATTCCACATTCCATTCCATTGCATTCCACTTTCCATTCTAATCCATTCCACCTTCCATTCCACGTTCCATTTCACATTCTATTCCACATTCTATTAACCATACCATTCCATTCCATTCCACGTTGCATTACACATTCCATTGCAATCCATTCCACATTGCAGTCTACCTTCCATTCCCAATTCCAGTCCACATTCGAATACAATCCTTTCCACGTTCCTTTTCACATTGCATTCCATTCCACTCCACTTTCCATTCCACACTCAATTCGACATTCCATTACACATTCCATTCCATTCCATTCCACTTTCCATTCCATGTTCCATTCCACATGTCATTCCATTCCTTTCCACATTCCATACCATATTTCATTCCATTCTATTCTACATTCCATTCCATGACATTACACTTTCCTTTCTATTCCACATTCCATTCCATGATATTCCACATTCCATTCCATATTCCATTCCAGATTCCATTCCATTCCATTCCAAGTTCCTTTCCACATTCCATTATACGTTCCATTCAACGTTCCATTCCACGTTCCATTCCATTCCATTCCACATTCCATCCCATTTCATTCCAATTTCCTATCCATTCCATTCCACATTCCATTCCACTCCATTCCACATTCCTTTTCAAATTCTATTCCATTGCATTCCACATTACATTCCTCTCCATTCCACATTCAATTCCATTCCACTCCATTCTGCATTCCATTGCTTTCCATTCCACATTCCATTCCATTCCATTCCATATTCCATTGCATTGCATTCCATTCCACATTCTGTTCCATTCCACATTCCATTCCTTTCCAATCCACATTCAATTCCCTTCAATTCCATTACATTCCTCATTCCATTCCATTCCATTCCACATTCAATTCCATTTCATTCCATTGCAAATTCTGTTCCATTCCACATTGCATTCCATTCAAATCCACATTCCCTTCCAATCCATTCCATTCCAGTTCACATTGCTTTCCATTCCATTCTATTCCACATTTTATTCCATTCTGCATTCCATTCCATTTCATTCCAGATTCCAATCCATTTCATTCCTTTCCATTGCTCATTCCACTCCATTACATTCCACATTCTGTTCCATTCCATTCCATTCCACAATCTATTCCATTCCACATTCCATTCCACATTCCATTCCACATTCCTTTACACGTGCCTTTCCACGTTCCATTCTGCATTCCTTTCCACGTTGCATTCCACGTTGCATTCCACATTCCTTTCCTCTTTCCATTCCGTGTTCCATTCCAGTTTCCATTCCATTACATTCCACCTTCCATTCCATTCCACTCCATATTCCATTCCACATTCCATTCCATTCCATTCCACATTCGATTCCAATTTCCATTACATTCCATTCCACATTCCATTCCATTCCAATCGACTTTCCATTTCACATTCCAGTCCATTCCATTCCACATTCCATTCCACATTCCAATGAACATTCTGTTCCATTCCACTCCATTCCGCATTGCATTCGGCATTCCATTCCCTTCCACATTCCTTTCCACATTCCATTCCATTCCGCGTTACATACAACATACCATTCCGTTCCATTCCACATTCCATTCCATTGCATTCCACTTTCCATTCTAATCCATTCCACCTTCCATTCCACGTTCCATTCCACGTTCCTTTCCACGTTCTATTAACCATACCATACCATTCCTTTCCACTTTCCATTACACATTCCACTGCAATCCATTCCACATTGCATTCCACTTTCCATTCCAAATTCCAGTCCACATTTCGTTCCATTCCATTCCACATTCCATTTCACATTGCATTCCATTGCATTCCACGTTCCATTCCACACTCTATTCGACATTCCTTTCCACATTCCATTCCATTCCATTCCACTTTCCATTCCTCCTTCCATTCCACATTACATTCCCTTCCATTCCACATTTCATTCCGCATTCCATTCCATTGCATTCCACATTCCATTCCATTCCACTCCACATTCAATTCCACATTTCCTTCCATTCAATTGCACATTCTATTGAAAGTTAAATTCCATTCAATTCCTCGATCCATTCCACTTTTCATTACACATTCCATTCCACATTACATTGCATTCCATTCCACATACCATTCCATTCCATTCCACATACCATTCCATTCCATTCCACATTTCATTCCACATTCCTTTCCACATTCCATTTTGCATTCCATTCCGTATTCCATACCATTCCATTCCACATTCCATTCCAACCTGCATTCCATTCCATTCCACATTCCATTCCACATTCCACTCTGCATTGCATTCCATTCCATTCCACATTGCATTCTGCATTCCATTCCATTCCATTCCATTCCTGTCCATTCCGCATTCCATTCCACATTCCATTCCTTTCCATTAAGCATTCCTTTCCATGTTCCATTCCACGTTCCTTTCCATTCCATTCCACATTGCATTCTGTTCCATTCCACATTCCATACAATTCCATTCCATTCCATTCCGCATTCCACTCCATTCCATTTCATGTTCTCTTCCAGACTGCATTCCATGCCATTCCATATTCAAATACACAGTCCATTCCATTCCATTCCACATTTCATTCAATTCCATTCCATTCAGCATTCCATTCCATAGCATTCCACATTCTATTTCTCATTCCATTCCATTCCATTCCACATTTAATTCCAGATTCCATTCCATTCCATTCCACATTCCCTTCCATTCCATTGCACATTCCATTCATTTCCATTCCACATTCAATTCCACATTCCATTCCACGTTCCATTCAACTTTCCATTCCACGTTCCATTCCACTTTCCATTTCACGTTCCATTCCACGTTCCATGCCATTCCATTCCATATTCCTTACCAATGCATTCTGTTGCATTCCGCATTCCATTCCATTCAATTCCACATTGTCCTCCACTATCAATATCATTCCCTTCCACATTCCACTTCATTCCATTCCACATTCCAGTCCATTCCATTCCACTTTCCATACTTTTCAATTATAGATTCCATTTCACATTCCATTCAACTTTCTATTCCACATTCCATTCCACATTCCAATCCAAGTTCCATTAAATTCCATTCCACTTTCCATTCCACGATAGATTCCACAGTCCACTCCACAACTCATTCCATTCCATTCCATGTTCCATTCCACGTTCCATTGCACTTTCCATTCCATTCCATTCCACGTTCCATTCCACATTCCATTCCACATTCCACTCCACGTTCCATTCCACTTTCCATTCCACATTCCATTCTACGTTTCAATCCAAGCTCCATTCCACGTTTCATTCCATTCCATTCCACGTTCCATTCCTCAATCCATTCCATTCCATTACACTTTCCATTCCACATTCCAATCCACATCCCATTCCACATTCCAATACGTTCCATTCGACATTCCATTTCACATTCCATATCACATTCTATTACATTCTGTTCCACATTACTTTTCACATTACATTCCACATTCCGTGCCGTTATATTCCACATTCCATTCCACATTGCTGGCCACATTCCATTCCACGTTCAATTCCACATTCCTTTCCACATTCCATTCCATTCTATTCCACGTTCCATTCCACCTGCCCTTACACATTCCATTCCACATTCCATTCCACTTTCCATTCCACTTTTCATTCCATTCCATGCCACCTTCCATTCCGCATTCCATTGTACATTCCACTTCAAGTTCCTCTCCACATTGCATTCCAAGTTCCTTTCCATGTTCTATTGAACATTCCATTCCATGGAATGGAATGGAATGTGGAATGGAACTGGAATGGAATGGAAAGTGGAATGTAATGGAATGGAATGTGGAATGGAATGTGGAATGGAATGGAATGGAAATGAATTTGGAATGGAATGTGGAATGCAATGGAATGTGGAATGCAATGTGGAATGGAAGGGAATGGAAATGAATGTGGAATGGAATGTGGAATGCAATGGAATTGAATGTGGAATGGAATGTAATGGAAAGTGGAATGGAATGGAATGGAATGTGCAATGCAATGTGGACTGGAATAGGATGGAATGTGGACTGGAATAGAATGGAAGGTGAAAGGGAATGGAATGGAACGTGAAAAGGAACATGGAATAGAACGTCAAATGGAATGTGGAATGGAACATGGAATGCAATGTGGATAGGAATGGGGAATGGAACGTGGAATGGAACGTCTGATGGAATGTGAAATGGAATGTGGAATGGAATGTGGAATTAAATAGATTGTGGAATGGAATGGAATGGAATGTGGAATGGAATGTAATGGAATGGAATGGAATGGATTGGATTGTGGAAAGTAATTGAATCAATTGGAATGTTGAATTGAATGGAAAGGAATGTTGACTGGAATAGAATGTGGAATAGATTGGAATGGAAGGCAAGTGAAATGGTATGGAATGGAATGGAATGGAATATGGAATTGAATTGTATGGAATGTGTAACGGAATAGATTGTGGAATGGTATGAAATGGAATCGAATGTGGAATAGGATGGAATGGAATGAGGAATGCATTGTAATGGAATGGAATGGAACGTGGTTTCGAATTGAGTGGAATGTGGAATGGAACAGAATATGGAATGGAATGGAATGGAATGTGGAATGGAATCAAATGGAATGTGGAATGGAATGCAATTGAATGCGGAATGGAATGGAATGTAATGGAATAGTGAATGGAGTGGAATGGAATGTGGAATGGAATATGGAATGGAATGGAATGGAATGTGGATTGGAATGGATAGGAAATTGGAATGAAATGGGAAGGAATGTGGAATGGAATGGATTCTAATATGGAATGAAAAGGAATGGCAAGTGGAATGGAATGTGGAATGTAATGGAATGGATTGGAATGTGGAATGGAACATGGAATGGAATGGAATGAAACGTGGAATGGAATGAACAATGAAATGTGGAATGTCATGAAATGGAATGTGGAATAGAATGGAAAGGAATGTGATATGGATTGTGGAATGGAATGGAATGGAATGTGGAATGGAATGTGGAATGAAATGGAATGGAATGTGGAATTGAATGTGTAATGGAATGGAATGGAATGTGAAAGGGAATGTGGAATGGAATGTGGAAAGGAATGTGGAATGAAATGTAATGGAATGTGGAATTAAATTGTGGAATGTAATGGAAGGGAATGTGGAAAGGAAAGGAATGGAGTGTGGAATGGATCGGGATGGAATGGAACTTGAAATGGAATGTGAAATGCAATGTGGAATGGAATTTGAAATGGAAAGTGGAATGGAATGTGCAATGGAATGTAATGCAATGTGGAATGGAATGGAATGTGAAATGGAATGCAAAGAATTATGGAATGGAATGGAATTAAAGGTGGAATGAAATGCAGAAGGGAATGTGGAATGGAATGGAATGCAATGTGGAACTGTATGGAATGCAATGGAATGGAATGTGGAATGGAATGGATTGGAAAGTGTAATGGAATGGAATGTGGAATGGAATGTAATGGAATGTGAAATGGAATGGAATGCAATGGAATGTCGAATGGAATGCGGAATGGAATGTGGAATTGATGGAAAGGGATGTGAAATGGAATGGAATGGAATGTGAAATGCAATGTGGAATGGAACAGAATGGAAAGTAATGTGGAATGGAAAGTCGAATGGAATGGAATGTGGAATGGAAGGTGGAATGAAATGGAATGGAATGTGGAATGGAAGGAGGAATGGAATGTGGAATGGAATGTGGAGTTGAATTTAATGGAATGTGGAATGCAATGTGGAATGGAATGGAATCAAATGTGGAATGGAATGTGGAATGGAATGGAATCGAATGGAATATGTAATGGAATGGAATGGAAGGGAAAGTTGAATGGAATGGAATAGAATGTGGAATGGAAAATGGAATGTAATGGAATGGAATGTGGAATGGAATGTGGAATGGATTGGAATGGAAAGTGGAATGGAATGGAATGTAATGCGGAATTGAACGTGGAATTTAATGAATTGGAAGGTGGAATGGAATGTGGAATGGAACGTGGAAAGAAATGTTGAATGGAACGTGGAATGAAACATTGAATGGAACGTGGAACAGAATGGAATGTAAAGGAAAGTGGAAAGAAATGGAATGGAAAGGAATGTGGAATGGAATGGAATAGAATGTGGAGTGGATTGGAATGGAATGTCGAATGGAACGTGGAATGCAACGTGCAATGGAAATTGGAGCGGAATGTGGAATGCAATGTGTAATGGAACAGAATGCAATGGAATGTGGAATGGAAAGGAATGTCGAATGGAATGGAATGGAATGTGGAATGGAATGGAATTAAATGGAATGTGGAATGGAATGGAATGGAATGTGGAATGGAAAGGAATGTGGAATGGAATAGAATGGAAAGGGAAAGAAATGGAATGGAATAGAATGTGGAATGGAGTGGAATATGGAATGGAGTGGAATGGAATGGAATGGAAAGGGTATGGAATGGAATGGAATGGAAGGGAAAGTGGAATGGAATGGAAGGTGGAATGGAATGGAATGGAATGTGGAATGGAATGTGAAATTGAAAGAAATGGAATGGTATGGAATGTGGACTGTAATGGAATGGAATGTGGAATGGAATGGAATGTCATGTGGAATGGAATGGAATGGAATGTGAAGTAGAATGGAATGGAATGCAATATGGAATGGAATAGAAAGGAATGTGAAATAGAACATGGAATGGAATGGAATGGAACGTGGAATGGATCGTGGTAAGGAACGTCTATAAGAAGGTGGAATGGGCCTTGGAATGGAATGGAATGGAAAGTGGAATGGCATGTAGAAAGGAATGTGGAATGAAATGGAATGGAATGTGGGATAGAATGGAAGGGAATGTGGTATGGAATGTGGAATGTAATGGAATGGAATGTGTAGTGGAATGCGGAATGTAATTTTTTGGAATGTGGAAAGTTTTATGGAATGGTATGTGTAATTAAATGGAATGGAATGTGGAATGGAATGGAAAGGAATGTCAAATGGAAAGAAATGGATTGTGGAATGGAATATAGAAGGGAGTGGAATGGAACGGAATGTGGAATCGAATGGAATGGAATGCAGTATGGAATGTGGAATAGAATGGAAATGAATGTCAAATGGAAAGAAATGGACGGCGGAATGGAATATGGAAGGGAATGGAATGGAATGGAATATTGATCGGAATGTGGAATGAAATGGAATGGAATGTGGAATAGAATGGAATGGAATGGAATGAGGAATAGAATGTGCAATGGAATGTGTAATGTAATGCAGTGGAATGTGGAATGGAATGGAATGGAATGTGGAATGGAATGTGGAATGGAATGGAATGGAATGGAGGGTGAAATGGAATGTGCAATGGAATGTGAAATGGAATGTGGCATGGAATGTTTAACGGAATGAAATGGAACGTGGAATGGAATGGAATGGAAGATGGAATGGAATGGAATGGAACGTGCAATGGAACCTGGAATGGGACATGGAATGGAAGTTGGAATGGAATGTGGAATGGAATGTAGAAAGCAATGGAATGGAATGTGGAAAGAAATGTGGAATGAAATGGAATTGAATGCGGAATGGAATGTGGAACAGAATGCAATGTATTGCGGAATGGAATGTGGAAAGAAATGGAATGGAAGGTGGAATGAAATAGCAAGTGGAATATAACGGAATGGAAAGTGGAATGGAACATGAAATGGAACGTCTAATGGAACGTGGAATGGAAAGTGGAATGGAATGTGGAATGGAATGTGGAATGGAGTGGAATCCAATGTGTAATTGAATGTGAAATGGAGTGGAATGCAATGTGTAATAGAATGGAATGGAATGTGGAATGAAATTTGGAATGCAATGGAATGGAATGGGGAATAGAATGTGGAGTGGAATAGAATGGAATGTGGAATGGAATGTTGAGTGGCATGTGGAATGGAAAGTGGAATGGAATGGAAGGGAACGTGGAATGGATTTTGGAATGGAATGTGAAATTGAGCAGATTGTAATGTGGAATGGAAATTGGAATGGAATGTGGAAAAGAAAGTGGAATGGAATGGATTTGAATGGAATGTGGAATGGAATGTGGAATGCAATGTGAAATGGAATGTGAAATGGAATGTGGAACTGAATGTGGAATGGAATGTGGAATGCAATATGGAATGGAATTTAATGGAATGTGGAATGGAATGGTATGGAATGTGGAATGGAATAGAATGTGGAATGGAATGAAATGGAATGGAATGTAGAATGGAATGGAATGGAATGGAATGTTGAGTGGAATGGAATGGAATGGAATGGAATGTGGAATGGAATGGAATGGAATGGGATGGAATGTGGCATGCACTCATCCCAAAGAAGTTTTTATGTGAAGATATTTTCTAGACAGAAGCATTCTCAGAAACTTCTTTGTCATTTGGGTTTTGAACTCACAGTTTTGAAACTTCCTTTTCATAGAGTAGTTCTGCAACACTCTTGTTGTGGAAACTGCAAGTGGATATTTAGTTCGATTACTGCATCTAGTGGAAAAGCAAATACATTCAGATGAAAACTAGATAGAACCGTTCTCTAGAAACTTCTTTGTGATGTGTGCATTCTACTCACAGAGTTGAACCTTCCTTTTGATAGAACAGTTTTGAAACACTCTTTTTGTGGAGTCTACAAGTGGATATTTGGAGCGCATTGAAGCCTATGGTGGAAAAGGAAATATCTTCATATAAAAACTAGATAGAAGCATTCTCAGAAACTTCTTTGTGATGTGCGCATTCAACTCACAGATTTGAAGCTTCCTTTTGATATAGCTGTTTTGAAACACTCTTTCAGTAGAATCTGCAAGTGGATATTTGGAGTGCTAAGAGGCCAACACTGGAAAAGGAAATATCTTCACATAAAAACTAGACGGAAGCATTCTCAGAAACTTCCCTGTGCATTATGCATTCAAGTGACAGAGAGGAATCTTCCTTTTGAAAGCACAGTTTTAAAACACTCTTTTTGTAGAATTTGCTAATGTATGTTTGGAGCGATTTGAGGCCTATGCTGGAAAACGAAATATCTTCTCATAAAAACTAGACAGATGCATTCTCAGAAACTTCTTTGTGATGAGTGCATTCAACTCACACACTTGAACCTTCATTTTGAAAGAGCAGTTTTGAAAAACTCTTTTTGTAGAATCTGCAAGTGGATATTTTGAGCGTTTTCAGGCCTTTGCTGGGAAATGAAATATCTTCACCTGAAAACTACACAGAGGCATTCTCAGAAACTACTTTGTGATGTGAGCATTCAACTCACCGAGTTGAACCTGCCTTTTGATAGAGCAGTTTGGAAACAATCTTTTTGTAAAATCTGAAAGTAGATATTTGGAGCCATTTGAGGCCTATGCTGGAAAAGGAAATATCTTCACAGAAACCCTAGACAGAAGAAGTCTCAGGAACATCTGTGTGATGAGTGCATTCAACTCTAGGAAGTGAACCTTCCTTTTGATAGAACAGTTTTGAAACACTCCTTTTGTAGAATCTGCAAGTGTTTATTTGGAGTGCTTTGAGGTCTATGATGGAAAAGTAAATATCTTCACATAAAAACGAGACAGAAGCATTCTCAGAAGGTTCTGTGTGATGAGTGCATTCAGCTCACACACTTGAACTTTCCCTTTGATAGAGCAGTTTTGAAACACTCTTTTAGTAGCATCTATAAGTGGATATTTGGAGGGCTTTTATGCCAATGTTGGAAAACGAAATATCATCACATAAAAACTAGGCAGAAGCATTCTCAGAAACTTCTTCGTGATGAGTGCATTCAACTCACAGAGTTGAACGTTACTTTTGATAGAACATTTTGAAACACTCCTTCTGTAGGATCTGCAACTGTTTATTTGGAACGCTTTGAGGCCTATGTTGGAAAAGGAAATATCTTCACATAAAAGCTAGACAGAAGTATTCTCAGAGACTTCCCTGTGCTATGTGCATTCAACCCACATAGTTGAACCTTCCTTTTGATAGAACAGTTTTGAAAATCTCTTTTTGTAGAATCTGCAAGTCAAAATTGGGAACGCGTTGAGGCCTATGCTGGAAAAGGGAATATCTTCACATAACAACTACATAGAAGCATTCTCAGAAATTTATTTGTGACATGCACATTCAACTCACGGAGTTGAAGCTCCCTTTTGATATAGCTGTTTTGAAACACTCTTTTACTAGAATCTTCAAGTGCATATTTGGAGTGTTAAGAGGCCAACACCGGAAAAGGAAATATCTTCACATAAAAACTAGACAGAAGCATTCTCAGAGACTACCCTGTGCTTTCTGCATTACACCCACATATGTGAACCTTCCTTTTGATAGAACAGTTTTGAAAATCTCTTTTTGTAGAATCTGCAAGTCTACAGTTGGAACGCTTTGAGGCCTATGCTGGAAAAGGAAATAGCTTCACATAAAAACTAGATGGAAGCATTCTCAGAAACTCCTTTGTGAGGTGCACATTCAACTCACAGTGTTGAAGCTTCCTTTTGATATAGCTGTTTTCAAACACTCTTTTAGTAGAATCTTCATGTGGATATTTTGAGTGTCAAGAGGCCAACAATGGAAAAGGAAATATCTTCACATGAAAACAAGACGGAAGCATTCTCAGAAACTTCCCTGTGCTTTATGCATTCAAGTCACAGAGAGGAACCTTCCTTTTGAAAGCGCAGTTTTGAAACACTCTTTTTGTACAATTTGATAGGGGACTTTTGGAGCGATTTGAGGCCTATGCTGGAAAATGAAATATCTTCCCATGAAAACTAGACAGAAGGATTCTCTGAAACTTCTTTGTGCTGTGTGCATTCAACTCACAGAGTTGAACCTGCCTTTTGAGAGAGTAGTTTGGAAACAGCCTTTTTGTAAAATCTGCAAGTGGATATTTGGAGCGATTTGACACCTATGCTGCAAAAAGAAATGCCTTCACATGAAACCTAGACAGAAGGATTCTCAGAAACTTCTTGGTCATTTGGGGATTGAACTCACAGAGTTGAACCTTCCTTTTCATAGAGCAGTTCTGCAACACTCTTTTTGCGGAAACTGCATGTGGATATTTGGTGCAATTTTGGCATCTAGTGGAAAAGGAAATACATTCAGATGAAAACTAGATAGAACCGTTCTCAGAAACTTCTTTGTGATGTGTGCATTCTACTCACAGGGTTGAATCTTCCTTTTGATAGAACAGTTTTGAAACACAATTTTTGTGGAGTCTGCAAGTGGATATTTGGGGCGTTTTGAAGCCGATGCTGGAAGCGGAAACATCTTCACCTAAAAACTAGATAGAAGCATTTTCAGAAACTTCTTTGTGATGTGCACATTCAACTCACAGAGTTGAAGTTTCCTTTTGATATAGCTGTTTTGAAACTCTCTTTCAGTAGAATCTGCAAGTGGATATTTGGAGTGCTAGGAGGCCAACACTGGAAAAGGAAATATCTTCACATAAAAACTAGATGGAAGCATTCTCAGAAACTTCCCTGTGCTTTATTCATTCAAGTCACAGAGAGGAACCTTCCTTTTGAAAGCACAGTTTTGAAAAACTATTTTTGTAGAATTTGCTAGTGGATGTTTGGAGCGATTTGAGGCCTATGCTGGAAAACGAAATATCTTCCAATAGAAACTAGACAGAAGCATTCTCAGAAACTTCTTTATGATGAATGCATTCAACTCACAGAGTTGAACCTTCATTTTGAAAGAGCAGTTTTGAAACACTCTTTTTGTAGAATCTGCAATTGGATATTTTGAGCGTTTTGAGGCCTTTGCTGGGAAATGAAATATCTTCACCTGAAAACTACACAGAAGCATACTCAGAAACTTCTTTGTGATGTCTGCTTTCAACTCACAGAGTTGAACCTGCCATTAGATAGAGCAGTTTGGAAACAGCCTTTTTGTAAAACCTGCAAGTGGATATTTGGAGCGATTTGAGGCCTACGCAGCAAAAGGAAATATCTTCACAGAAACCCTAGACAGAAGCATTCTCAGGAACTTCTGTGTGATGAGTGCACTCAACTCACGGACTTGAACCTTCCTTTTGATAGAACAGTTTTGAAACACTCCTTTTGTAGAATCTGCAAGTGTTTATTTGGAGCACTTTGTGGCCTATGATGGAAAAGGAAATATCTTCACATTAAAAACGAGACAGAAGCATTCTCAGAAACTTCTATCTGATGAGTGCATTCAACTCACACATTTGAACTTTCCTTTTGATAGAGCAGTTTTGAAACACTCTTTTAGTAGCATCTGTAAGTGGATATTTGAAGGGCTTTTATGCAAATGCTGGAAAACGAAATATCATCACATAAAAACTAGGCAGAAGCATTCTCAGAAGCTTCTTCGTGATGAGTGCATTCAACTCACAGAGTTGAATGTTCCTTTTGATAGAACAGTTTTGAAACACTCCTTTTGTAGGATCTGCAACTGTTTATTTGGAGCGCTTTGAAGCTTATTTTGGAAAAGGAAATATCTTCACATAAAAACTAGACAGAAGCATTCTCAGAAACTTCCCTGTGCTTTCTGCATTCAACTCACATAGTTGAACCTTCCTTTTGATAGAACAGTTTTGAAACACTCTTTTCATATAATCTGCACGTCGACATTTGGAACGCTTTGAGGCCTATGCTGGAAAAGGAAATATCTTCACATAAAAACTAGATAGAAGCATTCTCAGAAACTTCTTTGTGATGTGCACATTGAACTCACAGAGTTGAAGCTTCCTTTTGATATAGCTGTTTTGAAACACTCTTTCAGTTGAATCTTCAAGTGGATATTTGGAGTTTTAAGAGGCCAAAACTGGAAAAGGAAATATCTTCACATAAAAACTAGATGGAAGCATTCTCAGAAACTTCCCTGGGATTTATGCATTCAAGTCACAGAGAGGAACCTTCCTAATGAAAGCACAATTTTGAAACACTCTTTTTGTAGAATTTGCTAGTGGATGTTTGGAGCGATTTGAGGCCTATGCTGGAAAACGAAATAGCTTCCCATAAAAACTAGACAGAAGCATTATCTGAAACTTCTTTGTGCTGTGTGCATTCGACACACAGAGTTGAACCTGCCTTTTGAGAGAGTAGTTTGGAAACAGCCTTTTGGCAAAATCTGCAAGTGGATATTTGGAGTGATATGAGACCTATGCTGAAAAGAGAAATATCTCCACATAAACCCTAGACAGAAGCATTCTCACAAACCTGTTGGTCATTTGCAGGATTGAACTCAGAGAGTGGATCCTTCTTTTTCATAGAACAGTTCTGCAACACTCTTGTTGTGGAAACTGTAAGTGGATATTTGGTGCGATTGCGGCATCTTGTGAAAAAGGAAATACATTCAGATGAAAACGAGATAGAACCATTCTCAGAAACTTCTTTGTGATATGTGCATTCTACTCACAGAGTTGAACCTTCCTTTTCATAGAACAGTTTTGAAGCAGTCTTTTTGTGGAGTCTGCAAGTAGATATTGGAGCGCTTTGAAGTCTATGGTGGAAAAGGAAACATCTTCACATAAAAACTAGATAGAAGCATTCTCAGAAACTTCTTTGAGATGTGCACATTCAACTCACAGAGTTGAAGCTTCCTTTTGATATATCTGTTTTGAAACACTCTTTCAGTAGAATCTGCAAGTGGATATTTGGAGTGTTAAGAGGCCAACACTGGAAAAGGAAATATCTTCACATAAAAACTAGACGGAAGCATTCTCAGAAACTTCCCTGTGCTTTATGCATTCAAGTGACAGAGAGGAACCTTCCTTTTGAAAGCGCAGTTTTGAAACAATCTTTTTGTACAATTTGATAGGGGACATTTGGAGTGATTTGAGGCCTATGCTGGAAAATGAAATAGCTTCCCATAAAAACTAGACAGAAGCATTCTCTGAAACTTCTTTGTGCTGTGTGCATTCAACTCACAGAGGTGAACCTGCCTTTTGATAGAGTCGTTTGGAAACAGCCTTTTTGCAAAATCTGCAAGTGGATATTTGGAGTGATATGAGACCTATGCTGAAAAAAGAAATATCTCCACATAAACCCTAGACAGAAGCATTCTCAGAAACCTGTTGGTCATTTGAGGGATTGAACTCACAGAGTTGATCCTTCCTTTTCATAGAAGAGTTCTGCAACACTCTTGCTGTGGAAACTGTAAGTGGATATTTGGTGCGATTGCGGCATCTTGTGGAAAAGGAAATACATTCTGATGAAAACTAGATAGAACCATTCTCAGAAACTTCTTTGTGATATGTGCATTCTACTTACAGAGATGAACCTTCCTTTTCATAGAACAGTTTTGAAACAGTCTTTTTGTGGAGTCTGCAAGTAGATATTGGAGCGCTTTGAAGTCTATAGTGGAAAAGGAAACATCTTCACATAAAAACTAGATAGAAGCATTCTCAGAAACTTCTTTGAGATGTGCGCATTCAACTCACAGAGTTGAAGCTTCCTTTTGATATATCTGTTTTGAAACACTCTTTCAGTAGAATCTGCAAGTGGATATTTGGAGTGTTAAGAGGCCAACACTGGAAAAGGAAATATCTTCACATAAAAACTAGACGGAAGCATTCTCAGAAACTTCCCTGTGCTTTATGCATTCAAGTGACAGAGAGGAACCTTCCTTTTGAAAGCGCAGTTTTGAAACACTCTTTTTGTACGATTTGATAGGGGACGTTTGGAGCGATTTGAGGCCTATGCTGGAAAATGAAATATCTTCCCATAAAAACTAGACAGAAGCATTCTCAGAAACTTCTTTGTGCTGTGTGCATTCAACTCACAGAGTTGAACCTGCCTTTTGATAGAGTAGTTTGGAAACAGCCCTTTTGTATAATCTGCAAGTGGATATTTGGAGCGATTTGAAACCTATGGTGCAAAAAGAAATGTCTTCACATAAACCATAGACAGAAGCATTCTCAGAAACTTCTTGATCATTTGGGGATTGAACTCAAAGAGTTGAACCTTCCTTTTCATAGAGCAGTTCTGCAACACTCTTGTTGCGGAAACTTCATGTGGATATTTGGTGCAATTTTGGCATCTAGTGGAAAAGGAAATACATTCAGATGAAAACTAGATAGAACCGTTCTCAGAAACTTCTTTGTGATGTGTGCATTCTACTCACAGGGTTGAAACTTCCTTTTGATAGAACAGTTTTGAAACACTCTTTTTGTGGAGTCTGCAAGTGGATATTTGGGGCTCTTTGAAGCCGATGCTGGAAACGGAAACATCTTCACCTAAAAACTAGATAGAAGCATTTTCAGAAACTTCTTTGTGATGTGCACATTCAACTCACAGAGTTGAAGCTTCCTTTTGATATATCTGTTTTGAAACACTCTTTCAGTAGAATCTGCAAGTGGATATTTGGAGTGCTAAGAGGACAAAACTGGAAAAGGAAATATCTTCACATAAAAACTAGACGGAAGCATTCTCAGAAACTTCCCTGTGCTTTATGCATTCAAGTCCCAGAGAGGAACCTTCCTTTTGAAAGCGCAGTTTTGAAAAACTATTTTTGTAGAATTTGCTAGTGGATGTTTGGAGCGATTTGAGGCCTATGCTGGAAAACGAAATATCTTCCCATAAAAACTAGACAGAAGTATTCTCAGGAACTTCTTTGTGCTGTGTGCATTCAACTCACAGACTTGAACCTTCATTTTGAAAGAGCAGTTTTGAAACACTCGTTTTGTAGAATCTGGAAGTGGATATTCTGAGCGTTTTGAGGCCTTTGCTGGGAAATGAAATATCTTTACCTGAAAACTACACAGAAGCATTCTCAGAAACTTCTTTGTGATGTGTGCATTCAACTCACAGAGTTGAACCTGCCTTTTGATAGAGCAGTTTGGAAACAGCCTTTTTGTAAAATCTGCAAGTGGATATTTCGAGCAATTTGAGGCCTATGCCGCAAAAGGAAATATCTTCACAGAAACCCTAGACAGAAGCATTCTCAGGAACTTCTGTGTGACGAGTACATTCAACACACGGACTTGAACCTTCCTTTTGATAGAACAGTTTTGAATCACTCCTTTTGTTGAATCTGCAGGTGTTTATTTGGAGCGCTTTGAGGCCTATGATGGAAAAGGAAATATCTTCACATAAAAACGAGACAGAAGCATTCTCAGAAACTTCTGTGTGATGAGTGCATTCAATTCACACATTTGAACTTTCCCTTTGATAGAGCAGGTTTGAAACACTCTTTTAGTCCCATCTGTAATTGGATATTTGGAGGGCTTTTATGCCAATGCTGGAAAACGAAATATCATCACAGAAAAAGTAGGCAGAAGCATTCTCAGAAACTTCTTCATGATGAGTGCATTCAACTCACAGAGTTGAACGTTCCTTTTGATAGATCAGTTTTGAAACACTCCTTTAGTAGGGTCTCCAACTGCTTATTTGGAGTGCTTTGAGGCCTACGTTGGGAAAGGAAATATCTTCACATAAAAACTAGACAGAAGCATTCTCAGAAACTTCCCTGTGCTTTCTGCATTCAACCCATATAGTTGAACCTTCCTTTTGATAGAACAGTTTTGAAAATCTCTTTTCGTAGAATCTGCAAGTCGACATTTGGAACGCTTTGAGGCCTATGCTGGAAAAGGAAATATCTTCACATAAAAACTAGATAGCAGCATTCTCAGAAACTTCTTTGTGATGTGCGCATTCAACTCACAGAGCTGAAGCTTCCTTTTGATATAGCTGTTTTGAAACACTCTTTTAGTTGAATCTTCAAGTGGATATTTTGAGTGTTAAGAGGCTAAAACTGTAAAAGGAAATATCTTCACATAAAAACTAGACGGAATCATTCTCAGGAACTTCCCTGTGCTTTGGGCATTCAAGTCACCGAGAGGAACCTTCCTTTTGAAAGCACAGTTTTGAAACACTCTTTTTGTAGAATTTGCTAGTGGTTGTTTGGAGCGATTTGAGGCCTATGCTGGAAAACGAAATATCTTCCCATAAAAACTAGACAGAAGCATTCTCAGAAACTTCTTTGTGCTGTGTGCATTCAACTCACAAAATTGAACCTGTCTTTTGATAGAGTAGGTTAGAGACAGCCTTTTTGTAAAATCTACAAGTGGATATTTGGAGCGATTTGAGACCAATGCTGCAAAAAGAAATATTTCCACATAAACCCTAGACAGAAGCATTCTCAGAAACTTCTTTGTCATTTGGGGATTGAACTCACCGAGGTGAACCTTCCTTTTCATAGAGCAGTTCTGCAACACTCTTGTTGTGGAAACTGCAAGTGGATATTTGGTGCGATTGTGGAATCTAGTGGAAAAGGAAATACATTCAGATGAAAACTAGATAGAACCATTCTCAGAAACTTCTTTGTGATGTGTGCATTCTACTCACGGAGTTGAACCTTCCTTTTGATAGAACAGTTTTGAAACACTCTTTTCGTGGATTCTGCAAGTGGACATTTGGAGCGCTTTGGGGCCTTTGCTGCGAAATGAAACATCTTCACCTGAAAACTAGACAGAAGCATTCTCAGAAACTTCTTTGTGATGTGTGCATTGAACTCACAGAATTGAAGCTTCCTTTTGATATAGTTGTTTTGAAACACTCTTTCAGTAGAATTTGCAAGTGGATATTGGGATTGTTAAGAGGCCAACACGGGAAAAGTAAATATCTTCACATAAAAACTAGACGGGAGCATTCTCAGAAACTTCCCTGTGCTTTATGCATTCAAGTCACAGAGGGGAACCTTCCTTTTGATAGCACAGTTTTGAAACACTCTTTTTGTAGAATTTGCTAGTGGATGTATGGAGCGATTTGAGGCCTATGCTGGAAAACGAAATATCTTCCCATAAAAACTAGACAGAAGTATTCTCAGAAACTCCTTTGTGGCGAGTGCATTCAACTAACAGACTTGAAACTTCCTTTTGAAAGAGCAGTTTTGAAACACTCGTTTTGTATAATCTGCAAGTGGATATTTTGAGCGTTTTGAGGCTGGGAAATGAAATATCTTCACCTGAAAACTACATGGAAGCATTCTCAGAAACTTCTTTGTGATGTGTGCATTCAACTCACAGATTTGAACCTGCCTTTTGATAGAGCTATTTGGAAACAGCCTTTTTGTAAAGTCTGCAAGTGAATGTTGAAGCAATTTGAGGTCTATGCTGTGAAAGGAAATATCTTCACAGAAACCCTAGACAGAAGCATTCTCAGGAACCTCTGTGTGATGAGTGCATTCAACTCATGGACTTGAGCCTTCCTTTTGATAAAACAGTTTTGAAACACTCCTTTTATAGAATCTGCAATTGTTTATTTGGAGTGCTTTGAGGCCTATAATGGAAAAGGAAATATCTTCACGTTGAATACGAGACAGAAGCATTCTCAGAAACTTCTTTGTGCTGTGTGCATTCAACTCACGGAGTTGAACCTGCGTTTTGATACAGTGGTTTGGAAACAGCCTTTTTGTAAAACCTGCAAGTGGATATTTTGAGCGATTTGAGACCTATGCTGCAAAAAGAAATATCTCCACATAAACCCTAGACAGAAGCATTCTCAGAAACTTCTTTGTTATTTGGGGATTGAACTCACAGAGTTGAACCTTCCTTTTCATAGAGCAGTTCTGCAACACTCTTGTTGTGGAAACTGCCAGTGGATATTTGGTGCGATTGCGGAATCTAGTGGAAAAGGCAATTCATTCAGATGAAAACTAGATAGAACCATTCTCAGAAACTTCTTTGTGATGTGTGAATTCTACTCACAGAGATGAACCTTCCTTTTGATAGAACAGTTTTGAAACACTCTTTTCGTGGTGTCTGCAAGTGGACATTTGGAGCGTTTTGAGGCCCTTGCTGGGAAATGAAATATCTTCACTTGAAAACTAGACAGAAGCATTCTCAGAAACTTCTATGTGATGTGCACATTCAACTCATAGAGTTGAAGTTTCCTTTTGATATAGCTGTTTTGAAACACTCTTTCAGTAGAATCTGCAAGTGGATATTTGGTGTGTTAAGAGGCCAACAATGGAAAAGGAAATATATTCACATAAAAACTAGATGGAAGCCTTCTCAGAAACTTCCCTGTGCTTTATGCATTCAAGTCCCAGAGAGGAACCTTCCTTTTGAAAGCGCAGTTTTGAAACACTCTGTTGTAGAATTTGCTAGTGGATGTTTTGAGCGATTTGAGGCTTCTGCTGGAAAACGAAATATCTTCCCATAAAAACTAGACAGAAGCATTCTCAGAAACTTCTTTGTGATGACTGCATTCAACTAACAGACTTGAAACTTCGTTTTGAAAGAGCAGTTTTGAAACACTGTTTTTGTAGAATCTGCAAGTGGATATTTGGAGCGTTTTGAGGCCTTTGCTGGGAAATGAAATATTTTCACCTGAAAACTACACAGAAGCATTCTGAGAAACTACTTTGGGATGTGTGCATTCAATTCAGAGAGTTGAACCTGCCTTTTGATAGAGCAGTTTGGAAACAGCCTTTTTTTGAAATCTGCAAGTGGATATTTTGAGGGTTTTGAGGCCTATGCTGCAAAAGGAAATATCTTCACAGAAACCCTAGATAGAAGCATTCTCAGAAACTTCTGGGTGAATAGTGCATTCAACTCACGGACTTGAACCTTCCTTTTGATAGAACAGTTTTGAAACACTCCTTTTGTAGAATCTGCAAGTGTTTATTTGGAGCGCTTTGAGGCCTATGATGGAAAGGGAAATATCTTCAAATAAAAACGAGACAGAAGCATTCTCAGAAACTTCTGTGTGATAAGTTCATTCAACTCACACACTTGAACTTTCCTTTTGATAGAGCAGTTTTGGGACACTCTTTTAGTAGCATTTGTAAGTGCATATTTGAAGGGACTTTATGCCAATGCTGGAAAACGAAATATCATAATTAAACTAGGCAGAAGCATCCTCAGAAACTACTTCATGATGAGTGCATTCAACTTACAGAGTTGAAAGTTCCTTTTGATAGAACAGTTTTGAAACACTCCTTTTGTAGGATCTGCAACTGTTTAATTGGAGGGCTTTGAGGCCTATGGTGGAAAAGGAAATATCTTCACATAAAAACTATACAGAAGCATTCTCAGAGAATTCCCTGTGCTTTCTGCATTCAGCTCACATAGTTGAATCTTCCTTTTGATAGAACAGTTTTGAAAAACTCTTTTCGTAGAATCTGCAAGTCGACATTTGGAAAGCTTTGAGGCCTAGGCTGGAAAAAGAAATATCTTCACATAAAAACTAGATATAAGCATTCCCAGAAACTTGCTTGTGATGTGCACATTCACCTCACAGAGTTTAAGCTTCCTTTTGATATAGCTGTTTTGAAACACTCTTTTAGTAGAATCTTCAAGTGGATATTTGGAGTGTTAAGAGGTCAACACTGGAAAAGAAAATATCTTCACATAAAAACTAGATGGAAGCATTCTCAGAAACTTCCCTGTGCTTTATGCATTCAAGTCACAGAGAGGAACCTTCCTTTTGAAAGTGCAGTTTTGAAACACTCTTTTTGTAGAATTTGCTAGTGGATGTTTGGAGCGCTTTGAGGCCTATGCTGGAAATTGAAATATCTTCCCATAAAAACTACAAAGAAATATTCTCAGAAACTACTTTGTGATGAGTGCATTCAACTCACAGACTTGAACCTTCATTTTGAAAGAGCAGTTTTGAAACATTCTTTTTGTAGAATCTGCAAGTGGATATTTGGAGCGTTTTGAGGCCTTTGCTGGGAAATGAAATATCTTCACCTACAAATTATACAGAAGCATTCTCAGAAACTAATTTGCAATGTGTGCATTCAACTCACAGAGTTGAACCTGCTTTTTGATAGAGCAGTTTAGAAACAGCCTTTTTGTAAAGTCTGCAAGTGGATATTTGGAGCGATTTGAGGCCTATGCTGCAAAAGGAAATATCTTCACAGAAACCCTAGACAGAAGCCTTCTCAGGAATTTCTGTGTGATGAGTGCATTCAACTCACGGACTTGAACCCTGCTTTTGATAGAACAGTTTTGAAACCCTCCTTTTGTAGAATATGCAGGTGTTTATTTGGAGCGTTTTGAGGCCTGTGATGGAAAACGAAATATCTTCACATAAAAATGAGATAGAAGCATTCTCAGAACCTTCTGTGTGATGACTGCATTCACCTCACACACTTGAACTTTCCTTTTGATAGAGCAGGTTTGAAACACCCTTTTAGTAGCATCTGTAAGTGGATATTTGAAGGGTTTTTATGGCAATGCTGGAAAAGGAATTATCATCACATAAAAACTAGGCAGAAGCATTCTCAGAAACTTCTGCATGATGAGTGCATTCAACTCACAGAGTTGAACGTGCCTTTTGATAGAACAGTTTTGAAACACTCTTTCAGTAGAATATGCAAGTGGATATTTGGAGTGCTAAGAGGCCAACACTGGAAAAGGAAATATCTTCACATAAAAACTAGACAGAAGCATTCTCAGAAACATCCCTGTGCTTTCTGCATTCAATCTACATAGTTGAACCTTCCTTTTGATAGAAAAGTTTTGAAAATCTCTTTTCGTAGAATCTGCAATTCGACATTTGGAACGCTTTGAGTCCTATGCTGGAAAAGGAAATATCTTCACATAAAAAATAGATAGAAGCATTCTCAGAAACTTCCCTGTGCTTTATGCATTCAAGTCACAGAGAGGAACCTTAATTTTGAAAGCACAGTTTTGAAACACCCTTTTTGTAGTATTTGCTAGTAGATGTTTGGAGCGATTTGAGGCCTATGCTGGAAAACGAAATATCTTCCCATAAAAACTAGACAGAAGCGTTCTCAGAAACTTCTTTGTGATGAGTGCATTCAACTCACAGACTTGAACTTTCGTTTTGAAAGAGGAGTTTTGAAAACACTCTTTTTGTAGAATCTGCAAGTGGATATTTTGAGCGTTTTGACACCTTTGCTGGGAAATGAAATATCTTCACCTGAAAACTACAGAGAAGCATTCTCAGAAACTTCTTTGTGATGTGCACATTCAACTGACAGAGTTGAAGCTTCCTTTTGATATAGCTGTTTTGAAACACTGTTTCAGTAGGATCTGCAAGTGGATATATGGAGTGTTAAGAGGCCAACACTGGAAAAGGAAATATCTTCACATAAAAACTAGATGGAAGCATTCTCAGAAACTTCCCTGTGCTTTATGCATTCAAGTCATAGAGAGGAACCTTCCTTTTGAAAGTGCAGTTTTGAAACACTCCTTTTCCAACATAGGCCTCAAAGAGCTCTAAACACTTGCAGATTCTAAGAAAACAGTGTAGAGTGGATTGGAGATTCCAATCCATTCCATTCCATTGCATTCTACTCACAGAGTTGAACCTTCCTTTTGATAGAACAGTTTTGAAACACTCTTTTTGAACAATCTGCAAGTGTTTATTTGAAGCGCTTTGAGGCCTAAGTTGGAAAAGGAAATATCTTCCCATAAAAACTAGACCGAAGCATTCTCCGAAACTTCTTTGTGATGAGTGCATTATTCTCACAGAGTTGAACCTTCCTTTGATAGAATAGTTTTGATACACTCTTTTTGTAGATTCTGCACGTGGATATTTGTGCGCTTTGAAGCCTATGTTGGAAAAGGAAATTTCTTCCCATAAAAACTATATCGAAGCATTCTCAGAAACTTCTTTGTGATGAGTGCATTCTACTCACAGAGTTGAACCTTCCTTTTGAGAGAACAGTTTTGAAACACTCTTTTTGGAGATTCTGCAAGTGTTTATTTGGAGCTCTTTGAGGCCTATGCTGGTAAAGAAATTATCTTCACATAAAAACTAGACAGAAGCATTCTCAGAAACTTTTTCTGATGTGCGCATTCAACACACCAAGTTGAACCTACCTTTTGGTATAGCAGTTTTGAAACACTCTTTTTCTAGAATGTGCAAGTGGATATTTGGATTGTTAGGGGGCCAACACTGGAAAAGGAAATATCTTCCCATAAAAACTAGACAGAAGCATTCTCAGAAACTTCTTTGTGATGAGTGCATTCAACTCACAGACTTTAACTTTTATTTTGAAAGAGCAGTTTTGAAACACTCTTTTTGTAGAATCTGCAGGTGGATATTTTGTGTGCTTTGAGGCCTAAGGAGCAAAAGGAAATATCTTCACATAAAAACTAGACAGAAACATTCTCCAAAACCTCTTTGTGATGTGTGCATTCAAATAACAGAGTAGAACCATCCTTTTGATAGTGCAGTTTTGAAACACCCTTTTTGTAGAATCTGCAAGTGGATATTTGGAGAGATTTGAGGCCTATACTGAAAAAGGGATATCTTCACATAAAAACTAGAGAGAAGCATTCTCAGAAACTTCTCTGTGCTTTATGCATTCAACTTACAGACTTTAAACTTCCTTCTGAAAGAGCAGATTTGAAACACTGTTTTTGTAGAAACTGCAGGTGGATATTTGGAGCGCTTTGAAGCCTATGTTGGAAAGGAAATTTCTTCCCATAAAAACTATATCGAAGCATTCTCAGAAACTTCTTTGTGATGAGTGCATTCTACTCACAGAGTTGAACCTTCCTTTTGAGAGAACAGTTTTGAAACACTCTTTTTGGAGATTCTGCAAGTGTTTATTTGGAGCTCTTTGAGGCCTATGCTGGTAAAGAAATTATCTTCACATAAAAACTAGACAGAAGCATTCTCAGAAACTTTTTCTGATGTGCGCATTCAACACACCAAGTTGAACCTACCTTTTGGTATAGCAGTTTTGAAACACTCTTTTTCTAGAATGTGCAAGTGGATATTTGGATTGTTAGGGGGCCGACACTGGAAAAGGAAATATCTTCCCATAAAAACTAGACAGAAGCATTCTCAGAAACTTCTTTGTGATGAGTGCATTCAACTCACAGACTTTAACTTTTATTTTGAAAGAGCAGTTTTGAAACACTCTTTTTGTAGAATATGCAGGTGGATATTTTGTGTGATTTGAGGACTAAGGAGCAAAAGGAAATATCTTCACATAAAAACTAGACAGAAACATTCTCCAAAACCTCTTTGTGATGTGTGCATTCAAATAACAGAGTAGAACCATCCTTTTGATAGTGCAGTTTTGAAACACCCTTTTTGTAGAATCTGCAAGTGGATATTTGGAGAGATTTGAGGCCTATACTGAAAAAGGGATATCTTCACATAAAAACTAGAGAGAAGCATTCTCAGAAACTTCTCTGTGCTTTATGCATTCAACTTACAGACTTTAAACTTCCTTCTGAAAGAGCAGATTTGAAACACTGTTTTTGTAGAAACTGCAGGTGGATATTTGGAGCTCTTTGTGGCCTATGCTGGAAAAGGAAATATCCTCACATAAAAACTAGACAAAAGCATTCTCTGAAACTTGTTATGATGAATGAATTCAGCTCACAGAGTTGAACCTTCCTTTTGATGGAACAGTTTTGAAACCCTCTTTTTGTGGAATCTGCAAGTGGGTATTTGGAGCGCTTTGTGGCCTATGTTGGAAAAGGAAATATCTTCACATAAAAACTAGACGGAAGCATTGTCAGACACTTCTCTGTGATGAGTGCATTCAACTCACAGAGTTCAACCTTCCTTTTTGGAGAACAGTTATGGAACACTCTCTTTGTAGAATCTACAAGGGATCATTTGGAGTACATTGAGGCCTATGCCGGAAAAGGAAGTATCTTCCCATAAAAAAATAAGCAGAATCATTCTGAGATACTTTTTTGTTATGAGTGCATTCGACTCACAGACTTGAACCTTCCTTTTGATAGAGCAGTTTTGAAACACTCTCTTTGTAGAATCTGCAGGTGGATATTTGGAGCACTTTGAGGCCTGTGCTGGAAAAGAAAGTATCTTCCCATAAAAACTAAGCAGAATCATTCTCAGAAACATTTTTGTGATGAGTGCATTCAACTCACAGACTTGAACATTCCTTTTGATAGAGCAGTTTTTAAACACTCTTTTTGTAGATTCTGCAAGTGGGTATTTCAAGCGCTTTGAGGTCAAAGATGGAAAAGGAAATATCTTCATATAAAAACTAGACAGAAGCATTCTCAGAAATTACTTTGGGATGAATGCATTCAACTCAAAGAGTTGAACCTTCCTTTTGATAGAACAGTTTTGAAACACTTTTTTTTGTAGAATCTGGAAGTGGATATTTGGGGCAACTTGAGGCCTATGCTGGAAAAGGAAATATCTTCACATAAAAACTAGATGGAAGCATTCTCAGAAATTTCTTGGTGATGAGTGCATTTAACTCACAGGTTTGAACTTGCCTTTTGATAGAAGAGTTTTGAAACACTCTGTAGAATTTGCAAGTGGATATTTGGAGAGATTTGTGGCCTGTGCTGCATAAAGGGAATATCTTAATTTAAGAACTAGACAGAAGCATTCTCAGAGACTTCCCTGTACTTTATGCATTCAAATCACAGGCTTGAACCTTCGTTTTGATAGAGCAGTATTGAACCACTCTTTTTGTATAATGTGCAAGTGGATATTTTGAGCGATTTGAGGCCTATGATGAAAAAGGAAATGTCTTCACCTAAAAGCTAGACAGATACATTCTCAGAAACTTCTGTGGGATGAGTACATTCAACCAACAGAGTTGAACCTTCCTTTTGATAGACTAGTTTTGAAACACGCTTTTTGTAGAATCTGCAAGTGGATGTTTGGAGGGCTTTGAGGCCTATGCTGGAAAAGAAAATATCTTCACCTAAAAACTAGACTGAAGCATTCTCAGAAATTTCTTTGTGATTAGTGCATTCAACTCACAGGGTTGAAAGTTCCTTTTGATAGAGCAATTCTGACACAATCTTCTTGTAGAATCTGCAAGTGGATATTTGGATCGCTTGAGGCCTATGCTGGAGTAAGAAATAATTTCACATAAAAACTATATTGAAGCATTCTCAAAAACATCTTTGTGATGTGTGCCTTCAACTCAAGAATTGAAACTTCCTTTTGATAAAGCAGTTTTGAAACACCATATTGTAGAATCTGCAAGTGGATAGTTTTAGCACTTTGAGGCCTAGCCTGTAAAAGGGTATATCTTCACATAAAAACCAGAAAGAAGCATTCTCAGAAACTTCCCTGTGATTTATGAATTCAACCCACACACTTGAACCTTCCTTTTGATAGAACAGTTTGGAAACACACTTTTTGTAGAATCTGGAAGTGGATATTTGGAGCGCTTTGAGGCCTATGCAGGAAAAGGAAATACCATCACATAAAAACTAGACAGAAGTATTCTCAGAAACTTCTTTGTGATGTGTGCATTCAACTCACAGAGTTGAAACCTGCTTTCGAAAGAGCAGTTATGAAACACCCTTTTTGTAGGATCTGCAGGTGGATATTTTTGGTGCTTTGAGGCCAATGCTGGAAATGGAAATATGTATTCATAAAAACGAGACAGAAGCATTCTCAGAAACTTCTCTATGTTTTAGGATTTCAACTCAGAGTGTTGAACCTTCCTTTTGATAGCGCAGTTTTGAAACACTCTTTTTGTAGAATCTGCAAGTGGATTTTTGGAGTGCTTTGAAGACTCTGCTGCAAAAGGAAACATCTTCATATAAAAATTGGACAGAGGCCTTCTCAGAAACTACTTTGTGATGAACGCATTCAGCTCACAGGGTTGAACCTTCCTTTTGATAGAACAGTTGTGAAGCACTCTTTTAGTAGAATCTTCAAGTGGATATTTCGAGCTCTTTGAGGCTTATGATGGAAAAGGAAATATCTTCACATAAAACCTAGACGGAAGTATTCTCAGAAACATCATTATGATGAGTGAGTTCAACTCACAGAGTTCAACCAACCTTTTGATTGAACAGTTTTGAAACACTCGTTTTGTAGAATCTGCAAGTGGATATTTGGAATGCTTTGAGGCCTATGCTCAAAAAGGAAATTTCTTCATATAAATACTAGACAGAAGCATGCTCAGAAACTTCTTTGTGATGAGTGCTTTGTACTTACAGACTTTAAATTTCCTTTTGATAGAGCAGTTTTGAAACAGTCTTTTTGTAGAATATGCGAGTTTATATTTGGTGCGATTTGAGGGCTAAGCTGGAAAAGGAAATATCTTCACATAAAAACTGGACAGAAGTATTCTCCCATCTTCTTTGTGATGTGTGCATTAAACTAACAGAGTAGAACCTTCCTTTTGATAGAGCAGTTTTGAAACACCCTTTTTGTAGAATCTGCAAGTGGATATTTGGAGCGATTTGAGGCCTATGGTGAAAAAGGGGATATCCTCGCATAAAAACTAGATAGAAGCATTCTCAGAAACTTCCCTGTGCCTTATGCATTCAACTCACAGATTTAAAACTACCTTTTGAAAGAGCAGATTTGAAACACTTTTTTTGTAGAAACTGCAGGTGGATATTTGGAGCGCTTTGAGGCCTACGCAGGAAAAGGAAATATCCCCACATAAAAAGTAGACAAAAGCATTCTCCGAAACTTCTTTGTGATGAATGCATTCACCTCACAGAGTTGAACCTTCCCTTTGATGGAACAGTTTTGAAACACTCTTTTTGTAGAATCTGCAAGTGGATATTTGGAGGGCTTTGAGGCCTATGCTGGAAAAGGAAATATCTTCACATAATAACTAGACGGAAGCATTCACAGAAACTTCTCTGTGATGAGTGCATTCAACTCACAGAGTTCAACCTTCCTTTTGGTAGAACAGTTATGAAACACTCTCTTTGTAGAATCTACAAGAGATTATTTGGTACTCATTGAGGCCTATGCTGGAAAAGAAAGTATCTTCCCATAAAAACTAAACAGAATCATCCTCAGAAATATTTGTGTGATGAGGGCATTCAACTCACAGACTTGAACCTTCCTTTTGATAGAGTAGTTTTGGAACACTCGTTTTGTAGAATCTGCAAGTGGATATTTGGAGCACTTTGAGGTCTATGCTGGAAAAGGAAATATCTTCACATCAAAACTAGACAGAAGCATTCTCAGAAATTTCTGTGTGATGAGTGCATTCAACTCACAGACTTGAACATTCCTTTTGATAGAACAGTTTTGAAACATTCTTTTTGTAGAATCTGCAAGTGGGTATTTGGAGTGATTTGAGGCCTATGCTGCAAAAAGTGAAATCTTCACATAAAAACTAGACAGAAGCATTCCCAGAAACTTCCCCATGCTTCATGCGTTCAACTCACATACTTGAACCTTCCTTTTGATAGAGCAGTTTTGAAACACTCTTTTTGTAGAATCTGCAATTGGATATTTGGAGCGATTTGAGGCCTATGATGAAAAAGGGAATATCTTCACCTAAAAACTAGACAGAAGCATTCTCAGAAACTTGTTTGTGATGAGTTCATTCAACCCACAGAGTTGAAACTTCCTTTTTTTAGAACAGTTTTGTAACACTCTCTTTGTAGAATCTGAATGTGGATACTTGGTGCACTTTGAGGCCTATGCTGGAAATGGAAATATGTTCTCATAAAAACTAAGCAGAAGCATACTCACAAAGTTCTTCGTGATGAGTGCATTCAACTCAGAGACTTAAACCTTTCTTTCGATATAGGAGTTTTGAGACACTGTTTTTGCAGAATCTGCATGTGGATATTTGGAGAGCTATGAGGCCTACGCTGTAAAAGGAAATATCTTCACATAAAAACTATACAGAAGCATTCTCAGAAACATCTCTATGATGAGTGCATTGTACTCACAGACTTGAAC
The DNA here is from genome assembly GCF_028885655.2 of Pongo abelii. Lineage (NCBI taxonomy): Eukaryota > Metazoa > Chordata > Mammalia > Primates > Hominidae > Pongo > Pongo abelii. The sequence continues at coordinate 12,774,664 of NC_072000.2, read as the reverse complement.
TTTCTTTTTGATAGAGCAGTTTTGAAACACTCCTTTTGTAGAATTTGCAAGTGGATATTTGGTGTGCTCTGAGGCCTAATCTGGAAAAGGAAATATCTTCACATAAAAACTAGACAGAAGCATTCTCTGAGACTTCTTTGTGATGCGTGCATTCATCTAACAGACTAGAAACTTCCTTTTGATAGAGCAGCTTTGAAACACCCTTTTTGTAGAATCTGCAAGTGGATATTTGGAACGATTTGAGGCTTGTGGTGTAAAAGAGAATATCTTCACATAAAAACTAGATGGAAGCATTCTCAGAAACTTCAGTGTGCTTTATGCATTCAACTCACAGACTTGAACCTTCCTTTTGAAAGAGCAGATTTGAAAAACTCTTTTTGTAGAAATTGCAAGTGGATATTTGGAGCGCTTTGAGGCCTATGCTGGGAAAGGATATATCCTCACATAAAAACTAGACAAAAGCATTCTCCGAAACTTCTTTGTGATGAATGCATTCAGCTTACAGAGTTCAACCTTCCTTTTGATAGAACAGTTTTGAAACGCTCTTTTTGTAGAATCTGCAAGTGGATATTTGGAGTGCTTTGAGACCTATGCTGGAAAAGGAAATATCTTCACATAAAAATTAGACAGAAGCATTCTCAGACACTTCTCTGTGATGAGTGCATTCAACTCACAGAAATCAACCTTCCTTTTGGTAGAACAGTTTTGAATCACTCTCTTTGTAGAATCTACAATAGATTATTTGGAGCGCTTTGAGACCTATGATGGAAAAGGGAATATCTTCCCATAAAAACTAAGCAGAATCATTCTCAGTAACATTTTTGTGATGGGTGCATTCAACTCGGAGACTTGAACATTCCTTTTGATAGAGCAGTTTTGAAACACTCTTTTTATAGAATCTACAAGTGGATATTTGGAGCAATTTGAGGCCTATGCTGGAAAAGGGAATATCTTCACATAAAAACTAGACAGAAGCATTCTCAGAAATTTCTTTGTGACGAGTGCATTCAACTCACAGGGTTGAACGTTCCTTTTGATAGAACAGTTTTGAAACACTCTGTTTGTAGAATTTGCAAGTGGATATTTGGAGCAATTTGAGCCCTATGCTTCAAAAAGGGAATATCTGAACATAAGAACTAGACAGAAGCATTCTCAGAGACTTCCTTGTGCCTTATGCATTCAACTCACAGGCTTGAACCTTCCTTTTGATAGGGCAGTTTTGAAACACCCTTTTTGTAGACTCTGCAAGTGGATATTTAGAGCGATTTGAGACCTATGGTGAAAAAGGGGATATCTTCACATAAAAACTAGATAGAAGCATTCTCAGAAACTTCCCTGTGTTTTATGCAGTCAACTCACAGACTCGAAACTTCCTTTTGAAAGAGCAGATTTTAAATACTCTTTTTGTAGAATCTGCAAGTGGATATTTGGAGCGCTTTGAGGCCTGTGCTGGAAAAGGAAATATCTTCACATAAAAACTAGTCGGAAGCATTCTCATACACTTCTCTGTGATGATTGCATTCAACTCACAGAGTTCAACATTCCTTTAGATAGAACAGTTTTGAAACACTCTAGTGGTAGAATCTGCAAGAGATTATCTGGAGCGCTTTGAGACGTGTGCTGGAAAAGGAATTATCTTCCCATAAAACATGAGCAGAAGCATTCTCAGAAACATTTTTGTGATGAGTGCATTCAACTCGCAGACTTGAACCTTCTCTCTGATAGAGCAGTTTTGAAACACTCTTTTGGTAGAATCTGAAAGTGGATATTTGGAGCACTATGAGGCCTTTGTTGGAAAAGGAAATATGTTCACATAAAAACTGGACAGAATCATTCTCAGAAACTTCTTTGTGATGTGTGCATTCAACTCACAGTGTTGAACCTTTCTTTTGAAACAGCAGTCTGAAACACACATTTAGTAGAATCTGCAAGTGGATATTGGGAGCGCTTTGAGGCCTTTTATGGAAAAGGAAATATCTTCACATAAAAACTAAACAGATGCATTCTCAGGAACTTCTTTGTGACGTGTGCACTCAACTCACAGAGTTGAACATGACTTTTGATAGAGCAGTTTTGGAACATCCTTTTTGTAGAATCTGCAAGTGGATATTTGTAGCGCTTTGAGGCCTCTGCTGGAAAAGGAAATATCTTCACATTAAAACTACAGAGAAGTATTCTGAGAAACTTCTTTGTGATGAGTACATTCAGCTAATTCAGTTGAACCTTCCTTTTCATAGAACTGTTTTGAAACACTCTTTTTGTAGAATCTGCAAGTGGATATTTGGAGAGCTTTGAGGCCTATGATGGAAAAGAAAATATCTTCACATAAAAACTAGACAGAACCATGCTCAGAAACTTCTCTGTGATGAGTGCATTGAAGTCAAAGAGTTGAACCTTCCTTTTGATAGAGCAGTTTTGAAGCACCCTTTTTGTAGAATCTGAAATTGAATATTTGGAGCTCATTGAGGCCTATGCTAGAAAAGGGAATACGTTCACATAAAAACTAAAGAAAATGATTCTCAGAAAATTCTTTGTGATGTGTGCATTCAATTCACAGAGTTGAACAGTATTTTTGATGGAGCAGTTTTGAAACACCCTTTTTTCAGAATCAGCAAGTGGATATTTTGAGCGCTTTGAGGCCTATGCTGGAAAATAAAATATCTTCACATAAAAACTAGACTGAAGCATTCTCAGAAACTTCTTAGTGATGAGTGCATTCAACTCACGGATTTGAACCTTCCTTTTGATAAATCGGTTGTGAAGCACACTTTTTGTAAAATCTGCAGGTGGATATTTGGAGTGCTTTGAGGCCTACACTGGAAAAAGGAATATCTTCACATAAGAACTTGACAGAAGCATTCTGAGAAACTTCCCCGTGTTTTATGCATTCAAATCAAAGAGTTGAACCTTCCCTTTGATAGCGCAGGTTTGAAACACTCTTTTTGTAGAATCTACAGTTGGATATTTTGAGTGCTTTGAGGTCTATCCTGGAAAAGGAAATAACTTCACATAAAAACTAGATTGAAGCATTCTCAGAAACTTCTTTGTAATGTGAGCATTCAACTCACAGAATCGACCAGTCCTTTTGACAGAGCAGTTTTGAAACACCCTTTTTGTAGAAACTGCAAGTGGATATTTGTAGCCGTTTGAGGCTTATGCTGGAAAAGGAAATATCTTCACATAAAAACTAGACAGAAGCATTCTCAGAACCTTCTTTGTGATGATTGCATTGAACTCACTGAGTTGAAACTTTCTTTTCATAGGACAGTTTTGAAACACTCTTTTTGTAGAATCTGCAAGTGGATTTTTGGAGCGCTTTGAGGCCTACCCTAGAAAAGGAAATATCTTCACATAAAAACTAGACAGAAGAATTCTCAAAAACATCTAGGTGATGAGTGCATTCAATTCACGGAATTGAACTTTCTTTTCAATAGAGCAGTTTGAAATACTCTTTTAGTGGAATCTGAAAGTGGATATTTGGAGTGCTATGAGGCATTTGCTGTCAAAGGAAATATCTTCACATAAAAACTAGACAGAAGCTTTCTCAGAAACTTGTTTATGATGCCCGCATTCAACTCACAGAGTTGAAACTTCCTTTTGAAACAGCAGTTTTGAAACACACTTTTAGTAGAATCTGCAAGTGGATATTTGGAATGCTTTGAGGTCTATGCTGGAAAAGGAAATGTCTTCACAGAAAAACTAAACAGAAGCATTCTCAGAAACTTCTTTATGATGTGGGCCTTAAACTATCCGATTTGGACCTTCCTATTGATAGAACAGTTTTGCATCACTGTTTTTACAGAATCTGCAAGTGTATATTTGGAGCGCTTCGAGGCTTATGAGGTAAACGGAAATAACTTCACATAAAAATGAAACAGAAGCATCCTCATCAACTTCTTCATGATATGTGCATTCAACTCACAGAGTTGAACCGTACTTTTGATACAGCATTTTTGAAACACCCTTTTTGTAGGCTCTGCAAGTGGATATTTTCAGTGCTTTGAGTCCTATACTGGAAAAGCAAATATCTTCACATAAAAACTAGATGGAGGCATTCTCAGAAACTTCTTTGTGATGAGTGAGTTGAACTGACAGAGTTTAACTTTGCTTTTTAAGAGCAGTCTTGAAACACCTCTTTTATAAAATCTGCAAGTGGATATTTGGAGTGCTTTGATGCCAATGATGGAAAAGGAAATATCTTCACATAAAAATTAGACAGAAGAATTCTGATAAACTTCTATGTGATGAGTGCATTCAAATCTCAGAGTTGAACCTTCGTTTTGAAAGAACAGTTTTGAAACACTCTTTTTGTAGAATCTGCTGTTGGATATTTGGAGCAATTTGAGGCCTATCCTGGAAAGGGTTATATCTTTATATAAAAACTAGACAGTAGCATTCTCAGAAACTTCTTTGTGATGAGCACATTCATCTCACAGACGTGAGACTTCCTTTAAATAGAGAAGTTGTGAAACACTCTTTTTGTAGAATCTACAAGTGTATATTTGGAGTGCTTTGAGGCCTATGCTGGTTAAGGAAATATCTTCACACAAAAATTAGACAGAATCATTCTCAGAAACTTCTTTGTGATGAGCTCATTCACCTCGCAGAGTTAAGCCTTCCGTTTGATAGAGAAGTTTGAAACACTCTTTTTGTCGGATCTGCAAGTGGATATTTGGGGTGCTATGAGGCTTACGCTGGAAAAGGAAATATCTTCACATAAAAACAAGACAGAAGCATTCACGAAAATTTCTTTTTTATGAGTGCATTCAACTCACAGAGTTGAACCTTCCTTTTCATAGAACAGTTTTGAAACACTCTTTTTGTAGAATCTGCAAGTGGATATTTGGAGCATTTTGAGGCCTATGATGGAAAAGGAAATATCTTCACATAGTAACTAGACAGAAGTATTCTCAGAAACTTCTCTGTGATGAGTGCACTGAACACCCTGAGATGAAACTTTCTTTTTATAGAACAGTTTTGAAACTCTCTTTTTGTAGAATCTACAAGTGGATATTTGGAGCCCTTTGAGGCCTATGCTGGAAAAGGAAATATCTTCACATAAAAACTAGACAGAAGAATTCTCAGAAATATCTTTGTGTTGAGTGCATTCAACTCACAGACTTGAACTTTCCTTTTGATAGAGCAGTTTTGAAAAATTCTTTTGGTAGAATCTGAAAGTGGATATTTGGAGTGCTATGAGGCTTATGCTAGAAAATTGAATATCTTCACATAAAAACTAGACAGAGGCATTCTCAGAAAATTCTTTGGGATGTGTGCATTCAACTCACAGAGTTGAACCTTACTTTTGAAACAGCAGTTTTGAAACACACTTTTAGTAGAATCTGCAAGTGGATATTTGGAATGCTTTGAGGCCTATGCTCGAAAAGTAAATATCTTCTCATAAAAAATAGGCAGATGCATTCTCAGAAAGTTCTCTGTGATGAGTGCTTTCAACCCACAGAGTTGAGCTTTCCTTTTGATAGAACAGTTTTCAAACACACTTTTTGTAGAATCTGCAGGAGGATATTTGGAGTGGTTTGAGACCTATGATGGAAAAGGAAATATTTTCTCATGAAAACAAAACAGAAGCATTTCAGAAACTTCTTTGTTATATGTGCATTCAACTCACAGAGGTGAACCATACTTTTGATAGAGCAGTTTTGAAACACCCTTTTTGTAGTATCTGCTAGTGGATATTTGGAGTGCTTGGAGGCCTATACTGGAAAATTAAATATCTTCAAATAAAAACTAGACAGAAGCATTATGAGTAACTTCTTTGTGATGAGTGCATTCAACTCACAGAGTTTAAAATTCCTTTTCATAGAGCAGCTTTGAAACACCCTTTCTGTAAAATCTGCAAGTGGATATTTGGAGCTCTTTGAGGCCTATGCTGGAAATGGAAGCATCTTCACATAAAAACTAAACAGAAGGATTCTGGGAAACTTCTATGTGATGAGTCCATTCAACTCTCAGATTTGAACCTCCTTTTGATAGGACAGTGCTGAAACACTATGTTTCGATAATCTGCAAGTGGATATTTGGAGCACTTTGGGGCCTATGCTGGAAAAGGAAATATCTTCACATTAAAACTAGACAGTAGCATTCTCAGAAACTTCTTTGTGATGAGCACATTCAACTCACCAATTTGAGCCTTCCTTTTGATAGAGCAGTTTTGAAACCCTCTTTTTGTAGAATCTGCAAGTGGATATTTGGAGGATTTTGAGGCCTCTGCTGGAAAAGGAAATATCTTCACATAAAAACTAGACAGAAGAATCCTCAGAAACTTCTTTGTGATGAGCACATTCAATTCACAGAGGTGAGCGTTCCTTTTGATAGAGCAGTTTTGAAACACTCTTTTTGTAGAATCTGCAAGTGGATATTTGGAGCGCTTTGAGGCCTATTCTGGAAAAGGAAATATCTTCACATAAAAACTAGACAGCAGTATTCTCAGAAACTTCTCTGTGATGAGTGCATTGAACTCCCTTAGTTGAACCTTTCTTTTGATAGAACAGTTTTGAAGCTCTCTTTTTGTAGGATCTGCAAGTGGATATTTTGTGCGATTTGAGATCTAAGCTGGAAAAGGAAATATGTTCACAAGAAACTGGACGGAAGAATTCACAGAAACATCTTTATGATGAATGCACTTAACTCACAGACTTGAAATTTCTTTTAATAGAGCAGTTTTGAAACACTCTTTTGGCAGAATCTGAAAGTGGATATTTGGAGTGCTATGAGGCCTGTGCAAGAAAAGGAAATATCTTCACATAAAAAGTAGATGGAAGCATTCTCAGAAACTTCTTTGTGATGTGTGCATTCAACTCACAGAGTTGAAACTTCGTGTTGAAACAGCAGTTTTGAAACACACTTTTTGTAGAATCTGCAAGTGGATATTTGGAATGTTTTGAGGCCTATGCTGGAAAAGGAAATATCTTCACATAAAAACTAAACAGAAGCATTCTAAGAAACTTCTTTGTGATGTGTGCATTCAACTCACAGGTTTGAACCTTACTTTTGATAGAGCAGTTTCGAAACACCCTTTTTGTAGTATCTGCAAGTGGATATTTGGAGCGCTTTGAGGCCTATGCTGGAAAAGGAAATATCATGACATAAAAACTAGACGGAAGCATTCTCAGAAACTTCAATGTGATGAGTGCATTCAACTAATGGAGTTGAACTTTCCATTTGATATAGCAGTTTTGAAACACCATTTTTGTGGAATCTGCAACTGGATATTTGGAGTACTTTGAGGCCTATGCTGGAAAAGGAAATATCTTCACATAAAAACTAGAGAGAAGCATTCTCAGAAACTTCCCTCTGCTTTATGCATTCATCTCACAGACTTGAACTTTCCTTTTGATGCAGCAGTTTTGAAACACTCTGTTTGTAGACTCTACACGTGGATATTTGGAGCGCTTTGAGGCCTATGATACAAAAGAAAATATCTTCACATAAAAACTCAATGGAAGCATTCTAAGAAACTTCTTTGTGATTACTGAATTCAACAGACAGACTTGAACCATCCTTTTGATAGAGGAAATTTGAAACACTCTTTTTTTAGAATCTCCAAGTGGATATTTGGAGCAATTTGAGGCTTATGATTGAAAAGGAAATATCTTCACATAAAAACTAGACAGAAGCATTTTCAGAATCTTCTCTGTGATGAGTGCATTCAACTTACACAGTTGTACTTTTCTTTTCATGTAACAGTTTTGAAACACTCTTTTTATAGAATATGCACGTGGATATTTGCAGCTTTTTGAGGCCTATGCTGCAAAAGGAAATATCTTCACACGAAGACTAGGCAGAAGCATTCTGAGAAATTTCTTTGTGATGTGCACATTCAACTCACAGAGTTGAACCTTCCTTTTGATAGAACACTTTTGAAACATTCTTTTTGTAGAATCTCCAAGTTATTATTTGGAGTGCTTTGAGGCCTTTGCTGGAAAAGGAAACAACTTCACATAAAAACTTGATTGAAGCATTCTCAGACACTTCTTTGAGATGTGTGCATTCATCTTACAGGCTTGAACCTGCCTTTTGATAGAGCAGATTTGAAACACTCTTTTTGTAGAATCTGCAAGTCGATATTTGGAGCACTTTCAAGCCTATGCTGGAATAGGAAATATCTTCACATAAAAACAAGACAGAAGCTCTATCGGAAACTTCTTTTAGATGAGTGCATTCAACTCACAGAGTTGAACCTTCCTTTTGATAGAACGGTTTTGAACCACTCTTTTTGTAGAATCTGCAAGTGGATATTTGGAGGGCTTTGAGACCTATAATGGAAAAGGAAATATCTTCACATAAAAACTAGACAGAAGAATTCTCATAAACTTCTCTGTGATGAGTGCATTGAAATCCCTCAGTTGAAATTTTCTTTTGATAGAAAAGTTTTGAAATACTCTTTTTGTAGAATCTGCAAGTGGATATTTGGAGTGCTATGAGGCCTATGCTGGAAAACGAAATGTCTTCACATAAAAGTTATACAGAAGAATTCTCAGAAACAACTTTGTGATGAGTGCATTCAACTCACAGATTTGAACTTTCCTTTTGATAGAGCAGTTTTGAAAAACTCTTTTGGTAGAATCTGAAGGTGGATATTTGGAGCGCTATGAGGCCTATGCTATAAAAGAAAATATTTTCACATAAAAACTTGACAGAAGCATTTTCAGAAACCTCTTTGTGATGTGCACATTCAACCCACAGAGTTGAATCTTGCTTTTGAATCAGCAGTTTTGAAACACACTTTTAGTAGATTCTGCAAGTGGATAGATTGAATGCTTTGAGGAATAAGCTGGAAAAGGAAATATCTTCACATAAAAACTAAAGAGAAGCATTCTCAGAAACTTCATTGTGATGTGTGCATTCATCCACAGAGTTGAAGCTTACTTTTGATAGAGCAGTTTTTAACCACCCTTTTTGTAGAATCTGCAAGTGGATATTTGGAGCACTTTGAGGTCAATGCTGGAAAAGGAAATATCTTCACATAAAAAATAGACAGAAGCGTTATCAGAAACTTCTTTGTGATGTGTGCATTCAACTCACAGAATTGAAACTTCCTTTTGATAGAGCAGTTTTGAAACACCCTTTTCGTACAATCTGCAAGTGTATATTTGGAGCACTTTGAGGTCTATGCGGGAAAAGGAAATATCTTCACATAAAAACTAGACAGAAGCATTCTCAGAAAGAGTGCATTAAACTGACAGAGTTGAAACTTCCTTTTGATAGAATACTTTGGAAACACTCTCTTTGTAGAATCTACAAGTGGATACTTAGAGTGCTTTGGGGCCTATGCTGGAAAAGGAAATCTTCCCACAAAAACTAGACAGAAACATTCTCAGAAACTGCTTTGTGATGAGTGCATTCAACTCGCAGAGTTGAACCTTCTTTTTGATAGGACAGTTTTGAAACAGTCTTTTTGTTCAATCTGCAAGTTTATATTTGGAACGCTTTGAGACCTATAATGGAAAAAGAAATATCGTCACATAAAAACTAGACAGATGCATTCTCAGAAAGTTCTCTGTGATGAATGCGTTCAACTCACAGAGTTGAACTTTCCTATTGATAGAAGAGGTTTGAAACACACTTTTTGTAGGATCAGCAATTTATATTTGGAGGGCTTTGCGGCCTATGCTAGAAAAGAAAATATCTTCACACAAAAACTAGACAGAAGTATTCTCAGAGACTTCTTAGTGATGAGTGCATTCAACTCACACAGTTGAACCTTCCTTTTCATAGAAGTGTTTAGAAACACTCTTTTTGTATAATCTGCATGTGGATATTTGGAGCGCTTTAAGGCCTATGATGGAAAAGGAAATATCTTCACATAAAAACTAGAAAGAAGCTTTCCAAGGAACTTCTCTGTAATGATTGTATTCAACTCACAGATTGAACCTTCCTTTTGATTGAGCAGCTTTGGAACACCATTTTTGTAGAATCTGCAAGTGGATATTTGCAGCAATTTGAGGCCTGTGCTGGAAAAGGAAATATATTCACATAAAAACTAAACAGAAGCATTCTCAGAAACTTCTTTGTGATGTGTGCATTCAACTCACAGAGTTGAACCATACTTTTGATAGTGCAGTTTGGAAACACCCTTTTGTAGAATCTGCAAGTGGATATTTGGAGCGCTTTGAGGCCTATACTGGAAAAGTAAATATCTTCACATAAAAACTAGACAGAAGCATTCTCAGAAACATCTTTGTGATGAGTGCATTCAACTAACGTAGTTGAACCTTCCGTTTGATATAGCAGTTTCGAAACACCATTTTTGTGGAATCTGCAACTGAATATTTGGAGCAATTTGAGGCCTATGCTGGAAAAGGAAATATCTTCACATAAAAACTACAGAGAATCATTCTCAGAAACTTCACTGTGCTTTACGCATTCAACTTACAGACTTCAACTTTCCTTTTAATAGAGCAGTTTTGAAACACTCTTTTTGTAGGATCTGCAAGTGGACATTTGGAGCACTTTGAGGCCTATTCTGGAAACGGAAATATCTTCACACAAAAAATTAATGGAAGCATTCTAAGAAACTTCTTTGTGATGAGTGAATTCAATCACAGGCTTAAACCATCCTTTTGATAGAGCAATTTTCAAACACTCTTTTAGTAGAATCTGCAAGTGGATATTTGGAGGGCTTTGAGGCCTATGCTGGAAAAGGAAATATCTTCACATAAAAAATAGACAAAAGGATTTTCAGAAACTTCTTTGTGATGAGTGCATTCAACTCAGATAGTTGCACCTTCCTTTTGATAGAACAGTTTTGAAACACTCTTTTTGTAGAATCTGTAAGAAAATATTTGCAGTGCTGTGAGGCCTATCTTGCAAAAGGAAATATCTTCACATAAACACTAGACAGAAGAATTCTCAGAAACTTTTTGTGATGTGTGCATTCAACTCACAGAATTCAACCTTCCTTTGATAGAACAGTTTTGAAACACTCTTTTTGTACAATCTGCAAGTTGATATTGGAGAACTTTGAGGCCTGTGCTGGAAAAGGAAATAACTTCACATAAAAACTAGATGGAAGCATTCTCAGAAACTACTTTGGGATGTGTTCATTCAACTCACAGGTTTGAACCTTTCTTTTATTAGAGGAATTTTGAAACACTCTTTTTGTAGAATCTGCAAGTGGATATTTGGAAAACTATGGGGCTTATGATGGAAAAAGAAATACCTTCTCATAAAAACTAGACAGAAGAATTCTCAGAAACTTCTCTGTGATGACTGCATTCAACTCATAGAGTTGAACCTTCCTTTTGACAGAACGGTTTTGAAACACTCTTTTGAACAATCTGCAAGTGGATATTTGGAGTGCTTTGAGGCCTATGCTGGAAAGGGAAATATCTTCACATAAAAACTAAGCAGAAGCATTCTCAGAAACTTCTTTATGATGAGTGCATTCAACTAACAGATTTGAACCTTCCTTTTCATAGAGCAGTTTTGAAACACTCTTTTTGTAGCATCTGCAAGTGAATATTTGGAGCGCTTTGAGGCCTAGGCTGGAAAAGTAAGTATCTTCACATAAAAACTAGATAGAAGCATTCTCAGAAACTTCTTTGTGATGTGTACATTCAACTCACGGAGTTGAACCTTGCCTTTGATAGAACAGTTTTGAAACACTATTTTTGCAGAATCTGCAAATGAATATTTGGAGTGCATTGAGACCTACGATGGAAATGGTAATATCTTCACATTAAAACCAGACAGAAGCATTCTCAGAAACTTCTCTGTGATGAGTGCATTCAACTCACAGAGTTGAACCTTCCTTTTGATAGAACAGATCTGAAACACTCTCTTTGTAGAATCTGCAAGTGGATACTTGGAGCTCTTTCAGGTGTACACTTTAAAAGGATATATCTTCACATAAAAAATAGACAGAAGCATTCTCCGAAACTCCTTTGTGATGAGTGCATTCAACTCACAGATTTGAACCTTCCTTTTGATAGAGCAGTTTTGAAACACTCTTTTTGTAGAATCTGCAAGTGGATATTTGGAGCGCTTTGAGGCCTATGCTGGAAATGGAAACATCTTCACATTAACAATAGTCAGAAGAATTCTCAGAAACTACCTTGTGATAAGTGCATTTCACTCACAAATTTGAACCTTCCTTTTGATAGAACAGTTTTGAAGCACTCTTTTTCTAGAATCTCCAAGTGGATATTTTGAGCACTTTGAGGCCTATGCTGGAAAAGGAAATATCTTCACATAAAGACTAGTCTGAAGCATTCTCACAAAATTCTTTGTGATGAGTGCATTCAACTCACAGAGTTGAAACTTCCTTTTGATAGAAAAGTTTTGAAACACTCTTTTTGTAGAATCTGGAAGTGGATATTTGGAGCACTTTGGGGCCTATGATGGAAAAGGAAATATCTTCACATAAAAACTAGACAGAAGCATTCTCAGAAACTTCTCTGTGATAAGTGCATTCATCTCACAGAGCTGAACCTTCCTTTTGAAAGAACAGTTTTGAAACACTGTTTTTGTACAATCTGCAAGTGGATACTTGGAGCACTCTGAGGCCTATGCTGGAAATGGAAATATCTTCACATGAAAAATAAACAGAAGCATTCTCAGAAACTTCTTTGTGATGAGTGCATTCAACTCCCAGACTTGAACCTTCCTTTTGTTAGAGCAGTTTTGAATCACTCTTTTTGTAGAGTCTGCAAGTGGACATTTGGAGCGCTTTGAGGCCTATGCTGGAAAACTAAATATCTTCACATAAAAACTAGACAGAAGTACTCTCATCAAATTCTTGGTTATGAGTGCTTTCAACTCACAGAATTGAACCCTCTTTTTAGTAGAACAGTTTTGGAACCCTCTTTTTAAAGAATCTGCAGGTGGATATATAGAGTGCTTTGAGGTCTATGATGGAAAAGGAAGTATCTGTGATGGGTCCATTCAACTCACAGACTTGAAGTTAACTTTTCATAGAGCAGTTTTGAAACACTCCTTTTGTAGAATCTGCAAGTGCATGTTTGGAGCGCTTTGAGGCCTATGCTGGAAAAGGAAACATCTTCTTACAAAAATTAAGTAGAAGCTTTCTCCAAAACTTCTTTGTGATGTGTGCATTCAACTCACAGAGTTGAACCTTCGTTTTGGTAGAACAGTTTTGGAAAACTCTCTTTGTAGAATCTGCAAGTGGATATTTGGAGCGCTTTGAGGCCGATGCTGGAAAAGGAAATATCTTCACATAAAAACTAGACAGAAGCATTCTTAGAAACATCTTTTGATGAGTGCATTAAACTCACAGACTTGGACCTTCCTTTCCATAGAGCAGTTTTGAAATACTCTTTTTGTAGAATCTGCAAGTGGATATGTGTAGCACTTAGAGGCTGATGTTGGAAAAGGAAATATTATCACATAAAAACAAGACAGAATCATTCTCAGAAAATTTTCTGCAATGAGTGCATTCAACTCACAGAGTTGAACCTTCCTTTTGAGAGAACAGTTTTGAAACATTCTCTTTGTAGAATCTGCAAGTGTATATTTGGAGAGCTTTGGGGACTATGCAGGAAAAGGAAATATTTTCACATAAAAACTAGACAGAAGCATTCTCAGAAACTTCTTTGTGATGTGCACATTCAACTAACAGTGTTGAACCTTCCTTTTGATAGAGCAGTTTTGAAACACCCTTTTTATGGGATCTGCAAGTGGATATTTGGAGAGTTTTGAGGCCTATGTTGGAAAAGGAAATATCTTCACATAAGAACTAGACAGAAACATTCTCAGAAACTACCCTGTGCTTTACGAATTCAACTCACAGACTTGAACCTTCCTTTTGATAGAGCAGTTTTGAAACACTCTTTTTGTAGAATCTGCAAGTGGATATTTGGAGCGCTTTGAGGCCTATGCTGTAAAAGGGAATATCTTCACATAAAATCAAGACAGAAGCATTATCAGAAACTTCCTGTGCGTTGTGCATTTTTCTCACAGACTTGAACCTTCCCTTTGATAGAGCAGTTTTGAAACACTCTTACTGAAGAAACTGCAAGTGGATATTTGGACCGCTTTGAGGTCTATGCTGGAAAAGGTAATATCTTCACATAAAAATTAAGCTGAAGCATTCTCAGAAACTTCTTCAAGATGAGTGCATTCAACTGACAGACTTGAACTTTCCTTTTGATAGAGTCGTTTTGAAACACTCTTTTTGTGGAATCTGCAATTGGATATTTGGAGCGCTTTGAGGCCTATGCTGGAAAAGGAAGTGTCTTCACATAAAAACTAGACAGAAGCATTCTCAGAAACTTCTTTGTGATGTGTGCACTCAACTCACAGAATTGAACCTTCCTTTAGGTAGAGAAGTTTTGAAACACCCTTTTTGTAGAATCTGAAAGGGGATATTTGGATCGCTTTGAGGCCTATGATGGAAAAGGAAATATCTTCACATAAAAATTTGACAGAAGCATTCTAAGAAATTTCCCTATGCTTTATGAATTCAACTCACAGACTTGAACTTTCCTTTTGATTGAGTAGTTTTGAAACACACTTTTTATAGAATCTGCAAGTGGATATTTGGAGCATTTTCTGGCCTTTGCTGGAAAAGGGAATATCTTCACATAAAACCTAGACAGAAGCATTCTAAGAAACTTTCCTGTGCTTTATGAATTCAACTCACAGACTTGAAGTTTCCTTTGATAGAGCAGTTTTGAAACACACTTTTTGTAGAATCTGCAAGTGGATATTTGGAGCACTTTCTGGCCTATGCTGGAAAAGGGAATATCTTCACATAAAATGTAGACAGAAGCATTCTCAAAAATTTCACTTTTCTTTAGGCATTTAACTCACAGATTTGAACCTTCGTTTTGATACAGCAGTTTCAAAAAACTCTTATTGTAGAATCTGCATGTGGATATTTGGAGCGATTTGAGGCCTATGCTGGAAAAGGAAATATCTTCACATAAAAACTAGACAGAAACATTCTCAGAAACTTCTTTATGATGAGTGCATTCACCTCACAGAGTTCAACATTACTTTTGTTAGAACAGTTTTGAAACACTCTTTTTGTAGAATCTGCAAGTGCATATTTGGAGCATTTTGAGGCCTATGATGGAAAAGGAAATATCTTCATATAAAAACTAGACAGAAGCATTCTCAGAAATTTCTCTGTGATGACAGCATTGAACTCACAGAGTTGAACTTTCCCTTTTAAAGAACAGTTTTGAAACACTCTTTTTGTACAATCTGCAAGTGGATATTTGGAGCGTTTAGAGGCCTATGCAGGAAAAGGAAACATCTTCACATAACAGCTAAGCAGAAGCATTCTCAGAAAGTTCTTTGAGATGAGTGCATTCAACTCACAGACCTGAGCCTTCCTTTTGATAGAGCAGTTTTGAAACCCTCGTTTTGTAGTATCTGCAAGTGGATATTTGGAGCGCTTTGTGGCCTATGCTGGAAAAGGTAATATCGTCACATAAAAATCAAGCTGAAGCGTTCTCATAAACTTCTTCATGATGAGTGCATTCAACTGACAGACTTGAACCTTCCTTTTGATAGAGCCGTTTTGAAACACTCCTTTGTGGAATCTGCAATTGGATATTTGGAGTGCTTTGAGGCCTATGCTGGAAAGGGAAATATCTTCACATAAAAAATAGACAAAAGCATTCTCAGACAGTACTTTGTGATGACTGTATTGAACTCGCAGAGTTGAACCTTTCTTTTCATAGAGCAGTTTTGAAACACTCCCTGTGTAGAATCTGCAAGTGGATATTTGGGTGCATTGAGGCCTATGATGGAAAAGGAAATATCTTCATATAAAAACTAGACAGAGGCATTCTCAGAAACTTCTTTGTTATGAGTGCATTCAACTCACAGACTTGAACCTTCCTTTTCATAGAGCAGTTTTGTAAGACACTTTTTGTAGAATCTGCAAGTGGATATTTGGAGCGCTTTGAGGCCTATGCTGGAAAGGGAAATATCTTCAAATAAAAACTAGACAGCAGTATTCTCAGAAACTTCTCTGTTATCAGTGCATTGAACTCACAGAGATGAATCTTCCTTTTGATAGAAGAGTTTTGAAAAACTCTCTTTGTAGAATCTTCAAGGGGATATTTGGGGTCCTTTGAGACCCATGCTGTAAAAGGAAATATCCTCACATAAAAACTAGACAGAAGCATTCTCAGAAACTTCTTTGTAATGTGTGCATTCAACTCACAGAGTTGAACATTCGTTTTGATAGAGCAGTTTTGAAACACACTTTTTGTAGAAACTGCCAGTGGATATTTGGAGATATTTGAGGACTATGCTGGAAAAGGGAAAATCTTCTCATAAAAGTAATAAAGAAGCATTCACAGAAACTTACCTGTGATTTATGCATTCAACTCACAGACTTGAACCTTCCTTTTGATAGAGCAGTTTTGAAATACTGTTATTGTAGAATCTGCAAGTGGATATTTGGACAGCTTTGTGTTCTATGCTGAAAAAGAAAATATTGTCACGTAGAAAGTAGACAGAAGCATTCTCAGAAACTTCTTGGTGATGAGTGCATTCAAATCACAGAGTTGAAACTTCCATTTGACAGAACACTTTTGAAACACTCTTTTTATGGAATCAGCAAGTGGATATTTGGAGGGCTTTGAGGCCTACGATGGAAAAGGGAATATCCGTGATGAGTGCCTTCAACTCACAGACTTGAACATTTCTTTTGATAGAGCAGTTTTGGAACACTCCTTTTGTAGAATCTGCAAGTGGATATTTGTAGCACTATGAGGCCTACACTGGAAAAGGAAATATCTTCACATAAAAACTAGACAGAAGTACTCTCAGAAACTTCTTTGTGATGAATGCATTCAGCTCACAGAATTGAACCTTCCTTTTGATAGAATAGTTCTGAAACATTCTTTTTATAAAATCTGCAAGTGGATGTTTTGAGGGCTTTGAGGCCTATGCTGGAAAAGGAAATATCTTCATATAAAAAATAGACAGAAACATTCTCAGAAAATTCTTTGTGATGAGTGCATTCAACTCAAAGACTTGAACCTTCTTTTGATAGAGCAATTTTGAAACACTTTTTTGTGGAATCTGCAAGTGGATGTTTGGAGCAATTTGAGGCCTATGCTGGAAAAGGAAATATATCCACTTAAAAAGTAGACAGAAGCGTTCTCAGAAACTTCGTTGTGATGTACGCATTCAACTATCAGAGTTGAACCTTTCTTTTGATAGAGAAGTTTTGAAACACCCTTTCTGTAGAATCTGCAAGTGGATATTTGGAGCGCTTGAGGCCTATGCTGGAAAAGGAAATATCTTCGCATAAAAATTAGACCAAAGCATTATCAGAAACTTCCCTGTGCTTTATGAATTCAACTCACAGACTTGAACATTCCTTTTGATAGCTCAGGTTTGAAACACTCTTTTTGTAGTGTCTGCCAGCTGATATTTGGAGAGCCTTGAGTGCTATGCTGGAAAAGGAAATATCTTCACAGAAAAACTAGACAGAAGCAATTTCAGAAACTTCTTTGTGATGAGTGCATTCAACTCAAAGACTTGAACCATCTTTTGATTGAGCAATTTTGGAACACTCTTTTGTAGAATCTGCAAGTGGATATATGGAGTAATTTGAGGCCTATGCTGGAAAAGGAAATATCTTCACATAAAAAGTAGACAGAAGCGTTCTCAGAAACATCTTTGTGATGTATGCATTCAACTCACCGTGTGGAACCTTCCTTTTGATATAGCAGTTTTGAAACACCCATTCTGTAGTATCGGCAAGTGGATATTTGGAGTGCTTGAGGCCTATGCTGGAAAAGGAGATATTTTCCCATCATAATTAGACAGAAGCATTGTCAGAAACTTCCCTGTGCTTTATGAATTCAACTCACAGTCTTGAACATTCCTTTTGATAGTTCAGTTTGAAACACTCTTTTTGTAATATCTTCAATTTGATATTTGTGGTTTTTGAGTGCTGTGCTGGAAAAGGAAATATCTTCACATAAAAACTAGACAGAAGAATTCTCAGAGACTTCTTAATGGTGAGTGCATTCAACGCACACAGCTGAACCTTCCTGTTGATGGAACAGTTTTGAAACACTATTTTTGTAGGATCTGCAAGTGGATATTTGGAGCGATTTCAGGCCTATGATGGAAAAGGAAATATCTTCACTTATAAATTAGACAGAAGCATTCTCAGCAACTTCTCTGTGATGAGTGCATTCAACTGATAGTGTTGAACCTTCGTTTTGATAGAATAGTTTTGAAACTCTCTCTTTGTAGATTGTGGAAATGGTACTTGGAGCGCTTTGATGCCTACGCTGGAAAAGGAAATATCTTCACATAAAAAATAAACAGAAGCATTCTCAGAAACTTCTTTGTGATGAGAGCATTCAACTCATGGATGTGAACCTTCCTTTTGATAGAACAGTTTTGAAGCATTCTTTTTGTAGAATCTGCAAGTGGATATTTGGAGCGCTTTGAAGCCTATGCCGGAAAAGGAAATATCTTCACATAAAAACCAGACAGAAGCATTCTCAGAAACTTCTTTTTGATGAGTGCATTCAACTCACAATGTTGAACCTTCCTTTTGATAGAAGAATATTGAAACACTCTTTTTGTGGAATCTGCAAGTGGATATTTGAAGCCCTTTGGGGCTTATACTGGAAAAGGAAATAAATTCACATAAAAACTAGATTGAAGCATTCTCAGAAACGTCTTTCTTATGTGTACATTCAACTCACAGACGTGAACCTTCCTTTTCATAGAGCTGTTTTGAAACACCCTTTCTGTACAATCTACAATTGGATATTTGGAGCGATTTGAGGCTTATGATGGCAATAGAAATATCTTCACATACAAACAAGTCTGAAGCATTCTCAGAAATTTGTTTTTGATGTGTGCATTCAAATCGCAGTGTTGAACCTTCCTTTTGATAGAGCAGTTTTGAAACACACTTTTTGTAGAATCTGCAAGTGGATACTTGGAGCGATGTGACGCCAGTGCTGGAAAAGGGAATATCTTCACATAAAAACTAGACAGAAGCATTCTCAGAAACTTCTCTGTGCCTCATAAATTCAATTCACAGACTTGAAACTTCCTTTTGATAGAATAGTTTTGAAACACTCTTTTTGTAGAATCTGCAAGTGATTTGAGTGATTTGAGGCCTATGCTTGAAAGCGAAATATCTTCACATGATAAGCAGACAGAAGCATTCTCAGAAACTTCTTTGTGATGTCTACATTCAACTTACAGAGTTGAACATTCCTTTTGATAGAGCTGTTTTGAAACACCCTTTCTGTACAATTTGCAATTGGATATTTGGAGCGATTTGAGGCCTATGATGGAAATAGAAATATGTTCACATACAAACAAGACAGAAACGTTCTCAGAAACTTCTTTGTGATGAGTGCATTCAACTCATGGTGTTGAACCTTCTTTTCGGTAGAACAGATTTGAAACACTCTCTTAGTAGAATCTGCAAGTGGATATTTGGAGAGTTTTGAGGCCTATGCTGGAATAGGAAATACCTTCACAAAAAAACTAGACAGAAGCATTCTCAGAAACTTTCTGTGAAGAGTGCGTCCAACTCACAGATTTGAACTTTCCCTTTTGATCGAACAGTTTTAAAAAAACCCTTTTGGGGAATCTACAGGTGGATATTTGGAGCGCTTTCAGACCTATGCTGGAAAAGGAAATCTCATCACATAAAAACTAGACAGAAGCATTATCAGAAACTACTTTGTGATGGGTGCATTCAACTCACAGTGTTGAACCTTCCTTTTGATAGGACAGCTTTGAAACACTCTTTTTGTAGAGTCTGCAAGTGGGTATAAGGAGCGCATTGAGGCCAATGGT
The DNA here is from genome assembly GCF_028885655.2 of Pongo abelii. Classification (NCBI taxonomy): domain Eukaryota; kingdom Metazoa; phylum Chordata; class Mammalia; order Primates; family Hominidae; genus Pongo; species Pongo abelii. The sequence goes on along the minus strand of NC_072000.2, from coordinate 12,754,876 downwards.
GAAAAAGGCAATACCTTCACATTAAAAGTAGACAGAAGCATTCTCAGAAACTTCTTTGTGATGAGTGCATTCAGCTCACAGAGTTGAACTTTATTTTTGATAAGGCAGTTTTGAAACCCTCTTTTTGTAGAATCTGCAGGTAGATATTTGGAACACTTTGAGGCCTTTGCTGAAAAAGGAAATATCTTCACATAAAAACTGGACAGAAGCATTCTCGGAAACTTCTTTGTGATGAATGCATTCAACTCACAGAGTTGAACCTTCCTTTTGATAGAGCTGTTTTGAAACACCCTTTCTGTACAATCTGCAATTGGATATTTGGAGCGATTTGAGGCCTATGCTGGAAAAGGGAATATCTTCACATAAAAACTAGTCAGAAGCATTCTCAGAAACATCTTTGTGATGCGTTCATTCAACTGACATAATTGAACATAACTTTTCATACAGCAGTTTTGAAACAGTCTTTTTGTAGAATCTGCAAGGGGAGAAGTGGACCAATTTGAGGCTTTCATTGGAAAAGGGAATATCTTCACATAAAAACTTGACAGAAGCATTCTCAGAAACTTCTTTGTGATGTGTGCATTTAGCTCAAAGAGTTGAACCATCCTTTTGGTAGAGCAGTATTGAAACACTCTTTTTGTACAATCTGCAATTGGATATTTGACCTATTTGAGGCCTTCATTGTAAACGGGAATGTCTTCACATAAAAACTAGACAGAAGCATTCTCAGAAACTTCATTGTGATGTGGGCATTTAACTCACAGTGTTGAACCTTTCTTCTGATTGAAGAGTTTTGAAACACTCTTTTTGTAGAATCTGCAACTGGATATATGGACTGCTATGAGGCCTTCATTAGTAATGGGAATAATTTCGAATAAAAACTAGACGGAAGTATTCTCAGAAACTAATTTGTGATGTGTGCGTTCTACTCACATAGTTGAACCTTCCTTTCAATAGAGTAGTTTTGAACACTCTTTTTGTAGAACCTGCAAGGGGATATTTGGAGCGTTTTGAGGCCTTCGTTGGAAATGGGAATATCTTCACATAAAAATTGGACAGAAGCATTCTCAGAAAATTCTTTGTGATGTGTGAATTGAACTCACAGATTTGAACCTTCCTTTGGATAGACCAGTTTTGAAACACCTTTTTTGTAGAATCTACAAGAGAACATTTGGAGTGCTTTGAGGCCTACACTGGAAAAGGGAATATCTTCACATAAAAACTAGACAGAAACTTCTATGTGATGTGTGCATTCAACTCACAGAGTTCAAATTTCCTCTTGATATAGCAGTTTTGGAACACTCTTTTGTGGAATCTGCAATTGGATATTTGAAGCATTTTGAAGCTTTAGTTGGAGAAGGGAATATCTTCAAATAAAAGCTAGACAGAACAATTCTCAGAAACTACTGTGTGATGTGTGTATTCAACTCACAGAGATGAACCTTTCTTTTGAGAGAGTAGTTTTGAAACATTCTTTTTGTGGAATCTGCAAGTGGACATTTGTAGTGCTTTGAGGGCTATGGTGGAAAGGAAATATCTTCAAAATAAATCTAGACAGAAGCATTCTCAGAAACTTCTTTGTGATGTTTGCATTCAACTCACAGAGTTGAACATACCTTTTCACAGAGCAGTTCTGAAACACTCTTTTTGAAGAAAGTGCAAGTGGATATTTAGACCGAATTGACACCATCTTTGGAAACGGGAATATCTTCACATAAAAACTACACAGAAGCATTCTCAGAAATTATTTTGTGATGTGTGCATTCAACTCACGGAGTTGAACCTTCCTTTTGATAGAGCAGTTTTGAAACCCTCTTTTTGTATAATCTGCAAGGGGATATTTTGACCGTGTAGAGGTGTTCATTGGAAACGGGAATATCTTCACATAAAAACTGCACAGAAGCATTCTCAGAAACTACTTTGTGATGTGTGCATTCTACTCACAGAGTCGAAACTTCCTTTAGATAGAGCAGTTTCGAACCACTCTTTTTGTAGAATCTGCAAGGGGATATTTGTAGCGTTTTGAGGTCTTTGTTGGAAACGGGAATATCTTCACATAAAAGCTGGACAGAAGAATTCTCAGAAATTCCTTTTGATGTGTGCATTCAACTCACAGACTTGAACATTCCTTTTGATACAGCAGTTTTGAAAGAACTCTTTTTTGGAACCTGCAAGAGGACATTTTAGGCGCTTTGAGGCCTTCGGTGGAAAAGGAAATATCTTCTCATAAAAACTAGACAGAAGCATTCTCAGAAATTTCTTTCTGATGTGCACATTCAACTCACAAAATTGAACCTTCTTTTTGATAGAGCAGTTTTGAAACACTCCTTTTGTAGAATCTGCAAGGGGATATTTAGACCGATTTGAGACCTTTGTTGGAAATGGGAATATCTTCACATAAAAACTGTACAGAAGCTTTCTCAGAAACTTCTTTGAGATGTGTGCATTCAACTCTCAGAGTTGAAGCTTCCCTTTTATAGAGCAGATTTGATACTCTCTTTTTGTACAATTTGCAATGGGATATTTGGACAGTTTTGGGACTTCTTTGGAAACGTGTATATCTTCAAATAGAAACTAGACAGAAGCATTCTCAGAAGCTTCTTCATGATGAGTGTATTCAACTCACAGAGTTGAGCCATCCTTTTGATAGTGCAGTTTTGAAACACTCTTTTTGTAGAAACTGGAGGTGGTTATTTGGAGTGCTTTGAGACCAATGGTACAAAAGGAAATATCTTCACATAAAAACTAGACAGAAGCATTCTCATAACTTCTTTTTGATGTGTCCATTCAACTCACTGAGTTGAACCTTCCTTTTGATAGACCAGTTTTGAAACACTCTTTTTGTAGAATCAGCAAGTGTATATTTTGAGTGCTTCTAAGCCTTCACTGGAAATAAAAATATCTTCAAATAAAAACAAGACAGAAGCATTCCCAGAAACTACTTTGTGATGTATGCATGCAACTCAAAGAGTAGAACATTTCTTTTGATAGAAGAAATTTGAAACACTCTGCTTTTAGATTCTGCAAGTGGACATTTGTAGAGCTTTGAGGGCTGTGGTGGAAAATGAAATAACTTCAAATAAAAACTAAACAGAAGTATTCTGAGAAACTTCTTTGTGATATTTGCATTCAGCTCACAGACTTGAACCTTCCTTTTGATAGAGCAGTTTTGAAACACATTTTTTGTAGAATCTGCAAGTGGACATTTCGGGGGCTATGAGGCCTTCGGTGGAAAAGGAAATATCTTCACATAAAAACTAGACAGAAGCATTCTCAGAAACTTCTTGGAGATATGTGCATTCAACACACAGATTTGAACCTTCCTTTTGATAGAGCAGTTTTGAAACACTCTTTGTAGAATCTACAAGTGGATATTTCGAGCACTATGAAGCATTTGCTGGAAAAAATATCTTCAAATAAAAAGTAGACAGAAGCATCCTCAGAAAGTACCTTCTGATGTGTGCATTCAACTCACTGAGATGAACCTTCCTTTTGATAGAGCAGTTTAGAAACACTTTTTTTGTAGAATCAGCAAGTGTATGTTTTGAGCACTTCAAAGCCTTCATTGGAAATGACAATATCTTCAAATAAAAACAAGACAGAAGCATTCTCAGAAACTACTTTGTGATGTGTGCATGCAACTCAAAGAGTAGACCATTTCTTTTGATAGAATAAATTTGAAACAGTCTGCTTTTAGAATCTGCAAGTGGACATTTGTAGAGCTTTGGGGGCTGTGGTGGAAAATGAAATAACTTCAAATAAAAACTAGAAAGAAGAATTCTGAGAAACTTCTTTGTGATATTTGCATTCAACTCACAGACTTGAACTTTTCTTTTGATAGAGCAGTTTTGAAACACTTTTTGTAGAATCTGCCAGTGGACATTATGGGCGCTTTGAGGCCTTCGGTAGAAAAGGAAATATCTTTACATAAAAACTAGACAGAAGCATTCTCAGAAACTTCTTGGCAATGTGTGCATTCAGCACACAGAGTTGAACTTTCCTTTTGATAGAGCAGTTTTGAAACACTCTTTTTCTAGAATCTGCAAGTGGATATTTGGAGCACTATGATGCATTCGCTGGAAACGGGAATATCTTCAAATAAAAAGTAGATAGAAGCATCCTCAGAAAGTACCTTGTGATGTGTGCATTCAACTCACTGAGATGAACCTTCCTTTTGATAGAGCAGCTTTGAAACACTCTTTTTATAGAATCTGCAAGTGCATATTTGGAGTGAATAAGCCTATTCTGGAAAAGGAAATATCTGCCTATAAAAAGTAGAGAGAAGCATTCTCAGAAAAATCTTTGTGATATGTGCAATCAACTTTCACTTTTGAAACCTCCTTTTGATAGAGCAGTTTTGAAACACTGTTTTTGCAGAATCTGCAAGAGGATATTTGGAGCGGTTTGAGGCCTATGCTGGAAAAGGATATATCTTCCCATAAAAAGTAGACAGATGTAATCTCAGAAACTTCATTTTGCTGCGTGCATTCAACTCACAAAGTTGTACCTTCCTTTTGATAGAACAGTTTTGAAACACTCTTTTTGCATAATCTGCAACTGGATATTTGAAGCCCTTGAAGGTCTATGCTGGAAAAGGAAATATCTTCACATAAAAACTATACAGAAATATTATCAGAAACTTCTTTGTGATGTGTGTATTAAATTCACAGAGTTGAACCTTCTTTCTGATAGAGCAGTTTTGAAATACTCTTTTTGAAGAATCTACAAGTGGATATTTGGAGCAACTGTGGCCTTTGGGGGAAAAAGAAATATCTTCATATAAAAACTAGACAGAAGCGTTCTCAGAAACTAATTAGTGATGTGTGCTTTCAAATCACAGACTTGTACCTTCCTTTTGATAGAGCTGTTTTGAAAGACTCTTTTTGTAGAATTTGCAGTTGGTTATTTGCAGCACTTTGAGGCCTATGCAGGAAAAAGAAATATCTTCACATAAAAACCAGACAGAAGCGCTTTCAGAAACTTCTTTGTGATGTGTGCCTTCAGCTCACAGAGTTGAACATTCCTTTTGATAGGGCAGTTTTGAGACACTCTTTTTTAGATTCTGCAAGTAGATATTTGGATCTCTTTGATGCCTATGATGGAAAAGGAAATATCTTCACATAAAAACTAAAGAGAAGTGGTTTCAGAATCTTCTTTGTGATGTATGCGTTCAACTCTCAAAGTTGAATCATCCTTTGTATAGCGAAGATTTGAAACACTCTTTTTGTATTATCTGCAAGTGGATAGTTGGAGTGCTTTGAATCCTAAGCTGGAAAAGGCAATATCTTCACATAAAAACAAGAGAGAAGCATTCTCAGAAACTTCTTTGTGATGTGTGCATTCAACTCACAGAGTTGAACCTTCCTTTTGATAGTGCAGTTTGGAAGCACTCTTTTTGTAGAATCTGCTACTCGATACTAGGGGCATCTTGAGGCCTATGCTGTAAAAGGAAATATTTTTCCATAAGAACTAGACAGAAGTATACTCAGAAACTTCTTTGTGGTGTGTGCATTCAAATCACAGAGATGAAATTTCCTTTAGATAGACCAGTTTTGAAATACTATTTTTGAAGTATCTGCAAGTGGATATTTGGAACGCTATGAGGCCTGTGCTTGGAAAAGGAAATATCTTCACATAGAAACTAGAAAGGAGCATTCTCAGAAACTTATTTGTGATGTGTGTGTGCTGTCAACACACAGAGTTGAACCTTCCTTTTGATAGAGCAGTTTTGAAACACTCTTTTTGTAGAATCTGCAAGAGGATATTTTCAGCGCCTTGAGGACTGTGCTGGAAAAGGAAATATCTTCACATAAAAACTACACAGAAGCATTCTCAGAAACTTCTTTGTGATGTCTAAATTCAAGTCATAGAGTTGAACATTCCTTTTGATGGCGCAGTTTTGAAACACTCTTTTTACAGAATCTGCAAGTGGACATTTGGAGTCCTTTAAGGACAATGCTTGAAAAGGAAATATCTTCACCTAAAAACTGGACAGAAGCGTTCTCAGAAACTTCTTTGTGATGTGTGCCTTCAGCTCACAGAGTTGAACCTTCCTTTTGATAGAGCAGTTTTGAAACACTCTTTTTTTTTCGAATATGCAAGTGAATATTTGGAGTGATTACAGATTCTGGGGGAAAAGGAAATATGTTCATTTAAAAACTAAACAGAAGTTTTCTCAGAAACTAATTTTTGATGCGTGCTTTCAACTTCCAGATTTGTACCTTCCTTTTGACAGAGCAGTTTAGAAAGACTCTTTTTGTAGAAATTGCAAGTGGTTATTTGCAGCGCTTTAAGGCATATCGTGGAAAAGGAAATATCTTCACATAAAAATTATACAGAAGCATTCTCAGAAACTTCTTTGTGATATGTGGCTTCAACTCACCGAGTTGAACAATACTTTTGATAGAGCAGTTTTGGAACACTCTTTTTGTAGATTATCCAAGTGGATACTTTGATCCCTTAGATGCCAATGATGGAAAAGGAAATATCTTCACATAAAAATTATAGAGAAGCGTTTTCAGAAACATCCTTGAGATGTGTGCATTCAACTCACAGAGTTGAACTTTCCTTTTGATAAAGCAGTTTTGAAACACTATTTTTGGAGAATTTCCAAGTGCATATACGGAGCGCTTTGAGGTCAATCCTGAAAAAGGATATATCTTCACAAAAACTAGACAGAAGCATTCTCACGAACTTCTTTGTTATGTGTGCTTTCAATACACTGAGTTGAACGTTCCTTTTGAGAGAGTAGTTTGAAACACTCTTTTTGTAGAATCTCCATGTGAATATTGCGAGCAGTTTAAGGTCTAAGCTGGAAAAGGAAATATCTTCACATAAAAAGTAGATAGTAGCATTCTCAGAAACTTCTTCATGATATATGCATTCAACTCACGGAGTTGAACCCTTTTATTGATAGAGCAGTTTTGAAACACTCATTTTGTGGAATCTGCAAGGGGATATTTGGAGCGCTTTGAGTTCTAAGCTGGAAAAGGGAATATCTTCACATAAAAACTAGACAGAAGCATTCTCAGAAACTTCTTTTTGATGTGTGCATTCAACTCACAGAGTTGAACATTCTTTTTGATAGAGCAGTTTTGAAACAGTCTTTTTTAAAATCTGCAAGTGGATATCTGGAGCGCTTTGAGGCCTATGCTGGAAAAATAAATATTTCTCATAAAAAGTAGAAAGAAACATTCTCAGAAACTTCTTTGTGACGTTTGCATTCAACTCACAGAGTTGAACCTTCCTTTTGATAGAGCAGTTTTGAAACGCTCTTTTTGTAGTATCTGCAAGTGGATATTTGAAGCCCTTTAAGGTCTATGTTGGAAATGGAAATATCTTCACATAGAAACTAGACAGAAGCATTCTCATAAACTTCTTTGTGATGTGTGCATTCAATTCACAGAGCTGAAACATCCTTTTGAAAGAGCAGGTTTGAAGCACTCTTTTTGCAGAATCTGCAAGTGGTTATTTTGAGCGCTTTGAGGCCAATGCTGTAAAAGGAAATATCTTCAACTAAAAACCAGACAGAAGCATTATCAGAAACATCCATGAGATGTGTGCATTCAATTCACAGAGTTGAACCTTCCTTTCGATAGAATAGTTTTGAAACACTCTTTTTGTAGAACCTGTAAGTGGATATTTGGATCGCTTTGCGGCCAATGCAGGAAAAGGAATTATATTCACATAAAAACTAGACAGCAGCATTCTCACAAACTTCTTTGCTCTGTGCACATTCAACACACAGAGTTGAACCTTCTTTTTGGTAGAGCAGTTTTGAAACAATCTTTTTTCAGAATCTCCAAGTCAATATTTGGAGCGCTTAGAGGCCTATTCTGGAAAAGGGAACAGCTTCATTTAAAAACTAGAAAGAAACATTCTCAGAAATTTCTTTGTGATGTCTACATTCAAGTTATAGAGTTGAAACTTCATTTGATAGAACAGTTTTGAAACACTCTTTTTTTAGAATCTGCAAGTGGATATTTGGAGCAATTTCAGGCCAAACCTGGAAAAGGAAATATCTTCACATAAAAACTAGACAGAAGCATTCTCAGAAACTTCTTTGTGATGCATGCATTCAACTCACAGAGTTGAACCTTCCTTTTGATAGAGCAGTTTTGAAACACTCTTTTTGCAGAATTTGCAAGTATATATGTGTTGCGCTTTGAGGCCTATGCTGGAAAAGGAAATAACTTCCCATAAAAAGTAGAGAGAAGCATTGTCAATAACTTCTTTTTGATGTGTGCATTCAACTCACAGAGTTGAACCTTCCTTTTGATAGAGCAGTTTAGAAACCCTCTTTTTTTAGAATCGGCAAATGAATATTTGAAGCCCTTTAAGGCCTATGCTGTAAAAGGAAACATCTTCACATAAAAAACTAGACAGAAGCATTCTCAGGAACTTCTTTGTGATATGTGCAGTCAATTCATAGAGTTGAACCTTCCTTTTGATAGAGCAGTTTTCAAACACTCTTTTTGTAGAATCTGCAAGTGGATATTTGGAGCGATTGCGGCCTCTGGTGAAAAAGGAAATATCTTCATATAGAAACTAGACGGAAGCCGTCTCAGAAACTAATTTGTGGTGTGTGTTTTCAACTCACAGACTTGTACCTTCTGTTTTGTAGAGCAGTTTTGAAACACCTTTTTTGTAGAATTTTCAATTGGTTATTTACAGTGCTTTGAGGCCTATGCTGGAAAAGGAAATATCTTCACATAAAAACAAGAGAGAAATGTTTTCACAAACTTCTTTCTGTTGTGTGCATTCAACTCCGAGAGTTGAACTTTTCTTTTGATAGGGCAGTTTTGAAACACTGATTTTAGAGGATCTGTAAGTGTATATATGGAGCACTTTGAGGACTATGCTGGAAAAGGAAATATCTTCACATAAAAACAAGACAGAAGCATTCTCAAAAATTTCTTTGTGACATGTACATTCAACTTATAGAGTTAAATCGTCCTTTTGATACAGCAGCTTTGAAACACTCTTTTTGAAGAAGTTGCATGTGAATACTTAGAGCACTTTGATGCCTAAGCTGGAAAAGGAAATATCTTCACATAAAAACTAGAGAGCTGCATTTTCAGAAACTTCTTTGCGATGTACGCGTTCAAATCACAGAGCTGAACCACGCTATTCATACAGCAGTTTTGAAACACTCTTTTTGCAGAATCTGCAAGTGGATATTTGGAGCGCTTTGATGCCTAAGCTGGAAAAGGGAATATTCTCACATACAAACAAGAGAGAAGCATTCTCAGAAACTTGTTTGTGATGTGTGCATTCAATTCACAGTGCTGAACATTCCTTTTGATAGAGCAGTTTTGAAACACTCTTTTTCTAGAATCTGCAGGTGGATATTTGGAGCACTTCGAGGCCTATGCTGGAAAAGGAAATATCTTCACTTAAAAACTATACAGAAGCATTCTGAGAAATTGCTTTGTGATGACTTCATTCAATTCACAGAGTTGAATCTTCCTTTTGATAGAGCAATTTAGAAACACTATTTTTGTAGAATCTGCAAATGAATATTTGGAGCGCTTTGAGGCCTATGCTGGAAATGCGAATATCTTCACCTTAAAACTAGACCGAAGCATTCTAAGAAACTTCTTTTTGACGTGTGCATTCAACTAACAAAGTTAAAACTTTGTTTTTATAGAGCAGTTTTGAAACACTCTTTTTGTAGAATCTGAAAGTGGATATTTGGAGTGTTTTGAGGCCAATGCTGGAAAAGGAATTATATTAACATAAAAACTAGACAGCAGCATTCTCACAAACTTCTTTGTTCTGTGTGCATTCAACATGCAGAGTTGAATCTTCCTTTTGATAGAGCAGTTTTGAAACAATCTTTTTGCAGAAACCCCAAGTCAATATTGGGAGCGCTTGGAGGCCCATTCTGGAAAAGGAAACATCTTCATATAAAAACTAGACAGAAGCATTCTCAGAAACTCCTTTGTGATGTCTACGTTCAAGTCATCGAGTTGAACCTTCCTTTTGATAGAGCAGTTTTGAAACACTCTTTTTGTAGAATCTCTAAGTGGCTATTTGGAGCGATTGTACCTCTTGTGGAAAAGGAAATATCTTCATATAGAAACTAGACGGAAGCCTTCTCAGAAACTAATTTTTGATGAGTGTTTTCAACTCACAGACTTGTACCTTCTGTTTTATAGAGCAGTTTTGAAACACCTTTTTGGTAGAATTTTCAATTGGTTATTTGCAGCGCTTTGAGGCCTATGCTGGAAAAGGAAATATCTTCACTTAAAAACTACAGAGAAGCGTTTTCTCAAACTTCTTTGTGATGGGTGCATTCAACTCCCAGAGTTGAACTTTCCTTTTGATAGAGCAGTTTTGAAACACTGTTTTTAGAGGATCTGCACGTGTACATATGGAGTGCTTTAAAGACTATGCTGGAAAAGGAAATATCTTCACATAAAAACAAGATAGAAACATTCTCAAAAATTTATTTGTGACGTGTGCATTCAACATATAGAGTTATATCGTCCTTTTGATACAGCAGTTTGAAACACTCTTTTTGTAGTATTTGCGTGTGAATACTTATAGCACTTTGAGGCCTAAGCTGGAAAAGGGAATATCCTCACATAAAAACAATAGAGAAGCATTCTCAGAAACTTCTTTGTGATGAGTGCATTCAATTCACAGTGCTGAACATTCCTTTTGCTAGAGAAGTTGTGAAACACTCTTTTTCTAGAATCTGCAAGTGGATATTTGGAGCACTTTGAGGCCTATGCTGGAAAAGGAAATATCTTCACTTAAAAACCAGACAGAAGCATTCTCAGAAACTTCTTTGTGATGTCTGCATTGAATTCACAGAGTTGGACCTTCCTTTTGATAGAGCAGTTTTGAAACACTATTTTTGTAGAGTCTGCAAGTGAATATTTGGAGCGCTTTGAGGCTAATGCTCTAAAAGTAAATATCTTCACCTAAAAGCTAGACAGACGCATTCTAAGAAAATTCTTTTTGATGAGTGCATTCAACTAACAAATTTGAACTTTTTTTGATAGAGCAGTTTTGAAACACTCTTTTAATAGAATCTGCAGGTGAATATTTGGAGTACTTTGAGGCCAGTGCTCCAAAAGTAAATATCATCAAATAAAAACTAGACAGAAGCATTGTCAGAAACATCTTTATGATGTGTGCATTCAACTCACAGAGTTGAAGCTCCTTTTTGATAGATTAGTTTTGAAACACTCTTTTTGTAGAATCTGCAAGGGGATATTTGGACTGATTTGAGGCATTCGTTGGAAACGGGAATATCTTCACTTAAAACTAGACAGAAGCCTTCTCAGAAACTTCTTTGTGATGTGTGCAATCAACTCACCTAGTTGAACCTTCCTTTTTTGATAGAGCAGTTTTGAAATACTCTTTTTGTAGAATATGCAAGTGGACATTGGGAGCACTTTGAGGCCTTCTGAGGAAAAGGAAATGTCTTCACATAAAAACTAGACAGTAGCGTTTTCAGAAACTGGTTTGTGATGTGTGCATTCAATTCACTGAGTTGAACTTTCCTGTTGATCAGCTGTTTTGAAACACTCTTTTTGTAAAATCTGCAAGTGGATATTTGGAGTGCTTTGAATCCTTCATTGGAAAAGGGAATATCTTAAAATAAAACAAGACTGAAGCATTCTCAGAAACTTCTTTGTGATGTGCACATTCAACTCACAGAGTTGAACCTTCCTTTTGATACAGCAGATATAAAACACTGTTTTTCTAGGATCTGCAATGGACATTTGTAGTACTTTGAGGGCTATGTTGGAAAATGAAATATCTTCAAATAAAACCTAGACAGAAGCATTCTCAGAAATATCCTTGTGATTTTGCATTCAACTGACAGAGTTGAACATACCTTTTAATAGAGGAGTTGTGAAACACTCTTTTTGAGAAACCTGCAAGTGGAAATTTGAAATGATTTCAGGCCTTTGTTGGAAACGGAATATCTTCACATAAAAACTAGACAGAAGCATTCTCATAAACGTCTTTGTGATGTGTTCATTCAATTCACAGAGTTGAACTTTTCTTTTGATAGAACAGTTTTGAAACAATGTTTTTGTAGGATCTGCAGTAGGATATTTGGACACATTTGAGGCCTTCTTTCGAAACTGGAATATCTTCACATAAAAGCTGGACAGAAGCATTCTTAGAAATTTCTTTGTGATATGTGCACTCAACTCACAGAGTTGAACCTTACTTTTGCTATATCAGTTTTGAAACCCACTTTCTGTAGATTCTGCAAGAGGACATTTGGAGGGCTTTAAGGCCTTTGGTGGAAAAGGAAATATCTTCACATACAAACTAGACAGAAACATTATCAGAAACATCTCTGAGATGTGTGCATTCAACTCAATGATTTGAGTCTTCCTTTTGATAGAGCAGTTTTGAAACACTCTTTTTGTAGAATCTCAAAGTGGATATTTGGAGCTGTTTGAATCCTTCATTGGAAACGGGAATATCTTCAAATAAAAACAAGACAGAAGCATTCTCAGAAACTACTTTGTGATATGTATATTCAACTCACAGAGTTCAACCCTTCTTATGATAGAGTAGTTTTGAAACGCTCTTTTTGTAGAATCTGCAAGTGGACATTTGCAGCTCTTTGAGGGCTCTGGTGTAAAAACAAATATCTTCACATAAAAACTAGACAGAATCATTCTCAGAAACTTCTTTGTGATGTTTTCATGCAACGCACAGAGTTGAACATATCTTTTCATAGAGCAGTAGTGAAACACTCTTTTTCAAGGACTTGCAAGTGGTTATTTGGACAGATTTGAGGCCTTCATTGGAAACAGGAATATCTTCACAGAGAAACTAGACAGAAGCATTCTCAAAAACTTCTTTCAGATGTGTGCATTCCCCTCACAGAGGTCAACATAACTTTTCATAGAGCAGTTTTGAAACACTCTGTGGAATCTGCAAGTGGATATTTAGACCTCTTTGACGCCTTCTTTGGAAACGGGAATATCTTCACATAAAAACTAGACAGAAGCATTCTCAGAAACTTCTTTTTCATGTGTGACTTCAACTGACAGATTTGAAACCTCCTTTTGATAGAGCAGTTTTGAAACATTTTGTGTAGAATCTGCAATTGGACAGTTTGAGAGCTTTGAGGCCTTTGGTGGAAAGGGAAATATCTTCACATAAAACTAGACAGAAGCAATCTCAGAAACTTCTCTGTGATCTGTGCATTCAACTCACAGAGATGAACCATCCTTTTCATAGAGCAGTTTTGAAACACTCTTTTTGTAGAATCTGAAAGAGGACAATTTGTAGGACTTTGAGGGCTGTAGTGGAAAAGGAAATATCTTCCAATAAATACCAGACAGAAGCATTCTCAGAAACTTCTTTGAGAAGTTTGCATTCAACTCACAGAGTTGAACATTCCTTTTGATAGAGCAGTAGTGAAACACTCTTTTTGAAGAACCTGCAAGTGGATATTTGGACAGATTTGGGTCCTTAATTAAAAACAGGAATATCTTCACATAAAAACTGGACAGAAGCGTTATCAGTAATTTCTTTGTGATGTATGCTTTCAATTCATGGAGCAGAACATAAGTTTCCATGGAGCAGTTTTGAAACCCTCTTTTTGTATAATCCACAAGTGGATATTTGGACCATTTCAGGGCTTCATTAGAAACGGAATTATCTTCCCATAAAAACTACACAGAAGCATTCTCAGAAACTTCTTTGTGATGGGTGCATTCAACTCACAGATTTGAACATAACTTTTCATAGAGCAGTTTTGAAACAGTCTTTTTGTAGAATCTGTAAGGGGATATTTGGACCGATTTGAGGCCTTTGTTGGAAACTTGAATATCATCACATAAAAACTAGACAAAAGCATTGTCAGAAACTTCTTTGTGATGTGTGCATTCAACTCAAAGATTTAAACCTTCATTTTGATAGAGCAGTTTTGAAATCTTTTTTTGTGGAATGTGAATGTGGACAATTGGAGCGCTTTGAGGCCTTCAGTGGAAAAGGAAATATCTTCACATAAAAACTAGACTGAGCATTCTCAGAAAGTTCTTTCTTTTGTGTGCATTCAACTTACAGAGTTGAACCTTCCTTTTGATAGAGCCGTTTAGATACAGTTTTTTGTGGTATCTGAAAGTGGACATTTGGAGCACTTTGAGTTCTCTGGTGGAAAAGGAAATACCTTCACATGAAAACTAGACAGAAGCATTCTCAGAAACTTCTTTGTGAAGTGTGAATTCAACTCACTGAGTTGAATCTTCCTTTTGATAGAGTAGTTTTGAAACAGTTTTTTGTAGAATCTGCAAGCGGATATTTAGAGGGCTTTGAAGCCTTTGTTTGAAACGGGAATATCTTCAAATAAAAACTAGACCGAAGCACTCTCAGAAACAACTTTGTGATATGGCCATTCAACTCACAGAGTTGAACCTTTCTTTTGATAGAGCAGTTTAGAAACTCTCTTTTTTGTAGAATCTGAAAGAGGACCTTTGTAGCACCTTGAGGGCTATCGTGGAAAAGGCAATATCTTCAACCAAAGACTACACAGAAAAATTCTCAGAAACAACTTTGGAATGTTTGCATTCAACTCACGGAGTTGAACATACATTTTCTTAGTGCAGTTGTTGAACACTCTTTTTGAAGGACCTGCAAGTGGATATTTGGAATGATTTGAGGCCTTCATTGAAAATGAGAACGTCTTCACATATAAACTAGACAGAAGGATTCTCAGAAACTACTTTGTGATGTGTGCATTCAACTGATGGAGTTGAACATAACTATTCATAGAGCAGTTTTGAAACACTCTTTTTGTAGAATCTGCGAGAGCATATTTGGACAGTGTGAAGCCTTCATTGGAAACGGGAATATCTTCACAAAAAATCTAGACAGAAACATTCTCAGAAACTACCTTGTGATGTGTGCATTCGACTCACAGAGTTGAACATAACTTTTCATAGAGCAGTTTTGAAACACTCTTTTTGTAGAATCTGAAAGGGGATATTTGGACCGATTTGAGGCTTTCATTGCAAACAGGAATATCTTCAGATAAAAACAAGACCTGAGCACTGTCAGAAACTTCTTTGTGATGTGTGCATTCAGCTCATAGAGCTGAAACTTCCTTTTGATAGAGCAGTTTGAAACCTTTTTTTATGGAATTTGCAAGTGGACATTTGGAGTGCTTTGAGGTCTTTGGTGGAAAAGGCAACATCTTCACATAAAACTAGACAGAAGCAACCTCAGAAACTTCTCTGTGATCTGTGCATTCAACTCACAGAGTTGAACCATCCTTTTCATCGAGCAGTTTTGAAACACATTTTTTGTAGAATCTGGAAGTAGACAATTGGAGTGCTTAGAGGACTTCATTGGAAAAGGAAATCTCTTCACATAAAAACTAGACAGAAGCATTATCAGAAACTTCTTTGTGTTGTGTGCATTCAACTCCCAGAGTTGAATCTTCCTTTTGATAGAGCAGTTTTGAAACATTCTTTTTGTAGTATCTGCAATTGGATACTTGGAGAGTTTTGAAGCCTTCATTGGAAACGGGAACGTGTTCAAATAAAATCAGAAGAATTCTCAGAAACTACTTTGTGATGTGTGCATTCAACTCACAGAGATGAACATTTCCTTTGATAGAGCAGCTTTGAAACACTCTTTTTGTAGAATCTGCAAATGGACATTTGTATCGCTTTGAGGGCTATGGTGGAAATTGAAATATCTTCAAATAAAAACTAGACGGAAGCATTCACAGAAACTTCTTTGTGATATTTGCATTCACCTCACAGTTGAACATGCCTTTTCATAGAGCAGTTGTGAAACAGTCTTTTTGAAATCCTGCAAGTGGATAATTTTACCAATTTAAGGCCTTCGTTGAAATTGGGAAAATCTTCACATAAAAACCAGACAGAAACATTCTCAGAAACTTCTTTGTGATGTGTGCATTCAACTCACAGAGTAGAACATAAGTTTTCATAGGACAGTTTTGAAACACTCTTTCTGTAGAATCTGCAAGTGGATATTTGGACTGTTTGATTCATTCATTGGAAACGGGAATTTCTTCCCATAAAAATTAGACAGAAGCATTCCCAGAAACTTCTTTGTGATGTGTGCATTCAACTCACAGAATTGAACATACCTTTTCATAGAGCAGTTTTGAAACACTCTTTTTGTAGAATCTGCAAGGGGATATTTGGACCAATTTGAGGCCTTCGTTGGAAACAGGAATATCTCCTCATAAAAACTAGACAGAAGCATTGTCAGCAACTACTTTTTGATGTGTGCATTCAACTTAAACAGTTGAACCTTCCTTTTGCTAGAGTAGCTTTGAAACCTTTTTTTTTTTGGAACCTTCAAGTGGACATTTGGAGCGATTTCAAGCCTTCGGTGGAAAAGGAAATATCTTTACATAAAAAGTGGACAGAAGCATTCTCAGAAACTTCTTTGTGATGTGTGCATTCAGCTCAAGGAGTTGAACTATCTTTTTGAAGAGCATTTTTGAAACACTCTTTTTTAGAGTCTGCAAAAGGACACTTTTAGCGATTTTGGGCTATGGTGGAAAAGAAAATATCATCAAATAAAAACTACACAGAAGCATACTCAGAAACTTCTTTGTGATGTGTGCGTTCAACTCATAGAATTGTACATATCTTTTCATAAAGCAGTTTTGAAACTGTCTTTTTGTGGAATCTGCAAATGAATACTTGGAACGCTTTGTGGCCTTCCTTGGCAACGGGAGTACCTGCACATAAAAACAAGAAAGAATAATTCTCAGAATTTTTTTGTGATGTGTGCATTCAACTGACAGAGTTGATCCTTCTTTTTGATAGAGGAGTTTTGAGACACTGTTTTTGTAGATTCTGCAAGGGGATAGACCGATTTGGGGCCTTCATTGGAATCCAGAATAGCTTCACATAAAAACTAGACAGAAGGATTCTGAGAAACGATTTTGTGATGTGTGCATTCAACTCACAGAGATGAACCTTCCTTTTCATAGAGCAGTTTTGAAACACTCCTTTTGTAGAATCTGCAAGTGGAAATTTGGTCCGCTTTGAGGCCTTTGTTGGAAACGGGAATATCTTCACCTAAAAATTAGACAGAAGCATTCTCAGAGAATTCTTTGTGATGTGTGCTTTTACCTCACAGAGTTGAACCTTCCTCTTGATAGAACACTTTTGAAACACTCTTTTCGTAGAATCTGCAATGGGATATTTGGATCGTTTTGAAGCCTCCATCAGAAACAGGAATATCTTCACATAAAAGTACACAGAAGCATTCTCAGAAACTGTTTTGTTATGTGAGCATTCAACTCACCGAGTTGAATCTTCCTTTTCATAGAACAGTTTTGAAAAACTTTTTTTGCAGGATCTGCAAGAGGATATTTGGAGTGCTTTGAGGCCTTCAGTTTAAAAGGAAATATCTTCATATAAAAACTAGACAGAAGTATCCTAAGAAACTTCTTTGTGATGCGTGCATTCAACTCACAGAGTTGAACATAACGGTTCATCAAGCAGTTTTGAAACACTCTTTTTGTACAATCTGCAAGTGGATATGTGGAGCGCTTTGAAGCTTTCATTGGAAACGGGTATATCTTGAAATAAAATCTAGATAGAAGAATTTTCAGAAACTAATTTTTGGTGTGTGCATTCAACTCACGGAGTTGAGCCTTCCTTTTGATAGAGCAGTTTTGAAACACTCTTTTTGTAGAATCTGCAAGTGGATATTTGCAGTGCTTTGAGGCGTATGGTAGAAAAGGAAATATCTTCATATAAAAACTAGACAAATCATTCTCAGAAACTTCTTTGTGATGTTTTCATTGAAGTCACAGAGGTGAACAAATCTTTTCATAGAGCAGTTGTGAAACATGCTTTCTAAGAACCTGCAAGTGGATATTTGGACCGAATTGAGGCCCTCTTTGGAAACGGGTATATCTTCACATAAAAACTAGACAGAAGCATTCTCAGAAACATCTTTGAGATGTTTCTCACAGAATTGAACATAATGTTTCATAGAGCAGTTTTGGAACACTCCTTTTCTAGAATCTGCAAGTGGATATTTGGAGTGCTTTGAGGTCTATGGAAGAAAAGGAAATATCTTCTCATAAAAACTAAACGGAAGCATTCTCAGAAACTTCTTTTTGATGTGTGCATTCAACTCACAGAATTTAACCTTCCTTTTGATAGAACAGTTTTGAAACACTCTTTTTGTATAATCTGCAAGTGGATATTTGGAGCGCTTTGAGGCCTGTGGTAGAAAAGGAAATAACTTCACTTAAAAACTACACAACAGCATTCTCAGGAACTTCTTCTTGATGTGTGCATTCTACTCACACAGTTGAACCTTCCTTCTGATAGAGCACTTTTAAAGCACTCTTTTTGTAGAATCTGCAAGTGGATATTTGGAGTGCTTTGAAGCATTCTTTGGAATCGTGAGTATTTTCAAATAAAAACTAGGCAGATTCATTTTCAGAAACTACTTTGTGATGTGTGCATTCAACTCACAGTGTACAGCCTTCTTTTTGATAGAACAGTTTTTAGCAATCTTTTTGTGGAATTTACAAGTGGATATTCAGAGCGTTTCAAGGATTATGGTGGAAAAGGAAATGTCTTCAAATAAAAACAAGACAGAAGCGTTCTCAGAAACTTCTTTGTGATGTGTGCATTCAACTCACAGTGTTGAACCTTCCTTTAGACACAGCAGTTTTGAAAAACCCTTTTCGTAGATTCTGCAAGGGGATATTTAGACCTATTTGAGGCCTTCCTTGGAAACGAGCAGATCTTCACATAATAACTAGACAGAAGCATTCTCACAAACTGCTTTGTGATGTGTGCATTCAACTCATAGATTTGAACATAACTTTTCATAGAGCAGTTTTGAAACACTCTTTTTGTAGAATCTGCAAGTGGACAATTGGAGCACTTTTAGGAATTCGGTGGAATAGGAAATATCCACATAAAAAGTAGACAGAAGCATTATCAGAAACTTCTTTGTGATGTATGCATTTAACTCACAGAGTTCAACATAATTTTTAATAGAACAGCTTTGAAACACTCTTTTTGTAGAATCTGCAAGTGGACATTTGGAGCACTTTTAGGCATTCAGTGGAACAGAAAATATCTTCACATAAACACTAGACAGAAGCATTCTCAGAAACTTCTTTGTGATGTGTGCATTCAATTTACTGAGCTGAAACTTCCTTTTGATAGAGCAGGCTTGGAAGTCTCTTTTTGTAGAATCTGCAAGTGGATATTTGGAGCACATTGAATCCTTCCTTGGAAACGGGAATATCTTCAAATATAAACTAGACAGAAGCATTCTCAAAAACTGCATTGTGATGTGTGCATTCTTCTCACAGAGTTAAACTTTCCTTTTGATAGAGCAGTTATGAAACACTCTTTTTGTATAAACTGCAGGATGATGTTTGCACCATTTTGAGGCCTTCATTCGAAACGCATATACATTTACATAAAAACTAGACAGAAGCATTCTCAGAAAATTTTTCTGATGTGTGCATTCAACTCACAGATTTTAACATTCCTTTTGATAGAGCAGTTTCAAAACACTTCGTTTGTAAAATCTGCAAGTGGACATTTGGAGCGCTTTGAGGCCTTCTGTGGAAAAGGAAATATCTTCACATAAAAACTAGACAGAAGCATTCTCAGAAACTTATTTGTGATGTGTGCATTCTGCTCACAGAGTTGAACATACCTTTTCATAGAGCAGTTTTGTAACCCTCTTTTTGTAGAGTCCGCAAGGGGATATGTGGATCGATTTGAGGCCTTTTTTGGTAACGAGAATTTCTTCACATAAAAAATTGAGGGAAGTATTCTCAGAAACTGCTTTCTGAAATGTGCATTCTACTCACAGAGTTTTACCTTCCTTTTGATACAGCAGTTTTGAAACCCCCTTTTTGTAGAATCTGCAAGTGGATATTTTGAACGCTATGGTTCCTTCATTGGAATCCGGAATATCTTGAAATAAAAAATAGACAGAAGCATTCTCATAAACTACTTTGTGATATGTGCATTCAACTCACAGAGTTGAACCTTTCTTTTGATAGAGCAGTTTCAAAAAACTCTTTTTACAGAATCTGCATGTGGACAATTGTAGTGCTTTGAGGGCTATGGTGTGATAGGAAATATCTTCAAATTAAAACTAGACAGAAATATTCTAAGAAACTTCTTTGTGATTTTTGCATTGAACTCACTGAGTTGAACATTCCTCTTCATAGAGCAGTTGTGAAACACTGTTTTTGAAGAACCTGCAACTGTATACTTGGACCAATTTGAGGCCCTCATTGGAAACGGGAATATCTTCACATAAAAACAAGACAGAAGCATTCTCAGAAATGTCTTTGTGATGTGTGCATTCAACTCACAGAGTTGAACCTTCCTTTTGATAGAGCAGTTTTGAGACACTGTTTTTGTAGAATCTGCAAAGCGATATTTGGACTGATTGCGTTCCTTCATTGGAAAGGGGAATATCTTTACAAAAATCTAAGCAGAAACATTCTCACAAACTCCTTTGTGATGTGTGCATTCAACTCACAGAGTTGAAAATACCTTTTCTTGGAGCAGTCGTGAAACATGCTTTTTGAAGAATCTGAAATTGGATATTTGGGCCAATTTGAGGCCCTCATTGGAAACGGGAATACCTTCACACAAATACTACACAGAAGCATTCTCAGAAATGTCTTTGTGATGTGTGCATTCAACTCACAGAGTTGAACCTTCCTTTTGATAAAGCAGTTTTGAGACACTGTTTTTGTAGTATATGCAAAGTGATATTTGGACCGGTTGCATTCCTTCGTTGGAAAGGGGAATATCTTCATAAAAATCTAAGCAGAAACATTCTCACAAACTCCTTTGTGATGTGTGAATTCAA
The DNA here is from genome assembly GCF_028885655.2 of Pongo abelii. Taxonomy (NCBI): domain Eukaryota; kingdom Metazoa; phylum Chordata; class Mammalia; order Primates; family Hominidae; genus Pongo; species Pongo abelii. The sequence goes on along the minus strand of NC_072000.2, from coordinate 12,734,026 downwards.
CTCACAGAATTGAGAATACCTTTTCATAGAGCAGTTGTGAAACACGCTTTTTGAAGAACCTGCAAGTGGATATTTGGGCCAATTTGAGGACTTCGTTGGAAACGGGTATATCTTCACATAAAAACTAGACAGAAGCATTCTGAGAAACTTCTTTGCGATATGTGCATTCAACTCACAGAGTTGAAACTTCCGCTTGATAGAGCAGTTTTTAAACACTCTTTTTGTAGAATCTGCAAGGGGATATTTGAACTGATTTGAGCCCTTCGTTGAAAACGGGAATATCTGCACATAAAAACTGGACAGAAATATTCTCAGAAACTTCTTTCTGATGACGTCATTCAACTCACAGATTTGAACCTTCCTTTTGATAGAGCAGTTTTGAAACAATTTTTTGTAGAACCTGCCAGTGGACATTCGGAGTGCTTTGAGGACCTCAGTGGAAAAAGAAATATCTTCATATAAAAATTAGACAGAAGCATTCTTTGAAACTACCTTTTGATGTGTGCATTCAACTCACAGAGTTGAACATTCCTTTTGATACAGCAGTTTTAAAACACTCTTTTTGTACAATCTGCAAGTGGACATTTGGAGCGGTTTGAAGCCTTCTTTGGTATCGTGAATATCTTCAAATAAAAACTAGACAGAAGCATTCTCAGAAAGCCCTTTGTGGTTTGTACATTCAACTTACAGAGTTGAGCTTTCCTTTTGATAGAGCAGTTTTGAAACAATGTTTTTGTAGAATCTACAAGTGGGTATTTGGAGCGCTTTGAGGCCTATGTTAGTAAAGGAAATAACTTCACATAAAAACTAGACAGAAACATTGTCAGAAACTTCATTGAGATGTGTGCATTCAACTCACAGGGTTGAATGTAACTTTTCATAGAACATTTGTGAAACATTGTTTTTGAAGGACCTGCAAGTGGATATTTGGACTGATTTGAGGCTTTCATTGGAAACGGAAATATCTTCACCTAAAAATTCCCCAAAAGCATTCTCAGAAACTTCTTTGTGATGTGTGCATTCAACTGACAGAGTTGAACATAGATTTTCATAAAGCAGTTTTGAAACACTCTTTTTGTAGAATCTGCAAGTGGATATTTGCACTCCTTTGAGGCCTTCATTGGAGACGGGAATATCTGCACATAAAAACTAGAGAGACACATTCTCAGAAACTTCTTTGTGGTGTGTGCATTCAATTCACAGAGTTCAACCTTACTTTTGATAGAGCAGATTGAAACACTCTTTTTGTAGAATCTGCAAGGGGATATTTGGACCGTTTTGAGGCCTTTGTTGGAAAGGGGAATATCTTCACATAAGAACTACACAGAAGCATTCTCAGAAACCTCTTTGTGATGTGCGCATTCAACTCACAGAATTGAACCTTCCTTTTTATAGAGCAGTTCTGAAACACTTTTTGTGTAAAATCTGCTAGTGGATGTTTGCAGAGCTTAGAGACATTCAGTGGAAAAGGAAATATCTCCACATAAAAACTAGACAATAGCATTCTCAGAAACTTCTTTGTGATGTGTGCATTGAACTCACAGAGTTGAATCTTCCTTTTGATAGAGCAGCTTTGAAACTTTCTTTTTGTGGAATCTGCAATTGGACATTTGCAGCACTTTGAAACCTTCATTGGAAACGGGAATATCTTCCACTAAAAACAAGACAGAACCATTCTCAAAAACTGCTTTTTGATGTGTTCATTCAACTTACATAACTGAATGTTGCCTTTCATAGATCAGTTTGGATACACTCTTTTTGTCAAATCTGCAAATGGACATTTGTAGTGCTTCATGGGCTACGGTGGAAAATGAAATATCTTCAAAGAAAATTAAACAGAAGTATTCTCAGAAACTTCTTTGTGATATGTGCATTCAGCTCACAGAGTTGAACATAACTTTTCATAGAGCAGCTTTGAAACCATTTTTTGTAGAATCTGCAAGTGTACATTTGATCACTTTGAGGCCTTCAGTGGAAAAGGAAATATCTTCACATAAAAACTAGACTGAAGCAGTCACAGAAACTTCTTTGTGTTGTGGGCATTCAACTGACAGAGTTGAACCTTCCTTTAGATAGAGCTGTTTTGAAACACTGTTATTGTAGGATCTGCAAGTGGATATTTGGAGGGCTTTGAGTCCTATGCTGGAAAAGGAAATATCCTCACATAAAAACTAGACAGAAGCATTCTCAGAAACTGGTTTGTGATGTGTGCATTCAACTCACAGAGTTGAACCTTCCTTTTGATAGAGCAGTTTTGAAACACTCTTTTCGTAGAATCTGAAAGTGGATATTTAGAGAGCTTTGTGACCTATGCTAGAAAAGGAAATATCTTCACATAAAAACTAGACAGAAGTGTTCTCAGAAACTTATTTGTGATGTGTGCATTCAACTTACAGAGTTGAACTTTCCTTTAGATAGGGTAGTTTTGAAACACTGTTTTTGTAAAATCTGCAAGTGGATATTTGGCAGGCTTTGAGGCCTTTCCTGGAAAAAGAAATATCTTCACATAAAAACTGGACAGAAGCGTTCTCAGAACCTTCTTTCTGATGTGTGCATTCAACTCACAGGGTTGAATCTTACTTTTGATAGAGCAGTATTGAAACACACTTTTGGTAGAATCTGCAAGTGGATTCTTAGAGCACTTTGAGTCCTATGATAGAAAAGGAAATATCCTCACATAAAAACTAGACAGAAGCATTCTCAGAAACTTCTTTGTGATGTGTGCATTAAACTCACTGAGTTGAACTTAACGTTTCATAGAGCAGTTTTGAATCACTCTTTTTGTAGAATCTTCAAGTGGACATTTTGAGTGCATTGACACCTTAGGTGGAAAAGGAAATATTTTTACATAAAAACTACAGAGTAGCATTCTCAGAAATTTATTTATGATGCGTGCATTCAACTCTTGGGATTGAACATTCACTTTCATGTAGCAGTTTTGAAACTCTCTTTTTGTAGAATTTGCAAGTGGATATTTGGAGTGCTTTGAGGCCTAAGGTAGAAAAGGAAACATCTTCATATAAAAACTACACAGAAGCTTTCTCAGAAACTTCTTTGTGATGTGTGCATCCAACTGACACGGTATAACCTTCCTTTTTATAGAGCAGTTTTGAAACACTCTTTTTGTAGAATCTGCAAGTGGTTATTTGGAGTGGTTTGAAGCCTTCGTTGGAAACGGTAATATCTTCAAATAAAAACTAGACAGAAGCATTCTCAGAAACTACCTTGTAATGTGTGCTTTCAACTCACCAAATTGAGCATTTCTTTTGATAGAGCAGTTTTGAATCTCACTTTTTGTGGAATCTGCCAGTGGATATTTGGAGTGTTTTGAGGCGTACATTAGAAAAGGAAATATCTTCACATAAAATCTAGAGAGATGCATTCTCAGGAACTTCTTTGAGATGTGTGCATTCAACTCACAGGGTTGAACCTTCCTTTTTATAGAGCAGTTTTGAAACACACTTTTTGTAGAATCTGCAATTGGCTATTTGGAGAGATTTGAAGCCTTCGTTGGAAACGGGAATTTCTTCAAATAAAGAAGAGACAGAAGTATTCCCAGAAACTGTTTTGTGATGTGTACATTCAACTCACAGAGTTGAACCTTTCTTTTGATAGATCAGTTTTGAAACACTCTTTTTGCAGCATCTTCAATTGGTTGCTTGTGGAGCTTTGTGAGCTGTGGTGGAAAAGGAAATATCTTCAAATAAAAACGACACAGAAGTATTCTCAGAATCTTCTTTGTTATGTGCACATTCAACTCACAGAGTTGAACACACCTTTTCATAGAGCAGTTGTGAAACACTCTTTTTGAAGGACCTGCAAGTGGATATTAGGACCCATTTGAGGTCTTCATTGGAAATGGGAATGTCTTCACATAAAAACTAGACAGAACCATTCTCAGAAACTACTTTGTGATGTGTGAATTCAATTCACATTGTTGTGCATAACTTTTCATAGAGCAGTTTTGATACACTCTTTTTGTAGAATCTGCAAGTGGATATTTAGACGACTTTGAGGCCTTCGTTGGAAAAGGGAATATCTGCAGATAAAAACTTGACAGAAGCATTTTCAGAAACTGCTTTGTGATGTGTGCATTCAACTCACAGGGTTGAAGCTTCCTTTTGATAAAGCAGTTTTGAAACACTCTTTTTGTCGAATCTGCACGGGGATATTTTGACCGTTTTGAGGCTTTCGATTTAAACGGGAATACCTTCACATAAAAACTAGAGAGAAGCATTCTTAGAAACATCTTTGTGATGTGTGTATTCAACTCACAGAGTTGAACCTTTGTTTTGATAGAGCAATTTTGTAACACATTTTTGGTAGAATCTGCAAGAGGACATTTCGAGCCCTTTGAGACCTTTGGTACAAAAGGAAATATCTTCACATAAATACTAGACAGAAGCATTGTCAGAAACTTTTTGTGATGTGTGCATTCAAACTCACAGTGATGAGCCTTCCTTTTGATAGAGCGGCTTTGAAAGACTCTTATTGTAGAATCTCCAAGTGGATATTTGGAGCACTTTGAATCCTTCGTTGGAAACGGGAATATCTTCAAATAAAAACTAGACAGAAGCATTCTCCGAAACTACTTTGAGATGCACGCATTCAATTCATGGAGTTGAGCCTTTCTTTTGATAGGGCAGTTTTGAAAACTCTTTTTGTAGAATCTGCAAATGGATATTTGGACTGCTTTGGGGCCTATGGTAGAAAAGGGAATACCTTCACATACAAACTAGACAGAAGCAGTCTCAGAAACATTTTTGTGATGTCTGCCTTCAACTTATAGAGTTGAACATTTGTTTTGATACAGCACCTTTGAAACACTTTTTTTGCAGAATCTGCAAGTGGACATTTGGAGTGCTTTGTGACCATTGGTGGAAAAGGAAACATCTTCACATAAAAAGTAGATAGAAGCATTCTCAGAAACTTCTTTGTTATGTGCATGTTCAACTCACAGAGTTGAACCTTCCTTTTGATAGAGCAGTTTTTAAACACTTTTTTTTTAGTATCTGCCAGTGGACATTTGGAGTGCTTTGAGGCCCTCGGTGGTAAGGGAAATCTCTTCACATAAAAACTACTCAGAAGCATTCTCAGAAACTTCTTTGTGATGTGTGCATCCAACTCACAGAGTTGAACCTTCCTTTTGGTAGAGCAGTTTTGAAACACTCTTTTTGTACAATCTGCAAATGGCTATTTTGAGTGCTTTGAAGCCTTCATTGGAAACGGGAATTTCTTCAAATAAAAACTCGACAGAAGCATTCTCAGAAACTGTTTTGTGTTGTGTGCATTCAACTCACAGTGTTGAATATTTCTTTTGACAGGGAAGTTTTGAAACACTGTTTTTGTAGAATCTGCATATAGACATTTGTAACGCTTTGAGAGCTATGGTGGAAAAGTAAATATCTTCAAATAAAAACTAGAGAGAAGCATTATCTGAAACTTCTTTGTGATGTGTGTATTCAACTCACGGAGTTTAAACTTTCTTTTGATGGAGCAGGTTTGAAACACTCATTCTGTGGTATCTGCAAGTGTATATTTGGAGTGCTTTGAAGACTTCATTGGAAATGGGAATATCTTCAAATAAAAACTAGACAGAAGCATTCTCAGCAACAAGTTTGTGATGTGTGTATTCAACTCACAGAGTTGAACATAACTTTTTATAGAGGAGATTTGAAAATCTCTATTTGCACTATCTGAAAGGGGATATTTGGACCATATTGACGCCCTCATTGGAAACAGGAATATCTTCCCATAAAACTAGACAGAAGCATTCTCAGAAACTACTTCGTGATGTGTACATTCAACTCACACAGTTGAAGCTTCCTTTTGATACAGCAGTTTTGAAACTTTTTGAAGAATTGGCAAGTGGATATTTGGAGCACTTTGAATCCTTCATTGGAAACGGGAATATCTTCAAATAAAAATTAGACAGAAGCATTCTCAGAAAATTCTTATGATGGGTGCATTCAACTCACAGAATTGAACTTTCCTTTTGATAGAGCAGTTTAGAAACACTCTTTTTGTAGAATCCAAAGGTAGATATTTGAACCGATTTGAGGCCTTGGTTGGAAACGGGATTAAATTCACATAAAAACTAGACAGAAGCATTCTCAGAAACTTCTTTAGGATGAGTGGATTCAACTCACAGAGATGACACTTCCTTTTGGTAGAGCAGTATTGAAACACTCTTTTGTAGAATCTGCAAGTGGACATTTGGAGCACTTTGAGGCCTTCGGCAAAAAAGGAAATATCTTCACATAAAAACAAGACAGAAACATTCTCAGAAACTTCTTTGAGATGTGTGCATTCAACTCACAGAGTTAAACATTCCTTTTGATAGAGCAGATTTGAAACACTCTTTTTGTAGGATCTGCAAGTGGATAATTGGAGCGCTTTGAAGGCTTTGTTGGAAACGGGAATACCTTCCACTAAAAACTAGACAGTAGCATTCCCAGAATCTACATTGTGATGTGTGCGTCCAACTCATAGAGTTGAATATACCTTTTCATAGAGAAGTTGTGAATCATCCTTTTTGAAAAACATGCAAGTGGATATTCATGGAATAAAATGTGGAATGCATTGGAATGTAGAATGCAATGTGTAATGCAATGGAATGGACCGAGGAATGGAACGCGGAATGGAAAGTGTAATGGAACGTGGAACGGAATGGATTGGAGTGTGGATTGGAAAGGAATGGAACATGGAATGGAATGGAAAGGAATATTGAATGGAATGGAATGGAATGTAAAATGGAATGGAATGGAACTTGGAATGGAATGGAATGGAATTTAATGTGGACTGGAAAGGAATCGAATGGAATGGAAAGTGGAATGGAATGGAATAGAATGTGGAAGGAAATGTGGAAAGGCATGGAATGCAATAGGGAATGGAGTGGAATGGAATGTGGAATGCAAAGCAAAGGAACGTGGAATGAATCAGAAGGGAATGTGGGTATGGAAGGTGGAATGGAATGGAACATAATGGAATGAGGAATGGAATGCAATGGAATGTGCAACGGAATGGAATGGAATGGAACATGGAATATAATGGAATGGAACGCAGAATGGAATGAAATGGAACGTGGAATGTAATGGAATGGAATGTGGAATGGAATGTAACGGAATGTGGAATGGAATGGAATGGAATGCGGAATGGAATGCAATGGAATGTGGAATGGAATGGGGAATGGAATGGAATGGAATGTGAAATGGAATGGAATGGAATGGAAGGAGGAATACAATGGAATGGAATGGAAGGAGGAATACAATGGAATGGAATGTGGAATGGAAAGGAATGGAAAGTGGAATGTAATGGAATGGTATTTGGACAGGAATGCAATGGAATGTGGAATGGACTGGAATGGAAAGTGGAATGGAATGGAATGGAATGTGGAGTGGAATGGAATGGAATGTGGAATGGAATGTGGAATGGAATGGAATAGAATTTGGAATGGAAAGGAACGTTTAATGGAATGGAATAGTATGTGTAATGAAATGGAATGGAAGGAAATGTGGAATGGAACAGAATGGAATGGTGTGTGGACTGGAATTGAATGGAATGGAATGTGGAATGGAATTTAGAATGGAACGGAGAGGAAAGGGTAATGGAATGTGAAATGAAATGAAATGGAATGGAATGGAAAGCGGAATGGAATGGAATGGATGGTGGAAAGGAATGGAAAGGAACGTGGAATGGAATGGAATGGAACGTGGAATGGAACGTGGCATGCAACGTGGATTGGCACGTGGAAGGGAATGCAATGTAAAGTGGAAGAGAATGGAATGGAAAGTGGAATGGAATGGAATGGAACGTGAAATGGAATGGAGTGTCATGTGGAATGGAATGGAAAAGAATGGAATGGAATGTGGATTTGAATGGAATAGAATGTGGAATGGAATGTGAAATAGCATGGAATGGAATGTGGAATGGAATGTGGAAAGCAATGTGCAAAGGAATGGAAAGGAACGTGAAATGGAATGTCATGTGGAATGGAATGAGGAATGGAATGTGGAATGGAATGGAATGGAATGTGGAATGAAAGGAATGGAGTGTGGAATAGAATGTGGAAAGGAATAGAATGTAACATTGAATGGATTGTGTAATGGAATGGAAAGTAATGTGGAATGGAATGTGGAATGGAATGTGCAATGGAATGCAATGTAATGTGGAGTGGAATGGAGTGGAAATGGAATGGAATTGAATGGATTATGCAATGGAATTGAATGGATTTTGGAATGGAATTGAATCAAATTGGAATGGAATGAGGAATGCAATAAAATGGAATGTAGAATAGAATGTGGAAAGGAAAGGAATCGAATGGAATGCAATGGAATGTGAATGGAGTGGAATGGAATGGAATAGGGAATGGAATGGAATGGAATGTGGAGTGGAATGCAATGGAATGGAATGTGGAATGGAATGGAATGGAATGTGGAATGGAATGGAATGAAAGGTGGAATGGAATGGGATGGAATGAAAGTTGGAAAGGAATGGAATGGAATGTGGAATGCAATGGAATAAAAGGTGGAATGTAATGGGATTGAATGAAAGTTGGAATGGAATGGAGTGGAATGTGGAATGGAATGTGGAATGGAGTGGAATGGAATCTGGAAAGGAAAGGAAGAGAATGCAATGGAATGCAATGTGGAATGGAATGGAATGGAATGGAATGTGGAATGGAATGTATTGGAATTTGGAACGGAAATTTGATTGGAATGGAATGGAATCTGGAATGGAATGCAATGGAATGGAATGGATTGTGTAATAGAACGTGGAATGGCACGTGGAATTGAACGTGGTATGGAAAGTGGAATGGAAAGTGAAATGGAATGTGGAATGGAATGGAATGGAATTTGGAATGGAATGGAATGTGTAATGGAATTGAATAGTACGTGTAATGAAATGGATTGGAAGGAAATGTGGAATGGAATGGAATGGAATGGTGTGTGGACTGGAATGGAATGGAAAGGAATGTGGAATGGAATTTAGAATGGAAAGGAAAGGATAGGGGAATGGAATGTGGAATGAAATGGAAAGGAATATGGAATGGAATGTGGAATGGAATGCAGTGGAAAGTGGAATGGAAAGGAATGGAATGAAAGGAATGTCATATGGAATTGAATGGAATGGAACGTGGAATTGACTGGAATTTAACATGCAATGGAACGTGGGATGAAACGTGGATTGGAATGTGGAATGGAAAATGGAACGGAACTTGGAATGGAAAGTGGGATGGAACGTGGAATGGAACGTCGAATAGAACGTTGAAGGAAATGGAATGGAATGTGGAATAGAATGGAACGGAATGTGGAATGGAATGGAATTGAATGGAATGGAATGTGGAATGGAATGGATTGGAATAGAGGGTGGAATGTGGAATGGAAAGGAATGGAATGTGGAATGTAATGTGGAATTGAAAGTGGAATGTAATGGAGTGGTATGGAATGGAATGTGTAATGGAATGAAATGGAATGTGGAAAGGAATGGAATGGAATGGAAAGTGGAATGGAATGGAATTGAATTCGGAATGGATTGGAAAGGAATGTGGAATAGAATTGAATGGATTGAGGAATGGAATGGAATGGAAAGGAGCGTGAAATGGAATGGAATATAATGTGGAACGGAATGTGGAATGTAATGAAGTGGAATTAAATGGAATGTGAAATGGAATTGAATGGAATGTGGAATGGTATGGAATGGAATGGGGAATGGAATGGAAAGTGGAATGGAATGGATTGTGGAATGGAATGAAATGGAATAGAATTTGAAATGGAATGGAATATAATGTAGATCGGAATGGAACGGAATGTGGAATGGTAAGTGAAATGGAATATAATGGAATGTGGAATGGAATATGAAATGGAATGGAATGAATGCAATCTGGAATGGAATGTGGAATAGAATTTGGAATGGAATGTGGAATGGAATGGAATGGAATGTGGAATGGATTGGAATTGAATGTGGAATTGAATGTGGAATGGAATGGAATGGAATGTGGAATGGAATGGAATGGAATGGAATGTGGAAAGCAAAGCAATGCAATGTGGAATGGAGTGGAATGTGGAATGGACTGGAATTGAACATGGAATGGATCAAGGGATGGAAATTGGAATGGAATGGTGAAAGGAAAAAGGAATGGAACGTGGAATGGAAGGTGGGATGGAACGTGGAATGGAAGGTGGGATGTAACGTGGAATGGAACGTAGAATGGAACGTGGAAGGGAATGGAATGGAAGGTGGAATGGAATGGAATGGAATGGAATATGGAATGAAATGGAAATGAATGTAATGGAAATTGGAATGGAATGCACTGGAATGTAGGGTGGAATGTGGAATGGAAAGGAATGGAATGTGGAATGGAATGTGGAAAGGAATCTGGAATGGAATGGAATGGTATGGAATGGAATGTGGAATACAATGAAATGGAATGAATGTAATCTGGAATGGAATGTGGAATGGAATTTGGAATGGAATGTGGAATGAAATGTGGAATGGAATGGAATGGAATTTGGATTGGAATGCAGAATGGAATGTAATGGAATGTGGAATGGAATGTGGAATGGACTGGAATGGAATGGAATGTGGAAAGCAATGAAATGCTATGTGGAATGGAGTGGAATGGAATATGGAATGGAACGGAATGTAATGTGGAACGGACTGCATTTGAACATGGAATGGAAAATGGGATGGAACGTGGAATGGAATGGGGAAAGGGAAATCGAATGCAACGTGGAATGGAAAGTGGGATGGGAAGTGGAATGGAATGTGGAATGGAACGTGGAAGGGAATGGAATGGATGGTGGAATGGAATGGAAAGGAATGTGGAATGGAATGGAAATGAATGGAATGGAAATTGGAATGGAACGGACTGTAATGTAGGGTGGAATGTGGAATGGAATGGAAAGGAATGTGGAATGGAATGTGGAATGGAATCTGGAATGGAATGGAATGGTATGGAATGGAATGTGGAATGGAATGAAATGGAATGTGGAAAGGAATGACATAGAATGGAATGTGGAATCGAATGTAATGGAATTCGTAACAGAGTGGAATGGAATGTGGAATAGAATGGAATGGATTGTGGAATGGAATGGAATGGAATGTGGAATGGAATGTGGAATAGAATGTGATACGGAATGTAATGGAATTTGTAACGGAATGTGGAATGTAATAGAATGGAATGTGGTATGCAATGGAATGGAATGTGGAATGGAATGAGTAATGGAATGTGGAATGGAATGTGGAATGGAATGGAATGGAATTGAATGTGGAATGGAATGGAATGGAATGTAGAATGGAATGTGGAATGGAAATTGGAATGGAATGTGGAATGCAATTTGCAATGGAATGTGGAATAGAATGGAATGGAATTTGGAATGGAATCTGCAATGGAATGGAATGGAATGTGAAATGGAATGGGGAATGGAATTGAATGGAATGTGGAAAGCAATGCAATGCAATGCGAAATGGAATGGAATGGGATATGGAATGGAATGGAGTGGAATGTGGAATGGACTGGAATTGAACTTGGAATGGAACGTGGGATGTAACGTGGAAAGGAATGTGGAGTGGAAAATGGAATGGAACGTGGAATGGAAAGTGGGATGGAACATGGCATGGTACGTGGAATGGAACTTCGAAGGGGATGGAATGGAATGTGGAATGGAATGGAAATGAATGGAATGGAATGTGGAATGGAATGGATTGGAATATAGGGTATAATGTGGAATGCAACAGAATGCAATGTGGAATAGAATGTGGAATGGAATGTGGAATTTAATAGAGTGGTATGGAATGGAATGTGGAATGGAATGAAATGGAATGTGTAAAGTAATAGAATGGAATAGAACGTGGAATGCAAAGGAAATGAATTCGGAATGGAATGGAATGGAATGTGGAATAGAATGGAATGGATTGTGGAATGGAATGGAATGGAAAGGAACGTGAAATTGAAAGGAATGGAATGTGGAACGGAATGTGGAATGTAATGGAATGGAATGAAATGGAATGTGGAATGGAATGGAATGGAATGTGGAATGGTATGGAATGGAATGTGAAATGGAATGGAAAGTGAAATGGAATGAAATGTGGAATGGAATGAAATGGAACGGAATTTGAAATGGAATAGAATAGAACGTGGAAAGGAATGGAATGGAATGTGGAATGGAAAGTGGAATGGAATATAATGGAATGTGGAATGGAATATGAAATGGAATGGAATGAACGTATTCTGAAATGGAATGTGGAATGGAATTTGGAATGGAATGTTGAATGGAATGTGGAATGGAATGGAATGGAATTTGGAATGGAATGTGGAATGGAATGGAATGAAATGTGGAATGGAATGTGGAATGGAATGCAATGGAATGGAAGGTAGAAGGCAATGCAATGCAATGTGGAATGGAGTGGAATGGAATATGGAATGGAATGGAATGGAATGTGGAATAGACTGGAATTGAACATTGAATGGGACGTGTGATGGAACGTGGAATGGAAAGGGGAATGGAAAATTGAATGGAACGTGGAATGGAAAGTGTGATGGAAGACGGAATGGAACATGGAATGGAATGGAAAGGAAAGTGAAATTGAAAGGAATGGAATGTGGAACGGAATGTGGAATGTAATGAAATGGAATGGAATGGAATGTGGAATGGTATGGAATGGAATGTGGAATGGAATGGAAAGGGAAATTGAATGAAATGTGGAATGGAATGAAATGGAACAGAATTTGAAATGGAATAGAATAGAACGTGGAAAGGAATGGAATGGAATGTGGAATGGAAATTGGAATGGAATATAATGGAATGTGGAATGGAATATGAAATGGAATGGAATGAATGTATTCTGAAATGGAATGTGGAATGGAATTTGGAATGGAATGTTGAATGGAATGTGGTATGCAATGGAATGGAATTTGGAATGGAATGTGGAATGGAATGGAATGAAATGTGGAATGGAATGTGGAAGTTAATGCAATGGAATGGAAGGTAGAAGGCAATGCAATGCAATGTGGAATGGAGTGGAATGGAATATGGAATGGAATGGAATGGAATGGAATGTGGAATAGACTGGAATTGAATATGGAATGGGACGTGTGATGGAACGTGGAATGGAATGGGGAATGGAAAATTGAATGGAACGTGGAATGGAAAGTGGGATGGAACATGGCATGCAACGTGGAATGGAACGTGGAAGGAAATGTAATGAAAGGTGCAATGGAATGGAATGGAATGTGGAATGGAATGGAAATGAATGAAATGGAATGTGGAATGGAATGGACTGGAATGTAGGGGGGAATGTTGAATGGAATGTAATGGAATGTGGAATGGAATGTGGAATGGAATGTGGAATGCAATGGAATGGTATGGAATAGAATAAGGAATGGAATGAAATGGAATGTGAAAGGAATGTCATAGAAATGAATGTGGAATGGAATGGAATGGAATTTGGAATAGAATGGAATGGAATGTGGAATAGAATGGAATGGATTGTGAAATGGAAAGGAATGGAATGGAACTTTGAACGGAGTGGAATGGAACGTGAAAGTGAATGGAATGGAAATTGGAATGGAATAGAGTGGAACGTGGAATGGAATGGAATAGAATGGAACGTGGAATGGATTTGAAAGGAATGGAATATGGGATGTGATGGAATTGAAAGAGGAATTCAAGGGAGTGGAATGTGGTATGGAATGGAATGGCATGGAATCTGAAATGGAATGTGCAATGAATTGGCATGCAATGAAGAATGGAAAGGAATGGAATGTGGAATGGAATGGAAAGGATTGTGGAATCAAATGTGGAATGGAATGGAATAGAATGTTGAATGGAAGGTGGAATGCAATGCAATGGAACGTAGAATGGAATAGATTGGAATTTGGAATGGAAAGTCCATTGGAATGGAATGGAATGTGGAATAGAATGGAATGGAATGTTGAATGGAATGGAACGGAACGTGAAATGGAATGTGGAACTTAACGTGGAATGGAAAGTGTAATGGAACGTGCAATGGAAAGCGGAATGGAATGGAAAGGAATGTGGAATTAAATGTGGAATAGAATGGATTGGAATGTGGAATGCAATGTGGAATGGAATGGAATGGAACGTGGAATGGAACAGAAAGGAATGTGGAATGGAAAGGAATGGAATGTGGAATGGAATTTGGAATGGAAAGGAATGGAATGTGGAATTGAATGTGCAATAGAAAGGAATGGAATGTGGAATGCAGTGAAATGGAATGTGTAATGAGATGGAATGGAATGTGGAATGGAATGTGGAAAGGAATGGAATGGTATGTGGAATGGAATGTGTAAAGGAATGTGGAATGGAATGGAATGGAATGGAATGGAATTTGAAACGGAATCAAATGGAATGTTAAATACAATGAAATGGAATGTGGAATGGAATTGTATGGAATGTGGAATGGAATACAAGGGAATACGGGATGGAACGTGGAAAGGAATGGAATGTGGAATGGAAAAGAATGGAATGGAATACGGAATGGAATTGAATGTGGAATGGAAAGGAATGGAATGTGGAATGGAATGTGGAATAGAATGGAATGGAATGTGAACTGCAATGGAATGGAATATCGAAAGGAATGGAATGCAATGTGGAATGGAATGTGGAATGGAATGTAAAGGATTGTGGAATGGAATGGAATGGAATGTGGAATGGAATTGAATGGAATGTGGAATGGAAAGTGGAATGGAATGGAGTGGAATCTGGAGTGGAATTGAATGGCTTGTGGAATGGAATGGAATGGAAAGGAATGTCGAATGGAAAGCGGAATTAAATGGAATGGAATGGGGATTCGAATGGAATGGAATCTGGAATTGAACGTGGAATGGAATGGAAAGGAAATGAATGGAATGTGGAATGGAATGTGGAATGCAATGGAATGGAATTGAATGGAATCTGGAAAGGAAGGTGGAATGGAATGGAATGTGGAATGGAATGCGGAATGGAATGGAATAGAGTGTGGAATGGAATGGAATGGAACGTGGAGTGGAACTTGGAATGGAACGTAGAATGGAATGTGCAATTGAATGGAATCTGGAATGTAACGTGGAATGGAATGTAATGGAATGGAAAGGAATGGAATGGAATGTGGAATAGAATGGAAAGGAAAGTGTATTGGAATGTGGAATGATATGGAATGAAATGGAATGTGGAATGGAATGGAAAGGTACCTGGGATTGAAAGTGGAATAGAATGGAATGGAACGCAGAATGGTATACGAAATGGAATGGAATAAAATGTGGAATAGAACGTGGAATAGAACGTGGGATGGAAAGTGGAATGGAACGTGGAGTGGCACGTAGAATGGAATGTGGAATGGAATGGAATGGAATGTTTAATGGAATGTGGAATGGAATTGAATGGAAGGTGGAATGGAATTGAATGGAATGTGGAATCGAATGGAATGGAACGTTGAATCGAATGTGGATAGGAATGTAGTGGACTGTGGAATTGATTGGAGTTGAATGTGGAATGGAATGCGGAATTGTTTGGAATGTGGGATGGTATGTAGAATGGAATGCAATGGAATGCGGAATGGAATGGAATGGAATGGAATGTGGAATGGAAAGTTGAATGGAATGGAATGGAATGGAATGTGGAATGGTATGTGGAATGGAATGGAATGGAATGTGGAATTGTACATGGAATGGAATGGAAACGAATGTCCAATGGAATCTGGAATGGAATGGAATGGAATGGAATGTGGAATGGAATGGAATAGAATGGAATGTGGAATGGAATGGAATGGAACTTGGAATGGAATGTGGAATGTAATGGAATGGAATGTGGAATGAAAAGCAAAGGAATATTTAATGGAATGGAAAGGAATGTGGAATGCACTCTGGAATGGAATGGAATGGAATGTGGAATGAAACGTGGAATGGAACGGAATGGAATGTGGATTTGAATGTGGAATGGAAAGGAGTGGAATGAGGAAAGGAATGGAATGGAATCGTATAGAATTTGAAATCGAATGGAATGGAATGTGGAATGAAACGTGGAATGGAACAGAATGGAATGTGGATTTGAATGTGGAACGGAAAGGAATGGAATGAGGAAAGGAACGGAATGGAATCGTATACAATTTGAAATCGAATGGAATGGAATGTGGAATGGTATCAATGTAAAGGAACCTGGAATGGAATAGGGAACGGAATGTGGAACGGAATGGAAGGGAATGTGAAATGGAACGTTAAATGGAACGTGGAATGGAACCTGGAATGGAATGGAATGTGGAATGGAACGTGGAATGGAACGTGGAATGGAACATGTAATGGAACTTGGAACGGAATGTGGAATGGAACGTGGAATGGAATGTGGAATGGATGGTGGAATGAAACGTTGGATGGAACTTGGAATGGAAGGTGGAAAGGAATGTGGAATGGAATGTGGAATGGAATGGAATGGAATGTGGAATGCAACGGAATGGAACATGGAATGGAATGTGGAAAGGAGTGCAATGGAATGTGGTATTGATTGGAAAGGAATGCAATGTGGAATGGAATGGAATATATTGTGTAACGGAATGTGGACTGGAATGGAATGGAACGTGGAATGGAGTGTGGAATGGAATGGGAACTGGAACGTGGAAAGGATCGTGGAATGGAAAGTGGAATGGAACATGGAATGGAATGTTGAATGGTATGTGGAATGGAATGCAATGGATAGTGGAATGGAATGGAATGGAATGTACAGTGGACTGTGCAAAGGAATGGAATGGAATGTGCAATGCTATGTGGAATGGAGTGGAATGGAACCTGGAAAGGAACGTGGAACGGCACGTGGAAAGGAATGCAATGGCACGGAATGCAATGTGGAATGGAATAATATGGAATGGAACGAGGAATGGAATGGAATGGAATGGAATGTGGAATGGAATGGAATGGAACCTGGTATTGAAAGTGGAATGGAACAGAATGGAACGTGGAAAGGTATGGGAAATGGAATGGAATAAAATCTGGAATAGAATGTGGAATGGAACGTGGAATGGAAAGCGGAATGGAACGTGGAGTGGCACGTGGAATGCAATGTTTAATGGAATGGAATGGATCGTGGAATGGAATGTGGAATGCGAAGTGTAATGGAATAGAATGGAATGTGGAATGGAATGTGGAATGGAATGGAATGGAATTTGGAGTGGAATTGAATGGCATGTGGAAAGGAATGGAATGGAAAGGAATGTGGAATGGAAAGCGGAATGAAATGGAATGGAATGTGGAATCGGAAAGAATGGATGGTGGAATAGAACGTGGAATGAAACGGAACGGAATATGGAATGGAACTTGGAATGGAATGGCGAATGTGTCGTGGAATGGAATGGAATGTGGAATGGAATGTGGGCAGGAATGTGGAATAGAATGGAATGGAATGTGGAATAGAAAGTGGAATGAAATGGAATGCAATGTGGAAAGGAAAGGAAAGGAATGTGGAATCGATTGGAAAGAAATGTGGAATGGAAAGGAATACAACGTGGAACGGAACGTGGAATGGCACGTGGAATGGAAAGTGGAGTGGAACGAAGAGTGGAACATGGAAAGAACTGTGGAATGGAATTGAATGGAATGTGGAAAGGAATGTCAAATGGAAAGTGGATTGGAATAGAATGGAATGTGGAATGGAATTTGAAATGGAATGGAAGAGAATGTGCAGTGGAATGGAATGGATTGTGGAATGGAATGGAATGGAACGGAAATTGGAATGGAAAGCAAAATGAAATGGTATGGAATGTATAATCGAATGGAATGGATTGTGGAATGGAAGGTGGAAAGGAATGGAATGGAATGTGGAATGGAATGAGGAATGGAATGTGTAATGGGACGTGAAATGGAATGGCATTTGGAAAGGAATGTGGAATGGAATGGAATGGAATGTAGAATGGAACGTGTAATGAAATGGAATGGAAAGTGAAATGGAATGTGTAATGGAATGAGGAATGGAAAGTGAAATGAAATTGAAGGTGGACTGGAATGTAAAGTGGAATGGAATGGAGTGGAATGTGGCAAGGAATTGAATGGAATGTGGAATGGAATGGAATGGAACGGAAGGTGGAATGGAATGGAATGTGGAATGGAATGGAATGTGGAATGGAAGGGAATGGAATGTGGAAAGCAATGTATTGGAATTTGGAACCTAATGTGGAATGGAATGGAATGGAATGTGGAACGGAATGTGGAATGGAATGGAATGTGGAATGGAGTGGAATAGAATGGAATGAAATGTGGAATGGAGTGGAATGGAATGGAATATGAAATGGAAATTGAATGGAATGTTTAATGGGATGGAATGGAATGTGGAATGAAATGGAATGGGATGTGGAATGGAATGCAATGTGGAATGGAAAGTGGAATGGATTGTGGAATAGAATGGAATGGAATTTGGAATGAATTGTAATGGAATGTATAATGGAATGTGTCATGTAATGGAATGGAATGTGAAATGGAATAGAATGGAAAGTGGGATGGAATGCAGAAAGGAATGGAACGGAATGGAGTGGAATGTGGAATGCAATGGAATGTAATGGAATGTGAAATGGAAATAGAATGAAATGTTTAATGAAATGCAATGGAACGTGGAATGGAATGTGGAAAGGAATGGAATGGAATGTGGAATGGAATGGACTGGAATGGAATGCGGAATCCAAAGGAATGGAACGGAATGCGGAATGCAATGGAATGGAACCGAATGGAATGTGGAATGCAATGGAATGTGGAATGTAATGTAATGAAACGTGGAATGGAGTGGAATCGAATGTGGAATGGAACGTGGAATGGAATGGAATGGAAGGGAATGTGGAATGGAATGTGGAATGGAAGGTGAAATGGAATGTAGTGGAATGGAGTGTGGAATGCAATGCAATGGAATGGAAGGTTTAATAGAATGGAATGGAATGGAATGGAATACGGTATGGAATGGAATGTAATGGAATGTGGAATGAAATGGAATGGAATGTATAATGGAACGTGGAATGGAATGGAAAGGACTGTGGAATGGAATGGAATGGAATGTGAAATGGAACGTGGAATGGAATGGAATGGAATGCAAAATGGAATGGAATGGAACTTGGAATGGATTGGAATGGAAAATGGAATGGATTGGAAAGAAACATGGAATTGAGTGGAATGGAATGGAATGTGGAATGGAATGGAACTGACTCTGGAATTCCATGGAATGGAATGTGGAATGGAATGTAATGGCACAGAATGTGGAATGGAATGTGGAATGGAATGGCATGGAATGTGCAATGCATTGTGGAAAGGAATGGAATGGAACGTGGAATAGAATGTGTAAGGGAAGGGAATGGAATATGGAATTCAATGGAATGGAATGGAATGTGGAATGGAAGCAAATGGAATGGAATGGAATGTGGAATGGAGTGCAATGGAATGGAATGAGGAATGGAATGGAATGGAATGTGAAATGAAATGCACTGGAAAGCGGGATGGAATGTGGAATGGAATGGAAGGGAATGGAGTGGAATGGGGAATGGAATGGAATATAATGGAGTTTGAAATGGTAATAGAATGGAATGTTTATTAGAATGGAAAGGAATGGAATGTTGAATCGAATGGACTGGAATGTGGAATGGAATGGAATGGAACATTGTAATGAATGTGGAATGTAATGGAATGGAAAGTGGAATGGAATGTGGAATGGAATGGAATGCAACGTGGAATGGAATGGAATGGAATGGAATGTGGAATGGAATGAAAATTAATGGATTGTGGAATAGAATGGAATGGAATTTGGAATGGATTGTAATGGAATGTATAATGGAATGTGTCATGTAATGGAATGGAATGTGAAATGGAATAGAATGGAAAGTGGGATGGAATGCAGAAAGGAATGGAACGGAATGGAGTGGAATGTGGAATGCAATGGAATGTAATGGAATGTGAAATGGAAATAGAATGAAATGTTTAATGAAATGGAATGGAACGTGGAATGGAATGTGGAAAGGAATGGAATGGAATGTGGAATGGAATGGAATGGAATGGAATGCGGAATGCAAAGGAATGGAACGGAATGCTGAATGCAATGGAATGGAACCGAATGGAATGTGGAATGCAATGGAATGTGGAATGTAATGTAATGAAACGTGGAATGGAGTGGAATGGAATGTGGAATGGAACGTGGAATGGAATGGAATGGAAGGGAATGTGGAATGGAATGAGGAATGGAAGGTGAAATGAAATGTAGTGGAGTGGAATGTGGAATGCAATGCAATGGAATGGAAGGCTTAATAGAATGGAATGGAATGGAATGGAATACGGTATGGAATGGAATGTAATGGAATGTGGAATGAAATGGAATGGAATGTATAATGGAACGCGGAATGGAATGGAAACACTGTGGAATGTAATGGAATGGAATGTGAAATAGAACATGGAATGGAATGTAATGGAACGCGTAATGGAATGGAATGGAACCTGGAATGGATTGGAATGGAAAGTGGAATGGATTGGAAAGGAACGTGGAATAGAATGGAATGGAATGCGGAATGGAATGGAACTGACTCTGGAATTCCATGGAATGGAATGTGGAATGGAATGTAATGACACAGAATGTGGAATGGAATGTGGAATGGAATGGCATGGAATGTGCAATGCGTTGTGGAAAGGAATGGAATGGAACGTGGAATAGAATGTGTAAGGGAAGGGAATGGAATATGGAATGCAATGGAATGGAATGGAATGTGGAATGGAAGCAAATCGAATGGAATGGAACTTGGAATGGAATGCAATTGAATGGAATGAGGAATGGAATGGAATGGAATGTGAAATGGAATGGACTGGAAAGTGTGATGGAATGAGGAATGGAATGAAAGGGAATGGAATGGAATATAATGGAATGTGAAATGGTAATAAAATGGAATGTTTACTAGAATGGAAAGGAATATTTACTAGAATGGAATGCAATGGAATGTTTATTAGAATGGAAAGGAATGGAATGTGGAATCGAATGGAATGGAATGTGGAATGGAATGGAATGGAACATTGCAATGAAGGTGGAATGGAATGGAAAGGAAAGTGGAATGGAATGTGGAATGGAATGGAATGCAACGTGGAATGGAATGGAATGGAATGGAATGTGGAATGGAATGAAGAGTAATGGATTGTGGAATAGAATGGAATGTAATTGCAAATGGAATGTTATTGAATGTAATGGAAGGAGGAATGGAATGGAATGGAAGGTGAAATCTAACGTGGAATGGAATGGAATGGAACGTAGCATGGAATGGAATGGGACATGAAATGGAATGGAATGGAACTTGGAATGGAATGGAACAGAACGTGGAGTGGAATGTAATGGAATGTGGAAAGTAAGGGAATTGAAACTGGAATGCAATGTAATGGAATGTAGAATGGAATGGAATGGCATGGAATATGGAATGGAATGGCATTCAATGTGGAATGGAATGGAATGCCGAATGGAAAGTGGAATGGAATGGAATGAAACTTAGAATGGAATGGAATGTGGAATGGAGGGGAATGGAATCTGGAATGGAATGCGGAATGTTATGCAATGGTGTGTGGAATGGAAGAGAATGGTATATGGAATAGAATGTTGAATGGAATGCAATGCAAATTGGAATGGAATGTAATAGAACGTAGATTGGAACGTGTAATGGAACGTGCAATGGAACGTGAAATGGAACATACAATGGAATGTGGAATGGAATGGAATGGAATGTGGAGTGGAATGTGGAATGGAGTGGAATTGAATGGAATGGAATTCGGAATGGAATGTGGAATGCAATGGAAGTGACTGGAATTTGAATTGTAATAGAACGGAATATAGAATGGATTGGAATTAAATGGAATGGAATGTGGAATGGATACGAATGGAATGTGGAATGGAATATGAAATGGAATGTAATGGATCGTGGAATGGAACGTGGAATGGAACGTGGATTGGAAAGTGAAATGGAATATTTAAGGGAATGCAATGCAACGTGGAATGAAATGGAATTGAAAGTGGAGTGCAATGGAATGGAAAGTGCAATGGAATTGAACGGAATATGGAATGTAATGTGGAATGGAATGGAATGGAAATTGGAATGGGATGTGGAATGGAATGGAATGGAAAGTGCAATGCAATATGGATAGCAATGGAATGGAATGTGGACTGGAAAGTGGAAGGGAATGGAATGGAATCGGGAATGCAATGGAATGGAATGGAATGGAATGTGGAATGGAATGGAATGGAAAGGAACAGAATGTGTAATGGAATGGAATGGAATGGAATGTGGAATTGAATGAAATGGAATGTGGAATGGAATGGAATTGGATGTGGAAAGCAATGGATTGGAATGTGGGAAGCAATGTGGAATAGAATGGAATGGAATACAGAAAGGAATGGAATGGAATGGAACGGAATGCGGAATGGTATGGAATGGATTGGAATGTGAAGTGGAAATAGAATGGAATGTTTAATGGAATGGAATTGAATGTGGACTGGAATGGAATGTGGAATGCAATGGGATGGAATGTGGAATGGAATGTGATTGAATGTGGATTGGGATGTGGAATGCATTGTGTAACGGAATGGAATGGAATGTGGAATGGAAAGAGGAATGGAACGTGGAATGGAATGGTATGGAACGTGGAATGGAACGTGGAATGTAAAGTGGAAAGGAATGTGTAATGCAATGGAATGCAAAGGAATGTGGAATGGAAAGTGGAATGGAATGGAATGGAATGCAATATGGAGTGCAATGTGGAATGGAATGTAATGGAATAGAATATGGAGTGCAATGTGGAATGGAATGTGGAATGGAATGAGATGGAATGTGGAATGGAATGTGGAATGGAATGGAATGTGGATTGGAATATGGAATAGAATGTGGAATGGAATCTGGAATGGAATGGAATGGAACGGAAGATGGAAAGGATCGTGGAATGGAATGGAAAGGAAAGTGGAATGGAATGTGGAATGGAATGGAATGGAATGTGGAATGGAATGGAATGGAATGTGGAATTGGATGTAACGTAATGTGGAATGGATTGTGGAATGGAATGGAATGGAATGTGGAATGGAATGTGATGGAATCTGGAATGGAATGGAATTGAATGTGAATTGGGATGTGGAATGCATTGTGTAACGGAAAGGAATGGAATGTGGAATGGAAAGAGGAATGGAAAGTGGAATGGAATGGAATGGAATTTGGAAAAGATCGTGGAATGTAATGTGGAAAGGAATGTGTAATGGAATGAAATGTGGAATGAAATGCAAAGGAATGTGGAATAGAAAGTGGAACGGAAGGAATGGAATGGAATATGGAGTGCAATGTGGAATGGAATGAAATGGAATGTGGAATGGAAAGTGGAATAGAATGTTTGGAATGTGGAATGGAATATGTAATAAAACGTGGAATGGAATCTAGAATGGAATGGAAAGGAACAGAAGATGGAATGAATAGTGGAATGGAATTTTAAGGAATGTGGAATGGAATGTGGAGTGGAATGGAATGGAATTGGGAATGGAATGTTTGTAATGAGAATGGGATGGAACCTAATGTGGAATGCAATGCGGAATGGAATGGAGTGGAATGTGGAATGGAATGTAATGGAATGTGCAATGGAATGTAAGGTAAATTGGAATGGGATGTGTAATGGAATGGAATGGAACGAGGAATGGAACGTGGAATGTAACATGTAATGGAATGTGCAATGGAAAGTGGAATGGAACGCGGAATGGAATGACTAATGGAATGGAATAGAATGGAACGTGTAATGGAATGGAGTTTTATGGAATGTGGAATGGAATGTGGAATGGAATGGACTGGAAAGTGGAATGGAATGGAATGGAATATGGAATGGAATGGAATGTGCAATGGAAAGGAATGGAAGGTGGAATTGAATGGAATGGAATGTGGAATGGAATGGAATGGAATGGAGTGTTTAATAGAATGGAATGGAATGTGGAATGGAATGTGGAATGGAATTTGGAGTGGAATATGGAATGGAATGGAATGTAATGCGGAATGGAATGGAATGGAATGTGGAATCGATTGGAATGGAATTGAATGAGGAAAGGAATGTGGAATGAAATGTGGAATGTAATGTAATGGAATGTGGAATGGTACGGAATGGAATGTGGAATGGAACCTGGAAAGGAATGTGGAATGGAATGTGGAATGGAAAGTGGAATTGAAAGGAATGGAATGTGGAATGGAATGGAAAGGAATGTGGAACAGAATGTATTGCAATGGAATGTGGAATGGAATGTGTAATGCAATGGAATAGAATGTGGAATAGAAGGCAATGGAATGGAATCTGGAATGGAATGTCGAATGGAATGGAATAGAATGTGGAATAGAATGGAAAGGATTGGAATGAGGAATGGAATATCAAATGGAGTGGAATAGAATGTGAAATGGAATGTGGATTGGAATTTGGAAGTGTAAGTGTAATGCAACGTGGAATGGAAAGTGGAATGGAATGGAATGGAACGTGTAATGGAATGTGGAATGGAATGGAAAGGATTGTGGAATGGAATGGAATGTAATACGGAATGGAATGGAATTTAATGAGCAATGCAATGTGGAAAGGAAACTGGAATTGAATGCAATGGAATGTGGAATGCAGCGTGGAATGTAATGGAATGGACTTTGGAATGGGTCGTAGAATGGAACGTAGAATGGAAAGCAATCGAATGGGGAATGGAATGGACTGGAATGTGGAATGGAATGGAACGGAATGTGGAATGGAATGGAATGAGGAATGGAATGGAATGGAATGTGAAATGGAATGTGTAACAGAATGTGAAATGGATTGGAATGGAATGAACTGTGGAATGGAACGTGGAATGTAATGTGGAATGGAATGGAATGTGGAATGAAATGTGGAATGGAATGCAATGGAATGTGGAATGGAATGGAATGGAATGTGGAATGGAATGGAATTGAATGTGGATTGGGATGTGCAATGCATAGTGTAATGGAATGGCATGGAATGTGGAATGGAAAGAGGAATGCAACTTGGAATTGAATGGAATGGAACGTGGAAGGGAACGTGGAATGTAATGTGGAAAGGAATGTGTAATGGATTGGAATGTGGAATGGAATGCAAATTAATGTGGAATGGAAAGAGAAATGGAATGGAATATGGAGTGCAATGTGGAATGGAATGTGGAATGGAATGCAATGGATTGTGGAATGGAATGTGGAATTGAATGGAATGTGGAATGTAATATGTAATAGAATGTGGAATGAAATCTGGAATGGAATGGAATGGAACAGAAGATGGAATGAATCGTGGAGTGGAATGGAAAGGAATGTGGAATGGAATATAGGTTGGAATGGAATGGAAAGTGGAATGGAACGTAATGGAATGTGGAATCGGATGGAACATAATGTGGAATGGAATGTAGAATGGAATGGAATGGAATGTGGAATGGAATGGAATGGAATGTGGAATGGAATGGAATGGAACGTGGAATGGAACATGGAATGGAATGACTAATGGAATGGAATGTGGAATGGAATGGAATTTTGTGGAAAGTGGAATGAAATGTGGAATGGAATGTTGAATGGAATGTGGAATGGAATGGAATGGATGGGAAAGTGGAATAGAATGGAATGGAACGTGGAATGGAATGGAATGGAATGGAATGTGCAATGGAAAGGAATGGAATGGGGAATTGAATGGAATTGAATGTGGAATGGAATGAAATGGAATGGAATGTTTAATGCAATGGAATGGAATGTGGAGTGGAATGGAATATGGAATGGAAGTTGGAGTGGAATGTGGAATGGAATGGAATGGAATGCGGAATTGAATGGAATGGAATGCGGAATGGAATGCAATGGAATGTAGAATCGATTGGAATGGAATTGAATGAGGAAACGAATGTGGAATGAAATGTGGAATGTAATGTAATGGAATGTGTAATGGAACGGAATGGAATGTGGAATGGAACGTGGAATGGAATGTGGAATGGAATGTGGAATGGGATGTCGAATGGAAAGGAATGGAATGTTGAATGGAATGCAATGGATTGTGGAATAGAATGAATTGGAATGGAATGTGGAATGGAATGTAGAATGGAATGGAGTAGAATGTGGAACAGAAAGGAATGGAATGGAATGTGGAAGGGAATGTCGAATGGAATGGAATACAATGTGGAATACAACAGAATGGAGTGGAATGTGGAATTGAATGTGAATTAGGTGGAATAGAATGTGAAATGGAATGTGGATTGGAATTTGGAAGGGTAAGTGGAATGGAACGTGGAATGGGAAGTGGAACGGAATGGAATGGAAGGTGTAATTGAATGTGGAATGGAATGGAAAGGAATGTGGAATGGAATGGAATGCAATTCGGAATGGTATGGAATTTAATGTGGAATGGAAGGTGGAAAGGAAACTGGAATGGAATGTGGAATGGAACGTGGAATGTAATTGAATGGACCTTGGAATGGATCATAGAATGGAACGTGGAATGGAACGGAAAGTAATGGGGAATGGAATGGAATGGAATGTGGAATGGAATGGATCGGAATGTGGAATGGAATGGAATGATGACTGGAATGCAATGGAATGTGAAATGTAATGTGGAACGGAATGTGAAACTGAATGGAATGGAATGTGGAATGGAATGTTGAACGGAATGAGGAATGGAATATGGAAAGGAATGTGGAAAGGAAAGTGGAATGGAACGGAATGGAATGTGAAATGGAATGTGGAATGCAATGGAATGGAATGTGAGATGGATTGGAATGGAATGTGGAACGGAATGTAGAACCGAATGTGAAAAGGAATGTTGAATAGAATGTGGAAAGGAATATGGAATTTAACGGAATGGAATGTGAAATGGAATGGAATGGAATGTTTAATGGAAAGTGGAATGAAATGGAATGGAATGTGGAATGGAATGTGGATAGGAATGTGAAACGCAACCGAAAGGAATGTGGAATCGGATGTGGAATGGAGTGTGGAAAGGAATGTGTAACGGAATGTCGAATGGAATGCAGAATGGAATGTGGAAAGGAATGTGGAATGGAATGGAATAGAATGGAATGTGGAAAGGTATGTAGAATGGAGTGTGGAATGGAATGTGGAATGCAACGGAATGGAACGTTGAATGGAATGTGGAATGGAATTTGGAATGTATTGTGGAATATAATTTGGAATGGAATGGAAAGGAAGGTGGAATGGAAAGTTGAATGGAATGTGGAATGGAGAGTGGAATGGAATGTGTAATGGAACGGAATGGAATGTGAAATCGAATTTGGAATGGTATGTGGAATGGAATCTCAAATGTAAAGGAATGGAATGTGGAATTGAACGTGGTATGGAATGGAATGGAATGTGGAATGCAATTTGGCATCGAATGGTATGGAATATGGAACGGATTGTGGAATGGAATGTGGAGTGAAATGTGGAATGGAATGTAGATTGGAATGTGGAATGGAACATAGAATGGAACGTGGAATGGAAAGGATTGGACCATGTAATGGAAGGTGGAATGCAATGGAATGTGGAATGAAATGTGGAATGGAACATGGAATGCAATGTGGAATGGAATGGAATGTGGCATGGAATGGAATGGAATGTGGAATGGAATGGAATGAAATGTAGAAGGGAAATTGGAATGGAATGTGGAATGGAACGGAATGTAATGTGGAATGGAATGCTGAAAGGAAATTGGAATGGAAAGGAATGGAATGCAGAATGTAATGTGAAATGATTTTGAATGGAATTTGGAATAGAACGTTGAATTGAAAGTGGAATGGAATGTGGAATGGAATGGAATGCAATGTGGAATGGAATTTAAAGGAATGTGGAATGGAATGTCGAATGGAATGCAGAATGGAATGTGCAAAGGAATATGGAATGGAATGGAATGGAATGTGGAATGCAATGCGGAACAGAATGTGGAATGGAATGTGCAATGGAATGTGGAAAAGAATGTGGAATGGAATTTGCAATGGAATGTGGAAACGAATGTGGAATGGAACGGAATGGAATGTGAAATGCAATGTGGAATTGAATGGAATGTAATGTGGAATGGAATACGGAACGGAAGGTGGAATGCAATGTGGAATGGAATGTGGAAAGGAATCTGGAATGGAAGGGAATGGAATGTGAAATTGAATGGAAAGGAATGTGGAATGGAATGTGGAATAGAATGGAATTCAATATGGAATGGAATGTAGAATGAAATAGAATGGAATGTGGAATGGAATGGAACGGAATGGTATGGAATGTGGAATGGAATGGAAAAGAATGTGGAATGGACTGGAATGGAATGTGGAATGCAATGTGGAATGGAAGGGAATGGAATGTGGAATGGAATGGAATGGAATGGTATGGAAAGTGGAGTGGAATGTAATGGAATGTGGAATGGGATGTGGAATGGAGTGGAATGTGGAATAGAACGTGGAATGGATCATGTAATGTAATGTGCAATGGAAACTGGTATGGGACGTGGAATGGAATGACTAATGGAATGGAATAGAATGGAACGTGTAATGGAATGGAATTTTATGCAATGTTGAAAGGAATGTGGAATGTAATGTGGAATGGAATGGACTGGAACGTGGGATAGAATGGAATGGAACGTGGAATGGAATGGAATGGAATGGAATGTGAAATGGAAAGGAATGGAATGTGGAATTGAATGAAATTTAATGTGGCATGGAATGGAATGGAACATGGTATGGAATGGAAAGATATTTGGAAGGAATGGAATGGAATGTGGAAGTGAATGGAATTGAAAGTGGAATGGAATGGAACAGAAAGTATAATTGAATGGAATTGAATGCGGAATGGAATGGAATGTAATGTAGAATGGAATGGAACGGAATGTTATGAAATGTGGAATGGAATGCAATGGAAGATGGAATGGAATGTTGAATGGAATGTAATGGAAAATGGAATGCAAAGTGGAATGGAAAGTGTAATGGAATGTGCAAAGGAACGTAGACTGGAACGTGGAATGGAATGAGTAATGGAATGGAATGTAACATGGAATGGAATGTAATGGAATGTGGAATGGAAGGGAAAGGCATGTGGAAAGGAATGTGGAATGGAATGTGGAATGTAAAGCAGAATGGAATGCAATGGAAGGTCTAAAGGAATGGAATGGAACGTGGAATGGAATGCAATGTAAAGTGGAATGGAAGGTACTGGAATGAGGAATGGAATGTAGAATGGATGATGGAATGGAATGTGGAACAGAATGGAATGGAACGTGGAATGGAATGGAATGGAATGTGGAATGGAATGAAATTGAATGTGGAATGGAATGGAATGGATCGTGGAATGCAATATGGAACGCAATGTGCAATGGAATGTGAAATCCAATGTGGAATGGAATGTGGAATAGAATAGAATAGAATGGAATGAGGAAAGGAATGTGGAATGAAATGTGGAATGTACTGTAATGGAATGTGTAATGGAATGGAGTAGAACGTGGAATGTAATGAGGAATGCAATGTGGAATGGAAAGTGGAATGGCATGGAAAGGAATGTGGAATGGAGTGGAATGGAATGTGAAATGGAATGTGGAATGGAATGGAATAGAATGTGGAATAGAATGGAATGGAATGGAATGTGGAATGGAATGTCGAATGGAATGTGGAATGGAGGGGAATGGAAAGTGGAATGCAATGGAATGGAATGTGGAATGGATTGGCTTGGAATGTGGAATCGAATGGAATGTTGAATGGAAAGCAATCGAATGTGGAATGGAATGGAACATCTAATGGAATGGAATAGAATGTGGATTGGAAGGGAATGGAATGTGTAGTGGAATGGAATGGAATGGAATTGAAACTAGAATGGAATGTGAAATGAAATGTGGAATGCAATCTGGAACGGCATGGAATGGAAAGTTGAATGGAATGGAATGGCACGTGGAATGGAATGAAATGGAATGGAATGGAAGGTGGAAGGGAACGTGAAATGGAACGTGTAATGGATTGTGGAAAGTAATGGGGAATGGAACGGAATGGAATGTGGAATGGAACGTGGAATTGATTGTGGAATGGAAAGTGTAATGGAACGGCATGGACTGTGTAACTGAATGTGGAATAGAATGTGGAATGTAATGTTGAATGGTGCATGGAATGGAATGTGGAATGGAAAGCAATGGAGTCTGGGATGGAATCTGGAATGGAATGGAATGGAATTTGGAATGGAATGTAGAATTTAACGTGAAACGGATATGAATTGAATGTAGAATTGAACCTGTTGTGGAATGTAATGGGATGTGGAATGGAAAGTGGAATGGAACGTGGAATGGAATGGAATGGAACGTGAAATGGAATACGGAATGGAATGTGGAAAGGAATGGAATGGAATCTGGAATGGAATGTGGAATGGAATGGGCAATGGAATGGAAAAGAAAGTGAAATGGAATGTGGAATGGAATGCGAAAGGGAAAATGGAATTGAATGTGGAATGGAATGGATTGGAA
Source organism: Pongo abelii (assembly GCF_028885655.2). Taxonomy (NCBI): domain Eukaryota; kingdom Metazoa; phylum Chordata; class Mammalia; order Primates; family Hominidae; genus Pongo; species Pongo abelii. Next base: position 12,703,581 of record NC_072000.2, on the reverse strand, counting down.
CGTGGAATGAAATGGAATGGAACGTGCAGTGGAACGTGGAATGGAAAGTGGACAGCAAAGTGGAATGGAATATGGAATGGAATGAAATGGAATGTGGAATCTAGCGGAATACAATGTGGAATAATATGTGGAATGGAATGGAACGGAATACGGAATGGAATGTGGAACAGAAAGTGGAATGGAATGGAATGGAATGTGGAATCGAATGGAATGGTATGTGGAATGGTATGTGGAATGGTATATGGAATGGAATGTAGAATGGAATGCAACGGAATGTGTAATGGAATGGAATATAATGTGGAATGGAATGGGGAATGGAATGGAATGGAATGTGGAATGGAATATGGAAAGGAATGTGAAATGGAACGGAATGAAATGTGGAATGGAAGGTGGAATGGAGTGTGGAATGGAATGTTGAAAGGAATGGAATGGATTGTGGAACAGAAGGTGGAATGGAATGCAGAATGGAATGGAATGGAATGGAATGCGGAATGGAATGGAATGGAATGCGGGATGGAATTGAATGGAATGGTGAATAGAATGGAATGGAAAGGAGTGTGGAATAGAATGGAATGGAATGTGGAATGGAACAGAAAGGAGTGTGGAATTGAATGGAATGGGATGGAATGGAACGTGGAATGGAACGTAGAATGGAATGGAGTGTAATGTGGAATATAACATGGAATGGAATGGAATGGAACGTGGAATGAACGTGGAATGGAACTTGGAATGGAATGGAATGGAACGTGGAATGGAACGTGGAATGGTATGGAATGGAACGTGGATTGGAACGTGGAATGGAACGGTTATTGGAAAGTGGAATGGAACGGAATGGAATGTGGAATCCAATGTAGAATGAAATGGAATGGAATGTTGAATGGATGGTGGAATGGAATGGAATGGAATGTGGCATGAAATTTGGAATGGACTGTTGAATTGAATGTGGAATGAAATGAATGTAACGTGGAATGCAATGTGAAATGAAACGTGGAACGGAATGGAATGGAATGTGGAATGGAATGGAATGGAAGGGAATGTGGAATGGAATATGGAATGGATTGGGATGAAAAGTGGAATGGAATGTTGAATGGAATGGAATGTCGAATGTAAGGTAACGTAACGGGGAATGGATTCTTGAATGGAATGGAATGGAATGGAATGTGGAATGGAATGGTATGGAAAGTGGAATGGACTGCAATGGAATTGAATGGAATGTGAAATGCAATATGGAATGCAATGGAATGGAATGCAGAATGCAATGGAATGGAAAGTGGAATTGAAAGGAATGGAATGGAATGCAATTTGGCATTGAATGTAATGGAATGTAGAAAGGAATGGAATGGAAAATGGAACGGAATGTATAATGGAATGGAATGGAATGTGGAATGGAATGTGGAGTGGAATGGAATGGAACGCAGAATGGAATGTGTAATGGAATGGAATGGAATGTTTAATGGCGTGGAATGGAATGTGGTATGGATGTGAATGAAATGTGTAATGGAATGGAGTGGAATTTGGAATGTAAAGTAATGGAAGGGAATGGAATGTGGAATGGAATATGGAATAGAAAGCGGAATGGAATGGAATGGAATGTGGAATGCAATGGGATGGAATGTGGAATGGAATGTGGAATGGAATGGAATTGAATGGAATATGGAATGGAAACTGGAATGGAATGGAATGGAATGTGGTATGGAATGCAATGGAATGTGAAATGAGACGGAATGGAATGGAATGGAAAGTGAAATTGAATGGAATGCAATGCGGAATGGAATGGAATGGAATATGGCATGGAATGGAATATGGAATGGAATGGAAAGGAATTGTGGAGTAGAATGGAATGGAATGTGGAATCCAATGGGATGGAATGTGGAGTGGACTGTGGAATGGAATGGAATTGAATGGAACATGGAATGGAATGGAATGGAATGGAATATGGAACGAAATTGAATTGAATGTGCAACAGATTGGAAAGGAATGTGGAATTCAATGTAGAAGGTAATGGAAGGGAATGTGGAATGGAATGGAATGGAATGCAGAATGGAATGGAATGGAATGTGTAATGGAATGTGGAATGGAATTTAACGGATCGTGGAATGGAATGGAAAGGAAAGTGGAACGGAATGAAATGGAATTTGGAATGGAATGGAAGGGAATGTGGAACAGAATGGAATGGACCGTGGAATGGAATGGAATGGAAAGTGGAATTTAATGGAATGGAATATGGACTGACATGGAATGAAATGGAATGTAGAATGGAATGGAATGGAATGTGGAATTGAATGGAATGTAATGTCGAGTATAATTTGGAATGGAATGGAAAGGAATTCAGAACGGAATGGAAAGGAATTGAATGGAATGTTGTGGAAAAGAACGTGGAATGGAACCTGCAGAGGAAGGTGGAATGGAATGTGGAATAGAATCGTATGCAATGTGGAATGGAATGTAGAATGGAATGGAATGGAATTTGGAATGGAATGTGGAATGGAATTGAATGGAACGTGGAATGGAATGGAATGCAATGGAATGTGGGATGGAATGGAGTGGAATGGAATGGAATGGAATGGAATGTGGAATGCAATGGAATGGAATGCGGAATGGAATGGAATATGGACTGACATGGAATGAAATGGAATGTGGAATGGAATGGAATGGAATGTGGAATTGAATGGAATGGAACGTGGAATGGAATGGGATGGAATGGAGTGGAATGGAATGGAATGGAATGTGCAATGGAATGGAATGGAATAGAATGGAAGGTGGAATGGAATGGAATGGAATGTAGAATGGAATATGGAATGGAATGGGATGTAGAATGGAATGTGGAATGGAATGGGATGGAAAGTGGAATGGAATCTGAATGTAATGGAATGGAATGGAATGTGGGATGGAATGGAATGGAATTGAATTTGGGTCGGAATGGAATGGAATTTGGAATGGAATGGAACGGAATGTGGAATGTAATATAATGGAATGTGGAATGGAATGGAATGGAATGTGGAATGGTAAGGAATGGAATATGGAATGGAATGGAATGCAATGTGGAATGCAATTGAATGGGTTGAAATGGAAAGAGGAATGGAATTGAATGGAATGTGGAATTGAATGTGGCGTGGAAAGTGGAACAATATTGAATGGAATGTGGAATGGAATGTGGTAAACAATGGAGTGGAATGTGGAATGGCATGGAATGGAATGTGAAATTGAATGGAATTGAAGGGAATGAAATGTGGAATGGAGTGGGATGGAATGTGGAATGGAATGGAATGCAATATGGAATGGAATGAAAAGGAATGGAATGTGGAATAAATTGGAATGGAATGGAATGGACTGGAATGGGGAATGGAATAGAAATTAATGCGGAATGGAATGGAATGGAATGTTGATGAAATTTGGAATGGAAAGTGATGGAATGTGGAATGGAATGTGGAATGGAAACGAATGGTATGGAATGTGGAATGGAATGGAATATAATGGAATATGGAACCGAAAGGAATTGAATGTGGAATGGAATGGAATGGAATGTGGAATGGAATGGAATGTGGAATGCAATGGAATGGAATGCGGAATGGAGTTGAATGGAATGTGGAGTGGAATGGAATTCATTGTTAAATGGAAAGGAATGCGGAATGAAATGGAATGGAATGGAATGGAATATGGAATGGAATGGAAGGGAATGTGGAATGGAATATGGAACAGAATGTGGAATGGAATGTGGAATGGAATATGGAAAGGAATGTGGAATGTAATGGAATGGAATGTGAAATGGAATGCAATGAAATGTGGAATGGAATGTGGAATGGAATGGAATAGAATGTGGAATAGAATGGAATCGAATGTTGAATAGAATGGAATATGGCATGTTATGGAATGGAATGTGGAATGAAATATGGAAAGGAATGTGGAATGGAATGAGGAAAGGAATGTGGAATGTAACTTAATGGAATGTGAAATGGAATGGAATGAAATGTGGAATGGAATGTGCAATGAAACGTGGAGTTTAACGGAATGGAATGTGGAAGGGAATGTGGAGTAAAATCTGGAATGGATTGTGGAAAGGAACGGAATGGAAAGTGCAATGGAAAGTGGAAAGTATTGTGGAATGGAACGTAAAATGGAAAGTATTGTGGAATGGAACGTAAAATGGAACATTCCATTCCTTTCCATTCCATTCCATTACACATTCCATTCCACATTCCATTCTCTTCCATTCCTCATTGCATTATATTCTATTCCACATTAAATTCTATTCCATTCCATTGCACTTGCCATTCCAAACCATTCCAAGTTCCATTCCATTCCATTCCACATTCCTTTCCATTCCATTCCACATTCCAGTCCTCTCCATTCCACATTATATTCCATTCCATTCCTCTTTCAATTCCACTTTATATTCCACGTTCAATTGCACGTTCCATACACGTTGCATTCCACATTCCATGCCACGTTCCATTCCAGGTTCCATTCCATTCCATTCCACACTCCATTCCATAATCCATTCCACATTACATTCCACATTCCATTCCGTTCCATTCCACATTCCATTCCACACTCCGTTCCACATTCCATTCCACATTCCATTCCACACTCCATTCCACATTCCATTCCACATTCCATTCCCTTCCATTCCACATTGCTTTCCACATTCCTTTCTGCGTTCCTTTCCACATTCCATTCCACATTCCATTGCACATTTCTTTCCACATTCCATTTCACATTCCATTCCATTCCATTCCACATTCCTATCCACATTCCATTCCATTCCATTTCACATTCAATTCCATTCCATTCCACATTCCTTTCCACATTCCATTCCACATTAAATTCCATTCCATTACACATTCCATTTCACATTTCATTCCGTTCCATTCCACTTTCATTCCACATTCCATTCCACATTCCATTCCAGATTCCGTTTCACATTCCATTCCACATTCCATTCCGTTCCTTTCCACATTCCATTCCACATTCCTTTGCACGTTCCATTCCATTACATTCCACTTTCCACTCCACGTTCCATTTCATGTTCCTTTCCATTTCATTCCACTTTCAGTTCCACAGTCAATTCCACTCTTTTTCACGTTCCATCCTACATTTAATTCCACATTCCATTCTAAGTTCCATTCCATTTCACGTTCCATTCCATTCCATTCCATTCCACATTCCTTTATATTGCATTCCACATTCCATACCATTCTTTTCCATTCCTTTTTCCATTGCACATTCCAGTCCATTCCATTCCACATTCCATTGATCATCCAGTTCCACATTCCATTCCATTCCATTCCATTTAAAATTCCATTCCATTCTATTCGATTACACATTCCATTCTGTTCCATTCCACATTCCATTCCATTCCATTCCATTCCACATTCCATTATATTCCATTCTGTTCCATTCCACATTCCATTCCATTCCACATTCAATTACACATTCCATTCCTTTCCATTCCACTTTCCATTCCAAAATCCGTTACATTCCATTCCACATTCCATTCCATTCCACTCCATTCCACATTCCATTCCATTCCATTCCTCTTTCCATTCCACAATCCGTTATATTCCATTACACATTCCGTTCCATTCCATGCCACATTGCATTCCATTCTTTTTCACATTCCATTGCATTCCATTTCACATTCCATTGCATTCCATTTTGCATTCCATTCTTTTCCACATTCCATTCCATTCCATTTGACATTGCATTCCATTCCATTACATTCCACATTCCATTCCACATTCCATTACATTCCATTCCACATTCCATTCCACATTCCATGACATTCCATTGCACTTTCCATTCCATTCCATTCCAAATTCCCTTCCATTCCATTCCACATTCCATTCCATATCGCATTCCACATTCCATTAACTTCCATACCATTCTACATGCCATTCCATTCCACATTCCACGTTCCATTCCATTCCACATTCCACATTGCATTCCATTCGATTGCACATTTCATTCCATTTCACATTCCACATTCCATTCCATTCCACATTCCACGTTCCATTCCATTCCACATTCCATTCCATTCCACTCCACATTCCATTCCGCATTCCATTCCATTCCATTCCATTCCATATTCCATTATATTCCATTCTATTCCACATTCCATCCCGATCCATTCCATTCCACATTCCATTCCATTCCATTCCATTCCATTCCAGTTTCCATTCCTGAATCCATTCCACATTCCATTCCATTCCATTCCATTCCACGTTCTATTACACATTCCATTCCATTACGTTCAAAATTCCATTACATTCCATTCTTCTTTTCATTCCGTTCCATTCCTCATTCCATTCCATTCAATTCTATTGTATTCCACATTCAATTCCATTCCATTAAATTCCATTACACATTCCATTCCATTCCATTCCACATTCCATTCCAGTCCATTGCGCATTCCATTCCATTCCATTCCACATTCTGTTCCACATTCTATTCAATCCCTTTCCACATTCCATTCCATTCCATTAAACATTCCATTCTATTTTCACTTCAAATTCCATTCCATTCCATTCAATTCCACATTCCGTTCCATTCCATTCCATTCCATTCCACATTCCATTCCATTTCACATTCCATTCCTTTCCATTCCATTGTATTCCACATTCTCTTCCATTCCATTCCATTCCATTCCATCCCATTCCATTCCACGTTTCATTCCATTCCATTCCACATTCCAATACACATTCCGTTCCATTACATTCCACTCTGCGTTCCACATTCCATTCCATTGCATTCCACATTCCATTCCATTCTATTCCACATTCAATTTCACATTCCATTCCATTCCATTCCACATTGCATTGCACATTCCATTCCATTCCATTCCACTTTCCATTCCACTGGATTCCACAATACATTCCACGTTCTCTTTGACTCCATTCCACGTCCCATTCCATTCAACGTTCCATTCCATTCCATTCCACTTTCCATTCTACTCCATTCCACATTCCAATATATTCCATTTCACAGTATATTACATTCCATAACCCATTTCATTCCACATTCCGCTGCATTCCATTCTATTCCAAATTCCTTTCCATTCCGTTCAATTCCACGTTTAATTGCATTCAATTCCACCTTACTTTCCCTTTCTTCCACATTCCATTCCATTCCATTCCAAATTCCATTAAATTCCATTCCACATTCTATTCCATTCCATTCCACATTACATTCCACATTCCATTACATTCCATACTACGTTGTATTCCACATTCCATTCCATTCCACTCCACAATCAATTCCATTCCATTCCACAATCCATTACACGTAACATTGCATTCCATTCCACATTGCATTCCACATTGCATTCCATTCCTTTCCACATTCCATTCCGTTCCTTTCCAAATTCCATTCCTTTCAATTTCACATTCCATTCCATTCCATTGCATTCCACATTCAATTCCATTCCATTCAACATTCCGTTCAATTACATTTCATTGCATTCCACGTTCCATTCCACATTCCATTTCACATTCCATTCCATTTCACATTCCATTCCGTTCCATTCCATTCCACATTTGTTTATATTCCATTCTACATTCCATACCATTCCTTTCCATTCCATTTTCCATTGCACATTCCATTCCATTCCATTCCACATTCCATTGAACATCCAGTTCCACATTCAATTCCATTCCATTCCATTTCAAATTCCATTCCATTCTATTCCATTCCACACTCCATTCTATTCCATGCCACATTCCATTCCATTCCACATTCCATTCCACATTCCATTCAAATTCATTCCAATTTCCATTCCACAATCCATTACTTTCCATTCCACATTCCATTCCATTCCATTCCATTCCACATTCCATTCCACATTCTATTCCATTCCATTCCACATTCCATTCCACATTCTATTCCATTCCATCCCATTCCATTGCATTCCATTCCATTCCACGTTCCATTCACTTCTATTCCACATTCCATTCCATTCCACATTCCATTCCATTGCATTCCATATTCCATTCCATTCCATCCCATATTCCATTCCATTGCTCTCCAAATTCCATTCCATTGCAATCCACATTCGTTTCCACATTTCACTCCATTCCATTCCACATTCCATTCCATTCCAATTCACATTCCATTCCATTCAATTTGACATTCCATTCCATTCCACAATCCATTTCACTCCATTTAACAATCCATCCCATTCCGTTTCAAATTCCTTTCTATTCCATTCCATTCCACATTCGATTCCATTCCATTTGACTTTGTACTCCATTCCATTCCATTCCACATTCCATTCCATTCCATTCCACATTTCATTCCATTCCATTCCAAGTTCCATTCCACATTCCATTCCATTCCATTCCACATTCCATTCCATTCCACATTCCGCATGCCATTCCATTCCATTCCACATTCCATTCCATGCTGCATTCCACATTCCATTCCATTCCGCATTCCATTCCATTCAATTCCATTCAATTCCATTCCACATTCCATTCCATTCCTATTCATTTCATATTCCATTACATTCAATTCTATTTCACATTCCATTTCATTGCGTTCCATTCCTAATTCTATTCCATTCCATTCCATTCCATTCGACATTTCGTTCCACACTCCATTCTACATTCCATTCCATTCAATTCAATTCCATTCCACGTTCCATTCCACTTTCCATTCCATTCCACATTCCACTCCATTCCCTTCCACATTCTTTCCTTTCCATTCCATTGCTTTCCACATTCCATTCCGTTTCATTCCATACCATTCCACATTCCATTCCGTTCCATTCCACGTTCCATTGCATTCCATTTCACATTCCTTTCCACATTCCATTCTATTCCATTCCACATTCCATTCTATTCCATTAAACATTCCATTCTATTTCCATTTCACATTCCATTCCATTCCATTCCATTCCACATTAAACTCCTTTCCGTTACATTAAATTCCACATTCCATCCCACTTTCCATTCCATTCCATTTCACATTCAAAACCAATCCATTCCACTTTCCATTCCACATTCCTTTCCTTTCCATTCCACTTTCCATTACATTCCATTAAACATTCCATTCAATTTCCATTTCACATTCCATTCCATTCCATTCTATTCCATTCCACATTCCGTTAAATTCCATTCTATTCCATTCCTCATTCCACTCCGTTGAATTCCATTCCACATTCCATTCCATTCCATTCCATTTTCCATTCCACAATCCATTCCATTCCATTCCAGTTTCCATTCCATTCCATTCCACTCCACATTCCATTCCACATTCCATTCCATTCCATTCCATTGTATTCCATTCCATTCCATTCCATTCCACGTTACTTTCCCTTCCATACCATGGTCGTTTCCATTCCATTCCATTCCATTCCATTCCTCCTTTCATTCCATTGCATTCCACATTCCATTCCTTTCCATCCCATATTCCTTTCCATTGCACTCCAAATTCCATTCCATTCCATTCCACATTTGTTTCCCCTTTCCATACCGTTCCATTCCACATTCCATTCCATTCCATTCCACATTCCATTCCCTTCCATTTCACATTCCATTCCATTCAATTTCACATTCCATTCCATTCCGTTCCATTCCACAATCCATTCCATTCCAGTTCACAATCCATACCATTCCTTTTCACATGCCATTCCATTCCATTCCACATTCCATTCCATTCCATTCCAATTTCCATTCCATTCCATTCCACATTCCTTTCCATTCCGCATTCCACATTCCATTCCATTCCACATTCCATTCCATTCAATTTCTTTCCACATTCCATTCCATTCCAATTCATTTCATATTCCATTACATTCCGTTCTATTCCACAATCCATTTCATTGTATTCCATTCCACATTCCATTCCACATTCCATTCCATTCCATTCCATTCCACGTTTCATTCCCCTTTCCATTACAACTTCCATTAAACATTCCATTCAATTCAATTCCACACTCCTTTCCACATTCCCATCCACATTCCATTCCACATTCCCTTCCACATTCCATTCCATTCCTTTCCACATTCCATTCCACATTCCAGGCCATTCCATTCCTCAATCCATACCACATTCCATTCCATTCCATTCCAAGCTACATTCCACCTACCATTGCACGTTCCATTCCACGTTCCATTCCACTATCCATTCCATTCCATTCCACGTTCTATTCCACGTTCCACTCCAAATTTCATTCCACATTCCATTAAACATTCCATTCCACATTCCATTCCATTCCAATCCACATTGCATTTCTTTGCAGTCCTCATTCCATTACACTTTCAATTCCATTCCATTTAAATATTCCATTCCACATACCATTCCACCTTCCATTCCATTCCACATTCCATTCCATATTCCATTCCACTTACCCTTCCACATTCCATTCCATTCCATTCCACATTCCATTCCACATTCCCTTTCACATTCCATTCCACATTCCCTTCCACATTCCATTCCATTCCATTCCACATTCCATTCTACTTTCCATTCCACACTCCATTCCATAGCATTCAACATTCCATTCCACATTCCTTTCTTTCGATTCCACTTTCCATTCCATGTTCCATTTCACATTCAATAAGACATTCCATTCCACATTCCCTTCCACATACCATTCCATTCCATTCCACGTTCCATTCCACGTCCCATTCCATTCCATTCCACGTTCCATTCCATTCAAGTTCCATTCCACATTCCACTCCATTCCATTCCACATTACATTCCACATTCCATTCCAGTACATTCCACTTACAATTCCACATTCCATTCCTTTTTCCATTACATTCTATTCCACTTTCCATTACACGTTCCTTTAGAACTTCCATTCCACCTACCATTCCACGTTCCATTCCATTGCATTCTGCTTTCCGTTCCTTATTCCATTAAATTCCATTCCACTTTCCATTCCGTACCATTCAATGTTCCATTCCACGTTCCATTCCACGTTCCATTCCACATTCCTTTCCATGTTCCATTCCACATTCCATTCCATTCCATTCCACGTTACATTCCTCATTCCTTTCCAAGATCCATTGCAAGTTCCATTCCACGTTCCACTCCACGTTCCATTCCTTTCCATTCCACGATAAATTCCACGTTCCATTCTACTTTCCATTCATTTCCGTTCCACCTTCCTTTCCACATTCCCTTCCATTCCATCACACTTTCCATTCCATTCCATTCCAGGTTCCATTCCACATTCCAATACACATTCCATTCCACATTCCATTCCAAATTCCATACCATTAGATTCTGCATTCCATTCCATTCCATTCCACTTTCCATTCCACATTCCAATCAATTCCATTCCATTCCATATTCCATTCCACATTCCATTCCATTCCATTACACAGTCCATTCCACGTTCCATTCCATTCCATTCCTCACTCCATTCCACCTTACATTCTAAGTTCCTTTCCACCTTCCATTCCACGATCCATTCCATTCCATTCCACGTTCCATTCCACGTTCCACTCCACATTTCATTCTACATTTGACTAAACATTCAATTCCACATTCCATTCCACAATGCGTTCCATTGCAGTCCCCCTTCCTTTTAACATTCCATTCCATTCCATTTAAACGTTCCATTCCATGCCATTCTACATTCCATTCCAACTTCCATTCCATTCAACTTTCCCTTTAAACATTCTATTCCATGCCATTCCACATTCCATTCCAACTTCCGTTCCATTCCACTTTCCATTCCACATTCAATTTCACCCTCGATTCCATTCCATTCCACATTCCATTCCATATTCAGTTACATTCCATTGTACGTTCCATTCCACTTTCCATTCCACTTTCAATTCCACATTCTATTCCACATTGCATACCATTCCTTTCCATTCCAGATTCCATTCCACATTCGATTCCATTGCATTCCACATTCCATTCCACATTCAATTCCACATTCCATTCCACATTCCGTTCCATTCCATTACACGTTCCATTCCACGATACATTCCACATTCCATTCCACATTCCATTCCACGTTCCATACCATTTCCTTCCATGATCCATTCCACTTTGCATACCATTCCATTCCACTTTCAATTCCACATTCCATTGCACATTCCATTCTACGTTCCATTCCACATTCCCTTACACGTTTCATTAAACGTGCTATTCCATTTTCCATTCCATTCAATTCCAAGTTCCATTCCACATTCCTTTCCAATGCATTCCATGTTCCATTCCATGTTCCATTCTTCATTCCGTTCCACATTGCATTCCGTTGCATTCCACATTACACTCCACATTTCATCCCATTCCATTCCACATTCCGTTCCACATTCCATTCCACATTCCATTCCACATCCCATTGCATTGCATTCCAAATTCTATTCCACATTCCATTCCATTCCAGTCCACATTCTATTCCACATTCCATTCCCCATTCCATTCCTTTCACTTCCACATTCCATTCCACTTTGCATTCCATTGCATTCCACATTAAGTTCCACATTCCAATCCATTTTATTCCACATTCCATTCCACATTTAATTCCACATTTTATTCCAAATTCCCTTTCACATTCCATTCCGTTCCATTCCACATTCCATTCCACATTCCATTCCATTCCATTACACATCCAATACCACATTACGTTACACATTCCATTCCATTCCATTCCACATTGAATACCACATTCGATTCCATTCCATTCCATGTTCCATTCCATTTCATTCCGCATTCCATTCCACTTTACATTCCACGTTCCATTCCATTCCATTCCACGTTCCATTGCACTTTCCATTCCACATTCCATTCCATTCCATTCCACGTTCCATTCCACATTCCATTCCTTTTTCCAGTCCAAGTTCCATTCCACGTTCCATCCCACGTTCCATTCCTTTCCATTCCACGTTAAATTCTACTTTCCACTCCACATTCCATTCCATTTCATTCCACCTTCCATTCCACATTTCATTCCAATCCATTACACGTTAAATTCCATTCCATTCCAGGTTCCATTCCACATTCCTTTCTACATTCCATTCTACATTCCACTCCACATTCCATTCCATTACATTCCACTTTCCATTCTACATTCCATTCCATTCCGTTCCATTCCACATTCCATTCCATTCCATTGCACATTCAATTCCATTCCAATCCACGTGGCATTGGATTCCTTTCAATTCAATTCCACATTGTATTCCACATTCCATTTCAATCCTTTCCATATTCCATTCCATATTACATTCCGTTACATTCGACATTCCATTCCATTCCATTCCCCATTCCTTCCACATTACATTCCAAGTTCCATTCCAAGTTCCATTCCACATTCCATTCCACGTTCCACTCCATTGTATTCAATGTTCCATTCCAATCCATTCTATGTTCCATTCATTCCTTTTCTCATTCCATTCCACATTCCATTTCAATTTCCATTCCACATTCCCTTGCGCATTCCATTCCATTCCACTCCATCCATTCCACATTCCATTCCATTCCAATCCAAATTCCATTCCATTCCATTCCTCATTCCATTCCATTCCATTCCACATTCCATTCCATTCCATTATACTTTCCATTCCATTCCCGTCCACATTCCATTCCATGCCATTCCATTCCATTCTACATTCCATAACTTTCCATTCGATTCTACGTTCCATACGATTCCATTCCATTCCACATTCCATTTTTTCAACTCCAAATTCCATTCCATTACACGATCCATTGCATTCCATTGCATTCCACATTCTATTCCACATTCCTTTCCCTTCCATTACACATTCTATTCCATTCCATTCGATTCCATTCCATGTTCCATTCCACGTTCCATTCCATTCCATTCCACATTCCATTCCACATTCCATTCCATTCCATTACACTTTCCGTTCCACATTCCATTCCGCATTACACTCTGCTCCATTCCACATTGCATTCCACATTCCATTCCACATTCCACTCCATTCCATTCCACATTCCATTCCATAATCCATTCCACATTCCATTCCATTGCATTCCACATTCCATTCCACAGTCCATTCCATTGGATTCTCCATTCCATTCCACATTCCATTTCATTTTATTCCACATTCCATTCCATTCCATTCCACGTTCCATTCCATTCAATTGCATTCCACATATCATTCCTTTCCATTCCGCATTCCATCCCACTCCATTCCACATTCAATTCCACATTCCATTCCATCTTCCACACCATTTCATTCCACAATCCATTCCATTCAATTCCACATTCCATTCCACATTCCATTCGACATTCCATTCCGTTCCATTCCACATTCCTTTCCACGCTACATTCTACATTCCATTCCACATTCCATTCCGTTCCATCCACTTTCCATTCCGCATTCCATTCCGTTCCATTCCACATTCCATTCGACACTCCATTCTACATTCCATTCCACAATCCATTCCATTCCATTCAACATTCCATTCCACACTCCATTCCATATTCCATTCCATAATCCATTCCAGATCCCATTCCTCATTCCATTCTGTTCCATTCCACATTCCATTCCACAATCCATTCCGCTTTCTATTCCACATTCCATTCCATTCCGCATTCCATTACATTCCATTACGCATTCCTTTCCATTCCACATTCCTTTCTATTCCATTCCATTCCATTCCATTCCAAATTCAATTTCATTCCCTTCCATTCCATTCAACATTCCATTCCACTTTCCATTTCATTCCAGTCCACATTCCATTCCACTTTCCATTCCATTCAATTCCACATTTCATTCCACATTCCATTCCATACCATTCCACATTCCATTTCATTCCATTGCACATTCAATTCCACATTCCATTCCATTCCATTCCATTTCACATACCCATCAATTCCAGTCCGCATTCTATTCCATTCCTTTGCACATTCCATTCCATTCCATTCCAACTTCCATTGCATTCCATTGCACATTCCATTCCATTCCAATCCACATGGCATTGCATTCCATTCCATTCCACATTATATTTGACATTCCATTGCAATCCATTCCATATTCCATTCCATATTACAATCCATTACATTCCACATTCCATTCCCCATTCCTTCCACATTATTTTCCAAGTTCCATTCCAAGTTCCATTCCACACTGCATTCCACGTTCCATTCCATTGCATTCCCTATTCCATTACAAATTCCATTCCCCATTCCATTACAATCCACATTCCACTCCACAATCCAATCCAGAATCCATTGTATTCCATTCCAAGTTCATTTCCACATTCCATTGCACATTCCATTCCACGTTTCATTCTACATTCCATTCCACGTTCATTTCCAAGTTACATTCCACGTTCATTTCCATTCCATTCCACGTTCCATTCCAAATTCCATTCCATTCCATATTCCATTCCACATTCCATTGCATTCCTTTCTACATTCCATTCCATTCCATTCTACATTCCGTTACACATTCCATTCCATTACTTTCCACTTTCCATTACACTTTCCTTTCCACGTTCCATTACATTCCATTCCACGATCCATTTCACATTCCATTCCTTTCCACTCCACATTCCATTGCACTTTCCATTCCTCATTCTGTTCCATTCCATTCCATTCCATTCCATTCCACGTTACATTCCACATTCCATTCAATTTCATTGCACTTTCCATTCCACGATCCATTCCATTCTATTCCACATTCAATTCCAAATTCCATTACGAGTTCCATTCCAAATTCTGTTCCCCGTTTCATTCCATTCCATTTCACATTCCTTTCACATTATATTCCACATTGCATTCCATTCTATATTCCATTCCACATTCCATTCCACATTCCTTTTCACATTGCATTCGATTTCATTACACATGCCATTCCTTTCCATTCCACATTCTATTCCATATTCTATTCCTTTCCTTTCCACATTCTTTTCAACATTACATTTCACGTTCAATTCCATTCCAATACACGATCCATTACACATTCCCTTCCATGTTCCATCCCATTTCATTCCAAGTTCCATTCCACATTCCATTACATGTCATTTCACTTTGCATTCCACATACCCTTCCACATTCCATTCTGTTCCTTTAGAAATTCCATTCCACATTCCATTCCATTCTATTCCACATTCCATTCCACATTCCATTCCACATTCCATTCCACATTCCATTCCACATTCCATTCTCTTCCATTTCACTTTACATTTGACATTCCATTCCACATTCCATTCCATTCCCTTCCACATTCCTTTCCACAATGCATTACACATGCCATTCCACATTCCGTTCCATTCCATTCCACATTCTATTCCACTTTCCATTGCACATTGCATTCCACTTTCCATTGCATTCCATTCCTTTCCAATTTCCATTACACATTCCATTCCATTCCGTTCAACTTTCCTTCCCACATTCCATTCCACATTCCATTCCACATTCCATTCCATTCCATTCCACATTCCTTTCCATTCCATTCCACATTCCATTAGACGTTCCATTCCTTTCCATTCCACGTTCCATTCCAAGTACCATTCCACGATCCATTCCATATTCCATTCGATTCCATTCCACATTCCATACCATTCCATTCCATTCCGTTTCACAATCCATTCCATTCCATTCCACACTCCATTCCACATTCCATTCCACATTCCATTCCGTTTCATTCCACATTCCATTTCACATTCCATTCCACTTTCCATTCCGTTCCATTCCACATTCCTTTGCATTCCATTCCCCATTCCTTTTGACATTCAAATCCATTCCATTCCACATTCCATTCCATTTCATTCCACATTCCATTTCATTCCATTCCATTCCATTCTACATTGCATTCCACATTTCATTCCATTCCATTCCATATTCCATTCCATTCCATTCCACATTGCATTCCACATTCCATTCCATATTGCATTTCATTGCATTCCACATTCCATTCCACCTTCCATTCCATTCCCTTCCAATTTCAATTCTATTTTCCATTCCACATTCCATTCCACGTAGCATTCCGTTCCTTTCCACATTCCATTCCACATTTCATTCCATGCTATTCCTCTTTCTATTCCACATTCCATTCCACATTCCATTCCATTACACATTCCATTCCAAATTCCATTGCATTCCCGTCTACATTCTATTCCACAATCCATTACACGTTTCATTCCATTCCATTCCATGATCCATTCCACGTTCCATTCCATTCCATTCCACGATACATTCGACTTTCTGTTCCATTCCATTCCACGTTCCATTCCGCATTGCATTGCACATTCCATCCTATGTTCCATTCCACCTTCCATTCCAAGCCCCATTCCATTCCTTTCCATGTCCTATTCCATCCCATTAGACCTTTCATTTCATTCCATTCCACTTTCCATTCTATATTCCATTTCACTTTCCATTGCGCATACCATTCCACATTCCATTCCATTCCATTCTATTCCACATTCCATTCCAATCCATATTCCTTTCCAACTTCCATTCCACGTTCAATTCCATTGCATTTCACATTCCATTCCATTCCTTTCCACACTCCATTAAATTCTGTCCCATTCCATTCCACATTCCCCTATATTCCATTCCATCCCATATTCCTTTCCAAATTCCATTCCTCATTCCATTCCACATTCCATTCTATTCCATTCCACATTCCTTTCTACTCCATTCCATTCCACATTCCATTCCATTCCATTCCACATTCCGTTCTATTCCATTCCACATTCCATTCCATTGCGTCCCATTCCCCTCCACATTCCACTACATTCAATTCCATTCTACATTCCATTCCACATTGCGTTCCACATTACATTTCATTCCATTCCACATTCCATTGTATTCCATTGCCTACCACATTCCATTCCATTCCCATCCACATTCTATTCCATTCCGTCCCTTTCCACTCTGCATTCCACTACGTTCAATTCCATTCAACATTCCATTCCTTTCCATACCACATTCCATTCCATTCCATTCCACTTTGCCCTCCATTCCATTCAACTTTCCTTTCCATTCCATTCCATTCCACTTCCCATACCATTCCATTCCACACTCCATTCCTTTCCATTCTACATTCCATTACATTCCATTTCACATTCGTTTACATTCCAATCCATTCCATTACACATTCCGTTCCGCATTCCATTTCCTTCCAATCCACATTCCATTCCATTCCATTCCACGTTCCCTTACACGTTCTGTTCCACGTTCCCTTCCTCTTTCCATTTCAAGTTCCATTCCATTCCAATCCATCTTCCATTCAACTTTCAATTCCATTCCTTTCCACATTCCATACAATTCAATTCAATTACATTCCACATTCCATTACATCCCATTCCACATTCCAATCCATGGCATTCCACATTGCATTCCACATTCCATTCCACATTGCATTGCATTCCACTTCCGATTCCACATTCCATTCCATTCCATCCCACATTGCTTTCCACATTCCATTCCATTCCTTTTCACATTCTATTCCATTCCATTCCACATTCCGTACCATTCCATTCCTTTCCATTCCACAATCCATTCCATTCCATTCCTGATTCCATTCCACTTTCCATTCTGTTCCATTCCACATTCCATTCCACATTTCATTCCGTTCCATTCCACATTCCATCGCATTACATTCCACATTATTTCCACTTTCCATTCACTTCCATTCCACATTCCATTCCATTCCATTCCATGTTCCTTTCCACATTCCATTTCACATTCCATTCCACATTTCATTCCACATTCCATTCCACGTTCCATTCCTTTCCATTCCACATTCCATTTCACATTCAATTCCACATTCCATTCCATTCCATTCCATATTCCATTCCATTCCAATCCACATTCCATTCCATTCCATTCCACATTCTATTCCACCTTCCATTAAATTTTACATTCTACTTTCCATTCCGCATTCCATTCCATTCAATTCCACGTTCTATTCCACATTCCTTTCCATTCCATTCCACTTTCCTTTGTGCTTTCCATTCCACGTTCAATTCCACATTCCAATCCACAATCCATTGCACATTCCATTCCACATTCCATTCCACATTCTAACCATTCCATTCCACATTCCATTCCACATTGCATTGCATTCCATTCCATATTCCATTTCATTCCACTCCATATTCCATTCCACATTCCATTCTACAACAAATTCCACTGCACATTACATTCCACATTCAATTCCATTCCTTTCCACATACATTTCCACGTTCAATTCCACGTTCCATTCCAAATTCCACTGCACATTCCATTCCACTTTCCATTCCATTCCATTCCACTTTCAATTGTACTTTCCATTCCTCGTTCCATTAAACGTTCCATTCTATTCCTTTCCACGTTTCATTACACTCCTTTCTACATTCCAATCCACATTCCTTTCCACATTCCATTTCACATTCCAGTTCAAATTCCACTTCACTTTCCATTCCATTCCACTTTAAATTCCATTCCAATCCACATTCCATTCCATTCCATTCCACCTTCCATTCCATTCCATTTCACAATCCATTCCACATTTCATTCCACATTCCATTCCATTCCACATTCCATTCCACATTCCATTCCATTCCATTCTATTCCACATTCCATTCCGCTCAATTCCAGATTCCATTCC
Source organism: Pongo abelii (assembly GCF_028885655.2). Taxonomy (NCBI): domain Eukaryota; kingdom Metazoa; phylum Chordata; class Mammalia; order Primates; family Hominidae; genus Pongo; species Pongo abelii. Next base: position 12,684,055 of record NC_072000.2, on the reverse strand, counting down.
ATTCCATTCCACATTCCATTCCACATCCCATTCCACATTCCATTCCACATTCCATTCCACGTTCCATTCCATTCCACATTCCATTCCATTCCATTCCACATTCTATTCCACGTTCCATCAATTTTCATTCCATATTCTATTCCATTCCATTTGATATTCCATTCTACGTTCCATTTCATTTCATTCCCCATTCCTTTCCATTCAATTCCTCATTTCCTTACATTCCACTGCATTCCACATTCCATTCCATTCCATTCCCATTCCGTTCAATTCCATTCCATTCTATTCTACATTCCATTCCATTCCATTTTACATTCCATTCCATTCCATTCCATATTCCATTCCACATTCCATTCCATATTCTAATCCATGTTCCATTCCATTTCATTCCACATTCCCTTCCATTCCACTCCATATGCCATTCGTTTCCATTCCACATTCCATTCCAAATTCCATTCCATTCCATTCCACATTCCATTCCTTTCCATTCTACATTGCATTCCACATTCCTTTCCATGACATTCCACAGTCCATTCCACATTCCTTTTCACATTCCATTCCACATTCCATTCCGTTACATTCCACATTCCATTCCACATTCCATTGCATTCCCCTCCACATTCCATTCCTCAATCCATTCCACTTTCCAATTCACATTCCATTCCTTTCCATTCCACATTCCATGGACATTCGTTTGCATTCCATTCCGTATTCCATTCCTCGTTCCATTCAGTTCCTTTCCACATTCCATTCCATTCCAAACCTCATTACATTCCACATTCCATTATACATTCCATTCCACATTCCATTCCATTACATTCTATATTCCATTCCATTTTCCATTCCAAATTGCATTCCATTCCATTCCACGCCCCATTCCACATTCCATTTCAAATTGCATTCCACGTTCCATTCCATTCTATGCCATGTTCCTTTCCATTACATTCCACGTTCCATTCCACTTTCCGTTCCACATTCCATTCCATATTTCATTAAATTTTGCATTCCATTCCATTCCACGTTACATTCCACAATCCATTCCATTCCTTTCCACTTTCCATTCCACATTCCATTCCACATTCTATTCCACCTTCCATTCGACGTGCCATTCCATACAATTCGACTGTGATTTCCACTTCCAGTCCATTCCACATTCCATTCCACATTCTATTCCATTCCATTCCACATTCCATTACATTCCATTCCACATTCCATTCCATTCCATTCCTCATTTCATTCCATTCCATTGCATTCCACATTTCATTCATTTCCTTTACATATTCCATTCTATTCAATTCCTCATTTGATTCCATTCCATTGCATTCCACATTCCATTCCATTCCATTCCATTCCCATTCCATTCCATTCCATTCCATTTTGTTCCACATTCCATTTCATTCCATTCCACATTCCATTCCATTCCATTCCTCATTTCATTCCATTCCATTGCATTCCACATTCCATTCCATTCCATTCCCGTTCCATTCCATTCCATTCCATTTTATTCCACATTCCATTTCATTCCATTTTATTCCACATTCCATTTCATTCCATTCCACATTCCATTCCATTCCATTCCACATTCCATGCCATTCCATTCCACATTCCATTCCAGGTTCCATTCCACATTCTATTGCAGTTTGCATTCCATTTCATTCCACATTCCACTCCATTCAATTCCACATGCCATTCCATTCCATTCCACACTGCATTCCTCGTTCCATTCCATTCCATTCCACATTGCATTCCTTTCCATTCCACTTTGCTGTACACATTCCTTTCCATTGCATTCCACATTGCATTCCACGTTCCATTACATTCCATTCCACATTCAATTCCACATTCCATTCAACATTACATTCCACATAACATTCCTTTCCATTCCAAAGTTAATTTCACATTCCATTCCATTCCATACCACATTCAATTCATTTCAACTTCAACATACTTTCCCCATTCCATTCCATTGCACACTCCATTGCACATTCCATTCCTCATTCCATTCCATTCCATGCAACATTTCATTCCATGTTCCAATCCATTCCTTTTCCCGTTCCATTCTATTCCATTCCACTTCCATTCCACGTTTCATTCCACATTCCATTCCATATTCCATTCCACATTCCATTCCGTTAAATTCAACATTCCATTCCGTTCCTTACCACATTCCATTCCACATTTCATTCAGTATTCCATTTCACATTACAATCCACATTCCATTCCACATTCCATTCGTTTCCATTCCACATTGCATTCCACAATTCATTCCACATTCCATTCCACATTCCAATCCACATTCCCTTCCATTCCATTCCACATTCCATTTCATTCCATTCCACATTCCATTCCAAATTCCATTTCACTTTCCATTCCATTAAATTCCATTCCATTCCATATTTCATTCCTTTCCAATCAACATTCAATTCCATTGCATTCCAAGTTCCATTCCATTTCACATTCCATTCCATTCCATTCCACTTTCCATTCCATTCCATTCCACATTCCATTTTACATTCCATTCCACATTCTATTCCACGTTCCATTCCATTCCATTCCACATTCCTTTCCATTCTATTCCACATTCCATTCCATTCCATTCCACATAACTTTCCATTGTATCCTGCATTCCATTCCATCCCATTCCGTTCTTTTCCACATTCCATACCATTCCATTCCATATTCCCTTCCAAATTCCATTCCACATTCTATTAAATGTTCCATTCCATTCCATTCCACATTCCATTGCATTCCATTCCACATTCCTTTCCATTCCATTCCACATTCCATTGCATATTTCATTCCATTCCATTCAACATTCAATTCCATTGCATTCCACATTGCATTCTACATAAAATTCCACATTCCATTCCACATTTCATTCCACGTTCCATTCCATTGCATACCACATTGTATTCCATTCCATTCCGCATTCGATTCCATTCGATTCCACATTTCTTTCCATTTCAACAATCCACATTCCTTTCCATTGCATTCCCCATTCCATTCCATTCCATTCTATTCCAAATTCCATTCCTTTCCATTCCACTTACCATTCCATTCCATTCCATATTCCATTCCACATTCAATTCCACATTCTACTCTACCTTCCATTCTACGTTCCATTCCATTCCATTTCACAATACATTGCATTCAATTCTTCATTTCATTTCATTCCACTGCATTTCACATTTCATTCTATTCCATTCCCATTCCATTCCGTTCCATTCCATTCTATTCCACATTCCATTCCATGCCTTTAGATATTCCATTCCATTCTATTCCACATTCCATTCCACATTCCATTCCACATTCTATTACACTTTAGATTAAATTTCATTCCGCGTTCCATTCCCTTCCATTCCACATGGCATTCCGTTCCATTCCATATCCCATTTCATTCCTTTCCAAATGCCATTCCATTCCATTCTAGATTCCATTCCTCATTCCATTCCATTCCATTACACTTTCTGTTCCATTCCTTTCCACTTTGAATTCCACATTCCATTCCACATTCCATTCCATTATATTCCACATTCCATTCCACATTCCATTTCACATTCCGTTCCATTCCAGTTCACATTCCATTCCACAATCCATTCCATTCCATTCCAAATTCCATTCCATTCCATTCCACATTCCATTCCACATCCCATTCCTTTCCATTACACGTTTCATTCCACATTTTATTCCATTCCATTTCACATTCCATTCCACATTGGGTTCCACTCCATTCCGCGTTCCATTCAATGTTAATTTCCAAATTCCATTCCACCTTCCATTCCACTTTACATTCAATTCCACGTTCCATTCCACATTCCATTCCACTTTACATTCCATTCCATTCCATTCTACGTTTTATTTCATTCGATTCCACATTCCGTTCCACGTTCCATTCCACATTCCATTCCAGATTTCTTACCCTTCCATTACAAAGAAAACTCCATTCCTTTCTACAATCCAATGTTCACTCCATTCCACTCCATTCCATTCCACATTCCATTCCACATTCCATTCCATTGCATTCCACATTCCATTCCACATTCCATTCCAAATTAAATTCCACATTCTATTGTACGATCCATTCCAAATGCCATTCCACATTCCATTCCAATTTCCATTCCAGGTTCCATTCCATTCCATTCCACGTTCCATTCTTCGTTCGATACCATTCCATTCCACTTTCCATTCCATTGCATTCCACGTTCCATTTCATTACATTTCATATTCCATTCCAGATTCCATTTCACATTCCATTCCACCTTCCATTCCTTTAAATTACCCATTCTGTTCCCCATTCGATTCCATTCCATTCCACTTCACATTCCATTCAATTCCACATTCTTTCCATTCGATTACATTACATTCCACATTCCATTCCATTCCATTCCACATTCCATTCCATTCCACATTCAATTAAGTTCCATTCCACATTCCATTCCTTTCCAATCCAGTCCATTCCATTCCATATTCCATTCCACATTCCATTCCCTTCCATTCTACATTCCATTTCATGGCATTCCACATTTCATTGCATGTTCCATTCCACGTTCCATTCCATGTTCCATTCCATTCCATTCCATTCCACATTCCACACCATTCCATTCCATTTCATTCCCGTTTCCATTCCATTCAATTCCACATTCTATTCCACACACCATTCCGTTCCACTCCACATTGCATTCCATTCATTTCCACATTCCATTCCTATCCAATCCACATTACATTCCATAGAAAATTCCGTGTTCCATTCCACAATCCCTTCCATGATCCATTCCATTCCATTCCACGTTCCAGTCCCCGTTTCATTACTCTTCCATTCCACATTCCATTACACGTTCCATTCCATTCAATTCCAAGTTCCATTCCACTTTCCAATACATTGCTTTCCACGTTCCATTCCACATTGCATTCCATTCCATTTCACATTCCATTCCACATTCCATTCCCTTTCATTCTACATTGTATTCCATTTCACTCCATTCCACATTTTATTCCATTCCACAATCCATTCCATTCCACATTGCTTTCCACATTCCATTCCACCTTCCATTCCATTCCACATTCCATTTCATTCCATTAAATATTCCACTCCACATTCCATTCCATTGCATTTCATTCTATTCCACATTCCATTCCATTGCATTCCACATTCCATTTCACATTCAATTCCATGTTCCTTTCCACATTCCATTCCTCATTCCACCACACGTTGCAGTTCACATTCCATTCCATTTCCCTTTCCATTCAATTCCACGTTCCATTCCACTTCCCATTCCATTCCATTCCACTTTCTTTTCCATATTCCATTCCACATTCCATTTCACATTACATTCTCTTAATTTCCACAGTCCATTACACAATCCAGTCCATTCCATCCCACTTTCCATTCCACATGCCATTCAACATTCCATTCCACATTTAATTAAATTCCATTCCACATTCCTTTCCTCATTCCATTCCATTCCATTCCGTTCCACATTGCATTCCACGTTCCATTTCACTCCATTCATTTCCATATTGCATTCCACATTTCATTCCATTCAATTTCACATTCCATTCCACTTCACATTCCATTCAACATTTGTTTCCACTCCATTCCACTTTACAGTCCACGTTCCATTCCACATTGTGTTCCACGTTCCATTCCACTTTCCATTCCTTTCCATTGCACATTCCATTCCACGTTCCATTTGACGTTCCATTCCACATTCCATTCCATGTTCCATTCCATTACATTCCACGTTCCATTCCATTACATTCCACTTTCCATTTCATTCCGCATTCCTTTCTTTTCCATTCCACATTCCATTCCACAAACCATTGCATTCCATTCCACATTCCATTCCGTATTCCATTTCATTCCATTCCACATTTCTTTCCACATTCAAATGCATTCCATTCCACTTTCCATTGCACGTTCCTTTCCATGTTCCGTTCCATGTTCCATTACCAGGTTCCATTGCACGATCCATTCCATGCCATTCCGCCTTTCATTCCATTCCATTCCACTTTCCGTTTCATTCCGTTCCACATTCCATTCCACATTCCATTCCACTTTCCATTTAACCTTCTATTCCATTCCATTCCTTTCCACTTTCCTTTCCATTACATTCCACATTCCATTCCATTACACTACACATTCCATTCCACATTGTAGTCCACATTCCACTCCATTCCATTATATTCCACGTTCCATTCCATTCCATTCCATTCAACATTGCATGCTTTTCCATTCCACATTCCAATCCATTCCACCTTCTATTCCATTGCATTCCACATTCAATTCCACATTCCATTCCACATTCCATTCCATGTTTCATTCCATTCCATTCGACGTTTCATTCCATTCCATTCCACGTTCCATTCCATTCCATTAAACGTTCCATTCCACTTTCCATTCCATTCCATTCCATTCCACTTTCCATTCCACATTGCATTGCACATTCAATTCCACGTTCCATTGCACAATCCATTCCAGGTTCCATTCCACATTCCTTTCAATTCCATTCCACTTTCCATTCTGCATTCCATTCCAGTATACATTCGACATTCCCTTGCACATTCCAAACCCCATTGCATTCCATTCCATTCCACATTCCTAAGCACATTCCATTCTACATTCCATTCCATTCTATTCCACATTCCATTCCATTGCATTCCACATTATATTCCATTTCATTCCACATTCCATTGCTCATTCAATTCCGCATTCCCTTCCACATTCCATTCCATTCCATTCCACCATTGATTCCATTCCATTCCACGTTACATTTCATTCTGTTCCACAATCCATTCGACATTCCATTTCACATTCCATTCCACATTCCGTTTCACCTACCATTCCATTACATTCCATTCCATTCCATATTCCATACCATTCTATTCCGCATTCCATTACTTTCCATTTTACATTCCATTAAATTCCATTCCACATTCCATTCAACATTCCATTCCAAGTTCCATTTCATGTTCCATCCCATTCCATTCCATTCCACATTCCATACCATTCCATTCCACATTCCATACCATTCCATTCCACCTTCCATTGTATATTCCGTTACATTCCATTCCCTTCCACCTTCCATTCCACATTCCTTTCCGTTGCATTCCACATTCAATTCCATATTCCTTTCCACATTCTATTCCACATTCCATTCCACGTTATATTCCACATTACATTCCACATTCCATTCCACGTTCCATTCCACGTTCCATACCATTCCATTCCACGTTCCATTCCCTTCCATTCCACGTTCCATTTCATTCTATTCCATTTCCATTCCACATTCCTTTACACATTCCATTTCACCTTCCATTATCCATTCTATTCCACTTTCCATTCCATTCCTTTCCACTTCCTATTCCATTCAATTCCACATTCCTTTCCATTCCATAACATTCCATTCCACATTCCATTACATTCCATTCCTCATTCCATTCTATTCCATTCCATTCCACTTTCCATTAAATTCCATACCATATTACAATCCATTGCATTACATATTCCATTCCATTCCACATTGCATAACATTCCATTCCATTCCACAACATTCCATTCCATTCCACATTCTATTCCATTCCATTCCACTTTCCATTCCATTCCAATTCATTCCATTCCATTCCATTTCACATTCTATTCCATTCCATTCCACTTTCCATTCCATTCCAATTCATTCCATTCCATTCCACATTCCATTCAACAATATATTCCATTCCATTCCATGTTCCATTCTATTTTCCTTTCCACATTGCATTCTACATTCCATTCCACGTTCCACTCCATTCCATTCCACGTTCTATTCCACATTGCATTCCATTCCATTCCACATTCCATACCATTCCATTCTATTCCATTCCCCATTCCATTCCATTCCATACTACATTGTATTCCACATTCCAATCCATTCCATTCCCATTCTTTTCCATTCCATTCCACATTCGATTAAACGTTCCATTCCACTTTCAATTCTACGTTCCATTCTACTTTCCATTTCGCTTTGCATTCCATTACATTCCATTTCATTCCGGATTCCGTTTCAGTCCATTACAGGTTCTATTCCATATTTCATTCCATTCCATTCCACATTCCATTCCACATTCCATTCCATTCCATTCCACTTTCTATTCCACATTGCATTACATTCCATTACACATTACATTCCACATTCCATTCCATTCCATTCCACGTTCCATTCCATTTTCCTTTCCACATTGCATTCCACAATCCATTCCAATTTTCCATTATATTCCATTCCACGTTCTATTACACATTGCATTCCATTCCATTCCACATTCCATACCATTCCATTCCATTCCATTCCACCTTCCATTCCACATTCCTTTCCATTGCATTCCACATTCAATACCATTTTCCATTCCACATTGTATTCCACATTCCATTCCATGTTATATTCCACATTCCATTCCACATTCCATTCCACGTTCCATTCCACGTTCCATACCATTCCATTCCACGTTCCATTCCCTTCCATTCCACGTTCCATTTCATTCTATTCCATTTTCATTCCACATTCCATTTCACATTCCATTCCACCTTCCATTCCTTTCCATTCCCCATTCTATTCCACATTCCATTCCATTCCGTTCCACTTCCAATTCCATTCAATTCCACATTCCTTTCCATTCCATTACATTCCATTCCAAATGCCACTACATTCCATTCCACATTCCATTCTATTCCATTACATTCCACATTCCATCAATTTCCATTCCAGATTACAATCCATTGCATTACACATTCCATTCCATTCCATTCCATTCCACATTCCATAACATTCCGTTCCATTCCACATTCTATTCCATTCCATTCCACATTCCATTCCATTCCAATTCATTCCATTCCATTCCACAGTCCATTCCATTCCACTTCACGTTCCATTCCATTTTCCTTTCCACATTGCATTCCACATTCCATTCCACGTTCCATTCCATTCCATTCCACGTTCTTTTCCACATTGCTTTCCATTCCATTCCACATTCCGTACCATTCCATTCTATTCCATTCCACATTCCATTCCATTCCATACCACATTCTATTAAACATTCCAATGCATTCCATTCTCATTATTTTCCATTCCAGTCTACATTCCATTCCACGACCCATTCCACGTTCCATTCCACGTTCCATTCCACTTTCCATTTCGCATTGCATTCCATTACATTCCATTACATTCCGGATTCCGTTCCAGTCCATTACAGGTTATATTCCATATTTCATTCCATTCCATTCCACATTCCATTCCACATTACATTCTTTTCCATTACACATTCCACTCCATTCCATTCCACATTCCATTCCTTTCCATTCCACGTTACATTATACATTCCATTCCCCCTTCCATTCAACATTCCATTCCTCTCCATTCCAAATTCCATTCCATTCCATTCCACATTCCATTCTACACTCCATTCCACATTCCATTTCATTCCATTACACGTTCTCTTCCTTTCCATTCCATTTTCTATTGCACGTTCCATTCCACATTCCATTCCACTTTCCATTCCACGTTCCATTCCACTTTCAAATCCATCCCATTACACATTCATTTCCATTGCATTCCACTTTCCATTCCACATTACATTCCACAAACATTCAGTTCCATTCCATTTCATTCCATGTTAGATTCCGCATGCCATTCCACATTTCATTCCCTTCCATTACACATTCCATTCCTTTCCATTCCACATTCCATTCCACAATCCTTTCCACGTTACATTCCACATTCCATTGAACTCCATTCCACATTCCAATCCATTCCATTCCACATTCCATGGCACTTCATTCCACATTACATTCCACATTCCATTGCACTCCATTCCACATTCCAGTCCACATTCCTTTCCATTCCATTCCATATTCCATTCCATGTTCCATTCCATTCTATTCCATGATCCATTCCACATTCCACTCCATTCCATTCCGCTTTCCATTCCACATTCCATTTTACGTACCATTCCATTGCAATCCACGTTCCATTCCACATTGCATTCCATTCTACATTCCATTTTACATTCCATTCCACATTCCATTCTGCATTGTATTCCGTTCCATTCCACTTTCCATTCCATTCTATTCCACATTCCATTGCAATCCATTCCACATTCCGTTCCACATTCTATTCCAATCCACATTCCATTACACATTCCACTCCATTTCATTCCACATTCCATTCCACATTGCATTCCATTCCATTCCACTTTCCAGTCCACAGTCCTTAAAACATTCCATTCCATTCCATTCCACATTCCATTCCACATTCCATTCCACGATCCTTTCCATTCCATTTCACTTTCAATTCCACTTTCCATTCCATTCCATTCCCCTGTGCATTACACATTAAATTGCACATATCATTCCACATTCCATTCCACATTCCATTTTAAATTCCATTTCATTTCATTCCACATTCCATTACACATGCCTTTGCTCATTCCCTTCCACATTCCATTCCATTCCATTCCACGTTCCATTCCAATGCATTCCACATTATACTCCATTTCATTCCACTTTCCATTCCTCATTCAGTTGCACTTTCCCTTCCACATTCCATTACGTTACATTTCACATTCCATTCCACATTCCATTCCATTCCATTACACATTCCATGCCACATTCGATTCCCTTCTAATCCGCATTACATTCCATTACATTCCACATTCCATTCCACATTACATTCCACGTTCCATTCCATTCCATTCCAAGTTCCATTCCACCTGCCATTAGACGTTCCATTCCACGTTCAATTCCACTTTCTTTCCATTCCATTCCACTTACCATTACACATTCCAATCCATTAATTATTCCATTCCATTCCATTCCATTCCATATTTAATTCCATTCAATTCCACATTCCATTCCATTCCATTCCACATTGCATTCCATTCCATTCCAATTTCCATTCAATTCCATTCCATTCAATTGCACATTCCATTCCACATTCCATTCCCTTCCATTCCGCATCCCATTCCATTCCATTGCTTTCAATTCCACATTCCATTCCATTCCATTCTATTCCACATTCCATTCCCTTCCATTCCACATTCCATTCCATTTCATTTCACATCCTATGAAATTCCATTCCACATTCCATTCCACAATCCATTGCATTCCATTCCAAATCCTATTCCATTCCATTCCACATTCTATTCCATTCCATTCCACATTCCATTCCACATTCCATTTCATTCCATTCCACATTTCATTCCAGGTTCCATTCCTTTCCATTCCACATTCCTTTCCAGATTCCGTTCGACATTTCCTTCCATGTTCCATTAAAGTTTCCATTCCACTTTCCATTCCATTCCATTTCACCTTTCATTCCTTTGCATTCCATGTTACATTTCATTCCATTCCACATTCCATTCCAGATTCCATTCCACGTTCCCTTTCAGCTTCCATTCCATTCCATTCCATTCCATTCCATTCCACATTCCATTCCGTTCTATTCCACATTCCATTACATTCCATTCCACGTTCCATTATACTCCATTCCACCTCCCATTCCACATTCCATTCCACATTCCTTTCCACATTCTATTCGACTTTCCATTCCTTTCCATTCCATTCCACATTCCATACCATTCCATTCCACTTTCCATTCCATTCCATTCCACATTCCTTTTCATATTCCTTTCCATTACATTTCATTCCACCTTCCTTCCCACATTCCTTTCCATTACATTCTACATTCCATTCCATATTCCATTCCACATTTCATTCCACATTTCATTCCCCGTAATATTCCACATTACATTCCACATTCCATTCCACGTTCAATTCCACCTTCCGTACCATTTCTTTCCACGTTCCATTCCTTTCCATTCAACGTTGCATTTCATTCTATTCCATGTTCCATTCCAGATTCCATTTCCCCATTCTATTCCCCTTTCCATTCCATTCCATTCCACTTCCAATTTCATTCAATTCCACATTCCTTTCTATTCCATTACATTCCATTCTACATTCCATTACATTCCATTGCACATTCCTATCTATTCCATTCCATTCCACATTCCATTAAGTTCCATGCCCCATTACACTCCATTGTATTACCCATTCCATTCCTTTCCATTGCTTTCCACATTCCATAACATTGCATTCTATTCCACATTCTATTCCATTCCATTCCACATTCCATTCCATTCCTTTTCACATTCCATTCCACTCCTTTTCACATTCCATTCCACATTGCATTCTATTCCATTCCACATTCCATTCCTTTGCAAATTCCATTCCATTCCATTCCATTCGATTACTCGTTCCATTCAATTCCATCCCTCATTCCATTCCATTCCACGTTCCATTCCATTCCATTCCACATTGCATTCCATTCCATTTCACCTTCCATTCCATTTCAAATTCCATTCCATTCTTTTCCATTTCATTCCACATTCCATTCCATTTCATTCCACAATCCATTCCACTTTCCATTGTGTTCCATTCACATTCCTTTCCACATTTCTTTGCGTTACATTGCCCATTCCATTTCACATTCCATTTCACATTCCATTCCACATTCCATTACATTCCATTCCACATTTCTTTCCACTTTCGATTAATCTTTCCATTTCACATTCCATTCCATTCCATTCCACATTCCATTCCACATTGCATTACATTCCAGTCCACATTCCATTTCACATTCCATTCCTTTCCATTCCATTCCGCATTCCATTCCACATTCAATTCCATTCAATTTCACATTCTATTCCTTTACATTCCTCATTCCATCCCACATTCCATTCCACTCCGCATTCCACATTCCATTCCACTTTCCATTCCTCGTTCAATTCCAAGTTCTATTCCACATTCCATTCCATTCCTTTCCACGTTCCATTGCACATTGCATTCCTTTCTATTCCCCTTTTTTGCACATTCTATTCCACATTCCATTCCACATTCCATTTCAACACATTCCACGTTCCATTTCACGTTCCATTCCACAGTCCATTCCACATTCCATTCCACATTCCATTCCATTACATTCCACATTCCACTCCACTTTCCATTCCTTTCCATTTCACGTTCCATTCCTCATTCCGGCGCACATTCCATTCCACGTTCCATTCCATGTTCCATTCCACGTTCCATTTCATCACATTCCACATTCCATTCCACATTCCATTCCATTGCATTCCACCTTCCCTTCCATTCCATTTCATTCCATTCCGTATTCCATACCATTCCAATCCATATTCCATTCCATTCCATTCCACATTCCATTCCACATTCCAATCCATTCCATTCCACATTCCATTCCATTCAATTACACATTCTATTCCACCTTCCATTCCACGTTCCATTCCACGTTCCATTCCACGATCCTTTCCATTGCATTCCACGTTCTATTCCACGTTCCACTCTTGATTTCATGCCACTTTTCATTAAACATTCCGTTCCACATTCCATTCCATATTGCATTCCATTGCAGTCCACATTCCATTCCACATTCCATTCCATTTCATTCAAACATTCAAATCTATTCCATTCCAAATTCCACTCCACCTTCCTTTCCATTCAACTTTACATTCCACATTCCATTCCACAATCCATTCCAGACTCCATTCCATACCATATTCCATTCCATATTTCATTCCATATTCCACATTCCATTCCATATTCCATTCCTCATTCTGTTCCATTCAATTTCACATTCTATTCCACATTCAATTTCACTTTCCTTTCCACTTTCCATTCCATTCCACATTCCATTCCACATTCCATTCCATTGCATTCCACATTCTATTCCACTTTCAAATCCACATTCCATTGCACATTCCATTTCATTCCATTCCACGTGCCGTTCCATTCCATTCAATTCCACGTGCCATTCCACTTTCCACTCCCCATTCCATTCCACTTTCCGTTCAACTTCCCATTCCATTCCATTCCACTTTCCATTCCACATTCCATTGTACATTCCATTCCAAGTTCCATTCCACATTCCATTCCATCTTCCATTCCACTTTCCATTATATTCAAGTTCCTTTTCACATTCCATTTCATTCCATTCCATTCCACGTTCCATTCCAAATTCCATTCCACATTCCATTCCACGTTACATTCCACATTCCATGGCCCATTCCATAACGTGTTCCTTTTCACATTCCATTCCATGTTTCATTACACATTCCACTCCATGTTCCATTCCATTCCATTCCACCTTCCATTCCCCCTTGCATTCCATTCCATTCCAATTTCCATTCCATATTCCATTCCATTGCATTACACATTCCATTCCACATTCAATTCCTTTTCATTCCACACTCATTTCCATTCCATTCCACATTCCTTTCCATATTCCGTTCTATTCAATTCCACATTCCTGTCCACATTATATTCCATTCCATTCCATTCCACATTCCATTCGACATTTCATTCCATTCCATTCCACATTCCAATCAATTCCTTTGCATATTTCATTCAGTAATCCTTTCCACAATCTATTCCATTCCATTCCATATTCCATTCCATTCCATTCCACATTCCGTTTAACATTGCATTCCATTCAATTCCACATTGCCTTCCACTCCATTCAAAATTCCATGTTCCATTCCACGTTCCTTTCCATTCCATTCTATGCTGCATTCCACATTCCGTTCCATTCCATTTCACGTTGAATTCTACATTCCATTCCACATTCCATTCCAGATTCCATTCATCATTGCATTCCACATTCCATTACATATTCTATTTCGTTCCATTCCACATTCCACTCCACATTCCCTTCCATTCCACGATCCATTCCATTCCATATTGCATTCCATTCCACATTCCATTCCATTCCATTCCACATTCCATTGCACATTCCTTTCCATTGCGCATTCCATTCCATTCCACATTCCATTCCATTCCATTCCACATTCCATCCTGTTCCATTTCATATTCCATTCAATTACACTCCAATTTCCATTCCATTCCAGATTCCTCTGCATTCCATTCCACATTACATTCCATTCCATTCCACATTCCATTCCATTCCATTCCAAATTCCACTCCATTAAGTTGCACATTCCGTTCCACATTCCATTCCATTCCATTGCACTTTGAATTCCACATTCCATTCCTTTCCATTCCACATTAGATTCCATTTCAATCCATTCCATACCACATTCCATTCTATGCCAACAAATTCCACATTTCATTCCATTCCATTTCACATTCCATTCCATTCCATTCGATTCCATTCCATTGCACATTCCATTGCATTCCACGTTCCATTCATTTCCATTCCATTACACATTCCATTACACATTCCATTCCATTCCATTCCACATTCCACTCCGTATTCCAGTCAAAATTCCATTTCATTCCACTCCACATTCCTTCCACATTCCATTCCTTTCAATTACACATTCCATTCCACATTCCCTTCCACATTCCATTCCATTCCATTCCATGATCCTTCCACAATCCATTCCATTCCCTTCCACATTCTGTACCACATTTCATTCCATTACATTCCACATTCCATTCCACATTCCACATTACATTCCGTTCCATTCCACATTCCATTCCACTTTCCATTCCACGTTTCATTCCACGATCCATTCCATTCCTTTCAACATTCCATACCATTGGATTCCATTCCATTCCGTATTCCATTCCATTCCATTCGACATACTATTCACTTTCCATTCCATTCCAGTCCACATTCCATTCCTTTCCATTCTATATTCCATTTCATTCCATTCCACATTTCATTCCAAATTCCATTCCACGTTCCATTCCATCCCATTCCATGCTCAATTCCACTTTCCATTGGATGTTCCATTCCACTTTCCATTCCGTGTTTCATTCCATTCCATTCCACGTTGCATTCCACATTCCTTTCCATTCCATTCAACGTTCCCTTCTTTTCCATTCCACATTGCATTCCACGTTCCATTCCACGATCCATTCTACGTTCCATTCCATGCCATTCTACATACCATTCCATTCCATTCCACATTCCATTCCGTGCCATTCCATTTTCCACTTCATTCTATTCCACGTTCCATTTGACATTCCATTTCACTTTCCATTCCACCTTCAGTCCCATTCCATTCCTTCCATTCCACTACCCATTCCATTCCATTCCACTTCCCATTCCATTCAAATCCACCTTCCATTCCATTCAATTCCGTTCCGTTCCATTCCACTACATTTCATTTCATATTCCATTCCATAGCATTCTGCATTCCATTCTGTTCCATTCCATTCCATTCAATATTCCATTCCATTCCATTCCGTTACATATTCAATTCCATTCCTTTCTAAATTTCATTCCATTCCATTCCACATTCCATTCTATTCCATTCCATTCCATTCCACATTCCATACCATTCAATTCCATTCCACATTCCATTCCACATTCCATTCCCTTCCATTGCACATTCCATTCCATTCGATTCCACATTCCATTCCACGTTCCATTCCATTTTCCATTCCAGGTTCCATTCCATTTCATTCCACGTTTCATTCCTCATTCCATTCCTCATTCCTTTCCATTCCATTCCACATACCATTCCACATTCCATTCCATTCCATTCCATTCCATTCCATTCCACATTCCAATCCACATTCTCTTCCACATTTCATTCCACACTCTGTTCCACAATCCATTCCACATTCCATGCCATTCTATTCCACATTCCATTCCATTCCATTCCACATTCCATTACATTCCATTCCACGTTGCATTCCACCATCCATTCCACATTGCCTTCCTTTCCATTCCACATTCCTTTCCACATTCCATTCCATTCAAATCCACATTTCATTCCACATTTCATTCCATTATTTGCCACATTATATTCCACATTCCATTACACATTCCATTCCACATTCCCTTCCACATTCCCTTCCATTCCATTCCACATTCCATTCCACATTCCATTTGATTCAATTCTACATTCCATTCCATTCCTTTCCATTCCACTCCATTCCACTCCTTCCATTCCACGTTCCATTCCACATTCTATCCCATTTCACTCCACGTTCCTTTCCACACTCAATTCCTCATTCCATTCCACATTCCATTACATTCCGTTACACAGACCATTCCACATTCATTTCCATTCCATTCCATATTAGATTCCCCATTCCATTTCTTATTCCCTTCCACGTTCCATTCCATTCCATTCCACATTCCATTCCACATTCCATTCCATTCTATTCCAAATTACATTCCATTCCACTTCAGATTCCATTCCATTCCATTCCATATTCCATTCCATTCCATTTCACATTCCGTTCCATTCCATTCACATTCCATTCCATTCTACTCCATGTTTCATTCCATTCCACATACCATTCCATTTCACTCCAGATTCCATTCCACTTCACATTCCATTACATTCCATTCGACCTTCCATTACAGTCCATTGCATTCAGTTGCGCATTCCATTCCACATTCCATTTCATTCAAATGCACATTCCATTCCATATTCCATTCCCTTCCATTCCAAGTTCTATTCCATTCCAATCCATTCCATACCACATTCTATTCTATTCCATTACATACCACATTCCATTCCATTCCATATTCGATCCCACATTCCATTCAATTCCACATTCCATTCCAATCCATTCCAGATTCCTTTACTTTTCATTCAACTTTCTGTTCCATGTTCCATTCAATCCCATTCCATTCCACATCCCTTTCCAAATTCCATTCCATTCCTTTCCATTCCACTTTCCATTCCATTCCTTTCCACATTCCATTGCACATTCCATTTCATTCCATTCCACATTGTATTCCATTCCATGCCACATTCCATTCCTTTCCATTCCATATTCCATTCCACATTCCATTCCATTCCATTCCACATTACATTGCACACTCCATTCAATTCCATTCCATTCCATTCCACATTACATTCCATTCCATTCCACATTCCATTTCTTTCCTTTCCACTTTCCATTCCACGTTCCATTCCAAATTCAATTCCACGTTCCATTTCACGTTGCATTCCACGTTCCATTCCAAGTTCCATTCTACGTTCCATTCCATTCCATTCCACGTTCCATTCCATTCCATGCCACGTTCCATTCCACTTTCCATTAGACGTACCATTGCGTTCTATTCCACGTTCCATTCTACCTTCCATTAGAGGTTCCATTCCACGTTCCATTTCATTCCATTCCTAGTTACATTCCATATTCCATACCATTGCATTGAACATTCCATTCCATTCCATTCAACATTCCATTCCACATTCCATTCCAATCCATTGCATTTAACATTCCATTCCATTCCATTCAACATTCCATTCAATTCAATTCCACGTTCCTTTCCACTTTCCATTCCGCTTTGAATTTCACGTACCATTCCACGTTGCATTCCATTCCATTGCATGTTCCATTCCACGTTCCATTCCATTCCATTCCACATCCCATTCCATAGCATTCCACATTCCATTTCATTCCATTCCACTTTCCTGTCCACATTCCATTTCACATTCCATTCCACCTTCCATTTCATTCCATTCCTTTCCATTCCACATTCCATATCTTTCCAATCCTCCTTCCATTCCATTCAATTCCACATCCCATTCCATTCCATTACATTCCATTCCACATTCCACTGCATAACTTTCTGCATTCCCTTCCATTCCATTTAATTCTACATTCGATTCCATTCCATTCAAATTTGCATTCCATTCCATTCCACATTCCATTCCATTCCATTACGTTCCAAATTCCATACCATTCCATAAAATTCCACATTCCATTGCACATTCCATTACACATTCCATTCCATTGCATTCCGTTCCTTTCCATTCCATTCCATTACACATTCCATTCCAAATTCCATTCCCTGTCCATTCCACATTCCATACCTTTACACATTCCATTCAACATTACATTGCACATTCCATTCCATTCCATTGATACATTCCGTTCCATTCCATTCCATGTTCCATTCCATTTCACATTTCATTCAGCATTCTATTCCACATTCCATTCCACGTTCCATTCCACATTCCGTTCCATTCCATTCCACGTTCCTTTCCACATTTAATTCCACGTTCCATTCCATTCCACTCCACGTTCCTTTGCACTTTCCATACCAAATTCCATTCCACGTTACTTTCCACTTTCCAATCCATTCCACTTTCCATTCCACTTTCCATTCCATTCCATTCCACGTTCCTTTCCACATTCCGTTGTACATTCCATTCCAAGTTCAATTCCACATTCCAATCTACATTCCATTGCATGTTTCATTCCACATTCCATGCCATTCAAGTTCCATTCCACATTTCATTTCACATTCCATTGCACGTTCCATTCCACATTCCATTGCACATTGCATTTCACGTTCTATTCCACATTTCATTCCACGTTCCATTTCACTTTCCAATTCACGTTCCATTTCATTCCATTTCATGATCCATTCCTCATTCCATTCCATTCCATTCCACTTTGCATTCCACATTCCATTCAACATCCCATTCCACGTTCCATTCCACGTTCCATTCCATTACATTCAACGCTCCATTCCACGTTCCATTCCACATTCCTTTCCACCTTCCTTTTCACTTTCCATTGCACATTCCATTTCATTCCATTTCACGATCCTATCCTCATTCCCTTCCATTCCATTCCACTTTCCATTCCACGTTTCATTCCAAGTTCCTTTCCACGTTCCATTCCAAGTTCCTTTCCACGTTCCATTCCATTCCATTCCGTGTTCCATTCCACACTGCATTCCATTACACGTTCCATTGTACTTTCCATTCCACATTCCATTCCATTGCATTCCACATTCCATTCCACATTCCATTCCACATTTCTTTCCTATTTCCATTCAACGTTCCATTCCACATTCCATTCCATTCCCTTCCACTCCATTCCATTCCACATGCCATTTCTCATTCCATTCCATTCCATTCCACATTTCATTCCATTCCATTCCATTCCACGTTTTATTCCACACTGCATTCCACATTGCATTCGACATTCCCTTTCACATTCCATTAAACATCCCATTCCACATTCAATTCCACATTCCATTCCACGTTCCATTGCATTCCATTCCACGTTCCATTCTACATTCCATTAGACGTTTCAATCCATTCCATTCCACTTTCCATTCTACGTTTGGTTAGAGGTTCCATTCTGAATTCCATTCCACGTTCCATTCCATTAAATTCCACGTTACATTCCATATTCTATTCCATTCCATTCCACATTCCAATCCACTCCGTTCAACATTCCATTCCATTGCATTCCACGTTCCATTCTACTTTCCATTCCATGTTCCATTCCAGGTTCCATTCTTTTCCATTCCACGTTCCATTCTATTCCATTCCACGTTCAATTTCATTGCATTCCAAGTTCCATTCCACATTATATTTCACATTCCATTCCACCTTACATTCCAATAGATTCCGTTCCACATTCTATTCCTCTCCATTCCACATTCCATTCCATTCCATTACACATTCCATTCCACATTCTATTCCCTTCCAATCCATATTCCATTCCATTCCATTCCACATTCCATTCCACATTCCACTCCACTTTCCATTCCACGTTCCATTCCATTCAATTCCATTCTATTCCGTTCTGGATTCTTTACATTCCATTCCAAATTATATTCGACATTCCATTCCATTCCATTCCACATTCTATTCCCTTCCATTCCACATTCCATTCCTTTCCATTCCACATTACATTCCACTTTACATTCTATGCTCCATTCCACATTCCATTCCTCGTTCCATTCTACGTTCCATTCCATTCCATTCCACGATCTGTTACTTTCCATTCCATTTCCATTACCTTCCATTCCACAATTTTTCCGTTCCATTCCACATTCCATTCCACATTCCCTGACCATCCATTCCACATTCTTTTCCATTCCACTACACATTGCATTCCATTCCATTCCACTTTCCATTCCACATTCCATTAACTTCCCTTCTCATTCTTTTGCATTCCATTTCACTTTCCTTTCCACGTTCCATTCCACGTTCCATTTCGCGTTGCATTCCATTCCATTCCATTCCATTCCACATTGTATTCTACATTCCGTTCCATTCCATTCCACATTCCATTCAATTCCATTCCATATACCACTGCATTCCATTCCACATTCCATTCCATTCCATTCCACATTCCATTCCACATTCCATTGCACGTTCCATTCCATTCCATTCCATTACATTCCATTACATTTCACATTCCATTCCCTCCAATCCACATTCCATTCCATTCCATTCCACATTCCTTTCCATTCCATTCTATATTCCATTCCATATACCATTCCATTCCATTCTACATTCCGTTCCATTTCAGCCCACATTCGATTGCATTCCATTCAACATTCCATTCCATTCCATTCCACATTGCATTCCACATTAAATGCCATTCCATTCCTATCCATTCCAAAGTCCATTCCATTCCATTGCACATTCCATTCCACATTGTATCCCATTCCATTCCATATTCCTTTCCGCAATCCTTTCCACTCCATTACAGGTTCCATTCCATTCCATTCCATACCACATTCCATTCCATTCCATTCCAGTATCCATACCATTACATTCCATTCCACATTGCATTCCGCATTCCAATCAATTTCTTTCCATTCCATTCCACTTTCCATTCCTCATTCCAGTCCATTTCATTCCACATTCCATTCCACATTCCATTCAATTCTGTTTCTCATTCTTTTCCTCATTCCATTCCACATTCCAATCCATTCCATTCCACATTCCATTCCACATTGCATCCCATTCCATTCAATACCCCATTCGACAATCCTTTCCATTCCATTCCACATTCCATTCAACACCATTGCATTTCACATTCCATTCCATTCCACTGAACATTCCTATCCACATTCCTTTCCACTGAATTCAGCAATCCATTACACATTGCATTAAAGTCTTGTCCACATTCCGTTCCACATTCCATTCCACATTCCATTCAATTCCATTACACTTTGCTTTCCATTCCATTTGATTGCATTCCACATTACATTCTACCTTCCGTTCCATTCCATTCCACGTTCCATTCTACGTTCCACTCCATTCCATTGCACATTCCATTCCATTCCATTCCACATTCCTTTCCACATTCCATTCCATAATCCATTCCACACTGCCCTCAAAGTTCCATTCCATTCCATTCCGTGTTCAATAATACGTTCCAATCAATTCCATTACACGTTCCATTCCACATTCCATTCCTTTGAATTCCACGTTCCATTCCACATTCAATTCCTCATTCCATTCCACAGTGCATTCCATTCCATTGCATATTCTATTCTTCAATCCATTCCACTCCATTCCACATTACATTCCACATTCCATTCCTTTCCATTCTGTATTGCATGTCACATTCCATTCCATTCCATTCCTCAATCCACTGCACATTCCATTCCATTACATTCCACATTCCATTCCACATTCCATACCATTCCATTCAATATCATTCCACATTCCTTTCTGTTTCATTCTGCACTACATTCAATTCCCTTCCACATTCCATTCCATTCCATTCCACATTCCATTCCATTCCTTTCCACATTCCATTCCATTCCATTCCACATTCCATTCCATTCCATTCCACATACCATTCCACATTCCATTCTATTCCATTCCACATTCCATTCCTTACCTTCTGCATTCCATTCCACATTCCTTTCCATTCCACCCCATGTTCAATTCCATTCGGTTCCATATTTTATATTCCATTCCATTCCATTTTCCATTACATTCTATTCCATTCCACATTCTATTCCACATTCCATTCCATTCCATTCCAAATTCCATTCAACATTCAATTCCATTCCATTCCAGATTAATTTCCATTTCATTCCATTCTCTTTCATATTCCATTCCTTTCCATTCCATTCCATTTTCCATTCCATTCCATTCCACATTCCATTCCATTCCACATTCCATTCCAATCCATTCCATTCCATTTCACCTTCCATTCCATTCCATTCCACATTCCATTCCATTGCACTCCACTTTCCATTCCATTCCATTCCACAATCCATTGCACATTCCAATTCATTGCATTCCACATTCCCTTCCACATTCCATTCCTTTCAATTTCTCATTCCATACCACATTCCATTGAATTTCTTTCGACATTCCATTCCACATTCCATTTCACATTCCATTCCAGACTCCATTCCACATTCCATTCCATTTCATTTCACAATCCTTACCATTCCGTTCTATATTCCATTCCACATTCCATTCCGTTCCATTCCACATTCCAATCCATTCCATTCAGCATTCCTTTCAATTCCATTCCATTCCAAATTCCATACCATTCCATTCCACATTCCATTCCTTTCCATTCCACATTCCTTTGCCTTCCATTCCACATTCCATTGCATTCCATTCCACATTCCAAAACATTCCCTTCCATTCCACATTCCATTATATTGCATTCCACTTTCCATTCCATTGCATTCCATTCCACATTGCATTCCATTGTATTGCACATTCCATTCCACATTCCATTCGACATTCCATTCCATTTCATCCCAATCTTCATTCCATTCCATTCCATTCCGCATTCCATTCCATTCCATTCCACATTCCATTCCATTTCATTCCACTTTCCATTCCATTCCATTACACATTGCATTCCATTCCATTACACATTCCATTCTACGGTCTATTGCATTCGTTTCCACATTCCATTCCTGGTTCCTTTCCATTAGTTTTCACATTCCGTTCCACTTTGCATTGCAGATTCCATTCCACATTCCATTCCACATTCCATTCCAAACTCCATTCCACATTCCATTCCATTCTATTCCACATTCCATTCCACATTTCACTCCACATTCCATTCCATTACATTCCATTCCAATTTCCATTCCAATTTCCATTCCACTTTCCGTTCCACATTCCATTCCACATACCATTCCATTCCACTCCACGTTACATTTCACGTTCCATTCCATTCCATTCCACTTTTGATTCCACATTCCTTTCCACATACCTTTACATTCCACATTCCATTCCAAATTCCATTGCATTCCTGTCCACATTCCATTCCACTTTCCATTCCATTCCTTTCCAGATTCCCCTCCATTCCAATCCACATTCTTTTCCACATTCCATTCAATGGCATTGCTCATTCCATTCCACATTCCATTCTGTTCCATTCCACGTTTCATAACACACTCCATTCCATTGCATTCCACATTCCATTCCACGACCAATTCCACATTCCATTACACGTTCCTTTCCATTCTATTCCACGATCAATTCCACGTTCCTTTCCATTACATTCCACGTTCCATTGCTCATTCCGTTGCACATTCCTTTCCACCTTCCATTCCACCTTCCATTCTATGTCCCATTTCATGTCAATCCACGTTCCATTCCATTCCATTCACGATCCATTTCATTCAATTCCACATTCCGTTCATCATTCCATTTCACATTCCATTCCACATTCCATTTCACCTTCCATTCCATTCCATTACACATTCCATTGCATTTAATTCGACTTTCCCTTCCATTCCATTCCACATTCCATTCCACGTTACATTCCATGTTCCATGCCACTTTCCATTCCACGTTCCATTTCACTTTCCATTCCATTCCATTCCACATTGCATTCCACATTCAATCAAATTCCATTCCTCATTCCATACAAACCAATTCCATTCCATTCCACATTCCATTGCATTCCATTCCACATTCCATTCCACATTCCAATCCATTCCATTCCACATTGCATTTCTCTTTACATTCCACAATCCATTGCATTCAAATTTCCATTCCAAATTCCATGCCATTCCATCCCTCATTGCGTTCCACATTCCATTCCATTCCTTTCCACATTCCTTTCCATTCCATTCCACTTTCCCTTCCACATTTCATTGCATTCCATTCCACTTTCCATTTCACATTCCATTCCATTCCGTTCCACAATCCATTCTATTCCTTTCCACGATCCATTCTACGTTCCTTTCCACATTCCATTCTACCGTCCATGCCACATTCCATTCCATTCAGTTCCATGATCCATTAAATATCATTCCACGATCCACTTCATTCCATTCCACATTCCAATCCACTTCCCATTTCACATTCCATTACACATTCCTATTCTCATGCCATTTCATTCCATTCTATTCCATTGCACATTACATTAAATTCCATTGCACATTCCCTTCCAAATACCATTCAATTCCATTCCACAATCCATTCCATTTCATTCCACATTTCATTCCATTCCATTCCACATTTCATTCCATTCCATTCCAAATTCCATTTCATTCCATTCCACATTCCCTTTCATTCCATTCTATTCCACATTCCATTCCATTCCGTTCCACATTCCACTCCATTCCATTCCACTTTCCATTCCATTTTCAATTCCATTCCACATTGCACTCCACGTTCCATTCCACATTCCATTCCACGTTGCATTCCATTCCATTCCGCGTTCAATTCCATGTTCTATTCGATTCCATTCCACATTCGATTCCACATTCAATTCCATTCCATTCAACATTCCATTCGACATTCCTTTCCATTCCACTCCACATTCCATTCCACATAGCATTCAATTCCATTCCACATTCCATTCCATTTCATTCCACATTTCATTCCATTTCATTCCACATTCCATTCCACGTTCCAATCCACATTCCATTGCATTCCTTTCCACGTTCCACTGCCCTCCATTCCACGTTCCAATTCATTGCATTGCATATTCGTTTCCACATTCCATTACACATTCCATTTCACATTCCATTCCATTCCATTCTAATCCACATTGCATTCAATTCCAATCCACATTCCATTCACTTCCATTCCACATTCCATTCCATTCCACATTCCATTCCATTCCACATTCCATTCCATTCCACATTCCATTCCATTCCATATTCCATTCCATTCCACATTCCATTCCATTCCATATTCCATTCCGTTACATTCCACATTCCATTCATTTCCATTCAACATTCAATTCCAAATTCCAATCCACATTCCATTCCATTCCATTGTATTCCATATTCCATTCCATTCCATTTCACTTTCCATTCCATCCTATTCCACATTCCATTCCATATTCCATTTCACATTCCATTCCACGTTCCATTCCTTTCCATTCTACATTGCATTCCATTCAATTCCACATTGATTTCCCTTGCATTCCATTCCTCGTTCCATTCCATTCCATTCCATTGCATTCCATTCTATTCCATTCCACGTTCCATTCCACATTCCTTTCCACGTTATATTCCACGTTCCATTCCACGTTCCATTTCAAGTTCCATTCCACATTACATTCCGTTCCATTCCACATTACATACCATTCCATTCCATAGTCCATTCCACGTTTCATTCCATTACATTCCACGATCCGTTCCATCTTCCTTTCCACATTCAATTTCACATTACATTCAATTCCATTCCACTTTCCATTCCTTTCCATTATTCATTCCATTTCACTTTCCATTCCATTCCATTCAATATTCCATTCCTCGTTCCATTCCATTAAATTCCACATTCCATTCCACCTTCCATTCCACATTCCATTTCACATTCCATTCCACTTCACTACAAATTCCATTCCATTCCGTTCCACTTTCCATTCCACATTTCATTCCACATTCCATTCAACATTCCATTCCATTCCATTCCACATTCCATTGCACATTCCATCAAATTCCATTCAGCATTCCATTCCACGTTCCATTCCACGTTAAATTCCATTCCGTTCCATTACATTCCACTTTCCATTTCCTTCCATTCCACATTCCATTCCACATTCCATTTCACATTCCATTCCATTCCATTACACATTCCATTTATCATTGCATTCCACATTCCATTTCACGTTCCTTTCCACCTTCCATTTCACATTCGATTCCATTCATTTCTATTCCACATTCCATTCCACTTTCGATTCCTTTCCATACCACATTCCAGAAGACATTCATTTCCATTTCATTCCACATTGCATTCCACCTTCCCTTCTATGTTCCATTACCTGCTGTAGTCCATTCCATTCCACGTTCCATTCCTTTCCATTCCACATTGCATTTCATTCCATTCCACATTGCATTCCACATTACGTTTCACATTGCATTACAAATTCCAATTCACATTCCATTTCACATTCCATTACATTATATTCCATTACAATCCACATTCCTTTACATTCCAATGCACTTTCCATTCCTTTCCATTCCACGTTACATTTCATTTCACATTCCATTCCATTTCATTCTACATTCCATTCCATTACATTCCACATTCCTTTCCACATTCCATTCCATGTTATATTCTATGCCATTCCACATTCCACTCCATTCCATACCACATCCTATTCTATTCAATTCCACATTCCCTTCCATTCCATTCCAATCCGAATTCCATTCTAGATTCTATTCCACGTTCCATTCCATTTCATTCCACATTCTAATACAGTCCATTTAACAATCCAGTCAATTCAATTCCACATTCCATTCCATTCCATTCCATTCTATTCCATTCCGCAATGCATTCCACTCCATTGCGCATTGCATTCCATTCCATTCCATTCCATTCCATTCCATTCCATTCCAAATTCCATTCCATTCCTTTCTATTCTATTCCATTCCACATTCCATTCCATTCCATTCCACATTGCATTCCATTCCATTCCACATTGCATTCCATTCCATTCCACATTCCATTCCATTCCATTCCACATTCCATTTCCTTCCGTTCCATTCCATTCTGCATTCCATTCTATTCCATTCTGCATTGCACTTCAATCCATTCCATTCCATTCTAAATTCCATTCCTTTCCATTTCATTCCACAGTTCATTCCATTCCATTAAACATTCCACATCATTCCATTCCACAATTCATTCCATTTCTTTACAAGTTCCATTCAACATTCCATTCCATTTCATTTCATTCTATTCTACATTCCATACCATTCCATTCCATTCCATATTCTATTCCTTTCCATTCCACATTCCATTCCGTTCCATTCCACATACCTTTCAAATCCACTGCACATTCCATTCCACTTTCCTTCCCGCATTCCATTGCACTTTCCATTCCACGTTCCATTCCGTGTTGTATTCCATTTCATTCCACATTCCATAACATTCCATTCCATTCCATTCCAAATTCCATTCCAAATTCCATTCCATTCCATTCCATTCCTTTCCACATTCTATTCCTTTCCATTCCACATTCCATTCCACATTCCACTTAACGTTCCATTCCAAATTCCATTCCACATTCCATTCCACGTTCCATTCCATTCCTTTCCATGTTCCACTCAACGGTCCATTCCGCTTTGAATTCCAGTTTGGATTCCACGTTCCATTCCATTCCATTCCACGTTCCATTCCATCTTCCATTCCATTACTTTTCATTCCAGATTCCATTCCATATTCCATTCCACGTTCAATTCCTCATTCCATTCCACAATCTTTTCCACTTTCCATTCCACATTACATTTCACTTTCCATTCCATTTCATTCCACATTCCATTCCACAGACTATTCCACATACCATTCCACATTCCATTCCATTCCCTTCAATATTCCATTCCACATTCCATTCCATTCCACATTCCATTCCATTCTATTCAATATTCCATTCCACATTCCATTCCATTCCACGTTCCATTCCATTCCATTCCAATTTCCCTTCCAATTTCCATTACACTTTCCTTTCCACATAACATTCCGTTCCATTTCACATTACATTCCACGTCCCATTCTATTCCATTCCACTTTCGATTCCACATTCCACTCCACATTGCTTTCCATTCCACATACCATTCCAAATTCCATTGCATTCCTGTCCACATTCCATTCCTAGTTGCATTCCATTCCATTCCACATTCCCCTGCATTCCAATCCACATTCCATTCCACATTCCATTCGATTCTGTTGCTCATTCTATTCCACATTCCATTCCATTCCATTATGCTTTCAATTCCACATTCCATTTCATTCCTTTCCACATTCAATTCCACATTCCATTCCATTCAATTTCACTTTCCATTCCACGATCACTTCCATATTCCATGCCTTTCCATTCGACATTCCATTCCGCATTCCATTGCACATTCCATTCCACGTTCCATTCCAACATCCATTCCACATCTCATTTCATTCCATTCCACATCTCATTTCATTCCATTCCACATTTCATTCCATTCCATTCTACATTCTGTGTCATTCAATTCAACATTCCAATCTACTTTGCATTTCACATTCCATTCCACATTCCATTTCACATTCCATTTCACATTCCATTCAATTCCATTCCAATTTCCTTTCCACATTCCATTCTATTCCATCCCACATTGCATTCCACATTCCGTTCCATTCCTTTCCGCATTCCATTCCATTCTATTCCACTTTCCATTCCACATTCCTTTGCATTTCCTTTCACTTTCCATTCCACATTCCATTCCATTCCTTTCCACGTACCATTCTGCGTTCTATTCCATGTTCCATTCCACAATCCATTCCATTCCCTTCCACATTCCTTTCCATACCATTCCACGACCCACTTCATTCCATGCCACATTCCAATCCACTTTACATTACATATTCCATTCCACATTTCATTTTGCATACCAGTTCATTCCATTCTATTTCATTGCACATTCCATTCAATTCCATTCCACATTCCATTCCAAATAACATTCAATTCCATTCCACATTCCATTGCATTACATTGCACATACCATTCCATTTCATTCCACATTTCTTTCCATTCCATTCCACTTTCCATTCCACATTCAATTCCATTCCATACCACATTCCCTTCCACATTGCACTCCACGTTCCATTACACATTCCATTCCAAGTTTCATTCTATTCCATTCCATGTTCCATTCCATTCCATACCACGTTCCATTCCATGTTCTATTCCATTCCATGTTCTATTCCATTCCATTCCACTTTTGATTCCACTTTCCATTCCCTTCCATTACACATTCCATTCGACATTCCATTCCATTCCACTCCACATTCTATTTCACATTCCATTCCATTCCACATTCCATTCCACATTCCATTCCACGTTCCAATCCACATTCCATTACATTCCATTCCACGTTCCACTACACTCCATTCCACGTTCCACTACACTCCATTCCACGTTCCAATTCATTCCATTGCACATTCGTTTTCACATTCAATTACATATTCCGTTACACTCCATTCTAATCCACATTGAATTCATTTAAAATCCACTTTCCATTCCATTCCTTTCCACGTTTCACTCTATTCCACATTCCATTCCACATTCCATTCTCTTCCATTCCACATTCCATTCCATTCCATTCCCCCTTCCATTCCACATTCCATTCCACATTCCATTCCATTCCATTCTATTCCACATTCCATTCCATTCCATTTCACTTTCTATTCCATTCTATTCCACATTCCATTCCACATATCATTTCACATACCATTCCACGTTCCATTCCATTCCATTCTACATTCCATTCCATTCAATTATACTTTCTTTTCCATTCCATTCCATTCATCATTCCATTCCATTCCATTCCGCATTCCTTTCCATTCCATTCCATTCCACGTTCCATTCCACATTCCATTCCATGTTCCATTCCACGTTCCATGCCACGTTCCTTTCCACGTTCAATTCCACATTCCATTCCATTCCCTTCCGGGTTTCATAAAATTCCATTCCATAGTCCATTCCACGTTTCATTCCATTCCATTCCACGTTCCATTCCACCTTGCTTTCCACATTCCTTTTACATTCCATTCGATTCCATTACACATTCCATTCCTTTCCATTATACATTCCATTCCACATTCCATTGCATTCCACATTCCATTCCTTTCTATTATACATTCCATTCCACATTCCATTCCATTGCATTCCATATTCCATTCTTCGTTCCGTTCCATTCCATTCCACATTCCATTCCACCTTCTTTTCCACATTCCATTTCACACTCCAATCAATTCCATTCCACATGCCATTGCATTCCATTCCACATTCCATTCCACGTTCCATTCCATGTTCTATTCCATTCCATTCCACATTCCTTTCCACATTCCATTCCATTCCATTTTACATTCCACTCGACATTCCATTCCATTCCACTCCACATTCCATTTCACACTACATTCCATTCCATTCCACATTCCATTCCACATTCCATTCCACGTTCCAATCCATGTTCCATTGCATTCCATTCCACGTTCCACTGCACTCCGTTCCACGTTACAATTCATTCCATTCCACATTCGTTTACACATTCCTTTACGCATTCAATTTCACATTCCATTCCATTCCATTCTATTCCACATTGCATTCAATTCCAATCCACATTCCATTCCATTCAATTTCACGATCTATTCCATTCCACATTCCATTCCATTCCCTTTCACCTACCATTCCGTTCCATTCCACATTCCATTACATTCCATTCCACATTCCATTCCATTCCATTCTATACCACATTCCATTCCATTCCATTCCACTTTCCATTCCCTTCTTTTCCAACTACCATTCCACATTGCTTTTCACATTGCATTCCACGTTCCATTCCATTCAATTCCACATTCCATTCTATTCCATTCAATTCCTCATTCCATCCCATTGCATTCCGCATTGCATTCCATTGCATTTCAATCCATTCGACATTCCATTCCATTCCATTCCACGTTCCATTCCAAATTCCATTCCGCTTTCCATTCCGCTTTCCATTCCACGTTCCATTCCATGATCTATTCCACATTCCATTCCATTCCATTCCACATTACATACCACATTCTATTCCACATTCCATTTCACATTCCCTTTAATTCCATTCCTCATTCCGTTCCATTCCATTCCGCATTCCATTCCACATTCCATTCCATTCCGTTCCACATTCCATTCAGCATTCCATTCCACATTCTATTTCATATTCCTTTCCTCACTCCATTTCACATTCGATTCCATTCCATTCCATTCCCCATTCAATTCCACATTCCATTCCACTTTCCATTCCACATTCCATTCCACGTTCCATTCTATGTTCCATTACATGTTGCATTCCATTCCATTCCACGTTCCATTAAATTGCATTCCATGTTGCATTTCTTTCGTTTCCACGTTTCATTCCACATTCAGTTTCACATTCCATTCCATATTCCATTTCACATTCCCTTACACATTCCATTCCATTACATTGCATTACAATCCACATTCATTTACATTCCAATCCACATTCCATTGCTTTCCATTACACGTTACATTCCATTCCACATTCCATTCAATTCCATTCCACATTCCATTCCATTCCATTCCACATTCCTTTCCACAATCCATTCCACATTCCATTCTACGATCCATTCTATTCCATTCCACATAGCATTCCTTTCCTTTACACATTCCATTCTGTTAAATTCCACATTCCTTTCCATTACATTCCATTCCGAATTCCATTCCACATTCCACTCTACATTCCATTCCATTTCATTCCATATTCCATTACATTCCATTCCACATTCCGTTCCATTCTATTCCATTCCACATTCCATTCCAATCCATTCCACTTTCCTTTCCACATTCCATTCCACATTCCATTCCAAGATCCATTCTATTCCATTCCACATTCCATTCCATTCCATTCCACATTCCATTCCATTTCATTACACACTCCTTTCTATTAAATTCCACATTCCTTTCCATTCCATTGCATTCCGAATTCCATTCCACATTCCGTTCTACGTTCCATTCCATTTCATTCCACATTCCATTCAGTTCCTTTCCACATTCCATTCAATTCAATTCCACATTCCATTCCATTCCATTCCACTCCGCATTCCGTTACATTCCATTACGCTTTGCATTCCATTCCATTCCATTCCTTTCCATTCCAAATTCCATTCCATTCCATTCCATTCCATTCCATTCCACAGTCCATTCCATTCCATTCCGCATTCCATTCCATTCCATTCCATTCCAAATTCCATTCCAAATTCCATTCCTCTTTCCATTCCATTCCATTCCACATTCCTTTCCATTCAATTCCAAATTCCATTCCTTTCCATTCCAGTCCATTCCATTCCACATTCCATTCCATTCAATTCCAAATTCCATTCCTTTCCAATGCATTCCATTCCGCATTCTTTTCCTTTCCATTCTGCATTCCATTCCATTCAATTCCACAATCCATTCCATTTCATTTCACATTCCATTCCATTCCATTTAATTCTATTCTATATTCCATACCATTCCATTCCATTCCTCATTCCTTTCCTTTCCATTCCACATTACATACCATTCCATTTCACATTCCATTTCAATGCACTCCACATTCCATTCCACGTTCATTTCCACAATCCATTGCACGTTCCATTCCACGTTCCATTCCACGTTCTATTCCATTCCATTCCACATTCCCTTCCACATTCCATTACGTTTCATTCCATATTCCATTCCACATTCCATTCCATTCCTTTCATAATGCCATTCCACATTCCATGACATTCCATTCCATTCCACATTCCATTTCACTTTCCTTTCCACATACCATTTCACATTTCATTCCATTCCATTCCACATTCCATTCCACATTCCATTCTACATTCCAATCCATGTTCCACTCCATACAATTCCACGTTCCATTCCGTTCCATTCCACATTCTATTTCATTCTATTCCATGTTCCATTCCACATTCCATTCCACATTCCATTTCGCATTCCATTTTGCTTTCTATTGCTTTCCATTCCATTCCATTCCACATTCCATTCAATTCCAACCCACATTCCTTTCCATTCCATTCCACGTTCCCTTCCATTCCACATTGCATTCCATTCCATTCCACATTCCATTTCACATTCCCTTCCTTTCAATTCCACAGTCCATTCCATTCCATTCCATACCATTCCATATTACATTCCATGTTCAATTCCATTCCATTCCATTCAACATTGCTTTCCACGTTCCTTTCCACATTCCATTACACGTTCCATTCCACTTTCCGTTTGACATTCCATTCCATTCCATTCCACGTTCCACTCCTTTTCATTCCACATTCCAATCCTTTTCATTCCACGTTCCATTTCATTCCACTCCACATTCAATTTCATTCCATTCCACTTTCCATACCTCATTCCATTTCACTTTCCATGCTACATTCCATTTCGCATTCCTTTCTTTTCCAATTCATATTCCATTGCATTCCATTCAACCTTGTATTTCATTCCACATTCCATTGCATTCCACATCCCATACCATTCCATTCCACATTCCATTCCATTCCATTCCACATTCCATTCTACATTCCATTCCATTCCATTCTATTCCACATTCTATTCCACATTCCCTTCCACATTCCATTCCATTTTCGATTCCACGTTCCACTCCATATTCCATTCCATGTTCCAATCCATTCCATTCCATTCCATTCCGCATACCACATTCCATTCTATTACATTCCATTCCACATTCTATTCCACATTCCATTCCATTGCATTCCACATTCCATTCCATTACATTCCCCATTCCACAGCATTGCATTCCACATTCCATTCCATTCAATTTCACGTTCCATTCCACGTTCCACTGCACGTTCCATTTCACTTTCCATTAAAAGTTCCATTCCACTTTCCGTTCCACCTTCCATTCCATTCCATTCCATTCCATTGCACATTCCATTCCATTCCATTGCACATTCCATTCCATTCCATTCCACTTTCCATTCAATTACATTCCACATTCCATTCCACATTCCATTCCACATTCCATTCCGTTACATTCCACATTTCATTCCACACTTCATTCCATATTCCATTCCACATTCCATTCTGTTCCATTCCACATTCCATTCCACATTTCATTCCACATTCCATTCCACATTCTATTTCACACTCCATTCCACATTATATTTCATATTCCATTCCATTCCATTCCCCATTCCATTCCATTCCATTCCACATTGCATTCCATTCCTTTCCACATTTCATTCCACATTCCATTTCACTTTCCATTTCATCACATTCCACATTCTATTAAACATTCCATTCCATGTCCCATTACTTTCCATTCCACGTTCAATTCCACGTTCATTTCCATTTCATTTCACTTTCCATTCTACATTCCATTCCACATTCCATTCCGGTCCATTCAACATTCCATCCCACACTCCAATCCGTTCCATTCCACATTGCGTTCCAAACTCCATTCTTCGTTCCATTCCACATTCAATTACACAATTCATTCTGTTCAATTCCACATTCTATTCCACACTCCTTTCCACATTCCATTCCTTTGCATTTCTCATTCCTTTCTGCATTCCATTCCACAATCCATTCCACATCCATTCCACATTCCTTTCCATTCCATTCCATTCCTTTCCACATTCCATTCGATTCCATTCCACATTCCTTTCCACATTGCATTCCACGTTTCATTCCAATTTCCATTCCGCATTCCATTTCATTCCATTCCACATTCCATTCCATTCCATTCCACTTTCCATTCCATTCCATTCCATATTCCTTTCCAAATTCCATTCCATTCCATTCCACAT
Organism: Pongo abelii; assembly: GCF_028885655.2. Classification (NCBI taxonomy): domain Eukaryota; kingdom Metazoa; phylum Chordata; class Mammalia; order Primates; family Hominidae; genus Pongo; species Pongo abelii. The sequence continues at coordinate 12,648,535 of NC_072000.2, read as the reverse complement.
TCCATTCCACATTCCTTTCCACGTTCCATTCCATATACTATTACATTCTATTCCACATTCTGTTCAATTCCATTACATATTCCATTTCATTCCATTCCGCATTTCACTCCGCATTCCATTACATTCTGTTCCACATTCCATTCCATTCCATTCCATTTCAGTCCACATTGCATTCAATTACATTACATTGAACATTCCATTTCATTCCATTGCACATTCCATTTCATTCCATTCTATTCAACATTCCATTCGATTATCTTCCACATTCCATTCCATTCCATTCTATTCCACATTCCATACCGTTCCATTTCACATTCTCTTCCATTCCATTCCACATTCCATTCCTCATTCCATTATATTCCATTCCACCTCCTATTACACTTTCCACTCCACGTTCCATTCCGCGTTCCAATCCATGTTTCATTCCACTTTGCTTTCCACATTCCATTCCATCCCTTTCCATTCCATTCCACATTCCATTCCATTCCATTACACATTCCATTCCATTCCATTCCACGTTCCATTCCATTCCACATTCCATTCCAGATTATATTCCATTCCATTATACTCCTTTCCATTCTATTCTATTCCTTTCCATTCCATTCCACATTGCATTTCATTCCATTACACCTTCCCTTCCATTCCACTGCATTCCAGTCCTCATTCCATTTTGTACTCCATTCCAAGTTCCTTTCCACGTTCCATTCCCCATTGCATTCCATTGCCTTCCATTCCACTCCATTCCATTCCGCAATCCATTCTACATTCCATTCCATTCCATTCCATTCCATTCCATTCCACTACATTCCACTTCACATTCCTTTACGCATTCCATTCCATTCCATTCCACCTTTCTTTCTACACCTTTCCACATTCCATTCCATTCCATTCCCTTCCATTCCACATTCCATTCCACTTTCCATTCCACATTCCGTTCCATATTCCATTCCATTTTGCATTCCACATTCCATTCCACATTCCATTCCATTCCATTCCATTCCACATTCCATTCCACATGGCATTACATTTTTATTCCACATTCCATTCCACATTCCGTTCCATTCCATTCCACATTCCATTCCATGTTCCATTCCATTTCACTCCACTTTCGATTCCACGTTGCATTACACTTTCCATTGAACGTTCCTTTCCACTTTCCATTTGACATTCCATTCCATTCCATTCCACGTTCCACTACTGTGCATTCCACCTTACATTTCATTGCATTCCACATTCCATACCACATTCCATTTCACATTTCATTCCACATTCCATTTCGCCTTCCATTCTATTCCATTCCATTCTACATTCCTTTCCTTTCCAATCCATATTCCATTCCTTGCCATTCCACATTGCATTTCATTCCCGATTTCATTCCATTCCACATCCCATTCCATTCCGTTCCACATTCCATTCCTGTCCAGTTCACATTCCATTCCACATTCCTTTCCATTCCATTCTATTACACATTCTATTCCTCAATGCTAGTTTCATTCCATTCCATTCCACATTCCATTCCATTCTACTCCGCATTCCAGTCCATTCTATTCCATATTCCATTCCAAGTTCCATTCCACGTTCCATTGCTCCTTCAATTCCAAGTTCCGTTCCACGTTCCTTTCAATGAACCATTCCAAGTTTCATTCCATTCCATTCCACATCGCATTCCATTCCATTCCAAATTCCATTCCACATTCCAATCCATTCCATTCCGCACTCCATTCCACATTACATTACATTCCATTCCACCTTCCTTTCCACTTTCCTCTCCATTTCATTCCATTCCACATTGCATACCATTCTAATTCACGATCCATACCACATTCCAGTCCATTCCATTCCATCTTCCTTTCCACATTCCATTCTTTTCCATTCCAAATTCAATTCCACATTCCACAACATTACATTATATTCCACATTCCATACCGCATTCCATTCAATTCCATTAAACATAGCATTCCATTCCATTTCACATTCCATTCCATTCGATTACATTCCATTCCAACTTCTTTTCAACATTCCATTCCATACCATTCCATTACACATGCCATTCCATATTCAATTCCTTTCCATTCCACATTCCATTCCATTCCATTGCACATTCCATTCCACAATTCATTGCACATTTCATTCCACGTTCCAATTCGCATTCCCTTCCACATTCCATACCACATTCCATTGCATTCCATTAAACATAGCATTGCATTCCATTCCATTCCACATTCGATTCCGTTCCATTCCATTGCACACCAACTTCTATTCCACATTCCATTCCATACCTTTCCATTACACATGCCATTCCACATTCCATTCCTTTCCATTCCACATTCCATTCCATTCCATTCCACATTCTGTTCCTCTTTCCATTCCACATTCCATTCCTTTCTATTCCACATTCCATTCCATTGCATTCCACATTCCATTCCATTGCATTCCACATTCCGTTCCATTCCATTCCACTTTCCATTTGACGTTCCATGGCATTCCAATCCCCATTCCATCCCACATTCCATTCCATTCCGCATTCCATTCCACATTTACACCCACATTCCGTTCCATTACATTTCACATTCCATTTTACTTTCCATTCCATTCCACTCCAAATTCCATTCCACATTCGATTACATTCCTTTCCAAATTATATTTCACTGCATTCCACATTCCAATCCCCATTGCTTTCCATCTTCTATTTCATCCCATTCCACGTTTCATTCCAACTTCCATTCCACTTTCCATACCATTCCATGCCACACATCATTCCACATTCCATTCCATATTCCATTCCACATTCAATTCCGCATTGCATTTGGCATTTAATTCCTTTCCATTCCATTCCATTCCACATTCCATTCCATTCCATTCCACATTCCATTCCACATTCCATTCCGTTTCATTCATGTCCATTCCACATTAAATTCCACATTCCACATTCCATCCATGTTCCACTCCTTTCCATTCCACATTACATTCCATTTATTTCCACATTCCTTACCACTCCATTCTGCATTCAATTCCATTCCATTCCGCATTCAAATCCAGATTCCATTCCATTCCACACTGCATTAAATTCCAAATTCCATTGCATTCCTTTCCACATTCCATTCCATTCCTTTCCATTCCACATTCCATTCCATTGCATTCCACATTCTATTCCTCATTCCATTCCATTTCATTCCACATTCAATTCCACATTCCTTTCCTTTCCACTCCACATTCCATTCCATTCCATTGAACGTTCCATTCATTTCCATTCCACATTACATTCCACATTCAATTCCATTCCTTTCCACATTTCATTCCACATTCCATTCAACATTCCACTTCACATTCTATTCAACATTCCATTCCGCATTCCATTCCACTCCATTCCATTCCATTTCACATTCCATTCCACACTCCATTCTGTTCTGTTCCACATTCCACATTCCATTCCACTCCATTCCATTCCATTTCACATTCCATTCCACACTCCATTCTGTTCTGTTCCACATTCCATAACACATTCCTTTCCACATTCCTTTCCACATTCCATTCCATTCCATTCCATTTCACATTCCATTCCACCTTCCATTCCACATTCCATTCCATTCCATTCCAAGTTTCATTCCACTTTCCATTCCACGTTACATTCCACATTGCATTCCATTCCACATTCCATTCCACGTTCCATTCCACATTCCTTTTCATTACTTAACACATTCCATTCCATAATCCATTCCACATTCCTTTCCATGATCCATTCCTTTGAATTCCACATGACACTCCACATTGCATTCCACATTCCATTCCACATTCTCTTCCACATTCCAGTCCACATTCCATTATATTCCATTCCACATTCCATTCCATTCCATTCCTCATTCTTTACAACATTCCATTCCACATTCCATTCCATTCCATTCCAGATTCCTTTCCACATTCCTTTCCATTCCAGTCCACATTCTATTCAACTTTCCATTCCATTCCATTCCACATTCCATTCCACATTCCATTCCACATTCCCTTCCACTTTCCATTCCATTCCGTTCCACTTTCCATTCCACATTCCATTCCATTCCATTCCACATTCTATTTCACATTCCATTCCAGAATCCATTCCACTCCATTCCACATTCCATTCCATTGCATTTCACATATCATTACATTCCATTTCACATTCCATTCGACATTCCATTGCATTCCAATCCACATTACATTCCACATTCCTTTCAATTCCATTCCCAATTTCATTCCACATTCCATTCCACATTCCATTCCATTCCATTCCGCATTCGATTCCACATTCCACTCCACATTCCTTTCCACATTCCATTCAATTCCATTCCACATCCCATTCCACATTCCACTCCACATTCCATTCCACATTTTATGACATTCCTTTCCACATTCCATTCCATCCCATTCCACATTCCATTCCACATTGCATTCCACTCCACATTACATTCCACCTTCTATTCCATTCCATTCCACGTTTCATTCCACCTTCCCTTCCAGGTTCCATTCCACTTTCCATTCGACGTTCCATTGCATTCCATTCTTCGTTCCATTCCAACATTCAGAAAACTTTCCATTCCATTCCACCTTCCATTCCACATTCCATTCCATTCCGTTACACTTTCCATTCCACATTCCATACCACGTTCCATTCCACTTTCCATTATGTTCCATTCCACATTAAATTCCACATTCCATTTCACATTCTATTCCACATTCCATACCACATTCCATTCGATTCTATTCCACATTCCATTACACTTTCTTTTCCACAGTACATTCCACATTCTATTCCATTACATTCCATTCCACATTCCATTTCACATTCCATTCCACATTCCATTGCATTCCATTCCACGTTCCATTCCACATTCCATTCTACGTTGCATTCCACGTTCCTTTCCATTCCGTTCCACGTTCCGTCCCACATTCCATTCCACATTCCATTCCACATTGCTTTCCGTTCCATTCCACGTTCCACCCAAATTTGCATTCAATTCCATTGTACGTTCCATTCCACGTTCCATTCCTCATTCCATACCACACTCCATTCCATTCCTTTCCATATTCCATTCCATTCCACATTCCAAAACATTCCATTCCACATTCCGTTCCACCTTCCTTTCCATTCCATTCTATTGCACATTCCATTCCTATCCTTTCTATTAGACATTCCATTCCAGTCCATTACACATTCCTTTCTATTCCATTCCATATTCCATTCCACATTCCTTTCCACGTTCCACTCCACGATCCATTGCTTTCCATTCCACATTCCATTGCATTCCATTCCACGTTGCATTCCATATTCCATTCCATTCCTTTTGACATTCATTTCCATTCCATTCCACATACTATTCCACATTCCATTGCACATCCCTTTCCATTCCACATTACATTCCCCATTCCATTCCATTCCATTCCATATTCCATTCCACTTTCCCTTCCATTCCATTCGTCATTCCATTCCATTCCGTTGCACATTCCATGTTCCATTCCACGTTCCATTCCAAGTTCCATTCCAAGTTCCATTCCATTCAATTCCACATTCCATTCACAATTCATTCCATTCTATTTCACATTCCATTCCACATTCCATTCCACGTTCCGTTCATCATTCCATTCTTCATTCCATTCCATAATACATTTCATTCCATTCCACATTGCATTCCTTATTCCAATGAATTCCACATTCCATTCCATTCCACGTTCCATTCCACATTCCCTTCCATTCCATTCCACATTGCATTACACATTCCTTTCCACAATCTATTCCACATTCCATTCCATTCCATTCCACATTCCATTCCACATTCCAATCCATTACATTCTAGTCAATTCCACATGCCATTCCACATTCCAATCCATTCCATTCCACATTCCATTCCACATTCGATTGCATTCCTTTCACATTCCATGCCATTCCATTCCACTGTCCATTCCACCTTCTATTCCATTCCATTCCACATTTCATTCCACCTTCCACTGCACGTTCCTTTCCACTTTCCATTCTACGTTCCATTGCTTTCCATTCCACGTTCCATTCCAACTTCCGTTCCACATTCCGATCCTTTCCATGCCATTCTGGTCTACATTCCATTCCATTCCATTCCACATTCCATTCCATTCCTTTCCACATTCCTTTCCTTTCCATTGAACATTCCATTCCACATTCCATTTCACTTTCTATTCCACATTCCCTTCCACATTCAAATCCACTTTCCATTTCATTCCATTCCACTTTCCATTCAATGATCCATTCCCCATTCCATTCCACCTTCCATTCCATTCCATTCCATGTTCCATTCCACGTTCCATTCCACATTCCTTTCCACCTTCCATTTGCTGTTGCATTCCAAGTTCCATTCCAAGTTCCATTCCATTCCACCTTCTATTCCACACTCCATTCCTTTCCATTACACTTTCTGTTCCACATTCCATACAACATTCCATTCCACTTTCCGTTACTTTCCATTCCACATTAAATTCCACATTCCATTTCACATTCTATTCCACATTCCATTCCACGTTCCATTCCGTTCTATTCCACGTTCCATTACACATTCCTTTCCACATTCCATTCCACATTCTATTCCATTCCATTCCATTCTACATTCCTTTCCACATTACATTCAACATTCCATTGCATTCCATACCGCGTTTCATTCCACATTCCATTTCACTTTCCATTCCACCTTCCATTACATTCCATTTCATGTTCCATTTCATTCCATTCCACATTTCATTCCACATTCCATTTCATATTCCATTCCACCTTCCATTCTATTCCATGCGTTTCCAAACCTCATTCCATTCCATTCAATTCCACTTCCCATTCCATTCAATTCGTCATTCCATTCCATTCCTTTCCACTTCCATTCCATTCCATTCCTCATTCCACAGCATTCCATTCCTTTCCAATTTTAATTCCACATTCCATTCACATTCCATTCCCTTCCATTCCACATTCCATTCTCCGTTCCATTCCATTCCACTCCAAATTCCTTACCACTCAATTCCATTCCATTCCATTCCATTCGACTTTCCATTCCACATTCCATTCCATTCCATTCCAAATTCCATACTATTCCCTTCCATTCCATTCGAAATTCCATACCATTCCATTCCATTCCATTCCTGATTGCTTTCCACTATGTTTCACCTTCTATTCCACATTCCATTCCATTCCTTTCCATTCCACATTCCATTCTACATTCCATTTCCTTCCATTTCACATTCCATTCCTTTATATTCCACATTCCATTCCATTCCATCCCACATTCCATTCCACATTCCATTCCATTACATTCTGTTCACATTCTGTTCCATTCCACATTCCATTCCTCGTTCCATTACACAATCCGTTGTATTCCACTTCACATTCCATTCCACAATGCAATCTATTCCATTCCACGTTCCGTTCCACATTGCATACCACATTCCATTCCATTCCGTTCCGCATTCCATTCCATTCCAATGCACATGCCATTCCATTCCATTCCACATTCCATTCCACTTTCTATTCCTCCTACCATTCCGTTCCATTCCACGTTCCATTCCACATTCCATTCCAAATTCCATTCCGGTCGATTCCACATTCCATTGCATTCAATTTGACATTGCTTTCCACATTCCATTCCATTCCATTCCACATTCCATTCCATTCAATTCCACATTCCACTCCACATTCTATTCCACATTCCATTCCACATTCCATTCCATTCCATTCCACATTATATTCCATTCCATTCCACATTCCATTCCACATTATATTCCACACTTCTTTCCATATTCCATTCCATTAAATCCAAATTTCATTCAACTTTCTATTCCACTTTCCATTCCACAATGCATTCCATTCCATACCACTTTCCTTCCACATTACATTCCACATTCCAGTCCACATTATATTCCATTCTATTCCACATTCCATTGCAGATTCCATTCCACATTCCTTGCCATTCCATTCCACATTCCATTCCACATTCCATTCAACATTCCATAGCACATTCCATTCCATTCCATTCCACATTATATTCCACAAGGAACTCCATTACTTTTCACATTCCATGCCACATTCTTTTCAACATTCCAATCCATTCAATTCCACTTTCCAATGCAAGTTACATTCCATACCATTCCACGTTCCATTCCACGATCCATTCCACATTCCATTCCACATTCCATTTCACATTCCTTTCCATTCCATTTCACATTCCATTCCATATACCATTCCACTATATTGCATATTCCATTCCACATTCCATTCCTCTTTGCATTCCTTTCCATCCCACATTACATTCCACATTCCATTCGTTTCCCTTCCATGTGGCAATCCACGTTCCATTCCACTTTCCATTCCACATTCCATTACACTCCATTCCACATTCCTTACCATTCCATTCCATTCCATTCCACAATCAATTCCATTCCATTCCACATTCCGTTCCACATTCCATTCCACATTCCATTCCATTCCAATCCACATTCCATTGCATTCCATTGCACATTCCTTTCCACTTTCCATTCCCTTCCATTCCACATTCCATTCCATTCCATGTTCCCTTCCAAATTCCATTCCACATTGCATTCCTCATTCCATTCCATTCCATTCCACATTCCACTCCATTACTTTCCATTCCATTTCAAATACCATTCCACTTTCCATTAATTTCTATTCCTTTTCATTCCACATTCCAATGCATTCCATTCCACATTCCATTCCATTCCAATCCACATTTCATTCCACATTTTATTCCATTCCATTCCACATTCCATTCCACATTCCATTCCACGTTTCCTTCCACATTCCATTCCATTCCTCATTCCATTTCACATTCCATTCCACATTCCATTCCACTCCTTTCCACATTCCTTTTCACTTTCCATTCCACTTTCCATTCCACAATCCATTCCACATTCCCTTCCATTCCATTCCACACTGTATTGCAAGTTCCATTCCATTCAATTACACGATAAATTCCATGTTTCATTCCACATTCCATTCCACATTCCATTCCACCTTCCAATGCATTATATTACACATTCGTTTCCACTTTCCATTCCATTCCATTGCACATTTTGTTCCACATTGCATTACACATTGCATTCCACATTCCGTTCCACATTCCATTCCATTCCATTCCACATTCCATTCCGCATTGTATTCCATTCCATTCCATTCCATTTCACATTCCATTCCACCCTGCATTCCACATTCCAATCTATTGAATTCCACATTCCATTCCACATTCCATTACTTTCAATTCCACATTTCGTTTCACATTCCATTCCGCATTCCAGTCCACATTCCATTCCATTCCATTCCACATTCCATTCCATTCCTTTATATTCCTTTCCATTCCATTCCACGTGCCAGTCCACATTCCATTGATTCCATTCTACGTTCCATTGCAGATATCATTCCATGCCACTCCACGTTGCATTCCACATTCCATTGCATTCCATTCCAAGTTCCATTCCACACTCCATTCCACATTCCATTGCACATTCCTTTCCCTTCCTTTCCACATTCAATTCCACATTCCATTTAACATTCCGTTACATTCCACTTCACATTCCATTCCAGAATCCAATCCATTCCATTCCACATTCCATTCCACATTGCATGCCACATTCCATTCCTTTCCATTCCACTTTCCATTCCACATTCCATTCCTTTCCTTCCCACATTCCATTCCACATTCCAATCAATTCCATTCTGCGTTGCATTCTACGTTCAATTCCAGGTTGCATTCTACGTTCCATTCCACTTTCCATTCCATTCAAATCCACATTCCATTCCATTCCATTGCACAATCCTTTCCACTTTCCATTCCTCATACCATTCCGTTCCATTCCACATTCCATTCCACATTCCATTCCGTTCCATTCCACATTCCATTGCATTCCATTTGACATTGCTTTCCACATTACATTCCATTCCATTACACTTTCAATTCCATTCAATTCCAGATTCAACTACACATTCTATTCCACATTCCATTCCACATTCCATTCCATTCCATTCCACATTCTATTCCATTCCATTCCACATAACATTCCACATTATATTCCACACTTCTTTCAACATTCCATTCCATTCCCTTCCACGTGGCATTCCACATTCCATTCCATGTTCCATTCCACATTCCATTACATTCCATTCCACATTCCATTCCGTTCCTTTCCACATTCCATTCTTTTCCACATTCCATTCCACAACCTTTTCCATTCCATTACACATTCCATTCCATTCAATGCACATTCCTTTCCACATTCCATTACACATTCCATTGCACGTTCCATTCCATTCCATTCCACATTGCTTTCCATTCCATTCCACGTTCCATTCCACTCAATTCCACATGTCATTCCATTGCACTGCATTCCACATTCCACTCCATTCCATTCGGCATTCCATTCCATTCCATTCCATTCTATTCCACTTTCCATTCCATTCCATTCCACATTCCATTCCATTCCATTCCACATTCCACACCACATTCCATTCCACATTCTGTTACACTTTCCATTCGATTTCATTCCTCGGTCTATTCCACTCCATTTGACATTCCATTGTACGTTCCATTCCATTCCATTCCACATTCCTTTCCATTCAATGCCTCATTTCTTTCCATTCCATTGCATTCCACATACCATTCCATTCCATTCCCATTCCATTCAATTCCTTTCCATTCCATTCCACATTCCATTTCATTCCATTCCACATTCCATTCCATTCCATTCCACATTCCATTCCATATTCTTTTGCACGCTCCATTCAGTTCACGATCCATTCCATACTACATTCCAGATTTCATTCCACATACCATTACACGTTCCATTCGAGCGTCCATTCCACTTTCCATTGCTCGTTGCATTCCATTCCATTTTGCGATCCATTCCACATTCCATTCCACGCTCCATTCCACATTCCATTCCGCATTCCATTCCACATTCAGTTCCATTCCATTCCACATTCCATTCCAGATTCCATTACACATTCCATTCCATTCCATTTCTCATTCCATTCGGCATTCCATTCGACATTCCATTCCACATTCCATTCCACACTCTATTCCATTCCATTCCACATTTCATTTCCATTACATACCATTCCATTCCACATTCCATTGCATTCCATTCTATTCCACATTCCATTTCTAATTGCATTACATTACATTCCTTATTCCATTCCACATTGCATTCCACGTTCCATTCCACGTTCCATTCGATTCCATTCCATTTCACTTTCCGTACCATTCCATTCCACATTCCATTCCACTCAGTACCATATTCGATTGTAGATGGCATTCCATTCCATTCCATTCCACATTCCATTTCACAATCTATTCCATTGCATTCCACATTGCATTCCACATTCCTTTCCACATTCCATTCCACATTCCATTCCATGTTCCATTCCACATTTCGTTCCATGCTCCTTTCCAAGTTCCATTCCATTCCATTCCATTGCATTCCACGTTCCATTTTGCATTCCATTCCCCATTCCATTCCACGTTCCATTTCACAATCCATTCCACATTCCATTCCATTCCACATTCCATTCCACATTCCTTTCCATTCCATTCCAGATTCAATTCCTCATTACAATCCATTCCATTCCACATTCCATTACACGTTCCATTCCACAATCCACTCCACATTCCATTTCACGTTCCATTCCATTCCATTCCACCTTCCATTCCACTTTCCATTCCATTCCATTCCCCATTCAATTCCATGTTCCATTCCACATTCCATTACAAATTCCATTCCATTGCATTACACATTCCATTCCACATTCTATTCCATTCTATTCCACATTCTATTCCATTCCATTCCACGTTGCATTCCATTCCATTTCATTCCACATTTCATTCCATTCCATTCCGCACTCCATTCCATTCCATTCCATTCCATATTCCATTCTAATCCATTCCATTCCATTCCACATTTCTTTTCATTTCATTCCATTCCACATCATATTCCATTCCATTCCATGTTCCATTTCTTTCCATTCCACATTCAATTCCATTCCATTCCTCATTCCATTTCACAGTCCATTCCATTCCATTCCACATTCCATTCCATTCCCCATTCTTTCAACATTACATTCCACGTTCCATTCAAAGTTCCATTCCACGTTCCATTCCATTTTCCATTCCATTGCATTCCATCTTCCATTCCTTTCAATTCCATATTCCATTCCATTTCGTTTCACATTCCATTCCACTTTCAATTTCACATTCCATTCCACATTACATTCCACATTTCATTCCATTCCATTCCATTCCTTTCCATTCCACATTCCATTCCATTCCAGTCCACATTCCATTCCATACCATTCCACATTCCTTTCCATTTCATGTGACATTCCATTTCATTTTCCATTCCACATTCCTTTACATTCCATTCCACTTTCCATTCCATTCCATTCCACATTCGATTCCACATTCTGTTCCACGTTCTATTACTTTCCATTCCTTTCCAAATTCCATTCAATTCCATTCCTCATACCATTCCATTCCACATTCCATTCCGTTCCATTCCATTCTACATTCCGTTCCACATTCCATTCCATTTCATTCCACAGTCCATTTCAAATTCCATTGCATTCTATTCCACATTCCATTCCACATTCCATTCCATTGCATTCCACATTCCATTCCATTTCGTTCCACATTGCTTTCCATTCCATTTCATTCCATTCCATTCCATTTCATTGCACATTAGATTCCTTTCCATTCCGTTCCACATTCCCTTCCATTCCATACTGATAACCATTCCATTCCATTCCACATTCCATTCCACATTGCATTCTTTTCCATTCCAGATTCCGTTGCACATTCCATTCCACATTCCATTCCACAATCCCTTCCGTTCCATTGCACATTCCTTTCCATTCGATTCCACTTTCCATTCCACATTCCATTCCATTCCTTTACACATTCTATTCCATTCCATGCCACATTCCATTCCATTGCACGTTCCATTCTAAAAGCCATTGCATTCCATACCACATTCCATTCCACATTCCATTCCGTTCCATTCCACATTCCATTTCACATTCCATACCATTCCATTTCACGTTCCATTCCACAGTCCATTCCATTCCATTCCACATTCCATTCCATTCCCTTCCACATTCCATTCCATTTCTGTCCATTCCATGACATTCCATATTCCATTCCACATTCTGTGCCATTCCACATTCCATTCCATTCCAATCCGTTCCACATTCAGTTCCGTTCCACATTCCATTCCATTCCATTGCACATTCCATTCTGCATTCCATTCCATTCCGCATTCCATACACTTTTCCATTCCATTCCATTGCACATTCCATTCCATTGAATTCCTCTTTCCATTCTAATCCATTCTACGTTCCATTCCACTTTCCATTCCAATATCTATTACACTGCCATTCCATTCCATTCCACGTTCCATTACACTTTCTATTACAATACTTTCCACATTGCAGTCCACCTTCCATTCCACATTCCAGTCCACATTCCATTCCATTCCATTTAATTTCACATGCCATTCCATTCCATTCCACTTTCCATTCCATTCCATTTCACATTCCATTCCACTTCATTCCATTCCACATTCTATACCATTCCACATTACATTCCATTCCTTTCCACATTCCATTCATATCCATTCCGTTGCATTCCATTCCACATTCCATTCCATTCCATTTCCTTCCACTTTCTAATCCATTCCACATTCCATTCCATTCCATTCCAGATTTCATTTCATTCCATTCTACATTGCATTCCATTTCAATCCATTCCACATTCTATTCCATTACACAGTCCATTCCATTCCACATTCCACACCACATTCCATTCCACATTCCATTACATTACATTCCACCTTCCAATCGATTCCACATTCCATTTCATTACATTAAAGATTCCACTCCACATTCCATTCCATTCCCTTCCATTCAATCCCACATTCGATTCCATTGCATTCCACATTCCATTTCACATTCAATTCCATGTTCCTTTCCACATTCCATTCCTCGTTCTGCTCCACATTCCATTTCACATTCCATTCCATTTTCCTTTCCATTCAATTCCATGTTTCATTCCACATTCCATTCCATTCCATTCCACTTTCTTTTCCACATTCCATTCCACATTCCATTTCACATTGCATTCTGTTCCATTCCACAATTCGTTACACAATCCATTCCATTCCATTCCGCTTTCCATTCCACATGCCATTCAACATTCCCTTCCACATTCCATTCCGTTCCACATTGCATTCCACATTCCTTTCCATTCCATTCAATTCCACATTGCATTCCACATTTCTTTCCATTCCATTTCACATTCCATTCCACATTTGATTCCACTCCATTCAACTTTCCATTCCACGTTTCATTCCACATTCCTTCCCACATTCCATTCCACTTTCCATTCCTTTCCATTCCACGTTCCATTCCATGTTCCATTAGACATTCCATTCCACGTTCCATTCCATGTTCCATTCCATTACATTCCACTTTCCCTTTCATTCCACATTCCATTCATTTCCATTCCACATTCCATTCCACAATACATTGCATTCCATTCCACATTCCATTCCGTATTCCATTCCATTCCATTCCATTCCACATTTCTTTGCACACTAAATGCCATTCCATTCCACATTCCATTGCACATTCCTTTCCACGTTCTGTTCCATGTTCCATTCCAGGTTCCATTGAACGATCCATTCCATGCCATTCCACCTTCCATTCCATTCCATTCCGCGTTCCATTTCATTCCCTTCCAAATTCCATTCCACATTCCGTATCACATTCCTTTCCACATTCCATTTAACCTTCTATTCCATTCCATTCCATTCCACTTTCCTTTCCCTTCCATTCCACATTCCATTCCATTCCACTACACATTCCATTCCACATTATATTCCACATTCCATTCCATTCCATTCTATTCCACGTTCCATTCCATTCCATTCCACGTTCCATTCCATTCCATTCCATTCAACATTGCAAACTTTTCCATTCTACATTCCATTCCATTCCACATTCTATTCCATTGCATACCACATTCCATTCCATATTCCATTCAACATCCATTCCATGTTCCATTCCATTCCATTCCACGTTCCTTTCCACTTTCCATTCCATTCCATTCCACTTTCCATTCTACATTCCATTGCACATTCAATTCCACTTTCCATTGCACAATCCATTCCACGTTTCAATCCAGGTTCCATTCCAAGTTGCATTACACATTCAATTCAATTCCATTCCACTTTCCAGTCCAAGTTCTATTCCAGTATACATTCCACATTCCATTCCGCATTCCATACCCCATTGCATTCCATTCCATTCCACATTCCATTGCACATTCCCTTCCACATTTCACTCCATTCCATTCCACATTCCATTCCATTCCATTCCACATGATATTCCATTTCATTCCACATTGCATTACTCATTCAATTCCACTTTCCCTTCCACATTCCATTCCATTCCATTCCACGTTCCATTCCATTCCATTCCACGTTACATTTCATTCCTTTCCACATTCCATTCCACATTCCATTTCACATTCCATTCCACATTCTGTTTCAGATTCCATTCCATTCCACATTCCATTCCATTCTATACCGCATTCCATTTCATTCCATTTCACATTCCATTGCTTTCCATTCCACATTCCATTCCACATTCCATTCCACATTCCATTCCACATTCCATTCCATGTTCCTTTCCAGTCCATTCCATTCCACATTCCTTACCATTCCATTCCACATTCCATTCCACGTTCCATTGCATTCCATTCCACTTTCCATACCGTTCCATTCCACATTCCATTCCATTCCATTCCATCCATTGCATATTCCGTTCCATTCCACTCCATTCCACTTTCCATTCCACATTCCGTTCCATTCCACTCCATTCCACCTTCCATTCCACATTCTTTTCCATTGCATTCCACATTCCATTCCATATACCTTTCCACATTCCCTTCCACATTCCATTCCACGTTATATTCCACATTCTATTCCACATTCCATTAAATGTTCCTTACCATTTCCTTTCACGTTCCATTCCCTTATATTACACTTTCCATTTCATTCTATTCCATGTTCCATTCCACATTGCATTTCACATTGCATTCCACCTTCCATTCCTTTCCATTCCCCAGTCTATTCCCCATTGCATTCCATTCCACTCCACTTCAAAATTCCATTCAATTCCACATTCCTATCCATTCCATTACTTTCCATTCCACATTCCATTCCATTCCACTTCACATTCCATTCTATTCCATTCCATTCCACATTCCATTAAATTTCATTCCACATTACACTACATTGCATTACACATTCCATTCCATTCCATTCCACATTCCATATCATTCCATTCCTTTCCACATTATATTAAATTCCATTCCATATTCCATTCCATTCCAAATCATTCCATACCATTCCACATTCCATTCCACCTTCCGTTCCCTTCCATTACACATTCCATTTCATTCCATTACACATTCCATTCAGCGTTCCATTCCACGTTCCATTCCACGTTCCATTCCATTCCTTTCCACATTCCATAAATTTCCATACCATTCCACATTACATACCTTTCCATTCCATTTCATTCCCGATTCCATTCCATTCCATTACACATTCTATTCTAAATACCATTCCATTACTTTCTACATTCCATTCCACATTCCATTCCATTCCATTCCACATAACATTCATTTCAATTGCACATTCCATTCCTTTCCAATCCACATTAAATTCCACATTCGATTCCATATTCCCTTCCACATTCCATTCCACGTTCCATTCCACTTTCCATTCCACGCTCCATCCCATTCCATTCCACGTTCCATTCCACATTCCATTCCACATTCCATTCCACGCTCCATTCCACATTCAATTCAAAGTTCCATTCTACGTTGCATTCCATTCCATTACCCTTTCCATTCCCAGTTGCATTCAATTCCATCCCACATTCCACACCACATTCCATTCATTTCCATTCCACATTCCATTCCACAATTTCCATTGCACACTGCATTCCACATTGCATTCCATATTCCATTCCATTCCATTCCACATTCCATTTCACATTCCATTCCGTTCCATTCCACGTTCCATTCCGTTCCATTCCACATTCCATTCCACAATTTCCATTCCACATTGCATTCCACATTGCATTCCATTTTCCATTCCATTCCATTCCACATTCCATTCCACATGCATTCCATTCCAGTCCACATTCGATTCCACATTCCATTCCATTCCATTCCACATTCCATTCCATTCCATTCCACATTCCATTACATTCCATTCCTCATTCCATTGCATTCCATTTTACATTCCATTCCATACCACGTTCCATTTAATTCCATTCCATTACCTTCAATTCCTTTCCACATTCCATTCCTTTCCATTCCATTCCAATCCATTCCGCTTTCCATTCCATTCCACATTCCATTCCATTCCATTCCATTCCACATTCCATTCCATTGCATTCCACATTCCATTCCATTCCATTCCACATTCCATTTTTTGCATTGCATTCTACATTCGATTTCACATTCCATTCCATTCGATTTAAAATTGCATTCCATTCCATTCAACATTCCTTTCCACATTCCATTCCATTCTGTTCCACATTCCTTTCCACCTTCCATTGCATTCCATACCACATTCAATTACATTCCATTCCTTATTCCTTTCCATTCTATTTCACATTCCATTCCATTCGAAGTCCTATTTATTTCCAATCCTTTCCATTCCATTCCATTCCACATTCCATTCCCTTCCACATTCCAATTCATTACATTCCACGTTCCATTCCACATTCCATTTCACATTCTTGTCTACTTTGCAGTACACCTTTCATTCCACGTTATACTACATTCTATTCCACATTTCATTCCACTCCGTTCCACATTCCATTCCTTATTCCATTCCATTCGATTCCACATTCCATTCCATTCCATTCCACATTCCATTCCACTTTCCATTCCACATTCCATTCCACTTTCCATTCCATTCCAGTCCACATTCCAGTCCACATTCCATCAGATTCCATTAAACATTTCATTCCACATTCCATTCCATTCCATTCCAATCCACTATCGATTCCTTTCCACATTCCATTCCTCATTCCATTCCATTCCATACCAGATTCCATTCCGTTCCAAATCCTGTTCAATTCCATTCCATTCCACGTTCCATTCAATTCTATTCCACGTTTGATTCCACTCCATTGCACGTTCCATTTCATTCTACATTCCATTCCCGTTTGCATTCCATTCCATTCCACATTCCATTCCATTCCATTCGTCATTCCATTCCATTCCATTTCACATTCCATTTCATTCCACGTTCCATTTAATTTAATAACATTACATTACATTGCTTTCCTCATTCAATTCCATTCCATTCCAAATTCCATTCCATTCCATTCCATTGCATTCCATTCTACATTCCATTCCATTCCATTCAACATTTCATTCCATTCCATGACATTCCATTCCACATTCCTTTCCAATCCATCCCACATTTCATTCCATTCCGCATTCCATTCCTTTACACATTCTATTCCACATTCTGTTCCATTTCACATTCCATTCCATTGCTTTCCATTCCACATTACATTCAATTCCATTCCATTCCACATTCCATTCCATCCCATTCCACATTCCAATCCATTCCATTACACTTTCCTTACCATTCCATTCTACATTCCATTCCACATTCCATTCCACTCCATATTCCATTCCACATACCATTCCACATTCCTTTCCATTCGTTTCTATTCCATTCCGCATTGAATTCCACATTCTTTTCCATCCCATTCCACATTCCAATCCATTCCATTACACTTTCCTTACCATTCCATTCTACATTCCATTCCACATTCCATTCCACTCCATATTCCATTCCACATACCATTCCACATTCCTTTCCATTCGTTTCTATTCCATTCCGCATTGCATTCCACATTCCTTTCCACTCCATTTGACATTCTATTCCACATTCCATTCCATTCCATTCCACATTGCATTCTTCATTTCATTAAACTTTCCAGTCCACGTTCCTTTCCACTTTCCATTGCACGTTCCTTCCCATTACATTCCACGTTCCATTGCATTCGAAATTCCATTCCATTCCATTCCACTTTCAATGCCATTCCATTCCACATTTCTTTCCATTCAATTCCATTGTACATTCCGTTCCACATTGCATTCCATTCCATTCCACTTTCCATTCCATTCCATTCCACATTCCATTCCATTCCATTCCATTCCACATTCCATTCCATTCCATTCCATTCCACATTCCATTCCATTCCATTTCATTCCACATTCCATTACATACCATTCCATTCCACATTCCATTCCATTCCAATAAAAATTCCACTCCACGTTCCATTCCATGTTCCTTTCCATTCCGTTTCGCGTTATATTACACATTCAATTCCATTTTATTTCACGTTCCATTGCAGATTCCATTATACATTCCATTCAACATCCCATTTCATTCCATTTCACATTCCATTCCACATTCCATTCCATTCCACATTCCGTTCCACATTCCATACTATTCCACATTCCACTCCATCTCCCATTCAATATTCCATTCCACTCCTTTTCATATTCCATTCCACATTCCATTTCATTCCATTATAGATTGCATTCCTCATTCCATTCCACGTTGCTTTCCACATTCTATTGCATGTTCCATCTCTTTGCATTCCACGTTCCATTCCATTTCATTCTCCGTTCCATTCCATTCCATTCCACCTTCAATTCCATTCAATTCCACGTTGCACTCCACGTTCCATTCTACGTTTCTTTCCATTCCATTCCACGTTCCTTTCCATTCCATTCCACGTTCCATTACACATTCCCTTCCATTAAATTGCCTTTCCTTTCCAGATTCCATTCCACATTCCATTCCATATCCCTTTCCATTCCATTCCACATTCCATTCCCTTCCATTCCACATTCCACTCAAATCCATTCCACATTCCATTCCACATTCTCTTCAATTCCATTCCACTCCATTCTACATTCCATTACACATCCCATTCCTCATTCCAATCCATTTGATTCCACATTACATTACATTTCATTCCACAATCCATTACATTCCATTCTTTATTCCATTGCATTGCATTTTACATTCCATTCCATTCCACGTTCCATTTAATTCCATTGCATTCCATTCATTTCCTTTCCTCATTCCATTCCTTTCCATTCCACATTCCAATCCATTGCACTCCATTCCAATCCATTCCACATTCCATTCCATTCCATTCGTCATTCCATTCCACTCCATTCAACGTTCCATTCCACATTCCGTTCCAAATTCTAATCCACGTTCCTTTCTACATTCCATTCCACTTCCTACTACATTATATTTCACATTCCGTTACAATCCGTTCCACTTTCCATTCCGCATTCCATTCCATTCAATTCCACATCCCATTGCATTCCATTCCACATTCCATTCCATTCCATTCTGCATTCCATTCCACATTCCATCAGATTCCATCACACATTCCATTCCACATTCCATCCAATTCCATTCCATTCCACATATCATTCGTCTCCATTCCACATTCCATTCCATTCCATTCCATTCCATTCACCATTCCATTCCATTCCATTCCATTCCAAATTCCATTCCATTCCATTCTACATTCCATTCCGTTGCATTCCTTTCCATATTGCATTCCATTCCACATTCCATACCCTTGCATTTCACTTTGCATTCCATTCAATTCCATTCCTCATTCCATTCCACTTTGCATTCCATTCCATTCCACTTTCCATTTCATTCCATTCCACTTTCCATTCCATTCCATTCCATTCCACATTCCATTCCATTCCACATTCCATTCCACATTCCATTCCACATTCCCCTCCATTCCTTTCCACGTTCCATTAAACATTCTATAGCACATTCCATTCCACTCCATTCCACAATCTTTCAACATTCCATTCCACATTGCTTTCCATTCCATTCCACACACCATTCCACATTCCTTTCAACAATCCCTTCAACATTCGATTCCATTCCATTCCACATTCCATTCCACATTCCATTGCATTCCACTCCACATACCATTCCATTCCTTTCGACATTCCATTCCACATTTCATTCTATTCCATTCAACATTCCATTCCACATTCCATTCCACATTCCTTTCCACATTCCTATCCATTCCATTCCACACTCCATTCCACATTGAAATCCATTCCATTCCACATTCCATTTCACGTTCAACTGCACGTTCCATTGCACGTACCATTCCATTCCATTCCACGTTCCATTGCATTACATTCCATCTTCTCTGCCATTCCGTTCGACGTTCCATTCCACTTTCCATTCAACGTTCCGTTTAATATTGCATTCCACATTGCTTTCCACGTTCCATTCCATTCCATTCCATTTTCCATTGCACTTTCCACTGCGTTCCATTCCACATTCCGTTTCTCGTTCCATTCACTTTCCATTCCATTCCATTCCATATTCCATTCCACATTCCATTACACATTCCATTCCATTCCATTCCACATTCCATTCCACGTTCCATTCCATTCCATTCCGCATTCAGTTGCATTCCATTCCACATTCCATTCCATTCTATTCCACATTCCATTGCATTCCTTTTAACAATCCATTCCACTTTCCATTCCATTCCACTTTCCATTCCACAATCAATTCCACTTTCCAATCCACGTTCCATTCCAATCAATATTCCATTCCATTCCAATCCACATTGTATTTCGTTCCACATTACATTGCATTCCATGTCCCCTTCCATTCCATTCCACATTCCATTCCATTCCTTTCCACAATCCATTCCACTTTCCATTCCATTCCATTCTATTCTACAATCCATTCCACTTTCCATTCCATTCCATTCTATTCCACATTCTATTCCACATTGCATTCCACGTTCCATTCCATGTTCGATTCCACGTTCTACTCCATATTCCATTCCACGTTCCAATCCATTCCAATCCATTCCTGATTCCTTTCCTTTCCATTCCACATTCCAAATTCCATTCCATTCCATTCCATTCCGCATTCTATTCCACATTCCATTCCAATCCATTCCACATTCCATTCCACATTCCATTCCATTCCATTCCACATTCCACACCATTGCATTCCACCTTCCATTCCATTCCATTCCACGTTCCATTCCACGTTCCACTCCACGTTCCATTCCACGTACCATTCCATGTTCCATTCCACTTTCCTTTCCATCTTTCATTCCATTCCATTAAATTACATTACACATTCCATTCCATTGCATTCCACATTCCATTCCACATTCCATTCCACATTCCATTCCGTTACATTCCACATTCCTTTCAACACTCCATTCCACATTTCATTCTACATTCCATTCCGTTCCATTCCACATTCTATTCCACATTCCATTCCATTACATTCCACATTCCGTTCCACATTCCATTCCATTCTATTAAACATTCCATTGCATTCCATTCCACTTTTCATTCCACATTCCATTCCACTTTACCTTTCACACTCCTTCCACATTACATGTCATATTCTATTCAATTCCATTCCCCATTCCATTCCATTCCATTCCACATTCCATTCCACATTGCATTCCATTCCTTTCAACATTCCATTCCACATTCCATTTCACTTTCCATTTCATCACATTCCACTCGCCATTCCATGTTCCAATCCACGCCCCATTACATTCCATTCCACGTTCAATTCCATATTCAATTCCATTTAATTTCACGTTCCATTCTACGTTCCATTCTACATTCCATTCCGTTGCATTCCACATTCCATCCCACACTCCAATCCGTTCCATTCCACATTGCATTCCAAACTCCATTCCACATTCCATTCCACATTCATTTACAAATTCCATTCTGTTCCATTCCACATTCCATTCCCCAATCCTTTCCTCATTCCATTCCACATTCTACCCCGTTGCATTCCTCATTCCTTTGCACATTCTGTTCCATGTTACATTCCATATTCCTTTCCATTCCATTGCATTCCACAGTCCTTTCCACATTGCATTCCACGTTTCATTCCACTTTCCATTCCACGTTCCATTTCATTCCATTCCACATTCCATTTCACAATCCTTTCCTCATTCCATTCCACATTCCATTCCATTGCATTCCTCATTCCTTTGCACATTCTATTCCATATTACATTCCATATTCCTTTCCATTCCATTCCACTTCTTTCCACATATCATTCCATTCCATTCCACATTCCTTTCCACATTGCATTCCACGTTTCATTCCACCTTCCATTCCACGTTCCATTTCATTCCATTCCACATTCCATTCCATTCCATTCCACATTCCATTCCATTCCATTCCACATTCCATTCCATTCCATTCCACATTCCATTCCACATTCCATTCCTCATACAATTACATTCCATTCCATTCCACGTTCAATTCAATTCATTGCCATATTCCATTTCATTCCATTCCGCATTTCACTCCACATTCCATTCCATTCCATTCCACATTCCATTCCATTCCATTCCATTCCAGTACACATTCCATTCAATTCCATTACATTGCCCATTCCATTTCATTCCATTCCATTCAACATTCCATTCCATTACATTTCACATTCCATTCCACTGCATTCCATTCCACATTCCATTCCATTCCATTCCACATTCCATTCCATTCCATTCCACATTCCATACCATTCTATTTCATAATACCTTCCATTCCATTCCACATTCCATTCCATTCCATTTCTCATTCCATTCCTTTCCATTCCATGTTCTGTTCCATGTTCCACTCCACGTTCCATTCCAGGTTCCATTCTTTGTTCCATTCCACTTTCCTTTCCACATTCCATTTGATTCCATTCCATTCCATTCCACTTTCCATTCCATTCCATTCCACATTTCATTCCACATGCCATTCCACATTCCATTCCACATGCCATTCCACATTCCATTCCATTCCACGTTCCATTCCACATTCCATTGCATTCCATATTCCATTCAATTCCATTTCATTCCACATTCCATTCCATTCCATTCCGCATTTGATTCCATTCCATTCCACATTCCATACCATTCCATTACATTTCATTCTGTATTGCATTCTATTCGATTCCACATTCTATTCCACATACCTTTCCACTCCACTCCACATTCCATTCCATTCATTTCCACATTCCATTCCTTTCCAAACCACATTATATTTCACATTCCATTCTGTGTTCCATTTCACGATCTACTCCACGTTCCATTCCATTTCATTCCACGTTCCATTCCATCTTCCATTCCACTTTCCATTCCACATTCCATGACACGTTCCATTCCATTCCATTCCGTGTTTCATTCCACTTTCCATTCCATTCTATTTCACGTTCCATTCCACATTGCATTCCATTCCATTCCCCATTCCATTCCAAATTCCATTCCTTTACATTCCACTTTCCATTCCACATTCAATTCCACATTCCATTCCATATTCCATTACATTCCATTCCAAATTGCATTTCACATTCCATTCCACATTCAATTCCATTCCATTCCACTTTCCTTTCCATATTGCATTCCATTCCAGACCACATTCCATTCCACATTCCATTCCATTCCATTCCTCTTTCCAATCCCTTCCATTCCACATTCCATTCCACATTCCATTCCATTGGATTCCAGATTCCATTCTTCATTCCAATCCATTCCATTCCAAGTTCCACTCCATGTTCTATTCCACAATCCATTCCACATTCCATTCCACGTTCCAATCCATTCCTTTCCACTTTCCATTCCACTTTCCATTCCATTTAAATTCCACTTTCCATTCCACATTCCATTGCCCATTGCATTCCACATTCCATTGCACATTCCATTCCACGTTCCATTCAACGTTCCATTCAACGTTCCGTTCCACGTTCCATTCCACTTTCCATTCCATTCCATTCCACGTTCCATTCCACATTCCATTGCCCATTCCATTCTACGATCCATTCGACATTCCATTCCACTTTCCATTCCATTCCGTTCCCCAATCCATTCCACATTATATTCCAATTCATTCCACGTTCCATTCCACATTCCATTGCACATTCCATTCCATTCCATTGCACATTCCATACCATTCCATTCCATTCCATTCCACAATCAATTTCATAACTTTCCACATTCCATTCTAGATTGCATTCCTTTCCATTCCACATTCCGTTCCATTCTATTCCATATTGCATTCCATTCTATTCCACATTCCATTCCACTTCCCTTTCCACATTCCTTTCCTCATTACATTCCTCGGTTCATTTGACTTTCCATTCCACGTTCAATTCCATTCAACTCCAAGTTCCATTCCTCATGCTCTTCCATTACATTCCACTTTCCTTTTCACATTCCATTCCACATTCCATTCCACATTCCATTCAACCTTCCATTCCACATTCCATTCCATTCCATTCCACTTTCGATTCCAAATTCCATTCCATTCCATTCCGCATTGCATTAAACATTCCATTCCATTCCATTCGAAATTGCTTTGCAGATTGCATTCGATTCCATTCTACACTCCATTCCACATTAGATTCCATTCCAATCCTCGTTCCATTCCACGTTACATTCCACATTACATTCCACGTTCCATTCCACATTTCATTCCACATTCCATTCCGCGTTCCACTACATTCTATTCCACGTTGTATTCAACATTCTATTCCAATCAATTTCATGATCCATTCCATACTACATTCTACATTCCATTCCACATACAATTCCATGTTCCATTCAACGATCCATTCCACGTTGCATTCCATTCCATTTCGTGTTCCATTCCACATTCCATTCGATGCTTCTTTCCACACTCCATTCCACATTCCATTCCGTTTCATTCCACATTCCATTCCACTTTCCATTCCATTCCATTTCTCATTCCATTCGACATTCCATTCCACCTTCCACTGCACATTCCATTCCACATTCTATTCCATTCCATTACACATTTCATTCTACATCCCATTCCATTCAATTCGACATTCCATTCCATTCCATTCTATTCCACATTCCATTCCTCATTTCATTACATTCCATTCCACATTCCATTCCATATTGCATTCGATTATATTCCCTTCCCCATTCCGTACCATTCCATTCCACTTTCCATTCCATTCCGTTCCATGTTCCATTGAACATTCCATTCCATTCCGTTCCATGTTCCATTGTACATTCCATTCCATTCCATTCCATTCCACATTCCATTTCACAGTCCATTCCATTGCATGCCACATTCAATTCCACATTCCATTTCACAATCCATTCCACGTTCCATTCCACATTACATTCCACATTCCATTCCACGTTCCATTCCATGTTTCATTCCATTCTATTCCACGTTGCATTCCACGTTCCATACCATTCCCTTCCACGTACCATTCCATTGCATTCCACGTTCCATTTCATTCCATTCCATCTTTCATTTCGCCTTCGATTTCACATTCCTTTCAACCTTCCATTCCTTTCCAGTCCCCATTCTATTCCCCATTCCATTCCTTTCCTTTCCACTTCCCATTCCATCCAATTCCACATTCCTTTCTATTACATTACATTCCAGACCACATTGCATTCCATTCAATTCCGCATTCCATTCCATTCCATTCCAAATTCCATTAAGTTCCATTCCACTTTCCATTCCATTCCATTACATATTCCATTCCATTACATTCCCTTCCATTTTCCATAACATTCCATTCAATTCCAGATTTTATTCCATTCCATTCCACTTTCCATTCCATTCCAATCCATTCCATTCCATTCCACTTTCCATTCCATTCCATTCCACGTTCCATTCCATTCGACATTTAATTCCAGCCCATTCTATTCCATGTTCCATTTCATTCCATTCCACTTTCCATTCCATTCCATTGCAAGTTCCACTCCATTCCATTCCAAGTTCCATTCCATTCCATTCCACTTTCCATTCCATTCCGTTCCAAACCATTCCACATTCCATTTCATTCCACATTCCATTACACTCCAATTCATTATACGTCCCATTCCATTCCATTCCATTCCATTCCTGATTCCATTTCATTCCACATTCCATTCCACTCCACTTTCCATTCCATTCCACGTTCCATTCCATTCCATTCCACGTTCCATTCCATTCCAACTTCCATACCATTCAATTCAACTTTCCATTCCACATGCGATTCCATTGCAACTTCCATTCCATTCCATGTTCAATTCCATTCCACATTCCATTCCATTCCATTCAATTCCACATTCCATTCCATTCCACATTCCAATCCATTCCATTCCACATTCCATTCCACATTCCATTCCACATTCCATTCCATTGCATTCCAGATTCCATTCCACATTCCAATCCATTCCATTCCACATTCCACTCCATGTTCTATTCCACAATCCATACCACATTCCAATCCACGTTCCATTCCATTCCATTCCACTTTCCATTCCACTTTCCATTCCTTTCCATTCCACGTTAAATTCCACAATCCATTGCCCATTGCATTCCAAGTTCCATTGTACATTCCATTCCACATTCCATTCAACGTTCCATTCCACGTTCCATTCCGCGTTCCATTCCACTTTCCATTCCATTCCATTCCACCTTCCATTCCACATTCCATTGCCCATTCCATTCCACAATCCATTCCACATTCCATAACACTTTCCATTCCATTCCGTTCCCCATTCCATTCCACATTATATTCCATTTCATTCCACGTTCCATTCCACATTCCATTCCACATTCCATTCCATTCCATTGCACATTCCACAACATTCCATTCCATTCCATTCCACAATCCATTCCATAAATTTCCACATTCCATTGCAGATTGCATTGCATTCCATTCCACATTCTGTTCCATTCCTTTCCACATTCCATTCCATTCCACTTTCCAATCCATTCCATTCCACATTCCATTCCACATTCCATTCCATTGCATTCCAGATTCCATTCCACATTCCAATCCACTCCATTCCACATTCCACTCCGTGTTCTATTCCACAATCCATCCCACATTCCCATCCACGTTCCATTCCATTTCATTCCACTTTCCATTCCACTTTCCATTCCTTTCCATTCCACATTCCATTCCACAATCCATTGCCCATTGCATTCCATGTTCCATTGCACATTCCATTCCACATTCCATTCAACGTTCCATTCCACATTCCATTCCGCGTTCCATTCCACTTTCCATTCCATTCCATTCCACGTTCTATTCCACATTACATTGCCCATTCCATTCCACGATCCATTCCACATTCCATAACACTTTCCATTCCATTCCGTTCCGCATTCCATTCCACATTATATTCCAATACATTCCACGTTCCATTCCACATTCTATTCCATTCCATTGCACATTATATAACATTCCATTCCATTCCATTCCACAATCCATTCCATAAATTTCCACATTCCATTCCAGATTGCCTTCCATTCCATTCCACATTCTGTTCCATTCCATTCCACATTAAATTCCATTCTATTCCTCATTCCATTCCACATTCCATTCAAGGTCCCTTTCCACATTTCTTTCCTCGTTACATTCCACCATCCATTCCACATTCCATTCCACGTTCAATTCCTTTCAATTCCAAGTTGCAATACTCATTCTATTTCATTCCATTCCACATACCTTTTCACATTCCATTGCACATTACATTCCACGTTATATTCTGTTCAAGTCAACATTCCATTCCACGTTCCATTCCACATTCCATTCAACCTTCCCTTCCACATTCCATTCCATTGCATTCCACTTTCGATTCCAAATTCCATTCCATTCCATTACGCATTGCATTAAGCATTCCATTCCATTCCATTCCAAATTGATTTGCACATTCCATTCCATTCCATTCTACACTCAATTCCACATTAGATTCCATTCCAATCCTCGTTCCATTCCATGTTCCATTCCACATTAGATTCCACATTCCATTCCACGTTCCACTCCATTCCATTCCACGTTGCATTCAACATTCCATTCCATTCAATTTCCCGATCCATTCCATACTACATTCCACAATCCATTCCACGTTCCATTCGACGATCCATTCCACGTTGCACTCCATTGCATTTCGCTTTCCTTTCCACATTCCATTCCATGCTTCATTCCGCATTCCATTCCACATTCCATTCCATTTCATTCTACATTCCATTCCACATTCCATTCCATTCCATTTCTCATTCCATTCGACATTCAATTTCACATTCCATTCCACATTCCATTCCACATTCTATTCCTTTCCATTCCACATTTCATTCTACATTCCATTCCATACTATTCCGCATTCCATCCATTCAATTCTGCATTCCATTCCACATTCTTTTCCACATTCCATTCCATTCCATTCTATTCCACATTCCATTACATTCCATTCCTCTTTGCATTACATTCCATTCCACATTCCATTCCACGTTCCATTCGATTACATTCCATTCCCCATTCCGTACCATTCCATTCCACATACCATTCCATTCCATTCCACATTCCATTGTACATTCCTTTCCATTCCATTCCATTCCACATTCCATTTCACAATCCTTTCCTTTGCATTCCACATTCAATTCCACATTCCATTCCACATTCCATTCTACGTTCCATTCCACATTCCATTCCACATTCCATTCCACGTTCCGTTCCAAGTTCCATTCCATTCCATTCCACGTTACATTCCACGTTCCATACCATTCCCTTCCACGTTCTGTTCCATTGCATTCCACGTTCCATTTCATTCCATTCCATCTTCCATTCCGCCTTCCATTTCACATTCCTTTCCACCTTCCATTCCTTTCCAGTCCCCTTTCTATTCCCCATTCCATTCCATTCCTTTCCAGTTCCCATTCCATCCAATTCCGCATTCCTTTCCATTGCATTTCATTAAATACTACATTGTATTCCATTCAATTCCGCATTCCATTCCATTCCAAATTCCATTAAGTTCCATTCCACTTTCCATTCCATTTCATTACAGATTCCATTCCATTCCATTCCAAATTCCATACCATTCCATTCCATTCCACATTCCATACCATTCCATTCAATTCCACATTCTCTTCCATTCCATTCCGCATTCCATTCCATTCCAATCCATTCCATTCCATTCCACTTTCCATTCAATTCCATTCCACGTTCCATTCCATTCGACATTTAATTCCAACCCATTCCATTACACGTTCCATTCCATTCCATTCCACTTTCCCTTCCATTCCATTGCACATTCCATTCCATTCCATTCCAAGTTCCATTCCATGCCATTCCACTTTCCATTCCATTCCATTCCAAACCATTCCACATTCCATTTCTTTCCACATTCCATTCCATTCCATTTCATTCATCGTTCCATTCCATTCCATTCCTGATTCCATTTCATTCCACATTCCATTCCATTCACTTTCCATCCCATTGCACGTTCCATTCCATTCCATGTTCCATTCCATTCAACTCAACTTTCCATTCCACGTACCATTACGTTGCAGCTTCCATTCCTTTCCACCTTCTATTCTATTCCACATTCCATTCCATTCCATTCCATTCCACATTCCATTCCATTCCACATTCCCTTCCTCTTTCCATTCAATTACTTACCACAATTCATTCCATTGCATTACACGTTCCATTCCATTCCATTCCACGTTTCATTCCACATTCCATTCCATATTCCATTCCACGTTTTAATTGACGATCCATTCCACTTTCCATTACACATTCAATTCCACAACATTTCAGATTCCATTGAACATGCCACTCCATTCCATTCCTCTTTCCATTCCACTCTATTCCACACTAAAGACCACATTCCATTCCATTCCATGCCACATTTCATTCAACTTTCCAGTGCATTGCATTCCATTCGATTCCATTCCATTGAATTCCATTCCACATTATATTCAATTCCACAATCCATTCCTCATTCTGTTCCATCCCATTCTACATTCTATTCCATTCCATTCAACATTCCATTCCATTCCACATTCCATTTCATTCCATTCCAAATTGCATTCAACATTCTTTCCCACATTCCATTCCATTCAGTTCCACATTACATTCCCGATTCCATTCCATTCAATTCCAGATTCCATTCCCCATTCCATTCCACATTCCATTCCCCATTCCATTCCATTCCATTCCACATTCCATTCCATAATCCATTCCACATTCCATTCCATTCAATTCCACATTCCATTCCCCATTACATTCGACATTTCTTTCCCCATTCCATTCCATTACATTCCACATTCCATTCCACAATCCATTCCACAATCCATTCCATTCCACTCCACGTTCCATTCCACAATTCATTCCACTTTCCATTCCTTTCTATTCGACATTCCATTCCACATTCCATTCCATTCCATTCCACATTCCATTCCATTCCATTCAACATTCGATTCCACTTTCCATTCCACTCCACTCCATATTCCATTGCATTGCATTCCAGATTCCATTCAACGTTCCATTCCGCGTTACATTCGACTTTCCATTGCACATTTCATTCCTTTCCATTCCACTTTCCATTCGACATTCCATTCCATTCCACTCAACTTTCAATTTAACATTCCATTCCACCATTCATTCCATTCCATTCCACTTTTCTTTCCACATTCCATTCAACATTCCATTCCACATTCCATCCCATTCCATTCCACATTCCATTCAGCAGTCCATTCCATTCCTTTCCGCATTCCATTCCACATTCCTTTCCATTCCTTTCCACATTCCTTCCACGTTACATACCTCGTTCCATTCGACGTTCCATTCCCCATTCCATTCTATGTTCTATTCCATTGCATTCCAAGTTCCATTCCATTCCATTCCACGTTCCTTTTCATTCCGTTTCACATTCCATTCCACATTCCATTTCAGATTCCATTCCACATTCCATTTCACATTCCATTGCATTCCATTCCATTCCATTCCGCATTCCATTGCATTCCAATCCACATTCCATTCCATTGCTTTCCAAATTCAATTACATTCCTTTCCACATTCAATTCCATTCCATATCACATTCCATTCCATTCCAATCCATTAGATTCCACATTCCATAGCATTCCATTCCATTCCACATTCCATAATATTCGATTACATTCCACATTCCATTCTTTCCATTCCACTTTCCATTCCATTCCATTCCACATTCCATTGTGTTCCATTCTATTCCACATTCCATTAAACATACCTTTCCCTTGACTTCCAGATTCCTTTTAATGCCGTTAGATTGCACTCTGCGTTGCATTCCATGTTCCATTACACTTTCCATTACACGTTGCATTCCACATTGTATTCCACGTTCCATTCCATTCCATTACAAATTCCATTCCACATTCCATTCCACTTGGCATTCCACATTCCATTCCATTCCATTCCACATTGCATTCCATTCCATTTCACATACCCATCAATTCCATTCCACATTCCACTCCATTCCATTCTACATTCTATTCCATTCCATTCCAGATTCCATTCCATTCCATTCCACGTTGCATTGAATTCCACTCCACATTCCATTCCATTCCATATTCCTTTCCATTCCATTCCATTCCATTCCAAATTCCATTCTATTTCATTCCATTCCATTCCACATTCCATTCCACTTTCCATTCCCTTCCATTCCACTATCCATTCCATTCCATTCCATTTCTCGTTTCATTTCATTCCATTACACAATCCATTCCATTCAATTCCGCAATCCATTCCATTATATTAGGCTCCAATCCATTCCAGATTTCATTCCATTCCATTGCATTCCGTTCCAATCCATTCCACATTGCATTCCATTCCATTCCATTCCACTTTCAATTCCATTTCATTCCATTCAATTTCACATTCCATTCCACATTACATTCCAATCCATTGCACAATCAATTACACATTACTTTTCTTTGCATTCCAATCCATTCCACATCCATTCCACATTCCATTCTATTCCATTCCACATTCAATTCCAGATTCCATTCCAGTCCATTCAGCATTCCATTCGAAGTTCCATTCAATTGCATTCCACATTCCATTTCATTCCTTTCCGAATTCATTTCCATTATTTTACAAGTTCTATACCATTCCGTTCCACATTCCATTCCATTCCAATCCACTTTCCATTCCGTTTCAAATTCCATTCCTTTCCATTCAATATTCCATTCCATTCCATTCCACATTCCATTCTATTCCATTCCACATTCCATTCCATTCCATTTCACATACCCATCAATTCCATTCCACATTCCACTCCATTCCATTCTACATTCTACTCCATTCCATTCCAGATTCCATTCCATTCCATTCCATTCCATTCCACGTTGCATTGAATTCCATTCCACATTCCATTCCATTCCATATTCCTTTCCATTCCATTCCAATCCATTCCAAATTCCATTCCATTTCATTCCATTCCATTCCACATTCCATTCCTCTTTCCATTCCATTCCATTCCACTATCCATTCCATTCCATTCCGTTCCATTCCATTCCATTCCATTCCACGTTTCATTTCATTCCATTCCACAATCCATTCCATTCCATTCCACATTCCACTCCATTATATTAGGCTGCAATCCATTCCAGATTTCATTCCATTCCATTCCATTCCATTCCGTTCCAATCTATTCCACATTGCATTCAATTCCATTCCATTCCACTTTCAATTCCATTCCATTCCATTCAATTTCATATTCCATTCCACATTCCATTCCAATCCATTGCACAATCAATTCCATATTACTTTTCTTTCCATTCCAATCCATTCCACATCCATTCCACATTCCATTCTATTCCATTCCACATTCAATTCCAGATTCCATTCCAATCCATTCGGCATTCCATTCGAAGTTCCATTCAATTGCTTTCCACATTCTATTTCATTCCATTCCGAATTCTATTCCATTATTTTACGAATTCTATGCCATTCCATTCCAAATTCCATTCCATTCCAATCCACTTTCCATTCCATTTCACATTCCATTCCTTTCCATTCCACATTCCATTCCATTCCATTCCACATTCCATTCCATTCCATTCCACATTGCATTCCATTCCATTACACATTCCATTCCATTACAAATTCCATTCCATTCCTTTCCATTAAATTCCAAATTCCAATCAACATTCCATTCAATTCCACTCCACATTCCATTCCATTACAAATTCCATTCCATTCCTTTCCATTAAATTCCAAATTCCAATCAACATTCCATTCCATTCCACTCCACATTCCATTCCATTGCGTTCCACATTCCATTCCATTCCATTCCATTCCATTTAATTCCATTGCATTCCAATCTAAGTTATATTCCAATTCCATTTCATATTCCATTCCATTCCATTCCACGTTCCGTTCCATTCCGTTACACCTTCTATTCCATTCCATTCCACATTCCTTTCAATTCCATTCCACCTTCCATTCCATTCCATTCCACTCCAATCCATATTCCATTCCCCATTCCATTCCATTCCACATTCCATTCCGCATTCCAGTCCATTCCATTCCACATTCCATTCCACTTTCCACTCCATTCCATTCCACATTTTCTTCCACATTTTTTTCCATTCTATTCCACATTGCATTCCATTCCATTCCATTCGGCATTTCATTCCATTCCATTCCACATTGCATTCCATTCCATTCCATTCCATTCCATTCCATTCCAATCCTCGTTCCATTCCATTCCATTCCAAGTTATATTTCATTCCATTGCACGACGCATTTTATTCCATTTCCCGTTCCATTCCATTCCATTCCATTCCCTTCCACATTCCATTCCATTCCATTCCCTTCCACATTCCATTCCATTCCATTCCACATTCCATTCCATTCCATTCCACATTCCATTCCATTCCCTTCCACATTCCATTCCACTCCATTCCATTCCATTAAACATTCCTTTCCTTTCCTTTCCATTCCGCTTTCCATACCATTCCATTCCATTCCACATTCCATTTTTTCAATTCCACATTCCATTCCATTCCGTTCCACATTCTATTGCATTCCATTAAATTCCACATTCCATTCCACATTCCTTTCTCTTCCATTCCACATTCCATTCCATTCCATTCCATTCCACGTTCCATTCCACGTTCCATTCCACTTTCCATTCCAAGTTCTATTCCATTCCATTCCACTACACGTTCCATTCCACATTCCATTCCATTCCATTACACTTTCCATTCCACATTTCATTCCACATTACATTCCGTTCCATTCCACGTTGCATTCAACATTGTATTCCACATTGCATTCCATTCCATTCCTCATTCCATTTCATATTCCATTCCTCATTCCATTCTATTGCATTCCACATTCCATTCCAAATTCTGTTCCATTCTATTCCACATTCCATTTCATTTCTTTCCACTTTCCATTCCATTCAATTTCGTTGCATATATCATTCCACTCCATTCTGCATTCCATTCCATTGCATTCTATTCCATTCCACATTCCATTCAAATCCATTCCACATTCCTTTTCATCCCATTCCACGTTCCATTCCATTCCATTCCAAGGTCCATTCAATTCCATTCCAGATTCCATTCCATTCCATTCCTTTCCACATTCCATAGTATTGCATTCCATTCCGCGTTCCATTGTTTCCATTCTGCGTTCCGTTCCGTTCCATTCCATTCTGCATTCCATTCCATTGTATTCCACATTCCATTCCACATCCCTTTCCATTCCAGTCCGCATTCCATTTCGCGTTCCACTCTATGTTCCATTCCACATTCAATTCCACGTTCCATTGTGCTTTCCATTCCACTTTCCATTACATATTCCATTCCATTCCTTTCCACATTACATAGCATGCCATTGCATTCTATTCCAGTTTCCATTCCATTCCATTCCACATTGCATTCTATTCCACATTCCCTACAATTCCTTTGCATTCAAAACCAAATTCCGTTGCACCTTCCATTCCATTCCATTCCACATTCCATTCCATTCCATTCCACATTCCATTCCATTCCATTCCACACTCAATTCTATTACATTCCATTTTCCATTCCATTTCATTACATTTCACATTCATTTCATTTATTCCACATTGCATTCCATTCCACTCTATTCTACGTTCAATTCCATTCCATTCCACATTCAATTCCATTCCATTCCGCATTGCATTCTATTGCATTCCACTCCATTCCATATTACATTCCATTCCATTCCACATTCCCTTCCACTCCATTCCTTTCCAATCCAGATTCCATTCCACATTCCATTCCTTTCCATTCCTTTCCTTTCCACGTTCCATACCACGTTCCATTCCAGATTCCATTCCATTCCATTCCATTCCACCTTCCATTCCATTCAATTCCATATTCCATTCCATTCCATTCCACTTTCCATTCCATTCGACATTCCATTCCAACCCATTCCATTCCACTTTCCATTCCATTCCATTCCACTCCACTTTCCATTCCATTCCATTCCACGTACCATTCCACTCCATTCCAGGTACCATTCCATTCCATTCCAAGTGGCATTCCTTTCCATTCCATGTTCCATTCCATTCCATTTAAATCCTTTCCACGTTTCATTCCATTCCACATTCCATTCCATTCCATTCCATTCAATGTTCCATTCCATTCCATTTCATTCCACATTCCATGTCATTCCTCATTCCATTCCATTCAACGTTCCACTCCATTCCGTTCCATTCCAGATTCCATTCCTTTCCCCATTCCATTCCATTCCACGTTCCATTCCATTCAATTCCACATTGAATTCCACATTCCATTCCATTCCACCTTCCATTCCGTTCCACATTCCATTCCATCCATTCCATTCCACATTCCATTCCATTCAATTCCACGTTGCATTCCACATTCAATTCCATTCCAACTTCCATTCCATTCCACATTCCATTCCATTCCACGTTCCCTTCTTCTTTCCAATCCATTCCTTACCACATTCCATTTTTTTCCATTCCACGTTCCATTCCATTCCATTCCACTTTCCTTTCCACATTCCATTTCACATTCCATTCCATGTTGAAGTCCAGGTTCCATTCCACTTTCCATTATACATTCCATTCCATTTCTTTTCACATTCCATTACACATTCCACTCTATTCCATTCGACTTTCCATTCCATTATTGTCCGCATTAGATTCCACATTCCATTCCATTCCATTCCACATTCCGTTCTGCATTCCATTCCATTCCATTCCATTTCATTGCATTCCAATATATTCCATTCTATTTTCCATTCCATTCCACCAACCATTTCTCATTCCATTCCATTCCATTCTACATTCCATCCCATTCCATTCCATATTCCATTCCATTCCACTTTCCCTTCCTCATTCCATTCCGTTCTATTCAACATTCCATTCAATTCCACTTTCCATTCCATTCCACATTCCGTTCTACATTCCTTTCCATTCCATTCCAGATTGAATTGTACATTACTTTCCACATTCCTTTCCATTCAATTCCTCATTACATTCCCCATTCTATTCCATTCAGTTCCACACTCCATTCCCCATTCCATTCCACATTCCATTCCCCATTCCATTCCATTCCATTCCACATTCCATTCCTTTCCATACCATTGCATTGCAAATTCCATTGCACATTCCATTCCATTGCACCCAACATTTCATTCTATTCCACTCCATATTTCATTTCATTCCACTCCAGATTCCATTTCATTCCAATCCACATTGCAGTCCATTCCCCATTACATTCCACCTTCCATTCCATTCCATTCCTCATTTCATTCCACTCCATTCCATTCCACATTGAATTCCCTTCCATTCCATTCCATTCCATTGCATTACACATTCCATTCCATTCCAATCCACATTCAATTCCATTCCATTCCACGCTACATTCCGTTCCACATTCCATTCAATTCCGTTCACAGTGCATTCCATTCCATTCCACATTCCTTTCCGTTACATTCCACATTCCATTCCATATTCCATTCCATTCCATTCCATTCCACATTCCATTCGATTCCACATTCCATTCGATTCCAATCCATATTCCACTCCATTCCACATTTCATTCCACCTTCCATTCCATTCCATTCCATTCCACATCTATTTCATTCCACTCCACATTCCATTACATTCCATTCCACATTGCATTCCATTCCATTCCACATTCCATTCCATTCCACATTCCATTCCATTCCATTCCATTCCATATTCCATTCCACATTCCATTCCATTCCACTCCACATTACATTCCACTCCATTCCACATTCCATTCCATTCCATTCCATTCCACATTCCATTCCATTCCATTCCATTCCATAACATTCCATTCCGCGTTCCATTACATGTTCCATTCCACGTTCCTTTCCATTCCATTCCACGTTCCATTGAACTTTCCATTCCACGATCCTTTCTTTTGAATATCACATACCATTCCCTTCCATTCCACATTAAATTCCATTCAGTTCCACATTCCAATCCATTCCATTCCATATTCCTTTACATTCCATTCCCCTTTCCATTCCATTCCGTTCCATATTCCGTTCCCTTCCATTCCATATTCCGTTATATTCCGTTCCACATTAAATTCCATTGCATTCCATTCCATTCCACGTTCCATTCCACATTCTATTCCTCATTCCATTATATTCCATTCCACATTCCCTTCCATTCCATTTCACATTCCACTCCATGTTCCATTCCACATTCCTTCCATTGCATTCCACATTCCATTCCATTCTATTCAACATTCCATTCCATAACTTTCCACGTTTCATTTCCTTCCATTTCATACCACATTCCATTCCTTTCCATTCCACATTCCATTGAATTTCATTCCACGTACCATTACATTCCACATTCCATTCCACATACATTTCCTTCCATTACAGATTACATTCCAATCCCTCCCAGATTCCATTCAACGTTGCATTATACATTCCATTTCACGTGCCATTCCTTTCCATTCCATTCCAGTCCACATTCCATTCCAGATTCCATTCCATTCCATTCCACATTCCACACTATTCCATTCCATTGCGTATTCCTTTCCATTCCATTCCAGATTGTATTCCACAGTCCATTCCATTCCATTCAACATTGCTTTCCACATTACATTCTATTCCATCCCACATTGCATTTCAAATTCCATTCCACATTCCATTCCACATTCCATTCAATTCCATTCCAAATTCCGTTCCACATTCCATCCCACATTCCATTCCATTCCATTCCACATTCCATTCCACATTCCTTTGCACATTCCATTCCATTCCATTCCTCATTCCATTCCACATTCGATTACGTTCCACATATCATTCCATTCCATTCCACTTACCATTCCATTCCATTCCACATTCAATTCCATATTCCATTCCATTCCACTCAACATTCCATTCCACATTCCATTCCACGTTCCATTAAATTCTGTTGTGTTACTTTCCACGTTCCATTTCATTCCATTCCACATTCCTTTCCAAGTTCCATTTCACATTCCATTTCACATACCATTCCATTTCATTCCACATTCCATTCTTTATTCCATTCCACATTCCATTGCATTCCATTCCACATTCCACTCCATGTTCCTTTCAATTCCATTCCTCGTTCCATTCCACGTTCCATTCCACATTCCATTCCACATTTCATTCCGTTACATTCCACGTTCCATTGCACAATCCATTCCTCACTCAATTCCATTCAATTCCACATTCAATTCCTTTCCTTTCCACACTCCATTCCTCATTCCATTGAATTCCCTTCCACATTCTATTCCACATTCCATTCCATACTATTCCACGTTGCATTCCATTCCATTTCACATTCCATTCCATTCCATTCCATATTCCACTCCACGTTCCATTCCACATTACATTTCACATTCCATTCCACATTCGATTCCATTCCAAATTCCTTCCTTTCCATTCCTCATTCCGTTAAACATTGCTCTCCACGTTCCATTCCACATTCCACTCCACGTTTCATTCCCTTCCATTCCACCTTCCGTTGCATTCCATTTCACGTTCTGTTTCATCTTCCCTTCCATTCCATTCCACATTTCATTCCACATTCTATTCTGCATTACATTCTATTCCATTCCACATTCCATTCCACGTTCCATTCCACATTCCATTCCACCTTACATTCCACATTCCATTCCTTTCCTTTCAACATTCCATTCCACATTCCATTCCATTCAATTCCACATTCCATTCCACATTCCATTCCCCGTTTCATTCCATACCATTCCACGTTCCATTCCATTCCATTCCATGTTGCATTTCATTCTATTCAACGTTTCAATCCACATTGCATTTCACATACCTTTTCGCATTCCATTTCGCATTCCATTGCTTTCCATTCCATTCCATTCCACATTCCTTTCACTTCCAATCCACATTCCATTCCATTCCATTCCACGTTCCTTTCCCTTCCACGTTTCATTCCATTCCATTCCACTTTCCATTTCACATTGCCTTCCTTTCAATTTTACAGTCCATTCCATTCCATTCCATACAATTCCATATTGCATTCCACGTTCAATTCCATTCCAATCCACTTTCCTTTCCACGTTCCATTCCACATTACATTCCACGATCCATTCCAC
This sequence comes from Pongo abelii, assembly GCF_028885655.2. Classification (NCBI taxonomy): domain Eukaryota; kingdom Metazoa; phylum Chordata; class Mammalia; order Primates; family Hominidae; genus Pongo; species Pongo abelii. Next base: position 12,607,952 of record NC_072000.2, on the reverse strand, counting down.
TTTCTATTTGACATTCCTTTCCATTCCATTCCAAGTTCCACTCCTTTTCATTCCACGTTCCATTTCCTTCCATTCCACATTTCATACCACATTCCATTTCACATTCCATCCCACATTCCATTTCACATTCTCTTCCATTTCATTACATTCCACTTTGCTTTCCATTCCAATCCATATTCCATTCCATTCCACATTGTATATCATTCCACCTTCCATTGAATTCCACATCCCATTACATTCCATTCCACATTCCATTCCATTCCATTCCACATTACATTCCACATTCATTTCCATTTCATTCTATTCCACATTACATTCCACATTCCATTCCATGTTCGATTCCACGTTCCACTCCATATTCCATTGCACGTTCCAATCCGTTCCATTCCATTCCACATTCCATTCCATTCCATTCCGCATTCCACATTCCATTCCATTCCATTCCACATTCTATTCCACACACCATTCAATTCTATTCTACTTTCCATTCCACATTCCATACCATTCCATTCCACATTCCACACCGTTGCATTCCACATTCCATTCCATTCCACTCCACGTTCCATTCCATATTCCATTTCACTTTCCCTTCCAACTTCCATTCCCATCCATTCCATTCCATTACAAATTCCATTCCATTCCATTCCACGTTCCATTCCATGTTCCATTCCACTTTCCCTTCCACCTTCCATTCCAATCCATTCCATTCCATTACACATTCCATTCCATTCCATTCCACAATCCATTCCATTCCATTCCACATTCAGTTCCTTTCCATACCATTGCATTCCATTCCACATTCCATTCCACATTCCATTGCATTCAATTTCACATTTCTCTTCATTCTATTCCATTCCACTCCACATTCCATTCCATTCAATTCCATTCCACATTACATTCCATTCCATTCCAACTTCCATTCCACTTTCCATTCCACATTCCATTTCACATTCCATTCCATTCGATTCCACATTCCATTCCATTCCCTTCTATTCCATTCCACATTCCATTCCACATTCTATTTGAAATTCCATTCCATTCGATTCCACATTCAATTCCATTCCCTTCCAACACATTCCACATTCCATTCCACATTTCATTCCACATTCCATTTCACATTCCATTCCATTCCATTCCAATTTTCCATTCCACTTTCGATTCCAATCCATTCCATTCCACATTCCATTCCATTATATTCCACATTCCATTCCAATTTTCAACCCATTCCATTCCTCGTTCTGTTCGATTCCATTCCACATTCCATTCCATTCCACTCGTTTCCACATTCCTTTCCACTCCATTCCGTTCGTTTCCACATTTCTTTCGGCATTCCATTCAATTCCACGTTCCATTCGGCATTCCATTCTATTCCACGTTCCATTCCACATTCCCTTCCATTCCACATTCCATTCCACATTCCATTCCATCCCTTTCCACATTCCATTCCATTGCATTCCACGTTCCATTCTAATCCATTCCACGTTCCATTCCACGTTGCATTCCTCGTTCCCTTCTAGGTTCTATTTCACATGCCATTCCATTCCGCTCCCAGTTCCATTACACTTTCAATTCTAATCCACTCTACATTGCAGTCCACATTCCATTCCACAATGCAGTCCACATTCGGTTACATTCCGTTCCATTCCACATGCCATTTGATTCCGTTCCACGTGCCATTCCATTCCATTCCACACTACTTTCAATTCCATTTCACCTTCCATTCGATTTCATTCCATTCCACATTCTATTCCATTCCACATTCCCTTCCATTCCATTCCATTCCACATTCCATTTCATTCCATTCCAATCCATTCCATTCCACATTCCGTTCCATTCCATTTTGTTCCAATTTCTATCCCATTGCACATTCCGTTCCATTCCACTCCACATTCCATTCCATTCCATTACATTACACATTCCATTCCACATTCCTTTCAACATTCCATTCCAAATTTCATTCTTTCCATTACACATTCCTTTCCACATTCCATTGCATTCCGTTCCACATTCTATTACTTAATCCATTTCATTCCATAACACATTCCATTCCACTCGACATTCGGTTCCACATTCCATTCCAAATTCCATTCCACATTCCATTCCACGTTCCATTCCATTAGTTTTCACGTTCCATTCAACGTTTCATTCCACATTCCATTCCACATTCCATTCCGATCTATTCCACCTTCCATTCCACAGTCAATTCCACATTCCATTTCACATTCCATTCCATTCTATTCCACATTCCATTCCACAGTGCATTCCGTTTCATTAAACATTCAATTACACATTCCATTCCATTTAATTCCGCATTCCTAGCACATTATATTCCACGTTCCATTCCAACTTCCCTTCCACGTTCCATTCCGTGTTCCATTCCATTGCGTTCCATGATCCATTCCATTAAATTCCATATTCTATTCCATTCCGTTTTACATTCCATTCCACATTACATTTCACATTCCATTCCACATTCCATTGCGCATTCCATTCCATTCAATTCCAGATTACATTCCATTCCAATCCACATTCCATTCCATTCCATTCCACATTCCATTCCATTCCATTCCACATTCCATTCCATTCCATTCCACATTCCATTCCATTCCCTTGCACATTCCATTCCATTCCATTCCGTTACATTCCATTCCACATTCCATATATTTTCCTTCCATTCCACATTCCATACCATTCCATTCCATTCCACATTCCATACCTTTTCATTCCATTCCACATTCCATACTATTCCATTCCATTCCAGATTCCATTTTTTCAATTCAACATTCCATTCCACATTCCATTGCATTCATTCCATTCCATTGCATTAATTCCATTCCACATTTCTTTTCCTTATATTCCACATTCCGTTGCATTCCTTTCCGTTCCTTTACATTTTCTATAGCATTTTATTCGATTCCACATTCCATTGCCTTCCGTTATGCATTCCATTCCATTCCATTCCGCATTCCATTCCATTGCATTCCACATTCCATTCCACATCCCTTTCGATTTCATTCCACATTCCATTCCATGTTCCACTCCACATTCCATTCCACGTTCCTTTTTACTTTCCCTTCCACATTTCAATACATATTCCATTGCATTCCTTTCCACACTACATACCATTGCATTGCCTTCTGTCCCACATTCCATTCCATTTCAATCCACATTCCATTCCAAATTCCATTCAATTCTATTCTACATTCAATTACATTCCATTCCACATTCCATTCCATTCAATTCCAAATTCCATTCCATTCCATTCCAAATTCCATTCTATTCCATTACGCATTCCATTCTATTCCACATTCCCTTCCATTCCTTTTCATTCAATTCCAAATTCCATTCCATTCCATTCCAAATTCCATTCCATTCCATTTCGCATTCCATTCTATTCCACATTCCCTTCCATTCCTTTTCATTCAAATCCAAATTCCATTCCACATTCCACTCCATTCCATTCCACATTCCATTCCATTCCTTTCCACTTTCAATTCTATTCTATTGCTCATTCCATTCCATTCCATTCCACATTCTATTTCATTTAATCCAGATTGCATTCCATTGCATTCCACATTGCATTCCATTCCATTCTATTCCACATTCTATTCCATTCTATTACAAATTCCATTCCATTGCATGCCATTCCAGTCCGTATTACATTCCATTCCATTCCACATTCCATTCCATTCTATTCCATTCCATTCCACATTTCATTGCTTTCCATTCCATTCCTTTCCACGTTCCATTCCACATACCATTCCACATTCCCTTCCATTCCATTCCATTCAATTCAACATTCCATTCCATTCCACATTCCCTTCTACATTCCATTCCGTTTCATTCCACTTTGCATTCAACATTCCATTCCACATTCCATTCCTTTCAATTGCACATTTCTTTTCCCATTCCATTCCATTCAATTCCACATTCCATTCCCCATTCCATTCCCCATTCCATTCCTCATTCCATTACATTCCATTCCACATTTCATTCCACAATCCATTCCAAGTTCCATTCCATTCCATTCCTCATTCCATTCTATTCAATTCCGCGTTGCATTCCACTTTCCACTCCACATTCCATTCCATGTTACATTCTACATTCCATTTAATGTTCCATTGCACGTTCCATTCCTCTCAATTCCATGTTCAATTCTACATTCCATTCCCTTCCATTCTTTTTTCCACTCCACATTCCATTTCAAATTCCGTTCCCTGTTCCATTCCACATTCCATTCCACGTTCCATTCCACATTCCATTGCCCATTCCATTCCAAGTTCCATTCCACTTTCCATTAAACGTTCCATTCCATGATCCATTGCATTCTATTCCACGTTCCATTCCACATTCTCCTGCATTCCATTGTACATTCCATTCAAGATTCCATTCCACATTCCAATAAATTCCATTCCACATTCCATTCCATTCCATTATACATAAAATTCCACATTCCATTCCATTCCATACCACATTCTATTCCACATTCCATTCCATTCCATACCACATTCCATGACATTACATTCCACATTCCAGTCCACATTTCATTCCACATTCCATTCCATTCCATTCCACATTCCATTCCACATTCCATTCCATTTCTTTCCACATTCCATTCCGCATTCCATTGCATTCCATTCCACATTGCATTCCAAGTTCCATTCCACGTTCCATTCCATTCCATTCCACTTTCCATTCCAGGTTCCCTTCCACGTTCCAATAGACGATCCATTCCAGGTTCCTTTCCACTCCATTCCAGGTTTCATTGCTTTGCATTCCACATTCCATTAAACATTCCATTTCACATTGCATTCCAAATTCCATTGCACTTTAGATTGCAATCCATTCCACTTTATATTCCATTCCATTCCACATTCCCTTCTACATTCCAATCCATTCCTTTCCCCGTTTCGTTCCACATTCCATTCCACATCCCATTCCATTCCATTCCACATTCCATTCCACAATCCATTCCATTCGATTCCACATTCCATTCAATTCCACATTCCCTTCCATTCCATTCCACATTCCATTCCATTCCATTGCATTCCATTCCACATTCCATTCCAATCCCTTCCAATCCCCATTCCATTCTTTCCTTTCCACAGTCCATTGAATTTCATTCGATATTCCATTCCATTCTATTCCACATTCTATTCCACATCCATTGCTTTCCATTTCAGATTCATTCCATTCCCTCCACATTCCATTCCACGTTGCATTCCATGTTCCATTGCACGTTCCATTCTATTCCATTCCACATTACATTGCAGATTCCATTCCATTCCATTCCACTTTCCATACCATTCCATTCAATTCCATTCCATTCCATATTCCTTTCCATTCCATTACAGATTGTATTCCACATTCCATTACATTCCATTCCACATTCCATTCCATTCCATTCCGCATTCTATTCCATTCTATTCCACTTTTCTTTCCTTTTCATTCCACACCACATTCCACATTCCATTAAACGTTCCTCTCCACATTCCATTCCACTTTCCATTCCACGTTCCTTTCCATTCCATTCCACGTTCCATTCCACATTCTTTTGCACAGTCCATTCCACGTTCCCTTCCATTCAATTCCAAATTCCATTCCACATTCCATTCTGTATTCCAATCTGTTCCATGCCAGATTCCATTCCACATTCCATTCCATTCCATTCCAATCCCCATTCCATACTTTCCTTTCCACAATCCATTGAATTTCATTCCATATTCCATTCCATTCTATTCCACATTCTATTCCACATCCATTGCTTTCCATTTCAGATTCATTCCATTCCCTTCCACATTCCATTCCACGTTGCATTACATGTTCCATTGCACGTTCCATTCTATTCCATTCCACATTCCATTGCACATTCCATTCCATCCCATTCCACTTTCCATACCATTCCATTCAATTCCATTCCATCCCATATTCCTTTCCATTCCATTCCAGATTGTATTCCACATTCCATTCCATTCCATTCCACATTCCATTCCATTCCATTCCGCATTCTATTCCATTCTATTCCACTTTCCATTCCTTTTCATTCCACACCACATTCCACATTCCATTAAACGTTCCTATCCACATTCCATTCCACTTTCCATTCCACGTTCCTTTCCATTCCATTCCACGTTCCATTCCACATTCTTTTGCACAGTCAATTCCACGTTCCCTTCCATTCAATTCCAAATTCCATTCCACATTCCATTCCGCATTCCAATCCGTTCCATTCCACATTCCATTCCACATTCCATTCCACATTCCATTCCATTCCATTGCACATTCCACTCCACATTCCATTCCACTCCATTCCACATTTCATTCCACATTCCATTCCATTCTATTCCACATTCCATTCCTTACCATTCCACATTCCATTCCATTCCACATTCCATTCTCTTCCACATTCCATTCCATTCCACATTCCATTCCATTCAATTCCACATTTTTTCCATTCCATTCCACTCCATTCCATTTTCCTTACCCTTCCCTTTCCTTCAACACTCCATTAATTTCCATTCCAAATTCCATTGAATTTCATGCCACATTCAATTCCATTCCATTCCACGTTCCATTCCACATCCATTCCCTTCCATTGCAGATTCCATTCCATTCCCTTCCACATTCCATTCCATGTTCCTTTCCACGTTCAATTCCATGTTCCATTCTCTTCAATTCCACGTTACATTCCAGATTGCATTCCATTCCATTTCACATTCCATACCTTACCATTCCATTCAATTCCGTATTGCATTCCATTCCATTCCAGATTCTATTCCAGATTCCATTCCATCCCATTCTACATTCCATTCCACATTCCATTACTATCTATTCCACATTCCATTCCATTATTTTCCACATTCCATGCTATTCCAAACCTCATTATATTCCACATTCCATTCCACGTTCCATTCCACATTCCATTCCACTTTCCATTCCACATTCCATTCCCTTCCATTGCACGTTCCATTCCACATTCCATTACACAGTGCATTCCACATTGCATTCCACCTTCCATTCCATTCCATTCCACATTCCATTTCACGTTACATTCCACATTCTATTCCTTTCCATTCCGCATTCCATTCCACATTCCATTCCATATTCTATTCCATTCCTTTCCATATTACATTCTACGTTCCATTCCATGCCATTCCACTTTCTTTTGCATTCCATTCCACATTCCACTCCATTCCATTCCACATTCCATTCCATTCCATTCCACAATCCATTCCTTTCCATTCCTCGTTCCCTCTTATTCCATTCCACATTCCAATCCATTCCATTCCACATTTCATTCCATTCCATTCCACTCCAAAATGCATTCCATTTAGTTCCACATTGCATTCCATTCCATTCCACATTCCATTCCAATCAATTCCACATTCCATTCCATTCCATTCTATTTCATTCCACATTCAATTCCATTCCAATCCACGTTCCATTCTGTTCCATTCAACATTCCATTCAATTCCATTCAGCATTCCATTACATTCTATTCCACATTCCATTCCATTACACTCCACATTCCATTCCATTACACTCCACATTCCATTCCATGCAATTGCATTCCAGTTTCCATCCCTTTCCATTCCATTCCAAATTCCATTATTTCCATTAAACATTCCATTACATTCCATTGCGCATTCCATTCCATTCCATTCCCTTCCATTCCCCATTCCATTTCATTCCATTCCACATTTCATTCCATGTTCCATTCTACGTTCCATTCCACGTTCAATTAAATAATCCATTCTACGGTCCATTGCATTCAATTCCATTCCTTTCCATTCCAGTTTCCATTCTGTTCAATTCCACATTCCATTGCACATTCCATTGCACATTCTATTCCACCTTCCCTTCCACATTCCATTCCATTCCATTGCACTTTCCATTTCACATTCCATTCCCTTGCTTTCCACATTCCATTCCAGATTCCATTCCACATTCCATTCCACATTCCATTCCATTCCATTCCACATTCCATTCCATTGCATTCCACATTCCATTCCATTGCATTCCACATTCCATTCGTCATTTGGTTGCATTCCAATCCACATTACATTCCACAATCCTTTGCATTCCACATTCCATTCGTCATTTGGTTGCATTCCAATCCACATTACATTCCACATTCCTTTCCATTCCACTTTCCATTCAATTCCAAGTTCCATTCCACATTCCATACCTTTCCATTTCAAATTCCATTCCACATTTCCTTCGATTTTCTGTTCCATTCCATTCCACATCCCATTCCAGTTTCCATTCCATTCCATTCCACATTCCATTCCATGTTCGATTACATTCCTTTCCACATTCAATTCCATTGCATTCCACATTCCATTCCACATTCCATTCCATCTTCTATTACATCCCATTCCACGTTTCATTCCAACTTCCATTCCACGTTCCATTCCACTTCCCATTCGACGTTCCATTCCATTCCATTCCACTTACCATTCTAACATCCATTCCACATTCCATTCCATTCCATGCCACACTTCATTCCACATTCCATTCCACATTCCGTTCCGCATTTAATTCCACTCCATTCGATTCCATTCCACATTCCATTCCATTCCAGATTCCATTCCATTCCACATTTTATTCCATTCCTTTCCACATTCCATACCATTCCATTCCCTATTCCATTCCATTCCATTCCACATTCAAATCCAGATTCCATTACATTCCACTCCACATTCATTGCACATTCATTCATTGCACATTGCACATTCCATTGGACATTCCATTCAATATTCCATTCCACGTTGCATTCCATGTTCCATTCCTAATTCTATTCCATCCCATTCCACGTTCCATTCCATTCCATTAAACGTTCCATTCCACAGTCCATTCCACATTCCATTCCACAATCCATTTCTTTCCATTCCATTCCATTCCACATTCCATTCCACAGTTCACTCCGTTCCATTCCACATTCCATTCTATTCCATTCCCTTCCATTCCACATTCCATTACATTCCATTCCGCATTCAATTCCATTCCATTTCATTCCACATTTCATTCCATTCCGTTAAATTCCACATTCCATCAACTCCATTACACATTCCATTCCACTCCACATTCCATTCCATTCCATTCCATTCCACATTCCATACCTTTTCATTCTATTCCACATTCCATTCCTTTACATTCCACATTCCTTACCATTCCATTACATTCCACATTCCATTCCTTTCCATTATACATTCTATTCCATTCCATTCCACATTCCATTCCATTCCATTCCACATTCCATTCCATTTCACTCCACTTTCAATTTCACATACCTCTCCACTTTGCATTCCATTCCATTCCACCTTACATTCCATTCCATACCACATTCCGTTCCATTCCTTTCCACATTCCATTCCATTCCACATTCCATTCCACTTTCTATTAATCGTTCTATTGCACATTCCATTCCACGTTTGATTCCAATCCATTCCATGTTCCATTCTATGTTCCAAACCACGTTCGTTTCCATTTCATTCCACTTTCCTTACCACTGTCCATTCCATTCCATTCCACTTTCCATTCCATATTCCTTTCCATTCCATTCAACGTTCCTCTCCACATTCAATTCCATATTCCATTCCACATTTCATTCCATTTCATTCAACATTCCATTACACACTCCATTCCACATTCCGTTCCATTCCACTCCATTCCATTCCACTTTCCTTTCCACATTCCATTGCATGTCCCATTCCATGTTCCATTCCATGTTCGATTCCACGTTCCATTCCACGTTCCATTGCATGTTCCATTCCACATTGCATACCATTCCATTCCACATTTCATTCCACGTTCCATTCCACATTATATTCCACATTCCATTCCATTCCATTCAACATTCCATTCCACATTCCATTCTCATTTCGTTGCATTTCATTCCACATTCTTTTACACATTCCTTTGCTTTCCAATTCAAATTCCATTCCAAAATCCATTGCATTCCATTCCATTCCACATTCAATTCCACATTCGATTTCGCAGTACATTCCACATTCCATTCCGCATTCCATTCCACATTGCATTCTCATTCCATTGCAATTCATTTCACATTCCATTCCACGTTCCATTGCATTCCAATTCACATACCAATACACTTTCCATTCCATTCCATTCCAGATTCCATTCTACATTCCATTCCACATTCCATTCCGCAGTCCATACCATTATATTCCACATTCCATTCCATTCCAGTACACATTCCATTCCATATTTCATTCCATTCTTTTCCACATTCCATTCCAAATTCCATTCCACATTCCATTCCATGCCATACCACATTCCATTCTTTCCATTCCATTACATTCCATTCCACGCTCCATTCCTCTTTCCATTAAATTCTATTGAACATTGCATTCCTTTCCATTCCACATTCCATTCCATTCTATACCACATTCCATTGCATTCAATTCCATTCCACGTTCCATTCCACTTTCCATTAAATTCTAATCCATATTCCATTCCATTCCTTTCCACTTTCCATTCCATTCCTTTCCATTCCGCATTCCATTCCACTGCATTCCACATTCTATTCCTCATTCCATTCCATTCCTTTCCACATTCAATTCCACATTCCATTCCACATTCAATTCCACATTCCATATCATTCCATTCCACATTCCATTCCATTCCATTCAACATTCCATTAATTTCCATTAGACATTCCAGTCCCAATTCCATTCCATGGCTTGACACATTTCATTCAACATTCCATTCAACATTCCACTCCGCATTCCATTCCACATTCCATTCCTCATTCCATTTTGTTCTATTCAACATTCCATAACACATTCCTTTCCACATTCCATTCCACATTCCATTCCATTCCACATTCCATTCCACATTCCATTCCATTCTATTCCACGTTTCATTCTACTTTCCATTCCGTGATCCATTCCACATTCCATTCCATTCCATTCCTCATTACATTCCACCATCTATTCCATTCCATTACAAGTTCCACTCCAACATCTATTCCACATTCCATTCCATCACATGCCACACTTCTTTCCACATTCCATTCCACATTCCATTCCTCATTCCGTTCCACATTCCTTTCCACATTCCATTCTGCATTCCATTCCATTCCATTCCACATTCCATCCCATTCCATTATATTCCACATTGCATTCAATTCCATTCCATTCCACTTTCCATTCCACATTCAATTCCATTAAATTCCTGTCCATTCTACTTTAAATTCCACTTTCTGCATTCCATTCCACATTCCATTCCATGTTCCATTCCATTCCATTCCACATTGCATTCCATTCCTTTCCACATTCCATACCATTCCATTCCGTATTCCATTCTTGTCCGCATTCTATTCCAGATTCCAATCCATTACACTCCACTTTCAATTCCAAATTCATTTCCACTCCTTTCCACTTTCCATTCCATTCCTTTCCATTTGGCATTCCATTCCATTACATTCCGCATTCTACTCCTCATTCCATTCCATTCCATTCCACATTCAGTTACATTCCATTCTATTCCATTCCACATTCCATTCCATTCCATTCCAGATTCCATTCGTTTCCATTCAACATTCCATTCCACGTTCCATTGCCTTCCAATCCATATTATATTCCACATTCCTTTCCATTCCATTCCACATTCCATTCCACATTATATTCCACATTCCATTTAACATTCCCCTCCACATTCCATTCCATTCCATTCCACATCCCATTCCACATTCCATTCCATTGCATTCCACATTGCATTCCACATGCCGTACTACATTCCATTCCCTCCCATTGCACATTCCATTCCATTCCATTCCACGTTCCATTCCACATTCCATTCCATTTTCCATTCCATTCCATTCCACGTTCAATTCCACGTTCCATTGGACGTTCCCTTCCACGTTCCATCCCGCGTTCCATTCCACATTCCATTCCTTTGCTTTCCACGTTGCATTCTGTGTTCCATTCCATTCCACTCTATATTCCATTCCATTCCCTTCCACATTCCATTCCATTCCTTTCCACATTCCATTCCATTCCATTCGATGTTCCTTTACACTTTGCATTCCACGTTCCATTCCACGTTCCATTCCGTTCCATACCACTTCCCATTCCATTCCATTCCACATTCCGTTTCATTCCATTCCACGTTCCATTCCACACTGCATTTCACATTCCGTTAAACGTTCCATTCCATTCCATTCCATATTCCATGCCATTCCATTCCACTTCCCATTCCATTCAATTCCACATTCAATTCCATTCCATTATATTCCACTCCAAATTGCATTCCATACCAATCCGCATTCCATTCCATTCCATTCCACATTCCATTCCATTCCATTCCACATTCCATTCTGTTCCATTCCACATTGCATTCTATTCAATTCCACATTCCATACCATTCCATTCCTTTTCATTCCACATTCCATACCATTCCATTCCATTCCAAATTACATTCCTTTCGATTCCATTCCTAGTCCTCACCACATTCTATTCCCTTCCATTCCACATTGCATTCCATTCCATTCCACATTCCATTCCATTCCATTCCATCCCATTCCACATTCTATTCCAAATTCTATTCCCTTGAATTCCACATTCAATTCCATTCCATTCCACTTTCCATTCCTCCTTCCATTTTACGATCCATTCCATTCAATTCCATTCCACATTCCATACCATTCCATTCCATTCCATTACGAATTCCATTACATTCCATTCCGCATTCTATTCCACATTCCATTGCATTCCATTACACGTTCCATTCCACATTCCAATCCATTCCATTCCACATTCAATTCCATTCCTTTACAGATTCCATTCGTTTCCATTCCACATTTCATTCCACATTCCATTCCACGTTCCATTACACATTCCATTCCACGTTCCATTCCACATTCCATTCCATTACATTCCACATTCCATTCTACTTTCCATTACATTCCATTTCATGTTCCATTCCGCTTTCCATTGGACGTTCCATTCCACGTTCCATTCCATTCCATTCCATGTTGCATTCCATGATCCGTTCCACTCCATTCCACATTCCATTCCATTACTTTCCACTTTCCATTACATTCCATTCCACGTTCTCTTCCACTTTGCATTACATGTTCCATTTCATTCCATTCCACGTTCCATTCGACATTCTGTTTCACATTCCACTAAATGTGCCATACCATTCCACATTCCGTTCCATTCTAAACCACATTCCATTCAATTCCACTCCATATTCCATTCCATTCCACGTTCCATTCCATCCATTCCAAATTCCAATCCATTCCATTCCATTCAGTAGCACATTCCAATCCACATTCCTTTGCATTCAATTGCACTTTCCATTCCACTTTCCATTCCCTTCCAATCCACATTCCATTCCATTCCAATCCATTCCATACCACATTCCATTATCTTCCATTCCATTCCGCATTCTACTCCATTTCATATTCGATTCCATATTCCACTCAATTCCATTCCATTCCATTTTTCATTCCATTTCATTCCATACAATTCCATTCCACATTCCATTCCATTCCATTCCACATTCCATTCCTTTCCATTCCATTCCACATTCCATTCCTTTCCATTCCATTCCACATTCCATTCCACAATCCATTCCATTCCATTCCACATTCCACTACACATTCCATTCCACTTTCCACTCCATTCTATTCCACATTCCTTTGCACATTCCATTCCATTCCATTCCACATTCCATTCCACATTCCATACTACATTCCTTTCCTTTCCATTGCACATTCCATGCCATTCCATTCCACGTTCCATTCCACATTCCATTCCACTTTCCATTCCATTCCATTACACGTTCCATTCCACGTTCCATTGGATGTTCACTTCCACGTTCCATTCCGCGTTCCATTACACATTCCATTTCCTTGCTTTCCACGTTGCATTCCGTGTTCCATTCCATTCCATTCCACATTCCATTCCATTCCTTTCCACATTCCATTCCATTCCATGTTCCTTTCCACTTTGCATTTCACGTTCCATTCCACGTTACATTCCGTTCCAAACCACTTCCCATTCCATTCCATTCCACGTTCCGTTTCATTCCATTCCACGTTCCATTCCACACTGCATTTCACATTCCGTTCCATGTTTCATTCCATTCCATTCCATTCCATTCCATTCCATATTCCATGCCATTCCATTCCACTTCCCATTCCATTCAATTCCACATTCCATTCCATTCCATTATATTCCACTCCAAATTCCATTCCATACCAATCCATATTCCATTCCATTCCATTGCATTCCACATTCCATTCTATTCCATTCCACATTCCATTCTGTTCCATTCCACATTGCATTCTATTCCATTCCACATTCCATTCCATTCCATTCCTTTTCATTCCACATTCCATTCCATTCCATTCCTTTTCATTCCACATTCCATAACATTCCATTCCATTCCAAATTCCATTCCTTTCCATTTGACATTGCATTTCTTTTTATTCCACATTCCATTCCATTGCATTGCACATTCCATTCCATTCTTTTCGGTTCCATTCCATATTCCTCACCACATTCTATTCCCTTCCATTCCACATTGCATTCCATTCCATTCCACATTCCATTCCATTCCATTCCATCCCATTCCACATTCCATTCCAAATTCTATTACCTTGAATTCCACATTCAATTCCATTCCATTCCACATTCCATTCCACTTTCCATTCCTCCTTCCATTTTACGATCCATTCCATTGAATTGCATTCCACATTCCACACCACTCCATTCCATTCCATTACGGATTCCATTACATTCCATTCTGCATTCTATTCCACATTCCATTCCATTCCATTACACGTTCCATTCCACATTCCAATCCATTCCATTCCAAAATTCAATTCCATTCCATTACAGATTCCATTCGTTTCCATTCCACATTTCATTCCACATTCCATTCCACGTTCCATTCCACATTCCATTCCACGTTCCATTCCACATTCCATTCCACATTCCCTTCCACATTCCATTCCATTCCATTCCACATTCCATTCCACATTCCATACCACATTCCATTCCATTACACATTCCATTCCATTATATTCCACATCCCATTCCACATTCCATTCCAAGTTCCATTCCATTCCATTCCACGTTCCATTCCTCTTACCATTGGACATTCCATTCTACCTTCCATTCAATGTACCATTCCATTCCATTCCATTCCACATTCCGTACTACATTCCATTCCTTTCCATTGCACATTTCATTCTATTACATTCCACGTTCCATTCCACATTCCATTCCACTTTCCATTCCATTCCATTCCACGTTCCATTCCACGTTCCATTGGATATTCACTTCCACGTTCCATTCCGCGTTCCATTCCACATTCCATTCCTTTGCTTTCCACGTTGCATTCCGTGTTCCATTCCATTCCATTCCACATTCCCTTCCATTCCTTTCCACCTTCCATTCCATTCCATTCCATGTTCCTTTCCACTTTGCATTCCACGTTCCATTTCACGTTCCATTCCGTTCCGTACCACTTCCCATTCCATTCCATTCCACGTTCCGTTTCATTCCATTCCACGTTACATTCCACACTGCATTTCACATTCCCTTCCATGTTCCATTCCATTCCATTCCATTCCATATTCCATGCCATTCCATTCCACTTCCCATTCCATTCAATTCCACATTCCATTCCATTCCATTATATTCCACTGCAAATTCCATTCCATACCAATCCGCATTCCATTCCATTCCATTCCATTCCACATTCCATTCCATTCCATTCCACATTCCATTCTGTTCCATTCCACATTGCATTCTATTCCATTCCACATTCCATTCCATTCCATTCATTTTCATTCCACATTCCATTCCATTCCATTCCTTTTCATTCCACATTCCATAACATTCCATTCCATTCCAAATTCCATTCCTTTCTATTTGACATTGCATTTCTTTTCATTCCACATTCCATTACATTGCATTGCACATTCCATGCCATTCCTTTCGATTCCTTTCCATATTCCTCACCACATTCTATTCCCTTCCATTCAACATTGCATTCCATTCCATTCCACATTCCATTCCATTCCATTGCATCCCATTCCACATTCCATTCCAAATTCTATTACCTTGAATTCCACATTCAATTCCATTCCATTCCACATTACATTCCACTTTCCTTTCCTCCTTCCATTTTACGATCCATTCCATTCAATTCCATTCCACATTCCATACCATTCCATTCCATTCCATTACGGATTCCATTACAATCCATTCCCCATTCTATTCCACATTCCATTCCATTCCATTACGCGTTCCATTCCACATTCCAATCCATTCCATTCCACATTCAATTCCATTCCATTACAGATTCCATTCGTTTCCATTCCACCTTTCATTCCACATTCCATTCCACGTTCCATTCCACATTCCATTCCACGTTCCATTCCATATTCCTTTCCACATTCCCTTCCACATTCGATTCCATTCCATTACACATTCCATTCCACATTCCATACCACATTCCATTCCATTACACATTCCATTACACATTCCATTCCATTATATTCCACATCCCATTCCACATTCCATTCCAAGTTCCATTCCATTCCATTCCACGTTCCATTCCTCTTACCATTGGACGTTCCATTCTACCTTCCATTCAACGTACCATTCCATTCCATTCCATTCCCCATTCCGTACTACATTCCATTCCTTTCCATTGCACATTCCATTCCATTACATTCCACGTTCCATTCCACATTCCATTCCACTTTCCATTCCATTCCATTCCACGTTCCATTCCTCTTACCATTGGACGTTCCATTCTACCTTCCATTCAACGTACCATTCCATTCCAATCCATTCCACGTTCCATTACACGTTCCATTTCATTCCATTCCTTTCCATTCCACATTCCATTCCATTCATTTCCACTTCCCATTCCATTCAATTCCAAATTCCATTCCATTCCATTCCATTCCACGTTCCATTCCATTCCATTCCACGTTGATTCCATTCCATTACTCGTTCCATTCCATTTTCTATTCTACTTTCCATTCCATTCCATTCCACGTTCCATTCCAATCCATTCCACTTTCCATTTCATTCCATTACACGTTCCATTCCACATTCCATTTCACTTTCCATTCCACCTCCCATTCCATTCCATTCCACGTTCCATTTCATTCCATTCCACATTCCATTTCACTTTCCATTCCACCTCCCATTCCATTCCATTCCACGTTCCATTTCATTCCATTCCACATTCCATTTCACATTCCATTCCACCTTCCATTTCATTCCATGCCTTTCCAGTCCTCATTCCATTCCATTCAGTTCCACTTCCCATTCCATTCAATTCCTGATTCCAATCCATTCCATTCCACGTTTCATTCCATTGCATTCCATTCCATTCCATTCCACATTCCATAGTATTCCTTTCTTTCCACTTTTCATTCCACATTGCATTCCACATTCCATTCCACATTCCTTTCCACATTCCATTCCATTCCATTCTGTTCCACATTCCATTCCATTCCACATTCCATTTCACATTCCCTTACATTCCACTTCACATTCCATTCCACAATCCAATCCATTCCATTCCACATTCCATTTCACATTGCATGCCATATTCCATTCCGTTCCATTCCACATTCCATTCCACATTCCATTCCTTTCCATTCCACATTCCGTTACACATTCCAATCCATTCCATTCCGCGTTGCATTCCACGTTCAATTCCACGTTGAATTCCACGTTCCATTCCGCATTCCGTTCCATTCCAATCCACATTCCATTCCATTCCGTTTCACATCCCATTCCATTTCCCATTCCTCATACTATTCCGTTCCATTCCACATTCCTTTCCACATTCCATTCCACGTTCCATTCCGTTCCATTCCACATTCCATTGCATTCCATTCCATTCCATTCCAAATTCCATTCCACATTTCATTCCTCTTTGCTTTCCTTTCCATCCCACATTACATTCCACATTCCATTCCACTTCCTTCCACGTTCCATTGAACGTTCCATTCCACATTCCATTCCCTTCCTTTCCACATTCCGTACCATTCCATTCCATTCCATTCCACAACCCATTCCATTCCACATTCCATTGCATTGCATTGCACGCTCCTTTCCACTTTCCATTCCCTTCCATTTCACATTCCATTCCATTCCAGTTTCCCTTCCAAATTCCATTCCACATTCCATTCCATATTCCATTCCATTCCATTCCACATTCCATTCCACATTCCTTTTCACATTCCATTCCACATTCCATTCCATTCCATTCCACATTCCATTCCATTCCATTCCACATCCCTTTCCACTTTCCATTAAACCTTACATTCCATGTTCCAATCCACATTCCATGTTCCAATCGACATTCCATTCCATTTCAATCCACATTCCATTCCTTTCCATTCCACGTTACATTCCATTCCACATTCCATTCCTTTCCATTCCACATTGCGTTCCTTTACATTCCACATTTCTTTCCACATTTCATTCCACGTTCTGTTCCACTTTCCATTACATTCCATTCCACATTCCATTCCATTCCATTCCACATTCCATTCTATTCAATTCCACTTTCCATTCCATTCATTTCCACCTTCCATTCCATTCCACGTTCCATTCCATCTTCCATTCCACTTTCCTTTCCATTCCATTCCACGTTCCATTCCATGTTCCATTCCATGATCCTTTCCATTGAATTCCACATTCCATTCCTTTCCTTTCCACATTCAATTCCATTTCTTTCCACATTCCATTCCATTCCATTGCATATTCCCCTCCATTCCATTCCTCATTACACTCCATTCAATTCCACTTTCCATTCCACATTCCATTCCGTTCCATTCCACATACCATTCCACATTCCATTCTATAACATTCCAAATTCCATTCCATTCAACAACACGATCTGTTCCGTTCCACATTTCATTGCATATTCCATTCAATTTCATTGCATTAAACTTTTAATTCCATTCCATCCACATTCCATTCCACTTTCCATTCCACATTCCATTCGACGTTCCATTCCACATTCCATTCGACGTTCCATTCCACGTTCCATACCACGTTCCATTCCAATTTCCATTCCACATTCCATTCCATTCCAATGCAGATTCCATTCCACGTTCCATTCCATGTTCCATTGCAAGTTCTATTCCACGTTCCATTTCACTTTCTATTCCACGTCCATTTCCACTTCCCATTCCATTCCATTCCACATTCCATTCCACTTTCCATTCCACTTTCCATTTTCTATTGCCCATTCCATTTCAGTTTTCTTTGCATGTTCCATTCCACGTCCCATTCCACGTATAATTCCAATCCATTCCATACTCCATTCTATTCAATTCCACATTTCTTTCCATTCAATACCATTCCATTCCACATTATATTGCATTCCATTCCATTCCATATTCGTTTCCATTCCATTCCAAATTGCATTGCATTCCGTTAAACATTCAATTCCATTACATTCCACATTCCATTCCACATCACATTCCCTTCCATTCCGCATTCCATTCCATTCCATTCTACATTCTGTTCCACTTTCCATTCCACGTTAAATTGCACGTACCATTGCACGTTCCATTGCACTTTGCATTCCATTTAAATTCCACATTCCATACCATTACTTTCCATATTCCATTTCACATTCCATTCCATTACATTCAACATTCTATTGCACCTTCCATTCCACATTCTATTTCATATTGCATACAATTCCATTCCACATTCCATTCCGTTCCATTATTCATTTCATTCCACATTCTGTTCCATTCCATTCCATATTCCATTCTTCATTCCATTCCATTCCATTCCACATTCCATTCCACCTTCATTCCACATTCGAATTCACATTCCATTCTATTCCATTCCACATTCCATTCCACATTGCTATCCACATCCAATTCCATTCCTTTCCACATTCCATTCCACTCCATTCCACATTCCATTCCATTCCATTCCACATTCCATTCAATTCCATTCCACATTCCATTCCCTTCCATTGCACTTTCGATTACATTCCAATCCACATGGCATTGCATTCCATTCCATTCCACATTATAATGCACATTCCACAGCAATCCATTCCATATTCCATTCCGTATTACATTCCATTCCATTCCACATTCCATTCCATTCAATTCCCCATTCCTTCCACATTATATTCCAAGTTATATTTCAAGTTCCATTCCACATTCCATTCCACGTTCCATTCCATTGCATTCCTTGTTCCATTCCATTCCATTCCATGTTCCATTCATTCCTTTTCACAATCCATTCCACATTCCATTTCACATTCCATTCCACATTCCATTGCACATTCTGTTCCATTCCATTACATTCCATTCCACTTTCTATTCCATTCCAATCCACATTCCATTCCATTCCATTATACATTCCATTCCATTCCCTTCCACATTCCATCCCATTCCATTCCATTCTTTTCCATTCCATTCCACATTCCATGACTTTCTATTCCATACTATTCCATTCCTTTCCACTTTCCATTTTTTGAATTCCACATTCCATTCCTTTCCAGTCCATATTTCAATGTATTCCATTTCATTCCACATTCTATTCCACATTCCTTTACCTTCCATTCCACATTGTATTCCATTCCAATCCATTCCATTCCACGTTCCATTCCACGTTACATTCCACGTACCATTCCACGTTCCATTCCACGTTCCATTCCATTCCATTCCACATTCCATTCCACATTCCATTCCATTACTTTACACTTTCCATTCCACATTCCATTCTGCATTACACTCCCTTCCATTCCACTTTGCATTCCACATTCCACTCCACATTCCATTCTATTCAACATTCCATTCCATATTCCATTCCAAATTCCATTCCATTGCATTCCACTTTCCATTCCACATTCCATTCCATTGGATTCCTCATTCCATTCCACATTCAATTCCATTTTATTCCACATTCCATTCCATTTCATTCCACGTTCCATTCCATTCAATTGCATTCCACATATCATTCCTTTCCATTCCCCATTCAATTCCATTGCATTCCATTCCATTCCACATTCCATTCCATTCGATTCCAAGTTCCATTTGATTCCATTCCAAATTACATACCATTCCATTCTAAGTTCCATTCCATTCCATTCCACACTCCATTCCATTCCATTCCATTCCACACTCCATTCCATTCCATTCCATTCCACATTCCATTCCATTCCACATTCCCTTCCATTCCATTCCTATCCATTTCACAATCCATTCCACATTCCATCACATTCCATTCCACATTCCATTCTATTCCACTCCACATTCCGTTCCATTATACATTTCCTTAAACATTCCATTCCATTACATTCCAAATTCCATTCGATTCCATTTTACATTCTATTCCACATTCCATTGAATTCCATTCCCTATTTCATTCCACATTCCTTTCCACGTTCTCTTCCACCTTCCATTCCACGTTCCATTCCATATCATTTCACTTTCCATTCCATTCCATTCCACGTTACATTTCGTTCTATTCCACCTTCCATTCCACATTCCATTCCACATTCCATTTCGCTTTCCATTTCGCATTCCATTGCATTCCATTCCATTCCATTCCACATTCCATTGCTTTCCATTCCACATTCCATTCTATTCCATTCTACATTCCATTCCTTTCCACATTCCTTTCCATTCCACTTTCCATTAAACATTCCATTCCATTCCATTTCACAATACATTCCACATTCTAATCAATTCCATTCCACATTACATTCCAAAATACTTTCCACAATCCATTGCATTACATTCCAAATTCCATTCAACATTCCATTCCACTCGATTGCACATTCCATTGCATTCCATTCAACATTCCATTCCACATTTCTTTGCCCATTAAATTTCATTCCATTACACATTCCATTCCACATTCCATTCCATATTCCATTCCACATTCCATTACATTCCATTCCACATAAGACTCCACATTCCATTCAGCATTCCGTTCCACACTCCATTCCATTCAACTCCACATTCCATTCCTTTCCATTCCTTTCCATTCCATATTCCACTCCATTCCCTTTCACATTCCATTCCATTCCTCTCCACATTCCATTCCATTTCACTTTCCATTCCATTCCTTTCCACTCCACATTCCATTTTATTCCATTCCTCATTCCATTCCACATTGAATTCCATTCCAATCCACATTCCAATAATTCCATTCCATTCCAAATTCTATTCTATTCCATTCCACATTGCATTCTACATTCCATTCCATTGCATTTCACATTCCATTCCACATTCCATTCAATTGCCTTCCACATTCCATTTCACATTCCATTCCAAATTAAATTCCACATCCTATTGTACGATGCATTCCACATTCCTTTCCACATTCCTTTCCAGTTTCCATTCCAGGTTCCAATCCATTCCATTCCACGTTCCATTCTACATTCCATACCACTCCATTACACTTTCCATTCAATTGCATTCCGCGATCCATTTCATTCCATTCCATGTTCCATTCTAGATTCCATTTCACATACCATTCCACCTTCCATTCCTTTCCATTACCCATTCTGTTCCCCATTCTTTTCCGTACCATTCCACTTCCCATTCCATTCAATTCCACATTCTTTGAACTCAATTACATTCCATTCCGCATTCCATTCCATTGCAGTCCGCATTCCATTCCATTCCACATTCCATTAAATTCCATTCCACATTCCATTCGATTCCATTCCACATTCCATTCCGTTCCAATCCATTCCATTCCATTCCACATTCCATTCCACATTCCATTCCCTTCCATTCTACATTCCATTTCATTGCATTCCACATTTCATTCCATGTTCCATTCCACGTTCCATTCCACGTTACATTCCATTCCATTCCATTACACATTCCACACCAGTCCATTCCATTACACATTCCACACCATTCCATTCCATTTCATTCTGGATTCCATTACATTCCGTTTGACATTCTATTCCACACACCATTCCATTCCACTCCACATTCCATTCCATTCATTTCACATTCCATTCCTTTCCAATCCACATTATATTCCACATAAAATTCCCTGTTCCATTCCACAGTCCGTTCCACGATCCATTCCATTCCATTCCACGTTCGATTCCTCCTTCCATTCCACATTCCATTACACGTCCCATTGCATTACATTCCAAATTCCATTCCACTTTCCAATCGATTGCATTCCACGTTCCATTCCACATTGCATTCCATTCCATTCAACATTCCATTCCAGATTCCATTCCGTTCCATTCCACATTCCATTCCACATTCCATTCTGCCTTCCATTCCATATTCCATTACATTCCATTCCAAATTGCTTTCCACATTCCTTTCCACATTCAATTCCATTCCATTCCACTTTCCATTCCACCTTGCATTCCATTCCAGACGACATTCCATTCCACATTCCATTCCATTCCATTCCTCATTCCATTAAACATTCCAATCCATTCCATTCCACGTTCCATTCCATGTTCCATTCCTCGTTCCATTCCAGGTTCTATTTCACATACCATTCCTTTCCGTTGCACGTTGCGTTCCACATTAAATACCAATCCACTCCAATTTGCAGTCCACGTTCCATTCCACGTTCCAGTCCACATTCGTTTACATTCCATTCCATTACACATGGCATTCCATTCCATTTCACATTCCATTCCATTCCGTTTCACATTCCATTCCATTTGATTACATTCCTCATTCTATGCCATTCCACATTTCATTCCATTCCAAATTTCACTTTATTTATTCCACATTGCATTCCATTACATTTCACATTGAATTCCATTCCATTCCATTCTATTCCACATTCAATTCCATTCCTTTCATTCCATTCCACATTCCATTCTATATTCCATTCCAAGTTCTATTCCACATTCCATTGCAATCCATTCCACATTCCATTTCACATTCCATTCCAAATTCCATTCCATTGAAATCCACATTCCATTCCACATTCCGTTCCATTGAATTCCACTGTCAATTCCACCTTACATTTCATTCCATTCCATGTTCCATTACGCATTCCATTCCATTTCATTCCGCATTAAAGTCCACATTCCATTCCACATTGCATTCCACATTCCCTTTCACATTACATTCTACAGTCAATTCCACATTACATTCCATTCTATTTCACATTCCATCCCGAATTCCATTCCATACCTTTCCACTTTCCATTCCATTCCATTACACGTTCCCTTCTATTCTATTCCATGTTCCATTCCACATTACATTCCACAATACTTTCCGTTCCATTACATTGCATTCCATGTTACATTCCACCTTCCATTCCACATTCCATTCTACATTCCATCCGTTCCATTCCACATTCTCTTCCACATTCCATTCCACGTTGCATTCCATTCCATTCCACATTCCATTGCATTCCATTCCACATTCCATTCCACATTAGTTTCCACATTCCATTCTATGTTCCATTCCACGTTCCACTCTACGTTCTATTCCATTCCCTTCTACGTTCCTTTCCATTGCATTCCACTTTCCATTTCATCCCATTCCACATTCCATTCCACATTCATTTTCACATTCCATTCCACATTAGTTTTCACCTTCCATTCCATTCCATTCCATTCCATTCCATTCCATTCCATTCCATATTCCATTCCCTTCCATATTCCATTCCATTCCATTCCACATTACCTTATATTCAATTCCACATTTCATTCCATATTCCATTCCACATACCATTCCATTATATTCCACATTCCAATCCATTCCATTCCATTCCATTCCACATTCCATTCCATTCTTTCTCTTCCACATTCCATTCCATTCCATTCCACAATCCATTCCATTCAATTCCACATTCCATTCCACTTTCCACTCCAAGTTGCATTCCATGTTCCATTCCACGTTCCATTCCACTTTCCATTATTTTCCATTCCACATTCAATTCCATTCCATTCTGCTTTCCTTTCCATGTTCCATTCCATGTTGCATTCCACGTTCCATTCCATTCCACTCCACATTCCATTCCATTGTATTCCACTTTCCATTCCTTTCCATTCCATTCCATTCCACATTCCATTCCGCATTCCATTCGCTTACATTACAGATTCCATTCCATTCCATTCCACATTCCATTCCACGTGCCATTCCACGTTCCATTCCAAGTTCCATTCCATTCCATTCCACTTTCCATTCCACAATGCATTCCATTCCTGTCCATATTCCATTACACATACCATTCCATTTAAACATACCATTCCATTCCATTCCACATTGCATTCCACATTCCATTCCATTTCACACTCCATTCCACATTCCATTCCACATTCCAATCCATTCCATTCCACTTTGTATTCGACGTTCCAGTCCACATTCCATGCCACATTCCATTCCACATTTCATGCCCTTCCACTCCACAATCCATTCAACATTCCATTCCATTGCTTTCCACATTCCATTCCAGATTAAATTCCACATTCCATTCCAAGTTCCATTGAATTCAATTTCTTTCCATTCCACATTCCATTCCACATTCCATTGCATTCCATTACACGTTCCATTCTACATTCCATTCTGTTCCATTCCTCATTCCATTCCACAATCAATTCCACGTTCCATTCCATTCAATTCCGCATTCAATTCCCCTTTCCATTACAAATTCCGTTCCCCATTCCATTTCATTACATTCCACATTCCACTCCACAATCCATTCCAGAATCCATTTCATTCTGTTCCACGTTCCATTCCACATTCCATTGCACATTCCATTCCACGTTCCATTCCACATTCCATTCCATTCTATTCCACATTCCATTTCACATTGCATTCCTCTCTCCATTCCATTCCATTCCACATTCCTTTCCACATTCCTTTCCATTCCATTCCACATTCCATTGCATTTCATTCCACATTCCATTCCACATTCCATTCCATTCCATTCTAATTTCGGTTCCACATTCCATTCCATTCAATTGCACATTCCATTCCACTTTCCTTTCCACATTCTGTTTCATTCCATTCCATGTTCCAATCCACATTCAATTCTACATTCCATTCAACGATACATTCCACGTTCCATTCCATGTTCCATTATTCGTTCCATACCAGATTCCTTTCCACGTTCCATTCCATTTCATTCCACGTTCCTTTCAATACTCCTTTCCAATCCATTCTAATTTCCATTCCACATTCCATTCCATATTCTATTTCATATTCCATTCCGTTCCATTCGACATTCCATTCCACATTGCATTCCATTCCCTTCCAAATCGCTTTCCACATTCCATTCCATTCATTTCCACATTTCCAATCCATTCCACATTCTGTTCCATTCCACATTCCATTCAATTCCAATCCATTCCACATTCAGTTCCATTCCACATTCCATTGCATTCGATTCCACATTCCATTCTGCATTCCATTCCATTCCTCATTCCATACACTTTTCCATTCCATTCCATTCCACATTCCATTCCATTGCATTCCGCTTTGCATTCTAATACATTCCACGTTCCATTCCACGTTCCTTTCCACTTTCTATTACACTGCCAATCCATTCAATTCCGTGTTCCACTACACATTCCATTCCAATAGAATCCATATTGGAGTCCACTTTCCATTCCACATTCCAGTCCACATTCCATGCCATTCCATTCCGTTTCACATACCATTCCATTCCATTCCACATTCCATTCCATTGCATTTCACTTTCCATTCCACTTCATTCCATTCCACATTCTATTCCAATCCATTTCATTGCATTCCATTCCACATTCCGTTCCATTGCATTTCGTTCCACTTTCTAATCCATTGCACATTCTGTTGCATTCCATTCCACATTCCATTCCATTCAATTGCAGATTCCATTCCATTCCATTCCATTTCATTCCACGTTCAATTCCATTCCAATCCACATTCCATTCCATTCCATGACAAATTCCATTCAATTCCATTCCACATTCCATTCCATTCTATTCCGCATTCCGTTACATTCCATTCAACATTGCCTTCCATTCCATTCCATTCCAGTTTCCATACCTTTCCATTCCATTCCAAATTCCATTCTTTCCATTACACATTCCATTCCATTGCATTCCACATTCCTTTCCATTCCATTCCCTTCCATTCCACATTCCATTCCATTCCATTCCACATATCATTCCATGTTCCATTCTTCGTTTGATTCCACGTATTATTCCACATTCAATTCAACTTTCCATTCCATGTTCAATTCAACTTTCCATTCCACGTTCCTTTGCATTCCATTCCACATTCCATTCCACATTCCATTCCATTCCATTCCATATTCCATACCACTAAATTCCATTCCATTCCACATTCCATTCCATTCCATTAAACATTCCGTTCCACATTCCTTTCCATTCCATTCCACATTATATTCCTCATTCCATTCCACCATCTATTCCATTCCATTCCACATTCCATTCGATGTTCCATTCCATTCCATTCCACATTCTGTTGCATTCCATTCCACATTCCATTCCCTTCTGTTCCACATTC
Organism: Pongo abelii; assembly: GCF_028885655.2. Lineage (NCBI taxonomy): Eukaryota > Metazoa > Chordata > Mammalia > Primates > Hominidae > Pongo > Pongo abelii. Next base: position 12,580,444 of record NC_072000.2, on the reverse strand, counting down.
CATTCCATATTCCATTCCACATTCCATATTACATTCCATTCCACGTTCCATTCCATTCTTTCCCACATTCTATTCCATTCCACATTCCATTCCATTCCATTCCACATTCCATTCCATTCCTTTCAATTCCATTCCACATTCCATATCATTGCATTCCACATTTCATTCCATTCCATTTCACATTCCATTCCGCATAACACTGAATTCCAGTCTACATTCCGTTCCACATTCAATTCCACATTCCATTCCATTCAACATTCCATTGCATTCCAATCCACATTCCTTTCCACATTCCATTCCATCCTATAGCCCAGTCAATTTCAAATTCTTTCCACATTCCATTCCATTCCATTCCCCGTTACAATCCACGTTCCATTCTACATTCCTTTCCAGGTTCCATTCAACGTTCCATTCCAAATTCCATTTCACATTTCCTTCCACGTTCCCTTCCACATTCCATACCACATTCCATTCCACTTTCTATTCCACATTCCATTCCACGTTCCATTCCATTCAAATCCACGTTCCATTCCAAATCCATTCCACTCCATTTTAGTCCACTGTGTTCCATTCCACTTTACATTCCATTCCACATTCAATTCTATTCCATTCCACATTCCATTCCTTTCCATTGCACCTTCCATTCCATTCCTATCCATTCCATTCCACATTCCATACCATTCCATTGCATTCCACATTCCATTCATTTCCATTAAACCTTCCATTCCTTTCCATTACACGTTCCATTTGATTCCATTCCACCTTCCATTCCATTCCATTCCACAGTGCATTACATTCTTTTCCACGTTCCATTCCACCTTCAATTCGAAGTTCCATTCCACTTTCCATTCCATTGCATTCCACCTTCAGTTAAACTTTCCATTCCACATTCCATTCCATGTTCCGTTCCACATTCCATGCCATGTTCCATTCCACGTTTCATTCCATTCTATTCCACATTCCATTCCATTCCATTCCACCTTCCATTCCAAATTCCACTCCATTACATTCCACATTCCATTCCACTTTCCATTCCTTTCAATTCCAACTTCCATTCCACATTCCCTTCCATTAAATTCTATTCCACATTGCATTCCTTTCCATTCCACAATCCATTCTACATTCCAGTCCATTCCATTCCACTTTCCATTATATTCCATTCCAACTTCAATTCCACATTCCACTACATTACATTACATACCACATTCCATGCCACATGCCATTCCATTACATTACACATACCATTCCATTCCACTCCACATTCCATTCCATTCCATTCCATTCCAACTTCAATTCCACATTCCATTCCATTCCATTCCATTCCATTCCATTCCATTCCATTCCACATTCCATTCCACAATCCATTCCATTCCATTCCACATTCCATTCCATTCCACATTCCATTCTATTCCATTGCACATTCCATTCTATGTTCCATTCCACGTTCCATTCCAAATTACATTCCACATACCATTCAAAATTCCATTCCAGATTCCATTCAATTCCGTTCCACATTCCATTCCACATTCCTTTTCATTCCATTCCACATTTCATTCCATCCCACTCCACATTCCATTCCACATCCCTTTCCATTCCATTCCACGGTCCATTCCACGTTCCATTCCATTCCAATTTACGTTCCATTCCACGTTCCATTCCACATTCCATTCCATACTCCATTACGTTCTATTCTACATTGCATTCCACATTCCATTCCATTACATTGCACATTCCATGCCACATTCTAATCCATTCCATTCCACATTCCATTCCATAATCCATTCCACATTCCAGTCCGTTCCATTCCACATTCCGTTCAACATTCCATTCCACTCGATTCCACGTTCCATTCCATTCCATTCCACATTCCATTCCACATTCCCTTCAGCAATTCTTTCCCGATTGCATTCCATTCCTTTCCACATTCCATTACACATTCCATTACACATTCCATTACACATTCCATTCCATTCCTTTACACACACCATTCCACATTCCATTCAAAATTCCATTCCCCTTTCCATTCCATTCAGTTCCACGTTCCATTCCTTTGCATTCAATTCCATTCCACATACCATTGCCTTCCGTTCCACATTCCATTCCTTTCCATTCCACATTCCATTACATTCCGTTGCACATTCCATCCCATTCCTTTCCTCCTTCCATTCCACATTCCATTCCATTCCATGTTCCATTCTGTTTCTTTCCACATTCGATTCCACATTTCATTCCATTCCATTCCATATTCCATTCCACCTTCCGTTCCATTAGATTCCACATTCCAATCCACATTCAATTCCACTCCATTCCACATTCCATTCCACATTCTATTCCTTTCCATTCCACGTTCCTTTCCATTCCATTCCACTTTCCATTCCATTATTTTCCACAATCCATTTCATTCAATTTCACATTCCATTCAATTACATTGCTTTCCACATTTCATTCCATTGTATTCCACTTTCCAATCCATTCCTTTATATTCCACATCCCATTCCGTTCCATTCCACATTCCATTAAATTACATTCCACATTCCACTCTACATTCCATTCCACTTCCTATTCAGAGATCCCTTCAACCTTGCATTCCACATTCCATTCCTTTTCATCCCACATTTCATTTCACGTTCCGTTCCATTCCATTCCACATTCCATTCCACGTTACATTCCATTCCATGCCATTTTCCTTTCCACGTTCCATTGCAACTTCCAAGCCACATTCCTTTCCATATTCGATTCCACATTCCATTCCATTTCATCCCATATTGCATACCCTTCCATTCGATTCCATTCCACAATCCATTCCATTCCATTTGACATTGCATTCATATTCAATTCCACATTCCATTCCGTTGCATTCCACATTCCATTCCACATTCCATTCCGTTCCATTCCGCATTGCATTCCACACTCCATTCCACATTCCATTCCACATTCCATTTTGCATTCCATTCCATTCCATTTCATTCCACATTCCATTGCATTCCAATCAATATTACATTCCATTCCATTCAATGTTGCATTCCATTCCACATTCCAATGCATTGCACTTACCATTCCATTCCATTCCACATTCCATTCCACATTACCTTCCAGATTCCATTCCTCATTCCATACCATTTCATTTCAGATTCCATTCCACTTTCCATTCCTTTCCATTACACTTTCCATTTAAATTTCTATTGCAGATTCCATTACACTTTCCATTCCACTGGCCATTGCACATTCCATTCCATTCCATTTCACATTGCATTCCATTTCATTCCATTCCACATTCTATTACATTCCACATGCCATTCCATTGCATTCCACGTTTAATTCCACATTGCATTCCACATTCCATTCCATTCCATTGCACATTCCATTCCGCATTCCAGTCCACATTCCAGTCCACATTCCATACCATTCCTTTCCACATTCCATTCCACATTCCATTCCTTTCCACTACAAATTCCTTATCACTTTCCATTACACATTCCATTCCTTTCCAATACAAATTCCTTATCACTTTCCATTCCACATTACATTCCACTTTCCATTGCACATTCCATTCCACATTCCATTCCATTCCATTTCACATTCCATTCCACATTCCATTCCATTCCACTCCACATTCCATTCCATTCCACATTCCATTTCAAATTCCATTTCATTTCATTCCACATTCCATTCCACATTCCGTTGCTCATTGCCTTCCACATTCCATTCCATTCCATTCAACATTCCATTCCATTCCAGATTATATTACTTTTCATTCCACTTTCCATTCCTCTTTCATTTGCACATTCCCTTCCACATTCCATTACGGTACATTCCACATTCTATTCCACATTCCATTCCATTTCATTACACATTCCATACAACATTCGATTCCATTCTACTCTCCATTACATTTTATTACCTTCCACCTTCCATTCCACATTACATTCCACATTCCATTCCACTGCATTCCAATTTCCATTCCACCTTCCATTAGACTTTCCATTCCACCTTCCATTCCACTTTCCATTCCATTCCATTCCACTTTCCATTACACATTCCATTCCATTGATTATTCCATTCCATTCCATTCCACATTTCATTCCATACCATTCCGCATTGCATTCCATTCCATTCCACATTGCATTCCATTCCTTTCCAATTTCCCTTCAATTCCATTCCATTCAATTGCACATTCCATTCCACATTCCATTCCCTTCCATTCCGCATCCCATTCCATTCCATTCCATTCAATTGTACATTCCTTTCCCTTCCATTCTATTCCACATTCCATTCCCTTCCATTCCACATTCCATTCCATTCCATTTCACATTCTATTAAATTCCATTCCACATTCCTTTCCACAATACGTTGGATTAAAATCCACATCCTATTCCATTCCATTCCACATTCTATTCCATTCCATTCCACATTCCCATCCACATTCCATTCCATTACATTGCGTATTTCATTCCATTCCAATGCACATTTCATTCCAAATTCCATTCCATTCCATTCCACATTCCATTCCACACTCCATTCCACATTCCATTCCATTCCACACTCCATTCCACATTCCATTCCATTCCATTCCATTCGATTACACATTCCATTCCATTACATTTAACTTTCCATTCGACGTTCCATTCCACGTTCCATTCAACTTTCCATTCCACATTCCATTCCACTTTCCATTCCAGTTTCTGTTCCACGTTCCAGTCCATCCCATTTCACGTTCTATTCCATTGCATTCCACTTTCTATTCTACATTCCATTCCACATTGCATTCCACAATCCATTCCATTCCATTCCATTCAATTCCACGTTCCATTCCACATTCCGTTCCACATGTCATTCCGTTCCATTCCACATTCCATTCCACATTCCTTTCCACATTCCATTCCACATTCCATTTCATTCCATTCCTTTCCATTCCACATTCCTTTCCACATTCCATTCCACATTCCATTTCATTCCATTCCTTTCCATTCCATATTCCATTCCGCATTACATTACACATTCCATTACACATTCCATTCCACATTCCATTCCACATTGCATTCCATTCAACTCCACATTCCATTGCATTTCATTCCTCTTTCCATTCCACGTTCCATTACACATTCTATTCCACATTCCATTCCACTTTTCATTCCATTCCTTTCCACATTCCATTCCAATTTCCATTCCATTACATTCCACGTTCCATTCCACATTCCACTGTCCATGCCATTCTAAGTTCCTTGCCACATGACATTTCACATTCCTTTGCACGTTAAATTGCAAGTTCCATTCCTTTCCATTTCACTTTCCATTCTAATTTCCATTCCACATTCCATTCCACTTTCCATTCCACGTTCCATTCCACATTCCATTCCACGTTCCCTTCCATGTTCCATTCCAAATTCCGTTGTACTTTCCATTCCAATTTCCATTCCACATTCCATTCCTCGTTCCATTCCAGGTTCCATCCCACATTCCATTCCATTCAGTTACATTCCAAATTCCATTCCATTCCATTCCACGTTCCATTCCACATTTCTTTAAACATTTCATTCCACGTTCCATTCCACATTCCATTGCACATTACATTCAATGTTCCATTACACATTCCATTTCACATTCCCTTCCACATTCCATTTCATATGCCTTTCCATTCCATTCTATTCCATTCCGTATTCCATTCAATTCCATTCCATATTCCATTCCATTCCTTTCCACATAACATTCCATTCAATTCCACATTTCATTCCACATTCCATCCCACATTCCATTCCACATTCCATTACCTTCCATTCCACTTTCCATTCCATTCCATTCCACGTTCCATTACACATACCATTCCTCATTGCATTCCATTCCATTCCACTTTCCTTTCCACATTCCATTCCACATTTTGTTCCATTCCATTCCACATTCCATTCCATTCCATTCCACATTCCATTCCACATTCCATTACATTCCACATTCCATTTCAGTCTCTAATTCTTGTTCCATTCCTCATTCCATTCCACGTTCCATTCCAATCCATTCCATGTTCCATTCGATGTTCCAATCCACGTTCCTTTCCCTTTCATTCAACTTTTCATTCCACTGTCCATTCCATTCCATTCCATGTTGAATTCCACATTCCTTTCCATTCCATTCGACGTTCCACTCCACATTCAATTCCATATTCCATTCCACATTGAATTCCATTTCATTCAATATTGCATTCCACATTCATTCCACATTCAGTTCCATTCCACTCCATTGCATTCCACTTTCCCTTCCACATTCCATTGCACATCCCATTCCACGATCCATTCCATGTTTGATTCCACTTTCCATTCCACATTCTATTCCGCGTTCCATTCCACATTCCATTCAATTCCATTCCACATTCCTTTCCACATTCCATTTCATTCCATTCCACATTCTATTCCACATTCCTTTCCACATTCTATTCCACTTTCTTTTCCATTCCATTCCACATCCCATTCCACTTTGCATTCCAATCCTTTCCAATTTCCATTGCACATTCCACTCCACTCTCCATTACACTTTCCATTCCACGTTCTATTTCACATTCCATTCCACGTTCCATTCCATTCCTTTGCACGATCCATTCCACATTCTATTTCATTCCATTCCGCTTTCCATTCCACATTCCATTCCACGTTCCATTCTGCGTTCCATTCCATTCCAATCTACGTTCCATTCCACATTGCTTTCCATTCCATGTTCCATTTCACATTCTATTTCACATTCCATTCCACATTGCACTTCGTTCCATTCCACGTGCCACTCAAAATTCCACTCCACTTTCCATTCCACATTCCCTTGTATTCCATTTCACATTACTTTCCATTCCATCTCACATTCCGTTGCATTCCATTCCACATTCCATTTCACATTCCATTCCATTGCATTCCACATTCCATTCCACATTCCTTTCTGTTCCATTCCACATTCCATTCCACATTCCAATCCATTCCGTTCCACATTCCATTCCATTCAATTCCACATTCCGTTCTGCGTTCCATTCCATTCCATTCCACGCCCCATTCCACCTTCCATTCCACGTTCCATTCCGTGATCCATTCCATTCCATTGCACGTTCTATTCCACGTTCCACTCGAGATTTCATGCCACGTTCCATTAAACATTCGGTTGCACATTCCATTCCACATTGCGTTCCATTGCAGTCCACATTCCGTTCCACATTCCATTCCATTTCATTCAAACATTCAAAACTATTCCTTTCCATATTCCATTCCACTTTCCATTCCATTCCACTTTCCATTCCACATTCCATTCCACATTCCATTCCACACTCCATTCCATACCATTCCATATTCCATTCCACATTCCGTTCCATCCCATTCTACGTTCCATTCCACATTCAATTCCACATTCCATTCCACATTCCATTCCATCCACATTCCATTCCGCATTCCATTCCACTGCATTCCACATTCTATTCCACATTCTATTCCACATTCAAATCCACCTGCCATTGTACATTCCATTTCATTCCATTCCACGTGCCGTTCCATTCCATTCCATTCCTCGTGACATTCCTTGTTCCATTCCCCATTCCATTCCACTTTCAATTCAACTTCTGATTCCATTCCATTCCACTTTCCATTCCACATTCCATTGTACATTCGATTCCATGCTCCATTCAACATCCCATCCCACATTCGATTCCATTCCATTCCACACTCAATTCCATTCCATTCCACTTTCCTTTCCACATTCCTTTCCATTCCATTCCACATTCCTATCCACATTCCATTTCATTCCATTCCATTCCACATTCCATTCCACATTCCTTTCCACATTCCATTCCATTCCACATTCCATTCCATTCCATTCCATATTCCATTCCACAATCCTTTCCTCATTCCATTCCATTCCATATTCCATTCCATTCCATTCCACATTCTGTTCCACATTGCATTCCATTAAATTCCACGTTGCATTCCACGTTCCATTCCAAATTCCATGTTCCATTCCACGTTCCATTCCATTGCTTTCCACGCTCCATTCCACATTCCGTTCCATTCCATTTCACATTGAATTCTACATTACATTCCAGATTCCATTCATCATTGCTTTCCACATTCATTCCATGTTCCATTTCGTTCCATTCCACATTCCATTCCACATTCCATTCCATTCAATTCCGCATTCCGTTCTGCGTTCCATTCCATTCCATTCCACGCCCCATTCCACCTTCCATTCCACGTTCCATTCCGTGATCCATTCCATTCCATTGTACGTTCTATTCCGCGTTCCACTCCAGATTTCATGCCACGTTCCATTAAACATTCGGTTGCACATTCCATTCCACATTGCCTTCCATTGCAGTCCACATTCCATTCCACATTCCATTCCATTTCATTCAAACTTTCAAAACTATTCCTTTCCATATTCCATTCCACTTTCCATTCCATTCCACTTTCCATTCCACATTCCATTCCACATTCCATTCCACACTCCATTCCATACCATTCCATATTCCATTCCACATTCCGTTCCATCCCATTCTACGTTCCATTCCACATTCAATTCCACCTTCCATTCCACATTCCATTCCATCCCACATTCCATTCCGCATTCCATTCCACTGCATTCCACATTCTACTCCACATTCTATTCCACATTCAAATCCACATGCCATTGTACATTCCATTTCATTCCATTCCACGTGCCGTTCCATTCCATTCCATTCCTCGTGACATTCCTTGTTCCATTCCCCATTCCATTCCACTTTCAATTCAACTTCTGATTCCATTCCATTCCACTTTCCATTCCACATTCCATTGTACATTCGATTCCATGTTCCATTCAACATCCCATCCCACATTCGATTCCATTCCATTCCACACTCAATTCCATTCCATTCCGCTTTCCTTTCCGCATTCCTTTCCATTCCATTCCACATTCCTATCCACATTCCATTTCATTCCATTCCATTCCACATTCCATTCCACATTCCATTCCACATTCCATTCCATTCCACATTCCATTCCATTCCATTCCATATTCCATTCCACAATCCTTTCCTCATTCCATTCCATTCCATTCCATATTCCATTCCATTCCATTCCACATTCTGTTCCACATTGCATTCCATTAAATTCCACGTTGCATTCCACATTCCATTCCAAATTCCATGTTCCATTCCACGTTCCATTCCATTGCATTCCACGCTCCATTCCACATTCCGTTCCATTCCATTTCACATTGAATTCTACATTCCATTCCAGATTCCATTCATCATTCCTTTCCACATTGCATTCCATGTTCCATTTCGTTCCATTCCACATTCCATTCCACATTCCATTCCATTCCACGATCCATTCCATTCCATATTCCATTCCATTCGACATTCCATTCCATTCCATTCCACATTCCATTGCACATTCCTTTCCATTTTGCATTCCATTCCATTCCACATTCCATTCCATTCCATTCCACATTCCATTCCATTCCATTCCACTTTACGTTCCATTCCAGATTCCATTGCATTCCATTCTACATTACATTCCATTCCATACCAAGATCCATTCCATTCCATATTTCATTCCATTTGACATTCCATTCCATTCCATTCCACATTCCATTGCACATTCCTTTCCATTGTGCATTCCATTCCATTCCACATTCCGTTCCAGTCCATTCCACATTCCATCTTATTCCATTTCACATTCCATTCCATTCCAATCCACGTTCCGTTCCATTCCAGATTCCATTGTATTCCAATCCACATTACTTTCCATTCCTTTCCACATTCCATTCCATTCCTTTTCAAATTCCATTCCATTAAATTTCACATTCCATTCCACATTCCATTCCATTCAATTGCATATTGATTTCCACATTCCATTCCCTTACATTCCACATTAGATTCCTTTTCAATCCATTCCAGACCACGTTCCATTCTATACCAACAAATTCCACATTTCATTCCATTCCATTTCACATTGCATTCCATTCCATTGGATTCCATTCCATTGCACATTCCATTACATTACATTGCACAATCCATTCCACATTCCATTCCATTCATTTCAACTTTCCTTTCCACGTTCCATTGCACTTTCCATTATACGTTCCATTCCATTACATTCCTATTTCCATTCAACGTTCCATTCAATTCCAATTCACTTTCCATTCCATATTCCACTTCACATTCCATTCCATATAACATTCCACGTTCCATTTCACGTTCCATTCCACGATGCATTCCACGATCCTTTCCACGTTCCATTCCATTCCATTCTACATTCCATTCTGCATTCCATTCCAATCCATCCCACGTTCCATTCCATTCCATTCCATTCTACATTCCATTCCACATTCCATTGCAAATTCCATTACATTCCATTCCCCATTCCATTCCTGTCCATTCCACATTAAATTCCACATTCCATTCCACGTTGCATTCCATGTTCTATTCCTTTACTTTCCACGTTACTTTACGTTCCTTTCCACTTTCCATACCATTCCATTCCGCATTTCATTCCATTCCATTCCACATTCTATTCCAAATACCATTCCACTTCACACTTAATTCCAAACACCTTTCCATTCCTTTCCACATTCCTTTCCATTACTTTCCATTCCGCATTCCATTCCATTGCATTCCACATTCTATTCCTTATTCCATTCCATTCCATTCCACCATCAATTCCACATTCCATTCCATTCCCTTCCACATTCCATTCCATTCAATTGAACATTCCATTCATTTCCATTCCACATTCCTTTCCACATTCCATTCCATTCCTTTCCATATTTCACTCCACATTAAATTACATTTTCCAATCCACATTCCATTCCACATTCCATTCTGCATTCCATTCCATTCCATTCCATTCCATTGCACATTCCATTCCACATTCCTTTCCATTCCATTGAACATTCCTTTCCAGGTTCCTTTCCATTACATTCCACATTCCATTCCACATTCCATTCCATTCCATTACTGTCCGTTCCACATTAAATTCCACATTCCACATTCCATTCCAAGTTCCATTCCATTTCCCATTCCATTCCATTCCACATTGCATTCCATTCCATTCCATTCCACATTCCATTCCATTCCATTCCATTTCGCTTTCCATTCCATTGCATTCCACATTCTATTCCTCATTCCCTTCCATTCCATTCCACATTCAATTCCACATTCCATTCCATTGAACATTCCATTCCATTCCTTTCAACATTCCATTCATTTCCATACCACATTCCATTCCACATTCCATTCCACTTTCCGTTACACTATCCATTCCATTCCATTCCACCTTAAATTCCATGTTCCATTCCACATTCCATTCCACATTCTATTGCATGTTCCATTCCATTTCATTCCATATTCCTTACCATTGAATTCTTTGCATTCCGCAATCCGTTCCATTCCATTCCACGTTCTCCTCCACATTCCATTCCATTCCATTCCACATTCCATTTCACATTCCATTCCACATCCCATTCCACATTCCATTCCACATTCCATTCCATTCCATTCCGCTTTTCTTTCCACATTCCATTCCACGTTGCATTCCACGTTCCATTCCATTCCACTCCACATTCCAATCCATTGTATTCCACTTTCACTTCCTTTCTATTCCATTCCATTCCACATTCCATTCCGCATTCCATTCCCTTACATTACAGATTCCATTCGATTCCATTCCACATTCCATTCCACGTGCCATTCCGCGTTCCATTCCAAGTTCCATTCCATTCCATTCCACATTCCATTACATTCTACTTTGCAATCCATTCAACATTCCATTCAATTTCACTACATTCCACATTCCATTTCATTTATTCCACATTGCATTCCATTACCTCCCACATTGCATTCCATTCCATTCTATTCCACATTCCATTCCATTCCATTCCACATTCAATTCCATTCCATTACACCTTCCATTCCATTGCATTCAATTGCATTCCTTATTCCATTCCATTCCATTCCACATTCCATTCTATTCTATTCCATTCAATTCCATGTTCCTTTCCACATTCCATTCCTTTCCATTCCATTCCTTTCCACGTTCCATTCTACTTTAAATTCCACATTCCATTCTATTCCATTCCACGTTCCATTCCATTCCATTCCTTTTCCATTGCAATCCATTCCAATTTACATTCCATTCCATTCGACTGTCCATTCCATTCGACATTCCATTCCAACCCATTCCGTTCCAAATTCCATTTCATTCCATTCCACTTTGCATTCGATTCCATTCCAAGTTCCATTAAATACCATTCCAATCCATTCCACATTCCATTCCATTCCATTTCATTCCACGTTCCATTCCAGTCCACTCCATTCCAGATTGCATTCCATTCCACAATCCATTCCGTTCCACATTCCATTCCATTCCACCTTCCATTGCATTCCACGTTCCATTCCATTCAATTCCACATTACATTCCACGTTCCCTTCCATTCCACATTCTATTCCATTCCACATTGCTTTGCATTCCATTCCATTCCACATTCCATTCCATTACACATTCCCTTCCTCATTCCATTCTATTCCTTACCACATTCCATTCTATTCCATTCCACTTTGAATTCCATTCCATTCCACATTCCATTCCACATTGCATTCCATGTTGCATTCCACGTTCTTGTCCACGTTCCATTCCACTTTCTATTACGCATTCCATTGCATTCCATTTCACATTCCATTACACACTCCACTCCATTCAATTCCACATACCATTCCACATTCCACTAAATTCTATATCACACACCATTCCACATTCCATTCCTTTCCATTCCACATTCCATTCCATTCCATTCCATTCCATTGGATTCCATTCCATTATATTCCGTTCCATATTCAATTCCATTTCACATTACATTCCTCATTCCATTCCATTGCATTCCACATTCCATTCCATTTCTGTCCACATTGCATTCCATTCTACATTCCCTTCCTCACTCCATTCCTTTCCATTCCACATTCCATTCCATTCCACATTCCATTCCATTCCACATTCCATTCATTCGATTCCATTCCACATTCCATTCCATTCAGCATTCTTTTCCTCTTTCCATTCCATTTCTTTACACATTCCATTCCACATTCCATTTCATATTGCATTCCGCATTCTAGTCCACGATCCATTCCACTGTCTATTACACATTACATTCCATTCCATTTCACATTCCATTGCACACCCCACTCCATTCAATTCCAGATTCCATTACACATTCCATTCCCCATTCCATTTGACATTCCACTCCCCATTCCATTCCATTCCCTTCCACATTCCATTCCACAATCGATTCCACATTCCATTCCATTCTATTCCACATTCCCTTCCTCATTCCATTACACATTCCATTCCCAATTACATTCCATTACTTTCCACATTCCACTCCACAATCCATTCCACAATGTATTCCATTCCATTCCACGTTCCTTTCCACATTCCATTCCTCATTCCATTATTTTCCACATTCCATTCCACATTCCATTCCACATTCCAATCCACTTTCCATTCCATTGCATTCCACATTCCATTCCATTCCATTCCATTCCACATTATATTCCACGTTGCTTTCCGTGTTCCATTCTACTTTCCATTGCACATTTCATTCCATTACATTCCACTTTCCATTGTACGTTCCATTCCATTGCACATTCCATACCACAATCCTTTCCATTCCATTCCATTAAATTCCAGTCCGCATTCCTTTCCATTCCACGTTCCACTCCTCATTCCATTCCATTCCATTTCACTTTCCTTTCCATTACATTACACATTCCATTCCAAATTCCATTCCATTCCATTCCAGATTGCGTTCTGTATTGCTTTCCACAACCCATTCCATTCAATTCCACGTTACATTCCCCATTCCATTTGACATTCCACTCCCCATTCCATTCCATTCCATTCCACATTCCATTCCACAATCCATTCCACATTACATTCCATTCTATTCCACATTCCCTTCCCCAATCCATTACACATTCCATTCCCCGTTCCTTTCCATTATTTTCCATATTCCACTCCACAGTCCATTCCACAATCCATTCCATTCCATTCCAAGTTCCTTTCCACATTCCATTCCTCATTCCATTGTTTTTCACATTCTATTCCACATTCCAATCCACATTCAAATCCACTTTCCATTACATTGCATTCCACATTCCATTGCATTCCATTCCATTCCACATTCCATTCCACGTTGCATTCCGTGTTCCATTCCACATTCCATTGCACGTTTCTTTCCATTCCATTCCACTTTCCATTGTACGTTCCATTCCATTGCATTCCACCTTCCATTCCATCCCATTCCACATTCCATTTTACATTCCTTTAAACATTCCATTCCATATTCCTTTCCATTCCATTCCACATTCCATTCCTCATTCCGTTTCATTCCATTCCACATTCCATGCCATTCCAGTCCACATTCCATTCCACATTCCTTTCCATTCCATTACACATTCCATTCCAAAATGCATTCCAAATTCCTTTCCATTAAATTCCACATTCCATTCCATTCTTTTCCACGTTCCATTCCACGTTCCATTCCACATTCCATTCCGCAATCCATTCTGTTCTCTTCCACATTCGATTCCGCAATCCATTCTCTTCTGTTCCACATTCCATTCCACATCCCATTCCACATTCCATACATTCCATTCCTAATTCCATTCCATGGTTCTTTGCCTTCCTTTCCCCATTTTACGCCACATTCCATTCCATTCCATTCAACATTCCTTCCACATTACATTCTGTGTTCCATTCCATGTTCCATTCCATGTTCCGTTCTATGTTCCATTCCAAATGCCATTACATATTTCATTCCATTCCTTTCCACATTTCACACCATTCCATTACTTTCTATTCTACTTTCCATTCCATTCCATTCCGCTTTCCATTTCAAATTCCATTCCATTGTATTCCACAAAACATTCCATACCATTCCACTTTCCATTCCATTCTATTCCACATTCCATTCCTTCCCATTCATTTCATTCCACTTTCCATTCCACATTCCATTCCACATTCCATCCCACGTTCCATTCCATTCAATTTCGAGTTTCATTCCAAGTTCCATTTCGATGCATTCCACATTCCATTCCACATTCCATTCTACATTACATTCCACGTAACATTCCACGTTGCATTTCATATTCCATTCCACATTCCATTCCACGTTCCATTCCCTTCGATTCCACAATCCATTCCACATTCCATTCCATTCCATTCCACATTCCGTTGCACATTACGTTCCACATTCCAGTCTATTCCATTGCAGATTCCATTCCACATGTCTTTGCTCATTCCATTCCATTCCATTCCACATTCCATTCCATTCCATTTTACATACCATTCCATTACATTGCACATTCCATTGCACATTCCATTCCGTTCCATTCCACATTCCATTCCACGTTCCATTCCACGTTCCATTAAATTCCATTGCATTACATTCCACTTTCCATTTCATTCCATTCCACTTTCCTTTCCAAGTTCCTTTTCACATTCCATTGCACATTCCATTTCACGTTCCATTCCATTCCATTCCACATTCCATTCTTCATTCCATTCCACATCCCATTGCATTCCATTCCACGTTCCATTCCACATTGCATTCTACATTCCATTCCAAATTGCATTACGTCCCATTCCACATTCCATTCCATATTCCATTCCACATTCCATTCCATATTCCATTCCACTTTCCATTTGACGTTCCAATCCATTCCATTGCATGTTCCACTCCTTAGATTTCCACGTTCCATTTCATTCCAATGCACATTCCATTCCACATTCCATTTCACATTCCATTCCATTCCATTACATTTTTTATTCCATTCCATTCCAATCCATATTCCATTAAATTCCATTGAGCGTTGCATTCCATTCCACATTCCATTCCATTACATTCCACATCCCATTGTACGTTCCATTCCATTCCATTCCGCTTTCCATTCCATATTCCATTTCACGTTCCATTCCACATTCCATTCCACATTCCATAACATTCCATTCCACATTACATTCCATTTCATTCCACATTCCATACCATTCCAATCCATTCCATTCTGCATTCCATTCCATTTCATTCCAGATTCTATTCCACCTTTCATTCCATTCCATTGCACATTTCATTCCACATTCCATTCCATTCCTTTCCACATTCCACATTCCATTTCACGCTGCATTCCACATTCTATTCCACGTTCCATTCCACGGTGCATTCCAAGTTCCATTATAAGTTACTTTCCATTCCATTCCACGTTCCATTGCACAATCCATTCCATTCCGTTCCACTTCCTATTCCACATTCCATTCCACTTTCCATTCCACATTACATTCCTTTTCAAACCACATTCCATTCCATTCCATTCCAGATTTCATTCCACATTACATTATATTCCATTCCACATTACATTATATTCCATTCCACATTCCATTCCATTCCATTCCACATTCCATTCCCCATTGCCAGGCACTACTTTCCACATTCCATTCCTCTTTCCATTCCACATTCCAATCCAATACATTCCGCTTTCCATTTCATGTTCCATTCCACATTCTATTTCACTTTCCATTCCACAATCCATTCCCTTCCGTTCGCTTCCATTCCACGTTGCATTCCACATTCCATTGCACATTCCATTGCACGTTCCATTCCATGTTCCATTCTGCGTTCCATTCCATTACATTCCACGTTCCATCCCGCATTCCATTCCACATTCCATTCCTCAATCCATTCCGTTCCATTCCATTCCATTCCACATTCCATTCCACATTCCATTCCATTCCATTCCACATTCCATTCTATTCCATTCCCTTCCATTCCATATTCCATTACATTCCATTCTGCGTTGTATTCCATTCCATTCCATTCCACTTTCCATTCCATTCCGTTATATTCCACATTCCATCCATTGCATTCCACATTCCATTCCATTCCATTCCACATTGCATACCATTTCATTCTATTCCACATTCCATTCTGTTCCATTCCATTCCACATTCCATTCCTTTCCATTATACATTCTATTCCATACCATTCGACTTTCCATTCCATTCCATTCCACATTCCATTTCACATACCATTCCACTTTGCATTCCATTCAATTCCTCATTCCATTCCACCTTCCATTCCATTCCATTCCACATTCCATTTCTCTTTCTATTCCTCGTTCTATTCCTCATTCCATTCCACGTTTGATTCCAATCCATTCCATGTTCCATTCCACGTTCCAATCCACTCCATGTTCCATTCCACGTTCCAATCCACGTTCCTTTCCATTTCATTCCACTTTCCGTTCCACTGTCCATTCCATTCCATTCCACTTTCAATTCCAGATTCCTTTCCATTCCATTTGACCTTCCTCTCCACATTTATTTCCATATTCCATTCCACATTGCATTCCATTTCATTCAGCATTCCATTTCGCATTCCATTCCACATTCCGTTCCATTCCACGCCATTCCATGCCACTTTCCATTCCACATTCCATTGCACATCCCATTCCACGTTCCATTCCATGTTCGATTCCACGTTCCTTTCCACGTTCCATTAAACGTTCCATTCCACATTCCATTCCATTCCATTCCACATTCCATTCCGTTCCATTCCACATTCTATTCCTCATTCCATTCGTTTACATTCCACATTCCATTCCACATTCCATTCCATGTTCCATTCCACTCTCCCTTTCATTCCATTCCACATTCCAATCCATTCCATTCCATTCCACATTCCATTTCACATTCCATTCCACATTCCATTACATTCCATTCCACATTCCTTTCCACATTCCATTAAACATTCCTTTTCCCATTCCATTCCATTCCTTTCCACATTCCATTCCACATTGCATTCCATTCCAGTCCACATTCCATTCCACATTCCATTCCATTCCATTTAAACATTTATTTCCATTCCTTTCCACATTCCATTCCACATTCCATTCCATTCCACATTCCATTCCACATTCCTTTCCCTTCCATTCCACATTCCATTCCACATTCCATTCCTCATTCCATTCCACATTCCATTCCATTCCATTACACGTTCTTTTGCGCGTTCCATTCCACATTCCATTCCACATTCCATTCCACATTCCATTCCACGTTCCATTCCATTCCATTCCATGATCCATTCCACATTCCATTCCACATTCCATTCCATTCTGTTCCACATTCCATACCATTCCATTTCATTCCACTTCGCATTCCATTCTCTTCCATTCCACATTCCGTTCCACATTCCATTCCATTCCATTCCACATTCTATTCCATTCCATTCCATATTCCATTCTACATTCCATTCCATTTCATTCCATTTCATTGCATTCCACGTTCCATTCCACATTCCTTTCCATTTCATTCCACGTTCCATTGCATGTTCCATTACACATTCCATTAGATTCCGTTGCTCGTTCCATTCCACACTCAATTCCACATTCCATTCCACATGCCATTCGGTTCCATTGCACATTCCATTCCACATTCTATGCCACGTTCAATTCCACATTCCTTTCCACGTTCCATTCCACGTTCCATTCCACGTTCCATTCCATGTTCCATTCTATTCCATGTCATCTTCCATTTCACTTTCCATTCCACGATCCATTGCATTTTATTCCATTCCACATTCCATTCCACGTTCCATTCAATTCCATTTCACTTTCCGTTCGATTCCATTCCACGTTAAATTTCATTCCATTCCACATTCCTTTCCACATTCCATTTCACATTCCGTTCAACATTCTATTTCACTTTCCATTCCATTCCATTTGACATTCCATTCCATCACATTCCGTATTCCATTCCATTCTATTCCACATTCCTTTCACATTCCATTCCACATTCCATTCCATTCCTTTCTATTCCACATTCCATTCCATTCCATTGCACTTTCCCCTCCAATTTGCATTCCACATTCCATTACTCATTCCTTTCTATTCCATTCCACATTCCATTCCATTCCATTCCTCATTCCATTCCATTCCTCATTCCATTCCATTCAAATCCTTTCCATTCCACATTCCATTGCAGAATCCATTCCACATTCCACTCCATTCAATTCCATTGCACATTCCAATCCATTTCATTCCACATTCCATTTCTTTGCATTCCACATTCCATTCCACGTTCCATTCCACGTTGCTTTCCATGATCCATTCCACGTCCCATTTCACGTTCCATTCCTTTCCATTCCACATTGCATTCCATTCCATTCCACATTCCATTCCATTACATTCCGCATTCCATTCCACGTTCCATTAAACGGGAAATTCCACGTTCCATTCCATTTTCCATTCCATTCCATTCCACGTTCCTTTCCACATTCCTTTCCATTCAATTCCACTTTCCATTGCACTTTCCATTCCACCTTCCATTCCACATTACCTTTCCACATTCCACTAAACATTCCATTCCACCTTCCATTCCTTTCCATTCCACATTCCATTCCACATTCCATTCCACATTCAATTCCATTCCATTCCACATTCCATTCCACATTCCTTTGCATTCCATTCCTTATTCCATTCCATTCCACTAAATATTCCATTCCACATTCCATTCCATTCCATAACAAATTCCATTGTCCATTCCATTCCACAGTCCATTGTATTCAATTCCACATTCATTTCACGTTCCATTCCACGTTCCATTCCACATTCCATTCCACAGTCCATTCCAATCCATTCCACATTCAATTCCACGTTCCATCCCACGTTCCATTCCACATTAAATTCCACATTCAATTCCTAATTACTTTCCGTTCTATTTCACATTCCATTGCACAATCCTTTCCATTCCATTCCACATTCCATTCCATATTCCATCCCATTGAATTCTGCATTCCATTCCACATTCAGTTCCACGTTCTATTCCACGTTCCATTCCATGTTCCATTCTATTCCATTCCATGTTACATTCCATTCGTTTCCACGTTTCATTTCACTTCATCCCACATTCAACTTCATTTTCCATTCTATTCCACATTCCATTTCATTCCAATCCACATTGCATTTCATTGCAGTCCACCTTCCATTCCATTCCATTCCACATTCCATTCCACATTGCATTCCACATTCCATTGTTTCCGCATTCCATTCCACATTCCATTCCATTCCATTCTATTCCACGTTACATTCCATTCCATTCCACATTACATTCCTTTCCACATTCCATTCCATTCTTTTCCACATTCCATTCCACATTTCATTCCACATTCCATTCCACTTTCCATTCCATTCCATTACATATTCCATTCCATTCCACATTTCATTCCACATTCCATTCCACTTTCCATTCCATTCCATTACATATTCCATTCCATTCCATTGCATTCCACATTCCGTTCCACTCAATTCTACATTTCTTTCCATTACGTTGCATTTCACTTTCCACTCCATTCCATTTCGCATTTCATGCCATTCATTTCCATTCTATTTCACATTCCATTACATTCCATTCCACATTCCAATCCATTCCATTCCACATTCCTCTCCACATGCCATTCCAGATTCCATTCCACATTCTATTCCACATTCCATTCCATTTCATTCCACGTTGTATTCCTTTCCAGTCGACATTCCATTCTATGTTCCATTCCATTCCATTCCACATTCCTTTCCATTCAATTCCTAATTTCTTTAAATTCCATTGCATTCCACTTTCCATTCCATTCCAATCAAATTCCATTCCATTCCATTCCCATTCCATTCAATTCCATTGCATTCTATTCCACATCCCATTCCATTCCATTCCACTTTCCATTCCAATCCATTGCACTATCCTTTCCACATTCCATTCCATATTCTTTTCTATGTTCCATTCCATTACACTCCAAATTTCATCCCATTCCTTTCCACATGTCATTCCATTCCATTCCACATTCCATTTCACACTCCATTTCATTACATTCCACATTCCATTCCAATCCATTGCACTATCCTTTCCACATTCCATTCCATATTCTTTTCTATGTTCCATTCCATTTCACTCCAAATTTCATCCCATTCCTTTCCACATGTCATTCCATTCCATTCCACATTCCATTTCACACTCCATTTCATTCCATTCCACATTCCATTCCATTCCATTCCATTCCATTCCATTCCATTCCACATTCCATTCCACATTCCATTCCACATTCCATTCCATTCCATTCTACATTCCATTCTTTTCCTTTAAAATTTGCCTTCCACTTTCCATTCCATTCCATTCCACATTCCTTTCCACATTCCATTCTGCATTCCATTCCACATATCATTCCATTCCATTCCACATTCCATTCCATTCCACATTCCTTTACACATTCCTTTGCATTCCTGTCCACAATCCGTTGCACATTCCATTCCACATTCGATTCCATTCCATTCCACATTCCATTCCACATTCCTTTGCATTCCAGTCCACATTCCTTTCCAAGTTCCATTCCATTACATTCCACATTCCATTACATTCTAAACCATATTCCATTCCACATTCCATTAGACGTTCTATTCCACATTGCATTCCTCCTTCCATTACATTAAATTCCAAATTCCATTCCACATTCCATTTCAAGTTGCAATCCATTGCATTCCACGTCCCATTCCACATTCTATTCCTCATTGCATTCCACTTTCGATTCCATTCTATTCCACGTTGCTTTCCATTCCATTCTACATTCCATTCCACTTTACATTCCACAATCCATTCCACGTTTCACTCCACGTTGCATTCGATTCCATTCCACTTTCCATTTCACGTGCCATTCCATTCCATTCCATTCCACATTCCATTCCATTCCATTCCACATTCCATTCCACTCAATTCCACATTTCATTCCATTGCTTTGCATTCCGCATTCCCCACCATTCCATTCCACATTCCATGCCATTCCATTCCATTCTATTCCACTTTTCATTAGATTCCATTCCACATTCCAATCCGTTCCATTCCACATTCCATTCCACATACTATTCCACATTCCATTCCATTTCATTCCACGTTGTATTCCTTTCCAATCGACATTCCATTCCACGTTCCATTCCCCGTTCCATTCCATTCCATTCCACCTTCGGTTGCACATTCCACTCCACGTTCTATTCCACTTTCCATTCCATTCAATTTGACGTTCCATTCCATCTTCCATTCCATTCAATTCCACGTTCCATTCCACATACCATTGCACATTTCATTCCACGTTCCATTCCACATTCCATTCCACGTTCCATTCCATGTTCCATTCCACTTTCCATTACATTCCATTCCACATTCCATTTCACGTTAAATTCCATTCCATTCCACATAGAATTCAACATTCCATTCCACATTCCATTCCACATGCCATTCCATTGCACTCCACATTCCATTACATTGCATTACAGTCCATTCCACATTCCATTCCACATTCCATTACATTAAATTCCACATTGCATTCCACATTCCATTGCACTTTCCATTGCACGTTCCATTCCACATTGCATCACACGTTCCATTCCAAGTTCCATTCCATTCCATTCCATTCCACGTTCCATTCCACTTTCTATTCAACATGCCATTCCACATTCCATTCCTTTCCTTCCTTCATTCCATTCCATTCAACATTCCATTCCACATTCCATTCCACATTCCGTTCCACTCTTCATTGAATTCCTTTCCATTCCACATTGCATTCCATATTCCGTTCCAATCCATTCCATTTCTTTGCACATTCCATTCCACATTTCATTCCATTCCATTCTATTCCATATTCCATTCCACTACATTCAAAATTCCATTCCATTGCATTCCACATTCCATTCCACATACCATTCCACATAACATTCCATGTTGCATTCCATTCCTTTCCACATTCTATTCCATTCCGTTCCACATTCCATTCCATTCGATTCCATATTTCATTCCATTCCATTGCATTCCACATTCTATTCCATTCCATTCCGTATTCCATTCCTTTCCATTCCATTCCCTTCCATATTGCATTCCATTCCATTCCTCATTCCATTACATTCCATTCCACTTTCCATTCCACATTCCGATCCACATTCTAATCCACTTTCCGTTCAATTTCTTTCCGCATTCCATTGCATTCCATTCGACATTCCATTCCATGTTCTATTCCATTAAATCCCACATTCCATTCCACTCCATTCCACATTTCATTCATTTCAATTCCTCGTTTCATTCCATGGTATTGCGTTCCATATTCCATACTATTCAATTCGTCATATCATTCCATTCCATTGAATTCCACATTCCATTCCGATTCCATTGCAATCCATTCTGTTCTATTCTACATTCCTTTCCATTCCCTTCTCTTCTATTCTACATTCCATTCCATTACATTACACATTCCTTTCCACATTCCATTGTACATTACATTCCAATCCATTTTGTTACACATTCCATTCCATTCCACTCCACATTACGATCCATTACATTCCACATTCCATTCACATTCCCTTCTGCATTCCATTCCATTCCATTATATTCAATTATACATTCCATTCCATTCAGTTCCACATTCCATTCGATTCGATTCCATTCCATTCCACATTCGATACCCTTCCATTCCAATCCACATTCCAATCCACATTCCATTCCCTTCTATTCTACATTCCATTCCATTCTATTCCACATTCAATTCCACTCAATTCCACATTCCAGTCCATTCCATTTCATTCCACATTTCATTCCACTCCATTCCGCATTCCATTCCATTCCATTCCATTCCATTCCATTCTATTCTGCATTCCATTCCATTCCATTCCACATTCCACTCCACATTACATTCCACATTCTATTCCATGTTCCATTCTATTCCATTCCACCTTCCATTCCATTCCACATTCCATTCTATTCCATTACACTTTGCATTCCATTCCATTCCACATTCTAATCCATTCCATTCCACATTCCAATCCATTCCATTCCACATTGAATTCCATTCCATTCCATTCCACATTGCCTTCCACGTTCCATTGCATTCCATTCCGCATTCCATTTCATTCCATTCCACACTCCATTCCAAATTCCATTTTAATTTCCATTCAATTCCATTGCATTCCACATTCCATTCCATTCCAATCCACATTCCAATCCATTCCATTCCAAGTTAAATTCCATTCCATTCCATTACACATTCCGTTCCACATTCCATTGTACATTCCATTCTATTCCATTTTATTACACGTTCCATTCCATTCCATTCCACATTCCATTCCATTCCATTCCACTTTCCATTCCACTTTCCATTCCATATTCCATTCTCCAATCCATTCCCTTCAATTCCATGTTCCATTCCAATGCATTCCATTCCATTACACATTCCGTTCCACATTCCATTGTACATTCCATTCTATTCCATTTTATTACACGTTCCATTCCATTCCATTCCACATTCCATTCCATTCCATTCCACTTTCCATTCCACTTTCCATTCCATATTCCATTCTCCAATCCATTCCCTTCAATTCCATGTTCCATTCCAATGCATTCCATTCCGCATTCCATTACATTCCAATCCATTCCACATTCCATTCCATTCCATTCCTCTTTCCATTTCACTTTCCATTCCACATTCTATTCCACGTTCCATTCCATTCTATTCCACATTGCATTCCATTCCATTCCACATTCCATTCCATTCAATTCCACATTCCATTCGATTCCATTCCATTCCATTCCACGTTCCATATCATTCCATTCCAATCCACATTCCATTCCTTTCCATTCCACATTCCAATCCATTCCAATCCACATTGCATTCCATTCCATTCCACGTTGCATTTCATTTTCCATTCCATTCCATTCCACATTCCATTCCATTGCATTCCACATTCCATTCCAATTTCCATTCCACTTTCCATTCCACTTTCCATTCAACAATCCATAACACATTCTATTCTATTCCATTCCACTTCCCATTCCACATACCATTTCACTCCTTTCCACATCGCATTCAGCATTCCATTCCATATACCATTCCTTTCCATTGCACAATCCATTCCACGTTCCATTCCTTTCATTTCTACGTTCCTTTCCACGTTCCATTCCACTTTCCATTCCACTTTCCATTCTACGTTCCATTCCATTACATTCCTTTTTCCATTCAGGGTTCCATTCATTTGCAATTCACTTTCCATTCCATATTCCATTCCACATTGTATTCCACATAACATTCCACGTTCCATTCCACGATTCATTCCACGATCCTTTCCACGTTCTATTCTGTTCCACTCTACATACTATTCTGCATTCCATTCCAATCCATTCCACGTTACATTCCATACCATTCCATTGGACTTTCCATTCCACTTTCCATTGCAAATTCCGTTACATTCCATTTCAAATTCCGTTACATTCCATTCCAATTTCCCTTAAACCTTCCCTTCCACATTGCATTCCATTCCATTCTACATTCCATTCCACATTCCAATCCATTCCATTCCACGTTCCATTCCACATTCCATTTCATTCCATTCCACATTCCAATCAATTCCATTCCATGTTACATTTCACGTTCCATTCCGCGTTCCATTCCATTCCAATCCACGTTCCTTTCCAATCCACTTTCCATTCCATTGCATTGCACGTTCCATTTTATGCCATTTCACATTCCATTCCACATTCCATTTCACATACCATTCCATTACATTCCCTTGCATTCCACATTCCATTCCATTCCAATCCACATTCCATTCCTTTCCATTCCACGATCCATTCCATTGCACATTCCATTCCATTCCATTCCACATTCCATTCCACCTTCCATTCCATTCCATTCTATTCCATATTCCATTCCATTACCCTTCACATTCCATTCCATTGCATTCCACATTTCATTCCACATTCCATCCCATGTCCTATTGCATTCCATTCCACATTGCATTCCACGTTCCATTAGGCTTACCGTTCCACTTTCCATTCCATTCCATTCCAAGTTCCATTCCTTATTACATTCCATTCCTTTCCACATTCTATTCCATTCCATTCCACCCTCCATTCCTTTCCATTATAAGTGCCATTCCATGTTCCATTCCAAGTTCAATTCAAAGTTCCATTCCATTCCATTCCACGTTCCATTCCACTAAATTCCATGATCCATTTCATTCCATTCCACTTTCCATTCCACATTCCATTCCACGTTCCACACCACCTTCCTTTCAATTCCATTCCATTCCACTCCTCTTCCCATTCCATTCCATTCCACATTCCATTCCAGTCCATTCCATACCATTCCACAATTCATTCCCAATTCCATTCCCTTCCATTCTACATTCCATTCCCTTCCATTGTACATTCCACACCATCCCATTCCACATTCCATTCCACGTTCCATTCCGCTTACCATTGCACGTTCCATTCCATTGCATTCCACATTGCTTACAGTTCCATTCCAATCCATTCTGGATTCCATTCCATTCCAATCCTCATTCTATTCCACATTCCATTACTTTCCATCCCACATTACATTCCACATTCCATTCCACTTTCCATTCCAAGTTCCATTCTGTTCCATTCCACGTTCCATTCCGCATTCCATTCCACATTCCATTCCACATTCCATTCCATTCCATTCCATGTTTCATTCCACCTTCCATTCCATTCCGTTCCATGTTCCATTCCACATTCCATTCCACTTTCCATTCCACGCTCCAATCCACTTTCCATTCCATGTTCCATTCCACGTTCCATAACAAGTTCCATTCCACATTGCATTCCATTGCATTCAACGTTCCATTCGACATTCCTTTCCAATCCATTCCACTTTACATTCCACATTCCATTCCATATTCCATTCAACATTCCATTCCGTTCCTTCCCACGTTCCATTCGACATTCCATTCCACAAACATTCCATTCAATTCCTTTCCACATTCCTTTCCACATTCCATTCCGTTCCATTCCACGTTCCATTCCAGTTTCCATTCAACATTCCATTACAGATACTTTCCACGTTCCATTCCATTCCATTTCACCTTCCATTCAACTTTCCATTCCATTACATTTCATGTCACATTCCACATTCCATTCCACTTTCTCTTCCACATTCCAATCCGTTCCATTCCATGTTCCATTCGACATTCCATTCCACGTTCCATTCCAGGTTCCATTCCACATTCCATTCCATTCCAATCCACATTCCATTCCATTTCATTTCACGATGCATTCCATTGCACATTCCATTCCATTCCACATTCCCTTCAACTTTCCAATCCACCTTCCATTGCATTCCATCGTATTCCATATTCCATTCCATTCCATTTCACATTCAATTCCATTACGTTCCACATTCCATTTCACTTTTCGTTACTCATTCAATTCCAGATTCCATTCCACACTGCATTCCATTCCATTCTATTCCATTCCACATACCATTGCACATTCCATTCAATATTCCATTCCACCTTCCATTCCATTCCACAGTCCTTTCCACATTGCATTCCATTGCTGTCCACATCCCATTCCTCATTCCATTCCATTCCTTTCCACATTCCATTCCATTCCATTACACATTCTATTCAACGTTTCATTCCACCTCCCATTCCAGATTCCATTCCGTTATCCATTCCTTTCCATTCCAGGTTGCTTTCCACTTTCCATTCCATTACATTGCACGTTACATTCCACATTCCATTGCCCATTTCATTCTACATTCCATTCCACGTTCCGTTCCACCTTCCTTTGACATTCCATTGCATTCCTTTCCACGTTCCATTACACGTTCCATTCCATTACATTAAATGTACCATTACACATTCCATTCCACGTTCCATTCAGTTCCTTCCCACATTCCATTCCACATTCCATTCCACATTCCATTTCTGATTCCTTTCCACTTTCCATTCCATTATCCATTCCACTCAATTCCACCTTCCATTCCACAATCCATTCAATTCCATACCACTTTCCTTTGCACATTCCATTCCACATTACATTTCACATTGCATTCTGTCCATTTTACATTCCATTCCACGTCCCATTCTACATTCCATTTCATTCCATTCCACATTCCATTCCATTCCATTCAAGTTTGCTTTCCACATTCCATTCCACATTCCATTCCACTTTCCATTCCATTCCATTCCATTCCACATTCCATTCCGCATTCCATTCCGTTCCATTTTACATTCTATTCCACGTTGAATACCACATTCCATTCCGTTCCATTTTACATTCTATTCCACGTTGAATTCCACATTCCATTCCAGACTCCATTACACTTTGCATTACATTACATTCCACGTCCGATTCCACTTTTCATTCCCTTCCATTTCTCGTTACATTCCACATTCCATTCCACATTCCATTCCATTCCATTCCAGCTTCCATTCCATTCCACAATTCCCTTCTGCATTCCAATCCATTCCCTTCAACATTGCATTTCATTTTCCATTCCACTCCAGTCCACATTCCATTCCACATTCCATTCCATTTAAACATTCCATTCCATCCCATTCCACATTCCATACCACATTCCATTCCATTTCATTCCGCATTCCATACCACATTCCATTCCATTTCATTCCACTTTCCATTCCATTCCATTTCACATTCCATTCCACTTTCCCTCTCATTCCATTCCACTTTCCATTCCACATTCCATTTCAGACTCCATTCCACGTTCCATTCCACATTCCATTCCACGTTCCTTTCTATGTTCCATTCCATGTTCCATTCGTTTCCATTCCACGATCCATTCCACATTCCATTCTGTTCCATTTCACTTTACATTCCACATTCCATTCCACGTTCCATTCCACTTTCCATACCATTCCATTGCATTCCATTCAATCCATTCTGGATTCCTTTGCATTCCATTCCAAATTATTTTTGACAATCCATTCCATTCCGTTCCACATTCCATTTAACATTCCTTTCCATTTCATTCCACTTTCTATTAAATTCTATTGCACATTTCATTCCTTTCATTTCCACATTACATTCAACTTTCCATTACACATTGCATTCCACATGCTATTCCACGTTCCGTTCCAAGTTCCGTTCCATTCCATTCCATGTTCCATTCTACGTTCCATTCCATTCAATTCCACATTCCATTGCACATTCTATTGTACATTCCTTTCCAAGTTCCATTCCACATTCCATTCCACTTTCCATTCCACGTTCAATTCCACGTCGCATTCCATTCAAGTTCCATTCCACATTCCACTCTTTTGCATTCCACGTTCCATTCCACATTCCATTCCATTCCATTCAACGTTCCATTCCAAGTTCCATTACATGTTCCAATC
The DNA here is from genome assembly GCF_028885655.2 of Pongo abelii. Taxonomy (NCBI): domain Eukaryota; kingdom Metazoa; phylum Chordata; class Mammalia; order Primates; family Hominidae; genus Pongo; species Pongo abelii. The sequence goes on along the minus strand of NC_072000.2, from coordinate 12,551,214 downwards.
AATTCCATTTCACGTTCCATTGCACATTCCATTCCTTTCCATTCCGCTTTCTATTCCCCATTCCATTCCCTTCCATTAAACATTCCTTCCCACATTCCATGCCACATTCCATTACATTCCATTCCACATTCCATTCAACATTCCATGCCACATTCCATTCCATTCCATTCCACATTCCATTCCACATTCTGTTCCATTCCATTCCATAGTCAATTCCACATTCCATTCCATTCCTTTCCATATTCCATTATGCATTCCATTCCATTTCATTCCACATTCCTGTGCACATTCCATTCCACATTGCATTCCACTTTCTCTTTCACATTCCATTCCATTCCTTTCCACATTCCCTTCCACATCCCATTCCATTACGTTCCATATTCCATGCCACATTCCATTCCACATTCCATTCCATTCCATTCCACATTCCATAATACATTCCATTCCATTGCATTCCTTGTTCCATTCCATTCCATTTCACTTTCCATTCCACATTCCATTCCACGTTCTGTTCCATTCCATTCCACATTCCATTCAACATTACATTGCAGACTCCATTCCACTTTCCATTCAACACTACATTGCGGACTCCATTCCACTTTCCTTTAAACATTCCATTCCACGTTCCGTTTTATGAACCATTCCATGTTCCATTCCATTCCATTCCACGATCCATTCCACATTACATTCCTTTCCATTTCACTTTCCGTTCCACATTCCATTCCACGTTCCATTACACATTCCGTTCCACGGTCCAGTCCACGTTCCATTCCATTCCATTCCACTTACTTTTCCACATTGCATTCCATTCCGCATTCCATTCCACATTGCATTCCATTGAATTTCACATTCCATTAAACATTCCACCTTCCATTCCAGATTCCATTCCACATTCCATTCCACGTTCCATTGCACATTCCATTCCACATTCCATTCCACTTCCCATTTCACGTTCCATTGCACTTTCCATTCCACATTCCATTACACATTCCATTCCATTCCATTCCACTTTCCTTTCCATTCCTTTCCACATTCCATTCCATTCCATTCCACATTGCATTCAATTCAATTCTACATTGCATTCAATTACTTTCCTTTCCACATTCCATTCCACATTCCATTCCGTTCCATTCCACATTCTATTGCAGATTATATTCCATTCCATTCCACAATCCATTCCATTTAATTCCATCCCACATTCCATACCACATTACATTCCATTCCACTTTTCATTCCATTTAATTCCACATTCCATTCCATTCCACATTCCATTCCATTCCGTTCCACATACCATTGCGTTCCTTTCCACATTCCATTCAATTCCATTGCATTCTTTTCCATATCCCATTCCGTTCCATTCCACTTTCCATTCCATTCCATTACACTATCCATTCCACATTCCATTCCATATTCTTTTCTACGTTCCATTCCATTTCACCCCAGAATTCATTCCATTCCTTTCCACGTCATTGCATTACATTCCACTTTCCATTACTCACTCCATTTCATTCCATTCCACATTGCATTCCAATGCATTCCACATTCCATTCCACATTCCATTCCATTCCATTCCACATTCCATTCCTTTCCTTTAAACTTTGCCTTCCACATTCCATTCCATTTCATTCCACATTCCTTTCCACATTCCATTCTGCGTTCCATTCCTCATAGCATTCCTTTCCATTCCACATTCCATTCCATTCCACATTCCATTCCGCATTCCATTGCATTCCTGTCAGCAATCCATTGAACATTCCATTTCACATTCTATTCCACATTCGATTCCATTCCATTCCACATTCCATTCCACATTCCTTTGCATTCCAGTCCACATTCCATTCCAAATTCCATTCCATTCCATTCCACTTTCCATTACGTTCTAAACCATATTCCATTCGACATTCCATTACACGTTCCATTCCACATTCCATTCCTCATTCCTTTCCATTACATTCCAACTTGCATTCCACATTCCATTTCAAGTTGCCATCCATTACATTCCACGTCCCATTCCACATTCCATTCCTTATTGCATTCCACTTTCGATTCCATTCTATTCCACTTTGCTTTCCATTCCATTCTATATTCCATTCCACTTTCCATTCCACATTCCATTTCACATTTCACTCCAGGTTGCATTCCATTCCATTCCACTTTCCATTTCACGTGCCATTCCATTCCATTCCATTCCACATTCCATTCCATTCCATTCCACATTCCATTCCATTCCATTCCACATTCCATTCCACTCAATTCCACATTTCATTCCATTGCATTCCATTCCACATTCCCCACCATTCCATTCCACATTCCATGCCATTCCATTCCATTCTTTTCCACTTTTCATTACATTCCTTTCCACATTCCAATCCATTCCATTCCACATTCCATTCCACATTCTATTCCACATTCCATTCCATTACAGTCCACGTTCTATTCCTTTCGAATCAACATTCCATTCCACGTTCCATTCCCCGTTCCGTTCCATTCCATTCCACCTTCCATTCCACATTCCACTCCACGTTCTACTCCACTTTCCATTCCATTCAATTTGAGCTTCCATTCCATCTTCCATTGCATACCATTCCATTCCAATCCACATTCCATTCCTTTCCATTCTACATTCAATTCCATTCCATTCCACATTGCATTGCCTTCAATTCCACATTCCATTCCATTCCATTGCATTCCACATTTCTTTACATTCCCTTCCGCTTTCCATTCCATTCAATTCCTTTCTATTCCGCATTCCATTCCATTCCATTCCGCATTCCATTCCATTCCACTACACATTCCATTCCATTCCATTCTACATTCCAATCCATTACAATCCACGTTGCATTCCATTCCATTCCACATTGCATTTCATGTTCCATTCCATTCCATTCCATTCCATTCTATTCCAATGAACATTCCATTCCACATTCCATTACATTCAATTCCACATTCCATTCTATTACATTCCACATTACATTCCACAATCCATTCCACAATCCATTGCATTCCACTCCACGTTCCATTCCACATTGCATTCCACATTCCATTCCGTTCTATTCCACATTCCATTCCACATTCCATTCCACTTTCCATTTGTTTCCATTCCACATTCCATTCCACTTTCCATTTGTTTCCATTCCACTTTTCATTCCATTCCATTCCACATTCGATTCCACTTTCCATTCTTTCCATTCCACTTTCCATTCCATTCCATTATATATTCCATTCCATTCCATTAAACATTCAATTCCATTCCAGGCCATATTCCATTCCACTCCATTCTACATTCAAGTCCATTCCATTCCACATTCCATTCCATTCCATTCCATTACATAGTCCATTCCATTGCATTCCACATTCCATTCAATTCCATCCCATTCCATTCCACATTCCATTCCACATTCCATTCCATGATCCATTCCATTCCACCTTCCATTCCACATACCATTCCATTCCATTCCAAAATCCATTCCACATTCCATTCCATTCCATTCCATGTTCCGTTGCCTTCCATTTCATTCCACATTCCACTCCACATTTCATTCCATCCGATTCCACATTCAACTCCATTCCATTAAACATTCCATTGCATTCCATTCCATTGCACACTCCATTACATTCCATTCCACATTCAATTCCATTCCTTTCCATTCCATATTGCCTTCTATTCCATCCACATTCCATTCCATTCCTTTCCACATTCCGTTCCATTCCATTCCATTCCACATTGCATTCCCTTTCATCCACATTCGATTTCATTCCATTCCACATTCCATTCCAATCCATTCCACATTTCATTTCATTCCATTCCACATTCCATTACAATCCATTCTACATTCTGTTCCATTCCATTCCACATTCCATTCAATTCCACATTCCATTCCATTCCACATTCCACTTCATTACTTTCCATTGAATTAAAATTCCATTCCACATTCCATTCTACATTCCATTCCATTCCATTCCACATTCCATTCCATTCAATCCCAAATTCTATTCCTCATTACATTCCACGTTCCATTCCCCATTCCATTCCATTGCATTCCACATTCCGCTCCACAATCCAATCCACATTCCATTCCATTGAATTCCACTTTCCACTCCCCTTTGCATTCCACTTTCCAGTCCACATTCCATTCCATTGCATTGCACATTCCACTCAACAATCCATTAAACATTGCATACCATTCAGTTCCACATTACAGTCCATTTCATTCAACATTCTATTCCACTTCCCATTCCATTCAATTCCACATTCCATTCCATTCCATTTCACATTCCATTCCACATACCATTCCGCGTTCCTTTCTACTTTCCATTGCACATTGCATTCGATTCCATTCCACGCTCCATTCCACATTTCATTATATTCCATTCCACTTCCCATTCCACATTCCATTCCACATTCCATTCAACATTCCTTTCCACATTCCATTCTATTCCATTCCCGTCCTCATTCCATTCCTCATTGCATTTTATTTCATTCCACATTCCATTCCATTCCTCTCCACATTTGATTCCACATTCCCTTCCATTGCATTACACATTCCATTCCAAATTCCATTCCACATTCCATTCCATTCCCCTTTCCTTCCACATTATGTTCCACGTTCCATTCCAACTTCCATTCCACATTCCATTCCATTTTCCGTTCCATTGCATTCCATGTTCTATTCCATTCAATTCCATATTCCATTCCATTCCATTTCACATTCCATTCTACATTCGATTGCACATTCCATTCCACATTCATTTGCACATTCCATTTCATTTCATTCCATTGGTTTCCATTCCACATTCCATTCCATTCCAATCCACATTCCATTCCATTCCATTCCACATTTTATTCCATTCAATTCCACATTCCATTCCATTCCCTTCCACGTTCCACTCCATTCCATTCCATTCCATTTCATTCCATTCCACATTCCATAACTTTCCACTCCATTCCACATTCCATACCATTCCACTGCATTCCATAATCCATTTTAATAATTCCACATTCCATTCCATTCCACATTCCATTGCATTCCATTTCATTACACATTCCATTCCACATCCCTTCCCCTTCCATTGCACATTGCTTTCCATTCCATTATATTCCTTTCCACATTCCATAGCATTGCATTCCTTTCCACATTCCATTACTTTCCGTTCTGCATTCCATTCCATTCCATTCCGCAATCCATTCCATTACATTCCAATTTCCATTCCACATCCCTTTCCATTCCGTTCCACATTCCATTCCGTGTTCCATTCTACATTCCATTCCACTTTCCATTACTTATTGCATTCCGTACCTTTCCACACTACATACCATTCCATTGCCTTCTATTCCACTTTCCATTCCATTCCAATCCACATTCCATTCCACATTCAATACCATTCAATTCCTCATTCCATTCGTTTCCATTCCACATTCCTTTCCATTGAATTCCACTTTCCATTCCGTTCCATTCCACACTCCATTCCATTCCATTATACATTCCATTCCATTCCATTCCACATTCCATTCCATTCCATTCCACATTCCATTCTATTCCACATTCCCTTCCATTCCTTTACATTCAAATGCAAATTCCATTACATATTCCATTCCATTCCATTTCACATTCCATTGCACTCCATTCCACATTCAATACTTTTCCGTTGTCCATTCTATTTCATTCCATTACATTCCACATTCCATTTCATTTAATCCACATTGCATTCCATTACGTTGCACATTGCATTTCATTCCATTCTATTCCACATTCAAATCCATTCCATTCCACATTCCAGTCCATTGCATTCCATTCCATTTCATATTACATTCTATTCCATTCCGCATTCCATTCCACATTCCATTCTTTTCCATTCCATTGCTTTCCACCTTCCATTCCACGTACCATTCCACATTCCATTCCATTCCATTCCATTCCACGTTACATTCCATTGCATTCCATGTTCCATTCTATTGCATTCCACGTTCCATTCCATTCAATTCCATTCCATTCCACATTCCTTTCCATTCAATTCCATGTTCTATTCTATTGCATTCCACGTTCCATTCCATTCCATTCCACGTTCCATTCCATTCCACATAACATTCTAACCCATTCCATTCCACGTTCCATTCCTCATTCCATTCCATTCAATTCTACATTCCATTCCATTCCATTCCATTCCACATTCCCTTCCTCATTCCATTCCATTGCATTAAACACTCCATTCCATTCCACATTCCATTCCATTTAACATTCCATTCCACTCCACATTCCATTCCACTTTCCAATCCATTCCATTCCACATTGCATTCAACATTGCTTTCCATATTCCATTCAATTCAATTCCGCATACCATTACCCATACCTTTATATTCAATTAAACGTTCCATTCCAAATTCCATTCCACATTCCATTCCATTCCATTTCACAATCCATTCCACAATCCATTCCAGTCAATTCCACATTCCTTTCCTCATTTCATTGTACATTCCTTTCCCCATCCCATTCCATTGCTTTCCACATTGCATTCTACAATCCATTCCACAATCCATTCCATTCTACTACATGTTCCATTCCACATTGCATTCCACATTCCATTCCGTTCTATTCCACATTCCATTCCACATTCCATTTCACATTCCATTCCTTTCCATTCCACATTCCATTCCATTCCATTCCACATTAGATTCCACTTTTCATTCCTTTCATTCCACATTCCATTCCATTCAATTCCATTCCAGATTGCATTGCACGTTCCATTCCACCTTCCATTCGACATTCCATTGCACGTTTCATTGCATTCCATTCCACTTTCCATTGCACATTCCATTCTATTCCACTCCACTTTCCATTTAACATTCCATTCCACCTTCCATTCCATTCCATTCCAGATTCCATTCCACATTCCATTTAACATTCCATTCCACATTCCATTCCATTCTGATCCACATTCCATTCCTCATTCCATTTCATTCCATTCCACATTCCGTTCCATTTAACTCCCCATTCCATTCCACATTCCATTCCATTCCATTCCACATTCCATTCCAAAATCTATTCTAAATTCCATTCCATTCCATTACACATTCACCCCATTTCTTTCCACGTTCCATTTCACGTTCCATTGCACATTCCATTCCACATTCCATTACGTCATATTCCACATTCCATTGCACATTCCATTCCATTCCATTCCTCATCCCATTCCACATTCCATTCCATTCCATTCCACATTCCTCACACATTACATTTCACGTTCCTTTCCAAGTTCCATTCCACGTTTCATTATATGTTCTATTCCCTTGCATTCCATGTTCCATTCCATTCCATTGCACGTTGCATTCCAGTCCGTTCCACGTTCCTTTTCATTCCGATTCACATTTCATTCGACTTTGCATTTCACATTCCATTCCACATTCCATTTCACATTCCATTCCATTCCTTTCCATTCCATTCCACATTCCATTGCATTCCAATCCACATTCCATTCCATTCCTTTCCACATTCCATTCCATTCCTTTGCACATTTCATTCCATTCCAATCCATTACGTTCCATATTCCATACCATTCCATTCCATTCCATATTCCATACTGTACCATTACATTCCACATTCCTATCTTTCCATTCCACTTTCCATTCCATTGCATTCCACATTCCATTGCATTCCATTCTATTCCACATTCCATTCCACATTCCTTTCCCTTCCATTCCAGATTCCATTCCATCCCATTAGCTTCCATTCCGCTTTCCATTCCAATTTCCATTTCACCTTCCATTCCATGTTGCATTCCACATTTTATTCCTAGTTCCATTCCATTCCATTACACTTTCCTTTCCACATTCCATTCCACATTACATTCCGTTGATATCCACTTTGCTTTATATATGCCATTCCACATTCCATTCAATTCCGTTGCACATTCCATTCCATATTCCATTCCACATTCCATTGCATTGAATTCCACATTCCATTCCAAATTCCGTTCCATTGCATTCCACATTCCATTCCACATTCAAATCCATTCTATTCCACATTATATTCCCTTCCATTCCACGTTCTATTCCATTCCATTGCATTCCACATTTCATTCCATTCCATTCCGCACACCATTCCATTCCCATCCATTCCATTCGACGTTCCATTCTATTCCATTCCTTTCCACATTTCTTTTAATTTCATTCCATTCTACATTCCATTCCAAGTTCCATTCCATTCCATTTCACATTCCATTCCATTCCATTCTTCGTTCCATTTCACAGTCCATTCCATTCCATTCCACATTCCATTTCATTCCATTCCCCATTCCTTCCACATGTAATTCCACGTTCCATTCCACGTTCCTTTCCAAGTTCCAATCCACGTTCCATTCCATTTTCCATTCCATTACATTCCATGTTCCATTCCAGTCAATTCCATATTCCCTTCCATTCTGTTTCACATTCCATTCCACATTCCATTTCACATTCTATTCCACATTCCATTGCACATTCCATTCCATTCCACATTCCATTCATTTCCAATCCTCATTCCATTCATTTCCAATCCACTTTCCATTCCATTACATTCCACACTCCATTCCATTGCATTCCACACTCCGTTCCACATCCCTTTCCATTCCATTCCACATTCCATTCCGCGTTCCACTTTACGTTCCATTACACGTTACATTGTACGTTGCATTCCACATTCCATTACTTATTCCATTCCATTCCTTTCCACACTACATACCTTTCCATTGTGTTCTATTCCACTTTCCATTCCATTCCAATCCACATTCCATTCGAAATTCCATTCCATTCTATTCCACATTCCATTCAATTCCATTCCACATTCCATTCCATTCAATTCCACATTCCATTCCATTCCATTCCACATTCCATTCTATTCCATTCCACATTCGATTCTATTCCACATTCCCTTCCATTTCTTTCCATTCAAATCCAAATTCCATTACACGTTCCATTCCATTCCATTCCACATTCAATTCTGTTCCATTCCGCATTCTATTCCATTCCATTCGACATTCAATTCTGTTCCATTGCCCATTCCATTCCATTCCATTACTTTCCACATTCCATTTCATTTATTCCACATTGCATTCCATTACCTTGTACATTGCATTTCAGTCCATTCTATTCCACATTCAATTCCATTGCATTCCATTCCATTCCATATTACATTCTATTCCATTCTTCTTTCCTTTCGATTCCATTCCATTCTATTCCACATTCCATTCCACATTCCATTCCTTTCCATTCCATTCCTTTCTGCGTTCCATTCCACGTACCATTCCACATTCCATTCCAGTCCACGTTCCATTCCATTCTATTCCACATTACTTTCCAACCCATTCCATTCTAAGTTCCATTACATTCCATTCCATTATATTTCATTCCATATTCCATTCTAATCCACATTCCATTCTTCATTCCATTCTGTTCTACATTCCATTTCATTCCATTCCACATTCTATTCCATTCCAGATTCCATTCCATTCCACATTCCCTTCCGAATTCCATTCCATTCCATTAAACATTCCATTCCATTCCACATTCCATTCCACTTTCCATTCCATTCCATTCCACATTGCATTCTACATTGCTTTCCACATTCCATTCCATTCAATTCCGCAGTCCATTCCCCATTCCATTCCATTCAATTCCACGTTGCATTCCGCAATCCATTCCACATTCCATTCCATTCTGTTCCACATTCTATTCCTCATTTTTTTTCATTCCATTCCACATTCCGTTCCATTTCACTCCACTTTCCATTCCACATTCCTTTCCATTCCATTCCACATTCTATTCCACTTTCCATACCATTCCATTCAATATCATTACACATTCCTTTCTATTTCATTCTACACTCCATTCAATTCCCTTCCACATTCCATTCCATTCCATTCCACATTCCATTCCATTCCGTTCCACATTCTATTCCTCATTCTACTTCATTCCATTCCACATTCCGTTCCATTTCACTCCACATTCCATTCCAGATTCCTTTCCTTTCCATTCCACATTCCATTCCACTTTCCATACCATTCCATTCAATATCATTCCACATTCCTTTCTATTTCATTCCACACTCCATTCAATTCCCTTCCACATTCTATTCCATTCCATTCCACATTCCGTTCCATTCCTTTCCACATTCCTTTCCATTCCATTCCACATTCCATTCCACATTCCATTCTATACCATTCCTCATTACATTCCATTCCATTACAAATTCCATTCCCCATCCGATTCCATTACATTACACATTGCATCCCACATTCTATTCCACAATCCATTCCATTCCACTCTACGTTCCATTCCACATTGCATTCCACTTTCCCTTCCATTCTGTTCCGGATTCCATTCCACGTTCCATTCCACATTCCATTCCACATTGCTTTTCTTTCCATTCCACATTCCATTAAACTTCATTCCACATTCGATTCCACTTTCCATTCCTTTCCATTCCACATTCCATTCCATTCCTCATTCCATTCCTCTTTGCAATCTGCCTTCTATTTGACTTTCCACTGCACGTTTCATTCCATTCCATTTCACTTTCCATTCCACATTCCATTCCATTCCACTCCACTTTCCATTTAACATTCCATTCCATTCTATTCCACATTCCATTTAACATTCCATTCAACATACCATTCCACACTCCATTCCATTCCGTTCCACATTGTATTCATCATTCTCTCTCATTCCATTCCACATTCCGTTCCATTTCACTCCACATTCCATTCCACATTCCATTCCATTCCATTCCACATTCCATTCCAAAATTCATTCCAAATTCCATTCCATTCCATTCCACATTGCATTAAACATTCCATTCCTTTTCTTTCCACGTTCCATTTCACGTTCCCTTCCACATTCCATTCCACATTCCATTCCATTCTATTCCACATTCCATTCCACTTTCTATTCCAGATTCCCTTCCATTCCATTCCTCATTCCATTCTACAGTCCATTCCATTCCTTTCCACATTCCATTCCACATTACTTTCCATTCCATTCCACATTCCTCCCACATTACATTCCACGTTACATTCCAAGTTCCATTCCACGTTCCATTATATGTTCTATTCCCTTGCATTCAGTGTTCCATTCCATTGCATTGCAAGTTCCATTCCAGTCCATTCCACGTTCCTTTTCATTGCAATTTACATTCAATTCCACATTGCATTTCACATTCCATTCCACATTCCATTCCATTCCATTCCATTCCATTCTATTCCACACTCCATTCCATTCCATTCCATTCCACATTCCATTCCATTCCACTTTGCATTCCATTCCAATCCTTTACATTCCACTTTCCATACCATTCCATACTGTTCCATTACATTCCACATGGCAATCTTTCCATTCCAATTTCCATTCCACTGCATTCCACATTCCTTTGCATTCAATTCCATTCCACATTCCATTCCACGTCCCTTTTCCTTCCATTCCAGATTCCATTCCATTCCATTAGATTCCATTCTGCTTTCCATTCCATGTTCCATTCTACCTTCCATTCCACGTTGCATTCCACATTGTATTCCAAGTTCCTTTCCAATCCATTACACCTTCTTTTCACATTCCATTAAACATTACACACCCTTGCTTTCCACTTTGCATTCTATAATTCATTCCACATTCCATTCCGTTCCATTCCACATTCCATTTCATATTCCATTCCACATTCCATTCTATTGCACGCGACATTCCATTCCGAATTCCATTCCATTGCTTTCCACATTGCATTCCATTCTATTCCACATTCCATTCCACGTTCTATTCCAGATTCCCTTCCATTCCATTCCTCATTCCATTCTACAGTCCATTCCATTCCTTTCCACATTCCATTCCACATTACTTTCCATTCCATTCCACATTCCTCCCACATTACATTCCACGTTACATTCCAAGTTCCATTCCACGTTCCATTATATGTTCTATTCCCTTGCATTCAGTGTTCCATTCCATTGCATTGCAAGTTCCATTCCAGTCCATTCCACGTTCCTTTTCATTGCAATTTACATTCAATTCCACATTGCATTTCACATTCCATTCCACATTCCATTCCATTCCATTCCATTCCATTCTATTCCACACTCCATTCCATTCCACATTCCATTCCATTCCACTTTGCATTCCATTCCAATCCTTTACATTCCACTTTCTATACCATTCCATACTGTTCCATTACATTCCGCATGGCAATCTTTCCATTCCACTTTCCATTCCACTGCATTCCACATTCCTTTGCATTCAATTCCATTCCACATTCCATTCCACGTCCCTTTTCCTTCCATTCCAGATTCCATTCCATTCCATTAGATTCCATTCTGCTTTCCATTCCATGTTCCATTCTACCTTCCATTCCACGTTGCATTCCATATTGTATTCCAAGTTCCTTTCCAATCCATTACACCTTCTTTTCACATTCCATTAAACATTACACACCCTTGCTTTCCACTTTGCATTCTATAATTCATTCCACATTCCATTCCGTTCCATTCCACATTCCATTTCATATTCCATTCCACATTCCATTCTATTGCATGCGACATTCCATTCCGAATTCCATTCCATTGCTTTCCACATTGCATTCCACATTCCATTCCACGTTCCATTCCATTATATTCCACATTGCATTCCATTCCATTCCACGTTCCATTCCATTAAATTGAATTCCACGTTTCATTCCTTTCCATTCCACATTCAATTCCACTCCATTCCATTACATTCCGTTCCACATTCCATTCTCTTCCATTCCATTCCACATTTCATTTCATTTCATTCCATTCCACATTCCATTCCATTCCATTCCACGTTCCATTCCATTCCATTCCACATTCCATTCCATTCCATTCCATTCCATTCCTTTCAACATTCCATAACATTCCACTACATTCCACATTTTATTAGTTTCCTTTCTGCATTCCATTCCTTCCATTCCCCATTCCATGCCATTGCATTCCACATTCCATTCCACATCCCTTTCCATTCCATTCCACATTCCTTTACACGTTCCGTTCTACGTTCCATTCAACATTTCATTTCATATTCCATTCCATTCCTTTCCACATTCCTTACCATTCCATTACATTCTATTCCACATTCCATTAAATTCCATTCCACATTCCATTTCAAATTCCATTCCATTCTATTCCACATTCCTTTCCATTCCATTCCACATTGATTGCATTCTATTTCACATTCCATTCCTTTCCATTTTACGTTTGATTCCACATTCCATTAAACGTTCCATTCCACATTCCATTCTCCATTCCATTACAAGTTCCATTCCATTCCATTCCTCGTTCCATTCTATTCCATTTCAAGTTCCATTCCATTCCATTCCTCGTTCCATTCTATTCCATTCCACGTTCCATTCCACTTTCCATTCCACATTCCATTCCACATTCCATTCCACGTTCCATTCCATTCCATTCCACGTTTCATTCCATGTTCCGTTCCATTGTATTCCACATTCCATTCCACATTCCATTCTACATTCCATTTCACGTTCCATTCCAAGGTCCATTCCATTCAATTCCATGTTACATACAACATTCCATTACATTCCATTCTACATTCCACTTCACATTGCATTGCAGGATCCATTCCACGTTCCATTCCACCTTCCATTCCACATTCTATTCCACGTTCCATTCCATGTACCATTCCACTTTCCATTCACGTTCCATTCCACCTTCCATTCCACATTCCATTGCACATTCCATTCCACGTTTCATTCCACTTACCATTACACGTTCCATTCCACATTCCATTCCATTCTATTCCGCATTCCATTCCACATTCCACTGCATTCCATTCTACATTCCATTCAACATTCCTTTCCACATTCCATTCCACTCCATTCCAAATTCCATTGCATTCTATTCCACATTCCATTCATTCCATTCCACGTTCATTCCATTCTGTTCCAGATTTCATTCCTTTCCTTTCCACATTTGATTCCACATTCAATTAAACGTTCCATTCCTCATACCACTCCATTCCACATTCCATTGCCTTCCATTCTAATTTACCTTCCACATTCCATTCCACTTTCCATTCCACGATCCATTCCATAACATTCCACGTTCTATTCCATTCACTTCCACGTTTCTTTTCATTCTATTCCACATTGCATTCCACATTCCAATACTCATTCCATTTCGCATTCCATTGCATTCCATTCCATTCCATTCCAAATTCCATTCCACATTCCTTTCCTCATTCCACTTCGCATTCTATTTCGGATTGCATTGCATTCCTTTCCATTCCATTCCACATTCCATTCCTTTCCAACCAACATTCCATTGCATTCCATTCCACTTTACTTTCCATACCAAAATCCATTACATTCCATTCCACCTTCCTTTCCATACCACAATCCATTCCTTTCCATTCCACATTACATTCCACATTCCTTTCCTTTCCATTTCATGTTCCATTCTATTCCATTCTGCATTCTGTTCCATATTCCCTTCCTTTCCATTCCACATTGCATTCCATTCCATTCCACATTCCATTCCACATTCCATTCCATTCCATGCCACGTTCCATTGCACGTTACATTCCACAATCCATTCCATTACTTTCCACGATCCACTCCACACTCAATTCCACATTCCATTCCACATTCCATTGCGTTGCATTGCACATTCCATTCCACATTCCATGCCACGTTCCATTGCTCATTCCTTTTCAGGTTCCATTCCTCGTTCCTTTCCATTCCATTTCACTTTCCATTCCATTCCATTTCAAGTTTCATTCCACATTCCATTTTATTTCCATTCCACATAACATTCCATTCCATTCCACGTTCCATTCCACGTTCCATTCCATGTTCCTTTCGACATTCCATTGCATTCCATTCCAAGTTCCATTCTGCACTCCATTCCACATTCCATTCCACCTTCCATTCCGTTCCATTCCACATTCCATTCCATAATCAATTGCACTTTCCATTCAACTTTCCATTCCACATTCCATTAAAGTCCATTCCACATTACATTCGGTTCCATTCTACATTCCTTTCCACATTCCACGTTCCATTCCATTCCATTCCATTCTAGATTCCTTTCCATTCCATTCCACATTATATTAGCATTCCATTCCATTCCATTCCACATTCCATTCCATTCCATTCCACGTTCCATTCAATTCCGTTCCACATTCCATTCCATTCCATTCCACATAGCATTCCACTATCCATTACACATTCCATACCACATTATAATCTACGTTCCATACTACGTTCCACTCCATTCCATTCCACGTTCCATTCCGCGTTCCATTCCTCGTTCCATTCCACGTTCCATTCCGTTCCGTTCCATTCCGTTCAACTTTGCATTGCACGTTCCATTCCATAACTTTCCACATTCCAGTCAATTCAATTCCGTTCCATTCCATTCCACATTCCTTTGCCTTCCAGTCCGCATTTTTTCCATTCCATTCCACTGTCCATTCATCGTTCCAATCCACGTTCAAGTTCGCGTTTCATTCCACTTTCCATTCCATTCCATTACACTTTCCATTCCGTTCCATTCTACTTTCCATTGTACGTTTCATTCCACATTCCGTTCCGTTCCACTCCATTACATTCCTTGTTGCATTCCACACACCTTTCCACATTTCATTCCGATCCTTTTCACATTCCATTCCACATTCGTTTCCACAATCCATTCCACATTCCATTCCATTCCATTCCATTACATTACACATTCCATTCCACATTCCTTTGCACATTCCATTCCACATTCCATTCCATTCCATTACCCATTCTATTCTACATTCCATTGCGCATTCCATTTCACATTCCATTCCACGTTCCATTCCATATTCCATTCCACGTTCCATTCCACATTCCATTCCACGTTCCATTCCACATTCCATTCCATGTTCCATTCCATTCCTTTCCATGATGCATTACACATTCCTCTCCATTCCATTCCACTTCCCATTCCACATTCCATTCCGTGTCCCATTCCGCATTCCATTCCATTGCAATCCACGTTCCATTCCACATTGCAGTTTATTCCACGTTCCATTTCACATTCCATTCCACATTCCATTCCACATTGCACTCCGCTCCATTCCACGTGCCAGTCCACATTCTATTCCACATTCCATTCCACATTCCATTCCAGTCCATTCTACATTCCACCGCATTCCATTCCACATTCAATTCCTCTTTCCATTCCATTCCATTCCACATTCCATTACATATTCCATTCCATTTCATTCCACATTCCACTTCTCTTTCCAGTCCATTCCATTCCATTCAAAATTCCATTCCGCATTCCTTACCACATTCCATTCCATTCCATTCCACGTTCCATTCCACATTCCATTCCACATTCTATTCCACGTTCCTTTCCATTCCATTGCACTTTCAATTCCACTTTCCATTCCATTATATTCCACGTTACATTCCACATTCCACTGCGTATACCATTCCTCATTCCATTCCAAATTCCATTCCATTCCATTCCACATTCCATTCCATTCCATTCCACATTCCATTGCATTCCATTACACATATCTTTCCACATTCCATTCCATTCCATTCCACATGCCATTACACATTTCGTTCCTTTCCATTCCACATTCCATTCCAAATTCCATTCCGCTTTCCGTTCCATTCCATTCCACAATCCATTCCAACTCCCATTCCTCGTTCCATTCCACGTTCCATTCCACGGTCCATTCCATTCCATTCCCTGATCCATTCCACGTTCCAGTCTACATTTCATTCCACATTCCATTAAACATTCCATTCCACATTCCATTACATTCCATTCCACATTCCACTGGATTCCATTCCACATTGCATTCCACTGCAGCCCACATTCCATTCCACATTCCATTCCATTCCATTCCACATTCCATTCCACCTTCCATTCCATTCAACATTCCATTCAACTTTCCATTCCACATTCCATTCCACACTCCATTCCATGCATTCCACAATCCATTCCACACTCTATTCCATAACATTCAACATTCAGTTTTACATGCCATTCCACATTCCATTCCATTCCATTCCATTCCACATTCCATTCCACATTCCACTCCACATTTCATTCCATTCCGCTCCAAGTTCCATTCCACATTCCATTCCACATTGATTCCACGTTCCATTCCACGTTACATTCCAGTCGATTCCACGATCCATTCCACTTTCCGTTCCATTCCATTCCACTTTCCATTCCACATTCCGTTGTACATTACATTCCAACTTCCATTTCAAATTCCATTCCACGTTCCATTCCACGTTACATTCCACGTTCCATTCCATGCAAGTTCCATTCCACATTCTGTTCCATTCCATTCCACGTTGCATTCAACATTGCATTCCACATTCCATTCCACAATCCTTTCCACTTTCCATTGCACATTGCATGCCACGTGACATTCCACATTCCATTCCACGTTCCATTCCACAATCCATTCCATGTTCCATTCCATTCAATTCCACGTTCCATTCCACATTCCATTCCACTCCATTCCACGTTCCATTCCACATCCCATTACACCTTTCATTCCACATTCCATTCCATTCCACATTCCTTTCCATTCCATTCCATTCCACATTTCTTTCCACATTCCATTCCATTTCATTCCACATTCCACTCCACATTCCATTCCTTTTTATTCCACGTAGCAGTCCACAATCCATTCCATTCCATTCCATTCCAGATATCATTCCACATTCCATTTCATTCCATTCCGCATTCCTTTCCACATTCCTTTCCAATCCATTCCACCTTCCATTCCACATTCCATTCCATTTGATTCCACATTCCATTCCGCATTCCATTCCACATTGCATTCCACGTTCCCTTTCACATTCCATTCGGCATCCCATACCACATTCCATTCCACATTCCATTCCATTCTATTCCACATTCCATAACACATTCCATTCCATTCCATTCCACGGTACATTCCATTACACTCCACATTCCATTCCACATTGCATTCCACGTTCCATTCCATTCCATTCCACGATCCATTCTACTTTCCATTAGATGTTCCATTCCTTTCCATTTCACTTTCTCTTCTGCATTCCATTAGAAGTTCCATTCGGCTTTCCATTCCACGTCCCATTCCATTCCATTCCACGTTACATTCCATATTCCTTTCCATTCCACATTCCATTCCTTTCCATTCAACATTCCATTCCATTCCATTCCTCGTTCCATTCGACGTCCCATTCCACATTCCATTCCATTCCATTGCACGTTCCATTCCATTCCTTTTCATGTTCCATTTTATTCCATTTCATGTTCCATTCCAGATTCAATTTCACATTCCATTCCACCTTCCATTCCATTCCATTCCATTCCACATTCCATTTCAATCCATTCCACTTTACATTCCATTCAATTCCACATTCAATTCCATTCCATTCCATTCCATTCCACCTTCCATTCCATTCCATATTGAATACCATTCCATTCCATTCCACATTCCATTCCACATTGCATTCCGTTCCATTCCAGATTCCGTTGCACATTCCATTCCACATTCCTTTCCAGAATGCTTTCCATTCCATTACACTTTCCTTTCCATTCCATTCCACTTTGCATTCCACATTCCATTCCATTCCGTCTTCCATTCCATTCCAGTCAACATTCCATTCCACATTCCGATCCATACCATTCCACATTTCATTCCACTTTCGATTCCATCCCATTTCAGATTGCATTCCATTCCATTCCACATTCCATTCCACATTCCATTCCATTGCTTTCCATTCCACATTCCATTCCACATTTCACTCCATTCCATTCCACATTGCATTCCATTCCATTCCATTCCACTTTTCAATCCATTCTCCATTCCATTTCATTCCACATTCCATTCCACATTTCATTCCATTCCATTCCACATTTGATTCCACATTCCATTCCATCTTCTATTCCGTTGCATTCCACATTCCATTCCACGCTCCATTCCATTCCATTCCACCCTCTGTTGCTTTCCATTCAACATTCCATTCCATTCAATTCCACATTCCATTCCATTCCATTCCATTTCATTCGACATTCTGTTCCATTCCAATCCACATTGCGTTCCATTCCTTTCCACATACCATTCAATTCCATTTCACATTCCTTTCCATTCTGTTCCACATTCCAGTGCATTCCGTTTCACATTCCATTCCAATCCATTCCATTACAGTTTCGATACCTTTCCATTCCATTCCATATTCCATTCATTCCATTACACATTCCATTCCATTCCATTCCCTTCCATTCCACATTCCATTCCATTCCATTCCACATATCTTTCCATGTTCCATTCTTCGTTCCATTCCATGTTCCATTCCACGTTCAATTGCACGTTCCAATCCACGTTCCATTGCATGCCATTCCACATTCCATTCCACATTCCATTCCATGGCATTCCAATTTCCATTCCTGTTTCAATTCCATTCAATGCCACATTCTATTCCATTGCTTTGCATTCAAGTCCACACTTCATTCCATTCCATTCCATTCCACATTCCATGCTATCCCATCCCATTCCACATTCCATTCCATTCTATTCCACATTTCCTTCCATTTCATTCCACATTCCATTCCATTCCATTCCACAATCCATTCCATGCTATTCCACATTCCATTCCACATTCCATTCCATTCCTTTCCACTTTCCTTTCCATTCCTTTTCATTCCAGTCCACCTCCATTCCATTCCATTCCATTCCATTCCACATTCCATTCTACTGTATGGCACATTCCATTCCATTCCATTCAATATTACATTCCATTCCATTCAGCGTGGCATTCCAATGCATTCTTCATTCCATTCCATGTTCTATTCTACGTTCCATCCCATGTTCCGTTCAGTTCTATTCCACATTACATTCTACATTCCATTGAATTCCATTCCACTTTCCATGCCACATTCCATTCCATTGCATTCCATTCCACATTCCATTCCACATTCAATTAAATTCCATTCGAATCCATATAGCATTCCATTCCATTCCATTCCCTTTCCGTTCCATTCGATTCTACATCCCCTTCCATTCCACTTTCAATTTCATTCCATTCGATGTTCCATTCCATTCTATTCCACAGTCCATTCCATTCGATGTTCCATTCCATTCTATTCCACAGTCCATTCCATTCCACGTTCCATTTCACATTGCATTCCATTTCATTCCAAATTCCATTCCACATTCCATTCCATTCCGTGACACATTCCATTCCATTCAATTACACTTTCCTTTGCATTCCAATCCTCATTCCACATTCCATTCCACTTTCCATTCCACGTTTGATTCCACTTTCCATTCCATTCCAAATTCCATTCCACTTTGCATTCCATTCTGTCTTATCTTCAATTCCACATTCCATTCGAAATTCCTTTCCACATTTCATTCCATTCCATAACACATTCCATTCCATTCCATTCCACATTCAATTCCTTTCCATTCCACATTCCACAGTCCATTCCATTCCATTCCATATTCCACATTCCATTCCACTTTCCATTCCACGTTAGATTCCACATTCCTTTCCACATTCATTCCATTCCATTCTGTGTTCCATTTAACTTTCCATTCCATTCCATTCCACTTTCCATTCCACTTTCCATTCCATTTTATTCCATGTTCCAATTCACATTCTATTCCATTCCATTCCATATTCCATTCCATTCCATTCCACATTCCATTCCATTCCATTCTACATTCCATTCCACATTCCGTTCAGTTCCATTCCACATTCCATTCCATTCCACAATCCATTCCACATTCCTTTCCATGACATTCCAGTTTCCATTCCACATTCCATTCAATTCCAATCCACATTCCGTTCCAATCCATTACATTCCATTGCAGTCCTCCTTCCATTCCATTCAATTCCATTCCACATTCCATTCCATTGCATTCCAAATTCCATTCCATTCCATTCCTCATTCCATTCCATTCAATTCAACTTTCCATTCAATTCCATTCCACATTCCATTCCATTCCATTCCATTCCACGTTGTGTTCTATTCCATTCCACATTCCATTAAATTTCATTCCACATTGCATTCCATTCAATTCCACGTTCCATTCCATTTCATTCCATGTTCCATTCCACGTTCCATTCCAGTTTCCATTCAACGTTCCATTCCACATTCCATTCCTTTCCATTCCACATTTTATTCCATCCCATTCCACATTGCATTTCGCATTAAATTCTATTCCATTCCACATTCCATTCCAGATTCCATTCCCCTCCCTTCCACATTGCATTCCACATAGCATTATATTCCTTTCAACATTCCTGTCCATTCCATTCCATATTCTATTCCATTCCATTCTACTCCACATTTAATTTCATTCCATTCCACATTCTTTTCCATGCCACTCCACATTGCATTCCATTCCTTTGCATTCCACATTCCATTCAAAATTCCATTCCACATTCCATTTGATTGCATTCCACATTGCATTCAATTCCGTTCCACATTCCATTCCATTCCACAATCCTTTCCATTCCATTCCATTCCACATTCCATTCCAAATGAATTTCCATTCCACTTTCCATTCCTCATTCCATTTCATTCCGTTCCACAATCCATACCAAATTCCATTCCACAATCCATTCCACATTACTTTCCATTCCGGAATCCATTCCACATTCCATTGAACCTTCCATTCCATTTCACGTTGCATTCCACATTCCATGTCATTCCATTCCACATTCCATTCCTTTCTATTGCACATTCGATTCCATCGCATTCCACTTTACATTCCATTCCACTCCACTTTCCATTCCACATTCTACTTCATTTCATTTCACATTCATTCCATTCCATTCCATTCCTCATTCCATTCCATACCACGTTCCATTCCATTCCATTACATATTCCATTCCACATTCTATTCCACTCCATTTCACATTACATTATATTCCCTTCCATTCCATTCTACATTTGATTCCCATTCCATTTCACGTTCAATTGCAGTTTCCATTCCACGTTCCATTCCACGTTACATTCCACATTCCATGCCACATTTCATTCCAATCCATTTCATATTCCATTCCACATTTGATTCCATTCCATTCCGCATTCAATTCCATTCCATTCCACGTTGTATTCCACATTCCAGCCCATTGCATTCCACATTCCATTCCATTCCATTCCATTCCACATTTCATACCATTCTATTCCGTATTCCATTCCATTCCACGTTTCATTCCATGTTCCATTCCATTCCATTCCACATTCCATTCCATTCCATTCCACGTTCCATTCCACATTCCATTCTATTCCATTCCACATTCCATTCCATATCATTCAACATTCCATTCCACATTCAATTCCCTTCCATTCCCAATTCCATTCCACATTCCATTAAACAATGCATTCCACACGCCATTCCATTCCGTAATCCATTCCACGTTCCTTTCCACGATCCATTACATTTCATTCCATTCCACATTCCATTATATTCAATTCCATTCCACATTACATTTCATTCCATTCCACGTTCCCTTCCATTCCATTCCAATCCACATTCCATTCCACTTTGCATTCCTTTCCATTCCACGTTTCATTCCACATTCCATTCCATTGAATTGCACATTCCATTCCATTCCTTTCCACATGGCATTCCATTCCATTCCACATTCCATTCCATTCCGTTCCACTTTCCATTCCACTTTCCATTCCATTTCATTCCACATTCCATTTCATCTTCCATTCCATTGCAATCCATTCCACATTCCATTCCATTCCATTCCACTATCCATTCCATTCCATTCCACATTCCATTCCATTCCATTCCACAATCCATTCCAATTTCCCTTCCATTCCACGTTCCATTCCACATTCCATTCCATTCCAGTTTCCGTTCCACATTCCATTCTCGTTCCATTCAACTTTCCATTCCATTCCATTCCACGTTACTTCCCACATGATATTGAATTCCATTAATCATTCCAGTACATTCCGTTCCATCCCACATTCTATTCTATTCCATTCCACATTCCATCCCATTCCATTGAACATTGCCTTCCATTGTGTTCCATTCCACATTCCATTCTATTCCACATTCCATTCCATTCCATTCCACCTTCAGATCCATTCCATTCCGTACCAGTCCTTGTTCCATTCCATTCCATGTCATTCCACATTCCATTCCATTCCATTCCACATTCCTTTCATGTTCCATTCCACGTTCAATTCCGCGTTCCATTCTACATTCCATTCCGCGTTCAGTTCCAGGTTCCAATCTCTTACATTCTATGTTCCATTCCACTTTCCATTCGACGTTCCACGTTCCATTACACTTTCCATTTCATGTTCAATTCCATGTTCCATTCCATTCCATTCCACCGTCCATTCAATGTTCCATTCCGCATTCTTTTCCATTCCATTCCACATTCCATTACACATTCCTTTCCTTTCCATTCCACATTCCCTTCCATATTTCATTCCATTATTTTCCACTTTGCATTCCACGTATCATTCCATTCCATTTCACACTCCATTGCATTCCATTCCACGTTCCTTTCCGTTACATTCCCATCCATTCTACATTGCATTCTATTCCACTACACCTTCCATTCCACATTCCACTCCAATCCATTCCACATTCCATTCCACATTCCATTTCTTTACATTCCATACCACATTCCATTCCATTCCATTCCACATTTTATTCGATTCCACATTCCATTCCACATTGCATTCTATATTCCATTCCGTGCCATTCAACACTGCATTCCAGTCCATTCCACATTCCATTCCATTCCATTCCACAATCCATTCCATTCCACATTTCATTCCATTCCACATTCCATTCCACATTGCATTCCGTTCCATTCCACATTTCCTTCTACATTCCATTCCATTCCCTTCAGCATTCCATTCCATTCCATTCAACAATCTATTCCATTCCATTACTTTCCTTTCCACCTTCCATTCCATTTCATACTGCATTTCATTCCATTCCATCATTGCGTTCCACATTCCATTCCACTCCATTTGACACTGCATTGCACATTCCTTTCATTTCCATTCCTCATTCCATTCCATTCCACATTCCGTTCCATTCCATTCCACATTCCATTCCACATTCCATTCGATTCCATTCCACATTGCATTACATTCCATTCCACATTCCATTCCATTCCATTCCACATTCCATACCATTCCATTCCACATTCCATTCCATTCCATTCCACATTCCATACCATTCCAATCCACATTCCATTCCATTCCCTTCCATATTCCATTCCATTCCATTCCATTCCACATTCAATTCCCTTTCACCTTCCATTCCATTCCATTCCCCATTCCATTCCACTTTCAATTTCACGATCCTTTCCATTCCATTTCACTTTGCTTTTAACGTTCCATTCCACGTTCCATTACACTTTCAATTCCAGGTTCCATTCCTTTCCATTCCAGTTTCCATTCCATGTTCCATTCCATGTTCCATTACACATGCCATTCAACATTCCATTGCACATTCCATTCCACATTCCATTCCACGTTCCATTCCATTCAATTCCCCTTTCCATTACACGGTCCATTCCTTTCCATTCCACATTCCATTCCACATTTCAATCCATTCCATTTCACATTCCATTCCGGATTTCATTCCAGATTCCATTCCACATTCCATTCCATTCCACGTTCCTTTCCACATTCCTTTCAACATTCCATTCCTTTCCACATACCATTCCACATTCCATTCCATTCCATTCCACTTTGCATTCCACATACCATTCCATTCCATTCAACTTTCCATTCCATTTCATTCCACATTCCATTCGACCTTCAATTCGATTCAATTCCACATTTCATTCCACTTTCCATTACATATTCCATTCCACATTCCATTCAATATTCCATTGCATTCCATTATGCATTCCATTCCACATTCCATTCCACATTCCATTTATTCTATTCCAGATTCCATTCCATTCCATTCCGGATTTCATTCAGTTTCATTCCATATTCTATTCCATTTCATTCCTCTTTGCATTCCATTTCATTCCAAATTCCATTCCACATTCCATTCCTCTACATTCCACATTCCATTCCACATTGTATTCCATTCCATTCCACATTCCATTCCATTCAATTCCACATTCCATTCTATTCCACATTCCAACAATTCCATTCTATGCTACATTCCATTCCTTTCAATTCCATTGCACTTTCCATTCCATATTCTGTTCCATGACATTCCACATTCCATTCCCTTTCACTTTTAATTCCCCGTTCAATTCCACGTTCCTCTGCTTGCAATTCCACTTTGCATTCCACTTCCATTCCACGTTCCATTCCAAGTAGCATTCCACGGTCTATTCCAGGTTTCTATCATTTCCATTCCACATTTCATTCCATGTTCCATTCCACATTCCATTCCACGTTCCATTCCACATTCCATTCCACATTCCATTACACATTCCATTCCATTCCATTCCGCATTCCATTGCACATTCCATTGCACATTCCATTCCATTGAATTCCACATTCCATTCCATTCCATTCCACATTCCATTCCCTATTCCACTCTATTCCATTCCACTTTCCATTCCACATTCCATTACACAATCCATTCAACAATCCATTCCATTCCACATTCCATTAAACAATGCATTCCACATTCCATTCCATTCCACGTTCCCTTCCACATTGCATTCCACATTCTAGTCCGTTCCACGTTCCATTGCACATTCCATTCCAAGTTGCATTCCACATTACATTCCGTTCCATTCCACATTGCATTCCACGTTCCATTCCATTCCACAATCCATTCCAATTCATTCCACATTCCATTCCATTTCATTTCACATTCCATTCGACCTTCCGTTGCACTCCATTCCACATTCCATTCCAGATTCCATTAAATTCCATTCCGCATTCCATTGCACATTCCTTTCCACGTTTCATTCCAATCCATTCCACATTGCATTCCGCATTCCATTACATTCCACATTGCATTCCACATTCCATTCCATTCCATTGCAGTTTCCATTCTATTTCATTACACATTCCATTCGACCTTCAATTCCATTCCTTTCCACATTCCATTCCATTCCATTCCACATTCCATTCCACGTTCCATTCCACATTTCATTCCATTCCATTCTACATTCCATTACACATTACATTCATTCTATGCCACATTCCATTCCACATTCCATTCCACGTTCCATTCCACATTTCATTCCATTCCATTCTACATTCCATTCCACATTCCATTCATTCTATGCCACATTCCATTCCACATTCCATTCCATTCCATTCCACTTTCCATTCTATTCCGTTCCACATTCCATTTCATATACCATTCCATTGCATTCCATATTCCATTTCATTTTGCGTTCCATTCCATTCAATTTTACTTTCCATTCCACGTTCAATTCCATTCCATTCCACATTCCATTCTTCTCCACTTTCCGTTCAATTCCACCCAATTAAAATTTCCATGCCATTCAATTCCATTCCACGTTCCATTCCACATTCTCTTCATGCCATTCCACAGTCCATTCCCCTTCACATTCCATTCCACGTTCAATTCCACTTTCCTTTCCTTTCCATTCCACTTTGAATTCCACGTTCCATTCTACTTTCCATTCCACGTTACATTCCACGTTCTATTCCAGGTTCCATTCCTTTCCATTCCACTTTCCATTCCATGTTCCATTCTACATTACATTCCACATTACATTCCACATTTCATTCCACATTCCATTAAACATTCCATTCCATTAGAGTCCACATTCCATTGAACATTCCATTCAACATTCCATTCCACGTTCTATTTCATTCCACTCCACATTCCATTCCAATACATTCCACGTTCAATTCCACATTCCATTCCTTTCCATTCCACATTCCATTTCATTCGATTAGACATTGCATTCCACCATCCATTCCACATTCCATTGCATTCCATTACACATTCCATTGCATTCCATTGCACATTACTTTCCACATTCCATTCCATTCCATTCCACATTCCATTCCACATTCCATTCCATTCCATTCCACATTCCATTCCACATTCGAGTCCATTCCATTCCACCTTACCTTCCATTACACATTCCATTGCATTCCATTCAACTTTCCATTCCACATTCCATTGCACATTACCTTTCCTTCCATTCCTCGTTTCATTCCATTCCATTCCACGTTCCATTCCATTCCACTCCACATTCCATTCCAATATATTCCACGTACAATTTCATATTCCACTCCATTCCATTCCAATACGTTCCATGTACAATTTCACATTCCACTCCATTCCATTCCACATTCCATTCCATTCCATGCCACTTTCCATTCCGCAATCCATACCACATTCCGTTCTATTCCATTCCACCTTAAATTCCACATTTCTTTCCACATTTCATTCCATTGCATTCCACTTTCCATTCCATTTTCTATTCCATTCCATTCCACAATCCATTCCACATTCCATTCCAATCCATTCCACATTCTATTCCACATTTGAGTCCATTCCATTCCATGTTCCATTGCACATTGCATTCCACATTCCATTCCATTCCTTTCCTCGTTTCATTCCATTCCATTCCACGTTCCTTTCCATTCCATTCCGCCTTCCATTCCACATTCCGTTCCAATCCACTCCACTTTCCATTCCATTCCATTCTACGTTCTATTCCACATTCCATTCCATTCCATTCCGTATTCCCTTCCATTCCATTCCACTTTCCATTGCATTTCATTCGCCTCCATTCCACTTTCCATTCCAATTCCGTTCCAAATTCCGTTCTATTCCATTACATACCATTACTTATTCCATTGCACATTTCATTCCACATTCCATTTCACTTTCCGTTTTACATTCCATTCCCCATTTCATTCCATTTCATTCCACGTTCCATTCCACATTCAATGTCATTCTTTCCACATTAAATTTCACATTCCAATCCACATTCCTTTCCATTCCATTCCAATGCACATTCAATTCCACTCCATTCCACTTTCCATTCCACATTCCATTCCATTCCATTCCATATTATATTCCACATTCCCTTCCATTCCACATTCCATTCCCTTCCATTCTAGGTACCATTCCATTCCATTCTATGATCCATTCTTTTTCATTCCACATTCCATTCCACATTCCATTCCATTCAGTTGTACATTCCACTCCATTCCATTCCACAGTCCATTCCATTGCAATCCAAGTTCCATTTCATTCTATTCCACGTTCCATTTCGTTTCATTCCACGTTCCACTCCACTTTCCATTCCGTGTTCCATTCCACGTTCCATTCTACGTTACATTCCACTTTCCATTCCACGTTCCATTCCACTATCCATTCGACTTTCCATTCCAAGTTCTATTCCAAGTTTCATTCCACGTTGCATTCCATTGCATTGCACATTCCAATCCACATTCCATTCCACATTCCGTTCCATTCCATTTCACATTCCATTCCATTCCATTCCACATGCCATTGCACATTCCTTTCCATTCCATTCAACATTGCATTCAAATCCATTCGATATTCCATTCCACATTCCATTCTACATTCCATTCCATATTCCATTCCACATTTCATTCCATTCCATATTCCATTCCACATTGCATTCCATTCCATTTCACATTCAATTCCACTCCATTCCATTCCATTTCACATTCCATTCCATTCCAATTTCCACTCTATATTCCGATCCATTCCATTCCATATTCCATTCAATACCTTTCCATTGCATTCCACATTACAATGAATTCCATTCCACCTTCCATTACATTACCTTCCACATTCCATTCAATTCTTCATTCCACGTTCCATCCCATGTTCCATTACACGTTCAATTCCAGTCCATTCCGCATTCCATTGCATTGCATTCCACATTCCATTGCATTTCATTTC
The DNA here is from genome assembly GCF_028885655.2 of Pongo abelii. Taxonomy (NCBI): domain Eukaryota; kingdom Metazoa; phylum Chordata; class Mammalia; order Primates; family Hominidae; genus Pongo; species Pongo abelii. Next base: position 12,522,341 of record NC_072000.2, on the reverse strand, counting down.
ACTTTCCATTCCTCATTCCATTACATTCCTTTTCACATTCCATTCCAAATTCCATTCCATTACATTCCACATTGCAGTCCAAATTCCATTACATTCCATTCCACATTCCATTCCATATTCCATTTCACATTCCACATTTCATTCCAAATTCCATTCTTTCCATTCCACATTCCATTCCACATTCCATTTCACATTCCTTTCCATTCCATTCCACATTCTCTTCCATTCCATTCCACATTCGCTTCCATTCCATTCCACATTCCATTCCATTCCATTCGACATTCCATTCAATTCCATTAAATTCCAATTTCCCTTTCATTCGATTCCAAGTTCCATTACAAGTTCCATTGCACTTTCCATTCTTCGTTCCATTCCATTCCATTCCACGTTCCATTCCACCTTCCATTCCACTTTCCATTCCACGTTCCTTTCCACATTTCATTCCACTCCACTTCTTATTCCCTTCCACATTCCATTCCAATTTTTTCCACATTCTCTTCCATTCCATTTCAAATTCCATTCCATTTCATTCCAATCCACATTTCATTCCATTCCTTTCCATATTTCATTCCATTCCCTTCGACATTGCATTCCAATGCATTCCACATTCCATTCCATTCCATTCCGCATTCAACCCCATATTCCATTCCACATTCCATTCCATTCCACAATCCTTTCCTTTCATTCCATTGATTTAAACATTAAATTTCACATAGATTTGCATTCCCTTCCAAATTCCATTGTACAATCCATTCCATTCCATTTCTCATTCCATTCAATTCCAATCCATTCCATTCCACATTCCATTCCACTCCATTCATCATTCTATTCCATTCCATTCCACATTGCATTCCATTGTATAGCACATTCCATTCTATTCCATTCCACATTGCATTCCAAATTCCATTCCTTTCCATACCGTATTCCATTCCACATTCTATTCCATTCCATTCTCATTCCATTCCAAATTCCCTTCCATTACATTCCATATTCCATTCTACGTAAAAATGCATTCCGTTCCACTTTCCGTTAAATTCCATTCCATTCCACTTTCCATTCCATTCCATTCCATTCCACTTTCCATTCCATTCCACTTTGCATCCCATTCCATTCCACGTTCCATTCCACTTTCCATTCCACGTTCCATTCCACGTTCCATTCTACATTCCATTCCACGTTCCATTTCACATTCCATTCCACGTTCCATTCCACTTTCCATACCATTTTGCATTTCTCATTTCTTTCCACGTTCTATTCGATGTTCCAATCCACGTTCCATTCCACATTCCATTCCACGTTCCATTTCATTCCATTCCACATTCCGTTCCACGTTTCATTCCGTTCCATTCCTCATACTCTTCCACGTTCCATTAAACATTCCACTCATTCCATTTCAAATTCCATTCCATTCTTTTCCAATCCATTCCATTCCACATTGCTTTCCATTCCATTCAACATTCCATTCCATTCCACATTCCATACCATTCCATTGCATCACATATTCCATTCAATTCCATTCCACATTCCAATCCTTTCCATTCCACATTCCATTCCATTCCACTCCACATTCCACTCCACATTCCATTACACATTCCAATCCATTCCACTCCACGTTCCATTCCTTTCCATTGCATTCCTTTCCTCATTCAATTCCATTCCATTCCGTTCCACATTCCAATCCATTCCCTTGCACATTCCGTTGCATTCCACTCCACATTCCATTGCATTCATTTGAATTCCATTCCATTCCACCTTCCACTCCATTCAATTCCATTCTGCAATACATTCCATTCCCTTCCACATTCCATTCCATTCCGTTCCACTTTCCTTTCCAAATTCCTTTCCATTGCGTTCCTCATTCCATTCCATTCCATTCCAAATTCCATTGAATTCCATTCCAGATTCCATGCCTTTCCACTTTCCATTCCACGTTCCATTCCATGTTCCATCCCATGTTCCATTCCATGTTCAATTCCAGTTCATTCCACATTCCATTCCATTCCATTCCACATTGCATTCCAATTTCTAATTCCATTCCACATTCCATTCGTTTTTTCATTCTACCTTTCTTTCTTTCCGCATTCCATTCCACATTCAATTCTATTCCATTTCACTTTCAATTCCACTCTATTCCATTCCATTCCACATTCCATTCCATTCCACTTTCCACTCTACATTCCAATCCATTCCATTCCATACTCCATTCAATTCCCTTCCATTGCATTCCACATTCCAATCCTTTTCATTCCTCTTTCCACTCAATTCCCTTCCGTTGCATTCCACATTCCAATCCATTCCATTCCACCTTCCATTCCATTCCCTTCCACATTCCATTCCACGTTTCATTCCACGTTCCAACCCACGTTCCATTCCACGTTCCATTCCACTTTCCATTCCACGTTCCATCCCACATTCCATTCCCTGTTCAATTCCAGTCCATTCCACATTCCATTCCATTCCATTCCACATTGCATTGCATTGCATTGCATTCCGCATTCCATTGCATTCCATTCCACTTCCCATTCCACATTCCATTCCATTTCATTTCACATTCCATTCCAAATTCCATTCCATTATATTCCACGTTGCATTCCAAATTTCATAACCTTCCTTTCCACATACCATTCCACAATGTATTTCACATTCCATTCCACTCAATACCACATTCCATTATATTCCATTCGACATTCCATTCCACATTCCATTCAATTCCTTTCCACATCCCATTCCATTTCACTTTCCATTCCATTCCATTCCACATTACATTCCTTTAAATTCCATTCCATTCCACATTGCATTCCACATTCCACTCCATTGCATTCCACATTCCATTCCATTGCATTGCACTCCACATTCCATTCCACATTCATATAAATTCCATTCTAGTCCATATGCATTCCATTCCATTCCATTCAGTCTCCATTGCATTTGATTGAACATCCTATTCCAATGCATTACAAATTGCATTCCATTCGTTTCCACATTCCATTCCATTCCACCTCCCATTCCATTCCATTCCATTCCACGTTCCATTCCATTCCACGTTCCATCCCTCATTCCATTCCATTTCATTACACATTTCATTCCTCGTTCCATTCCATTCCATTCCATTGCACATTACAGTCCATATAACAATCCATTCCATTCCACATTCCATTCCATTCCATTCCACATTCCATTCCATTCCATTCCACATTCCACATTGAATTCCACTTTCCATTCAACGTTACATTCCACATTCCGTTCCACGTTCCATTGCATTCCATTCTACCTTCCATTACACGTTCCATTCCATTCCAATCCACGTTCCATTGCATTTCATTCCACGTTCCATTCCACAATCTGTTTCTTTCCATTCCACATTCCATTCGGTTCCATTCGGCATTCCTTTCAATTCCACATTCCATTCCACGTTGCTTTCCATTCCATTCTGCATTGCATTCCACATTACATTCAATTCCATTCCACTTTCCATTCCATTCCATTCAACATTCCATTCCACATTCCATTCTTTGCCATTCCAGTTTCCATTACACTTTCCATTTCATTCAAATCCACATTCCATTCCCTTCAATTCCATTCCACTACACATTCCATTCCATTCAATTCCATTACACATTCCACTCCATTCCATTCTACATTCCATTCCATTCCATTCCACATTCCATTCCATTCCATTCCACATTCCATTCCATAACACTCCAAATAACATTCCATTCCATTCCATTACTAATTCCATCCCATTCCACTCCACATTCCATTCCATTCCATTCAACGTTATATTCCATTACATTCCACGTTCCATTCCACGTTCCATTCCACTTTCCATTCCACTTTCCATTCCGTTACATTCCACTTTCAATTCTATGTTCCATTCCACGTTCCATTACAGGATACCTTTCATTCCATTCCACTTTCCATTCCACGTTCTATTCCACGTTCCATTCCATTCCATTCCAACTTCCATTTCACGTTCCATTCCATGTTCCATTCCATGCCATTCCACATTTCATTCCATCTCATACCACATTCCATTTCACATTCCATTCCATTCCATTCTACATTCCATTACAAATTCCATTCCACTCCCTACCACATTGCATTCCAGATAGCATTCCATTCCTTTCCACATTCCATTCCATTCTATTCCAGATTGCATTCCTTTCCATTCCACATTCCTTTCCATTCCATTCCACATTGCATTCCGTTCCTCTGCATTACACTTTCCATTCCAAATACCATTCCACATTCCATTTGATTCCATTCCACATTCCATTCCATTCCATTCCACATTCCAGTGGATTCCATTCCATTCCATTTCATTCCATTCAATTCCATTCCATTCCACATTCCTTTCTATTCCATTCCACATTCCTTTCATTCTATTCCATTCCATTACACATTCCATTCCACATTCCATTCCACTCCATTTCACATTGCATTCGATTCCATTCCATTCCACATTCCATTCCATTCCATTTCACATTGCATTCGATTCCATTCCATTCCATTCCATTCCATTCCATTACATTCCGCATTCCTTTCCATTCCGTTCCATATTCCTTTCCATTCTATTCCACATTCCTTTCCGTTCTATTCCATTCCATTCCACATTCCATTCCACATTGCTTTCCATTCCATTACATGTTCCATTCCACATTGCATTCCATTCCATTCCACATTACATTTCATTCCATTCCACATTCCATTCCACATTCCATTCCATTCCATTCCACATCCCATTCCACTCCATTCTACATTCCATTCCATTCCATTAAAAGTTCCATTCCACATTCCATTTCATTTCATTCCATTCCATTCCATTCCACATTCCATTCAAATCCATTCCACGTTGCATTAATTTCCATTTCATTCTACATTCCTTTCGACATTCCATTCCACATTACATTCCATACCACGTTCCATTCCACATTACATTCCACATTCCATTCCATACCATTACACTTTCCATTCCACATTCCAATCAATTTCATTCCACATTCCATTCCATTCAATTCAACATTCCATACCACTTTCCTTTCCATTCCTTTGTATATTCCATTCCTTTTTCCATTCCATTCCACATTCCACTGCACATTGCATTCCATTCCATTACACATTCCATTATATTCCATATTCCCTTCCATTCCCGTCCACATAGCATTCCATTCCATTCCATTCCAAATTCCATTCCACATTCCAATCAATTCCACTTTCTATTCCACTCTCCATTCCATTCCATTCCACAATCCATTCCGCATTCCTTTCCATTCCATTCTTTTCCAGATTGCATTCCATTCCATTCCACTTTCCTCTCCATTCCATTCCACATTGCATTCCGTTCCTCTGCATTACACTTTCCATTCCAAATTCCATTCCACATTCCATTTGATTCCATTCGACATTCCATTCCACATTCCATTTGATTCCATTCGATTACATTACATTCCATTCAATTCCATTCCATTCCACATTCCATTCCACATTCCATTCCATTCCATTCCACATTCCATTCCATTCCATTCCATTCTATTATATTCCATTCAATTCCATTCCATTGCACATTCCTTTCTATTCCATTCCACATTCCTTTCCATTCCATTCCACATTCCTTTCCGTTCTATTCAATTCCATTCCACATTCCATTCCACACTGCTTTCCTTTCCATTACATGTTCCGTTCCACATTGCATTCTATTCCATTCCACATTAAATTTCATTCCATTCCACATTCCATTCCATTCCATTTCACATCCCATTCCACTCCATTCTACATTCCATTCCATTCCTTTAAAAGTTCCATTCCACATTGCATTCCATTCCATTCCACATTACATTTCATTCCATTCCACATTCCATTCCACATTCCATTCCATTCCATTCCACATCCCATTCCACTCCATTCTACATTCCATTCCATTCCATTAAAAGTTCCATTCCACATTCCATTTCATTTCATTCCATTCCATTCCATTCCACATTCCATTCCAATCGATTCCACATTGCATTAAATTCCATTTCATTCTACATTCCATTCCACATTCCATTGCACATTGCATTCCATTCCATTACACATTCCATTCCATTCCATATTCCCTTCCATTCCCGTCCACATAGCATTCCATTCCATTCCATTCAAAATTCCATTCCACATTCCAATCAATTCCACTTTCCATTCCACTCTTCATTCCATTCCATTCCACAATCCATTCCGCATTCCTTTCCATTCCATTCCCTTCCATATTCCATTCCATTCCATATTCCACCCCACTTCATTCCGTTTTCCAATCCATTCCATTCTTTTCCATTCCATATTTCATTCCTTGTTGTATTCCACTGCATTCCACATTACATTGCACATTCCGTTCCAAGTTCCATTCAATATTCCATTCCATTCCATTCCATTCCACATTATATTCCACATTCTATTCCATTCCATTCCACATTCCATTGCTCATTCCATTCCACGTTCCATTCCACATTCCATTCTAATTCATTCCACATAGCATTCCACGTTCCATTCGATTCCATTTCACATGGCATTCCAGATTCCTTTCCATTTCACGTTCTATTCCACATTCCATTCCACATTCAATTCCACATTCCTTTCCATTCCATATTCCATTTTACATTTCATTACATTCCATTCCACATTTCATTTCACATTCCATTCCATTCCATTCCACATTCCATTCCACATTCCATGCCATTCCTTTCCAAATTCCTTTCAATTCCATTACTCATTCCATTCCACATTTCATTCCACATCCCTTTACTTTCCATTCCACATTCCATTCCACATTCCACTCCACATTCCATTCCACATTCCATTTCATTCCATTCCACATTCCATTCCATATTCCATTCCACATTCCAATCCACTTTCCATTCCATTCCATTCCACATTCCATTCAACCTTCTATTCCACATTCCAGGCTCATTCCATAGTATTTCTTTCCACATTCCATTCCACATTCCATTGCACTCCAATTTACATTCCATTCCACATTCCATTCCTTTCAATTCCACATTACATTCCACATTCCATTCTGAAGACCATTCCACATTCCATTGCACATTCCATTCCACGTTCCATTCAAGTTCCATTGCATTTCGTTCCACATTCCATTACACAATCTGTTGCATTCCAATTCACATGCCATTCCACATTCCATTCCATTCCACATTCCATTACACATTCCATTCCACATTCCATTATGCAGTCCATTCCATTCCATTCCTGTTTCCATTTCATTCCAATCCTCTTTCCATTGCACATTTCATTCCATTCCATTCCACATTCCATTCCACATTCCATTCCAGATTCCCTTGCATTCCATTCCACATTCTATTGCATTCCATTCTATGTTCCATTCCAATTTTCATTAAATTCCACTCCACATTCCATTCCATTCCATTCCACATTCTACTCCTTTCCAATCCTCATTTCATTCCATATTTCAATCCATTCCTGTCCATTACACAGTCCATTCAACATTCCATTCCACATTCCGTTCTATTCCATTCCACATTCCATTCCATTCCATTCAATTCCATGTTCCATTCCACACTCAATTCCAGATTCCATTCCACATTCCATTCCGTTCCATTCCACATTTCATTCCACATTCTATACCACGTTCAATACCATATTCCATTCCATGTTCCATTCCACGTTCCATTCCACGTTCAATTCTATTGCATTTCACGTTCCATTACACATTCCATTCCATTCCTTTCCAAGTTCCATTCCACATTCAATTCCACTTTCCATTCCATTCCATTCAACGTTCCTCTCCACATTGCACTTCATTTCATCCTAATATCCATTCCACACTCCATTCCACATTACATTCAACATTCTATTGCGTTCCATTCCACATTCCATTCCACAATCCATTCCATATTCCAATCCACTTTGCTTTAAACGTTCCATTAAATTCCCTGTCACATTCCATTCCACAATCCATTCAATTCCATTCCACACTCCATTCCACATTACATTCCACATTCCATTCTGTTCCATTCCACATTCCATTTCACATTCCATTCCACTTTCCATTCCACGTTCCATTCGAATTCATTCCATGTTCCATTGCACATTCGATTCCATTTCATTCCACAGTCCATTCCACATTCCATTCCACATTCCCTTTTCCTTGCATTGCTTTTCATTCCACATTCCATTCCACATTCCATTTCATACCATTTCACAATCCATTCCAAATTCCATTCCATTCCATTCCATTCCACATTCCATTCCACTTTCCATTCCATATTCCATTACGCTGTCCATTCCAAATTCCATTCCACATTCCAGTCCGCAATCCATTCCACATTCCATTCCATATTCCAATACGCTGTCCATTCCAAATTCCATTCCACATTCCAGTCCACATTCCATTCTCATTCCATTGAATTTCTTTCCACTTTCCATTCCACATTCCATTGCATTCCAATTCACGTTCCATTCGACCTACCAATAAATTCGATTCCATTCCATTCCACATTCTATTCCACATTCCATTCCACATTCCTTTCCGCTGACCATTCCATTCCATTCCACGTTCCATTCCATTCGAATCAACATTCCATGTCACATTTCATTCCATTCCATTCCACGTTCCATTCCACTTTCCATTCCACGTTCCATTCCACATTTCATTCCATTCCACTTCATATTCCATTCCACATTCCATTCCATTCTGTTCCACAATCTCTTCCATTCCATTTCAAATTCCATTCCACTTCATTCCAATCCACTTTTCATTCCATTCCATTCCATATTTCATTCCATTCCCTTCAACATTGCATTCCATTGCATTCCACATTCCATTCCATTCCATTCCACATTCAACCCCATATTCCATTCCACATTCCATTCCACATTCCATTCCATTCCATTCGAGATTCCATTCCCTTCCATTCCATTCCATTGCACGTTCCATTCCACTTTGAATTAAACTCTGTTCCACATTCCATTTCTCATTCCAGTCCATTCCATTGCACATTCCATTCCATTCCAATCCACATTTCATTCCACATTCCATTGCACAATGCATTCCACATTCCATTCCACTTTCCATACCACATTCCATTAAAGTCCATTCAATATTACATTCTGTTCCTTTCTAAATTCCATTCCACATTCCATTCCATTGCGTTCGACATTCCATTCCATTACACTCCTCATTTCATTCCAGTTTCACTTCTATTCCATGCCACATTCTATTCCAAGTTCCATTCCATTCAATCACACTTTCCATTCCACCTTTTGTTCTCCATTCCATTACACATTCCATTCCAGATTTCATTCTTTTCCATTCTGCATTCCATTCCTCATTCCATTCCACTCTACGTACCAATCCATTCCATTCCACATTCCATTCCATATTCCATTTAATTCCATTCCACATTCCATTCTCATTCCACTGCATTACATTAAAGATTCCATTCCACTTTAAATTCAGTTTCATTTCACATTTCATACCACTTTCCATTCCATTGCATTCCACATTCCATTCCAGATTCCATTCCACTTACCATTCCATGTTCCATTCCACATTTCATTCCAAGTTACATTCCATTCCATTCCACCTTCCATTTGATTACATTCCACGTTCCATTTCATTTCGTTCCTCATTCCATTCCACATTCCATTTCAGATTCCAATCCACATTCTATTTCACTTTCCATTCCATTCCAAAATCCATTCCATTCCATTCCGCATTCCATTCCATTCCATTCCACATTCCTTTCCACTTTCCATTACACATTCCATTCCACTTTCCATTCCACGTTCCGTTCCATTGCATTCCACATTCCAATCCTTTCCATTCCATATTCCATTCCATTAAATTCCACACTCCATTCCATTGCATTCCATTCCATTCCACATTCCATTCCATTCCATTCCATTCCAAATTCCATTCTATTGAATTCCACATTCCATTCCACTCCATTCTATTTCATTCCACATTCGACTCCATTCTATTGCTTTCCACATTCCATTCCATTCCATTTCACATTTCATTCCACGTTACATTCCATTCCATTCCACCTTCCATTCCATTACATTCCACGTTCCATTTCTTTTCGTTCCTCATTCCATTCCACATTCCATTTCACATTCCAGTCCACATTCTATTTCACTTTCCATTCCATTCCACATTCCATTCCATTCCATTCCATTCCGCATTCCATTCCATTCCATTCCACATTCTTTCCACATTCCATTGCACATTCCATTCCACTTTCCATTCCATGTTCCATTCCATTGCATTCCACATTCCAATTCTTTCCATTCCATATTCCATTCCATTAAATTCCACACTCCATTCCATTGCATTCCATTCCATTCCACACTCCATTCCATTCCATTCCATTCCATTCCACATTCCATTCCATTCCATTCCATTCCAAATTCCATTCTATTGAATTCCGCATTCCATTCCACTCCATTCTATTTCATTCCACATTCGACTCCATTCTATTGCTTTCCACATTCCATTCCATTCCATTTCACATTTCATTCCACGTTACATTCCATTCCATTCCACCTTCCATTCCATTACATTCCACGTTCCATTTTATTTCGTTCCTCATTCCATTCCACATTCCATTTCACATTCCAATCCACATTCTATTTCACTTTCCATTCCATTCCACATTGCATTCCATTCCATTCCGCATTCCATTCCATTCTATTCCACATTCTTTCCACATTCCATTGCACATTCCATTCCACTTTCCATTCCATTCCATTCTGCATTCCATTCCATTCCATTCCACATTCTTTCCACATTCCATTGCACATTCCATTCCACTTTCCATTCCATTGCATTCCACATTCCAATTCTTTCCATTCCATATTCCATTCCATTAAATTCCACACTCCATTCCATTGCCTTCCATTCCATTCCACATTCCATTCCATTCCATTCCATTCCATTCCATTCCAAATTCCATTCTATTGAATTCTGCATTCCATTCCACTCCATTCCATTTCATTTCACATTCGACTCCATTCCATTGCTTTCCACATTCCGTTCCATTCCATTCCACATTGCATTCCATTCCATTCCACATTCCATTCCACTTTCCATTCCAGGTCGCATTCCATGTTCCATTCCATATCCCATTCCACGTTCCATTCCTTTCCATTCCACATTCCATTCCACATTCTCATTCCATTTCACATTCTCATTCTATTCCACATTTCATTCCACATTCCATTCCATTCTATTCCACATTCCATTCCACATTCCATTACATTCCTTTCCACATTCCATTCCACATTCCATTGTATTCCATTCCACTTTCCGCTCCACATTCCATTCCATTCCATTCCACGTTACATTCCTCGTTCCATTCCATTCCATTCCACGTTCCATTCCACGCTCCATTCCTAATTCCATTCCACGTTCCATTCCACCATCCACTGCAAGTTCCATCCCATGTTCCAATCCATTTCATTCGACGATCCATTCGAAATTCCACTACGTTCCATTCCACTTTCATTTCCAAATTGCCTTCCACATTCCATTCTTTTCCATTCCACATTCCATTCGACATTCCATTCCATTCCAATCCAATTACCATTCCACATTCCATTCCACATACCATGCCACATTCCATTCCATTCCATTCCACATTTCATTCCACATTCCATTCCACATTCCAATCTACATTCCATTCCATTCCATTCCACATTCCATTCCACATTCCATTCCATTCCATTCGAGATTCCATTCCCTTCCATTCCATTCCATTGCACGTTCCATTCCACTTTGAATTAAACTCTGTTCCACATTCCATTTCTCATTCCAGTCCATTCCATTGCACATTCCATTCCATTCCAATCCACATTTCATTCCACATTCCATTGCACAATGCATTCCACATTCCATTCCACTTTCCATACCACATTCCATTAAAGTCCATTCAATATTACATTCTGTTCCTTTCTAAATTCCATTCCACATTCCATTCCATTGCGTTCGACATTCCATTCCATTACACTCCTCATTTCATTCCAGTTTCCCTTCTATTCCATGCCACATTCTATTCCAAGTTCCATTCCATTCAATTACACTTTCCATTCCACCTTTTGTTCTCCATTCCATTACACATTCCATTCCAGATTTCATTCTTTTCCATTCTGCATTCCATTCCTCATTCCATTCCACTCTACGTACCAATCCATTCCTTTCCACATTCCATTCCATATTCCATTTAATTCCATTCCACATTCCATTCTCATTCCACTGCATTACATTAAAGATTCCATTCCACTTTAAATTCAGTTTCATTTCACATTTCATACCACTTTCCATTCCATTGCATTCCACATTCCATTCCAGATTCCATTCCACTTACCATTCCATGTTCCATTCCACATTTCATTCCAAGTTACATTCCATTCCATTCCACCTTCCATTTGATTACATTCCACGTTCCATTTCATTTCGTTCCTCATTCCATTCCACATTCCATTTCAGATTCCAATCCACATTCTATTTCACTTTCCATTCCATTCCAAAATCCATTCCATTCCATTCCGCATTCCATTCCATTCCATTCCACATTCCTTTCCACTTTCCATTACACATTCCATTCCACTTTCCATTCCACGTTCCGTTCCATTGCATTCCACATTCCAATCCTTTCCATTCCATATTCCATTCCATTAAATTCCACACTCCATTCCATTGCATTCCATTCCATTCCACATTCCATTCCATTCCATTCCATTCCAAATTCCATTCTATTGAATTCCGCATTCCATTCCACTCCATTCTATTTCATTCCACATTCGACTCCATTCTATTGCTTTCCACATTCCATTCCATTCCATTTCACATTTCATTCCACGTTACATTCCATTCCATTCCACCTTCCATTCCATTACATTCCACGTTCCATTTCTTTTCGTTCCTCATTCCATTCCACATTCCATTTCACATTCCATTCCACATTCTATTTCACTTTCCATTCCATTCCACATTCCATTCCATTCCATTCCGCATTCCATTCCATTCCATTCCACATTCTTTCCACATTCCATTGCACACTCCGTTCCACTTTCCATTCCACGTTCCATTCCATTGCATTCCACATTCCAATTCTATCCATTCCATATTCCATTCCATTAAATTCCACACTCCATTCCATTGCATTCCATTCCATTCCACACTCCATTCCATTCCATTCCACATTCCATTCCTTTCCATTCCATTCCAAATTCCATTCTATTGAATTCCGCATTCCATTCCACTCCATTCTATTTCATTCCATATTCGACTCCATTCTATTGCTTTCCACATTCCATTCCATTCCATTTCACATTTCATTCCACGTTACATTCCATTCCATTCCACCTTCCATTCCATTACATTCCACGTTCCATTTCATTTCGTTCCTCATTCCATTCCACATTCCATTTCACATTCCAATCCACATTCTATTTCACTTTCCATTCCATTCCACATTGCATTCCATTCCATTCCGCATTCCATTCCATTCCATTCCACATTCCTTCCACATTCCATTGCACATTCCATTCCACTTTCCATTCCATTGCATTCCACATTCCAATTCTTTCCATTCCATATTCCATTCCATTAAATTCCACACTCCATTCCATTGCATTCCATTCCATTACACATTCCATTCCATTCCATTCCATTCCATTCCATTCCAAATTCCATTCTATTGAATTCCGCATTCCATTCCACTCTATTCCATTTCATTCCACATTCGACTCCATTCCATTGCTTTCCACATTCCGTTCCATTCCATTCCACATTCCATTCCATTCCATTCCACATTCCATTCCACTTTCCATTTCAGGTCGCATTCCATGTTCCATTCCATATCCCATTCCACGTTCCATTCCTTTCCATTCCACATTCCATTCCACATTCTCATTCCATTTCACATTCTCATTCTATTCCACATTTCATTCCACATTCCATTCCATTCTATTCCACATTCCATTTCACATTCCATTACATTCCTTTCCACATTCCATTCCACATTCCATTGTATTCCATTCCACTTTCCGCTCCACATTCCATTAGATTCCATTCCACATTACATTCCTCGTTCCATTCCATTCCATTCCACGTTCCATTAAACGCTCCATTCCTAATTCCATTCCACGTTCCATTCCACCTTCCACTGCAAGTTCCATCCCATGTTCCAATCCATTTCATTCGACGATCCATTCGAAATTCCACTACGTTCCATTCCACTTTCATTTCCAAATTACCTTCCACATTCCATTCTTTTCCATTCCACATTCCATTCGACATTCCATTCCATTCCAATCCAATTTCCATTCCACATTCCATTCCACATACCATGCCACATTCCATTCCATTCCATTCCACATTTCATTCCACATTCCATTCCACATTCCAATCTACATTCCATTCCATTCCATTCCACATTGCATTCCATTCCATTCCACATTCCATTCTACATTGCTTTCCATTCCAGTCCACATCCCATTCTACATTCCGTTCCATTCTTTCCACATTCCGTTCCATTCTTTCCACATTCCATTCCATTCCATTACACATTCCATTCCACATTTCATTCTACATCCCTTTCCATTCCATACCACATTCCATTAAACATTCCATTCCATTCCATTCCACATTCCATTCCATTCCATTCCACATTCCATTCCAGTTTCCATTCCACATTCCATTCCAGATTCCATTCCACGTTCTACTCCATTACATTCCAAGTTCCATTCCACTTTCCATTGCATTACATTCCACTTTACATTCCACATTCCATTGCCCTTTCGATTCCCCCTTTCATTCAATCTTCCATTCCACGTTCCATTTCGTTTCATTCCAGTTTCCATTCCACGTTCCATTCCATTACATTCCACGTTCCATTCCACATTCCATTGCACATTCCATTCCCCATAACTTTCCGTTCCATTCCACATTCCATTCCACATTCCATTCTTCATTACCTTGCTCGGTCCATTCCACGTTCCATTACAAGTTCCATTCCACGTTCCATTCCATGAAATTTCACGTTACATTCCACAATCCATTCCGTTCCATTCCACTTTCGTTTGTAAATTCCATTCCACATTCCATTCTGTTAAATTCCACATTGCATTTCATAGTCCATTCCACATTCCATCCCATATTCCATTCTGTTCCTTTCCGTTACATTCCACGTCCCATTCCACTTTCCATTCCATTACATTCCACGTTCAATTCCACATCCCATTGACCATTCCATTCCAAGTTCCATTCCACGTTCCATTACACGTTCCATTCCATTCCATTCTACTTTCCATTCCACGTTCCATTCGATTCCAATCCACTTTCCATTCCACATGCCATTTCATTCCATTCCACTTTCCTTTGCACTTTCCCTTCCACATTCCATTCCATTCTATTCCAAATTCCATTAGATTCCATTCCATTCCGTTCCACTTTCCATTCCATTCCATTCCATTCCACATTTCATTCCATTGGATTCCGCATTCCATTCCATTCCATTCTATTCCATTCCACATTCCACTCCATTCCATTCCATTCCACATTCGGTTCCATTGTATTCCACATTCCATTCCATTCCATTCCATTTCTCATTACATTCCCGGTTCCAGCCCACGTTGCTTTCCACGTTCCATTCCATGTTCCATTCCTTTTTCCATTCCTTTCCATTACACATTCCATTCCTTTCCATTCCACATTCCATTCCATTCCACTCCAGATTCCATTCCACGTTCCATTCCATTCCACTTCATATTCCATTCCACGTTCCATTCCATTCCATTCCACCTACCATTCCACGTTCCATTCCATTCCATTGTACGTTGCATTCCACATTCCTTTCCACGTTCTATTCCATGTTCCATTTCACTTTGCATTCCATTCAATTGGAGGTTAATTTCCACGTTCCTTTCCATTCCATTCCACGTTCCATTCCACATTCCTTGGAACATTTCATTCCACGTTCCATTACACATTCCATTCTACCTTCCATTAAACGTTCCATACCACTTTCCATTCCACATTCCATTGGATTCCATCCTGCATTCCATTTCACATTCCATTCCATTCCATTCCACATTCTATTCAACATTCAGTTCCACATTCTGTTCCATTCCATCCCACCTTCCATTCCATCCCACCTTCCATTCCATTCCACATTCCATTCCACATTCCATTCCACATTCCATTCCATTACATTCTACATACAATTACATTCCATTCCACATTCCATTCCACATTCCATTACATTCCATTCCAACTTCCATTCCATTCAATTCCACATTTCCATTCCATTCCGTTCCACATTCTGTTCCAGATTCCATTCTACATTCCATTCCATTTCATTCTATTATATATTCCATTACATTTCATTCAACATTCCATTCTATTCCATTCCACATTCCATTACATTCCTTTCCAGTTTACAATCCACGTTCAATTCCACTTTCCATTCCATTCCAATCCACGTTCCATTCCACATTCCCTACCATTCCATACCATTGCATTTCACAATCCATTCCATTCCATTTCTCTTTTGATTGCACATTCCATTGCACATTCCATTCTGTTCTGTGCCACATTCCATCTTCCATTCCACATACCATTCCGTTCCATTCCATATGCAATTCCACATTGCATTCCACATTCCATTCCATTCAATTCCACATTCCATTACACATTCTATTCCACATTCCTTTCCACATTCCTTTCCATTCCATTCTACTTTCCATTCCTTTCCATTCCACTTTCATTTATATTCCATTCCACGTTCCATTACACGTTCCATTCCATTAAATTCCAGGTTCCATTTCACATTCCATTTCACTTTCTATTCCACATTCCATTCCGTTCCATTCCATATTTAATTCCACATTCCATACCACATTCCATTGCGTTCCATTCCACATTCCATTTCACATTCCATTCCACATTCCAATGAACATTCCATTCCACATTCCATTCCATTGCATTCCTCATTTGATTCCACATTCCATTCCATTCCATTACACATTTCATTCCACTTTTCATTCCATTCCCGTCTGCATCTCATTCCACATTCCATTCCATTACACATTTCATTCCACTTTTCATTCCATTCCCGTCCGCATCCCATTCCACATTCCATCCAATTCCTTTCCACATTCCATTACATTTCATTACTCATTCCGTTCCACATTTCATTCCACATCCAATTCCATTCCATTCCACATTCCATTCCACATTCTATTCCACATTCCATTCCATTCCATTCCACATTCCATTCCACATTCCATTACATTCCATTCCACATTCCATTCTCATTCCATTCCACTTTCCATTCCATTCCATTCCACATTCCATTCCACATTCCTTTCCACATTCCATTCCACATTCCATTCCGTTCCATTCCACATTCCATTGCATTCCATTAAATGTGCCCTTCCACATTCCATTCCATTCCCCTTTCCCTTACCTGATGCATTCCGCTTTAAATTCCACTTTCCACTTCATGCCATACCACGTTCCATTCCACATTGCATTCTATTCCAT
The DNA here is from genome assembly GCF_028885655.2 of Pongo abelii. Classification (NCBI taxonomy): domain Eukaryota; kingdom Metazoa; phylum Chordata; class Mammalia; order Primates; family Hominidae; genus Pongo; species Pongo abelii. The sequence continues at coordinate 12,504,781 of NC_072000.2, read as the reverse complement.
TCCATTTTCCATTCCACATTTCATTCCACATACCATTCCATATTACATTCCTTTCCTTTCCACATTACATTCCTCATTCCATTCCAGATTCCATTTCGTTTCATTCCACATTCCCTTCCACATTCCACTCAACATTCCATTCCACTTTCCATTCCATTCCATTACACATTCCATTCCATTTTCCATTCCATTCCATTCCACTTTCCATTCCATGATCCATTCCACTTTCCATTCCATTCCATTCCGTGATCCATTCTATTCCATTCCACGTTCCATTTCATGCCATTCCACTTTCCGTTGAACACTCCATTCCACATACCATTCCACATTCCATTTCACAGTCCATTCGACATTCCATTTCACTTTCCATTCCGTTCCATTCCATTCCATTACACATTCCACTCCATTCCATTCCACGTTCGAATGCGTTTCACATTCCATTCCATTCCACTCCACATGCGATTCCATTCCAATCCACATTCCATTCCATTTCATTCCACATTCAATTCCACTTTCCATTCCACATTCCTTTCCATTTCATTCTAATCCACATTCCTTTCCTTTCAATTCCACATTCAATTCCGCTTTCCATTCCAAATTCCTTTCCATTCCATTCTAATCAACATTCCATTCCATTCCATTCCACATTCCATTCCATTCAATTCCACATTCCATTCCATCTAATTTCACATTCCATTCCATTACATTGCATTCCACATTCCATTCTATTCGATTCCGCATTCCATTCAATTCCATTCCACATTCCATTCCATTCCATTCTATTCCAGATTCCATTCAATTCCATTCCACATTCCATTCCATTCCATTCCACATTCCATTCCACATTCCATTACACATTCCATTCCACTTTCCATTCTATTCAATTCCACAATCCTCTCCAGTACATTCCGCATTCCATTTCATTCTGTTTCACATTCCATTCCCTTACATGGCTTTCCACATTCCATTTCAATCCATTCTGCATTCGATTCCATTCCATTTATTTCTATTCCGCGTTCCATTCTATTCCATTCAATTCCACATTCCTTTCCATTCCATACCAAATTCCACTCAACTGCGTTCGTCATTATATTCCACATTCCATTCCAAATTCTATTCCACGTTCCATTCCACATTCCATTGCATTCAATTCCATATTCCATACCATTCCATTCAATTCCATTCCACAATCCACTCCATTCTATTGCACATTCCATTCCACATTCCATTCCACATTCCTTTCCATTCCTTTCCCCATTCATTTCCACACTCCATTCCACATTCCATTCCACATTTTTTTCCTTTCCATTCCACATTCCATTCCACATTTCATTCCACATGCCGTTCCACATTCCATTCCACATTTTTTTCCTTTCCATTCCACATTCCATTCCACATTCCATTCCACATGCCGTTCCACATTCCATTCCACATTTTTTTCCTTTCCATTCCACATTCCATTCCACATTCCATTCCACATGCCGTTCCACATTCCATTTCGTTGCACGTTGCCTTCCATTCCATTGCACATTCTATTCCATTACTGTCCAAATCCCATTCCAATTAATTCCACATTTCATTCCATTCCGTTGCATTCCACATTCCATTACATTCCATTCCGCATACAATTCCATTCCATTCTATTCCACGTTCCATTCTATTACATTCCACATTTCATTCAATTACTTTCCACATTCCATTCCAAATTCCATTCCACATTCTATTCCATGTTGCATTCCATTCTATTCCATATTCTATTCCGTTACATTCCACTTTCCATTCCATTCAATTCTACATTCCATTCCATTCCGTTGCATTCCACATTCCATTGCATTCAATTCCGCATTCCAAAACATTCCATTCCATTATATTACACATTCCTTTCCATTCCACTCCACATTCCATTCCCTTCAGTTCCACATTCCCTTCCACATTCCATTCCATATTCTTTTCCACATTCCATTCCATTCCATTCAGCATTCCATTCCATTCCATTTCACATTCCATTCCTCATTCTATTCCATTCCTTTCAACTTTCCATTCCACATTCCATTCCATTCCATTCCACATTTCATTCCACGTTCCATTCCATTTTCCATTGCACGATCCATTCCACATTCCGTTCGACATTCCATTCAACGTTGAATTGCATTCCAATCCACGGTCCATTGCATTCCATTCCACATTCCACTGCACATTCTAATCCATTCCATTCCACATTGCATTCCACATTTCATTTCACATTCCATTCCACATTCCAGTCCATTCCATTCCACATTCCATTCCAATTTCCATTCCATGTTCCATTCCACGTTCCATTCCACTCCATTCCATGATCCACTTCATTCCATTCCACTTTCCATTTCACATTCCATTCCACATTCCTTTTCACGTTGCATTCCACATTCCATTTCACTTTCCATTCCATTCCACTCCATTACACTACAAACTCAATTCCATTCTAATACACATTCCATTCCATTCCACTCCACGTTCCATTCCTTTCCACATTCCATTCCATTACGTTCCAGTTTCCATTCCATTCCATTCCACATTCCATTCCATTACATTCCACATTCCATTCCACATATCATTCCATTCCATCCTATTCCACATTCCATTCCATTCCATTGCATTCCACATTACATTCCGTTTCATGCCACATTCCTTTCCTCTTTCCATTTCACATTCCAATCCCATCCATTCCACATTCCTTTCCACATTGCGTTCCACATTGCATTCCATTCTCCATTACATTCCATTCCACATTCCATTCCATTCCATTCCACAATCAATTCCATTCCATTCAATTTCACTTTCCATTCCATTCTATTCCGCATTAAATTCCATTGCATTCCATTTTATTCCCCATTCCATTCCATTCCACTCTATTCCACAAACCGTTCCATTCTATTCCTCACTCCATTCAATTACATTCCAGCTTCCATTCCACATTACATTCCCCATTCTATTCCACGTTCCATTTCACATTCTTTCCACTTTCCTTTCCATTCCAGCCCACATTCCATTACAAGTTCCATTCCGTGCCATTCAACATTCCATTCCACGTTCCTTGCCATTAAATTCCACATTCCATTCCACTTTCTATTCCGTTGCATTCCACCTTCCATTCCACGTTCCATTCCACGATCCTTTCCACGTTCAATTCCACATTCCATTCCATTCCATTCCATATTCCATACCATTCCTTTCCATTCCATTCCACAATCCATTCCATTCCATTCCATATTTCATTCCACATTCCGTTCCACATTCCATTCCGTTCCATTCCACATTCCATTCCATTCCATTCCACATTCCATTCCACATTCCCTTCCATTTCATTCTATTCCATTGCATTCCATTCCACATTCCATTCCATTAAAATCCTCTCCACATTCCATTTTATTCCATTCCACATTCTAATCTATTCCTTTAAACATTCCAATACATTCCATTGCACATTCCGTTCTATTCCATTCCATTTCATTCCACATTTCACACCAGTCCATTGCATTACATATTCAATTCCTTTAAATTGCAGGATCCGTTCCATTCCATTCCACATTTCATTTCATTCCATTCCACCTTCCATTCCACGGTTCATTCCACATTCCATTAAATTTCATTCTATTCCATTGCATTCCATTTTACATTCCTTTCCATTCCATTCCATTCCACATTCCATTCCATTCCATTCCACATTCCATTCTATTACATTCCATTTACCATTCCATTCCATTGCACATTTCATTCCATTCAACATTCCATAGAATTCCATGGCATTCCACATTCCATTCCTTTCCATTACACTTTCAATTCCATTCCATTCCACTTTCAATTCCATTCCATTCCACGTTCCATTCCATTCCCTTCCACAATACATTCCATTCCATTCCGCCTTTCATTGCACTTTAAATTCCAGGTTCCATTCCACGTTGCATTCCACGTTCCATTCCACATTCCATTCCACATGCCGTTCCACATTCCATTTCATTCCATTCCACATTTCATTCCAAATTCTATTCCAAATTCCTTTCTTTTCCATTCCGCATACCTTTGCATTCCATTCCATATTCTTTTTCACATTCCAATCCATTCCATTCCACATTCCATTCCATTCCACGTTACTTTCCAAATTCAATTCCACATTCCATTCCACATTCCATTCCATTCCATTCCACATTCCATTCCACATTCTATTCCACATTAAATTCCTCATTTAATTCCATTCCATTTCAAGTTCTCTTCGAAATTCCATTCCACATTCCATTCCAGATTCTATTCCACTTTCCATTCCACACTCCTTTTCATTCCATTCAACATTCCATTCAACAATTCTTTACACATTCTATTTCACAATCCATTCCACATTCCATTCCATTCCATTCCACATTTCATTCCATTCCACTTTCCCTTCCACGTTCCATTCCACGTTCCACTCCACGTTCCATTTCATTCCGTTCCACCTTCCATTCCATATTCCATTCCGTTCCATTCCACTTTACATTGCACTTTCCATTCCACACTCCATTCCATATTCCACTCAAGATTCCATTCTACATTCTATTCCATTCCATTCCGCATTCCATTCCATTGAATTCCATTCTATTCCACCTTCCATTGCATGACATTCCATTCCGTATTCCATTCCATTACATTCCACATTCCATTCCATTACATTCCACATTCCATTCCACATGCCATTCCACATTATAAGCCACATTGCCTTCCATTCCATTGCACATTCTATTCCATTCCATTCCACATTCCATTCCAATTAATTCCACATTTCATTCCATTCCGTTGCATTCCACATTCCATTCCATTCCATTCCGCATACAATTGAATTCCATTTTATTCCACATTCCATTCTATTTCTTTCCACATTTCATTCAATTACTTTCCACATTCCATTCCATATTCCATTCCACATTCTATTCCATGTTTCATTCCATTCTATTACATATACTATTCCATTACATTCCACTTTCTATTCCATTCAATTCTGCATTCCATTCCATTCCATTGCATTCCAAATTCCATTCCATTTCATTCCACATTCCATTCCATTCAATTCCACATTCCAAAATATTCCATTCCATTATATTACACATTCCTTTCCATTCCACTGCATATTCCATTCCCTTCAATTCCACATTCCCTTGCACATTCCATTCCATGTTCTTTTCCACTTTCCATTCCATTCCATTCAGCATTCCATTCCATTCCATTCCACATTCCATTCCTCATTCTATTCCTTTCCTTTCAACTTTCCATTCCACATTCCATTCCATTCCATTCCACATTTCACTCCACGTTCCATTCCATTTTTCATTGCACAATCCATTCCACATTCCGTTCGACATTCCATTCAACGTTCAATTGCATTCCAATCCACGTTCCATTGCATTCCATTCCACATTCCACTGCACATTCTAATCCATTCCATTCCACATTCCATTCCACATTTCATTTCACATTCCATTCCACATTCCAGTCCATTCCATTCCACATTCCATTCCAATTTCCATTCCATGTTCCATTCCACGTTCCATTGCACTCCATTCCACGATACATTTCATTCCATTCCACTTTCCATTTCACATTCCATTCCACATTCCTTTTCACATTGCATTCCACATTCCATTTCACTTTCCATTCCATTCCACTCCATTACACTACAAATTCCATTCCATTCTAATACACATTCCATTCCATTCCACTCCACATTCCATTCCGTTCCAAATTCCATTCCATTCCGTTCCAGTTTCCATTCCATTCCATTCCACATTCCAATCCATTACATTCCACATTCCATTCCACATATTCCATTCCTTCGTTTTCCACATTCCATTCCATTCCATTCCATTCCACATTACATTCCATTTCATGCCACATTACTTTCCAGTTTCCATTTCACATTCCAATCCAATCCATTCCCCTTTCCTTTCAACATTGCATTCCACATTGCATTCCACTCTCCATTCCATTCCATTCCACATTCCATTCCATTCCATTTCACATTCAATTCCATTCCATTCAATTTCACATTCCATTACATTACATTGCATTTCACATTCCATTCCAATCCATTCTGCATTAAATTCCATTGCATTCCATTTTATCCCCCATTCCATTCCATTCCACTCTATTCCACAATCCGTTGCATACCATTCCGCACTCCATTCAATTATGTTCCATGTTCCATTCCACACTACATTCCCCATGCTATTCCACGTTCCATTCCACATTCTTTCCACTTTCCATTCCATTCCATCCCACATTCCATTGCAAGTTCCATTCCGTGCCATTCAACATTAAATTCCACGTTCTTTCCATTAAATTCCACATTCCATTCCACTTTCTATTCCGTTGCATTCCACCTTCCATTCCACGTTCCATTCCACAATCCTTTCCACGTTCAATTCCACATTCCATTCCATTCCATTCCATATTCCATACCTTTCCATTCCATTCCATTCCACAATTCATTCCATTCCATTCCATGTTTCATTCCACATTCCGTTCCTCATTCCATTCCATTCCATTCCACATTCCGTTCCACATTCCATTCCTTTCCATTCCACATTCCATTCCACATTCTACTCCACTCCTTTCCACATTCCTTTCCACCTTCCATTCCATTCCATTCCACATACCATTCCATTCCATTCCATTCCACATTTCATTCCATTCCATTCCACATTGCATCCCACATTCCATTCCATTGAATTCCACCATCCATTCCATATTCCATTCCATTCCATTCCTTTCCACATTCTATTAAATTCCATTTCAAAATCCATTCAAATTTCCATTCCACATTCCTTTCCACATTCTATTCCACGTTCCATTCCATTCCATTCCATCTTCAATTCCACATTCCATTCCATTCAACATTCCATTAAAGATTCCATTCCATTCCATTCGATAATCCATTCCTTTCCCTTCCACATTCCATTCCATTCCATTCCATTGAATTCCATTCCATTCCACATTCCATTCTGTTCCATTCCACATTCTATTCCACGCTCCGTTGCGTGTTCCATTCCACTTTCCATTCCACGTTCCTTTCCACATACCATTCCACATTAAATTCAACATTCCATTCCAAATTCCTTTCCATTCTTTTCCAGATTCCATTCCACATTCCATTTCATTCCATTCCACATTCCATTCCATTCCACTTCACGTTCCATTCCACATTCCATTCCACTCCATTCCACATTCCATTCCACATTCCATTATATTCCAATCCACGTTCCTTTCCACGTTCCATTCCACATTCCATTCCACATTCTATTCCACATTCTATTCCGTTCAATTCCTCGTTACATTCCACATTCCATTCCACATGCCCCTCCACATTCCATTGCATTCCATTCCACATTCCGTTCCATTCCATTCCACGTTCCATTCCACATTCCATTCCTATCCATTCCACGTTCCATTCCATTCCATTACAGATTCCATTCCATTCCATTCCACATTCTATTCCACATTCCATTCCTCATTCCATTCCACTTTCCATTCCACTTTCCATTCCACTTTCCATTCCACGTCCCATTCCACATTGCATTCCACATTAATTTCAACATTCCATTCCACATTCCATTGCATTTCATTCCACATTCCATTCCACATTCCATTCCATTCCTTTCCACATTCCATTCCATTCCATTTCACATTCCATTCCGTTTAATTACACATTCTTTTACACATTCCATTCCAGATTGCATTTCATATTCTCTTCCACATTCCATTCCACGTTACATTCCATATTCCTTTCCACATTCCATTCCAAGGCCAATTCAACGTTCCTGTCCACATTCTGTTCCACGTTCCATTCCACGTTCCATTCCATTCCATTCCACGTTCTATTCCACATTCCAATCCACATTCCATTACACTTTCCATTGCATTCCATTCCACGGTCGAATCCACGTTGCATTCCATTCCATTCCACTTTCCATTCCACATACCATTTCACATTCCTTTCCGAGTTCCGTTCCATGTTCCATTCCGCGTTCCATTTCACGTTCCATTCCGTTCCATTCCACGTTCCATTCCACGTTCCATTCCACATTCCAATCCACATTTCATTAGACATTCCATTCCATTCATTTCCACTGTCCATTCTGCATTCCATTCCGCATACCTTTGCACATTCCATTCCAAGTTCCATTCCACGCTCCATTCCGTGTTCCAATCCACGTTCCATTCCATTCTTTTCCAGATTCCACTGCACATTACATTCCATTCCATTCCACATTCCATACCATTAAATTCTATTCCATTCCAAATTTCATTCCATTCCACCTTCCATTCCACATTCCATTCCATTCCATTCCACATTCCATTGTGCATTCCATTAAATTCCTTTCCATGTTCCATTCCATTCCATTCCACATTCCATAACTTTGTATTCCACATTCCATTACACATTCCATTCCATGTTCTATTCCATTACATTCCACGTTCCATTCCATGTTCCATTCCACATTCCATTCCACATTCCATTCCACGTTCCTTTCCAATGCATTCCACGTTCCATTCCATGATCCATTCCTTTCCATTCCACGTTCCATTCCACATTCAGTTCCGCGTTCCATTCCATTCCATTCCTTGTTCCATTCCATGTTCCATTCCATTCTATTCCACATTCCATTTCACATTGAATTGCACATTCCATTTGACGATCCATTCCTCATTCCATTTCACTTTCCATTAAACGTTCCATTCCACGTTCCATTCCACGTTCCATTCCACTTTCCATTCCACGTTCCATGGCACGTTGCATTCCATGTTCCATTACACGCTCCATTCCTTTCCATTCAACATTCCATTCCACATTCCATTCCACATTACATTATATTGCATTCCATATTCCATTCCACATACCATTCTGCATTCCATAGAACATTCCTTTCCACATTACTTTCCTCATTATATTCCATTCCATTCCACATTCCATTCCACATTCCATTCCACATTAAATTCCATTTCACTTCATATTCCATTCCACATCTCATTGCATTCCATTCCACATCTCATTGCATTCCATTCCACATTCGATTCCACTTTCCATTCCATTCCAATCCACTTTCCATTCCACATTCCATTCCATTCTATTCCACCTTCTATTCCACATTCCATTCCACTTTCCATTCTATTCCATTGCACATTCCATTCCACAATCCCTTCCATACCATTCTATTCCATTGCACATTCCATTCCACAATGCATTCCTTTCCATTCCTCTTTCCATTCCGCGTTCCATTCCACATTCCATTCCGCATTCCATTCCAGGTTCCATTCCACCTTCCATTCCAAATTCCATTTCACATTCGAATCCACGATCCATTCCACCTTCCATTCCACGTTCCATTCCACGTTCCATTCTACCTTCCATTCCATTCCACATTACGTTGCATTCCATTCCATTGCGCATTCCATTCCACATTCCATTCCATTTCATTCTATTCCATTGTATTCCTTTTCACATAACATTCCATTCCATTCCAATCTTCTCCACATTCCATTACGTTCCTTTCCTCATTCTATTCTATTCTATTCCACCTTACAATCCATTCCATTACACCTTCCTTTCCATTGCATTCCATTCCATTGCACATTACATACCGTTCCATTGCATTACACATTCAATTCCTTTCCATTGCACGTTCCAATATGTTCCATTTCACAATCCATTCCATTCCATTCCACCGCCCATTCCACGGTTCATTCCACATTCCATTACATTTCATTCTATTTCATTGCATTCAATTCCATATTTCATTCCATTCAACTCCACTCCACATTCCATTCCATTCCATTCCAAATTCAATTTCACATTCCATTCCATTGCATTCCATTCCATTCCATAATCCATTCCATTTCATTCCACATACAATTCCATTCCGTTCCACATTCCGTTCCATTCCATTCCACATTCCATTCCTCATTCCATTCTATTAAATTTCACTTCCCATTCCACGTTCCATTCCATTCCATTCGAATCCACATTCCATTCCATTCTATTCCATTCCACAATCCATTCCAAATTCCATTCCACATTCCATTTTACATTCCATTCCACATTCCATTCCATTCCATTCCATCTTCAGTTCCACATTCCATTCCATTCCACTACATTCAATATTCCATTCCACATTCCATTCCATTCCATTCCATTCCACATTCAATTCCATTCCATTCCACTCCATTCCACTTTACCTTCCATGTTCCATTCCATTCTATTCCACGTTACACTTCACATTGCATTGCACATTCCATTCCACGATCCATTCCACATTTCATTGCGCATTCCATTTCACTTTCTTTTCCACTTTCCATTCCACGTTCCATTCCACGTTGCATTCCATGTTCCATTTCACATTCCGTTGCATTCCATTCCACTTTCCATTCCACATTCCATTCTACATTCCATTCCACATTACATTATGTTCCATTTCACATTCTATTCCACATAACATTCCACAATCCATTCCACATTCCATTCCATTTCATTCCACATTGCATTTCACATTATATTCCATTCCAATCCACATTCCATTCAACTTTCTATTCTACATTCCATTTCATTTCTGTCCACATTCCATTCCAAATCCCTTGGTATTCCGGTCCACATTTGATTCCACATTCCACTCAATTCGATTCCACATTCCATTGTATTCCAATCCACTTCCCATTCCACAATCCTTTCCATTCTATTCCACATTCTATTCTACATTCTCTTCCACAATCCATTCCATTCTATTGCACATTACATTCCACAGTCGTTCCATTCCATTCTTCTTTGTTTTCCACGTTCCATTCCACATTCCATTCCACATTCCTTTCCATTCCATTCCAGTTTCCATTCCACGTTACATTCCACATTCCATTCCACATTCCATTCCACATTCCATTCCGTTCCATTCCACGTTCCATTCCACATTCCATTCCCCGTTCCATTCCACATTCCATTCCCTTCCATTCCACGTTCCATTCCAAATTCCATTTCACATTTCATTCCACTTTCCATTCCACATTGCATTCCACGTTCCATTCCACCTTCCATTCCCTTCCAAATTCCATTGCATTCCATTCCACATTCCATTGCATTCCATTCCATTCCACTTTCCATTCCACATTGCATTCCATTTCATTCTATTCCATTGTATTCCATTCGAAATTCCATTCCATTCCAATCCTCCCCACATTACATTCCATTCAATTCCACATTGTGTTCTATTCCATTCCACATTCCAATCCATTCCATTGCAGATTCCATTCCATTCCATTCCACATTCCATACCGTTCCAATGCATTCCACCTTAAATTCCTTTCCATTACACATTTTTTTCCTTTCCATTCCACATTCCATTCTACATTCCATTCCATTCCTTTCCACATTGCATTGCACTCCCTTCCGCATTCCTTTCCACATTAAAATCCATTCCATTCCACATTCAATTACATTCCATTCCACATTCCATTCCACATTCTTTTTCACATTCCATTCCACATTCCATTCTATTCTATTGCATTCCACATTCCATTCTACATTTTATTCCACATTCTATTCCACATTCCTTTCCATTCCATTCCATGTTCCCTTCCACATTCAATTCCACATTCCATTCCACATTGCATTCCACATTCCATTCTATTCCACTCAACATTGCATTCCACCTTCAATTTCACATTCCATTACAATTACCTTTCAATTCCATTCCACATTCAATACCATTCAATTCCATTCCACATTCAATTCCATTCCTTTCCTTTCCACATTCCATTCCACGTTCCATTCCATTCCATTCCACATTCCGTTCCACATTCCATTCCACATTCGCTTTCACATTCCATTCCACATTCGCTTTCACATTCCACTCCACATTACATTTCACATTCCACTCCATTCCGTTTCACGTTCCATTCCACATTCCATTCCATTCTGATCCACATTCCATTACACATTTCATGTCATATTCCTTTCCATTCCATTCCACATTCCATTCCACACATTGCATTCCACATTCCATTCCATTCCATTCTGCGTTGCATTCCTCGTTCCATTCTACGTTCCATTCCACGCTCCATTCCACATTCCATTCCATTCCATTCCACATTCCTTTCCATTCCACATTCTCTTCCACATATCTTTCCACATTCCATTTCATTCCATTCCACATTACATTCCAAATTTCATTTCACTTTCCATTACATTCGAATCCATTCCAGATTCCATTCCATTCCTTTCCAATCCACATTCCGTTCCATTCCGTTCCATGTTCAATTCCATTCAACATTCCATTCCACATTCCAATGCACATTCCATTCCATTCGATTCTATTCCACATTCCATTCCATTCAATTCCACATTCCATTCCATTCCATTCCACATTCCATTCCACTTTCCATTCCACTTTCCTTTCCCCATTCAATTCCATTCATTTGCACATTCCACTCCATTCAATTGCATTAAACGTTCCATTCCATTCCATTCAATTTCACCTTCCATTCCATTCCATTGCATTCCACATTCCATTCCATTCCATTCCACATTCCATTCGATTCCGTTTCATTCCACATTCCATTCCATTCCATTCCACATTCCATTCGATTCCGTTTCATTCCACATTCCATTCCATTCCTTCCACATTCCATTCCACATTCCGTTTCACATTACAGTTCTTTCCATTCCACATTCCATTCCATTGCATTCCATTCCATTTAACATTCCATTCCATTCCATTCCAAATACCATGCACATTCCATTACATTCCATTCCACATTCTTTTCCATTCCATTCCACATTCCATTGCACATTCAATTCCACATTCTATTCGGTTCCATTCCACATTTCATTGCACATTCCATTCCACATTACATTCCACATTCCAGTCCTTTCCATTCAAGATTCAATTCTGTTCCATTCCACATTCCAAGCTACATTTTATTCCATATTCCATTCCACATTCCATTCCACATTCCGTTACACATTCCATTCCACATTCCATTCCATCTTCCATTCCATTCCACTTTGCATTCCACATTCCATTTCATTCCATTCCACATTCCATTCCAAATTCCATTTCAATTTCCTTTACATTCCATTCCTTTCCACATTCCGTTCCATACCATTCCAATCCACATTCCATTCCATTCCATTGCAAGTTCATTTCCATTCCACATTCCCTTCCATTCCATTCCATTCCACATTCAATTCCACATTCCTTTGCACATTCCATTCCATTCCATTCTAATCCACATTTTATTCCATTCCATTCCACATTCCTTACCATTCCATTCCACATTCCATTCCACTTTCCATTCCACATTACTTTCCACGTTCAATTCCATTCAATTCCACATTCCATTCCATTCCATTGAATTCAACGTTCCGTTCCATTCCTTTCAATTCCACATTGCATTCCTTTCCATTGCATTCCACTTTCATTCCATTCCATTCCATTCTATTCCATTCCACATTCCGTTCCATTTCCCTTTGAATTCCATTCCACTTCACTTTGCATTCCATTCCACTCCACATTTCATTCCATTCCATTCCACATTCCATTCAATTGCATTCCTCATTCCGTTCCATTGCTTTCCACATTCCTTTCCATTCCACATTCCATTCCTTTCCATTCCATTACACACTGCTATCCACATTCCATTAAATTCCGCATTCCATTCCATTCCATTCCATTCCAAATTCTATTCCATTCCATTCCATATTCCATTCCATTTCATTCCACATTCCATTCCATTCCATTCCACATTCCATTCCATTCCATTCCACATTCCATTACATTCAGCTTTCCATTCCATTCCATTGCATTCCGCATTCAATTCCATTCCATTCCTTTACATTTCCCATTCCATTCCAAATTTCCTTCCATTCCACATTCCGTTCCATTCCACATTCCATTCATTCCATTGTTTTCCACATTCCATTCCATTCCAATCCGTTAAACTCCAAATTCCATTCCGCATTCCATTCCTTTTGTATTCCACATTCTAATCCATTCCATTCCACATTCCATTCCATTCCATTCCATATTCCATTGCATTAAATTCCACACTCCATTACACCCCATGCCACATTCCACTCCATTCCATTAGACATTCCATTCCATTACATGCAGTATTGCATTCCATCCATTAGACATTCCATTCCATTCTGTTCCACATTCCATTCCATTCCACATTCCTTTACTTTCCAATGAATATTTCTTTCCTTTCCATTCCACATTCCATTCAATTAAATTCCATATTTCTTTGCGTTCCAAATTCCGTTCCATTCCATCCATTACACATTCCATTCCACTTTCCATTCCATTCCACATTCCATTCCATTCCTTTCCACATTCCATTCCACTCCTTTCCACATTACATTCCATTCCACATTCCCTTCCATTTCATTCCATTCTGTTAAACATTCCATTACTCTTTCCATTCAATTTCAAATTCCATTCCATTACATTCCACATTCCATTCCATCCCATCCCACTCTATCCCACATTCCATTCCATTCCATTTCACATTCCTTTCCATTCCATTTCACATTCCATTCCACATTCCCTTCCACATTCCATTCCATTCCATTCCACATTCCATTCAAAATTCCATTCCACTCAATTCCACATGCTATTCCACTTTGCATTCCACATTCCATTCCATTGTACATTTCATTAGACAATCCATTCCATTCCATTCCGTATTCCATTCTACATTCCATTCCATTTCATTCCATGTTGCAATCCACATTCCATTCCACATTCTCTTCCTTATTCCAATCCATTCAATACCACATTCCATTCTACATTGTAATCCATTCCATTCCACATTCATTTTCACTTTGAAAATGAAATGGAATGTGAAATGAAATGGAATGGAATGTGGAATGGAATGGAATGGAATGTGGAATGGAATGGAATGGAAAGAGGAAAGGAAACTGTAATGGAAAGTGGAATGGAATGTGGAATGGAAAGCAATGAGACATACAAAGGAATGTGGAATGGAATGGAAAGGAATGTGGAATGGAAAGGAATGCGACCTGAAATGGTATGTGGAATGGAAAGGAGTGGAATGTGGAAAAGAATGGAATGGAAATTTGAATGGAATGGAATGCAATGTTGAATGGAATGTAGAGTGAATTGTGGAATTCAATGGAGTGGAAACTGGAATGGAATGAGAATGGAATGGAGTGGAGGGTGGAAAGGAATGGAACGGAATGTGGAATAGAATGGAATGGAAGGTGGAATGGACTGTGGAATGTTATGGAAATGAATGTGTAATGGAACAGCTTGGAATGTGGAATGGAATGTGAAATAGAACGTGGAATGGAATCAAATGCAGTAAGCAATGGGCTGGAATGGAATGTGGAATGGAATATGTAAAGGAATGGAATGGAATGTGGAACAGAATGGAATGGAATGTGGCATGGAATGGAATGGAAATTGGAATGCAATGGAATGTGGAATGTAATATGGAATGGAATGTAATGCAATATGGAATGGAATGGAATGGAATGTGGAATGCAATGGAAAGAATGTGGAGTGGAATGTGGAATGGAATTTAATGTGGAATGGAATCGAATGGAATGGAATGAGAAACGGATTGGATTGGAATGTAAAGCGGAACAGAATGGAATGGAATATAATGTAATGTGGAATGGAATGAGATGCAATGTGGAATGGAATGGAATGGAATGAGGAATGGACTGGAATTGAATATGGAAAGGAATGGAATGGAAATTTTAATGGAATGTGGAATGGAATGGAATGGAATGTGGCTTGTAATGGAATGGAATGGAATGGGGAATGGAAGGGAATGGAATCTGGAATGGAATGGAATGCAATGTGGAATGGAATGGAATGTGGAATGGAATTGAATGGAATGGAATATTAAATGGAAAGGAATGGAATGTGGAATGGAATGTGGAATGAAATCGAGTGGAATTTGGATTGGAAAGTGGAATCAAATGGAATGGAATGTGGAAAGGTATGGAATGGAAAGGAATGTGAAAAGGAATGGAATGGAATGTGGAATGGAATGGAATTTACTGTGGAATCGAATGGAATGGAATGGAATTTGAAAAGGAATGGAATGGAATTCGGAATTGAATGTGATATGGAATGTGGAATGGAATGAAATCGGAATAAATGGAATGTGGAATGGATTGGAATGGAATGCGGAATGCAATGGAACAGAATGGAATGTGAAATGGAATCGAATTTAATTTGGAACAGAATCTAATGAAATGTGGAATGGAATGGAATGGAATGGAATGGAACGAGGAATGGAAAGAGGAATGGACCATGGAAAGGAATGCGGAACGCATTGCGGAAGGGAAGGGAATGGAAAGAGGAACGGAAAGGAAGCTAATGTGCAATGGAACAGAATAGAAAGGAAAAGATACTGGATTTTAATGAAATCGAACGCAATGGAATGGAATGGAATGTGTAATGTAATGTGGAATGGAAAGTGGAATGGAATGGAATGGAACGTGGAATGGTATGGAATGGAATGTGGAATGGATTGGAATGGAATGGAATGGAATGTGGAATGGAATGTGGAATGGAATGAAATGGAATGAATAACGGAATGTGGAATGGAATGTGGAATGGAAAGGAATGTGCAATGGAATGGAATGGAATGTGGAATGGAATGGAAAAGAAAGTGGAATGCAATGTGGAGTGGAATGGAATGGAATGTAGATTGGAATGGAATTGAATGTTCAATGAAATCGGAATGGAATGGAATGAAATGTGTAATAAAATGTGGAAGGGAACGAAATTGAATGTGGAATGGAATGCAATGGAATGGAATGCGGAAAGGAATTTAACGGAATGTGGAATGGAATGTAACAGAATGCGGAATGGATTTGAATGGAATCTGCAATGCAACGTGGAATGGTATGGAATGAAATGGAATGGAATGGAATGGAATGGAATGTGGAGTGGAATGGAATGGAATGTGGAGTGGAATGGAATGGATTGGAATGTGGAGTGGAATGGAATGGAATGTGGAGTGGAATGGAATGGAATGTGGAGTGGAATGGAATGGAAAGGAACTTGGAATGGAAGGGAATGGAATGTGGAATTCAATCGAAAGGAATGGAGTGTTTAGTGGAATGGAATGGAATGTGCAATGGAAATGAATGGAATGTGAAATGTAACGTGCAGTGGAACGTGGAATGGAATGGAATTGAATGTCGAATGGAGTATGGAAAGTTACGTGGAATGGAAAGGAATGGAATGGATTGGAATGTGCAATGGAATGGAATGAAATCTCGGATGGAATTTGGAATGAAATAGAATGAAATGAGGAATAGAATGTGGAATGGAATGAAATGGAATGTGTCATGGAGTGGAATGGATCGTGGAATGGAAGGGAGAATGAAATGTGGAATGGAAGGGAATGGAATGTGGAATGGAATGAGGAATAGCATTTAGAATGGAATGGAATAGAACGTAGAATGGAACATAGAATGGAACATGGAGTGGAACGTGGAATAGAATGTGGAATTGAATGGAATGGAACGTGGGATGGAATGAAATGTGGAATATAGTGGAAACTGAAATTCAATGGAATGGAACATGGAATGGAATGGAATGGAATGTGGAATAGAATGGAATGGAAAGTGGAATGAAATTGTACGTGGAATGCAGTGGAATGGAACGCGGAATGGAATGTGGAAAGGAATGGAATTGAATATGGAACGGTATGGATTCGAATGAGGAACAGAACATGGAATGAAATGGAATGGAACGTGGAATGGAACATGGAATGGAACGTGAATGGAACGTGGAATGGAACATTGAATGGAATGGAACGTGAAATGGAGTGGAATGGAACGTGGAATGCAATATTTAAGGAAATGGAATGGAATGTTGAATGTAATCGAAAGGAACGGGGAGTGGAATGTAGAATGGAAAGTGGAATGGAATGGAATGCAATTGAATGGAATGTGGAATGTAATGTGTAATGGAAACTGCAATGGAATGGAATGGAATGTGCAATTGAAAGTGGAATGGAATGGAAAGGAATGTTTAATGGAATGGAATTGAATGTGAAATGGAATGGAATGGAATGGAACGGACTGTGAAATGCAATTGAATGTGGAATGGATTGCAATGGAATGTGGAATGGAATGGAATGGGATGTTGAATGGAATGGAATGGAACGGAAAGCAATGTGGAATGGAATTGAATGTGGAATGGATTGGAATGTGGAATGGGTTGGAATAGAAAATGGAATATAATGGAGTGGTATGTGGAATGGAATGGAAAGGAATGTGGAATGGAATGAAATGGAATAGGGAAAGAAACGTGGAACGGAATGGAACGTTATGGAATGGAATGTGGAATGCAATGTAATGCAATGTGGAAAGAAATGGAATGCAAAGGAATATGAAATGGAAATTGAAAGGAATGTGGAATGGAATGCAAAGGAATGTGGAATGGAATGTGGAAGGGAATGGAATGTGGAATGGAATGTGGAATGGAATGGAATGTGGAAAGGAATGGAATGGAATTAGGAATGGAATGGAATGGAATGGAATGGAATGGAAAGTTGAATGCAATTAAATGGAATGGAATGGAAGGTGGAATAGAATGGAATGGAATGTGGAATGGAATGTGGAATGGAAAGCAATGGAATGTAGAATGCAATGGAATTGAATGGAGTGTGAAATGGAATGGAATGGAATGTGGAATGGAATGGAATGGAATGGAATATGGAATCCAATATGGAATTGTATGGAATGGAATATGCAATGGAATGTTTAATGGAATGGAATGGGATGAGGAAGGCAATGTGGAAAGGAATGGAATGAAATGTGGAATGTAATGGAATGTAATGGAATGGAATGTGGAATGGAATGGAATGAAATGGAATGGAATGTGGAATGGAATGGAATGGAAAGGGATGCGGAAGGCAATGTGAAATGGAATGGAATAGAATGGAATGCATTGTGGAATGGAATGGAATGGAATGGAATGGGATGTGGAATGGAATGGAATGGGATGTGGAATGGAATGGAAAGGAATGTGGAATGGAATTTAATGGAATGTGGAACGGAATGCAATGGTGTTGGGAATGGAATGTAACGGAAGGCAACGTGGAATTGAATGGAATGGAATATGCAATGGAAGGCAAATGAATGGAATGGAATATGTAATGGAAAGCAATGGAATGTGGAATGAAAGAGAATGGAATGGAATGAGAAGTGGAATGGAATGGAATGCAACATGTTTTGGAATGTGGATAGGAATGGAATGCTACGTCTAATGCAACGTGGAATAGAATGAAATGGAGCGTGTAATAAAATGGAACGGAATTTTTAATGGAATGAGGAATGGAACGTGGAACAGAATAAAATGGAATTCGTAATGTAAACGAATGGAATGTGGATTGAAATAATGGAAGGGAATGGAATGTGGAATGGAAGGGAATGGAATGTGGAATGGAGTGGAATGCAATCTGGAATGGAATGGAATGTGGAATGGAATCGAATGGAATAGAATGTGAAATGGAATGGAAAGGAATGCAAAGTGGAATGGAATGGAATGGAGTGTTATGAAATGTGTAATGAAATGGGATGCAATGTGGAATGGAATGGTATGGAATGTGGAATGGTATGTGCAATGGAATGGAATGGAATGTAAAAAGATTGGAATGGAAAGTGGAATGGAATGAAATGGAATGTGTAATGCAATGGAACGGAATGGATTGGAAAGTGGAATGCAAAGGAATGGAATGGAATGGAATGTGGAATGCAATGGAGTGAAATGGAATGTAAAGTGTAATGGAATGGAATGGAATGTGGAATGGAATTTGTAATGGAATGTGGAATGCAATATGGAATGAAATGGAATGTACAATGGGATGGAATGGAACGGAATGGAATTTGAAAAGGAATGGAATGGAATGTGGAATGGAATGAAATGGACTGTGGACGGGAATGAAATGTAATTGAATGGAATGTGGAAAGGAATGGAATGGAATGTGGAATGCAATGCAAAGGAATGGAATATAAAACGGAATGGATAGGAATGTAGAATGGAATTGAATGGAATGTGGAATGGAATGGAATGGAATGGAGTGTGGAATGCAAAGTGGAATGGAATTGAATAGAAAATGGAATGGAATGCAATGGAATGTGAAATGCAATATGCAATGGAATGGAATGAAATGGGGAATGGAATGTGGAATGGAATGGAATGGAATGTGGAATGGAAAGGAATAGAATGGAATGAGGAACGTAATGGAATGGAATGGAATGGAATGTGCAATGGAATTTAATGGAATGGAATGGAGTGTGGAATGGAATGGAGTGTGGAACGAAATGGAATGCAATGTGGAATGGAATGGAAAGGAATGTGGAATAGAATGTGGAGTGCAATCTGGAATGGAATGGAATGGAATGTGGAATGGAATGTTGAATGGGATGGAATCGAATGTGGAATGGAATGTAATGGAATGTTGAATGGAATGAGGAAAGGAATGGAATGGAATGTGGAATGGGAGGGAATGCAGTGTGGAAGGGAATGGAATGGAATTGAATTTGGAATGGAATGGAATGGAATGGAAAGTGGAATGCAATGGAATGGAATGAGGAATGGAATGGAATGTGGAATGCAATGTGTAATGGAATGGAATGCAAAGTGGAAGGGAAAGTGGAGTGAAATGGAATGAGGAATGAAATGGAATGGAATGGAAAGGAATGTGGAATGGAATGGAGTGCGATGTGGAATGGAATGAAACAGAAAGTGGGAAGGAATGTGGAATTGATTGGATTGGATTTGAATGGAATGTGGAATGGGATAGAATGGAATGGAATTTGAAACGGAAATAGAATGGAATGTTTAATGCAATGGAGTGCAACTCGGACTGGTATGGAATGGGATATGGAATGGAATGGAATCCAATGTGGAATGGAATGGAATGCAATGTGGAACGGAAGTTGGAATGGAATGGAATGAAATGTGAAATGGAATGGAATGGAATGTGGAACGGAATGAAATGGAATGGAATGTGGAATGCAATGGAATGGAATGGAAAGGAATGCTTAATGGAATTTAATGATAAGTGAAATGGGATTGAATGGAATGTGAAATGGAATATGAAATGGAAAGGGTAATGGAATGGAATGGAATAGAACTGAATGTGGAATGGAATGGAAAGTTGAATGGATTGTGGAATGGAACGTGGAGTGGAATGGATTGGAATAGTACGGAATGTGGAAAGGAATGGAATGGAATGGAATCTGGAATGGAATGGAATGGAATCTGGAATAGAATGGAATGGAACGGATTGTGCAATGGAATGCAATGTGGAATGGATTGGAATGGAATGTGAAAAGGAACAGAGTGGGATGTGGAATGGAATGGAATGGAATGGAATGGAATGGAATGTGGAATGGAATGTGAAATGGAATGGAATGGAATGTGGAAGGGAATGGAATGGAATATTGAATGGAATGTGGAAAGCAATGCGGAACTATATAGAATAAAATGTGGAATGGAATGGAATGGAATGTGCAGTTCAATGTGGAAAGGAATGCAATGGAAGGTGGAAAAGAATGTGGAAGGGAATGGAATGGAAAGTGGAATGCAATGAAATGGAATGGAATGTGGATGGGAATGGAATGGAATGGAACAGAATGTGTAATAGAATGGAATGGAATTGAATGTGTAATGAAATGAAATGGAATGTGGAATGGAATGGAATGGAATATGGAAAGCAATGGATTGGAATGTGGAACGCAATGTGGAATGGAATGGAATGGAATGTAGAAGGGAATTTGAAATGGAATGGAATGTGGAATGGAATTAAATGGAATAGACCCGAATGTGGAATGGAGTGGAATGGAGTGGAATATGAAATAGAAATAGTATGGAATGCTTCATGGAATGAAATGGAATGTGGAATGAAATGGAATGGGATGTGAAATGGAATGGAATGTGGAATGGTATGTTCAATGGAATGGAAAGGAATTTGGAATGGATTGTAATGGAATGTGGAATGGAATCTGTAATGGAATAGAATGGAATGTGAAATGGAATGGAATGGAAAGTGGGATTGAATGCGAAATGGAATGGAACGGAATGGAGTGGAATGCGGAATGCAATGGAATGTAATAGAATGTGCAATGGAAACTGAATGGAAAGTTTAAGGAAATGGAATGGAATGTGGAATGGAATGGAATGGAATGTGGAATGGAATGGAATGGAAAGCGGAATGCAATGCAATGGAACCGAATGTAATGTGGAGTGTAATGGAATGTGGAATGTAATGGAATGGAACATGAAATTGAATGGAATGAAATGTCAAATGGAACATGGAATGGAATGGAAAGTGGAATGGAATGTGGAATGGAACGTGGAATGGAATGTAGTGGAATGGAATGTGGAAGGGAATGCAGTGGAATGTAATGTGGAATAGAATGGAATGTAATGGAATATGTAATGGAATGGATAGGAATGGAATGTGGAATGGAATGTGGAGTGGAATGGAATGTGGAATGTAATGGAACGGAATGTGGAATGTAATGGAACGGAATGTGGAATGGAATGTGAAATGGAGTGGAAAGGACCGTGGAATGGAATGGAATGGAATGTGAAATGGAAAGTGGAATAGAATGCTATGAAACACAAAATGTAATGGAATGGAACTTGGAATGGATTGGAACGGAGGGTGGAAAGGAATTTAATTGAATGTTCAAGGGAATGACATTAAAACTGGACTGCAATGGAATAGAATGTGGAATGGAAAGTAATGGCAAGGAATGTGGAATGAAATGTGGAATGGAATTGCATGGAATGTAAAATGCAATGTGGAAATTAATGGAACGAAATGTGGAATAGAATGTGCAAGGGAACGGAATGGAATGCGGAATGAAACGGAATGGAATGGAGTGTTGAATGGATGCGAATGGAATGGAACGGAATGTTAAATGGAATGAAAAGGAATGGAATGAGGAATGGATTGGAATGGAATGTGGATAGAATGTGGAATGGAATGGAATGGAATGTGAAATGGAATGTACTGGAATGTGGGATGGAATGTGGAATGGAATGGAATGGAATTTGAAATGGAATGTACTGGAAGGTGGGATGGAATGTGGAATGGAATGGAAGGGAATGGAGTGGAATTGGGAATGGAATGGAATGGAATGGAATGTGAAATTGAAATAGAATGGAATGTTTATTAGAATGGAATGGAATATTTATTGGAATGGAATGGAATAGAATGTGGATTAGAATGGAATGGAATGGAATGGAATGGAATGCGGAATGGAAAGGAATGGAATGTGGAATGGAAAGGAATGGAATGGAATGGAATGTGGAATTGAATGGAATGGAATGCGGAATGGAATGGAATGCAATGTGGAATGGAATGGAATGTGGAATGGAATGAAAAGTAATGGAATGTGGAATAGAATGGAAAGTAATGACAAATGGAATGGAATGGAACGTGGAAAAGAATGGAATGTAATGACAAATGGAATGGAATGGAATGGAATGGAATTGAAGGTGGAATGGAAAGTGGAATGCAATAGAATGGAATGTGGAATGGAACAAGGAATGCAAAGTAATGCAAAGTGGGATGGAATGTAATGGAATGTGGAATGTACGGGAATTGAAACTGGAATGCAATGGAATGGAATGTGGAAAGGAATGGAATGGCATGTAATGTGGAATGGAATGTGGAATGCTATGACATGGAAGGTGGAATGGAATGGAATAGAATCTGGAATGGAATGGAATGGAATGCGGAATGGAATGTTTAATGGAATAGAATGGAAAGTGCAACGGAATGGAATGTGGAATGGAAGGTAATGGAATCCGTGATGTAAAGTGGAATAGAATGGAATGTAATTTGGAATGGAATAGAATGGAATTTGGAATGGAATGTGGAATGGAATGGAGTGGAATGTGTAATGGAATCGAAGAGAATGTGGATTAGAACGTGGAAAGGATCGTGGAATGGAAGGTGAAATGGAACGTGAAATGGAATGCGGAAAGGAATGGAATGGAATCTGGAATGCAATGTGGAATGGAATGGAATGGAATGGAATGGAATGTGGAATCTAATGGAATGGAATGGAATTTGAAATGGAATGGAATGGAATGTGGAATGGAATGGAATGGAACGTGGAATGGAATGGAATTGAATATGGAATTGAATGTGCAATGGAAAGGAATGGAATGTGGAATGGAATATGAAATGGAATGTAGTGGATCGTGGATTGTAACATGGAATGGAACGTCGAATGGAAGGTGGAATGGAACTTGGAAAGGAATGCAATTCAATGTGGAATGGGGTGCAACGGAATGTGCAATGGAATTGAATGGAATGTAGAATGGAATGTGGAATGGAATGGAATGGAATTTGAAATGGACTGTGTAATGGAATTGAATGGAATGTGGAATGGAATGGAATGGAATTTGGAATGGGATGTAGAATGGAATGGAATGGAATGGAATGTGCAATGCAATGTGGAAAGGAATGGAATGGAACGTGTACTGGAATGCGGAAGTGAATGGAATAGAATGTGGAATGCAATGGAATGGAACGGAATGTGGAATGGAATGGAATGGAACGGAACGGAATGTATAACGGAATGGAAAAGAATGGAATGCGGAATGGTATGGAATGGAATATGGAATGGAATGGAATAGAATGTGGAATGGAATGGAATGGAATGTGGAAAGCAATGGATTGGAATGTTGGAAGCAATATGGAATGGAATAGAATGGAATGTGGAAAGCAATAGAATGGAATGTAACGGAATGTGGAATGGTATGGAATGCAATGGAATGTTTAGTGGAAATGTAATGTTTAATGGATTCGAATGGAATGTAGAATGGAATGGAATGGAAATTGGAATGGAATGGAATGGAATGTAGATTTGAATGGAATGGAACGTGGAATGGAATGGAATGGAATCGGTAATGGAATGGAATGTTGGATGGAATGGAATGGAATGTGGAATGGAATTTAATGGAATGTGGAATGGAAAGTGGAATGGAATGGAATAGAATGTGTTGTGGAATGGAATGGAAAGGAGGGTGAAATGTGGAATTGAATGGAAAGGAATGGAGTGGAAAGTGGAATGGAATGGAATGTAATGGAATGTTGAATGGAAATAGAATGGAACGTTTAATGGAATGGAAAGGAATGTGGATTGGAATGGAATGGAATGGAATGTGGAATGGAATATGGAACGGAATGGAATGGAATGTGGAACAGAATGGAGGGGAATGTGGAAAGGAATGGAATGGAATGGAAATGAATGTGGAATGCAATGGAATGGAATGGAATGGAATGTGGAATGGAATGGAATGGAATGTGGAATGAAACGTGGAATGGAAAGGAAAGGAATGGAATGTGGATTGGAAGGCAAAGGAAAGGAATGTGGAATAAAATGCAATGTAATGGAATATGGAATGGAATGGAATGGTATGGAATGGAATGTGGAATGGAATGGAATGGAATGTGGAATTTAACGTAGAATTGAATGGAATGGAACGTGGAATGAAATGAAATGGAACGTGAAATGCAACGTGGAATGGAATAGAATGGAAATTGGAATGGAACGGAATGGAACGTGAAAGTGAATGGAATGGAAATTGGAATGGAATAAACTGGAACGTGGAATGGAATGGAAAGGAATGGAATGTGGAATGTGATGGAATTGAAAGAGGAAGGCAAGGGAATGGAATGTGTAATGGAATGGAGTGGCATGGAAGCTGATATGGAATGTGCAATGGATTGGCATGCAATGCGGAATGGAATGGAATGGAATGTGGAATAGAATGGAAAGGATTGTGGAATCTAATGTGTAATGGAATGGAATGGAACATAGAATGAAATTGGAATGGAATGCAATGGCATGTAGAATGGAATAGATTGGAATTTGGAATGGAAAGTGGATTGGAATGGAATGGAATGTGGAATGGAATGGAATGGAATGTTGAATATAATGGAACGGAACGTCAAATGGAATGTGGAATATAACGTGGAATGGAAAGTGAAATGGAACGTGCAATTGAAAGCGGAATGGAATGGAATGGAATGTGAAATGAAATGTGGAATAGAATGTATTGGAATGTGGAATGTAATGTGGAATGGAATGGAATGGAACGTGGAATGGAATGGAAGGGAATGTGGAATGGAACGTGCAATGAAATCGAATGGAATGTGGAATGGAATTTGAAATGGAAAGGAATGGAATGTGGAATTGAATGTGGAATGGAAAGGAATGGAATGTGCAATGCAATGAAATGGAATGTGGAATTACATGGAATGGAATGTGGAATGGAATGTGGAATGGAATGGAATGGATTGTGGATTGGAATGTGCAATGGAATGGAATCGATTGGAAATGAATTTGAAATGGAATCGAATGGAATGATAAATGCAACGGAATGGAATGTGGAATGGAATGGAATGGAATATGGAATGGAATAGAATGGAATGTTGGATGGAACGTGTAATGTAATGGAATGTGGAATGGAATTTAATGGAATGGAATACGGAATGGAATTGAAAGTGGAATGGAAGGGAATGGAATGTGGAATGGAGGAGGGAATAGAATAGAATGGAATGTGAACTGCAATGGAATGGAATGTCGAAAGGAATCGAATGCAATGTGGAATCGAATGTGGAATGGAATGCAAAGGATTGTGGAATGGAATGGAATGGAATGTGGAATGGAATGTGGAATGGAATTGAATGGAATGTGAAATGGAATTGAAAGGAATCTGGAATGGAATGGAATGGAAAGTTGAATGGAATGGAATGGAATGTGGAAAGGAATGTGTAATGGAATTGAATGTGGAACGGAATGGAGTAGAATGGAATGTGGAACAGAATGGAATGTAATTTGGAAAGCAAATTTGAATGGAGTGGAATGGAATGTGGAATGGATTGGAATTGAAAGTGGAATGGAGTTTGGAATGGAATGGAATGTGGAGTGGAATAGAATGAAAAGGAATGTGAAATGGAAAGGAATGGAATGAGGAATGCAATGGAATGGAATGTGGAATGGAATGTAGAAAGTAATGGAATGTGGAATGGAATGTGGAATGGAATGGAATGGAATGGAGAATTGAACGTGGAAAGGAATGGAATGCAATGTGGAATGGAATGAGGAATGGAATGGAAAGGGAAGTGGAATGGAAAGGAATGGAACGTGGAATGTAATGGAATGGAATGGGGAATTCAAAGGAATGGAATGGAATGGAATGTGGAGTGGAATGGAATGGAATTGAATTTGGAATGGAATCGAAAAGGATGTGCAATGGAATTTTCAATGGAAGGTTGAAAGCAATGGAATGGAATGCAATGTGGAACGGAATGGAATGGAATGTGGAATGGAATAGAATGGAATGTGGAATGGAATGGAGTGCTATGTGCTATGCAATGTGCAATGGAATGGAATGGAATGGAATGAGGAATGCAATGTGGAATGGAATGGAATGGAATGGAATGTGGAATGGAATGGAGTGCTATGTGGTATGCAATGTGCAATGGAATGGAATGGAATGGAATGAGGAATGCAATGTGGAATGGAATGGAATGGAATGTGGAACATAATGGAATGGAATGTGGAATTGAATGGAATGGAATGTTGAAAGGAATGGGGAATGGAATGTAATGGAAAGTGGAATGGAACTTGGAATGGAATGTGGAATGGAATGTTGAATGGAATGGAATTAATTATAGAATGGAATTGAATAGAATGAAATGGAATGTGGAATGGAATGGAATGTGGAATGGAATGGAATGGAATGTGGAATGGAATGGAATGTGAAATAGAAGGCAGTTGAATTTGGAATGGAATGGAATGGGATGTAGAATCGAATGGAATGGAATCGGAAATGGAATGGAATGGGATGGAATATGGACTGGAATGGAATTTAATTGAATGTGGAATGGAATGTGGCACGTAATGCAGTGGAATGGAATGTGGCATGGAATGTGGAATGGAATGGAATGCAAACTAGAATAAAACGAGGAATGGTATTGAATGGAACATGGAGTAGAATGGAATGCAACGTGGAATGGAATGGAATGGAATATAGAATGAAATGGAATGAAAGTGCAAAGCTGTGGAATGGAATGTGGAATGGAATGGAATGGAATGGAATGGAATGTGGACTACAAACTAAGTGAATGGAATGGAAACTGGAATGGAATGTGGAAAGGAACGGGGAATGAAATGTAATGGAACGTGGAATGGAACTTGGAATGGAATGGGAAATGGAATGTTGAATGGAATGGAATGGATTATAGAATGGAATTGAATGGAATGGAATGGAATGTGGAATGGAATGGAATGGAATGGAATGGAATGGAATGTGGAATGGAATGGAATGTGGAATAGAATGGAATGGAATTTGGAATGCAATGTAGTGGGATGTAGAATAGAATGGAATGGAATAGAGAATGGAATGGAATGGGATGGAATATGGACTGGAATGGAATTTAATTGAATGTGGAATGGAATGTGGCACGTAATGCAGTGGAATGGAATGTAGCATGGAATGTGGAATGGAATGGAATGCAAACTCGAATAAAACGTGGAATGGAATTGAATGGAAAATGTAGTGGAATGGAATGCAACTTGGAATGGAATGGAATGGAATATTGAATGAAATGGAATGGAAAGTGCAATGCCGTGGAATGGAATGTGGAATGGAATGGAATGTGGACTGCAAACTAAGTGAATGGAATGGAAATTGGAATGGAATGGAACGGAAAGTGGAATGGAATATCGAATGGCATGGAATGGAATGTGGAATGGAATGGAATGTAATGGAATGTGGAATGCAATGGAATGGAATGGAGAATGAAATGGAAGGGAATATGGAATGGATTGGAATGCAATATGGAATGGAAAGGAAAGGAATGTAATGTGGAATGGAATGTAATTGAATTGAGTGTGGACTGGAATGCAATGGAATGGAACGGAATGTGGAAAGGAAAGGAATGGAGAGTGGAATGGAGTGTGGAATGGGATGGAATTGAATGTGGAATGGAAATGAATGTGGAATGGAATGGAAATGAATAGAATGTGGAAGGGAATGGAATGTAATGTGGAATGGATTGGAACGCAAAGTGGAATGGAATGGAATAGAATGGTAAGTGGAATGCAATGGAATTTAATGGAATGGAAAGTGGAATGGAATGGAATGGTGTGTTGAGTGAAAAGGAATGTATAATGGAATGGAATGTGGAAAGGAATGGAATGGAATGTGGAATGGAAAGTGGAGTGAAATGGAACGGAATGTGGAATGTAATGTGAAATGGAATGCAATGGAATGTGGAATGGAATGAAATCGAACGCGCCATGTAATGGAATGGTAATTGGAATGGAAAGGAAAGGAATGTGGAATGCAATGGAATGCATTATTCAATGGAATGTGGGAGGGAATGGAATGGAATGGAATGGAATAGAATGGAAAGTCGAATGGAATGGAATGGAATGTGGAATGGAATGGAATGGAAAGTTAAATAGAAAGTGGATGGGAATGGAATGGAATGGAATGGAATTCGGAATGAAATAGAACGGAATGGAATGGGATATGGAATGGAATGGAATGGAACGTGGAATGGAATTGAATGGAGCTTGGAATGGAATGTGGAATGGAATGGAATGGAACATGGAATGCAATGGAATGTGGAAGAGAATGGAATGGAATGTGGAATGGAATGTTAAATGGAAAGGAGAGGAATGTGTATTGGAAAGTGGAATGGAAAGGAATGGAATGTGGAATGGAATGTGGAATGGAATGGAATGGAATGTGCAAAGGAATGGAATTGAAAGTGGAAAGGAAGTTCGAATGGAATGTGGAATGGAACGTGGAGTGTAATGGACTGCAACGTGGAATGGAATGGAATGGAATGTGGAATGGAATTTGGAATGGAATGGAACGGAATGTGGAATGGATTAGAATGGGATGTGTAATGGAATGTGGAAGGGAATGGGATGGAATGTAATGGAATGGAATGTGAAATGGAATGATACGTAATGGAATGGAATGAATTGTGGAATGTAATGGAATGGAATATAGAATTGTAGGGAAAGGAATGTGGAATGGAATCTGGAATGTAATTAAATGGAATGGAATCTGGAATGGAATATGGAATGGAATGGAATGGAATGTAGAAAGGAATGTGGAACGAAATGGAATGGAATGAAGAATTGAAAGCGGAATGGAACATGGAATGGAACGTCGAATGGAAGTTGGAATGGAACGTGGAAAGGAAGTCGGTATGGAACGCGGAATGGAATGGATGGAACGTGGAATGGAATGGAATGGAATGTAGAACGGAATGGAATGGAATGTGTATTGGAATGTAATTGAACGCGGAATGGAATGAAATGTGGACTGGTATGGAACGGAATGGAATGTTGAATGGAATGGATTGGAATGTGGAATGACATGTGGAATGGAATGGAATTGAAAGGAATGTGGAATGAAATGTGGAGTGGAATGGAATGTAGAATGGAATGGAATGGAATGTGTATTGGAATGTAATTGAACGCTGAATGGAATGGAATGTGGACTGGTATGGAGAGGAATGGAATGTGGAATGGAATGGATTGGAATGTGGAATGACATGTGGAATGGAATGGAATGGAATGTGGAATGTAAAGTGGAATGGAATGGAAAGGAATGTGGAATCGAATGGAATGGAATCTGGAATGTAATGGAATGGAATGTGGAAAGGAATGGAATGGAATGTGGAATGCAATATGGGAGGGAATGGAATGGAATGGAACGGAATGGAATGTGGAATGGAATGGAAAGGAATGTTGAATTGAAAGGAATGCAACCTGGAATGGAATGTGGAATGGAATGGACTGTGGTATGGAATGTGGAATGGAATAGAATGGAATGTGTAGTGTAATGGAACAAAATGTTGAAAGGAATGGAATGGAATGGGCAATGCAATGGAAAGTAATTTGGAATGGAGTAGAATGGAATTGAATGTGGACTGGAATATATTGGAATGGAATGGAATGTGAAATGGAATGGAATGGAATGTGAAATGAAATGTGAAATGGCACGGAATTGAAGGTGGAATGTAATCGAATGGAATGTGGATTGCAATGGAATGGAATATGGAATGAAATGGAAGGGAATGTGGAATTGAATGGAATTGAATGTGAAATGGAACGGAATGCAATGGAATGTGGATTGGAAAGGAATGGAATGGAATTGTGTGTGGACTTGAATGCAATGTTATGGAATGGAATGTGGAATGGAATGGAATGGAAAGTGGAACGGAATGTGGAATGGAATGGAACGGAATGTGGAATGGAAATGAATGTGAAATGGAATGAAAATGAATGGACTGTGGAATGGAATGGAATGCAATGTGGAATGGAATGGAATACAAAGTGGAATGGAATGGAATGGAATGGAAAGCGGAATGGAATGTGGATTGGAATGGAATTTCATGGAATGGAATGTGGAATGGAATGGAATGGTATGTTGAATGAAAAGGAATTTATAACGGAATGGAAAGTGGAAAGGAATGGAATGGAATGTGGAATGGAAAGTGGAATGGAATGGAATGGAATGTGGAATGTAAAGTGAAATGGAATGGAAAGGAATGTGGAATAGAATGGAATCGAATGTGCCATGTAATGGAATGGAAATTGGAGTGGAAAGGAATGGAATGTGGAATGCAATGGAGTGGAATATCCAATGGAATGTGAGAGGGAATGAAATGGAATGGAATGGAATAGAATGGAAAGTCGAATGGAATGGAATGGAACGTGGAATGGAAAGGAATGGAAAGTGGAATAGAAACTGGATGGGAATGGAATGGAATGTGGAATGGAGTAGAATGGAATGGAATGGGATGTGGAATGGAATCGAATGGAATGTGGAATGGAATTTAATGGAGCTTGGAATGGAATGTGGAATGGACTGGAATGGAACATGGAATGCAATAGAATGTGGAAGGGAATGGAATGGAATGTGGAATGGAATGTTAAATGGAATGAAATGGAATGTGGAATGGAATGCAGTGGAATGTTTATTGGAAAGTGGAATGGAATGGAATGGAATGTGGAATGGATTGTGGAATGGAATGGAATGGATTGTGCAAAGGAATGGAATTGAAAGTGGAAAGGAAATTCGAATGGAAGGTGGAATGGAACGTGGAGTGGAAGGTGGAATGGAACGTGGAGTGGAAAGTGGAATATAAAGTGTAATGTGGAATGGAATGGTATGGAATGTGGAATGGAATGGAATGGAATGAGGAATGGAATGGAAGGATATGTGGAATGGATTGGAATGGAATGTGGAATGGAATGTGGAATGGAATGTGGAATGGAAAAGAATACAACGTGGACTTGAATGTGGAAGGGAATGGGATGGAATGGAATGGAATGTGGAATGTAATGGAATGGTATGTGGAATGGAATGATATCTAATGGAATGGAATGCATTGTGGAATGGAATGTAATGGAATGTAGAATGGTATGGAATATAATCTGGAATGGAATCTGGAATGTAAATAAACGGAATGGAATCTGGAATGGAATATGGAAAGGAATGGGTTGGAATGTAGAAAGGTATGTGGAAAGAAATGGAATGGAATGAGGAATTGAACGCAGAATGGAACATGGAATGGAATGTGGAATGGAAGGTGGAATGGAACGTGGAATGGAAGGAGGTATGGAACGTTGAAAGGAATGGATGGAACGTGGAATGAAATGGAATGGAAGGTAGAATGGAATGGAATGCAATGTGTACTGGAATGTAATTGAACGCGGAATGGAATGGAATGTGGACTGGTATGGAATGGAATGGAATGTGGAATGGAATGGAAAGGAATGTGGAATGACATATGGAATGGAATGGAAAGGAATGTGGAATCGAATGGAATGGAATTTGGAATGGAATGGAGTGGAATGTGGAATGGAATGGAATGGAATGTGAAATGCAGTATGGGAGGGAATGGAATGGAATGGAACGGAATGGAATGTGGAATGGAATGGAAAGGAATGTTGAATTGAAATGAATGCAACTTGGAATGGAATGTGGAATGGAATGGAATGGAACGGACTGTGGAATGGAATGTGGAATGGAATAGAATGGAATGTGGAGTGGAATGGAACCGAATGTTGAGAGGAATCAATGGAAAGTGCAATGCAATGGAAAGTAATATGGAATGGAGTAGAATGGAATTGAATGTGGACTGCAATGGATTGGAATGGAATGGAATGTGGAATGGAATGGAATGGAATGTGGAATGAAATGTGAAATGGCATGGAATTGAATGTGGAATGTAATGGAATGGAATGTGGAATGCAATGTAATGGAATGTGGAATGAAATGGAAGGGATTGTGGAATGGAATGGATTTGAATGTGAAATGGAACGGAATGCAATGGAATGTGGATTGGAAAGGAATGGAATGGAATTGTGTGTGGACTGGAAAGCAATGGTATGGAATGTAAAGTGGAACGGAATGGAATGGAAAGTGGAATGGAATGTGGAATGGAACTGAATGGAATGGAATGGAACGTGGAATGGAATGTGGAATTGAATGGAATGGAAAATGGAATTGAATGTTGAATGGAATGGAATGGAATGTAGAATGGAATGTGGAATGGAATAGAATGGAATGTGGAATGGAACGGAATGAAATGCGGAATGGAACGTGCAATGGAATTGAATGGAAAGTGGAATGGAATGCAATTCAACGTGGAATGAAATGGAATGGATTTTGGAATGGAATATGTAATGGAATGGGATGGAACGGAATGGAAAAAGAAATGGAATGGAAAAGAATGGAATGCAATGTCGAATGGAATGTAATTGAATGTGTTATGGAATGGAATGGAATTTGGAATGGAATCTGGAGTGGAATGGAAGGCAATGTGGAATGGAAAGTGGAATGGCATGGAATGCAATGGAATGGAATGGAATATGGATTGGAATGGAATGGAATGTTGTATGGAATGGAATGGAATGTGGAAAGGAATGTAGTGCAATGTGGAATGCAATGGAATGGAATGGAATCAGGAATGGAATGTGGAATGTATGGGAATGGAAGGGAATGGAATCTGGAATGGAATGGAATGGAATGGAACTTGGAAAATAATGGAATTGAAGGCGGAATGGAATAGAATGGAAAGTGGAATGGAATGGAATGGAACGCGGAGTGGAACAGAATGGATTGTGGACTGGAATGGAATGGAAAGGAATGTGGAACAGAATGGAATGTGGAATGGAATGGAATTCAATGGAAGGAAACGTGGAATGTAATGGAAGGTAAAGTTGAAAAGAATTGAATTGAATGTGGATAGCAATGGAATGGAAAGTGGAATGGAATGTAGACTTGAACATGGAATGGAAAGTGGGAAAGTGGAATGGAAAGTGGGAAAGTGGAATGGAATGTGATAGAACGTGTAATGGAAGGTGGAATGGAACGCTGAATGTAATGGAATGGAACGTGTAAAGTAACGTGGAATGGAAAGCGGAATGGAACTTGGAATGGAATGGAAGGGAATGTGAAATGGAATGGAATAGAATGTGGAATGGAATGGAATGGAATGTGGAATGGAATGGAATGGAATGGAATATGGACTGCCATGGAATGGAATGTGGAAAGAATGGAATGGAATGTGGAACGGAATGGAGTGGAAAGTGGAATGGAATGTGGAATGGATTGGAATGGAATGTGGAATGGAATTGAACGGAATGGAATATGGACAGGAAAAGAATGGAATGGAATGGTATATGGACTGCCATGGAATGGAATGGACTGGAGTGTGGAAAGGAATAGAATGGAATGCGGAATGGAATGGAATCGAATGTGGAATGGAATGGAATGGAACGTGGAATGGAACGTGGAATGCAATGGAATGTAACATGGAATGGAACATGAAATGCTACGCGGAATGTAATGGGATGGATAGTGGAATAGAACGTAGAATGGAATGTGCAACGGAAAGTGGAATGGGATGTAGTGGAACGTGGAAAGGAACGTGGAATGGAACGTAGAATGTAATGGAATGGAACGCGGAATGGAACGTGGAATGCAATGGAATAGAACGAGAAAAAAATGCAATGTAATGCGGAATGGAATGGAATGGAATGTGGAATGGAATGGAATGGAATGGAATGTGGACTGCTATGGAATGGAATAGGGAAACAAATGGAAGTGAAAGTGGAAATGAATGGAATGGAATGCGGAATGGAATGTGGAATGGAATGGAATAGAATATGGAATGCAATTAAATGTAATGGAAAGTGGACTGGAATGTAATGAAATGGAAAGGAAAGTGGAGTGGAAAGGAATTGTATGTGGAAAGGAATGTTGAATGGCATGGAATTGAATGGAACATGGAATATAATGGAACGGAACATGGAATGGAAAGGAATGGAAGGTGGAAAGGAATGGAATGGAACGTGGAATGGAATGGATAGTGGAATGAATTGTAATGTGGGATGGAATGGAAAGTGGAATTGAATGGAATGCAATGTTGAAGGGAATGGAATGGAATGCAACGAGAAATGGAATATGGATTGGAATGGAAAGGTATGTGGAATGGAATGGAATCAAATGTGTAACGGAATGTGGAATGGAATGGAATGGAATGGGGAATGGAATGGAATGGAACGTGGAATGGAATGGAATGGAAGATTTAATGGAGAGCAAATTAAAGTGGAATGGAATGTGCAATGGAATGGAACGGAATGTGGAACGGAATGGAATGGAATGGAACGAGGACAATAATGGAACCGAATGCAGAACGGAATGGAATGGAACGTGGAATGTAACGGAATGGAAGGTGGAATGGAATGGAATGGAATTTGGAGTGGATTGGAATGGAATGAAATGTGGAATTGAATGGAATGTGGAATGGAATGGAATGGAAAATTGAATGGAATGAAAGGTGGAATTTAAAGGAATGGAATGTGGAATGGAATGGAATGGAACAGAATGGAAAGTGGAAAGGAATTGAATGGAATGTGGAATGGAATGGAATGGAATGTGGAATTGAATGGAATGGAATTTGGAATGCAAGGGAATATAATGCAATGGAAGGGTACATGGAATAAAATGGAATGGAACGTGTAATGGAATGGAATTGAAGGTGGAATGGAATAGAATGGAAGGTGGAATTGAATGGAATAGAAAGTGGAATGAAATGGAATGTAAAGTGGAATGGAATGGAATATGGGATGGAATGGAAAGTGGAATGTAAAGGAACGGAATGTGGAACGGAAAGGAATGGAATAAGGAATGCAATGGAATGGATTGGAATGAGGAATGCAATACGGAATGAAGTGTGGCAATGAATGAAAGGGAATGTGGGATGGAATGGAATGGAATGTGGAATGGAATGTAGAATGGAATGGAACGGAATGTGGAATGGAATGGAATGGAATGGAACGTGGAATATAATGTAACGGAACGTGTAATGGAATGGAATGGAAGGTGGAATGGAATGGAGTGGAACGTGGAATGGAATGGAATGGAATGGAATGTGGAATGGAATGGAGTGTGGAATGGAATGGAATGTGGAATGGAATGGAATGCGGAATGAAATGGAATGGAATGTGGAATGGATACCAATGCAATTTGGAATGGAGTGAAATGGAATGGAATGAGGAATGGAAAATGGAATGGAATGGAAAGGAATGTGGAATGCAATGGAATGGAATGTGGAACGGAATGTGGAATGAAACGGAATGGAATGTGGAATGCCAGGTGGAATGGAATGGAATGGAATGTGCAATGGAATGGAATGGAATGGAAAGTGGAATACAAAATAAAGGAACGCGAAATGGGATGGAATGGAACGTGGTAGGTAATGGAATGGAATGTGGAATGCAATGGAATGGAATTTCGAGTGGAAGGGAATGGAATGGAAAGTGGAATGGAATGAAATGGAAAGTGGAATGTAATGGAAAGTGGAATAGAAAGGAATGGATCTTGGAATCGAATGGAAAGGGAAGGAATAGAATGGAAAGAAATGTCAAAAGGAGTGGAATGGAAAGTGGAATGGAATGCGGAATGGAATGTAGAATGGAATGTGGAATGGAATGGAAAGGAATGTGCAATGGAATGGAATGTGGAATGGAATGTGGAAAGGAATGGTATGGAATATGGTACATAATAGAATGGAATTTGTAATGGAATGGAAAGGAACGGAATGGAATGTGTAATGGAATGGAATGGAATGTCGAATGGAATGTGGAATGGAATCGAATGGAATGTAGAATGGAATGTGGAATGGAATGGAAAGGAAAGTGAAATGGCATGTGTAAAGGAGTGGAATGGAATGTGGAATGGAATGTGGAATGGAATGCGGAATGGAATGTATAATGGAATGGAACACAATGTGGAATGCAATGGAAAGTAATGGAATGTGGAAAGGAATGTGGAATGGAATGCAATGAATGGAATTGGATGGAATGGAATGTGGAATGGAATGCGGAATGGAATGTGCAACGGAATATAATGGAATGCAATATGGAATGTAATGTGGAATGGAGTAGAAAGGAATGGAAAATGGAATGGAATGTGCAATGGAATGGAATGGAATGTGGAATGGAATGTGTAAAGGAATGGAACGGAATGTGGAATGCAATGTGGAAGGGAATGTGAAATGGAATGTGGAATGGAATGGAATAGAATGTGGAATGCAATGGAATGGTATGGAATGTGGAAAGGTATGTCTAATGGAATGGATTAATAGAATTGGATGGAATGGAATGTGGAATGGAATGCGGTATGTAATGTGGAATGGAATATTGTGGAATGGAATGTGGAACGGAATGTGGAACGGAATGTGGAATTACAGTATAACGGAATGAAATATGGTATGGAATGTGGAATCGAGTGGAATGGAATGTGGAATTGAATGGAATGGGATGTGGAGTGGAATGGAATCGATAGTGGAATGGAAGGAGGAATGGAAAGTGGAAGGAAACGTGGAATGGAACGTGGAATGGAACTTTCAATGTAATGTGGAAAGCAATGTGGAATGCACTGTAGAATTGAAAGGAATGGAATGTAGAATGGAATATAATGTAATTTGGAATGCAGTGGAATGGAATATGGAATGAAATGTGGAATGGAATGGAATGGAACGCGGATTGGAAAGGAATGGAATGGAAGGTGGAATGGAATTGAATATAATGTGGAATGTGCTGTGGAATGGACTGGAATGGAACATGGATTGGAATGTGGAATGGAAAGAAATAGAATGTGGAATGGAATGTGGAATCGAATATGGAATTGAATGGAAAGGTACGGAATGTGGAATGGAATGGATTGGAAAGTGGAATGGAATGGAATGGAATGTGGAAAGGAATGGAATCGAGTGTGGAATGGAATGGAATGGAATGGAATGCGGAATGGTATTGAATGGAATGTGGAATGCAATGTAATTTAATGGAAGGGAATGTGGAATTGAATGGAATGAAAAGTGGAATGGAATGGAATGGAATGTGGAATGGAATGGAGTGAAAGGTGGAATGGAATGTGAAATTGAATGTGGAATGGAAAGTGGAATGGAATGAAATGCAAAGTGGAGTGAGATGGAATGGAACGTGGAATGGAATGGAATGGAACGTGGAATGGAAAGTGGAATGGAATGGAATGGAAAGTGTAATGCAACGTGGATTAGAACACGGAATGCAACGTGGAAAGGAACGTGGAATGGAATGGAATGCAATGTTGAATGGAATGGAATGGAATTGAATGTGGAATGGTATGGAATGGAATATACAATGTAACGTGGAATGGAGTGGAATGGAACGTGGAACGGAACATGGAATGGAACCTCAAATGGAATGTCGAATGGAACACGGAATGGAATGGAAAAGAAATTGTAATGGAAAGCAGAATGGAACGTGGATTGGAATGGAACGGAAAGTGGAATGGAATGGAACAGAACGTGGAATGGAAAGGAAAGGAATGGAGAATGGAACGTGGAATGGAACGTAGAATGGAACGTGTAATGGAATGTGGAATGGAACATGGAATGCAAAATAGAATGTAATGTGCAATGGAAAGGAACGGAATGTGGAATGCAATGGAATGCAATATGCAATGGAAAGGAATGGAATCTTGAATATAATTTGGAATGGAATGGAAAGGAATTCAGAATGGAATGTGGAATGGAATGTGGAAAGGAATGG
The DNA here is from genome assembly GCF_028885655.2 of Pongo abelii. Taxonomy (NCBI): domain Eukaryota; kingdom Metazoa; phylum Chordata; class Mammalia; order Primates; family Hominidae; genus Pongo; species Pongo abelii. Next base: position 12,465,567 of record NC_072000.2, on the reverse strand, counting down.
AAAGGAATGTGGAATGCAATTGAACTTCAAATGGAATGGAATGGAATATGGATTGGAATGGAATGGAATGTGGAATGGAATGGAATGGAACCAAAAGTGAAATGGAATTTAGAATGGAATGTGGAATGGAATTAAATGGAATGTGGAATGGAATAGAATGGAATGTGGAATGGAACGTGGAATGGAATGGAACAAGGAAAGGAATGTGGAATGAAATTGAATGGAATGTGGAATGGAAGAGAATTGAATGGAAAGATATGTGAATGGAACGGAATGGAATATGGAATTGAATGTGGAAAAGAATGGAATAGCAAGAGGAATGGAACGTGGAATGGAATGGAATGACACATGGAATGGAATGAAAAGTAATGAGGAATGGAACGTGGAATAGAATGGAATGGAATGTAGAATGTAACGGAACGGAATGTGGAATGGAATGGAATGGAATGGAATGGAATGGAATGTGGAATGGAATGGAATGAAATATGGAATGGAATGGAATGCAATGTGGAATGGAATGGAATGTGGAATGGAATCGAATGGAATGGGATGAGAAATGGAATGGAATGGAATGCAATGTGGAATGCAATAGAACGGAATGGAATGGAATGTGGAATGGAGTGGGAAACAATGTGGAATGGAATGGAAAGGAATGTGGAATGGAATGGAATGGAATATGGAAAGGAATGGAATGGAATGTGGAAAGTAATGTGGAATGGAATGGAATGGAATGTGGAATGGAATGGAACGGAATGTGGAATGGAATGGATTTGAATGGAATGTGCAATGGAATAGAATCGAATGTGGAAAGGAATGGAAAGCAACGTGGAATGGAATGGAATGTGGAATGGAATAGAATGAAATGGAATATGAAATGGAATGAAATGTAATGTGGAATGGAATGTGGAATGGAATGGAATGGAATTTGGAATAGAATGGAAAGGAATGTGGAATGGAAGCGAATGGAATGGAATGGAATGGAATGGAATGTGGTATGCAATGGAAAGAATTGGAATGGAATGTGGAACAGAATGGAATGGAATGTGGAATGGAATGTGGAGTCGAATGGAATGGAATGTTGAATGGAATGGGATGGAATGGGTAATTGAATGTGGAATTGAATGGAATGGAATGTGGAATGGAATGGATTGGAATGTGGAAAGGAATTTGGAATGGAATGTTGAATGGAATGTGGAATAAAATGGAATGGAACGGACTGTGGAATGGAATGGAAAGGAATGGATTCTGAAAAGGAAAGAACGGAAGTTGGAATGCAAAGGAATGTAATGGAATGCATTGTGGAATGGAAGGCAATGGAATGTGGAATGGAATTTGGAATGGAATGTGGAATGGAATGTGGAATGGAATGTGGAATGGAATGTGAAATGCAATGGAATGGACTGCAGAATGGAATGGAATGGAATGTGAAAAGGGATGTAATCTAACATGGAATGGAAAGTGGAATGGAATATTGAATGGAATGAAATTGAATAGAATGGAATGTGGAATGGAATAGAATGGAATGTGGAATGCAATGGAATGGAAATCAAAGTGAAGTGGAATGGAATGGAATCTGAAATGGAATGGAAAGTAATGTGGAATGGAGTGGAATGGAACGAGGAATTGAAGGTGGAATGGAATGGAATGGAACGTGGAATGGTTTGTGAAATTGAACGGAAGGAAACGTGGAATGGAACGTGGAATGGAACGTCTAATGGAACGTGGAATGGAACGTGGAATGGAATTTGGAATGGAATGTGGAATGGAATGGAATGGAACGTGGAATGGAATGTGGGGTGGAATGGAATGTGGAATGGAATGTAATGGAATGTGGATTGGAATGTGGAATGGAATGGAATGGACCGTGGAATGGAATGTGGAATGGAATGGAATGGAATGTGGAATGGAACGTGGAATGGAATGGAATGGAACGTGGAATGGAACGTGGAACGGAACTTGGAAAGTAACGTGGAATGGAACGTGGAAAGGAATGAGGAATGGAATGTAGAATGGAATGGAATGGAATGTGGAAAGGAATGGAATGGAATGTGGAATGCAATGGAGTGGAATGTGGAAAGGAATGTGTAATGTAATGCAATGGAATGTGCAATGAAAAGGAATGGAATGGAATGTGGAATGGAAAGGAATAGAAAGTGGAATAGAATGTGGAATGCAATAGAATTTAATGTGGAATGGATTGTGGAATGGAATGGAAGGCGGACTGGAATTGAATGGAATGGAATGGACTGCGGAATAGAATGGAATGGAATGTGGAATGGAACGGAATGGAATTTGAAATGGAATGTGGAAAGGAGTGGAATTTGGAATGGAATAGAATGGAATGGAATATGGAATGTAACGGAATGTAGAATGGAATGGAATGGAATGTGGAATGGAATGGAAAGGAATGTGAACTGCAATGGAATGGAATGTGGAATGCAATTGAATGGAATTTGGAATGGAATGTGGAATGGAATGTGGAATTGAATGGAAAGGATTGTGGAATGGAAAGGAATGGAATGTGGAATGTAATGTGGAGTGGAATAGAATGGAATGCGGAATGGAATGGAAAGGAATATGGAATGGAATGGAAAGGAATGTGGAATAGAACTTGAAATGAAATGGAATGGAATGTGGAATGGAAAGGACTGGAATGTGGAATGGAATGGAATGGATTGTGGAATGGATTGAAATAGGACGTGGAACGGAAAGTGGAATGGAACATGGAATGGAACGTGGAGTGGAACATGGAATGGAATGTGGAATTGAATGGAATGGAATGTGAAATGAAATGTTCAAAGTAAAGTGGAATGGAATAGAATGGAATGTGTAATGGAATGTGGAATGAAATGGAATGGAATAGAATGGAATGTTGAATGGAATGTGGAATGGCATGGAATGGAATCTGGATTGGATTTAAATGGCTCGTGGAAACGAATGGAATGGAAAGTAATGTGGAATGGAAAGTGGAAAGAAATGGAATGGAATTTGGAATCGAATGGAATGGAATGTGGAATGGAACGTGGAATGGAATGTAATGGAAAGGAATGGAATATGGAAAGGAATGTGAAATGCAATTGAATGGAAATGAATGGAATCTGGAAAGGAAGGTGGAATGAAGTGGAATGGAATGTGGAATGGAATGGAATGGAATGTGGAATGGAATTGTATGGAACCTGGAATGTAACATGGAAAGAAATAAAATGGAATGGAAAGGAAAGGAATGGAAGGGAATGTGGAATGGAATTCAGAATGGAATGGAATGTGGATTAGAATGTGGAATGGAATTTGGAAAGGAATGGGATGAAATGGATTTGAATTTGAAATTAAATTTGGAATGGAATGGAATGGAATGTGGAAGGGAAAGGAATTGATTGGAATGTGCAATGGAATGTGGAATGGAATGGAATGAAACGTCGATTGTATCGTGGAATGCTACGTGGAATGGAATGGAATGGAATGGAATGCAATGTGGAATGGAATGTGGAATGGAAGGGAATGTAATGTAATGTGGAATGGTATACGAAATGGAATGGAATGAAATGGTGAATGGAACTTGGGATGGAACGTCAAATGGAACGTTAAATGGATTGTGGAATGGAATGCAATGGAACGTGGAAAGGAAAGTTTAATGGAACTTGGAATTGAAGGTGGAAAGGAATGAAATGCAATGTAGAATGGAATGGAATGTTTAAAGGAAGGGAATGGAATGTCAAATCGAATGGAATGGAATGTGGAAAGGAATGTGGAATGGATTGGAATGTGGAATGGTATGTGTAATGGAATGGAATGGAATGTGGAATGGAATGGAATTTAATGGAATGTGGAAAGGAATGTGGAATGTAATGGAATGGAATGTGGAATGGAATGTGGATTGGAAGGGAATGGAACGCGGAATGGAACTCAATGGAATGTGGGATGCAATGGAAAGGAATGTGGAATGCACTCTGTAATGGAATGGAATAGAATGCGGAATGCAACATGGAATGGAATGGAATGGAATGGAATATGGAATGGAATGGAATGTGGAATGGAATGGAATGGAATGTGGAATGGAATGGAATGGAAAGTGGAATTGAATGTGGAATGGAATGGAATGGAATGTGGAATGGTATGTGAAATGGAATGGAATGAAATGTGCAATGGAGTGTGGAATGGAATAGAAAGGAACGTTGAATGGTATGTGGAATGGAATGGAATGGAATGCGGAATGCAATGCGCAATGGAATGGAATGGAAAGTGGAATGGAATGGAATGGAACATGGAATGGAACGCTGAATGGAACGTGGAATGGAAGGGGGAATGGAAAGTGGAATGGAGCCTGGAATGGAATGTGGAATGGAATGTGGAATGGAATGTGGAATGGATGGTGAATTGGAACGTGGGATGGAACGTGTAATGGAATGTGGAAAGGAATGTGGAATGGAATGTGGAATATAAGGAAATGGAATGTGGAATTCAATGGAATGGAAAGTGGAATGGAATGAAATGGAATGTGAAATGGAATGGAAAGGAATGTGAAAAGCGATGAAATGGAATGTGGAATGGAAGGTGGAGTGGAATGGAATGAAATGTTGAATTCATTGGAACGGAATGGAATGTGGAATGGAATGGATTATAATGTGTAACGTAATGTGGAATGGAGTAGAATGGAACGTGGAATGGGAGGAGGAATGGAACTTGGAGTGGAACATGGAATGGACCGTGGAATGGAGAGTGGAATGGAACATGGAATGGAATGTTTAATGGAATGTGGAATGGAATGCAATTGATAGTGGAATGGAATGGAATGGAATGTGGAGTGGAATGTGGAATGGAATGGAATGGAATGTGAAATGGAATGTGAAATGAAATGGAATGGAACCTGGAATGGAACACTGAATGGTATGTGGAATGGAATGGAACGGAACGGAGTGGAATGTGGAATGGAATGGAATGGAATGAAATGGAAAGTGGAATGCAATGCAATGGAATGGAATGTGGAATGGAATGGAATGGAACTTGGTATTTAATGTGGAATGGGATCTAATGGATCGTGGAATGGTATATGAAATGGAATGGAATAAAATGTGGAATGGAACGTGGAATGTAAAGTGGAATGGAATGTGGAGTGGAACGTGGAATGGAATGTGGAATGGAAAGGAATGGAATGTGGAATTGAATGGAATGGAATGTTTAATGGAATGGAATGGAATGGTTTGTAATGTGGAATGGAAAGGAAAGGAATGTGGAATGGAATGTGGAATGGAAAATGGAATGAAACAGAATGGAATGTGGAATGGAATATGAAATGGAATGTGGAATGGAATATTAAATGGAATGGAAGAGAATGTGGAGTGGAATGGAAGGGAATGGAATGGAATGTGGAATGGAATGAGGATTGGAACGGGTAATGGAACGGAATAGAACATGGAATGGAACACGGAAAGCAACGTGGAGTGGAGTATGGAATGGAAAGTGGAATCGAATGGAATGGAACGTGGAATGAATGGAACATGAAATCTAAAGAAATGGATGGTGGAATGGAAAGGAATGGAAAGTGGAATGGAATTGAAAGGAAAGTGGAAAGAAATGGAACTTGGAATAGAATGGAATGGAACGTGGAATGGAAAGTGGAACGGAATGGAATGGAAAGTGGAATGGAATGGAAAGTGGAATGGAATGGAATGGAAGGTGGAATGGAATGTGGAATGGAAAGGACTGGAATGCGGAATGTAGTGTGGAATGCAATGGAATGGAAAGTGGAATGGAATTTAATGGAATGTGCAATGCAATGTGGAATGGAATGGAATGGAATGTGGAATGGAAAGTGGAATGGAATGGAATGGAATATGGAAGGGAGTGGAATGGAATGCAATGTGGAAAGGAAACTGCAATGGAATGGAATGGAAAGTGGAATTGAACGTGGAATGGAATGGAAAGGAATGTGGAATGGAATGGAATGGAATGTGGAATGGAATGGAATGGAATGTGGAATGGAAAGGAATGGGAATTTGCATGGAAGGGAATGGAATGGAAAGGAATGTGGAATGGAATTGAATGTGGAATGGATTGGAATGTGGAATGGGTTGGAATGGAATGTGGAATATAATGGAATGGTATGTGGAAAGGAATGGAAAGGAATGTGGAATGGAATGAAATGGAATATGGAAAGAAACGTAGAATGGAATGGAACGTTATGGAATGGAATATGGAATGCAATGGAATGGAATGTGGAAAGGAATGGAATTCAATGGAATGTGAAATGGAAATTGAAAGGAATGTGGAATGGAAAGCAAAGGAATGTGGAATAGAATGGAATGGATTGTGGTATGGACTGTGGAATGGAACGGACAGGAATGTGTAATGGAATGGAATGCGGAATGGACTGGAATGGAATATGGAACGTAATGGAATAGAATGGAATGGAATGTGAAATGCAACTAAATGGAATGGAATGGAATGTGTAATAGAGTGGAATGGAATGTGTAATGGAATGTGTAATGGAATGGAATGCAATGTGGAATGGAATGCAATGGAATGTCGAATGGAAAGTGGAATGGGATATGGAATGGAAAGCAATGGAATGTGGAATGCAATGGAATTGAATGGTGTGTGAAATGGAATGGAAAGGAATGTGGAATGGAAATCTATGGAATTTGGAATGCAATGGAATGGAATATGGAATGCAATGTGGATTGGTATGGAATGGAATATGGAATGGAATGTGGAATGGAACGGAATGGGAAGTGGAAGGCAATGTGGAATGGAATGCAATGGAATGAAATGTGGAATGGTATGGAATGGAATAGAATGGAATGTGGAACGGAATAGAATGGGATGTGGAAGGCAATGTGGAATGGAATGGAACAGAACAGAATGCATTGTGGAGTGGAATGAAATGGAATGGAATGGAATGTGGAATGGTATGTAATGGGATGTGGAATAGAAAGGAAAGGAATGTAGAATGGAATTTAATGGAATTTGGAACGGAATGGAATGGAATTGGGAATGGAATGGAATGGAATGGAATGTGGAACTGAACGGAATGGAATTTGCAATGGAAGGCAAATGAATGGAATGGAATGTGAAGTGGAATGCAATGGAATGCAGAATGGAAGAGAATGGAATGGAATGATAAGTGGAATGGTATGGAATGCAACATGTAATGGAATGTGGAAAGGAAGGGAATGCTTTGTGGAATGGAACGTGGAATGCAATGGAATGGAATGTGCACTGGAATGGAACGGGATTTTAAATGGAATGAGCAATGGAATTTGGAACAGAATGAAATGGAATTTTGTAATGTAAACGAATGGAATGTGGAGTGAAATGGAATGGAATGGAATGTGGAATGGAATGGAATGCAATCTAGAATTGAATGGAATGTGGAATGGAATCGAATGGAATGGAATGTGAAATGGAATGGAATGGAATGCAATGTGGAAAGGAATGGAATGAAGAGTTATGAAATGTGCAACGAAATGGGATGCAATGTGGAATGGAATGGTACGGAATGTGGAATGGAATGTGGAATGGAATGGAATGGAATGTAGAAAGGATTGTAATGGAATGTGGAATGGAATGCAATGGAATGTGTAATGAAACGGAATGGAATGGAATGGAATGTGGAATGCAAAGGAATGGAATGGAATGGAATGTGGAATGCAATGGAGTCGAATGCAATGAAATGTGGAATGTAAAGGAATGGAATGTGGAATGGAACTTGTAATGGAATATGGAATGGAATGTGGAATGAAATGGAATGTACTGTGGTATGGAATGGAATGCAATGGAATGTGAAAAGGAATGGAATGGAATGTGGAATGGAATGGAACGGACTGTGGAATGCAATGAAATGTAATAGAATGGAATGTAGAATGGAATGGAATGCAATGTGGAATGAAATGGAAAGGAATGGAATGTGAAACGGAATGGAAAGGAATGCGGGATGGAATTGAATGGAATGTGGAATGGAATGGAATGGGGAATTCAAGGTGGAATGGAATTGAAAGGAATTTGGAATGGAAAGGAATGGAATGTGAAATGCAATCTGCAATGGAATGGAATGAAATGTGGAATGGAATGTGGAATGGAATGGAAAGGAATGTGGAATGGAAAGAAATAGAATGGAATGTGGAATGGAATGGAATTTAATGGAATGAAATGGAGTGTGGAATGGAATGGAAAGTAATGTGGAATGGAATGTGGAATGCAATCTGGAATGGAATGGAATGAATGTGGAATGGAATATTGAATGGAATGGAATGGAATGTGGAATGGAATGGAATGGTATGTGGAATGGAATGTGTTAGGGAACATGCAATGAAATTGAAAGATGTATGCAATGGAATGGAATGGAAAGGAATGTGGAATGGAATGGAATGCAATGTGGAATGGGATGAAATGGAACGTGGGATGGAATGTGCAATGGATTGGATCGGATTTGAATGGAATGTGGAACAGAATAGAATGAAATGGAATTTGAAACGGAAATAGAATGGAATGTTTAATGGAATGGAATGCAACGTGGACTGGAATGGAATGGAATGTGGAATGGAATGGAATGGAATGTGGAATGGAATGGAATGGAATGTGGAATGGAATGGAATGCAATGTGGAATGGAAGGTGGAATGGAATGGAATGGAATGTGGAATGCAATGGAATGGAATGTGGAATGGAATGGAATGGAATGTGGAATCGAATGGAATGGAATGTGGAATGAAATAGAATGTAACATTGTAATGAAGGTGGAATGTAAAGGAAAGGAATGCGGAATGGTATGTGGAATGGAATGGAATGCAACGTGGAATGGAATGGAATGTGGAATGGAATGAAAAGAAATGGAATGTGGAATAAAATGGAATGTAATGGCAAATGGAATGGAATGGGATGGATTGGAATGTGGAATAGAATGTGAAATGCAATACAATGGAATGTGGAAAGGAACGTGGAATTGAATGTAATGGAACGTGGAATGGAAAGGAATGGAAGGTGAAATCTAACGTGGAATGGAATGCAATGGAATGTGAAATGGAATGGAATGGAACGTGGAATGGAATGGAACGGAACGTGGAATAGAATGTAATGGAATGTGGAATGGAATGGAATGGCATGGAATGTGGAATGGAATGTGGAATGTAATGGCATGGAATGTGGAATGGAATGGAATGCCGAATGGAAAGAGGAATGGAATGGAGTAGAACGTAGAATGGAATGGAATGTGGAATGGAAGGGAATGAAATATGGAAGGGAATGTGTAATGTTATGGAAAGGAATGTGGAATGGAATAGAATGGTATCTGGAATAGAATGTTGAATGGAATGGTATGGAATGTGGAATGGAATGGAATAGAACGTAGATTGGAAAGTGTAATGGAACGTGGAATGGAACGTGAAATGGAACCTGCAATGAAATGCGTAATGGAATGGAATGGAATGTGGAATATAATGTGGAATGGAAAGGAATTGAATGGAATGGAATGCAGAATGGAAACCGGAATGGAAGGGAATGGAACGGAATTATAAACGGAATGGAATTGAATGTGGAATGCATTGGAATGGAATGGACTGGAATGTGGAATGGAAACGAATGGAATGTTGAATGGAATATGAAATGGAATGTAATTGATCGTGGAATGCAACGTGAAATGGAATGTGGATTGGAAGGTGGAATGGTATTTGGAAAGGAATGCAATGCAACGTGGAATGAAATGGAATTGAAAGTGGAATGGAATCGAATGGAATGTGCAATGGAATTGAACGGAATGTGGAATGGAATGTGGAATGGAATGGAATGGAATTTGGAATGGAATGTGGATTGGAATGGAATGGAATGTGGAATTTAATGAAATGGAATTTGTAATAGAATGTGGAATAGAATGGAATGGAATGTGCAATGCAATGTGGAAAGGAATGGAATGGAATGTGGACTGGAATGTGGAAGGGAATGGAATGGAATCTGGAATGCAATGGAATGGAATGGAATGTGCAATGGAATGGAATGGAAAGGAACAGAATGTGTAATGGAATGGAATGGAATGGAATGTGGAATGGAATAGAATGGGATGTGGAAAGCAATGGATTGGAATGTGGGAAGCAATGTGGAATGCAATGGAATGGAATGCGGAAAGGAATGGAATGGCATGGAACGGAATGTGGAATGGTATGGAACGGAATAGAATGTGAAGTGCAAATAGAATGGAATGTTTAATGGAATGGAATGGAATGTGGACTGGAATGGAATGGAATGTGGAATGGAATGGGATGGAACGTGGAATGGAATGGAAATGAATGTGGATTGGGATGTGGAAAGCACTGTGTAACGGAATGGAATGGAATGTGTACTGGAATGAGGAATGAAACGTCGAATGTAATGGAATGGAACGTGGAATGGAACTTGGAATGTAATGTTGAAAGGAATGTGGAATGGAATGGAATGTGGAATGGAAAGAAAAGGAATGTGGAATGGAAAGTGGAATGGAATGGAATGGAATGGAATATGGAATAGAATGCGGAATGGAATCTGGGATAGAATCGATTGGAACGGAAGATGGAATTGATCGTGGAATGGAATGGAATGTGGAATGGAATGGAATGGAATGTGGAATCGGATGGAACGTAATGTGGAATGGAATGTGGAATGAAATGGAATGGAATGTGGAATGGGATGGAACATAATGTGGAATGGGATGTGGAATGGAATGGAATGGAACGTGGAATGGAACATGTAATGGAACGCGCAAAGGAAAGTGGAATGGAACGAGTAAAGGAATGACTAATGGAATGGAATGTAATGTGGAATGAAATGCAATTTTCTGGAATGTGGAATGGAATGTGGAATGGAATGTGGAATGGAATGAACAGAAAGTGGAACAGTATGGAATGGAACCTGGAATGGAATGGAATGGAATGGAATGTGCAGTGGAAAGGAATGGAAAGTGGAATTGAATTGAATGGAATGTGGAATGGAATGGAGTGGAATGGAATGTTTAATGGCATGTAATGCAACGTGGAATGGAATGTGGAATGGAATTTGGAATGGAATGTGGAATGGAATGGAATGCGGAATGGAATGTAATGGAATGTGGAATCGAATGGAGTGGAATGGAATGAGGAAAGGAATGTGGAATGAAATGTGGAATTGAATGGAATGGAATGTGGAATGGAATGGAATGGAATGTGGAATGGAAGGTGGAATGGAATGTGGAATGGGATGTGGATTGGAATGGCATGGAATTTGGAATGGAATTTAATGGAATGTGGAATGGAATTAATTTGAATGGAATGTAGAATGGGATGTGGAATGGAATGGAATAGAATGTGGAATAGAACGGAATGGAGTGGAATGTGGATAGGATTGTGAAATGGAGTGGAATAGAAAGTGAAATGAAATGTGGATTGGAATTTGGAAGGGAAAGTTGAATGCAATGTGGAATGGAAAGTGCAATAGAATGCAATGGAACGTGTAATGGAATGTGGAATGGAATGGAATGGAATGGAATGTGGAATGGAATCAAATGGAATGCAGAATGGAATGGAATGGAATGTGGGATGGAACGTGGAAAGGAAACTGGAATGAAATGGAATGGAATATGGAACAGAACGTGGAGTGTAATTGAATGGACATTGGAATGGATCGTAGAATGGAATGTAGAATGGAATGGAATGGAATGGGGAATGGAATTGAATGAAATGTGGAATGGAAAGGAATGAAATGTGGAATGGAATGGTATGAGGAATGGAATGGAATGGAATATGAAATGCAATGTGGAACGAAATGTGAAACAGAGTGGAATGCAATGTGGAATGGAATATTGAACGGAATGAGGAATGGAATATGGAATGGAATGTGGAAAGAAATGTGGAATGGAAAGTAATGGAATGTGAAATTGAATGTGGAATGCAATGGAATGAAATGTGAAATGGAATGCAAAGGAATGTGGAACGTAAGGTAGAACTGAATGTGAAATGGAATGTGGAATGGAATATGGAAAGGAATCTGGAATTTAACGGAATGGAATGTGAAATGGAATGGAATGGAATGTTTAATGGAATGTGGAATGAAATGGAATGGAATGTGGAATGGAATGTGGAAAGGAATGTGGAACGTAACCGAATAGAATGTGGAATGGGATGTGGAATGGAGTGAGGAGTTTAATGTGGAATGGAATGTGGAATGGAATGCAGAATGGAATGTGGAAAGGAATGTGCAGTGGAACAGAATGGAATGTGGAATGCAATGTGGAATGGAGTGTGGAATGGAATGTGGTATGGAACGGAATGGAATGTGGAATGGAATGTGGAATTCAATGTGGAATGTAACGTGGAATGCAAATGAACGGAATATGGAATGGAACGTGCAATGGAATGGAATGGAACAGAACGATGAATGGAACGTGAAATGGAATATGGAATGGAATGTAGAATGGAAAGCTGAATGGAATGTGCAATGGAATGTGGAATGGAATGTGGAATGGAATAGAATGGAACGTGGCATGGGATTTGGAATGCAATGTGGAACATAATATGGAATGGAATGGAATGGATTGTGGAATGGATTGTGGAATGGAAAGTCAAATGGAATGGAATGGAACGTGGAATGGAATGCGGAATTCAATGGAATGGAACTTTGAGCGCAATGTGGAATGTAATGTGGAATGGAACATGGAATGTATCGTGCAATGGATTGGAATGGAACATGGAATGGAATGTGGAATGGAACGATTAATGGAATGGGGAATAGAACTGAATGGAATATAAAATGGAATGTGGAATGGAATGGAAAGGAATGTGGAATGGAATGTGGAATAGAATGTGAAATGGAAGGGAATGGAATGTGTCGTGGAATGTGGAATGGAATGTGCAATAGAATGTGGAATGGAAAGGAACGGAATGTGGAATGGAATGGAAAGGAATGTAGAATGGAAAATGGAATGGAATGGAATGGAATGTGGAATGGAATTTTTAATGGAATGTGGAAAGCAATGTGTAATGTAATGAAATGGATTGTGGAATGGAATGTGGAATGGAATGTGGAATGGAACGGAATGAGTTGTGGAATGGAATGTGGAATGGAACGGAATGGGTTGTGGAATGGAATGTGGAATTCAGTGAGGAATGGAACGCGGAATGCAAAGGAATGGAATGTGAAATGGAAAGTTGAATGTGTGAGAATAGAAAGTGGAATGGAATGGAATGGAACGAGGAACGGAATGAGGAAAGGAATGCGGATTGGAAAGTGGAATGGAAAGTGGAATGGGTTGGAATGGAACATGGAATGGAATGTAGAAGTGAATAGAATGGAACGTGAAATAGAATGGAATGGAATGTGAAATGGAATGGAATGGAATGAGGAATGGAATGTGGAATGGAAAGGAATTGATTGTGGCCTGGAATTTGGAATGGAATGTGGAATGGAATGGAATGAAATTGAATGTAGAAAGGAATGGAATGGAAAGTGGAATGGAATGTACAAGGTAATGGAATAGAATGTGGAATTGAAAGTGGAATGGAATTGAATGGAATGAAAAGTGGAATGGAATAGAGTGGAATGTGGAATTGTATGTGGAATGGAATGGAATGGAATGTGGAAGGAAATGGAATGGAATGTGGTAAGGAATGGAATGGAATCTGGAATGGAATGTAATGGAATGTGGAATGATATTGAATGGAATGTGGAATGAAGTGGAAAGGAATGTGGTATGAAACTGAATGGAATTGAAAGGAATGTGGAATGGAATGTGGAATGGAATGGAATGGAATATGGAATGGATTGTGGAATGGAATGGAATGGAATGGAATGTGGCATGGAATGTGGAATGGAAATTAATGGATTGTGGAATGGAATGTGGAATGGAATGTGGAATGGAGTGGAATGGAATGTAGAATGGAATATGCAATGGAATGGAAAGTAATGTGGAATGGAATGTGGAATTGAAAGGGTAATGGAATGGAGTGGAACGTGGAATGGAACACGGAATGGAATTGAATGGAACTTTGAGGGCAATGTGGAATGGAATGTGGAATGGAACGTGGAGTGGAACGTGGAATGGATTGGAATGGAACGTGGAATGAAATGTGGATTGGAATGTGGAAGGGAATATGGAATGGAATGTGGAATGGAATGTGCATTGGAACGAGGAATGGAACCTGGAATGGAATGGAATGGAACGTAGAATGCAATGTGGAATGGAATTGAATGGAATGTGGAATGGAGTGCAACGGAATGTGGAATGGAATGGAAGGGAATGTGGAATGGAATATGGAATGGAATGTGGAATGGAATATGGAATTGAATGAAGTGGAATGTGGAATGGAATGGGGCATGGAATTGAATGGAATATGGAATTGAATGTGGAATGGTATGGAATGGAATGTGGAATGGAAGAGAATGGAATGTGGAATGAAATTGGGAAAGGAATGGGAAATGGAATCTGGAATGGAATGGAATGGAATGGAATGGAATGTAGAATGAAATATGTAATGTAATGGAATGGAATGTTGAATGGAATGTGGAATGCAATTTGGAATGGAATCGAATGGAATGTGGAATGGAATGTGGAATGGAATGGAATGGAAAGGAATGGAATTTTTAATGGAATGTGGAAAGGAAAATGGAATGGAATGTGGAATGGAACGGAATGGAATGTGGAATGGAATGTGGAATACAATGTGGAATGGAACGTGGAATGCAAATGAATGGAATGTGGAATGGAATGTGCAATGGAATGGAATGGAACGTGGAATGGAATGTCACGGAATGATGAATGGAATGTGAAATGGAATGTGCAATGGAATGCGAATGGAAAGCGAAATGGATTGGAATGCAACGTGGAATGGAATGTGGAATGGAATGGAATGGAATGTGGAATGCAATGGAATGGAACGTGCAATGTAATGTGAAATGGAATGTGGAATGGAATGGAATGGAACGTGGCATGGGATTTGGAATGGAATGTGGAATATAATATGGAATGGAATGGAATGGAATGTGGAATGGAATGGAATGGATCATGGAGTAGAGTGGAATGGAATGGATCATGGGGTAGAGTGGAATGGAAAGTTGAATGGAATGGAATGGAATGGAATGAAGAATGCAATGGAATGGAAAGTGGAATGGAATGTGGAATGGAATGAAATGGAATGCGGAATGAAATGGAATGGAATGTGGAAAGGAATGGAATGGAATGTGGAATGGAATGGAATGTAATGTGGAATGGAATTGAAATGAAAGTGGATTGAAATTGAAGGGAATTTGGATTGAAATTTAATGGATTGGAATGGAATGTGGAATGGAATGGAATGGAATGTGGAAGGCATTGTTTAATGGAATGGAATGGAATGTGAAATGGAATGTGGAATGGAAAGGAATGGAATGTGGAATGGAAGGCGGAATGAAATGTGGAATGCAATGGAATGGAATGTATAATGGAACATGCAATGGAATGGAATGGAAAGTGGAATGGAATGTGGAATGCAATGTGGAATGCAATGTGCAGTGGAATGGAATGTATTGGAATGTGGAATGTAATTGAATGTGGAATGGAATGGAATGGAATGTGGAATGGAAACGAATGCAATGTGACCTGGAATGAAATGGAATGTGGAAAGGAATGGAGTGGAAAGTGGCATCGAATGGAATGGAGTGTTGAATTTAAAGCAATGGACCATGGAATGGAATGGAATGGAATGTGGAATGGAAAGGAATGGAATGTGGAATGGAATGGAATTGAATTAGGAGTAGAATGGAATGAAATGGAATGTGGAATAGAATGTGGAGAGGAATGGAATGGAATGGAATGGAATGTGGAATGCAAAGGAATGGAATGGAATGAGGAATGGAATGGCATGCGGAATGGAATGAGGAATGGAATTGCATGCAGAATGGAATGTGAAATGGAATGCAATGGATTGGAATGGAATGGGGAATGCAATGGAATGGAATGAAATGTGGAATGTAATGGAATGGAATGTGGAATGGAATGGAATGTGATGTGGAAAGGAATAGAATGGAATGGAATGGAATGGAATGTGGAAAGGAATGGAATGGAATGGAATGAAATGTGTAATTGAATGGAATGAAATGTGGAACGGAATGGAACGGAATGTGGATTTTAATGGAATTGAATGTGTAATGGAAAGGAAGGGAATGGAATGCGGAATGGTATGAAATGCAATGTGGAATGTAATGCAATGGAATGGAATGGAAAGCGGAATGGAATGGAATGCAATGTGGAATGGAATGGAATGCATTGCGGAATGTAATCTGGAATGGAATTGAATTAAATGGAGCGTGGAATGGAAAGCCATGGAATATGGAATGGTATGGAATGGAATGGAATGTGGAATGGAATGCAATGGAAAGCAGTGGAATGTGTAATGGAATGGAATTGAAGGTGGAATGGAATGGAATGGAATGGGGAATGGAATGGAATGGAATGGAATGAGGAATGGAATGGAATGGAATTTGGAATGGAATGGAATTGAATGGAAATTGGAATGGAATGGAATTGAATGAATGGTGAAATGGAATGGAATGTGGATTGGAATGTATAATGGAATAGAATGGAATTGAAAGTGGAATGAAATGGAATGTGGAATGGAATTGAATGGAAAGTGGAGTGGAATGGAATGAAAAGTGGAATGGAATGGAATGGAAAGTTAAATGGAATGGAACGGAATATGGAATGGAAAGGAATAGAATTTGGAATGGAATGGAATGGAATGTGGAATGGAATGCAATGTGGATTGGAATGTGGAATGGAATGTGTAATTGAATGGAATGGAATGGAGTGTGGAATGGAATGGAATGAGGAATGCAATGGAATGGAAGGCGGAACTGAGTTGAATGGAATGTGGAATTCAATGGAATGAAATGTGGGGTGGAATGGAATTCAGTGTGAAATGGAATGGAATGCGGAATGCAATGGAATGGAATGTAATGGAATACGGAATGGAATGGAACGGAATGTGGAATGCAATGGAAGGGAAAGTCGAATATAATTTGGAATGGAATGGAAAGGAATTCAGAATGGAATGGAAAGGAATGTTGTGGAAAAGAACGTTAAATGGAACGTGCAAAGTAACGTGGAATGGAATGCGGAATGGAATGGGTTGCAATGTGAAATGGAATGTGAAAAGGAATGGAATGGAATGTGGAATGGAATGTGAAATGGAATGGAATGGATCGTGGAATGAAATGGAATGGAATGTGGAATGGAATGGAATTGAATCGAATGCAATGTGGAATGGAATGGAATGGAATGGAATGGAACGTGGAATGGAATGGAATGGAATGTAGAATGGAATGTGGAATGGAATGTAGGATGGAATGTGGAGTGGAATGGGATGGAATGTGGAATGGAATCTGGTTGTAATGGAACGGAATGGAATGAGGAATGGAATGGAACGGAATGGAATTTGGAAAGGAATGGAATGGAATGGAATGTGGGTCGGAATGGAATGAAATGTGGAATAGAATGGAAAGAAATGCAATGAGTAATGAAATGTGGAATGGAATGTGGATTGGAATGGAAAGGAATGTGGAATGGAATGTGCAATGGAATGTGGAATGGAATAGAATGGAATGTATAATTCAATGTGGAATAGAATGTGGAATGGAATGGAATGTGGAATGGAATGTAATGGAAAGTTTAAATGGAATGGAATGGAATGCGGAGAGGAATGGCATGCAATGTGGGATGGAGTGGAATGGAACGTGGAAAGGAATGGAATCCAATGCGGAATGGAATGGATTGAAATGTGGAATGTAATGGAATGGATTGTGGAATGTAACGCAAGGCAAATTGGAATGGAATGTGGAATGGAATGGAATGTAATATGGAATTGAATGGAATGGAATGTGGAATGTAATGTGGAATGGAATGTAATGGAATGTGCAATGGAACGGAATTGAATGTGGAATAGAATGTGCATTCATTTGTGGAATAGAATGTGGAATGGAATGGAATGGATTTTGCAATGGAACGTGGAATGGAATTGAATGGAACGTGGAATGGAACTTGGAATGGAACGTGGAATGGAAAGTGGAATGTAATGTGGAATGGAAAGGAATGGAATGTGGAATAGAATGGAATGGAATGTGGAATGAAATGGATTCGAATGTGGCATGGAATGGAATGGAATGTCGAATATAATTTGGAATGGAATGGAATGGAAAAGAATTCAGAATGGAATAGAATGGAATGGAATGGAATTGAAAGTGGAATGTAATGGAATGGAATATGGAATGGAACGTGGAATGGAACGTGGAATGGAATGTGGAATGGAATGGAAAGGAAACTGGAATGGAAGGGAATGGAAACTGGAATGGAATAGAATGGATAAGATTGGAATGTGGAATGGAATGGAATGGAATGTAGAATGTAAAGGATTGGAATGTGGAATGGAACGGAGTTTTATGGAATGTGGAATGAAAGGAATGGAATGTGGAATCGAATGGAATGTTATGTAATGTAGAATGGAATAGAATGGAATGGAATGTGGAATGCATTGGCATGCAATGACGAATGGAATGGTATTGTATGTGGAATTCAATGGAATGCAATGGAATGTGGAATGGAATGGAATGGAATGGATTGTGGAATGGTAGAGAATGGAATGGAATCGAATGTGGAATTGAATGTTATGGTAAGTGGAATGCAATGGAATGGAATGTGGAATGGAATGTGGAATGGAATGTAATGTGAAATGGATTGTGGAATGGAATGGAAAGGAATGTGGAAAGGAAGGGAATGGAATGTGGAATGGAATGGAATGGAACGGATTTGAATGTGGAATGGAACGGAATGGAATGGAGAATGGAAAGGAATGGAATGTGGAATGGAATGGAATGTTATTGAATGTGGAATGGAAAGGAATGGAAGGTGGGATGGAATGGAACGGATTGGAATGTGGAATGGAAAGGAATGGAATGTGGAATAGAATGGAATGGTATGGAATGTGGAATGGAATGTAATGGAATGGAATGTGGAATGGAATATAATGGAATGGAATGTGGAAGGGAATGGAATGGAAGGAGGAATGGAATGCAAAGGAATGTGGAATTTAATGGAGTGGAATGGAATTTGGAATGGAATGGAATGGAATGTGGAATAGAATGGAATGGTATGGAATGTGGAATGGACTGGAATGGAATGGAATGGTATGTGGAATGTAATAGAATGGAATGTGGAATGGAATGGATTGGATTGTGGAATTGTGGAATGGAATGGAATGGAATGTGGATTGGAATGGAATGGAATATGAATGCGGAATGGAATGGAATGGAATGTGGAATGGAATTGAATGGAATGTGACATGCAAAGGAATGTGGAATGGAATGGAATGGAATGTGTTGTGGAAAGGAATGCGATGTGGTTGGAATGTGGAATGGAATGTTTTGGAATGTGGAATGGAATGAAATGGCATGTGGAATGGATTATCATTCCATTACATTTTCCTTTACTCATTCCATTCCATTCCATTCCACATTCCTTTCAATTCCATTCCACATTCTATTCCACTCCATTCCACATTCTATTCCAGATTGCATGCCATTCCATTCCACCTTGCATTCCATTCCACATTGCATTCCGTTGCATTCCGCATTCCATTCCATACCACGTTCCATTCCATATTCCATTCCACATTCCATTCCACGTTCCGTTCCACCTTCCATTCCATTCCATTCCAGATACCATTCCACATTCCATTCAATTCCACTCCACATTCGATTCCACGTTCCATTCCACATTCCATTCGATTCCATTCCATTCCACATTCCATTAAATTCCATTCCAATCCATTCCACATTCCATTAAACATTCCATTCCATTCCATTCCACATTCCGTTACATTCTATTACACATTCCATTACACATTCCATTCCATTCCATTCCAATCCATTCCACTTTCCATTGCATTCCTTTCCACATTCCATTCCATTCCATTCCACAATGAATTCCATTCCATTCCAAATTCTATTTCATTCCATTCCACATTCCATTCCATTCCTTTCCACGTTCCATTCCATTCAATTCCATTTTCCATTCCATTCCATTCGACGTTCCATTCCACATTGCATTCCACATGCCATTCCATTCCATTCCACTTTCCATTCCATTGCAGTCCACATTCCATTCCTTTCAATTTTACATTCCATTTCATTGCATACCTTTCCATTCCACATTCAATTCCACATTCGTTTCCACGTTCCATTCTACATTCCGTTCCATTCCATTCAACATACCATTCCACATTCCACTCTATTCCATTCCACATTCCATTCCACGTTCCATTCCACATATCAATCCATTCCATTCCACATCCCATTCCATTCCAATCCACATTCCACTACCTTCCATTCCACATTTCATTCCACATTCCATTCAATTCCATTCAACATTCCATTCCATTCCACATTCCATTCAATTCTATTCCACATTCCATACCACTTTAAATTCCATTCCATTACACATTCCATTCCACAATCCATTCCATTCCACATTGTTTCCATTGCATTCCACATTCCATTCCAAATTCCATTTCATTCCATTTCATTCCACATTCCATTCCATTCCATTCCACATTCCGTTCCACATTCCATTCCATTTAATTCCACATTCCATTCCACATTCCATTCCATTCCACATTCCATTCCATTCCATTCCACGTTCAATTCCATTCCATTCCACATTCCCTTACATTCCATTCCAGACAGCATTCCATTCTTTTCCATAATCTATTGCATCCATTCCACATTCCATTCCATTCTACATTCCATTCCATTCCATTAAACGTTACATTCCACTTTCCGTTCCTCGTTCCGTAGCATTCCATTCTGCATTCCATTCCATTCCATCCCACATTCCAGTCCATTTCATTCCACATTCCATTCCATTCCACATTCCATTCCATTCCATTCCACTTTGCGTTCCATTCCATTCCACATGCCGTTCCACCTTCCATTCCATTGCACGTACAATTCCGCGTTACATTCCACTTTCCATTCCAGGTTCCGTTCCACATTCCATTGCATTCCATTCCATTCCTCATACTATTCCACATTCCATTCCACATTCCATTCCATATTGCATTTCATTTTTCATTCCGTTCCATACCACATACCAATCCATTCCATTCCACATTAAGTTCCAAATCCATTCGAAATTCCATTCCACATTCCATTCCATTCCATTCCATTCCATTCCACATCCCATTCCATTCCATTCCACATTCCATTCCACATTCCATTCCACATTCCATTTTACATTCCATTCCATTTCATTCCACATTCCATTCCACATTCCATTCCATTCCACATTCCATTCCATTCCATTCCACATTCAATTCCATTCCATTCCACAATCCCTTACATTCCATTCCGGACAGCATTCCATTCTCTTCCATATTAAATTGCATTCCACTCCACATTCCATTCCATTCCACATTCCATTTCAATCCATTAAACGTTACATTACACTTTCCATTCCTCGTTCCATAGCATTCCATTCCGCATTCCGTTCCATTCCATTCCACATTCCAATCCATTTCATTCCACATTCCATTCCATTCCACATTGCGTTCCGTTCCATTCCATATATCATTGCACATTCCATTCCATTGCACGTACCATTCCACATTACATTCCACTTTCCATTCCACGTTCCATTCCACATTCCATTCCATTCCATTAAACATACCATTCCACATTCCACTCCACTGAATTCCACTCCACTCCAAATTCCATTCCATTCCATTCCACAATCCATTCCAATCCATTCCATTCCACATTCCAGTCCATTCCATTACACCTTCCATTCCATTCCATTCCATTCCACATTCCGTTCGACTCAATTCCACATTCCATTCCGTTCCATTCCACATTTCATTACACATTCCATTAGATTCAACTCCACATTCCATTCCATTTCATTCCACATTCCATTCCATTCCATTCCACATTCCAGTCCATTCCATTACAAATTCCATTCCATTCTATTCCACTTTGCATTCCACATTCCATTCGATTCAGTTCCACATTCCATTCCATTCAATTTCACATACCATTCCACATACCATTCCACATTCCATTCCATTCCATTCCACATTCAATTCCATTCCTCCATTCCACCTTCCATTCCATTCCTCCATTCCACCTTCCATTCCATTCAATTTCACTTTCCATTCCGCAATCCCTTCCATTCCATTCCTTATTCCATTCCACATTACATTTTATTCCACGTTCTATTCTTTTCCATGCCATTCAATTCCGCATTCCATTCCATTGCATTCCACATTCCCTTCCACATTCCATTCCAGTCCATTCCACATTCCATTCCACATTGCATTCCATTCCATTCCACTTTCCATTGCATTCCAGTCCACATTCCATTCCATTCAATTCCACATTCCATTTCATTGCATACCATTCCATTCCACATTCCAGTCCGCATTTCATTCCATGTTCCATTCTACATTCCTTTCCATTCCATTCCACACACCATTCCACATTCCATTCAATTCCATTCCGCATTTCATTCCACGTTCCATTCCACATACCAATCCATTCCAATCCACAACCCATTCCATTCCAATCCACATTCCATTCCATTCCATTCCACATTTCATTCAACATTCAATTCAATTCCATTCCACATTCCATTCCGTTCTATTCCACATTCCATACCACTTTCCATTCCATCCCATTCCACATTCCATTCCATTCCACATTCTTTCCATTCCATTACACATTCCATATTCCATTCCTTTCCATTCTACATTCCATTACATTCCATTCCACAATTCATTCCATTCTATTACCCCTTCCATTCCACATTCCATACATTCCATTCCATTCCATTCCACGTTCCTTTCCATTCCATTCCACATTCCATTCCATTCCATTCCACATTGCATTGCATTCCATTCCTTTGCGTTCCACATTTCATTCCACATTCCTTTCCATTTCACGTTGCATTCCACTTTCCACTCCATTCCATTACACCTTCCATTCCACATTTCATTCCATTCCATTCAACTTTCCATATCACGTTCCATTCCATTCCATTCCACATTCCATTCCACATTCCATTCCATTCTATTGCATTCCATATGCCATTCCATTCCATTCCACATTCCATTCCTTTCCATTCCACATTATATTCTACGTTCCATTCTACTTTCCCTTCCACTTTCCATTCCACTTTCCATTTCACGTTCCATTCCATTCCATTCCATTCCAGATTCAATTCCATTCCATTCCACATTCCATTCCACATTCCATTCCTCATTCCATTGCATATTCCATTCTATATTTCATTCCGTTCCACACCGCATTCCAATCCTTTCCATTCCACAATAATTTCCACATGCATTCCCCTTCCATTCCACATTCCATTACATTCCATTCCATTCCATATTCCATTCCATTCCATTCCATTCCACATTCCATTCCATTCCATTCCAAGTTCAATTTCACTCAACATTCCATTCCATTCCATTCCACATTCCATTCCTTTCCATTACACATTTCGTTCCACATTCCATTTCATGTTCCTTTCTAAGTTCCATTCCATTGCTTTACTCTCCATTCCACGTTCCATTCCACACTCCATTCCACCTTCCACTCCATGTTCAATTTCATTGCATTCCACGTTCAATTCCACCTTCCATTCCTCGTTCCATTCCACTTTCCATTCGATTTCATTCCACGTTCCATTCCACGTTCCATTGCCCGTTGCATTCCACATTGCATTCCCCATTCCATTCCACGTTCCATTCCACTTTCCATTCCTTTCCATTACACGTTCCATTGCACATTCCATTAAATTCCATTCCACGTTCCATAACACATTGCTTTCCGCATTCCATTCCAAATTTCATTCCGTATTCCAGTCCACATTCCAATCCTCATTCGATTCCGCATTCCATTCCATATTCCATTCCATTCCACTCCATTCCACATTCCATTCCATACTTCATTCCACATTGCATTCCTCATTCCGTTCCATTCCATTCCATATTCCATTACATAATCCATTGCATTCCTTTCCATTCCACATTCCAATCCACATTCTATTCCACATTCCATTCCACTTTCCATTCCATTCCAATCCACTTTCCATTCCATTCCATTCTACATTCGATTCCACATTCCATTCCATTCCATTCCACATTCCATTCCATTCCATTCCACATTGCATTCCATTCCATTCCAAGTTGCATTCCACATTCCATTCCACATTCCATTACGTTCCATTCCACATTCCGTGCCACATTCCATTCCACAGTCCATTCCGCATTCCAATACATTCCATTCCACATTTCATTCTACATTCCATAACATTCCATTTAACATTCCATTCCACATTGCATTCCATTCCAGTCCACATTCCATTCCACATTGCATTCCACTCCATTCCACTTTCCATTGTATTCCATTACACTTTCCATTCCGCAATACATTCCGTTGCATTCCACATTCCATTCCACGTTCCATTCCATTGCATTCCATGTTTCATTCCACATTACATTTCAGATTCGATTCCAGATTCCATTCCACTCCATTCCACTTTCCATTCCACATTGCATTCCATTCCATTACAAATTCCTTTCCACATTCCATTCAATTCCCTTCCACATTCCATTCCATTAAATTCCATGTTCCTTTCCACCTTCCATTCTACATTACACTCTACATTCCTTTTAACTTCCCATTCCATTCCATTTCTTGTTCCATTCCACATTCCATTGCCCATTATATTTCACGTTTCATTCCAAAATCCATTCTGAGTTCCATTCCACGTTCCATTCCACTTTTAATT
The DNA here is from genome assembly GCF_028885655.2 of Pongo abelii. NCBI lineage: Eukaryota > Metazoa > Chordata > Mammalia > Primates > Hominidae > Pongo > Pongo abelii. Next base: position 12,440,761 of record NC_072000.2, on the reverse strand, counting down.
CCATTCCATTCCACGTTCCATTCCACATTCCATTCCATTCCTTTCCACTTTCCATTCCACAATGCATTCCACATTCCATTCCTTTCCTTTCCACATTCCATTTTTCTTTCCATTTCACATTCAATTCCACATTCCATTCCACATTCCATTCCGCATTCCAGTCTATTCCATTTTACATTCCATTCCGCTTTCCATTCCATTCCATTCCACATTTCAATCCACATTCTATTAAACATTCCATTCCACATTCCATTCCTTTCTATTTCACATTCCTTTCCCTATTCCATTCCTTTCCACTCCACATAACATTCCATTCCATTCCACATTCCATTCCATTTCATTGCATTCCACATTCCATTCCACATTGCATTCCACCTTCCATTCCCTTAAATTCCACGTTGCATTCCCCATTCCATTGCACATTCCATTCCATTCCACTCCATTCAACTTTCCACTCCACATTTCATTCCACATTCCTTTCCAGATTCCATTCCACATTCCATTGCACATCCCATTCCATACCACTCAATTCCACATTCCATTCCACATTTCATTCCACATTCCATTCCTCTTTCCATGCGGTTCCATTCCTCATTCCATTCCACATTCCATTCCATTCCATTCCATTCCACATTCCAATTCACATTCTATTCCACATTCCATGCCACATTCCATTCCATTTCATTCCACGTTCCATTCCACATTCCATTCCACATTCCACTCCACAGTGCATTACTTTCCATTCCATTCCACCTTCCGTACAATTGCATTCCATTTGACATTCCATTCCTTTCCATTCCACATTCCATTCCATTCCACATTCCACTCCACTTTCCATTCCACGTTCCATTCCACATTCCATTCCCTTCCATTCCACATTCCATTCCATTCCATTCCACATTCCATTACACATTCCATTCCCTTCCATTCCACATTGGATTCCATTCCATTCCATTCCATTCCACATTCCGTTCCACATTCCATTTCTTTCCATTCCACATTCTATTCCATTCAATTTCTCTTTCCGTTCCACTTTCCATTACACGTTCCTTTCCATTCCTCATTCCTTTCCACATTCCGTTCCACATTCCAATACATTCCATTCCACATTACATTCCAGATTCTGTTTCATTCCTTTCCACTCTCTATTCCACGTTCCATTCCACATTCAATTCCACATTCTATTTCACATTCCATTCCATTCGATTACACATTCCATTCCACATTCCATTCCATTGAATTCCACATTCCATTCCATATTCCTTTCCACATTCCATTCCATTCCATTCCATATTCCATTTTCCGTTCTATTCCACATTCCACTCCACCTTCCATTCCATTCCATTCCACGTTCCATTCCACTTTCCTTTGCATTCCATTTCACGTTCCAGTCCACATTCCATTGCACATTCTTTCCACTTTCCTTTCCACGATCCATTCCACGTTCCATTCCACGTTCCATTCCATTCCATTCCACTTTCCATTCCACAGTCCATTCCACAACATTTCATTCCATTCCTTTCCATTCCATATTCCATTCCATTCCATTCCACTTACTATTACAATCAATTCAACTATCCATATTCCATTCCATTCCATTCTACTTACCATTACAATCAATTGCACATTCCATTTCATTCCATTACACATTCCTTTCCACTTTCCATTCCCTTCCTTTCCACATTCCATTCCATTCCATTCCACGTTCCCTTCCTCATTCAATTGCACATTCCATTCCACATTCCATTCCATTCCATTCCACATTCAATTCCATTACATTGCCCATTACGTTCCACGTTCCACTAAACTTTACATTCCATGTTTCTTTCCACATTCCTTTCCATTACATTCCACTTTGTATTGCACATTACATTCCAAATTGCATTCCACTTTCCATTCCTTTCCACACTCCATTCATTTCCATTCCACTCCACTTTCCATTCCATTTCTCATTCTATTCCACATTCCATTCCATTCCACTTTCCATTCCACATTCCATTCCATTCCATTCCCTTCAACTTTCCATTCCATTCCCTTCCGCTTTCCATTCCATTCCATTCCATTCCGCATAATATTCCAAAGCATTCCATATTCCATTCCATTCCTTTCCATTCCATTCCATTCCATTGCATTTCATTCCATTCCATTCAATTCCATTCCACATTCTGTTCCGTTCCATTCCATTCCATATTCCATTGCAATCCACATTTCATTCCATGCAACATTCCGTTCAATTCCATTCCACATTCCATTCCATTACATTCCACATTCCATTGCATTAAACAATCCATTCCTCATTCTATTCCACTCCACATTGCATTCCATATTAAATTCCACTCCATTCCATTCTATTCCACATTCCATTCCATTCCATTCCACATACCATTCAATTCAATTTCCCATTCCACTCCATTCCATTTCCAATTCCATTCCACTTTCCATTCCATTCCATTGCACATTCCATTCCGTTCCATTCAACATATCATTCCATTCCATTCCATTCCACATTCCATTCAATACCATTTTATTTGAATGTGGAACGGATGGTGTAATAGATTAGAATGGAATGTGGAATGGAATGGAAATGAATGGAAAGTGGAGTGGAATGGAATGGAATGTTAATTGGAATGGAATGGAAACTGGAATATAATGGAATGTAATGTTCCATGGAATGTACTGTGGAATGGAACATGGCATGGAACTTTGAATGGAAATTGGAAAAGTATGGAATGGAGTGTGCAATGGAATCTGGAATGCATTGGAATGGAAAGGAATGGAATCTGGAATGGAACGTGGAATGGAACATTGAATGGAACTTTGAATGGAATGTGGAATTCAATGGAATGTATTGTGGAGTGGAATTGCGTGGAATGGAAAGGAAGGGAATGTGAAATGCAACGGAATGGAATGGAATGGAATGTGGAATGGAGTGTGGAATGTAATGCTATGGAATGTGGAATGGAATGTGGAATCAAATGGAACGTGGAATTCAATGGAATGGAATAGATTGGAATGTGGAATGGAATGGAAGGTGGAATGGAATGGAATGCAACGTGGAATGGAATGGAATGCAACGTGGAATGGAATGAAATGGAATATAGAATGGAATAGAATGGGAATTGGAATGGAATCTGGAATGAAATGTGGAATTGAATGTGGAATGGAATGTAGAATGGAATGTGGAACGGAATGGAATGGAATGGGGAATGGAATGTGGAATGGAACTTTGAATGGAATGTGGAATGGAACTTGGCATGGAATGGAATGGACTGTTGAATGGAAAGGAAGGGAAAGAGGAATGGAAGTGAAGAAAATGTGGAATGGAAAGGAACGTAATGGAATGTGGAATGGAATATAATGGAATGTAGATTTGAATGGAATGGACTGGAATGTGGATTGGAATATGGAATGGAATATGGAATGGAATAGAATGTGGAATGGAATGCGGAATGTAATGTGGAATGTATTCAAATGGAATGTGGATTGGAAAGTGGACAGTAATGGAATGGACTGGAATGGAATGGAACGTGTAATGGAATGATAAGGAAAGTGGAATGGAAGGGAATGGAACGGAATGGAACGTGGAATGAAATGGAATGGAATGTTGAATGGAATGGAAATAATGTGGAATGGAATGGAATGGAAAGTGGAATGGAATGAGGAAAGGAATGGAATGCAATATGAAATGGAATGGAATGGAATGTGGAATGGGATGCAGTATGGAATGGAGTGGAATGGAATGTGGAATGGAATAGAATGGAATGTGAAATGGAACGTGAAATGGAATGGATTCAATTGTGGATTGGAATGTCGAATGGAATGGTATGGAATGTGGAGGGTAATGTGTAAAGGAATCGAAAGGAAATTGGAATAGAATGGAACAGATTAGAACGTGGAATAGAATGGAATGAATATTTAATGGAATGTGAAATGGAATGGAATGGAATGGAGTGAGGAATGGAATGGAATGAGGATTGTTATGGAATCGAAAGTGGAATGGAATGGAAGGTGGAATGCAAAGGAATGATATGTGGAATGGATAGAATGGAATGGAATGTGGAAAGGAAAGTGGAATTCAACGTGGAATGCAATGGAATGGAACGTGTAATGGAATGGAGTCGAATGTGGAATGATATCGAATGGAATGTGGAATGGAATGGAAGGGAATGGAATGTGCAAAGGAATGTGGAATCGAGTGGAATGGAATGTAGAACGGATTTGAATGGAATGGAAAAAGCAGTGGTATGTGGAATGGAGTGGAATGGAATGTGGAATGGAAAAGAATGGAACGGAATGTGCAATGGAATGGAATGGAATGGAGTGTGGAATGGAATGGAAGATGGGTTTTAATTGAATGGAATGTGGAAAGGAATGGAATGGAATGTGTAATAGAATGGAATGGAATGTGGAATGGAATGCAATGGAATGTGGAATGGAATGGAATAGAATGTGGAATGGAATGTGGAATGGAATGAAATGGAATGCGGAATGGAAAGTTAATTGGAATGGAATGGAATGAGGAATGGAATGTGGAACGCAATGGAATGGATGTGGAATGGAATGGAATGGAATGTGGAATGGAATAGAATGGAATGTGGAATGGAATGGAATGTGGAACGGAACGTGGAATGGAAAGTTCAATGGATTGCAATGAAGCCTGGAATGGAATGCAGTGGAAACTGGAATGGAATGTGGAATGGAATGGAATATGGAATGGAATGGTAGGCAATGTGGAATGGAAGGGAATAGAAGGGAATATGGAATGGAATGGAATGGAATGTGGAAAGGAATGGAATGGAATTTGGAATGGAATGGAATTTAATGTGGAATGGAATGGAATGGAATGGAATATGGAATGGAATGGAATGGAATGTGGAATGGTATGTGGAATGGATAGGAATGAAATTGACTGCAATACGGAATTGAATTGAATGGAATGTGGAACGGAAAGGAATGGAAAGTGGAAAGGAATATGGAATGGAGTAGAATGGAGTGTAATGAAATGTGGAGTGTAATGAAATATGCAATGGAATGGAATGGAATGTGGATTGGATTGGAATGTGGAATGGAATTGAAAGTGGAATGGAAAGGAGTGGAATGGAATGTGGAATGGAATGGAATGTGGAAAGGAATGGAATGGAATGGAATGTGGAAAGGAATGGAATGGAATGGAATTTGAAATGGAATGGAACGGAATGGAAAGGAATGTGGGATGAAATGGAGTGGAATGCCGAATGGAATGGAATGGAATATCGAATGGAATGGAATGGAATGTGGAATGAAAAGTGGAATAGAATAGGGAATGGAATGGAAAGGAATGTGGAGTGGAATGGAATGGAATTTCGAGTGCAACGGAATGGAATGGAATTTGGAATGGAATGGAATGCAATTTGGAGTGCAATGGAATGGAATGGAATGTGCAATGGAATGGAATGGAATTGAATGTTGAATGGAACGGAATGAAATGTGGAATGGAACGGAATGGAATGTGGAATGGAATGGAATGCAATGCGGAATGGAATGGAATGGAATGTGAAAAGAAATGGAATGGAATGTGGAATGGAATATGGAATGGAATGGAAGGGAACGGAATGTGGAAAGGAATGCGGAATGGAGTGGAATGGAATGTTGAATGGATTTGAATTGAATGGAAAGTGAAGTGGTATGTGGAATGGAGTGGAATGGAATGTGGAATGGAAAGGATTGGAATGGAATGTGCAATGGAATTGAATGGAATGGAGTGTGGAATGGTATGGAATGCGGGTTTTAATGGATTGGAATGTGGAAAGGAATGGAATGGAATGTGTAATGGAATGGAATGGAATGTGGAATGGAATGCAATGGAATGTGGAGTTTAATGGAATAGAATGTAGAATGGAATGTGGAATGGAAAGAAATGGAATGCGGAATGGAAAGTTATTTGGAATGGAATGGAATGAGGAATGGAATGTGGAATGCAATGGAATGCAATGTGGAATTGAATAGAATGGAATGTGGAATGTAATAGAATGGAATGTGGAATGGAATGGAATGTGGAAAAGAACGTGGAATGGAACGTTTAATGGATTGCAATGGAAAGTGGAATGGAATGGAATGCAATGTGTAATGGAATGGAATATGGAATGGAAAGGAAGGGAATGTGGAATGGAACGGAATAGAAGGGAATATGGAATGGAATGGAATGGAATGGAATGTGGAAAAGAATGGAATGGAATGTGGAATGGAATTGAATGGAATGTGTAATGGTATGTGGAATGCATTGAAACGAAATTGACTGCAATATGGGATTGAATGGAATGGAATGTGGAATGGAATGGAATGGAAAGTGGAATGGAATGTGGAATGGAGTAGAATGGAGTGTAATGAAATGTGGAGTTGAATGAAATATGGAATGGAATGGAATGGAATTTGGAATGGAATGGAATGTGGAACGGAATGGAGTGGAATGGAATGTGGAATGGATTGGAATGTGGAAATGAATGGAATGGAATGGAATTAGAAATGGAATGGAATGGAGTGGAATGGAACGTGGAATGAAATTGAATGGAATGCCGAATGGAATGGAATGGAATGTGGAATGGAATGAAATGGAATGTGGAATGTAATGGAATGGAATGTGTAATGGAATGCAATGGAATGTTGAATGGAAAGTGGAATAGAATGTGGAATGGAATCGAAAGGAAGGTGGAGTAGAATGGAATGGAATTTCGAGTGCAATGGAAAGGAATGGAATTTGGAATGGAATGGAATGCAATTTGGAATGCAGTGGAATGGAATGGAACGTGCAATGGAATGGAATGGAATGTGGAATGGAATAGAATGGAATGGAAAGTGGAATGGAATGGAATCTGGAACAGAACTTGGAGTGGAACGTTGAATGGATTGCAATGGAACGTGGAATTGAATGCAATGGAAAGTGGCATGGAATGGAACGGAATGTGGAATGGAATGGAATATGGAATGGAATGGAAGGCAATGTGGAATGGAACGGAATAGAAGGGAATATGGAATGGAATGGAATGTGGAAAAGAATGGAATGGAATGTGGAATGGAATGGAATTTAATGTGGAATGGAATGGAATGGAATGTGGAATGGAATTGAATGGAATGTGGAATGGTATGTGGAATGCATTGAAACGAAATTGACTGCAATATGTAATTGAATGGAATGGAATGTGGAATTGAATGGAATGGAAAGTGGAATGGAATGTGGAATGGAGTAGAATGGAGTGTAATGAAATGTGGAGTGGAATGAAATATGGAGTGGAATGGAATGGAATGTGGAATGGAATGGAATGTGGAATGGAATGGAGTGGAATGGAATGTGGAATGGAATGGAATGTGGAAATGAATGGAATGGAATGGAATTTGAAATGGAATGGAATGGAGTGGAATGGAATGTGGAATGGAATGGAATGTGGAAATGAATGGAATGGAATGGAATTTGAAATGGAATGGAATGGAATGGAATGGAATGTGGAATGAAATTGAATGGAATGCCGAATGGAATGGAATGGAATGTGGAATGGAATGGAATGGAATGTGGAATGGAATGAAATGGAATGTGGAATGTAATGGAATGGAATGTGTAATGGAATGCAATGGAATGTTGAATGGAAAGTGGAATAGAATGTGGAATGGAATCGAAAGGAAGGTGGAGTAGAATGGAAAGGAATTTCGAGGGCAATGGAAAGAATGGAATTTGGAATGGAATGGAATGCAATTTGGAATGCAGTGGAATGGAATGGAATGTGCAATGGAATGGAATGGAATGTGGAATGGAATGGAATGGAGTGGAATGTTGAATGGAATGGAATGCAATGTGGAATGGAATAGAATGGAATGTGGAATGGAATGGAATGTGGAACGGAACGTGGAATGGAAAGTTCAATGGATTGCAACGGAACGTGGAATGGAATGCAATGGAAACTGGAATGGAATGTGGAATGGAATGGAATATGGAATGGAATGGAAGGCAATGTGGAATGGAAGGGAATAGAAGGGAATATGGAATGGAATGGAAGGGAATGTGGAAAAGAATGCAATGGAATGTGGAATGGAATGGAATTTAATGTGGAATGGAATGGAATGGAATATGGAATGGAATGGAAAGGAATGTGGAATGGAATGGAATTTAATGTGGAATGGAATGGAATGGAATGTGGAATGGAATTGAATGGAATGTTGAATGGTATGTGGAATGGATTGGAATGAAATATACTGCAATATGGAATTGAATGGAATTGAAAGTGGAATGGAATGTGGAATGGAGTAGAATGGAGTGTAAAGAAATGTGGAGTGGAATGAAATATGGAATGGAATGGAATGGAATGTGGAATGGAATGGAATGTGAAATGGAATGGAATGGAATTTGAAATGGAATGGAACGGAATGTAATGGAATGTGGAATGAAATGTAATGGAATGCCGAATGGAATGGAACGGAATTTAATGGAATGTGGAATGAAATGTAATGGAATGCCGAATGGAATGGAATGGAATGTGGAATGGAATGAAATGGAATGTGGAATGGAATGGAATGTGGAATGGAAAGTGGAATAGAATGTGGAATGGAATCGAAAGGAAGGTGGAGTGGAATGGAATGGAATTTCGAGTGCAATGGAATGGAATGGAATTTGGAATGGATTGGAATGCAATTTGGAATGCATTGGAGTGGAATGGAATGTGCAATGGAATGGAATGGAATGTGGAATGGAATGTGGAATGGAATTTAATGTGGAAAGGAATGGAATGAAATGTGGAATGGAATGGAATGGAATGTGGAATGGAATGTAATGTAATGTGGAATGCAATGTGGAATGGAATTGAATGGAATGTGAAAAGAAATGGAATGGAATGTGGAATGGAATGTGGAATGGAATGGAATGTGGAATGGAATGTGGAATGGAATGGAATGGAATGTGAAATGGAACGGAATGGAATGTGGAATGGAATGCAGTGGAATGGAATGGAATGTGAAGTCTAATGGAATGGAATTGTGAATGGAGTGTAATGGAACGTGGAATGGAATGTGGAATGGAAATCAATGAAGTGGAATGTGGAATTTAATGGAATTGAAACTTATGGAATGTGGAATGGAATGTGGAATGGAATGTCGAATGGAATGTGGAATGGAATGTGGAATTGAATGGAATAGAATGGAAAGGAAAGTGGAATGGAATGTGGAATGGAATGGAATGAAATGTGTAATGCAATGTGGATTGGAATGGAATGGAATGGAATGGAATGGATTGTGGAATGGAATGTGGAATGGAATGGAATAGAATATGGAATGGAATGTGGAATGGAATGTGGAATGAAATGTGGAATTGATTGATTGGAATTGATTGGAATGGAATGTGGAATGGAATGGAATGGAAAGTGGAATGGAAATTAATGGAACGAAGTGGAACGGAGTGGAGTGGGATGGAGTGGACTGGAGTGCAGGCGAGTTAAAAGTAATGAAATGCAGTGCAGTAGAGTGAAATGGAATGAAATGGAATGGAATGGAATAGGATGGAGTGGAATGGAGTCAACTGGAGTGTAATGGAAAGGAATTGAGTTTAGTGGACTGGAATGGAGTGGAGTGGAGTCGAATCAAATGGAATGGAGAGTAGTGGGTAGTAGTGCAATGGAATGGAGTGGAATGGAGTGGAGCGCAGTGCAGTCAGTTGGACTGGTATTAAATGTAGTGGAGTTGAAAGAAAGGAGTGGAATGGAGTGGAATTGAATAGATTGGAGAGGAGTGGAATAGAGTGGAGTGGAATTTTATGGAGTGGAGTGAAGTGGAATGGAGTAGAGTGAAATGGAATGGAAAGAAACGGAGTGGAGTGGAGTGGAGTGGAATTGCGTGGAATAGAATTGAATGGAATGGAATGGAATGGAGTATAGTGTAATGGAGTGGATTGGAATTCAGTAGAGTTCAATGGCACGGAATGCAGTGGAATGGAATGGATTGCAGTGGAGTGGAATCTGGAGGAATTTAATGGAGAGGAATGGAATGGAGTGGACTGCAGTGGAGAAGAGTGGAGTGGAATGGCAAGGAACGGAATGGAGTGGAGGGAAGTGGAGTGGAACGGAATGGAATGGAGTGGAGTGGAATGGAGTTTAGTGGAGTTGAATGGAGTGGAATGGAATTGAGTGGAATGAAATCGAATGGACTGGAGTGGTGTGGAGTGTAGTGGAAGGGAATGGAGTGAAGTGAAATGGACTGGAATGGAATGCAGTAGAGTGCAGTGGAATGGACTGGATTGGAATGGGGTGAAGTGTCGTGGAATGGATTGAATTGGAATGGAATGTAAAGGAGTGGGATGGAGATAAATGGAAAGGAGTGGAATGGAATGGAGTGAAATGGAGTGGATTGGAGGGGAGTGGAATGTATTGGAGTGGAGTGGAATGGAGTGGAGTGGAGTGGAGTGGGATGGAATGGAATGGAGTGGAATGGAATGGAAAAGAATGGAATGGAATGGAAAGAATTGGAGTGGAATGCAATGGAGTGTATTGGAATGGAATGCAATGGAATGGACTGGAGTGACGTGGAGTGGAATGGTATGGAATGGAGTGGAGTGGAATGGAGTAGAATGGAATGGAGTGTAATGCTGTGGAGTGTAGTGAAGTGGAGTGCAGTGGCATGGAATGGAGTGGAAAGGAGAGGAGTCGAATGGAATGGAGTGGAGTGGAATGGAATAGAGTGTAGTGTAGAAGAGTGGAGTTTATTGAAATGGAGTGGAGTGGAGTGTAACGGAATTGAGTGTATTTTAATGTAATGTAATGGAGCGGAATGGAGTGGAAGGGAGTGGAATGGAATGGAGTGGAATGGAATGGAATGGAATGGAGTGGAGTGCAGTGGAAAAGATTTGAATGGAATGGAGAGGAGTGGAATGGAGTGAAGTGAAATGGAGAGGAGTGGAGGGGAATGGAATGAAATGGAGTGTACTGGAATGGAGTTTAATGGAGTGGAATGGAGTGGAATGGAATGAAGTGGTATTAAATGGAGCGGAGTGGAGTGGAGTGGAGTGGAATGGAATGGAATGGATTGGAATGGATTAGAATGAAAAGGAGTGGATTGCAATAGATTAGAAGGAATTTGAGTGGGATTTATTGCAATGGACTGGAATGGACTGGAATGGAGTGTAATAGAGTGGAGTGGAGTGAAGTGGAATGGAGTGGAATGAAACGGAATGGAATGGAGTATAGTGTAATGGATTGGAATGGAGTGGAATTGATTGGAATGGAATGGAATGGAGTAGAGTGGAATGGAATGTAGTGGATTGCAGTGGAGTGGAGTGCAGATGAGTGGGATAAAGTGGAGTGGAGTGGAAAGGAATATAGTGGAGTTGAGTAGAATAGATTGGAATGGAGTGGAATGGAATGGAAAGGCATGGTGTGGAATGGAATGGAGTGGACTGGAATGGAGTGCAATGGAATGGAGTGGAATGGAGTGTATTGGAATGGAATGGAATGGAGTGCAGTTGAATGGAGTGCAACAGAACGGAGTGGAACGGTGTGAAGTGGAGTGGAGAAGAGTGAAGAGCACTGGGATGCAATGGAGTGGAAAGGAGTGGAGTGGAATGAAATGGAGTAGTGTAGAATGGATGGAGTGTAGTAGAGAGGAATGGAATGTATTGTAATGGAATTTAGTGGAATGGAAGAAAAATCAGCATAATGGAATGGAATGTTTTTTAATGGAGTGGAGTGTAGTGGAATGGAGTGGAATGGAGTGGAGTGGAATGCTATGGAATGGAATGGAGTGGAGTGGAATTTAATGGAGGGGAGTGGAGTGGAATGCAGTTGAAAGGAATGGAATTGAATTGAATGGACTGGAATGGAGTGGAGAGGAATGGAGTAGAGTCGAATGGATTGGAATGGAGTGGATTGGAGAGGAGTGGAGTGGAGTGGAATGGAATGAAATGGAATGAATTGGAGTGGAATGGAGTGAAGTGGAAAGGAGAGGAATGGAATAGAGTGGAATGGAATGGAGTGGTGTGGATTGGAGTCGAGTGGACTGGAATGGAATGGAGTAGAGTGGAATGGATTGGAATGGAATGGAGAGGATTTGAGTTTAGAGAAATAGAACGGAATGGAGTGGAGTGGAGTGGAATGGAATGGAGTGGAATGGACAGGAATGGAGTGGTGTGGAGTGGAATGGAATGAAATAGGATGGAATGGAGTGGAATGTGGTGTAGTGGAATGGAGTGCAGTGGAAGGGGAGGATTGAAATGGAGTGGAGTGGAGTGGAGTGGAGGGTAGTTGATTAGTTTGAAAAGGAATGGAATGGAGTGGAGTGGAATGCAGTGGAGTGGAGTAGAATAGAGAGGAATGGAATGGAGTGGAATTGAATGGAATGGAGTGGAGTAGAGTGGAGAGGTATGAAATGGAGAAGAGTGGAATGGAGAGTAATGGAATGGAGTGGAGAGGTATGCAGTGTAATTGAATGGAATGGAATGGACTGAAATGGAGTGGAGTGGAGCGGTGTGCAGTGTAACGGAATGGAATGGAATGGAGTAGAGTACAGTGGAATGGAGTGGAATAGACTGGAATGGAGTGGAATTGAATGGAATGGAATGGAGTGGAATTGAATGGAATGGAATGGAATGGAATGGAATGGAGTGGAATGGAATGGAATGAGGTGGAATGGAATGGAATGGCACAGAATGGAGAGGTTTAGAGTAGAATGGAGTTTATTGGAGTGGAAAGGATTGGAATGGAATGGAACATAATTGAGTGGAGTGGAGTTGAAAGGAGTGGAATGCAGTGATATGGAATGAAATGGAGTGGGTGGAATGTAATGGAGTGGAATTGAGTGGAATAGAGTGGAGTGGAGAGGAGTGGATTGGAATGGAATGGAATTCAGTGGAATGGAATGGAATGGAGTTGAGTGGAATGCAATGACTTGGAAGGGAGTGGAGTGGAAGGGGGGTGTAGTGGAGTTGAATGGAATGGACAACAATGGAATGTAATGAGATGGAATGGAGTGTAGAGGAGTAGAATGGAGTGGAATGAAGTGGAGTGGAATGGTGTGGATAGGAATGGAATGAAGTGGAGTGGTGTTGAGTGGAGTGAAATGGAATGGAGAGGAGTCGAGTGGACTGAACTGAAATGGAATGGAATGGAATGGAGTGGAATGGAAGGGAATGGAATGGAATGGAATGGAGAGGATTAGAATGGACTGGAGTGGGATAGAATGGAGTGGAATGCAAAGGAGGAGAATGGAATGGAGTGGCGTGCAATGCAGTGCCATGGAGTGGAAAGGATTGGAGTAGAGTGGAATGGAATGGAGTGGAGTGGAGCGGAGTGCAGTTTGATGGAATGGAATGGAATGGAGTGGAAAGGAATGCAGTGGAATGGAATGGAGTGGAATGGAGTGGACTGGAGGGGAGTGGAACGGAGTGGAAAGGACTGGAATGCAGTGGAATGGAATTGAATTTAGTGGAATGGAGTGGAAGGGAATAGAATGAAGAGGGGAGGAGTGGAATGGAATGGAGTGGAATGGAATGTAGTGGAGTGGAATGTAGCAGAGTGGATTGGGTTGGAGGGAATTGGAGTGAAATGGAGTGGAGTGGAGTGGAGTTTAGTTTAGTGGAGTGTCATGGAATGGATTGGAATAGAATGAAGGGGAGTGGAAATGAGTGGACTGGAATGGAGTGGAGTGGAGTGCTGTGGAATGGAATGGAATGGAGTTGATTGGAATGGAATGGAGTGGAGAGGAATGGAATGGAGTTGAAGGGGTTGAAGTGGAGTCAATTGGATTGGAATGGAGTGGAGTGAAATGTAATGGAATGGAATGGAATTGAGTGGAGTGGAATGGAATGGAATGCAATAGACTGGAATTGAGTGGATTGGGGTGGCGTGGAATGGAGTGGAATGGAGCAGAACAGAGTGGAAAGGAAAGGAATGGAGCACAGTGGAATGGAACGTAATGGAATGGAGTGGAATTGAGTGTAGTGTAGTGCAGTGGAGTAGAGTGGCGTGGAATGGAATGGAATGGAATGGAAGGCAGTTGAATGGAATGGAATGGAGTAAAATGGAATGGAATGGCATGGAATGGAGTGGATTGGAATGGAATAGATTAGACTGGGTAGGAAATGAGTGGAATGGAATGGAAAGAAATGGAATGAAATTACATGGGATGGAGTGGAGTGGAATGGAATGGAGTGAAATGCACTGGAATTGAGTAGAGTGCAGTGGAATGGAGTGCAATGGAGTGGAATGGATTGGAATGGTGTGGAATGGAATAGAATGGAGTGGAGTGGAAAGGAATGGAGTGTAATTAAGTGGAGTGGAGTGGAGTGGAGTGGAGTGGTGTGGATTGGAATGGAATGGTATGCAGTACAATGGAATGGAACGGAGTGGAGTGAAATGCAATGGCATGGATTGGAGTGAAGTGGAGTGGAGTGGAGTGCAATGGAATGGAGCATAGTTGACTGCAATACATTGGAGTGGAGTGGAGTAGAATGGAGTGGACTGGAATGCAATGGAATTCATTGTAGTGGAATAGAATGGAATGAAATTCAATGGATTGGAAAGGAATGGCGTGGAGTGGAATGCTGTGGAGTGGATTTTGTGGAGTGCAGTGGAATGGAGTGGAGTGGAGTGGAGTGGATTGGAATTCAGTGGAATTGAATTGAAAGGAAAGGAATGGAGTGGGTTAGAATGGAGTGGAAAGGAATGGCGTGGAATGGAGTGGAGTGGAGCGGAGTAGAAAGGAATGGAATGGAGTGGAATGGAATGGAGTGGAATGGAATTGAGTTGAGTGGAGTGGAATGCAGTGGAATGGACTGGAATGGAGTGGATTGGAGTCGAATGGAAAGGAGTAGAATGGAATGGAGTGGAGTGGAAGAGTTTGGAGTAAAGTGGATTGAAGTGAAGTGTAATGAAATGGAGTGGAATGGAGTGGAATTTAGTGGCTTTTTATGGAATGCATTGGTATAGAATGGACAGGAGTGGCATGGACTGGAGTGGAATGCAGTGGAGTGCAATGGAATGACATGGAATGGTGTAGAGGGTAAAGTAATGGAATGAAGTGGAATGGAATGGAATGTATTGGATAGGATTGGAGTCGACTGGAATGGATTGGAATGGTGTGGAGTGGAGTGCAGTGCAATAAAAAGGAGTTGAGTTGAATGGAATGGAGTGGAGTGGAATGGAATGGAGGTGAGTCAATTGGATTGGAATGGAATGTAGTGGAATGGAGTGAAGTGGAGTGGAGTGCAGTGAAATGAAATGGAATGGAATAGAGTTGAGTGGAATGGAATGGAATGGAATGGAATAGAGTGGATTGGAATGCAGTGGAAGGGAATGGAATGGAGTGGATTGGAGTGTAGTGGAGTGGAAAGGAGTGGAATATAATGGAATGGAGTGGAATGGAAAGGAGTGGAGTGAAAGGGAGTGGAGTGGAATGGAGTGGAGTGGAATGGAATAGAGTGGAATGGAATGGAATGCAATGGAATGGAATTGAATGGAATTGAATGGAATGCAATGGAATGGAGGGGAGTGGAAAGGAGTGGAGTGGGGAGAATGAAGAGGAATGGAATAGACTGAAATGGAATGGGGTGGAGGGTAGTGGAGTGTAGTGCAGTGGAATGAAATGAAGTAGAGTGGAATGGAGTGGAATGGAGTGGAATGAAATGGAATGGAGTGGAATGAAATGGGATGGAGTGGAATGTAGTGTAACGCAATGGATTGGAGTGGAGTGGAATGGAGTGGAATGAAATTGAGTGGAATGGAGGGGAATGTAGTGGAGAGGAATTGAATGGAGTGGAATGGAATGGACAGGAATGGATTGGAATGGAATGCAACGGAAGGGAATGGAGTGGAATGGAATGCACTGGAATGAAGTGGATTCTAGTGGAATGCGGTGGAATGGAATGGAATGGAGTGGAATGGAATGTAAGGTCATGGAATGGACTAGAGGGGATTGGAAAGGAGTGGAATGGAATGGAATGGAATGGCATGGAATGGAAAGGAGTGGAGTGGAAGGGAGTGGATTGGAATGGAGTTGAGAGGAATGGTATGGAATGGAGTAGAATGTAATGGAATAGAATGAAGTGGGGAAGAGTGGAATGGAGTGGAGTGGAGTTGAAAGTAATGCAATGGAATGGATTGGAGTGGAATACAGTGGAGTGGAATGGAGTGGAAGTGATACGGGTGGAATGGAATGGAGTGGTGTGGAGTGGAGTGGAATGAAATGGAGTAGAGTGGAATGGAATGCAGTGGAGTGGAGTGGAATGAAATGGAGTAGAGTGGAATGGAATGCAGTGGAGTGGAATGGAGTCGAGGTGATTGGGGTGGAATGGAGTGGAGTGGAGTGGAGGTGATTGGAGTGGAATGGAGTGGAGTGGAATGGAGTGGAATGGAATGATATGGAATAGAGTGGAATGGAATGGAATGGAATGGAGTGGAGTGGAATGGACTGGAGTGGATTGTAATGGAGTGGAATGGAATGGAGTGGAATGGTATGGAGTGGAGTGGAGTGGACAGTAGGGGAGTGGAGTGGACAGTAGGGGAGTGGAGTGGAATGTGCTAGAGTGGAACGGAACGGAATGGAATGGTGTGGAGTGGTGTGGAGTGTTATGCAATGGAATGGAGTGGAATGGAACGCAGTGGAATGGCATGGAGTGGAATGAAGGGGAATCGAGTGGAAAGAATTGGAGTGCAGTGGAACAGAGTGGAATGTACTGGAATTGAGTGGAATGTAATGTAATGGAATGCAATGGAATGGAGTGTAGTGGAGTGGAATGTTCTGGAATGGACTGGAATGGGGTGGATTGGTGTGGAACGGAATGGAATAGAGTGGAGTGTGGTGGAATTGGGTTGATTGGAGTGGAAAGGAGTGGAATGGAATGGAATGGAATGGAGTAGAGTGTAGTGGAGTTGAATGGAGTGGAATGGAGCGGAATTGAGAGGAATGGAGTGGAATGGAATCTAATGGAGTGGAGTGAAATGGAATGGAGTGGAGTGGAATGGAATGGAGTAGGGTGGAATGGAATGGAGTGTAGTGGAGGGCAGTGAAATAGAAAGGAATGGAGTTGAGTGGAGTTGATTAGACAGGAATGTAGTTGAATGGAGTGGAATGGAGTGGAGAGGAATGTATTGGAATGAAATGGAGTAGAGTGGAATGGAATGGAGTGGAGTGGAGTGGAGTGAATTGAGGTCGAGTGCATTGGAATGGAGTGCAGTGGAGTGGAGTGGCATGGAATGATGTGGAGTGGAATAGAATGGAATGGACTGGAATGGAATGGACAAGAAAGGAGTGTGATGGAATGGAGGGGAGTGGAATGGAATATGATGGAATGGAGTTCAGTGGAGTGAAGAGGAATGGAATGGAATGGAGTGGAGTAGAATTGAGCAAAGTGGAGTCGAATTGAGTGGTACGCAATGGAACGGAATGGAATTTACTGGTGGAGTGGAGTGGAGTGGAATGGAATGGAGTGGAGTGGAATGGAATGGAATGGAATTGAGTTGAATGGAGACGAATGGAGTGGAATGGACTGGAGTGGAATGGAAGAGAATGGAGTGGAGGGGAATGGAATGGAATGGAATGGAATGGAATGGAATGGAAAGGAATGGAATGGAATGGAATGGAATGGAGTGGAGTGGAATGGAGAGGAGTGCGTTTTAATGGAGAGGAATTTAATGGAGTGAATTGGAATGTAGTGGTTTGGAGTGGAGTGGAGTGCAGTGGAATGTAATCGAGTAGAATTGAATGTAGTAGAATGCAATAGGGTGGAGTGGAATGTAGTGTAATGGAATGGAACGCAGAGGAGTGGAACGGAGTGGAATGGAATGGAGTGGAATGGAGTGTAATGGAGTGGAATGGAGTGGAGTGGAGTGGAATGGAATGGAGTGGAATGGAATGGAGTGGAATGGAATGGAATGGAATGGAATGGAATCGAATGGAATGGAGTGGAATGGAAACAGCTGGAATGGAGTGGAATGGAAACGACTGGAATGGAGTGGAATGGAGTAGAGTGGAATGGAACGCAATGGACTGGAATGGAGTAGAGTGGAATGGAACGCAATGGACTGGAATGGAGTAGAGTGGAATGGAATGAAGTGGAGTGGAATGGAATGAAGTGGAGTGGAATGGAATGGAGTGTATTGGAGTGCAGTGAAATAGAGAGGAATGGAGTTCAGTGGAGTTGAGTATACTGGAATGCAGTGGAATGGAGTGGAATGGAGTGGAGTGAAATGGAGTGGAATGAAATGGAGTGGAGTGGAATGGAATGGAGTAGAGGCGAATGGAGAGGAATGGATTGCAGTGGAGTGGTGTGGAGTGCAATGGAATGGATTGGAATTTAGTGGAATGGAGTGAAACGGAATGGAGTGGAATTGAGTGGAATGGAATGGGATGAATTAGAATGGAATGTAATGGCATGGAATGGAGTGTATTGGAGTGGAATGGAGTGGATTGGAGTGGAAAGGAGTAGATTAAAATGGAATAGAAAGGCGTGGAGTGGAATGGAATGGAATTGCATGAACTAGAATTGAGTGGAGTTGAGTGGAGTGGAGTCGAATGGAATGGAGTGGAATGGAGTGGAATGGAGTGGAGTGTAGCTGAGTGTAGTGGACCGAAGTGGAATGGAATGGAATGGTATGCAGGAGAATGGAATGGAATGGAGTGGAGTGGATTGCAATGGCATGGAATGGAGTGGAGTGGAGTGGAGTGGAGTGGAGAGCAGTGGAATGTAGCGTAGCTGACTGGAATGGAATGGAGTAGACTGGAGTAGGATGGAGTGGGGTGTAGTGCAATGGAGTGGAGTGGAGTGGAATGGATTGAAATGGAATGAAGAGGAGTGGAATGGTGTGGAGTGGAGAGGAGAGGAGTGGAGTGCAGTGGAATGGAGTGGAGTGGAGTGGACTGGAATGGAACGGAAGTGAACAGAATGGAAAGGAATGGAGTGGAATACAATGGACAGGAGTGGAGCAGAATGGAGTGGAATGCATTGGAGTGGAATGGAATGTAATGGAATGAAGAGGAGTGGAATGGCGTGGAGTGGAGAGGAGTGGAGTGCAGTGGAATGGAGTGGAGTGGAGTGGACTGGAATGGAATGGAAGTGAACAGAATGGAAAGGAATGGACTGGAGTACAATGGAGGGAGTGGAGTAGAATGGAGTGGAATTCATTGAAGCGGAATGGAATAGAATTGAGTTGAGTGGAGTGGTGTAGAATGCAACGGAATGGAGTGGAATGGAATGGAGTGGAATGGAATTGAGTGGAGTGTAGTGGAATAGAATGGAATGGATTCTAATGGAGTGGATTGGAGTCGAATGGAATGCAGTGTAATGGAATGGAATGAAGTGTAATGGAGTGGAGTGGAGTGGAGTGGAGTGGAGTGGATTGAAGTGAAGTGGATGAAATGGAGTGGAGTAGAATGGACTTTAGTGGAATGTCATGGAATGGATTGGAATAGAATGAAGAAGAGGGGAATAGAGTGGAGTAGAAAGAGTGGAGGGGATTGGAATGGCATGGAATCACGTAGAGTGGAAAGGAATGCAGTGGAGTAGATTGAAATGGAATGTAGTGGAGAGGAATGGAGTGGAATGGAATGGAGTGGAATTGAGTGGAGTATAGTGAAGTGCAGTGGAATGGAATGGAATGGAATGGAATGGAGTGCAGTAGAGTGGAATGGAATGAAGTGGAGTGGAATGGAATGGAGTTGAGAGGAGTGGAGTGGAATGAAGTGGGGTGGAATGGAATGGAGTGGACTGGAATGGAGTGGAATATAATGGAACGGAAAGGAATGAAATGGAATGGAATGGAGAGAAGAGGAGTGGATTGGAGTGGAGTGAAATGATATGGAGGTAGTGCAATGGAATGGAATGGAGTGGAGTGGAGTGGAACGGAATGGAGTGGAGTAGAATGGAGTTGAATGGAATGAAATGCAAAGGACTGGAGTCTAATGGACAGGAGTGGAATGGGGTAGAGTGGAATCGAATGGAATGGAGTGGAATCTAATGGAATGCATTGAAATGGAATGGAGTGGAATGGAGTTGTATGGAGTGGAGATAAGTGGAATGGAGTAGAATGGAGTGGAATGGAGAGGAATGGAAATGGAGTGGAGTGGAGTGGATTGCAGTGGAGTAGAATGCAATGGAGTAGAGTATAATGGAGTGGTATAGAATGGAGTGGAATGGTGTGGAGTGTAATGCAATGGCATGGAATGGACTGGAATGTAGAAGAATGGAATTGAGTGGAATGGAGCGGAATGTAGTGGAATGGATTGGAGTGCAGTGGAAGGGAGTGGATTGAATTGGAATGGAGTAGAGTGGAGCTGTATGGAGAGGAGAGGATTGGAATGGAGTGTAGTGGACTGGAAGGGATTTGAAGGGAATGGAATGGAGAATAATGGAATGGAATGGAATGGAATGAAATGGAATGGAGTGGAGTGGATTGGAATTAGGTGAGTGGATTGTAATGGAATGGAGTTGAGCGAAATGGAGTGGAATGGAGTGGAGTGGAATTTAGTGGAAAGGAGAGGAGTGGACTGGAGTGGAATGGAGTGGAGTGGAGTGGATTGTATTGGAATGGAATAGTATGGAATGGAATGGAGTAGAGAGGAATGGAGTTGAAAGGAATGGAGTGGAGTGTTGGGAAGCGTAATGGAATGGAATGGAATGGCATGGAATGTAGTGGAACGGAATAGAGTGAAATGGAGTGGAATGGAATAGAATGGCTTGGAGTACAGTGGAATGCAGTGGAAGGGTCTGGAATGTGCTGGAATTGAATTTAATGGAATGGAATGGAATGGTATAGAGTGGAGTGGAATGGACTGGATTGGAGTGGCATGGAATGCAATGGAGTGGAATGGAATAGAATGGAATGACATGGAACGGAGTGGAGCGGAATGGAGTGGATTGCAGTGGAAAGGAGAAGAATGGAATGGAATGGAGTGGACTGGAGTGAAGTGCAGTGTAATGGAGTGGAATGGAGAGGAATGGATTGGAGTGGAATGGAGTGGAATGGAATGGAGTGTTGTGGAGTGGAATGGAGCTGAGTGGAGCTAAATGGAGTGGAATAGAATGGAATGGAGTGGAATGGAATGGAATGGAATGTAGTGGAATGGAATGGCATGGAATTGAGTGGAATGGAATGGAATGTAGTGGAGGGGAATGGAATGGAGTAGAGTGCAATGGATTGGAGTGGAGTGGACGGGAGTGAAGTGCAATTATATCGAGTGGAGTGGAGTGGAGGGAAATTTAATGGAGTGACATGGAATGGATTGGAATAGAATGGAGTGTATTGGATTGGAGTGGAGTGGAATGGAGTAGAGCGGAATGGAATGGCATGGAATGGTGTAGAGTGGAATGGAATGGATTCGAGTGGAATGGAAAAGAGTGGAGTGGAATGCAGTGGAGTGGAATGCAGTGGAATGGAATGCAGTTGAAAAGAGTAGAGTGGAGTAGAGTGGAGTGCAGTGGAATGGAGTGGAGTGGAATGTACTGGAACGAAGTGGAATGAAATGGAATTGAGTGAAATGGAATGGAATGGCATGAAATGGAGGGGATTGGAGTTGTATGTACTGGGTGGGGTGGAAAAGATTGGAACGTAATAGAATGGAGTGGAATGGAATTGAGGGGAGAAGAATGGAGTAGAGTGGAATGAAAAGGAATGGAGTCTAATGGAATGGAATGGAATGGAATGGAGTGGTGTGGAATGTAGTGGAGTGGAATGGAGTTTAGTGGAGTACGGTAGAATGGAATGTGGTGGAGTGGATTGGAGTAGACTGGAATGAAATGGAAAGGAATGGAATGGATTGGAGCCAAACGGAGTGTAGTGGGGTAGAATGCATAGTAAAGGAATGGAGTAGAACGGAATTTGTCTAGTGGAGTCAACTGGAGTGGAGTGGAATGGAATGGAGTAGGGTGGAATGGAGTGGAATGGAATGGAGTGGATTGTTGTGGAGCGAAATGGAATGGAATTTAACGGAGTGGAATGTAATGGAACGGAATATAATGAAATGGAGTGGAATGGAGTAGAATGGAGTGGAGTACAGTGGAATGAAGTGAAAGGGACTGGAATGTAATGAAATGGAATTTAATGGGATGGAATAGAATGGAATGGATTGGAATGGAATGGACTGGAACGGAGTGGAATGGAATGGAATGTAGTGGAATGGAATGGAAAGGAATGGCATGGAACGGAGTGTACTGGAGTGGAATGGAGTGGACTGAAGTGGAAAGGAGTGGAATGGAATGGAATGGAAAGGAAAGGGATGGAGTGGAGAGGAGTGGAGTGGAATGGAATGGAGTGGAGTGCAATGGAGTGGAATGTAGAGGAATGGATTGGAGTGGAATTGAGTGGAATAGATTGGAATGGAGTAGAGTGGAATGAAACGGAGTGGAGTGGAGTTGAGTGGAATGGAATGGATTGCAGTGGAATGTATTGGAATGGAATGGAGTGGAATTGAGTGGAGTTGAGTGGAGAGGAGTTGATGGAATGTTATTGAATGGAATGCAGTGGAGTGGAATTGAATGGAGTGGAGTGGAATATAATGGCTTGAAATGGAGTGGAGTGGAATGGCGTGGAGAGGAGTGGAATGGAATGGAGTGGAGTGGAATGTAATCAAACGGAATGGAAACGAGTGGAGTGGACTGGAACGGAGTGGAGTGGAATGGAATGGATTATAATGAAATCTAAATTAATGAAAAGGAGTAGAGTGCAGTGTAATTGCGTGCAGGGGATAGCAGTGGAATTGCGTGCAGTGGACTGCAACGGAATGGAGAGGAGTGGAGTGGATTAGACTGGAGTGGAGTAGAATGGAGTGGAAAGGAGTGGAATGGAGTGGAGTGGATTGGAGTGGATTGGAGTGGAGTGCAGTGGAATGGAGTGGAGTGGAGTTGAATAGAAATTAGTGGTGTGTAGTGGAAAGAAATGGAATGGAGTGAAATGGAATTGCAAGGAATGGAGTGGGATGGAGTTTAATAGAGTGGAGGAGAAGGAGTGGAATGGAATGCAATAGAATGGAATAGAATGGAAGGGATCGGAGTGGAGTGGAATGTAGAGGAATGGAAAGGAGTGGAAGGGAGTGGATTGGAGAGGTGTGGAATGGAGTGGAATGGAGTGAAGGGGAGTGGAATTGAATAGAGTGGATTGGAGTGGATTCGAACGGAATGCAGTGGAGTGGAGTGCAGTGCAATGGAATACAATGGTGTGGAGTGGAATGCAGTGGACTGGAATAGAGTGGAATAGAGTAGAGTGGAGTGGAATGGAGTGGAGTGGAGTGGCATGGAATGGAGAGGGGTGGAGTGGAATGGTGTGGAATGGAGTGGAATGGAGCGGAATTGTGTGGAATAGAATGGAGTGGAAAGGAATGGAATGGAGTGAAGTGGAGTGGAATGACGTGGAATGCAATGGAATAGAGTGAAATGGAATTCAATGCAGTGGATTGGAATGTAATGGCAAGAAATGGAGTGGAGTGGAGTGGAACAGAGAGGAGTGGACTGGATTGGAGTGGAATGGATTGGAATGGAATGTAGTGGAGTGGAGTAGAATGGATTGGAATGGATTGGAATTGAGTGGAGAGGAGAAGAATGGAATGGTATGGAATGGAGTTGAGTGGAATGGAACGGAGTGGAGTGGAGTAATGTGGAGTCGAATGGAATGGAGTGGAGTGGAATAGATTGGAATGGAATGGAGAGGAGTGGAGTGCAGTGGGATGGAATGAAATGGTGTGTAGCGTAATGGAGTGGACTGGAATAGAGTGGAACTGAGTGGAGTGGAGTGGAATGGTGTATAGTGGAACGGAATGGAATGGAGTGGAATGTAATGGAATGGAGTGAAGTGGAGTGGAATGGATTGGAGTGGAGAGGAATGAAGTGTAATGGATTGCAGCGGAGTGGAGGAGAGATGAATGGAATGGAGCAGAGTGGAGTTGAGTGGAATAGAGTAGAGTGGAAAGGAATGCAATGGAGATGAAGGGAATAGGATGGAAAGGAGAGGAGTGGAATGGAGTGGAGTGGAATGGCTTACAGTGGAATGGAATTTAATGGAGTTCACTTGAATGGAGTGGAATGGAGGGTAATGCAGTGGAATGGAGTGGAGTGGAGAGGAATAGAGTAGAATGGACTAGAATGGAGGGGAATGGAAAGGAATGGGATAGAATGGAATGGAGTGAAGTGGAGTGCAATGAACTGGAATTGAGTGGAATTGAATTAAATGGAGTGGAATGGAATGGAACAGAGTGGAATGGAATGGAATTGCAAGGAATGGAGTGGAGTGGAGTGGAATAGAGTGGAGTGGAAAAATATGGAATGGAATGGAATGGAATCAAATGGAGTGGAGTGGAGTTGGATGGAGAGGAATGGATTGGAGTGGAAGGGAGTGGACTGGAGTGGTGTGGAATGGAGGGGAATGGAGTGAAGTGGAGTGGAATGGAATAGAGTGGAAAGGAATGTATTCGAATGGAATGGAGTGAAGTGGAGTGCAGTGCAATGGAATGCAATGGTGTGAAATGGAAAGCAGTGTACTGGAATAGAGTGAAATATAGTGGAGTGGAGTGGCATGGAGTCGAGTGGAGTGGAATAGAATGGAGTGCAGTGGTGTGGAATGGAATGAAGTGGAGTGGAATGGAATCTAGTGGAGTAGAGTGAAATGTCGTGTAATGGAATGAAATGGAATGTCACGGAGTGAAATGGAGAGGAGTGGAATGGAGTATAGTGGAATGGAATGGAATAGAGTGGAATGGAATGGAATGGAATGGAAAGCAAAGGAGTGGAAAGGAATGGAATGAAATGAAATGGAATGGAATGGAGTGGAGTGGAATAGAGTGGAGTGGAGTGGAATGGAGTGGAGTGGAGTGCAGTGGAGAGCAATGGATTGTGGTGGAGTGCAGTGGATTTGAGAGGAGTGAAATGAAATGGAAAGGAATGGAGTGGAAGGGAGTGGAGTGGAGTGGAATGGAGAGGAATGGAATGAAGTGGAATGAAATGGACGGGAATGGAGTCGAGTGGAGTGGAGTAGAATAGAATGAAATGGAATGGAGTGGAGTGGAGTGGAATGCACTGGAACGGAGTGGAGTGGAGTTGAATGTAGAGTAATGGAATGGAGAGGAGTGGAATGTAATGGCATAGAATGGAGTGGAATGGAGTGGAGATGAAAGGAATAGTGTGGAATGGAATGGAATGGAGTGGAATGGAGTGGAGATGAAAGGAATAGAGTGGAATGGAATGGAAAGGAATGGAATGGAGTGGAGTGGAATGTAGTGGAGTGGAATGGAGAGGAGTGGAATGTAATGGCATGGAATGGAGTGGAATGGAGTGGAGATGAAAGGAATAGTGTGGAATGGAATGGAATGGAGTGGAATGGAGTGGAGATGAAAGGAATAGAATGGAATGGAATGGAATGGAATGGAATTGAATGGAGTGGAGTGGAATGGAATGGAGATGAAAGGAATAGTGTGGAATGGAATGGAATGGAGTGGAATGGAGTGGAGATGAAAGGAATAGAATGGAATGGAATGGAATGGAATTGAATGGAGTGGAGTGGAATGTAGTGGAGTGGAATAGATTGGAGTGGAGTAGGGTGGAATGGAATGGAGTGGAGTGGTTTGGAGTAGAGTGCAATAGACTGGAATGAAATGGAATGGAATGCAATGGATTGGAGTGAAACAGAGTATAGTGGGGTGGAATGGAAATGATGGGAATGGAGTGGAATGGATGGGAGTGGAGTTGAGTGGGCTGCAGTGGATTGGAATGGAATGGTGTAGAGTGGAATGGAATTGATTGTAATGAAATGGAATGTAATGGAGTGGAATGGAATAGAATGGAATGGAATAGAATGGAGTGCAATTGAATGGAATGGAACGAAATTGAATGGGTAGGAGTAGATTGGAATGGATTGGAGAGGAGTGGAATGGATTGGAGTGGAGTGGAGTGGATTGGAATGGAATGGAATGGAATGAAGTGGGTTGGAATGCAGTGGAGTGTAATGGAGTGGATTGGATTTCAGTGGAGAGCAATCGAATATGGTGGAGTGGAGCGGAGTGCAGTGGAATGGAATGAAATTTAATGGAAAAGAATGGAGTGGAGTGAAAAGGAGTGGAGTGGAGTGGAATGGAGAGGAATGGAATGAAGTGGAATAAAATGGAGTTGAGTGGAGTGGAGGGAAGTGCAGTGGACTATAATGGAAAGGAATATAGTGTAGTGGAGTGGAATGCAGTGGAATTGAGTGGAATAGAATGCAATGGAGTGGAAGGGAATGGAATGGAATGAAATCAAGTGTGGTGGAGTTGAATGGAGTGGAATGGATTGGAAAGGACTGGAATGTAATGGAATGGAGTGGAGTGGAATGGAGTGGTGACAAATAGAGTAGAATGGAATGGAATGGAATGGAGTGGAAAGGAATATAATGGAATGGAATGGAGTGGAGTGGAACGTACTGGAGTGGAATGGAGTGGGGTGTAGTGGGTTGGAATGAAACGAGGTGGAGTTGAGTGGATTGGAGTAGACTGGAATGAAATGGAATGGAATGGAATGGAGTGGAGTGAAATGGAGTGGAATGGAGAGGAATAGAATGGAGTGGAATGAACTGGAGTGGAGTGGAGTGGACTGGAGTGGAGTGGAATGGAATGAAGTAGAGTGGAATCGAGTGGAATGAAATGAAGGAGAGTGGAAACAAGTAGAATAGAAAGGAGTAGAGTGTTGCAGGGTTTAATGGAATGAAATGGAATGGAATGGAGTGGAATGGAGTGGAACGGAATGGAGTGAAATGGAGTGGAATGGAGTAGAGTGGGTTGGAGTACAGTAGAATGGAGTGGAATGGACTGGAATGTAGTGGAATGGAATTTAATGGAATGGAATGGAATGGGGTGAAGTGGAATGGAATGGTATGCAGTGGTATAGAATGGAATGGAATGGAATGGAAAGTAGTGGAGTGGAGTGCAGTGGAATGGAGTGGAGTGGAGTGGAATGGATTGGAAAACAGTGGAGTGGAGTGGAGTGGAAAGGAACGGAATGGAATGGAGTGGAGTGGAATGTAATGGAGTGGAGTGGAGTGGAATGGAGTGTAAAGGAGTTAAATGGAATGGAGGGGATTGGAATGGAGAGGAGCGGAATGGAGTATACTGTAATGGCATGGTATGGAGTGGAATGGAATGGAATGAAATAAAATGGAATAGAGCGGAGTGGAGTGGAATGAAGAGGTGTGGAGTGGAATGGAGTGCAGTGAAGTGGGAAGGAATGGATGGAATGGAGTGGGTTGAAATGCAGTGGTTTACAATGGAGTCCAGTTCAGTGCAGTGGAGAGCAATGGAATGTGATGCAGTGCAGTGCAGCGGAGTAGAGTGGAATGAAATGGAATGTAATAGAATGGATTCGAGTGGAATGGAGTAGAGTGGAATGGGTTGGAATGGAATGGAGTGGAGTTGAGTGGAATGGCATAGACTGTAATGAAATGGAATGGAATGGAGTGGAGAGGAGTGAAACGGAGTACAGTGGGTTTGAAAGAAGATAAATGGAATGGAGTGGATTGGAGTGGTGTGGAGTGGAATGAAATGGAATGAAGGGGAGTGGAATGGAGTGGAAGGGAAAAGAGAGGAATGGAATAGAGTGGAATGGAAAGGAGTGGTGTGGAGTGGAGTCGAGTGGAGTGGAATAGAAAGGAGTGGTGTGGAGTGGCGTCGAGTGGAGTGGAGTGGAATGGAGTAGAGTGGAATGGAATCGAATGGAATGGAGAGGAGTTGAGTGGAGAGAAATGGAATGGAATGGAGTGGAGTGGAGTGGAATGGAATGGAGTGGAATGGACTGGAATGCAGTGGTGTGCAGTGGAAGGGAATGGAATGGAGTGGAATGTGGTGGAGTGGAATGGAGTGCAGTGGAGGGGGTTGAATGAAATGGAGTGGAGTGGAGTGGAGGGGAGGGGATTTGATTAGTGTGAGACGGAATGGAAAGGAGTGGAGTGGAGTGGAATGCAGTGCAGACGAGTGGAATAGAGAGGAGTGGAATGGAGTGGAGTGGAGTGGAGAGGCATGAAATGGAGAAGAGTGTAATGGAGTGGAATGCAATGGAGTCGAGTGGTTTGCTGTGTAATGACATGGAATGGAATGGAGTGAAATGGAGTGGAACGGAATGGAGTGGAATGAAGGAGAATGGAGTGGAATGGCGTAGAGAACAGGGGAATGGAGTGGAATAGACTGGAATGGAGTGGAATGGAATGGAGTAGAATGGAATGGAATGGAGTGGAATGGAATGGAATGGAATGTAGTGGAATGGAATGGAATGGTATGGCACGGAATGGAGAGGTTTGGAGTAGAATGGAGTATATTGGAGTGGAAAGGACTGGAGTGGAATGGAAAGGAATGGAGTGGAGTGGAGTGAAAAGGAGTGGAATACAGTGGTATGGAATGAAATGGAGTGGATTGTAATGTAATGGAGTGGAATTTAGTGGAATAGAGTGGAGTGGAGAGTAGTGGATTGGAATGGAATGGAATTCAGTGGAATGGAATGGAATGGAGTTGAGTGGAATGCAATGGCTTGGAAGGGAGTGGAGTGGAGGGGAGTGTAGTGGAGTGGAAAGGAATGGAGAATAATGGAATCTAACGAGATGGAATGGAGTGTAGTGGAGTAGAATGTAGTGGAATGAAGTGGAGTAGAATGGTGTGGAGTGGAATGGAATGGAGTGGAGTGGAATGGAATGCAATGGAATGGAGTGGAGTAGAATGGAGTGGAATGGAGTGGAGTGCAATGGAATGGAATGGAGTGGAGTGTACTGGACTGGAATGGAATGGAACTGAATGGAATGGAATGGAATGGGGTGGAGTAGAACGGACTGGAGTAGGATAGAATGGAGTTGAATTGAAAGGAGTGGAATGGAATGGAGTGGAGTGCAGCGCAGTGCAATGGAGTGGAATGGATTGGAGTAGAGTGTAATGGAATGGAGTGGAGTGGAAAGGAGTGCAGTGGAAAGGAAAGGAATGAATGGAGACGAGTGGAAAGGAGTGTAATGGAATGGAGTCGAATGGAGCAGACTGGAGGGGAGTGGAATGGGGTCGAATGCACTGGAATGGAGTGGAGTTGAATGGAATTTAGTGGAATGGAATGGAATGGAGTGGAAGGGAACAGAATGAATTGGAGTGGAGTGGAATGGAATGGAGTGGAATGGAATGTTGTCGAGTGGAGTGGATTGGAGGGAATTGGAGTGAAATGGAGTGGAGAGGAGTGGAGTTAATTTATTGGAGTGTCATGGAATGGATTGGAATGGAGTGGATTGGAGTGGAATGGAATGGAGTAGAATGGAATGGAGTGGAGTGGAAGAGATTGTAGTAAAGTGGATTGAAGTGAAGTGTAATGAAATGGAGTGGAGTGGAATGGAATTTAGTGGTGTGTCATGGAATGGATTTTTAAAGCATGGACAGGAGTAGAATGGAGTGGAGTAGAATGGAGTGGAGTGGAATGGAGTGAAGTGCAATGGAATGGCATGGAATGGTGTAGAGTGTAAAGTAACAGAGTGGAGTGGAAAGGAATGGAATGTATTGGATAGGATTGGAGTGCAATGGAATGGATTGGAATGGTGTGGAGTGGAGTGCAATGCAATAAAATGGAGTTGAGTTGAATAGAATGGACTGGAGTGGAATGGAATGGAGATGAGTCAATTGGATTGGAAAGGAATGTAGTGGAATGGAGTGAAGTGGAGTGGAGTGCAGTGAAATGGAGTGGGATGGAATGGAGTTGAGTGGAATGGAATGGAGTGAAGTGCAATGGAATGGAGTTGAGGGGAGTGGAGTGGAGTGGAATGGAGTGGAGTGAAATGGAGTGGGTGGAATTTAATGAAGTGAAATGGAGTGGAATGGAGTTGAATGGAGTGGAATGGAGTTGAATGGAATGAAAACAATGGAGTGGATTCTAATGGAGAGGAGTGGAACAGAGTAGAGTTGAGTGGAATGGAAAGGAGTGGAATGGAAGGGAATGGAATGGAATGAAATGGAATGGAGTGGAGTGCAGTGGTATGGAGTGGAGAGGAGTGGAATGCAGTAGTGTGAAGTGGAATGTAGAAGAATGGAATGGAGTGTAATGTAATGCAATGGAGTGTAATGTAATGGAATAGAGTGGAGTGGACTGGAGTGGAGTGAAATGGAATGGAGTAGGGTAGAATTTACTGAAATGGAATGGAGTGGAGTGGTATGGACACAATTCAATGGAATGGAATGGAGTGGAATGGAGTGGAACAGAATGGAGTGGAATGGAGGGGAATGGAGTGGAATGGATGGAGTGCAGTTGAATGGATTGGAGTGGAGTGGAATGGAGAGGAATGGAATGGAGTGAAATGCAATGGACTGGAATGGAGTAGAGTAGAATGGAATGGTATGGAATGGAATGGAGTTCAATTGAATGGAATGGAATGGAATGAAAATTAATGGAATGGAATGGAATGGAGTGGATTGGAAGGGAAGGGAATGGAATGGAATGGAATGGAATGGAATGAAATGGAATGGAACGGAGTTCAATGGAATGGAATGGAATGGAATGAAGTGGATTGGAAGAGAATGGAATGGAATGGAATGAAATGGAATGGAATCAAGTGGAGAGGAGTGGAAAGGAGTGGAATGTAATTGAATGGAGTGGAAAGGAAAGGAGTGGAGTGAAAGGGAGTGGAGTGGTATCGAGTGGAGTGCAATGGAGTAGAGTGGAATGGAATGGAATGGAAAGGAATGGAATGGAACTGAATGGAATGGAATGGAGGAGAGAGGAAAGGAGTGGAGTGGAGAGAACAGAGAAGAATGGAAGAGAGTGAAATGGAATGGAGTGGAGGGGAGTGGAGTGTAGTGCAGTGGAATGAAATGGAGTAGAGTGGAATGGAGTGGAATGGAATGGGGTGGAGTGGAATGTAGTGTAATGGAATGGAATGGAGTGCAGTGGAATGGAGTGGAATAAAAAGGGGTGGAATGGAGGGGAATGGAGTGGAATGTTGTGAAGTGGACTGGAACGGAGTGGAGTGGAGTGGAATGGAGTTTAATGGAATGGAATGGAATGGAATGCAGTACAGTGGAGTGGAATTTTGTGGAGTGGACTGGACAGGACTGGAGTGAAATGGAATGGAGATTAATGGAATGGAATCTAGTGCAATGCAGTAGATTGGAGTGGAAAGGAGTGCAGTAGAATGGAATGAAATGGAATGGAATGGAGTGGAGTGTAATGGAATGGAGTGGAGTGGAGAGTAATGGAGTGGAATGCAATGGGGTGGAATGGAATGCAGTGGATTGGAATAGAATGGGGTGGAGTGGAATGGAATGGAATGTAGTGGAATGAAGTAGAGTGGAATAGAATGGAATGGAGTGGTGTTGAATGGAGTGGACTGAAATGGAGTGGAATGGAGTGGAATGGAGTGGCAAGGAAAGGAGTGGAATGGAATGGAAAAGAACTCATTGGAAGGGAGTGCAGTGGAGTGGAATGGAGTGGCATGGAATGGAGTGGAGTGGAGTCGAATAGAATGGAATGGAGTGGAGTGGAATGGAGTGCAATGGAATGGAGTGGAATGGAGTGGAGTGGAATGGAGTGGAGTGGATTGGAAATTAGTGGTCTGGAATGGAAAGGAAAGGAAAGGAGTGGAATGGAATGGAGTAGAATGGAATGGAATGGAATGGTATGGAATGAAGTTGATTGGAGTGGAGTGGAATGCAGTGGAGTGGACTGGAATGGAGTGGAGTGGAATGGAAGGGAGTTTAATGGAATGGAATGGAATGGAATGGAATGCAGTAGAGTGGAGTGGAATTTAGTGGAGTGGACTGGAAATGACTGGAGTGAAATGGAATTGAGTTTAATGGAATGAATTGTAATGGAATGCAGTATAGTGTAGTGGAATGGAGTGGATTGGAGTGGAGTGGAAGGGAATGGAATGGAGTGGAGTGGAGTGGAATGGAGTGGGGTGGAGAGGAATGGAGTGGAATGGAATGGAATGGAATGGAATGCGGTGGGGTTGATTGGAATGGAGTGGAGTGGAATGGAATGGAATGTAGTGGAATGGAGTGGAGTGGAATATTTTGGAATGGAGTGGAGTTATATGGAGTGGACTGAAATGTAGTGGAATGGAGTAGAATGGAGTGGCATGGAAAGGAGTGGAATGGAATGGAATTGAATGGAGTGGAGTGGAATGGAGTGTACTGGAATGGAATGGAATAGAGTCATGTGGAGTGGAGAGGATTGGAGTGGACTGGAGTGGAATGGATTGGAATGAAGTGGAATGGAAAGGAGTGGAGTGGAGTGGAATGGAAAGAAATGGACAGGAATGTAATGGAATGGATTGTAATGGAATGGAATGGAATGGATTGGAATGTAGTGCAGTCTGGAGGAATGGAATGGAGTGGAGTGAAGTGGAATGGAAAGGAATGGAATGGAGTGGAGTGGAGTGAAGTGGAATGGAAAGGAATGGAATGGAGTAGAGTGGAGTGAAGTGGAATGGAAAGGAATGGAATGGAGTGGAGTGGAGTGGAATGGAGTGGAGTGAAGTGGAATGGAAAGGAATGGAATGGAGTGGAGTGGAGTGGAGTGGAATGGAGTGGAGTGGAGTGGATTGGAGTGCAGTGGGATGGAATGGAATGTAGTTCAAGTTAAGATTGTGCCTCTGAATTCCAGGTTGAGTGACAGAGTGAGATACTCTAGAAAGAAAGGATTGTAATGCAATGTAACAGAATGGAATAGATTGGAGTGGACTACAGTGCAGTGGAGTGAAGTGGAGAGGAGTGGTATGGAGAGGAATGGAATGGGATTTAATGGAACAGAATGAAGTGGAGAGAAGTGGGGTGGAGTTTAGTGTAGTGGAATGGAGCAGAATGGAATGGGATGGAGTGGAATAGAGTGGAGTGCAGTGCAGAGGAAAGGAGTGGAATGGAGTGGAATGGAATCGGATATAATGGAATGGAGTGGAGTGGATTGGAGTGGAAAAGAGTGGATTGGAAATGAATGGAATTTAATAAAATGGAATGCATTGGAATGGAATGCAAAGGAATGGAATTGAATAGAATTCAATGCAATGGAAAGTGACATGTAATGTGAGCTGACATTGTGCCATTACACTCCAGCCTGGGTTACACAGTGATATCTTGTCGAAGGAAAGGAATGGAATGCAACGGAGTGAAATGGAATGGAATAGAATGGAATGGAATGGAATGGAGTCGAGTGGAGTTCAGTAGAGTGGTTTGGAATGGAGTGGAAAGGAAAGGGATGGAGCGGAAAGGAATGGAGTGGAGTGCAGAAGAGTGGAGTGAAATAGTATTTAATGGAATGGAATGGAGTGGAATGCAATGGGATGGTGAAAAGAAAAGTGAGCTGAGATTATGCCACTGCACTACACCTTTTGATCCATAGTGAGGTCCTGTGGAAAGAAAGGAATGGAATTGAAAGGAGTGGAATAGAATGGAATGGAGTGGAGTAGAGTGTTGTGGAATGTAGTGGTGTGGAATGGAATGGATTGGAGTTGAAAGGAAGGGATTGGCATGGAATGGATTGGAGGGGAGTGGAGTGGAGTGTAACGTAGTGGAGTGGAGAGGAATGGAGTGGAATGGAATGGATTGGAGGGGAATGGAATGGAATGGAGTGGAATGGAATGGAGTGGAATGGAATATTATGTAGTGGAATGGAATGGAGTGGAATGGAGGGGATTAGAGTGGAATGGAGTAGAATGGAGTGAAATGGAGTGGAACGGACTGTAATGGAGTGGAAAGAAATGGAAAGGAATGGAATGAAATGTAATGTAATGTAATGTAATGGAATGGAATGGAATGGAATGCATTGGACTGGATGGAATGAACTGGAATGGAGTGGAATGCAATGGATCATAGTGGAATGGAATGGAATGGAGTGGAATGGTGTTGAACGGATATAAATGGAACGGAGTGGAATGAAATGGAGTGGAGTGGAGTGAAGTGGAGTGGAATGGAATGGAGTGGAGTGGTATATATTGGAATGGAATGGAGTAGAGAGAACTGCAGTGGAATGGAATGGTGTGGAGTGGAAAGGAATGGAATGGAATGAAGTGGAGAGGAGTGGAGTGGAATGGAGTGGAGTGGAGTGGAATGGAATGGAATGGAGTGGAATGGAATAGAAAAGTGTGGAGTGGAATGGAATTGGGTGGGGTGGAATGGCGTGGAATGGAAAGGAGTGGAGTGGAATGGAATGGAGTGGAGTGGAGTAGAGTGGAATGGAGTGGAATGGACTACAATGGAGTGGAATGGAATTGAATCGTGGGGAATGGAAAGTAATGTAATGGAATGCAATGGAATTGAGTGGAGTGGAGTGTAATTTAGTGGAGTTAAGAGGAATGGAGTGGAATGGAGTGGAATGGAATAGAGTGTAGTGGAGTGGAATGAAATGGAATGGAATGGAGTGGAGTAAGTGGAGTGGAGTGGAATGGAATGGAATTGGGTGGAGTGGAAAGGAGTGGAATGGAATGGAGTGGAAAGGAGTCGTTCGTACTGGAATGGATGGGAGAGGGGTGGAGTGGAATGAAGGGGAGTGGAGTGCAGTGGAGTGGGATGGAATGTATTGTAATGGAGGCTGAGATTGTCCCACTACTCTTCAGGCTGGTTGACAGACTAAGAAATTCTCGAAAGAAAGGAATGGAATGGAATGCAGTGGAATGTAATGGAATGGATTGGATTGGAGTGGATTGGAGTTGGTTGGAGTGAAGTGGATTGGAGAGGAATGGAGAGGAATGGAATTGGATGTAATGGAATGTAGTGGAGTGGAGTGGAGTGAAAGAGAGTGCAGTGGAATACAATATAATGCAAAGGAATTGAATGCAATGCAATGGAATGTGACATGTAGTGTGAGTTGAGATTCTGCCACTGCACACCAGCCTGTGTGACACAGTGATATACTGTCGAAGGAAAAGAGTGGAAAGCAATGGAGTGAAACGGAATGAAATGGAGTAGAGTGGAGGGCAGTGGAGTGGTTTGGAATGGAGTCGAATGGAATTGGATGGAGTGGAATGGAATGGAGTAGAGTGCAGTGGAGTGGAGTGAAATGGTATGGAATGGAATGCGATGGAATGCAATGCAATGGAACGGTGGAAAGAAATGTAGGAATAGGGTGGAATAGAGTGGAGTAGAGTGGAATGGAAAGGAGTGGAGTGGCAAGGAATGGAGTTGAGTGGAGCGGAATGGAGTGGAATGGAGTGCAATGGATTGTAACAGAATGGAATGGAAAGGAATGGAATGAAGTGAAGTAAGTGGAATGAACTGGAATGACGTGGAATGGAATGGATTAGAGTGGAACGGAATGGTATGGATTGGATTGGAATGTAATGGTAAGGAATGGAGTGGAGTGGAGTGGAATAGAGAGGAGTGGACAGGATTGGAGTGGAATGGATTGGAAAGGAATGTAGTGGAGTGGAGTAGAATGGATTGGAATGGATTGGAATCGAGTGGAGAGGAGTAGAATGGAATGGAATGGAATGGAGTTGAGTGGAGTGGAACGGAGGGGAGTGGAATGGAGTGAAGTGGAGTGAACTGGAGTGGACTGGAATGGAGTGGCGTGTAATGGAATGGAGTGGAGTGGAATGGAATAGAATGGAGTGCAGTGGAGTAGAGTGGAGTGGAGTGGAGTCAAATGGATTTGAATGGAATGGAAGCGAATGTATTGGAGTGGAATGGTGTATAGTGGAACGGAATGGAATGGAGTGGAATGTAATGGAATGTAATGGAATGCAGTGAAGTGGAGTGGAATGGAGTGGAGTGAAGAGGAATGCAGTGGAATGGATTGCAGCGGAGTGGAGGAGAGATGAATGGAATGGAGCGGAGTGGAGTTGAGTGGAATGGAGTAGAGTGGAAAGGAATGCAATGGAGTTGAATGGAATAAAATGGAATGGAGAGGAGTGGAATGGAGTGGAGTGTAATGGAGTACAGTGGAAAGGAATTTAATGGCGTTTAGTTGAATGGAGTCGAATTGAGGGGAATGCAGTGGAATGGAGTGGAGTGGAGTGGAATAGAGTGGAATGGACTAGAATGGAGTGGAATATAAAGGAATGGGATCGAATGGAAAGGAGTGAAGTGGAGTGGAATTAACTGGAGTGGAGTGGAGTGCAGTAGAGTGGAGTGGAAAGGAGTGGAATGGAATAGAATGGAATGGGATTTAATGGAATGCAATAGAATGGAATGGAATGAAATGCAATGGAATGGAATGGAATCGAGTGGAGTGGAGTGGAGTGGAGTTGAATGGAGAGGAATGGATTGGAGTGGAAGAGAGTGGACTGGAGTGGTGTGGAAAGGAGTGGAATGTAGTGAAGTGGAGTGGAATGGAATAGAGTGGATTGGAATAGATTCAAATTGAATGGAGTGGAGTGGAGTGCATTGCAAAGGAATGCAATGGGGTCAAATGGAAAGCAGTGTACTGGAATAGAGTGGAATAGAGTGGAGTTGAGTGGAATGGAATGGAATGGAATGGAATGGAATGGAGTGGAGAGGAGTGGAATCGAGTGGAGTGGAGTGGAACGTAGTGTAATGGAATGAAATGTAATGCCGTGGTGTGGAAAGGAGAGGAGTGGAATGGAATAGAGTGGAATGGAATGGAATAGAGTGGAATGGAATGGAATGGAATGGAATGGAATGTAGAGGAATGGAGTAGAATGAAATGGTATGGAATGAAATGGAATGGAGTGGAATGGAATGGAGTAGAGTGGAGTGGAACGGAGTAGAGTGGAGTGGAATGGAGTGGAGTGGAGTGCAGTGGAGAGCAATGGATTGTGGTCGAGTGTAGTGGATTTGAGTGGAGTGAAATGAAATGGAATGGAGTGGAGTGGAATGCAGTGTAGTGGAGTGGAAAGGAGAGGAATGGAATGGAGTGGAATGAAGAGGAGTGTAGTGGGGTGGAATGGAAATGAAGGGAATGGAGTGGAATGGATTGGACTAGAATTGAGTGGACTGGAGTGGAGTGGAATGGAATTGAGTAGCGTGGAATGGAGTTGAATGGAATGAAACGGAATGGAATGGAGTGGAATGGAGAGGAGTGGAATGGAGTAGAATTGAACGGAATGGAATGGATTGCAATGGAATGGAATGGAATGAAATTGAATGCGGAGGAGTGGATTGGAATGGACTGGAGTGGAGTGGAATGGATTGGAGTGGAGTGGAGTGTATTGGAATGGAATGGAATGAAGTGGGTTGTAATGCAGTGGAGTGGAATGCAGTGGATTAGATTGTAGTGGAGAGCAATGGAATGTGGTGGAGTGGAGTGGAGTGGAATGGAATGAAATTGAATGGAATAGAATGGACTGGAGCTGAAATGAGTGGAGTGGAGTGGAATGGAGAGGAATGGATTGAAGTGGAATAAAGTGGAGCTGAGTGGATTGGAGTGGAATGCAGTGGAATATAATGGAATGGAAAGTAGTGGAGTGGAGTGGAATGCAGTGGAATTGAGTGGAATAGAATGGAATGGAGTGGAATGGAATGGAATGGCATGAAATCAAGGGGAGTAGAGTTGAATGGAGGGGAATGCAGTATAAATGATTGGAATGTAATGGAATGGAGTAGAGTGGAATGAAGGGGTGACGAGTGGTGTAGAGTGCAATGGAATGGAATGCAGTGGAATGGAATTTAATGGATTGGAATGGAGCGGAGTGGAATGTAGTGGAGTGGAATGGAGTGGAGTGGAGTGGGTTGGAATGGAATGTAGTGGAGTTTAGTGAAGTGGAGTAGACTGGAATGAAATGGAATGGAATGGAATGGAGTGGAGTGAAATGGAGTGCATAGGGTTCGAATGGAGAGGAATAGAATGGAGTGGAGTGAACTGGAGTGGAGTGGATTGGACTGGAGTAGAGTGGAATGGAATGGAGTGGAGTGGAATCGAGTGGAATGGAAAGGAGTAGAGTGTTGTGGAGTTTAATGGAATGGAATGGAATGGAGTGGAATGGAATGGAATGACGTGGAATGGAGTGGAATGGAGTGGAATGTAGAAGAATGCATTGGAGTACAGTAGAATGGAGTGGAATGGACTGGATTGTAGTGGAATGGAATTTAACAGAATGGAATGGAATGGAATGGAGTGGAGTGGAATGGAATAGAATGGAGTGGAATGGAATGGAATGGAGTGTCATACAATGGAATGGAATGGAATGGAATGGAATGGAATAGAATGGAATGGAGTGGAGAGGGATGGAGTGGAGTGGAGTGGAATTGAGTGGAAAGCAGCCGAGTAGAGTGGAAAGGAGTGGAATGGAATGCACTGGAGTGGAATGGAATGGAGTGGAGTGGAGTGGAATGGAGTGAAATGGAGTGAAATGGAATGGAGAGGATTGGAATGGAGAGGAGTGGAATGCAGTATACTGGAATGGCATGGTATGCAGTGAAATGGAATGGAATGAAATGAAATGGAATAGAGTGGAGTGGAGTGGAATGGAGTGGAGTGAAGTGGAATGGAAGGAATGGAATGGATTGTGTTGGAATGCAGTGGAGTGTAACCGAGTCCAGTGCAGTGCAGTGGACAGCAATGGAATGTGATGGAGTGGAGTGCCGGGGAGTGGAGTGGAATGAAATGGAATGTAATGGAATGGATTGGAGTGGAATGGAGAGGAGTGGAATGCGTTGGAATGAAACAGAGGGAGTTGAGTGGAGTGGAGTAGACTGTAATGAAATGGAATGGAATGGAATGGAGAGGAGTGAAATGGAGTGCATTTGGGTGAAATGGAGAAGAATGTAATGAAGTCGAATGAAATGGAGTGAAGTGGAGTGGACTGGATTGAAGTGGAATGGAATGCAGTAGAGTGGAATAGAGTGGTATGTAATGGAGTGGAGTGTTCTCTAGCTGAATGGAATGGAATGGAGAGGAATGGAGGGGAACAGAATGGAGTGAAATGGAGTGGAATTGAGTAGAATTGAGAGGAGTACAGAAGAATGGAGTGGAGTACAGAAGAATGGAGTAGAATGGACTGGAATGTAGTGGAATGGAATTTGATGTAATGGAATAGAATGGAGTGGAGTGGAAAGGACTGGAATGGAGTGGAATGGAATGGAGTGGAATGGAAAGGAATGCAGTGGAGTTGAGTGCAGTAAAATGGAGGACAGTGGAGTGGAATGGAGTGGAAAGAAGAGGAGTGGAGTGGAATGGAATGGAAAGGAATGGAGTGGATTAGAGTGGAATGGAGTGTAGTGGAGTGGAATGGAGTGTAATGGAATGAAATTGAATGGAGTGGAGTGGAATTCAGAGGAGTGGAATGGAGTACAGTGGAATGGAGTGGAATGGAGTGGAATGGAATGAAATGGAATGGAGTAGAGTGGAATGAAATGGAATTGAGTGGAATGAAATGGAATTGAGTGGAGTGAAACGGAATGCAATGGAGTGGAGTAGAATGCAGTGGAGTGGAGTGAAATGGAATGGAGTGGAGTGGAATGGAATGGAATGGTACGGAGTGGGTTGGATTGCAGTGGAGTGGAATGAGTTGAATGGAGTGCAGTGGAGAGCAATGGAATGTGGTGGAGTGTAGGGGTGGTGGAGTGGAGTGGAATGAAATGGAATGGAATGAAATGGAGTGGAGTGGATATGAGTGGAGTGGAGTGGAAAGGAGAGGAATGGAATGGAGTGGAATGAATTGGAGTGGAGTGCAGTGGATTGGAGTGGATTGGAATGGAATCGAATTGAATGTTGTGGAGTGGAGTGGAATGCACTGGAATGAAGTGGAATGGAATGGAATGGCATGAAATGGAGTGGAGTGGAGTTGAATAGTGTGGAGTGCAGTGGAAAGGAGTGGAATGGAGTGGAATGGAGTGGATTGGAATGCATTGGATATGAAAGGAGTAGAGTGGAATGGAATGAAATGAAATTGAATGGAATAGAGTGGAGTGCAGTGGATCGGAGTGGATTGGAATGGAATGGAGAGGAAAAGAATGGAGTGGAATGAAATGGATCTGAGTGGAGTAGAGTGGAGTACAGAGGAATTGAATGAAATGGAATGGAGTCGAGTGGAGTGGAATGCACTGGAATGGAGTGGAAAGGAATGCAATGGAGTGGAAAGGAACGGAATGACATGAAATCTAGTGGAGTGGAGTAGAATGGAGTGCAGTGGTTTGTGAAGGAGTGGAATGTAATGAAATGGAGTGGAATGGAGTGTTGGCGAATGGAGTAGAGTGTAATGGAGTGGAATGGAGTGGAATGGAATGGAAAGGAGTGGAGTGGTATGTAGTGGAGTGTAATGTAGCAAATGATTGGAATTAAACGGAACGGAGTGGAATGGAATGGAGTGGAGAGGAATAGAAGGGAATAGAGAGGAATGTAGTGGAATGGAATGCAGTGGAATGGACTGGAATGTAGTGGAATGGAATTTGATGGAATGGAATGGAGTGGAGTGGAATGGAATGGAATGGAGTCGAGTGGAATGGAATGGAATGGATTGGAATGGAAAGGAATGGAGATAAATGGAATGGAATGGAATGGTATGGAATGTAGTGGTGTGAAGTGGAGTGGAATGTAGTGGAGTGCAGTGGAATGGAGTGGAAAAAAGTGGACAGTAGTGGCATAGGATGGAATGGAATGGAGTGGAGTGAAGTGGAATGGAGTGGAAAGGAGTGGAATGGAATGGAGTGAAATGCAATGAAATGGAATGGAGTGGAGAGGAATGGAGAGGAGTGGAATGGAGTATAGTGGAATGCAATGGAATGAAGTGTAATGGAATGCAATGGAATGCAGTGGAATGGAATGGAATGGAATGGAATGAAACGGAATGGAGAGGAGTGGAGTGGAATGGAGTGGATTGGATTTGAATGGAGTGGAGTGAAGTGGAATGGAATGTAGTTGGTTGGAATGCAGTAGAATGGAATGGAGTGGAATGGAGTGCAGGAGAGAGCAATGGAATGTGGTGCAGTTTAGTGGAGAGGAGTGGAGTGGAAAGAAATGGAATGAAATGAAATGGAGCGGAGTGGAATGGAATGGCATGGATTGGAATGGAGTGGAACGGAGTGGAATGGAATGGAACGGAGTGGAATGGAATGGAATGTAGTGGAGTGGAGTGGAATGGATTGGAATGGAGAGGAGTGGAGTGGAAGGGAGTGGAAAGAAGTGGAATGGAGTGGAATTGAATGGAATGGAATGAAGTGGCATGGAGCACAATGTAGTGGAGTGGATTGGCATGGAGAGTAATGGAATGAAATGGAATGCAATGGAGTGTAATGAAGAGGAGTGGAATGGAGTACAGTGGAATGGAAAGGAATGGAGTGGAATGGAATGGAATGAAACGAAATGGAATGCAGTGGAGGGGAGTGGAGAGGAGGGGAGTGGAGTGGAGTGGAATGGAGTGGAGTGGAGTGGAATGGAATGGAATGGAATGGAGTGGATTGGAATGGATTATAGGGCAATGTAGTGCAGTGGAGTGCAGTGGAGAGCCATGGAATGTGGTGGAGTGGAGTGGAGTGTATTGACATGAAATGCAATGGAACGGAGTGGAGTGAAATGGAGTGGAGTAGAGTGGGTGGGAATGGAATAGAGTGGAGTTGAGTGGAGTGAAATAGACTGGAAAGAAATTTAATGGAATGGAATGGATTAGAGAAAAATGGAGTGTAGTTGGGGGGAATGGAGAGGAATGGAATGGAGAGGAATGAAATGGAGCGGTGTGGAGTGGACTGGAGTGGAGTGAAATGGTATGGAGTAGAGTGGAATGTAGTGAAATGGAATGAAATGGAATGGAATGGAGTGGAATGGAGTGGAATGGAATGGGATGAAATGGAATGGAGTGGAGTGGAGTGTAATGGAGTGGAGTGGATTTGAAAGGAGTGGAGTGGATTGGAATGGAATGGAATGGAATGGAGTAGGTTGGAAAGCAGTGGAGTGGAATGGAGTGGAATGGAGTGCAGTGGAGAGCAATGGAACGTGGTGTAGTGGAGTAGAGTGGAGTCGAATTAAATGGAATGGAATGAAAAAGAATGGAGTGGAATGGAGTGGCATGGATTGGAATCGAATTGAACTGAGTGGAATGGAATGGAACAGTATGGAATGGAATGGAATGTAGTGGAGTGGAGTGGAATGGAGTGGAGTGGAAAAAAGTGAAGTGGAGTGGAATGGAATGGAAAGGAATGGAGTGGAATAAAGTGAAGTGGAGTGGAATGGAAAGGAATCGAGTTGAATGGAGTGGAGTGGAGTGGAATGTAGTGTAATGGAAAGAAATGGAATTGAGTGGAGTGGAACAGAGAGGAGGGGAATGGAATGGAATGGAGTAGAATGGAATGGAATAAAATGGACTGGAATGGAATGGAATGGAATGGAATGGAGTGGAGAGGAAGGGTGTGGAGTGGAGAGGAAGGGTGTGGAGTAGAGTGGAATGGAGTGGAGTGGAGTGGAGTAGAATGGAATGGATTGGAATGGAGTGGGTTGGAATGCAGTGGAGTGCAATGTAGTGCCATGGAGTGCAGTGGAGAGCAATGGAATGTGGTGGAGTGGAGTCGAGTGGAGTGGAGAATAATGAAATAGAATGTAATGTCATGGAGTGGAGTAGATTGGGTTGGAATGGAATGGAGTGCAGTTCAGTGGAGTGAAGTAGACTGGAATGAAATTGAATGGAATGGAATGGATTGGAGTGAAACTAAGTGTAGTGGGGTGGAATGGAGAGGAATGGAATGGAGTGGAATGAAACGGAGCGGAGTGGAGTGGATTGGAGCAGAGTGAAATGGAATGGAGTAGAGTGGAACGGAGTGGAATTGAATGGAGTCGAGTGATGTGGAGCTTAATGGAGTAGGATGGAGTGGAATGGAGTGGAATGGAATGGAGTGAAATGGAGTGGAATGGAGTAGAATGGAGTGGAGTACAGAAGAATGGAGTGGAATGTAGTGGAATGGAATTTGATGGAATGGAATGGAATAGAATGGAGTGGAGTGGAATGTACTGGAATGGAGTGCAATGGAATGGAACAGAGTGGTATGAAATTGAATGCAGTGGAATGGAATGGAACGGAGTGGAATCGAAGGGAATGTTGTGGAAAGGAGTTGAGTGGAATATAGTAGAGTGGCGTGGAATGGAGTGGAAAGAAGTGGAGTAGAATGGAATGGAATGGGGAGGAGGGGAGTGGAATGGAGAGGAGTGGAAAGGAATGGTGTGTAAAGAAATGGAATGGAGTGGAGAGGAATGGAGAGTACTGGAATGGTATATAGTGGAATGAAATGGAATGGATTGGACTGGAATGGAATGGAATGGAGTGGAATGGAACGGAATGCAATGGAAAGGAATGCAATGGAATGGAATGAAATCAAATGGATTGGAGTAAGTGGAGTGGAAGAGAGTGCAGTGGATTGGAAAGGAGTGCAGTGGACTGGAATGGAATGGAGTGGGTAGGAATGCAGTGGAGTGGAATGGAGTGGAGTGGAGTGCAGTGAAGAGCAATGGAATGTGGTGGAGTGTAGTGGAGTGCAGTGGAGTGAAGTGGAATGAAATGGAATGGAATGAAATGGAGTGTAGTGGAATGGAGTGGAATGGAGTGGAATGGAATGGAACGGAGTGGAAAGGAGTGGAATGGAATGGAATGTAGTGAATTGGAGTGGAGTGTAATGGAGTGGAGTGGAGTGGAATGGAAGGCAACGAAGAGGAACGGAAGGTAATGGAGAGGAATGGAATGGAATGTACTGGTATGAAGTGGAGTGGAATGGAGTGGAGTGAAGTGGAGTGGAAAGGAGTGGGAAAAAGTGGAGTGGAATGGAATGGAATGGAATGGAGTGGAGTGGAGTGGAATGGAGTGGATAGGAGTGGAATGAAGTGTAATGGAATGAAATGGAATGGAGTGGAGTGAAATGGTGAGCAGTGGAATGGAGTATAGTGGAATGCAATGGAATAGAAGGGAATGGAATGGAATGGAGTGGAATGGAAGGGAATGGAATGGAGTGGAAAGGAATGGAAAGGAATGGGATGAAATGGAATGGAGTGTAGTGGAATGGAATGCAGTGGAGTGGAGTGGAATGTAGTGGAGGGGAGTGGAATGGACAGGATTGGAATGGAGTGGGTTGGAATGCAGTGGATTGGAATCGAGTGGAGTGCAGTGGAGAGCAATGGAATGCGGTGGAGTGTAGTGGAGGGGATCGTAGTGAAATGAAATGGAATGGAATGAAATGGAAAGGAGTGGAATGGAGTGGAGTGGAGTGGAATGGAGAGGAATGGAATGGAGTGGAATGGAGTGGAGTTGAGTGGAGTGGAGTATAGTGGAATGGAGAGGAATGGAATGGAG
Organism: Pongo abelii; assembly: GCF_028885655.2. Taxonomy (NCBI): domain Eukaryota; kingdom Metazoa; phylum Chordata; class Mammalia; order Primates; family Hominidae; genus Pongo; species Pongo abelii. Next base: position 12,396,644 of record NC_072000.2, on the reverse strand, counting down.
TGTAATGAAATGGAGTGGAGTGGAGAGGAGTAGATTGGAGTTGAATGGAATGGATACGAGTGGAGTGAAATTCACTGGAATGAAGTGGAATGGAATGGAAAGTCATGAAATGGAGTGGAGTGGAGTTGAATGGAGTGAAATAGAGAGGAGAGTAGTGGAATGTAATGGAATAGAGTTGAGTGGAATGGAGTGGAGATGAAAGGAGTAGAGTGGAGGAGGAGCCAAGATGGCCGAATAGGAACAGCTCCGGTCTACAGCTCCCAGCGTGAGCAACGCAGAAGACAGGTGATTTCTGCATTTCCATCTGAGGTACCGTGTTCATCTCACTAGGGAGTGCCAGACAGTGGGCGCAGGTCAGTGGGTGAGTGCACCGTGGGTCAGCCGAAGCAGGGGCGAGGCATTGCCTCACTCGGGAAGCGCAAGGGGTCAGGGAATTCCCTTTCCAGGGGTGACAGACGGTACCTGGAAAATAGGGCCACTCCCACCCAAATACTGTGCTTTTCCGACAGGATTAGGAAACGGTGCCCCAGGAGATTACAGCCCGCACCTGGCTCATAGGGTCCTACACCCACGGAGTCTCGCTGATTGCTAGCACACAGTCTAAGATCAAACAGCAAGTCGGCAGCGAGGCTGGGGGAGGGTTGCCCGCCATTGCCCAGGTTCACTTATGTAAACAAAGCAGCTGGGAAACTTGAACTGGGTGGAGCCCACCACAGCTCACGGAGGCCTGCCTGCCTCTGTAGGCTCCACCTCTGGGGGCAGGGCATAGACAAAAAAAAGACAGCAGTAACCTCTGCAGACTTAAATGTCCCTGTCTGACAGCTTTGAGGAGAGCAGTGGTTCTCCCAGCATGCAGCTGGAGATCTGAGAATGGGCAGACTACCTCCTCAAGTGGGTCCCTGACCCCTGAACCCCGAGCAGCCTAACTGGGAGGCACCCACCAGCAGGGGCAGACTGACACCTCACACGGCTGGCCAGGTAATCTAACAGACCTGCAGCTGAGGGTCCTGTCTGTTAGAAGGAAAACTAATAGAAAGGACATCCACACCAAAAACCCATCTGTACATCACCATCATCAAAGACCGAAAGTGGATAAAACCACAAAGATGGGGAAAAAACAGAGCAGAAAAACTGGAAACTCTAAAAAGCAGAGTACCTCTCCTCCTCCAAAGGAACGCAGTTCCTCACCAGCAATGGAACAAAGCTGGACGGAGAATGACTTTGACGAGTTGAGAGAAGAAGGCTTCAGACGATCAAATTATTCAGAGCTACGGGAGGATATTCAAAACAAAGGCAAAGAAGATGAAAACTTTGAAAAAAATTTAGAAGAATGTATAACTAGAATAACCAATACAGAGAAGTGCTTAAAGGAGCTGATGGAGCTGAAAACCAAGGCTCGAGAACTACGTGAAGAATACAGAAGCCTCAGGAGCCGATGTGATCAAATGGAAGAAAGGGTATCAGCCCTGGAAGATGAAATGAATGAAATGAAGTGAGAAGGGAAGTTTAGAGAAAAAAGAATAAAAAGAAACGAGCAAAGCCTCCAAGAAATGTGGGACTATGTGAAAAGACCAAATCTACGTCTGATTGGTGTACCTGAAAGTGACGGGGAGAATGGAACCAAGTTGGAAAACACTCTGCAGGATATTATCCAGGAGAACTTCCCCAATCTAGCGAGGCAGGCCAACATTCAGATTCAGGAAATACAGAGAAGGCCACAAAGATATTCCTCAAGAAGAGCAACTCCAAGACACATAATTGTCAGATTCACCAAAGTTGAAATGAAGGAAAAAAATGTTAAGGGCAGCCAGAGAGAAAGGTCGGGTTACCATCAAAGGGAAGCCCATCAGACTAACAGCGGATTTCTCGGCAGAAACCCTACAAGCCAGAAGAGAGTGGGGGCCAATATTCAACATTCTTAAAGAAAAGAATTTTCAACCCAGAATTTCATATCCAGCCAAACTAAGCTTCATAAGTGAAGGAGAAATAAAATACTTTACAGACAAGCAAATGCTGAGAGATTATGACACCACCAGGCCTGCCATAAAAGAGCTCCTGACGGAAGCGCTAAACATGGAAAGGCACAACCGGTACCAGCCACTGCAAAATCATGCCAAAATGTAAAGACCATCGAGACTAGGAAGACACTGCATCAAGTAACGAGCAAAATAACCAGCTAACATCATAATCACAGGATCAAATTCACACATAACAATATTAACTTTAAATGTAAATGGACTAAACGCTAAAATTAAAAGACACAGACTGGAAAACTGGATAAAGACTCAAGACCCATCAATATGCAGTATTCAGGAAACCCATCTCACGTGCAGAGACACATATAGGCTCAAAATAAAAGGATGGAGGAAGATCTACCAAGCAAATGGAAAACAAAAAAGACAGGGGTTGCAATCCTAGTCTCTGATAAAACAGACTTTAAACCAACAAAGATCAAAAGAGACAAAGAAGGCCATTACATAATGGTAAAGGGATAAATTCAACAAGAAGAGCTAACTATCCTAAATATATATGCATCCAAAACAGGAGCACCCAGATTCATAAAGCAAGTCCTGAGTGACCTACAAAGAGACTTAGACTCCCACACATTAATAATGGGAGACTTTAACACCCCACTGTCAACATTAGACAGATCAATGAGACAGAAAGTCAACAAGGATACCCAGGAATTGAACTCAGCTCTGCACCAACTGGACCTAATAGACATCTACAGAACTCTCCACCCCAAATCAACAGAATATACATTTTTTTCAGCACCACACCACACCTATTACAAAATTGACCACATACTTGGAAGTAAAGCCCTCCTCAATAAATGTAAAAGAATAGAAATGATAACCAACTATCACTCAGATCACAGTGCAATCAAGCTAGAACTCAGGATTAAGAATCTCATTCAAAACCGCTCAACTACATGGAAACTGAACAACCTGCTCCTGAATGACTACTGGGTACATAACGAAATGAAGGCAGAAATAAAGATGTTATTTGAAACCAACGAAAACCAAGACAAAACATACCAGAATCTCTGGGATGCATTCAAAGCAGTGTGTAGAGGGAAATTTATAGCACTAAATGCCCACAAGAGAAAGCAGAAAAGATCCAAAATTGACACCCTAACATCACAATTAAAAGAACTAGAAAAGCAAGAGCAAACACATTCAAAAGCTAGCAGAAGGCAAGAAATAGCTAAAATCAGAGCAGAACTGAAGGAAATGGAGACACAAAAACTCTTCAAAAAATTAATGAATCCAGGAGCTGGTTTTTTGAAAGGATCAACAAAATTGATAGACCACTAGCAAGATTAATAAAGAAAAAAAGAGAGAAGAATCAAATAGATGCAATAAAAAATGATAAAGGGGATATCACCACCAATCCCACAGAAATACAAACTACCATCAGAGAATACTGCAAACACCTCTACACAAATAAACTAGAAAATCTAGAAGAAATGGATAAATTCCTCAAAACATACACCCTCCCAAGACTAGACCAGGAAGAGGTTGAATCTCTGAATAGACCAATAACAGGAACTGAAATTGTAGCAATAATCAATAGCTTACCAACCAAAAAAATCCAGAAACAGATGGGTTCACAGCCGAATTCTACCAGAGGTACAAGGAGGAACTGGTACCATTCCTTCTGAAACTATTCCAATCAATAGAAAAAGAGGGAATCCTCCCTAACTCATTTTACGAGGCCAGCATCATCCTGACACCAAAGCCTGGCACAGACACAACAAAAAAAGAGAATTTTAGACCAATATCCTTGATGAACATTGATGCAAAAATCCTCAATAAAATACTGGCAAACAGAATCCAGCAGCACATCAAAAAGCTTATCCACCATGATCAAGTGGGCTTCATACCTGGGATGCAAGGATGGTTCAATATACGCAAATCAATAAATGTAATCCAGCATATAAACAGAACCAAAGACAAAAACCACATGATTGTCTCAATAGATGCAGAAAAGGCCTTTGACAAAATTCAACATCTCTTCATGCTAAAAACTCTCAATAAATTAGGTATTGATGGAAAGTATCTCAAAATAATAAGAGCTATCTATGAAAAACCCACAGCCAATATCATACTGAATGGGCAAAAAGTGGAAGCATTCCCTTTGAAAACTGGCACAAGACAGGGATGCCCTCTCTCACCACTTCTATTCAACATAGTGTTGGAAGTTGTGGCCAGGGCAATTAGGAAGGGGAATGAAATCAATTGTATTCAATTAGGAAAAGAGGAAGTCAAATTGTCCCTGTTTGCAGACGACATGATTGTATATCTAGAAAACCCCATTGTCTCAGCCTAAAGTCTCCTTAAGCTGATAAGCAACTTCAGCAAAGTCTCAGGATACAAAATCAATGTACAAAAATCACAAGCATTCTTATACATCAATAACAGACAAACAGAGAGCCAAATCATGAGTGAACTCCCATTCACAAATGTTTCAAAGAGAATAAAATACCTAGGAATCCAACTTACAAGGGATGTGAAGGACCTCTTCAAGGAGAACTACAAACCACTGCTCAAGGAAATATAAGAGGATACAAAGAAATGGAAAAACATTCCATGCTCATGGGTAGGAAGACTCAATATCATGAAAATGGCCATCATTCCCAAGGTAATTTACAGTTTCAATGCCATCACCTTCAAGCTACCAATGACTTTCTTTGCAGAATTGGAAAAAAACTACTTTAAAGTTCATATGGAATCAAAAAATAGCCCGCATCACCAAGTCAATCCTAAGCCAAAAGAACAAAGCTGGAAGCATCACACTATCTGACTTCAAACTATACTACAAGGCTACAGTAACCAAAACAGCATGGTACTGGTACCAAAACAGAGATATAGATCAACGGAACAGAACAGAGCCATCAGAAATAATGCCACATATCTACAACTATCTGATCTTTGAAAAACCTGAGAAAAACAACCAATGGGGAAAGGATTCCCTATTTAATAAATGGTGCTGGGAAAACTGGCCAGCCATATGTAGAAAGCTGATACTGGATCCCTTCTTTACACCTTATACAAAAGTCAATTCAAGGTGGATTAAAGACTTAAATGTTAGACCTAAAACCATAAACACCCTAGAAGAAAACCTAGGCATTACCATTCAGGACATAGGCATGGGCAAGGAATTCATGTCTAAAACACCAAAAGCAATGGCAATAAAAGCCAAAATTGACAAATGGGATCCAGTTATACTCAAGAGCTTCTGCACAGCAAAAGAAACTACCATGAGAGTGAACAAGCAACCTACAAAATGGGAGAAAATTTTCACAACCTACTCATCTGACAAAGGGCGAATATCCAGAATCTACAATGAACTCCAACAAATTTACAAGAAAAAAACAAACAACCCCATCAAAAAGTGGGCGAAGGACATGAACAGACACTCTTCAAAAGAAGACTTTTATGCAGCCAAAAAACACATGAAAAAATGCTCACCATCCCTGGCCATCAGAGAAATGCAAATCAGAACCACAATGAGATACCATCTCACACCAGTTAGAATGGCAATCATTAAAAAGTCAGGAAACAACAGGTGCTGGAGAGGATGTGGAGAAATAGGAACACTTTTACACTGTTGGTGGGACTGTAAACTAGTTCAACCCTTGTGGAAGTCAGTGTGGCGATTCCTCAGGGATCTAGAACTAGAAATTCCATTCGACCCAGCCATCCCATTACTGGGTATATACCCAAAGGACTATAAATCATGCTGCTATAAAGACACATGCACACGTATGTTTATTGCGGCATTATTCACAATAGCAAAGACTTGGAACCAACCCAAATGTCCAACAACGATAGACTGGAATAAGAAAATGTGGCACATATACACCATGGAACACTATGCAGCCATAAAAAATGATGAGTTCATGTCCTTTGTAGGGACATGGATGAAATTGGAAATCATCATTCTCAGTAAACTATTGCAAGAACAGAAAACCAAACACCGCATATTCTCACTCATAGGTGGGAATTGAACAATAAGAACACATGGACACAGGAAGGGGAACATCACACTTCGGGGACTGTTGTGGGGTGGGGAGAGGGGGGAGGGATAGCATTGGGAGATATACCTAATGCTAGATGACGAGTTAGTGGGTGCAGCGCACCAGCATGGCACATGTATACATATGTAACTTCCCTGCATATTGCGCACATGTACCATAACACCTAAAGTTTAATAATAATAATAATAATAATAAAATAAAATAAATAAAAAAAGAAAGGACTAGAGTGGAATGGAGTGCAATGGAATGGAAGGGAAAGGAATGGAGTGGAATGGAGTGGATGGAAGTGGGCTGGAATGGAACGGAGTGGAGCGGATTGGAGTGGAGTGCAGTTGACGGGAAAGAAATGGAGTGGAATGTAATGGAGTGGAGTTTAGTGGGGTGGAATGGAGATGAATGGAATGGAGTAGAGTGGAGTGGACTGGAGTGTAGTGGAATGTAATTGTGTATAGTGGAATGGCGTTGAATGGGATGAAATGGAATGGAATGGATTGGATTGGAGAGGAGTGGAATGGAGTAGAGTGGAAAGGAATGGAATGGAATGGAATGGAATGGAATGCAGTGACTTGGATTGGAATGGATTGGAGTGGAGTGGAATGGAGTGGAAGGAAATGGATTGGAATTGAATTGAGTGGAGTGGAGTGGAAAGGAGAGGAATGGAATGGAGTGTAATGAAATGGAGTGGAGTGGAGTGGAATGGAATGTAATGAAATGGAGTGGAGTGGAGTGGAGTGGAGTGGTGTGGAGTGGAATGGAATGGAATGGAATGGAGTGGAATGGAATGGAATGGAACAGAGTGGAGTGGAATCCACTGGAATGAAGTGGAATGGAATGGAAAGGAATGGAATGGAGTGGACTGGAGGGAAAGGGAGTAGGCTGGAATGTAATGGATTGGAGTGGATTGGAGTGGAGTGCAGTACACTGCAATGAAATGGCATGGAATGGAAAGGAGTGGAGTGAAACGGAGTGTATTTTGGTGGAATGGAGATGAATGGAATGGAGTGGAATGGAAAGGAGTGGAGTGGAATGGACTGGAGTGTAGTGGAATGGAGTGGAATATAGTGGAATGGAGTTGAATGGAATGAAATGGAATGGAATTGAGTGGATTGGAGAGGAGTGGAATGGAGTAGAGTGGAATGGAATGGAATGGAGTGGAATGGAATGGAATGGAGTGGAATGGAATGGAATGGAATGGAATGGAAAGGAGTGGATTGGATTCGAATGGATTGGAGTGGAGTGGAAAGGAGTGGAGTGGAATGGAAAGTTATGGAATGGAAAGGAATGGAATGGAACGCTGTGGGTTGGAATGCAGTGGAGTGGAATGGAGTGGAGTGGAGTGCAGTGGAGAGCAATGGAATGTGGTGCAGTGAAGTTGAGTAGACTGGAATGGAATGATATTGAATGGAATAGAATGTAGTGGAGTGAAGTGTATTGGAATGGAAAGGAATGGAACGGAGTGGAATGAAATGGAGTTGACTGGAGTGGAGTGGAGTGGAGTGCAGTGGAAGGGAATGGAATGGAATGGAGTGGAGTGGAGTGGAGTGGAATGCACTGCAATGCAGTGCAATGGAATGGAATGGAGTGGAATGGAATGGAGTAGAATGGAATGAAACAGCATGAAATCTAGCGGAGTGGATTTGAATGGAGTGGAGTGAGGTGGAAAGGAGTGGAATGTAACTGAAATTAGTGGAGTGGAATGGAGTGCTGACAAATGGAGTAGAGTGGAAAGGAATGGATTGGAGTCTAATGGACTGGAATGGAAAGGAGTGGAATGAAATGGAGTTGACTGGAGTGAAGTGGAGTGCAGTGGAATGGAATGAAATGGAATGGAGTGGAGTGGAGAGGAATGCACTACAATGCAGAGCAATGGATTGGAATGGAGTAGAATGGAATGGAATGCCATGAAATCTAGCGGAGTGGAGCTGAATGGGGTGAAGTGGAGTGGAAAGGAGTGGAATGTAACGGAATTTAGTGGAGTGGAATGGAGTGGTGACAAATGGAGTAGAGTGGAATGGAATGGATTGGAATCTAATGGAATGGAATGGACTGGAGTGGAATGGAATGTAGTGGAGTGAAATCGAGTGGAGTGAAGTTGGTTGGAATGGAATGGAGTGCAGTTGAGTGAAGTGGAGTAAACTGGAATGAAATGGAATGGAAATTAATGGAGTGGTGTTAAACGGAGAGTAGTGGGGTGGAATGGAGAGGAATTGAATGGAGGGTAATGAAATGGAGCAGAGTGGAGTGGACTGGAATGGAGTGGAATGGAATGGAGTGGAGTGGAATGGAGTGGAATGACATGGAGTGGAGTGTTGTGGAGCTTAATGGAATGGAAAGGAATGGAAAGAAGTGGAACAGAGGGGAATGGAATGTGGTCAAACGGATTGGAATAGAGTAGAATGGAGTGGAGTACAGAAGAATGGAGTGGAATGTATGGGAATGTAGTGGAATGGAATTTGGTGGAATTGAATGGAATGAAATTGAGTGAGTTTTACTGGAATGGAATGGATTGGAATGGAACGGAACGGAGAGGAATGGAATGGAATGTAGTGGAATGGAGTACACTGTATTGGAGAGGAGTGGAGTGGAATGGAGTGGAGTTGAGTGGAATGGAATGGAATGGAAAGGAGTGGAGTGGAATGGAGTGGAGTGGAATGGAATGGAGTGTAATGAAATGAAATGGAATGGAGTGGAGTGGAATGGAATGGAGTGTAATGAAATGAAATGGAATGGAGTGGAGAGGAATGGAGAGGAGTGGAATGGAGTATAGTGGAATGGAATGGAATGGAGTGGAATGGGATGGAATGCAATGGAGTGGAATGGAATGGAATGGAATGGAATGGAATGGAATGGAGAGGAGTGGAGTGGAATGGAGTGGAGTGGATTTCAGTGGAGTGGAGTGAAGTGGAATGGAATGAAATGGAGTGGCTTGGAATGCAGTGGAGTGGAATGGAGTGGAATGGAGTGCAGTGGAGAGCAATGGAATTTGGTGGAGTGTAGTGGAGAGTAGTGGAGTGGAATGAAATGGAATGGAATGAAATGGAGTGCAGTGAATTGGAGTGGCATGGATTGGAATGGAATGGAACGGAGTGGAACGGAATGGAACAGAGTGGAGTGGAATGGAGTGGAGTGGAGTGGAATGGGGTGGAAAGAAGTGGAGTGGAGTGGAATGGAATAGAATGGAATGGAGTGGAGTGGGGTGGAATGCAGTGGAGTGGAATGGAATGGAGTTTATTGCAATGAAAAGGAATGGAGTGGAGTGTAACGGAGAGGAGTGGAATGGAGTATAGAGGAATGCAATGGAATGGAGTGGAAAGGAATGGAATGAAATAAAATGGAAAGGAGTGGAGTGGAGTGGAGAGGAAGGGAATGGAGTGAAGTGGAATGGAGTGGAGTGGAGTGGAATGGATTGGAGTGAAGTGGAAGGGAATGGAATGGAATGGAATGGAGTGGGTTGGAATGCAGCGGAGTGCAATTTAGTGCAGTGGAGTGCAGTGGAGAGCAACGGAATATGGTGGAGTGGAGTGGAGTGGAGTGTAATGAAATGCAATGTAATGAAATGGAGTACCATTGACTGGAGTGGAGTAGAGTGGGTTGGAATGGAATGGAGTGGTTTTGAGTGCAGTGAAGTAGACTGGAATGAAATGGAATGTAATGGAATGGAGTGGTGTGAAATGGAGTGGTGTGAAATGGTGTGCAGAGGGGTGGAATGGAGAGGAATGGAATGGAGTGGAATGAAATGAAGCAGAGTGGAGTGGACTGGAGTGGAGTGGAATGGAATGGAGTAGAGTGGAATGGAGTGGAATGGAATGGAGTGGAATGGAGTGGAATGGAATGGAATATAATGGAATGAAATGGAATGGAGAAGAGCGGAGTGGTATGGGGTGGAGTGGATTTGAGTGGAGTGGAGCGGAGTGGAATATAATTGAATGGAATGGAGTGGTTTGGAATGCAGTGGAGTGGAATGTAGTGGAATTCAGTCCAGTGGAGAGCAATTGAATGTGGTTGAGTGTAGTGTAGTGGAGTGGAGTGGAATGAAATCCAATTGAATGAAATGGAGTGGAGTGGAATGGAGTGGCTTGGATAGGAATGGAACGGAAAGCAGTGGAATGGAATGGAACAGAGTGGAATTGAATGGAATGTAGTAGAGTGGAATTGAGTGGAATGGAGTGGAGTGGAGGTGAACGGAGTGGAAAGAAGTGGAGTGGAGTTGACTGGAATGGAATGGAATGGAGTGGAGTGGAGTGGAATGGACTGGAGTGGAATGGAATGAAATGGAATGGAGTGTATGGAACGGAGAGGAGTGGAATGGAGTATAGTTGAATAGAATGGAATGGATTGGAATTGAAAGGAATAAAATGAAATGGAATGGAGTGGAGTGGAGTGGAGAGGAAAGGAGTGGAGTGGAGTGGAATGGAGTGGAGTGGAGTGGAGTGCAAAGGAATGGATTGGAATGGAGTGGGTTGGAATGCAGTGGAGTACAACGAAGTGCAGTGGAGTGCAGTGGAGAGCAATGGAATGTGGCGGATTGGAGTGGAGTGCAATGAAATGTAATGTAATGGAATGGAGTGGAGTGGAATGGAGTGGTGTAGAGAGGGTTGGAATGGAATGGAGTGAAGTTGAGTGGAGTGAAGAAGACTGGAAAGAAATGGAACGGAATGGACTGGAGTGGAGTGAAATGGAGAGTATTGAGGTGGAATGGAGAGGAATGTCATGGAGTGGAATGAAATGGAGAGGCGTGGAATGGACTGGAGTGGAGTGGAATGGCATGGAGTAGAGTGTAATGGATTGGAATTGATTGGAATGAAGTGTTCTGGAGCTTAAAGGAATGGAAAGGAGTGGAATGGAGTGGAACGGAATGGAGTGAAATGGAGTGGAATGGAGTAAAACGGAGTGGAGTAAAGAAGAATGGAGTGGAATGGAGTGGAATGTAGGGGAATGGAATTTGATGGAATGGAATGGAATGGAGTGGAGTGGAATGGACTGGAATGGAGAGTAACGGAATGGAACAGAGTGGAATGGAATGGAATGGAGTGGAATGGAATGGAATTCAGTGGAGTGGAGTGGAATGTAGTGGAGTGGAGTGGCATGGAGTGGAAAGAAGTGGAGTGGAGTGGAATGTAATGGAATGGAACGGAGTGGAGTGGAGTGGAATGGAGTGGAGTGGAAAGGAATGGAGTGTAAGGGAATGAAATGGAAAGGAGTGGAGAGGAATGGAGAGGAGTGGAATGTAGTATTGTATGATGGAATGCAATGGAGTGGAATGGAAAGGAATGGAATGGAGTGCAATGGAATGGAACGGAACGGAATGGAATGGAATGAAATGGAAAGGAGTGGAGTGGAGTGAAATGGAGTGCAGTGGAGTGGAATGGAGTGGAGTGGAGTGGAATGGAATGGAATGGAATGGAGAGAGTTGGAATGCAGTGGAGAGGAATTGAGTGGAGTGGAGTGCAGTGGAGAGAAATGGATTGTGGTGGAGTGTAGTGGAGTGGAGTGGAGTGGAATGAAATGTAATGGACTGAAATGGAGTAGAGTGGAATTGAGTGGAATGGTGTGGAAAGGAATGGAACGGAGTGGTATGGAATGGAATGGAGTGGAATGGAATGGAATGGAGTGAAGTGGAGTGGAGTGGAACAGAGTGGATTGGAGTGAAATGGAGTGGAAAGAAGTGGAGTGGAGTGGAATGGAATGGAATGAAATGGAATGGAGTGGAGTGGAGTGGAATGGAGTGGAGTGGAGTGTAATGGAGTGTAATGTAATGAAATGGTATAGAGAGGAGTGCAACGGAATGGAGTACAATGGATTATAGTGGAATGGAATGGAATGAAGTGGAACAGAATGGAACGAAATGAAGTGGAAAGGAGTAGATTGGAGTGGAGAGGCATGCAGTGGAGCGGAGTGGAATGAAGTGGAGTGTAGTGGAATGGAATGGAACGGAATGGAGGGTGCTGGAATGCAGTGGATTGCAAAGCAGTGCATTGGAGGGCAGTAGAGAGCAATGGAATGTGTTGGAGAGGAGTGGAGTGGAATGAAGTGGAAAGTAATGGAATGGAGTGGAGTGGAATGGAGTGTAGTATCGTGGGTTGGAATGGAATGGAGTGGAGTTGAGTGGAATGAAGTAGACTGGAATATAATGGAATGGAATGGAATGTAGTGGAGTGAAACTGAGTGTAGTGAGATGGAATGGAGAGGAATGGAATGGAGTGGAATGAAATGGAGTGGAGTGGAGTGGAGTGGACTGGAGTGGAGTGGAATGGAATGGAGTAGAGTGGAAGGAATTGGAATGGAATTCAGTGGAATGTTGTGGAGCTTAATGGAATGGAATGGAATGGAGTGGAATGGAGTGGAATGGAGTGGAACAGAATGGAGTGAAATGGAGTGGAATGGAGTAGAACGGAGTGGAGTACAGAAGAATGAAGTGGAATGGACTGGAATGTAGTGGAATAGAATTTGATGGAATGGAATGGAATGGAGTGGAGTGGAATGGACTGGAATGGATTGGAATGGAAGGGAACAGAGAGGAATGGAATGTAATGGAGAGGAATTGAATGGAATGAACTGGAGTGGAGTGGAGTGGAATGGAGTGGAGTGGAGTGGAATGGAGTGGAGTGGAGTGGAATGGAGTGGAAAAAAGTGGAGTGGAGTGGAATGGAATGGAATGGAATGGAGTGGAGTGGAATGGAGTTGAGGAGAGTGGAATGGAGTGTAATGGAATGAAAAGGAATGGAGTGGAGTGGAATGGAGAGAAGTGGAATGGAGTATAGTGGAATGTAATGGAATTGAGTGGAATGGAATGGTGTGGAATGGAAGGAAATGGAATGGAATGGAGTGGAATGGAATGGAAATGGAATGGGATGAAATGGAATGGAGTGGAGTGGAGTGGAATGCAGTGGAGTGGAGTGGAGTGGAATGGAGTGGAGGGGAGTGGAATGGCAAGGAATGGCATGGAGTGGATTGGAATGCAGTGGAGTGGAATTGAGGGGAGTGCAGTGGATAGCAATGGAATGTGGTGGAGTGGAGTCGAGTGGAGTGGAATGAAATGGAATGGAATGAAATGGAGAGGAGTGGAATGGAGTGGAGTGGAGTGGATTGGAGAGGAATGGATTGCAGTGGTAAGAAATGGAGTGGAGTGGAATGGAGTGGTGTGGAGTGGAGTGGAATGGAAAGGAATGGAATGGAGTGTAATGAAATGGAGTAGAGTGGAGTGGAGAGGAATGGAGTAGAATAGAATGGAACAGAATGGAGTGGAGTGTAATCGACTGGAATGAAGTGGAATGGAACGGAATGGCATGAAATGGCGTGGAGTGGAGTTGAATGGAGTGGAGTGGAGTGGAAAGGAGTGGAATGTAATTTAATGGAGTAGAGAGGAATGGAGTGCAGATGAAAGGAGTAGATTGGAATGGAATGGAATGGAGTGGAGTGGAGTGGAATGGAATGGAATGGAATGGAATGGAGTGGAGTGGAATGAAGTGGAGTGGAATGGAGTGGAGGAGAGTGGCCTGGAATGGAATGGAGTGGAGTTGATTGGGTTGGAGTGCAGTAGACTGAAATGAAACGGAGTGGAATGGAATGAAGTTGAGTGAAACTGAGTTTGGTGGGGTGAAAAAGAAATGAATGGAATGGAGTGGAGTTAACGGGATTGGAGTGGAATGGAATGGAATGGAGTATAGTGGAAAGGAGTTGAGTGCAATGAAATGGGATGGAATGGAGTGGATTAGGGAGTAGAGGTTTGAAGTAGAGTGGAATGGAATAGAATGGAGTTGAATGGAATGGAATGGAGTGGAATGGAATGGAGTATAGTGGAAAGGAGTTGAGTGCAATGAAATGGGATGGAATGGAGTGGATTAGGGAGTAGAGGTTTGAAGTAGAGTGGAATGGAATAGAATGGAGTTGAATGGAATGGAATGGAGTGGAATGGAATGGAGTATAGTGGAAAGGAGTTGAGTGCAATGAAATAGCATGGAATGGAGTGGATTAGAGAGTAGAGGTTTGTAGTAGAGAGGAATGGAATAGAATGGAGTTGAATGGAAGGGAATGGAGTGGAATGGAAAGGAATGGAATGAAATGGAATGGAGTGGATTGGATTGAAATGGATTGGAGTGGAGTGGAATGGAGTGGAGTGGAGTGGAGTGGAGTGGAATGGAATGGAATGGAATGTAGTGGGTTGGAATGCAGTGAAGTGGAATGGAGTGGAGTGGAGTGCATTGGAGAGCAATGGAATGAGGTGGAGTGGGGTTGAGTAGAGTTTAAAGGAATGAAATTGAATGGAATAGAATGGAGTGGAGTGGCACGGAGTGGAGTGGATTGGAATGGAGAGGAATGAAATGGAGTGGAATGAAATGGAGTTGACTGGAGTGGAGTGGAGTGCAGTGGAATGGAGTGGAATGCAATGGAGAGGAGTGGAATGGAATGCACTGTAATGCAGTCTAATGGAATAGAATGTAGTAAAATGAAACGGAATGGCTTGAAATCTAGTGGAGTGGAGTTGAATGGAGTGGAGCGGAGTGGAAAGGAGTGGAATGTAACGGAATTTAATGGAGTGGAATGGAGTGGTGACAATTGGAGTAGAGTGGAATGGAATGGATTGGAGTCTAAAGGAATGGGATGAAATGGAGTGGAGTGGAATGTAGTGGAGTGAAATAGAGTTGAGTGGAGTGGGTTGGAATGGAATTTAGTGGAGTTGAGTGGAGTAGAGCAGACTGGAATGAAATGGAATGGAATCTAATGGAGTGGTGTGAAACGGAGTGTTGTGGTGTGGAATGGAGAGGAATGGAATGGAGTGGAATGAAATGGAGCAGAGTGGATTGGACTGGAGTGGAGTGGAATGGAATGCAGTAGAGTGTAATGGAGTGCAGTGAAATGGAGTGGAGTGTTGTGGAGCTTAATGGAATGGAATGGAGTGGAGTGGAATAGAGTGGAACGAAATGTGGTGAAATGGATTGGAATGGAGTAGAATGGAGTGGAGTATAGTAGAATGGAGTGAAATGGACGGGAATGTTGTGGAATGGAATTTAATCGAATGGAATGGAATTTAATGGAGTGGAGCGGAATGGACTGGTACGTAGTGGAATGGAAAAGAATGGAGTGGAATGGAATGGAATGGAGTGGAATGGAATTGAATGTAGTGGAGTGGGGTGGAGTGGAAAGGAGTGGAGTGGAGTGGAATGAAGTGGAAAAAAGTGGAGTGTAGTGGTATGAAATGGAATTGAATGTAGCGGAGTGGAGTGGAATGGAGTGGAGTGAAGGGGAATGGAATGTAATGGAATGAAATGGAAAGGAGTGGAGTGTAATGGAGATTAGAGCAATGGAGTATAGTGGAATGGAATTGAATGGAGTGGATTGGAATGGAAAGAAATGAAATGGAATGGAATGGAGTGGATTGGAATGGAAAGAAATGAAATGGAATGGAATGGAGTGGAATGGAATGGAATGAAGAGGAGTGGAAGGGAATGAAGTGGAGTGGAATGGAATGGAATGGATTGGTGTGGGTTGGAATGCAGTGGAGTGGAATTTATTGCAGTAGATTGCAGTGGAGAACAATGGAATGTGGTGGAGTGGAGTGGAGTGCAATGAAATGGAATGTAATGGAATGGCGTGCTGAAGAATGGAGTGGAGTGGAATGGGTTGGAAAGGAATGGAGTGGAGTTGATTGGCGTGGAGTAGACTGGAATGAAATGGAATGGAGTGGAGTGAAACGGAGTATAGTGGGGTGGAATGGAGAGGAATGGAAAGGAGTGGAATGAAATGGAGGGGAGTCGAGTGGACTGGAGTGGAGTGGAATGGAATGGAGTGGATTGGAATGGAGTAGAATGGAATGGAGTGGAGTGCTGTGGTGCTTAATGGAATGGAGTGGAATGGAGTGGAATGGAGTAGAATGGAGTGCAGTACAGAAGAATGGAGTGGAATGGACTAGAATGTAGTGCAATGGAATTTGATGGAATGGAAAGGAATGGAATGGAGTGGAGTTGAATCGACTGGAATGGAGTGGTATGGAATGGAACGGAGCGTAATGGAATGGAATGGAGTGGAATGGAATGGAATGCAGTGGAGAGGAGTGGTGTCTGATGGGGTGGATTCGAGTGGAATGGAGTGGAAAGAAGTGGAATGGAGTGGAATGGAATAGAATGGAATAGAGAGGAGTTGAGTAAAATACAGTGAAGTGGAGTGGAATGCAGTGAAATGGAATGAAATGGAATGGAGTGGAGTGAAATGGAGAGGAGTGGATTGGAGTATAGTGGAATGGAATGGAATGGAGTGAAATGGAATGGAATGGAATGAAATGAAAGGGAGTGGAGTGGAGTCGAATGGAGTGGAGTGGAGTGGAAAGGAGTGGAAAGGAGTGGGTTGGAATTCAGTGGAGTGGAATGGAGTGGAGTGGAGTGCAGTGGAGAGCAATGGAATGTGGTGGAGTGTAGTGGAGTGGTGTGGAGAGGAATGGAATGGAATGGAATGGAGTGGAGTGGAATGGAATGGAGTGGAGTGGAATGGAATGGAGTAGAGTGTAATGGAGTGGAATGAAATGGAGTGGAGTGTTGTGGAGATTAATGGAATGGAATGGAATGGAATGGAATGGAATGGAATGGAATGGAGTGGAATAGAGTGGAACGGAATGTGGTGAAATGGATTGGAATGGAGTGGAATGGAATGGAGTATAGTAGAATGGAGTGAAATGGACGGGAATGTTGTGGAATAGAATTTAATCGAATTTAATGGAATTTGATGGAGTGGAGAGGAATGGACTTGTATGTAGTGGAATGGACTGGAATGGAGTGGAATAGAATGGAATGGATGGGAATGGAATTGAATGTAGTGGAGAGGAGTGGAGTGCAAAGGAGTGGAGTGGAGTGGAATGGAGAGGAATAAAGTGGAGTGGAGTGGTATGAAATGGAATTGAATGTAGTGGAGTGGAATGGAGTGGAGTGAAGTGGAATGGAGTGTAATGGAATGAAATGGAAAGGAGTGGAATGTAATGGAGATTAGAGCAATGGAGTATAGTGGAATGGAATGGAATGGAGTGGATCAGAATGGAATGAAAAGAAATGGAATGGAGTGGAGTGGAATGGAATGGAATGAATTGGAGTGGAATGGAATGGAGTGGAGTGGAGTGGAATGGAATGGAATGGAGTAGGTTGCAATGCAGTGGAGTGGAATTCAGTGCAGTGGAGTGCACTGGAGGACAACAGAATGTGGTGGAGTGGAGTGGAGTGCAATGAAATGGAATGTAATGGAATGGCGTGGCGAGGAATAGAGTGGCGTGGAGTGGAGTGAGTTGGAAAAGAATGGAGTGGAGTTGAGTGGAGTGGAGTAGACTGGAATGAAATGGAATGGAATAGAATGGAGTGGAGTTAAACGGAGTATAACGGGGTTGAATGGAGAGGAATGGAAAGGAGTGGAATGAAATGGAGAGGAGTCGAGTGGACTGGAGTGGAGTGGAATGGAATGGAGTAGATTGGAATGGAGTGGAATGGAATGGAGTGGAGTGCTGTGGAGCTTAATGGAATGGAATGGAATGGAGTGGAATGGAGTGTAACGGAATGGAGTGAAGTGGAGTGGAATGGAGTAGAATGCAGTGGAGTACACAAGAATGGAGTGGAATGGACTGGAATGTAGTGCAATGGAATTTGGTGGAGTGGAACGGAATGGAATGGAGTGGAGTTGAATGGACTGGAATGCAGTGGTGTGGAATGGAACGGAGTGTAACGGAATGGAATGGAGTGGAATGGAATGGAATGTAGTGGAGTGGAGTGGTATCTAATGGAGTGGATTGGAGTGCAATGGAGTGGAAAGAAGTGGAATGGAGTGGAATGGAATAGAATGGAATAGAATGGAATACAGCGGAGTTGAGTAAAATAGAGTGAAGTGGAGTGGAATGCAGTGTAATGGAATGAAATGGAATGGAGTGGAGTGGAATGGAGATGAGTGGCATGGAGTATGGTGGAATGGAATGGAATGGAGTGAAATGGAATGGAATGGAATGAAATGGAGTGGAGTGGAGTGGAGTGGAATGGAGTGGAGTGTAGTGGAATGGAGTGGGTTGGAATGCAGTGGAGTGGAATGGAGTGGAGTGGAGTGCAGTGGAGAGCAATGGTATGTGGTGGAGTATAGTGGAGGGTTGTGGAGAGGAATGAAACGGAATGGAATGGAATGGAGTTGAGTGGAATGGAATGGAATGGAGTGGAGAGGATTGTAGAGGAGTGGAATTGAGCAGAGTGAAATGTTACGGAGTGGAGTGGAGTGGAATGAAATCGAATGGAGTGGAATGGAAAGAAATGAAATGGAGTGGAATGAAATGGAGTTAAGTGGAATGCAGTGCAAATGAATGGATTGGAGTGAAGTGGAGTGCAATGGAATGTAATTGATTGGAGTGAAATGGAGTGGAATGGATTTGAATGGAATTGAGTGGAGTGGAGTGGAATGGCATAGAGTGGATTGGAGAGGAGTAGAATGGATTGGAGAGGAGTTGTGTGGATTGGAATGGAATGGAGTGGAGTGGAATGCAATGGAATGAAATGGAGTAGATTGGAGTGGAATGTACTGCAGTGTAGTGGAATGGAGCTGAATGGAATGGAATGGAGTGTAGGGGAATGGATTGGAGTGGAGTGCAATGGAGTAGGGTGGAACGGATTGCAATGGAGAACAATGGAATGCAATGGAATGCAGAGGAGTGGAGTGGAATCGAGTGGATTGGACTGGATGGAGTAGAGTGGAAGGGATTGAAATGTAATATAGTGGAGTGGAATGGAGTGGAGTGGAATGGACAAGAGTGGAGTGCATTGGAGTGGAATGGAATGGAATGTAGTGGAGTGGAGTGGAGTGCAAGGATATGGAATGGAATGGAATGGAATGGATTGGAGTGGAAAGGAATGGAGTGGAGTTGAATGGAGAGGAATGGAATGGAGTGGAATGGAATGCAGAGGCATGGGGTGGAATGGAGTGGAATGGAATTAAATGGAGTGGAATAGAATGGAGTAGAGTGGAGTGGAATGGAGTCGAATGGAATGGAGTTGAGTGGAGTGGAGAGGAATGGAATGGACTTGAGTGGAATGGCGTGGAATGGAATGGAGTGGAGTTGAGTGGAATGCAGTGGAGTGGAATGAAATGGAAAGGAATGGAAGGGATTGGAGTGGAATGGAGTGCAGTGGAATGGAGTAGAGTGGAGTGGAGTAGAGTGGAATGGAATGGAATGGAATGGTGTGGATTGGTATGCAGTGGAATGGAGTGGAATGGAGTGCATTGGACTGGAATGGAATGCAATGAAATGCTATGGAGTGGAATGGAGTGGAGTGAAGTGGAATGGAGAAGAATGTAATCTAGTGGAAATGAGTGGAGAGAAGTGGAGTGGAACGGAGTGTAATGGAATGGAATTGAAAGAAATGGGTTGGAACGGAGTGGAATGGATTGGAATGAAATGGAATGTATTGGAGAGGTTTCCAATGGAGAGGAATGGAATGGAGTGGAGTGGAATACAATGGAGTAGAATGGAACGGAGTGGTGCGGAGTGGAAGGTAATGGAATGGAATGGAAAGGACTGGAATGGAATGGAATGGAGTGGACTGGAATGAAATGGAGTGGAGTGGAATGGAATGCAGTGTATTGGAGTGGAGTGAAGTGGAGTGGAGTGGAGTGGAGTGGAATGGCCTGGAAAGGACTGGAGTGGAGTGTAGAGGAGCAGAATGTAATGCAATGGAAGGGAGTGGAGTGAAATGGAACGGAATGGCCTGGAGTGGAGTGCAGTAGAGTGGAATGGAATAGAATGGATTGGAGAGGAATTGAGGGGATAGGAATGCAGTTGCACGGAGTGTAATGGAGTGGAATTCAGTGGATTGCAATGGAATGAAGAGGAATGGAGAGGACTGTAGTGTAGTATAGTGGAATGGAATGGAATGGAGTGGACTGGAATGGAATGGAGTGTAGTCAAATGGAATAGAATGGAATGGAGTTGAGTGAAGTAGAGTGGAGAGGAGTGGAGTGGAATGGAGTCAAATGGACTGGAATGGAGTGTAGTGGAGTGGAATGGATTGGAATTGGGTGGAATGGAATGGAAGGGAGTGGAATGGAATTAAATGAAGTGGAATGGATTGGAATGACAAGGAATGGAGTAGAGTGGAGTGGAATGGAGTGGAGTGGAGTGGAAAAGAGTGGAATGGAATGGAATGGAAGGGAGTTGACTGGAGTGGAATGGAGTGGAATGGATTGGAATGCAGTGGAGTGGAGTGGAATTGAGTGGAACGGAATGGATCAGAGAGGAGTGGAATGGACTGGAGTGGAATGGAGTGGGTGGAGTCGTTTGGAGTGGAATAGAATGGAGTGGAATGGAACGGAGAGTGTTGGCGTGGCATAGAGTGGAGTGGAATGGAATGGAGTGGAGTGGAATGCAGTGGAGTGGAGTGGAATGGAATGGAATGGAATGGAATGAATGGAAGGGAATTGCGTGGAATGGAATAGATTGGAGCGGAATGCAGTGCAATGGAATGGAGTGGAATGGAGGGGACTGCAGTGGAATGGAATGGAATGGAGTGGAGTGGAGTGGATTGGACTGGAATGGAGTGAAATGGAGTGCAATGGAGTGGAGTGGAATGAAGTAAAGTGGAGTGGAATGGAATGGAATTTAGTGGCCTGGAATGGAGTCGAGTGGAGTGGAATTCAGTGGAGTGGAATATAGTGGAATGGAGTGGAATGCAATGCAGTGGATTAGAGATGAGTGGAGTGGAGAGGAATGGTGTGGAATAGAATGGAGTGGACTGGAGAGGAATGGAATGGAATGGAATGGAGTGGAGCGGAGTGGAAAAGAGTGGAATGGTCTTGACTGGAGTGGAGTGGAGTTGAATGGAATGGAATGGAGTGGAGTGGAATGGCATCGAAAATAATGGAGTGCAGTGGACTGCAATGGAATGCAGTTTAATGGAGTGGAGTGGAGTGCAGTGGAATGGAATGGAATGGAGTTTAATGGAGTGGAGTGGAATGGAGTGCAATGGAATGGAATGGAATGGAGTGGACTGAAATGTAATGGAGTGGAGTGGGTTAGAATGGAATCAAATGGAGTTGAGTGAAGTGGAGGTGCGTGAAGTGGAGGGAAATGGAATAGAGTGCAATGGAGTTGAGTAGACTGGAAATGAGTGGAGTGGAGTGGAATGGACTGGAATGGAGGGGAATGGAATAAAATGCAGTGGAATGGAATGGAAAGGAGTGCAGTGAAGCGGAAGCCATGGAATGGAATGGAGTGGAGTGGAGTGGAATGAACGGAATGAATACGAATGCAGTGGAGTGGAATGGAATGGAGCAAAGTGGAATGGAATGTAGAGCAGCGGAATGGATTGGAGTGGAGTGGTTTAGAGTGGAATGGAATGGAGTGCAATGGAATGGAGAGGGGTTTAGTGGAGTACAGTGGATTGGAACAGAATTATGTGGAATGGAATGGAGTGGAGTAGAATGGAATGGAGTGGAGTAGAATGGAATGGAATGGAGTGGAATAGAAGGGAATGGAGTGGAATGGAGTGGAATGGAGTGGAACTGAATGGAAAGAAATGGAGTAGAGTGGAATGGAACGGAGTGGAGTGGAGTGGAGTGGAATGTAATGGAGTGGAGAGGAAAGGAATGTAGTGGAGTGAGGTGGAATGGAGTCAAATAGAATGGTATGAAATGGAGTGGAATGCAATGAACTGTACTGGAATGGAGTCCAGTGGAATGCAGTGGAGTTGAGTGGAGTGGAATGGAGTGGAATGGAATGCTATGGAATTGACTGGAATGGAATGGAGTGGAGTGGAATGGAGTGCAATGGAATGGGCGGTATGGAGTGGTGTGGAGTGGAATTGAATGGATTGGAGTGGAATGGAGTGGAATGGTAAGGAGTGCAATGTAGTGGAGTGTAGTGGAGTGGAATTGAATGGATTGGAGTGGAATGGAGTGGAATGGTAAGGAGTGGAATGGAGTGGAGTGCAGTGGAGTGGAGTGGAATGCAATGGAATGGAATGCAACGCAGTGGAGAAGAATGGAATGAAACGGAATGGAATGAACTTGAATGCTGTGGAGTGGAGTGGACTGCAATGGATTGGAATGGAGTGGAGTGGAGTGGAATAGAGTGTAGTGGAATGGAGAGGAGAAGAGTGGAATGGAGTGGAAAGGAGTCGAGTGGAAAGGCGTGGAGTGGGGTGGAGTGAAATGGAACGGAATGGAATGGACTTGCATTTAATGGAGTGGAATGGAGGCGAATGGAGTGGTATGGAGTTGAGTGGAGTGGAATGCAGTGGAATGGACTGGAAAGGATAGGAATGGAATTGAACGGAATGGAGAGGAGTGAAGTGAAATGGAGTGGAAAGGCATGGAATGGAGTGGAGCGGATTGGAATGGAGTCAAGAGGAGTGGAGTGAAGTGGAGTGGATAGGAATGTAACTGAATGGAATGGAGTGCAGTGGAGTGGAATGGAGTGGAATAGAGAGGTAAGAATTGGAATGGAATGGTATGGAATGAAATGGAAAGTTGTTGAGTGGAGTGGAGTGGAATAGAATGGAATTGAGTGGAGTGGAATGGAGTGGTGTGGACTAGAATGGATTGGAGTGAAATGGAATTGAGTGGAATGGTATGGAATGGAGCGGAGTGTAGTGGAGTGGAATGCAGTGTTGTGGATTGGAAAGGAAACAATGTAGTAGATTGGAGTGGAATGGAGTGGAGTCGAATGGAGTTGAATGTCAAGAAATGGAAAGGAGTGGAGTGGAATGCAGAAGAGTGGAATGGTGTAGAGTGGAATGGAATGGAATGGAGTGGAAGGGAATGGAATGGAGTGAAATGGAATGGAGTGGAGTGGAGTGGAATGGAGTATAGAGGAGGAGAAAGGAATGGAATGGACTGGAGTGGAGTGGAATGGAGTGGATTGGAGTTCAGTGGAGAGCAATGGAACGTGTTGGAGTGGAGTGGAGTGGAATGCAAAGGAATAGAATGGAAAGGAGTGGAGAGGAATGGAGTGGAGTGGAATGGAGTAGAGTGGAATGGAATGGAATGGAGAGGAATGGAATGGAATGGACAGGTATGGAATGGAATGGAGTGCAGTGGAGAGGAGAGGAATGGATTCGAGAGGAGTAGAGTAGCGTGAAGTGGAATGGAATTGAATGCAGAAGAATGGAACGGAATGGACTGGAGTGGAATGCAATGGCATGGAAAGGAGTGGAGTGAAGTGGAGTGGAATGAAAAGGAATAGAATGGAATGGAGGGGAGTGGAATGAAGTGGAATGGCATGGAGTGGATTGGATTGGAATGGAATGGAATGGGGTGGAGTAGAATGGATTGGAATGGAGTGGAGTCTACTGGAATGGAATGGAATGGAGTGGAATGGAATGGAATGGAATGGAATAGAACGGAGTGGAGCGGGATGAAGTGGAGTTTAGTGGCACGAAATGGAAAGGAATGGAATGGTATGCAATGGAATGGATGGGAGTGCAGTGGACTAGAATGGAGTGAAGTGGAATGGAATGGAGTTTAACTGAATGTAATGTAATGTAATGGAGTAGAGTGGAGTGGGATGGAGTGGAGTGGAGAGGAATGGAGTGGAGTGGAATGCAATGCAATGGAGTGGATTCGAGTGGAATGGAATGGAGTGGAATAGAGTGGAATGGAGTTGAATGGAAAGGAATGGAATGGAGTGGAGTGGAATGCAGCGAAGTGGAATGTAGGACAGTAGAATGGAAAGAAATGGAGTGCAATGGAATGGAATGGAATGCAGTGGAGAGGAATGGAGTGGAAAGGAGTGGAGTGGAATGGACTGGAGTGGGGTGTAGTGGAACAGACTGGAGTGGAGTGAAATTGAATGGAATGGACTGAAGTGGAATGGAGAGGATTGGAGTGGAATGGAGTGGAATGTAATGGAGTGGGATGGAATGGAGTGTAGAGGAGGGGAGTGGAGTGGAGTTGAGTGGAACGGAGAGGAAAGGAATGGAATTGAAGGAAAAGGAGTGGAATGGAGTGGAAGGGAAAGTAATTTAATGAAATGGAATGGAATGGAGTGGAATAGAATGGAATGAAGTAGAATGGAGTGGAGTGGACAGCAATGGAGTGGAATGGAATGGAGTTGATTCAAGTGTAGTGGAGTGGAATGGAATTGAGTGGAGTCGACTGGAGTGGAATGGTATGGAATGGAGTGGAGTGGAATGGAATTGAATGGAATGGAGTGTAATTGACGGGAGTAGAGTGGATTGGACTGGGGTGGAGGGGAGTGGAATGGAATGGAATGGAATGCCGTGGAATAGAATGGAAAGATGTGAAATGGAATTCAATGACGTGGAATGGAATAGAGTGGAGTGGAGTGGAGTAGAACGAAGTGTAGTGGAATGGAATGGATTGGAATCAATGGAAATCGGTGGAATGGAATGGAATGGAATTCAGTGGAATGGAGTGCAATGGAGTGGAATGGAATGGAGTGGAGTCGAGTGGAGTGGAATGGAATTCAGTGGAGTGGAGTGCAATGGAGTGGAACGGAATTGAGTGGAGTCGAGTGGAGTGGAATGGAATGGAATGGAGTGGAGTGTAATAGAATGGAATGGAATGGAGTGCAATTGACAGTAGTGGAGAGGAGTGGAGTGGAGTGGAATTTACTGGAGTGGAGTGTAGTGGAGTGGAGCGGAATGGAATTGAATGCGTAGAGTAGAAAGGAATGTAGTGGAATGGAATGCAATGTCATGGAATGGAGTAGAGTAGAGTGAAGTGGAGTGGAGTAGAATGGAGTGTAGTGGGAGGGAATGGACTGGAATGGAATGGGGAGTGGTGGAATAGAATGGATTGGAATTCAGTGGTGTGGATTGGAATGGAATGAAATGGAGTGGAGTGGAATGGATTGAAGTGGAGTGGAATGGAATGGAATGGAATGGAATGGAGTGGAGTGGAGTGGATTGGAGTATAGAGGAATGGAGTGGAGTGGATTGGAGTATAGAGGAATGGAGTGAAGTGGAATGGAATGGAATGGAATGGATGGGAGTGGAGTTGAATGGAGTGGAGTGGAGAGGAATGGAGTTGGATGGAATGGAATGGAATGGAGTGGATGGAAGTGGAGTGGAGTGGAATGGATTAAGGTGGAATGGAATGGAATGGAGTGGAATGGAATGAAATTGAATGGAGTGGAGCGGAGTGTCATGGAGTGGACTGGAGTGGAAGGGACTGGACTGGAGTGGAATGGAATGCAATGTAATGGAATAGAGTGGAATGTAATGGAATAGAATGGAATGGAGTGGGTTTGAGTGTAGTGGGGTGGAATGGAATGGAATGGAATGCAGTGGAAAGGAATGGAATGGAGTGGAGTGGAATGGAATGCCATGGAATGGAGTGGAGTGTAGTGGAGTTGAGTGGAATGGAGTGTAGTGGACTGGAATGGAGTGGGATGGAATCTAATGCAGTGGAATGGAATGGAATGGAATGGAACGGAATGGAATGAAACGGAGTGTAATGAAGTGGAATGGAGTGCAGTGCATTGGAGTAGAGTGGAAAGGAGTGGAGGGGAAAGGAGTGGAATGGAATGGAATGGATTGGAGTGTGGTGGAATGGAGGGGATTGGGGACGAATGGTGTGAATGGAAAGTAGTGGAATGGAATGGAATGGAATGGAGTTGAATGGAGACGAGAGGAATAGAGAGGAATTGAGAGGAATTGACTGTAATAGAGTGGAATGGGATGGAATGGAGTGTAGTGGAGTGGAATGGAATGGACTGGAATTGAATGGGATAGAGTGGAGTGGAGTGGAATGGAGTGGAGTGGAGAGGAATGGAGTGGAAAGGAGTGGAATGCACTGGAGTGTATTGGAGTGGAATGGAATGGAACGGAGTCGAATGGAATGGAATGAATAGGAATAGAATGGAGTGGAGTACTGTGGAGAGAAGTGGAATTTAATGGAATGGAGTGGAGTAGAATGGTGAGCAATGGAATGGCGTGGAATGCAGTGGAATGCAGAGGTGTGGAGTGGAGTGGATTGGAGTGGAGTGGATCAGAGTGGAATGGACTGGAGTGGAGTGGAATGGAGTGGAGTCGATTGAAGTGGAATGGAATGGAATTGAGTCGAGTGGAATGGAGTGGAATGGAATGCATTGGAATGGAGTGGAATGGAGTGGAGTTCACCAGAGTGCAGTGGAATTGAATGGAATTGAATTGAATGGAGTGGATTGTTATGGACTGGAGTGTAGTGGAATGGGATGAAATGGAAGGGATTTGAGTGGAATGGAGTGGAATGGAGTGGAATGGATTGGAGTGGACTGGAATGGAGAGGAGCGGAATGGAATGGAGTGGATTGGAATGGAGTGGAATGGGGTGGAGTGATGTGGAACGGATTGGAGTGGAATGGAATGAAAACCTATGGAGTGGATTATAGTGGAATGGAGTGGAGTGTAGTGGAATGGAGTTGAATGGAATGAAATAGAATGGAGTGGAGTGCAATGGACTGGAGTAGAATGGAATAGAGGGGAATGCAATGGAATGGAATGGAGTGGAATGGAATGGAATGGAGTGGATTAGAATGGAGTGGAGTGGAGCAGAATACAGTGGAATCTATTGGAATGTAGTGGAATGGGTTTTAGTGGAGTGGTGTGGAGTTGAAAGGAATGGAGTGGACAGGAACGCAGTGGATTGCACTGGAATGGAGAGGAATGGAATGGAGTGGAATGGAATGGGTTGGAGTGGAAAGGAATGGGTTCAAGTGGAACGGAATTTAGTAGAGTGGATTGGAGTGGAATGGAATGGAGAGGAGTGGAGTGTATTCAAGTGGAATGGAATTGAATTTATTGGAGTGGAGTGGACACGAGTGGAGTGGGGTGTAGTGGAGTGGTATTAAGTGGGGTGTACTGGAACGGAGTGGAGTGGAATGGAATGGATTGGAATGGAATGTAATGGAATTGACTGGAGTGGAGTGGAGTGAAATAGCGTTGAGTGGAATGGAATGCAATGGAATGGAATGGAATGCAATGGAATGGAATGGGTGGAGTGGAGTTGAGTGGAGTAGAGTGGAATTGAATGGAATGGAATGGAATGGAATGGAATGGTGTGGAATGGAGTGGAAAGGAGTGCAGTGGAGTGGAATGAAGTGGGGTGGAGTGGAATGGAATTCAATGGAATGGAATGGAATGCAATGGAATGGAATGGGTGGAGTGGATTTGAGTGGAGTAGAGTGGAATTGAATGGAATGGAATGGAATGGTGTGGAGTGGAGTGGAAAGGAGTGCAGTGGAGTGGAATGAAGTGGGGTGGAGTGGAATGGAATTCAATGGAATGGAATGGAATGCAATGGAATGGAATGGGTGGAGTGGAGTTGAGTGGAGTAGAGTGGAATTGAATGGAATGGAATGGAATGGTGTGGAGTGGAGTGGAAAGGAGTGCAGTGGAGTGGAATGAAGTGGGGTGGAGTGGAATGGAATGGAGGGAATGGAATGGAGTGGATTGCAATTTAGGGGAGTGGAATGGAGTGGAGTGGAGTGCCATGGAGATAAATGGAATGGAGTGGATTAGAGTGGAATGGTGTGTATTGGAATGAAATGGAATGGAATGGAATGCAACAGAATGGAAAGAGTAGAGTGGAGTGGAATAGAGAAGAATGGAATGTAGTGGAATGGAATGGAGTGGAGTGGAGTTTAAAGGAGTAGGGTGAATGGAGTGTAAGGGAAGTGAGTAGAGTGGAGTGGAGTGTAATGGACTGAAATGGAGTGGACTTGAACGTAGTGGAATCAAATGCAGTGGAATGGTGGGGAATGGAGTGTAATGGAGTGCAGTGGAGTAGAATGGAGTGGAATGGACGGGAATGGAGTGGAATGGAATGGAATGGGGTGGAATGGATTGGAATGGACTGGAATGGAATGGAAAGGATTGTAATGGAGTGGAATGGAATGAAGTGGAGTTGAATGGAGTGGAGTGGAGTGAAATTGAATGGAATGGAGTGGAGTGGAAGTGAGTGGAAAGGAATGGAATGGAGTGGAATGGAATGGAGTGGATGTGAATGGCATGGAGTGCATTGGAGTGGACATGAATGGAATGGAGTGGAAGGGAATAGTTTTTAATGGAATAGAGTGAAGTGGAGTGCAGTGGAATCGAATGTAATGGAGTGTAGCTTAGTGGCCTGGAATGGAGAGGAATGGAGTGCAATGGAGTGGAGTGGAATTCAGTGGAATGGAATGTAATATAATGGAGTAGAGTGGAACGGAATGGAGTGGAGTAGAGTAGAGTGGAGTGGAATGGAATGCAGTGGAGTCGAGTGGAGGGGAGTGGAATGGCGTGGAATGTAATGGAATGGAGTGGAATGGAATGGAGTGATATGCAGTGGAGTGGAATGGAGTGGAGAGCAATGGAGCGGAAAGTTGTGGAATGGAGTGGACTGGAGGGGAGTGGAGTTCAGTGGAAGGAAATGGAACGGAATGGAGTGGAGTGGAACGGAATGCAGTGGAGAGGAATGGAATGGAATGCAGTTGAGTGGAGTGGAGTGGAATGGAGTGCAGTGGACTTGAATGGAGTAGAGTGCAATGGATTGTAGTGGAATGGAATGAAATATAATGGAACGGAGTGCAGTGCAGTGGAGTGGAATGGAGTGGAATGCAATGGACTGGAGTAGAATGTAATGGAATGGAGTGAAGTGGAGTGGAATGGAGTGGATTGCAATGAACTGGAGTGGAATGGAATGGAAAGGAATGAAGTGGAGAGGAGTTGAATGGAGTGCAGTGAAGAGGAATGGAGATATATGGAATGCAATGGAATGGAATAGAATTGATTGGAGTGGAATACAATGTAGTAGAGTGAAATGGAAAGGAGTGGAATGGAATAGAATGGAATGGAGTGGAGTGGAGTGGGATGGAGTGGAGTGGAATGAAGTGGAGTGGAGTGGACTGCAACTGAATGGAATGGAGAAGAGTGGAATGGAATGGGATGGTTTGATGTCGATTTGAGTGCAGAGGAATGGAGTGGAATGGAATGGAGTGGAAGGCAGTGAAATGGAGTGGAATGCAGTGAAATGGAGTGCAGTGGAATGGAATGGCATGGAATGGAGTATATTGTAGTGGAGTGGAGTGGAGATGAGTGGAATGGAGTGTAGTGGAATGGAATGGAATGGATTGGAGCCTAATTCAGTGGAATGTACTGGAATGGAGAGGAATGGAGTGGAGTGGAGTAGAATGGAATGGAGTGAAGTGGAATGGTATGGATTTGAATGGAATGGAGTGCAGTGGAATGGAGTGTAGTGGAATGGAATGGAATTGAATGGAATGGAATGGAGTGGAGTGGAATGGAGTGGGGCGGAATGGAGTGGAGTGGAATGGAGTGGAGTGGAGTAGAGTGGAATGGAATGGATTGGAGTGGAATTGAATTGTATGGATTAGAATGAAGCGGAATGGAATGGAATGGAATGGAATGGAGTGGATTGGAGTAAAGTGGAGTGGAATGGAGTGGAATGGAATGGAATGGAGAGTTATGGAATGGACTGCAGTGGAATCGAGTTCAATGGAATGGTTTGGAGAGGAGTGGAGTGGAATGGAATGGAATGTAATGCTTTGGAATGGAATGGAATGGAGTTGAGTTGAGTGGAGTGAAGTGGAGTGAAGTGGACTGGAATGGAGTGGATTGAACTTGAATGGATTGGACTGGAATGGAATGGAATGGAATGGAGTGGAATGGCATGGAATTTAGTGGAGTGTGGTGGAATGGAGTGGAATGCATTGGAATTCAGTGGATTGGAATGGAACGGAAAGGAATGGAGAGCAGTGAAGAGGAATGCAGTGGAGTGGAGTGGAATGGAGTGGAGTGATGTGAAATGGAGTGGAATTGAAAAGAATGGATTGTAGTGTAATGGACTGGAGTGGAGTGGAGTGGAATGAAATGCAATAGAGTGCACTGGAATGGAGTGGAGTGGAATGGAGTGGAATGGAATGGAGTGGAATGTTATGCCTTGGATTGGAGTGGAATGGAGTGGAATTCAGTGGAATGGAATGGAGTGGAATTGACAAGAGTGGAGAGTAGAGGAGTGGAATGGAATCGAATTGAGTGGAGTGGAGTGGAATGGAGTGGATTGGAACGGAGTGGAGAGGAGTGAAATTGAATAGAATGGAGTGGAGTGGAATGGTTGGATAGGAATGGAGTGGAAAGGAGTGGAATGGAATGGAGTGGAGTGAAGTGCAATGGAATTGAGTGGAATGGAGTGGAGTGTAGTGCAGTGGAATGGAATGGAATGGAGTGGACTGGAATGGAATGGAGTGGACTGGAATGGAATGGAATAGAAACTTGAGGATATTTACAGCATTTTGAGGCCTATGGTGGAAAAGAAAATATCTTGACATAAAAAATACACATAAGCTTTAGGAGAAACTACTTTGTGATGTGTGCATTCAACCAACAGAGTTGAAAATATCGTATGATAGAGCAGTTTTGAAACTCTCTTTTTGTTGAATCCACAAGTGGATATTTGGACCCCTTGCGGCCTATGGTCAGAAAGGAAATATCTTCACATAAAAGCTACACAGAAGCATTATGTGAAACTTCTTTGTGATGTGTGCATTCATCTCACAGATTTGAGCTTTTCATTTGATTGAACAGTTTTGAAACAGTCTTTTCGTAGAATCTGCAAGGGGATGTTTGGAGTGCTTTCAGGCCTATTGTGGAAAAGGAAATATCTTCACATAAAAACTACACAGAAGAATTCTGAGAAACTTCTTAATGATGTGTGCATTCATCTCACAGAGGTGAAAATTTCTTTTGATTGAGCAGTTTCAAAAATCTCTTTTTGCAGAATCTGCAATTGGATATTTGGAGCACTGTGAGGCCTATGGTGGAAAAGGAATTATCTTCACATAAAAACTACACAGAGGCATTCTGAGAAACTTCTTTGTGATGTGTGCATTCAACTCACATTGTTGAACCTATGCTTTGGTTGAGCAGTTTTGAATCTCTTTTCGTAGAATCTGCAAGTGGATATTTGGAGCCCTTTCCACCACATTTCGGAAAAGGAAATAAGTTCACATAAAACCTACACAGTAACATTCTGAGAAATATTTTTGTGATGTGTGCATTCATCTCACATAGTTCAGCCTTTCATTTGATTGAGCATTTTTTAAACACTCTTTTTGCAGATTCTGCAAGAGGATACGTGGAGAGCTTTGAGGTTTATGGTGGAACAGGAAATATCTTCACATAAATACTACACAGCAGCATTCTTTGAAACTTCTCTGTGAAGTGTGCATTCACCTCATATAGTTGAACTTTCCAGTTGATTGAGCAGTTTTGAAACACTCTTTTTGTAGAATTTCCAAGAGGATATTTGTAGCAGGTTGAGGCCTACTGTTGGAAGGGAAATTTCTTCTTATAAAAACTACACAGTAGCATTCTGAGAAACTTATTTATGATGTGTGCATACAACTCACAAATTTGAAAATATCTTTTGAATGAGCAATTTCAAAACTCTCTTTTTGTAGAATCTGCAAGTTGTTATTTGGAGCCCTTTGCAGCCTACCGTGGGAAAGGAAATATGTTCACATAAAAACTACACAGAAGCATTCTGAGAAACATCATGGTTATGTGTGCATTCATCTCACAGAGTTGAAACTTTCTTTTGATTGAGCAGTCTTGAAACATTCATTTTGTAGGATCTGCATGTGGATATTTGGAGTGCTTTGAGGCCTGTTGTGGAAAAGGAAGTATCTTCACATAAAAACTACACAGAAACATTCTGAGAAATTACTTTATGATGTGTGCATTCATCTCACAGAGTTGAACATTTCTTTTGGTTGAGCAGGTTTGAAACACTCTTTTTGTAAAATCTGCAAGGGATATTTTGAGTGCTTTGAAGCCTATTGAGGAAAAGGAAATATCTTCACATAAATACTACACAGAAGCATTGTGAGAAACTTCTTTGTGATGTGTGCATTCATCTCAGAGTTGAGGATTTCTTTTTAGTGAGCAATTTTGAAACACATTTTTTTAGAATCTGCAAGGAGATATTTGTAGTGCTTTGAGGACTGTAGTGGAAAAGGAAATATCTTCACATGAAAACTACCCAGAAGCTTTCTGACAAACTTCATTGTGAGGTGTGGTTAAACTCACAGAGTTGAACCTATCATTTGATAAAGTAGTTTGGAAACTCTCTTTTTGTAAAATCTGCAAGTGTGTATTTGGAGCCTTTGCGGACTATTGTGGAAAAGGAAATATCTTCACTAAAAGTTACACAGAAGCATTGTGAGAAACTTCTTTGTGATGTGTGCATTCAACTCACAGAGTTGAAACTTTCTTTGATTCATCATTTATGAAACACAATTTTTGTAGTATCTGCAAGTGGGTATCTGGAATGCTTTGAGGCCTATAGTGGAAAAGGAAATACTTTCACATAAAAACTACAAAGAAGCATTCTGAGAAACTTCTTTGTGAAGTGTGCATTCAACGCACAGTGTTGAAACTCACTTTTGATAGAGCAGTTGGAAAGTCACTTTTGTAGAATCTGCAAGTTGATACTTGGAGCCCTTTACAGCCTATGGTGGAAAAGGAAATATTTTCACAAAAAAACTACACAGAAACATTTTCAGAAAATTCTTTGCAATGTGTGCATTCATCTCACAGAATTGAACCTTTCTTTTGATTAAGTAGTTTTGAATCTCTCTTTTTGAAGAATCTGCAAGTGGATATTTGGAGCCCTTTGTGGTCTATTTTGGAAAAGGAAATATCTTCACTTAAAAACTATACAAAAGCCTTCTGAGAAACTTCTTTGTAATGTGTGCATTCATTTCACAAGGTTGAACATCTCTTTTGAATGTGCAGTTTTGAAACACTCTGTTTGTAGAATCTGCATATGCATATTTGGAGCCCTTTCTGGCCTATTTTGGAAAAGGAAATAAGTTCACAGAAAACCTACACAGAAGCCTTCTGAGAAACTACTTTGTGATGTGTGCATCAATCTCACAGATGTGAACTTTTCTTTTGATTGAACAGTTAGGAAACACTCTTTTTGTAGAATCTGCAAGTCGATATTTGGAGCCCTTTGAGGCCTATTGTGGAAAAGGAAATATCCTCACATAAAAACTACACAGAAGCATTCTGAGAAACTCCTAGTGATGTGTGCATTCAACTCACAGAGTACAACCTATCTTTTAAAGGAGCAGTTCTGAAACTCTTTTTGTAGAATCTGCAAATGCATATTTGGAGACTTTTGCGGCCCATGGTGGAAAAGAAAATATCTTCATATAAAAACTGCACAGAAGCATTCTGAGAAACTTCTTTTCAATGTGTGCATTCATCTCACAGAGTTGAACTTTTCTGTTGATTGAGCAGTTTGGAAACATTCTTTTTGTAGAATCTACAATTGGATATTTGGAGCACTTTGAAGCCTATGGTGGAAAAGGAAATATCTTCACAAAAAAACTACACGGAAATATTCTGAGAAACTTCTTTGTGACGTGTGCATTCATCTCACAGAGTTGAACCTATCTTTTAATAGAGCAGTATTGAAAATCTCTTTTTGTAGAATCTGCAAGCAGATATTTGGAGCCCTTTGCCATCTGTGGTGTTAAAGGAAACATCTTCACATAGAAACTACACAGAAGCATTCTGAGAAACTTCTTTGTGATGTGTGCACTCATCTCACAGAGTTGAACCTTTCTTTTGATTTGGCAGTTTGTAAACACTGATTTTGTAGAATCTGAAAGTGGATATTTGGAGCACTTTGAGGCCTATGG
This sequence comes from Pongo abelii, assembly GCF_028885655.2. NCBI lineage: Eukaryota > Metazoa > Chordata > Mammalia > Primates > Hominidae > Pongo > Pongo abelii. Next base: position 12,362,947 of record NC_072000.2, on the reverse strand, counting down.
TGGAAAACGTAATATCTTCACCTTAAAAGTACACAGAAGCATTATGAGAAACTTCTTTCTGATGTGTGCATTCAACTCACAGCGTTGAAACTATTTTTCATTGAGCAGTTTTGAATATCTCTATTTGCAGAATCTGCAAGTGGATATCTAGAGACCTTTCTGGCCTATTTTGAAAAAGGAAATAACAGAAAAAATACACAGGATCATTCTGATAAAATTTTTGTGATGTGTGCATTCAACTCACAGAGTTGAACCTATTTTTGATAAAGCAGTTTTGAAACTCTCTTTTTGTAGAATCTGCAAGTGGATATTTGGAGCCCTTTGTGGCATATGGTGGAAAAGGAAATATCTTCATATGAAAACTACACAGAAGTATTCTGAGAAACCTTTTTGTGATGTGTTCATTCATTTGACAGAGTTGAAAATTTCATTTAATTGAGCAGTTTTGAAACAGTCTTTTTTAAAATCTGCAAGTGGATATCTGGAGAACTTTAAGGCCTATTGTGGAAAAAGAAATATCTTCACAGAAAAACTACATAGAGGCATTATGAGAAAATTCTTTGTGATTTGTGCTTTCATCTCACACAGTTGAACCTTTATTTTGATTGAGCCATTTGGAAACACTCTTTTTGGAGAATCTGCAAGTGGATGTTAGGAGAGCTTTGTGGTCTATGGTGGAAAAGGATATATCTTCACATAAAAAACAGGCAAAACATTCTGAGAAACTTGTTTTTGATGTGTGCATTCAACTCACAGAGTTGAAATTATCTTTTGATTCGGCAGTTTTAAATCTCTCCTTTTGTAGAATCTGCAATGGATATTTGGAGACTTTTGTGACCTATTTTGGAAAAGGAAATATCTTCACATAAAAATTACACAGAAGCATGCGGAGAAACTTCTTTGTGATGTGTGCATTCATTTCCCAGATTTGAACCTTTCTTTTGATGGAGCAGTTTTGAAACACTCTTTTGATGGTATCTGCAAGTGGATATTTGAAGCCTTTGAGGCCTTTTGCGGAAAAGGTAATATATTCACATAAAAACTACACAGAAGCATTCTGAGACATTTCTTGTGAAGTGTGCATTCATCTCACAGAGTTGACACTTTCTTTTGATTGAGCAGTTTCTAAACAGTCTTTTTGTAGGATATGCAGGTGGAAATTTGGAGTGCTTTTAGGCCTATGGTGGAAAAGGAAACATCTTCACAGAAAAACTACAAAGAAGCATTCCGAGAAACTTCGTGTGATGTGTGCATTCATCTCACAGTGTTAAACGTTTCTTTTGATTGAGCAGTCTGGAAACACTTTTTGTAGAATATGCAAGTGGATATGTGAAGCACTTTTATGCCTATTGTGGAAAAGGAAATATCTTCACCTTCAAACTACACAGAAGCATTCTGAGAAACCACTTTGTGATGTGTGCATTCATCTCACATAGTGGAATATTTCTTTAGATTGAACAGTTTGGAAACACTCTTTTTGTAGAATCTGCAAGTGGATATTTGGAGCACTTATGGCCTGTGGTGGAAAGGAAATATCTTCACAAAGAAACTACAAAGAAGCATTCTGAGAAATTTCTTTGTGATGTGTGCTTTCAACTCACAGATTTGAAACTATCTTTTGATTGAACTGTTATGAAACTCTCTTTTTGTAGTATCTCCAAGTGGATATTTAGAGCCGTCGCTGGCCGATTTTGGATAAGGAAATATCTTCAGAGAAAAACTACACTGAAGCCTTCTCAGAAACTTCTTTGTGATGTGTGCATTCATGTCACAGAGTTGAACATTTCTTTTGATTGAACAGTTTGGAAACACTCTTTTTGTAGAATCTGAAGGGGATACTTGGAGCCCTTTGAGGCCTATTGGGGAAAAGGAAATATCCTCACATAAAAACTACACAGAAGCATTCTGAGAAACTTCTTTGTTATGCGTGCATTCAACTCACAACTTTGAATTGTTCTTTTGATTGAGCAGTTTTTAAACACAGTTTTAGTAGAATCTGCAATTGGATATTTTGTGTGATTTGTGACCTTTATTGGAAAAGGAAATATCTTCACATAAAAACAAGACAGATGGATTCTGAGAAACTTCTTTGTGACATGTGGATTCATCCCACGGAGTTGAACCTTTCTTTTAATTAAGCAGTGTTGAAACACTCTTTTTGTAGAATCTGCAAGTGGATATTTGGATCGCTTTGAGGGCTATGGTGGAAAAGGAAATATCTTCATGTAAAAACTAGACAGATGCATTCTGAGAAACTTCTTTGTGATGTGTGCATTCATCTCACAGAGTTGAACCTTTATTTTGATTGAGCAGTTTTAAAACACTCTTTTTGTAGAACATGCAATTGGATATTTGAAGAGTTTAAGGCCCTTGGAGGAAAAGAAAATATCTTCACATAAAAACTACACAGAAGCATTCTGAGAAACTTTTTTGTGATGAGTGCATTCATCTCACAGAGTTGAGCCTTTCTTTTGACTGAGCAGTTTTTAAACACTCTATTTGTTGAATCTGCAAGAGGATATTTATAGACCTTTGAGGTTAATGTTTGAAAAGGAAATATCTTCATATAAATATTAGACAGAAGCATTCTGAGAAACATCCTAGTGATGTGTGCATTCATCTCACCGGGTTGAACATTTGTTTATGTTGAGCTGTTTTGAAACACTCTTCTGTAGAATCAGCAGGTGGATATTTGGAGGGCTTTGAGGCCTATGGTGGAAAAGGAAATATCTTCAGATAAAAATTAGACCCAGGCATTCTGAGAAACTTCTTTGTGATGTGTGCATTCATCTCACAGACTTGAGCCTTTATTTTGATAGGGCAGTTTTAAAACACTCTTTTTGTAGAACCTGCAATTGGATATTTGGAGAGTTTGAGGCCCGTGGAGGAAAAGGAAATATCTTCACATAAAAACTGAACAGAAGCATTCTGAGAACCCTTTTTGTGATGTGTGCTTTCATCTCACAGAGTTGAACCTTTCTTTTGACTGAGCAGTTTATAAACACTCTATTTGTAGAATCTGCAAGTGGATATTAGGAGAGCTTTGTGGTCAATGTTTGAAAAGGAAATATCTTCATATAAAGATTAGACAGAAGCATTCTGACAAACATCCTAGTGATGTGTGCGTTCATCTCAGAGAGCTGAACATTTCTTTTGATTCAGCAGTTTTGAAACACTCTTCTGTAGAATCTGCAGGTGGATATTTGGAGCGCTTTGAAGCCTATGGTGGAAAAGGAAATATCTTCAAATAAAAATTAGACCGAAGCATTCTGAGAAACTTCTTTGTGATGTCTGCATTCATCTCACAGAGTTGAACCTTACTTTTGATTGAGCAATTTTGAAACACTCTTTTTGTAGAATCTCCATGTGAATGTTCAGAGCACATTGGGGCCTATGGTGAAAAAGAAAATACCTTCACATAAAAACTACAGAGAAGCAATCTGAGAAAATTGTGATGTGTGCATTCAGCTCTCAGAGTTGAACCTTTCTTTTGAAGGATCAGTTTGGAAACACTCTTTTTGTAATATCTTCATGTTGATATTTGGAGCGGATTGAGGCATATGGTGGAAAAGGACATATCTTCACATTAATACTAGACAGGAACATCCTGAGAAACTTATTTGTGATGAGTGCATTCAACTCAGAGAGTTGAAACTTTCTTTTGATTGAGCAGTTTTGAAACACACTTTTGTAGAATCGACAGGTGGCTATTTGGGGCGCTTTGAAGCATATGGTGGAAAAGGAAATATCTTCACATGAAAATTAGGCAGAAGCATTCTGAGAAACTTCTTTATGATCTTTGCATTCGACTCACAGAGTTTAAACTTTCTATTTATTGAGCAGTTTTCAAACTCTCTTTTGGTAGAATCTGCAAGTGGATATTTGGAGCACTTTGAGACCTATGGTGGGAAAGGAAATATCTTCATATAAAAATTAGATGGAAGCTTTCTGAGAAACTTCTTTGTGATGACAGTGTTCATCTCACAGAGTTGAAAGTTTATTCTGATTTAGCAGTTTTGAAACACTCTTTTTGTAGAATCTGCATGTGGATGTTTGGAGCACTTTGGGGACTATGGTGGAAAAGGAAATATCTGCACACAAAAACTAAACAGAAGCATTCTGAGAAACTCCCTTTTGATGTGTGCATTGAACTCACAGAGTTGACCCTTTCTTTTGATTGAGCATTTTTGGAATACTCTTTATGTGGTATCTGCAAATGGATATTTGGAGCAGATTGAGGCCTATGGAGGAAAAGGACATATCTTCACATAAATACCAGACAGTAGCATTCTGAGAAACTTATTTGTGATGTGTGCATTCAACTCACAGAGATGAAACCTTCTTTTGATTGAGCAGTTTTGAAAAACTCTTACTGTAGAATCTTTAAGTGGATATTTGGAATGCTTTGTGTCCTAGAGTGGAAAAGCAAATATCTTCACACAAAAACTAGACAGAAGCATTCTGAGAAACTTCTTTGTGATGTGTGCATTCATCCCTGAGAGTTGAATCCTTCTTTTGATTGGGCAGTTTTGAAACAGTCCTTTTGTAGAATCTGCAAGTGGATGTTTGGAGTGCCTTGGTGTCTACAGTGGAAAAGGAAATATCTTCACATAAAAACTAAACAGGAGCATTCTGAGAAACTTCTTTGTGATGTGTGCATTCATCTCACAGAGATGAATATTTCTCTTTATTGAGCAGTGTTGAAACACTCTTTTTGTACAATCTGTGAGTGAATATTTTCAGCACTTTGAGGCCTATGGTGAAAAAGGAAATATCTTCACTTAAAAAGTACACAAAAGCACTCTGAGAAACTTCTTTGTGATGTGTGCATTCATCTCACAGAGATGAAACTTTCTTTTGATTCTTCAGTAGTGAAACACGTTTTTGTAGAAACTGCAATTGGATATTTGGAGCGCTTTGAGGCCTATGTTGGAAAAGGGAGTATCTTCACATAAAAAAGAGACAGAAGCATCCTGAGAAACTTCTCTGTGATGTGTCCATTCATCTCACAGAATTGAACCTATCTTTTGATTGACCAGTTTTGAAACATGCTTTTTGTAGAATCTGAAAGTGGATATTTTGAACGCTTTGTGGCTTATGGTGAAAAAGAAATATATACAAATAAAAACTAGAAAGAAGCATTCTGAGAAACTTCTTTGTGATGTGTGCCTTCAGCTTACAGTGTTGAACTTCATTTTTGATTGAGTCGTTTGGAAACAGTCATTTTTAGAAACTGCAAGGAATATTTGTGAGCAGTTTGAAACCTACAGTGAAAAAGGAATTATCCGCAAATAAAATCTAAACAGAAGCTTTCTGAGAAACTTCTTTGTGATGTGTGCATTCGCCTCACATAGTTGAATTTTGTTTTGATTGAGCAGTTTTTAAACAGTCTTTTTGTACAATCTGCAAAGTGATATCTGTGAATGCTTTCAGGCTTATGATGAAAAAGGAAATATCTTCACCAAAACCTATAAAGAAGCTTTCTGAGAAACTTCTTTAGGATGTGTGCATTCATCTCACAGAGTTTAACATTTTTTTTGATTCATCAATAAAAAAACAGTCTTTTTGAAGAATCTGTAAGGAGACATTTTTGAGCTCTTTGAAGCCTGTGGTGAAAAATGAAATATCTTTACAAAAAAACTTTACAGAAGCTTTCTGAGGAAGTTCTCTGAGATGTGTGCTTTCATCTCACAGAGTTGAACCTTTGTTTTGATTGAGCAGTTTGGAAAAAGTCTTTTTGTAGAATCTGTAAAGGGATATTTGAAGGCGTTTTGAGTCCTATGGTGAAAAAGGAAATATCTTCACATGAAAACAAGACAGAACCTTTCTGAGAAACTTCCTTGTGATGTGTGCATTCTTCTCAAAGAGTTGAAACTTTCTTTCAACTTATTGGGTTGGAAACAGTCTTTTTTTAGAATATGCAAGGGGATATTTATGAGCGGTTTGAGGTCTGCAGTGAAAAAGGAAATATCTTAACATAAAACCTAGACAGAAGCATTCTGAGAGACTTGTCTGTGATGTGTGCATTCATCTCAGAGAGTTGAACTTTTCTTTTCATTGGGCAGGTTTGAAACCGTCTTTTTGTAGAATCTGCAAAGTGATATGTTTCAGCAGTTTGAGCCTTATGGTGAAAAAGGAAATATGAAAAAATAAAATGTAGACAGCAGCTTTCCGAAAAACTTCTTTGTGATGTGTGCAGTCATCTCACAGGGTTGAAACTTTCTTTTGATTGAGCAGTTTGGAAACAGTCTTTTTGTAGAACCTGCAAAGTGATATTTGTGAATGCTTTGAGGTTTATGGTGAAAAAGGAAATAACTTCACATAAAAACTAGGCTCATGTTTTCTGGGAAGCTTCTTTGTGAGGGGTGTATGCATCTCAAAGAGTTCAATCTTTCTTTTGATTGAGCAGTTTAGAAAGAGTGTTTTTGGAGAATCTGCAAAGGGATGTTTTTGAGTGGTTTGAGGAATGTGGTAAAAAACGAAATATCTTCATATAAAAACTAGACAGAAGCATTCTCAGAAACCACTTTGTGATGTGTGCATTCATCTCACAGAGTTGAATTTTCTTTCATTGAGTAGTTTGGAAACAGTCTTTTTGTAGAATATGCAAAGGGATATTTGTGAGCTTTTTGAGGCCTATTGTGAAAAAGGAAATATCCACAAATAACGTCTAGACAGAAGCCTTATGAGAAACTTCTCTGTGATGTGTGCATTCACCACACAGAGTTGAACCTTTCTTTTGATTCAGCTGTTTGGAAACAGTCTTTTTGTAGAATCTGCAAAGGAAAATTTGTGAACTCTTTGAAGCTTATGGTGAAAAAGACGTATCTTCACATAAAAACTAGACAGAAACGTTCTGAGAAACTTCTTTGTAATGTGTGCATTCATCTCACACAGCTGAACTTTCATTTGGTTGAGCAGTTTGGAAACAGTCCTTTTGTAGAGTCTGCAAAGGGTTATTTATGAGCGGTTAAAGGCCTATGGTGAAAAAGGGAGTATCGACAAATAAGAACTAGACAGAAACTTTCTGAGAAACTTCTCTGTGATGTGTTCATTCATCTCACAGAGTAGAAAGCTTTCTTTGATTGAGCAGTTTGGAAACAACCTTTTTGTAGAATCTGCAAAGGGATATATGTAGACAGTTTCAGGTCTATGGTGAAAATGGAAATATCTTCACATAAAAACTAGACAGAAGCTTTCTGAGAAAATTCTTTGTGATGTGCTCATTCATCTCACAGATTTGAAGTCTTCTTTTCATTGGTCTGTTTGGATAGAGTCTTTTTGTAGAATCTGCTTTGCGATATTTGTGAGCCCTTTGAAGCCTATGGTGAAAAAAGAAATATCTTCACACAAAAACTAGACAGAAGCATTCTGAGAAACTTTGTTGTGATGTGTGCATTCATTCAAAAGAGCTGAACCTACCTTTGGATTGAGCAGTTTGGAAACAGTCCTTTTGTAGAATGTACAAAGGGATATTTGGGATCCCTTTTTGGCCTATGGTGAAAAAGGAAATATCTTCACATAAAAACTAGACAGAAGCATTCTGAGAAACTTCTTTTTGATGTATGCATTCTTCTCACAGCGTTGAACCTTTCTTTAGATAGAGCATGTTGGAAAATGTCTTTTTGTAGAATCTGCAATGTGATAATTTGAATGCTTTGAGACATGGTGAAAAAGGGAGTATCTTCACATAAAAACTGGATGGAAGCTTTCTGAGAAACTTCTTTGTGATGTGTGCATTTATCTCAAAGAGTTGAAGCTTTATTTGGTTGAGCAGTTTTGGAACAGTCTTTTTGTAAAATCTGTAAAGGGATATTTGTGAGGGCTTTGAGACCTATATTGAAAAAGGAAACATCTTCAAATAAAAACTAGACAGAAGCTTTCTGAGAAACTTCTTTGTGATGTGATCATTCACCTCAAAGAGTTGAACCTTTCTTTTGATTGAGTAGTTTGGAAACAGTCTTTTTGTAGAATCTGCAAAGGGTTATTTATGAGCGGTTTGAGGCCTATGGTGAGAAATTGAGTATCAACAAATAAAACTAGACAGAAACTTTCTGAGAATCTTCTCTGTGATGTGTGTTTTCCTCTTGCAGAGTGGAGGCTTTCTTTAAGCCGTTTGGAAACAGTCTTTTTATAGAATCTTCAAAGGGATATATGTAGGCGGTTTGAGGTCTATTGTGAAAACGGAAATATCTTCACTTAAAAACTAACTGCTCAATGGGAAGAAATTTTACTTCTGTGTGATGAATGCACATGTCACAAAGGAGTTACTCAGAAAATTTCTTTCTACTTTTTATGTGAAGATATTTCCTTTTTCACCATCTGCCTCAACGTCTTCCCAGATATCCCTTTGCATTTTCTATAAAAAGACTGTTTCCAAACTGCTCAATAAACAGAATGGTTCAACCCTGTGAGAAGAATGTGCACATCACAAAGAAGTTTCTCAGAAAACTCCCTTTTCGTTTTTATGTGAAGATATTTCCTTTTTGAACATAGGCCTCAACACCCTCCCAAATATACCTTTGCAGAATCTACAAAAAAAACTGTTTCCAAACTGCTCAATCAAAAGAAAGTTTCAACTCTGTGTGATGAATGCACACATCAGAAAGTTTCTCAGCAAGATTCTCACTAGTTTTTATGTGAAGATAGTTCCTTTTTCAACTTGGGTCTCAAAGCACTCAAAAATATCCCTTTGTACATCCTAGAATAACAGAGTTTACAAACTGCTCAATGAAAAGAAACGTTTACCTCTGTGAGATGAATACACATATTTTAAAGCAGTTTCTCAGAATGCTTCTTTCTAGTTTTTATGTGAAGATATTTCCTTTTTCACCATAGGCCTCAACGTGCTCCTAAATATCCCTTTGCAGATTGTAAAAAAAGACTGTTTCCAAACTGCTCAATCCGAAGAAAGTTTCAACTCTGTGAGATGAATGCACACATCACAAAGAAGTTTCTCAGAATCTTTCTTTATAGTTTTTCTGTGAAGGTATTTCCTTTTACACCATAGGCCTCAAAGCCCTCACAAATATCCCTTTACAGATTCTACAAAAACTCTGCTTCCAAACTGCTCAATAAAAAGAATTATTGAACACTGTGAGATGAATGCACACATCTCAAAGAAGTTTCTCTGAAACCTTAAGTCTAGTTTTTATGTGAATAGATTTCCTTTTTCACCATAGGCCTCAAAGTGTTCCAAATATCCATTTGCAGATTCTACAAAAAGACTGTTTCCAAACTGCTCAATCAAAACAAAGGTTAAACTCTGTTTAATGAATGCACACATCACAAAGAAGTTTCTCAGAATGCTTCTGTGTAGATATTATGTAAAAATACTTGCTTTTTCACCATAGGCCTCAAAATGCTCACAAATATACGTTTACAGACTCTATAAAAATACTTTTTCCAAATTGCTCAATCAAAAGAAAGGTTCAAATCTGTGACATGTATGCACATTACAAAGAGTTTTCTCACAAAGCTTCTCTCTACTTTTCATGTGAAGATATTTCCTTTTTCACCATAGACCTCAAAACGTTCACAAATATCCCTTCACAGATTCTACAAAAAGACTCTTTACACACTGCTCAATGAAAATAATGTTTCAACTTTGTGAGATAAATGCTCACATTGCCAGGAAGTTTCTCAGAAAGCTTCTGTGTAGTTTTTATGTGAAGATATTTCCTTTTTCACCATATGCTTCAAAGGGCTCAAAAATATCCCTTTACAGATTTTACAAGAAAAGAGTTTCCAGTCTTCTCATTGAAAAGAAACAGACACATCTGGGAGATGAATGCACATATCACAAAGCAGTTTCTCAGAAACATTCTGTCTAGTTTTCATGTGAAGGTATTTCGTTTTTCACCACTGGACACAAAGCACTCAAAATTGTCCGTTTGCAGATTCTACAAAAAGTCTGTTTCCACACTGCTCATCAAAAGAAAGGTTCAACTCTGTGAGATGAATGCACACGTCAAAAAAAAGTTTATCAGAAAGCTTCTATTAAGTTTTTTTATGAATGTTTCCTTTGTCACCACGAGCCTCAAAGTGCTCACAAATATCCACTTGAAGAATATTTAAAAAGACTTTTTCCAAACTCCTCTATCAAAAGAAAGTTTGAACTGTGTGAGATTAATGCACACATCACAAAGAAGTTTCTCAGAAAGCTTCTTTATAGTTTTTCTGGGAAGATATTTCCTTTTTCACCATAGGCCTCAAAGCCCTCACAAATATCTCTTTGCAGATTCTACAAAAAGACTGTTTCCAAACTGCTCAATAAAAAGAATTATTGAACTTTGTGAGATGAATGCACACATCTCAAAGAAGTTTCTCAGAAACGCTTAGTCTAGTTTTTATGTGAATATATTTCCTTTTTCACCATAGGCTTCAAAGTGCTCTAAATAGCCATTTGCAGGTTCTACAAAAAGTCTGTTTCCAAACGGCTCAATGAAAAGAAAGTTTCACCTCTGTGAGATGAATGCACACATCACTAAGAAGTTTCACAGGAGGCTTCTGTCTAATTTTTATATGAAGACATTTCCTTTTTCACCATAGGCCTCCATCTGCTCACAAATATCCCTTAGCAGATTCTACAAGAACAGAAATCCAGACTGATCAAGGAAAACAAAGGTTTTTCTCAGTGAGATGAATGCACACATCAGGAAACTGTTTCTCAGAAACCGTCTGTATACTTTTTATGGGATGATATTTCTTTTTTCCGCCTAGGACACAAAGTGCTCAAAAATATCACTTTGCAGATTCTATGAAAAGATTGTTCCCAATCTGCTCCATCAAAAAAATAGTTCAACTCCGTGAGATGAATGCATACATCACAAAGAAGTTTCTCAGAAACCTTCTTTATAGTTTTTATGTGAAGATATTTCCTTTCTCACCATAGGCCTCAAAGTGCTCAGCAATATCCCTTTGCAGATTCTGCAAAAAGACTGCTTCCCAACTGATCAACCAAATAAATGCTTGAACTCTGTGAGATGGATGCACACATCACAAAGAGGTTTCTCAGGGATCTTCTGTCCATTTTTTATGTGAAGATATTTCCTTTTTCACCATAGCACTCAAAGCCCTGATAAATATCCCTTGCAGATTCCACAAATAGACTGCTTCCAGATTGGTCAATCAAAAGGATGGTTCAAATTTGTGAGATGATTGCACACATCACAGAGATGCCACTAAGAAAGCTTCTGTCTAGTTTTTATGTGAAGATATTTCCTTTTTCATGATAGGCCTCAAAGCACTCACAAATACCCTGTTGCAGATTCTACAAGAACAGAGTTTCCAGACTGATCAGAGAAAATAAACGTTTACCTCTGTGAGAGCAATGCACACGTCACAAAGCTGTTTCTAAGAAACCTTCTTTATACCTTTTATATGAATATATTTCGTTTTTCACCATTGGCCTCAAAGCGCTCATAAATATCCCTTTGCAGATTCGACAAACAGACCGTTTCCATACTGCTCAATCAAAAGTAAGTTTAATCTTTTTGAGATGAATGCCCACATCACAAAGAGGTTTCACAGAAAGCCTCTCTCTAGTTTTTATGTGAAGATATTTCCTTTTTCACCATAGGCCTCAAAGCACTCACAAATATCCCTTTAGAGACTCTACAAGAACAGTTTCCAGACTGACTAGAGAAAAGAAACGTTTACCTCTGTGAGATGAATGCATACATCACAAAGCTGTTTCTGAGAAACCTTGTTTATACTTTTTATGTGAATATATTTCCTTTTTCACCATAGTCCTCAAAGCACTCATAAATATCCCTTTGCAGATTCTACAAAAAGACTGTTTCCAAACTGTTCAATCAAAAGAATGGTTGAACTCTATGAGATGAATGCACACATCACAAAGAAGTTTCTTGGAAAGCTTCTGTCTAGTTTTTATGTGAAGATATTTCCTGTTTCATCATAGGCCTCAAAGCTCTCAAAAATATGCCTTTACAGATTCTACAAAAATATTGTTTCCAAATTGCTCAATCCAAAGAAAGTTTCAAATCTGTGAGATGAATGCACACATCACAAAGAGGTTTCTCAGAAAGCTTCTCTCTAGTTTTCATGTGAAAATATTTCCTTTTTCACCATAGGCTTCAAAGCATAAAAAATATCCCTTTGCAGATGATACCAAAATACTATTTACAAACTGCTCAATCAGAAGAATATTTCAACTCTGTGAGATGAATTCTCGCATCTCCAAGATGTTTCACAGAAAGCTTCTGTCTACTTTTTACGTGAAGATAATTACTTTTTCACCATAGGCCTCTAAATGCTGACAAATATCCCTTTGCAGATTTTACAAGAAGATATTCAGCTCAAGGAAGAGAAATGGTAACCTCTGTGAGATGAAAGCACATATCACAATGCAGTTTATCAGAAATATTGTGTCTAGTATTTATATAAAGTTAATTCATTTTTCAACATAGGACAAAAAACACTAACTAAATTCTACAAAATACTTTGGAAATTCTACTAAATACTGCTCCCAAACTGCTCATCAAAAGAAAGGTTCACCTCTGTGGAATGAATGCGTATATCAAAAAGATGATTCTCAGAAAGCTTCTATCTTTTTTTATGTGAATGTGTTTCCTTTTTCACCATGGGCCTCAAAGTGCTTAAAAATATCCCTTTGCAGATCCTAAAAAAAGACTGTTTCCAAACTGCTGAGCCAAAGGAATGGTTCAAATCTGTGAGATGAATGCACACATCACAAAGAAGTTTCTCACAAACCTTCTTTATAGTTTTTATGTGAAGATATTTCCCTTTAACCATAGATCTCAAGGGGCTCGGAAATATACTTTGCATATTCTACAAAATGACGGTTTCTCAACTGCTCAATCAAAAGAATTGTTGAACTCTGTGAGATGAATGGATGCATCACAAAGAAGTTTCTCAAATTCTTTAGTCTAGTGTTTATGTAAAGATATTTTCTCTTTCACCATAGGCCTCAAAGTGCTCAGAAATATCCCTTTACAGATTCCACAAAAAGACGTTTCCAAACTGCTCAATCAAAAGAAAGTTTCAATTCTGTGAGATGAATGCACACATCACCAAGAAGTTTCTCAGTATGTTTCTGTCTAGTTTTTATGTGAAGACAATTGCTTTTTCACCATAGAGGTTCTACACACTCACAAATATCCCTTAGCAGATTCTAAAATAAGAGAGTTTCCCAATGATCAAAGAAAAAAATCATTTACCTCTGTGAGATTAATGCAGACATCACAAAACAGTTTCTCAGAAAACTTCTTTATACTTTTGTGTGAAGATACTTCTTTTTCTGCATAGGCCTCAAAATGCTTACAAATATCACTTTCCACATTCTACAAAAATACCGCTTCCAAATGATGAATCAAAAGAGAGGTTCAACTCTGTGAGATGAATGCATATATCACAAAGAAGTATCTCAGAATCTTTCTGTATACTTTGTATGTGAAGATATTTCCTTTGTCAACATGGGCCTCAAAGTGCCCAAAAATACCCTTTTTCAGATTTTACAAGAACAGAGTTTCTAGACTGCTCAGAGAAAAGAAACTGCTTACCTCTGTGAGATGAATGCACACATCACAAGGCTGTTTTTAGGAAACCTGCTTTACAGTTCTTATGTGAAGATATGTCCTTTTCCACCATAGGCCTCACAGCAATTCAAATATCCACTTGCAGATTCTACAAAAAGAGTGTTTCAAAACTGTGCAATCAAAGGAAAGGTCCAACTTTGTGAGCTGAATGCAAATATCACAAAAAATTTTCTCAGAATGCTTCTGTCTAATTTTTATGTTAAGGTATTTCCTTTTCCACCATAGGCATCAAAGCGCTTCAAATATCCACATGCAGATACTACATAAAGACTGTTTCCAAACTGCTCAATCAAAAGTGTAGTTAAACTCTCTGGGATGAATACACACATCACTAAGAAGTTTCTCAGAATGCTTCTATCTAGTTTTTATATGAAGATATTTCCTTTTGCAACATAGGCCTCAAATCACCACAAATATCCACTTACAAATTCTAAAAAAAGAGTATTTCAAAACTGGTCAATCAAAAGAAAGTTTGAAATCGGTGAGATGAATGCACACATCACAAAGAAGTTTCTCAGAATGCTTCTGTCTAGTTTTTACGTGAAGATATTTCCTTTTCCACTCTAGGCCACAAAGCGCTCCATATATCCACTTGCAGATTCTACAAAAAGAGTGTTTCAAAACCGCTGAATCAAAAGAAAGGATCAACTCTGTGAGTTGAATGCACACACCACAAAGAAGTTTCTCAGAATTCTTCTGTCCAGTTTTTATGGGGAGATATTTTCTTTTCCAACATAGGGCTAAAAGTGACATAAATATCCACTTGCAGATTCTACAAAAAGAGTTTTTCAAAACTGCTCAATCAGAAGAAAGGTTCAACTCTGTGAGATGAATGAACACATCACAAAGTATTTCCTTAAAAATTTTCTGTCTAATTTTTATGGAAGATATTTCTTTTTCAACTCAGGCCTCAAAGCGCTGCAAATATCCACTTGCAGATTCTACAAAAATACTGTTTCCAAACTGCTAAATCAAAGGAAAGTTCAACTGTGTGAGATGAATGCACACATCACAAAGAAGGTTCTCAGAAAGCTTCTGTCTAGTTTTTATGTGAAGCCAGTTGCTATTTCACCCTTCGCTCAACACCCTCCAAATATCCATTTGCAGACTCTACAAAAAGACTGTTTCTAAAATGCTCAATCAAAAGAAAAGTTCAACTCTGTGAGATGAAAGAGCACATCACAAAGTAGTTTCTCAGAAAGCTTCTATCTAGTTTTTATATGAAGATATTTCCTGTTTCACCAGAGACCTCAAAGGGCTCACAAATATCCCTTTCCAGATTCTACAAAAAACAGTTTCCCAACTGCTCAATCAAAAGAAAGGTTCAACTGTGTGAGATGAAAGCACACATCCCCAAGAAGTTTCTCAGAAAGCTTCTGTCTAGTTTTTATGCAAAGATATTTCCTATTTCACTATAGGCCTCAAAGGGCTCACAAATATCCCTTTCCAGATTCTACAAAAAACAGTTTCCCAACTGCTCAATCAAAAGAAAGGTTCAACTGTGTGAGATGAAAGCACACATCCCCAAGAAGTTTCTCAGAAAGCTTCTGTCTAGTTTTTATGCAAAGATATTTTCTATTTCACTATAGGCCTCAATGGGTTCACAAATATCCCTTTGCATATTCTACAAAAAGACTGTTTCCAAACTGCTCATTCAAAAGAAGGTTTTAACTCTGTGAGATGAGTGTACACATCTCAAAGTGGTTTATGAGAATGCTTCTGTCTAGTTTCTATGTGAACATATTTTCAATTCACGGTATGCCTCAAAGTGCTCGCAAATATCCCTTTGCAGATTTTATAAAAAGACTTTTTCCAAGCTCCTCTATCTCAAGAAATTTTCAACTCTGTGAGACGAATCAACACGTCACAAATAAGTTTCTCAGAATGCTTCTATCTAGTTTTTATGTGATGATATTTCTTTTTCACCACAGGGCTCAAACCGCTCACAAATATCCCTTTGCCTATTGAACAAAAACTCTGTTTCCTAACTTCTCAATGAAAAGAAAGGTTCAACTATGGGAGATGAATGCAAACATCACAAAAAAATTTCTCAGAAAGCGTCTGTCTGGTTTTCTTGTGAAGATATTTCCTTTTTCACCGTAGGCCTCAAAGCCCACCAAATATCCATTTGCAGATTATATGAAAAGACTGTTTCTAAACTGCTCAATCAAAAGAATGGTTCAACCCTCTGAAATGAAAGAACACACCACAAAGAAGTTTCTCTGAAAGCCTCTGTCTATTTTTTATATGAAGATATTTCCTGTTTCACCATAGGCCTCAAACGACTCTCAAATATCCCTTTGCAATTCTGTGAAAGAAGTCACTGGTAGCTTGATGGGGATGGCATTGAATCTATAAATTACCTTGTGCACTATGGCCATTTTCACAATATTGATTCTTCCTACCCATGAGCAAGGAATGTTCTTACATTTCTTTATATCCTCTTTTATTTCATTGAGCAGTGGCTTGTAGTTCTCCTTGAAGAGGTCCTTCATGTCCCTTGTAAGTTGGATTCCAAGGTATTTTATTCTCTCTGAAGCTATGCAGCCATAAAAAATGATGAGTTCATGTCTTTGTAGGGACGTGGATGAAATTCTAAATCATTTTTCTCAGTAAACTATCGCAAGAGCAAAAAACCAGACACCACATATTCTCACTCATAGGTGGGAATTGAACAATGAGAACACATGGACACAGGAAGGGGAACATCACACTCTGGGGACTGTTGTGGGGTGTGGGGAGTGGGGAGGGATAGCATTAGGAGATATACCTAATGCTAAATGACAAGTTAATGGGTGCAACACACCAGCATGGCACATGTATACATATGTAACTAACCTGCCCATTGTGCACATGTACACTAAAATTTAAAGTATAATAATAATGAAACGAAAATAAAAATAAAAACAAAAAAAATAAAAAAATCCCTTTGCAGATTCCACGAACAGACTGTTTCCCAACTGCTCAATCAAAAGAAAGGTTCAACTCTGTGAGATGAAAGCACACACAACAAAGCACACATAACAAAGCTGTTTTGCATAAAACTTCTGTCTAGCTTTTATGTGAAGACGTTTCCTATTCCACCATAGGCCTCAAAGGTTTCACAAATATACCTTTGTATATTCTACAAAAATACTGTTTCCAAATGCTCAATCAAAAGAAAGCTTCAACTCTTTGAGATACATGCACACATCACAAAAAAGTTTCTCAGAAAGCTTCTATACAATTTCTATTTGAAGATATTTCCTATTTCACCATAGTCCTCAAAGGACAAAAAACTATCCCTTTGCAGATTCTACAAAAAGATTGTTTCCAAACTGCTAAACCAAAAGAAAGGTTCAACTCTATGGGTTGAATGCACACATCACAAATAAGTTTCTCAAGATGCTTCTGTCTAGTTTTTATGTGAAGATATTTCCTATTTCACCAAAGTCCTCAAAGGGCTCAAAACTATCCTTTTGCAGATTCTACAAAAAGATTCTTTCCAAGCTGCCCAATCAAAAGAAAGATTCAAATCTATGAGATGAATGCACACATCGAAAAGAAGTTTCTCAAAATGCTTCTGTCTAGTTTTTATGTGAAGATATTTCCTATTTCACCAAAGTTCTCAAAGGGCTCAAAACTATCCCTTTGCAGATTCCACAAAAAGACCGTTTCCAAACTGCTCTATGAATAGTAAGGTTCAACTCTATCAGATGAATGAAAAAATCACAAAGAAGTTTCTCAAAACTTTTCTGTCTAGTTTCCATATGACGATATTTCCTATTTCACCATAGGCCTCAAAGGGCTCAAAAATATCCCTTTGCACATTTTACAAAAAGACTGCTTCCAAACTGCTCAATCAAAAGAAAGGTTCAACTTTGTGCATTTAATGAACACATCACAAAGATGTTACTTAGAATTCTTCTGTCTAGTTTTTATGTGAAGATATCCCCTTTTTCACCATAGTTCTCAAACCTCTCCCAAATATCCCTCTGCAGATTTACAAAAAGATTTTTTCCAAAGTGCTCAATCAAAAGAAAGATTGACTTCTATTAAATGAATGCACATATCAGAAAAAAGTTTCTCAAAATGTTGCTGTCTAGTTTTAATGTGAAGATATTTCCTTTTTGACTTTAGTCCTCAAACTGCTCACAAATATCCCTCTGCATATTCTACAAAAAGACTGTTTCCAAACTGCTCAATCAAAAGACAGTTTCAATTCTGTGAGATGAATGCACAAATCACAAAGAAGTTTCTCAGAAAGCTTCTGCCTAGTTTTTATGTGAAGATATTTCCTTTTTCACCATAGGCCTCAAAGCCCACCCAATATCCATCTGCAGATTCTACAAAAAGATGTTTCCGAACTGCTCAATCAAAAGAAAATTTCAACTCTGTGAGATAAACACACATATAAAAGGAAGTTACTCAGAAAGTTTCTGACAAGTTTTATGTGAAGATATTTCCTATTTCACCATAGGCCTCAAAGGGCTCACAAATATCCCATTTCAGATTCTTCTAAAATACTGTTTGCAAACTGCTTAATGAAAAGAAAGGTTAATCTCTGTGAGATGAATGCACACATCACAAAGAAGTTTCTCAGAATGCTTCTGTCTAGTCTTTACATGAAGATAGTTTCTTTTTCACCATAGGACTCAAACTGCTAAAAAATATCCCTCTTTAGATCCTACAAAAAGAGTGTTTCCAAACTGCTCAATCTAAAGAAAGGTTCAACTCTGTGAGATGAATGCACACATCACAAAGAAGTTTGTCAGAAAGCTTCTGTCTAGTTTTTATTTGAAGACAATTCCTATTTCACCCTAGGATCAAATCGCTCCAAATATCTATTTGCAGGTTCTACAAAAAGATGGTTTCCAAAGTGTTCAATCAAAAGAAAGGTTCAGCTCTGTGAGACGAATGCACACATCACAAAGAAGTTTCTCAGAATGCTTCTGTCTAGTTTTTATGTGAAGACATCTCCTTTTTCAACATAAGCCTTAAATCACTTACAAATATCCCTCTGCAGTTACCAAAAACAGACTGTTTCCAAACTGCTCAATCAAAATAAAGGTTCAACTCTGTGAGATGAATGCACTCATCACAAAGAAGTTTCTCATTAGGTTTCTGTCTGGTTTTTAGGTGAGGATATTTCCTATTTCAACACAGGCATCGATAGGCTCAGAAATACCCTTTTGCAGGTTCTACAAAAGGACTGTTTCCAAACTGCCCAATCAAAAGAAATTTTCAACTTTTTGAAATGGAAGCACACATCACAAAGAGGTTTCTCAGAAATCTTCTGTCTAATTTTTATCTCAAAATTATTCTTATTTTGTCACAGGCCTCAATGGGCTCACAAATATCCCTTTGCAGATTTTACAAAAGTTTTGTTTCCAAACTGCTCAATCAAAAGAAACTTTCAACATTGTGAGATGAATTCACACATCACAAAGAAGTCTCTCAGAATGCTTCTGTCTAGTTATTATGTGAAAATATTTCCTTTTTCACCATAGTCTTTACACCACTCAAATATATCCCTCTGCAGATACTACAAAAAGACTGTATCCAAACTGGTCCATCAAAGAAAGTTTCAGCTCTGTGAGATGAATGGACTCATCACAAAGAAGTTTCTCAGAATTCTTTTGTCTAGTTTTTATGTGAACATATTTCCTTTTTCACCATAAAACACAAATTGCTTCAAATATCCATTTGCAGATTATACAAAAAGAATGTTTCCAAACTGCTCAATCAAAACAAAGGCTCAACTCGTGAGATGAAAGCACACATCACAAAGAAGTTTCTCAGAAAGCTTCCGTCTACTTTTTATATGAAGGTCATTCCTTTTTGACCTTAGGCATTTAACTGCACACAAATATAAATCTGCTTACACTACCAAGAGACTTTCTCCAAATTGCTAAATCAAAAGAAAGGTTCAACTCTGTGAGATAAATGCACACATCACAAAGAAGTTTCTCAAAATGCTTCTGTCTAGTTTTCATGTGAAGACATTTATTTTTCTCCATTGGCCTCAAACCGCTCAGAAATATCCCTTTGCAGTTTGAACAAAAAGACTGTTTCCAAACTGCTCAATGAAAAGAAATGGTAAACCCGTAAAGGTGCATGGAAGTGTCACAAAGAGTTTTCTCAGAAAGCTACTGTCTAGTTTTTATGTGAAGATATGTACTTTTTCACTATAGGCCTTAAAATGCTCCAAATATCCATTTGCAGATTCTACAAAAAGACTGTTTCCAAACTGCTCAATCAAAAGAAAGGTTCAACTCTGTGACATGAATGGACAAATCACAAAGAAGTCTCTCAGAATGCTTCTGTCTAGTTTCTATGTGCAGATATTTCGTTTCCACCATAGGCCTCAAATGGCTCAGAAATATCCCTTTGCAGATTGCACAAAAAGACTGTTTCCAAACTGCACAATCAAAAGAAAGATTCAACTCTGTGAAATGACAGTGCACATCACACAGAAGTTTGTCAAAATGCTTCTGTCTAGTTTTTATGTGAATATATTTCCTTTTTCACCGTAGGCCTCAAAGCTCTCCAAATATCCATTTGTAGATTCTTCACAAAGACTGTTTCCAAAGTGATCAATCAAAAGAAAGGTTCAACTCTGTAGGATGAAAGCACACATCATAAAGAAGTTTCCCAGAAAGCTTCTGTCTGGTATTTATGTGAAGATATTTCCTATTTCTACATAAGCCTCAAAGGGATCAAAAATATCCCTTTGTAGGTTCTACAAAAAGACTGTTTCCAAACTACTCAACAAAATAAAGCTTCAACTCTGTGAGGTGAATGCACAGATAAAAAAGAGGTTTTTCAGAATGCTTCTGTCTAGTTTTTATGTGAAGATATTTCTTTTTCACCACAGGACTGAAAACGCTCAGAAATATTCCTTTGCAGATTGCATAAAAAGAATATTTCATGGCTCCTCAATGAACAGAATGGTTCCACTCCTTGAGATGAATGTAAACATCACAAAGACTTATCTGAAAAAGCTTCTGTCTGGTTTTTATTTGAAGATATTTAGTTTTTCACCATAGGCCTCAAACTGCTCACAAATATACCTTTGCAGATTATACACAATGACTTGATCTCAAACTGCTCAATGAAAAGAAACGTCCAAATATGTGGGATGAAAGCATGCATCACACAGAAGTTTCTCAGAAAGTTTGTCTAGTTTTTAAGTGCAGATACTTCCTTTTTCACCTTATGCCTCAAAGCGCTCCAAATATCCGTTTACAGATTCTACAAAAAGAGTGTTTCCAAACTGCTCAATCAAAAGAAAGTTTCAACTCTGTGAATCCAAACTGCTCAATCAAATAAAAAGTTTCAACTCTGTGAGATGAAAGCACACATCATAAAGAAGTTTCTCAAAAAGCTACTGTCTAGTTTTCATGTGAAGATATCTCCTATTTCACCATACACCTCAAAAGGGCTCAGAAATATCCCTTTGCAGGTTCTATGAAAAGACTGTTTCTGAACTGCTGAATGAAATGAAAGTTTCAACACTGTGGGATGAATGCACACAAAACAAATAAGTTTCCCGGAATGCTTCTGTCTGATTTTTATGTGAAGATATTTCTTTTTCACCACAGGCCTCAAATCACTCAGAAATATCCCTTTACAGATTGTGCAAAAAGACTGTTTCTAAACAGCTCAATGAAAAGGAAGATTCACCTCTGGGAGATGAATGCAAACATCACAAAGAGGTTTCTCAAAAACTTCTGTCTGGTTTTTATGTGAAGGTATTTCCTTTTTCACCAAAGGTCTCAAACCGCTCACAAATATCCATTTGCAGATACTACAAAAAGACAGTTTGCAAACTGCTCAATGAAAAGAAAGGTTAAACTCTGTGAGATGTAAGCACACATCACAAAGAGGTTTCTCAGAATGATTTTGTCTAGTTTTATGTGAAGAATTTTCCTTTTTTACCATAGGCCTCAAAGCACTCCAAATATCCATTTGCACATCCTATGAAAAGACTGTTTCCAAATTGCCCAATCAAAACAGTGGTTCAGCTCTGTGAAATGAATGTACACACCCCAAAGAAAATTCTCAGAAAACTTCTGTTTAGTTTTTATGTGAACATATTTCCTTTTTCACCATGGGTCTCAAAGCACTCCAAATATCCACTTGCAGATTCTACAAAAAGAGTGTTTCCAATCTGCTCAATCAAAACAAATGTTCAACCCTGTGAGATGAAAGCACACATCCCAAAGAAGTTTCTTAGAAACCTTCTACCTAGTTTTTTGTGTAGATATTTCGTATTTCAAAATAGGCCTCAAAGTGCTCAGAAGTATACCCTTGCAGGTGCTACAAAAAAGAGTGTTTCCAAACAGCTCAATCAAAAGAAAGGTTTAACTATCTGAGATGAATGCACACATTACAAACAAGTTTCTCAGAATGCTGCTGTCTAGTTTTTCTGAGAAGCCATTTCCTTTTCACTGTAGGCCTCAGTCTGCTCACTAATAGCCCTCTGTAGATACTATAAAAAGACTCTTTCCAAACTATTCAATCAAAATAAAGGTTCAAATCTGGGAGATGAAAGCCCAGGTCACAAAGAAGTTTCTCAGAAAGTTTCTGTCTAGTTTTTATGTGAAGATATTTCCTATTTCACCTTAGGCCTCAAAGGGATCAAATATATCCCTTTTCAGATTCTACAAAAAAAGTTTCCGAACTGCTTCATCAAAAGAAAGGTTCAACTCTGTGAGATGAATGCACACATAAAAAATTAATTTCTCAGAATGCTTCTGTGCTGTTTTTATGTGAAGATATTACTTTTTCAACATAGGTCTCAAACCGCGAACAAATATTCCTTTGCTCATTGCACAAAAAGTATGTTTCCACACTGCTCAATGAACAGAAAGGTTCAACTCAGTGAGAGGAATGCAAACATCACAGTTTTCTCAAAATGCTTCTGTCTAGGTTTTATGTGAAGATATTTACTTTCTCACCATAGGGCTCAAACCGCTCACATATCTCCCTTTGCAGATTCTACAAAATGACTTGTTGCCAAACTGCTCAATGAAAAGGAAGGTCCAAATTTGAGAAGAAAGCAAGCATCAAAAAGAAGTTTCTCAGGAAGTTTCTGTCTAGTTTTTATCTGCAGATCCGTTTGCAGGTTCCACAAAAGGAATGTTTCCAAACTGCTCAATCAAAAGAGAGGTTCATCTCTGTGAGATGAAAGCACACAGCACAAAGAAGATTTTCAGAAAGCTTCTGTCTAGTTTTTATGTGAAGATATTTCCTATTTCACCATTGACCTCAATGGGCTCACAAATATCCCTTTGCAGATTCTACAAAAGGGCTCTTTCCGAACTGCTCAATCCAAGGAAAGTTTCAATCCTGTGACATGAATGCACACATCACAAAGGGGTTTCTCAGAATGCTTCTGTCTTTTTTTTATGTGAAGAAATTTCCTGTTCACCATAGGCCTAAATTGCTGCAAATATCTATTTGCAGATTGTACAAAAAGACTGTTTCCAACCTGCTCAATCAAAAGAAAAGCTCAACACTTGAGATGAAAGCACATATCACAAAGAAGTTTTTCCAAAAGCTTCTGTCTGGTTTTTATGTGAAGATATTCCCTATTTCACCATAGGCCTGAAAGGGCTCACAAATATCCTTTCACATATTCTGCAAAAAGACTATCTCCAAACTGCTCAATCAAAAGAGAGATTCAAATATGTGTGATGAATGCACACAACACAAAGAAGTTTCTCAGAATTCTTTTGTCTAGTTTTTATGTGAAGATATTTCTCTTTCACCATAGGCCTCAAATGGCTCAGAAATATCCCTTTGCAGATTGTACAAAAAGAATGTTTCCAAACTGCTCAACAAAAAGAAAGTTTCAGCACTGTGAGATGAATGCACACATCACAAAGAAGTTTCTCAGAAAGCTTCTGTTTAGCTTTCATGTGAAGATTTTTCCTTTTTCACCATAGACCTCAATGGGCTCAGAAATGTCCCTTTGGAAATTCTACAAAAGGACTTTTTAGAAAACTGCTCAATCCAAAGAAAGGCTCAACTCTGTGAGATGAACACATACGTCTCAAAGAAGTTTCTCACAATGGATCTGTCGAGCTTTTTGGGAAGATATATCCTTTTTAACCATAGGCTGTAAACTGCTCATGAATATCCCTCTGCAGATACTATAAAAAGACTGTTTCCAAACTGCTGCATCCAAAGAAATGTTCAACTCTGTGAGATGAATACACCCATCACAAAGAAGTTTCGCAGAATGCTCCTATCTGGTTTTTATGTGAAGGTATTTCCGTTTTCACCATAGGCCTCAGAGTGCTCCAAATATCCATTTACAGACTCTACAGAAAGAGTGTTTCTAAACTGGTCATTCAAAAGAAAGGTTCAACTCGGTGAGATGAAAGCACGCATCACAAAGTAGTTTCTCAGAAAGCGTCTGTCTAGTTTTTATGTGAAGATATTTCCTATTTCACTGTAGGCCATAAAGGGCTCACAAATATTTTTTGCAGATTGTTCAAAAAGATTGTTTTCAAACTGATCAATCCAAAGAAAGTTTCAACTCTGCGAGATGAATGGACACGTCACAAAGAAGTTTCTCAGAAAGCATCTGTGCAGTTTTTATGTGAAGTTATTTCTTTTTCACCCTATGCCTCAGTAGGCTCAGAAATATCCCTTTGCAGATTCTAAAAAAGGACTGTTTCCAAACTGCTCAATCTAATGAAAGTTTCACCTCTGTAAGTTGAATGTACACATCACAGAGAAGCTTCCCAGAATGCTTTTGTCTAGTTTTATGTGAAGGTATTTCCTTTTTCACCATAGGCCTAAAACTGCTCACAAATATCCCTCTGCAGATACAACAAAAGGACTGTTTCCAATCTGCTAAATCAAAAGATAGGCTCAGCAACATGAAATGAATGCACACGTCACAAAGAAGATTTTCAGAATGTTTCTGTCTAGTTTTAATGTGAAGATGTTTACTTTTCACCATAGGTCTCAAAGCATTCCAAACATCCATTTGCAGATTCCACAAAAAGACTCCTTCCAAACTGCTCTTTCAAAAGAAAGGTTCAACTCTGTGAGATGAAAGCACACATCACAAAGAAGTTTCTCAGAAAGCTTCTGTCTAGTTTTTATGTGAGGATATTTCCTTTTTTGCCACAGGCCTCAATAGACTCACAAATATCCCTTTCAGATTCTACAAAAACCGTGTTTCCGAACTGCTCAATGAAAAGAAAGTTTCAACTCTGTGAGATGAATGCAGAAATAAAAAAGAAGTTTCTCATAATACTTCTGTCTGATTTTTTTGTGAAGATATTACTTTTTCACTGTAGGCCTCAAACCGCTCAGAAATATCTCTTTGCAGATTGTACAGAAATACTGTTTCAAAACTGTTCAATGAAAAGAAAGATTTATCTCTGTGAGATGAATGCACACATAAAAAAGGAGTTTCTCAGAATGCTTCTGTCTCATTTTTATGTGAAGATATTCCCTTTTTCACTATAGTCCTTAAACCGCTCACAATTCTCTCCCTGCAGTTACTACAAAAAGACTGTTTCCAAACTGCTCCATGAAAACAAACGTTCAACTCTGAGAGATGAATGAACCCATCACAAAGAAGTTTCTTAGAATGATTCTGTCTAGTTTTTATGTGAAGAAAATTCATTTTCAACATAGGAATAAAATGGCTCTGAAATATCCATTTGCAGATTGCACAAAAAGACAGTTTCCAATCTGTTGAATCTAAAGAAAGCTTCAGCTCTGTGAATTGAATCCACGCATCACAAAGAAAGTTCTCAGAAAGCTCCTTTTTAGTGTTTTTGTGAAGATAATTGCTTTTTTACCATAGGCCTAAAAGCACTGAAAATATTCATTAGTGGATTCTACAAAAATACTGTTTCCAAACTGTTCAATCGAAAGAAAAGTTCGACTCTTTGAGATGAAAGCATACATCACAAAGTATTTTCTCAGAAAGATGCTGATAAGGTTTGATGTGAAGGTATTTCCTATTTCTTCATAGGCTGTAAGAGCTCACAAAAATCCGTTTGCATATTCTAAAAAAAGACTTTTTTCAACCTGCTCATACAAAACAAATGTTCAACTCCGTGAGATAAGAGCACATATCAGAAAGAAGCTTATCAGAATGCTTCTGTCTAGTTTTTATGAGAAGATTTTCTTTTATTATTATCATTATTACACTATAGGTTTATGGTACACGTGAACAATGTGCAGGTAAAATGTGGAATGGAATAGAGTTGAATGCAGAATAGAATGTCAAATGGAATGGAATCAAAAGTGGAATGGAATGGAAAGGAAAGGAATGTGGAATGGAATGTGGAATGTAATGCGAAATGGAATGTGGAAAGGAATGTAATGGAATGTGGAATGGAATGTGGAATGGAACGGAATGGAGTGTGTAAAGGAATGGAATGGAATGTGGAATGGAATGGAATTGAAAGGAATGTGGACAGGAATGGAATGGAATGGAATGCAATGTGGATTGGAATGGAATAGAAAGTGGAATGGAATGTGGAATGGAAGGGAATGGAATGTGGAATTCAATTGAATTGAATGGAATGTGGATAGGAATGTAATGGAATGGAATGGAATGTGGATTGGAATGGAATGGAATGTGGAATGGAATGTGGAATGGAATGTAGAATGCAATGTGGAATGGAATGGAATCGATTGTGCAATGGAAAGTGGAATGGAATGGAGTGAGGGATGGCATGGAATGGAATGAAAAGGAATTTTGATTGGAATGTGGAATGAAATGGAATGGAATATGGAATGGAACATGAAATCGAATGGAATAGAATTCGGAATGCATCAAGGAAAGTAATGGAATGGTACATGGAATGGAACGTGGAATGCAATGGAATGGAACGTGGTTTGGAAGTTGGAATGTAACGTGTAATGTAACCTAGAATGGAATCTGGAATGGAATATGGAATTCAATGGAAAGGAAAGTGGAATGGAATGGAATGGAATGGAATGGAATGTGAAATGTTATGTAATGTAATGTTGAATGGAATACGGAAAGGAATGGAATGCAGAAAGGAACGTGAAACGCAATGGAATTTACCACGGAATGGAATGGAATGGAAAGTGGAATGGAATAGAATAGAATGTGGAATGGAATGGAATAGAATGTGTAATGGAATGTGGAATTAAATGGAATGGAAAGTGCAATGGAATGGAATGGAATGTGGAACAGAATGTGGAAAGGAATGGAATGGAATGTGGAATGGAACATCGAATGGAATTTAATGGAATGTGGAATGGAATGTGGCATGGAATGCAATGGAATGTGGAATGGAATGGAATAGAATGTGGAATGGAAGGGAATGAAATGTGGATTGGAATTTGGAATGGAATTCAATGGAATGTGAAATGGAATGTGGCATGGAATGGAATGGAATGTGGAATGGAATGGAATGGAATGTGGAATGGAAGGGAATGGAATGGAATGGAATGTCGAATGGAATGTAATAGAATGTGGAATGGAAGGGAATGGAATGGAATGGAACGAGTAATGGAAAGGAAAGGAATGTGGAATGGAACATGGAATTGAAGGGAAAGGAACGTGGAATGGAATGGAATGGAACGCGGAATGGAATGGAATGTGAAATGAATTTTTATTTGGAATGTAGAATGGAATGTGGAATGGAAAGGAATGCAATATGGAATGGAATGGAATGGAATGTGGAATGGCCTGGAATGCAATGTGGATTGGAATGGGGAATGGAATGTGGAATGGAACGTGGAATGGAATGGAATGTGAAATGGAATGTGGAATGGAAAGTGGAAAGGAATTGAATGTGGACTGGAATGTGGAATGGAATCTGGAATGGAAATTGGAATGGATTGTTGAAGGGAATGTGGAACGTAATGTGGAACGGAATGTGGAATGGAATGCAATGGAATGTGGAATGAAATTTGGAATTGAATGGAATGGAATTTGGGATGGAATGTGTAATGGAATGTGCAATGGAATGTGAAATGGAATGGAATGGAATGTGTAATGGAATGTGGAATGGAACGTGGAATAGAACATGGAATAGAATGAGGAATGGAATGGAATGGAAAGTGGAATGGAATCTGGAATGGAACGTGGAATTCAATGTGGAATGGAACGAGAAATGGAAATTGGATTGGAACGGAAAGAAACGTGGAATTGAACTTGAAATGGAATGTGGAATGGAATGGAAAGAAATGTGGAACCGTATGAAATGGAATGTGGAATGGAATGGAATGTGTACTATAATGGTATGGAATGGAATGTGGAAAGGAATGGAATGGAATCGAATGTGGACTGGAATGGTGTGGAATGGAATGGAACGGAATGTGGAATTGAATGGAAAAGAATGTTGAATGGAATGGAACGGAATGTGCGATAGAATGTGGAACGGAATGGAAATGAATGTGGAAAGGAACGTATTTGAATGTGGAATGGAATGGAATGGAATGTGGAATGGAATGTGGAATGGAATGGAATGCATTGTGGAATGGAACTTGGAATGGAATGTGCATTGGAACGTGGAACAGAATGGAATGTGCAATGGAATGTGGAAGGGAACGTGGAATGGAATGGAATGTGCAATGGATTGTGGAATGGAATTTGGAATGGAATGTGGAATGGATTGTGGAATGGAATGTGGAATGGAAAGTGGAATGGAATGGAAAGTAATATGGAAAGGAATGTGAAATGGAATGGAATGGAAGGTGAAATGGAATGTGGAATTGAATGGAATGTAATGTGCAATGGAATGTGGAATGTAATAGAATGGAATGTGTAATGGAATATGGAATGGAATGGAATGGAACGGAATCTGGAATGGAATGTGGAATGGATTGGAATGTGGAAATCAATGTGGAATGGAATGGAATGGAATATGGAATGGAATGTGGAATGCATTGGAATGCAAAGTGGACTGGAACTTGGAAAGAAATATGCACTGGAACATGGAAAGGAATGGAATGTGCAATGGAATGTGGAAGGGAACGTGGAATGGAATGGAATGTGCAATGGATTGTGGAATAGAATTTGGAATGTAATGTGGAATGGATTGTGGAATGGAATGTGGAATGGAAAGTGGAATGGAATGGAATGGAATATGGAATGCAATGTGAAATGAATGGAATGTAATGTGGCATGCAATGTGGAATTAAATGGAATGGAATGTAAAATGGAATTTGGAATGGAATGTGCAATGGAATGTTGAATGTAATGGACTGGAATGTGTAATTTAACGGAATGGAATGTGTAATGGAATGTGGAATAGAATTTGAAATTGAATGTGGAATGGATCATGGAATGGAACATGGAATGCAGTGGCATGGAACGTGGAAAGGAAAGTGGAATGGAACATGGCATAGAACATCGAATGGAAAGAGGAATGGAATGGAATGCAACGTGGAATGGAAATGAATGGAACTTGGAATGGCATGGAAAGGAATGTGGAATTGAATGGAATGTAATGTTGAATGAAATGGAATGCTTTGTGGAATGGTATAGAATTTAATGGAATGTAGATAGGAATTTAATGGAATGTAAAGGAATGTGGATTGAATGGAATGGAATATGGAATGGAATGTGGAATGGAAGGGAATGAAATGTGGAATTCTATGGAATTGAATGGAATGTGGACAGGAATGGAATGGAATGGAATGGAATGTGTATAGGAATGGAATGGAATGTGGAATGGAATGTGGAATGCAATGTGGAATGGAATGGAATCAAATGTTGAATGCAATGTGAATGGTATGAACTGTGGAATGGCATGGAATGGAATGAAATGGAATTTGGAATGGAATGTGGAATGGAATGGAATGGAACATAGAAACGAATGCAATGGAATGTGGAATGGAATGCGGAATAGAATGGAATGGAACGTGTAATGGAAAGTGGAATGGAATGGAATGCATTGAGGAATGGAAAGTGGAATGGACTGGAATGGAACGCAGAATGGAACGTGGAATGCAAAGTGGAATGGAATGTGGAATGGAATGTGGAATGTGGACTGGATTGGAATGGAATGCGGAATGGAATGGAATGGAATGGAATATGGAAAGGAATGGAATGAAACGTGAAATGCAATGGAATGTAGAGGAGAATGTGGAATGCAATGGAATGCAATGTGGAATGGAATGTGGAATGGAATGGAATGGAATGAGGAAAAGAATGGAATGGAATGGAAAGTGGAATGGAATGGATTGGAATAGAATGTGGAATGCAGTGGAATGGAATGTAATGGAATGGAATGTGAAATGGAACGGAATGGAATGTGGGGTGGAAAAGAATGGAATGTGGAGAGGAATGGACTGGAATGTGGGATGGATTGGAATGGGTAATGGAATGGAATGGAAGGTGAAATGGAATGTGGAATTGAATGGAATGTAATGTGCAATGGAATGTGGAATGTAATGGAATGGAATGTGTAATGGAATATGAAATGGAATGGAATGGAATCTGGAATTGAACGTGGAATGGATTGGAATGTGGAAATCAACGTGGAATGGAATGGAATGGAATGTGGAATGGAATGTGGAATGCATTGGAATGCAATGTTGAATGGTACTTGGAAAGGAATATGCACTGGAACATGGAAAGGAATGGAATGTGGAATGGAATGTGGAAGGGAACGTGGAATGGAATGGAATGTGCAATGGATTGTGGAATAGAATTTGGAATGGAATGTGGAATAATTGTGGAATGGAATGTGGAATGGAAAGTGGAATGGAATGGAATGGAATATGGAATGGAATGTGAAATGAATGGAATGGAATGTGGCATGCAATGTGGAATTAAATGGAATGGAATGTAAAATGGAATTTGGAATGGAACGTGCATTGGAATGTGGAATGTAATGGACTGGAATGTGTAATTTAAGGGAATGGAATGTGTAATGGAATGTGGATTAGATTTCGAATTGAATGTGGAATGGATCATGGAATGGAACATGGAATGGAATGGCATGGAACGTGGAAGGGAAAGTGGAATGGAACTTGGCATACAACATCGAATGGAAAGTGGAATGGAATGGAACGGAAAGTGGAATGCAAATGAATGGAACTTGGAATGGCATGGAAAGGAATGAGGAATTGAATGGAATGTAATGTTGAATGAAATGGAATGCTTTGTGGAATGGTATAGAATTGAATGGAATGTTGATAGGAATTTAATGGAATGTAAACGAATGTGGATTGAATGGAATGGAATATGGAATGGAATGTGGAACGGAAGGGAATGAAATGTGGAATTGTATGGAATTCAATGTAATGTGGACAGGAATGGAATGGAATGGAATGGAATGTGTATAGGAATGGAATGGAATGTGGAATGTAATGTGGAATGCAATGTGGAATGGAATGGAATCAAATGTTGAATGCAATGTGAATGGTATGGACTCTGGAATGGCATGGAATGGAATGAAATGGAATTTGGAATGGAGTGTGGAAAGGAATGGAATGGAACGTAGAAATCAATGCAATGGAATGTGGAATGGAATGTGGAATGGAATGGAATGGAACGTGTAATGAAAAGTGAAATGGAATGGAATGCAACGAGGAATGGAAAGTGGAATGGACTGGAATGGAACGCAGAATGGAACGTGGAATGCAAAGTAGAATGGAATGTGGAATGGAATGGAATGGAATGGAATATGGAAAGGAATGAAATGAAACGTGAAATGGAATGGAATGTGGAAGAGAATGTGGAATGCAACGGGATGCAATGTGGAATGGAATGTGGAATGGAATGGAATGGAATGTGGAAAAGAATGGAATGGAATGGAAAGTGGAATGGAATGGATTGGAATAGAATGTGGAATGCAGTGGAATGGACTGGAATGGAATGGGTAATGGAATGGAATGGAATGGAATGTGGAATCAAATGGAATGGAACAAGGGAAGGAATTTGGAATGGAATGCAATGGAAAGGGAAGGAATGGAATGCAATGGAATGGAACTTGGAATGGAAAGTGGAATGCAATGGAATGCAATGTGGAATGGAATCTGGAATGGAATGGTATGTGGACTGGAATGGAATGTAACGGAATGTGGAATGGAATGGAATGGAATGGGGAAATGGAATATTGATTGTAATGGAATGGAACGTAGAATGGAATGGAATGCAATGGTATGTGGAACGGAATGTGGAATGGAATGGAATGGAATGTGGAAATGGAATATTGATGGTAATATAGTGGAATGTAGAATTGAAAGGAATGCAATGGAATGTGGAACGGAATGGAATGGAATGGAAAGTGGAATGGAACGGAATGGTATGTTTAATGCAATGTGCAATGGAATGCAATGGAATGTGAAATGGAATGTGGCATGAAATGGGATGGAATGTGGAATGGAATGGAGTGGAATGCAGAATGGAACTGAATGGAATGTGGAATGGAAAGTGGATTGCAATGCAATGGAATGTGGAAAGGAATAAGTTATGGAATGGAATGGAATGTGGAATGGAAGGGAATGGAATGGAATGGAACGCATAATGGAATGGAATGGAATGTGGAATGGAACATGGATTGGAATGGAAAGGAACGTGGAACGGAATGGAATGGAACACGGAATGGAATGGAATGTGGAATGGATTGTGGATAGGAATGTGAAATGGAATGCGGAATGGAATCTGGAATTAAATGGAATGGAATGTGGAATGGAATGTGGAAAGGAAAGTGGAATGGAATGGAATGGAATGTGAAATGGAATGGAATGGAATGTGGAATGAAATGGAATGGAATATGGAAAGGAAGGTGGAATGGAATGGAATGGAATGTGGAATGGAAGGGAATGGAATGTGAAATCGAATGTGGAATGGAATGGAATGGAATGGAATGGAATAAAATGTGGGATGGAATGCTTAGGAATGTGGAATGGAACGTGGAATGGAATGTGCAAAGGAATGGAATGGAATACGGAATGGAACATGTAATAGAATGGAGCAGAATGTGTAATGGAATAGAATTTGGAATGGAATGGAATGGAACGTGGAAAAGAATGATGAATTGAATCGAATGTTATGGAATGTGAAATGGAATGGAATGGAATGTGGAATGCAATGGAATGCAATATGCAATGGAATGTGGAATGGAACGGAATGGAAAGTGGAGTGCAATGGAATGGAATGTCGAATGGAATGTGCAATGGAAAGGAATGGAAAGGAAGGAATGAGGAATGGAATGGAATGGAATGTGTAATGGAATCGAATAGAAGGTGGAATGGAATGGAATATGGAATGGAATGAGTTATGAAATGTGGAAAGGAATGAGTTATTGATTGAGGAATGGAATGTGGCATGGAACTTGGAATGGAAAGTGGAATGGATCATTGAATGGATCGTGGAATGGATCATGGAATGGAACGTGGAATGGAACGTGGAATGCAACGTGGAATGGAATGGAATGGAATGTGGATTGTAATGTGGAAAGAAATGGATTGGAATTGAGTGGAATGTGGAATTGAAGGGAATGTAAGGTGGAAAGGAATGGAATGGAAGGTGGAATGGAATGGAATTGAACGTAGAATGGAATTGACTGGAACGTAGAATGGAATGTGGATGTGGAATGCAATGGAATGTGGAACGGAAGGGAATGGGGTGTAACGGAGGATGGAACGTAATGGATTGGAATATGGACTGGAATGCAGAATGGAATGGAATAGAATGTGGAAAGGAATGTTGAAATGAATGGAATGCAAAGTGCAATAGAATGGAATGTGGAACAGAATGTCGAATGCAATGGAATGAAATGTTCACTGGAATGAGGAATGGAATATGGAATGGAATGGAATGAAATGTGTAATGGAATATGGAATGGAATATTTAATGCAATGTGGAATGCAAGGTGGAATGGAATGGAATGTAAAGTGGAATCGAATGGAATGGAATGTGGAATGGAAGGTAGATGGAATGGAATGGAATGTGGAATGGAATGGAATGGAATATGGGATGGAACGTGGAATCAAATGGGATGGAACGCGGAATGGAATGAAATGAAACGTGAAATGGAAAGTAATGGAATGTGAAATGGAATGTGGAATGGAAAGTGGTATGAAATGGAATGTGGAATGGAATGGAATGGTATGTCGTAAGCAATGGAATGCAATGTGGAATATAATGTGGAATGTAATGGAATGGAATGCGGAATGGAAGGTGGAATGGAATGGAAAGGAATGTGGAATGGTATGTGAAATGGAATGAAATGCAACGTGCAATGGAAAGTGGCATGGAATTGAATGGAATGTGGAATGTAATCGAATGTAATGTGGAATGGAATGTGGAATATAATGGAATGGAATGTGGAATGGAAAGTTTAACGGAATGGATTGGAATGTGGAATGGAATGTGGAATGGAATGAGGAATAGAAACGAATGGTTTGTGGAATGGAAGTGAATGGAATGTAACAGAATATGGAAAGAAAGCATTGTAATATGGTATGTAATGAGGAATGGAATGGAATGGAATTTGGAATGGATGGGGGAATGGAATTTAATGGAAACTGAAATTGAATGCAATAGAATGTGGAATGGAACATGGAATGGAATGGAATGGAAAGTGGAATGCAATGGAAAGAAATGTGCAATGGAATGGAATGGAATGTGGAAAGGAATTTGAAAGGGAATAGAATGGATTGTGGAAAGGAATGGAATGGAATGCGTAATGGAAAGGAATGGAATGTAGAATGGAATGGGGAAAGGAATATGGAATGGAATGGAATGAAATGTGGAATGGAATGTGGAATGGAATGGAATGGAATGAGAAATGGAATGTGGAATGGAATATGGAATGCAATGTGGAATGCAATGTGGAATGGAATGGAATGGAATGTGGAATGGAATGGAATGTGGAATGGAAGGGAAAGGAATGGAATGGAATGTGGAATGGAATGGAATGGGATACGGAATGTAACGTGGAATCGAATGGAATGGAACGTGGAATGGAAGGTGGATGGAATGGAATGGAATGTGGAATGGAATGGAATGGAATATGGGATGAAACGTGGAATGGAATGGAATGGATCGTGGAATGGAAAGGAATGATATGTGGAATGGAACGTGGAATGGAATGGAATGGAACGCGCAATGGAATGGAATGAAACGTGGAATGGAAAGTAATGGAATGTGGAAAGGAATGTAGAATGGAACGTGGTATGGAATGGAATGTGGAATGGAATGGAACGGAATGGTATGGTATGTGGTAAGCAATGGAATGCAATGTGGAATAGTATGTGGAACGTAACGGATTGGAAAGCGGAATGGAAAGTGGAAAGGAATGGAAAGGAATTTGGAATGGAAAGTGGAATGGAATGGAATATGAAATGGAATGGAATAGAAAAGTATGTGGAATACACTGTGGAAAGGAATGGAATGGAATGTGGAATGGAATGCAATGGAATTTTGAATGGAATGGAAAGGAATGTGGAATTAAATCTGGAATGCAATGGAATGGAATGGGAATGGAATGTGGAAAGCAATTGAATGGAATGTGGAATGTAAGGGAATGGAATGGAATGGAATGTGGAATGGAATGGAAAGGAAAGTGGATTGGAATGTAATGGAACATAATGAGAAATGGAAATGAATGCAATGTGGAATTAAATGGATTGGAATGTGGAATGCAATGTAATGGAAAGTGGAATGGAACTTGGAATGGAACGTGGAATGCAACTTGGAATGGTACGGAATGATACATGGAACGGAATTGAATGGAACGGGGAATGGAATGGAATGGAATGGAATGTGGAATGTAATGGAATTGAATGTGAAATGGAACGTGGAATTGAATGGAAAGGAATGTGGAATGGAATGGAATGGAGTGAGGAGTGGAATGGAATGGAAAGTGGAATGGAATGGAATGGAATGTGGAATGGAATGGAATGGGATGTGGAAAGGAACGTGGAATAGAACATGGAATGGAACGTGGAATGGAACATGGAATGGAAGGGAATGGAACGTGGAATGGAATAGAATGGAATGCGAAATTGAACGGAGTAGAATGTGGAATGGAATGGAACGGAATGAAATGTCGACTGTAATGTGGAATTGAATGATATGGAATGTCGAATGGAATGTGGAATGGAATGTGGAATGAAATGTGGAATGCAATGGAATGGAATGTGGAATGGAATGTGGACTGGAACGTCTAATGGAACGTGGGATGGAATGGAATAAAACGTGGAATGGAACACGGAATGGAACGTGGAAATTATAGTGGAATGGAATGGAAAGGAAAGTGGAATTGAATGTGGAATGGAAAGTGGAATGGTATGGAGAGAAATGTGGAATGGAATGGAATGGAATGTGGAATAGAATGAAATGGAATCACTGTGGAATGGAATGTAAAGGAAGGGAATGTTGACATGAATGGAGAGGAGAGGAATGAAATGTGGAATTGAATAGAATGGAATGTGGAATGGAATGGAATGGATCGTTGAATGGAATGTGGAATGGAATGCAAAGTGGAATGGAATGTGGAATGGAATGCAATGGAATGTGCAATGGAATAGAATGGAATGTGTAATGGAAAGGAATGCAATTTGGAAAGGTATGTAAAGGAATGAGGAATGGAATGGAAAGCAATGAAGAAGGGAATGGAATGGAATGTGGAATGGAATGGAATGGAATTGAATGTGGAATGAAATGCAACGGAATGTGGAATGGAATGGAATGGAATGTGGACTGGAATGGATTGGAATGTATAGCGGGATGAAACAGAAGTGAATGGGGAATGGCAAAGAATGGAATGTGGAAAGGAACTTGCATTGGAATTGAAACCAATGTAATGTGGATTGGAAGGGAATGGAATGGAATGTCGAATGGAAAGGAATGGAATATGGGCTGGAACGGAATGGAATGGAATGTGGAAGGAAATGGAATGGAATGTGGAATGGCACGGAATGGAATGTGGAATGAAACTTGCAATGGAATTGAAACCAATGGAATGTGGATTGGAATTGAATGGAGTGAAATGTGGAATGGAATGGAATGGAATGGAGAAAGGAAAGGAATGGAATGTGGAATGCAATGTGGAATGGAATGGAATAGAATGGAATGGAGTGGAATGTGGAATGGAATGTGGAATGGAATTTAATGGAATGTGGAATGGAATGTGGAATGGAATGGAATGGGATTTAGAAAGTAACGTGGAATAGAACGTGGAATGGAACGTGGAATGGAAGGGAATGTAACGTGGAATGGAATGGAATGCATCGTGGAATGAAATGGAATGGAATGTGGAATGGAATTTGAAAATGAACGGAATGGAAAGTGGAATGTAATGGAATGGTATTCGAAATGGAACGGAATGGATAGTGGAATGGAATGTGGATTGCAATTTGAAATGGAATGCAATGGAATGTATTTGGAATGTGAAATGGAAAGGAATGGAATGCGAAATGGAAAGGAAAGGAAAGTGGAATGAAATGGAATGGAATGTCGAATGGAATGGAATGAAATGTCGAATGAAATGTGGAATTTAATGGAATGGAATGTCGAATGGAATGGAATGACATGTCGAATGTAATGTTGAATTGAATGGAATGGAATGTGTAATGGAATGTGGAATGGATTGTGGAATGCAATGTGGAATGGAATGTGGAATGAAATGTGGAATGGAATGGAAAGGAATGAGTAATGGAATGTGGAATGGAATGGAATGGAATGTGGAAAGGAATGAGGAATTGAATGGAATTGAAGGGGGAAAGGGATGGAATGGAAAGAATGGAATGGAATGCAATGTGGAATGGAAAGGAATGAAATTCAATATGGAATGGAATATGGAATGGAATGAGGAATGGAACGTGGAATTTAACGTTGTATGCAAAGTGAAATGTATCGTGGAATGGAACGTGGAATAGAACGTGGAATGGAATTTGGAATGCAATATGGAATGGAATGGACATGAAATGTGCAATATAATGTGGAATGGAATGGAATAGAATTGAGTGGAATGTGGCATGGAAATGAAAGTAACGTGGAATGGAATGGAATGGAAAGTGGAATGGAATGGATTGGGATGTGGAATGGAATGGAATTAAATGTGGAATGGAATGTGGAATGCAACGTGGAATTGAATGGAATGGAATGTGAAATGGAACTTGGATATGTAATGGAATGTGGAATGGAAAGGAAAGGAATGTGGAATGGAATGTGGAATGTTATGGAAAGGAATGTGGAATGCAATGGAAAGGAAGGTGGAATGGAAAGTGGAAAGGAATGGAATGTGGAATCTAATGGAATGGATAGTGGAATGGAGTGGAATATAATGTGGAAAGGAAAGGGGAATGAAATGGAATGGAATGTGGAATGCAGTGAGGAATGTAATCGAATATAATGTCGAATGGAATGTGCGATGGAATGGAATGGAATGTCGGATGGAATGCGGAATGTAATGTGCAATGGAACGTGCACTGGAATGGAATGTGGAATGGAATGTAGAATGGAACGTGGAATGGAATAGAACGTAGAATGGAATGTAGAATGGAAAGTGGAATGGAATGGAATTTGGAATGGAACGTAGAATGGAACGTGGAAAGGAACATGTAATGGAATAGAATGTAGAATGGAATGAAGAATGGAATGTGGAATGGAATGGATGGTGTAATAGATTGTGGAATGGAATGTGGAATGGAATGGAATGGAATGTGGAATGGAATGTGGAATGAAATGGAATGGAATGTAGAATGGAATGGAATGCGGAATGGAATGCGGAATGCAAAGGAATGGAATGGAATGTGGAATGGTATTTAAAATGGAATGTGGAATGGAATGTTGAATGGAATGTGGAGCGGAATGGAATGGAATTTTGAATGCAATGGAAAGGAATGTGGAATAGAATGGAATACAATGTGGAATGGAAAGTGGAAAGGAATGGAAAGCAATGTGCAATGGAATGGAATGTGGAATGGAATGCATAATGGAATGGAATGAAACGTGGAATGGAAAGTGGAATGGAATGGATTGGAATGTGGGAAGGAATGTGGAACGGAATCTGGAATGAAATGTGGAATGGAATGTGGAGTGGAATGGAAAGGAAGGTGGAATGGAAAGGAATGGAACGGAATGTGGCATGGAATGGAACGGAAGGTGGAATGGAATGGAGTGGAATGGAATGTGGAATGGAATGGAATGGAACGTGGAATGGAATGGAATGTGGAATGGAGAGGAATGGAATCTGGAATGGAATTCAAAGGAATGGAACGTGGAAAGGAATTCAATGGAACGAGTAATGGAAATGAATTAAGAAGGAATGGAATGGAATTTTATGTGGAATGGAATGGAACGGAATGTGGTTGGAACGGAAACCAATGGAATGTGGAATGGAATGGAATGGAATATGGAATGGAATTGAATGGAATTGAATGGAACGTGGAAAGGAAAAGAATGGAACGTGCAATGGAATGGAATGCACCCTGGAATGGAATGGATAATAACGTGGATTAGAATGGAATAGAATGTGGAATGGAATAGATTGTGGAATTGAATGGAACGGAAAGTGGAATGGAACGTGGAATGCAATTGAAAGGAATGGAATGTGGAATGGAATGGCAAGGAATGGAATGTGGAATGCAATGGAATGTGGAATGGAAAGGAATGGAATGAGGAAAAGAATGTGCAATGGAATGGAATGGAATGGAATGTGAAATGGAATTGAATGGATTATGGAATGCAATGGAATGGAATAATGAAAGGAAAATGGAATGGAACGGAATAGAAAGTGGAATGGAATGGAATGGGGTGTGGAATGGAATATGCAATGGAATGGAATGGAATGGAATGGAATGGAATGTGGAATGGAATGGAATGGAATGCGTAATGGAATCGAATAGAATGTGGAAAGGAATGGAACAGAATATGCAATGGAATGAGTTATGGAATTTGGAAAGGAATGAGTTATTGATTGAGGAATTGAACGTGGAATGGAACACGGAATGGAAAGTGGAATGGATGGTTGAATGGATCGTGGAATGGATCGTGGAATGGAAAGGGGAATGGAATGTGGAATACAATGGCTAATGGAATGGAATGGAATGTGGATTGAAACGTGGAAAGTAATGGATTGGAATGGAGTGGAATATGGAATGGAAGGGAATGGAAGGTGGAATGGAATGTAATGGAATGGAATGTGGAATGGAATGGAATGGAATATGGAATGGAATGTGAAATGGAATG
This sequence comes from Pongo abelii, assembly GCF_028885655.2. NCBI lineage: Eukaryota > Metazoa > Chordata > Mammalia > Primates > Hominidae > Pongo > Pongo abelii. The sequence continues at coordinate 12,323,218 of NC_072000.2, read as the reverse complement.
GAATGGAATGGAATGGAATGGAATGGAATGTGAAATTCAATGGAATGGAATGTGGAATGCAAGGTAATGGCATATGGAATGGAATGTGGAATGGAATGGAAAGGAATGTGGAATGGAATGGAATGGAATGTGGAATGGAATACGGAATGGAATGGAATGGAATGTGGAATGGATAGGAATGGAATGTGCAAAGGAATGGAATGGAACATGGAATGGAATGGAATGGAATGATGAATGGAATGGAATGGGATCTGGAATGGAATGTGGACTGGATTGTGGAATGGAATGGAATGGGATGTGGAAAGGAACATGGAATAAAACGTGGAATGGAACGTGGAAAGGAACGTGGAATGGAATGGGATGTGGAAAGGAACATGGAATTAAACGTGGAATGGAATGCGGAAAGGAACGTGGAACGAAATGGAATGTAACGTGGAATGGAATGGAATGGAATACGGAATGGAATTGGAAATGGAATGGAATGGAATGTGGAATGGAATTCAATGGAATTTGAAATGGAATGGAATGGATCGTGGAATGGAATGTGGATTGGAATTTGAAATGGAATGCAATGGAATGTGTAATAAAATGTTAAATGGAATGAAATGGACTGCGAAATGGAATGGAATGGAATGTCGAATGGAATGGAATTAAATGTCGAATGTAATATGGAATTGAATGGAATGGAAAGTGGAATAGAATGTGGAATGGAATGTGGAATGACATGGAATGTGGAATGGATTGGAATGGAATGAGGAATGGAATGTGGAATGGAATGGAATTGAATGTGGAATGGAATGTGGTATGGAATGAAATGGAATTTGGAAAGGAATTGAAAGGAATGGAATGTGGAATGCAATGGAATGGAATTTGGAACGGAATGGAATGGAAAGTGGAATGGAATGGAATGGAATGGAATGGAAAGTAGAATGGAATAGAATGGAACCTGGAATGGAATGGAATGCAATGTGGAATGGAATGGATAGTGAAGTGGAATGGAAGGGAATAGAATGTTGTATGGAACAAACTGTGTAATGGAATGGAATGGAATGTGTAATGGAATGGAATGGAATGTGGAATGGAACGGAAATAATGAGGAATGGAAGGGAATAGAAAGGAATGGAAGGTGGAACGGAATGGAATGGAATGTGTAATATAAGAGAATAGAAAGGAATTGAATGTGGAATGTTATGGAAGGGAATACGGAATGAAACGTGGAATGGAATTTAACGGAATGTGGAATTCAATGTGTAATGTAATGGAAGAATGTAATGTTAGAAAGGAATGGAAAGGAATTTGGAGAGGAACGTGGAATGGAAGGAAAGGGAAAGTGGAATGGAATGCAATGGAATATGGAATGGAACGTGGCATGGAATGGAATGGAACGTGGAGTGGAATGGAATGGAAAGTGGAATGCAATGGAACGGAATATGGAATGGAACGTGGAATGGAATGGAATGGAACGTGGAGCGCAATGGAATGGAATGTGGAATGGAAAGTGGAATAGAAATGAATAGAAAGGAACGTGGAATGGAATGGAATGAAAGGTGGAATGGAAAGGAATCGAATGTGGAATGGAAACTGGATGGAACGTGGAAAGTAATGGAATAGAATGTGGAATGGAATGGAATGGAATGCAATGAGGAAGGTAAAGGAATGCAATGTGGAATGGAATGTGGAATTTAGTGGAATGAAATGCGCAATGGAAAGTGGAATGGAATGGAAAGGAAAGTGGAATGCAATGTGGAATGGAATGGATTGGAATGTGGAATGGAATGTGGAATGGAATGGAGTGCATTGTGGAATGTAATGTTGAATGGAATGGAATAGAATGTGGAATGGAAAGGAAGGGAATGTGGAATGGAATGAAGAATGGAATGGAATGGAATGTGTAATGCAATGTGGAATGGAAGGGAATGGAATGTGCAATGGAAGGGAAATGAATGGAATGGAATATGGAATGGAATGGATTAGAAAATGGAATGGAATGTGGAATGGAATGGAATGCAATGTGGAATGGAAAGAGGAATGGAATGGAATGGAACCTGAAAAGGAATGGAATGGAATGTCGAATGGAATGTGGAATGGAATGGAATGGAACGCTGCATGTAATGGAATGGAACGTGGATTGTAATGGAATGGAACGTGGAATGGAATGGAATGGAATGTGGAATGGAACATGGAATGGAATGGAACGGAATGTGCAATGGAATAGAATGAAATATGGAAAGGAATTTGAATAGGAATGGAATGGAATGTGGAATGGAATGGAGTGAAAGCCTAATGGAATGGAATGGAATGTGGAATGGAATGTGGATTGGAATTTTAAAGGGAATGCAATGCAATGTCGAATGGAAAGTGAAATGGAATGGTATGGAATGAGAAATGGAATGGAATGGAATGTGGAATGGAATGGAATGGAATGTGGAATGGAATGGAATGCAATGTGGAATATAATGGAATGGAATGTGGAATGGAATGTAGAATTCAAAGGAACGGAATGTAGAATGGACTGGAATGTGGATTGGAATGGAATGGAATGTGGAATGGAATTGAATGGAATGTAGAATAGAATGCAATGTTGAATTGAATGGAATAGAGTGGAATGTGGAATGGAATGGAATTGATTGTGTAATGGAATGTGTGATAGAATGTAAATTATTATGGACTGGAATGTGGAATGGAATGGAATGGAATGTTTAATGGAACGTGGAATGGAATGTGGAATGAAATGGAATGGAATGTGGAATGGAATGGAATGCAATGTGGAAAGGAATGGAATGGAATGAGGAATCGAACGGTATGCAATGAAGAAGGGAATGGATTGGAAGGTGGAATGGAATGGAATGGAATTTAATGTGAAATGAAATGCAATGGAATGTTGAATGAACTGAAATATAATGTGGACTGGAATGGATTTGAATGTAATGTGGAAGGAAATGGAATGGAATGTGGAATTGTACTAAATGGAATATGGAATGGAACTTACAATGGAATTGAAACTAATGGAATGTGTATTGGAATGGAATGGAATGGAATGTGGAATAGAATGGAATGTCGAATGGAATGGAATGGAATGTGGGCTGGAACAGAATTGAATCTAATGTGGAAGGAAATGGAATGCAATGTGGAATGTCACTGAATGGAATGTGGAACGGAACTTGCCATGGAATTGAAACCAATGGAAACTGGAATGGAATGTAATGGAATGGAATGTGGAATGGAATGGAATATGGAATGGAATGGAAAGGAATGTGCAATGGAATTTGAAATGGAAAGGAATGGAATGGAATGGAATGTGAAATGGAATGGAATGGAATGTGGAATGCAATGTAACGGAATACGGAATGGAATGTGGAATGGAATGGAATGGAATGTGGAATGGAATGCGGAATGGAATGGAAAGGAATGGAATGGAATGGAATTTGGAATGGATTGGAATGGAAGGTGGAATGGAATGGAATGGAATGTGGAACAGAATGGAATGTAATGAGGAATGGAATGGAAACGGATGTGCAATGGAATGTGGAATGGAATGTGTAATGGAATGGAATGTGATATGGAAAGGAACGTGGAATAAAAAGTGAAATGCAACGTGGAAGTGAACGTCGAATGGAATGGAATGTAACGTGGAATGGAATGGAATGGAATGTGGAATGGAATTTGAAATGGAATGGAATGGAATGTGGAATGGAATGTAATGGAATTCGAAATAGAAAGGAATGGATAGTGGAATGGAATGTGGATTGGAATTTGAAATGGAATGCAATGGAATGTGTAATGGAATGTGAAATGGAATGGAAAGGATTGCAAAATGAAATGGAATGGAATGTGGAAAGGAATGGTGTGCAATGTGGAATGGAATGGAATGAAATGTCGAATGTAATGTGGAATTGAATGTAATGGAATGCGGAATGGAATGTGGAATTGAGTGTGGAATGGAATATGGAATTGAATGAAATGTGGAATGGAATGGAATGGAATGAGGAATGGAATGTATAATGGAATGGAATGGAATGTTAAATGGAATGTGGAAGGGAATGGAATTGAATGTGGAATGCAATGTGGAATGGAAGGGAATGGAATGAGGAATGGAATGGAATGGAATGAGGAATGGAATGTATAATGGAATGGAATGGGATGTTAAATGGAATGTGGAAGGGAATGGAATGGAATGTGGAATGCAATGTGGAATGGAAGGGAATGGAATGAGGAATGGAAGGGAATGGAATGGAATGGAATATGGATGGAATGGATTGGAATATGGAATTGAATGTGGAATGGAATGAAATTGAATGTGGAATTGAAAGGGGAATAGAATGGAATGGAACCTGAAAGGTAACGGAATGGAATGTGGAATGAAACGTGGAATGGAATGGAATGGAATGTTGCATGTAATGGAATGGAACATGGAATGGAGTGGAATGGAATGGACTGGAATGTGAAATAGAATGTGGAATGGAACATGGAATGGAATGGAACAGAATGTGCAAAGGAATGAAATGAAATGTGGAAAAGAATTTGAATTGAAATGGAATGGAATTTGGAATGGAATGGAGTGGAAAGCGAAATGGAAAGGAATGGAATGTGGAATGGAATGTGGATTGGAATTTTAAATGGAATGCAACGCAATGTCGAATGGAAAGAGAAATGGAATTGTATGGATTGGGAAATGAAATGGAATAGAATGGAATGTGGAATGGAATGGACTGCAATGTGGTATGTAACGGAATGGAACGTGGATTTGAATGTAGAGTTGAATGGAAAGGAATGTGGAATGGAATGGAATGTGGATTGAAATGGAATGGAATGTGGAATGAAATGGAATGGAATGTGGAATGGAATGGAATGGAATGTGGATTGGAATAGAATGGAATTGAAAGTGGAATGGAATTCAATGGAATGTGGAATGGAAGGGAATGGAATGGAATGGAATGTTGAATGAAAAGGAATGAATTCTGCAATGGAAAGGATAGGAATGGAATGGAATGTGGTATGGAAGGTAATGTAGTGGAAAGGAATGTGGAATGGAATGGAATGCAATAAGGAAAGGAATGTGGAATGGAATTGAATGGAATGTGGAATGGAACGTGGAATGGAATGGAATGTGGAATGGAATGGAGAGGAATGTGGAATGGAACGTGGAAAGGAATGGAATGGAACGTGCAGTAGAAAGGAATGGAATGTGGAATGGAAAGTGGAATGGAATGGTATGGAACGTGGAATGGAATGGAATGAAACGTGGAGTGGAACGGAATGCAATGTGGAGTGGAATGTGGATTGGAACTTAAAATGGATTGGAATGGAATGTGGAATGGAATACAATGGAATGGAATGTGGAATGGAAAGGAATGGAATGGAATGGAATGTGGAATGAAAAGGAATGAATTCTGCAATGGAAAGGAAAGGAATGGAATGGAACTTGGAATGGAAGCTAATGTAATGGAAAAGAATGTGGAATGGAATGGAATGCAATACGGAATGGAATGTGGAATGGAATGGAATGGAATGTGGAATGGAACGTAGAATGGAATGGAATGTGGAATGGAATGGAATGGAATGTGGAATGGAACGTGGAAAGGAATGGAATGGAACGTGCAGTAGAATGGATTGGAATGTGGAATGGACAGTGGAATGGAATGGTATGGAACATGGAATGGAATGGAATGAAACGTGGAGTGGAATGGAATGCAATGTGGAGTGGAATGTGGATTGGAAATTGGAATGGATTGGAATGGAATGTGGAATGGAATACAATGGAATGGAATGTGGAATGGAATGGAATGGAATGTGGAATAGAATGGAAAGGGATGTGGAAAGGAATGTGGAATGGAACGTAGAATGGAATGGAATGGAATGTGAAATGTAATGGAATGGAATGTGGAATTGAACGTGGAATGTATTTGAATGGAAAGTGGAATGGAATGGAAAGGAATGTGGAATGGAATGGAATGAAATGTGGAAAGCAATGTGGAATGGAATGGAATGGAACGTGTAATGGAATAGAATGGAATGTGGAAGGGAAAGTGGAATGGAATTTAATGGAACGTGGAAAGTAATGGACTGGAATGTGGAATGGAATGTGGAATGCCACCTGCAATGGAAGGGAATGTGTAATGGAATGTGGAATGGAATGTGGAATGGAATGGTACGTGGAATGGAATGGAATGGAATGTGGAATGGAATGGAATGGAATGTGGAATGCAACGTGGAATGGAATGTGGAATGGAATGTGGAATGGAATGGAATGGAATGTGGACTGGAATGGAATAGAATGTGGAATGGAATGGAATGTGGAATGCAACGTGGAATGGAATGAGGAATGGAACGGAATGGAATGTGGAATGGAATGTGGAATGGAATGGAATGAAAAGTCGAAGGAAATGTTGAATGAACTGGAATGGATTGTGGAACGCAATGGAATGGAATATGGAATAGAACGTGAAATGAAACGGAATGTGGAATGCAATGTGCGAAGCAATGGAATGGAATCTAAACTGGAACATGGTATGGAATGGAATGCAATGTGGAATGGAAGTTGGAATGGAATGTGGAATGGGACGTGGAAAAGAATGGAATGTGGAAAGGAACGTGGAAAGGAAAGAGAAATGGAATGTAATGTCTAATGTATTCTAGAATGCAATTTGCAATGGAATGTTGAGAGGAATGTGGCATGGAATGTGGAATGGAATGGATTGAAATGTGGAACAGAATGTGCAATGCAATGGAATGGAATGTGCAATGGAATAGATATGATATGAAACGCGGAATGGAATGTGGAATGGAATGGAATGGAATGTGGAATGAAATGTGCAATAGAATGGAATGGAATGTGGAATCAAATGTGGAATGGAAAGGAATGGATGAGGAATGGAATGTGGAATGGAATGGAATGGAAAGATGAATGGAAGGGAATGGAATGGAATGGAATATGGAATGGAATGGAAAGTGGAATGGAAAGCGGAATGGAATCGAATGCAGCCTGAAATGGAATGTAATCCAAAGTATAAAGGAACGTGGAGTGGAATGGAATGGAACATTGAATGGAATACAATGGAAGGTGCAATGGAGTGGAATGGAATGTGGAATGGAATGGAATGCAATGTGGAATGGAATGGAAAGGAATGTGGAATGAAATGGGATAGAATGTGCAATGGAATGTGGAAAGGAATGGAATGGAATATTAAATGGAATGGAATGTGGAATGGAATGTGCAATGGAATGGAATGAAATGTTGAACGGAATGATATGTGGATTGGAATGGAATGAAATGTGGAATGGATTTGAATGGAATATAGAATGGAATGGAATGGAATGTAGAATGGAACGGAATGCAGAGGAATGTAGAATGGAATGGAATTGTTTATGGAATGCAATGTGGAATGGAACGGAGTAGAATGTGGAATGGAAAGTAGAATGCAATGGAGTGGAATGTGGAATGGATTGGAATGGAATGTGCAGTGGAATGGAATGGAAAGAGGAAGGGAATGAGGAATTGAATGGAATGGATGGTGGAATGGAATGGAATGAGGAATGGAATGAGGAATTGAATGGAATGGATGGTGGAATGGAATGTGTAATGGAATGTGGAATGGAATGGAAAGGAATGTGGAAGGGAACGTGGAATGCAACATGAAATGGAATGTGGAATGGAATCTGGAATGGAATGGAATGGAATGGAATCTGGAATGGAATGTAATGGAATCTGGAATGGAACGTGCAATGGAATGTGCAATGCAATGGAATGGATTTTGGAATGGAATGTGAAATGGAATGTGGAATGGAAAGAAATGGAACGTGGAATCCAATGCGGAATGGAATGGAAAGAAAAGTGGAATGGAATGGAATAGAATGTGGAATGGAATATGGAAAGGAATGGAATGAAACATTGAATGGAATATGAAAAGGAATGGAATGAAATGTGGAATGGATCTCGGAATGGAACGTCTATGGAAAGTGGAATGGAACCTGGAATGGAATGGAATGGAACATGGAATGGAAAGTGGAATTGAATGTGGAATGGAACGTGGAATGGAACGTGGAAAGGAAATGGTGCAATGTGGAATGGAATTAAATGGTATGTGGAATGGAAGGGATTGGAATGTGGAATGTAGTGGAATGGACTGTGGAATGGAATGTGGAATGGAACGGAATGGAATTTGGAATGGAATGTGGAATGTAATGGAATGTGAAATGTAATGAAATGTAAAGGAATGTTGAATGGAATGTGGAATGGAATGGAATGGAATGTGGAATGGAATGGAATGCAATGTGGAATGGAATCTGGAATGCAATGGAATGGAATGTGGAATGGAATTTGGAAAGGAATTGAAAGGAATGCGGAATGGAAGGGAATGGAATTGAATGGAATGTGGAATGGAATGGAATGGAATGTGGAATGGAATGTGGAATGGAATGAGGAATGGAACGGAATGCAATGGGATTTGAAATGAAATGGAATAGAATGTGAAATGGGATGGAATGGAACGTACAATTGAATGGAAAGGAAAGTGGAATGGAATGTAATGGAATTTGGAATGGAATGGAATGGAAGGCGGAATGGAATGGAAATTGATTTGGAATGGAATACAATGTGAAATGGAATGGAATGGAAAGTGGAATGGAATGTAATGGAATGTGGAATGGAATGTAATGGAATGTGGAATGGAATGGAATGTGGAATGGAATGGAATGTGGAATGGAATGGAATGTGGAATGTAATGGAATGGAATGGAATGGAATATGGAATGGAATGGAATGTTGAATGGAATGTAATGGAATTAAGAATGGAATGGAATGGAAATTGGACTGAAAAGGAATTGAATGAAGAAGAATGGGAAATGGAATGGAATGGAATGTGGAATGGAAGTAAATGCAATGTGGATTGGAAAGACATGGAATGTGGAATGGAATGTGGAATAGAATGTGGAATACAATGGAATGGAATGCAATGTGGAATGGAATGAAATGGAATGTGGAATGTAATGGAATGGAATATGGAATGGAATGGAAATGAATGTGGAAAAGAATGAGGAATGGAATGGAATGCAATGTGGAATGCAACGTGCAATGGAACGTGGAATGGAATGGAATGAAACGTGGAATGGAACGTGGAATGGAACGTGGAATGCAACGTGGAATGTAATGGAATGGAAACGTGGAATGGAACATGGAATGCAACATGGAATGTAGTGGAATGGAACGTGGAATAGAACGTGCAATGGAACATAGAATGGAAAGTGGAATGGAACGTGGAATGGAATGGAATGCAACGTGGAATGGAGTGGAATGGAATGTGGAATGGAATGGAATGTGGACAGGAATGGAATGCAATGCTATGGAATGTGGATTGGAATGGAATGGAATGTGGAATGCAATGTGGAATGGCATGTAATTGAATGTGGAATGGATAGGAGTGGAATGTGAAATGGAAAGTGGCATGGAATGGAATGGAATGTTAAAAGGCATGGAATGGAATGTGGAATGGAAAGTAATAGAATGTGAATTGAAAGTGGACTGGAATGGAATGGAATGTGGAGTGGGATGGAATGGAATGTAGAATGGAATGGAATGGAATGTGGAATGCAACCTGGAATGGAAAGGAACGGAACATGGAATGGAACTTGGAATGCAACGTGGAATGGAAAGTGAAATGTGGAATGGAGTGGAATGGAATGTGGAATTGAATGGATTCGAAATTGGAATGGAATTGAATGGAATGTGGAATGGAATGTGGAACGGAATGGATTCAAGAATGGCATGGAATGGAATGGAATGAGGAATGGAATCTGGAATGGAATGGAATGGAATGAGGAATGGAACGAAATGGAAGGGAATGTTACGTGGAATGGAATGTGGAATGGATTGGAATGGAACATGGAATGGAATCTGGAGTGGAATGCAACGTGGAATGGGATGTGTAAAGGAATCGAATGTGGAATGGAATGCGGAGTGGAATGGAATGGAAGGTGGAATGGAATGTGGAATAGAATGGAATGGATGTGGAATTGAATGCAATGGAATGTGGAATGGAATGTGGAATGGAGTGGAATGGAATGTGAAAGGGAATGGAATGGAATGTGGAATAGAATGGAATGGAATGCGGAATGGAATGGAGTGGAGTGGAATGTGGAATGGAATAGAAAGGAATGTGGAATAGAATGAAGAATGGAATTTGGAATGGAATGTGGAATGGAATATGGAATGGAATGGAATGGAATGTGGAATGCAATGTAATGGATTGTGGACTGGAATGGAATGGAATGGACTGGAAAATGAAATGTAATGGAAAGGAGTGTGGAATGGAATTCAATGGAATTTGCAATGGAACGGAATGGAATGTGGAATGGAACGTGGAATGGAAGGAAATGGAATGTTTAATGGAATGGAATGGAACGTAGAATGCAATGGAATGGAATGTCGAATGGAATTTCAACTGGAATGGAATGGAATGTGGAGTGGAATTGAATGGAATGCGAAAAGGAATGGAATGGATTGTGGAATGGAATGTGGATTGGAATTTGAATTAGAATGCAATGGAATGTTGAATGGAATGAGAAATTGAATGGAGTGGAATGCGAAACGGAATGGAATGTGGAAGGGAATGGAATGGAATGCGGAAAAGAATGGAATGAATTGTCGAGTGTAATGAGGAACTCAATGGAATGGAGTGTGGAATGGAATGTGTAATGGAAAGTGGAATGGAATGTGGAATGGAATGGAATGGAATGTGGAATGGAATGTATAATGGAACATGGAATGGAACGTGGAAAGTAATGGAATGAAATGTGCAATGGAACGTGGAATGCAACATGGAACCAATAGTGGAATGGAAAGTGCAATGGAATGGAACGGAAAGTGGAATTGAACATGGAATGGAATGTGGAATGGAATGGAATGGAATCTGGGATGGAATGGAACGGAACGGAATGTGGACTTGAATGGAATGGAATGGACTGTGGAATGGAATGGAAAGGAACGTGGAATTGAATGGAATGGAGTGGAATGCAATGTGGAATTGAATAGAATGGAACGTGGACTGGAATGGAATGCAACGTGGAATGGAAAGTGGAATGGAATGCAATGTGGACTGCAATGTGGAAAGGAATGGAATGGAATGAGGAATGGAATGAAATGCAAAGAAGAAGGAAATGGAATGGAATGTCGAATGGAATGGAACGTAATTGAATGTGGAGTGAAATGCAATGGAATGTGGAATGGAATGGAATGGAATGTGGAAGGAAATGGAATGGAATGTGGAATGGCACGGAATGGAATGTGGAATGGAACTTGGAATGGAACTGAAACCAATGGGATTTGGAATGGAATGGAATGAAATACAATGTGGAATCTAATGCAATGTGAAATGGAATGGAATGTATTGTAGAATGGAAGGTGGAATAGAATGGAATAGAAAGGAATGTGAAATGGAATGGAATTGAATGTGGAATGCAATGTAATAGAATATGGAATGGAATGTGGAATGGAATGGAATGGAACGTGGAATGGAATGGACTGCAATGTGGAATGGAATGGAATGGAATCTGGAATGGAATTTGCAATGGAATGGAACGGAATGTGGAATGGAATGGAGAGGAACGTGGAATGGAACGGAATGGAATTTGGAATGGTATGGAATGGAATGTGGAATGGGATGGAATGGAACGTGGAATGGAATGGAATGGAAAGTGGAATGGAATGAGTAATGGAATGTGGAATGGAATGTGGAATGGAATGAGGAATGGAACGTGGAATGGAACGTGGGTTTGAAAGTGGAATGGAACATTGAATGCAATATGGAATGGAATGGAATGGAATGTGCAACGTAATGTGTAATGGAACGTAATGGAATATAGTGGAGTGTGGAACGGAATCGAATGGCACGTGGAATGGAATGGAATGGAATAAGGAATGGAATGGAATGGAATATGGAATGGAATGAAATTGATTGTGGAATGCAATGGAATTCAATTTAATGTGGAATGGAATGGAATGGAAACGAATGGAATGGAATGTGGAATATAATGCAATGGAATGTGGAATGGAGTGCAATGGAATGTGGAATGGAAAGGAATGGAATGGAATGAAATATGGAATTGAAGGGAATGGACTGGAAAGTGGAATGGAATGGAATGGAATGAAATGTGAAAGGAATGTGATGCAATGGAATGTAATGGAATGGAATGTGGAATGGAATGGAATGGAAGGTGGATTGTAATGGAATGGAATATGGAATAGAATGGAATGGAATATGGAATGGAATGGAATGGAAAGGAATGGAATGTGGAATGGAATGGAAGGGAATGTGGAATGTAATGTGGAATGGAATGGAATGGAAAGGAATGGACTATGGAATGGAATGGAAGGGAATTTGTAATGGAATGTGGAATGGAATGGAATGATATGTGGGATGGAATGGAATTGGTTTTGGAATTTAATAGAATGGAATGGAATGTGGAACGGAATGGAATGTGGAGTGGAATCGAATGGAACAAGGAATGGAGCTTGGAATGGTACGTGGAAAGGAGCGTCGAGTAGAATGCAGAATGGAACGTGGAATGGAATGCCGAATGGAATATGTAAGGGAAGGTGCCATTGAATGGAATGCAATGTGGAATGGAACTGAATGGCAGGTGGAGAGGAATGGAAATGAACGTGAAATGGATTGTGGAATGGAATGTGGAATGGAATGGGGAATGGAATGGAATGGAATGTGGAATGGAATGTCGAATGAAATGGTATGGAATTTGAAATGGAAAGTGGAATGGAATTTAATGCATTGTGCAATGGAATGGAATGCAATGTGAAAAGGAATGGAAAGGAAAGTGGAATGCAATGGAATGGAATGTGGAATGGAATGGAATGTGTAATGGAATGGAATTGAACGGAATGTGGAATTGAATGAAATGGAATGTCGAATGGAATGTGGAATGGAATGTAATGGAATGTGGAATGGAATGTGTAATGAAATACAATGCAAGGTGGAATGGAATGTGCAATGGAACGTGGAATGGAACAAGGAACGGAACTTGGAATGGTACGTGGAAGGGAACGTCAAATAGAACGCAGAATGGAATGTGGAATGGAATGTGGAATGGAATATGGAATGGAATGTGGAATGGAATGGAATGGAATGTGGAATGGAATGTGGAATAGAATGGAATGGAATTTGGAATGGAATTAAATGCAGTGTGGAATAGAATGGAATGCAATGTGGAATGCAATAGAATGGAACGTGGAATGGAATGTGGAATGGAATGGAACGGAATGTGGAATTGAATGGAATGGAATGTGGAAAGGAATGTGGAATGTAATGGAATGGAAAGTGAAATAGAAAGGAATTGAATGTGGAATGAAATGGAATGGAGTGGAATGTGAAATAGAAAGGAATGGAATGTGGAATCAAATATAGAATGGAATGTGGAACGGAAAATGTAGTGGAATGTGGTATGGAATGGAATGGAATTTGGAATGTAATGGATTGGAACGTGGACTGGAAAGGAATGGAATGGAATGGAATGTGACATGGAATGGTATGGAACGTGGAAAGAAATCCAATTTAATTTGGAATTCAATGGGATGGCATGAGGAATGGAATGGAAAGGCATGTGGAAAGGAAAGGGGAATGGAAAAGAATGGAATTTTGAATGGAATGGAATGGATTGCGGAATACAATGCAATGGAATGGAAGTTGGAATTTCATGGAGTGGAAAGGAATTCATTGGAATGTGGAATGCAACGCAATGCAATGTGGAATGGAATGGAATGGAATGGAATGCGGAATACAATGGAATGGAAAGGAATGGAATGTGGAATGCAATGGAAGGAAATAGGGAGTGGAATGTGGAAGGGAATGGAATGGAATGTGGAATGCAATGGAATGTAGGGGAATGAAGAATGGAATTTAACGTGGAATGGAATGGAATGTATCGTGGAATGGAACTTGGAATGGAATGTGGAATGGAATGGAATGGGATTTGTAATGGAATGTGAAAGGCAATTCAATGAAACCTGGAATGGAACGTGGAATGGAACGTGGAAAGGAAAGTGGAATGGAACATGGAATGGAACGTGGAATGGAATGTGGAATGGAGCGTGGAATGGTCTGTGGAATGGATTGTGCAATGCAACGTGGAATGGAACGTGGAATGGAATGTGGAATGGAAAGTGGAATGGAATGTGGAATGGAATGGAATGGAATGTGGAATGGCATGCAATGGAATATTGAATGGAATGGAATGGAATGCAGTGGAATGTGGAATGGCATGGAATGGAATGTGGAAGGAAATGTGGAATGGAATGCAGTGGAATGTAGAAGGCAATGGAATGCAAAGTTGAATGGAGTGATTAATGGAATGTAGAATGCTACGTTTAATGGAATGGAATGGAACGTGGAATGGAATGGACTGGATTGTGGAATTCAGTGCAAAGGAATGTTGAATGGAATGGAATGAAATGGAAATTGAAATGGAATGAAATGAAATGTTGAATGGATTGAAAAGGAAAGTGGAATGAAATGGAATGTAGTGGAATGTGGAATGGAACGGAATGCAATGTGGAATGCAATGTGGTAACGAATGTGGAATGGAATGTGGAAAGGAATGAAGTGGAATGTGCTTTGGAAAGTGAAATGGAATGGGGTGGAAAATGGAATGGTATGGAAAAAAGAGGAAAGTTAAAATGAATGGAATGCAATGTGGAAAGGAATGTGGAAAGGAATGGAATGGAATGTGGATTGGAATGTAGAATGGAATGCAATGGAACGTGGAATGGAACATCGAATGAAAAGTGGAATGGCATTGAATGGAATGTGGAAAGGGATGGAATGGACTGGAATGTGGAATGGAATGGAATGGAAGGTGGAATCGAATATAATAGAATGTGGTATTGAAGGGAATGGAGTGGAATATGGAATGTAATGCAATGCAATGAAGAATGGAAGGTGAAATGGAATGCAGAACGGAATGGAGTGTAATGTGGAATGAAATGTGGAATGGAATGGAGTGGAGTGTGGAATGGAATGAAATGGAATATGGAATGGAATGGAATGCAATGTGGAATGGAATGTGGAATGAAACGGAATGTGAAATGGGATGGAATGGAAAGTGGAATGCAATGATATGGAATGTGGAATGGAATGGAATGAAATGTGGAATGGAACGTCAAATGGAAAGGAATGGAACGTGGAATAGAATGGAACGGAATGTGGAATGGAATGGAATGGGAAGTGGAATGGAATGTGGAATGCAGTGGAATGGAATGTGGAATGGAATGTGGAATGGAATGGAATGGAACGTGGAAAGCAATGTGGAATTGAATGGAATGGAATGTGGAATGCAATGGAATGGAAAGTGGAATGGATTGTGGAATGAAATGGAATAGAAAGTGGAATGGAATGGAATGTGGACTCGAATGGAATGGAATGGGGAATGGAATTCAATGGAATTGGGAATGGAGTGAGATGGAATGTGGAATGGAATGGAAAGGAATGTGGAATGGAATGGAATGGAATGTGAAATGGAAAGGAATGGAATGTGGAATGGAATGTGGAATGGAATGGAACGGAATGGAAAGAGCAATGGAATGGAGTTGAATGGAATGGAATGTGAAATCCAATGAAAAGGATTGTGGAACGGAACGGAATGGAATGCAATGTGGAATGGAGGGGAATGGAAACGAATGGAATGAAATGTGGAATATAATGCAACGGAATGCGGAATGGAATGGAATGGAATTGAAAATGGAATGGAATGCAATGGAAAGGAATGGAAAGTGGAATGAAATGGATGGGAATGTGGAATGGAATGTGGAATGGAATGGAATGGAATGTTGAATGGAACGGAATAGAATATGAATTGGAATGGAAAGAAACATGGAATGGAACAGAATGTGGAAAGGAATCTATTGGAATGCAATGGAATGGAATGTGGAATGAAATGGAGTGGAATGTGGAATGGAATGGAATGGAAAGTAGAATGGAATCGAAAGGAATATGGAATGGAATGGAATGGAAAGGAATGGAATGTGAAATGGAATGGAAGGGAATTTGGAATGGAATGTGGATCGGAATGGAAGGCAATGTGGAATGGAACGGAATGGATTTTGGAATGGAATGGAATGGAATGTGGAATATAATGGAATGGAATGTGGAATGGAATGGAATGGAATGTGGAATGGAATGTGGAATGAAAGGGAATGACATGTGAAATTGAATGGAATGGAATGTAGAATGGAATGGAATGGAATTGAAGTGGATAGGAATGGAGTGGAATGAGTAATGGCATGTGGATAGGAAAGGAATGGAATGTGGAATGGAACGTGCAATGTAATGCAATGGAATGGGGAATAGAATGGTATCGAATATGGAATGGAATGAAATGGATTTTTGATTGGAATGGAAAGGAATACGGAATAGAATGTGGAATGGAATGTGGAATGGAATAGAGTGAAATGTGGAATGGAATAGAGTGAAATGTGGAATGGAATATTGAATGGAATGCAGAGGAGTGTGGAATGGAATTGAATGGAATGGGGAATGGAATGGGGAATGGAATGCGGAATGATATGGAATGCAATGTGGAATGGAATGTGGAATGGATCGTGGAATGGTAAGTGGAATGGAACGTGGAGTGTACCTTGGAATGGAATGTGGAATGGAATGAGGAATGGAATGAAATGGAATGTGGAATGGAATGGAATGCGGAATGGAACGTGGAATGGAATGGAATGGAATGGAATGTGGAATGGAATGTGGAGTGGAATGGAATGGAATGTGGAACAGAATGGAATGGAGTGGAATCTGCAATGTATTGGAAAGGAATGTGGAACGGAATGGAGTGGAATGCGGAATGGAAAGACGAATGGAATGGAATGGAATGGAATGGAATGACGAATGGAATGTGGAGTGGAATGGAATGGAATGTGGAATGAAATGGAATGGAGTGGAATGTGCAATGGATTGGAATGGAAAGAGGAATGGAACGTGGAATGGAATTTGGTATGGAATGGAGTGGAATGAGGAATGGAAAGTGGAATGCAATGGACTAGAATGTGGTATGGAACGGAATGGAAAGTGGAATGTAATGCAACGGAATTTAATGGAATGTGAAATGGAACTGAATGGAATGTGGAATGCAATGTGGAATGGAATGGAATTGAATGGAATGGAATGAAATGTAATGTACAATGGAATGGAATTGAAAGGAATGGAATGTGGAATGGAATGGAATGCATTGCAGAATGGAATGGAATGGAATGGAATGGAATGTGGAATGGAAGGGAATGGAAACGAATAGAATGCAATGTGGAATAGAATGCAATGGAATGTGCAATGGAATGGAATGGAATGTGGAATGGTATGGGATGGAGTAGCAGGTGGAATGGAATGGAATGGAATGTGGAATGGAATGTGGAATGGAATGGAGTGAAGAGTGGAATGGAATGTGGAATGAAATGGAATGGAACATGGAATGGAACGTGGAATGGAATGTGGAATGGAATGGAATGGAACGTGGAATGGAATTGAATGGAATGTGGAAAGGAATGGAATGGAATGGAATGGAATGTGGAATGGAATTGAATGTAATGTGGAAGGGAATGGAATGGAATGTGGAATGGAATGGAAAGAAACGTGGAATGGAATGGAATGGGTGGAATGTGGAGAGGAATGTGGCATGGAATGGAATGGAATGTGGAATGCAATGTGGAATTTAATGGAGTGGAATGTGGAATGGAATGTGGAATGGAAAGTAATGGAGTGTGGAATGGAATGGAATGGTATTTCGAATGCAATGGAATGTAATATGGAATGGAATGTGGAATGACATGGAATGGAAAGTGGAATGGAAAGTGCAATGGAATGGAATTGACTGTGGAATGGATTGGAATGTAATGTGGAATGGAATGGAATAGAATGGAATGTGGAACGGAATGTGGAATGGAGAGAAATGAAATGTGGTATGGAGGTGGAATGGACTGGAATGGAACGTGGAATGGAATGCGTAATGCAACGGAATGGGACGTGAAATGAAATGTGGAAAGTAATAGAATGGAAAATCGAATGGAAAGTGGAATAGAATGTGGAATGGAATGTGGAATGGAATGGAATTGAATGTTGAAAGGAAAGTGCATTGGCATGGAAAGGAACGTTGAATGGAACGTGTAATGGAACGTGGATAAGAATATGGAATGGACCGTGGAATGCAACGTGGAATGGAATGTGGAATGCAATGTGGAAAGGAACGTACAATGGAATGTGGAATGGAACGTGGAATGGAAAGGGGAATGGAACGTGGAAAGAAATTAAATGGAAAATGGAATGGAATGTGGAAGGGAATGTGGAAGGAAAGTCGCATGGAATGGCAAGGAATGTGGAATGGAATGGAATGTGCAATGGAATGGAATGAAATTTGGAAAGAAATGGAATGCAATGGAATGGAATGCAGAATGGAGTGGAATAGAATGGAATGTGGAATGGAATGGAATGCAATGGAATGAAATGGGGAATTGAATGGAAAGGAATGGAATGTGGAATGGAATAGAATGGAATGGAATGGAATTTTGAATGGAATGAAATGTGGAATGGAACGGAATGCAACGTGGAATGCAGTGGAACGGAATGTGGAATGGAACGTGGAATGGAATGGAATGGAACAGAATGTGGAATGGAATGAGAAATGGAATAAAATGGAAGGTGGAATGGAATGTGGAATGAAACGTGGAATGGAATGGCAGGGAATGGAATGGAATGTGGAATGGAAAGTAGAATGGAACGTGGAATGGAATGGAATGGAATGTGGAATGGAATAGGGAATAGACTGCAATGGAATGTGGAAAGGAATGGAATGGAATGTGGAATGGAATGGAATGCAATGTAATGTGTAATTGAACAAAATGCAATGGAATGGAATGGAATGTGGAATGCAATGTGCAATGGAATGGCATGTGGAATGCAATTTAATGCAAGGGAATGGAATGTGGAATGGAATGGAATGGAATAGAATGGTATGCGGAATGCAATGGAATGGATTAGAATGGAATGGATTTTAGAATGGAATGAAATGTGCAATGGAAGAGAATTCAAAGTGGAATGGAATGGAAGGGAATGTGGAATGGAATATGTAATGGAACTTGGAAGGGAATGAGATGGAATAGAATGAGGAATGGAATGGAATGTGGAATGCAAAGTGGAATGGATTGGAATGGAATGTGGAATGGAATGTGGAATGGAATTGAACGGAATGTGGAAAGGAATGTGGAATGGAATGTGGAATGCAATGCCATGGAATGGAATGGGATGTGGAATGGAATCTAGAGAGGGACGTGGAAAGGAATGGATTAGAATGTGGAATGGAATGTGGAATGGACTGGAAGGGAATGAGGAATGGAATGGAAAGGAATGTGGAATGGAATGGAATGGAATGGAATGTGGAATGCAATGCAAAGGAATGGAATGTGGAATGCAATGGAATAGAATCTAATGGAATGGAATGTGGAATAGAATGGAATGGAATGCGGAAAAGAATGTGGAATAGAACGTGGAATGGAGTGGAATTGAACGGAATGGAATGTGGAATGGAATGTGTAATGGAACGTGGAATGGATTGTTTCAAAAGGAATGCTTTGTGGAATGGAATTTGTAATGGAAGGTGGAATGGAATGGAATGGAATGGAATGGAATGGAGTGGAATGTGGAATTCAATGAGGAATGGAACGTGGAATGGAACGTAATTGAATGTGGAATGGAATGTGGAATGGATGGGAATGGAATGTGGAATATAATAGAATGGAATGTGGAATGGAACAGAATGGAAAGTGGAATGAAACGTGGAATGGAATGGAATGGAATGTGGCATGAAAGGGAATGGAATGTGGCATGAAATGGAATGGAATGTGGAAGGGAATGGAACGGAATGGAATGTGGAATGCAATGGAATGGAATGGAATGGAATGTGGAATGGAACGTTGAATGGAATGGAATGCAATCAGGAATGGAATGAGGAAGGGAATGGAAGGGAATGTAGCATTTAATGGAATGGAATGTGGAATGGAATGGAATGGAATAGATTGTGAAATGCAATTGAATGGAACGGAATGGCATGGAATGTGGAATGGAATGGAATGTAACGGGGAATGGAATGTGGAATGGAACGTGGAATGAAATGGAATGTGCAATGGAATGTGGAATGGAAAGTGGAATGGAATGCAATCGAATGTGGAATGCAATGTGGAATTGATGGGAATGTCATGTGGAATCGAGTGTAATGGAATGTGGACTGCAATGCCACGGAATGGAATGGAATGTGGAGTGGAATTGAATGCAATGTGGAATTGAATGGAATGGAATGTGGAATGGAATGCAATCGAATGTGGAACGAAACTGAATGGAAAGTGGAATGGAAATAAAATTTAATATGGAATGGTATGGAATTCAATGTGGAATGGAATGGAATTGAATGTGAAATGGAACGTGGAGAAGAATGGAAAGGTACGTGGAATGGAATGAAATGGAATGTGAAATATAATGCGGAATGGAATGGAATGTGGAATGGAATGGAATGGAATGCAATGTGGAATGCAATGGAATGGAAAGGAATGCAATGTGGAATGGAATGGAATGTTGAATGGAATGTGGGATGGAATGTGGAATGGAAAGTGGAAAGGAATGTGGAACGGAATGGAATGGAATGTGGAATGGAATCTGGAATTGAACGTGCAATGGAATGGAAAGTTATGGAATGGAATGGAATATGGAATGGAATGGAATGTGGAAGGGAATGTGGAATGGAACGTGAAATGGAATAGAATGGATCTTGGAAAGGAATGGAATGGACATTGGAAAGGAATGGAAGGTGGGATAGAATGGAATGGAATGGAATGGAATGTGGAATGGAAAGTGGAATGGAATGGAATGTGGAATGGAATGTGGAATGGAATGGAATGGAAAGGGGAATACAATGGAAAGGAATGTGGAATGGAACGTGGAATGGAATGGAATAGATGGGAATGTGGAGTGGAATGTGGAACGGAACGTGAAATGGAATGGAATGTGGAATTGAAAGTGGAATGGAATGGAATGGAATTTGTAATGCAATGGAATGGAATAAGGAAGAGAATGTGGAATGACGCGTGGAATGGAATGGAATGGAATAGAATGTGGAACGGAATGTGGAATGTAATATAATGGAATGGAATGCAATGTGGAATTGAAAGTGGAATGGAATGTGCAATGGATTGGAATGGAATGGATTGGAATGGAACGTGGCATGGAATGTGGAATGAACGTGGAGTGGAATGGAATGGAATGTGGAATGGAATATGGAACGGAATGGAATTTAATGTGGAATGGATTGGAATGGAATGTGGAATGAAATCGAATGGAATCGAATGTGATATGGAATGGAAAGGAATGGAATGGAATGAAATGTGCAATGGAATGTGGAGTGGAATGCAATGTAATGGAATGTGGAATGGAAGTTAATGGAATGGAATGGAAAGCGGAATGGAATTGAATGGAACGGAATGGAATGGAATACAATGTTGAATGGAATGGAATGGAATGGAAATTCGAAAGGAATGGAACAGAATGTGGAATGTAATGGAATGGCAAGTGAAAAGTAAATATAATGGAATGCGAAATGGAAATAGAATGGAAAGTGGAATGAAATGGAATGGAATGTGGAATGGAATATACTGGAATGAGGAACGCAAAATGCAATGGAACGGAATGGAATGTGGAATGGAATGTGGAATGCAATTGAATGGAAAGTGGAATGGAATGCTATGGAATATCGAAAGGAATGGAGTGGAATGGAATGTGGAATGCAATGGAATAGAATCTAATGGAATGGAATGTGGAATGGAATGGAATACGATGCGGAATACAATGTGGAATGGAATGTGGAATGGAATGGAATTGAACGGAATGAAATGTGGAATGGAATGCAATATAAGGTGGAATGGAATTGAATGGAAATTGAAATGGAAATAGAATTTAATGTGGAATGGTACGTAATGTAATGTGGAATGGAATGGAATTCAACGTGGAATGGAACGTGGAGTGGAATGGAAGGGAACGTGGAATGGAATGGAATGGAATGTGAAATAAAATGTGGAATGGAATGGAATGAGGAATGGAATGGAATGGCATAAGGAATGGAAGGTAATGGAATGGAATGCAATGTGGAATGGAATGGAATGGAATGCAATGTGGAATGGAATGGAATGGAATGGAATGGAATGTGCAATGTGTTGGAATGTGGAATGGAATGTGGAATGGAACGTGGAATGAAATATGGAATGGATTGGAATGGAATGTGGAATAGAATGTCTAATTGAACGTGGAATGGAATGGAACCGAATGTGGAATGGAATGGAGTGGAATGGAATGCGAATTGGAATGTCGAAAGCAATGTGAAATGGAATGTGGAATGTAATGTGGAATGGAATGAAATAGAACGTGGAAAGCAAAGGAGAGGAACATGGAATGGAATGGAACTTCAACTGGAAAGTGGAATGGAATGTGGAATGGAATGCGGAATGGAACGAGGAATGGAATGTGGAATGGAATGGAAAGGAACATGGAATGGAATCTGGAATGTTATGGAATTGAATGGAATGGAATGTGGAATGGAAGGGAAGGGAATGTGGAATGGAATGTGGAATGGAATGGAATGGATTGTGATATGGAAAGGAAAGTGGAATGGAGTGGAATGGAGCGTGGATTGGAGGGGAACGGAATGAGGAAGGGAATGCAATGGAATGAGAAATGGAATGCGTAGTGGAATGTGAAATGGAATGTGGAATGGAACGTGGAATGTTAAGGAATGGAATGTGGAATGGAACGTGGAATTGAATGTGGAATGTAATGTGGAATGGAATGCAATGGAATGTGGACTGGAATATGGAATTGAATGGAATGCAATGTTGAATGGAATGTGGGATTGAAGGGTATTGAATGTTTAATGGAATGTGGAATAGAATGTGGAATGGAACGGAAGGGAAAGTGGAATGGAATGTGGAATGGAACGCGGAATGGAACGTGGAATGGAATGGAACGGAATGTGGAGTGGAATGAGGAATGGAACGGAATGGAATGTGGAATGGAATGACAAATGGAATGTGTAATGGAATAGAATGAAACGTGAAATGGGATGTGCAAAGGAATGTGAAATGGAACGTGGAAAGGAATGTGGAATGGAAAAAAATGGAATGTGGAATGTAATGCAAAGGAATTTAATGGAACGTGGAATGGAACGTGGAAACGAATGCGAAATGGAATCGAATGGTTTATGGGATGGAATGTGGAATGGAATGGAACGGTATGGAAACTGGAATGGAATGTGAAATGGAAAGTGGAATGGAATGGAATGAGGAATGGAATGTTGAATGGAATGTGGAATTGAATGTGGAATTGAATGAAATGGAATGTGGCAAGGAATTGAATGGAATGTGGAATGGAATATGGTATGGAATGGAATGGAATTGAATATAGAATTGTATGTATAATGGAATGGAATGGAATGTTGAATGGAATGTGGAATGGAATGATATGGATTGTGGAATGGAATGTGAAATGGAATGTTGAATGGAATGTAGAGTGGAATGCAGTCTAATGTGGAATTGAAAGTGGAATAGAATGGAATGGAACATGGAATGGAAATTTCAATGTAAAGTGGAATGGAAATTGGAAGGCAATGTGGAATGCGACGTGGAATGTAATATGCAATGGAATGTGGAATGGAACTTGAAATGGAACGGAATGGAACGTGGAATGGAACGTGGAATTGAATGTGGAATGAAATGTGGAATGGAAAGCGGAATGGAATGTGCAATGGATTGTGGAGTGGAACGGAGAATGGAATGTAATAGAATGTGGAACGGAACGTGGAATTGAATGGAATGAAACGTGGAACGGACCATGGAATGGAATTTAGCAGGAAATGTGGAATGGAATGTGGAATGCAATGGCATGCAACTTGGAATGAAACATGGAATGGAATGGAATGGGACGTGGAATGGAATGTGGAATGGAATGTGGAATGGAAAGTAGAATGCAATGAGGAATGGAACATAATGGAACGAGGAATGGAATGGAATGGAACTTCAAGTGGAATGTGGAATGGAATGTGGTATGGAATGTGGAATGTAACATTTAATGGAATTTGGAATCAAATGTGGAATGGAAAGTAATGGAATGTGGAACAGAATGGAATGGAATGTGGAATGGAATGGAATGTATTGTGGTATAGAAAGGAATGGAATTTGGAAATAGAATGTGGAATAGAATGTAGTGGAATGGTATGGAATACGGAAAGGAATGGAAGGGAATGTGCAAAAGAATGTGGAATGGAATGTTGAATGGAAAGTGGAATGGAATGGAATGCAATGTGGAATGGAAAGTGTAAAGGAATGGAATGAAACGTGCAATGGAAAGTCGAATGGAACGCAGAATGGAAAGTTAAATGAAATGTGGTAGGGAATGGAATGGAATGTGGAATGGAATGGAATGGGAACTGGAATCGAATGCAGAATGGAATGGAATAGAATATGGAGTGGAATGGAATGTGGAATGGAAAGGAAGGGAATGTGTAATGGAATGTGGAATTTAATGTGGAGTGGGATGTGGAATAGAATGGAATGGAATGTGGAATGCAATGTGGAATGGAACGTGGAATGGAATGGAATGGATTGTGGAATGGATTGTGGAATGGAATGTGGAATGTAATGGAATGTGGAATGCAATGTTTAATGGAAAGGGGAATGGAATGTGGAATAGAATGGAATGGAATGTGGAATGTAATGTGGAATGGAATGGAATGTGGAATGGAATGTGTAATGGAATGGGGAATGGAATGTGGAATAGAATGGAATGGAATGTGGAATGGATTGTGGAATGGAAAGTGGAATGGAATGGAATGGAATGTGGAATGGAATGTGAAATTGAATGGGCAATGGAATGTAGAATTGAATTGAAAGGAATGGGGAATGTAATCTGGAATTGAATGGAATGCAATGTGGAAAGGAATGTTGAATGCAATGTGAAATGGAATGGAATGGAATGTGGAATGGAATGTGAAATGGAATGGAATGTGGATAGGAATGGAATGGAATGAGGAAGGAAAAGTGGAATGGAATGGAAAGTGGAATGGAATGGAATTGAATGTGGAATGGAATGGAATGGAATGAGGAATGGAATGTGGAATGGAATGGAATGTGGAATGGAATTTAATGGAATGGAATGGAAATTAATGGAGTGGAATGTGGAATGGAATGCAGAATGGAATTGAATGGAATGTGGAATTTAGTGTGGAGTAGATTGGAATGGAATGTGGAATAGAAAGTGGAATGGAATGGAGTGGAATGTGTAATGGAATGTGAAATGAAA
The DNA here is from genome assembly GCF_028885655.2 of Pongo abelii. Lineage (NCBI taxonomy): Eukaryota > Metazoa > Chordata > Mammalia > Primates > Hominidae > Pongo > Pongo abelii. The sequence goes on along the minus strand of NC_072000.2, from coordinate 12,297,834 downwards.
TGGAATGGAATACGTAATGGAAAGTGGAATGGTACATGGACTAGAACGTGGAATGGAATATGGAATGGAATGCGGAATGGAACATGGAATGGAAAGGAATGGCACGTGGAATGGAATGGAATGGAATGAGGTAAGGAATGCAGTGGAAAGAGGAAGGGAATGTGGAATGGAAAGGAATTTAATGGATTGTGGAATGCAATGGAATGTGGATTGGAATGGAATGTGGAACTGAATGGAATGGAATGTGTAATGGAATGGAATGCGTAATGGAATGGAACGTGTAATGGAATGGAAAGGAACATGGAACGGAATGGAATCTGGAATGGAATGCAATGTAATGGAGTGTTGAATGAAATGGAATTGTATGTAATGTGGAAAGGAATGGAATGGAATATGTAATGGAATATGGAATGGAACGGAGAAGGGAATGTGGAATGGAACGTGGAAAGGAATGCGGAATGGAATGTGGAATGGAAAGGAAAGTGATGTGGAATGGAATGTGGAATTCAATGGAATGGAATGCTGAATGGAAAGGAATGGAATGCAGAAAGGAAATTAATGGAATGTGGAATGGAATGCAATGCTATAGAATGTGGAATGGAATGCAATGGAATGGAATGTGGGATGGAATGAAATGGAAAGTGGATTGGATTGGAATGGAATGTGGAATGGAATGGAATGGAATGGAATGGAATGCCAAATGCAATGGAATGAAATGCGGAATGCAATACAATGGAATGGAATGTGGAATGGAATAGAATGGAATGTTGAATAGAATGGAATGAAATGTGGAATTGAATGAGGAAGGCAATGGAATGGAATGTGGAATAGAATGTGGAGTGCAATCGAGTGGAATGTGGAATGGAATATGGAATGGAATGTGAAATGGAACGGAATAGAATGTGGAATGGAAAGGAAAGGAAAGTGGAATGGAATGGAATGGACTGTGGAATGGAATTGAATGGAATTTTGAATGGAATTAGGATTTGAATGTAAAGGAATGGAAGGGAATGTGGAATATAATGGATAGTGGAATCGAATGGAATGTGGAATGGAATGGAATGGAATGTGGAATGGAATGTGAAATAGAATGGAAAGGAATGTGGAACTGAATGTGGATTGGAATGGAATGGAAAGAGGAACACAATGCAATGGAATTGTATGTAATGTGGAAAGGAATGGAATGGAATATGTAATGGAATGTGGAATGGAACGAAGAATGGAACATGGAATGGAACGTGGAATGGAATGCGGAATACAATGTGCAATGGAATGGAAAGTGATATGGAATGGAGTGTGGAATGCAATGGAAAGGAATGCGGAATGGAATGGAATGGAATGGAGGAGGGAAATTAATGGAATGTGGAATGGAATGCAATGCTATGGAATGTGGAAAGAAATGGAATGGAACGGAAGGTGGAATGGAATGAAATGTAATCTGAATTGGATTGGAATGGAACGTTAAATGCAATGGAATGGAATGGAATGGAATGCAGAATGGAATGGAATGAAATGTGGAATGCAATAGAAGGGAATGGAACGTGGAATGGAATGGAATGGAGTGTGGAATAGAATGGAATGGAATGTGCACTGGAATGTGGAACGGAATGTGGAATGGAATGTGGAAAGGAATGTGCAATGGAACAGAATGGAATGTGAAATGCAATGAAAAGGAATATGTATTGGAATGTGGAATGGAACGGAATGGAATGTGAAATTCAAAGTGGAAAGGAATGTGGAATGGTAAGGAATGGAATGTGGAATGGAAGGTGGAATGGAGTGTGCATTGGAATGTAGAATGGAATGTGGAATGCAATGCGGTTAGGAAGGTGGAAAGGAATGTGTAATGGAACGGAATGGAATATGGAATGGAATGTGGATTGGAGTGTGGAAAGGAATGTGGAATTGAACGTAATGCAATGTGGAATGGAGTGTGGAATGGAATGTGGAATGGAACGGAATGTAATGTGGAATAGAATGTGGAATGGAATGTGGAATGGAATGTGGAATGGAATGTGTAATGGAACGGAATGCAATGTGAAATGGAGTGTGTAATGGAATGTGTAATGCAATGTCAAGTGAAATGCAATGGAATGTGTAATTGAAAGTGGAATGGAATGGAATGGAATATGGAAAGGAATGTGGAATGGAACGGAATGGAATGTCGAATGGAATGTGGAACGGAATGTGGAATGGAACGGTATGTAAAGTGGAATGGAATGGAGAATGGAATGTTGAAAGGAAGTGGAATGGAATGGAATGGAATGCAGAATGAAACATGGCACGATATTGAATGGAACTTGGAATAGAACGTTGAATGGAACGTGGAATGAAAGGTGGAATGGAATGGAATGTGAAAGGAATTTAATGTAATGTGGAACGGAATATGGAATTCTGCGGAATGGTTTGTGGAATGGATTGGAATTGTATGTGGAATGGAATGGAATGGAATATGGAATGGAATGTGGAATGCAATGGAATGGAAAGTGGAATGGAATGTGGAATGTTGTAGAATGGAAAGTAGAATGGAATGGAATGGAATGTGGAATGGAATGGGAAGCAATGTGGAAGGGAATGTAGAATGGAATGCGGAATGTAATGGAATGGAAAGAAATATGAAATGGAATGTGGAGTGGAATGTGAAAAGGAACGTGGAATGGAAAAAAATGGAAAGTGGAATGGAGAATTGAATGGATTGTGGAATGGAACGGAATGGAATGTGGAATGGAATGTGCAATGGAATGGAGGGGAATGTGCAAAGGAACGTGGAATGGAATGTGGAAGGGAATGCAATGGTATGTGAAATGGAATGTGGAATAGAATGTGAAATGGAATGTGGAAAGAAATGTGGAATGGAATGGATTGTGGAATGGAACGTGGAATGTAACGCGGAAAGGAACGAGGAATGGAATGGTATGGAATGTGGAATGGGATGTGGAATGGAATGTGGAATGGAATGAAATGGAATGTGGAATGGAATGTGGGAAGCAACGTGGAATGCAACGTGGAATGCAATGGAATGGAACATGGAATGGAATATGGAATGTTACGTGGGATGGAAAGTGGAATGGAACGTGGAATGGAATGGAAAGGAATGTGGAATGGAATGTGGAATGGAAAGTGAAATGCAATGTGGAATGGAAAGTGAATTGCAAAGTGGAATATAATGGAATGAAAGGTGGAACAGAACGTGGAATTGAATGGATAGGAACGTGGAATGGAAGGTTGAATGGAACGGAAAGAAACATGGAATGGAACGTGGAATGGAACGTGGAATGGAATGTGGAATGGAATGTGGAATGTAAAGAGGAATGGAATGTGGAATGCAATGGAATGCAATGGAATGTTGAATGGAATGGGATGGGATGTGAAATTCAATGGAATGGAATGGAATGTGGAATACAATGGAATGGAATGGAATGTGGAATGGAATGGAAAGATTGTGTAATGGAATATGTAATGGAATGGGATGCAATGTGGAATGGAATTTGGAATGTAATGAGAAATTGAATGGAATAGAATGTGTAATGGAATGTGGAATGGAATGGAATGGAATGTGGAATGGAAAGTGGAATGGAATGTGGAAAGGAATGTGGAATGGAATGGAATGAAATGTGCAATGAAATGTGGATTGGAGTGTGGATTGGAATGTGGAAAGGAATTTAATGGAATATGGAGTGGAATGGAATGGTATGTGGAATGGAATGTGGAAAGGAATGGGAAATGGAATGTTGAATGAAAGTGGAATGGAAAGGAATGGAATGTGAAAAGTAATGTGGAATGGAATGGGGAATGGAATGTTGAAAGGAAACTAGAATGGAATGGAATGGAAAGAGGAATGCAACGTGGAATGATATTGCATGGAATTTGGAATAGAACGTTGAATGGAACGTGGAATGGAATGTCGAATGGAATGGAGTGGAAGGTGGAATGGAATTTAATGGAATGTGGAATGGAATGGGGAATGTAATGGGGAATGGAACGTGGAATGGAATATGGAATGGAACAGAATGGAAAGTGGAATGGAATGTGGAATGGAGTGTGGAATTGAATGTGTATTGGAACGGAATGGAATGTGAAATGGAATGTGCAATGGAAGGTGGAATAGTATGTCAAATAAAATGGAACGGAATGTGAAATCGAACTTGGAATGTAATGGAATGGAGTGTAGAAGGGAATATGGGATGGAATAGAATGGAATGTGGAATGGATAGTGGAATACAATGTGGAATGGAAAGTGAAATGGAATGGAGTGGAATGTGGAATGCAATGTGAAATGGAATGTAATGGAATGCGAAATGGAATTTGGATTGGGAAGTGGAATAGAACGTGGAATGGAATGTGGTATGGAACGTGGAGTGGAATGGAAAGGAACGTGAAACGGAATGTGGAATGGAATGGAATGGAATGTGGAATGGAATGTGCAAAGGAAAGTGGAATGGTATGCAATGTAATGGGGAATGGAACGTGGAATATTGTTGAATGGAACTTGGAAAGGAACGTAGAAAGGAAAGTGGAATGGAATGTGAAATGGAATGTGGAATGGATTGGAATGCAATGTGGAATGGAATGTGGAACGCAATGTGGAATGGAATGTGGAAAGGAATCTGGAATGGAAAGGAATGGAATGTGAAATTGAATTCAATGGAATGTGGATGGAAGGTGGAATGGAATGGAATGGAATGTGGAATGGAATGTGGAAAGGAATGTGGAATGGATTGTGAAATGGAATGTGGAATTGAATGTGAAATGGAATGTGGAATGGAATGTGGAATGGAATGAAAAGGAAAGTGGAATGGAATGGAATGGAACGTGGAATTTAATGGAATGCAACGTGTAATGGAACGTGGAATGCAATGGAACGGAGTGTGGAATGGAAAGGAATGGAATGGTATGGAATATGGAATGGAATGGAATGGAATATGGGATGGAATGTGGAATGGAATGGAATGGAAAATGGACTGGAACGTGGAATGAAACGAGTAATTGAACGTGCAATTGAACGTGGAATGGATTGAATAATGGAATGGAATGGAGTGTGCAAAGGAAGGGAATGGAATGTGGAATGCAATGTGGAATAGAAAGTGTAAAGGAATGTGGAAAGGAATGTGGAATGGAATGGACTGGAAAGTGGTATGGAATCGAATGGAACATGGAATTGAATGGAATGGAATTGAATGTGGAATGGAATGGGAAGGAATGTGCAATTGAATGGAATAGAATGTTCAATGGAATGGAATGGAATTTGCAATTGAATGGATTTGAATGCGGAATGGAATGGAATGGAAAGTTGAATGGAATGGAATGGAATAGAATGTGGACAGGAATGGAATGCAATGGAATGGAATGTGGAATGGCATGGAGTGTGGAATGGAATGGGGAATGCAATGGAATGGATTGTGGAATGGAATGGAATGGAATGTGGAATGGAATGGAATGGAATAGAATGTGGATTGGAATGAAATGGAATGTAACAGAACGTGGATTGGAAAGTAATGGAATGTGGAATGGAATGTGGAATGGAATGGAATGGAATGTGAATGGAATGGAATGGAATGTGGAACGGAATGTGAAATGGAATTTATTCTGAAATGGAATTTGGAATGGAATGTTGAATGGAAAGAAATGGAACGTGAAATGGAATGGAATGGATCGTGGAATGGAACGGAAAGGTAAGTGGAAAGGAATGTGAACAGGAATGTGGAATGGACTGTGAAATGGAAAGTGGAATGGAATGGAATGGAAATTTGAATGGAATGCAAAGGTACGTGGAATGGAACATGGAATGTAACGTGCAACAGAATTGAATGGAATGTGGAATGGAAAGGAATGGAATGTGAAATTGAATGGAATGGAAAGTGGAATGGAAAGGAACGGAATGTGGAATGGAAAGTGGAATGGAATGTGGAATGGAACGTCGAAAGGAATACAATGGAATGTAGAATGGAATATGCATTTGAATGGAATGGAATGTGCAAAGGAATGTGGAATGCAATGTGGAATGGAATGGAATGGAAAGTGGAATGGAATGTGGATTGGAATGGAACGGAATTTGGAATTGAAAGTGGAATGGAATGTGGAATGGAACGTCGAAAGGAATACAATGGAATGTAGAATGGAATATGCATTTGAATGGAATGGAATGTGCAAAGGAATGTGGAATGCAATGTGGAATGGAATGGAATGGAAAGTGGAATGGAATGTGGATTGGAATGGAACGGAATGTGGAATGGAAAGGAATGGGATGTGACATTGAATGGAATGGAAAGTGGAATGGAAAGGAACGGAATGTGGAATGGAAAGTGGAATGGAATGTGGAATGGAACGACGAATGGAATACAATGGAATGTAGAATGGAATATGCATTTGAGTGGAATGGAATGTGCAAAGGAATGTGGAATGCAATGTGGAATGGAATGGAATGGAAAGTGGAATGGAATGTGGATTGGAATGGAACGGAATGTGGAATGGAAAGGAATGGAATGTGACATTGAATGGAATGGAATGTGGAATTCAAAGTGGTATTGAACGTGGAAGGCAAAGGATAGAAATGTAGAATGGAACGTGGAATGGAATAGAATGGAACAGGGAATGGAACGTGGAATGTAAGGGAATTTAACGTTGAATGGAATGTGGAATGGAATGTGGAATGCATCTTTGAATGGAATGTGGAATGGTTTGGAATGGAAAGTGGAATAGAATGTGGAATGGAATGTGGAATGGAATGTGGAATGGAATGGAATGGAATGTGGAATGGAACGGAAGAGAATGTGTAATAGAATGTGTAATGGAACGTGGAATGCAAAGGAAGGGAATGTACTATTTAACCTGGAATGGAATGTGGAATGGAATCGAAAGGAATGTGGAATGGAACGGAATGGAATGTGGAATTGAATGTGGAATGGAATGTGGAATGCAAAGGAAAGGAATGTAGAATGGAACGTGTAATGGAATGGAATGGAACGGGGAATGGAACGTGGAATGTAATGCAATGGAACGTTGAATGGGATGTGGAAAGGAATCTGGAATGGAATCTGGAATGGAATGGAATGGAGTGGAAAGTGGAATGGAGTGGAAAGTGGAATGGAATGGTATGGAACGGAATGGAATGGAATGGAATGCGGAATGGAATGGAACACAATGTGGAATGGAATGTGGAAAGAAATGGAATGGAATCTAATGTGGAATAGAATTGAATGGAATGTGGAAAGAAAAGGAATGGAATGCAATGTGGAATGGAATGGAAAGGAATGTGGGGTGGAATGGAATGGAAAGGAATGGAAAGTGGAATAGAATGGAAAGGAATGGAATGTGAAATTGAATGGAAAGAGGAATGGAATGTATAACGGAATGGAACGGAATGGAATGTGGAATGGAATGGAATGAAATGCGGTATGGAATTCAAAGGAATGTGAAACGGAATGGAAAGTCAAATGGAATGGAATGCAATGGAATGTGGAATGGAATGGAATGTGGAATGGAATGAAATGTGGATTGGAATGTGTAATGGATGGAATATAATGGAATGTAGAATGGAATGGACTGGAATGGAATGGAATGGAATGTGGAATGGAATAGATGTAAATGTGGAATGGAATGGAATGCAAAGTGGAATGGAATGGAATGTGGAAGGAATAGAATGGAATGTGGAAAGGAAAGGAATGGAAAGTGGCCTGGACTGCAATGGAATGTGGATTTGAATAGAGTGGAACGAGGCTTGGAATGGAAAGTAGTGTGGAATTTAATGCAATGGAATATGGAATGGAAGGGAATGGAATAGGGAATGGAATCTGGAATGGAATGGAATGGAATGGAATGTGGAGTGGAATGGAATGGAATGGAATGTGGCATGGAATGGAATGGAAGGTAGCATGGAATGGAATGGAATGTGGAAAGGAATGGAATGGAACGTGGAGTGGAATAGTATGGAAAGTGGAATGGAGGGGGATGGAACCTGGAATGGAATGTGGAATGGAATGGAAGGAATGGAATGTAAAGTGGAATGGAATGGAATTGAAAGTGGAATCGAATGTGGAATATAATGGAATGGAATGTGGAATGGAATGTCGAATGGAATGGAATGTGGAATGGAAATAGAATGGATTGTGAAATGGAATGGAATGGAATGTGGAATGGAATGGAATGGAATGTGGAATGGAATGGAATGGAATGTGGAATTGAATGGTATGGAACGTGGAATGGAAGTTGGAATGGAATGGAATGGAATGAGGATTGGAATGTGGAATGCAATGTGGAATGGAATGTGGAATGGACTGGAACGGAAAGTGGAATGGAATGGAATGGAAGGGAATGTGGAATTGAGTGGAATGGAATGGAACAGAATATGCAATGGAATGTGGAAAGGAATGGAATGCTATGCGAAATGGAACGTGGAATGGAATGGACGGAACGTGGAATGGAATGGAATGTAATGTGTTATGGAATGAGGAAAGGAATGCAATAGAATGGAAAGGAATTTGGAATGTAATGGAGTGGAAAGTGGAAAGAGAAGTGAAATGGAATGGAATGGATTGTGGAAAGAAACGTGGAGCAGAACGGAATGGAATGTGGAATGGAAAGGAATGGAACGTGGAATGGAATGTGGAATGGAATGTGGAATGCAATGGAATGGAAAGTGCAATGGAATAAGGATTGGAACGTGGAATGGAGTGGAATGGAACGTGTAATGAAATGTGGAATTGAATGTAATGGAATATGGAATGGAAAGTGGAATAGAATGGAATGTAAAGTGGAATGGAATGGAATGGAATGTGGAATGGAATGTGGAATGGAAAGTGGAATGGAATGGAATGGAAGGTAGAATGGATTGAGGAATGGAACATGGAATGGAATGCAACGGAACATGGAATGAAACACTGAATCGAATGTGGAATGGAACATGGAATGGAACGTGGAGTGGAATGAGTTATGGAATATGGAATGGAATGGAGAGGAACGTGGAATGGAATGAGGAAAGGAACGTGGAATAGAATGGAGTGGAACATGTAATGGAACGTGGAATCGAATGTGGAATGGAAAGTGGAATGGAACGTGGAATGGAAAGGAATGGAACGTGGAATGGAATGAGGAATGGAATGTGGAATGCAATGGAGTGTAACGTGGCATGGAATGAGGGAAGAAACGGGGAATGTAATTGAAAGGAATGTGTAATGGAATGTGGAATGGAATGCAATGGAACAGAATTGAAAGTGGAATGGAATCTGGAAAGTAACGTTGAATGGAATAGAATGGAATGGAATGTGGAATGGAAAGTGGAATGGAAATGAATGGAATGTGGAATGGAATGGAAATGAATGTGGAATGGAAAGGACTGGAATGGAATGTGGAATGGAATGGAATGGAATGTGAAATGGAATGGAGTGGAATGTGGAATGGAATGGAATGGAATGTGGAATGGCATGGAATGGAATGTGGAATGGAATATAGAATGGATTGGAATGGAATGGAAGGTGGAATGGAATGGAAAGGAAGTGGAAAGACATGGAATGGAATGAAATGGGCAATAGAATGGAAGGGAATGTGGAATGGAAGGGAATGGAATGGAATGGAATGTGCAATTGAATGGAAGGTGGAATGGAATGGAAAGGAAGTGGAATGGCATGGAATGGAATGAAATGTGCAATAGAATGGAATTGAAAGTGGAATGGAAGGGAATGGATTGTAATGGAATGTGGAATGGAATGGAATGGAATGTGGAATGGAAGGGAATGGAATGGGGAATGGAATTTGGAACGTAATGGAATGGAATGGGATGCGGAGTGGAATGGAATGGAAGGTGGAATGGAATGGAAAGGAATGTGGAATGGAATGCAATGGAATGAAATGTGGAAGAGAATAGAATGGAATTTGGAATGGAAGGGAATGGAATGGAATGGAAAGTCGAATGGAATATGGATTGGAATTTTGAATGGAATGGAATGGAACAGAATGGAACGTGGAATGGAATGTGTAATGGTAAGTGGAATGGAATAGGTAGGAACAGAGTGGAATATGGAATGGAATGTGGAATGGAAAGAGGAATGGCATGGAATGTTGAAAGCAATGTGGAATTGAACGTGGAATGGAAAGGAATTGAACGTGGAATGGAAAGTTTAATAGATTGGAATGGAATTTGGAATGGAATAGAATGGAAAGTGAAATGGAATGTGGAATGCAATGGAATGGAATGAGGAATGGAAAGTGGAATGGAATGGAATGGAATGTGGCATGAAATGGAATGGAATGTGGAATGGAATGGAATGGAATGGAATTCAGAATGCAATGGAATGGAATGGAATGGAATGGAGTGTGGAATGAAACTTTGAATGGAATGGAATGGAATATGGAATGGAATGTGGAATGGAATGGAACGGAAAGTGGAATGGAATGAAACGGAATGTGGAATGGAATTGAATGGAATTGAATGTGAAATGCAATGGAATGGAATGGAATGTAGAATGGAATGGAATGGAATAGGGAATGGAATTTGGAATGCAAAGTAGAATGCAACGGAACATGCCATGGAATGTGGAATGGAAAGTGGAATTGAATGGAATCGAATCTGGAATGCAATGTGGAATGGATGGGAATGGCATGAGGAATAAAATGGAATGGAATATTGTATGCAATGCAATGGATGGGAATGCCACGTGGAATCAAATGGAATGGAATATTGAATGCAATGCAATGGAATGGAATGGAATGTGGAATGGAATGCACTGGAATGTGGAATGGAATTCAACGGAAAGTGAAATGGAAATAGAATTTAATGTGGAAAGTTATAGAATTTAATGTGGAATGGAATGGAATTCAATGTGGAATGGAACGTGGAATGGAATGTATTGGAATGTGAAATAGAATGTGGAATGGAATGGAATGTGGAATGGAATAGAATGGAATGTGGAATGGAATGTGGAATGGAATATGGAATGGAATGGAATGGAAAGCAATGTGTAATACAATGGAATGGACTGGAATGGAATGTGGAATGGAATGGAACGTCGAATGGAACGTGAAATGGAATTTGGAATGGAATGGAATGGAATGTGGAATGGAATGTGGAATGGAACGTGGAAGGGAATGGAAAGGAATGGAATGGAATGGAATTTGGAATGGAATTCAATGGAATGCGATGTGGAGTGTAATTAAGAATGGAACGTGGAATGGAATGGAATGGAATGGAATATGGAAAGGAAAGGTATGGAATGGAATGTGCGATGGAAATGAATGGAATGGAATGGAAAGTGGAATGGAATGGAATCTGGAATGGAATGCAATGGACTGCGGAATCCAATCGAAAGGAATGGAATGTGAAATGGAATGGAATGGACTAAGGAATGGAATGGAAAATTACATAATATGAAATGGAATGGAAAGGAATGTGGAAAGGAATTGTACGGAATGGAATGTGGAATGGAAAAGAATGGAATGGAATTTGAAAGTGGAATGGAACTGAATGCAGCATGGAATGGATTGGAATGGAATGTGGAATGGAATATGGAATGGAATGGAATGGAATGTGGAATGGAATGGAATGGAAAGTGGAATGGAATGGAATGGAATGTGGAGTGGAATGGAATGTAGTAAAATGCTATGTGGAATGGAATGGAATGGAATGCAATGGAATGGAATGGAATGGAATATATAATGGAATGGAAAGTGGAATGGAAGGGAATGGAAACTGGAATGAAATGGAACGTGGAATGGAGTGGATTTGAACGTGGAATGGAATATGGAATGGAATGGAATGGAATGAACAATGGAATGAGGAATGGAACATTTAAAGGAATCGAAAGGAAGATGTAATAGAACGTGGAATGGAACGTGGAATGTATCGTGGAATGGAATGGATTGGAACGTGGAATGGAATGGATCGTGGAATATAATGGAATGTAATGTGGAATGGAAAGGAATGGAACATGGAGTGAAATACTATGGAAAGTGGAATGGAGTGGCATGGAACATGGAATGTAATGTGGAATGGAATGGAAGGAATGGAACATAAAGTGGAATGGAATGGAATGTGGAAAGGAATGGAATTGAATGTGGAATGGAATGTGGAATGTAATGGAATGGAATGTGGAATGGAATGTGGAATGGAATGGAATTTAAAATGGAAGTAGAATGGAATGTGAAATGGAAATAGAATGGAATGTGGAATGGAATGGAATGGAATGTGGAATGGAATGCTATGGAATGTGGAATGGTACGTGGAATGGAATGGAATGCAATGTGGAATGGAATGTGGAATGGAATTTGGAATGCAATGGAATGGAATGGAATGTGGAATAGAATGGAATGCAATTTGGAATGGAATGGAATGGAATGTGGAATGGAATATTGAATGAATTGGCATGGAATGGAAGGTGGAATGGAATGCAAAGGAATGTGGAATGGAATGCAATGGAATGAAATGTGGAAGAGAATGGAAACGAATTCGGAATGCAAGGGAACGGAAAGGAATGCAATATGGAATGGAATGGAATGGAAAGTGAAATGGAATGTGGAATAGATCTTGTAATAGAATGGAATCGAATGGAATGGAATGTGGAATGGAATGTGGAATGGTACGTGGAATGGAATAGGTTAGAACGGAATGGAATGTGGAATGAAATGTGGAATGGAAGGTGGAATGGAATGGAATGGAATATAGAATGGAATGGAATGTGGAATGGAATGGAATGGAATACAGAATGGAATGGAATGCGGAATGCAGTGGAAGTCAATGTGGAATGGAAGGTGGAATGGAAAGAAATGTGGAATGGAATGCAATGGGAATGGAATAGAATGGAATGTCGAATGGAATGTGGAATGGAACGGAATTGAATGAGGAATGGAATGGAATGGAATGGAATGTGGAATGGAATGGAATTGAATGTGGAATGGAATTAAATGGCATGTGAAATGGAAACAGAATGGAAAGTGAAATTCAAATAGATTGGGATATGGAATGGAATGGAATGTGGAATGGAATGGAATGGAATGTTGAATGGAACGTGTAATTAAATGGAGTGGAATGTGGAAAGGAAAGTGAAATAGAAAGGAATGAAATGTGGAATGGAAGGGAATGGAATGTCGAATGGTATGAAGTGGAACGGAATGTGGAATGCAATGGAATGGAATGTGGAATGGAATGGAATGGAATGTTGAATGGAACTTTTAATTAAATGGAGTGGAATGTGGAAAGGAATGTGAAATGGAATGGAATGAAATGTGGAATGGAAGGGAATGGAATGTCGAATGGTATGAAGTGGAACGGAATGTGGAATGCAATGGAATGGAAGGTGGAATGGAATGGAATGTTGAATGTAATGTGGAATGGAATGGAATGGAATTTAATGTGGAATGGAATGTGGAATGGAACGTGGAATGGAATGGAATGGAAGAGAATGGAATGAGGAATGGAATGTGGAATGGAATGTGGAATAGAATGGAATGGAATGTGGAATGGAATATGGAATGGAACGGAATGGAATCTGGAATGGAACGGAATCGAATGTGGAATGCAATGGAATAGAATGGAATGTGGCATGGAAGGGAATGGAATGTGGAATGGAATGGAATGGAATGGAATGTGGAATGCAATGGAGTGGAATGTGGAATGGAATAGAATGGAATATGGAATTGAATGGAATTTAATGTGGAATGGAATGAAATGGAATGTGGAATGGAATGGAATGCAACGTAATGTGTAATTGAAAGAGGAATGGAATGGTATAGAATGGAAAGGAAAGTGGAATGGAACGTTTAATCGAATGGATACGAATGTAATGGAATGCGGAGTGGATTGTGGAATGGAACGTGGAATGTAATGGAATGGAATGTGGAATCGAATGTGGAATAGAATGGAATGGAATCGAATGTAATGGAATGTGGAACGGAATGGAATGAAATCTGGAATGGAATGGAATGTGGAACGGAATGTAATGGAATGTGGAATGGAATGTAGAATGGAATGTGGAATGGAATGGAATTTAATCTGGAATGGAATAAGAAATGGAAAGTGGAATGGAAAGGAATGGAACGTGGAATGGAATGCAATGGAAATTGGAATGTAATGGAACTTGGAATGGCGTGGAATGGAACTTGGAATGGAATGTGGAATGGAATGGAATGTGGAAAGCAATGAGTAATGGAACGTTTAATGGAATGGAATGCAACATGGAACAGAAAGTGTAATGGAACGTGGAATGGAACGTGAAATGGATCGTGGAATTGAATGGAATGGAACGTGCAATGGAATGGAAGGTGGAATGGAAAGGATCGTGGAAAGGAATGGACTGGAAAGTGGAATGGAATAGTATAGAATGTGGAATGGAGAAGGATGGAACGTGGCATGGAATGTGGAATGGAACGACACGGAACGGAATGCAAAGTGGAATGGAATGGAACCTGGAAAGGAATGGAATTTAATGTGGAATGGAATGCGGAATGTAATGGAATGGAATGTGGAAGGGAATGTGGAATGGAATGGAAAGTGAAATGGAAATAGAATGGAATGTGAAATGGAAATAGAAAGGAATGTGGAATTTAATGAAATGGAATGTGGAATGGAATGGAATGAAATGTTGAATAGAATGTGGAATGGAATGGAATGGAATGTGGAATGCAATGGAATGGACTGGAATGGAATGCGGAATGCAATGGAATGGAATGGAATGGATAGTGGAATGGAATGGAATGGAATATGGAATTCAATGTGGAAAGGAATGGCATGGTATGTGGAATGGAATGGAAAGGAATTTGGAAAGGAATGTGGAAAAGATTGGAATGCAATGTGGAATGGAATGGAATGGAACGAGGAACGGAATGTTTAATGGAATGTTGAATGGAATATAATGGAATGTGTAATGGAATAAGGAACGGAAAGAGGAATGGAGAGGAATGGAACGTGTAATGGAATGTGGAATAGAAAGGATTGGAATGTGGAATGGAAAGGATTGGAACGCGAAATGGAAAGTTCAATGGAATGGAGTGGAATGTGGAATGCAATGGAATGGAATGTGGAATAGAAAGTGGAATGGAAAGGAATGGAACGTGGAATGGATGAGCAATGGAACGTGGAATGGAATGCAATGGAACGTTGAATGGAACATGCAATAGAACGTGGAATGGAAAGTGGAATCGAACCTGGAATGCAAAGGAATGGAACGTGGAATGGAATGAGTTATGGCATGTGGAATGGAATGGAATGGAACGTGGAATAGAATTAGGAAAGGAACGAGGAATGGAATGTGGAATGGAACGTGGAATGGAATGTGGAATGGAACGTGGAATGTAATTGAACTTGGAATAGACTGAGGAAAGGAACGTGGAATGGAATGTGGAATGCAACGTGGAATGGAATGTGGAATGGAACGTGGAATGCAATGGAATGTAAAGTGGAATGGAATGGAATGGAACGTGGAAAAGAATGGAATGAATGTGGAATGCAATGGAATGGAATGTGGAACGGAATGTGGAATGGAATGTGGAATTGAATGGAATGGAATGGTATGTGGAATTGAATGGAATGGAATGTGGAATGGAATAGAATGTGGAATGGAATGGAATGGAATGGAATAGAATGTGGAAAGGAAAGTTTAAAAGAATGGAATGGAAAGTGGAATGGAAGGTGGAATGGAATGGAATGGAATGGAATGGAATAGAATGTGGAAAAGAAAGTTTAATAGAATGGAATGGAAAGTGGAATGGAATGTGGAATGTAATAGTATGGAAAGTGGAATGGAGAGGAATGGAACGTGGAATGGAATGTGAAATGGAATGGAACGGAAAGAAGTGCAAAGTGGAATGGAATCAAATTGAATGTGGAGTGGAATGTGAAATGGAATGGAATGGAATGTGGAATGGAATGGAATGTGAAACGGAAATAGAATGGAATGTGAAATGGAAATACAATGGAATGTGGAATGGAAGGGAATGGAATGTGGAATGGAAGGGAATGGAATGTGGAATGCAATCAAATGGACAGGAATGTGGAATGCAATGGAGTGGAATGGAGTGGAATGTAATTTGGAATGGAATTCAATGGAATGTGGAATGGAATGTGGAGTGTAAAGTGGAATGGAATGGAATGGAACGGAATGGAATGTGGAATGGAATGTGGAATGGAACGTGGAATGGAATGGAATGGAATGTGGGGTGGATTGTGGAATGTAATGTGGAAAAAAATGGAATGGGATGGAGTGGAATCGAATGTAGAATGGAATGAAATGGAATGTGGAATGCAATGGAATGTGGACTGGAATGTAATTGAATGGATAGGAATGGAATGGAATACGGAATGCAATGAGGAATGGAATGGAATGGAATGGAATGTGGAATGGAAAGAGGAATGGAATCTGGAATGCAATGTGTAATGGAATGGAAGGGAATGCAATGTGGAATGGAATGTGGAATGGAATGTGGAAGGGAATGCAATGTGGAGTGGAATGGAAAGTAATGTGGAAAGAAATGGAATGGAATGTGGAATGGAATGCAAAGGAATAGAATGGAAAGTGGAATGGAATGGAGTGTAATGGAATGGAATGTGTAATGGAATGTGGAACGGAATGTGGAATAGAATGGAATGAATGTGGAATGCAATGTGGAATGTAATGGAACGTGGAATGGAATGTGAAATGGAGTGGAAACTGGAATGGAATGTGGAATGGAAGGGAATGTGCAATGGAAAGTTGAATGGATTGGAATGGAATGTAGAATGAAATAGAATGGAATTTGGAATGGAATCTAGAATGCAACGTTGAATGTAACGTGGAATGGAATTAAATGGAACGTGGAATGGAAAGTGGATTGGACAGTGTAATGGAATGTGGAAAGGAATGTGGAATGTGGAATGGAATGGAATGTGGAATGGAATGCAATGGAATGTGAAATGGAACGTGGAATGGAATGGAATGCAATGTGGAATAGAATGGAATGGATTGGAAATTGGAATGGAAAGGAATGGAATTTAGATTGTTATTTAATGGAATGGAACGGAATGGAATGTGGAATGTAATGGAATTGAATCTGCAATGGAATGGAATGCTATGTGGAATGCAAAGTGGAAGGGAGTGGAATGGAATGAGTAATGGAATGTGGAATGGAAAGGAATAAAATGTGGAGTGGAATGGAATGGAATGTGGAATGGAAAGTGGAAAGGAAGGTGAAATGAAACGGAATGGAAAGTGCAATGGAAGGTGGAAAGGAACACGGAATGGAATGGAGTGTATCATGGAATGGAAAATGGAATGGAACGTGCAGTGGAAAGTGTAATGTAATGAAAAAAAGGTGGAAAGGAAAGTGGAATGGAACGTTGAATGGAACGTGGGATGCAATGGAATGGAAAGTGGAATGGCATGGAATGGAATGTGGAATGGAATGGTATGGAATGTGGAAAGGAATGGAATGGAATCGTATTTGGAATGGAATTGAACGGAAAGTGGAATAGAATGGAATTGAATATGGAATGGAAAGGAATGGAATGTGGAATGGAATTAAATGGAATGGAATGTGGACTGGAAGCGAATGAAATGGAACGGAATGTGGATTGGAATGGAATGGAATTTGGAATAGAAACTGGAAAGGCATGGAATGGTATGTGGAATTTAATGGTAGGGAATGTGGAATAGAAAGTAATGCAATGTGGAATGGAACATGGAATGGAACATTGAATGGAATGGAAAAGAACGTGGAATGGAAAGTGGAATTATACGTGGAATGGTATGAGGAATGTGGAATGGAATGGAATGGAGTCTGGAATGGAATGAAATGGAACGTGGATTGGAATGGGATGGAATGTGGAATGGAACGGAACGGAAAGTGGAATAGAATTGAAAGGAATGTGGAATGGAAAGTAGAATGGAATGGAATGTGGAATGGAACGGAATGGAATGTGGAATGCAATGGAATGGAACATGGAAAGGAACGTGTAATGGAATGGAAAGGAACGTGGAATGGAACGTGGAATGGAATGGAACGGAACGTGGAATGGAACGTGGAAAGAAATGTGAAATCGAAAGTGGAAAGGAAAGTGGAATAGAATGTGGAATATGGAATGGAATGGAATGGAATGTGGAATGGAATGCAATGGAATGCCTTCTGGAATGGAATGGAATGTGGAATGGAAAGTGGAATGGATTGTGGAAAGGAATGGAATGCAATGTGGAATGGAATGTGGAATGGAATGTTATTTGGAATGGAATGGAATGGAATATGGTATGGAATTAAATGGAATGGAATGGGCAATGGAATGTGGAATGGAGTGGAATGGAATGTGGAATGGAATGGAATGGAATGTGGAATTGAACGTGGAATGGAATGGAATTAAATGAGGAATGGAATGGAATGGAACTGAATGGATAGGAACGTGGAATACAATGGAATGGAAAGTGGAATGCAACGTGGAATGGAATGCAATGGAACGTGGAATGGAACGTGCAATGGAAAGTGCAATGGAACGTGGTATGGAATGTGGAATGGAACGTGGAATGTAACGGAGAATGTAATGGAATGGAACGTGGAATGCAAAGTGGATTGGATAGGGGAATGGAATGTGGAGTGGAATATGGAATGTGGACTGAAATGTAATGTGGAATGGAATGCAATGGAGTGTTAAATGGAACGTGGAATGGAATGGAATGCAATGTGGAATGGAATGGAATGGATTGGAATGTGGAATGGAATGGAATGGAATTTCCAGTGTTTTGGAATAGAAGTGAATGGAAAGTGGAATGGAATGGAAGGTAATGTGGAATGGTATGGAATGGAGTGGAATGGAATGGAATGTGGAATGGAATGGAATGGAATGGAATGTGGAATGGAATGGAATGGAATGGAATGGAATGGAATGCGTAAAGGAATGTGGAATGGAATGGAAAGTGGAATGGAATTGATTGGAATGTGGAATGGAATGTGGAATGGAATATGGAATGGAATGGAATGGAATGGAATGGAATGTGTAATGGAATGTGGAATGGAAAGTGGAATGTAATGTAATGTGGAATGGAAGGTAATGGAATGTTGAATGTGGAATTGAATGGAATGGAACGTGGAATGGAATATGGAATGGAATGTGGAATGGAATGGAATGGAATGTGGAATGGAATCTGTAATGTAATGTGGAATGTAATGTGCAATGGAATATAATGTGGAATGCAATGGAATGGAATGGAATGGAATATGGAATTGAATGTGGAATGGAATGCGGTACGGAATGAAATGGAGTGTGGAATCGAATGTGGAATGGAATGGAAAGGAACCTGGAATGGAACCTGGAATGGAATGTGGAATGGAATGGAATGTGGAATGGAATGGAATGGAATGTGGAGTGGAATGGAATGGAATGTGGAGTGGAATGTAACGGAATGTGGAATGGAATGTGGAATGGGATGGAATGGAATGTGTAATAGAATGTGGAATGGAATGGAATGGAATGCGGAATGGAATGTGGAATGAAATGGAATGGAATATGAAACTGAATGTGGATTGGAATATAATGGAATGTGGAACAGTATGTGGAATGGAACGAGGAATGGAATGGAATGGAAAGTGGAATGGAATGGAATGGAATTTGGAATGGAATGCGGAACGGAATGGAGTGGAATATGGAATGGAATGGAGTGTGGAATGGAGTGGAATGGAGTGTGGAAAGGAACATGGAATGGAATGTAGAATGAAAAGTGGAATTGAACGCGGTATGGTATGTAATGGAAAGTAGAATGGAATGTGGAATGGAATGTGGAATGGAACGTAGAATGGAACGTGGAATGGAATGCAATGGAAAGTGGATTGGAACATTGAATGGAATGAGGAATGGGACGTGTAATGGAATGTGGAATCTAAAGTGGACTGGAAAGGAAAGGAATATGTAACGGAAAGGAATAAAATGAGGAATGGAATGCAATGGAATGTGGAATGGAATGTGTAATGGAATGGAGTGGAGTTTCGAATAGAATGTGAAATGGAAAGGAATGGAATGGAATGGAATGGTAAGGAATGTGGAATGGAATGTGGAATAGAAAGTGGAATGGAATGTGGAAAGCAATGGAAAAGAATCTGGAATGGAATGTGGAATGGAACGGAATGGAATGGAATGGAAAGTGTAATGGAATGTATAATTGAATTTGGTATGGAACGCGGAATGGAACGTGGATGGAATGGAATGTGGAATGGAATGTAAAATGGAATGGAATGGAATGGAATGTAGAATGGAATGTGGAATATAATGGAATGGAATTTTTAAAGGGAATGCAATAGAATCTGTAACAGAATGTTGACTGCATAGAATGCAATGTGGAAAGCAATGTGGAATGGAAAATAATGGAAAGTGGAATGGAAAGTTAATGGAATGTGGAATGAAATCTGTAGGGGAACGTGCAATGGAACGTAGAAAGGAATGGATTTGAACGTGGAATGGAACGTGGAATGGAAGATGGAATGGAATGCAATGGAACGTGAAATAGAAAGTGGAATGGCATGAAATGGAACGTGGAATGGAATGTGGAATGGAATGGAATGTTTTAGGCAATATGGAATGGAATGGAATGGAATGTGGAATGAAATGTGGCATGGAACGTGGAATGGAATAGAATGCAATGTTGAATGGAAGGTGGAATGGAACGGAATTGTACGTGGAACGGAATGTGGAATGGAATGCAATGGAACGTGGAATGGGAGGTGGAATGGAATGGAATGGAATGTGGAATGGAAAGTGGAATGGAATGGAATGTGGAAAGAAATGGAATGGAAAGTGGAATGTAATGGAATGTGGAATGGAATGCAATGGAATGTGTAATGGAATGTGGAATAGAATGTGGAAAGCAATATGGAAAGTAATAGAATGTGGAAGGGAAATTGGAATGGAATGGAAAGGAACGCAGAATGGAACATGCAAAGGAACATGGAATGGAATGGAATGGAAGTGGAATGAAATGGAATGGAATGTGAAATGGAAAGTGGAATGCAATGGAATGGAACGGGGAATGGAATGTGGAATGGAATGGAATGGAAGTTGGAACGGAATGGAATGGAATGTGGAATGGAATGTGGAATGGAATGTGGAATGAAATTGAATGGAATGGAATGTGGAATGCAATGTGGAATGGAATGTGGAATGGAAGGTGGAATGGAATAGAACAAGGAAAGGAATGTGGAATACAATGTGGAATGGAATGGAATGGAATGTGCAATGGAATGTGGAATGGAATGGAACGGAACGTGGATTACAACGTGGAATGGAATGGAATGTCGAATGGAATGAAATGGAATGGAATGAAATGGAATGCAATGTGGAAAGGAATGGAATGGAATGCAATGTGGAATGGAATGGAATGTGGAATGCAATGGAATGCAATGGAATGGAATCTGGAATTGAATGTGGAATGGAATGTGGAATGGGACGGAATGGAATTGAAGGTGGAATGGAACAGAATTGAATGTGCAAAGGAATGAGGAATGGAATGGAATGGAATGGAATGTGGAATGAAATGTGGAATAGAGTGTAGCGTGGAATGGAAAGTGGAATGGAATGGAATGGAATTTGGAATGGAGTGTGGAATGGAATGGAATGGAATGTGGATTGGAATTTGATGAAATGTGGAATGGAATGTGGAATGGAATGTGGGATTGTATGGAATGGAAAGTGGAATGGAATGTGGAATCGAATGTAATGGAATGTGGAATGGAAAGGAATGTGGAATGGAATGGAATTTAATTGTATGGAATATAGAATGGAATGTAATGGAAAGTGGAATGGAATGGAATATGGAATGGAATTTAACGTGGAATGGATTGGAATGGAATTTGGTTTTGAATGGAAAATAATGTGGAATGGCAAGGAATGGAATGGAATGGAATGCGAAACGGAATGTGGAATGTAACGAGAAATGGAATGTGGAATGCAATGTGGAATTGAATGTAATGGAACGTGGAATGGAATGGAGTGCAAAGGAGTGGAATGGAAAGTCAAATGGAACGTGGAAGGGAATGTGGAATGGAATGTGGAATGGAACATGGAATGGAAAATGAAATGAAATGGAATGGAATGTGGAATGGAATGGAATGGAGTGCAATGTGGAATGGAATGGAAAGGAATGGAATGAAATGGAATGGAAGGCAGAATAGAATGTAATGGAATGCGGAACGGAATGGAATGGAATGCAGAATGGAATGGAATGGAATGTTGAATGGAATGGAATGGAATATTGAATGGAAAAGAATGGAATGGAATGGAATGTGGAATGGAATGGAATGGGAAGTGGAATGGAATGGGAAGTGGAATGGAACGGAATATGGAATGGAATGGAATGTGGTTTGGAATGGAATATAATGTGGAATGGAAAGGAATGGAATCGAATGGAATGCGAAATGGAATGTGGAATGTAACGTGAAACGGAATGTGGAATGCAATGCAGAATGGAATGTAATGGAACGCGGAATGGAACAGAGTGGAAAGGAGTGGAATGGAACGTCAAATGGAACGTGGAAGGGAACGTGGAATGGAATGTGGAATGGAACATGGAAAGGAAAATGAAATGGAATGGAATTGAATGGTATGGAATGGAATGGAATTGAATGGTATGGAATGGAATGGAATGGAATGTGGAATGGAATTGAATGGAGTGCAATGTGGAATGGAATGGAAAGGAATGGAATGAAATTGAATGGAATGCGGAATAGAATGTAATGAAATGCGGAATGGAATGGAAGGGAATGCAGAATGGAATGTTTAATGGAATAGAATGGAATCTGGACTGGAAAGGAATGGAATGGAATGTAATGTGGAATTTAATGGAAATGAAAGAGGAATGGAAGGGAATGGAATGTATTGCGGAATGGATTGGAACGGAATTGAATGGAATGGAATGTGGAATGGAATGGAATGGCGTGCAATGTGGAAGGGATTCGAACGGAATGGAATGGTATCGAATGCGGAATGGAATGGAATGGAATGCGGAATGGAATGGAAAGGAATGCGGAATGGAATGGAATGGAATGCGGAATGGAATGGAAAGGAATGCGGAATGGAATGGAATGCAATGTTGGATGGATTGGAATGGAATGTGGAATGGAATGGAATGGAATGGATTGTGGAATTGAATGGAACGGAATGGAAATAAATGGAATGTGGAATGGAATGGAATGGAATGATAAATGAAATGTGGAATGAAATGGAATGGAAAGTGGAATCGAATGTGGAATGGAATGGAATGGAATTTGGAATGGAATGGAATGGAATGAAACGTGAAATTGAAAGCGGAATGGAATGTGAAATGGAATGTAGATTGGAATGTGGAATTGAATGAAATAGAACGTGGGATGGAACGGAATGGGACATGGAAAGGAATGCAATGGGACGTGGAATGGAATGGGAATGGAACGTGGAATGGAATGTGCAATGGAATGCGAAATGGAACGTGGAATGGAATGGAATGGAACGTGTAATGGAATGTGGAATGGATCGTGGAATGGAAAGTGGAATAGAATGGAATGGAATGTGGAATAGAATGGAATGGAACGTGGAAAGGAATGGAATGAAATGTGGAATGGAAGGGAATGGAATGCGGAAAGTAATGTTTAATGAAATGTGGAAAGGAAAGAGGAATGGAATAGAATGTGCAATTGAATGAAATGGAACGTGGAAAGGAATGGAATGGAAAGTGGAATGGAAGGGAATGGAATGAGGAATGGAATGTGGAATGGAATATGGAATGGAATGTGGAATACAATGCAATGGAACGTGGAATTGAATGGAATGGTACATGGAATGCAATGGAATGGAATGTGGAATGGCATGGAATTGCATGTGGAATGGAATGGAATGGATTGTGGAAAGAAATGTGGAATGGAATGTGCAATGGAATGTGAAATCGAATGTGGAATGGAATGTGGAATTTAATGGAATGGAACGTGGAGAGGAATGGAATGTAATGGAAAGTGAAATAGAATGTGGAATGTAATGGAATGTGGTATTCAATGGAATGGAATGTGAATGGAATGGAATGGAATGTGGAATGGAATGCGAAATGGAATTTGATGTGAAATAGAATGTGGAATGGAAAGTTGATGGAATGAAATGGAACGTGTAATGGAACGGATTGGATCGTGGAATGGAACGGAAAGGTAAGTGGAATGGAATGTGAAAAGGAATGTGGAATGGAATGTGAAATGGAATGTGGAATGGAATGGAATGGAACGTGGAATGGAATGCAAAGGTACGTGGAATGGAACATGGAATGTAACGTGCAATGGAATTGAGTGGAAAATGGAATGGAATGGAATGGAATGGAATGTGGAATTGAATGGAATGGAATGTGGAATGGAATGGAACAGAATGTGGAATGGAAAGTAGAATGGAATGTGGAATTGAATATTGAATGGAATGCAATGGAATATAGAATGGAATATGCAATTGAATGGAATGGAATGTGCAAAGGAATGTGGAATGCAATGTGGAATGCAATGTGGAATGGAATGGAATGGAAAGTGGAATGGAATGTGGATTGGAATGGAACGGAATGTGGAATGGAAAGGAATGGAATGTGGAATTGAAAGTGGTATTGAACGTCTAATGCAAAGGATAGAAATGTAGAATGGAACGTGGAACGGAATAGAATGGAATGGGGAATGTAACGTGGGATGTAATGGAATTTAACTTAGAATGGAATGTGGAATGGAACTTTGAATGGAACGTGGAATGGTTTGGAATGGAAAGTGGAATGGAATGTGGAATGCAAAGGGGAATGGAACGTGGAATGTAATGCAATGGAACGTTGAATGGGATGTGGAAAGGAATCTGGAATGGAATGTGGAATGGAATGGAAAGGGGAATGGAATAGTATGGAACAGAATAGAATGGAATGGAATGTGGAATGGAATGGAACACAATGTGGAATAGAATGTGGAATGGAAAGGGAAGGAATGTGGAATGGAATCTGGAAGGGAATGAAATGGAATGGAATGTGGAATGGAATGGAATGGAGTGGAATGGAATTTTGAAAGAAATGGAATGGAATGTGGAATGTAATGCAATAGAATGTGGAATGGAATGGAATGTGGAATGGAATGGAATGTAGAATATAATGTTTAATAGAATTTGATGGAATGTGGAATGGAATGTGGAATGGAATAGAATGGAACGGAATGTGGAATGGAATGGAAAGTAATGGAATGTGGAACGCAGCAGAATAGAATGTGGAACAGTATGGAATGGAATGTGGAACGGAATGTAAAAGTTAATGGAATGGAATGTGAAATGAAATGGAATGTGAAATGGAATGGAATGTGGAATGTGAAATGTAATGTGGAATGGAATGTGGAATGGAATGTGGAATGGATTGTGAAATGGAATGTGGAATTGAATGTGAAATGGAATGTGGAATGGAATGTGGAATGGAATGAAAAGGAAAGTGGAATGGAATGGAATGGAACGTGGAATTTAATGGAATGCAACGTGTAATGGAACGTGGAATGCAATGGAACGGAGTGTGGAATGGAAAGGAATGGAATGGTATGGAATATGGAATGGAATGGAATGGAATATGGGATGGAATGTGGAATGGAATGGAATGGAAAATGGACTGGAACGTGGAATGAAACGAGTAATTGAACGTGCAATTGAACGTGGAATGGATTGAATAATGGAATGGAATGGAGTGTGCAAAGGAAGGGAATGGAATGCAGAATGCAATGTGGAATAGAAAGTGTAAAGGAATGTGGAAAGGAATGTGGAATGGAATGGACTGGAAAGTGGTATGGAATCGAATGGAACATGGAATTGAATGGAATGGAATTGAATGTGGAATGGAATGGGAAGGAATGTGCAATTGAATGGAATAGAATGTTCAATGGAATGGAATGGAATTTGCAATTGAATGGATTTGAATGCGGAATGGAATGGAATGGAAAGTTGAATGGAATGGAATGGAATAGAATGTGCATAGGAATGGAATGCAATGGAATGGAATGTGGAATGGAATGGAGTGTGGAATGGAATGGGGAATGCAATGGAATGGATTGTGGAATGGAATGGAATGGAATGTGGAATGGAATGGAATGGAATAGAATGTGGATTGGAATGAAATGGAATGTAACAGAATGTGGATTGGAAAGTAATGGAATGTGGAATGGAATGTGGAATGGAATGGAATGGAATGTGAATGGAATGGAATGGAATGGGGAACGGAATGTGAAATGGAATTTGTTCTGAAATGGAATTTGGAATGGAATGTTGAATGGAAAGAAATGGAACGTGTAAAGGAATGGAATGGATCGTGGAATGGAACGGAAAAGTAAGTGGAAAGGAATGTGAACAGGAATGTGGAATGGACTGTGAAATGGAATGTGGAATGTAATGGAATGGAAATTTGAATGGAATGCAAAGGTACGTGGAATGGAACATGGAATGTAACGTGCAACAGAATTGAATGGAATGTGGAATGGAAAGGAATGGAATGTGAAATTGAATGGAATGGAAAGTGGAATGGAAAGGAACGGAATGTGGAATGGAAAGTGGAATGGAATGTGGAATGGAACGTCGAATGGAATACAATGGAATGTAGAATGGAATATGCATTTGAATGGAATGGAATGTGCAAAGGAATGTGGAATGCAATGCGGAATGGAATGGAATGGAAAGTGGAATGGAATGTGGATTGGAATGGAATGGAATTTGGAATGGAAAGGAATGGAATGTGGAATTCAAAGTGGTATTGAACGTGGAATGCAAAGGATAGAAATGTAGAATGGAACGTGGAATGGAATAGAATGGAACAGGGAATGGAACGTGGAATGTAATGGAATTTAACGTTGAATGGAATGTGGAATGGAATGTGGAATGCATCTTTGAATGGAATGTGGAATGGTTTGGAATGGAAAGTCGAATAGAATGTGGAATGGAATGTGGAATGGAATGGAATGGACTGTGGAATGGAAGGGAAAGGAATGTGGAATGGAATGTGGAATGGAATTGAATGGAAAGGAATCTGGAATGCAATGTGGAATGGAAAGAGGAATGGAACGTGGAATGGAATAGAACGTGGAACGGAATGTGGAATACAAAGTGGAATGGAATGGTATGGACTGTGCAATGGAATGTGGAATGGAATGGAACGGAACATGGAATGGAACGTGGAATGGAATGTAGAATGGAACCTGGAAAATAATGTGGAATGCAATGGAATGTAATGTGCAATGGAGTGTGGAATGGAATACATTGGAATGGAATGGAATGTGGAAAGGAACATTGAAGGGATCGTGGAATGGAACGTAAAATGGAATGGAATGGAAAGTGGAATGGAATGGAACGGAATGTGGAATGGTATGGAATGGAATGGAATGAAATGGAATGCAATGTGGAAAGGAATGGAATGGAATGCAATGTGGAATGGAATGGAATGTGGAATGCAATAGTATTGAATGTAATGGAATCTGGAATTGAATGTGGAATGGAACGGAATGGAATTGAATGTGGACTGGAATACAAAAGAATGTGCAAAGGAATGTGGAATGGAATGGAATGGAATGTGGAATGAAATGTGGAATGGAGTGGATCGTGGAATGGAATGTGGAATGGAATGGAATGGAATTTGTAACGGAGTGTGGAATGGAATGGAATGGAATGTGGATTGGAATGGAATGAATTGTGGAATGCAATGTGGAATGGAATGTGGGATGGTAAGGAATGGAAAGTGGAATGGAATGTGGAATCGAATGTAATGGAAAGTGGAATGGAATGGAATGGGAAGTGGAATGGAATGGGAAGTGGAATGGAACGGAATATGGAATGGAATGGAATGGAATGTGGTTTGGAATGGAATATAATGTGGAATGGAAAGGAATGGAATCTAATGGAATGCGAAATGGAATGTGGAATGTAACGTGAAACGGAATGTGGAATGCAATGCAGAATGGAATGTAATGGAACGCGGAATGGAACAGAGTGGAAAGGATTGGAATGGAACGTCAAATGAAACGTGGAAGGGAACGTGGAATGGAATGTGGAATGGAACATGGAACGGAATGGAATGGTATGGAATGGAATGGAATGGAATGTGGAATGGAATGGAATGGAGTGCAATGTGGAATGGAATGGAAAGGAATGGAATGAAATTGAATGGAATGCGGAATAGAATGTAATGGAATGCGGAATGGAATGGAAGGGAATGCAGAATGGAATGTTTAATGGAATAGAATGGAATATGGAATGGAAAGTAATGGAATTGAATGGAATGTGGAATTTAATGGAAATGAAAGTGGAATGGAAGGAAATGGAATGTATTGCGGAATGGATTGGAACGGAATTGAATGGAATGGAATGTGGAGTGGAATGGAATGGAATGGCGTGCAATGTGGAAGGGATTCGAACGGAATGGAATGGTATCGAATGCGGAATGGAATGGAATGCAATGTTGGATGGATTGGAATGGATTGTGGAATGGAATGGAATGGATTATGTAATGGAATGGAATGGAATGGAAATAAATGGAATGTGGAATGGAACGGAATGCAATGATCAATGAAATGTGGAATGAAATGGAATGGAAAGTGGAATCGAATGTGGAATGGAATGGAATGGAATTTGGAATGGAATGGAATGGAATTAAATGTGAAATGGAAAGCGGAATGGAATGTGAAATGGAATGTAGATTGGAATGTGGAATTGAATGAAATGTATCGTGGGATGGAATGGAATGGAACATGGAAAGGAATGCAATGGGATGTGGAATGGAAGGAGGAATGGAAAGTGGAATGGAATGGAATGGAACGTGTAATGGAATGTGGAATGGATCGTGGAATGGAAAGTGGAATAGAATGGAATGGAATGTGGAGCTGAATGTTGTATGGAATGGAATGGAATGTGGAAAGGAATGTGCAAAGGAATGGAATGGAATGTGGAATGGAATTTGAAATGCAACGTGGACTGGAATGGAGTGGAATTTGGAATGGAATATGGATTGGTATGGAATGGAAAGTGGAATGGAACGTGCAATGGAATGTGGAATGGAACGTGGAAGGGAAAGTGCAATGGATTGTGGAATGGGACGTGGATTGGAATGGAAGGGAAGGTGGAATAGAAAGTGGAATGGTAGGAATGGAACGTGCAATGGAACGTGGAATGGAATCTGGAATGGAATGTGGAATGGAACGTGGAATGTATCCTTGAATGGAATGGAATGGAAAGTGGAATGGAATGTGGAATGGAATGTGCAATGGAATGCGGAATGGAACGTGGAATGGAATGGAATGGAACGTGTAATGGAATGTGGAATGGGTCGTGGAATGGAAAGTGGAATAGAATGGAATGGAATGTGGAATTGAATGTGGAAAGGAATGGAATAGAATGTGGAAAGGAATGTGCAATGGAATGAAATGGAATTGGGAATGGAATTTGGAAGGCAACGTGGACTGGAATGGAGTGGAATTTGGAATGGAGTATGGATTGGTATGGAATGGAAAGTGGAATGGAACGTGCAATGGAATGTGGAATGGAACGTGGAAGAGAAAGTGCAATGGATTGTGGAATGGGACGTGGATTGGAATGGAATGGAAGGTGGAATGTAAAGTGGAATGGTAGGAATGGAACGTGCAATGGAACGTGGAATGGAATCTGGAATGGAATAGGTAATGGAACGTGGAAAGGATCCTTGAATGGAATGGAATGGAAAGTGGAATGGAATGTGGAATGGAACATAGAATGGAACGGGGAAAGGAATGGAATGGAATGTGGAATGGAATGTGCAATGGAATGGAATGTATTGTGGAATGGAATGTGGAATAGAATGAGGAATACAATGGATAGGAATGTGTAATGGAAAGTTGATTGGAATGGAAAAGAATGTGGAATGGAATGGGATGTAATGTGGAATGGAATGTGGAATGGAATGGAATATAATGTGGAATGGAATGTGGAATGGAATGGAAAGGAATGTGGAATGGAATGTGGAATGGAAGGAGGAATGGTATGTGGAATGGAATGGAATGTTGAATGGAATGTGGAATGGAATGTGGAATGGAATATAAAGAAATGTGGAATGGAAGATGGAATGGAATGTGGAATGGAAAGTGGAATGGAATGAAATGGAACATGGAATTGAACGTGGAATGGAACGTTAAATTGAATTTAATGGAATGTGGAAGGGAAAGTAAAATGTAATGTGGAATGGAATGATGAATGGAATGGAAAGCAATGTGGATTGGAATGTGGAATGGAATGTGGAATGGAATGTGGAAGGGAACAGATAATAGAACGGAAAGGAATGTGGAAGGGGATGTGGAATAGAATGTGGAATGTAATCTGGAATGGAATGAAATGGAATGTGGAATGGAATGTGGAACGGAATTGATTGGAATGTGGAAAGGAATGTGGAATGGAATGCAATGGAAAGTGGAATGGAACAGAATGGAATGTGAAATGGAAAATGGAAAGGAACAGTATGCAATTTGGATTGGAATGTGAAGTGGAGAGTGGAATCGAGTGTGGAATGGAATGGAATGGAAATTGGAATGTACTTTGTAATGGAATTGTGGAATGGAAGGTGAAATGGAATGGAACGTAATTTGCAGCATAACGTGCAATGGAATGGAATGGAACATGGAATGGAAAGTGGAATGAAACATGGAATGGAAACGAATGGAACGTGGAATGGAGAGTAGAATGGAATGTGGAAACGATTGAAATGTGGAATGGAATGGAACAGAACGTGGAGTGGAATGGAATGAAATGTGTAATGGTATGGAATTGAACGTGGAATGGAATGGAAAGGAATGTGTAATGGAATGTCGAATGAAATGCGAAATGGAAGGTGGAATGAAAAGTGGAATGGAACAGAATGAATGGAACATGGAATGGAATGGAATGGAACGTGGAATAGAACGTGGAATGGAACGTGGAATGGAATGTCGTATGGAATGGAATGGAATCTGGAATGGAATGGAATGGAATGTGGAATGAAACGAGGAATAGAAGGTGGAATGGAATGTGAAATGGATTGTACAATGGAGCGGAATGGAATGTGGAATGGAAAGTGGAATGGAATGCAGTGGAATGGGTAATGGAATGTGGAATAGAAAGTGGAATGGAATGTAATGGAATTGATTGTGGAATGGAATGGAATGGAATGTGTAATGGAATGTGTAGTGGAATGTGGAACACAATGTTGAATGGAATGGAATGGAATGTGCAAAGGAATGTGTAATGGAATGTGGAAGGGAACATGAAATGGAATGGAATGGAATGGGGAATACAATGTGGAAGAGAATGTAGAATGGAATGTGGAATGGAAAGGAATGTGTAATGGAATGTGGAAGAGAATGTGGAATGAAATGTGGAATGGAATGTAATTGACTGTGGAATGGAATGGATATGAATGTGGAAAGGAAAGTGGAAGGGAAGACAATGCAATGTGGAATGGAACGGAATGAAGTGTGGAATAGACTGTGGAATGGAATGTGGAGCGGAATGGAACTGAATGTGGAATGGAATGTGGAAAGCAGTGTGGAATTGAATGTGGCAAAGAACAGAATGGAATGTGGAATGGAACGTGGAATGGAATGTGGAGTGGAATGAGGAATGGAAAGTGGAATGGATAGGAATGGAACGTTAAATGGAAAGGAATGGAATGTCGGATGGAATGTGGAATGGAATGGAATGGAACATGGAATGGAATGTGGAATGGAATAGAATGGAACGTGGAATGAAATGTGCAATGGAATGTCTAAAGGATTGGAAAGAGGAAAAGAATGGAATGGAATGTGGAATGGAAGGGAATGGAATGTGAAATGGAATGTGGATTGGAATGTGGAACGGAATGTAATGGAACGTTGAAAGGAATGGAATGGAACATGGAATGAAATGTGGAATGGAACGTGGAATGGAATTTCGGATGGAATGGAATGCAATGTTGAATGCAATGGAATGGAGTGTCTAATGGAATTTGGAATGGAAAGGAATGGAATGTGGAATGGAATGTGAAATGGAATGCGGAAAGGAATGTGGAATGGAATGGAATGGCATGCGGAATGGAATGTGGAATGGAATGGAATGGAATGTGGAATGGAATGTGAAATGGATTGTGGTATGGAATGCGGAATGGGATACGGAATGGTGAGGAATGGATTATGGAATTGATTGGAATGGAAGGTGGAATGGCATGTAGAATGGAAAGGAATTGAATGTCGAATGGAATGGAATTGATTGTGGAATGGAATGGAAACTAATGTGGAATCGATTAGGGAATGAAATGTGGAATGGAACGTAGAACAGAAGGTAATGGAAGGTGGAATGGAATGGAATGGGGAATGGAATGGAGTGGAATGTGAAATGGAATGTGGAACGGAAGGTGAAATGAAATGTGGAACGGAAGGTGAAATGGAATGTGGAACGGAAGGTGAAATGGAATGTGGAATGGAATGTGGAATGGAATGTGGAATGGAACGGAATGGAATGTGGAATGGAATAGAATGCAATGGAATGTGGAACTGAATGTTGAACGGAATGTGGAATGGAATGTGGACTGGAATGTAGAAAGGAATCTGGAATTTAACGGAATGGAATGTGAAATGGAATGCAATGCAATGTTTAATGGTATGTGGTATGAAATGGAAAGGAATGCGGAATGGAATGTGGAAAGGAATGTGGAATGGAACGGAATGAAATGTGAAATGGGATGTGGAATGGATTGTGGAATGTAATGTGGAATGGAATGTAGAATGGAATGCGGAATGGAATGTGGAAAGAAATGCAGAATGGAATGGAATGGACTGTGGAATAGAACGGAAAGGGATTTGGAATGGACTGTGGAATGGATCGTGGATTGGAATGTGGAATGGAACGGAATGGAATGTGGAATGGAATGTGGAATGGAGTGTGGAATGGAATGTGGAATGGAACGGAATGGAACGTGGAATGCAATGTGGAATGGAATGTGCAATGGAGTGCGTAATGGAAAGTGGAATGCAACGGAAAGCAACGTGGAATGGATTCTGGAAAGGAATGTGGAATGGAGTGTGGAATGGAATGTGTAAAGGAATGGAATAGAATGTGAAATGGAGTTTGGAATGGAATTTGGAACGGAATGTGGAATGGAACGTGGTATGGAATGGAATGGAATATGGAATTGAATGTTGCAGGGAATGGAACAGAATGTGGAAAGGATTGTGGAATGGAAATTGGAATGGAATGTGGAATGGAACGTGGAGTGGAACGTCGAAGGAAACGTGGAATGGAATGGAATGGAACGTGGAATGGAATGGAATGGAATGTGGAATGGAATGTGGAATAGAATGTGGAATGAAATATAGAATGTAATGGAAGGAATGTGGAATGGAATGTGGAATGGAATGCAATGTAATGTGGAATTGATTGGAATGGAATGTGGAATGGAATGTGGAATGGAATGTGGAATGAAACGGAATGCAATGTGGAATGGAATGGGGAATGGAATGTTGAAGGGAAATAGAATGGAATGGAATGCAATGCGGAATGGAAAGTGAAATGATATTGAATGGAACATGCAAAAGAACATTGCATTGAAAGTGGAATGTAATGTGGAAAGGAATGGTATGGAATGTGGAATGGAATTTTGGGAATGTGGAAAGGAATGTGGAATCGAATGTGGAATGGAATGCGGAATGTAATGTGGAACGGAATATGGAATGGAACGCAATGGAATGTGGAAAGGAATGTGGAATAGAGTGTGGAATGGAATGTGTAATGGAACGGAATGGAATGTGAAATGGAATGTGGAATGGACTGTGGAATACTTTGTCAAAAGTAATAGAATAGAATGTGGAATTGAAAGCGGAATGGAAAGGAATGCAACGTGGAATGGAATGTGGGATGAAATGAAATGGAATGTGGAATGGATTGTGGAATGGAACGTGGAATGTAAAGTGAAATGGAATGTAGAGGAAAGTGGAAAGGAATGTGAAATATAATTTGGATTGGAATGTGGAATAGAACGTGGAATGGAACGTGGAATGGAACGTGGAATTGAATGGAATTGAACGTCTTATGTAATGTGGAGTGGAGTGGAATAGAATGTGGAATGGAATGGAATGGAATGTGGAACGGAATGTGGAAAGAAAAGTGGAATGGAATGGAATGGAATGAGGAATGGAACGTGGAATTTAAATGAATAGACCTTGGAATGGAACGTAGATTGGAACGTTGAATGGAATGTGGAATGAAATGGAATTGAATGTGGAATGGAATGGAATGGAATGTGGAATGGAACGGAATGGAATGTGGAATGGAATGGAATGGAATATGGAATGGTATGGAATGAAAAGTGGAAAGGAAATTTGAATGGAATGGAATGGAATGGGGAATTGAATGGAATCGAATGTGAAGTGGAATGTGGAATGGAATGCTAAATGGAATGTGGAGTGGAATGGAATGCATTGCGGAATGGAATGGAATGGAATGTGGAATGCAATGCGGAACAGAATGTGGAATTCAATGTGGAATGGAATGTGGAATAGAACGAAGAATAGAATGAATTGGAAACTGGAATGGAAAGTGGATTGGAATGGAAAAGAATGTGGAATGCAATGGGATGGAATGTGGAATGGAATGTGGAATGGAATAGAATATAAAGTGGAATGCAATGTGGAATGGAATGGAAAGGAATGTGGAATGCAATGTGGATTGGAATGTGGAATGGTATGTGGAATGTAATGGAATGTGGAATGGAATGTGGAACGGAATATAATGTAATGCGGAATGGAAGACGGAATGGAATGTGGAATTGAAAGTGGAATGGAATGGAATGGAACAGTGAACGGAACGTGGAATGAAATGTGGAATGGAATGGAATGGAATGGAATGTGGAATGTAATGTGATATGTAGGGTGGAATGGTATGTTGAATGGAATGGAAAGGAATGTGGTATGGAATGTGGAATGCAATGTTGAATGGAATGTGGAAGGGAACATGGAATAGAATGGAATGGAATGTGGAATGGGTTGTGGAATAGAATGTGGAATGTAATGTGAAATGTAATGGAATGGAATGTGGAAAGGAATGTGGTATGGAAAGGAACGGAATGTGGAATAGAATGGCATGGATGTTTAAAGGAAAGTTTCATGGAATGCAATGGAATGTTGAGTGGAACGGAATGGAATGTGGAAAGAAATGTGGAATGGAATGTGGAATGGAAAGGAATGGAATTTGGAATGGAATGTGGAGTGGAGAGTGGAATCCAATCTGGAATGGAATGGAATGGAAAGTGGAATGGAATTTGTAATTGAATTGTGGAATAGAACGTGCAATGGAATGGAATGGAATTTGCAGCGGAACGCGGAATGGAATGGAATGGAACATGAAATGGAAAGTGGAATGTAACTTGGAAAGGAAAGGAATGGAAAGTGGAATGGAATGCGGAATGGAATGTGGAAAGGATTGTAATGTGGAATGGAATGGAATGGAAAGTGGAATGGAATGCAATGGAATGTGGAATTCAATGGAATTGAACGTGGAATGGAATGGAAAGTAATGTGTAATGAAATGTCGAATGGAATGCGAAATGAAAGACGGAATGAAATGTGGAATGGAACAGAATGAATGGAACATGGAATGCAATGGAATGGAACGTGGAATAGGTCTTGGAATGGAAAGTGGAATGGAATGGAATGGAATGTGGAAAAGAATGGAATGGAATGAAATGGAATATGGAATGGAATGAAATGTGGAATGGAATGGAATGGAATGTTAAATGGAATGTGGAATGGAAGGTGGAATGGAATGTGGAATGGAATGGAATCTAATGTGGAATGGAATGTAATGGAATGTGGATTGGAATGTGGAATGCAATGGAATGGAAAGGAATGGAATGTGGAATGGAATTGAATGGAATATGAAATGAAATGGAATGTGGAGTTGAATGGAATTGAATGTTTAATGGAATGGAATGGAATGTGGAATGGAATGGAATTGAATGTGGAATGGAATTTAGAGTTGAATGGAGAGGAATGGAATGGAATGTGGATTGGAATAGAATGCATAACGGAAAGGTAAGGAATGTGGAATGGAATGGAATGGAATGCGGAATGGAATGGAATGGAAAGCGGAATTGCATGTAATGAAATGTGCAATGGAATGTGCAATGGAATGGAAAGGAATGGAATGCAACGGGGAATGGAATGTGGAATGGAAAGGAATGGAATGTGGAATGGAAAGAATGCTATGTGTAAAGGAATGGAATGGAATGTGGAATGGATTATGGAATGGAGTGGAAAGGAATGGAATGTGGAAAGGTTTGGAATGGAATGTGGAATGGAATACGGAATGGAATGGAATGGAATGTGGAATGGAATGGATAGCAGATTGGAATGTGGAATGGAATGTGGAATGGAAAAGAATGGAATGGAATGGAATGGAATATGGAATGGAATGGAATGGAATGGAATGTGAAATAGAATGGAGTGGAATATGGAATGGAACATGGAATAGAATGGAATGTGGAGTGGAATGTGGAATGGAATGGATCGTGGAATGGAATGTGGAATACAATGGAATGGATTCTAGAATGGAATGTGGAATTTAATGTGGAATGGAATGTAATGGAACAACGAATGGAATGGCATGGAAGATGGAATAGACTGCAATGAAACAAGGAATGGAATGGAATGGAACGTGCAACGGAACATGCAATTGAACGTTGAACAAAACGTGGAGTAGAATTGGAATGGAATGGAATGGAATGCGGGATAGAAGAGAATGTGATGTGGAATGGAAAGTGGAATGGAATTTAATGGATTGTTTAATGGAATGCAATGGAATATGGAATGGAATGGAATCGAATGTGGAATGGAAGGTGGATTTGAATGGAAATTAATGTGGAATGGAATGGAATGTGGAATTGAATGTTTAACGGAATTGAATGGAAAGGAATGTGGAATGGAATGGAATGGAATGGAATGTTGAATGGAATTGAGTGGAATGAGGAATGGAATGCACTGGAATGTGGAATGGATTGGAATGCAATGTGGAAGGGAATGGAATGGAATGTGGAATGGAACGGAATTGACTGTGGATTTGAATGTGGAATGGAGTGAAATGCAATGGAATGAGAAATGAATTGGAATGGAATGTGGAAATGAATATGGAATGGAAAGGAAAGGTATGTGGAAAGGAATGGAACGCGGATTGGAATGTGGAATGGAATGTGGAATGGAATGGAATGGAATGTGGAATGGAATGGAATGGAATGGAATGTGGAATGGAATGGAATGTAATATGAAATGGAATTAAATTGAATGGAACGTAGAACAGAATGGAATAGAATATGGAATGGAAAGTGGAATGGAATATGGAATGGAATGGAATGGAATGTGGAATTGAATGGAATTGAATGCAAAGTGGAATGGAAAGAAATGGAATGGAAAGTGGAATGGAATGTGGAATGGAATGGAATGGAATGTGGAATGGAATGTAGAATGGAATGTTGAAAGGAATGGAATGTGGAATGGAAGGTGGAATGTAATGGAATGCAATGCAATGTGGAATGGAAAGCAATGGAATATGGAAAGGAATGGAATGGAATGGACAGTGGAATGGAATGGAATGGAATGCAATGTGGAATGGAATTCAATGGAATGTGGAATGGAATGGAATGGAATGTGGATTGGAACTGAATGGAATGAAATGTGGAAAGGAAAGAAATGGAATGGAATGTGGAATGCAATGTGGAATGGAATTCAGTGGAATGTGGAATGGAATGTGTAATTGAATGCAGTGGAACGTGGAATGGAAAGTGGAATGGAATGCAATGGAATGTGGAATGGAAAGCGGAATGTAATGGAATGGAATGTGGAAAGTACAGGAATGGAATGTGCAATGCAATGCGTGATGGAATGGAATGGAATGTGTAATGACAAGTGGAATGCTTTGGAATGTGGATTGGAATGTGGAATGCAATGTGAAATAGAATGGATTGGAATGTGGAATGGAATGTGGAATGGAATGTAATGAAATGAGGAATGCAAAGGAATTTAACTGTGTGAAATGTGGAAAGGAATGGAATTGAAAGAGGAATGGAATGTTGAATGGAATGGAATGGAACGTGAAATGGAACGTGGAATGGAACGTGGAATGGAACGCGGAATGGAACGGAAGGGAATGTGGATTGGAAAGGAATGAAGCTCGTAATGGAATTTGTAATGGAATGGAATGGAATTGAATGGAATGTGGAATGGAATGGAATGGAATGTGGAATGGAATGCTATGGAATGTGGAATGGAATGCTATGGAATGTGGAATGGAATGGAAATGAAGGGAATGTTGAAAGGAATGGAGTGGCATGTGGAATGGAAATTAATGGAATGCAGAATGGAATTGAAAGGAGTGGAATATGGAATGGAATGGGATGGAATGGAATGGAATGAAGAATGGAATGCAATAGAAAGGAATGTGGAATGGAATGGAATGGAACTTGGAATGGAATGTGGAATGGAATGTGGAATGGAATGGAATGTGTATTGGAATGTAATGGAAGGTGGATAGGAATGGAACAGGGAATGGAAAGCAATTGATAGTGGATTGGAATGGAATGGAATGTGGAATGGAATCGAATGGAATGTGAAATGGAAAGCGGAATGGAAAGTGAAATGGAATGTAGAATGGAATCTGGAATTGAATGAAATGGGACGTGTGATGGAACGGAATTGAACATGGAATGGAATGCAGTGGGACGTGGAATGGAAGGAGGAATGGAACTTGGAATGGAATGTGCAATGGAATGCATAATGTAACGTGGAATGGAATGGAATGGAACGTGTAATGGAATGTGGAATGGATAGTGGAATGGAAAGTGGAATAGAATGGAATGGAATGTGGAATTGAATGTGGAAAGGAATGGAATAGAATGTGGAAAGGAATGTGCAATGGAATGAAATGGAATTGGGAATGGAATTTGGAAGGCAACGTGGACTGGAATGGAGTGGAATTTGGAATGGAGTATGGATTGGTATGGAATGGAAAGTGGAATGGAACGTGCAATGGAATGTGGAATGGAACGTGGAAGAGAAAGTGCAATGGATTGTGGAATGGGACGTGGATTGGAATGGAATGGAAGGTGGAATGTAAAGTGGAATGGTAGGAATGGAACGTGCAATGGAACGTGGAATGGAATCTGGAATGGAATAGGTAATGGAACGTGGAAAGGATCCTTGAATGGAATGGAATGGAAAGTGGAATGGAATGTGGAATGGAACATAGAATGGAACGGGGAAAGGAATGGAATGGAATGTGGAATGGAATGT
This sequence comes from Pongo abelii, assembly GCF_028885655.2. Lineage (NCBI taxonomy): Eukaryota > Metazoa > Chordata > Mammalia > Primates > Hominidae > Pongo > Pongo abelii. The sequence continues at coordinate 12,258,594 of NC_072000.2, read as the reverse complement.
GCAATGGAATGGAATGTATTGTGGAATGGAATGTGGAATAGAATGAGGAATACAATGGATAGGAATGTGTAATGGAAAGTTGATTGGAATGGAAAAGAATGTGGAATGGAATGGGATGTAATGTGGAATGGAATGTGGAATGGAATGGAATATAATGTGGAATGGAATGTGGAATGGAATGGAAAGGAATGTGGAATGGAATGTGGAATGGAAGGAGGAATGGTATGTGGAATGGAATGGAATGTTGAATGGAATGTGGAATGGAATGTGGAATGGAATATAAAGAAATGTGGAATGGAAGATGGAATGGAATGTGGAATGGAAAGTGGAATGGAATGAAATGGAACATGGAATTGAACGTGGAATGGAACGTTAAATTGAATTTAATGGAATGTGGAAGGGAAAGTAAAATGTAATGTGGAATGGAATGATGAATGGAATGGAAAGCAATGTGGATTGGAATGTGGAATGGAATGTGGAATGGAATGTGGAAGGGAACAGATAATAGAACGGAAAGGAATGTGGAAGGGGATGTGGAATAGAATGTGGAATGTAATCTGGAATGGAATGAAATGGAATGTGGAATGGAATGTGGAACGGAATTGATTGGAATGTGGAAAGGAATGTGGAATGGAATGCAATGGAAAGTGGAATGGAACAGAATGGAATGTGAAATGGAAAATGGAAAGGAACAGTATGCAATTTGGATTGGAATGTGAAGTGGAGAGTGGAATCGAGTGTGGAATGGAATGGAATGGAAATTGGAATGTACTTTGTAATGGAATTGTGGAATGGAAGGTGAAATGGAATGGAACGTAATTTGCAGCATAACGTGCAATGGAATGGAATGGAACATGGAATGGAAAGTGGAATGAAACATGGAATGGAAACGAATGGAACGTGGAATGGAGAGTAGAATGGAATGTGGAAACGATTGAAATGTGGAATGGAATGGAACAGAACGTGGAGTGGAATGGAATGAAATGTGTAATGGTATGGAATTGAACGTGGAATGGAATGGAAAGGAATGTGTAATGGAATGTCGAATGAAATGCGAAATGGAAGGTGGAATGAAAAGTGGAATGGAACAGAATGAATGGAACATGGAATGGAATGGAATGGAACGTGGAATAGAACGTGGAATGGAACGTGGAATGGAATGTCGTATGGAATGGAATGGAATCTGGAATGGAATGGAATGGAATGTGGAATGAAACGAGGAATAGAAGGTGGAATGGAATGTGAAATGGATTGTACAATGGAGCGGAATGGAATGTGGAATGGAAAGTGGAATGGAATGCAGTGGAATGGGTAATGGAATGTGGAATAGAAAGTGGAATGGAATGTAATGGAATTGATTGTGGAATGGAATGGAATGGAATGTGTAATGGAATGTGTAGTGGAATGTGGAACACAATGTTGAATGGAATGGAATGGAATGTGCAAAGGAATGTGTAATGGAATGTGGAAGGGAACATGAAATGGAATGGAATGGAATGGGGAATACAATGTGGAAGAGAATGTAGAATGGAATGTGGAATGGAAAGGAATGTGTAATGGAATGTGGAAGAGAATGTGGAATGAAATGTGGAATGGAATGTAATTGACTGTGGAATGGAATGGATATGAATGTGGAAAGGAAAGTGGAAGGGAAGACAATGCAATGTGGAATGGAACGGAATGAAGTGTGGAATAGACTGTGGAATGGAATGTGGAGCGGAATGGAACTGAATGTGGAATGGAATGTGGAAAGCAGTGTGGAATTGAATGTGGCAAAGAACAGAATGGAATGTGGAATGGAACGTGGAATGGAATGTGGAGTGGAATGAGGAATGGAAAGTGGAATGGATAGGAATGGAACGTTAAATGGAAAGGAATGGAATGTCGGATGGAATGTGGAATGGAATGGAATGGAACATGGAATGGAATGTGGAATGGAATAGAATGGAACGTGGAATGAAATGTGCAATGGAATGTCTAAAGGATTGGAAAGAGGAAAAGAATGGAATGGAATGTGGAATGGAAGGGAATGGAATGTGAAATGGAATGTGGATTGGAATGTGGAACGGAATGTAATGGAACGTTGAAAGGAATGGAATGGAACATGGAATGAAATGTGGAATGGAACGTGGAATGGAATTTCGGATGGAATGGAATGCAATGTTGAATGCAATGGAATGGAGTGTCTAATGGAATTTGGAATGGAAAGGAATGGAATGTGGAATGGAATGTGAAATGGAATGCGGAAAGGAATGTGGAATGGAATGGAATGGCATGCGGAATGGAATGTGGAATGGAATGGAATGGAATGTGGAATGGAATGTGAAATGGATTGTGGTATGGAATGCGGAATGGGATACGGAATGGTGAGGAATGGATTATGGAATTGATTGGAATGGAAGGTGGAATGGCATGTAGAATGGAAAGGAATTGAATGTCGAATGGAATGGAATTGATTGTGGAATGGAATGGAAACTAATGTGGAATCGATTAGGGAATGAAATGTGGAATGGAACGTAGAACAGAAGGTAATGGAAGGTGGAATGGAATGGAATGGGGAATGGAATGGAGTGGAATGTGAAATGGAATGTGGAACGGAAGGTGAAATGAAATGTGGAACGGAAGGTGAAATGGAATGTGGAACGGAAGGTGAAATGGAATGTGGAATGGAATGTGGAATGGAATGTGGAATGGAACGGAATGGAATGTGGAATGGAATGGAATGCAATGGAATGTGGAACTGAATGTTGAACGGAATGTGGAATGGAATGTGGACTGGAATGTAGAAAGGAATCTGGAATTTAACGGAATGGAATGTGAAATGGAATGCAATGCAATGTTTAATGGTATGTGGTATGAAATGGAAAGGAATGCGGAATGGAATGTGGAAAGGAATGTGGAATGGAACGGAATGAAATGTGAAATGGGATGTGGAATGGATTGTGGAATGTAATGTGGAATGGAATGTAGAATGGAATGCGGAATGGAATGTGGAAAGAAATGCAGAATGGAATGGAATGGACTGTGGAATAGAACGGAAAGGGATTTGGAATGGACTGTGGAATGGATCGTGGATTGGAATGTGGAATGGAACGGAATGGAATGTGGAATGGAATGTGGAATGGAGTGTGGAATGGAATGTGGAATGGAACGGAATGGAACGTGGAATGCAATGTGGAATGGAATGTGCAATGGAGTGCGTAATGGAAAGTGGAATGCAACGGAAAGCAACGTGGAATGGATTCTGGAAAGGAATGTGGAATGGAGTGTGGAATGGAATGTGTAAAGGAATGGAATAGAATGTGAAATGGAGTTTGGAATGGAATTTGGAACGGAATGTGGAATGGAACGTGGTATGGAATGGAATGGAATATGGAATTGAATGTTGCAGGGAATGGAACAGAATGTGGAAAGGATTGTGGAATGGAAATTGGAATGGAATGTGGAATGGAACGTGGAGTGGAACGTCGAAGGAAACGTGGAATGGAATGGAATGGAACGTGGAATGGAATGGAATGGAATGTGGAATGGAATGTGGAATAGAATGTGGAATGAAATATAGAATGTAATGGAAGGAATGTGGAATGGAATGTGGAATGGAATGCAATGTAATGTGGAATTGATTGGAATGGAATGTGGAATGGAATGTGGAATGGAATGTGGAATGAAACGGAATGCAATGTGGAATGGAATGGGGAATGGAATGTTGAAGGGAAATAGAATGGAATGGAATGCAATGCGGAATGGAAAGTGAAATGATATTGAATGGAACATGCAAAAGAACATTGCATTGAAAGTGGAATGTAATGTGGAAAGGAATGGTATGGAATGTGGAATGGAATTTTGGGAATGTGGAAAGGAATGTGGAATCGAATGTGGAATGGAATGCGGAATGTAATGTGGAACGGAATATGGAATGGAACGCAATGGAATGTGGAAAGGAATGTGGAATAGAGTGTGGAATGGAATGTGTAATGGAACGGAATGGAATGTGAAATGGAATGTGGAATGGACTGTGGAATACTTTGTCAAAAGTAATAGAATAGAATGTGGAATTGAAAGCGGAATGGAAAGGAATGCAACGTGGAATGGAATGTGGGATGAAATGAAATGGAATGTGGAATGGATTGTGGAATGGAACGTGGAATGTAAAGTGAAATGGAATGTAGAGGAAAGTGGAAAGGAATGTGAAATATAATTTGGATTGGAATGTGGAATAGAACGTGGAATGGAACGTGGAATGGAACGTGGAATTGAATGGAATTGAACGTCTTATGTAATGTGGAGTGGAGTGGAATAGAATGTGGAATGGAATGGAATGGAATGTGGAACGGAATGTGGAAAGAAAAGTGGAATGGAATGGAATGGAATGAGGAATGGAACGTGGAATTTAAATGAATAGACCTTGGAATGGAACGTAGATTGGAACGTTGAATGGAATGTGGAATGAAATGGAATTGAATGTGGAATGGAATGGAATGGAATGTGGAATGGAACGGAATGGAATGTGGAATGGAATGGAATGGAATATGGAATGGTATGGAATGAAAAGTGGAAAGGAAATTTGAATGGAATGGAATGGAATGGGGAATTGAATGGAATCGAATGTGAAGTGGAATGTGGAATGGAATGCTAAATGGAATGTGGAGTGGAATGGAATGCATTGCGGAATGGAATGGAATGGAATGTGGAATGCAATGCGGAACAGAATGTGGAATTCAATGTGGAATGGAATGTGGAATAGAACGAAGAATAGAATGAATTGGAAACTGGAATGGAAAGTGGATTGGAATGGAAAAGAATGTGGAATGCAATGGGATGGAATGTGGAATGGAATGTGGAATGGAATAGAATATAAAGTGGAATGCAATGTGGAATGGAATGGAAAGGAATGTGGAATGCAATGTGGATTGGAATGTGGAATGGTATGTGGAATGTAATGGAATGTGGAATGGAATGTGGAACGGAATATAATGTAATGCGGAATGGAAGACGGAATGGAATGTGGAATTGAAAGTGGAATGGAATGGAATGGAACAGTGAACGGAACGTGGAATGAAATGTGGAATGGAATGGAATGGAATGGAATGTGGAATGTAATGTGATATGTAGGGTGGAATGGTATGTTGAATGGAATGGAAAGGAATGTGGTATGGAATGTGGAATGCAATGTTGAATGGAATGTGGAAGGGAACATGGAATAGAATGGAATGGAATGTGGAATGGGTTGTGGAATAGAATGTGGAATGTAATGTGAAATGTAATGGAATGGAATGTGGAAAGGAATGTGGTATGGAAAGGAACGGAATGTGGAATAGAATGGCATGGATGTTTAAAGGAAAGTTTCATGGAATGCAATGGAATGTTGAGTGGAACGGAATGGAATGTGGAAAGAAATGTGGAATGGAATGTGGAATGGAAAGGAATGGAATTTGGAATGGAATGTGGAGTGGAGAGTGGAATCCAATCTGGAATGGAATGGAATGGAAAGTGGAATGGAATTTGTAATTGAATTGTGGAATAGAACGTGCAATGGAATGGAATGGAATTTGCAGCGGAACGCGGAATGGAATGGAATGGAACATGAAATGGAAAGTGGAATGTAACTTGGAAAGGAAAGGAATGGAAAGTGGAATGGAATGCGGAATGGAATGTGGAAAGGATTGTAATGTGGAATGGAATGGAATGGAAAGTGGAATGGAATGCAATGGAATGTGGAATTCAATGGAATTGAACGTGGAATGGAATGGAAAGTAATGTGTAATGAAATGTCGAATGGAATGCGAAATGAAAGACGGAATGAAATGTGGAATGGAACAGAATGAATGGAACATGGAATGCAATGGAATGGAACGTGGAATAGGTCTTGGAATGGAAAGTGGAATGGAATGGAATGGAATGTGGAAAAGAATGGAATGGAATGAAATGGAATATGGAATGGAATGAAATGTGGAATGGAATGGAATGGAATGTTAAATGGAATGTGGAATGGAAGGTGGAATGGAATGTGGAATGGAATGGAATCTAATGTGGAATGGAATGTAATGGAATGTGGATTGGAATGTGGAATGCAATGGAATGGAAAGGAATGGAATGTGGAATGGAATTGAATGGAATATGAAATGAAATGGAATGTGGAGTTGAATGGAATTGAATGTTTAATGGAATGGAATGGAATGTGGAATGGAATGGAATTGAATGTGGAATGGAATTTAGAGTTGAATGGAGAGGAATGGAATGGAATGTGGATTGGAATAGAATGCATAACGGAAAGGTAAGGAATGTGGAATGGAATGGAATGGAATGCGGAATGGAATGGAATGGAAAGCGGAATTGCATGTAATGAAATGTGCAATGGAATGTGCAATGGAATGGAAAGGAATGGAATGCAACGGGGAATGGAATGTGGAATGGAAAGGAATGGAATGTGGAATGGAAAGAATGCTATGTGTAAAGGAATGGAATGGAATGTGGAATGGATTATGGAATGGAGTGGAAAGGAATGGAATGTGGAAAGGTTTGGAATGGAATGTGGAATGGAATACGGAATGGAATGGAATGGAATGTGGAATGGAATGGATAGCAGATTGGAATGTGGAATGGAATGTGGAATGGAAAAGAATGGAATGGAATGGAATGGAATATGGAATGGAATGGAATGGAATGGAATGTGAAATAGAATGGAGTGGAATATGGAATGGAACATGGAATAGAATGGAATGTGGAGTGGAATGTGGAATGGAATGGATCGTGGAATGGAATGTGGAATACAATGGAATGGATTCTAGAATGGAATGTGGAATTTAATGTGGAATGGAATGTAATGGAACAACGAATGGAATGGCATGGAAGATGGAATAGACTGCAATGAAACAAGGAATGGAATGGAATGGAACGTGCAACGGAACATGCAATTGAACGTTGAACAAAACGTGGAGTAGAATTGGAATGGAATGGAATGGAATGCGGGATAGAAGAGAATGTGATGTGGAATGGAAAGTGGAATGGAATTTAATGGATTGTTTAATGGAATGCAATGGAATATGGAATGGAATGGAATCGAATGTGGAATGGAAGGTGGATTTGAATGGAAATTAATGTGGAATGGAATGGAATGTGGAATTGAATGTTTAACGGAATTGAATGGAAAGGAATGTGGAATGGAATGGAATGGAATGGAATGTTGAATGGAATTGAGTGGAATGAGGAATGGAATGCACTGGAATGTGGAATGGATTGGAATGCAATGTGGAAGGGAATGGAATGGAATGTGGAATGGAACGGAATTGACTGTGGATTTGAATGTGGAATGGAGTGAAATGCAATGGAATGAGAAATGAATTGGAATGGAATGTGGAAATGAATATGGAATGGAAAGGAAAGGTATGTGGAAAGGAATGGAACGCGGATTGGAATGTGGAATGGAATGTGGAATGGAATGGAATGGAATGTGGAATGGAATGGAATGGAATGGAATGTGGAATGGAATGGAATGTAATATGAAATGGAATTAAATTGAATGGAACGTAGAACAGAATGGAATAGAATATGGAATGGAAAGTGGAATGGAATATGGAATGGAATGGAATGGAATGTGGAATTGAATGGAATTGAATGCAAAGTGGAATGGAAAGAAATGGAATGGAAAGTGGAATGGAATGTGGAATGGAATGGAATGGAATGTGGAATGGAATGTAGAATGGAATGTTGAAAGGAATGGAATGTGGAATGGAAGGTGGAATGTAATGGAATGCAATGCAATGTGGAATGGAAAGCAATGGAATATGGAAAGGAATGGAATGGAATGGACAGTGGAATGGAATGGAATGGAATGCAATGTGGAATGGAATTCAATGGAATGTGGAATGGAATGGAATGGAATGTGGATTGGAACTGAATGGAATGAAATGTGGAAAGGAAAGAAATGGAATGGAATGTGGAATGCAATGTGGAATGGAATTCAGTGGAATGTGGAATGGAATGTGTAATTGAATGCAGTGGAACGTGGAATGGAAAGTGGAATGGAATGCAATGGAATGTGGAATGGAAAGCGGAATGTAATGGAATGGAATGTGGAAAGTACAGGAATGGAATGTGCAATGCAATGCGTGATGGAATGGAATGGAATGTGTAATGACAAGTGGAATGCTTTGGAATGTGGATTGGAATGTGGAATGCAATGTGAAATAGAATGGATTGGAATGTGGAATGGAATGTGGAATGGAATGTAATGAAATGAGGAATGCAAAGGAATTTAACTGTGTGAAATGTGGAAAGGAATGGAATTGAAAGAGGAATGGAATGTTGAATGGAATGGAATGGAACGTGAAATGGAACGTGGAATGGAACGTGGAATGGAACGCGGAATGGAACGGAAGGGAATGTGGATTGGAAAGGAATGAAGCTCGTAATGGAATTTGTAATGGAATGGAATGGAATTGAATGGAATGTGGAATGGAATGGAATGGAATGTGGAATGGAATGCTATGGAATGTGGAATGGAATGCTATGGAATGTGGAATGGAATGGAAATGAAGGGAATGTTGAAAGGAATGGAGTGGCATGTGGAATGGAAATTAATGGAATGCAGAATGGAATTGAAAGGAGTGGAATATGGAATGGAATGGGATGGAATGGAATGGAATGAAGAATGGAATGCAATAGAAAGGAATGTGGAATGGAATGGAATGGAACTTGGAATGGAATGTGGAATGGAATGTGGAATGGAATGGAATGTGTATTGGAATGTAATGGAAGGTGGATAGGAATGGAACAGGGAATGGAAAGCAATTGATAGTGGATTGGAATGGAATGGAATGTGGAATGGAATCGAATGGAATGTGAAATGGAAAGCGGAATGGAAAGTGAAATGGAATGTAGAATGGAATCTGGAATTGAATGAAATGGGACGTGTGATGGAACGGAATTGAACATGGAATGGAATGCAGTGGGACGTGGAATGGAAGGAGGAATGGAACTTGGAATGGAATGTGCAATGGAATGCATAATGTAACGTGGAATGGAATGGAATGGAACGTGTAATGGAATGTGGAATGGATAGTGGAATGGAACGTGGAATACAATGGAATGGAATGTGGAATTGAATGTCGAATGGAATGGAATGGAACGTGGAAAAGAATGTGCAATGGAATGGAATGGAATGTGGAATGGAATGTGGAATGGAATATGGAAGGGAACATGGAAAGGAATGGAGTGGAATGTGGAACGGAATATAGACTGTTATGCAATGGAAAGTGGAATGGAACGTGGAATGGTATGTGGAATGGAACGTGGAAGGGAAAGCGCAATGGATTGTGGAATGGGACGTGGATTGGAATGGAATGGAAAGTGGAATGGAACGTGGAATGGTTGGAATGGATCGTGCAATGGAACGTAGAATGGAATCTGGAATGGAATGTGGAATGGAACGTGGAATGGATCCTTGAATGGAATGGAATGGATTGTGGAATGGAATGTGGAACGGAACATGGAATGGAATGTGGAATGGAATGGAATGGAATATGGAATGGAAGGTGCAATGGAATGGAACGGATTGTGGAATGGAATGTGGAATAGAATGAAGAATACAATGGATAGGAATGTAGAATGGAAAGTGGATTGGAATGGAAAAGAGTGTGGAATGAAATGGGATGGAATGTGGAATGGAATGTGGAATGGAATGGAATATAATGTGGAATGGAATGTGGAAAGGAACAGAAAGGAATGTGGAATGGAATGTGAAATGAAAAGTGGAATGGTACGTGGAATGGAATGGAATGCAGAATGGAATGTGGAATGGAATGTGGAATGGAATATAAAGAAATGTGAAATGGAAGATGGAATGGAATTTGGAATGCAAAGTGTATTGGAATGAAATGGAACGTGGAATTCAACATGGAGTGGAACATGGAATGGAATGGAATGGAATGTGGAAGGGAAAGTGAAATGTAACGTGGAATGAAATGACGAATGGAATGGAAAGGAAAGTGGAATGGAATGTGGAATGAATTGTGGAAGGGAACACGGAATAGAAAGGAATGGAATGTGGAATGGGATGTGAAATAGAATGTGGAATGGAATGTGGAATGGAATGAAATGGAATGTGGAATGGAATGTGGAATGGAAGGGAATGGAATGTTGAACGGAATGGATTGGAATGTGGAATGGAATGTGGAATGGAATGTGGAACGGAATGGATCGGAATGTGGAAAGGAAAGTGGAAGGGAATGCAAAGAAAAGTGGAATGGAACAGAATGGAATGTGTAATGGAATATGGAATGGAATGGAATTCAATTTGGAATGGAATGTGAAGTGGAGAGTGGAATTGAATGTGGAATGGAACGGAATGGAAAGCGGAATGTAATTTGTAATGGAATTGTGGAATGGAAGGTGAAATGGAATGGAATGTAATTTGGAGCAGAACGTGGAATGGAATGGAATGGAACATGGAATGTTAAGTGGAAAGGAATGTGGAATGGAATCGAATGGAACGTGTAATGGAATGTAGAATGGAATGTGGAAACGATTGAAATGTGGAATGGAATGGAACAGAATGTGGAATGGAATGGAATTAAATGTGTAATGGAATGGAATTGAATGTGGCATGGAATTGAACTTGGAATGGAATGGAAAGGAATGTGTAATGGAAAGTCTAATGAAATGTGAAATGGAAGGTGGAATGAAAAGTGGAATGGAACAGAATGAATGGAACATGGAATGGAATGGAATGGAACGTGGAATACAACATGGAATTGAACGCGGAATGGAATGTCGTATGGAATGGAATGGAATCTGGAATGGAATGGAATGGAATCTGGAATGAAACGTGGAATAGAAGGTGGAATGGAATTTGAAATGAATTGCACAATGGAGTGGAATGGAATGTGGAATGGAAAGTGGAATGGAATGCACTGAAATGGGGAATGGAATGTGGAATGGAATGTGGAATGGAATGGAATGGAATGTGGAATGGAATGTGGCATGGAAAGTGGAATGCAATGGATTAGATTGTGGAACGGAATGTGAATGGAATGGAATGGGATGTGGAATGGAAACCTTAAGGCAACATGGAATGGAATGGAATGGAATTGATTGTGGAATGGAATGGAACGGAATGTGTAATGGACTGTGAAATGGAATGTGGAATGTAATGTTGAAAGGAATGGAAAGGGAGGTGCAATGGAATGTGGAAGGGAACATGGAATGGAATGGAATTAAATGTGGAATAGAATGTGGAATACAATGTAGAACGGAATGTGGAATGGAAAGGAATATGTAATGGAATGTGGAAGGGAATGTGGAATGGAATGTGGAATGGAATGTAATTGATTGTGGAATGGAATGGATTTGAATGTGGAAAGGAATGTGGAAGGGAAAACAATGCAATGTGGAATGAAACGGAATGAAATGGGGAATGGACTGTGGAATGGAATGTGGAAAGGAAAGGAACAGAATGTGGAATGGAATGTGGAAAGCGGTGTGGAATTGAATGTGGAATAAAACGGAATGCAATGTGGAAAGCAATGTGGAATTGAATGTGGAATAGAACGGAATGGAATGTGGAATGGAACGTGGAATGGAATGTGGAGAGGAAAGTGGAATGGAAACTGGAATGGAATGGAATCGAATGTTAAATGGAAAGGAATGGAATGACGGATTGAATGTGGAATGGAATGGAATGGAACATGGAATGGAACGTGGAATGGAACGTGGAATGGAATGGAATGGAACGTAGAATGGAATGTGGAATGGAATGGCGAAAGGATTGGAAAGTGGAATGGAAGAGAATGGAATGTGGAATGGAAGGGAATGGAATGTGGAATGGAATGTGGAATGCATTGGAATGGAATGGGAAATGGAATGGAGTGGAAAGTGAAATGGACTGTGGAACGGAAGGTGAAATAGAATGTGGAACTGAAGATGTAATGGAATGTGGAATGGAATGTGGAATGGAATGGAATATAATGTGGAATGCAATGTGGAATGGAATGGAAAGGAATGCGGAATGCAATGTGGAATGGAATGTGGAATGGTATGTGGAATGGAATGGAATGTGGAGTGGAATGTGGAATGGAATGTGGAATGGAATATAAAGTAATGTGGAATGGAAGATGGAATGGAATGTGGAATGGATAGTGGAATGGAAGGGAATGGAAAGTGGAATGGAACATGGAATGAAACATGGAATGAAACGTGGAATGGGATGGAATGGAATGTGGAATGTTATGTGAAATGTAGGGTGGAATGGAATGTTGAATGGAATGGAAAGGAATGTGGAATTGAATGTGGAATGCAATGTGGAATGGAATGTCAAAGGGAACATGGAATAGAATGGAATGGAATGTGGAATGGGATGTGGAATAGAATGTGGAATATAAGGTGGAATGGAAGGGAATGGAATGTGGAATGGAATGTGGAATGGAATGGAAAGGAATGTGGAATGGAATGTGGAATGGAAAGGAATGGAATGTGGATCGGAATGGATTGGAATTTTTAAAGGAATGTGGCATGGAATGCAATGGAATGTTGAATGGAACGGAATGGAATGCGGAATGAAATGTGGAATGGAATATGGAATGGAAAGGAATGGAAATTGGATTGGAATGTGGAGTGGAGAGTGGAATCGAATGTGGAATGGAACAGAATACAAAGTGGATTGGAATTTGAAATGGAATTGTGGAATGGAAACTGAAATGGAATGGAATGGAATTTGGAGCAGAACGTGGAATGGAATGGAATGGAACATGAAACGGAAAGTGGAATGGAAGGTGGAATGGAAAGGAATGGAACCTGGAAAGGAATCTGGAATGGAATTTGGAAAGGATTGTGATGTGGAATGGAATGGAATGGAATGTGGAATGGAAAGCAATGGAATGTGGAATGGAATGGAATTGAACGTGGAATAGAATGGAAATGAATGTGTAATGCAATGTCGAAAGGAATGCGAAATGAAAGGAGGAATGAAATGTGGAATGGAACAGAATGAATGGAATGTGGAATGGAATGGAATGGAAAGTGGAATACATCGTGGAATGGAAAGCGGAATGGAATGTCGAATGGAATGGAATGGATTGTGGAATGGAATGTGGAATGGAAGGTGGAATGGAATGAGAAAATTAACGTGAAATGGAGTGGAATTTAAAGTGGAATTGAAAGAGGTATGGAATGCAGCGGAATGGGGAATGGAATGTGGAAAGGAAAGGAATGGAATGGATTGTGGAATGGAATGTGGCATGGAAAGTGGAATGCAATGGATTGGAATGTGGAACGGAATGTGGAATGGAATGGAATGCAATGTGGAATGGAAAGTTTAATGGAATCTGGAATGGAACGTGGAATGTAATGTGGAATGGAATGGAATGCGATTGAATGTGGAATGGAATGGAATGGAATGTGTAATGGAATGTGAAATGGAATGTGGAATGGAATGTTGAATGGAAAGGAATGTGGAATGGAACGTGGAATGGAATGTGGAAGGGAACATGGGATGCAATGTAATGAATGTGGAATAGAATGTGGAATAGAATGTAGAATGGAATGTGGAATGGAATGGAATGTGGAATGTAATGTGCAATAGATTGTGGAATGGAATGTGAAATGGAACATAGAATGGAATGTGGAATGGAATAAAATGGAATATGGAATGGAACGTGGAATGGATTGTGGAATGGAATGTAATGGAATGTGGAATGGATTGGGGAATGGAATGGAATGGAATGGAATGTGGAATGGAATGTGCAAAGGAAGGTGGATTGGAATGGAATAGAATGTGGAAAGGGATGTGCAAAGGGAAGTGGAAAGGAATGTTGAAGGGAATGCAATGGTGTGATAAATTGAATGTGGAATGGAATGTGAAATGGAAAGTGGAAACAAATGTCGAATGGAATGGAATGGAACGTGGAATAGAATGGAATGGAACGTGGAATGGAACGTGGAATGGAAAGTGGAAAGGAACGTGGAATGGAATGGAAAGGAATGCAGAATGGAATGTGGAATGGAATGGAATGGAATGGAATGGATTGTGGAATTGAATGTGGACTGGAAAGTGGAATGGAACGTGGAATGTAACGGAATGGAACGTGGAATGGAACGTGGAATTGTAGGTGGAATGGAACGAGGAATGGAATGAGGAATGGAATGGAAAGGAATGTGGAATGGAATGTGGAAAGGAATGTAAAACGCAATGTGGAAGGGAATGGAATGGAATGTGGAACGGAAGTTGGAATTGAATGTCCTGGAAAGTGGAACCGAATGAAACGTGGTATGGAACATGGAATAGAACGTGGGATGGAATGTGGAATGGAATGGAATGGAATGTGGAATGGAATGTGGAAAGGAATGTGTAATGGAATGGAATGGAATGTGGAGTGGAATGTGGAAAGGAATGTGTAATGGAATGGAATGGAATGTGGAATGGACTGTAGTGGTTTGTGGAATGGAATGTGGAATGGAATGGAATGGAATGTTGAATGGAGTGTAGAAAGGAATGTGGAATGGAACGGAATGGATTGTGCAATGGAATGTGGAATGGAATGTGGAATGGAAAGAAATGGAATCTGGAATGGAAAGTAGAATGGAGTTTGTAATGGAATGTGGAATGGACGGAAAGGAACATGGAATGGAATGTGAAATGGAATGTAGCATGGAAAGTGAAATGGAATGCAATTGACAGTGGAATTGTAAGTGGAATTAAATGGAATTGGAAGTGGAAGGGAACGTGGAATGGAACGTGGAATGGAAAGGAATGGAACGTTGAATGGAATGTGGAATGGAATGTGAAACGGAATGTGGAATGGAATGGCATGGAATGTGGAAAGGAATGAGGAATGGAATGTGGAATGGAATGGAATGGAATGTGAAATGGAATGGAAAGGGATGCGGAAAGGAATATGGAACGGAACGTGGAACAGAATGTGGAATGGAATTTGGAAAGGAATGTGGAATAGAATGGAATGGAATGTGAAATGGAATTGAATGGAATTTGGAATGAAATGTGGAATGGAAAGGAATGGAATGTGGAATGGAATGTGGATTGGGGTGTCGAATGAAATGTGGAATGGAATGTGGAAAGAAATGTGGAAAGCAATGTGGCATGTAATGGAATAGAATGTGGAATGGAATGTGGAATGGAGTGTGGAATGGAATGTGGAATGGATTGTGGAATGGAATGTGGAATGGAATTCAATGGAATGCGGAATGGAATGGTATGTTGAATGGAATGTTGAATGGAATGTGTAATGGAATGTGGAATGAATGTGGAATGGAACAGAAAGGAAAGTGAAATGAAATGTGGAATGGAATGTGGAATGGAATGTTGAAAGGAAACTGTACTGGAATGGAATGGAATGCGGAATGGAAAGTGGAATGATATTGAATGGAATTTAGAATAGAACGTTGAATGGAACGTGGAATGGAATGTGGAATGGAATGGAAAGGAATGTGGAATGCAATGTGGAATGGAGTGTGGAATGTCATGTAATGTGGAATGGAAAGAAATGGAAAGTGGAATGGAATGTAGAATGGAATGTAGAATGGAATGGAATGGAATGTGGAATGGAATCTCGAATGGAATGTGGAATGGAATGGAATGTGGAATGGAATGGAATGTGGAATACAAAGGAATGGAATGTGGAATGGAATGGAATGGAACGTGGAAAGGAGTGGAAAGGAACATGGAATGAAATGGAATGGAATGTGGAATAGAATGGATTTAAAACTAGAATGCAATGGAACGAAACGTGGAATGGAATGGAATGGCATGGAATGTGAATTGAATGTGAAATGCAATGGCATTGAATGTGGAATGGAATGGAATGGAATGTGGAGTGAAGTGGAATGTAGTGTGGAATGGAATGTGGAATGGAAGGGAATGTGAAATGGAATGGAAAGGAATGTGGCCTGGAAGGGAATGGAATGGAGTGGAATTTGACATGCAATTTGGAATGGAATCGAATGCAAATTTGAACGGAGTGGAATGCAATATGGAGTGGAATGTGGAATGGAATCTGGTATGGAATGGAATGCAAAGAAGAATGTATTGGAATGGAATGTGGATTGGAATGGAATATCATGGAAAGTGGATTGGAATGTGGAATGGAATGTGGCGTGGAATGGAATGGAATGTGGAATGGAATGGAATGCAATGGAATTGAATGGAATGAGTAATGGAGTAGAATAGATTGTGGAATGGAAAGAGGATTGGAATGCAATGGAATGTGAAATGGAATGGAAAGGAATGTGAAATGGAATGGAATGGAATGTGGAATGTAATCTGGAATCGAATGAGGAATGTAATGGAATGGAACGGAAGGGAATGAAGAGAATGCGGAATGGAATGAGGAATGGAATGGAAAGGAATGTTGAATGGAATGGAATTCAATGTATTGTGAAATGGAGTGGAATGGAATGCGGAATGGAATGTGGAATGGAATGGAAGGGAATGTGAAAAGGAATGGAATGGAATGTGGTATGGAATGGAATGGAAGGTGAAAATATACGGAATGGAATGTGAAATGGAATGCAAAGGAATGTGGAGTGGAATATGGAATGGAATGAGGAATGCAATGTGGAATGGCAAGGAATTGAATGGAATGGAATGGAAAGTGGAAAGGAATGGAATTGAATGTGGAATGGAATGGAATTGAATGAAAAGTGGAATGGAATGTAACGTAATTTGAATGGAATATGGAATGGAATGTGGAATGGAATGGAATGGAATCGAAAGGAATGTGGAATAGAATGGAATGCAATGTAATGTGGAATGGAATGGAACCGAATGTGGAATGGAATGTGGAATGGAATGGAATGGAATGTGGAATGGAATGCAATATAATGTGCGATGGAATGGAAGGGAAAGTGGAAAGGAATGTGGAATGGAATGGAATGCAATGTGGAATGGAATGTGGAATGTAAGGTGGAATGGAATGGAATTTGGAATGGAATGTGGAATGGAATGGAATGGATCCTGGAATGGAACGAGGAATGGAAAGTGGGAAGGAACGTGGAATGGAACGTGGAATGGACCGTGGATTGGAATATGGAATGGAATTTTGAAATGGAATGGAATAGAAAGTGAAATGGAATGGAAAGGAATGAGGAATTGAATGCAATGGAATGTGGAATGGAATGGAATGGAATGGAAAGGATGTTGAAAGGAATGTAATGGAATGTGCAATGGAATGTGTAAAGGAATGGAATGGAATTTTGATTGGAATTGAATGGAATGTGGAATGGAATGTGGAATGGAATGGAGTGGAATGTGGAATGGAATGTGCAATGGAATGGATTGGGGTGCTCAATAGAATGGAATGGAATGTCGAATGGAAGAGAATGCAACGTGGAATGGAATTTGGAGTGATATGGAATGGAATGGGTAATGGAATGTGGAATGGAATGGGATGGTAAGTGGAATGGAAGGTGGAATAGAACGTGGAATGGATGTGGGATGTGGAATGGGATGTGGAAGGGATGTGGAATGGGATGTGGAAGGGATGTGGAATGGAACGTGGAATGGAATGGTATGGAATGTTTAATGGAATGTGGAATGAAATGGAATGGAATGTGGAAAGGAGTGGAATGCCATTTGGAATGGAAAGGAATGGAATGTGGAATGTAATGGAATGGAACTTGGAGTGGAACGGAGAATGGAAGATGGAATGGAAAGTGGAATGGAATGGAATGGATTGAAATGTTGAATGGAATGGGACAGAATGAACTCTGGAATGGAGTGGAATGGAATGTGGAATAGAAAGCAATGAGATAGAAGGTGAAATGGAATGGAATGGATTTGGAATGGAATTTGTAATGGAATATGGAATGCAATGTGGAATGGAATGTGGAATGGAAGGCAGTGGAATGTGGAAAGAAATGGAATGGAATGTGGAATGGAACGGAGGGAAATGTGGAATGGAAAGTGGAAAGGAATGGATTGGAATGTGGAATGGATTGGAAAGGAGTGGAATGGAACGTGGAAAGGAATGTGGAATGCAATGGAATGCAGTGTGGAATGCAATGTGGAATGGAATGGAATGGAACGTCGAATGCAAAGTGGAATGGAATGTGGAATTGAATGCGGAATGGAATGGAATGGAACATGGAATGAAACGTGTAATGGAAAGTAGAAAGGAACGTGTAATGGATCCTGGAATGGAACGTGTAATGGAATGTGGAATTGATTTTAAAGGAATGGAATGGAACCTGGAATGCAAAATGGAATGGAACTTGGAATGGAATGTGGAATGGAGTGGAATGGAATGTGGAATGGAATGTGGAATGCCATGGAATGAAACATGGAATAGAACATGCAATGCAACGTGGAAAGGAATGTGGAATGGATCGTGGAATGGCACGTGGAATGGAATGTGGAATGGAATGTAGAAAGGATTTGAATGGAATTTGGAATGGAATGTGGAATGGAATGAAAAGTGGAATAGAATGGAATCCAATGGAATGAAGTGGAATGAAATGGAATGTGGAATGGAATGCAATGGAATTTGGAATTGAAAGTGAAATGGAATGGAATGGAACGTGGAATGGATCGTGGAATGGAATGTGGAATGGACAACGCAAAGGAACGTGGAATGGAACGTGCACTCGACCATGGAATGTAATATGGAATGGAATGGAATGGAATGTGGAATGGAATGGAATGGAATGTAGAATGGACTGGAATGGAATGGAAGGGAATGTGGAATGGAATGGAATGTAAAGTGCCAATGAAGGGAATTCAATGGAATTTAATTTGGAATGGAATGTGAAATGGAATCAAATGCATGACGGAATTCATTGGAATGCAATATGGAATGGAATGTGGAATGTATTGTGGAATGGAATGGAATGGAAAGTGGAATGCAACGTGGTAAGGAAAGTGGAACGGAACGTGGAATGGAACGTGGAATGGAATGTGGAATGGAATGTGGAAAGTAATGCAATGTGGAATGGAAAGTAGAATGGAAATTGGAATGCAAAGTGGAATGGAAAGTGGAAAGGAAAGCGGAATGGAACGTGGAATGGAAGGCGGAAAGTAACGTGAAATGGAACGTGGAATGGAATGGAATGCAATGTGGAATGGAATGCAATGGAAGGTGGAGTGGAATGGATTGTGGAATGGAATGGAATGAATGGAAGGTAGAATGGAATGCAATGGAATGGAATGTGGAATTCAATGGAATCAAACGGAAGAGAAAGGAATGGAATGGAAGGGAAGGGAATGTGGAATGGAATGGAATGGAATGGAATGTGAAATGGAATTAAATAGAATGTGGAAGGAATGTGCAGTGTAATGAAATGGAAAGTGAAAACAAATGGAATGGAATGCAGAATGGAATGTGGAATGGAATGGAATGGAATGTGGAACAGAATGTGCTATGGAATGGAATGAAATGTGGTATGGAATGGAATGGAATGTGCTATGGAATGGAATTGAATTTGGAATGGAATGGAATTGAATGAAATGTGGAATGGAAAGTAAAATAATTTGAAATGGAATATGGAATGGAATGTGGAATGGAAGGGAATGGAATGTGAAATG
Organism: Pongo abelii; assembly: GCF_028885655.2. Classification (NCBI taxonomy): domain Eukaryota; kingdom Metazoa; phylum Chordata; class Mammalia; order Primates; family Hominidae; genus Pongo; species Pongo abelii. The sequence continues at coordinate 12,239,066 of NC_072000.2, read as the reverse complement.
GAATGTGGATTGGAATGTGGAACGGAATGTAATGGAAGGTGGAATGGAATGGAATGGAACGTGGAATGAAATGTGGAATGGAACGTGGAATGGAATTTCGGATGGAATGGAATGCAATGTTGAATGCAATGGAATGGAGTGTCTAATGGAATTTAGAATGGAACGGAATGGAATGTGAAATGGAATGCGGAAAGGAATGTGGAATGGAATGGAATGGCATGCGGAATGGAATGTGGAATGGAATGGAATGGAATGTGGAATGGAATGCGAAATGGATTGTGGTATGGAATGCGGAATGGGATATGGAATGGTGAGGAATGGATTATGGAACTGATTGGAATGGAAAGTGGAATGGCATGTAGAATGGAATGGAATTGAATATCGAATGGAATGGAATTGATTGTGGAATGGAATGGAAATTAATGTGGAATCGATTAGGGAATGAAATGTGGAATGGAATGTAGAACAGAAGGTAATGGAAGGTGGAATGGAATGGAATGGGGAATGGAGTGGAGTGGAATGTGAAATGGAATGTGGAACGGAAGGTGAAATGGAATGTGGAACGGAAGGTGAATTGGAATGTGGAACGGAAGGTGAAATGGAATGTGGAATGGAATGTTGAATGGAATGTGGAATGGAATGTGGAATGGAACGCAATGCAATGGAATGTGGAACGGAATGTTGAACGGAATGTGGAATGGAATGTGGACTGGAATGTGGAAAGGAATCTGGAATTTAACGGAATGGAATGTGAAATGGAATGCAATGTAATGTTTAACGGTATGTGGAATGAAATGGAAAGGAATGTGGAATGGAAGGTGGAAAGGAATGTGGAATGGACTGTGGAATGGATCGTGGATTGGAATGTAGAATGGAACGGAATGGAATGTGGAATGGAATGTGGAATGGAGTGTGGAATGGAATGTGGAATGGAACGGAATGGAACGTGGAATGCAATATGGAATGGAATTTGGAATGGAGTGCGGAATGGAAAGTGGAATTCAACGGAAAGCAACGTGGAATGGATTCTGGAAAGGAATTTGGAATGGAGTGTGGAATGGAATGTGTAAAGGAATGGAATAGAATGTGAAATGGAGTTTGAAATGGAATTTGGAACGGAATGTGGAATGGAACGTGTTATGGAATGGAATGGAATGTGGAATTGAATGTTGCAGGGAATGGAACAGAATGTGGAAAGGATTATGGAATGGAATTTGGAATGGAATGTGGAATGGAACGTGGAGTGGAACGTCGAAGGAAACGTGGAATGGAATGGAATGGAATGTGGAATGGAATGGAATGGAATGTGGAATGGAATGTGGAATGAAATATGGAATGTAATGGAAAGGAATGTGGAATGGAATGTGGAATGGAAGGCAATGTAATGTGGAATTGATTGGAATGGAATGTGGAACTGAATGTGGACTGGAATGTGGAATGAAACGGAATGCAATGTGGAATGGAATGGGGAATGGAATGTTGAAAGGAAATAGAATGGAATGGAATGCGGAATGGAAAGTGAAATGATATTGAATGGAACATGCAATAGAACATTGCATTGAAAGTGGAATGTAATGTGGAAATGAATGGTATGGAATGTGGAATGGAATTTTGGGAATGTGGAAAGGAATGTGGAATCGAATATGGAATGGAATGCAGAATGTAATGTGGAACGGAATATGGAATGGAACGGAATGAAATGTGGAAAGGAATGTGGAATAGAATGTGGAATGGAATGTGTAATGCAACGGAATGGAATGTGAAATGGAATGTGGAATGGATTGTGGAATACATTGTCAAAAGTAATAGAATAGAATGGGAAATTGAAAGCGGAATGGAATGGAATGCAACGTGGAATGGAATGTGGGATGAAATGAAATGGAATGTGGAATGGATTGTGGAATGGAACGTGGAATGTAAAGTGGAATGGAATGTAGTGGAATGTGGAAAGGAATGTGAAATGGAATTTGGATTGGAATGTGGAATGGAACGTGGAATGGAACGTGGAATGGAATGTAGTGGAATGTGGAAAGGAATGTGAAATGGAATTTGGATTGGAATGTGGAATGGAACGTGGAATGGAACGTGGAATGGAAAGTGGAGTGTAATGGAATTGAATGTCTTATGGAATGTGGAGTGGAGTAGAATGGAATGTGGAATGGAATGAAATGGAATGTGGAATGGAATGTGGAAAGAAAGAGGAAAGGAATGGAATGTAATGAGAAATCGAACGTGGAATTTAATTGAATGGACCTTGGAATGGAAGGTAGATTGGAACGTTGAATCGATTGTGGAATGAAATGGAATTGAATGTGGAATGGAATGGAATGGAATGTGGAATGGAACGGAATGGAATGTGCAATGGAATGGAATGGAATATGGAATGGTATGGAATGGAAAGTGGAATGGAAATTGGAATGGAATGGAATGGAATGGGGAATTGAATGGAAGGGAATGTGAAATGGAATTTGGAATGGAATGCTAAATGGAATGTGGAGTGGAATGGACTGCATTGTGGAATGGAATGAAATGGAATGTGGAATGCAATGCGGAAAGGAATGTGGAATTGAATGTGGAATGCAATGTGGAATAGAACGAAGAATAGAATGGATTGTAAACTGCAATGGAAAGTGGATTGGAAAGGAAAAGAATGTGGAATGGAATGGGATGGAATGTGGAATGGAATGTGGAATGGAATGTGGAATGGAATGGAAAGGAAGGTGGAATGGAATGTGGAATGGAAGGTGGAATGGAATGGAAAGGAATGTGGAATGCAATGTGGGTTGGAATGTGGAATGGTATGTGGAAAATAACGGAATGTGGAATTGAATGTGGAATGGACAATAAAGTTATGAGGAATGGAAGATGCAATGGAATGTGGAATGGAAAGTAGAATGGAATGCAATGGAACGTGGAACGGAACGTGGAATGAAACATGGAATGGAATGGAATGGAATGTGGAATGTAATGTGAAATGTAGGGTGGAATGGTATGTTGAATGGAAAGGAAAGGAATGTGGAAGGGAATGTGGAATGCAATGTGGCATGGAATGTGGAAGGGAACATGGAATAGAATGGAATGGAATGTGGAATGGGATGTGGAATATAATGTGGAATGTAATGTGGAATGGAATGGAATGGAATGTGGAATGGAATGTGGTATGGAAAGGAATGGAATGTGGAACGGAATGGCTTGGAATGTTTAAAGGAATGTGGCATGGAATGCAATGGAATGTTGAGTGGAACGGAATGGAATGTGGAATGAAATGTTGAATGGAATGTGGAATGGAAAGGAATGGAATTTGTAATGCAATGTGGAGTGGAGAGTGGAATCGAATGTGGAATGGAACAGAATGGAAAGTGGAATGGAATTTGTAATGGAATTGTGGAATGGAACGTGAAATGCAATGGAATGGAATTTGCAGCGGAACGCAGAATGGAATGGAATGGACTGGAAATGGAAACTGGAATGGAACGTGAAATGGAAAGGAATGGAACGTGGAATGGAATGCGGAATGGAATGTGGAAAGGATTGTAATGTGGAATGGAATGGAATGGAATGTGGAATGGAATGCAATGGAATGTGGAATGGAATGGAATTGAACGTGGAATGGAATGGAAAGTAATGTGTAATGCAATGTCGAATGGAATGCGAAATGAAAGGTGGAATGAAATGTGGAATGGAACAGAATGAATGGAACATGCAATGGAATGGAATGGAACGTGGACTAGGTCGCGCAATGGAAAGTGGAATGGAATGGAATGGAATGTGGAGTAGAATGGAATGGAAAGGAATGGAATATGGAATGGAATGAAATGTGGAATGGAATGAAATGGAATGTTAAATGGAACGTGGAATGGAATGTGGAATGGAATGTGGAATGGAATGGAATGGAATGTGGAATGGAATGTGGAATGGAATGGAATGGAATGTGGAATGGAATGGAATGGAATGTGGAATGGAATGTGGAATGCAATGGAATGTAAAGGAATGGAATGTGGAATAGAATTGAATGGAACATGAAATGAAATGGAATGTGGACTGGAATGGAATTGAATGTTTAATGGAATGGAATGGAATATGGAATGGAATGGAATTGAATATAGAATGGAATTTAGAGTTGAATGGAAAGGAATGGAATGGAATGTGGAATGGAATAGAATTCATAACAGAAAGGTATGGAATGTGGAATGGAATGGAATGCATAACATAAAGGTATGGAATGTGGAATGGAATGGAATTCAATGTGGAATGGATTGGAATGGAAAGTGGAATTGAATGTAATGCAATGTGCAATGGAATGTGCAATGCAATGGAAAGGAATGGAATGCAACGTGAAATGGAATGTGAAATGGAATGGAATGGAATGTGGAATGGAAAGAATGCTATGTGTAAAGGAATGGAATGGAATGTGGAAAGGAATATGGAATGGAGTGGAATGGAATGGAATGTAGAACGGTTTGGAATGGAATGTGGAATGGAATATGGAATGGAGTGGAATGGAATGGAATGTAGAACGGTTTGGAATGGAATGTGGAATGGAAAGTGAAATGGAATGGAATGGAATGTGGAATGGAATGTTTAATGGAATGGATCACAGATTGCAATGTGGAATGGAATGTGGAATGGAATGGAAAGGAATGGAATGTGAAATAGAATGGAGTGGAATATGGAGTGGATTATGGAATGGAACGTGGAGTGGAATGGAATGTGGAGTGGAATGTGGAATGGAATGGATCGTGGAATGGAATGTGGAATGCAATGGAATGGAATGTAGAATGGAATGTGGAATTTAATGTGGAATGGAATAGAATGGAACAACGAATGGAATGGCATGGAAGAAGGAATAGACTGCAATGAAACAAGGAATGGAACGGAATGGAATGTGCAACGGAACATGCAATTGAACGTTGAATGGAACGTGTTATAGAACGTGGAATGGAATGGAATGGAATGCGGGATAGAAGGGAATGTGATGTGGAATGGAAAGTGGAATGGAATTTAATGGAATGTTTAATGGAATACAATGGAATGTGGAATGGAATTGAATCGAATGTGGAATGGAAGGTGGATTTGAATGGAAAGGAATGTGGAATGGAATGTAGAATGGAATGTGGAAACGATTGAAATGTGGAATGGAATGGAACAGAATGTGGAATGGAAAGGAATGAAATGTGTAATGGAATGGAATTGAACGTGGAATGGGATGGAAAGGAATGTGTAATGGAATGTCTAATGAAATGTGAAATGGAAGGTGGAATGAAATGTGGAATGGAACAGAATGAATGGAACATGGAATGGAATGGAATGGAACGTGGAATAGAACGTGGAATGGAATTTGAAATGGATTGCACAATGGAGTGGAATGGAATGTGGAATGGAAAGTGGAATGGAATTCAGTGAAATGGGGAATGGAATGTGGAATGGAATGTGGAATGGAATGGAATGGAATGTGGAATGGAATGTGGCATGGAAAGTGGAATGCAATGGATTAGAATGTGGAACGGAATGTGAATGGAATGGAATGGGATGTGGAATGGAAAACATAAGGCAAAGTGCAATGGAACGTGGAATGGAATGTAATGGAACTGATTGTGGAATGAAATGGAATGGAATGCGTAATGGACTGCGAAATGGAATGTGGAATGTAATGTTGAATGGAATGGAATGGAATGTGCAATGGAATGTGGAATGGAATGTGGAAGGGAACATGGAATGGAATGGAATGGAATGTGGAATAGAGTGTGGAATAGAATGTACAATGGAATGTGGAAGGGAAAGCTATGTGTAATGGAATGTGGAAGAGAATGTGGAATGGAATGTGGAATGGAATGTAATTGATTGTTGAATGGAATGGATTTGAATGTGGAAAGGAATGTGGAAGGGAATACAATGCAATGTGGAATGAAACGGAATGAAATGTGGAATAGACTGTGGAATGTAATGTGGAAAGGAATGGAGCAGAAAGTGGAATGGAATGTGGAAAGCAGTGTGGAATTGAATCTGGAATTGAACGGAATGGAATGTGGAAAGCAATGTGGAATTGAATGTGGAATAGAATGGAATGGAATGTGGAATGGAATGTGGAATGGAATGTGGAGAGGAATGTGGAATGGAAAGTGGATTGGATTGGAATGGAATGTTAAATGGAAAGGAATGGAATGTCAGATGGAATGTGGAATGGAATGGAATGGAACATAGATTGGAATGCGGAATGGAACATGGAATGGAACGTGGAATGGTACGTGGAATGGAATGTGGAATGGAAAGTCGAAAGGATTGGAAAGTGGAAAGGAATAGAATGGAATGTGGAATGGAAGGGAATGGAATGTGGAATGGAATGTGGAATGGAATGGAATGGAACGGGGAATGGATTGGAGTGGAATGTGAAATGGAATGTGGAACGGAAGGTGAAATGGAATGTGGAACGGAAGATGAAATGGAATGTGGAATGGAATGTGGAATGGAATGGAATATTATGTGGAATGCAATGTGGAGTGGAATGGAAAGGAATGTGGAATGCAATGAGGAATGGAATGTGGAATGGTGTGTGGAATGGAATGGAATATGGAATGGAATGTGGAATGGAATTTGGAATGGAATATAAAGTAATGTGGAATGGAAGATGGAATGGAATGTGGAATGGACAGTGGAATGGAATGGAATGGAAACTGGAATGGAACATGGAATGAAACGTGGAAAGGAATGGAATGGAATGTGGAATGTTATGTGAAATGTAGGGTGGAATGGAATGTTGAATGGAATGGAAAGGAATGTGGAATGGAATGTGGAATGCAATGTGGAATGGAATGTCGAAGGGAACATGGAATATAATGGAATGGATTGTGGAATAGAATGTGTAACGTAATGTGGAGTTGAATGGAATGGAATGTGGAATGGAATTTGGAATGGAAAGGAATGGAATGTGGAACGGAATGGATTTGAATTTTTAAAGGAATGTGGCATGGAATGAAATGGAATGTTGAATGGAACGGAATGGAATGTGGAATGAATTGTGGAATGGAATGTGGAATGGAAAGGAATGGAATTTGGAATGGAATGTGGAGTGGAGAGCGGAATCGAATGTGTAATGGAACGGAATGCAAAGTGGAATGGAATTTGTAATGGAATTGTGGAATGGAACGTGAAATGGAACGGAGTGGAATTTGGAGCGGAACGTGGAATGGAATGGAATGGAAAATGAAATGGAAAGTGGAATGGAAGGTGGAATGGAAAGGAATGGAACGTGGAATGGAATGTGGAATGGAATTTGGAAAGGATTGTAATGTGGAATGGAATGGAATGGAATGTGGAATGGAGTGCAATGGAATGAGGAATTGAATGGAATTGAACGTGGAATAGAATTGAAATGAATGTGTAATGCAATGTCGAAAGGAATACGAAATGAAAGGTGGAAAGAAATGTGGAATGGAATGGAATGGAATGTGGAATGGAATGCAATGGAATGTGGAATGGAATGGAATTGAACGTGGAATAGAATGGAAATGAATGTGTAATGCAATGACGAAAGGAATGTGAAATGAAAGGTGAAAAGAAATGTGGAATGGAACAGAATGAATGGAATATGGAATGGAATGGAATGGAACGTGGAATAGACCGTGGAATGGAAAGTGGAATAGAAGGTCGAATGGAATGGAATGGAATGTGGAATGGAATGTGGAATGGAAGGTGCAATGGAATGAGAAAAGGATTGTGAAATGGAGTGGAATGGAAAGGGGAATGGAAAGAGGTATGGAATGCAGTGGAAAGCGGAATGGAATGTGGAAAGGAAAGGAATGGAACGTGGAATGGAATGTGGCATGGAAAGTGCAATGCATTGGATTGGAATGTGGAACGGAATGTGGAATGGACTGGAACGTAACGTGGAATGGAAAGTTTAATGGAATCTGGAATGGAAAGTGGAATCTAACGTGGAATGGAATGGAATGGGATTGAATGTGGAATGGAATGGAATGGAATGTGTAATGGAATGTGAAATTGAACGTGGAAAGGAATGTAATGGAACGAGCAATGGCATGTGGAATGGAATGCAACGGAATGTGGAATGGAATGGAGTGGAATGTGGAATGGAATGTGGAATGGAATGTGCAATGCAATGTGGAGTGGAATGGAATGGAATGTGGAATGGAACGTAGAAAGGAAGGTGGAATAGAATGGAATGGCACGTAGAATGGAAACTACAATGGAACGTGGAATGTAATGGAATGTAACAGGGAACAGAAAGTGTAATGTAACGTGGAATTTAAAGGAATGGAACGTGGAATGGAACGCGGGATGGAATGGAATGGAACGTAGAATGGAACATGGAATGGAATGTGGAATGGAAAGTGGAATGGAATGGAATGGAATGTGGAATGGAACCTGCAACGGAATGTGAAATGGGACTTTGAATGGAATGCTAGAATGGAATGGAATGCCAAGCGAAATGGAATGGAAGTTGCAATGGAAAGGAATGGAATGCAGAATGGAATGGAATGGAATGTGGAATGGAATGGAATGGAGTGTGGAATGGAATTGAATGGAATGGAACGTGCAATGGAATAGAATTTGGAGTGGAATGGAATGGAATGAAATGTGCAGTGGAATGGAATGTGGAATGGACTGGATTGGAATATGGAATGGAATGGAATGCAGATTGGAATTAAATGGGATGGAATGTGGAAAGGAACATGGAATGGGATTGAATCGAAAGTAGAATGGAATGGAATGGAAGCGGAATGGAATGGATAGGAACGTGGAATGGAATGGTTTGTCATGAGGAATGGAATGGAATTGAATGTGGAATGGAACGAATTGGAATGGAATGTGCAATGGAATAAAATGTGGAATGGAATGGAATCTCGACTGGAATGGAATGTGGAATGGATTTGAGTGGAATGTGGATTGGATCGGAATGGAATGGTAAGTGAAACGGAAAGTGAAATCGAATGGAATGGAATGTGGTATGGAACATTGAATGGAATGGAATGGAATTTGGAATGGAACGTGGAATGGAACGCGAAATGGAAAGTGGGATGGAATGTGGAAATTGGAATGGAATGGAACGGAATTTGGAATGGAATGGAGTTGAATGTGGCTAGGAATGGAATGCAGTGTGGACTGGAATGGACTGGAATGTGGAATGGAATGGAAACGAATTAATTATGAATGGAATGGAATGTAATATGAAACGGAATGTAATGGAATGTGGAATGGAATGGAATCGAACATCGAATGGAATGGAAAGGAATGTGGAATTGAACGGAATGGAATCTGGAATGGAACGTGGAATGGAATGGAATGGAATGGAATGGAAAGGAATGTGGAATGGAATGCGGAATGGAATGGAATGTGAAATGGAATGGAACGTGGAAGGGAACGTGGAATGGAATGCAATGGAGTGTGGAATTAAATGGATTGGAATGTGTAATGGAGTAGAAAATGGAGTGGAATAGAATGGAATGTTGAAGGCAACGTGGAATTGAATTGAATGGAATGTGGAATGGAATGTGGACTGGAGTTGAATGGATTGTGGAATGGAATGGAATGGAATGTGGAATGGAAAGGAATGGAATGCAATGTGGAATGGAATGTGGAGTTGAAAATAGTGGAATGTGGAATGGAATGTGGATTGGAATGGATTGTGGAATGGAGTGGAATGCAATGGAATGGAATGTATAATGGAATGGAATCTGGAATGGAATGGAATGCAAAGTGGAATGGAATGGAACGTGGAAAGGAATGGAATGAAATGGAATATAGACTGGAATTGAATGGAATGGAATGTGGAATGCAATGTGGAATGGAACGGAAGAGAATGTAGAGAGGAATGTGGAATGGAAGGTGGAATGGAATGGAATGGAAGGGAATGTGGAATGGAATTGAATGTGGAATGGAATGGATTGGAATGTGGAATGGAATGGATTGGAATGCAGTGGAATGGAATGTGAAATAGAATGGAATGGAATGTTGTATCGAATGTGGAATGGAATGGAATGGAATGTGGAATGGAAAGTGGAATGCAGTGGAATGGAATGTGGAATTCAAAGTGGAATTGAATGGAATGCAATGAGGAATGGAAACTGAAAAGGAGTGGAATGGAATAGAATGGAATGTAGAATGAAATGAAATTGAATGTGGAATGGAAATTGCAATGGAACGTGGAATGGAATGTTGAATGGAATGTGGAATTGAACGTGGAATGGAATGGATTGTGGAATGGAAGGTAGAATGGATTGCAATGTGGAATGGACAGTAGAATGTAATCTGGAATGGAATGGAATGGAACGAGGAATGGAATGGAATGGAATACGGAATGTAATGGAATGGAATGTGGAATGGAATGGAATGGAATGTGGAATGGAAAGTGGAATGGAATGGAATGGAATGTGGAAAGGAACATGCAACGGAATGTGAAATGGAACTTTGAATGGAATGCTAGAATGGAATGGAATGCCAAGCAAAATGGAATGGAAGTTGCAATGGAAAGGAATGGAATGCGGAATGGAAAGGAATGGAATGTAGGATGGAATTTGGAGAGGAATTGAATGCAACGTGGAATGGAATGTGGAATGGAATGGAATGTGGAATGAATGGAATGGAATGTGGAATAGAATGGAATGGAATGTAGAATGGAATGTGGAATGGAATGGAATATGAAATGGAATGGAATGGAACGTGGAATGGAACGTGGAATGGAATGCAATGGAATGTGGAATTGAATTGAATGGAATGTGTAATGAAATAGAAAATGGAGTGGAATGGAATGGAATGTTGAAGGCAACGTGGAATTGAATGGAATGGAATGTGGAAAGGATTGCAATGTGGAATGGACAGTGGAATGTAATCTGGAATGGAATGTGCAATGGAATGGAATGGAATGTGGAATGGAATGGAATGGAATGTGGAATGGAAAGTGGAATGCAATGGAATGGAATGTGGAATGGAACCTGGAACGGAATGTGAAATGGGACTTTGAATGGAATGCTAGAATGGAATGGAATGCCAAGCGAAATGGAATGGAAGTTGCAATGGAAAGGAATGGAATGCGGAATGGAATGGAATGGAATGTAGAATGGAATTTGGAGAGGAACTGAATGCAACGTGGAATGGAATGTGGAATGGAATGGAATGTGGAATGAATGGAATGGAATGTGGAATGGAATGGAATGGAATGTAGAATGGAATGTGGCATGGAAAGGAATATGAAATGGAATGGAATGGAACGTGGAATGGAACGTGGAATGGAATGCAATGGAATGTTGAGTTGAATGGAATGGAATGTGTAATGGCGTAAAAAATGGAGGGGAATGGAATGGAATGTTGAAGGCAACGTGGAATTGAATGGAATGGAATGTGGAATGGAATGTGGACTGGAGTTGAATGGAATGTGGAATGGAATGGAATGGAATGTGGAATGGAATGTGGACTGGAGTTGAATGGAATGTGGAATGGAATGGAATGGAATGTGGAATGGAAAGGAAAGGAATGCAATGTAGAATGGAATGTGGAGTTGAAAGAAGTGGAATGTGGAATGGAATGTGGATTGGAATGGATTGTGGAATGGAGTGGAATGGAATGGAATGGAATGTATAATGGAATGGAATGTGGAATGGAATGGAATGCAAAGTTGAATGGAATGGAATGTGGAAAGGAATGGAATGAAATGGAATATGGACTGGAATTGAATGGAATGGAATGTGGAATGCAATGTGGAATGGAACGGAAGAGAATGTAGAGAGGAATGTGGAATGGAAGGTGGAATGGAATGGAATGGAATGGAATGTGGAATGGAATGGGTTGGAATGTGGAATGGAATGCAATGGAATGCAGTGGAATGGAATGTGAAATAGAATGGAATGGAATGTCGTATCGAATGTGGAATGGAATGGAATGGAATGTGGAATGGAAAGTGGAAAGAAATGGAATGGAATGTGGAATTCAAAGTGGAATTGAATGGAATGCAATGAGGAATGGGACCTGAAAAGGAGTGGAATGGAATAGAATGGAATGTGGAATGGAATGGAAGGGAATGTGGAAAGGAACCTGCAACGGAATGTGAAATCTAAATTTGAATGGAATGCTAGAATGGAATGGAATGTAGAATGGAATTTGGAGTGGAATTGAATGTAACGTGGAATGGAATGTGGAATGGAATGGAATGTGGAATGAGTGGAATGGAATGTGGAATGGAATGGAATGGAATGTAGAATGGAATGTGGAATGGAATTGAATATGGAATTGATTGTGGAATGGAATGGAATGGAACGTGCAGTGGAACGGAATGGAATTTGGAATGGAATGGGAGGAAAGGCGGAATGGAATAGAATGGAATGGAATGGAATGGATTGTGGAATGGAATGGAATGGAATGTGGAATGGAATGGAATGGAATGTAGAATGGAATGGAATGGAATGTTCAATGGAATGGAATAGAATGCGAAAAGGAAGGCTGGAATGGAACGGAATGCTGAATGAAATGGAATGGAATGTGGAACAGAATGGAATGGAATGGAATGTAGAATGCAAAGGAATGGAATGCCTAATGGAATGGAATGGAATGTAGAATGGAATTTGGAAAGGAATGGAATGCAATGTGTAATGGAATGGAATGGAATGTGAAATGGAATGTAATGGAATGTAGAATGGAATGAGGAATGGATTGTAATGCAATGTGGAATGGAATGTGGAATTGAATGGAAATGGAATTGAATGGAATGGAACGTGGAATGAAATGGAATGGAATGGAATGTGGAATTTAATTTGGAAAGGAGTGGAATTGATTGCAGAATGAAATGGAATGGAATGTGGAGTGGAATGGAATGGAATGGAATGTGGATTGGAATGGAATGGAATGTGGAATGGAATGTGGAAAGGAATGCAATGGATTGTGGAATGGAATGTGGAATGGGATGGAATGTGGAATGGAAAGGAAAGGAATGTGGAATACAATGTGGATTGGAATGGAATGGAATGTGAAATGGATTATGTAATGGAATGCAATGGAATGTGGAATGTAATGTGGAATGGAAGGGAATGGAATGTGGAATGGAATGCAATGGAATGTGGAATCGAAGGTGGAATGGAATGAAACACAATGTAGAAGGGAATGTGGAATTGAATGTAATGGAACGAGCAATGGTATGTGGAATGGAATGGAACATAATGTGGAATGGAATGGAGTGGAATGTGGAATGTAATGGATTGGAATGTGCAATGGAATGTGGAATAGAATGGAATGGAATGTGCAATGGAATGTGGAGTGGAATGGAATGGAATGGAATGTGGAACTTAATTTGGAAAGGAGTGGAATTGAATGCAGAATGAAATGGAATGGAATGTGGAGTGGAATGGAATGGAATGGAATGTGGATTGGAATGGAACGGAATGTGGAATGGAATGTGGAAAGGAATGCAATGGAATGTGGAATGGAATGTGGAATGGGATGGAATGTGGAATGGAAAGGAAAGGAATGTGGAATACAATGTGGAATGGAATGTAATGGAATGTGAAATGGATTATGTAATGGAATGCAATGGAATGTGGAATGTAATGTGGAATGGAAGGGAATGGAATGTGGAATGGAATGCTTGGAATGTGGAATCGAAGGTGGAATGGAATGAAACGCAATGTAGAAGGGAATCTGGAATGGAATGTAATGGAACGAGCAATGGAATGGAACATAATGTGGAATGTAATGGAGTGGAATGTGGAATGTAATGGATTGGAATGTACAATGGAATGTGGAATAGAATGGAATGGAATGTGCAATGGAATGTGGAGTGGAATGGAATGGAATGTGGAATGTAACGTGGAAAGGAAGGTGGAATAGAATGGAATGGAACGTAGAATGGAAAGTACAATGGAACGTGGAATGCAATGGAATGTAACATGGAACAGAAAGTGGAATGTAACGTGGAATTTAATGGAATGGAAAGTGAAATGGAACGTGGAATGGAACGTGGAATGGAACGTGGAATGGAATGGAATGGATTGTGGAATGGAAAGTGGAATTGAACATGGAACAGAAAGTGGAATGGAATGGAATGGAATGTGGAATGGAATGGAATGCAACGTGGAATGGAATTGAATGGAATGGAACGTGGAATAGAATAGAATATGGAGTGTAATGGAATGGAATGGAATGTGCAGTGGAATGGAATGTGGAATGGAATGGATTGGAATGTGGAATGGAATGGAATGCAACTTGGAATTAAATGGAATGGAATGTGGAATGAAGCGTGGAATGGAATTGAATGAAAGTAGAGTGGAATGGAATGGAAGGAGAAATGGAATGGAATGGAACGTGGAATGGAATGGAATGGAAGGTGGAATGGAATGGATAGGAACATGGAATGGAATGGTATGTCATGGGGAATGGAATGGAATGGAATGTGGAATGGAACGGATCGGAATGGAATGTGGAATGGAATAAAATGTGGAATGAAATGGAATGTGGACTGGAATGGAATGTGGGATGGATTTGAATGAAATGTGGATGGGATCGGAATGGAATGGTAAGTGAAACGGAACGTGAAATCAAATGTAATGGAATGTGGCATGGAACATGGAATGGAATGGAATGGAACTTGGAATGGAACGTGGAAAGGAACGTGAAATGGAAAGCGGGAAGGAATGTGAAAATTGGAATGGAATGGAATGGAGTGGAACGGAATGGAATGGAATGTATAATGGAATCGAATGTGGAATGGAATGGAATGCATAGTGGAATGGAATGGAATGTGGAATGGAATGGAATGCAATGGAATATGGACTGGAATTGAATGGAATGCAATGTGGAATGGAATGTGGAATGGAACGGAAAGGAATGTAGAGAGGAATGTGGAATGGAAGGTGGAATGGAATGGAATGGAATGTTGAATGGAATGGAATGTGGAATGGAAGGGATTGGAATGTGGAATGGAATGCAAAAGAATGCAGTGGAATGGAATGTGAAATAGAATGGAATGGAATGTCGTATCGAATGTGGAATGGAATGGAATGGAATGTTCAATGGAATGTGGAATGGAAAGTGGAATGCAATGGAATGGAATGTGGAATTCAAAGTGGAATTGAATGGAATGCAATGAGGAATGGAACCTGCAAAGGATTGGAAAGGAATGGATTCCAATATGGAATGGAATGAAATTGAATGTGGAGTGGAAATTGGAATGCAACGTGGAATGGAATGTTGAATGGAATGTTGAATGGAATGTGGCATGGAACGTGGAATGGAATGGAATGTGGAATGGAATGAGGAATGGAACGTGGAATTTAATGCAATGTGGAATGGACTGTGTAATTTAATCTGGAATGGTATGTGGAATGAATGAAATGGAATGTGGAATGGAATGGAATGGAAAGTAGAATGGAATCTGGAATGGAATGGAATGCAATGTGGAATGGAATGTGGAATCGAATGGAATGTGGAATCGAATGGATTGTGTAATGGAATGTGGAATCGAAAGTGTAATGCAACGGAATGTGGAATGGATTGTGAAATAGAATGGAATGGAATGGAATGTGCAGTGGAATGGAAAGGAATTTGGAATGGAATGGGATGAAATGACGAATGGAATGGAATGGAATGGAATGGAATGGAATGTGGAATGGAATGGAATGGAATTTGGAATGGAATGGAATGGAATGTTGAATGGAATGGAATGGAACGCGAAATGGATGCTGGAATGGAATGGAATGCCGAATGAAATGGAATGAAAGGTGGAACGGAAAGGAATGGAATGGAATGTAGAATGGAATGGAATGGAATGCGGAATGGAATGGAATGGAATGTGGAAAGGAATGGAATGCAATGTGTAATGGAATGGAATGGAATGTGTAATAAAATGGAATGGAACGTAGAATGGAATGTGGAATGGAATGGAATGGAATGTAGAATGGAATGTTTCATGGATTGGAATGCAATGTGGAATGGAAAGTGGAATCGAATGGAAATGGAATGGAATGGAATGGAATGCAATGTGGAATGGTATGGAACGGAATGGAATGTGGAACAGAATGTGGAAAGGAGGGGAATTCAATGCAGAATGAAATGCAACGGTATGTGGAGTGGAATGGAATGGAATGGAATGTGGAGTGGAATGGAATGGAATGTGGAAAGGAATGCAATGGAATGTGGAACAGAATGGAATGTGGAATGGAAGGAAAGGAATGTGGAATACAATGTTGAACGGAATGGAATGGAATGTGAAATGGATTATGTAAGAGATTGCAATGGAACGTGGAATGTAATGTGGAATGGAAGGGAATGGAATGTGGAATGGAATGGAATGTGGAATGAAAAGTGGAATAGAATGGAATAGAATGTAGAAGGGAATGTGGAATGGAATGTAATGGAACGAGCAATTGAATGTGGAATGCAATGGAACAGAAGGGGGAATGGAATGCAGTGGAATGTGGAATGGAATGGAGTGGAATGTGGAATGTAATGGATTGGAATGTGCAATGGAATGTGGAATGAAATGGATTGGAATGTGCAATGGAATGTGGAGTGGAATGGAATGGAATGTAGAATGGAACGTAGAAAGGAAGGTGGAGTTGAATGGAATGGAACGTAGAATGGAAAGCACAATGGAATGCGGAATATAATGGAATGTAACATGGAACAGAAAGTGGGATGTAACGTGGAATTTAATGGAATGGAACGTGAAATGGAAAGTGGAATGGAACGTAATGGATCGTGGAATGGAACGTGGAATTGAACGTGGAATGGAAAGTGGAATGGAATGGAAAGGAATGTGGAATGGAATGGAATGGAATGTGGATTGGAATTGAATGGAATGGAGCGTGGAAAGGAATAGAATATGGAGTGGAATGGAATGGAATGGAATGTGCAGTGGAATGGAAGGTAGAATGGAATGGATAGGAACTTGGAATGGAATGGTATGTCATGGGGAAAGGAATGGAATGGAATGTGGAATGGAACGGATTGGAATGGAATGGAATGGAATGTGGAATGGAATGGAGTTGAATGTGGCAAGGAATGGAATGGAACGTGGACTGGAATGGTATGGAATGTGGAATGGAATGGAATCGAATTGGTTTTAAATGGAATGGAATATTACGTGGAATGGAATGTAATGAAATGTGGAATGGAATGGAATCGAACATGGAATGGAATTTAAAGGAATGTGGAAATGAATGGAATGGAATCTGGAATGGAACGTGGAATGGAATGGAATGGAATGGAATGGTATGTGGAACGGAATGGATGGAATGTGGAATGGAATGTGGAATGGAATGGAATGTGAAATGGAATGGAATGGAAATGGAATGGAACGTGGAATGGAAGGCAATGGAATGTTGAATTGAATGGAATGTAATGTGTAATGGAATAGAATGTGGAGTGGAATGCAATGGAATGTTGAAGGCAACGTGGAATTGAATGGAATGGAAGGCGGAATGGAATGTGGAATGGAGTTGAATGGAATGTGGAATGGAATGGAATGGAATGTGGAATGGAAACGAATGGAATGGAATGTGGAATGGAATGCGGATTGGAAAGTAGTGGAATGGGGAATGGAATGTGGATTGGAATGGATTGTGGAATGGAGTGGAATGGAATGGAATGGAATGTATAATGGATTGGAATGTGGAAAGGAATGGAATGCAGAGTGGAATGGAATGGAATGTGGAATGGAATGGAATGAAATGGAATATGGACTGGAATTGAATGGAATGAAATGTGGAATGTAATCTGGAATGGAATGTGGGATAGAATGGAATGGAATATGGAATGGAACGTGGAATGGAATGGAATGGAATGTGGAATGGAACGGAATGGAATTTGGAATGGAAAGTGGAATGGAATCGAATGGAATGTGGAATGGAACCTGGAAAGGAATGTGAAATGGAACTTTGAATAGAATGCTAGAATGGAATGGAATGCCGAGTGAAATGGAATGGAAGGTGTAATGGAAAGGAATGGAATGCGGAATGGAATGGAAGGGAATGTAGAATGGAATTTGGAGTGGAATTGAATGCAAAGTGGAATGGAATGTGGAATGGAATGGAATGTGAAATGAATGGAATGGAATGTGGAATGGAATGGAATGGAATGTAGAATGGAATGTGGAATGGAATGGAATGAAATCTGGAATTGAATGTGGAATCGAATGGAATGTGGAATTGAATGGATTGTGGAATGGAATGTGGAATCGAAAGTGGAATGGAATGGAATGGAATGTTCAGTGGAATGGAATGAAATTTGGAATGGAATGGGATCAAATGCCGAATGCAATGGAATGGGATGGAATGGAATGGAATGGAATAGAATGGAATGTGGAATGGAATGGAATGGAATGTGGAATGGAATGGAATGGAATGCGAAATGGAATGCTGGAATGGAATGGAATGCTGAATGAAATGGAATGGAAGGTGGGATGGAAGGGAATGAATGGAATGTAGATTGGAATGGAATGGAATGCGGAATGGAACGGAATAGAATGTAGAATGGAATGTGGAAAGGAATGGAATGCAATATGTAATGCAATGGAATGGAATGTGGAATTGAATGGAATGGAATGTGGAATGGAATGGAATGAAATGGAATGTGGAATTGAATGGAATGGAATGTGGAATGGAATGGAATGGAATGTGGAATGGATTTTGGAACGAATTGGAATAGAATGGAATGGAATGTTGAATGGATTGTGGAATGGATTGGAATGAAACTTGGAATGGAATGTGAAATGGAATGGAATGGAATGTGTAATGGAATGGAATTGAATGTGGAATGGAATGGAATGGAATGCAATGTGGAATGGACTGGAATGGAATGGCATTGAATGGAATGCGGAATCGAGTGGAATGGAATGCAAGGTGGAGTGGGTTTTAACAGAATTGAATGTAATGGAATGTGGAAAGGAATGGAAATTAATGTGTAATGGTATGAGTAATGGAATGTAATGGAAAGTGAAATGGAATGTGGAATGGAATGTCGAATGGAACGGAAGGGAATGTGGAATGGAAAGTGGAATGGAATACGGAATGGAATGTGGAATAGAACGGAATGGAATGTGCAATGGAAAGTGGCATGGAATGTGGAATGGAAAGTGGAATGAAAGTGGAATGGAATGGAATGAAAAGTGGAATGCAATTTAGAATGGAATGGAATGGAATGTGGAATGGAATGTGGAATGAAAGGGAGTGGAACGAGGAATAGAAAATGGAATGGAAAGTGGAATAGAACGTGGAATTAAACTTGGAATGGGATGTGGAATGGAATGTAGAATGGAATAGAATGGAATGTGAAGTGGAATGGAATGGAAAGTGGAATGGAAAGTCGAATGGAATGGAATGGAATGTGGAATCTAATGTGGAATGCAATGGAATGGAATGTAAAAAGGAATGTGGAATGGAATAGAAAAGAATTTGGAATGGAATGGAATTGAATGGAATGTGGAATTGAATGGGGAATGGAATGGAATGGAATGGAACGTGAAATTGAATGGAATGAAATGTGGAATGGAATGGAATGTGGAAAGGAATGGAATGGAATGTGGAATGGAATGGAATGGAATTTCGAATACAATGGAATAGAACGGAATGGAATGTGGAATGAAATGTAATGTGCAATGGAATGTTGAATGGAATGTGGAATGGTATGTGGAATTCAATGTAAAGAAATGTGGAATGGATTGAGACGTGGAATGTGGAATGGAATGTAGAATTTAAGGGACTGGAATGGGGAATGGAATGCGGAATGAAATGTTGAATGGAATGTGGAATGGAACGGAATATGGAATGGAATGGAATGGAATGGAATGAGGAATTGAAGTTAGAATTGACTGGAATGGAATGTGGAATAGAACGGAATGGAATGTGGAATGGATTGTGGAATGGAATTGAATGGAATGTGGAATGGAATGGAATGGAATGTGGAATGGAAGGGGAATGGAATGGAATGGAATGTGGAAAGGAATGTGGAATGGAAGGGACTGGAATTTGGAATGTAAGATGGAATGGAATGGAATGGAATGTGGAATGGAATGGAATGGAATGTGGAATGAAATGGAATGAAACATCAAATGGAACGTGGACTGAATCGTGGAATGGATCGTGGAATGCAACGTGGCCTAGGATGTGGAATGGAATGTGGAATGGAATGGAATGGAATGTGGAATGGAATGGAATGGAATGTGGAATGGAAAGAACTGGAATGTGTAATGGAAAGAATGCAATGTTCAATGCAGTGGAATTGAATGGAATGTGGAGTGGACAGGAATGGAATGGAATGGAATGGAATGTGCAATGGAATGGAATGGAATGTGCAATGGAATGGAATGGAAAGTGGAATGTAATAGAATGGAATGCAGAATGGAATGGAATGGAAAGTGGAATTGAATGGAATGGAATGGAAAGTGGAATGGAACATGAAATTAAAAGGAATGGAACGTGGAATGGAAAGTGGATTTGAATGGAATGGAACATGATACGGATTGTGGAATGTAATGCGGAATGGAATGTGAAATGGAATGTGGAGTGGAACGTGGAATGGAATGGAATGGAATGTGGAATTGAATGTGGAATGGAACGTGGAATGGAACCCAGAATGGAATGGAATGGAATGTGGAATGGAATGTGGAATGGAAAGCGGAATGGAACCTGTAGTGGAATGTAATGTAATGTGCAAAGGAATGTGCAATGGTAAGGAATGGATTGTGGAATGGAATGAGGAATTGAATGTGGAATAGAATGGTATGGAATGTGGAATGGAAAGTGGATTGGAATGGAATGGAATCCTGAATGGAATGCTACGGGTTGTGGAATGGAATGTGGACTGGACTGGAATGCAACCAGAAATGGAATGTGGAATGGAATGTGGAATGGAATGGAATGGATTGTAGAATGGAATGGAATGGAATGTGAAATGGAATGTGGAATGGAATGAGGAAAGTAAAGTGGAATGGAATGGAATGGAATGTGGAATGGAACATGGAATGGAATGGAAAGGAAAGTGGAATGGAACGTAGAATGGAATGTGGAATGGAATGGAAAGGAATGTGAAATGGAATGTGGAAAGAATAGAATGGAATGGAATGTGGAATAGAAAGTGGACTGGTATGTGGAATGGAGCTTGGAATGGAATGGAATGAAATGTGGAATGGAATGGATTTCACATTCCATTCCATTCCATTCCACATTCCATTCCATATTCCATTCCATTCGATTCCACATTCCATTCCATGTTCCATTCCACGTTCCATCTCGTTCCATTCCACATTCCATTCCACGTTCCGTTACACATTCCATTTCACATTCCATTTCACATTCTATTCCATTCCATCCCATTTCACACTCCATTCTACCTTCCACTCCACATTCCTTTCCATTCCATTCCACATTCCATTCCACATTCCATTCCATTCCATTCCACGTTCCATTCAACGTTCCATTCCACATTCCATTCCAGTTTCCATTCCACATTCCATTCCAGTTTCCATTCCATACCATTCAACTTTTAATTCCACGTTCCTTTCCACATTGCATTCCACATTCCATTGCGTTCCATTCCACATTGTATTACACTTTCCATTCCATATTCCTTTGCACATTTCTTTCCATTCCTTTGCACATTCCATTCCACATTCCATTCCATTCCATTCCACATTCCATTCCACATTACATTCCACGTTCCATTCCACGTTCCATTCCATTCCATTCCACGTTCCATTCCATTCCATTCCACGTTCAATTTCATGCCGTTCCTCGTTCCATTCCACATTCCTTTCCACATTCCATTGCGTTCCATTCCATATTCCATTCCACATTCCATTCCACAATCCATTCCACATTGCATCCCACATATCATTCCACTTTCCATTCCATTCCATTCCACGTTCAATTCCACATTCCGTTGCATTTCATTTGACATTCCATTACACATTCCGTTCCACACTCCATTTCACATTTCATTCCGTTCCATTACACATTCCATTCCACACTCCATTCCACATTCCATTCCACATTCCATTCAGTTCCATTCCACATTCCATTTCACACTCCATTCCACATTCCATTCCGTTCCATTCCACATTCCATTCCACACCCCATTCCACATTCCTTTCCACCTTCCTTACTGCACTGCATTCCACATTCCATTCCACATTCTAATCCACACTCCATTACACCTTCCATTTCACATTCCATTCCTTACATTTCCACATTCCTTTCCACTTTCCATTTCACATTCCATTCCATTTCATTCCACATTCCAAAACACATTCCATTCCATTGAATTTCACATTCCATTCCGTTCCATTGCACATTCCTTTCCACATTCCATTCCACATTCCTTTTCACATTCCGTTCCACATTCCATTCCACATTCCATTCCACACTCTGGTCCACATTCCATTCCACATTCCATTCCATTCCTTTCAACATTCCGTTCCATTCCATTCCACATTCCATTTCACATTCCATTCCTTTCCATTCCACATTCCATTCCACATTCCATTCCACATTCTAATCCACATTCCATTCCATTCCTTTCCACATTCCATTAGACATTCCATTTAACGTTCCATTCCTTTCCATTCCACTTTCCAATCCACGTTCCATTCCACGTCCCATTCCATTTCATTCCACGTTCAATTCCACAGTCAATTCCATTCCATTTCGCTTTCTGTGCTACATTCCATTCCACATTCAATTCCACGTTCCATTCCGTCCATTCCACATTCCATTCTACACTCCATTCCTCATTCCATTCCAAATTCCATTCCGTTCCATTCCACATTCCATTCCTCATTCCTTTCCAAGTTCCATTCCACATTCCATTCCATTCCATTCCACATTCCTTTCCACATTCCTTTCCACATTCTGTTCAATGACATTTCACATTCCATTCCTCATTCCATTCCACATTCCGTTGCACATTCCATTCCATTCCATTCCACATTCCATTCTACGTTCCTTTCCATTCCATTCCACCTTCCATTCCACTTTCCATTCCACAAAATTCCACGTTCCGTTTCGCATTCCATTCCTTTGCATTCCACGTTGCATTTCACATTCAATTCCACATTCCATTCCACATCCCTATCCATTCCATTCCTCATTCCATTCCACGTTCCATTCCACGTACCATTCCATGTTTCATTCCACGTTCTATTCCATTCCATTCCACGATCCATTCCACGTTCCACTCCACATTCCATTCCAGATTCAATTCCATTCCGTTCCATTCCATTGCACATTCCTTCCACATTCCATGCCATATTCCATTCCATTCCATTACACGTTCCATTCCACGTTCCACTCCACGATCCATTCCACATTCCATTCCATTCCATTCGACATTTCTTTCCACCTTCCATTTCGCAATACAATCCACATTCCTTTTGACATACCATTGCATTCCCTTCCACAATCCATTCCACATTCCTTTGCACATTCCATTCCATTCTATTCCACATTCCATTCCACATTCCATTCCCTTCCATTCAACATTCCATTCCACATTCCATTCCGCTACATTCCACATTCCAGTCCAGGTTCCGTTTCACGTTCCATTTCATTCCAGTCCACATTCCATTCCACGTTCCATTTCACATTCCATTCCACATTCCATTTCATATTCCTTTCCATTCCATTCCACATTTCATTCTACATACCATTCCACATTCTTTTAAATTCCATTACACATTCTATTCCACGTTCCATTCCATTCCATTCCACTTTCCATTCCACTTTCCATTCCACCTTCCATTCCACTATCAATTCCATTCGATTCCACTTTCCATTCCAAATTCCATTCCACATTCCATTCCACATTCCATTGCGTTCCATTCCACATTTCATTCCATATTCCTTTGCACATTCCTTTCCATTCTTTCCACATTTCATTCCACATTCCATTCCACATTCCATTTCACATTCTATACCACTTGCCTTTCCACGTTCGATTCCATGTTCCATTCAATTCCGTTCCACGTTGCACTCCATTCCGTTCCACATTCCGCTTCATGCCATTCCACGTTCCATTCCACGTTCCATTTCACATTCCATTCCGTTCCATTCCATTCCATTCTGTTCCATTACATTCCATTCCACACTCTTCCATTCCATTCCATTCCACATTCCATTCCATTCCATTCCATTCCATTTACAATTCCATTCAATTCCATTCCACATTACATTCCACATTCCATTCCACATTCCATTCCGTTCCTTTCCACAATCCATTCCACACTCCATTCCAGATTTCATTCCACATTCCATTCTGTACCATTCCGCATTCCTTTCCATATTCCATTCCACATTCCTTCCCATTCCATTCCACATTCCTTTCCATTCCATTCCACATTCCATTCCGTTCCATTCCACATTCTATTCTGCATTCCATTAAATTCCATTCCACATTCCATTCCATTACATTCCAAATTCCATAACTTTCTGTTCCACATTCCATTCCACGTTCAATTCCACGTTGCATTCCACATTCCATTCCACGTTCCATTCCATGTTCCATTCCTTTCCGTTTCACGTTCCATTCCACGTTCCATTCCACATTGCATTCCACATTACATTCCACGTTCCATTCCACATTCCACTTCACATTCCATTCCACGTCTTATTCCATTCCATTACACATTCCATTCCACATTCAATTCCATTCCTTTTCAACAATCCATTACACATTCCATTTCACATTTCATTCCACTTTCCATTCCACATTCCATTCCATTCCCTTCCATTCCATTCCATTCAATCCCACATTCCATTCTATTCCATTCCACATTGTATTGCACTTTCCATTCCACTTTCCATTCCACTTTTCTCTCCACGTTCCATTCCACATTGCATTCCTTTCCACATTCCACTCCACATTATATTCCATTCCATTCCATATTCCATTCCACTTTCCATTCCACATTCTCTTCCACATTACATTCCATTTCAGTCCATATTCCTTGCCACATCCCATTGCTATTCCAGTCCACATTCGATTCCACATTCCACTCCATTCCTTTCCACATTCCATTTCATTCAAATCCACTTTCCATTCCACATTCCATTCCATTCTATTCCACATCCTATTCTCCATTAAATTCCACATACCATTCCTTTCCATTGCACATTCCATTCCACAATCCATTCCATTTCCTTCCTCGCTCTATTCCACATTCCATTCCACATTCCGTTCCATTCCATTCCAATGTTCCATTCCACATTCCATTCCACGTTCCATTCCATTGCATTCCACGTTCCATTCCATTCCATTCCACGTTCCATTCCATTCCATTCCACCTTCAATTCCACATTCCACTCCACTCCTTTCCACATTCCTTTCCACATTCCTTTCCCTTCCACTTCAGCTTCAATTCCACATTATATTACATTCCATTCCATTCGACATTCCATAGCATTCCATTCCATTCCATCATTCCTTTCCACATTCCATTCCATTCCATTCCATTCCATTCCATTCCATTCCACATTCCATTCAATTCCATTCCAGTCCATTCCATATTCCAATCAATTACATTCCATATTCCATTCCATTCAATTCCAAATTTCATTCCATTCCATTCCACGTTCCATTCCATTCAATTCCACATTCCATTCCATTCCATTTCACATTCTATTCCACATTCCATTCCATTCAATTCCACCTTCCATTCCACGTTCAATTCCATTCCATTCCATTCCACATTATATTCCATTCCATTCCACAATCCATTCCACATTCCATTCCTCATTCCATCCCACATTCCATTCCATTCCATTGCATCTTCAATTCCACGTGAAATTCCATTCCATTCCATTCAACTTTCCATTCCACATTCCATTCCTTTCCATTCCACATTCTTTCAATTCCATTCTGCATTCCATTCCATTGCATTCCATTCCATTGTACATTCCATTTTATTCCATTCCACGTTCCATTTCACGTTCCATTTCACGTGTCATTCAAAGTTCCATTCCACATTACGTTTCATTCCACTTTACATTCCATTCCATTCCACGTTCCATTCCATTCCACATTGAATTCCATTCCATTCCACATTCCATTCCATTCCATTCTAAAATCCATTCCATTTCATTCCACATTCCATTCCGTTCCATTTAATTCTATTCTACATTCCATCCCATTCCATTCCATTCCACATTCCATTCCTTTCCATTCCACATTCCATTCCTTTCCATTCCATTCCTCATTCCATTCCAATCCATTCCGCATTGCATTCCACATTCCTTTAAACATTCCATTGCACTTTCCATTCCACGTTCCATTTCACGTTCCATTCCATTCCATTCCACATCCCGTACCATCCCAATCCGTTCCATTCCACTTTCCATTCCTTTCCATTCCATTCCAAATTCCATTCAATTACATTACACATTCCTTTACTTTCCATTCCACTTTCCATTCCACATTTCATTTAACGTTCCGTTCCAAATTCCATACCGCATTCCATTCCACGTTCCATTCCATTCCATTCCACGCTCCATTCCATTTATTTCCACGTTCCATTCCAAATTCCATTCTGCATTGTATTCCCGTTTCCATTCCACGTTGCATTCCATTCCATTCCACGTTCCTTTCCATCTTCCATTCCATTCCATATTCCATTCCACATTCCATTCCATGTCCCATTCCACATTCCATTCCACGTTCCTTTCCACGTTCCATTCCAAGTTCCATTCCACGTTCCATTCCAAATTCCATTCCATTCCATTCCATATTTCATTCCACATTCTATTCCACATTCCATTCCATTTCATTCCACATTCCATTCCACATTCCATTCCATTTCATTCCACATTCCATTCCACATTCCATTCCGCATTCCATTCCATTCCACATTCCATTCCACATTCCACTCCATTTCATTCCACATTCCATTCCACATTCCATTCCATTCCACATTCCACTCCACATTCCATTACATTGCATTCCATTTTCCATTCCACGTTGCACTCCACATTCCATACCATTCCATTCTCTTGCAATTTCCATTCCACTTTCCATTCCACAATCCATTCCACATACCGTTCCATTCCATTCCACATTACATTCCACGTTCCACTCCATTCCATTCCACCTTTGATTTCACATTCCATTCCACATTCCATTCCATTCCACATTCCTTTCCAAGTTCCCTTGCATTCCTGTCCACATTCCATTCCACTTTCCATTCCATTCCATTCCACATTCCACTCTATTCCAATCCACAATCCTTTCCACATTCCATTCTATCCCATTTCACTATCCATTGCACATTCCATTGCATTCCATTCCACATTAAATTCCGCATTCCATTCCATTCCATTCCACATTCCATTCCACAACTAATTCCACATTCCATTACATGTTCTATTCCATTCCATTCCGCATTCCATTCCGCTTTCCTTTGCACATTCCATTCCACGTTCCATTCCAGGTTCCATTCCACGTCCAATTTCACCTTCTATTCCACGTTCCATTTCATTCCATTCCACGTTCCATTCCTTTCCATTCCACGTTCCATTTCATTTAATTCCGCATTCCATTCTACATTCCATTCCACATTCCATTACACATTCCATTCCATTCCATTCCATTTCACATTCCATCGCCTACCAATCCACACTCTGTTCCTTTCCATCCCAAATTCCATTGCGTTCCACATTCCTTTCCATTCCATTCCACATTCTATTCCTTTCCGTTCTGTGTTCCATTCCATTCCAGTTTCTATTCCACTACCTTCCACATTCCTTTCCACTTTCCATTTCATGTTCCATTCTATTCCATTCCACATTCCACTCCATTCCATTCCACACTCCATTCCAGTCAATTTCACTTTCCCTTCCATTCCATTCCTTTCCGAATTCCATTCCTCATTCCATGTCACGTTCCATTCCATTTCATTCCACATTCCATTTCATTCCATTCCACATTCCATTCCATTCAATTCCACATTCCATTCCATTCCGTTCCATTTCATTCCACATTCCATTCCGCATTCAATTCCATTCCACATTCCATTCCACATTCCATTGCATTGCATTCCAAATTCCATTCCACGTTACACTCCACATTCCATTCCATTCCATTCCCTTACAAATTCCATTCCACTTTCCGTTCCACAATCCATTCCACATACCGTTCTATTCCATTCCACATTACATTCCACGTTCCATTCCATTCCATTACACTTTTGATTCCACATATCATTCCACATTTCATTCCATTCCACATTCCATTCCAAATTCCACTGCATTCCTATCCACATTCCATTCCACTTTCCATTCCATTCCATCCCACATTCCACTGCATTCCAATCCACATTCCATTCCAGATTCCATTCTATCCCATTTCACTTACCATTCCACATTCCATTCCATTCCTTTCCACATTCAATTCCGCATTCCATTCCATTCCATTCCACGTTGCATTCCACGATTAATTCCACATTCCATTACACGTTCCATTCCATTCCTTTCCACGATCCATTCCACGTTGCATTCCATGACTAATTCCACATTCCTTTAAACGTTCCATTCCATTTCTTTCCACGATCCATTACACGTTCAATTCCATTCCATACCACGTTCCATTCCGCATTACTTTGTACATTCCCTTCCACCTTCCATTCCACGTCCCATTTCATTCCATTCCCCGTTCCATTCCAATCCATTCCAGGGTCCATTTCATTCAATTCCACATTCCATTTCACATTCCAGTCCACCTTCCATTACACATTCCATTCCATTCCATTCCATTTCACATTCCATCGCATTCCAATCCACATTCCATTCCTTTCCATTCCACTTTCCATTCCGTTCCACATTCCATTCCATTCAATTCCACATTCTATTCCTTTCCGTTCTATGTTCCATTCCATTCCACGTTCCATTCCATTTCACTCCACATTCCTTTCCAATCCATTCCACTTTCCATTCCATTCAATTCCACATTCCATTCCATTCCATTGCATTCCATTCCACATTCCATTCCATTCCATTCCTCATTGCATTCCATTCCATTAATTCCGAATTCCATTCCATTCCATTCCAAATTCCATTCTATTCCATTCAATTCCATTCCATTCCAAATTTCATTCCATTACTCATTGCATTCCATTCCATTCCTTTGCATTCCATTCCATTCCATTCCATTCCTTTCAAAATTCTATTCTATTCCATTCAATTCCATTCCATTCCACATTCCATTCCATTCCATTCCACATTCCATTGCTTTCCATGCCACATTCCATTCCATTGGATTACCCATTCCATTCCCTTCCATTCCATTCCATTCCGCATTCCATTCCATTCCATTCCCCATTCCATTGCATTCCATTCCCATCCTTTCCAAATTCCATTCCATACCATTCCATTCCACATTCTATTCCATTGCATTTCACAATCCATTCCATGTCATTCCACATTCCATTCCATTCCATTTCATTCTATTCTATATTCCTTACCATTCCATTCCTTTCCACCTTCCATTCCTTTCCATTCCATATTCCATTCCATTCCATTACACATTCCATTCAGTTCCATGGCACATTCAATTCCACAATCCATTCCGTTCCACTTTCCTTTCCACGACCTATTCCAAATTCCATTGCACTTTCAATTCCATTCAATTCCACGTTCCATTTCACATTCCATTGCACATTCCATTCCACATACCATCCCACCATCCATTACACATCCCATTTCATTCCATTCCACGTTTCATTCCATTACATTCCACGTTCCATTTCATTCAATTCCACATTCCATTCTAGATTCATTTCGCATTCTATTAAACATTCCATTTCACATTCCATTCCATTCCATTCCAAATTGCATTCCATTCCAGTCCACATTCCAATCCTTTCCGTTCCACTTTCCATTCTGTTCCACGTTCCATTCCATTCCACTTTGTATTCCATTCCATTCCACTTTACATTACGTTCCACATTCCATTCCATTCCTTTATATTCATATCAAATTCCATTCCACATTCCAATATATTCCACACCACATTCCATTAAATTCCATTCCACTTTCAATTCCATTCAATTCCACATTCCGCTCCATTCCGTTACTTACCATATTCCATTCCATTCCACTCCTCATTCCATTTCTCTCCATTCCACATTATATTCCATTCTATTCCACATTCTTTTCCATTCCATTGCATTCCATTCCAAATTCCATTCCATTTTCCATTCCATTCGATTCCACTTTCCATTCCGTTCCATTCCACGTTCCAATGCATTGCATTCCACATTCCATTCTATTCCATTCCACATTGCATTCCATTCCATTCCATTCCATTCCACATTTCATTCTATTCCATTCCATTCCACATTCCATTCCATTCCATGCAACTTTGTATTCTATTCCATTGCAGATTAAATTCCATTCGATTCCATTCCATTCCACATTCCATTCCAATCAATTCCAGACTGAAAACCATGCCATTCCACATTCCATTTAAATTCCATTCCATTCCATTCCATTCCACATTCTATTCCATTGTATTCCATTGCATACCACATTCCATTCCACATATCTTTCCATTCCATTCCACATTGCTTCCCACATTCCAATTCATTGCCTTCCAAATTCCGTTCCATTGATTTCCACATTCCATTTGATTCCATTCCACATTCCATTCCATTCAATTCCAAATTCCATTCCAAATTCCCTTCCATTCCATTCCATTACACATTCCGTTCTTTCCACGCCATTACATTCCACATTCCATTCCATTCCATTACATTGCACATTCCATTCCATTCCCTTCCCCATTCCGTTCCACATTCCATTCCATTCCTTTCCGTATTGCACTGCAGAATCCATTGCTTTCCACATTCCTTTCTATAACATTCCACTTTGAATTTCGTATTCCATTCCATTCCATTCCATATTCCATTGCACTCCATTCTACTTTCTATTCCATTCCATTCCAAATTGCTTTCCAATCAATTTCAAACTCCATTGAATTCCATTTCCTTCCACATTCCATTCCATTCCATTCCACATTCCATTCAATTCCTTTGCATTCCATTCCACTTTCCATTCCACATTCCATTCTACATTCCATTCCATTCCACCCCACCTTCCATTCCATTGCATTCCACATTCCATTCCACATACTATTCCATTGTATTCCGCCTTCCATTCCATTCCATTCCATTGCATTTCACATTCCATTCTATTCCACTCCACATTCCATTCCATTGCATTCCACATTCCATTCCACATACTATTCCATTGTATTCCACCTTCCATTCCATTCCATTCCATTGCATTTCACATTCCATTCCATTCCATTCCACATTCCATTCCATTGCATTCCACATTCCATTCCACATACTATTCCATTGTATTCCAACATCCATTCCATTCCATTCCATTGCATTTCACATTCCATTACATTCCATGGTGCATTGCATTTCATTCGACATTGCATTCCACTGCATTCCTCTTTCCATTCCACATTGCATTACATTGCATTCCACATTTCAATCCACATTCCATTCCATTCCATTCCACATTCCTTTCTATTCTATTCCACGTTCCATTCCATTCCATTCCATTCCACATTCCGTTCCATTCCATTCCATTCCATTCCACATTTCATTCCATTCCATTCCACTGCATTCCTCATTCCATTCCATTCTTTTCCACATTGCTTTGCACATTCCATTCCATTCCATTCCAAATTCCATTCCAATTTATATTTCATTCCATTCTACTTTTCATTCCAATCCATTCCACATTCCATTCCATTCCACATTACATTACAAATTCCATTCCATTCCATTCCACATTCCATTCCACATTCCATTCAATTCCATTGTACATTCCATTCCAATCCTTTCCACTTTAAATTCCATTTCATTCCACTTTGCATTGCTTTCATTTCCACTTTCCATTCCACCTTACATTCCATGTTCCATTCCATGATCCATTCCACGTTCCATTCCACATTCCACTCCATTCCATTTCATATTCCATTCGACATTCCATTGCATTCCATTCCACAATCCATTCCACATTCCATTCCATTCCATTATACATTCCATTCCTCATTCAATTCCATTCAATTCCAATCCGTTCCACATTACATTCCACATTCCATTGCATTCCATTACATTCCACATTCCATTTCACGTTCCATTTCACGTTCCATTCCACGTTCCATTCCACGTTCCAGTCTACGTTCCATTCCGTTCCATTCCACTTTCGAATCCACATTCCATTCCATTCCATTTCTCATTCCTTTCCTTTCCATTCCCCATTCCATTCCATTCCATTCCATTCCAAATTCCACTCAAATTTCCATTCTATTCCATTCCACATTCCATTGCATTCCATTCCAAATTCCATTCCGTATTCCATTCCATTCCATTCCAAATTCCATTCCATTCCACATTCCATACCATTCCATTCCACATTCCATTCCACACTCCATTCCACTCCACTCCACATTTCATTCCATTCCATTCCACATTCAATGCCATTCCATTCAACATTCCATGCCATTCCATTCCATTACACATTTCATTCCATTGCATTCCAGTTTCAATTCCATCCCATTCCACATTCCATCCCATTTCATTCCACGTTCCGTTCCACTAGATTCCAAGTTCCATTCCATTCCATTTCACGTTCTATCCCATTCCATTCCACGTTCCATTCCATTCCATTCCACATTCAATTCCTTTGCATTCCACATTCCATTCCATTCCACATTCCATTCGGGATTCCCTTCCACATTCCATTCCATTCCTTTCCACATTCCATTCTACATTCCGTTCCACTTTCCATTCATTTCCATTCCACATTACATGACATTCCTCACTCCATTCCACATTCCATTTCATTCCATTCCACATTCCATTCCACGTTCCATTCAACTTTCTATTCCAAATTCCATTCAATATCATTCCACTTTCCATTCCACATTCCATTCCATTCCAGTCCAGTTTCCTTTGAACATTCCATTCCACATTCCTTTCCACATTACATTTCACATTCCATTCCGTTCCATTCCACATTCATTCCACACTCCATTCCACATTCCATTCCACATTCGTTTCCACATACCATTCCATTCCATTCCGCATTCCATTCAATTCCATTCCACATTCCATCCCACAATCCATTCCACATTCCATTCCACATTCCATTCCACATTCTATTCCATTACATTCCACATTCCTTTCCACATTACTTTCCGCATTCCATTCCACATTCCATTCAACACTCCAATCCACATTCCATTCCACATTCCATTCCGTAACATTCCACGTTCGTTTCCACATTCCATTCCAGATTCCATTCCTTTCCATTCTACATTTCATTCCAAATTCCATTCCATTCCATTTCACATTCCATTCCGTTCCATTCCACATTCCTTTCCAAATTCCATTCCACATTGTTTTCCACGTTCCGTTCCATATTCCTTTCCACATCCCTTTCCACTCCATTCCACATTCCATTCCATTCCAGTCCACATTCCATTTCACATTCCATTCCGTTCGATTCTACGTTCATTCCAGATTCAATTCCACATTCCTTTCCACCTTTCATGCCATTCCATTCCTCATTCCATTTCACGTTACATTCCACTTTCCATTCCATTTATTTCCGCATTCCATTCCACATTACATTTAGCGTTAGATTCCTTTCCATTCCACGTTACATCCCACGTACCCTTCCACTTCCCATTCCATTTGTTTCCACGTTCAATTCTACAGTCAATTGCATTCCATTTCACGTTCCATGCTGCATTCCATTCCACATTCCATTCATTGCTCCATTCCGTCCATTCCACATTCAATTACAAACTCCATTCTACTTTCCTTTCCAGAATCCATTTCGTTCCATTCCACATTCTATTCCACATTCCATTGCACGTTCCATTCCCTTCCATTCCACACTCCTTTCCACATTCCATTCAACATTCCACTCCATTCCATTCCACATTCTGTTCCACAAACCACTACATTGCATTCCACATTACATTCCATTCCATTACACATTCCTTTCCACATTCCCCTCCACATTCCATTCTGTTACATTTCAGATTTCATTCCACATTCCATTCCACATTCCATTCCACGTTCTATTCCATGTTGCATTCCACTGTTCATTGCATTCCTCGTTCCGCTACATTGAATTCCAAGTTCCGTTCCACATTCCATTCCATTCCCTTCCACATTGTGTTTCACATTCGTTTCCACATTCCATTCCACATTCCTTTCCATTCCATTCCTCATTCCATTCCACGTTCCATTCCACCTACAATTCCAAGTTCCATTCCTCGTTCCATTCCATTACATTCCACGTTCCATTCCACGTTGCATTCCATATTCCATTCCACATTCCATTCCATTCCACATTCCATTCCATTCCATTCCATTCCACATTCCATTCCACATTCCATTCCACATTCCATCCCATTCCATTCCACGTTCCTTTCCACTTTCCATTCAACATTCCATTCCACGTTCTTTTCCATTCTTTTCCATGTTCCATTCCATTCCATTCGATATTTGTTTCCACTTTCCATTTCACATTCCATTCCACATTCAATTTGACAAACCATTGCATTCCCTTCGACATTCCATTCCACAATCCTTTGCACATTCCATTCCACATTCCATTCCATTCTATTCCACATTCCATTCCATTCCATTCCACGTTCCTTTCCACTTTCCATTCCACATTCCATTCCATTCCATTCCACATTCCATTCCACATTCCATTCCATTCCAATCCACGTTCCATTCCACGTTCCATTTCACGTTCCAGTTTAATCCATTCCACATTCCATTCCATGTTCCATTTCACTTTCCTTTCCACATTCCATTTCGCATTCCTTTACATTCCATTCCATTCTACATTCCATTCTACATTCCATTCCACATTCCTTTCCATTCCATTCCACATTCCATTTCACGTTCCATTCCATTCCATTCAGCATTCCATTCCATTCCACATTCCATTCCACATTCCATTCCTTTCCATTCCACATTCCATTCCACTTTCCATTCCACGTTCCATTTTATTCCATTCCACATTCCATTCCATTTTCCATTTCACAATCCATTCCACTTTCCATTTCGCATTCCTTTCCGTTCCATTCCATTCCACATTCCATTCTACATTCCATTCCACATTCCTTTCCATTCCATTCCACCTTCCATTTAACGTTCCATTCCATTCCATTCAACATTCCATTCCACATTCCATTCTATTCCATTCCACATATCATTCCTTTCAATTCCACATTCCATTCCATGCCACTACACACTCCATTCCACATTCCATTCCATTCAATTCCACCTTCCATTCGATATTCCATTCCATTGCATTCCATTCCATTCCATTCCACATTCCATTCTACTCCATTACCCAATCCATTCCACATTCCTTTCCACAGTCCTCTCCACATTCCATTCCATTCCACTCCAACTTCAATTCCACATTACATTCGATGACTTTCCATTCCAATTTACATTACATTACTTTCCATTCCACTTTTCTTTCCATTCCATTCCAATCCACATTCCATTCCACATTCCATTCCATTCCATTCCATATTCCATGCCTGTCTATTCCACATTCCTTTCTATTCCATTGCACATTCCTTTCCACGTTCCATTCTACGTTACTTTCCTCTTTCCATTCCTCATTCCTTTCCACATTACATTCCACATTGCATTCCACATTCCATTCTACATTCCATTCCAATCCACATTCCATTCCATTCCATTACACATTCCATTCCATTACACATTCCATTCAATTCGATTAAACATTCCATTTCACGTTGCATTCCACATACCATTCCACGTACCATTGAATTCCGTTCCACATTCCTTTCCACTTTCCATTATACATACATTTCCACATTACTTCCGTACCATTCCACATTCCCTTCCATATTCCATTCCATCTTCCATTCAAAATTCCTTCCCAGATTGCATTCAATTCCATTCCACCTTCCATTCAAAATTCCATTCCATTCCATTCCACATTCCATTCCATTACATTGTACATTCCACGCCACATTCCATTCCATTCCATTCCACATTCCATTCCACATTGCATTCCATTCCTTTTCACATTGCATTCCACATTCCATTCCACATTCCATTCCATTCCGTTCCATTCTCCATTCCACGTTCCATTCCACTTCCCATTCCATTCCATTCTACGTTGAATTCCCCTTTCCATTCCTTCCCTTTTCACGTTGCATTGCACATTCCATTCAATTCCATTCCACATTCCTTTCCGTTTCATCGCACATGCCACTCCACATTCCATTCAATTCCATTCCAATCCACATTCACTTCCATTCCTTTCCATTCCAGTCCACATCCTATTCCATTCTGTTCCATTCCACTTTCCATTCCAATCCATAACACATTCCATTCCATTCCATTCCATATACAATTGCACAATCAATTCCATATTCCATTCCACATTCCATTCCATTCTATTCCACAAACCATTCCATTCCGTTCCACATTCCATTCCATTCCATTCCATTCCACATTCCATTCCATTCCTTTCCAAATTCCATTCCACATTCCATTTAACGTTCCATTCCTTTCCATTCCACGTTCCATTCCACGTTCCATTCCACTTTCCAATCCAAATCCCATTCCATTTCATTCCACGTTCAATAACACAGTCAATTCCATTGCATTTCACGTTCCATGTTTCATTCCATTCCACATTACATTCCACGTTCCATTCCGTCCATTCCACATTCCATTCCACACTCCATTCCACATTGCATTCCATATTCCATTCCGTTCCATTCCACATTCCTTTCCACATTCCATTCCACATTCCATTCCACATTCCATTCCATTCCATTCCATTCCACATTCCATTCCGCAACCCACAACATTACATTCCAAATTCCATTCCATTCCATTCCACTTTCCTTTCCACATTACATTCCACATTCCATCCCATTCCATTCCGCATTACTTTCCACATTCCATTCCATTCCATTCCATTTCACATTCCGTTCCACATTCCAATGCATTCCTGTCCACATTCCATTCCACATTCCATTCTACCCCATTCCACATTCCATTCCACTTTCCATTGTATTCCTGTCCACTTTACATTCCACATTCCATTCCACATTTCATTCCATTCCATTCAATTCCACAATACATTCCACATTACAATGCATTCCAGTCCACATTCCATTCCACATTCCATTCCATTCCACATTCCATTCAATTCCAGTCCACATTCCATTCCACATTTCATTCCATTGCATTCCACATTCCATTACATATTCCATTCAATTCCATTCCACATTCCATTCCACAATCCATTATGTTCCATTCCACATTCCATTCCACGTTCTATTCCACATTCGATTCCACTTTCCATTCCACGTTGTATTCCATTCCGCTATATGTTGCATTCCACATTCCATTGCACATTCCATTTTGTCTTTCATTCAACATTATATTCCACGTTCCATTACGCGTTTCATTCAATGTTTCATTCCACGTTCCATTCCATACCATTCCTCGTTCCATTCCACCTTCCATTCCATTCCTTTCCATGTTCCATTCCACATTCCTTTCCCCATTCGATTCCACATTCCTTTCCATTCCATTACACAATCCATTCCATTACATTTGACATTCAATTCCATTCTATTCCACATTCCATTCCACATTCCATTCCACAATCCATTTCACATTCCATTACACATTCCATTCCATTCCACATTCCATGTCACATTCCATTCCATTCCATTCCACATTCCTTTCTGCATTCCATTTCACATTCCATTCCACATTCTGTTCCATTCCATTCCACATTCCATTCCACATTCCATTCCATTGCATTCAACATTGAATAACATTCCATCCGACATTCATTTCCAAGTTCCATTCCACATTTCATTCCACGTTCCCTTCCATTCCATTCCACTTTCCATTCCGTTCCGTTATACATTCCAATCCACATTCCATTTCACCTTCCATTCCCTTCCCTTCCACTTTCCACTCCGTTGTTTCCACCTTCCAGTACTTTTGAAATTCCATTCCACATTCCATTCCACGTTCAATTCCATTCCATTCCACGTTCCATTTCACGTTCCATTCCATGTTCCATTCCATTCCATTCCACGTTCCATTCCATATTCCATTCCATTCCATTTAACGTTCCATTCAAATCCATTCCACTTTCCATTCCACATTCCATTCCACATTCCATTCCACATTCCATTCCACTTTCCATTCCGCTGCATTCCACATTCCATTTCACACTGCATTCCACATTGCATTCCACAATCCGTTCCATTCCTTTCCACATTCCATTCGACATTCTATTCCACATTCCATTCCGTTCTATTGCACATTGCATTGTATTCCCTTCCACATCCCTTTCCACATTCAAACCCATTCCATTCCACATTTCCTTCCCTTCAATTCCACATTTCATTCCATTCCACATTCCATTCCACATTCTATTCCATATTCCATTCCATATTCCATTCCATTCCACATTCTTTTCTACATTCTTTTCCACATTCTATTCCACTTTACATTCCATTCCATCCCACGTTCCCTTCCACATTCCATTCCACATTCCATCCCACATTCCATTCCATTCCATTCAACATTGCATTCCACATTCCATTTCACATTCCATTACACATTCCATTCCATTCCATTCCACATTCAATCCCATTCCATTCCATTCCATATTGCATTCCACGTTCCTTTCCAGTTTCCATTAAATTTTCCATTCCAAGTTCCATTCCATTCCATTCCACATTCTGTTCTACATTCCAGTCACTTGCATTCCACTTTCCATGCCACATTCCATTCCACATTCCATTCCATTCCTTTCCACATTCCATTCCCCATTCCACTGCATTCCATTCCTCTTTCCATTCCACTTTCTATTCCAATCCATTTCACAATCCATTTCTCATTCTTTTCCTCCTTCCATTCCACATTCGATTCCACATTCCATTCCATTCCATTCAACATTCCATTCCACTTTCCATTCCATGATGTATTCCACGTTCCATTCCATTCCACCCCATTTTCCATTCATTCTGTTCCATTCCACATTTCATTCCACCTTTTATTTCGCATTCCATTCGACATTGCATTCCACATTACTTTCCATTCCATTCCATTTTCAATTCCATTCCATTCCACATTCCATTGCATTCCATTCCATATTCCCTTCCATTCCGTTCCACATTACAATTGTTTCCACATTCCATTCCACGTTCCATTCCTTTCCATTCCACGTTACTTTCCACTTTCCATTTCATGTTCCATTCCATTGCATTCCACGTTCCACTCCAAATTCCATTCCATTCCATTTCAAGTTCCATTCCACAATTCCATTCCAGATTCCATTCCACTATCCATTCCGTTCCATTCCACACTCGATTCCACTCTCTACTCCACATTCCTTTCCAAATTCCATTCATTTCCATTCCACATTTCATTCCACATTTTATTCCACATTCCATTCCTTTGCATTCAACATTCCATTGCATTCCATGACACATTCCTTTAAACATACCAATCCATTCCATTCCACATTCCATTCCTTTCCTTTCCACATTCCATTCCACATTCCATTCCATTCCATTCCACATTACATTCCACATTCTATTCTACATCCCATTCCACATTCCACTCCATTCTATTCCTTGTTCCCTTCCACATTCCATTCCACATTGCATTCCACATTCCATTCCACATTCCTTTCCATTCCATTCAACATTCCATTCCACCCTACATTTCACATTACATTCCACATTCCATTCCATTCCATGTTTCATTACACGTTCCATTCCACTTTCCTTTCCATTCCTTTCCACTTTCCATTCCACATTCCGTTACATCTTCCATTCCACGTTACTTTATATTCAGTTCCACATTCCATTCCACATTCCATTCCACATTCCATTCCATTCCACTTACCAATCCACATTACATTCCACATTCCATTCCATTCCACATAACATTCCACATTCCATTCCACGTTTCATTCCACATTCCTTTAAATTCCATTCCACATTGCATTCCACATTGTATTCCAATCCATTCCATATTCCATTCCACATTCCTTTTCACATTCCGTTCAACATTCCATTCCACATTCCATTTCACCTTCTGTTCCACATTCCATTTCATATTCCACTGCATTCCTTTCCACATTCCGTTCCATTCCATTCCCCATTATATTCCATTCAATTCCACGTTCCATTCTACGTTACATTCCACATTCCATTCCACATTCAATTCTTCTTTCCATTCCGTTCCATTCCGCTTTCAATTCCACTTTTCACTCCACATTCCATTCCATGTTCCTTTCCACATTCCATTCCACTCCATCCCACATTCCATTCCATTCCATATTTCATTCCATTTCGTTCCACATTCGATTCCAAATTCCATTCCTTTCCATTCCACTTTCCATTCCATTCCATTCTTCGTTCCATTCAATACACCTGTCCACATTCCATTATATTCCAATCCACATTCAATTTCACGTTCCATTCCATTACATTCCACATTCCATTCCGCACTCCATTCCGTTGCATTCCACATTCTATTACACATCCAGTCCATCCCATTCATCATTCAATTCCACTTTCCATTACATTCCACTCCACATTCCATTCCACATTCCATTCCATTCCATTCCATTCCACATTCCATTCTATTCCACCTTCCATTCCAGGTTTCATTCCACGTTCCATTCCATTCCATTCCACATTCCATTCCCTTCCATTCCACATTCGATTCCACACTCCATTTCATTCCATACCACATTCCATTCCACATTCATTTCCATATTCCTTTACATTCCATTCCATTGCATTCCACATTCCATTCCTTTACACGTTCCATTCCTTTCCACGTTCCATTCCACATTCCATTACAGATTCCATTCCTCATTCCATTCCATTCCATTCCATATTCCATTCCAGATTCCATTCCACATTCCATTCCATTCAATTCCACATTCCACATTCCATTCCCTTCCATTCTACATTACATTATGTTCCACTTTCCATTCCACATTCCATTCAATTGCATTCCATATTCCATTCCACATTCCAATCAATTCCATTACACGTTCCATTCCATTCCTCATTCCATTCCACATTCCATTCCGCATTCCATTCCATTCCATTCCATTCCATTCCATTCCATTACACTTTCCATTCCATTCCATTCTGTTCCATTCCACATTACCTTCCATTCCATTCTACTTTCCTTTCACTTCCAATCCAAAACACTGTAAATTCCCTTCCATTCCATTCCATATTCCAATCCATTTCATTCCATTCCTCATTGCATTCCATTCCATTCCACGTTCCATTGCTCATTCCATTCCACGTTCCATTCCATTCCATTCCAACTTCCATTCCACATTCCATTCCATTACATTCCACATTCCACTGCATTCCATTCCACTTTACATTCCACATTCCATTCCTTTCCTTTCCACATTCCAATCCTGTCCATTCCACATTCCATTACACATTCCATTCCACTCCATTCCACGTTCCATTCCTTATTCCATTACACATTCCATTCCATTCCATTCCACATTCCATTCCACATTCCGTTCCTCATTCCATTCCATTCCATTCCACATTCCATTCCATTCTGTTCCGCTTTCCTTTCCACATTCCTTTCCATTCCATTCCACATACCATGCCATTCCTTTCCACATTCAATTCCATATTCCTTTCCATTCCATTCCACTTTCCATTCCATTCCATTCCATTGCATTCCACATTTCATTCCAGTCCATTCCACTTGACATTCCACGGAATTCCATTCCATATTACATTCCATTGCATTCCACATTCCTTTCCACAATCCATTCCATTCCATTCCACGTTCCATTACACTCCATTCCCTTCCATTCCACAATCCATTCCATTCTATTGCACATTTCATTCCATTCCATGCCATTCCAATTCCTTTCCATTCCATTCCACCTTCCATTCCTTTCCAATCCATTACATATTCCATTCCACATTCCATTCCATTCCACAATCCATTCCGTTTAATTTCACATTCCATTCCATTCCATTCCTGAATCCATTCCCTTCCATTCCACATTCCATTCCATTCCTTTCCATTCCACATTCCTTTCCATTCCATTCCACGTTCCATTCCTTTCCATTCCACTTTCCATTCCACATTCCATTCCGTTCCATTCCATTCAACGTTACATTCCAGATTCCATTCCACTTTCCATTCTGTTCCATTCCATTCCATTCCACATTCCATTCCACATTCCTTTCCATTACATTCCACGTTTCTTTCCTCATTCCATTCCATCTTCCACTCCATTGCATTCCACATTCCATTCCTCATTCAATTCCACGTTCCATTCCATGCCATTCCACGTTCCATTCCGCATTCCATTCCACGTTCCATTCCACGTTCCATTCCATGTTCCTTTGCATTCCATTCCACGTTGCTTTCCTCATTCCATTCCATGTTCCACTCCATTCCATTCCACATTCCATAACTCATTTCACTCCACGTTCCATTCCTTTTTCCATTCCACATTCCATTCAATGTTTCCTTCCACGTTACGTTGCATTCCATTCCACGTTCCATTCCTCCATCCATTCTACGTTCCATTCCATTCCATTCCACATTCCATTCCACATTCCATTCCACCTTCCATTCCATTCCATTCCACATTTCATTCCATTCTATTCCACTTTCTTTCCCATATTCCATTCCACATTTAATTACACGTTCCATTCCACTCCATTCCACGTTCCAATCCTTATTCCATTACACATTCCATTCCATTCCATTTCACATTCCATTCCACATTCCGTTCCATGTTCCATTCCATTCCATTCCACATTCCATTACATTCTGCTCCACATTTCTTTCCACATTCCATTCCATTCCATTTCACTTCCCGTTCCGCATTCCACTCCATAACATTCCAAATTCCTTTGCATTCTATTCCATTCATTTCCTTATTCCACAACACATTCCATTCCATTCCATTCCACGTTCCGTTCCACTCCATTCCACGTTCCATTTGACATAGCATTCCATTCCTTTCCACATTCCATTGCATATTCTGTTCCATTCCATTCCACTCGATTCCACATTCCATTCCATTCCATTCCATTCCACTTTCCATTCCATTCCATTTCACATTCCATTCCACATTGCATTCCACAATCCATACCACATTGCCTTCCATTCCATTCCACGGTCCATTCCACATTCCATAACATTCCATTCCACATTCCATTCCATTCTATACCTCATTCCATTCCATTCCACTTTCCATTCTATTTGCATTTCACAATCCATTCTATTTCCATTTCAAATTCCATTCCATTCCACTTTCCATTCCACTTTCCATTCCATTATATTCCACATTCCATTGCACATTCAATTCCATTCCCATCCACATTCCATTCCATTCCATTTTACATTCCATTCTTTCCATTCCATTCCACATTCCATTCCAGGTTCCTTCCCACTCCATTTCACTATCCATACCATTCCACTCCACGTTACATTCCATTCCATTCCACTCCACATTCCATTCCATTCCATGCCACATTCCATTCCATTCCATGCCTCATTTCATTCCATTCCATTCCACATTCAATTCCATTGCACTCCACATTCCACTCCATTCCATTCCATTCCACATTGCAATCCCCATTCCATTCCCTTCCATTAAACATTCCATTGCATTAAATTACACAACCCATTCCATTCCAAACCTCGTTCCACTCTATTCAAATCCACAATCCATTGCATTCCAGGCCACTTTCCATTCCTTTCCTTTCCACATACCATTCTATTCCTTGCACATTCCATTGCGTTCCACTTTCCATTACATTCCATTCCACATTTCCATCCATTCCATTCCACATTCCATTCCACATTCCATTCCATTCCACATTCCATTTCATTCCACATTCCATTTCACTCCATTCCATTGGGCATTCCATTCCGTTTCACATTCCATTCCATTCCATACCACATTCCATTCCATTCCATTTCACATTGCATTCCATTCCATTTCTTTCCACATTCCATTCAATCCTATTCCACATTCCATTCCATTCCATTCCACATTTAATTCCATATTCCATTCAATTCCATTCCATTCCATTCCACTTTCCATTCCATTACATTGCATTCCACATTCCATTTCATACCACTCAACTTTCCTTTCCACATTCCATTCCACTTTCCATTCCATTCCTTTCCACATTCCATTCCATTCCATTCCATTCCACATTCCATTCCATTCCATTTCACCATCAATTCCATTCCATTCCACATTCGATTCCAAATTCCCTGCCACATTCCATTCCTTTCCATTCCACATTCCATTGCACATTCCATTCCATTCCATTCCATTCCACATTCCGTTCCATTCCATTCCACTTTCCATTCCATTCCATTCCACATTCTATTCCACATTTCAATCCACATTCCATGCCACATTCCATTCCATTCCATTCCACATTATATTCCACATTCAATTCCACATTCCATGCCACAATCCATTGCATTCCATTCCACAATCTATTCCACATTCTATTCCACATTCCATTCCACATTCCATTACATTCCATTACACTTTCCATTCCATAAGCCATTCAGGTCCATTCGATTCCTCTTTCCATTCCATAATCCATTCAATTTCATTCCCCTTTCCATTCCACATTCCGTTACATTCCATTCCACTTTCCATTCCGCTTTCCAATCCACTTTCCTTTCCACATTTCATTCCATGTTGCATTCCATTCCATTCAATTTCATTCCACATTTCTTTCCTTTCCATTCTATGTTACATTCCATTCCATTGCACATTCCATTCCTTTGCATTCCATATTCCATTCCA
Organism: Pongo abelii; assembly: GCF_028885655.2. NCBI lineage: Eukaryota > Metazoa > Chordata > Mammalia > Primates > Hominidae > Pongo > Pongo abelii. Next base: position 12,194,163 of record NC_072000.2, on the reverse strand, counting down.
TTCCAATCTACATTCCATTCCTTTCCATTCCACAATCCATTCCACATTCCAGCCCATTTCATTCCACATTCCATTCCACACTTCTTTCCATTCCATGCCACATTCCATTCCACATTCCATCCCATTTCATTCCACATTCCATAACACATTCCATTCCACTCCATTCCACATTCCATTCCATTAAACATTCCACTCCACATTCCAATAAAATCCATTCCACAGTCCATTCCACATTCCACTCTATTCCAGTCCACATTTCATTCCACATTCCATTTCATTGCATTCAAAATTTCATTCCACATTCCATTCATTGCATTCTCCATTCCATATCATTCCATTCCATTGCACATTCTATTCCATTCCATTCCGTTCCACATTCCTTCCCATTCCATTCCACATTACATTCCACATTACATTCTATTCCATTCCACATTCCATTCCATTCCATTCCATTCCATTCCCCATTCCATTCCATACCATTCTATTCGATTCCAGATTCGCTTGTATTCCATTCCATTCCAGATTCCAATCCATTCCATTCCATGTTCCATTCCATTTCACATTCCATTCCACATTCCATTCCATTCTATTCGACAATCCATTCCACACTGCATCCCATTCCATTCAATATTCTATTCCACATTCCATTGCATTGCATTTCTTTTTGCATTCCATTCTATAGAATACCACATTACATTCAATTCCATTCCAAATTCCATTCCATTCCATTCCATTCCACATTACATTCCATTACTTTCCATTCCACATTCCATTCCATTGCATTCCACATTCCACTCCGTTCTTTGAATTCCAAATTCAATGCCATTCCATTCCACATTCCATTGGATTCCATTCCATTCCACATTCCATTTCATTCTATTCCACATTCCATTCCATTCCATACCATTCCACATTCCATTCCACATTCCATTCCATTCCTTTCCACATTCCTTGCCATTCCATTCCACATTCCATTCCACATTCCATTTCATTCCATTCCACATTTCGTGCCATTCCATTCCACTTTCTATTCCACATTGCATTAAGATCAATTCCACTTTCCATTCCACATTCCATTCAACATTCCATTCCACATTCCATTCCACATTCCATTGTATCCCATTTCATTCCAAATTCTACACCACATTCCATTCCATTCCATTTCACATCCCATTTCACATCCCATTTCACATTCCATTCCATTCCATTCCACATTCCTCTCCACATTCCATTCCACAATCCATTCCACTTTCCATTCCATTGCATTCAACTTCCCATTCCACATTCCATTCTATTTCATTCCACATTCCGTGCCATTCCATTCCACATTCCATTCCACAGTCCATTCCACATTCCAATCCTTTCCATTGCATTGCATTCTACTTTCCATTCCATTCCATTCCACATTCCATTCCATTCCATTCCATTCCAGATTCCATTCCACTTTTCATTACTTTCCAATCCACATTCTGTTACATTCCATTTCATTCCAATCCACATTCAATTCCATTCCATTCCATTCCACATTCCATTCCATTCCATTCCATTCCTGTCCACATTCTATTCCATTCCATTCCATTCCCCTTTCCATTCCATTCCATTCCATTCCTGTCCACATTCTATTCCATTCCATTCCATTTCACTTTCCATTCCATTCCACATTCAAATCCATTCAATTCCAAATTCCATTCCCTTCCATTAAAAATTCCATTCCATTCAGTTCCACATTCCTTCCTATTCCATTACACTTTCAATTCCATTCCATTCCATTCTATGTTCCATTCGATTCCATTCCACATTCCAATCCATTCCATTCCACATTCCATTCCACATTCCTTTACACTTTCTATTCCACATTGCATTCCGCATTCCTTTCCCTTCGGTTACACATACCATTCGATTCCATTACTTATTCCATTCCACTTTCCATTCCACGTTCAATTGCACGTTCAGTTACTCTTTTCATTCCATGTTCCATTCCATTTTCCATTCCATTCCATTAGACATTCCATTCCATATTCCATTCCATTCCATTCCATATTCCATACCATTCCATTCCATTCCATTCCACATTCCATTCTATTGCATTCCACGTTCCATTCCACATTTCATTCCATTAAATTACACGTTCCTTTCCAAACCACTTTCCATTTCATTCCATTCCACATTCCATTCCACATTCCATTTCACATTCCATTCCACATTCCATTTCACATTCCATTCCGCATTCCATCCCACATTCCATTTCATATTCCATTCCACATTACATTTCACATTCCACATTCCATTCCATTCCATTTCACATTCCATTCCATTTCACATTCCATTCCTATACCTTCTACATTCCATTCCACATTCCATTCCATTGTGTTCCACATTCTATTCCATTCCGTTCCATATTCCATTACTTTCCATTCCATTCCACATTCCATTCCATTCTATTCCATTCCACATTCCATTCCACATTCCATCCCATTCCATTAAACACTATTTTCCACATTCCATTCCATTCCACATTCCATTCCATTCCACATTCTATTGCATTACGTTCCACATTCCATTCCATTCCTTTCAACATTCCATTCCACTCCATTCCATTCCATTCAACATTCCGTTCCATTTCATTGCATTCCAGATTCCATTCCACATTCCATCCCTTTCCTTTCCAAATTCCATTCCCATTTTGTACCATTCCATTCCACATTCCATTCCATTCCATTCCACTTTGTATTCCACATTCCATTCCACATTCCACTCCGTTCATACCAATTCCATTCCACTTACCATTCCACATCCCATTGCACATTCCATTCCACATTCCATTCCAATCCACATTCCATTCCAATCCACATTCCATTCCACTTTCCATTCCATTCCATTCCCTTCCATTCCACATTCCTTTCCATTCTATTTGACATTTCATTCCATTGCATTCCATTCCACATTCCTTTCCATTCCAATCCACCTTCCATTCCACATTCCATACTACATTCCCTTCCTTTGCATTCCACGTTCCATTACAGATTCAATTACACAATCCATTCCGTTCCATTCCACATTGCATTCCATTCCATTCCACATTCCATTCCACATTCCATTCCACATTCTGTTCCTCTTTTCATTCCAAACAATTCCATTTTCCATTCACAGTTCCATTCCGCATTCCATTCCACATTCCATTTAACTTTAAATTCCATTACCTTCCACGTTCCATTCCCCATTGCATTCTATTCCATTCCACGTTCCATTCTACATTTCTATCCTTTGCATTCCAGGTTCAATCCCACTTTCAATACCAAATTCCATTCCTTTCCATTCCACATTTCGTTCCATTCCAATCCACATTCCATTCCACTTTCCATTCCATTCCATTCCACTTTGCTTTCCACATTGCATTCCACATTCATTTGCACATTCCATTCCATTCAATTGCATATTCCATTCTACATTCCATTGCATTCCATTCAACATTCCATTCCACATTCCATTCCACTTTCCATTCCACTTTCCGTTCTTTTCAATTCCACATTGCTTTACATTCAATTCCACATTCCATTCCATTCCATTCCACATTCCATTTCACATTCCATTCCACATTCCATTTCGCATTCCCTTCCACTTAACTTTCCATTCCATTCCACAATCCTTTCCTTTCCATTACACGTTCCATTTCACTCCATTCAACATTCCATTCCACCTTCCATTTCACATAAATTTCCATTTAACATTCCATTCCACATTCCATTCCATTCCATTCACATTCCATTCCATTGCATACCACATTCCATTACATTCCACATTCTATTCCACTTTCCATTACATTCCATTCCTCTGCACATTCCATTCCATTGCATTCCACATTCGATTTCACATTCCATTGCACATTCCGTTCCACATTTCTTTCCTCAATCCATTCCAATCCATTCCACATTCAATTCCATGCCATTCCACATTCCATTCCATTCCATTCCACTTTCCTTTCCATTCAATTCCACGTTCCACTGCATTCTGTTCAACATTCCATTCCATATTCCATTCCACATTCCATTTCTCATTCCATTCCCTTCCATTCCATTCCTCTTTCCATTCCATTGCATTCCACTTTCCATTCTATTCAATTGCACATTCCGTTCCATTCCATTCCTCTTTCCATTCCACATTCCATTCCACTTTCCTTTCCGCATTCCTTTCCCTTCCATTCCACATTCCATTCCATTCCATTCCACGATCCATTCCATTCTATTCCACATTCCATTCCATTGCATTCCACATTCCATTCCATTGCAATCCATATTCCATTCCACGTTCCATTCCATTCCAAGTTCCATTCCATTCCAATCCACGTTCCATTTCATTCCATTCCACAATCCATTCCACATTCCATTTAACATTCCATTCTTCATTCCATTATACATTCCATTCCACCTTCCATTCCACATTCTCTTCTGCGGTCCATTCCATTCCTTTCCACATTCCTTTCCATTCCATTCCATTCCACATTCCATTCCATTATATTCAACCTTCCATTCCATTGCATTCCACCTTCATTTCCATTCCATTCCACAATCCATTCCGTATTCCATTCCACATTCCTTTACGTATTCCCCTCCCTTGCATTCCACAGTCCTTTCCATTACCTTCCACGTTCTGTTCAATTCCATTCCACTTTCCTTTAATTTCCATTCTACTTTCCATTCCATATTCTATTCCATTCCATTCCACATTCCTTCCATTCCATTCCACGTTCCATTCCTTTCCATTCCACATTCCATTCCATTCCATTCCACAATCCATTCCATTTCATTCCAGTTTCCATTCCACGTTCCGTTCCATTCCATTCCATGTCCTATTACATTCCATTCCACTTTCCATTTCATTCCATTCCACAATCCATTCCACATTCCATTTCATATTACATCCCACATTCCATTCCACATTCTATTCCATGATGCATTCTATACCATTCCAAATTCCATGACACTCCATTCCATTCCACTTTACATTCCATTCCATTCCACATTCCATTCAATAGCATTCCATGTTCCTTTACATTCCATTCCACATTCCATTCCGTATTCCATTGCACATTCCATTCTGCATTCCAGTCCCTTGCATTCCACACTCCATTCCCTTCCCTTCCACCTTCTATTCAGTTCCATTTTACGTTCCATTAAATTCCATTCCACGTTTCATTCCATATTCCTTTCCATTCCATTCCACCTTCCTTTCCACATTCCTTTCCATTCCACTCCACATTGCATTTCACATTCCTTTCCATTCCATTCCACCTTAAATTCCACATTCCAGTCCATTGCATTCCACATTTTATTCCACATTCCATTCCATTCCATTCCATGCCACATTCCATTACACGTTCCTTTCCATTCCATTACACATTCCATTCCACTTCCCATTCCACGTTGCATTCCACATTCCAATCCACATTCCATTTCACATTCCATTCCACCTTGCTTTCTACGTTCCATTCCAAGTTCCTTTCAACTAATTTCCACGTTCCATTCCCCATTACATTGCATTCCATTCCACTTTCCTTTCCACATTCCTTTCCACATTCCATTCCATTCCGTTCCACATTGCATTCTATTCCATGCCACATTCCATTCCACGTTCCATTCCATTCCATTCCATGTTCCATTCCACGTTCAATTCCATTACATTTCACATTCCTTTCCACATTCAATTGCACATTCCATTTCATATTTCATTCCATTCCATTTCGCATTCCATTCCACATTGCACTCCTTTCCCTTCGACACTCTATTCCACATTCCATTCAATATTCCATTCCTTTCCATTCCACATTCCTTTCCACATTCCATTCAGCATTCTATTCCACATTCCATTCCACACTCCATTAAAGATACCATTCCACATTCCATTCCGTTCCATTCCACATTCCTTTCCACATTCCATTCCACTTTCCATTCCTTTCCATTCCACATTCCATCCACATTCCATTCAATTCAATTTCACATTCCATTCCTTTCCATTCCAGATTCCTTTCCACATTCCATTACACATTCCTTTCCACATTGCATTCCACATGCCATTCCACATTGCATTCCATTCCATTCCTCATTCCATTTCACATTCCATTCCACCTTGCTTTCTACGTTCCATTCCAAGTTCCTTTCAACTAATTTCCACGTTCCATTCCCCATTACATTGCATTCCATTCCACTTTCCTTTCCACATTCCTTTCCACATTCCATTCCATTCCATTCCACATTGCATTCCATTCCATTCCACATCCCATTACACGTTCCTTTCCATTCCTTTCCACGTTCCATACTACGTTCAATTCCACGTTCCATTCCACTTTACAATCCAAATTCCATTTCACATTCCATTACATTCCATTTCACATTGCATTCCACATTCCACTCCATTCCATTTCACTTTCCATTCCGCATTACATTCCACAATCCATTCCACATTCCATTCCATTCCATCCCACATTCCATTCTATGCTCCATTCCATTACATTCCACGTTCAATTCCACATTCCGTTCCATTTTATTTGACATATTATTCCACCTTCCATTGCACATTCCATTTCACATTCCATTCCGTTCCAACACACATTCAATTCCACACTCCATTCCACATTCTATTCCACTTTCCATTCCGTTCCATTCCATATTCCCTTCCACGATACATTCCCTATTACATTCCACATTCCATTCCACTTTGCATTAAATTCCATTGCACATTCCATTCCATTCCATTCAACATTCCATTCCACGTTCCATTCAACGTTCTATTCCAAATTCCATTCAATATCATTCTACGTTGCATTCCGCATTCCATTCCATTCCACTTTCCTTTCAACATTCAATTCCCCATTCCATTCCACATTACTTTTCACATTCCATTCCTTTCCATTCCACCTTCATTCAACATTCCATTCCCCATTTCTTTCCACGTTCCATTCCACATATGATTCCATTCCATTCCATATTCCCTTAAATTCCATTCCACATTCCAATCCACACTCCAATCCACATTTCACTGCACATTCCATTCCGTTCCATTCCACATTCCTTTCCACATTCCATTCCACTTTCCATTCCACATTCCCTTCCATTCCATTCCACATTCTATTACACATTCCATTCCATTCAATTTCTCATTCCATTCCACATTCCATTCCACAATGCATCCCATTCCATTACAGATTCCATTCCACAATCTTTCCATTCCATTCCACATTCCATTCCATTCCATTCCATTCCACATTCCATTCCATTCCATTGAATTTCACATCCCATTCCATTCTATTCCACATTCCATGCCTTTCCATTACATTCCTCATTCCATTCCACATTCCATTCCACATTCCATTCCACATTCCATTCCACATTCCATTCCATGTTGCATTCAACGTTTCTTTCCTTTCCATTCCACTTTCCATTCAATGATCCTATCCAATCAATTCCACGTTCCCTTCCACGATACATTACATTATATTCCACTTTGCAATTCAAATTCCATTCCACATTGCATTTCACTTTCCTTTCCACATTCCATTCCACATTCTTTTCCATTCCATTCCACGTTCCATTCCACGTTCCATCCCACCTAACATTCCATATTCCATTCCATGTTCCAATTCATTCCATTACACATTGCATTCCACGATCCTTTCCACATTACATTCCACATTCCATTCCATTCCATTCCACATTCCATTCCACCTTCCATTCCACATTCCATAACTTTCAATTCCATGTTCCTTTCCATGTTACATTCCACGTTCCATTCCACTATCCATTCCATTCCATTCAACGTTCCATTCCATTCCATTCCTCATTCCTTTTGACATTCCATTTCACATTGCATTCCACATTCCATTTCACATACCATTGCATTCGCTTCCACATTCCATTCCACATTCCTTTGCACATTCCACTCCATTCCATTGCACATTCCATCCCACATTCCATTCCGTTCCATTCCACAATCCACTCAACTTTCCATTCCACGATCCATTTTTTTCCATTCCGCATTCCATTTCACATTCCACTCCACATTCCATTTCACATTCCATTCCATTCCATTATATTCCGCATTCCATTCTACATTCCCTTCCACATTCCTTTCCATTCAATTCCGCATTCCATTCCACGTTACATTCCATTCCATTCCACTTTCCATTCTACAACCATTCCACATTCCCTTCCAATTTCCATTCCATTGCATTCCACTTTCCATTCCACGTTCTATTCCGCATTCCATTCCACATTCCATTTCGTTCCATTCCACATTCCGTTCCACATTCCATTCCATATTCCTTTACACATTCCTTTCCATTCCATTCCATATTCCATTCCACATTCCATTCCATTCCATTCCACATTCCATTCCACATTCCATTCCACGTTCCATTCCATGTTCCATACCACATTCCATTCCATTCCATTCCATGTTTCATTCCACTCCATTCCACGTTCCATATCATGACATTGCATGTTCCATTCCACATTCCATTTAGCATTCCTTTCCATTCCACACTCCATTCCATTCCATTACACAATCCATTCCATTCCATTCCACATTCCATTCCACAATCCATTCCAATCCATTCTACTCCACTTTCCATTCCATTCCATTCCGTATTCCATTCCTTTATATTCCAGATTCCATTGCACATTCCTTTCCACTTTCCATTGCATTCCTTTCCAGATTCCAATCAACACTCCATTCCACATTCCACTCCACATTCCATTCCGTTCCATTCCACATTCTTTTTCACATTCCATTCCTCATTCCATTCCATTGCATTCCACATTCCGTTCCACATTCCATTCCATTCCATTTCACATTCCATTACGTTCCATTCCACATTCCTTTACACATTCCATTCAACATTCTGTTACATTGCATTGCACGTTTCATTCCATATTCCATTCCTTTCCATTCCACATTCAATTGCATTCCATTCCATAATCCATTCCGCTCAATTCCATATTCTCTTCCACATTCCATTAAATTCCATTCCACATTCCATTCCACATTCCATTCCACGTTCCATTCAACGTTCTATTCCAAGTTCCATTCAATATCATGCCACGTTTCCTTATGCATTCCATTCCATTCCATTCCACTTCCTTTCAACATTCGACTATCCATTCCGTTCAACTTCCTTTCAACATTCCACTCCTTTCAACATTCCATTATCCATTCCATTCCACTTCCTTTCAACATTCCATTATCCATTCCATTCCACCTTTCTTTCCGTTCCATTCCACATTCCATTCTGCATTCCGTTCGACATTTCTTTCCATTCCATTCCACATTCCGTTTCGTTCCATTCCACATCCCGTTTCATTCCATTCCACATTCCTTTCCACATTCCATTCCATTCCATTCCACATTTCATTCCACCTTCCATTCCACATTTCATTCCACGTTCCATTCCGCGTTGCATTCCACATTCCAATCCTCATTCCATTCCACATTCCATTCCAAATTCTACTCCACAGTCCATTCCACATTCCGTTCCATTCCATGCCACATTCCATTCCACTTTCCATTCCATTCCATAACACGTTCAATTCCGCATTCCATTCCATTACATTTGACCTTCCAATTCACATTTCATTCCATTCCATTACACATTCCATTTCACACTCCATTCCAGTATCTATTCCACTTTCCATTCCTTTCCATACCACATTCAATTACACATTACATTCCATTGCACTAGTCATTCCATTCCACATTCCATTCCAAATTCCATTTCACTTTCCGTTCCATTGCATTACACATTCCATTCAACACTCCATTCTATATTCCATTCCATATTCCATTCCATGTTCCATTCCGTTCCATTCCACAATACATTCCACAATCCATTCCACATTCCATTCCACATTCCATTACCTTTCATTCCACATTCCATGCCAGACTACATTCCACAGTATATTCCACATTCCTTGCCGTTCCATTCCACATTCCTTTACACATTCCATTGCTTATCCCATTCCACATTCCATTCCACATTCCGTTCCACACTCCATTCCACACCCCATTCCACATTCCATTCCGTTCCATTCCATATTCCATTCCATTCCATTCCACATTCCATTCCTCATTGCATTCCATTCCTTTCCACATTGCATTTCACATTCCATTCCACATTCCATTCCATTCCTTTCCAAGTTCCATTCCACTTCCCATTCCGTTCCATTCCACGTTGAATTCCACGTTCAATTCCTTTCCATTTCACGTTGCTTTGCACATTCCATTCAATTCCATTCCACATTCCTTTCCATTTCATCACACATTCCATTCCACATTCAATTACATTCCAATCCACATTCTCTTCTATTCCATTCAATTCTAGTCCACATTCTATTCCATTCTATTCCATTCCACATTCCGTTCCAATCCATTCCACATTCCATTCCATTCCATTCCACATACAATTCCACATTCAATTCCGTATTCCATTCCACATTCCATTCCATTCTATTCCACAAACCATTCCATTCCTTTCAATTCCATTGCACATTCCATTCCATTCCTTTCCACATTCCATTCCACATTCCATTTAACGTTCCATTCCTTTCCACATTCCATTCCACATTCCATTTAACGTTCCATTCCTTTCCATTCCACGTTGCGTTCCACAATCCATTCCAAATCCCATTCTGTTTCATTCCACGTTCAATAACACAGTCTATTCCATTCCATTCCACATTCCATTCCAAATTCTACTCCACAATCCATTCCACATTCCGTTCCATTCCATTCCACATTCCATTCCACACTCCATTCCACATTCCATTGTGCATTCTATTCCGTTCCATTCCATATTCCTTTCCACATTGCATTCCACATTCCATTCCACATTCCATTCCATTCCATTCCACATTCCATTCCGCAACCCACTACATTACATTCCAAATTCCGTTTTATTCCATTTCACATTCCTTTCCACATTCCATTCCACATTCCATTCCATTACATTTCACATTGCATTCCCCAATCCATTCGACATTCCATTACCCTTTCCATTCCATTAAATTCCACATTCCATTCCACTTTCCATTCCATGTTCCATTCCACATTCCATTTCATATTCCATTCCACGTTTCATTCCATTCTATTCCAAATTATATTGCATTCCATTCCAACTACCTTTCCATTCCGTGCAATTCCATTCCACGTTACATATAATTCCATTCCATTCCACATTGCATTCCTTTCCATTACACATTCCATTCCATTCCATTCCATATTCCATTCCATTTCATTCCATTCCATTCTGTATTCCATACCATTCCATTCCATTCCACATTCCATTCTTTCCATTCCACATTCCATTCCATTCCTTTCCACATTCCATTCCATTACATTCCACTTTCCATTCCACATTCCATTCCCTTTCATTCCACATTCCATTCCATTCTATTCCACATTCCATTCAACTTTCCATTAAACGATCCATTCCATTGCATTCCAGTTTCTATTCCACACTCCATTCAATTCCATTCCACGTACCTGTCCACATTCCATTCCATTCCATTGCTGGTTCCTTTCCTCATTCCATTCCACATTCGATTCCACGTTCCAATCCACGTTCCATCCATTCAATTCCATGTTCCATTCCATGTTGTATTCTGTTACATTCCAGGTTCCATTCCACATTCCATTGCACATTCCTTTCCACTTTCCATTCCACATTGCATTCCACTCCATTACACAATCCATTCCACGGCATTCAAATTCCATTCCACTTTCCATTCCATTCCATTCCACTTTCGATTCCACATTCCATTCCATTCCATTCCACATTCCGTTCCACATTCCATTCTACTCCATTCGGCATCCTATTCCACATTCCATTGCATTCCTGTCCACATACCATTCCATATTCCATTCAACATTCCATTCCATTGGACAATCCATTGCACATTCCAATGCATTCCAGTCCACATTCCATTCCATTGCATTCCATTACATTCCACATTCCATTCAATAACAGTCAACATTCCATTCCACATTTCATTCCATTCCATTCCACATTCCATTCCATATTCCATTCAATTCCATTCCACATTCCATTCAATTTCATTCGACATTCCATTACACATTCCATTACATTCCATTCCAAATTCCATTCCAGGTTCTATTCCACATTGCATTCCACATTCCATTCCATGTTGCATTCCGTTCCGCTCCATGTTGCATTCCAGATTCCATTTCTTTTCGTTCCACGTCCCAATCCATATTCCATTGCACATTCCATTTTATCTTCCATTCCACATTAAATTCCACGTGCCTTTCCACGTTCCATTCAACGTTCCATTCCACGTTCCATTCCATACCATTCAACGTTCCATTCCACCTCACATTCCATTCCGTTCCACGTTCCATTCCACCATATATTCCATTCCATTCCATGTTCCATTCCACATTCCATTCCCCATTCGATTCCACATTCCTTTCCATTCCATTCCACAATCCATTCCATTCCATTCGACATTCAATTCCATTCAATTCCACATTCCATTCCACCTTCAATTCCATCCATTTCCATATTGCATTCCACACCATTCCATGTTCCATTCCACATTCCATTGCACAATTTATTTCACATTGCATTCCACATTCCGTTATATTCCATTTCACATTCCATTCCACATTCCAATCCATTCCATTCCACTTTCCATTCCACATTCTATTCCATTGCATTCAACATTGCATTCCATTCCATCCGACATTCCATTCCACGTGCCATTCCACATTTCATTCCACGTTCCATTCCATTCCATTACACTTTCCATTCCATTCCGTTCCACATTCCAATCAACATTCCATTTCACCTTCCATTCCCTTCCATTCCACCTTCCATTCCATAACTTTCCACATTCCAATCTGTTCGACATTCCATTCCACATTCCATTCCACGTTCCATTCAATTCCATTCCACGTTCCATTCCAATTTCCATTCCATGTTCCATTCCATTCCTTTCCACGATCCATTCCACATTCCATTCCGTTACATTTAACGTTGCATTCCAATCGATTCCACTTTCCATTCCACATTCCGTTCCACATTCCATTAAATTCCACATTCCATTCTACATTCTATTCCACATTCTATTCCACATTCCATTCCATTCCAATCCATGTTCCCTTGCACATTCCATTCCACATTCCATTCCACATTCCATTCCATTCCATTCAACAGTCGATTCTACATTCCATTTCACATTCCATTACACATTACATTTCATTCCATTCCACATTCAATTACATTGCATTCCATTCCACATTCCATTCCACGTTCCATTAAACTTTCCATTCCACATTCCATTCCATTCCATTCCACATACCGTTCCACATTCCAATCCATTGCATTCCACTTTCCATGCCACATTACATTACACATTGCATTCCATTCCTTTCCACATTCCATTCCACATTCCATTCCCCATTCCACTGCTTTCCATTCCTCTTTCCATTCCACGTTCCATTCCACTCCATTTCAGAATCCATTTCACATTCCATTCTACTTTCCATTCCACATTCCATTCCATTCCATTCGACATTACATTCCACTTTCCATTTCACGTTCCATTGCACGTTCCATTCCTTTCCATTCCATGATCCATTCATTCTGTTCCACTCCACATTTCATTGCACCTTCCATTTCACATTCCATTCGACATTCCATTACACACTCCTTTCCATTCCATTCTACTTTCAATTCCATTCCATTCCACATTCCATTTCATTCCATTCCATTCCACATTCCATTCCATTCCATTCTACATTACAATCCTTTGCATATTCCATTCCACTTTCCATTCCACGTTGCATTCCATTCCATTCCGCATTCCATTCCACGTACCATTCCATGTTCCATTCCACGTTCCATTCCACCTCACATTCCATTCCGTTCCACGTTCCATTCCACCTTACATTCCATTCCGTTCCATGTTCCATTCCACATTCCATTCCCCATTCGATTCCACATTCCTTTCCATTCCATTCCACAATCCATTCCATTCCATTCGACTTTCAATTCCATTCAATTCCACATTCCATTCCACCTTCAATTCCATCCAATTCCATATTGCATTCCACGCCATTCCAGGTTCCATTCCACATTCCATTCCACAACTTATTTCACATTGCATTCCACATTCCTTTATATTCCATTCCACATTCCATTCCACATTCCATTCCATTCCATTCCACATTCCTTTCCGCATTCCATTCCACTTTCCATTCCACATTCCATTTCATTGCATTCAAGATTGCATTCCATTCCATCCGACATTCCATTCCACGTTCCATTCCACATTTCATTCCACGTTCCATTCCACTCCATTACACTTTCCATTCCATTCCGTTCCACATTCCAATCAACATTCCATTTCACCTTCCATTCCCTTACATTCCACATTCCATTCCATAACTTTCCACATTCCAATCTTTTCGGCATTCCATTCCACATTCCATTCCACGTTCCATTCAATTCCGTTCCACGTTCCATTCCAATTTCCATTCCATGTTCCATTCCATTTCGTTCCACGATCCATTCCACATTCCATTCCGTTCCATTTAACGTTGCATTCCAATCCATTCCACTTTCCATTCCACATTCCGTTCCACATTCCATTAAATTCCACATTCCATTCTACATTCTGTTCCACATTGTATTCCACATTCCATTCCATTCCAATCCATGTTCTCTTGCACATTCCATTCCCCATTCCATTCCACATTCCATTCCATTCCATTCAACATTCGATTCTACATTCCATTTCACATTCCATTACACATTACATTTCATTCCATTCCACATTCAATTACATTGCATTCCATTCCACATTCCATTCCACTTTCCATTAAACTTTCCATTCCACGTTCCATTCAATTCCATTCCACATACCGTTCCACATTCCAATCCATTGCATTCCACTTTCCATGCCACATTACATTACACATTCCATTCCATTCCTTTCCACATTCCATTCCACATTCCATTCCCCATTCCACTGCTTTCCATTCCTCTTTCCATTTCACATTCCATTCCACTCCATTTCAGAATCCATTTCACATTCCATTCTACTTTCCATTCCACATTCAATTCCACATTCCATTCCATTCCATTTGACATTACATTCCACTTTCCATTCCACGTTCCATTCCACGTTCCATTCCTTTCCATTCCATGATCCATTCATTCTGTTCCATTCCAC
Source organism: Pongo abelii (assembly GCF_028885655.2). Taxonomy (NCBI): domain Eukaryota; kingdom Metazoa; phylum Chordata; class Mammalia; order Primates; family Hominidae; genus Pongo; species Pongo abelii. Next base: position 12,178,921 of record NC_072000.2, on the reverse strand, counting down.
ATTTCATTGCACCTTCCATTTCACATTCCATTCCATTCCATTCTATTCCTTTGCATTCCATTCCACATTCCTTTCCATTCTATTCCATTCCATTCCACATTCCATATCATTCCATTGCATTCCACATGCCATACCTTTCCAATACACATTCCATTCCTTTCCTTTCCACGTTCCATTCCATTCCATTCCACCTTCCATTCCACTTTTCATTTCAACTTCCATTCCTCGTTCCATTCCACGTTCCATTCCACGTTTCATTCCATTCCATTCCACATTCCGTTCCATTCCAATCCACAATCCTTTCCACATTCCTATCCATTCCATTCCAAATTCCATTCCATTCCAAATTCAATTCCACATTCCATTCCATTCCATTCCATTTCAAGTTCCATTCCACATTCCATTCTATTCCATTCCACATACCATTCCTTTCAATTCCACATTCCATTCCTTTCCACTCCACATTCCATTGCACTTTCCATTCCATTCAATTCCTCCTTCCCTTTGACTTTCCTTTCCATTCCATGCCACAATCCATTCTACATTCCATTCTTCATTTCTCTCCACATTCCATTCCATTCCATTCCAACTTCATTTCCACATTACATTCCATGACGTTCCATTCCACTTTCCATTCCTTTACTTTGCATTCCACATTCCTTTCCATTCCATTCCATTCTACTTTCCATTCTATTCCATTCGCCATTCCTTTCCATTCCTTTCCACATTCCATTCTGTTCCTTTCCACATTCCATTCCACGAAACATTCTACGTTACATTCCACTTCCAATTCCACATTGCATTCCACATTCCATTCTACATTCCATTCCATTCCACATTCCAATCCATTCCATTCCACAGTTCATTCCATGCTTTTCCATTCCACATTCCTTTCCATTCCATTCCATTCCTCATTCCATTCGATTGCATTATACATTCTATTCCACGTTGCATTCCACTTTCCATTCCATGTTCCATTCCATTCCATTCCACGTTCCATTCCATGTTGCATTAAATTCCGTGGCACATTCGTTTCCACATTCCATTACACATACCTTTCCACATTACTTCCATTCCATTACACATTCCATTACACATTCCATTTAATTCCATTCCATTCCAAATTCCAATCCATTCTACTAGTCATTCCATTCCACGTTCCAATCCGCTTTCCATTGCACATTCCATTTTAGGTTCCATTCCACGTTCCATTCCATTCCATTCCACATCCCATTCCACATCCCATTCCATTCCATTTCACATTCCATACCATTCCTTTCCATTCCATTCCTCATTCCATTGCATTCCATTCCACATTCTATTCCACATTCCATTCCATTCCACTTTCCATTCCATTCCAATCCAGATTCCTTACCATTCCATTCCACATTCCATTGTATTCCATTATACATTCCATTCCACATTCCATTCTGTTCCTTTGCACATTCCATTCCCCATTCCATTGCATTCCATTCCACATTCCATTCCACATTCCATTCCATTCAATTTCACATTCCATTCCATTTCATTCCAGATTCATTTCCACATTCCTTTCCACATTCCATTCCACATTGCGTTCCACCTTCCATTCCACATTCCATTCCATTCCATTTCACATTCCGTTTCACATTCCATTCTGTTCCATCCACATTACATTCGACATTCCATTCCACATTCCGTTCCGCATTGCATTCCACATTCCATTCCATTCCATTCCACACTGCATTCCATTCCACTCCACATTCCATTTCGTATTCCATTCCACATTCCATTTCACATTCCATTCCCTTCAATTCCCCATTCCGTTCCATTCCTTTCCACTTTCGATTTCACATTCCATTCCATACCATTCCATTCACATTCCATTCACATTCCATTCCCTTCAATTCCCCATTCCATTCCATTCCATTTCACAATCCTTTCCATTCCATTCCACATTCCATTTCACATTCCATTCCGTTCCATTCCACATTCATTCCACGTTCAATTCCACATTCCATTCCACATTCCATTCCAGATTTCATTCCATTCCATTCCATATTCCATTCCATTACACTGCACATTGCATTCCATTCCGTGTCATTCCACGTTGCATTCCACATTCCATTCCATTCCTTTCCACATTCCATTCTGCCTTCCATTTAACGTTCCATTCCTTTCCATTCCACGTTCCATTCCACGTCCCAGTCCTTTTCATTCCACGTTCAATTCCACAGTCAATTCCACTCCATTTCACTTTCCTTGCTACATTCCATTCCATGTTCCATTTCACCTTCCATTCCGTCCGTTCCACATTCCATTCCACACTCCATTCCACATTCCATTCCACATTGCACTCCGTTCAATGCCACATTCCTTTCCGCACTATATTCCACATTCCGTTGCACATTCCATTCCGTTCCATTCCATATTCCTTTCCACATTCCATTCCACAATAAATTCCACTAGCCATTCCATTCCATTCCACATTGCATTCCACAACCCACTAAATTCCATTCCACATTCCATTCCATTGCTTTCCCCATTCCTTTCCACATCCCATTCCACTTACCTTTCCATTACATTTCACATTCCTGTCCTCATTCCATTCCACATTCCATTCAACATTCCATTCCATTCCTTTCCGCTTTCCATTCCACGTTCGATTCCACGTTTCATTCCATTCCATTCCATGTTCCATTCCACGTTCCGTTCCACTTACATTCCATTCCATTCCACATTGCATTTCACGTTCCACTCCACATTCCATTCCACATTCCTTTCGATTCCATTCCTCATTCCATTCCACGTTCCATTCCACGTTCCATTCCACGGTTCATTCCATTCTATTGCACGTTCCATTCCGGGTTCCATATCACAATCCATTCCACATTTCATTCCATTTCATTCCATTCCAAATTCTATTCAACATTCCATTCCACATTCCATTCCATTCCATTCCACACTCCTTTCCATGTTCCATTCCACGTTCCATTCCTCGTTACTTTCAATTACTTTCTACGTTCCATTCCATTCCATTCAGCATTCCTTTCCATATTTCATTTCACATTCCATTCCACATTCCATTTGACATACCATGGCATTCGCTTTCCCATTCCATTCCATATTCTTTTGCACATTCTTTTCCATTCCCTTGCATATTCCATTCCACATTCCATTCCTTTCCATTCCACATTCCATTCCACTTTCCTTTCACATTGCATTCCACGTTTCATTCCATTCTCTTCCACAATCCATTCCATTCCGTTCCACATTCCATTCCATTCCATTCAATTCCATTTCACATTCCTTATCATTCCATTCCTTTCCACATTCCATTCCTTTCCATTACACATTCCATTCCATTCCATTCCACATTCCATTCTATTTCATCCCATTCCATTCCACATTCCATTACACATTACCTTCCCTCCATTCCACATTCCATTACATTCCATTCCACATTTCGTTTGACGTTCCATTCCCTGTTCTGTTCCGCGTTCCCTTCCACTTTCAATTCCACCTTCCATTCCGCGTTCCCTTCCATTCCATTTCAGATTCCACTGCACATTTCATTCCCTTCCATTCCATATTCCATACTATTAAATTCCATTCCATTCCACATTCCGTTCCATTCCCCATTCCATTCCACATTCCATTCCATTCCATTCCACAATTCGTTCAGCATTCCATAAAATTCCATTCCACATTCCATTCCATTCCATTCCACTTTCCATAACTGTCCATTCCACATTCCATTCCACATTAAATTCCCCGGTGCATTCCTCCTTCCATTCCACCTTCTATTGCATATTCAATTCTGTTCCATTCCACATTCCTTTCCACATTCCATTCCACATTCCAATCTACTTTCCATTCCATTCCATTCCACATTGCATTCCACTACTCACTACATTCCATTCCATATTCTATTCCGTTCCATTCCACATTGCTTTCCACATTCTCTTCCACATTCCTTTCCATTACATTTCACATTCCTTTCCACATCCATTCCACATTCCATTCCATTCCATTCCACTTTCCATTCCACGTTCCATTCCACAATCCATTCCACGTTTCATTCCATTCCATTCCACGTCCAATTCCAAGTTCCGTTCCATTCAATTGACGTTCCGTTCCTCATTCCATTCCATTCCACTCCACATTGCATTTCATATTCCATTCCACATTCCTTTCGATTATACTCCTCATTCCATACCACGTTCCATTCCACATATCATTCCACGTTCCATTCCACATTCCATTCCATTCCATTGCATTCCACATTCCATTCAACATTCCATTCCACATTCCATTCCATTCCATTCCACATTCCATTCCACATTCCAATCCTTTTGATTCCGCAGTCCATTAAACTTTCCATTCCACATTCCACCTCATTCCATTCCACATTCCATCTCATTCCATTCCACATTCCATTCCACGTTCCATTTCACATTCCATTGCACACTCAATTCTACATTCCGTTCCACATTCCTTTCCATTCCATTCCACATTCCATTTGACGTTCCATTCCATTCCATTCGGCTTTCCATTCAACCTTCCATTCCACAGTCCATTCGACTTTCCATTCCATACCATTCCACTTTTCATTCCACGTTCCATTCCACATTCCATTCCACATTCCATTCCCTTCCTTCCCATTCCATTCCACATTCCACTACATTCAATTCCATTCCACATTCCATTCCATTCCATACTACATTCCATTCAATTCCATTCCAGATTCCATTCCATTCCATTCCATATCCATTCCATTCCATTACACATTCCATTCCGCGTTCCATTCCTTTCCAAACCACATTCCCTTCCATTACATTCCACTTTCCATTCCATGTTCCATTTCACGTTCCATTTCACGTTCCATTCCATTCCATTCCACATTAAATTCCATTCCATTCCACATTCCATACAAATCAATTCCATTGCCTTCCACATTCCATTACATTCCATTCCAAATTCAATTCCACATTCCAATCCATTCCATTCCACATTGCATTCCACACTCCACTCCACATTCCAATCTACACTCCATTCCACATTCCATTCCACATTCCAAGCCATTCCATGCCACATTGCATTCCACTTTCCATTCCACATTCCATTGCATTCCACTTTCCATTCCACGTTCCTTTCCATTCCATCACACGTTGCATTCCACATTCCATTCCATTCCTTTCCACATTCCTTTCCATTATATTCAACTTTCCATTCCACATTCCTTTGCATTCCATTCCACTTTCCATTCCAGATTACATTCCATTCCATTCCACATTTTATTCCCTTCGTTTCCACATTCCATTCTACTTTCTATTCCACATTCCTTTCCATTCACTTCCACGTTCCATTCCATACCATTCCACTTTCCACTTCATTCCATTTCACATTCCACTACACATTCCAATTCACATTCCATTCCACATTACATTTCACATGCCATTTTATTCCATTCTATTCCATTCCACTTTCCATTCAATTCTATTCCACATTCCCTTCCACATTCCATTCATTTCCATTCCACATTCCATTCCATTCCATTCTACATTCCATTCCATTCCCTTCCAAACACCATTCCTTTCCATTACATTACATTTCACTTTCCAATCTATTCCATTACATTCCGCATTCCTTTCCAGATTCAATTCCATTCCATAGCACATTCCATTCTTTTCCATTGTACACTCCATTCCAAAATTCTTATTCCATTGCATTCCATATTCCATTCTCGTTCCATTCCATTCCATTCCACATTCCATTCCACCTTCTATTCCGCATTTCATTTCACATTCCATTCAATTCCATTCCACATTCTACTCCATTCCATTCCACATTCCATTCCACATTCTATTCCATTCCATTCCACATTACATTCAACATCCCATTCTATTCCATTCCACATTGCGTTCAACATTCCATACTATTCCATTCCTTTCCATTCCACATTCCATTCCATTCCATTCCATTCCATTCCATTCCATTCCATTCCACATTGCATTCAACATTTCTTTCCTTTCCATTCCACATTGCATTCCAATGCATTCCACATTCCATTCCATTCCATTCCACATTCCACTCCTTTCCATTCCACATTGCATTCCATTCCATTCCACATTCCATTCCACCTTGAATTCCATCCCATTCCACATTGAATTCCATTCCATTCCAAATTCCATTCCATTCCATTCCACATTGCATTCCACATTCCATTCCACATTCCATTCCATTCCATTCCACATTCCATTCCATTCCATTCCACATTGAATCCTCTTCCTTTCCTTTCCACGTTCCATTGCTTTCCATTCGAGATTCCATTCCATTGCACTCAACATTCCATTCCATAATCCTTTCCATTCCATTCCACTTTCCATTCCATAATCCTTTCCATTCCATTCCACTTTCCATTCCATTCCATTCTATATTCCATACAATTAAATTCCATTCCATTCCACATTCCTTTCCATTCCACATTCCATTCCATTCGATTCCATTCCATATTCCATTTCATACCATTCCATATTCAATTCCATTTCATTCCATTCCATTCCACATTCCATTCCATTCCTTTCCACATTCTATTATATTCTATTCCACATTCCATTCCATTCTACTCCACATTGCATTCCATTCCATTTCATTCCAAATTCCATTCCATTCCATTCACATTCCATTGCCTTCCTTTACACATTCCATTCCATTCCTTTCCATTCCACTTTCCGTTATACGTTCCATTCCATTCCATTCAACGTTTCATTGCACGTTCCATTCCATATCCCATTCCATTCCATTTCCCATTCCATTCCTTTCAATTCCACATTTCATTCCACATTGCATTCCATTTCTTTCCACATTGCATTCCACTTTCCATTCCACATTCCATTCCATTCCACGTTACATTCCACGTTGCATTCCACGTCCCATTCCATTTCCTTCCTCATTTAATTCCACGTTCAATTGCATTCCATTTCACGTTGCATTCCACATTCCTTTCAATTCCATTCCACATTCCATACCATTCCATTCCATTCCATTCCATTCCATTCCACATTCCATTCAACATTCCAGTCCATATTCCATTTCAAATTCCATTCGATTGCATTCCACATTCAATTCCACTTTCCATTCCATTGCATTCCTCATTCCATTCCACATTCCATTCCATTCCATTCCATTCCATTCCATTCCATTCCACGTTCTATTCCATTCTGTTGCATTCCAAATTTCATTCCATTCCATTCCGCATTCCATTCCATTCCATTGCATTGCATTCCACATTCCATTCCAATCCAATATACATTCCATTTCATTCCATTCCACATTCCATTCCATTCCATTCCTTTCCACATTCCATAGCATTGCATTCCATTCCAGATTCCATTAATTTCCTTTCTGCATTCCATTCCATTCCATTCCACATTCCATTCTATTGAATTCCACATTCCAGTTCAGATAACTTTCCATTCCATTCCACATTCCATTCTATTGAATTCCACATTCCAGTTCACATAACTTTCCATTCCATTCCACATTCCATTCCGCATTCCATTCCACGTTACATTCCACGTTCCATTCTACGTTCCATTCCACATTCCATTACATATTCCATTCCATTCCTTTCCTCATTGCATACAATTCCATTGCCTTCTATTCCAATTTCCATTCCATTCCAATTCACATTCAATTCCACATTCCATTCAATTCTATTTCACATTTCATTCCATTCCATTCCATATTCCTTTCCATTCAATTCCACTTTCCATTCGATTCCACAATCCATTCTATTCCACATGCCCTTCCATTCGTTTACATTCAAATCCCAATTCCATTCAAAATTCCATTGAATTTCCTTCCACATTCCATTCCATTCCACATTCCATTCCTTTCCATTCCACATTCCATTCGTTTCGATTCCACAGTCAATTCTGTTCCATTCCACATTCCATTCCATTCCATTACATTCCACATTCTATTTCATTTATTCCACATTCCATTATATTATATTCCACATTGCATTCCATTCCATTGTACTCCCCATTGAATTCAATTCCATTTCACTTTCAATTCCATTCCATTCCACATTCAATTCCATTCCATTCCACATTCAATTCCATTCCGTTTCACATTCCATTCCATTGCATTCCATTCCATTACATATTCCATTCCATTTATTTCCACATGCCATTCCATACCATTCCTTTCCATTCCATTCCATTCCATTCCATTACACATTCCATTGGATTACATTACATATTCCATTCTATTCCATTCCAGTTTGCATTCCATTCCATTCCATTCCACATTGCATCTCATTCCACTCAATTCCCCTTGCCATTCCATTCCATTCCATTTCATATTTCATTCCATTCCATTGCACATTGCTTTCCATTCCATTCCATTCCTCATTCCTTTCCACCTTCATTTCCATTCTATTCAACATTCCATTCATCATTCCTTCCCATTCCATTCCACATTCCATTCCACATTCCATTCCATTCCATTCCACATTCCATTGCACATTCCAATCCATTCCATGCCAGATTCCATTCCAAATTCCATCCCATTCCATTCCAAATTCCATTCCACGATCCATTCCATTCCACATTCCATTCCACATAGCTTTACATTCCAATCCACATTTCATTCCACCTTCCATTCTGCGTTCCATTCGACTTTCCATTGCATACTTCCCTCCATTCCATTTCACTTTTCATTCCACATTTCATTCCATTCCATTCCACTTTCCATTCAATCTTCCTTTCCACGTTCCATTCCATTCCGTTCCACATTCCATTCCACATTGCATTTCACATTCCATTCCACATTCCATACCATTCCATTCCACATTCCATTCCATATTCCATTCCACATTCCATTCGATTGCATTCCACATTCATTTCCACATTCCATTCTATTGCATTTCTCATTCCATTCCAAATTCCATTCCATTCCATTCAACATTGCATTCCATTCCATTCCATGTTCCATTCTATTCTATCGCATTCCACATTTCATTCCATTCCATTCCGCATTCCATTCCATTCCATTCCATTCCATTCCACATTCCATTCCATTCCATTCCTTTACACATTCCATAGCATTGCATTCCATTCCACATTCCATTAATTTCCTTTCTGCATTCCATGCCATTCCATTCTGCATTCCATTCCATTGCATTCCACATTCCTTTCCACATCACTTTCCATTCCATTCCACATTCCATTCCGCATTGCATTCCACGATCCATTCCACGTTCCTTGCTATGTTCCATTCCACATTCCATTATATATTCCATTCCATTCCTTTCCACATTACATACAATTCCATTGCATTCTATTCCACTTTCCATTCCATTCCAATCCACATTCCATTCCACATTCCATTCCATTCCATTCTTTTACACATTCCATTCCATTCCATTCTACATTCCATTCCATTCAATTCAACATTCCCTTCTATTCCATTCCACATTCCATTGCATTTCATTCCACATTCAATTCCATTCCACATTACATTCTATTCCACATTCTCTTCCATTCCTTTACATTCAAATCCTAATTCCATTCAAAATTCCATTCAGATCCATTCCACATTCCATTCCATTCCAGTCCACATTCCATTACTTTCCATTTCACATTCCATTCCTTTCGATTCCACATTCAATTCTATTCCATTCCACATTCCCTTCCATTCCATTACATTCCTCATTCCATTTAGTTTATTCCACATTCCATTCCATTCCATTCCACAATGCATTCCATTCCATTCTGTTCCACATTCAATTCAATTCCATTACACTTTCAATTCCATTGCATTCCACATTCAATTGCATTCCATTCCACATTCCATTCCATTGCATTTCGTTACATTCCATATTACATTCTGTTCCATTCAACATTCCATTCCATTCCATTCCATTCTATTCCATTCCACATTCCTTTCCACATTCCATTCCTTTCCATTCCATTCCTTTCCACGTTGCATTCCACGTTCCATTCCACATTCCATTCCATTCCATTCCATTCCATTCCATTCCATGTTCAATTCCATTCCATTCCAATTTCCATTCCATTCCATTGCACGTTCCATTCCATTCTATTCCACGTTCCATTCCATTCGACATTCCATTCTAACCCATTGCATTCCATGATACATTCCATTCCATTCCACGTTCCATTCCATTCCATTCCACGTTCCTTTCCATTCCGTTCCACGTTCAATTCCATTCCATTACAATCCATTCCACATTCCATTCCGTTCCATTTCATTCAACGTTCCTTTACTTTCCATTCCATTCCAGATTCCTTTCCGTTCCATATTCCATTCCATACCACTTTCCATTCCATTCCACGTTCCATTCCATTACACGTTCCCTTCCATTCAATTCCACCTTCCATTCTACATTCCATTCCAATCCACATTCCGTTCCATTCCACATTCCATTAAATTCCATTCCATTCCACATTCCCTTCCTCTTTCCAGTCCATTCCTTACCACATTCCATTCCATTCCATTACACGTTCCATTCAATTCCATTCCAAGTTCCATTCCACATTCCTTTCCATATTCCATTCCACTTTCTAGTGCACATTCCATTCCACTTTCCGTTACATAATCCATTCCATTCCATTTCACATTCCATTACACATTCCACTCCATTCCATTCCACTTTCCATTCACATTCCATTCCTATCTATTCCACACTAAATTCCACATTCCATTCAATTCCATTCCGCATTCCATTCCAAATTTCCATTCCATTAAATTTCATTCCACATTCCCTTCCATTCCACATTCCATTCCTCATTGCATTGCATTCCATTCCACATTCCATTCTGATCCATTCCACATTCCATTCCATTCCACATTTCCTTCCTCATTCCATTCCATTCCTATCCACATTCCATTCCATTTCACATTCCATTGTACATTCCATTCCATTCCATTTCACGTTGCATTCAAAATTCCTTTAAACATTGCATTCTATTCAATTCCACATTACATTACCCATTCCTTTCCATTTAATTCTACATTCCATTGCCCATTCCTTTCCACATTCCTTTCCACATTCCATTCCATTACATTCAACATTCCATTCCCCAATCCATTCCACATTCCATTCCATTCTATTCCACATTCCACTCCCTATTCCTTTCCACATTCCATTCCACATTCCATTCCATTCCATTCCATTCCACATTCCATTCCACAATCCATTCCACAATCCATTCCATTCCATTCCACGTTCCATTCTACATTGCATTCCACATTCCATTCCATTCTATTCCACATCCCTTTCCACAATCCATTCCACATTCCATTACCCATTCCTTTCCTTTCCATTCCACATTCCATTCCACTCCGTATTCCATTCCATTCAATTCCACATTCAATTCCTCTTCCCATTCCATTCCATTCCACATTCCATTCCATTCCCTACCACATTCCATTCCACTTTCCATTCCGCGTTCCATTCGACCTTCCATTGCACGTTTCATTCCATTCCATTCGACTTTCCATTCCACATTGCATTCCATTCCATTCCATTTTCCATTCTACATTCCATTCCACATTGTTTTGCACATTCCATTCCTTTCCTTTCCACGTTCCATACCATTCCATTACATTCTATTCTACGTTCTATTCCAATTCCATTCCGTTCTATACTACAGTACATTCCATTCCATTCCACATTCCATTCCATTCTATTCCACATTCCATTACTTTCCATTCCACATTTGATTCCACATTCCATTAAATGTTCCATTCCACATTCCATACCACATTCCATTCCAGATTCCACTTGAAGTTCCATTCCATTCCATTCCTCGTTCCATTATGTTCCATTCCACGTTGCATTCCTCTTTCCATTCCACATTCCCTTCCACATTCCATTCCACGTCCCATTCCATTCGATTCCATGTTTCATTCAAATTTCTTTTCCATTGCATTCCACATTCCATTCCACGTTTCCTTCTAAATTCCATTCCATGTTCCATTCCACGTTTCATTCCATTCAATACCACTTTCCATTCCACGTTCTATTACATTCCATTCTATGTTCCACTCCACATTCCATTGCACATTTCATTCTGCTTCCCATTCGAGATTCCTTTCCACATTCAATTCCACGTTCTATTCCACGTTACATTCCATTCCATTCCAAGTTCCATTCCTTATTCCATTGCATATTCCATTCCATGTTCCATTCTACGTTGCATTCCAATTTCCATTCCACTTTACATTGAACTTGCCATTCCACTTTCCATTCCAATCCATTCCAGATTCCGTTCCACATTCCAATCCATTGCATTCCACTATCCATGCCACATTCCTTTCCACATTCCATTCCCCATTCCACTGCATTACATTCCTCTTTCCATTCCACTTTCCATTCCACTCCATTTCACAATCCATTTCTCATTCCATTCGACCTTCCATTCCACATTCCATTCCACATTCCATTCCGTTCCATTCGACATTCCATTCCACTTTCAATTCCACGATCTATTCAACGTTCCATTCCATTCCATTCCATGTTCCATTGATTCTGTACCATTCCACATTTCATTCCACCTTTCATTTCGCACTCAATTCGACATTGCATTACACATTCCTTTCCTTTCCATTCCACGTACAATTCCATTCCATTCCACATTCCATTGCATTCCATTCCACTTTCCATTCCTTTCCACTCCACGTTACAATCCTTTCTACATTCCATTCCACATTCCATTCCACGTTCCATTCCTTTCCATTCCACGTTACATTCCACTTTCCATTTCATGTTCCTTTCCATTCCATTCCACGTTCTTCTCCAAATTCCATTCCATTCCATTTCACGTTCCATTCAACAATTCCATTACAAATTCCGTGCCACTTTCCTTTCTGTCCCATTCCACATTCGATTCCACTCTCCACTCCACATTCCATTCCACATTCGATTCCACTCTCCACTCCACATTCCATTCCAAATTCCATTCCTTTCCATTCCACATTCCATTCCAAATTTCATTCCACATTCCATTCTGTTCCATTGAACATTCCATTGCATTCCATGCCACATTCCTTTAAACATTCCAATCCATTCCGTTCCACATTCCATGCCTTTCCATTCCCCATTCCATTCCACATTCCATTCCATTCCATTCCACATTCCATTCCACATTCTATTCCACATCCCATTCCACATTCCATTCCATTCTATTCCATATTACCCTCCACATTCCATTCCACATTGCATTCCACATTCCATTCCACATTCTTTTCCATTCCATTAAACATTCCATTCCACCCTACATTTCACATTCCATTCCACATTCCATTCAATTCCATTCAACGTTTCATTCCACGTTCCATTCCACGTTCCATTCCATTCCATTCCACTTTCCATTCCACATTGCATTGCACATTCCTGTCCATTCCATTCCATATAGCATTCCACATTATATTCCATGCCATTCCACATTCCACTCCACATTCCATTCCACATTCCATCCCATTCCATTCTACATTCTTTTCCATTCCAATCCACTTTCCATTCCAGTTTCCAATCCATTCTATTCTTCGTTCTATTCCACATTCAATTCTACATTTCGTTCCGTGTTGCATTGCACATTCCATTCCATTCCATTCCACAATGCTTCCCATTCCACTCCACATTCCTTTTCGCATTCCATTCCACCTTCCATTTCATATTCCATTCCATTCATTTTCCCATTCCATTCCATTCCATTCCAATTTCCATTCCACTTTCAATTCCATACCATTCCACATTCCATTCCATTCCATTCCACATTCCATTCCATTCCATTCCATTCCACATTCCATTCCATTCCATTCCATTCCATTCCACATTCCATTCCATTCCATTCCATATTCAATTCCATTTCATTCCACATTCCATTCAACGTTCCAAACTACCATCCATTTGAAGGTCCATTCAATTAAATTCCACGTTCCATTCCTCTTTACATTCCATTCCTTTCCACTTTCCTTTCCATATTCTATTCCACACTCCATTTCATTCCATTCCACATTCCATTCTAGTCCACTCCACATTTCATAAGACGTTCAATTCCATTCAATTCCACGTTCCATTCCACATTCCAATGCAAATTCTATTTCACATTCCTTTCCACATTCCACTACATTCCATTCCACTTTACATTCCACGTTCCATTCCACAATCCATTCCACATTCCATTACATTTCATCTCACATTCCATTCCACGTTGCATTCCATTCCATTCCACTTTCAATTCCAAATTCTATTCTATTACTTTTGACATTGTATTCCACAATCCATTCCACATTCCCATTCACCTTCCATTGCGTTCCATTACACATTCCATTCCACACTAAATTCCACATTCCTTTCCACATTCCATTCTGTTCCATTCCATATTCCATTCCTCATTCCATTCCTCATTCCATACCACATTCGATTCCACATTCCATTCCACATTCCATTAAATTCCATTCCACATTCCATTCCTTTCCATTCCACATTACATTCCACGTTCCATTTAATGTTCTATTCCGTGTTCCATTCAATATCATTTCACTTTCCATTCTGCATTCCATTCCATTCCATTCCATTTCCTTTCAATATTTCATTCCCCATTCCATTGCACATTACGTTCCGTTTCATTCCACATTCCACTCCACATTCCATTCCACATTCCATTCCAATCCATTCCACATTACATTGCATTCCACTCCACATTCTATTCCACATTACATTCCATATTTCATTCCACATTCTATTCCACATTCCATTCCATTCCGTTCCACGGTCCATTCCATTCCATTCCACGTTTCATTCCACATTCCATTTCACCTTCCATTCCATATTCCATTCCAAATTCCATTCCACAATCCTTTCCACATTCTGTTCCATTTCATGCAACATTCCATTTCACAATCCATTCCATTCTATACCACTTTCAATTCAACTTTCCATTGCATTACATTTGACATTTCATTCCACATTCCATTCCAAATTCCATTTCACATTCTATTCCGTTCCTTTACACATTCCATTCCACATTCCATTCCACATTCCTTTCTACAATCCATTCCACGTTGCTTTCCGTTGCATTCCACAATACATTCCACACTCCATTACACATTCCATTCCACATTCCATTCCACATTCCTTTCCGTTCCATTCCACACTCCATTCCACATTCCATTTGACATTCCGTTCCGTTCCATTCCACATTCCATTCCATGCTCCATTCCAGAGTCCATTGCAAACTCCTTTCCATTCTATTCCACATTCCATTCCCTTCCATTCCGCATTCCTTTCCACGTTCCATTCCGCATTCCATTCCACATTACATTCCACAGTCCATTCCACATCCCATTTCACATTTCATTCCGATCCGTTCCACATTCCTTTCCACATTCCATTCCGCATTCCTTTCCATTTCATTCCGCATACCGTTAAATATTCCATTCCATTCCGTTTCACATTCCATTCCGTTAAATTCCAGATTCCTTTCCACATTCCATTTCACATTCAATTAAAATTTCCGTTCAACTTTCCGTTCCACATTCCATTCCATTCCATTCCACATTCCATTAGACATTCCATTCCGTTCCATTCCACATTCCTTTCCACATTCCATTCCACATTCCATTCCACATTCCGTTCAACATTCCATACCACATTCCATTTCACCTTCCTTTCCACATTCCATTTCACCTTCCGTTCCACATTCCATTTCACCTTCCGTTCCGCATTCCATTTCACATTCCACTCCATTCCATTCCCCATTCCATTCCATTCCATTCCACATTCTATTCCACGTTCCTTTCCACATTCCATTCCATTCCATTCCATTCCCCATTAAATTCCATTCAATTCCACGTTCCATTCTACTTTCCATTTGAAGGTCCAATCAATTCCATTCCACGTTGAATTCCACATTACATTCCATTCAATTCCACTTTCCCTTCCAGATTCCATTCCACATTCCATTCCATTCCATTCCACATTCCATTCCATTCCATTCCACTTTCCATTCCTTTCCATTCCACGTTCCTTTCCACATTTCTTTCCACATTCCATTCCACGTTCCACTCCAAGTTCCATCCATTCAATTCCGCTTTCCTTTCCACGTTCTATTCCACATTCCATTGCACTTTCCACTGTATCTTCCATTCCACATTACATTCCACTTTCCTTTCCACGTTCCTTTCAACGTTCCTTTCTGTGTTCCATTCCATAGCATTCCACGTTCCATTCCACCTTCCATTCCATTGTGTTCCACTTTCCATTCCACATTTCATTCCCCAATCGATTCCACATTACTTACCATTCAATTCCACAATCCATTCCATTCCATTCGACATTCCATTCCATTCCATTCCACATTCCATTCCACCTTGCATTCCAATCAGTTCCATAATCCATTCCACACCATTCCATATCCCCTTCTGCATTCCATTCCACAATCCGTTTCGCATTCCATTCCACATTCCTTTCCATTCCATTCCACATTCCATTCCACATTGCATTCCATTCCATTCCACATTACTTTCCGCATTCCATTTTACATTCTATTCCACATTCCTTTCCATTCCATTCCATTCCATTCCAAATTCCGTTAGACATTCCATTCCATTGCATTCAACATTGCATTCCTTTCCATCCGACATTCCATTCCACGTTCCATTCTACATTTCATTCCACTTTCCATTCCATTCCATTCCACGTTCCATTCCATTCCGTTTGACGTTCCAATCCAAATTCCATTTCACCTTCCATTCCCTTCCATTCCACATTCCATTCCATTCCTTTCCACTTTCCAATCCTTTCGACATTCCATTCCACATTCCATTCTACGTTCCATTCCATTCCATTCCACGTTCCATTCCACGTTCCATTCCACGTTCCATTCCATTCCATTCCACATTCCATCCGACATTGCTTTCTTTTCCATTTAACTTTCCATTCCAATCCATTCCATTTTCCATTCCACATTGCACTCCACATTCCATTCCACGTTCCATTCCACATTCCATTCCGTTCCATTCCACATTCAATTCCACACTGCTTTCCACATTCCATTCCACGTTCTGTTCCATTCCTTTTCACATTCCATTCCACAGTTTATTCCACATTTCATTCCGTTCCATTCCACATCAGATTGTATTCCCTTCCACATTCAAATCCATTCCATTCCACAGTCAATTACATCCATACCTCATTCCATTCCACATTCTCTTCCACATTATATTACACATTCCATTCCATTCCATTCAACATTCCATTCCATGCCATTCCACATTCAATTCCATTTCATTCCACATTCCATTCAACGTTCCAATCTACCTTCCATTCCATGGTCCATTCAATTAAATTCCACGTTCCATTTCTCATTACATTCCATTCCATTCCACTTTCTTTCAACATTCCATTCCACATTCCGTTTCATTCCATTCCACATTACATTCTACATTCTATTCCACATTCTATTCCACATTCCATTCCATTCCATTCCATGTTCCCTTCCACATTCTATTCCACAATCCATTGCCCATTCCTTTCCATTCCATTCAACATTATATTCCACAGTCCATTTCACATTCCATTACACATTCCATTCCTTTCCATTCCACAATCAATTCCTTTACATTCCATTCCACGTTCTATTCCATGTTCCATTAAACTTTCCATTCCACATCAAATTCCATTCCATTCACATTCCGTTCCTCATTCTAATCCATTGCATTCCACTTTCGACGCCACATTCCATTCCACATTCCATTCCCCATTCCACTGCATTCCATTCCACTTTCCATTCCACATTCCATTCCACTCCATTGTACAATCCATTTCACATTCCATTCCACCTTCTATTCCACGTTTCATTCCACATTCCATTCCATTCCATTCCAGATTCCATTCCATTCCATACGACATTCCATTCCATGTTCCACTCCACGTTCTGTTCCACGTTCCATTCCATTCCTTTCCATGTTCCATTCATTCTGTTCCATTCCACATTTCATTCCACCTTCCATTTCGCATTTCAGTCTACATTCCACTACACATTGCTTTCCATTCCATTCCACGTTCAATTCCATTCCATTACACATTTGATTTCATTCCATTCCACATTCTGTTACATTCCGGTCCACATTTCAATCGTTTCCACATTCCATTCTACATTCCATTCCACGTTCCATTCGATTCCATTCCACGTTCCTTTCCACGTTCTATTCCATTCCATTCCACTTTCCATTCCATGTTCCATTCCACATTGCATTACTTTCCATTCCACATTTCATACCATTCCATTCCACATTCCATTCCATGCCATTCCAGTTTCCATTCCGCATTCCATTCCTTTCCAATCCACATTCTGTTACATTTCATTCCCTTACAGTCCACATTCCATTCCATTCAATTCCATTCAACATTCCATTCCTTTCCATTGCATATTCCATTCCATTTGATTCCACATTCCTTTCAATTCCGTTCCAAATACCATTCTATTCCATTCCATTCCACATTCCATACCATTCCATTCCATATTCAATTCCATTCCATTCCATTCTACTTTCCATTCCATTCCATTCCACATTTCGTTCAACATTCCATTCCGTTCCAACCTATTCCATTCCATGTACCATTGCACATTCCATTCCACATTCCATTCCGTTGCATTCCATTCCATTACAAGTTCTATTCCACATTCCGTTTCACTTTCCATTCCATTCCATTCCACATTGCATTCCTTTCCGTTCCCTTCCATTCCACATTCCAATCCATTCTTTTCCACATTTCATTCCATTGCATTCCATTCCACATTCCTTTCCATTCCACTCCATCTTCCATTCCATTAAAATCCATTCAATATTCCATTCCACATTCCATTCCATTCCATTCCAAATTGCATTCCATTCCATTCCAGATTCCATTCCATTCCATTGCATTCCAAATTCCATTCCACATTCCATTACACATGACATTCCATTCCATTCCACGTACCATTCCACATTCCATAGCATTCCATTCCACATTCCATTCCATTCCATTCCACATTCCATTCTATTTCCATTTCACATTCTGTTGTACTTCCATTTTAAATTCCATTCCATTCCACATTCCCTTCCACATTCCATTCCATTACATTCCGCCTTCCATTCCACATTCAATTTCTTTCCTTTCCACTTTCCATTCCCTTCCACTTTACGTTCCATTCCTTCCATTCCATTCCACTTTCTATTCCATGTTCCATCCACCTCCATTCCACTTTCCATACTGTTCCACTCCATGTTCCATTCCATTCCACTCCATATTGCATTCCATTATATTCCATGCTCCATTCCATTCCACGTTCCATTCCATTTCATTCCACTATACATTCCACGTTCCATTCCACGTTCTATTTCATCTTCCTTTCCATTCCATTAAATGTTCCATTAATAATTCCATTCTGCATCCAATTCCATTCCGTTCCATATTCCATTCCACGTTCAATTCCACTTCATTCCACGTTCCATTACATTCCACTTTCCATTCCCTTCCACTCCACTTTCCATTCCATTCTATATTCCATTCCATTCCATTCCATTCCATTGCATTCGACATTCCACTCTACTACATTCCATTCCATTCCACCTTCCATTCCATTCCTTTCCACATTCCATTACATTCCATTCCACATTCCATTCCATTCCATATTCCAATCCACATTCCATTCCATTCCGTTCCATTGCATTCCACATTCCATTCCATTACATTCCACATTCCAATCCATTTCATTCCACATTCCAATCCATTCTATTCCACATTTCATTCCATTGCATTCCATTCCACATTCCTTTCCATTCCGCTCCACCTTCCAAGCCATTAAAATCCGTTCAATATTCCATTCCATATTCCATTCCATTCCATTCCAAATTGCTTTCCATTCCATTCCAGATTCCATTCCATTCCATTGCATTCCAAATTCCATTCCACATTCCATTCCACATGACATTCCATTCCATTCCACATACCATTTCACAATCCATAGCATTCCATTCCACGTTCCATTCCATTCCATTCCACATTCCATTCTATTTCCATTTCACATTCTGTTCTATTTCCATTTTAAATTCCATTCCATTCCACATTCTCTTCCACATTCTATTCCATTCCATTCCACATTCCATTCCACATTCCATTCCACATTCAATTTCTTTCCTTTCCACTTTCCATTCCCTTCCACTTTACGTTCCATTCCTTCCATTCCATTCCACATTCCATTCCATGTTCCATCCACCTCCATTCCAGTTTCCATACTATTCCACTTCATGTTCCATTCCATTCCACTCCATATTACATTCCATTATATTCCATGCTCCATTCCATTCCACGTTGCATTCCATTCCGTTCCACTATACATTCCACGTTCCATTCCACATTCTATTCCATCTTCCTTTCCATTCCATTAAATGTTCCATTAATCATTCCATTCTGCATTCCATTCCATTCCATTCCATATTCCATTCCACGTTTAATTCCACTCCATTCCAGGTTCCATTACATTCCACTTTCCATTCCCTTCCACTCCACATTCAATTCCATTCTATATTCCATTCGATTCCATTCCATTCCATCGCATTCCACATTCCACTCTGCTACATTCCATTCCATTCCACCTTCCATTCCATTCCTTTCCACATTCCATTCCATTCCATTCCACATTCCATTCCATTCCATATTCCATTCCACATTCCATTCCATTCCGTTCCATTGCATTCCACATTCCATTCCATTGCATTCCACATTCCAATCCATTTCATTCCACATTCCACTCCATTTCATTCCACATTACATTCCATGTGCTTTCCATTCCATTCCATTCCACATTCCATTCCATTCAATTCCACATTTTATTCCATTCTATTCCACATTCCATTCCATTCCATTCTGCATTCAATTCCATTCCACTTTCAAATTCCATTCCATTTGTTTCCATTCCACACTGCATTCCATAAAATGCCTTTCCATATTCCTTTCCATTCCATTTCATATTCCATTCCTTTCCATTCCATTCCTTAGTCCATTCCATTCCATTTCACATTCCATTCCTATCCATTGCATTCCACTTTCCATTCCATTCCATTCCAGTTTCCATTCCCTTCCACTTTCCGTTCCATTCCATTTCACATTCCTTTCTTTCCATTGCAATCCACATTCCATTCCATTCCATTCCACTTTCCATTCCCTTCTACGTTCCTTTCCATTCCATTCATTTCCATCCCACATTCCATTCCATACCAATCCTTTCCACATTCCATTCCATTCCATTCCACATTCCAATCCATTCCATTCCACGTTCCATTCCAAATTCCACTCCACATTGCATTCCATTCAATTGCATTCCACATTCCATTCCAATCCATTCCTTTCCATTCCATTCCACTTTCCATTCCACATTCCATTCCGCATTCCATCCCATTTCATTCCACATTCCATTCCATGTTCCATTCCACATTCCATTCCACATTCCATTCCTTTCCACATTCCGTTCCACTGCATTACATTGTATTCCACATTGCATTCCATTCCATTCCATTCCACATTCCATTCCATTAGATTCCACATTCCATTCTATTCCACATTCTCTTTCACATTCCAATACATTTCATTCCACTTTCCATTCCACATTGAATTCCATTCCATTCCACATTAAATTCCATACATTCCACATTAAATTCTATTTCCATTTCACTTTCCGTTGAATTCCATTACACATTCCATTTCATTCCTTTCCACATTCCATTCCATTCCATTGCATTGAATTTAATATTCCATTCCATCTCATTCCACATGCTGTTCCCATCCTTTCCACATTGTATTCCACATTCGATTCCATTCAATTCCACTTTCCATTCCACATTTCATGGCACGTTCCGATGCATTCCACTTTGCATTCCCCATTCCATTCCCCATTCCATTCCATTCCATTCTACATTCCATTCCATTCCATTCCATTCTACATTCCATTCCATTCCATTCCATTCCACATTCCATTCTATTCCACATTCTATTTCACATTCCAATACATTTCATTCCACTTTCCATTCCACATTCAATTCCATTCCATTCCACATTAAATTCCACACATTCCACATTAAATTCTATTTCCATTTCACTTTCCGTTGAATTCTATTCCACATTCCATTGCATTCCATTCCACATTCTATTCCATTCCATTGCATTGGATTCAATATTCCATTCCATTTGATTCCACATGCCATTCCCATCCATTCCACATTGCATTCCACATTCGATTCCATTCAATTCCACTTTCCATTCCACATTCCATGGCACTTTCCGTTGCATTCCACTTTGCATTCCCCATTCCATTCCCCATTCCATTCCATTACATTCTACATTCCATTCCATTCCATTCCATTCCATTGCATTTCACATTCCATTCCATTACATTCCATTCCACATTCCGTTTCATTCCATTTCACTTTCCATTCCATTCCATTCCGCATTCCATTCCACATTCCATTCCATTCAAAGTTCCATTCCACATTCCATTCCATTCCGTTCCATTGCATTCCACATTCCATTCCATTCCATTCCATTCCATTCCACATTCCATTCGATTTCATGTCACATTCCATTCCATTCCACATTCCATTCCTCATTCCATTCCGTTGCATTCCACATTCCGTTTCACTTTCCATTCTATTCCATTCCAAATAATTCCATTCCAATACATTAAACTTTCCATTCCACGTTCAATTCCATTCCATTCCACGTTCAATTCCACATTGCATTCTACATTCCATTCCATTCCATTCCATTCCACTTTCCATTCCACATTCCATTCCGTTCCTACCCATTCCATTCCACTTACCATTACACATTGCATTCCGTTCTATTCCTTTCCAATCCAAGTTCCAATCCACATTCCATTCCAGTTTCCATTCCATTCCATTCCACATTGCATTCCATTCCATTCCCTTCCATTCCACATTCCTTTCCATTCTATTCCAAATTTCATTCGGTTGCATTCCATTCCACATTCCTTTCCATTCCATTCCACTTTCAATGGCATTCCAATCCATTCAATATTCCATTCCACATTCCATTCCATTGCATTCCAATTTCCATTCCATTCCATTCCACATTAAATTCCATTCCGTTCCACATTTCATTCCATTCCGTTCCATATTCCATTCCATTCCATGCCACATTCCATTCCATTCCATGCCACATTCCATTCCATTCCACTCCACATTCCATTCCATTCCGTTCCATTCCATTCCACATTCCATTCCCCATTCCATTCCCTTCCATTCCACATTCCATTCCATTCCATTCCACATTACACTCCATTCCATTCCCTTCCATTCCACAATCCATTCCATTGTATTGCACATTTCGTTCCATTCCATGCGGTTCCACTTTCTTTCCATTCCATTCCACCATCCATTCCATTCCAATCCATTCCATATTCCATTCCACCTTCCATTCCATTCCATTTCACATTCCATTCTGTTCCATTCCATTCCGCATTCCATTCCATTCCATTTCACATTCCATTCCATTCCATTCCACATTCCATTCCCTTCCATTCCACATTCCATTCCATTCCTCTCCATTCCACATTCCTTCCCATTCCATAACACATTCCATTCCTTTCCATTCCACTTTCCATTCCACATTTAATTCCATTTTATTCCATTCAACATTTTATTCCAGATTCCATTCCACTTTCCATTCTGTTCCATTCCATTCCATTAGACATTCCATTACACTTTCCTTTCCATTACATTCCATGTTTCTTTCCTCATTCCATTCCACCTTCCACTCCATTGCATTCCACATTCCATTCCTCATTTCATTCCACTTTCCATTCCATTCCATTCCACGTTCCATTCCACGTTCCATTCCACATTGCATTCCACGTTCCATTCCATGTTCCATTCCATTCCATTCCACGTTCCTTTCCTCATTCCATTCCACGTTCCACTCCATGCCATTCCAGATTCCATAACTCATTCCACTCCACATTCCATTCCATGTTCCATTCCACATTCCATGCAATGTTTCTTTCCACGTTCCATTGCATTCCATTCCACGTTCCATTCCTCAATCCATTCTACGTTCCATTCCGTTCCATTCGAGTTTCCATTCCACATTCCATTCCACATTCCATTCCATACCATTCCCATTCCTTTCCATTCTATTCCACTTTCCATTCCGTATTCCATTCCATTCCATTCCACATTTCATTACACCTTCCATTCCACTACATTCCACGTTCCAATCCTTATTCCTTTACACATTCCATTTCATTCCATTCCACATTTCATTCCACATTCCGTTCAATGTTCCATTCCATTCCATTGCACATTCCATTCCACATTCCATTCCTTTCCATTTCAGTTCCCGTTCCACATTCCACTCCATTACATTCCAAATTCCTTTCCGTTCTATTCCATTCCATTCCTCATTCCATAACACATTACATCACATTCCATTCCATGTTCCATTCCATTCCATTCCACGTTCCATTTCACATTGCATTCCATTCCTTTCCACATTCCATTGCATATTCTGTTGCATTCCATTACACTCGATTCCACATTCCATTCCATTGCATTCCACATTCCATTCCAGTCCATTCCATTCAACTTTCCATTCCACTCCGCATTCCATTCCATTCCATTCCATATTCCATTCCACATTCCATTCCACATTCCATTCCATTCCATTCCACGTTCCATTCCACATTCCATACCATTCCATTCCACATTCCATTCCATTCCATTCCACATTAAATACCATTCCATTCCACATTCCATTCCATTTCCATTTCACAATCGATACTATTTCCATTTCAAATTCCATTCCATTCCACATTCCTTTCCTGTTTCCATTCCATTATATTCCACATTCCATTCCCCATTCATTTCCATTCCACTCCAAAATTACATTACATTCCACTTTACATTCAATTCCTTCCATTCCTTTCCACATTGCATTCCAGGTTCCATCCCACTCCATTTCACTTTCCATACTATTCCACTCCACGTTCCTTTCCATTCCATTCCACATTCCGTTCCATTCCATGCCACATTCCATTCCATTCCATTCCACATTCTGTGACATTCCACACCAAATTCCATTCCATTTCGTTGCATTCCACATTCCATTCCTCATTCCATTCCCTTCCATTCCACATTCCATTGCATTCAATTCCACACTCCATTCCATTCCAAGCCTCGTTCCACTCTATTAAAATCCAAATACAATTGCATTCCAGGCCACTTTCCATTCCTTTGCTTTCCACATTCCATTCCATTCCATTCCACATTCCATTCCATTCCACTTTCCATTACATTCCATTCCACATTTCCATCCATTCCGTTCCACATTCCATTCCATTCTATTCCACAGTCCATTCCATTCCACATACCGTTACATTGCATCCATTCCACATTCCATTCCATTCCACATTCCATTCCATTCCACATTCCATTCCATTCCATTCCACATTCCTTTCCATTCCATTCCATTGGGCATTCCATTCCGCTTCATATTCCATTCCATTCCATTCCACATTCCATTCCATTCCATTCCACATTCCATTCCATTCCATTCCACATTCCATTCCATTCCATTCCACATTCCATTCCATTCCATTCCATTCCACATTCCATTCCATTCCATTCCGTTATACATTCCATTCCTCTTTCCATTCAATTTCACATTCAATTCCTTTCCATTCCATTCCACATTCCATTCCATTACATTCAATTCCACCCAACATCCCTTTCCATTCCATTCCATATTCCATTCCATTCCATTCCATGTTCCATTCCATTCCATTTCACATTCCTTTGCATTCCACTATATTCTGTTCCACATTGCATTCCATTCCATTTCATTCCACATTCCATTCAATTCTATTCCACATTCTATTCCATTCCATTCCATTCCATTCCTCATTGAATTCCTATTCCATCCAATTCCATTCCACATTCCATTCCATTCCATTCCACTTTCCATTCCATTACACTGCATTCCACATTCCATTCCATTCCACTCAACTTTGCATTCCACATTCCATTCCACTTTCCATTCCATTCCTTTCCACATTCCATTCCATTCCATTCCATTCCACATTCAATTCCATTCCATTTCACCATCCATCCCATTCCTCATTCGATTCCAAAGTCCATGCCACATTCCATTCCTTTCCATTCCACATTCCATTGCACATTCCATTCCATTCCATTCCATTCCACATTCCATTCCATTCCATTCCACATTCCATTCCATTCCTTTCCAGATTCTATTCCACATTTCAATCCACTTTCCATGCCACATTCCATTCCATTCCATTCCACATCCTTTTCCACATTCCATTCCATATTCCATGCCACATTCCATTCCATTCCATTCTACAATCTATTCCACATTCTCTTCCACATTCCATTGCACATTCCATTCCATTCCATTCCATTCCACTTTCCATTCCATAAGCCATTCAATTTAACTCCATGCCACTTTCTATGCCATGATCCATTCAATTTCATTCCCCATTCCATTCCAGATTCCGTTACATTCCATTCCACTTTCGATTCCTCTTTCCAATCCACTTTCCGTTCCACATTTCATTCTATGTTCCATTTCATTCCATTCAATTTCATTCCACATTCCTTTCCTTTCCATTCCAAGTTACATTCCATTCCATTCCGCATTATATTCCTTTGCATTCCACATTCCGTTCCATTCCATTCTACTTTCCGTTCCTTTCCATTCCACATTCCATTCCATATTCCAGCCCATTCCATTCCACATTCCATTCCACACTTCTTTCCTTTCCATAACATATTCCATTCTACATTGCATTCCATTTCATTCCACATTCAATTACACATTGAATTCCACATTCCATTCCATTCCATTCCACATTCCATTCCATACCATTCCACATTCTATTCCATTGCATTCCATTCCAAATTCCATTCAATTGCATTCCACATTCCACTCCGTTCATTGAATTCCAAATTCCATTCCATTCCATTCCACATTCTATTAGATTCCATTCCATTCCACGTTCCATTTCATTCCATTCCACATTCCATTCCATCCCATTCCATTCCATATTCCACACCTCATTCCATTCAATTCCAATCCGCATTCCATTCCACATTCCATTCCATTCCTTTCCAAATTCCGTGCCATTCCAATCCACATTCCATTCCACATTCCATTTCATTCCATTCCACATTCTGTGCCATTCCATTCCACTTTCCATTCCACATTCCATTCAACATTCCATTCCACATTCCATTCAATTTTATTCCACATTTCATTCCACATTCCATTGCGCATACCATTTCACTTTCCATTCCATTCCATTCCACGTTCCATTCCACATTCCATTCCATTCCATTCCTCTACAGTCCGCATTCCATTCCACATTCCTTTCCACGTCTCATTCCACGTTCCATTCCATTCCATGCCACATTGCATACCATTCCATGGCAAATTCCATACCATTCCTTTGCATTAAATTTTGCATTCCATTCGATTCCATTCCCTATTCTATTCCATGTTCCATTCCAATCCCTTCCACATTCCATAACTTTCCATACAATTCCAGTCCACATTCCATTCCATTCCATTCCACATTCCATTCCATTCCTTTCCACATTCCATTCCTTTCCATTGAACCTTCCATCCCACATTCCATTCCATTTCCTATTCTACATTCCGTTCCACATTCAAATCCATGTTCCATTCCATTCCATTCCACTAACCATTCCATGATCCATTCCACATTCCATTCCACCTTCCATTCCGTTGTAATCAACTTTCCATTCCACATTCCATTCCACGTTAATTCCACCTTCCATTCTGTTCCATAGTACGTTCCTCTCCACATTCCATTCCACCTTCCATTCCGTTCACTTCCACATGCCACTCCACATTCCATTCCACATTCCATTCCACATTCCAGTCCACATTCCATTCCTTTCCATTCCACATTCCATTCCACATTCTATTATATTCCATTCGACATTCTCTTCCACATTCCGTTCCACTTTCCATTCCATTCCGTTCCAGAATCCTTTCCACATTCCCTTCCATTCCATTCCACTTTCCATTCCAAATTCCATTTCATTCCACTCCACATTCAATCCCACATTCCATTCCACATTCCCTTCCACATTCCATTCCATTAAATTC
Source organism: Pongo abelii (assembly GCF_028885655.2). Lineage (NCBI taxonomy): Eukaryota > Metazoa > Chordata > Mammalia > Primates > Hominidae > Pongo > Pongo abelii. The sequence continues at coordinate 12,150,693 of NC_072000.2, read as the reverse complement.
CACATTCCATTCGACATTCCATTCCATTCCATTCCACGTTCCATTCCATATTCCATTCCATTCCTTTCCACGTTCCATTCCACATTCCATTCCACGTTCCATTCCACGTTCCTTTCCTTTCCATTCCACGTTCCGTTACACATTCCATTCCACATTCCATTCCACATTCCTTTCGTTGCATTCCACGTTCCACCGCACTTTCCATTCCATTCCATTCCACTTTCCATTCCACATTCCATTGCACATTCCATTGCACATTCCATTCCACTTTCCATTTCACATTCCATTCCACGTTCCATTACTCGTTCCATTCTATTCAATTCCATGGTCTCTTACAGATTCCATTCCATTCCACGATCCATTCCACATTCCATTCCACGTTCCCTTCCACATTCTATTCCATTGCATTCTACATTCCGTTCCACATTCCATTTCATTCGATTCCGCGATCCATTCCACATTCCATACCACGTTCCATTCCACATTCCATTCCACTCCATTCCAACATCAATTCCACATTCAATTTCACATTCCATTCCACATTTCATTCCGTTCCATAGTACGTTCCATTGCACATTCCATTCCACATTCAATTCCACCTTCCATTATGTTCAATTCCACATGCTACTCCACATTCCATTCCACATTCCAGTCAACATTCCATTCCATTCCATTCCACATTCCATTCCACATTCCATTCCATTCCATTCCACATTCAATTCCACATTCCTTTCCATATTCCATTCTATTCATTTCCAGATTCCTTTCCACATTCCTTTCCATTCCTTTCCACATTTCATTGCACATTCCATTGCATTCCATTCCAGATTCCATTCCACATTCCTTTCCACATTCCATTCCGTTCCATTCCACATCCCTTTCCACATTCCATTGTATTCCAATCCACATTCCATTCCACATTCCATTCCCCTTTCCATTCCAAATTCCCTTCCACATTCCCTTCCATATTCCCTTCTACTTTCCATTCCATTCCATTACATATTCCATTACACATTCCATTCCATTCCATTCCACCTTACATTCCACATTCCATTCCTCATTCCCTTCCACATTCTATTCCATTCCATTACACATTCCAATCCAATCCATTCCACATTCCATTCCACATTCGATTACATTCCTTTCCACATTCCATTCCATTCCATTCCACATTCCATTCCACATTCCATTCCACATTCCATTCCATTCGATTTCTCCTTCCATTCCACATTCCGTTCCATTCCATTACCTTCCATTCCACTTTCCGCTCCATACCATTCCACGTTCCAATCCATTCCATTCCATTCCATTCCACTTTCCTTTCCTTTCCATTCCACTTTCCATTCCATTCCATTCCATTGCATATTTCATAAAATTCCATTCCATTCCGCATTCCATTTGTTTCCATTCCACATTCCAATCCATTCCGGATTCCATTCCATTCCATTTCACATTCTATTCCACGTTCCATTCCTTTCCATTCCACATTACTTTCCACATTACATTCCACTTTCCATTCCACATTCCATTCCACTTTCCATTCCACGTTCCATTCTACTTTTCTTTAAACAATCCGTTGCACATTCCTTTCTACCTTCCATTCCATTCCATTCCACGTTCCATTCCACCTTCCATTCCATTCCATTCCACGTTCAATTCCACATTCAATTCCACATTCTATTCCACACTCCATTCCACTTTCCATTCCACTTTCCTTTCCACGTTCCATTCTACTTTTCATTCCACAATCCGTTGCACATTCCTTTACACCTTCCATTCCATTCCATTCAACATTTCATTCCACCTTCCATTCCTTTCCATTCCACGTTCCATTCGACATTCCACTGCATTCCTTTCCAAATTCTATTCCACACTCCATTCCACATTACATTCCACATTCCATTTCATTCCATTCCACATTGCACTCCACAATCCATTCCATATTCCATTCCACTTTCACTTCCACATTCCATTAAAGTCCATTCCACATTCCATTGCACATTCCATTCCATTCCATTCCACACTCCATTCCACATTCAATTCCACATTCCATTGCATTCCATTCCACATTCCATTCCATATTCCATTCCACTTTCCATTCCGCGTTCCATTCTATTTCATTCCGTGTTGCATTTCACATTCCATTCCATTCCATTCCACTTTCTATTCCATATTCCACTCAACATACCATTCCACCTTCCATTCTGTTCCATTAAACATTCCATTCAACATTCCATTCAACATTCCTATCAATTCCATTCCACATTCCATTCCACATTCCATTCCATTCCATTCCACATTTCATTTCACTTTCCATTCCACATTCCATTCCGCAGTCCATTCCGCATTCCATTCAATTGCTTTCCACATTTCATTCCACATTCCATTCCACAGTCCATTCCACAGTCCATTCCACATTCCATTCCATATTCCATTCCATTCCATTCCATTCCTCATTGCATTCCTTTCCATTCCATTCCACATTCCATTCCATTCCATTCCAAATTCCATTCCACATTCCTTTCCACTTTCCATTCCATTTCATTCCTCTCCATTCCACATTAAATTCCAAATTCCCCATTCCATTCCACGTTCCATTCCACGTTCCATTCCATTACATTCCACATTGCATTCAATTCCATTCCACACTCCATACCTTTGCATTCCATTCCATTTCGCCTTCCATTCCCTTCCATTCCACATTCTATTTCATTCCTTTCCGTTCTATTCCATGTTCCCTTCCACATTCAATTTCTCATTCCATTCAACTTTCCTTTGCATTCCATTCCACATTCCATTTCACCTTCCCTGTCACATTCCATTCCGCATTCCATTCCATTCCATTCCATTCCATTCCACATTCCACTCCATTCCATTGCATTCCACATTCCATTCCATTCCAATCCACATCCCTTTCCATTCCATTCCACATTCCATTCCATTCCATTCCACATTCCATTCCACTTTCCATTCCACATCACATTCCATGTTTCATTCCACCTCCCATTCCACGTTCCACTCCTTTCCATTCCACATTCTATTCCAGTTCATTCCACAATCCATTTCATTCCATTCCACATTCCATTCCACACTCCATTCCTTTCCATTCAACGTTGCATTCCATTCCATTCAACATTCCATTCCAAGTTCCTTTCCACATTCCATTCCACATTGCATTCCGAGTTCCATTCCATTCCATTCCAAATTCCAATCCACGTTCCATTCCATTCCACATTCCCATCCACGTTCCAATCCATGCCGTTCCATGTACCATTCCACGTCCCATTCCATGTTGTATTCCTTTTCCTTCAACATTCCATTCCATTCCGTTCCACATTCCATACATTTGCATTCCTCATTCCATTCCACATTCCACTACACGTTGCATACCATGTTCCATTTCACGTCCCTTTCCATGTTCCATTCCTTTCCATTCCACATTCCATTCCATTCCATTCCAATTTCCATTTCGTTCCATTCCATGTTCCATTGCACAATCCATTCCCTTTCATTCCACTTTCAATTCCACCTTCCATTCCACATTCCATTCCACATTGCATTCCAAGTTCCATTCCATTCCCTTCCACATTCCATTCCACTCCATTCGACGTTCCATTCCACGTTCCATTCCACATTCCATTCCACATTAAAATCCAAGTTCCATTCCATGCTTTCCAAGATCCATTCCACTTTCCATTCCATAAAATTCCACGTTCCATTCCACATTCCATTCCACATTCCAATCCAAGTTCCATTCCATTCTTTCCAAGATCCATTCCACTTTCCATGCCATACAATTCCACTTTCCATTCCACATTCCATTCCACTCCACTTCACGTTCAATTCCACATTCCTTTCCACATTGTATTCCACGATCCATTCCGTTCAATTCCACATGCCACTCTCCATTCCATTCAACATTCCGTTCCACATTGCAGTTCAAGTTCCATTCCACATTCCATTCCATATTCCATCACATTGCATTCCACAGTCCATCCCATTCCATTCCGCATTCTATTCCACATTCCTTTAAACATTCCATTCCATTCCATTCCAGATTCCTTTCCACATTCCATCCATGCCGTTCCACATTCCATTCCATTCCATTCCACATTCCATTCCAAATTTCAGTCCATTGCATTCCACTTTCCATTTCATATTCGATTACGTTCCTTTCCTCATTCCATTCCATTCCATTCCACATTCTATTCCATTCCATTCCACATTCCATTCCACATTCCATTCCACGTTCCATTCCTTTCCATTCCACTTTCCATTCCAGCTTCCTTTCCACGTTCCATTCCACGTTCTATTTCACATTCCATTCCATTCCATTCTATATTCCTAACCATTGCATTCGATTTCTTTACGCATTACATTCCATTACATTCCACATTCTACTCCACATTCCATTCCACGTTCCATTCCACATTCAATTCCATTCCATTCCACGCTCAATTCCACATTCCATTATACACTGCATTCCACATTCGATTGCTTTCCATTCCACACTCCATTCCATATTCTATTCTACATCCCAATCCATTACACTCCACATTCCTTTCCAAATTCCATTTCATTCCATTCCACATTTCATTCCACATTCCATTCCACATTTCATTCCACATGCCATTCCATTTCATTCCACATTCCATTCTGCATTCCATACCATTGCATTCCATTCCACATTCCATTCCACACTGCATTCCACATTCCAATCCATTCCATTCCTCATTCCAATACACATTCCATTCCATTCCATTCCACATTTCATTCCACGTTCCATTCCATTCCATTCCATTCCTGTCCATTCCACATTCCATTCCACATTCCATTCCACCTTCGTTTCCTTTCCATTCCACATACCATTCCACGTTCCATTCCACGTTCCATTCCATTCCACTCCACATTGCATTCCATTCCATTCCACATTCCAGTCCATTCCATTCCGCATTCCATTCCATTCCATTACATATTCCATTCCAGATTCAATTCCATTCCATTGCACTTTCAAATCCACATTCCATTCCATTCCATTCCACATTCCTTTCCATTCCATTTCACATTCCTTTCCATTCCATTCCATTCTGCCTTCCATTCCATTGCATTCCACATTCTATTCCTCATTCCATTCCATTCCATTTCACATTCAATTCCACATTGCATTCCATTCCATTCCACATTCCATTCCATTCCTTCCACATTCCATTCCATTCCGTTGCATATTCCATTCATTTCCATTCCACAGTCCATTCCATATTCGATTCCACGTTCCATTCCATATTCCATTCCACGTTCAACTCCACTTTCCATTCCATTCCATTCCACCTTCCATTCCACATTGCATTCCGCATTCCATTCCACGTTCCATTCCGTGTTCCATTCCATTCCATTCCATATTCCGTACCACTGCATTCCATTCCATTCCGCATTCTATTCCATTCCATTCCACATTTCATTCCATTCCATTCCACATTCCATGCCATTCCAGTGCACATTCCATTCATTTCCATTCCACATTCCATTCCACATTCCATTCTGTTCCATAACACGTTCCATTCCACATTCCATTCCACATTCCATTCCCCATTCCATTCCGTTTTATTCCACATGCCACTCTACTTTCCATTGCACATTCAATTCCACATTCTATTCCACATTCCAGTCTACATTTCATTCTATTCAATTCCACATTCCATTCCACATTCCATTCTATTCCATTCCACATTGAATTCCTCATTCCTTTCCACATTCCATTCCACATTCTATTCCACATTCTCTTCCACATTCCATTCCATTCCATTCCACATTCCATTCAAAATTCCATTCCTTTGAATTCCCCATTCTATTCCACTTTGCATTCCACAATGCATTCCATTCCATTCCACATTCCGTTAGACATTGCATTCCTTTCCATTCCAAATTCCATTCCACGTTCCATTCCAATCCATTCCACTTTGCCTTCCACATTCCATTCCACATTCCCTCCCACATTCCTTTCCATTCCATTCCTTTCCACATTCCATTCCACATCCCAATCCATTCCATTCCACTTTCCATTGCACATTTGATTACATTCCTTTCCAGATTCCATTCCATTCCATTAGACTTTCCTTTCCACATTCCATTTCACCTTCTGTTCCATTCCATTCCACGTTTCATTCCACCTTCCATTCCAGGTTCCATTCCACTTTCCATTCGACTTTCCTTTCCATACCATTCCAACTTCCATTCCACATTCCATTGCATTCAATACCATTCCAGTCCACATTCCATTCCATTCCATTCCACATTCCACTCCTTTCCATTCAACATTCCTTTCCACTTTCCATTCCACTTTCTATTCCACATTCCATTCCACATTCAAACCCATGTACCATTCCATTCCATTCCACTTTGCATTCCACCATCCGTTAGGCAATCCATTCCACGTTCCATTCCATTCCATTCCATGTTCTATTCCTCGTTCCTTTCCATTCCTTTCCACGTTCCATTACACATTCCATTCCATTCCATTACACTTTCCATTCCACATTCCACTTCACATTCCCTTCTACAGTGCATTACGTTCCATTACACATTCTATTCCACATTCCATTTCACATTCCATTCTACATTCCATTCCATTCTATTCTATTTTCCATTCCACATTCCATTCCACATTCCATTCCTTTCTATTCCATCTTCCATTCCACATTCCATTCCACATTCCATTCCATTCCATTCCACGTTCCATTCCACATTCCATTCCACATTTAATTCCATGTTCCTTTCCTTTCCATTCCATGTTCCGTTAAACATTCCATTCCACATTTCATTCCACATTCCTTTCCTTTCCATTCCACTTTCCATTCCATTCCATTCAACTGTCCATACCACATTCCATTCCACATTCCATTATGCATTTCATTCTGTTCCATTCCACTTCCCATTCCTCATTACATTCTATTCCGTTCCACATTCCATTCCATTCCACTCAACATTCTATTCCCCATTCCCTTCCATTACATTCCACATTCTATTAAAATTTCTATTCAATTCAATTCCACGATGCATTCCACGTTTCATTCCACATTCCATTCCGCATTGCATTCCACATTTCATCGCGTTCCTTTCCACTTTCCATTTCACATTCCATTCCACTTTCCAATCCATTACATTCCACGTTCCTTTCCACATTCCATTCCATTTCATTCCACATTCCATTCCGCATTCCATTCCAAGGCATTCCATATTCCATTCAACACTGCTTTCCACATTCCAATACACACTGCTTTCCACATTCCAATCCATTCCCTTCCACATTCCATTTCACATTGCATTGCATACCATTCCGCATTTCATTCCACATTCCATTTTGCATTCCATTCTGCTTTCCATTCCATTCCATCACACATTCCATTACATTCCTTTCCATTCCATTCCTGTCCATTCCGCATTCCATTCCACATGCCATTCCTTTCCTTTACACATTCCATTCCATGTTCCATTCCACTTTCCATTGCATTACATTCCACATTCCATTCCATTCCATTCCACATTGAATTCCATTCCATTCCACATTCCATACCATTCCATTCCATTACATTCTGCATTCCATTCCATTCCATTCCGTATTCTATTCCAGATTCCATTCCATTCCATTCCACTTTCAATTCCACATTCCATTCCATTCCGTTTCACATTCCATTTCATTCCATTGCAGATTCCATTCATTTCAATTCCACTTTCCATTCCACTTTCCCTTCCATTCCATTCCACATTCCTTTCCACATTTTATTACACATTCCTTTCCACTCCATTCAGTTCCACATTCCATTCCACATTCCATTCCATTCCGTTTCACATTCCATTTCATTCCATTGCACATTCCATTCATTTCAATTCCACTTTCCATTCCACTTTCCCTTCCATTCCATTCCACATTCCTTTAAACATTTTATTACACATTCCTTTCCACTCCATTCAGTTCCACATTCCATTCCACATTCCATTCCAAATTCCATTCCACATTCCCTTCCATAATCCATTCCATTCCATTCTTCCTTTCATTCCACATTCCATTCCAAGTTCCTTTCCATTCCATTCCACGTTCCTTTCCACATTCCATTCCACATTCTATTCCACGTTCCTTTACATCCCATTCCATGTTCCATTCCACTTTCCGTTCCGTTCCATTCAACGATCCATTCCACATCCCATTGCACATTCCATTCCACATTGCATTCCACATTTCATTCCACGTTCCATTGTATGTTCCTTTCCAGTTTCCATTCCTTTCCATTCCACGTTCCATTCCACATTCCATTCCATCCCATTCCATGAACCATTCCCCATTCCATTCAATCCCATTCCATGAACCATTCCCCATTCCATTCAACGTTTCATTCCGTTCTATTCCACATGGCACTCCACATTCCATTACACAGTCTGTTCCACATTCCAGTCCGCATTACATTCCATTACATTCAACATTCCATTCCACTTTCCATTCCATTCCATTCCACCTTGAATTCCACTTTCCATTTCACATTCCATTCCATTCCATTCCACATTCCATTCAAAATTCCATTCCATTCAATTCCACATTCTATTCCACATTGCATTTCACAATCCATTTCATTCCATTTCACATTCCATTAGACATTCAATTCCATTCAATTCCACAGTCCTTTCCACATTCCATTCCACATTCAATTACGTTCCATTCCACATTCCTTTCCATATTCCATGTCACATTTCATTCCACATTAAATGACATTCCATTCTATTTTCCATTCCACATTCCATTCCACTTTCCATTCCATTGTATTGCACATTCCATTCCACATTCCTTTCCACATTCCATTATAGATTCCATTCCATTCCTTTCCTTTCCACATTCCATTCCTTATTCCATTCCATATTCCATTCCACATTCCATTCCAGTCCATTCCACGTTCCATTCCACGTTCCAGCCACGTTCCTTTCCATTCCATTCCAAGTTTCATTCCACATTTCTTTCCAGATTCCATTCCACGTTGCTTTCCGTTCCATTCCATGATCCACCCTGCTTTCCATTCCAATCCATTCCACGTTCCATTTCATATTCCATTGCACATTCCATTCCACTTTCCATTCCACGTTCCATTCCACGTTCCATTCTACGTTCCCTTCCATTCCATTCCACTTTCCATTACACATTATATTCCGTTCCATTCCATGAGCCATTCCACATTCCATTCCACTTTCCATTCCACAATCCATTCCATTCCATTCTATGTTCCTTTCCACATTCCATTCCACTCCATTTCACGATCCATTCCACATTCCATTCCACGTTGCATTCCACATTCCATTCCACTCCATCCCATGATCCATTCCACATTCCATTCCACGTTCCATTACACCTTCCATTCCGTTCCATAGCAAGTTCCATTCCACATTCCATTCCACATTGCATTCCACATTGCATTCTGTTCAATTCCTCATGCCACTCCACATTCCATTGCACATTCCATTCCACATTCCAGTACACTTTCCTTTCCAATCCATTCTAGATTCCATTCCACATTGCATCCCATTCCATTCCACATTATATTCCACATTCCCTTCCACATTCCATTCCATTCCATTCCGGATTCCTTTCCACATTCCAATCCATTGCATTCCACATTCCATTCCACATTCCATTCCATTCCTTTCCACATTGATTCCACATTCCATTCCATTCCATTCCACGTTCCATTCCACATTCCATTCCTTTCCATTCCACTTTCCATTCCACATTCGATTACACTCCTTTCCAAATTCCATTGCGTTCCATTCCACATTCCTTCCACATTGCATTCCACGTTCTGTTCCATTCCATTCCACGTTGCATTCAATGTTCCATTCCACGTTCCATTCCACGTTCCATTCCACATTCCATTCCATTCCATTCCACGTTCCATTCCACCTTCCATTCCACGTTCCATTCCACCTTCCATTCCACATTCCATTCCACGTTCTATTCCATTCCATTCCACGTTCCATTCCACCTTCCATTAAAAATTGCATTGCATTCCATTTGATTCCATTCCGGTCCACATTGCATTCCATGCCATTCCACATTCCAGTCTATTCCATTCCACGTTACTTTCCACGCACCTTTCCACTTCACAGTACATTCCTATCAATGTTCCATTCTATTCTATTCCACGTTCCATTTCATTCCATCCCACGTTCAATTTCATTCCATTTCATATTCCATTCCGCATTCCATTTCACATTCCATTCCATTGCTTCCACGTTCTATTCCATTCCAACCCACATTCCATTCCATTTTCCATTCCATTCCACATTCCATTCCACATTCCACTCCACATTCCATTCCGTTACATTCCACATTCCATTCCATATTCCATTCCACATTCCCGTCCCCATTCCTTTCATTACATTCCACATTCCATTCCACATTCCATTCCATTCCATTTCACTTTCCATTCTCTTCCATTGCACATCCTGTTCCATTAAATTCCACATTCCATTCCATTCAATTACATTCCATTCCAAATTCCATTCCATACCATTCCGCATTTCATTCTATTCAATTCCATTCCACTTTCCATTCCATTCCATTCCAGATTCCATTCTATTCCATTCCACATTGCCTTGCATTCCATTCCTTTTCATTCCATATTCCATAACATTCCATTCCATTCCATATTGCATACCGTTCCATGAAACATTCAATTGCATTTCATTCAACATTGCATTCACTTCCATTTCACGTTCCATTCCATTCCATTGCGTATTCCATTCCATTCCACATTCAATTCCACATTCTATTCCCTTCCATTCCACATTCCATTCCATTCCATTCCACATTCCATTCCATTCCATTCCACATTCCATTCCACATTGTATTCCCTTGCATTCCGCAATCCATTCCATTCCATTCCACATTCCATTCCACTTTCCATTCCACATTCCATTCCACATTCCATTCCTCATTCCGGTCCCTATTCTATTACATTACATTCCACATTCCATTCCACATTCCATTCCATTCCATTCCACATTTCATTCTATTCCATTCCTTTCTACGTTCCTTTTCATTCTGTTTCACATTCCTTTCCACATTCCATTTCACCTTTCATTCCACATTCCATTTCACTTTCCGTTCCTTTCCATTCCATTCCATTCCATTCCATTCCACATTCCATTCCATTCCATTCCATTCCATTCCCCATTCCACACCAATCCATTCCATTCTGCATTCCATTCTTTCCATTCCACTTTCCACTCCATTCCATTTCACATTCCATTGCATTCCATTCCACATTCCATTCCACATTCCTTTCCCTTCCTTTGTACATTCCATTCCATTCCGTTCCTTTCCATTCCACTTTCCGTTCCAATTTCCACTCCAGGTTCCATTCCACGTTCCTTTCCATTCCATTACACATTCCATTCCACATTCTATTCCATTCCATTACACTTTCCATTCCGCATTCCATTCCACTTTACATTCCGGTCCATTCCAGATTGTATTCCACATTCCACTCCACATTCCATTCCATTCCATTCCACATTCTATTACACATTCCTTTCCACATTCCATTCCATTGCATTCCACATTACATTTCACATTCCATTCCTTTGCATTCCACATTCAAATCCACATTTCATTCCATTCCACATTCCATTACACATTCCATTCCGCTCCATTCCATTGCATTCCACTTTCCATTCCATATTCCATTCCTTTGCATTACCCATTCCAATCCACATTCCATTCCATTCTATTCCACATTCCATTCCATTCCATTCCACGTTCCATTCCATTCCAGTGCATTCCACATTTCATTCCATTCAATTCCGCTTTCCATTCCATTCCATTCCATTTCATTCCACATTCCATTCCATTCCATTCTAGTCCATATTGAATTTCATTCCATTCCACATTTCATTCCGTTCCATTCCAAATTCCATTCCATTCCATTCCACATTCCATTTCATTCCATTCCATTAAATTCAGCATTTCATAGCATTCCATTCCTTTCCACATTCCATTACTTTCCTTTCCACATTCCATTCCACTGCATTCCACATTCCATTCCTCATCGCTTTCCATTCCATTCCACTTTCCCCTCCACGCTCCATTCCATGTTCCTTTCCACGTTCCATTCTACTTTCCATTCCATATTCCATTACACATTCCATTCCATTCCTTTCCACATTCCATAACATTCCTTTGCATTCCATTCCACATTCCAGTCCATTCAATTCCACATTCCATTCCACATTCTTTTCCATTCCTTTCCAAATTCCACTCTATTCCTTTCCACATTCCATTCCGTTCCATTCCACATTCCATTCCATTCCACATTCCATTCCACATTCCATTCCATTCCATTCCACATTCAATTCCATTCCATTCCATTCCATTCCGTTCCATTCCATTCCTTTCTACATTGCATTGCATATTCAATTCTTTTAGATTTCATTGCACATTCCATTCCACTGATTTCCTGATTCATTTTCATTCCATTCTACATTCCATTCCACATTCCATTCCACATTCCAGTCCATTCCATTCCACATTCCATTCCACATCCGATTACACTCCTTCCAACATTCCATTTCATTCCATTCTACATTCCTTCCACATTACATTCCATGTTCTATTCCATTGCATTCCACTTTCCATTCCACCTTCCATTCCACGTTCCATTCCACGTTCCATTCCATTCCATTCCACAGACAGCACGCAAATAAATATATCAAATTATTAATTTATAACTCATTGGGTGGGATTTATAAAATTGCAGTAATTATCGTCTTTAATCAACTATAGAGTTTTAAAAAAAACCAGTTTATATTTGGATTCAGATCTTGTTTATCTTCCTTAGTTGCATATTTCTATATTTGCATATTAGCAGATTTAAGCTACGTTTAAAAATAGTATACATATATGTCTTTTTCTATTGTAGAGATGAAGTCTCTTTATGTTTCCCAGGCTGGTCTCAAATTCCTAGTCTCAAGTGGTCCTCCTGCCTTGGCCTCCCAAAATGCTGGGATTATAGGCATGTGCCACCATACCAGGCTAGTATACATATTTTGTTAAAATAATATAAATAATATAATATAGTATATTATAATATAATATGTAGGAGATATCACTCAGAAAACAGGTTTATTGAAAATGTAGGCAAAGATAGTGAGTAAATTAATTAATTCACTGTGGCTAAATCCACTAAGTAGGACTCAGCTTGTATAACCATTTCTGAGGATGTATAAATTTTATTGAACTTGAAGTTGACAGAGTGCAAATTATTTTGCATGCATTTTACAGCAAGAACACAGCCTCATCTTTTTTTTTTGGCATTATGAGAATTGAAATAAAGACATTTATATAGGAGTTAAGAATAAATCACTTAGGCAGATGGTAAGGATATGGAAGTCCTTAGTAAGGCTTTTCTCTTTAATGAAAAGCAGCCCCAAATCATTTTCTAACAAAGAGCAGTCTGTAAAATTGAGCTGCATTCGAGCTGCTGACATAGACAAGCCAGCTGGGAGCTTGTACGGGTGAATGCCGGCAAAACCTAGGGACTAGACACGTTCAAGATGGCGGCCCCATCTTCCCGGCAGGAACTACGGACTAGACACCTTCAAGACGGCGGCTCCATCTTCCCTTCAGGAACTAGGGACTACACACCTTCAAGATGGCGGCTCCATCTTCCCAGCAGGAACAAGGGGCTAGACACCTTCAAGATGGTGGCTTCATCTTCCCAGCAGGAACTAGTGTCTAGACACGTTCAAGATGGCGGCTCCATCTTCCCTCCTCTTTGTCAACCACATGTACAGTAAGAAAAGCCGACAAGATGGCACTGATCAACTGGAAATGCCATTTGATTAAGATGAGGGTGGGGCGACCGGCTTTCCCCACGCACTCTGTGGATGTCATACCTGATGGAACCAATCTTTGAGCTCTACGTAAATTAAACACGGCCTTCACCAGCCTGCCTATAAAGTCTGCAAAGGTCAGGTGCCTCCCCCCTTTTTGGCTCTCTTTCTCTCTCTGTCTCTCTCTCTCTTTCCCTCCCCTTCCCTCCTTCCTTCCCTCCCTCTCCCTCCCTTCCTCCTTCCCTCCCTTCCTCTCCCTCCCTTCCTCTCCCTCCCTTCCTCCTTCCCTCCCTTCCTCTCCATCCCTTCCTCTCCCTCCCTTCCTCTCCCCCTCCCCCTTTCTCTCTCTGTCTCTGTCTCTCTCTGTCTGTCTCTCTGTCTCTCTCTCTTGCAAGGAGCTGCTCTCCTCCTTTCTTCTGTTGGGACTTTTGTGTCTGACTGTCTTTCTGTCTCTCTCTGTCCCTCTGTCTCTCTCTCTGTCTCTCTGTCTCTCTCTCTGTGTCTCTCTGTGTCTCTCGGTCTGTCTCTCTCTCCCTCTCTGTCTGTCTCTCTCTCTGTCTGTTTCTCTCTCTTTCTCTCTCTGTCACAAAGAGCTGGTCTCCTCTCTCCTTTCTTCTGTTTGGACGTGTGTGTGTGTGTCTGTCTGTCTGTCTGTCTCTCTGTGTCTCTCTGTCCCTCTGTCTCTCTGTATATCTCTCGGTCTGTCTCCCTTTCTGTCTCTCTCTCTCTCTCTCTCTGTCTCTGTCTCTCTCTCTCTCTCTCGCAAGGAGCTGCTCTCCTCTCTCCTTTTTTCTGTTCAGACCTGTGTGTGTGTTTCTGTCTGTCTCTCTGTCTCTCTCTGTCCATCTGTCTCTCTCTCTGTCTCTCTCTTTTTCTATCACAAGGAGCTTCTCTCCTCTCTTCTTTTGTTTGGACCTCTCTGCTTGTGTGTGTCTATGTGTATGTGTGTCTTCCTCTCTCTCTCTCTCTCAAGGAGCTGCTGTTCTCTCTCCTTTCATCTGTTCGGACCTCTGTGTGTGTGTCTGTGTGTGTGTGTGTGTCTCTCTCTCTGTCCCTGTGTGTGTCTGTCTCTCTGTTTCTCTCTCTGTGTCTCTCTCTGTATTTCTGTGTGTGTGTGTGTGTCTGTCTCTCTGTCTCTGTCTGTCTCTGTCTCCCTCTCTCTCTCTTTCCCTCACAAGGAGCTGCTGTCCTCTCTTTTCTCCTGTTCGGACTTCTGTGTGTGTGTTGTCTGTCTCTCTATCTCTGTCTGTCTGACGGTCTCTCTCTGTCTCTGTCTCTCTCTATCTGTCTGTCTCTGTCTCTCTCACAAGGAGCTGCTCTCCTCTCTCCTTTCTTCTGTCCATTAAACTTTTCACTCTTTAACCCATCCACATCTGTCATTTGTCCCTGTCCTCAATTCTTTCTCAGTATAAGACAATGAACTCCAGGTTTTATACCACAGACAACGTAGCTGTTTCCAACACCAGGAGTCTTAGCTAGAAAAAGTGAGTGTATGTAATCGTCAGCATTTGCTACTGATGACAGGATAAAACAAATTATGCCAAGATATTTAAAGAGGCTTATTCTGAACCTATATGAGCACCTGTTCTCCAGTGTTACATGGTCTCAAGAGATCCTGAGAAGGTATGTTGAGGAGGTCTTGTTACAGTTCCATTTTTATTTATTTATTTACTTATTTTTTAATTGAGATGGAGTCTCACTCTGTCATCCAGGCTGGAGTGCAATGGCATGATCTCGGCTCACTGCAACGTCTGCCTCCAGGGTTCAAGCGATTCCCCTGCCACAACCTACTGAGTAGATGGGATTACAGGCCCCCGCCACCACATCTGGGCATTTTTATATTTACTAGAAATGGTCAGGCTGGTCTTGAACTGAACTCAGTTGATTTGCCAGCCTCGGCCTCCCAAAGTGCTGGGATTACAGGTGTGAGCCACTGCACCCGACCTACAGTTCTATTGTATATATTTCAGGGAGACAGGAATTGTAGGTAAAATCATAAATCAATACATAGAAGGTATACCTTGTTTTGGCCCTAAAAATGAAACATCTCAAAGCGGGTTCCTATGAGTCATAGGTGGGCTTTAGGGATTCTTTAGTTGGCAATTATGTTTTATGTATAAAACATAAAAATGTAAGGCTGGGCATGGTGGCTCAAGCCTGTAATCCCAGCACTTTGGGAGGGTGAGGCGGGTGCATTATCTGAGGTCAAGGGTTTGAAACCAGCCTGGCCAATATGGTAAAACCCCGTCTCTACTAAAAATACAGAAATTAGCTGGGCCTGTAATCTCAGCTACTTGGGAAGCTGGGGCAGGAGAATTACTTGAATCCAGGAGCCGGAGGTTGCAGTGAGCTGAGATTGTGCCACTGCACTCCAGCCTGGGTGAAAGAGTGAGGAAAGAAAAGAAAGAAAGGAAGGAAGGAAGAAAAAAAGACAAAAAGGAAAGAAAGAAAGAATGAAAGAAAGAAAGAGAAAGAAAAGGAGGGAAGGAGAGGAAGGAAAAAGAGAGAAAGAAAGAGAAACAAAGGAAAGAAAGAAAAAACAAAGAGGGAAGGAAAGGAAGGGTAGGGAAGAGAAGGGAGAAGGGAAAGAAAGGAAGAAAGAAAAGAAAGAGAGAAAGACAAAAAAAGAAAGAAAAAGAAAGAAAGAAAGGAGAGGAAGGAAAAATAAAGAGAAAGGAAAGAAAGAGAGGGAAGGAAGGGAAGGGTAAGGAAGAGAAGGGAGAGGGGAAAGAAAGGAATGAAGGAAAGAGAAAGAGGGAAGGAAAGAAAGAGAGAGAGAAGGAAGGAAGGAAAGAGGAAGGAAAAGGAAGGAAAGAAGGAAATATTTTGTAGATGCCACGATATGGTTTGGCTGTATCCCCACCTAAATCTCAAATTGCAGCTCCCAAATTTCCCACGTTTCATCGCACTTACCCAGTGGGCGATAACTGAATCACAGGGGCAGGTCTTTCCCTTGCTGTTCACATGATAGTGAAGATGTCTCACGAAATCGGATGGTTTTATAGAGGGCAGTTCCCCTGCATGCACTGCCATGATTGTGAAGCCGTCCTCAGTCATATGGAACTGTGAGTCCATTAAACCTCTTTCCTTTATCTTTTACCCAGTATCAGGCCGGGCGCGGTGACTCATGCCTGTCATCCCAGCACATTGAGAGGCCGAGGCAGGAGGATCACCTGAGGTCGGTAGCTCAAGACCACCCTGCCCAACATGGAGAAACCCTGTCTGTACTAAAAATACAAAATTAGCTGGGCGTGGGGGCACGTGCCTGTAATCCCAGCTGCTCAGGAGGCTGAGGCAGGAGAATCACTTGAACCCGGGAGGCGGAGGTTGCAGTGAGCAGCGATGGCAGCATTGCACTCCAGCTTGGGTGACAAGAGCAAAACTCCGTCTCAATCAATCAATCAATCAATAACCTAGTTTCAGGTATGTCTTTGTTAGCAGCCTGAGAACAGAGTTATATATACAGAGTCTTGCTATGTTGTCCGGGCTGGTCTCGAACTTCTGGGCTAAGTGATGCTATCACCTCAACCTCTGAAAGTGGTGGGATTACAGGCGTGAACCACTACGCCCAGCCTCCATGAGTCTGATTTTAACCCATCTCTTTTGTATTTCTCAGTCCTTGTCCACACATCTCATCACACATGTGCGCAGCAAACAGACACGCCGTGTGAACCTAAGCACAGCTCTCCAAGAGAACTCTAGTCAACTTTTCGTACGTGGGACATTGGCTGTATTTCTGTTCCTTTCCTTCTTTTCTGTCTCTTTCTCCTATTTCCCAAAACTCCGTTGTGTTTCTGATTTGTTTACTTCGATTTCGGCAAAAGGAAAACACACTGGTAAGTGGGGTTTATAAATCTATCTTCGTTATCAAGGGAAGATTGAAACGGCATGGAGGCAAATGAAATTAACCGTGCATGGGACACGCCATCGATAAAACGCTGATAAGTGCAGAAAGACTGTTTAGAAGGAAACATATGTCCAAAAAAAAAAAAGAAAAAAAAAGGATCTTAATCATGGTTTAAGCTTATCTGATGGATTTCAACAGAAACACATCAAGTCTAATTGATTGTTTACATGCACTTTTGATGGTTTCTGCATTCTGTGTGATGAGATAACGTTTAAAAAAACGTTGAAACGCAAAGAACTCAAGGATTCTTCTAAAGGGAGAGTGGAGTTTACTACATTCGACATGGACGGCTTCTCTTCTGTATTTCAACAGGGTTATCATCTGCGAATTTGGAGATTCTCTGAGAGCTTCACGGCATCCTGGGTGTCAAACTCTTTCAAAATTCATACTTTAAACTATCTGACAACATGGGATTGGGTTTTGGCATTCTCTAGGTCTACTGAGAGAGGTTCTGGAATGCAATTTAACTTTAAATGCCTGCCTATCATCTATCTATCTATCTAACATCTATCTGTCTTTCAATCATCTATCCATTCCTCTCATCTATCTACCTACCTATCTATCTATTCATCCATCTCATCTATCTATCCATCCACCCATCCATTCATCCTTCCATGTATCCATCTATGTATCTATCTGTGTATCTATCTATATATCTATCTATCTATGTATCTATCTATCATCTATATCTATCTATCTATCTACCTATCTATGTATCTATCTATCTAGTCATTCGTCTCATCTATCTTCCTATCTATCTATGTATCATCTATCTACTTACCTATTTTCTATCATCTGTCAATCAATCTATCTATAGATCCAGCATCTATCTACCTTATCTGTTATCTATCTATCGTGTGTCCATCTATCTACTATCACCTATCAATCTGTCATCTACCATCTCTTTATCTACCCATCTCATCATCTGTCTATCAACTACCCATCCATCTTGATCTATCTATCTATCTATCTATCTATCTATCTATCTATCTATCATTTTTTGTTTTTTTTTTTTTTAGACAGAGTCTCGCTCTGTCGCCCAGGCTGGAGTGCAATGGCACAATCTTGGCTCACTACAAGCTCCACCTCCCGGGTTCACGCCATTCTCCAGCCTCAGCCTCCCGAGTAGCTGGGACTACAGGCGCCCACCACCGTGCCCAGCTAATTTTTTGTATTTTTAGTAGAGACGGGGTTTCACTGTGGTCTCAATCTCCTGACATCGTGATCCGCCCGCCTTGGCCTCCCAAAGTGCTAGGATTACAGGCGTGAGCCACCGCGCCCGGCCCTATCTATCTATCTGTCTATCTATCATCTATCTGTCCATCACATCTCTTTTTCTACCCATTCATCTTATCTATTTGTCTATTTATCTATAATCAGTCTATCCATTTCATCTATCTATCTATCTATCTATCTATCTATCTACCAACCTATCATCTATCTATCCATTCATCTATGTATATCTATCTATCTATCCAACTATGTGTCTATCTATGTATCTATTATCTATCTATCCACTATCACTAATCTATCATCTATATATCCACCTATATCATCTATCATCTCTCCAGTCATGTCATCTATCATCCATCTATCTATGTATCTATGTATGTATGTGTCTATCTATCTATCTATCTATCTATCTATCTATCTATCTATCTATCATGTATCTATCTATCATGAACCCAAAATATCTGAGGCAGGTGTCAATGAATTTAGCAAGTTTATTTTGCCAAGGTTAAAGACACACCCATGAGACGGCCTCAGGAGGTCCTGACCAGAGTTGTTCAAGGTGGTTGGGGCACGGCTTGGTTTTATACATTTTAGAGAGACATGAGACATCAACCAATATGTGATATTGTAAGCTGTGCATTGGTTTGGTCCGGAAAGGTGAGACAGCTCAAAGTGAGGAGGGGGCTTATAGGTGATAGGTAGGAATTCCCTTGTGGACAGATTGTGAGGGACATATGTGATCTTTGTATCTCTGTAGCGATCTTATTTATGAATAAAATAGGAGGCAGGTTTGCCTGATGCAGTTTCCATATTGACTTTTTCCTTTGGCTTAGTGATTTCGGGGTCCTAAGATTTATTTTTCTTCCTATCAATCAATCTATCTATCCATCCATCCATCTATTCATCCTTCCATCTATCCGATTATGTATGTATGTATGTATGTATATATGTATGTATCTATCTATGTATCTGTCTGTCCATCCATCCATCTATTCATGGATGTATGTATGTATGTATCTATCTATCATCAATCTATCTATCTATCTGTCTGTCTGTCTGTCTGTCTGTCTCTCTATCCATCCATCCTTCTATTCATGTATGTGTGCATGTATCCATCCATCCATCTATTCATCTATGTATGTATGTATGTATGTATCTATCCATCTATCCATCCATCCATCCATGTATGTATGTATGTATGTATCTATCTATCCATCCAGCTATCCATCTATGTATCTATGTATGTGTCAGTCCATCCATCCATCCATCCATCTATTCTTGTATGTATATATCTATCCATCCATCCATCCATCCATCCATCCATCTATCCATCTATGTATGTATGTGTGCATCTATCTATCTATCTATCCATCCATCTATCCATCTATGTATGTATGTATGTATGTATGTGTCTGTCCATCCATCCATCCATCTATTCATGTTTGTATGTATCTATCCATCCATCCATTTATTCATCTATGTATGTATGTATGTATCCATCCAGCCATCCATCTATCCATGTATGTATATATGTATCCATCCATCTATCCATCTGTGTATGTATGTATGTATCCATCCATCCACCCATCCATCTATCCATGTATGTATATGCGTATGTATGTATGTATGTATCCATCCATCCATCCATCCATCTATCCATGTATGTATATGCGTATGTATGTATGTATCTATCCATCTATGTATGTATGTATGTGTCTCTTTATCCATCCATCCGTCCATCCATCTATCCATGTATGTATAAGGGTATGTATGTATGTATCTATCCATCTATGTATGTATGTATGTGTCAGTCTATCCATCCATCCATCCATCCATCCATCTATCCATGTATTCATGTATCTATCCTTCCATCCATCTATGTATGTATGTATCTATCCATCTATTTATGTATGTATGTGTCTGTCTATCCATACATCCATCCATCCATCTATCCAAGTATTTATGTATCTATACTTCCATCCATCTATGTATGTATGTATATATTTATCTATCCATCATCTACCATCTATTTATCTGTCTCATCTATCTTTCTATTTATTGTGTATCTATCAATCATCTATCCACCCATCTCTTGCCCCTTCCCCTGTGTATGTACTTGCGTACTTACCTATCTACGGCAACCAGAGATATTTTACCACCAGGAGATATATTGCAAATATCTGGTGACAATTTTGGTTGTCACAACTGGGGAGGGGGTGGTCCTGGCACCTGGTGGGTGAAGCCCAGGGTCTCTGCTCAAAACCATACAGTGCCCAGGACAGCCCCACCACAGAGAATCCTCCATCCCCAAATGTCAGCAGAGCCTGGGCTGAGAGACCCTGAAATAGACAAGCATTAACTTCTCTCAGCTCTAGATTTGATAACTCTACAAAATGTCTGTTTCCTGACACCTTCTCTGATTTTTCACTATTACAGTTCCCCCAAATAGAACGCTGTAACTAACCACAATCACAAATACACTCAGAGCTAAAGCCACTTGGCCCCTATTGGAGGAAAAACAGGACCCAAGAAACAATTCCTGGCATCCAGCTGACCCTTACAGGTTTTGCTAGGACATTCAGAAGTCACTGTGGCTGTCCCCAGGGGCCCAGAGTCATTGTGAGAAGCTCAGAGAAGCTGGAGAACCCGCGGATGGCAGCTGGGCATGGGGTCCTGCCTTTGTGCAAAAGTCTTTTAAATTCAAATCTCCCTCCATCCCCTGGGCTGTAAAATCCCTCCTCCTGCCAGTAACACAGCTCTCCCTGGATTTACAGCTGCAATGTTTACCACCAGCCTGCTGAGCTCAGAACTTAGAGCCAGGCTTACCTTTTCAGAGCGAGTTTTCTTTTTTATTTTATTTTATTGTATTATTTTATTTTATTATTATTACGCTTTAAATTCTAGGGTACATGTGCACAATGTGCAGGTTAGTTACATATGTATACATGTGCCATGCTGGTGTGCTGCACCCATTAACTCATCATTTAGCATTAGGTATATCTCCTAAAGCTATCCCTCCCCCCTCCTCCCACCCCTCAACCGTCCCTGGTGTGATATTCCCCTTCCTGTGTCCATGTGTTCTCATTGTTCAATTCCCACCTATGTGTGAGAACATGCGGTGTTTGGTTTTTTGTTCTTGCGATAGTTTACTGAGAATGATGATTTCCAATTTCATCCATGTCCCTACAAAGGACATGAACTCATCATTTTTTATGGCTGCATAGTATTCTATGGTGTGTATGTGCCACCGAGTTTTCACGAGGCCAGTCTACTTTCCAAGCAGAGACTCTAAGAATGTCTTCTAAGCTGTGCCGTAACTGTCCAAGTGGTTCTTCCTGCCTGCTGAATAAAGACTCACAGCAATGCTGTAGACAAGGAATTTAAGAGACACAAGGCTGGCCATGCCATGCAGGAGGTGGAGTACCTACTCAAAGCTCAGAGATAGGGGTTTTTCAAACGCAGTGTTGTTACCAGAAAGGGGTCTTGATCCAGACCTCAAGAGAGGTTCCTGGTTCTTGCACAAGAAACATTCAGGGTGAGGTCATAGAGTAAAGTGAGAGCAAGTTTATGAAGAAAGTAGAGGGGCCAGGCGCGGTGGTTTGAGCCTGTAATCCCAGCACTTTGGCAGGCTGAGGCAGGTGGATCACCTTAGGTCAGGAGTTCGAGACCAGCCTGGCCAACATGGTGAAACCCTGTCTCTACTAAAAATACAAAAATTAGCTGGTCGTGGTGGGCGCCTGTCATCCCAGCTACTTGGGAGGCTGAGGCAGGAGAATCGCTTGGATCAGAAAGGTGGAGGTTGCAGTGAGCGGAGACATTGTCACTGTACTCCAGCCCGGGTGACAGAGCAACACTGTGCCCCAAAAAAAAGAAAAAAGGAAGAGAAATAATGAAAATTTTAAAAAATAGCCAAAAATGGAAATGTGAAATTTAAAACATATAAATATGAATACATATAAATACAAATAATATAACACAAATACATATAACAATACATATAATATAAATATAATTTAATTATACTTTAATTTTATTTATATTTTATTTTAACTGTGTGTTAAACTTATAAAACATAATGTAATAAATACATAGAAATATAGATACGTATATACATATAATGTACATATAATAAATACAAATTTTAAGTTTATATTTTAATTATAAAATATAGTAAATACATATAAATACATAGAAATACAAATACATGTATACATATAATATAATGTAAATACATATAACAAATATAATTTTAATTTTATTTATATTTTATTTTAATTATATTTTAATTATCTCATCAAATATAATATCATAAATACCTATAATATATACATATAAATATGAATACATATATACATATCATATAATGTAAATACATGTAATAAATATAATTTTAATTTTATTTATTTTTTATTTTAATTATATTTTAATTATCTCATCAAATATAATATAATAAATACCTATAATATGTACATAGAAGTATAAATACATATATACATATAGTATAATGTAAATACATATAATGAATGTAATTTTAATTTTATTTATATTTTATTTTAATTATATTTTAATTATCTTATAAAACAATAAACACATATAATATAAATACAGAAATATAAATACATGTATACACAAAATATAATGTGAATACTTATAATTTTAATTTTATTTATATTTTATTTTAATTATATTTTAATTATCTTATAATATATAATAAATAAATATAGACATAAATATATATACATATATAATAATGTAAATACATATAAGCATATAATTTACTTTTAATTTTATTTGTATTTTATTTTAGTTATGTTTTAATTATCTTATAAAAAATAAATACATGTAATATAAATACATATATATAAATACATATATACATATAATATAATGTAAATACATAATAAATACAATTTAATTTTAATGTTATTTATATTTTACTTTGTATTTCAATTATTTTATAAAATATAATACATATGCATATAAATATAAGTACATATCACTATAAAAATGGCTGTGATCATCACAAGGAAATATCAAATGCCCAGGAGTAAAGTCAATAATAAACACCCTGAGTGACTAGAGAGGCAACTGCCGATCTTGCAGGCACGTGAAAGAATCCTTTGAGTAGAGAAGGCGGGAAATGCAGAAGAGAAACATCTTGAGGTCCCCAAAATCACAAAACTAAAGGGAAAATGGAAGCTGGAAACCGAGGAGGGTAAAGCTGCCTCCCGTTCTATTCAAAGTCACCTCTGACCTGGAGGCCCCCTCCCTGCTTTCAGTTGTCTCTACCTCTCTTGACAGAACTAATATACCTCTTCTATATATATTGATGGAGACCTTATGTCTCCCTAAAGTTTATGAAGCCAAGCTGTGCCCCGTCCACTTTGGCCCCATGTCACTAGGACTTCCTGAGTCTGTGTTATGGGTGCACGTCCTCAACTTTGGCAAAATAAACTTTCTAAATGAGCTGAGACCTGTCTCGGATGTGGTGAAACCCCGTCTGTACTAAAAATTCAAAAATTAGCTTGTTGTGGTGGGTGCCTGTCATCCCAGCTACTCGGGAGGCTGAGGCAGCAGAATCGCCTGGATCAGATAGGCGGAGGTTGCAGTAAGCCGAGACCTTGTCATTATACTCCAGTCTCGGTGACAGAGCTGTCACCTGTGGTGTAACTGTACAAGTGGTTCTCTGTGCCTGCTCAGGAAGCTCAGGAAGGGTACTCAGGAAGCAAATGAAAGAAGGCTTTGGCCAGGTGCGGTGGCTCATGCCTGTAATCCCATCATTTTGGGAGGCTGAAGCAGGCGGATCACCAGAGGTCAGGAGTTCGAGACCAGCCTGGCCAACATGGCGAAACCCTGTCTCTACTAAAAATACAAAAATTAGCCAGGCATGGTGGCGGGCGCCTATAATCCCAGCACTTTGGGAGGCCAAGGCAGACGGATCACCTGAGGTCAGGAGTTCGAGACCAGCCTGGCCAACATGGCAAAATCCCATCTCTAATAAGAATACAAAAATTAGCCAGGCATGGTGGCTCACACCTGTAATCCCAGCACTTTGGGAGGCTGAGGAGGGCAGATCACCTGAAGTCAAGAGTTTGAGACCAGCCTGGCCAACGTGGTGAAACCCCATCTCTACTAAAAATACAAATATTAGCTGAGAGCAGTGGTGGACATATGTAGTCACAGCTACTCGGGAGACTGAGAGAGGAGAATCGCTTGAATCCTGGAGGCAGAGGTTGCAGTGAGCTGAGATGACGCCATTAATTGCACTCCAGTCTGGGCCACAGAGCGAGACTCTGTCAAAACAAAATGGAACAAAAAGAATGCTTTAAGAAGTGTGTGGATCACAAGGTCCAGAGACTGAGACCATCCTGGCTAACACAGTGAAACTCCATCTCTACTAAAAATACAAAAAATTAGCCGGGTGTGATGGCAGGAACCTGTAGTCCCAGCTACTTGGGAGGCTGAGGCAGGAGAATGGTGTGAACCCAGGAGGTGGGCAGTGAGCTGAGATCATGCCACTGCAGTCCAGCCTGCGCAACACAGCAAGACCCCATCTCAAAAAAAAAAAAAAAAGAAAAAATAGTAGAGAAGCCTGTGGTCCCTTGGGATGTATAGATTTCATTTTGTAAATATATCAGTATTTCCCAAATTAAAATACAGCCTTAATCCCTGCAGAAAGTTTCTTTTTCAGGTCTGCAAATCAGTACACTGATTTCCAAATGTTTCTGTAGAAACATTAGCCTGGCTAACATGGTGAAACCCCATCTCTACCAACAATACAAAATATTGGTTGGGCGTGGTGGCAGGTGCTTGTAATCACAGCTACTCGGGAGGCTGAGGCAGGGGAATCACTGGAACCCGGGAGGCGGAGGTTGCAGTGAGCTGAGATCACGCCACTGCACTCCAGCCTGGGCGACAGACCTAGACTCTGTCTCAAAAAAATAAACAAATAAATAAATAAATAAATAAATAAATAAATAAATAAATAAAATAAAATAAGAATCCCCTGTCCCTTCCTTTTGTGGTTCAAGACACCGGGTGTGACGTTTGCAATGCAACAGAACAAGGTATAACCGGTGATCCTTTCCACATCCTGGTCATGGAGGTCTTCATACCTCAGAAGGAAAAGTTATCTTTATTTATTTATTTCCTAAAGTTCTCTTTATTTATTTATTTAATTTCCAAAGTTCTCTTGATTTATTTCTTTATTTGCTAAAAACCAGCGAAAATCAGGTCTCAGCAAGAACAGACAAGAAACTCCTTTATAAAGATAATAATCAATGAAAACTGTAAGGCAGCATCCCGTAAACAGACAGACAGATCAGTAACGAGAAGTAACACAAAGGGCCGGGCATGGTAGCTCCCGCCTGTAATCCCAGCACTTTGGGAGGCTGAGGCGGGAGGATCACGAGGTCAAGAGATCGAGACCATCCTGGCTAATGTGGTGAAACCCCGTGTCTACTAAAAATACAAAAAATTAGCTGGGCGTGCTGGCGTGCACCTGTCATCCCAGCTACTCAGGAGGCTGAGGCAGGAGATTTCCTTGTACCCGGGAGGTGGAGGTTGCAGTGAACTGAGATTGCACCACTGCACTCCAGCCTGGGCCACAGAGCGAGACTCCGTCTCAGAAAAAAAATAAAATAATAATAATAAGTAACACACTGAGAGTTTATGACGTGACAGAGGTGGTTTTTCAAATTTATTCCATTAAAAAAAACAAGATTTCTGTGTGTCATAAAATATATACAAAATTAAAGGGAAGTTCAGAGACCACATGGAAATTACATTCTAAACCAAAGCATCATTAGTACACATGGGGCTGTTTCAAATCAAACATGAAGTTTCCCCCAGTGAAAAAGTCAAACAGTACAAGACAAATGGCCGGAATCAAAAGAACACGTTCGATTTCAATAAAGATTACAGAAATACTTCCTTTAAAACAAGGAGACCTCACTTGAATTTTCTACATTGCATAATGCTTTTGTGCCCTGAAGGTCCTCCAGAGGCCGCACACAACAAGAACATTTTTTGCTGGCAGAGGATTTTGTTGAAAACTCAGAAGCTTTGAAAATGCCCATTCTCTTGCCTGGGCGTGGTGGCTCACACCTGTCATCCCAGCACTTTGGGAGGCCGAGGTGGGCGGATCTCCTGAGGTCAGGAGTTCGAGACCAGCCTGGCCAACATGGTGAAACCCCGTCTCTACTAACAATACAAAAATTAGCTGGGTGTGGTGTCAGGCGCCTGTAGTCCCAGCTACTCAGGAGGCTGAGGCAGGAGAATCTTTTAGAACCCGGGAGGTGGAGGTTGCACTGAGCCAAGATCGGGCCATTGCACTCCAGCCTGGGTGAGAAGAGGGAGACTGTCTCAAAAATATATATATAATAAAAATAAATAAATAATAAAAATAAAATAGGCTGGGTGCAGTAGCTCACGCCTGTAATCCCAGCACTTTGGGAGGCCGAGGCAGGTGCATCACCTGAGGTCAGAAGTTTGAGACAAGCCTGGCCAACATGGTGAAACCTCGTCTCTACTAACAATACAAAAATTAGCTGGGTGTGGTGTCAGACGCTTGTAATCCCAGCTACTCAGACGGCTGAGGCAGGAGAATCTATTTGATTCTCCAACCGGGAGGTGGAGGTTGCGGTGAGCAGAGATCAAGCCACTGCACTCCAGCCTGGGTGTGAAGAAGGAGACTGTCTCAAGAAAAAATAATATAATAAAATAAACAAATAAAGAATAAAATAGGCCAGGCGCAGTAGCTCACACCTGTAATCCCAGCACTTTGGGAGGCCGAGGTGGGCAGATCACCTGAGGTCAGGAGTTTGAGAGCAGCCTGGCCAAAACAGTGAAACCTTGTCTCTACTAAAAATACAAAAGTTAGCTGGGCGTGGTGGTGCACACTGTAATCTCAACTACTGGGGAGGCTGAAGCAGAAGAATAGCTTGAAGCCGGAAAGCGGAGGTTGCAGCGGGCCGACATTGCACCACTGCACTCCAGCCTGGGCGACAAGAGTGAAAAAACAGAAAGAAAAGAAAAGAAAAGAAAATGCCCATCCCATTGGATCCAGGCATTGCATTTTTTTACTAAGTGTTACAAAGTCAAAACGAGCAAGGAGAAATCACAGCAAAAAGAAAATTACACAGTGCAAACATGCCGAAAATGAGAAGCTTGTCTGTGTGGAAGGAGAGAAGAAAAGATTTGTGGGGAAGAATTTTGTCTTTTTTATTGTGTACTTTAGAGATTTTCTACATGTATGGGTGAAAAATAGATATATGTAAAAATAGAATATGTGAAAAATGGAATAAAATCACATATATGAAAAATAGAATTAAAAATGACGGGCTGAGTGTGGTGGTTCGCGCTGGTAATCCCAGCACTTTGGGAGACTGAGGCGGGGAGATAGCTTGAGCCTAGGAGTTTGAGGCCAGCCTGGGCAACAAATAATACAAAATAATAATATCTACCAATAATACAAAAAAATCCATCCTCCTGCCTCAGCCTCCAAAGTAGCTGGGACTACAGGAGTGTGGAGTCCCAGCTACTTGGGTGTGGTGGCCCACACCAATGGTCCCGGCTAATTGGGAGGCTGAGGCAGGAGGATTGTTTGAGCCCAGGAGGTGGAGGCTGCAGTGAGCTGTGGTCATGTCACTGCACTCCAGCCTGGGTGACAGAGCGAGACTCTGTCTTTAAAATAAAACAGCAGGCCAGGCGCGGTGGCTCATGCCTGTAATCCTAGCAATTTGGGAGGCCAAGGCAGGTGGATCATTCGAGGTCAGGAGTTCGAGACCAGCCTGGCCAACATGGCGAAACCCCATCTCTACTAAAAATACAAAATTAGCCATGCGTGGTGTCACACACCTGTAATCCCAGCTACTCAGGAGGCTGAGGCAGGAGAATTGGTTGAACCTGGGAGGCGGAGGTTGCAGTGAGGCAAGATCATGCCACTGCACTCCTGCCTGGTCTCCAGAGCGAGACTCCCTCTCAAAAAAAGTTGCAGCGAGAGAGAAGGGAGAGACAGAGGAGCCAGGAGAACACATGAGGAATAGAGAATGGAAGAAAGAGGCTCAAGCTCACACCCTGGAGAAGGAGAGGAGCAGGCTTGGCCACCCGGTACCGTATCCACAGTGCAGAGAATGCTGTAGTTACAAGATACGAATAGGAATGTCTTGATCTCCTTACCTCAGTGAACATGGCAATGCATAGTTATGCTATTTATTTATTAATTATTATCATTATTATTTTGAGACAGTGTCTTACCCTATCACCCAGGCTCGAGTGCAGTGGTGCCATCTCTGCTCACTGCAACCTCCGCCTCCCAGGTTTAAGCGATTCTCCTGCCTCAGCCTCCGGAGCAGCTGGGACTACAGGTGCGTGCTACTGCGTCCGGCTAATTTTTATATTTTTAGTAGAGGTAGGTTTCAATATGTTGGCCAGGCTGGTCTCAAACTCCTGACCTCAGGGGATCCGCCCGCCTCGGCCTCCCAAAGTGCTGGGATGACAGGTGTGAGCCACCACACCCGGCCAGTTATCCCATTTAGATAAACAATTAAGTGTGCAGCAGTGGATGACTTCAGCAATGAGTTAGAAGAGGACCGAGAGACCAAGAGGAGGTGAAGGAGATTTCATTCCAATTCTTCGTCCACGCTGGCTGTCCAGCCTCCCCGCGTCCCTCAGAAGACGATGCTGAAATCCCGTTGTGTCTATGGTGATGGCAGATGGGGAACAGCCAGATTCTCAAGGCGTCGCCGGCCACATCTGTTCCCGTTTTCTCCTCATCCAGGCCATACCAGCGAGAGCGGAAATGCAGTTTTAATAAGACGGTCCCCCCAAACTATTTCTGAAGGCATTTTGCAGGGTGACCTCAGTGTGGATTGTAAATACAGAATTCATATGTGCTGGGCTTCCTGACTGTAATTACCTATCAAAAGTTTCAGGGTTTCAATGAAATTCTTTATGAAGCATCAAATGGTCTCAAAGCGGAATCTCACCCCCACCTCTCCATCTCTATACATTCCTGGGACAGAGAATTGATTCTCACGTTTCATACACAGGACAGACAAGCATATTTGGTATTTTAATCCCATCCCAAGATGTTTGTGTGGAATTAATTTTCCTCATGGAATATTTCTTTTCTCCTCATGTGCTGGAGAACAGCTACCCACTACTCTCCAGGCAGTGTGGCAGGAGGAGAGAGAAGGGCTGGCTCTGCAGAATCCTTCATCTTGGCTGGGTGCGGGGGCTCACACCTGTCATCCCAGCACTTTGGGAGGGTGAGGTGGGCGGATCACCCGAGGTCAGGAGTTCGAGAGCAGCCTGGCCAACATGGTGAAACCCCATGTTGGGTGAAACCCCAATTTGTTAAAAATAGAAAAAATTAGTCGGGCGTGGTGGCAGGTGCCTGTAATCACAGCTACTCGGGAGGCTGAGGCAGGAAAATCACTGGAACCCGAGAGGAGGAGGTTGCAGTGAGATGAGATCATGCCACTGCACTCCAGCCTGGGAGACAGGGCGAGACTCTGTCTCAAAAAATGAAATAAAGTAAAATAAAATAAAATAAAGTAAAATAAAGTAAAATAAAATAAAATAAAATAAAATAAAATAAAATAAAATAAAAAGAATCTACTGTCCCTTCCTTTTGTGGTTCAAGACACTGGGTGTGACGTTTGCAATGCAACAGAAGCAGGTAGAACTGGTGATTCTTTGTACGTTGTAGTCATGCAGGTCTTCATACCTCAGAAGGAAAAGTTCTCCTTATTTATTTATTTTGAGAAGGAGTCTCGCTCTGTCAACCAGGCTGGAGTGCAGTGGCGCAATCTTGGCTCACTGCAAGCTCTTCCTCCCGGGTTGATGCCATTCTCCTGCCTCAGCCTCCGGAGAAGCTGAGACCACAGGTGCCCGCCACCACGCCCAGCTAATTTTTGCATTTTTAGTAGACACACGGTTTCACCATGTTGATCAGGCTGGTCTCGAAGTCCTGACCTCAGGCGATCTGCCTGCCTCAGCCTCCCAAAGTGCTGGGATGACAGGCGTGAGCCACCTTGCCTGGCCGGACGTCAACTCTTAAATACAGGTGGACTTTCCAGGTTGACCCTTCTGGCTGGTGGACTTACAGGTGCAGCAAATCCCATTATTTCATTCCTTTCCTTGCTTAACTCTCCTACTGACTTATCAGAGTCCATTATATCATTCTCATGCCTTTGCGTCCTCATAGCGTAGCTCCTACTTATAAGTGAGAACATAGTGATGATTGATTTTCCATTCCTGAGTTACTGCACTTAGAATCATGGCCTCCAGCTCCATCCAGGTTGCTGCAAATGCCGTCATTTCATTTCTCCTTATGGCTGAGTAGTATTTGGGGTAGATACCAAACTTCCAAGTATCTTAGTCACTTTCAGGGCTGGGACTAGAGTGAGGCATTCATCTAGGGCAATAGATTTATTTCATTATTATTATTATTATTATTATCTGAGACGGAGTCTCGCTCTTGTTCCCCAGGCTGGAGTGCAGTGGTGTGATCTCAGCTCACTGCTACCTTCGCCTCCTGGTTCAAGAAATTTTCCTGCCTCAGCCTCCTGAGTAGCTGGGACTATAGGCACCTGCCACCAACCCCAGCTAATTTTTGTATTTTTAATACAGATGGGGTTTCACCTTGTCGGCCAGGATGGTCTCGAAATCCTGACCTCTGGTGATCCACCGTCCTTGGCCTCCCAATGTGTTGAGATTACAGGCGTGAGCCCGTGACTGGCTGGGCACCAGATTCAAAACCTGAGTCACTAGACAAGTAATAATTTATGGCAATGATTTTGAAAAATCCAGAAGAATGCCACGAGTCTGCAAAGAACACAGTAGCCACATCTTAAAGAAACAGGTGCAGGTAAAGACAGGTAGAAGTGGCTGGCTGCAGTGGCTCACACCAGTTATCCCAGCACTTTGGGAGGCCAAGGCAAGGCACGAGGATCGCTTGAGCCCAGGAGTTTGAGAGCAGCCTGGCCAACATAGCAAGACCTCATCTCTACAAAAACTGTGACACATTAAGTGGGCATGAAGGCATGACCCTGTAATCGGAGCTACTTGGGAGGTTGAGGTGGGAGGAGGGCTTGAGTCACAGTGAACTGTGACTGAGCCTCTGCACTCCAGCCTGGGTAACAGGGACCCTGTTGTCTAAAAACAAAAATCAAGAGAAATCCAACAACGGTGTGATGAACACAATGGCAACATTTTATAAGTAGATGGATGGGTGTACATAAAGATAGGGTAACTTACTGAGACCTACGTGAGCTTAAAGAGCGAAAAATAGGCCGGGTGCGGAGGCTTACACCTGTCATCCCAGCACTTTGGGAGGCTGAGGCGGGCGGATCAGGAGGTCAGGAGTTCGAGACCATCCTGGGTAACACGGTGAAACCCCGTCTCTACTAAAAATACAAAAAAATTAGCCGGGCGTGGTGTCGGGTGCCTGTAGTCCCAGCTACTCGGGGGGCTGAGGCAGGAGAATGGCGTGAACCTGGGAGGTAGAGCTTGCAGTGAGCCGAGATTGCACCACTGCACTCCAGCCTGGACGACAGAGCGAGACTCTGTCCAAAAAAAGACAGAAAGAAAGAAAGAAAAGAGAGAAAGAAAGAAAGAAAGAAAGAAAGAAAGAAAGAAAGAAAGAAAGAAAGAAAGAAAGAAAGAAAGAAAGAAAGAAGAAGAAAGAAGGAAGGAAGGAAGGAAGGAAGGAAGGAAGGAAGGAAGGAAGGAAGGAAAGAAAGAGAAAAAAAGAAAGAAAGAGAGAGGGAAAAATACCGTGATCCTCCTTTTTTTTTGTCTTTTGAGATGGAGTCTTGCTCTGTCCCCCAGGCTGGAATACAGTGGCGTGATCTCGACTCACTGCAACCTCCACCTCCCAGGTTCAAGCAATTCTCCTGCGTCAGCCTCCTGAGTAGCTGGGATTACAGGCACCTGCCACCACACCCGGCTAATTTTTGTATTTGTAGTAGAGGCGAGGTTTCACCATGTTGGCCAGGCTGGTCTCGAACTCCTGACCTCAAGTGATCCGCCCACCTTGGATTCCCATAGTGCCAGGATTACAGGCATGAGTCACTGCGCCTGGCCAGTGCTGCTTTTTATAATGACAAAACAGGTGCCTGTCCCACCTCACAACTCAGCCCTTGGGTAGGGGTTGAGCCCCAAGTAGCTTCATTCACACCTGTCAGAGTCATAACGAAATGTTTCTTATTTTAGAAGCACATTCTCTGGTTTTCTTTTCTGTTTTACTTTTTTAACACACAAACATATTTTTAATATAGTTCTAAGAGAAGAAAAAGCAGGTCGTAAAACTGTAATATGTTTTCCTAATATTTTATTTATTTTTCATTATTACTATTTTTTAGATATGCCAGCATGTCGAAAAGAACCTTTATTACTTTCTATAATTGCCTCTTATGCTTTGTTACCAGATGCCTTTGGAGCAGGAGCCTCTGTGGCAGGTGTTTCTTCTATTTTAGGACTGGAGCCTTTTTTGTTGTTGTTTTGTTTTGTTGAGAGGGAGTCTTGCTCTGTCCCCCAGGCTGGAGTGTAATGGCACGATCTTGGCTCACCGCAACCTCCGCCTCCCAGGTTCGAGCGATTTTCCTGCCTCAACCTCCCGAGTAGCTGGGATTACAGGCACCTGCCACCACGCCTGGCTGATTTTTGTATTTTTAGTAGACACGGTATTTCACCGTGTTAGCCAGGCTGGTCCTGAACTCCTGACCTCGTGATCCACCCACCTCAGCCTCCCAAAGTGCTGGGATTACAGGCATGAGCCAGTGCGCCTGGCTGGAGCTGAAGCTTTTTGACCCTTCTGAGCTTTCGGAGCAGGTGCCTCTGTGGATGTAACCATCTTCTCACTCTATTGGCAGGTGTTTCTTCTATTTTAGGAGCTGGGGTTTTTGAGTCCTCTGAACTTTTGGAGCAGGTGCTGCCTTCTGGCCTGTGGTTTTCTGGGAAAGAATCTTCTGGGCTGAATCTTCTGTTCTTTCTTACCCACAGTGGTCATCTTTTTTGCTGGAACTTTAGCAGCAGCACCTGCAGCAGCAGCAGGTGCTTTTTTGGAATAAGCTTTCAGTATAGCTGCCTTTTGAAGCTTCTTAACTTTATTCTTGATGATTCTGTTCCTCATTTTCTTTGCCTTCATAACTTTAAAATGATCCAAATCTGTCATCTTGGCTTTTTGGAGAAGATTTCAGGAGAGCTGCCTTTCGAAGCTTTTTTTTTTTTTTTGAAATGGAGTCTTGCTCTGTTGCCCAGGCTGGAGTGCAATGGCACAATCTCAGCTCACTGCAACCTCCACCTCCCAGGTTCAAGCGATTCTCCTGCCTCAGCCTCCTGAGTAGCTGGGATTACAGGCATGCACCACTACACCCAGCTAATTTTTGTATTTTTAGTAGAGACAGGGTTTCACTGTGTTAGCCTAGCTGGTCTCAAACTCCTGACCTCGTGGTCTGCCCACCTTGGCCTCCCAAAGTGTTGGGATTACAGGTGTGAGCCACCACACTCAGCCGGATAACTTCTTGAGTGGTGATTTCAGAGGTGTTGGCGCACATCCGAGTCTTGTGCACCATACCCAATGCATGGTCTTTTATTTCCGGTCACCCCCGGGCCTTTCCCCCAGATTCCCCAAAATCCATGTTTCATTCTTATGCCTTTGCATCCTGCTAGCTTAGCTCTCACTTATGAGTGAGAACATAGGATGTTGGTTTTCCATTCCTGAGTTACTCCACTTAGAATAATGGTCCCCTGAGGCCATTGGAACATCAGAGAGCCCTCCCTCCCTGCTTCATGAATCTTGCCTCTTTCTGTTTTTTTTTTATTTTTTGTAGAGTTAGCGGAGGGGGGAATCTCACCATATTGCCCAGGCTGGTCTCGAACTTCTGGCCTCAAGCCATCCTCCTCTCTCAGCCTCACAAAGTACTCACTGGCATGAGTCGCTGCCACGTGGATGAATCGTGTGTCTTTTTACCTGCAACCATGTCCATCAACCCTCGTCGGTGTTCGTCAATATTATCAAACATTATTATTGTTATCATTAAATATGAAATAATAATTATTAAATATAAATTAAATATTTAATTTATATATAATAATATTATATATAATATATATTATATATTATATATAATATTAAATATTTAATATATATTATATATAATATATAATATATATAATATTATACATTATATATTATATATAATATTAAATATATAATATATAATATTATATATTATATATTATATATAATGTATAATATTATATATAATATATAATATATAATATCATATATACTATATTATATAACTATTAAGTGATGTTAAATAAGTTAAATATTGGTTAAATATTTAATTTATATTTAATCAATATTTAATCAATATTTCTATTGATTTATATTTCTATTTTATATTGCATATATTGCAATATGCATATAGATGCTTATCTATTGCATAGATATATATGCATAGCTATATATGCATATACAAATATATGGATATATGCAAATATATGGATATATAGATATATGCATGTTTATATTTTAATTAAATATTTAATTAATATCTAATAATAATCACAAATATTTAATATTAATAATTAAATATTAATTATTAAATATTTAATTAAATATAGGTATATGCATATATATTAAATGTTGCTCAACATTTTCCACATCTCACAACTTTCACAGCCGATCCAGCCATATGTTGTGATGTCAGGGGACCCCCCCCCAGTATCCCTCTCTCTCATTGCCAGGTGCCCACACCGAGGTGACCCGGGGACCCCTGCTTTCACAGGCCTGGATTGTGAGGGAGTCTGAAGCATTCACCATTGGTGGGGCACGCTCAGGTGATCAGTGGGACGTGAGTGTGGAAGGTGGGACAGCCAGGAGACAGACGATGTCTCCTGTAACACAGCAGGAGCACAGGAGAAAAGAAAGAAAGAAAAGAAAGGAAAGAAAGAAAAGAAAGAAAGAAAGAAAAGAAAGGAAAGAAAGAAAAGAAAGAAAGAAAGATGACACCACAGCCTGGCACGGTGGCGCACGCCTGTAATCCCAGCACTTTGGGAGGCGAGGCAGGTGGCTTACCTGAGGTCAGGAGTTCAAGACCAGCCTGACCAACATGGTGAAACCCCGTCTCAACTAAAAATACAAAAATTAGCCTGGCATGGTGGAGGGTGCCTGTAATCCCAGCTACTTGGGAGGCTGAAGCAGGAGAATCGCTTGAACCCGGGAGTCGGACGTTGCAGTGAGCTAGGCATGGTAGCTGGTGCCTGTAATCCCAGCTACTCGGGAGGCTGAGGCAGGAGAATCGCTCGGACCCGGGAGGTGGAGGTTGCAGTGAGCTGAGCTCGTGCTACTGCCCTCCAGCCTGGGCGACCAGAGCAAAACTCCATCTCTAAAATATATGATCAAAAAATAATAATAATAAAATAAAATATATGATCAACACAATGTAAATTAGACAATTTATAGTCATACAGCGTCCATCGTGACCTCACCCACAGTGGGAGAGAAAAATTAAAAAAAAAAAAACAGTTTTAGGACGATCCCCATGAAATTGTCAAAACCAGCCATCTTCTAAATATCTGACTGGGGCTGTCAGAAAACAGACTTCAGAGAAGAATACAAATCATTGTTTCCAGCCGTAATAACAGAGTTCAAAGCTGAGAGGATATGAAAAATTCATCGTGTGTCTACTTGAAACGAGGGATGTAAATTATGACACTTTGTCTATATTTGTACAATATGTTCTCATTGGCAAATACGGGATCCGTTCATTGTTTCGTTAAATACCTGACAACTCTGTAACAGTTGAAAAGATGGGTGCTTAAATCAGTGTTTCCCACTCTAGGACGGCAAGAAAACAAAAATAAAGAAATAAAACAGGGTCAGAGAGAATGAGAGCCGGGGGAAACTTTATCTAAATCAGTTGCTTGGACCGGGTGTGCGGTGGCTCAGGACTGTCATCCCAGCACTTTGTGAGGCTGAGACGGACGGATCACCTGAGTTTGGGAGTTCAAGACCAGCCTGGCCAACATGGTGAAACCTCGTCTCTACTAAAAATACAAAAATTAGCCAGGCGTGGTGGCAGGTGCCTGCAATCCCAGTTGCTTGGGAGACTGAGGCATGAGGATAGCTTGAACGCGGGAGGTGGAGCTTGCAGTGAGCTAAGATCGGGCCAGTGCACTCCAGCCTGGGCGAACAGAATGAGATTCTGTCTCAAAAAAAAAAAAAAGAATTTCTTGAATTCATTCTCTAGGTCTGGGTATGTGATGCGAAGCTCTCCTAAATGCTGAGAAGATGCAAACAGCGTTTTGGTGCATGTCTGTTATCCCAGCTACAC
Source organism: Pongo abelii (assembly GCF_028885655.2). Classification (NCBI taxonomy): domain Eukaryota; kingdom Metazoa; phylum Chordata; class Mammalia; order Primates; family Hominidae; genus Pongo; species Pongo abelii. The sequence goes on along the minus strand of NC_072000.2, from coordinate 12,113,334 downwards.
GGGAGGACGAGATGGGAGAATTGCTTGAGCCCAGGAGGTTGAGGCTGCAGTGAGCTGAGATTGCACCAGTGCACTCCAGCCTGGGTAACAGAGGGAGACCCTGTCTCAAAAAAAGAAAAAAGACATGGAAATAACATTTGATGAAGAAGATGAGGAAAGCCCACACTTTAGCTTTCAAACTGCTCCAATTTTTTTTTTTTGAGACAAAGTCTTGCTCTGTTGCCCAGGCTGGAGTGCAGTGGCGTGATCTCAGCTCACTGCAACCTCTGCCTCCCGGGTTCAAGCAGTTCTTCTGCCTCAGCCTCCCGAGTAGATGGGATTACAGGCGCCTGACACCACGCTCAGCAAATTTTTGTTTTTTTGGTCGAGACCAGGTTTAGCCATGTTGGCCAGGCTGGTCTTGAACTCCTGACCTCAGGTGATCCAGCCGCCTTGGCCTCCCAATGTGCTGGGATTACAGGCATGAGCCACCGCGCCCAGTGCAATTTTTCCAAATTCTTAAGTCACATGTACCCCAGATGCAAGTACTCATACCTCAGACAAGGCAAGAAATTATGATTTTTCCTGCTGACTAAGAAATTCTCATAGCAAAGTATCCCTTGAATAATATAGCCTGGTTATTCCAGTTTGCATATCTTTTGTTTTTTTGAGATGGTGTCTCACTCTGTCACCCAGGCTGGAGTGCCGTGGCTTCATCTCGGCTTGCTGCAAACTCCACCTCATAAATACGGTTCTCTGGCTTCAGCCTCCTGAGTAGCTGGCATTACAGGTGCCCACCACCACACCCGCCTATTTTTTTTTTTTTTTTTTTTTAAGTACAGACCAGGTTTTACCATGCTGGCCACGTTGGTCTCAAACTCCTGACCTCAAGTAATCTGCCTGCTTCGGCCTCCCAAAGTGCTGGGATTACAGGTGTGAGCCACCATGCCCAGCCTCCAGTTTGCATATCTTGCTGATAGGTTTAATTAGCTGAATGAGCCCAATTTGATAATGCAGGTGGGCAATATTGCTTTCCTGCTGCACACAGGGTCATAGATGAAATGACATCTATCCTCGGTATTCAAAGCAGTTGAATACATTCTGGTTTGCAATTTTGACTGATTTGGTAAGAGGTGGCGGCTGAAGAATCTCAATCCAGTTTTTTAGGTTAGCGTTTTGTTTCGTTTCTTTTTGAGACTCAGTCTTGCTCTGTTGCCCAGGCTGGAGTGCAGTGGTACAATCTCAGCTCACTGCAACCTCCGCCTCCCGGGTTCAAGCGATACTCCTGCCTCAGCCTCCCAAGTAGCTGGGATTACAGGCACCTGCAACCATGCCGGGCTAATTTTTGTATTTTTAGTAGAGACGTGCTTTCACCATGATGGTCGGGTTGGTCTCGAACTTCTGACCTCTGGTGATCCGCCTGCCTCGGCTTCCCAAAGTGCTGGGATTACAGGCATGTGCCACCACGCCTGGCTAATTTCTGTATTTTAGTAGACATGGGGTTTCGCCATGATGGTCAGGCTGGTCTGGAACTCCTGACCTCTGGTGATCCGCCCACCTCGGCCTCCCAAATTGCTGGGATTACAGGTACGTGCCACCACGCCCAGCTAATTTTTGTATTTTAGTAGAGACGGGCTTTCACCATGATGGTCAGGCTGGTCTCGAACTTCTGACCTCAGGTGATCCGCCCGCCTTGGCCTCCCAAAATGCTGGGATTACAGGCGTGAGCCACTGTGCCAGGCCTCTGGTTTGCAATTGTGACTGAGCTGGTAAGAGGTGGGGGCCAAGGATTCTCAATCTGTTTTTTTAGCGTTTGTGTTTTTTTTTTGTTTGTTTTTGAGACAATATCTTGCTCTGTTGCCCAGGCTGGAGTGCAGTGGTGCAATCTCAGCTCACTGCAGCCTCCACCTTCTGGGTTCAAGCCATCCTCCTTCCTCAACCTCCCAAGTAGCTGGGACTATAGGCATACATACCACATCCAGATAATCTTTTTTTTCTTGGTACAGACAGGGTTTCACCATGTTGCCCAGGCTGGTCTCAAATTTCTGACCTCAAGTGATCCACCCGCCTGGCCTCCCAACGTGCTGAGATTACAGGCGTGTGTCACTGCACCCGGCCACTTTTTTCTTTTCCTTTTTTTAAATAATAGCACAATTGCACAGCTCATGAGTGCCACAGAAAACACACGTTAAATGTTTTCCACCAAATTTTGATTTTATTGCGGTTAAAAATAAACAAGTACCAGAAAATCAGATCTTTTTGTAAAATGTTAAGCACGCATTATGGTTAATGTACACAGGGTAATTGAATTTGATTCGAGTTCATTTACTCTTGCCAAATCAAGCCCCACCGAACAGGTTTTAGTTGTTGTTAGAGACTCAGCTTTGAAATGTCCATTTATCTCTTCCTTTCAACTTCTGGATGTGTTGAAGTGGGGAAAATCCTGTGAGTATAATTTACATGTTACTGCTGCTTTCCACGCTAAGGAGTGCCTGATGAATTCTTTATATGGCGCATCTGAAAGCAAACTCTGAAATGAGGCCGGGCGCCGTGGCTCAAACTCTGAAATGAGGCCAGGCGCCATGGCTCACGCCTGTCATCCCAGCACTTTGGGAGGCCGAGGAGGGCAGATCGCCTGAGGTCAGGAGTTGGAGACCAGCCTGGCCAACATGGTGAAACTTCGTCTCTTCTAATAATACAAACACTAGCCTGGTGTGGTGGCGGGCGACTGTCATCCCTGCTACTTGGGAAGATGAGGCAGGAGAGTCGCTTGAACCCGGGAGGCCGAGGTTGCAGTGAGCTGAGATCGCGCCATTGCACTCCAGCCTGGGCAACAGCGAGACTCTGTCTCAAAAAATAAAAATAGTCACTCATGAGCATCGCCTTATTTTCCATTGTTACTGGTTATTGATAAATTCAGGGAAATACTGGTTTTATAATTTTACAGTTGCTAGAAGTTGCGTCTCACTTTATTTGATGATTTGGTGGTCTTGCATTCTTTTAATTTATTCTGGGTTAATTCTCTATGTCTATTCTTTCTTCAACTTCAAATTTTGATCTCTGCACAATTTTCTGCAATTTGTTTTTTATTTTTTGGTTTTTTTCTTCTTTCACACCCCCTATCGTCTTCTTGGGCTCTTTGCCATATTAGTCGTGTTTTATTTTGTCTTTTCTATATCATTCTTTGTTTCATTTCTATTTTTCTATCCTCTATTTCTCTCTCTCTCTTTTCTCTTTTGAAACAGCATCTCACTCTGTCACCCAGGCTGGAGTGCAGTGGCGTGATCTCGGCTCACTACAACCTCCGCCTCCTGGGTTCAAGTGATTCTCCTGCCTCAGCTTCCTGAGTAGCTGGAATTACAGGTGCCTGCCACCACGCCTGGCTAATTTTTGTAGTTTTAGTAAAGACGCAGTCTCACCATGTTGGCCAGGATGGTCTCGAACTTCTAACCTCAGGTGATCCTCCTGCCTCGGCCTCCCAAACTACGGGTATTTTGTTGCTGTTGTTTTTGAGATGGAGTCTCGCTCTGTCGCCCAGCCTGGAGTGCAGTGGCGCGATCTCGGCTCACTGCAACTTCCATCTCCCAGGTTCAACTGATTTTTCTGCCTCGGCATGCCGAGTAGCTGGGATTACAGGCATGCGCCAGCATGCCTGGCTGATTCTTCTATTTTTTAGTAGAGAGGGGTTTCACCATGTTGGCCAGGCTGACCTCGAACTCCTGATCTCTGGTGATCTGCCCACCTCAGCCTCCCAAAGTGCTGGGATTACAGCCGTAAGCCACCGCACCCAGCCAAAAAGATATCTTAAGAGATCTCAGCATCTCACCTCACTGTAACCTCCACCTCCTGGGTTCAAGTAATCCTCCTGCCTCAGCCTCCCAAGTAGCTGGGATTACAGGCGTGCGCCACCACGACCAGCTAATTTTTGTATTTTTGTAGAGACGGGGTTTCACCATGTTGGCCAGTCTGGTCTCGAACTCCTGATCTCATGTAATCCACCTTCCTCGGCTTCCCAAAATGCTGAAATTACAGGTGTGAGCCACCACGCCCAGCAAAGCTTTTTCTAACTCGATAGCTTGAGAGCTTGCTTTCCTCTTGTTTTTGTGAAGTGCTTAACCCCAGGATTACTTTCTAAAAGATTCTGCTCTTCCCTACACCATTCTTTTTCATTATGGCAAAATACGTATAATGTCATATGCACAATTTTAACTGTTTTTCTTCTTCTTGAGACCACTCTTTTGTGTCTTGCTGTGGTTGTTGTTTTCTTGTGTTTTTTAGAGACAGGGTCTTCTCTTTTTTTTTTTTTTTTTTTGAGATGGAGTCTTCCTCTGTCGCCCAGGCTGGAGTGCAGTGGCGCAATCTGCACTCACTGCAAGCTCCGCCACCCAGGTTCACGCCATTCTCCTGCCTCAGCCTCCCAAGTAGCTGGGACTACAGGCACCCAACACAGCACCCGGCTAATTTTTTGTATTTTTAGTAGGGACGGAGTTTCACCGTATTAGCCAGGATGGTCTCGATCTCCTGACCTCGTGATCCGCCCGCCTCTGCCTCCCAAAATCCTGGGATGACAGGCGTGAGCCAACGCGCCTGGCCAAGACAAGATCTTGTCTTTTTGCCCAAGCTGGAGTGCAGTGGCGTGATCACACCTCACTGCAGCCTCCACTTCCTGGGCTAAACTGATCCCCCTACCTCAGCCTCTCAAGTAGCTGTGAATCCAGGTGTGAGCCACTGTACCCGGCTGAGAACAACTTTTTGCATTTTTAAAATTTAAATCTGTGCAATGTTCACTGTTGCCAACCAAATGTACCCTTTTCCACAAAAGAAAGCATTCTTTTTCCTGTGTTTAGCAATAAAATGTTTTAAGATCATGGTAGAGCACACATAATATAATCTCTGCCATTTTTGTCATTGTAAATAAGAGTACAATTTGGCTGGGCATGGTGGTTCACATCTGTAATCCCAGCACTTTGGGAGGCTGAGGCAGGCTGATCAGGAGGTCAGGAGATTGAGACCATCCTGTCCCACATTGTGAAACCCTGTCTTTACAAAAATACAAAAAATTAGCCGGGCACGGTGGTGCACACCTGTAGTCTCAGCTACTCGGAAGGCTGAGGTAGGGACATTGCTTGAACCCAGGAAGTGGAGGTTGCGGTGTGCCAAGATTGCGCCACTGCACTCCAGCCTGGGGAACAAGAGCGAGACTCCATCTCAAAAAAAAAAAAAAGAAAAAAAATTAAATATTCTGCAATGTTCATTGTTGCCAACCGAATGTATCCCTTTCCTCGAAAGAAAGCTTCTTTTCCTGTCTATAGCAATATATACTTTTTAAAAATTGTGGTAGAGCACACATAATATAATCTCTGCAATTTTTGGCATTTTAAAGAGTATAATTTGCCCAGGTGCGGTGGCTTATGCCTGTAATCTCAGCACATTGGGAGGGCAAGGCTGGTGGATCACCTGAGGTTGGGAGTTCAAGACCAGCCTGGTCAGCATGGCAAAACCCTGCCTCTACTAATAATACAAAAATTAGCCGGGTGTGGTTGTGTGTGCCTGTAATCCCAGCACTCTTGGAGGCCAAGGTGGGTGGATCACATGAGGTCAGGAGTTCAGGACCAGCCTGGCCAAAATGGCAAAACCCCGTCTCTACTAATAATACAAAATTTAGCCAAGCGTAGTGGCACATGCCTGTAATCCCAGGTACTCGGAAGGCTGAGGCAGGAGAATCACTTGAACCCGGGAGGCAGAGTTTGCAGTAAACTGAGATTGCGCCACTGCACTCCAGCCTGGGCAAAAAGAGTGAGACTCTATCTCAAAAAAAAGAAAAAAAATTAAATATTGTGCAATGTTCATTGTTGCCAACTGAATGTACCCTTTTCCTCAAAAGAAAGCTTCTTTTCCTGTCCATAGCAATATATATTTTTTTAATTGTGGGGGAGCACACATAATATAATGTCTAACATTTTAGCCATTTTAAAGAGTACAATTCAGCGAGGCATGGTGGCTCACGCCTGTAATCCCAGCACTTTGGGAGGGCTACTCAAGTGGATCACCTGAGGTTGGGAATTCAAGACCAGCCTGGTCAACATGGCAAAACCCCGTCTCTACTAATAATACAAAAATGAGCTGAGTGTTGTGCTGCGTGCCTGTAATCCCAGCACTTTGGGAGGCCGAGGTGTGTGGATCACCAGAGATCAGAAGTTCGAGATCAGCCTGGCCAACATGGTGAAATCCTGTCTCTACTAAAAATACAAAAAATTAGCTGGGCCTGGTGGCAGGTGCCTGTACTCCCAGCTACTCAGGAGGCTGAGGAAGGAGAATCACTTGAACACGGGAGGCGGAGGTTGCAGAGAGCTGAGATCGCGCCATTGCACTCCAGCCTGGGGAAAAAGATCAAAACTCTATACCCCTCAAAAAAAAAAACAGTACATTCAAATAATTGTGCAACAATTGTCACTAACCACCTCCAGAATGTTTTCATCATCCCAAACAGAAACTCTCTCCCCATGAAACACCAATTCCCCATTTCACCCCCCAGCCTCTGCCACCCATAGTTCTAGTTTCTGTCTCTATGAAATCTTTGCCTGTTCCAGACATTTTAGATAAGTGGAGTCATACACTATGGGGTCTCTCCAGTCTGGCTTCTCTCACTGGGCCTGATGTCCTCAAGGTTCACCCATGCCACAGCCTGCGTCTGACCCTCATTCCTTTTGCTGGCTGTATAGTATTCCACTGTGTGTCTCTTCTCCCACAGGGCCTGATTTCTTCAAGTTTCACCCATGCCGCAGCCTGCGTCTGACCCTCATCCCTTTTCCTGGCTGTTTAGTATTCCATTGTGTGTCTCTCCTCTCACTGGGCCTGAGGTCTTCAAGGTTCACCCATGCCGCAGCCTGCGTCTGACCCTCATTCCTTTTCCTGGCTGTATAGTATTCCATTGTGTGTCTCTTCTCTCACTGGGCCTGATGTCTTCAAGGTTCACCCATGCCGCAGCCTGCTTCTGACCCTCATTCCTTTTCCTGGCTGTATGGTATTCCATCGTGTGTCTCTTCCTTCACTGGGCCTGAGATCATCCAGGTTCATTCACACTGCAGCCTGAATCTGACCCTCATTCGTTTTTGCTGGCCATATACTATTCCATTGTGTGTCTCTTCTCCCACCGGGCCTGATGTCTTCAAGATTCACCCATGCCGCAGTCTGCGTCTGACCCTCATTCCTTTTCCTGGCTGTGTAGTATTCAATTTGTGTCTCTTCTCTCACTGGGCCTGATGTATTCAAGGTTCACTCACTCTGCAGCCTGCATCTGACCCTCATTACTATTCCTGGCTATATACTATTCCATTTTGTGTCTCTTCTCTCACTGGGCCTGATGTCTTCAAGGTTCATTCACACTGCAGCCTGCGTGTGACCCTCATTCCTTTTCCTGGCTGTATAGTATTCCATTGTGTGTCTCTTCTCTTACTGGGCCTGATGTCTTCCAGGTTCACTCACATTGCAGCCTGTGTCTGACCCTCATTCCTTTTCCTGGCTGTGTAGTATTCCATTTTGTGTCTCTTCTCTCACTAGGCCTGAGGTCTTGAAAGTTCATCCATGCTGCAGCCTGCATCTGACCCTCATTCCTTTTCCTGGCTGTGTAGTATTCAATTGTGTGTCTCTTCTCACACTTGGTCTGATTTCTTCAAGGTTCATTCACACTGCAGCCTGCATCTGACTCTCATTCCTTTTCCTGGCCATATAGTATTCCACTGTGTGTCTTTTCTCTTACTGGGCCTGATGTCTTCCAGGTTCATTCACACTGCAGCCTGCATCTGACCCTCATTCCTTTTCCTGGCTGTATAGTATTCCACTGTGTGTCTCTTCTCTCACTGGACCTGAGATCTTCCAGGTTCATTCACACTGCAGCCTGCATCTGACCCTCATTCCTTTTCCTGGCTGTATAGTATTCCATTGTGTGTCTCTTCTCTCACTGGGCCTGAGATCTTCCAGGTTCATTCACACTACAGCCTGCATCTGACCCTCATTCCTTTTCCTGGCTGTATGGTATTCCATTGTGTGTCTCTTCTCCCACTGGGCCTGACGCCTTCAAGGTTCACCCATGCCGCAGCCTGCATCTGACCCTCATTCCTTTTCCTGGCTGTATGGTATTCCATTGTGTGTCTCTTCTCCCACTGGGCCTGATGCCTTCAAGGTTCACCCATGCCGCAGCCTGCGTCTGACCCTCATTCCTTTTCCTGGCTGTATGGTATTCCATTGTGTGTCTCTTCTACCACTGGGCCTGATGTCTTCAAGGTTCACCCATGCCACAGCCTGCGTCTGACCCTCATTCCTTTCCCTGGCTATATGGTATTCCGTTGTGTGTCTCTTCTCCGACTGGGCCTGATGTCTTCACAGTTCACCCATGCCGCAGCCTGCGTCTGACCCTCATTCCTTTTCCTGGCTGTATAGTATTCCATTGAGTGTCTATTCTCTTACTGGGCCTGATGTCTTCAAGGTTCATTCACACTGCAGCCTGCATCTGACCCTCATTCCTTTTCCTGGCTGTATGGTATTCCATTGTGTGTCTCTTCTCCCACTGGGCCTGATGTCTTCAAGTTTCACCCATGCCGCAGCCTGCATCTGACCCTCATTCCTTTTCCTTGCTGTATGGTATTCCATTGTGTGTCTCTTCTCCCACTGGGCCTGATGTCTTCAAGGTTCACCCATGCCGCAGCCTGTATCTGACACTCATTCCTTTTCCTGGCTGTATGGTATTCCATTGTGTGTCTCTTCTCTCACTGGGCCTGAGGTCTTCGAAGTTCATTCACACTGCAGCCTGCATCTGACCCTCATTCCTTTTCCTGGCCATATGGTATTCCACTGTGTGTCCCTTCTCTCACTGTGCCTGGTGTCTTCAAGTTTCAGCCATGCTGCAGCCTGCTTCTGACCCTGATTCTTTTTCCTGGCTGTATGGTATTCCATTGTGTGTCTCTTCTCCCACTGGGCCTGATGCCTTCAAGGTTCACCCATGCCGCAGCCTGCGTCTGACCCTCATTCCTTTTCCTGGCTGTATGGTATTCCATTGTGTGTCTCTTCTACCACTGGGCCTGATGTCTTCAAGGTTCACCCATGCCACAGCCTGCGTCTGACCCTCATTCCTTTCCCTGGCTATATGGTATTCCGTTGTGTGTCTCTTCTCCGACTGGGCCTGATGTCTTCACAGTTCACCCATGCCGCAGCCTGCGTCTGACCCTCATTCCTTTTCCTGGCTGTATTGTATTCCATTGAGTGTCTATTCTCTTACTGGGCCTGATGTCTTCAAGGTTCATTCACACTGCAGCCTGCATCTGACCCTCATTCCTTTTCCTGGCTGTATGGTATTCCATTGTGTGTCTCTTCTCCCACTGGGCCTGATGTCTTCAAGTTTCACCCATGCCGCAGCCTGCATCTGACCCTCATTCCTTTTCCTTGCTGTATGGTATTCCATTGTGTGTCTCTTCTCCCACTGGGCCTGATGTCTTCAAGGTTCACCCATGCCGCAGCTTGCGTCTGACACTCATTCCTTTTCCTAGCTATGTGGTATTCCATTGTGTGTCTCTTCTCCCACTGGGCCTGATGTCTTCACGGTTCACCCATGCCGCAGCCTGCGTCTAACCCTCATTCCTTTTCCTGGCTGTGTGGTATTCCATTGCATGTCTCTTCCTTCACTGGGCCTGAGATCTTCCAGGTTCATTCACACTGCAGCCTGCATCTGACCCTCATTCGTTTTTGCTGGCCATATAGTATTCCATTGTGTGTCTCTCCTCCCACCGGGCCTGATGTCTTAAAAGTTCATCCATGCCGCAGCCTGCATCTGACCGTCATTCCTTTTCCTGGCTGTATAGTATTCCATTGTGTGTCTCTTCTGTCACTGGGCCTGGTGTCTTCAAGGTTCATCCACACTGCAACCTGTGTCTGACCCTCATTGCTTTTCCTGGCTGTATAGTATTCCATTTTGTGTCTCTTCTCTCACTGGGCGTGATGCCTTCAAGTTTCACCCATGCCGCAGACTGTGTCTGACCCTCATTCCTTTTCCTGGCTGTATAGTATTCCATTGTGTGTCTCTTCTCTCACTGGGCCTGAGGTCTTCAAGGTTCACCCATGCCGCAGCCTGCGTCTGACCCGTATTCCTTTTCCTGGCTGTGTAGTATTCCATTTTGTGTCTCTTCTCTCACTGGGCCTGATGTATTCAAGGTTCATTCATGCTGCAGCCTGCATCTGACCCTCATTTCTTTTCCTGGCTATATAGTATTCCGTTTTGTGTCTCTTCTCTCACTGGGCCTGATGTCTTCAAGGTTCCTTCACACTGCAGCTTGCGTCTGACCCTCATTCTTTTTCCTGGCTGTATAGTGTTCCATTGTGTGTCTCTTCTCTTACTGGGCCTGATGTCTTCCAGGTTCACTCACACTGCAGCCTGTGTCTGACCCTCATTCCTTTTCCTGGCTGTGTAGTATTCCATTGTGTGTCTCTTCTCTCACTGGGCCTGATGTCTTCAACTTTCATTCACACTGCAGCCTGCATCTGACTCTCATTCCTTTTCCTGGCCATATAGTATTCCATTGTGTGTCTCTTCTCTTACTGGGCCTGATGTCTCCCAGGTTCATTCACACTGCAGCCTGCATCTGACCCTCATTCCTTTTCCTGGCTGTATAGTATTCCCCTGTGTTTCTCTTCTCTCGCTGGGCCTGAGATCTTCCAAGTTCATTCACACTGCAGCCTGCATCTGACCCTCATTCCTTTTCCTGGCTGTATGGTATTCCGTTGTGTGTCTCTTCTCCCACTGAGCCTGATGTCTTCAAGGTTCACTCATGCCGCAGCCTGCGTCTGACCCTCATTCCTTTTCCTGGCTGTATGGTATTCCGTTGTGTGTCTCTTCTGCCACTGGGCCTGATGTCTTCACAGTTCACCCATGCCGCAGCTTGCGTCTGACCCTCATTCCTTTTCCTGGCTGTATGGTATTCCGTTGTGTGTCTCTTCTGCCACTGGGCCTGATGTCTTCAAGGTTCACCCATGCCGCAGCCTGCGTCTGACCCTCATTCCTTTTCCTGGCTGTATGGTATTCCGTTTTGTGTCTCTTCTCCCACTGGGCCTGATGCCTTCAAGTTTCACCCATGCCGCAGCCTGCGTCTAACCCTCATTCCTTTTCCTGGCTGTATAGTATTCCATTGTGTGTCTCTTCTCTTACTGGGTCTGATGTCTTCAATGTTCATCCATGCCGCAGGCTGCGTCTGACCCTCATTCCTTTTCCTGGCCGTATGGTATTCCATTGTGTGTCTCTTCTCTCACTGGGCCTGAGTTCTTCCAGCTTCATTCACACTGCAGCCTGCATCTGACCCTCATTCCTTTTCCTGGCTGTATAGTATTCCATTGTGTGTCTCTTCTCCCATTGGGCCTGATGTCTTCAAGGTTCACCCATGCTGCAGCCTACGTCTGACCCTCTTTCCTTTTCCTGGCTGTATTCCATTGTGTCTCTCTTCTCTCACTGGGCCTGAGAACTTCCATGTTCATTCACCCTGCAGCCTGCATCTGACCCTCATTCATTTTTGCTGGCCGTATAGTATTCCACTGTGTGTCTCTTCTCGCACTGGGCCTGATGTCTTCAAGGTTCACCCATGCCGCAGCCTGTATCTGACACTCATTCCTTTTCCTGGCTGTATGGTATTCCATTGTGTGTCTCTTCTCTCACTGGGCCTGAGGTCTTCGAAGTTCATTCACACTGCAGCCTGCATCTGACCCTCATTCCTTTTCCTGGCCATATGGTATTCCACTGTGTGTCCCTTCTCTCACTGTGCCTGGTGTCTTCAAGTTTCAGCCATGCTGCAGCCTGCTTCTGACCCTGATTCTTTTTCCTGGCTGTATGGTATTCCATTGTGTGTCTCTTCTCCCACTGGGCCTGATGCCTTCAAGGTTCACCCATGCCGCAGCCTGCGTCTGACCCTCATTCCTTTTCCTGGCTGTATGGTATTCCATTGTGTGTCTCTTCTACCACTGGGCCTGATGTCTTCAAGGTTCACCCATGCCACAGCCTGCGTCTGACCCTCATTCCTTTCCCTGGCTATATGGTATTCCGTTGTGTGTCTCTTCTCCGACTGGGCCTGATGTCTTCACAGTTCACCCATGCCGCAGCCTGCGTCTGACCCTCATTCCTTTTCCTGGCTGTATTGTATTCCATTGAGTGTCTATTCTCTTACTGGGCCTGATGTCTTCAAGGTTCATTCACACTGCAGCCTGCATCTGACCCTCATTCCTTTTCCTGGCTGTATGGTATTCCATTGTGTGTCTCTTCTCCCACTGGGCCTGATGTCTTCAAGTTTCACCCATGCCGCAGCCTGCATCTGACCCTCATTCCTTTTCCTTGCTGTATGGTATTCCATTGTGTGTCTCTTCTCCCACTGGGCCTGATGTCTTCAAGGTTCACCCATGCCGCAGCTTGCGTCTGACACTCATTCCTTTTCCTAGCTATTTGGTATTCCATTGTGTGTCTCTTCTCCCACTGGGCCTGATGTCTTCACGGTTCACCCATGCCGCAGCCTGCGTCTAACCCTCATTCCTTTTCCTGGCTGTGTGGTATTCCATTGCATGTCTCTTCCTTCACTGGGCCTGAGATCTTCCAGGTTCATTCACACTGCAGCCTGCATCTGACCCTCATTCGTTTTTGCTGGCCATATAGTATTCCATTGTGTGTCTCTCCTCCCACCGGGCCTGATGTCTTAAAAGTTCATCCATGCCGCAGCCTGCATCTGACCGTCATTCCTTTTTCTGGCTGTATAGTATTCCATTGTGTGTCTCTTCTGTCACTGGGCCTGGTGTCTTCAAGGTTCATCCACACTGCAACCTGTGTCTGACCCTCATTGCTTTTCCTGGCTGTATAGTATTCCATTTTGTGTCTCTTCTCTCACTGGGCGTGATGCCTTCAAGTTTCACCCATGCCGCAGACTGTGTCTGACCCTCATTCCTTTTCCTGGCTGTATAGTATTCCATTGTGTGTCTCTTCTCTCACTGGGCCTGAGGTCTTCAAGGTTCACCCATGCCGCAGCCTGCGTCTGACCCGTATTCCTTTTCCTGGCTGTGTAGTATTCCATTTTGTGTCTCTTCTCTCACTGGGCCTGATGTATTCAAGGTTCATTCATGCTGCAGCCTGCATCTGACCCTCATTTCTTTTCCTGGCTATATAGTATTCCGTTTTGTGTCTCTTCTCTCACTGGGCCTGATGTCTTCAAGGTTCCTTCACACTGCAGCTTGCGTCTGACCCTCATTCTTTTTCCTGGCTGTATAGTGTTCCATTGTGTGTCTCTTCTCTTACTGGGCCTGATGTCTTCCAGGTTCACTCACACTGCAGCCTGTGTCTGACCCTCATTCCTTTTCCTGGCTGTGTAGTATTCCATTGTGTGTCTCTTCTCTCACTGGGCCTGATGTCTTCAACTTTCATTCACACTGCAGCCTGCATCTGACTCTCATTCCTTTTCCTGGCCATATAGTATTCCATTGTGTGTCTCTTCTCTTACTGGGCCTGATGTCTCCCAGGTTCATTCACACTGCAGCCTGCATCTGACCCTCATTCCTTTTCCTGGCTGTATAGTATTCCCCTGTGTTTCTCTTCTCTCGCTGGGCCTGAGATCTTCCAAGTTCATTCACACTGCAGCCTGCATCTGACCCTCATTCCTTTTCCTGGCTGTATGGTATTCCGTTGTGTGTCTCTTCTCCCACTGAGCCTGATGTCTTCAAGGTTCACCCATGCCGCAGCCTGCGTCTGACCCTCATTCCTTTTCCTGGCTGTATGGTTTTCCGTTGTGTGTCTCTTCTGCCACTGGGCCTGATGTCTTCACAGTTCACCCATGCCGCAGCTTGCGTCTGACCCTCATTCCTTTTCCTGGCTGTATGGTATTCCGTTTTGTGTCTCTTCTCCCACTGGGCCTGATGCCTTCAAGTTTCACCCATGCCGCAGCCTGCGTCTAACCCTCATTCCTTTTCCTGGCTGTATAGTATTCCATTGTGTGTCTCTTCTCTTACTGGGTCTGATGTCTTCAATGTTCATCCATGCCGCAGGCTGCGTCTGACCCTCATTCCTTTTCCTGGCCGTATGGTATTCCATTGTGTGTCTCTTCTCTCACTGGGCCTGAGTTCTTCCAGCTTCATTCACACTGCAGCCTGCATCTGACCCTCATTCCTTTTCCTGGCTGTATAGTATTCCATTGTGTGTCTCTTCTCCCATTGGGCCTGATGTCTTCAAGGTTCACCCATGCTGCAGCCTACGTCTGACCCTCTTTCCTTTTCCTGGCTGTATTCCATTGTGTCTCTCTTCTCTCACTGGGCCTGAGAACTTCCATGTTCATTCACCCTGCAGCCTGCATCTGACCCTCATTCATTTTTGCTGGCCGTATAGTATTCCACTGTGTGTCTCTTCTCGCACTGGGCCTGATGTCTTCAAGGTTCACCCATGCCGCAGCCTGTATCTGACACTCATTCCTTTTCCTGGCTGTATGGTATTCCATTGTGTGTCTCTTCTCTCACTGGGCCTGAGGTCTTCGAAGTTCATTCACACTGCAGCCTGCATCTGACCCTCATTCCTTTTCCTGGCCATATGGTATTCCACTGTGTGTCCCTTCTCTCACTGTGCCTGGTGTCTTCAAGTTTCAGCCATGCTGCAGCCTGCTTCTGACCCTGATTCTTTTTCCTGGTTGTATAGTATTCCATTGTGTGTCTCTTCTGTCACTGGGACTGAGGTCTTCAAGGTTCATCCATGCTGCAGCCTGCGTCTGACCCTCATTCCTTTTCCTGGCTGTATAGTATTGCATTGTGTTCCCAGAGCAAATTCTGTTTACCTGTTCATCCACTGATGGGCGCCTCGGTTGCTTCCACGTTTGAACTGTTGTGAGTCATGCCGCTATGAAGTTGGGTATAGCAGTATGCTCTGTTTTTCTCGGAAAATTGGGAGATGAAAAAAATATATTCACCCATGAGATCATGTCCTTTGCAGGGACGTCGATGGAGCTGGAAGCCATTATCCTCAGCAAACAAACACAGGATCAGAAAACCAAGTACTGCATGTTCTCTCGCATAAGTGGGAGCTGAACAATCAGAACACATGGACACAGATAGGGGAACATCACACACTGGGGCCTTCCAGGGGTGGAGGGGTGGGAGGGAGAGCAACAGGAAAAATAACTAATGCATCGTGAGCTTAATACATAGGCGACAGTTTGACAGGTGCAGCAGACTACCATGACATGTGTTTACCTATGTAGCAAACTTGCCCACCCTTCCCCCATACCCGAGAGCTTAATTTTTTTTCTTTTTTTTTAAGATGGAGTCTCACTCTGTTTTCCAGCCTGGAGTGCAGTGGCGCGATCTCAGCTCACTGCAAGCTCCACCTCCCAGGTTCACGCCGTTTTCCTTCCTCAGCCTCCTGAGTAGCTGGGACTACAGGTGCCTGCCACCGCACCTGGCTAATTTTTGTGTTTTTAGGAGAGATAGGGTTTCACCGTGTCAGCCAGGATGGTCTCGATCTCCTGACCTCATGATCCGCCTGCCTCGGCCTCCCAAAGTGCTGGGATAACAGGCGTGAGCTACTGTGCCTGGTACCCCAGAGCTTAAAATAACATTTTTTAAAAAGTTTATATAGTACAAAGAAAAAAAGCGTAATTGTTTTCATAGTCATTAACTAGAGAATAAGACAGAGACTAATAGAGACAAAAAAGTGTTGTGTGATTGTCACAGCTAAGTGGAAACAGGGCTGGTATAATTTGCATCTTCACCTTTTCAGGGCTGGGAGTGCGGTGGTCCACGTCTGCGATTTCAGCACTTTGGGAGGCCAAGGCAGGTGGATCACGTGGGGTCAGGAGTTCGAGACCAGCATGACCAACTTTGCAAAACCCCATCTCTACTAAAGATACAAAAATTAGCCAGTCGCAATGGCTGCTGCCTAGAAACCCAGCTCCTCGGGAGGCTGACGCAGGAGAATGGTGTGAACCCAGGAGGCGGAGCTTGCAGTGAGCTGAGAAGGCGCCATTGCACTCCAGGCTGGGAGACAGAGTGAGACTCCGTCTCAAAAATAACATAATATCCGACTCTCAATTCAACAGTCAATTAAAAACACAGTCCGTAATTTCCCTTCTATCAGAATCTGCAGCCTACGCTTTCATTTCTTTCTTGTCGGCTAGTCCTTCCATCAAGGTAGGACATTTCTCCCTTACGAACCGTGCCCTGTGTTTTGGGCACCCGTAAAATACGTCTTTAAAATCGCTTGAACTCTTTTTATTTATTTATTTATTTGTTTATTTATTTATTTATTTATTTATTTATTCTGAGACAGAGTCTTTCTCTTGTCACCCTGGCTGGAGTTCAGTGTCACGATGTTGGCTCACTGCAACCTCTGCCTCCCGGGTTCAAGCAGTTCTCCTGCCTCAGCCTTCCGAGTAGCTGGGATTACAGGTGCCACACCGCCACACCTGGCTAATTTTTGTATTTTGTAGTAGAGACGGGGGTTTCACCACGTTGGCCAGGCTGGTCTCGAACTCCTAACCTCGTGATCCACCCGTCTCGTCCTCCTGAAGTGCTGAGATGACAGGCGTGAGCCACCGCACCCGGTCAGAAAAAATCATCCGAACTCTTTTTAACGTTTGGAAAGAAGTCCCTGGTTGTGTTCCGTCTGTTGGAGGCACCACGATGGAAAGGGAACCATCTGTGCTAAAGGCCCCCATCCTCATTTTTCACAACAAATCCATCTGGCCTCTTGCTGTGCTCGTGAGCTCTCTGCAGAGAAACTTGTTCATCCCGGCTCTTTTCTACTCAGCTCGCATTCAGGTTCCTGCAGACCTGGGATAATCTCTTCTGGAGGAGGGTCTTTTCCAAACCTTTGATCTGCCCTGTTTTATTTATGTCTAGTAATTCCTGTGTCTGCAGAACCGGTGGGGAGGATCAAGCCAGCTCTGTCCTGATCCAACACGTGTGGTCCCCCGTTAGTGCACAAGCCTGTGGTCTGCTTTTTCAGGAGGCGCCTCCCACCGAGTCTGAAGCGGGCATCTAATCCTCAGGCGAAAGAACTTCCTGCTTTTATACACAGGAAAAATTGGACTCCGGGTTCTAATACAGAAATCTGTGTCTTTTCCGAGGCTGTCTTTGCGAGGGTATTACTCAGCCTATTAACCGTGTCAATATTAGGTCGATAATATCCCACACCTGTGATAACTTCAGCCTGCCAGGCAGAAATTTGCCGTGCTGATCAAAAGACATTCTCCCAAGGCAAACATTGGAAATTAATGTTTTAAAAACCGGTTCTGATTCCAGAAGGAAAGGCTGTTTTAGAAAGACAACCGGCATTCTAGGGGAAAAAGATGGTCCTCGTTGAAATGCACGGATTGTGCATGACAAATATGGAATTGGATGTTGCCAGGAAATGAAGAGAGCTGTTTGGAAAAGTCTGGTAAAGAGGAAGGTTTTCTGTACCAAGAGAAGCGACTCACACGTTTAAGAGTTTATGCAGCCAGCAGACACATGAAAGAATGCCCATCATCACTGGCCATCAGAGAAATGCAAATCAAAACCACAATGAGATACCATCTCACACCAGTTAGAATGGCAATCATTAAAAAGTCAGGAAACGACAGGTGCTGGAGAGGATGTGGAGAAATAGGAACACTTTTACACTGTTCATGGGACTGTAAACTAGTTCAACCCTTGTGGAATTCAGTGTGGCGATTCCTCAGGGATCTAGAACTAGAAATACCAGTTGACCCAGCCATCCTGTTACTGGGTATATACCCAAAGTACTATAAATCATGCTGCTATAAAGACACATGCACACATACTTTTATTGTGGCACTATTCACAATAGCAAAGACTTGGAACCAACCCAAATATCCAACAACGATAGACTAGATTAAGAAAATGTGGCACATATACACCATGGAATACTATGCAGCCATAAAAAATGATGAGTTCATGTCCTTTGTAGGGACATGGATGAAATTGGAAACCATCAGTCTCAGTAAACTATCACAAGGACAGAAAACCAAACACCGCATGTTCTCACTCATAGATGGGAATTGAACAATGAGAACACATGGACACAGGAAGGGGAACATCACACTCTGGGGACTGTTGTGGGGTGGGGGGAGGTGGGAGGGATACCATTAGGAGATATACTTAATGCTAAATGGCAACAACTCCAGCTCGGGAACGAAGATGTTCTATGTGTGTTTTTAAAAACTTTTTATTTTACATAAAATTGGCAACTAATAATTGCATATTTTTAAGGTGCACAAGATGACGTTTTGATATATGTATCACTGTGGAATAATTACATCAGGTTAATTCACGTATCTGTCACTTCAACTGCTTAATCTTTTTTTAGTAAAAACATGTAAAATCTGTTCTTTTATCAGTTTTGAATTATACATCATCTATTAACTGTTGCCACCATGCTGGGCTAGAATGTTTTCTTCTGTCACTAGAATGCAACCTTTCTGTCAGACTGAAACTTTGTATCATTTCACCAGTGTTTCCCCCTTTTTTTTCTTCTTCTTCCCCCTCCTCCACTTCCCCCTCCTCCTCCTCCCTCCCCTCCCCTCCCCTTTCCTCCCATCCCCTCTCCTCCCCTCCCCTCCCCTCTCCTCCCTCCCCTCCCTTCTCCTCCCTCCCCTCCCCTCCCCTCCCTTCTTCTCCCTCTCCTCCCTTCTCCTCCCTCTCCCGTCCGATCTCCTCCCTCCCCTCCCCTACCCTCTCCTCCCTCCCCTGCCCTCTCCTCCCTCCCCTCCCCTCCCCTCTCCTCCCCTCCCCTCCCCTCTCCTCCCTCCCCTCCCCTCCCCTCTACTCCCTCCCCTCCCCTCCCCTCCCTTCTGCCCCCTCTCCTCCCTTCTCCTCCCTCTCCCCTCCCCTATCCACCCTCCCCTCCCCTCCCCTCCCTCCCCTCCGCTCTCCTCCCTCCCCTCCCCTCTGCTCCCTCCCATCCCCTACCCTCTCCTCCCTCCCCTCCCCTCCACTATCCTCCCTCCCCTCCCCTCCACTCTCCTCCCTCCCCTCCCCTCTCCTCCCTCCCCTCCCCTCCACTCTCCTCCTCTCCCCTCCATTCCCCTCCCCTCCCTCTCCTCCCCTCCACTCCCCTCCATTCCCCTCCCCTCTCTCCCCTGTCCTCCTCTCCCCTCCCCTCCCCTCTCCTCCCCTCCCCTCCCCTCTCCTCCCCTCCCCTCCCCTCTCCTCCCTCCCCTCTGCCTTCCCCTCCCCTCCCCTCCCCTCCCCTCACCTCCCGTCTCCTCTCCTCTCCTCCCCTCTCCTCTCCTCTCCTCCCCTCCCCTCCCCTCTCCTCCCCTCCCCTCACCTCTGACTTCCCCTCCCCTCCCCTCCCATCTCCTCTCCTCTCCTCTTCCTTTTCTTTTCTTTTTTCCTTTCTTTTTAGACAGAGTCTTACTCTGTCACCCAGGCTGGAGTGCAGTGGCCTGATCTCAGCTCACTGCAACCTCCACCTCCCGGGTACAACCAATTCTCTTGCCTCAGCCTCCAGAGTAGCTGGGATGACAGGCACCTGCCACCACACCTGGCTAATTTTTCTATTTTTAGTAGAGACTGTGTTTCGCTGTGTTGGCCAGGCTGGTCTCGAACGCCTGACCTCGTGATCCACCTGCCTCGGGTTACACTTTTTTACATTCCACGTAGAGGTGAGAGCACGCGGTATTTGTCTGTCTGAGCCTGGCTTATTTCCCTCAACATCACGTCCTCCAGGTTCATCTTGTTTTTTCAGGCTGAAGACTATTCTGTTGTGTGTGTCACACATCTTGTGGCCTGTGTCATAGGAAACGTTTTCCCTCCAAACCCATACCCCGACCGGGACGCTCCAAGCCCTCTCATTGTGCTTATAGGCCCCACGGGAAGGCTGTTATTGTCTCCCTTACTTTTAGTCTTAAGCAAATACAACTGTTGTTTTGCTAAATTTGCCTGTTCTTTCTTTCTCTCCTTTCTTTCTCT
Source organism: Pongo abelii (assembly GCF_028885655.2). Classification (NCBI taxonomy): domain Eukaryota; kingdom Metazoa; phylum Chordata; class Mammalia; order Primates; family Hominidae; genus Pongo; species Pongo abelii. The sequence continues at coordinate 12,093,387 of NC_072000.2, read as the reverse complement.
TTCTTTCTTCCTTTTCTCCTTCTTTCTCCCTCTTTCTCCCTCTCTTCTTTGTTCTTTTCTCTTTCTCTCTCTCTTCTTTGTTCTTTTTTCTTTCTCCCTCTCTTCTTTCTTTCTTCTTTCTCTTTTCTTTCTTTCTCTCTTTCTCTCATTTCTTTTTTTTTTCTTTCTTTCTTTCTCTCTTTTCTATTTCTCTCTCTGTCTCTTTTCTTTCTTTTCTTCTTTCTCTTTTCTTTCTTTCTGTTTCTGTTTCTTTCTCTTTCTCTCTTCTTTCTTTTTTCTTTCTTTCTCTTTTTTCTCTCTCTCCTTTCTTTGTCTTTCTCTCTTTCCTTCTCCTTTCTTTCTCTTTCTCTTACTTTCTTTATCTCTCTCCTTTCTTTCTCTCTGTTTTCTTTCTTCCTCTTTCTTTCTCTCTCTTTCTTTTTTCTTTCTTTCTCTTTCTTCTTCCTTTCTTTCTCTCTCTTTTCTTTCTTTCTCCCTTCCTTCCTTCCTTTCTTTCTCTTTGTTTCTTCTTTCTTTCTTCCTCTCTCCTTCCTTCCATCTTTCCTTCCTTCTTTCCTTCCTTTCAAGACAGAGTCTGACTGTCACCCAAGCTACAGTGCACTGGCACAATCTCAGCTCACTGCAACCTCTGCCTCCTGGGTTCAAGTGATTCTCCTGCCTCAGCCTCTTGCGTAACTGTGATTACAGGCACTCGACACCACACCCAACTAATTTTTTTATATTTTCAGTAGAGACGGGGTTTCACCATGTTGGCCAGGGTGGTCTCAAACTCCTGGCCTCAAGAGATCCACCCGCTTCGGACTCATAAAATGCTTGCATTACATGAACCACCCTGCGCAGTCCTAAATTTGCTTTTTATGGGGGATGCCTTTGCAAAGGTAGCCTGAAGCTACGTTAAGGCTGTTGTACATGAGCTGGTCACATGACAGTATGCGTAAAAGTAGAAGAAGGAAAGGAAAATTGCAATCCTCCAAAGGCTGTGATAACCAAGGGTAGAGTCATATTCCAACACGTGTGAGTGGCTGGATTCTCTATCCGTCCCAGAGAGAGGATCAGGGGTCACTGGGAACAAGGTTTATTATGAGACAACTTGAGATGTCTTCCAGCAGGAAAAGGACAAAAACACTCTGGAATAGGATTGCTTGGGGCAGAAAGGTCTTCACCAGACCACATGCTTTGTAAGCACCTGGCTGTAGGCAGAACCCTATCCGGGAAACCCTGGGTGAACAGAACACGCTGTCCAGCGGGCTTGGGAGGGCCTCATCTTGTGCCAGCTTCAGCCAATTGGAAAAAAATAAAAGATGAGCCGATTATGTAAGGCCTGACATGGTACTGAGGGCTCTCCGAGCATAAATTAACTTCCCCACACAGCCTGGCTGTGAGGTAGGTAGGAAGGTGGATGGTAAACGTTTGTGCCAGTTTTCATCTGGACCTCAGAGACCCGTGTCATCAAAGGTCACACAGTGAGCCTGATGGAGGAAGCGTAGAAACTCTCAGTCATCCGCCAGGCCCAGTCTCATACTTTGGCAGGGAAGTTTTTAGTAAAATGATTAAGGACCGACTTGGTGATCCTGGGAAAAGTTGTTGAATAATGAAAGTTTGGGCCTCTGAGTTAATGGTTTAATTATGCGTCTCAGGATTTGCAAAGAGCTCCGTAACCTTATGGGTGGGGCGGTTTCTGACTTCCCTTCCAGCCTTTCATTTCTAGAGACAATCGGCCAATTTATACTTAGGGGAAAATGAAGGATGGGCTGAAAGAATGGCAGAAAGTCCATCCTCCAAGCTCTTCCTGGAAATACAGAAAAGAAAGAGGTGTCCTCAAAAAACACCAGCCCACACGTTGACGTCGGCACCTCCTGCGAGATGAGCCGGGCACATTTATTAAGCAGCCGTTTGGCTGGAAAAATGGCCAGTGCAACTCGGTCTGAATTTCTCTCCTGTGTGTCCAAGGATCAAGGCAGGCAGTGAGGTTGGCAGAATTATGAATCTCAATCAAGTTTGTTCTATGACCTGATAGAAACACCAGCACACTGTATGAGTCTGTTGTCGAAGTCTAACTTCCAAAATGCAATGCACACTCCCGATCATAAACACAGAGATACAAGTATTCACGAATCGTCCCCCGGCTCCAGCCCAGGATTTCTCTAGAGGCGCTAATGGAGGCCGCTCACATTTGTGGGATAAAAAGGTTTGGGATGAACAGTCTTGCTTGTGGCGTAGAAGGTGAGGAGCTGTGTGTGGCTTTTGCATTTTCTTTCATGATGGAATGTGAGTCTTTCATGCTGGCTGGATCCACGTTTTACGAGGCGGAATTTTTAATATTGAAAGTCAGAAAGGGCTAGATGGTCTTTGGAGTCCCAGTGGGTGAAGTCAAAGTAAAGGAATGTGGTCAAAAAAAAAAAAATCACCTTGATTTTTCTTACCCAGAGGTTGCTAAACGGTGAGTCTAATTTTTTCAAATGAAATCTGAAATCAGACCAATTTGGAGTGTGGTTACCTGGGTTCTGCCTCAAACGGGCCCACATCACCAGCCCTCATGTTCGGCGCTGAATTTCCATCACTATTCTGCAAGACGAGCTCACGCCAGGAATACTTCCACCAACCCAATGTCTGACTCAAAACTTTGCAGACTAGGAAAGACCCAAAAGAAAGTATGAAATCGGGGCCAGGTGTGGTGGCTCATGCCTGTCATCCCAGCACTTTGGGAGGCTGAGGTGGGTGGATCACCTGAGGTCAGGAGTTCAAGAGCAGCCTGACCAACATGGTGAAACCCCGTCTTTACTAACATACAATTAGCCAGGCACAGCTGTGGGCACCTGTAGTCCCAGCTACTCGGGAGGCTGAGGCTGGAGGATTGCCTGAACCTGGGAGGCAGAGGTTGCAGGGAGCAAATATCACGCCTCTGAACTCCAGCCTGGGCAACAGAGTGACATTTCATCTCAAAAAAAGAGAAAGAAATGGCCAGGCGTGGTGGCTCACACCTGTAATCCCAGCACTTTGGGAGGCCGAGGCGGTGGATCCCCTAAGGTCAGGACATCCAGACCAGCCTGACCAACATGGAGAAACCCCGTCTCTAATAAAAATGCAAACAAAATTGATCGGGCATGGTAGTGGGTGCCTGTAATCCCAGCTTCTCATGAGGCTGAGGCAGGAGAATTGCTTGAACCCTGGAGGCGGAGGTTGCAGTGAGCTGAGATCGCACCATTGCACTCCAGCTTGGGAACAGAGTGAGACTCCATCTCCAAAAGAAAAAAAAAAAGTTAACATTCTTTCACCCAGATTTCCTAGTCTTTATTTTAGCTGTAAATTCCCCTGTAGGAAAAACACCAGTTTCCATCTTTCTAAAGACATATTCCTGAAACCACACTTGGAGAGTTTTACAGAGCTGGAGCTGCAGAGAGAGGAATAAAAAATCCTGGCTGCGCACAATGGCTCATGCCTGTCATCCCAGCACTTTGGGAGGCCGAGGTGGGTGGATCACCTAGGGTCAGGGGTTCAAGACCAGCCTGACCAACATGGAGAAACCCTGTCTCTACTAAAAATACAAAAATTAGTCAGGCGTGGTGGTGCATGCTTGTAATCCCAGCTACTCCAGAGGTTAAGGCAGGAGCATCGCTCGAACCCGGGAGGAAGAGGTTGCCATCAGTGAACATCGTGCCAATGCACTCCAGCCTGGGCAGCAAAAGCAAAACTCCGTCTCAAAAAAAAAAAAAAGAAAGAAAGAAAGAAAAAAGAAAATCAGAGACTACCTGGCAGATCTCAGGATATGACTCCCCCAGGGTCGCCAGAGCTGACTGCATTAGCACGGCCTTGTGATCACCGGATGAATTGTCTGGGTGGGACAGGTGGCTGGCGTGAGCAAACGGTGTGTCCGCCGGTGCTGACAGGTGAGGTGCCGAGTTACCCACACGGCCCGCCTGGGCCTGGTCCAACAGCAGCAGGGAAGGAGGAGCAGAGCCCAGCTCGGTGCATTTGGAGGCGGTTACCAGGGAAACCAGGGGACAAGCTCAGACGCTCGGGGACGGCCTCTCCACCCAGGCACGTGGAGCCTCATATTAATCAGCAGCCGGGCAGGAGCTGGCAGCCCCTTACCCAGTTGGAAACACGCAGAACTGGGGCTCTCGGCAGTGGCTCGTCACGGCTGATATCTGCCCCAGTGGTCGTGTTGAACAGGGACATCATGTCTGTAGGAAAGGGGGAACGGATGTCTGTCTGGACACGGTGCAAGGTACATCGCTGTCTGAACTTTCCAAAAAGTCAGCGTTTGTGGCTTGAGCTGGAGGCTTTGAAAGGCGAGGGCGTCGGAAGCTTCATCTCAGGGAGCTGTCGTGTGGTATTACCTTGTAGCAGCACCAACCGGCCCTGTCCAGACTGACTTCTCCGGGGCGGGTATTCTAGGAGGAAGAGCACAGTGACTCTGTTTCCCCAGCGGCTTCCAAGCCCTCCTGGGGACCTCTGTTTGTGAGAAGGCCAACATCTGTGTCTGTTTGATGGGCTTGGTGGGATACTCTGATCCATGCACCTGCCACTGGAGCTCTCTCTGCAAACGTTCTATGATGATTTAGGGGAGGCAAAGACACAGAGTTGGAGACCAAGGCTGGTTTGTTCTTCAGCCTTTTGACTCTTCATCTGTGGCATCATTGCATCTGTTTGAATATTTTTCAAAAAGTTTATCAAAAACACAGCCGCACTCTGATGAAGATCCCCACACTATTCACAAGGGGAAACATACAGAATCGACCGACGTGTGTTTCATTTGATTTTCCTTGATGATTATTGATTGTCTTAGTCTGTTTTCATGCTGCTGGTAAAGATACAACCGAGGCTTGGGATGGTGGCTCACGCCTGTCATCCCAGCACTTTGGGCGGCCGAGGCGGGTGGATCACCTGAGGTCACGAGTTCGAGACCATCCTGGCTAACATGGGGAAACCCGTCTCTACTAAAAATACAAAAATTAGCTGGACATGGTGGTGAGCGCCCGTAGTCCCAGCTACTCGGGAGGCTGAGTCAGGAGAATGGCGTGAACCTGGGTGGCGGAAGTTGTAGTGAGCTGAGATCGCACCACTGCCCTCCAGCCTGGGCAACAGAGTGAGACTCCGTCTTAAAAAAAAAAAAAAAAGAGACATACCCGATAGTGGGTAATTTATAAAAAAGAAAGAAAAAGAGGTTGAATGGACTCACCATTCCTTCCCAAAAGCTCACTGCAAAAACACAACGTGGGGACCACTGCAGCAGTACAAATTTTTTGTTTGTTTGTTTTGAGACAAGTTCTTACTCCATCACCCAGGCTGGAGTGCAGCGGCACCATCTTGGCTCACTGCACCCTCCGCCGCCCAGCTTCAAGCGATTCTCCTGCCTCAGACTCCCGAGTAGCCGGGACGACAGGTGCCTGCCACCACGCCTGGCTAATTTCTTGTGTTTTTAACAGAGATGGGGTTTCACTATGTTGACCAGGCTCGTCTCGATCTCCTGACCTCATGATCTGCCAGGCTCGGCCTCCCAAAGTGCTGGGATTATACGCGTGAGCCACTGCGCCCTGCCTAAATGTTTTTTGGTCGGATGGATGGTTGGTAAATCTAGGCTCTTAGTGCACCTGTGCACTGGGTAGTGTACATTGAACCCCAGAGGTAATTTTTCATGCCTCAGTCCGCTCCTGTCTTCCCATCTTCTGAGTCTCCCATGTCCACTAGTCTATACTATATGTCCCTGGGTACCCAGAGCGTAGCATCTTATAAATGAAAACGTGGTATTTTTTTTTCTGTTCCTGAGCTACTCTAGTTGGGAAAGTCATCTCCAGCTCCATCCAAGTTGCTGCAAATGACATTATTTTGTTCTTTTTCATGACTGATTAGTATTCCATGGTGTATATACACATTTTTTTTTTTTTTTCAGATGGAGTCTCACTCTGTTGCCCAGGCTGGAGTGCAGTGGTGCAATCTCGGCTCAGTGCAACCTCCGCCTCTCAGGTTCAAACGTTTCTCCTGCCTCAGCCTCCCGAGTAGCTGGGATGACAGGTGCCCGCCACCATGCCCAGCTCAATTTTTTCTTTTTTTTTTTGTATTTTTAGTAGAGACGGGGTTTCACCATGTTGGCCAGGCTGGTCTTGAACTCCTGACCTCAGGTAATCCGCCCGCCTCGGCCTCTCACAGTGCTGAGATGACAAGTGTGAGCCATCTCACACCCGTTTCTTTTCCTTCTTAATGGGCATGTTAAATTGTTCTGCAACAATCCTGACTCTTCTATAGAAGTGTGATGTCCACAAGAAGGAATTTAGGGAGAGCAAGCTTGCTTCTGCACTCTCCGGGAAAGGCAGGTCTGCACAGCTAGGGGGGTCAAGCTCTTGTAGGAAGGAATGAATGCTCCAAGAAGTGTTCTGAACCCAGGAAGAATGCAAGCTTCGGCTCCGAAGCATTCCGAGGAGGCCAAGCTGCCACTAATCACCCCGAATTATCCGTAAGGGGAAGCGTTGGGGAGCTGGTAATCCGTGGGGATGGAAGGTAATTACTTAATCACTCGCATTTGTAAATCGCATTATTGGAAAAGAAATTACTCTGGTGATCGAATTACAGATATTTATCTGCTAATAGCCCTGATTAACTGGCGATGCTAATCTGTCATTTTGAAAGCTAATATTAACAGCATCCATCTCGCCGAGAAAATAAACAGTTTATGAGAAATAAAACCGGGTGTAATGGAAACTACTGCGTGTTGGAAGTGCCAGATCTAGGATGCTGCTGAGTGGAGTGGCCGGGGTCCCCATTAGCCCTTTATGAGCTGCAAAATAACATCTGGCTGGGAATGGTTCAGACAGGGCTGACTCTAACAGGCTCAGAGAAGCTGAGGAAAAACACCCAGGGAAAATGCATTTTGAGAAAAATCCCTAAGATTCTAGACAGGGGTCCCCCAGGGAACACCCTGCACGTGTAGTTACGCAGTTCACGCTCCATAAAAAGGATCCCCTGGAATTCCAAGCAAGGAAGGATTGAGTTATCCAGCAGACACCCGGTGGGTGTGTTTTACGTCCACTTTAGCCAAATCGATAATCTCAGAGTGAGACTCCGTCTCAAAGAAAAAAAAAATTACCAAATAGTGTCAAAAGATTAGCTATGTGTTTTTCAGACAACGATTTGATTCTTCTTTTTGGAAAAGTAGCAAGATTTGAGGATGGGGTTTGGATTTGCTCAAGAAAAGTATTATGGCAGGATCTGGAGCTTTAGCAACTCCCTCTCTACTAAAAAAAAAAAATTAGCCAGGAGTGGTGGCGGGTGCCTGGAATTCCAGCTACTAGGGAGGCTGAGGCAGGAGAATCACTTGAAAGGGAGTCAATAGGCTGTAAATGTAAAGGAATCCTCCACAATCTGAAAACCGTGGGCTGAACGGTGTCTCCCCTGGAAAGCGTGTTGAAATCCAGACTCTGGTGAACGTAACCTGATTTGCAACATGGTCTTTTATTTGGAAAGTTAACATGATATCCGCAGGGTGGGCCCTGATGCAATAGGACTGGTGTCTTTCTAAGAAGAGGAGATGAGCTGGGCACGGTGGCTCATGCCTGTAATCCCAGCAGTTTGGGATGCTGAGACTGGGGGATCACTTGTGGTAGGGAGTTCAAGACCAGCCTGACCAACATACAGAAACCTCGTCTCTACTAAAAATGTAAAGTTAGCCGGGCGTGGTGGGGCGTGCCTGTAATCCCAGCTACTCAGGAGGCTGAGGTAGGAGAATCGCTTGAACCCAGAAGGCAGAGGTTGTGGTGAGCCAAGATCACGTGATTGCGCTCCAGCCTGAGCGACAACAGTGAAACTCCATCTTAAAAAACAAAAACAAACAAAACAAAGAAACAAACAAACAAAAAAAAAAACAGAAGGGAGGTGAGGACACAGACACACACACAGAGGGACGACCCTGTGAGCACACAGGGAGAAGACGGTGTCTCCAAGCCCAGGAGAGAGGCCTCAGGAGGAACCAGCAGTGCCCATACCCTGATCTCAGATGTCCAGCCTCCAGGACTGTGGGAGAATGAATGTCTGTTGTTTCTAAGCCACCCAGCCTATGATATTCTGTGATAGCAGCCTGAAATGGACTAAGACTTCTCATAAGAAGAGGAGAGGAGGACACAGACACGCACAGAGGGATGACGCTGTGAGGACACAGGGAGAAGACGGCGTCTCCAAGCCCAGGAGAGAGGCCTCAGGAGGAACAAGCCCTGCCCACACCTGGATCTCAGACTTCCAGACTCCAGGACTATGGAAGAATCAATGTCTGTTGTTTACAATCCACCCAGTCTATGGTATTGTGTGACAGCAGCCTCAAACGGAGTAAGACATCTCATCAGAAGAGGAGATGAGGACACAGACACACACAGAGGGATGACCCTGTGAGGACACAGGGAGAAGATGAAGTCTCCAAGCCCAGGAGAGAGGCCTCAGGAGGAACCAGACCTGCCCATTCCTGGATCTCGGACCTCCAGCCTCCAGGACTGTGGGAGAATCAATGTCTGTTGTTTACAATCCACCCAGTCTATGGTATTCTGTGATAGCATCCTGAGACGGACTAAGATATCCCATAAGAAGAGGAGATGAGGACACAGACACACACAGAGGGGCGAACCTGTGAGGACACAGGAAGAAGACGGCATCTCCAAGCCCAGGAGAGGGGCCTCAGCAGGATCCAGCCCTGCCAGCATCTTCGCTGGAGGCTTCTGTTCTCTGAAAGTGTGAGAGGAAAGTATTATATCTTTCAAAGCCCCCCAGTGTGTGATAGTTGTTGATGGCCACCCCGGGGAACCAGTGCAACAATCTCCCTGCATTTTGCTTTTTGAATTTTCTCAGCCGACTCTCAGAAACGGAATCAAGGAGATGCACAAGGAGACACACACCAGCCCTTTTTTTTTTTTTTTTTTTGAGAAGGAGTCTCGCTCTGTCGCTCAGGCTGCAGTGCAGTGGTGCAATCTGGGCTCACTGCAGGCTCCGCCCTCCGGATTCAAGCCATTCTCCTGCCTCAGCCTCCCAAGTAGCTGGGACTACAGGCACCCACCACCACGCCCAGCCCATTTTTTTGTATTTTTAGTAGAGACGGGGTTTCACTGTGTTAGCCAGGAGGGTCTCGAACTCCTGACACCGTGATCCGCCCGCCTTGACCTCCCAAAGAGCTGCGATGACAGACGTGAGCCGCCGCACCCGGCCCCACCAGCCCATCTTAAACTGCATCCTTTGTCTGCCCTGGCTGGCCGGGAGTTGTGTTTGGAGAGGTCCCTGGCAAAGGCCGTCGTTGCCATGATCTGCCTACCCGCACTCCCACACCCAAGAGAGGAATGAATGGATAATGTCACCCTGTGCACAGAGCACCCGACATTATCTGTTGGGGAGAAGAGATGGTGTTTCCTTCCTTCCTCTTTAATTTTTTAATTTTTTAAATGTCACCGTGTGCACAGAGCACCCAGCATTATCTGTTGGGGAGAAGAGACATTGCTTCCTTCTTCCCCTTTTAAAATTAAAGATACTGGCAGGGCGTGAGGACGGAGTGACGTCTATCTGAGTTAGCGTTACAAAAATGTGCATCTTCCAAAACTCTGTTCATCCTTCTCACAGCCTGTTTCTCCTGTGCTGGATGCTTCCTGCCTTCAAACATCAGATTACAAGTTCTTCAGTTTTGAAACTAGGACTGGCTGTCCTTCCTTCTCAGCCAGCAGACGGCCTATGGTGGGACCTTGAGATCATGTCAGTTCATACTTAGTAAACTCCCCTTTATTTATATATGTATATATGTAAGTATTCCATTAAGAATACCACATATAGGCTGGGCACGGTTGCTCACGCCTGTCATCCCAGTGCTTTGGGAGGCCCAGGTGGGCGGATCATTTGTGGTCAGTAGTTTGACGCCAGTCTGGCCAACATGCTGAAGCCCCTTCTCTACTAAAAATACAAAAATTAGCAAAGTGTGATGGTGGGTGCCTGTAAACCCAGCTACTGGGGAGGCTGAGGCAGGAGAATTTCTTGAACCCAGGAGGCGGAGATTGCAGTGAGACTCCGTCTCAAAAAATAAATACATTAAAAACAATGCAGCACCATGAGACGCCTGCCAATGAGAAAGAAATAGATAATCAGGCACGCTGCATGGAGACCACATTAAAACAGTGAGTCACATTCTCTCTGACTCATGCAGCTATGACAACCTGTTCTGGATTGAATCGTGTCCCATACTCGTGGGTATAACTTTATTTTGAAATAGGAGCTTCAGAGGTATAATCAAGTAAAGACGAATTCATGAGCATGAACCCCCATGCAATAGCTCTGAGCTTCTTATGAAAAGAGGAGTTGTTTATTGCAGCACTATTTACAACAGCAAAGACTTGGAACCAACCAAAATGCCCATCAATGCTAGACTGGATAAAGAAAATGTGGCACATAGACGCCATGGAATACTATGCAGCCATGAAAAAGGATGAGTTCATGTCCTTTGTAGGGATGTGGATGAAGCTGGAAACCATCATCCTCAGTAAACTCACACAGGAACAGAAAAGCAAACACCGCATGTTCTCACTCGTAAGTGGGAGTTGAACAGTGAGAACACATGGACACAGGGAGGGGAACATTTCACACCGGGGCCTGTCAGGGCCTGGGGGGCAAGGGGAGGAAGAGAATTAGGACAAATACCTAATGCATGCAGGGCTTAAAACCTACATGACAGGGTGACAGGTGCAGCAAACCACCCTGGCACATGTATACCTGTGTAACAAACCTGCACGTTCTGCACATGTATCCCAGAACTTAAAGTAAAATAAAAATAAATAAATAAAAAGGAGGTGAAACTTTGAGGAGACATTCTCCAGAGTCTCGTTCTGTCGCCCAGGCTGGAATGCAGTGGCACGAACTCAGCTCACTGCAACCTCCACCTCCCAGGTTCAAGTGATTCTCCTGCCTCAGCCTCCTCAGTAGCTGGAATTACAGGTGCCCACCACCACGCCTGGCTAATTTTTATATTTTTTAGTAGAGAAGGGTTTGCACCATGTTGACTAGGCTGGTTTTCAAACTCCTGACCTCAGGTGATCCACCCACCTTGGCCTCCCAAAGTGCTGGGATGACAGGCGTGAGCCACTGCACCTGGCCCTGGTTTTCCTTTTTTAAATTAATTTTTATTCATTTATTTATTTTTCTTTAGAGATGGGGTCTCACTGTTTTGCCCAGGCAGGTCTCGAATTCCTGGGTTCAGGTTATCTTCCTGCCTGAGCCTCCCAAAATACTATATTTCTTGTTTGCACATTCCCTTCCACAAATTTTCCTTTCTTCCTTCTATTCACATCAATATTCTTGGTAGGTCCATGGGAACCTCTTTCAATTGAAATGTCCAGAACCTTCCATAATATTATTCTTGAGCAAATCTAAACCCCATATTCAAATCTTGCTAATTTTCCGAAAAGAAGCATTATCAAATAATTGTCTGAAAAAGGCACAGTTATTCTTTTGACAGTATTTGGTAATTTTTTTTTTTTTTTTTTGAGATGGAGTCTCACTCTGTCGCCCAGGCTGCAGTGCAATGGTGCCGTCTCAGCTCACTGCAACCTGTGTCTGCCAGGTTGAAGCAGTTATCTGCCTCAGCCTCCCAAGTAGCTGGGACTACAGGCGCCCGCCACCACGCATGGCTAATTTTTGTGTTTTTAGTAGAGACGGGGTTTCACCATGTTGGCCAGACTGGTCTGGAACTCCTGACCTCAGGTGGTCCACCCACCTCAGACTCCCAAAGTGTTGGGATGACAGGCGTGAGCCACCGTGCCCGGCCAGGATGGTTTTTTGTTTGTTTGTTTGTGTGTTTGTTTTCTGGTTTTGTAAACTGGAATGAGAGCAATGTGGATATTCATTGACTTCATCTGTCCAATAATTGGCTAATTGTTCCTTTTAGTCCAAAACATCCATTCAGACTCAGATGAATTGCACCCACAAGCCATATTAAATATACAATGTTTTCACCTTAAATAATTTCATTTCAACTCCCTTTACCTTGTGGGTTTTTGTTTTTTTCTTTTCCTGGAGGTTTCAGAAACGGTGAGGTGCTAGCTAGCCTGTTCCACATTATGTGCTTAAGAGAATCTTTGTTCCCATCACCCAAAAATGTTTTGACATCTCAGGTCTAGACAGATGAATCTTTGCCGTTCTCCCCTGGTGTTTCGTAGATTTGTTAACTCGTTGTCACTAATAACCTTGACTTTCTATTCTATCTTGTGAGTTTCTAAGTGGGTCCCATAGCATCCCTGGTGTCTCCTCAGAAAAACTAATTTCACTTGGATTAAGTTGTACCTTTTCATCTATCTTCTCTTTCTAAGTGCCTGACACCCTGAAGCACGTTTTTCATCTGTTTCTGTAACCTGCCCAAAGTGGTCACCAACATTTTTTGATCAATGAATTCTAACATTCCACCCTGTGTAAAAAAAAAAAAGTGTTATATGTAATAAATATATTCACTTTTATATATAAATATTCCATTAGAAATATTTATATTCTATATTATATAATATTATATATGGAATAGCTATAAATATTCCATTACAAATATTTTGTATTATATATATTATATATTGTATATATATATGTATTTCCATTAAGAATGTTTTATATTTTATATATATATTATTGTATTATATATTGAATATATATGTATTTCCATTAGGAATATTTTATATTTTATATATATATATCACATATTGTATTATATATTGTGCATATATATGTATTTCCATTAGGAATATTTTATATCTTTTATATATATCATATATTGTATTATATATTGTATATATATTTCCATTAGGAATATTTTATATTTTATATATATATATCATATATTGTATCATATATTGTTTATATGTGTATTTCCATTAGGAATATTTTATATTATATATATATCATATATTGTATTATATATTGTTTATATATGTATTTCCATTAGGAATATTTTATATTTTATGTATATCTTATATTGTATTATATATTATATATATATGTATTTCCATTAGGAATATTTTATAGTTTATATATATATATCATATATTGTATTATATATTGTATATGTATGTATTTCCATTAGGAATATTTTATATTTTATATATATATCATATATATATATAAATAAACATTTTACATATAACAGGGAGTGAGTCATTTGTCGCCTACCAGATTTTGGTGTGGAATCTTACAGGGTGGTGGTTTTTCTCCTACTGCAGAATTATTGCTGGCAGAGAGGTTGGAGTCCTGGTCATTTATAATGATCCCCTGGGTCCAGTCTCTGATCACATGAAGACGTGGGCCCTGGTGAGCCACAGGCCCTGGCAGGAAAGGCAGTTCTTGAAGGCACAAAAACAGGGGTTTGTCTGCACCAAAGAAGAGCCATCATTGAGGGCCTGGGCCGAGGAGGAGGCTTGGAGGACACACCCATGAAGAGGAATTCAAGGTGTTTATTCCAAGCGTGGATGGAAGCAAGCCTGTGTCCACAACACCTCAAGTTACCCCAAAGGGAACAAAGACATGTCATTACCTGTGTTCTGGGCACTGTTGCCTGGGACCTCCCTGAGACTATCTGAAATCTTCGCTAAGAAAATGTCATCAAGGAGATGGGGGAAGCCAGCCTTCTTTCCTGTAAGCCAGAGAGGGTTGTTATCACAGAAGCATGACCTGCAGTTACTCAAAGGAACACAAAACAGGAATTTCCCCCTGCCTATGATGTACGAGAACTTCCCACATCTACAAAACACGAGGATGCTCTCTGTCCTACCTTTTGGGCTAGAAAAAATGTTGCAGAATGTGGCCGGGTGTGGTGGCTCACACCTGTAATCCTAGCACTTTGGGAGGCCAAGGCAAGCTGATCATAAGGTCAGGTGACCGAGACCGTCCTGGCTAACACGGTCTCTAATAAAAATACAAAAAAAAAAATTAGCTGGGAGTGGTGGCACACACCTGTAGTCCCAGCTACTTCGGAGGCTAAGGCAGGAGAATCACTAGAACCCAGTAGGCAGAGGTTGCAGTGAGCCAAGATTGTGCCACTGCACTCCAGGCTGGGTGACAGAGTGAGACCCCGTCTCAAACAAACAAACAAAATTTTGCAGAATGTTAAATATAAAGAAATTATGAAATCAATCTCCATAGAGCACTCCTTTGAATATCTCATTGGACAGATCCAGAAATTGCAAGAAGTAGCAATAAAATAGAGTCTTTTACAGAAAAAAAAAAAAATCCAGCCGCAAGGACAATGTCACAAATGTAATTCAAAATATATAGACACATTATGTCCTAGAGTGATTGATATGGTTTGGCTGCGTCCGCACCCAAATCTCATCTTGAATTGTAGCTGCCATAATTTCCACGTGTTGTGGGAGGGACCTAGTGAGAGATAATCAAATAATGGGGGCAGTTTCCCCCATACTGTTCCCATGATAGTGAATTACTCTTGGCCAGGTGCAGTGGCTCACGCCTGTAATCCCAGCACTTTGGGAGGCCGAGGCAAGTGGATCACCTGAGGTCAGGAGTTCGAGACCAGCCTGACCAACATGGCCAAACCCCGTCTCTACTAAAAACACAAAAATTAGCTGGGTACGGTGGCGGGCGCCTGTAATCCCAGCTACTCGGGAGGCTGAGGCATGAGAATCACTTGAACTGGGAGGTGGAGGTTGCATTGAGCCGAGATCACGCACTGCACTCCAGCCTGGGTGACAGAGTGAGACTCCGTCTCAAAACAAAGAAACGAAACCTCTTCCCTTTATTAACTACCCAGTCTGCAGCATGACTTTATCAGCAGCATGAAAACAGACTAGTACAGTAATGAATATCCTTAAATAGTGATGGAGACAAGTCAGTGAGAACTATCAAGAAAACCGGTCCTGTGATTTCTCTCTAGACTGTCCAAAGCAAACCCAGCCATCTCTCCTTACAACCCAAAGTTAGTTTTAGTTGACATCAGAGGCTTCTTTTGTTCGCTACCACAAAACAGCACTTTTCAAGTCCAATTTGCCATTCACAAAAATCGAGTAATAGAGCCATAATGCTTTCCTGACCTGCATTCACATATAGAGTCATCCCCAAAACAGGTGTCCTTTCTTAACAGATCTCCCCAGAAAGACTCAGATTTCTCCACAGGTTTTCGTTTTTGCTCTAAAACTGCATTTTGTACAGACTCTATTAGATGCATGGCACTGAAAAAATATTTTGCTTTACGTGCCGAGCACTCTTTCTGGTGTTGTACACATTTCAGCCAAATTGCTCTAACATGTGTTACTGGTGACTTTCGATTCTTTCTCACAGCTTCTTTGGTGAACAATTGGGGGTTTGGGGTTGTGCCCGTCTGTGGAGGAAAAGTTAAACATTAAATTTGAACTCGGCCGGGCACAGTGGCTCACACACCTCTCATCTCAGCACTTTGGGAGGCCGACGCGGATGGATCACCTGAGGTCGGGAGTTCGAGACCAGCCTGACGAACATGAAGAAAACCCGTCTCTCCTAAAAATACAAAATTAGCCAAGCGTGGTGGTGGCAGGTGCCTGTCATCCCACCTACTCGTGAGGCTGAGACAGGAGAATCACTTGAACCCGAGAGGTGGAGATTGAGCCATTGCACTCCAGCCTGGGCGACAAGAGCAAAACTCCACCTCAATAAATAAATAAATAAATAGATTCAAACTCAGTTGAACGTGGACACAAACAATGGTCACCAAGTCCCGGAACAGGTTGTGTGAGCCCCCTTGAGGCGTTCATCCAGCGCTATTTGGGAGAAATCTCTATTTCACTCTATTCCTATACATCAGTTATTGAAAAACAACAGACAATCACAAAAACAATTTGACCTTCTTCTGTTCCTTGAGCCCAGTCGAGAGGGGCCCTCATGACTGGGCCTCATGCCAAACAACTAGTTACAAAAAGAGCTAGGGTCCCACACCATGCCAAAGCTTCATGAGACCTCTCCTCATCTGTGCATGGATGACTGGCCGAATCTGGAGCTGTTGCTTCCCAGTCTGGTGGTGAATCCTCCATAGTCTGGTGAGTGTAGCTATCTTTTCCCTTCTCCCTTCTCATTACAATTTGCTTATTATATCAATCTGCTTATTGTGTCCATCTATTTATTATATCATTTGCTTATTATTCTATCATTTGCTTAATTATTTTCTTATTGTTGTTATTACTATTATTATTATTTTCTTGAGACAGAGTCTTGCTCTCTTGCCCAGGCTTGAGTGCAGTGGTGCAATCTCAGCTCACTGCAAGCTCCATCTCCTGGATTCACGCCATTTTCCTGCCTCAGCCTCCCGAGTAGCTGGGACTACAGGCACCTGCCACCATGCCCCGATAATTTTTTGTATTTTTAGCAGAGACTGCGTTTCACCGTGTTAGCCAGGATTGTCTCGATCTCCTGACCTCATGATCCACCCGCCTCGGCCCTGCAAAGTGCTGGGATTACAGGTGTGAGCCACTGCGCCCGGCCTATTATTTGCTTATTATATCTGCCTTGCTATTGACATGGGATAAATGTTGTTTACCCCTTCAAGGTATTGCGTGTGTCTTTTCTTCTCCCCTCACACGTTTCTTGCAGAGAACACAGTCTTGTGTGGTGGTTAATGTCATCCACAACCTTAACACTTGCAGTTAGCCTGTGAGTTCTTTGGGGATTAAAATTCTCTCTTGTTCTTGTCTTTGGTTCTTAAAGTTATTTTCTCATCTCTTTGCATTACAGCAAGTAAAACAAAAAATAAAAATGGGTGGCCGGGCACGGTGGCTTACGCCTGTCATCCCAGAACCTTAGGAGGCCGAGGCGGATGGATCACGAGGTCAGGAGATTGAGACCATCCTGGCTAATGTGGTGAAAACCCGTCTCAACTAAAAATACAAAAAATTAGCCGGGCGTAGTGGCGGGCGCCTGTAGTCCCAGCTACTTGGGAGGCTGAGGTAGGAGAATGGTGTGAACCCGGGAGGAGGAGCTTGCAGTGAGCTGAGATTACACCACTGCACTCAAGCCTGGGTGACAAAGCGAGACTCCATCTCAAAAAAAAAAATGGGTATAAGTTTGATAATTAGGAAACAGATAAATCAATTTATTCAGAAAGTGTTGAAGAGTTTCATAACTAGGAACTCTGTGCACATTGCATAAAACTAAGAGATACATTCCTTGCCTTCATGGAGCCCATGGTCTTTACAGGGTGTTGGACAATACACAGGTAACCACACAGAAGGGCATGTGACTCTAGCTTGTGCTAAAATGGACACAGGGGTGGATGTCAGTTGCCACCACAAAGATCCATCTTTGGATCTGATATGGTTTGGCTGTGTCCCCCCCCCCAAATCTCACCTTGAATTGTAGCTCCCATAATTCCCACATGTTGTGGGAGGGACATAGTGGGAGATCATTGAATCAAGGGCTTGAGTCTTCTCCGTGTTGTTCTTGTGATAGTGAATAAGTCTCACAAGGTTTGATGCTTTGATAAGGGGAACCTCTTTCTCTTGGCTCTCCTTCTCTTCTCTTGTTTGCAACCATGGAAGACATGTTTTTCCCCTTCTGCCATGATGGTGAGGCTTCCCCAGCCACTTGGAACTGTGAGTCCACTACAAGCTTTTCTTTTTTTTTTTTTCTTTTGAGACAGAGTCTCACTCTGTCGCCTGGGATGGAGTACAGTGGCGTGATCTCAGCTCACTGCAACCTCCACTTCCCGGGTTCAAGCGATTCTTCTGCCTCAACCTCCCGAGTAGCTGGGATTAGAGGTGCCCGCCACTACGCCCAGCTAATTTTTTGTATTTTTAGTAGAGATGGGGTTTCACCGTGTTGGCCAGGCTGGTCTCAAACTCCTGACCTTATGATTCGCCCGCCTCAGCCTCCCAAAGTGCTGGGATTACAAGCATGAGCCACCATGCCCGGCCATTACATGCCTTTCTTTTGTAAATTTCCCAGTGTTGAACTTGTCTTTATCAACAGCATGAAAACGAATTAATACACGGTCACACCCACATGGGGTTGCAAGATAATCTGAAAAACATCTTTTCCCATTCTTCCCATTGAGTAGATCTCTTCCCAGACTTTCTTCCTCTCGTCCTCTTTGCTCCTGTCCTTCCCCTACCTATACCCAATGGCTGTGAGATCAGGAGGTCTTCAACTTGGAGAACATTTGATTTATTCCAGCCACAGAAAATGGCACCACAGAGTCTTCTGCCACTGGGAGGATGGCTTTCATGTTTGCTGATTTCTTAGACGTCCACATCACCAAAGCGAACACACCTTTTTTTTTTTTGTAATATTAGCTCTGTCCGTGCGGTTCAGTAGGTCTTCAAGGTCACCTACAGGCCTAAAAATGTGCTAGAGAGACTCGCAGAGCTCAGAACAGCTGTTAGACTCATGGTTGTGGTTTATTACAACAAACGAATACAGGCTAAAGTCAGCAAAGACTAAAGGCTTACAAGGTGGAGTCCAGGAGACTCCAGGTATGAGATTCCCAGTGTCCCCTCTTGGTGAAAGCATGCAGATGGTGATTAGTTCTTCTAAGACTCTCCTAGGTTCTTCTAATACACTCCTGGAGTATTTCCAATCAGGGAGGCTCCCATGAGTTTGATATCCAGTTTTCATTGAAGGTCAGTCACAGGTATGGCTGATCACCAGTGTGACTAATTTGTCTCCAGCCTCTCCAGAGGTCAACCTGATATAGGAGGGTGCAGGTCCCCCACCATCAATTACATTCTGTTTTTATTTTGTTTTTGTTTGAGATGGAGTTTTGCTCTTGTTGCCCAGGCTGGAGTGCAACAGCACAATCTCGGCTCACTGCAACCTCCGCCTCCCAGGTTCAAGTGATTCTCCTGCCTCAGCTTCCCAAGTAGCTTGGATTACAGGCACACACCACCATGCAAGGCTAATTTTTGTATTTTTAGTAGAGACAGGGTTTCACCATGTTGGCCAGGCTGGTCTCAAACTGCTGACCTCAGGTGATCCACCCACCTTAGCCTCCCAAAGTGCTGGGATTACAGGCATGAGCCACTGCGCCCAACCAATTTCATTGTTAACATGGACTCTCTGGCATGGCCCTAAGGGATTAGGTAAGAAAAGATACTCTTATCCAACAAGGGTTTTAAAGTTACCTCTCAGAAGCCAATCAAGTGCCATATATTTCACTGGGCAAGACAAATCCTTTGCCACATGACCCTAGAAATTAATACATGTGGTAGTTTCCTTCCACAGCAATGATGCATGACCTTAACTTACTTAACTAACCTTGTAGTATAGCATTTGTGCATGAAAACACTGAAGATTGGGCTGGGCACAGGTGCTCACGCCTGTATTCCCAGCATTTTGGGAGGCTAAGGCAGGCGGATCACGAGGTCGGGAGATTGAGGCCATGATGAAACCCCATCTCTACTAAAAATACAAAAAATCAGCTGGGCGTGGTGGCGGGCACCTGTAGTCCCAGCTACTCGGGAGGCTGAGGCAGGAGAATGGTGTGAACCCGGGAGGCGGAGCTCGCAGTGAGCCGAGATCACACCACTGCATTCCAGCCCGGGTGACAGAGCGAGACTCCATCTCAAAAAAAAAAAAAAAAATTAAAGATCGGATCACAAAGTCAAGAGATCGAGACCATACTGGTCAACACAGTGAAACCCCATCTCTATCTAAAATAAAAAAATTAGCTGGGCATGGTGGCCCATACATGTAGTCCCAGCTCCTCAAGAGACTGAGGCAGGAGAATGGCATGAACCTGGGAGGCAGAGCTTGCAGTGAGCCGAGATCACACCACTGCACCCCAGCCTGGGTGACAGAGAGAGACTCCATCTCAAAAAAAAAAAAAGAAAGAAATTAAAGATCGTATCACAAGGTCAAGAGATCAAGACCGTCTTGGTCAACATAGTGAAACCCCATCTCTACTAAAAATACAAAAATTAGCTGGGCGTGGTGGCGCATACCTGTAGTCCGAGCTCTTCAGGATGCTGAGGCAGGAGAATCGCTTCAACCCGGGAAGCGGAGATTGCAGTGAGCTAAGATCGCACCACTGCACTCCAGCCTGGGTGACAGAGCGAGACTCCATCTCAGAAAAAAAAAAAAAAATTAAAGATCTGTCTTGATAACCCCCTGGATGCCCCATGAGTGAGGGAGGGAGGGATCTCCTACCCTAAATAGTATCCGATAGCCAGATGCACCACACCCAACACTGCATAGGTGAGATTGAGATCTATCCACAGTTTACTAGTCATAGATGGTTACTGCTGGAGTAAGAGGACACCGTCTGCCATGCAGGACCCTGGGAAGGTTGCATTTGAGAGCAGAGTGAACCAGCAGAAGTTGTAGGAAGTAGACTTTGTAGTCACAAGTGGGTGTGGTGCCCCCTGGTTCCCGTGAGAAGACGTGATTGGCTCCTTGCAGCTATGAGTAGAAGAGTGTTTGTGCAGCTATAACAAAATATCCAAGACTGGGCAATTCAGAAAGAACACGCATTTATTTCTTACAGTTCTGGAGGCTGAGAAGTGGCAGATCGAGGTCCCGACAGATTCAGTTTGAGTAATTTTATGGGCTAGGTGGGAGGGAAAATCCATGAGTTTGAAAAGTTCTCATAGGGTATGCCTCCTGCTCAACAGGAATGGCTCCCCACCCGTTGAGTTCTATTTTATCTATTCTATCTATCTGTCTATCTGTCTGTCTGTCTATCTATTCTCTATCTATCTATCCTCTATCCATGTATCTATCAATCTTTCTTCCCATCATCAATTATCCATCTATCTATCCACCTATCCATTATCCATATATTCATCTATCATCTATTTATCATCTATCTAACTATCCTATATCCATGTATCTATCCATCTATCTTTCCATTATCTATCTATTATCCATCTATCTATCCATCATCTATATATTCATTTGTCTATCATCTATCTGTCTATCCTCTATCCATGTATCTATACATCCATCTTTCCATTATCAATCTATTATCCATCTATCTATCTATCCATCATCTATATATTAATCTATCATCTGTCTACATATATCTATCATCTATCATCAATCTGTCTATCATCTATCTATCATCTATCTATCTATCTATATACCTATGTATCATCTATCTATGTGTCATCTATCTATCTATCTATCTATCTATCTATCTATCTATCTATCTATCATCTAGCTAGCTAGCTAGCTATCATCTATGTACCTATCTATCATCTATCTAGTGATCTATCATCTATCTATCTGTTATCTATCTAGCTATTATCTGTCTATTTATCTATGTATCTATCATCTATCTATCTATGTATCTATCATGTATCTATCAATTACCTGTCATCTCTCTCTCTCTCTCTCTCTCTCCCTCTATCTTATCTATTCTAGCTATTCTAGTTGATGGGAGAACTCACCACATGGGGAGCCATTTCTGTTGACTAGGGGGCATATCTTATGAGAACAGAGAAACTCATGGTTAGGATTTGGGGTCTCCTGAGGCTCTAAGACGTAAAAGCATCAGCACTTGAATCTTTCAGTCTTACAATGTAACAGCCCCTATCCTTGCAGTAATGAGTAGAACAGTGTCATTATCTGTTTGGGCTGCTGTAACAAAACAACAAAGACTGGGTAATTTTAAAAGAACAAAAATGTGTTTCTTACAGTTCTGGAGGCTGGGAAGTCCAAAAACCAAGTAGCCAAGAATCAATTGATTCTGTTGTCCAGTGAGGGCTCCTGTCTGCTTCCAAGATGAAAACTAGTCACTGTTTCCCCTGCAGGGGAGGAATGCTATGTCCTCACATAGCAGAAGGCAGATGAGCAAGAGAAAGCTAAATGCTGTATGAAGCCCCTTTATAAGGCCTTAATCCCTCCTATGAGGGAGGAGCCATCATGGTCTAATCACCTCTTTAAGGCCTGTTAATACCATCACTTTGGCCATCAAATTTCAACACTTGCATTTTGAAGGAAATACGTTCAAACCATATCAGACAGAAATTATATGGCCAGCTCTATGGTTCCTCTACTTGTGCTAACCATTATTTAAATAAGTAAAAGGCATGCTGGCTGGGTGCAGTGGCTCACATCTGTAATCCCAGCACTTTGGGAGGCTGAGGCAGGAGGATTGCTTGAGCCCAGAAGTTTGAGGCCAGCCTGGGCAACATAGCAAGACTCTGTCTCTACAAAATAAAAATTTTTAAACTAATTAGCCATGTCTGTTGGCATATGTCTGTAGAAATAGCTACTTGGAAGGCTGAAGCAGGAGGATTGTTTGAGTCTAGGAGTTTGAGGCAGCAGTGAGCTATGACCACACCACTGCACTCCAGCCTGGGAGAAAAAGCGAGACCCCCAACTCTAAAAAAAAAAAAAAAAAGAGGATGGTGACCTTATATAGGAGATAGATGGTGGAAGGCATTCCAGAGAAGGCAAGCAGTGAGTAGATGTTGCAGGTCCATTCTCAGCACTGAGACAGGAGGCCCATTAAGCACTTTAGCTGGAATGCATTGTATAGAAGAGAAAAAGAAGCTGAGAGCTGCTGTGCTGTCCTTGTGGGCCTGAGCTGTAGTTTTGTCTTTCTTTCAACAGCAACAGGGAAGGTGTTGCATGGTCTTCAGCAGCTGGGCAATGTTAGCAGGAGTGCCCCCCAATTTCAAGTAGGCCTTCACCACCAAATGGCCTCCACCTCCAAGTTAGTCTCCAGCTTCTAAATTGGCCTCCACCTCCAAGTTAGCCTCCAGTTTCCCAGTTGGACTCTACCTCCTAGTTGGCCTCCACAACCAACTTGGACTCAACTTCCTAACTGGCCTCCACCTCCAAGTTAGCCTCCCGCCTCCAAATTGACCTCACCTCCATGTTAGCCTCCAAGTTGAAATTAGCCTCCAATCTCCTAACTGGACTCTACCTCCTAGCTGGCCTCCAACCTACATGTTGGCCTCCACATCCAACTTGGACTCCAACCTCCAAATTGGCCTCCACCTCCAAGTTAGCCTCCCACCTCCAAATTGACCTCACCTCCATGTTAGCCTCCACCTTGAAATTAGCTTCCCATCTCCTAACTGGACTCTACCTCCTAGCTGGCCTCCAACCTACATGTTGGCCTCCACATCCAACTTGGACTGCAACCTCCAAATTGGCCTACACCTCCAAGTTAGCCTCCCACCTCCAAATTGACCTCACCTCCAAGTTAGCCTCCACCTTGAAATTAGTCTCCAATCTCCTAACTGGACTCTAGCCTCCTAGCTGTCCTCCAACCTACATGTTGGCCTCCACATCCAACTTGGACTGCATCCTCCAAATTGCCCTCCACCTCCAAGTTAGCCTCCACCTTCAAGTTAGCCTCCAGTCTCCCACCAACTGGACTGTACCTCCTAGTTGGCCTCCAACCTACATGTTGGCCTCCACTTCCAACTTGGACTCCAACCTCCAAACTGGCCTCCACCTTCAAGTTAGCCTCCAACCTCCAAACTGGCCTCCACCTCCAAGTTAGCCACCACCTGCAAGTTAGCTAATTTACCAACTGCGGGATTATCAATCTGCTTATTATATCAATCTGCTTATTATGTCTTATTATGCCTCCAAGTTGGCCTCCACCATCAAGTTCACCTTCACTTCCACATTGGCCTCCACCGCCAAGTTAAGTGGCCTCCACCGCCAAGTTGAGTGGCCTCCACCTCCAAGCTGGCCTCTACCTCCAAGCTGGCTCTAACCTCCAAGTTGGCCTTCACCTCCAAGATGACCTCCAACCATCCAAATTGACCTCCAACCTCCAAGTTGACCTCCACCTTCAAGTTGCTCTGAACATGGTTTGGAGAATATATCAATGGATGTATATGAAAGTAGTGTGACCAGTGGAGAAGTTTGTGTGGCCACTTGGACGTGATTGATGGACAGGGCTCCAGTGATTCATCAACCCGAGGCTCCTTTCCTTAGAAACCACACTGACTCAACAGACCAGAGACCACATCTAAAGTCTACAGAAGAGCTGATAGCAGGCTCTTTCTGAGATAAACCACTGTCTCAATTTCTCCCCATGTCCACCCAGTTCTGATCATGGTGCCTGGGTAAAGGTAGCCTGCCCTGTGTTTGTCTATTGTCTGAACAATTTCCAAATCACTGCCTCATCTGTAGCTCATTCTCCACGGTCACTAACCTGTGTCCTGACTGTCCACAAGGAAGGAGTGAGATTTCTGTTTCGGTCCTTGCTCCGTCCTCAAAGCTTGGGCACCTCGTCGTATGAACTTTCCCTTTGATGGTCTTTTTGTTTCTTGCACTTCAAATCTGGCAGCCCAGGAAGTGTGGGCTTTGTCCTAGGCACCGAATGTCACATGCCTTCTCCACGCTTAGTAAGGGGTTTTTGTACAATTAACCAGGTTTCTCTGATTCCTTCATTCTTTGCACCTTGGAAAAACTGCATGAACACAATATTATCTGTTCCCAATCTTAACTGTTCTTTGATTCTCTCAAGCTCCTGCATCATTACCTATCTGACCTGTGGATTTAGCTCCTTGTCTGATTGCTTTGTGTTATTTTTCTTACAGTTGCCTTTTCCATCTGCCCCAAAGACTCAACTCATGAAAGCAAGACGATGAAGAAGGAGACGGATTAGAGCAGAGGCCGGGCAGGGAGGCGGGAGACGTGGGCTTCTTCTAAACAAGGTGTGAGATCTGCTGTAGAAGCCAACTTACCAAGGGGTTTAGGCAATACAGCCAAGCCATCCAAGATCTCGGGGGCTGTCCTGGGTGTGCTCCCAAACCCGAGGTTGGACTTGGGAGGTCTAGAGAGGAACACCATAGGCTCATGCTTCACTAGCCTGTTGGGACCACGGCTAATTCCACAGCCTTTTGGCTCCTTGGGAGGATATCACACCTCTCCTGGAACCCGAACCTTTGCGGCCCTCCCGTGATCCAGCACCACCTCCCTAAGAACCTTTATAAGAAGAAGACATGAGGATCTTAGATCAGCTTCCTTCTTTTGCAGCTGAAAATATATTGAATGTCAGTAAAAGGTCTCATCTATTTTTATATATCTATCTCTGTCTGTCTATGTGTCTAGCTATCATCTATCTATCTATCTATCTATCTATCTATCTATCTATCTATCTCTCTATCTACATGTCAATCTATGTACTTATCTGTTTGTCTGTCTGTCTATCTATGTATCTATCTATGTGTGTATCTATGTATCTATCTATCTATGTGTCTATTTATCTATCTGTGTATCGATCTACCTATCTGTCTGTCTGTCTATCTATGTGTCTATCTATCTATCTATCTATCTATTGGTCTATCTATCTATCTGTGTATCTATCTATATATATATCTATCATCTATCTATTTATCTACCTATTAGTCTATCTATATATCTGTCAATCTATGTATCTATTTGTCTATCTATCTATCTATCTATGTATCTATCTATCTATTGGTCTATCTATCTATGTATCTATCAATCTATCCTTCTATCTATCCATCCATCTATCCATCTCCATACATCTATCATATCAATTGATCTATCTATCCATCTATCCTATTGATGTATCAATCTATCCTCCATCTATCTGCCCATTTCTACGCATCTATCCTATCAACTTAATAGTCTATCCTTCTATTTATCTATCTCTCTATGTATCTCCATTCATCTATCCAATTGATCTATCAATGTATTCTTCTATCTATCAATCTATCTATCTACCTACCTACCTGCCTATCTATTTTATCTAATCTATCTATCTGTCCATCTATCTACCCATCTATTATCTTTATCTATCTCTATCTATCATCCATCTTTCTATGTCTTTATCTAGCTCTCTATCGAACTCTATCTATCTATCTCTTTCTCTATCTGTATCTATCCATCCATTCTTCTGTCCATTCATCTGTCCATCCATCTGTCTGTCAATCTATCTATCTCTATCTGTCTCTATTTTTCTATCTATCTATCTATCTATCTATCTATCTACCTATCTATCTATCCATTCTTCTGCCCATTCGTGTGTCTGTCAATCTGTCTATCTATCCTTCTATCTATCTATCATCTATCTGTCCATCCATCCATCCATCTATCCATCCATCCACCCATTCATCCATTCACCTATCCATCTATCAATCCATCCATCCATCCATCCATCTACCTTATGCATAACAGCCGGACCATGCAGAAGACAGAGGGCTGAGGAATGGGAGCTTCTGGTGAGGTCTGTGGGTGCAGCCATGAACCCCTCCAGTTAATGTGACTGTATTGGGGAGAACTGGCACCATTGAGAGGGAAGTTGTAGCTGTGAAGAGAACAGGACCCAGTGATTGTTGTTGAAGACCATCTGTGCACGATCTGAGGCAGAGCTGGAACACTCAGGTGACGAGTTCCTCACTGAAGGTCAATTTGGACCATCCCAAGAGTCCCCTTGGTAGCACAGAGAGATACTGATCTCCCAAAGCAGGTACAAAGAAAGTAAAAGATCAGGAACAAAGTGTGCTGGGACTGTCTGATGTCAAACCCCAGCTAACGGGCAGTATCAGGACATGATGGACACCACCTCAAGACATGGGATGGGGTGTCCTGGTATCTGTACCTTTGAGAGCTTTATTTTATTTTATTTTATTTTATTATTTTATTTTATTTTATTTTATATTTTATTTTATTTTATTATTTTATTTTATTTATTTATTTATTTATTTATTTTATTTATTTTATTTTATTTATTTTATTTTATTTTTTGAGACGGAGTCTCACTCTGTCACCCAGGCTGGAGTGCAGTGGTGCAACCTCAGCTCACTGCAACCTCCACCTCCTGGGTGACAGGCCCCACCGTGTAGCTGGGATGACAGGCATGAGCCACCATGCCCAGTCCCAGCTTGGGTTCTGAACCCTTCAACAGAGACTCTTTCTGAGAAAAAACAGGCCAGGCACAGTGGCTCACGCCTGTCATCCCAGCACTTTGGGAGGGTGAGGCTGGTGGATTATCTCAGGTCAGGAATTTGAGACCAGCCTGGCCAACATGGAGAAACCCCATCTCTACTAAAAATACAAAAATTAGTCAGGCATGGTGACGGGCGCTTGTAATCCCAACTACTCGGGAGGCTGAGACAGGAGAATCACTTGAACCCAGGAGGAAGAGGTTGCAGTGAGCCAAGATCACACCACTGCACTCCAGCCTGGATGACAGAGCAAGACTCTGCCTAAAAAAATTAAAAAATTAAAAGTAAATAAATAAATATGAAGTTGGCAACAAAAAAAATCAAACTTGGCCAGGCGCGGTGGCTCACGCCTGTAATCCCAGCACTTTGGGAGGCCGAGGTGGGCAGATCACAAGGTCAGGAGATCGAGACCATGGTGAAACCCCATCCCTACTAAAAATACAAAAAATTAGCCAGGCTTGGTGGCAGGCACCTGTAGTCTCAGCTACTCAGGAGGCTGAGGGAGGAGAATGGCCTGAACCCGGGAGGCGGAGCTTGCATTGAGCTGAGACCCCACACTGCACTCCAGCCTGGGCGACAGAGCGAGACTCTATCTCAAAAAAAAAAAAAAGAAAAAAATCAAACTTTACTAGATAGGAGAACTGCACAAAAAACAGAAAAAAACCTACAAATCACATTTTCTAATTATAAAAATATGATCATTTACATGAAAATGCTCTGTCTTACCAATAAGAAAGCTTATTAGTTAAAAGAAAAGAAACTGCATGTCTGTATATGCACATATGTATGCGGGCACGTGTGTCTGTACGCGTGTACATATGCAGTTGCCTTCCTCCACCAAAAGGTAAACTTTTGTTTTTTTTTTTTTGAGACGGAGTCTTGCTCTGTCGCCCAGGCTGGCGTGCAGTGGCGCGATCTTGGCTCACTGCAACCTCCCCCTTCCAGGTTCATGCCATTCTCCTGCCTCAGCCTCCGGAGTAGCTGGGATTACAGGCACCCACTACCTCTGGCTAATTTTTTGCATTTTCAGTAGAGATGGGGTTTCCCCATGTTGGCCAGGCTGGTCTCAAACTACCGACCTCAGGTGATCCGCCCACTTCAGCCCCCCTAAGTGCTGAGATTACAGGTGTGAGCCACCGCACCTGGCCTAAACATTTTTTTTATTGGGATAAAATTCGCATACCATGAAATTCCCCTTAACTATCTTGCAGAGAACAGCTCAATGGTATTTAACACTTTCACCATGCTGTGAAACCATCAGTCTATTTCCTTCTAGAACACTCTCTTCAACCCAAGGATATCCTGCACCCATTATCACTCATGCCCATTTCCTCTCCCCACAAAAAGTCTCTTGAAATTTGTGACTTTGTTTATCTTTCCTCCACAACGACCATTCTCCTTAACTTTTAAAAAGCCATTTGCCCTCTCTTCTTTCTTTTTTTTTTTTTTCCGAGAAAGAGTCTCGCTCTGTTGCCCAGGCTGGAGTACAGTGGTGTGATCTCAGCTCGCTGCAACCTCTGTCTCCCAGGTTCAAGCAATTCTCCTGCCTCAGCCTCCTGAGTAGCTGGGACTACAGGTGCACACAACAACGCCCAGCTAATGTTTGTATTTTTAGTAGAGACGGGGTTTCACCATGTTGGCCAGGATGGTCTTGATACCTTGACCTCATGATCCACCCTCCTCAGCCTCCCAAAGTGCTGGGATTACAGGCGTCAGCCACCATGCCCCGCCCCCTCGCTTCTTTAATAAGACCCTAATTTCCTTTACAGGATCCTGCCCCAACCCAGGGGATGAACCAGGCAGGTCAATCTGTTCCCCATTTCTGCTGGCCAAGCTTCAGACTTGATAAAGTGTGTGGGACAAGCAAGGCAAAAGAGGAAGAGGGGAAAAACTATCTTTGCCTACGCCCTCCCTTTCTGCTAAGAATGTTGTCTTGAGGATGTGATGTCTGGAGCTTCAGCAGCCACTTTGTGACTATGAGAAAACTCTGCTGTGCCCATGCCTTTCCTTCCTACCAGGAATGCTCTCTTGAGAGTGTGATGTCCAGAGCTTCAGCAGCCACTTTGTGACTATGAGAAAACTCTGCCATGCCCATGCCCTCACTTCCTGCTAGGGATGCTTTCTTCAGGGTGTAATGTCTGGAGCTTCAGCACCCACTTTGTGAGTATGAGAAAACTCTGTTGTGCCCATGGCCTCCCTTCCTTCTAGGAATGCTCTCTTGAGCATGTGATGTCCGGAGCTTCAACAGCCACTTTGTGAGTATGAGAAAACTCTGTTGTGTGCATGCCCTTCCTTCCTGCTAGCAATGCTGTCTTGAAGGCATGATGTACGGAGCTTCAGTAGCCACTTTGTGATTGTGAGAAAAGTCTCTTGTGCCCATGGCCTCCCTTACTGCTAGGAATGCTCTCTTAATGGCGTGATGTCCAGAGCTTCAGCAGTCACTTTGTAAGAATGTGAAAACCGTGTTGTGCCCATGCCTTTGCTTACTGCTAGGAATGCTCTTTTGAGGGCAGGACATTCAGAGCTCCAGCAGCTGCTTTGTGACTATGAGGCACACTATCAGACTGTGAGGCATTACCATGCAGGAGGATGTCATTACCCGTTCTTTATTTGCATTACTGTTCTTTTGTTTGCATTACCTGTTCTTTATTTGCATTACTGTTCTTTTATTTGCATTACCTGTTCTTTATTTGCATTACTGTTCTTTTATTTGCATTACCTGTTCTTTATTTGCATTACTGTTCTTTTTTTGCATTACCTGTTCTTTATTTGCATTACTGTTCTTTTATTTGCATTACCTGTTCTTTATTTGCATTACTGTTCTTTTATTTGCATTGCCTGTTCTTTATTTGCACTACTCTCTGTTCTTTACTTGCACAAACGGCCTAGATTTCTCTGCCTGCAGCACTGCAGCAAACACTCTATGAGACTTTGGCAAGAGCAAGAAATATTCTCACTTCACATCTCCTCAATGCCTCCCAGCCGTTTGTGCTGCTGTGATGATAGGTCTGTGGTAACGAATATTCCTTCTCCCCAGGCTCCAGCAGGTACCTGGAACAGGCATTCCTCGTAGTACTTCTGTTTGGTACTTTTCGTCTCCAGAAAAGGAGTGGGAAAATCGCCTGCCTAAGTGGAGCGATACAGAGTAGCTAATGAAGTTCATGCATGAGGGCGTATGGGTCATCAAGCCCCTTTTAAGATTTACATTCCTCCAACTTCTTCTAAAGAACAGCATACTGGCCAGGTGCAGGAGCTCACGCCTGTAATCCCAGCACTTTGGGAGGACAAGGCAGGCAGATCACCTGAGGTCAGGAGATTGAGACCAGCCTGGCCAACATGGTAAAACCCTGTCTGTACTAAAAATAGAAAAATTAGCCAGGTGTGGTGGCACGTACCTGTAGACCCAGCTACTTGGGAGGCTGAGGCAGGAGAATCGCTTGAACCTGGGAGGCAGAGGTTGCAGTGAGCCAACATCTTGCCTCTGCACCCCAGCCTGGGTGACAGAGAAAGGCTCCATCTCAAAAAAAAAAAAAAGAAACATATAAGAAAGAAAGAATGAAAGAAAAGAAAGAAAGAAAGACAAAAGACAGAAAGAAAGAAGAAAGAAAGAAAGAAAGAAAGAAAAAAAAGAAAGAAAGAAAGAAAGAAAGAAGGAAAGAAAGAAAAGAAAAGAAAGAAAGAGAGGGAAAAAAACACACAAAATACCTCCTGCATTCATTTGTTCCAGCGCCAGGCACAATGAGTTGCTGTTAAAATCCTAAGTTATTTCTCTTCTGGCAAAGAAGAGATGCCGACTTATGTTTTATTAGGTAGCTCATAAATTACCTTTTCTTAGGCGAACACAATGCTGACATCTCGTGTGCATTCTTGTCTAGACCAGCGCCTCTTTTCCTTCCAATTTCTTTAAGGGGGTCTTTTTTTTTTTCCAATGTGCATCGGCCAGCTACTCACTTTAGCAGCTTCTCAGAAACCCTTTCAAGTTCTGAAGCGTCTGCTAATAACACAGCCTTCAATCAAGGCTGTGTCTCCAATCATTCTTTCCAACAAAACCATCTTCCTTCTGCTCCCATAACATATGTTTGTAATCATGTAACACTCTCAGCCTGTTGCAGCAGCCCATCGTCTCTGCAACCCAGAGCTGCTCTTCTGAATGCTGTCCAATGTCATTTACGCTGGATTTTAAATGCATTTTTCCTCTAGCAGTCTTGGCTATTTTAGGATCTCTCTCTCTCTTTCTCTCTCTCTCTCTGTTTTTTTCACTTTGTACATGATTTCCTTTGTTTTATGCATGTTGGAAACTCAGACCTTTTTGCAAGAATTCCATTTACCAAGATGCAGACAGCAATCATAAAAGATGATGCTGGCTTTCAGAATGGAAAAAAAAAATTACAAAAGAATTCTTTGACATTTAGCCATGTCATGACTGATTTTTTTAAATGCAATCATTTTCCATTTGTCTTTAACGCTAGCATTTTTACAAGTGGGTTTAAATATTTGATAGATTTATATTTTAAACATTTTAGCCCAGGTGCAGTGGCTCACGTCTGTCATCCCATCACTTTGGGAGGCCGAGGTGGGTGGATCACCTGAGGTCATGAGATCGAGACCATCCTAGCCAACATGGTGAAACCCTGTCTCTACTAAAAATACAAAAATTAGCCAGGTGTGGTGACGGGTACCTGTAATCCCAGCTACTCAGGAGGCTGAGGCTGGAGGATCACTTGAGCCTGGGAGGCAGAGGTTGCAGTGAGCCAACATCTTGCCACTGCACTCCAACCTGGGTGACAGAGAAAGACTTCATCTCAAAAAAAAAAGAAAGAGAAAGAAAGAAAGAAAAAGAAAGAAAGAAAAGAAAGGAAGGAAGGAAGGAAAAGAAAGAAAGAAAGAAAGAAAGAGAAAGAAAGAAGAAAGAAAGAAAGAAAAAGAAAGGAAGGAAAGGAAAGAAAAAAAAACCAGCATACCTCCTGCATTCATTTGTTTAAGTGCAAGGCACAATGAGGTGGTGTTCAAATCCTAAGAGCTGAGATCATGCCACCGCACCCCAGCCTGGGCAACAGAGAAAGACTCCATCTCAAAAGAAAGAAAGGAAAGAAAGGAAAGAAAGAAAGAAAGAAAGAAAGAAAGAAAGAAAGAAAGAAAGAAAAGAAAAGAAAAGAAAGAAAGAAAGAAAGGAGAAAGAGAAAGAAAGAAAGAGACAGAAAGAAAGAGAAAGAAAGAAAGAAGAAATAAAGAAAAAAACCCAGCATTTCTCATGCATTCATTTGTTCCAGCACCAGGCACTACGAGGTGCTGTTCAAATCCTAAAAGCTGAGATCATGCCACTGCACCCCAGCCTGGGCGACAGAGAAAGACTCCATCTCAAAAAAAAAAAGAAAGAGAAAGAAAGAAAGAAAGGAAAGAAGGAGAAAGAAAGAAAGAGAGAGAGAAAGAAGAAAGAAAGAGAGAGGAAGAAAGAAAGAAAGAAAGAAAGAAAGAAAGAAAGAAAGAAAGAAAGAAAGAAAGAAAGAAAGAAAGAAAGAAAAGAAACAAGAAAGGAAGAAAAAAAAAAAACCAGCATACCTCCTGCATTCATTTGTTCCAGCGCCAGGCACAGTGAGGTGCTGTTCAACTCCTAAGAGCCGAGATCATGCCACTGCATTCCGCCTGGGTAACATAGAAAGACTCCATCTCAAATAAATAAATACATAAATGAATAAAATGACCTACTCTCCTATTGACTTTGACTAGTCTACGTCTTTCTGGGTAGTGCCTTCACTCCTGTCTGACCCTTAGTGAATACCTCTAGGAATCTGTAATCAATATATTTGTAATGAATCACCATCAGCTGTCCATGGTCCCAATGATTCCCAATGAATTTACCTCCAAGGGTGAAGATGCCCCTGTTTTCTGAGGGATCTCTTCCTCCTTGTGCCTTCTGCACCAAATCAAAATGTCCAATCTCAATGCTGGGGTTGGGATCATTGATGATTATCACGTGGGTTTCTCACATAGACTGTGGGTTGCATTTTTCTAAAATACATGGTCCAACAGCGTTTAAGGTCACTGTCATTGCCCCTAAACACACAGAGCGAGGCGTAGAACACAGAATCGAATGCACATACGTGCACACACACACACACATGCACTTCTTTTCCTAACTACATGAGAAAAATCATTCGGTGCTTATCAAAAATGACTCTCTGGCCGGACATGGTGGCTCATGCCTGCAATCCCAGCACATTGGGAGGCTGAGGCAGGCGGATCACCTGAGGTCAGGAGTTCGAGACCAGCCTGGTCAACAGGGTGAAACCCCCATCTCTACTAATAATACAAAAATTAGCTGGGCGTGGTGGTGGGCGCCTGTAATCTCAGCTACTTGTGAGGCTGAGGCAGGAGGATCACTTGAACCCAGAACGCGGAGGTTGCATTGAGCTGAGATGCTCAGATCTTTTAAGATATCTTTTTGGCTGGGTGCGGTGGCTCACGGCTGTGATCCCAGCACTTTGGGAGGCTGAGGCGTGTGGATCACCTGAGATCAGGAGTTTGAGACCAGCCAGGTCAACATGGTGAAACCCCTTCTCTACTAAAAATACAAAAATTAGCCAGGCGTGGTGGCTTGTGCCTATAATCCCAGCTACTTGGGAGGCTGAGGCAGGAGAATCACTTGAACCCGGGAGGCCGAGGCTGCAGTGAGCTGAGATCATGCCACTGCAATCCAGCCTGGGAGACACAGCGAGACTCTATCTCAAAAAAAAAAAAAAAAAAAAGGAAAAGAAAAACAAAGGAAGGTGTTATTATGGGAGAGCAGCCTAAACATTGAGGGGAACATCATAAATCCCAGCAGCAAGGGAAGAAAGGCCAGGTGACAGGGCTTTTTTCTTCACAGAAGTAACTGATGTCTGACTCCATTTCTATGAAACGTGCTCAACAGGCAAATCCACAGAGAGGAAGTGAATTTGTGACTCTCAGAGGTTGGGGAGGGGGATGTGGAGTGACTGCTTGATGGGAATGGGGTTTTCCTTTTAAAGGGAATGAAGATTTTCTCAAACTACATAGAACTGGTGGTTGTACAGCACGGTGAAAGTACTAAATGCCCCGTTCGTATAATATAAAATAACTAAATTGATGTAATTTTTTTTTTTTGAGACAGAATCTTGCTCTGTCACCCAGGCTGGAGTGCAATGGGGCGATCTTGGCTCACTACAAGCTCCGCCTGCCGGATTCAAGTGCTTCTCCTGCCTCAGCTTCCCGAGTAGCTGGGATTACAGGCACCTGCCCCCACACCAGTATTTTTAGCAGAGATGGGGTTTCTCCATGTTGGCCAGGCTGGTCTCGAACTCCTGACCTCAATTGATCCACCCACCTCGGCCTCCCAAAGTGCTGGGATGACAGGTGTGAGCCACTGTGCCCGGCTATGTGATGTGTGCAAGTTTTTATTTGATAATTGTGAGTATTTCACACAAACGTGGGAGTACGGGGTATGCAACAAGCTTTTTAAAAAACAGAGGTATGTGATGTGAATCTTACCTCTATTTTTAAAAAAGCTTGTCACATGTCTCACACTCACAAGTTTGTGTAAAATAGTCACAATTATCAAATAAAAACTTGTACAGGGATATTCATAGCAGTGGTATTCACAGTAGCCAAAAAGTAGAAACAGCCCTACTGCCCATTTATGAATAAATGGGTAAACACAATGTGGCTCATCCATGCAATGCAATATGATAATGGAATATTATGCAGCCAAGAAAACGAAGAAGGCTCTAACAAAAGGCTGCAACATGAATGAATTTTCGCAACAGCCCTACTGACCTTCTATGAAGGAATGATAAACACGATGTGGTTCATCCATGCAATGGAATGTTATGCAGCCTTGATAAGGAACAAGGCTCTGACAAAAGCTGCAACAGGAATGAATCTTTGGAACAGCCCTACTGCCCATCTATGAAAGAATGGATAAACACAGCATGGTTCATCCATGTGATGCAATATTATAATGGGATATTATGCGGCCTGGAAAAGGAGCAAGGCTCTGACAAAAGGCTGCAACATAAATGCATTTTTAGAAACAGCACTACTGCTCATCTATGAAGGAATGATAAACACAATATGGTTCATCCATGCAATGCAATCTTATAGTGGAATATTATGCAGGCTGGAAAAGGAACAAGGCTCTGACAAAAGCAGCAACATGAATGAATTTTGGAAACAGCCCTACTGCTAATCTATGAAGGAACGGATAAACACAACATGGTTCATCAACGCAATGGAATATTATGCCACCTGGAAAAGGAATGAGGCTGTGACAAAGGCTGCAACATGAATGAATTTTGGAAACAGCCCAATGCCCATCTGTGGATGAATGGATAAACACCACGTGGTTCATCCATGCAGTGCAATATTATAATGGAATATTATGCAGTCTGGAAAAGGAACAAGGCTCTGACAAAGGCTGCAATGTGAATGAATTTTTGGAAACAGCCCTGCTGCCCATCTATGAAGGAATGACAAACACACCGTCTTTTATCCATGCAATGGAATATTATGCAGTCTGGAAAAGGAACAATGTTGTGACAAAAGCAGTAACATGAATGAATTTTGGAAACAGCCCTACTGCCCATCTATGAAAGAATGATAAACACGATGTGGTTCATCCATGCAATATTATAGTGGAATATTATGCAGCCTGGAACAGGAACAAGGCTCTGACAAGACTGTATCAGGAATGAATTTTTGGAAACAGTCCTACTGCTCATCTATGAATGAATGATAAACACAATGTGGTTCATCCATGCAATGCAATATTATAATGGAATATTACGCAGCTGGAACAGGAACAAGGCTCTGACAAAGGCTGCAATGTGAATGAATTTTTGGAAATAGCCCTAATGCTCATCTATGAAGGAGTGATAAACACAGCATCCTTTATCCATGCAATGGAATATTATGCAGTCTAGAAAAGGAATAAGGCTCTGACAAAAGACTGCAATATATATGAATTTTGGAAACAGCCCTACTGCCCATCTATAAAGGAATGGATAAACACAGCATAGTTCATCTATGCAATGCAATATTATAGTGGAATATTACACAGCCTGGAACAGGAACAAGGCTCTGACAAAGGCTGCAATGTGAATGAATTTTTGGAAACAGCCCTACTGCCCATCTATGAAGGAATGATAAACACAGTGTAATTCCTCCATGCAATGGAATATTATGCAGCCTGGAAAAGGAACAAGGCTCTGACAAAAGCTGCAACATGAAAGAATTTTTGGAACAACCCGAACAACCCGACTGCCCATCTATGAATGAATGGATAGACATAGCATGGTTCATCCATGCAATGGAATATTAAAATGGAATGTTATGCAGCCTTGAAAAGGAACGAGGCTCTGACAGAAGACTACAACATGAATGAATTTTGGAAGCAGCCCTACTGCCCATCTATGAAGCAATGGATAAATAAAGCATAGTTCATCCATGCAGTGGAATATTATGCAGCCAAAAAAAGAACAAGGCTCTGACAAAGGCTGCAATGTGAATGAATTTTTGGAAACAGCCCTACTGTCCATCTTTGAATGAATGATAAACACAGTATGGTTTATCCATGCAATGGAATATTATGCAGCCTTGAAAAGGAGCAAGGCTCTGACAAAGGCAGAGACAGGTTGCAATGTGAATGAATTTTTGGAAACAGCCCTACTGCACATCTATGAATGAATGATACACACAATGTGGTTCATCCATGCAATGCCATATTATAATGGAATATTATGCAGCCTTGAAAAGGAAGGAGGCTCTGACAAAGACTGCAACCAGCATGAATTTTTGGAAACAGCCCTACTGCCCATCTATGAAGGAATGATAAACACAGTGTGATTCCTCCATGCAATGGAATATTATGCAGCCTGGAAAAGGAACAAGGCTCTGACAAAAACTGCCATGTGAATGAATTTTTGGAAACAGCCTTACTGCCCATCTATGAAATTATGATAAACACAATGCAGTTCATCCAGGCAATGCAATATTATAATGGAATATTATGCAGCCTAGAACAGGAACAAGGCTATGACAAAAGACTGTATCATGAATGAATTTTTGGAAACAGCCCTACTGCCCATCTATGAATGAATGATAAACACAATGGGGTTCATCCATGCAATGCAATATTATAATGGGATATTATGCAGCCTGGAACAGGAACAAGGCTCTGACAAAGGCTGCAACATGAATGAATTTTTGGAAATAGCCCTACTGCTCATCTATGAAGGAATGATAAATACGGCATGGTTCATCCATGCAATGGAGTATTATGCAGCCTTGAAAAGGAACAAGGCTCTGACAAAATCTGCAACATGAATGAATTTTTGGAACAGCCCTACTTTCCGTCTATGAAAGAATGATAAACACAGTATGGTTCATTCATGCAATGCAATATTATAATGGAATATTATGCAGCCTGGAAAAGGAACAAGGCTCTGACAAAAACTGCAATGTGAATGAATTTTTGGAAAGAGCCCTACTGCCCATCTATGAAAGAATGATAAACACAATATGGTTCATCCAGGCAATGCAATATTATGATGGAATATTATGCAGCCTGTAAAAGGAACAAGGCTCTGACAAAGGCGGTAACATGAATGAATTTTTGGAAATAGCCCTACTGCCCATCTATGAAGGAATGACAAACACACCATCGTTTATCCATGCAGTGGAATATTATGCAGTCTAGAAAAGGAACAATATTTTGACAAAGGCTGTAACATGAATGAATTTTGGAAACAGCCCTACTGCCCATCTATGAAAGAATGATAAACACCATGTGATTCATCCATGCAATGCAATATTATAATGGAATATTACGCAGCCTGGAAAATGAAGAAGGCTCTGACAAAAGGCTGCAATGTGAATGAATTTTTGGAAACAGCCCTACTGCCCACCTATGAATGAATGATAAACACAGTGTTTTTCATCTGTGCAATGCAATCCTATAATGGAATATTATGCAGCCTGGAAAAGGAATGAGACTATGACAAAGACTGCAATGTCAATGAATTTTGGAAACAGCCCTACTGCCCATTTGTGAATGAATGGATAAACATCACGTGATTCATTCGTGCAATGCAATATTATAATGGAATATTATGCAGCCTTGAAAAGGAACAAGGCTCTGACAAAAGGCTGCAATGTTGATGAATTTTGGAAACAGCTCTACTGTCCATCCATGAAGGAATGGAGAAACACAGCATAGTTCATCCATGCAATGGAATATTATAATGGAATATTACACAGCCTGGAAAAGGAACAAGGCTCTGACAAAGACTGCAACGTGAATGAACCTTGAGGACATCATGCTCAGGGAGAAAAGCCAGGCACAAACACAAAAGCACACGTAGTGTTTGATTCCCTTTCAATGAAACGTGCTGAACAGGTAAACTCCTAGAGAAAGATAGTGGATTTGTGGGTGCCAGGGCCTGAGAAGGAGAAATGGAAGTGACTGTTTAATGCGTACAGGGTGCGCTTTTGGGGGTGATGAGAAATTTCTGGACCTAGAGATTGGTGATGGTTGTACAACATTGTGAATGCACTAAATATCACTGACTCATTGAGTTTAAAACAGTTATAATGCTGAATTTTATATATTTGTATTTTGTCATCATAAAAAGAGTGTACATTCTGAATTTTCTTTTTTAACAGGTGAGAGGTTGGGTAAAGAATCTTCCAGAATGGACGGACATGGTGACTCACCCCTGAAATCCCAGTGCTTTGGGAAGTCAAGGTGGGCAGATCACCTGATGTCAGAAGTTCGAAACTAGCCTGGCCAACATGGCGAAACCGCGTCTCTGGTAAATATACCAAAAAATTAGCCGGGTGTGGTGGTGCACGGCTTAATCCCAGCTACTTGGGAGGCTAAGGCAGCAGAATCGCTTGAACCTGGGAGGCAGAGGTTGCAGTGAGCTGAGATTGCGCCACTGCACTCCAACCTGGAGGACGGAGCAAAAACTCTGTCTAAAAAAAAAAAAAAAAAAAAAAACTTCCAAATGCTTGCCTTCTCCACACGCTATGTCACTTTTGCTGGTTGACCTAGAATCCATCCTTTTTTTTTCTTTTTTTTTTTTTTTCTCGAATGCAATCCACACATACAAGCTGAAGCTGGCCACAGTCGCCACTTATAAAGTGTGATTGGTGTAATAGAGTTGAACTTCCATTTTTACTTACTTATTTTCATCATACCCAGAACGATTTATGTGGTTTCACACTTAGATGTCCAAAGGGTGCCGGCATTAAAGTGGTTTGTGCTGAATGCCGTTGTAATTCGGAAGGGTTGGGGGCGTCCACTGGCGTAATTGATACTCTAACCCGTAATTGGCACTCTAACTTGAAACACATTTTATTTATAATTTTTATTTATTTATTTATTTATAAAATAATATTTTATTTACACAATGTGTTTCATTCACGTGGCTGTCTTTGTCGGAAAACTGTTCCTTTTCCAGGCTGCATAATATTCCATTATGAGTCCACGGTTTCTGTGAAGGTATTGCCCAAAAAGCCATAACAAAACAAAATGAAGTTCAGAGCCGTCATCACAGCCCGGAATGCTGGTGTTCACTTTGGCCCCATCAAGAGTCTAAGATGTTTTGGTGGGGAGCCCTGATATTCATTTCTGTGCTGCTGGAGACCTTGTAGAGAAATCTCAGCTTACCAAAGGCCAGAAGAGAAATGGCGGAAACGTTTTGATATTCTCTGGCTGGGATGCCTGGAGAATTACACAATGATCCAGAATCATGTGGGTAAAGAAGGAGTTTGGGAAACTTTTGCTGTTTTTTTTGCTGTTTGTTTGTTTTTGAGATGGACTTTCACCCTGTCACCCAGGCTGGAGTGCAATGGTGTGATCTCGGCTCACTGCAAACTCCACCTCTGGGGATCAAGAAATTCTCCTGCCTTAGCCTCCCTAGTAGCTGGGATTACAGGCGCACGCCACCAAGCCCGACTAATTTTTTTTTTTTTTTTGAGGTGGAGTCTTGCTCTGTCTCCCAGGCTGGAGTGCAATGGCATGATCTCGGCTCACTACAACCTCCGCCTCGTGTGTTCAAGCCATTCCCCTGCCTCAGCCTCTGGAGTAGCTGGGACTTCAGGCATGCGCTACTGCGCCCAGCTAATTTTTATATTTTGAGTAGAGATGGGGTTTCTCCATGTTGGCCAGGCTAATCTCGAACTCCTGACCTCAGGTGATCTGCCCGTCTTGGCCTCCTGAAGTGCTGTGATTACAGGCGTGAGCCCCTGCACCTGGCCCAGCTAATTTTTTTTTTTTTTTTGAGATAGAGTCTTTCTCTGTCGCCCAGGCTGGAGTGCAGTGGCACAATCTCGGCACACTACAACCTCCACCTCCAGGGTTCAAGCAATTCTCCTGCCTCAGCCTCCCAAGTAGCTGGGATTACAGGCACCCGCCACCACGCCTGGCTAATGTTGGTATTTTTAGTAGAAACGGGGATTCACCATGTTGGCCAGGCTGGTCTCGAACTCCCGATCTCAGGTGATCCACCCACCTCAGCCTCCCAAAGTGCTGGAATGACAGGCGTGAGCCACCACGCCTGGCCGAGTCTGGGAAGGCTTTGACAAAAATATCGCTTTTCCTGGGAGTTGGTGGCACCCAATGAGTGTTGACAAATTCTGTCAGGGTGAAATTGAGCCAGTTGTCACCTTCGGTGACCAGCAAATAAGCCAGTGTGACAGTTGTCACATCTTCTGTAGGCCTTAGCTCAAAGCAAATGTGGCTTGGTGTTTTCCTGGCCTGGTACAAATCTGACCATCTCCCTGTAAACTCTGCCCTCCTCTTTGGGCCTGAAGCAGACCCTGTCCCTTGTCAAACCTCATAGCAGGCTGGGCGTGGCTGCTCACGCCTACGATCAAAGCACTTTGAGAGGCTAAGGCAGGAGGATTGCTTGAGACTTGAAGTTCAAGACCAGCCTAGGCAACACAGTGAGGTCCCGTCTCTACAAAAAATGAAAAAATAGCTGGGCATGGTGGTAAGTGCCTGTGGTTCCAGCTACTCGGGAGGCTGAGGGAGGAGAATCACTGGAGCCCAGGAGGTTGAGGCTGCAGTGAGCTATGATAATGCTGCTGTACTCCAGCCTGGACAACAGAGCAAGACCCTGTTTTTCTTCCTCAAAACACACACACACACACACACACACACACACAAACTCCTTAGGAATTATGGCTCACATATGATTTTTTTTTTTTTCGAGACAGAGTCTTGCTCTCTTCCCCAGGCTGGAGTGCAGTGGGGTGATCTCAGCTCACTGCAACCTCTGCTTCCCCAATTCAAGTGATTCGTCTGCCTCAGCCTCCCAAGTAGCTGGGATTACAGGCACCTCAGCTCACTGCAACCTCTGCTTCCCCAATTCAAGTGATTCTCCTGCCTCAGCCTCCCAAGTAGCTAGGACTAGAGGCACCTATACCACGCCCGGCTAATTTTATATTTTTAGTAGAGACGGTGTTTTGCCATGTTGGCCGGGCTGGTCTCAGACTCCCGACCTCAAATGATCCACCCACCTCAGCCTCCCAAAGTGCTGGGATTATAGGTGTGAGCCACCCCACCCGGCATTTCTTTTGTAAGTATTTTAACGCTGGTTGGACTCAAGGGCGACTAGTCCATGGAGTCAAGGACGATCAGTACTTTCCATTGGATTTTTTTACATTTTAATTTTAATTTGTGTAGATTTACGGATTCCAGTTCCAGTTTTGCTCCACGGATATTGTGCGTGGTGAAGTCTCCGCCTTCAGCATCACCAAAGGTTTTGTTCAGTCCTCAAATCATTGATTCCAGGTACTGTTTAAAACCATTTTTGCAGGATAAATGTTAACTTGTTAAGTAAAGTAAGGCTAAGCAGGGAAAAAAAAGAAAAACACCTTTGGACTCAAAAGAGGCATGATATATTTTATATCATGTTCTGCCTGATGGAGGGAAATAAATATTTCTGTGCTTGTGCCTTGGAGGACCAGGTGAAGCCCCAGAGTGGACGCCCATCACTGTGTTAGAGGCTGTTTACTGAGGTCCTACTATGTGCAAAGCTCTGAGCGGCACGTTGTGAGGAAGAATGAATGATTTGACCTCTGAAAATTCATGTCCCTACTAGGCTAATCCAACACGGGACAGATACAGAAAGGAGATAATGGCCGGGCACGGTAGCTCACACCTGTAATCCTAGCACTTTGGGAGGCCGAGACAGGAGGATCATGAGGTCAGGAGTTCGACAGCAGCCTGGCCAACATTGAGAAACCCCATCTCTACTAAAAATGCAAAATTAGCTTGGCATGGTGGCGGGTGCCTGTAATACGAGCTACTGTGGAGGCCGAGGCAGGAAAATCACTTGAACCCAGGAGGTGAAGGTTGCAGTGAGCTGAGATCATGCCACTGCACTCCAGCCTGGGCAACAGAGCAAAACACCATCCCCCAAACGAAAACAGAAACAAAACAAACAAACAGAAACACAGGAGGGAGAGCTCAGCCTTATTTCTGCAAGGGTGACCAATGTGAGTCACGAGGGATCAGGTAAATGGGGTTTTGCAGACTGCATAGGAGTTTGCCAGGGAGATTTAGGAGAGTTTGTGGAGAGGGATCAATACTTGCAAATGCTTAGAGGTGTGGTTGTGGGCCCCTTTAACGGGAATAGCAGAAGGGGGGTTGTATGAAGACAGAATCAAAGAGAATGTTATTATTTCTCCCAACAAAGCAGGTACCGCCCAAATCAGGGCATTTTTCTTTATCGTTGTTCTCATTTTAATTTGTCCTCCCAGGTTCTGCTGTTAGGACTCTCGGCTCTTGACCATTAATTTTTGCCTTCACTTTTATCTTAATAGTTACATATATATTTAAGATGTTAGTTAGGTATTCTTAATACCCCAACACAATTTTATAGTTGATTTTTTTCATGGGGGTTAGGTAGAGGTCCCCTTTAACACTCTAATGCAATCTGTCCAACCGTCACCAATATATAAACAGAGACATTAAGAATAACGGACACCCATCGCTTCTCCCACCCCATCCAGCCCTCTGCGACGCTACCCACAACCCAAGGTGACCCTGTGTGGAGTTTGGTATCCTTCATTTTCTGAATTTCCTTTGATACTTCACTTTATTGCATTTCTCTATTTTAATTGTCTCTAACTTTATGAAAAGTGTATATCATGCTCTATGTAATTTTTTGAGACCAGCATTTCCCACTGAAAACGTCATTTCAAAGATTCATCCATACTGGATTTCTGCTCTGTCTTCATTTTGGTGGCTCCATAATATCCCCGTGGGTGAATATTCCACAACTTATGGATGCGTCCTTCTGCCTATGGGCATTAGGTTATTTCCTCGTAGAAACAGGAAATGGAAATAGGAATATTTCTATGGGGTATTTTGGGGCAGGGCTACTGTAAACATTTTTAGACTTGTTACCTGATGGGCAAATCAAGACTGCCGTGAGACACCCTTTTCACACCAATATTGAAAGACAGGACTAGCTGGATTTCCTAGGCCAACTCGGAATTCCTAAGTCTAGGTGGGGAAGGTGATCGCACCCACCTTGTAACTCAGCTCACACCCAACCAATCGGGTAGCAAAGAGGGAGCTCACTAAAATACAAATTAGGCTAAAAGCAGGAGGTAAAGAAATAGTCAAATCATCTATCACCTGAGAGCACAGGGGGAGGGACAATTATTGGGATATAAACCCAGGTATTTGAGCTGGGAGTGGGCAACCCCCTTTGGGTCCCCTCCCATTGTATGACAGCTCTGTTTTCAAGCTGTTAAATCTTGCAACTGCACACTCTTTTGGTGAATGTTTGTTCCGGCTCGAGCTGAGCTTTCGCTCGCCGTCCACCACTGCTGAACGCCGCCGTTGCAGACCCACCATTGACTTCCACCCCTCTGGATAGGGCAGGGTATCTGCTGTGCTTCTGATCCAGCAAGGCACCCCCTGCCACTCACAATCATTTTTCCTGCGTGGCTAAGTGCCCTGGTTTGTCCTAATGGAGCTGAACACCAGTCGCTGGGTTCCAGGGTTCTCTTCCGTGACCCATGGCTTCTAATAGAACTACAACACTCACTGCATGGCCCAAGGTTCCATTCCTTGGAATCCATGAGGCCAAGAACCCCAGCTCAGAGAACAAAAGACTTGCTGCCATCTTGGGAGTGGCCGGCTGCCATCTTGGGAGTGGCCCACCCCCATCTTGGGAGTGGCCTGCCCCCATCT
The DNA here is from genome assembly GCF_028885655.2 of Pongo abelii. Classification (NCBI taxonomy): domain Eukaryota; kingdom Metazoa; phylum Chordata; class Mammalia; order Primates; family Hominidae; genus Pongo; species Pongo abelii. The sequence continues at coordinate 12,049,311 of NC_072000.2, read as the reverse complement.
TGGGAGCTCTAAGACCAAAGACCTGCCCGTAACGATATGATTGGCAAAAATGTTAAAAATGAAGCATTCTGAAGGTTGCAGATGTTGCCGTAGGTGCCAGAGATTGGCTTTCCTCAACATTGTAGGGCGAAATGTCTGTCTCGATCACCATTTTGGAAAGGGGTTTGGCCTCATCTTAAAGTTGAGAAACACGGGTTCCCCAGCCCAGCAATTGTACTCTGGATGTGTCCCCAAGATGAACTCCAGCCTTTGGGTATTGTCAGAGGCACTGGAACCGGAACAACTTTGGCTTGAATAGGGGCTGGGTAAAATGAGGCTGAGACGTACTGGGCTTCATCCCCAGATGGATAAGTCATCCTAAGCTACAGGATGAGTTAGGAGGTTTGCACAAGAACACAGGTCACAAAAATCTTGCTGATGAAACAGTTTGCAGTAAAGAAGCTGAATGAAACCCACCGAAACCAAGATGGCAAAGAGAGTGACCTCTGGTGGTCCTCACTGCTACACTCCCACCAGCGCTAAGACAGTTTACAAATGCAATGGCAACGTCAGGAAGTTACCCTATATGGTCTAAAAAGGGGAGCCATGAATTATCCACCCCTTGTTTATCATAAATTCTTTCCTGGGGGCTCCAGGACTCCTCCCTCTCTGGGGGGTCTGGAATGGCATCCTTGGCCTTGTGGCCTCATCAGTCCAGTCTCTACCTCCTCTCAAAGGTTTTTGGGTTAGAATATGAAACATATCTTTTTTGGGATACACAGTTCAATCCACTTCAAATGTATCAAGTTCTCTCTGGAGGCTCTAGGAAGGATCCTTCCTGCCTCTCCCAGCTCCTAGAGGATCCAGAGTCCCTGAGCTTGTGGCTGCATCACTCCAGTCTCTGCCTCCGTCTCCAGGTGGCCTTCTCCTGTGTGTCTGTGTCTCCTCTTCTGTCTCTTGAAAAGACACTTGTCATTGCACTTAGGGCTTACCCTACTCTACTCCAGGATGATCTCATCTCAAGGCCCTTCACTTTATCACATCTACAGAGACCCTATTTCGAAATAAGTTCTCACTCCAGGTTCTGGGCTTTCAGATGTGGACAGATCTTTCTGGGGGCCACTGTTCAATCCAGTACAATTGTATCCAGTTCCCTCTGGAGGCTCTAGGGGAGGATCCTTCCTGCCTCTCCCAGCTCCTGGGGGATCCAGCATCCCTGGCCTTGTGGTCCCATCACTCCAGTCTCGGCCTCCATCTCCATGTGACCTTCTCCTCTGTGTCTGTGTCTTCTCTTCTGTCTCTTATGGGGACAGCTGTCATTGGATTCAGAGTCCACCATAATCCAATATGACCTCATCATAACTTGACTAAAACTGTGAAGAGTGTATTTCCAAAGAAGGTGATGATGAGAGATTCTGAGTGGATGCGAATTTTGGAGAGAACGCAGTTCCATCCTCTGCAGAGTGTCTTGTGCTGTCTCCAATGTCCTTATCTGCTGGAGACCCTGTGGGCGTTGAGCAAGGTGGTCCTCCTGCGTCACCACCTCTGGGGTCTTACCTTTCGCCAGGTGTGCCCACCTGGTGGCCGAATGGTGCAATGTGAAATGATCTTTGCTCTCTGCTCCCTCATCTCTCTCTCTCTCTGTGTCCCTCTCTCTCTCTCTCTCTCTCTCTCTCTCTGTTTCTCCAGCATGCTGGTCCTGTCCACACCACCTCATCCAGCCAGGTGGACCCCATTCTCATCCACTCAGCAAGGGAGGAAAGTGCTCACGTGAAAACAGGTAAGGATGTGCAGAGGGGCTTCGGAACATGGAGTCAGGGCAAGAGGGTGGGTAACACTGGGATGGAGCCCACAGCATTCTGTGCTCATCCCTGCAGCTGCCTGGGGGCTTTGTCTGCATTCGCTCCTCTCCACCATCCACAGCTTCTCACTCTTCCTCCATGTGGTACACATTTTCCTGCCCAGGAGCTGCTCCGTGAGCTCGGGATGCTCTCCCTCTAGATCCCTGCATGGCTGTCACCTTCCTGTCCACACTTAGCAAGACCCACAGTTGTTTCGTTCAGTCTTTGGGGGCAGCTGTCTCCTGAGCAAGACCACCTCTCTCAAGCCTAGAATGTGAGTCAAGGAAGCAGCCAGGAGCTGAACCAGCAGCACTAAAGCTACATCCGCCTCTTCCCAGGAAACAATGGTTTAGAATCATCCTTGTGCACCTGCCAGGATTGTTAGACTCAAAACATAAGGAAAGAAAAATAATAAGTGGGCTGGACACAGTGGCTCACGCCTGTAATCCCAGCACTTTGGGAGGACAAGGCGGGCGGATCACCTGAGGTCAGGAGTTCGAGACCAGCCTGACCAACATGGAGAAACCCCGTCTCTAGTAGAAATACAAAACTAGCCGGGCGTGGTGGTGCACACCTGTAATCCCAGCTACTTGGGAGCCTGAGGCTGGAGAATCGCTGGAACCTGGGAGGAGGAGATTGAGGTGAGCCGAGATCGGGCCACTGCACTCCAGCCTGGGCGACAGAGCGAGACTCCATTTCAAAAAAAAAAGAGGAACCGTATTTGCAAACTATGCCTCTCTGAAATGCATTAATTTTAATATATAAGACAGTTAGGTCCGGACACACTGGCTCACGCCTGTAATCCCAGCACTTTGTGGGGCTGAGGTGGGCAGATCACGAGGTTAGGAGATTGAGACCATCCTGGCTAACACGGTGAAACCCCGTCTCTACTAAAAATATTTAAAAAATCAGCCAGACGTGGTGGCGGGCACCTGTAGTCCCAGCTGCTGGGAAGCCCGAGGCAGGAGAATGTCATGAACCCGAGAGGCGGAGGTTGCAGTGAGCTGAGATCGCACCATTGCACTGCAGCCTGGCTGACAGAATGAGACTCCAGCTCAAAACAAAACAAACAAACAAACAAAAATTCACAAATGAGTGAGATGGCTTGGCCCCTGTGCGCAGACAGTCCCTTGCAGAGGAAGCTTTCATGGGATTTTCAGAACCGGTCAGCTGCTCAGGAAGCTCCTCCTGCAGCAGGAACATAGGGAGGATATTGAAGTAAGACGTGTCCACTGGGAATAGGCCATCAATGCATGCACTTCCATTCCAAGTTCCTTTCCACGTTCCATTCCACGTTCCATTCCGCGTTCCATTCCACATTCCACGCCATTCCATTCCACATTCCATTCCATTCCATTCCCCATTCCATTCCACATTCCATTCCATTCCATTCCAAACTCCATTCCATTCCATTCCACATTCCATTCCATTCCATTCCGATCCACATTCCATTCCATTCCATTCCCTTCCACATTCCGTTCCAGATTCCATTCCATTCCATTTCACATTCCATTCCATGTCATTCCACATTCCATTCCACATTCCTCTCCAATATATTCCATATTTCGTTCCATTCCATTCCTCATTCAATTCCATTCCATTCCATTCCACATTCCATTCCTTTCCATTCCACATTAAACATTCCATTCCACGTTCCATTCCATGTTCCATTCCACATTCCATTCAATTCCATTCTACGTTGTATCCCACGTTCCATTCCATTCCATTCCACATTCCATTCCGCATTTCATTGCATTCCATTCCACTTTCCTTTGTATTCCATTATACATTCCATTCCACATTCCATTCCGTTCCTTTCCACATTCCATTCCACATTCCATTCCATTCCATTCCATGTTCCATCCCACATTAGATTCCATTCTATTCCACATTCCATTCCAGATTACATTCCACAGTGCACTCCACATTGCATTCCATTCCACGTTCCATTCCACATTCCATTCAATTCCATTCTACGTTGTATCCCACGTTCCATTCCATTCCATTCCTCATTTCAATGCATTCCATTCCACTTTCCTTTGTATTCCATTATACATTCCATTCCACATTCCATTCCGTTCCTTTCCACATTCCATTCCACATTCCATTCCATTCCATTCCACGTTCCATTCCACATTCCATTCCATTCTATTCCACACTCCATTCCAGATTACATTCCACAGTGCATTCCACATTGCATTCCATTCCACGTTCCATTCCACATTCCATTCCACATTCCATTCCATGTTCCATTCCACATTCCATTCAACATTCCATTCAACATTCCATTCCACGTTCATTTCCAATTTCCATTCCACATTCAATTTCATTCCATTCCACATTCCACTCAATTCCATTCCACTCCTTTGCAGGTTCCATTCCTCATTGCATTCCATTCAATTCCACTTTGAATACCACATTCCATTCCATTGCATTCCACTTTCCATTACACATTCCATTCCATTGCATTCCACATTCCATTTTACATTCCATTCCATTCCATTCCACATTCAATAAGACATTCCATTCCATTCTATTTCAAATTCCATTCCACTGCATTCCATTCTATTCCATTCCACATTCCAATCCTTTACATTCCACATTCCATTCCTTTCCACATTCCATTCCATTCCATTCCATTCCGCCTTCCATTCCAGCTTCCACTCTACATTCTCTTCTGTTCCATTAAACATTCCATTCCACATTCCATTCCATTCAATTCCAGTCCATATTCCATTTCATTCCATTCCATACCACATTCCATTCCATTCCACTTTGCATTCCATTCCATTCCACATCCCATTCCATTATACATTCCATTCCATTCCATTCCACTCCATTCCACAATCCATTCCAATCCACATTCCATTCCACATTCCACTATTTTCCACTCCACATTCCCTTCCACATTCCATTCCATTCCTTTCCATTCCACATTCCATTCCATTCCATTCCACATTCCAATCAACTCCATTCCACATTCCATTCCACATTATATTCCATTCAATTCCACGTTGCCTTCAACATTCCATTCCATTCCACTCCACTTTCTATTCCATTACACATTCCATTTCATTCAATTCCGCATTCCATTGCATTCCATTCCACGTTCCATTCCATTCCATTTCACATTCCATTCCATTCAGCATTCCATTCCACATTCCATTGCATTCCATTCCATTCTATGTTCCATTCCAGATTCCATTCCATTCAATTCCACATTCCTTTCCATTCCATTCCATGTTCGATTCCATTCCATTCCACATTCCATTCCATTCCATTCCACATAACATTCCATTCCTTTCAAAATTAATTCGATTCCATTCCATTCCACATTCCTTTCCATTCTAGTCCACATTCCATTCCATTCTTTGCCACAATCAACTCCATTCCATTCCACATTCCATTCCATTCCAATCCAATTTCCGCATTCCATCCCACTTTCCATTTTGTGTTCCATTCCACGTTCCATTCCAATCCATTCCACGTTCCATTCCATGTTCCATTCCTTTCCATTCCATGTTCCATACCACATTCCATTCCATTCGATTTCACGTTCCGTTTCACTTACCAATCCATTCCAATCCAATCCACATTCCATTCAAATCCATTCCACATTCCATTCCAGTCGACATTCCATTCCACTCTTTATTCCATTCGACATTCCATTCCAATCCGTTCCATTCCACATTCCATTCCATTCCATTCCCCATGACATACCATTCCATTCCACGTTACTATCCATTCCATTCCACCTTCCATTCCATTTCATTCCACGTTCCATTCCATTCCATTTCACCTTCCATTCCATTCCATTCTACTTTCCATTCAATTCCATTCCACGTTCCATTCCACATTCCATTCCATTTAAATCCAAGTTGCATTCCATTCCATTCCACTTTCCAATCCATTCCATTCCACATTCCATTCCACTGCACATTCCATTCCATTCCATTCCACTCCATATTCTATTCCATTCCACGTTCCATTCCATTCAATTCCATTCCACTTTCCATTCCATTCCATTCCACATTCCATTCCATTCCATTCCACTTTCAATTCCATGTTCCATTCCACGTTGCATTCCACAATCCATTCCACTCCATTCCACGTTCCATTCCACTTTCTATTTCACGTTGCATTCCATTAAATTCCACGTTACATTCCACTTTCTGTTCCATGTTACATTCCATTACATTCCACGTTCCATTGTACTTTCCATTCTACGTTCCATTCCATTCTATTCCACCATCCTTTCTACGTTCCATTCCACATTCCATTCCATTCCACTCCACATTCCATTGCACATTCCATTCCAATCCATTCCACATTCCATTCCACATTCCAATCCATGACATTCCACATTCCACTCCATTCCATTCCACATTCTGTTCCATTCCATTCCACATTCCATTGCTCTTTCCATTATATTCCATTCCACATTCCCTTCTACATTCCATTCCATTCCATTAAACATTCGATAACACATTCCATTCCACAATCCATACCACATTCCATTCCATTCCAAGATCCATTCCACATTCCATTCCTTTCTATGTTCCGTTCCACATTCCATTACACGTTCAATTCAACATTCCATTCCATTCCATTCCAAGTTCCATTCCACAACCCATCTCACTCCATTCCATACACCATTTCATCTCATTCCACATTCCGTTCTACATTCCATTCCATTAGATTCCACATTCCATTTCACATTACCTTCCACAACCCATTCTACATTCAATTCCATTCCAAGTTTGAGTCCACTTTCCATTCCACTTTCCATTCCACGTTCCATTCCATTCCATTCCATTCCACATTCTTTTCCAGTCCATTCCACATTCCATTCCACATTCCTTTCCATTCCATAACACATTCCATTCCACATTCCATTCCACATTCCAATTCACATTCTATTCAATTAGATTCAATTCCATTCCACATACCATTCCATTCCATTCCATATTCCATTCCACTGCATTCCATTCCATTACACATTCCATTAGACATTCCATTCCATTCCATTTCATTCCATTGCATTCCATTACATTTCATTCCGTTGCATTCCATTCCATTTCATTCCATTTCATTCCATTCCACATTCCACTCATTTCCATTCCGCTCCACATTCCATTCCATTCCATTCCACATACCATTCCTTTTCACATTTCATTCTATTTCATTCCATTCCTTTCCTCATTCCATTTCAGTTTCCATTCCACTATCCTTGCCACATTCCATTCCATTCCATTCCATTCCATTTCAGTCCATTCCATTCCTTTACACATTAAATTACAGAGTTCATTCCATTCCATTCCATTCCATTCCATTCCACATTCCATTCTTTCCACTCCACTTTCAATTGCATTCCATTCCACATTCCATTTCATTAAATTCCACATTCCATTGCAGATTCCATACCGCATTCCATTCCACATTCCATTCCATTCCATTCCATTGCACATTCCTTTCCACATCCCACTCCATTCCATTCCATTCCATTCCACATTCCATTCCATTCCACATTCCATTCAATATTTCATTCCACATTCAATAACATTTCATTCTACATTCCTTTTCATTCCATTCCATTCCATTCCACATCCCTTTCCATTCAATGTCATTCCATTCCATTCCACATTCCTTCCCATTCCATTCCACACTACATTCCGCATTCCATTCCACTACATTCAACATTCCATTCATTAACACATTCCATTCCAATCCATTCTATTCCACATTCCGTTCAACATTCAATTCCACATTCAATTCCATTCCTTTCCACATTCCATTCCATTACTTTGCATTCCACATTTCATTCCATTCAATTCCATTCCACATTCCGTTGCATTCTACATTCCGTTACATTACTATCCAATCCATTCCACATTCCATTCCACATTCCATTCCATCCCATTCTATCTTCCATTCCATTCCATTTAACATTGCATTCCATTCCATTTCACATTCCATTTCATTCCACATTCCATTCCATTCAAATCCATTCCATTCTACATTCCATTCCACTTTCCATTCCATTCCATTCCGCATTCCAATTCACCCTCGATTCCATTCCGTTCCACATTACTATCCACATTCCATTCCACATTCAATTTGTTTCCATTCCATTCCACATTCAATTCCATTCCATTCCACATTCCAATCCATTCCGTTCCACATTCCACTCCCTTCCACATTCCATTTCACATTCCATTCCATTCCTTTCCACTTTCCACTCCACTGCATTCCACATTCCATTCCACATTCCATTCCATTCCATTGCACCTCCCATTCCTTTCCATTCCACATTCCTTTCCATTCCATTCCACATTCCATTCCATTCATTACACATTCCATTCCATTCCATACCTCATTCCATTTCATTACATATTCTATTCCATTCCACTTTCCATTCCATTCCATTCAACTTTCCATTCAACGTTCCATTCCATTCCATTCCTGGTTCCATTCCACATTCCATTCCTTTCCATTCCACGTTCCATTCCATTCCATTCCACATTCCATTGCACATTCCATTCAATTTGATTCCTTTCAACATTCTTCATTCCATTCCATTCCTTTCAACATTCCGTTCCACTTTCCATTGCATTTCACATTCCATTTTGTGTTTCATTCCGTTCCATTCCACATTCCATTCCACGTTCCATTCCATTCCATTTCACATTCCATTTAAGTTTCCATTCCACATTCCGTTCCATTCCATTCCCTTCCACATTCTATTTCATTCTCTTCCACATTCCATTAAATTCCATTAAACATTCCATTCCATTCCTTTACATATTCGATTCAACTTTCCATTCCTTTCCATTCCACATTCCATTCCATTCGCTTTCCATTCCATTCCATTCCACATTCCATTCCGTTCCATTCCACATTCCATTCCATTCCATTCCACATTCCATTCCATACCATTATCCATTCTTTCCACTTTCCATTCAATTCCATCCCTCATTCCACTCCTTTCCAATACATTGCGTTCCATTCCACATTCCGCTCCTCTCCATTCCATTCCACATTCCTTTTCATTCCATTCCGCATTCCATTCCACATTCCATTCCATTCCATTCCACATTGCATTCGCATCCACTCCATTCCAATCCACATTCCATTCCATTCAATTTCACATTCGATTCCCCATTCCATTGCATTCCATTCCACGCTCCATTCCATATTCCTTTCCACATTCCATTCCACATTCCATTCCACATTCCAAGGCATTACATTCCACATGCATTCCATTCCAGATTCCATTCCTTTCCATTCCACGATTCATTTCATTGCATTCCACGTTCCATTCCGCATTCCATTCCATTCCATTCCACATTCCATTCTATTCCATTCCACCTTCCATTCCACCTTTCATTCCATTGTATTCCACATTCTATTCAATTCCATTCCATTCCACATTCCATTCCATTCCGTTCAACGTTCTATTCCCTTCCAATTCACGTTCCATTCCGTTCCATTCCACGTTCCATTCCACATTCCATTCCATTCCATTCCATATCATTCCATCCCTTTCCAGATTCCATTCCATATTCCATTGCATTCAGATTCCATTCCACATTCCATTCCATTCCATTCCATACTCCATTCCACATTCCATTCCCCATTCCATTGTACATTCCATTCCATCCCATTCCACGTTCCAATCCATTCCAGTCCATTTTCTATTCCATTCATTCCACATTCCATTCCACATTCCATTCCACTTTCAATCCCACGATCCATTCTACGTTCCATTCCACTTTTCATTTCATTCCATTTCACGTTCTATTAAACGTTCCATTCCATGTTCCATTCCATATTTCATTCCATTCCATTTCATACTCCATTCCACATTTCATTCCAATCCATTTCATACTCCATTCCACATTCCATTCCATTCCATTCCATTCCTTTCCACATTCCATTCTATTCCATTCCATGTTCCATTCCATTCCATTACATATTCCTTTCCTTCCCATTCCACGTTCCATTCCACATTGCATTCCATTCAATTCCATTCCACTATGCATTCCATTCCATTCTACATTCCATTCCACATTCCTTTCCACTTTCCATTCCATTCCATATTCCATTCTACATTCCATTCCATTCCATTCCATTCCACATTTCAATCCATTGTATTCCACATTCCATTCCATTTAGTTCCACATTCCATTCTACATTTCATCCCATTTCATTGCACATTCCATTCAATTGCGTACCACTTTCCATTCCATTCCGTTTCACATTTAATTACATTCCATTCCATTCTTGTCCAGATTCCATTCCATTCCATACAACATTCCATTCCATTCCATTCCACATTCCATTCCATTCCATTCCACCTTCCATTCCACTTTCCACTCCACATTCCATTCTACCCCATTCCACATTCCATTCCCTATTTCATTCCACATTCCATTCCATTCCATTCCACTTTCCATTCCATTCCATTCCACGTTCTATTCCATTCCATTCCACGTTCCATTCAACATTCCATTCCATTACATATTCCATTCCATTACATTACTCTTTCCATTCCACATTCCTTTCCATTGCATTCCAAATTGTATTCCATTTCACATTCCATTCTGTTCCATTCCACATTCCATTGCATTCCACATTCCATTCCATTCAATGCCACTTTCCATTCTATTCCACTTTCCATTCCATTCCATACACCTTCCAATCCATTCCATTCCATTCCACTTTCCATTCCATTCCACTTTCCATTCCAATCCATACACCTTCCAATCCATTCCATTCCATTCCACTCCATTCCACATTCCGTTCCATTACATTCCGTATTCTAATCCAGTTTCCATTCCTTTTCATTCCACGTTCTATTCCATTTAATTCCACGTTTGATTCCATTCAATTCTCCATTTCATTGCACTCCATTCCATTCAACTCCTCATTCCATTCAATTCCATTCCATTCCAAACTATGTTCCATTCCATTCCAGTCCACATTCCTCTCCATTCCATCCCATTCCATTCCACATTCCATTTCAGTACATTCCACATTCCATTCCATCCCTTTCCACACTCCATTCCATATTAAATTCCATTCCATATTCCATTCCATTCCATTCCATTCCACATTCCATTCCATTCCATTCTACCTTCCATTCCGTTCCATTTAATATTGCATTCCATTCCATTTCTCATTCCATTCCATTCCACATTCCATTCCTTTCAAATCCATTCCACTCTACCTTCCATTGCATTCCAGTTTCCATTCCATTCCATTCCACATTCCAATTCACCCTCGATTCCATTCTGTTCCATATTCCTATCCACATTCCATTCCACATTCAATTTGTTTCCATTCCATTCCACATTCCATTCCATTCCATTCCACATTCCAATCCATTCCATTCCCCATTCCTTTCCATTCTACATTCCATTCCAAATTCCATTCCATTCCTTTCCACATTCCACTCCATTGCATTCCACATTCCATTCCACATTCCGTTCCATTCCATTGCATCTTCCATTCCATTCCATTTCACGTTCCATTCCATTCCATTCCATATTCCATTCCATTCATTACACATTTCATTCCATTCCATGCCTCATTCCATTTCATTACATATTCTATTCCATTCCAATTTCATTCCATTCCATTCAACGTTCCATTCAACGTTCCATTCCATTCCATTCCTGGTTCCATTCCACATTCCTTTCCTTTCCATTCCACGTTACATTCCATTCCATTCCACATTCCGTTGCACATTCCATTCCATTCGATTCCTTTCAACATTCCACATTCCATTCCACTTTCCATTTCATTTCACATTCCATTCCATGTTCCATTCCATTCCATTCCACATTCCTTTCCACGTTCCATTCCATTCCATTCCACATTCCATTTAAGACTGCATTCCACATTCCATTCCATTTGATTCCATTCCACATTCTATTGCATTCTCTTCCACTTTCCATTAAATTCCATTTAACATTCCATTACATTCTCTTCCATTACACTTTCGATTCAACTTTCCATTCCATTCCATTCCACATTCCATTCCACATTCCACTCTATTCCATTACATATTCCATTCCATTCCATTCCACATTCCATTCAATTCCATTCCACATTGCATTCCATTCCATTGCATTCCACATTCAATTGCACATTCCATTTCACATTCCATTCCTTTCCATTCCACTTTCCATTCCAATCCATTCCACTTTCCTTTCCACTTTCCATTTCATTCCATTCCACATTCTACTCCAATCCAATGCATTCCAGTCCACACTCCATTCCAATCCATTCCATTCCACATTACATTCCATTTCAATCCATGCCATTCCACATTCCTTTCCATTTCACATTCCATCCCACATTCCATTCAATTCCATTCCACATTACGTTCCATTCCATACCACATTCAATTCCATTCCCATCCACATTCCATTCCTTTCCATTCCACATTATTTTCCTTTCCATTCCACATTCCACATTCCATTCCACGTTCCATTCCATGTTCCATTCCACGTTCCATCCCGAGTTCCATTGCACGTTCCATTCTTTCCATTCAACATTCCATTCCATGTTCCATTCTATTCCATTCCATGTTCCATCCACATTCGTTCCATTCCATTCCACATTCCATTCCAGTTTACATTCCATTTCAATTTCCATTTCACATTCCGTTCCATTCCATTCCACATTCCATTCCGTGTCATTCCACATTCCATTCCACTTTCCATTATATTCCAATCCACATTTCATTCCATTCCATTCTATTCCAGTCCATATTCTATTCCATTACACATTCCATTCCATTCCATACCAAATTAAATTCGATTCCATTGCACATTCCATTCCGTTTCTTTCCACGTTCAATTCCATTACATTCAACGTTCCATTCCATTCCATTCCATTCCATGTTTCATTCCACGTTCCATTCCACTTTCCATTCCACATTCCATTCCACGTTCCATTTCATTACACTCCATGTTCCATTCCACGTTCCATTCCACATACAATTCCATTCAATTCCACGATACATTCCATTTTCCATTCCACGTTTCATTCCCGTTTCCATTCCATTCCATTCAACATTAGATTGCAAGTTCCATTCCACATTCTGTTCCATTCCATATTCCATTCTACATTCGATTCCATTCCATTCCACATTCCAATCCATTGTATTCCACATTTCATTCCATTTAGTTACACATTCTATTCTGCATTTCATCCCATTTCATTGCACATTCCATTCAATTGCGTACCACTTTCCATTTTATTCCATTTCACATTTCATTGCATTCCATTCCATTTCTGTCCACATTCCATTCAATTCCATTCCACATTCCATTCCGTTTCATTCCACATTCCATTCAATTCCATTTCATTCCAAATTCCATTCCATTCCACTTCATAACACATTTTATTCCAATCCATTGCATTCCATTACACATTCCATTCCATATTCCGTTCCATTTCATTTCACATTTGATTCCACATTCCATTCCATTCAATTCCTCCTTCTATTCCACTTTCCCCTCCATATTCCTTTCTACCCCATTCCACATTCCATTCCCTATTTCATTCCACATTCCATTCCATTACATTCCACATTCCATTTTATTCCATTCCACGTTCCCTTCCATTCCATTCCACGCTCTATTCCATTCCATTCTACGTTCCATTCAACATTCCATTCCATTACATATTCCATTCCATTACATTACTCTTTCCATTCCACATTCCATTCTGTTCCATTCCACATTCCATCCATTCCACATTCCATTCCATTCCATTCCACTTTCCATTCCATACCATACACCTTTCAATCCATTCCATTCAATTCCACTACATTCCACATTCCATTACATTCCATTCCATTCCGTGTTGTAATCCAGTTTCCGTTCCATTTCATTCCACGTTCCATTCCACTTAATTCCACATTCGATTCCATTCAATTCTACATTTCATTCCACTCCAGTACATTCAAGTCCTCATTCCATTCAATTCCATTCCTTTCCAAACTATATTCCATTCCATTCCAGTCCACATTCCACCCCATTCCATCCCATTCCATTCAACATTCCATTTCAGTACATTCCACATTCCATTCCATTCCTTTCCACATTCCATTCCACATTAAATTCCATTCCATATTCCATTCCATTCCATTCCATTCCACATTCCATTCCTTTCCATTCTACCTTCCATTCCATTCCATTTAACATTGAAATCCATTCCATTTCACATTCCATTCTATTCCACGTTCGATTCCATTCAAATCCATTCCATTCTACATTCCATTCCTTTCCACTGTCCATTCCATTCCATTCCGCATTCCAATTCACCGTCGATTCCATTCTGTTCCACATTCCTGTCCAAATTCCATTCCACATTCAATTTTTTCCATTCCATTCCGCATTCCATTCCATTCCATTCCACATTCCATTCCATTCCACATTCCAATCTATTCCATTCCACATTCATTTCCATTCTACATTCCATTCCACATTCCATTCCATTCCTTTCCACATTCCACTCCATTGCATTCCACATTCCATTCCAGGTTCCATTCCTTTCCATTCCGCATTCCTTTCCACATTGCATTCCATTCCATTCTACACTACATTCCCCATTCCATTCAATTGCATTCCACATTCCAATCCATTCCATTTCACATTCCATTCCACATTCCATTCCACGTTCCATTCCACTCCATTCCAGGTTCCATTCCACATTACAATCCATTCCATTCCATGTTCCATTACACTTTCCATTCCACAATCCATTCCACATTCCATTCCACGTACCATTGCATTCCATTCCACGTTCCATTCCACTTTCCATTCCTTTCCATTCCACAATCCATTCTACATTCTATTGCCCATTCCATTCCACGTTCCATTCCACATTCCATTCCTCGTTCCATTCCACATTCTTTTCGACCATTCATTCCATTCCATTCCCCGTTCCATTGCACGTTCCATTCCACTTCCTATTCCACGTTCCATTCCATTCCACTCCCCATTCCATTCCACATTCTATTCCGTTTCATTCCGCTTTCCATTCCACATTCCATTCCACATTCCATTCCATTCCATTCCACATTCCTTACCATTCCATTCTATTCCCTTCCACAATCCATTCCATTCCTTTCCACATTCCATTCCACATTGCATTCCATTCCATTCCACATTCCATTCCATTCCATTCCACATTCCATTCCATTCCATTCCACATTCCATTCCATTCCATTCCATTCCACTTGCCCTTCAACGATACATTCCACATAGCATTCCTCATTCCACTCCATGTTCTATTCCACGTTCCATTCCACGTTCCATTCCATTCAATTCCACGTTCCATTCCACAAGCCATTCCATTATATTCCACATTCCATTCCACATTCCATTCAACATTCCTTTCCACATTCCATTCCATTCATTTCCACATTCCATTCCACATTCCATTCCGCTTTGCATTTCACATTCTATTCCATTCCTTTCCAAATTGTATTGAACATTCCTTTCTATTCCATTTCAGCCTCCATTCCACATTCTATTCCAATCCATTCCACGTTAATTTCCACGTTCCATTCCATATTCCATTGCACACTCCATACCACATTGCATTCCATTCAATTTCACGTTCCATTCCATACTAAATTCCACATTCCATTCCACACAACATTCCACATTCCATTCCACATACCATTTCACGTTCCATTCTACGATCCACTCCACGTTCCATTTCACGTTTCATTCCATTCCATTTCACGTTCCTTTCCACATTCCATTTCACCTTCCAGTTCATATTCCGTTACACATTCCATTCCATTCCACATTCCCTTCCACATTACATTCCACATTCCATTCCATTCCATTTCTCATTCCATTCCACATTCCATTCCACATTTTATTCCACATTTCATTCCGAATTCCATTCCAAACTCCATTCTATTCCATTCCACATTCCATACCACATTCCATTCCATTGCATTCTGTTCCATTCAATTCCACATTGCCCTCCATTCTGTTCCATTCCGCATTCCATTCCTTTCCATTCCACATTCCATTCCATTCATTTCCACATTTCATTGCATTCCATTGCATTCCATTATAAATACTATTCCATTCCACATTCCACTCCACATTCTATTCCACGTTCCATTCCACGTTCCGTTCCATTCCATGCCACTTTCTATTCCATTCCATTTAGCGTTCCATTCCCTTCCATTTCACATTCCATTCCATTTAGTTCCACATTCCTATCCACATTTGATTCCATTCCATTCCACATTCCAGTCCACATTCCATTACATTCCATTTCATTCCACGTTCCATTCCACATTCCATTCCTCATTCCATTCCACATTCCATTCCACATTCCATTCTCGTTCCATTGCATTTCATTCCACATTCCTTTCCACATTCCATTGCATTCCAGTTCACATGCCATTCCACGTTCCCTTCCATTCCATTCCATTCCATTCCACACTCCAATCCGCAGTGCATTCCTTTCCATTCCACATTCCATTCCATTCCAATTCACATTCCATTCCACGTTCCATTCCACTTTCCATTCCTTTCCATTCCACAATCCATTCTACATTCTATTGCCCATTCCATTCCACGTTCCATTCCACAATCCATTCCTCGTTCCATTCCACATTCTTTTCGACCATTCATTCCATTCCATTCCCCGTTCCATTGCACGTTCCATTCCACTTCCTATTCCACGTTCTATTCCGTTCCACTCCCCATTCCATTCCACGTTCTTTTCCGTTTCATTCCGCTTTCCATTCCACATTCCATTCCGCATTCCATTCCATTCCATTCCACATTCCTTACCAGTCCATTCTATTCCCTTCTACAATCCATTCCATTCCTTTCCACATTCCATTCCACATTGCATTCCATTCCATTCCACATTCCATTCCATTCCATTCCATATTCCATTCCATTCCATTCCACTTGCCCTTCAACGATACATTCCACATAGCATTCCTCGTTCCACTCCATGTTCTATTCCACGTTCCATTCCACGTTCCATTCCATTCAATTCCACGTTCCGTTCCACAAGCCATTCCTTTATATTCCACATTCCATTCCACATTCCATTCAACATTCCTTTCCACATTCCATTCCATTCATTTCCACATTCCATTCCACATTCCATTCCGCTTTGCATTTCACATTCTATTCCATTCCTTTCCAAATTGTATTGAACATTCCTTTCTATTGCATTTCAGCCTCCATTCCACATTCTATTCCAATCCATTCCACGTTAATTTCCACGTTCCATTCCATATTCCATTGCACACTCCATACCACATTGCATTCCATTCAATTTCACGTTCCATTCCATACTAAATTCCACATTCCATTCCACACAACATTCCACATTCCATTCCACATACCATTCCACGTTCCATTCTATGATCCATTCCACGTTCCATTTCACGTTTCATTCCATTCCATTTCAGGTTCCTTTCCACATTCCATTTCACCTTCCAGTTCATATTCCGTTACACATTCCATTCCATTCCACATTCCATTCCACATTACATTCCACATTCCATTCCATTCCATTTCTCATTCCATTCCACATTCCATTCCACATTTTATTCCACATTTCATTCCGAATTCCATTCCAAACTCCATTCTATTCCATTCCACATTCCATACCACATTCCATTCCATTGCATTCTGTTCCATTCAATTCCACATTGCCCTCCATTCTGTTCCATTCCGCATTCCATTCCTTTCCATTCCACATTCCATTCCATTCATTTCCACATTTCATTGCATTCCATTGCATTCCATTATAAATACTATTCCATTCCACATTCCACTCCACATTCTATTCCACGTTCCATTCCACGTTCCGTTCCATTCCATGCCACTTTCTATTCCATTCCATTTAGCGTTCCATTCCCTTCCATTTCACATTCCATTCCATTTAGTTCCACATTCCTATCCACATTTGATTCCATTCCATTCCACATTCCAGTCCACATTCCATTACATTCCATTTCATTCCACGTTCCATTCCACATTCCATTCCTCATTCCATTCCACATTCCATTCCACATTCCATTCTCGTTCCATTGCATTTCATTCCACATTCCTTTCCACATTCCATTGCATTCCAGTTCACATGCCATTCCACGTTCCCTTCCATTCCATTCCATTCCATTCCACACTCCAATCCGCAGTGCATTCCTTTCCATTCCACATTCCATTCCATTCCAATTCACATTCCATTCCACGTTCCATTCCACTTTCCATTCCTTTCCATTCCACAATCCATTCTACATTCTATTGCCCATTCCATTCCACGTTCCATTCCACAATCCATTCCTCGTTCCATTCCACATTCTTTTCGACCATTCATTCCATTCCATTCCCCGTTCCATTGCACGTTCCATTCCACTTCCTATTCCACGTTCTATTCCGTTCCACTCCCCATTCCATTCCACGTTCTTTTCCGTTTCATTCCGCTTTCCATTCCACATTCCATTCCGCATTCCATTCCATTCCATTCCACATTCCTTACCAGTCCATTCTATTCCCTTCCACAATCCATTCCATTCCTTTCCACATTCCATTCCACATTGCATTCCATTCCATTCCACATTCCATTCCATTCCATTCCATATTCCATTCCATTCCATTCCACTTGCCCTTCAACGATACATTCCACATAGCATTCCTCGTTCCACTCCATGTTCTATTCCACGTTCCATTCCACGTTCCATTCCATTCAATTCCACGTTCCGTTCCACAAGCCATTCCTTTATATTCCACATTCCATTCCACATTCCATTCAACATTCCTTTCCACATTCCATTCCATTCATTTCCACATTCCATTCCACATTCCATTCCGCTTTGCATTTCACATTCTATTCCATTCCTTTCCAAATTGTATTGAACATTCCTTTCTATTGCATTTCAGCCTCCATTCCACATTCTATTCCAATCCATTCCACGTTAATTTCCACGTTCCATTCCATATTCCATTGCACACTCCATACCACATTGCATTCCATTCAATTTCACGTTCCATTCCATACTAAATTCCACATTCCATTCCACACAACATTCCACATTCCATTCCACATACCATTCCACGTTCCATTCTATGATCCATTCCACGTTCCATTTCACGTTTCATTCCATTCCATTTCAGGTTCCTTTCCACATTCCATTTCACCTTCCAGTTCATATTCCGTTACACATTCCATTCCATTCCACATTCCATTCCACATTACATTCCACATTCCATTCCATTCCATTTCTCATTCCATTCCACATTCCATTCCACATTTTATTCCACATTTCATTCCGAATTCCATTCCAAACTCCATTCTATTCCATTCCACATTCCATACCACATTCCATTCCATTGCATTCTATTCCATTCAAATCCACATTGCCCTCCATTCTGTTCCATTCCGCATTCCATTCCTTTCCATTCCACATTCCATTTCATTCATTTCCACATTTCATTGCATTCCATTGCATTCCATTATAAATACTATTCCATTCCACATTCCACTCCACATTCTATTCCACGTTCCATTCCACGTTCCGTTCCATTCCATGCCACTTTCTATTCCATTCCATTTAGCGTTCCATTCCCTTCCATTTCACATTCCATTCCATTTAATTCCACATTCCTATCCACATTTGATTCCATTCCATTCCACATTCCAGTCCACATTCCATTACATTCCATTTCATTCCACGTTCCATTCCACATTCCATTCCTCATTCCATTCCACATTCCATTCCATATTCCAGTCTCGTTCCATTGCATTTCATTCCACATTCCTTTCCACATTCCATTGCATTCCAGTTCACATGCCATTCCACATTCCCTTCCATTACATTACATTCCATTCCACACTCCAATCCGCAGTGCATTCCTTTCCATTCCACATTCCATTCCATTCCAATTCACATTCCATTCCACATTTCATTCCACTGCTTTCCACTTTCCATTCCACATTCCATTACATTCCATTCCACATTCCATTCCATTCCACTTTCCATTCCAATTGCCATAGAATTCCATTCCACATTCCATTCCATTCCATTCCACATTCCATTCCATTCCAATCCACATTTCATTCCACCTTTCCTTCCATTCCATTCCACATTCTGTTCCACATTCCTTTCCACAATCTATTCCACATTCATTTCCTTTCCATTCCATTCTATTCCATTCCACATTCCATTCCAATTTCCATTACATTCCTTTCCTCTTTCCATTCCACATTCCATTCGATTACATTCCACGTTCCTTTCCACACTCAATTCCGCATTCCATTCCTCATTCCATTCCGTTCCATTCCACATTCCATTCCACATTCCATCCCACCTTCAATTCCACATTATATTACACCTTTCATTCCACGTTACATTCCACGTTACATTCCATTCCATTTAACGTTCCATTCCCGTTACATTCCATTCCATTCCAAGTTCCATTCCAGATTCCATTCCATGTTCCATTCCATTATATTCCACTGTCCATTCCATGTTCCATTGCCCGTTCCTTTCCATTCGATTCCACATTCCATTCCACATTCCATTAATTTCCATTCCGAGTTCCATTCCATAGTCCGTTCAATTCCTTTCCACACGCCATTCCTCATTCCATTCCACATTCCATTGCATTCCGTACCACATTCCATTCTGCCTTCCATTCCACTTTCCATTCCACGTTCCATTCGATTTCATTCCATGTTCCATTCCACATTGCATTCCTTCACATTGCACTTTTCATTCCACATTACATTGCGTTACATTCCACATTCCATTCCATTCCATTCCACATTCCGTCCCATTCCATTCCACATTCAATTCCATTCCATTACACATTCCATTGCATTCATTTCCAAATTTCATTCCATTCCATTCCATTCCATTCCACATACCATTCCATTCAACATTCCATTCCACATTCCATTCCTCTTTCCATACCGTGTTCCATTCCATTCCATTCCACATTCCATTCCTTTCCATTCCACATTCCACTACACATTCTATTCCATTCCATCCCATTCCCCATTTCATTCCACTCATTTATTGCATTCCATTCTATTCCACCCCACATACCATTACATTCCACATTCCACTCCACATTCCATTCCACGTTCCATTCCATGTTCCATTCCTTTCCATTCCACTTTCCGTTCCATTCCATTCCACATCCCATTCCAAATCCCATTCCACATTCCACTCCATTCCTTTCCACATTCCTTTCCACATTACATTCCTATACATTACATTCCACATTCTGTTCTCCATTCCATTCCTTTCCATTTAACATTCCGTTCCATGAATTCCACATTACATTCCACATTCCATTCAATTCCATTCCATTCCACATTCCATTCCATTCGATTCCATTCCAGATTCCAATGCATTCCTTTCAACATTCTATTCCAATTTCCATTCCATTCCATTCCATTCCACTTTCCAGTCAATTACGTTCCACTTTCCATTGAATTTCATTCCACATTCCTTTCCATTCCTTTGCACGTTCCTTTCCATTCCATTTGACATTCCATTCCACATTCCATTCTACATTCCATTCCATTCCATTTAACATTCCAATCCACATTCCATTCTATTCCATTCCTTTCCGCAATCCATTCCATTCCATTCCACATTCAATTCCAGATTCCATTCCATTCCTTTTAATACCACATTCCATTACACATTCCCTTCCATTGCATTCAACATTCCATTCCACATTCCATTCCATTCCTCTCCACATGCCATTCCATATACCATTACATTCCTTTCCATTTCACTTTGCATTGCATATTCCATTCCACATTCCATTCCATTCAATTCCACATTAAATTGCACGTTGCATTCCACATTCCATTCCAAAATGCATTCTGTTCCATTCCACATTCCATTCCACATTCCTTTCCACATTCCATTCCATTCCATTTCACATTCCATTCTCATTCCATTGCATTCCATTCCACATTCCATTACATAATCCATTCCATTCCATTCCACATTTCATTCCACATTCCATTCCATTTCATTCCACATTCCATTCCATTTCATTCCATATTCCATTCCATTCCTTTCCACATTCCATTCCCTTCCATACCACATTCCATTCCACATTCCATTTCACTTTCTATTGCAGATTCCATTCCACAATCCAATGCACGTTCCATTCCATTCCATTCCACTTTCCATTCCGTGATCCATTCCACGTTCCATTCCACGTTCCATTTGATTCAATTCCATGTTCCATTAAACTTTCCATTCCATTAAATTCCACGTTCCATTCCACATTCCATTCTAGATTCCATTCCTCCTTCCATTCCACGTGACATTCCACTTTCCAATCCACGTTTCGTTCAAAGTTGCATTCCACGTTCCATTCCATTCCATTAAACTTTCCATTCTACATTCCATTCCTCTTTCCATTCTACAGTGAATTACGTTCCACTCCACATTCCATTCCGCATTCCTTTTCACTTTCCATTCCACAATCCATTACATTCCATTCTATTTTCCATTCCACATTCCATTCCGTTCTATTCCGCATTCCATTCCACATTCATTTCCACCTTCCATTCCACATTCCTTTCCATTACATTCCATTTAACATTCCTTTCCACATTCAATTCCATTACATTCCACGTTCCATTCCACATTCCATTCCACGTTCCTTTCCGTTCCATTCCACGTTCCGTTCCACATTCCATTGCACATTCCATTCCACGATCCTTTCCGTTCCATTCCACGTTCCGTTCCACTTTCCATTCCATTCCATTTCACATTCCACTGCACATTCCATTCCATATTCCATTCAACGTTCCATTCCATGTTCCATTCCATGTTCCGTTCCATTCCATTCCATGTACCATTACACATTCCTTTCCATTCCATGTTCCATTACACATTCCTTTCCATTCCAGTCCACCATCCATTCCACATTCCATTACCAGGTTCCAATGCACATTCCATTCCCTCCATTCCACTTACCATTCCACATTCCATTCCATTCTATTTTACGTTGCATTCCAAATTCTATTCCATTCCATTCCACAATCCATTCCACATTCCATTCCACGTTCCTTTCCACATTCCATTTCATTCCATTCCATGATAGATTCCACATTCCATTCCGTTCCATAACACGTTCCATTCCACATTCCATTCCATATTCCTTTCCTCATTCCATTCCGTTCAATTCCACATGCCACTCCACATTCCATTCCACATTCCATTCCACATTCTATTCCTCATTCTATTCCGCTTTGCAGTCCACATTCCATTCCATTCCATTACACATTCCATTCCACATTCCATTCCATTCCATTCCACATTCTATTCCACTTTCCCTTCTACATTCTATTCCATTCCAATCCGGATTCCTTTCCACGTTCCATTCCATTCCATTTCACATTCCATTCCACTTTCCATTCCACATTCCCTTCTACATTCCATTCCATTCAATTCCACATTCCAGTCAAAATTCCGTTCCCTTTCATTATACATTCTATTACACATTCAATACCAAATTCCATTCCATTGCATTCAACATTCCATTCCATTCCATTCCACATTCCATTCCATTCCATTCCACATTCCATATCATTCCATTCCACACTGCATTACACATTCCCTTGCATTCCGTTCAATAGTCCATTCCACATTAAAACCCATTCCATTCCACATTCCATTCCACATTCCATTCCACATTCCATTCCATATTCCATTCCATTCCATCCAGATTCCATTCCATTCCATTTCATTCCAATCCATTACACATTCGATTCCACATTCCATTGCATTCCACGTTCCATTCCACATTCTATTTAACGTTCCATTCCACCTTCCATTCCACGATTCCATGCCACGTTCCATTCCATTCCATTCCAAGTTCCATTCCACCTTCCATTTCACATTCCATTCCAACTTCCATTCCTTTCCATTCCGCATTCTATTCCCCATTCCATACCTTTCCAGTCAATTTCTCATTCCATTCAATTCCACATTCGTTTCCATTCCAACACATTCCATTCCACATTCAATTCCGTCCATTCCACATGGAATTCCATTCCATTCCACATTCCATTCCATTCCACTTTCTATTAAGTTCCATTCTTCACTACATTCCATTCCATTATACATTCCACTCACCACCATTCCATTCCACGTTCCATACCATTCCATTCCATTCCACATTCTATTCCATTCCATTCCACATTCCATTCCAATCCAATTCATTCCATTCCATTCCCCATTCCATTCCACCTTCCATTCTCTTCCTCTACACATTCCATTCCATTCCATTCAACACTCCATTCCACGTTCCATTCCATGTTCCATTCCAAGTTCCATTCCATTCCATTCCACATTCCATATTATTCCATTCCATTTCATTCCGGATTCCTTTCCATTCTATTCCACATTCTATTCAATATACCATTCCATTCCATTCCACAGTCCTTTCCACATTCCATTCCATTCCATTCCACATTCCATTCCATTCAATTCCACATTCCGTTCCTTTCCAATCCACATTACATTCCACATTACATTCCGTGTACCATTCCACATTCCATTCCGCGTTCCATTCCATGATCCATGCCATTACATTCCACGTTCCATTCCACATTATTACATTCCACTTTTCATTCCACATTCCATTACATGTTCCATTCCATTCCATTCTACTTACCATTCCACATTCCATTCCATTCCATTCTATTCCATTCCATTCCACTTTCACTTGCATTCCATTGCATTCCATTACACATTCCATTCCTGATTCCTTTCCACATTCCCTTCCAAGTTCCATTCCAAATTCTAATCCATTCCATTCCATTCCACATTCCATTCCACATTCCATTCTATTCCATTCCATTCCTCATTCCATTCCCTATTCCATTCCATTTTCAATTCCACATCCCTTTCCACATTCCATTCCATTCCATTCCATTCCACATTCCATTCCACATTCCATTCCAGTTTTCTTTCCACATTCCTTTCCACATGCCATTCCATTGCCTTCCACATTCCATTCCATTCAATTCCATTCCATTTCATTTCAATCCTTTCCACATTAAATTCCACTTTCAATTCCATTCAGTTTCCCATTCCATTCCATTCCATTCCACATTCTATTCCTTTCCATTCCATTCCGCATTCCATTTCATTCCATTCCATTTGATTCCATTCCAATTCCCATTCCACATTCCTTTCCACATTCCATTCCATAGCATTCCACATTGCATTCCCTTCCACTCCACATTCCATTCCATTCAATTCCACATTCCGATCCTTTCTAATCCACATTACATTTCACATTTCATTCCGTGTTCCATTCCACATTCCATTCCACATTCCGTTCCACGTTCCATGTCATTCCATTCCATGTTCCATTCCACGTTCCATTCCAATTTCCATTCCACTTTCCATTACACGTTCCATTCCATTCCATTCCACATTCCACTCCACATTCCATTCCATTTCATTTTATTCCATTCCATTCCATTCCACAGTCCATGCCATTCCATTCCACCGTCACTTCCCTTCCATTGCATTCCATTACACATTCCATTCCTCGTTCCATTCCGCGTTCCCTTCCACGTTCCATTCCACATTCCATTCCACATTCCATTCCTTTCCATTCCACTTTCCACTCCACATTCCATTCATTTCCTTTCCACCTTCCTTTCTATTCCATACCACATTCCATTCCATTCCATTCTATTCCATTCCACATTCCAGTCCACATTCCATTCCACATTCCATTCTATTTTCAATTCCACCTTCCCTTCCACATTCCAATCCATTCCATTCCATTCCATTCCACATTCCATTCCACATTCTATTCCATTCAATTTCACATTCCATTCAACATTCCATTCCACATTCCGTTAATTTCCATTCCACATTCCATTCCACATTCCATTCCACATTCCATTCCATATTCCATTCCATTCTCTTCCATATTCCATTTCTCATTCCATTTCATTCCATTCCACATTCCATTAAATTCCACTTCATATACCATTCCACATTCCATTCCATTCCGTTCCATATTAAGTTCCAAATTCCATTGAACATTCCATTCCATTCCACATTTCTTTCCACGTTCCATTCCATTCCACTCCACGTTCCATTCCACATTCCATTCCATTCTATTCCACATTCCATTCCACATTCCATTACACATGCTATTCCACATTCCATTCCCTTCCATTCCTAATCCCATTCCATTCCATTCCACATTCCCTCTACATTCCATTCCACGTTCCTTTCCATGATCCATTACACGTTCCATTGCACAATCCATTACATTGCAATCTACATTCCATTACACAATCCATTCCATTAAATTCCACATTCCCCCCACATTCCATTCCACGTTCCATTCCAAGTTCCATTCCAATTTCCATTCCATTGCATTCCATGTTCCATTACATTGCATTCCACTTTCCTTCTCATTGCGTTTCACGTTCCATTCCACATTGCATTTCATATTGCATTTCACATTCCATTTCACATTCCATTCCATTCCATTCCATTCCATTCCACTTTCCATTGCATTCCATTCCACATTCCATTCCACGTTCCATTCCGCGTTCTATTCCACTTTTCATTGCACTTTCCATTCGATTCCATTCCAAATTCCATTCCACATTCCATTACACATTCCATTCCACATTCCATTCCATTCCACTCATATTCCATTCCACATTCCATTAAATTCCATTACACATTCTATTCCCAATTCCATTCCACATTCCATTCCATTCCATTCCAAATTCCATTCCATTCCATTCCACATTCCATACCGTTCCATTCTACTCTGGTTTCCATTTTTTCCATTCCACATTCCATTCCATTCCATTCCACATTCCATTGCATTCCATTCCATTCCAAATTGCATTCCACATTGCATTCACTTCCATTGCACATTCCATTCCATTCCATTACTTTCCATTCCACGTTCTGTTGCTCTTTCCATTCCAATCCGTTAAACATTCCATTCCACATTCCATTCCATTCCATTACACTTTACAGTCCACATTCCATTCCACATTGCATTCCGTTCCATTCCACATTGCATTCCACATTTCATTCCGCGTTGCATTCCATTCCATTCCACATTACATTCCACATTATATTCCATTGCATTCCGCATTCCATTCCATATTCCAATCCATTGCATTCCGCATTCCATTCCATTCTAATCCACATTCCATTCCATTCCACTTTCCATTCCATTCCACTGCATTCCACAATGCATTCCATTCCAATCCGCTTTCCTTTCCATTCCATTCCATTTCATTCCACATTCCTTTCCATTCCATTCTATTCCACACTGCATTTCTTTCCATTCCATTCCATTCCATTCCATTCCAAATTGCATTCCATTCCATTCCACATTCCATTTCATTCCATTCCATTCCATTCCACATTCCATAGCATTCCATTCCTTTCCACATTCGATTACTTTCCATTCTGTATTCCGTTCCATTGTATTCCACATTCCATTCCATATCCCTTTCCATTCCATTCCATTCCACATTACATTCCACATTATATTCCATTGCATTCCGCATTCCATTCCACATTCCAATCCATTGCATTCCGCATTCCATTCCATTCTAATCCACATTCCATTCCATTCTATTCCATTCCACTTTCCATTCCATTCCACTGCATTCCACAATGCATTCCATTCCAATCCGCTTTCCTTTCCATTCCATTCCATTTCATTCCACATTCCTTTCCATTCCATTCTATTCCACACTGCATTTCTTTCAATTCCATTCCGTTCCATTCCATTCCAAATTCCATTCCATTCCATTCCACATTCCATTTCATTCCATTCCATTCCATTCCACATTCCAAAGCATTCCATTCCTTTCCACATTCGATTACTTTCCATTCTGTATTCCGTTCCATTGTATTCCACATTCCATTCCATATCCCTTTCCATTCCATTCCACATTCCATTCCACGTTCCGTTACACATTCCTTTCCACGTTCCATTCTACGTTCCATTCCACATGGCATTAATTTTTACATTACATTCCTTTCCATATTCCATACCATTCCATTGCATTCCTTTCCACATTCCATTACATTACATTCCACATTCCATTCCATATTCCATTCCCTTCCATTACACATTCCATTCCAATTTCCATTCCATTCCATTCCACATTCCATTTAACATTCCTTTCCATTATATTCCACATTCCATTCCACATTCCATTGCTTTCCAATCCACATTCCATTCCATCCAAGCTTCCATTCTTTTCCGCATTCCATTCCATTCCATTCCACATTCGATTCCATTAAATTCCACATTCCATTCCATTCCATTCCACATTCCATTCCACATTCCATTCCATTCCATTCCACATTCCATTCCATTCCATTCCATTCCTTTCCATTCAGGATTCCATTCCACATTCCATTCCACATTCCATTCCACGTTGCATTCCATTCCACTCCACAATGCATACCATTCCAATCCACATTACATTCCATTGAATTGCACATTTAATTAAATGCCATTGCATTCCACATTCAATTCCATACCATTCCGCCTTCAGTTCCATTCCATTCCCTTCTATTCCATATTCCATTCCATTCCATTCCACATGCCATTCCATTCCATTCCACATGCCATTCCATTCCATTCCACATTTGATTCAATTAGATTCCACATTCCATTCCATTCCATTCCACATTGCATTCCACATTCCATTCCACATTCCATTCCATTCCATTCCACATTCCATTCCATCCCATTTCATTCAATTCTAGATTCCATACCACATTCCTTTCCACATTCCATTCCACGTTCCACTCCATTCCACTCCACGTTGCATTCCATTCCAATCCACATTCCATTCCATTGAATTCTACATTTAATTCTATTCCATTTCATTCCACATTCAATTACATACCATTCCGCGTTAAAATCCATTCCATTCCCTTCTATTCCACATTCCCTTCCATTCCATTCCACTTTTCATTCCATTCCATTCCACTTTCCATTCCCCATTGCATTCGAAATTCTATTCCAATTTCCATTCCATTTCATTCCACATTCCATTGAATTCCATTCCACATTCCATTCCACATTCTATTCCATTCGATTCCACATTCCATTGCATTCCTTTCCACATTCTATTCCGTTCAATTGCTTATTTCTTTCCATCTCATTGCATTCCACTTTCCATTCCATTCCTTTCCAATTCCATTCCATTCCATTCTATTCCAATCCACATTCCATTCCATTCCATTCCACATTCCATTCCACATTCCAATCCATATTCTATTCCACGTTCCATTCCATTTCATTACACATTCCATTACATTCCATTCCACATGCCAATCTATTCGATTCCACATTCCTTTCCACATTCCATTCCACATTCCCTTCCACATTCCAACCATTGCATTCCACATTCCATTCCACATTCCATTCCATTGCATTCCACATTCCATTCCACATTCAATTCCATTCTATTCCACGTTCCATTCCATTCAATTCCATTCCATTACACTTTGCATTCCATTCCATTCCACATTCCATTCCCCATTGCATTCCACATTCTTTTCCGATTTCCATTCCATTTCATTCGACATTCCATTCCATTCCTTTCCACATTCGTTTCCATTCAATTGCTTATTTCTTTCCATTCCATTGCATTCCAGTTTCCATTCCATTCCATTCCAATTCCATTCCACTCCATTCTATTCCAATCCACATTCCATTCCACATTCCATTCCACATTCTTTTCCACATTCCATTTCATTTCATTCCATATTCCGTTACATTCCATTCCACATGCCATTCCATTTGATTCCACATTCCTTTACACATTCCATTCCACATTCCATTCCATTCCATTCTATATTTCATTCCATTCCATTCCACATTGCATTCCATTCCATTCCAATTTCCATTCTATTCCAAATACCAATCTGTTCCATTCCATTAAATTCCACTTTCCATTCCGTTCCACATTTGATTCCACATTCCAATGAATTGCATTCCACATTCCATTCCACATTCCATTAAGTTGAATTCCACAACCCCTTCCATTCCATTCCATTCCATTCCTCTCCACAATGCATTCCACTGAATTCCACATTCCATTCCACATTCCATTCAATGTTCCAATCCACGTTCAATTGCACACTCCATTCCATTCAATTGCATTTAATTCCGCATTCCATACCACATTCCATTCCAATTCTTTCCACGTTCCATTCAACATTAAATTCCACTTTCCATTCCACATTCCATTCCATTCCATTCCACATTGCATTCAATTACCTTCCAGTTCCCATTCCATTACACTCCACATTCCATTCCATTCCACTCCAACTTACATTCCATTCCATTCCATATTCCATTCTCTTCCATTCCACAATCCATTCCACATTCCAGTGAAATGGAATGGAATGGAACGTGGAATAGAATGGAATGGAATGTGGAATCGAATGGAAGTGGAATGGAATGGAATGGATCGGAATCTGGAATGGAATGGAACGGAATGGATTGTGGAATGGAATGGAACGGAATGGAATGGAACGGAATGGAATGGAAAGTACAATGCTTTCAAATGGTATGTAGGATTGAATGGAATGGAATTGAATGGAAAGTGGAACCGAATGGAATGGAATGGAATGTGGAACGGAATGGAATGTGGAAGGAATGGAATGGAAAGAGGAATGGAACGTGGAATGAAATGAAGAATGGAATGTGGAATGTGGTGGAATGTAATGGAATCTGGAATGGAATGTTGAATGGAATGAGGAATGGAATGTGGAATGAAATGTGGAATGGACTGTGGAGTGGAGTGGAATGGAATGGAATGTGCAATGGAATGTGGAATGCAACGTAGAATGGAATGGAATGGAATGTGTAATGGAATAAGGAAAGGAATGTGGAATGGAATGGAATCGAATGGAATGTGGAATGGAATGTGGAATGGAATGCAATGGAATGTGGAAGGAAATGTGGAATGTTATGGAATGGAATTTGGAAATGAATGGAATGGAATGGGGAAAGGAATGTGGAATGGAATGGAATAGAATGTGGAATGGAATGTGGAATAGTATGTAGATTGGAATATGGAATGGGATGGAAAAGAAAGGAATGTGGAATGGAATGTGGAAAGGATTGGAATAGAATGAGTAATGGAATGTGGAAAGAAATCTGGAATGGAATGGAATGCGGAATGGAATGTGGAATGTAATGAGGAATGGAATGTGGAAATGGAATGTGTAATTGAATGTGGAATGGGAAGTGAAATGGAATGTGGAACAGAAAGGAATGGAATATGTAATGATGCATTGTGGAACCGAAAGTAGAAGTCATTGGAAAGGAATGTGGAATGGAACGTGGAATGGAATGGAATGGAACATGGAATGGAATGTGGAATGTAACGTGGAATTGAATGTGGAAAGGAACTTGGAATAGAATGGGTAATGTAATGTGGAATGGAACGTGGAATGGAATGGAATGTAAAGTGGAATGGAAAGTGAAATGGAATGGAATGGAAAGTGGAATGGAATGTGGAATGGAATGTGGAATGAAACGTGGAATGGAATATGCAATTTAATAGAATGGAATGTGAAAGGGAATTGAAAGTAATGTGGTATGGAATTTGTACTGGAATGGAATGCAATATGGAATGGAAATTGGAAAGTATTGGAATGGAATGTGGACTGGAATGGAATGGAATTGGAAATGGAATGGAATGGAATGTGGAATGGAAAGTAATGGAATGTGGAATGGAATGGAATTTTATGTAATGTGCAATGGAATGAAACGGAATGGAATGGAATGTGGAACAGAATGGAATGGAATGTGGAATGGAAAGGAATGAAGGAATGGTATGTGGAATGGAATGGAAGGGTATGCAATGTGGAATGGAAAGGTATGGAATTTGGAATGGAAAGGAATGGCATGTGGAACGGAATGGAATGGCATGGAATGTGGAATGGAATGGAATGGAATGGAATGTGGAAAGGAATCGAATGGAATGTGGAATGGATTGGAATGGGGCGGAATGGAATGGAATGGAATGTGGAATGGAATGGAATGGAACATGTAATGGAATGGAATGGAAAGTGGAATGGAACGTCGAATCGAACATGTAATGGAACGTGGAATGGAAGGTGGAATCTAGTGGAATGTCGAATGGAATTCAATGGAATGTGGAATGGAATGTGTAATTAAATTGAATGGAATGTGGAATGGAAAGTTTAATGGAATGGAAAGGAAAGTGCAATGGAATGGAATGCAATGTGGAATGGAATGGAATGGAACGTGGAACAGAAAGTGGAATGGAATGAAATGGAATATGGAATGGAATGTTTAATGGAATGGAATGGAATGTGGTATGGAATATGGAATGGAATGGAATGGAATGTGGAATGGGATGTGGAATGGGATGTGGAATGGAATGGAATGGAATGTGAAATTGAGTGGAATGGAATGTGGAGTGGAATGGAATGGAATTGAATGGAATGTGGAATGGAAACAGGAATGGAACATGGAATGGAATGAGATTGAATGGAATGTGAAATGGAAACAGGAATGGAACCTAGAATGGAATGGAATGTGGAGTGGAATGCAATGAAATGGAATGGAATGTGGAATGGAAACAGGAATGGAAAGTGGAATGCAATGGAATGGATCATGGAATGGAACGTGGAATGGAACGTGGAATGGATTGTGGAATGGAATGTGGAATGGAACGTGGAATGGAAGGTGGAATGGAGCGTGGAATGGCATGGAATGGAACGTTAAATGGAATGTAAAACTGAATATTTAATGGAATGTAATGGAATGTGGAGTGCAATGAGGAATTAAATGGAATAGAATGTACACTGGAATGTGGAATGGAATGGAATGGAATGTGGAATGGAGTGGAATGGAATATGGAATGGAATGGAATGGAACGAGGAATTGAACTCAATGGAGTGGAATCTGGATTGGAAGGGATTGTGGACTGGAATGTGGAAAGGAATGAGATGGAATGTGGAATGGAATGAAATGGAAGGTGGAATGGAATGTGGAAAGGAATGTTGAATGCAATCTGGAATGGAATGCAATGTAATTTGTAATGGAATGTGGAATGGAATATGGAATAGAATGTAATGGAATGTAATGAAATGTGGAATGGAAAGTGGAATGGAACGTCGAATTGAATAGGGAAAGAAATGTGGAATGGAATGTGGAATGGAAAGGAATGGATTGGGGAATGGAATAGAATCGAATGGTGACAGGAAGGGAATGGAATATGGAATGGAATGCCATGGAATAAGGAACGGAAAAGAAAGCAATGTGGAATGGAATGCAATGGAAAGTGGAATGGAATAGAATGGAATGTTGAATGGAATGAGGAATCGAATGTGGAATGGAATGGAATGGAATGTGGAATGGAATGTGGAATGGAATGGAATGGAACATGGAATGCAACGTGGAAAGGAATGGAATGGAACGCAGAGTGGAATGTGGAATGGAACGTGGAATGGAATGTGGAACGTGGAATGGAATGCAATGGAATGAGGAATGGAATGGGATGGAATATGGATTGGAATGGAAAGGAATGCGGAATGGAATGGAATAGTATGTGGAATTCAATTGAATGGAATTTGGAATGGTATGGAAAGGAACGTGGAAAGGAATGGAATATACTGGAACGTGGAATTGAATGGAATTCAATGGGGAATGGAATGGAATGGAACGTGGAAGGAACGGAATGGAATGTTGAATGGAGTGGAATGGAATGTGGAATGGAATGGAATGAAATGGAATGGAACATGGAATGGAATGAAATTTAAGGTGGAATTTAATGGAAAGGAATGTGGAATGGAATGGTATGGAACAGAATGGAAAGTGGAATGGTATAGAACGGAACGTGGTATGGAATGGAATGGAACGTTTAATGGAATGGAATGGCACCTGGAATAGTATGGAAAGAACGTGGAATGGAATGTAATGGAATGTCGAATGAAATGGAATACAACGTGGAATGGAATGGAATGGAACGTAGAATGGAATAGAATGGAATGCGGAATGGAAGGGGATGGGAGATGGAATGAATTGCAATGGAATGTGGAATGGAATATGGAATGGAAAGCTGAATGGAATGTGGAATGGAATGGAATTGAATGCAGAAAGTTAAGTGGAATGGAATGGATAGGAATGTCGAATTGAATGCAATAGGAATTGGAATGGAATGAAATGGAAGATGGAATGGAACACAATGCAACATGGAAAGGAATGGAATGGAATGGTATGGAATGGAATTGAAAGCGGAAGGGAATGGAATGTGGAATGGAACGGAAAGTTGAATGGAATGGAATGGAATGTGGAATGGAATCGAATGTAATGTGGACTGGAATCGAATGGAATTGAATGTGGAAAGGAATGTGGAATGGAATGGAATGGAAAGTGAAATGGAATGTAGAATGGAATGGAATGGTAGGTGCAATGGAATGTGGAATGGAACGTGGAATGGAATTTGGAATGGAATTGAATGGAATATGGAATGGAATGGAATGTGGAATGGAATGGAAAGGAATTTGGAATGGAATGGAATGGAATGTGGAATGGAAAGGAATGGAATTTGGAATGAAATGGAATGGGATATGAAATGGAATGGCATTGAAGGTGAAATGGAATGCACGGGAATGTGCAATGGAATGGAATGGAATGTGCAATGGAATGGAATGTAATGTGGAATGGAATGGAATCTAATGGGATGGAATGTGGAATGGAATGGAATCTAATCGAATTGAATGTGGAATGGAATTGAATGTGAAATTGAACGGAATGCAATGTGGAATGGAATGGAATGGAAAGTAGAATGAAATGGAATGGAATGTGGAATGGAATATGGAATGGAATGGAATGTGGAATGGAACGCAGAAGGGAAAAGGGAATAGAACATGGAATGGAACGTTCAATGGAACGTAGAATGTAATTGAATGGAAAGTGGAATGGAATGTGGAATGGAATCGAATGGAATGTGAAATGCAATGGAATGGAATGTGGATTGCAATGGAATGGAATGTGGAATGAAATGGAATGGAATGTTGAATGGAATGGATTGTAATAGGGAATGCAATGGAATTGAATGTGGAATGGAATGTGGAATGGAATGGAATGGAAAGGAATGTGGAATGGAATAGAATGGAATGGAATGTGGAATGGAATGTCGAATGGAATGGAATGGAATGTCGAATGGAATGTGGAATGGAATGTGGAATTGATGGAATGGAATGTGAAATGGAATGTGGAATGGAATGTGGAATGGAATAGAATGGAAAGTAATGTGGAATGGAATGTCGAATGGAATGGAGCGGAATGTGGAATGGAAGGTGGAATGGAACGGAATGGAATGTGGACTGGAAGGATGAATGGAATATGGAATGGAATGTGGAATGGAATGGAATGCAATGTGGAATGGAATGGAATGGAATGTGGAATGGAATGCAGAAGGGAATGGAATCAAATGTGGAATGGAATGTGGAATGGAATGGAATTGAACAGAATGTGTAATGTAATGGAATGGAACGGATAGTGGAATGGAATGGAATCGAAGAGAATGTGTAATATAATGGAATGGAATGGAAAGTGGAATGGAATGGAATGGATTGTGGAATGTAATGGAATTTAATGTGGAATGGGATGTGGAAAGGATTGGAATGGAACGTGGAATGGAATGGAAAAGAATGTGCAATGGAATGTGGAATCGAACTTGGAAAGAAACGTTGACTGGAACGTGGAACGGAACGTTGAATGGAACGTGGAATGAAATGGAATGTAATGGAAAGTGGAATGGAATGAAATGGAAAGGAATGTGGAACGGAATGGAAAGGAATGTGGAGTGGTTTGGAATGGAATGTAGAATGGAACTTGGAATGGAACGTGTAATGGAAAGTGGAGCGGAATGTGGAATGCAATGTGTAATGGAACAGAATGGAACGGAATGGAACGGAATGTGGAATGGATAGGAACATGGAATGGAATGGAATGGAAAGTGGAATGGAATGGAATTGAGTGGAATGTGGAATGGAATGTAATGGAATGTGGAATGGAAACGAATGTGGAATGGAATAGAATGGAAAGGGAAAGGAATGGAATAGAATGGAATGTGGAATGGAATGGAATGTTGAATGGAGTGGAATGGATTGGAATGGAAATTGTATGGATGGAATGGAATGGAATGTGGAATGGAATGGAATGGAACGTGGAATGGAATGTGGAAAGGAACGTCTAAAGGAAGGTTGAATGGAACTTGGAATGGAATGGAATGGAATGTGGAATGCCATGTGGAATGGAATGTGGAATGTAATGGAATGGAAAGTGGGAGAGAATGGAATCGAATGTGGTATGGATTGTGGAATGTACTGGAATGGAATGTGTAATGGAATGAGGAATGTAATGTAATGGAATGTGGAAGGGAATGTGGAATGGAATGTAGAATGAAATGGAATGGAATGTTGAATGGAATGTGGAATGGAATGGAATGGAATGCGGTATGGAATGAAGAATAGAATTGAAAGGAATGTCAAATAGAAAGAAATGGATTGTGGAATGGAAAATGGAAGGGAATGGAATGGAATGGAATGTGGAATAGAATGGAATGGAATGGAATGAGGAATAGAATGTGGAATGCACTGTGTAATGGAATGCAGTGGAAAGTGGTATGGAATGGAATGGAATGTGGAATGGAATGGAATGGAATGGAAGGTGAAATAGAATGTGGAATGGAATGTGAAATGGAATGTGGAATGGAATGTGGAACGAAATGAAATGGAACGTGGAATGGAATGGAATGGAAGGTGGAATCGAATGTAATGGAACGTGCAATTAATCCTGGAATGGAACATGGAATGGAAGTTGGAATGGAATGTGGAATGGAATGTGGAAAGCAATGGAATGGAATGTGGTAAGAAATGTGTAATGGAATGGAATAGAATGCTGAACAGAATGCAAACGATTGTGGAATGGAATGTGGAATGGAATGGAATGGAAGGTGGAATGAAATGGCAAGTGGAATGTAACGGAATGGATCATGCAATGGAGCATGGAATAGAACGTCTAATGGAACCTGGAATGGAACGTGGAATGGAATGTGGAATGGAGTGGAATCGAATGTGTAACGGAAGGTTAAATGGAATGGAATGAAATGTGGAATGCAATGTGGAATGGAATGGAATGTTTAATACAATGTGGAATGGAATGGAATGGAATGTAAAATGGAATGTTGAGTGGCATGTGGAATGGAAAGTGGAATGGAATGGAATGTTTAATACAATGTGGAATGGAATGGAATGGAATGTGGAATGGATTTTGGAATGGAATGTGGAAAGGAACAGATTGTAATGTGGAATGGAAAGTGGAATGGGATGTGGAAAAGACAGTGGAACGGAATGGAGTTGAATGGAATGTGGAATGGAACGTGGAATTGCATGGAAAGGAACGTGGAATGGAATGTGGAATGGAATGTGGAATGGAACGAGGAATGGAATGCGGAAAGTAACGTGGAATGGAAAGTGAAATGGAATGTGGAATGCAATGGAAAGGAATGTGGAATGGAATGGAATGCAATCTGGACTGGAATGGAATGGAATGGAATGTGGAATGGATTGTGGAATGGAAAGGAATGGAATGGATTTTGGAATGGAATGGAATGGAATGGAATGGAATGGTATGGTATGTGGAAATGAATGGAATGGAATGTGGAATGGAGTGTGGAATGTAATGGAATTGAACATGGAATGGAACGTGGAATGGAATAGAATTGAATGTGGAATGGAATGGAATGGAATGTGGAATGGAATGTGGAGTGGAATGGAATGGAATGTGGAATGGAATGTGGAGTGGAATGGAATGGCATGTGGAATGGAATGGAATAGAATGTGGAATGGAACGTGGAATGGAATGTGGAATGGAATGTGGAATGAAATGTGGAATGCAATGCTATGTGTAATGGAATGGAATGGAATGCAATGAAATGTGGAAATAAATGGAGTGGAATGTGGAATGGAATGGAAAGGGAAGTGGAATGGAAAGGAAAGGAATGGAATATGGAATGGAATAGAATTGAATGCAATGGAAGGGAAAGGGGAATTGAATGTATTGGAATGTGTAATGGAATAGAATGTGGAATGGAATGAAGTGGAATGGAATGTGGAATGGAATGGAATGGAATGTGGAATGGAATGGAATGGAATGGAATGAAGTTTGGAATGGAATGGAATGGAATGTGAAATGGAATAGAATGTGGAGTTGAAAGGAATGGAATGGAATGGGGAATGGAATGGAATGGAATTGAATGGAATGTGGAATGGAATGGAATGGAATGGAATGGAATGGGGAATGAAATGGAATGGAATTGAAAGGAAATTGGAATGGAATGGAATGGAATGTGGAATGGAATGGAATGGAATTGAATGGAATGTGGGATGGAATGGAATGGAATGTGGAGTGGAATGGATTGTGGAATGGTATGTGCAATGGAATGGAATGAAATGGAATAGAGTGTAATGGAATGGAATGTGGAATGGAATGGAATGGATTAGAATGTTGAATGCAACGTGGAATGCAAAGCAATGGAATATGAAATGGAATGTGGAATGGAATGGATTGGAATGCAATGAAATGTGGAAGTGAATGGAATGGAATGGAATGGAATGTGGAATAGTTTGGAATGTAATGTGGAATGGAATTTAATGTAATGGAATGTGGAATGGAATGGAATGGAATGGAATGGAAGGTGGAATTGAATGGAATGGATAGTGGAATGGAATAGGGTGCGGAATGGAATGAAATGGAATGAAATGTAGAACAGAATTTAATGGAATGTGGAGTGGAATGGAATGGAATGAAATGGAATGTGGAATGGAATGGAATGGAATGAGGAATGGAATAGATTGATGAATGCCATGGAATGGAATGGAAAGTGGAATGGAATGTAATGGAATGGATTGGAATGGAATGTGGAATGGAATGGAATGGAATGGAAAGTAATGTGGAATGGAATGAGGAATGGAATGGAATGGAATGGAATTAAATGTGGAATGGAATGGAAGGGAATGTGGACTGGAATGTGGAATGGAATGTGCACTGCAGAGTGGAATGGAAATGAATGGAATGTGGAATGGAATGGAATGGAATGTGTAATGGAACTTGGAATGGAATGGAATGGCATGTGGAATAGAACGTGGAATGGATTAGAATGGAACGTGGAATGCAATGGAATGGAATGTGGAATGGAATGGAATGGAATGTGGAATGGAATGTGGAATGGAATGTGGAATGGAAGGGAATGGAATGCGGAATGGAATGTGGAATGGAATGGAAAGGAATGTCAAATGGAAAGAAATAGATTGTGGAATGGAATGTGGAAAGGAATGGAATGGAATGGAATGTTAAATGGAATGGAAGGGAATGTGGAATGGAATGTGCAAAGGAATGGAATGGAATGGTATGTGGAATGGCATGTGCAATTGAATGGAGTGGAATGCGGAATGGAATGTCGAATGGAATGGAATGGAATGCGGAATGGAATGTGAAATGGAATGGAATGGAATTGAATGTGGAATGGAATGTGGAATGGAATGTGGAATGGAATGGAATGGAATGTGGAATGGAACGCGGAAAGGAATGTGGAATGGAATGTAGTGGAATGGAATGGAATGCAATGGAATGTGGAATGGAATGGAATGGAATGGAATGTGGAATGCAATCTGGAATTCAATTCAATGGAATATGTTATGGAATGTGAAGAGAATGGATGGAATGCTATGAAATGTGGAATAAAGGGAATGGAATGTGGAATGGAATGGAATTAAATGTGGAATAGAATTGAATGTAATATAGAATTTAATGGAATGGAATGGAATGGAATTTGGAATGGAATCAAATGGAATGGAATGGAATGTGGAATCGAATGGAATGTAATGTGGAATGCAATAGAATATGGAATGGAATGAAATGGAATGCAATGAAGAATGGAATGGAATGGAATGTGGAATGGAATGGAATGGAAGGTGTAATGGATTAGAATGTCAAATGCAATGGAATGGAATTGTTTGTAATGGAATGTGGAATGCAATGGAATGGAATGTGGAATGGAATAGAATGTGGAATGGAATGAAGTTGAACGGAATGTGAAATGGAACGGAATGTCATGTGGAATGGAATGGAATGGAATGTGGAATGGCATGGAACGGAATGTGGAATGGAATAGAATATGGAATGAAAGGAATGGAATGAAATGCGGAAAGGAATGGAATGGAATGGAATGGATTGGAATGGAATGTGTAATGGAATGGAATGGAATGTGCAATGGAATTGAATGTGGAATGGAATGAAATTGAATGGAATGTGACATGGAATGGAGTGGAATGTGGAATGTAATGGAATGGAATTTGGAATTGAATGGAATGAAATGGAATGTGGAGGGAATGTGGAATGGAATGTGGACTGCAATGTGGAATGGAATGGAATGGAATATGGAATGGAATGGAATGGAATGTGGAATATAATAGAATGTGGAATGGAATGAAATGGAATGGAATGTAGAATGGAATGGAATGGAATGTCATGTGGAATGGAATTGAATGGAATGGAATGTGGAATGGAATGGAATGTGGAATGGAATGGAATGGAATGTGGAATGGAATGGAATGGAATGTGGAATGCACTCATCCCAAAGAAATTTTTATGTGAAGATATTTTTAGACAGAAGCAGTCTCAGAATCTTGTTTGTCAGTTGGGGATTGAACTCAGAGAGTTGAAACTTCCTTTTCATAGAGCAGTTCTGCAACACTGTTGTTGTGGGAACTGCAAGTGGAGATTTAGTGTGATTGCTGCATCTAGTGGAAAAGCAAATACATTCAGATGAAAACTAGATAGAACCGTTCTCTAGAAACTTCTTTCTGATGTGTGCATTCTACTCACAGAGTTGAACCTTCCTTTTGATAAAAGAGTTTTGAAACACTCTTTTAGAGGAGTCTGCAAGTGGAAGTTTGGAGCGTTTTGAAGCCTATGGTGGAAAAGGAAACATCTTCATATAAAAACTAGATAGAAGCATTCTCAGAAACTACTTTGTAATGTGCGCATTCAACTCACAGATTTGAAACTTCCTTTTGATATAGCTGTTTTGAAACACTGTTTCAGTAGGATCTGCAAGTGGATATTTGGAATGCTAAGAGGCCAACACTGCAAAAGGAAATACCTTCACATAAAAACTAGACGGAAGCATTCTCAGAAACTTCCCTGTGCTTTATGCATTCAAGTCTCAGAGAGTAACCTTCTTTTTGAAAGCGCAGTTTTGAAACCCTCTTTTTGGAGAATTTGCTAATGGATGTTTGGAGCGATTTGAGGCCTATGCTGGAATACGAAATATCTTCCCATAAAAACTAGACAGAAGAATTCTCAGAAACTACTTTGTGATGAGCGCATTCAACTCACACACTTGAACCTATATTTTGAAAGAGCAGTTTTGAAACACTCATTTTGTAGAATCTGCAAGTGGATATTTTGAGCGTTTTGAGGCCTTTGCTGGGAAATGAAATATCTTCACCTGAAAACTACACAGAGGCATTCTCAGAAATTT
The DNA here is from genome assembly GCF_028885655.2 of Pongo abelii. NCBI lineage: Eukaryota > Metazoa > Chordata > Mammalia > Primates > Hominidae > Pongo > Pongo abelii. The sequence continues at coordinate 12,007,825 of NC_072000.2, read as the reverse complement.
CTTTGTGATGTGTGCATTCAACTCACAGAGTTGAACCTGCCTTTTGATAGAGCAGTTTGGAAACAGCCTTTTTGTGAAATCTGCAAGTGGATATTTTGAGGGTTTTGAGGCCTATGCTGCAAAAGGAAATATCTTCACAGAAACCCTAGAGAGAAGCATTCTCAGAAACTTCTGGGTGAATAGTGCATACAATTCATGGACTTGAACCTTCCTTTTGATAGAACAGTTTTGAAACACTCCTTTTGTAGAATCTGCAAGTGTTTATTTGGAGCGCTTTGAGGCCAATGATGGAAAAGGAAATATCTTCAAATAAAAACGAGACAGAAGCATTCTCAGAAACTTCTGTGTGATGAGTGCATTCAACTCACACACTTGAACTTTCCTTTTGATAGAGCAGTTTTGGAACACTCTTTTAGTAGCATCTGTAAGTGCATATTTGAAGGGACTTTATGCCAATGCTGCAAAACGAAATATCATCACATATAAAGTAGGCAGAAGCATTCTCAGAAACTACTTCGTGATAAGTGCATTCAACTCACAGAGTTGAAAGTTCCTTTTGATAGAACAGTTTTGAAACACTCCTTTTGTAGGATCTGCAACTGTTTAATTGGAGGGCTTTGAGGCCTATGTTGGAAAAGGAAATATCTTCACATAAAAACTAGACAGAAGCATTCTCAGAGACTTCCCTGTGCTTTCTGCATTCAACTCACATAGTTGAACCTTCCTTTTGATAGAACAGTTTTGAAAAACTCTTTTCGTAGAATCTGCAAGTTGACATTTGGAACGCTTTGAGGCCTATGCTGGAAAAGGAAATATCTTCACATAAAAACTAGATAGAAGCATTCCCAGAAACTTGCTTGTGATGCGCGCATTCAACTCATAGAGTTTAAGCTTCCTTTGGATATAGCTGTTTTGAAACACTCTTTTAGTAGAATCTTCAAGTGGATATTTGGAGTGTTAAGAGGTCAACACTGGAAAAGAAAATATCTTCACATAAAAACTACAGGGAAGCATTCTCAGAAACTTCCCTGTGCTTTATGCATTCAAGTCCCAGAGAGGAACCTTCCTTTTGAAAGCGCATTTTTGAAACACTCTTTTGGTAGAATTTACTAGTGGATGTTTGGAGCGATTTGAGGTCTATGCTGGAAAACGAAATATATTCCCATAAAAACTAGACAGAAGCATTCTCAGAAACTAATTTGTGATGAGTGCATTCAACTCACAGACTTGGACCTCATTTTGAAAGAGCAGTTTTGAAACACTCTTTTTGTAGAATCTGCAAGTGGATATTTGGAACGTTTTGAGGCCTTTGCTGGGAAATGAAATATCTTCACCTACAAATTACACAGAGGCATTCTCAGAAACTACTTTGCAATGTGTGCATTCAACTCACAGAGTTGAACCTGCTTTTTGATAGAGCAGTTTGGAAACAGCCTTTTTGTAAAATCTGCAAGTGGATATTTGGAGCGATTTGAGGCCTATGCTGCAAAAGGAAATATCTTCACAGAAACCCTTGACAGCAGCATTCTCAAGAATTTCTGTGTGATGAGTGCATTCAACTCACGGACTTGAACCTTGCTTTTGATAGAACAGTTTTGAAACCCTTCTTTTGTAGAATGTGCAGGTGTTTATTGGGAGCGTTTTGAGGCTTATGATGGAAAACGAAATATCTTCACATAAAAACGAGACAGAAGCATTCTCAGAACCTTCTGTGTGATGAGTGCATTCAACTCACACACTTGAACTTTCCTTTTGATAGAGCAGTTTTGAAACACCCTTTTAGTTGCATCTGTAAGTGGATATTTGAAGCGTTTTTATGGCAATGCTGGAAAAGGAATTATCATCACATAAAAACTAGGCAGAAGCATTCTCAGAAACTTCTTCATGAAGAGTGCATTCAACTCACAGAGTTGAACGTTCCTTTTTATAGAACAGTTTTGAAACACTCTTTCAGTAGAATCTGCAAGCGGATATTTGGAGTGCTAAGAGGCCAACGCTGGAAAAGGAAATATCTTCACATAAAAAGTAGATGGAAGCATTCTCAGAAACTTCCCTGTGCTTTATGCATTCAAGTCACAGAGAGGAACCTTCCTTTTGAAAGCGCAGTTTTGAAACACTCTTTTTGTAGAATTTGCTAGTGGATGTTTGGAGCGATTTGAGGCCTACGCTGGAAAACGAAATATCTTCCCATAAAAACTAGACAGAAGCATTCTCAGAAACTTCTTTGTGCTGTGTGCATCCACCTCACAGACTTTAACATTCCTTTTGAAAGAGCAGTTTTGAAAACACTCTTTTTGTAGAATCTGCAAGTGGATATTTTAAGCGTTTTGACACCTTTGATGGGAAATGAAATATCTTCACCTGAAAATTACAGAGAAGCATTCTCAGAAACTTCTTTGTGATGTGCACATTCAACTGACAGAGTTGAAGCTTCCTTTTGATATAGCTGTTTTGAAACACTCTTTCAGTAGGATCTGCAAGTGGATATATGGAGTGTTAAGAGGCCAACACTGGAAAAGGAAATATCTTCACATAAAAACTAGATGGAAGCATTTTCAGAAACTTCCCTGTGCTTTATGCATTCAAGTCATAGAGAGGAAGCTTCCTTTTGAAAGCGCAGTTTTGAAACACTCCTTTTCCAACATAGGCGTCAAAGAGCTCTAAATAAACACTTGCAGATTCTACGAAAACAGTGTAGAGTAGATTGGAGATTCCAATCCATTCCATTCCATTGCATTCTACTCACAGATTTGAACCTTCCTTTTGATAGAACAGTTTTGAAACACTCTTTTTGAAGAATCGGCAAGTGTTTATTTGAAGTGCTTTGAGGCCTACGTTGGAAAAGGAAAAATCTTCCCATAAAAAATAGACTGAAGCATTCTCAGAAACTTCTTTGTGATGAGTGCATTCTAGTCACAGAGTTGAACCGTCCTTTGATAGAATAGTTTTGAAACACTCTTTTTGTAGAATTTGCAAGTGGATAGTTGTGGGCTTTGAGGCCTATGTTGGAGAAGGAAATTTCTTCCCATAAAAACTAGACCGAAGCATTCTCAGAAACTTCTTTGTGATGAGTGCATTCTACTCACAGAGTTGAACCTTCCTTTTGACAGAACAGTTTTGAAACACTCTTTTTGGAGATTCTGCAAGTGTGTATTTGGAGCGCTTTGAGGCCTATGGTGGAAAAGAAATTATCTTCACATAAAAACCAGACAGAAGCATTCTCAGAAACTTTTTCTGATGTGCGCATTCAACTCACTGAGTTGAACCTTCCTTTTGGTAGAGCAGTTTTGAAACACTCCTTTTCTAGAATGTGCAAGTGGATATTTGGATTGTTAGGGGGCCAACACTGGAAAAGGAAATATCTTCCCATAAAAGCTAGACAGAAGCATTCTGAGAAACTTCTTTGTGATGGGTGCATTCAACACACATACTTTAACTTTTCTTTCAAAAGAGCAGTTTTGAAACACTATTTTTGTAGAATCTGCAGGTGGATATTTTGTGTGCTTTGAGGCCTAAGCAGCAAAAGGAAATATCTTCATGTAAAAACTAGACAGAAACATTCTCCAAAACCTCTTTGTGATGTGTGCATTCAAATAACAGAGTAGAACCTTCCTTTTGATAGGGCAGTTTTGAAACACCCTTTTTGTAGAATCTGCAAGTGAATATTTGGAGAGATTTGAGGCCTATGCTGAAAAAGGGGATATCTTCACATAAAAACTAGATAGAAGCATTCTCAGAAACTTCTCTGTGCTTTATGCATTCAACTTACAGACTTGAAACTTCGTTGTGAAAGAGCAGATTTGAAACACTGTTTTTGAAGAAACTGCAAGTGGATATTTGGAGTGCTTTGAGGCCTATGCTGGAAAAGGAAATATCCTCACACAAAAACTAGACAAAAGCATTCTCTGAAACTTGTTATGATGAATGCATTCAGCTCACAGAGTTGAACTTTCCTTTTGATGGAACAGTTTTGAAACACTCTTTTTGTAGAATCTGCAAGTGGATATTAGGAGCGCTTTCAGGCCTATGCTGGAAAAGGAAATATCTTCACATAAAAACTAGACGGAAGCATTGTCAGATACTTCTCTGTGATGAGTGCATTCACCTCACAGAGTTCCACCTTCTTTTTTGTAGAACAGTTATGGAACACTCTCTTTGTAGAATCTACAAGGGATCATTTGGAGCACATTGAGGCCTATGCTGGAAAGGGAAGTATCTTCCCATAAAAAAATAAGCAGAATCATTCTGAGTTACTTTTTTGTGATGAGTGCATTCGACTGACAGACTTGAACCTTCCTTTTGATAGAACAGTTTTGAAACACTCTGTTTGTAGAATTTGCAAGTTTGTATTTGGAGCAATTTGAGGCCTATGCTGCAAAACGGGAATATCTGAACATAAGAACTAGACAGAAGCATTCTCAGAGACTTCCCTGTGCTTTATTCATTCAACTCACACTCTTGAACCTTCCTTTTGATAGAGCAGTTTTGAAACACTCTTTTTGTAGAATCTGCAATTGGATATTTGGAGTGATTTGAGGCCTATGATGAAAAAGGAAATATCTTCACCTAAAAACTAGACAGAAACATTCTCAGAAACTTCTGTGGGATGAGTGCATTCAACCAACACAGTTCATCCTTCATTTTGATAGACTAGTTTAGAAACACACTTTTTGTAGTATCTGCAAGTGGATGTTTGGAGGGCTTTGAGGCCTATGCTGGAAAAGGAAATATCTTCACCTGAAAACTAGACAGAAGCATTCTCAGAAACTACTTTGTGATGAGTGCATCCAACTCACAGGGTTGAAACTTCCTTTTGATAGAACAGTTTGGAAACAATATTTTTGTGGAATATGCAAGTGGATATTTGGAGCGCTTGAGGCCTATGCTGCATTAAGAAATAACTTCACATAAAAACTATATTGAAGCATTCTGAAAAACATCTTTGTGATGTGTGTCTTCAACTCAGAGACTTGAAACTTCGTTTTCATAAAGCAGTTTTAAAACACCATTTTGTAGAATCTGCAGGTGGATAATTTTAGCACTTTGAGGCCTAGGCTGGAAAAGGGAATATCTTCACATAAAAATTGGACAGAAGCATACTCAGAAACTTCCCTGTGCTTTAGGAATTAAACACACAGACTTGAACCTTCCTTTTGATAGAAAAGTTTTGAAACACTGTTTTTGTTGTACCTGCAAGTGGATATTTGTAGCGCTTTGAGGCCTATGCTGGAAAAGGAAATACCATCATATAAAAACAAGACAGAAGCATTCTCAGAAACTTCTTTGTGACGTGTGTATTCAACTCACAGGGTTGAACCTTCCTTTTGAAAGAGCAGTTACAAAACACGCTTTTTTTAGAATCTGCACGTGGATATTTTTGAATCTTTGAGGCCAGTGCTGGAAAAGGGAATGTCTACACATAAAAACTAGACAGAAGAATTCTCAGAAACTTCTCTGTGTTTTATGATTTCAACTCACAGAGTAGAACCTTCCTTTTGATAGAGCAGTTTTGAAACACACTTTTTATAGAATCTGCATGTGGACATTTGGAGCGATTTGAGGCCTATGCTGGAAAAAGGAATATCTTCATATAAAAACTAGACAGAAGCATTCTGAGAAACGTCCCTGCACTTTGTGCATTCAGCTCACACTCTTGAACCTTCTTTTTCAAAGATCAGATTTGAAACACTCTTTTTTGTAGAAACTGCAAGTGCATATTTGGAGCGCTTTGAGGCCTATGATGGAAAAGGAAATATCCTCACAGAAAAATTAGACAAAAGCATTCTCAGAAATTTCTTTGTGATGAGTGCATTTAACTCACCGAGTTGAACATTCCTTTTAATAGAACAGTTTTGAAACGTCTTTTTGTAGAATCTGCAAGTGGATATTTGGAGCATTTTGAGGTCTATGCTGGAAAAGGAAATATCTTCACATAAAAACTAGACAGAAGAATTCTCAGAAATTTCTTTGTGATGAGTGCATTCAACTCACAGGGTTGAACTTTCCTTTTGATAGAAGAATTTTGAAACACTCTTTTTGTAGAATCTGCAAGTGCATATTTGGAGCGATTTGAGGCCTATGCTGCAAAAAAGGAATATCTTCACATAAAAACTAGACAGAAGCATTCTCAGAAACTTCCCCATGCTTTATGCATTCAACTCACGGACTTGAGCATTCCTTTTGATTGAGCAGTTTTGAAACACTCTTTTTGTAGTATCTGCAAGTGGATATTTGAAGAGATTTGAGGCCTATGATGAAAAAGGAAATATCTTCACCTAAAAACTAGACAGAAGCATTCTCAGAGACTTCTTAGTGATGAGTGCATTGAACTCACAGAGTTGAAAATTCCTTTTGATAGAACAGTTTTGTGACACTATTTTTGTAGAATCTGCAAGTGGATATTTGGAGTGTTTTGATGCCAATGCTGGAAAAGGAAATATCTTCACATAAAAACTAGACAGAAGCATTCTCAGAAACTTCTCTGTGATGAGTGCATTCAATTCACAGAGTTGAACCTTCCTTTTGATTGAACAGTTTTGAAACACTCTCTTTATAGAATCTGAAAGTGGATACTTGGAGCGCTTTGCGGCCAATGCTGGAAATGGAAATATGTTCTCATAAAAACTAAGCAGAAGCATTCTCACAAAGTTCTTATTGATGAGTGAATTCAACTCACAAACTTAAACCTTCCTTTTGATAGAGCAGTTTTGACACACTCTTTTTGTAGAATCTGCAAGTGGATATTTGGAGCGCTATGAGGCCTACACTGGAAAAGGAAATATTTGCACCTAAAAACTATACAGAAGCATTCTCAGAAACATCTCTATGATGAGTGCATTGTACTCACACACTTGAACCTTGCCTTTGACAGAGAAGTTTTGAAACACACTTTTTATAGATCCGCAAGAGGATATTTGGTGTGCTTTGAGGCCTAAGTTGGAAAAGGAAATATCTTCAGATAAAAACTAGACAGAAGCATTCTCTGAAACTTCTTTGTGATGCGTGCATTCATCTAACAGAGCAGAACTTTTCTTTTGATAGCGCATTTTTGAAACACCCTTTTTGTAGAATCTTCAAGTAGATATTTGGAGCGATTTGAGGCCTATGCTGAAAAAGGGAATATCTTCACATAAAAACTAGACGGAAGCATTCTCAGAAACTTCCCTGGGCTTTATGCATTCAACTCACAGACTTGAAGCTTCATTTTGAAAGAGCGGATTTGAAGCACTCTTTTTGTAGAAACTGCAAGTGGATATTTGGAGTGCTTTGAAAAACTGGACAGAGGCCTTCTCAGAAACTTCTTTGTGATGAATGCATTCAGCTCACAGTGTTGAACCTTCCTTTTGATAGAACAGTTGTGAAACACTATTTTTGTAGAATATGAGGGTGGATATTTGGAGCTCTTTGAGGCTTACGATGGAAAAGGAAATATCTACACATAAAATCTAAATGGAAGTGTTCTCAGAAACTTCTTTGTGATAAGTGCATTCAATTCACAGAGTTGAACCATCCTTTTGATTGAAGAGTTTTGAAACACTCTTTTTGTAGAATCTGCAAGTGGATATTTGGAAGGCTTTGAGGCCTATGCTCGAAAAGGAAATATCTTCATATAAAAACTAGATGGAAGCATCCTCAGCGACTTCTTTGTGATGACTGCATTAAACTAACAGAGTAGAAACTTCCGTTTGATAGAGCAGTTTTGAAACACCCTTTTTATAGAATCCGCAAGTGGACATTTGGAGAGATTTGAGGCCTATGCTGGAAAAAGGAGTGTCTTCACATAAAAACTAGACAGAAGCATTCTGAGAAACTTCCCTGCACTTTATGCATTCAACTCACAGGCTTGAACCTTCCTTTTGAAAGAGCAGATTTGAAACACTCTTTTTGCAGTATCTGCAAGTAGATATTTGGAGGGCTTTGAAGCCTATGCTGGAGAAGGAAATATCCTCACATAAAAACTAGACAAAAGCATTCTCAGAAACTTCTTTGTGATGAGTGCATTCAACTCACAGAGTTGAACTTTCCTTTTGATAGAACAGTTTTGAAACACTCTTTTTGTAGAATCTGCAAGTGGATATTTGAGAGCTTTGAGGCCTATGCTGGAAAAGGAAATATCTTCACATAAAATCTAGATGGAAACATTCTCAGACACTTCTCTGTGATGATTGCATTCAACTCACAGAGTTCAACATACCTTTTCATAGAACAGTTTTGAAGCACTCTCCTTGTAGTGTCTATAAGAGATTATTTGGAGTGCTTTGAGGCCTGTGCTGGAAAAGGAAATATCTTCCCATAAACACTAAGCAGAACCATTCTCAGAAACATTTTGTGATGAGTGGATTCACCTCACGGACTTGAACCTTCCTTTTGAAAGAGCAGTTTTGAAACACTCTTTTTGTAGAATCTGCAAGTGGATATTTGGAGCACTTTGAGGCCTATGCGGGAAAAGGGAATATGTTCACAAAAAAAGTGACAGAAGCATTCACAGAAATTTCTTTGTGATGTGTGCATTCAACTAAAAGAGATGAACCTTCCTTTTGATAGAACAGTTTTGAAACACTCTTTTTGTAGAATCTGCAAGTGGATATTTGGAGCGATTTGAGGCCTATGCTGCAAAAAGGGAAAATCTTCACATAAAAACTAGATAGAAGCATTCTCAGAAATGTCCTTGTGATGACTGCATTCAACCCACAGAGTTGAACTTTCCTTTTGATAGAACAGTTTTGAAACACTCTTTTTGTAGAACCTGCTAGTGGATATTTTAGTTCTTTGAGGTCTATGCTGTAAAAGGAAATATCTTCACATAAATACCAGATAGAAGAATTCTCAGAAACAACTTTGTGAGGAGTGCATTCAAATCACAGACTTGAACTTTCTTTCTGATAGATCAGTTTTGAAACACTCTTTTTGTAGAATCTGCAAGTGAACATTTGGAGGGATTTGAGGCCTATGCTGGAAAAAGGAATATCTTCACATAAAAATTAGACAGAAGCATTCTGAGAAGCTTGCCTGTGCTTTATGCATTCAACTCACAGACTTGAACCTTCCTTTTGAAAGAGCAGATTTGAAACACTCTTTTTGTAGAAACTGCAAAAGGATATTTGGAGGGCTTTGAGACCTATGCTGGAAAAGGAAATATCCTCACATAAAAACTAGACAAAAGCATTCTCGGAAACTTCTTTGTGATGAGTGCATTCAACTCACAGAGTTGAACTTTCCGTTTGATACAACAGTTTTGAAACACCCGTTTTGTAGAGTCTGCAAGTGGATATTTGAGCACCTTGAGGCCTATGCTGGAAAAGGAAATAACTTCACATAAAAACTAGTCTGAAGTATTCTTATACACTTCTCTGCGATGATTGCATTTAACACACAGAGTTCAACATTCCTTTAGATAGAACAGTTTTGAAACACTCTATTGGTAGAATCTGCAAGAGATTATTTGGAGCACTTTGAGGCCTGTGCTGGAAAAGGAAATATCTTCCCATAAAACATGAGCAGAAGGATTCTCAGAAACTTTTTTGTGATGAGTGCATTCACCTCACAGACTTGAACCTTCTATCTGATAGAGCAGTTTTGAAACACTCTTTTGGCAGAATCTGAAAGTGGATATTTGGAGCGCTATGAGGCCTTTGTTGGAAAAGGAATTATCTTCACATAAAAACTGGACAGAATCATTCTCAGAAACTTCTTTGTGATGTGTGCATTCAACTCACAGTGTTGAACCTTCCTTTTGAAACAGCAGTTTGAAACACACTTTTAGTAGAATCTGCAGGTGGATATTGGGAGCGCTTTGAGGCCTTTTATGGAAAAGGAAATATCTTCACATAAAAACTAAACAGATGCATTATCAGGAACATCTTTGTGATGTGTGCACTCAACTCGGAGAGTTGAACACGACTTTTGATAGAGCAGTTTTGAAACACCCTTTTTGTAGAATCTGCAAGTGGATATTTGTAGCGCTTTGAGGCCTCTGCTGGAAAAGGAAATACCTTCACATTAAAACTACAGAGAAGTATTCTGAGAAACTTCTTTGTGATGAGTACATTCAGCTAATGCAGTTGAACCTTCCTTTTCATAGAACTTTTTTGAAACACTCTTTTGTTAGAATCTGCAAGTGGATATTTGGAGAGCTTTGAGGCCTATGATGGAAAAGAAAATATCTTCACATAAAAACTAGAGAGAACCATGCTCAGAAACTTCTCTGTGATGAGTGCATTGAAGTCAAAGAGTTGAACCTTCCTTTTGATAGAGCGGTTTTGAAGCACACTTTTTGTAAAATATGCAGGTGGATATTTGGAGTGCTTTGAGGCCTACACTGGAAAAAGGAATATCTTCACATAAGAACTTGACAGAAGCATTCTGAGAAACTTCCTCGTGCTTTATGCATTCAAATCAAAGAGTTGAACCTTCCCTTTGATAGCGCAGGTTTGAAACACTCTTTTTGTAGAATCTACAGTTGGATATTTTGAGCGCTTTGAGGTCTATCCTGGAAAAGGAAATAACTTCACATAAAAACTAGATTGAAGCATTCTCAGAAACTTCTTTGTAATGTGAGCATTCAACTCACAGAATCGACGCTTCCTTTTGACAGAGCAGTTTTGAAACACCCTTTTTGTAGAAACTGCAAGTGGATATTTGTAGCCATTTGAGGCCTATGCTGGAAAAGGAAATATGTTCACCTAAAAACTAGACAGAAGCATTCTCAGAACCTTCTTTGTGATGATTGCATTGAACTCACTGAGTTGAAAATTTCTTTTGATAGGACAGTTTTGAAACATTCTTTTTGTAGAATCTGCAAGTGGATTTTTGGAGTGCTTTGAGGCCTACCCTGGAAAAGGAAATATCTTCACATAAAAACTAGACAGAAGAATTCTCAAAAACATCTTTGCGATGAGTGCATTCAATTCACAGAACTGAACTTTCCTTTTGATAGAGCAGTTTGAAATTCTCTTCTAGTGGAATCTGAAAGTAGATATTTGGAGTGCTATGAGGCATTTGCTGGAAAAGGAAATATCTTCACATAAAAACTAGATAGAAGCTTTCTCAGAAACTTGTTTATGATGGGCGCATTCAACTCACAGAGTTGAAACTTTCTTTTGAAACAGCAGTTTTGAAACACACTTTTAGTAGAATCTGCAAGTGGATATTTGGAATGCTTTGAGGCCTATGCTGGAAAAGGAAATGTCTTCACAGAAAAACTAAACAGAAGCAATCTCAGAAACTTCTTTATGATGTGGGCATTAAACTCTCAGAGTTGGACCTTCCTATTGATAGAACAGTTTTGCATCACTGTTTTTACAGAATCTGCAAGTGTATATTTGGAGTGCTTAGAGGCTTATGCGGTAAAAGGAAATAACTTCACATAAAAACGAAACAGAAGCATCCTCACCAACTTCTTTGTGATGTGTGCATTCAACTCACAGAGTTGAACCATACTTTTGAGAGAGCAGTTTTGAAACAACCTTTTTGTAGGCTCTGCAAGTGGATATTTGCAGTGCTTTGAGGCCTATACTGGAAAATTAAATATCTTCACATAAAAACTAGACGGAAGCATTCTCAGAAACTTCTTTGTGATGAGTGAGTAGAACTCACAGAGTTTAACTTTGCTTTTTAAGGGCAGTTTTGAAACACCCCTTTTATAAAATCTGCAAGTGGATATTTGGAGTGCTTTGATGCCAATGATGGAAAAGGAAATATCTTCACATAAAAATTAGACAGAAGCATTCTGATAAACTTCTATGTGATGAGTGCATTCAAATCTCAGAGTTGAACCTTCCTTTTGAAAGAACAGTTTTGAAACACTCTTTTTGTAGAATCTGCAGTTGGATATTTGGAGCAATTTGAGGCCTATCTTGGAAAGGGTTATATCCTTATATAAAAACTAGACAGTAGCATTCTCAGAAACTTCTTTGTGATGAGCACATTCATCTCACAGAGGTGAGACTTCCTTTAAATAGAGCAGTTGTGAAACACTCTTTTTGTAGAATCTACAAGTGTATATTTGGAGTGCTTTGAGGCCTATGCTGGTTAAGGATATACCTTCACACAAAAATTAGACAATCATTCTCAGAAACTTCTTTGCAATGAGCGCATTCACCTCACAGAGTTAAGCCTTCCTTTTGATAGAGAAGTTTTGAAACACTCTTCTTGTCGGATCTGCAAGTGCATATTTGGGGCACTATGAGGCCTATGCTGGAAAAGGAAATATCTTCACATAAAACCAAGACAGAAGAATTCACGAAAATTTCTTTTTCATGAGTGCATTCAAGTCACCGAGTTGAACCTTCCTTTTCATAGTACAGTTTTGAAACACTCTTTTTGTAGAATCTGCAAGTGGATATTAGGAGCGTTTTGAGGCCTATGATGGAAAAGGAAATATCTTCACATAATAACTACACAGAAGTATTCTCAGAAACTTCTCTGTGATGAGTGCACTGAACATCCTGAGATGAAACTTTCTTTTTATAGAACAGTTTTGAAACACTCTTTTTGTAGAATCTACAAGTGGATATTTGGAGCCCTTGAGGCGTATGCTGGAAAAGGAAATATCTTCACATAAAAACTAGACAGAAGAATTCTCAGAAATATCTTTGTGTTGAGTGCATTCAACTCACAGACTTGAACTTTCCTTTTGATAGAGCAGTTTTGAAAAATTCTTTTGGTAGAATCTGAAAGTGGATATTTGGAGTGCTATGAGGCTTATGCTAGAAAATTGAATATCTTCACATAAAAACTAGACAGAAGCATTCTCAGAAACTTCTTTGGGATGTGTGCATTCAACTCACAGAGTTGAACCTTACTTTTGAAACAGCAGTTTTCAAACACACTTTTAGTAGAATCTGCAAGTGGATATTTGGAATGCTTTGAGGCCTATGCTCGAAAAGTAAATATCTTCTCATAAAAAATAGACAGATGCATTCTCAGAAAGTTCTCTATGATGAGTGTTTTTAACCCACAGTGTTGAGCTTTCCTTTTGATAGAACAGTTTTCAAACACACTTTTTGTAGAATCTGCAGGTGGATATTTGGAGCGATTTGAGGCCTATGATAGAAAAGGAAATATTTTCTCATGAAAACAAAACAGAAGAATTTCAGAAACTTCTTTGTTATATGTGCATTCAACTCACAGAGGTGAACCATACTTTTGATAGAGCAGTTTTGAAACACACTTTTTGTAGTATCTGCTAGTGGATATTTGGAGCGCTTGGAGGACTATACTGGAAAATTAAATATCTTCAAATAAAAACCAGACAGAAGCATTATGAGTAACTCCTTTGTGATGAGTGCATTCAACTCACAGAGTTTAAAATTTCCTTTCATAGAGCAGCTTTGAAACACCCTTTCTGTAAAATCTGCAAGTGGACATTTGGAGCTCTTTGAGGCCTATGTTGGAAATGAAAACATCTACACATAAAAACTAAACAGAAGGATTCTGGGAAACTTCTATGTGATGAGTCCATTCAACTCTCAGAGTTGAACCCTCCTTTTGATAGGACAGTGTTGAAATAATCTTCTGTTTCAATAATCTGCAAGTGGATATTTGGAGCACTTTGAGGCCTATGCTGGAAAAGGAAATATCTTCACATTAAAACTAGACAGTAGCATTCTCAGAAACTTCTTTGTGATGAGCGCATTCAACTCACAGATTTGAGCCTTCCTTTTGATAGAGCAGTTTTGAAACCCTGTTTTTGTAGAATCTGCAAGTGGATATTTGGAGCACTTTGAGGCCTATGCTGGAAACGGAAATATCTTCACATCAAAACTAGACAGAAGAATCCTCAGAAACTTCTTTGTGATGAGCACGTTCAATTCACAGAGGTGAGCGTTCCTTTTGATAGAGCAGTTTTGAAACACTCTTTTTGTAGAATCTGCAAGTGGATATTTGGAGCGCTTTGAGGCCTATTCTGGAAAACGAAATATCTTCACATAAAAACTAGACAGCAGTATTCTCAGAAACTTCTCTGTGGTGAGTGCATTGAACTCCTTTAGTTGAACCTTTCTTTTGATAGAACAGTTTTGAAACACTCTTTTTGTACGATCTGCAAGTGGATATTTTGAGCGCTTTGAGACCTAAGCTGGAAAAGGAAATATGTTCACAAAAAGCTAGGTGGAAGAATTCACAGAAACATCTTTATGATGAATGCATTTAACTCACAGACTTGAACTTTCTTTTAATAGAGCAGTTTTGAAACACTCTTTTGGCAGAATCTGAAAGTGGATATTTGGAGCGCTATGAGGCCTATGCAAGAAAAGGAAATATCTTCACATAAAAAGTAGACAGAAGCATTCTCAGAAACTTCTTTGTGATGTGTGCATTCAACTCACAGAGTTGAAACTTCGTGTTGAGACAGCAGTTTTGAAACACACTTTTTGTAGAATCTGCAAGTGGATATTTGGAATGTTTTGAGGCCTATGCTGGAAAAGGAAATATCTTCACATAAAAACTAAACAGAAGCATTCTAAGAAACTTCTTTGTGATGTGTGCATTCAACTCACAGGGTTGAACCTTACTTTTGATAGAGCAGTTTCGAAACACCCTTTTTGTAGTATCTGCAAGTGGATATTTGGAGCGCTTTGAGGCCTATGCTGGAAAAGGAAATATCTTCACATAAAAACTAGAGAGAAGCATTCTCAGAAACTTCCCTCTGCTTTATGCATTCAACTCACAGACTTGAACTTTCCTTTTGATGCAGCAGTTTTGAAACACTCTGTTTGTAGAATCTACACGTGGATATTTGGAGCGCTTTGAGGCCTAAGATAGAAAATAAAATATCTTCACATAAAAACTCGATGGAAGCATTCTGAGAAACTTCTTTGTGATGACTGAATTCAACTGACAGACTTGAACCATCCTTTTGATAGAGGAAATTTGAAACACTCTTTTCTTAGAATCTTCAAGTGGATATTTGGAGCACTTTGAGGCTTATGATTGAAAAGGAAATATCTTCACATAAAAACTAGACAGAAGCATTTTCAGAATCTTCTCTATGATGAGTGCATTCAACTTACAGAGCTGTACTTTTCTTTTCATGCAACAATTTTGAAACACTCTTTTTATAGAATATGCACGTGGGTATTTGCAGGTTTTTGAGACCTATGCTGCAAAAGGAAATATCTTCAAATAAAGACTAGACAGAAGCCTTCTGAGAAACTTCCTTGTGATGTGCACAGTGAACTCATAGAGTTGAACCTTCCTTTTGATAGAACACTTTTGAAACATTCTTTCTGTAGAATCTCCAAGTTATTATTTGGAGCGCTTTGAGGCCTTTGCTGGAAAAGGAAACAACTTCACATAAAAACTAGATTGAAGCATTCTCAGACACTTCTTTGAGATGTGTGCATTCAACTTACAGGCTTGAACCTGCCTTTTGATAGAGCAGATATGAAACACTCTTTTTGTAGAATCTGCAAGTCGATATTTGGAGCACTTTCAAGCCTATGCTGGAATATGAAATATCTTCACATAAAAACAAGACAGAAGCTCTATCAGAAACTTCTTTTTGATGAGTGCATTCAACACACAGAGTTGAACCTTTCTTTTGATAGAACGGTTTTGAACCACTCTTTTTGTAGAATCTGCAAGTGGATATTTGGAGTGCTTTGAGGCCTATAATGGAAAAGGAAATATCTTCACATAAAAACTAGACAGAAGCATTCTCATAAACTTCTCTGTGATGAGTGCATTGAACTCCCTCAGTTGAAATTTTCTTTTGATAGAAAAGTTTTGAAACACTCTTTTTGTAGAATCTGCAAGTGGATATTTGGTGTGCTATGGGGCCTATGCTGGAAGATGAAATGTCTTCCCATAAAAGTTATACAGAAGAATTCTCAGAAACATCTTTGTGATGAGTGCATTCAACTCACAGAGTTGAACTTTCCTTTTGATAGAGCAGTTGAAAAACTCTTTTGGTAGAATCTGAAGGTGGATATTTGGAGCGCTATGAGGCCTATGCTATAAAAGAAAATATCTTCACATAAAAACTAGACAGAAGCATTTTCAGAAACTTCTTTGTGATGTGCACATTCAACACACAGAGTTGAACCTTGCTTTTGAATCAGCAGTTTTGAAACACACTTTTAGTAGATTCTGCAAGTGGATAGATTGAAGGCTTTGAGGCCTAAGCTGGAAAAGGAAATATCTTCATATAAAAGGTAAACAGAAGCATTCTCAGAAACTTCTTTTTGATGAGTGCATTCACCTCACAAAGTTGAACCTTCCTTTTGATAGAAGAGTTTTGAAACACTCTTTTTGTGGAATCTGCAAGTGGATATTTGGAGCCCTTTGAGGCCCATACTGGAAAAGGAAATAAATTCACATAAAAACTACATTGAAGCATTCTCAGAAACGTCTTTCTTATGTATGCATTCAACTCACAGACGTGAACCTTCCTTTTGATAGAGCAGTTTTGAAACACTCTTTTTGTAGAATTTGCAAGGGTATATGTGGAGCGCTTTGAGGCCTATGCAGGGAAATGAAATATCTTCACATAAAAACAAGACAGAAGCATTCTCAGAAACTTGTTTGTGATGTGTGCATTCAAATCACAGTGTTGAATCTTCCTTTTGATGGGGCAGTTTTGAAACACCCTTTTTGTAGAATCTGCAAGTGGATATTTGGAGCGATGTGAAGCCAATGCTGGAAAAGGGAATATCTTCACATGAAAACTAGACAGAAGCATTCTCAGAAACTTCTTTGTGATGTCTACATTCAAGTTATAGAGTTAAAACTTCATTTGATAGAGCAGTTTTGAAACACTCTTTTTTTAGAATCTGCAAGTGGATATTTGGAGCAATTTGAGGCCAAACCTGGAAAAGGAAATATCTTCACATAAAAACTAGACAGAAGCATTCTCAGAAACTTCTTTGTGATGCGTGTATTCAACTCACAGAGTTGAACCTTCCTTTTGATAGAGCAGTTTTGAAACACTCTTTTTGCAGAATTTGCAAGTATATATGTGGAATGCTTTGAGGCCTATGCTGGAAAAGGAAATAACTTCCCATAAAAAGTAGAGAGAAGCATTGTCAATAACTTGTTTTTGATGTGTGCATTCAACTCACAGAGTTGAACCTTCCTTTTGATAGAGCAGTTTTGAAACCCTCTTTTTGTAGAATCGGCAAATGAATATTTGAAGCCCTTTAAGGCCTATGCTGTAAAAGGAAACATCTTCACATAAAAAACTAGACAGAAACATTCTCAGAAACTTCTTTGTGAAATGTGCAGTCAATTCATAGAGTTGAACCTTCCTTTTGATAGAGCAGTTTTCAAACACTCTTTTTGTAGAATCTGCAAGTGGATATTTGGAGTGTTTTGAGGCCAATGCTGGAAAAGGAATTATATTAACATAAAAACTAGACAGCAGCATTCTCACAAACTTCTTTGTTCTGTGTGCATTCAACATGCAGAGTTGAATCTTCCTTTTGATAGAGCAGTTTTGAAACAATCTTTTTGCAGAATCTCCAAGTCAATATTGGGAGCGCTTGGAGGCCCATGCTGGAAAAGGAAACATCTTCTTATAAAAACTAGACAGAAGCATTCTCAGAAACTTCTTTGTTATGTGTACATTCAACTCACAGAGTTGAACCTTCCTTTTGATAGAGCAGTTTTGAAACACATTTTTTTTAGAATCTGCCAGTGGACATTTGGAGTGCTTTGAGGCCCTCGGTGGTAAGGGAAACCTCTTCACATAAAAACTACTCAGAAGCATTCTCAGAAACTTCTTTGTCATGTGTGCATTCAACTCACAGAGTTGAACCTTCCTTTTGGTAGAACAGTTTTGAAATACTCTTTTTGTACAATCTGCAAATGGATATTTTGAGCATTTTGAAGCCTTTGTTGGAAACGGGAATTTCTTCAAATAAAAACTCGACAGAAGCATTCTCAGAAACTGTTTTGTGTTGTGTGCATTCAATTCACAGTGTTGAATATTTCTTTTGACAGGGAAGTTTTGAAACACTCTTTTTGTAGAATCTGCATATAGACATTTTTAACGCTTTGAGGGCTATGGTAGAAAAGTAAATATCTTCAAATAAAAACTAGAGAGAAACATTATCTGAAACTTCTTTGTGATGTGTGTATTCAACTCACAGAGTTTAAACTTTCTTTTCCTTCTGTAGTATCTGCAGGTGTATATCTGGAGTGCTTTGAAGACTTCGTTGGAAACGGGAATATCTTCAAATAAAAACTAGACAGAAGCATTCTCAGAAACAAGTTTGTGATGTGTGTATTCAACTCACAGAGTTGAACATAACTTTTTATAGAAGAGATTTGAAAAACTCTATTTGCAGTATCTGAAAGGGGATATTTGGACCGTATTGAGGCCCTCATTGGAAACAGGAATATATTCCCATAAAAACTAGACAAAAACATTCTCAGAAAATACTTCGTGATGTGTACATTCAACTCACACAGTTGAAGCTTCCTTTTGATAGAGCAGTTTTGAAACCGCCCTTTTGAAGAATTGGCAAGTGGATATTTGGAGCACTTTGAATCCTTCATTGGAAACGGGAATATCTTCAAATAAAAACTAGACAGAAGCATTCTCAGAAACTTCTTGTGATGGGTGCATTCAACTCACAGAATTGAACTTTCCTTTTGATAGAGCAGTTTAGAAACACTCTTTTTGTAGAATCCAAAGGTAAATATTTGAACCGATTTGAGGCCTTGGTTGGAAACGGGATTAAATTCACATAAAAACTAGACAGAAGCATTCTCAGAAACTTCTTTGTGATGAGTGGATTCATCTCACAGAGATGAAACTTCCTTTTGGTAGAGCTGTATTGAAACACTCTTTCTGTAGAATCTGCAAGTGGACATTTGGAGCGCTTTGAGGCCTTCGGCAAAAAAGGAAATATCTTCACATTAAAACAAGACAGAAACATTCTCAGAAACTTCTTTGTGATGTGTGCATTCAACTGACAGAGTTAAACCTTCCTTTTGATAGAGCAGATTTGAAACACTCTTTTTGTAGAATCTCAAAGTGGATATTTGTAGCAGTTTGAAGACTTCATTGGAAACGGGAATATCTTCAAATAAAAGCTAGACAGAAACATTCTCAGAAACTACTTTGTGATGTGTGCATTCAACTGACAGCGTTGAACACTTCTTTTGATAGAACAGTTTTAAAACACTCTTATTTTAGAATCTGAAAGGGACATTTGAAGCGCTTTGTGGGCTATGGTGGAAAACGAAATAACTTCAAATAAAAACTAGAGAGAAGCATTCTCAGAAAATTCTTTGTGATGTGTGCTTTCAACTCACAGAGTTGAACTTAACTTTTCATTGAGCAGTTTTGAAACACTCCTTTTGTAGAATATGTAAGTGGACATTTGAAGCGCTTTGAAGCCTTCAGTGGAAAAGGAATGATCTTCACATAAAATCTGGTCAGAAGAATTCACAGAAACTGCTTTTTGATGTGCGCATTCAACTCACAGTGTTGTAACTTTCTTTTAATGGAGTAGTTTTGAAACACTCTTTTTGTAGAAACTGCAAGTGGATATTTGGTGCTCTTTGACCTCTATGATGGAAAAGGAAATATCTTCACATAAAAACAACACAGAAGTATTCTGAGAAACTTCTTTGGGATGTGTGCATTCAACTCAAAGAATTGAGCCTATCTTTTTATTGAGCAGTTTTGAATCTCCCTTTTTGCAGAATCTGCAAATGGGTGTTTGGAGAGCTCTGAATCTTACTGTGGAAAAGGAAATATCTTCACATAAATACTACACAGAAGAATTCTGTAAACTTCTTTGTGAGCTGTGCGTTCAACTCATAGAGTTGAACTTATCTTCTCATTGAGAAGTTTTGAATCTCTCATTTTGTAGAATCTGCAAGTGGATATTTGGAGCCCTTTGCATAATATGGTGGAAAAGGAAATATCTTCAAATAAAAACTACATAGAAACAATCAGAGAAACTACTTTGTGATGTGTGCATTCAGCTCACAGTGTTGAACCTGTCTTTTGATTGAGTAGTTTTGAAACTCTCTTTTTGCAGAATCTGCAGGTGGTTATTTGGAGCCCTTTGAGGCTTATAGTGGAAAAGCAAATATCTTCACATAAAAACTACACAGAATGATTCTGAGAAACTTCTTTGTGATGCGTGCATTCAACTCCCAGGGTTGAACCCATCTTTAGATTGAGCAGTTTTTAATCTGTCTCTTCCAGAATCTGCAAGTGGATATTTTTAGCTCTTTGTTGCCTATGGTGGAAAAGGAAATATCTTCAAATAAAAACTACACAGAAACTTTCGGAGAAACTTCATTGTGATATGTGCATTCATCTCACAGGGTTGAAGCTAACTTATGCTTCAGCAGTTTTGAAACAGTCTTTTTGTACAGTCTGCAAGTGGATATTTAGAGTGCTGTGAGGCCCACCGTGGAAAAATAAATATCTTCAGACTAAAACTACACAGAAGAATTCTGAGAAACTTCTTGGGATGCGTGCATTCATCTCACAGAGTTGAAACTTTCTTTTGATTGAGCAGTTTTGGAACACTCTTTTTGTAGAAGCTGCAAGTGAATATTTGCAGTCCTTTGTTGCCTATGGTGGAAAAGGAAATCTCTTCACATGAAAACTGCACAGAAGCATTCTGAGAAAATTCTTTGTGATGTGTGCATTCATCTCACAGAATTGAAACTTTCTTTTGATTGAGCAGTTTTGACACACTCTTCGTAGAATCTGCAAGTGGATAATTGAAGCCCTTTGAGGCCTGCTGTGGAATAGGAAATATCTTCACATAAAAACTACCCAGAAGCATTTTGAGAAACTTCTTTGTGATGTTTGCATTCAACTCACAGAGTTGAATCTATCTTTTGATGGAGCAGTTTAGAATCTCTCTTTTTGTAGAATCTGCAAGTGGATATTTAGAGCACTTTGTGCCCTGTGATGGAAAAGGAAATAACTTCAAATAAAAACTACACAGAAGCATTCTCAGAAACTTCTTTGAAATGTGTGCATTCAATTCACATAGTTGAACTTATCTTCTCATTGAGCAGTTTTGAACCTCTCTTTTTGAAGGATCTACAAGTGGATATTTTGAGCCCTTTGCGACCTATTGTGGAAAAGGAAATATCTTCAAATGAAAACTACTCAGAAGCATTCTAAGAAACATTTCGTGATGTGTGCATTCAACTCAATGTGTTGTTCCTACCTTTCTATTGAGCCGTTTGGATTTCTCTGTTCATAGAATCTGCAAGTGGATATCTGGCACGCTGTGACTCCTACTGTGGAAAATAAAATACTTTCCAATAAAACCACACAGAAGCATTCTGAGAAACTTCTTTATGATGTGTGCATTCAACTCACAGAGTTGAACCAATCTTTTGATTGGGAAGTATTGAATCTCTCTTTTTGGAGAATCTGCAAGTGGATGTTTGCAGAGCTTTGAGGCTTTGTGTAAAAGGAAATATATTCACATAAAAACTACACAGAAACATTCTGAGAAACTTCTTTGCAAGGTGTACATTCAAATCACACAGTTGATCTTATCTTCCCATTGAGCAGTTTTGAATCTCTCTTTTTGGAGAATCTGCAAGTGGATATTTGGAGCCCTTTGTGCCGTATGGTGGAAAAGGAAATATCTTCAAATAAAAAGTACAGAAAATCATTCAGAGAAACTTCCTTGTGATGTATGCATTGAACTCATAGAGCTGAACCTGTCTTTTGATTTAGCCATTTTGAATCACTCATTTTGCAGAATCTGCAGGTGGATATTTGGAGACATTTGAGGCCTATTGTGGAAAAGCAAATATCTTCTCATAAAAACTACACAGAAGCATTCAGAAAAACTTCTTTGGGATGTGTGCAATCAACTCACAGAGTTGAACCTTCATTTGATTGAGCAGTTTTGAATCTCTTTTTTGCAGAATCTGCAAGAGGATATTTGGAGTCCTTTGTGGCCTATGGTGGAAATGGATATATCTTCAAATAAAAACTGCACAGAAACATTCTGAGAATCTTTTTGAGGAGTGCACTCATCTCACAGCGTTGAACTGATCTTATCATTGAGAAGTTTTGAAACACTCTTTTGGAGAATCTTCAAGTGAATATTTGGAGCCCTTTGAGGCCTACCATGGAAAACCAAATATCTTCAGATAAAAACTACACAGAAGCATTCTGAAAAACCTCTTTGTGATGTGTGCATTCAACTCACTGAGTTGAAACTTTGTTTTGATTCAGCAGTTTTGAAACAATCTTTTTCTAGAATCTGCAAGTGGATAATTTGAGCCCTATGAGGCCTATTGTGGAAAAGGAAATATCTTCAGATAAAAACTACTGAGAAGCATTCTAAGAAACTTCTTTGTGATGTGTGCATTTAACTCACAGAGTTGAATCTATCTTTTCATTGAGCATTTTAGAATCTCTCTTTTTGCAGAATCTGCACGTGGATATTTGGAGCCCTTTGGACCCTATGGTGGAAAAGGAAATATCTTCAAATAAACGTTACACAGAAGCATGCAGAGAAACTTCTTTGTGATGTACGCATTCAACTCACAGACTTGAACCTATCTTTTGATTGAGCAGTTTTGAAACTCTTTTTTTGCACAACCTGCAGGTGGATGTTTGGAGGGCTTTGAGGACTATTGTGGAAAAGGAAATATCTTCACATAAAAACTACACAGAAGCATTCTGAGAAACTTCTTTGTGAGGTGTGCATTCAACTCACACTGTTGAACTTATCTTTTCATTGAGCAGTTTTGAATCTCTCTTTTTGCAGAATCTGCAGGTGGCTATTTGGAGCCCTTTGAGGCCTACTGTGGAAAAGCAAATACCTTCACATAAGAACTACACAGAAATATTTTGAGAAATTCTTTGGGATGTGTGCATTCAACTCGCAGAGTTGAAACTATCTTTTGATATAGTAGTTTTGAATCTCTCTTTTTGCAGAATCTGCAAGTGGATATTTTGTGCCTTTTGAGGCCTATTGTGGAAAAGTAAATATATTCACATAAAAACTACACAGAAGCATTCTGAGAAACTTCTTTGTGATGTGTGCAGTCATCTCACATAGTTGAACCTTTCTTTTGTTAGAGCAGTTTTGATTCACTCTTTTTGTAGAATCTGCAAATGGATAATTGGAGTCCTCTGAGGTGTAATGTGGAAAAAAAATCTTCACAAAAAAACTACACAGAAGGATTCTGGGAAACTTCTGTGGGATGGGTGCATTCAACACACATAGTTGAACCTATCTTTTGATTGAGCAGTTTTGAATCTCTCTTTTTGTAGAATCTGCAAGCGGATATTTGGAGTGCTGTGAGGTCTACTTTGGAAAATCAAATATGCTCACATAAAAACTACACACAAGCATTCTGAGAAACTTCTTTGTGATGTGTGCATTCATCTCAAAGAGTTGAAACTACGTTTTGATTGAGCAGCTTTGAATTTCTCTTTTTGCAGAATCTGCAAGTGGATGTTTGGAGAGCTTTGAGGCCTATTGTGGAAAAGGAAATATCTTCATGTAAAAACTACACTGAAGCATTCTGAGAAACTTTTTGTGAATTGTGCATTCAACTCTCAGAGTTGAACTTATCTTCTCATTGAGCAGTTTTGAATCTCTCTTTTTGTAGAATCTGCAAGTGGTTATTTGGAGTGCTGTGATGCCTAACGTGGAAAATCAAATACGTTCACATAAAAACTACACAGAAGTATTCTGAGAAACTTCTTTGTGATGTGTGCATTCAACTCACAGAGCTGAACCTATCTTTTGATGGAGCAGTTTTGAATCTCTCTTTTTGCAGGATGTGCATATGGATATTTGGAGCCCCTTTTGACCTATGGTGGAAAAGGAAATACCTTCAAAGAAGAACTACACAGAAACATTCTGAGAAACTTCTTTGTGATGTGTGCATTCATCTCACAGAGTTGATCCTATCTTTTGATTGAGCTGTTTTGAATCTCTCTTTTTGCAGAATCTACATGTGGATATTTTGAGCCCTTTGAGGACTACTGTGGAAAAGCAAATATCTTCATATAAAAACTACACAGAAGCATTCTGAGAAACTTCTTTGGTATATTTGCATTCAACTCATAGAGTTGAAACTATCTTTTGATAGAGCTGTTTTGAATCTCTCTTTTTGCAGGATCTGTATGTGGATATTTGAAGCCCTTTGCACCCTATGGTGGAAAAGGAAATATCTTTAAATAAAAACAACACAGAAATATTCTGAGAAACTTCTTTTTGAAACTTTCTTCTGATTGAACAATTTTGCAACCGTCTTTTTGTAGAATCTACATGTGGATATTTGGAGCCCTTTGTGGCCTATTGTGGAAAAGGAAATATCTTTACATAAAAACTACACAGAAGCATTCTGAGAAACTTCTTTGTGATGTGTGAATTCATCTTATGGAGTTGAAACTTTCTTTTGATTGAGCAGTTTGGAAATACTCTTTCTGTAGAATCTACAAGTGGATATTTGAAGCACTTTGAGTCCTATAGTAGAAACGGAAATGTCTTCACATAAAAACTACACAATAGCATTCTCAGAAACTTCTTTGTGATGTTTGCATTCAACTCAAAGAGTTGAAACTATCTTTCGATTGAGCAGTTTTGAATCACTCTTTTTGTAGAATCTGCAGGTAGATATTTGTTGTCCTTTGCAGCCTATTTTGGAAAGGGAAATATCTTCACATAAAAACTACACAGAAGCATTCTCAGAAACTACTTTATGATGTATGTATTCATCTCACAGAGTTCAATCTTTCTTTTGATTTAGCAGTTTTGAAACACCCTTCTTGCAGAATCTGCAAGTGAATTTTTGGAGCACTTTGTGGCCTGTTGTGGAAAAGGAAATATTTCCACATAAAAACTGTACAGAAGCATTCTGAGAAACTTCTTTTCAATGTGTGCACTAATCTCACAGAATTGAAACTTTCTTTTGATTGAGGAGTTTGGAAACACTCTTTTTGGAGAATATGCACGTGGATATTTGGAGCGCTTTGAGGCCTATGTTGGAAAAGGAAATATCTTGACACAAAAGCTACACAGAAGCATTCTGAGAAACTTCTTTGTGATGGGCACATTCAATTGATGGGGTTGAACCTATCTTTTGAATGAACAGTTTTGAAACTCTGTTTTTTGTATAATCTGCAAGAGGATATTTGGAGCCCTTTGTGACCTATGGTGAAAAAGGAAATATCTTCATATAAAAACTACACAGAAGCATTCTGAGAAACACCTTTGTGATCTATGCCTTCATCTCACAGAGTTCAAATTCTCTTTTGATAAGCAGTTTTCAGACACTCTTTTTGTAGAATCTGCCAGTGGATATCTGCAGCCCTTTGAGGCCTATTTCCGAAAAGGAAATATCTTCCTATAAAAACTACACAGAAGCATTCTGAGAAACTTCTTTGTTATGTGTGCATTCATCTCACTGAGTTGAACCTTTCTTTTGATTAAGCAGTTTGGAAACACTATTTTACAGAATCTGCAAGTAGATATTTGGAGCTCTTTGAGGCCTACTGTGGAAAAGGAAATATCTTTCAATAAATACTACACAGTAGCATTCTGAGAAACTTCTTTGTGATGTGTGCATTCAACTCACAGAGTTGAACCTTTCTTTTGATTCAGCAGATTGGAAACACTCTTTTCGTAGAATGTGCAAGTGGATATTTGGAGCACTTTGATGCCTATTGTCTAAAAGGAAATATCTTCACATAGTAACTACACAGAATGATTCTGAGAAACTTCTTTGTGATGTGTGCAATCAACTCACATTGTTGAAGCTATCTTTTGATTAAGCAGTTTTGAATCTCTCTTTTTGTAGAATCTGCAAGCGGATATTTGGAGCCCTATGTGGACTGTTTTGGAAATTGAAATATCTTCACATAAAAACCACACAGAAGCATTCTGAGAAACTCCTTTGTGATGTGTACATTCATCTCAGAGAGTTGAAATTTTCTTTTGATTGAGCAGTTTTGAAGCACTCCTTTTATAGAATCTGGAAGGGGATATTTTAAGCAATTTGAGGCCTACAGTGGAAAATGAAATATCTTCCCATAAAAGCTACATGGAAGCATTCTCAGAAACTTCTTTGTGATGTGTGCATTCGTCTCACAGAGTTAAAGCTTTCTTTTGATTGAGCAGTTTTGAAACAATCTTTTTGTAGAGTTTGCAAGTGGATATTTGGAGTGCTTTGAAGCCTATTGTAGAAAAGGAATTATCTACTCATAAAAACTACACAGAAGCATTCTGAGAAACTTGTTGTGATGTGTGCCTTCATCATACAGAATTGAAACTTTCTTTTGATTGAGCAGCTTTGAATCTCTCTTTTTGTAGAATCTGCAAGTGGATAACTAGAGCCCTTGTGGCCTATTTTGGAAGGAAATTATCTTCCATAAAAACAACACAGAATCATTCTGAGAAACTTCTTTGTGATGTATGCATTCATCTCACAGAGTTAAACTTTCCTTTTGATTGACCATTTTGGAAACACTCTTTATGTAGAGTGTGCAAGTGGATATTTGGAGCGATTTGAGGCCTATAGGGAAAAGGAAATATATTCACATAAAAATTACACAGAAGCATTCTGAGAAACTTCTTTGTGATGTGTGCCTTCATCTAACAGGGTTGAACATTTCTTTTGATTGAGAAGTTTTGAAACACTCTTTTTGTAGAATCTGTAAGAGGATATTCGGAGCAGTTTGAGGCCTAACGGGAAAAGGTAATATCTTCACATAAAAACTACACAGAGGCATTCTGAGAAACTTCTTCATGATATCAGCATTCATCTCACAGAGTTGAACGTTTCCTTTGATTGAGGAATTTGGAAACCCTCTTTATGTAGGATCCACAATAGGATATTTGGAGTTCTTTGAGTTCTATTGTGCAAAAGGAAATATCTTCAAATAAAAACTACAGAGAGCCATTCTGAGAAAATTCTTTGTGATGTGTGCATTCATCTCACGGAGTTGAAACTTTGTTTTGATTGAGCAGTTTTGAAACATCCTTTTTATAGAATCTGCAAGTGGATATTTGAAGGGCTTTGAGGCCTACTGTGGAAAAGGAAATATCTTCACATAAAAACTACACAGAAGCATTCTGAGAAACTTCCTTGTGAGGTGTGCATTCATTCACAGAGTTGAAGTTTTCTTTTGATTGATCAGTTTTGAAACACTGTTTTTGTATAATCTGCAAGTAGATATTTGGAGCACTTTGAGGCCTATGGTGGAAACGGAAATATCTTCACATAGAAACTACACAGAAGCATTCTGAGAAACTTCTTTGTGATGTGTGTATTCTTCTCACAGAGTTGATCTTTTCTTTTGATGGAGCAGTTTTGAAACACTCTTTTTTTAGTATCTGCAAGTGGATATTTGAAGCGCTTTGAGGAATATTGTGGAACAATAAATATCTTCACATAAAAACTACAAAGAAGCATTCTGAGTAACTTCCTTGTGATGTGTGCATTCATTTCACAGAGTTGAACTTTTCTTTTGATTAAGCAGTTTTGAAACACTCTTTTTGTAGAATCTGCAAGTGGATATTTGGAGCACTTAGAGGCCTATGGTGGAAAAGGAAATTTCTTTACATAAAAGCAACACAGAAGCATTCTGAGAAACTCCTTTTTGTATGTGCATTCATCTCCAGGAGTTGAATTTTTCTTTTGATTGGGCAGTTTATAAACACTCTTTTTGTAGGATCTGCAAGTCAATATTTGGAATGCTTAAATACCTGTTGTGGAAAAGGAAATATATTCACATAAAACTACACAGAAGCATTCTGAGAGACAACTTTGTGATGTGTGCATTCATCTCACAGAGCTGAAATTTTCTTTTGATTGAGCAGTTTGGAAACACTCTTTCTGTAGAATCTGCAAGTGGATATTTGGTGCGCTTTAAGGCTTATGGTGGATAAGGAAATATCTTCACAGAATAACTACAAAGAAGCAAACTGAGAAACAGCTTTGAGATGTGTGCATTCAACTCACAGAGTTGAACTTATCTTTTGACAGAGCAGTTTTGAAACTCTCTTTTTGTAGAATCTGCAAGTGGATATTTGGAACCCTTTGCAGCCTATGGTGGAAAAGGAAATATCTTCCAATGAAAACTCTACAGAAACATTCTGAAAAACATCTTTGTGATGTGGGCATTCATCTCACGGAGTTCAGCCTTTCATTTGATTGAGCAGCTTTGAAACATTATGTTGGAGAATCCAGAAGTGGATATTTGGACCTCTTTGAGGCACATTGTGGAAGAGGAAATATCTTCACATGAAAACTACACAGAAGCATTATAAGAAATTCCTTTGTGATGTGTGCATTCATCTCACAGAGTGGAACTTTTCTTTTGATTGAGCAGCTTTGAAACACTCTTTTTGTAGAATCTGCGAGTCAATATTTGGAGCAATTTGAGGCCCATGGTGGAAAAGGAAATATCTTCACAAAAAGCTTCACTCAAGAATTCTGAGAATCTTCTTTGTAATGTGAGCATTCAACTCACAGCATTGAAACTAACTTTTGATAGTGTAGTTTTGAAACTCTTTTTTTGCAGAATCTACAAGTGGATATTTGGAGCCATTTGCAGCCTATGGTGGAAAAGGATATATCTTCACATACAAACTACACAGAAGCTTTCTGAGAAACTTCTTTTTGATGTGTGCATTCATCTCACAGAGTTGAAACTTTCTTTTTGGGGAGCAGTTTGTAAACTCTCTTTTTGTAGAATCCCCAAGTGGATATTTGGAGTGCTTTGAGGTATACTATGGAAAAGGATTTGTCTTCAAATTAAAACTACACAAAATCATTCTGAGAAACTTCTTGTGTTGTGTGCATTCATGTCATACAGTTGTAACTTTCGTTTGATTAAGCAGTTTTGAAACACTCTTTTTGTAGAACTTCCAAGTGGATATTTTGAGCGCTTTGAGGCCTATGGTGGAAAGGGAAATATCTTCACATAAAAATTACACAGAAGCATTCAGAGAAACTTCTTTGTGATGTATTCATTCATCCCACAGAGTTGAACCATTCTTTTGATTGAGTAGTTTTGAAAAAATTTTTGTAGAATCCGCAAGTGGACATTTGAAGTGCTTTGAGGCCTATTGTGGAAAAGGAAATATCTTCACATAAAAACCACACAGAAGCTTTCTGTAAAACTTCTTTGTGATGTGTGCCTTAATCTTGTGGAGTTTAAATTTTCTTTTCATTGAGCAGTATGGAAACCCTTTTTTTTGTGGAACCTGCAAGTGAATATTCAGAGCACTTTGTGGCCTATGGTGGAAAAGGAAGTATCTTCACATAAAATCTAGACAGAACCATTTGGAGAAACTACTTTGTGATGTGTGCATACATCTTCTGGAGTTGAACCTTTCTCTTGAATGAGCAGTATTGAAACACTCTTTTTGTAGAATCTTCAAGTGGATATTTTGAATGCTTTGAGATCTTTGTTGGGCTAGGAAATATCTTCACATAAAAACTAGACAGAAGCATTCTGAGAAACTTCTTTGTTATATGTGCATTCAACTCACAGAGTTGAGCATTTCTTTTCATTCAGCAGTTTGGAAACAATCTTTTTGTAGTATCTGCAAATGGATATTTGGAGCGCTTTGAGGCCTACAGTGGAAAAGGAGATATCTTCACATAAAAACTAGACAGAAGCATTCTGAGAAACTTCTTTGTGATGTGTGCATTCATCTCGCAGATTTGAAATTTTCTTTTGATTGAGCAGTTTTTAAACACTCTATTTCTAGGATCTGCATGTGGATATTTGGAGTGCTTTGAGGCCTTGGGTGGAATAGGAAATGTCTTCACATAAAAAGTAGACAGATGCATTCTGAGAAACTTCTTTTTTTTTATTGTACTTTAAGATTTGTGGTAGATGTTCACAATGTGCAGATTAGTTACATATGTATACATGTGCCATGCTGGTGTGCTGTCCACATTAAGTCCTCATTCAGCATTAGGTATATCGCCTAATGCTATCCCTCCACCCTCCTCCCACCGCACAGCAGTCCCCAGAGTGTGATGTTCCCCTTCCTGTGTCCTTGTGTTCTCATGGTTCAATTCCCACCTATAAGTGAGAACATGCGGTGTTTGGTTTTTTGTCCTTTCAATAGTTTACTGAGAATTATGATTTCCAATTTCATCCATGTCCCTGCAAAGGACATGAACTCGTCATTTTTTATGGCTACATAGTATTCCATGGTGTATATATGCCACATTTTCTTAATCCAGTGTATTTCTGTTGGACATTTCGGTTGGTCCCAAGTCTTTACTATTGTGAATAGTTCCACAATAAACATATATGTGTGCATGTGTCTTTATAGCAGCATGATTTATATTCGTTTGCGTATATACCCAGTAATGGGATGGCTGGGTCAAATGGAATTTCTAGTTCTAGATCCCTGAGGAATAGCCACACGGACTTCCACAATGGTTGAAATCATTTACAGTCCCACCAAGATTGTCAAAGTGTTCCTATTTCTCCACATCCTCTCCAGCACCTGTTGTTTCCTGACCTTTTAACGTATGCCATTCTAACTGGTGTGAGATGGTATCTCATTGTGGTTTTGATTTGCATTTATCTGATGGCCAGTGATGGTGAGCATTTTTTCACGTTTTTTTGCTGCGTAAATGTCTTCTTTTGAGAAGTGTCTGTTCATGTCCTGTGACCACTTTTTGATGGGGTTGTTTCTTTTTATCTTGTAAATTTGCTTTAGTTCATTGTAGATTCTGGATATTAGCCCTTTCTCAGATGAGCATGTTGTCAAAATTATCTCCCATTTTGTAGGTTGCCAGTTCACTGTGATGGTAGTTTCTTTTGCTCTGTAGAAGCTATTTAGTTTAGTTAGATCCCATTTGTCAATTTTGACTTTTGTTGCCATTGCTTTTGGTGTTTTAGACATGAAGTCCCTGCCCGTGCCTATATCCTGAATGGTAATGCCTAGGTTATCATCTAGGGTTTTTATGATTTGGATTCACAGCCGAATTCTACCAGAGGTACAAGGAGGAACTGGTACCATTCCTTCTGGAAGTATTCCATTCAATAGAAAAAGAGGAAATCCTCCCTAACTCATTTTATGAGGCCAGCATCATCCTAATACCAAAGCTTGGCAGAGACAGAACAAAAAAAGAGAATTTTAGACCAATATCCTTGATGCAGAAATCCTCAATAAAATACTGGCAAACAGAATCCAGCAGCACTTCAAAATCTTATCCACCATAATCAAGTGGGCTTCATCCCTGGGATGCAAGGCTGGTTCAATATATGCAAATCAATAAATGTAATTCAGCATATAAACAGAACCAAAGACAAAAACCACATGATTATCTCAATAAATGCCGAAAAGACCTTTGACAAAATTCAACAACCCTTCATGCTAAAAACTTTCAATAAATTAGGTATTGATGGGACGTATCTCAAAATAATAAGAGCTATCTATGACAAGCCCACAGCCAATATCATACTGGATGGGCAAAAACTGGAAACGTTCTCTTTGAATACTGGCACAAGACACGGATGCCGTCTCTCACCACACCTATTCAACATAGTGTTGGAAGTTCTGGCCAGGGCAATTAGGCAGGAGAAGGAAATAAAGGGTATTCAATTAGGAAAAGAGGAAGTCAAATTACCCTGTTTGCAGAGGACATGATTGTATATCTAGAAAACCCCATTGTCACAGCCCAAAATCTCCTTAAGCAGATAAGCAACTTCAGCAAAGTCTCAGGATACAAAATCAATGTACAAAAATCACAAGCATTCTTATACACCAATAACAGACAAACAGAGAGCCAAATCATGAGTGAACTCCCATTCACAATTGCTTAGAACAGAATAAAATGCCTAGGAATCCAACTTAAAAGGGACTTGAGGGAACTCTTCAAGGAGAATTACAAACCACTACTTAATGAAATAAAAGAGGAAACAAACAAATGGAATATCATTCCATGCTCATGGGTAGGAAGAATCAATATCGTGAAAATGGCCATATTGTCCAAGGAAATTTATAGATTCAATGCCATCCACATGAATCTACCAATGACTTTCTCCACAGAATTGGAAAAATCTACTTTAAAGTTCACATGGAATCAAAAAAGATCCTGCATCGCCAAGTCAATCCTAAGCCAAAAGAACAAAGCTGGAGGCATCATGCTACCTGACTTCAAACTATACTACAAGGCTACAGTAACCAAAACAGCATGGTACTGGTACTAAAACAGAGATATAGATCAATGGAACAGAACAGAGTCCTCAGAAATAACACTGCATATCTACAAATATCTGATCATTGACAAACCTGAGAAAAACAAGCAAAGCTCAAAGGATTGCCTACTTAATAAATGATGCTGGGAAAGCTGGCTAGCCATATGTAGAAAGCTGAAAATGGATCCCTTCCTTACACCTTATACAAAAATTAATTCAAGATGGATTAAAGACTTAAACGTTAGACCAAAAACCATAGAAACTACTTTTTGATGTGTGCATTCAAATCACAGTGTTGAACTTTTCTTTTAATTGAGCAGTTTTGAAACACTTTTTTTGTAGAATCTGCAACTTGATATTTGGAGCACTTTGAGGCCTATGGTGGAGAAGGAAATATCTTCACATAAAAACTAGACAGAAGCCTTCTGAGAAACTTCCTTGTGATGTTTGCATTCATCTCACACAGTTGAAACTTTCTTTTGATTGAGCAGTTTTGAACAACTCCTTTTGCAGAATCTGCAATTGGATATTTGGAGCACTATGTGGCCTATGATGGAAAAGGAAATATCTTCGCATAAAAACTAGACACAAGCATTCTGAGAAACTTCTTCATGATGTGTGCATTCAATGCACAGAGTTGAACCTTTCATTTGATTGAGCAGTTTTGATATACTCTTCTAGAATCTGCAAGTGGCTATTTGGGGTGCTTTGCAGCTATCGTGGAAGAGGAAACATCTTCACATTAAAACTACACAGAAGCATTCAGAGAAACTTCTTTCTGATGTGAGCATTCAACTCACAGAGTTGAACCTTTCTTTTTATTGAGCAGTTTGAAAACAGTCTTTTTATAGTATCTGCAAATGGATATTTGGAGCGCTTTGAGGCCTACAGTTTAAAAGGAAATATCTTCACATAAAAACTAGACAGAAGGATTCAGAGAAACTTCTTTGTTATGTGTGCCTTCATCTCACAGATTTGAAACTTTCTTTTTATTGAGCAGTTTAGACACTGTTTTTGTAGAATCTGCAAGTGGATATTTGGACAGCTTTGCGACCTATAGTGGAAAAGGAAATATCTTCACATAAAAACTACACATAAGCATTCAGAGTAACTTCTTTGTGATATGTGCCTTCATTTCACGGAGTTGAAACTTTCTTTTGATTCAGCAGTTTTGAAGCACTCTTTTTGTGGAATCTGCTAGTGGATATTTAGAGCGGATTGAGACCTAGGATGGAAAAGGAAATATTTTCACTGAAAAACTAGACACAAGCATTCTGAAAAACTTCTTTGTGATGTGTGCATTCATCTCACAGAGTTGAACATTTCCTTTGATTGAGCAGTTTGGAAACAGTCTTTTGGTAGTATCTGCAACTGGATATTTGGAGCGCTTTGAAGCCTATAGTGGAAAAGGAAATATCTTCACATAAAAACTAGACAGAAGCATTCTGAGAAACTTCGTTGTGATGTGTGCATTCAACTCACAGAGTTGAACGTTTCCTTTGATTGCACAATTTGGAAACAGTCTTTTGTAGTATCTGCAAATGGATATTTGGAGAGCTTTGAGGACTATGGGGAGAAAGGAAATATCTTCAAATAAAAACTAGATAGAGGCATTCTGAGAAACTTCTCTGTGATGTGAGCATTCATCTCACAGAGGTAAACCTTTCTTTTGACAGAGCAGTTTTGAAACACTCTTTTGGTCAAATCCGCAAGAGGTTATTTGGAGCACTTTGAGGCCCATGGTGGAAAAGGAAATAACATCACATAAACACTAGACAGAAGCATTCTGAGAAAATACCATGTGATGTCTGCATTCCTCTCAAAGAATTCAACATTTCTTTGGTCTGAGGACTTTTGAAACACTCTTTTTGTAGACTCCGCAATTGGATACTTGGAGAGGTTTGAAACCTATGGTGGAAAAAGAAATATCTTCACATAAAAACTAGACAGAAGAAATCTGAGAAACTTCTTCGTGATGTGTGCATTCCACTCACAGGGTTGAACCTTTCTTTTGATTTAGCAGTTTGGAAACAGTATTTTTGTAGTATATGCAAATGGTTATTTGCGGTGCTTTGAGGCCTATAGAGGAAAATGAAATATCTTCACATAAAAACTAGACAGAAGAATTCTGAGAAACTTCTTTGTGATGTGTGCATTCAATTCACACAGATGAAACTTTCTTTTGATTGAGCAGTCTTGAAATCCTTTTTCATAGATACTGCAAGTGGATATGTGGAGCTCTTTGAGCCCTTTGTTGGAAAAGGAAATATCTTCACATAAAAATTAGACAGAAGCATTCTGAGAAATTTCTTTGTGATGTTTGCGTTCATCTCACAGAATTGAACTTTTTTTTGACTGAGCAGTTTTGAAACACTCTTTTTGTAAAATCTGCACGTGGATGTTTGGAGTGCATTGGGGCCTATGGTGGAAAAGGAAACAACTTCACATAAAAACTACACAGAAGTAATCTGAGAAACTTCTTTCTGATGTGTGCATTCAACTCACAGAGTTGAAACTTTCTTTTGATTGAGCAGTTTTGAAGCACACTTTCTGTAGAATCTGCAAGTGGATATTTGGAACGATTTGAGGCCTACAGTTGAAAGGGAAATACCTTCATATAAAAACTTGACAGAGGCTTTCTGAGAAGCTGGTTTTAATGTATACATTCATCTCACACAGTTGAACTTTTTCTTTTGTTTAACCAGTATTGAAACACTCTTTTTATAGAATCTGCAGGTGGATACTTGGAGGGCTTTGAGGTCTATGGTGGAAAAGGAAATATCCTCAGATAAAAACAAAACAGAAGCATTCTGAGAAATTTCCTTGTGATGTGTGTATTCAACTGACACAGTTGAGCCATTCTTTTGATTGAGCAGTGTGGAGACAATCTTTTGGTAGTTTCTGAAACTGGATACTTGGAGCGCTTTGAGGCCTATGGTGGAAAAGGAAATATCTTCACATAAAAACTAGACAGAAGCATTCTGAGAAACTTCTTTGTGAAGTGGGCATTCAATTCAAAGAGTTGAAACTTTCTTTAGGTTGAGCAGTTTTGAAACACTCTTTTTGTAGAATCTGCAAGTGGATATTTGGAGCACTTTGTGGCCTCTAGTGGAAAACAAAATATCTTTGCATAAATACTACAAAGAAGCATTCTGAGAAACTTCTTTGTGACGTGCACATTCCTCTCACAGAGTTGAACCTTTCTTTTGATTGAGCAGTTTTGAAACACTCCTTTTGTAGTGTCTGAAAGAGCATATTTGCAAGACTTTGAGTGCTAAGGTGGAAAAGAAATATCTTCACATAATAACTAGACAGAAGCATTCACAGAACCTTGTTTGTGACGTGTGCATTCATCGCACAGAGTGGAACCTTACTTTTGATTGAGCAGTTTTGAAACACTCTTTTTGTAGAATCTGCAAGTGGATATTTGGAGCGTTTTGAGGCCTAAGGTGGAAAAGGTAATATCTTCACATAAAAACTAGATAGAAGTATTCTGAGAAACATCTTAGTGACGTGTGCATTCACCTCACAGCGTAGAACCTTTCTATATATTAAGCAGTTTTGAAACCCTCTTTTTATGGAATCTGCATGTGGGTATTTGGGGCACTTTGCAACCCATGGTGAAAAAGGAAATATCTTTATATAAAAACTAGACAGAAGCATTCTGAGAGACCTCTTTGTGATATTTGCATTCATCTCACAGAGTTGAACCTTTCTTTTGATTAAGCAGTTTTGAAACACTCTTTTTGTAGAATCTGCAACTTGATATTTTTAGCGATTTGTGGCGTATAGTGGAAAAGGAAATAACTTCACACAGAAACTAGACAAAAGTGTTCTGAGAAACTTCTTAGTGACATGTGCATTCAACTCACAGAGTTGAACCTTTCTTTTGATTGAGCAGTTTAGAAATACTCTTTTTGTAGAAACTGCAAGTGGATATTTGGAGAGATTTGCAGCCTATGGTGGAAAAGGAAATATTTTAACATAAAAAGTAGACAGAAGCATTCTGAGAAACCTCTTTGTAATGTGTGCATTCATCTCACAGAGTTGAAACTTTCTTTTGATTCAATAGCTTTGAAACACTCCTTTGTAGAATCTGCAAGTGGATATTTCAAGTGCTTTGAGGTCTATGGTGGAAAAGGAAATATCTTCATTTAAAAGCTAAACAGAAGCATTCTGAGAAACTTCATTGTGATGTGTGCCTTCATCTCACAGAGTTGAAACTTTCTTTTGATAGAGCAGTTTTCAAACACTCTTTTTGGAGAGTCTGCAAGTGGATATTTTTATCGATTTGAGGCCTATGATGGAAAACGAAACATCTTCACTTAAAAACAAGACAGAGGCATTATGAGAAATTTCTTTGTGATGTGTGCATTCATCTCAAAACGTTGAACACTGCTTTAGATACAGTAGTTTTGAAACAATCTTTTTGTAGAATCTGCAAGTAGATAGGGGCCTAAGGTGCAAAGGAAATATCTTCACATAAACACCAGACAGAAACATTCTGAGACACAACTTTGAGATGTGTGCATTCATCTCACCAGGCTGAACCTTTATTTTGATTGAGCAGATTTGAAACACTGTTTTTGTAGAACCTGCAAGTGGATATTTGGAGTTCCTTGTGGCCTCTAGTGGAAAGGGAAATATCTTCACATGATAATTAGACAGAAGCATTCTGAGAAACTTCTTTGTGATGTGTGCATTCATCTCATAGATTTAAACCATTCTTTTGATTGAGCAGTTTTGAAACACTCTTTTTGTAGAATCTGCAAGTTGATAATTGGAGTGCTCTGAGGCCTATGGTGGAAAAGGAAATATCTTCACATAAAAACTAGACAGAAGCATTCTGAGAAACTTCTTTGTGCTGTGTTCATTCATCTCATGGAGTTGAGCCTTTCTTTTGATTGAGCAGTTTTGAAATCCTCTTTTTGTAGAATTTGCAAGTGGATATTTTGAGGGCATTGTGACCTATGGTGGAAAAGGAAATATCTTCACATAAAAATTAGAAACATTCTGAGAATCTGCTTTGTGATATGTGTGTTCATCTCACAGAGTTGAAGATTTCTTTTGACTGAGCAGTTTTGAAACACTCTTTATAGAATCTGCTGGGGATATTTGGAGTGCTTTGGGGCCAATGGTGGAAAATGAAATATCTTCACATAAAAACTACACAGAAGATTTCTGAGAAACTTCTTTGTGATTTGTGCATTCATCTCACAGAGGTGAACCTTTCTTTTGATTGAGTGGTTTTGAAAAACTCTTTTTGCAGAAGCTGCAAATGTGTATTTGGAGCACTTTGTAGACTATTGTGGAAAAGGAACTATCTTCACATAAAAACTAGACAGAAGCATTCTGAAAAATCTCTTTGTGATGTGTGCATTCATCTCACAGAATTGAACCTCTCTTTACATTGAACAGTTTTGAAACACTCTTTTTGTGGAATCTGTAAGTGGATATTTGGAGTGCTTTGAGGCCTATGGTGGAAAAGAAATATCTTCACATAAAAACTTCACAGAAGAATCTGAGAAACTTCTCCATGATGTGCACTTTCATCTCGAAGAGTTCAAACTTTCTTTTGATTGAGTAGCTTTTAAACACTCTATTTGTAGAATCTGCAATTGGAGATTCAGAGTTCTTTGAATCCTATGGCGGAAAAGGAAATGTCTTCACATAAAAACTACACAGAAGCATTCTGAGATACTCCTTTGTGATGTGTGCATTCATCTTACAGTGTTGAACCTTTCTTTTGATTGAGCATTTTTGAAACACTCATTTTGCAGAATCTGCAAGTGGATATTTGGAGTGCTTTGAGGCCTATGGT
Organism: Pongo abelii; assembly: GCF_028885655.2. Classification (NCBI taxonomy): domain Eukaryota; kingdom Metazoa; phylum Chordata; class Mammalia; order Primates; family Hominidae; genus Pongo; species Pongo abelii. The sequence goes on along the minus strand of NC_072000.2, from coordinate 11,969,870 downwards.
AGAAAAGGAAATATCTTCACTTAAAAATGACACAGAAGCATTATAAGAAATATCTTTCTGATGAGTGCATTCAACTCACAGAGTTGAACCTTTCTTTAGATTGAGGAGCTTGAGACACTCTTTCTTTAGAGTCTGCAACTGTATATTTGGAGCGTTTTGTGGCCTATGTTGGAAAAGGAAATTTCTTCAAATAAAAGGTAGACAGAAGCACTCTGTGAAACTTCTTTGTGATGTATGCATTCATCTCACAGATTTCAACCTCTCTTTTGATTGAGAAGTTTTCAAACACACTTTTTGTTGAATCTGCAAGTGGATATTTGGAGCGCTTTGAGGCCTATGGTGGAGAAGGAAATATCTTCACATAAAAATTAGAGAGAAGAATTCTGACAAATTTCTTTGTGATGTGTGCATTCATCTCAGAGAGTTGAACTTTTCTTTTGATTGAACAGTTGTTAAACTATCTTTGTGTAGAATCTGCAATTGGATATTTGAGCCCTTTGAGGCCTATGGTGGAAAAGGGAACACCTTCATGTAAAAACCAGACAGAATCATTCTCAGAAACTTTTTTGTGATGTGTGCATTCATCTCACAGAGTTGAACCTTTCTTTTGTTTGAGCAGTTTTGAAACACTCTTTTCGTAGTACCTGCAAGCAGATATTTTGAGTGATTTCAGGCCTATGGTGGAAAAGGAAATACCATCACATAAAAGCTAGACAGAAGCATTCTGAGTAGCTTCTTTGTGATGTGTGCGTTCATCTCACAGAGTTCAACCTTTCTTTTGATTGAGCAGTTTTGAAACACACTTTTTGTGCAATCTGAAAGTGGATATTTGGAGCCCTTTGGGGCCTATGGTGGAAAAGGAAATATCTTCCCAATAAACTAGACAGAATCATTCTGAGAAAATTCTTTGCTATGTGTGCATTCATCTCTCAGAGTTGAATCTTTCTTTTGATTGAGAAGTTTTGAATCACTCCTTTTGTAGGATCTGCAGGTGGATATTTGGAGCACTTTACAGACTATTGTGGAAAAGGAAATGTCTTCTCATAAAAACAAGACAGAAGCATTCTGAGAGACTACTTTGTGGTGTCTGATTTCAACTCACAGAGTTGAAACTTTCTTTTATTTGAGCAGTTTTGAAACACATTTTTTGTAGACTCTGCAAGTGGATATGAGGAGCACTTTGTGGCCTAAGGTGGAAAAAGAAATATCTTCACATAAAAACTGGACAGAAGCATTCTGAGAAACTTCTTTTTGATGTGTGCATTCATCTCACCAACTTGAAAATTTATTTTTATTCAGCATTTTTGAAACATTCTTTTTGTACAATCTGCAAGTGGATATTTGGAGAGCTTTCAGACCTATGTTGGAAACGGAAATATCTTCACATAAAAATTAGACAAAAGAATTCGGACAAACATCTATGTGATATTTGCCTTCATCTCACAGAGTCGAAACTTTCTTTTGATTAAGCAGATTTTAAACAATCTATTTGAAGAATCTGCAAGTGGATATTTGAAGATCTCTGAGGTCAATGCTGAAAAAGGAAATATCTTCATATAAAGAACAGACAGAAGCAGTCTGGGAAACTTCTTTTTCTTGTGTGCATTCATCTCAAAGAGTTGGCCATTTCTATTTATTGAGCAGTTTTGAAACACTGTTTTTTTAGAATCTGCAAGTGGATATTTGGAGCACTTTGAGCCCTTTGGTGGAAAAGGAAATATCTTCACATAAAAATTAGACAGAAGCATTCTGAGAAACTTCTTTGTGATGTTTGCGTTCATCTCACAGAGTTGAACCTTTCTTCTGATAGAGCAGTTTTGAAACACTCTTTTTGTAGAATCTGCAGGTGGATGTTTGGAGCTCATTGGGGCCTATGGTGGAAAAGGAAACATCTTCAAATAAAAACTACACAGTAGTAATCTGAGAAACTTCTTTGTGCTGTTTGCATTCAACTCACAGAGTGGAAACTTTCTTTTGATTGAGCAGTTTTGAAACAGTCTTTTTGTAGTATCTGCAAATGGATATTTGGAGTGGATTGAGGCCTATGGTGGGAAAGGAAATATTTTCACGTAAAAACTTGACAGAAGCATTCTGAGAAACTTTTGTGTGATGTGTGCATTCATGTCACAGAGTTGAAACATTCTTTTGATTGAGCAGTTTTGAAACAGTCCTTTTGTACAATCCACAAGTGGATGTTTGGAGCGCCTTAGGGCCTATGGTGAAAAATGTAATATCTTCCCATAAAAACTAAACATGAGAATTCTGAGAAACTCCTTTGTGATATTTGCATTCATCTCTCAGTCTTTTTTTTAATTGATCAGTGTTGAAACAGTCTTTTTCTACAATCTGCAATTGGATATTTGCAGCGCTTTGAGGTCTATGGTGGAAAAGGAAATGTCTTCACATGAAAACCAGACTGAAGATTTCTGAGAAAGTTCTTTGTGATGTGTGCATTCAACCCACAAGGTTGAACCTTTAGTTTGATTGAGCAGTTTTAAAACACAGTTTTTGTTGAATCTGCAAGTGGATATTTTGCATGATATGCAACATTTACTGGAAAAGGAAATATCTTCACATAAAAACTTGACAGGAGCATTCAGAGAAACTACTTTATGATGTGTGCATTCATCACACACAGTTGAACCTTTCTATTAATTAAGCAGTTTTGAAGCAGTCTTTTTGTAGAATCTGCAAGTGGTGATTGGAGCACTTTGAGGCCTATGTTGCAAAAGGAAATATCTTCACGTAAAAACTAGACAAAAGCATTCTGAGAAAGTTCTTTGTGATGTGTACATTCATCTCACAGAGTTGAAACTTTCTTTTGATTGAGCAGTTTTGAAACAATCTTTTTGTAGAATCCGCAAGTGCATATGTGGATCGCTTTGAGTCCTTCAGTGGAAAAGGAAATATCTTCACATAAAAACAAGACAGAAGCATTCTGAGAAACTTCTTTGTGATGTGTGCATTGATCTCACAGTGTTGAACCTGTATTTTGATTGAGCAGTTTTAAAACACTCTTTTTGTAGAATCTGCAATTGGATATTTGGACTGTTTCAGGCCCATGGAGGAAAAGCAATTATCTTCACATAAAAACTAGACAGAAGTATTCTAAGAAATTTTTTGGTGATGTGTGCATTCATCTCACAGAATTTAACCTTCCTTTTGACTGAGCAGTTTTTAAACACTCTATTTGTAGAATCTGCAAGTGGATATTTGGAGCACCTTGAGGTCAATGGTGGAAAAGGATATATCTTCACATAAAAATTAGACAGAAGCATTTTGAGAAACTTCTTACTGATGTGTGTGTTCATCTCACAGAGTTGAAGATTTCTTTTGGTAGAACAGTTTTGAAACACTCTTTTTGTTGAATCTGCCTTTGGATGTTTGGAGAAATTTGGGGCCTATAATGGAAAACGAAATATCTTCACATAAAAACTACTCAGAAATAATCTGAGAAACTTCTTTGTGATGGGTGCATTCAACTCACAGAATGGAACCTTTCCTTCGATTGATCAGTTTTGAAACACTCTTTTTGTAGCATCTTCAAATGGATATTTGGTGCGGATTCAGGCATATGGTGGAAAAGGACATATCTTCACATAAATACTAGACAGAAGCATTCTGAGAAACTTATTTGTGATGAGTGTATTCAACTCACAGAGTTAAAACTTTCTTTTGGTTGAGCAGTTTTGAAACACTGTTTTGCAGAATCTGCCTGTGGATGTTTGCAGATCTTTGGGGCCTATGGTGGAAAAGGAAATATCTTCAGAAAAACTAAACAGAAGCATTCTGAAAAACTCCCTTTTGATGTGTGCATTCAATTCACAGAGTTGAACATTTCTTTTGATTGAGGAGTTTTGAAACACTCTTTTTGTAGTATCTGCCAATGGATATTTGGAGGCGATTGAGGCCTACAGTGAAAAATGACATATCTTCACATAAATACCAGAAAGAAGCATTCTGAGAAACTTATTTGTGATGTGTGTATTTAACTCACAGGGTTGAAACTATCTTTTGATTAAGCAGTTTTGAAGCACTCTTCTTGTAGAATCTGCAGATGGATATTTGGAGCGCTTTGAGGCCTAAGGTGGAAAAGGAAGTATCTTCATATAAAAACTTGACAGAAGCATTCTGAGAAACTTCTTTTTGATGTGTGCATTCATCTCACAGAGCTGAACCCTTCTTTTGATTGAGCAGTTTTGAAACAGTCCTTTTGTAGGATCTGCAAGGGGATGTTTGGTGAGCCTTGGGGCCTTTGTTGGAAAAGGAAATATCTTCACATAAAAACTAAGGAGGAGCATTCTGAGAAACTTCTTTGTGATGTTTGCATTCATCTCACAGAGTTGAATCTTTCTTTTAATTGACCATTGTTGAAACACTCTTTTTGTACAATCTGCAAGTGAATACTTGGAGCGCTTTGATTCCTATGGTGGAAAAGACGTATCTTCACATACGAAGTACACAGAAGCACTCTGAGAAACTTCTTTGTGATGTGTGCATTCACCTCACAGTGTTGAACCTTTCTTTTGATTGAGCAGTTATGAAACACGGTTTTTGTAGAAACTGCAATTGGATATTCAGAGTACTTTGAGACCTATGTTGGAAAAGGTAATATCTTCACATAAAAAAGAGACAGAAGATTTTGGACAAACTTCTTTGTGATGTGTGCATTCAACCCACAGAGTTGAATTTATCTTTTGATTGATCAGTTTTGAAACACTCTTTTTGTAGAATGTGCAAGTGGATATTTGGAGCGCTTTGTGGCTTATAGTGGAAAAGAAATATATTCACATAAAAACTAGAAAGAAGCATTCTGAGTAACTTCTTTGTGATGTGTGCAGTCATCTCACAGAGTTGAGCCTTTCTTTTTATTGAGCAGCTTTGCAACACTCTTTTTGTTGAATCTGTAAGTGGATATTTGTTGTTATTAGAGGCCTTTTTTGAAAAAGGAAATATCTTCATAAAAAACTAGACAGAAGCATTCTGAGAAACTTCTTAGTGATGTGTGTATTCATCTCACAGAGTTAAACCACACTTTTGATTGAGCAGTTTGGAAACAGACATTTTGTAGTATCTGCTTGTGGATATTTAGAGCACTTTGATGCATATGGTGGAAAAGGAAATACCTTAACATAGAAATTAGAAAGAAGGATTCTGAGAAACTTCTTTCTGTTGTTTGCATTCATCTCACAGAGTTGAACCTTTCCTTTGATTGAACATTTTTGAAACACTCTTTTTGTAGAATCTTCAAGTGGATATTTGGAGTGCTGTGAGGCCTATGGTGGAAAAGGACATATCTTCACATAAGACCTGTAAAGCAGGTTTCCTAAAAACAGCTTTGTGATGTGTGCATTCATCTCACAGAGGTAAGGGTTTATTTTCTCTGTTCAGTCTGGAAAATCTGTTCTTGTACAATCTGAAAAGGGGTATTTTTGAGCACTTTGAGGCCTATGTTGACAAAGGAAATATTTTCACATACAAAGTAAAAAGAAAGTTTCTCAGATACTTCTTTGAGATATGTGCATTCATCTCAAAGATTTGAACTTCTCTTTTGATTGAGCAGTTTGGAAATGGTATTTTTACAGAATCTGCAAATGGATATTTTTGAGCACTTTGAGGCCTATGCAGAAAAAGAAGTATCTTCAAAGAAAACTATAAAGAAGGTTTCTGAGAAACTGTTTTGTGATGTCTTCGTTCATCTCACAGAGGTAAATGATTCTTTTCTTTTATCAGTTGGGAAACTCTGTGTTTTTAGAATCTGCTAAGGGATATTTGTGAGTGCATAGAGCCTTATGGTGAAAAAGGAATTGTCTTCACATAAAAACTAGACAGAAGCCTACTGAGAAACTTCTTAGTGATGTGTGCATTCATTTCACGGAATTGAAACTTTCTTTTGATTGAGCAGTTTGGAAACATCTTTTTGTGGAATCTGCAAAGGGATATTTCTGAGCACTTTGAGGCCTATGGTGAAAGAGAAAATATGTCCACATAAAAACTAGACTAAAGAATTCTGAGAAACTGCCTTGGATGTATGCATTCATCTCACAGATTTCAACAATTCTTTTGATTGAGCAGTTGGGAAACCGTCTGTTTGTAGAATCTGCAAAGGTATATTTGTGAGTGCTTTGAGGTCTATGGTTAAAAGGAAATATCTTCACATAAAAACTATAAAGAAGGTTTGTGAACAACCTCTTTGTGATATGTGCATTCTTCTCACAGAGTTGAACCATTCCTTTGACTCAGCAGTTTGGAAACAGTCTTTTTTTAGGATCTGCAAAGGGATACTTTTGAGCACTTTGAGGCCCGTGGTGAAAAAGGAAACACGTTCACGTAAAAACAAGATAGAAGCTTTCTGAGAAACATCTTTTTGATATATGTATTCATCCCAGAGAGGTGAACCTTTCTTTCGATGAGCAGTTTGGAAACAGTATTTTGTAGAATTTCCAAATGGTTATTAGTTAGCACTTTGTGTCCTATGTTGAAAAAGGAATTATCTTTACATAAATACTAGACAGAATATTTCAGAGAAACTGCTTTGTGATGTTTGATTTCATCCCACAGAGTTAACCATTTCTCTTCATTGAGCAGATTGGACATTCTGTTCTTGTAAAATCTGCAAAGGGATATTTGTCAGCGCTTTGAGGCCTATGGTGAAAAAGGAATTATCTTCATGTAAAAACTGGACAGAAGCTTTCCGTGAAACATCTTGGAGATGCGAGAATTCATCTCACAGAATTGAAACATTCTTTTGATTGAGCAGTTTGTAAACAGTATTTTGGTAGAATCTGCAAAGGGATATTTGTGATGCTTTGATGCCTATGGTGAAAAAGGAAATATTTTCACATGAAAACAAGAGAGAAGCTTTCTGAGAAAACTCCTTGAGATGTGTGCATTCATCTCACAGACTTGAACCTTTCATTGGGTTGAGCAATTTGGATACTGTATATTTGCAGAATCTGTAAAGGCATATTTTTGAGAGCTTTGAGGCTTATGATGAAATAGGAAATATCTTCACATAAAAACTAGACAGAAGCTTCCCAAGAAACTTCTTTGTGATGTGTGCATTCATCACATAGAGCTCAACCATTCTTTTGATTGAACAGTTTGGAAACAGTCTTTTTGTAGAATCTGCAAAGGGATATTTATGAGTGCTTTGAGGCCTATGGTGAAAAAGGAAATATATTCACATAAAAAGTATAAACAAGGTTTCTCAGAAACAGCTTTGTGATGTAAGCATTCATCTCACAGAGGTAAAATTTTCTTTTCTCTGGTCAGTCTGGAAACTGTTCTTGTAGAGTCGGCAAAGGGATATTTATGAGTCCTTTGAGGCCTATGGTGTAAAAAGAAACACCTTCACATAAAAGTTAGAGAGAGGCTTTCTGAGAAACCTCCTTATGATGTGCGCATTCATCTCACAGATTTGAAACTTTAATTGGATTGAGCAATTTGGATACAGTATTTTTGTAGAATCTGTAAAGGCATATTTTTGACAGCTTTGAGGCTTATAATGAAATAGGAAATATCTTCACATAAAAACTAGACAGAAGCATCCCAAGAAACTTCTTTGCAATGTGTGCATTCATCTCATAGAGCTCAACCATTCTTTTGATTGAACAGTTTGAAAACAGTCTTTTTGTAGAATCTGCAAAGGGATATTTATGAGTGCTTTGAAGCCTATGGTGAAAAAGGAAACATATTCACATAAAAAGTATAAACAAAGTTTCTCAGAAACAGCTTTGTGATGTAAGCATTCATCTCACAGAGGTAAACTTTTCTTTTCTCTGGTCAGTCTGGAAACTGTTCTTGTAGAGTCTGCAAAGGGATATTTATGAGTCCTTTGAGGCCTGTGGTGAGAAAAGAAATATCTTCACATAAAAATTAGAGAGAGACTTTCCGAGAAACGTCTTTGTGATGTGGGAATTCATCTCACAAAGATGAAACTTACTTTTGATTGAGCAGTATGGAAACTATCTGTTTGTGGAATCTGCAAAGGGATATTTATGAGCATTTTGAGGACAATGGTAAAAAAGGAAATGTATTCATATAAAAGGTATAAAGAAGGTTTCTTAGAAACAGCTTTGTGATGTGTGCATTGATCTCACAGAGGTAAATGTTTATTTTCTCTGATTAGTCTGGAAATTCTGTTCTTGTAGAATCTTCAAAGGGATATTTGTGAGTGCTTTGTGGCCTATGGTGAAAAAGAAAATATCTTCACATAAAAACTAGACAGAAGCTTTCTTAGTGGCTTCTTTGTGATGTGTGCAATCATCTCACAGAGTTCAACCATTATTTTGATTGAGCAGTCTGGAAACTGCCTTTTTGTAGAATCTGCAAGGGATATTTTTCAGGACTTTGAGTGCTATGGTGAAAAAGGAAATATCTTCACATAAACAATGGACAGAAGATTTCTGAGAAACCTCTTTGTGATGTGTGCATCCATCTCACAGACTTCAAACATTTATTTGGTTGAGCAGTTGGGAAGACGCCTTTTTGCAGAATCTGCAAAGGGATATTGCTGAGCAATTTAAGGCTTATGGTGAAAAAGGAAATAACTTCAAATAAAAACTATAAAGAAGGTTTCTGATAAAATTCTTTGTGATGTATACATTCATCTCATGGAGTTGAACTATTTTTTTGATTGAGCAGTTTGGAAACAATCTTTTTGTAGAATCTGCAAAGGGATATTTTTGAGTGCTTTGAGTCCTAGGGAGAAAAAAGAAATATCACATAAAAAGTATAAAGAAGGTTTCTGAGAAAGAGTTTTGTGATGTGTGCATTCATCTCACAGAGGAAAACATTTGCTTTCTTTGATCAGTCTGGAAATTCTGTTCTTGTAAAATCTGCTAAGGGATATTTGTGAGCAGATGGAGGCCTATGGTGAAAAAGGAAATGTCTTCATATAAAAATTAGACAGAAGCCTCCTGTGAAAATTCTTAGTGATGTGTGCATTCATCTCACAGATTTGAAACTTTCTTTTCTTTGAGCAGTTTGGAAACAGTCTTTTTGTAGAACCTGCAAAAGGCTATTTGGAGCACTTTGAGGCCTATGGTGAAAAAGGAATTATATTCACAGAAAAACTAGACTGAAGGTTTCTGAGAAACTTCTTTGAGGTGTGTGCATTCATCTCACAAAGTTCAATAATTATTTTTATTGAGCAGTTTGGAAACAGTCTTTTTGCAGAATCTGCAAGGAGATATTTGTGAGGGCATTGAGGCCTATGGTTAAAAAGGAAACATTCACATAAAAACTTAATGGAAGCTTTCTGAGAAACTTCTTTTTGACACGTGCATTCATCTCACAGAGTTGAAACTTTCTTTTGATGAGCAGTGTAGAAACAGACTTTTTGTAGAATCTGCAAAGAAACAATTTTGAGCACTTTGCATCCAGTGGTGAAAAAGGAAATACCTTCACATGAAAACTAGACAGAATGTTTCTGAGAAACTGCTTTGTGATATGTGCACTCATCTCCCAGATGTTTCTGTTTCTTTTCATTGAGAAGATTTGAAACTCTTTTCTTGTAAAATCTCCAAAGTGATATTTATGGGCCCTTTGAAGCATATGGTGAAAAAGGAAATATCTTCACATAAAAACTATTCAGAAGCTTTCTGAGAAACATTCTGGTGATGTGAGCATTCATCTCACAGAGTTGAACCATTCTTTTGATTGAGCAGTGTGTGAAGAGTCTTTTTGTAGAATCTGCAAAGGGATATTTGTGAACCTTTTGAGGCCTATGGTGAAAAAGGAAATATCTTCACATAAAAACTAGAGTGAAGCTTTCTGAGAAACCTCTTTGTGGTGTGCATACATCTCACAGAGTTGAACCTTTCTTTTGATTGAGCAATTTGGTAAAAGTATTTTTGTAGAATCTGTAAAGGGATATTTGTGAGCACTTTGAGGCCAGCAGTGAAAAAGCAAGTATCTTCACTTAAAATCTAGACAGAAGCATTCTGAGAAACTTCCTTGTGATGTGTGCATTCATCACACAGAGTTAAACCTTTGTTTTGGTTGAGCAGTTTGGAAACAGTCTTTTTGTAGAATCTGCAAATGGATATTTGGAGCACTTTGAGGCCTATGGTGAAAAAGGATATATATTCACATAAAAACTAGACTGAAGGTTTCTGAGAAGCTTCTTTGAGTTGTGTGCATTCATCTCACTGTGTTCAATAATTCTTTTTATTGAGTGGTTTGGAAACAGTCTTTTTGTAGAATCTGCAAAGGGACATTTGTGAGAGCTTTGAGGTGATAAAAAGGAAATATCTTCAAAGAAAAACTATAAAGAAAGTTTCTGAGAAACTTCTTCATGATGTGTGCATTCATCTCACAGAGTTGAAACATTCTTCAGATTGAGCAGTTTGAAAACAATCCTTTTGGTTCAAACTGCAAAGGGATATTTAGGAGCGCATTGAGGCCTATGGTGAAAAAAGAAATATCTTCACATAAAAACTAGAAAGAAGCATTCTGAGAAGCTGCTTTAAGATATGTGTATTCATCTCACAGAGGTAAATATTTCTTTTCATTGAGCAGTTTGTAAACTCTGTTATTCTAGAATCTACAAATGGTTATTTTTGAGTGCTTTGAGGCCCACATTGAAAAAGGGACTATCTTCACATAAAAACTAGTGAGAAGCTTGCTGAGAAACTACTTTCTGATGTGTGCATTCATCTAACAGAGTTGAAACTTTCTTTTGATTGAGCAGTTTGGAAAGTCTTTTCGTAGATTCTGCAAAGGCATATTTGGGAGTGCATTGAGGACTATGTTCAAAAAGGGAATATCTTCACATAAAAACGAGAAGGAGGTTTTCTGAGAAACTTCTTTGTGGTGTGCACATTCATCTCACAGTGTTGAACCACTCTGTTTATTGAGCAGTTTGGAAACATTCTTTTCATAGAATTTGCAAAGGGATATCTGGGAGCACGTTGAGGCATATGGTGAAAAAGGAAATATCTTCACAGAAAAAGTATAAAGAAATTTTCTGAGTAACTCCTTTCTGACATGTGCATTCATCACACAGAAGTAAAAGTTTCCTCCCATTGAGCAGTTAGTTTTTATGTGAAGATGTTTCCCTTTTCACCATAGACCTCAAACTGCCTATATATATCCCTTTGCAGATTCTACAAAAAGACTGTTTCCAAACGGCTCAAAGAAAGTTTCCACTCTGCGAGATGAATGCACACATCACAGAGAAGTTTCTCAGAAAGTTTCTGTCTACTTTTTATTTGTTGATACTCCCTTTTTCACCATAGGCCTCAAACCACTCATAAATAACCCTTTGCAGATTCTACAAAAAGACTGTTTCCAAACTATTCCATCAAAAGAAAGGTTCAACTCTGTGAGGTTAATGCACACATCACAAAGAAGTTTCTCAGAAAACTTCTGTCTAGTTTTTATTTGACGATGTTTCCTTTTTCAATATAGGCCTCAAAGTGCTCACAAGTGTCCCTTTACAGAATTTATAAAAAGACTGTTCCCAAACTGTCCAGCCAAAACAAAGCTTCAACTCTTTGAGATGAATGCACACATCACAAAGAAGTTTCTCAGAAAGCTTCTGTCCAGTTTTTATTTGAAGGTATTTCCTTTTTCACCATAAGTCTCAAAGCATTCAAATTATCACTTTGCAGATTCTACAAAAACATTTTCCAACCTGCTCTATCTAAAGAAAGGTTCAAAGCTGTGAGAAGAAAGCACACATCAAAAAGAAGTTTCATAGAATGCTTCTGTCTAGTTTTTATGTGTAGACATTTCCTTTTTCACCATAGGCCAAAAAGGGATCCCAATTATCCCTTTGTACATTCTACAAAAGGACTGTTTCAAAACTGCTCAATCCAAAGACAGTTTCAACTCTTCAAGATGAATGCACACATCACAACGAAGTATCTCAGAAAGCTTCTGTCTAGTTTTTGTGTGAAGATATTTCTTTTTTCACCATAGGCTTCAAAGAGCTCAGAAATATCACAAAGCAGGTTCTACAAAAAGACTCCATCCAAACTGGTCAATGAAAAGAACACTTCAAATCTGTGAAATGAATGAGCACATCACAAAGAATTTTCTCAGAAAGCTTCTGTGTAGTTTTTATGTGAAGATATTTCCATTTTCACCATAGACCTGAAATCACCTACATACGTCCCTTTGCAGATTCTACAAAAAGATTGTTTCCAAACTGCTTAATCAAAGAAAGCTTTCTACTCTGTGAGATGAATGCACACATCACAGAGAAGTTTCTCAGAAAGTTTCTGTCTAGTTCTTGTTTGTCGATACTCCTTTTTTCACCATAGACCTCAAACTGCTCATAAATAACCCTTTGTAGATTCTACAAAAGGACTGTTTCCAAACTGCTCAATCAAAAGAAAGATTCAACTCTGTGTGATGAATGCACACATCACAAAGAATTTTCTCAGAAGGCTTCTGTCTAGATTTTATTTGTGGATATTTCCTTTTTCACAACAGGCCTCAAAAAGCTCACAAATATCCCTTTGCATATTCTACAAAAAGACGGCTTCCAAACTACTCAATGAAAGAAAATTCAACTCTGTGAGATGAATGCACACATCACAAAATGGTTTCTCAGAATATTTCTGTCTAGTTTTTATATGAAGATATTTCCTTTTTCACCACATGCCTCAAACCACTCAAAAACATCCCTTTGCAGATTCTCCAAAAAGACTGTTTCCAAACTGCTCAATCAAAAGAAAGATTCAACTCTTTGAGATGCATACACCCATCACAAAGAAGTTTCCAAGAAAACATGAGTCTAGTTTTTATGTGAAGATATTTCCTTTTTCACCATAAGCCTCAAAGCCTTCACAAATATCACTTTGCAGGTTCTATGAAAAGACTGTTTCCAAACTGCTCAATCAAAAGAAAGTTTCAACCCTGTGAGACGAATGCACGCATCACAAAGAAGTTTTTCAGAAAGCTGCTGTCTACGTTTCATTTTTCAATATTTCCGATTTCACCATAGGACTCAAACCACTGAAACATATCACTTTGCAGATTCTACAAAAAGACGGTTTCCAAACTGCCCAGATGAAAAGAAAAGTTCAACTCTCTGAGACGAATGTGCACATCATGAAGAAGTTTCTCAGAATGCTTCTCTCTAGGTTTTATGTGACAATATTTCCTTTTTTACTGCAGACCTCAAACCACTCATAAATATCCCTCTGCACATTCTACAAAAATACTGTTTCCAACCTGATAAGTCAAAAGAAAGTTTCAACTCTGTGAGATGAATGCACACATCACAAGGAAGTTTCTCAGATAGCTTCTGTCTACTTTTTATGTGAAGGTATTTCCTTTTTCACCATATGCCTCAAAACGCCTTCAAATATCCCTTTACAGATTATACAAAAAGACTCTTCCCAAACTGCTCAATCAAAACAAAGGTTCAACTCTGTGAGTTGAATGCACACATCTCAGAGAAGTTTCTTTGAAAACTTCTGTATAGTTTTTATGTAAAGATATTTCCTTTTACACTATAGGCCTCAAAGAGCTCAAAAATGTCTCCTTACAGATTCTACAAAAATACTGTTTTTGAACTGGTGAATCAAAACAAATGTTCAACTCTGTGAGATGAATGCACACATCCTAAAGAAGTTTCTCAGAAAGCTTTTTTATAGGTTTAGGTGAAGATATTTCCTTTTCCACCATAAGCCTGAAAGCATTCACAGATATCTCTTTTCAGATTGTACAAAAAGACTATTTAAAAACTTCTCAATCAAAACGAAAGGTCAACTATGTGAGATGAATGCACACATCACAAAGAAGTTTCTCAGAAAGCTTCTGTTTAGATTTTATTTGTAGATAACTCCTTTTTCACCATAGGTTTCAAATTGCACACAATTATTCCTTGCAGTTTCTAAAAAAGACTGTTTCCAAACTACTCAATCAAAAGAGTGTTTCAACTCTGTGAGATGAACGCACACATCACAAAGAAGTTTCTCAAAAAGCTTCTGTCTAGTTTTCATGTGAAGATAATTCCTTTTTCAACAAAGGCCTCAATGGGCTCACATATATCCTTATGCAGATTCTACAAAAAGACTGTTTCCAAACTACTCAATCGAAAGGAAGATTCAACTCTGTGAGATGAATGCACACATCCAAAGAAGTTTCTCAGAGAGCTTCTGTCTAGATATTATTTGTGACTATTTCCTTTTTCACCATAGGCATCGAAGGGCTCACAGATATCCCTTTGCAGATTCTATAGAAACACTGTTTCCAACCTGCTCAATCTAAAAAGGGGTTCAACACTGTGAGCTGAATGCACACATCCCAAAGAAGTTTCTCGGAATGCTTCTGTCTAGTTTTTATGTGAAGATATTTCCTTTTTCACCATAGGCCTCAAATCACTCACAAATGTCCCTATGCGGATTCTACATAAAGACGGTTTTCAAACTGCTCAATGAAAAGAAAGGTTCAACTCGGTGAGATGAAAGCACAAAACATGACGAAGTTTCTCAGAATGCTTCTGTCTAGTTTTTGTATGAAGATATTTCCTTTTTCACCATGGGCCTCAAAGGGTTCACAAATATCACTATGCAGATTCTACAAAAAGAATGCTTCCAAACGGATCAATCAAAAGGAAGCTTCAACTCTGTGAGATGAATGCACACATCACAAAGAAGTTTCTCAGAAAATTTCTGTCTAGTTTTTTTGTGAGGATGTTTCTTTTTTCACCATAAACCTCAAATTGTACACAAATACCACTTTGCAGATTATACAACAACCTCCCAAACTACTCAATCAAAAGAGCGTTTCAACTCTGTGAGATGAATGCACACAGCATAAAGAAGTTTCACAGAAAGCTTCTTTCTAGCTTTTATTTGTGGATATTTCCTTTTTCACCTTAGGCCTCAAACTGCTCACAAATATATTTTTGCAGATTCTCCAAAGAGACGTTTCCAAACAGCTCAATCAAAAGACAGGTTCAACTCTGTGAGATGAATGCACACATCACAAAGAAGTTTCTCAGAATGCTTCTCCATAGTTTTTTTTTGTGAATACATTACCTTTTTCACCATATGCCCCAACATTTTCACAATTATCCCTATGCAGATTCTATAAAAAAACTGCTCCTAAAATTCTGAATCAAAAGGAAGCTTCAAATCCGTGAGATGAATGCATACACACCAAAGAAGTTTCTCAGAAATATTCTGTTTAGTTTTCATGTAAATATATTTCCTTTCTCACCATATGCCTCAAAGTGCCCAGAAATATCACTTTGCAGATTCTACCAAAAGACTGTTTCCAAAATGCTCAATCAAAAGAAAGGTTCAAACCCATGAGATGAATGCACCCATCACAAAGAAGTTTCACAGAAAGATTCTGTCCAGATTTTATTAGTGGATATTTCCTTTTTCACAATAAGCCTGAAAGGGCTCACAAAAATCCTTTGGCAGAATCTACAAAAAGACCGTTTACAAACTGGTCAATCAAAAGAAAGTTTCAACTCTGTGTGATGAATGCACACATCACAAAGAAGTTTCTCAGAAAGATTCTGTCTAGCTTTTATGTGAAGACATTTCATTTTTCACCATAGATGTCAAACCTCCTACATATATACCTCTGCAGATTATTCAAAAAGCCTGCTTCCAAACTACTCAATCAGAAGAAAAGTTCCACTCTGTGAGATGAATGCACACATTACAAAGAAGTTTCTTAGGATAGTTTTGTCTAGTTTTTATGTGAAGACATTTCCTTTTTCACTGTAGGCCAAAAATGGATCACAAATATCCCTTTGCAGATCCTACAACAAGATTGATTCAAAACTTCTCAATCAAAAGAAAGGTTCAACTCTGTGAGACAAATGCACACATCACAAAAAAGTTTCTCAGAAAGCTTCTATCTAGTTTTTATGTGAAGATATTTCCTTTTTCACCATAGACCTCAAAGCTCTCTCAAATGTCTCTTTGCAGATTCTACAAGAAGACGGTTTCCAAACTTCTCAATCAAAAGGCAGGTTCATATCTGTGAGGTAAATGCACACATCACAAAGAAGTTTCTCAGAAAGCTTCTGTCTAGTTGTTATGGGCCGATGTTTCCTTTTTCACCATAAGCTTCAAAGCCTTCAGAAATATCAGTTTTCAGATTCTACAAAAAGTGTGTTTACAAACTGCTCAATGAAAAGAAAGATTCAACTCTGAGAGATGAATGCACACGTCACAAAGAGGTTTCTCAGAAATCTTCTGTCTGGTTTTTATGTGAAGATATTTCCTTTGTCACCATAGGCCTCCTATCACTCACAAATATCCCTTTGCAGATTCTACAAAAAGACTGTTTCCAAACTTCTCAATCAAGAGAATGGTTCAACTCTGTGACATGAAGGCACACATCACAAATGAGTTTCTCAGACATATTCTGTCTAGTTTTTATGTGAATATATTTACTTTCTCACCATATGCCTTAAGACACTCACAAATATCCCTTTGGAGTTGCTCCAAAAAGATGATTTCCAAACTGCTCAATCAAAAGAAAAGTTCAACTCTGTGAAATGAATGCACACATGACAAAGAAGTTTCTCAGAAAGTTTCTGTGTAGATTTTATTTGTAGATATTTCATTTTCACCATAAGCCTCAAACTGCTCACAAATATCCCTTTGCAGAATCTACAAAAAGACCGTTTCCAAACTGCTCAATCAACAGCAATGTTGAAATCTGTGAGATGAATGCACACATCACAAAAAAGCTTCTCAGAAAGTTGCTGTCTATTTTTTATGTGAAGATATTTCCTTTTTCAACATAAGCCTCAAATCGTTCACAAATATCATTTTGAAGATTCTACAAAAAGACTGTTTCCAAACTGCTCAATCAAAAGAAAGGTTCAACTCCATGAGATGAATGCAGACATCACAAAGAAGTTTCTCAGGAAGATTCTTTCTAGTACGTATTTGTAGACATTTCCCTTCTCACCATAGGGCTCAAACCGCTCACAAATATCCATTTATAGATCTACAAAAGACTCTTTCCAAACAGCTCAATTAAAAGAAAGGTTCAACTCTTGAGATGAATGCACTCATCAAATAGAGGTTTCTCAGAAAGCTTCTGTCTTGCTTTTATGTGAATGTATTTCCTTTTTCACCATTAGCCTCAAAGCTTTCACAAATGTCCCTTTGCAGATTTTACAAACAGACTGTTGCCTAACTGCTCAATCAAAAGATCAGTTCCAAACTGTGAGATGCATGCTGACATCACAAAGAAGTTTCTCAGAAAGATTCTGTCAAGTTTTTACCTGAATATATTTACTTTCTCACCTTAGGCCTCAAACTGCTCACAAATATCCCTTTGCAGATTTTCCAAAACGACACTTTACAAACTGTTCAATCAAAAGAAAGTTTCAACACTGTGATATGAATGCTCACATAAAAAAAAGCGTCTCAGAAATCTTCTGTCTAGATTTTATTTGTGGATATTTCCTTTTTCACCATAAGCCATAAACTGCTTAAAAATATCCCTTTGCAGATTCTACAGAAAAACAATTTACAAACTCCTCACTCAAAAGAAAGTTTCAACCCTGTGAGATGAATGCTCACATCACAAAAAAGTGTCTCAGTAAGCTTCTGTCTAGATTTTATTTGTTGATGTTCCCTTTTTCACTTTAAGCCATAAATCACTTAAAATATCCCTTTGGAGATTCTACAAAAAGACTGTTTCCAAACTGCTCAATGAAAATAATGGTTCAACTCTGTGAGATGAATGCACTTATCACAAAGAAGTGTCACAGAAAGATTCTGTCCAGATTTTATTAGTGGATATTTCCATTTTCACCATAAGCCTGAAACGGCTCACAAATATCCTTTGGCAGAATCTTTAAAAAGACTGTTTACAAACTGCTCAATCCAAAGAAACATTCAGCTCTGTGTGATGAATGCACACATCACAAATAAATTTCTCAGAAAGACTTCTGTCTAGTTTTCAGTTGAAGATATTTCCTATTTCACCTTAGGCCATAAAGGGATAACAAATATCCCTTTACAGAATCTACAAAAAGACTCTTTCCAAACTGCTCCATCAAAAGAAAATTTCAACTGTATGAGATTAATGGATGCATAACAAAGCAGTTTCTCAGAAAGCTTCTGTCTAGTTTTTATGTGAAGATATTTCTGTTTCACCATAGGCCTCAAACGTCTAAGAAATATCCCTTTGCAGATTAGACATAAAGACTGTTCCCAAACTTCTCAATCAAAAGAAATTTTCAACTCTGTGTGATGAATGTACACATCACAAGGAACTTTCTCAGAATGCTTCTGTCTAGTTTTTATGTGAAGATATTTACTTTTTCACCATAGGCCTTAAACCGCACCCAAATATCACTCTGCATATAATACAAAAAGACTGCTTCCAAACTGCTCAATGAAAAGAAAGTTCAACTCTGTGGGATAAAAGCACACATCACAAAGACGTTCTTCAGAAAGCTTCTCACTAGATTTTATGTGAAGATATTTAGTTTTTCACCACAAGCCACAAAGTGCTCCAAATATCCATTTGCAGATTCTTCAAAAAGACTGTTTCCAAACGGATCAATCAAAAGAAAGTTTCAACTCTGTGAGATGAATACAAATATCACAAAGAAGTTTCTCAGAATGCTTCTGTCTAGTTTTTCTGTGAAGATATTTCCTATTTCACCATGGCCCTCAATGGACTCACATATATCCTTTCGCAGATTCTACAGAAAGACTGTTTCTTAACTTCTCAATGAAAAGAAATGTTCAACTCTGGGAGATGAATGCACACATGAAAAAGAAGTTTCTCAGAATGCCTCTGTGTAGTTTTTATGCTAAGATATTTCTTTTTCACCATAGACCTCAAACCACTCAGAAATATCCCTTTGCAGATTGTACGAAAAGATGGTTTCCAAACTGCTCAATGAAAAGAAAGGTTCAATTCTGTGACATGAATATGCACATCACAAAGAAGTTTTTCAGAAAGCTTCTGTTTAGTTTTTAAGTGAAAATATTTCCTTTTTCACCGTAGGCCTCAAAGCCCTCCAAATATCCTTTTGCAGAATCTACAAAAAGAGAGTTTCCACACTGTTCAATGAAAAGAAAGATTCAAATCTGAGAGATGAAAGCACACATCACAAAGAAGTTTCCCATAATGCTTCTGTCTACTTGTTTTGTGAAGATATTTTCTATTTCAATATAAGCCTCAAAGGGCTCACAAATATCCCTTTGCAGACTCTACAAAAAGACAGTTTTCGAACTGCTCCATGAAACGAAAGTTTCAACTCTGTGAGACAAATGCACAAATAATAAATTAATTTCTCATAATGCTTCTGTCCAGTTTTTATGTGAAGATATTTCTTTTTCACCATAGGCATAAACCGTTCAGAAATATCCCTTTGTAGATTCTACAAAAAGACTGCTTCCAAACTGCTCAATCAAAAGAAAGGTTCAACCCTGTGAGATGAATGCACATATAACAAAGAAGTTTCTCAGAAATCTTCTGTCTTGTTTTTATGTGAAGATATTTCCTTTCTCAACATAGGCCTCAAAGTGATCCAAATATCCATTTGCAGATTCTACAAAAAGACTGTTTCCAAACTGATCAATCAAAACAAATTTTTAACTCTCTGAGATGAAAGCACACATGACAAAGAAGTTACTCAGCTTTTTTCTAGTTTGTATGTGAAGATATTTCCATTTCACCTGAGGCCATAAAGGGCTCACAAATATTCCTTTGAAGGTTCTACAAAAAGACTGTTTCCAAAGTGCTCAATCAAAAGAAAGGTTCAACTCTGTGAGATGAACACACACATCACAAAGAAGTTTCTCAGAATACTTCTGTCTAGTTATTATGTGAAGATATTTCCTTTTTCACCATAGTCTTTAAACCGCTCAAAAATATCCCTCTGCAGATACTACAAAAAGACTATTTCCAAACTGGTCCATCAAAGAAAGTTTCAACTCTGTGAGATGAATGGACTCATCACAAAGAACTTTCTCAGAATTCTTCTGTCTAGTTTTTATGTGAACATATTTCCTTTTTCACCATAGGACTCAAATTGCTCCAAATATCCATTTGCAGATCCTACAAAAAGAATGTTTCCAAACTGCTCAATCAAAAGTTAGGCGCAACTCTGTGAGACGAAAGCACGCATCACAAAAAAGTTTCTCAGAAAGCTTCTGTCTACTTTTTATATGAAGGTATTTCCTTTGGCACCATAGGCTTCAAACTGCTCACAAATATAACTCCGCTTATACTTCCAAGAGACTTTCTCCAAATTGCTAAATCAAAAGAAACGTTCAACATTGTGAGATGAATGCACACATCACAAAGAAGTTTCCCAAAATGCTTCTGTCTAGTTATTTTGTGAAGATATTTCCTTTTTCACTATAGTCTTTAAACCACTCAAAAATATCCCTCTGCAGATACTACAAAAAGACTGTTTCCAAACTGATCCATCAAAGAAAGTTTCAATTCTGTGAGATGAATGGACTCATCACAAAGAAGTTTGTCAGAATTCTTCTGTCTAGTTTTTATGTGAACATATTCCCTTTTTCACCATAGGACTCAAATTGTTCCAAATATCCATTTGCAGATTCTACAAAAAGAATGTTTCCAAACTTCTCAATCAAAAGAAAGGTGAAACTTTGTGAGACAAAAGCACACATCACAAAGAAGTTTCTCAGAAAGCTTCTGTTTACTTTTTATATGAAGGTATTTCCTTTTGCACAATAGGCCTTAAACTGCTCACAAATATAACTCCGCTTATACTTCCAAGAGACTTTCTCCAAATTGCTAAATCAAAAGAAACGTTCAAATTTGTGAGATGAATGCACACATCACAAAGAAGTTTGTCAAAATGCTTCTGTCTAGTTTTCATGTGAAGATATTTATTTTTCACCATTTGCCTCAAACCACTCTAAAATATCCCTTTGCAGTTTGTACAAAAAGACTGTTTCCAAACTGCTCAATGAAAAGAAATGGTCAACTATTAGAGATGAATGGAAATGTCACAAATAGTTTTCTCAAAAAGCTACTGTCTAGTTTTTATGTGAAGATATTTCCTTTTCCACTATAGGCCTCAAAACGCTCCAAATATCCATTTGCAGATTCTACAAAAAGACTGTTTCCAAACCACCCCATAAAAAGAAAGGTTCAACTCTGTGAGAGGAAAGTGCACATCACAAAGAAGTTTCTCAGAAAGCTTCTATCTAGTTTTTATGTGAAGATATTTCATATTTCAACATAGGCCATAAGGGGCTCACAAATATCCATTTGCAGATTCTGAGAAAATACATGTTCCATACTGCTAAATCAAAAGAAAAGTTTAGCTCTGTGGGATGAATGGGCACATCACAAAGAAGTTTCTCAGAAAGCTTCTGTCTAGTTTTTATGTGAAGATATTTCTTTTTCACCATAAGCCACAAAAGGCTAAGAAATTTCCCTTTGCAGCTTCTACAAAAGACTGTTTCCAAACTGCTCAATTGAAAGAAAGGTTGAATTCTGTGACATGAATTGACACATCACAAAGAAGTTTCTCAGAAATCTTCTGTCTAGTTTTTATGTGAAGATTCTTCCTTTTTCACCTTGGGACTCAAATAGCTCCAAATATCCATTAGCAGATTCTGCAAAAAGACTTTCCAAACTGCTCAATCAAAAGAAAGGTTCAGTACTGTGAGAAGAAAGCACACATCACAAAGAAGTTTCTCAGAAATCTTCTGTCTAGTTTTTATGTGGAGATATTTCGTATTTCATCACAGGCCTTAAAGAGCTCACAAATATCTCTTTGCAGATTCTACAAAACGACTGTTTCCAAACTGCTCAATCAAAAGAAAGGTTCGACTCTGTGACATGAATGGACACATCACAAAGAAGTTTTTCAGAATGCCTCTGTCTACTTTTTATGTACAGATATTTCGTTTTCACCATAGACCTCAAATGGCTCAGAAATATCCCTTTGCACATTTTACCAAAAGACTATTTCCAACCTGCTCAAACAAAAGAAAGATTCAGCTCTCTGAAATGAAAGCCCACACCACAAAGAAGTTTCTCAAAGTGCTTCTGTCTAGTTTTTATGTGAATATATTTCCTTTTTCACCTTAGGCCTCAAAGCTCCCCAAATATCCATTTGTAGACTCTTCAAAAAGACTGTTTCCAAAGTGATCAATCAAAAGAAAGGTTCAACTGTGTAGGATGAAAGCACACATCACAAAGAAGCTTCTCAGAAAGATTCTGTCTAGTATTTATGTGAAGATATTTCCTATTTCTCCATAGGCCTAAAGGGGATCACAAATATCAATTTGCAGATACTACAAGAAGACTGTTTCCAAACTGCTCAACGAAAAGAAAGGATCAACTCTGTGAGGTGAATGCACAGATGAAAAAGAAGTTTCTCAGAATGCTTCTGGCTAGTTTTTATGTGAAGATATTTCTTTTTCACCACAGGCCTGAAACCACTCTGAAATATTCCTTTGCAGATTGCACAAAAAGAATGTTTCCAAACTCTTCAATGAACAGAAAGGTTCAACTCTTTGATATGAATGCAAACATCACAAAAAGTTATCTCTAAAAGCTTCTGTCTGGTTTTTATGTGAATATTTACTTTTTCAGCATAGGCATCAAACAGGTCACAAATATACATTTGCAGATTCTATACAATGACTTGTTCCCAAACTGCTCAATGAAAAGAAATGTTCAAATCTGTGAGATGAAAGCACGCATCACAAAGAAGTTTCTCAGAAAGTTTCTGTCCAGTTTTTAAGTACAGATATTTCCTTTTTCACCTTATGCCTCAAAGCGCTCCAAATATCCATTTACCGATTCTACAAAAAGAGTGTTTCCAAACTGCTCAATCAAAGGAAACGTTCAACTCTGTGAAATGAAAGCACACATCACAAAGAAGTTTCTCAGAATGCTTCTGTCTAGTTATTATTTGAAGACATTTTCTATTTCACTATAGGACTCAAAGGGCTCAGAAATATCCCTTTGCAGATTCTACGAAAGGACTGTTTCCAAACTGCTCAATCAAAAAGAAGGTTCGCAAGCATCACAAAGAAGTTTCTCAAAAATCTGTCTAGTTTTTATGTGAAGATATTTCCTATTTCATTATAAGTCTCAAAGGGCTCAGAAATATCCCTTTGCAGATTCTATGAAAAGATTCTTTCCAAACTACTGAATGAAATGAAAGTTTCAAATCTGTGGGATGAATGCACACATCACAGAGAAGTTTCCTGGAATGCTTCTGTCTGATTTTTATGTGAAGATATTTCTTTTTCACCATAGGCCTCAAACCACTCAGAAATATCTCTTTACAGATTGTGCAAAAAGATTGTTTCTAAACAGCTCAATGAAAGGGAAGATTCAACTCTGGGAGATGAATGCAAACATCACAAAGAAGTTTCTCAAAAAGCTTCTGTCTGGTTTTTATGTGAAGGTATTTCCTTTTTCACCATAGGACTCAAACTGCTCACAAACATCCCTTTGCAGATTCTACAAAAAGACTGTTTCCAAACTGCACAATGAAAAGAAAGGTTAAACTCTGTGAGATGAAAGCAGACATCACAAAGAAGTTTCTCAGAATGCTTTTGTATAGTTTTATGTGAAGAAGTTTCCTTTTTCACCATAGCAATCAAAAGAAGTGTTCAAATGTGTGGGATGAATGCACACATCCAAAGAAGTTTCTCAGAAAACTTCTGTTTAGTTTTTTGTGAAGATATTTCCTTTTTCACCATGAGCATCAAAGCGCTCCAAATATCCACTTGCAGATTCTACAAAAAGAGTGTTTCCAATCTGCTCAATCAAAAGAAAGTTTCTACTCTGTGAGGTGAAAGCACACGTCACAAAGAAGTTTCTTAGAAACCTTCTGTCTAGTTTATATGTGAAGATATTTCATATTTCAAAATAGGCCTCAAAGGGCTCAGAAGTATACCCTTGCAGATGCTACAAAAAAGCGTATTTCCAAACAGATCAATCAAAAGAAAGATTTAACTTGGTGAGATCAATGCACACATTACATAGAAGTCTCTCGTAATGCTTCTGTCTAGTTTTTTTGAGAAGCCATTTCCTTTTTCACTATAGACCTCAGTCTGCTCATTAATAGCCCTCTGCAGATACTAGAAAAAGAGTCTTTCCAAACTGCTTAATCAAAATAAAGGTTCAAATCTTTGAGATGAAAGCCCACGTCACAAAGAAGTTTCTCAGAAAGTTTCTGTCTAGTTTTTATGTGAAGATATTTCCTATTTCACCTTAGGCCTCAAAGGGATCGCAACTATCCCTTTTCAGATTCTACAAAAAACTCTTTCCGAACTGCTTCATCAAAGGAAAGGTTAAATTCTGTGAGATGAATGCACACATAAAAAATTAGTTTCTCAGAATGCTTCTCTCTTGTTTTTATGTGAAGATATTACTTTTTCACCATAGGTCTCAAACCGCAAACAGACATTCCTTTGCAGATTGCACAAAAAGTATGTTTCCACACTGCTCAATGAACAGAATGTTTCAACTCAGTGACATGAATGTAAGCATCACAAAGAGTTTTCTCAAAATACTTCTGTTCAGGTATTATGTGAAGGTATTTAGTTTCTCACCATAGGCATCAAACTGCTCACAAATAACCCTTTGCAGATTCTACAAAATGACTTGTTGCCAAACTGCTCAATGAAAAGGAAGGTCCAAATCTGAGATGAAAGCACGCATCACAAAGAAGTTTCTCAGAAGTTTCTGTCTAGTTTTTATGTGCAGATATTTCCTTTTTCACCATAGGCCTCAAAGCACTCCAAATATCCCTTTGCAGATTCTACAAAAAGAGTGTTTCCAAACTGCTCAATCAAAAGAGAGGTTCAACTCTTTGAGATGAAAGCACACAGTACAAAGAAGATTTTCAGAAACTTTTGTCTAGTTTTTAAGTGAAGACATTTCCTATTTCACCATAGGCCTCAATGGGCTCACAAATATCCCTTTGCAGATACTACAAAAGGACTCTTTCCAAACTGCTGAATCCAAGGAAAGTTTCAACCCTGTGACATGAATGCACACATCACAAAGAAGTTTCTCAGAATGCGTCTGTCTAGTTTTTATGTGAAAATATTTCCTGTTCACCATAGGCATAAAACGTTGCAAATATCCATTTGCAGATTCTACAAAAAGACTGTTTCCAACCTACTCAATCAAAAGAAAAGTTCAATTCTGTGAGATGAAGGCACACATGACAAATAAGTTTCTCACAAAGCTTCTGTCCAGTTTTTATTTGAAGATTTTCCCTATTTCACCATAGGGCTGTAAAGGCTCACAAATATCCTTTTGCATATTCTAAAAAAAGACTGTTTCCAAACTGCTCAATCAAAAGAGAGGTTCAAATATGTGTGATGAATGCACACATCACAAAGAAATTTCTCAGAATGTTTCTGTCTAGTTTTTAAGTGAAGATATTTCTCTTTCACCATAGGCCTCAAAAGGCTCAGAAATATCCCTTTGCAGCTTGGACAAAAAGACTGTTTCCAAACTGCTCAATCAAAAGAAAGTTTCAACACTGTGAGTTGAATGCACACATCACAAAGAAGTTTCTCAGAAAGCTTCTGTTTAGCATTCATGTGAAGATATATCGTTTTTCACCATAGGCCTCAACGGGCTCAGAAATATCCCTTTGCAGATTCTACAAAAGGACTGTTTAGAAAACTGCTTAATCCAAAGAAAGGTTCAACTCTGTGAGTTGAATGCATACATCTCAAAGAAGTTTCTCACAACGCATCTGTCGAGGTTTTTTTGTGAAGATATAACCTTTTTAACCATAGGTCATAAACTGCTCATGAATATCCCTCTGCAGATACTACAAAAAGACTGTTTCCAAACTGCTGCATCCAAAGAAATGTTCAACTCTGTGAGATGAATACACCCATCACAAAGAAGTTTCACAGAATGCTCCTGTCTGGTTTTTATGTGAAAATATTTCCTTTCTCACCATGGGTCTCAAAGTGCTCCAAATATCCATTTACAGACTCTACAAAAAGTGTTTCCAAACTGCTCATTCAAAAGAAAGTTCAACTCTGTAAGATGAAAGCACGCATCACAAAGTAGTTTCTCAGAAAGCTTCTGTCTAGTTTTTATGTGAAGATATTTCCTATTTCACCGTAGGCCATAAAGAGCTCACAAATATTTTTTGCAGATTCTTCAAAAAGACTGTTTCCAAACTGCTCAATCCAAAGAAAGGTTCAACTCTGTGAGATGAATGGACACATCACAAAGAAGTTTCTCAGAATGCATCTATCCAGTTTTATGTGAAGATATTTCTTTTTCATCCTAGGCCACAATGGGCTCAGAAATATCCCTTTGCAGATTCTAAAAAAGAACTGTTTCCAAACTGCTCAATCTAAAGAAAGGTTCACCTCTGTGAGTTGAATGCACACATCACAGAGAAGTTTCCCAGAATGCTTCTGTCTACTTTGTATGTGAAGGTATTTCTTTTTTCACCATAGGCCTCAAACCGTTCACAAATATCCCTCTGCAGATACAACAAAAGGACTGTTTCCAATCTGCTAAATCAAAAGATAGGCTCAACTCTGTGAGATGAAAGCACACATCACAAAGAAGTTTCTCAGAAAGCTTCTGTCTAGTTTTTATGTAACGATATTTCCTATTTCACCACAGGCCTCAATGGACTCAAAAATATCCCTTTCAGATTCTACAAAAAGAGTGTTTCTGAACTTCTCAATGAAATGAAAGTTTCAACCCTGTGAGGTGAATGCACACATAAAAAAGAAGTTTCTCAGAATGCTTCTGTCTAGTTTTTATGTGAAGATATTAATTTTTCACCATAGGCCTCAAACTGCTCAGAAATATCCCTTTGCAGATTGAACCAAAAGACTCTTTCCATACTGCTCAATGAAAAGAAAGATTCATCTGTGTGAGATGAATGCACACATAAAAAAGAAGTTTCTCAGAATGCTTCTGTCTAGTTTTTATGTGAAGATATTTCCTTTTTCACCATAGTCCTTAAACCATTCACAATTATCCCTCTGCAGATACTACAAAAAGACTGTTTCCAAACTGCTCCATGAAAAGAAAGGTTCAACTCTGTGAGATGAATGCACACATCAGGAAGAAGTTTCTCAGAATGATTCTGTCTAGTTTTTATGTGAAGATAATTCTTTTTCACCACAGGCATCAAACGGCTCAGAAATATCCATTTGCAGATTGTACAAAAATACTGTTTCCAATCTGCTCAATCAAAAGAAAGGTTCTGCTCTGTGATATGAATCCAGGCATCACAAAGAAGATTCTCAGAAAGCTGCTTTTTAGTGTTTTTGTAAAAATATTTCCGTTTTCACCATAGGCCTAAAAGCACTGCAAATATCCATTTCTGGATTCTACAAAAAGACTGCTTAGAAACTGCTCAATCAAAAGAAAAGTTCAACTCTGTGAGATGAAAGCACACATTGCAAAGCATTTTCTCAGAAAGATTCTGTCAAGTTTTTATGTCAAAGTATTTCCTGTTTCATCGTAGGCTGTGAAGGGCTCACAAATATCCATTTGCATATTTTAAAAAAAGACTGTTTCCAAACTGCTCAAACAAAAGAAAGGTTCAACTCTGTGAGATGAATGCACACATCAGAAAGAACTTTCTCAAAATGCTTCTGTCTAGTTTTTATGTGAAGATATCTCTTTTTCACCTTAGGTCTCAAATGGCTAAGAAATATCCCTTTGCAGATTTTACAAAAAGACTGTTTCCAAACTGCTCAATAAAAATGTTTCAACACAGTGAGATGAATACACACATCAAAAAGAAGTTTCTCAGAAAGCTTCTGTTTTCTTTTTATTTGAAAATATTTCCCTTTTCACCGTAGGCCTCAATGGGCTCAGAAATATCTCTTTGCAGATTCTACAAAATGACTGTTTAGAAAACTGCTGGATCCAAATTACACCATTATGGCTCACACACTGCAGCCTCAACCTCCCCAGGGTTAGGCTATTCCTCAAGGGATCCTACAGCCTCGGCCTCCCAAAGTGTTGGGGTTACAGGCGTGAGCCACCAGCACCCGGCCTGGGTTAATACATCTGGTCTCACTACGTCTTAACCTCACACCCATGAAGAACTCAAGTCAAGAGAGAGTTGGCAAGAGACTCTCAGCATTCTCTCCCGAAAGCAGTGAGGTGGATGGCAGACGTGTGTCCCGAGCTCCTGGGGTTTTAGGTGACCATGTGTAGAGGAGAGATTTCCAATGTTTCCAGAGAGGCGTGAGCCACAGTTATTTGGGGCATCCGAACACGAGATGGGGTTTCTGACAGCAATTTAAAGGCCAGGAAGGGCCAGAATCTGCCAAGGCCCATGTCCCAGGGTGGGGCCAATGGAACCCAAAGTAGAGGGAGTCAGCCGTCCTCACAGAGAGGACTCCAGCCCTAGGCCTCGCTGTGCAGACCAAATCAGAAGGAAGAGAGTCCTTCGTCCTACATGCCACATCCCTCCACTGAACTTGGGATTGGGTCTGTTTCCCAAACATGGGGTGACTTTCGCTTTGCAATGGATCACAAGGGGCCGGGCTTTCCAGAGTCCGCAGGATAAAGAAGTCATTCTGGCTCGGCCACCCCCATCCCCCGGTAACTGGTGAATTTAAATGAGCCGAGGCTGGCCAGGCCGGAGCCGCTACATGGGGGAGGGTGGTGGGTGGGGTGGGGGTTTCCTGAGGCACTGCAGAAATTGGGCCTTTGCCTCGAGGATGACAGTGCTGCAGGAACCCTTCCAGGCTGCTATATGGCAAGCACTAAACCACTATGCTTACCGAGATGGGGTTTTCCTCACAGAACGCCTTTATGCAGAAGTACACTCAGAAGAAGCCTTGTTTTTAATGGCGACCTGTTCTTACCTCCCAGGAAAGGCCTATAAAGCATATAGACTCTTGAAAAGACACAGTTGTCCTACACCGCAATGCAAATACCTGCTTGCAAAATGTTGTGTTGATCTCAGTAAGCTTGCAGACTGGGAACAAATCTTATCTGGTGGAGTGTTTAATAAGCAGAAAAGCCATGATGATATTGTTACTGAGTTTGGTGATTCAGTTTGCTTTCCCCTTCCATTGTTGGGACGTGTATATTGCAAGACAGATCAGCTTGCCAAAGGATAAGAATGTTACCAAAAGAGACTTGGTTTAAATCCTTTCCTCTGGTATCCCTTTGAATCATTACGTGAAATAGGTGAAAAGCGAGATCCTGACCAAACATTTAAATTCACATTTTTACAGAACTTTAGCAACTGTCTGCCCAACTCTTGCACAACACAAGTACCTAATCACAGTTTATGTCACAGACAGCCTGAGACCATTGTTATGGAAACACCCCAGGACACAACTGAATTAAACAGAGTCAATTTAGAATCTTCCAATTCAAAGTACTCCTTGAATACAGATTCCCCTGTGTCTTTTATTGATTCAGCTGTAATTTCACCTGAAACTATCCCACTGGGAACAGGAAATTCCATATTATCCAAACAGGT
Source organism: Pongo abelii (assembly GCF_028885655.2). Classification (NCBI taxonomy): domain Eukaryota; kingdom Metazoa; phylum Chordata; class Mammalia; order Primates; family Hominidae; genus Pongo; species Pongo abelii. The sequence continues at coordinate 11,940,454 of NC_072000.2, read as the reverse complement.
TCAAAATAAACCAAAAACTGGTCGAAGTTTATTAACAGGACCAGCAGCTCTTAGTCCATTTACCCCAAGTTTTGGGATTTTGCCATTAGAAACCCCAAGTCCTGGAGATGGATCTTATTTACAAAACTACACTAACACACCTTCTGTAATTGATGTGCCATCCACCGGAGCCCCTTCAAAAAAGTCTGTTGCCAGAATTGGCCAAACTGGAGCAAAGTCTGTCTTCTCGCAGAATGGAAATAGCCGAGAGGTAACTCCAATTCTTTCACTAACAGAAATTTCTGGTCCATAAATAACTACAACACCTCAGGTAATGAGCCCCACTATGACATCTCCCCCAAATGCACTGCATCAAAGAAGTTCATGACTCTTTACTAGTGACAGTTCGACAACCAAGGAGAATAGGAAGAAATTAAAAATGAAGTTTCTACCTAAAATCCCAAACAGAAAAACAAAAAGTAAAACTAATAAAGGAGGAATAACTCAATCTAATATAAATGAAAACCTGGAAATTACAAAATTGGACTCTTCCATCAATTCAGAAGAGGAAATATCCACAATCACACCTCAGATTCAGGATTTTAATCTACAAAAAGCAGCAGCAGAAGGCTTAATGAGCCTTCTTCATGAAAGGGGGAAACGTTATTTAGCTTTATGTTCATACCACTGCAAAGAAGCTATAAATATTTTGAGCCATCTACCTTCTCACCACCACAATACTGGTTGGGTACTGTGCCAAATTGGAAGGTCCTATTTTGAACTTTCAGAGTACATGCAAGCTGAAAGAATATTCTCAGAGGTTAGAAGGATTGAGAATTATAGATTCGAAGGCATGGAAATCTACTCTACAACACTTTGGCATCTTCAAAAAATGTCGCTCTTTCATTTCTGTCAAAAGACTTAACAGACATGGATAAAAATTCTCCAGAGGCCTGGTGTGCTGCAGGGAACTGTTTCAGTCTGCAACGGGAACACGATATTGCAATTAAGTTCTTCCAGAGAGCTATCCAAGTGGATCCAAATTATGCTTATGCCTATACTTTATTAGGGCGAGAGTTTGTCTTAACTGAAGAATTGGACACAGCGTTAGCTTGTTTTTGAAACGCTATCAGAGTCAATCCTAGACATTACAATGCATGGTAAGTGGTAATGAATTGTAAAGACAAAGTCTTGTTGATGGTGCTGGTAGTCACTAATTTTTCTTGTTAGATAGCTCTTTATTGTCATGAATTTGGTTACTAATACTTAGGAATGGTACATACTGGTCAATAACTTCAAACTAACTTTTTTTATGATATGTATGTCTTCAACAAACTCTTCAGTTAACTAATGATAATAGAATACGAGATGCTTATACTCAACAGTTTCAGTCTTCTACAAAACTTTTGCAGATACTGTAGTTGTGTTTTTTTTTTTGCTTGTTTAGTTTTGTTACTTGATTTGTTACTTTTTCTTCGAACACAGAAATGGTGATTGGGACAAAAAGTGCTTGGGAAATTGGAAAGGAATAGCCTAATTCACTTATTGGATAATAGAAAAAAACACTGAAAAAGTTCACTAGGTGCTTTTTGACAATGTTCCAGTTTATTAAGTTACTATTAAGAACTTAATGTATCCTTTATTTAGCAGTATCTCTGTTTTACTTTTTCGTATTTGTGTATAAGTAGACACATAGGAAATTACTACCCAGGTCATATTGTTATCAACTGAATAACATATGAAAAAGTTTGGTCCTACTTCTGCCTCAACACCATACTTACTGTTGACATTTATCGTATTTCTCTGGACTGACTTAAAAGTTTAAATATCAAGAAAATGCCAGGCATGGTGGCTCATGCCAGTCATCCCAGCACTTTGGGAGGCCAAGGCAGGCAGATCACAACGTCAAGAGACCGATACCATATGGTGAAACCCCACCTATATTAAAAGTATAAAAATTAGCTGGGCATGGTGTCAGGCACCTGTAGTCCCAACTACTCAGGAGTCTGAGGAAGGATAATCACTTAAACCTGGGAAGTGGAGGTTGCAGTGAGCCAAGATTATGCCATTGCACTCCAGTCTGGGCGACAGAGTGAGACGCCATATCAAGAAAAAAATGAAATAAAAATAAAATAAAATAAAATAAAATGAATATCAAGAGAAAGTATAATTCTGAAGTAGTAACTCTGCGGAAGCTTTTTTGTCAGATACGATTATCTTTGGGTTTAGTTATTATAGCAGTTGAATTTTAACACTTGATTTGCTTCTAAATCTGAAGCATTATATTACTAAAATATTTTTTGATTTGTGATTATGTTGTTTAATGGACTATATATCATTTTGCAGTAGTAGTTGCAGTGCCTGAAAGATTGCCAAAAAAACAGTGCTAGCTATTGCTGACCAATGTAACAATCAACTTGCCAATATTGCCATCTCTTCCAATAGCCATGTTCTCCATAATATTTTAAGAACTCAGTTCTTCATAAGGCTTGTGTTGTTTTTGATTTTTTCCCAAGTCTGGTGGATCCTTGTGCTGTTCTTTTTTAAATGTGTATTGTCTGTCCAGCTATTCTGCAGGAGTCACATACTTAAAAACATTAACCATACAAAAATTGTGTTTCAAGGAGGATTATTCAGACTGGCATGCTTTTAGTAGGAGGAGTTTAAATGCTGACGTATTTAGGTAACTCTAAATACTGAGCAACTTTATTCTATCTAAAAATAGATAGACTTTCTTTTCTTTTCACTTTTACTATCATTAGCGCCATGTTTAATACCTTTTCTTCATCTATAACACAATTATAACGATATACAAAGCCACTCAAATAAAGCAGATATATTGTGCTTTAAAAAAAAAAAAAGAAGTCTTTATATGGCACACAATGAGGTGTGACTCAAATCTAGAATCTCCAGTAAAAACCAATGAAACAAGGTCAAATCCTGTGTCTACTAAAAATAAAAAAATGAGCCAGGTGTTGTGGTGCTGAGGCAGGAGAATCACTCTAACCCAGGAGACAGAGGTTGCAGTGAGCTGAGATCATGCCACTGTACTCCAGCCATGGGGGGACAGAGCAAGACTCCCTCTCAGAAGCAAACAAACACAGAAAGCCAATAAAGTTGTTTAACTCAAAGTGTCAGGCTCAAGTCTCTTGACAGGATACATTCAGCACCTGGGGAAACATTGATGGGTGGAGTGGAATCTATTTTGTGGCCTCAAGGAAGGGTTTGAGAGACAGTCCTGCAAACGTGACGGCCTAAAGAAGCCCCTCTGCCCAAGAAGCGATATTCATTTGTATCCTGTAGCCACCCACGAGGGAGAATCGGGCTCTCTACAGACCCCCAACCCCCATCCCACCCCACCCCAACCCACCCCCCCACTTCGTGAAATGAGCTCTCACTCCGTCAGGCTGTATTCAGGCCGTGTGGTTTTGTAACCTCCAGCGTGTGTGCCTGGGTTGTGGGGTGGGGTTGGGGCGGCTGTGGACAGAGGAGGGGATAAAGCGGTGTTGTCCCATGGGTGCCCAGTAAATGGGACGTGAGTGGGGTGGCCAGAGCCTAGGGAACTCATTGCCTGTCAGGACGTCTCCCCTCCTGGTCCCCTCTCTGACCTACGCTCCACATCTTCGCAGTTCAGTGGGGAGCTTGTGGGTGGAAGTCACCATCCCTTTGGATTTTAGCCGAGGAAGGCCGGGCTCCCAAGAGTCTCCCCGGAGTCGGAGCCTTGGGCAGGCTCACAAGGATGCTGAAGGTAACGGTTGGTGACAGTGATGTAAGTTGGAGGCCTCGGGCCATTGCAGAGGTATCCATTTGACCTCGGTGGGACAGGTCAGCTTTGTGGAGTCCCATGCGTCCTTCCAGAGACTCATCCAGTGCTAGCAAGCATGGTCCCGAGGATCCCAGCTCCCAGCAGAAGCACTTTTGTTCACACAGAATCCTGGGCAGGAAAGTTCTCAGCAGGTTTAGACCTCCTAGCCAAAAAGCCAAAGCCACTTCAGGGATTTTTTTTCAAAGAGCCAGTGGTTCCAAAATGGGCCATGGGTAGTTGTGGAAATGGAGAGAAGTGTTTGCAGATACATATTTCAGACAGAACGGACAGGGCTTGGTCATAGGTCATGAAGGACATGAACAGATGCACATTGAGAAAACCCTCCCAGCATCCTAGGTGAACAGAGGTATGATTTTTTGAGACAGTCGAGCTAGATGCAACCCCAGATTTTAGGGTTGGATCTTTATTAATATGTAGTATCTATGAGGTATCCAAGTCCAGAAATCAACTCTCCAGTTCTGTACAGCATTTTGTAGGGAGATCAAATCTGGGATGTCTAAAGTTAAGAATTCAGGCCGTGGTAATGGATTAGATTAGATGTACTTGAACTTATTTTTCCAAGAAAGAGATGGCGGGAGATAGAGAGAGCCAGAGAGTGAGTGAGCAAGAGAGAGAGAGAGACACAGAGACAGAGACAGAGAGACAGACAGAGAGACACAAAGATACACAAAGAGAGAAAGACACAGAGAGACAGAGAGATAAAGACACAGAGAAAGACACAGATGGAAAGAGATAGAGAGAAACTGAAAAAGAGACAGAGGCAGAAAGAGAGAGAGATAGACAGAGAGATAGACAGACTGACAGGCAGACAGACAGGCAGAGAAAGAGAGTAAGACAGAAAGCAGACACACACACACAGAGACAGAGACAGTTGGAGAGACAGAGAGAAAGAAAGAGACAGACAGACAGAGGGAAAGAGACAGAGAGGGAAAGAGACAGAGAGAGAAAGAGACAGACAGAGGGAGAGACAGAAACAGACAGAGAGAGAGACAGACAGAGACAGAGATGGAGAGAAACAGACAAGGAGAGAGAGACAGACAGGAAGAGAAAGACAGTAAAACAGAAGACAGACACAGAGAGAGAGACAGAGAGACAGAGACAGAGAGACAGAGAGACAGAGACAGAGAGACAGACAGGCAAAGAGAGAGAAATAACAGACAGACAGGGAGAGAGAGAGACGGACAGATAGGGAGAGAGAGAGAGAGACACTGACAGACAGCCAGAGAAAGAGAATAAGACAGAAGACAGACACAGTGAGAGAGACAGAGAGAGAGAGACAGAGACAGGGAGAAAAAGAAAGAAAGAGAGATACAGACAGACAGACAAAGAGACAGACAGAGAAAGATGAGATGGACAGAGAGAGACAGAGAGAGAGAAAGAGAGAGAGAGGCAGGCAGAGAAAGAAAGAAAGAAGACAGACACCGTGAGAGAGATAGACAGAGAGAGAGACACACAGAGACAGAGAGACAGAGAGAAAGAAAGAGAGAGACAGACATAAAGACAGAGACGGACAGAGAGAAACAGACAGACAGGGAGAAAGAGAGACAGACAGACAGGCAGAGAGAGAGAGACAGAAAGGCAAAAAAAGGGAGTAAGACAGAAGACAGACACAGTGAGAGAGACAGGCAAAGAGAGAGAGAGAAAAATAGACAGACAGGCAGAGAGAGAGAGACAGAGAAAGAGAGACTGAGAGACAGAGAGAGGAGGAGGAATGGCGTGGTCAGGAAATAATTACACATATTTTATAACGCTTTTGATTCCGTAAAGGGTGGCCGGGGTGTGCTTTGAAAACAACAACAACAGCAACAAGAGCAGCAGCAGCAGCAGCAAGAGCAGCAGCAGCATTGGCTTATGGATTTCAAGAAAATAAGATGTTCTGAAGTAAACATCAACCGGCTCTCACTACACGTTGAGAGATTCACAAAAGCACTAGTTAACAACAGGAGAAAACAGCAGCTAACATGTTTTGGGGAAAACATACGTCTTCCTGAAAATTGGGGATTTCTACTTCACCTGAAAAGAAATACATACAAAAAAGGAAAAACACGAACAAAACAAAACAACAAACACAGGCCAAGGCACCGTCCCAGGAAATCTTAAGTGAGCAAAGTATTAGTTTTCAGAAAACGTTTCTATTATGGGCAAATACAAAGAACGCCCAGACTAGAGCTGTGACGCCATTCCCATTGTGTAACTATACTGGCTGGAGGGCGGAGAAACTAAAACATCATGATAAAAGGTGATGGAGACCCAGCCAGGGTGAAGCTTTCCTAGGGAGGGAGGCCTGAGGAGGGAAGTGGGGCAAAAAACCCCACAACAGCAGACTCGCCCGCTTGCCCACGCAGGTCAAGGGCTATGCCATCGGCCCGAGCTGCCTCCAGGGAAGTGGGACCGTGCCACCCCCATCTTCAAAAACGGTGGCCACTGAGTGAGGCCTGATGCCCACCATTGCAAATGTCAGCCTGGCAAGAATGAGATCGCCGGTAAGGTGTGGGGGAAGGGGAGAGAAGACAGGCACACCAGGGTGGCTCTGGAAGGTTTCCAAGCAGGGTGTTGGGAGGCGGGGGGTGGGGGTTTTGGGGGGAACCCGCCTAACTGACTCACTAAATGAAGGTAAAGGGACGTGGGTAGTGGGGGGAGCCAGGGGGCGACTTGAAAATTAAAGTGACCCCTCTTAAAACCCAAGTAGAAGAGTCTTTGTGCATGAAAGAACCAACACACAAAGAAAACTAAAGCTCTGATCAAAGAAAAATAGGGCCCCCACCAGGGCGGAGGTTCCCTAGTCAACTAGGGAGAGAGGGAGTGACCTCCAGAAGGGAGAGAGAGAAACCCGTTGTCCAGGCTCAGTGAAGTAAGCAAGACCTCCCTCCATGTCACCTAGACTTTCAATAACAGTGGCCGCTAGATGATGCCCGAAGACAACCGATGCCTGCAAGTGTCAGTCAGCATGGAAAAGAATGCATTTATTCATTTATTTATTTATTTATTTGTTTAGAGACAGAGTCCTACTCACTCTACAGCCCGGGCTGCAGTGCAGTGGCGCGATCTCGGCTCACTGCAGTCTCCGCCTCCCAGGTTCAAGTGATTCTCCCACCTCAGCCTCCCGAGTAGCTGGCATTACAGGGGCATACCCCACCGTGCCCGACTCAGTTTAGTATTTCTGGTAGAGACGGAGTTTTACCATGGTGGCAGGGCTGGTCTCGAACTCCCAACCTCACGTGATCCCCTGCCTCGGCCTCTGGAAGTTCTGGGATGATAGACGTGAGCCACCACACCCGGCCTTAACCATGTATTTTTGAGTCAAGGAGCTTATCAGGGAAATACAAGAAGTAGAGGCGCCACACGTGACAGAGAGAAAAGTCTGAAAATGCCCCTTCCATCCAAGTGGGGACCCGGCCTCGACTTCCCAAAATCATACACCGAGTGGTGAAGCGTAGCAAGCCCTGTCTGTCTGGATTCCTTTCGGCCTCTCTAAGCAGGCCCTTCTGACTTTCGTGGAAGGGGCAGGGCCCTCTCCGTCATGGGGGATCTGAGAGACTGACAGAGAAAGAGACAGACATAGAAAGACAGAGATGGACAGAGAGAGACAGAGAGAAACAGACAGAAAGAGAGAGAGACAGAGACAGAGACAGAGAGAAACAGACAGACAGGGAGGGAGAGAGACAGAGAGAGAGACAGACACACAGACAGAGACAGACAGATAGGAAACAGAGAGAGAGACAGAGAAAGAGAGAAACAGACAGACACACAGAGACAGACAGAGAGAAACAGAAAGAGAGAGACAGAGAGAAAGAGAAAGGGAGGGAGAGACAGACAGACAGACAGGCAGAGAAAGAGAGTAAGATAGAAGACAGACACAGTGAGAGAGACAGGCAGAGAGAGAGAGAAAGAGACAGAGAGAAAGAGAGAGACAGACAGAGAAAGAGACAGACAGAGAAAGACAGAGATGGACAGAGAGAAACAGAAAGAGAGAGACAGAGATAGAGAAAGAGACAGAAACAGACAGACAGGGAGGGAGAGAGACAGAGACAGACAGAGAAAGACAGAGACAGAGAGAAACAGACAGAGAGAGATGGAGAGAGTGAGAGATATATACAGAGAAACAGAAAGAGAGGGGGAGAGAGAGACAGGCAGGCAGAGAAAGAGAGTAAGACTGAAGAGAGACACAGTGAGAGAGACAGGCAGAAGGAGAGAGAGACAGAGACAGAGAGAAAGAAAGAGAGAGACAGACAGAGAAAGACACAGACAGAGACGGACAGAGAGAAACAGCAAGAGAGAGAGACAGAGAGAGCGAGAGTGAGAGAGACAAAGAGAGAGAAACAGACAGGGAGGGAGAGAGACAGACAGAGAGAGAGAGACCGACAGGCAGAGAAGAGAGTAAGACAGAATATAGGCACACAGAGAGAGAGAGGAAAGAAAGAAAGAGAGAGACAGGCCGGGCGCAGTCGCTCATTCCTGTCATCCCAGCACTTTGGGAGGCTGAGGCGGGTGGATCACGAGGTCAGGAGATCGAGACCATACTGGCTAACTCTGTGAAATCCCGTCTTTACTAAAAATACAAAAAATTAGTCGGGCTTGGTGGCGGGCGCCTATAGTCCCAGTTAATCGGGAGGCAGGAGAATGGCGTGAACCTGGGTGGTGGAGTTTGCAGTGAGCCGAGATGGTGCCACTGCACTCTAGCCTTGGCAACACAGTGAGACTCCATGTGAAAAAAAAAAGAGAGAGAGAGACAGACAGACAGAGAAAGAGACAGACAGGGACAGACAGAGAGAAACAGACAGAAAGAGAGACAGAGCGAGAGAGAACAGAAACGCAGGCAGAGAGAGAGACAGACAGGCAGAGAAAGAGAGCAAGACAGAAGACAGACACAGTGAGAGAGACAGGCAGAGAGAGACAGACAGAGACCGACAGAAAGAGAGACTGACAGAGATGAGACAGAGAGACAGAAACAGAAAGAAAGAGAGACAGCCAGGCAGAGAGTGAGAGAGAAAGGGAGAGAGACAGAAAGGGAGGAAGAGGGACAGACAGAGAGAGAGAAAGACGGGTAGAGAAAGACAGTAAGAAAAGATAGGCACAGAGAGAGAGAGTGAGAGAGACAGACAGAGAGACTCAGAAAAAGAAAGAGAGAGACAGACAGAGAAAAACAGAGACAGACAGAGAGAGACAGAGAGAAACAGAGACAGACAGAGACAGAGAAACAGACAGAAAGAGAAAGACAGAGAGAGAGAGAAACAGACAGGGAGGGAGACAGAGAGAGATAGACAGCCAGAGAAAGAGAGTTAGACAGAAGACAGACACAGTGAGACAGGCAGAGAGAGAGAGACAGAGATAGAGAGAAAGAAAGAGACAGACAGAGAAAGAGACAAATAGAGAAAGACAAAGACAGACAGAGAGAGACAGAGAGAAACACAGAAAGAGAGAAGGTCCTAGCCGAATAGCGATATAGTGCCTTTTCTTTCATTTTCTCTTTCTTTTCTGATTTTCTTTTCTTTTCTTTTTTTCTTTTCTTCTCTTCTCTTTTCTTTTCTTTCTTTTCTTTTCTTTCTTTCTATTTATTTATTTAGGAACTGAATCTCACTCTGTCGTCCAGGCTGTAGTGCAGTGGCACCATCCCGGGTCACTGCAACCTCCGCCTGCCAGCTTCAAGTGATTCTCCTGCCTCAACCTCCCGAGTAGCTGGGATTACAGGTGCCTGCCTCTTCGCGCCCGACTTAGTTTCGTATTTTCAGTAGAGACCGGGTTTCACCATGTTGGCTAGGCTGGTGTTGAACTCCTGACCTCATGACCCACCCACCTCGGCCTCCCAAAGTGCTGGGATGACAGACGTGAGCCACTGCTTTCAGTGTATAGTGCCATTAATTAGAAATCACTCATGGGAACACGCACTTATAGGTCATGTGTAGATATTTTATTTATTTATTTATTTACTTATTTATTTATTTATTTTTTGCACGGGAAGGTGGGGGGACGGAGTTTCGCTCTTGCTGCCCAGGCTGGAGTGCAATGGCATAGGGGACTCAAAGAGTCAACCTATGGCAGAGAGGACACGTCATTCTGAGTGTAAGGGCCGAAGCGAAAGTTGGCAGGGCCGGCGCTTTTAAAGGCTGAAATACCTGTGGCTCAGGCCTGTCGGCCCAGCACTTTGGGAGGCCCAGGAGTGCAAATCACTTCAGGTCAGGAGTTCAATACCAACGCGGCCAACATGGAGAAAACCCATCTCCACTAAAAATAGAAAAATAAGCCGTCTGTCATGGTGCGTGTCTGTAATCCCAGCTACCGAAGAAGAATCACTGGAAGCCGGAAAGCAGAGGTTTCAGTGAGCCAAGAGAGCGCCACTGCACCGCAGCCTGTGTGACAGAGAGAGAGAGACTCAGTCCAAAAATAAGAAATGAAGAAAAAAAGAAAGAACAGGCCCAAATACTACATTATTGCTGAATGTTCCCCCAAATGGCAGGAAACCCCCTGACTCAGGTCAAGGATGTGGTGTTTCGTTTCACTTCTCTCTCTCTCTCCTTCCTTCTCTCCCTCTCTCTCTCTTTCTCCTCTAACTTTCATTTCTTGTTCAAACATACATGTGCAAGATTGTTACATAGGTAAACTTCTGATGGGAGGTTCAGTGTGCAGATGATTTCATCACCCAGACACTGAGCGCAGTACTCGACAGTTTTCATGTTTCGTTTTGTTTTGGTTTCTCCTGAAGCTGTCTCTCCTTCCACCCCTTCTCCCTCAAGTAGGCTCCCGCGTCTCTCGTGTCCCTCGTTCTGCCCACGCAGAACTCTCATCTATAAGTTCCCACTTATGGATGAGAACACGCGGTATTTAACTGATTCTTGCTTTCATCTTCGGTGGTGGCGGTGAAAGAGGCATGACACTAAATCGACCCTTAGGACGTTCCCCTCTGTCCCCACCCCATGCCCCCTCCCCCTACACACCCTCATTCCTGCACACACTCCTCAAACGCAGGAAAGAAAGAAAGACAGAAATTAAAGTAAGAGGTCAGTCTCCAAGGTGGTGGAAGGAGGGGATCTCAAAGGGTGAGCAAGCGATGGGGTCGGGGGATATCTTGGCTGAGCTTGCAACAATGGGGGAAAGAGTTTCCAGCCCCACCACATCCCGTAATCCTCAGCCGTAGCCAGCCTCTGGGTGGGGTTGTGCCTGTAAAAGCTTCTGAATGGAGAGAAACCCAAGGCAATGGAAGGCATCAGCTCCACGTCCAGGAAGGGAATAGGGCTTTGTGCATTTGAATAGGGCTTCAGAAGTCGGTGCTGCGGCTTCCAAAGCATTGAACCTCGCCTCGCCTCACCTCGCCCAGAGTAAGACTCCATCTCAAAATCAATCAATCAATCAATCAATAATAAAAAAATCATCAATGAAAGAAAGAAAGAAAGAAAGAAAGAAAGAAAGAAAGAAAGAAAGAAAGAAAAAAGAAAGAAAGAATCAGTACAGTGGTCGTGGTCGTGAATCATTCCCCGTAGTCCAGGCGCAGTGGCTCACGCCTGTCACGCCAGCACTTTGAGGCACCGGGTCAGAAGGGTTGCAACAAAGTGATGAGACCCTATCTGTGGAAAAACATTGAAAAATGAAGGCCAGGCACGGTGGCTCATGCCTGCCATCCCAGCACTTCGGGAGGCCGGGGAAGGCGGATCACCTGAGGTCAGGAGTTCAAGACCAGCCTGATCAACATGGAGAAGCCCCGTCTGCACTAAAAATACCAAATCAGCCAAACGTGGTGGCACATGCCTGCAGTCCCAGCTGCTGGGGAGGCTGACGCAGGGGAATCGCTTGAACCCAGGAGGCAGAGGTTGTGGTGGGCCAAGATCACCCCATTGCACTCCAGTCTGGGCAACCAGAGAGAAACTCTGTCTCGGGAAAAAAATAAATAAATAAATAAAAATTATCTGGGCACAGTGGTGCATGCCTGTGGTCCCAGGTACTCTACTCTGGAGGCTGAGGTGGAAGGATCGCTTGAGTCCAGGAGCGTCCACGCTGCAGTGAGTGAGTTATGATGGCACCACTGCCAGGGTGACAGAGTGAGATGCTGCCTCTAAATCTGTCAATCAATCAATCAGATCACTGGAAGGCGCTGTCTGTGTCTTACTTTCAAAGGGTGTCTCTTTAGGACAAGCAGGCATGGTGCCTCACGCCAGTAATCCCAGCACTTTGGGAGGCTGAGGCAGGAGGAAAGAAGGAAGGGAGGAAGGGAGGAAAGAAGAAAGGCTGGAAGGCAGTCAGGCAGGAAAGGAAGGAAGGAAGGAAGGAAGAAAGAAAGAAAGAAAGAAAGAAACAAAGAAAGGGAGGGAGGGAGGGAGGAGAATAGAGAAGAAAAGAGAAGAAAAACAAAAGAAAAGAAAACGGGGAGGGGCATATCTCCTTGACTGGTGACTGCCCAGGATACAGCTGACTGAAGCCTCGACCTGTGGGGCCTCAAGTGTTCTTCTCCTTATCTCAGCCTCCCGAGTTGCTGCGACTACAAGCAGGTATTACCACGCAAAACTAATCTTATAATAATATTATAATTATTATTGAGACAGAGTATCGCTCTGTCTCAATAATTGCCATGGCATGATCTCAGCTCACTGCAACCTTGGCCTCCCTAATTCAAGCAACTCGCCTGCCTCAGTCTCCTGAATAGTTGTGATTAAAATCCTATGCCACCAGAACTGGTAATTGTTATATTTTTCATACAGATGGGGTTTCACTATGTTGGCCAGCCTGGTCTTCAATTCCTGGCCTCAAGTGATCAACCCACCTTGGCCTCCCAAAGTGCTGGAATGACAGGCGTGAGCCACTGTGCCCGGCCCAGATGATCTTTTTTATAAATTGTAGAGAAGGAGTTTTGTCAACAGCCGGGTGGAGGGTGGGGTGGGTTTTACTCAGACTGCATACTGTGAAAAGGTTAAATTAGTGTGGTTTGTGAACTAGATGTGGAAATTGTGTGTGTGTGTGAGAAAGAGAGAGAGACCAATCCCACCATGAGAACGCGGAAATGGTGTTTCATTTGGGTACCTGTCTATTCACCTGTCTCTGTGTAGATGACTGAAGATTCCACAAATGAAGGTCAGCAGTATCTATTGAGCTGTTTCTCCCTCTCATGCATCTCATGTGCATGGTGGAGAAAGGAAAGAAAAGAGGTTCTGATGGGAAGTTGTCTTCATGCCTGAGGAAGCTGAAGGCAGGCTGACGGGACAGAGGATATCCTATGTGACATTTCCATACCTGGACACCCTTTACAATGCTGGGGCTGCCAGTCCACCCTGTATGTCAACATACCCCCAAGAACAGCATGGTCCGGGATGGTCCAGTCTCATCCCATACGGCCCACCCGGGGCATCTGGTGGAAGTCTTCACTGGAGGATTCCATACCATGGAATACTATGCAGCCATAAAAAATGATGAGTTAATGTCCTTTGTAGGGACATGGATGAAACTGGAAACCATCATTCTCAGCAAACTATCGCAAGGACAAAAAAACCAAACACCTCATGTTCTCACTCATAGGTGGAAATTGAACAATGAGAACACATGGACACAGGAAGGGGAACATCACACACCGGGGACTGTTGTGAGGTGGGGGAAGGGGGGAAGGATAGCATTAGGAGATATACCTAATTCTAAATGACGAGTTAATAGGTGCAGCACAACAACATGGCACACGTATACATATGTAACAAACCTGTACGTTGTGCACATGTACCCTAAAACTTAAAGTATAATAATAATAAAATTTTAAAAAAAGAAAAAAGAAAGCGTCATCGCAGTTCCCTTTGGGTCACCAGGCAACGGCCAGCTGGGGAGGGTGGTGGGACATGAAGGGGGGTGGGGCATCAGTCTCAGAGCTCGCTGGAAGGTGGCAGGCAGCCGGTGGGGGACGCTGAGCCAGAGACGTCTGGCAGATATAGATCTGGAAGGTGCATCAGTCCTCTCCCATACCTCTCCCACGGAAAATCCCACAGCGGCGGTGGGAGCCTTGGCTGGGGGAGAAACAGGGACAAGGGGTAGAGGGAAGGAGGCCCCCGGGAGGATTTAGCACAGAAAACCCACCCAGGCAAGCTCCCTCCCTCCTATCGGGTCCAAGGTACACCCTGGGAGGCGGCAACAGAAACGTTCACCCCATACTTTTTGTCCTTCTCTTTATTTTTTTTGTCTTTTCCATTTTACAAGAGATGCTCATTTCAACAACCAGGCGGTGGATGTGACGGGAGAAGTGTCAAGGCCAGGAGACCAACCAGATCAACTGAGCAACACAAGTAGGAGAGCCTAGCTGAAAAAAATGAAAAAAAAGTGGGAGGAGGAGGAAAGAAAAGAAAAGAAAAAAGAAAAACAATCACCAAGAAAGTTAAAATTCTCTAATGGTGTAGGCACAAAAAAGAGTGATTTCACGTCTTTTCCCACAACATGGATAGAGCTGGAAGCAAGTATGTACCCAGTGAACTGCCTTCTGCTTAAAAGTGGGAGGTAAAGAGTGGGTACACACACGGTCATCAAGATGGAAATAACAGACACTCCAAAAGGGAGTAGGAGGACAACAGGGGGACGAGGGATGAATAAATCGCCCGTCAGAGACAATGTTCGCCACGTGGGTATCGGATACACTGGAGGTCCACTTCTACATCCGGAGGCAGTAGTATGCTGATCTAACAAACAAGCAGGTACACCCCCTAAGTCTGTAAAATACCAAAACAACGACGACAGCACCAGCAGCAGCATCAGCAACAACAACAACAACAGAACAGAAGCTGGAACACAAAACCACCACCACCACCACCACAATCACCAGTTGGGGGTTGGGGGAGGGTGGCCGCGCTCCAGGCCCTCAGGCTCAGTCCCCTCGGGTTTAAAAAAGAAAACAGCAGACGCATTCCTGCCTGTAGGCAGGAAAAATCCAATCAAAGTTCTCCATTGCTAGAAAGGGAAGTAGAATAAGGAGAAGGGCTTATTGATCTTGTGATCGATCGCGGCCATACATGTAGGAAAAAATTAAATACAGACAGCAACACTTTCTACACTGTTCAAAAGCATCGTAGATCAGACGCACCACACTTCATGGGGCTTGTGCCACTAGAAAGAAAAGAAAGGCCGTGTGCGGTGGCTCATTCCTGTCATCCCAGCACTTTGGGAGGCTGAGTCGGGTGGATCACGAGGTCAGGAGATCGAGACCATCCTGGCTAACACGGTGAAACCTCATCTCTACTAAAAATACAGAAAATTAGCTGGGCCTGGTGTGGGCGCCTGTAGTCCCAGCTACTCGGGAGGCTGAGGCAGGAGGATGGTATGAACACGGGAAGCGCAGCTTGCAGTGAGCCGAGATAGAGCCACCACACTCTGGCCTGGGCTAAAGAGCGAGACTCCGTCTCAAAAAAAAAAAAAAAAAAAAATCCAAGCATAGTGCAGCATGCCTGTAGTCCCAGCTACTCAGGAGGCTGTGGTAGAACAATCACTTCACCCAGCAGTTTGAGGCTGCAGTGAGCTATGATCATGCCACTGCACTCTGGCCTGGGTGACAGAGCAAAACCCCTTCTCAAAACAAAGAACAACCAAAAACTTTCAAGAATACTCAGAGATGGTGTAGGTTTGGTTCCAGACAACCACAATAAGGCAAATGTTACAATCAAATTAGTCACATAAACATTTTGTTCCCCAGTACTTATAAAAGTTATGCTTAAACTGTGTTGTAGTCTAATGAGTATTTAATAATTGTTAATTAATTAGTAATCACATTATGTCTAAAAATCCATGTACATACCTTAACTTAAAATACCTCATTGCTGAAAAATACTAATGAATATCTGAACCTTACCAAGTCATAATCTTTTTGCTGGTGAGTGAAGGGGTGACCTGCTCCTCTACACTTGTGGGTATTTCTAGTCAAGTGGGACGAGAGACTGAGAAAATAAGTAATACACAGAGACAAAGTATAGAGAAGCAATAGTAGGCCCAGGAGACCAGCACTCAGCATACCAAGGACCTGCACAGGCACCGGCCTCTGAGTTCCCTTAGTTTTTATTGCTTATTATTTTCATTATTTGAGCAAAAAGGAATGTAGTAGGAGAGCAGGGTGATAATAAGGAGAAGTTTTTATTGCTTATTATTTTCATTATTTGAGCAAAAAGGAATGTAGTAGGAGAGCAGGGTGATAATAAGGAGAAGTTTTTATTGCTTATTATTTTCATTATTTCAGCAAAAAGGAATGTAGTAGGAGAGCAAGGTGATAATAAGGAGAAGGTCAGCAAAAAACGTGTGAGCAAAATAATCTATGTCAATTAAGTTCAAGGGAAGGTACTATGACTGGATGTGCACGTAAGCCAGATTTATGTTTCTCTCCACCCAAACATCTCAGTGGAGTAAAGAATAACAAAGCAGCACTACTGCAAACATGTCTGCCCTCCCATCATAGGGCGGATTTTCTCCTATCTTAGAATTGAACAAATGTACAATCGGGTTTTATACTGAGACATTCAGTTCCCAGGGGCAGGCAGGAGACAGTGGCCTTCCTCTATCTGAACTGCAAGAGGCTTTCCTGTTTTACTAATCCACCTCAGTACAGACCCTTAACTGGTGTCGGACTGGGGGACAGTCATGTCTTTCTCATCCCATGAGGCCATATTTCAGAATTTCACATGGGGAGAAAGCTTGGACAATATCCCACTTTCAAGGGCAGAGGTCCCTGTGGCTTTCTGTAGTGCATTTTGCCCCTCGTTTATTAAGATTAGAGAATGGCGATGACTTTTACCAAGTATACTGCTTGCAAACATTTTGTTAACAAGGCACGTCCTGTACAGCCCTAGATCCCTTAAACCTTGATTTCAAACAACGCATGTTTTTGTGAGCTCCAGGTTGGGTCTGAGTGGCTGGGGCAAAGTGGCTGGGGCAAAGCGGCTGGGGCAAAGCTACAAATTAACAACATCTCACCAAAGCAATTGTTTAAAGTACAAGTCTTTTTCAAAATGGAGTCTCTTATGTCTTTTCTTTCTATATAGACACAGTAACAGTCTGATCTCTCTTTCTTTTCTCTACAGTGAGGGTCTTGCCTCTATGTTGATGGCTGATGACTGATCAGTATGGGGGCTGCTGAAGTTTGGGTACCTGTGTCAATTTCTTAAAACAATGAAGTTTGTTCCTTTCACAAAAGATTTCCCTGTAGCATTTGATGCTGTTTGATAACATTATATCCACAGTAGAACTTCCTTCAAAATTGGAGTAAACCCTCTCAAACCCTGCTGCTGCTTTATTCACTAGGTTTATGGAATAACCTAAATCCTTTGTTGTTATTTCAACAATGTTCATAGCATCTCCACCTGGAGTAGATTCCATCTCAAGAAAATATTTTCTTTGCTCATCCATAAGAAGCAACTCCCCACTTGTTCAAGTTTCATCATGAGTTTACAGCAATTTAATCTCATCTTAAGGCCCTAATTCTAATTCTGATTGTCATGTGATTTCTACCACATCTGTAGGGACTTCCTCCACTGACATCCTGAGCCCTCAAAGTCATCCATGAGGGCTGGAATCAACTTCTTCCAAACTCCTGTTAATGTTGATATTTCAACCTCCTCCCATCAAACACAAATGTTCTTAATGGCATTTGCTATTAAGGACATTTGTGATTCATGGGAGGAGTTTGAAATATCATGAAGGGATTAATGGTGAAACCTTTCCAAAAGGTTTTCAATTCAGTTTATCCAGACTCATCAAAGAAATTACTATCTATGACAGCTATACCTTTACAAAATGCATTTATTATTTAATAAAAACACTTGAAAGTCAAAACCACTCTTTGATCCACAGGCTGAAGGATAGATATTGTATTAGCAGCCATGAACATAACATTAATTTCCAAGTACATTCCATCTAAGCTTCTGAGTAGCTAGGAGAATTATTAATAAGCAGCAATCTTATTTCCTTTTTTCTTTTCTTTCCTTTTTATTTTTTTTCTCCTTTATATAGTTTCCCTCTTGTTGCCCAGGATGGAGGGCAGTGGCGTGGTCTTGGCTCACTGCAACTTCCGCCTCCAGGGTCCAAGCCATTCTTCTGTGTCAGCCTCCCAAGTAGCTGAAATTACAAGTACCACCACCATGCCTGGCTAATTTTTTTGTATTTTTATTAGACATGGGGTTTCATAATCTTCGCCAGGCTAGTCTCCAACTTCTGATCTCAGGCGATCCAACCACCTCGGCCTCCCAAAGTGCAGGGATTATAGGTGTGAGCCACTGCACCAGGCCAAGCAGCAATCCCTTTAAAGGACTCGTTTTTTTTTTTTTTTTTTTTTTTTTTTTTTTTTTTTTTTTTTTCTGAGCAGTAGGTCTCAATAGTGGGATTAAAATATACAGTAAAACATACTGTTAACAGTTGTGTTGTCACTCAGACTGTGATGTTCCATTTCTAGAGCACAGAAAGAATAGGTTTTGAATAATTCTTAAGAGCCCTGAGATTTTCTGAGTGGTGAATGAGCATTGGCAGTCAGCACATCCTTTGAAGTTTTGAAGCCAAGTTTTGACGTCTCTCTAGCGATGAAAATTTTACATCTTCAGTAAGCTTAATCATTTCTAGCTCTTTAGTTAAAGTGAGAGACGTGCAATTCTTTCTTCCATTTGAGCTCTTTGAGGCCACTGTGGTTACTAATTAACACCCCCAGTGGGTGTCATCCTCCTCCCTCCTCAATCGAGTTCACCCACATCTCTGCGTAGGGAACAGGGCTTTCTGCACCACACACGCCCTGCTTGCCTGGGGCTCTCCCACAGGGGGCTTTGGTGAGCCAGGGAGCAAGGGCCATGACCCAGCTCCAGCCCAGCCAGGCTGTGCAGTCAGAAGGAATCTCTCAACCTGCCATTGCACGTGGGAATTTTTGTGTTCACTGCCCTGGCTACTCTGGAAGTAGGACTGTCCCACCCTCAGACACCTCGGTGGCCTCCGCACCCCAACAAATGCCAGGAGGACGAGGATCTGCAGCATGGCAGCCTGCTGGGCGCATGCTCAGTGGGACAGCTTCGGCCCCCTCAAGCTGAGTCACAGGGGCAAGGTGTGTTTGCACCACCCACGTCCCACTGGAGTCCGCGGTGGGTCTGGAGCCCCAGGTCGCCAGGGCCGTGTGGGAAACCAAAGACGGGGCACCTCCACCTCCGAAGCTAGCGACCCCGGAGGCCTCCCGATCAAGCACAGATGCAAGCCATCCAGGCACCTCTCAACCACTCCAGGAGATGGGGCGCTAGTCTACACTCACCTCCAGCCAGTTAGATGAGCTCCTGTCAACCCCAGAGTTTCAGCAAAAGGCACAACCTTTCCTAGATCTGGCGCCACTGGGGAAGCTGAAGGAAGTGGAAGAGACCGCTCCGCTGGAACCACTCCTCAGCCAGGAAGAACACCGGGCTCTGCTGGAGAAGCTTTAGGATGCGGGGTCGGGGCGGGGTGGGGGCAGGGCGGCGGCCTCTCTTTCGCGGTGAACCTCTGACTCGGTATGGAGAGGCATGTCTTCCCTTCCAGCTGACCTGCCTAGGATCGCTGAGTTCCAGGTCCCATGAGAGACTCCACTCAGAGGAGGGCTGTCATTCTTTCCTGAGCATCCCGGGGATCCCAGGGCCCCTCCAGGCACCGGAAGATGGAGTGTCTACTGCTCATGCGCGGGTTAGAAGGCAGCAGCCTAGGTTTTCTAACCAGCTCAGGCGGAGCTCTCATCCATTCCCTCTTGCGCCCCCGCCGCGTCCTTCAGTGGGGCGGGCGGAGACCTCCATCCCGGGAAACACTGGCCTGGGCAGGTGCCAAGCCTACTCTTCTTTCCGCGTCTCGCCACCTCTGTCTCCCCGCCCCACCGTCACTCCCCTACCCTTGCCCAGCCAGCTTCCTCGGAATCACCGTGGAGTGCCTGACAGCTAAATGCAGACCCGAGACCCCGTGCAAACCGGGGTGCTGCCCTTTATACGCGGGAGGGAACTCAGGCAGAGATGGGGAGAGGAAGGGAGACAGAGAGGGAGGGAGCGATGGAGGGAGAAAAGAACGGATGGACCCAGGGACCTAGGAAGGTTTGGAGGGATAGGAAGGAGAGAGGGAAGGAGGGAGGGAGGGAGGAAGGGAGGAACTGAGGGAGGCACGGAGGGAAAGAGGGAGGGAGGGTGGGAGCAAGAAACAAAGAGGGGAAGGCAGAGAGAAAAGCGGTCTTCTTCCTCCAGGACCAGCGGGATCTTGCACTCCGGAAAAATGTTGGGTGCCCAGGGCAGGCTAAGTGCTCTGCCCACAGCCGCGTCAGCCTGCGGGGCTCTCACCGGCCCTCTGGATCGCCAGCCTGGGTTACTTCATCTGGGAGCAATTCAGACGAATTTCGTCTCCAAAGGAATAAGCGAATTACCCAGAGAGCAATGAGCCAAGACTCGGGTGATTGTTCATTTTTCATCCACATGGTTCACAGATGAGATAGCCCCACGTTGAGCCTGCAAAGGAGGGCGAGGTGGATAGTCCCGCCCACACAGGAGTCACCCTCAGGCCGACTGAAACATGGTTTTGGGTTCCACTTTCGTTTGTCTTCTGCAAGGGGGCCTGTTGCTCATGTGTCTCTAGCCCCTGAAAGCGTGACCGTTTTGACTCTTTGTTTCCCGAGCTCTGTGGGATCACAGAAACCTCCAGAGAATAGTGAAAAAGCAGCATCGTGTTTTCGCTCTCCTTTCCAGTTTCCTCTTTGGAAACAGGTCATAGTGGAGACTCTCCATGTCTTAGGAAACAGGAAACCATCGTCAGGCCGTGATGCACTGGGCGTTTCTTTGTAGTTTCGCTCTCATTTTCTACACGAAAATGAACGAGATTCGTAAGGAATCAGAAAAGAATTTATGGTACACAAGTCTTGACCACTGTTGCATTCCACTTTGAAATCACTTTGAGCTAAAACAACAGTTTTCCAAGATTTAAAGAAAAATAGATTTTATAAAAGGGATTCTTTTATTCACTCAATACATAATTTAAGTTACTGAGAGTAACAAGTGATTTTTTTCCACTATAATTTGCTCTGATGAAAGAAATAATTCTTTTAACTCCTCACAAATGCTACATTTTCAGGACTAAAGGAATTATCAGTAGGCATTCTTTCTTTTTGATCTAAGTTATTTGTCTCTAAAATATGTCAAGTAAGCTTTTAAAGATTCAGGGAGGGGCAGTTTCATGATTTTTTCTCTCAGTAAATTTTGAGGTTATTCCTCTGGCTTCATCGCTTCACTGTGATCTTTTTCTTCCTCTTCTTTGCTATCTTCTTCCATTTTTTCATCCTCCTCACCGTCTAGAGGCTGAGGAATAAGCTGATTACCCACAAATACGTAAGTGGTAATTCTCTGTTTAACTCTCTTTCCTTTCCTTTTGGGTGGAGCCCTTTGAGGAATCCCCTTGGCCTGCATCTCATCATTTATGAAATTTCTAAGTGTGGGTCGAATGTAAATACGAGCCAAGTCCTGTAGATTCCTGACAGTGATTCCTTACAGATTTGCACTTGTGAGGGTTAGATTTAATTTTATATAAGGTTTAAATAATAGTTAAACTTATGTAACCTGATCTGAATTTGCATTTCCTCTATGAAAACTTCATTTATCTAATAAGGAAATCAAATGATTGTAGACCTATTTAGCTTAATTTTGATGTAATTACTGTTGCTGGGTTGCTGTATTTATATTCTGGGCAATATATGAGTGTAATAACAATACAAAATACTGAATAATTTAGCTTGTATAAATCCCACAAATTTTATGAAATTTCACAGCACAGCTACTTTTGCTTTTGAATCTCTTTCCAAAAGACATTAGTAAAATATGGACTTCTCTCATAGAGATTTTAAGAGCAAAGCAAGTGAATTATTAAAATAGGAAGTATGTACTTAACACATCTTTTTAAATGGACCCTTTACATTTTCAGTATTTTAAAAAATGAGGTTATCTTAACTCTCTAGAATATTTTTATTATTATTATACTTTAAGTTTTAGGGTACATGTGCAAAATGAGCAGGTTAGTTACATATGTATACATGTGTCATGTTGGTGTGCTGCACCCATTTAGCACTCGACATTTAGCATTAGGTATATCTTCTAAAGTTATCCCTCCACCCTCCGCCCACCCGACGACATTCCCCAGAGTGTGATGTTCACCTTCCTGTGTCCGTGTGTTCACATTGTTCAATTCCCACCTATGAGTGAGAACATGCAGTGTTTGGTTTTCTGTCCTTGGGATAGTTTACTGAGAATGATGATTTCCAATTTCATCCATGTCCCTAAAAAGGACATGAACTCATCATTTTTTATGGCTGCATAGTATTCCATGGTGTGTATGTGCCACGTTATCTTAATCCAATGTTGGACATTTGGGTTGGTTCCAAGTCTTTGCTATTGTGAATAGTGCCGCAATAAACATACTTGTGCATGTGTCTTTATAGCAGCATGATTTATAGTCCTTTGGGTATATACCCAGTAATGGGATGGCAGGGTCAAAAGGTATTTCTAGTTATAGATCCTTGAGGAATCACCACACCGACTTCCACAATGTTTGAACTAGTTTACAATTCCACCAACAGTGTAAAAGTGTTCCTATTTCTCCACATCCTCTCCAGCACCTGTTGTTTCCTGACTTTTTAATGATCGCCATTCTAACTGGTGTGAGATGGTATCTCATTGTGGTTTTGATTTGCATTTCTCTGATGGCCAGTGATGGTGAGCATTTTTTCATGTGTTTTTTCGCTGCATAAATGTCTTCTTTTCAGAAGTGTCTGTCCATGTCCTTCGCCCACTTTTTGATGGGGTTGTTTGTTTTTTTCTTGTAAATTTGTTTGAGTTCATTGTAGATTCTGGATATTAGCCCTTTGTCAGATGAGTAGGTTGTGAAAATTTTCTCCCATTTTGTAGGTTGTCTGCTAACTCTGATGGTAGTTTATTTTGCTGTACAGAAGCTCTTTAGTTTAATTAGGTCCCATTTGTCAATTTTGCCTTTTGTTGCCATTGCTTTTGGTGTTTTAGACATGAAGTCCTTGCCCATGCCTGTGTCCTGAATGGTAATGCCTAGGTTTTCTTCTGGGATTTTTATGGTTTTAGGTCTAATGTTTAAGTCTTTAATCCATATTGAATTATTTTTTGAATAAGGTGTAAGGAAGGGATCCAGTTTCAGCTTTCTACATATGGCTAGCCAGTTTTCCCTGAACCATTTATTAAATAGGGAATCCTTTCCCCATTGCTTGTTTTTCTCAGGTTTGTCAAAGATCAGAGAGCTGTATATATGTGGCATTATTTCTGAGGGCTCTGTTCTGTTCCACTGATATATGACTCTGTTTTGATACCAGTACCATGCTGTTTTGGTTACTATAGCCTTGTAGTATAGCTTGAAGTCAGGTAGCGTGATGCCTCCAGGGTTGCTCTTTTGGCTTAGGATTGACTTGGCGATGAGGGCTCTTTTTTGGTCCCATATGAACTTTAAAGTAGTTTTTCCAATTCTGTGAAGAAAGTCATTGGTAGCTTGATGGGGATGGCATTGAATCTATAAATTACCTTGGGCAGAATGGCAATTTTCACGATATTGTTTCTTCCTACCCATGAGCTTGGAATGTTCTTCCATTTGGTTCTATCCTCTTTTAATTCAATGAGCAGTGGTTTGTAGTTCTCCTTGAAGAGGTCTTTCATGTCCCTTGTAAGTTGGATTCCTAGATATTTTATTCTCTTTGAAGCAATTGTGAATGGGAATTCACTCATGATTTGGCTCTGTTAGTCTGTTATTTGTGTATAAGAATGCTTGTGATTTTTGTACATTGATTTTGTATCCTGAGAATTTGCAGAAGTTTCTTATCAGCTTAAGGAGATTTTGGGCTGAGACAATGGGGTTTTCTAGATATACAATTGTGTCATCTGCAAACAGGGACAATTTGACTTCCTCTTTTCCTAATTGAATACCCTTTATTTCCTTCTCCTGCCTAATTGCCCTGGCCAGAACTTCCAACTCTATGTTGAATAGGAGTGGTGAGAGAGGGCATCCCTGTCTTGTGTCAGTTTTCAAAGGGAATGCTTCCAGGTTTTGCCCATTCAGTATGATATTGGCTGTGGGTTTGTCTTAGATAGCTCTTATTATTATGAGATACGTTCCATCAACACCTAATTTATTGAGAGTTTTTAGCATGGAGGGTTGTTGAGTTTTGTCAAAGGACTCTTCTGTATCTATTGAGATAATCATGTGGTTTTTGTCTTTCATTGTGTTTATATGCTGGATTATGTTTATTGATTTGTGTATATTGAACCAGCCTTGCATCCCAGGGATGAAGCCCACTTGATCATGGTGGATAAGCTTTTTGATGTGCTGCTTTATCTCGTTTGCTAGTATTTTATTGAGGATTTTTGCATCAATGTTCATCAAGGATATTGGTCTAAAATTCTCTTTTTTTGTTATGTCTCTGCCCAGCTTTGGTATCAGGATGACACTAGCCTCATAAAATGATTTAGGGAGGATTCCATCTTTTTCTATTGATTGGAATAGTTTCAGAAGGAATGGTGCCAGTTCCTCCTTGTACCTCTGGTAGAATTCGGATGTGAATCCATCTGGTCCTGGAATTTTTTTGGTTGGTAAGCTATTGATTATTGCCTCAATTTCAGAGCCTGTTATTTGTCTATTCAGAGATTCAACTTCTTCCTGGTTTAGTTTTGGGAGGGTGTATGTGTCGAGGAATTTATCCATTTCTTCTAGATTTTCTAGTTTATTTGCATAGAGGTGTTTGTATTATTCCCTGATGGTAGTTTGTATTTCTGTGGGATTGGAGATTGTATCCCCTTTATCATTTTTTATTGCATCTATTTGATTCTTCTCTCTTTTTTTCTTTATTAGTCTTGCTAGCGGTCTATCAATTTTCTTGGTCCTTTCAAAAAACCAGCTCCTGGATTCATTAATTTTTTGAAGAGTTTTTTGTGTCTCTATTTCCTTCAGTACTGCTCTGATTTTAGTTATTTCTTGCCTTCTGCTAACTTTTGAATGTGTTTGCTCTTGCTTTCCTAGCTCTTTTAATTCTAATGTTAGGGTGTCAATTTTGGATGTTTTCTGCTTCCTCCTATGGGCATTTAATGCTATAAATTTCCCTCTACACTGCTTTAAATGTGTCCCAGAGATTCTGGTATGTTGTGTCTTTGTTGTCATTGGTTTCAAAGAACATCTTTATTTCTGCCTTCATTTCATTATGTACCCAGTAGTCATTCAGGAGCAGGTTGTTCAGTTTCCATGTAGTTGAGCAGCTTTGAGTGACTTTCTTCATCCTGAGTTCTAGTTTGATTGCACTGTGGTCTGAGACACAGTTTGTTACGATTTCTGTTCTTTTACATTTGCTGAGGAGATCTTTACTTCCAACTATGTGGTCAATTTTCGAATAGGTTTGGTGCTGAAAAAAATGTATACTCTGTTGATTTAGAGTGGAGAGTTTTGTAGATGTCTATTAGGTCCACTTGGTGCAGAGCTGAGTTCAATTCCTGGGTATCCTTGTTAACTTTCTGTCTCGTTGATCTGTCTAATGTTGAGAGCGGGGTGTTTAAGTCTCCCATTATTATTGTGTGGGAGTCTAAGTCTCTTTGTAGGTCACTCAGGGCTTGCTTTATGAATCTGGGTGCTCCTGTATTGGGTGCATATATATTTAGGATACTTAGCTCTTCTTGTTGAATTGATCCCTTTACCATTATGTAATGGCCTTCTTTGTCTCTTTTGATCTTTGTTGGTTTAAAGTCTGTTTTATCAGAGATTAGGATTGCAACCCCTGCCTTTTCTTGTTTTCCATTTGCTTGGTAGATCTTCCTCCATCCTTTTATTTTGAGCTTATCTGTGTCTCTGCACGTGAGATGGGTTTCCTGAATACAGCACACTGATGGGTCTTCACTCTTTATCCATTTTGCCAGTCTGTGTCTTTCAATTGGAGAAGTTAGTCCGTTTATATTAAAAGTTAATATTGTTATGTGTGAATTTGATCCAGTCATTATGATGTTAGCTGGTTATTTTTCTCGTTAGTTGATGCAGTTTCTTCCTAGCCTTGATGGTCTCCACAATTTGGCATGATTTTGCAGTTGCTGGTACCAGTTGTTCCTTTCCATGTTTAGTACTTCCTTCAAGATCTCTTTTAGGGCAGGTCTGGTGGTGACAAAATCTCTCAGCATTTACTTGTCTGTAAAGTATTTTGTTTCTCCTTCATTTATGAAGCTTAGTTTGGCTGGATATGAAATTCTGGGTCCAAATTCTTTTCTTTAAGAATGTTGAATATTGGCCCCCACTCTCTTCTGGCTTGTAGAGTTTCTGCTGAGAGATCCACTGTTAGTCTGATGGACTACCCTTTGTGCATAACCCGACCTTTCTCTCTGGCTGCCCTTAACATTTTTTCCCTCATTTCAACTTTGGTGAATCTGACAATTATGTGTCTTGGAGTTGCTCTTCTCGAGGGGTATCTTTGTGGTGTTCTCTGTATTTCCTGAATCTGAATGTTGGCCTGCCTTGCTAGATTGGGGATGTTCTCTTGGATAATATCCTGAAGAGTGTTTTCCAACTTGGTTCCATTCTCCCCGTCACTTTCAGGTACACCAGTCAGACGTAGATTTGGTCTTTCCACATAGTCCCGTATTTCTTGGAGGGTTTGTTCGTTTCTTTTTATTCTTTTTTCTCTAAACTTCCCTTCTCGCTTCATTTCATTCATTTCATCTTCCATCACTGATACTGTTTCTTCCAGTTGATTGCATTGGCTCCTGGGACTTCTGCACTCTTCACGTAGTTCTCAAGCCTTGGATTTCAGCTCCATCAGCTCCTTTAAGCACTTCTCTGTATTGTTTATTCTAGTTATACATTCGTCTAATTTTTTTTCAAAGTTTTTTAACTTCTTTGCCTTTGGTTTGAATTTCCTCCTGTAGCTCGGAGTAGTTTGATCATCTGAAGACTTCTCTCAACTCGTCAAAATCATTCTCCCTCCAGCTTTGCTCCATTGTTGATGAGGAACTGCATTCCTTTGGAGGAGGAGAGGCACTCTGCTTTTTAGAGTTTCCAGTTTTTCTGCTCTGTTTTTTCCCCATCTTTGTGGTTTTATCTCCTTTTGGTCTTTGATGATGGTGATGTACAGATGGGTTTTTGGTGTGGATGTACTTTCTGTTTGTTAGTTTCCTTCTAACAGACAGGACCCTCAGCTGCAAGTCTGTTGGAGTTTGCCAGAGGTCCACTCCAGATGCTGTTTGACTTTGTAACAGCAGCGGTGGCTGCAGAAGAGCAGATTTTCATGAACCATGAATGCTGCTGTCTGATCGTTCCTCTGGAAGTTTTGACTCAGAGGAGTACCCGGCCGTGTGAGGTATCAGTCTGCCCCTACTGGGGGGTGCCTCCCACTTAGGCTGCTTGGAGTTCAGGGGTCAGGAACCCACTTAAGGAGACAGTCTGGCCATTCTCAGGTCTCCAGCTGCGTGCTGGGAGAACCATTGCTCTCTTCAAAACTGTCAGACAGGGACATTTAAGTCTGCAGAGGTTACTGCTGTCTTTTTGTTTGTCTGTGCCCTGCCCCCATAGGTGGAGCCTATAGAGGCACACAGGCCTCCTTGAGCTGTGGTGGGCTCCACCCAGTTCGAAGTTCCCAGCTGCTTTGTTTACCTATGCAAGCCTGGACAATGGCGGTGCCCCTCCCCCAGCCTCACTGCCACCTTGCAATTTGATCTCAGACTGCTGTGCTAGCAATCAGTGAGACTCCGTGGGTGTAGGACCCTCCGAGCCAAGTGCGGGATATAATCTCCTGGTGTGCTGTTTTTTAAGCCCGTTGGAAAAGTGCAGTATAAGGGTGGGAGTTACCCGATTTTCCAGGTCCATCTGTCACTCCTTTCTTTGACTAGGAAAGGGAATTCCCTGACCCCTTGCACTTCCCGTGTGAGGCAATGCCTAGCCCTGCTTTGGCTTGCACACGGTGCGCTGCACTCACTCTCCTGCGCCCACTGTCTGGCACTCCCTAGTGAGATGAACCCAGTGCCTCAGATGGAAATTCAGAAATCACCCGTCTTGTGCGTCAGTCACGCTGGGAGCTGTAGACTGCAGCTCTTCCTATTTGGCTATCTTGGCTGTGCCCACTCTCTAGAATTTTTAAATTATATTTAGAATTGTTTTTTCTACAGTTCACTGTATAAACTATTTGGTTTTTTTAAAAAAGCAAAATCATCGTTATGTGTGACTCTTGATAGGCCACAGAACAAGTGAATGAGCATGACTGAGACCACTTTCTTAGATGTCTGTAAGTAGCAGGGCCATGGTAGACCTGCTCAGCGGATGCACTTTAGCAGATGGAACTTCTAGTTTACCTGAATATTTATCCTTGACAAGGTAGGGCTGAGCCTACCCTTGCTTTGGATCTTTCTAGTACAAGAAATATTCACAGAAATTGTATCTAGATACCTTTTGTTTGGAAAATCCTGTTCAGAATCATAGTGTAATCTTAGGGACTCATGCCATGCTCATTTGACTTCTTCCCATATTTTTTATGTTTCTTTTGGTAAAACTATACTGGTTTTCATTTTTTACTTAATATCACACAATTAAACTATCCATATTTGAGCTTTATTGTAGCTTATCAGTGATAAAAAACAGGTAGTAATTGCCTTTGTTTGCTTGTTTGTTTTCCTAATAAGGCCTGAAAACAGCCATTCCTTGTTAAGGAAGTGTGCAATGTAACATATTTGCTAGAGTTACATGGATTATATATTTCTTAAAGGGAAAAATTTGAGAGTATCATGTATTACCACCAGGATTATTATTACAGTAGTTGCTCAGATTTGGTTAAGGAAGCCCAATCAAAGTATAGTTAAAGGATTATTATCTCTCTGTTAATATTAAGACATTGTTTCCAAAATCTCAGCCCCAATAATTCCACAGCATCTGAAAACAAGTGTTTGTGATCATGTGTAAGCATGAAGTTGTTCCAAGTAAGTGAGGATATTTTAGTTATGTGAAAGGCAGTATCAATGGAAGGTTATTTGTTTTATACCAGTGGCCAGGATGGTGGAATTGGGGTTATTTCTACAGTTATTCTTAGATGATTACTAAACTGCTAAGAAATGCCCCATATGATTTGTATCTAGGAAAGAAAAAAATCAGTATCATACTGTTGTCATCTGTCAGAATTGTTCATTTTATTCTGAATTAAATGTGGCTTTTGAAGTTACCTTGAATTCCTGGTGACCACATGTTTTTATCTGGAAAACCTGGGAAAGTTGTCTGTCCAATCTACCCTGCTGTTTTTTTTTTTTTCTCGGTTGGAACTGCTGTTTAGATGATGCTTTTACTATGCAGGAGAGAGTTTTTGTTAAGGATATATTTGAAGATTGGGTTTTCCGTATTGTCTTTCATTCTTTGACTTTGGCAAAGTGTACAGTAGATTTTCATGATCATTGCATACTTCTTGTCATGGAAATGTATTTTTATGTTTTTAAATACATTCATTTTACACTTGTGACTTTATTATTGACTTTAAGAGGCAGAAATAAAAAAATAAATTTAAAAAAAAAGAAAATGAATGCGATCCACACACCTGCATGAGTGAGACTATCACGGCAACAGCGACACCCACAGGCATTGCCGCCTTCACGGAGAGGGCATGGAAACCTCAAGACTATCATGGATGTTCAGTTCTACACTCCACCCTTCCAAGGTGGTTTCTCCCTGAAATCTTGTGTGAGCCCCGGGAGAAACTTCCAGTTTCCGTAGAATTCTGGAGAACTCAGAGAGCCAGCCCTGGAAGCCCCCCTTTCCTGGCCGATCTGGCCCCACCTTCACCTACCACACATGGCCCTGTGTCTGTGGTCTCTGGCTTCAGAGGGCGAGTTATCCAGGGCCCTTGGGTACTCATGCATATTCGTGAAGGGGTGAAGCTGGTGGGTCTTTATAAGTGCCACTGGCGGGGTCGGACTCCTGACTGGAACTGCGTGCAGCACAAAGGCCAACTGAGGTGCATGGGCACTGCCGGCCACTCTCTGCCCTTGTCTCTCCGTGAAATTCCGGCCAGGTTCCCCTGCGATGGCTCTCCAGACACCTTCTGACAGCCCCTTCCCCACGGAAGCCTGAGGACGAGGACGGCAAAGGGACTCGTTTGTAACCTGAATGAAAAAGATGCCCTGCCAGCGTGCTTTGAGTGGAACCCTTACCTGAACTGGCCAGAGAGACCTGCCTTTTAGAGTCCAGGATTCAGATTTCGTGTAAGAATCGAAGGTTCAGGCATCCAGGCCAGGGTGGCATGGAACCCACGCACGCAGATGGCCTGTGCAATGCGGCCCACAAGGATGCCACCCTCCCTCCTTGGTCGCCTTCACCCCCACCAGGGCGTGGGGTACAGGGGGCTTTCGTTAGCCAGGCAGCAAGGGTCACCACTCTGCTGCAGCCCAGCGAGGCTTCCCAGGCCGAAGGAATCTCCCAACCTGCCATGGAACATGGGGATTTTGGGTTTGCTGTCCTGGCTCCTTCGGAAGTGGCGCTGACCCACCCTCAGACACCTGGGTGACCTCAGCACCCAAACAGATGGAAGGGGGACCAGGATCCACACTACGGTGACCTTCTGGGTTTGTGCTCAATGGGACAGCATGGGCCGCTCACGCTGAGTCAAACAGATGGCAGGGGGACCAGGACCCACAGCAAGGCGGCCTTCTGGGTACCTCCTCAGTGGGACAACTTGAGCCACGCAGGCTGAGTCACAGGAGCAAGGTGTGCTTGCACCGCACACGTCCCACATGAGTCCATATTGGGGCTGGGGCCAGGATCTCCAAGTCACCAGGGCACGTGGGGACGTGAAGCCGAGGCACATCTACCGCCGCAGCTCGCGCCCATGGAGGCCTCTGCGTGTCAGAAGCAGATGTAAGCCATCCAGACACCCTCCCAACCACTGCAGGAGCTGGAGTGTTCATCTACACTCGCATCCACCCTGCTATGTGAACTCCTGTCGACCGCAGAATTTCAGCAAAAGGCACATCCTTTCCTAGCAACGGAGCCACTGGGGGAGTTGAAGGACGTGGAAGAGCCCACTTTTCTGGAACCACTTCTCAGCCAGGGAGAACACTGGGCTCAGTTGGAGAAGCTTTAGGACGCACGGTTGGGAAAGGATGGGGACAGCGGGGTGGCCCTTCTTTCACGGTGAACCTCTGGTTCGGTATGGAGACCTGTGTCTTCCCTTCCAGCTGGCCTGTCTAGGATTCCTGAGTCCAGGTCCAGCAAGAGACTCCACAGAAAGGAGGGCTGTCATTCTTTTCTGAGCATCTCAGGGAGTTCAGAGCCAGCACAGGTACTCAGAGATGGGCCGTCTACTGCCCATGCACGGGTCCACGGGCAGCCGGCTAGGGTTTGGGACCAGCCCAGGCAGGGCTCTCATACCTTCCTCAGCACCCCTACGCCTTGTACACCCCCCCCGGCCCCCGCATTCTTCAGTGGTGTAGGCAGAGACCTCCACCCCGGGAAACACCGGCCAGGGCAGTGGACAGGCCTGCTCTCCTTTCTGCAGCTCAACTCCACTGCCTCCCCACTCCACCATCACTTGCACACCCATGCCCTGCCATACTCCCTGGCATCACGTGGAGTGCCTGGCAACTAAATGTAGACCCCGAGATCTCTCACAAACTGTGGTTCTGCTATTTCTAGGCAGGAGGGAAGCCAGGCAGAGATGGGGAAAGGAACGGAGACAAAGTGAGAGGGAGTGACAGAGGGAGGAAAGGACGGATGAACGGAGGGCCATTGGAAGGGATGGAGAGAGGGAGGGAAAGAAAAAGAGAAGAATGGAGGGAGGGAAGGAGGGATAAATGGAGGTATGGATGGAGGGAGAGAGGGAAAGAGAGAAGAACAGAGGGAGGAGAGAGGGAGAGAAGGAAGAATAGAGGGAAGGGTGGACAGAGGGAGAAAAGGAGCAAGAAACAGAGAAAGGAAGGCAAAGAGAAAAGCTGTCTTCTGCCTCCAGGACCAGCAGGACCTCGAACTCTGGGAAAATGTTGGGTGCCCAGTGCAGGCTGAGTGCTGGGCCAAAGGCCGTGTAGGCCAACGGTGCCCTCACCGGCCCTCGGGATTGTCAACCTGGGTTACTTCATCTGGGAGCGATTCAGATGAATTCTACCTCCCAAGGAATGAGCGAATTCCCCAAAGAGCAGAGCCGAGACTCGAATGGTTGTCTGTTTTTCATCCACATGGTTCACAGATGGCATATCACCATGCTAAGCCTGCAACAGAGCACGAGGCAGATACTCCCATCCACACAGGAGTCACAATCAAGCCGAGTGAACCATGATTCCAGATTCCACGTTCCTTTGCCCTCTGCAAGGTGGCCTGTTGCTCACTGGTCTCTGGCCCCCGAAAGCGAGACCATGTGGACTGTTTGTTTCCCGAGCTCTGTGGGGACACAGAAACCTCCAGCGAAGCGCGGAAAAGTGGCAATGTGTCTTCGCTCTCCTTTGCAGTTTCCAAACAGGCCATTTTGGAGACTCCCCATGTTGCAGGAAACAGGAATGCATCATCAGGCTGTGATGCCTCAGTCCCCTGCCCTGACTCCAGGCCAACCAGGAGGCCTCCCTTTTGCTGACACTCCAGGCCTTCCCTCGGCTCACGAGCTCCCGAGCTTCCAACACATTGCACCGGCTCAGGACAGGGTGTGCTTGGAGGCGTCAGGGCCTTGGACCCACAGTTCTGTGATCCCCTCCAGTCCTCTGCCTTACCACAGAAAAATTGTTTTGGATCCCTCGCTGACCCTCCCGCAAGGCCCTCTCTTACCCCACACACCCAGAGCCGCCAGGGCTGCCCAGGGGCGAACAGCCTGCCCAGCCCTTTTTCTCACAACGCCCACACCATCGTCGCTTGTCCCGACGAGTACCCGCCCATGGCCAACGGGAAAGGAAGGCCCTGATTTGCCCCACCCTGGCACTAGAGTCCTGGCAGCCTGATCCCGGGAAAGAGGGGCTGACGGACATCCAGACACACCACACCAACACCACGAGCAAACCCACCCCAACACACACACAGATACACACAGGGGCACGCACACAGGCACACAAGCACACACACGGACACACACACAAGGACATACAGGCAAAGACACAGACACAGCTTGAAAGAGAGCTAGGGAGACTGGGATGGAGAGATAGAATTGTATGGAGAGAGAGAAAGGTGGAGGAGGAGAGAGACAGAAGGTGACAGAAGAGCGAGAGGTGGAGGGGGAAATAGAGAAAGGGAGACGGCGAGGGAGTTGTAGAGCAAGAGAGACAGAGCCTTGGAGAAGGAGGCTCTGCTCAGGTAGACAGGGCAACTTTGAGCATGCTGGGGTGAGGTGGAGGGTGCTTGGGCCAGGCTAGAACAGGCCGTCTGGACCGCCCAAGTGGGAAAACCAACGGAGCCCTGAGACGTGTTTTTTTTTTTTTTTCTTGGATTGGTTGGTTGCTTTTGGGGTGCGTTTCATAGGGTCCTTCTGTCTCCTAGATGTGGTGGTCCCTGAGATTTGTAGAGTGCACCCGTCCATCAGGTGGAAGCTGTGGCACCAAGCGTGTCCACGGGGCCAGGCCTGGGTCTCTCTTCTGTCCTCAGGACTTGAGTTTACACGAAGTCAGTGGCAATAGGAAACAGGGTGCACAGGGACGGATTTATTCGTGGCTGGGAAAAACAATGTCCTTCCCACGGGGAAAGCAGCCCACGTGTTCTGGAGTGGAGGTCTTGGCTGGTGACTGTGGGACCTGCTGCCCCAGCTTGGACAGTTGCAGTGGCAATTGATGAATGAATTGAATTGCCTGGGGTCCGGGGAGTGGGAAGACAACCCGGAGGGCAGGAAACCCTTGCCTGCGCCTTTGGGGTCTAGTACCTGCCACAGAGCCTCAGCTGGAGCCGGGCTCCTGGTGGGGCTGCAGCCAGGCAGAAGAGGTGGAATGCTGATGCCTGGCAGTATTGCAGCTGCGGACCCCCACGAGGAGGTTTCATCTTGACATAAATGTTTTTCTTTCTTCAGCTGATATGTATCCTTAATTTTAGATTAGTGGTAACTCCACAAATTTAGAGGTACAAAATATGATTGCCCACACCTTATAATCGCATTACCACCTCCCATTACCATCAACTTTCCCCCTCCTCACCACCCTCAACCCGCAGAGTAGGTCTCGCCATGTTGCCCAGGCTGGCCTCAAACTCCTGGGCTTAAGTGATATGCCTGCCTTGGCCTCCCAAAGTGCTGGGATCAGCGGTGTGAGTCACCATGCCCAGCCAACCACCACCAAGTTTTGATTCAGCAGCACTGGGTCGTGGAGATAAGGACTCACAAATTTAGAAAAGTTTTTAAATATCATAACGTTTCTGTGAGGAAATAGTATTTGTTATTACATTTTTAGACTCTTTTATAATGTTATTTTTTTTCACTGAACACCGTACTAAGTAGTAATTGGAAAATCACAGGATAAGTCATATTACTTTTTCTAATACAGAGTCCTTGGCTGTTCTCTAAGCTAAACCTGATCACCTACATTGAGAAAAAGAAAAAGCCCCAGAGTGTGAGGAGACAGGAGATAGTAGCCAAACATCCAAAGAGGTGGGAGTGAATAAGGCAGATGACACAGATGAGATGTCCAAAGGTCAAGGAGAAAGCCAGATCTTAAAGTGTGGTTTGCGAAGCTATACTCCAATGGAAATCTTTTCTGAGAAGCCCTGGTTTCTTTCTCTTGCTTTTATTAGAGACAGACAACTTCTGCCCCATGCTCTTCAGTTTTCTAGGACTGGACTTCACCTTCAACGATCATTCATCTAAGTTACAAAGAAAATCAAACCCTTTGCATGGCTTGCAAGGGACTGGAGGACCTGGCTGCTTGCTCTTTTATTGCTTTTGAGGACATGGGACCGTCTGTGGTTTTTAAGGAACTCTATGTTAAACATTTTCTAATTTCCATTTTGAGCCTTGTCTAAAATGTGTGAGAGCAGTGGAGATATTGGGATTTGGTTTAGCAATAGCAGAAACACCACATCCAGATGTCGTATGATTTCTGCTTTATAATTCCATATCCTGTGAAGGTTTCAAATGTGATTCTACAGAAATTCATGCTCAATAATTTTATCAGAACACTAAGCCTCTACCCCATATAATAAAACCTAATGTTATTTTACTTCAAACATTTAAGTTTTTGGTATGTATTGACGCTAAAGCTGTAAACACTCTGTGCCATAATTCCTAAACTCTAATATGGTTGAATGTGTCTACTTTGCACATTTAAAACATGTACTTTGCCATTGAGTAACTTAGAATATTGCTGAGCATGTATTAAATACCCATTTGTTTCCTGATTTTTTAATAGTTATCATTTTATAATTTTCTCTTGTTTAGTTTGAAGCTTACTAGGATTTTGTCATTGATATGTATGTGTGTATATATATATACACACACACAAGTATATATATAACAACATATGTAATTGATATATATCTATATGATTTATATATGTGTATATACACGCTTATGTGAATATATGCATGTGTACATAACATTGATTTTTTGACCAATAAAAATTGCATAATTATGCATTGTCTACATTATAATAATTTGATATATATTGTAAAATGTTTAATACAATTAAGTTGATGAACATTCATATCACCTCACATGGTTATGATTTTGTAGTGAGAGCATTTGAGGTCGCCTATTGTTGTAGCAAATTTTAAGCATACAAAACACTGTTATTAACTACAATTTAAAGCTGTACATTAGACCCCCAAAACTTATTTATCTTATAACTGAAAGTTTGTAATCTTTGAACACCTTATCATTTTTTCTACCTCCAGGCCTGGTCGTTACCATTGTACTCTCTGCTTCTGTGAGTTCAGGCTTTTTAAATTCTCAATGTAAGTGAGAACATACAGTGTTTGTTTTTCTCTACCCAGCTTATTTTGCATAGCATAATGTATCCAGGTCCATTCATGTTGTTGAAATAGCAGAATTTCATTCTTTTATATGGGTGAATAATATTCAGTTGTCTATTTTACCACATTTTCCTTATCCATTCAGCATCTACAGATAAGTCTTTTTTTAAAAAGTACTCTTGACAGTTGTGAATAATGCTGCATTGAATACAGGGGTGCAGATTATTTTTGAGATGCTGATTTTATTTTGTTTATAGACAGAAGTGGAATTTCGGGATTGTACGATAGTTCAATTTTTTTAAAATAACCTGCATACTAATTTTTATAATGACTCTTCCAGTTTACAACTCATTAAGACTGTACAGAAATATTTTGTCACATCCTTGTTAACACTTGTCATATCTCATTTTTTTATATATTAGCCATTCCAACTGCTGTAAAGTGGTATCTTTTCATTTGCAATTTTCTCATGAATGGTAATGTTTAGCATCTTTCTACACACCTGTTGGATATTTGAATATGTTTGTAAAAAATATTTAGTCTTGGTCGTTGGAGCCAAGATGGCCGAATAGGAATAGCTCCAGTCTACAAATCCCAGCTTGAGTGACACAAAAGATGGGTGATTTCTGCATTTCCAACTAAGGTACCAGGCTCATCTCACTGGGGAGTGCCTGTCAGTGGGTACCAGACAGTGGGTACAGCGCACCAAGCATAAGCCAAAGCAGGGTGAGGCATCACCTCACTGGGGAACTGCAAGGGGACAGGGAATTCCCTTTCCTAGTAAAAGAAAGGGGTGACAGATGGCACCTGGAAAATCGGGTCACTCCCACCCTAATACTGCGCTTTTCAAATGGGCTTCACAAACACCACACCAGGAGATTATATCCTGCACCTGGCTCAGCGGTTCTTATGCCCACGGAACCTCGCTCATTGCTAGCACAGCAGTCTGAGATCAAACTGCAAGGTGGCAGTGAGGATGGGGGAGGTGCGCCCACCATTTCTCAGGCTTCAGTATGTAAACAAAGTGGCTGGGAAGCTCGAACTCAGTGGAGCCCATCAGAGCTCAAGGAGGTCAGACTGCCTCTGTAGGCTACCCCTCTGGAGGCAGGGCACAGACAAACAAAAGACAGCAGTAGCCTCTACAGATATAAATGTCCCTGTCCCACAGCTTTGAAGAGAGTAGTGGTTCTCCCAGTATGCAGCTGGAGATCTGAGAATGGGAAGACTGCCTCCTCAAGTGGGCCCCTGAACCCCAAGTAGCCTAACTAGGAGGCACCCTCCAGTAGTGTTGGACTGACACCTCACAAGGCTGGGTACTCCTCTGAGACAAAACTCCCAGAGGAACGATCAGGCAACAGCATTTTTGGTTCAACAATATCCGCTGTTCTGCAAAAACCACTGCCGATATCCAGGCAAACAGGATCTGGAGTGGACGTCTAGCAAACTCCAACAGACCTGCAGCTGAGGGTCCTGACTGTTAGAAGGAAAACTAACAAACAGAAAGGACATCCACCCCAAAAACCCACCTGTACATCACCATCATCAAAGACCAAAGGTAGATAAAACCACAAAGATGGGGAAAAACAAAGCAGAAAAACCGGAAACTCTAAAAATCATAGCACCTCTCCTCCTCCAAAGGAACACAGCTCTTCACCAGCAATGGAACAAAGCTAGATAGAGAATGACTTTGATGAGTTGAGAGAGGAAGACTTCAGAAGAACAAACTACTCCAAGCTAAAGGAGGAAGTTCAAACCAATGGCAAAGAAGTTAAAAACCTGAAAATAATTAGACAAATGGATAATTAGAATAATCAATGCAGAGAAGTCCTTAAAGGACCTGATGGAGCTGAAAACCATGACACCAGAACTACGTGATGAATAAACAAGCCTCAGTAACCAATGCGATCAACTGGAAGAAATGGTATCAGCGATGGAAGATGAAATGAATGGAATGAAGTCTGAAGAGTAGTTTAGAGAAAAAAGAATAAAAAGAAACGAACAAAGCCTCTAAGAAATACGGGACTATGTGTAAAGACCAAATCTACGTCTAATTGGTGGACCTGAAAGTGACGGGAGAATTAAACCAAGTTGCAAAACAATCAGCAAGATATTATCAGGGAGAACTTCCCAAATCAAGCAAGGCAGGCCAACATTCAAATTCAGGAAATACAGAGAACACCACAAAGACACTCCTCGAGAAGAGCAACTCTAAGACACAACATTGTCAGATTCACCAAAGTTGAAATGAAAGAAAAAATGTTAAGGGCAGCCAGAGAGAAAGGTCAGGTTACCCACAAAGGGAAACCCATCAGATTAACAGCAGATCTCTTTGCAGAAACTCTACAAGGAAGAAGAGAATGGAGGCCAATATTCAACATTCTTAAAGAAAAGAATTTGGATCCAGAATGTCATATACAGCCAAACTAAGCTTCACAAGTGAAGGAGAAATAAAATCCTTTACAGACAAGCAAATGCTGAGAGATTTTGTCACCACCAGAAATGCCCTAAAGGAGTTCCTGAAGGAAGCACTAAACATGGAAAGGAACAACCGGTAACAGTCACTGCAAAAACTTGCCAAATTGTAAAGACCATCAAGGCTAGGAAGAAACTGCATCAACTAACGAGCAAAATAACCAGCTAACACCATAATGATAGGATCAAATTCACACTTAAAAATACTAACCTTAAATGTAAAGGGGCTAAATGCCCGAATTAAAAGGTGCAGACTGGCAAATTGGAAAAGAGTGAAGACCCATCAGTGTGCTGTATTCAGGAAACCCATCTCACTTGCAGAGACACACATAGGTTCAAAATAAAGGGATGGAGGAAGATCTACCAAACAAATGGAAAAAAAAAGGCAGGGGTTGCATTCCTAGTCTCTGATAAAACAGACTTTAAACCAACAAAGATCAAAAGATACAAAGAAGGCCATTACATAATGGTAAAGGGATCAATTCAACAAGAAGAGCCAACTATCCTAAATATATATGCACCCAATACAGGAGCACCAAGATTCATAAAGCAAGTCCTTAGTGACCTACAAAGAGACTTACACTCCCACACAGAAATAATGGGAGAGTTTAACACTGCATTGTCAACATTAGACAGATCAACGAGACAGAAAGTTAACAATGATACCCAGGAATTAAACTCAGCTCTGCACCAAGCAGACCTAATAGGCAACTACAGAACTCGCCACCCCAAATCAATAGAATATACGTTATTTCCAGCACCACACCACACATATTCCAAAATTGACCACATACTTGGAAGTAAAGCACACCTCAGCAAATGTAAAAGAACAGAAATCATAACAAACTGTCTCTCAGACCACAGTGCAATTAAACTAGAACTCAGGATGAAGAAACTCACTCAAAACTGCTCAACTACATGGAAACTGAACAACCTGCTCCTGAATGACTACTGGGTACATAACGAAATGAAGGCAGAAATAAAGAGGTTCTTTGACACCAACTAGAACAAAGACACAACATACCGGAATCACTGGGACACATTCAAAGCAGTGTGTAGAGGGAAATTTATAGCACTAAATGCCCACAAGACAAAGCAGGAAAGATCCGAAATTGACACCCTAACATCCCAATTAAAAGAACAAGAGAAGCAAGAGCAAGCACATTCAGAAGCCGGTAGAAGGCAAGAAATAACTAAAATCAGAGCAGAACTGAAGGAAATAGAGACACAAAAAAACACTTCAAAAAATCAATGAATCCAGGAGCTGGGTTTTGTGAAAAGATCAACAAAATTGATAGACCACTAGCAAGACTAATAAAGAAGAAAAGACAGAAGAATCAAATAGACGCAAAAAAAAAATGACAAAGGGGATATCACCACGGATCCCACAGAAATACAAACTGCCATCAGAGAATACTATAAAAACCTCTATATAGATAAACTAGAAAATGTAGAAGAAATGGATAAATTCCTTGACACATACAACGTCCCAAGACTAAACCAGGAAGAAGTTGAATCTCTGAATAGACCAATAACAGGTTCTGAAATTGAGGCAATAATTAATAGCTTACCAACCAAAAAAAGTCCAGGACCAGATGGATTCACAGCTGAATTCTACCAGAGGTACAAGGAGGAGCTGGTACCATTCCTTCTGAAACTATTCCAATCAATAGAAAAAGAGGAAATCCTCCCTAACTCATTTTATGAGGCCAGCATCATCCTGATACCAAAGCCGGACAGAGACACAACCAAAAAAGAGAATTTTAGACCAATATCCTTGATTAACATTGATGCAAAAATTCTCAATAAAATACTGGAAAACCGAATCCAGCAGCACATCAAAAAGCTTACCCACCATGATCAAGTGGGCTTCATCCTTGGGGATACACAGCTGGTTCAACATACGAAAATCAATAAACGTAATCTAGCATATAAACAGAACGAAAGACAAAAACCACATGATTAACTCAATAGATGCAGAAAAGACCTTTGAAAAAATTCAACATTTCATGCTAAAAACTCTTAATAAATTAGGTATTGATGGGACGTATCTCAAAATAATAAGAGCTATCTATGACAAACCCACAGCCAATATCATACTGAGTGGACAAAAACTGGAAGCATTCCCTTTGAAAACTGACACAAGACAGGAATGCCCTCTCTCACCACTCCTGTTCAACATAGTGTTGGAAGTTCTGGCCAGGGCAATTAGGCAGAAGAAGGGAATAAAATGCATTCAATTAGGAAAAGAGGAAGTCACACTGTCCCTGTTTGCGATGACATGACTGTATATCCAGAAAACCCCATCATCTCGGCCCAAAACCTCCTTAAGCTGATAAGCAACTTCAGCAAAGTCTCAGGATACAAAATCGATGTGCAAAAATCACAAGCATTCTGATACACCAATAACAGACAAAAAGAGAGCCAAATCATGAGTGAACTCCCATTCACAATTGCTTCAAAGAGAATAAAGTACCTAGGAATACAACTTACAAGAGATGGGAAGGACCTCTTCAAGGAGAACTAAAAACCACTGCTCCATGAAATAAAATAGGATACAAACAAATGGAAGAACATTCCATGCTCATGGGCAGGAAGAATAAATATTGTGAAAATTGGCATACTGCCCAAGGTAATTTACAGATTCAATGCCATCCCCATCAAGCTAACAATGACTTTCTTCAAGAATTGAAAAAACTACTTTAAAGTTCATATGGAACCAAAAAAGAGCCCGCATCACCAAGTCAATCCTAAGCCAAAAGAACAAAGCTTCAGGCATCACGCTACCTGACTTCAAACTATACTACAAGGCTACAGTCACCAAAACAGCATGGTACTGGTACCAAAACAGAGATATAGACCAATGGAACAGAATATAGCCCCCAGAAATAATGCTGCAGTTCTACAACTATCTGATCTTTGATAAACCTGAGAAAAACAAGCAATGGGGAAAGGATTCCCTATTTAATAAATGGTGCTGGGAAAACTAGCTAGACATATGTAGAAAGCTGAAACTGGGTCACTTCTTTACACCTTATGCAAAAATTAATTCAAGATGGATTAAAGACTTACATGTTAGACCTAAAACCATAATAACACTAGAAGAAAACCTAGCCAATACCATTCAGGACATAGGCATGGGCAAGGACCTCATGTCTAAAACACCAAAAGCAATGGCAACAGAGGCCAAAATTGGCAAATGGTATCTAATTAAACCAAAGAGCTTCTGCACAGCAAAAGAAACCACCATCAGAGTGAACAGGCAACCTACAGAATGGGAGAAAATTTTTGCAATCTACACATCTGACAAAGGGCTAATATCCACATTCTACAATGAACTCAAACAGATTTACAACAAAAAAGTGAACAACCCCATCAAAAAGTGGGCAAAGGATATGAACAGACACTTCTCAAAAGAAGACATTTATGCAGCCAAAAAACAGATGAAAAAATGGTCATCATCATTGGCCATCAGAGAAATGTAAATCAAAACCACAATGAGATACCATCTCACACCAGTTAAAATGGCGATCATTAAAAAGTCTGGAAACAACAGGTACTGGAGAGGATGTGGAGAAATAGGAACACTTTTACACTGTTGGTGGGACTGTAAACTAGTTCAACTATTGTGGAAGTCGGTGTGGCATTTCCTCAGGGATCTAGAACTAGAAATACCATATGACTCAGCCATCCCATTACTGGGTATATACTCAAAGGATTCTAAATCATGCTGCTATAAAGACAGATGCACACATATGTTTACTGCGGCTCTATTCACAATAGCAAAGACTTGGAACCAACCCAAATGTCCAACAACGATAGACTGGATTAAGAAAATGTGGCACATATACCCCATGGAGTACTATGCAGCCATGAAAAATGATGAGTTCATGTCCTTTGTAGGGACATGGATGAAGCTGGAAACCATCATTCTCAGCAAACTATCTCAAGGACAAAAAACCAAACACCACATGTTCTCACTCATAGATGGGAATTGAACAATGAGAACACATAGACACAGGAAGGGGAACATCACACACCGGGGACTGTTTTGGGGTGGGGGCAGGGGGGAGGGATAGCATTAGGAGATATACCTAATGCTAAATGACGAGTTAATGGGTGCAGCACAACATCATGGCACATGTATACATATGTAACAAACTTGCACATTGTTCACATGTACCCTAAAAGTTAAAGTATAATAATATTAAAAAATAATGTTTAGTCTTTTGCCTATTTTTAGTTGGGTATTATAATTATTATTGTTTAGCTTCTGATTTGTATGAGTTTCTGCTATATTTTGAATACTATCCTTTTATCATATATGATTTGCAAATATTTTATCCCATCTTAAATATTTTCTTAATTTTTGCTGTGCACAATAGTTTAATACACTACAACTTTATGTCTGGTTTTATTGCTATAATTTTGATATTATATTTAAAAAAAATTGCCAAGGCCAGTATCATGGAGGCTTTTCATATGCTTTTTTAAAGATTTTCTTTTAAGAATTTATGTATTAAATTTCTCTTAAGTCAATTTTTGTGTCTGGCATAAGAAATATTATCAAGTTTTATTATTGTGCTTGTGAGTATCCAGTTTTCCCAGCACTAAGTATTGAAAAGGCTACATTTTTTGTATTGTGTATTCATAGTGCCCTTATCAAAGATTAACTTTAGATGCATAGATTTACTTCTGGGCTCTGCATTCTGTTCCATTGGTTTTTGTGTGAGTTCCTATAAACATACCATTCTATTATGTTTACTGTAGTCTTGAAATGTAGTTTTAAATAATAAAGTATAATGTCCCCAGATTTCGTTTTATTCCTCATGATTGCTTTGGCCTTTCAATATTTCTTATAGTTTTATATACATTGCAGAATTTATTTTCTATTACTGTAAAAAGTGGCACAGGAATTTTGATAGGAAGTTGGATTAATATACAGATTGCTTTGGATAATATGGCTTTTAGACAATATTCTTCTAATCCATAAACATATAATATATTTACATTTATTTGTACTTTTTACAATTTTTTCATCAATACATTTTATTTTTTATTGTAAAGATCTTTCACCACATTGGTTGAATTTATTGCTAAGAAATCTATTAGTTTGTTGCTATTGTAAATGAGATATTTTTCTTTTTTATTGGTTTGTTGCTAGCATACAGAAACAAAACTGATATTTGTATGGTAATTGTATATTCTGCTTCTTTACTGAGTGCATTTATTAGATGCACTATTTATATATAGATGAATTAAATGCACTAAATGTATTATTTATGTTTTTTATATATAATATTATGTCATCTACAAACAGTGACGTTATTTCTTATTTTAAATTTGGATCTTTTAGC
Organism: Pongo abelii; assembly: GCF_028885655.2. Classification (NCBI taxonomy): domain Eukaryota; kingdom Metazoa; phylum Chordata; class Mammalia; order Primates; family Hominidae; genus Pongo; species Pongo abelii. Next base: position 11,896,987 of record NC_072000.2, on the reverse strand, counting down.
TTCTCTTGCTTAAGTTTTTGACGTAGGACTTAATTATTCTATGTAGGACTTCCAGTTCTATGTTAAAATAGAACCGTTAGAATGGGCATAATATAGACTTGCATTGGTGTTTGTGCATTTGAAGGAGCAAACACCTCTTTTCATTTTTTTTTGTTGTTATTGTTGTTTTGTTTTTGAGATGGAGTCTCGCTTTGTCACCCAGACTGGAGTGCTGTGGCACGATCTTGGCTCACTGCAACCTTCACCTCCTGGGTTCAAGCAATTCTCTGCCTCAGCATCCCGAGTAGCTGGGATTACAGGCGCCAACAACCATACCCGGCTAATTTTTGTATTTTTAGTAGGGACAGTGTTTCACTATCTTGTCCAGGCTGGTCTTGAACACCTGACCTCGGCCTCCCAAAATGCTGGGATTACAGGTTTGGGCCACCGTGCCCAGCCACCTCTTTTCATTTTTATAAACTGGTTTTAGTAGGTAAAGATCTTCATCTTTTGGGTCTCAAGGCTGATGAGATCTTTACTGGGTTTGCAGTAAAAAGGCTTCTAGCTGCATCACAAGGTCGCTGCCGAATCTGGAGTGAGTTTTACCTTTAGTGGGCTTGTTGCCAGGAGCACGTATGGTTGTGAGTTCTGTCATGTTTTTCGGCAGGCTGGATTGTTTTCAGGGCTTTGTTCTGTGGAGCAGGCACTAGGGTAGGTTCTGCTATATGCTGGGACTAATAGCAGATGTGTGGTTGAGTGTGGCTTCCACTGAGTACCTAGCAGGGTTTCACCAGTTTATCTACAAACAGTGACTTTTGAACTGTTTTGTGTGAGTCACGAGTATGATGTTCCCAGCTTTTTTCTTATTCCTCATGATTGGTTTGGCGATTCAGCCTACTTTGTAGGCTTACATTTTCTATTACTATAAAAATTGGGACAGGGATTTTGATGGGGATTTGAGTTAACTTACAGATTGCTTTGGATAACATGACCCCTTATTACCCAAAGGGCCTGCCTTCTCAAAATGACCATTTTCGATCTTGGGTTTTAGCAAGGTTTCATAAGGCCCTGTATCCCAAAGCTCACTATATTGCCCTGGCTGTTCTTGAACTCCTGGCCTGACAGTCCTCCTGCCTCAGGCTCTTAAATGGAGGAGATAACTGTTATGAGCCACTGTGCTTGGATGTCTCATAAAGTTACATTGGTTGATGGATGGCTGACTAGTTTTTATTGCTGCAAGGGAATACAAAAGTAAGGACCCCCTATTCCATCACCTTGATAATGTCACTGTCTCCATACATTTCTTCCTTATTTTGTTCTCTTGTATGTTTGTGTATTATTTTAGGTTCAAATATTAAGACCAATAGGCTAGGATTTATACATTGTGTGAAAAGTAAATTAGATAGCCAGTAGGAACCCTATATATATTATAATGTTCCCCCAAAAGATTAAGTTTAGTGCAGGCAAAAAGGGCTCATTAAAATTTTCGTCCACTATTTTAAACCTCTGTCCAAACTATAATATAATTTGTGCCCCAATTTTTATTTTATCAATTACTTTTAACCATATTTCATAAAATTTATCTTTTTTCTTTATTTAGAAATGTAAGGCTATTATTTGCTTTTAAAGGCTGTAATACAGCTTTTTTATTTTGTGAAATAATAGCAGCAATATTACAAATATTTATAATGTAAATACTTATTCACTTAAATCTTCCCATTAGAGAATTTCATTAATTATTGTAGTGTATTTCTGTAAGACTGTACTGCCACACACTACAGGGCAATGATTCAAAATGCCTGGTCTTCACAGATGCACAGTCACAGTTGAACATTGTAGTTATTAACAAAAATTATTTTCTAGTGTTATATCAATGTTCCAAACAAGATTTTCTGGGTAAATATTTCTCCCATTCTGGTTTTGCAATTCCATGTTAACTGTATTTTTATTTTAGGGTAGGTTCCTTGACATTGGTTTATAGTATTTTTGGTTTTACCTAAGTATTATTTTGGATGACAATGTGCAGCAACTTTTAATGTACAGTTTATGTCAATGCGCAGTTTAATTACAATATGAATCAGCCATATATTTATTCACAGTTCAAGTTTAACAAACTTAATGAAAAATAAGCAAACTAACATTACATGATAAAGCCCCAATCAGCTATCTTATACTTAAGCAAATACACCATAAAATAGTTTGTAGCTGTATTGCTGCTTTTGTTCAAACTATGGTTTATATTCCCTATGACCAAAGAAATTTCTGATATTTTCCTACCACGCTAAAGAAACAGACAAAAAGACAGTGATTATACTTTCAAGTAGCAGTTTGTTTAGAGCCCCAGATATTCCATCTGTAGACCACTATGCTCTTATTTCTTTGTTTTAATAAGGCTGTAGCCCAAAACCTTACATTTTTGTGGAAATTAAAGCTTTTCATTTCCATACTAAAGACAGGACAGTCCCATGACCTAAATCCAAGGGTGATGGCTTAGAGTGAGGACCATTTCTTGTTGACATGGAGATGGTTGAGTTGGTCTACAATAAATCTATGGGAGAGGCAGGTTGTGGTAAGTTCGAAGTGTTGGCTGCCTTCATGGTCTCAAAGTTCTCTGTCAAGTTCACCTCAGCACTGCTGTACTCCTGTTCTGCTCTCAGGTTTGGAATGCTTGGCCAGTAGTGGTTCTCCACATGGTTCTCAACTGCCAGTGCTCTCCTGATCCACTGCCTGCCAGAAATGCAATTGTAGCAGAGGAGGCTGGTAAGGGGACAGAATCCAGAGATGGTAACAGGCCACTGCCTGGTAGGGGAAGAGAGTAGTGGGCTCTCAATCCTAGCTCATAGGCCAAGTGCCATTCTCATCCCAGCACCCAGTGGTGTCTCCCATAATGTGCACTGCCTGGCCTGAGGTAAATGGAGAGACCAGCTAAGGCATAAAGTTGAAAAGGGGCTTTCCAGCATCCCAAGTGTGCTGGACATCTCACCAGCCATGGAAGGAGTGTTTGTCCTTGTGGCCACTGATAGACAATGATGGGAGCCTGCCCACATTTCAGGGCCTTCTGGAGTCTTCACTTGAGAGTTCAGCTCTGGCAACAGAGGATACTTCTGGTGTCCAGAGATTCTCAGTGCCTGTCGGATGTAAAACTGATTGATGGCATCTGCTGGTTTCTGGGAGCACTGCTTGGCCATCCTTATCTGTGGGCCCCAGCCAAGGCACTGCAGAAAGCTTGGTCTCTGGCTAGCATTCTGGACTGTGAGGCAGCGTGGCTGCAGCTAGCACTGGATGGAGAGAGTACAGTGTGGTGAAGTGGGGTAGTGGTCATTCTGCCACATGGCCTAGAGTTTCTCGTGACTCTGGGCTGCCCAGGTGCAGTGAACAGAAAGGAATCAGGGAGTGGAGACCATTTCTAGGCCACAGCTCAGGGATGGAGAACCCAGGCTGAGCCTGGTGATTGTCCTGAGTTGAGTAGATGAAGCTGGAGTCCGGGGAGACCAAAGAAGCTCAGATAAACTCTGCAGGGCAGAGTATTCAGGGCATGAAAAGGACAAAGTCACAAAACAAAAACTCTCCAGTCTTCAGTTAAATACTGATCAGCACATGTATGTGTGTAAACTACAAGTCTGGGGGAAAAAATACCTGAAGGAAACAGAAAGAACAATGCTTGAACCTCCCACAGATCCAGGCATATTTGGTGTTCCCACCAGCAACAGTGGACAAATCTTATACTTTCCAGATGATTGGATGGAACACTCAGAAAAGAATTGCCTCAGCATTGCGGAAGATTAGATCTAGGCCGAGGCTGCTAAGATCCTAATTAACAAGACCTCAAAGAAAACCCTCAAAGAACCAAAATCTTTCCAGATAATTTAACTGCATCCTAGAACATAGCTCAATAATATTATACGAACCCAACAATATCCAACACACAATAAGATATATTTCATGTTGTCTGCCATCCAGCTGAAAATTACCAGGCTGTGAATAAAAAGGAAATGTCTCAACAATGAGAAGAAAACTTGATCAACAGATGCAGAAATGGCAAATAAGATGGAATTAGTAAGCAATGATATTAAAACAGTTATTGTAATGATAACATTCCACAAGAAGAAAGTAAAGGGAACCTAGAACATGGAAGTAGAGACATGGAAAACCCAGCTTGAACTTTTACAGATGAAAAATACAATGTCTGAGATGAAAAATATAATAAATGGCATTTAAAATAGAATAGATGTTATACAAAAGAGGATTAGTCAACTGGAAGATGTAGCAGTAGAAACTATCAAAAATGGAATATGGAGAAAATAATGGAAAAAATTGAACAGAAAATCAGCACCAACAGGACTAATATAAGTGTAATTGGAGTTCCTGAAGAAGGTGGGGAGGAGTAGAAGAAAAAATATTTCAAAAAACTGTGGCTGAAAAAATTTAAATTTGAGAAAAACTGTAATCCCAGAGATCTAAGAACCAAGGAACCCTTAGCACAAGAGACATAAGGAGGACACACTGAAGCACATCATAATCCAATTGCCCCAAACCAGTGACAAAGAGAAAATCTGAAAAGTTACCAAAGGGAAAAGGATATTATACAGAGAGGAACAAAGATGAAAATGGGCTGAGCGTGGTGGCTCACACCTGTAATCCCAGCACTTTGGGAGGCTGAGGCAGGATGATCAGTTGAGCCCAGGAGTTCAAGACCAGCATGGGCAACATGGCAAAACCCCGTCTCTACTAAAAACACAAAAATTAGCAGGGCATGGTGACACGCATCTGTAACCCCAGCTACTCAGGAGGATGAGGCAGGGAGAATCGCTTGACCCCGGGAGGCGGAGGTTGCAGTGAGCTGAGATGGTGCCATTGCACTCCAGCCTGGGCAACAGAGCAAGATTCTGTCTCAAAAAAAAGATGGCAGACATCTGGTTAGAAACAACGCAAGGCCGGATGTGATGGCACATGCCTGTTATCCCAGCACTTTGGGAGGCTAAGGCAGGAGGTTCACTTGAGCCCAGGAGTTCTAGACCAGCCTGGGCAATATGGCAAAACCTGGCCTCTACATAAAATGCAAAAATTAGCTGGCTGTGGTGGCACATGCCTGTAGTCCCAGCTACTTGGGAGGCTAGGGTGAGAGGATATCTTGAACCCAGGAAGTAAAGATTTCAGTGAGCTGAAATCATGCCACTGTGCTGCAGCCTGGGTGACAGAGCAAGACCCTGTCTCAAAAAAAAAAAAAAAAAAAGAAACAATGCAAACCAGAGGATAGTAAGAGTGACTTCTATAAAATACTTAAGGATGAAACGATTTTCAGTCTAGAATTCTACACCCAGTAAAAATATCTTTCAAAGATGATAGTGCAATAAAGACTTTCAGACATTGAAAACTTGAGGAATACATTACCAGCAAGTCCTCACTACAAGGAATATTAAAGGAAATCCTTCAGGCAGAGGGAAAGTGAAACCAGATGGAAGTCCAGATGTACACAAAAGAATGTAGAGCACCAGAGATGACAAATGTGTGAGCAAAAATACAACATTAAAAAGCATTTTTTTTTTTTTTTTTTAGTATTTATTGATCATTCTTGGGTGTTTCTCCGAGAGGGGGATATGGCAGGGTCATAGGATAATACTGGAGAGAAGGTCAGGAGATAAACACATGAACAAAGGTCTCTGGTTTTCCTAGGCAGAGGACCCTGCGGCCTTCTGCAGTGTTTGTGTCCCTGGGTACTTGAGATTAGGGAGTGGTGATGACTCTTAAAGAGCATGCTGCCTTCAAGCATCTGTTTAACAAAGCACATCTTGCACCTCCCTTAATCCATTTAAACCTGAGTTGGCACAGCACATGTTTCAGAGAGCACGGGGCTGGGGGCAAGGCCATAGATCAACAGCATCCCAAGGCAGAAGAACTTCTCCTAGTCAGAACAAAATGGAGTTTCCTATGCCCACCTCTTTCTACACAGACACAGCAACAATTTGATCTCTCCTTCCTTTTCCCACACTTCCCCCCCTTCTTTTCAACAAAACCGTCATCGTCCTCATGGCCCACTCCCGATGGTCGCTGTCTCTTCGGAGCTGTTGGGTACACCTCCCAGACAGGGCGGCCGGAAAGAGGTGCTCCTCACCTCCCAGACAGGGCGACCGGGCAGAGGAGCTCCTCACTTCCCAGACGGGGCGGCCGGGCAGAGACGCTCCTCACTTCCTCCCAGCCGGGGTGGCAGCCAGGCAGAGGCGCTCCTCACCTCCCAGACGGGACGGCCAGGCAGAGGTGCTCCTCACTTCCCAGACGGGGCGGCCGGGCAGAGGCGCTCCTCACCTCCCAGACGGGGTGGCCGGGCAGAGGCGCTCCTCACAACCCAGACGATGGGCGGCCGGGCAGAGACGTTCCTCACTTCCTATACGGGATGGCGGCCGGGCAGAGGCGGTCCTCACACAAAAGAATGTAGAGCACCAGAGATGGCAAATTTGTGAGCAAAAATACAACATTAAAAAGCATTTTTAAGAGATAATAGACGGTCTAAGGCAAAAAATGATAACAAATTAATGTGAGTTTACACCACTTATAGAAGTAAAATGCATGAAAACAATAACACAAAACCCAAAAGGAGGGAAATGAACAGACACTGTTTTAAGGTTCTTATCCTCTATGTGAAGTGGTATAATGTTGATGGCAGCCAATGCTAATTTAAATACATATACTGTGTTAGTGTGTTCTTGTACTGTTATAAAGAAATGTCTGACACTTCTCAATGTAAGACATTTATGCAGCCAAAAAACACAAGAAAAAATGCTCATCATCACTGGCCATCAGAGAAATGTGAATCAAAACCACAATATCATCACTGGCCATCAGAGAAATGCAAATCAAAACCATAATGAGATACCATCTCACACCAGTTAGAATGGGGATCATTAAAAAGTCAGGAAACAACAGGTGCTGGAGAGGATGCAGAGAAATAGGAACACTTTTACACTGTTGGTGGGACTGTAAACTAGCTCAAACATTCTGGAAGTCACTGTGGCGATTCTTCTAGAAATATCATTTGACCCAGCCATCCCATTACTGGGTATATACCCAAAGAATTATAAATCATGCTGCTATAAAGACACATGCACACGTATGTTTATTGTGGCACTATTCACAATAGCAAAGACTTGGAGTCAACACAACTGTCCAACAATGATAGACTGGATTCAGAAAATGTGGCACATATACACCATGGAATAGTACGCAGCCATAAAAAATGATGAGTTCATGTCCTTTGTAGGGACATGGATGAAGCTGGAAACCATCATTCTCAGCAAACTACCGCAAGGACAAAAAACGAAACTCCTCCTGTTCTCACTCATGGGTGGGAATTGAACAATGAGAACACATGGACACAGGAAAGGGGACATCACACACCAGAGACTGTTGTGGGTTGGGGGGAGGGGGTAGTGATAGTATTGGGAGACATACCTAATACTAAATGACGAATTAATGGGTGCAGCACACCAACATGACACATATATTCATATGTAACAAACTTGCACGTTGTGCACATGTACCCTAAAACTTAAAGTATAATAATAATAATTTAAAAATAATAATAAATAAATTAAAAAAAAGAAATGTCTGAGACTGGGGCTGGCCATGGTGGCTTACGCCTGTAATCCCAGCACTTTGGGAGGCTGAGGCGGGTATATTATGAGTTCAAGAGATTGAGACCATCCTGGCCAATATGGTGAAACCCTGTCTCTACTAAAAATACAAAAAAATATTAGGTGGGCTTGGTGGCATATGCCTGTAGTCCCAGCTAAGCTACTTGGGAGGCTGAGGCAGCAGAATCACTTGAACTAGGGAGGCGGAGGTTGCAGTGAGTCGAGATCACACCACTGCACTGCAGCCTGGGAGACAGAGTGAGACTACATCTCAAAAAAAAAAAAATGTCTGAGACTGGGGAATTTATGATGAAAAGAGGTTTAATTGGCTCACATTTCTGCAGGCTGCACAGGAAACGTGATTCTGTCATCTGCTCGGCTTCTGGGGAGGCCTCAGGGAGCTTACAATCATGACAGAAGGCAAAGGGGAAGCAGGCGCATCTTATGTGACTGGAGCAGGAGGAAGAGAGAGAGGGGGAGTTGCCACACACTATTAAACAAGCAGATCTTGTGAGAACTCACTCGCTGTGTGGTACCAAGCGGGGATGGTGTTAAACCATGAGAAACTGGCTCCATGATCCAATCACATTCCTCCAGGCCCCACGTTTGGCATTGGGGATTACATTTCCACATGAGATTTGGGTAGGGACACAGATCCAAACAATATGATATACCATAAACCATAGAGCAATGATTCAAACTCAAAACCAAATGAAGCAAAAGTAGTTAGATGTAAAAGGCCAAAAAAGAAGATTAAATGAAATAAAAATACTCAACAAATTCAAAAGAAGTCAGAGAAAGAAGATAAGGAGAAGAAACTACAGATGGGACAAATAGAAAGCAAACAGGAAGATGAACAATTAAAACGAAACTCTCCGGCATTCCACCAGTTGCGTGTGATTATTTAGTAACTCTCTGCCTCTGACAACAATACCTGTCACACAGGTTTGTCATCAGAGCTTGTCACATGTGATATGGAAAGCCTGCTGTTTGCAGACCTGCAATCATTATACATTAGCTTGTATTGTTGGTAGCAGAGACCCAGGTCTCTGTGTTGGTCATGCTGAGAGCTCCCTTCTCATTGATCTGTTTTCCTCCTCATTTGATCCCTTTCTGTACTTCCACGCCCCACACCATCTGGTTGGAGAAGATTCTCAGCCTCTCGGTCTGCAAATGTTCAAAGTCCGTGTATCAAATAGCCAACAAATGTATTTCAGTACGTTTATCTGCTACCCAGGGATCCAGGAGAAATTCTTTCCTTTCTGCAAGAAGTCCGTGGCTGCTGATGCCAACAATGTGTTCTGTCTGTCCTCTTCTCTTTTCTGATCTGCATATTCTCAACTGCCCTGCACTTCTGGGAAGACTTTACACAGGGACAACTATGAGTTTTTGTAAGAAGATGAGAAGTCACCACTTTGGTAACCATCCATTGGACGTTCCAATATTGCTGCAGACATGGACTCTAGCATGTTCTCTTCTTCTCTGACACCCACCCCTTCCCCCATTGGCCACAGCAACTTGGGTTTTCTCTTCAGCTATTGCAGGGCTTACCTCTGGGGAACTGTGACTTGCTTTATACCCTATCCAATAACGCAGTGTGTCCTTATAAACAGTAGGTGTTCAATATACATCTGTTGAAGGGATTTCATCACAGTTAAATCTGTGGAGAGTTCAGCAGATAAGTGAGTTGCTCAAGATGGTCAGAGGCTGTCTTATTCCATTTGGGCTACCGTAACAAAATACCTTAGCCTAGGGGGCTTATAAGCAACAGAAACTTATGTCTTATAGGTCTGGATGCTGGCAAGTGGAAGGTCAAGGTAGTGTCTGTTGAGGGCCTGTTCCTTATAGAAGGCAACTCCTAGCTGTGTCCTCACATGGTGGAAGGGGAGAACAAGCTCCCTTGGCTCCCATTTACAAGGCCACTTATCCCATTCATGGGGTCTTTGCTTTCATGATGAAATCACTTCGTAAAGTCTTTGCCTCCTCCTAATTCAAACCTAACCTATCAGGGGTTAGGTTTCAACACACGGATTTTAGGGGCACAAAAACATTGACTATACAGCAGAGACATAGCTGTACCTGGGTCTGGGACCTTCTGGGTCCAGCTCCATTATGACAACCACACGGCCCATGGTCTCCCACATGATGTAATTCTGTTCCGTGACATTGTGCCCACGAGGCAGGGATGCAGTAGAGGCCTCTGCAGACATGGCTTTTCTTGGGACGTCCGCATGGCTTTGTGATGCAGGCCTGGAAGAATCCACCAGCTGCCCACTCTCATGCCTGACTCAGGTTCGTGGGTCCCTCCAGGCACATGTCAGCCCCTCAATGTTTTCCTTGCCTCACCTCCCTGGGTTCCCTTCTGAACTCAGGGAACATGGAGGAAGCCGGGAGTCTCTGTTTTTAGTTCATGCTCTTGTCTCCTATTTGGGAACAATGCCCAGGCATGTGAATCTCTTTCCTACTGTTTTCTAAGAACTTCATGGATTTCCTCCAAACTCTTCACCTACTCCCTCCACTAATCCCTTCTCCCTCAGGGACACATGGCACAAGCCCACTTCCTGTGTGAAGATCCTGCCACAGGGTGGCTCTTTGGTTTTCTGTGGGTATCCAGAAAAGAAGCTAAATGTGAATGCACTCCGGAATCCAGGAGCACTGGCGATTTTCTCACCTTAGCTCAGAGAGCATCCCCACAGATACCCCTCGCCCCACCCCGGGCCAACTGAATCCATACCATAAAATGTATGTCAGTTTGTTCAACTAGGGACCCCGCTGAGTATTTAATCCCTATTTAAAGATGATGTTTATTTTATTTTTGAGTTTAAATTAGTCAGCCTCAGGAAACAGAATTAGATAAGGCCGGGATTTAGCTCCCCTGGAATGATTCATTTCACATCAAGCCTTCTTAATTCTTTGGCTGCAGAGGGGAAGTGCCTGTGTCTTTCTCTGCAGAGTTGCCTAGGGCTGGCCAGTGAATACACATGCTCCCTCTTCCCCGTCCTGCCAGCCAGGGCACGGTTTATGCTTAAGATGAATGGAGTTAGAATACTAGCCTTTTCAACACAACAGTCTTAAATCCTCACACAGGGAAATAGAGATAATATACAAACAGGAAAAAAAGAAAAAGAAGCAGTCTTGAATTCTGCTACCTAAAGATAACCATTGTTACCATGTAGGCAAGCTTCCTTTCATGCTGTGTCAAGTGTTTAAAAAATATGGCTCAATATTACAAACACACAGGACTATGTAGGGGATAATGACATCAAACTTTCATGTACCTCCCAGTTAAAATTCAAACGTGGTAGCTTTTGGATGCATTTGCTCTGGAGTTTAAGGGAAGAAAACTACGGATTCAGCCATAATGTTCACGCTGACACTCGAGTTATATATCCCTTTTCCAGTCCAGCTACCGCCTCCCTCCCCACCATTCTGAAGTCAATAGGTGTCTTCCCATCCATGATTAATACCTAGTGTGCCTGTCCATGAAGAATGGATAGTGCTCTTTGGTCTGTTTTTTGCAATTTTATACAAATATCAGTCTGTACATACTCTCCTGAAAGTTGCTTTTTCCTTGAACAATATCTTCCAGATGAATCTAGAATCCTGCATTTCTGGTGAGCAGAGGATGCGCAACGCCCCCTTCAACCCCCACCCCAAGGTGATGCTGATGTTCTGGTCCAAGGCCTGCTCATAGCCTGGTGAGGCTTGGGGTCTTGGGACAGGTCTGTTGTCAGCCCTTCCTTCCTAGGAAGCACAGTCAGATGACCTTGGGGCTGGAGACCTCACTATGCCCCTCGCCAGCAGTGCCCACATCCGTCTTCACTCATCTTCATCAATATTTGTTATCGCACTTTCTGATATTGTTCCTAGATTTTGCTGTGCAGCTGAATGCATGCCTTGTGTTTCTCAGCCCTTCGGGTCTCCTCCTCTGTGAATAGCTCCTGGCCCATATGTCTGTTGAGCCTTTGGTTTCTCCTTGCTGACTTGTAAGTGTTTTTTTTTTTTTTTAGATGGAGTTTTGCACTTGATGCCTACGTAGGGGTGCAATGGCATGATCGCGGCTCACCACAACTTCTGCCTCCCGGGTTCAAGCGATTCTCCTGCCTTAGCCTCCTGAGTAGATGGGATTACAGGTAAGTGCCACGACGTCCGGCTAATTTTGTATTTTTAGTAGAGACAGGGTTTCTCCATGTTGGTCAGAATGGTCTCGAACTCCCGACCTCAGGTGATCCACCCATCTCAGCTTCCCAAAGTGCTGGGATTACAGGTATGAGCCACCACGTCTGGCCAATTTTGATTTTAATGATCTGGATATCAATGCTTTTTTTGCCAAATAGCTTACAAATATATTTTCCCTATTGGTGTACTGTATTCGCCCATTTTCACACTGCCGATAAAGACATACCCCAGACTGGGAAGAAAAAGAGGTTTAATTGGACTTGCAGTTCCACATGACTGAAGAGGCCTCAGAATGATAGAAGGAGGTGAAAGGCACTTCTTACATGGCAGTGGCCAGAGAAAAATGAGGACGATGCAAAAGTGGAACCCCCTGATAAAACCGTCAGATCTCGTGAGACTTATTCACTACCAGGAGAACAGTATGGGGGAACCGCCCCCATGATTTCAATTATCTCCCACCAGGTCCCTCCCACGACACAGGAGAATTATGGGAGGACAATTCTAGATGAGATTTGGGTGGGGACACACAGCCAAACCATATCATGCACTGTCTTTGTCTTTTAACTTTATTCATTGCCTTTTTTGTCAGATCAAAGCTTCTACATTTAATATGATTGAATTTATCAGTAATTTCTTTTATGTTGTCTGCGTTTTGTGTCGTATTAAAAAAAGTTTTTCTTTGCTTAGTGTCATAAAATCTGTCCTCTGTTTTCTTCTAAAAATTGGAAATCTGTTTCTCACATTCTGTTTTATTTCCTTTGTTCTTTGATTCATAGGGATGTGAGGTAGAAATCTCTATCAGTTAACTCTTGCTTGGTAACAAGTAACCCCACACCTCAGAGGCCTACGACCATAGGCCACCATTTCTCACTCATGAGCACGGGTTGCTTGGGAGGTTTCAGCTCGAACTGTGGTGGCTGAGCTGGATCTGCTCCAAGTGTCTCTGATCCTCCTGGGTTTGGGGCCTGCCAGGGTGCCTTCTTCTCATGGCAATGGCAGGAGTGCAAAGAACAAAGGGAAATGTGAAAGTCTCTTATCTCACCACCCAGGGTGAGAATGGGCACACTATCACTTTACCACATCCACTGGCCAAAGTGAGTCACGTGGCCAAACCAGAAATCAAGGGCAGGAAGTTTAAGTATGAATCCCATCTCCATGTGCTATGATTTCCTGGGCTTTCAACTTCTTAAGGCTGAATTGTTTTATTCTCACCTCCCCAGACTGCAGAAAACACATTTTCTCCAGGACTCGTTGAACCATAGGCAGAATGATTGTAGTTCACAAAGACTAGATGGAAGGAGCCATTTGGCCACTGAGGCCACTTCCTTCCCCTTGTCCCCATCTATGGCCTCTGTTCTGCTCCAATCTCCCTGTCATTCTGCCCAGGCCTTCAAGGTATCAGCCTCTTAATAGTTCCTGGCTTCGTTCCCTCTCTTCACTTCTATTATGGGAGGGTTTCCATCCTTATTTGGTGTAGGAGGACTGGACATTGTCAACTCAGCCTGTCACATCCCCACTCTCAACACCTGGGTACCCCTGAGTGCTCAGCACGAGTGGGGTCCCACAGTGTCTCCCTCCATGGCACGTTCTGAAGGCATAGGAGCTGGACTGACATTCGGGACACCTAAACCTTTGTTCCACTTCTGCCAGGACAACTTCCTTGGTCCAGGCAAATCATGGCAGCTCTCTATGCCTCATTTTTTTACTCCTCACACAATGGAATAACATAACCCTCAGTACTTACCTAAGGGAGAAGAAATGATTCCCCTGCCTTCTCCCCATTTCTGCATTTGCCGGAGCATCAGATTTTTATGTCTGGCCAAGAATATAGGGAAGGAAGAGCAGGTAAGCTTTGGGCCCAAAGAGGGCGTTTAGGGGTTTCACTTAAGGAAAGAAAGCCAGAGGGCAAAGAGGGGTGGTGGAGCATGATCTTGGGCCAATGGTAAGTTACTAATGAAGTGCAATGTGCATGGGTTAAGTTGTGTAGCAGCCTGGGTCCCATCAAGAGATAGAAACCACATAGTGGGTATAACGGGGAAGTGTAGTATAAAGGATTGCAACTATGATAAAAGAGTCACTGTGAGACATAAAGCAATTCTGCCTGGTGCCCTAGTGCAGAGGGAGGTACCCAAGGAAGCACAGATTTGAAAGGTGTTTGGATGTCATAAAATGTGGTTCAGCCACCACATAAGAAACGTTTGTGAATTTGGGCAGGCTGGAGCTCGTCAGCAGCTTTTGCACAAGCACTAGGCCACCCACTGGAGTGCAGGTGAGGGAGCCTGTTGTGAGCCACCAGAATGCAGGGGAGGGAGCCGGCCATGAGCCGCTGGTGTGCAGGGGAGGGAGCAGGCCGTGAGCTGTTGGGGCAGGTGAGGGAGCTGGCCATGAGCAACTGGAGTGCAGGTGAGGGAGCTGGCTGTAAGCCGTTGGTGCAGGGATGCATGGCGGGAGTCTCGCTGCCTTTGTAGGGCAGGAAGTCTCCAGAATGCTTGAGTCCCGCAGGGTCTGGCAGAAAGAATGGCAGCTCTGTGTGGACCCTCTAGAATACAGGTCACTGTGTGCAGGTTGTACAAGGGGTACAAGAGGGGTTCTGGGAAACTTTTCAGGAACTTTCAGACCACATGTGCCCTGCTACGTTTTGGTTTCCATGTCAAGATGTTGCAAGCCAAGGCTACAAGTTGGCTGAGGGACCAGGCCTGGGTCTGTGGTTAGGGCTTGAACATGATCAAGGCCCAGGCACAGAGCTCCTGCCCCCTGCAGTCTCTCCATCCTCTACCTAGATGCCTGCAGAATGTTCACTTCCAGAGGGTATATTGAACAGTATTTCCCAGTTTATCACAGTGCACGTATTGAAAGGTGCACTAGGAGCTGGGAGGCAACAGACTGAAAACTGACACTGGAGATGCTGGCTCATAGTAACGAAGAGAAGCTGAAAAGGAGTGGGAAAGAACTAACTGTAATTTCACATCAACGATCTGCATCTTTGTTTTGATGGTTTGTGGCAACCAAAATGACTATTTTTTCTACCCTCCTAGTTCAGACATAGCCTGAGACTATTTTTTTTTTTTTAGATGAAGTCTCACTCTGTCACTCAGGCTGGGGTGCAGTGGCCTGGTCTCGGCTCATTGCAATCTCCGCCTCCCGGGTTCAAGTGATTCTTCTGCCTCAGCTTCCAGAGTGGCTGGGGCTAACAGGCACTCGCCACCACAACTGGAAAATTTTCGTATTATTAATAGAGATAGGGTTTCTCCATGTTGGTCAGACTGGTCTTGAACTCCTGACCTCATGTGATCTGCCCAACTCTGCCACCCAAAATGCTGAGATTACAGATGTAAGCCACTGTGACTGGCCGCATGAGACAGTTTGGGCAACAGCTGTGACAGAAGAAATGTGTATCCCTCCCGGGCAGGGGATTTAAGAAGTGGCTCATGGCTGATTGTGTTTTCTTTGTTCTGTTTCTAGAACTGTGAGAGCATCTTCTGGGATAGGGGTCTATCTTTTTGAGTCTCTGAATGACTACGACCACCAGAGGCCTCTTGTTGACCCGTGATGGCTGTGAAATCAATTGAGAAGTCAAGGCTGGGTGCGGTGGCTCACGCCTGTAATCCCAGCACTTTGGGAGACTGAGGCAGGCAGATCATGAGGTCAGGTAATCAAGACCATCCTGACTAATACGGTGAAATCCAGTCTCTACTAAAAATACAAAAAATTAGCCAGGCGTGGTGGCAGGCGCCTGTAGTCCCAGCTAATGAGGAGGCTGAGACAGGAGAATCTCTTGAACTCAGGAGGCGGAGGTTGCAGTGAGCTGAGATTGCACCACTGCACTCCAGCCTGGGCCACAGAGTGAGACTCCATCCACCGCACCCCATGCCCTGAAAAGAAAAGAAAACAAGTCAACTTTGCTGTTGAAGCCACTGAGGTTTGGGGACTTTTTTGTCACATTGCGTCACCTGTCCTGACCAATGCGTGACTCATCTCATCCTTGGCACAGCCCCTGAGAGAAGGGGCTTTATCCTCATTTCACAAATGAAGAGTCAAGTCTCAGAGAGGTTAGCAGCATGAGCAAGGTCACACAGTGAGGGTTGGAGCTTGGATTTGAATCCAGGTCTGTCTAACCTCAAAGACTGAAGTGGGGATGACAACAAGTTGCCGTTGTTGTTTGCCTGTCACCCAGGTGATGTAACTCTTGTCTAGGCTCTGTCTACGGGGGCTTTGTGACATATCTCTGCACTGATCACCCATTTGATGAGACTCTTGTCTAGGTTCTCCTATCCTTGGACTGAAACATAGCAGGATCTTGGACTCATATCCTTTTAGGGATCATAGAAGTGAACACATCAAGGCTGCCACGATAAAGTGGAAAAGTGGGCAATATTGCCAAATGCAAAATATCTGGGCTATATTTTGGTCTGAGATCACCATTTGAGATTCCTGGATGTTAGGGAATATGGAGGCCAACTCCCGTAGGGATGTTGTATAAGACTCCAATTTCTAAGTCAATGATCTCAACTCTGTGGATCAGCACTCTCCATGTAATGGGACATCTTAACCCATTTTGTGCTGCTATAACAGAATACCAAAGACTAGGGAATCTATAAATAAATGAAATTTATTTCTTAGAGTTCTGGAAGCTAGGAAGTCCAAGGATTAGTGGTCTGCATCTGGTGAGGGCCTTCTTGCTGTGTTATCTCATGGCTGAAGGCAGCAGAGCAAGACTTTGAGAAAGAAAGAGAGCAAAAGGGGCTGAACTTTCTTTTAATACAAGCCCAATCCCAAGATAACTAACCCACCCCCAAGATAAGTAGCCTATTCCTGAGATAGTGACATTAATCCATGCATGGGGGCAGAATCTCATAACCCAATCACCCTTATTAGGCCTCACCTCTCAACACTGTCACATAGAGGATTAAGTTTCCAAAACTTGAGCTCCGGGGGACACATGCAGACCATACATGGGGGATTGATGAGTATATGGGAGTGACCAGTCATGAATATTTTAGCTGAGAGTTGTGTTTGGGAGCTGAGACCATGCACCATCATGGCAGGGCACACATAAACCTTTGAATGCTCTGAGGAATGAATATTGAACATTGTAACTCATGGCAGAAGGTGGAATATTTAAAAGGCAGAACTGCCTGGGTAAACTAAAAGAGTGAACAAACAGCATGTAGCCTGTGGCGTGCTCCTCTTCTCTTCCCATCCCTACCTTTCACCTTTCTCTCTTTCTTTCCCTCCCTTTCTCTCCTTTCCATCCCTCCCTCCTTCCTTCATTTCTTCCTTCCTTCCTCTACCTTATTCTTTCTCTCCCTCCCTGCTTCCTTGTTTCTTTCCTTCTTTCTCTTTCCCTCTTTCTCTCCCTCCTTCCTTCTTTCTCCCTCTTATCTCCTTCTCTCTTTCTCTCTCTCTCCATCTTTCTCTCCCTCCATCCTTCCTTCTCTCATTCTTTCCTTTCTTCTCTTTTTCCTTCTTTGTCTCCTTCCTTCCTTCCTCCCTCCCTACATCCTGCCTTCCTTTCTTCTCTCTTTCTTTGACTGATGTCTTCTGAGCCCAAGCACCCTGTGGGGTACTAAGTGGTACCAAAATTGACTCAAGAATCAAGAAGAAATGGAAAACCTACGAAGTACTATAACATGAATAACATAAAACCTCTAGTAAAATAAAATCTTTCACAAAGGAAGGACTAGGCCCAGATGGTTGTATGAGCAAACTTTACAGATTTTCAAAGAGTGGATCATTCTAGTTATGTCCCAAAAAACTATAGCTAGGAATATTAATGCTTGATTTTTCAAGAGCTTCATTTCCTAAAATCTGTAGGTTCCAAGGTAGATTGGCATGTGTTGGAAATCCTCAAATGTTGTGCAGTTCCTTGGAGTTTTAGCATTAAAAAAGAAAGGCCTTGCTTGCATTAACTTTGAATTCTGTAAGAGTTACCAGTTAATAGATATACTCTATGCATTTTTATGCACTCTGATTTTATAGGAATGGAGGCATATCAGACAATTGGCTCTGCACCCAGGTTTTTTACTTTGTAACATATTTTGGACATCATTTTTGAGCATCCTTTTAAAATTTATTTTTTTAATTAGCTGCATAGTATTTTATCATATGAATAACGATAATTTCAATAAACGGTAAGGTGATAATCATTAATGTGATTGATAAACATTAAGGTGATTTCTAGACTTTTTTTAATTAAAAAGATGCTATAATACTTTCTCCCATTCATACATAATTCCAGTCATCATGAGTATGTCTGTAGAGTAAATTTCTGAAAATGAAATTGCTGAATTGGAGAGTATTTTCATTTATAATTTTGGTATATATTGTTTAATCACAATTGATATAGTTTGTACTAATTTATAATCCCAGTAACAAGACTTCAGTAACACTTCAAACTGCACAACTTCACTGGCAGTGCTTGAAGTCATGATGCATATTGCCAGCCTCCCTTCAAGTAAAGTTCTATTAACTCTACAAAAATTTTATAAATGGCAGACGTTACATTTCCAGATAGCTTTGTGGTAACCAAAAAAGAATTGATTTATAAGCAATTTGTGTATCACATTGAGACAAAATATATTTGTGATAAATATCATTATTGTTAGGTATTTAAAACATCTCATGTATCAAGAAATCATACTTTAGGTGGGGCCAAACTGGCCGATTAGAAGCAGCTGTGGCCTGTGGCTCTCACAGAGAGCAATGGAAACTGAGAATTAATTCTGCACCTTCAATGGATGTATTCAGGTTCTCGCATTGGGACTGACTAGGCAGACAGCTCGACCCACAGAGAGTCAGGAAAAGCAAGTGGGTCAATGACCCACCCAGGTGTGGCACAGAGCTAGCCGAGTCCCCATTTGCAGACAAGGGAGGCCATGAGTGATTTTGCGACCCTGCCCGGGAAACCATGCTTCTCTGATGGATCTTTGCAACCTGCAAATCAGGAGGTACCTTCATGAGCTCAGCAACCACGGCCTCAGGTTTGAAGCACAGAGCTGTGTGGAGTCTCAGCAGAGTGTTTGATGGCTTACTGCGGCATGCATGGAAACCCAGGAATTTTGCATACTCTGCCCTGAGAATTCCAGCAAACCGGGAGATACATCTGTGCATTCCCTTAGGAAGTGGACTGAATCCAGGGAGCCAAGTGACATCATTCTGAGGCCCCACTCCCACAGCACCTCACAAGACCCATTGGCTTGGAATTCCAGCTGGCCAGTGGCAGCAGGCTGGAGAAAGCTGGAGGTGGACCGATTTCCCAGGGGGAGGGGCAGCGGCTCTATCTGTGGTTTGAGTTGGCTGCCCTAGCCTGCTGGCACCAGGGATCAGGAGTCCCCTATAACACAGTACAGCTGTTGTGACTGATCGTGGCCAGGCTGCTTCTTTAAGAGAGACTGAAATCCATCCTTCCTCACTGGACAGGGTCTCCCCATCAGAATTTTAGCAACTCCAGCCAGAGTTCTATGGACAGAACTCTGATTTCTCCCTGGGATGAAGTCCCCAGGGAGAGAAGTAGCTACTGTCTCCCCAGTTCAGCCAACTGAACCTTTCCAGCCTGCTGGCTCTGAAGACTCCTGGGGGTCCAAGCAACACAACTGCTCTGCCAAAGGGCAGCCAGACTGCTTCTTTAAGCAGTCCCTGATCCTGTTCCTCCTGACTCGGTGAGACCTTCCAACAGGGGTCTCCAGACACCTCCTACAGGAGCATTCCAGCCGGCATCAAGTCTGTACCCCCTTGGACGTGTGCTCCCAGAGGAAGGATCAGGTTGCCATCTTTGCTGTTTTGCAGCCTTCACTGGTGATACCTCCAGGTGCAGGGGAGACTGATGTAACTAGGGTCTAGAGTGGACCCCCAAAAACCACAGCAGCCCTAGCCCTAGGGAAGAGTGGTCTGACTGTTAAAAACAAACAGAAAGCAACAAAAACAACATCAACAAAAAGACCCCAAGAACAACTCTGTTCAAAGGTCAGCAACGTCAAAGGTAGATAAGCCCACAGATATGAGAAAGTATCAACACAAAAACGCTGAAAACTCAAAAAGGCAGAATGCCTCTTCTCCTCTAAATGACAACAACACCTCCCAAGCAAAGGCACAGAACTGACCCGAGGTTGAGATGGCTGAATTGACAAAAGTAGGCTTTAGAGGGTGGGTAATAACAAACTTCTCTGAGCTGAAGGAGCACGTTCTAACTTAATGCAAGAAGCTAAAAATCATAAAAGAACACAGTAGCTGATAACCAGAATATTCAGTTTAGAGAGGAACATAACTGACATGATGGAGCTGAAAAACACAACATGAGAACTTCACAACACAACCACAACTATCACTCACAGAATAGGCCAAGTGGAGGAAAGAATCTCAGAGCTTCAAAACTGTGTCTGATATAAGACAGGAAGAGAAGAATAGAGAAAGAAGAATAAAAAAGAAAGAACAACAAAACCTTCAAGAATTATGGGATTATGTAAAAAGACTGAACTTAAGACTGATAAGGGTACCTTGACCCACCACGATCAAAATGGCTTCATCCCTGGGATACAAGGTTGGTCCAACAAAGGCAAATCTATAAATGTGATTCATCACATAAACAGAACTAAACACAAAAACAACATGATTATCTCAATAGATGCAGAAAAGGCCTTCAATAAAATCCAACATCCCTTCATGTTAAAACTCTCAATAAACTAGGTATTGAAAGATCACACCTCAAAATAATATGAGCCGTATATGACAAACCCACAGCCAATATCATATTGAGTGAGAAAAAGCTGGAAGCATTCCCCTTGAAAACTGGCACAAGAATAGGATGGCCTCTCTCACCGCTCCTATTCAACATAGTACTGGAATTTCTGGCCAGGGCAATCAGGTAGAAAAAAGAAATAAAGATATTTAAATAGGAAGAGGTGAAGTCAAATTATCTTTGTTTGCAGATGACATAATCCTGTATCTAGCAAACCCCATCATCTCAGCCCAAGAGCTTCTTAAGCTGATAAACCACATCAACAGAATCTCAGGATAAAAAATCAGTGTGCAAATATTGCTAGTATTCCTATACACAAACAACAGGCAAGTAGAGAGCCAAATCGTGAATGAACTTCATTCAGAATTGCTACAAAGAGAACAAAATACATAGGAATACAGCTAACAAGAGAAGTGAAGAACCTCTTCAAGGAGGACTACAAACCACTACTCAGAGAAATCACATAGGACACAAACAAATGGAGAAGCACTCCATGCTCACGGATAGGGAAGAATTCATTCCTGAAAATGTCCATGCTTCCCAAAGTAATTTATAAAAGAATTCAATGTTATTCCCATTAAACTACCAATGACATTCTTCACAGAATTAGAAGAAAGTATTTTAAAATTCTCATGAACCAAAAAAGAGCCCAAATAGCCAAGGCAATTCTAAGCAAAAAGAACAAAGCTGGAGGCATCACACTACCCAACTTCTAACTACACTATAATGCTACAGTAACCAAAACAGCATGGTACAGGTACAAAAACAACAAATGAAACATAATAGAGAACTCTAAAATAAGACCATACACATACAACCATCTGATCTTTGACAAACCTGACAAACACAAGCAATGGGGAAAAGATTCCTTATTTAATAAATCATGTTGGGAAAACTGGCTAGCCATATGCAGAAACTGAAACTGGACATCTTCGTTATACCTTACACAAAAAATAACTCAAGATGGAATAAAGACTTAAACATAAGACCTAAAACCATAAAAACCATTGAGGAAAACCTAGGCAATACCATTCAGGACATAGGCATGGGCAAAGACTTTGTGACTAAAACACCAAAAGCAATGGCAACAAAAGCCCAAATTGACAAATGGGATCAGACTAAACTAAAGAGCTTTTGCACAGCAAAATAAACTATCATCAGGGTGAACAGACAACCTACAGATTGGGAGAAAATTTTTGCAATCTATCTGTCTGACAAAGGGCTAATATCCATAATCTACAAAGAACTTAAACAAATTTACAAGAAAAAAACAGCCCCATCAAAAAGTGGGCAAAGGAAACGAGCAGACACTTCTGAAAAGAAGACATTTACGTGGCCAACAAACATGAAGAAAAGCTCATCATCTCTGGTCATTAGATGAATGCAAATCAAAACCACAATGAGATATGATCTCACACCAGATAGAATGGTGATTATTAAAAAATCAGGAAACAGCAGATGCTGATGAGGCTGTGGAGAAATAGGCATGCTTTTACACTGTTGGTAGGAGTGTAAATTAGTTCAGTCATTGTGGAAGACAGTATGAAAATTCCTCAAAGATATAGAACCAGAAATACAATTTGACCCAGCAATCCCATTATAGGGTATATACCCAAAGCATTATAAATTATTATACTATAAAGACACACGCACTGTATGTTTATTTCAGCACTGCATGTTTATTTCAGCACTGTTCACAATAGCAAAGACTTGGAAACAACACAAATGCCCATTAATGATAAACTGGATAAAGAGAATGTGGCACATATACACCATGGAATACTATTCATTTATGTCCTTTCCAGGGACATGGATGAAGCTGGAAATCATCATTCTCAGCAAACTAACAAAAGAAAAGAAAACCAAGCCAGGAGCAGTGACTCATGCCTGTAGTCTCAGAACTTTGGGAGGCTCAGGTGGGGAGTTTGAGATCAGCCTGACCAACACGGAGAAACCCCGTCTCTACTAAAAATACAAACAATTAGCCAGGAATGTTGGCACATACCTGTAATCATAGCTACTTGGGAGGCTGAGGCAGGAGAATCGCTTGAACCCAGGAGGCAGAGGTTGTGTTGAGCCGAGATCACGCCATTACGCTCCAACCTGTTCAACAAGAGTGAAATTTTGTCTCAAAAAAAAAGAGAGAGAAAGAAAAAGAAAAAAGAAAAGAAAACCAAACACTGCATGTTCCTACTCATAAGTGGGAGTTGAACAATGAGGACACATGGACACAGGGAGGGGAACATCACACACTGGGGCCTGTCATGAGGTGGGAGGCTAGGGGAGGAATAGCGTTAGGAGAAATACCTATGTAGATGACGGGTTGATGGGTGCAGCAAACCACCATCATACGTGTATAACTATGTAACAAACCTGCATGCTCTGCCCATTTATCACAGAACTTAAAGTACAACAAAGAAAACTTTACATAAATGCATAAAGTCTAGAACAGCTAATATATTATAATGAAAAGTCAACTATAATCTCAGCTCAAAGAGGACACCATGAAATTATGAAGAGCTCTCCACAAATCTCTAAATTTATGTCCTCATAAGATTACATTTCTATTTCTTCTTGAATAATTTCCTCATTTTAGCTATGATTTAGTGACAGTAAGAAGGTAATTATGAGGAGAAAATTCTCCTAACACTCCATTGAGAAAATTCTACCTCATTTCACCATACATCTGAATCTTAAGCAGTCACTTCTAATGTAGCTGAATAATAGATCCTCACCGAGCTGAGTCTATGAGTTGAATCCATGTATGTGAGATAAAGCCCCCAAGGAGAGGTAATAAGCTGGGAATGCCATCAGCTCATCTTTCTTCAGGCCTATATTTGTCATTGTCACTTGTAGAAGCAGGATAGCCCTGGCATTGGGATTGGCAGTAACAGAGAGTATCAAAGGGAAAATTAAACTACCCTAATTTTTAGAAAAAAGCAGATTGGAAACAAACGGGCTCCAGCGTTTTCCATGTGTGAGATCATTGCCCCAGGAAGTCTTGCTCAGGACATTTCTTGTCAGCAAAGCAGGAGTCAAACGATATTCCTGCCTTCCAAGAGAAGAGAACATAATGTCAGATTTTCTCATGGATTCCCACAAGTTCAAGAAACTTTCATGGCCTTATTTAACTGCTTAAGCATTTCAACTAAAAAATTATTTGTCTTTCAAATACAAAGGAATCTGTTTGGAAAAATTTTAACCAGAAAAAGTTGGAATTCTAAAATAAAAAATGCATAAGGCCATAAAAATTTTTTACATCTTTTAATTTATATGTCAAGTGGGGAAAGAGAAACGTTCTCTGAAGTTTCCTTTTATACCATTAAAGACTTATTCTTTATTACCAGCAATACAGGGTGACTTATTCAGGTTCAATCTTGAAGGTAAACATTAACATAATTTTAAGTTTTGGCTAATTTTTAAGCGTTTCTCAGTCACCTACCATGATTTCATCTCAGAAACCAAAATCTCAGTTTCATTTAGATTTTTGAAATATTAAAACAGAAGTTTAAATGCTTCAAAATAATACTCATGTAGAGACTTACATATGTGGACCAGAAATCTCCAGCTATTACAAAGTTTATGAGAACATAATAAATGTTGATACACACATTTAATTCTGAAATAAAAACTTACAACAAATAAAACTAACAAATCAAGAAAATTTTGTAGGTTATACATTTTATGTCTAAAAATATAGGTATGAAACACTCAAGGATGGATAAAAGAAGAAATCACAAGAGAAAATAGAAAATATGTAGAGACAAATTAAAAACATGAAATACCAAAAGTTAAGAGATACATCAAAAACAGTACCATAAGGGAAAACTTTATAGCTATAAGTGATTATAAAAAATAAGATACCGATTCAACAACTTTACTCCTAGGGAACTTAAAACAGAGGGAAAAAGAGGGACTACTAAAGAGGGACAACTAAAACTAGCAAAATTGAAAAAATGATAAAGATAGCAGTGGAAATAACTGAAATAGAGAATAGAAAAACAATATCAAAAATCAACAAAGCCTAGTTTGTTCCCTTAAAAAGATCAAAACTGACAAAATTTTATCTAGATTGACTAAGAAAAAAAGTGAATCTTCAAATTACTAAACTCAAAAATAAAATGGGTACATTACTAACAAATTTTTGGAGTAAAAAAGGGATGTAGGAGAGTAACAGAAGGAAGAATACACTAAAAAATTGAATAGCCTAAATAAAATGAACAAATTCCTAGAAACAAAAAACCTACTAAGACTGAATCAGAAAAGTTGAATAAACCTATTCAGCAAGGAGATTCAGCAGGAAGATTGCATCAGTAATCAAAAATCCAGCAACAAAGAAAAGCCTGGACCAGATGGCTTCACTGTTGAATTCTACCCAATTTTTAAAGCAGAATTAAAACCACTTTTTCTCATACTTTTTCAAAACATTGAAGAAGCGGTAATTTTTTCTAACTTATTCTATGAGTCCAGTATTACCCTGACACCAAGCCAGACAAAGGCACCATAAGAAAACTACAAAAATTCCCTTATAAATGCTGATGCAAAAATCCTCAACAAAATACCAATAACTCAAACTTAGCAGTACTTTAAAAGGATTATACACTATGAATGAGTATAATTGACTCCTGAAATAAAAGTATGTTCCAACACATGAAAATCAGCATAATATCACATTAACATAAAGAAGGAAAATACCCTCATGTGATCATATTAATCAAAGAAGAAAAAGCATTTGTCCAAATTTAACCCATATTCATGATAAAATATAGTTAGTAAACTATAAAAAGAAAGAAAACACCTTAACATGATGCTATACAAAAAAACACAACAAAACAAAAAAACACAGCTAACATGGTGAAAGACTGAAAGCTTTTACCCTAAGAGCAAAAACAAGGATGCTTGCTTTTACTACTTCTATTTAATATAGTACTGAAGGTTCTGGTTTGTTAAAAGAATAAGGTGAGTAAAAGAATTAAAGATATTCCAATTTTTTAAAAAGTAAATTTATCTGTTTGCAGATGACATAACCTTATATATTAAAAATATTTTAGTTTCTGTAAAATAAACTGTCAGATGCAACAAATAAAATTCATCAAAGCTGCATGAAACAAAATAGTACACAAAAATCGTTGTATTTCTACAATAACAATAAACTATCTGAAGAAGAAATCAACACAACAGGGTCATGTATGATAGCATCAAAATAATAAAATACTTACGAACCCACTTAACCAAGGAAATGAAAAACCTGTAGAGCAAAAACTATAAACATGGCATGAAAGTATTAAAGATGACACAAATAAATGAAAAGACATCATGTGTTTATGGACTGGAAGACAAAATCTTGTCAAGGTGCCATTGTTATCTATAGTCTTCTACAGATTCAATAAAATCACTACAAAAATTCCAATATTTGCAAAAATAGAAAAACCTATTCTAAAATTCAGATGAAATATCAAAAAAACCCCAAGCACCCAAATCAATCTTAAAAACTAACAAAGTTAGAAGACTAACACTTCCTGGTTTCAAACTTCAGTATGCAAAACAATGCTGTACCAGCATAGAGACAGACGCAAAGACCAATGCAATAGAAATAAAGAACCAAAAATATGGTCATGATTTTTAACAAGGGCGTCAACACCGTTCAATGGGGAAAGGACGATATTTTTTAAAATGGTGTTAAAAACAGATATTTACAAATATCTATCTCTCTCTCTCTCTCTCTCTCTCTCTCTCTCTCTCTCTCTCTATATATATATATATATATATATATATATATATATCCCAAATTAGCTTTTTGTCTGTCATGTATGTTGCAGATCTATTTCCCCAGTCTTTTGAATTTTGACTTTTGACTTTGAGGCATTTTTCTCTCATACAAAATTTTAATTTTTATCGATTCAAATACAACCTTGGCTCCGATCTGTTTCCCGTATTGCCTGGCCTGCGCGAGCACGATTTCCTTCATGGCCAAGGCGTGATTACAGCGGCAGGAGAAACGCGAGAAGGAGAAGCAGACGCATAGCTATCCAGCCTGCCCTCCACCGACGCTGAAATCGCCCCACGCCCACCTCCCTTAGCCTCGCATTCGGCTCCCAGAATAAGCAACAGCTTTACTTCCACACAGGTGTACCCACCTGTGAATCCCTTGCCGTTGAACGTCTGTTGGAAAACTCACGTGTCCTTGCTGTGGTCCTTTCCACGTTGGGGAAAGCTGGTCAGCTGGAGAACTTCCTCCTACATCTTTAGTAAGACTAAATCCCTAGCTGAGCTGAAACTGAATTTTCCTCCCATGTGGGAGGGGAAGACTCTTGTTTCCATATTCACAGAGTGACTTTGCACCTGTCCTAGATTGATAACATATTGTTGTAATTGATGAGTCTTTTCATCTATTAGGAGACCTGTGCTTAGGAAAGGTCTTCCGAATGTTAACTCAACAGGATTTAATTATAAGTTTTACTTCGGAACAGTCCAAACCCACAGTAAGCTATGGGTGTTAGAGATGGTCAGGCGTCTGATTTAGCTACAGTCTTCTTTAGAGTAGGATTAGCCCTTTCACCTTTCCAGAGGACTGCAGTCTGCACACAGAGTGAAGGTAATATTGGATTCTTAAAGCTGAGGATAGGTGTTGGGATACACCTGCTGTGAAAGACGGGCCATGGCCACTTTGCAGGCTTTTAGATTACCCAAACTGAGGAGATATTTCTTCTGGTAAAGATTTTTCAGATTGGGTGGGGAATACCTCGATCTAACCAGTGAAGGTATCAGTAAGCATTAGAAAATATTTGAATCTCCTGCAAAAAGTATCTGAGTAAATTAGAGTTGCCAGTTCTCACCTGGATACAGTCCTCAATTTTGGACAGGTTTACCTGGAGAAGGAGAAAATTGCTGGCCATTTAGGTCATGTCAGGCAAAGAGCTCACAGGGCTGAGTCACCTGTTTTGGTGTCTTGAAAAGATTTACCCCTATAAACAAATGAGACATTAACAGAAACCAAGAATCCCTTCTAGGGTGAAAAGAATAATGAAAGTGCTGAATTATATTCCTATGATTGGTACTTGGCATTAGTAATTTTTTACCATCATTTAGCCAGCCGGAGGGGCCCTGGACGGAAATGCAAACCCGGGCCCATTTCTGTTCTTCTTCAGAGTGTTCTGGCCCAGTTCTATGTATGCTGTCCAGCACGCCCATAAGCTTCATTGGCCCTTTCAGTGCAGGGGCCTTGGCTGTGGCATCTACAAGGGCATTTCCTTTTACATGGTCAGTCTCCCTTTTTATGTCCTCTGCAATTAATTATAGTCACTTTTTGGCAGCAAAGCAGCATTCTAACAAGCTCAAAATTTGAATGATGTTGTATGGAAAAGCCCTTGGGGGTCAGGAGTCCCTACCCATTCCAAATTACAGCATAAACATGAAGCACTAAAAAGTCATAATTGGAATCAGTGTAAATGTTAACTTTTAAATTCTTTCCCAATTGCGGTGGCTGAGTAAGTTCAATTAACTCAGCTTTTTGAGCTGAGGTCGAGGCCAGCAAGACTTGTGCCTACTACTAATAGCATACCTACCCTTCTTGTTTTCCTGATGCATAAAACAATTTACATCTGTTAACCAATCTTCCTTGGGATGGTCAAGGGGCTCATCCTTCTTAAGTCTGGCCTGCTAGAATAAATTTGTTTCATAACCTGTGACATGCTTTGGCTGTGTCCCCAATCAAATCTTATCTTGAATTGTAGCTCCCATAATTCCTGTATTTCGTGGGAGGGACCCAGTGGGAGGCAATCGAATCAGGGGATGAGTCTTTCCCATGCTGTTCCGGTGACAGTGAATAAGCCTCATGAGATCTGATGGTTTATTTATTAATTTATTTTTGAGACATAGTCTTGCTCTGTTGCTCAGCTGGAGTGCATTATCATGACCTTGGCTCACTGCAACCTCTGACTCTTGGGTTCAAGCGATTCTCCTGTCTCAGCCTCCCGAGTAGCTGGGATTATAGGCGCCTACCACCATGCCTGTCTAATTTTTGTAATTTCAGTATAGACGGGGTTTCACCATGTTGGCCAGGCTGGCCTCGATCTCCTCACCTCAGGTCATCCACTGCCTTGGCCTCCCAAAATGCTGGGATTACAGCTGATGGGTTTATAAAGGGGAGTTTCCCTACACAAGCTCTTTTGCCTGCTGCCATGTAAGAGATATGACTTTGCTCCTCATTTGCCTTCTGCCATGAGTGTGAGGCTTCCCTGACTATGTGGAACTGTAACTCAATTAAACCTCATTTCTTTATAAATTACCCAGCCTCAGATATGTCTTTATTAGCAGCATGAGAACAGACTAATACAACCTGTATGCCAGAAAGGCTAGAAGCACCTGTGGACTCTGGCAGATAAGTAGCTGGGTTTATGGTTTGGCAAGCTTTAAGGGTTATGTCTGGAGTGTCTGGCAATAAGCCCTGATACTTTCATAAATGTTATCTTATTATTCACTGCTGCCCTTTATCTTCTAGGACCACCTTCCCTTGGTGTGGGGTCAAAAACCTATAGGTGCTGTTCTAATGTTAGTTTATTAGCTTTGCCTGCTAGAAAAGTGGTAGTGGAAATAGCTCTAAGACATCAAGGCCACCCTGAGGCCACCTGGTCAATCTGCTTAGAAAATAAGGCTGCTGGCCTTGGAATGTCCCCCAGTTTTGGGACAAGATTACCCAAGGCCTATGCCTTGCTTTTTTGGTCACATAAAGAAAAAATGGTTCATCCAACTTGAGGATTCCCATGACTGCAGCAGAGCCCAACTTCTCCTTGAGAGTATTGAAGGTTTGCTTCCAGTTCTCATTACATTCTAGGAGCTCTAAATCTTTCCCTTTAGTGTATCATAAAAAGGCTTGGCTACATGCCCAAATCTGGGCACCCATAAGCAGCAGTACCCAGCCATCTCTTAAAAAAGCCCACAGTCATTTTTTGGACAGGGACTGTTGGGTGACTAAAATAACTTTTTTATCTTCTAGGGAGGTTGATCAGTTCCAGAGGTTAAAACAGATTCCAAATATTTAAGTCTTTCAGTCAAAATCTGAGCTCTGTGTGGTGATGCCCTATATCTGCAAGTTCCCAGGAAATTTACCAACTTAACATTATTATTATGAGTCTTCTTTATTTGGGTTAGCAATGAGCAAGTCACCTACATACTGAATAATTGTGTCCCTTTCCAATTATAGATTTGTTAAGTCCTTAGCTAGAGTATTTTCAAATAAGTGAGGGCTATCCCAGAACCCTTCAGAGATGACTGTCCAGGTTAGTTTTGTGGCTGAATGCATATCTGGATCAGTCCATTCAAAGGCAAACATATTATGAATCTGGATGCATTGAGATCCAGAAAAGTGCATCTTTCAGATTTAAGAATGTAAAATAGCTTGCATCCCCTGGAACATGGTAAGTATTGGGGACAATGAGGTGTATGGACACAACTGCATTTCTTAACGCTCTAAGGGTTCTGACAAATCTGTACTTGCCATTAGGCTTTTTATCTGGTAACATGCAAGTATTGTAAGGAGACTCTCATGGGCTTAATAACTCATATGGCAAGAATTTGGCAATAAGGGGTTGAATTTCCCCTCATGCTTCTTGCCTTAAAATATATTGTCTCTTCTGATGTCGAGGAGTACTAGGCTGAAGTTGGATTTCAATGGGGAAGGTGTTTAGTGAGTTTCCCAGAGCCTGTGTGGCCCAATCCTCAAAATTTACTTAAGACAACACCTCAGGTGGTAAATGTGACAGCTTATTCTTAACTTCTTTTTTCCCCTGATGGATCAGGAACAAAAGTAACAGTTTCTATGCTTTATGATCTGTGAAGGTGACCATGACTTGGTCTCCTCAGTCAATAAACCTCTCCCCAGTAAGAGGTCAGGCAATCAGACAGTACTAAAAAGGCAGGCGAGAAACCTAGAGGCTCTGAAGGACAACTTAGAAGATACAAAAAGGAGTGTTTTGGGGCTTGTCCATCATGAGAAGACAGGAGACCATTGTATTAAATCAGTACAGAGTAATCTGCTCCCACACCTAATACGAAGTTAATACTCCTACCTGCTACTTCAAGAGTCACCTGAGGCTCCTCCATCTCTCAATAGCTAGTAGTCCAATGGGAGTGGAGGTAGGAAGTATCAGGCCCCACCACTTTTGAGTCTGCTGGGCTCTGATGATGGCTCCCTTGGAAGCACAGTGCATTTCCTTCGGCAGAGGCTTACCTTCCTACAGAAGGCACACAGATTTATACCCAAGGCGCAGTGGCCCAGAGGCACATACTGCGATTTTCACCTTCTCACTTCCTCTATGAAGGCCAGGGGTTAAGGGGCTGCCTCTGAAGTGGTGGAGAGCACAAGGCTGCAGCTAGAAGCTGGGCCTCTTGGAAGATTTGCTTTATTTTATGTTTTCTCTGCTGAATTCCTGTGATGGAAAACTGCAAAATCCAAGTCTAAAATCTGATCCATCGGAGTCTGGAAGCCTAAGGCTGCTTTTGGCAGCTTCCTGCAGATATAAGAAGGAGACCGTGCTATAAATTAAACTCCTAGAAATGCCTGTCCCTTTTTGGAGTCAGGGTCAGTGTTAGTGTATTTCCTCAAGGTCTAAATTATCCACCCTTGTAATAAGGCTAGGTTTTCATCTTTTCCCTGAGTAATTTTCCAGACTTTATAAAAATTAAAAAGCTGTATCACACTTTTTTTTTTATTCCTTCACGGAGTCAATCATAATTTTTTCTCTAAATATCCTACTTTCTTCCTAATTCATTTGTTTTTTCTAGATTCTAGTTCTTTTGGGTCCTAGTCAGGCACTGCTGTGCCTCCTACTTGATAGGTGTCATTCTCCTGGTTGCAGGTTGCCACCCTATTAGCATGTGCTCTAGCCACTCCCATAATGCACTGCTTTTCTACCACGCAGCAGGCGAACATAAATATATGCAAATCCTGCAAGGTCAGATCATACGTCAAGGTTAGCCTTTTAAATTTGTCTATGAATTTTCCCGGAACCTCTGAAAACTGTTTTAGTTTTTCCTTGCATATGGCTAATTCAGATATAGAAAAGTGTACATTTACCTATATAGTATGGGGAAAAGAAAGAGAGATCAGACTGTTACTGTGTCTATGTAGAAAGAAGTAGACATAAGACACTCCATTTTGTTCTGTACTAAGAAAAATTCTTCTGCCTTGAGATGCTGTTAATCTGTAACCCTAGCCCCAACCCTGTGCTCACAGAAACATGTGCTGTGTCGACTCTAGGTTTAATGGATTTAGGGATATGAAGGATGTGCTTTGTTAAACAAATGCTTGAAGGCAGCATGCTTGTTAAAAGTCATCAGCACTCCCTATTCTCAAGTACTCAGGGACGCAAAACACTGCGGAAGGCCACAGGGACAACTGCCTAGGAAAGCCAGGTATTGTCCAAGGTTTCTCCCCATGTGATAGTCTGAAATATGGCCTCATGGGAAGGGAAGGACCTGACCATCCGCCAGCCCGACACCTGTAAACGGTCTGTGCTGAGGAGGATTAGTAAAAGAGGAAAGCCTCTTTGCAGTTGAGCTAAGACAAAACCATCTGTCTCCTGCTCGTCCCTGGGCAGTGGAATGTCTCAGTGTAAAACCCGATTGTATATTCCATCTACTGAGATAGGAGAAAACTGCCTTAGGGCTGGAGGTGAGACATGCTGGAGGCAATACTGCTCTTTAAGTAATTGAGATATTTATGTATATACACATGAAAAGCACAGCACTTTTTTCTTTACCTTGTTTATGTTGCAGAGACATTTGTTCACATGTTTTCCTGCTGGCCCTCTCTCCACTGTTACCCTATTGTCCTGCCACATCCCCCTCTCCGAGAAATGACCGATAATGATCAATAAATACTAAGGAAACTCAGAGACTGGTGCCGGCGCTGGTTCTCCATATGCTGAGCTCCTGTCCCCTGAGCCCACTTTTTCTCTATACTTTGTCTCTGCATCTCTTTTCACAAGCCTCTAGTTCTACCTGACGAGAAACGCTCACAGGTGTGGAGGGACAGGCCACTCCTTCAATATAGTGTCCCTGTTATCATCTGTCACTTCCCAGAGAGGGCAAATATTCAACTTTGCCAGCTGATAAGAGGCCCCACTACATGTTGTTCTGGTGAAGCTCGGGTGTTTCGAGAGTGGGGTATGTACGTAAGACAGGACTCGAAGGGAAGGGAGAAGATGATGAGCGGACACTACATAACCCTGGAAAACTAGAAGAAATTAATAATATGTTGCACACCTCACTAGAACTGGAAGGAATCTGATTGTGTTCTTATGGGGTGCTCGGACTGGCAGGGGGAGTTCAGCCCCAGCTAAGAAAAGCCTAATATTAAGAGTAACTAGCATTAAATGCGTAATCAATTATGTGCCATCCCTGTTTTGTCTTTTCCTCCTTCAAACATATAGAAGCCCATTTTAATTTTTTATCCTGACCAAGCATCAGAGAAGCCTGTATATAATGTATTTCCTCCCTCTTATTTTCTCTTCTATAAAACAAATGAAGCTGCAAAATAGGAGTCAGATCAAACAGAGGAAATAGGAAGGCTGTAACTTGTATATTGTAATGTATTAGTCCATTTTCTTTTATATATATATATACTTTAAGTTTTAGGGTACATGTGCACAATGTACAGGTTAGTTACATACGTATACATGTGCCATGCTGGTGTCCTGCATCCATTAACTCGTCATATAGCATTAGGTATATCTCCTAATGCTATCCCTCCCCCCAGCCCCACCCCACAACAGTCCCCAGAGTGTGATGTTCCCCTTCCTGTGTCCATGTGTTCTCATTGTTCAATTCCCACCTACGAGTGAGAACATGCGGTGTTTGGTTTTTTGTCCTTGTGATAGTTTACTGAGAATGATGATTTCCAATTTCATCCATGTCTCTACAAAGGACATGAACTCATCATTTTTTATGGCTGCATAGTATTCCATGGTGTATATGTGCCACATTTTCTTAATCCAGTCTATCATTGTTGGACATTTGGTTTGGTTCCAAGTCTTTGCTATTGTGAATAGTGCCACAATAAACACACAAGTGCATCTGTCTTTAAAGCAGCATGATTTATAATCCTTTGGGTATATACCCAGTAATGGGATGGCTGGGTCCAATGGTATTACTAGTTCTAGATCCCTGAGGAATCGCCACACTGACTTCCACAAGGGTTGAACTAGTTTACAGTCCCACCAACAGTGTAAAAGTGTTCCTATTTCTCCACATCCTCTCCAGCACCTGTTGTCTCCTGACTTTTTAATGATCTCCATTCTAACTGGTGTGAGATCGTATCTCATTGTGGTTTTGATTTGCATTTCTCTGATGGCCAGTGATGATGAGAATTTTTTCATGTGTCTTTTGGCTGCATAAATGTCTTCTTTTGAGAAGTGTCTGTTCATATCCTTTGCCCAGTTTTTGATGGGGTTGTTTGTTTTTTTCTTGTAAATTTGTTTGACTTCATTGTAGATTCTGGATATTAGCCATTTGTCAGATGACTAGGTTGCGAAAATTTTCTCCCATTTTGTAGGTTGCCTGTTCACTCTGATGGTATTAGTCCATTTTCACACTATTACAACAAATCTGACAAAACTCTCTCAGGAAAAAGTGACCTGCTGGGTTAAGAAAGCAGGGTCCAGCTGCCCTATACCAGCTCATCAAAGATGGCATTATGGTTAAGAAATGAGAAAAAACTGTTAAGAAAAAGTCTCATGTTCTCCATCTTGAGGGTAATTGTTTGCAAAGGGTTGTCATAAAAGCGGCTGTCACTAAACAGGCATATCTGATCTTATCATGTAGAGCTCTTAAATACCACATTTCAACTTCAGTCATGATGGCGAGGTTACTGCTGATCTTTTCTGATAATTAAGGTACAAAAATACTAGGTTGCAAGACGATTCTTTTTTTCAGTGTTACTTGGATAAGTGGCAAATTAAACAAGCAGTCAGTTAAGAGTCAGAGGATCGCTGAGGAAAGTAAAAGCTAAACTGTTTGGAGCCTCTGTCCTGGGGCAGCCTCCAGGCTACTGCAAAACAGAGGCGATGAGCAGAATGGTGACAAGATGTAGAGCACTCAGTTGAGGGACCGAAAGCACAAGGTGGACAGTCCAAAAAGAGAAAGTGGCAAACATCTTGTTTACCCAAATCCATTCTTCTCAATATTCCCCAGGGCCTCTAACCCTGTGGGCTTGGCCGCTAATCTGAGTATGATAATAGTGGATAACCATTCTTGCCCACCAGAATGGCATCACGACTCTAAAAGACAGCCCACTTGCCAGGTGTCAGCTGATTGATTCTGTGTGGATTGTTTTCCTTGGAGTGGGGGTCTTGTTTTGTTGTCCGTTCATGGTGTTGCTGAAAGATGTTGCTGGAAAAGAGGGTCCTGATACATACCACAAAGTAGGATTCTTAGATCTTCTGCAGGAAAAAATTTGAGGTGAGTTAGAGAGCACAGTGAAAAAAGCAAGTTTATTAGAAATTACTCCATTACAGAGTTGGACATCCTCAGAAAACAAGAGCAGGAATGCATTGTCTTTTGTTAGTGTCTCTACTTATAAGTAACTATAAAGATAAAGAGTTATAATTAAACTTGGAAGGTGCAGATGTAGTCACTAAAGTCGTGGCTATTCGTTTTAACAATAACCATTAACCCATTGACATAAGCTAGCTCATTAATAATATCCTTACAAAAAATGCTGCACTCCTAGGACATTTATACATTTTTTCAGGCTTGGTGGAAGATGTCTTGTATGACCACAAATATTCTGCAATTGTAATTTGTGGCCAGTTAAAAAATGTGACTATTTTCAGACCATGACCATTAATCTTCTAGATGCCCTGTGAGTACCTAGCTACTCATATTAAGATAGAATATTCTAGTCATGTTTATTAAACTAGAAGTTAGGTAACCATGAGTTCCTCTAACACAGCAAGTCTACTCCTCAAGGAGAAAATGTATTTCTCAGGAATTTTGTGCATTTTGTTTACTGGTATTTGGTATGTTTACCAAAATGGCAGAAAAGAGTGAAATTACTCCTCAAAGATTTCTCAAGATTGGATATCAAATAAACAAAATGATTACAGTTAATATGCAAGTTGATACAGTTGATATTCAAAAGAAATTTTGTTTTAAACAAAATGAGATTTGTATTGTTACTTATTTATTATTATTATTATTATTATTATTATTATTATTATTATTTTGAGACAGAGTCTTGCTCTGTTGCCCAGGCTGCAATGCAGTGCACTATCTTGGCTCACTGAAACCTGTGCCTCCCTGGTTCAAGCAATTCTTCTGCCTCAGCCTCCCAAGTAGCTGGGATTACAGGCATGAATCACCACACCCAGCTAATATTTGTATCTTTAGTAGAGATGGGGTTTCCCTCTGTTGGCCAGGCTGGTCTCAAACCCCTGACAACAAGCGATCTGCCCACCTTGGCCTCCCAAATAGCTGGGATTACAGGTGAGAGCCACCACTCCCAGCCACAATGAAGTTTTTAAATAATTCTGATTTCCTGTTGTTGAGCAGGGAACTGAGCAAATTCAACTGATCATGGGCCTATACTAGGGGAAGACTGAGGATAAACTCTAGAACACATGTGATTAAATTAATTACAATGGAAACCAAATCAAATTTAATAAGGCCACACCTCTTAGTTGCAAGATGTTTCCCCACACTTTGAAATGCGATGTTATTCCATGGAAAAGAAAACTAGTGTTTATCTCCAGAGTAAAGAACAGAGTTCCCTGCAATGATTGATTGACTGAGAACTATGGCTCAAGATTTAAAATCCTTCTTTTTTCCATTTATAAACTAAAAATAAATTTCTAATCCCCTGTTGATTAAATGGACCTCTCTTCTTGGATAAGGACTTTCCAAAGTTAACCTGAAAAGCTAGTTCAAGCCATGGGTCACACATGCCTCATTATACTCTCCTCCCTTTTGTTTTAATTTTAATTTCAATTTCAATTTTTAATTTATTTTTGTGGGTACATAGTTGGTGTATATATTCATGGGGGTACATGACACACTTTGATGCAGTCATGCAATGAGTAAT
This sequence comes from Pongo abelii, assembly GCF_028885655.2. Classification (NCBI taxonomy): domain Eukaryota; kingdom Metazoa; phylum Chordata; class Mammalia; order Primates; family Hominidae; genus Pongo; species Pongo abelii. Next base: position 11,860,389 of record NC_072000.2, on the reverse strand, counting down.
ACATAATAAAAAACGGTGTATCTGTCCCCTCAAGCATTTATAGCTTGTGTTATAAACAATCCAATTATACTCTTTTAGTTTTATTAAATGTGGGATTAAATTATTTTTTACTGTAATCACCCTGTTGTGCTATCAAATGCTGTCTTATTCATTCTTTCTAACAATTGTTTTTTTACCCATTTAGCATCCCCACTATCCCCTCGTTCCCTCCCTGCCTTTCCCAGCCTGTGGTAACCATCCTTATACTCTCTACCTCTATGACACCAATTGTTTTGAATTTTAGCACCCACAAATAGTGAGAACATGTGACATTTGTCTTTCTGTGCCTGACATTTCACTTAACATAAAGACTTTCAGTTCCATTTATGTTATTGCAAATGGAAGGCTCTCATTCTTTCTTACAGCTGAATAGTACTCCATTGTGTATATGTACCTCATTTTCTCTATCCAGTCATCTGTTGATGGACATTTAGGTTCCTTCCAAATCTTGGCTATTATAAACCTTGCTGTAGCAAACATGAGAGTGCCAATAGGTCTTTGATTTACTAATTTTTTTTCTTGTAGGCATATAATCAGCAGTGGGATTGCTGGACCATATAGTAGCTCTATTTTTAGTTATATCGGGAACATCCAAACTGTCCTTAAATGTGCTCCCAACAGCAGTGTACAAGGGTTCCCTTCACTCGACATACTCACCAGCATTTGTTTTTTACTGACTTCTGGATAAAAGCCACCTTAACTGGGGTGAAATGATATCTCATTTTGGGTTTGATTTGCATTTCCATGATGACCAGTAATCTGGAGCACATTTTCATTTGCCTGTTTCACGTTTGTATGTCTTCTTTTCAAAAAATGTCTATTTAAATTTTTTGTCCACTCTTTATTTGGGTTATTACTTTTTTCTATGGAATCTTTTGAACTCAATATATTGTAGTGTATTAGTCTGTTCCTGCACTGCTATAAAAAAATACCTGAGACTGTGTTATCTATTTATTTACTGATATGTAGTCTTGATCTGTTGCCCAGACTGAAGTGCAGTGGTGCAATCTCGGCTCAGTGCAACCTCCACCTTCTGATTCAAGCAATTCTCTGCCTCAGCTCCTGAATGGCTGAGATTACTGGCATCTGCCACCATGCCTGGCTAATTTTTGTATTTTTAGTGGAGAGAGGGTTTCACCATCTTGGCCAGGCTGGTCTTGAACTCTTGACCTCGTGATCCACCCTCCTCAGCCTCCCAAAGTGGTGAGATTACAGGCATGAGCCATGGCACCTGGCAAGACTGGGTAATTTATAAAGGAAATGGGTTTAATTTACTCACAGTTCCACATGGCTGGGGAGGACTCAGGAAACTTCCAATAATGGCAGATGGGGAAGCAGGCACCTCTTACATGACAGCAGGAGAGACAGCATGTATGTGAAGCAAAGGGGGAAGAGTCCATTATAAAACCATCAGATTTCATGAGAAATCACTCATTATCAGAAGAACAGCATGGGGGAAACCACCCCCAAGATCCAATCACCTTCTACCAACCTCTCCCTCAACATCTGGGGATTACAATTCAATATGAGATTTGGGTGGGGACACAAATCCTAACCATATCATGTAGCTATTAATTGCTTTTCAGATGGATAATTTACAAATATTTTCTCCCATTCCGTGGATTTTCTCTTCACTTTGTTTCTTGTTTCTTTCACTTTAAAAAGGCTTTCTGACTTTCTGTAATCCGATTTGTCCATGTTTGTTTTAGTTGTCTGTGCTTCTGGGGCATTATTTAAGGAATTTTTGCCCAAACCAACGCCGTAAAGAGTTTCCTCAATGTTTTCTTGTAAAAGTTTGATGGTTTGAGGCGTTAGCTTTAAGTCTTTAATTCATTTTAATTTGATTTTTGTAAGTGGCAAGAAATAGGGTTCTAGTTTTATTCTTCTGCCTATGGCTTGCCAGTTTTCCCAGCCCTATTTATTACAAAAGCTGTCTCATTTTTTATTGTATATTCTTGTCACTTTTGTTGAAAATTAATTTAGCTGCCCCTCCCATAGGATTCCAGAACACTGCTATGAGGGTCTGAATGTTTGTCCCTCACATAGGATTCCAGAACACTGATGCTGGGTTCCAAACGTTTGTCACATAAGATTCCAGAACACTGCTACGAGGGTCTGAATGTTTGTTCCTCACAGGGGATACCAGAACACTCCTGCTGTGGTCTGAATGTTTGTCCCTCACATAGGATTCCAGAACACTGCTATGAGCATCTGAATGTTTGTCCCTCACACAGAATGCCAGTTTTACCAGCCATATTTATCACAAAAACTGTCTTTTTTTTATTGTATGTTCTTGGCACTTTTGTTGAAAATTAATTTAGCTGTATGAGTTTGTTTCTCAGGTCTCTATTTCGTTCCATCTGTCTTTATGTCTGTTTTTATGCTAGTGTCATGTTGTTTTAATTACTACAACTTGGTAGTATAATTTAAAACCAGGTAATGGAATTCCTCCAGTTTTGTTTTATATACTCAGCATAGCTTTGACTATTATGGTGTTTTGTGATGTTCCCATATAAATTTCAGAATTTTTTTCTATATCTGTGAGGAATGTCTTCTTGTTTTTCTTTTTTTTTTTTTTTTTTGGTGGCGTCTTGCTCTGTCACCTAGACTGGAGTGCAGTGATGTGATCTGGGCACAGTGCAACCTCCACCTCCTGGGTCCAAGCAATTCTTTGCCTCAGCCTCCTGAATAGCTGGGATTACAGGCACCCGCCACCATACCTGGCTAATTTTTTGTATTATTTGTAGAGGTGGGGTTTCACCAAGTTGGTCAGGCTGGTCTTGAACTCCTGACCTCATGATCCACCAACTTCGGCCTCCCAAATTGCTGGGATTACAGGCATGAGCCACTGCCCCTGGCCTGTTATTTTGATAGAGATGGCATGAAATGTACAGATTGCTATGGATCGTATGGACATTTTTAAAAAATACTGATCCTTCCAATCTGTGAACATAAAAATATCTTTCCAATTTTTGGGTCCTTTTTCGTTTCTTTTATCAGTGTTTTACAGTTTTAATTGTTGAGAACTTTTATTTCTTTGGTAAATTCCCACATATTTTGTTTTATTTCTGGCTACTGCAAATAGTATTACATTTTTGAATTCTTTTTCAGTTTGTTGACTGTTGGCATATAGAAACCTTACTGATTTGTATGTGTTGATTTCGTATTCTGCAAATTTACTCAAGTTATTACCTCTAATAGATTTTGGTGGATGTATTAGGCCATTCTCATATTGCTATAAAAAGTAATCAGTGACTGGTTAATTTATAAAGAAAATAGGTTTAATTGGTTCATGTTTCTACAGGCTGTACAGAAAGCATAGCACTGGCTTCTGCTTCTGGGGAAGCCTCTGACAACTGACAAGGTCAAAAATAAATCCAGTGCTTGCACATCACATGGTAAGTGTGAGGGCAGGGGGGAAGTGTTACACACACTTATAGATAACCAGCTCTGATAAAAAATTACTATTGTGGGAATGGCACCAAAGGAAATGATGCCAAACTCTCCGTGGAAATCTTGCCCTCATGATTCAATCACCTCCCCTCTAGGCCCACTTCCAACATTGAGGATTATATTTCAATATAAGATTTTGGTGGGAATACACATCCAAACTGTATCATTTTGCCCCTGGCTGTTCCAAATCTCAAATCCTTCTCATATTTCAAAATACAATCATGACTTCCCAATAATCCCCAAAGTCTTAACTAATTTCAGCCTTAACTCAAAAGTCAAAAGTCTCATCTAAGACAAAGCTAATTTCTTCCTCCTATAAGCCTGTAACATAAAGAAACAAATTACGTTCTTCCAAGATACAAATGAGGCAGATGCATTGGGTAAATACTGCTGTTCTAAAAGGAAGAAATCAGCCAAAAGAAAGCGGTCACAGGATCTATGAAAGTCTGAAACCCAGAAGAGCAGTTATTGAATTGTAAGGCTCCAAAATAATTATTTTTGACTCTGTGTCCCATTTCCAGGGCATGCTAATGCCTTGGGAGGGTTCTATCTTGTGACTTTGCATGGTTCAGCCCCCACAGCTGCTCTCATGGGCTGGCATACTGTGCCTCTGGCTTTTCAAGGTGCAAGGTGCAGGCTGTAGCTAGATCTACCATTCTGGGGTCTGAGTTCTGGAGGACAGTGATCCTTTCCTCACAGATCTACTAGGCCATGACCCAGTGGGGAGCCTTCCTGGGGACTGTCACCCCACATTTCTTTTCTCCATTGTTTTAGTAGAGAATCTCCATGAGGGCTCCACACCCGAAACATGCTTCTCCCTGCACACCCTGTCTTTTTCATACATCCTTTGAAATAAAGGTGGAGACTCCCAAGTCTCAACTACTCGCATTTGGTAAACCCACAGGCCTAACACCACATGGAAGCTACCAAGGTTATGGCTTGCACCCTCTGAAGCAGTGACTGGAGTTGTAACTGGGTCAATATGAGCTACACCTGGAGCTGAAGCAGTGGCAAGGATGCAGTGAGCCTTGTTCCAAAGCTACCCAAGGCAGCAGGTCCTAGACCTGATCCCAGAAACTATTCTCTTCTTTTAGGCCTCAGGGCCTGTGATGGGTTGCTGCCTTTCAGATTTCTAAAATGCCTTCAATTCCTCTTTCCCATTGTCTTGGCTATCAACACTTGCTTTTTTTTTAGGTTATACAAATATCTCTAACAAGTGGTTGACCCATATGCTGCTTGAGTTCCTCTCTTATAAAAGCTTTTTATATTTCAGCCACATGACTAGGCTGCAATGTTTTCAAGTTTTACACTATGCTTCTTTTGTAAGTATAAGTTAGTACTTATTTTATTTTTATTTTTTTGCTAGAACATGTGAGCATAGGTTGTTAGAGGCAGCCAGGTCACATCACAAATGCTTTGCTGCTTAGATATTTTTGCAACAGAAACCCTAAATCATCAATTTCAAATTCAAACTTTTTTATATCCCTAGTGCATGACAGAAATTCAGCCAACCACTTTGCTAAGACAACATGCATGACCTTTGTTTCAGTCCCAATAAGTTTCTAGTTTTCATCTGAGACCTTCTCAGCCCAGCCTTCACTGTCCAGATCACTATCAGCATTTTGTCACAGACATTCAACCAGTCTCTAAGAAAATCTCAACTTTCCCTCATTTTTCTGTCTTCTGAATCCCACAAATTCTTCCAACTTCTGCCTGTTTATGCAATTACAAAGCTGATTCCACATTGTGGGGTATTCTTATAACTATTTTCCATTCCTTGGTGCCAATTTTTGTATTAAGCTATTTTTGCAACACTATGAGAGTGGGACTGGATAATTAATTTTTTACAAAATAGGTTTAAGGGGCTTATGATTCTACAGGCTGTTGAGAAAACATAGTACTGGAATATGCTTTTGCAACACTATGAGAGTAGGACTGGATAATTTATTTTTTACAAAGTAGGTTTAAGTGGCTTATGATTCTACAGGCTGTAGAGAAAACATAGTACTGGTATATGCTTCTGGGGAGGTCTCTGGAAGTTTACAGTCATGGTAGAAGTTGAAGCAGAATCTTGCACATCACAGGGCAAAAAGCAGAAGCAAAAAACAGAGGGGCGAGTTGTTACACAGTTTTAAATAACCAGATTTTATGGGAACTCACTCACTATCATGAGGATAGCACCAACTGGGATGGTGCTAAGCCATTTATAGTAATCCACCCCAATGGTTAAATCACCTTTCAACAGGCCCATCTCCAACATTGAGAATTACATTTAAATATGAGATTTGGGAGGGAACACACATTCAAACCCTATCAGAGGAGTATTTATGCCTTTTCCAAAATAACATTAAAACATTGGCAAAAAAAAAAAAAAAGTTAATTTGACTTCTTTTCCAATTGGGATGCGTTATATTGCTTTCTCCTGTCTGATTGCTCCAGATAGGACTTTCAGCATTATGTTGAATAACAGTGGTAAAAGTGGACATTCTTGTCATCTTCCAGATTTTAGAGAAAAGGCTTTTATTTTTTCCCCACTTAGTGTGATACTAGCTGTGGGTCTGTCATATATGACTTTATTATGTTGAGGTATGTTCATTCCATACCCAGTTTTCAAAGGGCATTTTATTATTAAAGAATATTAAATTTTATCAAAATTTTTTAGCATAATTGAAATTATTATATGGATTTTGTCCTTATTTATTTTTTTTTTTTGAGATGTAGTCTCCCTCTGTCACCCAGGCTGGAGTGTAATGGCACGGTCTCAGCTCAATGCAACCTCTGCCTCCCGGGTTCAAGTGATTCTCCTTGTTCAGCCTCCTGAGTAGCTGGGATTACAGGTGCTCACCACCATGCCTGGCTAATGTTTGTATTTTTAGTAGAGACGTAGCTTCGCCATGTTAGCTAGACTGGTTTCAAACTCCTGACCTCATGTGATCCACCCACCTCGGCTTCCCAAATTGCTGGGATTACAGGTGTGAACCACTGTTCCTCGCCCCTTCACTCTCTTTATGTGATCTATCACATTCATTGATTTGCATGTTGAACTATCCTTGCATCCCTGGAATAAATCCCACTTGGTCATTGTGACTTACCTATTTATGTATTGTTTAATTCAGTTTGCTAGGCGTTTTGCAAATTTTAGCACCAATATTCTCCACTCCACTCTACTTCACTCTACTATTCCACTACATTCCAGTCCATTCCTTCCCACTCCACTCTACTCCACTCCACTCCATTCCATTAAACTCCAACCCTTTCCAATCCACTCCATTCCACTCCATTCCACTCCATTCCATTCCACTCCATTTCATTTCATTGCACTCCACTCCACTCCATTCCACTCAACTCCATTCCATTACACTCAATTCCACTCCACTGCACTCCATTCCTCTCCACTGCATTCCATTGCACTCCACTCCATTCCATTGCACTCCACTCTACTCCATTCCATTCCACTCCATTACATTCCACTCCACTCCACTCCATTCCCCTCCTGTACATTCCTTTTCACTCCACCCCATTCCATTCCACTCAACTCTGCTCCATTCCCCTCCACTCCACTCCCTTCCACTCCATTCCATTTCACTCCATTCCAATCCATTCCATTACATTACACTCCACTCCATTCCATTACCCTCCACTCCACTCCATTCCATGCGGCTCCACTCCACTCCACTATACTCCACTCTGCTCCATTCCATTCCATTTCATTCCACTACAATCCTTTCCACTCCATTCAATTCCATTCCTCTACACTCCATTCCACTGCACTTCACTCTACTCCATTCTCCTCCACTCCACTCTATTCTGCTCCACTACAATTCATTCCACTCTACTCCATAGCATACCACTCCATTCCACTCCATTTCATTTTATTCCGTACCACTCCACTCAACTTTTCTGTACTCCATTGTATTCCACTCCATTCCACTCCATTCCACACCAATCCATTCCATTCCACTCCACTCCACTCCATTCCACTCCACTCCATTCCACTCCACTCCATTCCACTCCACTCCACTCCACTCCATGCCACTCCATTCTCTTCCATTCCACTCCACTCCACTCCATCCGACTCTACTCCGTTCCATTCCAGTCAATTCAACTCCTCTCCACTCCATTCCACTCCTGTCCATTCCATTCCACTCTGCTCCATTCCACTCCATTCTATTCCATTCCACTCCACTCCACTCCATTCAACTCCACTTCATTCCACTCCAATCTACTCAATTCCATTCCACTCTTCTTGATTCCATTCCACTCCACCCCACACCACCACACTCCAATTCATACCAATCCTCTCCATTCCAGTCCACTCCATTCCACTTAACTCCACTCCATTCCACTCCATTACATTCCACTCCACTCCACTCCATTCCCCTCCTGTACATTCCTTTTCACTCCACCCCATTCCATTCCACTCAACTCTGCTCCATTCCCCTCCACTCCACTCCCTTCCACTCCATTCCATTTCACTCCGTTCCAATCCAACCCATTACATTACACTCCTCTCCATTCCATTACCCTCCACTCCACTCCATTCCATGCGGCTCCACTCCACTATACTCCACTCTGCTCCATTCCATTCCATTTCATTCCACTACAATCCTTTCCACTCCATTCAATTCCATTCCTCTACACTCCATTCCACTGCACTTCACTCTACTCCATTCTCCTCCACTCCACTCTATTCTGCTCCACTACAATTCATTCCACTCTACTCCATAACATTCCACTCCATTCCACTCCATTTCATTTTATTCCATTCCACTCCACTCAACTTTTCTGTACTCCATTGTATTCTACTCCATTCCATTCCATTCCACACCAATACATTCCATTCCACTCCACTCCACTCCATTCCACTCCACTCCACTCCATTCCATTCCACTCTATTCTCTTCCATTCCACTCCACTCCACTCCATCCGACTCCACTCCGTTCCATTCCAGTCAATTCAACTCCACTCCACTCCATTCCACTCCTGTCCATTCCATTCCACTCCACTCCATTCCACTCCAATCTACTCAATTCCATTCCACTCTTCTTCATTCCATTTCACTCCACCTCACGCCACCACACTCCAATTCATACCAATCCTCTCCATTCCAGTCCACTCCATTCCACTTAACTCCATTCCATTCCACTCCAATCCATTCCACTCCAATCTACTCCTCTCCACCGCACTCCACTCTGTTCCATTCCATTCCATTCCTTTCCATTCCACTACACTCCATTCCACTCCATTCTTTTCCATTCCATTCCTCTCCACTCCATTCCAATCCAGTCCATTCGATGCCACTCAATTCCTCTGCACTCCACTCCATTCCACTGCACTCCATTCCATTCAACTCCACTCCATTCTATTCCAATAAATTTCACTACATTTTATTCAACTCCATTCCATTCCACTGCACTCCACTTCATTCCCCTCCATTCCATAGCATTCCACTCCACTCCATTACATTACACTCAACTCCATTCCACGCCCCTCCACTCCATTCCATTCCACTCCACTCCATTCCATTCCACTCCACTCCATTCCACTCCAATCCACTCTGTCCCACTTCACTCCATTCCACTACAATCCATTCCATTCTACTCCACTCCATTCCATACAGTTCCATTCCACTGCACTCCACTCAACTCCATTCCACTCCATTCTATTCCATTGCACTCCACTCCATTCAACTCCACTTCACTCCATTCTACTCCATTCTATTCTGTTCCACTCCACTTCATTCCATTCCAATCCACTCCATTCAATTCTACTCAATTCCACTGCACTCCACTCCATTCCACTCCAGTGCATTCCATTCTACTCCGCTCCACTCTATTCCAAAACACTTCACTTCATTCCCTTCCCCTCCATTCCACTGCACTCCACTCCACTACTCTCCATTCCACTCCATTCCCTACCATTCCACTCCACTCCATTCCATTCCACTCCACTTCACTCCACTCATTTCCACTATATTCTATTCCGTTACACTCCACTCCAATCCATTCCACTGCACTTCATTCCATTACACTTAATTCCACTATGCTCCACTCCATTCCCCTCCACTCTTTTCTATTCCCCTCCACTCCATTCCATTTCTATCCATTCTATTCCATTCCATTCCAATCCATTCCATTTCACTCCACTCCACTCCATTCCACCCCTGTCCATTCCATTCCACTCTGCTACATTCCTTTCCACTCCACTCCATTCCATTCCACACCACTCTGTTCCATTCCATTACACTGCACTCCACTCCAATCCATTTCACTGCTGTCCAGTCCTTTCCACTCCATTCCATTCTGTTCCACTAAACTCTACTCCATTAGACTGCACTCCACTCCACTCCATTCCACTTAACTCCATTCCATTCCACTCCAATACATTCCACTCCAATCTGCTCCACTCCATTCCAATCCACTCCTCTCCACTGCACTCCACTCTGCTCCATTCTGTTCCATTCCTTTCCATTCCACTATACTACATTCCACTCCATTCTATTCCATTCCATTCTTCTCCACGCCATTCCAATCCAGTCCTTTCGATTCCACTCAATTCCACTGCACCCCACTCCATTCCACTCCACTCCATTCCATTCCACTCCAATCCATTCTATTCCAATAAATTTCACTACATTTTATTCAACTCCATTCCATTCCACTCCACTCCACTCCATTCCCCTCCATTCCATAGCATTCCACTCCACTCCATTACATTACACTCAACTCCATTCCATGCCCCTCCACTCCATTCCATTCCACTCCACTCCATTCCATTCCACTCCACTCCATTCCACTCCAATCCACTCTGTCCCACTCCACTCCATTCCACTACAATCCATTCCATTCTAGTCCACTCCATTCCATACAGCTCCATTCCACTGCACTCCACTCAACTCCATTCCACTCTATTCTATTCCATTCCACTCCCTTCTATTCCATTCCACTCGATTACACTCCATTCCACTCCACTCCATTCCATTCCATTCCATCATATTCCATTCCACTCCACTCCACTTCCATTCCACTCCACTCCACTTCATTACACTCCACTCCATTCCATTCCAATCCACTCCATTCCATTCTACTGCATTCCATTCCACTCCACTCCATTCCATTCCACTCCAATCCGTTCCACTCCACTCCATTCCACTCCATTCCATTCCATTTCACTCCACCCCTTTCCAGTCCACTGTACTCCACTCCACTCAATTCCACTCCATTCCACACCATTCCTCTTGACCCCGTCCCATTCCACTCAACTTCCCTTTATTCTTCTCCACTCCATTCCACTCCACTCCATGCCACTCAACTGCGTTCTATTCCACTCCACTGCTTTCCACTCCACACCACTCCACTCCAATCCACCCCACTCCATTCCACTCCTTTCCATACCATTCCACTCCACTCCATTCAATTCCACTCCACTCCATTTCATTCCACTCCACTACAGTCGTTTCCACTCCACTGCATACCACTCCACTCCATTCCATTCCACTCCACTCCTTTCCATTCCATGCCACTCCATTCCTTTCCATTCCAATCCATTCCATTCCACTCCCCTCCATTCCTCTCCACTACACTCCACTCCATTTCATTCCATTCCACTCCATTCCGTTCCATTACTTTCTTTTGACAGGATCTCACTCTGTCACCCATGCTGGTGTGGAGTTATACCATCTCAGCTCACATTTCATTTCACCATTCCATTTCATTCCATTCCACTGCACTCCTCTCCACTCCACTCAATTCCACTCTACTCCACTCCAATCCATTCCATCCCGTACCTTTCCAGTCTCTCCCATTACACTCCTTTCTTTGACAAGATCTCCCTCTGTCACACAGGCTGAAGTGCAGTGGCACAATCTCAGCACAAATTTCTTCCTTCCATTCCATTCCATTTCGTTCCACTCCACTCAACTCCACTCAAGTCCATTCCACTCCACTCCATGACACTCCAGTCCTCTCCATTCCAATCCATTCCATTGCACTCCAATCCACTCCACTCCATTCCATTCATCTCCATTCCATTCCATTCCACTTCACTCCATTCCATTTCACTCCACTCCAATCCACTCCACTCCATTCTATTCCACTACTCTCCACTCCATTCCACTCCACTCCATTCCATTTCACTCCACTCCATTCCAATCCACTCCTTTCCATTCCAATCCAATCAAATCCATTCCAATCCAATCTAATCCATTCCACTCCACTCCACTCCATTCCATTAAATTCCTTTCCACTCCACTCCACTCCATGCTATTCCATTCCACTCCATTCCACTTCATTCCATTCCATTCCAATGCATTCCATTCCAATCCACTCCATTTCATTCCACTCCTTTCCATTCGATACCACTCCATTCCATTCCACTCCGCTCCATTCCACTCCACTCCATTCCATTTCAATCCACTCCACTCCACTCCACTCCAGTCCATTCCATTTCACTGCATTCCATTCCATTCCTTTCTTTCGAGAGTATCTCACTCTGTCACCCAGCCTGAAGTGCAGCGGCACAATCTCATCTCACATTCCATTCCGTTCCATTCCACTCCACTCCACTCTGCTCCATCCGCTCCATTCCATTCATTTCCATTCCATTTCATTCCACTGAATTCCACTTCGTTCCACTACAATCCATTCCATTCCATTCCACTCGTTTCTTTCGACAGGATCTCCTTCTGTCACACAGGCTGTAGCTCAGTAGCAAAATGCCGACTCAGATTTCTCCATTTCGTTCCGGTCCATTCCATTCAATTCTTTTCCATTCCATTCCATTCCTCTGCGTTCCACTCCACTCCACTCCACTCACTTCATTCCATAACATCCTATTCCGTTTATCTACATTCAACTCCTCTCCACTGCACTGCACTCCACTCCACTCCATTCCACTCTATCCCATTCCATTCTGCTCTATTCCACTGCATGCCACTCCGCCCCACTCCACTCTACTTCATTCCATTTCAGGCCATCCAATTCCACAGCATTCCATTCCTCTCCATTCCACTCCACTGCACTTCACTCCACTCCACTCCAGTCCACTCCGTTTCATTGCATTCCACTGCATTCCGTTCCAAACCTTTCTTTCTAGAGTATCTCACTCTGTCACCCAGCCTGGAGTGCAGTGGCACAATTAAAGCCCACATTTCATTATTCCACTCCATTCAGATCCTTTCCACTTCATTTCACTCCACTCCACTCCACTCCACTCCATTCCACTCCACTCCACTCCACTCCATTTCACTCCACTCCACTACATTCATTTCCACTCCACTCCATTCCTCACTACTCAATTCCATTACACTCAACTCCACTCCATGCCACTCCACTACGTTCCATTGCACTCCACTACATTTCATTCCATTCCACTCTTTTCCATTCCATTCCAGTCCACTACACTCCACTCCGTCCCTTCCCATTCCATTCCATTCCACTCCACTCCACTTCATTCAATTTCACTCCCTCTACTCCACTCCATTCCAGTCCACTGCACTCTTTTCCATTGCATCACATTCCATTAAATTCCACTCCACTCCATTGCATTCCACTGCACTCCATTTCATTCCACTCCAACTCCACTCCACTCCATTCCACTCCATTCCATTCCACTACATTCCAGTCCATTCCTTCTCACTCCTCTAAATTCAATTCCACTCCACTCCTTTCCATCCCACCTTACTCCAATCCATTTCATTCCATGTCACTCCATTCCAATCCATGCCACTCCATTCCATTCCATTCCTTTCTTTTGACAGGATCTCTCTCTGTCACCCATCCTGGTGTGCAGTGGCACAATCTCAGCTCACATTTCATTTCACCATTCCATTTCATTCCACTGCACTCCTCTCCACTCCATTCAATTCCACTCCACTCCTCTCCAATCTGTTCCATTTCATTCCATTCCAATCTCTTCCATTCCACTCTTTTCTTTCTACAGGATCTCATTCTGTCACACAGGTGTAAGCGCGGTAGCACCATCTCAGCACACATTTCTTCTTTCAATTCGACTCCATTCCATTTCCTTCCACTTCACTCCACTCCATTCCACTCCACTATACTCCACTCCATTCCAGTCCACTCCAGTCCATTCCTCTGAACTCCATTGCACTCCATTCCACTCCATTCCATTCCACTCCACTCCATTCCTTTCCACTCCACCCCACTACAAACCATACCGTTCCATTCCATCCCATTACACTTCACTTCACTCTATTCCATTCCTTTCCACTCCGCTCCATTCCACTCCATTAAACTCCACTCCACTCCAATCCACTCCACTGTACTTCAATCCAGTCAATTCCATTCCATTCCATTCTATTCCATTCTATTCAATTCAATTTGTCTTCCCTCCATTCCATTCCATTCCACTCCACTGCATTCCACTCCACTCCACTTCACTCCATTCCCCTCTACTCCATTCCACTCCATTCCATTCCACTCCACTCTATTCCATTCCACTCCATTCGAATCCATTCCATTTTATTCCACTCCACTCATCTCCACTCCACTCCATTGCATTCCACTCTATTCCATTCCATTCCACTCCACTTCCTTCCATGCCACTCCCCTAGACCCCATTCCACTCCATTCCACACCACTCCACTCCATTCCACTCCATTATATTCCATTCCACTCCATTCCATTCAATTCCACTCATTTCCAATCCACTACACTCCATTCCACTCCACTCCATTCAATTCCACTCATTTCCAATCCACTACACTCCATTCCACTCCATTCCATTACATTCCTCTCCACTCCATTCCATTCGACTACACTCCGTTCCATTGCAATCCACTGCACTCCTCTCCACTCCACTCCATTCCACTCCTCTCCACTCCATTCCAATCCACTCCATTCCATTCCACTCCACTCCACTCCACTCCATTCCATTCCTCACCAATCCATTCAATTCCTCTCCATTCCACTCAATTCCTCTGCCCTCCATTCCATACCACTCCACTCCATTCCAGTCCATTCCACTCCATTCCATTGCACTCCACTCCATTCCACTCCACTCCACTCCATTCCACTCCACTCCACTCCATTCCACTGCACTCCATTCCATTCCATGCCACTCCTTTGCACTCCACTCTACTCCACTCCACTCCACTCTATTCCACTCCATTCCATACAATTTCACTCCACTCAATTCCATTCCACTCAACTCCACTCCATTCCTCAACACTCCATTACACTCCATTCCATTGCATTGCACTCCACCCACTCCAGTCCAATCCACTCCACTACATACCGCTCCAGTCCAATGCACTCCACTCCACTTAACTCCATTCTATTCCACTCCACTACATTCCAGTCCACTCCACTCCATTCCATTCCATTGCAGTCCACTCCACTCCACTCCATTCCACTCCACTCCATTCCATTCCATTCCATTCCATTTCATTCCATTCCTCTCCACGCCAATCTACTACATTCTAATCCATTCCATTCCACTCTGTTCCACTCCACACCACTCCACTCCACTCCACTCCATGGCACTCCACTCTACTCCAATCCACTCCACTCCACTCCACTCCACTCAATTCCATTCCACTCTACTCCATTGCATTCCTTTCTATTCCACTCCACTCCATTTCATTCCACTCCATTTCATTCCATTTCACTCCACTCCTCTCCACTCCACTACATACCACTCTTGTCCAATCCACTCCACTCTGTGTAACTCCATTCCATTCCACTCCACTGCATTCCAATCCACTCCTCTTCATTCCATTCCATTCCACTACACTCGACTCCATTCTACTCCACTCCATTCCATTCCATTCCATTCCACTGCACTGCAGTCCATTCCATTCCACTCCACTCCATTCCATTCAACTCCACTTCTTTGCACGCCACTCCACTCCAGTCCAGTCCATTTCAATCCATTCCACTCCATTCCATCCCATTCCTTTCTTTAGACATGGTCTCACTCTGTCACCCATGCTGGTGTGCATTGGCACAATCTCAGTTCACATTCCATTTCACCATACCATTCTATTCCATTCCATTGTACTGCACTCCACTCCAATCCACTGAATTCCATTCCACCCAAATCCATTCCATGCCATTCCATTCCAAATCCCTTCCATTCCACTCCATTCTTTCTACATCATCTCCCTCTGTCACACAGGCTGTAGAGCAGTGGCACAATATCAGCAAACATTTCTTCATTCCATTGCATTCCATTCCATTCCATTCCACTTCACTCCTCTCCACTCGACTCCACTCAATTCCACTTCACTCCACTCAATTCCACTCCATTTCATTCTACTCCACTCCACTGCACTCCATTCCATTTCACTATGCTCCATTCCATTCCACTCCACTCCACTCCTTTCCATAAAGCTCCATTCCATTCCATTCCACTCCACTTCATTCCATTCCATACCACTCCACTCCATTCCAGTCCATTCCACTCCATTCCATTGCACTCCACTCCATTCCACTCCACTCCACTCCATTCCACTCCACTCCACTCCATTCCACTGCACTCCATTCCATTCCATGCCACTCCTTTGCACTCCACTCTACTCCACTCCACTCCACTCTATTCCACTCCATTCCATACAATTTCACTCCACTCAATTCCATTCCACTCAACTCCACTCCATTCCTCAACACTCCATTACACTCCATTCCATTGCATTGCACTCCACCCACTCCAGTCCAATCCACTCCACTACATACCGCTCCAGTCCAATGCACTCCACTCCACTTAACTCCATTCTATTCCACTCCACTACATTCCAGTCCACTCCACTCCATTCCATTCCATTGCAGTCCACTCCACTCCACTCCATTCCACTCCACTCCATTCCATTCCATTTCATTCCATTCCTCTCCACGCCAATCTACTACATTCTAATCCATTCCATTCCACTCTGTTCCACTCCACACCACTCCACTCCACTCCACTCCATGGCACTCCACTCTACTCCAATCCACTCCACTCCACTCCACTCCACTCAATTCCATTCCACTCTACTCCATTGCATTCCTTTCTATTCCACTCCACTCCATTTCATTCCACTCCATTTCATTCCATTTCACTCCACTCCTCTCCACTCCACTACATACCACTCCTGTCCAATCCACTCCACTCTGTGTAACTCCATTCCATTCCGCTCCACTGCATTCCAATCCACTCCTCTTCATTCCATTCCATTCCACTACACTCGACTCCATTCTACTCCACTCCATTCCATTCCATTCCATTCCACTGCACTGCAGTCCATTCCATTCCACTCCACTCCATTCCATTCAACTCCACTTCTTTGCACGCCACTCCACTCCAGTCCAGTCCATTTCAATCCATTCCACTCCATTCCATCCCATTCCTTTCTTTAGACATGGTCTCACTCTGTCACCCATGCTGGTGTGCATTGGCACAATCTCAGTTCACATTCCATTTCACCATACCATTCTATTCCATTCCATTGTACTGCACTCCATTCCAATCCACTGAATTCCATTCCACCCAAATCCATTCCATGCCATTCCATTCCAAATCCCTTCCATTCCACTCCATTCTTTCTACATCATCTCCCTCTGTCACACAGGCTGTAGAGCAGTGGCACAATATCAGCAAACATTTCTTCATTCCATTGCATTCCATTCCATTCCATTCCACTTCACTCCTCTCCACTCGACTCCACTCAATTCCACTTCACTCCACTCAATTCCACTCCATTTCATTCTACTCCACTCCACTGCACTCCATTCCATTTCACTATGCTCCATTCCATTCCACTCCACTCCACTCCTTTCCATAAAGCTCCATTCCATTCCATTCCACTCCACTTCATTCCATTCCTTTCCACTGCACTCCATTCCATTCGCTCCACTCCACTCCATTCCATTCCATTCCAGTCCATTCCAGTCCACTCCATTCCATTCCACTCCATTCCACTCCATTCCATTCCATTCCTCTCCACTCCAGCCCACTCCACTCCATTCCACTTCAGTCCAATCCACTCCACTCCACTTCACTCCATTCCATTCCACTCCCCTGCATTTCACTCCAATCCACTCCATTGCATTCCACTCTGCTCAATTCCATTCCACTCCACTCCACTCAATTGCATTCCATTCCAATCCATTCCAGTCTTTTCCATTTCACTCTACTCCATTCCATTCCAATCCAGTCGGCTCCATTACATTCTACTCTACTTCCTTCCTTCCCACTCCACTCCACTCTTCTCTACTCCACTCCAATGCTTTCCATTCCATTCCACCTCATTCCATTCCATTCCTTTCTTTGCACAGGATCTCATTCTGGCACAAAGGCAGCAGTGCAGTGTCACAATCTCATCCCACATTTCTTTTCACCATTCCATTGCAATCCATTCCATCGCATTCCATTCCATTCTATTTCACTCCACTCCATTCCTTTCCACTCCATTCCATTCCGTTCCAATCCACTGAATTCCATTCCACTCCATTCCATTCCATTTCTCTCCACTCCATTACTTTCCACTCCGTTCCATTCTACTGCACTCCTTTCCATTCCACTCCACTCCACTTCATTCCACTCTACTCCACTCAATTCCATTCCACTCCACTCCATTCCATTCCACTCCACTCCATTCCACTCCACTCCCCTCCATTCCATTCAACTCCACTTCACTCCACTCCATTCTACACCTTTCCATTCCACTCCACTCCAGTCCATTTCATTCCACTGCCGTCCAAAGCATGCAACTCCACTCCTTTGCACTCCGCTCCACTCCTCTCCATTTCATTCCATTCCACTCCATTGCTTTCCATTCCTTTCTTTGGACAGGATCTCACTCTGTAACCAATCCTGGTGTGCAGTGGCACAATCTCAGCTTACATTTCATTTCACCATTCCATTCCATTGCATTCTATTCGATTCCATTCCACTGCAAACCATTCCACTCCACTCAATTCCAATCTACTCCACACTCATCCATTCCATGCCATTCCATTTTAATTCCTTCCATTCGACTCCTTTCTTTCAACAGGACCTTCCTCTGTCACAAAGGCTGAAAAAGCAGTGTCAAAATCTCAGCACACATTTCTTCATTCCATTCCATTCCATTCTAATCCACTACACTCCACCCAACTCCACACCATTCCATTCCACTCGACTCCATTCCACTCCACTTCACTTCATTCCATTCCATTCCATTCCACTCCACTCCACTCCACTCCATTCCATTCCACTCCACTCCTTTGCATTCCACTCCACTCCGTTCAATTCCACTCCACTCCACTCCATTCAATTCCTTTCAACTCCACTGCATTCCATTCCATTCCACTCCACTCCACTCCACTCCATTCCCTTCCACTCCACTCCGTTCCATTCAACTCCACTCCACTCCATTCCATTCCTTTCAACTCCACTGCATTCCATTGCACTCCACTCCTCTCCATTCCATTCCATTTCAGTCCATTCCACTCCATTCCATTCCACTACACTGCATTCTATTCCACTCCACTCCACTCCTTTCCATAAAGCCCCATTCCATTCCATTACAATCCACTCCATTCCATTCCTTTCCATTGCATTCCATTCCATTCCATCCACTCCATTCCATTCCATTCCACTGCAGTCTTTTCCACTCCATCACGTTCCACTCCATTCCACTCCTTTCAATTCCATTCCACTCCACTCCAGCCCACTCCACTCCATTCCACTTCAGCCCAATCCACTCCACTCCACTTCACTCCATTCCATTCCACTCCACTGCATTTCACACCACTCCATTGCATTATATTCCACTAAACTCCATTTCATTCCACTCCACTCAATTCCATTCCACTCCCCTCCATTTCAGTGAACTCCACTCCGCTCCATTCCATTCAACTCCACTCCACTCCATTCCATTCCATACCAATCCATTCCACTCCTTTCCATTCTACTCCACCCCTTCCACTCCACTCCATTCCATTCCATTCCACTCCACTCCACTCGACTCCATTCCACTCAACTTCATTCCTCTCCACTTCTTTTCATTCCACTCCATTCTATTCCACTCCACTCAACTCCACTCCACTCCAATCCACTCTGCTCAATTCCATTCCACTCCATTCCATTCCATTCCATTCCACTCCATTCCATTCCATTCCATTCCACTCCATTCCATTCCATTCCATTCCACTCCATTCCATTCCATTCCACTCCTCACCATTTCATTCCACTCCACTAAATTCCACTCCTTTCCATTCCAATCTGCTCCATTCCATTCCACTCCACTCCATTCCATTCCAATCCACTACACTCCATTCCATTCCACTCCATTCCACTGCACCACAATCCACTCCACTCCACTCCATTCCAATCCATTCCACTCCACTCCATTTCATTGCATTCCACTCCATTCCATTACATTCCTTTCTTTCCATAGGACCTCAGTCTGTCACAAAGGCTGGAGTGCAGTGGCACAGTCTCAGCCCACATTTGTATTCACCATTCTATTGCAATCCATTCCATCCAACTCTATTCCATTCTATTTCTCTCCACTCCATTCCCTTCAAGTTCATTCCATTCCATTCCACTCCATTGAATTCCACTCCACTCCTTTCCATTCCACTCCACTCCACTCCATTCCATTCCATGCCACTCCACTCCATTCCATTCCATTCCAGTCTATTCCACTCCATTCCATTCCACTGCACTCCATTCGATTCCACTCCATTCCACTCCAGTCCAATCCACTCCACTCCACTTCACTCCTTTCCATTCCACTCCATGGCATTCCAATCCATTCCACTCTACTCCATTCCATTCCACTCCACTCCACTCCATTCCATGCCATTCCACTCCGCTCCACTTCATTCCATTCCATTCCTGTCCAGTCCATTCCACTCCATTCCATTCCACTGCACTCCATTCGATTCCACTCCATTCCACTCCAGTCCAATCCACTCCACTCCACTTCTCTCCTTTCCATTCCACTCCATGGCATTCCAATCCATTCCACTCCACTCCATTCCATTCCACTCCACTCCACTCCATTCCATTTCAATCCAATCCATTCCACTCCATTCCCTTCCACTCCACTCCATTCCATTCCACTCCTTTCCACTCCATTCCTTTCCATTCCACTCCACTCCTCTCCATTCCTTTCCACTCCATTCCATTCCACTCCATTCCATTCCACTCAACTCAACTCCACTCCACTCCACTCCTCTCCAATCCTTTGCAGTCCACTCCATTCCACTGTATTCCACTACATGGCAATCCACTCCACTCCACACAATTCCATTCGCCTCCAATGCATTCCATTTCATTCCATTCCGTTCCAATCCTCTCCATTTCATTCCATTACACTCCATTCCGCTCCATTCCATTCCAATCCGCTCCATTCCCGTCCACTCCGCTCCATTCCATTCCACTCCACTACACTCCTTTCCATTCCAATACATTCCACTCCACTCCTTTTCACTCCAATCCACTCCACTCCACTCCATTCCACTGCACTCCACTCCAGTCCACTCCACTCCACTCCATTCCTTTCCATTCCACTGCATTACATTCCATTCCTCTCTTTCCACAAGATCTCACTCTGTCAGAATTTCTGAGGTGCAGTGGCACAATCTCAGCCCACATTTCTTTTCCCCATTCCGTTGCATTCCATTCCATCCCATTCCATTTCATTCTATTTGACTCCACTCCACTCCACTCCATTACATTCCACTCCTTTCCAGTCCAAATCGACTCCATTCCATTGCACAATCCTTTCCATTCAATTAAACACTCCACTCCATTCCATTCCATTCTATTCCATTCCACACCATTGCATTCCATTCCTTTCTTTCGACAGGTTATCACTGTGAAACTCAGGCTGGAGTGCAGTGGTCCAATTTCAGGTCACATTACATGTCAACTTTTCATTGCATTGCATTCTGTTCCATTGCATTCCATTCCATTCCATGCCATTACTTTCCATTCCAATCCATTCCATTCCATTCCTCTCCGTTTCACTCCACTCCACTTCACTACATTCCGTTAAATTCGATTCTATTCCACTCCAGTCTACTTCTCTCCACTCTACTGCACTCAACTCCACTCCATTCCACTCCATCCCATTCCATTCCACTCCATTCCACTGTACTCGACTCCAACCCACTCCACTCCAATTCACTCGATTCCATTCCTTCCCATTCCATTCCTCTCTATTCCACTCCACTCCACTTCACTCCACTCCACTCCAGTCCACTCCATTCTATTCCATTCCTTTCCACTTCATTCCATTCCATTCCTTTCTTTCTAGAGTATCTCACTCTGTCATCAAGCCTGTAGCACAGTGGCACAATCTCAGCTCACATTCCATTCCGTTCCATTCTGTACCGTTCCGTTCCGTTCCATTCCCCTTCTCTCTAATCTGCTCCATTACATTCCAATCCATTCCATCCCATTCCAATCCATTCCGTTCCATTCCACTCGATTCCACTCTGATCCCCTCTAATACATTCCATTCCATTCCATTCCATTTCATTCCCTTCCACTCCTTTCTTTCAAGAGGTCACCCTCTGTCATACAAGCTGTAGAGCAGTGGCACAATCTCAGCACATGATTCTTCATTCCGTTCCGTTATGCTGCATTCTATTCCGTTCCGTTCCATTCCGTTCCACTCCACTCCACTCCACTACATTCCATTACATCCGATTCCATTCATCTCTATTCCACTCCTCTCCACTCCACTGTACTCTACTCCACTCCCTTCCATTCTATCCCTTTCCATTCCACTCCATTCTTCCGCACTCCACTCAAACCCACTCCACTCCACTTCATTCCACTCCATTCCATCCCTCTGCTTTCCACTCCACTCCACTTCACTCCACTCCATTCCAGTCCACTCCATTCCATTCCATTCCATTCCATTCCACAGAATTTCATTCCATTCCTTACATTCGAGAATATCTCACTCTTTAAACCAGTCTGGAGTTCAGTGGCACAATCTCAGCTCACATTTCGTTATTCCATTCAATTCAATTCCATTCCATTCCTTTTCATTCCATTCCATTGCATTCCATTGCATTGCATTCCATTCCATTCCATTCCAATCCACTGCATTCCATTCCAGTCCTTTCCATTACATTCCACTCCATTCCACTTCATTCCAATCCACTCCACTCCTTTCCACTCCACACCATTCCTCTCCACTCCAGTCCAATGCACTCCACTCCTTTCCACTCCATTCTACTCCATTCCACTCCACTCCACTCCTTTCCACTCCACTCTACTCCATTCCACTCCACTCCACTCCTTTCCACTCCACTCCATTCTATTCCATTCCACCCCATTCCATTCTACTCCATTCCATTAAACTCCATTCCACTCCATTCCATTCCACTCCACTCCATTCCATTTCATTCCACTCCACTCCACTCCATTCCATTGCACTGCATTCCATTCCATTTCATTCTTCTCCATTCCATTCCCCTCCACTCCACTCTATTCCATTCCAGTCCATTTCATTCCATTCCATTCCACTCCACTCCATTCCATTCCTTTCCTCTCCACTCCATTCCATTCCACTCCACTCCACTCCATTCCATTCCTTTCCTCTCCACTCCATTCCATTCCACTCCACTCCACTCCATTCCATTCCACTCCACTCCACTCCATTCCATTCCATTCCACTCCACTCCATTCCATTCCACTCCTCTCCACTCCATTCAATTCCATTCCAGTCCATTCCACTCCATTCCATTCCACTGCACTCCATTCGATTCCACTCCATTCCACTCCGGTCCAATCCACTCCAGTCCACTTCACTCCATTGCATTCCTCTCCATGGCATTCAAATCCACTCCACTCCATTCCATTCCACTCCACTCCGTTCCATTCCATTCCATTCCATTCCACTCCACTCCATTCCATTGCACTGCATTCTATTCCATTTCATTCTTCTCCATTCCATTCCCCTCCACTCCACTCCATTCCATTCCAGTCCATTTCATTCCATTCCATTCCACTCCACTCCATTCCATTCCTTTCCTCTCCACTCCATTCCATTCCACTCCACTCCACTCCTTTCCACTCCACTCCATTCTATTCCACTCCACTTCATTCCATTCCACTCCACCCCATTCCATTCTACTCCATTCCATTAAACTCCATGCCACTCCATTCCATTCCACTCCACTCCATTCCATTTCATTCCACTCCACTCCACTCCATTCCATTGCACTGCATTCCATTCCATTTCATTCTTCTCCATTCCATTCCCCTCTAATCCACTCCATTCCATTCCAGTCCATTTCGTTCCATTCCATTCCACGCCACTCCATTCCATACCTTTCCTCTCCACTCCATTCCATTCCACTCCACTCCATTCCATTCCACTCCACTCCACTCCATTCCATTCCATTCCATTCCATTACACTCCACTCCATTCCATTCCACTCCTCTCCACTCCATTCAATTCCATTACAGTCCATTCCACTCCATTCCATTCCACTGCACTCCATTCGATTCCACTCCATTCCACTCCGTTCCAATCCACTCCAGTCCACTTCACTCCATTCCATTCCTCTCCATGGCATTCAAATCCACTCCACTCCATTCCATTCCACTCCACTCCGTTTCATTCCATTCCATTCCATTCCACTCCACTCCATTCCATTTCAATCCAATCCATTGCACTCCATTCCCTTCCACTCCACTCCATTCCCTTCCACTCCACTCCATTTCATTCCGCTTCTTTCCACTGCATTCCATTCCATTCCACTCCATTCCACTCCATTCCACTCCATTCCATTCCACTCCACTCAACTCCACTCCACTCCACTCCACTCCTCTCCAATGCTTTCCAGACCACTGCATTCCACTGCACTCCACTACACGACACTCCACTCCACTCCACTCCACTCAATTCCATTCCCCTCCACTGCATTCCATTCCATTCCATTCCATTCCATTTCACTTCTCTCCATTTCATTCCACTCTACTCCATTCCATTCCAATCCACTCCATTCCCTTCCACTCCACTCCATTCCATTCCCCTCCACTCCACTACTTTCCATTCCAATACATTCCACTCCACTCCACTCCATTCCACTGCACTCCACTCCAGTCCACTCCACTCCATTCCATTCCATTCCACTCCTTTCCATTCCATTCCTTTCTTTCCACACGATCTCACTCTGTCACAAATTCTGGAGTGCAGTGGCACAATCTCAGCCCACATTTCTTTTCCCCATTCCATTGCATTCCATTCCATCCCATTCCGTTCCCTTCTATTTCACTCCCCTCCACTCCACTGTATTCTATTCCACTCCATTCCAATCGATTCGACTCCATTCCACTCCACTCCTCTCCACTCCACTCCACTCCACTGCACTCCATTCCATTCTATTCCATTTCACTCCATTGCATTCCATTTCTTTCTTTCAATAGGTTATCACTGTGAAACTCAGGCTGGAGGGTAGTGGCCCAATTTCAGGTCACATTACATGTCAACTTTTCATTGCATTGCACTCTGTTCCATTGCATTCCATTGCATTCCATTCCATTCCATTCAATGCCATTCCTTTCTATTCCAATCCATTCCATTCCATTCCACTCCGTTCAACTTCACTCCACTCCACTACATTCTACTAAATCCGATTCTCTTCCACTCCATTCCACTCCTTTCCACTCCACTGCACTCAACTCCGCTCCATTCCACTCCATCCCATTCCAATCCACTCCATTCCAATGCACTTGACTCCACCCCACTCCACTCCACTTCATTCAATTCCATTCCTTCCCATTGCATTCCTCTCTATTCCACTCCACTCCACTTCACTGCATTCCACTCCACTCCAGTACACTCCATTCTATTCCATTCCTTTCCACTTCATTCCATTCCATGCCTTTCTTTCGAGAGTATCTAACACTGTCACCAAGCCTGTAGCGCTGTGGCACAATCTCAGCTCACATTCCATTCCGTTCCATTCTGTCCCATTCCAGTCCATTCCATTCTGCTTCTCTCTAGTCTGCTCCATTCCATCCCATCCCATTCCATTCCATCCCATTCCATTCCATTCCAATCGATTCCACTCTGATCCCCTCTAATACATTCCATTCCATTCCATTCCATTCCATTCCCATCCACTCCTTTCTTTCGACAGGTCACCCCGTGTCATACAAGGTGTAGCGCAGTAGCACAATCTCAGCACATATTTCTCCATTCCGTTTCGTTATGTTGCATCCTATTCCATTCCGTTCCATTCTGTTCCACTGCACTCCACTGCACTACATTCCATTACATCCGATTCCATTCTCCTCCATTCCACTCTTCTCCACTCCACTGCACTCTACTCCACTCCGTTCCACTCCAACCCCTTCCATTCCACTCCATTCTTCCTCACTCCACTCTACCCCACTCCACTCCACTTCATTCCACTCCATTCCATCCGATTCCATTCCTCTCCTTTCCACTGCACTCCCCTTCACTCCACTCCACTCCACTCCAGTCCACTCCATTCCATTCCACTCCACTGAATTTCATTCCATTCCTTACATTCGGGAACATCTCACTCTGTAATTAAGCCTGGAGTTCAGTTTCACAATCTCAGCTCACATTTCGTTATTCCATTCAATTCTTTTTCATTCCATTCCTTTTCATTCCATTCCATTGCATTCCATTCCATTCCATTCGTTTCCATTGCATTGCATTCCATTCCATTCCATTCCACTCCATACCATTCTATTCCATTCCATTCCATTCCAATCCATTGCATTCCATTCCACTCCTTTCCGTTAATTTCCACTCCACTCCACTCCATTCCAATCCACTCTACTCCTATCTACTCTGCTCCATTCCTCTTCACTCCACTCCAATCCACTCTACTCCATTCCACTCCACTCTACTCCATTCCACTCCACTCCACTCCAATCCACTCTACTCCATTCCACTCCACTCTACTCCATTCCACTCCACTCCACTCATTTCCACTACACTCCATTCCATTCCACTACACTCCATTCCATTCCATTCCACTCCACACCATTCCTTTCCACTCCACTCTATTCAATTCCATTCTATTCCATTCCATTCCTATCCATTCCACTCAATCCCACTCCGCTCCACACCAATCCATTCCATTCCATTCCTTTGCATTCGATTCCACTCGTTTCTTTCCCCAGTATCTCCCTCTGTCACAGGGCTGTAGCGCAGTGGCACAATAGCAACACACATTTCTCCATTCTATTCCATTCCATTCTGTTCCTTTCTATTCTGTTCCTTTCCACTCCATTCCACTCCACTCTACTCCACTGCACTATATTCCATTACATTAGATTCCTTTCCACTACATTCCACTCATCTCCACTCCACTGTACTCCACTCCATTCCATTCCACTCCATTCCGTTCCATTCCATGCCATTCCACTCCTCTCCATTCCATTCCACTCCATTCCATTCCATCCCATTATACTCATCTCTATTCCATTCCACTACACTCCAATCCATTCTACTCCACTCCATTCCATTCAACTCCACTCCATTCCTTTCCCCTCCACTCCATTCCACTCCATTCCACACCACTCCAATCCAATCCACTCCACTCCTTCCCATTCCACTCAAGTCCACTCCATTCCATTCCTCTCCAATCCTCTCCATTCTACTCCACTCCAATCCATTCCACTCCACTCCATTCCACTCCACTCCATTCCATTGCACTCAACTCCACTCCATTCCACTCCACTCCATTTGGTTCTACTCCATTCAATTGCATTCCACTCCATTCCTGTTCATTACTTTCTTTCCACAGGATCCCACTGTGTCACAAATGCTTGAGTGCAGTGATACAGTCTCAGCTCACATTTCTTTTCACCATTCCATTGCATTCCATTGAATCCCATTCCATTCCATTCTATTTCACTCCACTACACTCCATTCCATTCCATTCCACTCCATGCCATTCCATTCGACTCCATTCTACTTTATTCCAATTCACTCCAATCCTATCCACTCCAATTCATTCCATTCCATTCCTATCCATTCCACTCCATTCCATTCCACTCTATTGCATTCTATTCCACTCCATTCCATTCCATTCTATTCCACTCCATTCCATTCCATTCCACTGAACTCTACTCCAATCCACTCCACTCCATTCCATTGCACTGCACTGCCTTCCATTCCTCTCAACCCCACTCAACTTCACTCCATTCCACTCCACTTCATTCCATTGCACTAGATTCCATTCCATTCCTTTCCACACCACTCCATTCCACTGAACTCCATTCCAATCCATTTCACTGCACTCTACTCCATTCCATTCCAATCCATTTCGCTGCACTCCAATCCACTCCATTCCATTTCACTCCACTCTTTTCCACTCCACTCCACTCAATTCTACTCCACTCCACTCCACTCCTCTCCACTTCATTCCATTCCATTGCACTCAACTCCACTCCATTCCACTCCACTTCATTCGATTCTACTCCATTTCATTGCATTCCTCTCTATTGCAGTTCATTACTTTCTTTCCACAGGATCTCACTCTGTCACAAATGCTGGAATGCAATGAAACTGTCTCATCTCTCATTTCTTTTCACCATTCCATTGCATTCCATTCCATACCATTCTATTCCATTCTATTGCCCTCCACTACACTCCACTCCATTCCATTCCACTCTATCCCATTCCATTCGACTCCTTTCCAGTTCACTCCAATTCACTCCACTCCAATCCACCCCAATTCATTCCATTCTATTCCTATCCATTTCACTCCATTCCATTCCACTGTACTGCATTCGATTCCACTTCATTCCATTCCACTCTGTTACATTCCATTCCACTGCACTCCACTCCAATCCACTCCACTTCACATCATTCCACTCCATTCCATTGCACTCCATTCCATTCCACTCCACCCCATTCAACTCCACTCCATTCCACTGCACTCCATTCCACTCCACTAGACTCCATTCCATTCCTTTCCACTCCACTCCATTCCATTGAACTCCATTCCAATCCATTTCAGTCTTCTCCACTCCATTACAGTCCACTCCACTCCTTTCCATTCCAACTCATTCCATTCCATTTCACTCCACTCTTTTCCACTCCACGCCAATCAATTCCACTCCACTCCACTCCACTCCATTCCACTCCACCCCACTACCCTCCACTCCATTATATTCCATTCCACTCCACTTCATTCTTTTCCACTCCAGTCAATTCCATTCCACTCCACTCCACTCCATTCCACTCCATTCCATTGCCCTCCACTCCTGTCCATTCCGTTCCACTCCACTCCATTGTATTCCACTCCACTCTTTTCCACTCCACTCCACTCCACTCCATTTCAATCCATTCCAATACATTCCATTCCATTAAGTACTTTTTACAGGATCTCCCTCTTTCACCCAGGATTGTGTGAAGTGGCAGAATCTCAGGTCACATTTCTTTTCACCATTCCATTCTATTCCATTCCTTTCCATTCCATTCCATTCCATTCCATTGTATTCCACTGCACTCCACTCCACTCCACTCCACTCCTATCCATTTTTTTGCCATGCTTTTCCAATCCCTTCTATTCCACTCCTTTCTTTCAACAGGATCTCCATCTGTCACACAAGCTGCAGTGCAGTGGAAAAGTCTAAGCACACATTTCTTCATTCCATTCCATTCAATTCCATTTCACTCCACTCCACTCCACTCCACTCCAATCCATTCCACTCAACTCCACTCCACTCTATTCCATTCCACTCCACTCCTTTCCTCTCCACTACACTTCATTTCTTTCTGCTTCAATCCATTCCAGTTCACTCCACTCCACTGCATTCCGTTCCACTCCATTCCATTCCAATCCATTCCACACCACTCCATTCCATTCCTTTCCACTCCACTCCATTCCCTTCCACTCCACTCC
The DNA here is from genome assembly GCF_028885655.2 of Pongo abelii. Classification (NCBI taxonomy): domain Eukaryota; kingdom Metazoa; phylum Chordata; class Mammalia; order Primates; family Hominidae; genus Pongo; species Pongo abelii. The sequence goes on along the minus strand of NC_072000.2, from coordinate 11,831,053 downwards.
ATTCCATTCTACTCCAGTCCATTTCACTCCATTCCATTCCACTTCATTCGACTACATTCCATTCCACTCCACTCCAATCCATTCCACTCCACTCCATTCCAATGAACTCCATTCCACTCCACTCAACTATATTCCGTTCCATTCCACTCCACTCCATTCCACTAAAATCCACTCCATTCCATTCTGCTCCATTCCATACCATTCTACTCCACACCACTCCATTCCATTCCTTTCCACTCCACTGCACTCCACTCCACTCCTCTCAAACCCATTCCTTTCCATTCCAGCCCAATCCATTCCTTTCCACTCCACTCCATTCCCTTCCAGTCCACTCCTATCCATTCCATGCCATACCATTCCATTTCACTCCTCTCCACTCCACTCCACTACACTCCACTCCATTCCATTCCACTCCACTCGATTCCACTCCACTTCTCTCTACTCCACTCCACTCCACTCCTCTCCACTCAACTCCATTCCACTCCATTCCATTCCACTCCACTCTAGTGCATTCCATTCCACTCCACTCTATTCCATTCCATTCCTCTCCATTCCACTCGACTGCACTCCATTCCATTTCACCCCACTCCACTCCATTTCCTTCCACTCCACTCCATTCAATTCTGCTCTCTTCCATTACATTCCATTCCACACCACTCCATTCCATTCCTTTCCTCTCCACTCCATTCCATTGAAGTTCACTCCATTCCACTCCACTCCACTACATTCCATTCCATTCTATTCCAGTCCATTGCACTACACTCCATCCCACTCCACTCTATTCCATTCCAATCCATTCCACTCCATTACATTCCACTCCATTCCATTCCACTCCAATCCATTCCATTCCACTCCACTCCACTCCATAGATCCCCACTCCATTCCATTGCACTCCATTCCATTTAACTCCACTCTCCTCCATTACACTCCACTCCATTCCATTCCACTCCAACCCATTCCAATCCACTCCACTCCCGTCCATACCTCTCCACTCCATTCCACTCCACTCCTACCCTTTCCATTCTACTCCACTACAGTCCATTCCACTCCGCTCCATTCCATTCCACTCCATTCCATTCCATTCCAATCCGTTCTATTCCACTCCACTCCATTCCATTCCACTCCATTCCATTCCACTCCACTCCTTTCCACTGCACTGCATTCCATTCCACTCAACTCCTTTCCACTCTACTACACTCCACTACACTCCATCCCACTCCACTCTATTCCATTCCACTCCATTCCATTCCATTCCACTCTCTCCACTGCATTTCACTCCACTCCACTGCGTTCCACTTCACTCCATTCCATTCCACTCCATTGCATTCCACTCCACCCCATTCCATTCCACTCCACTCCACTCCATTTCACTCCAATCCACTCCGTTCAACTCCCCTCAATTCCATTCCACTCCAGTCCATTCCACTCCACTCCATTGCATTCCAATCCACTCCATCTCACACTGTCACAAAGGCTGGAGTGCATTGGCACAATCTCAGCTGACGTTTATTTTCATCATAGCATTGCATTCCATTCCATCCCATTCCATTCTATTCTATTTCACTCCACTCCACTGAACTCATCACAATTCCATTCCACTCCATCTCATTCCATTCGAGTCCATTCCACTCCACTCTACTACACTCTACTCCATTCCGGTCCACTACATTCTATTACTTCCGATTCCATTCCACTCAATTCCACTCCTCTCCTCTCCAACGCACTCCACTATTATCCATTCCACTCCATTCAATTGCAATCCGCTCCATTCCACTGGACACCATACCACCACACTCCACTCCACTTCATTCCATTCCATTCCAACCAATTCCATTCCGCTCCATTCCACTCTACTCCACTTCACTCCACTCCATTCCAGTCCACTCCATTTGATTCCATTCTATTCCATGCCACTGTATGCCATTCCATTCCTTTCTTTCTAGAATATCTCTCTCTGTCACCCAGCCTGGAGCGCAGTGGCACAATCTCAGCTCACATTTCATTTTTCCATTCCTTTCCATTCCATTCCATTCCAGACCACTCCCCTCCATTGAATACCCCTCCACTCCACTCCACTCCACTGCACTGCATTCAACTCCAGTCCACTCCACTCCATTCCATTCAACTCCACCCCACTCCATTCCACCACATTCCATTCCATTCCACTCCGCTCCATTCCACTCCATTCCACTCCACTCCACTCGACTTCACTCCACTCCACTTCACTCCACTCCACTCCACTCCACTCCACTCCACTCCTTTCCACTCCACCCCACTGCACTCCACTCGATTCCACTCCATTCCATTGCATTCCACTCCCCTCCATTCAATTCCAATCCACTCCATTCCATTCCACTGCATTCCATTTCATTCCCTTCCATTCCATTCCATTCCATTTCATTCCATTACACTCCACTGCAGCGCATTCCACTCCACTCCATTCCATCACATTCCACTCCACTCCACTCCATTCCATTCCACTCCACTCTACACCATTCTGTTCCACTCTACTCCACTCCATTTCATTCCACTCTACTCCACTGCATTCCATTCCTCTCCATTTAATTCCATTCCATTCCATTCCACTCCTCTTCATTCCATTGCTCTCCACTCCATCCTATTCCATAGCATTCCACTCCTATCCATTCCATTCCACTCCACTTCATTCCATTCCAATCCACTCCAATCCATTCCACTCCTTTCCACTCCACTCCATTCCACTGTACTTCTCTCCACTCCATTCCATTCCACTTCACTCCACTCCACTCTACTCCACTCTACTCCATTTCACTTCACTCCACTCCACTCTACTCCACTCCACTCTATTCCATTCCATTCCCTTCTTTCCACAGGATCTCACACTGTCACAAAGGCTGGAGTGCAGTGGCACAATCTCAGCTCACATTTCTTTTCATCATTCCATTGCTTTCCAACCCATCCCATTCCATTCCATTCCATTCTATTTCACACTACTCCATACCATTCCATTCCACTGCATCCCACTCCATTCGCGTCCATTCCACTCCACTCCACTCCACTGCACTCCTTTCCATTCCATTCCATTTCTCTCCATGGCATTTCAATCGTTTCTTTTCACAGGATATCACTGGGTCAGCCAGGCTGGAGTGCAGTGGTACAATCACAGCTCACATTACAGGACATCTTTCCATTTCCACTGCATTCTCTTTAATAACATTCCATTGCTTTCCACTACATTCTATTCCTTTCCATTCCATTCAATTCCATTCCATTCCATCCCACTCCTCTTCATTCCATTTCACTCCACTCCATCCCATTCCATAGCATTCCAGTCCTTTCCATTCCATTCCACTCAACTCAATTCCCTTCCACCCCACTCCACTCCATTTCACTCACTCCACTCCATTCCACCCTACTCCATTCCACTCTACTTCTCTCCACTCCATTTCATTCCACTCCATTTCACTCCACTGAACTCCACTCTACTCCACACCACTCCATTCCATTCCATTCCATTCCACTCAATTCCATGCCATTCCATTCCACTCAATTCCATGCCATTCCTTTCTTTCGACAAGATCTCCCACTGTCACAAAGGCTGGAGTGCATTGGCACAATCTCAACTGACGTTTATTTTCATCATAGCATTGCATTCCATTCCATCCCTTTCCGTTCTATTCTATTTCACTCCACTCCACTGAACTCATCACAATTCCATTCCACTCCATCTCATTCCATTCGAGTCCATTCCACTGCACTCTACTACACTCTACTCCATTCCAGTCCACTCCATTCTACTCCATTCCGTTCAATTCCACTTCACTCCATTGCATTCCATTCCTTTCTTTCCAAAGGATATCACTGTGTCAGCCAGGCTGTAGTGCAGTGGCATAATCTCAGCTCACATTACAAGACAAATTTCCGTTACATTGCATTCTATTCCACTACATTCTATTGCATTCCATTCCATTCAATTCCATTCCATTCCACTCCGTTCCACTCCACTCCAATCCACTAAACTCCATTGCAATCGACTACACTACACTACATTCCATTAAACTCCACTCCGTTCCACCCCACTCCAATGTACTCCACTCCATTCCATTCCATTCCACTACAATCCATTCCATTCAACTCCATTCTATTCCACTCCATTCCAGTTCTTTCCAATACACTCCATTCTTTTCCACTCCACTTCATTCCAGTCCACTCCACTCCACTTCTCTACACTCCACTCCACTCTACTCCACTCGATTCCATTCCACTCCATGCTATTCCATTCTATTCCATTCCACTCCTTTCCAGTCCATTCCACTCCACTCCATTCTGTCGCTTTCCAATACACTCCTCTGCATCCAATCCACTCCACTCCAATGCATTCCACTCTACTCTACTCCATTCCACTCAACTTCATCCCATTCCACTCTACTCCATTTCATTCCACTCCACATTCCATTCCATTCCATTCCATTACACATACCTTTCCTCTTTCCATTCAATTTCACATTCCATTCCATTCCATTCCACTCCATTCCACATTCCATCCATTCCATTCCATCACACATTCAATTCCATTCCATTCCATATTCCTTTCCATTCCATTCCATTCCACATTCCAATCATTTCTATTCCACATTCCATTCCATTCCATTCCACATTTCATTCCATATTCAATTCCATTCCATTCCACATTCCATTCCATTCCATTCCACGTTACATACCATTCCATTCCACAATCAATTCACTTCCATTCCACATAACATTTCATTCCATTCCATACCATTCCACATTCCATTCCATTCCATTCCATTCCATTAAACAATCCATTGAATTCCAATCCATATTCCATTCCACATTCCATTCCATTCCATTCCACATTCCATTCCATTCCATTCCACATTCCATTCCATTCCAATCCATTCCACATTCCATTTCACATTCCATTCCACATTATATTCCATTCTATTCCACATTCTATAACACATTCCATTCCAGATTCCATGCCACATTCCATTCCATTCCATTCCACATTCCATTCTACATTCCATTCCACATTCAATTCCACATTCCATTCCACATTCCATTCCACATTCCATTCCATTACATACCACATTCCATTCCACATTCCATTCAATTCCTTTCCAAATTACATTCTACATTCCACTCCATACCATTCCACGTTCCATTCCACGTTGCATTCCACGTTCTATTCCGCGTTCCAATCCATTCCACATTCCATTCTTTTCCATTCCACATTCCATTCCACGTTCCATTCCATTCCATTCCATTCCATTCCACATTCCATTCCACATTCCATTAAATTAAATTCCACTTTCTCTTCCACATTCCATTGCATTCCATTCCACATTCCATTCCACCTTCCATTCCATTCGATTCCATTCCACTTTCCATTCCATTCCATTCTATTCCACATCCACTCCATTTCATTCAATTGCACATTCCATTCGATTTCATTTCACATTCCATTCCATTCCATTCAACATTCCATTCGTTTCCATCCCACATTATATTCCATTGCATTCCACATTCCTTTCAATTCCATTCCACATTCCATTCCACTCCATTCCACATTCAATCCCATATTCCATTCCATTCCACTCCACATTCGATTCCACATTCCATTGCATTCATTCCAAATTACATTCCATTCCATTACATTCAACATTCCATTCCATATTCCATTCCACATTCCATTCGATTCCATTCCACTTTCCATTCCACGTACTATTCCACATTCAATTCCATTCCAATTCACATTCCATTACGTTCCATTCCACATCCCTTTGCACATTCTATTCCACATTCCATTCCACTCCTTTGCACATTTCATTCCACATTCCATTCCACTCCACCTTCCTCTCCATTCCATTCCACATTCCATTCCACATTACATACCACATACGATTCCTTTCGATTCCATTCAATTCCATTCCACACTCCATTCCACATTCCATTCCACGTTTCATTACGTCCATTCCACTTTCGTTTCCCCATTCCATTCCACATTCCATTCCTCATTCCTTTCCATTCCATTCCACATTCCATTCCACATTGCATTCGAATCCATTCCACAGACCATTCCGCATTCCATTCCACATTCCATTCCAAAGTCAATTCCACTTTCCCTTCCATTCCATTCCACGTTCCATTCCAATCCATTCCACTTCCAATTCATGCCGTTATACGTTTCATTCCACATTCCATTTCACATTCCATTCAACATTCCGTTTCGCATTCCATTCCATTCCATTCCATTCCACATTCCATTTCATTCCAATCCACATTCCATTCCATTTCATTCCACATTCCATTCCATTCCATTGCACATTCAATTCCATAACATTCCACATTCAATGACATTCCATTCCACATTCCATTCCACATTCCGTTCCATTCCATTGAATTGCCATTCAATTCCATTCCATGCCACATTCCATTCCACTCCATTCCACATTCCATTCCACATTCCATTCCACGTTCCATTCCATTCCATTCCACATTCCATTCCATTCCAATCCACATTGCATTCCATTCCATTCCTCATTCCATTCCACATTCCATTCCATTCCATTCCACATTCCATTCCACACACCATTCCCTATTCCATTCCACAATCCATTCCACATTCAATTACACATTCCACTTCGTTCCATTCTACACTCCATTCCACAATCCATTCTACATTACATTCCAAATTCCATTAAGTTGCATTCCACATTCCTTTCCAATTTCCATTCCTCATTCCATTCCACATTCCATTCCATTCCATTCCATTCCAAATTCCCTTCCACATTCCATTCCACGTTCCATTCCATTCTATTCCACATTCCATTAAACATTCCTTTCCACATTCCATTCCACATTCAATTCCACATTGCATTCCCTTCTGTTCCACATTCCTTTCCACATTTCATTCCACATTCCATCCCAAACTCCATTCCATTCCAATCCACATTCCATTCCATAATCCTTTCCATTCCATTACACATTCCATTCCATTGCATTCCACATTCCATTCCACATTACGTACCACATTCCTTTCCACATAGCATTTCACATTTCATTCCACGTTCCATTCCCCATTCCATTCCATTCCATTCCACGTTCCTTTCCATTCCATTCCATGTTCCGTTCCATACCATTGCACGTTCCATGTCATGCTGTTCCACGTTCCATTCCACTTTCCATTTCACATTACATTCCACATTCTATTTCGCATTCCTTTCCATTTCATTCCATTCCACATTCCACTCCATTGCATTCCACTTTCCATTCCACATTCCATTCCATTCCATTGTGTATTTAATTGCACATTCCTTTCCATTCCATATTCCACTCAACATTGCATTCCACATTATATTCCACATTCCATTCCACATTTCATTACACTTTCCTTTCCACATGCCATTCCACATTCCATTCCACATTATTTCCGTTCGATTCCACATTTCATTCCACATTCCATTCCACGTTCCATTCCACTTTCCATTCCATTCAATTCCACATTCCATTCCATAATCCATTCCATTCTGTTCTACTTTCCTTTCCACATTCCATTTCACATTCAATTCCACATTCCATTCCCCATTCCATTCCATTTCATTCCACATTTCATTCAACGATCCATTCCACATTCCATTCCACACATCATTCCGTTCTTCTTTCCATTCCACATTCCATTACATTCCACATTGCATTCCATTCCATTCCACATTCCATTCCACATTCCATTCAGCATTCCATTCCACATTCCGTTGCATTCCTTTCCATTCCACATTCCATTCCACATTCCATTCCACATCCAATTCCACGTTCCATTCCTTTCCATTCCACAATCCATTCCATTCCAATCCACATTAATTTCCATTCCATTCCACATTCCATTCCACATTCCATTCCACTTTCCATTCCATTCCATTCCACATTTCATTCCACACAACATTCCATATTCCATTCCACAATCCATTCCACATTCAATTACACATTCCACTACATTTCATTCCACATTCCATTCCACATTCCATTCCACATTCCATTAAGTTGCATTCCACATTCCTTTCCACTTTCCATTCCACATTCCATTCCACATTCAATTCCATTCCATTCCACATTACATTCCACACTCCATTAAATTGCATTCCATTCCACATTCCCCTCCACATTCCATTCCACATTCCATTCCATTCTATTCCACATTCCAATAAACATTCCATTCCACATTCCATTCCACATTCCATTTAACATTTCATTCCATTCTGTTCCACATTCCTTTCCACATTCCAATCCACATTCCATTCCAAATTCCATTCCATTCCAATCACATTCCACTCCACAATCCATTCCATTCCATTACACATTCCATTCCACTGTATTCCACATTTAATTCCACATTACGTTCCACATTCCTTTCCATTCCATTCCACATTCCATTCCACATTCCACTCCACGTTCCATTCCACGTTCCATTCCATTCAATTCCATGTATCATTATATTCCATTCCACGTTCCATTCCATTCCATTCCAAGTTCCAGGTCCTGCTGTTCCATGTTAAATTCCACAATCCATTTCACATTACATTCCACATACCACTTCGCATTCCTTTCCATTTCATTGCATTTCACATTCCATTCCTTTCCATTTCACATTCCATTCCATTTCTTTCAACGTTCCATACCACATTCCATTCCATTCCATTCCACATAGAATTGCACATTCCATTCCATTCCATTCCACATTCCACTCAGCATTCCATTACACATTCCATTCCACATTCCATTCCACATTTCATTCCACTTTCCTTTCCACATTCCATTCCACATTATTTCCGTTCGATTCCACATTCCATTGCATATTCCATTCCCCATTCCATTCCACGTTCCATTCCACTTTCCATTCCATTCCATTCCACATTCCATTCCATATTCCATTCCATTCCATTCCACTTTCCTTTCCACATTCCATTTCACATTCCATTCCACATTCCATTGATTCCATTCCACATTCCATTCAACTTTCCATTCCACATTCCATTCCACATTTCATTCCATTCCACTTTCCATTCCACATTCCATTCCATTCCACATTCCCTTCCATTCCACATTCCATTCCATTCCATTCCACTTTCCATTCCACATTCCATTCAGCCTTCCATTCCACATTCCATTGCACTCCATTCCATTTCACACTCCACTTAACATTCCATTCCACATTCCATTCCACATTCCATTCCACATACCATTCCATTCCATTCCACATTCCACTCCACAATCCATTCCACATTCCACTCCATTGAATTCCACATTCCGTTCCACATTCCATTCCACATTCCATTGATTCCATTCCACATTCCATTCAACTTTCCATTCCACATTCCATTCCACATTTCATTCCATTCCACTTTCCATTCCACATTCCATTCCATTCCACATTCCCTTCCATTCCACATTCCATTCCATTCCATTCCACTTTCCATTCCACATTCCATTCAGCCTTCCATTCCACATTCCATTGCACTCCATTCCATTTCACACTCCACTTAACATTCCATTCCACATTCCATTCCACATTCCATTCCACATACCATTCCATTCCATTCCACATTCCACTCCACAATCCATTCCACATTCCACTCCATTGAATTCCACATTCCGTTCCACATTCCATTCCACATTCCATTCCACATTCCATTCTGCTCCATTCCCCATTACATTTCATTCCATTCCACGTTGAATTCAACTTTCCTGTCCACGTTTCACTCCACGTTCCATTCCACATTCCATTCCATTCCATTCAACATTAAATTTCACTTCCCTTTTCACATTCCATTCCACATTACATTCAACTTTCCATTCCATTCCATTCCCCATTCCATTCCGCATTCCATTCCACATTTCATTCCATTCCTTTCCACATTCCATTTCACGTTCCATTTCACTTTCCATTCCACCACGTTCACCTTCCATTCCGTTCCATTCCACATTCATTTCCACATTCCATTCTACTTTCCTTTCCATTCCGTTCCATTCCATTCCACATTCCATTCCATTCCATTCCACATTCCTTTCCACATTCCATTCCTCATTCCATTCCACGTTCCATTCCACGTTCCATCCCGTTCCATTCCACGTTCCATCCCATTCCATTCCTCGTTCCATTTCATTCCATTCCACGTTCCATTTCATACCATTCAACGTTCCATTCCACATTCCACTTCACATTCCATTCCGCATTCCTTTTCGCATTCCAATTCATTCCATTTCATTCCACATCGCATTCGATTTCAATCCATATTCCATTCCATTCCATTCCAACTTCCATTCCATTCCACATTCCATTCCATTCCAATGCACATTCCATTCCATTGCATTGCACATTCCATTCTTTTCCATTCCATATTCCATTTCAAATTCCATTCCATTCCATTCTATTCAACATTTCATTCCATTCCATTCCATTCCACATTCCTTTCCACATTCCATTCCAAATTCCATTCCATTTCAATCCACATTGCATTCCACAATCCATTCCATTCCATTACACATTCCAGTCATTTGCATTCCACATTCAATTCCACATTACGGTCCACATTCCTTTCCATTCCATACCACATTCGATTCCACATTCCATTCCACATTCCATTCCACGTTCCATTCCACGTTCCATTCCATTCCATTCCATGTTCCATTGCGTTCCATTCCACCTTCCATTCCATTCCATTACACGTTCCATGTCATGCCGTTCCACGTTTCTTTCCACATTCCATTTTGCATTACATTCCACATTCCATTTTGCATTCCTTTCCATTTCATTCCATTCCACATTCCATTCCATACCATTCCACATTCCATTCCATTGCATACCACGTTCCATTCCACATTCCATTCCAATCCATTCCACATTTAATTGCACATTCCGTTCCATTCCATTCCACATTCCACTCAACATTCCATTCCACATTCCATTCCACATTCCATTCCACATTTCATTCCACTTTGCTTTCCACATTCCATTCCACATTTCTTTCCACGTTCCATTTCACTTTCCATTGCATTCTATTACACGTTCCATTCCATATTCCATTCCATTCCGTTCCACCTTCCTTTCCACATTCCATTTAACATTCCATTCCACATTCCATTCCATTCCATTCCACATTCCATTAAACGTTCCATTCCACATTCCATTCCTCGTTTCATTCCATTCCACTTTCCATTCAACGTTCCATTACATTCCACATTCCATTCCATTCCATTCCACATTCCATTCCACATTCCATTCAGCATTCAATTCCACATTCCATTGCATTCCATTCCATTCCACATTCCACTCAACATTCCACTCCACATTCCATTCCATATTCCATTCCACTTTCGTTTCACATTCCATTCCACATTGCATTCCACATTACTTCCGTTCCATTCCACATTCCATTCCACTCCATTCCAATTTACTTTGAAAATTCAATTCCATTCCACGTTCCATTCCATTCAATTCCACTTTCCATTCCATATTCCATTCAACATTCCATTACAGATTCCATTCAAATCCATTCCATTCCACATTCCATTCCACATTCTGTTTAATTCCATTCCATTCCACATTGCATTCAACATTTCATTCCATTTACTTCCACTTTCCATTCCACATTCCATTCCATTCCATTCCATTCCATTCCACATTCCATTATACATTCTGTTCCACATTCCATTCCATTCCATTCCATATTCCATTCCACATTCTATTCCAAATTCCATTCCATTCCATTCCACATTCGATTGCATGTTCTATTCCATTCCATTCAACGTTCCAATCCTCATTCCATTCAATTACATTCCACATTCCATTCCACATTCCATTCTACATTCTATTCCACTTTACATTCCACTTTCCTTTCCACATTACATTCCTTTCCATTCCACATTCCATTACATGTTCCATTCCATTACATTCCACATTCCATTCCACGTTCCATTCCATTCCATTCCACCTTCCATTCCACGTTCCATTGCACTTTCCATTCCACGTTACTTTCCACGTTCCATTCAACATGCCATTCCATTCTATTCCATGCCATTCCATTCTATTCCATCTTCCATAGCATTCCATTCCATACCTTTAAGCAATCCATTCCATTCCTTTCCACATTATATTACACACTCCATTTCACATTCCATTCCACATTCCATTCCGTTCCATTCCACATTCCATTCCACGTTCTATTCCATTCCATTCCACCTTCCATTCCATGTTCCATTGCACTTTCCGTTCCACGTTACTTTCCACGTTCCATTCAACATTCCATTCCATTCTATTCCATGTTCCATAGCATTCCATTCCATTCCTTTCTGCAATTCATTCCATTCCATTCCACATTATATTACACACTCCATTTCACATTCCACTCCACATTCCATTCCATTCTATTGCACATTCCATTCCACATTCCATTGCGTTCCATTAAACATTCCTTTCCAAAACCCAATCCATTCAATTCCATATTCAATACCATTGCATTCCACATTCCATTCCACATTCTATTCCACATTCCATTCTACATTCCATTCCATTACATTCCACATTCTATTCCACATTCCATTCCACATTCCATTCCGTTCAATGTCATGTTCCATTCCACATTTCATTCCACATTCCATTTCACATTCCATTCCAGAAGACATTCCGTAAGCCATTCGATTCCATTCCACATTCCATTCCATTCATTTCAACATTCCATTCCATTCCGTTCCAAATTCCTTTCCACATTCCATTCCACATTGCACTCCACGTTCCATTCCATTCCATTCGATATTCCATGCAATTCAATTCCACATTCCCTACCACATAACTTTCACATTCCATTCCATTCCATTTCACATTCCGTTTCGTTGCATTCCACATTAATTTCCACATTCCATTCCACATTCCGTTGCATTCCACTCCACATTCCATTCCAAGCATTCCCCATTGCATTCCATATACCATTCCATTCCGTTCCACATTCCATTCCACATTCCATTCCACACTCCATTCCACGTTCCATTCCATTCCATTCCACATTCCATTCCATTCCAATCCACGTTACATTCCATTCCATACCACTTTCCATTCCACATTCCATTCCATTCCATTCCACATTCCATTCCACACACCTTTCCATATTCCATTCCACAATTCTTTCCACTTTCAATTACCCATTCCACTCCGTTCCACTCTACATTCCATTCCACATTCCATTCCACATTCCATTCCACATTCCATTCCTGATTCCATTAAGTTGCATTCCACATTCCTTTCCTCTTTCCATTCCACATTCCATTCCACATTCAATTCCCTTCCATTCCACATTACATTCCACAATCCATTCCATTGAATTCCATTCCACATTCCCTTCCACATTCCATTCCACGTTCCCTTCCATTCTATTCCACATTCCATTAAACATTCCATTCCACATTCCATTCCACATTCCATTTAACATTTCATTCCCTTCTGCTCCACATTCCTTTCCACATTCCAATCCACATTCCATTCCAAATTCCATTCCATTCCAATCCACATTCCATTGCACAATCCTTTCCATTCAATTAAACACTCCATTCCACTGCATTCCACATTTTCTTCCACATTACGTTCCACATTCCTTTCCGTTCCATTCCACATTCCATTCCACATTCCATTCCACGTTCCATTCCACGTTCCATTCCATTCCAATCCATGTTCCATTCCATTCCATTCCACGTTCCATTCCATTCCATTCCACTTTCCATGCCCTGCTGTTCCATGTTCCATTCCACATTCCATTTCTCATTACATTCCATATAGCATTTCGCATTCCTTTCCATTTCATTCCATTCCACATTCCATTCCATTCCATTCCACATTCCATTCCATTCCATTCCACATTCCATTCCATTGCATTCCACGTTCCATTCCACATTCCATTCCATTCCATTCCACATTGAATTGCACATTCCATTCCATTCCATTCCACATTCCACTCAACATTCCATTCCACATTCCATTCCACATTTCATTCCACTTTCCTTTCCACATTCCATTCCACATTCCATTCCACATTATTTCCGTTCGATTCCACATTCCATTACACATTCCATTCCACATTCCATTGCACGTTCCATTCCACTATCCATTCCATTCCATTCCACGATCCATTCCATATTCCATTCCATTCCGTTCCACTTTCCTTTCCACATTCCATTTCACATTCCATTCCACATTCCATTCAACTTTTCATTCCACATTCCATTCCACATTTCATTCCATTCCACTTTCCATTCCACATTCCATTACATTTCACATTCCTTTCCATTCCATTCCACATTCAATTCCACGTTCCATTCAGCATTCCATTCCACATTCCAATGCATTCCATGCCATTTCACATTCCACTCAACATTCCATTCTACATTCCAATAATTTCCATTCCTCAGTCCATTGCATTCCATTGCACTTTCCATTCCACATTCCATTCCACGTTCTATTCCACTTTCCAAAAGATTGTCTTCCATATTCCATTCCAGTCCATTCCACATTCCTGTCCAAGTTCTATTCCATTCCCTATTTAATTCCGTTGCGTTCCAGATGCCATTCCACATTCCATTCCACAATCCATTACATTCAATTCTATTCCACGTTCTGTTCCATTCCATTCCACATTTCATTCAATTCCATTCCACATTCCGTTCCATTCCATTCCACAATCCAATACGCATTTCATTCCACATTACAACACTTTACAATCCACATTCCATTCCAAATTCCATTGCTTTCCAATCCACATTCCAGTCCACACTCCTTTCCATTCTATTGCACATTCCATTCCATTCCATTCCATTCCGCATTTCTTTGCATTCCATTCCGCATTCCATTCCATTCTATTCCACATTGCATTCCATTGCAGTCCACACTCCATTCCACATTCCATTCCACAATCTATTTCAAATTCCATTCCATTCCATTCCGCATTCCATTCCATTCCATTCCACATTTCAATCCCTTCCATTGCACATTCCAATCCATTCCATTCCACATTCCATTCCATTCTATTCAACATTCCATTCCATTTCATTCCACATTCCATTCCATTCCATTTCACGTTCCATTCCAAATTCCCTTCCACATTCCATGGCATTTCATTCTACTCCAAATTCCATTCCATTCCGTACAACATTCCATTCCATTCCAGTCCACACTCCATTCCACATATTATTCCACATTCCATTCCACATTCCACTCCAAGTTCCATTCCATTCCATTCCACTTTCCATTCCATTCCATTTCATATTCCATTCCGTTCAATTCCACATTTCATTCCATTCCATTGCAATCCACATTCCACTCCATTCCATTCCTCATTGCATTCCATTCCATTCCATTCCGCGTTCCATTCCATTCCACGTTCCATTCCACGTTTCCTTCCATTCCATTCCACGTTCCTTTAAACTTTCCATTCCACATTCCATTTCATTCCATTCCGCATTCCATACCATTCCATTCCATTTAATTCCACAGTCCATTCCATTCCATTCCACATTCCATTCAACATTCCATTCCATTCCATTCCACATTCCATTCCTTTCCATTCCACTTTCCATTGCACATTGCATTCCATTACATTGCACATTTCATTCAGCATTCCATTCCATTACATTCTACATTCCATTCCAAATTCCATTCCACATTACAGTCCTTTAGATTCCACATTCCATTCAAGGTTACACTCCACATTCCATTCCATTCCATTCCACCATTAATTCCACATTCCATTGCATTCCATCCCACATTCCATTCCTTTCCACTACAAATTACATTCCACATTCCTTTCAATTCCATTGCACATTCCATTGCACATTTCACCCCACATTCCATTCCATTCCATGCCACGTTTCATTCCACGTTCCGTTCCTTTCCATTCCACTTTATATTCCATGTTTCATTCCACATTCCATTCCATATTCCATTCCGTTCAAGTCCATATTCCCTTGCGTTCCATTCCACATTCCATTCCACATATCATTCCACATTCCATTCCATATTCCATTCCACATTCCATTCCAGTTTCCATTCCATTCAACAGTGCATTCCACATTCCATTCGTTTCCATTCCACATTCCATTCCACAATTCATTCCACATTTCAGTAAACATTACATTCCACATTCCATTCCACATTCCATTCCTTTCCACGTTCCTTTCCACATTCCATTCCATTCCATTGCATGCCACATTCCATTCCTTTCAATTCCGCATTCCATTCCATTCCCTTCCATTCTATTCCACATTTCATTACATTCCATTCGACATCGCATTCCACATTCCATTCCACATTGTATTCCACGTTCCATTCCATTCCATTCCACATTCCATTCTTTTCCATTCCATTCCACATTGCATTCCACTCCATTCCAATCTATTCCACATTCCACTGCATTCCATTCCACATTCCATTCCATTCCACATTACATTCCATTCCTTTACATGTTCCACTCCTTTCCATTCCACATTCCATTCCATTACATTAAACATTCCATTCCATTAAACATTCCATTCCATTGCATTCCACATTCCACTCTACATACAATTCCACATTCCATTCCACATTCCATTCCATATTACATTCCATTCCATTCCAGATTCCATTCCTTTCAATTACACTTTTAATTCCATTCCATTGCAATCCACATTCCATTCCATTCCTCTCCGCATTCCATTCCACTGCATTCCATTCCATTCCACATTCCATTGCATTCCATTCTACATTCCATTGCATTCCATTGCACTTTTCATTCCACATTAGATTCCACATTCTATTCCTCGTTCCAATCCATTTCCATCCACGTTCCATTCCAGTCCATTCCACATTCCATTCGAAGTTCTAATCCATGCCATTCCACATTCCATGCCATTCCATTCCACATGCCATTCCACATTCCATTCCACATTCCATTCCATTCCATTCTATTCCACCTTCTATTCCATTCCATTCCACATTCCTTTCCTTCCCATTCCACATTCCATTCCATTTCATCCCACATTCCATTACACATTCTCTTCCACATTAAAGTCCTTTACATTCCACATTCCATTCAATATTCCATTCCATTCCATTCCACATTCCATTCCACATTCCATTCCTTTCCACTCCAAATTACTATCCACATACCATTCCATTTTATTGCACATTCCATTACACGTTCCATTCCACATTTCATTCCATTCCATTCCGCATTGCTATCCAATATACATTGCATTCCATTTCACCTTTCATTCCAAATTCCATTTCGCATTCCATTCCACATTCCGTTCAGTTGAATTCCACATTCCATTCCGTTCCATTCTATATTCCATTTCATATTTCATTCCGTAATGCATTCCACATTCCATTCCACATTACATTCCACATTCCAATCGTTTCCATTCCACATTCCATTCCACATTTCATTCCACATTCCATTACATATTCCCTTCCACATTCCATTCCAAATTCCGTTCCACATTCCATTCCATTCTATTTCACATTCCTTTCCATTGCATTCCACATTTCATTCCATTTCTTTCCGCATTCCATTCCATTAAATTCTATTCCACGTTCCAATCCATTCGATTCCGCAATCCATTCCACATTCTATTCTAAGTTCCATTCCATTTCGTTCCACATTCCATTCCATTCCATTCCACATTCCAATACATTCCATTCCACTTTCCATTCCATTCCATTCCACCTTCCATTGCACATTCCATTCCATATTCCATTTCATTCCATTCCACATTCCATTCCATTCCGTTCCACATTCCATTCCTCATACCATTCCACATTCCATTGCACATTCCATTCCGTGTTTCATTCCATTCCATTCCACATTCCATTGCATTCCTTTCCACATTCCATTCCATTCAATTCCACATATCATTCCATTCCATTGCAATCCACACTCCATTCCATTCCTTTCCACATTCCATTGCAAATTCCATTCCACATTCCATTACATTAAATTCACATTACATTCCGCATTCCATTCCATTCCAGATTCCAATCCACGTTCCGTTCCCTTCCATTCCACGTTCCATTCCACCTTCCATTGCACATTTCATTCCACATTCCATTTCACATTCCATTCCGTTCCATTACACATTCCATTCCACATTTCATGCCAGAATCCATTCATCATTCCATTACAAATTCCAACCACAATCCATTGCATTGCATTCCATTCCATCCCACATTTCGTTCCATTCCATTTCACATTCCGTTGCACATTCCATTCCATTCCATTACAAATTCCATTCCATTCCAATCCACGTTCCATTCCATTCCACATTCCATTCCATACCATTCCATATTCCATTCGATTCCATTACACTATCCTTTCCATTCCACATTCCATTCCATTCCACATTCTATTCAACATTCCATTCCATTTCATTGCACATTCCATTCCTGTCCATTCCACCTTCCATTCCACGTTCTATTCCATTCATTTCCACATTCCATTCCATTCCACATTCCATGCCATTGAAGTCCTCATTTCATTCCATTCCATTGCATTACACCTTACTTTCCACTCCATTTCACATTCCATTCCATTCAATTCCTCATTTCATTCAATACCATTGCATTCCACATTCAATTCCTTTTCATTCCTATTCCATTTCATTAAATTTTTCATTTTATTCCATTCGATTTCATTCCACATTCCATTCCATTCCATTCCACATTCCATTCCATTCAATTCCTCATTTCTTTCCATTCCACTGCATTCCGCGTTGCATTTATTTCCATTCCCATTCCATTTGATTCAATTCCATTCTATTCCAGATTTCATTCCATTCCATACCACATTCCATTCCACATTCTATTCCACATTCCAAACCATTCAATTCCACATTCCGTATCTTTCCATTACACGTTGCATTCCTCATTCCATTAGATTACATTCCACTTTCCATTCCACTTTCCATTCCATTCCATTGCACGTTCCATTCCACATTCCATTCCTTTCCACTCCAAATTACATTCCACATACCTTTCCATTCTATCGCACATTCCATTACACATTCCATTCCACATTCCTTTCCATTCCATGCCGCATTGCTTTACACTTTCCATTCCTTTCCATTCCTCATTACATTCCACATTTCATTCCACATTCTCTTTCATATTCCATACTTTCAATTCCACATTCCACTCTGTTCCCTTCCAGATTCCATTTCACATTTCATTACATATTCCATTCCACATTCCATTCCACATTACATTCCACATTCCAATCGTTTCCATTCCACATTCCATTCCACATTTCATTCCACATTCCATTACATATACCGTTCCACATTCCATTCCACATTCCATTCCACATTCCATTCCATTCTGTTTCACATTCCTTTCCATTCCATTCCATATTTCATTTCATTCCATTCCACATTCCATTCCATTCAAATCCACATTCCATTCCACTTTCCCTTCCACATTGCTTTCCATTCCATTCTATTCCACATTCCATTCCATTCCATTCCACATTCCATTTCATTCCATTCCACATTCCATTCCACATCCCATTCCACATTCCATTCCACAAACCATTAAACGTTCAGTTCCATTCCACATTTGATTCTATTCCATTCCAGATTCCATTCCATTCAGTTACACTTTTCATTCCATTCCATTGCTATCCACATTCCATTCCACATTCCATTCTGTTCCGTTACACATTCCATTCCACCTTCCATTCCATAGTCCATTCCTCATTCCTTTCCAAATTCCCACCACATTCCATTCCATTCCATTCCACATTCCATTCCGTTCCATTCCACATTCCATTCCATTCTATTCCACATTCCTTTCCAACTTCCATTACATGTTCCATTCTATTCCATTCCACGTTCCATTCTCTTCCTTTCCACGTTTCATTTCACTTCATTCCACATTGCAGTCCACATTCCATTCTACATTGCATTTCGCATTCCAGTCTACATTCCACTTCACTTTCCATTTCATTCCTCTTTCCATTCCATTCCAGTCCACATTCCACTTCACTTTCCATTCCATTCCACTTTCCATTCCATTCCAATCCACATTCCATTCCATTCCATTAAAAATTCCATTCCATTCCATTCCACATTCCATTCGACATTGTATTCCACATTCTATTGCATTCCACATTCCATTCCACATTCTTTTCCATTCCATACTATTCCACATTCCATTCCATTCCATTCCACATTTCATTTCAATCCATTCCACCTTCCATTCCATTCCATTCCACATTCCATTCCATTCCACTCAACATTCCATTCCAACTTCCATTCCACATTCCATTCCACATTCCATTCCACGTTCCATTCCATTCCACATTCCATTCCATTCCATTCCACATTCCATTACAAACAATTCCACATTTCATTCCACTGCATTGCATATCACATTCCACTCAATTTCATTCCGCATTCCATTCCATTCCATTCCATTCTTTTTCACATTCCATTACATTACATTCCACATTCCATTCCACATTTAATTCCGTTCCATTCCACATTCCATTCCACTTTCCATTCCTCATTACATTTCTCGTTCCATTCCACGTTCCATTCCACTTTCCATTCCACGTTCCATTCCATTCGATTCCAAGTTCCATTCCACAATCCATTCATTTCCATTGCACTTTCCTTTGCACATCCACATTACATTCCACGTGGCATTCCTTTCCTTTCCACATTACATTCCACATGGCATTCCTTTCCTTTCCACATTACATTACATTCCTTTCCTTTCCAGATTACATTCCACATGGCATTCTGTTCGATTCCACATTGCATTCCACATTCCATTCCACAATCCATTCCACGTCCCATTCCACTTTCCATTCCTTTCAATTCCATGTTTCATTACACATTCCATTGCCCGTTGCATTCCACGTTCCATTCCACGTTCCATTCCATGTTCCATTTCATTTCATTCTACTTTCCATTCTATGTTCCATTCCATTCAATTCCATGTTACATTCCACATTCCATTCCATTCCATTCCACTTCCTTTGCACATTCCATTCCACATTACATTCTACGTTGCATTCTGTTCTATTCCACATTCCGTTCCGCATTCCATTCCACTTTCCATTGCATTGCATTCCACATTCCATTCCATTCAATTTCAATTTTCATTAGATTTCATTCCATTCCATTCCACATTCCATTCCATTCCATTCCATATTTCATTCCATTGCATTCCATTCCGTTCCGTTCCATTCCACATTCCACTCCATTCCATTCCATTCCACATTCCATTCCATTCCATTCCAAATTCCATTCCATTTCATACCACTTTCCATTCCATTCCATTTCACATTCCATTCCACGTTCCATTCAACGTTGCATTCCACGTTCTAATCCATGTTCCATTCCTCGTTAAATTCCTATCAATTACACTTTCGACTCCATTCCATTCCATTCCACATTCCATTCCATTCCATTCCACATTCCATTCCATTCTATTCCACATTGCATTCCATTCCATTCCACATTCCATTTCATTCCATTCCACATTCCCTTCCACATACCATTCCACATTCCATTCCACAATCCATTCCACGTTCCATTCCATTCCATTCCACATTTGATTCAATTTCATTCCAGATTCCATTCCATTCAATTACACATTTCATTCCATTACATTGCTATCCACATTCCATTCCATTCCATTTCACATTCAATTGCACATTCCATAATACGTTCCATTCCTTTCCATTCCACTTTCCATTCCATTATATTCTACGTTCCATTCCACCTTCCATTTCATATTGCATTCCACTTTCCATTCCACATTCCATTCTGTTCCGTTACACATTCCATTCCCAATTTCATTTCACAATCCATTCCACAATCCTTTCCAAATTCCCACCATATTCCATTACATTCCATTCCATTCCACATTCCATTCCATTCCATTTAACATTCCAATGCACGTTCCATTCCATTCCATTAAAATTTCCGTTCCATTCCAATCCACATTCCATTGCATTCCACATTCCATTCCCTTTCATTCCATATTCCATTCCATTCAATTACACGTTACTTTCAATTCCACATTCCATTCCATTCCTTTCCATTCCACATTCTATTCAACGTTCCATTCCATTTCATTGCACATTCCATTCCAGTCCATTCCACATTCCATTCCACCTTCTATTCCATTCCTTTCCACATTCCATTCCATTCCATTCCACATTCCATTCCATTCAATTCCTCATTTCATTCCCTTCCATTGCATTCCACCTTCCATTACACTTCATTCCACATTGCATTCCCTTTAATTCCTCATTTTATTCCATTCCATTGCATTCCACGTTCAATTCCATTCCATTCCCATTCAATTCCATTGAAATCTTGGTTTCATCCCATTCGATTGCATTCCACATTCCATTCCATTCCTTTCCACATTCAATTCCATTCTATTGAACATTCTATTCCATTCAATTACTCATTTCATTCCCTTGCATTGCATTCCACCTTCCATTATATTCCATTACCATTCCATTCCATTTCATTCCATTGTATTATACATTCCAGTCGAATCCATTCCGCATTTCATTACATTCCATTCCACTTTCCATTCCACATT
This sequence comes from Pongo abelii, assembly GCF_028885655.2. Taxonomy (NCBI): domain Eukaryota; kingdom Metazoa; phylum Chordata; class Mammalia; order Primates; family Hominidae; genus Pongo; species Pongo abelii. The sequence continues at coordinate 11,808,420 of NC_072000.2, read as the reverse complement.
CCATTCCATATACTATTCCATGTTCCATTCCACATTCCTTTCAATTCAATTCCATATGCCATTCCATTCCATTCCACATTCCTTTCCGCATTCCTTTCTATTCCATTCCACATGGCATTCTGTTCCATCCACATTCCATTCCTCATTTCATTCCTATCCATTCCACATGGCATTCTGTTCCATCCACATTCCATTCCTCATTTCATTCCTATCCATTCCACATTCCATTCCATTCTACATTCCGTTCCTTTCCATTTCACATTGCATTACACTTTCCATTCCATTCCATTCCACCTTCCATTCCACATTCCATTCTATTCCATTCCTCCTTGCATTCCACATTCCTTTCCACATTACAGTCTTCAGATTCCACATTCCATTCCACATTCCATTCCACGTTACATTCCATTCCATTCCACATTCCATTCCACATTCCATTCAACATTCCATTCCACAATCCATTCCATTTCATTCCACAATTGATTCCACATTCCATTGCACTCCATGCCACATTCCATTCCCTTACACTTCAAATTACATTCCACATTCCATTCCATTCCATTGCACTTTTCATTGCACATCCCATTCAACATTCCATTCCATTCCAAAAGAAATTCCATTGCACGTTCCATTCCACATTCCATTCCATTCCATTCCACATTCATTTCCACGTTCCATTCCACGTTCCATTCCAAATTCCATTCCACATTCCATTCCACATTCCATTCCATTCCATTACCCATTCAATTCCACTTTCCATTCCGCGTTCATTTCCAACTTCCATTCCACATTCCGTTCTATTCCTTTCCACGTTTCATTTGACTCCATTCCACATTGCAGTCCACATTCAATTCTACATTCCATTTCACATTCCAGTCCACATTCCACTTTACTTTCCATTCCATTCCACTTTCCATTCCATTACAATCCACATTCCATTCCATTCCATTACAACTTCCATTATATTCCATTCCACATTCCATTCCACATTGCATTCCACTTTCCATTCCATTCCACATTCCATTCCATTCCATACTATTCCACATTCCATTCCATTCCATTACACGTTTCATTCCATTCCATTCCACATTCCATTCCATTCCATTCTACCTTCCATTCCATTCCACTCTATCCATTCCACATTCCATTCAACATTCCATTCCACGTTCCATTCCCCGTTCCATTCCACGTTCCTTTACATTCCACATTCCATTCCATTCCATTCACATTCCATTCCATACAATTCCACATTTCATTCCACTGCATTGCATTCCACATTCCACTCAATTACATTCTGCATTCCATTCCATTCCATTCCATTCTATTTCACATTCCAGTACATTCCATTCCACATTCCATTCCGTTCCATTCCACATTCCATTCCACTTTCCATTCCTCATTACATTTCTCGTTCCATTCCATGTTCCATTCCACGTTCCAATCCACGTTCCTTTAGTTTCGATTCCAAGTTCCATTCCACAATCCATTCTTTCCATTCCACTTTCCTTTGCACATTTCATTCCACATACCATTCCACATGGCATTCTGTTCCATTCCACATTGCATTCCACATTCCATTCCACATTCCATTACACGTCCCATTCCACTTTCCATTCCATTCAATTCCACGTTTCATTACACTTTTCATTGCCCGTTGCATTGCACGTTCCATTCCACGTTCCATTCAACGTTCCATTCCATTCCATTCCGCATTCCATTCCATTCCATTTCACATTCCATTCCACGTTCCATTCCACGTTGCATTCCATGTTCTATTCCATGTTCCATTCCTCATTCCATTCCATTCCATTCCACATTCCATTCCATTCCATTCCACATTCCATTCCATTCCTCTCCACATTCCACTCCACGTTCCATTTCATTCCATTCCACTTTCCATTCCACTTTCCATTCCTCAATCCATTCCTTTCCATTCCATTCCACATTCCATTCCACGTTCCATTGCATTCCATTCCGCGTTCCATTCCACTTTCAATTGCACGCTTCATTCCACATTCCCTTCCAAATTCCATTCCACATTCCATTCCATTCCACATTCCATACCATTGCATTCGATTCCATTCCACAATCCATTCCATTCCTCTCCACATTCCATTCCACATTCTATTCCACATTCCTTTCCATATTCCATTCCTCATTCCATTCTACGTTCCATTCCACGTTTCACTCCATTCAATTCCACTTTCCATTCCACATTCCATTTCATTCCATTCCACTTTCCTTTCCACATTCCATTTCACATTACATTCCACATTACATTCTGTTCCATTCCACATTCTATTCCACATTCCATTCCATTCCACATTCTATTCCACATTCCATTCAACATTCCGTTTCACATTCCATTCCATTCCATTCCACATTCCATTCCACATTGCATTCCATTCCATTCTGCATTGCATTCCACATTGCTTTCATTCCATTCCACATTGCATTCAACTTTACATTCCATTCCATTCCTCACTCCATTCCACATTTGATTCCATTTCATTCCACGTTCCATTCGACGTTCCATGCCATATTACATTCCACATTGGATTCCACGTTCCATTCCATTCCATTCCACTTTCCATTCAACATTTCATTCCAATCAATATCATGTTCCACTCGAAAATCCATTCCATATTTCATTATACATACCATTCCATGTTACATTCCACGATCCAAACCATATTCCATTCCACGTTGCATTCCATACCATTTGGCGCTCCATTCCACATTTCGTTCCACATTCCATTCCATTCCATTCCATTCCACATTCCATTCCAATTTCCATTGCATTCCATTCCACATTCCACTCCATTCCATTCCAATCCACTTTCCAGTCCATTCCATTCCACATCCCATTAAACATTCCATTCCATTCCATTCCACATTCCATTCCATTCCATTCCACATCCCATTATACATTCCATTCCATTCCATTCCACATTCCATTACATTCCATTCAACTTTGCATTCCACTTTCCATTCCATTCCATTCCACATTCCATTCCATTCCATTCCACTCCTCTTTCCATTCCACATTCCATTCCATTCCATTCCATTTCGCATTCCATTCCATCCCATTCCACCTTCCATTCCACATTACATTCCCCAATCCTTTCCATTCCATTACTCTTTCCATTCCACATTCCATTCCACATTACATTCTGCATTCCATTCCATATTCTATTCCACATTCCATTCCACCTTCCATTCCATTCCATTCCACATTCCATACCACATTCCTTTCCACATTCCATACCATTCCATTCCACATTACGTTCCAAATTCCATTCCATTCCTGTCCGCATTTCGTTCCTCATTCCATCCCTTTCCATTCCACATTCCATTCCACATTCCATTCCTCATTCCATCCAATTCCATTCCACATTCCATTCCACATTCCATTCCTCATTCCATCCCATTCCATTCCACATTCCATTCCACTTCCCATTCTATTCCAATCCACATTCCATTCCACTCAATCCCACCTTCCATTCTATTTCAAATTCCATTCCATTCTATTCCACATTACATTACATTAGATTCCACATTCCATTCCATTACATTCCACATTTCATTACAGTTTCCATTCCACATTCCATTCTAGTCCATTCTATTCCATATTCCATTCAATTCCATTCCACATTCCATTCCATTCCATTCCATTCCAGATTGCATTCCACATTCCTTTCCACATTGCAATCCACGTTCCATTCCATTCCATTCCTCATTCCATTCCATTCCATTCCACATTCCTTTCCATTGAATTACGCATTTCATTCCATTCCATTGCATTCCACATTCCATTACATACCAATCCGCATTAAATTCCATTCCATTCCACTCTGTTCCACATTCTATTCCATTCCATTCTGCATTCTATTCCATTCCATTCCACATTCCATTCCATAGTCTATTCCAAATTCCATTCCATTTCTTTCCAAATTCCATTCAATTTCATTACACACTCTATTCCATTCCATTCCACATTCCATTCCATTTCATTCCACATTACATTCCATTCAATTACTTATTTCATTCCATTCCTTTACATTCCACATTTCATTCCAATCCATTCCAATTCCAGTTCCATTCCATTGCACATTCCATTCCATTCCATTCCACATTCAATTCCACATTCCAATCCATTCCATTCCACATTCAATTCCATATTCGATTACATTCTTTTCCATATTCCATTGCATTCCATTCCACATTCCAATCCATTCCATTCCAAATTCATTTCCACATTCGATTACATTCTTTTCCACATTCCGTTCCATTCCATTTCACATTCCATTCCACTGTTTATTCCATTCCATTCCACGTTTCATTTCACCTTCCATTCCAGGTTCCATTTCACTTTCCATACCATTCAATTCCACATTCCATTCCACATTCCATTCCACATTCCATTCCATTCCATTCCAAATTGCTTTGCATATTCCATTCCATTCCAATTTGCCTTATACATTCCTTTCCACATTCCATTCCATTTTCCATTCCACATTCTATTCCATTCGATTCCTCATTCCATACCATTCCATTGTATTCCATAGTGGATTCCAATCCATTCCATTCCACATTGTATTAATCATACCATTCCTTTCCATTCCACATTGCATTTCATAATCCATTGCATTCCATTCCGCATTCCATTCCATTCCATTCCACATTTCATTCCTTTCCATTCCACATTCCATTCGACATTCCATTCCACGTTCCACTCCACGTTCCATTCCACGTTCCATTCTGCTTTCCATTCCATTCCATTCCACCTTCCATTCCACTTTCCATTCCACATTCCTTTCCACATTCCATTACATTCCATTCCACATTCCATTCCATTCCATTCCACATGCTATTCCACGTTCCATTCCATTCCTTTTCACATCCCATTCCTCGATCCATTCCATTCCATTCCACATTCCCTTCAAAGTTGCATTCCAATCCATTCCACACCCCTTTCCACATTCCATTCCACATTGCGTTCCACGTTCCATTCCACTGTATTCCACGTTCCTTTCAATTCCATTCCACTTTACATTCCACATTCCATTCCACATTCCATTCCACGTTCCATTCCACGTTCCATTCCATTCCATTCCACTTTCCATTCCACATTCCATTCCAAATTCTATTCCATGTTCCATTCCATTCCATTCCATTCCATTCCACATTCCATTCCATTCCATTCCATATTCCTTACGATTCATTTCCATTCCATTCCACATTCCATACCTTTCCATTCCAATGCATATTCCATTCGTTTCCATTCTACATTCGATTCCATTACATTCCGCATTCCATTCCATTCAATTCCACATTCCATTCCTTTCTATTGCATTCCACAGTCCGTTAGATTGCATTCCGCATTCCATTCCATTTCATTCCTTTTTTTCCCCATTCCATTCCATTCCATTCGACATTGCATTCTGCATTCCATTACACATTCCATTGCACGTTCCATTCCATTCCATTCCATTTTCCATTACCTTCCATTGCACATTCAATTTCATTCCATTCCTTTTCATTCCTCGTTACATTCCACATTCCATTCCACGTTACATTCCATTGCATTACACATTCCATTCCACATTCCATTCCATTCCATTACACTTTGCATTCCACATTCCATTCCACAATACATTGCGTTCCATTCCACATTGAATTCGACATTCCATTCCATTCCTTTCCGTATTGTCTTACACATTCCATTACACATTCCATTACTTTGCATTCCGCATTCCATTCCACAATAAATTCCATTGCATTTCACATTCCAATCCGCATTCCATTCCATTCTATTCCCCTTTCCATTCCATTCCATTCCACGTTCCATTCCATTCCATTGCATTCCACATTTCATTCCATTGCATTCCGCATTCCATTCCATTCCATTCCATTTCATTCCACTTTCCATTCCATTCCATTCCATTCCAAATTGCATTTAATTCCATTCCACATTCCATTCCGTTTCTTTCCAAATTCCATTCCATTCCTTTGCACATTCCATTTAATTCCATTCCACATTCCATTTCATTCCATTCCATTCCATTCCACATTCCATAGCATTCCATTCCTTTCCACATTGCATTACATTCCGTTCGGCATTCCTTTCCATCATATTCCACATTCCATTCCACATCCCGTTCCATTCCATTCCGCATTCCATTCCTCATTCCATTCCACGTTCCTTTCCACGTTCTATTCTATGTTCCTTTCCACATTCCATTACATATTCCAATACATTACTTTCCACATTCCATACCATTCCATTGCTTTCTATTCCAAATTCCTTTCCATTCCATTCTACATTCCATTCCATATTCGATTCCATTCCATTCCACTTTCCATTCCAAATTCCATTCCATTAAATTCCTCATTCCATTCCTCATTCCATCCCTTTCCATTCCACATTCCATTCCACATTGCATTCCTCATTCCCTCCCATTCCATTCCACATTCCATTCGACTTTCCACTCCATTCCAATGCACATTCCATTCCATTCAATCCCACTTTCTATTCTATTCCAAATTCCATTCCATTCTATTCCACATTCCATTCCATTAGATTCCACAGTCCATTCCATTCCATTCCACATTACATTACACTTTCAATTCCACATTCCATTCTTTTCCATTCTATTCCATATTCCATTTAATTCCATTCCACATTCCATTCCATTCCATTCCACATCCCATTCAATTCCATTCCCCATTTCATTCCATTCCATTCCACATTCCATTCCACATTCCATTCCATTCCATTCCATTCCATTCCACATTCCATTCAATTCCTTTCTATTACACATTCCATTCCATTCGATACAACATTCCATTCCATTCCATTCCACATTCCACTCTGCATATCATTCCACATTCCGTTCCACATTCCATTCCACTTTCCATTCCATTGCATTCCACTTTGCATTGCATTCCATTCCACATTCCATTCCTTTCAATTCCACATTTAATTCCATTCCGTTGCCATCCACATTCCATTGCATTCCATTCCACATTCCATTCCATTCCATTCCATTCCTTTCGATTCCACATTCCATTTCATTCCATTCCACATTACATTCCATTCGATTCCACATTCCATTAGACATTCTATTCCACGTTCCATTCCATTTCATTCCACATTCCATTCCATTCAATTCCACATGCCATTCCTTTCCATTCCACATTCCATTCCTCATTCCTTTCCTTGTCATTCCACAATCCATTTCTTTCCATTCCACATTGCATTCCATATTCCATTCCATTCCATTCCACACTCCATTGCACATTCCATTCCATTCAATTCCACATTCCATTCCACCTTCCACTGCATTCCATTTGACCCCAAATTACATTAATTTACATTGCATTCCACATTCCATTCCATTCCATTCCACATTCCATTCCTTTTCATTCCATTCGACATTCTATTCAATTCCATTTCATTCCACATTCCTTTCTATTCCATTCCATTCCATTCCACGTTCCAATCAATTCCATTCCATTCCATATACCATTAACATTGCATTCCACATTCCATTCCATTTCATTCCACATTCCTTCCCACATTGCACTCCATTCTATTCTACGTTCCATTCCACATTCCATTAGGGGTTCCATTCCACGTTCCATTCCACATCCCATTTCACATTCCTTCCCACCTTCCATTCCATTCCATTCCATTCCACATTCCATTCCATTCCTTTCCACTTCCCATTCCTTTCAATTCCACATCCCATTCCATTCCACTGCATTCCACATTCCATTAAATTCCATTCCGCATTCCATAAACTTCCATTCCATTTTGAATTCCTTTCCTTTCCATTCCAAATTACATTCCATTTCATTCCACATTCCATTCCATCCCATTCTATTCAATTCCATTCCATTCCATTCCTGATTCCATTCCACATTCCATTCCCTTCCTTTCAACCTTCCATTCCATTCCATTCAAAATTCCATTCCACTCAACATTCCATTCCACGTTCCATTCATGTTCCAGTCCATAAAATTACACATTCCATACCATTCCATTCCATTCTATTCCGCATTCCATTCCATTCTGTGCCACATCCTATTCCATATTAAATTCCTTTCCATTGCACTTTGCATTCCACAGTATATTCCACGTTCCATTCCACATTATATTCCACATTCCAATCCATGTTCCATTCCATGCCATTCCACTTTCCATTACATGTTCCATTCCATAATCCATTCCATATTCCATTCCAGGTTAAATTCCATTCCATTCCACGTTCCGTTCCATGTTCCATTCCCTTCCATTCCACGTTCCACTCCACATTCCATTCCACATTCCATTCCATGCTCCTTTCCACATTCCATTCCACATTCCATTCCATGTTTCATTCCAAGTTCCATTTCACGTTCCATTAGATTCCATTTCATGTTCCGTTCGACAGTCCATTCCATTCCATTCCAGATTCCATTCCACATTCCGTTCCACATTCCATTCCACGTTCCATTCCGTTCATTCCACATTCCTTTAAAGATTCCATTCCACATTCCCTTCCACATTCCGTTCCACATTCCATTCCGTTCCATTCCACATTCCTTTCCACATTCCATTCTACATTCCATTCCACATTCCATTACAATCCTTTCCACATTCCATTCTACATTCCATTGCATTCCATTCCACATTGCATTTCATTCCAGTCCACATTCCATTTCACATTCCATTCCATACCATTCCACTTTCCATTCCATTCCATTCCACATTCCATTCCACATTCCATTCCGTTGCAATCCTTTCCACCTTCCATTCCATTCCATTCTACATTACATTCCACTCCATTCCACATTCCATTTCACATTCCATTGCACATTCCATTCCATTCCATTTTATTCCATATTCCATTCCATTACATTCAGCATTCCATTCCATTGCATTCCAAATTCCATTCCACATACCATTCCACATTTCTTTACGCATTCCATTCCACGTTCCTTTCCATTCCACATTCCATTCCATTCCATTCCACATTTCATTCCATTCAATTCCACATTTCATTCCATTCCATTGTATTCCATATTCTATTCCATTCTAGTCTGCATTCCTTTCCATTCTATTGCACATTCCATTCCATTGCATTCCTCATTCCATTCCATTGCATTAAATTCCACATTCCATTCCACATTCTATTCCACGTTCAATTCCTTTTCATTCCACATTCCATTCCATTCGATTCCACATTCCATTCCACAATGCATTTCATTCCAGTCCACATTCCGTTTCACATTCCATTCCATACCATTCCACTTTCCATTCCATTACATTTCACTTTCCATTCCATACCATTAAAGTTCCATTCTACTTTGCATTCCACATTCCCTTCCACTTTCCATTCCACGTTCCATTCCGTTCCATTCCACGTTCCTTTCCACGTTCCATTCTACGATCTATTCCATTCCATTCCACTTTCCATTCCACGTTCCATTCCATTACATTCCATGTTCTATTCCACATTCCCTTGCACATTCCCTTCCACATTCCATTCCGTTCCATTCCACATTTCATTCCTCATTTTATTTCTCGTTAAATTCCACTTTCCATTCCACCTTCCATTCCATTGAATTCCATGTTCCATTCCACAATCCTTTCCATTCCATTCCACTTTCCTTGCACATTCCATTCCACATACCATTCCATATTTCATTCTATTCCATTCCACATTACATACCTCATTCCATTCCATTCCATTACGTTGCTTTCCACGTCCCATTCCACTTTACATTCGATTCCATTCTACGTTCCATTACACATTCCGTTGCCCATTCCATTCCACGATTCATTCCACTTTCCATTCCACGTTACATTCCATTCCATTCTACGATCTATTCCAAGTTCCTTTTCATTCAATTCCACGTTCCATTCCATTGCATTGCACATTTCATTCCTCAGTCCTTTCCATTGCATTCCACATTCCATTCCACATTCCATTACATTCCATTCCACATTGCTTTCCACATTCCATTCCATTCCATTCCACATTCCATTCCACATTGCATTCCATTGCATTCCACCTTCCATTCCATTCCCTTCCAAATTCCAATCCACATTCCATTCCATTGTATTCCACATTCCATTTCACATTCCCTTCCATTCCATTCCACATTGCATTCCACATTCCATTCCATTCCATTGCACCTTCCATTCCACATTCCTTTCCACATTCCATTCCATTCCATTCCACATTCCATTACACATTCCATTCCATTCCATTTCACATACCATTGAACATTCGATTCCACATTCCATTCTATTCCATTGCACATTCCATTCCACGTTCCATTCTACATCCCATTCCATTCCTTTCCATTTGATTCCACATTCCATTTCACATTACATTCCACATTCAATTCCATTCCATTCCACATTCCATTCCACGCTCCATTCCAAATTCCATTCCACATTCCCTTCCACATTCTATTCCATTCCATTCCACATTCCATTCCACATTCCATTGCATTCGATTCTACATATCATTATACATTCCAATCCACATTCCCTTCCACATTCCGTTCTATTCCATTCCAAATTCCATTCCACATTCCAATCCATTCCATTCCACATTCAATTCCATATTTGATTACATTCTTTTCCACATTCCATTGCATTCCATTCCACATTCCAATCCATTCCATTCCACATTCCATTCCACATTGGATTACATTCTTTTCCACATTCCATTCCATTCCATTCCACATTCCATTCCATGTTCTATTCCTTTCCATTCCACGTTTCATTTCACCTTCCATTCCAGGTTCCATTCCACTTTCCATTCCATTCCAATCCACTTTCCATTCCACATTCCATTCCAGTGCACATTCCACTCCACATTCAATACCACATTCCGTTCCATTCCACATTCCATTCCATTCCATTACAAATTGAATTGCACTTTCCATTCCATTCCAATCCACTTTCCCTTCCACATTCCATTCCAGTGCACATTCCACTCCACATTCAATACCACATTCCGTTCCATTCCACATTCCATTCCATTCCATTACAAATTGCGTTGCACTTTCCATTCCATTCCATTCCATTCCAAACTGAATTACACATTCCACTCCACATTCCATTCCACGTTCCATTCCATGTTCCACTCCATTCGGTTCCTGATTCCAAACCATTCCTTTCTATTTCATACTGGATTCCATTCTATTCCATTCCACATTCTATTAATCATACCATTCCATTCCATTCCACATTCCATTCCACATTACATTGCATTCCATTCCACATTCCATGCCATTCCATTCCACATTCCATTGCTTTCCATTCCACATTTCATTCCACATTCCATTCCACGTTCCACTCCACATTCCATTCCACTTTCCATTCCATGTTTCATTCCATTCCATTCCGCGTTCCATTCCACGTTCCATTCCACTTACCATTCCATTCCATTCCACGTTCTATTCCACATTCCATTCCTCACTCCATTCCACATTCCATTCCAAGTTCTATTCCACGTTCTATTCCACGTTCCATTCCACGTTCCATTCCATTTCATTGCACGTTCCATTCCACATTTCATTCCATTCAATTCCACTTTCCATTCCACATTCCATTCCACTTTGCCTTCCACGTTCCATTCAACATTCCTTTCAAAATTCCATTACATTCTATTCCACATTCCATTCCACATTCCATTCCAAATTCCATTCCATTCAATTCCACATTCCATTCAACATTGCATTGCATTCCATTCCACATTGCATTCCACATTCCATTCCATTCCTTTTCACATTCCATTCCTCGATCCATTCCATTCCATTCCACATTCTCTTCCATGTTGCATTCCAATCCATTCCACGTCCTATTCCACCTTCCATTCCACATTGCGTTCCATGTTCCATTCCATTCTTTTCCACTTTCCTTTCAATTCCATTCCACATTACATTCCACTTTCCATTCCACATTCCATTACACATTCCATTCCACGTTGCATTCCTTTCCATTCCACGTTCCATTCCATGTTCCATTTCATTCCATTCCACATTCCGTTCCACATTCCATTCAACATTCTCTTCCTCGTTCCATTCCATTCCATTCAATATTCCATTGCATTCCATTCCACATTCAATTCCATTCCATTCCATATTCCATTCGATTCCTTTCCATTCCATTCCACATTCCATACCATTTCATTGCATTCCATATTCCATTCCTTTCCATTCTACATTTGATTCCATTACATTCCACATTCCATTCCATTCAATTCCACATTCCATTCCATTCTATTGCATTCCACATTCTATTCCATTCCATTCCACCTTCCATTCCATTGTGTTCCATTCTATTCCACATTACATTCAATTCCATTTGACATTCCATTCCACATTATATTCCACAATCCATTACACGTTCCATTCCACTCCATTCCATGTTCCATTCCATTCCATTCCACATTCCATTCCATTCAATTCTACATTCCTTTCCACATTCCATTCCAATTTCCATTCCATTCCATTCCGCATTCCATTCCACATTCCATTCCATTCCATTCCACAGTCCATTCCAATCCATTCCACATTCCATTCCACATTCAATTCCATTGCACTGTATTCCACATTCCATACCATTCCATTCAACATTCCATTCCATTCCATTCCACATTACACTCCGCATATCATTCAACATTTTATTCCACATTCCATTCCACTTTCCATTCATTGAATTTCACTTTGCATTGCTTTCCATTCCACATTCCATTCCTTTCAATTCCACATTTAATTCGATTCCATTTCAATCCACATTCCATTCCATTCCTTTCCACCATACATTCCTTTGTATTCCACTTTCCATTCCACATTCCATTCCATATTCTATTCCTCGTTCCATTCCATTTCATTCTACATTCCATTCCAGTCCATTCCACATTCCATTCCACTTTCTATTCCCTTCCTTTCCACATTCCATTCCAGTACATTCCACATTCCATTCCATTCAATTCCTTATTTTATTCCATTCCATTGCATTCCATATTCCATTCCCATTCCATTCTATTCCATTCCATTCTATTCCACATAGCATTCCTTTCCATTCCACATTACATTCTATTCAATTCCACATTCCATTCCCCATTCTATTCCACGTTCCATTCCATTTCATTCTACATTCCTTTCCATTCAATTCCACATGGAATTCCTTTCCATTTCACATACCATTCCTCATTCCATTCCATTCCACATTCCATTTCTTTCCATTCCACATTGCATTGCATATTCCATTCCATTCCATTCCACACTTCCTTCTACATTCCATTCCGTTCCATTCCACATTCCATTCCACATTCCACTGCATTCCATTCGACTCCAAATTGCATTCAATTATATTGCATTCCACATTCCATTCCATTCCATTCCACATTCCATTCTATTTCATTTCATTCCACATTCTATTCCTTTCCATTCCATTCCAAATTCCATTCCATTCCATTCCACATTCCATTCCATTCCATTCCATTCCATTCCATTCCAGGTTCCAGTGCATTCCATTCCATTCCACATTACATTCCAAGTTCCATACCATTCCATACCACATTCCATACCAAGTTGCACTCCATTGCATTCCACGTTTCCATTCCACTTTCCATTAACGGTCCCTTTCTAAGTTCCATTCCACATTCCATGTCACATTCCATTCCACCTTCCATTCCATTCCATTCCATTCCACTTCCCATTCCATTCAATTCCAATTTCCATTCCATTCAATACCATTCCTTTCCACATTCCATTCCATTCCATTCCGCATTCCATAAAATTCCATTCCATTGTGAATTTCATTCCTTTCCATTCCACATTCCATTCCATTTCATTTCTCATTCCATTCCATTCCATTCTATTCAATTCCATTGCATTCCATTCCCGAATCCATTCCACACTCCATTCCCTTACATTGAATAATCCATTCCATTCCATTCAACATTCCATTCCACATTCCATTCCAGGTTCCATTCATGTTCGAGTCCATTAAATTCCACATTCCATTCCATTCCATTCCATTCCATTGCAGATTCCATTCCATTCCACGTTCTATTCCACATTAAATTCCTTTCCATTCCACATTGCATTCCACATTACATTCCACGTTCCATTCCACATTCCATTCCACATTCCAATCCACGTTCCATTCCATTCCATTCTATTTTCCATTACACGTTCCATACCATATTCCATTCCATATTCCATTCCACGTTAAATTCCGTTCCATTCCACGTTCCGTTACATGTTGCATTCCATTCCATTCCACGTTCCAATCCACATTCCGTTCCACATTCCATTCCATGCTCCATTCCACATTCCATTCCACGTTCCATTCCACGTTTCATACCAACTTCCGTTTCACGTTCCAGTCGATTCTATTCCACGTTCCTTTCGACATTCCATGTCATTCCATTCCAGTTTCCATTCCACATTCCGTTCCACATTCCATTCCACTTTCCATCCCGTTCCATTCTACATTCCATTCCACACTCCATTACACATTCCATTACAGTCCATTCCACATTCCATTCCACATTCCATTCTATTCCATTCCACATTCCATTCCACATTGCATTTCATTCCAGTACACATTCCATTTCACATTCCATTCCATTACATTTCACATTCCATTCCATTCCATTAAAACTTCCATTGCACTTTCCATTCCACATTCCTTTCCGTGTCATTCCACTTTCCATTCAATGTTCCATTCCACATTCCTTTCCAGATTCCATTCCACGTTCCATTACATTACATTCCACGTGACATTCCACTTTCCATTGCATTCCATTCCACGTTCCATTCCACATTCCAATGCCCATTTCATTCCTCGTTCCATTCCTCGTTGCATTCCACGTTCCATACCACGTTCAATTACACGTTCCATTACACGTTCCATTCCATTCCCTCCATGTTCCATTCCATTTTCCTTTCCATTCAATTCCATGTTCCATTCCACATTCCATTCCATTCCATTCCACTTTCATTTGCACATTCCATTCCAGATTTCATTCCACATTGCATTCTCTTCCATTCCACATCCCATTCCACATTCCATTCCAGATTCCATTGCATTGCATTCCATTCCATTCCACTTTCATTTGCACATTCCATTCCAGATTTCATTCCACATTGCATTCTCTTCCATTCCACATCCCATTCCACATTCCATTCCAGATTCCATTGCATTCCATTCCACATTCCAATCAACACTCCATACCATGTTCCATTCCATTCTATTGTACACTACATTCCACATTTCATTTCATTCCATTCCACATTGCATTCAACTTTCCATTGCATATACGATTCCATTACTTTGCACATTCCATTCCATATTCCATTATATTCCTTTCCACGTTGCATTCAACGTTCCATTCCACATTCCATTCCACATTCCATTCAATTACATTTCACGTTCCATTGCATATTCCATTCCACATTCCATTCCACATAACTTTCCACGTTCCATTCCACTTTCCATTCCACGTTCCATTCCATTCCATTCCGTGTTCAATTCCACATTCCATTCCATTCCATTCCACTTTCCATTTCATTCCATTGCACGTTCCATTTCACATTCCATTCCACTTTCCATTACAAGATGCATTCCTCGTTCCATTCCATATCATTCCATCTTCCATTCCACATTCCATTCCATTCCATTCCACTTTCCATTCCACATTCCATACCACATTCCATTCCACGTTCCATTCTGTTCCATTCAATGTTCCATTCCACATTCCATTGCACATTCCAGTTCATTCCGTTTCACATTCCATTCGACATTTCACTGAGCATTCTATTCCACATTCCATTCCATTCCATTCCACATTCAATTCCAATCCACTCCACATTCTGTCCCATTCCGTTATACATTGCATTCCACATTACATTCCACAATCTATTACTTTCCATTCCACAGTCCATTAAACATTCCATTCCATTCCATTTCACATTTGATTCCACGTTTCACTCCGTTCCATTGCATTCTCCATTTCGTCTTCCATTCCATTTCATTCCATTCTATTCCACATTCCATTCCATTCCATTCGACATTGCATTCCACATTACATTACACATTCCATTCCACGTTCCATTCCATTCCATTCCATGTTCCATTCCATTCCATACCACATTCCTTTCCATTCCATTCTGCATTCCTTTCCATACCACATTCCTTTCCATTCCATTCTGCATTCCTTTCCACATTCTATTCCAAATTCCATTCCAAATTCCATTCCATTCCATTCCACATTCCCTTCCACATTCCATTCCACATTGCATTCCATTGCATTCTATTCCACACTCCATACAATTCGATTCAACTTTCCATTCTATTCCATTCCACATTCCAATCCGCATATCATTCAACATTTCATTCCACATTCCATTCCACTTTCCATTCATTGCATTCCACTTTGCATTGCATTCCATTCCACATTCCATTCTTTCAATTCCTCTTTTAATTCCATTCCATTTCAATCCACCTTCCATTCCATTACTTTCCACATTACATTCCTTTAATTTCGTTTCCATTCCACATTCCATTCCATATACCATTCCATCTTCCATTCCATTTCATTCTACATTCCATTCCAGTCAATTCCACATTGCATTCCACGTTCTATTCCCTTCCTTTCCGCATTCCATTTCATTACATTCCACATTCCATTCCATCCCATTCAATTACTCATTTTCTTCCATTCCATTGCATTCCATATTCCATTCCCATTCCATTCCATACTATTCCACATTCCATTCCATTCCATTCCACAGTACATTCCATTCAATTCCACATTCCATTCCACATTCTATTCCACCTTCCGTTCCATTTCATTCCACATTCCATTCCATAGAATTCCACATGCAATTCCTTTCCATTCCACATTCCATTCCTCATTCCATTCCATTCCACATTCCATTTCTTTCCATTCCACATCGCATTGCATAGTCCATTGCATTCCATTCCACTCTCCCCTCTACATTCCATTCCATTCCATTCCACATTCTATTCCACATTCCACTGCATTCCGTTTGACTCCAAATTTCATTCAATTATATTGCATTCCACATTCCATTCCATTCTAGTCCAAATTCCATTCTATTTCATTTCATTCCACATTCCATTCCGATCCATTCCATTCCACATTCCATTCCATTCCATTCCATTCCATTCCACCTTCCATTGCATTCCATTCCATTCCACATTCCATTCCACCTTACATTCCACATTCCTTTCCATTCCATACCACATTCCATCCCAAGTTGCAGGCCTTTGCATTCCACGTTCCATTACACTTTCCATTAGGGGTTCCATTCCATGTTCCATTCTACATTCCATTTCACATTCCATTCCACCTTCCATTCCATTCCATTCCATTCCATTTCATTCCATTCCACTTCCCATTCCATTCAATTCCAAATACGATTCCATTCAATTCCATTCCTTTCCACATTCCATTCCCTTCCATTCCGCATTCCATAAAATTCCATTCCATTGTGAATTCCGTTCCTTTCCATTCCACATTCCATTCCATTTCATTCCACACTCCATTCCATGCCATTCCATTCAATACCATTGCATTCCATTCCCGATTCCATTCCACATTCCATTCCCTTCCATTCAATATTCCATTCCATTCCATTCAGCATTCCATTCGACGTTCCATTCCAGGTTCCATTCATGTTCCAGTCCATTAAATTCCACATTCCATTCCATTGCAGATCCCATACCATTCCACGTTATATTCCACATTAAATTCCTTTCAATTCCACATTGAATTCCACATTACATTCCACGTTCCATTCCACTTTCCATTCCACATTCCATTCCACGTTCCATTCCATTCCATTCCACTTTCCATTACACGTTCCATTCCATATTCCGTTCCATAATCAATTCCACGTTAAATTCCATTCCATTCCACTTTCCGTTCCATGTTCCATTCCATTCCATTCCACGTTCCTTTCCACATTCCATTCTATATTTCACTCCATGCTCCATTCCACGTTCCATTCCACGTTCCATTCCACATTTCATTCCAATTTCCATTTCACGTTCCATTCGATTCCATTCCACGTTCCTTTTGACATTCTATGCCATTCCATTCCAGTTTCCATTCCACATTACGTTCCACATTCCATTCCACATTCCATCCCGTTCCATTCCACATTCCATTCCACATTCCATTCCACATTCCATTACAATCCATTCCATATTCCATTCCACATTCCATTCTATTCCATTCCACATTCCATTCCACATTGCATTTCATTGCAGTCCACATTCCATTTCACAATCCATTCCATACCATTCCACATTCCATTCCATTCCATTTCACAATCCATTCCATTCCATTCCACATTCCATTCCACATTCCATTCCACATTCCATTCCGTGCCATTCCACATTCCATTCAACTTCCCATTCCACACTCCATTCCAGATTCCATTCCACGTTCCATTATATTACATTCCACGTGCCATTCCACTTTCCATTACGTTCCATTCCACTTTCCATTCCACATTCCAGTGCCGATTGCATTCCTCATTCCATTCCTCGTTCCATTCCACTTTCCATACCACGTTCCATTACACGTTCCATTCCAAGATCCATTACATGTTCCATTCAATTCTCTCCATGTTCCATTCCACGTTCCATTCCATTCAATTCCCCGTTCCATGCCACATTCCATTCTTTCCATTCCACTTTCATTTGTGCATTCCATTCCAGTTTCCATTCCTCATTCCATTTTCTTTCATTCCACATTCCATTCCACATTCCATTAAACATTCCATTGCATTCCATTCCACATTCCATTCAAAACTCGATACCATATTCCATTCCATTCCATTCTACACTCCATTCCACATTCCATTTGATTGCATTCCACATTGCTTTCAACTTTCCATTGAACATACGATTCAATTCCTCATTCCCTTCCATATTCGATGCCGCATTCCATTCCACTCCATTCCACTCTTCATTCCACATTGCATTCCATTCCATTACAAATTCCATTCCACATACCATTCAATTCCCTTCCACATTCCTTTCCATTCAATTCCACCTTCCATTCCACGTTCCATTCCACATTCCATTCCACCTTCCATTCCACTTTCCATTCCTTTCCATTCCACGTTCCATTCCACTATCAATTCTGTTCCGTTCCACGTTCCATTCCACATTGCTTTGCCCATTCTATTCCATGTTGCATTCCATGTTCCACGTTCCATGGAATGCAATGGGGAATGGAATGTGGAATTGAATGTGGAATGGAATGGAATGGAATGTGGAATGGAATGAGGAATGGAATGGAAGGTGGAATGGAATGCAATGTGGAATGGAACGTGGAATGGAATCGAATGGCAAGTGGAATGGAATGGAATGGAATGTGGAATTGAACGTGGAATGGAATGGAATACAATGTGGAATGGAATGTGGAATGGAATGGAATGGAAAGTGGAATGGAATGGAATGGAATGGAATGGAATGTGGAATGGAATGGAATGTGGAATGGAATGGAATGGAATGGATTGTGGAATGGAATCGAATGGAATGTGGAATGGAATTTGCAATGGAATGTTGAAAGCAATGGCATGGAATGCAATGTGGAATGGAATGGAATCGAATGTGGAATGGAATGGAACGGAATGTGGAATGGAACGTGGAATGGAATGGAATGTGGAATGGAAAAGAGTGTAAAGCGTAATGTAATGGAATGGAATGTGGTATGGAATGGAATGGAATGTGGAATGGAATGTGGAATTGAATGGAATGTGTACTGGAATGTAATGTGCAATGGAATGGAATAGAATGTGGAATGCAATGGAATGGAATGTGGAATGGTATCGAATCGAATTAAATGTGGAAAGGAAAGGGGAATGGAATGGAATTGAATGTAGAATGGAATGTGGAATGCAATGGAAAGGAACGTGGAATCGAATGTTTAATGGAATGGAATGGAAAGTGGAATGGAATGTGGAATAGCATGGAAAGGAATATGGAATGGCCTGTGGAATGAAATGGAATGCAAAGTGGAATGGAATGGAAAGTGGAATGGAATGCAATGTAATGGGCTGTGGAATGGAACGTGGATTGGAACATGGAATGGAAGATGGAATGGAAAGTGGAATGGCAAGTCGAATGTAACTGGGAATGAAATGTGGAATGGAATGTGGAATGGAATGTAATGGAATGGGGTATGGAAAAGAATGGAATCGGGAATGGAATGGAATGCAATGGAATGCGGAATGGTATAGAATGGAATGTGGAATGAAATGGAATGAAATGTAGAATGCAACATGCAATGGAATGGAATTGAACGTGGAATGGAAAGTGGAATGGAATGTGGAATGTAGAATGTAATGCAATGATTTGTGGAATGGAATGTGGAATGGAATGTGTTACGGAATGGAATGGAATGGAATGTGGAATGGAAGGGAATGGAATGTGGGATGGAATGGGATGAGTTGGATTCTGGAATGGAATTGAATGCAATATGGAATAGAATGCAATGGAATGTGGAATGGAAGGGAATATGGAATGGAATGGAATGGAATGTAGAATGGAATGGATTGGAATGATAAGTGGAATGCAATGGAATGGAATGCAGTTTGGAATGGAGTGCAATGGAATGGAAAAGAATGTGGAATGGAATGGAAAGTGGAATGGAATGCAAAGGAAACTGGAATGGAATGTTTAATGGAATGGAACAGAATGTGGAATGGAATGGAATGAAATGTGGAAGGGAATGTGGAATGGAATGGAATGGAATGGAAAGTGGAATGGAATGCAATGGAATCTGCAATGGAATGTTTAATGGAATGGAACAGAATGTGGAATGGAATGGAATGAAATGTGGAAGGGAATGTGGAATGGAATGGATTGGAACATGGGATGGAATGGAATGGAACACGGAATGGAATGGAATGGAATGTGGAATGGAATTGAATGGAACGTGGAATGGAACGGAAAGGAATGGAATGTGGAATGGAATGGAATTTCGAATGAAATGCAATGTGGAATGGAATGGAATCGAACGTGCAATGGAATGCAATGTGGAATGGAATGTGTAATGGAATGGAATTGAAAGTGGAATGGCATGGAGCGGAATGTGGAATGGAAAAGAATGAAATATAGGATTGAAAGCGGAATGGAATGCAATGGAATGAGGAATGGAAACTTGAATGGAAAGTGGAATGGAAAGGAAAGGAATGTGGAATGGAATGGAAAGTATAATGGAAAGTGGAATGGAACATGGCATGGAAAGTGGAATGGCACGTGGAAGGGAATGAAATGGAACCTTTAATAGAATGGAATGGAAAGTGGAATGGAATGGAATGGAACATGGAATGGAATGGAATGGAATGTGGAATGGAAAAGAATGCAATGGGGAATGGAATGAAAGTGGAATAGAATTGAATGGAAAGTGGAATGTAATGGAATGGAACGTGGAATAGAATGGAATGGAATGTGGAGTGGAAAGGAATGCAGTGTGTAAAAGAACGTGGAATGGAATGGAATGGAAAGTGGAATGGAATAGAATGCAATGTGGAATGGAATGTGGAATGGAATGGAATGGAAAGTGCAATGGACTGGACAGGAAAGTGGAATGGAATGTATTGGAAAGTGGAATGGAATGGAATGGAATGTGGAATGGAATGGAATGGAATGGATTGTGTACTGGAATGGAATAAAATGGAATGGAATAGAATAGAATAGAATGGAATGGAATGAAATGTGGAATGGAAAGTGGATTGGAATGGAATGGAATCAAATTAAAACGAATGTGAAATGGCATGGACTGGAAGGCTGAATGGAATGCGGAATAGAATGGAAAGGAAAGTGGAGTGGAACGTGGAATGCAAGTGGAATGGAATGGAATGGAATGTGGGATGCAACGTGGAATGGAACATGGAATGGTATGGAATAGAAAGTAGAATGTAACATGGAATGGAACTTGGCGTGGAATGTGGATTGGCACGTGGAAGGGAATGGAATGCAAAGTGGACTGGAATGGAATGGAACGTGGAATGGAATAGAATGCTATATGGAATAGAATGGAAAGGAATGTAGAATGGAATGGAATGGAATGCGCAATGGAATGGACTTGAATGTGAATGGAATGGAATGGAATGTGGACTGGAATGGAATGGAATGAAATGTGGAATAGAATGAGGAATGGAACGTGAACTGCACTGGAATGGAACGTAGAATAAAACATCAAATGGAATGTGGATCGGAACGTGGAATGGAATGTGGAATGGAAGGAAATGTAACGTGGAATACAATGGAAAGTGGAATGGAAAGGAATCATTCGTGGAATGGAATGGAAAGGATAGTGGAATGGAATGGAATGGAATGTGGAATAGAATGTGGAATGGAATATGGAATGGAATGTGGAATGGAATAGAATGTGGAATGGAATGTGGAATTGAATGCAAAGGAAAGTGGAATGGAATGCAATGGAATGTGGAAAGGAATAGAATGGAATATGGAATATAATTGAATGCAATTTGTAATGGAATGGAAAGGAATGGAATGGAATGTGTAATGGAATCTAATGGAATGTGGAATGGAGTGTGGAATGGAATGGAATGGAATGTAGAATGGAATCTGTAATGGAATGGAAAGTAAAGTGGAATGGAATGTGGAATGGAATGGAATGGAACGTGGAAAGGAATGTGGAATGGAATGTGAAATGGAATGTGGAATGGAATGGAAAAGAATGTGGAATGCGATGTAAAGGAAAAGAAAGTGGTAAGGAATGCGGACTGGAATGGAATGAATGGAATTTGATGGAATGGAATGTGGAATGGAATGTGAAATGGAATGTGGAAAGGAATATAATGGAATGGAATGTGGAATGGAATGTTGAAAGGAGTAGAACGGAAGGGAAAATGGAATGGAATGTGTAATGGAATGGAATGTGGAATGGAATGTGGAATGGAATGTGTAATGGAATGTGGAATGCAATGTGGAATGGAATGTGGAATGGAATGAAATAGAATGTAGAATGCAATGGAATGGAATGGAATGCGGAAAGGAATTGGGAATGGAATGGAATGAATTTAATTAGATGGAATGGAATGTGGAATAGAATGCGGAATGGAATGTGGAATGGAATATAATGTAATGGAATGTGGAACGGAAGGTGGATTTGCAGTAGAACGGAATGGAATACGGAAAGGAATGTGGAATGGATTGGAATGTAATGTGGAATTGAATGGAATGGAATATAATGTAATGGAATGTGGAACGGAAGGTGGATTTGCAGTAGAACGGAATGGAATACGGAAAGGAATGTGGAATGGATTGGAATGTAATGTGGAATTGAATGGAATGGAATATGGAATGGAATGGAACGGATAGTGGAATGGAAATTGGAATGGAACGTGTAATGGAATGTGGAAAGCCATGTGGAATGCACTGTGGAATTGAAAGGAATTGAATGTGGAATGGAATGTAAAGTAATTTGGAATGCAGTGGAATGGAATGTGGAATGCAATGCGGAATGGAATGGAATGGAAGGTGGAATGGAAAGGAATGGAATGGAATGCGGAATGGAATGGAATATAATGTGGAATGTACTGTGGAATGGATTGGAAAGGAATGTGGATTGGAATGTGGAATGGAAAGGAATAGAATGTGGAATGGAATGTGCAATGGAATGGAAGGGAAAGTCGAATGGAATGTGGAATGAAATAGAATGGAATGTGGAATTGCATGGAATGGAAGGTGGAATGGAATGTGGTATACAATTGAATGGAATGTGGAATCAAACGTGGAATGGAATATAATGGAATGTGGAATGGATTGTGGAAAGGAATGGGATATAATCGAATGAGTAAAGAAATGGAATTGAATGGAATGTGGAAAGGAATGCAATGGAAAGTGAATTGGAGTGGAATGAAATGTGGAATGGAATGCAAAGGAACGTGGAATGGAATATGGAATTGAATGGAATGGAATGGAATGGTAGGTGGAAAGGAATGGAAAGGAAAGTGGAATGGAATGGTAGGTGGAATGTAATGGAAGGGAAAATGGAATGGAATGGAATGGAATGTGATGTGGAAGGGAAAGAAATGGAATGTGGAAATGAGTGGAATGGAACGTGAAATGGAACGTGGAATGGAATCGAATGAAATGTGAAATTGAGTGGAATGGAATGTGGAATGGACTGTGGAATGGAATCAAATGAAATGTGGAATGCAAAGGAATGGAATGTAGAATGAAATGGAATGGAATGGAATGTGGAATAGAATGGAATATAATGTGGAATGGAATGTGGAATGCAATGTGGAAGGAAATGGAATGGAATGTGGAATGGGATGTGGAACGAAATGGAATGGAATGTGTAATGGAATGGAATGGAATGTGGAATGAAACGTGGAATGGAATGAAATGGAATCTGGAATGGAAAGAGGAATGGAATGCGGAATGTAACGTGGAATGGATTGCAATATGGAATGTAATGTGGAATGGAATGAATAGGAATGTGGAATGGAATGGAATGGAATATGCACTGGAACGGAATGGAATATGGAATGGAAAGGAATGGAATGTTGAATGGGACGTGGAAAGTAATGGAAAGGAAAGTGGAGTGAATGTGGAATGGAAAGTATTGGAACATGTAATGGAAGGAGAAACTGAGTGAAATGGAATGTGGAATGGAATGGAATGGGATGTGGGATGGAACGTGGAAGGGAATGTGGTATGGAACGTGGAATGGAATGGAATGTGGAAGGGAATGTGGAATGGAATAGAATGTGGAATGGATTTAGGAATGGAATGTGGAATGGAATGTGGAATGGAATGGAATGGAATGTGCAATGGGACACGGAATGGAATGGAATGGAATGTGTAAAGGAAGGTTGAATGGAACGTTGAATGGAACATGCAATGGAAAGGAATGGAACTTGGAATTGAATGTGGAATAGAATGGAAAGTAAAGTGGAATGGAATGGAAAGGAATGTGGAGTGAAATGTGGAATGGAATGTGGAATGGAATGGAAAGTGCAATGGAGTGGAATGGAATAAAATGTGGAAAGGTATGTGCAAAGAAATGTGGAATGGAATGGAATGGAATGTTGAATGGAATGTGGACTGGATTGGAAGAGAATGGAATGTGGAATGGAATGGAAAGGAATCGAATGGATTGTGGAATGTCATGTGGAGTGGAATGAGAAATGAAAAGTGGAATGGAACGTGGAATGGAACATGGAATGGAAAGTGGGATGCAGTGTGGAATGGAATGGAATGGAATGGAATGGATTGGAAGGTGAAATGGAATGGAAAAGAATGTGGATTGGAAAGGAATGGAATGTGGAATGGAATGGAATGGAATGTGGAATGGAATGTGGAATGGAATGGAATGGAATGGATTCTGGAATGGAATGCAAATGATAGTGGAATGGTATGGAAAGAAATGGCATGTGGAATGGAATGGAATAGAATAGAATGGATTTTGGAATGGAATGTGTAATGGAATGGAATGGAACGTGGAATGGAATTGAATAGAATTTGGATTGCAACGGAATGGAATGTGAAATGTAACGGAATGGAATGTGGAATGGAATGTGGAATGGAAGGGAAGGCAACATGGAATGTAACGTGGAATGGAATCTGGAAAGGAAAGTGGAATGGAATAGAATGAAATGTGTAATGGACTGGAATGGAAAGGAATGTTGATTAGAATGGAATAGAATGTGGAATGGAATAGAATGGAATGTGGAATGGACAGGAATGGAAAGGAATGTTGATTAGAATGGAATAGAATGTGGAATGGAATGGAATAGAAAGGAATGTAATGGAATGGAATTTTAAATGGAATGAAACGTGCAATGGAACGTGAAATGGAACGTGGAATGGAATATGGAATGGAACGTGGAAAGGAATGGAAACAAATGTGGAGTTGAATGGATTGGAATTTGGAATGGAATGGAATGGGATGTGGAATGGAATGGAATGGAATTTGGAATGGAATGGGAATGGGATTGAAGGGAATTTGGAATGGAATGGAATGGACTGGAAAGTGGAATGAAACGTGGAATGGAATGGAATTTGAAATGGAATGAAATGAAATGTGGAATGGAATGGAATGGAATGAAATGGAATGTGGAATGGAATTGAAAGCAATGTGTAATGGAATATGGAGTAGAATGTGGAATGGAATGGAATGGAATGTGGTATAGAATATGGAATGGAATGGAATGTGGAATGGAATGGAATTGAAAGTGGAATGGAATATGGAATGGAATGGAATGTGTAATAGAAAGTGGAATGGAATGAAATGGAATGTGGAATGGAATGGAGTGGAATGCGGAATTGAATGGAATGGAATATGGAATGGAAATTGGAATGGAATGGAATGTGGAATGGAATTTAATGGAATGTGGGTTGGAATGGAATGGAAAGGAATAGAATGTGGAATGTAATGGAATGGAAACGAATGTAGAATTCAATGGAATGGAACGGAATGTGGAATGGAATGGAATGGAATGGAATGTGGAATATAATGTGGAATGGAATGTGGAATGGAAAGTGGAATGGAATGCAACGCAATGTGGAATGGAATGTAATGGAAAGCAGAATGGAATATGGAATGGAATGGAAAATGGAATCTAATGAGGAATGGAATGGAATGGAATGAGGAATTGAATGTGGTATGGAATGGGATGTAATGTGGAATGGAATGAATTTTACTGTGTAATGGAATGTTGAATGCAATGCAATGGAATTTTGAATGGAATGAGAAATGCAAGGGAATGTAGAATGGAATGTGGAATGCAATGGAATGGAATCTGGAATGGATTTTGAAATGGAAAGGAATGGAATGGAATTTGGAATGGAATGGAATAGAATTCAATTGGGTGGAATGATGAAAGCAATGGAATTGATTGCGGAATGGAATGAAATGCAATCTGGAATGGAATGGAATGGAGTCGAATGTGGAATGCAATGGACTGAAATGTGGAATGGAATGGAATGGAAAATGAAATGCAACGGAATGTAATGTGGAAAGGAATGGAATGGACAGTGCAATTTGGAATGGAATGAAAAGGAATGTGGTATGGAATCGAAAGGAATGTGCAATGGAAAGTGGAATGGAGTGCAATGGAAGATGGAATTGAATTGATCGGATTGCGGAATGGAATGGAATAGAATGGAGTGTGGAATGGAACGGAATGGAAAAGAATGGAATGGAATGTGGAATGGAATGCAATGGAAAGTGGAATAGAAATGAATGGAACGTGGAATGGATTGGAATGGAATGGAATGTGGAATGGAATGGAATGGAAGTACCGGAACATGGAATGGATAGTGGAATGGAAAAGAATGCAACGTAGAATGGAATGTGGAATGGAATGCAATGGAATGTGGAATGGAGTGGAATGCAATTTGGAATGGAATGGAATGTGGAATGGAATGGAATGGAATGAGGAAGGCAATGAAAAGGAAAGTGGAATCGAATGGAATGGAATGTGGAATGGAATGGAATGGAAGGTATAACGGAATGGAATGGAATAGAATGTGGATCGGAACTTGGAATGGAATGTGGAATGGAACGTGAAGGATAAAGTGGAATGGAACGTGGAATGGATCATGGAATGGAATGGAATGCAATGTGGAATGGAATGGAATGGAAGGTATAACGGAATGGAATATAATGTGGAATGGAATGGAATGGAATGGAGTGGAATGTGGAATGTAATGCAATGGAATGTGGAATGGAATGGAATGGAATGTTAAATGGAATGGAATGGGTTGTGAAATGGAATGGAATGGAAGGTGGAATCGAATGGAAAGGATTGGAAAGTGGAATGGAATGGAATGGAATGTGGAAAGGAATGAAGAATGGAATGTGAAATGGAGTGTGGAATGGAATGGGGAATGGAATGGAACATAATGTGTAATGGAATGTAATGGAATGTGGACTGCAATGGAATGGAATGTAATGGAACATGAAATGTAATGGAATGGAATTTGAAATGGAATTCAATGGAATTTGGAATGCAATGAAATGGAATGTGGAATTGAATGGAAATCAATGTGGAATGGAAAATGGAATGGAATGGAATGGAATGTGAAATGGAATGGAATGGGTTGCGGAATGAAATTGCATGGAATGGAATGTGGAATGGAATGGAATGGAAACGAATGGGATGGAAAGTGGAGTTGAATGCAACTGAAGGTAGAATGGAATAGAATCGATAGTGGAATGGAATGGAATGTGGAATGGAGTGGAATGGAAAGAATGCAAAGTGGAATGGAATGGATGGGAATGTGGAATGGAAAGTTGAATAGAATGTGGAATGGAATGGAATTGAATGTGGAATGGAGGGGAATGGAATGTGGAAAGGAATGGAATGGAATACGGAATGGAATGGAATGCAATGGAATTTGGAATGGAATGCAATGGAATGGAATGTGGAAAGGAATGAAATGGAATTGAATGGAATGGAAGGGAATGTGGAATGGAATGGAATGCAATGTGGAATGGAATGTGGAATGGAATGGAATGGAGAGTTGAATGGAATGGAATGCAATGTGCAATGGAAGGGGGAATGGAAAGGAATGGAATGTGGAATGCAAAGTGGAATGGAAAGGAATGGAATGGAAAGTGGAATGGAATGGAAAGTGGAATGGAATGGAATGTGGAATGGAATGGAATCGAATGTGAAATGGAATGTGGAATGGAACGGATTTGAAAATGAAAAGGAATGGAATGGAATGTGGAATGGAATGCAATCGGATAAGAAATGGAATGGAATGGAAGATAGAATGGAAAGGAATGAAAGATGGAATGGAAAGGAATGGAGTGGAAAGTGGAATAGAAAGGAATGGAATGTGGAATGGAATATGTAATGAAATGTGAAATGGAATGTGGAATGGAATGAAATGTGGAATGAAATGCAATGGAAAGGAATGGAATGGAATGTTTAGTTGAATTGAAAGTAATGTGTAATAGAATGGAATGGAATGTGGAATGGAATGGAATGCAATGCAATTCGGAATGGAACGGAATGAAATCAAATGAAAAGTGGAATGGAATGGAATGTGGAATGGAATGGAATGGAATGTGGACTGGAATGTAATGGAAAGGAATGTGAAATGGAAAGAAACGGAATTTCGAATGGAATTGAATGGAATTTGGAATGGAATGGAATGGAATGTGGAATGGAATGGAAAGGAATGTGGAATGGATATGGATTGGAATGGAATGGAATGTGGAATGGAATGGAATGGTTTTCAGAATGGAAAGGAATGGAATGGAAAGTGGAATGGAATGGAATGGAATGTGTAATGGAATCGAATGGAAAAGAATGGAATTTGAAATGGAATGAATGGAATGTGGAATGCAACGGAATGGAATGTGGAATGCAATGCAATGGAATGTTGAATGGAATACAATGGAGGGGAATGTGGAATGGAACAAAATGGAACGTTCAATAGAATTTATAATGAAATGGGCACTGGAATGTGGAATGGAATGTAGTGGAATATGGAACGGAATGTGGAACAGAATGGAGTGGAATGTGGAATGGAATGGAGTTGAATGTGGAACGGAATTGAATGGAATGTGGAATGGAATGTTGAATGGAATGTGGAATGGAATGGGGAATGGAATGTGGAATGGAAGGTGTAATGGAATGGAAAGGAAAGTGGAATGAAATGTGGAATAGAATGGAATGGAACATGGAAT
Source organism: Pongo abelii (assembly GCF_028885655.2). Classification (NCBI taxonomy): domain Eukaryota; kingdom Metazoa; phylum Chordata; class Mammalia; order Primates; family Hominidae; genus Pongo; species Pongo abelii. The sequence continues at coordinate 11,778,676 of NC_072000.2, read as the reverse complement.
GGCAAGTGGAATGGAATGTGGAATGGAAGAGAATGGAATATAGAATGGAATGAGGAATGGAGTGCAATGGAAAGTGGAATGGAATGGATTGGAATCTGGAATGGAGTGGAATGAAGAGCAATGTGGAATGGAATGCAGTGGAATGTCTAATGGAATGTGGACTGGATTGGAGTGGAATGTGGAATGGAATGTAGAACGGAAGGGATTGGAGTGTGGAATGGAATGGAATGCATTGTGGAATGGAACGCAATGGAATGTGGAATGGAATGTGGAATGGAGTGGAGTGGAATGCATTGTGGAATGGATTGGAATGGAATGTGGAATGGAATGGAATCGAATATGGAATGCAATGGAATGGAATATGGAATGGAATGTGGAATGGAATAGAATGGAATGTGGTATGCAATGTGGAATGCAATGGAATGGAATGTTGAATGGAATGGAATGTGGTATGGTTTGTGGAATGGAATGGAATGGGATGTGTAGTGGAATGGAATGTAGTGTGGAATTGATTGAAATTGAATTGAATGTGGAATGGAATGTGAAATGGAATGGAAAGGAATGTGTATTAGAATGGAAAGGAATGTGGAATGGAATGGAATGGAATGTGGAATGGAATGTGGAAAGGAATGTGGAATGGAATGGAATGGAAGTTGGAATGGATTGGAATGGAAAGTGGAATGGAATGGAATGGAATGAAATGTGGAAATGAATGGAATGGAATAGGGAATAGAATTGAATGTTGAATGGAATGTAATGTGGAATGGAATGGCATGCAAAGTGGAAAGGAATGGAATGGAATGTGGAATGGAAGGGAATGAAATGGAATGTGGAATAGAATAAAATGTGGAATGGAAGAGAATAGAATGTCGAATAGAATGGAATGGAGTGTCAAATGGAATGTGGAATGGAAAGGAATGGAATGTGGAATGGAATGTGGAATGAATGGAATGGAATGTGGAATGGAAAGGAATGGAATGTGGAATGGAATGGAATGGAATGTGGAATGGAAAGTGGAATGGAAAGTGAAACGGAACGTGGAATGGAACGTGGAATGGAAAGTGGAATGGAACATGGAATGGAACATGGAATGGAATGTGTAATAGAATGAAATGAAACATGGAATGGAAAGGTATGCAATGGTATGTGAAATGGAATGGAATGGAATGTGGATTAGAATGGAATGGAATGTGGAAGGTAATGCAATGAAATGTGGAATGGAATGTGTAACGGAATGTGGAATGGAATGGAATGAAATGTGGAATGCAATGCGGAATGGAATGGAATGGAACGTGGAATGGAATGTGTAACGGAATGGAATGGAATGTCGAAAGGAACGTCGAATGGAACGTGGAATGGAACGGGGAATGGAACGTAGAATGGAACGTGGAATGGAATGTGGAATGGCAGGTGGAATGGATGGTAAAATGGAACATGGGATGGAACATGGAATGGAATGTGGAAAGGAATGTGGAATGTAATGTGGAAAGGAAAGAATTGGAATGTGGAATGCAATGGAAAGGAAAGTGGAATGAAATGTGGAATGGAATGGAATGGAATGTGAAATGGAACGGAATGGAATGTGGAATGCAATGGAATGGAATGTGTAACGGAATGCGGAATTGAATGGAATGGAAATTGGAATGGAACGTGGAATGAAAGCTGGACTGGAACGTGGAAAGGATAGTGGAATGGAAAGTGGAATGGCATGTGGAATGGAATGTAGAAAGGAATGCAATGTATAGTGGAATGAAATGGAATGGAATGTGGAGTGGAATGTGGAATGGAATGGATTGGAATGTGCAATGAAATGTGGAATCGAATGGAATGGAACCTGGAATGGAATGTGGAATGGTACGTGGAATGGAATGGAAAGGAATGGAACGGAATGTGGAATGGAATGGAATGGAATGTGGACTGGAATGGAATGAAATGGAATGTGGAATGGAATGGAATGGAACGGAATGTGGAATGGAATGGAAAGGAACTTTGTATTGAATGTGGAATGGAATGGAATGGAACGTGGAATGGTATATGAAATGGAATGAAAGAAAACGTGGATTAGAACGTGGAATGGAACGTGGAATGGAAAGAGGAAGGGAACGTGGAGTGGAACGTGGAATTTAATTTGAAATGTAAAGGAATGTGGAATGGAAAGTGGAATGGAACAGAGCGGAACGTGCAATGGAATGTGGAACCAAATGGAATGGAATGTAGAGTGGAATTGAATGGCTTGTGGAATGGAATAGAATGGAAAGGAATGTGGAATGGAAAGTGGAATGAAATGGAATGGATTGTGGAATCGAAAAGAATAGAAAGTGGAATAGAACGTGGAATGGAATGGAATGTGAAATGGAACATGGAATCGAATGTGGAATGGGACGTGAAATGTAAGGGAATGTGGACTGGAATGTGGAATGCAATGTGGAATGGAAAATGTAATGAAATGGAATGGAATGTGGAATGGAAAGGAAATGAATGTGGAACGCAGTGGAATGCAATGTGGAATGGAATGCAATAAAACGTGGAATGGAACGTGGAATGGCATGTGGAATGTAACGTGGAGTGGAACGTAGAGTGGAACATGGAATGGAATGTGGAATGGAATGGAATGGAAAGGAATGTGGAATGGAATGTGAAATGGAAAGTGGAATGGAATATAATGGAATGTGGAATGGAGTATGGAATGGATTGGAATGTGGAATGGTATGTGAAATTGAATGGAATGGAATCTGCAATGCAATGTGGAAAGGAATGGAACGGAATGTGGAAGGGATTGTGGAAGGGAATGGAATGGAAAGCGGAATGCAATGAAATGAGATGGAATGTGGATTGGAATGAAGTGTAAAGGAACGGAATGTGGAATGGAATGAAATGGAATGGAAAATGGAATGAAATGAAATGGAATGTGGAATGGAATGGAATGGAATGTGGAATGCAATGGAATGGAATGTGGAACGCAATGTGTAAGGGAATGCAATGGAATGTGGAAAGAATGTGGAATGGAATGGAATGGAACGGAATGTGGAATGGAGTTTAATGGAATGGAATATAAAATGGAAATAGAATGGAATGTTTAATGGAATGGAGTGGAATGTGGAATGGAATGGAATGGAATGTGGAATGGAATCGAATGTGGAATGGAATGAGGAATGGAATGGAATGGAATTTGGGATGCATTGTAATGGAATGTGGAATGGATTGTGTAATGGAATGGAATGGAATGTGAAATGGAATGGAATGGAATGTGGGATGGAATGCGGAATGGAATGGAACAGAATGGAGTGGAATGCAGAATACAATGGAATGTAAAGGAATTTGAAATGGAAATAGAATGGAATGTTTAATGGAATGGAATGGAATGTGGAATGGAACGGAATGGAATGTGGAATGGAATTGAATGTAACGTGGAATGGAATGTGGAATGGAATGGAATTAAATGGAATGGAAAGGATTGGAATGGAATGAGGAATGCAATGGAATGCAACTGAATGGAATGTGGAAAGGAATGGATTGTGGAATGTAATGGAATGGAATGTGGAATGGAATGGAAAGGAATGTGGAATGGAACGTGGAATGGAATGGAATGGAATGGAACGTGGAATGGAATGGAATGGAATGGAACGTGGAATGGAATGGAATGGAATGGAACTTGGAAAGGAATGTGGAATGCAACATGGCATGGAATGGAGTGGAATGGAATATGGAATGGAATGCAATGGAATGGAATGTGGAATAGAATGGAATGTAATGGAATGTGGAATGGAATGCAGTGGAATGGAATGGAATGGGGAATGGAATGTGCAATGGAATTGAATGGAATGGAATGGAATGTGCAATGGAATGGAAAGGAACGTGGAATGGATTGGAATGGAATGTGAAATGTAACGTGGAATGGTGTGTTATGGAACGCAACGTAGAATGGCATGGAACTTGGAATGGATTGGAACAGAATGTGGAATGGAATGGAATGGAATGTGGAATGGAATGAAATTGAAACTGGAATGCAATGGATTGGAATCTGGAATGGAATGTAATGGCACGGAATGTGGAATGGAAAGTGCAATGGAATGGCATGGAAACTGCAATGCACTGTGGAAAGGAATGGAAAGGAATGCGGAATAGAATGTGTAACGGAAGGGAATGGAATGTGGAATGCAATGGAATGGAATGGAACGTAGAATGGAAGGGAATGGAATGGAACGGAATGTGGAATGGAATCCAATGGAATGGAATGAGGAATGGAATGGAATGAAATGTGGAATGGAGAGTGTAATGGAATGGAATGGAATGTGCAATTGAATGGACTGGAAATTGGGATGGAATGTGGAATGGAATGGAATGGAATGGAGTGGAATGGGGAATGGAATGGAATGTAATGGAAGGTGAAATGGAAATAGAATGGAATGTTTATTAGACTGGAATGGAATATTTATTAGAATGGAATGGAAAGTTTATTAGAATGGAATGGAATGAAATGTGGAATGGAATGCAATGCAATGGAATTGATTGTGGAATGCAATGGAATGGAATGGAATGGAATGTGGAATGCAAAGAAATCCGGAATGGAATGGAATGCAACGTGGAATGGAATGAAATGGAATGGAATGTGGAATGGAATGAAATGTAATGGAATGTGGAATAGAATGAAATGGAATTCAACGTGGAATGGAATGGAATGTGGAATGGAATGAAAAGTAATGGAATGTGGAATAGAATGGAAAGTAAAGGGAAATAGAATGGAATGGAATGCAATGGAATGTGGAATGGAATGTGGAATGCAATAGAATGGAATGTGCAATGGAACGTGGAATGAAATTTAATGGAACGTGGAATGGATTGGAATGGAATTTAGAATGGAACGTAGAACGGAATGGACTGGAATGTGTAATGGAATGTGTAATGGAATGAGGAATGGAAAGTGAAATGGAATTGAAAGTGGAATGGAATGTAAAGTGGATTGGAATGGAATGGAATGTGGCAAGGAATGGAATGGAATGTGGAATGCAGTGGAAAGGAACGGAATGTGGAATGGAGAGGAATGCGGAATGGAATGGAATCTGGAATGAAATGTGGAATGGAAGGGAATTGGAAGTGGAATGGAATGGAATGGAATGTGGAATATAACGTGGAATTAATGGAAAGGAATGTGGAATGGAAGGCAATGGAATGTGTAATGGAATGTGGAAAGCAATGAGGAATGGAGAGTGGAATCGAACGTTGAATGGAACGTGGAAAGGATCATGGAATGGAACGTTGAATGGAATATGGGATGGAATGGAATGAAATGTGTAATGGAATGTGGAATGGAATGGAATGGAATGTCGACTGGAATGTGGAATGGAATGGAATGGACCATGAAATGGAAAATGGAATAGAAAGAGGAATGAAATGGAATGGAATTTGGAATCGAATGGAATGGAATGTGGAATGGAATGTGGAATTGAATGGAATGGAAAGGAATGGAATGTGGAATAGAATGTAGAATGCAATAAAATGGAAAGGAATGGAATCTGGAAAGGAAGGTGGAATGAAATGGAATGGAATGTTGAATGGAATATGGAATGGAATGAATGGATGGTGGAATGAAATGGAATGGAAAGTGGAATGGAAGGAGGAATGGAGCTTGAAAAGGAACGTGGAATGGAAAGTCCAATGGAATGTAATGTGGGATGGAATGGAATGGAATCTGGGTTGTAAGGTGGAAAGGAATGGCCTCAAATGGAAAGGAATGGAATGGAATGGAATGTGGAATGGGAAGTGGAATTGAATTGAATGGCATGTGGACTGGAATGTGGAATGCTATGGAATGGAATGGAATGGAATGTGGAATGGAATTTGGAAAGGAATGGAATGGAATTTGAAATGAAATGTGGAATGGATTGGAATGGAATGTGGAATGCAATGGAATGGAATAGAATGTGCAATGAAATGTGGAATGGAATGTAATGGAACTTCGAATGGATCGTGCAATGCTACGTGGAATGGAATGGAATGGAATGGAATGCAGTGTGGTATGGAATGGAATGGAATGCACTGTGGAATGGAATGGAATGGAATGGAATGGAATGTGGAATGGAATGGAATGTGGAATTGAAAGGAATTGAAAGTGGAATGGAATGGAATGGAATGGAATGCAACGTGGCAAGGATTGGAACAGAATGGAATGGAATGAAATGCGCAATGGAATGGAATGGAATGCAACGTGGAATGGACTGGAACGGAATGGAATGGAATGGAATGGAATGCGGAATGGAATGGAAAGGAATTTGGAATGGAATGGAATGGAATGTGGAATGGAATGGAACGGAATGTGGAATGGAATGTGGAATTGAGTGGAAAGGGATGAAATGTTGAATGGAAAGGAATGGAATGAGCAATGGAATGTGTAATAGAAAGTTTAATGGAATCGAATGGAATGTGGAATGGAATGGAATGGAATGTGGAATGGAATGGAATGGAATGTGGAACGGAACGTGGAATGGAGACTGGAAAGAAATGTGGAATGGTACGTGGAGTGGAATGGAATGCAATGTGGAATGGAATGGAATGGAATGCGGAATGGAATGGAATGGAATGTGAAATGAAATGCAATTGAATGTGGAATGGAATGGAATGGAATGTAGAATGGAGTGGAATGGAACAAGGAATGGAAAGTGTAATGGAATTGAATGGAATGGAATGTGGAATGGAAAGGAATGGCATGTGGAAAGGAACATGGAATGGAATGGAATGGAATGTTGAATGGAATGTGGAGTGGAACGTGGAATGCAATGGAAAGTGGAATGGTTTGTGAAATGGAATGTAACAGAATGTGGAATGGAATGGATTGGAATGTAGACTGGAATGGAATGGAATGTGGAAAGGAATGGAATGTGGAATGGAATGCAATGGAAATCACTGTAGAATGGAATGTATAATGGAATGTAATGGAATATGGAAAGGAAATTGGAACGGAATTGAATGGAATGTGGAATTGAATGTAATGGAATGTGCAATGGAACGGAATGGAATTTAGAATGGAATGGAATGGAATGGAATTTGGAATGGAATGGAATGGAATGTGGAATGGAATGGAATGGAATGTGGAATGGAATGTGGAATTGAATGCAATGAAATGTGGAATGGACTATGAAATGCAATGAAATGAAATGTGGAATGGAATGTGCAATGGAACGTAAAATGGAACGTGGAATGAAACTTGGAAAGGAACGTGGAGAGGAATGGGAATAGAATGTGGGAAGTAATGCAATGAAATTTCATGGAATGTGAAATGGAGTGGAATGGCATGTGGAATGGAATGTGGAATGAAAAGGAATGGAATGTGGAACAGAATGGAATGGAATATGGAAAGGAATGGAATGGAAAGTGGAATGGAGTGTAATGGAATGGAATTTGTAAAGGAATGGAATCGAATGTGCAATGGAACGAGGAATGTAATGGAATGGATTGGAATGTGGAATGGAACGTGGAATTGAAAGTGGACTGGAACGTGGAACGGAATGGAATGTGGAATGGTAAGTGGAATGAAAAGTGGAATGGAATGGAATGTGAAATGCATTGTGGAATGGAATGGAATGGAAGAGAATGTGGAATCGATTGTAATGGAATGTGGAATGGATTGGAATGGAATGCCGAATGGAATTGAAAGAAATGTGGAATGGAATTGAATGGAATGGAATGTGCAACGGAATGGAAGGGAATGCGGAATGGAATGTAATGGAATGTGGAATCGTATGGAACGGAATGTGGAATGGAATGTGGAAAGGAGTGGAATGAAATGCCGAATGAAATGGATTGGAATGTGGAATGGAATATTATGGAATGTGGAATGGAATGGAATGTATAATGGAAGGGAATGGAATGTGGAATGGAATGGAATGGAATGTGGAATGGAATGTGGAATGAAATGAGTAATGGAAAGTGGAATGCAACGTTAAATGGAAGGTGGCAAGGAATGTGAAATGGAATGTGGAATGGAACGTGGAATGGAACGTGGAATGGAAAGCAATGGAATGGAATATGGAATGGAATGTGAAATTGAATTGAATATAATGTATAGAGAAATGGAATGGATTTTGAAATGGAATGGAATGGAACGGAAAGTTGAATGGAATGCGGAATGAAATGCAATGGAATGTGGAATCGAATGGAATGTATTGTGAAATGGAACGAAAAATGTAATGGAAGGTAATGTGGAATGGAATGTGGAATGCAATGTGGAATGGGAAGTGGAATGCAATGGAACGTGGAATGGAATGTGGAATGTAAAGTGGAATGGAATGTGGAATGGAATGCGGAATGCAATGTAGAATGGAACGTGGAATGTAATGGAATGGAATGAGGAATGGAATGTGGAATGGACTGGGGAATGGAAAGTGAAATGGAATTGAATGTGTAATGGAAAGAAACATGGAAAGGAATTCAATGGAATGTGGAATGGAATGGAATGGAATGTGGAAGGGAATGTGGAATGGAATGGAATGGAATGTGGAATGAAATGTGGAATGGAATGGAATGGAAATTGGAATGGAATGGTGAATGGAATGAGGAATGGAAAGTGGAAAGGAACGTTGAATGGAATGTGGAAAGGATCGTGGAATGGAACATGGAATGAAACGTGGAATGGATAGTAGAACGAAACGTGGAAGGGAATGTGGAATGGAATGGAATGGAATGAGGAATGGAATGGAAAGGAACGGAATGGAATGGAATGGAATGGAATGGAATGGTGTGTGAAATGGAATGGAATGGAAGGTGGATTAGAATGTGATGGAATGTGGAATGGAATGGAATGAAATGTGGAATGGAATGTGTAATGGACAGAGGAATGGATTGGAATCGAATGTAATCTGGAATGGAATGGAAGGCAAAGTTGAATGGAAATTTAAATGGTATGAGGAATGGAATGTGGAATGAAAAGGAATGGACGGTGGAATGGAATGGAATGGAGAGGAAAGTGAAAAGGAATGGAATGGAATGTGGAATGGAATGTGGAATGGAATGTGGAATGGAATGAAATGGAATTGAATCTAATGTGGAACAGAATGGAATTGAATGGACTGTGAAATGGAATGGAAAGGAATGTGGAATGGAATAGAATGGAATGTGCAATGCAATGGAATGGAATGTGGAATGCAATGTGGAATTTAATAGAATTGAATGTGGAATGGAATGGAATGGAATGGAATGTGGAATGGAGTGGTGTGGAACGTGGAATGGAAGGTGGAATGGAATAGACTGGAATGTGGAATGGATGGGAATGGAATGTGGAATGGAAGGTAATGGAAAGTGGAATGGATTGTTGAATGGGATGGAATGGAATGCAGAATGGAATGTGGAATGGAATGGAATGTGGAATGGAATGGAATGGTATGTGGAAAGGTAAGTGGAATGGAATGGAATGTGTAATGGAATGGAATGGAAGGAAAGGGGATGTGAAACGGAATGTAATCTAATGTGGAATGGGATGTTAAATGGAATGGAATGGAATGTGGAATGGAATCTGGAATGGAACCGAATGCGGAATGGAACGTTGGGTGGAATGGAATGGGATCAAATGTCGATTGGAATGGAATGGAATGAAATGGAAAGTGGAATGGAATGGAATTGACTGCGGAATGGAATGGAACGGAATGGAATGTGGAATGGAACGGAATGGAAACGAATGAAATAGAAGGTGGAATGGAATACAATGGAATGTGGAATGAAATGGAATAGAATGTGGAATGAAATGTAATGGAATGCAATGTGGAATGGAATGGATTCGAAACTCATGGAAGGTGGAATGGAATGGTAGGGAATGTGGAATGGAATGTGGAAAAGAATGGAAAGTAATGGAATGTGGAATGGACTAGGATGGAAAGAAATGGAAGGTGGAATAGAACGGAAGGGAATGTGAAACGCAATGTGGAATGCAATGGAATGGAATGTGGAATGGAATGGAATGGAATGTGGAATTGAATGGAATGAACTGGAATGTGGAATGGTATGTAAAGGAATGGACTGGAATGTGGAATGGAATGGAATGCAATGTGTAATGGAATGGAATGTGCAATGGAATGGAATGGAATGTGGAAAGGAATAGAATGGAATGTGGAATGGAATAGAATGCAATGTGTAATGAAATGGAATGGAATGTAATGTGGAATGGAATGGAATGAAATGGAATCGAATGTGGAATGGAATGGAATGGAATGAGGAATGGAACTTGGAACGGAATGTGGGATGGAAGGTGGAAAGGAATGGAATTAAATGTGGAATGGATTGGAATGGTATGTGGAATGCAATGGAATGCAATGGAATCAAATGTGGAATGGAATGTAATGAAAAGTTATTGACTGTGGAATGGAATAGAATGGAATGGAATGCGAAAAGGAGTGGAATGGAATGTGGAATGGAATGGAATGGACTGTGGAATGGAATGTGAAAAGGAATGGAATGGAAAGTGGAATGGAAAGTGAAATGGAATGTGGAATGGAATGAAATGGAGTGATGAATGCAATGGAATGGAATGGAATGTGAAATGGAATGGAAAGAATGTGGAGTGGAATGGAAAGGAATGTGGAATGAAATGAAATGAAATTGAATGGAATGTGGAAAGGAATGGAATGGAATGTGGAATTGAATGGAATGGAATGTGGAATGGAATGGAAAGCAATGTTCAATGGAATGTGGAATGGTATGGAATTCAATGTGGAACTGAATGGAATGTTGAATGGAAGGGAAGGGAATCTGGATTGCAATGTGGAATGGAATGGAATGCAACATGGTATGGAATGTGGAATAGAATGTGGAATGGAACGGAATGGAAGGTGGAATGGAATAGACTGGAAAGTGGAATGGATGGGAATGGAATTTGGAATGGAAGGTAATGGAAAGTGGAATGGATTGTTGAATGGGATGGAATGGAATGGTACGTGGAATGGTAAGTGGAATGGAAGGTGGAATGGAAAGGAATCTAATGTGGAAGGCAATGGAATGGAAAGTTGAATGGAATGTGTAATGGAATGGAATTGAATGCAATGTGGAATTGAATGGAATGGAAAGGATTGGAATGTGGAATGCAATGGAAAGGAATGTGAAATGGAACGTGGAATGGAATGGAATGGAACATTGAATGGAATGGAATGGAAAGTGAAATGGAATAGAATGGAACTTCGGATGGAATAGAACAGAACATAGAATGGAATGGAATGGAATGTGGAATGTAATGGAAATGAAAGTGGAATTCAATGGAATGGAATGTGGAATTGAATGCAATGGAATGTGGAATGGAATGGAATGGAATGGAACGTGCAAATTAATGGACTGTAATGTGGAACGGAATGGAATGGACTGTAGAATGAAATGAAATGGAATGGAATGTGAAAAAGAGTGGAATGGAATGTGTAATGGAATGTGGAATGGAATGAAATGTAATTTAATGGAATGTGGAATGGAATGGAATGGAATGTGTAATGCAATGAAATGGAATGGAATATGAAATGGAATGGAAAGGAATGATGAATGGAATAGAGTGGAATGTGAAATGGAATGGAACGGAAAGTGGAATGCAATGTGGAATTTAATTGAATGGAATGTGGAATGGAATTGAAGGGAATGTGCAATTCAATCTGGAAGGCAATGGAATGAAATGTGCCAAGGAATGTGGAAAGGAATGGAATGGAATGTGGAATGGAATGGAACGGAATGTGGAATGGAATATGTAATAGAATGGAATGTGTCATGGAATGGAATGGAAGGAAACGGGATGTGAAATGGAATGGAATCTAATGTGGAATGGGAAGTTAAATGAAATGGAATGGAATGTTGAATGGAAAGTGAATAAAACCGAATGAGGAATGGAATGTGGAGTGGAATGGAATGGGATCAAATGTCGATTGGAATGGAATGGAATGAAATGGAAAGTGGAATGGAATGGAGTGGACTGCGGAATGGAATGGAACGGAATGGAATGTGGATTGGAATGGAATGGAAACGAATGAAATAGAATGTGGAATGGAATACAATGGAATGTGGAATGAAATGTAATGGAATGCAATGGGTAATGGAATGGAATCGAAACTCATGGAAGGTGGAATAGAATGGAAGGGAATGTGGAATGGAATGTGGAAAAGAATGGAATGAAATGGAATGTGGAATGGACTGGGATGGAAAGGAATGGAAGGTGGAATAGAACGGAAGGGAATGTGAAATGCAATGTGGAATGTAATGGAATGGAATGTGGAATGGAATGGAATGGAATGTGGAATTGAATGGAATGAACTGGAATGTGGAATGGTATGTAAAGGAATGAATGAGAATTGGAATGAAATGGAATGGAATGCAATGGAATGCAACTTGGAATGGAATGTAGAATGGAAAGTGCCATGGAATGGAAGGGATTGTGGAATGGAATAGACTGAAGTGTGCAATGGAATGTGGAATGGAATGCAATGGAAAGTGGAATGGAATGGAATGGAATGTGGAACGGCATGGAATGGAGTGGAATGTGGAACGGAATGAAGAATGGAAAGTGTAATGGAAAGTAGATTGTAATGGAATGGAATGTGGAATGCAATGGAATGGAAAGTGGACTGGAATCGGATGGAATGATATGGAACGAGAAATGGGATGGATTGGAATGAGGCATGGAATTCAATGCAAGTTGGAATGGAATGGAATGGAGTGGGTAATGGAATGGAAACGAATGTTTAATGGAAATTGGTATGGAATGGAATGGAATGTGGAAAGGAATGGAATGGATTTTGGAATGGCAAGGAAAGTAATGGAACGTGGAATGGAATGGAATGATTGCGGAATGGCATGGAAAGTAATTTACTGTGGAATTGACTGGAATGGAAACGATAGGAAAGCAATGTGGAAAGGAGTGCAATGGAAAGTGGAATGGAATGGAATGCAATGTGGAATGGAATGGAATGTGGAATGGAATGGAATGGAATGTGGAACGGAATTCAAGGGAATGGAATATGGAACGGAATGTAGAATGGAATGGAATGGAATGTGGATTGGAATTCAATGGAATGTTGAATGGAATGGAATGGAACATGGAATAGAACTGAATGGAATTTGGAATGGTATGTGGAATGGAAAGGAATGGAATGTAGAATGGAAAGTGGAAGGCAATGTCGAATGGAATCTGGAATGCAATGGAATGGAATGTGGAATGGAATGGAATGGAATGGAATGGAATGGAATGGAATGTGGAATTGAATGGAATGGAATGTGGAATGGAATGGAATGGAATGTCGAATGGAATGTGGCATAGAAAGGAATGGAATGTGGAATGGAATGGAATGGAATGAAATGTGGAATGGAATGTGGAATGGCATGGAATGCAATGTGGAATGGGATGGAATGGACTTTAATGGTATGTGGAATGGAATGGAATGGAATTTGGAATGGAATGTGGAATGGAATGCATTCAAATGTGGAATTGATTGTGGAATGGAATAGAATGGAATGTGGAATGAAATGTGGAATGGAATGGAATGGGATGGAAAGGAATGTGGAATGGATTGTGGAATGGAATTGAAAGGCATTTGGAATGGAAATTGGAATGGAATGGAAAGGAATGGAATGGAATGTGGAGTGGAATGGAATGGACTGTGGAATGATATGGAAATAAATGTGGAATGGTATTGAATGGAAAGTGAAATGGAATGGAATGTGGAATAGAATGGAATATAATGTGAAATGGAATGTGTAATGGAATGGAATGGAAAGTGGAATAGAATGTGGAATGGAAAGGAATTGTATGTGGAAGTGAATGTGGAATGGAATAGAATGGAATGTGGAATGCAACGTGTAATGGAATGGAATGGTATGTGTAAAGGAACCTGGAATGGAATGTGGAATGAGAAGTGGAATATAATGAATTGTGCAATGGAATGTGGAATGGAACATTGAATGGAATGGAATGTTGAATGGATTGATGAATGGAATGTGGAATGGAATGTAGAATGGAATAGAATGGTAAGTAGAATGGAATGTGGAATGAGATAGAAAGGAATGTGGAATGGAACGGAATGGAATGTGTAATGGAACGTTGAGTGGATTGGAATGGAATGTGGAATGGAACGTGGAATGGAATGTCGAATAGAACGTGGAATTGATTGCAATGTGTAATGGAATGTGGAATGAAATGTTGAATGGAACGGAATGGAATGGAATGTGGAAAGGAATGCAGTGGAATGTGGAATGGAATGGAATGGAATATGGAATGGATTGTGGAAATGAGGAATGGAATGAAATGTGGAATGGAATCTGGAATGGAGGAATGGAATGGAATGTCGAATGGAATGTCGAATGGGATGTGGAACGTAATGTAATGTGGCATGGAAAGTGGAATGAAATGCGGAATAGAATGTGGAATGGAATGTGCTATGGAATGGAATGTGTAATAGAATGTGGAATGGAAAGAGGAATGGAATGGAATGGAATAGAATGTGGAATGGAATGGAATGTGAAATGGAATGGAATGGAATGTGTAATGGAATGGAATGGAATGTGGAATTGAATGTGGAATGGAATGGAATATAATGTACAATGGAATCTGGAATGGAATGGAATGGAATGCGGAATGGAATATGGAATGGAATGGAGTGGAATGAAATGGAATGTGGAATGGAATGGAGTGGAATGGAATGGGGAATGGATTGCTGAATGGAATGTGGAATGGCATGGAGTGGAATGGAATGGAACGGAATATGAAATGGAATGACATGAAATGTGGAATGGAACATGGAATGGAAAATGGAATGGAACGATGAATTGAACATGGAAAAGAACGAGGAATGGAATTGGAATAGAATTTGGAAAGGAATGGAATGGAATTTAATGGAATGTGAATTGGAGAGGGATGGCATGCGGAATGGAATATGGAATGGAACGGAATGGAATGTGGAATGGAATGGAATAGAGCATGGAATGAAATGCAATGGAATATGGAATGGAAGGGAAAGGAATGTGGAATGGAACTTGGAATGGAAAGTGGACTGGAACGTGGAATGCAGAGGAATGTGGAATGGAAAGTGGAATGAAAAGTGGAATGGAATGGAAAGTGGAATGGATTGTGGAATGGAATGGAATGGAACGTGGAATGGAATGCAATGGAATGTGGAATTGAATGGAATGGAATGTGGAAGGGAATAGAAAGTGGAGAGGAATGTAATGGAATGTTGAAGAGAACGTGGAATGGAATGGAATGGAAGGTGGAAGCGAAAGTGGAATGGAGTTAAATGGAAAGTGGAATGGAATGGAATGGAATGGAATGTGGAATGGAATGTGATGTGAAAAGTAGTGGAATGTGGAATGGAAAGTGGATTGGAATGGATTGTGGAATGGAGTGGAATGGAATGGAATGGAATGTATAATGGAATGGAATGTGGAGTGGAATGGAATGCAATGTGGAATGGAATGGTATGTGGAATGGAGTGGATTGAAATGCAATATTGACTGGAATTGAATGGAATGGAATGTGGAATGGATTGTGGAAAGGAATGGAATAGAATGTAGAACTGAATGTGGAATGGAAGGTGGAATGGAATGGAGTGGAACAGAATGTAGAATGTAATGTTAAATGGAATGGAATGCAATGTGGAATGGAAAGGAACAGAAGGTAGAAAGGAATGTTAAGTGGAATGGATTGGAATGTGGAATGGAATGTGGAAAGGAACGTGGAATGGAAGGTGGAATGGAATGGAATGTGGAATGGAATGGAATGGAATGTAGAATGGAGTGTGAAATGGAATTCAATGGAATGTGGAATGTAAAGTGGAATGAAACGTGGAATGGAATGGAATGGAAGGAGGAATGGAATGGAATGGAATGTGGAAAGGAATGTGGAATGGAATGAAATGGAATGTAGAATGGAATGGAATGGAATGGAAAAGAATGTGGATTGGAATGCAATAGAATGTGGATTGGAATGGAATGGAATGTGGCATGGAATGGAATGGAATGTGCAATGGAATAGAATGGAATGGAATGAGGATTGGAATGGAATGGAATGTGGAATGGAATGGAATTTCGAATGGAATGGAATGTGGAATGGAATTGAATGGAATGGAATTTGGACCAGAATGGAATGAAGAGGAATGGAATGTGGACTGGAATAGAATGGAATCTGAAATGGAAACTGGAATGCCATGGAATGGAAAGTGTAATGGAATGCGGAATGCCATGGAATGGAATATGGAATAGAATGGAATGGAATGTGGAATGCAATGGAATGGAATGTGGAATGTTATGGAATGGAATGGAATGTGGAATGGTATGGAATGGAATGGAATGGCATGTGTAATGGAATGGAATGGAATTTGGAATGGAATGGAATGTGGAATGGAGTGAAAGTGAATGGGATGTTCAATGGAATAGAATGGAATGTGGAATTGAGTGTGGAATGGAATGCAATGGAATGTCGAATGGAATGGAAGGGAACGTTGAATGGAACGTGGAATGAAATAGAATGGAACATGTAACGGAACGTGGAATGGAACGTGGAAAGGAATGTGGAAAGTAATGTGGAATCTGGATTGGAATGGAATGGAATTTGGAATAGAATTGACTGGAATGTGGAATGGAATGGAATGTGGCATGGAATGGAATGGAATGTGGAATGGAATATGGAATGGAATGGAATGCAATCTGCAATGGAATGTGGAATGGAATGGAATGTGGAATGGAATATGGAATGGAATGGAATGCAATCTGCAATGGAATGTGGAATGGAATTTAATGTGGAATGGATTGGAATATAATGTGGAATGGAATGGAATGGCATGTGGAAGGGAAGATAGAATGGAATGGAAAGTGCAATTAAATGGAATTCAATGTGGAATGGAATGTGACATGGAATGGAATGGAATGGAATGGAATGTGGAAAGGATTGAAATGGAATGGAATGGAATCGAATGTGGAGTAGAATGCAGTGGAAAGTGGAATGGAATGGAAGGGAATGTTAAATTGAACGGAATGAAATGAAACGGAATGGAAAGTAAATTGGAACGGAATGTAATGTGGAATGGAATTGCAAGGAATGTGGAATGGATTGGAATGGATTGTGGAATGTAAAGTGGAATTGAATATGGAATGCAATGAAATGGAATGCTATGTTGAATGGAATGGAATGGAATGTGGAATGGAATAGAATGGAATGTGAAGTGGAGTGGAATGGAATGTGGAATGGAATGAAATGGAAAGGAATGGAATGCGGAAAGGAATGGAATGGAACACAATGAGAAATTGAGTGGAATAGAATGGAATGGAATGTGGAATGGAATGAAATGCATGTAGAATGGAATGGAATGGAATATGGAATGGAATGGAAAGTTAGGTGGAATGGTATGTGGAATGGAATGCAATGGAATGTGGAATTGAATGGAATCGAATGTGCAATGGAAAGGAATGGAATGTGGAATGGAATGTGGATGGGAATGTGCAATGGAATGCAATAGAATGTGAAATGGAATGTGGAATGGAATGGAACTGAATGTGCAGTGGAAGGGAATGGAATAAGGAATGGAATGTGGAGTGGAATGTAGAATGGAATGCAATGCAATGTGGAATGGAATGTGATATGGAATGTAATGGAATGTGGAATGGAACAGAATCGATTGGAATGTGGAATGGAGTGGAATGGAATGGAATTGAATATGGAATGAAAAGTGAAAAGGAATGGAATTGAATGTGGAATGGAACGGAATGGAATGCGGAATGGAGTGGAATCGAATGGAATGAAATTTGGAGTGGAATGGAATGGAATGAAGAATGGGATGTGGAATGCAATTGAATGGAATGGAATGGAAAGTGAAATGGAATGTGGAATGCAATGGTGTGAAATGGAACGGAATCTGGAATGGAAGGTGGAATGAAATGGAATGGAATGTGTAATGGAAAATGGAATTTAATGTGGAATTGCGTAGAATGAAATGTGGAACGGAATTGAATGGAACGTGGAATGGAACGTGGAATGTAAGGTGGAATGAAATGTGGAATGGAATTTGCAATGGAATGGAATGAGTAATGGAATGGAATGGAATGTGTAATGTAATGTGGAATGGAATGGAATGGAATGGAAAGGAAATGAATGGAATGGAATGTGGAATGGAATGTTGAATGCAATGGAAAGGAATGGAATGTGGCCTCGTATGGAATTCAATGGAGTAGAGTGTGGAATGGAATGGACAGGAATGTGAAATGGCATGGAATGAAATGTGGGATGGAACGTGGAATGGAATGGAATGGAATGCGGAATGGAATGTGGGATGGAATGGAATGGAATGTGGAAGGGAATGTGGAATGGAATGGAATGGAATGTGGAATGGAATGTGGGATGGAATGGAATGGAATGTGGAAGGGAATGTGGAATAGAATGGAATGAAGTGTGGAATGGAATGGAATGTAGAATGGAATGTGCAATGGAACGACATGGAACGTGGAATAGAATGGAATTGAAAGTGGAATGGAATGAAATAGAATGTGGTATGGAATGTGGAATGGAATGTGGAATGGAATGGAATGGAAAGTGGAATGGAATGGAAATTGGAATGGAATGGAATGGAATCTTGAATGGAATGTGTAACGGAATGGACTGGAATGTGAAATGGAATAGAATGGAATGTAGAATGGAATTGAAAGGAATTTGGAATTTAATGTGGAATGTAATGGAGTGGAATGTGGAATGGAAAGGAATGGAACATGGAATGGAACGTGGAAAGGAACGTGAAATGGAATGTTCAATGGAATGCGGAATGTAATGGAATGGAATGTGTAATGGAATACGGAGTGGAATGGAATGGAATGGAATGCGAAATGGAATGGAATGGAATGTGGAATACAATAGAAAGGAATGTGGAATGGAATGTGGAATGGAAAGGAATGTAGAATGGAATGGAATCTGAAAAGAATGGAAGGGAATGGGGTATGGAATGGAATGGAATGTGGAATGAAATATGGAATTGAAGGAAATGGAAAGTGGAATGGAATGGAATGGAAGGTGCAATGGAATGTGGAATGGAATGTGAAATGAAAGGAACGGAATGTGGAATAGAATTGAATTGAATGTGGAATGGAATGGAATGGAATGTGGAATGGAATTTGAATAGATTGAGGAATGGAAAGTGGAATTGAACGTTGAATGGAACGTGGAAAGGGACTTGGAATGCAACGTGGAATGGAACGTGTAATGGAACGTGGAATGGAACTTGGAATGGAATGAAATGGAATGTGGAATTGAATGGAATGGAATGCAGAATGCAATGGAATAGAATGTGGAATAGAGTGGAATGGAATGTAGATTAGAATGGAATGGAATGTGGAAAGGAAAGGAATGAAATGTGGAATGGAATGGAATGCAATTTGAAATGGAATGGAACGTGGAATGGAACGGAATGAAATGGAATGCAATGGAATGGAATGTCGAAAGGAAAGGAATGGAAGGTGGAATGGAATGGAATCGAATGTGGAAAGGAATGGAATGGAATGATATGTGGAATGGAAAGTAATGGAACATGGAATGGAATGTGTATGGAATGGTATGTGGAATGGAATGAGGAATGGAATGCAACAGAATGGAATGGAATGTGGAATGGAACGGAAAGGAATATGGAAAGGAATGGAATTGAATGAGGATTGGAAAGTGGAATTGATTGGAATGGAATGGGGAATGGAAAGGAATGTGGAAACGAATGAGGAATGGAACGTGGAATGGAATTGAATGGATCATGGAATGGAACATGGAATGGAACGTGGAATGGAACGTGGAAAGGAATGGAATGGAACATGGAATGGAACGTGGAGTGGAATGGAATGGAATGTGGAATTGAATGGATTGGAATGCAATGGAGTGGAATTTGAAATGGAATGGAATGGAATGTGGAGTGGAATGGAATGGAATGTGGATGGAAAGTGGAATGGAATGGAAAAGAAAGTGGAAAGGAATATGAAATGGAATGGAATAGAACGTGGAAGGGAAAGTGGAATGGAACATTGAATGGAAAGTTGAATGGAACGTGGAATGAATGGTGGAATGGAAAGTGGAAAGGAATGCAATGCAATGTGCAATGAAACAGAATTGAACGTGGAAATGGAATGGAATTGAATGTGGAAGAGAATTGATTGGAATGTGGAATGGAATGTGGAATGTAACGTGGAAGGGAATTTGGAATGGAATGTTTAACGGAATGTAATCTAATATGTAATGGAATGGAAAGGAATTTGAAATGGAATGTGGAATGGAATGCAATGGAAAGTGGAATGGAATGGAATGTGTAATGAAATGGAATGGAATTTGGAGTGGAACGTAGAATGGAATGGAATGGAATGTGGAATGGAATGTGGAACGCAATGGAATGAAATTTCAAATGGAATTTGGAATGGAATGGAATAGAAATTGGAATGGAAGGCGGAATGGAATGGAAAGGAATGTGGAATGGAATGTGGAATGGAATGGAATGGAATGCGGAATGGAATGTGGAATGGAATTTGGAATGGAATGGAATGGAATATGGAATTTAATGGAATGGAATGTGGAATGAAATTTGGAATGGAAGAGAAGGGAAATTGGAATGGAAAGGAATAGAATGTGGAATGGAATGTGGAATGAATGGAAAGGAATGTGGAATGGAAGGTAATGGAATGTGCAATGGAATGGAATGGAGTGTGGAATGGAAAGTGGAAGGGAAAGAGGAATGGAAAGTGGAATGGAAAGTTGAATGGAATGTGGAAAGTATCTTGGAATGGAATGTGGAAAGGAACGTGGAAAGGAACATGGAATGTAACGTGGAATGTAATGTGGAAAGGAATGGAATGGAATGTGGAGTGGAATGGAATGGAAAGCAATGGTATGTGAAATGGAATGGAATGGAAAATTGATTACAATCAAGTGTAATGTGGAATGGAATGGAATGAAACGTTGAATGGAATATGTAATGGAATGTGTAATGGAATGGATTGGAATTGAATGGAATGTGGAATGGAATTGGGAATGGAATAGAATGGAATGGAATGAAACGTGGAATGGAATGGAATGGAAAGTGAAATGGAATGGAATTGAATGGCAAGTGGAATGTAATGGAATGGAAAGGGGAATGGAATTAATTGTGGAATGTAATGTAATGAGGAATGCAAAGGAATGGAAGGAGAAATGCAATGGAATGGAATGCGGAAAGCTATGGAACGGAATGTGGAATGTAACGCGGAATGGAATTTGGAATGGAATGTTTAACGGAATGTAATCTAAAGTGTAATGGAATGGAAAGAAATTTGAAATGAAATGTGGAATGGAATGGAATGGAAAGTGGAATGGAATGGAATGTGCAATGAAATGGAATGGAATTTGGAGTGGAACGTAGAATGGAATGGAATGGAATGCGGAATGGAATGCGGAATGCAATGGAATGAAATTTGAAATGGAATTTGGAATGGAATGGAATAGAAATTGGAATGGAATGTGGAATGGAATGGAAAGGAAAGTGGAATGGAATGTGGAATGGAATGGAATGGAATGGAATGTGGAATGGAATGTGGAATAGAATTTGGAATGGAATGGAATGGAATATGGAATTTAATGGAATGGAATGTGGAATGAAATGTGGAATAGAAGAGAATGGAAATTGGAATGGAAAGGAATAGAATGTGGAATGGAACGTGGAATGAATGGAAAGGAATGTGGAATGGAAGGCAAGGGAATGTGCAATGGAATGGAATGGAATGTGGAATGGAAAGTGGAATGCAAAGAGGAATGGAAAGTGGAATGGAAAGTTGAATGGAATGTGCAAAGTATATTGGAATGGAATGTGGAAAGGAACGTGGACAGGAACATGGAATGTAACGTGGAATGTAATGTGGAAAGGAATGGAATGGAATGTGGAGTGGAATGGAATGGAAAGCAACGGTATGTGAAATGGAATGGAATGGAAAATTGATTACAATCAAGTGTAATGTGGAATGGAATGGAATGAAACGTTGAATGGAATATGTAATGGAATGTGTAATGGAATGGATTGGAATTGAATGGAATGTGGAATGGAATTGGGAATGGAATAGAATGGAATGGAATGAAACGTGGAATGGAATGGAATGGAAAGTGAAATGGAATGGAATTGAATGGCATGTGGAATGGAATGGAATTGAAAGGGGAATGGAATTAATTGTGGAATGTAATGTAATGTTGAATGCAAAGGAATGGAAAGTGAAATGCAATGGAATGGAATTTGGAAAGCAATGGAATGGAATGTGGAATGGAAAGTGGAATGGAACGGAATCTGGAATGCAATGGAATGGAATTGAATGGAATATGGAATGGAAAGTGGAATGGAACGTGGAAAGGAAAGTGGAATGGAATGTGGAACGGAATGTGAAATGGAATGTGGAATGCAATGGGGAATGCAAAGTGAAATTTAATGAAATGGAACGTGGAATGGAATGGAATGAATCGTTTAATGGAATGGAATGGAACGTGGAATGGAACGTGGAATGGAATGTGGAATGGTATGTGAAATTGAATGGAATGAAATGTGGAATGGAATTGAATGGAATGTGGAATGTAAAGAGGAATGGAATGGAATGGAATGTGGTTGGAATGTGGAATGGAATGCGGAATGGATTGTGGAATGAACGTTGGAATGGAATGTGTAAACAAACGGCATGGAATGTGGACGTGAATGTGAACGGGAATGTGGAATGGAATAAAATGGAACGTGGAATGGAATGTCGATTGGAATGTAAAGGAATGTGCAATGGAATGTGGAATGGAATGGCATGGAATGTGGAATGGAAAGTAGAATGGAATGTGGAATGGAAAGTGGAATGGAATGGAATGGAATGTGTAAT
This sequence comes from Pongo abelii, assembly GCF_028885655.2. NCBI lineage: Eukaryota > Metazoa > Chordata > Mammalia > Primates > Hominidae > Pongo > Pongo abelii. Next base: position 11,755,840 of record NC_072000.2, on the reverse strand, counting down.
GGAACGTGGAATGCAATGGAATGGAAAGTGGAGTGCAACGTGGAATGGAATGTGGAAGTGAACATGGAATGAAATGAAATTTGGAATGGAATGGAATGGAATGTTGAATGGAATGAGAAATGGAATGTGGAATGGAATGTGAAATGGAATGGTGAAGGGAACACGGAATGGAATGGAATGGAATGTGGAAAGCTTGTGGAATAGAATGTGGAATGTAATGTGGGACGGATTGGAATGGAATGTGGAATGGAATGTTGAATTGAATGGAATGGTACGTGGAATGGAATAGATTGGCATGTGGAATGGAATGTGTAATTGAATGGAATTGTTTGTGGAATGGAATGGATTGGAATGTGGAAAGAATGTGGAATGGAATGCACTGGAATGTGGAATGGAACGGAATGGAATGTGGAATGGAATGTGGAATGCAATGTGGAATGGAATGCAATGGAATGTGGGAAGGAATGGATTGGAAGGTGAAATGGATTTTGGAATGGAAAGTGCAATAGAATGTCTACTGGAATGTGGAATGGAATTGAATGCAATGTGGAATGGAATGGAATGGAATGTGGAAAAGAATTGAATGGAATCTAATGTGGAATAGAATGGAATGGAATAGAATGGAATGCGGAATGGAATGGAATGGATTGTGGAATGCAATGTACTGGAATGGAATGTGAAATTGAATGGCATGGAATGTGGAATTTCATGGAATGGAATGTGGAAAGCAATGGAATGGAATGTGGAATGGAATGTGGAATGGAATGGAATGGAATGATGAATGGAATGGAATGAAATATGTAATGGAATGAAGTGGGATGGAATGTGGAATTTAATGTGGAATGTAATGGAATGAAATATGGAATGGAGTGGAATGGAAAGTGGTATGGAATGGAATGGAATCCGAAAAGGAATGGAACGTGGAATGGAATGGAATGGAAAGTGGATTGGAAGGGAATGGATTCTGTAATGGAAAGGAATGGAATGGAAAGTGAAATGGAATGTGGAATGGAATGTGAAATGGAACGTGGAATGGAATGTGGAATGTAACACAATGGAATGTGGAATGGAATATGGAATTTATTGTAATGAAAGGAAAAGTGGAATGGAATGGAATAAGGAATGGAAGGGAATGGAATGTGGAAAGGAATGAAATGGAATGGAAAGGAAAGGAATGAAATGGAATGCTATGGAATGTGGAATGGAAATTAATGGAATGTGGAATAGAATGGATTGGCATGGAAAGTGGAATGAAATGGAATGGAATGGAATGTGTAATGGAATGGAATGAATATGGAAAGTAATGGAATGGAATGTGGAATTTAATGGAATGGAATGGAATGTGGAATGGAATGAAATGTAATGGAATGCGGAATGGAACTGAATAGAATGTGGAATGGAATGGAATATGGAATGGAACGGAATGGAATGTGGAATGGAACATGGAATAGAATGTGGAATGGAACGTGGAATGGAAAGGAAAGGAATGGAATGGATTGTTTAAGGGAATGTGGAATGGAATGTGGAATGGAACGTGGAATGGGATGGAATGGAATGTGGAATGGAACATGGAATAGAACGTGGAACGGAATGTGGAACGGAACGTGGAATGGAATGTGCGATGGAATGTGGAATGGAACACGGAATGGAAAAGAATGGATAGTAGAGTGGAACAAGAAATGGAATGGATTGCAACGTGGAATGCAGTGTGGAATGCACTGTGGAATGGGAGGTGAAATGCAACGTGGAATGGATTGGAACGAAATGTGGAGTGGAATGTGAATTGGAATGTGGAATGGAAAACAAGGCAATGTGGAATGGAATGTGGTATGGAATGTAATGGAATGTGGAATGGAATGTGGAATGGTAAGTAATGGAATGTGGAATTGAATGTGGAATGGAATGTAATGGAATGTGGAATGGAAAGGAATGGAATATGGAATGGAATGTGGAGTGGAAAGTGGAATAGAAACTGGAATGGAATGGAAGGGATTGTGCAATGGAACATGGAATGGAATGGAATGAAACATGGAATGGAACTTGGAAAGGGACGTGGATTGGAATGCGGAATGCCCCGTGGAATGGAATGTGGAAAGGAATATCGAATGGAATGGAAAGGAAAGTGGAATGGAATGGAATGGAATGTGGAATGGAATGTGGAATGGAATGAAATGGAATGTGGAATAGTATGCGGAATGGAATGGAATTGAATGGTATGTAATGGGGAATGGAATGGAAAGGAATGTGGAATGGAACGTGGAATGGAATGGAATGGAACGTGTAATGAAATCTCGAATGAAATGTGGAATGTAATGGAATGGAATGTGGAATGAAATGGACTGGAATGCGGAGTGGAATGTGGAAAGGAATGGAATGCATTGGAAAGGGAAAGTGGAATGGAATAGAATGGAAAGTGGAATGGAATGTGGACTGCAATGGAATGCAATGTAGAATGGAATGGAATGGAATGTGGAATGGAATGTGGACTGGCATGGAATGGAAAGTGCAATGGAATGGAATGGAATGTGGAATGGAAAGTGTTGTGGCACGTGGAATGGAACGGAGTGTAATGTGTAATGGAACGTGGAATGAAATGCAACGTGGAATGGAATGGAATGGAAAGCGCAATGGAACATGGAATGGAACGTGGAATGGAACGTGGAATGGAATGTGGAAGTGAAAGTGGAATGGAATGGAATGGAGTGTGGAATGGAACGCGGAATGGAATGGAACGGAAAGTGGAATGGAATGTTCAACGGAAATTGGAATGGAACATGGAATGGAATGGAACGGAAAGTGGAAAGAAACGTGGAATGGAATCGAATGTAAAGTGGAATGGAATGTGGAATGGAACGTGGAATGGCATGTGGAATGGATAGTGGAATGGAATGGAATGGAATGTGGAATGGAAAGTGGAATAGAATGGAATGGAATGTGGAATTTAATGTGGAATGGAGTGGAATGGAATGTGGAATGGAATGTGGACTGAAATGTGGAAAGGAATGTGGAATGGAATGTGGAATGGAACGTGGAACGGAATTTGGAATAGAATGTAGAATGGAATGTGGAATGGAATTTGGAATGGAATGTGGAATGGAATGCAATGGAATGTGGAATTTAATGTGGAAAGGAAAGGAATGACATGTGGAATAAAGTGTTAGGGAATGTGGAATGGAATGGAATGCAGAATGGAATGTTGGATCGAATGTGGAAAGCAATGGAATGGAATGGGGAATGGAATGTGGAATGGAATGGAATGGAATGTGTACTGCAATGTGGAATAGAATGTGCAATGGAATGTGGAATGGGATGTGGATTGGCATGTGGAATTGAAAGGAATATAATGTGGAATGGAATGTGGAATGGAACGTGTTATTGTACGGAATGCAATGTGGAATGGAATGTGGAATTGAATGTGGATTCGATCATGGAAAGGAATGGAATGGAATGTGGAATGAAAGGTGGAATGGAATGTTGAATGGATCGTGGAATGGAAAGGAATGGAATGTGTATTGGAACGTGGAATGGAATGGAATGCCACGTGGAATGGAGAGTGGAATGGAACGTGGAATGGAATGTAGATTGGAATGTGGAATGGAATGTGCAATGGAATGTGGAATGGAACATGGAATGGAATGAAATGGAAAGTGGAATAGAAGGTGGAATGGAACGGAAAGGAACGTGGAGTGGAATGTGGAGTGGAACGTGGAACGGAACTTGGAACGCAATGGAAAGGAATGTGGAATGGAATGTGGAATGGAATGCGGAATGGAACGTGGAATGGAATGGAATGGAATGTGAAATGGAATGTGGAGTGGAATGTGGAAAGAAATGGAATGGAATGCAATGTGCAATAGAAAGTGAAAAGGAAAATGGAATCAAATGTGATATAGAACGGAATGGAATTTGAAACGGAATGTGGAAAGGAAAATAGAATGGAATGTATTGGAATGTGCAATGGAATGTGAAACGGAAAGTGGAATGGAATGTGGAATCGAAAGTTATGGAAGGTGGAAGGGGATGTGTAATGGAATGTGGAACGGAAAGTGTAATGGAATGGAATGGAAAGTGGAATGGAACTTGGAATGGAATGGAATGGAATGGAACGTGGAAAGGAACTTGGAATGAAACATGGAACGGAAAGTGGAACAGAATGTGGAATGGAAGGGGGAATGGAATGTGGAATGCAATGTGGAATGGAAGGTGAATGGAATGTGGAATGGAACGTGAAATGGAATGGAATGGAAAGTGGAAAGGATAATGGAATGGAATGTGGAATGGATCGTGGTATGGAAAGTGGAATGGAACGGATTGGAAAGTGGATTGGAATTTGGAATGGAATCCGGAATAGAAAGTGGAATGGAATGTGTACTGGAATGTGCAATGGAAAGGAATGGAATGTGGACAGGAATGGAATGGAATGTGGAATGGAATGGAATGGAATTTTGACTGGAATGGTATGGAATGGAATGGAATGTGGAAAGGATGTTTTAATGGATCGTGGGATGGAATGGAATGGAACGTCGAATGAACGTGGAATGGAACGAGGAATGGAAGGTGGAATGAAACGTGGAATGGAATGAAATAGAAAGTGGAATGAAATGTGGAATGGAACGTGGAATGGAATGGAATGGAATGTGGAAAGGAATGTAATCGAATATGGAATGGAATGTGGAATGGAATGTGGAATGGAATGGAATGGAACGTGGAAGGGAATGTGGAATGGAATGTGGAAGGGAATGTGGAAATGAATGTGGAATGGAATGTGGAATGGAATGGAATGGATTGGAATGTGGAAGGGAATGTGGAAATGAATGTGGAATGGAATGTGGAATGGAATGGAATGGAATTTTGAATGGAATGTGGAATGGAGTGGAATTTAATGTTGAAGGGAATGTGGAATGGAATGGAATGGAATGTGTAACGGAATGTGAAATGGAATGGAATGGAATGTGGAATGGAATGTGGAAAGGAATGGAATGGAATGAGGAAGGGAAGATGGAATGGAATGAGGAAGGGAAGGTGGAATGGAACGTGGAATGCAAAGTGGAATGGAATGTGGAATTGAATGGAATGGAATGTGGAAAGGAATGTAGTCGAATATGGAATGGAACGTTGAATGGAATGTGGAATGGAAAGGAATGGAAAGTGGAATGGAATGTGGAATGGAATGTGGAATGGAATGTGGAATGGAATGTGCAAAGGAATGTGGAATGGAATGGAATTGAATGTGGAATGGAATATGGAATGGAATGTGGAAAGGAATGGAATGGAATGAGGAAGCTAAGGTGGAATGCAACGTGGAATGCAAAGTGGAATGGAACGGAATGGAAAGTGGATTGGAATTTGGAATGGAATCCGGAATAGAAAGTGGAATGGAATGTGTAGTGGAATGTGCAATGGAAAGGAATGGAATGTGGAGAGGAATGGAATGGAATGTGGTATGGAATGGAATGGAATTTTGACTGGAAAGGTAGGGAATGGAATGGAATGTGGAAAGGATGTTTTAATAGATCGTGGAATGGAATGGAATGGAACGTCGAATGAACGTGGAATGGAATGAGGAATGGAAGGTATAATGAAACGTGGAATGGAATGAAATAGAAAGTGGAATGAAATGTGGAATGGAATGTGGAATGGAATGGAATGTGGAATGAAATGGAATGGAATGTGGAAGGGAATGTTGAATGGAATGTGGAATGGAATGTGGAATGGAATGGAATGGAATGGAATTTTGAATGGAATGTGGAGTGGAGTGGAATGGAATGAGGAAGGGATGGTGGAATGGAATGTGGAATGCAAAGTGGAATGGAATGGAATGGGATGTTGAATGGAATGTGGAACAGAATGGAATGGAATGTGGAAATGAATGTAGTCGAATATGGAATGGATTGTGGAATGGAATGTGGAATGGAAAGGAATGGAAGGTGGAATGGAATGCAGAATGGAATGTGGAATGGAAAGTGCAATTGAATGTGGAATGGAATGGAATGGAATGTGGAAGGGAATGTGGAATGGAATGTGGAATGTAATGAAATGGAATTTGGAATGGAAAGTGGAATGTAGTGGAATGGAATGTTGAAGGGAATGTGGAATGGAATGGAATGGTATGTGTAATGGAATGTGAATTGGAATGGAATGGAATGTGGAATGGAATGTGGAAAGGAATGGAATGGAATGAGGAAGATAAGGTGGAATGCAACGTGGAATGCAAAGTGGAATGGAATGGAATGGGATGTGGAATGGAAAGTGGAATGTTATGTAATGTAATTGAATGTCTAATGGAATGTGGAATGGAATGGAATGGAATGTGGAATGCAATGTAGAATAGAATGTGGAATTCATTTTAATAGAATTTCGAAAGAAATGTGGAATGGAATGGAATGGAATGTGGAGAGGAATGTGGAATGGAACGTTGAATGGAATGTGGAATGGAACGTGTAAAGAAATGGAACAGAACTTGGAATGGAACGTGGAATGGAACATGAAATTGAATGTGGCATTGAACATGGAATGGTTTGGGAAATGGAATGTGGAATGGAACGTGGAATGTAATGGAAATTGGAATGGAAAGTGGAATGGAATTTGGAATGTTATGGAATGGAAGATGGAAAGGAATGTGGAATGGAATGTGGAATGGAAACTGGAATGGAATTTGGAATGTTATGGAATGGAACGTGGAAAGGAATGTGGAAAGGAATGTGGAATGTTAAGTGGAATGGAACGTGGAATGGTATGGAATGAAATGTGTAACGGAATGGAATGGAACGTGGAATGCAATGTGGAATGGAATGGAATGAAATTCGGAATGGAATGGAATGGAATGTGGATGGAAAGTGGAATGGAATGTGGAATGTAACGTGGAAAGGAAAGGAATGGAATGTGGAATGGAAGGGAGTGGAATGCGGAATGGAATGGAATGGATTGCGGAATGGAATGTGTAATGGAATGTGGAATAGAATGTGGAATGGAATAAAAAGGAATCCGGAATGGAATGGAATGGAATGGAATGCAATGCGAAATGGAACATGCAATGGAACGTGAAATGAAATGTGGAATGGAATGGAAAAGAATGAGAGTGGAATATAACGGAATGTGGAATGGAGTGTGGAATGGAATGAAATGGAATGTGGAATGTAATGGAAAATAATGTGGAATGGAAGGGAATGGAATGTGGAATGGAATTTGGAATGGAATGGAAAAAATGTGGAATGTAAGTTAACGGAATGAGGAATGGAATGGAATGGAATGCAATGGAAGGGGGAATGGAATGGAATGGAATGCTGAATGGAAAGTAATGATATGTGGAATGCAATGGAATGGTACGGAACGTGGAATGGAATGGAATTGAATGCTTTGGAATGTGTTATGTAGTGAAATGGAATGGAATGAAAAAGGGAAAGTGGAATGCAATGTGGAATGAAATGTGGAATGGAAAGTGGAATAGAATGTCCAATGGAATTTAAAGGAATGTGGAATGGAATGTGGAATGCAATGGACTGGAATGTGTAATGGAATGGAATGGAATGTGGAATGGAAAGTGGAATGAAATGTGGAATGGAATGTGGAATGAAATGTGGAATGGAATGGAATGGAATGTTGAATGGAATGTGGAATGGGTTGGAATGGAATGTGGAATGGAATGCGGATTGGAATGTGGAAGGCAATGTGAAATGCAACGTGGAATGGAATGAAATGGATGTGGAATTGAACGCGGAATTGAACATGGAATGGAAGGTCGAATGGAAAGTTTAATGTAAAGTGGAATGAAATGTTCAATGGAAAGTGGAATGGAATGTGGAATGGATTGTGGAATGGAATGTTGAATGGAACGTGGAATGGAATGGAATGGAATGGAATGGAACGTGAAATGGGATGGAATGGAAAGTGGGATGGATTGTGTAATGGAATGTGGAATGGAACGTGGTATGGAAAGGTTTGGAAAGTGGAGTGGAACGTGGGATGGAATGGAATGGAATGTGGAATGGAATGCGAAATGGACTGTTGAATGGAACGAGAAATGCAACGTGGAATGGATAGGAATGGAATGTGGAATGGAATGTGAAATGAAATGTGAAATGAAATGGAAGGCAATGTGGAATGCAACATGGAATGGAATGGAAAGGAATGTGGAATGGAATGTGGAATTGAATGAAATGGAAAGTGGAATGGAACAGAATGGAATGTGGAATGGAATGTTGAAAGGAATGTGAAATACAATGTGTGATGGAATGGAATGGAATGTGCAATTGAACGTGGAATGGATTGTAAAGGAACGTTTAATGGAACCTGGAATGGATCATGGAAAAGAACAAGGAATGGAAAGTGGAAAGCAGCGTAGAATGGAATGTGGAATGGAATGGAATGGAAAGTGGAATGGAATGGAATGGAATGGAATGTGGAATGGAATGTGGAATGGAATGGAATGAATTGTGGAATAGAATGTGCAATGGAGTGGAATGGAATGTGGACTGGAATGCGGAATGGAAAGTGGAATGGAATGTGGAATGGAACGTCGAAAGGAATGGAACAGAACTTGGAATGGAACATGGAAAGGAACCTGAATTTCAATGTGGCTTAGAACATGGAATGCTTTGGGCAATGGAATGTGGAATGGAACGCGGAATGGAATGAAAAGTGGAATGGAAACTGGAATGGAATTTGGAATGTTATGGAATGGAAAGAGGAAATGAATGTGGAATGGAAAGTGGAATGGAATTTGGAATGTTATGGAATGGAACGAGGAAATGAATGTAGAATGGAAAGTGGAATGGAATTTGGAATGTTATGGAATGGAACGTGGAAAGGAATGTAAAATGGAATGTGGAATGGAAACTAGAATCGAACGTGGAATGGAATGGAATGAAATGTGTAATGGAATGAAATGGAAAGTGGAATGGAAAGTGGACTGGAATGTGGAATGGAGTGTGGAATGGAATGGAATGGAATTTGGAATGGAAAGGAATGGAATGTGGATGGAAGATGGAGTGGAATGAGGAATGTAACGTGAAATGAAAATGGATGGAATGTGGAATGGAAGGGAGTGGAATGTGGAATTGAATGGAAAGGAATGTGGAATGGAATGCAATGGAATGTGGAATAGAATGTGGAGTGGAATGGAATGCAATGTGGAATGGAATGTAGAATGGAATGTTGAATGGAATGGAATGGAATGTGGAATGGAACGTGGATTGGAACGTGGAATGGAACGTGGAATGTAACGTGGAATGGAACATCGAATGGAAAGTGAAATGGAACATCTAATGGAACGTGGAATGGAATGCGGAATGCAATGAGGAATGGAATGGAATGGAATGTGGAATGGAATGTGGAATAGAAAGAGGAATGGAATAGAATGGAATATGGAATGGAATGGAATGGAACTTGGTATTGAATGTGTAATGGAATGGAATGGATAATGGAATGGTATATGAAATGGACTGGAATAAAATGTGGAATAGGCCGTGGAATGGAATGCAGAATGGAACGTGGATTGGAACGTGTAGTGTAACGTGGAATGGAATGGAATGGAATGTGGAATAGAATGTGGAATAGAATGGAATGGAAAGTGGAGGGGAATTGAATGGCTTGTGGAATGCAATTGGATGGAAAGAATGTGGCATGGAAATCGGAATGAAATGGAATAGAATGTGGAATCAAATGGAATGGAATGTGGAATGGAACGTGGAATGGAATGGAATAGAATGTGGAAAGGAGCGTGGAATGGATTGCGGAATGGGACGTGGAATGGAATGGAAGGTGGAATTGAATGTGGAACGGAATGTGGAATGGAATTGAATGGAATGTGGAATGGAAAGTGGAATGAAATGGAATGGAAAGTGGAATGGAAAGGAAAGGAATGAGGAATTGAATGGAATGGAATGTGGAATGGAATGGAATAGAACGTGGAAGGGAACGTGGAATGGTACATGAAATGGAACGTGGAGTGGAACATGGAATGGAAAGTGGAAAGAAATGGAATGGAATGTGGAATGGAACGGAATGGAATGTGGAATGGAATGTGGAATGGAAAGCGGAATGGAATAAAATGGAATATGGAATGAAATGTGAAATTGAATGGAATAGAATGTGTAGTGGAATGGAATGGATTGTGGAATGGAATGGAATGAAAGGAAAGTGGAGTGGAAAGCGGAAAGAAATGGAATGGAATGTGGAATCAAATGGAATGGATTGTGGAAAGGAACGTGGAGTAGAACGGAATGGAATGTGGAATGGAACATGGAATGGAATGTTGAAGGGGACGTGGAATGGAATGGAATGTGGAATGGAATGTGGAATGGAATATGGAATGGAATGTGGAATGGAATGCATCGGAATGCAGAATGGAACATGGAATGGAATGGAATGGATTGAGGAATGGAAAGTGAAATGGATTGAGTAATGGAAAGTGAAATGGAATTGAATGTGGAATGGAATGTAAAATGGAATGGAAAGGAATGTGGAAAGCAATGGAATTGAAAGTGGAATGGAATGGATTGGAACAGAATGTGGAATGGAATGGAAAGTGGAAAGGAACGGAATGTGGAATGGAATGGAATGGAACGTGGATTGGAGTGGAATTTGGAATGGAATGGAATGTGGAATGGAATTTACACTGGAATGGAAAGGGATGGAATGGAATGTAGATTCTATAGAATGGAATGTGGAAAGGAAACTGGAATGACATGGAATGGGATGTGTAATGGAATGTGGAATGGCATGGAATGGAATTTGGAATGGAATGGAATGGAATGTGGAATGGAAAGTGCAATGGAATGGAATTGAATGGAATGTGAAACGGCATGGAAAGGAATATAGAATGGAATAGAATGGAATGTGGATTGGGATGGAATGGAATTTGCAATGGAACGGAATGGAATGTGGAATGGAATGGAATGTGGAATGGAATGGAATGGAATGTGGAATGAAATGGAATGGAAAGTGGAATGGTATGGAAAGGAATGTGGAATGGAATTGAATGGAATATGGAATGGAATGTGGAATGGAATGGAATGGAATGGCATGTAGAATGGAATGGAATGGAATATAGAATGGAATTTGGTATACAATGGAATGGAACGTGGAATGTAATGTGGAAAGCAAGGTGGCATCGAACGATGAATGGTACGTTAAATGGAATGGAATAGAACATGGAATTTAACGTGGATTGGAATGGAATGGAACGTGGAATGAAACGTAGAATGGAAGGTTTCATGGCATGTGGAATGGAAAGTGGAATGGAATGGAGTGGAATGTGTAATGGAATGGAATAGAAGGTGGAGTGAAATGGAATTCAACAGAATGTGGACAGGAATGGAATTGTATGAAATGGAAGGTGGATTGGAATGGAACGGAATGTGGGATGGAATGTGGAATGGCATCAAACGGAATGTCGAATGGAATGGAATGCAATGTGGAATGGAATGTGGATTGGAATTGTAAGGAATGTGGAATGGTATGCAATGGAATGTGGAATGCCATGGAATGGAAAGTGGAATGCAATGGAATGGTTGTGGCAAGGAATGTGGAATAGAACGGAATGGAATGTGGAGTGTAATCGAATGGAATGTGGAATGGAATGGAATGGAATGTGAAATGGAATGGAATGTATTTGGAAAGGAATGGAATGGAATGGAAAGTACAATGGAATGGAACGGAATGTGGAATGTAATTGAATGGAATGGAAGGTGGAATGGAAAGGAATGGAATGTGAAATGGAATGAAATAGAAGGTGGAATGGAATTGAACGTAATGCAAATTGGAATAGAATACAAAGTTTCGAGGAATGGAATGGAATGGAACGTGGAATGGAAAGGAACATGGAATGGAATGGAATGGAATGTGGTAGGGAATGGAACAGAATGTGGAATGGAACAGAATGGAGTCGAATGTGGAATTGAATGAAATGTGTAATGGAATGGAATGGAATGGATTGGAACGAAATGTGGAATGGAATGGAGTGGAATGTGGAACGGAATAGAAAGAATATGCAATGGAATGTGGAATGGAATGCAATATGGAAAGAAAGGGAATGAGGAATGGAATGGAATGGAATGGAACAGAATGAGGAATGGAATGGAATGCAATGTGGAATGTAATGGAATGGAAAGTGGGATGCACTGTGTAAAAGATTGGAATGGAATTGAATGTAATGTGAAATGGAATGGAACGGGAAGTAGACTGGAATGGAATGGAATGGAAAGGAATGCGGAATGGAATGCAATGTGGAATGGATTGAAATGTGGAATGGATTGGAATGGAATGTGGAATGTAATGGAATGGAATATGGAATGGAATGGAATTGAATGTGGAATGGTATTGAATGGAATATGGAAACAAATGTGGAATGGAATGGAACGTTATGGAATGGAATGGGGAATGGAATGGAATGCAAAGTAGAAAGCAATAGAATGGAATGGAATGTGAAATGGAAATAGAATGGAATGTGGAATTGAATGGAATGGAATGTGAAATGGAAATAGAATGCAATGTGGAATTGAATGCAATGTAATGTGGAATGGAATGGAAGGGAATGTGGAATGTAATGTGGAATGGAAGGGAATGGAATGTGAAATGGAATGTGGAATGCAGTGTGGAATGGAAAGGAATGGAATGGCATGGAATGTGGAATGGAATGGAATGCAAAGTGTAATGGAAGAGGTAATGGAATGGGCTGAAATGCGGAATGTGGAATGGAATGTGGAATGGAATGTGGAATGGAATCGAATGGGATGCAATGCGGAATGCGGAAGTGGAATGGAATGTGAAATGGAATTTGGAATAAAATGTTGAATTGAAAGGAATTGAATGTGGAATGTAATGGAATGGAAAGTGGAATGGAATAGAAGGGAATGTGCAATGGAATGCGGAATGGAATGGAATGAAAGATGGAATATAATGTGGAATGCAATGGAATGGAATCCAGAATGGAATGGAATGGAATGGTATGGAATGTGGAATGGAATGGAATGAAACGTGGAATGGAAGATGGAATGGAACGTAGAATGGAATGTGTAATGGAAAGGAATGGAATGTGGAATGGAATGTGGAATTCAAGGGAATAGAATGTGGAATGGAACGTGGAATGGAATGGAATGGAATGTGGAATGGAACGTGGAATGGAATGTAATGTGGAATGCAAAGTGGAATGGAAAGGAATGGAATCTGGAATGGAACATGGAATGGAATGGAATGGAATTTGGAATGCAATGTGGAATGGAATGGAATGAAATGTGGAATGGAATGGAATGCAATGTGGAATGGAATGTGGAATGAAATGGAATGGAATTGAATGCGGAATGGAACGTGGAATGGAATGGAATGGAATGTGGAATTGAACGGAATGTAATGGAATGTGAAATTGAATGGAATGGAATGTGGATTGGAATGTGGAATTGAATGGAATGGAACGTGGAATGGAAAGTGGAATGGAAAGTGGAATGGAATGGAATGGACTGTGGAATAGAACGTGGAATGGAATGGAATAGAAGGTGGAATGCAACATGGAATGTAAAGTGGAGTGTAACGTTTAATGGAACGTGAAATGTAATGTGGAATGGAAGTTGGTATGGAATGGAATGGAATGGAATGTGGAGTGGAAAGTGGAATGGATCATAGAGTGGAACAAGGAATGGAACATGGAATGGAATTTGGAGTACAGCTTGGAATGGAACGTGGAGTAGAATGTGGAATGGAATGCGGTATAGAATGGAATACAATGTGGAATGGAAGGCAATGGAATGTGGAATGGAATGGAATAGAATGTGGAATGGAATGGATTGGAATGCTGAATGGAAGGGAATGGAAAGTGGAATGGAATTTGGAATGGAATGGAATGCAACGTGGAATGGAAAGTGGAATTGAATGGAATGGAATGTGGAATAGAATGGAATGAGGAACAGAATGTGGAATGGAATGTGGAATGGAATGCGGAATGTATCGTGTAATGGAACGTGGAATGGAAAGTGGAATGGAAAGTGGAGTGGAATGTGGAATGGAACTTGGAATGGATCTTGGAGTGGAACCTGGAGTGGAATGTGGAAATGAGTGGAAAGGAATGCAGAGTGGAATGGAATGGAATGGAATAGAATGTGAAATGGAATGGAATGGAACATGGATTAGCATGTAATGGAATTTGGAATGGGATAGAACGGAAAGTGGAATGGAATGTGCAATGAAATGGAATGGAATTTGGAATGGAATGGAATAGAAAGGGGAATAGAATGGAGTGGAATGGAATGTGGAATGGAATGGAATGGAATGGAACATGGAATGGAATGGAATGGAATGTGGAGTGGAATGGAATGAGGAATGGAACTTGGAATGGAATATGGAAAGGAATATGTAAAGGAACGTGGAATGGAATGGAATGTGCAATGGAATATGGAATGGAATGGAATGGAATGCAAGTTGGAATCGCATAGAATGGAATGTGGAATGGAATGTGGAATGGAATTGAATGGAGTGTGGAATGGAATGCTATGCAATGCAATGAGGAATGGATTGGAATTGAATGTGAAATGGAATGTGGAAGGGAAAGCAATGCAATGTGGAATGTAATGGAATTGAATGTGGAATTGAACGTAAAAAGGAATGCACTGGAATGTGGAATGGAACGTGTAATGTAATGGAATGCAATATGGAATGGAATGGAATGGAATGTGGAATGGAAAGTGGAATGGATCGGAAGGGAATGTGAAATGGAATGGAATGGAATGTGGAATGGAATGAAATGTAACTTGGAATGGAATGGAATGGTGTAGAAAATGGAATGGAATGGAATGGAATGCAGAAAGGAATGGAATGGATTGCCGAATGGAACGGAATGGAATGTAGAATGGAAGGGAATGGAATGTGGAATGGAATGTGGAAAGGATTGGAATGGAATGCCGAATGAAATGGAATAGAATACGGAATGGAATGGAATGTGGAATGGAATAGAATGGAATGTAGAATGGAATGGAATGGAATGTGGAAACGAATTAAATGGAACGTGGAATGCAATGGAACAGAACGCCGAAAGAAACGGAATAGAATGTGGAATGGAATCGAATGGAATTGAAAGTGGAATAGAATGGACTGGAATGAAATGTGGAATGGAATGGAATGGAACGGGGAATGGAATGGAATGGAATGGAATGTGGAATGGGAGGTGGAATTGAATGGAATGGAATGTGGAATGGAAAGTAAAATAGAATGGAATGGAACTTAGAATGTAAAGTGGAATGGAAAGTGGAATGTAACGTATAGTGGAATGCAGTGGAATGTGGAATGAAATGGAATGGAATGGAATGTGGAGTGAAATGGAAAGAAAAGTGGAATGGAATGTGGACTGGAATGGAATGGAATGTGAGATGGAATGGAATGGAATGGAATGGAATGTGGTATGGAATGTGGAATGGAATGGAATGGAATTTGAAATGGAATATGAAATGGAATGGAATGAAATGTGGAATGGAACGTGGAAAGTATCGTGGAATGGAACGTGGAATGGAACGAGCAATGGAATTTGGAATGGAACAGAATGGAATGTAGAATGGAATGTGGAATGGAATATCGTATGGAACGTGGAATGGAATGGAATCGTACATGGAATTGAATGGAATGGAAAGTGAAATGGAAGGAGGAATGAAATGTGGAATGGAACGAGGAAGGGAAAGTGTAATGGAAAGTGGAAAGGAATGGAATGTAATCAATGTGGAATGTAACAGAATGGAATATGGAATGGAATGAAATGGAATGTGGATTGTAATGAAATGGAATGGAATGTGGAATGGAATGTGGAATGGAATGGTATGGAATGTGGAATGGAATGGAATGCATTGGAATGTGGAATGGAATGGAATGCAATGTGGAATGGAATGGAACGGAATGTGGAATGGAAATGAATGGCGTGGAATGTGGAACGGAATGGAATGGAATGTGGAATGGAATGGAATGGAATTGAATGTGAAAAGAATGGAATAGAATGTGCAATGGCATGGAATGGAATGCCAAATGAAATCGAATGGAATGCGGAACGGAATTGAATGGAATGGAATACGGAATGTAACGGAATGGAATGTGGAATGGAATGGAATAGAATGTGAAATGGAATGTGGAACGGACTGTAATAGAAGGGAACGTGTAATGGAAAATGGAATGGAACATGGAATGTAATGTGTAGTGGAATGCATTCGAATGTGGAATGGAATGGAATGGAATGTGGAATGGAATGGAATGGAATGGAATGTGAAATATTTGGAATGGAAGGTGGAATGGAATGCAATGAAACGTGGAATGGAATGTGGAATGGAATATGAAATGGAATGGAATGAAATGTGGAATGGAACGTGGAATGGAATGGAATGGAAATTGGAATGCAACGAGGAATGGAACGCGGTATGCAATGTGGAATGGAATGGAATGGAACGTGGAATGGAATGGAATGGAACGTGGAATGGAATGTGGAATGAAATGTGGAATGGAACGTGGAATGGAAAGTGTAATGAAACGTGGAATGGAATGTAATGTGAAATGAAATATTGAATGAAACGTGCAAGGGAATGTGGAATGGAGTATGGAATGGATCGTGGAGTGAAATGTAATGTGGAATGGAATGTGGAATGGAATGGAATAGGATATAGAATGGAATGGAATGGAATCTGGAATGGAATTTGGAATGGAATGTGGAATGAAATTGAACGGAATGCAATGGAATGTGGAATGGAATGGAATGGAATGTGGAATGGAATGGAATGCAATGTGGAATGGAATGGAAGGCAATGTGGAATGGAATGGAAGGCAATGTGGAATGGAATGGAATGGAATGTGGAATAGAATGGAATGGAATGTAGAACGGAATGGAATGGAATGTGGATTGGAATGGAATGGAATGTGGAATGGGATGGAATGCAATGTGGAATGGAATGGAATGGAATGTGGAAAGTATAGTGGAATGGAATGGTATGGAATGGAATGGAATGTGCAATGGAACAGAATGGAACGTGGAATGGAATGTGCAATGGAATGTGGTATGGAATGTGGAATGGAATGGAATGGAACATGGAAAGGAACGTGGAATAGAATGTAAAATGGAATGTGGAATGGAATGGCATGGAATGGAATGGAATGAAATGGAATGGAATGGAACTTGTAATGGAATGAAATGGAACGTGGAATGGAAAGTGGAATGAAATGTGGAAAGGAACGTGGAATGGAAAGTGTAATGGAAAGTGGAACAGAATGGAATGAAATTGAATGTGGAATATAAGGGAATGGAATATGGAATGGAATGGAATGGAATGCCGAATGGATTGGAATGGAAAGTGGAATGTAATGAAATGGAATGGAATGTGGAATGTAATGAAATGGAATGTGGAATCTAATGGAATGGAGTGGAATGTGCAATGGACTGGAATGGAATATGGAATGGAATGGAGTGTGGAATGGAATGGAATGTAGATTGGAATGGAATGGAATCTGGAATGGAATGTGTAATTTAATGGAATGGAATGTGCAATGGAATGGAACGGGATGTGGAATGGAATTGAATGGAATTTGGAATGGAATGTGGAATGGAATGGAATGGATTTGCAATGGAATGTGGAATGGAATGGAATGGAAAGGTAATTGCAATGTGGAATGGAAAGTGGAATGGAACGTGAAATGCAACGTGCAATGAAATGCGGAATGGAATGGAATGTGGAATGGTATGTGGAATGAAATGGAATGGAATGTGGAATGGTAGGTGGAATGGAATTGAATGGAATGCAATGTGGAATGGAATGGAATTGAATAAGGAATGGAATGGAAAGCAGTGTTGAATGGGATGGAATGGAATATGGAATGGAATGTGGAAAGGAATGGAATGGAATGTGGAATAGAATATGGAATGGAATGCAATGGAAAGTGGAATGGAACGTGTAAAGGAAAGTGGAGTGGAACGTGGAATGGAACGTGGGAAGGAACGCATAGTTGAACTTGGAATGGAACGTGAAATGGAAAGTGGAACGGAATGTGGAAAGGAATGGAATGGAAAGTGAAATGGAATGGATGGGAATGGAAAGTGGAATGGAATGTGGAATTGAACGGGATGGAATGTGGAATGGAAGGTGGAATGGAAAGTGGAATGGAATGGAATGGAATGTGGAATGAAATGTGGAATGGAATGTGAAATGTAATGTGAAATGGAATGGAATGGAATGTGGAATATGGAATGGAATGGAATGGAAGGTCGAGTGGAATGGAATGGAATGGAATGTTGAATGGAAAGTTGAGTGGAATGGAATGTGGAATGGAATGGCATGGAATGTTGAATGGAAAGTTGAATGGAACGTGATATGGAACATGGAAAGGAACGTGGAATGGAATGTGCAATGGAATGGAATGGAATGTTGAAGGTAATGTGGAATGGAACAGAAGGGAATGTATGGAATGTGGAATGGAATGGAATGGAATGTGGAATGGAATGGAATGTGTAGTGGAAAGTGGAATGGAAAGTGGAATATGAACGTGGAAAGTGGAATATGAAATTGAATGGAATGAAAAATGGAATGGAACGTGGAATGGAACGTGGAAAGGAAAATGGAATGGAAAGAGGAATGGAACATGGAAAGGAACGGAATGCATACTGGAATGGAAGGGAAAAGAATGTGGAATGGAAGGGAATCAAATTTGAAATAGAAAGTGGAATGGAATGGAATGGAATGTGAAATGCAATGTGGAATGGAATGGAATGGAATAAGGAAAGGAATGGAATGCAGTGTTGAACTGGATGGAATGAAATATGGAATGGAATGTGGAATGGAATGGAATGGAATGTGGAATTGAATATGGAATGGAATGCAATGGAAAGTGGAATGGAACGAGCAACGGAATGTGGAGGGTAACGTGGAATGGAATAGAATGCCGAATGATATTGAATGGAATGTGGAAGGGAATGGAAAGGAATACAGAATGAAATTGAATAGAATGTGGAATGGAATGGAATGGAAGGGAATGTGGAATGGAATGGAATGGAATGTGGAATGGAATAGAATGGAATGTGGAATGGAATATGAAATGGAACGGAATGAAAAATGGAAAGGAACGTGGAATGGAACGTGGAAAGGAACGTGGAATGGAACGTGGAAAGGAACGTGGAATGGAACGTGGAAAGGAACGTGAAATGTAACATTGAAAGGAATGAATTGGAACGTATAATGCAACGTGGAATGGAACGTGGAGTGCAACGTGGAATGGAACTTGGAATGGAACTTGTAAAGGAACTTGTAAAGGAAAGTGGAATGGAAAGTGAAATGGAATGTGGAATATAATGGAATGGAATGTGGAATGGAATTGAACGGAATGTTGAGTGGCAAGGAATGGAATGTGAAATGGAATGGAATGGAATGTGGAATGGAATGGAATGCAATGTGGAATGGAATGGATGGAATCGACTTCAATGGAATGTGAAATGGAATGGACTGGGATGTGAAATGGAATTGAATGGAATATGGAATGGAATGTGGAAAGGAATGGACTGCAATGTGCAATGGAATGGAGTGGAATGGAATGGAATGGAATGGAATGGAGTGTGAAATGGAATGGAATGGAATATGGATTGGAATGGAATGGAATGTGGAACTGAAGGGAATGAAATGTGGAAAGGAATCTGGAATGGAATGCAATGAAAAGCAATGGAATGAGTAATGGAATGATATGGAAAGCGAAATGGAATGGAATGGAATGGAATGGAATGTGAAATGGAAAGGAATGGGATGTAAAGGAATCTGCAATGGAATTGAATGGGGAAAGGAATGGAATGGAATGGAAAGTGGAATTGAAAGGGTTGAAATGGGGAATGGAATGGAGAATATGTAATGGAATTGAATGGTATGTGGAATGGAATGGAATGGAATGGAATGGAATGGAATGGAATGTGGAATAGATTTGAAAGGAATGTGGAATGCAATGGAATTGAAGGTGGAATGGAATGTGGAATGCAATGGAATGGAATGTGGAATGGAACGTGGAATGGAATGGAATGGAATTTGGAATGGAATGGAATGGAATGAGAAACGGAAAGTGGAATAGAATGGAATGGAATGTGGAATGGAATGGAATGAAATGTGGAATGCAATGTGTAATGGAATGGAAAGGAATGTGAAATGGAATTGAACGGAATGTGGAATGGACTGGAATGGAATGTGTACTGGAATGGAATGGAACGGAATGTGGAATGGACTGGAATGGAATGTGTAATGGAATGGAATGGAAAGGAATGTGGAATGAAATGCAGTGGAATGTGTAATAGAATGAAATGGAATGTGGAATGGAAGTGGAATGGATTGAAATGGAATGTGCAATGGAGTGGAATGGAATGTGGAATGGAATGGAATGGAATGGAGTGGAATGTGGGAAGGAATGGAATGGAATTCATAATGAAATGGAATGGAATGTGGAATGGAATCAAATGGAATTGATTGTGGAATGGAAAACAAAGGAGTGTGAAATGGCATGGAATGGAATGGAATGTGGAGTGGAATGGACAGGAATGTGGAATGGAATGGAATGTGGAATGGAATGTGGATTAGAATTGAATGGAATGTGGTATGGAAAGTGGAAGGGAACGGAATGGAATGTGGAATGGAATGGAATTTGGAATGGAATGTGCAATGGAATGGAATGGAATGCTGAAAGAAACGTAATGGAATGTGGAATGGAATCGAATGGCATGTGGAATGGAATGGAATGCAATGGTATGTGGAATGGAAAGGAATGGAATGTGGAAGGAAATGTGGAATGGAATGTGAAATGGAATGTGGAATGGAATGGAATGCAACGGAATGGAAAGTGGAATGCAATGTGGAATGGAATGGAATGGAATATGTAATGCAATGGAATGGAATTTGGAACAGAATGTGGAATGAAATGGAATGGATTGTGGAAAGGAATGGAATGGAAAGGAATGTCAAATGGAACGGAATGAAATGTGGAATGCAATGGAATGGACAGTGTAATGGAAAGGTATGTAATGGAATGTGAAAAGGAATGGAATGGAATTTAGAATGGAATATGGAATGGCATGAGGAATGGAATGAAATGGAATGGAATGGAATGTGGAATGGAATGCAATGGAATGCGGAACGCAATGGTATGGAATGGAATGTGAAATGGAATGGAATGGAATGTGGAACACAATGGAATGGAATGTGGAATGGAATGTGGAATGGAATGGAAAGTGGAATGGAATGGAATGGATTAAAATGGAATGTGGAATGGAACGTGGACTGTAAAGTGGAATGGAATGTGGAATGGAATGTGAAATGGGAGAGAATGGAAAATGGAATGGAAAGGAAGGTAATGTGGAATGGAACAGTATGGAATGGAATGTGGATTTTAATGGAACGGAATAGAATGGAATGGAATGGAATGTGGAATGCAATGTGGAATGAAAGTGGAAAGGAATGGAATGGAATGTGCAATGGAATTGAATGGAAACAACCTGAATGGAACAGAATGTGGAATGTAATGTGGAATGCAAATAAGAATGGAATGGAATGGAATGCAGAATGGAATGGAATGGATTGGAATGTGGAATGGAATATGGAATGGAATGTGGAATAGAATGAAATGTGTAATAGAATGGAATGCAATGAGGAATGGAATGTGCAATGGAATTGAATGGAATGAACCGGAATGGAACAGAATGTGGAATGTAATGTGGAATGCAAAGAAGAATGGAATAGAATGGAATGTGGAATGGAATGGAATGGATTGGAATGTGGAATGGAATATGGAATGGAATGTGGAATAGAAGGACATGTGTAATTGAATGGAATGCAATGAGGAATGGAATGTGGAATGGAATGGAAAGGAATGTGTAATGGAAAGTGGAATGGAAAGGAATGGAATGTGGAATGGAATGTGGAATGCAACGTGGAATGGAATGTAATGTAATGTGGAATGGAATCTGGAATGGAATGTGTAATGGAATGGAAAGAGGAATGGAATGGAATGGAATGGAATGTGGAACGGAATGTGGAAAGGAATGAAATGGAGTGTGGAATCGAATGCGGAATGGAATGGAGTGGAATGTGGAATGGAATGGAATGGAACGTTGAATGGAACGTGGCATGGAACGTATAATGCAAAGTGGAAAGGAATGGAATGTGGAATGGAATGCAACGGAATGGAATGTGGATAGCAATGGAATGGAATGTGCAATGCAATCAGGAATGGAATGGAGTGGAATGTGGAAAGGAAAGTGGAAAGGAATGGAATGGAATGGAATCAAATGGAACGTGGAATGGAATGGAATGGAATAGAATGAAATGTGGAATGGAATGGAATTGAATGGAAACGGAATGTGGAATAGAATGGAATGGAATGTGGAATGGAACAAAATGGAATATGTAATGGAATGTGGAATGGATTGGAATGGAATGTGGAATGGATCCGAATATGGAATGAAATGGAATGGAATTTGGAATGGAATGTGGAATGGGAAGGAATGGAATGGAATGTTGAACGGAATGGAACTTAACGGGCAATGCAACGTGAAATGAATGCAGAATGGAATGGAACGGTATGTGGAATGGAATGTGGAAAGGAATGGAATTGAATAGAATGTGGAATGGAATGTGGAGGGAATGGAATGGAATTCGAAATGGAATGGAATGGAATGTCGAATGGAAAGGAATTTGAAATGGAATGGAATGGAATGTCGAATGAAATGAAATGATTTGTGGAATGGAATGGAATGGAATGTACAATGGAATGTAGAATGGAATGGAATGGAATGGTTAATGGAATTTAAAATGGAATGGGATGGAACGTGGAAGGGAACGTGGAAAGAACGTGGAATGGAAGGTGGAATGGAAAGTGGAAAGGAATGCAATGCAACGTGGACTGAAATGGAATTGAAAGTGGAATGGAATGGAATGGAAAGTGCAACGGAATTGAATGGAATGTGGAATGAAGTGGAATGGAATGCAGAATGGAATGTGGAATGGAATGGAATGGAATGGAATGGAACGTAACGCGTAGTGGAATGCAATGGAAAGGAATGTGGAATAGAGTGGAATGGAATGTGGAATGGAATGGAATGGAATGTGGAATGGAATGGAATGGAATGTGGAAAGCAGTGGTTTGGAATGTGGGAAGCAATATGGACAGGAATGGAATGGAAAGTGGAATGGAATGGAATGGAATGTGGAATGGAATATGGAATGGAACGTGGAATGGAAAGTGGAATGAAATGCGGAATGGAATGTGGAATGGAACGTGCAAAGTTATATGGAAGGGAACGTGGAATGGAGCGTGGAAAGGAATGGAATGTAGAACGGAATATGAAATGGAATGGAATGGAATGGAATGTGGAATGGAATGGAATTCAATGTGGAATGCAATGGAAAGGAATGGAGTGGAATCGAATGCAGAACGCAATGGAATGAAATATGGAATGGAATGGAATGGAATAGAATGGATTGGAAAGTGGAAAGGAATGAAATGGAATCTAATGGAATTTGGAATTGAATGGAATGGATCGTGGAATGGAATGGAATGTGGAATGGAAAAGAATGAAATGTGGAATGGAAAGTGAAATGGAATGGAATAATGTGGAATGGAATCTGTAATGGAATGGAATGGAATGTGGAATGGAATATGGAATGGAATGGAGTGGAATGGAATGGAATGTGTAATGGAATGGAGTCAAATGGAATGGAATTTGGAATGCAATGGCGTCGAATGCAATGGAATATGGAATGGAATGTGGAATGGAATGGAGTGAAATCGAAAGCAATGTGGAATGGAATGGAATGTGGAATGGAATGTGGAAAGTAATGGAATGTGGATCGGAATATGAAATGGAATGGAATGGAATGCAATATGGAATGGAATGGAATGGAATGTGAAATGGAATGGAATGGAATGGAGTGGAATGGAATGCGGAATGAAATGGAATGAAATGTGGAATGGAGTGGAATGGAATGGAATGGATTGGAGAGTAGAATGGAATGCAATGGAATCTAATGGAATTTGGAATGGAATGGAATGGAATGTGGAATGGAATGGAATGTGGAATGGAATGTAATGGAATGTTGAATGGAAAGGAATGAAATGTGGAATGGGAAGTGAAATGAAATGGAATATAATGTGGAATGGAATCTGGAATGGAATGGAAAGGAATGTGGAATGGAATATGGAATGGAATGGAGTGGAATGGAATGGAATCTGGAATGGAATGGAGTCGAATGGAATGAAATTTGGAATGAAATGGAGTGGAATGCAATGGAATATGGAATGGAATGTGGAATGGAATGGAGTGGAATGGAAAGCAATATGGAACGGAATATGAAATGGAATGGAATGCAATGTGGAATGCGATGTTGAATGCAAAGGAATGGAATGTGGAATGGAATGCTGAATGGAATGTGGAATGGAATGTGGAATGAAATGGAATGGAATGTGGAATGGAATGGAATCGAATGTGGAATGGATTGTGGAATGCAAAGTGGAATGGAATGTGGAAGGGAACGTGGAAAGTTATATGGAATGGAATGTGGAATGGAACGAGGAAATAATGGAATGTGGAATGGAATATGGAATGGAATGGAATGGAATGCAATGTGGAATGGAACGGAATGGAATGTGGAAGGTAATGGAATAGAATGTGGAAAGGAATCGAATGGAATGGAGTGCAATGGAATGTGAAATAGAATGGAATTGAATGTAAAATGCAAATTTGAATGAAATGGAACGGAACGTGGAATGGAAAGTGCAATGCAACTTGAAGTGGAAAGCGGAACTCAACGTGCAATGGAACGTAGAATGGAAATTGGAACAGAATGTGGAATGGAAGGGAATGGAATGTGAAAAGAATGGAATGGAAAGTGTAATGGAATGTGTAATGAAATGGAATGGAATGAGGAACGGAAAGTGGAATGTAACGGATTGGAACTTGAAATGGAACGTGGAATGGAAAGTGAAATGGAAAGTGGAGTGGAATGGAGTGTGGAATGGAAAGAGGAATGGAATCGAATGGAATGTTTAATGAAACATTGAGTGGAACGTGGAGTGGAACGTGGAAAGGAACGTGTAATGAAACGTGCAATGGAATGTGGTACGGAATATGGAATGGAAGGGAATTGAATGTGGAATGGAATGGAATGGAATGTGGAATGGAATGTGGAATAGAATGTTATCTGTTATGGAAGGGAATAGAATGTGGAATGGAATGTTATGGAGTGTGAAATGGAAAGTGGAATGGAATGAGGAAAGAAAAGTGGAGTGGAACGTTGAATGGAACGTGGAAAGGAACGTGGAATGGAAGGAGGAATGGAACGTGGAACAGAACGTGTAATGGAACGTGGAATGGAATGTGGAATGGAATGCGGAATGGAGTGGAATGGAATGGAATGGAATGAGATAGGGAATGGAAAGGAATGTGGATTAGAATGGAATGGAATTTGGAATGGAATGTGGAATGGAATGCGGAAAGGGAAGTGGAATGGAATTGAATGGAATGGAATGGAATGTGGAATGGATTGGAATGGAAAGTGGAATACAATGGAATCTAATGGAATGTGGAATGGAATGGAATGGAATGGGGAATGGAATTGAAAGTCGAAAGGAATGTAATGTGGAATGGAATGGAAAGCAATGTGGAAAGGAAAGGAATGGAATATGGAATGGAATTGAATAGAATGTGCAATGGAATGGAAAGTGGAATGGAAAAGGATTGAATGTGGAATGGAATAGAATGGAGTGTGGAATGGAATGGAATGGAATGTGGAATGGAATGTGGAATGAATGGAATGGAATGTGGAATGGAAGGGAATGGAATGTGGAATGGAATGGAATAGAATGTGGAATGGAAAGTGGAAAGGAATGGAATTGAACGTTTAATGGAACATGGAATTGTACGTGGAGTAGAAGGTGGAATGGAACGTGTAATGCAATGTGGAATAGAATGTGGAACGGCAGGTGGAATGGTAGGAAATGGAATGTAAAATGGAATGTAATGGAATGTGGAATGGAATGTGGAATAGAATGGACTGCGTTATGGAAGGGAATGGAATGTGGAATGGAATGGTATGGAATGTGGAATGGAATTTGGAATGGAATGAGGAATGGAAAGTCGACGGGAATGTTGAATGGAACGTGCAAAGGAACGTGGAATGGAATGAGGAATGGAACGTGGGATGGAACGTGTAATGGAACGTAGAATGGAATGTGGGAAGGAATGTGGAATGGACTGGAATGGAATGGAATGAGATATGGAATGGAAAGGAATGTGGATTAGAATGGAAGGAAATTTGGGATGTAATATAACGGAATGTGGAATGGAATGCGGAAACGAATGTGGAGTGGAGTGGAATGGAATGGAGTGGAATCGAATGTGGAATGCAATTGAATGAAATGTGGAATGGAATGGAATGGAATGTAGAATGGAGTTTGGAATGGAGTGGAATGGAATGTGGAATGGAATGGAATGGAATGGAATGTGGAATGGAATAGAATGGAATATGGAATGCAACGGAATGTGAAATGGAATGGAATGGAATGCGAAATGAGAAGTTGAATGGAATGTGGAATGGAATGTGGAATGCAATGCAATGGAATTGAATGGAGTTTGGACAGGAATGGAATGGAAAATGGAATGCAATGGAATGGAATGGAATGTGAAATAGAATGAAATGGAAGGTGGAATGGAACGGAATGGAGTGTGGAAAGGAATGGAATGCAATGAGGAATGCAATGTGGAACGCAATTTAATGGAAAGAGGAATGGAAAGTGGATTGGAATTGAATCCAATGTGGAATGGAATGGACTGTGGAATACAATGTGGAATGGAATGTAATGGAATGTGGAATGGAATGTGGAATGGAATGTGGAATGGAATGGAAGGTAGAATGGAATGGAATGGAATGTGGAATGGAATGGAATGGAATTTCAAATGGAATAGAACTTTGAATGTAATGGAATGAACAGTGAAAAGGAATGGAATGAAACGTGGGATGGAATGGAATAAAAAGTGGAATGGAAAGTGGAATGCAAAGGAATGGCAAGTGGAATGGAATGGAATGCAATGTGCAATGCAATGTAGAATGGAAAGGAATAGAATGTGGAATGGAATGTGGAATGCAATGGAATGGAATGTGGAATGCAATGGAATGGAAGGAAATGTGGAATGGAATGGAATGGAATGGAATGGAATGTGCAGTGGAATGGAATGGAATGGAATGTGGAATGGAATGGAAAGGAATGTGTAATGCAATGGATTTTAATTTGGAAAACAATGTGGAAAGGAATAGAACGGAATGTGGAATGCAAAGTGGAATGGAATGGAATGTGGAATGCAATGGAATGGAATGGAATGGAGTGTGGAATTTAACGGAATGAATTGGAAAGGAATGTGGAGTGGAATGGAATGTAATGGAATGTGGAATGGATTGGAAAGAATGTGGAGTGGAATGGAATGGAATGGAATGTGGAATGGAATGGAATGTGGAAAGGAATGCACTGGAATGGAATGGAATGTGGAACGGAATGGAAAGCCATGGAATGTGGAATGGAATGGTACTGAAATTCTAATGGAAAGTGGAATGGATTGGAATGGAATGTGAAATGGAATAGAATGGAAAGTGGGATGGAAGGTGGAATGGAATCGAAAGCAGTGGAGTGGAATGTGGAATGGAATGGAATAGAATTGAATGTGAATTGGAGGTAGAATGGAAAGTTTAATGGAATGGAAAGGAATGTAGAATGGAATGGAATGAAAAGTGGAATGGAATGGAATGGAATTTGGAAAGGAATGGAATGGAATGGTATGGAATGAGGAATGCAGTGGAATGTAATGGAACGTGGAATGGAGTGGAATGGAATGTGAAATGGAAAGTGGAATGGAATTGAATTGAAAGGGGAACGGAAAGTGGAATGGAAATTGCAATGGAATGTGAAGTGGAATGTGGAATGTAACGTGGAATAGCAAGTGGAATGGAATGTGGAACGCATTGTGGAAAGGAAGGGAGTGGCATTTGGAATGGAATTGAACGGTATGTGTAATGGAATGCGAAACGGAACGTTATGTAATGTGGAATGGAACGTGGAATGTAATGGATTAGAATGTGGAATGGATCGACGAATGGAAAGTGGAATGGAACTTGGAGTGTAAAGGAGTGTGGAATGGAAGGTGGAATGGAATGGAATGGAGTGTGAAATGGAACGTCGAATGAAATGGAATAGAACGTTTAATGGAACGTGGAATGGAATGTGGATTGGAACGTGGAGTTTAACGTGGAATGGAAAGTGGAATGGAATGTGGAACGGAATATGGAATGGAAGGGAAAGGAATGCGGAATGGAATGGAATAGAATGTGGAATGGAATGGAATGGAACTTGGAATGGAATGTGGAATGGAAGGAGGAATAGATAGTGGAATTGAACATTGCATGGAATGTGTAAAGGAACGTGGAATGGAATGTGGAATGGAAAGTGGACTAGAACGTGGAATGAAACGTGAAATAGAATGTGGAATGGAATGCAAATTGGAATGGAATGGAAAGGAATGGAATGTGAAATGGAATGGAAAGGAATGTGGATTAGAATGGAATGGAGTGTGGAATGGAATGTGGAATGCAATTTACTGTGGAACGGAATGTAATGTGGAAGGGAATGTAATGGAATGAGAAAGGGAATGGAATGGAATGTGGAAAGGAATGCAATGGAATGTGGAATTCAATAGAATGAAATGGAATGTGGAATGGAATATAATGTGGAATGAAACGGAATGGAAAGTGTCATGCAATGCAAAGGAGTGTGGAATGGAATGTGGAAAGGAAGGGAAAGGAATGTGGAATGAAATGGAACGGAATGTGGAATGGAATGTGGAATGAATGGAATGGAATGTGGAATGAAACGGAATGGAACGTGGAATGGAATGTGGAATGGAATGCAAAGTGGAATGGAATTGACTGGAATGTGGAATGGAATTTGGAATGGAATGTGGAATGGAATGGAATCCAATACGGAATGGAATGTGGAATGGAATCGATTGTGGAATGGAATGGGGAATGCAATGGAATGGAATGGAACGTGGAATGGAATGTGGAATGGAATGTGGAATGGAGAGGAATGGAATGGAATGGAATGTGGAAAGCAATGGAAAGAAATGGAATGTGGAATGGAATGGAATGGAATGGAATGTGGAATGGAATGGAATGAAATATGAAATGGAATGTGGAATGTAATATGTAATGGAGTGGAATGTAATGTGGAAGGGAATGGAATAGAATGGAATGTGGAATGGAATGGAATAGAAAGGTACGTGGAAAGGAATGTGGAAAGAAGTGGAATGGAATGTGGAATGGAATGTGAAATGGAATGGAATGGAATGGAATGGAATATGAAATGAAATGGAATGGAATGTGGAATGCAATGTAATGGAATATGGAATGGAATGTGGAATGGAATGTGGAATGGAATGGATATGAAAGGAATGCAATGTGAATTGGAATGTGGAATGGAATGCTAAATGGAATTGAATATAATGTGGAATGGAATGGAAAGGAAAGTAGAATGGAATGTGGAATAAAATGGAATGGAATGTGGACTGGAATGTGGAAAGGAATGTGGAATGGAATGGAATGGAATGGAATGGAATGTGGAAGGGAATGTGGAGTGAAATGGAATGGAATGTGCAATGGACTGGAATGGCATGGAATGTGGAATGGAATGCGGAATGGAATCGAATGGAATGAGGAATGGAATCTAATGGAATCCGGAATTGAATGGAATGGAATGCAATGCAATGTGGAATGGAATGCAATGGATTGTGAAATGGAATGTAATGGAATGTGGAATGGAATGGTATGGAATGGAATGGAATATGCGATGGAATTGAACTTGGAATGGAATGGAATGGAACATGGAATGGAAAGTGGAATGGAATGCAATGAAACGTCGAATGGAACTTGGAATGGAACGTGGAAAGGAACGTCAAATAGAACGCGGAATTGAACGAGGAAAGCATAGTTGAATGGAATGGAATGGAATGTGGAATGGAATGGAATGTGGAATGGAATGGAATGTAGAATGGAATGTGGAATGGAATGTGGAATTGTATTGAATCGAATGTGGAAAGGAATGGAATTGAATGTAGAATGGAATGTGGTATGGAATGGAATTTAATGGAATCAGCAAAGGAGTGGAATGGAATGGAATGGAATATGGAATGGAATACAAAGGAATGTGTACTGGAGTGGAAAGGACTGGAATGGAACGTGAAATGGAATGCAATGGAATGTGGAATGGAATTGAAAGGAATGTGGAATGGAATGGAATAGAATGTAGAATGGAATGTGGAATGGAATGGAATGGAATGTGGAGTGGTGTGTAGTATTGAGTGGGATGGAATGTGGAATAGAATGGAATGTATTGTAGAATGCAATGGAACGGAATGGAATGGAACATAATATGCAACTGAAAAGAATGGAATGGAATGGAATGGAAGGGAGTGAGGAAAGGAATGTGGAATACATTGGAAAGGAATCTGGAATGGAATGGAATGGAATGTGGAATGGAATGTGGAATGGAATGTGGAATGATATGGAATGGAATGTGGAATGGAATGGAAGGGAGTGTGGAATAGGACATGGAATGGAACATGGAATGGAATGTGGAAATGAAAGTGGAATGGAATCGAATGTAGTGGAATGGAGTGGAAATTAATGGAATGAAATGTGGAATGGAATGGTATGGAATGTGGAATGGAATGTGGAATGAAATGGAATGGAAAGTGTAATGGAATGTGGATTGGAATGTGGAATGGAAAGTTTAATGGAAAGAATGGAATGTGGAATGGAATGGAATGGAAAGTGGAATGGAATGTAATGGAATGTGAAATGGAATGTGGATTGGTATGGAATGAAATTTGGTATGGAATGTGGATTGGAATGAAATGCAGTGTGGAATGTAATGGAATGTATTGTGGAATGGAATGGAACAGAATGTGAAATGGAATGGAATTAAGTGTGGAATGGAATGTGGAATGGAACGTGGAATGGATTGGAATGCAATGTGTAAGGGAATGGAATGGAAAGGAATGGAATGAAATGTGGAATAGAATGGAATGGAAAGGAGTGGAATGTGTAATGAAATGAACTGGAATGTGGAAAGGAATGGAATGGAATGTGGAACGGAATGGAATGAAATTGAATGGAATGCAGAAATGAATGGAATGGAGAGTGGAATGGAATGGAATGGAATGCAGAATGGAATGGAATGGACTATGGAATGGAATGGAATTAAATGGAATGTGGAATGGAGTGCAATTTAAAGTGGAATGGAATGGAATGCAATGGAATGTCAAATGCAGTTGTATGTATTGTAGAATGGAATGTGGAATAGAATTGAAAGGAATGTGGAATGGAAGGTGTAATGGAATGTGAAATTGAACGGAATGAAATGAAGAGTGGAATGTGGAATGGAACTTTTAATGGAATGCAATGGAATGTGGAATGCAATGGAATAGAATGTAGAATGGAATGCAATGGAATATGGAATAGAAAGGAATATAGGGTGGAATGGAAATTGAAATGGAATGGAATGGAATGTGGAATGCAATGTAAGGGAATGTGGAATGAAATGGAATGAGAATGGAAAGTGAACTGGAATGGAATGGAATGTGGAATGGAAATCGGAATGGAATGGAATGGAACGTGGAATGGAATGTAACGTGGAATGGAACGGGGAATGGAATGGAAGGGAACGTGGAATGGAACGTGGAATGCAACGGAATGGAAAGTGGAATGGAACGAACAATGCAATGGAATGGAAAGTGGAATGAAAAGTGGAATGAAATGGAATGCAACGTGTAACGGAATGTGTAATGGAATGTGGAATCTGTAATGGAATGGAATATGGAAAGGAATGGAAAGGAATGTGGTATGGAAAGGAATGGAATCTGGAATGGAATGTGGAATGGTATGGAATGCAGTGTGGAATCTAATGTTGAATGGAATGGAATGGACTGCATAATGGAATGGAATGGATGGTGTAATGGAACGTGGAATGGTATGGAATGCAATGTAGAATGGCATGTGGAATGGAATGCAATGGAAGGAAAAGGAACGTGGAATGGAATGGAAAGGAAAGTGGAATGGAATGGAATGCGGAATGGTATGGAATGGAATTGAATGGAATGGACTGTGGAATGGAATTGAATGGAATGTGGAATGGTAGGTGCAATGGAATTGAATGGAATGGAATGTGGAGTGGAATGCAATGGAATGTGGAATGCAATGGAATGGAATAGAATGGAATGGAATTGGAAATGGAAAGGAATTGAATGTGTAATGGAACGGAATGGAATGTGGAATGGAATGGAATGGAAACTGGAATTGAATGGAATGGAATTCAATATGAAAAGGAATGGAATGCAATGTTGAATGGAATGGAATGGTATGTGGAATGGAACCGAATGGAATGGAATGGAACATGGAATGGAAGTTGGAATGGAATTGAATGGAATGTGGAATGGAATGTGGAAAGAAATGGAATGGAATGTGGAATGGAATGGAATGGAATGTGGAATGCAATGTTTAATGGAATGGAATCTAATGTGGAATGGAATGTGG
Organism: Pongo abelii; assembly: GCF_028885655.2. Lineage (NCBI taxonomy): Eukaryota > Metazoa > Chordata > Mammalia > Primates > Hominidae > Pongo > Pongo abelii. The sequence continues at coordinate 11,723,237 of NC_072000.2, read as the reverse complement.
AAAGGAATGGAATGGAATGTGGAATGTAATGTGGAATGGAATGTGGAATGGAATGCAATGGAATGTGGAAAGGAATGTGGAATGGAATGAAATGGAAAGTTGAATGGAACGTGGAATGGAACGTGGAAAGGAACGTGTAATGGAAAGTGCAATGGAATGTGGAATGGATAGCGGAATGGTATGTGGAAGGGAATGGAAGGGAACGTGGAATAGAATGTGGAATGGAAAGTGGAATGCAATGTGGAATTGAATGGAATGGAATGTGGAATGGAATGTGGAATAGAATGGAATGGAACGTTGAATGCAATGTGGAATGGAAAGGAATGGACTGTGGAATGGAATGGAATGGAATGTGGAATGGAATGTGGAATGGAATGGAAAGCAACGTGGAATGCAATGGAATGCAAAGTGAAATGGAATTGAAAGGAATTTGGAATGGAATGCAATGGAATGTGGAATGGAAAGGAATGGAATGTGGAATGGAACGTGGAATGGAATGGGATGTGAATGGAATGGAATGGAATGGAATGGGATGTGAAATGGAATGGAATGGAATTTGGAATGGAATGTGTAATGGAATGGAATGAAGAATTGAAGGTGGAATGGAATGGAATGCAATCGAATGAAATGGAATGTGGATTGGAATGGAATGGAAACGAATGAAATGGAATGTATAATGGAATAGATTGGAATGTGGAATGAAATGGAATGGAATGAGGAATGGAATTTAAAGGAATGGGATGTGAAATGGAATGGGATGGAATGTGGAATGGAATGTGGAATGGAAAGGAATATGGAATGGAATGTGGAATGGAATGCAATGAAAAAAAATGGAATGTGGAATGGAATGGAATGGAAATGAATGAAATGGAATGTGGAATGTAATAGATTGGAATGTGGAATGAAATGGAACAGAATGAGGAATGGAATGGAGTGGAATGAATGTGGAATGGAATGGAATCGAAAGTAATGGAAGGTGGAATGGAATGGAAGGGAATGTGAAATGGAATGTGGAATGGTATGCCATGCAATGGAATGTGCAATGGAATGGAATGGAAATTAATGGAAGGCGTAATGGAATGGAAGGAAAGGTGGAATGGAATGTGGAATGGAATGGAATGGAATGTGGAATGTTTTGGAATGGAATGTGGAATGGAATGGAATGGAATGGAATGAGGAATGGAATGGAATGGAAAGGAATGGAAGGTGTAAAAGATTTGAAGGGAATGTGTAATGGAATGTTGAATGGAATGGGATGAAATGCTGAATGGAATGGAATGGAATGTGGAATGGAATGGAATGGATTGGTATGTGGAATGGTATGGAATTGAAACGATAGTGGATTGGAATGGAATGGAATGGAATGGAATGTAACAGAGTGGAATTTGGAATTGAATGTGGAATGCAATTGAATGGAATGTGGAAAGGAATGGAATGGAATGTGGAATGGAATGAAGAATGGAAAGTTGAATGGAATGTGGAATGGAATGTGGAGTGGAATGGAATGTAATTTGAATGCAAAGGAATGGAATGCGGACTGGAATTGAATGGAATGGAATGGAACGTGAAATGGAAAGGAATGCAAAGTGGAATGGAATTCAATAGAATTTGGAATGGAATGGAATGGAATGCAGAATGGAATGGAAAGGAATGTTGAATGGAAATTGGTATAGAAAGGAATGGAATGTTGAATGGAATGAAATAGACTGCGGAATGGCACGGAATGGAATTAAATTTGGAAAGGAAAGGATTGGAAACGAGGAATCCAAAGGAAATGGATTACAATGGAATGTGGAATGGAAGGCAATGGAATGTGGAATGCAATGGAATGAAAACGAATGCAATGTGGAATGGAATGGATGGCAATGTGGAATGGAATGTGGAATGAAATGGAATGGAATGTGGAATGGAAAGGAATGGTATGAGGAATGGAATGCAATGAAATTTGGAATGGAATGGAATGGAGTGGAATGGAAAGGAGAATGGAATGGAATGGAATGGAAAGGAGAATGGAATGGAATGGAATGAGGAAAGGAATGTAATGCAATGGAATGGAATAGAATGGAATGTGGAAAGGAATGGAATGGAATGTGCAATGAATGGAATGGAATGTGGAATGGAATGGAATATGGAATAAAATTGAATGGAATATGGAATGGAATGGAATGGAATGGAATGGAATGGAATGGACAGGAATGGAATGGAATGGAATGTACAGGAATGGAATGTGAAATGGAATGGAAGGGAATGTGGAATGTACTGTGGAATTGAGGGGAATGGACAGGAATGGAATGTGGAATGGAATGGAAGGGAATTTGGAATGGAATACGGAATGTAATGGAAAGGAATGTGGAATGGATTTGAATGGAATTTGAAATGGAATAGAATGGACTTGAATGTGGATTGGAATGGAATGGAATGGAATCTGGAATGGAATGGAATATGGAATGGAATGGAGTGGAATGGAATGGAATGGATTGTGGAATGTAATGGAAAGGAATGCAGAATGGAATGTGGAACGGAATGGAATGGAAAGGAATGGAATGTGGAATGGAATGGATGGGAATTTCGAATGGAATGCGGAATGGAATGGAATGAAATGGAATGTGGAATGGAATCCAGAATGGAATTGAATGGAAAGGGAAATTGAATGGAATGGAATGTAGAATGGAATAGAATGGAATGGATATGGAAAAGAATGGAATGCAATGTGGAATCGATTGGGAAATTGAATGCAATCCAATGTGGAGTGGAATGCAATGTGAAATGGAATGTGGAGTGGAATGGAATGGAATGGCGAATGGAATGTGGAATTGAATGGAATGTAATGTGGAATGGAAGGTGAAATGGAATGCATTGGAATGTGTATTGTAACTGAATGGAATATAGAATGGAAAGGAGTGGAATGTGGCATGGAAGGTGGAATGGAACGGAATGGAGTGTGGAATGGAGTGGAATGGAATGTGGAATGGAATGGAAAGGAATGTGGAATGCAAAGGAATGGAATGTGAAATGGAATGGAAAGAAATGTTGAGTGGAATGTGGAATGATATGGAATGGAATGTGGAATGGAATGTGGAAAGGAATGGAATGGGCCGTGGAGTAGAATGTGGAATGGAACGTGGAATGGAATGTGGAAAGAAAAGGGGAATGGAAAGGAATGGAATGGAACAGAATGTGGAATGGAATGGAATGGAATGTGGAATGGAATGTGGACTGGAATGGAATGGAATGTGGAATGGAATGTAGAATGAAAAGTAATGGAACGTGGAATGGAGTGTGGATTAGAATGTGGAATGGAATGTGGAATGGAAAGAATGGAATGTGTAATGGAATAAAATGGAATGTGAAATGCAAGATGGACTGTTATGGAATGAAATTTGGAATGGAATGTGGAACGGAATGGAATGCAGTGTGAAATATAGTGCAATACATTGTTGAATGGAATGGAATGGAATCTCTAATGGAATGGAATGGAATGTGGAATAGAATATGGAATGGAATGGAAAGTGTAATGTAATGCAATGGAATTCAATGGAATGGAATGTGGAATGGAAGGGAATTTAAAGGAATGGAATTTGTAATGGAATGGAATGTGGAAAGGAATGGAATGGAAGGGAAAGTTTAATGGAATAGAATGTGGAATGGAATGGAATGCGGAATTGAATGGAATGGAGTGCGGAATGGAATGGAATGAAACGCGGAATGGAATGGAATGAAATGTGGAATGGATTAGAATTGAATGGAATGTGGAATGGAATGCAATTGAATGTGGAAAGGAATGAAATGCAATTTAATGTGAAATACAATTGAATGGAATGTGCAACGTAATGTAGAATAGAATGGAATGGAAGGTGGAATTGAATGGAATGGAATGTGGAAATGATGTGCAATGTCATGGAATGGAATGTGGAATGGAACGCAACTGAATGTGGAATAAAATGAAACGGAATGTGAAATGGAATTGAATGGAATGCGAAATGGAATGGGGAATAGAACGGAATGGAAAGTGGAATGCAATGTGGAATGGAAGGTGGAATGGAAAGGAATGGAATGTGAAATGGACTTGAATGGAACGCGGAATGGAAAGTTGAATAGAAAGGAATGGAATCTGAAATGGAATGTGGAAAGGAATGTGGAATGGAATCTGGAAAGGAATGGAACGGAATGTGGAATGGAATGTGGAATTAAATGTGCAAAGGAATGGAATGGAAAGTGGAATGGAATTCAACTGAATGTGGAATTGAATGGAAAGGAATGGAATGTGAAATGGAATTGAACGGAATGCGGAATAGAGTGTGGAATAGAATGTAATGAAATTTGGAATGGAACGTGGAACGGAATGTGGAATGGAAAGTGAAATGGAACGTGTAATACAATGCCACAGTGCATGGAGTGGAAAATGGAATGGAAAGTGGAAAGTAAAGTGGAATGGAAAGTGGAATGGAATGTGGAATGGAATGGAATGCAATGCGGAAACGAATGGAAAGGAAGGTGAAATGGAATGGAATGGAGTGGAATTTGGAATGTGATTGAATGGAAAGGAATGGAATGGAATATGGAATGGAATGGAATGGATGGTGGAATGGAATGTGGAATGCAAAATAATGGAATGTGAAATGGAATGTGGAATGGAATGGAAAGCAATGTGGAATTGAATGGAATGGAATGTGAAATGGAATGGAATGGAATGTGGAATGGAATGTGGAATGGACTGGAATGGAATGTGGAATGGAATGGAATGGAATGTGGAATGGAACGGAATGGAATGGAATGTGGAATGGAATGGAATGTGGACTGGAATGGAAAGGAATGCAAATGAATGTGAAAAAGAATGGAATGTAACGTGGAATGGAATTGAATGGAATGTGGAATGGAATGGAATGAAATGTGCAATGGAAGGTGGAATGGAATGGAATGGAATGTGGAATGGAATGGAATGGAATGGAATTGAACTGAATATGCAATGGAATGGAAGGGAATGGAATATGGAATGGAATGGAATGTGGAATGAAATGGAATGGAATGGAATGGAATGGAATGGAATGGAAGGGAATGTGGAAAGGAATGTAGAATGGAATGGAAATGAATGTTTAATTCAATGGAATGGAATGGAATGTGAAATGGAATGGAAAGTATCGTGGAATGGAATGTGGAATGGAATGGAATGGAATGTGAAAAGGAATGGAATGGAATGTGGAATGCAATGAAATGGAATGTGGAATGGAATTCAATGGAATTTCGAATGAAATGTAAAGGAAAGTGGCATGCAATGGAAAGTAATGTGGAATGGAAAGTAGAATGGAATGGAATGGAATGGAATGTGGAATGGAATGGAATGGATTGCGGAATGGAATGGAATGGAATGGAACGTGGAAAGGAATGGAATGGAAACGAATGGAATTGAATGTAAAATGTAATGCAATGGAATGTGGAATGGAATGGAAAGGAAGGTGTAATGGAATGGAATCTGGATTGGAATGCAAAGCAATGTGGAATGGAATGGAATGGAACATGTAATGGAATGGAATGGAATGGAATATGCAATTTAATGGAATGGAAAGAAAGGAATGTGGAATGGAATGTGGAATGCAAAGGGAAGGAAGTTGGAATGGAATTTGGAAAGGAATGCAATGGAATGTGGAATGCAAATTAATGGAATGAGGAAAGGAATGGAAAGGAATATGGAATGCAGTGGAATGCAATGTGGAATTGAATGGAATTGAATGGAATGTGGAAAGGAATATAACGTAATGGAATGGAATGGAATTGAATGTGGAATGGAAAGGAATGCATAGTGCAATGGAAAGGAATGGAATGTGGAATTGAATGATATTGAATGAGGAATGGAAGGTGGAATGGAATGGAATGGAATGTGGAATGGAAATGAAAGGAATTTGAAATGGAACATGGAATGGAAGGTGGAATGGAATGGAATGGAACATGGAGGGGAAAGTGGAAGGGAACGTGGAATGGAACGTGGAAGGGAATGGCATGCAATTTGGAACGAAATGGAATGCAATGTGGAATGTATTGGAATGGAATGTGGAATGGAATGGAACGGAATGGAATGGAATGTGGAAAGTAATGGAATGGAATGTTGATTGGAATGGAATGGAATTTGGAATGGAAGTTGGAATGGAATGGAATGCAGTGTGAAATGGAATGTTGAATGGAAGGGATTGGAATGTGTAATGGAATGGGGAATGGAATTTGGAATGGAATGTAAAATGGAAAGGAATGGAATGTGGAATGCAATGTCGAATGGAATGGAATGGAATGTTTAATGGAATGTGGAATGGAATGGAATGGAACGTTGAATAGAATGTGGAATGGAATGGAATGGAACGTTGAATAGAATGTGGAATGGAATGTGGAATGGAATGGAATGGTAGGTGGAATGGAAAGTGTTATGGAACGCGGAATGGAACTTGGAATCGAAAGTGGAATGGAATTTGTAATGGAATGTGGAATGGAATGGAATGCAAAGTGGAATGGAATGTAATTGAATTTGGAATGGAAAGTAGAATGGAATGCAATGCAGCATGGAATGGAATGAAATGCAATGTGGAATGGAATGGAATGGAATGTGGAATGCAATGGAATGGAATGTGGTATGGAAAATAATGTAATGTGGAATGGAATGTGTAATAGAATGGAATGTGGAATCGAATGGAATGTGAAATGTAAAGGAATAGTATGGAAAGTCTAATGGAATGGAATGGAATGTGGAATGGAATGGAATGAAATGGAATTTGAAATATAATGGAAAGGAATGTGGAATGATATGGGATGGAATGGAATGGAATGTTAAAGGGAATGGAATGGAATATGGAATGGAATGTGGAATGGAATGGAATGTGGAATGGATTGGAATGGAAAGGAATGGAATGTGGAAAGGAATGGAAGTTACTGAAATGAAACGTGGAATGGAATGGAATGGAATGGAAATTTGGATGGAATGGAATGGGATGCGGAATGGAATTGAATGGAATGGAACATGGAATGGAATGGAACGGAATGGGCAATGGAATTTGGAATGGAATGGAATGTGGAATGTATAGGAATGGAATGGAAAGGAATGTGGAATGGAATGGAATGGAATGTGGAATGGAAAGGTATGAATTGCGGAGTGGAATGGAATGGAATGGAATGTGGAATGCCATGTGGAATGGAATGGAAAGGAAAGTGGAAGGGAATATTAAATGGAGTGGAATGAAATGTGGAACGGAATGGAATGGAATATGCAATGGAATGGAATGGAGTGGAATGTGGAATGGAATGGAATGAAATTTCGAATGGAATGTGGAATGGAATGTAAAGTGCAATGTGGAATGGAATGGACTGTAATGTGGAATGTAATGTGGAATGGAATGTAGTGGAATGTGGAATTGAATGGAGTGGAATGTGGAATGGAGTGGAATGAAATGTGGAATGGTATGTGGAATCGAATGTGGAATGGAATGGAATGTGGAATAGAATGTGGAATGGAAATTGGAATAGAAAATGGAATGGAAAGTGGAATGGAACGTGGAATGGAATGTGGAATGCAAAATGGAATGGAACGTGGAATGGAATGTGGAAAGGAACTTGGAATGGAACGTGGAATGGACCGTGAAATGCAATGTGGAATGCAACGTGGAATGGAAAGCGGAATGGAAAGTGGAAAGGAACGTGGAATGGAACATGGAATGGAATGTAAGGGAAAGTGCATTGCAAAGTGGAATGGGACGTGGAATGGAACGTGGAATGGAATGGAATGGAATTCAATGTGGAATCCAGTGGAATGGAAGGTGGAGTGGAATCAAATTGAACTTGGAATGTAATGCGATTGACTTTGGAATGTACTGGAATGGAATGTGGAATGGAACAGAATTAAATTTGGAATGGAATGTGGAAGGTAATGGAATGGAATGTGGATTGGAATTTGTAATGGAATGGAATGGAAAGTGAAATGGAATGTGGAATGGAAAGAAATGGAAAGTGGAATGGAATGTGCAATGGAAAGTGGAATGGAAGGAGGAATGGAATGGAATGGAAAAGAATATGGAATGGAATGGAATGGAATGTGGAATGGAATGGAATGGAATGGATTGTGTAATGGAATGGAATGCAACGTGGAATGGAACGTAGAATGGAAAGAGCAATGGAATGTGCAATGGAATGGAGTGAAACGTGGAATGGAATGTGAAATTGAATGGAGTGGAATGTGGAATTGAATGGAGTGGAATGTGGAATGGAATGTGCAATGGAAAGTGCAATGGAATGTGCAATGGAATAGAGAGAAACATGGAATGGAAAGTGAAATTGAATGGAGTGGAATGTGGAATGGAATGGAATGGAATGTGGAATGGAATGTAGAATGGAATGCAATGGAACGGGGAATGGAACTGGGAATGCAACACGGAAAGGAACGTCAAATGGAACGTGGAATGGAAGGTTGAATGGAATGTAGAATGGAATGTGGAATGCAATGTAATGTGGAATGGTACGTGGAATGGAACGTGGAAAGGAAAGGGGAAGGGAAAGTGGAATGGAAAGTGGAATGGAACACGGAATGGAATGGAATGGAATGGAAATTGGTGTGGAAAGTGGAATGGAACGTGGAGTGGAATGTGGAATCAAACGTGGAATGGAAGGTGGAATGGAACGTGGAATGGATCGTGGAATGGAATGAATGCATTGTGGAATGGAATGCAAAGGAAAGTCAAATGGAATGGAATGGAATGTGGAATGGAGTGTAACTGAATGGAATGGAATCTGGAATGGAATAGAATGGAAGGTGGAATGGAACAGAATGGAACTGAAGGTGGAAAGCAATGTGGAATGGAGTGGAATGGAAAGTTGAATGGAATGTGGAATGGAAGTGTAATGGAATGGAATGGAATGTGGAATGGAGTGGAATGGAATGGAATATGGAATGTGGAATGGAATGTGGAATGGAATGTGCAATGGAATGTGGAATGGAATGACGAATGCAATGGAATGGAATAGAATGAAAATGGAATGGAATGGAAAGTGAAATGAAATGGAATGGAATGGAAAGTGGAATGCCATAGAATGGAATATGGAATGGAAAGTGGAATGCCATAGAATGGAATGTGGAATGGAATGAGGACTGGAAAGTGGCATGGAATGTGGAATTGAATGAAGCGGAATATGGAATGGAATAAGGAAAGGAATGGAGTGGAATGTGGAATGGAATGTAAAGGAATGTGGAATGGAATGTGGAATGGAATGAAATGGAATGTGGAATGGAATGTGGAGTGGAATGTGGAATGGAATGTAAAGGAATGTGGAATGGAATGAAATGGAATGTGGAATAGAAAGTGGAGTGGAATGGAATGGAAAGTGGAATGGAAAGGTTTGGAAAGTGGAATGGAACGTGGAAAAGAAAGTGTAATGGAACGTGGAATGGAATGGAATGGAAGATGGAATGAAATGGTAGGGAATGTGGAATTGAATTATACGGAATGTGGAATGGAATGGAAGGGAATGAAATGGAAATAAGAATGGAATGCAATGGAATGTGGAATAGAATGAATGGGAATGTGGAATGGAATGGAATGGAGTGGAATGTGGAATTCAACGGAATGGAAAGTGGCATGGAATGTGGAATGGAATGTGGAAAGGAATGAAGTGGAATATGGAATGGAACGTGGAATGGAATGGAGGGGAATGTGGAATGGCATGTAATGGAGAAGGATGAGGAAATGAATGCAATGGAATGTGGAACGGAATGTGGAACGGAATAGAATGGAAAGTGTAATGCAATGTGGAAGGATATGGAATGGAAAGAGGAGTGGAACGCGGAATGGAATGTGGAAAGGAATGGAGAGGAATGTCGAATGGAATTGAATGGAATGAGGAATGGAATTGAAAGGAATGGGGAATGGAATGTGGAATGGAATGTGGAATTTAATGGAGTGGAATGAGGAATTGAATGTGGAATGGAATGGAGTGGATTGTGGAATGGAATGGAATGAAATGGGGAATGGAATGGAATGGAATATGGAATGGAATGAGGAATGGAATGCAATGTGAAATGGAACGAAATGGAACGTGGCATACAATGGAATAGAATGTGGAATGGAATTGAAGGGAATGGGGAATGGAATGTGGAATGGAATGTGGAATTTAAGGGAGCAGAATGCGGAATGGAATGTGGAATGGAATGGAGTGGAGTGTGGAATGGAATGTATTGAAATGGGGAATGGGAAGGAATGGAATGCGGAATGGAATGTGGAATGGAATGCAATGTGAAATGGAATGGAATGGAACGTGGCATACAATGGAATGGAATGTGGAATGGAATGGAATGAAATGTGGAATGGAACATCGAATGGAATGGAACGGAACTTGGAATGGAATGGAACGGAATGTAGAATGGAATGGAATGTAGAATGGAAAGTATTGGAATGTGGAATGGAAAGTGCAATGGAACGTCGAATGGAATTAAATGTTAAGTGGAATGGATTGGAACGGAATGTGGAATCGGATTGAATGGAATATGGAATGGAATGCAATGGAGAGGAATGGAATCCAGAAAGGAATGGAATGGAATGGAATGAAATTTGGCATGGAATGGAATGGAATGTGGAATGGAAAGTATTGGAATGTGTAATATAATGTGGAATGCAATGTGGCATGAATTTGAATGGAATGTGGAATGGAATGGAATGGAAGGTGCAGTAGATAGGAATGGAATGCAACGTGGAATGGCATGGAATGGAATTGGGAATGGAATGTGGAATGGAATGAAGACGAATGTGGAGTGGAATGTGGTATGGAATGTGGAATGCAATGGAGTGTAATGTGGAATGGAATGGAATGGAGTGGAATGAGTAATGGAATGGAAGGTAATGTGGAATGGAATGCGGAATTCAATGAAATGGAATGTGGAAAGGAATGTGGAATGGAATGGAATGGAAAGTGGAATAAAATGCAATGGAATGTGGAATGGAATGGAATGGAAAGTGGAATGGAATGTGGAATCGAATGTGGAATGGAACGTGGAAAGGAACGGAATGCAATGTGGAATGGAATGGAATGGAATGTGGAAAGGAATTGAATGGAATGTGGAATGGAATGCAATGCAATGTAGAATGGAATGTGGAATGGAATGGAATGGAATGTGGAATGGAATAAGGTATGGAATAGAATGTAATGTGGAATGGAATAGAATGGATTGTAGAATGGAATGGAATGGAATATGGAATGGAATGGAATGGAAAGTGGAATGGAATGGAATGGAATGGAATGGAATGTGGAATGGAATGGAATGGAATGTGGAATGGAATGGAATGGAATATGGAATGGAATGGAATGGAATAGATTGGAATGGAATGTGGAGTGCAATTGAATGGAATGGAATGTTATGGAATGGAAGGGAATGCGGAATGGAATGTGGAATGGAATGGAAAGGAATGTGCAATGGAATGGAAAAGAATGGAATGTGGAATGGAATGGAATGGAATGTGGAATGGAATATGGAATGGAATGGAATGCAATGTGAAAAGGAATGGAATGGAATGCGGAATGGAATCGAATGGAAAGTGAAAAGGAATCAAAGGAATGTGGAATGGAATGGAATGGAATGTGGAATGGATGGGAATGGAATATGGAATGGAATGGAATGGAATGAGGAATAGAATCGAATGGAATGCGGAATGGAATGGAATGGAAAGTGAAAAGGAATGGTAAGGAATGAGTAACGCAATGGAATGGAATGTAGAATTGAATGTGGAACAGAATGTGGAATGGAATGTGGAATGGAAAATGGAATGGAATGGAAAAGAGTGGAATGTGGAATGGAATGTGAAATGTAATGGAATGGAATGTGGAGTGGAATGTGGAATGGAATGTGGAAAGTAATGAAATGGAAAGTTAGAAGGAATGGCATGGAATGTGGAATGGAATGTCGAATTCAATGGAACAGAGTGGAATGGAAATTGGAAAGGCATGTAGAATGGAATGTGGAATGGAACGGAGTGGAATGTGGAATGGAATGGAATGGAATGTGGAATGGAATGTGGAATGGTATGGAATGGAACGTTTAATGGAATGTGGAAAAGAATGTGGAATTGAGTGGAATGGAATGTGTAATGGAATGATGAATGGCATGGAATGGAACGTGGAATGGAACGTGGAATGGAACGTGCAACGGAATGTCAAATGGAATGTGGAATGGAATGCAACGGAATTTGAAATCGAATGTGGAATGGAACATTGAATGGAAAGTGGAATGGAACGTGGAAAGGAAAGTGGAATGCAAAGTGCAACGGAATCTGGAATGGAATGTGGAATGGAATGCTGTGGAATTTGAAATGGAATGTGGAATAGAATGGAATGTGGAATGGAATGTAGAATGGAATATGGAATGGAATTTGGATTGGAATGGAATGGAAAATGGAATGGAATTTGGAATGTACTTTAATGTGGCATGGAATGTAGAATGGAATGTTGAATGGAATGTGGAATGGAGTGTGGAACGCAATGTGGAAGGGCATGGAATAGAATATGGAATGGAATGTGAAATGGAATGAATTGGAATGTCGAACGGAATTTGGAATGGAACGGAATGGAATGGAATGGAATGTGGAATGGAATGGAATGGAATGTGGAATGGAATTGAATTGAATGGAACGGAATGTTGAATGTAATGGAATGGAATGTGGAAAGTAATGTGAAATGGAATTGAATGGAATGCGGAATGGAATGTGGAATGGAATGTGGAAAGGAATGGAATGCAATGTGGAATGGAATGTAGAAATGAAAGTGCAATGGAATGGAAAGCAACGTGGATTGGAATGGAATGGAATGCGCAATACTATGGAATGAAATGTGGATTGGAAACTGGAAAGAAATGAAATGAAATTTGGAAAGGAATGCAATGCGGACTGTAATGCAAAGGAATGGAATGGAATGTGAAATAGAATGGAATGGAATGTGGAATGGAACTTAATGGAATGTGAATGCAATGGAATGCAATGCAGAATGGAATGTGGATTGGAATGTGGAATGGAATTGAATGGAATGTGGAATGGAATGGAATGCAATGTGGAATGGAATGTGGCATGGAATGGAATGGAATATGGAATGGAATGGAATGGATTGTAGAATGGAATGGAATGCAATGTGGAATGGAATGGAGTGGAAGGTGGAATGGAATACAATGGAAAGCAATGTGGAATGCAATGGAATCGAAAGGAATGGAATGGAATGGAAGGTTATGCAGAATGGAATGTGGAAAGGAATGGAAAGCAATGTGGAAAGGAATGGAATGGAATGCAATGTGGAATGGAATGGAATTTGGAAGGGAAAGTGGAATGTAGAGAAATGCAAAGTGAAAAGGAATGGAATGGATAGTGGAATGGAAAGGAAGGGATTGCAGAAAGCAATGGAAAGGAATGGAATAGAATAAGGAATGGAATGGAATGGAATGCATTGTGGAATGGAATGCAATGGAATGGAAAGTGGAATGCAATGGAATGGAATGGAAAGTGGAATGCAATGGAATGGAATGGAATGGAGTGGAATGGAATGGAATGGAGAACGGAATGTGGAATGGAATGCAATGGAATGTGGAATGGAATGGAATGCAATGCAATGGAATGGAATATGGAATGGAATGGAATGGAATGGAATATGGAATGGAATGGAACGTAGAATGGAATTTGGATTGGAATCTGGAATGAAATTGAATGGAATGTGGAATGGAATTTAATGGAATGTAGAGTGGTATTTAGAATGGAATGGAATGAAATGTGGAATGGAATGCAGCATGGAATGGAATGGAATGTGGAATGGAAAGGAATGGGAGGGAATGGAGTGGAATGGAATGGAAGTGAATGCGGAATGGAATGTTGAATGGAATGGGAACGAATGTGGAAGTGAATGGAAAGGAATGGAATGTGGAATGGAATGGAATGGAATGTGGAATTGAAAGGAAAGGATTGTAGAATGGAATGGAATGGAATGGGTTGGAATGTGGAATGGAATGGAATGGAATTGAATGTTGAATGGAATGGAATGGAAAGTGGAATGGAATGTAATGGCATGTGGAATGCAATGGAATAGAAAGCGGAATGGAATGGAATGGAATGTGGAATGGAATGGCATTGAATGAGGAAAGGAAAGTGGAATGGAATGGAATGTGCAATGGAATTGAATGGCATGTGGAATGGAACAAAATGGAATGTAGAATGCAATGTGGAATGCAATGTGGAACGGAATTGAATGGAATGTGGAATGGAATGGAATGGAATGTAGAATGGAATTTGTAATGGAATGGAATGGTATGTGGAATGGAATGTGGTACGGAATGGAATGGAGTGTGGAATGTAATTGAAAATATTGTAGAATGGAATGGAATGGAATGGATTGGAATGGAATATGGAATGGAATGATATAGAATGGAATATGGAATGGAATGGAATGGAAGATGGAATGAAATGGAGTGGAATGTGGAATGCAATGGAAACAATGAAATGGAATGGAATGGAATGTGGAAAGGAATGGAAAGGAATACGGAATGGAATGGAATGAAATGTAATGTGGAACAGAATGGAATGGAATGTGATATTGAATGGAATCAAATGTGGAATGGAATTGAATGGAATGTGAAAAGGAACGGAATGGAATCCGGAATGGAATGGAATGGAATGTGGAAAACAATGGAACGGAAAGTAGAATGGAATGGAATGGAATGTGGAATAGAATGGAGTAGAATGAGGAAAGGAAGGTGGAATGGAATGTGGACTAGAATGTAATGGAACCTGGAATGGATCGTGGAATGTAACGTGGAATGGAAAGTGGAAAGGAAGGTGGAATGGAAAGTGGAATGAAAGGTGGAATGGAATGTCTAATGGAATAGAATGGAATCGAATGGAATGTGGAATGGAAATGAATAGAATGGAATGTGGAATGGAACGTGGAATGGAACAGAATGGAATGTGGAAGGGAACGTGGAATGGAAAGTGGAGTAGAACGTGGAATGGAATTGAATGGAATGTGAAATGGAATGGAATGGAATGGAATGTGAAATGGAATGCAATGTGGAATGGAATGAAATTTGAAATACAATGGAATGGAATGTGGAATGGAATGGAATGGAATGCAGAATGGAATTTAATTGAGTGGAATGTGGAATAGAATTGAGTGGAATGTGCAATGGAATGTGGAATGGATTCTAATGGAATGTGGAATGGAATTGAATGGAATGTGGAATGCAATGGAGTGGAATGTACAGTGGAATGCAATGGAGTGGAATGTACAATGGAATGTGGAATGGAATGTGGAATGGAAATGAATGGAATGTGGAATGGAATGCAATGGAATGTAGAACGGAATGTGGATAGGAATAGATTGGAATCTGGAAAGGAATGAGGTATGGAATGGAATGGAATGTGGAATGGAATGTGATATGGAATGGAATGGAATGTGGAATGGAATGGAAAGGACTGTAGAATGGAATGGAATGGAATGGAATATGGAATGGAATGCAATGGAATGTGGACTGCATTGGAATAGAATGGTAGGAAATGCATAATGGAAAGTGAAATGGAATGGAGAGAATATGGAATAAAATGGAATGGAATAGAATATGGAATGGAATGGAATGGAATTGAAAGGAATGTGAAGTGGTATGTGGAATGAAATGGAATGGAATGTGGAATGAAATGGAATGGAATGTGAAATGGAATGGAATAGAATGTGGAATGGAATCGAATGGAATGTGAAAAGGAATGGAATTGAAAGTGGAATGGAATGGAATAGAATGAGGTATGGAAAGTGGAATGGAATGGAATGGATTGTGGAATGGCTTGGAATGGAATGTGGAATAGATCGTGGATTGGAACCTGGAATCGACAGATGAAAGGAACGTGGACTGGAACGTGGAATGGACCGTGGAATGTATTGTGGAATTGAATTGAATGTAATCGAATGGAATGGGCAATGGAAAGGAATGGAATGTGAAATGGAATGGAATGGAATGTGGAATGCAATGTGAAATGGAATGGAAAGGAATGGAATGTGGAATGCAATGGAATGGAATGTCGAATGGCATGTGGAATGGAAATAATGGAATCAGAAATGGAATGGAATGGAATTTAATGGAAGGTGGAATGGAATGTATTGGAGTAGAAAGTGGAAAGGAATGGAATGGAATGTGGAATGGAATGTAAAATAGAACGTGAAATGAAATGTGGAATGGAATGTGGAATGGAGTGAAATGTGGAATGCAATGTGAAAAGGAATGAGAAATGGAATGGAATGAAATGTGGAATTGAATGGAATGTAGAATGAAATGTTGAAGGTCATGGAATGGAAGGTGGAATTAAATGGAATGGAATATGGAATGGAATGGAGTGGAATGGAAGGTTGAATGTAATGGGATTGAATGGAATGTGGAATGTGATATAACGGAATCGAATGGAAAGCGGACTGGAATGTGGAATGGAAAGGAATGTGGAATGCAATTTATTGGAATGCAGAATGGAATGGAAAAGAATGGATGATAAATGGAATGAAATGGAATGTGGAAAGGAATGTGGAATAGAATGCTATGGAATGTGGACTGGAATGTGGAATGGAATGGAATGGAATGTGGAATGGAATGCAATGGAATGTGGAATGCAATGGAATGGAGTTGAACACGGAATGGAATGGAATGTATGTGGAATGCAATGAAATGGAATGTGGAAAGGAACGGAATGGAATGTGGAATGGAAGGTGGAATGGAATGAAATGGAATGTGGAATGGAACTTAATGGAATGTGGAATAGTATTTGCAATGGAGTGGAATGGAATCTGCAATGAAATGGAATGCAGTGGAATGTGGAATGGAATGGAGTGGAAAAGGGAATGGAATAGAATGGAATGTTGGATGGAATGGAAGGAAATGTGGAACGCAATTGCGTGGAATGTGGAATGGAATAAGGAATGGAATCAGGAATGCAATGGAATGTAAACTAGAATGCAATGTGGGATGGAATGGTATGGAACGTGGAATGGAATGTCGAATGGAATGGAATGGAACATAGAATGGAATGTGGAATGGAACGTGGAATAGAATGTGGAATGGAATGGAATGGAATGGAATGTGGGATCGAATGGAAAGTGGGATTCAATGGAATTGAATGTGGAACGGAATGGAATGCAATTTGGAATGGAATAGGGAATGGAATGGAATGGAATGGAATGAGGAATGGAATGTAATGGAAAGGAATGGAATGTGTAACGGAATGAAATGGAATGTGTAAAGGAATGGAATTGAATGCAATGTGGAATGGATTGGAATGGAATGGAATGAAATGGAATGGAAAGGAATGCGGAATGGAATGGAATGGAATGCGAAATGGAAGGAAATGGAATGTGGAATGGAATGGAATGGAATGTGGAATGGAATGCAATTGAATGTGTTATGGAATCGAATGTAATGGAAAGTGAATTGGAATTGAATGGAATGCGGAATGGAATGTGGAATAGAATGGAATGGAATTTGAAATGGAATGTGGAATGGAATTTGGAATGGAATGTGGAATGGAATGGAATGGAATGTGGAACGGATAGTGGTATCAAATGTGCAATGAAAGGAATGGAATGTGGAATGGAATGCAATTCAATGTGTAATGGAATGGAATGGAATGGAAATTGAAATGCAATTGAATGGAATGCGGAATGGAATGTAGAACAGAAGGGAAGCGAATTTCGAATGGAATGTGGAACAGAATCTGGAATTGAATGTGAAATGGAATGCAATGGAATGTTTAATGGAATGGAATACAATGTGGAATGGAATGGAATAGAATGTGGACTGGAATGTGGAATGCAATGGAATGGAATGTGGAATGGAGTAGAATGGCATGTGGACAGAAATGGAATAGAATGGAATGGAATGTGAAACTGAATGTAATGGAATGTGGAATGCAATAGGATGGAATGTGGAATGGAATTGAATTAAATGTAGAATGGAATGTGGAATGAAATGGAATGGAACGTGGAATGGAAAGTGTATGGAATGGAATGGAATGTGGAATGGAATGGAATGGAATGTTGAATGCAGTGTGGTAAGGAATGGAATGGAATTTGGAACAGATTGGAATGGAATGTGGAATGCAATGTGGAATGGAATGGAATGGAACATGGAATGGAACGTGGAATGCAACGTGGAATGGAACGTCTAACGGAACTCGGAATGGAACGTGGAATGGAATGTGCAATGGAATGTGGAATGGAATGAACTGGAATGTGGAATGGAATTTGGAATGGACTGTGGAAATTAAAGTGGAATCAAAGTGGAATGGAACGTGGAATGGAAGGTGGAATGGAACGAGTAATTGAATATGGAATGGAATGTGGAATGGAATGGAATGGAATGTGGAATGGAATGTGGAATGGAATGTGGAATGGAACACGCAATGGAATGGAGTGGAATGTATCATGTAATAGAATGGAATAGAATGTGGAATGGAATGTGGAATAGAAAGGAATTGAATGTGGAACGGAATGTGGAATGGAACGTGGAATGGAAAGGAATGGAATGCGGAATGGAAAGTGCAATGGAATGTGGAATGTAATGGAGAGAAATGTGGTACGGAATGTGGAATGGAATGCTGTGGAATGTGGAATGAAATGGATTGGTATGTGGAAAGGAATGTGGAATGGAATGGAATGGAATGGAATATGGTATGGAATGTGGAATGAAATGTAATGGAACATGAAATGGAAAGTGGAATGGAATGGAATAGAACGTGGAATGGAACGTGGAATGGAATGTGGAACGGAATGGCATATAATGTGGAATGGAATGTTGAATGGAATGTAACAGAACGTGGAATGGAACGTGGAATGCAACGTGGAAAGGATCGTGGAACGTAACGTGGAATGGAACGGGGAATGGAATGTGGAATGGAATGAACTGGAATGTGGAATGGAATGTGCAATGGAACGGGGAATGGACTGTGGAATTTAAAGTGGAATGGAAACTGGAATTAAACGTGGAATGGAAGGTGGAATGGAACATGGAATGGAACGTGGAATGGAATGGAATACAACGTGGAATGGAATGGAAAAGAAGGTGGAATGGAATGGAATGGAATGTGGAATGCAATGGAATGGAAAGGAATTGGAATGGAACGTGGAATGGAATGGAATATAATGTGGAATGGAATGGAAAGGAAGGTGGAATGGAATGGAATGGAAAGTGGAAATGAAGGTGGAAGAGAATGGAATCGAATATTGAATGGAATATGGAATGGAATGTGGAAAGAATTGTAATGGAAGATGGAATGGAACGTGGAATGGAATGTGGAAAGGAACGTGGAAAAGAATGGAATGGAATGTGGAATGGAATGTGGAATGGAAAGTGGAATGGAATGGAGTGGAATGTGGAATGCAATGGAATGGAAGAGTGCAATGTGGAATGGCATAGAATGGAATGTGGAATGGAATGTGGAATGTGATGTAGAATGTGGAATGGAATCTGTAATGGAATGGAGTGGAATGTGGAATGGAATGAAATAGAGAGGAATGTAGAATGGAATGGAAAAAAATGTGGAATGGAAAGTGGAATGGAATGAAATGGAATGTGGAATGGAACATTAAATGGAATGTGGAATGGAATATGGAATGGAATGGAATGGAAAGTGGAATGGAACATTTAATGGAATGTGGAATGGAATATGGAATGGAATGGAATGGAAAGTGGAATGGAACGTGGAATATAACGGGGAAAGGAACGTGGAATGGAACGTGGAATGGAATGTGGAATGGAATGCAGTTGAATTTGGAATGGAATGTGGAAGGAAATGGAATGCAACTTGGAAAGGAATGGAAAGCAACGTGGAATGGAATGAAACGGAATGCACAATGCAATGAAATGGAATTGGAATGGAAAGGAATGGAATGTGGAATGGAATGTGGAATGGAATGGAATGCAATGTGGAATGGAATGTGCAATGGAAAGTGGAATACAATGGAATGTGAAATGGAATGGAATGCAATTGAATGGAATGTGAAAACGAATGGAATGGAATGTGGAATGGAATGGAATGGAAGATAATGGAATGTAAAATGGAACAGAATGGAATGTAATGTGAAATGGAATGGAATGGAATGTGGAATGGAAATTGGAATGCAATGTAATGAGGAATGAAATGGAATGGAATGGAAAGGAATGTGGAATGGAATGGAAAGGAATGTGGAATTGAATGGAATGGATTGCGGAATGGAATGGAAAGGAATGAAATGTGGAATGGAAAGTAAAGTAATGGAATGGAAAGGAATGGAATCAAAAGTTGAATGGAATGTTAAGGAATGTGGTATGGAATGGAATGGAATGAGGAATGCAATGGAACTGAATGTGGAATGGAATGTGGTATGGAATGGAATGGAAAGTAGAATGGAATGGAATGGATTGTGGAATGGAATGGAATGGAATGGAAAGTGGAATGTAATGGAATGGATTGAGGAACGGAAAGGAATGGAATGAAATGTGGAATGGAAAGGAATGGAAAAGAATGGAATGGAATGGAATGTTGTGTAATGGAATGTGGAATGGAATGGAATGGAATGAGGAATGGAATGGAAGGTGGAAAGGAATGCAACTGAATGTGGAATGGAATGGAATGGAATGTGTTATAGGATGTAAAGGAGTGGAATGTGGAATGGAATGGGATGGAATGTGCAATGGAATGTGGAATGGAATGTTGAATGCAATGTGGAATGGAATGTGGAATTGAATGGAATGGAATGTGGACTGGAATGGAACGGATTGGAATGGCATGGAACGTAGAATGAAATGTGGAACGGAATGGAATGGAATGTGGAATGGAATTCAATGGAATTTCGAATGAAATGTAATGGAATGTGGAATGTAATGGAAAGGATGGTGGAACGGAAAGTAGAATGGAATGGAAAGGAATGTGGAATGGAATGGAACGGATTGAGGAATGGAATGGATTGGAATGCAATGTGGAATGGAAAGGAATGGCATGGAATGGAAAGGAATGGTATGGAAAGTGGAATGAAATGTGGAATAGAATGGAATGGAATGTGGAGTGGAATGGAATGGAATGTGGAAAGGAATGTGGAATGGAATGGAATGGAAAGTGAAATAGAATGGAATGGAATGTGGCATTGAATGGAATGGAGTGGAATGGAATGTGTAATGTAATGGCATGGAATGTAGAACACAGTGTGGAATGGAATGGAATGGAAAGAGGAGTGCAATGAAATGGAATGAGGAGTGGAATGGAATGGAGTGTAATGTGGAATTGAATGGGATGGAATGTGGACTGGAATGTAGAATGGAATGCGGAATGGAATGTGGAATGTAATGTGGAATGGAATGCAGTTGAATTTGGAATGGAATGTGGAAGGAAATGGAATGCAACTTGGAAAGGAATGGAAAGCAACGTGGAAAGGAATGAAATGGAATGTGCAATGAAATGAAATGGAACGTGGAATGGAAAGGAAAGGAATGTGGAATGGAATGTGGAATGGAATGGAATGCAATGTGGAATGGAATGTGTAATGGAAAGTGGAATACAATGGAATGAGAAATGGAATGGAATGCAATTGAATGGAATGTGAAAACGAATGGAATGGAATGTGGAATGGAATGGAATAGAAGATAATGGAATGTAAAATGGAACAGAATGGAATGTAATGTGAAATGGAATGGAATGGAATGTGAAATGGAAATTGGAATGCAATGTAATGAGGAATGAAATGGAATGGAATGGAAAGGAATGTGGAATGGAATGGAAAGGAATGTGGAATTGAATGGAATGGATTGCGGAATGGAATGGAAAGGAATGAAATGTGGAATGGAAAGTAAAGTAATGGAATGGAAAGGAATGGAATCAAAAGTTGAATGGAATGTTAAGGAATGTGGTATGGAATGGAATGGAATGAGGAATGCAATGGAATTGAATGTGGAATGGAATGTGGTATGTAATGCAATGGAAAGTAGAATGGAATGGAATGGATTGTGGAATTGAATGGAATGGAATGGAAAGTGGAATGTAATGGAATGGATTGAGGAACGGAAAGGAATGGAATGAAATGTGGAATGGAAAGGAATGGAATAGAATGGAATGGAATGGTATGTTGTGTAATGGAATGTGGAATGGAATGGAAGGTGGAAAGGAATGCATTGGAATGTGGAATGGAATGGAATGGAATGTGTTATAGGATGTAAAGGAGTGGAATGTGGAATGGAATGGGATGGAATGTGCAATGGAATGTGGAATGGAATGTTGAATGCAATGTGGAATGGAATGTGGAATTGAATGGAATGGAATGTGGACTGGAATGGAACGGATTGGAATGGCATGGAACGTGGAATGAAATGTGGAACGGAATGGAATGGAATGTGGAATGGAATTCAATGGAATTTCAAATGAAATGTAATGGAATGTGGAATGTAATCGAAAGGATTGTGGAACGGAAAGTAGAATGGAATGGAAAGGAATGTGGAATGGAATGGAACGGATTGAGGAATGGAATGGATTGGAATGCAATGTGGAATGGAAAGGAATGGCATGGAATGGAAAGGAAAGGTATGGAAAGTGGAATGAAATGTGGAATAGAATGGAATGGAATGTGGAGTGGAATGGAATGGAATGTGGAAAGGAATGTGGAATGAAATGGAATGGAAAGTGAAATAGAATGGAATGGAATGTGGCATTGAATGGAATGGAGTGGAATGGAATGTGGAACGTAATGGCATGGAATGTGGAACACAGTGTGGAATGGAATGGAATGGAATGGAAAGTGGAGTGCAATGAAATGGAATGAGGAGTGCAATGGAATTGAGTGTAATGTGGAATTGAATGGGATGGATTGTGGACTGGAATGTAGAATGGAATGCGGAATGGAATGTGGAATGTAATGTGGAATGGTATGGAATGCAATGTGAACTGTAATTGAATGGATTGGAATGGAATGGAATGTGGAATCGAATGTGGAATGGAGTGGAATGGAATGTGGAATGGAATTCAATGGAGTTTCGAAGGAAATGGAATGGAATGTGGAATGGAATGGAAAGGAATGTGGAATGGAAGGTTGAATGGAATGTGGAATGGAATGGAATGGATTTCGGAATGGATTGGAATGCAATGGAAAGTGGAATGGAACGGAATGTGTAATGGAATGCAAGGGAATTGTAATGGAATGGAGTGGAATGTGGAATGGAATGGAATGGAACTTGTAATGGAATGGAATGTGGAATGGAATGGAAAGGATAGGAATGGAATGTGAAGAAGAATGTGGAATGGAAATGTGTGGAAAGTGGAATGGAATGTGAAATGGAATGTGGAATGGAATGGAACAGAATGTGTAATGCAAAGGAATCGTATGTGGAAAGAATGGAATGGAATAGGGAATGGAATGGAATGGAATGAGGAATGGGGAATGGACTGGAATGAAATGTGGAAAGGAAAGTAATGGAATGGAATGGAATGGAATGGAATGGAATGGAACGGAATGGAATGGAATGGAATGTGGAATTGAAGAGATTAGAATGTGGAATGGAACATGGAATGGAAGATGGAATTGAATGGAATGGAACATGGAGGGGAAAGTGGAATAGAACGTGGAATGGAACAGGGAATGGAATCGAAAGCAATGTGTAATGGAATGGAATGGAAGTTGGAATGGAATGGAATGAAATGCGGAATGGAATGGAATGGAATGGAAAGGAATGTGGAAAGTAATGGAATGACATGTGGAATGGAATGGAATAGAATTTGGAGTGGAATGTGGAATGTAATGGAATGGAATGTGAAATGGAATGGAATGGAATGTGGAATGGAAAGGAATGGAACGTCGAATGGAATGTGGAATGGAATGTGGAATCGAATGTGAAATGGAAGGGAATGGAATGTGGAATGGAAGGGAAAGGAATGTGGAATGGAAAAGAATTTAAGAGTGCAATGTGGAATGGTATGGAATGTAATGTGGAATCGAATCTGGAATGGAATGTGGAATGGAATGAAGTGGAATGTGGAGTGGAATGTGGAATGGAATGTGGAATGGAATGGAGTGGAATGTGAAATGGAATGGAATGGAATGTGGAATGGAATGGAATGGAATCTGAAAAGGAATGCATTGCAATGTGGAATGGAATGCAATGGAATTTGGAATGGAATGGAAGGGAATGTGGAATGGAATGGAATGGATTGTGGAATGGAATGGAATGGATTGTGGAATGGTATGTGGAATGGAATGGAATGGAAAGTGGAATGGATCGTGGAATGGAACGAAAAATCTAAAGTGGAAAGGAAAGTGGAATGGAATGTGGAAAGGAACGTGGACGGGAACGTGGAATGTACGGTGGAATGGAATGTGGAATGGAATGGAATGGAATCGAATGGAATCTGGAATGGAATGGAATGGAATGTGGAATGGAACGGAATGGAATGTGGAAGGGAATGGAGTGGAATGGAATGTGGAATGGTATGGAATGGAATGTGGAATGGAATGTGGAAATGATTGGAATGGAATGTGAAATGGAATGGAGTGGAATGTGGAATGCAATGTGAAATGGAATGGAATGGAATGGAATGGAATGTGGAATGGAATGTAACGGAAGGTGGAATGGAATGTGGAATGGAATGGAATGGGATGTGAAATGGAATCGAATGGAAAGTGGAATGGGATGGAATGGAGTAGAAATTGGAATGGAGTAGAAATTGGAATGGAATGGAATGCAATGTGGAATGGAATGTGGAATGGAGTGGAATGGAATGTGGAATCGAATGGAATGGAATTTGGAATGGAATGTGGAATGGAATGGAAAGGAATGTTGAATGGAATGTTTAATGTAATGTGGAATGTAAAGGAATGGATTGAGGAATGGAACGTGGAATGGAACGTGGAATTGAATGTGGAAGGGAATGTGGAATGGAATGGAATGGAATGTGGAATAGAATGGAATGGAATGTGGAAAGGAACATGGAATGCAATGGAAGTGAATTTGGAATGGAATGTGGAATGGAAAAGAATGGAATGTGGAATGGAATGGAATGGAAAGGATTGGAATGCAATGGAATGGAATGGAATGGAATGGAATGCAAAATGGCATGTGGAATTGAATGGAAAGGAATGAGGAATGGAACGGAATGGAATGTGGAATGGAATGAGGAATGCAGTGTGGAAAGGAATGAAGTGGAATGTGGAAAGGAATGTGGAATGGAATGGAGTGGAACTTTGAATGGTATGGAATTGAGAGGAATGTGGAAAGGAATGTGGAATGGAATGGAATTGTATGTGGAATGGAATGTGGAATGGAAAGGAATGGAACGTGTATTGGAACGTGGAATGGAATGCGGAATGAACTGAACCGAATATGAAATGCAATGTGGAATTTAATGGAATGGAATGGAATGTGAAATGGAAGGTGGAATGGAATGGAATGCAATGTGGGATGGAAAGTGGAATGGAATGGAATCTGGAATGGAATGGAATG
Organism: Pongo abelii; assembly: GCF_028885655.2. NCBI lineage: Eukaryota > Metazoa > Chordata > Mammalia > Primates > Hominidae > Pongo > Pongo abelii. The sequence goes on along the minus strand of NC_072000.2, from coordinate 11,697,760 downwards.
TAATGGAATGGACTGGAATGGAATGGAAAGTGGAATGGAATGGAATGGAATGTGAAATGGAATGGAACGGATTGAGGAATGGAATGGAATGGAATGCAATGTGGAATGGAAAGGAATGGAATGGAATGGAATGGAATGGTATGGAAAGTGGAATGAAATGTGGAATAGAATGGAATGGAATGTGGAGTGTAATGGAATGGAATGTGGAAAGGAATGTGGAATGGAATGGAATGGAAAGTGTAATGGAATGGAATGGAATGTGGAATTGAATGGAATGTAGTGAAATGGAATGTGGAATGTACTGGCATGGAATGTGGAACAGAATGTGGAATGGAATGGAATGGAAAGTGGAGTGCAGTGAAATGGAATGTAGACTGGAATGGAATGGAGTGTAATGTGGAATTGAATGGGATGGAATGTGGACTGGAATGTAGAATGGAAAGTGGAATGTAATGTGGAATGGTATGTAATGCAATGTGAACTGGAATTGAATGGATTGGAATGGAATGGGATGTGGAATCGAATGTGGAATGGAGTGGAATGGAATGTGGAATGGAATTCAATGGAGTTTCGAATGAAATGGAATGGAAAGGAATGTGGAATGGAAGGTTGAATGGAATGTGGAATGGAATGGAATGGATTTCGGAATGGATTGGAATGCAATGGAAAGTGGAATGGAACGGAATGTGTAGTGGAATGCAAGGGAATTGTAATGGAATGGAATGGAATGGAACATGTATTGGAATGGAATGGAAGAGATAGGAATGGAATGTGAAGAAGAATGTGGAATGGAAATGTATGGAAAGTGGAATAGAATTTGAAATGGAATGTGGAATGGAATGGAACGGAATGTGTAATGCAAAGGAATCATATGTGGAAAGAATGGAATGGAATAGCGAATGGAATGGAATGGAATGAGGAATGAGGAATGGAATGGAATGAAATGTGGAAAGGAATGTAATGGAATGTAATGGAATGGAGTGGAATGGAATGGAATGTGGAATTGAACAGATTAGAATGTGGAATGGAACATGGAATGGAAGGTGGAATGGAATGGAATGGAACATGGAGGGGAAAGTGGAATAGAACGTGGAATGCAACAGGGAATGGAATCGAAAGCAATGTGTAATGGAATGGAATGGAAGGTGGAATGGAATGGAATGAAATGTGGAATGGAATGGAATGGAATGGAAAGGAATGTAGAAAGTAATGGAATGACATGTGGAATGGAATGGAATAGAATTTGTAGTGGAAAGTTGAATGTAATGGAAAGGAATGTGAAATGGAATGGAATGGAATGTGCAATGGAATGTGGAATGGAAAGGAATGGTACGTCGGATGGAATGTGCAATGGAATGTGGAATGGAATGTGCAATGGAATGTGGAATCGAATGTGAAATGGAAGGGAATGGAATGTGGAATGGAAGGGAATGAAATGTGGAATGGAGTGGAATGGAATGTGGAATGGAATGGAATGCAATGTGGAATGGAATGTGGAATGGAGTGGAATGGAATGTGGAATCGAATGGAATGGAATTTGGAATGGAATGTGGAATGGAATGGAAAGGAACGTTGAATTTAATGTTTAATGTAACGTGGAATGTAAAGGAATGGATTGAGGAATGGAACGTGGAATGGATCGTGGAATGGAATGTGGAATCGAATGTGGAAGGGAATGTGGAATGGAATGGAATGGAATGTGGAATAGAATGGATTAGAACGTGGAAAGGAACATGGAATGCAATGGAAGTGAATTTGGAATGGAATGTGGAATGGAATGGAATGGAATGAGGAATGGAATGGAATGGAATGGATTGGAATGCAATGGAATGGAATGGAATGAAATGCAAAATGCCATGTGGAATTGAATGGAAAGGAATGAGGAATGGAATGGAATGGAATGTGGAATGAAATGAGGAATGCAGTGTGGAAAGGAATGAAGTGGAATGTGGAAAGGAATGTGGAATGGAATGGAGTGGAACTTTGAATGGTATGGAATTGAGAGGAATGTGGAAAGTAATGTGGAATGGAATGGAATTGTATTTGGAATGGAATGTGGAATGGAATGGAATGGAAAGTGGATTGGAACGTGGAATGGAATGTGGAATGGAATGTGGAATGAACAGAACCGAATATGAAATGCAATGTGGAATTTAATGGAATGGAATGGAATGTGGAATGGAAGGGAATGGAATGTGGAATGGAATGGAATGGAATGTGGAATGGAATGGAATGAAGTTGAATTTGGAATGGAATGCAGATTGGAATGGAATGGAATAGAATGGGATGGAAGGTGGAATGGAATGGAATGGAAAGTAATAGAATGTGTAATGTAATGAAACTGAATGTGGAAAGGAATGAAATGGAATGGAACGTGGAATGGAATGGAATGAAAGGGATGGCGGAATAGAATGGAATAGAAAGCGGAATGGAATGCAAATGAATGTGGAATGGATTGGAATGGAATGTGTAAAAGAATGTGAAATGGAATTGAATGGAATCCGGAATGGAATGTGGAATGGAATGCTGTGGAATTTGGAAAACAATGTGGAATGGAAAGTGGAATCGAATGTGGAAAGTAATGTGGAATGGGATGGAATGGAATGTGGAGTGAAATGGAATGGAATGTGCAATGGAATGGAATGGAGTGCATAGAGGAATGGCATGGAATGGAATGTGGAATGGAATGTGGAATGGAATGTGGAATGGAACGTTGAATGGAATGAAGTGTAATGTGGAATGGAATGTGGAATGCAATGTGGAATACAACAGAATGGAATGTGGAATGGAATGGAATGGATTGGAATGTGGAATGGAATGTAGAATGGAATGTGGAATGCAATGTGGAATGGAATGGTATGAGGAATGGAATTTGGAGTGGAATGAAATGGAATGGAATGTGGAAAGGAAAGCGGAATGAAATAGAATGGAATGGAATGGAATATGGTATGGAATGGAATGGAATGGAATGTGGAATGGAATGGAATAGAAGGGAATGGAATGTGTAATGGAATGAAACGGAATGTGGAAAGGAAGGTAATGAATTGGAATGTGGAATGGAATGGAATGGAATGGAATGGAATGCGGAATGGAATCGAATTGAATGTGGAATGGAATGCAATTGAAAGTGGAATGGAATGGAATGGAATGTGGAATGGAACGTGAAAAGGAAGTGAATGGGATGAGGAATGGAATATAGAATGGAATGTAATGGAATTTGGAATGGAATGTGGAATCGATTGTGTAAAGGAACGGAATGCAATGTGGAATGGAATGTAGAATGGAGTGTGCAATGGAATGGAATGGAATGTGAAATGGAATGGAATGGAGTGTGCAATGGTTTGCAAAGGAATCTGGAATGAAATGTGGAATGGAATAGAATGTGGAATGGAATGGAATGCAATGTGGAATGGAATTGAACGGAATGTGGAATGGAGTGGAAAAGAAAGTAGAATGGAATGTGGAATGGAATGGAATGGAATGTGTAATGGAATGTGGCATGGAATGAAACGCAATGTGGAATGGAATGGAATGGATTGTGGACGGGAATGGAAAGGAATGGAATGGAATATGGAATGGAATGGAATGGAATTGAATGTGAAATGGAATGGAATGGAATGCGGAATAGAATGTGGGATAGAATGCAAAGCAATGTGGAACGGAATGGAATGGAATGGAATGGGGAATGGTATGTGGAAAGGAATGGAAAGGAATGTGAAAAGGAATGAAATTGAATGTGGAATGGAATGGAATGGAATATGAAGGGGAATGGAATGGAATGTGGTATGGAATGTGGAATGGAATGGAATGGAATGTGGAAACGAACGTGGAATGTAATGTGAAATGGAATGAAAAGGAATGTGGAATGGAATTGAATGGAATGTGGAATTCAATGGAATGCAATGAAATGGAATGGAAATTGAAATGGAATGGAATGGAATGTGGATTGGATTGAAATGGAGTGGAATGTGGAATGCAATGGAATGGAATGTGGAATGGAATGTGGAATGGAATGTGGAATGGAATGTGCAATGGAATGTTTAATGGAATGGAATGGAGTGGAATATGGAAAGGAATGGAATGTAATGAGGAATGCTATGTGGAAATAAATGTGCATTGGAATGTGGAATGGAATTGAGTGAAATGTGGAATGAAATGTGGAATGGAATTGAGTGGAATGTGGAAGTGAATGGAGTGGAATATGGAATGGAATGTAATGGAATGTATAATGGAATGCATTGGAATATGGAATGGAATGTGGAATGGAATGGAAGGGAACGTGGAATGGAACGTGGAATGCAACGTGGAAAGGGATGTGGAACAGAACGTGGAATGGAACGTGGAATGGAAAATGGAATGGAATGTGGAATGGTAAGTGGAATGGAACGTGGAATGGTATGTGGAATGGAACGTGGAATGGAACGTGGAATCGATAGTGGAAAGGAAAGTGGGATGGAATGTGGAATGAAGCGTGGAATGGAATGGAATGGAAAGTGGAGTGGAATGTGGAATGGAATGTGCAATGGAATGTTTAATGGAATGGAATGGAGTGGAATATGGAAAGGAATGGAATGTAATGAGGAATGCTATGTGGAAATAAATGTGCATTGGAATGTGGAATGGAATTGAGTGAAATGTGGAATGAAATGTGGAATGGAATTGAGTGGAATGTGGAAGTGAATGGAGTGGAATATGGAATGGAATGTAATGGAATGTATAATGGAATGCATTGGAATATGGAATGGAATGTGGAATGGAATGGAAGGGAACGTGGAATGGAACGTGGAATGCAACGTGGAAAGGGATGTGGAACAGAACGTGGAATGGAACGTGGAATGGAAAATGGAATGGAATGTGGAATGGTAAGTGGAATGGAACGTGGAATGGTATGTGGAATGGAACGTGGAATGGAACGTGGAATCGATAGTGGAAAGGAAAGTGGGATGGAATGTGGAATGAAGCGTGGAATGGAATGGAATGGAAAGTGGAGTGGAATGTGGAATAGAATTTGGAATGGAAGGTGGAATGGAACATGGAATGGAAAGTGTAATGGAATGGAATGGAATGTGGAGTGGAATGGAATGGAATGTGGAATGGAATGTGGAATAGAATGTGGAATGGAATGGAATGGAATGTGGAATGGAATGGAGTTGAATGTGGATTGGAAAGTGGAATGGAACGGAATGGAAATGGGAATGGAATGGAATGGAGTGGAATGTGGAATGGAATGGAATGGAATGTGGAACGGAATGTAGAATGGAATGTGGCATGCAACGTGGAATGGAATGTGGAATGGAATGGAATGGAATGTGGAATGTACTGGAATGGATTGTGAACTGGAATGGAATGGAATGGAACGTGAAATGGAATGAAATGTGGAACGGAAATCAACAGAATTTGGAATGGAATGGAATGGAATGTGAAATGGAATGGAAAGAATGTGGAATGGAAAGTGAAATGGAGTGGAATGGAATGTGGAATGGAATGGAATGGATTGCAGAATGGAATGTAAGGTGAAATGGAATGGAATGGAATGTGGAATGGAAGGCAATGGAATGTGGAATGGAATGGAATGGAACATGGAATGGAATGGAATGGAACGTGGAATGGAATTTAATGGAAAGGAATATGGAATGGAATGGAATGAAAAGGAATGGAATGTGGAATGGAATGCTGAATAGAATGTGGAAGAGAATAGAATGGAATGTGAAAAGCAAAGGAATGGAAAGGGGATGGGAATGGAATGTTATATGGAATGGAATGGAATGGAATGGGATGTGGAATGGAAAGGAATGGAATGGATTGTGCGAAGGAAAGTAACGGAATTGAATGGATTCGAACAGAATGTGGAATGAAATGGAATGGAATGTGGAATGGAATGGGATGGAATGTGTAGTGGTACGTGATGTGGAATGCAATGGAATGGAATGAGAAATGGAATGGAATGGAAAGGAATGTGGAATGCAATGGAACAGAAATTGGAATGGAACTTTGTTTTTAACGTGGAAAGGAATGGAATGGAACGTGATGAGGAAAGTGGAATTTAACGTGGAAAGGAAAGTGGAATAGAATGGAAAACAAAGTGGAATAAAACGAAATGGAAGGTGGTACGGAATTGAATGGAGTGTGGAATGTATTGGAATGGAATGTGGAAATGAATGGAATGGAATTTCAAAGGGAATGTGGAATGTAATGGAATGGAATGTGAAATGCAATTTGGAATGGAATGGAATGGAATGTGGAATGGAATGTGGAATGGAATGTAGAATGGAATGGAATGGAATGGAATGTGGAATGGAATGGAATGGAATATGGAATGGAATTGATTGGAATGGAATGGAATTTGAAATGAAATTGAATGGAATGTGGAATGGAACGGAACGGAATGTAGTGTGCAATGGTTTGTAGAATACAATGTGAAATGGAATGGAATTGAATGGAGCGGATTGTGGAATGGAATGTGGAATGGAATTTAATGGAATGTTGAATGGAATGTGGAATGGAATGTGGAATTGATGGAATGGAATGTGAAATGGAATGGAATGGAATATGGAATGGAATGTTGAATGGAATGGAACGGAATGTAATGTGGAATGGAATGTGGAATGGAATGGAATGCAATGGAATGTGGAATGGAATATGGAATGGAATGGAAGGGAATGGAATGTGGAATGGAAAGGAATCAAATGTGGCATGAAATGCGGAATGGACTGTACTGGAATGTGGAATATAATGGAATGGAATGTGGAGTGGAATGGAATGGAATGGGGAATGGAATGGAATGGAACTTGGAATGGAACATGGAATGGAATGTGGAATGAAATGTGGAAAGGAATGTGGAAAAGAATGTGGCATGGAATGTGGAATGGAATGGATTTGACTCTGGAATGGAATGTGGATTGGAATGGGGCGGAGTGTACAATTGAAGGGAATGGAATGTGGAAAGGAATGGATTGGAATGTGTAATGGAATGTGTAATGATATGGAACAGAATGTATAATGGAATGTGGAATGGAATGGAATGGATCGTGGAATGGAACATGGAATGGAATGTGGACTGGAACGTGGAAGGGAGTGTCGAATGGAATGTGGAATGCAATGGAATGTGGAATGGAATGGAATGGAATGTGGAATGGAATGTGCAACGGAATGGAAAGGAATGGAATGTGGAAAGGAGTGGAATGGCATGTGGAGTGGAATGGAATGGAATGTGGAATGGAATGGAATGGAACGTGGAATAGAAGGTGGAATGGAACATGCAATGGAATGTGGAATGGAATGGAATGAAATGTGGAAGGGAATGGAACGGAATGGAATGTGGAATGCAGTGGAATGAAAATTGGAATTGAATGGAATGGAATGGAATGTGGAATGGAATGCAATGGAATATGGAAATAATTGAATGGAATGTAATGGAGTTTGTAATGGAGTGGAAGTGAATTTGAAATAGAATGGAATAGAAGGTGTAACGAAATGGAATGGAAAGTGGAATGGACTGGAAGTTGGAATGTAACGTGGAAAGTAATGTAATGAAATGTGGAATGGAATGCAATGGGACGTGGAATGGAACGTGGAATGGAACATGGAATGGAATATGGAATGGATTGGAAAGAAATGTGGAATGGAATGGAATGAAATGTGCAATGGAATTGAATGGAATGGAATGTGGAATGCAGTAGAATGGAATGCAGAATGGAATTGAATGGAATGTGGAATGGAATGGATAGAAGTGGAAGGTGGAATGGAATGGAATGTGAAATGGAATTAAAAATGGAACGTGGAATGCTACGGGGAATGGAATGTGGAATGGAATGCAGTGGAAGGTGGAATTGAATGGAATGGAATGCAATGGAATCTGGAATGGAATGTGGAATGGATTGCAATAGAATGTGGAATGGTATGTGGAATGGAGCATGGAATGGAATCAAATGGAATGTGGAATGGAATGTGGAATGGAACGTGTAATGGAACATGCAATGAAACATGGAATGGAATGTGTAATGGAAAGTGGAATGAAATGGAATGGAATGGAATGGAATGTTAAATGGAATGGAATGTAAAGTGGAATGGAATGGAATTTGAAAAGGAATGGAATGGAATGTGGAAGGGAATGGAATGGAAAGTGGAATGGAATGGAATGGCGAGGAATGTGGAAGGGAATCGAATGGAAAGTGGAATGGAACGTGGAATGGAATGTGGAATTGAATGCAGTGGAACGTGTACTGTAATGGAATGGAAAGTGGAATGGAATGGCGTGGAAACTGCATTGGAATGTGGAATGTAATGGAGTGGAAAGTGGAATCGAATGGAATGGAATGGGGAATGCAATGGAAAGGAATGTGGAATGATGTGGAAAGGAATGGAATGGAAGGTGGAATAGAATGTGGAATGGAATGTGGAATGGAGTGGATTGCAATGTGGAATGGAATGTGTACTTGAATGGAATGGAATGTGGAATGGAACATGCAGTGTAACGTTTAATGGAAAGGGGAATGGAACGTGGAAAGGAAATTGGAATGGAATGTGAAATGGAATGGAATGGAACCTGGAGTGGAAAGTGGAGTGTAGTGAAATGCAATGTGTAATAGAATGTGGAATAGAACCGTATGTGGAATGGAATGTGGAATGTAATGTAATGGAATGGAATGGAATGTGAAATGGAATGGTATTGAATGGAATGGAATGGAATGGAATAGAATGTGGAATGGAATGGAATGGAAAGGAAAGGATTGTGTAATTGAATGGAATGGAATGTGGAAAGGAATGGAATGGAATGATATGTGAAATGGAGTGGAATGGAATGTGGAATGGAATGTGGAATAGAAATGAATGTGGAATATAAAGTGGAATGGAATGGAATGGAATTGAATGTGGAATGGAATGAAATGGCATGCGGAATGGAATGGAACAGAATGTGGAATGGAAAGGAATGGAATGTGAAAAGAAATGAAATTGAACGTGGAATGGAATGGATTGGAATGTGAAATGTAATGTGAAATGAATTTCAATGGAATGCGGAATAGACTGTGGAATGGAATGGAGTGCAACATGGAATGGAAAGTGGAATGGAATGGAATGGAATGTGGAATGGAACGGAATGGAAACGAATGAAATGGATTGTTGAATCGAATAGAATGAAATGTGGAATGAAATGTAATTTAATGTGGAATGGAATGGAATGGAATTGAATGTGGAATGGAATGGAATTGAAAGGAATGGAAGGAGGAATGGAATGGAAGGCAATGTGGAATGGATTGTGGAATGAAGTGGAATAGAAAGTGGAATATAATGGAATGGAATGTTTCCATATAATGGAAATGGAATGGAATGTGCAATGGAATGGAATGGAAAGGAATGGAAGGTGTAATAGAATGGAAGGGAATGTGGAATGGAATCTGGAATGGAATGGAGTGGAATGTGGAATGGAATGAAACGGAATGAGTAATGGAATCCAATGGAATGGAACGTGGAATGGAAATAGGAATGGAATACAATGGAATGGAAGGGAATGTGGAATAGAATGGAATGGAATGGAATGTAACGTGTGGTGGAACGTGGAATGGAATGTGGAATACATTGTGGAATGAAACGTGCAATGGAAAGTGGATTGGAATGGAATGCAATGTGGATTGGAATGGAATGGAAGATGGAATGGAATGTAATGGAATATGGAATGGAATGTAGACTGGTATAGAATGGAAAGGAATGGAAAATGAAATGGAATGGAATGTTATGTGGAATGCAATTAAATGGAATTTGGAAGGGAATGGAATAGAATATGGAATGGAAAGGAATGGAAAGGAATGAAATGAATTGTGGAATGGAATGGAAAGGAAAGTGAAATGTAATGGAATGGAATGTGGAATGGAATGGAATGGAATGTGGAATGGAATGGAATGGAATGTGGAATGGAATATGAAGTAGAATGGAATAGAATGTGGAATGGAATGTGGAAGAGAACGGAATGTGGAATGGAATGGAATGGAAAGGAATGGAATGTGTAATGGAACGAAACGGAATGTGAAATGGAATGGAATGGAATGCGGAATGCAATGGAATGGAATGTGGAATGTAATGTGGAATTGAAAGGAATGGAACAGAATGTGAAAAGGAATGGAATGGAAAGTGGAATGGAATGGAATGTGAAAAGGAATGGAATGGAATGGAACGAGGAATGGATCGTGGAATGGAACGTGGAATTGAAATTGGAAAGGTATGTGGAATGGAACATGGAATGGACCTTGGAATGGAATGTGGAAAGGAATGGAGTGGAATGGAATGGAATGGAATTTGGAATACAATGGAATAATATGTGGAATGGAAGGTGGAATGGAACAGAATGGAATGTGAAATGGAATGGAAAGGAATGGAATGTGGAATGGAAAGGAATGGGAAGTGAAATGGAATGGAATGGAAGGTGGAATGGAATGTAATGAGTGGAAAGTGGAATGGAATGGAATAGAATGTGGAATGGAATGGAATAGAATGTGGAATGGAATGTGGAATCGCGTTTAATGGAATGTGGAATGGAATGGAATGGAATGTGGAATGGAAAGAGGAATGAAATTCAATGGAATTTGGGAGAGAATGGAATGGAATGGAATGGAATGTGGTATGGAAAGTGGAATGGAAGGGAACGGAATGTGGAATGGATTGGAATGGATTGTGGAATGGCATGGAACAGAATGGAATGTGGCATGGAATGTGGAATATAATTCAATGGAGTGTGGAATGGAATGGAATGTTGAATGGAATGTTTTGGAATGTGGAATGTAATGTGGAATGGAATGGAATGCAATGAAATGGAATGTGGAATGGAATGGAATGTGGAGTGGAATTGAATGCAAAGTGGAATGGAATGGAATGGAATGTGGAATGGAAAGTGGAATGGAATGGAATGGAAATTGGAATGGAATGGAATGGAATGTGGAATGGAATGTAACGGAATGTGCAATGGAATGGAATGGAATGGAATGAAATGTGGAATGGAATGGAATGGAATTTAATGATATATGAAATGGAATTAATGGAATGTGGAATGGAATGTGTTGGAATGTGGAATGGATTGTGGAATGGAATGGAATGGAATGTGGAATGCAATGTGGAATGGAATGGAATAAGATGTAAAGGAATGTGGAATGAATTACGGAATGGAATTGAATGGAATTTGGAAAGGAAATTGGAACGGAGTGGAATGGAATGGAATGGAATGTGGAGTGTATTGTAATGTTATGTGGAAAGAAGTGGAATGAAATGTGGAATGGAATGGAATGAAAAGTGGAATGGAACGGAATGTGGAATAGAATGAAATATAATGTGGAATGGAATGTGAAAAGGAATGGAATGGAAAGTGGAATGGAAAGTGTAATGGAATGGAATGGTATGAGGAATGGAATGTGGAATGGAATAGAATGGAATCTGGAATGCAACCTGTAATGGAATGGAATGGTATGAGGAATGGAATGTGGAATGGAAAGTGGAATGTAATGGAATGTGGAAAGGAATGTGGAATGGAACATTTAATGAAATGGAATGAGGAATGAATTACTGAATGCAAAGTGGAATGGAAGGTTGAATGGAATAGAATGGAATGGAAATGGAATGTGTAGTGAGATGGAAAGGAATGTGGAATGGAATGCAATGGAAAGTGTAATGTAACGTTGAAAGGATTGAAATGGTATGTGGAATGGAACGAGGAATGGAATGTCGAATGGAACGTGGAAATGAATGGAATGTGGACTTGAATGTGGAATAGAACCTTGAATGGAATGGGATGTGGAATGGATTGTGGAATGGAATGGAATGGAATGGAAGGTGGAAAGGAATGGAATGGAATGTGGAATGGAATGGAATGGAATGTGGAATGGATTGTGGAACGGAGGAATGGAAAGAAATGTGGAATGGAATGTGGAATGGAGGAATGGAATAGAATGTGGAATGGAATGTGGAATGGAGTGGGATGTCGAATTAAAAGTGGAATAGAATGCGTAATAGGATTTTGAATGGAACGTGGTATGGAATGGAATGTGTAATGGAATGTGGAATGGAAGGTGGAAAGCATTGGAATGGAAAGCATTAGAATGTGGAATGGAATGGATTGGAATGTGAAGAAGAATGGAATGGAAAGTGGAATAGAATGTGAAATGGAATGGAATATAATGTGGAATGGAATCTGGAATGGAATGGAAGGGAATGTGGAATGGAGTATGGAATAGAATGGAGTGGAAAGGAATGGAATGTGGAATGGAATGGAGTGGAATGGAATGGAATGTGGAATGGAATGTGTAATGGAATGGAGTGGAATGTAATGGAATGTGCTATGGAATGTGGAATGGAACGGAGTGGAATGGAATGCAATGTGGAACGGAATGGAATAGAATGTGAAATTAAATGGAATAGAATGTGGAATGCGAAGTATAATGCAATGGAATGGAATGTGGAATGGAATGTTGAAAGGAATGTGGAATGGAACGGAACGGAATGTGGAGTGGAAAGTGGAATAGAATGGAATAGAATGTTGAAAGGAATTGAATGGAATGTGCAATGGAAAGTGGAATGGAATGCGTAATAGGATGTGGAATGGAACGTGGTATGGAATGGAATGTGTAATGCAATCTGGAACGGAAAGTGGAATGGAGTGGAATAGAATTGAATAGAATGTGGAATGGAATGGAATGTGGAATGGAATGGAATGGAATGGAAAGTGGAATGGAATGGAATGGAATGTGGAATGAAATCTTCAATGGAATGAACTGGAATGTGGAATGGATATGGAATTGAATGGAGTGGAATGCAATGGAATGTGGAATGGAATGGAGTTGAATGGAATGGAATATGGAATGGAACGTGGAATGTAATGGAGTGCAATGGAATGGAATGTGGAATGGAATGTGGAATGGAATGGAGTGGAATGGAATTCAATGTGGAATGTAATGGAATGGAATGTGGAATGGAATGGAATGGAAAGTTGGATGTGGAATGCGATGTATAATGCAATGGAACAGAATGTGGAATGGAAAGTTGAATGGAATGTGGAATTGAATGTGGAATGGAATGGAATGCAATGTGGAATGGAACGGAATGGAATGTGGAATGGAATGGAATGGAATGTGGAATGGAATGTGGAACGGAAAGTGGAATGGAATGTGGAATGGAATGTGGAATGGAACGTGGAAAATTATATGGAATGGAATGTGGAATGGAAAGTGGAATGGAATGGAATATGGAATGGAATATGGACTGGAATGTAATGGAATGCAATGTGGAATAGAATGGAATGGAATGGAATGTGGAATGGAATGGAATGGAATGGAGTGGAATGGAACGTGAAATAGAATGGAATGGAATGTGGAATGGAATGTGGAATGCAATGGAATGGAATGTGGAGTGGAAGGTGTAATGCAATGGAATGAAATGTGGAATGGAATGTGGAATTTAATGCAATGGAATGTGAAATGGAATGGAATGTGAAATGCAATGGAATGGAATGCCGAACGGAATGGAATAGAATATAGAATGTAATGTAATGGAATGGAATAGAATGTGTAACGGAATTGAATGGAATGTTGAATGGAAATGAATGGAATGTGGAATGGTATGGATTGGAATGTGGAATGGAGTGGAATGTAATTTGGAATGGAATGTGGAATGGAATGGAGAATGCAATGTGGAATGGAATGTGGAATGGAATGGAATGGATTGTGGAATGGAATGTGGAATGGAATGGAGTGGCATGGAATGGAATGTGAAATCGAATGTGGAATTGAATGAGGAATGGAATGGAACAGAATGTGGAATGGAATGGAATGGAATGTGGAATGGATTGTAATGCAATGCGGAATGTCATGGAATGTATTGTGGAATGGAATGTGGAAAGGAATGGAATGGAATGTGGAATGGAATGTGGAATGGAATGTGGAATGGAACGTGGAATGATATGTGGAATGTAATGAGTAATGGAATGTGGAAAAGAATTGAATGGAATGTGGAATGGAATGGAATGGAATGTGAAATGGAATGGAATGGAATATGGAATGGAATGGAATGGAATGGAATGCAATGTGGAATGGATTGGAATGGAAAGTGGAATGAATGTGGAATTGAATGGAGTGGAATGTGGAATGGAATGTGGAATACAATATAATTGAATGTGGAATGGAATGCAGCGTGCAAAGGAATGGAATGAAAAGTGGAATGGAATTGAAGGGAATGGAATGGAATGTGGAATGGAATGGAATTGAATGGAATGAAATGTGTAATGGAATGGAATGGAATGTGGAATAGAACATGGAAGGAAATGAAATGGAATGTGGAATTGAACGGAAAGGAATGTGGAATAGAACGTGGAATGGAATGGTATGGAATGTGGAATTTAACGGGGAATCTAAAGTGGACTGAAATGTGGAAAGGAATGTGGAATGGAATGGAATATAATGTGGAATGCAATGGAATGGAAATTGGAACGGTATGGAATGCAATGTGCAATCAAGTGTGGAATTCAAACGAATGGAATGTGCAATGGAATGAGGAATGGAATGGAATGGAATGTGGAATGGAACCTGCAATGGAAGGTGGAATGGAATGGAATGGAACATGGACTGGAACGTGCAATGGAACGTGGAATTTCATGGAATGTAACTTGGAATAGAAAGTGGAGTGGAATGTGGAATTTAATGGAATGGAACGTGGAATGGAAGGTGGAATGCAACGTGTAACGGAATTGAATGGAACGTGGAGAGGAACGTGGAAAGGAAAGTGGAATGTAAGGGATTGGAACGTGGAATTCAACGTAGAATGTAAAGTAGAATGGAACAGGGAACGGAAGGAGGAATGGAACATGAATGGAACGTGGAATGGAATAGAATGGAATGTCGAAGGGTAAGGAATGGAATCTGGAATGGTATGGAATGGAATGGAATGAGGACTGGTGTGGAATGCAATGGAATGGAATGTGGAATGGAATGGAATCGAATGTGGAATGGAATGTGGAATGGAAAGTGTAATGGAGTGGAATGTGGAATGGATTGTGGAATAGAATGGAAGGAACAGAATGTGGAATGGAATGTTGTATGGAATGGAATGGAATGTTGAACGGATCGTCAAATGGAAACTGGAATGTAACGTGGAATGGAATAGAATGTGGAACGTAATGTGGAATGGAACGTGGAATGGAATGGAATGTGGAATGGATTGAGGAATGGAATTCAATGGAATGGAATGTGGAATGGAATGGGATGGAATATGGAATGGAATGGAATGGATTATTGAATGGAATGGAATGCAATGTCGAATGTAATGGAAAGGAATGCAATGTGGAATTCAGTAGAATGCAATGTGGAATGGAATATGAAATGGAATGGAATGAAATGTGGAATGCAACGTGGAATGAAAAATTGAATGGAACTTGGAAAGGAACGTGAAATGCTATTGGAATGGAATGTGGAATGGAATGGAATGAAATTTAAGGGAAGGTGAATTGGAGTGGAATGGAATGTGGAATGGAATGTGGAATGGAATGGAATGGAATGTGGAATGGAATGTTTAATGGAATGGAATGAATTGGAATGGGATGAGGAACGGAATGGAATGGATTGGAATTGAATGAACGTGAAATATAAAGGAGAGGAATGTGGAATGGAATGTGGAATAGAATGGAAAGGAATGTGGAATGAATGTGGAATGGAATGGAATGGAATGGAATGTGGAATGCAATGGAATGAAATAAGGAATGAACGGGGAATGAAATGAATGCAATGTGGAATGGAACGCGAAGTAGAATTCAATGGAATGTGGAATGGAATGGAATGAAATGTGGAATGGAACGTGGAATGGAATGGAATGAAATGCGGAATGGAACGAGGAATGGAATGGAATATAATGTGGAATGGAACATGGATTGGAATGTGGAATGGAACATGGAATGGAATGGAATGGGGAACGGAATGTGAAATGGAATATGAAATGGAATGGAATGTGGAATGGATAATGCAATGGAATGTGGAATTCAACGCGGAATGGAATGGAATGGAATGTGCAATGGAACGTGTAATGGAATGGAATGGAATGTGGAATGGAACGTGGAATTTAAAGTGGACGGGAAAGTGGAATGGAATGGAATGTGGAATGGAATGTGGAATGAAAAGTGGAATGGAATGTGGAATAGATTGTGGAATGGAATGGAATGGAATAGAATGTGAAATGGATCGGAATCGAATGTGGAATGGAATGGAATGCGATAACGAATGGAATGGAATGGAATGTGGAATGTAATGGAGAGGAATTGAAAGTAGAATGGAATGGAATGAAATGTGGAATGGAATGGAATGGAATGTGGAATGGAATATGGAAAGGAGTGGAATGGAATGTCGAATGAAATGGAATGGAATGTGGAATGGAATGGAATGGAACGGAATATGTAATGGAATGGAATGGAATGTGTTAAGGAATGCAATGGAATGTGGAATGGAATGTGTAATTTAATGGAATGCGGAATGGAAGTGAAAGGAATGTGGAATGCAATGTTGAATGGAATGGAATGGAATGTGGAATGGAATATGTAATGGAATGGAGTGGAATGTGGAATGGAATGGAATGGAATGAGGAATGGAATTAATTGAGGAATGTAATGTTATGTGCAATGCAACGGAATGTAATGGGAAATGCAATGGAATGGAATGTGTAAAACAATGGAATGAAAGCTGGAATGGAATGTGGGATGGAATTGAATGTGGAATGCAATGGAATGGAATTGAATGGAATGTGGAATTGAACGTGGAATGGAACATGGAAAGGAACGTGGAATGGAATGTGGAACGGAATGTGGAATGGAAGGCAATGGAATGGAATGGAATGTGTTATGGAATGTGAAATGGAATGGGATGGAATTTGGACAGAAATGTGGAATGTAATTTGCAATGGACTGTGGAAAGGAAAGGAATGGAATAAGTAATCGAATGTGGAATATAACGTGTAATGGAACCTGGAAAAGAACATGAAATGGAACGAGGAATGGAATGGAATCAAGCGTGGAATGGAAACTGTCATGGAATGTGGAAAGGAACGTGGAATGGAACGTGAAATTGAGTGGAATGGAAAGTGGAATACAACGCCGAATGCTATGTGAAATGGAATGGAATGGAATGTGGAAAGGAATGGAATGGATTGTGGAATGGAATGGAATGGAATGTGGAATGGAATGGAATGGAACGGAATATGGAATTCTATGGAATGGAACGTAACGTGAAATGGAAAGTGGACTTGAATGGAATGGAATGGAAAGCGGAATTGAATGGAATCGAATGTGGAATTGAATGGAATGGAATGAGCACTTGAATTCAATGGAATGTAATGGAATGTGCAATTCAATTTAATCGAAAGAGGAATTGAATGGAATGGAGTGTGGAATGGAATGAAATGGAAAGTGGAATAGAATGTGGAAAGCAATGGAGTGGAATGGAATGTGGGATGGAATGGAATGGAATGCGGAATGGAAGGTGTAATGGAATGGAATGGAATGTGGAATGTAATGTGGAATGGAATGGAATGGAATGTGGAATGGTTTGTGGAATGGAATGGAATGGAATGTTGAACGTAAAGTGTAATGGAATGGAATGGATTCCAATGAGGAATGGAATGGAATGGAATGTGAAATGGAATGGAATGGGAAGTGGAATGCAATGGAATGGAATGTAGAATGGAATGGAATGGAATGTGGAATGGAATGAAATGGAATTTGGAATGGTATGTGATGGAATGGAATGTAGAATTGAATGGAATTGAATTTGGAATGGAAGGCAATGGAATGGAATGGAATGTGGAATGGAATGCAATGGAATGAGGAATGGAATGGAATGGAATGTGGAATGGAAGGGAATGGAATGTGGAATTGAATGGAATGAAATGCAATGTGGAATGGAATGGAATATGGAATGTAATAGAATGAAATGTAATGTGAACTGGATTGGAATGGAATGCAAAGTGGAATGGAATGGAATGGAGTGTAACGGAATGTGGAATGAAATGGGATGCAATGTGGAATGGAATGGAATGGAATGTGGAATGCAATGGAATGGAATTTGGAATGGAATGGAATGTGTAATGAAATGGAATGGAATGTGGAATGGAATGGAATGGAACGAGGAAGGGATAATGGAATGGAACGTGGAATGGAAATTGGAAAGGTATGTGGAATGGAACATGGAATGGTCCGTGGAATGGAATGTGGAAAGGAATGGAGTGGAATGGAATGGAATGGAATTTGGAATACAATGGAATAATATGTGGAAAGGAAGGTGGAATGGAACGGAATGGAATGTGAAATGGAATGGAATGGAATGGAATGGAATGTGGAATGGAATGGAATGGGATGTGATATGGAATGGAATGGAAGGTGGAATGGAATGTAATGAGTGGAAAGTGGAATGGAATGGAATGGAATGTGCAATGGAATGTGGAATCGCGTTTAATGGAATGTGGAATGGAATGGAATGGAATGTGGAATGGAATGGAATGAAATGGAATGTGGAATGGAAAGAGGAAAGCAATTCAATGGAAATTGGATGAGAATGAAATGGAATGGAATGGAATGTGGTATGGAAAGTGGAATGGAAGGGAACGGAATGTGGAATGGATTGGAATGGATTGTGGAATGGCATGGAATGGAATGGAATGTGGCATGGAATGTGGAATATAATTGAATGGAGTGTGGAATGGAATGGAATGTTGAATGGAATGTTTTGGAATGTTTAACGTAATGTGGAATGGAATGGAATGCAATGAAATGGAATGTGGAATGTAATGGAATGGAATGTGGAGTGGAATTGAATGGAAAGTGGAATGGAATGGAATGGAATGTGGAATGGAAAGTGGAATGGAATGGAATGGAATTTGGAATGGAATGGAATGGAATGTGGAATGGAATGTAACGGAATGTGCAATGGAATGGAATGGAATGGAATGAAATGTGGAATGGAATGGAATGGAATTTAATGATATGTGAAATGGAATTAATGGAATGTGGAAAGGAAAGTGTTGGAATGTGGAATGGATTGTGGAATGGAATGGAATGGAATGTGGAATGCAATGTGGAATGGAATGGAATAAGATGGAAAGGAATGTGGAGTGGATTACGGAATGGAATTGAATGGAATTTGGAAAGAAAATTGGAAGGGAGTGGAATGGAATGGAATGGAATGTGGAGTGTATTGTAATGTTATGTGGAAAGAAATGGAATGAAATGTGGAATGGAATGGAATGAAAAGTGGAATGGAAGGGAATGTGGAATAGAATGAAATATAATGTGGAATGGAATGTGGAAAGGAATGGAATGGAAAGAGGAATGGAATGGAATGGAATGTGGAATGGAAAGGAGTGGAATGTATAATGTAACGTGTGTAATGTGTAATGTGTAATGTGGAAAGTGTAATGTAACGTTGAATGGATTGAAATGGTAAATGGAATGGAATGAGGAATGGAATGTCGAATGTAACGTGGCAATGAATGGAATGTGGACTTGAATGTGGAATAGAACATTGAATGGTATAGGATGTGGAATGGATTGTGGAATGGAATGGAATGGAATGGAATGTGGAAAGGAATAGAATGGAATGTGGAATGGAATGGAATGGAATGTGGAATGGAATGGAATGGAATGTGGAATGGATTGTGGAAAGGAGGAATGGAAAGAAATGTGTAATGGAATGTGGAACGTGGTATGGAATGGAATGTGGAATGGAATGTGGAATGGAAAGTGGAATGCAATGGAATGGAATGGAATAGAATGCGGAATGGAATGGATTGGAATGTGGAGAAGAATGGAATGGAAAGTGGAATAGAATGTGGAATGGAATGGAATATAATGTGGAATGGAATCTGGAATGGAATGGAAGGGATTGAGGAATGGAATATGGAATGGAATGGAGTGGAATGGAATGGAATGTGGGATGGAATGGAGAGGAATGGAATGGAATGTGTAATGGAATGGAGTGGAATGTAATGGAATGTGGTATGGAATGTGGAATGGAAAGTGGAAAGAAATGTGGAATGGAATGCAATCTGGAACGGAATGGAATTGATTGTGAAATTAAATGGAATAGAATGTGGAATGCGAAGTGGAAAGGAATGGAATATGGAATGGAATATGGACTAGAATGTAATGGAATGCAATGTGGAATGGAATGGAATGGAATGGAATGTGGACTGGAATGGAATGTAATGGAGTGGAATGGAATGTGAAATAGAATGGAATAAAATGTGGAATGCGAAGTGGAAAGGAATGGAATATGGAATGGAATATGGACTAGAATGTAATGGAATGCAATGTGGAATGGAATGGAATGGAATGGAATGTGGACTGGAATGGAATGTAATGGAGTGGAATGGAATGTGAAATAGAATGGAATGGAATGTGGAATGGAATGTGGAATGCAATGGAATGGAATGTGGAGTTGAAGGTGTAATGCAATGGAATGCAATGTGGAATGGAATGTGGAATTTAATGCATTGGAATTTGAAATGGAATGGAATGTGAAATGCAAAGGAATGGAATGCCGAAAGGAATGGAATGGAATATAGAATGTAATGTATTGGAATAGAATAGAATGTGTAACGCAATTGAATGGAATGTTGAATGGAAATGAATGGAATGTGGAATGGTATGGAATGGAATGTGGAATGGAGTGGAATGGAATTTGGAATGGAATGTGCAATGGAATGGAGAATGCAATGTGGAATGGAATGTGAAATGGAATGGAATGGATTTTGGAATGGAATGTGGAATGAAATGGAGTGGCATGGAATGGAATGTGAAATCGAATGTGGAATTGAATGAGGAATGGAATGGAATACAATGTGGAATGGAATGGAATGGAATGTGGAATGGATTGTAATGCAATGCGGAATGGCATGGAAAGTATTGTGGAATGGAATGTGGAAAGGAATTTAATGGAATGCGGAATGGAATGGAATGTGGAATGGAATGGAATTGAATGTTTAAAGGAATGGAATGGAATGTGCAAAGGAATGTTTAATGGAATGAAATTGAATGTGGAATGGAGTGGAGTGGAATGTGGAATGGAATGGAATGGAATGGAAGGGAATGTGGAATGGAAAGGAATGTAATGTGGAATGCAATGTGGAATGGAATCGAATGGAATTTGGAATAGAATGGAATGAAATGTGGAAGGGAATGCAATGAAATGTGGAATGGAATGGAATGGAATGGAATGGAATGTCGCAGGCAATGGAATGCATTGGAATGGAATGTGGAATGGAACTGAATGGAATGTGGAATGGAATGGAATGGAGTGGAATGCGGAATGGAATGGAATGAAATGCGGAATGCAATGTGATTGGAATGGAATGGAATGTGTAATACAAGGGAATGGAATGTGGATTGGAATGTGGAATGTAATGGAATGGACTGTGGAAAGGAATGGAATGGAATGGAATGTGAAGAGGAACAGAAAGGAATGTGAAATGGAATGGAATTGACTTTGGAATGGAATGGAATGGAATGTGAAAAGGAATGGAATGGAATTTGGAATGGAATGTGATATGAAATGTGGAATGGAATGAAATGGGATGTGGAATGTTAAGGAATGGAATCTGGAATGGAATGGAATGGAATGTGGAATTGAAAGCAATGGAATTTGGAATGGAATGTAATGGAATTTGGAATGGAATGTTATGGAATGGAATGTGGAATTGAATGGAATGGAATTTGAAATGGAAGAGAATGGAATGGAATGATATGTGGAAACGAATGGAATGGAATGGAATGTGGAATGGAATGGAATGGAATGTGGAATGGAAAGCAATGGAATTTGGAATGGAATGTAATGGAATTTGGAATGGAATGTTATGGAATGGAATGTGGAATAGAATGCTTGGAATTTGGAATGGAAGAGAATGGAATGGTATGATATGTGGAAACGAATGGAATGGAATAAGTAATGGAATGTGGAAAGGAATGGAAAGGTATGTGGAATGGAACGTGGAATGGAATGGAATGGAACGTGGAATGGAATGGAACAGAATGTGTAATGGAACGAGGAATGGAACGTGGAACAGAATGGAATGGAAAGTGGAATATAATGTAATGGAATGTGGAGTGGAATGGAAAGAATGGAATGTCGAATAGAAGGGAATAGAATGTGGAATGGAATGGAATGCAATGTGAAATTGAAAGGAATGCAGAATGGAATTGAATGGAATGGAATGTGAAGTGGAATGCAATGGAATGCAATGTGGAATGGAATGGAATGTAATATAATGGAATATGGAATGGAATTCGATGCAATTTGGAATGGAATGGAATGGAATATAGAATGGAATGTGGAATGGAATGGTATGGAATGTGGGAAGGAATGCAATGGAATGTGGAATGGAATGAAATGGAATGTTTAATGCAATGGAATGGAATGGAATGGAATGGAATGTGGAATGGAATGGAATGGAATGTGGAATCGAATGTGGAACGGACTGTGGAATGGAATGTGGAAAGAAATGGAATGGAATGCGGAACGGAATGTGGAATGTAATGGAATGGAATGTGTAATGGAATGGAATGGATCGTGAAATGGAATGTGGAATGGAGTGTGGAATGGAAGGGAAAGGATTGTTAAATGGAATGAGGAATGGCACGGCTAATGGAATGGAATAGAACGTGGAATGGAACATTGAATGAAACGTGGAGTGGAACGTGGAATTGAACATGGAATGGAATGGAACATGGAATACAATGGAATGGAACATGCAATGGAATGGAAAGGAACGTGGAATGGAATGAAATGGAAAGTGGAATTAAATGGTATGTGGAATGGAGTGGAATGGTATTTGGAATACAATGTGTAATGGAAAGGAATGGAATGTGGAATGGAAAGGATTGGAATGTGGAATGGAAGATGGAATGGAATGGAATGGAACGTATAATGGAGTGAGGAATGGAACGTGGAATGGAGTGGGATGGAACGTGGAATAGAGTGGAATGGAATGCTTAATGGAGTGGGTTGGAACGTGGAATAGAGTGGAATGGGACGTGTAATGGCATGTGGAATGGAATGGAATGGAATGTTGAATGGAATGGAATGGAATGTGAAATGGAAAGTGGAATGGAACGCGCAATGGATTGGAATGGAATGTGGAATGGAATGGAATGGAATGGAGTGGAAGGTGGAATTGAATTCAAAATCGAAGGGAATGGAAAGTGGAATGGAATTGAATGTATTCTGGAATGGAAAGTGGTATGGAATGAAATGAAATGTGGAATGGAATGGAATGGAATGTGGAATTGAACGCCAAAAGGAAAGGAAAATTATGAGTAAGAGAATATAGAATGGAATGGACGGGAAAGGGGGATGGAATGGAATGGAATGTGGAATGGAATGTGGAATGGAATGTGGAATGGAATGGAATGGAAAATGGAATGGAACGTGCAATGGAACATGGAATGGAATGTGGAAAGGATAGTGGAATGGAACGTGGAATGGAACGTGGAATGGAATGTGCAATGGAATATGGAATGGAATGTTGAATGGAATGGAATGGAATGAAATGTGGACCAGAATGGAATGGAATGGAATGGAATGTGGAATGCAATATGGAATGGAATGGAACTGAATGGAATGCAATGGAAACTGAAATGGAATTTAATGGAAGGTGTAATGGAATGTGCAGTGGAATGCGCAATGCAATGGAAAGGAAGGTGGAATGGAATGTGGAATAGAATGGAATGGAAAGTGGAATGCAACGTACAATAGAATGCAATGGCACGTGGAATGGAACATGGAATGGAATGCAGTGGAATGAGGAATGGAATGTGTAATGGAACGTGGCATGGAACGTGGAATGGCACATGGAATGAAATGGAATGTCAAGTGGAAGGGAATTGAATTGAGCGAGAAATGGAATGGAATGTAACGTGGAATGGAATGGAATGGAATGTGGAATGGAATGTGGAATGGAATGGAATGGATTGTGGAATGCAATGGAACGGTATGGAAAGTGGAATCGGATGGAATGGAAAGGAATGTCAACCGCAATGGAATGGAATGTGGATTGGAATGGAATGGAATGGAATGTACATTTTAATGGAGTGGAATAGAATGTGGAAAGGAATGGAATGGAATGCGGAAAGCAATGTAATGTTGAATGTGGAATGGAATGGAATTGAATGTGCAGTAGATTGTGGAATGGAATGTAGAATTGAATGGGATGGAATGCGTAATGGAATGCAGAATGGAAAGTGGAATGGAATGTGGAATGGAATGGATGGGAATGTGGAATATAATGAGGAATGTGTTGGAATAGAATGTGTAATGGAATGTGGAATAGAACGGAAAGTGGAATGAAACGTGGAATGAAATGGAATAAAATGTGGAATGGAATGGAATGGAATGAGGAATGGAACGTGGAATTGAATGGAACAGAATGGAATGGAATGAAATGTGGAATGGAATGCGAAATAGAACGTGGAATTTAATGGAATGGAATTTGGAAAGGAATATGGAATGGAAAGGAATGTGGAATGTAATGGAATGGAAAATGGTATGGAATGGAACCTGGAATGCAGTGGAATGGAATGTGGAATGGAAAGGATTGGAATGTTTAATATAATGTGGAATGTAATGTAATGGAATGTGGAATGGAATGAGTAATGGAATGGAATGTGGAATGGAATGGAATGGAATAGAATGTGGAATGGAATGGAATGGAACGTGGAATGGAACGAGGAATGGAATAGAAAGGAATGTGGAATGGAATGTGGAATGGATTGGAATGGAATGTCGAATGGAATGGAATTTGATGTGGAATTCAATGGAATGGATTGGTATGTGGAATGGAATGGAATGAAATGTAGAATCGAATGGAATGAAACGTGAAATGGAATGAAATGAAATGTGGAGTGGAATTTGGATTGGAATGGAATGGAATGTGCAATGGAATGGGAAATGTAATTTAATGGAATGTGTAAAGGAATGGAATGGACTACGGAATGGAATGGAATAGAATGGATTGTGGAATGGAATGGAATGCAATGGAATGTGGATTGCAAAGGCATGGAATGGAATGTGGAATGGAATGTAAAGGAATGGAATGGAATGGAATGTGGAATGCAATGTAATGTGGAATGGAATGGAATGCAATGTGGAATGGAATGGAAAGTAATGGAATGTGAAATGGAATGGAATGTGGAATGGAATGGAATGGAATGTGGAATGGAATGGAATGTGAAATGGAATACGGAATGAAATGTAATGGAATGTGGAATGGAAAGTGGAATGGAAAGTGGAAAGGATCGTGCATGGAATGAAATGGAATGGAACGTGGAATGGAGTTGATCGTGGAAGGGAGTGGAATGGAATGTGGAATGGAATGAAATACAAAGTTTAATTGAACTGAATGGAAATTGGAAAGGAATGGAAAGTGGAATGGAGTGGAATGGAACGTGTAATGCAATGTGGAATGGAATGGAAAGGAATGAGGAATGGAATGAGGAATGTAACGTGGAATGGATAGTGCAATGGAATGAAATGGAAAGTAGTATGGAATGGAACGTGGAATGTAGTCAAATGGAAAGTGTAACGGAATGGAATGGAACGTGGAATAGAATGCAATTTAATGTGGAATATAATAGAAAGTTGAAATGAGGGGAATGGAATGTGGAATGCAATAGATTGGAAGGTGGAATGTAATGTGGAATGTAATGGAATGGAATGTGGAATAAAATGTGGAATGGAATGGAATGTGGAATGGAATGGAATGGAATGTGGAATGGAATGTGGAATGGAATGTGGAATGGAATGGAATGTAGAATGGAATGTGGAAAGGAAATTAATGGAATTTTTAAAGGCAATGGAATGGAATGTGCAATGGAATGTGGCCTGAAATGGAATGCAATGTGGAATGCAGTGAGGAATGGAAAATATTGAAATGTGGAATGGAAAGTTAATGGAATGTGGAAACAAATGAGTAGTGGAACATGGAATGGAACGTGGAAAGGAATGGAATGGATCTTGGAATGGAAAGTGCAAAGAAAGGTCGAATGGAGCGTGGAATGGAAAGGAATGGAGTGGAATGGAATGTGGAATGGAATGAAATAGAATGTGGAATGGAATGTGGAATGGATTGTGGAATGGAATGTGGTATGCATTGTGGAATGGAATGGAATAGAACGTGGAATGGATTGGAATGGAATGTAGAATGGAATGCAATGGAATGTGGAATGGAATGCGGTATGGAATGTGGAATGGAACGGAATGGAATGTGGAATGGAATGCGGAATTGAATGAAATGGAATTTGGAAAGGAATGTGGATAGAAATGGAACGGAAAGTAGAAATGAATGGAATGGAATGGAATGTGGAATGGAAAGTGGAATGGAATGTTGAAAGCAACGTGGTAAGGAATGTAATGAGGAATGGAAAGTGGATTGGAATGGAATGGAACACAGAACGGAAAGTGGAATTTGAGGTGGAATGGAATGGAATGGAAGGTAGAATTGAATGGAATGGAATGTGGAAAGGAATGTGGAATGGAATGAAATTGAAGTTGGAATTGAATGGAATGGAATGTGGAATGGAATGTGGACTGGAAAGGAATGGAATGTCTAAGGGAACGTGGGATGGAACGTGAAATATAATGTGGAATGGAATGGAATGGAATGTGGAATGGAATGTGGAATGGAATGGAATGGAACGTGGAATGGAATGTGGAATGGAATGTAGAATGGAACGTGGAATGGAATGTGCAATGCAATGTGCAATGGTACATGGAATGGAATGGAGTGGAAAGTGGAATGTAATGTGGAATGGAATGTGGAATGGAACGTGTAATGGAACGTGGAAAGGAAAGTGGAATGGAATGGAATGTGGAATGGAATGTGGAATGGAACGTGGAATATAATGTGGAATGGAATGGAATGGAATGTGGAATGGAATGTTGAATGCAATGGAATAGAATTGAATGGAATGTGGAATGGAATGGAATGGAATGTGGAATGGAATGGAATTGAATGTTGAATGGAATGTGGAATGGAACAGAATGCAATGTGGAGTGCAATGTGGACTAGAATGGGATGGAATATTGAATCGATTCTGGAATGGAATGTGGAATGGATCACCTAATGGAATGGAATGGATCATGGAATGGAATGTGGAATGGAAAGTGGAAAGGAATGGAATGTGGAATGGAAGGTAATGGAACGTAGATTAGAAGGTGGACTGGAATGGAATGCAATGTGGAATGGAAGGTGGAATGGAATCGAATGGAATGTGGAATGGAATGTGGAATGGAATGCAGAACGGAATGTGGAGTGGAGCGTAATGGAGTGTGGAATGGAATGTGGAATGGAATGTGGAATGGAACGGAATGGAATGTGGAATGGAATGTGGAATGGAAGGTGGAACGGAAAGTGGAATGCAATGTGGAATGGAACGTAGACTGGAATGGAATGGAACGTGGAATGGAACTTGGAATGGAATCTGGAATGGAACGTGGAATGGAATGTGCAATGGAGAGTGGAATGGAATGAGGAATGGAATGTGGAATGGAACGTGGAATGGAACGAGGAATGGAATGGAATGGAATGGAACGGGTAATGCAATGTCAAATGAAATGTGGAATGGAAAGGAATGGAATGTGGAGTGGAATGGAATGGAAAGTGAAAAGGAATGTGGAATGGAATGGAATGGAACGTGGAATGGAATGTGGAATGAAGTGGAATGGAATGTGTAATAGAATTTAATGTTATGGAAGGTGGAATGGAATGTGGAATGGAATGCAATTGAATGTGGAATGGATTGGAATGGAATGTGGAATGGAATGGAAGCTGGAATGGAATGGAATGGAATGTGGATTGGAATGGAATGAAATGTGGAAGCAACGGAATGGAATGTAATGGAATGTGAAATGGAATGCGGAATGGAATTTGAAATGGAATGAAATGGAACGTGGGATGGAATGAAATGGAACATGGAATGGAATAGAATGGAACTTGGATAGGAATGCAATGGAATGTGGAATGGTACATGGAATGTAAACTGGAATGGAATAGAATGGAATGTGGAATGGCAAGGAATTGAATGTGAAATGGAATGGAATCGAACGGAATGGAATGGAATGTTTAATGGAAGGTGGAATGTAACGTGGAATGGAATGGAATAGAAAATGGAATGGAACGTGGAATGGAACGTGGAATGGAAGATGGAATGGAAAGGGGATTGGAAGGTGGAAAGGAACGCGGAATGGAATGGAATGGACCGTGGAATGGAAGGTGGATTGGAACGTGGAATGGAAGGTGGAATGGAACGTGGAATGGAATGGAATAGAACGTGGAATGTAAAGTGCAACGAATGTGGAATGGAATTTAATCGAATGTGGAATGGAGTGTAATCGAATGTGGAAAGGAATGTGGAATGGAATGGACTGGAACGTGGAATGGATTGTGGAATGGAATGGAATGGAATGTGGAATGGAATGTGGAATGGAATGGAATGTGGAATGGAATGTGGAATGGAATGTGGAATAGAATGGAATGGAATGTGGAAAGGAATCTGGAATGGAATGGAAGGGAATGTGGAAAGGAATGTGTAATAGAATGTGGAATGGAATGTTGAATGGAATGTGGAATAGAATGGAATGGAATGTGGAAAGGAATCTGGAATGGAATGGAAGGGAATGTGGAAAGGAATGTGTAATAGAATGTGGAATGGAATGGGATGGAATGTGGAATGGAATGTTGAATGGAATGGAATACAAAGTGGACTGGAATGTGTAATGGAATGTGGAATGGCAAGGAATTGAATGTGAACTGGAATGGAATCGAACGGAATGGAATGGAATGTTTAATGGAAGGTGGAATGTAACGTGGAATGGAATGGAATAAATAATGGAATGGAACGTGGAATGGAACATGGAATGGAAGATGGAATGGAAAGGGGATTGGAAGGTGGAAAGGAACGCGGAATGGAATGGAATGGACCGTGGAATGGAAGGTGGATTGGAACGTGGAATGGAAGGTGGAATGGACTGCGGAATGGACTGTGGAATGGAATGTGGAATGGAATGAGGAATGGAATGGAATGGAATGGAATGTGGAAAGGAATGTGATTTGGAATGCAATCGAATGAGGAATGGAATGTGGAATGGAACGTGGAATGGAAAGTGGGATGGAATGTGGAAAGGAATGTGGAATGGAATGGAATGGGACGTGGAAGGAAATGTGGAATTGAATGCGTAATGGAATGGAATGAAATGTGGAAAGGAATGTATTGAAATGTGGAATGTAATGTGGAATGGAATGGAATGGAATGGAATTTGGAATGGAATGTAGAATGGAATGGAATGGAATGTGGAATGGAATGTGTTGGAAAGTAGAATGGAAAGTGGAATGGAATGTGGAACGTAACGTGGAATTGAATATGGAATGGAGCGGAATGGAATGTGTAATGGAATGTGGAATGGAATGTGGAACGTAACGTGGAATTGAATACGGAATGGAGCGGAATGGAATGTGTAATGGAATGTGGAATGGAATGGAATTGAATGTGGAATGGAATGGAATGGAATGTGGAACGGAATGGAATGGAATGAGGAATGGAATGGAACGTGGAATGGAATGTGGAATGGAATCTGGAATGGAATGTGGAATGGAATGGAATGGAATGTGAAATGGAATAGAATGGAACGTGGAAAAGTATTTAATGGAATGGAATGTGGAATGGAATGTGGAATGGAATGTAGAATGGAATGGATTGGAATGGAGTGGAAGGTGGAATGGAATGGAATGGAATGTGGATTGGAATGCATTGGAATGTGGAATGAAATGGAAAGTGAAGTGGAATGTGGACTGGAATTTGAAAAGTAATGAGGAATGGAATGTGGCCTGGAATGTGGAAAGGAGTGAAATGAAACGTGGAAAGGAATGGAATGGAACGTGCAATGGAATAGAATGGAACCTGGAATGCAGCGTGTCATGGAACGTGGAAAGGAAAGTTGAATTGAAAGTGGAATGGAATGGAATGGAATGTGGAATGGAATGTGGAATGGAATGTGGAATGGAATGTGGAATGGAATGGAATGGAATAGAATGTGGAATGGAATGGAATGGAACGTGGAATGGAACGAGGAATGGAATAGAAAGGAATGTGGAACGGAATGTGGAATGGATTGGAATGGAATGTCGAATGGAATGGAGTTTGATGTGGAATTCAATGGAATGGATTGGTATGTGTAATGGAATGGAATGGAATGGAATGTGGAATCGAATGGAATGAAACGTGAAATGGAATGAAATGAAATGCGGAGTGGAATTTGGAATGGAATGGAATGGAATGCGCAATGGAATGGGAAATGTAATTGAATGGAATGTGTAATGGAATGGAATGGAACACGGAATGGAATGAAATGGAATGGAATGGAATGTGGAATGAAATGGAATGCAATGGAATGTGGATTGCAAAGGCATGGAATGGAATGTGGAATGGAATGTAAAGGAATGGAATGGAATGGAATGTGGAATGCAATGTAATGTGGAATGGAATGGAATGCAATGTGGAATGGAATGGAAAGTAATGGAATGTGAAATGGAATGGAATGTGGAATGGAATGGAAAGTGAAGTGGAATGTGGACTGGAATTTGAAAAGTAATGTGGAATGGAATGTGGCCTGGAATGTGGAAAGGAGTGAAATGAAACGTGGAAAGGAATGGAATGGAACGTGCAATGGAATAGAATGGAACCTGGAATGCAACGTGTCATGGAACGTGGAAAGGAAAGTTGAATTGAAAGTGGAATGGAATGGAATGGAATGCGGAATGGAATGTTTAATGGAATGTGGAATGGAATGGAATGGAATAGAATGTGGAATGGAATGGAATGGAATGTGGAATGGAACGAGGAATGGAATAGAAAGGAATGTGGAACGGAATGTGGAATGGATTGGAATGGAATGTCGAATGGAATGGAATTTGATGTGGAATTCAATGGAATGGATTGGTATGTGGAATGGAATGGAATGGAATGGAATGTGGAATCGAATGGAATGAAACGTGAAATGGAATGAAATGAAATACGGAGTGGAATTTGGAATGGAATGGAATGGAATGTGCAATGGAATGAGAAATGTGATTGAATGGAATGTGTAATGGAATGGAATGGACTACGGAATGGAATGGAATGGAATGGAAGGTGGAATGAAATGGAATGCAATGGAATGGATGGTGGAATGAAATGGAATGCAATGGAATGTGGATTGCAAAGTCATGGAATGGAATGTGGAATGGAATGTAAAGGAATGGAATGGAATGGAATGTGGAATGCAATGTAATGTGGAATGGAATGGAATGCAATGTAGAATGGAATGGAAAGTAATGGAATGTGAAATGGAATGGAACGTGGAATGGAATGGAATGGAATGTGGAATGGAATGGAATGTGAAATGGAATACGGAATGAAATGTAATGGAATGTGGAATGGAATGAGGGATTCAAAGCGGAATGGATATGGAATGGAACGAGGAATGGAACGTGGAATGGAAAGTGGAATGGAAAGTGGAAAGGATCGTGCATGGAATGAAATGGAACGGAACGTGGAATGGAGTTGAACGTGGAATGGAGTGGAATGGAACGTGGATTGTACTGTGGAATGGAATGTGGAATGGAACTTGGAATGAATCATGGAATGCAATGGAATGGAAAGTGGTATGGAATGGAACGCGGAACGTAGTGCAATGGAATGTGGAATGGAATGGAAAGGAACGTTGAATGGAACGGAATGGAAAGAGGAATGGAATGAAACATGGAATGGAGTGGAAAGGAATGTGGAATGGAATGGATTGGAATGTGTAATGGAATGGAATGTGGAATGGAATGTGGAAAGTAATGGAAAGGAACGTGCAATGGAATGGAATGGAAAGAGGAATGGAACGTGGAATGGAATGGAATGGAATGGAATGGAATGGAATGTGGATTGGAACATGGAATGGAACGGAATGGAATGTGGAAAGGAATGTGGAATGGAGCCTAGAATGGAATGGAAAGGAAGGGAACGGAATGTGGAATGGAATGTGGAATGGAATGTGGAATGGAGCATGGAATGGAATGGAATGGAATGTGGAATGGAATGTGGAATGGAATGGAATGGAATGTGGAATGATATGGAATGGAGTGTAACGTGGAATGCAACTGAATGGAATACATTGTGGATTGGAATGGAATGGAATGGAATGGAATGGAATGTGGAATGGAATGTAATGGAAAGGTATGGAATGTGGAATGGAATGCAATGTGGAATGGAATGTATTATGGAATGGAATGGAAAGGAATGTGGAGTGGAAAGGAATGGAAAGTGTAATGGAAATGAATGGAATGTGAAACGGAAATAGCATGGAATGCCTAATGGAATGAAATGGAATGTGGAAGAGAATGGAATGGAAAGTGGAATGGAACGTGGAATGGAATGGAATAAAATGTGGAATGGAATGTGGAACGGAATAGAATGACATGTATAATGGAATGGAGTGGAGTGGAATGTGGAATGCAATGGAATGGAATGGATTGGAATGTGGAATGCAATGGAATGGAATGGAATGGAATGGAAAGTGGAATGGAATGGAATTGAATGGAATGGAATGGAATGAGGAATGGAATGGAATGGAAAGTGAAATGGAATGGAATGGAAACTGGAATGGAACGTGTAATGGAACGGAACCGAATGTGCAATGGAATGTGGAATGGAACGTGGAATGGAATGGAACGGAACGGAATAGAATGTGGAATTTAAACTGGAATGGAACGTGGAAAGGAACGGAATGGAATGGAAGGGAATGTGGAATGGAATGGAATGGAATGGAATGGAATGTGCAGTGGAATGGAATGTGGAATGGAATGGAATGGAATGTGGAATGAGATGGAATGGAATGGAATGTAGAATGGAATGTGGAATGACAATTGGAATGGAATGGAATGGAATGGAATCTGGAATGGAATGGAATGGAATTTGGAATCGAATGGAATGGAATGTAGAACGGAATGGAGTGGAATGGAATGAAATGTTGAATAGAAAGTAATGGAATGTGGAATGGAATGGATTCTAATGTTGAATGCTATGTGGAGTGGAATGGAATGGAATGCGGAATGGAACGTGGAATGGAATGGAATGCAAAGTGGAATGGAATGGAATGGAATAGAATGGAATGTGGAATGGAATGTGGAATGGAATGGAATGTGGAATGGAATGGAATGCAATTTGGAATGGAATGGAACATGGAATAGAATGGAATGGAATGTCAATGGAATCGAATGAGGTATGGAATGGAATGTGGATTGAAATGTGGAAGGAAATGGAATGGAATGTGGAACAGAATGAGGAATGGAAAGTGGAATGGAACGGAATGAAACGTGGAATGGAACCTGGAATGGAAAGTGGTATGGAACGTGGAATTGACCTTGGAATGAAATGTAATGGAACGTTTAATGTAATTGAATGATGAATGGAATGGAATGGAAAGAGGAATAGAATGGAATGGAACGTGGAATGGGATGGAATGGAAAGTGGATAGGAATGGAACATGGAATGGAGTGGAATAGAACGTGGAGTGGAATGTGGAATGGAATGGAATGGAATGTGGAATGGAATGAGTAATGGGACTTGCAATGAAATGTAATGGAAGGTGGAATGGAACGTGGAATGGAACATGGAATGAACGTGGAATGGATAATGGAATGGAATGGAATGGAAAGTGGTATGGAATGGAACGTGGAATGGAGTGGTATGGAACGTGTAATGGAATGGAATGGAACGTGGAATTGAATAGAAAGTAAATTGGAATGGAACGTGGAATGGAGTGGAATGCAATGTGGAATTGAATGGATGGGAAGACGGAATGTAATGTGGAATATGAAGGAATGGAATGTGTAATGGAATGGAATGTGGAATGGAATGAATGGAATGTGCAATGGAATGTAACGGAATGTGGAATGAAACGTGGCATGGCCTGGAATGGAATGCATTTGAATGTGGAATGGAATGTGGAATTGAATGGAATGGAATTTGGAAAGGAATGTGGAATGGAATGGAATGTGGAATGGAATGGAATGGAATGAAATGGAATTGGAAGGGCATGGAATGGAAAGTGGAATGCAATGGGATGGATAGAAATAAGCAATTGAAAGGAATGGAATGTGGAATGGAATTGAATGGAATTGAATGTTGAATGGAATGGAATAGAACTTGCAAGGGAAGTGGAATGGAATGGAATAGAACTTGCAAGGGAAGTGGAATGGAATGGAATAGAACTTGCAAGGGAAGTGGAATGGAATGGAATGGAATGTGGAATGAAATGGAATGGAAATAGGAATACAATGTGGAATAGAAACTGGAATGGAATGTGGAATGGAATGGAATGGAATGCGAAATGGAATGGACTGGAAAGTGGAATGGAATGTGGAATTGAATCTGGAACGGAACACGGAATGGAACTTTGAATGGAATGGAATGTGGAATGGAATGCGGAATGCAATGTAATGGAATCTGGAATGGAATGTGGAGTTGAATGGAATGGAATGGAATGGAATGGAGTGTGGAATGGAATGTGGAATGGAATGTGTAATGGAATGGAATGTAGAATGGAATGTGGAAAGGAAAGGAATGGAATTTTTAAAGGCATTGGAATGGAATGTGCAATGGAATGTGGCCTGAAATGGAATGCAATGTGGAATGCAGTGAGGAATGGAAAATATTGAAATGTGGAATGGAAAGTTAATGGAATGTGGAAACAAATGAGTAGTGGAACGTGGAATGGAACGTGGAAAGGAATGGAATGGATGTTGGAATGGAAAGTGCAAAGAAAGGTCGAATGGAGCGTGGAATGGAAAGGAATGGAATGGAATGGAATGTGGAATGGAATGAAATAGAATGTGGAATGGAATGTGGAATGGAATGGAATGGATTGTGGAATGGAATGTGGTATGCATTGTGGAATGGAATGGAATAGAATGTGGAATGGATTGGAATGGAATGTAGAATGGAATGCAATGTAATGTGGAATGGAATGTGGTATGGAATGTGGAATGGAATGGAATGGAATGTGGAATGGAATGTGGAATTGAATGAAATGGAAATTGGAAAGGAATGTGGATAGAAATGGAACGGAAAGTGGAAATGAATGGAATGGAATGGAATGTGGAATGGAAAGTGGAATGGAATGTTGAAAGCAACGTGGTAAGGAATGTAATGAGGAATGGAAAGTGGATTGGAATGGAATGGAACACAGAACGGAAAGTGGAATTTGAGGTGGAATGGAATGGAATGGAAGGAAGAATTGAATGGAATGGAATGTGGAAAGGAATGTGGAATGGAATGAAATTGAAGTTGGAATTGAATGGAATGGAATGTGGAATGGAATGTGGACTGGAAAGGAATGGAATGTCTAAGGGAACGTGGGATGGAACGTGAAATATAATGTGGAATGGAATGGAATGGAATGTGGAATGGAATGGAATGGAACGTGGAATGGAATGTGGAATGGAATGTAGAATGGAACGTGGAATGGAATGTGCAATGCAATGTGTAATGGTACATGGAATGGAATGGAGTGGAAAGTGGAATGTAATGTGGAATGGAATGTGGAATGGAACGTGGAATGGAACGTGGAAAGGAAAGTGGAATGGAATGGAATGGAATGTGGAATGGAATGTGGAATGGAACGTGGAATATAACGTGGAATGGAATGGAATGGAATGTGGAATGGAATGTTGAATGGAATGGAATAGAATTGAATGGAATGTGGAATGGAATGGAATGGAATGTGGAATGGAATGGAATTGAATGTTGAATGGAATGTGGAATGGAACGGAATGCAATGTGGAGTGCAATGTGGACTAGAATGGGATGGAATATTGAATCGATTCTGGAATGGAATGTGGAATGGATCACCTAATGGAATGGAATGGATCATGGAATGGAATGTGGAATGGAAAGTGGAAAGGAATGGAATGTGGAATGGAATGTAATGGAATGTAGATTAGAACGTGGACTGGAATGGAATGCAATGTGGAATGGAAAGTGGAATGGAATCGAATGGAATGTGGAATGGAACGTGGAATGGAACGTGGAATGGAATGGAATGGAATGGAACGGGTAATGGAATGACAAATGAAATGTGGAATGGAAAGGAATGGAATGTGGAGTGGAATGGAATGGAAAGTGAAAAGGAATGTGGAATGGAATGGAATGGAACGTGGAATGGAATGTGGAATGAAGTGGAATGGAATGTGGAATAGAATTTAATGTTATGGAAGGTGGAATGGAATGTGGAATGGAATGGAATTAAATGTGGAATGGATTGGAATGGAATGTGGAATGGAATGGAAGCTGGAATGGAATGGAATGGAATGTGGAATGTAATGGAATGAAATGTGGAAGCAACGGTGTGGAATGTAATGGAATGTGAAATGGAATGCGGAATGGAATTTGAAATGGAATGAAATGGAACGTGGGATGGAATGAAATGGAACATGGAATGGAACAGAATGGAACTTGGATAGGAATGCAATGGAATGTGGAATGGTACATGGAATGTAAACTGGAATGGAATAGAATGGAATGTGGAATGGCAAGGAATTGAATGTGAACTGGAATGGAATGGAATGGAATGGAATGGAATGGAATGTTTAATGGAAGGTGGAATGTAACGTGGAATGGAATGGAATACAAAATGGAATGGAACGTGGAATGGAACGTGGAATGGAAGATGGAATGGAAAGGGGATTGGAAGGTGGAAAGGAACGCGGAATGGAATGGAATGGACCGTGGAATGGAAGGTGGATTGGAACGTGGAATGGAAGGTGGAATGGAACGTGGAATGGAATGGAATAGAACACGGAATGCAAAGTGCAAGGAATGTGGAATGGAATGGAATCGAATGTGGAATGGAGTGTAATCGAATGTGGAATGGAATGTGGAATGGAATGGACTGGAACGTGGAATCGATTGTGGAATGGAATGGAATGGAATGTGGAATGGAATGTGGAATGGAATGTGGAAAGGAATCTGGAATGGAATGGAAGGGAATGTGGAAAGGAATGTGTAATAGAATGTGGAATGGAATGGGATGGAATGTGGAATGGAATGTGGAATGGAATGGAATACAAAGTGGACTGGAATGTGTAATGGAATGTGGAATGGAATGTGGAATGGATCGTGGAACGGAATGGAATGGATTGTGGAATGGAAAGTGGAATGGAATGGAACGGAACGTGGAATGGAACGTAGAATGGAACGTGGAATGGAATGTTAAATGGAAACTGGAATAGAATGTGCAATGGAATGTGGAATGGTACGTGGAATGGAATGGAATTTAAAGTGGGTTGGATCATGGAATGGAATGGAAAGTAACGTGGAATGGAATGTGGAATGAAATGTGGAATGGAACTTGGAATGGAATGGAAAGGAACGTGGAATGGAACGTGGAATGGAATGTGGAATGGAACGGGGAATGGAATGTGGAATGGAACATGGAATGGAATGGAACGGAATGTGAAATGCAATGTGGAATTGAATGTGGAATGGAATGGAATGCAATGGAATGTGGAATGGAATGTGGAAAGGAATGTGGAATTAAACGGAATGGAATGTGGAATTGAAAATAGAATGGAAAGTAATGGAATGTGAAATGGAATGTGAAATATAATGTGGAATGGAATGTGGAATGGAACGTTATTGAATGTGGAATGGAATGTGGAATGGACTGTGGAATGGAATGGAATGCAATGTCTAATGGAATGTGGAATGGAATGGAATGGATGATGTAATGCAATGTGGAATAGAATGTGGAATTGAATGGAATGGAGTTTTGAATGGAATGTGGAATGGAAAGGAAGGCAATGTGTAAGGGAATGTGGAATGGAACGTGGAATTCAATGTGCAATGGAATGGAAAGGAAAGTGGAATGAATGTTGAATGTAATGAAATGGAATGTGGACTGGAATGTGGAATAGACTGTGGAATGGAATGTGGAAAGGAATGTGGAGTGGCATGTGGAATTGAACGGAATGAAATGTGGAATGGAAAGTGGAATGGAACGTGTTATTGAGCGGAATGGCATGTGAAAAGGAAAGTGGAATGGAATGTGGAATGGATCGTGGAATGGGATGGAATAGAATGTGGAATGGAACATGGAATGGAAAGGAAAGGAAAGTGGAATGGAACGTGTAATGGAACATGGAATGAAATGTGGAATGGAACGTGGATTGGAATGTGCAATGGAAAGTGGAATGGAACGTTGGATGGAATGTAATGGAAAGTGGAATGGAACGTAGAATGGAATGTAAAGGAACGTGGAATGGAATGTGCAATGGAATATGCAATGGAACGTGGAATGGAATGGAAAGGAACTTGGAATGGAATGTGGAATGGAATGTGGAATGGAATTTGGAATGGAATGCGGAATGGAATGGAATGCAATGTGTAATGGAATGTGGAAAGGAATGTGGAACGGAATGGAAAGGAAAGTGGAATGGAACGTGGAATGGAATGTGAAATTGAACGTGGAATGGAATGTGAAATGGGAAGTGGAATGGAAATGAATGGAATGTGCAATGGAATGGAATGGAATGGAAAGTGGAATGGAATGTGGAATGCATAGTGGAAGGGAACGTGGAATGGAATTGATAGGAACGTGGAAAGGAATGGAATGGAATGTGGAAAGGAAAGGAATGGAATGTGGAATGGAAAGGAATGGAACATGGAACGGAAGGTGGAATGGAATGGAATGGAACGTGGAATGGAACGTGGAATGGAACGTCTAATGGAACGTGGAATGGAACATAGAATGGAAGGAAACGGAAAGTTTAGAGGGATGTGGAATGGACTGTTTAATGCAAGGTAATGGAAGGTGGAATGGAAAGCAATTGAACGTGGTATGGAATGTGGAATGCAATGTGGAATGGAATGTGGAATGGAATGGAATGGAATGGAATGTGGAATGGAATGGAATGAAATGTTGCATGGAATGTTGATTAGGAATGGAATGGAATGTGGAATGGAATGGAATTGACTGTAGAATGGAAAGTGGAATGGAATGTGGAATGGAAAGTGGAATATAATGGAATGGAAGTTGGAATAGAATGTGGAATTTCATGTGAATTGGAATGCATAGGAATGTGGAATGGAATGTGGAATGAAATGCAATGGAATCAGAATGGAATATGGAATGGAATGCGGAATGGAAAGTGGAATGGACTGAGTAATTGAATATGGAACGGAATGTGGCATGGAATGTGAAATGGAATGAAATGGAATGGAAAGTGTAATGGAAAGTGAAGTGGAATGCAATGGAACGTGGAATGGAATATAAAACGAAATGCAATGGAATGAGAATGGAATGTGGAATGGAATGTGGAATGGAAAGTGGAGTGGAATGAAATGAAATGTGGAATGGAATGTGTAATGGAAAGCGGAGTGGAATGGAATGGAATGGAATTTGGAACGGAATGTGGAATGGAACGGAATGGAATGTGCAATGGAATGTGGAATGGAATGTGGAATTGAACGGAATGGAATGTGGAATGGAATGTGGAATGCTATGTGGAATGGAAAGTGGAATGGAATGGAATGGAATATGGAATGGAACGTGGAATGGAACGTAGAATGGAATGGAATGGAATGGAATGGAATGTGGAATGGAATGGAGTGTGGAATGGAATGGAATGGAATGGAATGAAATGTGGAATGAAATGTGGGTTGGAATGGAATGGAATGCGGAATGCAATGGAATGGAATGTGGAATGGAATTAAATGGAAATTGGAATAGAACGTGGCATGGAATTGAATGCAATGGAATGGAATGGAATGGAATGTGGAATGGAATGTGGAGTGGAATGCGGAATGGAATTGAAAGAAATGTGGAATGAAATGTAAAGGACTGTGGAATGGAATGTGGAAGGGAATTTTTAATTGAATGTGGAATCGAAATGAATGGAGTAGAATGGAATGTGGAATGGCATGTGAATTGGAATACAATGGAATGTGGCGTTGAAAGTGGAATGAAATGCAATGGAAAGAGAATGGAACGTGGAATGGAATCTAGAATGCAATGTGGAATGGACTGCGGAATGGACTGTGGAAGGGAATGTGGAATGGAATGAGGAATGGAATGGAATGGAATGGAATGTGGAATGGAATGTGATTTGGAATGCAATCGAATGAGGAATGGAATGTGGAATGGAACGTGGAATGGAAAGTGGAATGGAATGTGGAAAGGAATATGGAATGGAATGGAACGGGACGTGGAAGGAAATGTGGAATTGAATGCGTAATGGAATGGAAGGAAATGTGGAAAGGAATGTAATGCAATGTGGAATGTAATGTGGAACGGAATGGAATGGAATGGAATTTGGAATGGAATGAGGAATGGAAAGGAATGGAATGTGGAATGGAATGTGTTGGAAAGTAGAATGGAAAGTGGAATGGAATGTGGAACGTAATGTGCAATTGAATACGGAATGGAGCGGAATGGAATGTGTAATGGAATGTGTAATGGAATGTGGAATGGAATGGAATTGAATGTGGAATGGAATGGAATGGAATGTGGAACGGAATGGAATGGAATGAGGAATGGAATGGAACGTGGAATGGAATGTGGAATGGAATCTGGAATGGAATGTGGAATGGAATGGAATGGAATGTGAAATGGAATGGAATGGAATGTAAAATGGAATGGAATGGAACGTGGAAAAGTATTTAATGGAATGGAATGTGGAATGGAATGTGGAATGGAATGGATTGGAATGGAGTGGAAGGTGGAATGGAATGGAATGGAATGTGGATTGGAATGCATTGGAATGTGGAATGAAACGGATAGTGAAGTGGAATGTGGACTGGAATTTGAAAAGTAATGTGGAATGTAATGTGGCCTGGAATGTGGAAAGGAATGAAATGAAACGTGGAAAGGAATGGAATGGAACGTGCAATGGAATAGAATGGAACCTGGAGTGCAACGTGTCATGGAACATGGAAAGGAAAGTTGAATTGAAAGTGGAATGGAATGGAATGGAATGTGGAATGGAATGTGGAATGGAATGTGGAATGGAATGTGGAATGGAATGGAATGGAATAGAATGTGGAATGGAATGGAATGGAACGTGGAATGGAACGAGGAATGGAATAGAAAGGAATGTGGAACAGAATGTGGAATGGATTGGAATGGAATGTCGAATGGAATGGAATTTGATGTGGAATTCAATGGAATGGATTGGTATGTGGAATGGAATGGAATGGAATGGAATGTGGAATCGAATGGAATGAAACGTGAAATGGAATGAAATGAAATGCGGAGTGGAATTTGGAATGGAATGGAATGGAATGTGCAATGGAATGGGAAATGTAATTGAATGGAATGTGTAATGGAATGGAATGGACTACGGAATGGAATGGAATGGAATGGAATGTGGAATGAAATGGAATGCAATGGAATGTGGATTGCAAAGGCATGGAATGGAATGTGGAATGGAATGTAAAGGAATGGAATGGAATGGAATGTGGAATGCAATGTAATGTGGAATGGAATGGAATGCAATGTGGAAT
Source organism: Pongo abelii (assembly GCF_028885655.2). Classification (NCBI taxonomy): domain Eukaryota; kingdom Metazoa; phylum Chordata; class Mammalia; order Primates; family Hominidae; genus Pongo; species Pongo abelii. The sequence continues at coordinate 11,656,182 of NC_072000.2, read as the reverse complement.
GGAATGGAAAGTAATGGAATGTGAAATGGAATGGAATGTGGAATGGAATGGAATGGAATGTGGAATGGAATGGAATGTGAAATGGAATACGGAATGAAATGTAATGGAATGTGGAATGGAATGAGGGATTCAAAGCGGAATGGATATGGAATGGAACGAGGAAGGGAACGAGGAATGGAACGTGGAATGGAAAGTGGAATGGAAAGTGGAAAGGATCGTGCATGGAATGAAATGGAATGGAACGTGGAATGGAGTTGAACGTGGAATGGAGTGGAAAGGAACGTGGATTGTACTGCGGAATGGAATGTGGAATGGAACTTGGAATGAATCATGGAATGCAATTGAATGGAAAGTGGTATGGAATGGAACGCAGAACGTAGTACAATGGAATGTGGAATGGAATGGAATGGAACGTTGAATGTAACGGAATGGAAAGAGGAATGGAATGAAACATGGAATGGAGTGGAAAGGAATGTCTAATGTAATGGATTGGAATGTGTAATGGAATGGAGTGTGGAATGGAATGTGGAAAGTAATGGAAAGGAACGTGCAATGGAATGGAATGGAAAGAGTAATGGAACGTGGAATGGAATGGAATGGATTGGAATGGAATGGAATGTGGATTGGAACATGGAATGGAACGGAATGGAATGTGGAAAGAGATGTGGAATGGAGCCTAGAATGGAATGGAAAGGAATGGAACGGAATGTGGAATGGAATGTGGAATGGAGCATGGAATGGAATGTGGAATGGAATGTGGAATGGAATGGAATGGAATGTGGAATGATATGGAATGGAGTGTAACGTGGAATGCGACTGAATGGAATACATTGTGGATTGGAATGGAATGGAATGGAATGGAATGGAATGGAATGTGGAATGGAATGTAATGGAAAGGTATGGAAGGTGGAATGGAATGGAATGTGGAATGGAATGTAATATGGAATGGAATGGAAAGGAATGTGGAGTGGAATGGAATGGAAAGTGTAATGGAAATGAATGGAATGTGAAACGGAAATAGCATGGAATGCCTAATGGAATGAAATGGAATGTGGAAGAGAATGGAATGGAAAGTGGAATGGAACGTGGAATGGAATGGAATGAAATGTGGAATGGAATGTGGAACGGAATGGAATGACATGTATAATGGAATGGAATGGAGTGGAATGTGGAATGCAATGGAATGGAATGGATTGGAATGTGGAATGCAATGGAATGGAATGGAATGGAATGGAAAGTGGAATGGAATGGAATTGAATGGAATGGAATGGAATGAGGAATGGAATGGAATGGAAAGTGAAATGGAATGGAATGGAAACTGGAATGGAACGTGTAATGGAATGGAACCGAATGTGCAATGGAATGTGGAATGGAACGTGGAATGGAATGGAACAGAACGGAATAGAATGTGGAATGGAAACTGGAATGGAACGTGGAAAGGAACGGAATGGAATGGAAGGGAATGCGGAATGGAATGGAATGGATTGGAATGGAATGGAATGGAATGTGGAATGGAATGGAATGGAATGTGGAATGAGATGGAATGGAATGGAATGTAGAATGGAATGTGGAATGGCAATTGGAATGGAATGGAATGGAATGGAATCTGGAATGGAATGGCATGGAATTTGGAATCGAATGGAATGGAATGTAGAACGGAATGGAGTGGAATGGAATGAAATGTGGAATAGAAAGTAATGGAATGTGGAATGGAATGGATTCTAATGTTGAATGCTATGTGGAATGGAATGGAATGGAATGGAATGCGGAATGGAATGTGGAATGGAATGGAATGCAAAGTGGAATGGAATGGAATGGAATAGAATGGAATGTGGAATGGAATGGAATGTGGAATGGAATGGAATGCAATTTGGAATGGAATGGAACATGGAATAGAATGGAATGGAATGTCAATGGAATCGAATGAGGTATGGAATGGAATGTGGATTGAAATGTGGAAGGAAATGGAATGGAATGAGGAACGGAATGGAATGGAATGGAATGTGGAATGGAATAGAAGTGAAAGTGGAATTGAATGTGGAGCGGAGTGGAATGGAATCTGGAATACAATGTGGAAGGGAATGGAATGGAATGCACAATGAAATGGAATGGTATGGAAAGTGGAATGGAATGGATTGCAATGTGGAATGTAATAGAATGGAACATGCAATGGAATGGAAAGGAAATTCGAATGGAACGTGGAATGGAATGTAAAGGAAAGTGGAAAGGAATGTGGAATGGAATATGGAGTGGAACGTGGAATGGAATGGAAAGGAACGTGGAATGGAATGTGGAAAGCAAAGTGGACTGGAATGAGGAATTGAATGTGGAATGAAATGGAATGTGGAATGGAATGTGGAAAGGAATGTGGAACGGAATGTGGAAAGGAATGTGTTATGGAATGTGGAATCGAATGTGAAATGGAATATGGAATGGAATGGATTGCAATGTGGAATGCAATGTGAAATGGAATGTGGAATGTAATGTGATGGAATTTGGCATGGAATGTGTAATGGAAAGGAATGGAACGTGGAGTAGAATGTGGAATGGAATGGAATGAAATGTGGAATGGAATGAATGCAATTGTAAGGAATATGGAATGAAATAGAATGAAATGTAATGGAACGTGGAATGGAATGTGGAATGGAATGTGGAATGGAACCTGCAATTTAAGGTGGAATGTAATTTAATGGAACGTGGAATGGAACGTGAAATGGAATGTGGAACGGAAAGTGGAATGGAATGTAGAATGTAACGTGGAATGGAAATGAATGGAATGTTCAATGGAATGGAATGGAATGTGGAAAGAAATGGAATGGAAAGTTGAATTGCATGTGGAATGAATGGAGTGGAATGAGGAATAGAATGTGGAATGAAATGGAATGCAATGCGGAATGGAATGGAATGGAATGGAATGTGGAATGGAATGGAAGTGAATGTGGAATTTAATGTGGAGTGGAATGTAATGGAATCTGGAATACAATGTGGAAGGGAATAGAATGGAATGCACAATGAAATGGAATGGTATGGAAAGTGGAATGGAACGGAATGCAATGTGGAATGTAATGGAATGGAACATGGAATGGAACGTGGATTGGAATGTGGAATGTGGAAATTAATATGGAATGGACAGGAAAGGAAAGAAATGGAATGTGGAATGCAATTTGGAGTGGAATGTAATGTAATGCGGAAAGTAATGTAATGGAATGGAATGTGGAATAGAAAGTGGATTGGAATGTGGAATGGAATGTGGAATGAAATGAGGAATGGAATGGAAAGGAATGTGGAATGGAATGTGGAATGGAAATGAATGCAAAGTTCAATGGAATGGAATGTAATGTGGAGTGGAATGGAATGGAATGGAAAGTGGAATGGAATGGAATGAAATGGGGAATAGAATGTGGAATGCAAAGGAATGGAATGCGGAATGGAATGTAATGGAATGTGGAATGGAAAGGAATGGCATGTGGAATTGAATGTGGAATGGAATGGAATGGAATCTGGAATAGAATGTGGAATGGAATGGAATGGAATGCGAAATGGAATGGAATGCAATCGTATGGAATGTGGAATGGAAGTGAATGCAATGTGGAATGTAATGGAAAGGAACATGGAATGGAATGTGGAATGGAATGTGGAATGTGGAATTTAATGTGGAATGGACAGGAATGAAATGGAATGGAATGTGGAGTGGAATGTGGAATGGAATTTGGAATGGAATGGAATGGATTGTGGAATGTAATGGAATAGAATGGAATGTGGAAAGGAATGGAATGGAATGCAATGGAATGCGGAATGGAATGTGGAAAGGACTGTGGAATGGACTGTGGAATAGAATGTGGAATGAAATGTGGAATGGAATGGAATGGAAAATGGAATGGAATGCAGAATGGACTGTGGAATGGAATGTGGAAAGGAATGTGGAATGAAATGTGGAAAAGAATGGAAAGGAATTTGGAATGGAATGTGGAATGGAATTGATAGGAATGTTGAATGAAATGTGGAATGGAATGTTTAATGGAAAAAAATGGAATGTGGAATGGAATTGATAGGAATGTTGAATGAAATGTGGAATGGAATGTTTAATGGAAAAAAATGGAATGTGGAATGGTATGTGGAGTGGAATGTGGAATAGAAAGTGGAAAGGAATGGAATGAAATATGGAATGGAACACGGAATGAAATCGAATGGAACGTAGAATGGAAAGTGGAATGGAATGTGGAATGGAATGTGGAATGGAACGTGGAAAGGAATGTGGAAAGAAATGGAATGCAACGTGGAATTGAATGTGGAATGGAGAGTGAAATGGAATGAAATGGAATGTGCAATGGAATGCGGAATGTACATTAATGAAATGTGGAAGGGAAAGTGGAACGGAATATGGAATGGATTGTGGAATGGAATGTGGAATGGAACGGAATGGAAGGTGGAATGGAACGTGGAATGGAGTGTGGAATAGAATTTGGAATGGAATGCAATGGAATGTAGAAGGGAACGTGGAAGGGAATGGAATGGAACTTGGAACGGAACTTGTAATGGATTGTGGAATGGAACTTGGAATGTAATGTGGAATGGAGCGTGGAATGGAATGTGGAATTGAGTGTGGAATGGAGCATGGAATGGAATGGAATGGAAGGTGGAATGGAGCGTGGAATGGAATGGAATGGAAGGTGGAACGGAATGTTGAATGGAACATGGAATGCAAAGTGGAATGGAACGTGCAATGGAACGTATAATGGAATGGAATGGAATGGAATGTGGAATGGAATGGAATGGAATATGGAACGTAATGGAATGGAATAAGGAATGGAAGGTGGAATGGAATGTGGAATGGAAAGCAGAATGAAATGTGGAATGGAATGGAATGGAACGAGGAATTCAATGTGGACTGCAATGCAAAGGAATGTGGAATGGAATGGAATGAAATGTGGAATGGAATGTGTAATAGAATGGAATGGAACGTGGAATGGATTGTGGAATGGAATGTGGAAAGGAATGGAATGGAATGTGGAAAGGAATGTAATCGAATATGGAATGAAATGTGGAATGGAATGGAATAGAATGTGGAAGGGAATGAGGAATGGAATGTGGAATGTAAGGTGGAATGGAATGGAATGGAATGTGTAATGGACAGTGGAATGCAAGGGAATGGAATGTGGAAGCGAATGTGGAAGGGAATGTGGAAGGGAATGTGGAATGGAAAGTGGAATGGAATGGAAAGTGGAATGAAATGGAAAGGAATGTGAAATGCAATGTAATGGAATGTGGAATGGAATGGAGTGGAATGTGGAATGGAATGTGGAATAGAATGTGTAATGTAATGGAATGGAATGTGGAATGGAATGTGGAATTGAATGGAATGGAATGTGGAAGGGAATTTGGAAAGAATGTGTAATGGAATGTGGAATGGAATGGAATGAAATGTGGAATGGAATGTGGAATGGAAGGGAAAGAATGTTTAAAGGAATCTGGAATGGAATGGAATGGAAAGTGAAAGCAATGTGGAATAGAATGTGGAATGGAATCTAATGGAATGTGGAAAGGAAAGTGGAATGGAATGGAATGGAATGCGGACTGGAATGTGGAATGGAATGTGGAATAGAATATGTACTGGAATGGAATGGAATGTTGAACGGAATGTGGAAATGAATGGAATGGAATGTGGAAGGGAATGTGTAAAGGAATGTGGAATGGAATGTGGATTGGAATGCAATGGAATGTGGAATGGAATGTGGAATGGAATGGAAAGGAATGTGAAATGCAATGTAATGGAATGTGGAATGGAATGGAGTGGAATGTGGAATGGAATGTGGAATAGAATGTGTAATGGAATGGAATGGAATGTGGAATGGAATGTGGAATTGAATGGAATGGAACGTGGAATGGAACGTGGAATGGAATGTGGAATGGAATGGAATGGAATGTGGAAAGGAATGTAATCGAATATGGAATGAAATGTGGAATGAAATGGAATAGAATGTGGAAGGGAATGAGGAATGGAATGTGGAATGTAAGGTGGAATGGAATGGAATGGGATGTGTAATGGACAGTGGAATGCAAGGGAATGGAATGTGGAAGGGAATGTGGAAGGGAATGTGGAATGGAAAGTGGAATGGAATGGAAAGAAATGTGAAATGCAATGTAATGGAATGTGGAATGGAATGGAGTGGAATGTGGAATGGAATGTGGAATAGAATGTGTAATGTAATGGAATGGAACGTGGAATGGAATGTGGAATGGAATGGAATGTGGAAGGGAATGTGGAAAGAATGTGGAATGGAATGTGGAATGGAATGGAATGAAATGTGGAATGGAATGTGGAATGGAATGGAAAGAATGTTTAAAGGAATCTGGAATGGAATGGAATGGAAAGTGAAAGCAAAGTGGAATAGAATGTGGAATGGAATCTAATGGAATGTGGAATGGACAGTGGAATGGAATGGAATGGAATGTGGACTGGAATGTGGAATGGAATGTGGAATAGAATATGTACCGGAATGGAATGGAATGTTGAACGGAATGTGGAAATGAATGGAAAGGAATGTGGAAGGGAATGTGTAAAGGAATGTGGAATGGAATGTGGATTGGAATGCAATGGAATGTGGATTGGAATGCAATGGAATGTGGAATGGAATGTGGAATGGATTGGAAAGGAATGTGAAATGCAATGTATTGGAATGTGGAATGGAATGGAGTGGAATGTGGAATGGAATGTGGAATAGAATGTGTAATGGAATGGAATGGAATGTGGAATGGAATGGAATGGAATGTGGAAGGGAATGTGGAAAGAATGTGTAATGGAATGTGGAATGGAATGGAATGAAATGTGGAATGGACTGTGGAATGGAATGGAAAGGATGTTTAAAGGAATCTGGAATGCAATGGAATGGAAATTGAAAACAATGTGGAATAGAATGTGGAATGGAATCTAATGGAATGTGGAATGGAAAGTGGAATGGAATGGAATGGATTGTGGACTGGAATGTGGAATGGAATGTGAAATGGAACGTGGAGTGGCATGTGGAATTAAAAGGAATGGAAGCTGGAGTTGAATTTGGAATGGAATGTGCAATGGAACGTATAATGGAACGAAACAAAATGTGGAATGGAATGTGAAATGGGATGTGGAATGGATCGTGGAATGGAGTGGAATGGAATGTGGTATGGAACGTGGAATGGAATGTGGAATGGATCGTGGAATGGAATGGAAAGGAATGTACAATGGAATGGAATGGAATGTGGAATGGAATAGAAAGGAATGTGGAACTGGATGGAATGGAATAAGGAATGGAAGGTGGAATGGAAAGCAGAAGGGAAAGTGGAATGGAGTGGAATGGAATAGAATGGAATGACGAATTCAATGTGGACTGCAATGCAAAGGAATGTGGAATGGAATGGAATGGAATGTGAAGTGGAATGTGTAATAGAATGGAATGGAACGAGGAATGGAAAGTGGAATGGAATTTGGAATGAAATGTTGAAAGTAATGTAATTGAATGTGGAATGGAATGTGGAATGGAATGGAGTGGAATGGGGAATGGAAAGGAATAGAATGTGGAAGGGAATGAGGAATGGAATGTGGAATGTAAGGTGGAATGGAATGGAATGCAATGTGTAATGGACTGTGGAATGGAAAGGAATGGAATGTGGAAGGGAATGTGGAAAGGAAAGTGGAATGGAAAGGAAGGGAATGTGGAATGGAATGTCGTTTGGAATGCAAAGGAATGTGGAATGGAATGTGGAATGGAATGGAACGGAATGTGGAATACAATGGAATGGGTTGTGGAATGGAATGGAATGGAATGGAATGTGGAATGGAATGTGGAATAGAACATGTACTGGAATGGAATGGAATGTTGAACGGAATGTGGAAATGAATGGAATGGAATGTGGAAGGGAATGTTTAAAGGAATGTGGAATGGAATGTGCAATGGAATGGAATGGAATGTGGAATGGAATGGAAAGTACGTGGAAAGGAATCTGGAATGGAATGGAATGCAATGTGGAATGGAATGAGGAAACGAATGGAATGGAATGTGGAATGGAATGGACTGGAATGTGGACTGGAATGTGGAATGGAATGTGAAATGTAATGTGGAGTGGCATGTGGAATTGAACGGAATGGAAGGTGGAATGGAATGTGGATTGGAATGTGCAATGGAACGTACTATGGAACGAAATGAAATGTGGAATGGAACATGAAATGGGATGTGGAATGTATCGTGGAATGGAGTGGAATGAACCGTGGAATGCATCGTGCAATTGAATGTGGAAAGTATCGTAGAATGGAATGGAATGGAATGTGTAATAGAACGTGCAATGGAATGGAAAAGAAAGTGTAATGGAATGCGGAATGGAATGTGTAATGGAATGTGGAATGGAATATGAAATGAAAAGTGGAAAGGAATGGAATGGAATGTGGGGTGGAACGTGGAATACAACGGAAAGGAATGCGGGATGGAATGTGGAATGGAATGTGGAATGGAACGTGGAATGGAATGGAAAGGAACGTGGAATGGAAAGTGGAACGGAATGTGGAATGGAACGTGGAATGGATTGGAATGGAATATGGAATGGAACTTGGAATGGAATGGAATGTGGAATTGAATGAGTAATGGAATGGAATGTGGAATGGAATGTGGAATGGAATGGAATGGAATGTGGAAGGGAATGTGGAATGGAATGTGGAATGAAACGTGGACTGGAACGGAATGGAATGTGGAATGGAATGTGGAATGCAATGGAAAGGAATGTGGAAAGGAATCTGCAATGGAATGGAATGGAATGTGGAAAGGAATGTGGAATAGAATGTGGAAAGGATTATAATGAAATGTGGAATGGAATGTGGAATGGAATTTGGACTGGAATGTGGAAAGGAATGTGGAATGGAATGAGGAGTGGCATTTGGAATTGAACGGAATGGAAGTTGGAATGGAATGTGGAATGGAATGTGGAGTGGAACGTGCTATGGAACGGAATGGAATGTGGAATGGAATGTTTAATGGATCGTTGATTGGAGTGGAATGGAATATGGAATGAAACGTGGAATGCAATGTGGAATGGATCGTGGAATGTTAAGTGGAATGGAATGGAATGGAACGTGGATTTGAATGTGGAACGGAATGTGGAATAGTAAATGGAGTGGAATGTGGAATGGAATGTTCAATTGAAAGGAATGGAATGCGGACTGGAATGGTAAGTAACGGAATGGAATGTCGAATGCATTGGAATGGAACCTGGAATAGAATATGGAATGGAATGGAATGGAATGCGGAATGGAATGAAATGGGATGGTATGGAATGTGGAATGGAATGGAATGCAATGTGGAATGGAATGGAATGGAACGTGGAATTGAACGTGGAATGGAATTTGGAATGGAAAGCAATGGAATGTTTAATGGAATGCAGAATGGAAGGAATGGAATGGAATGGAATGGAATGCGGAATGGAATGTGGAATGGAATGGAATGGAATGGAATGTGGAATGGAATGCGGATTGGAATGCGGAATGAAATGTGGAATGAATTGGAATGGAATTTGGAATGGAATGTGGAATGTAATGAATCGGAATGTGGAATGCAGTGTGGAATGGAATGTGGAATGGAATGGAATGGAATGTATTGCAGACTGGAATGTGAAATCGAATGGAATGGAATGTGGAATGGAACGTGGAATGGAATATGGAATGTAATGTGGAATGAAAAGTGGAATGGAATTGAATGGAAAGTGGAAAGGAATGTGGAAAGTAATGGATTGGAATGTGAAATGGAATGTGGAATGGAACGCAATGGAATGTGGAATGAAATGTGGAATTGAATGTGGAATGAAACGTGCAATGGATCGAGGAATTGAATGGAATGGAACTTGGAATAGAGGCTGAATGGAATGGAAGGGAATGTGGAATGGAATGTGGAGTGGAATGGAATGGAATGTGGAATGGAATGGAATGGAATGTGGAATGGAACGAGTAAAGGAATGGAGTGGAATGTAGAATGGAATGTGGAATGGAATGTGGAATGGAAAGTGGAATGGAAAGTGGAATGGAACGTAAAGGAATGTCAAATGGAATGTGGATGGGAATGTGGAATGAAGAGTGTAATGGAATAGAATTGAATGTGGAATGGAACATGGAATGGAATGGAATGGAACGTCGAATGGAACTTGGAATGAAACATGGAATGGAACGTGAAATGGAAAGTGGAATGGAACGTGGATTGGAATGTGGAATGGAAAGTAGAATGGAACGTGGAATGGAATGGAATGGAAAGTGAAATGGAACGTGTAATGGAATGGAATGAAACGTGGACTGGAATTTGGAATGGATCAAGGAATGGAAAATGGAATGGAATGGAATAGAACGTGGAGTGGAATGTGGAAAGGAATGTGGAATAGAAAGTGGAATGGAATGTGGAATGGAAAGTGTAATGGAAAGGAATGCAATGTGGAATTCAATGGAATGGAAAGTGAAATGGAAAGTGGAATGGAATGAAATGGAATGTTGAATGGAATGGAATGGAATATGGCAGGGAATATCAAATGGAATGGAATGGAATGTGGAGTATATTGTGGAATGGAATGGAATGGAATGCGGAATTGAATGGAAGGCAATGGTAAGGAATATGGAATGGAAAGGAATGGAACGTGGAATGCAATGTGGAATGAAAATCAATAGAAAGTGCAATGGAATGGGTAATGGAATGGAATGGAATGTGGAATTGAAAGTGGAACAGAATGGCATGGAATGATGAATAGAATGTGGAATGCAAGGGAATGGAACGTGGAATGGAATGGAATGGAAGGGAATGTGGAATATAATGGAATGAAATGTTGAATGGAATGTGGAATGGAATGGAATGGAATCTGGAAAAGAATATGGAATGGAATGGAATGCAATGCAGAATGGAATGGAATGGAATGGTATGGAACGTGGAATGGAATGGAATGCAATGTGGAATGGAATGGATTGGAACGTGGAATGGAACGTGGAATGGAATCAGTAATGGAAAGGAATGGAAAGTGGAATGGAAAACAGAACGGACAGGAATGGAATGGAATGGAACGCGGAATGGAATGTTGAATGGAATGGAATGGAATGTGGAATAGAATGCGGAATGGAATGTGGAATGAAACGTGGAATGAAATTGAATGAAATGTGGAATGGAATGTGGAATGGAATGGATTGCAATGTGGAATTCAGTGTGCAATGGAATGTGGAATGAAATGGAATGGAATGGATTGTAATGGAAAGCGGAATGGAATGTGAAATGGAATGGAATGGAATGTGGAATGGAAAGTGGAATGGAATGGAATGGAATGTGGAAAGTAATATCAAAGGAAAGTGGAATGGAATGGAATGAAATGTGGAATGGAAGGGAGTTGAATGTGGAATGGAATGTGGAATTGAAAATGGAATGGAACGAGGAATGGAATGTGGAATGAAATGGGCAATGGAATGTGGAATGGAACGTGGAATGGAATGGAATGGAAAGTGGAATGGAACTTTTAAAGAAAGCAATGGAATTTGGATTGGATTGTGGAATGGAATGTGAAATGGAACGTGGAATGTAACGTGGAATGGAATGGAATGGAATGTGGAAATGAATAGAATGGTTCTTGGAATGCAACGTGGAAAGGAATGTGGAATGGAAAGTGGAATTGCACGTGGAATGAAACGGAATGGTACGTGGAATGGAATGTGGAATCAAATGGAATGGAATGGAGAATGGAAAGGAATGCAACGTGGAATGTAACGTGGAATGGAACGTGTAATTGAATGGAATGGAACGTGGAATGGAATGTGGAATGGTATGGAATGGAAGTTGTAATGCAATGTGTAATGGAATGTGGAATGGAACGTCGAACGGAACGTTGAATGGAATGGAATGGAACGTTCAATGGAATGGAATGGAAAGTGGAATGGAATGTGGAATGCAAAGGAATGGAATGTTGAATGGAATGTTATAGAAGGTAGAATGGAATGGAATGGAGAGGAATGTGGAACGGAATGGAATGTAATGGAATGGAATGCGGAATGCAATGGAATGTAATGTGGAATGGAATTTAATGGAATGGTATGGAATGGAATGGAATAGTATGGAATGTGGAATGGAATTGAATGGAATTGAATGGAATGTGGAATTGAATGGAATGGAATGTGGAATGGATTGTTAAATGGAATGGAATGGAATGTGGAATAGAATGGAATGGAATGGAATGTGGAACGGAATGTGGAATGGATCATGGAATGGAATGGAATGGAATGTGCAACGGAATGGAATGGAATGGAATGGAATGTGAAATAGAATGTGGAACAGAATATGAAATGGAATGTGGAATGTAAAGTGGAACGGAATGAAGTGGAATGTGGAATGGAATAGAATAGAATGTGGAATGGAAAGTGGAATGGATCATGGAATGGAAAGACGAATGGAAAGTGGAATGGAACGTGGAATGGAATGGAATGGAAAGTTGTATGAAATGTGGAATTGAATGGAATGGAATGTGGAATGGAATGCGGAATGGAATGCAATGGAATGAGAATGGAATGTGGAATGGAATGGAATGGAATGTGAAATGGAACGTTGAATGGAATGAATTGGAATGTGTAATGGAATGTGGAATGGAATGTGGAATGGAATGTGGAATGGAACGTGGAATGGAATGGAATGGAAAGTGGAATGGAATGTGGAATGGAATGTGGAATGAAAAGTGGATTGGAACGTGGAATTGATAGGAATGAAACTTGGAATAGAATGTGCAATTGAATGGAAGGGAATGTGGAATGAAATGTGGAGCGTAATGGAACGGAATGTTGAATGGAATGGAATGGAATGGAATGTGAAATGCAACGTGGAATGGAACAGAATGTAATGTGGAATGGAATGTGGAATGGAAAGTGGAATGGAATTGAATGGAATGTGGAATGGAACATATAATGAAATCGAATTGAAAGTGGAATGGAACGTGGAATGGAATGTGGAATGGAAAGGAATTTGGAATGGAATGTGGAATGGAGTGTTAAATGGAATAGAATGGAATGTGGAAAGGAATATGGTATGTAAAGGAGTGGAACACGGAAGAGAATGTGGAATGGATCGTGGAATGGAAAGCAGAATGCAATGGAATGGAACTTGCATTTGAATGTGGAAGGGAATGTGGAATAGAAAGTGGAATGGAATGCAGAATGGAGTGTTGAATGGAAGGGAATGGAATGTGGAAAGGAATGGAATGGAATGGGAATTGGAATGGAATGGATTGTGGACTGGAATGTTATGGAATGGAACGGAATGTGTAATAGAAGGTGGAATGAAACGTGGAATGGAATGGAATAGAAGCTGGAATGGAATGTGGAATGTAAGCTGGAATGGAATTTAATGGAATGTGGAAAGGATTGTGATCGTATGTGGAATGGAATTTGAAATGGAATGGATTGGAACATGGAATGGAATGTGGAATGGAATGGAATAGAATGTGGAAGGCACCGTGGAATGGAATGTGGAATGTAAAGTGTAATGGAATGGAATGTGGAATGGAAAGTGGAATGGAATGGAATGGAATGTGGAAGGGAATGTGGAATGGAATGAGGAATGGAATGTGAAATGGAATGTGTAATGCAATGGAATGAAATGTGTAAGGGATTGTGGAATGGAATGTGAAATGTAATGTGGAAAGAATTGGAATGGAATCTGGAGTGTAATGTGGAATGGAATGTGGAATGGAATGGAATGTGGAATGGAATGCAATGGACTGAGAAAGGGAATGTGGAATTTAATGTGGAATATAATGTGGAATGTAAAGGAATGGAAAGTGGAATGGAATGTGGAGCGAAATGGAATGGAATGACAAATGGAATGTGGAATGGAATGGAATGGAATGTGAAATGTAATGTGGAATAGAATGTGGAGTTGAATGGAATGGAATTTTGAATGGAATGTGGAATGGAGTGGAATGGAATGTGGAATGTAGTTTGTAATAGAAAGTGAAATGGAATGGAATGGAATGTGGAGTAGAATGTGGAATGGAATGGAATGGAATGCGGAGTAGAATGTGGAATGGAATGGAATGGAATGCGGAATGGAATGAATGCATTGGTAAGGAATATGGAATGGAATAGAATGGAACTTGGAATGGAATGTGGAATGGAATGTGGAAAGGAACGTTGAATTTAAGGTTTGAATGGAATGGAATGGAAAGTGGAATGGAAGGTGGAATGGAATGTGGAATGGAAATGAATGGAATGTTCAATGGAATGGAATCAAATGTGGAACGGAATGGAATGGAATGTGGATTTGAATGTGGAATGGAATGGAATGGAAAGAGGAAGGGAATGTTGAATGCAATGGAATGCACTGCGGAATGGAATGGAATGTGGAATGGAATGGAATGGAATGGAATATGGAATTGAATGTGGATTGGAATGGAATCGAATCTGTAATAGAATGTGGAATGGAACGGAATGGAATGCGGAATGGAATGGGATGGAATGGTATGGAGTGATGAATGGAATGGAATTCAGTGTGAAATAGAATGGAATGGAACATGGAATGGAAAGTGGAAAGGAAGGTGGAATGTGGAATTTAATGTGGAACAGAAATGATTGGAATAGAATGGAATGTGGAAAGGAATGTGGAATAAAATGTGGAACGGAATGGAAAGGAATGCGGAAAGGAATGGAAAGGAAGGTAATGTGGAATGGAATGTTATGGAACGGAATGTGAAATGGAATGAAATGGAATGGATTGGAATGGAATGCAGAATGGAATGCGGAATGGAATGTGGAATGGAATTGGAATGGAATGTGGCAGGGAACGGAGTGGAATGTGGCACGGAAAGGAGTGGAATGTGAAATGGAATGTGGAAAGGAATAGATTGAATTGTGGAATCGAATGTGGAATGGAAAGTGGAATAGAACGGAATGGAATGTGGAATGGTATGTGGAAAGGAATATGGAATGGAACGTCGAATGGAATGGAATGCAATGTGGAATGGAACATGGAATGAAATAGCATGGAAGGTGGAATGGAAAGTGGAATGGAAGGTGGAATGGAATGCGGAATGGAATGTGAAAAGGAACGGAATGGAATGTGGAATGGAATGCGTAATGGAGTGGGGAATGTGATTGTATGCAATATGGAAAGGAATGGAATGGAATGGTATGGAATGTGGAATGGAATGTTATGCAATGGGGAATGGAATTGAATGGAACGTGGAATGGAATGTGGAATGGAAAGGAATGGAATGTGGAATTGAATGCGGAATGGACAGGAATGGAATGGAATGGAAAGGAATGGAATGCGGAATGGAAAGTGGAATGGAGTGGAATTGAGTGTGGAATGGAATGCGGAATGGAATGTGGAATGAAATGCGTAATGGAATGGATTGGAATGTGGAATGGAATGTGGAATGGAATGGATTGGAATGTGGAATGCAGTGTGGAATGGAATGGAATGGAATGGAATGGAAAGCGGAATGGAATGTGGAATGTAATGGAATGGAGTGAAATGTGGAATGGAATGGAACGGATAGGAATGCAGAATGCAGTGGAATGGAATGTGGAATGGAATGGAATGGAATGGAATGGAATGTGGAATGGAATGGAATGGAAAGTGGAATTGAATGGAATGGAATGTGGAAAGGAATGGATTGGAATATGGAAACGTATGTAATGGAAAGTGGAATGCAATGGAATGGAATAGAATGGAATGTGGAATGGAATGGAATGTGGAATTGAATGGAATGGAATGTGGAATGGAATGGATTGGAATATGGAACGGAATTAAATGGAACGTGGAATGGAATGTGGAATGGAATGTGGAATGGATTGGTTAATTGAATGGAATGGAATGTGGAATAGAATGGAATGTGGAATGCCATTTTGAATGGATCGTGGAATGGAAAGGAATGGAATGTGCAACGGAATGGAATGGAATGTGGAATGGAATGAAATGGAATGGAATGGAAAGTGAAATGGAATGTGGAACAGAATGTGAAATGGAATGTGGAATGGAATGTGGAAAGGAATGAAATGGAATGGGGAATGGAAAGAATGGAACATGGAATGGATCATGGAATGGAAAGAGGAATGCAATGTGGAATGGAATGGAAAGGAATGTTGTAAGAAATGTGGAATGGAATGGAATGGAATGTGGAATGGAATGCAGAATGGAATGCAATGGAATGAGATTGGAATATTGAATGGGATGGAATGCAATGTGGAATGGAATGTGGAATGGAATGAATTGGAATGTGGAATGGAATGTGGAATGGAATGTGGAATGGAAATTGGAATGAAACGTGGAATGGAACGTGGAATTGATAGGTATGGAACCTGGAATAGAATGCGGAATGGAAAGGAAGGGAATGTGGAATGAAAGGTGGATTGTAATGGAATGGAATTTGGAACGGAATGGAATGGAATGTGGAATGGAGTATGCAATGGAACGGAATGTAATGTGGAATGTAATGTGGAATGGAATGTTGAATGGAATAGAATGGTATGTGAAATGGAACATGGTATGTAAGAGAATGGATCGCGGAATGGAATGTGGAATGGATCATGGATTGGAAAGTAGAATGCAACTGAATGGAACGTCCATTTGAATGTGGAACAGAATGTGGAATTCAAAGTGGAATGGAATGTGGAATGGAAAGGAATGGAATGTGAAAGGAATGGAATGAAATGGGGAATAGAATGGAATGGAATGTGGACTGGAATGGTATGGAATGGAAAGGAATTTGGAATGGAAGGTGGACTGAAATGTGGAATGGAATGGAATAGAGCTGGAAAGGAATGTGGACTGGAATGGTATGGAATGGAAAGGAATTTGGAATGGAAGGTGGAATGAAATGTGGAATGGAATGCAATAGAAGCTGGAATGGAATGTTTAATGGAATGTGGAATGGAATTTAATGGAATGTGGAAATGAATATAATCGTATGTGGAATGGAAAGTGGAATGGAATGGATTGAAATGTGAAATGGAAAGTGGAATGGAATGGAATGTGGAATGGTATGTGGAATGGAATGGAATGCAATGTGGAAGGGAATATGGAATGAAATGTGGAATGTAATGTGGAAAGGAATGGAATGGAATCTAGAATGTAATGTGGAATGGAATGTGGAATGGAATAGAATGTGTAATGGAAATTTGAATGTGATGCAATGGACTGAGGAAGGGAATGTGGAATTTAATGTAGAATATAATGTGGAATGGAATGGAATGGAAAGTGGAATGGAATGAGGAATGGAATGCAATGGAATGACAAATGGAATGTGGAGTGGAATGGAATGGAAAGCTGAATGCAATGTGGAATAGAATCTGGAATTGAATTGAATTGAATGGAATTTTGAAAGGAATGTGGAATGGAATGGAATGGAATGGAATGTGGAAGGGAATGTGGAATGCAATGTGGAATGGAATGTGGAACTAAATGTGGAATAGAATGTGGAATGGAATAGAATCGATTGTGGAATAGAATGTGGAATGGAATGGAATGGAATGTGGACTGGAATGTGGAATAGAATGTGGAATGTAATGTGGCATGGAATGTGAAGTGGCATGTGGAATAGAACGGAATGAAATGTAGAATGGAATGTGGAATGGAACGTGTTATGGAACAGAATGGAAGGTGGAATGGAATGTTGAATGGAACGTGGAAGAGATCGTGGAATGGAATGGAAAGCAATGTGTACTGGAACGCGCAATGGAATGGAATGAAACGTGGAATGGAACGTGGAAAGGAACGTGGAATGAAATGTGGAATGAAACGTGGAAAGTTATGTGCAAAGGAATGTGGAATGGAAAGTGTAATGGAATGGAAAGGAAAGTGGAATGGAACGTGGAATAGAATGTAAAGGAACGTGGAAAGGAAAGTGGAATGGAATTTGGAATGGAACGTGGAATGGAAAGGAAACAAAAGTGGAATGGACTGCGGAAAGGAATGTGGAATGTAACGTGGAATGGAATGGAATGGAATGTGGAATGGAATGTAGAATGGAATGTGGAATGGAATGTGGAATGGAATGGAATGTGGAATGTCATGTGGAAAAGAATGTGTTATGGAATGTGGAATAGTACGGAATGGAAGGCGTAATGGAATGTGAAATGGAATGCAGAATGGAATTGAATGGAATGTGGAATGGAATGTGAAATGGGATGTGGAATTGAATGGAATGGAATGGAATGGAATGTGGCATGGAATGTGGAATGGAATGTGGAGTAGAATGTGGAATGGAATGGAATGGAATGCAGAATGGAATGAATGTAATGGTAAGGAATATGGAATGGAATGGAATGGAACACGCAATGGAATGTGGAACGGAATGTGGAACGGAATGTGGAATTTAAGATGGAATGGAATGGAATGGAAAGTGGAATGGAAGGTGGAATGGAATGTGGAATGCAATGTGTAATAGAATGTGGAATGGAAATGAATGGAATGTTCACTGGAATGGAATGGAATGTGGAAAGGAATTGAATGGAATGTGTAATTGAATGTGAAATGGAAAGGAATGGAATGAGGAATAGAATGTGGAATGCAATGGAAAGCAATCCTAAATGGAATGGAATGGAATGGAATATAGAATTGAATGTTGAGTGGAATGGAATGTGGAATGGAATGGAATGGAATATAGAATTGAATGTGGAGTGGAATGGAATGGAATCTGGGATAGAATGTGGAATAGAATGGAATGGAAAGGAATGCGGAATGGAATGGAATGGAATGGAATGGTATGGAATGTGGAATGGAATGGAATGGAACATGGAATGGAAAGTGGAATGGAATGTGGAATGTGGAATTTAATGTGGAATGAACAAGAATGTAATGGAACGGAATGTGGAATGGAATGTGTAATGGAATGTGGAATGGAATGGAATGGAATGTGGAAAGGAATGGAATGGAATGGAATGTGGAATGGAATGGAATGGAATGGAATGTGGAATGGAATGGAATGGAATGCAATTCTTAATGGAATGTGGAATGGAATGTGGAATGGAATGTGCAATGTAATAGAATGGAATGAGGAAGGGAAAGTGAATTGGAATGTGGAAAGTAATGTGGAATGGAATGGAATGTAATGTGGAATGGAATGTGAAATGCAATGTGGAATGGAACGGAACGAAAAGGAATGTGGAATGGAATGGAATGAAATGAGGATGGGAATGTGGAATGGAATGTGGAATGCAATGTGGAATGAAAACTATTGTAATGTGGAATGGAATGTGGAATGGAATGGAATGCAATGTCCAAAGGAATGTGGAATGGAATGGAATGGATTGTGGATTGCAATGTGGAATAGAATGTGGAATTGAATGGAATGGAATTTTTAATGGATTGTGGAGTAGAATAGAATGGAATGTGGAATGGTAAGTCCTATGGAACGGAATGGAATGTGGAATGGACTGTGGAATGGATCATTGAATGGAATGGAATGGAATGTTTAGTGGAACATGGAATGGAAAGGAATGGAAAGTGGAAAGGAACGTGGAATGGAACATGGAATGAAACGTGGAATGGAAGGAGAAATGGAATGTGCAATGTAATGTGGAACGGAACGTGGGATGGAATGGAATGGAAAGTGGAATGGAACGTGGAATCAAATGTAATGGAAGGTGGAATGGAATGTGCAATGGAATGTGCAATGGAACAGAATGCAATGTGGAATGGAATGCACTAAGGAAAGTGGAATGGAATGGAATGGAATGTGGAATGGAACGTGGAATTGAATGGAATGGGACGTGGAATGGTACATAGAATGGAATGCAATGGAAACTGGAATGGATCTTGGAATGGAATGGGTAATGGAATGTGGAATGGAAAGTGGAATGGAATGGAATCGAAAGTGGAATGAGACGTGGAATGGAATGTAATGGAATGTGGAATGGAATCTGGAATGGAATGTGGAGTGGAACGTGGAATGTAACGTGGGATGGAACGGAATGGAACGTGGAATGGATTGTGGAATGAAATGGAATGGAATGTGGAATGGAATGTGAAGAGCAATCTGGAATGTAATGGAATGGAATGTGGAATGGAATGGAATGGAATGGAATGTGGAATGGAAATTGGTAAGGAATGTGGAATGGAATGTGGAATGGAATTTGCAAAGGAAAGTGGAATGGAAGGGAATGGATTTTGGAATGGAACGTGGAAGTGAATGGAATGGAACGTTGAAAGGAACGTGGAATGGAACGTGGAATGGAACGAGAAATGAAATGTAGAATGGAATGTGGAATGGTACGGAATGTAATGTGGAATGGAATGTGGAATGTAATGGAATGGAATGTGGAATGAAACGTGGAATGGAACGTGGAATGGAACGTGGAATGGAAAGTGGAATGGAACGTGGAATGGAATTGGCAGTGGAATGAGGAATGTAACGAGGAATGCAATGCAATGGTAAGTGGAAAGGAACGTAGAATGAACTGGAATGGAACGTGGAATAGAATCTGGTATGGAATGTGGAATGGAACCTTGAATGGAATGTGGAATGGAACATAATGGAATGTGGAATGGAATGGAATGGGATATGTAATGAAATGTGGAATGGAATGTGTAATGGAATGGAATGGAAAGCGAAAAGAAATTGAATGGAATGTGGAATGGGATGTGGACTGGAAAGGAATGCACTGTGGACTGGAATGTGGAATGGAAAGGTACAGAATGTGGAATGGAATGTGGAATGGAATGGAATTAAATGTGGAATGGAATGTGGAATGGAATATGGAATATAATGTGAAATGCAATTGAATGGAACGTTGAATGGAATGTGGAATGGAATGGAATGTGGAATAGAATGGAATGGAATGTGGAATGGAACGTGGAATGGAACGTGGAAAGGAAAGGAATGGAATGTGGAATGGAATGTGCAATGGAATGGAATAGTATGTGGAATGGAATGTTGAATGCAACGTGGAATGGAAAGAAATGGAATGTGGAATGTAAGGTGGAATGGAATGGAATGGAATGTGGTATGGAGTGTGGAATGGAATTTGGAATGGAATGCAATGGAATGTGGAAAGGAATGTGGAAAGCAATGTAGAATGTAATGTGGAATGGAACAGTATGCAATCTGGAATGGAATCGGGAATAGAATGTGCAAAGGAAAGTGGAATGCATTGGAATGGAATGTGGAATGGAACGTGGAATTGAAAGGCATGGAAAGTGGAAGGGAACATGGAGAGAATGGAATGGAATGTGGAATGGAACGTGGAATGGGACATGGATTGGAACGTGGAATGCAATAGGCAATGGAATGTGAAAGGGAACGTGGAATGGATTGGAGTGGAAAGTGGAATGCCACGTGGAATGGAATGTTATGGAACGTGGATGGAATCTGGAATGGAATATGGAATGGAAAGTAATGGAAAGTGGAATGGAATGTGGAATGGAATGGAATGCAATGTGTAATGGAACGTGGAATGGAATTTGGAATGGAACGTGGAATGGAATGGAATGGAATGCGGAATGGAATGTGGAATGGAATGGAATGAAACGTGGAATGGAATGTGGAATGGAATGTTTAATGGAATGGAATGGAATGTGGAATGGAATGTAATGGAATGTGGAACGGAATGTGGAATGGAAAGTGGAAAGGAAAGGAATGGAATGTGGAATGGAATGTGGAATGGAATGTAGAACGTAATTCGGAATGGAAAGGGAAATGAAATGGAATGGAATGTCAAAGGAAATGTGGAATGGAATAGAATGGAAAGTGAAATGGAAGTTGGAATGGAACATGGAATGGAAAGTGGAATGGAATGTGGAATGGACTATGGAATGGAATGGGGAATGGAATGTGGAATGGAACGTGGAATGGAATGAAATGTAACGTAAAATTGAATGGAATTTCACGTGGAATGGAATATGGAACGGAATGTTGAATGGAATGTGAAATAGAAAGTGAAAAGTAATGGAATGAAACTTGCAATGAAATGTGTAATGGAATGTGGAATGGAACGTTGAATGTAATGTGGAATGTAATGTGGAATGGAATGTGGAATGGAAAGGAATGTAATGTGGAATTGAATGTGGAATGGAATGGAAGGGAAACCAGAACGGAAGGGAATGGAAAGTGGAAAAGAATGTGGAATGGAATGAAATGGAATTGAATGGAATGGAATGGAATGAAATGTGGAATAAAATGTAATGCAATGTGGAATGGAAAAGAATGGAATTCGCAATGCAATGGAATTTCATGAAGTGCAGAATTGAATGGAATGGAATGTTGAATGGAATGCAATAGAATGGAATGGAATGTGCAATTGAATGGAATGGGAAGTGGAATGGAATGGAATGGAATGTGCAATGGAATGGAATGGAACGGAATGGAAGGGGGAATGGAATGTGAAATGGAATGTGGAATGGAACGCGGAATGGAACGCCTAAAGGAAAGTGGAATGGAACGTGGAATGGAAGGGAGTGGAACGTGGGATGGAATGTGGAATGGAATGGAATGGAATGTGGAACGGAATGGAATGGAACGTGAAAAGCATTGTGGAATGTAATGTGGAAAGAAATGGAATGGAATGGAATGTGGAATGGAAAGGAATGGAATTGAATGGAATGTGGAATGGAATGGAATGGAATGTGGAATGGAATGGAAAGGAAAGTGGAATGGAATGTGGAATGCAATGGAATGGAAAGTGGAATGCAGTGTGGAATGGAAATAAATGGAATGTGGAATGGAATGGAGTGGAATGAGGAATGGAATGTGAAATGGAATGGAATGTGAAATGAAATGGAACGGCATATGAAATGGAATGGAATGAAATGAGGTATGGAATGTGGAATGGAATGGAATGCCATGTGGAAGGAATGGAAGGGAATCTGGCATGATATTTAATGGAAAGTGGAATAGAATTTGGTATGGAATGAGGAATGGAATGTGGAATGGAATGGAATGGAACGTGTAATGGAATGGAACGGAATGTGTAATAGAATGGAACGGAGTGGAATGGAATGGGAATGGACTGGAATGAAATGTGGAATGAAATGCATTGAAATGAAATGAGGAATTGAATGAAATGAAATGTGGAATGGAATGGAATGTGGAATGGAAGGTGGAATAGAATGTGGAATGGAGTGTGGAAAGGAAAGTGGAATGGAATGGAATTGAAAGTGGAATGGAATGGATAGGAATGTGGAATGGAATGGAATGGAATGGAATGGAATGGAATGCGGAATGCAATGGAATGTAATGTGGATTGCAATGGAATGGAAAGAAATGTGGAATTGAATGAAATGGAATGTGGAATGGAATGGAAAAGAATGTGGAATGCAATGGAATGGAACTTAGAATGGAATGTGGAATGGAATATGGAATGTTATGTGGAAAGGAATGTGGAATGGAATGGAATGGAATGTGGAATGGAATGGAATGTGGAATGGAATGGAATGTGGAATGGAATGGAATGTGGAATAGAATGGAATGGAATGTGAAATGGAATGTGGAATGGAACGTGGAAAGGAAAGGAATGGAATGTGGAATGGAATGTGCAATGGAAAGGAATAGTATGTGGAATGGAATGTTGAATGGAAAGGAATAGTATGTGGAATGGAATGTTGAATGCAACGTGGAATGGAAAGAAATGGTAAGCGGAATAGAATGGAATGGAGTGGAATGTGGAATGGAATGTGGAATGGAATGGAATGGAAAGTGGAATGGAATGGAATAGAATGTGAAATGGAATGGAACATGGAATGAAATGGAATGGAATGTTGATTGGGAAGAAATGGAATGTGGAATGGAATGGAATGGATTGGAATGGAAATTGAAATGGAATTTCACTTTTATGTTTAATGTAAAGGGGAATGGAAAAGAATGGAAAGTGGAATGGAATGTGGAATGGAATGTGGAATGGAATGTGGAATGAGATACGGAATGAAATGTGGACTGGAATGTGGAATGGAATGTGAAATGAAACGTGGAATGGAACGTGGAATGGAATGGAATGGAACGTGGAATGGAATGGAACTGAAGTTGGAATGAAATGTGACATGGAACGGAATGGAATGTGGAATGGAATGTGCAATGGAATGTGTAATAGAATGGAATGGAATGTGGAGGATAATTTGGAGTGCAAAGGAATGGAATGTGGAATGGAATGCAATGGAATGTGGAATTAAATTTGGAAGGAAAGGAATGTAATGTGAAATGGATCATTGAATGGAATCTGGAATGGGAAGGAATGGAATGAGGAACGGAATGTGGAATGGAATGTGGAATATAAAAGACGGTAATGTGGAATGGAATGTGGAATGGAATGGAATGTGGAATGGAATGTGGAATGCAATGTGGAATGCAATGTGGAATGGAAAGGAATGGAATGTGGAATGGAATGGAATGGAATGAGGAATGGAATGTGGAATGGAATGGAATGTCATATGGAAATGAATGGAATGGAATGTGGAATGAAATGGAATGGCAAGTGGAATACAATGTGAAATGGAATGTGTAATGGAATGTGGAAAGAATGGAATGGAATGTGGAATGGAAAGAAATGGAATGTGGAACAAAATGGAATGGAATGGAATGGAATGTGAATGGAAAGGAATGGAATGTGGAATGCAATGGAATGGAATTAAATGAGGAATTGAATTGAATTGAATGTGGAATGGAATAGAATGGACTGCGGAATGGAATCAATAGAACGTGGAATGGCATGTGGAATGGACTGGAATGGAATGTGGAATGAAATGGAATGGAACGTGGAAAAGAATGTGGACTAGAATGTGGAATGGAAAGTGGAATGGAATGGAATGGAATGTGGAATGGAATGGAATGGAATGTGGAGTGGAATGGAATGAAATGGAATGGAATGCGGAATAGAATGAAATGAAATATGTACTGCAATGGAATGGAATGAATTGTGAAATTGAATGGAATGGAATGTGGAATGGAACGGAAGGTGGGATGGAATGGAATGGAATGTGGAATGGAATGTTGAATAGAATGTGGGATGGAATGGAATGGAATGCGGAATGGAACGTGGAATGGAATGGAATGGAACGTGTAATGGAACATGGAATGCAATGTGGAATGGAACGTGGAATGAAAGGTGCAATGGAATGTGGAATGGAACGTGGATTGGAATGGAATGGACGTGGAAAGGAACGTCGAATTGAATGGAAGGGAACGTGGAATGGAATGGAATGGAATGTGGAATGGAATGTGGAATGGAATGTGGAATGGAATGCAATGGAATGTGGAATGGAATGGAAAGGAATGTTGAATGAAGTGGAATGGAACATTGAATGGAATAGATTGTAATGTAGAATGGAATTGAATGAAATGAGGAATGGAATGAGAAATGGAATGGAATGGAATGTGGAATGGAATGGAATGGAAAGTCGAATTGAATGTGGAATGGAATGCAATGGAATGGAATGTGCAATGGTATGTGGAACGTAATGTGGAATGGAATGGAATGGAATGTGGAATGGAATATGGAATGGAATTTAATCGAATGTCGAATGGAATGTGGAATGGAATGTGGAATTGATGGAATGGAATGTGAAATGTAATAGAATGGAATGTGGAATGGAATGGAGAAGATTGTAATGTGAAATGGAATGTGGAACGGAATGGAATGGAAAGTGGAATGGAATGTCGAATGGAATGGAATGGAATGTGGAATGGAATGGGGAATGGAATGTGGAATGGATTGGAATTTAACGGAATGTGGAATGGAACATGGAATGGAATGGAATCAAATGTGGAATGGAATGTGGAATGGAATGGAACGGAATGTGGAATGGAATGGAATGGAATGTGTAATGGAATGTGGAGCAGATTGGAAAGGAATGTGGAATGGAATGGAATGGAACGTGAAATGGAACGTGGAATGGAATGTGGAATGAAATGTGAAATTGAATGCTATGTGGAATGGAATGGAATGGAATGCAATGAAATGTGGAAATGAATGGAATGGAATGTGGAATTGAATGGAAAGGATTGGAATGTGGAAAGGAATGGAATTGAATGCAAAGGAAAGGAAAGTGGAATAGAATCGAATGGAATGTGGAATAGAATAGAATGTGGAAATGAAAGAAATGGAATGGAAAGAAGTGGAATGGAATGTAATTAAATGTAATGGAATGTGGAAAGAATGGAATGAAATCGAATGGAATGTGGAATGGAATGGAATGGAATGTGGAACGGAATAGAATGTGGAATGGAAAGGTATGGAATGGAATGGGGAACGGAATGGAATGGAATTGAACGGAATGTGTAATGGAATGGATTGGAATTTTTTGGAATGTGGAATGAAATGGAATGGAATGTGGAATGGAATGGAATGGAATGTGGAGTGGAATGGAATGGAAAATGCAACGGTATGTGGATGGAATGGAATGAAATGGAAAGTGACGGAATGGAATGGAATGGAATGTGGAGTGGAAAGGAATGGAATGGAATGGAATGGATTAGAATGTGGAATGCAATGTGGAATGCAAAGCAATGGAATATGAAATGGAATGTGGAATGGAATGGATTGGAATGCAATGAAATGTGGAAATGAATGGAATGGAATGTGGAATGGAATATAATTGATTGTGGAATAGTTTTGAATGTAATGTAGAATGGAATGGATTGGAATGGAAAGTGGAATGGAATGCAATGGAATGGAATGGAATGAGGAGTTGAATGGAATGGAATCTGTAATGGAATAGAATGTGGAATGGAATTAAATGGAATGAAATGTAGAATGAAATGGAATGGAATGTCTAGTGGAATGGAATGGAATGGGGTTTAATTTGGAATGCAATGGAATGGAATGAGGAATGGAACAGATTGTGGAATGCAATGGAATGGAATGGAAAGTGGAGTCGAATGGAATGGAATGGATTGGAATGGAATGTGGAATGGAATGGAATGGAATGTGGAATGGAATATAATGTGGAATAGAATGAAACGGTATGGTATGTGAAAGGGAATGAAATGGAATGTGGAATCTAATGGAATGTAATGTGGAATGGAATGGAATGGAATGTAGAATGGAATGGAAAGGAATGTGGAATGGAAAGTGGAGTGGAATGGAATGGAAAGGAATTAAATTTGGAATGGAATGGAATGTAATGTGGACTGGAATGTGGAATGGAATGTGCACTGCAGTGTGGAATAGAAGGGAATGGAAGGTGGAATGGAATTTAATGGAATGTGTAATGGAACTTGGAATGGAATGGAAAGGCATGTTGAATAGAACGTGGAATGGAACGTGGAATGAAACATGGAATGGAACATGGAATGGATTATAATGGTACGTGGAAAGCAATGGAATGGAATGTGGAATGGAATGGAATGGAATGTGGAGTGGAATGTTTAATGGAATGAAATGGAATGGAATGTGGAATTCAATGGAATGGAAAGTGGAAAGGAATTTGGAATGGAACGTGGAATGGAACTTGGAATGTAATGAGGAATTTAATGTGAAATGGTATGTGGAATGGAATGGAATGTGGAATGGAATGAAATGGAATGGCATATGGAATGGAATGGAATGGAATGGCATGGAATGTGGAATGGAATGGAATGTGGAATGCAATGAGGAATGCAATGCAATGGAATATGAAAAGGAATGTGGAATGGAATGGAATGGAATGCTATGAAATGTGGAAAAAAATGGAATGGAATGTGGAATGGAATGGAATGAAATGTGGAATAGAATGGAACGTAATTTTGAATGGAATGGAATGTGAAATGAAACCATTTGGAACGGAATGGAATGTGGCATTGATTGGAATGTATTGTGGAATGGAATATAATATGGAATGGAATGAAATGGAATGCAATGTAGAATGGAATGTGGAATGGAATGTAATGCAATGGAATGTAATGTGGAATGGAATTGAATGGAATTTGGAATGAAATGGAATGCAATGTAGAATGGAATGTGGAATGGAATGTAATGCAATGGAATGTAATGTGGAATGGAATTGAATGGAATTTGGAATGGAATTCAATGGAATGTGGAATGGAATAGAATGTGGAATGCAATGGAATGGAGTGGAATGTGCAATGGAATGGAATTGAATGGATTGGAATGGAATGTGGAATGGAATGGAATGGAATGTGGAATGGAATAGAATGTGGAATTGAATGAAATGGAATGAAATGTGAAATGGAAGGGAATGGAATGGATTGGAATGGAATGTGGAATGGAATGGAATGGAGTGTGGAATGGAATGGAATGGAATGTGGAATGGAATATAATGTGGAATGGAATGAAATGGAATGTAATGGAATGGAATGTGGAATGGAATAGAATGTGGAATGGAATTAAATGGAATGAAATTTGAAATGGAATGGAATGGAATGGAAAGGAATGGAATGTGGAATGGAATGGAATGGAATGTGGAATGGAATAGAATGTGAAATGGAATGAAATGGAATGGAATGTGCAATGGAATAGAATGAAACGTGGAATGGAATGGAATGGAATGTGGAATGGAATGGAATGAAATGGAATGTGGACTGGATTGTGGAATGGAATGTGGACTGCAATTTGGAAGGGAATGGAATGGAATGTGGAATGGAATGTGAAATGGAATGTGGAATGTAATGTGGAATGGAATGTGGAATGCAATGTAAAATGGAATTTAATGGAATGTGGAATTGAATGGAGTGGAATGTGAAAGGGAATAGAACGTGGAATGGAATGAAATGGAATGTAATGTAGAATGAAACGGAATGGAAAGTCGAGTGGAATGGAAAGGAATGGAATGGAATGTGGAATGGAATGGAATGGAATGTGGAATGGAATGGAATGGAATGTGGAATGGTATATAAATTGGAATAGAATGGAAGGTTATGGTATGTGAAACGGAAAGGAATACAATTTGGAATTGATTGGAAAGGAATGTGGAAAGGAATGCAATTGAAGGAATGTGGAGTCAAATGTGGAATGGAAAGGAATGGAATGTGTAAGGGAACGTGGAATGGAAAGGAATGGCATGTGGAATAGAACGTGGAATGGAACTTGGAATGGAACGTGAAATGGATTAGATTGGAACGCGGAATGCAATGTAATGGAATGTGGAGTGGAATGGAATGTGGAATGGAATGTGGAATGGACTGGAATGGAATGCAGAATGGAATGTGGAATGAAATGGAAAGGAATGTCAAATGGAAAGATATGGATTGTGGAATTTAATGTGCAATGGAATGGAATGGAATGGAATGTGAAATGGAATGGAAGGGAATGTGGAATGGAATGTGCAATGGAATGGAATGGAATGGAAAGTTGAATGGAATTTGGAATGGAATGGAATGGAATGTGGAATGGAATGTGTAATGGAATGGAATGGAATGTGGAATGGAATGGAATGGAACGTGGAATGGAACGTGGAAAGGAATGTGGAATGGAATGTGGAATGGCATGTGGAATGGAATGGAATGTGGACTGGAATGGAATGGAATGGAATGTGGAATGCAATGGAATGGAATGTGGAATGTTATGGAATGGAATGTGGAACGGAATGGAATGGAATGGAATATAATGGAATGTGGAATGGAATGGAATTGAATGGTATGTGGAATGCACTCATCCCAAAGAAGTTTTTAAGTGAAGATATTTTCTACACAGATGCATTCTCAGAAGCTGCTTTGTCATTTGGGGATTGAACTCACAGAATTGAACCTTCCTTTTCAAAGAAGAGTTCTGCAACACTCTTGTTGTGGAAACTGCAAGTGGATATTCGGTGCGATTGCGGCATCTAGTGGAAAAGGAAATACATTGATATAAAAACTAGATAGAACCGTTCTGAGAAACTTTTTTGTGATGTGTGCATTCTACACAGTTTTGAAACACCCTTTTTGTAAAGTCTGTAAGTGGATATTTGGAACACTTTGAGGCCTATGCTGGAAAAGAAACATCTTCGCATAAAAACTAGATAGAAGCATTCTCAGAAACTTCTTTGTGATGAGTGCATTCAACTCACAGACTTGAACCTTCATTTTGAAAGAGTAGCTTTGAAACAGTCTTTTTGTAGAATCTGCAAGTGGATATTTTGAGCGTTTTGAGGCCTTTGCTGGGAAATGAAGTATCTTCACCTGAAAATTACACAGAAGCATTCTCAGAAACGTATCTGTGATGTGTGCATTCAACTCACAGAGTTGAACCTGCCTTTTGATAGAGCAGTTTGGAAACAGCCTATTTGTAAAATCTACAAGTGGATATTTGGAGCGATTTGAGGCATATGCTGCAAAAGGACATATCTTCACAGAAACCCTAGACAGAATCATTCTCAGGAACGTCTGTGTGATGAGTGCATTCAACTCATATACTTGAACTTTCGTATTCATAGAGCAGTTTTGAAACACTCTTTTAGTAGCATCTGTCAGTGGATATTTGGAGGGCTTTTATGACAATGCTGGAAAACGAAATATCATCTCATATAAACTAGGCAGAAGCATTCTCAAAAACTTCTTCGTGATGAGTGCATTCAACTCAGAGAGCTGAACGTTGCTTTTGATAGAATAGTTTGGAAAGACTCCTTTTGTAGGATCTGAAGCTTTTTATTTGGAGGGCTTTGAGGCCTATGTTGGAAAAGAATTTATCTTCACGTAAAAAGCAGACAGAAGCATTCTCAGAAACTTCCCTGTGCTTTCTGCATTAAACTCACATTGTTGAACCTTCCTTTGGATAGAACAGTTTTTAAACACTCTTTTTGTAGAATCTGCAAGTCGACATTTGGAATGCTATGAGGCCTAAGCTGGAAAAGGAAATATCTTAACGTAAAAACTAGATAGAAGCATTCTAAGAAACTTCTTTGTGACGTGTGCATTCAACTCACAGAGTTGAAGCTTCCTTTTGATATAGTTGTTTAGAAATACTCTTTTAGTAGCATCTTCAAATGGATAATTGGAGTGTTAAGAGGCCAACACTGGAAAAGGAAATATGTTCACATAAAAACCAGAAGGAAGCATTCTCAGAAACTTCCCTGTGCTTTATGCATTCAAGTCACAGAGAGGAACCTTCC
The DNA here is from genome assembly GCF_028885655.2 of Pongo abelii. Lineage (NCBI taxonomy): Eukaryota > Metazoa > Chordata > Mammalia > Primates > Hominidae > Pongo > Pongo abelii. The sequence continues at coordinate 11,625,202 of NC_072000.2, read as the reverse complement.
TTTTGAAAGCGCAGTTTTGAAACCCTCTTTTTGTAGAATTTGCTAGTGGATGTTTGGAACGATTTGAGGTCTATGCTGGAAAACGAAATATCTTCCCATAAAAACTAGACAGAAGCATTCTCAGAAACTTCTTTTTGAGGAGTGCATTCAACTCAAATACTTGAACCTTCATTTTGAAAGAGCAGTTTTGAAACACTCTTTTTGTAGAATCTGCAAGTGGATATTTTGAGCGTTTTGAGGCCTTTGCTGGGAAATGAAATATCTTCACCTGAAAACTACACAGAAGCATTCTCAGAAAGTTCTTTGTGATGTGTGCATTCAACTCACAGAGTTGAACCTGCCTTTTGATAGAGCAGTTTGGAAACAGCCTTTTTGTAATATCTGCAAGTGGATATTTGGAGCGATTGGAGGCCTATGCTGCAAAAGGAAATATCTTCACAGGAACCCTAGACAGAATCATTCTCAGGAACTTCTGTTGGATGAGTGCATTCAACTCACGGACTTGAACTCCCTTTTGATAGAGATGTTTTGAAACACTCCTTTTGTAGAATCTGTAACTGTTTATTTGGAGCGCTTTGAGGCCTATGACGGAAAAGGAAATATCTTCATGTAAAAACGAGACAGAAGCATTCTCAGAAACTTCTGTGTGATGAGTGCATTCAACTCACACACTTGAAATTTCCTTTTGATAGAGCAGTTTTGAAACACTCTTTTAGTAGCATCTGTAAGTGGATATTTGGAAGGCTTTTATGCCAATGCTGGAAAAAGAAGTAACATCACACAAAAAGTAGGCAGAAGCATTCTCAGAAACTTCCTCGTGATGAGTGCATTCAACTCAGAGAGCTGAACGTTCCTTTTGATAGATCAGTTTGAAACACTCCTAAATTTTACAGGATCTGCAGCTGTTTATTTGCAGCGCTTTGAGGACTGTGTTGGAAAAGGAAATATCTTCACATAAAAACTAGACAGAAGCATTCACAGAAACTTCTTTTTGAGGAGTGCATTCAACTCAAATACTTGAACCTTCATTTTGAAAGAGCAGTTTTGAAACACTCTTTTTATACAGTCTGCAAGTGGATATTTTGAGCGTTTTGAGGCCTTTGCTGGGAAATGAAATATCTTCACCTGAAAACTACACAGAAGCATTCTCAGAAACTTCTTTGTGATGTGTGCATTCAACTCACAGAGTTGAACCTGGCTTTTGATAGAGCAGTTTGGAAACAGCCTTTTTGTAATATCTACAAGTGGATATTTGGAGCGATTGGAGGCCTATGCTGCAAAAGGAAATATCTTCACAGAAACCCTAGACAGAAGCATTCTCAGGAACTTCTGTTGGACCAGTGCATTCAACTCACGGAATTGAACTCTCTTTTGATAGGGAGGTTTTGAAACACTCCTTTGGTAGAATCTGCAACTGTTTATTTGGAGCGCTTTGAGGTCTATGACGGAAAAGGAAATATCTTCAAATAAAAACGAAACAGAAGCAGTCTCAGAAACTTCTGTGTGATGAGTGCATTCAACTCACACACTTGAACTTTCCTTTTGATAAAGCAGTTTTGAAACACCCTTTTAGTAGCATCGGTAAGTGGATATTTGGAGGGGTTTTATGCCAATGCTGGAAAACGAAATATCATCACAGAAAAACTAGGCAGAAGCATTCTCAGAAACTTCTTCATGATGAGTGCATTCAACTCACAGAGTTGAACGTTCCTTTTGATAGAACAGTTTTGAAACAATCCTTTTGTAGGATCTGCAACTGTGTATTTGGAGCGCTTTTGGGCCTATGTTGGAAAAGCAAATATCTTCACATAAAAACTAGAAAGAAGCATTCTCAGAGACTTCCCTGTGCTTTCTGCATTTAACCCACATAGTTGAAACTTTCTTTTGATAGAACAGTTTTGAAAATCCCTTTTCATACAATCTGCAATTCGACATTTGGAATGGTTGGAGGCCTATGCTGGAAAAGGAAATATGTTCACATAAAAACTAGATAGAAGCATTCTCAGAAACTTCTTTGTGATGTGCACATTCATCTCACAGATTTGAAGCTTCCTTTTGATATGGCTGTTTTGAAACACTCATTTAGTAGAATCTTCAAGTGGATATTTGGAGTGTTAAGAGGCCAACACTAGAAAAGGAAATATCTTCATATAAAAACTAGAGAGAAACATTCTCAGAAACTTCCCTGTACTTTATGCATTCAAGTCACAGAGAGGAGCCTTCGTTTTGAAAGTGCAGTTTTGAAACCCTCTTTTTGTAGAATTTGCTAGGGGATGTTTGGAGCGATTTGAGGCCTATGCTGGAAAACGAAATATCTTCCCATAAAAACTAGACAGAAGCATTCTCAGAAACTTCTTTTTGAGGAGTGCATTCAACTCAAATACTTGAACCTTCACTTTGAAAGAGCAGTTTGGAAACACTCTTTTTGTAGAATCTGCAAGTGGATATTTTGAGCGTTTTGAAGCCTTTGCTGGGAAATGAAATATCTTCGCCTGAAAACTACACAGAAGCATTCTCAGAAACTTCTTCGTGATGCGTGCATTCAACTCACAGAGTTGAACCTGCCTTTTTTTAGGGCAGTTTGGAAACAGCCTTTTTGTAAAATCTGCAAGTGGATAATTGGAGAAATTTGAGGCCTATGCTGCAAAAGGAAATATCTTCACAGGAACCCTAGACAGAATCATTCTCAGGAACTTCTGTGTGATGAGTGCATTCAACTCACTGACTTGAAACTTCCTTTTGATAGAGCAGTTTTGAAACACTCCTTTTGTAGAATCCGCAAGTGTTTATTTGGAGCGCTTTGAGGCCTATGATGGAAAAGGAAATATCTTCACGTAAAATCGAGACAGAAGCATTCTCAGAAACTTCTGTGTGATGAGTCCATTCAACTCACACACTTGAACTTTCCTTTTGATAGAGCAGTTTTGAAACACTCTTATAGTAGCATCGGTAAGTGGATATTTGGAGGGCTTTTATGCCAACGCTGGAAAAAGAAGTAACATCACATAAAAAGTAGGCAGAAGCATTCTCAGAAACTTCCTCGTGATGAGTGCATTCAACTCAGAGAGCTGAACGTTCCTTTTGATAGATCAGTTTGAAACAGTCCTAAATTTTACAGGATCTGCAGCTGTTTATTTGCAGCGCTTTGAGGACTATGTTGGAAAAGGAAATATCTTCACATAAAAACTAGGCAGAAGCATTCTCAGAAACTGCCCTGTGCTTTCTGCATTCAACTCCCATAGTTGAACCTTCCTTTTGATAGAACAGTTTTGAAACACTCCTTTTGTAGAATCTGCAAGTCGACATTTGGAACGCTATGAGGCCTATGCTTGAAAAGGAAATATCTTAACGTAAAAACTAGATAGAAGCATTCTCAGAAACTCTTTTGTGACGCGTGCATTCAACTCACAGAGTTGAAGCTTCCTTTTGATATAGCTGTTTTGAAATACTCTTTTAGTAGCATCTTCAAATGGATAATTGGAGTGTTATCAGGCCAGCACTGGAAAAGGAAATATGTTCACATAAAAACCAGACGGAAGCATTCTCAGAAACTTCCCTGTGCTTTATGCATTCAAGTCACAGAGAGGAACCTCCCTTTTGAAAGCGCAGTTTTGAAACCCTCTTTTTGTAGAATTTGCTAGTGGATGTTTGGAACGATTTGAGGTCTATGCTGGAAAACGAAATATCTTCCCATAAAAACTAGACAGAAGCATTCTCAGAAACTTCTTTTTGAGGAGTGCATTCAACTCAAATACTTGAACCTTCACTTTGAAAGAGCAGTTTTGAAACACTCTTTTTGTAGAATCTGCAAGTGGATATTTTGAGCGTTTTGAGGCCTTTGCTGGGAAATGAAATATCTTCACCTGAAAACTACACAGAAGCATTCTCAGAAACTTCTTTGTGATGTGTGCATTCAACTCACAGAGTTGAACCTGCCTTTTGATAGAGCAGTTTGGAAACAGCCTTTTTGTAAAATCTGCAAGTGGATATTTGGAGCGATTGGAGGCCTATGCTGAAAAAGGAAATATCTTCACAGGAACCCTAGACAGAATCATTCTCAGGAACTTCTGTGTGATGAGTGCATTCAACTCACTGACTTGAAACTTCCTTTTGATAGAGGAGTTTTGAAACACTCCTTTTGTAGAATCCGCAAGTGTTTATTTGGAGCGCTTTGAGGCCTATGATGGAAAAGGAAATATCTTCATGTAAAAACGAGACAGAAGCATTCTCAGAAACTTCTGTGTGATGAGTGCATTCAACTCAAACACTTGAACTTTCCTGTTGATAGAGCAGTTTTGAAACACTCTTTTAGTAGCATCGGTAAGTGGATATTTGGAGGGGTTTTATGCCAATGCTGGAAAACGAAATATCATCACAGAAAAACTAGGCAGAAGCATTCTCAGAAACTTCTTCATGATGAGTGCATTCAACTCACAGAGTTGAACGTTCCTTTTGATAGAACAGTTTTGAAACACTCCTTTTGTAGGATCTGCAACTGTTTATTTGGAGCGCTTTGAGGCCAATGTTGGAAAAGCAAATATCTTCACATAAAAACTAGACAGAAGCATTCTCGGAGACTTCCCTGTGCTTTCTGCATTCAACCCACATAGTTGAACCATTCTTTTGATAAAACAGTTTTGAAAATCTCTTTTCATAGAATCTGCAATTCGATATTTGGAACGGTTTGAGGCCTATGCTGGAAAAGGAAATATGTTCCCATAAAAACTAGATAGAAGCATTCTCAGAAACTTCTTTGTGATGTGTGTATTCAACTCACAGATTTGAAGCTTCCTTTTGATATGGCTGTTTTGAAACACTCATTTAGTAGAATCTTCAAGTGGATATTTGGAGTGTTAAGAGGCCAACACTGGAAAAGGAAATATCTTCATATAAAAACTAGAGAGAAACATTCTCAGAAACTTCCCTGTAGTTTATGCATTCAAGTCACAGAGAGGAACCTTACTTTTGAAAGCGCAGTTTTGAAACCCTCTGTTTGTAGAATTTGCTAGGGGATGTTTGGAGCGATTTGAGGCCTATGCTGGAAAACGAAATATCTTCCCATAAAAACTAGACAGAAGCACTCTCAGAAACTTCTTTTTGAGGAGTGCATTCAACTCAAATACTTGAACCTTCATTTTGAAAGAGCAGTTTTGAAACACTCTTTTTGTAGAATCTGCAAGTGGATGTTTTGAGCGTTTTGAGGCCTTTGCTGGGAAATGAAATATCTTCGCCTGAAAACTACACAGAAGCATTCTCAGAAACTTCTTCATGATGCGTGCATTCAACTCACAGAGTTGAACCTGCCTTTTATTAAGGCAGTTTGGAAACAGCCTTTTTGTAAAATCTGCAAGTGGATAATTGGAGAAATTTGAGGCCTATGCTGCAAAAGGAAATATCTTCACAGGAACCCTAGACAGAATCATTCTCAGGAACTTCTGTGTGATGAGTGCATTCAACTCACTGACTTGAAACTTCCTTTTGATAGAGCAGTTTTGAAACACTCCTTTTGTAGAATCCACAAGTGTTTATTTGGAGCGCTTTGAGGCCTACGATGGAAAAGGAAATATCTTCACGTAAAAACGAGACAGAAGCATTCTCAGAAACTTCTGTGTGATGAATGCATTCAACTCACACACTTGAACTTTCCTGTTGATAGAGCAGTTTTGAAACACTCTTTTAGTAGCATCGGTAAGTGGATATTTGGAGGGCTTTTATGCCAATGCTGGAAAAAGTAGTAACATCACAAAAAAAGTAGGCAGAAGCATTCTCAGAAACTTCCTCGTGATGAGTGCATTCAACTCAGAGAGCTGAACGTTCCTTTTGATAGATCAGTTTGAAACACTCTTAATTTTACAGGATCTGCAGCTGTTTATTTGCAGCGCTTTGAGGACTATGTTGGAAAAGGAAATATCTTCACATAAAAACTAGACAGAAGCATTCTCAGAAACTGCCCTGTGCTTCCTGCATTCAGCTCACATAGTTGAACCTTCCTTTTGATAGAACAGTTTTGAAACATTCTTTTTGTAGAATCTGCAAGTCGACATTTGGAACGCTGTAAGGCCTATGCTTGAAAAGGAAATATCTTAACGTAAAAACTAGATAGAGGCATTCTCAGAAACTCCTTTGTGACGTGTACATTCAACTCACAGAGTTGAAGCTTCCTTTTGATATAGCTGTTTTGAAATACTCTTTTAGTAGCATCTTCAATGGATATTTGGAGTGTTAAGAGGCCAACATTGGAAAAGGAAATATGTTCACATAAAAACCAGACGGAAGCATTCTCAGAAACTTCTCCGTGCTTTATGCATTCAAGTCACAGAGAGGAACCTCCCTTTTGAAAGCACAGTTTTGAAACCCTCTGTTTGTAGAATTTGCTAGTGGATGTTTGGAACGATTTGAGGTCTATGCTGGAGAACGAAATATCTTCTCATAAAAAGTAGACAGAAGCATTCTCAGAAACTTCTTTTTGAGGAGTGCATTCAACTCAAATACTTGAACCTTCATTTTGAAAAAGCAGCTTTGAAACACTCTTTTTGTAGAATCTGCAAGTGGATATTTTGAGCGTTTTGAGGCCTTTGCTGGGAAATGAAATATCTTCACCTGAAAACTACACAGAAGCATTCTCAGAAACTTCTTTGTGATGTGTGCATTCAACTCACAGAGTTGAACCTGCGTTTTGATAGAGCAGTTTGGAAACAGCCTTTTTGTAAAATCTGCAAGTGGATATTTGGAGCGATTGGAGGCCTATTCTGCAAAAGGAAATATCTTCACAGAAACCCTAGACAGAAGCATTCTCAGGAACTTCTGTTGGACGAGTGCATTCAACTCACAGACTTGAACTCTCTTTTGATAGGGAGGTTTTGAAACACTCCTTTGGTAGAATCTTCAACTGTTTATTTGGAGCGCTTTGAGGCCTATGACGGAAAAGGAAATATCTTCATATAAAAACGAAACAGAAGCAGTCTCAGAAACTTCTGTGTGATGAGTGCATTCAACTCACACACTTGAACTTTCCTTTTGAAAGAGCAGTTTTGAAACACTCTTTTAGTAACATCTGTGAGTGGATATTTGGAGGGGTTTTATGCCAATGATGGAAAACGAAATATCATCACATAAAAAGTAGGGAGAAGCATTCTCAGAAACTTCTTCATGATGAGTGCATTCAACTCACAGAGTTGAACGTTCCTTTTGATAGAACAGTTTTGACACACTCCTTTTGTAGGATGTGCAACTGTTTATTTGGAGCGCTTTGAGGCCAATGTTGGAAAAGCAAATATCTTCACATAAAAACTAGGCAGAAGCATTCTCAGAGACTTTCCTGTGCTTTCTGCATTCAACCCACATAGTTGAACCTTTCTTTTGGTAGAACAGTTTTAAAAAGCTCTTTTCATAGAATCTGCAATTCGACATTTGGAACGGTTTGAGGCCTATGCTGGAAAAGGAAATATGTTCCCATAAAAAATAGATGGAAGCATTCTCAGAAACTTCTTTGTGATGTGCACATTCAACTCACAGATTTCAAGCTTCCTTTTGATATGGCTGTTTTGAAACACACATTTAGTAGAATCTTCAAGTGGATATTTGGAGTGTTAAGAGGCCAACACTGGAAATGGAAATAACTTCATATAAATACTAGAGAGAAACATTCTCAGAAACTTCCCTGTACTTTATGCATTCAAGTCACAGAGAGGAACCTTCCTTTTGAAAGCGCAGTTTTGAAACCCTCTTTTTGTAGAATTTGCTAGGGGATGTTTGGAGCGATTTGAGGCCTATGCTGGAAAACGAAATATCTTCCCATAAAAACTAGACAGAAGCCCTCTCAGAAACTTCTTTTTGAGAAGTGCATTCAACTCAAATACTTGAACCTTCACTTTGAAAGAGCAGTTTTGAAACACTCTTTTTGTAGAATCTGCAAGTGGGTATTTTGAGCGTTTTGAGGCCTTTGCTGGGAAATGAAATATCTTCGCCTGAAAACTACACAGAAGCATTCTCAGAAACTTCTTCGTGATGCGTGCATTCAACTCACCGAGTTGAACCTGCCTTTTATTAGGGCAGTTTGGAAACAGCCTTTGTGTAAAATCTGCAAGTGGATAATTGGAGAAATTTGAGGCCTATGCTGCAAAAGGAAATATCTTCACAGGAACCCTAGACAGAATCATTCTCAGGAACTTCTGTGTGATGAGTGCATTAAACTCACTGACTTGAAACTTCCTTTTGATAGAGCAGTTTTGAAACACTCCTTTTGTAGAATCCGCGTGTTTATTTGGAGCGCTTTGAGGCCTATGATGGAAAAGGAAATATCTTCACGTAAAAACGAGACAGAAGCATTCTCAGAAACTTCTGTGTGATGAGTGCATTCAACTCACACACTTGAACTTTCCTGTTGATAGAGCAGTTTTGAAACACTCTTTTAGTAGCATCGGTAAGTGGATATTTGGAGGGCTTTTATGCCAATGCTGGAAAAAGAAGTAATATCACATAAAAAGTAGGCAGAAGCATTCTCAGAAACTTCCTCGTGATGAGTGCATTCAACTCAGAGAGCTGAACGTTCCTTTTGATAGATCAGTTTGAAACACTCTTAATTTTACAGGATCTGCAGCTGTTTATTTGCAGCGCTTTGAGGACTATGTTGGAAAAGGAAATATCTTCACATAAAAACTAGACAGAAGCATTCTCAGAAACTGCCCTGTGCTTCCTGCATTCAACTCACATAGTTGAACCTTCCTTTGGATAGAACACTTTTGAAACACTCTTTTTGTAGAATCTGCAAGTCGACATTTGGAACGCTATGAGGCCTATGCTTGAAAAGGAAATATCTTAATGTTAAAACTAGATAGAAGCATTCTCAGAAACTCCTTTGTGACGTGTGCATTCAACTCACAGAGTTGAAGCTTCCTTTTGATATAGCTGTTTTGAAATACTCTTTTAGTAGCATCTTCAAGTGGATATTTGGAGTGTTAACAGGCCAACACTGGAAAACGAAATATGTTCACATAAAAACCAGACGGAAGCATTCTCAGAAACTTCCCTGTGCTTTATGCATTCAAGTCACAGAGAGGAACCTCCCTTTTGAAAGCGCAGTTTTGAAACCCTCTTTTTGTAGAATTTGCTAGTGGATGTTTGGAAAGATTTGAGGTCTATGCTGGAAAACGAAATATCTTCCCATAAAAACTAGACAGAAGCATTCTCAGAAACTTCTTTTTGAGGAGTGCATTCAACCCAAATACTTGAACCTTCACTTTGAAAGAGCAGTTTTGAAACACTCTTTTTGTAGAATCTGCAAGTGGATATTTTGAAGGTTTTGAGACCTATGCTGCAAAAGGAAATATCTTCACAGAAACCCTAGAGAGAAGCATTCTCAGAAACTTCTGGGTGAATAGTGCATTCAATTCACGGACTTCAACCTTCCTTTTGATAGAACAGTTTTGAAACACTCCTTTTGTAGAACCTGCAAGTATTTATTTGGAGCGCTTTGAGGCCAATGATGGAAAAGGAAATATCTTCAAATAAAAACGAGACAGAAGCATTCTCAGAAACTTCTGTGTGATGAGTGCATTCAACTCACACACTTGAACTTTCCTTTTGATAGAGCAGTTTTGCAACACTATTTTAGTAGCATCTGTAAGTGCATATTTGAAGGGACTTTATGCCAATGCTGGAAAACGAAATATCATCACATATAAACTAGGCAGAAGCATTCTCAGAAACTACTTCGTGATAGGTGCATTCAACTCACAGTGTTGAAAGTTCCTCTTGATAGAACAGTTTTGAAACACTCCTTTTATAGGATCTGCAACTGTTTAATTGGAGGGCTTTGAGGCCTATGTTGGAAAAGGAAATGTCTTCACAAAAAACTAGACAGAAGCATTCTCAGAGACTTCCCTGTGCTTTCCGCATTCAACTCACATAGTTGAACCTTCCTTTTGTTAGAACAGTTTTTAAAAACTCTTTTCGTAGAATCTGCAAGTTGACTTTTGGAACGCTTTGAGGCCCATGGTGGAAAAAGAAATATCTTCACATAAAAACTAGATAGAAGCATTCCCAGAAACTTGCTTGTGATGTGCACATTCAACTCACAGAGTTTAAGCTACCTTTTGATATAGCTGTTTTGAAACGCTCTTTTAGTAGGCTCTTCAAGTGGATATTTGGAGTGTTAAGAGGTCAACACTGGAAAAGAAAATATCTTCACATAAAAACTACACGGAAGCATTCTCAGAAACTTCCCTGTGCTTTATGCATTCAAGTCACAGAGAGGAACCTTTCTTTTGAAAGCACAGTTTTGAAACACTCTTTTTGTAGAATTTGCTAGTGGATGTTTGGAGCAATTTGAGGCCTATGCTGGAAAACGAAATATATTCCCATAAAAATTAGACAGAAGCATTCTCAGAAACAAATTCCTGATGAGTGCATTCAACTCACAGACTTGAACCTCATTTTGAAAGAGCAGTTTTGAAACACTCTTTTTGTAGAATCTGGAAGTGGATATTTGGAGCGTTTTGAGGCCTTTGCTGGGAAATGAAATATCTTCACCTACAAATTACACAGAAGCATTCTCAGAAACTACTTTGCGATGTGTGCATTCAACTCACAGAGTTGAACCTGCTTTTTGATAGAGCAGTTTGGAAGTAGCCTTTTTGTAAAATCTGCAAGTGGATATTTGGAGCGATTTGAGGCCTATGCTGCAAAAAGAAATATCTTCACAGAAACCCTTGACAGCAGCATTCTCAAGAATTTCTGTGTGATGAGTGCACTCAACTCAGGGACTTGAACCTTGCTTTTGATAGAACAGTGTTGAAACCCTCCTTTCGTAGAATGTGCAGGTGTTTATTGGGAGCGTTTTGAGGCTTATGATGGAAAACGAAATATCTTCACATAAAAACGAGACAGAAGCATTCTCAGAACCTTCTGTGTGATGAGTGCATTCAACTCACACACTTGAACTTTCCTTTTGATACAGCAGTTTTGAAACACCCTTTTAGTTGCATATGTAAGTGTATATTTGAAGAGTTTTTATGGCAATGCTAGAAAAGGAATTATCATCACATAAAAACTAGGCAGAAGCGTTCTCAGAAACTTCTTCATGAAGAGTGCATTCAACTCACAGAGTTGAACGTTCCTTTTTATAGAACAGTTTTGAAACACTCTTTCAGTAGAATCTGCAAGTGGATATTTGGAGTGCTAAGAGGCCAACACTGGAAAAGGAAATATCTTTACATAAAAAGTAGACAGAAGCATTCTCAGAAAATTCCCTGTGCTTTTTGCATTCAACCCACATAGTTGAACCTTCCTTTTGATAGAAAAGTTTTGAAAATCTCTTTTCGTAGAATCTGCAAGTCGACATTTGGAATGCTTTGAGGCCTATGCTGGAAAAGGAAATATCTTCACATAAAAACTAGATAGAAGCATTCTCAGAAACCTGTTGGTGATGTGCACATTGAATTCACAGAGTTGAAGCTTCCTTGTGATATAGCTGTTTCGAAACACTCTTTCAGTTGAATCTTCAAGTGGTTATTTGGAGTGTTAAGAGGCCAACACTGGAAAAGGAATTATCTTCACATAAAAACTAGACAGAAGCATTCTCAGAAACTTCCCTGTGCTTTATGCATTCAAGTCACAGAGAGGATCCTTCCTTTTGAAAGCGCAGTTTTGAAACACTCTTTTTGTAAAATTTGCAAGTGGATGTTTGGAGCGATTTCAGGCCTATCCTGGAAAATGAAATATCTTCCCATAAAAACTAGACAGAAGCATTCTCAGAAACTTCTTTGTGCTATGTTCATTCAACTCACAGAGTTGAACCTGCCTTTTGATAGAGTAGTTTGGAAACAGCAATTTTGTAAAATCTGCAAGTGGATATTTGGAGCAATTTGAGACCACTGCTGCAAAAAGAAATATCTCCACATAAAACCTAGACAGAAGCATTCTCAGAAACTTCTTTGTTATTTGGGGATTGAACTCACAGTGTTGAACCTTCCTTTTCATAGAGTAGTTCTGGAACACTTTTGTTGTGGAAACTGCAAGTGGATATTAGGTGTGATTGTGGCATACAGTGGAAAAGGAAATACATTCAGATGAAAACTAGATAGAACCGTTCTCAGAAACTTATTTGTGCTCTCTGCATTCAACTCACAGACTTTAACTTTCCTTTTTAAAGAGCAGTTTGGAAAACACTCTTTTTGTAGAATCTGCAGAGTGGATGTTTTGAAAGTTTTGAGGCCTTTGCTGGGAAATGAAATATCTTCACCTGAAAACTAGACAGAAGCATTCTCAGAAACTTCTTTGTGATGTGGCATTCGACTCACAGAGTTGAAACTTCCTTTTGAGATAGCTGTTTTGAAACACTCTTTCAGTAGAATCTGCAAGTGGATATTTGGAGGTCTAAGAAGCCAACACTGGAAAAGGAAATACCTTCACATAAAAATTAGATGTAAGCATTCTCAGAAACTTCCCTGTGCTTTATGCATTCAAGTCACAGACAGGAAACTTCCTTTTGAAAGTGCAGTTTTGAAACACTCCTTTTCCAACATAGGCCTCAAAGAGCTCTAAATAAACACTTGCAGATTCTACGAAAACAGTGTAGAGTGGATTGGAGATTCCAATCCATTCCATTCCATTGCATTCTACTCACAGAGTTGAACCTTCCTTTTGATAGAACAGTTTTGAAACACTCTTTTTGAAGAATCTGCAAGTGTTTATTTGAAGCACTTTGAGGCCTACGTTGGAAAAGGAAATATCTTCCCATAAAAACTAGACCGAAGCATTCTCAGAAACTTCTTTGTGATGAGTGCATTCTAGTCACAGAGTTGAACCTTCCTTTGATAGAATACTTTTGAAACACTCTTTTTGTAGAATTTGCATGTGGATAGTTGTGCGCTTTGAGGCCTATGTTGGAAAAGGAAATTTCTTCCCATGAAAACTAGACCAAAGCATTCTCAGAAACTTCTTTGTGATGAGTGCATTCTACTCACAGAGTTGAACCTTCCTTTTGACGGAACAGTTTTGAAACACTCTTTTTGGAGATTCTGCAAGTGTGTATTTGGAGCGCTTTGAGGCCTATGCTGGAAAATTAATTATCTTCACATAAAAACCAGACAGAAGCATTCTCAGAAACTTTTTCTGATGTGCGCATTCAACTCACTGAGTTGAACCTTCCTTTTGGTAGAGCAGTTTTGAAACACTCCTTTTCTAGAATGTGCAAGTGGATATTTTGATTGTTAGGGGGCCAACACTGGAAAAGGAAATATCTTCCCATAAAAACTAGACAGAAGCATTCTCAGAAACTTTTTTGTGATGAGTGCATTCAACTCACATACTTTAACTTTTCTTTTGAAAGAGCAGTTTTGAAACACTATTTTTGTAGAATCTGCAGGTGGATATTTTGTGTGCTTTGAGGCCTAAGCAGCAAAAGAAAATATCTTCAAGTAAAAAGTAGACAGAAACATTCTCCAAAACCTCTTTGTGATGTGTGCATTCAAATAACAGAGTAGAACCTTCCTTTTGATAGGGCAGTTTTGAAACACCCTTTTTGTAGAATCTGCAAGTGGATATTTGGAGAGATTTGAGGCCTATGCTGAAAAAGGGGATATCTTCACATAAAAACTAGATAGAAGCATTCTCAGAAACTTCTCTGTACTTTATGCATTCAACTTACAGACTTGAAACTTCGTTGTGAAAGAGCAGTTTTGAAACACTGTTTTTGTAGAAACTGCAAGTGGATATTTGGAGCGCTTTGAGGCCTATGCTGGAAAAGGAAATATCCTCACACAAAAACTAGACAAAAGCATTCTCTGAAACTTGTTATGATGAATGCATTCAGCTCACAGAGTTGAACCTTCCTTTTGATGGAACAGTTTTGAAACACTCTTTTTGTAGAATCTGCAAGTGGATATTAGGAGCGCTTTCAGGCCTATGCCGGAAAAGGAAATATCTTCACATAAAAACTAGACGGAAGCATTGTCAGATACTTCTCTGTGATGAGTGCATTCACCTCACAGAGTTCCACCTTCCTTTTTGTAGAACAGTTATGGAACACTCTCTTTGTAGAATCTACAAGGGATCATTTGGAGCACATTGAGGCCTATGCTGGAAAGGGAAGTATCTTCCCATAAAAAAATAAGCAGAATCATTCTGAGATACTTTTTTGTGATGAGTGCATTCGACTCACAGACTTGAACATTCCTTTTGATAGAGTAGTTTTGAAACACTCTTTTTGTAGAACCTGCAAGTGGATATTTGGAGCACTTTGAGGCCTATGCTGGAAAAGGAAGTATCTTCCCAGAAAAACTAAGCAGAATCATTCTCAGAAACATTTTTGTGATGAGTGCATTCAACTCACAGCCTTGAAGATTCCTTTTGATAGAACAGTTTGGAAACACTCTTTTTGTCAAATCTGCAAGTGGATATTTGGAGCGCTTTGAGGCCTATGCTGGAAAAGAAAATATCTTCATATAAAAACAAGACGGAAGCATTCTCAGACACTTCTCTGTAATGAGTGCATTCAACTCACGGAGTTCAACCTTTCTTTTGGTAGAACAGTTTTGAATCACTGTCTTTGTGGAATCTACATGAGATTATTTGGAGTGCATTGAGGCCTATGCTGGAAAAGGAAGTATCTTCCCATAAAAACTAAGCAGAATCATTCTCAGAAACATTTTTGTGATGAGTGCATTCAACTCACAGACTTTAACATTCCTTTTGATAGAGCAGTTTTTAAACACTCTTTTTGTAGATTCTGCAAGTGGGTATTTCGAGCGCTTTGAATCAAAGATGGAAAAGGAAATATCTTCATATAAAAACTAGACAGAAGGATTCTCAGAAATTACTTTGGGATGAGTGCATTCAACTCAAAGAGTTGAACCTTCCTTTTGATAGAACAGTTTTGAAACGCTTTTTTTTGTAGAATCTGGAAGTGGATATTTGGGGCAATTTGAGGCCTATGCTGGAAAAGGAAATATCTTCACATAAAAACTAGATGGAAGCATTCTCAGAAATTTCTTGGTGATGAGTGCATTCAACTCACAGGTTTGAACTTGCCTTTTGATAGAACAGTTTTGAAACACTCTGTTTGTAGAATTTGCAAGTGGATATTTGGAGAGATTTGTGGCCTGTGCTGCATAAAGGGAATATCTTAACTTAAGAACTAGACAGAAGCATTCTCAGAGACTTCCCTGTGCTTTATGCATTCAAATCACAGGCTTGAACCTTCCTTTTGATAGAGCAGTATTGAACCACTCTTTTTGTATAATCTGCAAGTGGATATTTTGAGCGATTTGAGGCCTATGATGAAAAAGGAAATATCTTCAACTAAAAACCAGACAGAAACATTCTCACAAACTTCTGTGGGATGGGTACATTCAACAAACAGAGTTGAACCTTCCTTTTGATAGACTAGTTTTGAAACACACTTTTTGTAGAACCTGCAAGTGGATGTTTGGAGGGCTTTGAGGCCTATGCTGGAAAAGAAAATATCTCCACCTAAAAACTAGACAGAAGCATTCTCAGAAATTTCTTTGTGATGAGTGCATTCAACTCACGGGGTTGAAAGTTCCTTTTGATAGAACAATTCTGACACAATCTTCTTGTAGAATCTGCAAGTGCATATTTGGATTGCTTGAGGCCTATGCTGGAGTAAGAAATAATTTCACATAAAAACTATACTGAAGCATTCTCAAAAACATCTTTGTGAGGTGTGCTTTCAACTCACAGAATTGAAACTTCCTTTGGATAAAGCAGTTTTGAAACACCATATTGTAGAATCTGCAAGTGGATAGTTTTAGCACTTTGAGGCCTAGCCTGGAAAAGGGTATATCTTCACATAAAAACCAGACAGAAGCATTCTCAGAAACTTCCCTGTGCTTTATGAATTCAACTCACAGACTTGAACCTTCCTTTTGATAGAACAGTTTGGAAACACACTTTTTGTAGAACCTGAAAGTGGATATTTGGAGCGCTTTGAGTCCTATGCAGGAAAAGGAAATACCATCACATAAAAACTAGACAGAAGTATTCTCAGAAATTTCGTTGTGATGTGTGCATTCAACTCACAGAGTTGAACCCTGCTTTTGAAAGAGCAGTTATGAAACACCCTTTTTGTAGGATCTGCAGTTGGATATTTTTGGCGCTTTGAGGCCAATGCTGGAAATGGAAATATGTATTCATAAAAACTAGACAGAAGCATTCTCAGAAACTTCTCTATGTTTTATGATTTCAACTCACAGAGTTTAACCTTCCTTTTGATAGTGCAGTTTTGAAACATTCTTTTTGTAGAATTTGCAAGTGGATATTTGGAGCACTTTGAGGACTATGCTGCAAAAGGAAACATCTTCATATAAAAATTGGACAGAGGCCTTCTCAGAAACTACTTTGTGATGAACGCATTCAGCTCACAGGGTTGAACCTTCCTTTTGATAGAACAGTTGTGAAGCACTGTTTTAGTGGAATCTGAAAGTGGATATTTGGAGCTCTTTGAGGCTTATGATGGAAAAGGAAATATCTTCACATAAAACCTAGACGGAAGTATTCTCAGAAACTTCATTGCGATGAGTGAGTTCAAATCACAGAGTTGAACCAACCTTTTGGTTGAACAGTTTTGAAACACTCTTTTTGTAGAATCTGCAAGTGGATATTTGGAATGCTTTGAGGCCTATGCTTGAAAAGGAAATTTCTTCATATAAATACTAGACAGAAGCATGCTCAGAAACTTCTTTGTGATGAGTGCATTGTACTCACAGACTTTAAATTTCCTTTTGATAGAGCAGTTTTGAAACAGTCTTTTTGTAGAATATGCAAGTTTATATTTGGTGCGATTTGAGGGCTAAGCTGGAAAAGGAAATACCTTCACATAAAAACTGGACAGTATTCTCCTATCTTCTTTGTGATGTGTGCATTAAACTAACAGAGTAGACCTTCCTTTTGATAGAGCAGTTTTGAAACACCCTTTTTGTAGAATCTGCAAGTGGATATTTGGACCGATTTGAGGCCTATGGTGAAAAATGGGATATCTTCGCATAAAAACTAGACAGAAGCATTCTCAGAAACTTCCCTGTGCCTTATGCATTCAACTCACAGACTTGAAACTTCCTTTTGAAAGAGCAGATTTGAAACACTTTTTTTGTAGAAACTGCAAGTGGATATTTGGAGCGCTTTGAGGACTACGCAGGAAAAGGAAATATCCCCACATAAAAAGTAGACAAAAGCATTCTCCGAAACTTCTTTGTGATGAATGCATTCACCTCACAGAGTTGAACCTTCCCTTTGATGGAACAGATTTGAAACACTCTTTTTGTAGAATCTGCAAGTGGATATTTGGAGCGCCTTAAGGCCTATGCTGGAAAAGGAAATATCTTCACATAATAACTAGACAGAAGCATTCACAGAAACTTCTCTGTGATGAGTGCATTCAAATCACAGAGTTCAACCTTCCTTTTGGTAGAACAGTTATGAAACACTCTCTTTGTAGAATCTACAAGAGATTATTTAGAGCTCATTGAGGCCTATGCTGGAAAAGGAATTATCTTCCCATAAAAACTAAGCAGAATCATCCTCAGAAATATTTTTGTGATGAGGGCATTCAACTCACAGACTTGAACATTCCTTTTGATAGAGTAGTTTTGAAACACTCGTTTTGTAGAATCTGCAAGTGGATATTTGGAGCGCTTTGAAGTCTATGCTAGAAAAGGAAATATCTTCACATCAAAACTAGACCGAAGCATTCTCAGAAATTTCTGTGTGATGAGTGCATTCAACTCACAGACTTGAACATTCCTTTTGATAGAACAGTTTTGAAACATTCTTTTTGTAGAATCTGCAAGTGGGTATTTTGAGCGATTTGAGGCCTATGCTGCAAAAGGAGAAATCTTCACATAAAAACTAGACAGAAGCATTCCCAGACACTTCCTCGTGCTTCATGCATTCAACTCACAGACTTGAACCTTCCTTTTGATAGAGCAGTTTTGAAACACTCTTTTTGTAGAATCTGCAATTGTATATTTGGAGCGATTTGATGCCTATGATGAAAAAGGGAATATCTTCACCTAAAAACTAGACAGAAACATTCTCAGAAACTTCTTTGTGATGAGTACATTGAACCCACAGCGTTGAAACTTCCTTTTTTTAGGACAGTTTTGTAACACTCTCTTTGTAGAATCTGACTGTGGATACTTGGTGCGCTTTGAGGCCTATGCTGGAAATGGAAATATGTCCTCATAAAAACTAAGCAGAAGCATACTCACAAAGTTCTTAGTGATGAGTGCATTCAACTCAGAGACTTAAACCTTCCTTTTGATATAGCAGTTTTGAGACACTGTTTTTGTAGAATCTGCAAGTGGATATTTGGAGCACTTTGAGGCCTACGCTGTAAAAGGAAATATCTTCACATAAAAACTATACAGAAGCATTCTCAGAAACATCTCTATGATGAGCGCATTGTACTCACAGACTTGAACTTTCTTTTTGATAGAGCAGTTTTGAAACACTCCTTTTGTAGAATTTGCAAGTGGATATTTGGTGTGCTTTGAGGACTAATCTGGAAAAGGAAATATCTTCACATAAAAGCTAGACAGAAGCATTCTCTGAAACTTCTTTGTGATGCGTGCATTCATCTAACAGACTAGAAACTTCCTTTTGATAGAGCAGTTTTGAAACACCCTTTTTGTAGAATCTGCAAGTGGATATTTGGAACGATTTGGGGCCTGTGGTGTAAAAGGGAATATCTTCACATAAAAACTAGACGGAAGCATTCTCAGAAACTTCAGTGTGCCTTATGCATTCAACTCACAGACTTGAACCTTGCTTTTGAAAGAGCAGATTTGAAAAACTCTTTTTGTAGAAATTGCAAGTGGATATTTGGAGTGCTTTGAGGCCTATGCTGGAAAAGGATATATCCTCACATAAAAACTAGACAAAAGCATTCTCCGAAACTTCTTTGTGATGAATGCATTCAGCTTACAGAGTTGAACCTTCCTTTTGATAGAACAGTTTTGAAACACTCTTTTTGTAGAATCTGCAAGTGGATATTTGGAGTGCTTTGAGACCTATGCTGGAAAAGGAAATATCTTCACATAAAAATTAGACAGAAGCGTTCTCAGACACTTCTCTGTGATGAGTGCATTCAGCTCACAGAGTTCAACCTTCCTTTTGGTAGAAGAGTTTTGAATCACTCTCTTTGTAGAATCTACAATAGGTTATTTGGAGCGCATTAAGGCCTATGTTGGAAAAGGGAATATCTTCCCATAAAAACTAAGCAGAATCATTCTCAGTAACATTTTTGTGATGAGTGCATTCAACTCAGAGACTTGAACATTCCTTTTGATAGAGCAGTTTTGAAACACTCTTTTTATAGAATCTACAAGTGGATAATTTTAGCAATTTGAGGCCTATGCTGGAAAAGGGAATATCTTCACATAAAAACTAGACAGAAGCATTCTCAGAAATTTCTTTGTGACGAGTGCATTCAACTCACAGGGTTGAACTTTCCTTTTGATAGAACAGTTTTGAAACATTCTTTTTGTAGAATCTGCAAGTGGATATTGTGAGCGATTTGAGGCCTATGCTGCAAAAAGAGAAATCTTCACATAAAAACTAGACAGAAGCATTCCCAGAAACTTCCCCATGCTTCATGCATTCAACTCACAGACTTGAACCTTCCTTTTGATAGGGCAGTTTTGAAACACCCTTTTTGTAGACTCTGCAAGTGGATATTTAGAGCGATTTGAGGCCTATGGTGAAAAAGGGGATATCTTCACATAAAAACTAGATAGAAGCATTCTCAGAAACTTCTCTGTGCTTTATGCAGTCAACTCACAGACTCGAAACTTCCTTTTGAAAGAGCAGATTTGAAAAACTCTTTTTGTAGAAATTGCAAGTGGATATTTGGAGTGCTTTGAAGCCTGTGCTGGAAAAGGAAACATCCTCACATAAAAACGAGACAAAAGCATTCTCCGAAACTTCTTTGGGATGAATGCATTCAGCTCACAGAGTTGAAACTTTCCTTTGATGGAAAAGTTTTCAAACACTCTTTTTTTAGAATCTGCAAGTGGATATTTGGAGCGCATTGGGGCCTATGCTGGAAAAGGAAATATCTTCACATAATTCCTAGATGGAAGCATTCTCAGAAACTTCTCTGTGATGAGTCAGTTATGAAACACTCTCTTTGAAGAATCTACAAGAGATTATTTGGAGCTCATTGAGGCCTATGCTGGAAAAAGGAATATCTTCATATAAAAACTAGACAGAAGCATTCTGAGAAACTTCCCTGCGCTTTGTGCATTCAACTTACACTCTTGAACCTTCTTTTTGAAAGAGCAGATTTGAAACACTCTTTCTGTAGAAGCTGCAAGTGCATATTTGGAGCGCTTTGAGGCCTATGATGGAAAAGGAAATATCCTCACAGAAAAATTAGACAAAAGCATTCTCAGAAATTTCTTTGTGATGTGTGCATTTAACTCACCGAGTTGAACTTTCCTTTTGATAGAACAGTTTTGAAACAGTCTTTTTGTAGAATCTGCAAGTGGATATTTGGAGCATTTTGAGGTCTATGCTGGAAAAGGAAATATCTTCACATAAAAACTAGACAGAAGCATTCTCAGAAATTTCTTTGTAATGAGTGCATTCAATTCACAGGGTTGAACTTTCCTTTTGATAGAACAGTTTTGAAACACTCTGTTTGTAGAATTTGCAAGTTTATATTTGGAGCAATTTGAGGCCTATGCTGCATAAAGGGAATATCTGAACATAAGAACTAGACAGAAGCATTCTCAGAGACTTCCCTGCGCTTTATGCATTCAACTCACACTCTTGAGCATTCCTTTTGATAGAGCAGTTTTGAAACACTCTTTTTGTAGTATCTGCAAGTGGATATTTGAAGAGATTTGAGGCCTATGATGAAAAAGGAAATATCTTCACCTAAAAACTAGACAGAAGCATTCTCAGAAACTTCTTTGTGATGAGTGCATTGAACTCACAGAGTTGAAACTTCCTTTTGATAGAACAGTTTTGTAACACTATTTTTGTAGAATATGCAAGTGGATATTTGGAGTGTTTTGATGCCAATGCTGGAAAAGGAAATATCTTCACATAAAAACTAGACAGAAGCATTCTCAGAAACTTCTCTGTGATGAGTGCATTCAATTCACAGAGGTGAACCTTCCTTTTGATTGAACGGTTTTGAAACACTCTCTTTATAGAATCTGAAAGTGGATACTTGGAGCGCTTTGTGGCCTATGCTGGAAATGGAAATATGTTCTCATAAAAACTAAGCAGAAGCATTCTCACAAAGTTCTTATTGATGAGTGAATTCAACTCACAAACTTAAACCTTCCTTTTGATAGAGCAGTTTTGACACACTCTTTTTGTAGAATCTGCAAGTGGATATTTGGAGCACTATGAGGCCTACACTGGAAAAGGAAATATTTTCACCTAAAAACTATACAGAAGCATTCTCAGAAACATCTCTATGATGATTGCATTGTACTCACAGACTTGAACCTTCCCTTTGACAGAGAAGTTTTGAAACACACTTTTTGTAGATCCGCAAGTGGATATTTGGTGTGCTTTGAGGCCTAAGTTGGAAAAGGAAATATCTTCAGATAAAAACTAGACAGAAGCATTCTCTGAAACTTCTTTGGGATGCGTGCATTCATCTAACAGAGCAGAACTTTTCTTTTGATAGCGCATTTTTGAAACACCCTTTTTGTAGATTCTTCAAGTGGATATTTGGAGCGATTTGAGGCCTATGCTGTCAAAGGGAATATCTTCACATAAAAACTAGACGGAAGCATTCTCAGAAACTTCCCTGGGCTTTATGCATTCAACTCACAGACTTGAAGCTTCCTTTTGAAAGAGCAGATTTAAAACACTCTTTTTGTAGAAACTGCAAGTGGATATTTGGAGTGCTTTGAAAAACTGGACAGAGGCCTTCTTAGAAACTTCTTTGTGATGAATGCATTCAGCTCACAGTGTTGAACCTTCCTTTTGATAGAACAGTTGTGAAACACTATTTTTGTAGAATCTGCAAGTGGATATTTGGAGCTCTTTGAGGCTTACGATGGAAAAGGAAATATCTACACATAAAATCTAAGTGGAAGTGTTCTCAGAAACTTCTTTGTGATAAGTGCATTCAATTCACAGAGTTGAACCATCCTTTTGATTGAACATTTTTGAAACACTCTTTTTGTAGAATCTGCAAGTGGATATTTGGAAGGCTTTGAGGCCTATGCTCGAAAAGGAAATATCTTCATATAAAAACTAGACGGAAGCATCCTCAGCGACTTCTTTGTGATGGCTGCATTAAACTAACAGAGTAGAAACTTCCGTTTGATAGAGCAGTTTTGAAACACCTTTTTTATAGAATCCGCAAGTGGACATTTGGAGAGATTTGAGGCCTATGCTGGAAAAAGGAATGTCTTCACATAAAAACTAGACAGAAGCATTCTGAGAAACTTCCCTGCGCTTTATGCATTCAACTCACAGGCTTCAACCTTCCTTTTGAAAGAGCAGATTTGAAACACTCTTTTTGCAGTATCTGCAAGTAGATATTTGGAGGGATTTGAAGCCTATGCTGGAGAAGGAAATATCCTCACATAAAAACTAGACAAAAGCATTCTCAGAAACTTCTTTGTGATGAGTGCATTCAACTCACAGAGTTGAACTTTCCTTTTGATAGAACAGTTTTGAAACACTCTTTTTGTAGAAACTGCAAGTGTATATTTGAGCGCTTTGAGGCCTGTGCTGGAAAAGGAAATATCTTCACATAAAAACTAGACGGAAGCATTCTCAGACACTTCTCTGTGATGATTGCATTCAACTCACAGAGTTCAACATACCTTTTCATAGAACAGTTTTGAAGCACTCTCCTTGTAGGGTCTACAAGAGATTATTTGGAGTGCTTTGAGGCCTGTGCTGGAAAAGGAAATATCTTCCCATAAAAACTAAGCAGAACCATTCTCAGAAACATTTTGTGATGAGTGGATTCACCTCACGGACTTGAACCTTCCTTTTGAAAGAGCAGTTTTGAAACACTCTTTTTGTAGAATCTGCAAGTGGATATTTGGAGCACTTTGAGGCCTATGAGGGAAAAGGGAATATTTTCACAAAAAATGTGACACAAGCATTCACAGAAATTTCTTTGTGATGTGTGCATTCAACTAAAAGAGATGAACCTTCCTTTTGATAGAACAGTTTTCAAACACTCTTTTTGTAGAATCTGCAAGTGGATATTTGGAGCGATTTGAAGCCTATGCTGCAAAAAGGGAAAATCTTCACATAAAAACTAGATAGAAGCATTCTCAGAAATGTCCTTGTGATGATTGCATTAAACCCACAGAGTTGAACTTTCCTTTTGATGGAACAGTTTTGAAACACTCTTTTTGTTGAACCTGCAAGTGGATATTTTATTTCTTTGAGGTCTATGCTGAAAAAGGAAATGTCTTCACATAAATACTAGATAGAAGAATTCTCAGAAACAACTTTGTGAGGAGTGCATTCAACTCACAGACTTGAACTTTCTTTCTGATAGAGCAGTTTTGAAACTCTCTTTTTGTAGAATCTGCAAGTGAACATTTGGAGGGATTTGAGGCCTATGCTGGAAAAAGGAATATCTTCACATAAAAATTAGACAGAAGCATTCTGAGAAACTTGCCTGTGCTTTATGCATTCAACTCACAGACTTGAACCTTCCTTTTGAAAGGGCAGATTTGAAACACTCTTTTTGTAGAAACTGCAAAAGGATATTTTTAGGGCTTTGAGGCCTATGCTGGAAAAGGAAATATCCTCACATAAAAACTAGAGAAAAGGATTCTCAGAAACTTCTTTGTGATGAGTGCATTCAACTCACAGAGTTGAACTTTCCGTTTGATATAACAGTTTTGAAACACCCGTTTTGTAGAGTCTGCAAGTGGATATTTGAGCACTTTGAGGCCTATGCTGGAAAAGGAAATATCTTCACATAAAAACTAGTCGGAAGAATTCTCATACACTTCTCTGTGATGATTGCATTTAACACACAGAGTTCAAGATTCCTTTAGATAGAACAGTTTTGAAACACTCTATTGGTAGAATCTGCAAGAGATTATTTGGAGATCTTTGAGGCCTGTGCTGGAAAAGGAAATATCTTCCCATAAAACATGAGCAGAAACATTCTCAGAAACTTTTTTGTGATGAGTGCATGCAACTCACAGACTTGAACCTTCTATCTGAATGAGCAGTTTTGAAACACTCTTTCGGTAGAATCTGAAAGTGGATATTTGGAGCGCTATGAGGCCTTTGTTGGAAAAGGAAATACCTTCACATAAAAACTGGACAGAATCATTCTCAGAAACTTCTTTGTGATGTGTGCATTCAACTCACAGTGTTGAACCTTCCTTTTGAAACAGCAGTTTGAAACACACTTTTAGTAGAATCTGCAGGTGGATATTGGGAGCGCTTTGAGGCCTTTTATGGAAAAGGAAATATCTTCACATAAAAACTAAACAGATGCATTATCAGGAACTTCTTTGTGATGTGTGCACTCAACTTGCAGAGTTGAACATGACTTTTGATAGAGCAGTTTTGAAACACCCTTTTTGTAGAATCTGCAAGTGGATATTTGTAGCGCTTTGAGGCCTCTGCTGGAAAAGGAAATATCTTCATATTAAAACTACAGAGAAATATTCTGAGAAACTTCTTTGTGATGAGTACATTCAGCTAATGCAGTTGAACCTTCCTTTTCACAGAACTGTTTTGAAACACTCTTTTTGTTGAATCTGCAAGTGGATATTTGGAGAGCTTTGAGGCCTATGATGGAAAAGAAAATATCTTCACATAAAAACTAGACAGAACCATGCTCAGAAACTTCTCTGTGATGAGTGCATTGAAGTCAAAGAGTTGAACCTTCCTTTTGATAGAGCAGTTTTGAAACACCCTTTTTGTAGAATCTGCAAGTGAATATTTGGAGCTCATTGAGGCCTATGCTGGAAAAGGAAATACCTTCACATAAAAACTAAACAAAAGGATTCTCAGAAAATTCTTTGTGATGTGTGCATTCATTTCACAGAGTTGAACAGTATTTTTGATGGAGCAGTTTTGAAACACCCTTTTTTCAGAATCAGCAAGTGGATATTTTGAGCGCTTTGAGGCCTATGCTGGAAAAGAAAATATCTTCACATAAAAACTAGACTGAAGCATTCTCAGAAACTTCTTAGTGATGAGTGCATTCAACTCACATATTTGAACCTTCGTTTTGATGAAGCGGTTTTGAAGCACACTTTTTGTAAAATCTGCAGGTGGATATTTGGAGTGCTTTGAGGCCTACACTGGAAAAAGGAATATCTTCATATAAGAACTTGACAGAAGCATTCTGAGAAACTTCCTCGTGCTTTATGCATTCAAATCAAAGAGTTGAACCTTCCCTTTGATAGCACAGGTTTGATACACTCTTTTTGTAGAATCTACAGTTGGATATTTTGAGCGCTTTGAGGTCTATCCTGGAAAAGGAAATAACTTCACATAAAAACTAGATTGAAGCATTCTCAGAAACTTCTTTGTAATGTGAGCATTCAACTCACGGAATCGACCCTTCCTTTTGACAGAGCTGTTTTGAAACACCCTTTTTGTAGAAACTGCAAGTGGATATTTGTAGCCCTTTGAGGCCTATGCTGGAAAAGGAAATATCTTCACATAAAAACTAGACAGAAGCATTCTCAGAACCTTCTTTGTGATGATTGCATTGCATTCACTGAGTTGAAAATTTCTTTTGATAGGACAGTTTTGAAACACTCTTTTTGTAGAATCTGCGAGTGGATTTTTGGAGTGCTTTGAGGCCTACCCTGGAAAAGGAAATATCTTCACATAAAAACTAGATAGAAGAATTCTCAAAAACATCTTTGCGATGAGTGCATTCAATTCACGGAATTGAACTTTCCTTTTGATAGAGCAGTTTGAAATTGTCTTTTAGTGGAATCTGAAAGTGGATATTTGGAGTGCTATGAGGCATTTGCTGGAAAAGGAAATATCTTCACATAAAAACTAGACAGAAGCTTTCTCAGAAACTTGTTTATGATGGGCGCATTCAACTCACAGATTTGAAATTTCCTTTTGAAACAGCAGTTTTGAAACACACTTTTAGTAGAATCTGCAAGTGGATATTTGGAATGCTTTGAGGCCTATGCTGGAAAAGGAAATGTCTTCACAGAAAAACTAAACAGAAGCATTCTCAGAAACTTCTTTATGATGTGGGCATTAAACTCGCAGAGTTGGACCTTCCTATTGATAGAACAGTTTTGCATCACTGTTTTTACAGAATCTGCAAGTGTATATTTGGAGCTCTTAGAGGCTTATGAGGTAAAAGGAAATAACTTCACATAAAAACGAAACAGAAGCATCCTCACCAACTTCTTTTTGATGTGTGCATTCAACTCACAGATTTGAACCATACTTTTGAGAGAGCAGTTTTGAAACACCCTTTTTGTAGGCTCTGCAAGTGGATATTTGCAGTGCTTTGAGGCCTATACTGGAAAAGTAAATATCTTCACATAAAAACTAGAGGGAAGCATTCTCAGAAACTTCTTTGTGATGAGTGAGTTGAACTCACAGAGTTTAACTTTGCTTTTTAAGAGCAGTTTTGAAACACCTCTTTTATAAAATCTGCAAGTGGATATTTGGAGTGCTTTGACGCCAATGATATAAAAGGAAATATCTTCACATAAAAATTAGACAGAAGCATTCTGATAAACTTCTATGTGATGAGTGCATTCAAATCTCAGAGTTGAACCTTCCTTTTGAAAGAACAGTTTTGAAACACTCTTTTTGTAGAATCTGCGTTGGATATTTGGAGCGATTTGAGGCCTATCTTGGAAAGGGTTATATCTTTATATGAAAACTAGACAGTAGCATTCTCAGAAACTTCTTTGTGATAAGCACATTCATCTCACAGAGGTGAGACTTCCTTTAAATAGAGCAGTTGTGAAACACTCTTTTTGTAGAATCTACAAGTGTATATTTGGAGTGCTTTGAGGCCTATGCTGGTTAAGGAAATATCTTCACACAAAAATTAGACAGAATCATTCTCAGAAACTTCTTTGCAATGAGCGCATTCACCTCACAGAGTTAAGCCTTCCTTTTGATAGAGAAGTTTTGAAACACTCTTTTTGTCGTATCTGCAAGTGCATATTTGGGGCACTATGAGGCCTACGCTGGAAAACGAAATATCTTCACATAAAAACAAGACAGAAGCATTCACGAAAATTTCTTTTTTATGAGTGCATTCAACTCAAAGAATTGAACCTTCCTTTTCATAGAACAGTTTTGAAACACTCTTTTTGTAGAATCTGCAAGTGGATATTAGGAGCGTTTTGAGGCCTATGATGGAAAAGGAAATATCTTCACATAATAACTAGATAGAAGTAATCTCAGAAACTTCTCTGTGATGAGTGCACTGAACACCCTGAGATGAAACTTTCTTTTTATAGAACAGTTTTGAAACACTCTTTTTGTAGAATCTACAGGTGGATATTTGGAGCCCTTGAGGCCTATGCTGGAAAAGGAAATATCTTCACATAAAAACTAGACAGAAGAATTCTCAGAAATATCTTTGTGTTGAGTGCATTCAACTCACAGACTTGAAATTTCCTTTTGATAGAGCAGTTTTGAAAAATTCTTTTGGTAGAATCTGAAAGTGGATATTTGGAGTGCTATGAGGCTTATGCTAGAAAATTGAATATCTTCACATAAAAACTAGACAGAAGCATTCTCAGAAACTTCTTTGAGATGTGCACATTCAACTCACACAGTTGAACCTTACTTTTGAAACAGCAGTTTTGAAACACACTTTTAGTAGAATCTGCAAGTGGATATTTGGAATGCTTTGAGACCTATGCTCGAAAAGTAAATATCTTCTCATAAAAAATAGACAGATGCATTCTCAGAAAGTTCTCTATGATGAATGATTTCAACCCACAGAGTTGAGCTTTCCTTTTGATAGAACACTTTTCAAACACACTTTTTGTAGAATCTGCAGGTGGATATTTGGAGAGATTTGAGGCCTATGATGGAAAAGGAAATATTTTCTCATGAAAACAAAACAGAAGCATTTCAGAAACTTCTTTGTTATATGTGCATTCAATTCACAGAGGTGAACCATACTTTTGATAGAGCAGTTTTGAAACACACTTTTTGTAGTATCTGCTAGTGGATATTTGGAGCGCTTGGAGGACTATACTGGAAAATTAAATATCTTAAAATAAAAACTACACAGAAGCATTATGAGTAACTCCTTTGTGATGAGTGCATTCAACTCACAGAGTTTAAAATTCCCTTTCATAGAGCAGCTTTGAAACACCCTTTCTGTAAAATCTGCAAGTGGACATTTGGAGCTCTTTGAGGCCTATGCTGGAAATGGAAACATCTACACACAAAAACTAAACAGAAGGATTCTGGGAAACGTCTATGTGATGAGTCCATTCAACTCTCAGAGTTGAACCGTCCTTTTGATAGGACAGTGTTAAAACATTCTGTTTCAATAATCTTCAAGTGGATATTTGGAGCACTTTGAGGCCTATGCTGGAAAAGGAAATATCTTAACATTAAAAATAGACAGTAGCATTCTCAGAAACTTCTTTGTGATGAGCGCATTCAACTCACAGATTTGAGCCTTCCTTTTGATAGAGCAGTTTTGAAACTCTGTTTTTGTAGAATCTGCAAGTGGATATTTGGATCACTTTGAGGCCTATGCTGGAAACGGAAATATCTTCACATCAAAACTAGACAGAAGAATCCTCAGAAACTTCTTTGTGATGAGCACATTCAATTCACAGAGGTGAGCATTCCTTTTGATAGAGCAGTTTTGAAACGCTTTTTGTAGAATCTGCAAGTGGATATTTGGAGTGCTTTGAGGCCTATTCTGGAAAAGGAAATATCTTCACATAAAAACTAGACAGCAGTATTCTCAGAAACTTCTCTGTGATGAGTGCATTGAACTCCTTTAGTTGAACCTTTCTTTTGATAGAACAGTTTTGAAACACTCTTTTTGTAGGATCTGCAAGTGGATATTTTGAGCGCTTTGAGACCTAAGCTGGAAAAGGAAATATGTTCACAAAAAGCTAGACGGAAGAATTCACAGAAACATCTTTATGATGAATGCATTTAACTCACAGACTTGAACTTTCTTTTAATAGAGCAGTTTTGAAACACTCTTTTGGCAGAGTCTGAAAGTGGATATTTGGAGCGCTATGAGGCCTATGCAAGAAAAGGAAATATCTTCACATAAAAAGTAGACAGAAGCATTCTCAGAAACTTCTTTGTGATGTGTGCATTCAACTCACAGAGTTGAAACTTTGCGTTGAAACAGCAGTTTTGAAACACACTTTTTGTAGAATCTGCAAGTGGATATTTGGAATGTTTTGAGGCCTATGCTGGAAAAGGAAATATCTTCACATAAAAACTAAGCAGAAGAATTCTAAGAAACTTCTTTGTGATGTGTGCATTCAACTCACAGGGTTGAACCTTACCTTTGATAGAGCAGTTTCGAAACACCCTTTTTGTAGTATCTGCAAGTGGATATTTGGAGCGTTTTGACACCTATGCTTTAAAAGGAAATATCGTGACATAAAAACTAGAGAGAAGCATTCTCAGAAACTTCTATGTGATGAGTGCATTCAACTAACGGAGTTGAACTTTCCATTTGATATATTAGTTTTGAAACACCATTTTTGTGGAATCTGCAAGTGGATATTTGGAGTGCTTTGAGGCCTATGCTGGAAAAGGAAATATCTTCACATAAAAACTAGAGAGAAGCATTCTCAGAAACTTCCCTCTGCTTTATGCATTCAACTCACAGACTTGAACTTTCCTTTTGATGCAGCAGTTTTGAAACACTCTGTTTGTGGAAACTACACGTGGATATTTGGAGCGCTTTGAGGCCTAAGATAGAAAAGAAAATATCTTCACATAAAAACTCGATGGAAGCATTCTAAGAAACTTCTTTGTGATGACTGAATTCAACTGACAGACTTGAACCATCCTTTTGATAGAGGAAATTTGAAACACTCTTTTTTTAGAATCTTCAAGTGGATATTCGGAGCACTTTGAGGCTTATGATTGAAAAGGAAATATCTTCACATAAAAATTAGACAGAAGCATTTTCAGAACCTTCTCTATGATGAGTGCATTCAACTTACAGAATTGTACTTTTCTTTTCATGCAACAATTTTGAAACACTCTTTTTATAGAATATACACGTGGATATTTGCAGGTTTTTGAGACCTATGCTGCAAAAGGAAATATCTTCAAATAAAGACTAGACAGAAGCCTTCTGAGAAACTTCTTTGTGATGTGCACAGTCAACTCACAGAGTTGAACCTTCCTTTTGATAGAACACTTTTGAAACATTCTTTTTGTAGAATCTCCAAGTTATTATTTGGAGTGCTTTGAGGCCTTTGCTGGAAAAGGAAACAACTTCACATAAAAACTAGATTGAAGCATTCTCAGACACTTCTTTGAGATGTGTGCATTCAACTTACAGGCTTGAACCTGCCTTTTGATAGAGCAGATTTGAAACACTCTTTTTGTAGAATCTGCAAGTCGATATTTGGAACACTTTCAGGCTTATGCTGGAATAGGAAATATCTTCACATAAAAACAAGACAGAATCTCTATCAGAAACTCCTTTTTGATGAGTGCATTCAATTCACAGAGTTGAACATTTCTTTTGATAGAACGGTTTTGAACCACTCTTTTTGTAGAATCTGCAAGTGGATATTTGGAGTGCTTTGAGGCCTATAATGGAAAAGGAAATATCTTCACATAAAAACTAGACAGAAGCATTCTCATAAACTTCTCTGTGATGAGTGCATTGAACTCCCTCAGTTGAAATTTTCTTTCGATAGAAAAGTTTTGAAACACTCTTTTTGTAGAATCTGCAAGTGGATATTTGGAGCGCTATGAGCCCTATGTTGGAAGATGGAATGTCTTCCCATAAAAGTTACACAGAAGAATTCTCAGAAACATCTTTGTGATGAGTGCATTCAACTCACAGAGTTGAACTTTCCTTTTGATAGAGCAGTTGAAAAACTCTTTTGGTAGAATCAGAAGGTGGATATTTGGAGCGCTATGAGGCCTATGCTATAAACGAAAATATCTTCACATAAAAACTAGACAGAAGCATTTTCAGAAACTTCTTTGTGATATGCACATTCAACTCACAGAGTTTAACCTTGCTTTTGAATCAGCAGTTTTGAAACACACTTTTAGTAGATTCTGCAGGTGGATAGATTGAATGCTTTGAGGCCTAAGCTGGAAAAGGAAATATCTTCATATAAAAACTAAACAGAAGCATTCTCAGAAACTTCACTGTGATGTGTGCATTCAATTCACAGAGTCTAAGCTTACTTTTGATAGAGCAGTTTTCAACCACCCTTTTTGTAGAATCTGCAAGTGGATATTTGGAGTGCTTTGAGGCCAATGCTGGAAAAGGAAATATCTTCACATAAAAACTAGACAGAAGCATTCTCAGAAACTTCTTTGTGATGTGTGCATTCAACTCACAGAATTGAACCTTACTTTTGATAGAGCGGTTTTGAAACACCCTTT
Source organism: Pongo abelii (assembly GCF_028885655.2). Taxonomy (NCBI): domain Eukaryota; kingdom Metazoa; phylum Chordata; class Mammalia; order Primates; family Hominidae; genus Pongo; species Pongo abelii. Next base: position 11,593,648 of record NC_072000.2, on the reverse strand, counting down.
TCGTACAATCTGCAAGTGGATATTTGGAGTGCTTTGAGGTCTATGCGGGAAAAGGAAATATCTTCACATAAAAACTAGACAGAAGCATTCTCAGAAAGAGTGCATTAAACTGACAGAGTTGAAACTTCCTTTTGATAGAATACTTTGGAAGCACTCTCTTTGTAGAATCTGGAAGTGGATACTTGGAGTGCTTTGGGGCCTATGCTGGAAAAGGAAATATCTTCACACAAAAACTAGACAGAAACATTCTCAGAAACTGCTTTGTGATGAGTGCATTCAACTCACAGAGTTGAATCTTTTTTTTGATAGGACAGTTTTGAAACAGTCTTTTTGTTCAATCTGTAAGTTTATATTTGGAATGCTTTGAGACCTATGATGGAAAAAGAAATATCATCACATAAAAACTAGACAGATGCATTCTCAGAAAGTTCTCTGTGATGAGTGCATTCAACTCACAGAGTTGAACTTTCCTACTGATAGAAGAGATTTGAAACACACTTTTTGTAGGATCAGCAATTTATATTTGGAGGGCTTTGCGGCCTATGCTAGAAAAGAAAGTATCTTCACACAAAAACTAGACAGAAGCATTCTCAGAGACTTCTTTGTGATGAGTGCATTCAACTCACACAGTTGAACCTTCCTTTTCATAGAAGTGTTTTGAAACACTCTTTTTGTAGAATCTGCATGTGGATATTTGGAGTACTTTAAGGCCTATGATGGAAAAGGAAATATCTTCACAAAAAACTAGAAAGAAGTTTTCCAAGGAACTTCTCTGTAATGATTGTATTCAACTCACAGATTGAACCTTCTTTTTGATTGAGCAGCTTTGGAACACCATTTTTGTAGAATCTGCAAGTGGATATTTGGAGCAATTTGAGGCCTGTGCTGGAAAAGGAAATATATTCACATAAAAACTAAACAGAAGCATTCTCAGAAACTTCTTTGTGATGTGTGCATTCAACTCACAGAGTTGAACCATACTTTTGATAGAGCAGTTTGCAAACACCCTTCTGTAGAATCTGCAAGTGGATATTTGGAGCGCTTTGAGGCCTATACTGGAAAAGTAAATATCTTCACATAAAAACTAGACAGAAGCATTCTCAGAAACTTCTTTGAGATAAGCGCATTCAACTCACAGAGTTTAAACTTCTTTTTGATAGAGCAGTTTTGAAACAACCTTTTTTAAAATCTGCATGTGGATATTTGGAGCGCTTTCGGGCCTATGCTGGAAAAGGAAACATCTTCACATAAAAACTAGACAGAAGCATTCTCAGAAACATCTTTGTGATGAGTGCATTCAACTAACGTAGTTGAACCTTCCGTTTGATATAGCAGTTTTGAAAGACCATTTTTGTGGTATCTGTAACTGAATATTTGGAGCACTTTGAGGCCTATGCTGGAAAAGGAAATATCTTCACATAAAAACTAGAGAGAATCATTCTCAGAAACTTCACTGTGCTTTATGCATTCAACTTACAGACTTGAAATTTCCTTTTAATAGAGCAGTTTTGAAACAGTCTTTTTGTAGGATCTGCAAGTGGATATTTGGAGCACTTTGAGGCCTATTCTGGAAACGGAAATATCTTCACAGAAAAAAATTGACGGAAACATTCTAAGAAACTTCTTTGTGATGAGTGAATTCAAATCACAGGCTTAAACCATCCTTTTGATAGAGCAGTTTTCAAACACTCTTTTTGTAGAATCTGCAAGTGGATATTTAGAGGGCTTTGAGGCCTATGCTGGAAACGGAAATATCTTCACATAAAAAACAGACAAAAGGATTTTCAGAAACTTCTTTGTGATGAGTGCATTCAACTCAAAGAGTTGCACCTTCCTTTTGATAGAACAGTTTTGAAACACTCTTTTTGTAGAATCTGTAAGTAAATATTTGCAGTGCTGTGAGGCCTATCCTGCAAAGGGAAATATCTTCACATAAACACTAGACAGAAGCATTCTCAGAAACTTTTTTTGATGTGCGCATTCAATTCACAGAATTCAACCTTCCTTTGATAGAACAGTTTTGAAACACTCTTTTTGTACAATCTGCAAGTTGATATTGGAGCGCTTTGAGGCCTGTGCTGGAAAAGTAAATAACTTCACATAAAAACTAGATGGAAGCATTCTCAGAAACTACTTTGGGATGCGTTCATTCAAATCACAGGCTTGAACCTTACTTTTGTTAGAGGAATTTTGAAACACTCTTTTTGTAGAATCTGCAAGTGGATATTTGGAAAATTTTGGCGCTTATGATGGAAAAGGAAATACCTTCTCATAAAAACTAGACAGAAGAATTCTCAGAAACTTCTCTGTGACGACTGCATTCAACTCATAGATTTGAACCTTCCTTTTGACAGAACGGTTTTGAAACACTCTTTTGAACAATCTGCAAGTGGATATTTGGAGTGCTTTGAGGCCTATGCTGGAAAGGGAAATATCTTCACATAAAAACTAAGCAGAAGCATTCTCAGAAACTTCTTTATGATGAGTGCATTCACCTAACAGATTTGAACCTTTCTTTTCATAGAGCAGTTTTGAAACACTCTTTTTGTAGCATCTGCAAGTGAATATTTGGAGTGCTTTGAGGCCTAGGCTGGAAAAGTAAGTATCTTCACATAAAAACTAGACAGAAGCATTCTCAGAAACTTCTTTGTGATGTGCGCATTCAACTCACGGAGTTGAATCTTCCCTTTGATAGAGCAGTATTGAAACACTATTTTTGCCGAATCTGCAAATGAATATTTGGAGTGCAATGAGACCTATGATGGAAATGGTAATATCTTCACATAAAAACCAGACAGAAGCATTCTCAGAAACTTCTCTGTGATGAGTGCATGCAACTCACAGAGTTGAACCTTCCTTTTGATATAACAGATTTGAAACACTCTCTTTGTAGAATCTGCAAGTGGATATTTGGAGCGCTTTCAGGTGTACACTTTAAAAGGATATATCTTCACATAAAAAATAGACAGAAGCATTCTCCGAAACTCCTTTTTGATGAGTGCATTCAACTCAGACTTGAACCTTCCTTTTGATAGAGTAGTTTTGAAACTCTCTTTTTGTAGAATCTGCAAGTGGATATTTGGAGTGCTTTGAGGCCTATGCTGGAAATGGAAACATCTTCACATTAAAAATAGTCAGAAGAATTCTCAGAAACTACCTTGTGATGAGTGCATTTCACTCACAAATTTGAACCTTCCTTTTGATAGAACAGATTTGAAGCACTCTTTTTCTAGAATCTCCAAGTGGATATTTTGAGCACTTTGAGGCCTATTCTGGAAAAGGAAATATCTTCACATAAAGACTAGTCTGAAGCATTCTCACAAAATTATTTGTGATGAGTGCATTCAACTCACAGAGTTGAAACTTCCTTTTTATAGAAAAGTTTTGAAATACTCTTTTTGTAGAATCTGGAAGTGGATATTTGGAGCACTTTGGGGCCTAGGATGGAAAAGGAAATATTTTCACATAAAAACTAGACAGAAGCATTCTCAGAAACTTCCCTGTGATGAGTGCATTCAACTCACAGAGCTGAACCTTCCTTTTGAAAGAACAGTTTTGAAAGACTGTTTTTGTACAATCTGCAAGTGGATATTTGGAGCACTCTGAAGCCTATGCTGGAAATGGAAATATCTTCACATGAAAAATAAGCAGAAGCATTTTCAGAAACTTCTTTGTGATGAGTGCATTCAACTCCCAGACTTGAACCTTCCTTTTGTTAGAGCAGTTTTGAAACACTTTTTTTGTAGAGTCTGCAAGTGGACATTTGGAGCGCTTTGAGGCCTATGCTGGAAAATTAAATATCTTCACATAAAAACTAGACAGAAGTATTCTCATCAAATTCTTTGTTATGAGTGCTTTCAACTCACAGAGTTGAACCCTCTTTTTAATAGAACAGTTTTGAAACCCTCTTTTTAAAGAATCTGCAGGTGGATATATAGAGTGCTTTGAGGTCTATGATGGAAAAGGAAGTATCTGTGATGTGTCCATTCAACTCACAGACTTGAACCTAACTTTTCATAGAGCAGTTTTGAAACACTCCTTTTGTAGAATCTGCAAGTGCATGTTTGGAGCACTTTGAGGCCTATGCTGGAAAAGGAAACATCTTCTTACAAAAATTAAATAGATGCTTTCTCTGAAACTTCTTTGTGATGTGTGCATTCAACTCACAGAGTTGAACCTTCCTTTTGGTAGAACAGTTTTGGAAAACTCTCTTTGTAGAATCTGCAAGTGGATATTTGGAGCGCTTTGAGGCCGATGCTGGAAAAGGAAATATCTTCACATAAAAACTAGACAGAAGCATTCTCAGAAACATCTTTTGATGAGTGCATTAAACTCACAGACTTGGACCTTCCTTTCCATAGAGCAGTTTTGAAATAATGTTTTTGTAGAATCTGCAAGTGGATATGTGGAGCACTTAGAGGCCAATGTTGGAAAAGGAAATATTATCACATAAAAACAAGACAGAAACATCCTCAGAAAATTTTCTGCAATGAGTGCATTCAACTCACAGAGTTGAACCTGCCTTTTGAGAGAACAGTTTTGAAACATTCTCTTTCTAGAATCTGCAAGTGTATATTTGGAGAGCTTTGGGGACTATGCTGGAAAAGGAAATATATTCACATAAAAACTAGACAGAAGCATTCTCAGAAACTTCTTTGTGATGTGCGCATTCAACTAACAGTGTTGAAACTTCCTTTTGATAGAGCAGTTTTGAAACACCCTTTTTATGGGATCTGCAAGTGGATATTTGGAGAGCTTTGAGGCCTATGTTGGAAAAGGAAATATCTTCACATTTGAACTAGACAGAAACATTCTCAGAAACTACCCTGTGCTTTATGAATTCAACTCACAGACTTGAACCTTCCTTTTGATAGAGCAGTTTTGAAACACTCGTTTTGTAGAATCTGCAAGTGGATATTTGGAGCGCTTTGAGGCCTATGCTGTAAAAGGGAATATCTTCACATAAAATCAAGACAGAAGCATTATCAGAAACTTCCTGTGCATTATGCATTTATCTCACAGACTTGAACCCTCCCTTTGATAAGCAGTTTTGAAACACTCTTACTGAAGAAACTGCAAGTGGATATTTGGAGCGCTTTGAGGTATATGCTGGAAAATGTAATATCTTCACATAAAAATTAAGCTGAAGCATTCTCAGAAACTTCTTCTTGATGAGTGCATTCAACTGACAGACTTGAACTTTCCTTTTGATAGAGTCGTTTTGAAACACTCTTTTTGTGGAATCTGCAATTGGATATTTGGAGCGCTTTGAGGCCTATGCTGGAAAAGGAAGTGTCTTCACATAAAAACTAGACAGAAGCATTCTCAGAAACTTCTTTGTGATGTGTGCACTCAACTCACAGAGTTGAACCTTCCTTTAGGTAGAGAAGTTTTGAAACACCCTTTTTGTAGAATCTGAAAGTGGATATTTTCATCACTTTGAGGCCTATGATGGAAAAGGAAATATCTTCACATAAAAACTTGACAGAAGCATTCTAAGAAATTTCTCTGTGCTTTATGAATTCAACTCACAGACTTGAACTTTCCTTTTGATTGAGTAGTTTTGAAACACACTTTTTATAGAATCTGCAAGTGGATATTTGGAGCATTTTCTGGCCTATGCTGGAAAAGGGAATATCTTCACATAAAAACTAGACAGAAGCATTCTAAGAAACTTCCCTGTGCTTTATGAATTCAAGTCACAGACTTGAAGTTTCCATTGATAGAGCAGTTTTGAAACACACTTTTTGTAGAATCTGCAAGTGGATATTTGGAGCACTTTCTGGCCTATGCTGCAAAAGGGAATATCTTCACATAAAATGTAGACAGAAGCATTCTCAAAAATTTCACTTTGCTTTAGGCATTTAACTCACAGACTTGAACCTTCCTTTTGATAGAGCAGTTTCAAAAAACTCTTATTGTAGGATCTGCATGTGGATATTTGGAGCGATTTGAGGCCTATGCTGGAAAAGGAAATATCTTCACATAAAAACTAGACAGAAACATTCTCAGAAACTTCTTTATGATGAGTGCATTCATCTCACAGAGTTGAACATTACTTTTGATAGAACAGTTTTGAAACACTCTTTTTGTAGAATCTGCAAGTGCATATTTGGAGCTTTTTGAGGCCTATGATGGAAAAGGAGATATCTTCATATAAAAACTAGACAGAAGCATTCTCAGAAATTTCTCTGTGATGAGAGCATTGAACTCACAGAGTTGAACTTTCCCTTTTATAGAACAGTTTTGAAACACTCTTTTTGTACAATCTGCAAGTGGATATTTTGAGCGCTTAGAGACCTATGCAGGAAAAGGAAACATCTTCACATAACAGCTAAGCAGAAGCATTCTCAGAAAGTTCTTTGAGATGAGTGCATTCAACTCACAGACTTGAAACTTCCTTTTGATAGAGCAGTTTTGAAACACTCGTTTTGTAGTATCTGCAAGTGGATATTTGGAGTGCTTTGAGGCCTATGCTGGAAAAGGTAATATCTTCACATAAAAATTAAGCTGAAGAATTCTCAGAAACTTCTTCATGATGAGTGCATTCAACTGACTGACTTGAACTTTCCTTTTGATAGAGCCGTTTTGAAACACTCCTTTTCTGGAATCTGCAATTGGATATTTGGAGTACTTTGACGCCTATGCTGGAAAGGGAAATATCTTCACATAAAAAATAGACAAAAGCATTCTCAGACAGTACTTTGTGATGAGTGCATTGAACTCGCAGAGTTGAACGTTTCTCTTCATAGAACAGTTTTGAAACACTCCCTTTGTAGAATCTGCAAGTGGATATTTGGGTGCTTTGAGGCCTACTATGGAAACGGAAATATCTTTATATAAAAACTAGACAGAAGCATTCTCAGAAACTTCTTTGTTATGAGTGCATTCAACTCACAGACTTGAACCTTCCTTTTTATAGAGCAGTTTTGTAAGACACTTTTTGTAGAATCTGCAAGTGGATATTTGGAGCGCTTTGAGGCCTATGCTGGAAAGGGAAATATCTTCAAATAAAAACTAGACAGAAGTATTCTCAGAAACTTCTCTGTGATGAGTGCATTGAACTCACAGAGACGAACCTTCCTTTTGATAGAAGAGTTTTGAAAAACTCTCTTTGTAGAATCTTCAAGGAGACATTTGGAGTCCTTTGGGACCCATGCTGTAAAAGGAAATATCCTCACATAAAAACTAGACAGAAGCATTCTCAGAAACTTCTTTGTAATGTGTGCATTCAACTCACAGAGTTGAACACTCGTTTTGATAGAGTAGTTTTGAAACACACTTTTTGTAGAATCTGCCAGTGGATATTTGGAGATATTTGAGGACTATGCCGGAAAAGGGAAAATCTTCACATAAAAATATTAAAGAAGCATTCACAGAAACTTCCCTGTGATTTATGCATTCAACTCACAGACTTGAACCTTCCTTTTGATAGAGCAGTTTTGAAATACTGTTATTGTAGAATCTGCAAGTGGATATTTGGACCGGTTTGTGTTCTATGCTGAAAAAGGAAATATCATCACATAGAAACTAGACAGAAGCATTCTCAGAAACTTCTTGGTGATGAGTGCATTCAAATCACAGAGTTGAAACTTCCATTTGACAGAACACTTTTGAAACACTCTTTTTATGGAATCTGCAAGTGGATATTTGGAGCGCTTTGAGACCTACGATGGAAAAGGGAATATCCGTGTTGAGTGCCTTCAACTCACAGACTTGAACCTTCCTTTTGATAGAGCAGTATTGGAACACTCCTTTTGTGGAATCTGCAAGTGGATATTTGGAGCGCTATGAGGCCTACACTGGAAAAGGAAATATCTTCACATAAAAACTAGACAGAAGCACTCTCGGAAACTTCTTTGTGATGAATGCATTCAACTCACAGAATTGAACCTTCCTTTTGATAGAACAGTTCTGAAACATTCTTTTTATAGAATCTTCAAGTGGATGTTTTGAGGGCTTTGAGGCCTATGCTGGAAAAGGAAATATCTTCACATAAAAAATAGAAACAATCTCAGAAAATTCTTTCTGATGAGTGCATTCAACTCAAAGACTTGAACCTTCTTTTGATAGAGCAATTTTGAAACTTTTTTTTGTGGAATCTGTAAGTGGATGTTTGGAGCAATTTGAGGCCTATGCTGGAAAAGGAAATATATCCACATAAAAAGTAGACAGAAGCATTCTCAGAAACTTCTTTGTGATGTATGCATTCAACTCACCGTTGGAACCTTCCTTTTCATAGAGCAGTTTTGAAACATCCATTCTGTAGTATCAGCAAGTGGATATTTGGAGCGCTTGAGGCCTATGCTGGAAAAGGAGATATTTTCCCATCATAATTAGACAGAAGCATTGTCAGAAACTTCCCTGTGCTTTATGAATTCAACTCACAGTCTTGAACATTCCTTTTGATAGTTCAGGTTTGAAACACTCTTTTTGTAGTATCTGCAATTTGATATTTGGGGCGTTTGAGCGTTGTGCTGGAAAAGGAAATATCTTCACATAAAAACTAGACAGAAGAATTCTCAGAGACTTCTTAGTGGTGAGTGCATTCATCTCATACAGTTGAACCTTCCTGTTGATAGAACAGTTTTGAAACACTATTTTTGTAGAATCTGCAAGTGGATATTTGGAGCGATTTCAGGCCTATGATGGAAAAGGAAATATCTTCACTTATAAATTAGATAGAAGCATTCTCAGCAACTTCTCTGTGATGAGTGCATTCAACTGATAGTGTTGAACCTTCGTTTTGATAGAACAGTTTTGAAACTCTCTCTTTGTAGATTGTGGAAGGGGATATTTGGAGCGCTTTGATGCCTACCCTGGAAAAGGAAATATCTTCACATAAAAAATAGACAGAAGCATTCTCAGAAACTTCTTTGTGATGACAGCATTCAACTCACGGATGTGAACCTTCCTTTTGATAGAACAGTTTTGGAGCATTCTTTTTGTAGAATCTGCAAGTGGATATTTGGAGCGCTTTGAAGCCTATGCCGGAAAAGGAAATATCTTCACATAAAAACTAGACAGAAGCATTCTCAGAAACTTGTTTTTGATGAGTGCATTCACCTCACAAAGTTGAACCTTCCTTTTGGTAGAAGAGTTTTGAAACACTCTTTTTGTGGTATCTGCAAGTGGATATTTGGAGCCCTTTGAGGCCCATATTGGAAAAGGAAATAAATTCACATAAAAACTAGATTGAAGCATTCTCAGAAACTTCTTTGTGATGAGTGCATTCAACTCACAGATGTGAACCTTCCTTTTGATAGAGCAGTTTTGAAACACTCTTTTTGTAGAATTTGCAATGGTATATGTGGAGCGCTTTGAGGCCTATGCAGGGAAACGAAATATCTTCACATAAAAACAAGACAGAAGCATTCTCAGAAACTTGTTTGTGATGTGTGCATTCAAATCACAGTGTTGAATCTTCCTTTTGATGGGGAAGTTTTGAAACACCCTTTTTGTAGAATCTGCAAGTGGATATTTGGAGCGATGTGACGCCAATGCTGGAAAAGGGAATATCTTCACATAAAAACTAGACAGAAGCATTCTCAGAAAATTCTTTGTGATGTCTACATTCAAGTTATAGAGTTGAAACTTCATTTGATAGAGCAGTTTTGAAACACTCTTTTTTTAGAATCTGGAAGTGGATATTTGGAGCAATTTGAGGCCAAACCTGGAAAAGGAAATATCTTCACATAAAAACTAGACAGAAGCATTCTCAGAAACTTCTTTGTGATGCATGCATTCAACTCACAGAGTTGAACCTTCCTTTTGATAGAGCAGTTTTGAAACACTCTTTTTGCAGAATTTGCAAGTATATATGTGGAATGCTTTGAGGCCTATGCTGGAAAAGGAAATAACTTCCCATAAAAAGTAGAGAGAAGCATTGTCAATAACTTCTTTTTGATGTGTGCATTCAACTCACAGAGTTGAACCTTCCTTTTGATAGAGCAGTTTTGAAACCCTCTTTTTGTAGAATCGGCAAATGAATATTTGAAGCCCTTTAAGGCCTATGCTGTAAAAGGAAACATCTTCACATAAAAAACTAGACAGAAGCATTCTCAGAAACTTCTTTGTGATATGTGCAGTCAATTCGTAGAGTTGAACCTTCCTTCTGATAGAGCAGTTTTCAAACACTCTTTTTGTAGAATGTGCAAGTGGATATTTGGAGCGATTGCGGCCTCTGGTGGAAAAGGAAATATCTTCATATAGAAACTAGAATGAAGCCGTCTCAGAAACTAATTTGCGGTGTGTGCTTTCAACTCACAGACTTGTACCTTCTGTTTTGTAGAGCAGTTTTGAAACACCTTTTTTGTAGAATTTTCAATTGGTTATTTACGGCGCTTTGACGCCTATGCTGGAAAAGGAAATATCTTCACATAAAAACAAGAGAGAAATGTTTTCAGAAACTTCTTTGTGTTGTGTGCATTCAACTCCCAGAGTTGAGCTTTTCTTTTGATAGAGCAGTTTTGAAACACTGATTTTAGAGGATCTGCAAGTGTATATATGGAGCGCTTTGAGGACTATGCTGGAAAAGGAAATATCTTCACATAAAAACAAGATAGAAGCATTCTCAAAAATTTCTTTGTGACATGTGCATTCAACTTATAGGGTTAAACCGTCCTTTTGATACAGCAGCTTTGAAACACTCTTTTTTAAGTAGTTGCATGTGAATACTTAGAGCACTTTGATGCCTAAGCTGGAAAAGGAAATATCTTCACATAAAAACTAGAGAGATGCATTTTCAGAAACTTCTTTGTGATGTACGCGTTCAACTCACAGAGCTGAACCACCCTATTCATACAGCAGTTTTGAAACACTCTTTTTGCAGAATCTGCAAGTGGATATTTGGAGCGCTAAGCTGGAAAAGGGAATATTCTCACACACAAACAAGAGAGAAGAATTCTCAGAAACTTCTTTGTGATGTGTGCATTCAATTCACAGTGCTGAACATTCCTTTTGATAGAGCAGTTTTGAAACACTCTTTTTCTAGAATCTGCAGGTGGATATTTGAAGCACTTCGAGGCCTATGCTGGAAAAGGAAATATCTTCACTTAAAAACTATACAGAAGCATTCTGGGAAATTTCTTTGTGATGACTTCATTCAATTCACAGAGTTGAATCTTCCTTTTGATAGAGCAATTTAGACACTCTAATTTTGTAGAATCTGCAAGTGAATATTTGGAGCGCTTTGAGGCCTATGATGGAAAAGGGAATATCTTCACCTTAAAACTAGACCGAAGCATTCTAGAAACTTCTTTTTGATGTGTGCATTCAACTAACAAAGTTAAAACTTTATTTTTATAGAGCAGTTTTGAAACACTCTTTTTGTAGAATCTGCAAGTGGATATTTGGAGTGTTTTGAGGCCAATGCTGGAAAAGGAATTATATTAACATAAACACTAGACAGCAGCATTCTCACAATCTTCTTTGTTCTGTGTGCATTCAACATGCAGAGTTGAATCTTCCTTTTGATAGAGCAGTTTTGAAACAATCTTTTTGCAGAATCTCCAAGTCAATATTGGGAGCGCTTGGAGGCCCATGCTGGAAAAGGAAACATCTTCATATAAAAACTAGACAGAAGCATTCTCAGAAACTTCTTTGGATGTCTACATTCAAGTCACAGAGTTGAACCTTCCTTTTGATAGAGCAGTTTTGAAACACTCTTTTTGTAGAATCTGCAAGTGGATATTTGGAGCGATTGTGCCTCTGGTGGAAAAGGAAATATCTTCATATAGAAACTAGACGGAAGCCTTCTCAGAAACTAATTTTTGGTGTGTGTTTTCAACTCACAGACTTGTACCTTCTGTTTTATAGAGCTGTTTTGAAACACCTTTTTGGTAGAATTTTCAATTGGTTATTTGCAGCGCTTTGAGGCCTATGCTGGAAAAGGAAATATCTTCACTTAAAAACTAGAGAGAAGCGTTTTCTCAAACTTCTTTGTGATGGGTGCATTCAACTCCCAGAGTTGAACTTTTCTTTTGATAGAGCAGTTTTGAAACACTGTTTTTAGAGGATCTGCACGTGTATATACGGACTGCTTTGAAGACTATGATGGAAAAGGAAATATCTTCACATAAAAACAAGATAGAAACATTCTCAAAAATTTATTTGTGACTTGTGGATTCAACATATAGAGTTAAACCATCCTTTTGATACAGCAGCTTTGAAACACTCTTTTTGTAGTATTTGCGTGTGAATACTTAGAGCACTTTGAGGCCTAAACTGGAAAAGGGACTATCCTCACATAAAAACAATGGAGAAGCATTCTCAGAAACTTCTTTGTGATGAGTGCATTCAGTTCACAGTGCTGAACATTCCTTTTGCTAGAGAAGTTGTGAAACACTCTTTTTCTAGAATCTGCAAGTGGATATTTGGAGCACTTTGAGGCCTATGCTGGAAAAGGAAATATCTTCACTTAAAAACTAGACAGAAGCATTCTCAGAAACTTCTTTGTGATGTCTGCATTGAATTCACAGAGTTGAACCTTCCTTTTGATAGAGCAGTTTTGAAACACTATTTTTGTAGAATCCGCAAGTGAATATTTGGAGTGATTTGAGGCCAATGCTCTAAAAGTAAATATCTTCACCTAAAAACTAGACAGACGCATTCTAAGAAAATTCTTTTTGATGAGTGCATTCAACTAACAAATTTGAACTTTTTTTGATAGAGCAGTTTTGAAACACTCTTTTTATAGAATCTGCAGGTGAATATTTGGAGTACTTTGAGACCAGTGCTCCAAAAGTAAATATCATCAAATAAAAACTAGATAGAAGCATTGTCAGAAACATCTTTATGATATGTGCATTCAACTGACAGAGTTGAAGCTCCTTTTTGATAGATTAGTTTTGAAACACTCTTTTTGTAGAATCTGTAAGGGGATATTTGGACTGATTTGAGGCATTCGTTGGAAACGGGAATATCTTCACTTAAAACTAGACAGAAGCCTTCTCAGAAACTTCTTTGTAATGTGTGCAATCAACTCACCTAGTTGAACCTTCCTTTTTTGATAGAGCAGTTGAAATACTCTTTTTGTAGAATATGCAAGTGGACATTGGGAGCACTTTGAGGCCTTCTGAGGAAAAGGAAATGTCTTCACATAAAAACTAGACAGAAGCGTTTTCAGAAACTGGTTTGTGATGTGTGCATTCAGTTCACTGAGTTGAACTTTCCTGTTGATCCGCTGTTTTGAAACACTCTTTTTGTAAAACCTGCAAGTGGATATTTGGAGTGCTTTGAATCCTTCATTGGAAAAGGGACTATCTTAAAATAAAAACAAGACTGAAGCATTCTCAGAAACTTCTTTGTGATGTGCACATTCAACTCACAGAGTTGAACCTTCCTTTTGATAGAGCAGATATAAAACACTGTTTTTCTCGGATCTGCAATGGACATTTGTAGTACTTTGAGGGCTATGTTGGAAAATGAAATATCTTCAAATAAAAACTAGACAGAAGCATTCTCAGAAATATCCTTGTGATGTTCGCATTCAACTGACAGAGTTGAACATACCTTTTAATAGAGGAGTTGTGAAACACTCTTTTTGAGATACCTGCAAGTGGAAATTTGAAATGATTTCAGGCCTTTGTTGGAAACGGAATATCTTCACATAAAAACTAGACAGAAGCATTCTCATAAAGGTTTTGGGATGTGTTCATTCAATTCACAGAGTTGAACTTTTCTTTTGATAGAGCAGTTTTGAAACAATGTTTTTGTAGGATCTGCAATGGGATATTTGGACATATTTGAGGCCTTCTTTGGAAACTGGAATATCTTCCCATAAAAGCTGGACAGAAGCATTCTTAGAAATTTCTTTGTGATATGTGCACTCAACTCACAGAGTTGAACCTTCCTTTTGCTATATCAGTTTTGAAACCCACTTTCTGTAGATTCTGCAAGAGGACATTTGGAGCGCTTTAAGGCCTTTGGTGGAAAAGGAAATATCTTCACATACAAACTAGGCAGAAACATTATCAGAAACATCTCTGTGATGTGTGCATTCAACTCAATGATTTGAGTCTTCCTTTTGATAGAGCAGTTTTGAAACACTCTTTTTGCAGAATCTGCAATTGGATATTTGGAGCTCTTTGAATCCTTCATTGGAAACGGGAATATCTTCAAATAAAAACAAAACAGAAGCATTCTCAGAAACTACTTTGTGATATGTATATTCAACTCACAGAGTTCAACCCTTCTTATGATAGAGTAGTTTTGAAACGCTCTTTTTGTAGAATCTGCAAGTGGACATTTCCAGCTCTTTGAGGTCTCTGGTGTAAAAAGAAATATCTTCACATAAAAACTAGACAGAATCATTCTCAGAAACTTCTTTGTGATGTTTTCATGCAATGCACAGAGGTGAACATATCTTTTCATAGAGCAGTAGTGAAACACTCTTTTTTAAGGACCTGCAAGTGTTTATTTGGACAGATTTGAGGCCTTCATTGGAAACAGGAATATCTTCACAGAAAAACTGGACAGAGGCATTCTCAAAAACTTCTTTCAGATGTGTGCATTCCCCTCACAGAGGTCAACATAACTTTTCATAGACCAGTTTTGAAACACTCTTTCTGTGGAATCTGCAAGTAGATATTTAGACCTCTTTGATGCCTTCGTTGGAAACGGGAATATCTTCACATAAAAACTAGACAGAAGCATTCTCAGAGACTTCTTTTTCATGTGTGACTTCAACCGACAGATTTGAAACTTCCTTTTGATAGAGCAGTTTTGAAACATTTTGTGTAGAATCTGCAATTGGACAGTTTGAGAGCTTTGAGGCCTTCGGTGGAGAGGGAAATATCTTCACATAAATACTTGACCGAAGCATTCTTAGAAACTTTTTGGTGATGTATGCATTCAACTCACAGAGTTGTACCTTTCTTTTCATAGAGCAGTTTTGAAACACTCTTTTTGTAGAATCTGAAAGAGGACAATTTGTAGGACTTTGAGGGCTGTGGTGGAAAACCAGACAGAAGCATTCTCAGAAACTTCTTTGAGAAGTTTGCATTCAACTCACAGAGTTGAACATTCCTTTTGATAGAGCAGTAGTGAAACACTCTTTCTGAAGAACCTGCAAGTGGATATTTGGACAGATTTGGGGCCTTCATTAAAAACAGGAATATCTTCACATAAAAACTGGACAGAAGCGTTATCAGTAATTTCTTTGTGATGTATGCTTTCAATTCACGGAGCAGAACATAAGTTTTCATGGAGCAGTTTTGAAACACTCTTTTTGTATAATCCACAAATGGATATTGGGACCGTTTCAGGGCTTCATTAGAAACGGAATTATCTTCCCATAATAACTACACAGAAGCATTCTCAGAAACTTCTTTGTGATGGGTGCATTCAACTCACAGATTTGAACATAACTTTTCATAGAGCAGTTTTGAAACAGTCTTTTTGTAGAATCTGTAAGGGGATATTTGGACCGATTTGAGGCCTTTGTTGGAAACTTGAATATCGTCACATAAAAGCTAGACAAAAGCATTGTCAGAAACTTCCTTGTGATGTGTGCATTCAACTCAAAGAGATAAACCTTCATTTTGATTGAGCAGTTTTGAAACCTTTTTTTGTGGAATGTGAATGTGGACAATTGGAGCACTTTGAGGCCTTCAGTGGAAAAGGAAATATCTTCACATAAAAACTAGACTGAGCATTCTCAGAAAGTTCTTTCTTTCGTGTGCATTCAACTTACAGAGTTGAACCTTCCTTTTGATAGAGCAGTTTAGATAAAGTTTTTTTGTGGTATCTGAAAGTGGACATTTGGAGCACTTTGAGTTCTCCGGTGGAAAAGGAAATATCTTCACATGAAAACTAGACAGAAGCATTCTCAGAAACTTCTTTGTGAAGTGTGAATTGAACCCACTGAGTTGAATCTTCCTTTTGATAGAGTAGTTTTGAAACAGTTTTTTGTAGAATCTGCAAGCAGATATTTAGAGAGCTTTGAAGCCTTTGTTTGAAACGGGAATATCTTCAAATAAAAACTAGACTGAAGCACTTTCAGAAACAACTTTGTGATATGGCCATTCAACTCACAGAGTTGAACCTTTCTTTTGATAGAGCAGTTTAGAAACTCTCTTTTTTGAAGAATCTGAAAGAGGACATTTGTAGCACCTTGAGGGCTATCGTGGAAAAGGAAATATCTTCAACCAAAAACTACACAGAAAAATTCTCAGAAAGAACTTTGGAATGTTTGCATTCAACTCACGGAGTTGAACGTACATTTTCTTAGTGCAGTTGTTGAACACTCTTTTTGAAGGACCTGCCAGTGGATATTTGGAATGATTTGAGGCCTTCATTGAAAACGGGAACATCTTCACTTATAAACTAGACAGAAGGATTCTCAGAAACTACTTTGTGATGTGTGCATTCAACTCATGGAGTTGAACATAACTATTCATAGAGCAGTTTTGAAACACTCTTTTTGTAGAATCTGCGAGAGCATATTTGGACAGTGTGAAGCCTTCATTGGAAACGGGAATATCTTCACATAAAATCTAGACAGAAGCATTCTCAGAAACTACTTTGTGATGTGTACATTCGATTCACAGAGTTGAACATAACTTTTCATAGAGCAGTTTTGAAACACTCTTTTTATAGAATCTGAAAGGGGATATTTGGACCGATTTGAGGCTTTCATTGCAAACGGGAATATCTTCAGATAAAAACAAGACCTGAGCACTGCCAGAAACTTCTTTGTGATCTGTGCGTTCAGCTCACAGAGTTGAAACTTCCTTTTGATAGAGCAGTTTGAAACCTTTTTTTATGGAATATGCAAGTGGACATTTGGAGTGCTTTGAGGTCTTTGGTGGAAAAGGCAACATCTTCACATAAAACTAGACAGAAGCAATCTCAGAAACTTCTCTGTGTTCTGTGCATTCAAGTCAGAGTTGAACCATCCTTTTCATAGAGCAGTTTTGAAACACATTTTTTGTAGAATCTGGAAGTAGACAATTGGAGTGCTTAGAGGACTTCATTGGAAAAGGAAATCTCTTCACATAAAAACTAGACAGAAGCATTATCACAAACTTCTTTGTGTTGTGTGCATTCAACTCTCAGAGTTGAATCTTCCTTTTGATAGAGCAGTTTTGAAACACTCTTTTTGTAGTATCTGCAATTGGATACTTGAAGAGCTTTGAAGCCTTCATTGGAAATGGGAATGTGTTCAAATAAAATCAGAAGCATTCTCAGAAACTACTTTGTGATATGTGCATTCAACTCACAGAGATGAACATTTCCTTTGATAGAGCAGCTTTGAAACACTCTTTTTGTAGAATCTGCAAATGGACATTTGTATCGCTTTGAGGGCTATGGTGGAAATTGAAATATCTTCAAATAAAAACTAGACGGAAGCATTCACAGAAACTTCTTTGTGATATTTGCATTCACCTCACAGAGTTGAACATGCCTTTTCATAGAGCTGTTGTGAAACAGTCTTTTTGAAATCCTGCAAGTGGATAATTTTACCAATTTGAGGCCTTCATTGTAATCGGGAAAATCTTCACATAAAAACTAGACAGAAACTTTCTCAGAAACTTCTTTGTGATGTGTGCATTCAACTCACAGAGTAGAACATAAGTTTTCATAGGACAGTTTTGAAACTCTCTTTCTGTAGAATCTGCAAGTGGATATTTGGACTCTTTGATTCATTCATTGGAAACGGGAATATCTTCCCATAAAAATTAGACAGAAGCATTCCCAGAAACTTCTTTGTGATGTGTGCATTCAACTCACAGAATTGAACATAGCTTTTCATAGAGCAGTTTTGAAACACTCTTTTTGTAGAATCTGCAAGGGGATATTTGGACCAATTTGAGGCCTTCGTTGGAAACAGGAATATCTTCTCATAAAAACTAGACAGAAGCATTGTCAGCAACTAGTTTTTGATGTGTGCATTCAACTTAAACAGTTGAACCTTCCTTTTGCTAGAGTAGCTTTGAAACCTTTTTTTTTTTTTTTTTTTGGAATGTGCAAGTGGACATTTGGAGCAATTTCAGGCCTTCGGTGGAAAAGGAAATATCTTCACATAAAAACTAGAGAGAAGCATTCTCAGAAACTTCTTTGTGACGTGTGCATTCAACTCACAGAGTTGAACATAACTTTTCATAGAACAGTTTTGAGACCCTCTTTTTTTAGAATCTGCAAGTGGATAATTGGAACGCTTTTAGGCCTTCATTGGAAACAGGAATATCTGCACATAAAAAATAGACAGAAGCATTCTCAGAAACTACTTTGTGATCTGTGCATTCATCTCACGGAGTTCAACATTCCTTTTGATGGAGCAGTTTTGAAACACTCTTTTTGTAGAATCTGCAAGGGTATATTTCACCGATTTGAGGCTTTCGTTCGAAACGGGAATTTCTTCACATAAAAACTAGACAGAAGCACTCTCAGAAAATTCTTGAAGATGTGTGCATTCAACTCACAGAGTTAAACCTTCCCGTTGATAGAGCAGTTTTGAAGCAGTTTTTCTAGAATCTGTAAGAGGACATTTGGACCGTTTTGAGGCCTATGGTAGAAAAGGAAATGTCTTCACTGAAAAACTAGACAAAGACATTGTCAGAAACATCTTTGTGATCTGTGCATTCAAATCACAGAGTTGAAACTTTGTTTTGATAGACCAGTTTTGAATCACTCTTTTTGTATTATCTGAAATTGGATATTTGGAGCGCTTGGAGGCCTATGGTAGAAAAGGAAATGTCTTCACATAAAAACTAGACAGAAACAATCTCAGAAACCCCTTTGTGATGTGTGCATTCAACTAACAGTGTTGAAATTTCCTTTTGATACAGCAGTTTTGAAACACTCCTTTTGTGGAATCTGCAAGTGGATATTTGGAGCGCTTTGAAGCCTTCCTTGGGAACGGGAATATCTTCAAATGAAAACTAGACAGAAGCATTCTCAGAAACTACTTTGTGATGTGTGCATTCAACTCACAGAGTTGAGCCTTCCTATTGATAGAATAGTTTTGAAACACTTTTTTTGAAGTATCTACTGGTGGATATTTGGAACACATTGTGGCCTATGGTACAAAAGGAAATGTCTTCACATAATAACTAGACAGATGCATTCTCATAAACTTCTTTGTGATGTTTGAATTCAACTCACAGAGTTGAACATAACTTTTCATAGAGCTGTTTTGAAACACTCTTTTTCTAGCTTCTGCAAGTGGAATTTTGGAACGATTTGAGGCCTTCGTTTGAAACGGGAATTTCTTCACATAAAAAGTAGACAGAAGCATTCTCAGAAACTTCTTTGTGATGTGTGCATTCAGCTCAAGGAGTTGAACTATCTTTTTAAAGAGCATTTTTGAAACACTCTTTTTTAGAATCTGCAAATGGACACTTTTAGCGATTTTGGGCTATGGTGGAAAAGGAAATATGATCAAATAAAAACTACACAGAAGCATACTCAGAAACTTCTTTGTGATGTGTGCGTTCAACTCATAGAATTGTACATATCTTTTCATAGACCAGTTTTGAAACTGTCTTGTTTGTGGAATCTGCAAGTGAATACTTGGAACGCTTTGTGGCCTTCTTTGGCAACAGGAGTACCTGCACATAAAAACAAGAAAGAAGAATTCTCAGAAATTTTTTGTGATGTGTGCATTCAACTGACAGAGTTGATCCTTCCTTTTGATAGAGGAGTTTTGAGACACTGTTTTTGCAGATTCTGCAAGGGGATAGACCGATTTGAGGCCTTCATTGGGATCCGGAATAGCTTCACATAAAAACTAGACAGAAGGATTCTGAGAAACGATTTTGTGATGTGTGCATTCAACTCACAGAGGTGAACCTTCCTTTTCATAGAGCAGTTTTGAAACACTCTTTTTGTAGAATCTACAAGTGGAAATTTGGTCCGCTTTGAGGCCTTTGTTGCAAATGGGAATATCTTCACATAAAAATTAGACAGAAGCATTCTCAGAGACTTCTTTGTGATGTGTGCTTTCAACTCACAGAGTTGAACCTTTCTCTTGATAGAACACTTTTGAAACACTCTTTTCCTAGAATCTGCAATGGGATATTTGGACCGTTTTGAAGCCTTCATCAGAAACAGGAATATCTTCACATAAAAGTACACAGAAGCATTCTCAGAAACTATTTTGTTATGTGAGCATTCAACTCACCGAGTTGAATCTTCCTTTTCATAGAACAGTTTTGAAAAACTTTTTTTGCAGAATCTGCAAGAGGACATTTGGAGTGCTTTGAGGCCTTCAGTTTAAAAGGAAATATCTTCATATAAAAACTAGACAGAAGTATCCTAAGAAACTTCTTTGGGATGTGTGCATTCAACTCACAGTGTTGAACCTTCCTTTAGATACGGCAGTTTTGAAAAACCCTTTTCGTAGATTCTGCAAGGGGATATTTAGACCTATTTGAGGCCTTCCTTGGAAACGAGTAGATCTTCACATAAAAACTAGACAGAAGCATTCTCAGAAACTGCTTTGTGATGTGTGCATTCAACTCATAGATTTGAACATAACTTTTCATAGAGCAGTTTTGAAACACTCTTTTTGTAGAATCTGCAGGTGGACAATTGGAGCACTTTTAGGAATTCGGTGGAATATGAAATATCCACATAAAAACTAGACAGAAGCATTCTCAGAAACTGCTTTGTGATGTGTGCATTCAACTCATAGATTTGAACATAACTTTTCATAGAGCAGTTTTGAAACACTCTTTTTGTAGAATCTGCAGGTGGACAATTGGAGCACTTTTAGGAATTCGGTGGAATATGAAATATCCACATAAAAAGTAGACAGAAGCATTATCAGAAACTACTTTGTGATGTGTGCATTTAACTCACGGAGTTCCACATAATTTTTAATAGAGCAATTTTGAAACACTCCTTTTGTAGAAGCTGCAAGTGTACATTTGGAGCACTTTGAGGCGTTCAGTGGAACAGGAAATATCTTCACATAAAAACTAGACAGAAGCATTCTCAGAAACATCTTTGGATGTGTGATTTAAACTCAATGAGTTGAACTTAATGTTTCATGGAGCAGTTTTGAATCACTCTTTTTGTAGAATCTTCAAGTGGAAATTTTGAGTGCATTGACGCCTTAGGTGGAAAAGGAAATATCTTTACATAAAAACTACAGAGTAGCATTCTCAGCAATTTATTTATGATGCGTGCATTCAACTCATGGGGTTGAACGTTTGCTTTCATATAGCAGTTTTGAAACTCTCTTTTTGTAGAATTTGCAAGTGGATATTTGGAGTGCTTTGAGGCCTAAGGTAGAAAAGGAAACATCTTCATATAAAAACTACACAGAAGCTTTCTCAGAAACTTCTTTGTGATGTGTGCATTCAACTGACACTGTATAACCTTCCTTTTTATAGAGAGTTTTGAAACACTCTTTTTGTAGAATCTGCAAGTGGTTATTTGGAGTGCTTTGAAGCCTTCGTTGGAAACGGTAATATCTTCAAATAAAAACTAGACAGAAGCATTCTCAGAAACTACCTTGTAATGTGTGCTTTCAACTCACCAAATTGAGCATTTCTTTTGATAGAGCAGTTTTGAATCTCACTTTTTGTAGAATCTGCCAGTGGATATTTGGAGTGCTTTGAGGCCTACATTAGGAAAGGAAATATCTTCACATAAAATCTAGAGAGATGCATTCTCAGGAACTTCTTTGAGATGTGTGCATTCAACTCACAGAGTTGAAACTTTCTTTTGATAGATCAGTTTTGAAACACTCTTTTTGCAGCATCTTCAAATGGTTGCTTGTAGCGCTTTGAGAGCTGTGGTGGAAAAGGAAATATCTTCAAATAAAAACTACACAGAAGTATTCTCAGAAACTTCTTTGTTATGTGCACATTCAACTCACAGAGTTGAACACACCTTTTCATAGAGCAGTTGTGAAACTCTTTTTGAAGGACCTGCAAGTGGATGTTAGGACCGATTTGAGGCCTTCATTGGAAATGGGAATGTCTTCACATAAAACTAGACAGAACCATTCTCAGAAACTTCTTTGTGATGTGTGAATTCAATTCACATTGTTGTACATAACTTTTCATAGAGCAGTTTTGATACACTCTTTTGGTAGAATCTGCAAGTGCATATTTAGATGACTTTGACGCATTCGTTGGAAAAGGGAATATCTGCAGATAAAAACTTGACAGAAGCATTCTCAGAAACTTCTTTGTGATGTGTGCATTCAACTCACAGAGTTGAAGCTTTCTTTTGATAGAGCAGTTTTGAAACTCTCTTTTTGTCGAATCTGCACGGGGATATTTTGACCGTTTTGAGGCTTTCGATTTAAACGGGAATACCTTCACATAAAAACTAGAGAGAAGCATTCTTAGAAACATCTTTGTGATGTGTGTATTCAACTCACAGAGTTGAACCTTTGTTTTGATAGAGCAATTTTGTAACACATTTTTGGTAGAGTCTGCAAGAGGACATTTCGAGCCCTTTGAGACCTTTGGTACAAAAGGAAATATCTTCACATAAATACTAGACAGAAGCATTGTCAGAAATTTTTTGTGACGTGTGCATTCAAACTCACAGTGATGAGCCTTCCTTTTGATAGAGCAGCTTTGAAAGACTCTTATTGTAGAATCTCCAAGTGGATATTTCGAGCTCTTTGAATCCTTCGTTGGAAAAGGGAATATCTTCAAATAAAAACTAGACAGAAGCATTCTCCAAAACTACATTGAGATGTATGCTTTCAATTCATGGAGTTGAGCCTTTCTTTTGATACAGCAGTTTTGAAAACTCTTTGTAGAATCTGCAAATGGATATTTGGACTGCTTTGGGGCCTATGGTAGAAAAGGGAATACCTTCACATACAAACTAGACAGAAGCAGTCTCAGAAACATTTTTGTGATGTCTGCCTTCAACTTATAGAGTTGAACATTTCTTTTGATACAGCACGTTTGAAACACTTTTTTTGCAGAATCTGCAAGTGGACATTTGGAGTGCTTTGTGACCATTGGTGGAAAAGGAAATATCTTCACATAAAAAGTAGATAGAAGCATTCTCAGAAACTTCTCTGTTACGTGTACATTCAACTCACAGAGTTGAACCTTCCTTTTGATAGAGCAGTTTTGAAACACATTTTTTTTAGAATCTGCCAGTGGACATTTGGAGTGCTTTGAGGCCCTCGGTGGTAAGGGAAATCTCTTCACATAAAAACTACTCAGAAGCATTCTCAGAAACTTCTTTGTGACGTGTGCACTCAACTCACAGAGTTGAACCTTCCTTTTGGTAGAGCAGTTTTGAAACACTCTTTTTGTACAATCTGCAAATGGATATTTTGAGCACTTTGAAGCCTTTGATGGAAACGGGAATTTCTTCAAATAAAAACTCGACAGAAGCATTCTCAGAAACTGTTTTGTGTTGTGTGCATTCAGTTCACAGTGTTGAATATTTCTTTTGACAGGGAAGTTTTGAAACACTCTTTTTGTAGAATCTGCATATAGACATTTGTAACGCTTTGAGGGCTATGGTGGAAAAGTAAACATCTTCAAATAAAAACTAGAGAGAAACATTATCTGAAACTTCTTTGTGATGTGTGTATTCAACTCACAGAGTTTAAACTTTCTTTTGATGGAGCAGGTTTGAAACACTCCTTCTGTAGTATCTGCAGGTGTATATTTGGAGTGCTTTGAAGACTTCGTTGGAAACGGGAATATCTTCAAATAAAAACTAGACAGAAGCATTCTCAGAAACAAGTTTGTGATGTGTGTATTCAACTCACAGAGTTGAACATAACTTTTTATAGAGGAGATTTGAAAAACTCTATTTGCAGTATCTGAAAAGGGATATTTGGACCGTATTGAGGCCCTCATTGGAAACAGGAATATATTCCCATAAAAACTAGACAGAAACATTCTCAGAAAATACTTCGTGATGTGTACATTCAACTCACACAGTTGAAGCTTCCTTTTGATAGAGCAGTTTTGAAACCGTCCTTTTGAAGAATTGGCAAGTGGATATGTGGAGCACTTTGAATCCTTCATTGGAAACGGGAATATCTTCAAATAAAAACTAGACAGAAGCATTCTCAGAAACTTCTTGTGATGGGTGCATTCAACTCACAGAATTGAACTTTCCTTTTGATAGAGCAGTTTAGAAACACTCTTTTTGTAGAATCCAAAGGTAGATATTTGAACCTATTTGAGGCCTTGGTTGGAAACGGGATTAAATTCACATAAAAACTAGACAGAAGCATTCTCAGAAACTTCTTTGTGATGAGTAGATTCAACTCACAGAGATGAAACTTCCTTTTGGTAGAGCAGTATTGAAACAATCTTTCTGTAGAATCTGCAAGTGGACATTTGGAGTGCTTTGAGGCCTTCGGCAAAAAAGGAAATATCTTCACATTAAAACAAGACAGAAACATTCTCAGAAACTTCTTTGTGATGTGTGCATTCAACTGACAGAGTTAAACCTTCCTTTTGATAGAGCAGATTTGAAACACTCTTTTTGTAGGATCTGCAAGTGGATAATTGGAGCGTTTTGAAGCCTTTGTTGGAAACGGGAATACCTTCAACTAAAAACTAGACAGTAGCATTCTCAGAATCTACTTTGTGATGTGTGCATCCAACTCATAGAGTTGAACATACCTTTTCATAGAGAAGTTGTGAATCATTCTATTTGAAGAACCTGCAAGTGGATATTTGGACTGCTTAGAGGCCTTCGTCGGAAATGGGAATATCTTCACATAAAAACTAGACAGAAGCATTCTCAGAGACGTCTTTTTGATGTGTGCATTCAACTCACGGAGTTTAGCATAACTTTTGATTGAGCAGTTTTGAAACACTCTTTTTGTACAATCTGCAAGGGGATACTTGGACCGTTTTGAGGCCTTCTTTGGAAACAGGAATATCTTCATATAAAAACTAAATAGAAGAATTGTCAGATACTTCTTTGTGATGTGTGCATTCAACTCACAAAGTTGAACCTTCGTTTTGATGTAACAGTTTTGAAACACATTTTTTGTAGAATCTGCAAGTGGACATTTAGAGCGCTTTGAATACTTCATTGGAAGTGGGAATATCTTCAAATAAAAACTAGACAGAAGCATTCTTAGAAATTACTTTGTGATATGTGCATTCAACACACAGAGTTAAACATTTCCTTTGATAGAGCAGTTTTTTAACACTACTTTTGTAGAATCTGCAAGTGGACATTTATAACTTTTAGAGGACTGGCGTGGAAAAGGAATTATCTTCAAATAAAAACTAGACAGAAGCATTCTCAGAAATTTCTTTGTGATGTGTGTATTCAACTCACAGAGTTGAACTTTCCTTTTCATAGAGCAGTTGTCAAACACTCTTTTTGAAGAAACTGTAAGTGGATATTTGTACAGATTTGAAGCATTCCTTGGAAACACGAATATCTTAACATAAAAACTTAACAGAAGCATTCTCAGAAATTTTTTCATGATGTGTACATTCAACTCAGTGTGCTGAACATAACTTTTCATAGAGCAGTTTTGAAACACTGTTTTTGTAGAATCTGGAAGTGGATATTTGGAGCGCTTGAGCCTTCGTTGGAAACGGGAATGTTTTGAAATAAAAAACAAACAGAAGCCTTCTCAGAAAAAACTGTGTGATGTGTCCATTCAACTCAGAGAGTTGAACCTTTCCTTTGATAGAGCAGTTTTGAAATACTCTTTGTAGAATCTGAAAGAGGACATTTGAAGTGCTCTGAGGGCTATGGTGGAAAAGGAAATATCTTGAAATGAAAACTAGACAGAAGCTTTCTCAGAAACTTCTATGTGATGTTTGCATTCAACTCGCAGAGTTGAACATACGTTTTCCTAGTTCAGTTGTGAAACACTCCTTTTGAAGAACCTGCAAGTGGTTATTCGGACCGTTTTGAGGCCTTCATTGGAAACGGGAATATCTTCACATAAAAACTAGACAGAAGCATTTTCAGAAACATTTTGTGATGTGGGCATTCAACTCAGAGGGTTGAACATAACTTTTCATAGAGCAGTTTTAAAACACTCTTTTTGTAGAATCTGCAAGTGGATATTTGGAGTGCTTTGAAGGCTTTGTTGGAAACGGGAATATCTTCAAATGACCACCAGACAGAAGCATTCTCAGAAACTTCTTTGTGATGTGTGCATTCAAATCACAGAGTTGAACCTTTGTTTTCAGAGAGCAGTTTTGAAACACACTTTTTGTAGAATCTGCATGTGGATATTTGGCATACTTTGAAGTCTTTTTGGAAATGGGAATACCTTCAAATAAAAACTAGAGACAAGCATTCTCAGAAAGTACTTTGTGATGCATGCATTCGAATCACAGAGTTAAAACTTCCTTTTCATATAGCAGTTTTGAAACACTCTTTTTTAGGAATTTGCAATTAGATATTTGGAGATCTTTGAAGCCTTCGTTGGGAACGAGAATATCATCAATTTAAAACTGGACAGAAGCATTCTCAAAACTACTTTCTGATATGTGCATTCAAACCACAGAGTTCAACCTTTCTTTTGATAGAGCAGTTTTGAAATACTCTTTTTGTAGTATCTGCAGATGGATATTTGGAGCGCTTTGAGGCCTATGGTAGTAAAGGAAATATCTTCACAAAAAAAATAGACAGAAGCATTCTCAGAAACTTCTTTGGATGTGTGCATTGAACTCACAGAGTTCAACATAACTTTTCATTGAGCAGTTTTGAAACAATCTTTTTGTAGAATCTGTAAGAGGATATTCGGAGCACTTTGAGGCCTTCGTTGGAAACGGGAATATGTTCACATAAAAACTACAAAGAAGCATTCTCAGAAACTTACTTGTGATGTGTGCATTCAACTCACATAGTTGAACCTTCCTTTTGATAGAGGAGTTTTGAAACACTTTTTTTGTAGAATACACAAGAGGACATTTGGAGTGCTTTGAGGCCTTCAGTGAAAAAGGAATTATCTTCACAAAAAAACTAGACAGAAGCATTCTCAGAATTTCTTTGTGATGTGTGCATTCAACTCACAGAGTTAAACATTCCTTTTGATAGAGCAGTTTTGAAACTCTCTTTTTGTACAATTTGAAAGGGGATATTTCGACCGTTTTGGTGTCTTCATTGGAAACGGGTATATCTTCAAATAGAAACTAAACAGAAGCATTCTCAGAAACTACTTTGTGATGTGTGCATTCAACTCACAGAGTTCAGCCTTCCTTTTGATAGAGCAGTTTTGAAACAGTCTTTTTGTAGAGTCTGCAGGTGGATATTTGGAGCTCTTTGAGACCTATGGTAGAAAAGGAAATATCTTCACAAAAAAATTAGACAAAACATTCTCAAAAACTTCTTTGGGATGTGTGCATGCAACTCACAGAGTTCAACCTTTCTGTTGATAGAGCAGTTTTGGGATACTTTTTAATAGATTCTGCAAGTGGACATTTTGAGCGTTTTGAGGCCTTTTTTAGAAAAGGAAATATCTTCACATAAAAACTAGACAGAAGCATTCTCAGAAATTTTTTTTGATGTGTGCATTCAACTCACAGAGTTGAACATAAATTTTCATAGAGAAATTTTGTAACACTCTATTTGTAGAATCTGCAACTGGATATTTGGACCGCTTTGACACCTTCATTGGAAACAGGAATATCTTCACATAAAAACTAGACAGAAGCACTCTCAGAAACAATATTGTGATGTGTGCATTCAACTCACAGAGCGGAACATAATTTTTCATGGAGCAGTTTTAAAATGCTCTTTTTGTAGAATCTGCAAGGGCATATTAGGACTTCTTTGGAAACTTAGGACTTCTTTGGAAACTTAGGGGCTTCTTTGGAAACTGGAATATCTAAACATAAAAACCAGACAGAAACATTGTCAGAAACTTCTTTGTGATGTGTGCAGTTAACGCACAGATTTGAACCTTCCTTTGATAGAGCAGTTTTGAAACGCTCGTTTTGTAGAGTCTGCAAGTGGATATTAGGAGCACTTTTAGGCCTATTGTAGAGATGGAAATATCTTTACATAAAAACTAAACAGAAGCATTCTCCGAAACTTCTCTGTGATATGTGCATTCACCTGACAGTATTGAACCTGCATTTTGATACAGCACTTTTGAAACACTCTTTTTGTAGGATCTGCAAATGAATATTTGGAGTGCTTTGAAGCCTTCGATGGAAATGGGAATATCTTCAAATAAAAATTAGACAGACGCATTCTCAGAAACAACGTTGTGATATGTGCATTCAACTCACAGAGTTGAACTTGTCTTTTAATAAAGCAGCTTTGGAACACTCTTTTTGTAGAATTTGAATGAGGACATTTGTAGCACTTTTACGGCTTTGGTGTAAAAGGAAATATATTCAAATTAAAACAAGAAAGAAGCATTTTCAGAAACTTCTTTGTGATGTTTGCATTCAACTCACCGAGTTGAACACAACGTTTCATAGAGCAGTTGGGAAACGCTGTTTATGAAGAAACTGCAAGTGGATATTTGGACCGATTTGACGTCTTCGTTGTAAACGAGAATATCTACACATAAAAACTAGACAGGAGCATTCTCAGAAACTTCTTTGTGATGTGTGCATTCAACTCACAGAGTTGAACCTTTCTATTCATAGAGCAGCTTTGAAAACTCTTTTTGTAGAATCTGCAAGTGGATATTTGCACCGCTTTGAGGCTTTCACTGGAAACGAGTATAATTTCACATAAAAACTAGACAGAAGCATTCTCAGAAACTACTTCGTGATGTGTGCATTCAACTCACAGATTTGAACCTTCCTTTTGATAGAGCAGTTTTCTAACACACTTTTTGTAGAATCTATAAGTGGATATTTTCAGCACCATGAAGCCTATGGTAGACAAGAAAATATCTTCACATAAAAACTAGGCAGAAGCATTCCCAGAAACTTCTTTATGATGTGGGAATTCCACTCACAGAGTTGAACATCTCCTTTGAGAGAGCAGTTTTGAATCACTCTTTTTGTAGAATCTGCAAATGTACATTTCTAGCTCTTTGAGAGCTTTTTTTCTAAATGGAAATATCTTCAAACAAAAACTTGACAGAAGCATTCTCAGAAACTTATTTGTGATGTGTCCATTCAACTCACAGAGGTGAACATAACTTTTCATTAAGCAGTTTTGGAACACTTTTTTTGTAAAATCTCCAAGTGAATATTTGGACTGCTGGGAGGTCTTTGTTGGAAACTGGAATATCTTCACATAAAAACTAGACAGAAGCATTCTCAGAAACTACTTTGTGACGTTTGCATTCAACTCACAGAGCTGAACCTTCCTTTTGATGGAGCAGTTTTGAAACACTCTTTTTGTAGAATCTGCAAGTGGATATTTCCACCGCTTTGAGGCTTTCATTGGAAACGGGAATATCTTCAAATAAAAACTAGACAGAAATATTCTCAGAAAATTCTTTGGATGTGTGCATTAAAACCAGATTGTTGAACCTTCCTTTTGATAGAGCAGTTTTGAAACGCTATTTTTGTAAAATCTGCAAGTGCAGATTTGCAGCACATTGAAGGCTTCATTGGAATCAGGAATATCTTCAAAGGAAAACTGCACAAAGCATTCTCAGATACTACTTTGTGATATGTGCATTCAACTAACAGAGTTGAGCATTACTTTTGATAGAGCAGTTTTCAAACACTCTTTTTGTACTATCTGCATGTGGATATTTGGAGCGCTTTGAGGCCTTTGGTAGAAAAGGAAATATCTTCACAGAAAAACTAGACAGAAGCATTCTCAGAAATGTCTTTGTGATGTGTGCATTAAACTCAGACTTTAACATAGCTTTTCATAGAGCAGTTTTGAAAGACTATTTTTGTAGGTTCTGCAAGTGGATATTTGGACTGCTTTGATGCCTTCATTGGAAACGGGAACACCTTCACATAAAAATTAGACAGAAGTATTCTCAGAAACATCTTTGTGATATGTGCATTCAACTCGCAGAGTTGAACCTTTCTTTTGATAGAGCAGTTTTGAAACACCTTTTTTTTAGAATCTGCAAGGGGACATTTGGAGTGCTTTGAAGCTTTCAGTGGAAAGGGAAATATCTTAACATAAAACTAGACATAAGCATTCTCAGAAACGTCTTTGTGATGTGTGGATTCAACTCATAGAGTTGAACCTTCCTTTTGATAGAGCAGTTTTGAAACACTCTTTTGCAGAACCTGCAAGTGGATATTTGGAGCGATTTGAAGCCTTCCTTGGAAACGAGAATATCTTCATATAAAAACTAGGTAGAAGCATTCTCAGAAACTACTATGTGATGTGTGGACTCAACTCACAGAGTTGAACCTTTCCTTTAATGGAGCAGTTTTGAAACACTGTTTTTGTAGAATCTGCAAGCGGACATTTGTAGCGCTTTGAGGGTTATGATGGAAAAGGAAATATCTTCAAATAAAAACTAGACAGAAGCAATCTCAGAAACATCTTTGTCTTGTGTGCATTGACAGTTGAACATAAATATTCATAGAGTAGTTTTCAAACACTTTTTGTAGTATGTGCAAGGGGATATTTTGACCGTTTTGTGGCCTTCACTGGAAACGGGAATATCTTCACATAAAAACAAGGTAGGAGCATTCTCAGAAACTTCTTTGTGATGTGTGAATTCAACTCAGAGAATTGAACCTCACTTTTGGTACAGCAGTTTTGAAACAATTTTTTTGTATAATCTGCAATTGGACGTTTGGAGCACTTTGAGGCCTTCCGTGGAAAAGGAAATGTCTTCAAATAAAAACTAGAAAGAAGCATTCTCAGAAACTTATTTGTTATGTGTGCATTCAACTCACAGAGTTAACATTACTTTTGATAGAGCTGTTTTGAAACCCTTATTTGTAGAATCCGCAAGTTGACGTTTTGAGTGCTCTGGGGCCTTCGGTGGGAAAGAAATATCTTCACATAAAATCCAGACAGAAGAATTCTCCAAAACTTCTTTTTTAAGTGCGCATTCAACTCACAGAGCTGAACCTTCATTTTGATACAGCAGTTTTGGAACACTCTTTTGGTGGAATTTGCAAGTGGATATTTGGAGTGCTTAGAAGCCTTTGTTGGAAAAGCGAATACCTTCAAACTAAAACTAGACAGAAGCATTCTCAGAAACTACTTGGTGATGTGTGCATTGAACTTACAGAGCTGAACTTTTCTTTTGATAGAGCAGTTTTGAAACACTCCTTTTGTAGAATCTGCAAGTGGACATTTGTAGCTCATTGAAGGCTAAGGTGGAAAAGGAAATATCTCCAAATAAAAACTAGACAAAGCATTTTCGGAAACTTCTTTGTGATGTGTGCATTCAACTCACAGAGTTGAAACATCCTGTTGATAGAGCAGTTTTGAAAAACTCTTTTTGTAGAATCTGCAAGGGTATATTTGGACTGTTTTGAGGCCTTCGTTGGAACGGGAATATCTGCACATAAAAACTAGACAGAAGCATTCTCAGAAACTTCTTTATGATGTGTGCATTCAACTCACAGATTTGAACCTTTTATTTGATAGAGCAGTTTTGAAAAATCTTTTTGTAGAATCTGCAAGTGGATATTTGGACCGCTTTGAGGCTTTTGCTGGAAACGGGAATAATTTCACACAGAAACTAGACAGAAGCATTCTCAGAAACTACTTTGTGATGTGTGCATTCAACTCACAGATTTGACCCTTCCTTTTGATAGAGCAGTTTTCTAACACGCTTTTTGTAGAATCTGCAAGTGGATATTTGGAGTGCCATGAAGCCTATGGTAGAAAAGAAAATGTCTTCACATAAAAATTGGACAGCAACATTCTCAGAAACTTCCTTATGATGTCTGCATTCAGCTAACAGAGTTGAACCTCTCCTTTGAGAGAGCACTTTTGAAACAGTCTATTTGTAGAATCTGCAAATGGACATTTCTAGCACTTTGAGAGCTATGTTGTAATTGGAAATATCTTCATATAAAAACTAGGCAGAAGCATTCTCAGAGACTTATTTGTGATGTGTGCATTCAACTCACAGAGGTGAATATAACTTTTCATAGAGCAGTTTCAGGGCACTCTTTTTGTAGAATCTCCAAGTGAATATTTGGACCACTCGGAGGCCTTTGTTGGAAACAGGAATATCTTCAAATGACAACTGGACAGAATCATCCTCAGAAACTTCTTTGTGACGTGTGCACTCAACTCACAGAGTTGAACCTTCCTTTTGATGGAGCCGTTTTGAAATACTCTTTTTATAGAATCTTCAAGTGGATATTTGGAGCACTTTGAAGCCTTCGTTGGAAACGGAAATATCTTCAAATAAAAACTAGACAGAAGCACTCTCAGAAACCACTTTTTGATGAGTGCATTTATCTCACAGAGTTGAAACTTCTTTTAATAGAAAAGCTTTGAAACACTCGTTTTGTAGCATCTGCTAGTGGACAGTTGTAGTGTTTTGAGGGTTATGTTGGAAAAGGAAATATCTTCAAATAAAAACTAGATAGAAGCATTCTCAAAAACTAATTTGTGATGATAGCATTTAACTCACAGAGTTGAAAATACCTTTTCATACAGCTGTTGTGAAACACTCTTTTTGAAGATCCTGCAAACAGATAATTTGAACGCTGTGAGTCCTTCATTGGAAACTGGAATACCTTCACATAAAAACAAGACAGAAGCATTTTCAGAAACTTCTTTGTGATGTGTGCATTCAACTCACAGAGATGAACATTCCTTTTTATAGAGTAGTTTTGAGACACTCTTTTTGTAGAATCTGAAAGAGGACATTTCTTGGACTTTGAGGGTATGTTGGAAAAGTAAATACCTTCAAATAAAAACCAGAAAGAAGCATTCTCAGAATGTACATTGTGATGCGTGCATTCAACTCACTGAGTTGAACATAACTTTTCATAGAGCAGTTTTGAAACCCTCTTTTCGTAGAATATGCAAGTGGATATTTAGACCACTTTGAGGTCTTCATTGGAAACGGGAATATCTTCACATAAATACTAGACAGAAGCATTCTTAGAAACTACTTTTTGATGTGTGCATTAAATTCACAGAGTTGAACCTTCCTTTTGATGGAGCAGTTTTCTAACACTGTTGTACAATCTGCAAGTGGATATTTGAAGCATTGTGAAGCCTACGATACAAAATAAAATAACTTCACATAAAAACTAGACAGAAGTATTCTCAGAAACTTCTTTGTGAGGTGTGCTTTCCACTCACAGAGTTGAACCTTTCCTTTGATAGAGCAGTTTTGAAATGCTCTTTTTGTAGAATCTGCAAATGGACACTTCTAGTGCTTTGAGTGCTATGTTCTAAATGGAAATATCTTTTAAAAAAACTAGACAGAAGCATTCACAGAAACTTTTTTGTGATGTGGGCATTCAACTCACAGAGTTGAACATACCTTTTCATAGAGCAGTTATGAAACACTCTTTTTGAAGAACCTGCAGGTGGATATTTGGACCAATTTGAGTCCTTCTTTGGAAGAGGGAGTATCTTCACATGAAAACCAGACAGAAGCATTCTCAGAAACATCTTTGTGATGTGTGCATTCAACTCACAGTGTTTAACATAACGTTTCATAGAGAAGTTTTGAAACACTCTTTTGTAGAATCTGTAAGTGGATATTCGGACCTCTTTGAGGCCTTTGTTGGAAACGGGAATATCTTCACATAAAAACTAGACAGAAGCATTCTCAGAAACTTCTTTGTGATGTGTACATTCGACTAACAGAGTTGAACATAGCTTTTCATAGAGCAGTTTTGAGACACTCTTTTTGTAGAATCTGTAAGTGGATATTGGGACCACTTAGAGGCCTGTTTTAGAAACGGGAATATCTTCACATAAAAATTAGACAGAAGCATTCTCAGGAACGTCTTTTTGATATGTGCATTCAACTCACAGGTTTGAACAAAACTTTTCATAGAGCAGTTTTGAATCAATATTTTTGTAAAATCTGCAAGGGGATATTTGTACCATTTTGAGGCCTTTGTTGGAAACGGGAATATCTTCACATAAAAACCAGACAGAAGCATTATCAGAAACTTCTTTGTGATGTGTGCATTCAAATCACTGATTTGAACCTTCTTTTGATAGAGCAGTTTTGAAACACTCTTTTTGCAGAATCTGCAAGTGGACATTTGTAGTGATTTGAGGGCTGTGGTGGGAAGGGAAATATCTACAAATATAAACTAGACAGAAGCATTCTCAGAAACCTCTTTGTGATGTTTGTGTTCAACTCACAGAGTTGAAGATACCTTTTCATAGAACAGTTGTGAAACACAGTTTTTGAAGAACCTGCAAGTGGATATTTGTACTCATTTGAGGTCTAGGTTGGAAACGAGATTATCTTCACATAAAAATAGACAGAAACAATCTCAGAAAATTCTTTGTGATGTGTGCATTCAACTCACTGAGTTGAACACAACTTTTCCTAGAGCAGTTTTGAAACACTCTTTTTGTAGGATCTGCAAGTGGATATTTGGATCGCTTTGAGGCCTTTGTTGGAAACGGGAGTTTCTTCACATAAAAACTAGACAGATGCATTCTCAGAAACATCTTTGTGATGTTTGCATTCAACTGACAGTGTTGAACCTTCCTTTTGATAGAGCAGTTTTGAAAACCTCATTTGTAGAATGTGCAAGTGAGTATTTAGAGTGCTTTGAAGACTTCGTTGGAAACCAGAATATCTTCAAATAAAAACTAGACATAAGCAGTCTGAGAAACTACTTTGTGATGTATGCATTCAACTCACAGAGTTGAAACTTTCTTTTGATAGAGCAGTTTTGAAACACTATTTTGTTAAAATCTGCAAGTGGATATTTGGAATGCATTAAAGCCTTCGTTGGAAATGGGAATATCTCCAAATAAAACTAGTCAGAAGCCTTCTCAGAATCTGCTTTGTGATGTATCCATTCAACTCACACAGTTGAACCTTTCTTTTGAGAGAGCAGTTTTGGAACACTCTTTTTGTAGAATCTGCAAGTGGACCATTGTAGCGCTTTGAGGGTTATGGCAGAAAAGGAAATATCTTCAAATAAAAACTAGACAGAAGAATTCTCAGAAACTACTTAGTGATGTTTGCATTCAACACACAGAGTTGAACATACCTTTTCTTAGAGCAGTTGTGAAACGCTCTTTTTGAAGTATCTGCAAGTGGATATTTGGACTGATTTGTGGCCTTCATTGGAAACAGGAATATCTTCACATAAAAACTAGACAGAAGCATTCTCGGAAACTTCTTTGTGATGTGTGCATTCAACTCGCAGAGTTGAACATTCTTTTTGATACAGCAGTTTTGAAACACTCTTTGTAGAAGCTGCAGGTGGATATTTGCACAGTTTTGAGGCCTTAATTAGAAACGGGAAAATCTTCACTTAAAAATTAGACAGAATGATTCTGAGAAACTTCCTTGTTGTGTGTTCATTCTACTCACAGAGTTGAAGTTTTCTTTTGATAGGGCAGTTTTGAAACCCTTTTTTTGTAGAATCTGCAAGTAGACATTTGGAGCGCTTTGAGGATTTCTGTGGAAAATAAAATATCTTCATATAAAAACTGGACAGAAGCATTCTCAGAAACTTCTTTGTGATGTGTGCATTCAGCTCACAGAGTTGAACCTTCATTTTGATAGAGCAGTTTTTAAACACTCTTTTTGTAGAATCTCAAAGTGGATATTTGTAGCACTTTGAAGACTTCATTGGAAACGGGAATATCTTCAAATAAAAGCTAGACAGAAACATTCTCAGAAACTACTTTGTGATGTGTGCATTCAACTGACAGTGTTGAACATTTCTTTTGATAGAACAGTTTCAAAACACTCTTATTTTAGAATCTGAAAGGGACATTTGAAGTGCTTTGTGGGCTATGGTGGAAAAGGAAATAACTTCAAATAAAAACTAGAGAGAAGCATTCTCAGAAATTTATTTGTGATGTGTGCATTCAAATCACGAAGTTGAGCATATCTTTTCCTAGAGCAGTTTTGAAACACTCTTTTAGGAGAATCTGCAAGTGGATATTTGGACCGCTTTGAGGTCTTCATGGAAAAGGGACTATCTTCATATAAAAACTGGACAGAAGCATTCTCAGAAACTTCTTTGTGATGTGTGTATTCAACTCACAGAATTGAACCTTCCTTTTCAGAGAGCTGTTTTGAATCACTCTTTTTAAAGAATCTGCAAGGGGATATTTGACCGATTTGGGGCCTCTGTATAAAAACCATGACGCCTTCGTTAGAAACGGGAATACCTTCACATGAAAACTAGACAGAAGCATTTTCAGAAACTTCTTTGGGATGTGTTCATTCAAAACAAGGAGTTGAACCTTCCTTTAGATAGAGCAGTTTTGAAACACTCTTTTTGGAGAATCTCCAAGGTGATATTTGGAAATTTTTAAGGCATTCGTTGGAAACGGGAATATCTTCCCATAAAAACTAGGCAGAAGCAGACTCAAAAAGTTCTTTGTGATGGGCGAATTCAACTCACAGAGTTGAACCTTCCGTTTCACAGAGCAGTTTTGAAACACACTTTTTGTAGAATCTGAAAGTGGACATTTGAAGCACTTTGAAGATTTGGTTGGAAACAGGAATGTCTTCAAATAAAAACTAGATAGAAGTCTCAGAAAACTCTATGCTATGTGTGCATTAAAATCACAGAGTTCAACCTTTCTTTTAATAGAGTAGTTTTGAAACACTCTTTTTGTGGATTTTACAAGTGGACATTTGTAGCTCTATGAGGGCTACGGTGGAAAAGGGAATAACTTCAAAAAAAAAACTAGACAGAAGCCTTCTCAGAAACTACTTTGTGATGCGTGCAATGCACTCACAGAGTTGAATATAATTTTTCATAGAGCAGTTGTGAAACACTCTTTTTGTAGAATCTGCAGGTGGAAATTTGGACTGCTTTGAGGCCTTCGTTGGAAACAGGAATATCTTCACATGAAAACTAGACAGAAGCATTCTCAGAAACTTCTTTGTGATGTATGCATTCAACTCACAGAGTTCAACTTTCCATTTTATAGACTAGTTTTGAAACACTCTTTTTGCAGAATATGCTGGTGGATATTTGGAGTGCTTTGAGGACTATGGTAGGAAAGGAAATATCTTAACAAAAAAACTAGACAGAAGCATTCTCAGAAACTTCTTTGCGATGTGGGCATTCAACTCACTGGGTTGAATCTTCCTTTTGAAAGAGCAGTTTTGAAACCCTCTTTTTGTAGAATCTGCAAGTGGATATTTGGAGCACTTTGAAGCCTTCATTGGAAAAGGGAATATCTTCAAATAATAACTAGACAGAAGCGTTCTCAAAAAGTACTTTGTGATGTATGCATTCAACTCACAGAACTGAGCCTTCCTTTTGATAGAGCAGTTTTGAAAAACTCTTTTTGTGGAATCTGCAAGTGGATATTTGGATCGCTTTGAGACCTATGGTAGAAAAGGAAATACCTTCATATAAAACCTAGACAGAAGCATTCTCAGAAACTTCTTTGTGATGTTTGCATTCAACTCACAGAATTGAACATACCTTGTCTTAGAGCAGTTGTGAAACATTCTTTTTGAAGAAAGTGGAAGTGGATATTTGGACCAATTTGGGACCTAGGTTGGAAACAGAAATATCTTCACATAAAACTAGACAGAAACATTCTCTGAAAAATGTCTGTGATGTGTGCATTCAACTGACGGAGTTGAGCACAACTTTTCCTAGAGTTGTTTTGAAGCACTCTTTTTGTTGAATCTGCAAGTGCATATTTGAACCGCTTTGAGGCCTTCATTTGTAGCGGGAGTTTCCTCTCATAAAAAATAGACAAAAGCATTGTTAGAAACTTCTTTATGTTGTGTGCATTCAACTCACAGAGTTCAACCTTCCTTTTGATAGAGCAGTTTTGAAAAACCCATTTGTACAATGTGCAAGTGGATATTTGGAGTGCTTTGAAGACTTTGTTGGAAACGGGAATATCGTCACATAAAAACTTGACAGAAGCATTCTCAGAAACAACATTGTGATGTGTGCGTTCATCTCACAGAGTTGAAACTTCCTTTTGATAGAGCAGTTATGAAACACTCTTTTTGTAGAATCTGCAAAGTGATGTTTGCACCATTTTTAGGCCTTCATTGGAAACGAGTATATCTTCACATAAAAACTAGACAGAAGCATTCTCAGAAACTTCTCTGTGATGTGTGCATTCTACTCACAGAGTGGAACATAACCTTTCATAGAGCAGTTTTGAAACACTATTTTTGTAGAATCTGCAAGTGGATATTTGGACCGCTTTGAGGCCTTTGTTGAAAACGGGAATATCTTCCATAAAAACTAGACAGAAGCATTCTCAGAATCGACTTTGTGATGTGTGCATTCAACTTACAGAGTTGAACCTTCCTTTTGAAAGAGCGGTTTTGAAACATTCTTTTTGTAGAATCTTCATGGGGATATGTGGACCGATTTGAGGCCTTCATTGGCAATGGGAATATCTTCACATAAAAACTAGACAGAAGCATTCTCAGAAACTACTTTGTGATGTGTGCATTCTACTCACAGAGTTGAACTTTCATTTTGATAGAGAAGTTTTGAAACACTTTTATTGCAGAATCTGTAAGTGGACATTTGGAGTACTTTGAAGCCTTCAGTGGAAAAGGAAATATCTTCACATAATAACTAGACAGAAGGATTCACAGAAACTTCTTCATGATGTGTGCATTCAACTCACACAGTTGAACCTTCCTTTTGATAGGGCAGTTTTGAAACACGCTTTTTGTAGGATCTGCAATGGGATATTTGGAGCGTTTATATGCCTTTGTAGATAACGGGAATATCTTCAAATAAAAACTAGACAGAAGTATTCTCAGAAACTACTTTGTGATGTGTGCATTCAACTCACAGAGTTGAACATTTCTTTTGATAGAGCAGTTTTGAAACACTCTTTTTGTAGAATATGCATGTGTACATTTGTAGCACTTTGAGGGCTATGGTGGAAAAGGAAATATCTTCAAATAAAAAAGAGACAGAAGCTTTCTCAGAAACTTCTTTGTGATGGGTGCATTCAGCTCACAGAGTCGAACATTCCTTTTCATAGAACAGTTGTGAAACAATCTTTTTGAAGAACTTGCATGTGGATATTTGGACCGACTTGAGGCCCTCATTGGAAACGGGAATATCTTCACATAAAAATTAGACAGAAGCATTCTCAGTAATTTCTTTGTGATGTGTGCATTCAACTCCCAGATTTGAACGTAACTTTTCATAGAGCAGTTTTTCGCCACTCTGTTTGTAGAATCTGGAATTGGAAAGTTAGGCGGCTTTGAGTCCTTCGTTGGAAACTGGTATATTTTCACATAAAAACTAGAGAGACGCATTCTCAGAAAATTTTTTGTGACGTGTGCATTCATCTCACAGATTTGAGCCTTCCTCTTTGATAGAGGATTGTTGAAACACTCTTTTTGTAGAATCTGCAAGTGGATATTTGGAGCACTTTGAGACCTATGAATGAAAAGGAAATGTCTTCAAATAAAAACTAGACGGAATTGTTCTCAGAAACTTCTTTGTGATGTGTGCATTCAACTCAGAGATTTGAACTTTCCTTTTGATAGAGCAGCTTTGAAACACTCTCTTTGTAGAATCTGCAAGTGAATATTTGGAGTGCTTTGAAGACTTCATTGAAAACGGGAATAACTTCAAGTAAAAACTAGAGAGAAGCATTCTCAGAAACTACTTTGTGATGTGTACATTCAACTCACAGAGTTGAACCTTTCTTTTGATAGAGCAGTTTTGAAACACTTTTTCTTCAGAGTCTGCATGTGGACATTTATAGCACTTTGAGGGCTATGGTGGCAAAGGAAATATCATCAAATAAAAACTAGATAGCAGCATTCTCAGAAACTACTTTGTAATGTGTGCATTAAACTGACAGAGTTGAACATTCCTTTTCATAGAGCATTTGTGAAACACTCTTCTTGAAGGAACTGCAAGGGTATATTTGGACGGATTTGAGGCCCTCGTTGGAAACGGGAATATCTTCACATAAAATCTAAACAGAAACTTTCTCAGAAACTCCTTTGTCATGTGTGAATTCAACTCACAGGGTTGAACATACGTGTTCATAGAGAAGTTATGAAATATGCTTTTTGAAGAACCTGCAAGTGGATATTTGGACCGGATTTGTGGTCTTCATTGGAAACGGGAATATCTTCATCTAAAAACTAGACAGAAGCATTCTCAGAAACTTCTTTGGGATGTGTGCATTCAACTCACAAAGTTGAACCTTCCTTTTGATAGAGCAGTTTTGAAACACTCCTTTATAGGTTCTACAAGTGGACATTTGTAGCCCTTTGAGGGCTTTGGTGCATAAGGAAATATCTTGAAATAAAAACTAGGCAGAAGCATTCTCAGAAACTTCATTTTGATGTTTGCATACAACTCACAGCGTTGAACATACCTCTTCATAGAGCAGTCGTGAAACACCCTTTTAGAAGAAACTGCAAGTGGATATTTGGACCCTTTTGAGGCCTTCGTTGGAAATGGGAATATCTTCGCATAAAAACTAGACAGAAGCATTCTCAGAAACTTCTTTGTGATGTGTGCATTCAACTGACAGAGTTGAACTTTCCTTTTGATAGAGCAGTTTTGAAACACTCTTTTTAGAACCTGCAAGTGGATATTTGGACCACTTTGAGACCCTTCATTGTAAATGGGAATATCTTCAAATAAAAACTAGACAGAAGCATTTTCAGAAACTTCTTTGTGATGTGTGCATTCAACTTACAGAGTTGAACCTTCCGTTTGATAGAGCCTTTTGAAAAACTCTTTTTGTAAAATCTGCAAGTGGATATTTGGACTGCTTTGAAGCCATCATTGGGAATATCCTCACATAAAAACTAGACAGAATCATTCTCAGAAACTCCTTTGTGATGTGTAAATTCAACTAACGGAGTTCAACTTTCCTTTTGATAGAGCAGTTTTGAAACACTCTTTTTGTAGGATGTGCAAGTGGATATTTGCACCGTTTTTGAGGCCTTCGTTGGAAAGGGGAATATCTTCATGTAAAAACTACAGAGAAGCATTCTCTGAAATTTCTTTGTGATATGCACATTCAACTCGCAGAGTTGAACCTTCCCTTTGATAGAGCAGTTTTGAAACCCTCTTTCTGTAGAATCTGCAAGTGGACATTTGTAGCTCTTTGAGGCCTTCCATGGAAAATGATAGATCTTCATATAAAAACTATACAGAAGAATTCTCAGAAACTTCTTTGTGATGTTTACATTCAACTCACAGAGTTGAACATAACTTTTCATAGAGCAGTTTTGAAATTCTGTTTTTGTAGAATCTGCAGGTGGAAATTTGAAGCCCTTTGAAGCCCTCATTGGAAACGGAAATATCTTGGAATAAAAACTAGACAGAAGCATTGTTAGAAACTACTTTGTGATGTGTGCATTCAACTCAGAGAGTTGAACATTTCTTTTGAGAGAGCACTTTTTAAACACTCTTTTTGTAGAATCTGCAAATGTACATTTGTAGTGCTTTGAGGGCTATGGTGGAAAAGGTAATATCTTCTTATAAAAACTAGACAGAAGCATTCTCAGAAACTTATTTGTTATGTTTGCATTCAACTCACAAAGTTGAACATACCTATTCATAGAGAAGTTGTGAAACACTCTTTTTGTAGGATCTGCAAGTGGATATTTGGACCGCTTTGAGGCCTTCATTGGATATGGGATTATCTTCACATAAAACTAAACAGAAGCATTCTCAGAAAATTCTTTGTGATGTGTGCTTTCAACCCACAGAGTTGAACATAACTTTTCATTGAGCAGTTTTGAAACACTCCTTTTGTAGAATATGCAAGTGGACTTTTGAAGCGCTTTGAAGCCTTCAGTGGAAAAGGAATTATCTTCACATAAAATCTGGTCAGAAGAATTCTCAGAAACTGCTTTTTGATGTGTGCATTCAACTCACTGTGTTGTAACTTTCTTTTAATGGAGCAGTTTTGAAACACTCTTTTTGTAGAAACTGCAAGTGGATATTTGGTGCTCTTTGACCTCTATGATGGAAAAGGAAATATCTTCACATAAAAACAACACAGAAGTATTCTGAGAAACTTCTTTGGGATGTGTGCATTCAACTCAAAGAATTGAGCCTATCTTTTTATTGAGCAGTTTTGAATCTCCCTTTTTGCAGAATCTGCAAATGGGTGTTTTAGAGCTCTGAATCTTACTGTGGAAAAGGAAATATCTTCACATAAATACTACACAGAAGCATTCTGTAAACTTCTTTGTGAGCTGTGCATTCAACTCATAGAGTTGAACTTATCTTCTCATTGAGAAGTTTTGAATCTCTCATTTTGATAGAATCTGCTAGTGGATATTTGGAGCCCTTTGCATAATATGGTGGAAAAGGAAATATCTTCAAATAAAAACTACATAGAAACAATCAGAGAAACTACTTTGTGATGTGTGCATTCAGCTCACAGTGTTGAACCTGTCTTTTGATTGAGTAGTTTTGAATCTCTCTTTTTGCAGAATCTGCAGGTGGATATTTGGAGCCCTTTGAGGCTTATAGTGGAAAAGCAAATATCTTCACATTAAAACTACACAGAA
The DNA here is from genome assembly GCF_028885655.2 of Pongo abelii. NCBI lineage: Eukaryota > Metazoa > Chordata > Mammalia > Primates > Hominidae > Pongo > Pongo abelii. Next base: position 11,551,191 of record NC_072000.2, on the reverse strand, counting down.
TGATTCTGAGAAACTTCTTTGTGATGCGTGCATTCAACTCCCAGAGTTGAACCCATCTTTAGATTGAGCAGTTTTTAATCTGTCTCTTCCAGAATCTGCAAGTGGATATTTTTAGCCCTTTGTGGCCTATGGTGGAAAAGGAAATATCTTCAAATAAAAACTACACAGAAACTTTTGGGGAAACTTCATTGTGATATGTGCATTCATCTCACAGGGTTGAAGCTAACTTATGCTTGAGCAGTTTTGAAACAGTCTTTTTGTACAGTCTGCAAGTGGATATTAGAGTGCTGTGAGGCCCACCGTGGAAAAATAAATATCTTCAGACAAAAACTACACAGAAGAATTCTGAGAAACTTCTTGGGATGCGTGCATTCATCTCACAGAGTTGAAAGTTTCTTTTGATTGAGCAGTTTTGGAACACTCTTTTTGTAGAAGCTGCAAGTGAATATTTGCAGTCCTTTGTTGCCTATGGTGGAAAAGGAAATCTCTTCACATGAAAACTGCACAGAAGCATTCTGAGAAACTTCTTTGTGATGTGTGCATTCATCTCACAGAATTGAAACTTTCTTTTGATTAAGCAGTTTTGACACACTCTTTTCGTAGAATCTGCAAGTGGATAATTGAAGCCCTTTGAGGCCTGCTGTGGAATAGGAAATATCTTCACATAAAAACTACTCAGAAGCATTTTGAGAAACTTCTTTGTGATGTTTGCATTCAACTCACAGAGTTGAATCTATCTTTTGATGGAGCAGTTTAGAATCTCTCTTTTTGTAGAATCTGCAAGTGGATATTTAGAGCACTTTGTGCCCTGTGATGGAAAAGGAAATAACTTCAAATAAAAACTACACAGAAGCATTCTCAGAAACTTCTTTGAAATGTGTGCATTCAATTCACATTGTTGAACTTATCTTCTCATTGAGCAGTTTTGAATCTCTCTTTTTGAAGGATCTACAAGTGGATATTTGGAGCCCTTTGCGACCTATTGTGGAAAAGGAAATATCTTCAAATGAAAACTACTCAGAAGCATTCTAAGAAACTTTTCGTGATGTGTGCATTCAACTCAATGAGTTGTTCCTACCTTTCTATTGAGCCGTTTGGATTTCTCTGTTCATAGAATCTGCAAGTGGATATCTGGAATGCTGTGACTCCTACTGTGGAAAATAAAATACTTTCCAATAAAACCACACAGAAGCATTCGGAGAAACTTCTTTATGATGTGTGCATTCAACTCACAGAGTTGAACCAATATTTTGATTGGGAAGTATTGAATCTCTCTTTTTGGAGAATCTGCAAGTGGCTGTTTGGAGAGCTTTGAGGCTTTGTGTAAAAGGAAATGTATTCACATAAAAACTACACAGAAACATTCTGAGAAACTTCTTTGCAAGGTGTACATTCAAATCACACAGTTGATCTTATCTTCCCATTGAGCAGTTTTGAATCTCTTTTTGGAGAATCTGCAAGTGGATATTTGGAGCCCTTTGTGCTGTATGGTGGAAAAGGAAATATCTTCAAATAAAAAGTACAGAAAATCATTCAGAGAAACTTCCTTGTGATGTATGCATTGAACTCATAGAGCTGAACCTGTCTTTTGATTTAGCCATTTTGAATCACTCATTTTGCAGAATCTGCAGGTGGATATTTGGCGACATTTGAGGCCTAATGTGGAAAAGCAAATATCTTCTCATAAAAACTACACAGAAGCATTCAGAAAAACTTCTTTGGGATGTGTGCAATCAACTCACAGAGTTGAACCTTCTTTTGATTGAGCAGTTTTGAATCTCTCTTTTGCAGAATCTGCAAGAGGATATTTGGAGCCCTTTGTGGCCTATGGTGGAAATGGATATATCTTCAAATAAAAACAGCACAGAAACATTCTGAGAATCTTTTTGAGGAGTGCACTCATCGCACAGTGTTGAACTGATCTTATCATTGAAAAGTTTTGAAACACTCTTTTTGTAGAAACTTCAGGTGAATATTTGGAGCCCTTTGAGGCCTACTGTGGAAAACCAAATATCTTCAGATAAAAACTACACAGAAGCATTCTGAAAAACCTCTTTGTGATGTGTGCATTCAACTCACTGAGTTGAAACTTTGCTTTGATTGAGCAGTTTTGAAACAATCTTTTTCTAGAATCTTCAAGTTAATATTTGGAGCCCTTTGAGGCCTACCGTGGAAAACAAAATATCTTCAGAAAAAAACTACACAGAAGCATTCTGAAAAACCTCTTTGTGATGTGTGCATTCAACTCACAGAGTTGAAACTTTGTTTTGATTGAGCAGTTTTGAAACAATCTTTTTCTAGAATCTGCAAGAGGATAATGTGAGCCCTATGAGACCTAATGTGGAAAAGGAAATATCTTCAGATAAAAACTACTGAGAAGCATTCTAAGAAATTTCTTTGTGATGTGTGCATTTAACTGACAGAGTTGAATCTATCTTTTGATTGAGCATTTTAGAATCTCTCTTTTTGTAGAATCTGCACGTGGATATTTGGAGCCCTTTGGACCCTATGGTGGAAAAGGAAATATCTTCAAATAAACGTTACACAGAAGCATGCAGAGAAACTTCTTTGTGATGTACGCATTCAACTGACAGACTTGAACCTATCTTTTGATTGAGCAGTTTTGAAACTCTCTTTTTGCACAATCTGCAGGTGGATGTTTGGAGGGCTTTGAGGACTATTGTGGAAAAGGAAATATCTTCACATAAAAACTACACAGAAGCATTCTGAGAAACTTCTTTGTGAGGTGTCCATTCAACTCACACTGTTGAACTTATCTTCTCATTGAGCAGTTTTGAATCTCTCTTTTTGCAGAATCTGCAAGTGGCTATTTGGAGCCCTTTGAGGCCTACTGTGGAAAAGCAAATATCTTCACATAAGAACTGCACAGAAATATTTTGAGAAATTCTTTGGGATGTATGCATTCAACTCGCAGAGTTGAAACTATCTTTTGATAGAGTAGTTTTGCATCTCTCTTTTTGCAGAACCTGCAAGTGGATATTTTGTGCCTTTTGAGGCCTATTGTGGAAAAGTAAATATATTCACATAAAAACTACACAGAAGCATTCTGAGAAACTTCTTTGTGATGTGTGCAGTCATCTCACATAGTTGAACCTTTCTTTTGTTAGAGCAGTTTTGATTCACTCTTTTTGTAGAATCTGCAAATGGATAATTGGAGTCCTCTGAGGTGTAATGTGGAAAAAAAAATCTTCACAAAAAAACTACACAGAAGGATTCTGGGAAACTTCTGTGGGATGGGTGCATTCAACACACATAGTTGAACCTATCTTTTGATTGAGCAGTTTTGAATCTCTCTTTTTGTAGAATCTGCAAGCGGATATTTGGAGTGTTGTGAGGTCTACTTTGGAAAATCAAATATGCTCACATAAAAACTACACACAAGCATTCTGAGAAACTTCTTTGTGATGTGTGCATTCAACTCAAAGAGTTGAAACTACGTTTTGATTGAGCAGTTTTGAATTTCTCTTTTTGCAGAATCTGCAAGTGGATGTTTGGAGAGCTCCGAGGCCTGTTGTGGAAAAGGAAATATCTTCACATGAAAACTACACAGAATAATTCTGAGAAACTTCTTTGTGACGTGTGCATTCAACTCACAGAGTTGAACTTATCTTCTCATTGAGCAGTTTTGAATCTATCTTGTTGTAAAATCTGCAAGTGGATATATTGAGCCCTTTGAGCCCTATGCTGGAAAAGGAAATGTCTTGAAATAAAAACTACACAGAAGCATTCAGAGAAACTTCTTTGTGAGGTATGCATTCAACACACAGTGTTGAACCTATCTTTTGATTGAGCAGTTGTGAATCTCTCTATTTGCAGAATCGGCAGGTGGATGTTTGGTGCCCTTTGAGGTCTACTGTGGAAAAGAAAATATCTTCACATAAAAACTATACTGAAGCCTTCTGAAAAACTCCTTTGGGATGTATGCATTCAACTCACAGAGTTGAACCTTTCTTTTGATTGAGCAGTTTTGAATCTCCCTTTTTGCAGAATCTGCAAGTGGATATTTGGAGCCCTATGCGCCCTATGGTGGAAAAGGAAATATCTTCATGTAAAAACTACACAGAGACATTCTGAGAAAGTTCTTTGTGATGTGTGCATTCATCTCACAGGGTTGAACCTATCTGATGATTGAGCAGCTTTGAAACACTCTTTTTGTGGAATCTGCAAATGGATATTTGGAGGGCTTTGAGGCCAACCGTGGAAAAGCAAATATCTTCATATAAAAATTACACAGAAGCACTCTGAGAAACTTCTGTGTCATGTGTGCATTCAACTCACAGAGCTGAACCTATCTTTTGATGGAGCAGTTTTGAATGTCTCTTTTTGCAGAATCTGCAAGTGGATGTTTCGAGAGCTTTGAGGATTGTGGTGGAAAAGGAAATATCTTCACATAAAAACTACACAGAAGCATTCTGAGAAACTTCTTTGTGATGTGTGCACTCTTCTCATAGAGTTGAGAATTTATTTTGATTGAGCAGTTTTGAAATACTCTTTTGCAGAATCTGCAAGTGCATAATTTGAGCCATTTGAGCTTTACTGTGGAAAAGCAAACATTTTCAAATTAAAACTAACCAGAAACATTCTGAGAATCTTCTTTAGGATGTCTGCATTCAAATCACAGAGTTGAATCTATGCTTTGATTAAGCAGTTTTTAATCTCTCTTTTTGCAGAATCTGTTAGTGGATATTTGGAGCCCTTTGCAGCCTATGGTGGAAAAGGAAATATCTTCAAACAAAAACTACACAGAAATAGTCTCAGAAACTTCTTTGTGATGTGTGCATTCATCTCACAGGGTTGAACCTATCTTACGATTGAGCAGTTTTGAAACACTCCTTTTGTAAAATCTGCAAGTTGATATTCGGAGCGCTTTGAGGCTTACCGTGGAAAAGCAAATATCTTCAGATAAAAACTACACAGAAGCATTCTGGAAAACTCTTTGTAATGCGTGCATTCATTTCACAGAATTGAAACTTTCTTTTGATTCAGCAGTTTTGAAACACTGTTTTAGTAAAATCTGCATGTGGATATTTGGAGCCTATTGAGGACTACTGTGGAAAAGGAAATATTCTCACATAAAAACTACACAGAAGCATTCTGAGAAACTTCTCATTGATGTGTGCATTCATCTCAGAGAGTTGAAACTTTCTTTTTATTGAGCCGTTTTTAAACACTCTTTTTATAGTATTTGCAAGTGGATAATTGGAGCCCTTTGAGTCCTATTGTGGAAAAGGAAATATCTTACCATAAAAACTACTCAGAAGCGTTCTGAGAAACTTATTTGTGATGTATGCATTCAACTGACAGAGTTCAACATATCTTTTGATTGAGCAGTTTTGAATCACTATTTTTTTAGAATCTGCAAGTGGATATTTGGAGCCCTTTGAGACCTATTGTGGAAAAGGAAATATCTTCACATAAAAACTACGCAGAAGCAGTCAGAGAAACTTATTTGTGATGTGTGCATTCACCTCACAAGGTTGAACCTATTTCATGATTGAGCAGTTTTGAAACACTCTTTTTGTGGAATCTGCAAGTGGATATTTGGATCGCTTTCAGGCCTACCATGGAAAGGCAAATATCTTCAGCTAAAAACTACACAGAAGCATTCTGAGAAACTTCTCTGTGATGTGTGCATTCAATTCACATATTTGAACCTCTCTTTTGAATGAGCTGTTTTGAATCTCTCTTTTTGCAAAATCTACAAGTGGATGTTTGGAGAGCATTGAGGCCTATTGTGGAAATGGAAATATCTCCACATAAAAACTACACAGAAGCATTCTGAGAAACTTCTTTGGGATGTGAGCACTCAACTCACAGAGTTGAACTTATCTTTTGATGGAGCAGTTTTGAATCTCTCTTTTTGCAGGATCTGCATGTGGATATTTGGAGCCCTTTGCGGCCTATGGTGGAAAAGGAAATTTCTTCAAATAAAAACTACTCAGAAGCATTCTGAGAAACTTCTTTGTGATGTGTATTCATCTCACAAGGTTGAACCTATCTTATGATTGAGCAGTTTTGAAACATTCTTTTTGTGGAGTCTGCAAGTGGATATTTGGAGTGTTGTGAGGGCTTCTAGGGAAAATCAAATATGTTCACATAAAAATTACACAGAATTATTCTGATAAACTTCTTTGTGATGTGTGCATTCAACTCACAGAGTCGAACCTATCTTTTGATTGAGCAGTTTTGAATCCCTCTTTTTGCAGAATCTGCAAGTGGATGTATGGAGAGCTTTGAGGCAAATTGTTGAAAAGGAAATATCTTCACATACAAACTAAAAAGAAGCATTCTAAGAAACTTCTTTGTGAGGTTTTCATTCAACTTACAGAGTTGAACTTATCTTCACATTGAGCAGTTTCAAATTGCTCTATTTGTAGAATCTGCAAGTGGATATTTCGAGAGTTGTGAGGCCTGCTTTGGAAAATCAAACATGTTCACAGAAAAACTACACAGAAGCATTCTGAGAAACTTTTTCTGATGTGTTCATTCATCTCAAAGTGTTGAACCTATCATTTGATTGAGCAGTTTTGAATCTCTCCTTTTGCAGAATCTGCAAGTGGATGTTTGGGGATCTTTCAGGCCTATTGTGTAAAAGGAAATATCTTCACAAAAAAACTACATGGAAGCATTCTGAGAAACTTCTTTGTGAGGTGTCCATTCAACTCACAGAGTTAAACTTATCTTCTCATTGAGCAGTTTCGAGTCTCTCTTTTTGTGGAATATGCAAGTGGATATTTGGAGCCCTTTGCACCCTATGGTGGAAAAGGAAATATCTTCAAATAAAAGCTACATAGAAGTATACAGAGAAACTTTCTTGTGATGTGTGCTTTCTTTTCACAAAGTTGAACCTTTCTTTTGATTTAGCAGTTTTGAAACACTCTTTTTGTAGAATCTGCAAGTGGATAATTGGAGACTTTTGAAGCCTATTGCAGAAAAGGAAATATCTTCATATAAAAACTACTCAGAAGCATTCTGAGAAACTTCTTTGTGATGTGTAGATTCAACTCACAGAGTTGAACCTATATTTTGATTGAGCAGTTTTGAATCTCTCTTTTGGTAGGATCTGCAAGTGGATATTTGGAGCGTTGTGAGGCCTACTGTAGAAAATCAAATATGCTCACATAAAAACTACACGGAAGCATTCTGAGAAACCTGCTTGTGATGTGTGTATTCAACTCACAGAGTTGAAACTTTCTTTTGATTGAGCAGTTTTGAATCTCTCTTTTTGCAGAATCTGCAAGTGGATGTTTGGAGAGTTATGAGGCCTATTGTGGAAAAAGCTATATCTTCACATAAAAACCATACAGAAGCATTCTGAGAAAGCTCTTTGTGATGTGTGCATTCAGCTCACAGAGTTGAACTTATTTTCTCATTGAGCAGTTTCGAATCTCTCTTTTTGTAGAATCTACAAGTGGATATTTGGAGTCCTTTGCGCCTTATGGTGGAAAAGGTAATATCTTCAAATAAAATCGACACAGAAGTATTCAGAGAAACATCTTTGTGATGTATGCATTCATCTCACAGAAGTGAACTTATCTTTTGATTGATGAGTTTTGAATCTCTCTTTTTGCAGAATTTTCAGTTGGATATTTGGAGCACTTTGAGGCCAATGGTGGAAAAGCAAACATCTTCACATGAATACTACACAGAAGCATTCTCAGAAACTATTTTGGGATGTGTGCATTCAACTCCCAGATTTGAAACTTTCTTTCATGGAGCAGTTCTGAATCTCTCTTTTTGCAGAATCTGCAAGTGGATATTTGGAGCCCTTTGCAGCCAATGGTGGAAAAGGAAATATCTTCAAATAAAAACTACACAGAAACATTCTGAGAAACTACTTCCTGATATGTGCATTCATCTCACAGGGTTGAACATATCTTATGATTGATCAGTTTTCAAACACTTTTTTTGTAGTATCTGCAAGGGGATATTTGGAGCGCTTTGTGGCCTACCATGGAAAAGCCAGTATCTTCAGATAAAAACTACACAGAAGCATTCTGAGAAACTCCTTTGTGATGTGTGCATTCATCTCAGATTTGAACTTTTCTTTTGATTGATCAGTTTTGATACACTCTTTTTGTAGAATCTGCAAGTGGATAATTGGAGCCCTTTTTGGCCTATTGTGGAAAAGGAAATATCTTCACATAAAAAGTAGACAGAAGCATTATGAGAAACTTCTTTCTGATGTGTGCATTCAACTCACAGAGTTGAAGCTTTCTTTTGATTGAGCAATTTAGAAACATTTTTGCAGAATCTGTAGGTGGATATTTGGATCCCTTTGAGGCCTACTGTGGAAAACCAAATATCTTCACATAAAAGCTACACAGAAGAATTCTGAGAAATTTCTTTGGCATGTGTGCATTCACCTCATAGGGTTCAACTTATCTTTTGATTGAGCAGTTTTGAATCTCTCTTTTTGCAGAATCTGCAAGTGGATATTTGGAGCCCATTGCGGTCTGTGGTTGAAAAGGAAATATCTTCAAATAAAAACTACACGGAAACATTCTGAGAAACTTCTTTGGGATGTGTGCCATTATCTCACTGGGTTGAACCTATCTTCTGATTGAGCAGTTTTGAAACAATATTTTTGTATAATCTACAAGTGGATATTTGGAGCACTTTGAGGCCTACTGTGGAAAAGCAAATATCTTCAGATAAAAACTACACAGAATCATTCTGAGAAACTTATTTGTGATGTGTGCATTCATCTCAGAGCTAAACTTTTCTTTTGATTGAGCAGTTTTGAAACTCTCTTTTTGTAGAAACTGCAAGTGGATGTTTGCAGCTTTTTGAGGCCTGTTGTGGAAAAGGAAATATCTTCCCATAAAAACCAGATAGAAGCATTCTGAGAAACTACTTTGTGATGTATACATTCATTTCACAGAGCTGAAATTTTCTTTTGATTCAGCAGTATTGAAACATCCTTTTTGTAGAATCTGCAAGTAGATAATTGTAGCCCTTTGAGGCCTATTGTGGAAAAGGCAATATCTTCACATAAAAACTACTTAGAAGCCTTCTGAGAAAGTTTTTGTGATGTGTGCATTCAACTCACAGAGTTGAAAATATCATTTGATTGAGCAGTTTAGAATCTCTCTTTTTTGTAGAATCTGCAAGTGGATATTTGGAGCCCTTTGCACAATGTGGTGGAAAAGGAAATATCTTTAAATAAAACCTACACAGAAGCATTCTCAGAAACTTCTTCCTGATGTGTGCGTTCAACTCACAGAGTTGAACTTAATTTTTGATTAAGTTCTTTTGACTCTCTCTTTTTGTAGAATCCACAAGTGGATTTTTGGAGTGCTGTGAGGCCTTCTGAGGAAAATCAAATATATTCGCAGAAAAAGTACACAGAATCATTCTGAAAAACTCCTTTGTGATGTTTGCATTAAACTCACTGAATTGAACCTACCATTTCATTAAACAGTTTTCAATCTCTTTTTGCAGAAACAGCAAGTGGATGTTTGGAGAGCTTCGAGGTCTATTGTGGAAAAGGAAATATCTTCACTTAAATACTAAACAGAAGTATTCTGAGAAACTTCTTTGTGAGGTGTGAATTCAAAACACAGTGTTGAACTTATCTTCTCATTGAGCTGATTTGAATCTCCCTTTTTGTAGAATCTGCAAGTGGATAGAAAAAATATATCTTCCAATAAAAGCAACATAGAAGCATTCAGAGAAACTTCTTTGTGATGTATGCATTCAACTCAAAGGGTTGAACGTATCTTGTGATTGTACAGTTTTGAATCTCTCTTTTTGTAGAATCTGCAGGTGGATATTTGGAGCCCTTTGAGGCTTACTGTGGAAAACCAAATACCTTCGCATAAAAATTACACAGAAGAATTCTGAGAAACTTCTTTGGGATGTGTGAATTCAACTCACAGTGTTGAACCTATCTTTTGATTGAGCAGTTTTGAGTCTCTCTTTTTGCAGAATCTGCAAGTGGATATTGGGAGCCCTTTGTGGCCTACGGTGGAAAAGGAAATATCTTCAAAAAAAAAAAAAAACTACACAGAAACATTGTGAGAAACTTCTTTGTGATGTGTGCATTCATCTCACAGGTTTGAAGCTATCTTATGATTCAGCAGTTCACATTTTTTAAATTAATTAATTTATTATTATTATACTTTAGGTTTTAGTGTACATGTGCACAATGTGCAGGTGAGAGAAATATGTATACATGTGCCATGCTGGTGCGCTGCACCCACTAACTCCTCACCTAGCATTAGGTATATCTCCCAATGCTGTCCCTCTCCCCCCACCCACCCCACAACAGTCCCCAGAGTGTGATGATCCCCTTCCTGTATCCATGTGTTCTCATTGTTCAATTCCCACCTATGAGTGAGAATATGCAGTGTTTGGTTTTTGGTTCTTGCGATAGTTTACTGAGAATGATGATTTCCAATTTCATCCATGTTCCTAAAAAGGATATGAACTCATCATTTTATATGGCTGTATATTATTCCATGGTGTATATGTGCCACATTTTCTTAATCCAGTCTATCATTGTTGGACATTTGGGTTGCTTACGTGTGCATGTGTCTTTATAGCAGCATGATATATAGTCCTTTGGGTATATACCCAGTAATGGGATGGCTGGGTCAAATGGAATTTCTAGTTCTAGATCCCTGAGGAAATGCCACACTGACTTGCACAATGGTTAAACTTGTTTAGAGTCCCACCAACTGTGTAAAAGTGTTCCTATTTCTCCACATCCTCTCCAGCACCTGTTGTTTCCTGACATTTTAATGATCGCCATTCTAACTGGTGTGAGATGGTATCTCATTGTGGTTTTGATTTGCGTTTCTCTGAGGGCCAGTGATGGTGAGCAATTTTTCATGTGTTTTTTGGCTGCATAAATGTCTTCTTTTGAGAAGTGTCTGTTCATGTCCTTCGCCCACATTTTGATGGGGTTGTTTGTTTTTTTCTTGTAAATTTGTTTGAGTTCATTGTAGATTCTGGATATTAGCCCTTTGTCAGATGGGTAAGTTGTGAAAATATTCTCCCATTTTGTAGGTTGCCTGTTAACTCTGATGGTGGTTTCTTTTGCTGTGCAGAAGCTCTTTAGTTTAACTAGATCCCATTTGTCAATTTTGGCTTTTGTTGTCATTGCTTTTGGTGTTTTAGATATGAAGCCCTTGCCCATGCCTATGTTCTGATTGGTAATGCCTAGGTTTTCTTCTAGGGTTTTTATGGTTTTAGGTCTAATGTTTAAGTCTTTAATCCATCTTGAATTGATTTTTGTACAAAATGTAAGGAAGAGATCCAGTTTCAGCTTTCCACATATGGCAACCAGTTTCCCAGCACCATTTATTAAATAGGAAATCCTTTCCCCATTGCTTGTTTTTCTCAGGTTTGTCACAGATCAGATAGTTGTAGATATGTGGCATTATTTCTGAGGGCTCTGTTCTGTTCCATTGATCTATATCTCTGTTTTCGTACCAGTACCATGCTCTTTTGGTAACTGTAGACTTGTAGTGTAGTTTGAAGTCAGGTAGTGTGATGCCTCCAGCTTTGTTCTTTTGGCTTAGGATTGACTTGGCGATGTGGCTCTTTTTTGGTTCCATATGAACTTTGAAGTAGTTTTTTCCAATTCTGTGAAGAAAGTCATTGGTAGCTTGATGGGGATGGCATTGAATCTGTAAATTGCCTTGGGCATTATGGCCATTTTCACGATATTGATTCTTCCTAGTGGTTTGTAGTTCTCCTTGAAGAGGTCCTTCACGTCCCTTGTAAGATGGATTCCTAGGTATTTTATTCTCTTTGAAGCAATTGTGAATGGGAGTTCACCCATGATTTGGCTCTCTGTTTGTCTGTTGTTGGTGTGTAAGAATGCTTGTGATTTTTGTACATTGATTTTGTATCCTGAGACTTTGCTGAAGTTGCTTATCAGCTTAAGGAGATTTTGGGCTGAGACAATGGGGTTTTCTAGATATATACAATCATGTCATCTGCAAACAGGGACAATTTTTCTTCCTCTTTTCCTAATTGAATACCTTTGATTTCCTTCTCCTGCCTAATTGCCGTGGCCAGAACTTCCAACACTATGTTGAATAGGAGTGGTGAGAGAGGGCATCCCTGTCTTGTGCCAGTTTTCAAAGAGAATGCTTCCAGTTTTTGCCCATTCAGTATGATATTGGCTGTGGGTTTGTCATAGATGGCTCTTATTATTTTGAGATACGCCCCAACAATACCTAATTTATTAAGAGTTTTTAGCATGAAGCATTGTTGAATTTTGTCTAAGGCATTTTCTGCATCTATTGAGATAATCATGTGGTTTTTGTCTTAGGTTCTGTTTATATTCTGGATTACATTTATTGATTTGTGTATATTGAACCAGCCCTGCATCCCAGGGATGAAGCCCACTTGATCATGGTGGATAAGCTTTTTGATGTGCTGCTGGATTCTGTTTGCCAGTATTTTATTGAGTATTTTTGCACCAATGTTCATCAAGGATATTGGTCTAAAATTCTCTTTTTTGGTTGTGTCTCTGCCCGGCTTTGATATCAGGATGATGCTGACATTATACAATGAGTTAGGGAGGATTCCCTCTTTTACTATTGATTGGAATAGTTTCAGAAGGAATAGTACCAGCTCCTCCTTTTACCTCTGGTAGAAATCGGCTGTGAATCCATCTGGTCCTGGACTTTTTTTGGTTGGTAAGCTATTGATTATTGCAACAATTTCAGCTCCTGTTATTGGTCTATTCAGAGATTCAACTTCTTCCTTGTTTAGTCTTGGGAGAGTGTATGTGTCATGGAATTTACCCATTTCTTCTAGATTTTCTAGTTTATTTGCGTAGAGGTGTTTGTAGTATTCTCTGATAGTAGTTTGTTTTTCTGTGGGATCGGTGGTGATATCCCCTTTATCATTTTTTATTGCATCTATTTGATTCTTCTCTCTTTTTTTCTTTATTAATCTTGCTAGCAGTCTTTCCATTTTGTTGATCCTTTCAAAAAACCGGCTCCTGGATTCATTAATTTTTTGAAGGGTTTTTTGTGTCTCTATTACCTTCAGTTCTGCTCAGATTTTAGTTATTTCTTGCCTTCTGCTAGCTTTCGAATGTGTTTGCTCTTGCTTTTCTAGTTCTTTTAATAATGATGATAGGGTGTCAATTTTGGATCTTTCCTGCTTTCTGTTGTGGGCATTTAATGCTATAAATTTCCCTCTACGCACTGCTTTGAATGCATACCAGAGATTCTAGTATGTTGTATCTTGGTTCTCGTTGGTTTCAAAGAACATCTTTATTTCTGCCTTCATTTTGTTATGTATCCAGTAGTCATTCGGGATCAGGTTGTTCAGTTTCCATGTAGTTGAGTGGTTTTGAGTGAGATTCTTAATCCTGAGTTGTAGCTTGATTGCACTGTGATCTGACAGATAGTTTGTTATAATTTCTGTTCTTTTACATTTACTGAGGAGAGCTTTACTTCCAACTATGTGGTCAATTTTGGAATAGGTGTGGTGTGGTGCTGAAAAAATGTGTATTCTGTTGATTTGGGGTGGAGAGTTCTGTAGATGTCTATTAGGTCCGCTTGGTGCAGAGCTGAGTTCAATTCCTGGGTGTCCTTTTTGACTTTCTGTCTCGTTGATCTGTCTCATGTTGAAAGTGGAGTGTTAAAGTCTCCCTTTATTAATGTGTGGGAGTCTAAGTCTCTTTGTAGGTCACTCAGGACTTGCTTTATGATTCTTGGTGCTCCTGTATTGGGTGCATATATATTTAGGATAGTTAGCTCTTCTTGTTGAATTGATCCCTTTACCATTATGTAATGGCCTTCTTTGTCTCTTTTGATCTTTGCTGGTTAAAGTCTGTTTTATCAGAGACTAGGATTGCAACCCATGCCTTTTTTTGTTTTCCATTTGCTTTGTAGATCTTCCTCCATCCTTTTATTTTGAGGCTATGTGTGTCTCTGCACGTCAGATGGGCTTCCTGTATACAGCACACTGATGGGTCTTGACTCTTTATCCAGTTTGCCAGTCATTGTCTTTTAATTGGAGCATTTAGTCCATTTACATTTAAAGTTAATATTGTTATGTGTGAATTTGATCCTGTCATTATGATGTTAGCTGGTTATTTTGCACAATAGTTGATGTAGTCTCTTCCTAGTCTCGATGGTCTTTACATTTTGGCATGATTTTGCAGTGGCTGGTACTGGTTGTGCCTTTCCATGTTTAGCACTTCCCTCAGGAGCTCTTTTAGGACAGGCCTGGTGGTGACAAAATCTCTCATCATTTGCTTGTCTGTAAAGTATTTTATTTCTCCTTCACTTATGAAGCTTAGTTTGGCTGGATATGAAATTCTGAGTTGAAAATTCTTTTCTTTAAGAATGTTGAATATTGGCCCCCACTCTCTTCTGGCTTATAGAGTTTCTGCTGAGAGATCCACTGTTAGTCTGATGGGCTTCCCTTTGTGCATAACCCGACCTTTCTGTCTGGCTGCCCTTAACATTTTTTCCTTCATTTCAACTTTGGTGAATCTGACAATTATGTGTCTTGGACTTGCTCTTCTCGAGGAGTATCTTTGTGGTGTTCTCTGTATTTCCTGAAAGTGAATGTTGGCCTGCCTTGCTAGATTGGGGAAGTTCTCCTGGATAATATCCTGCAGAGTGTTTTCCAACTTGGTTCCATTCTCCCCGTCACTTTCAGGTACACCAATCAGACATAGATTAGGTCTTTTCACATAGTCCCATATTTCTTGGAGGCTTTGCTCATTTATTTTTATTCTTTTTTCTCTAAACTTCCCTTCTCACTTCATTTCATTAATTTCATCTTCCATCACTGATATCCTTTCTTCCATTTGATCACATCGGCTGCTGAGGCTTCTGCATTCTTCACGTAGTTCATGAGCCTTGGTTTTCAGCTCCATCAGCTCCTTTAAGCACTTCTCTGTATTGGTTATTCTTGTTATACATTCTTCTACATTTTTTTAAAAGTTTTCAACTTATTTGCCTTTGGTTTGAATATCCTCCCATAGCTCAGAGTAATTTGATTATCTGAAGCCTTCTTCTCTCAGCTCGTCAAGGTCATTCTCCATCCAGCTTTGATCCGTTGCTGGTGAGGAACTGCGTTCCTTTGGAGGAGGAGAGGCGCTCGGCTTTTTAGAGTTTCCAGTTTTTCGGCTCTGCTTTTCCCGTTCTTTGTGGTTTTGTCTACTTTTGGTCTTTGATGATGGTGATGTACAGATGGGTTTTTGGTGTGGATGTCCTTTCAGTTTGTTAGTTTTCCTACTAACTGACAGGACCCTCAGCTGCAGGTCTGTTGGAGTACCCGGCCGACCATGTGAGGTGTCACTCTGCCCCTACTCGGCAGTGCCTCCCACTTAGACTGCTCAGGGCTCAGGGGTCAGAGACCCACTTGAGGAAGCAGTCTGCCCATTCTCAGATCTCCAGCTGCGTGCTGGGAGAACCACTGCTCTCTTCAAAGCTGTCAGACAGGGACATTTAAGTCTGCAGAGGTTACTGCTGTCTTTTTGTTTGTCTGTGCCCTGCCCCCAGAGGTGGAGCCTACAGAGGCAGGCAGGCCTCCTTGAGCTGTGGTGGGCTCCACCCAGTTCGAGCTTCTCAGCTGCTTTGTTTACCTAAGAAAGCCTGGGCAATGGCGAGCACCCCTCCCCCAGCCTCGCTGCCGCATTGCAGTTTGATCTCAGACTTCTGTGCTAGCAATCAGTGAGACTCCGTGGGCGTAGAACACTCTGAGCCAGGTGCCGGATACAATCTCCTGGTGCACCGTTTTTTAAGCCCTTCAGAAAAGCACAGTATTCGGGTAAGAGTGACCCGATTTTCCAGGTGCCGTCTGTCACCCCTTTCTTTGTGTAGGAAAGGGAACTCCCTGACCCCTTGCACTTCCTGAGTGAGGCAATGCCTCACCCTTCTTCAGTTCATGCACGGTACGTGCATCCACTGACCTGCGCCCACTGTCTGGAACTCCCTAGTGAGATGAACCTGGTACCTCAGATGGAAATGCAGAAATCACCTGTCTTTTGCATAGCTCATGCTGGGAGCTGTACACTGGAGCTTTTCCTATTCGGCCATCTTCAGTTCACACTTTTTATAGAACCTGCAAGTTGTATTTTTTGTGCTTTTTGCCATGGTGGAAAAGGAAATATCTTCAAATAGCAAAATTAACAGAAGCATTCTCAAAAACTTCTTCGTTATGTGTGCCTTCAACTAAGAGTGTTGAATCTATCTTTTGACTGAGCAGTTTTGAGTCTCTCTTCTTGTAGAATCAGCAAGTGGATATTTGGAGCACTGTGAGGCTAACTGGAAAATCAAATATGTTCACATAAAAACTGAACAGAAGCATTCTGACAAACTTATTTGTGATGCATGCATTGAACACACAGAGATGAACCAATCTTTTGATTGAGCAGTTTTGAATCTCCCTTTTTGTAGAAATTACAAGTCGATGTTCAGAGATCTCAGATTCCTATTGTGGAAAAGGGAATATCTTCAAATAAAAACTACACAGAAGCATTCTGAGAAACTTATTTGTGATGTGTGCATTGAACTCACAGAGTTGAACCTATCTTTTGATTGAGCAATTTTGAATCTCTCTTTTTGCAGAATCTGCAAGTGGATATTTTGCACCCTTTGCAGCCTATGGTGGAAAAGGTAATATCTTCCAATTAAAACTACAGAAAAAGTTCTGAGAAACTTCTTTGTGATGTGTGCATTCATCTCACAGGTTTGAAACTTTCTTTTCATTGAGCAGCTTGGATATACTCTTTTTGTAGAATCTGCATGTGGATATTTGGAGCCCTTTGAGGCCTATTTTGGAAAGGGAAATATCTTCACCTAAAAATTAGACAGAAGCATTCGTAGAAATTTCTTTGTGAAGTGTGAATTCAACTCACAGAGTTGAACTTATCTTCTCATTGAGCAGTTTTGAATATCTCTTTTGTAGAATCTGCAAGTGGATATTTGGAGCACTTTGCGCCCTATGGTGGAAAAGGAAATGTCTTCAAATAAAAACTACACAGAAGCATTCTCAGAAACTTCTTTGTGATGTGTGCATTCAACTCCCAGAGTTGAATCTGTCTTTTGATTGAGCAGTTTTGAATCTCGCTTCTTGCAGGATCTGCAGGTGGATATTTGGAGACCTTTGTGGCCTACTGTGGAAAAGCAAATGTCTTCACCTAAAAACTACACAGAATAAGTCTCAGAAACTTCTTTGTAATGTGTGCATTCATGTCACAGGGTTGAACCTATCCTTTGATTGGGTAGTTTTGAATCTCTCTTTTTGCAGAATATGTAAGTGGATATTTGGAACACTTTGGGGCCTATGGTGGAAAAGGAAATATCTTCAAATAAAAACTACACAGAAGCATTCTGAGAAACTTCTTTGTGATGTGTGTAGTCATCTCACAGGGTTGAACTTATCTTAAGATTGAGCAGTTTCGAAACACTCTTTTTAAAGTATTTACAATTGGATATTTGGAGCACTGTGAGGCCTACCGTGGAAAAGCAAATATCTTCAGATAAAAACTACACAGAAGCATTCTCAGAAACTCCTTTAGAATGCATGCATTCATCTTACAGGGTTGAACCTATCTTATGATTGAGCAGTTTTGAAACGTTCTTTTCCTAGAATCTGCAAGTGGATATTTGGAGTGCTTTTTGCCCTGTGGTGGAAAAGGAAATATCTTCAAATAAAAACTACACAGAACCTTTCTCAAAAACATCTCTGTGATGTGTGCATTCAACTCACAGAGTTGAATCATCTTTTGATTGAGCAGTTTTGAATCTCTCTTTTTGTAGAATCTGCAGGTGGATATTGGGAGCGTTGTCACGCCTAATGTGGAAAATCAATTATGTTCACATAAAAACTACACAGGAGCGTTCTGAGAAACTTCAGTGTGATGTGTGCATTCAACTCAGAGCTGAACCTATCTTTTGATTGAGCAGTTTTGAATCTCTCTTTTTGCAGAATGTGCAAATGGATATTTGGAGCCCCTTTTGGCCTATGGTGGAAAAGGAAATATCTTCAAATAAGAACTACACAGAAATATTTTGAGAAACTTCTTTGCAATGTGTGCATTCATCTTACAGAGTTGAACCTATCTTTTGATTGAGCTGTTTTGAATCTCTCTTTTTGCAGAATATACAGGTGGATATTTTGAGCCCTTTGAGGCCTACTGTGGAAAAGCAAATATCTTCACATAAAAATTACACAAAAGCATTCCAAGAAACTTCTTCATGATGTGTGTATTCAACTCATAGTGTTGAACCAATCTTTTGATTGTGCAGTTTTGAATCTCTCTTTTTGCAGGATCTGCATTTGGATATTTGGAGCCCTTTGCAGCCTATGGTGGAAAAGGAAATATCTTCAAACAAAAACAAGCTAGAAACATTCTGAGAACTTCTTTTTGATGTGTGGATTCATCTCACAGTGTTGAAACTTTCTTTTGATTGAGCAATTTTGAAACAGTCTTTTGGTAGAATCAGCATGTGCATATTTGGGGCTCTTTGTGGCCTATTGTTGAAAAGGAAATATCATCACATAAAAACTACACAGAAGCATTCTGAGAAACTTATTTGTGATGTGTGCTTTCATCTCACAAGTTTGAACTTATTTTATGATTGAGCAGTATTGAAACACTTTTTTGTAGAATCTGAAAGTGGATAATTGGAGCCCTTTGAGGCCTATTGTGGAAAAGGAGATATCTTCAAATAAAAACTACTCAGAAGCATTCTGAGAAACTTCTTTGTGATGTGTATTCATCTCACAGGGTTGAAACTATCTTATGATTGGGCAGTTTTGAATATCTCTTTTTGTAGAATCTGCAAGTGAATATTTGCAACACTTTGAGGCCTACCGTGGAAGAGCAAATATCTTCAGATTAAAAATACACAGAAGCATTCTGAGAAACTTCTTTGTGATGTGTTCATTCATCTCACAGAGTTGAACGTTACTTTTGATGGAGCAGTTTTGAAACTCTGTTTTTTTAGAATCTGCAAATTTATATTTGGAGCCCTTTGAGGCCTATTGTGGAAAAGGAAATATCATCATAAAAACTACACTGAAGGATTCTGAGAAACTTCTTTGTGATCTGTGCATTCATCCAACAGAGTTGAAACTTTCTTTTGATTGACTAGTTTCAAAACACTCTTTTTGTAGAATCTGTAAGTGGATAATTGGGGCCCTTTGAGGCCTATTTAAAAAAAAATAGTTTCATATAAAAACTTTTCAGATGCATTCTGAGAAACTTCTCTGAGATGTGCACATTCAACTTACAGAGTTGAACCTATCTTTTGTTTGAACAGTTTAGAATCTCCCTTTTTGTAGAGTCTGCAAGTGGATATTTGGAACCCTTACACCCTATTGTGGAAAAGGAAATATCTTCAAATAAAAACTACACAGAAGCATTCAGAGAAACGTTTTTGTGATGTATGCATTCAACTCACAGAATTGAACCTATTTTTTGATTGAGCAGTTTTGAATCTCTCATTTTCAGATTCTTCAAGTGGATTAATGCTTGGAGAGATTTGAGGCCTACTGTGGAAAAGGAAATATCTTCACACAAAAACTACACAGAAAGATTCTGAGAAACTTCTTTGTGACGTGTGCATTCAACTCACAGAATTGAAATTGTCTTCTCATTGAGCAGTTTTGGATTTCTCTTTTTGTAGAATCTGCAAGTGGATATTTGGAGCCCTTTACGCCCTATGGTGGAAAAGGAAATATCTTCAAATAAAAACTACACAGAAGCATTAAGAGAAACTTCTTTGTGATGTATGCTTTCAACTAACAGAGTTGAACCTATCTTTTGAATGAGCAGTTTTGAATCTCTCTTTTTGGAGAATCTGCAAGTGGATATTTGGAGCCCTTTGCGGCCTATGGTGGAAAAGGATATATCTTCAAATAAAAACTACACAGGAGCATTCTCAGAAACTTCTTCGTGATGTGTGCATTCAACTCACGGTGTTGAACCTATCTTTTGATGGAGCAGTTTTTAATCTCTCTTTTTGTAGTATCTGAAAGTGGATATTTGGAGCGCTGTGAGGTCTACTGTGGAAAATCAAATATGTTCACCTAACGAAGCATTCTGAGAAACTTCTTTGTGATGTGTACATTCAACTCAAAGGGTTGAACCTATCTTTTAATTGAGCAGTTTAGAATCTCTCTTTTTTAGAATCTGCAAGTGGATATTTGGAGTGCTGTGAGGCCTACTGTGGAAAATTAAATATGTTCACATAAAAACTATACAGAATCATTATGAGAATCTCCTTTGATGTCTACATTCAACTCACAGAGTTGAACTTATCTTTTCATTGAGCAGTTTTGAAACACTCTTTTTATGCAATCTGCAAGTGGATATTTGGAGCCCTTTGCACCCTATGGTGTAAAAGGACATATCTTCAGATAAAAACTACCCAGAAGCATTCTCAGCAACATCTTCATGATGTATGCATTCAACTCACAGAGTTGAACATATATTTTAATTTTGCTGTTTTGAATCTCTCTTTTTGTAGACTCTGCAAGTGGATATTTGGAGTACTGTGAAGCCTACTGAGGAAAATCAAATATGTTCTCATAAAATCTACACGGAAGCATTCTGAGAAACTACTTTGGGATGTGTGCACTGAACTCACAGAGTTGAATCTATCTTTTGATTGAGCAGTTGAGCAGTATTGAATCTCTCTTTTTTCAGAATCTGCAAGTGGATGTTTGGAGAGCTTTGAGGCCTATTGTGGAAAAGGAAATATCTTCACGTAAAAACTACACTGAAGCATTCTGAGAAACTTTTTGTGAAGTGTGCATTCAACTCTCAGAGTTGAACTTATCTTCTCATTGAGCAGTTTTGAATCTCTCTTTTTGTAGAATCTGCAAGTGGATATTTGGAGTGCTGTGATGCCTAATGTGGCAAATCAAATACGTTCACATAAAAACTACACAGAAGTATTCTGAGAAACTTCTTTGTGATGTGTGCATTCAACTCACAGAGCTGAACCTATCTTTTGATTGAGCAGTTTTAAATCTCTCTTTTTGCAGGATGTGCATATGGATATTTGGAGCCCCTTTTGACCTATGGTGGAAAAGGAAATACCTTCAAAGAAGAACTACACAAAAACATTCTGAGAAACTCCTTTGTGATGTGTGCATTCATCTCACAGAGTTGATCCTATCTTTTGATTGAGCTGTTTTGAATCTCTCTTTTTGCAGAATCTACATGTGGATATTTTGAGCCCTTTGAGGACTACTGTGGAAAAGCAAATATCTTCATATATAAACTACACAGAAGCATTCTGAGAAACTTCTTTGGTATATTTGCATTCAACTCATAGAGTTGAACCTATCTTTTGATAGAGCTGTTCTGAATCTCTCTTTTTGCAAGATCTGTATGTGGATATTTGAAGCCCTTTGCAGCCTATAGTGGAAAAGGAAATACCTTTAAATAAAAACAACACAGAAATATTCTGAGAAACTTCTTTTTGAAACTTTCTTCTGATTGAACAATTTTGAAACCGTCTTTTTGTAGAATCTACATGGGGATATTTGAAGCCCTTTGTGGCCTATTGTGGAAAAGGAAATATCTTTACATAAAAACTACACAGAAGCATTCTGAGAAACTTCTTTGTGATGTGTGCATTCATCTTACAGAGTTGAGCCTTTCTTTTGATTGAGCAGTTTGGAAATACTCTTTCTGTAGAATCTACAAGTGGATATTTGAAGCACTTTGAGTCCTATAGTAGAAACGGAAAAGTTTTCACATAAAAACTACACAGTAGCATTCTCAGAAACTTCTTTGTGATGTTTGCATTCAACTCAAAGAGTTGAAACTATCTTTCGATTGAGCAGTTTTGAATCACTCTTTTTGTAGAATCTGCAAGTAGATATTTGTTGTCCTCTGCAGCCTATTTTGGAAAGGGAAATATCTTCACATAAAAACTACACAGAAGCATTCTCAGAAACTACTTTATGATGCATGTATTCATCTCACAGAGTTCAATCTTTCTTTTGATTTAGCAGTTTTGAAACACCCTTCTTGCAGAATCTGCAAGTGAATTTTTGGAGCACTTTGTGGCCTGTTGTGGAAAAGGAAATATCTTTACATAAAAACTACACAGAAGCATTCTGAGAAACTTCTTTGTGATGTGTGCATTCATCTTACAGAGTTGAGCCTTTCTTTTGATTGAGCAGTTTGGAAATACTCTTTCTGTAGAATCTACAAGTGGATATTTGAAGCACTTTGAGTCCTATAGTAGAAACGGAAAAGTTTTCACATAAAAACTACACAGTAGCATTCTCAGAAACTTCTTTGTGATGTTTGCATTCAACTCAAAGAGTTGAAACTATCTTTCGATTGAGCAGTTTTGAATCACTCTTTTTGTAGAATCTGCAAGTAGATATTTGTTGTCCTCTGCAGCCTATTTTGGAAAGGGAAATATCTTCACATAAAAACTACACAGAAGCATTCTCAGAAACTACTTTATGATGCATGTATTCATCTCACAGAGTTCAATCTTTCTTTTGATTTAGCAGTTTTGAAACACCCTTCTTGCAGAATCTGCAAGTGAATTTTTGGAGCACTTTGTGGCCTGTTGTGGAAAAGGAAATATTTCCACATAAAAACTGTACAGAAGCATTCTGAGAAACTTCTTTTCAATGTGTGCACTAATCTCACAGAATTGAAACTTTCTTTTGATTGAGGAGTTTGGAAACACTCTTTTTGGAGAATATGCACGTGGATATTTGGAGCGCATTGAGGCCTATGTTGGAAAAGGAAATATCTTGACACAAAAGCTACACAGAAGCATTCTGAGAAACTTCTTTGTGATGTGTGCATTCATCTCACAGAGTTAAACCTTCCTTTTATTGACCATGTTGGAAACACTCTTTATGTAGAGTGTGCAAGTGGATATTTGGAGCGGTTTGAGGCCTACAGGGAAAACGAAATATATTCACATAAAAATTACAGAGAAGCATTCTGAGAAACTTCTTTGTGATGTGTGCTTTCATCTAACAGGGTTGAACATTTCTTTTGATTGAGAAGTTTTGAAACACTCTTTTTGTAGAATCTGTAAGAGGATATTTGGAGCAGTTTGAGGCTTAATGGGAAAAGGTGATATCTTCACATAAAAACTACACAGAAGCATTCTGAGAAACTTCTTCATGATATCAGCATTCATCTCACAGAGTTGAACGTTTCCTTTGATTGAGGAATTTGGAAACCCTCTTTATGTAGGATCTGCAATAGGATATTTCGGGTTCTTTGAGTTCTATTGTGGAAAAGGAAATATCTTCAAATAAAAACTACAGAGAGCCATTCTGAGAAAATTCTTTGTGATGTGTGCATTCATCTCACAGAGTTGAAACTTTGTTTTGATTGAGCAGTTTTGAAACATCCTTTTTATACAATCTGCAAGTGGATATTTGAAGGGCTTTGAGGCCTACTGTGGAAAAGGAAATATCTTCACATAAAAACTACACAGAAGCATTCTGAGAAACTTCCTTGTGAGGTGTGCATTCATCCACAGAGTTGAAGTTTTCTTTTGATTGATCAGTTTTGAAACACTGTTTTTGTATAATCTGCAAGTAGATATTTGAAGCACTTTGAGGCCTATGGTGGAAACGGAAATATCTTCACATAAAAACTACACAGAAGCATTCTGAGAAACTTCTTTGTGATGTGTGTATTCTTCTCACAGAGTTGATCTTTTCTTTTGATGGAGCAGTTTTGAAACACCCTTTTTTTAGTATCTGCAAGTGGATATTTGAAGCGCTTTGAGGAATATTGTGGAACAATAAATATCTTCACATAAAAACTACAAAGAAGCATTCTGAGTAACTTCCTTGTGATGTGTGCATTCATTTCACAGAGTTGAACTTTTCTTTTTATTAAGCAGTTTTGAAACACTCTTTTTGTAGAATCTGCAAGTGGATATTTGGAGCACTTAGAGGCCTATGGTGGAAAAGGAATTTTCTTTACATAAAAGCAACACAGAAGCATTCTGAGAAACAACTTTTTATATGTGCATTCATCTCCAGGAGTTGAATTTTTCTTTTGATTGGGCAGTTTATAAACACTCTTTTTGTAGAATCTGCAAGTGAATATTTGGAATGCTTAAATACCTGTTGTGGAAATGAAATATATTCACATAAAACTACACAGAAGCATTCTGAGAGACAACTTTGTAATGTGTGCATTCATCTCACAGAGTTGAAATTTTCTTTTGATTGAGCAGTTTTGAAACACTTTCTGTAGAATCTGTAGGTGGATATTTGGTGCGATTTAAGGCTTATGGTGGATAAGGAAATATCTTCACAGAATAACTACAAAGAAGCATACTGAGAAACAGCTTTGAGATGTGTGCATTCAACTCACAGAGTTGAACTTATCTTTTGACAGAGCAGTTTTGAAACTCTCTTTCTGTAGAATCTGCAAGTGGATATTTGGAACCCTTTGCAGCCTATGGTGGAAAAGGAAATATCTTCCAAAGAAAACTCTACAGAAACATTCTGAAAAACATCTTTGTGATGTGGGCATTCATCTCACGGAGTTCAGCCTTTCATTTGATTGAGCAGTTTTGAAACATTATTTTGGAGAATACAGAAGTGGATATTTGGAGCTCTTTGAGGCACATTGTGGAAGAGGAAATATCTTCACATGAAAACTACACAGAAGCATTATAAGAAATTCCTTTGTGATGTGTGCATTCATCTCACAGAGTGGAACTTTTCTTTTGATTGAGCAGCTTTGAAACACTCTTTTTGTAGAATCTGCGAGTCAATATTTGGAGCAATTTGAGGCCTATCGTGGAAAAGGAAATATCTTCACAAAAAACTACATGCAAGAATTCTGAGAATCTTCTTTGTAATGTGAGCATTCAACTCAGCATTGAAACTAACTTTTGATAATGTAGTTTTGAAACTCTTTTTTTGCAGAATCTATAAGTGGATATTTGGAGCCATTCGCAGCCTATGGTGGAAAAGGAAATATCTTCACATTCAAACTACACAGAAGCTTCCTGAGAAACTTCTTTTTGATGTGTGCATTCATATCACAGAGTTGAAACTTTCTTTTTGGGGAGCAGTTTTTAAACTCTCTTTTTGTAGAATCCCCAAGTGGATATTTGGAGCGCTTTGAGGTATACTATGGAAAAGGATTTGTCTTCAAATTAAAACTACACAAAATCATTCTGAGAAACTTCTTGTGTTGTGTGCATTCATCTCACACAGTTGTAACTTTCGTTTGATTAAGCAGTTTTGAAACACTCTTTTTGTAGAACTTCCAAGTGGATATTTTGAGCGCTTTGAGGCCTATGGTGGAAAGGGAAATATCTTCACATAAAAATTACACAGAAGCATTCAGAGAAACTTCTTTGTGATGTATTCATTCATCCCACAGAGTTGAACCATTCTTTTGATTGAGTAGTTTTGAAAAACTTTTTTGTAGAATCCGCAAGTAGACATTTGAAGTGCTTTGAGGCCTATTGTGGAAAAGGAAATATCTTCACATAAAAACTACACAGAAGCTTTCTGTAAAACTTCTTTGTGATGTGTGCCTTAATCTTGTGGAGTTTAAATTTTCTTTTCATTGAGCAGTATGGAAACACTTTTTTTGTGGAAACTGCAAGTGAATATTCAGAGCACTTTGCGGCCTATGGTGGAAAAGGAAGTATATTCACATAAAATCTAGACAGAACCATTTGGAGAAACTACTTTATGATGTGTGCATACATCTTCCAGAGTTGAACCTTTCTTTTGAATGAGCAGTTTTGAAACACTCTTTTTGTAGAATCTTCAAGTGGATATTTTGAATGCTTTGAGATCTTTGTTGGGCTAGGAAATATCTTCACATAAAAACTAGACAGAAGCATTCTGAGAAACTTCTTTGTTATATGTGCATTCAACTCACAGAGTTGAGCGTTTCTTTTCATTCAGCAGTTTGGAAACAATCTTTTTGTAGTATCTGCAAATGGATATTTGGAGCACTTTGAGGCCTACAGTGGAAAAGGAGATATCTTCACATAAAAACTAGACAGAAGCATTCTGAGAAACTTCTTTGTGATGTGTGCATTCATCTCACAGATTTGAAATTTTCTTTTGATTGAGCAGTTTTTAAACACTCTATTTCTAGGATCTGCATGTGGATATTTGGAGTGCTTTGAGGCCTTGGGTGGAATAGGAAATGTCTTCACATAAAAAGTAGACAGATGCATTCTGAGAAACTTCTTTTTTTTATTGTACTTTAAGATTTATGGTAGATGTGCACAATGTGCAGATTAGTTACATAGGTATACATGTGCCATGCTGGTGTGCTGTCCGCATTAAGTCCTCATTCAGCATTAGATATATCGCCTAATGCTATCCCTCCACCCTCCTCCCACTGCAAAGCAGTTCCCAGAGTGTGATGTTCCCCTTCCTGTGTCCTTTTGTTCTCATTGTTCAATTCCCACCTATAAGTGAGAACATGCGGTGCTTGGTTTTTTGTCCTTTCAATAGTTTACTGAGAATTATGATTTCCAATTTCATCCATGTCCCTGCAAAGGACATGAACTCGTCATTTTTCATGGCAACGTAGTATTCCATGGTGTATATATGCCACATTTTCTTAATCCAGTGTATTTCTGTTGGACATTTCGGTTGGACCCAAGTCTTTACTATTGCGAATAGTTCCACAATAAACACATATGTGTGCATGTGTCTTTATAGCAGCATGATTTATATTCGTTTGCATATATACCCAGTAATGGGATGGCTGGGTCAAATGGTATTTCTAGTTCTAGATCCCTGAGGAATAGCCACACGGACTTCCACAATGGTTGAAATCATTTACAGTCCCACCAACAGTGTCAAAGTGTTCCTATTTCTCCACGTCCTCTCCAGCACCTGTTGTTTCCTGACCTTTTAATGCATGCCACTCTAACTGGTGTGAGATGGTATCTCATTTTGGTTTTGATTTGCATTTCTCTGATGGCCAGTGATGGTGAGCATTTTTTCACGTTTTTTTGCTGCGTAAATGTCTTCTTTTGAGAAGTGTCTGTTCATGTCCTTTGACCACTTTTTGATGGGGTTGTTTCTTTTTATCTTGTAAATTTGTTTTAGTTCATTGTAGATTCTGGATATTAGCCCTTTCTCAGATGAGCATGTTGTCAAAATTATCTCCCATTTTGTAGGTTGCCAGTTCACTGTGATGGTAGATTCTTTTGCTCTGTAGAAGCTATTTAGTTTAGTTAGATCCCATTTGTCAATTTTGAATTTTGTTGCCATTGCTTTTGGTGTTTTTGACATGAAGTCCCTGCCCATGACTATATCCTGAATGGTAATGCCTAGGTTATCATCTAGGGTTTTTATGATTTGGATTCACAGGCGAATTCTACCAGAGGTACAAGGAGGAACTGGTACCATTCCTTCTGAAACTATTCCATTCAATAGAAAAAGAGGAAATCCTCCATAACGCATTGTATGAGGCCAGCATCATCCTAATACCAAAGCTTGGCAGACAGAACAAAAAAAGAGAATTTTAGACTAATATCCTTGGTGAATATTGATGCAGAAATCCTCAATAAAATACTGGCAAACAGAATCCAGCAGCACATCAAAAAGCTTATCCACCATGATCAAGTGGGCTTCATCCCTGGGATGCAAGGCTGGTTCAACATATGCAAATCAATAAATGTAATTCAGCATATAAACAGAACCAAAGAGAAAAACCACATGATTATCTCAATAAATGCTGAAAAGGCCTTTGACAAAATTCAACAACCCTTCATGCTAAAAACTCTCAATAAATTAGGTATTGACAGGACGTATCTCAAAATAATAAGAGCTATCTATGACAAACCCACAGCCAATATCATACTGAATGGGCAAAAACTGGAAGCATTCTCTTTGAATACTGGCACAAGACATGGATGCCCTCTCTCACCACTCCTATTCAACATAGTGTTGGAAGTTCTGGCCACGGCAATTAGGTAGGAGAAGGAAATAAAGGGTATTCAATTAGGAAAAGAGGAAGTCAAATTACCCTGTTTGCAGAGGACATGATTGTATATCTAGAAAACCCCATTGTCACAGCCCAAAATCTCCGTAAGCTGATAAGCAACTTCAGCAAAGTCTCAGGATAAAAAATCAATGTACAAAAATCACAAGCATTCTTATACACCAATAACAGACCAACAGAGAGCCAAATCATGAGTGAACTCCCATTCACAATTGCTTAAAACAGAATAAAATGCCTAGGAATCCAACTTAAAAGGGACGTGAGGGAACTCTTCAAGGAGAATTACAAACCACTACTTAATGAAATAAAAGGGGTAACAAACAAATGGAATATGATTCCATGCTCATGGGTAGGAAGAATCAATATCATGAAAATGGCCATATTGCCCAAGGAAATTTATAGATTCAATGCCATCCACATGAATCTACCAATGACTTTCTCCACAGAATTGGAAAAATCTACTTTAAAGTTCACATGGAATCAAAAAAGATCCTGCATCGCCAAGTCAATCCTAAGCCAAAAGAACAAAGCTGGAGGCATCATGCTACCTGACTTCAAACTATACTACAAGGCTACAGTAACCAAAACAGCATGGTACTGGTACTAAAACAGAGATATAGATCAATGGAACAGAACAGGGTCCTCAGAAATAACACTGCATATCTACAAATATCTGATCATTGACAAACCTGAGAAAAACAAGCAAAGCTCAAAGGATTGCCTACTTAATAAATGATGCTGGGAAAACTGGCTAGCCATATGTAGAAAGCTGAAACTGGATCCCTTCCTTACACCTTATACCAAAATTAATGCAAGATGGATTAAAGGCTTAAAGGTTAGACCAAAAACCATAGAAACTACTTTTTGATGTGTGCATTCAAATCGCAGTGTTGAACTTTTCTTTTAATTGAGCAGTTTTGAAACAATTTTTTTGTAGAATCTGCAACTTGATATTTGGAGCACTTTGAGGCCTATGGTGGAGAAGGAAATATCTTCACATAAAAACTAGACAGAAGCCTTCTGAGAAACTTCCTTGTGATGTTTGCATTCATCTCACACAGTTGAAACTTTCTTTTGATTGAGCAGTTTTGAACAACTCCTTTTGCAGAATCTGCAATTGGATATTTGGAGCACTATGGGGCCTATGGTGGAAAAGGAAATATCTTCGCATAAAAACTAGACACAAGCATTCTGAGAAACTTCTTCATGATGTGTGCATTCAATGCACAGAGTTGAACCTTTCATTTGATTGAGCAGTTTTGATATACTCTTCTAGAATCTGCAAGTGGATATTTGGAGTGCTTTGCAGCCTATAGTGGAAAAGGAAACATCTTCACATTAAAACTACACAGAAGCATTCAGAAAAACTTCTTTCTGATGTGAGCATTCAACTCACATAGTTGAACCTTTCCTTTTATTGAGCAGTTTGAAAACAGTCTTTTTGTATTATCTGCAAATGGATATTTGGAGCGCTTTGAGGCCTACAGTTTAAAAGGAAATATCTTCACATAAAAACTAGACAGAAGGATTCAGAGAAACTTCTTTGTTATGTGTGCATTCATCTCACAGATTTGAAACTTTCTTTTTATTGAGCAGTTTAGACGCTGTTTTTGTAGAATCTGCAAGTGGATATTTGGACAGCTTTGCGACCTATAGTGGAAAAGGAAATATCTTCACATAAAAACTACACAGAAGCATTCAGAGTAACTTCTTTGTGATATGTGCATTCATCTCACGGAGTTGAAACTTTCTTTTGATTCAGCAGTTTTGAAGCACTCTTTTTGTGGAATCTGCTAGTGGATATTTCGAGTGGATTGAGGCCTAGGATGGAAAAGGAAATATCTTCACTTAAAAACTAGACACAAGCATTCTGAAAAACTTCTTTGTGATGTGTGCATTCATCACACAGAGTTGAACATTTCCTTTGATTGAGCAGTTTGGAAACAGTCTTTTGGTAGTATCTGCAATTGGATATTTGGAGCGCTTTGAAGCCCATAGTGGAAAAGGAAATATCTTCACATAAAAACTAGACAGAAGCATTCTGAGAAACTTCGTTGTGATGTGTGCATTCAACTCACAGAGTTGAACGTTTCCTTTGATTGCACAATTTGGAAACAGTCTTTTGTAGTATCTGCAAATGGATATTTGGAGAGCTTAGAGGCCTATAGTGGGAAAGGAAATATCTTCAAATAAAAACTAGATAGAGGCATTCTGAGAAACTTCTCTGTGATGTGAGCATTCATCTCACAGAGGTAAACCTTTCTTTTGACAGAGCAGTTTTGAAACACTCTTTTGGTCAAATCTGCAAGAGGTTATTTGGAGCACTTTGAGGCTCATGGTGGAAAAGGAAATAACATCACATAAACACTAGACAGAAGCATTCTGAGAAAATACCATGTGATGTCTGCATTCCTCTCAAAGAATTCAACATTTCTTTGGTCTGAGGACTTTTGAAACACTCTTTTTGTAGAATCCGCAATTGGATACTTGGAGAGCTTTGAAACCTATGGTGGAAAAAGAAATATCTTCACATAAAAACTAGACAGAAGAAATCTGAGAAACTTCTTCGTGATGTGTGCATTCCACTCACAGGATTGAACCTTTCTTTTGATTTAGCAGTTTGGAAAGAGTATTTTTGTAGTATATGCAAATAGTTATTTGCGGTGCTTTGAGGCCTATAGAGGAAAATGAAATATCTTCACATAAAAACTAGACAGAAGAATTCTGAGAAACTTCTTTGTGATGTGTACATTCAATTCACACAGATGAAACTTTCTTTTGATTGAGCAGTTTTGAAATCCTTTTTCATAGATACTGCAAGTGGATATTTGGAGCTCTTTGAGCCCTTTGTTGGAAAAGGAAATATCTTCACATAAAAATTAGACAGAAGCATTCTGAGAAATTTCTTTGTGATGTTTGCATTCATCTCACAGAGTTGAACTTTTTTTTGATTGAGTAGTTTTGAAACACTCTTTTTGTAAAATCTGCACATGGATGTTTGGAGTGCATTGGGGCCTATGGTGGAAAAGGAAACATCTTCACATAAAAACTACACAGAAGTAATCTGAGAAACTTCTTTCTGATGTGTGCATTCAACTCACAGAGTTGAAACTTTCTTTTGATTGAGCAGTTTTGAAGCACACTTTCTGTAGAATCTGCAAGTGGATATTTGGAGCGATTTGAGTCCTACAGTGGAAAGGGAAATACCTTCATATAAAAACTTGACAGAGGATTTCTGAGAAGCTGGTTTTAATGTATACATTCATCTCACACAGTTGAACTTTTCTTTTGTTTAACCAGTATGGAAACACTCTTTTTATAGAATCTGCAGGTGGATACTTGGAGGACTTTGAGGTCTATGGTGGAAAAGGAAATATCCTCAGATAAAAACAAGACAGAAGCATTCTGAGAAATTTCCTTGTGATGTGTGTATTCAACTGACACAGTTGAACCATTCTTTTGATTGAGCAGTGTGGAGACAATCTTTTGGTAGTTTCTGAAAGTGGATACTTGGAGCGCTTTGAGGCCTATGGTGGAAAAGGAAATATCTTCACATAAAAACTAGACAGAAGCATTCTGAGAAACTTCTTTGTGAAGTGGGCATTCAATTCAAAGAGTTGAAACTTTCTTTAAGTTGAGCAGTTTTGAAACACTCTTTTTGTAGAATCTGCAAGTGGATATTTGGAGCACTTTGTGGCCTCTAGTGGAAAACAAAATATCTTCGCATAAATACTACAAAGAAGCATTCTGAGAAACTTCTTTGTGACGTGCACATTCATCTCACAGAGTTGAACCTTTCTTTTGATTGAGCAGTTTCGAAACACTCCTTTTGTAGAGTCTGAAAGAGCATATTTGCAAGACTTTGAGTGCCAAGGTGGAAAAGAAATATCTTCACATAATAACTAGACAGAAGCATTCACAGAACCTTGTTTGTGATGTGTGCATTCATTGCACAGAGTGGAACCTTACTTTTGATTGAGCTGTTTTGAAACACTCTTTTTGTAGAATCTGCAAGTGGTTATTTGGAACGTTTTGAGGCCCAAGGTGGAAAAGGTAATATCTTCACATAAAAACTAGATAGAAGTATTCTGAGAAACATCTTAGTGACGTGTGCATTCATCTCACAGAGTAGAACCTTTCTATATATTGAGCAGTTTTGAAAACCTCTTTTTATGGATTCTGCATGTGAGTATTTGGGGCGCTTTACAGCCCATGGTGAAAAAGGAAATATCTTTACATAAAAACTAGACAGAAGCATTCTGAGAGACCTCTTTGTGATATTTGCATTCATCTCACAGAGTTGAACCTTTCTTTTGATTGAGCAGTTTTGAAACACTCTTTTTGTAGAATCTGCAACTTGATATTTTTAGCGATTTGTGGCTTATAGTGGAAAAGGAAATAACTTCACACAGAAAAAAGACAAAAGTGTTCTGAGAAACTTCTTAGTGATATGTGCATTCAACTCACAGAGTTGAACCTTTCTTTTGATTGAGCAATTTAGAAATACTCTTTTTGTAGAACCTGCAAGTGGATATTTGGAGAGATTTGCAGCCTATGGTGGAAAAGGAAATATTTTAATATAAAAAGTAGAAGCATTCTGAGAAACCTCTTTGTAATGTGTGCATTCATCTCACAGAGTTGAAACTTTCTTTTGATTCAATAGCTTTGAAACACTCCTTTGTAGAATCTGCAAGTGGATATTTCAAGTGTTTTGAGGTCTATGGTGGAAAAGGAAATATCTTCATTTAAAAGCAAAACAGAAGCATTCTGAGAAACTTCATTGTGATGTGTGCCTTCATCTCACAGAGTTGAAACTTTCTTTTGATAGAGCAGTTTTCAAACACTCTTTTTGGAGAGTCTGCAAGTGGATATTTGGATCGATTTGAGGCCTACGATGGAAAAGGAAACATCTTCACTTAAAAAACAAGACAGAGGCATTCTGAGAAATTTCTTCATGATGTGTGCATTCATCTCACAACGTTGAACACTGCTTTAGATACAGTAGTTTTGAAACACTCTTTTTGTAGAATCTGCAAGTAGATAGGGGCCTAAGGTGCATAAGAACTATCTTCACATAAACACCAGACAGAAACATTCTGAGACACAACTTTGAGATGTGTGCACTCATGTCAACGGGCTGAACCTTTATTTTGATTGAGCAGATTTGAAACACTGTTTTTGTAGAACCTGCAAGTGGATATTTGGAGTTCTTTGTGGCCTCTAGTGGAAAGGGAAATATCTTCACATGATAATTAGACAGAAGCATTCTGAGAAACTTCTTTGTGATGTGTGCATTCATGTCATAGATTTAAACCATTCTTTTGATTGAGCAGTTTTGAAACACTCTTTTTGTAGAATCTGCAAGTTGATAATTGGAGTGCTCTGAGGCCTATGGTGGAAAAGGAAATATCTTCACATAAAAACTAGACAGAAGCATTCTGAGAAACTTCTTTGTTATGTGTTCATTCATCTCATGGAGTTGAGCCTTTCTTTTGATTGAGCAGTTTTGAAATCCTCTTTTTGTAGAATTTGCAAGTGGATATTTTGAGGGCATTGAGACCTATGGTGGAAAAGGAAATATCTTCACATAAAAATTAGAAACATTCTGAGAATCTGCTTTGTGATATGTGTGTTCATCTCACAGAGTTGAAGATTTCTTTTGACTGAGCAGTTTTGAAACACTCTTTATAGAATCTGCTGGGGATATTTGGAGTGCTTTGGGGCCAATGGTGGAAAATGAAATATCTTCACATAAAAACTACACAGAAGATTTCTGAGAAACTTCTTTGTGATTTGTGCATTCATCTCACAGAGGTGAACCTTTCTTTTGATTGAGTGGTTTTGAAAAGCTCTTTTTGCAGAATCTGCAAATGTGTATTTGGAGCACTTTGTAGACTATTGTGGAAAAGGAACTATCTTCACATAAAAACTAGACAGAAGCATTCTGAAAAATCTCTTTATGATGTGTGCATTCATCTCACAGAATTGAACCTCTCTTTTCATTGAACAGTTTTGAAACACTCTTTTTGTGGAATCTGTAAGTGGATATTTGGAGCGCTTTGAGGCCTATGGTGGAAAAGAAATATCTTCACATAAAAACTTCACAGAAGAATCTGAGAAACTTCTACATGATGTGCACTTTCATCTCGAAGAGTTCAAACTTTCTTTTGATTGAGCAGCTTTTAAACACTCTATTTGTAGAATCTGCAATTGGAGATTCAGAGTTCTTTGAGTCCTAAGGTGGAAAAGGAAATGTCTTCACATAAAAACTACACAGAATCATTCTGAGATACTCCTTTGTGATGTGTGCATTCATCTTACAGTGTTGAACCTTTCTTTTGATTGAGCATTTTTGAAACACTCTTTTTGTAGAATCTGCAAGTGGATATTTGGAGTGATTTGAGGCCTATGGTAGAAAAGGAAATATCTTCACTTAAAAATGACACAGAAGCATTATAAGAAATATCTTTCTGATGAGTGCATTCAACTTACAGAGTTAAACCTTTCTATAGATTGAGGAGCTTGAGACACTCTTTCTTTGGAGTCTGCAACTGTATATTTGGAGCGTTTTGTGGCCTATGTTGGAAAAGGAAATTTCTTCAAATAAAAGGTAGACAGAAGCACTCTGTGAAACTTCTTTGTGATGTATGCATTCATCTCACAGATTTCAACCTCTCTTTTGATTGAGAAGTTTTCAAACACACTTTTTGTTGAATCTGCAAGTGGATATTTGGAGCACTTTGAGGCCTATGGTGGAGAAGGAAATATCTTCACATAAAAATTAGAGAGAAGCATTCTGACAAATTTCTTTGTGATGTGTGCATTCATCTCAGAGAGTTGAACTTTTCTTTTGATTGAACAGTTGTTACACTATCTTTGTGTAGAATCTGCAATTGGATATTTGAGCCCTTCGAGGCCTATGGTGGAAAAGGGAACACCTTCATGTAAAAACCAGACAGAATCATTCTCAGAAACTTTTTTGTGATGTGTGCATTCATCTCACAGAGTTGAACCTTTCTTTTGTTTGAGCAGTTTTGAAACACTCTTTTCGTAGTACCTGCAAGCAGATATTTTGAGTGATTTCAGGCCTATGGTGGAAAAGGAAATACCATCACATAAAAGCTAGACAGAAGCATTCTGAGTAGCTTCTTTGTGATGTGTGCGTTCATCTCACAGAGTTCAACCTTTCTTTTGATTGAGCAGTTTCAAAACACACTTTTTGTGCAATCTGAAAGTGGATATTTGGAGCCCTTTGGGGCCTATGGTGGAAAAGGAAATATCTTCCCAATAAACTAGACAGAATCATTCTGAGAAACTACTTTGCTATGTGTGCATTCATCTCTCAGAGTTGAATCTTTCTTTTGATTGAGCAGTTTTGAATCACTCCTTTTGTAGAATCTGCAGGTGGATATTTGGAGCACTTTACAGACTATTGTGGAAAAGGAAAAGTCTTCTCATAAAAACAAGACAGAAGCATTCTGAGAAACTACTTTGTGATGTCTGATTTCAACTCACAGAGTTGAAACTTTCTTTCGTTTGAGCAGTTTTGAAACACATTTTTTGTAGACTCTGCAAGTGGATATGAGGAGCACTTTGTGGCCTAAGGTGGAAAAAGAAATATCTTCACATAAAAACTGGACAGAAGCATTCTGAGAAACTTCTTTTTGATGTGTGCATTCATCTCACCAACTTGAAAATTTATTTTTATTCAGCATTTTTGAAACATTCTTTTTGTACAATCTGCAAGTGGATATTTGGAGAGCTTTCAGACCTATGTTGGAAACGGAAATATCTTCACATAAAAACTAGACAAAAGCATTCGGACTAACATCTATGTGATATTTGCCTTCATCTCACAGAGTCGAACCTTTCTTTTGATTGAGCAGTTTTTAAACAATCTATTTGAAGAATCTGCAAATGGATATTTGAAGATCTCTGAGGTCAATGCTGAAAAAGGAAATATCTTCATATAAAGATCAGAGAGAAGCAGTCTGGGAAACTTCTTTTTCTTGTGTGCATTCATCTCAAAGTGTTGACCATTTCTATATATTGAGCAGTTTTGAAACACTGTTTTTTTAGAATCTGCAAGTGGATATTTGGAGCACTTTGAGCCCTTTGGTGGAAAAGGAAATATCTTCACATAAAAATTAGACAGAAGCATTCTGAGAAACTTCTTTGTTTCGAGTGCATTCAACTCACAGAGTGGAAACTTTCTTTTGATTGAGCAGTTTTGAAACAGTCTTTTTGTAGTATCTGCAAATGGATATTTGGATTGGATTGAGGCCTATGGTGGAAAAGGAAATATTTTCACGTAAAAACTTGACAGAAGCATTCTGAGAAACTTTTTTGTGATGTATGCATTCATCTCACAGAGTTGAAACCTTCTTTTGATTGAGCAGTGTTGAAACAGTCCTTTTGTACAATCCACAAGTGGATGTTTGGAGAGCCTTAGGGCCTAAGGTGAAAAAGGTAATATCTTCCCATAAAAACTAAACATGAGAATTCTAAGAAACTCCTTTGTGATATTTGCATTCATCTCTCAGTGTTGAATCTTTTTTTTAATTGATCAGTGTTGAAACAGTCTTTTTCTACAATCTGCAATTGGATATTTGGAGCGCTTTGAGATCTATGGTGGAAAAGGAAATGTCTTCACATGAAAACTAGACTGAAGATTTCTGAGAAAGTTCTTTGTGATGTGTGCATTCAACCCACAAGGTTGAACCTTTAGTTTGATTGAGCAGTTTTAAAACACAGTTTTTGTTGAATCTGCAAGTGGATATTTTGCATGATATGCAACATTTACTGGAAAAGGAAATATCTTCACATAAAAACTTGACATGAGCATTCAGAGAAACTACTTTGTGATGTGTGCATTCATCTCACACAGTTGAACCTTTCTATTAATTAAGCAGTTTTGAAGCACTCTTTTTGTAGAATCTGCAAGTGGTGATTGGAGCACTTTGAGGCCTATGTTGCAAAAGGAAATATCTTCACGTAAAAACTAGACAAAAGCATTCTGAGAAAGTTCTTTGTGATGTGTACATTCATCTCACTGAGTTGAAACTTTCTTTTGATTGAGCAGTTTTGAAACAATCTTTTTGTAGAATCCGCAAGTGCATATGTGGATCGCTTTGAGTCCTTCAGTGGAAAAGGAAATATCTTCACATAAAAACAAGACAGAAGCATTCTGAGAAACTTCTTTGTGATGTGTGCATTGATCTCACAGTGTTGAACCTGTATTTTGATTGAGCAGTTTTAAAACACTCTTTTTGTAGAATCTGCAATTGGATATTTGGAGTGTTTCAGGCCCATGGAGGAAAAGCAATTATCTTCACATAAAAACTAGACAGAAGTATTCTAAGTAATTGTTTGGTGATGTGTGCATTCATCTCACAGAATTTAACCTTCCTTTTGACTGAGCAGTTTTTAAACACTCTATTTGTAGAATCTGCAAGTGGATATTTGGAGCACCTTGAGGTCAATGGTGGAAAAGGATATATCTTCATATAAAAATTAGACAGAAGCATTTTGAGAAACTTCTTACTGATGTGTGTGTTCATCTCACAGAGTTGAAGATTTCTTTTCATAGAACAGTTTTGAAACACTCTTTTTGTTGAATCTGCCTTTGGATGTTTGGAGCGCTTTGGGGCCTATGATGGAAAAGGAAATATCTTCACATAAAAACTACTCAGAAATAATCTGAGAAACTTCTTTGTGATGTGTGCATTCAACTCACAGAATGGAACCTTTCCTTCGATTGATCAGTTTTGAAACACTCTTTTTGTAGCATCTTGAAATGGATATTTGGTGCGGATTCAGGCATACGGTGGAAAAGAACATATCTTCACATAAATACTAGACAGAAGCATTCTGAGAAACTTATTTGTGATGAGTGTATTCAACTCACAGAGTTAAAACTTTCTTTTGATTGAGCAGTTTTGAAACACTCTTTTGCAGAATCTGCCTGTGGATGTTTGCAGATCTTTGGGGCTTATGGTGGAAAAGGAAATATCTTCAGAAAAACTAAACAGAAGCATTCTGAAAAACTCTCTTTTGATGTGTGCATTCAATTCAAAGAGTTGAACATTTTTTTTGATTGACGAGTTTTGAAACACTCTTTTTGTAGTATCTGCCAATGGATATTTGGAGGAGATTGAGGCCTACAGTGAAAAACGACATATCTTCACGTAAATACCAGAAAGAAGCATTCTGAGAAACTTATTTGTGATGTGTGTATTTAACTCACAGGGTTGAAACTATCTTTTGATTAAGCAGTTTTGAAGCACTCTTCTTGTAGAATCTGCAGATGGATATTTGGAGCGCTTTGAGGCCTATGGTGGAAAAGGAAGTAACCTCATATAAAAACTTGACAGAAGCATTATGAGAAACTACTTTTTGATGTGTGCATTCATCTCACGGAGCTGAACCCTTCTTTTGATTGAGCAGTTTTGAAACAGTCCTTTTGTAGGATCTGCAAGGGGATGTTTGGTGAGCCTTGGGGCCTTTGGTGGAAAAGGAAATATCTTCACATAAAAACTAAGGAGGAGCATTCTGAGAAACTTCTTTGTGATGTTTGCATTCATCTCACAGAGTTGAATCTTTCTTTTAATTGACCATTGTTGAAACACTCTTTTTGTACAATCTGCAAGTGAATACTTGGAGCGCTTTGTGGCCTATGGTGGAAAAGACATATCTTCACATACGAAGTACACAGAAGCACTCTGAGAAACTTCTTTGTGATGTGTGCATTCACCTCACAGTGTTGAACCTTTCTTTTGATTGAGCAGTTATGAAACACTGTTTTTGTAGAAACTGCAATTGGATATTCAGAGTACTTTGAGACCTATGTTGGAAAAGGTAATATCTTCACATAAAAAAGAGACAGAAGAATTCGGACAAACTTCTTTGTGATGTGTGCATTCATCTCACAGAGATGAATTTATCTTTTGATTGATCAGTTTCGAAACACTCTTTTTGTAGAATGTGCAAGTGGATATTTGGAGCGCTTTGCGGCTGATGGTGGAAAAGAAATATATTCACATAAAAACTAGAAAGAAGCATTCTGAGAAACTTCTTTGTGATGTGTGCAGTCATCTCACAGAGTTGAAACTTTCTTTTTTTTCAGCAGTTTTGCAACACTCTTTTTGTTGAATCTGTAAGTGGATATTTGTTGTTATTAGAGGCCTTTCTTGAAAAAGGAAATATCTTCATATAAAAACTAGACAGAAGCATTCTGAGAAACTTCTTAGTGATGTGTGTATTCATCTCACAGAGTTAAACCACACTTTTGATTGAGCAGTTTGGAAACAGACTTTTTGTAGTATCTGCATGTAGATATTTAGAGCACTTTGATGCATATGGTGGAAAAGGAAATACCTTAACATAGAAATTAGAAAGAAGGATTCTGAGAAACTTCTTTCTGTTGTTTGCATTCATCTCATAGAGTTGAACCTTTCCTTTGATTGAACATTTTTGAAACACACTTTTTGTAGAATCTGCAAGTGGATATTTGGAGTGCTGTGAGGCCTATGGTGGAAAAGGACATATCTTCACATAAGACCTGTAAAGCAGGTTTCCTAAAAACAGCCTTGTGATGTGTGCATTCATCTCACAGAGGTAAGGGTTTATTTTCTCTGTTCAGTCTGGAAAATCTGCTCTTGTACAATCTGAAAAGGGGTATTTTTGAGCACTTTGAGGCCTATGTTGACAAAGGAAATATTTTCACATACAAAGTAAAAAGAAAGTTTCTCAGATACTTCTTTGAGATATGTGCATTCATCTCACAGAGTTGAACCTCTCTTTTGATTGAGCAGTTTGGAAATGGTATTTTTACAGAATCTGCAAATGGATATTTTTGAGCCCTTTGAGGCCTATGCAGAAAAAGAAGTATCTTCAAAGAAAACTATAAAGAAGGTTTCTGAGAAACTATTTTGTGATGTCTTCGTTCATCTCACAGAGGTAAATGATTCTTTTCTTTTATCAGTTGGGAAACTCTGTTTTTTTAGAATCTGCTAAGGGATATTTGTGAGTGCATAGAGCCTTATGGTGAAAAAGGAATTGTCTTCACATAAAAACTAGACAGAAGCCTACTGAGAAACTTCTTAGTGATGTGTGCATTCATTTCACAGAATCAAAACTTTCTTTTGATTAAGCAGTTTGGAAACATCTTTTTGTGGAATCTGCAAAGGGATATTTCTGAGCACTTTGAGGCCTATGGTGAAAGAGAAAATATGTCCACATAAAAACTAGACTAAAGAATTCTGAGAAACTGCCTTGTGATGTATGCGTTCATCTCACAGATTTCAACAATTCTTTTGATTGAGCAGTTGGGAAACCATCTGTTTGTAGAATCTGCAAAGGTATATTTGTGAGCGCTTTGAGGTCTATGGTTAAAAGGAAATATCTTCACATAAAAACTATAAAGAAGGTTTGTGAACAACCTCTTTGTGATGTGTGCATTCATCTCACAGAGTTGAAATATTCCTTTGACTCAGCAGTTTGGAAACAGTCTTTTTTTAGGATCTGCAAAGGGATACTTTTGAGCACTTTGAGGCCCGTGGTGAAAAAGGAAACACGTTCACATAAAAACAAGATAGAAGCTTTCTGAGAAACATCTTTTTGATATATGTATTCATCCCAGAGAGGTGAACCTTTCTTTTGATGAGCAGTTTGGAAACAGTATTTTGTAGAATTTCCAAATGGTTATTAGTTAGCACTTTGTGTCCTATGTTGAAAAAGGAATTATCTTTACATAAATACTAGACAGAATATTTCAGAGAAACTGCTTTGTGATGTGTGATTTCATCCCACAGAGTTAACCATTTCTCTTCATTGAGCAGATTGGGAATTCTGTTCTTGTAAAATCTGCAAAGGGATATTTGTCAGCGCTTTGAGGCCTATGGTGAAAAAGGAATTATCTTCATGTAAAAACTGGACAGAAGCTTTCCGTGAAACATCTTGGAGATGCGAGAATTCATCTCACAGAACTGAAACATTCTTTTGATTGAGCAGTTTGTAAACAGTATTTTGATAGAATCTGCAAAGGGATATTT
Source organism: Pongo abelii (assembly GCF_028885655.2). Taxonomy (NCBI): domain Eukaryota; kingdom Metazoa; phylum Chordata; class Mammalia; order Primates; family Hominidae; genus Pongo; species Pongo abelii. The sequence continues at coordinate 11,510,178 of NC_072000.2, read as the reverse complement.
GTGATGCTTTGATGCCTATGGTGAAAAAGGAAATATTTTCACATGAAAACAAGAGAGAAGCTTTCTCAGAAAACTCTTTGTGATGTGTGCATTCATCTCACAGATTTGAACCTTTCATTGGATTGAGCAATTTGGATACAGTATTTTTGCAGAATCTGTAAAGGCATATTTTTGAGAGCTTTGAGGCTTATGATGAAATAGGAAATATCTTCACATAAAAACTAGACAGAAGCTTCCCAAGAAACTTCTTTGTGATGTGTGCATTCATCTCATAGAGCTCAACCATTCTTTTGATTGAACAGTTTGGAAACAGTCTTTTTGTAGAATCTGCAAAGGGATATTTATGAGTGCTTTGAGGCCTATGGTGAAAAAGGAAATATATTCACATAAAAAGTATAAACAAGGTTTCTCAGAAGCAGCTTTGTGATGTAAGCATTCATCTCACAGAGGTAAAATTTTCTTTTCTCTGGTCAGTCTGGAAACTGTTCTTGTAGAGTCAGCAAAGGGATATTTAAGAGTCCTTTGAGGCCTATGATGTAAAAAGAAATACCATCACATAAAAGTTAGAGAGAGGATTTCTGAGAAACCTCCTTGTGATGTGCGCATTCATCTCACAGATTTGAACCTTTAATTGGATTGAGCAATTTGGATACAGTATTTTTGTAGAATCTGTAAAGGCATATTTTTGACATCTTTGAGGTTTATAAGGAAATAGGAAATATCTTCACATAAAAACTAGACAGAAGCTTCCCAAGAAACTTCTTTGCGATGTGTGCATTCATCTCATAGAGCTCAACCATTCTTTTGATTGAACAGTTTGAAAACAGTCTTTTTGTAGAATCTGCAAAGGGATATTTATGAGTGCATTGAAGCCTATGGTGAAAAAGGAAACATAGTCATATAAAAAGGATAAACAAGGTTTCTCAGAAACAGCTTTGTGACGTAAGCATTCATCTCACAGAGGTAAACTTTTCTTTTCTCTGGTCAGTCTGGAAACTGTTCTTGTAGAGTCTGCAAAGGGATATGTATGAGTCCTTTGAGGCCTGCGGTGAAAAAAGAAATATCTTCACATAAAAATTAGAGAGAGGCTTTCTGAGAAACGTCTTTGTGATGTGGGAATTCATCTCACAAAGATGAAACTTACTTTTGATTGAGCAGTATGGAAACTATCTGTTTGTGGAATCTGCAAAAGGATATTTATGAGCATTTTGACGCCAATGGTAAAAAAGGAAATGTACTCATATAAAAGGTATAAAGAAGGTTTCTTAGAAACAGCTTTGTGATGTGTGCATTGATCTCACAGAGGTAAATGTTTATTTTCTCTGATTAGTCTGGAAACTCTGTTCTTGTAGAATCTGCAAAGGGATATTTGTGAGTGCTTTGAGGCCTATGGTGAAAAAGAAAATATCTTCACATAAAAACTAGACAGCAGCTTTCTTAGTGGCTTCTTTGTGATGTGTGCAATCATCTCACAGAGTTCAACCATTATTTTGATTGAGCAGTCTGGAAACTGCCTTTGTGTAGAATCTGCAAGGGATATTTTTCAGGACTTTGAGTGCTATGGTGAAAAAGGAAATATCTTCACATAAACAATGGACAGAAGATTTCTGAGAAACCTCTTTGTGATGTGTGCATCCATCTCACAGAGTTCAAACATTTATTTGGTTGAACAGTTGGGAAGACGCCTTTTTGCAGAATCTGCCAAGGGATATTGCTGAGCACTTTGAGGCTTATGGTGAAAAAGGAAATACCTTCACATAAAAACTATAAAGAAGGTTTCTGATAAAATTCTTTGTGATGTATGCATTCATCTCATGGAGTTGAACTATTTTTTTGATTGAGCAGTTTGGAAACAATCTTTTTGTAGAATCTGCAAAGGGATATTTTTGAGAGCTTTGAGTCCTAGGGAGAAAAAAGATATATCACATAAAAAGTATAAAGAAGGTTTCTGAGAAAGAGTTTTGTGATGTGTGCATTCATCTCACAGAGGAAAACATTTGTTTTCTTTGATCAGTCTGGAAATTCTGTTCTTGTAAAATCTGCTAAGGGATATTTGTGAGCAGATGGAGGCCTATGGTGAAAAAGGAAAGGTCTTCATATAAAAATTAGACAGAAGCCTCCTGTGAAACTTCTTACTAATGTGTGCATTCATCTCACAGATTTGAAACTTTCTTTTCTTTGAGCCGTTTGGAAACAGTCTTTTTCTAGAACCTGCAAAAGGCTATTTGGAGCACTTTGAGGCCTATGGTGAAAAAGGAATTATATTCACATAAAAACTAGACTGAAGGTTTCTGAGAAACTTCTTTGAGGTGTGTGCATTCATCTCACAAAGTTCAATAATTATTTTTATTGAGCAGTTTGGAAACAGTCTTTTTGCAGAATCTGCAAAGAGATATTTGTGAGGGCATTGAGGCCTATGGTTAAAAAGGAAACATTCAGATAAAAACTTAATAGAAGCTTTCAGAGAAACTTCTTTTTGACATGTGCATTCATCTCACAGAGTTGAAACTTTCTTTTGATGAGCAGTGTGGAAACAGACTTTTTGTAGAATCTGCAAAGGAACAATTTTGAGCACTTTGCATCCAGTGGTGAAAAAGGAAATACCTTCACATGAAAACTAGACAGAATGTTTCTGAGAAACTGCTTTGTGATATGTGCACTCATCTCCCAGATGTTTCTGTTTCTTTTCATTGAGAAGATTTGAAACTCTTTTCTTGTAAAATCTCCAAAGTGATATTTATGAGCCCTTTGAAGCATATGGTGAAAAAGGAAATATCTTCACATAAAAACTACACAGAAGCTTTCTGAGAAACATTCTAGTGATGTGAGCATTCATCTCACAGAGTTGAAACATTCTTGTGATTGAGCAGTGTGTGAAGAGTCTTTTTGTAGAATCTGCAAAGGGATATTTGTGAACCTTTTGAGGCCTATGGTGAAAAAGGAAATATCTTCACATAAAAACTAGAGTGAAGCTTTCTGAGAAACCTCTTTGTGGTGTGCATACATCTCACAGATTTGAACCTTTCTTTTGACTGAGCAATTTGGTAAAAGTATTTTTGTAGAATCTGTAAAGGGATATTTGTGAGCACTTTGAGGCCAGCGGTGAAAAAGCAAGTATCTTCACTTAAAATCTAGACAGAAGCATTCTGAGAAACTTCCTTGTGATGTGTGCATTCATCACACAGAGTTAAACCTTTGTTTTTGTTGAGCAGTTTGGAAACAGTCTTTTTGTAGAATCTGCAAATGGATATTTGGAGCACTTTGAGGCCTATGGTGAAAAAGGAAATATATTCACATAAAAACTAGAGTGAAGGTTTCTGAGAAACTTCTTTGAGATGTGTGCATTCATCTCACTGTGTTCAATAATTCTTTTTATTCAGTGGTTTGGAAACAGTCTTTTTGTAGAATCTGCAAAGGGACATTTGTGAGAGCTTTGAGGTGAGGCCTATGGTGAAAAAGGAAATATCTTCACAGAAAAACTATAAAGAAAGTTTCTGAGAAACTTCTTCATGATGTGTGCATTCATCTCACAGAATTGAAACATTCTTCAGATTGAGCAGTTTGAAAACAATCCTTTTGGTACAAACTGCAAAGGGATATTTAGGAGCGCATTGAGGCCTATGGTGAAAAAAGAAATATCTTCACACAAAAACTAGAAAGAAGCATTCTGAGAAGCTGCTTTAAGATATGTGTATTCATCTCACAGAGGTAAATATTTCTTTTCATTGAGCAGTTTGTAAACTCTGTTATTCTAGAATTTACAAATGGTTATTTTTGAGTGCTTTGAGGCCCACATTGAAAAAGGGATTATCTTCACATAAAAACTAGTGAGAACCTTGCTGAGAAACTACTTTCTGATGTGTGCATTCATCTAACAGAGTTGAAACTTTCTTTTGATTGAGCAGTTTGGAAAGTCTTTTTGTAGATTCTGCAAAGGCATATTTGGGAGTGCATTGAGAACTATGTTCAAAAAGGGAATATCTTCACATAAAAACGAGAAGGAGGTTTTCTGAGAAACTTCTTTGTGATGTGCACATTCATCTCACAGTGTTGAACCACTCTGTTTATTGATCAGTTTGGAAACATTCTTTTCATAGAATTTGGAAAGGGATATCTGGGAGCACGTTGAGGCATATGGTGAAAAAGGAAATATCTTCACATAAAAAGTATAAAGAAATTTTCTGAGTAACTCCTTTCTGACATGTGCATTCATCACACAGAAGTAAAAGTTTCCTCCCATTGAGCAGTCAGTTTTTATGTGAAGATGTTTCCCTTTTCACCATAGACCTCAAACTGCCTATATATATCCCTTTGCAGATTCTACAAAAAGACTGTTTCCAAACGGCTCAAAGAAAGTTTCCACTCTGCGAGATGAATGCACAAATCACAGAGAAGTTTCTCAGAAAATTTCTGTCTACTTTTTATTTGTTGATACTCCCTTTTTCACCATAGGCCTCATACCACTCATAAATAACCCTTTGCAGATTCTACAAAAAGACTGTTTCCAAACTATTCAATCAAAAGAAAGGTTCAACTCTGTGAGGTGAATGCACCCATCACAAAGAAGTTTCTCAGAAAGCTTCTGTCTAGTTTTTATTTGACGATGTTTCCTTTTTCAATGTAGGCCTCAAAGTGCTCACAAGTGTTCCTTTACAGAATTTATAAAAAGACTGTTCCCAAACTGTCCAGCCAAAACAAAGCTTCAACTCTTTGAGATGAATGCACACATCACAAAGAAGTTTCTCAGAAAGCTTCTGTCCAGTTTTTATTTGAAGGTATTTCCTTTTTCACCATAAGTCTCAAAGCATTCAAATTATCACTTTGCAGATTCTACAAAAACATTTTCCAACCTGCTCTATCTAAAGAAAGGTTCAAAGCTGTGAGAAGAAAGCACACATCAAAAAGAAGTTTCATAGAATGCTTCTGTCTAGTTTTTATGTGTAGACATTTCCTTTTTCACCATAGGCCAAAAAGGGATCCCAATTATCCCTTTGTACATTCTACAAAAGGACTGTTTCAAAACTGCTCAATCCAAAGACAGTTTCAACTCTTCAAGATGAATGCACACATCACAACGAAGTATCTCAGAAAGCTTCTGTCTAGTTTTTGTGTGAAGATATTTCTTTTTTCACCATAGGCTTCAAAGAGCTCACAAATATCACAAAGCAGGTTCTACAAAAAGACTCTATCCAAACTGGTCAATGAAAAGAACACTTCAAATCTGTGAAATGAATGAGCACATCACAAAGAATTTTCTCAGAAAGCTTCTGTGTAGTTTTTATGTGAAGATATTTCCATTTTCACCATAGACCTGAAATCACCTACATACGTCCCTTTGCAGATTCTACAAAAAGATTGTTTCCAAACTGCTTAATCAAAGAAAGCTTTCTACTCTGTGAGATGAATGCACACATCACAGAGAAGTTTCTCAGAAAGTTTCTGTCTAGTTCTTGTTTGTTGATATTCCTTTTTTCACCATAGACTTCAAACTGCTCATAAATAACCCTTTGTAGATTCTACAAAAGGACTGTTTCCAAACTGCTCAATCAAAAGAAAGGTTCAACTCTGTGTGATGAATGCACACATCACAAAGAATTTTCTCAGAAGTCTTCTGTCTAGATTTTATTTGTGGATATTTCCTTTTTCACAACAGGCCTCAAAAAGCTCACAAATATCCCTTTGCATATTCTACAAAAAGATGGCTTCCAAACTACTCAATGAAAGAAAATTCAACTCTGTGAGATGAATGCACACATCACAAAATGGTTTCTCAGAATACTTCTGTCTAGTTTTTATATGAAGATATTTCCTTTTTCACCACATGCCTCAAACCACTCAAAAACATCCCTTTGCAGATTCTCCAAAAAGACTGTTTCCAAACTGCTCAATCAAAAGAAAGATTCAACTCTTTGAGATGCATACACCCATCACAAAGAAGTTTCTCAGAAAACATGAGTCTAGTTTTTATGTGAAGATATTTCCTTTTTCACCATAAGCCTCAAAGCCTTCACAAATATCACTTTGCAGGTTCTATGAAAAGACTGTTTCCAAACTGCTCAATCAAAAGAAAGTTTCAACCCTGTGAGACGAATGCACGCATCACAAAGAAGTTTTTCAGAAAGCTGCTGTCTACGTTTCATTTTTCAATATTTCCGTTTTCACCATAGGACTCAAACCACTGAAACATATCACTTTGCAGATTCTACAAAAAGACGGTTTCCAAACTGCCCAAATGAAAAGAAAGGTTCAACTCTCTGAGACGAATGTGCACATCATGAAGAAGTTTCTCAGAATGTTTCTCTCTAGGTTTTATGTGAAAATATTTCCTTTTTCACTGCAGACCTCAAACCACTCATAAATATCCCTCTGCACATTCTACAAAAATACTGTTTCCAACCTGATAAGTCAAAAGAAAGTTTCAACTCTGTGAGATTAATGCACACATCACAAGGAAGTTTCTCAGATAGCTTCTGTCTACTTTTTATGTGAAGGTATTTCCTTTTTCACCATATGCCTCAAGACGCCTTCAAATATCCCTTTACAGATTATACAAAAAGACTCTTCCCAAACTGCTCAATCAAAACAAAGGTTCAACTCTGTGAGATGTATGCACACATCTCAGAGAAGTTTCTTTGAAAACTTCTGTATAGTTTTTATGTAAAGACATTTCCTTTTACACTATAGGCCTCAAAGAACTCAAAAATGTCTCCTTACAGATTCTACAAAAATACTGTTTTTGAACTGGTGAATCAAAACAAATGTTCAACTCTGTGAGATGAATGCACACATCCTAAAGAAGTTTCTCAGAAAGCTTTTTTATAGGTTTAGGTGAAGATATTTCCTTTTCCACGATAAGCCTGAAAGCATTCACAGATATCTCTTTGCAGATTGTACAAAAAGACTATTTGAAAACTTCTCAGTCAAAACAAAAGTTCAACTATGTGAGATGAATGCACACATCACAAAGAATTTTCTCAGAAAGCTTCTGTTTAGATTTTATTTGTAGATAACTCGTTTTTCACCATGGTTTCAAATTGCTCACAATTATTCCTTGCAGGTTCTAAAAAAGACTGTTTCCAAACTACTCAATCAAAAGAGCATTTCAACTCTGTGAGATGAACACACCCATCACAAAGAAGTTTCTCAAAAAGCTTCTGTCTAGTTTTCATGTGAAGATAATTCCTTTTTCAACAAAGGCCTCAATGGGCTCACAAATATCCCTATGCAGATTCTACAAAAAGACTGTTTCCAAACTACTCAATCAAAAGGAAGATTCAACTCTGTGAGATGAATGCACACATCACAAAGAAGTTTCTTAGAATAGTTTTTTCTAGTTTTTATGTGAAGTCATTTCCTCTTTCACTGTAGGCCAAAAATGGATCGCAAATATCCCTTTGCAGATCTTACAAAAATATTGATTCAAAACTTCTCAATCAAAAGAAAGGTTCAACTCTGTGAGACAAATGCACACATCACAAAAAAGTTTCTCAGAAAGCTTCTATCTAGTTTTTATGTGAAGATATTTCCTTTTTCACCATAGACCTCAAAGCTCTCTCAAATGTCTCTTTGCAGATTCTACAAGAAGACAGTTTCCAAACTTCTCAATCAAAAGGCAGGTTCATATCTGTGAGGTAAATGCACACATCACAAAGAAGTTTCTCAGAAAAGTTCTGTCTAGTTGTTATGGGCTGATATTTCCTTTTTCACCATAAGCTTCAAAGCCTTCAGAAATATCAGTTTTCAGATTCTACAAAAAGTGTGTTTCCAAACTGCTCACTGAAAAGAAAGGTTCAACTCTGAGAGATGAATGCACACATCACAAAGAGGTTTCTCAGAAATCTTCTGTCTGGTTTTTATGTGAAGATATTTCCTTTGTCACCATAGGCCTCCTATCACTCACAAATATCCCTTTGCAGATTCTACAAAAAGACTGTTTCCAAACTGCTCAATCAAGAGAATGGTTCAACTCTGTGACATGAAGGCACACATCATAAAGTAGTTTCTCAGAAATATTCTGTCTAGCTTTTATATGAATATATTTACTTTCTCACCATATGCCTTAAGACACTCACAAATATCCCTTTGGAGATGCTCCAAAAAGATGGTTTCCAAACTGCTCAATCAAAAGAAAAGTTCAACTCTGTGAAATGAATGCACACATGACAAAGAAGTTTCTCAGAAAGTTTCTGTGTAGATTTTATTTGTAGATATTTCCTTTTTCATCATAAGCCTCAAACTGCTCACAAATATCCCTTTGCAGAATCTACAAAAAGAACGTTTCCAAACTGCTCAATCAACAGCAATGTTGAAATCTGTGAGATGAATGCACACATCACAAAAAAGCTTCTCAGAAAGTTTCTTTTTTTTTATGTGAAGATATATCCTTTTTCAACATAAGCCTCAAATCGTTCACAAACATCATTTTGAAGATTCTACAAAAAGACTGTTTCCAAACTGATCAATCAAAAGAAAGGTTCAACTCCATGAGATGAATGCAGACATCACAAAGAAGTTTCTCAGGAAGATTCTTTCCAGTATGTATTTGTAGACATTTCCCTTCTCACCATAGGGCTCAAACCGCTCACAAATATCCATTTATAGATCTACAAAAGACTCTTTCCAAACAGCTCAATTAATAGAAAGGTTCAACTCTTGAGATGAATGCACACATCAAGTAGAGGTTTCTCAGAAAGCTTCTGTCTAGTTTTTATGTGAATGTATTTCCTTTTTCACCATTAGCCTCAAAGCTTTCACAAATGTCTCTTTGCAGATTTTACAAAAAGACTGTAGCCTAACTGCTCAATCAAAAGATCAGTTCCAAACTGTGAGATGCATGCTGACATCACAAAGAAGTTTCTCAGAAAGATTCTGTCTAGTTTTTACCTGAATATATTTACTTTCTCAACTTAGGCCTCAAACTGCTCACAAATATCCCTTTGCAGATTTTCCAAAAAGACACTTTACAAACTGCTCAATCAAAAGAAAGTTTCAACACTGTGATATGAATGCTCACATCAAAAAAAAAGTATCTCAGAAGTCTTCTGTCTAGATTTTATTTGTGGATATTTCCTTTTTCACCATAAGCCATAAACTGCTTAAAAATATCCCTTTGCAGATTCTACAGAAAGACAATTTACAAACTCCTCAATCAAAAGAAAGTTTCAATCCTGTGAGATGAATGCTCACATCACAAAAAAATGTCTCAGTAAGCTTCTGTCTAGATTTTATATGTTGATATTCCCTTTTTCACTTTAAGCCATAAATCACTTAAAATATCCCATTGGAGATTCTACAAAAAGACTGTTTCCAAACTGCTCAATGAAAATAATGGTTCAACTCTGTGAGTTGAATGCGCTCATCACAAAGAAGTGTCACAGAAAGATTCTGTCGAGATTTTATTAGTGGATATTTCCATTTTCACCATAAGCCTGAAAGGGCTCACAAATATCCTTTGGCAGAATCTCTAAAAAGACGGTTTACAAACTGCTCAATCAAAAGAAACATTCAGCTCTGTGTGATGAATGCACACATCACAAACAAGGTTCTCAGAAAGATTCTGTCTAGTTTCTATTTGAAGATATTTCCTTGTTCACCATAGGCCTCAAAGCGCACCAAATATCCAATTGCACATTCTACTAAAAGACTTTTTCCAAACTGCTCAATCAAAAAAAAGGTTCAACTCTATGAGATGAAAGTGCACATCACAAAGAAGTTTCTCAGATGGTTTCTTTCTAGTTTTAATGTGAACACATTTCCTTTTTCACCGTACGCTTCAGTGGTCTCAAAAATATCTCTTTGCAGATCCTACAAAAGGCCTCTTTCCAAACTGCTCTAACAAAGGAAAGTTTCAACTCTGTGAGGCAAAATCACATATCATAAATAAATTTCTCAGAAAGCTTCTGTCTAGTTTTCATGGGAAGATATTTCCTATTTCACCTTAGGCCATAAAGGGATAACAAGTATCCCTTTACAGAATCTACAAAAAGACTCTTTCCAAACTGCTCCACCAAAAGAACATTTCAACTGTATGAGATTAATGGATGCATAACAAAGCAGTTTCTCAGAAAGCTTCTGTCTAGTTTTTATGTGAAGATATTTCTGTTTCACCATAGGCCTCAAACGTCTAAGAAATATCCCTTTGCAGATTGGACATAAAGACTGTTTCCAAACTTCTCAATCAAAAGAAATTTTCAACTCTGTGTTATGAATGTGCACATCACAAAGAACTTTCTCAGAATGCTTCTGTCTAGTTTTTATGTGAAGATATTTACTTTTTCACCATAGGCCTTAAACCACTCCCAAATATCCCTCTGCATATAATACAAAAAGACTGCTTCCAAACTGCTTAATGAAAAGAAAGTTCAACTCTGTGGGATAAAAGCACACATCACAAAGACGTTCTTCAGAAAGCTTCTCACTCGATTTTATGTGAAGATATTTAATTTTTCACCACAAGACACAAAGCGCTCCAAATATCCATTTGCAGAGTCTTCAAAAAGACTGTTTCCAAACGGATCAATCAAAAGAAAGTTTCAACTCTGTGAGATGAATGCAAACATCACAAAGAAATTTCTCAGAATGCTTCTGTCTAGTTTTTCTCTGAAGATATTTCCTATTTCACCATGGCCCTCAATGGACTCACATATATCCTTTCGCAGATTCTACAGAAAGACTGTTTCTGAACTTCTCAATGAAAAGAAATGTTCAACTCTGGGAGATGAATGGACACATGAAAAAGAAGTTTCTCAGAATGCCTCTGTGTAGTTTTTATGCTAATATATTTCTTTTTCACCATAGACCTCAAACCACTCAGAAACATCCCATTGCAGATTGTACGAAAAGATGGTTTCCAAACTGCTCAATGAAAAGAAAGGTTCAACTCTGTGACATGAATATGCACATCACAAAGAAGTTTTTCAGAAAGCTTCTGTTTAGTTTTTAAGTGAAAATATTTCCTTTTTCACCATAGGCCTCAAAGCCCTCCAAATACCCTTTTGCAGAATCTACAAAAAGAGAGTTTCCACACTGTTCAATGAAAAGAAAGATTCAAATCTGAGAGATGAAAGCACACGTCACAAAGAAGTTTCCCATAATGCTTCTGTCTACTTGTTTTGTGAAGATGTTTTCTATTTCAATATAAACCTCAAAGGGCTCACAAATATCCCTTTGCAGACTCTACAAAAAGACAGTTTTCTAACTGCTCCATGAAAAGAAAGTTTCAACTCTGTGAGACGAATGCACAAATAATAAATTAATTTCTCATAATGCTTCTGTCTAGTTTTTATGTGAAGATATTTCTTTTTCACCATAGGCATAAAACCGTTCAGAAATATCTCTTTGTAGATTCTACAAAAAGACTGTTTCCAAACTGCTCAATCAAAAGAAAGATTCAACCCTGTGAGATGAATGCACATATAACAAAGGAGGTTCTCAGAAATCTTCTGTCTTGTTTTTATGTGAAGATATTTCCTTTCTCAACATAGGCCTCAAAGTGATACAAATATCCATTTGCAGATTCTACAAAAAGACTGTTTCCAAACTGATCAATCAAAACAAATTTTTAACTCTCTGAGATGAAAGCACACATGACAAAGAAGTTACTCAGCTTTTCTCTAGTTTGTATGTGAAGATATTTCCATTTCACCTGAGGCCATAAAGGGCTCACAAATATTCCTTTGAAGGTTCTACAAAAAGACTGTTTCCAAAGTGCTCAATCAAAAGAAAGGTTCAACTCTGTGAGATGAATGCACACATCACAAAGAAGTTTCTCAGAATACTTCTGTCTAGTTATTATGTGAAGATATTTCCTTTTTCACCATAGTCTTTAAACCGCTCAAAAATATCCCTCTGCAGATACTACAGAAAGACTATTTCCAAACCGGTCCATCAAAGAAAGTTTCAACTCTGTGAGATGAATGGACTCATCACAAAGAAGTTTCTCAGAATTCTTCTGTCTAGTTTTTATGTGAACATATTTCTTTTTTCACCGTAGGACTCAAATTGCTCCAAATATCCATTTGCAGATCCTACAAAAAGAATGTTTCCAAACTGCTCAATCAAAAGTTAGGTGCAACTCTGTGAGACGAAAGCACACATCACAAAGAAGTTTCTCAGAAAGCTTCTGTCTACTTTTTATATGAAGGTATTTCCTTTGGCACCATAAGACTCAAACTGCTCACAAATATAACTCCGCTTATACTTCCAAGAGACTTTATCCAAATTGCTAAATCAAAAGAAACGTTCAACATTGTGAGATGAATGCACACATCACAAAGCAGTTTCCCAAAATGCTTCTGTCTAGTTATTTTGTGAAGATATTTCCTTTTTCACTATTTAAACCACTCAAAAATATCCCTCTGCAGATACTACAAAAAGACTGTTTCCAAACTGATCCATCAAAGAAAGTTTCAATTCTGTGAGATGAATGGACTCATCACAAAGAAGTTTCTCAGAATTCTTCTGTCTAGTTTTTATGTGAACATATTCCCTTTTTCACCATAGGACTAAAATTGTTCCAAATATAAATTTGCAGATTCTACAAAAAGAATGTTTCCAAACTTCTCAATCAAAAGAAAGGTGAAACTTTGTGAGACGAAAGCACGCATCACAAAGAAGTTTCTCAGAAAGCTTCTGATTACTTTTTATATGAAGGTATTTCCTTTTGCACAATAGGCCTTAAACTGCTCACAAATATATCTCTGCTTATACTTCCAAGAGACTTTCTCCAAATTGCTAAATCAAAAGAAACGTTCAAATTTGTGAGATGAATGCACACATCACAAAGAAGTTTCTCAAAATGCTTCTGTCTAGTTTTCATGTGAAGATATTTATTTTTCACCATTGGCCTCAAACCACTCTGAAATATGCCTTTGCAGTTTGTACAAAAAGACTGTTTCCAAACTGCTCAATGAAAAGAAATGGTCAACTATTAGAGATGTATGGAAATGTCACAAATAGTTTTCTCAAAAAGCTACTGTCTAGTTTTTATGTGAAGATATTTCCTTTTCCACTATAGGCCTCAAAACGCTCCAAATATCCATTTGCAGATTCTACAAAAAGACTGTTTCCAAACCACCCCATAAAAAGAAAGGTTCAACTCTGTGAGAGGAAAGTGCACATCACAAAGAAGTTTCTCAGAAAGCTTCTATCTAGTTTTTATGTGAAGATATTTCTTATTTCAAAATAGGCCATAAGGGGCTCACAAATATCCACTTGCAGATTCTAAGAAAATACATGTTCCAAACTGCTAAATCAAAAGAAAAGTTTAACTCTGTGAGATGAATGGGCACATCACAAAGAAGTTTCTCAGAAAGCTTCTGTCTAGTTTTTATGTGAAGATATTTCTTTTTCACCATAAGCCACAAAAGGCTAAGAAGTTTCCCTTTGCAGCTTCTACAAAACGACTGTTTCCAAACTGCTCAATCAAAAGAAAGGTTCGACTCTGCGACATGAATGGATACATCACAAAGAAGTTTTTCAGAATGCTTCTGTCTACTTTTTATGTACAGGTATTTCGTTTTCACCATAGACCTCAATTGGCTCAGAATTATCCCTTTGCTCATTTTACAAAAAGACTATTTCCAAACTGCTCAAACAAAAGAAAGATTCAACTCTCTGAAATGAAAGCCCACATCACAAAGAAGTTTCTCAAAGTGCTTCTGTCTAGTTTTTCTGTGAATATATTTCCTTTTTGACCTTAGGCCTCAAAGCTCCCCAAATATCCATTTGTAGACTCTTCAAAAAGACTGTTTCCAAAGTGATCAATCAAAAGAAAGTTTCAACTGTGTAGGATGAAAGCACACATCACAAAGAAATTTCTCAGAAAGATTCTGTCTAGTATTTATGTGAAGATATTCCCTATTTCTCCATAGGCCTAAAGGGGATCACAAATATCAATTTGCAGATACTACAAGAAGACTGTTTCCAAACTGCTCAATGAAAAGAAAGGATCAACTCTGTGAGGTGAATGCACAGATGAAAAAGAAGTTTCTCAGAATGCTTCCGTCTGGTTTTTATGTGAAGATATTTCTTTTTCACCACAGGCCTGAAACCACTCAGAAATATTCCTTTGCAGATTGCACAAAAAGAACGTTTCCAAACTCTTCAATGAACAGAAAGGTTCAACTCTTTGATATGAATGCAAACATCACAAAAAGTTATCTCTAAAACATTCTGTCTGGTTTTTATGTGAATATTTACTTTTTCAGCATAGGCATCAAACAGCACACAAATATACATTTGCAGATTCTATACAATGACTTGTTCCCAAACTGCTCAATGAAAAGAAATGTTCAATTCTGTGAGATGAAAGCACACATCACAAAGAAGTTTCTCAGAAAGTTTCTGTCTACTTTTTAGATACAAATACTTCCTTTTTCACCTTATGCCTCAAAGTGCTCCAAATATCCATTTACCGATTCTACAAAAAGAGTGTTTCCAAACTGCTCAATCAAAGGAAACGTTCAACTCTGTGAAATGAAAGCACACATCACAAAGAAGTTTCTCAGAATGCTTCTGTCTAGTTATTATGTGAAGACATTTTCTATTTCACTATAGGACTCAAAGGGCTCAGAAATATCCCTTTGCAGATTCTACAAAAGGACTGTTTCCAAACTGCTCAATCAGAAAGAAGGTTTGCAAGCATCACAAAGAAGTTTCTCAAAAATCTTCTGTCTAGTTTTTATGTGAAGATATTTCCTATTTCATAATAGGTCTCAAAGGGCTCAGAAATATCCCTTTGCAGATTCTATGAAAAGACTCTTTCCAAACTACTGAATGAAATGAAAGTTTCAAATCTGTGTGATGAATGCACACATCACAGAGAAGTTTCCCGGAATGCTTCTGTCTGATTTTTATGTGAAGATATTTCTTTTTCACCATAGGCCTCAAACCACTCAGAAATATCCCTTTACAGATTGTGCAAAAAGGCAGTTTCTAAACAGCTCAATGAAGAGGAAGATTCAACTCTGGGAGATGAATGCAAACATCACAAAGAAGTTTCTCAAAAAGCTTCTGTCTGGTTTTTATGTGAAGGTATTTCCTTTTTCACCATAGGCCTCAAACTGCTCACAAACATCCCTTTGCAGATTCTACAAAAAGACTGTTTCCAAACTGCACAATGAAAAGAAAGGTTAAACTCTGTGAGATGAAAGCACACATCACAAAGAAGTTTCTCAGAATGCTTTTGTATAGTTTTATGTGAAGAAGCTACCTTTTTCACCATAGCAATCAAAAGAAGGGTTCAAATATGTGGGATGAATGCACACATCGCAAAGAAGTTTCTCAGAAAACTTCTGTTTAGTTTTTTGTGAAGATATTTCCTTTTTCACCATGGGCCTCAAAGCACTCCAAATATCCACTTGCAGATGCTACAAAAAGAGTGTTTCCAATCTGCTCAATCAAAAGAAAGTTTCAACTCTGTGAGGTGAAAGCACACGTCACAAAGAAGTTTCTTAGAAACCTTCTGTCTAGTTTATATGTGAAGATATTTCATATTTCAAAATAGGCCTCAAAGGGCTCAGAAGTATACCCTTGCAGATGCTACAAAACAGCGTGTTTCCAAACAGCTCAATCAAAAGAAAGATTTAACTTGGTGAGATCAATGCACACATTACATAGAAGTCTCTCATAATGCTTCTGTCTAGTATTTTGAGAAGCCATTTCCTTTTTCACTATAGGCCTCAGTCTGCTCATTAATAGCCCTCTGCAGATACTAGAAAAAGAGTCTTTCCAAACTGCTCAATCAAAATAAAAGTTCAAATCTTTGAGATGAAAGCCCACGTCACAAAGAAGTTTCTCAGAAAGTTTCTGTCTAGTTTTTATGTGAAGATATTTCCTATTTCACCTTAGGCCTCAAAGGGATCACAACTATCCCTTTTCAGATTCTACAAAAAACTCTTTCCGAACTGCTTCATCAAAGGAAAGGTTCAATTCTGTGAGATGAATGCACACATAAAAAATCAGTTTCTCAGAATGCTTCTGTCTTGTTTTTATGTGAAGATATTACTTTTTCACCATAGGTCTCAAACCGCAAACAGATATTCCTTTGCAGATTGCACAAAAAGTATGTTTCCACAATGCTCAATGAACAGAATGTTTCACCTCAGTGACATGAATGCAAACATCACAAAGAGTTTTCTCAAAATACTTCTGTTCAGGTATTATGTGAAGGAATTTAGTTTCTCACCATAGGCATCAAACTGCTCACAAATATCCCTTTGCAGATTCTACAAAATGACTTGTTGCCAAACTGCTCAATGAAAAGGAAGGTCCAAATCTGAGATGAAAGCACGCATCACAAAGAAGTTTCTCAGAAGTTTCTGTCTAGTTTTTATGTGCAGATATTTCCTTTTTCACCATAGGCCTCAAAGCACTCCAAATATCCCTTTGCAGATTCTACAAAAGGAGTGTTTCCAAACTGCTCAATCAAAAGAGAGGTTCAACTCTTTGAGATAAAAGCACACAGTACAAAGAAGATTTTCAGAAAGCTTTTGTCTAGTTTTTATGTGAAGACATTTCCTATTTCACCGTAGGCCTCAATGGGCTCACAAATATCCCTTTGCAGATTCTACAAAAGGACTCTTTCCAAACTGCCTAATCCAAGGAAAGTTTCAACCCTGTGACATGAATGCACACATCACAAAGAAGTTTCTCAGAATGCTTCTGTCTAGTTTTTATGTGAAAATATTTCCTGTTCACCATAGGCATAAAATGTTGCAAATATCCATTTGCAGATTCTACAAAAAGACTGTTTCCAACCTACTCAATCATAAGAAAAGTTCAACTCTGTGAGATGAAGGCACACATGACAAATAAGTTTCTCAGAAAGCTTCTGTCCAGTTTTTATTTGAAGATTTTCCCTATTTCACCATAGGCCTGTAAAGGCTCAAAAATATCCTTTTGCATATTCTAAAAAAAGACTGTTTCCAAACTTCTCAATCAAAAGAGAGGTTCAAAGATGTGTGATGAATGCACACATCACAAAGAAATTTCTCAGAATGTTTCTGTCTAGTTTTTATGTGAAGATATTACTCTTTCACCATAGGCCTCAAATGGCTCAGAAATATCCCTTTGCAGCTTGTACAAAAAGACTGTTTCCAAACTGCTCAATCAAAAGAAAGTTTCAACACTGTGAGATGAATGCACACATCACAAAGAAGTTTCTCAGAAAGCTTCTGTTTAGCATTCATGTGAAGATATATCGTTTTTCACCATAGGCCTCAATGGGCTAAGAAATATCCCTTTGCAGATTCTACAAAAGGACTGTTTAGAAAACTGCTTAATCCAAAGAAAGGTTCAACTCTGTGAGTTGAATGCACACATCTCAAAGAAGTTTCTCACAACGGATCTGTCGAGTTTTTTTTGTGAAGATATAACCTTTTAAACCTTAGGTCATAAACTGCTCATGAATATCCCTCTGCATATACTACAAAAAGACTGTTTCCAAACTGCTGCATCCAAAGAAATGTTCAACTCTGTGAGATGAATACACCCATCACAAAGAAGTTTCTCAGAATGCTCCTGCCTGGTTTTTATGTGAAGATATTTCCTTTCTCACCATGGGTATCAAAGTGCTCCAAATATCCATTTACAGACTCTACAAAAAGAGTGTTTCCAAACTGCTCATTCAAGAGAAAGGTTCAACTCTGTGAGATGAAAGCACGCATCACAAAGTAGTTTCTCAGAAAGCTTCTGTCTAGTTTTTATGTGAAGATATTTCCTATTTCACCGTAGGCCATAAAGAGCTCACAAATATTTTTTGCAGATTCTTCAAAAAGACTGTTTCCAAACTGCTCAATCCAAAGAAAGGTTCAACTCTGTGAGATGAATGGACACATCACAAAGAAGTTTCTCAGAATGCATCTATCCAGTTTTATGTGAAGATATTTCTTTTTCATCCTAGGCCTCAATGGGCTCAGAAATATCCCTTTGCAGATTGTAAAAAAGAACTGTTTCCAAACTGCTCAATCTAAAGAAAGTTTCACCTCTGTGAGTTGAATGCACACATCACAGAGAAGTTTCCCAGAATGCTTCTGTCTACTTTGTACGTGAAGGTATTTCCTTTTTCACCATAGGCCTCAAACCGTTCACAAATATCCCTCTGTAGATACAACAAAAGGACTGTTTCCAGTCTGCTAAATCAAAAGATAGGCTCAACTCTGTGAGATGAAAGCACACATCACAAAGAAGTTTCTCAGAAAGCTTCTGTCTAATTTTTATATAACGATATTTCCTATTTCACCACAGGCCTCAATGGACTCAAAAATATCCCTTTCAGATTCTACAAAAAGAGTGTTTCTGAACTTCTCAATGAAATGAAAGTTTCAACCCTGTGAGGTGAATGCACACATAAAAAAGAAGTTTCTCAGAATGCTTCTGTCTAGTTTTTATGTGAAGATATTAATTTTTCACCATAGGCCTCAAACTGCTCAGAAATATCCCTTTGCAGATTTAACCAAAAGACTCTTTCCATGCTGCTCAATGAAAAGAAAGATTCATCTGTGTGAGATGAATGCACACGTAAAAAAGAAGTTTCTCAGAATGCTTCTGTCTAATTTTTTTGTGAAGATATTTCCTTTTTCAAAATAGTCCTTAAAGCATTCAAAATTATCCCTCTGCAGATACTACAAAAAGACTGTTTCCAAACTGCTCCATGAAAAGAAAGGTTCAACTCTGTGAGATGAATGCACTCATCAGGAAGAAGTTTCTTGGAATGATTCTGTCTAGTTTTTATGTGAAGATAATTCTTTTTCACTACAGGCATCAAACGGCTCAGAAATATCCATTTGCAGATTGTACAAAAATACTGTTTCCAATCTGCTCAATCAAAAGAAAGGTTCTGCTCTGTGATATGAATCCAGGCATCACAAAGAAGATTCTCAGAGAGCTGCTTTTTAGTGTTTTTGTGAAAATATTTCCGTTTTCACCATAGGCCTAAAAGCGCTGCAAATATCCATTTGTGGATTCTACAAAAAGACTGTTTAGAAACTGCTCAATCAAAAGAAAAGTTCAACTCTGTGAGCTGAAATCACACATTGCAAAGCGTTTTCTCAGAAAGATTCTGTCTAGTTTTTATGTCAAGGTATTTCCTGTTTCATCATAGGCTGTGAAGGGCTCACAAACATCCATTTGCATATTTTAAAAAAAGACTGTTTCCAAACTGCTCAAACAAAAGGAAGGTTCAACTCTGTGAGATGAATGCACACATCAGAAAGAACTTTCTCAGAATGCTTCTGTCTAGTTTTTATGGGAAGTTATCTCTTTTTCACCTTAGGTCTCAAATGGCTAAGAAATATCCCTTTGCAGATTTTACAAAAAGACGGTTTCCAAACTGCTCAATAAAAGAAGTTTCAACACTGTGAGATGAATACACACATCAAAAAGAAGTTTCTCAGAAAGCTTCTGTTTTCTTTTTATTTGAAAATATTTCCCTTTTCACCATAGGTCTCAATGGGCTCAGAAATATCTCTTTGCAAGATTCTACAAAATGACTGTTTAGAAAACGGCTGGATCCAAATTACACCATTATGGCTCAAACACTGCAGACTCAACCTCCCCAGGGTTAGGCTATTCCTCAAGGGATCCTACAGCCTCGGCCTCCCAAAGTGTTGGGGTTACAGGCGTGAGCCACCAGCACCCGGCCTGGGTTAATACATCTGGTCTCACTACGTCTTAACCACACACCCATGAAGAACTCAAGTCAAGAGAGAGTTGGCAAGAGACTCTCAGCATTCTCTCCCGAAAGCAGTGAGGTGGATGGCAGACGTGTGTCCCGAGCTCCTGGGGTTTTAGGTGACCATGTGTAGAGGAGAGATTTCCAATGTTTCCAGAGAGGCATGAGCCACAGTTATTCGGGGCATCCGAACACGAGATGGGGTTTCTGACAGCAATTTAAGGCCAGGAAGGGCGAGAATCTGCCAAGGCAAATGTCCCAGGGTGGGGCCAATGGAACCCAAGGTAGAGGGAGTCAGCTGTCCTCACAGAGAGGACTCCAGCCCTAGGCCCCGCTGTGCAGACCAAATCAGAAGGAAGAGAGTCCTAAGGTCCTACATGCCACATCCCTCCACTGAACTTGGGAGTGGATCTGTTTCAAAACATGAGGTGACTTTCGCTTTGCAATGGATCACAAGGGGCCGGGCTTTCCAGAGTCGGCAGGATAAAGAAGTCATTCTGGCTCGGCCACCCCCATCCGCCGGTAACTGGTGAATTTAAAGGAGCCGAGGCTGGCCGGGCCGGAGCCGCTACAGGTGGGACGGTGGTGGGTGGGGTGGGGGTTTCCTGAGGCCCTGCAGAAATTGGGCCTTTGCCTCGAGGATGACAGTGCTGCAGGAACCTTTCCAGGCTGCTATATGGCAAGCACTAAACCACTATGCTTACCGAGATGGGGTTTTCCTCACAGAACGCCTTTATGCAGAAGTACACTCAGAAGAAGCCTTGTTTTTAATGGCGACCTGTTCTTACCTCCCAGGAAAGGCCTATAAAGCATATAGACTCTTGAAAAGACACAGTTGTCCTACACCACAATGCAAATACCTGCTTGCAAAATGTTGTGTTGATCTCAGTAAGCTTGCAGACTGGGAACAAATCTTATCTGGTGGAGTGTTTAATAAGCAGAAAAGCCATGATGATATTGTTACTGAGTTTGGTGATTCAGTTTGCTTTCCCCTTCCATTGTTGGGACGTGTATATTGCAAGACAGATCGGCTTGCCAAAGGATAAGAATGTTACCAAAAGAGACTTAGTTTAAATCCTTTCCTCTGGTATCCCTTTGAATCATTATGTGAAATAGGTGAAAAGCCAGATCCTGACCAAACATTTAAATTCACATCTTTACAGAACTTTAGAAACTGTCTGCCCAACTCTTGCACAACACAAGTACCTAATCACAGTTTTTGTCACAGACAGCCTGAGACCATTCTTATGGAAACACCCCAGGACACAATTGAATTAAACAGAGTCAATTTAGAATCTTTCAATTCAAAGTACTCCTTGAATACGGATTCCCCAGTGTCTTTTATTGATTCAGCTGTAATTTCACCTGAAAGTATCCCACTGGGAACAGGAACTTCCATATTATCTAAACAGGTTCAAAATAAACCAAAAACTGGTCAAAGTTTATTAACAGGACCAGCAGCTCTTAGTCCATTTACCCCAAGTTTTGGGATTTTGCCATTAGAAACCCCAAGTCCTGGAGATGGATCTTATTTACAAAACTACACTAATACACCTTCTGTAATTGATGTGCCATCCACTGGAGCCCCTTCAAAAAAGTCTGTTGCCAGAATTGGCCAAACTGGAGCAAAGTCTGTCTTCTCACAGAGTGGAAATAGCCGAGAGGTAACTACAATTCTTTCACTAACAGAAAGTTCTGGTCCATAAATAACTACAACACCTCAGGTAATGAGCCCCACTATGACATCTCCCCCAAATGCACGGCATCGAAGAAGTTCATGACTCTTTACTAGTGACAGTTCCACAACCAAGGAGAATAGGAAGAAATTAAAAATGAAGTTTCCACCTAAAATCCCAAACAGAAAAACAAAAAGTAAAACAAATAAAGGAGGAATAACTCAATCTAATATAAATGACAACCTGGAAATTACAAAATTGGACTCTTCCATCAATTCAGAAGAGGAAATATCCACAATCACACCTCAGATTCAGGCTTTTCATCTACAAAAAGCAGCAGCAGAAGGCTTGATGAGCCTTCTTCTGAAAGGGGGAAAGGTTATTTAGATTTATGTTCATACCACTGCAAAGAAGCTATAAATATTTTGAGCCATCTACCTTCTCACCACTTCAATACTGGTTGGGTACTTTGCCAAATTGGAAGGTCCTATTTTGACCTTTCAGAGTACATGCAAGCTGAAAGAATATTCTCAGAGGTTAGAAGGATTGAGAATTATAGAGTCGAAGGCATGGAAATCTACTCTACAACACTTTGGCATCTTCAAAAAGATGTCGCTCTTTCATTTCTGTCAAAAGACTTAACAGACACGGATAAAAATTCGCCAGAGGCCTGGTGTGCTGCAGGGAACTGTTTCAGTCTGCAACAGGAACACGATATTGCAATTAAATTCTTCCAGAGAGCTATCCAAATGGATCCAAATTATGCTTATGCCTATACTTTATTAGGGCGAGAGTTTGTCTTAACTGAAGAATTGGACAAAGCATTAGCTTGTATTCAAAATGCTATCAGAGTCAGTCCTAGACATTACAATGCATGGTAAGAGGCAATGAATTGTAAAGACAAAGTCTTGTTGATGGTGCTGGTAGTCACTAATTTTTCATGTTAGATAGCTCTTTACTGTCATGAATTTGGTTACTAATACTTAGGAATGGTACATACTGGTCAATAACTTCAAACTAACTTTTTTTATGAAATGTATGTCTTTAACAAACTCTTCAGTTAATTAATGATAATAGAATACGAGATGCTTATACTCAACAGTTTCAGTCTTCTACAAAACTTTTGCAGATACTGTAGTTGTGTTTTGTTTGTTTGCTTGTTTAGTTTTGTTACTTGATTTGTTACTTTTTCTTCGAACACAAAAATGGTGATTGGGACAAAAAGTGCTTGGGAAATTGGAAAGGAATAGCATAATTCACTTATTGGATAATAGAAAAAA
This sequence comes from Pongo abelii, assembly GCF_028885655.2. Taxonomy (NCBI): domain Eukaryota; kingdom Metazoa; phylum Chordata; class Mammalia; order Primates; family Hominidae; genus Pongo; species Pongo abelii. Next base: position 11,487,550 of record NC_072000.2, on the reverse strand, counting down.
ACACTGAAAAAGTACACTAGCTGCTTTTTGACAATGTTCCGGTTTATTGAGTTACTATTAAGAACTTAATGTATCCTTTATTTAGCAGTATCTCTGTTTTACTTTTTTGTATTTGTGTATAAGTAGACACATAGGAAATTACTACCCAGGTAATATTGTTATCAACTGAATAACATATGAAAAAGTTTGGTCCTACTTCTGCCTCAACACCATACTTACTGTTGACATTTATTGTATTTCTCTGGACTGACTTAAAAGTTTAAATATCAAGAGAAAGCAAGGCATGGTGGTTCATGCCTGTCATCCCAGCACTTTGGGAGGCCAAGGCGGGCAGATCACAACGTCAAGATATCGAGACCATATTGTGAAACTCCGCCTATATTAAAAGTATAAAAATTAGTTGGGCATGGTGGCAGGCGCCTGTAGTCCCAGCTACTCAGGAGGCTGAGGAAAGATAATCGCTTGAACCTGGGAAGTGGAGGTTGCAGTGAGCCAAGATTATGCCACTGCACTCCAGCCTGGGTGACAGAGTGAGATGCCGTCTCAAGAAAAAATAAAATAAAAATAAAATAAAATAAAATAAAAGTATCAAGAGAAAGTATAATTCTGAAGTAGTAACCCTGAGGAAGCTTTTTTGTCAGATACGGTTATCTTTGGGGTTAGTTACTATAGCAGTTGAGTTTTAACACTTGATTTGCTTCTAAATCTGAAGCATTATATTACTAAAATATTTTTTGATTTGTGATTATGTTGTTTAAAGATTATATATCATTTTGCAGTAGTAGTTGCAGTGCCTGAAAGATTGCCAAAAAAATAGTGCTAGCTATTGCTGACCAATGTAACAATCAACTTGCCAATATTGCCATCTCTTCCAATAGCTGTGTTCTCCATAATATTTTAAGAACTCAGTTCTTCATAAGGCTTGTGTTGTTTTTGATTTTTTCCCAAGTCTGGTGGATCCTTGTGCTGTTCTTTTTTAAATGTGTATTTTCTGTCCAGCTATTCCGCAGGAGACACATTCTTAAAAACCTTAACCATATCAAAAATTGTGTTTAAAGGAGGATTATTCAGACTGGCAAGCTTTTAGTAGGAGGAGTTTAAATGCTGACTTATTTAGGTAACTGTAAATACTGAGCAACTTTATTCTATCTACAAAATAGATAGCCTTGCTTTTCTTTTCACTTTCACTATAATTAGCACCATGTTTAATACCTTTTCTTCATCTATAACACAATTATAATGATATACAAACCACTCAAATAAAGCAGATATATTGTGCTTTAAAAAAAAGTCATTATATGGCACACAATGAGGTGTGACACAAATCTAGAATCTCCAGTGAAAACCAATGAAACAGGGTCAAATCCCGTGACTACTAAAAATAAAAAAATGAGCCAGGCGTGGTGGCGCTGAGGCAGGAGAATCACTCTAACCCAGGAGACAGAGGTTGCAGTGAGCTGAGATCACGCCACTGTACTCCAGCCATGGGGGGACAGAGCAAGACTCCATCTCAGAAGCAAACAAACACAGAAAGCCAATAAAGGTGTTTAACTCAACATGTCAGGCTCAGGTCTCTTGACAGGATACATCCAGCAACCGGGGAAATGTTGATGGGTTGGGTGGAATCTATTTTGTGGCCTCAAGGAAGGGTTTGAGAGACAGTCCCGCAAACGTGATGGCCTAATGAAGCCCCTCCGCCCAAGAAGCGATATTCATTTGTATCCTGTAGCCACCCATGAGGGAGAATCGGGCTCTCTAAAGACACCCAAACCCCACCCCACCCCACCCCAACCCACCCCCCTGCTTCGTGAAATGAGCTCTCGCTCCGTTAGGCTCTATTCAGGCCGTGTGGTTTTGTAACTTCCAGCGTGTGTGCCTGGGTTGCAGGGTGGGGTTGGGGCGGCTGTGGATAGAGGAGGGGATAAAGCGGTGGTGTCCCGTGGGTGCCCAGTACGTGGGACGTGAGTGGGGTGGCCAGAGCCTAGGAAACTCATTGCCTGTCAGTACCTCTCCCCTCCTGGTCCCCTCTCTGACCTACGCTCCACATCTTTGCAGTTCAGTGGGGACCTTGTGGGCGGAAGTCACCATCCCTTTGGACTTTAGCAGAGGAAGGCCGGGCTCCCAAGAGTCTCCCCGGAGTTGGGGCCTTGGGCAGGCTCACAAGGATGCTGAAGGTAATGGTTGGTGACAGTGATGTAAGTTGGAGGCCTCGGGCCAATGCAGAGGTATCCATTTGACCTCGGTGGGACAGGTCAGCTTTGTGGAGTCCCGTGTGTCCTTCCAGAGACTCATCCAGCACTAGCAGGCATGGTCCCGAGGATCCCAGCTCCCAGCAGAAGCACTTTTGTTCACACAGAATCCTGGGCAGGAAAGTTCTCTGCAGGTTTAGACCTCCTAGCCAAAAAGCCAAAGCCACTTCTGGGATTTTTTTTCAAAGAGCCAGCGGTTCCACAATGGGCCGTGGGTAGTTGTGGAAATGGAGAGAAGTGTTTGCAGATACATATTTTAGACAGAACAGACAGGGCTGGGTCATAGGTCATGAAGGACATGAACAGATGCACATTGAGAAAACCCTCCCAGCATTCTAGGTGAACAGAGGTATGATTTTTTGAGACAGTCGAGCTAGATGCAACCCCAGATTTTTGGGTTGGATCTTTATTAATATGTAGTATCTATGAGGTATCCAAGTCCAGAAATCAGCTCTCCAGTTCTGTACAGCATTTTGTAGGGAGATCAAATCTGGGATGTCTAAAGTTAATAATTCAGGCCGTGGTAATGGATTAGATTAGATGTACTTGAACTTATTTTGCCAAGAAAGAGAGGGCGAGAGATAGAGAGAGCCAGAGAGTGAGCAAGCAAGAGAGAGAGAGAGACACAGAGACAGAGACAGAGAGACAGACAGAGAGACACAAAGATACACAAAGAGAGAAAGACAGAGAGAGACAGAGAGATAAAGACACAGAGAAAGACAAAGATGGAAAGAGACAGAGAGAAACTGAAAGAGAGACAGAGACAGAAAGAGAGAGAGATAGACAGAGAGAGAGACAGACCGACAGGCAGACAGACAGGCAGAGAAAGAGAGTAAGACAGAAAGCAGACACACACACATACAGAGACAGAGACAGTTGGAGAGACAAAGAGAAAGAAAAAGAGGGACAGACAGAGGGAAAGAGACAGAGAGAGAAAGAGACAGACAGAGGGAGAGACAGAAACAGAGGGAAAGAGAGACAGACAGAGACAGAGACAGAGAGAAACAGACAAGGAGAGAGAGACAGACAGACAGGAAGAGAAGCACAGTAAGACAGAAGACAGACACAGAGAGAGAGAGACAGAGAGACAGAGACAGAGAGACAGACAGGCAAAGAGAGAGAAAGAAACAGACAGACAGGGAGAGAGAGACAGACAGACAGGGAGAGAGAGAGAGACTGACAGACAGGCAGAGAAAGAGAATAAGACAGAAGACAGACACAGTGAGAGAGACAGAGAGAGAGACAGAGACAGCGAGACAAAGAAAGAAAGAGAGATACAGACAGACAAAGAGACAGACAGAGAAAGACGAGACAGACAGAGAGAGACAGAGAGAGAGAAAGAGAGAGAGGCAGGCAGAGAAAGAAAGAAAGAAGACAGACACCGTGAGAGAGACAGGCAGAGAGAGAGACACACAGAGACAGAGAGACAGAGAGAAAGAAAGAGACAGACAGAGATAAAGACAGAGACGGACAGAGAGAAACAGACAGACAGGGAGAGAGAGAGAGACAGACAGACAGGCAGAGAGAGAGAGACAGAAAGGCAAAGAAAGGGAGTAAGACAGAAGACAGACACAGTGAGAGGACAGGCAAAGAGAGAGAGAGAAAAATAGACAAACAGGCAGAGAGAGAGAGACAGAGAAAGAGAGACAGATAGACAGAGAGAGGAGGAGGAATGGCGTGGTCAGGAAATAATTACACATATTTTATAACGCTTTTGATTCCATAAAGGGTGGCCGGGGTGTGCTTTGAAAACAAAAACAACAGCAACAAGAGCAGCAGCAGCAGCAGCAGCAAGAGCAGCAGCAGCATTCAATTATGGATTTCTAGAAAATAAGATGTTCTGAAGTAAACATCAACCGGCTCTCACTACACGTTGAGAGATTCACAAAAGCGCTAGTTAACAACAGGAGAAAACAGCAGTTAACATGTCTTGGGGAAAAGATACGTCTTCCTGAAAATTGGGGATTTCTACTTCACCTGAAAAGAAATACATATGAAAAAGGAAAAACACGAACAAAACAAAACAAAACAACAAACACAGGCCAAGGCACCGTCCCTGGAAATCTTAAGTGAGCAAAGTATTAGTTCTCAGAAAACGTTTCTATTATGGGCGAATACTAAGAACGCCGAGACTAGAGCTGTGACACCATTCCCATTGTGAAACTATACTGGCTGGAGGGCGGAGAAACTAAAACATCATGATAAAAGGTGATGGAGACCCAGCCAGGGTGAAGCTTTCCTAGGAAGGGAGGCCTGAGGAGGGAAGTGGGGGGAAAAAACCCCACAACAGCAGACCCACCCACTTGCCCACGCGAGTCAAGGGCTATGCCATCGGCCCAAGCTGCCTCCAGGGAAGTGGGACCGTGCCACCCCCATCTTCAAAAACGGTGGCCACTGAGTGAGGCCTGATGCCCACCGTTGCAAATGTCAGCCTGACGAGAATGAGATCGCCGGTAAGGGGTGGGGGAAGGGGAGAGAAGTCGGAGGCACACCAGGGTGGCTCCGGAAGGTTTCCAAGCAGGGTGTTGGGAGGCGGGAGGTGGGGGTTTGGGGGGAACCCGCCTAACTGACTCACTAAATGAAGGTAAAGGGACGTGGGTAGTGGGGGGAGCCGGGAGGCGACTTGAAAATTAAAGTGACCCCTCCTAAAACCCAAGTAGAAGAGTCTATGCGCATGAAAGAAACCAACACACAAAGAAAACTAAAGCGCTGATCAAAGAAAAATATGGCCCCCGCCAGGGCAGAGGCTCCCTAGGCAACCAGGGAGAGAGGGAGGGACCTCCAGAAGGGAGAGAGAGAAACCCGTTGCCCAGGCGCAGTGAAGTAAGCAAGACCTCCCTCCATGTCACCTAGACTTTCAATAACAGTGGCCGCTAGATGATGCCTGAAGACAACCGATGCCTGCAAGTGTCAGTCAGCATGGAAAAGAATGCATTTATTTATTTATTCATTTATTTATTTATTTATTTATTTATTTATTTATTTGTTTGTTTGTTTAGAGACAGAGTCCTACTCACTCTACAGCCCGGGCTGTAGTGCAGTGGCACGATCTCGGCTCACTGCAGTCTCCGCCTCCCAGGTTCAAGTGATTCTCCCACCTCAGCCTCCCGAGTAGCTGGCATTACAGGTGCATACCCCACCGTGCCCGACTCAGTTTAGTATTTCTTGTAGAGACGGGGTTTTACCATGGTGGCAAGGCTAGCCTCGAACTCCCAACCTCACGTGATCCCCCGCCTCAGCCTCCGGAAGTTCTGGGATGACAGACGTGAGCCACCACGCCCGGCCTTAACCATGTATTTTTGAGTTGAGGAGCTTATCAGGGAAATACGAGAAGTAGAGACGCCACACGTGACAGAGAGAAAAGTCTGAAAATGCCCCTTCCATCCAAGTTGGTACCCGGCCTCGACCTCCCAAAATCATACACCGAGTGTTGAAGCGTAGCAAGGCCCGTCTGTCTGGATTCCTCTCGGCCTCCCTAAGCAGGCCCTTCTCACTTTCGTGGAAGGGGCAGGGCCCTCTTCCTCATGGGGTTTCTGACAGACTGACAGAGAAAGAGACAGACATGGAAAGACAGAGATGGACAGAGAGAGACAGAGAGAAACAGACAGAAAGAGAGAGAGACAGAGACAGAGACAGAGAGAAACAGACAGGGAGGGAGAGAGACAGACAGACAGACAGAAACAGACGGAGAGGAAACAGAGAGAAAGACTGAGAAAGAGAGAAACAGACAGACACACAGAGACAGACAAAGAGAAACAGAAAGAGAGAGACAGAGAGAGAGAGAAAGGGAGGGAGAGAGAGACAGACAGACAGGCAGAGAAAGAGAGTAAGACAGAAGACAGACACAGTAAGAGAGACAGGCAGAGAGAGAGAGAAACAGACAGAGAGAAAGAGAGAGACAGACAGAGAAAGAGACAGACAGAGAAAGACAGAGATGGACAGAGAAAAACAGAAAGAGAGAGACAGAGATAGAGACAGAGACAGAAACAGACAGACAGGGAGGGAGAGAGACAGAGACAGAGAGAAACAGACAGAGAGAGACGGAGAGAGTGAGAGATATATAGAGAGAAACAGAAAGGGGGGGAGAGAGAGACAGGCAGGCAGAGAAAGAGAGTAAGACAGAAGAGAGACATAGTGAGAGAGACAGGCAGAGGGAGAGAGAGACAGAGACAGGGAGAAAGAAAGAGAGAGACAGACAGAGAAAGAGACAGACAGAGACAGACAGAGAGAAACAGCAAGAGAGAGAGACAGAGAGAGTGAGAGTGAGAGAGACAGAGAGAGAGAAACAGACAGGGAGGGAGAGAGACAGACAGAGAGAGAGAGACTGACAGGCAGAGAAGAGAGTAAGACAGAAGATAGGCACACACAGAGAGAGAGAGGAAAGAAAGAAAGAGAGAGACAGGCCGGGCGCGGTGGCTCATTTCTGTCATCCCAGCACTTTGGGAGGCTGAGGCGGGTGGATCACGAGGTCAGGAGATCGAGACCATACTGGCTAACTCGGTGAAATCCCGTCTTTACTAAAAATACAAAAAATTAGTCAGGCTTGGTGGCGGGCGCCTCTAGTCCCAGTTATTCGGGAGGCTGAGGCAGGAGAATGGCGTGAACCGGGGAGGTGGAGTTTGCAGTGAGCCGAGATGGTGCCACTGCACTCTAGCCTTGGCGACACAGTGAGACTCCATATGAAAAAAAAAGAGAGAGAGACAGACAGACAGAGAAAGAGACAGAGACAGACAGAGATCAACAGACAGAAAGACAGATCGAGAGAGAACAGAAAGGCAGGCAGAGAGAGAGACAGGCAGAGAAAGAGAGCAAGACAGGAGACAGACACAGTGAGAGAGACAGGCAGAGAGAGACAGACAGAGACAGACAGAAAGAGAGACTGACAGAGATGAGACAGAGAGACAGAAACAGACAGAAAGAGAGACAGACAGACAGAGAGTGAGAGAGAGAGGGAGAGAGACAGACAGGGAGGAAGAGGGACAGACAGAGAGAGAGACAGATGGGTAGAGAAAGACAGTAAGACAAGATAGGCACAGAGAGAGAGAGAGTGAGAGAGACAGACAGAGAGACTCAGAAAAAGAAAGAGAGAGACAGACAGAGAAAAACAGAGACAGACAGAGAGAGACAGAGAGAAACAGAGACAGACAGAGACAGAGAGAAACAGACAGAAAGAGAGAGACAGAGAGAGAGAGAAACAGACAGGGAGGGAGACAGAGAGAGATAGACAGGCAGAGAAACAGAGTTAGACAGAAGACAGACACAGTGAGACAGGCAGAGAGAGAGAGACAGAGATAGAGAGAAAGAGACAGACAGACAGAGAAAGAGACAGATAGAGAAAGACAAAGACAGACAGAGAGAGACAGAGAGAAACACAGAAAGAGAGAAGGTCCTAGCCGAGTAGCGATATAGTGACTTTTCTTTCATTTTCTCTTTCTTTTCTGGTTTTCTTTTCTTTTCTTTTTTTCTTTTCTTCTCTTCTCTTTTCTTTTCTTTTCCTTCTTTCTTTCTATTTATTTATTTAGAGACCGAATCTCACTCTGTCGTCCAGGCTGTAGTGCAATGGCACCATCCCGGGTCACTGCAACCTCTGCCTGCCAGGTTCAGGTAATTATCCTGCCTCAACCTCCCGAGTAGTTGGGATTACAGGTGCCTGCCCCACCGCGCCCAACTCAGTTTCGTATTTTCAGTAGAGACGGGGTTTCACCATGTTGACTAGGCTGGTCTTGAACTCCTGACCTCGTGACCCACCCAACTCGGCCTCCCAAAGTGCTGGGATGACAGACGTGAGCCACTGCTTTCAGTGTACAGTGCCATTTATTAGAAATCACTCATGGGAACACGTACTTATAGGTCATGTGTAGATATTTTATTTATTTATTTATTTACTTATTTATTTATTTTTTGCACGGAAAGGTGGGGGGGATGGAGTTTCGCTCTTGCTGCCCAGGCTAGAGTGCAATGGCATAGGGGACTCAAAGAGTCAACCTATGGCAGAGAGGACACGTCATTCTGAGTGTAAGGGTCGCAGTGAAAGGTGGCAGGGCCGGCACTTTTAAAGGCTGAAATTCCTCCGGCTCAGGCCTGTTGTCCCAGCACATTGGGAGGCCCAGTAGGGCAAATCACTTCAGGTCAGGAGTTCAATACCAACGCGGCCAACATGGAGAAATCCCATCTCCACTAAAAATAGAAAAATTAGCCGTCTGTTGTGGTGTGCATCTGTAATCCCAGCTACCGAAGAAGAATCACTGGAACCCGGAAAGCAGAGGTTTCAGTGAGCCAAGAGAGCGCCACTGCACCACAGCCTGGGTGACAGAGCGAGAGAGACTCAGTACAAAAAAAAGAAACGAAGAAAAAAAGAAAGAACAGGCCCAAATACTACATTGTCGCTGAATGTTCCCCCAAATGGCCAGAAAACCCCTGACTCAGGTCAAGGAGGTGGTGTTTTGTTTCACTTCTCTCTATCTCTCTTTCCTTCTCTCCCTCTCTCTCTCTTTTTCCTCTAACTTTCATTTCTTGTTCAAGCATACATGTGCAAGATTGTTACATAGGTAAGCTTCTGATGGGAGGTTCAGTGTGCAGATGATTTCATCACCCAGACACTGAGCGCAGTACTCGACAGTTTTCATGTTTCGATCTGTTTTGGTTTCTCCTGAAGCTGTCTCTCTTTCCAACCCTCCTCCCTCAAGTAGGCTCCCGCGTCTCTCGTGTCCCTCGTTCTGCCCATGCAGAACTCTCATCTATAAGTTCCCACTTATGGATGAGAACACGCGGTATTTAACTGATTGTTGCTTTCATCTTCGGTGGTGGAGGTGAAAGAGGCATGACACTAAATTGACCCTTAGGACGTTCCCCTCTGTCCCCACCCCCACACCCCCTCCCCCTACACACCCTCATTCCTGCACATACTCCTCAAATGCAGGAAAGGAAGAAAGACAGAAATTAAATTAAGAGGTCAGCCTCCAAGGTGGTGGAGGGAGGGGATCTCAAAGGGTGAGCAAGCAATGGGGGTCGGGGGTATCTTGGCTGAGCTTGCAACAATGGGTGAAAGAGTTTCCAGCCCCACCACATCCCATAATCCTCAGCCGTAGCCAACCTCTGGGTGGGGTTGTGCTTGTAAAAGCTTCTGAATGGAGAGAAACCCATTCAAGTTCAAGACCAGCCTGACCAACATGGGGAAGCCCCGTCTGCACTAAAAATACAAAATCAGCCAGACGTGGTGGCGCATGCCTGCAGTCCCAGCTGCTGGGGAGGGTGACACAGGGGAATCGCTTGAACCCAGGAGGCAGAGGTTGTGGTGGGCCAAGATCGTGCCATTGCACTCCAGTCTGGGCAACCAGAGAGAAACTCTGTCTGGGGAAAAAATAAATAAATAAATAAATAAAAATTATCTGGGCACAGTGGCGTGTGCCTGTGGTCCCAGGTACTCTACTCTGGAGGCTGAGGTGGAAGGATCGCTTGAGTCCAGGAGCAACCACGATGCAGTGAGTGAGTTATGATGGCACCACTGCCAGGGTGACAGAGTGAGACGCTGCCTCTAAATCAGTTAATCAATCAATCAGATCACTAGAAGGCGCTGTCTGTGTCTTACTTTCAAAGGGTGTCTCTTTAGGCCAAGCAGGCATGGTGCCTCACGCCAGTAATCCCGGCACTTTGGGAGGCTGAGGCAGGAGGAAAGGAGGAAGGGAGAAAGGGAGGAAAGAAGAAAGGCAGGAAGGCAGTCAGCTAGGAAAGGAAGGAAGGAAGAAAGAAATAAGAAAGAAAGAAAGAAAGAAAGAAAGAAAGAAAGAAAGAAAGAAAGAAAGAAAGAAAGAAAGAAAGAAAGAAAGAAAGAGAGGGAGGGAGGGAGGGAGGGAGAAAAAGAGAGAAGAAAAGAGAAGAAAAAGAAAAGAAAAGAAAACGGGGAGGGGCATATCTCCTTGACTGGTGACTGCCCAGGATACAGCTGACTGAAGCCTCGACCTGTGGAACCTCAAGTGTTCTTCTCCTTATCTCAGTCTCCCGAGTAGTTGCGACTACAGGCAGGTATTACCACGCAAAACTAATCTTATAATAATATTATAATTATTATTGAGACAGAGTCTCGCTCTGTCTCAATAATTGCCATGGCATGATCTCAGCTCACTGCAACCTCGGCCTCCCTAATTCAAGCAACTCGCCTGCCTCAGTCTCCTGAGTAGTTGTGATTACAAGCCTATACCACCAGAACTGGTAATTGTTCTATTTTTCATAGAGATGGGGTTTCACTATGTTGGCCAGCCTGGTCTTGAATTCCTGGCCTCAAGTGATCAACCCACCTTGGCCTCCCAAAGTGCTGGAATGACAGGCATGAGCCACTGTGCCCAGCCCAGATGATCTTTTTTATAAATTGTAGAGAAGGAGTTTTGTCAACCGCCGGGTGGAGGGTGGGGTGGGTTTTACTCAGACTGCGTACTGTGAAAATGGTAAATTAGTGTGGTTTGTGAACTAGATATGGAAATTGTGTGTGTGTGTGAGAGAGAGAGAGAGACCAATCCCACCATGAGGACGCAGAAATGGTGTTTGATTTGGGTACCTCTCTATTCACCTGTCTGTGTGTAGATGACTGAAGGTTCCACAAAGGAAGGTCAGCAGTATCTATTGAGCTGTTTCTCCCTCTCATGCGTCTCATGTGTGTGGTGGAGAAAGGAAAGAAAAGAGGTTCTGATGGGAAGTTGTCTTCATGTCTGAGGAGGCTGAAGGCAGGCTGACGGGACGGAGGACATCCTATGTGACATTTCCATACCTGGACACCCTTTACAATGCTGGGGCTGCCAGTCCACCCTGTATGTCAACATACCCCCAAGAACAGCATGGTCCGGGGTGGTCCAGTCTCATCCCATCCGGCCCACCCGGGGTATCTGGTGGAAGCCTTCACTGGAGGATTTGACACCATGGAATACTATGCAGCCATAAAAAATGATGAGTTCATGTCCTTTGTAGGGACATGGATGAAACTGGAAACCATCATTCTCAGCAAACTATCGCAAGGACAAAAAACCAAACACTGCATGTTCTCACTCATAAGTGGGAATTGAACAATGAGAACACATGGACACAGGAAGGGGAACATCAAACACCGGGGACTGTTGTGAGGTGGGGGAAGGGGGGAAGGATAGCATTAGGAGATATACCTAATTCTAAATGACGAGTTAATGGGTGCAGCACAAAAACATGGCACACGTATACATATGTAATAAACCTGTACGTTGTGCACATGTACCCTAAAACTTAAAGTATAATAATAATAAAATTTTAAAAAAAGAAAAAAGAAAGCATCATCGCAGTTCCCTTGGGGTCACCAGGCAACAGCCAGCCGGGAGAGGGTGGTGGGACATGAAGGGGGACGGGGCATCAGCCTCAGAGCTCGCTGGAAGGTGGCAGGTAGCCGGTGGGGGATGCTGAGCCAGAGACGTCTGGCAGGATATAGATCTGGAAGGTGCATCAGTCCTCTCCCATACCTCTCCCACGGAAAATCCCACAGCCGCGGTGGGAGCCTTGGCTGGGGGAGAAGCAGGGACAAGGGGGAGAGGGAAGGAGGCCCCCGGGAGGATTTAGCACAGAAAACCCACCCAGGCAAGCTCCCTCCGTCCTATCGGGTCCAAGGTACACCCTGGGAGGTGGCAAGAGAAACGTTCATCCCATACTTTTTGTCTTTCTCTTTATTTTTTTTTTGTCTTTTCCATTTTACAAGAGATGCTTATTTCAACAACCAGGCGGTGGATGTGACGGGAGAAGTGTCAAGGCCAGGACACCAACCTGATCAACTGAGCAACACAAGTAGGACAGCCCAGCTGAAAAAAATGAAAAAAAAAGGGGGGAGGAGGAGGAAAGAAAAGAAAAGAAAAAAGAAAAACAATCACCAAGAAAGTTAAATTTCTCTAATGATGTAGGGACAAAAAAGAGTGATTTCACGTCTTTTCCCACAACATGGATAGAGCTGGAAGCAAGTATGTACCCAGTGAACTGCCTTCTGCTTAAAAGTGAGAGGTAAACAGTGGGTACGCACACGGTCATCAAGATGGAAATAGCAGACACTCCAAAAGGGAGGAGGAGGACAACAGGGGGACGAGGGATGAATAAATCGCCCGTCAGAGAAAACGTTCGGCACGTGGGTATCGGATACACTGGAGGTCCACTTCTACATCCGGAGGCAGTAGTATGCTGATCTAACAAACAAGCAGGTACACCCCCTAAGTCTGTAAAATACCAAAACAACGACGACAGCACCAGCAGCAGCGGCAGCAACAACAGCAACAGAACAGAAGCTGGAACACAAAACAACCACCACCACCACCACAATCACCAGTTGGGGGTTGGGGGAGGGTGGCCGCGCTCCAGGCCTTCAGGCTCAGTCCCCTCGGGTTTAAAAAACAAAACAGCAGACTCATTCCTGCCTGTAGGCAGGAAAAATCCAATCAAAGTTCTCCATTGCTAGAAAGGGAAGTAGAATACGGAGAAGGGCTTATTGATCTTGTGATCGATCGCGGCCATACATGTAGGAAAAAATTAAATACAGACAGCAACATTTTCTACACTGTTCAAAAGCATCGTAGATCAGACGCACCACACTCCATGGGGCTTGTGCCACTAGAAAGAAAAGACAGGCCGGGCGCGATGGCTCATTCCTGTCATCCCAGCACTTTGGGAGGCTGAGGCGGGTGGATCACGAGGTCAGGAGATCGAGACCTTCCTCGCTAACACGGTGAAACCCTATCTCTACTAAAAATGCAGAAAATTAGCTGGGCCTGGTGTGGGCGCCTGTAGTCCCAGCTACTCGGGAGGCTGAGGCAGGAGGATGGTATGAACCCGGGAAGCGCAGCTTGCAGTGAGCCAAGATAGAGCCACTACACTCTGGCCTGGGCTAAAGAGCGAGACTCCGTCTCAAAAAAAAAAAAAAAAAAATCCAAGCATATTGCTGCATGCCTGTAGTCCCAGCTACTCAGGAGGCTGTGGTAGAACAATCACTTCACCCAGCAGTTTGAGGCTGCAGTGAGCTATGATCATGCCACTGCACTCTGGCCTGGGTGACAGAGCAAAACCCCTTCTCAAAACAAAGAGCAACCAAAAACTTTCAAGAATACTCAGAGATAGTGTAGGTTTGGTTCCAGACAACCACAATAAGGCAAATGTTACAATCAAATTAGTCACATAAACATTTTGTTTCCCAGTACTTATAAAAGTTATGCATAAACTGTGTTGTAGTCTAATGAGTATTTAATAATTATTAATTAATTAATTAGTAATCACATTATGTCTAAAAATCCATGTACATACCTTAACTTAAAATACCTCATTGCTGAAAAATACTAATGAATATCTGAACCTTACCAAGTCATAATCTTTTTGCTGGTGAGTGAAGGGGTGGCCTGCTCCTCCACACTTGTGGGTATTTCTAGTCAAGTGGGACGAGAGACTGAGAAAATAAGTAAGACACAGAGACAAAGTATAGAGAAGCAATAGTAGGCCCAGGGGACTGGCACTCAGCATACCAAGGACCTGCACAGGCACCGGCCTCTGAGTTCCCTCAGTTTTTATTGCTTATTATTTTCATTATTTCAGCAAAAAGGAATGTAGTAGGAGAGCAGGGTGATAATAAGGAGAAGGTTTTATTGCTTATTATTTTCATTATTTCAGCAAAAAGGAATGTAGTAGGAGAGCAGGGTGATAATAAGGAGAAGTTTTCATTGCTTATTATTTTCATTATTTCAGCAAAAAGGAATGTAGTAGGACAGCAAGGTGATAATAAGGAGAAGGTCAGCAAAAAACTTGTGAGCAAAATAATCTACGTCAATTAAGTTCAAGGGAAGGTACTATGACTGGACGTGCACGTAAGCCAGATTTATGTTTCTCTCCACCCAAACATCTCAGTGGAGTAAAGAATAACAAAGCAGCATTACTGCAAACATTTCTGCCCTCCCATCATAGGGCGAATTTTCTCCTATCTCAGAATTGAACAAATGTACAATTGGGTTTTATACTGAGACATTCAGTTCCCAGGGGCAGGCAGGAGACAGTGGCCTTCCTCTATCTCAACTGCAAGAGGCTTTCCTCTTTTACTAATCCACCTCAGCACAGACCCTTAACGGGTGTCGGGCTGGGGGACAGTCACGTCTTTCTCATCCCATGAGGCCATATTTCAGACTTTCACATGGGGAGAAACCTGGGACAATATCCCGCTTTCAAGGGCAGAGGTCCCTGCGGCTTTCTGCAGTGCATTTTGCCCCTCGTTTATTAAGATTAGAGAATGGGGATGACTTTTACCAAGTATAATGCTTGTAAACATTTTGTTAACAAGGCACGTCCTGCACAGCCCTAGATCCCTTAAACCTTGATTTCATACAACGCATGTTTTTGTGAGCTCCAGGTTGGGTCTGAGTGGCTGGGACAAAGTGGCTGGGGCAAAGCGGCTGGGGCAAAGCTACAAATTAACAACATCTCACCAAAGTAATTGTTTAAAGTACAAGTCTTTTTCAAAATGGAGTCTCTAATGTCTTTTCTTTCTATATAGACACAGGAACAGTCTGATCTCTCTTTCCTTTCTCTACAGTGAGGGTCTTGCCTCTATGTTGATGGCTGCTGACTGATCAGTATGGGGGCTGCTGAAGTTTGGGTACTTGTGTCAATTTCTTAAAACAATGAAGTTTGTTCCTTTCACAAAAGATTTCCCTGTAGCATGTGATGCTGTTTGATAACATTTTATCCACAGTAGAACTTCCTTCAAAATTGAGTAAACCCTCTCAAACCCTGCTGCTGCTTTATCCACTAGGTTTATGGAATATTCTAAATCCTTTGTTGTTATTTCAACAATGTTCATAGCATCTCCACCTGGAGTAGATTCCATCTCAAGAAAATATTTTCTTTGCTCATCCATAAGAAGCAGCTCCCCACTTGTTCAAGTTTCATCATGAGTTTACAGCAATTTAATCTCATCTTAAGGCCCTAATTCTAATTCTGATTGTCGTGCAATTTCTACCACATCTGTAGGGACTTCCTCCACTGACATCCTGAGCCCTCAAAGTCATCCATGAGGGCTGGAATCAACTTCTTCCAAACACCTCTTATGTTGATATTTCAACCTCCTCCCATCAAACACAAATGTTCTTAATGGCATTTGCTATTAAGGACATTTGTGATTCACAGGAGGAGTTTGAAATATCATGAAGGGATTAATGGTGAAACCTTTCCAAAAGGTTTTCAATTCAGTTTATCCAGACTCATCAAAGAAATTACTATCTATGACAGCTATACCTTTACAAAATGCATTTATTATTTAAGAAAAACACTTGAAAGTCAAAACCACTCTTTGATCCACAGGCTGAAGGATAGATATTGTATTAGCAGCCATGAACATAACATTAATTTCCAAGTACATCTCCATCTAAGCTTCTGGGTAGCTAGGAGAATTATTAATAAGCAGCAATCTTTTTTCCTTTTTTCTTTTCTTTCCTTTTTTTTTTCTCCTTTATACAGTTTCCCTCTTGTTGCCCAGGTTGGGGGGCAGTTGCGTGGTCTTGGCTCACTGCAACTTCCGCCTCCAGGGTCGAAGCCATTCTTCTCTGTCAGCCTCCCAAGTAGCTGAAATTACAAGTACATCCACCATGCCCGGCTAATTTTTTGTATTTTTATTAGACATGGGGTTTCATAATTTTCGCCAGGCTGGTCTCCAACTTCTGATCTCAGGTGATCCAACCACTTCGGCCTCCCAAACTGCAGGGATTATAGGTGTGAGCCACTGCACCAGGACAAGCAGCAATCCCTTTAAAGGACTCTTTTTTTTTTTCTGAGCAGTAGGTCTCAATAGTGGGATTAAAATATTCAGTAAACCATACTGTTAACAGTTGTGTTGTCACTCAGACTGTGATGTTCCATTTCTAGAGCACAGAAAGAATAGATTTTGAATAATTCTTAAGAGCACTGAGATTTTCAGAGTGGTCAATGAGCATTGGCTCTAACTTAAAGTCACCAACTGCAGTGGTCCTCAAAGACAGTCAGCCCATCCTTTGAAGTTTTGAAGCCAAGTGTTGAAGTCTCTCTAGCGATGAAAATTTTACATCTTCAGTAAGCTTAATCATTTCTAGCTCTTTACTTAAAGTGAGAGACCTGCAATTCTTCCTTCCATTTGAGCTCTTTGAGGCCACTGTGGTTACTAATTAACACCCCCAGTGGGTGTCATCCTCCTCACTCCTCAATCGAGTTCCCCCACATCTCTGCGTGGGGAACGGGGCTTTCTGCATCACACACTCCCTGAATGCCTGGGGCTCTCCCACAGGGGGCTTTCGTGACCCAGGGAGCAAGGGCCGTCCCCCCGCTCCAGCCCAGCCTGGCTGTGCAGGCAGAAGGAATCTCTCAACCTGCCATTGCACGTGGGAATTTTTGTGTTCACTGCCCTGGCTCCTCTGGAAGTAGAACTGTCCCACCCTCAGACACCTTGGTGGCCTCCACACCCCAACAAATGCCAGGAGGATGAGGATCCGCAGCATGGCGGCCTGCTGGGTGCGTGCTCAGTGGGACAGCTTGGGCCCCCTCAAGCTGAGTCACAGGGGCAAGGTGTGTTTGCACCACCCACGTCCCACCGGAGTCTGTGGTGGGTCTGGAGCCCCAGGTCGCCAGGGCGGTGTGGGAAACCAAAGAAGGGGCACCTCCACCTCCGAAGCTAGTGACCCAAGAGGCCTCCGCATCAAGCACAGATGCAAGCCATCCAGGCACCTCTCAACCGCTTCAGGAGCCGGGGCGCTCGTCTACACTCACCTCCAGCCTGTTAGATGAGATCCTGTCAACCCCAGAGTTTCAGCAAAAGGCACAACCTTTCCTAGATCCGGCGCCACTGGGGAAGCTGAAGGAAGTGGAAGAGCCCGCTCCACTGGAACCACTCCTCAGCCAGGAAGAACACCAGGCTCTGCTGGAGAAACTTTAAGACGCGAGGTTGGGGCGGGGTGGGGGCAGGGCGGCGGCCTCTCTTTCTCGGTGAACCTCTGACTCGGTATGGAGAGGCGTGTCTTCCCTTCCAGCTGACCTGCCTAGGATCTCTGAGTTCCAGGTCCCATGAGAGACTCCACTCAGAGGAGGGCTGTCATTCTTTCCTGAGCATCCCGGGGATCCCAGGGCCCGTCCAGGTACCAGGAGGTGGAGTGTCTACTGCTCATGCGCGGGTTAGCAGGCAGCAGCCTAGGTTTTCTAACCAGCTCAGGCGGAGCTCTCATCCCTTCCCTCTTGTGCCCCCGCCGCGTTCTTCAGTGGGGCGGGCGGAGACCTCCATCCCGGGAAACACTGTCCAGGGCAGGTGCCAAGCCTACTCTTCTTTCCGCGTCTCGCCACCTCTGTCTCCCCGCCCCTCCGTCACTCGCCTACCCTCACCCAGCCAGTTTTCTTGACATCACCGTGGAGTTCCTGACAGCTAAATGCAGACCCGAGACCACGCGCAAACTGGGGTACTGCCCTTTATACGCGAGAGGGAACTCAGGCAAAGATGGGGAGAGGAACGGAGACAGAAAGGGAGGGAGCGATGGAGGGAGAAAAGAACGGATGGACCCAGGGACCTTGGAAGGTTTGGAGGGATAGGAGGGAGAGAGGGAAGGAGGAAGGGAGGGAGGAAGGGAGGAACTGAGGGAGGGACGGAGGGAAAGAGGGATGGAGGGTGGGAGCAAGAAACAAAGAGGGGAAGGCAGAGAGAAAAGCGGTCTTCTTCCTCCAGGACCAGCAGGATCTTGCACTCCGGGAAAATGTTGGGTGCCCAGGGCAGGCTAAGGGCTCGGCCCACAGCCCCGTCGGTCTGCGGGGCTCTCACCGGCCCTCTGGATCGCCAGCCTGGGTTACTTCATCTGGGAGCGATTCAGACAAATTTCGTCTCCAAAGGAATAAGTGAATTACCCAGAGAGTAATGAGCCGAGACTCGGGTGATTGTCCATTTTTCATCCACATGGTTCACAGATGAGATAGCCCCACGTTGAGCCTGCAACGGAGCGTGAGGTGGATAGTCCCGCCCACACAGGAGTTGGCCCACTCAGGCCAAATGAACCATGGTTTCGGGTTACACGTTCCTTTGTCTTCTGCAAGGGGGCCTGTTGCTCTTATGTCTCTAGCCCCCGAAAGCGTGAACATTTTGACAGTTTGTTTCCCGAGCTCTGTAGGGACACAGAAACCTCAAGAGAATAGTGGAAAAGCAGCATCGTGTTTTCGCTCTCCTTTCCAGTTTCCTCTTTGGAAACAGGTCGTAGTGGAGACTCCCCATTTCTTAGGAAACAGGAAACCATCGTCAGGCCGTTATGCACCGGGCGTTTCTTTTCTCTGTAGTTTTGCTCTCGTTTTCTACATGAAAATGAACGAGATTCGTAAGGAATCAGAAAAGAATTTATGGTACACAAGTCTTCACTACTGTTACATTCCACTTTGAAATCACTTTGAGCTAAAACAACAGTTTTCCAAGATTTAAAGAAAAATAGATTTTATAAAAGGGATTCTTTTATTCACTCAATACATAATGTAAGTTACTGAGAGTAACAAGTGATATTTTTTCCACTATAATTTGCTCTGATGAAAGAAATAATTCTTTTAACTCCTCACAAATGCTACATTTTCAGGACTAAAGGAATTATCAGTAGGCATTCTTTCTTCTTGATCTAAGTTATTTGTCTCTAAAATATGTCAAGTAAGCTTTTAAAGATTCAGGGAGGGGCAGTTTCACGATTTTTTCTCTCAGTAAATTTCGAAGTTACTCCTCTGGCTTCATCGCTTCACTGTGATCTTTTTCTTCCTCTTCTTTGCTATCTTCTTCCATTTTTTCATCCTCCTCACTGTCTAGAGGCTGAGGAATAAGCTGATTACCCACAAATACGTAAGGGGTAATTCTCTGTTTAACTCTCTTTCTTTCCTTTTGGGTGGAGCCCTTTGAGGAATGCCCTTGATCTGCATCTCATCATTTATGAAATTTCTAAGTGTGGGTCGCATGTAAATACGAGCCAAGTCCTGTAGATTCCTGACAGTGATTCCTTACAGATTTGCAGTTGTGAGGGTTAGATTTAATTTTATATGTTTTAAATAATAGTTAAACTTATGTAACCTGATCTGAATTTGCATTTCCTCTAAGAAAACTTCATTTATCTAATAAGGAAATCAAATGATTGTAGACCTATTTACCTTAATTTTGTTGCAATCACTGTTGCTGGGTTGCTGTATATATATTCCAGGCAATATATGACTGTAATAACAATACAAAATACTGAATAATTCAGCTTACATAAATCCCACAAATTTTATGAAATTTCACAGCACAGCTACTTTTGCTTTTAAATCTCTTTCCAAAAGACACGAGTAATATATGGACTTCTTTCATAGAGATATTAAGAGCAAAGCAAGTGAATTATTAAAATAGGAAATATGTACTTAACACAACTTTTTATATGGACCCTTTACATTTTCAGTATTTTAAAAAATGAGGTTATCTTAACTCTCTAGAATTTTTTTATTATTATTATACTTTAAGTTTTAGATTACATGTGCAAAATGTGCAGGTTAGTTACGTATGTATACATGTGTCATGCTGGTGTGCTGCACCCATTTAGCACTCGACATTTAGCATTAGGTATATCTTCTAAATTTAACCCACCACCCTCCGCCCACCCGACGACATTCCCCAGAGTGTGATGCTCACCTTCCTGTGTCCGTGTGTTCCCATTGTTCAATTCCCACCTATGAGTGAGAACATGCAGTGTTCGGTTTTTTGTCCTTGGGATAGTTTACTGAGAATGATGATTTCCAATTTCATCCATGTCCCTACAAAGGACATGAACTCATCATTTTTTATGGCTGCATAGTATTCCATGGTGTATAAGTGCCACGTTTTCTTAATCCACTGTTGGACATTGGGGTTGGTTCCAAGTCTTTGCTATTGTGAATAATGCTGCAATAAACATACTTGTGCATGTGTCTTTATAGCAGCATGATTTATAGTCCTTTGGGTATATACCCAGTAATCGGATGGCTGGGTCAAATGGTATTTCTAGTTCTAGATCCTTGAGGAATCACCACACCGACTTCCACAATGGTTGAACTAGTTTACAATCCCACCAACAGTGTAAAAGTGTTCCTATTTCTCCACATCCTCTCCAGCACCTGTTGTTTCCTGACTTTTTAATGATCGCCATTCTAACTGGTGTGAGATGGTATCTCTTTGTGTTTTTGATTTGCATTTCTCTGATGGCCAGTGATGGTGAGCATTTTTTTCATGTGTTTTTTGGCTGCATAAATGTCTTCTTTTCAGAAGTGTCTGTTCATGTCCTTCGCCCACTTTTTGATGGGGTTGTTTGTTTTTTTCTTGTAAATTTGTTTGAGTTCATTGTAGATTGTGGATATTAGCCCTTTGTCAGATGAGTAGGTTGAGAAAATTTTCTCCCATTTTGTAGGTTGCCTGCTCACTCTGATGGTAGTTTATTTTGCTGTACAGAAGCTCTTTAGTTTAATTATGTCCCATTTGTCAATTTTGCCTTTTGTTGCCATTGCTTTTGGTGTTTTAGACATGAAGACTTTGCACATGCCTGTGTCCTGAATGGTAATGCCTAAGTTTTCTTCTGGGGTTTTTATGGTTTTAGGTCTAATATTTAAGTCTTTAATCCATATTGAATTATTTTTTGTATAAGGTGTAAGGAAGGGATCCAGTTTCAGCTTTCTACATATGGCTAGCCAGTTTTCCCAGCACCATTTATTAAATAGGGAATCCTTTCCCCATTGCTTGCTTTTGTCAGGTTTGTCAAAGAACAGATAGCTGTATGTATGCGGCATTATTTCTGAGGGTTCTGTTCTCTTCCACTGATCTATGACTCTCTTTTGATACCAGTACCATGCTGTTTTGGTTACTGTAGCCTTGTAGTATAGTTTGAAGTCAGGTAGCGTGATGCCTCCAGGGTTGCTCTTTTGGCTTAGGATTGACTTGGCAATGTGGCTCTTTTTTGGTTCCATATGAACTTTGAAGTAGTTTTTTCCAATTCTGTGAAGAAAGTCATTGGTAGCTTGATGGGGATGGCATTGAATCTATAAATTACCTTGGGCAGAATGGCCATTTTCACAATATTGTTTCTTCCTACCCATGAGCTTGGAATTTTCTTCCATTTGTTTCTATCCTCTTTTAATTCAATGAGCAGTGGATTGTAGTTCTCCTTGAAGTGGTCTTTCATGTCCCTTGTAAGTTGGATTCCTAGATATTTTATTCTCTTTGAAGAAATTGTGAATGGGAGTTCACTCATGATATGGCTCTGTTAGTCTGTTATTTGTGTATAAGAATGCTTGTGATTTTTGTACATTGATTTTGTATCCTGACACTTTGCAGAAGTTTCTTATCAGCTTAAGGAGATTTTGGGCTGAGACAATGGGGTTTTCTAGATATATAATCGTGTCATCTGCAAACAGGGACAATTTGACTTCCTCTTTTCCTAATTGAATACCCTTTATTTCCTTCTCCTGCCTAATTGCCCTGGCCAGAACTTCCAACTCTATGTTGAATAGAGGTGGTGAGAGAGGGCATCCCTGTCTTGTGTCAGTTTTCAAAGGGAATTCTTCCAGTATTTGCCCATTCAGTATGATATTGGCTGTGGGTTTGTCATAGACAGCTCTTATTATTTTGAGATATGTCCCATCAATACCTAATTTATTGAGAGTTTTTAGCATGGAGGGTTGTTGAATTTTGTCAAAGGACTCTTCTGTATCTATTGAGATAATCATGTGGTTTATGTCTTTCATTGTGTTTATATGCTGGATTATATTTATTGATTTGTGTATATTGAACCAGGCTTGCATCCCAGGGATGAAGCCCACTTGATCATGGTGGATAAGCTTTTTCATGTGCTGCTTTATTTGGTTTGACAGTATTTTATTGAGGATTTTTACATCAATGTTCATTACGGATATTGGTCTAAAATTCTCTTTTTTTGTTGTATCTCTGCCCAGCTTTGGTATCAGGATGATGCAGGCCTCATAAAATGAGTTATGGAGGATTCCCTCTTTTCCTATTGATTGGAATAGTTTCCGAAGGAATGGTGCCAGTTCCTCCTTGTACCTCTGGTAGAATTCGGCTGTGAATCCATCTGGTCCTGGACTTTTTTTGGTTCGTAAGCTATTGATTATTGCCTCAATTTCAGAGCCTGTTATTTGTCTATTCAGAGATTCAACATCTTCCTGGTTTAGTCTTGGGAGGGTGTATGTATCGAGGAATTTATCCATTTCTTCTACATTTTCTAGTTTATTTGCATAGTGGTGTTTGTAGTATTCCCTGATGGTAGTTTGTATTTCTGTGGGATTGGAGATTGTATCCCCTTTATCATTTTTATTGCATCTATTTGATTCTTCTCTGTTTTTTTCTTTATTAGTCTTGCTAGCGGTCTATCAATTTTCTTGGTCCTTTCAAAAAACCAGCTCCTGGATTCATTAATTTTTTGAAGGGTTTTTTGTGTCTCTATTTCCTTCAGTTCTGCTCTGATTTTAGTTATTTCTTGCCTTCTGCTAACTTTTGAATGTGTTTGCTCTTGCTTTTCTAGCTCTTTTAATTCTAATGTTAGGGTGTCAATTTTGGATCTTTTCTGCTTCCTCCTGTGGGCATTTAGTGCTATAAATTTCCCTCTACACTGCTTTAAATGTGTCCCAGAGATTCTGGTATGTTGTGTCTTTGTTGTCATTGGTTTCAAAGAACATCTTTATTTCTGCCTTCATTTTGTTATGTATGCAGTAGTTATTCAGGAGCAGGTTGTTCAGTTTCCATGTAGTTGAGCAGTTTTGAGTGAGTTTCTTAATCCTGAGTTCTAGTTTGATTGCACTGTGGTCTGAGACACAGTTTGTTACGATTTCTGTTCTTTTACATTTGCTGAGGAGAGATTTACTTCCAACTATGTGGTCAATTTTTGAATAGATTTGGTGCTGAAAAAATGAATATTCTGTTGATTTGGAGTGGAGGGTTCTGTAGAAGTCTATTAGGTCCACTTGGTGCAGAGCTGATTTCAATTCCTGGGTATCCTTGTTAACTTTCTGTCTCGTTGATCTGTCTAATGTTGACAGTGGGGTGTTGAAGTCTCCCATTATTAATGTGTGGGAGTCTAAGTCTCTTTGTAGGTCACTCAGGACTTGCTTTATGAATCTGGGTGCTCCTGTATTGGGTGCATATATATTTAGGATACTTAGCTCTTCTTGTTGAATTGATCCCTTTACCATTATGTAATGGCCTTCTTTGTCTCTTTTGATCTTTGTTGGTTTAAAGTCTGTTTTATCAGAGACTAGGATTGCAACCCCTGCCTTTTCTTGTTTTCCATTTGCTTGGTAGATCTTCCTCCATCCTTTTATTTTGAGCTTATGTGTGTCTCTGCACGTGATATGGGTTTCCTGAATACAGCATACTGATGGGTCTCCACTCTTTATCCAGTTTGCCAGTCTGTGTCTTTTAATTGGAGCATTTAGTCCTTTTACATTAAAAGTTAATATTGCTATGTGTGAATTTGATCCTGTCATTATTATGTTAGCTGGTTATTTTGCTCGTTAGTTGATGCAGTGTCTTCCTAGCCTCGATGGTCTTTACAATTTGGCATGATTTTGCAGTTGCTGGTACTAGTTGTTCCTTTCCATGTTTAGTGCTTCCTTCAAGATCTCTTTTAGGGCAGGTCTGGTGGTGACAAAATCTCTCAGCATTTACTTGTCTGTAAAGTATTTTGTTTCTCCTTCACTTATGAATATTAGTTTGGCTGGATATGACATTCTGGGTACAAATTCTTTTCTTTAAGAATGTTGAATATTGGCCACCACTCTCTTCTGGCTTGCAGAGTTTCTGCTGAGAGATTCACTGTTAGTCTGATGGACTACCCTTTGTGCATAACCCGACGTTTCTCTCTGGCATCCCTGAACATTTTTTCCTTCATTTCAACTTTGGTGAATCTGACAATTATGTGTCTTGGAGTTGTTCTTCTCGAGGAGAATCTTTGTGGCGTTCTCTGTATTTCCTGAATCTGAATGTTGGCCTGCCTTGCTAGATTGGGGAAGTTCTCTTGGATAATATCCTGCAGAGTGTTTTCCAACTTGGTTCCATTCTCCCCGTCACTTTCAGGCACACCAATCTGACTTAGATTTGGTCTTTCCACATAGTCCCATATTTCTTGGAGGGTTTGTTCGTTTCTTTTTATTCTTTTTTCTCTAAACTTCCCTTCTCGCTTCATTTCATTCATTTCATCTTCCATCACTGATACCCTTTCTTCCAGTTGATTGCATTGGCTCCTGGGACTTTTGCACTCTTCACGTAGTTCTCAAGCCTTGGATTTCAGCTCCATCAGCTCCTTTAAGCACTTCTCTGTATTGTTTATTCTAGTTATACATTCGTCTAATTTTTTTCAAAGTTTTTTTTAACTTCTTTGCCTTTGGTTTGTATTTCCTCCTGTAGCTCACAGTAGTTTGATCATCTGAAGACTTCTCTCAACTCGTCAAAATCATTCTCCCTCCAGCTTTGCTCCGTTGTTGATGAGGAACTGAATTCCTTTGGAGGAGGAGAGGCACTCTGCTTTTTAGAGTTTCCAGTTTTTCTGCTCTGTTTTTTCCCCATCTTTGTGGTTTTATCTCCTTTTGGTCTTTGATGATGGTGATGTACAGATGGGTTTTTGGTGTGGATGTCCTTTCTGTTTGTTAGTTTCCTTCTAACAGACAGGACCCTCAGCTGCAGCTGTGTTGGAGTTTGCTAGAGGTCCACTCCAGACGCTGTTTGCCTTTGTAACAGCAGCGGTGGCTGCAGAAAAGCAGATTTTCATGAACCACGAATGCTGCTGTCTGATCGTTCCTCTGGAAGTTTTGACTCAGAAGAGTACCCGGCCGTATGAGGTATCAGTCTGCCCCTACTGGGGGGTGCCTCCCACTTAGGCTGCTTGGAGTTCAGGGGTCAGGAACCCACTTAAGGGGGCAGTCTGCCCGTTCTCAGATCTCCAGCTGCGTGCTGGGAGAACCATTGCTCTCTTCAAAGCTTTCAGACAGGGACATTTAAGTCTGCAAAGGTTACTGCTGTCTTTTTGTTTGTCTGTGCCCTGCCCCCATAGGTGGAGCCTATAGAGGCAGGCAGGCCTCCTTGAGCTGTGGTGGGCTCCACCCAGTTCGAAGTTCCCAGCTGCTTTGTTAACCTACGCAAGCCTGGACAATGGCGGCACCCCTCCCCCAGCCTCGCTGCCGCCTTGCAGTTTGATCTCAGACTGCTGTGCTAGCAATCAGTGAGACTCCGTGGGTGTAGGACCCTCTGAGCCAGGTGTGGGATATAATCTCCTGGTGTGCCGTTTTTTAAGCCTGTCAGAAAAGTGCAGTATTAGGGTGGGAGTGACCCGATTTTCCAGGTCCATCTGTCACTCCTTTCTTTGACTAGGAAAGGGAACTCCCTGACCCCTTGCACTTCCTGATTGAGGCAATGCCTAGCCCTGCTTCGGCTTGCACACGGTGTGCTGCACTCACTCCCCTGCGCCCACTGTCTGGCACTCTCTAGTGAGATGAACCCGGTACCTCAGATTGAAATTCAGAAATCACCCGTCTTCTGTGTCAGTCACGCTGGGAGTTGTAGACTGCAGCTGTTCCTATTTGGCTATCTTGGCTGCGCTGACTCTCTAGAATTTTTAAATTATATTTAGAATTGTTTTTTCTATAGTTCACTGTATAAAGTATTTGTTTTTTTTAAAAAAGGAAAATCATCATTATATGTGACTCTTGATAGGCCACAGAACAAGTGAATGAGCATGAGTGAGACCACTTTCTTAGATGTCTGTAAGTAGCAGGGCCATGGTAGACCTGCTCAGTGGATGCACTTTAGCAGATGGAACTTCTAGTTTACCTGAATATTTATCCTTGACAAGGTAGGGCTGAGCCTACACTTGCTTTGGATCTTTCTAGTACAAGAAATATTCACAGAAATTGTATCTAGATACCTTTTGTTCAGAAAATCCTGTTCAGAATCATAGTGTAATCTTTGGGACTCATGCCCTGCTCATTTGACTTCTTCCCATAATTTTTATGTTTCTTTTGGTAAAACTATAATGGTTTTCATTTTTTACTTAATATCACACAATTAAACTGTCCATATTTGAGCTTTATTGTAGCTTATCAGTGATAAAAAACAGGTATTAATTGCCATTGTTTGCTTGTTTGTTTTCCTAGTAAGGCCTGAAAACAGCCATTCCTTATTAAGAAAGTGTGCAATGTAACATATTTGCTAGAGTTACATGGATTATATATTTCTTAAAGGGAAAAATTTGAGAGTATCATGGATTACCACCAGGATTATTCTTATACTAGTTGCTCAGATTTGGTTAAGGAAGCCCAATCAAAGTATAGTGAAAGGATTATTATCTCTCTGCTAATATTAAGATATTGTTTCAAAAATCTCAGCCCCAATAATTCCACAACATCTGAAAACAAGTGTTTGTGATCATGTGTAAGCATGAAATTGTTCCAAGTAAGTGAGGATATTTTAGTTATGTGAAAGGCAGTATCAATGGAAGGTTATTTGTTTTACACCAGTGGCTAGGATGGTGGAATTGGGGTTATTTCTACAGTTATTCTTAGAAGATTGCTAAACTGCTAAGAAATGCCCCATACGATTTGTAGCTAGGAAAGAAAAAAATCAGTATCATACTGTTGTCATCTGTCAGAAATGTTCATTTTATTCTGAATTAAATGTGGCTTTTGAAGTTATCTTGAATTCCTGGTGACCACATGTTTTTATCTGGAAAACCTGGGGAAAGTTGTCTGTCCCATCTACCCTGCTGTTTTGTTTTTTTTTTTCTCGGTTGGAACTGCTGTTTAGATGATGCTTTTACTATGCAGGAGAGAGTTTTTGTTAAGGATATATTTGAAGATTGGGTTTTCCATAATGTCTTTCATTCTTTGACTTTGGCAAAGTGTACAGTAGATTTTCATGATCATTGCATACTTCTTGTCACTGAAATGTATTTTTATGTTTTTAAATGCATTCATTTTACACTTGTGACTTTATTATTGACTTTAAGAGGCAGAAATAAAAAAACAAAATTAAATAAAAAAGAAAATGAATGCGATCCACACACTTGCGTGTGTGAGACTATCACGGCAACAGCAACACCCACAGGCATTGCCGCCTCCACAGAGAGGGCATGAAAAACTCAAGACTATCATGGATGTTCAGTTCTACACTCCATCCTTCCAAGGTGGTTTCTCCCTGAAATCGTGTGTGAGCCCAGAGAGAAACTTCCAGTTTCCATAGAATTCTGGAGAACTCAGAGAGCCAGCCCCGGAAGCCCCCCTTTCCTGGCCGATGTGGCCCCACCTTCACCTAACACACATGGCCCTGTGTCTGTGGTCTCTGGCTTCAGAGGGCGGGTTATCCAGGGCCCTTGGGTACTCATGCATATTCGTGAAGGGGTGAAGCTGGTGGGTCTTTATAAGTGCCACTGGCTGGGTCGGACTCCTGACTGGACCTGTGTGCAGCACAAAGGCCAACTGAGGTGCACAGGAGCTGCCGGCCACTCTCTGCCCTTGTCTCTCCGTGAAATTCCGGCCAGGTGCTCCCACGATGGCTCTCCCAACACCTTCTGACAGCCCCTTCCCTGCGGAAGCCTGAGGACGAGGACGGCAAAGGGACTCGTTTGTAACCTGAACGAAAAATGTGCCCTGCCAGCATGCTTTGAGTGGAATCCTTACCTGAACTGGCCAGAGAGACCTACCTTTTACAGTCCAGGATTCAGATTTCGTGTCAGAATCGAAGGTTCAGGCATCCAAGCCAGTGTGGCAGGGAACCCACGCACACAGATGGCCTGTGCAATGTGGCCCCCAAGGGTGCCACCGTCCTTCCTTGGTCGCCTTCACCCCCACTAGGGCGTGGGGTACAGGGGGCTTTCCTTAGCCAGGCAGCAAGTGTCACCCCTCTGCTGCAGCCCAGCGAGGCTTCCCAGGCAGAAGGAATCTCCCAACCTGCCGTGGAACACGGGGATTTTGGGTTTGCTATCCTGGCTCCTTCGGAAGTGGCGCTGACCCACCCTCAGACACCTGGGTGACCTCAGCACCCAAACAGATGGCAGGGGGACCAGGATCCACACTACGGTGGCCTTCTGGGTGTTGCTCAATGGGACAGCTTGGGCCGCTCACGCTGAGTCAAACAGATGGCAGGGGGACCAAGACCCACAACAAGGCGGCCTTCTGGGTACCTGCTCAGTGGGACAACCTGAGCCGCTCAGGCTGAGTCACAGGAGCAAGGTGTGCTTGCACCGCACACGTCCCACATGAGTCCGTATTGGGGCTGGGGTCAGGGTCTCCAAGTCACCAGGGCACGTGGGGATGCTAAGCCGAGGCACATCTACCTCTGCAGCTCGTGCCCATGGAGGCCTCTGCGTGTCGGAAGCAGATGTAAGCCATTCAGACACCCTCCCAACCGCTTCAGGAGCTGGAGCGTTCATCTGCACTCACATCCACCCAGCTATATGAACTCCTGTCGACCCCAGAATTTCAGCAAAAGGCACATCCTTTCCTAGCAACAGAGCCACTGGGGGAGTTGAAGGACGTGGAAGAGCCCACTTTTCTGGAACCACTCTTCACCCAGGAAGAACACTGGGCTCAGTTGGAGGAGCTTTAGGACGCAGGGTTGAGAAAGGATGGGGACAGGGGGGTGGCCCTTCTTTCGCGGTGAACCTCTGGCTCGGTATGGAGACCTGTGTCTTCCCTTCCAGCTGACCTGTCTAAGATTCCTGAGTCCAGGTCCGGCAAGAGACTCCACAGAAAGGAGGGCTGTCATTCTTTTCTGAGCATCTCAGGGATTTCAGAGCCAGCACAGGTACTCAGAGATAGGCCGTCTACTGCCCATGCGCGGGTCGGCGGGCAGCAGGCTAGGGTTTGGGACCAGCCCAGGCAGGGCTCTCATCCGTTCCCCAGCCCCCCTACACCTTGTACCCCCCCGCCCCCGCGTTCTTCAGTGGTGTAGGCGGAGACCTCCACCCCGGGAAACACCGGCCGGGGCAGTGGACAGGCCTGCTCTCTTTTCCGCGGCTCAACTCCACTGCCTCACCGCTCTACCATCACTCGAGCACCCGTGCCCTGCCATACTCCCTGGCATCACGTGGAGTGCCTGGCAACTAAATGTAGACCCCGAGATCTCTCACAATCTGTGGTTCTGCTCTTTCTAGGCAGGAGGGAAGCCAGGCAGAGATGGGGAAAGGAACGGAGACAAAGTGAGAGGGAGTGACAGAGGGAGGAAAGGACGGATGAACGGAGGGACATTGGAAGGGATGGAGGGAGGGAGGGAAAGAAAAAGAGAAGAATGGAGGGAGAGAAGGATGGAGAAATGGAGGTATGGATGGAGGGAGAGAGGGAAGGAGAGAAGAACAGAGGGAGGGAGAGAGGGAGAGAAGGAAGAATAGAGGGAAGGATGGACAGAGGGAGAAAAGGAGCAAGAAACAGAGAAGGGAAGGCAAAGAGAAAAGCTGTCTTTTGCCTCCAGGACCAGCAGGACCTCAAACTCTGGGAAAATGTTGGGTGCCCAGTGCAGGCTGAGTGCTCAGCCAAAGGCCGTGTAGGCCGACGGTGCCCTCACCAGCCCTCGGGATTGTCAGCTTGGGTTACTTCATCTGGGAGCGATTCAGACGAATTCTACCTCCCAAGGAATGAGCGAATTCCCCAAAGAGCAGAGCTGAGACTCAAATGGTTGTCTGTTTTTCATCCATATGGCTCACAGATAGCATATCCCCACGCTAAGCCTGCAACAGAGCACGAGGCAGATACTCCCATCCACACAGGAGTCACACTCAAGCCAAGTGAACCATGATTCCGGATTCCACGTTCCTTTGCCCTCTGCAAGGTGGCCTGTTGCTCACTGGTCTCTGGCCCCCGAAAGCATGACCCTGTGGACTGTTTTTTTCCCGAGCTCTGTGGGGACACAGAAACCTCCAGCAAAGCGTGGAAAAGCGGCATTGTGTCTTCGCTCTCCTTTGCAGTTTCCAAACAGGCCATTTTGGAGACTCCACATGTTGCAGGAAACAGGAATGCATCATCAGGCTGTGATGCCTCAGTCCTCTGCCCTGGCTCCAGGCCCACCAGGAGGCCTCCCTTTCGCTGACACTCCAGGCATTCCCCCGGCTCACGAGCTCCCGAGCTTCCAACACATTGCGCCGGCTCAGGACAGGTTGTGCTCGGAGGCGTCTGGGCCCGGCGCCCACAATTCTGGGATCCCCTCCAGTCCTCTGCCTTACCGCGGAAAAATTGTTTTGGATCCCTCGCTGCCCCTCCTGCAAGGCCCCCTCTTGCCCCACACACCCAGAGAAGCCAGGGCTGCCCAGGGGCGAACAGCCTGCCCAGCCCTTTTTCTCACAACACCCACACCATTGTCGCTTGTCCCGATGAGTAACCGCCCATGGCCAACGGGAAAGGAAGGCCCTGATTTGCCCCATGCTGGCACTAGAGCCACGGCAGCCTGATCCCGGGAAAGAGGGGCTGACGGACATCCAGACACACCACACCAACACCACGAGCAAACCCACCCTGACACACACACAGATACATACGGGTGCACGCACACAGACACACAATCACACACACGGACACACACACAAAGACATACAGGCAAAGACACAGACACAGCTTGAAAGAGAGCTAGGGAGACTGGGATGGAGAGATAGAAATGTAGGGAGAGAGAGAAAGGTGGAGGAGGAGAGAGACAGAAGGTGACAAAAGAGCGAGAGGTGGAGGGGGAAATAGAGAAAGGGAGACAGCGAGGGAGTTGTAGAGCAAGAGAGACAGAGCATTGGAGAAGGAGGCTCTGCTCAGGTAGACAGGGCAACTTTGAGCAGGCCGGGGTGAGGTGGAGGGTGCTTGGGCCAGGCTAGAACAGGGGGTCAGGACCGCCCAAGTGGGAAAACCAACGGAGCCCTGAGACGTGTTTTGTTTTTTTTTTTTGTTTTTTTTTCTTCGATTGGTTGGTTGCTTTGGGGGTGCGTTTCATAGGGTCCTTCTGTCTCCTAGGTGTGGTGGTCCCTGAGATTTGTAGAGTGCACCAGTCCATCAGGTGGAAGCTGTGGCACCAAGCGTGTCCACAGGGCCAGGCCTGGGTCTCTCTTGTGTCCTCAGGACTTGAGTTTACACGATGTCAGTGGCAATGGGAAACAGGGTGCACAGGGACGGATTTATTCGTGGCTGGCGAAAACAATGTCCTTCCCCTGGGGAAAGCAGCCCACATGTTCTGGAGCGGAGGTCTTGGCTGGTGACTGTGGGACCTGCTGCCCCAGCTTGGACAGTTGCAGTGGCACTTGATGAACGAATTGAATTGCCTGGGGTCCGGGGAGTGGGAAGACACCCCGGAGGGCAGGAAACCCTAGCCTGCACCTTTGGGGTCTAGTACCTGCCACAGCGTCCCAGCTGGAGCCGGGCTTCTGGTGGGGCTGCAGCCAGGCAGAAGAGGTGGGATGCTGCCGCCTGGCGGTATTGCAGCTGCGGACCCCCACGAGGAGTTTTCATCTCGACATAAGTGTTTTTCTTTCTTCAGCTGATATGTATCCTTACTTTTAAATTAGTGGTAACTCCACAAACTTAGAGGTACAAAATATGATTTCCCACACCTTATAATCGCCTTACCACCTCCCATTACCATCACCTTTCCCCCTCCTCACCACCCTCAACCCGTAGACTAGGTGTCGCCATGTTGCCCAGGCTGGCCTCAAACTCCCAGGCTTAAGTGATACGCCTGCCTTGGCCTCTCAAAGTGCTGGGATCAGCGGTGTAAGTCACCATGCCCAGCCAACCACCACCAAGTTTTGATTCAGCAGCACTGGGTCGTGAAGATAAGGACCCACAAATTTAGAAAAGTTTTTAAATATCATAACATTTCTGTGAGGAAATAGTATTTGTTATTACATTTTTAGACTCTTTTATAATGTTCTTTTTTTTCCCACTGAACACAGTACTAAGAAGTAATTGGAAAATCACAGCATAAGTCATATTACTTTTTCTAATACAGTGTCCTTGGCTGTTCTCTAAGCTAAACCTGATCACCTACATTGAGAAAAAGAAAAAGCCCCAGAGTGTGAGAAGACAGGAGATAGTAGCCAAACATCCAAAGAGGTGGGAGTGAATAAGGCAGATGACACAGATGAGATGTCCAAAGGTCAAGGAGAAAGCCAGATCTTAAAGTGTGGTTTGCGAAGCTATACTCCAATGGAAATCTTTTCTGAGAAGCTCTGGTTTCTTTCTCTTGCTTTCATTAGAGACAGACATCTTCTGCCCCATGCTCTTCAGTTTTCTAAGACTGGACTTCCCCTTCAACGATCATTCATCTAAGTTACAAATAAAATCAAAACATTTGCATGGCTTGCAAGCGACTGGAGGAACTGGCTGCTTGCTCTTTTATTGCTTTTGAGGACATGGGACCGTCTGTGATTTTTAAGGAACTCTATGTTAAACATTTTCTAATTTCCATTTTGAGTCTTGTCTAAAATGTGTGAGTAGTGGAGATATTGGGATTTGGTTTAGAAATCGCAGAAACACGACATCCAGATGTCGTATGTTTTCTGCTTTACAACTTCATATCCTGTGAAGGTTTCAAATGTGATTCTACAGAAATTCATACTCAATAATTTTATCAGAACATTAAGCCTCTGCCCCATATAATAAAACCTAATGTTATTTTACTTCAAAATTTTAAGTTTTTGGTATGTATTGACGTTAAAGCTGTAAACACTCTGTGCCATAATTCCTAAACTGTAATATGGTTTAATGTATCTACTTTCTACATTTAAAACATGTACTTTGCCATTGAGTAACTTAGAATATTGCTGAGCATGTATTAAATACCAATTTGTTTCCTAATTTTTTAATAGTTATCATTTTATAATTTTGTCTTTTTTAGTTTGAAGCTTACTAGGATTTTGTCATTGATATGTATGTGTGTGTATATATATATACACACACACAAGTATATATATAACAACATATGTAATTGATATATATCTATATGTTGTATATATGTGTATATACACACTTATGTGAATATATGCACGTGTACATAACATTAATTTTTTGACCAATAAAAATTGCATAATTATGCATTGTCTACATTATAATAATTTCATAGATATATATTGTAAAATGTTTAATACAATTAAGTTGATGAACATTTATATCACCTCACATGGTTATGATTTTGTAATGAGAGCATTTGAGGTCTCCTATTGTTGTAGCAAATTTTAAGCATACAAAACACTGTTATTAACTACATTTTAAAGCTATACATTAGACCCCCAAAACTTATTTATCTTATAACTGAATGTTTGTACTCTTTGAACACCTTATCATTTTTTCTACCTCCAGGCTTGGTCATTACCATTGTACTCTCTGCTTCTGTGAGTTCATCCTTTTTAAATTCTCAATTTAAGTGAGAACACACAGTGTTTGTTTTTCTGTGCCCAGCTTATTTTGCATAGCATAATGTACCCAGGTCCATTCATGTTGTTGAAATAGCAGAATTTCATTCTTTTTTATGGGTGAATAATATTCAGTTGTCTATTTTACCACATTTTCCTTATCCATTCAGCATCTACATATAAGTCATTTTTTTGAAAAAGTACTTTTGACAGTTGTGAATAACGCTGCATTGAATACAGGAGTGCAGATTATTTTTGAGATGCTGATTTTATTTTGTTTATAGACAGAAGTGGAATTTCGGGATTGTACGATAGTTCAATTTTTTAAAAATAACCTGCATACTAATTTTCATAATGACTCTTCCAGTTTACAACTCATTAAGTCTGTACAGAAATATTTTGTCACATCCTTGTTAACACTTGTCATATCTCTTTTTTTTATATTAGCCATTCCAACTGCTGTAAAGTGGTATCTTTTCATTTGCAATTTTCTCATGAATGGTAATGTTTAGCATCTTTCTACACACCTGTTGGATATTTGAATATGTTTGTAAAAAATATTTAGTCTTGGTCGTTGGAGCCAAGATGGCCGAATAGGAATAGCTCCAGTCTACAAATCCCAGCTTGAGTGACACAGAAGATGGGTGATTTCTGCATTTCCAACTAAGGTACCAGGCTCATCTCACTGGGGAGTGACAGTCAGTGGGTACCAGACAGTGGGTACAGCACACCACGCATAAGCCAAAGCAGGGCGAGGCATTGCCTCACTGGGGAACTGCAAAGGATCAGGGAAATCCCTTTCCTAGTCAAAGAAAAGGGGTGACAGATGGCACCTGGAAAATCGGGTCACTCCCACCCTAATACTGTGCTTTTCCAATGGGCTTCACAAACACCACACCAGGAGATTATATCCTGCACCTGGCTCAGAGGTTCTTATGCCCACGGAACCTCGCTCATTGCTAGCACAGCAGTCTGAGATCAAACTGCATGGTGGCAGTGAGGCTGGGGGAGGTGTGCCTGCCATTGCTCAGGCGTCAGTAAGTAAACAAAGTGGCTGGGAAGCTCGAACTCGGTGGAGCCCATCACAGCTCAAGGAGGTCTGCCTGCCTCTGTAGGCTAGCCCTCTGGAGGCAGGGCACAGACAAACAAAAGACAGCAATAACCTCTACAGATATAAATGTCCCTGTCCCACAGCTTTGAAGAGAGTAGTGGTTCTCCCAGCATGCAGCTGGAGATCTGAGAATGAGAAGACTGCTTCCTCAAGTGGATCCCTGAACCCCGAGTAGCCTAACTAGAAGGCACCCCCAAGTAGGGTTGGACTGACACCTCAAAAGGCTGGGTACTCCTCTGAGACAAAACTTCCAGAGGAACGATCAGGCAGCAGCATTTTTGGTTCAACAATATCCGCTGTTCTGCAAACACCACTGCTGATACCCAGGCAAACAGGATCTGGAGTGGACGTCTAGCAAACTCCAACAGACCTGCAGCTGAGGGTCCTGACTGTTAGAAGGAAAACTAACAAACAGAAAGGACATCCACCCCAAAAACCCATCTGTACATCACCATCATCAAAGACCAAATGTAGATAAAACGACAAAGATGGGGAAAAACAGAGCAGAAAAACCAGAAACTCTAAAAATCATAGCACCTCTCCTCCTCCAAAGGAACGCAGCTCTTCACCAGCAATGGAACAAAGCTAGATAGAGAATGACTTCGATGAGTTGAGAGAGGAAGACTTCAGAAGATCAAACTACTCCAAGCTAAAAGAGGAAGTTCAAACCAATGGCAAAGAAGTTAAAAGCCTTGAAAATAATTAGACAAATGGAAAACTAGAATAATCAATGCAGAGAAGTCCTTAAAGGAACTGATGGAGCTGAAAACCATGACACCAGAACTACGTGATGAATAAACAAGCCTCAGTAACCAACGCGATCAACTGGAAGAAATGGTATCAGCGATGGAAGATGAAATGAATGGAATGAAGTGTGAAGAGAAGTTTAGAGAAAAAAGAATAAAAAGAAACGAATAAACCTCCAAGAAATACGGGACTATGTGTAAAGACCAAATCTACGTCTAATTGGTGGACCAGAAAGTGACGGGGAGAATTGAACCAAGTAGCAAAACAATCAGCAGGATATTATCAAGGAGAAATTCCCAAATCAAGCAAGGCAGGCCAACATTCAAATTCAGGAAATACAGAGAACACCACAAAGATACTCCTCGAGAAGAGCAACTCTAAGACACAACATTGTCAGATTCACCAAAGATGAAATGAAGTAAAAAATGTTAAGGGCAGCCAGAGATAAAGGTCGGGTTACCCACAAAGGGAAGCCCATCAGACTAACAGCAGATCTCTTAGCAGAAACTCTACAAGGAAGAAGAGAGTGGAGGCCAATATTCAACATTCTTAAAGAGAAGAATTTGGACCCAGAATGTCATATCCAGCCGAACTAAACTTCATAAGTGAAGGAGAAATAAAATCCTTTACAGACAAGCAAACGTTGAGAGATTTTGTCACCACCAGAAATGCCCTAAAGGAGTTCCTGAAGGAAGCACTAAACATGGAAAGGAACAACCGGTAACAGTCACTACAAAAACTTGCCAAATTGTAAAGACCATCAAGGCTAGGAAGAAATTGCATCAACTAACGAGCAAAATAACCAGCTAACATCATAATGATAGGATCAAATTCACACTTAAAGATACTAACCTTAAATGTAAATGAGCCAAATGCTCGAATTAAATGGCACAGACTGGCAAATTGGAAAAGAGTGACGACCCATCAGTGTGCTGTATTCAGGAAACCCACCTCACGTGCAGAGACACACATAGGCTCAAAATAAAGGGATGGAGGAAGGTCTACCAAACAAATGGAAAAAAAAAAGACAGGGGTTGCAATCCTAGTCTCTGACAAAACAGACTTTAAACCAACAAAGATCAAAGGAGACAAAGAAGGCCATTACATAATGGTAAAGGGATCAATTCAACAAGAAGAGCTGACTATCCTAAATATATATACACCAAATCAAGCAAGGCAGGCCAACATTCAAATTCATAAATAAGCATAAACATATAATATATTTACATTTATTTGTATTTTTTAAAATTTTTTCATCAATATATTTTATTTTTTATTGTAAAGATCTTTCACCACATTGGATGAATTTATTGCTAAGAAATCTATTAGTTTGTTGCTATTATAAATGAGATTTCTTTTCTTTTTTATTGGTTTGTTGCTAGCATACAGAAACAAAACTGATATTTGTAGGTTAATTGTATATTCTGCTTCTTTACTGAGTGCATTTATTGGATGCACTATTTATATATAGATGAATTAAATGCACTATTTAAATGTATTATTTATGTTTTTATATATAATATTATGTCATCTACAAACAGTGACGTTATTTCTTCTTTTCAATTTGGATCTTTTAGCTTCTCTTGCTTAATTTTTTGACGTAGGACTTAATTATTCTATGTAGGACTTCCAGTTCTATGTTAAAATAGAACTGTTAGAATGGGCATAATATAGACTTGCATTGGTGTTTGTGCATTTGAAGGAGCAAACACCTCTTTTCATTTTTTTTTTGTTGTTGTTGTTTTGTTTTTGAGATGGAGTCTCGCTTTGTCACCCAGGCTGGAGTGCTGTGGCACGATCTTGGCTCACTGCAACCTTCACCTCCTGGGTTCAAGCAATTCTCTGCCTCAGCATCCCTAGTAGCTGGGATTACAGGCGCCAACAACCATGCCCGGCTAATTTTCGTATTTTTAGTAGGGACAGTGTTTCACTATCTTGTCCAGGCTGGTCTTGAACGCCTGACCTCGGCCTCCCAAAATGCTGGGATTACAGGTTTGGGCCACTGTGCCCAGCCACCTCTTTTCATTTTTATAAACTGGTTTTAGTAGGTAAAGATCTTCATCTTTTGGGTCTCAAGGCTGATGAGATCTTTACTGGTTTTGCAGTAAAAAGGCTTCTAGCTGCATCACAAGTCGCTGCCGAATCTGGAGTGAGTTTTACCTTTAGTGTGCTTGTTGCCAGGAGCACGTATGGTTGTGAGTTCTGTCATGTTTTTTGGCAGGCTGGATTGTTTTCAGGGCTTTGTTCTGTGGAGCAGGCACTAGGGCAGTTTCTGCTATATGCTGGGACTAATAGCAGATGTGAGGGTGAGTGTGGCTTCCACTGAGTACCTAACAGGGTTTCCCCAGTTTATCTACAAACACTGACTTTTGAACTTTTTGTGTGAGTCACGAGTATGATGTCCCCAGCTTTTTTCTTATTCCTCATGATTGGTTTGGCCATTCAGCCTACATTGCAGGCTTACATTTTCTATTACTATAAAAATTGGGACAGGGATTTTGATAGGGATTTGAGTTAACTTACAGATTGCTTTGGATAACATGAACTCTTATTAACCAAAGGGCCTGCCTTCTCAAAATGACCCTTTTCAATCTTGGGTTTTAGCAAGGTTTCATAAGGCCCTGTATCCCAAAGCTCACTATATTGCCCAGGCTGTTCTTGAACTCCTGGCCTGGCAATCCTCCAGCTCAGGCTCTTAAATGGAGGAGATTACTGTTATGAGCCACTGTGCTTGGATCTCTCATAAAGTTACTTTGGTTGATGGATGGCTGACTAGTTTTTATTGCTGCAAGGGAATACAAAAGTAGGGACCCCCTATACCACCACCTTGATAATGTCACTGTCTCCATACATTTCTTCCTTATTTTGTTCTCTTGTATGTTTGTGTGTTATTTTAGGTTCAAATATTAAGACAAATAGGCTAGCATTTATACATTGTGTGAAAAGTAAATTAGATAACCAGTAGGAACCCTATATATATTATAATGTTCCCCCAAAAGATTAAGTTTAGTGCAGGCAAAAAGGGCTCATTAAAATTTTCATCCACTTTTTTCAACCTCTGTCCAAACTATAATATAATTTGTGCCCCAATTTTTATTTTATCAATTACTTTTAACCATATTTCATAAAATTTATCTTTTTTCTTTATTTAGAAATGTAAGGCTACTATTTGCTTTTAAAGGCTGTAATACAGCTTTTTTATTTTGTGAAATAATAGCAACAATATTACAAATATTTATAGTGTAAATACTTATTCACTTAAATCTTCCCATTAGAGAATTTCATTAATTATTGTAGTGTATTTCTGTAAAATTGTACTGCCACACACTACAGGGCAATGATTCAAACTGCCTGGTCTTCACAGGTGCACAGTCACAGTTGAACATTGTAGTTATTTAGAAAAATTATTTTCTAGTGTTATATCAATGTTCCAAACAAGATTTTCTGGGTAAATATTTCTCCCATTCTGGTTTTGCAATTCCACGTTAACTGTATTTTTATTTTAGGGTAGGTTCCTTGACATTGGTTTATGGCATTTTTGGTTTTACCTAAGTATTATTTTGGATGACAATGTGCAGCAACTTTTAATGTACAGTTTATGTCAATGTGCAGTTTAATTACAATATGAATCAGCCATATATTTATTCACAATTCAAGTTTAACAAACTTAATGAAAAATAAGCAAACTAACATTACATGATAAAGCCCCAATCAGCTATCTTACACTTAAGCAAATACACCAAAAAATAGTTTGTAGCTTTATTGCTGCTTTTGTTCAAACTATGGTTTATATTCCCTATGACCAAAGAAATTTCTGATATTTTCCTACCATGCTAAAGAAACAGACAAAAAGACAGTGATTATACTTTCAAGTAGCAGTTTGTTTAGAGCCCCAGATATTCCATCTGTAGACCACTATGCTCTTATTTCTTTGTTTTAATAAGGCTGTAGCCCCAAACCTTAAATTTTTGTGGAAATTAAAGCTTTCCATTTCCATACTAAAGACAGGACAGTCCCATGACCTAAATCCAAGGGTGATGGCTTAGAGTGAGGACCATTTCTTGTTGACATGGAGATGGTTGAGTTGGTCTACAATAAATCTATGGGAGAGGCAGGTTGTGGTAAGTTGGAAGTGTTGGCTGCCTTCATTATCTCAAAGTTCTCTGTCAAGTTCACCTCAGCACTGCTGTACTCCTGTTCTGCTCTCAGGTTTGGAATGCTTGGCTAGTAGTGGTCCTCCACATGGTTCTCAACTGCCAGTGCTTTCCTGATCCACTGCCTGCCAGAAATGCAATTGTAGCAGAAGAAGCTGGTAAGGGGACAGAAGCCAGAGATGGTAACAGACCACTGCCTGGCGGGGGAAGAGAGCAGTGGGCTCTCAATCCTAGCTCACATGCCAAGTGCCATTCTCATCCCAGCACCCAGTGGTGTCCCCCATAATGTGCACTGCCTGGCCTGAGGTAAATGGAGAGCCCAGCTAAGGTATAAAGTTGAAAAGGGGCTTTCCAGAGTCCCAAGTGTGCTGGACATCTCACCAGCCATGGAAAGAGTGTTTGTCCTTGTGGCCACTGATAGATAATGATGGGAGCCTGCCCATATTTCAGGGCCTTCTGGAGTCTTCACTTGAGAGTTCAGCTCTGGCCACAGAGGACACTTCTGGTGTCCAGAGTTTCTCAGTGCCTGGCGGATGTAAAACCGATTGATGGCATCTGCTGCTTTCTGGGAGCACTGCTTGGCCATCCTTATCTGTGGGCCCCAGCCAAGGCACAGCAGAAAGCTTGATCTCTGGCTAGCATTCTGGACTGTGAGACAGCGTGGCTGCAGATAGCACTGGATGGAGAGAGTACAGTGTGGTGAAGTGGGGTAGTGGGCATTCTGCCACATGGCCTAGAGTTTCTCGTGACTCTGGGCTGCCCAGGTGCAGTGAACAGAAAGGAATCAGGGAGTGGAGACCATTTCTAGGCCACAGCTCAGGGATGGAGAACCCAGGCTGAGCCTGGTGATTGTCCTGAGTTGAGTAGATGAAGCTGGAGTCCGGGGAGACCAAAGAAGCTCAGATAAACTCTGGAGCGCAGAGTATTCAGGGCATGAAAAGGACAAAGTCACAAAACAAAAACTCTCCAGTCTTCAGTTAAATACTGATCAGCACATGTATGTGTGTAAACTACAAGTCTGGGGGAAAAAATACCTGAAGGAAACAGAAAGAACAATGTTTGAGCCTCCCACAGAACCAGGCATATTTGGTGTTCCCACCAGCAACAGTGGAAAAATCTTATACTTTCCAGACGATTGGATGGAACACTCAGGAAAGAATTGCCTCAGCAGTGCGGAAGATTAGATCTAGGCCGAGGCTGCTAAGGTCGTAATTAACAAGACCTCAAAGAAAACTCTCAAAGAACCAAAATCTTTCCAGATAATTTAACTGCATCCTAGAACATAGCTCAATAATATTATACGAACTCAACAATATCCAACACACAATAAGATATATTTCATGTTGTCTGCCATCCAGCTGAAAATTACCAGGCATGTGAAGAAAAAGGAAATGTCTCAATAATGAGAAGAAAACTTGATCAATAGATGCAGAAATGGCAAATAAGATGGAATTAGTAAGCAATGATATTAAAACAGTTATT
This sequence comes from Pongo abelii, assembly GCF_028885655.2. Classification (NCBI taxonomy): domain Eukaryota; kingdom Metazoa; phylum Chordata; class Mammalia; order Primates; family Hominidae; genus Pongo; species Pongo abelii. Next base: position 11,446,425 of record NC_072000.2, on the reverse strand, counting down.
GTAATGATAACATTCCACAAGAAGAAAGTAAAGGGAAGCTAGAACACGGAAGTAGAGACATGGAAGACCCAGCTTGAACTTTTAGAGATGAAAAATACAATGTCTGAGATGAAAAATATAATAAATGGCATTTAAAATAGAATAGATGTTATGCAAAAGAGGATTAGTCAACTGGAAGATGTAGCAGTAGAAACTATCAAAAATGGAACATGGAGAAAATAATGGAAAAAATTGAACAGAAAATCAGCACCAACAGGACTAATATATGTGTAATTGGAGTTCCTGAAGAAGGCGGGGAGGAGTAGAAGAAAAAATATTTCAAAAAACTGTGGCTGAAAAAATTTAAATTTGAGAAAAACTGTAATACCAGAGATCTAAGAACCAAGGAACCCTTAGCACAAGAGACATAAGGAGGACACACTGAAGCACATCATAATCCAATTGCCCCAAACCAGTGACAAAGAGAAAATCTGAAAAGTTACCAAAGGGAAAAGGACATTATACAGAGAGGAACAAAGATGAAAATGGGCTGAGCATGGTGGCTCACACCTGTAATCCCAGCACTTTGGGAGGCTGAGGCAGGATGATCACTTGAGCCCAGAAGTTCAAGACCAGCATGGGCAACATGGCAAAACCCCGTCTCTACTAAAAACACAAAAATTAGCGGGGCATGGTGACACGCATCTGTAACCCAAGCTACTCAGGAGGCTGAGGCAGGGAGAATCGTTTGATCCCAGGAGGCGGAGGTTGCAGTGAGCTGAGATGGTGCCATTGCACTCCAGCTTGGGCAACAGAGCGAGATACTATCTCAAAAAAAAAGATGGCAGACATCTGGTTAGAAACAACACAAGGCCGGATGTGATGGCACATGTTTGTTATCCCAGCATTTTGGGTGGCTAAGGCAGGAGGTTCACTTGAGCCCAGGAGTTCTAGAACAGCCTGGGCAATATGGCAAAACCTGGCCTCTACATAAAATGCAAAAATTAGCTGGGTGTGGTGGCGCATGCCTTTAGTCCCAGCTACTTGGGAGGCTGGGGCTAGAGGATTTCTTGAACCCAGGAAGTAAAGTTTCAGTGAGCTGAAATCATGCCACTGAACTGCAACCTGGGTGACAGAGCAAGACCATGTCTCAAAAAAAAAAGAAAAAGGAAAAGAAACAATGCAAACCAGAGGATAGTAAGAGTGACTTCTATAAAATACTTAAGGATGAAACGATTTTCAGTCTAGAATTCTACGCCCAGCAAAAATATCTTTCAAAGATGATAGTGCAATAAAGACTTTCAGACATTGAAAACTTGAGGAATACATTACCAGCAAGTCCTCACTACAAAGAATATTAAAGGAAATCCTTCAGGCAGAGGGAAAGTGAAACCAGATGGAAGTCCAGATGTACACAAAAGAATGTAGAGCACCAGAGACGGCAAATATGTGAACAAAAATACAACATTAAAAAGCATTTTTAAAAGATAATTGATGGTCTAAGGCAAAAAATGATAACAAATTAATGTGAGTTTACAGCACTTATAGAAGTAAAATGCATGAAAACAATAACACAAAACCCAAAAGGAGGGAAATGAACAGGCACTGTTTTAAGGTTCTTATCCTCTATGTGAAGTGGTATAATGTTGATGACAGCCAATGCTAAGTTAAATACATATACTGTATTAGTCTGTTCTTGTACTGTTATAAAGAAATGTCTAACACTTCTCAAAGTAAGACATTTATGCGGCCAAAAAACACATGAAAAAATGCTCATCATCACTGGCCATCAGAGAAATGTGAATCAAAACCACAATATCATCACTGGCCATCAGAGAAATGCAAATCAAAACCACAATGAGATACCATCTCACACCAGTTAGAATGGCAATCATTAAAAAGTCAGGAAACAACAGGTGCTGGAGAGGATGCAGAGAAATAGGAACACTTTACACTGTTGGTGGGACTGTAAACTAGCTCAACCATTGTGGAAGTCAGTGTGGTGATTCTTCTAAAAATACCATTTGACCCAGCCATCCCATTACTGGGTATATACCCAAATAATTATAAATCATGCTGCTATAAAGACACATGCAAACATATGTTTATTGCGGCACTATTCACAATAGCAAAGACTTGGAGTCAACACAACTGTCCAACAATGATAGACTGGATTAAGAAAATGTGGCACATATACACCATGCAATAGTATGCAGCCATAAAAAATGATGAGTTCATGTCCTTTGTAGGGACATGGATGAAGCAGGAAATCATCATTCTCAGCAAACTACCACAAGGACAAAAAACGAAACTCCTCCTGTTCTCACTCATGGGTGGGAACTGAACAAAGAGAACACATGGACACAGGAAGGGGGACATCACACACCAGAGACTGTTGTGGGTTGGGGGGAGGGGGTAGTCATAGTATTAGGAGACATACCTAATGTAAATGACGAGTTAATGAGTGCAGCACACCAACATGACACATGTATTCATATGTAACAAACTTGCACGTTGTGCACATGTACCCTAAAACTTAAAGTATAATAATAATAATTTAAAAATAATAATAAATAAATTAAAAAAAAGAAATGTCTGATGCTGGGGCTGGGCATGGTGGCTTACGCCTGTAATCCCAGCACTTTGGGAGGCTGAGGCGGGTGTATTATGAGTTCAAGAGATTGAGACCATCCTGGCCAATATGGTGAAACCCTGTCTCTACTAAAAATACAAAAAAAAATTAGGTGGGCTTGGTGGTATATGCCTGTAGTCCCAGCTAAGCTACTTGGGAGGCTGAGGCAGCAGAATCACTTGAACCAGGGAGGCGAAGGTTGCAGTGAGCCGAGATCACACCACTGCACTGCAGCCTGGGAGACAGAGTGAGACTACGTCTCAAAAAAAAAAAAAATGTCTGAGACTGGGGAATTTATGATGAAAAGAAGTTTAATTGGCTCACAGTTCTGCAGGCTGCACAGGAAACGTGATTCTGTCATCTGCTCAGCTTCTGGGGAGGCCTCAGGGAGCTTACAGTCATGACAGAAGGCAAAGGGGAAGCAGGAGCATCTTATGTGACTGGAGCAGGAGGAAGAGAGAGAGGGGGAGTTGCCACACACTATTAAACAACCAGATCTTGTGAGAACTCACTCGCTATGTGGTACCAAGCGGGGATGGTGTTAAACCATGAGAAACTGGCTCCATGATCCAATCACATCCCTCCAGGCCCCACGTTTGGCATTGGGGATTACATTTCCACATGAGATTTGGGTAGGGACACAGATCCAAACCACATGATATACCATAAACCATAAAGCAATGATTAAAACTCAAAACCAAATGAAGCAAAAATAGTTAGATGTAAAAGGCCAAAAAAGAAGATTAAATGAAACAAAAATACTCAACAAATTCAAAAGAAGTCAGAGAAAAAAGAAAAGGAGAAGAAACTACAGATGGGACAAATAGAAAGCAAACAGGAAGATGACAAATTAAAACCAAACTCTCCGGCATTCCACCAGTTGCGTGTGATTATTTAGCAACTCTCTGCCTCTGACAACAATACCTGTCACACAGGTTTGTCATCAGAGCTTGTCACATGTGATATGGAAAGCCTGCTGTTTACAGACCTGCAATCATTATACATTAGCTTGTATTGTTGGTAGCAGAGACCCAGGTCTCTGTGTTGGTCATGCTGAGAGCTCCCTTCTCATTGCTCTGTTTTCCTCCTCCTTTGATCCCTTTCTGTACTTCAACACCCCACACCATCTGGTTGGAGAAGATTCTCAGCCTCTCGGTCTGCAAATGTTCTAAGTCCGTGTATCAAATAGCCAACAAATGTATTTCAGTACGTTTATCTGCTACCCAGGGATCCAGGAGAAATGCTTTCCTTTCTGCAAGAAGTCCGTGGCTGCTGATGCCAACAATGTGTTCTGTCTGTCCTCATCTCTTTTCTGATCTGCATATTCTCAACTGCCCTGCACTTCTGGGAAGACTTTACACAGGGACAACTATGAGTTTTTGTAAGAAGATGAGAAGTCACCACTTTGGTAACCATCCATTAGACGTTCCAATATTGCTGCAGACATGGACTCTAGCATGTTCTCTTCTTCTCTGACACCCACCCCTTCCCCCATTGGCCACAGCAACTTGGGTTTGCTCTTCAGCTATTGCAGGGCTTACCTCTGGGGAACTGTAACTTGCTTTATACCCTATCCAATAACACAGTGTGTCCTTATACACAGTAGGTGTTCAATATACATCTGTGGAAGGGATTTCATCACAGTTAAATCTGTGGAGAGTTCAGCAGATAAGTGAGTTGCTCAAGATGGTCAGAGGCTGTGTTATTCCATTTGGGCTACCGTAACAAAATACCTTAGCCTAGGGGGCTTATAAGCAGCAGAAATTTATGTCTCATAGGTCTGGATGCTGGCAAGTGGAAGGTTAAGGTAGTGTCTGTTGAGAGCCTGTTCCTTATAGAAGGCAACTCCTAGCTGTGTCCTCACATGGTGGAAGGGGAGAACAAGCTCCCTTGGCTCCCTTTTACAGGGCCACTTATCCCATTCATGGGATCTTTGCTTTCATGATGAAATCACTTCCTAAAGTCTTTACCTCCTCCTAATTCAAACCTAACCTATCAGGGGTTAGGTTTCAACACACGGATTTTAGGGGCACAGAAACATTGACTATAGCAGAGACATAGCTGTACCTGGGTCTGGGACCTTCTGGGTCCAGCTCCATTATGACAACCACACTGCCCATGGTCTCCCACATGATGTAATTCTGTTCTGTGGCATTGTGCCCACGAGGCAGGGATGCAGTAGAGGCCTCTGCAGACATGGCTTGTTCTTGGGACGTCCGCATGGCTTTGTGATGCAGGCCTGGAAGAATCCACCAGCTGCCCACTCTCATGCCTCACTCAGGTTCGTGGGTCCCTCCAGGAACATGTCAGCCCCTCAATGTTTTCCTTGCCTCACCTCCCTGGGTTCCCTTCTGAACTCAGGGAACATGGAGGGAGCCGGGAGTCTCTGTTTTTAGTTCATGCCCTTGTCTCCTATTTGGGAACAATGCCCAGGCAAGGGAATCTCTTTCCTACTGTTTTCTAAGAATATCAGGGATTTCCTCCAAACTCTTCACCTACTCCCTCCAGTAATCCCTTCTCCCTCAGGGACACAGGGCACAAGCCCACTTCCTGTGTGAAGATCCTGCCACAGGGTGGCTCTTTGGTTTTCTGCGGGTATCCAGAAAAGAAGCTAAAGGTGAATGCACTCCAGAATCCAGGAGCACTGGTGATTTTCTCACCTTAGGTCAGAGAGCATCCCCACAGACACCCCTCGCCCCACGCCGGGCCCCCTGAATCCATACCATAAAATGTATGTCAGTTTGTTCAACTAGAGACCCCACTGAGTATTTAATCCCTATTTAAAGATGATTTTTATTTTATTTTTGAGTTTAAATTAGTCAGCCTCAGGATACAGAATTAGATAAGGCCGGGATTTAGCTCCCCTGGAATGATTCATTTCACATCAAGCCTTCTTAACTCTTTGGCTGCAGAGGGGAAGTGCCTGTGTCTTTCTCTGCAGAGTTGCCTAGGTCTGGCCAGGTGAATAGACATGCTCCCTCTACCCCGTCCTGCCAGCCAGGGCACGGTTTATGCGTATGATGAATGGAGTTAGAATACTAGCCTTTTCAACACAACAGTCTTAAATCCTCACACAGGGAAATAGAGATAATATACAAGCAGGAAAAAAAGAAAAAGAAGCAGTCTTGAATTCTGCTACCTAAAGATAACCATTGTTACCATGTAGGCAAGCTTCCTTTCATGCTGTGTCAAGTGTTTAAAAAATATGGCTCAATATTACAAACACATAGGACTATGTAGGGGATAATGACATCAAACTTTCATGTACCTCCCAGTTAAAATTCAAACGTGGTAGCTTTTGGATGCATTTGCTCCGGAGTTTAAGGGAATAAAACTACGGATTCAGCCATAATGTTCACGCTGACACTCGAGTTATATATCCCTTTTCCAGTCCAGCTACCGCCTCCCTCCCCACCATTCTGAAGTCAATATGTGTCTTCCCATCCATGATTAATACCTAGTGTGCCTGTCCATGAAGAATGGATAGTGCTCTTTGGTCTGTTTTTTGCAATTTTATACAAATATCAGTCTGTACATACTCTCCTGAAAGTTGCTTTTTCCTTCAACAATATCTTCCAGATGAATGTAGAATCCTGCATTTCTGGTGAGCAGAGGATGCCCAACGCCCCCTTCAACCCCCACTCCAAGGTGATGCTGATGTTCTGGTCCAAGGCCTTCACATAGCCTGGTGAGGCTTGGGGTCTTGGGACAGGTCTGTTGTAAGCCCTTCCTTCCTAGGAAGCACAGCCAGATGACCTTGGGGCTGGAGACCTCACTATGCCCCTCGCCAGCAGTGCCCACATCCGTCTTCATTCATCTTCATCAATATTTGTTATCACACTTTCTGATATTGTTCCTAGATTTTGCTGTGCAGCTGAATGCGTGCCTTGTGTTTCCCAGCCCTTCGGGTCTCCTCCTCTGTGAATAGCTCCTGGACCATATGTCTGTTGGGTCTTTGGTTTCTCCTTGCTGACTTGTAAGTGTTTTTTTTTTTTTTTTTAGATGGAGTTTTGCACTTGATGACTAAGTGAGAGTGCAATGGCATGATCACGGCTCACCACAACTTCTGCCTCCCGGGTTCAAGCGATTCTCCTGCCTAAGCCTCCTGAGTAGATGGGATTACAGGTAAGTGCCACGGTGTCCGGCTAATTTTGTATTTTTAGTAGAGACAGGGTTTCTCCATGTTGGTCAGACTGGTCTCGAACTCCTGACCTCAGGTGATCCACCCATCTCAGCTTCCCAAAGTGCTGGGATTACAGGCATGAGCCACCACGTCTGGCAACTTTTGATTTTAATGATCTGGATATCAATGATTTTTTGGCAAAATACCTTACAAATATGTTTTCCCTATTGGTGCACTGTATTAGTCCATTTTCACACTGCCGATAAAGACATACCACAGACTGGGAAGAAAAAGAGGTTTAACTGGACTTGCAGTTCCACATGACTGAAGAGGCCTCACAATCATAAAGGGAGGTGAAAGGCACTTCTTACATGGCAGTGGCTAGAGAAAAATGACGACGATGTAGAAGTGGAACCCCCTGATAAAACCGTCAGTTCTCGTGAGACTTATTCACTACCAGGAGAACAGTATGGGGGAACCGCCCCCATGATTTCAATTATCTCCCACCAGGTCCCTGCCACGACACAGGAGAATTATGGAAGGACAATTCTAGATGAGATTTGGGTGGGGACACACAGCCAAACCATATCATGCACTGTCTTTGTCTTTTAACTTTATTCACTGCCTTTTTTGTCAGATCAAAACTTCTACATTTAATATGATTGAATTTATCAGTAATTTCTTTTATGGTGTCTGTGTTTTGTGTCATATTAAAAAAAGTTTTTCTTTGCTTAGTGTCATAAAATCTGTCCTCTGTTTTCTTCTAAAAATTGGAAATCTGTTTCTCACATTCTGTTTTATTTCCTTCGTTCTTTGATTCGTAGTGATGTGAGGTAGAAATCTCTATCAGTTAACTCTTGCTTGGTAACAAGTAACCCCACACCTCAGAGGCCTACGACCATAGGCCACCATTTCTCACTCCTGAGCATGGGTTGCTTGGGAGGTTTCAGCTCGACCTGTGGTGGCTGAGCTGGATCTACTCCAAGTGTCTCTGATCCTCCTGGGTTTGGGGCCTGCCAGGGTGCCTTCTTCTCATAACAATGGCAGGAGTGCAAAGAACAAAGGGAAATGTGAAGGTCTCTTATCTTACTACACAGGCTGAGAATGGGCAGACTATCACTTTACCACATCCATTGGCAAAAGTGAGTCACGTGGCCAAACCAGAAGTCAAGGGCAGGAAGTTTAAGTATGAATCCCATCTCCATGTGCTATGATTTCCTGGGCTTTCAACTTCTTAAGGCTGAATTGTTTTATTCTCACCTCCCCAGACTGCAGAAAACACATCTTCTCCAGGACTCATTGAACCATAGGGCAGAATGATTGTAGTTCACAAAGACTAGATGGAAGGAGCCATTTGGCCACTGAGGCCACTTCCTTCCCCTTGTCCCCATCTACGGCCTCTGTTCTGCTCCAATCTCCCTGTCATTCTGCCCAGGCCTTCCAGGCATCAGCCTCTTAATAGTTCCTGGCTTCGTTCCCTCTCTTCACTTCTATTATGTGAGGGTTTCCATCCTTCTTTGGTGTAGGAGGACTGGACAGTGTCAACTCAGCCTGTCACGTCCCCACTCTCAGCACCTGGGTACCCCTGAGTGCTCAGCATGAGTGGTGTCCCCCAGTGTCTCCCTCCATGGCATGTTCTGAAGGCATAGGAGCTGGACTGACATTTGGGACACCTAAACCTTTGTTCCACTTCTGCCAGGACAACTTCCTTGGTCCAGGCAAATCATGGCAGCTCTCTATGCCTCATTTTTTTATTCCTCACACAATGGAATAACATAACCCTCAGTACTTACCTAAGGGAGGAGAAATGATTCCCCTGCCTTCTCCCCATTTCTGCATTAGCTGGAGCATCAGATTTTTATGTCTGGCCAAGAATATAGGGAAGGAAGAGCAGGTAAGCTTTGGGCCCAAAGAGGGCATTTACGGGTTTCACTTAAGGAAAGAAAGCCAGGGGGCAGAGAGGGGTGGTGGAGCATGATCTTGGGCCAATGGTGAAGAACTAATGAAGTGCAATGTGCATGGGTTAAGTTGTGTAGCAACCTGGGTCCCATCAAGAGATAGAAACCACATAGTGGGTCTAACGGGGAAGTGTAGTATAAAGGATTGCAACTATGATAAAAGAGTCACTGTAAGACATAAAACAATTCTGCCTGGTGCCCTAGTGCAGAGGGAGGTACCCAAGGAAGCACAGATTTGAAAGGTGTTCGGATGTCATAAAATGTGGATCAGCCACCGCATAAGAGACGTTTGTGGATTTGGGCAGGCTGTAGCTCGTCAGCAGCTTTTGCACAAGCACCAGGCCACCCACTGGAGTGCAGGTGATGGAGCCGGCTGTGAGCCACTGGAATGCAGGGGAGGGAGCCGGCCATGAGCCGCTGGTGTGCAGGGGAGGGAACAGGCCGTGAGCTGTTGGGGCAGGTGAGGGAGCTGGCCATGAGCCACAGGAGTGCAGGTGAGGGAGCTGGCCATAAGCCGTTGGTGCAGGGATGCATGGCGGGAGTCTGGCTGCCTTTGTAGGGCAGGAAGTCTCCAGAATGCTTGAGTCCCGCAGGGTCTGGCAGAAGGAATGGCAGCTCTGTGCAGACCCTCTAGAATACAGGTCACTGTGTGCAGGTTGTACAAGGGGTACAAGAGGGGTTCTGGGAAACTTTTCAGGAACTTTCAGACCACATGTGCCCTGCTACGTTTTGGTTTCCATGTCAAGATGCTGCAAGCCAAGGCTACAAGGTGGCTGAGGGACCAGGCCTAGGTCTGTGGTTGGGGCTTGAACATGATCAAGGCCCAGGCAGAGAGCTCGTGCCTCCTGCAGTCTCTCCATCCTCTACCTCGATGCCTGCAGAATGTTCACTTCCAGAGGGTATATTGAACAGTATTTCCCAGTTTATCACAGTGCACGTATTGAAATGTGTACTAGGAGCTGGGAGGCAACAGACTGAAAACTGACACTGGAGATGCTGGCTCATAGCAACAAAGAGAAGCTGAAAAGTAGTGGGAAAGAACTAACTGTAATTTTACATCAACAATCTGCATCTTTGTTTCAATGGTTTGTGGCAACCAAAATGACTATTTTTTCTACCTTCCTAGTTCAGACATAGCCTGAGACTTTTTTTTTTTTTTAGATGAAGTCTCACTCTGTCACTCAGGCTGGGGTGCAGTGGCCTGGTCTCGGCTCATTGCAATCTCCACCTCCCGGGTTCAAGTGATTCTTCTGCCTCAGCTTCCAGGGTAGCTGGGGCTAACAGGCACTCGCCACCACGACTGGAAAATTTTCGTATTATTAATAGAGATAGAGTTTCTCCATGTTGGTCAGACTGGTCTTGAACTCCTGACCTCAGGTGATCTGCCCACCTCTGCCACCCAAAATGCTGAGATTACAGATGTGAGCCACTGTGCCCGGCCGCCTGAGACATTTTGGGCAACAGGTGTGACAGAAGAAATGTGTATCCCTTCCGGGCAGGGGATTTAAGAAGTGGCTCATGGCTGATTGTGTTTTCTTTGTTCTGTTTCTGGAACTGTGGGAGCATCTTCTGGGATAAGGGTCTATCTTTTTGAGTCTCTGCATGACTACGACCACCAGAGGCCTCTTGTTGATCCGTGATGGATGTGAAATCAATTGAGAAGTCAAGGCTGGGTGCGGTAGCTCACGCCTGTAATCCCAGCACTTTGGGAGACTGAGGCAGGCAGATCATGAAGTCAAGTAATCAAGACCATCCTGACTAATACGGTGAAACCCAGTCTCTACTAAAAATACAAAAAATTAGCCAGGCGTGGTGGCAGGCACCTGTAGTCCAAGCTACTCAGAAGACTGAGACAGGAGAATCTCTTGAACTCAGGAGGTGGAGGTTGCAGTGAGCTGAGATTGCACCACTGCACTCCAGCCTGGGCCACAGAGTGAGACTCCATCCACCGCACCCCACGCCCTGAAAAAAAAAGAAAAGAAAAGAAAAGAAGTCAACTTTGCTGTTGAAGCCACTGAGGTTTGGGGACTTTTTTGTCACACTGCATCATCTGTCCTGACCAATGCATGACTCATCTCATCCTTGGCACAGCCCCTGAGAGAAGGGGCTTTATCCTCATTTCACAAATGAAGAGTCAAGTCTCAGAGAGTTTAGCAGCATGAGCAAGGTCACACAGCGAGGGGTGGAGCTTGGATTTGAATCCAGGTCTGTCTAACCTCAAAGACTGAAGTGGGGATGAAAATAAATTGCCGTTGTTGTTTGCCTGTCACCCAGGTGATGTAACACTTGTCTAGGCTCTGTCTACTGGGGGTTTGTGACATATCTCTGCACTGATCACCCAGGTGATGAGACTCTTGTCTAGGTTCTCCTATCCTTGGATTGTAACATAGCAGGATTTTGGACTCATATCCTTTTAGGGATCATAGAAGTGAACACATCAAAGCTGCCACAATAAAGTGGAAAAGTGGGCAATATTGCCAAATGCAAAATATCTGGGCTATATTTTGGTCTGAGATCACCATTTGAGATTCCTGGAAGTTAGGGAATATGGAGGCCAACTCCCGTAGGGATGTTGTATAAGACTCCAATTTCTAAGTCAATGATCTCAACCCTGTGGATCAGCACTCTCCATGTAATGGGACATCTTAACCCATTTTGTGCTGCTATAACAGAATACCAAAGACTAGGGAATCTATAAATAAAGGAAATTTATTTCTTAGAGTTCTGGAAGCTAGGAAGTCCAAGGATTAGGGGTCTGCATCTGGTGAGGGCCTTCTTGCTGTGTTATCTCATGGCTGAAGGCAGCAGAGCAAGACTTTGAGAAAGAAAGAGAGCAAAAGGGGCTGAACTTTCTTTTAATACAAGCCCACTCCTAAGAAAACTAACCCACCCCCAAAATAACTAGCCTATTCCTGAGATAGTGACATTAATCCATGCATGGGAGCAGAATCTCATAACCCAATCACTCTTATTAGGTCCCACCTCTCAACACTGTCACATAGAGGATTAAGTTTCCAACACTTGAGCTCCGGGGGACACAGGCAGACCATACATGGGGGATTGATGAGTATATGGGAGTGACCAGTCGTGAATAATTTAGCTGAGAGTTGTGTTTGGGAGCTGAAGCCATGCACCATCATGCAGGGCACACATAAACCTTTGAATGCTCTGAGGAATGAATATTGAACATTGTAACTCATGGCAGAAGGTGGAATATTTAAAAGGCAGAACTGCCTGAGTAAACTAAAAGAGTGAACAAAGAACATGTAGCCTGTGGCTGGCTCCTCTTCTCTTCCCATCCCTACCTTTCACCTTTCTCTCTTTCTTTCCCTCCCTCTCTCTCCTTTCGATCCCTCCCTCCTTCCTTCATTTCTTCCTTCCTTCCTCTACCTTATTCTTTCTCTCCTGCCCTGCTTCCTTGTTTCTTTCCTTCTTTCTCTTTCCCTCTTTCTCTCCCTCCTTCCTTCTTTCTCCCTCTCATCTCCTTCTCTCTTTCTCTCTCTCTCCATCTTTCTCTCCCTCCATCCTTCCTTCTCTCATTCTTTCCTTTCTTCTCTCTTTCCTTCTTTGTCCCCTTCCTTCCTTCCTCCCTCCCTACATCCTGCCTTCCTTTCTTCTCTCTTTCTTTGACTGATGTGTTCTGAGCCCAAGCACCCTGTGGGGTACTAAGTGGTACCAAAATTGACTCAAGAATCAAGAAGAAATAGAAAACCTAAGAAGTACTATAACATGAATAACATAAAACTTCTAGTAAAATAAAATCTTTCACAAAGGAAGGACTAGGCCCAGATGGTTCTATGAGCAAATTTTACAGACTTTCAAAGAATGGATCATTCTAGTTATGTCCCAAACAACTATAGCTAGGAATATTAATGCTTGATTTTTCAAGAGCTTCATTTCCTAAAATCTGTAGGTTCAAAGGTAGATTGGCATGTGTTGGAAATCCTCAAATATTGTGCAGTTCCTTGGAGTTTTAGCATTAAAAAAGAAAGGCCTTGCTTGCATTAACTTTGAATTTTGTAAGAGTTACCAGTTAATAGATATACTCTATGCATTTTTATACACTCTGATTTTATAGGAATGGAGGCATACCAGACAATTGGCTCTGCACCCAGGTTTTTTACTTTGTAACATATTTTGGACATCATTTTTGAGCATCCTTTTAAAATTTATTTTTTTAATTAGCTGCATAGTATTCTATCATATGAATAATGATAATTTCAATAAACGGTAAGGTGATAATCATTAATGTGATTGATAAACATTAAGGTGATTTCTAGACTTTTTTTAATTAAAAAGATGCTATAATACTTTCTCCCATTCATACATAATTCCAGGCATCATGAGTATGTCTGTAGGGTAAATTTCTGAAAATCAAATTGCTGAATCGGAGAGTATTTTCATTTATAATTTTGGTATATATTGTTTAATCACAATTGATATATTTTGTACTAATTTATAATCCCAGTAACAAGACGTCAGTAACACTTCAAACTCCACAACTTCACTGGCAGTGCTTGAAGTCATGATGCATATTGCCAGCCTCCCTTCAAGTAAAGTTCTATTAACTCTACAAAAATTTTATAAATGTCAGACATTACACTTCCAGATAGCTTTGTGGTAACCAAAAAAAGAATTGATTTATAAGCAATTTGTATATCACGTTGAGACAAAATATATTTGTGATAAATATCATTATTGTAAGGTATTTAAAACATCTCATGTATCAAGAAATCATACTTTAGATGGGGCCAAACTGGCCGATTAGAAGCAGCTGTGGCCCGTGGCTCTCACAGAGAGCAATGAAAACTGCGAGTGAATTCTGCACCTTCAATGGATATATTCAGGTTCTCGCATTGGGACTGACTAGGCAGACAACTCGACCCACAGAGAGTCAGGAAAAGCAAGTGGGTCAGTGACCCACCCAGGTGTGGCACGGAGCTAGCTGAGTCCCCACTTGCAGACAAGGGAGGCCATGAGTGATTTTGCGACCCTGCCCGGGAAACCATGCTTCTCTGATGGATCTTTTCAACTTGCAAATCAGGAGGTACCTTCATGAGCTCAGCAACCACGGCCTCAGGTTTGAAGCACAGAGCTGTCTGGAGTCTCAGCAGAGTGCTGGCTGGCTTACTGCGGCATGCATAGAAACCCAGGAATTTTGCATACTCTGCCCTGAGAATTCCAGCAAACCGGGAGATACATCTGTACATTCCCTTAGGAAGGGGGCTGAATCCAGGGAGCCAAGTGACATCATTCTGAGGCCCCACTCCCACAGCATCTCAGAAGACCCATTGGCTTGGAATTCCAGCTGGCCAGTGGCAGCAAGCTGGAGAAAGCTGGAGGTGGACCGAGTTCCTATGGGGAGGGGCAGCCACTCTATCTGTGGTTTGAGTTGGCTGCTCTAGCCTCCTGGCCCCAGGGATCAGGAGGAGTCCCCTATAACACAGTACAGCTGTTGTGACTGATCATGGCCAGGCTGCTTCTTTAAGAGAGACTGAAATCCATCCTTCCTCACTGGACAGGGCCTCCCCATCAGAATTTTAGCAACTCCAGCCAGAGTTCTATGGACAGAACTCTGATTTCTCCCTGGGATGAAGTCCCCAGGGAGAGAAGTAGCTACTGTCTCCCCAGCTCAGCCAACTGAAACTTTCCAGCCTGCTGGCTCTGAAGACTCCTGGGGGTCAGAACAACACAACTTCTCTGCCAAAGTGCAGCCAGACTGCTTCTTTAAGCAGTCCCTGATCCTGTTCCTCCTGACTTGGTGAGACCTCCCAACAGAGGTCTCCAGACACCTCCTACAGGAGCGTTCCAGCCAGCATCAAGTCTGTACCCCCTTGGACTTGTGCTCCCAGAGGAAGGATCAGGTTGCCATCTTTGCTGTTTTGCAGCCTTCACTGGTGATACCTCCAGGTGCAGTAGAGACTGATGTGACTAGGGTCTAGAGTGGACCCCCAAAAACCACAGCAGCCCTAGCCCTAGGGAAGAGTGGTCTGACTGTTAAAAACAAACAGAAACTAACAACAACAACATCAACAAAAAGACCCCATGAAAAACTCCGTTCAAATGTCAGCAACGTCAAAGGTATATAAGCCCACAAAGAAGAGAAAGCATCAACACAAAAACGCTGAAAACTCAAAAAGGCAGAATGCCTCTTCTCCTCTAAATGACAACAACACCTCCGAAGCAAAGGCATAGAACAGACCCGAGGCTGAGATGGCTGAACTGACAAAACTAGGCTTTAGGAGGTGGGTAATAACAAACTTCTCTGAGCTGAAGGAGCACGTTCTAACAATGCAAGAAGCTAAAAATCATAAAAGAACACAGTAGCTGATAACCAGAATATTCAGTTTAGAGAGGAACATAACTGACATGATGGAGCTGAAAAACACAACATGAGAACTTCACAACACAACCACAACTATCACTCACAGAATAGGCCAAGTGGAGGAAAGAATCTCAGAGCTTCAAAACTATCTGTCTGATATAAGACAGGAAGAGAAGAATAGAGAAAGAAGAATAAAAAAGAAAGAACAACAAAACCTTCAAGAATTATGGGATTATGTAAAAAGACTGAACTTAAGACTGATAAGGGTACCTTGACCCACCACGATCAAGATGGCTTCATCCCTGGGATACGAGGTTGGTTCAACACAGGCCAATCTATAAATGTAATTCATCACATAAACAGAACTAAACACAAAAACAACACGATTATCTCAATAGATGTAGAAAAGGCCTTCAATAAAATCCAACATCCCTTCATGTTAAAAACTCTCAATAAACTAGGTATTGAAAGATCACACCTCAAAATAATATGAGCCGTATATGACAAACCCACAGCCAATATCATACTGAGTGAGAAAAAGCTGGAAGCATTCCCCTTGAAAACTGGCACAACAAAAGGATGGCCTCTCTCACTGCTCCTATTCAACGTAGTACTGGAATGTCTGGCCACGGCAATCAGGTAGAAAAAAGAAATAAAGGTATTTAAATAGGAAGAGGTGAAGTCAAATTATCTTTATTTGCAGATGACATAATCCTGTATCTAGAAAACCCCATCATCTCAGCCCAAGGGCTTCTTAAGCTGAAAAACTACATCAACAGAATCTCAGCATACAAAATCAGTGTGCAAAAATTGCTAGTATTCCTATACACAAACAACAGGCAAGTAGAGGGCCAAATCGTGAATGAACTTCATTCACAATTGCTACAAAGAGAACAAAATACATAGTAATACAGCTAACAAGAGAAGTGAAGAACCTCTTCAGGGAGGACTACAAACCACTGCTCAGAGAAATCAGATAGGACACAAACAAATGGAGAAGCACTCCTTGCTCATGGATAGGGAAGAATTCATTCCTGAAAGTGTCCATACTGCCCAAAGTAATTTATAAAAGAATTCAATGTTATTCCCATTAAACTACCAATGACATTCTTCACAGAATTAGAAGAAAGTATTTTAAAATTCTCGTGAACCAAAAAAGAGCCCAAATAGCCAAGGCAATTCTAAGCAAAAAGAACAAAGCTGGAGGCATCACACTACACAACTTCTAACTAAACTATAATGCTACAGTAACCAAAACAGCATGGTACAGGTACAAAAACAACCAATGAAACATAATAGAGAACTCTAAAATAAGACCATACACATACAAATATCTGATCTTTGACAAACCTGACAAACACAATCAATGGGGAAAAGATTCCTTATTTAATAAATCATGTTGGGAAAACTGGCTAGCCATATGCAGAAAATGAACCTGGACATCTTCCTTAAACCTTATACAAAAAATAACTCAAGATGGAATAAAGACTTAAACATAAGACCTAAAACCATAAAAACCATTGAAGAAAACCTAGGCAATACCATTCAGGACATAGGCATGGGCAAAGACTTTGTGACTAAAACACCAAAAGCAATGGCAACAAAAGACCAAATTGACAAATGGGATCAGACTAAACTAAAGAGCTTTTGCACAGCAAAATAAACTATCATCAGAGTGAACAGACAACCTACAGATTGCGAGAAAATTTTTGCAATCTATCTGTCTGACAAAGGGCTAATATCCATAATCTACAAAGAACTTAAACAAATTTACAAGAAAAAAACAGCCCAATCAAAAAGTGGACAAAAGAAACGAGCAGACACTTCTCAAAAGAAGACATTTACGTGGCCAACAAACATGAAGAAAATCTCATCATCACTGGTCATTAGATGAATGCAAATCAAAACCACAATGAGATACGATCTCACGCCAGTTAGAATGGCGATTATTAAAAAATCAGGAAACAGCAGATGCTGATGAGGCTGTGGAGAAATAGGCATGCTTTTACACTGTTGGTAGGAGTGTAAATTAGTTCAGTCATTGTGGAAGACAGTATGAAAATTCCTCAAAGATATAGAACCAGAAATACCATTTGACCCAGCAATCCCATTATAGGGTATATACCCAAAGCATTATAAATTATTATACTATAAAGACACATGCGCTGTATGTTTATTTCAGCACTGCATGTTTATTTCAGCACTGTTCACAATAGCAAAGTCTTGGAACCAACACAAATGCCCATTAATGATAAACTGGATAAAGAGAATGTGGCACATATACACCATGGAATACTATGCATTTATGTCCTTTCCAGGGACATGGATGAATCTGGAAATCATCATTCTCAGCAAACTAACACAAGAAAAGAAAACCAGGCTAGGAGCAGTGACTCATGCCTGTAGTCTCAGAACTTTGGGAGGCTGAGGTGGGGAGTTTGAGATCAGCCTGACCAACATGGAGAAACCCTGTCTCTACTAAAAATACAAACAATTAGCCAGGAATGTTGGCACATACCTGTAATCATAGCTACTTGGGAGGCTGAGGCAGAAGAATCGCTTGAACCCAGGAGGCAGAGGTTGTGTTGAGCCGAGATCACGCCATTACACTCCAACCTGGACAGCAAGAGTGAAATTTTGTCCAAAAAAAAATAGAGAGAAAGAAAAAGAAAAAAGAAAAGAAAACCAAACACTGCATGTTCCTACTCATAAGTGGGAGTTGAACAATGAGGACACATGGACACAGGGAGGGGAACACCACACACTGGGGCCTGTCATGGGGTGGGAGGCTAGGGGAGGAATAGCGTTAGGTGAAATACCTATATAGATGACGGGTTGATGGGTGCAGCAAACCACCATCGTACATGTGTAACTATGTAACAAACATGCATGCTCTACCCATTTATCACAGAACTTAAAGTACAACAAATAAAACTTTACACAAATGCATAAAGTCTAGAACAGCTAATATATTATAATGAAAAGTCAACTATAATCTCAGCTCAAAGAGAACACCATGAAATTATGAAGAGCTCTCCACAAATCTCTAAATTTATGTCCTCATAAGATTACATTTCTATTTCTTCTTGAATAATTTCCTCATTTTAGCTATGATTTAGTGACAGTAAGAAGGTAATTATGAGGAGAAAATTCTCCTAACACTCCATTGAGAAATTTCTGCCTCATTTCACCATACACCTGAGTCTTAAGCAGTCACTTCTAATATAGCTGAATAATAGATCCTCAACCAGCTGAGTCTATGAATTGAATCCATGTATGTGAGATAAAGCCCCCAAGGAGAGGTAATAAGATGGGAATGCCATCAGCTCATCTTCTTCAGGCCTATATTTGTCATTGTCACTTGTAGAAGCAGGACAGCCCTGGCATTGGGATTGGCAGTAACAGAGAGTATCAAAGGGAAAACTAAACTTCCCTAATTTTTGGAAAAAAGCAGGTTGGAAACAGACGGGCTCCAGCGTTTTCCATGTTTGAGGTCATTGCCCCAGGAAGTCTTGCTCAGGACATTTCTTGTCAGCAAAGCAGAAGTCAAACGATATTCCTACCTTCCAAGAGAACAGAACATAATGTCAGATTTTCTCACGGATTCCCACAAGTTCAAGAAACTTTCATGGCCTTATTTAACTGCTTAAGCATTTCAACTAAAAAATTATTTGTCTTTCAAATACACAGGAATCTGTTTGGAAAAATTTAACCAGAAAAAGTTGGAATTCTAAAGTAAAAAATGCATAAGGCCATAAAAATTTTTTACATCTTTTAATTTATATGTCAACTGGGGAAAGAGAAACATTCTCTGAAGTTTCCTTTTATACCATTAAAGACTTACTCTTTATTACCAGCAATACAGGGTGACTTATTCAGGTTGAATCTTGAAGGTAAACTGTAACTTAATTTTAAGTTTTGGCTAATTTTTAAGCGTTTCTCAGTCACCTACCATGATTTCACCTCAGAAACCAAAATCTCAGTTTCATTTAGATTTTTGAAATATTAACACAGAAGGTTAAATGCTTCAAAATAATACTCATGTAGAGACTTACATATGTGGACCAGAAATCTCCAGGTATTACAAAGTTTATGAGAACATAATAAATTTTGATACATACATTTAATTCTGAAATAAAAACTTACAACAAATAAAACTAACAAATCAAGAAAATTTTGTAGGTTATGCATTTTATGTCTAAAAGTATAGGTATGAAACACTCAAGGATGGATAAAGAAGAAATCGCAAGAGAAAATTGAAAATATGTAGAGACAAATTAAAAACATGAAATACCAAAAGTTAAGAGATACATCAAAAACAGTACCATAAGGGAAAAATTTATACCTATAAGTGATTATAAAAAATAAGATACCGAATCAACAACTTTACTCCTAAGGAACTAAAAACAGAGGGAAAAAGAGGGACTACTAAAGAGGGACAACTAAAACTAGCAAAATTGAAAAAATGATAAAGATAGCAGTGGAAATAACTGAAATAGAGAATAGAAAAACAATATCAAAAATAAACAAAGCCTAGTTTGTTCCCTGAAAAATATCAAAACTGACAAAATTTTATTTATATTGACTAAGAAAAAAAGTGAATATTCAAATTACTGAACTCAAAAATAAAATGGGTACATTACTAACAAAATTTGGTGTAAAAAAGGGATGTAGGAGAGTAACATAAGGAAGTATACACTAAAAAATTGAATAGCCTAAATAAAATGAACAAATTCGTAGAAAGAAAAATCCTACTAAGAGTGAATCAGAAAAGTTGGATAAACCTATTCAGCAAGGAGATTCAGCAGGAAGATTGCATCAGTAATCAAAAACCCAACAACAAAGAAAAGCCTGGACCAGACGGGTTCAGTGTTGAATTCTACCCAATGTTTAAAGCAGAATTAAAACCACTTATTCTCAAACTTTTTCAAAACTTTGAAGAGGCGGTAATTTTTTCTACCTTGTTCTATGAGTCCAGTATTACCCTGACACCAAGCCATAAAAAGGCACCATAAGAAAACTACAAAAAAAAAATCCCTTATAAATGCTGATGCAAAAATCCTCAACAAAATACCAGCAACTCAAACTTAGCAGTACTTTAAAAGGATTATACACTATGAATGAATATAATTGACTCCTGAAATAAAAGTATGTTCCAACACATGAAAATCAGCATAATATCACATTAACATAAAGAAGGAAAAAACCCTCATGTGATCATATAAATCAAAGAAGAAAAAGCATTTGTCCAAATTTAACCCACATTCATGATAAAATATAGTTAGTAAACTATAAAAAGAAAGTAAACACCTTAACATAATCCTATACAAAAAAACAAAACAAAACAAAAAAACACAGCAAACATGGTGAAAGACTGAAAGCTTTTACCCTAAGAGCAAAAACAAGGATGCTTGCTTTTACTACTTCTATTTAATATAGTACTGAAGGTTCTGGTTAGTTAAAACAATAAGGTGAGTAAAAGGATTAAAGATATTCCAATTTTTTAAAAACTAAAATTGTCTGTTTGCAGATGACATAACCTTATATAAAAATATTTTATAAAATATTTTTATGTTTATAAAAATACTCAAAATACTTTATAAAAATACTTTATAAAAATATTTTAGTTTCTGTGAAATAAACTGTCAGATGCAATAAATAAAATTCATCAAAGCTGCATGAAACAAAATAATACACAAAAATCGTTGTATTTCTACAATAACAATAAACTATCTGAAGAAGAAATCAAGACAACAGGGTCATGTATGATAGCATCAAAATAATAAAATGCTTATGAACCCACTTAACCAAGGAAATGAAAAACCTGTAGAGCAAAAACTATAAACATGGCATGAAAGTATTAAAGATGACACAAATAAATGAAAAGACATCATGTGTTTATGGACTGGAAGACAAAATCTTGTCAAGGTGCCATTGTTATCTATAGTCTTCTATGGATTCAATAAAATCACTACAAAAATTCCAATATTTGCAAAAATAGAAAAACCTGTTCTAAAATTCAGATGAAATCTCAAAAAACCCCAAGCACCCAAATCAATCTTAAAAACTAACAAAGTTAGAGGACTAACACCTCCTGGTTTCAAACTTCAGTATGCAAAACAATGCTGTACCAGCATAGAGACAGACGCAAAGACCAATGCAATAGAAATAAAGAACCAAAAAATATGGGCATGATTTTTAACAAGGGCGTCAACACTGTTCAATGGGGAAAGGACGATATTTTTTAAAATGGTGTTAAAAACGGATATTTACATCTATCTATCTATCTATCTATCTATCTATCTATCTATATATCCCAAATTAGCTTTTTGTCTGTCATGTATGTTGCAGATCTATTTCCCCAGTCTTTTGACTTTTGATTTTGAGGAATTTTTCTCTCATACAAAATTTTAATTTTTATGGAGTCAAATACAACCTTGGCGCCGATCTGGTTCCCGTACTGCCTGGCCTGCATGAGCACGATTTCCTTCATGGCCAAGGCGTGATTACAGCGGCAGGAGAAACGCGAGAAGGAGAAGCAGACGCATAGCTACCCAGCCCGCCCTCCACCGACGCTGAAATCGCCCCGCGCCCACCTCCCTCAGCCTCGGATTAGGCTCCCAGAATAAGCAACAGCTTTACTTCCACACAGGTGTACCCACCTGTGAATCCCTTGCCGTTGAACGTCTGTTGGAAAACAGGTGTCCTTGCGGTGGTCCTTTCCACGTTGGGGAAGCTGGTCAGCTGGAGAACTTCCTCCCACATCTTTAGTAAGACTAAATCCCTAGCTGAGCTGAAACTGAATTTTCCTCCCATGTGGGAGGGGAAGACTCTTGTTTCCATATTCACAGAGTGCCTTTGCACCTGTCCTAGATTGATAACATATTGTTGTAATTGATGAGTCTTTTCGTCTATTAGGAGACCTGTGCTTAGGAAAGGTCTTCCGAATGTTAACGCAACAAGATTTAATTATAAGTTTTACTTTGGAACAGCTCAAACCCACAGTAAGCTGTGGGTGTTAGAGACAGTCAGGCGTCTGATTTAGCTACAGTCTTCTTTAGAGTAGAATTAGCCCTTTCACCTTTCCAGAGGACTGCGGTCTGCACAAAGAGTGAAGATGATATTGGATTCTTAAAGCTGAGGATAGGTGTTGGGATACACCTGCTGTGAAAGACGGGCCATGGCCACTTTGCAGGCTTTTAGATTACCCAAACTGAGGAGATATTTCTTCTGGTAAAGATTTTTCAGATGGGGTGGGGAATACCTCGATCTAACCAGTGAAGGTATCAGTAAGAATTAGCAAATATTTGAATCTCCTGCAGAAAGGTATCTGAGTAAATTAGAGTTGCCAGTTCTCACCTGGATAGGGTCCTCAATTTTGGACAGGTTTACCTGGAGAAGGAGAAAATTGCTGGCCATTTGTGTCATGTCAGGCAAAGAGCTCACAGGGCTGAGTCACCTCTTTTGGTGTCTTGAAAAGATTTACCCCTATAAACAAATGAGACTTTAAGAGAAACCAAGAATCCCTTCTAGGGTGAAAAGAATAATGAAAGTGCTGAATTATATTCCTATGATTGGTAGTTGGCATTAGTAATTTATTACCATCATTCAGCCAGCCAGAGGGGCCCTGGACTGAAATGCAAACCCTGGCCCATTTTTGTTCTTCTTCAGAGTGTTCTGGCCCAGTTCTATGTATGCTGTCCAGCACGCCCATAAGCTTCATTGGCCCTTTCAGTGCAGGGGCCTTGGCTGTGGCATCTACAAGGGCATTTCCTTTTACATGGTCAGTCTCTCTTTTGATGTCCTCTGCAATTAATTATAGTCACTTTTTGGCAGCAAAGCAGCATTCTAACAAGCTCAAAATTTGAATGATGTTGTATGGAATAGCCCTTGGGGGTCAGGAGTCCCTACACATTCCAAATTACAGCATAAGCATGAAGCACTAAAAAGTCATACTTGGAATCAGTGTAAATGTTAACTTTTAAATCCTTTCCCAATTGCAGGGGCTGAGTAAGTTCAATTAACTCAGCTTTTTGAGCTGAGGTCGAGGCCAGCAAAACTTGTGCCTACTACTAATAGCATACTTACCCTTCTTGTTTTCCTGATGCATAAAACAACTTACATCTGTTAACCAATCTTCCTTGGGATGGTCAAGGGGCTCATCCTTCTAAAGTTTGGCCTGCTAGAATAAATTTGTTTCATAACCTGTGACATGCTTTGGCTGTGTCCCCAGTCAAATCTTATCTTGAATTTCAGCTCCCATAATTCCTATATTTCGTGGGAGGGACCCAGTCGGAGGCAATCGAATCGGGAGATGAGTCTTTCCCATGCTGTTCTCGTGACAGTGAATAAGCCTCATGAGATCTGATGGTTTATTTATTAATTTATTTTTGAGACATAGTCTTGCTCTGTTGCTCAGGCTGGAGTGCATTATCATGACCTTGGCTCACTGCAACCTCTGACTCCTGGGTTCAAGCGATTCTCCTGTCTCAGCCTCCCGAGTAGCTGGGATTATAGGCGCCTACCACCATGCCTGTCTAATTTTTGTACTTTTAGTATAGACGGGGTTTCACCATGTTGGCCAGGCTGGCCTCGATCTCCTCACCTCAGGTCATCCACTGCCTTGGCCTCCCAAAGTGCTGGGATTACAGCTGATGGGTTTATAAAGGGGAGTTTCCCTACACAAGCTCTTTTGCCTGCTGCCATGTGAGAGATGTGACTTTGCTCCTCATTTGCCTTCTGCCATGAGTGTGAGGCTTCCCTGACCATGTGGAACTGTAAGTCAATTAAACCTCTTTTCTTTATAAATTACCCAGCCTCAGATGTGTCTTTATTAGCAGCATGAGAACAGACTAATACAACCTGTATGCCAGAAAGGCTAGAAGCACCTGTGGAATCTGGCAGATAAGTAGCTGGGTTTATGGTTTGGCAGGCTTTAAGGGTTATGTCTGGAGTGTCTAGCAACAAGCCCTGATAGTTTCATAAATGTTCTCTTATTATTCACTGTTGCACTTTAGCTTCTAGGACCACCTTCCCTTGGTGCAGGGTCAAAAACCTGTAGGTGCTGTTCTAATATTAGTTTATTAGCTTTGCCTGCTAGAAAAGTGGTAGTGGAAATAGCTCTAAGACATCAAGGCCACCCTGAGGCCACCTGGTCAATCTGCTTAGAAAATTAGGCTGCTGGCCTCGGAATGTCCCCCAGTTTGGGGACAAGATTACCCAAGGCCTATGCCTTGCTTTTTGGTCACATAAAGAAAAAATGGTTCATCCAACTTGGGGACTCCCATGGCTGCAGCAGAGCCCAATTTCTCCTTGAGAGTATTGAAGGTTTGCTTGCAGTTCTCATTACATTCTAGGAGCTCTAAATCTTTCCATTAGTGTATCATATAAAGACTTGGCTACATGCCCAAATCTGGGCACCCATAAGCAGCAGTACCCAGCCATCTCTTAAAAAAGCCCACAGTCATTTTTTGGACAGGGACTGTTGGGTGACTAAAATAACTTTTTTATCTTCTAGGGAGGTTGATCAGTTCCAGAGTTTAAAACAGAGTCCAAATATTTAAGTCTTTCAGTCATAATCTGAGCTCTGTGTGGTGATGCCCTATATCTGCAAGTTCCCAGGAAATTTACCAACTTAACATTATTATTATGAGTCTTCTTTATTTGGGTTAGCAATGAGCAAGTCACCTACATACTGAATAATTGTGTCCCTTTCCAATTATAGATTTGTTAAGTCCTTAGCTAGAGTATTTTCAAATAAGTGAGGGCTATCCCAGAACCCTTCAGAGATTACTGTCCAGGTTAGTTTTGTGGCTGAATGCATATCTGGATCAGTCCATTCAAAGGCAAACATATTATGAATCTGAATGTATTGAGATCCAGAAAAGTGCATCTTTCAGATTTAAGAATGTAAACCAGCTTGCATCCCCTGGGACATGGTAAGTATTGGGGACAATGAGGTGTATGGAGACAACTGCATTTCTTAATGCTCTAAATGTTCTGACAAATCTGTACTTGCCATTAGGCTTTTTATCTGGTAACATGCGAGTATTGTAAGGAGACTCTCATGGGCTTAATAACTCATATGGCAAGAATTTGGCAACAAGGGGTTGAATTTCCCCTCATGCTTCTTGCCTTAAAATATATTGTCTCTTCTGAGGTCGAGGAGTACTAGGCTGAAGTCGGATTTCAATTGGGAGGTGTTTAGTGCGTTTCCCAGAGCCTGTGTGGCCCAATCCTCAAGATTTACTTAAGACAACACCTCAGATGGTAAATGTGACAGCTCATTCTTAACTTCTTTTTTCCCCTGATGGGTCAGGAACAAAAGTAACAGTTTCTATGCTTTATGATCTGTGAAGGTGACCATGACTTGGTCTCCTCAGTCAATAAACCTCTCCCCAGTAAGAGGTCAGGCAATCAGACAGTACTAAAAAGGCAGGAAAGAAACCTAGAGGCTCTGGAGGACAACTTAGAAGATACAAAAAGGAGTGTTTTGGGGCTTGTCCATCATGAGAAGACAGGAGACCATTGAATTAAATCAGTACAGAGTAATCTGCTCCCACACCTAATACGAATTTAATACTCCTACCTGCTACTTCAAAAGTCACCTGAGGCTCCTCCATCTCTCGATAGCTAGTAGTCCAATGGGAGTGGAGGTAGGAAGTATCAGGCCCCGCCACTTTTGTGTCTGCTGGGCTCTGATGATGGCTCCCTTGGAAGCACAGTGCATTTCCTTCAGCAGAGGCTTACCTTCCTACAGAAGGCACACAGATTTATACCCAAGGCGCAGTGGCCCAGAGGCACAGACTGCGATTTTCACTTTCTCACTTCCTCTGTGAAGGCCAGGGGTTAAGGGGCGGCCTCTGAAGTGGTGGAGAGCACAAGGCTGCAGCTAGAAGCTGGGCCTCTTGGAAGATTTGCTTTATTTTATGTTTTCTCTGCTCAATTCCTGTGATGGAAAACTGCAAAATCCAAGTCTAAAATCTGATCCATGGGAGTCTGGAAGCCTAAGGCTGCTTTTGGCAGCTTCCTGCAGATATAAGAAGGAGACCGTGCTATAAATTAAACTCCTAGAAATGCCTGTCCCTTTTTGGAGTCAGGGTCAGTGTTAATGTATTTCCTCAAGGTCTAAATTAACCACCCTTGTAATAAGGCTAGGTTTTCATATTTTCCCTGAGTAATTTTCCAGACTTTATAAAAATTAAAAAGCTGTATCACACTTTTTTTTTTATCCCTTCACGGAGTCAATCATAATTTTTTCTCTCTATATCCTACTTTCTTCCTAATTCATTTGTTTTTTCTAGATTCTAGTTCTTTAGGGTCCTAGTCAGGCACTGCTGTGCCTCCTACTTGATAGGCGTCATGCCCCTGGTTGCAGGTTGCCACCCTATTAACATGTGCTCTAGCCACTCCCATAATGCACTGCTTTTCTACCATGCAGCAGGCGAACATAAATATATGCAAATCCTGCCTGGTCAGATCATACGTCAAGGTTAGCCTTTTAAATTTGTCTATGAATTTTCCCGGAACCTCTGAAAACTGTTTTAGTTTTTCCTTGCATATGGCTAATTCAGATATAGAAAAGTGTACATTTACCTATATAGTATGGGGAAAAGAAAGAGAGATCAGACTGTTACTATGTCTATGTAGAAAGAAGTAGACATAAGACACTCCATTTTGTTCTGTACTAAGAAAAATTCTTCTGCCTTGAGATGCTGTCAATCTGTAACCCTAGCCTCAACCCTGTGCTCACAGAAACATGTGCTGTGTCGACTCTAGGTTTAATGGATTTAGGGATATGAAGGATGTGCTTTGTTAAATAAATGCTTGAAGGCAGCATGCTTGTTAAAAGTCATCAGCACTCCCTATTCTCAAGTACCCAGGGACGCAAAACACTGCGGAAGGCCACAGGGACAACTGCCTAGGAAAGCCAGGTATTGTCCAAGGTTTCTTCCCATGTGATAGTCTGAAATATGGCCTCATGGGAAGGGAAGGACCTGACCATCCACCAGCCCGACACCTGTAAACGGTCTGTGCTGAGGAGGATTAGTAAAAGAGGAAAGCCTCTTTGCAGTTGAGGTAAGACAAAACCATCTGTCTCCTGCTCGTCCCTGGGCAATGGAATGTCTCAGTATAAGACCCGATTGTATATTCCATCTACTGAGATAGGAGAAAACTGCCTTAGGGCTGGAGGTGAGACATGCTGGAGGCAATACTGCTCTTTAAGTAATTGAGATATTTATGTATATACACATCAAAAGCACAGCACTTTTTTCTTTACCTTGTTTATGTTGCAGAGACATTTGTTCACATGTTTTCCTGCTGGCCCTCTCTCCACTGTTACCCTATTGTCCTGCTACATCCCCCTCTCCGAGAAATGCCCGATAATGATCAATAAATACTAAGGAAACTCAGAGACTGGTGCCGGCGCTGGTCCTCCGTATGCTGAGCTCTTGTCCCCTGGGCCCACTTTTTCCCTATACTTTGTCTCTGCATCTCTTTTCACAAGCCTCTAGTTCTACCTGACGAGAAACGCTCACAGGTGTGGAGGGACAGGCCACTCCTTCATTATAGTGTCCCTATTATCATCTGTCACTTCCCAGAGAGGGCAAATA
This sequence comes from Pongo abelii, assembly GCF_028885655.2. Taxonomy (NCBI): domain Eukaryota; kingdom Metazoa; phylum Chordata; class Mammalia; order Primates; family Hominidae; genus Pongo; species Pongo abelii. The sequence goes on along the minus strand of NC_072000.2, from coordinate 11,418,794 downwards.
TTCAATTTTGCCAGCTGATAAGAGGCCTCACTACATGTTGTTCTGGTGAAGTTCGGGTGTTTCGAGAGTGGGGTATGTACGTAAGACAGGACTCGAAGGGCAGGGAGAAGATGATGAGCGGACACTACATAACCCTGGAAAACTAGAAGAAATTAATAATTTGTTGCACACCTCACTAGAACTGGAAGGAATCTGATTGTGTTCTTATGGTGTTCTCGGACTGGCAGGGGGAGTTCAATCCCAGCTAAGAAAAGCCTAATATTAAGAGTAACTAGCATTAAAAGGGTAATCAATTATGTGCCATCCCTGTTTTGTCTTTTCCTCCATCAAACATATAGAAGCCCGTTTTAATTTTTTATCCTGACCAAGCATCAGAGAAGCCTGTATATAATGTATTTCCTCCCTCTTAGTTTCTCTTCTATAAAACAAATGAAGCTGCAAAATAGGAGTCAGATCAAACAGGGGAAATAGGAAGGCTGTAACTTGTATATTGTAATGTATTAGTCCATTTTCTTTTATATATATATATACTTTAAGTTTTAGGGTACATGTGCACAATGTACAGGTTAGTTACATCCGTATACATGTGCCATGCTGGTGTGCTGCACACATTAACTCGTCATTTAGCATTAGGTATATCTCCTAATGTTATCCCTCCCCCCAGCCCCACCCCACAACAGTCCCCAGAGTGTGATGTTCCCCTTCCTGTGTCCATGTGTTCTCATTGTTCAATTCCCAGCTATGAGTGAGAACATGCGGTGTTTGGTTTTTTGTCCTTGCGATAGTTTACTGAGAATGATGATTTCCAATTTCATCCATGTCCCTACAAAGGACATGAACTCATCATTTTTTATGGCTGCATAGTATTCCATGCTGTATATGTGCCACATTTTCTTAATCCAGTCTATCATTGTTGGACATTTGGGTTGGTTCCAAGTCTTTGCTATTGTGAATAGTGCCACAATAAACACACGTGTGCATGTGTCTTTAAAGCAGCATGATTTATAGTCCTTTCGGTATATACCCAGTAATGGGACGGCTGGGTCAAATGGTATTTCTAGTTCTAGATCCCTGAGGAATCGCCACACTGACTTCCACAAGGATTGAACTAGTTTACAGTCCCACCAACAGTGTAAAAGTGTTCCTATTTCTCCACATCCTCTCCAGCACCTGTTGTCTCCTGACTTTTTAATGATCTCCATTCTAACTGGTGTGAGATGGTATCTCATTGTTGTTTTGATTTGCATTTCTCTGATGGCCTGTGATGATGAGAATTTTTTCATGTGTCTTTTGGCTGCATAAATGTCTTCTTTTGAGAAGTGTCTGTTCATATCCTTTGCCCAATTTTTGATGGGATTGTTTGTTTTTTTCTTGTAAATTTGTTTGTGTTCATTGTAGATTCTGGATATTAGCCATTTGTCAGATGCCTAGGTTGCGAAAATTTTCTCCCATTTTGTAGGTTGCCTGTTCACTCTGATGGTATTAGTCCATTTTCACACTGCTATGACAAATCTGACAAAACTCTCTCAGGAAAAACTGACCTGCTGGGTTAAGAAAGCAGGGTCCAGCTGCCCTTTACCAGCTCATCAAAGATGAGAGAAATGGTTAAGAAATGAGAGAAAACTGTTCAGAAAAAGTCTCATGTACTCCATCTTGAGGGTAATTGTTTGCAAAAGTTGTCATAAAAGAGGCTGTCACTAAACAGGCATATCTGATCTTATCATGTAGAGCTCTTAAATACCACATTTCAACTTCAGTCATGATGGCGAGGTTACTGCTGATCTTTTCTGATAATTATGGTAAAAAAATTCTAGGTTCCAAGACAATTCTTTTTTTCAGTGTTACTTGGACAAGTGGCAAATTAAACAAGCAGTCAGTTCAGAGTCAGAGAATCGCTGAGGAAAGTAAAAGCTAAACTGTTTGGGGCCTCTGTCCTGGGGCAGCCAACAGATGCGATGAGCAGAAAGGTGACAAGATGTAGAGCACTCAGTTGAGGGACCGAAAGCACAAGGTGGACAGTCCAAAAAGAGAAAGTGGCAAACATCTTGTTTAGCCAAATCCATTCTTCTCAATATTCCCCAGGGCCTCTAACCCTGTGGGCTTGGCCTCTAATCTGAATATGATAATAGTGGATAATCATTCTTGCCCACCAGAATGGCTTCACGACTCTAAAAGACAGCCCACTTGCCATTTGTCAGCTGATTGATTCTGTGTGGATTGTTTTCCTTGGAGTGGGCGTCTTGTCTTGTTGTCCGTTCATGGTGTTGCTGAAAGATGTTGCTGGAAAAGAGGGTCCTGATACAGACCACAAAGTAGGATTCCTAGATCTTCTGCAGGAAAAAATTTGAGGTGAGTTAGAGAGCACAGTGAAAGAAGCAAGTTTATTAGAAATTACTCCATTACAGAGTTGGACATCCTCAGAAAACAAGAGCAGGAATGCATTGTCTTTTGTTAGTGTCTCTGCTTATAAGTAACTATAAAGATAAAGAGTTATAATTAAACTTGGAAGGTGCAGATGTAGTCACTAATGTCGTGGCTATTCGTTTTAACAATAACCATTAACCCATTGACCTAAGCTAGGTCATTAATAATATCCTTACAAAAAATGCTGCACTCCTAGGACATTTATACATTTTTCAGGCTTGGTGGAAGATGTCTTGTATGACCACAAATATTCTGCAATTGTAATTTGTGGCCAGTTAAAAAATGTGACTATTTTCAGACCATGAACATTAATCTTCTAGATGCCCTGTGAGTACCTAGCTACTCATATTAAGATAGAATATTCTAGTCATGTTTATTAAACTAGAAGCTAGATAACCATGAGTTCCTCTAACACAGCAAGTCTACTCCTCAAGGAGAAAATGTATTTCTCAGGAATTTTGTGCATTTTGTTTAATGGCATTTGGTATGTTTACCAAAATGGCAGAAAAGAGTGAAATTACTCCTCAAAGATTTCTCAAGATTGGATATCAAATAAACAAAATGATTACAGTTAATATGCAATTTGATACAGTTGATATTCAAAAGAAATTTTGTTTGAAACAAAATGAGATTTGTATTGTTACTTATTTATTATTATTATTATTATTATTATTTTGAGACAGAGTCTTGCTCTGTTGCCCAGGCTGCAATGCAGTGCACTATCTTGGCTCACTGAAACCTGTGCCTCCCTGGTTCAAGCAATTCTTCTGCCTCAGCCTCCCAAGTAGCTGGGATTACAGGCATGAATCACCACACCCAGCTAATATTTGTATCTTTAGTAGAGATGGGGTTTTCCTCTGTTGGCCAGGCTGGTCTCAAACCCCTGACAACAAGCGATCTGCCCACCTTGGCCTCCCAAATAGCTGGGATTACATGCGAGAGCCACCACTCCCAGCCACAATGAGGTTTTTAAATAATTCTGATTTCCTGCTGTTGAGCAGGGAGCTGAGCAAATTCAACAGAACATGGGCCTATACTAGGGGAAGACTGAGGACAAACTCTAGAACACATGTGATTAAATTAATTACAATGGAAACCAAATCAAATTTAGTAAGGCCACACCTCTTAGTTGCAAGATGTTTCCCCACATTTTGAAATGTGATGTTATTCCATGGAAAAGAAAACTAGTGTTTATCTCCAGAGTAAAGAACAGAGTTCCCTGCAATGATTGATTGACTGAGAAATATGGCTCAAGATTTAAAATCCTTCTTTTTTCCATTTATAAACTAAAAATAAATTTCTAATCCCCTGTTGATTAAATGGACCTCTCTTCTTGGATAAGGACTTTCCAAAGTTAACCTGAAGAACTAGTTCAAGCCATGGGTCACACATGCATCATTATACTCTCCTCCCTTTTGTTTTAATTTTAATTTCAATTTCAATTTTTAATTTATATTTGTGGGTACATAGTTGGTGTATATATTCATGGGGGTACATGACACACTTTGATGCAGTCATGCAATGAGTAATACATAATAAAAAACGGGCTATCTGTCCCCTCAAACATTTATAGCTTGTGTTATAAACAATCCAATTATACTCTTTTAGTTTTTTTAAATGTGGAATTAAATTATTATTTACTATAATCACCGTGTTGTGCTATCAAATGCTGTCTTATTCATTCTTTCTAACAATTGTTTTTTTTACCCATTTAGCATCCCCACTATCCCGTTGTTCCCTCCCTGCCCTTCCCAGCCTCTGGTAACCATCCTTATACTCTCTACCTCTATGACACCAATTGTTTTGAATTTTAGCACCCATAAATAGTGAGAACATGTGACATTTGTCTTTCTGTGTCTGACATTTCACTTAACATAAAGACTTTCATTTCCATTTATGTTATTGCAAATGGAAGGCTCTCATTATTTCTTAGAGCTGAATAGTACTCCATTGTGTATATGTACCACATTTTCTCTATCCAGTCATCTGTTGATGGACATTTAGGTTCCTTCCAAATCTTGGCTATTATAAACCTTGCTGTAGCAAACATGAGAGTGCCAATAGGTCTTTGATTTACTAATTTTTTTCTTGTAGGCATATAATGAGCAGTGGGATAGCTGGACCATATATTAGCTCTCGTTTTAGTTATATCGGGAACATCCAAACTGTCCTTAAATGTGCTCCCAACAGCAGTGTACAAGGGTTCCTTCACTCGACATACTCACCAGCATTTGTTTTTGACTGACTTCTGGATAAAAGCCACCTTAACTGGGGTGAAATGATATCTCATTTTGGGTTTGATTTGCATTTCCATGATGATCAATAATCTGGAGCACCTTTTCATTTGCCTGTTTCACATTTGTATGTCTTCTTTTCATAAATGTCTATTTAAATTTTTTGTCCACTCTTTATTTGGGTTATTATTTTTTTCTATGGAATTTTTTGAACTCAATATATTGTAGTGTATTAGTCTGTTCCTGCACTGCTATAAAAAAAACCTGAGACTGTGTTATCTATTTATTTACTGAGATGTAGTCTTGATATGTTGCCCAGACTGAAGTGCAGTGGTGCAATCTCGGCTCACTGCAACCTCCACCTTCTGATTCAAGCAATTCTCTGCCTCAGCTCCTGAATAGCTGGGATTACTGGCACCTGCCACCATGCCTGGCTAATTTTTGTATTTTTAGTGGAGACAGGGTTTCACCATCTTGGCCAGGCTGGTCTTGAACTCCTGACCTCGTGATCCACCCTCCTCAGCCTCCCAAAGTGGTGAGATTACAGGCATGAGCCATGGCACCTGGCAAGACTGGGTAATTTATAAAGGAAATGGGTTTAATTGACTCACAGTTCCACATGGCCGGGGAGGACTCAGGAAACTTCCAATAATGGCAGATGGGGAAGCAGGCATCTCTTACATGACAGCAGGAGAGAGAGCATGTATGTGAAACAAAGGGGGAAGAGTCCCTTATAAAACCATCAGATTTCATGAGAAATCACTCATTATCAGAAGAACAGCATGGGGGAAACCACCCCCATGATCCAATGACCTTCTACCAACCTCTCCCTCAACATCTGGGGATTACAATTCAATATGAGATTTGTGTGGGGACTCAAATCCTAACCATATCATGTAGCTGTTAATTGCTTTTCAGATGGATAATTTACAAATATTTTCTCCCATTCTGTGGATTTTCTCTTCACTTTGTTTCTTGTTTCTTTCACTTTAAAAAGGCTTTCTGACTTTCTGTAATCTGATTTGTCCATGTTTGTTTTAGTTGTCTGTGCTTCTGGGGCATTATTTAAGGAATTTTTGCCAAACCAATGCTAAAGAGTTTCCCCAATGTTTTCTTGTAAAAGTTTGATGGTTTGAGGCGTTAGGTTTAAGTCTTTAATTCATTTTAATTTGATTTTTGTAAGTGGCAAGAAATAGGGTTCTAGTTTTATTCTTCTGCCTATGGCTTGCCAGTTTTCCCAGCCCTATTTATTACAAAAGCTGTCTCATTTTTTATTGTATATTCTTGGCACTTTTGTTGAAAATTAATTTAGCTGCCCCTCCCATAGGATTCCAGAACACTGCTATGAGGGTCTGAATGTTTGTCCCTCGCATAGGATTCCAGAACACTGATGCTGGGTTCCAAACGTTTGTCACATAAGATTCCAGAACACTGCTACGAGGGTCTGAATGTTTGTTCCTCACAGGGGATTCCAGAACACTCCTGCTGTGGTCTGAATGTTTGTCCCTCACATAGGATTCCAGAACACTGTTATGAGCGTCTGAATGTTTGTCCCTCACACAGAATGCCAGTTTTACCAGACATATTTATTACAAAAACTCTCTTATTTTTTATTGCATGTTCTTGGCACTTTTGTTGAAAATTAATTTAGCTGTATGAGTTTGTTTCTCAGGTCTCTATTTCGTTCCATCTGTCTTTATGTCTGTTTTTATGCTAGTGTCATGTTGTTTTAATTACTACAACTTAGTAGTATAATTTAAAACCAGGTAATGGAATTCCTCCAGTTTTGTTTTATATACTCAGCATAGCTTTGACTATTATGGTGTTTTGTGCTGTTTCCATATAAATTTCAGAATTTTTTTTCTATATCTGTGAGGAATGTCTTCTTCTTCTTTTTTTTTTTGGTGGCGTCTTGCTCTGTCATCTAGACTGGAGTACAGTGATGTGATCTGGGCACAGTGCAACCTCCACCTCCTGGGTCTAAGCAATTCTTTGCCTCAGCCTCCTGAATAGCTGGGATTACAGGCTCCCGCCACCATACCTGGCTAATTTTTTGTATTATTGGTAGAGGTGGGGTTTCACCAAGTTGGCCAGGCTGGTCTTGAACTCCTGACCTCATGATCCACCAACTTCAGCCTCCCAAAGTGCTGGGATTACAGGCATGAGCCACTGCCCCTGGCCTGTTATTTTGATAGAGATGGCATGAAATGTATAGATTGCTATGGATAGTACGGACATTTTTAAAAAAATACTGATTCTTCCAATCTGTGAAAATAAAAATATCTTTCCAATTTTTGGGTCCTTTTTCATTTCTTTTATCAGTGTTTTACTGTTTTAATTGTTGAGAACTTTTATTTCTTTGGTAAATTCCCACATATTTTGTTTTATTTGTGGCTACTGCAAATAGTATTACATTTTTGAATTCTTTTTCAGTTTGTTGACTGTTGGCATACAGAAACCCTACTGATTTGTATGTGTTGATTTCCTATTCTGCAAATTTACTCAAGTTATTACCTCTAATAGATTTTGGTGGATGTATTAGGCCATTCTCATATTGCTATAAAAAGTAATCAGTGACTGGTTAATTTATAAAGAAAATAGGTTTAATTGGTTCATGTTTCTACAGGCTGTACAGAAAGCATAGCACTGGCTTCTGCTTCTGGAGAAGCCTCTGACAACTGACAAGGTGAAAAATAAATCCAATGCTTGCACATCACATGGTAAGTGCGAGGGCAGGGGGGAAGTGTTACACACACTTATAGATAACCAGCTCTGATAAAAACTTACTATTGTGGGAATGGCACCAAAGGAAATGATGCCAAACTGTCTGTGGAAATCTTGCCCTCATGATTCAATCACCTCCCCTCTAGGCCCACTTCCAACATTGAGGATTATATTTCAATATAAGATTTTGGTGGGAATACACATCCAAACTGTATCATTTTGCCCTTGGCCGTTCCAAATCTCAAATCCTTCTCATATTTCAAAATACAGACATGACTTCCCAATAATCCCCAAAGTCTTAACTAATTTCAGCCTTAACTCAAAAGTCAAAAGTCTCGTCTAAGACAAAGCTAATTTCTTCCTCCAATAAGCCTGTAACATAAAGAAACAAATTAGGTTCTTCCAAGATACAAATGAGGCAGAGACATTTGGTAAATGCTCCTATTCTAAAAGGAAGAAATCAGCCAAAAGAAAGCAGTCACAGGATCTACGAAAGTCTGAAACCCAGAAGGGCAGTTATTGAATTGTAAGGCTCCAAAATAATTATTTTTGACTCTGTGTCCCATTTCCAGGGCATGCTAATGCCTTGGGAAGGTTTTACCTTGTGACTTTGCATGGTTCAGCCCCCACAGCTGCTCTCATGGGCTGGCATACTATGCCTCTGGCTTTTCAAGGTGCAAGGTGCAGGCTGTAGCTAGATCTACCATTCTGGGGTCTGAGGTCTGGAGGACAGTGATCCTCTCCTCACAGATCTACTAGGCCATGACTCAGTGGGGAGCCTTCCTGGGGACTGTCACCGCACATTTCTTTTCTCCATTGTTTTAGTAGAGGATCTCCATGAGGGCTCCACACCTGCAACATGCTTCTGCCTGCACACCCTGTCTTTTTCATACATCCTTTGAAATAAAGCTGGAGACACCCAAGTCTCAACTACTCGCATTTGGTAAACCCACAGGCCTAACCCCACATGGACGCTACCAAGGTTATGGCTTGCACCCTCTGAAGCAGTGACTGGAGTTGTAACTGGGTCAATATGAGCTACACCTGGAGCTGAAGCAGTGACAAGGATGCAGTGAGCCTTGTTCCAAAGCTACCCAAGGCAGCAGGTCCTAGACCTGATCCCAGAAACTATTCTCTTCTTTTAGGCCTCAGGGCCTGTGATGGGTTGCTGCCTTTCAGATTTCTAAAATGCCTTCAATTCCTCTTTCCCATTGTCTTGGCTATCAACACTTGCTTTTTTTTAGGTTATACAAATATCTCTAACAAGTGGTTGACCCATATGCTGCTTGAGTTCCTCTCTTATAAAAGCTTTTTATATTTCAGCCACATGACTAGGCTGCAAAGTTTTCAAGCTTTTACATTATGCTTCTTTTGTAAGTATAAGTTACTACTTATTTTATTTTTATTTTTTTGCTAGAACATGTGAGCATAGGTTGTTAGAGGCAGCCAGGTCACATCGCAAATGCTTTGCTGCTTAGACATTTTTCCAACAGAAACCCTAAATCATCAATTTCAAATTCAAACTTTTTTATATCCCTAGTGCATGACAGAAATTCAGCCAACCACTTTGCTAAGACAACATGCATGACCTTTGTTTCAGTCCCAATAAGTTTCTAGTTTTCATCTGAGACCTTCTCAGCCCGGCCTTCACTGTCCAGATCACTATCAGCATTTTGGTCACAGACATTCAACCAGTCTCTAAGAAAATCTCAACTTTCCCTCATTTTTCTGTTTTCTGAATCCCAAAAATTCTTCCAACTTCTGCCTGTTTACCCAATTACAAAGCTGATTCCACATTGTGGGGTATTCTTATAACTATTTTCCATTCCTTGGTGTCAATTTTTGTATTAAGCTATTTTTGCAACACTATGAGAGTGGGACTGGATAATTAATTTTTTACAAAGTAGGTTTAAGTGGCTTATGATTCTACAGGCTGTTGAGAAAACATAGTACTGGAATATGCTTTTGCAACACTATGAGAGTAGGACTGGATAATTTATTTTTTACAAAGTAGGTTTAAGTGGCTTATGATTCTACAGGCTGTAGAGAAAACATAGTACTGGTATATGCTTCTGGGGAGGTCTCTGGAAGTTTACAGTCATGGCAGAAGTTGAAGCAGAATCTTGCACATCACAGGGCAAAAAGCAGAAGCAAAAAACAGAGGGGCGAGTTGTTACACAGTTTTAAATAACCAGATTTTATGGGAACTCACTCACTATCATGAGGATAGCACCAAATGTGATGGTGCTAAGCCGTTTATAGTAATCTACCCCAATGGTTAAATCACCTTTCAACAGGCCCATCTCCAACATTGAGAATTACATTTAAATATGAGATTCTGGAGGGAACACAATTTCAAACCCTCAAATTTCAGAGGAGTATTTATGCCTTTTCCAATATAACATTATAACATTGGCAAAAAAAAAAAAAAAAGGTAATTTGACTTCTTTTCCAATTGGGATGCGTTTTATTGCTTTCTCCTGTCTGATTGCTCCAGATAGGACTTTAAGCATTATGTTGAATAACAGTGGTAAAAGTGGACATTCTTGTCATCTTCCAGATTTTAGAGAAAAGGCTTTTAGTTTTTCCCCACTTAATGTGATACTAGCTGTGGGTCTGTCATATATGACTTTATTATGTTGAGGTATGTTCATTCCATACCCAGTTTTCAAAGGGCTTTTTATTATTAAAGAATATTAAATTTTATCAAAATTTTTTAGCATAATTGAAACGATTATATGGATTTTGTCCTTGTTTTTTTTTTTTTTTTTTTTTTTTTTTGAGATGTATTCTCCCTCTGTCACCCAGGCTGGAGTGTAATGGCATGATCTCAGCTCAATGCAACCTCTGCCTCCCGGGTTCAAGTGATTCTCCTTGTTCAGCCTCCTGAGTAGCTGGGATTACAGGTGCTCACCACCATGCCTGGCTAATGTTTGTATTTTTAGTAGAGACGTAGCTTCGCCATGTTGGCTAGACTGGTTTCAAACTCCTGAACTCAGGTGATCCACCCACCTCGGCTTCCCAAATTGCTGGGATTACAGGTGTGAACCACTGTTCCTGGCCCCTTCATTCTCTTTATGTGATCTATCACATTCATTGATTTGCATGTTGAACTATCCTTGCATCCCTGGAATAAATCCCACTTGGTCATTATGAATTACCTATTTATGCATTGTTTAATTCAGTTTGCTAGGCGTTTTGCAAATTTTTTCACCAATATTCTCCACTCCACTCTACTTCACTCTACTATTCCACTACATTCCAGTCATTCCTTCCCACGCCACTCTACTCCACTCCACTCCATTCCATTAAACTCCAGCCCTTTCCAATCCACTCCATTCCACTCCATTCCATTCCACTCCATTTCATTTCATTGCACTCCACTCCACTCCATTCCACTCAACTCCATTCCATTACACTCAATTCCACTCCACTCCACTCCATTCCTCTCCACTGCATTCCACTGCACTCCACTCCATTCCATTCCACTCCACTCTACTCCATTCCATTCCACTCCATTACATTCCACTCCACTCCACTCCATTCCCCTCCTGTACATTCCTTTTCACTCCACCCCATTCCATTCCACTCAGCTCTGCTCCATTCCCCTCCACTCCACTCCCTTCCACTCCATTCCATTTCACTCCGTTCCAAACCAATCCATTCCTTTACACTCCACTCCATTCCATTACACTCCACTCCACTCCATTCCATGCGGCTCCACTCCACTCCACTCCACTCCACTCTGCTCCATTCCATTCCATTTCATTCCACTCCACTCCTTTCCACTCCATTCAATTCCATTCCTCTACACTCCATTCCACTGCACTTCACTCTACTCCATTCTCCTGCACTCCGCTCTATTCTGCTCCACTACAATTCATTCCACTCTACTCCATAACATTCCACTCCATTTCATTTTATTCCGTTCCACTCCACTCAACTTTTCTGCACTCCATTGTATTCCACTCCATTCCATTCCATTCCACACCAATCCATTCCATTCCACTCCACTCCACTCCATTCCATTCCACTCCACTCCATTCCACTCCACTCCACTCCATTCCACTCCATTCTCTTCCATTCCACTCCACTCCACTCCATCCGATTCCACTCCATTCCATTCCAGTCAATTCAACTCCACTCCACTCCATTCCACTCCTGTCCATTCCATTCCACTCCGCTCAATTCCACTCCATTCTATTCCATTCCACTCCACTCCACTCCATTCAACTCCACTCCATTCCACTCCAATCTACTCAATTACATTCCACTCTTCTTCATTCCGTTCCACTCCACCCCACGCCACCACACTCCAATTCATACCAATCCTTTCCACTCCAGTCCACTCCATTCCACTTAACTCCGTTCCATTCCACTCCAATCCATTCCACTCCAATCTACTCCTCTCCACCGCATTCCACTCTGTTCCATTCTATTCCATTCCTTTCCATTCCACTACATTCCATTAAACTCCATTCTATTCCATTCCGTTCCTCTCCACTCCATTCCAATCCAGTCCTTTCGATTCCACTCAATTCCACTGCACCCCACTCCATTCCACTCCACTCCATTCCATTCCAATAAATTTCACTACATTTTATTCAACTCCATTCCATTCCACTCCACTCCACTCCATTCCCCTCCATTCCATAGCATTCCACTCCACTCCATTACATTACACTCAACTCCATTCCATGCCCCTCCACTCCATTCCATTCCACTCCCCTCCATTCCATTCCACTCCACTCCATTCCTTTCCACTCCACTCCATTCCATTCCACACCACTCTGTTCCATTCCATTCCACTCCTTTCCATTACACTCCACTCCACTCCAATCCATTTCACTGCTGTCCACTCCTTCCCACTTCATTCCATTACATTCCTCTCAACTCCACTCCATTAGACTGCACTCCACTCCACTCCATTCCACTTAACTCCATTCCTTTCCACTCCAATCCATTCCACTCCAATCCACTCCTCTCCACTGCACTCCACTCTGTTCCATTCTATTCCATTCCTTCCCATTCCACTACACTCCATTCCACTCCACTACACTCCATTCCACTCCATTCTATTCCATTCCACTTCACTCCACTCCTTTCCACTATATTCTATTCCGTTCCACTCCACTCCAATCCATTCCACTGCACTCCATTCCATTACACTTAATTCCACTATGCTCCACTCCAGTCCACTAGGCTCCAGTCCATTCCACTACGCTCCACTCCATTCCCCTCCACTCCTTTCCATTCCTCTCCACTCCATTCCATTTCTCTCCACTCTAATTCCATTCCATTCCAATCCATTCCATTCCACTCCACTCCATTCAACTCCTGTCCATTCCATTCCACTCCACTCCATTCCTTTCCACTCCACTCCATTCCATTCCACACCACTCTGTTCCATTCCATTCCACTCCTTTCCATTACACTCCACTCCACTCCAATCCATTTCACTGCTGTCCACTCCTTTCCACTTCACTCCATTACATTCCACTCAACTCCACTCCATTAGACTGCACTACACTACACTCCATTCCACTTAACTCCATTCCTTTCCACTCCAATCCATTCCACTCCAATCCACTCCTCTCCACTGCACTCCACTCTGTTCCATTCTATTCCATTCCTTCCCATTCCACTCCACTCCATTCCACTCCACTACACTCCATTCCACTCCATTCTATTCCATTCCATTCCACTCCACTCCATTCCAATCCAGTCCATTCGATGCCACTCAATTCCACTGCACTCCACCCCATCCACTGCACTCCATTCCATTCCACTCCACTCCATTCCATTCCAGTAAATTTCACTACATTTTATTCAACTCCATTCCATTCCACTGCACTCCACTCCATTGCCCTCCATTCCATAGCATTCCACTCCACTCCATTACATTACACTCAACTCCATTCCATGACCCTCCACTCCATTCCATTCCACTCCACTCCATTCCATTCCACTCCACTCGATTCCACTCCAATCCACTCTGTTCCACTTCATTCCATTCCACTACAATCCATTCCATTCTACTCCACTCCATTCCATACAGTTCCATTCAACTGCACTCCACTCAACTCCATTCCACTCCATTCTATTCCATTCCACTCGAATCCACTCCATTCCACTCCACTCCATTCGATTCCACCCAATTCCACTCTGTTCCGCTCCATTCCACTCCACTCCATTCCATTCCATTCCATTCCATAATTTTCCATTCCACCCCACTCCATTCCATTCCTCTGCACTCCACTCCACTCCTTTCCACTCCACTCCATTCCACTACACTCCCTTCCATTCCACTACACTCCACTCCATTCCACTCCACTCCATTCCATTCCAATCCATTCCATTCCACTCCACTCCACTCCACTTCCATTCCAGTCCACTCCACTTCATTACACTCCACTCCATTCCATTCCAATCCACTCCATTCCATTCTACTGCATTCCATTCCACTCCACTCCATTCCAATCCACTCCAATCCGTTCCACTCCACTCCATTCCACTCCATTCCATTCCATTTCACTCCACTCCTTTCCAGTCCACTCTACTCCACTCCACTCAATTCCACTCCATTGCACCCCATTCCTCTTGACCCCGTCCCATTCCACTCAACTTCCCTTTATTCTTCTCCACTCCATTCCACTCCACTCCACTCCATTCCACTCTATTCTATTCCATTCCACTCCACTCCACTCCATTCGATTCCAGTCAATTCCACTCCGCTCCTCTTCATTACACTCCACTCCATTCCATTCCAGTCCACTCCACTCCACCACACTCCACTCCATTTAACTCCTCTGCCCTCCACTCCACTCCATTCCATTCCATTCAATTCCATTCCACTCCACTACATTCCACTCCATTCTCTTCCATTCCACTCCACTGCATTCCACTCCACTTCACTCCACTCCATTCCCCTCCACTCCACTCAACTCCACTCCACTCCATTCAATGCCACTCCACTCCATTCCACTCCATTCTATTCCATTGCACTCCACTCCATTCAACTCCACTTACTTCACTCCATTCTACTCCATTCTATTCCGTTCCACTCCACTTCATTCCATTCCAAACCACTCCATTCAATTCCACTCAATTCCACTGCACTCCACTCCATTCCACTCCACTGCATTCCATTCCACTCCACTCCACTCCATTCCAAAACACTTCACTCCATTCCCTTCCCCTCCATTCCACTGCAGTCCACTACACTCCTCTCCATTCCACTCCATTCCCTACCATTCCACTCCACTCCATTCCATTCCACTCCACTTCACTCCACTCCTTTCCACTATATTCTATTCCGTTCCACTCCACTCCAATCCATTCCACTGCACTCCATTCCATTACACTTAATTCCACTACGCTCCACTCCATTACCCTCCACTCCTTTCCATTACCCTCCACTCCATTCCATTTGTATCCACTCTATTCCATTCTATTCCAATCCATTCCATTCCACTCCACTCCACTCCACTCCATTCCACTCCTGTCCATTCCATTCCACTCCGCTACATTCCTTTCCACTCCACTCCATTCCATTCCACACCACTCTGTTCCATTCCATTACACTGCTTTCCACTCCAATCCATTTCACTGCTGTCCACTCCTTTCCACTCCACTCCATTCCATTCCACTCAACTCCACTCCATTAGACTGCACTCCACTCCACTCCATTCCACTTAACTCCATTCCATTCCACTCCAATCCATTCCACTCCAATCTACTCCACTCCATTCCAATCCACTCCTCTCCACTGCACTCCACTCTGTTCCATTCTGTTCCATTCCTTTCCATTCCACTATACTCCATTCCATTCCATTCTATTCCATTCCATTCCTTTCCACTCCATTCCAATCCAGTCCTTTCGATTCCACTCAATTCCACTGCACCCCACTCCATTCCACTCCACTCCATTCCATTCCACTCCACTCCATTCTATTCCAATAAATTTCACTACATTTTATTCAACTCCATTCCATTCCACTCCACTCCACTCCATTCCCCTCCATTCCATAGCATTCCACTCCACTCCATTACATTACACTCAACTCCATTCCATGCCCCTCCACTCCATTCCATTCCACTCCACTCCATTCCATTCCACTCCACTCCATTCCGCTCCAATCCACTCTGTTCCACTCCACTCCATTCCACTACAATCCACTCCATTCTACTCCACTCCATTCCACTCCAATCCACTCTGTTCCACTCCACTCCATTCCACTACAATCCATTCCATTCTACTCCACTCCATTCCATACAGCTCCATTCCACTGCACTCCACTCAACTTCATTCCACTCCATTCTATTCCATTCCACTCCATTCTATTCCATTCCACTCGATTCCATTCCATTTCACTCCACTCCATTCCATTCCATTCTGGCATATTCCATTCCACTCCACTCCACTTCCATTCCACTCCACTCCACTTCATTACAGTCCACTCCATTCCATTCCAATCCACTCCATTCCATTCTACTGCATTCCAATCCACTCCACTCCATTCCATTCCACTCCAATCCGTTCCACTCCACTCTATTCTACTCCATTCCATTCCATTTCACTCCACTCCTTTCCAGCCCACTCTACTCCACTCCACTCAATTCTACTCAATTCCACATCATTCCTCTTGACCCCATCCCATTCCACTCAACTTCCCTTTATTCTTCTCCACTCCATTCCACTCCACTCCTTTCCATTCCACTCCATTCCATGCCACTCCACTGCGTTCTATTCCGCTCCACTGCTTTCCACTCCTCACCACTCCACTCCAATCCACCCCACTCCATTCCACTCCTTTCCATACCATTCCACTCCACTCCATTCAATTCCACTCCACTCCACTTCATTCCACTCCACTCCAGTCGTTTCCACTCCACTGCATACCACTCCATTCCACTGCATACCACTCCACTCCACTGCATACCACTCCACTCCATTCCATTCCACTCCACTCCTTTCCATTCCATGCCACTCCATTCCTTTCCATTCCAATCCACTCCATTCCACTCCCCTCCATTCCTCTTCAGTACATTCCACTCCATTTCATTCCATTCCACTCCATTCCGTTCCATTACTTTCTTTTGACAGGATCTCACTCTGTCACTCATGCTGGTGTGGAGTTATACAATCTCAGCTCACATTTCATTTCACCATTCCATTTCATTCCATTCCACTGCACTCCTCTCCACTCCACTCAATTCCACTCTACTCCACTCTAATCCATTCCATCCCATACCTTTCCAGTCTCTCCCATTACACTGCTTTCTTTGACAAGATCTCCCTCTCTCACACAGGCTGAAGCGCAGTGTCACAATCTCAGCACAAATTTCTTCCTTCCATTCCATTCCATTTCGTTCCACTCCACTCAACTCCACTCAAGTCCACTCCACTCCACTCCATGACACTCCAGTCCTCTCCATTCAAATCCATTCCATTGCACTCCACTCCACTCCATTCCATTCCACTCCACTCCATTCCATTCATCTCCATTCCATTCCATTCCATTTCACTCCATTCCATTTCACTCCACTCCATTCCACTCCACTCCATTCCATTTCACTCCACTCCATTCCACTCCACTCCTTTCCATTCCAATCCAATCCAATCCATTCCAATCCAATCTAATCCATTCCACTCCACTCCACTCCATTCCACTAAATTCCATTCCACTCCACTCCACTCCATGCTATTCCATTCCACTCCATTCCACTTCATTCCATTCCATTCCAATGCATTCCATTCCACTCCACTCCATTCCACTCCACTCCATTCCATTCCAATCCACTCCACTCCACTCCACTCCAATGCGTTCCGTTTCACTGCATTCCATTCCATTCCTTTCTTTCGAGAGTATCTCACTCTGTCACCCAGCCTGGAGTGCAGTGGCACAATCTCACCTCACATTCCTTTCCGTTCCATTCCACTCCACGCCACTCTGCTCCATCTGCTCCATTCCATTCATTTCCATTACATTTCATTCCACTGAATTCCAGTTCGTTCCACTACAATCCATTCCATTCCACTCCACTCGTTTCTTTCGACAGGATCTCCTTCTATCACACAGGCTGTAGCTCAGTGGCAAAATCCCAACGCAGATTTCTCCCTTTCGTTTTGGTCCATTCCGTTCAATTCTTTTCCATTCCATTCCGTTCCTCTGCGTTCCACTCCACTCCACTCCACTCACTTCATTCCATAACATCCGATTCCGTTTATCTACATTCAACTCCTCTCCACTCCACTGCACTCCACTCCACTCCATTCCACTCTATCCCATTCCATTGTGCTCCATTCCACTGCATGCCACTCCGCCCCACTCCACTCCACTTCATTCCATTTCAGGCCATCCAATTCCATAGCATTCCATTCCTCTCCATTCCACTCCACTGCACTTCACTCCACTCCACTCCAGTCCACTCCGTTTCATTGCATTCCACTGCATTCCATTCCAAACCTTTCTTTCTAGACTATCTCACTCTGTCACCCAGCCTGGAGTGCAGTGGCACAATTAAAGCTCAGATTTCATTATTCCACTCCATTCAGATGCTTTCCACTTCATTCCACTCCACTCCATTCCACTCTACTCCACTCCACTCCACTCCATTCCACTCCACTCCACTGCATTCCATTCCACTCCACTACATTCTTTTCCACTCCACTCCATTCCTCACTACTCAATTCCATTACACTCAACTCCACTCCATGCCACTAAACTACATTCCATTCCACTCCATTCCATTCCACTCTTTTCCATTCCATTCCAGTCCACTCCACTCCACTCCGTCCCACTCCATTCCTTTCCATTCCACTCCACTCCATTCTATTTCACTCCCTCTTCTCCACTCCATTCCAATCCACTCCACTCTTTTCCATTGCATCACATTCCATTAAATTCCACTCCACTCCATTGCATTCCACTGCACTCCATTTCATTCCACTCCACTCCACTCCACTCCATTCCACTCCATTCCATTCCACTCCATTCCAGTCCATTCCTTCTCACTCCTCTAAATTCAATTCCACTCCACTCCTTTCCACTCCACCTTACTCCACTCCATTTCATTCCATGTCACTCCATTCCATTCCATGCCACTCCATTCCATTCCATTCCTTTCTTTTGACAGGATCTCTCTCTGTCACCCATCCTGGTGTGCAGTGGCACAATCTCAGCTCACATTTCATTTCACCATTCTATTCCATTCCATTTCATTCCACTGCACTCCTCTCCGCTCCATTCAATTCCACTCCACTCCTCTCCAATCTGTTCCATTCCATTCCATTCCAATCTCTTCCATTCCACTCTTTTCTTTCTACAGGATCCCATTCTGTCACAAAGGTGTAAGCGCGGTAACACAATCTCAGCACACATTTCTTCTTTCATTTCGACTCCATTCCATTTCCTTCCACTTCACTCCACTCCATTCCACTCCACTACATTCCACTCCATTCCAGTCCACTCCAGTCCATTCTACTGAACTCCATTGCACTCCATTCCACTCCATTCCATTCCACTCCACTCCATTCCTTTCCACTCCACCACACTACATACTGTTCCATTCCATCCCATTACACTTCACTTCACTCTATTCCATTCCTTTCCACTCCGCTCCATTCCACTCCATTAAACTCCACTCCACTCCAATCCACTCCACTGTACTTCAATCCAGTCAATTCCATTCCATTCCAATCTATTCCATTCCATTCCATTAAATTCCTCTTCCCTCCATTCCATTCCATTCCACTCCACTGCATTCCACTCCATTCCACTTCCCTCCATTCTTGTCTACTCCACTCCCCTCCATTCCATTCCACTCCATTCGAATCCATTCCATTTTATTCCACTCCACTCATCTCCACTCCACTCCACTCCACTCCATTGCATTCCACTCTATTCCATTCCATTCCACTCCACTTCATACCATTCCACTCCCCTACACCCCATTCCACTCCATACCACTTCACTCCATTCCCCTCTACTCCACTCCACTCCATTCCATTCCACTCCACTCTATTCCATTCCACTCCATTCGAATCCATTCCATTTTATTCCACTCCACTCGTCTCCACTCCACTCCACTCCACTGCATTCCACTCCATTCCATTGCATTCCACGTCACTTCATTCCATTCCACTCCCCTACACCCCATTCCACTCCATTCCACTACACTCCATTCCCCTCTACTCCACTCCACTCCATTCCATTCCACTCTACTCTATTCCATTCCACTCCATTCAAATCCATTCCATTTCATTCCACACCACTCATCTCCACTCCATTCTACTCCACTCCATTGCATTCCACTCCATTCCATTCCATTCCACTCCACTTCATTCCATTCCACTCCACTTCATTCCATTCCACTCCCCTACACCCCATTCCACTTCATTCCACTCCACCCTGCTCCATTCCACTCCATTGTATTCCATTCCATTCTGCTCCATTCAATTCCACTCATTTCTAATCCACTGCACTCCATTCCACTCCACTCCATTACATTCCTCTCCACTCCATTCCATTCGACTACACTCCATTCCATTGCAATCCACTGCACTCTTCTCCACTCCACTCCACTCCATTCCACTCCTCTCCACTCCATTCCATTCCACTCCATTCCATTGCACTCCACTCCATCCCACTCCACTCCAGTCCATTCCATTCCACTCCATTCCATTGCACTCCACTCCATCCCACTCCACTCCATTCCATTCCTCACCAATCCATTCAATTCCTCTCCATTCCACTCAATTCCTCTGCACTCCATTCCATTCCACTCCACTCCATTCCAGTCCATTCCACTCCATTCCATTGCACTCCACTCCATTCCACTCCACTCCACTCCATTCCATTCCACGCCACTCCTTTGAATTCCACTCTACTCCACTCCACTCCACTCTATTCCACTCCATTCCATACCATTTCACTCCACTCAATTCCAGTCCACTCAATTCCACTCCATTCCTCAACACTCCATTACACTCCATTCCATTGCATTGCACTCCACCCACTCCAGTCCAATCCACTCCACTACATACCGCTCCAGTCCAATGCACTCCACTCCACTTAACTCCATTCCATTCCACTCCACTACATTCCAGTCCACTCCACTCCATTCCATTCCATTGCAGTCCACTCCACTCCACTCCATTCCACTCCACTCCATTCCATTCCACTCCATTCTATTTCATTCCATTCCTCTCCACTCCAATCTACTACATTCTAATCCATTCCATTCTACTCTGTTCCTTTCCACTCCACTCCACTCCACTCCATGGCACTACACTCCACTCCATTCCACTCCACTCCACTCCACTCAATTCCATTCCACTCTACTCCATTGTATTCCTTTCCATTCCACTCCACTCCATTTCATTCCACTCCATTCCATTCCATTGCACTCCACTCCTCTCCACTCCACTACATACCACTCCTGTCCAATCCACTCCACTCTGCGTAACTCCATTCCATTCTGCTCCACTGCATTCCACTCCACTCCTCTTCATTCCATTCCGTTCCACTACACTCGACTCCATTCTACTCCACTCCATTCCATTCCGTTCCATTCCACTGCACTGCAGTCCATTCCATTCCACTCCACTCCATTCCATTCAACTCCACTTCTTTGCACGCCACTGCACTCCAGTCCACTCCATTTCAATCCATTGCACTCCATTCCATTCCATTCCTTTCTTTAGACATGGTCTCACTCTGTCACCCATGCTGGTGTGCATTGGCACGATCTCAGTTCACATTCCATTTCACCATACCAATCCATTCCATTCCATTACACTGCACTCCACTCCAATCTACTGAATTCCATTCAACCCAAATCCATTCCATGCCATTCCATTCCAAATCCCTTCCATTCCACTCCATTCTTTCTACATCATCTCCCTCTGTCACACAGGCTGTAGAGCAGTGGCACAATATCAGCAAATATTTCTTCATTCCATTGCATTCCATTCCATTCCATTCCATTCAACTTCACTCCTCTCCGCTCCACTCCAATCACTTCCACCTCACTCCACTCAATTCCACTCCATTTCATTCTAGTCCACTCCACTGCACTCCATTCCATTTCACTATGCTCCATTCCATTCCACTCCACTCCACTCCTTTCCATAAAGCTCCATTCCATTCCATTCCACTCCACTTCATTCCATTCCTTTCAACTGCACTCCATTCCATTCCCTCCACTCCACTCCATTCCATTCCATTCCAGTCCATTCCACCCCATTCCATTCCAGTCCACTCCTTTCCACTCCACTCCATTCCTGTCCACTCTACTCCATTGCAATCCACTCCACTCATTTCCACTCCACTCCATTCCATTCCACTACACTCCATTCCATTTCAGTCCACTCCATTCCATTCTACTCCATTCCATTAAACTCCATTCCACTCAATTCCATTCCACTCCACTACTTTCCACTCCACTCCATTCCTCTCCATTCCACTACAATCCACTCCACTCCATTCTGTTCCACTCTTCTTCGTTCCATTCCCCTGCACTCCACTCCATTCCATTCCGCTCCATTTCATTCCATTCCATTCCACTCCACTCCATTCCTTTCTTTCCATTTCACCCCTTTCCATTTCACTCCACTCCATTCCATTTCACCCCACTCCACTCCATTCCATTCCATTCCTATCCATTCCACTCCATTCCATTCCACTCCACTCCATTCCATTCCACTCCATTCCACTCCATTCAATTCCGTTGCACTCCACTGCACTTCACTTCACTCCACTCCACTCTATTCCACCCCATTCCAATCTACCCCACTCCACTCCATTCCACTGTACTCCATTCCGTTCTGCTGAATTCCACTCGACTCCACTCCTCTCCACTCCATTCCACTCCACTCCACTCCATTCAACTCCACTCCATTGCATTCCACTCCATTCCTCTTCTTTCCACTCCATTAGATTCCATTCCACTTTACTCCATTCCATTCCACTCAACTCCATTCCATTTCATTCCACTGCATTCCGTTCCACTCCGTTACATTAAACCTCACTCTGTTCCGTTCCACTCCACGCCACTCCGTTCCAATCCACTCCACTCCATTCCACTACACTCCATTATTTTCCACTCCACTCCACTCCACTATACTCCACTCCATTCAACTCTACACCACTCAACACCACTCCATTCCATTCCACTCCACTCCATTCCATTCCATTCCACTCCATTCAATTCCACTCCACTCCCTTCCATTACACTACACTCTATCCTATTCCACTCAACTCCATTCCATTCCATTCCATTCCTGTCCATTACACTCCGTTGCACTCCACTCCACTCCACTTCACTACACAACACTCGATTGCATGAGATTCTATTCCACTCCATTCCACTGCACTCAACTCCACTCCATTCCACTCCATCCCATTCCATTCCACTCTAGTCCACTTCACTCGACTCCACCCCACTCCACTAAACTTCATTCGATTTCATTCCACCCCATTCCATTCCTCTCCATCCCATTCCATTCCACTCTAGTCCACTTCACTCGACTCCACCCCACTCCATTAAACTTCATTCGATTTCATTCCACCCCATTCCATTCCTCTCCATTCCATTCCACTGTACTTAACTCCATTCCACTCCACTCCAGTCCACTCCTTTCTATTGCATTCCTTTCCACTGCATTCCATTCCATTCCTTTCTTTGGAGAGTATCTCACTCTGTCACCAAGCCTGTAGCGCGGTGGCACAATCTCAGCTCACATTCCATTCCATTCTTTCCGTTCCATTCCGTTCCATTCCACTCCGTGCTAATCCACTCCATTCCATTCCATTCCATTCTATTCCACTTCATTCCATTCCATTCCACTCAATTCTACTTTGCTCCTCTCCATTCCATTCCATTCCATTCCATTCTATCCCATTCCCTTCCATTCCACTCCCTTCTACTGCTTTATTTCGAGAGGATCACCCCCTGTCATACAGGCTGTAGCGCAGTGGCACAATCTGTGCACATATTTCTCCATTCCGTTCTGTTAGGTTCCGTTCTGTTCCATTCCATTGCGTTCCATTCCACTCCGTTCCACTCCACAACATTCCACTACATTCCATTACATCCGATTCCATTCTTCTCCATTCCACTCCTCTCCACTCCACTGCACTCCACTCAACTCCGTTCCACTTCATCCCATTCCAATCTGATCCATTTTACCGCACTCCACTCCACCCTGCTCAACTCCACTTCATTCCATTCCATTCCATGCCATTCCATTCCTCTCCTTTCCACTCCACTCCACTCCACTCCAGTCCACTCCATTCCATTCCATTCCATTCCATTCCATTCCACTCCACTGCATTAAATTCCATTCCTTTCTTTCGAGAGTATCTCACTCTGTAACCCAGCCTGGAGTTCAATAGCACAATCTTAGCTCACATTTCGTTATTCCATTCCATTCCATTCCATTCCATTCCATTCCACTTCACTCCACTCCTCTCCACTCCACTCCATTCCACTCCACTCCATTCCACTCCATTCCATTCCACTCCACTCCATTTCATTTCATTCTATTCCATTCCACTCCATTCCACTCCAATCCATTCCATTCCCCTCCACTGCACTCCACTCTATTCCACCCCAGTCCAATCCACTCCACTCTACTTCATTCCATTCCATTCCATTCCAGTGCATTCCAATCCACTCCACTCCATTGCATTCCAATCCTCTCCTCTCCATTCCATTCTTTCCACTCCACTCCATTCCATTCAACTCCACTCCATTCCATTCCTCTCTACTCCACTCCATTCCTTTCCATTCCAATCCATTCCACTTCATTTCATTCCACTCCACTCTACTCCACTCCACACCATTCCACTCCATTCAATCCCACTCCATTCCATTCTGCTCCACTCAGCTCCACTTCAGTCCACTCCACTTCTCTCCACTCCACTCCATTTAAATCCCCTCCATTCTAGTCCACTCCACTCCACTCAATTCCGTTCACCTCCATTCCATTCCGTTCCATTCCATTCCACTCCTCTCCATTCCATTCCACTCCACTCCCTTCCATTCCATTCTATTCCAATCCGCTCCATTCCATTCCACTCTGCTCTATTCCATTCCTCTCCCCTCCACTCCTTTCCACTCCACTCCACTCCAATCTACTCCACGCTACTCTATTCCATTCTACTCCACTCCAGTCCACTCCACTCCACTGCATGCCATTCCATTCCACTTCATGCCATTCCATTCCTTTATTTCCACAGGATCTCACTCGGTCATAAAGTCTTCAGTGCAGTGGCACAATCTCAGCACACATTTCTTTTCCACATTCCATTTCATTCCATTCCATCCCATTCCATTCCATTCTATTTCACTCCA
The DNA here is from genome assembly GCF_028885655.2 of Pongo abelii. Classification (NCBI taxonomy): domain Eukaryota; kingdom Metazoa; phylum Chordata; class Mammalia; order Primates; family Hominidae; genus Pongo; species Pongo abelii. The sequence goes on along the minus strand of NC_072000.2, from coordinate 11,394,051 downwards.
CTCCTCTCCTATCCACTCCATTCCATTCCACTCCATCCCAATCCATTCTTCTCCATTCCACTCCACTCCACTCCACTTCATTCCATTCCATTCTATTCCATTTCACTCCACTGCATTCCATTCCTTTCTTTTGACAGGTTATCCCTGTGACACCCAGGCTGGAGTCCAGTGGCACAATTTCAGCTCACAATACATGTCAACTTTTCATTGCATTGCCTTCTGTTCCATTGCATTCCATTCCATTCCATTCCATTCCTTTCCATTCCATTCCATTCAATTCCATTCCGTTCCATTCCATTCCATTTCCTTCCGTTCCACTCCATTACATTCCGTTCCACTCCATTCCACTCCGTTCCACTCCACTCCACTCTACTCCAATACATTCCATTACATCCCATTTTATTCCACTCCATTCCACTCCTCTCAACTACACTGCACTCGCCTCCACTCCATTCCACTGCATCCCATTCCATTCCACTCCATTCCACTGCACTCGACTCCACCCCACTCCACTCCACTTCATTCAACTCCATTCCACCCCTTTCCATTCCTCTCCGTTCCACTCCACTCTACTTCACTCCATTCCACTCCACTCCAGTCCACTTCTTTCTGTTCCATTCCTTTCCACTGCATTCCATTCCACTCCTTTCTTTCGAGAGTATCTCACTGTGTCACAAAACCTGTAGTGCAGTAGCCCAATCTCAGATCACATTCCATTCCATTCCTTTACGTTCCTTTCCTTTCCATTCTGTTCCGTTCCACTCTGGTCTAATCCGCTCCATTCCATTCTGTTCCATTCCATTCCACTTCATTCCATTCCATTCCACTCAATTCAACAATGCTCCTCTCCTCTCCATTCCATTCCATTCCATTCCATTACACTCCACACCCTTCTACTGTTTTCTTTCGACAGGATCATCCCTTGTCATGCAGGCTGTAACGCAGTTGCACAGTCTGAGCACATATTTCTCTGTTCATTTCCGATAGGTTCTGTTCTGTTCCGTTTCATTGCATTCTGTTCCACTCCGTTCCACTCCACTCTACTACATTCCACTACATTCCATTACATCCGATTCCATTCTTCTCCATTCCACTCCTCTCCACTCCACTGCACTCCACTCCACTACCTTCCACTCCATCCCATTCCAACCCGCTCCATTCTACCGCACTCCACTCCACCCACTCCGCTCCACTTCACTCCATTCCATTCCATCCCATTCCATTCCTCTCCATTCCACTTAACTCCACTCCACTCCAGTCCAATCCATTCCATTCCATTCCATTCCACTCGACTGCATTCCATTCCACTCAACTCCACTCCATTCCCTTTCACTCCAGTCCATTCCACTCCACTATACTCCACTCCATTCCATTCCACTCCACTCCACTCCGTTCCTTTCCACTTCACTCCACCGCATTCTAATCCACTCCATTCCATTCCACTCCACTGCAATCCTCTCCATTCCACTCCATTCCACTCTACTCCACTCCATTACATTACAGTTCACTCCTTTTCATTCCATTCCTCTCCATTCCTTTCCAATCCATTCCATTCCATTCCACTCCACTCCATTCCACTCCACTCCACTCCTCTCCAATCCACTCCACTCCTCTTCATTCCAATCCACTACATTCCACTGGATTCCATTCCATTCCTCTCCATTCCATCCCACTCCATTCCATTTCATTCCACTCCACACCATTCCTTTCCACTCCACTCTATTCAATTCCATTCTATTCCATTCCATTTCATTCCACTCAATCCCCCTCCGCTCCACACCAATCCATTCCATTTCATTCCTTTGCAATCCATTCCACTCCTTTCTTTTGCCGGGATGTCCCTCTATCACAGGGCTGTAGTGCAGTGGCACAATAGCAGCACACATTTCTCCGTTCCATTCCATTCCGTTCTGTTCCTTTCTGTTCTGTTCTGTTCCACTCCATTCCACTCCACTCTTCTCCACTGAACTATACTCCATTACATTCGATTCCTTTCCACTACATTCCACTCACCTCCACTCCACTGTACGCCACTCCACTCCATTCCATTCCACTCCACTCCACTCCATCCCACTCCTTTCCATTCCATTCCCTGCCATTCCACTCCTCTCCATTCCATTCCACTCCATCCCATTCCACTCATCTCCATTCCATGCCACTCCACTTCAATCCATTCTACTCCACTCCATTCCATTCCACTCCACTCCATTCCTCTCCCGTCCACTCCATTCCACTGCACTGCATTCCATTCCACCCCACTCCTCTCCAATCCACACCTTTCCTTTCCATTCCTCTCAAGTCCACTCCATTCCTCCCCACTCCATTCTGTTCCACTCCACTCCATTGCATTCCACTCCAATCCTCTCTATTCGACTCCACTCAAATCCATTCCACTCCACTCCATTCCATTGCACTCAACTCCACTCCACTCCACAACATTCAATTCTACTCCATTCCCTTGCATTCCACTCCATTCCAGTCCATTACTTTCTTTCCACAGGATCTCCCTCTGTAACAAATGCTGGAGTGCAGTGACACAGTCTCCGCTCACATTTCTTTTCACCTTTCCATTGCATTACATTCAATCCCATTCCATTCCATTCTATTTCACTCCACTCCACTCCACTCCATTCCATTCCACTCCATCCTATTCCATTCGACTCCATTCCACTTCACTCCAATTCACTCCATTCCAATCCACTCCAGTTCATTCCATTCCATTCCTATCCATTCTACTCCAATCCATTCCAGTCTATTGCATTCCATTCCACTCCATTCCATTCCACTCTATTCCACTCCGTTCCATTCCATTCCACAGAACTCTATTCCAATCCCCTCCACTCCACTCCATTCCATTGCACTCCGTTCCATTCCACTCCACCCCACTCAAATCCACTCCATTCCACTCCACTCCATTCCGTTCCACTAGATTCCATTCTATTCCTTTCCACTCCACTCTATTCCACTGAACTCCATTCCAATCCATTTCCCGTCACTCCACTCCATTCCAGTCCACTCCATTCCTTTCCATTCCATCTAATTCCATTCCATTTCACTCCACTACACTCAATTCCACTCCACTCCACTCTTCTCCACTCCATTCCACTCCACTCCATTCCATTGCACTCAACTCCACTCCATTCCTCCTCACTCCAGTCGATTCTACTCCATTTCATTGCATTCCACTCCATTCCAGTTCATTACTTTCTTTCCACAGGATCTCACTCTGTCACAAATGCTGGAGTGTAGTGAAACAGTCTCAGCTCACATTTCCTTTCACCATTCCATTGCATTCCTTTCCATCCCATTCCATTCCATTCTATTTCACTACACTACACTACACTACACTCCATTCCATTCTACTCCATCCCATTCCATATGACTCCATTCCACTTCACTCCAATTCACTCCACGCCAATCCACTCCAATTCGTTCCATTCCATTCCTATCCATTCCACTCCATTCCATTCCACTGTATTGCATTCCATTCCACTTCATTCCATTCCACTCTCTTCCACTAAGTTCCATTCAATTCCACTCCGTTCCATTCCATTCCACTGCACTCTACTCCAATCCACTCCACTCCACTTCATTGCATTCCATTCAATTGCACTCCATTCCATTCCACTCCACCCCATTCAACTCCACTCCATTCCACTACACTCCATTCCATTCCACTACACTCCTTTCAATTCCTTTCCACTCCACTCGATTCCATTGAACTCCTTTCCAGTCCATGTCACTCCACTCCACTCCATTCCTGTACACTCCACTCCTTTCCATTCCATCTCATTCCGTTCCATTTCACTCCAGTCATTTCCACTCCACTTCACTCAATTCGACTCCACTACACTACACTACACTCCATTCCAGTCCACTCCACTCCATTCCACTCCATCCCACTACACTCCACTCCATTCCATTCTATTCCACTCCACTTCATTCTATTACACTGCATTGTATTGCATTCCACTCCACTCCACTTCACTCCATTCCACTCCATTCCATTCCATTACACTCCACTCCAGTCCATTCCGTTCCACTCAACTCCATTCTATTCCAATCCACTCCTTTCCACTCCACTCCACTCCACTCCATTTCTTTCCATTCGAATACATTCCATTCCATTCCTTTCTTTTGACAGGGTCTCCCTCTGTCACTCCGGATTGTTTGAATTGGCAGAATCTCAGGTCACATTTCTTTTCTCCATTCCAACTTATTCCATTCCATTCCATTTTATTCCACTGCACTCCAGTCCAGTCCACTCCACTCCAATCCATTCCATGCCATTCCATTCCAATCCCTTCTATTCCACTCCTTTCTTTCGACAGGATCTCCATCTGTCACACAGGCTGCAGCACAATGGAACAATCTCAGCACACATTTCTTCATTCCATTCCATTCAATTCCATTTTACTCCATTCCACTCCACTCCACTCCACTCCATTCCACTCAACTCCACTCCACTCGATTCCATTCCACTCCACTCCTTTCCACTCCACTCCACTTCATTTCATTCCACTCCACTCCATTCCAGTTCACTCCACTCCACTACATCCCATTCCACTCCATTCCATTCCATTCTACACCACTCCATTCCATTCCTTTCCACTTCACTCCATTCCATTCCACTCCTCTCCATTCCCTTCCACTCCACTCCATTGCTTTCCACTCCAGTCCATTTCAGTCCATTCCATTCCACTCCACTCCATTCCATTCCATTCCATTCCACTACATACCATTCCACACAACTCCAATCCATTCCACTCCACTCCATTCCAATGAACTCATTCCACTCCACTCCACTCTATTCCATTCCATTCCACTCAATTCCATTCCACTAAACTCCACTCCATTCCATTCTGCTCCATTCCATACCATTCTACTCCACACCACTCCATTCCATTCCTTTCCACTCAACTGCACTCCACTCCACTCCTCTCCAAAACATTCGATTCCATTCCAGTCCAATCCATTCCTTTCCACTTCACTCCATTCCCTTCCACTCCACTCCTATCCATTCCATGCCATACCATTCCATTTCACTCCTCTCCATTGCACTCCACTCCACTCCCCTCCACTCCACTCCACTACACTCCCTTCCATTCCACTCCACTTCACTCTACTCCACTTCACTCCACTCCCCTCCACTCCATTCCACTCCATTCCATTCCACTCCACTCTAGGGTATTCCATTCCACTCCACTCTATTCCATTCAATTCCACTCCATTCCACTTGAGTCCATTCCAATCCATTCCACTCCACTCCACTCCATTTCTTTCCACTCCACTCCACTCCATTCAATTCCGCTCTCTTCCGTTGCATTCCATTCAACACTACTCCATTCCATTACTTTCCTCTTCACTCCATTACATTGAAGTTCACTCAATTCCATTCCACTCCACTACATCCCATTCCATTCTATTCCAGTCCATTCCAGTACACTCCATCCCACTCCACTCCATTCCATTCCATTCCACTCCATTCCATTCCACTCCATTCCATTCCACTCCAATCCATTATGTTCCACTCAACTTCACTCCATAGATCTCCACTCCATTCCATTGCACTCCATTCCATTTCAGCCCACTCCCCTCCGTTCCACTCCACTCCATTCCATTCCACTCCAACCCATTCTATTCCACTCCACTCCCATCCATTCCACTCCACTCCTTCCCATTCCACTCCAACCCATTCCATTCCACTCCACTCCTGTCCATTCCACTCCACCCCATTCCATTCCACTCCATTCCATTCCATTCCAATCCATTTGATTCCACTCCACTCCATTCCATTCCACTCCATTCCATTGCACTCCATTCCATTCCACTGCACTCCATTCCATTCCACTCAACTCCTTTCCACTCCACTCCACTCCACTCCACTCCATTCCACTCCACCGTATTCTATTACACTCCACTCCATTCCATTCCACTCCCTCCACTCCATTTCAGTGCATTCCACTCCTTTCCACTCCAATCCATTCCATTCCACTCCATTTCATTGCACTCCACCCCATTCCATTCCGCTCCACTCCACTCCATTTCACTACAATCCACTCCGTTCAACTCCACTCAATTTCATTCCACTCCATTCCATTCCACTCCACTCCATTGCATTCCAATCCACTCCATTCCTTTCCATTCCACTCCACTCCACTCCACTCCACTCCATTCCACTCCACTCAATTCCACTCCACTCCACTTCACTCCACTCCACTTCGTTCCATTCCATTCCAATCCATTCCTTTCCATTCCATTTTTAGCACAGCATCTCACTCTATAATAATGGCTGGAGTGCAGTGTCACAATCTCAGATCTCATTTCTTTTCACCATTCCATTGCATTCCATTCCATACCATTCCATTCCATTCAATTTCACTCCACTTCACTCCACTAAACTCCATTCCATTCCACTCCATTGCATTACATTCGACTCCATTCCACTCCACCGCACTCCACTCCACTCCACTCCACTCCATTCCACTCCACTCCACTCCACTCCACTCCAATCCATTCCATTCCATTCCATTTCACTTCATTGCATTCCATTCCTTTCTTTCGACAGGATATCACTGTGTCACCCAGGCTGGAGTTTAGTGGAACAATTTCAGCTAACATTGGATGTCAAATTTCCATTGCATTGCATTCTATTCTATTGCCAGCCATTGCATTCTATACCAATAAATTACATTTCATTTCATTCCTTTCCACTCCGTTCTCTTCCATTATATTCCATTCGATTCCATTCCATTGAAATCCATTCTGTTCCACTCCACTCCACTCCACTCCACTACATTCCATTACATCCGATTCCACTCTACTCCATTCCACTCTTCCAGACTCCACTGCATTCCACTCTTCTCTATTCAACTCCAACCCATTCCATTAAGCTCCATTACACTGCAATCCACTGCACCCCACCCCACTCCACTTCATTCCATTCCATTCCTTCCAATTCCATTCTTCTCCATTCCACTCAACTCCACATCACTCCACTCCACTCAACACCAGTCCACTCCATTCCATTCCACTGCATTCCATTCCATTCCTTTCCTTGGAGAGTATCTCAGTCTGTCACCCAGCCTGGAGCGAAGTGGCACATTCTTAGCTCATATTCCATTCCATTCCGTTCCGTTCCATTCCATTCTGCTTCAATCCGCTCCCCTCCAATCGTCTCCATTCCATTCCCTTCCATTCCATTCCATTCCATTCCATTCTATTCCACTGAATTTCACTTCGCTCCACTCCAATCAATTCCATTCCATTCCACTCTTTTCTTTCGACAGGATCTCCTTCTGTCACACAGTGTATACTGCAGTGGCACAATCCGCACACACATTTCGCCATTCCGTTCCATTACGTTTCATTCTGTTCCATTCCATTCGATTCCGTTCCACTCTGTTGTGCTCCATTCCAGTCCACTAAAATGCATTCCATTACATCCGATTCCACTCCACTCCATTCCACTCCTCTAGTCTCCACTGAACTCCACTCCACTCCATTCAACTCCATACCATTCCATTTCACTCCATTCCACTGAACTCTACCCCACCACACTCTACTCCACTTCATTCCTTTCCATTCCATCCCATTCCATTCCTCCACATTCCACTCCATTCCACTTCACTCCACTCCACTCCTCTGCAGTCCACTCCATTCCATTCCATTCCATTCCATTCCACTGTATTCCATTCCATTCCTTTCTTTCTAGAGTATCTCAGTGTTTCACCTAGCCTGGAGTGCAGTGGCACAATCTCAGCTCACATTTCATTATTCCATTCCATTCCCCTCAATTCCACTTCATTTAACTCCACTCCACTCCATTCCACCCGATACAATTCCATTCCATTTCATTCCTCTGAATTCCACTCCGCTCCACTCCATTCCACTCCACTCCATTCCATTCCACTCCACACCTTTCCATTCCACTCCATTCCAATCCATTCCATTCCATTCCACTCAATTGTATTCCATTCCACTCCACTCCACTCCATTCCACTCTACTCCATTCCACTACTCGCCACTCCATTCCACTCCACTCCACTCCATTCTGCTCCACTCTCTTCCATTCCACTCCACTAGACTCCATTCCTTTCCACTCCATTCCATTCCACTCCACGCCATTCCATTCCACTTCATTCCATTCCATTCCACTCCATTGCATTCCTCTCCACACGATTGCCTTCCATTCCACTCCATTCCATTCCACTCCACTCCATTCTATTCCACTCCATTCCATTCCACTGCACTCCATTCCACTTCATTCCACTCTATTCCACTCCACTAAATTCTACTCGACTCCACCCACTCCATTCCACTCCACTCCATTCCATTCCACTCCTCTCCATTCCATTCCAAAACACCCAGTCCATTCCACTCCACTCCATTCCATTCCACTCCACTCCATTCCACTCCACTCCACTCCATTCCACTCCAAGCCATTCCATTCCACTCCACAACATTCCATTCCGTTACACTGCATTCCATTCCCCACCATTCCACTCCATTCCAATCCACTCCACTCTACTTCATTCCATTCCATTCCCTTCCACTCCACTACAATCCACTCCACTCCACTCCAATCAATTCCACTCCCTCTCCTCCACTCCATTCCTGTCCACGCCACCCCTTTCCATTCCATCCCATTCCATTCCATTCCACTCCACTACATTCCATTCCACTCCACTCCATTCCATTGTAATCCACTCCAGTAGACTCCATTCCACTCCTTTCCTTTCCACTCCACTCCAGTCCATTCCACTCCACAACATTCCATTCCGTTACACTGCATTCCATTCCCCACCATTCCACTCCACAACATTCCATTCCGTTACACTGCATTCCATTCCCCACCATTCCACTCCATTCCAATCCACTCCACTCTACTTCATTCCATTCCATTCCCTTCCACTCCACTAAAATCCACTCCACTCCACTCCAATCAATTCCACTCCCTCTCCTCCACTCCATTCCTGTCCACGCCACCCCTTTCCATTCCATCCCATTCCATTCCTTTCCACTCCACTACATTCCATTCCACTCCACTCCATTCCATTGTAATCCACTCCAGTAGACTCCGTTCCACTCCTTTCCTTTCCACTCCACTCCAGTCCATTCCATTGCACTCCAGTCTATTCTTTTTAACTCCAGTCCTTTGCATTCCAATCTACTCCACTCCACTCCTTTTCATTCCATTCCACTCCATTCCATTCCATTCCTTTCTTCTGACAGGATCTCACTCTGTCACTCCTCCTGGTGTGCAGTGGCACAATCTCAGCTCACGTTTCATTTCAACATTCCATTCCATTCCATTGCATTCCATTCCATTCCGCTTCACTCCACTCCACTCCACTCAATTCCACTCCACTAGTCTCCAATCCATTGCATGCCATTCCATTCCAATCTCTTCCATTCCACATCTTTCTTTCGACAGGATCTCCCTCTGTCACACATGCTCAAGAGCAGTGGCAAAATCTCAGCACACATTTCTTCATTCCATTCCGTTATATTCTGTTCCTCTCCACTCCACTCCATTCCACTTCACTCCACTCCATTCCACTCCATTCCATTCCACTCAACTCCACTCCATACCACATCACTAAATTCCATTCCACTCCACTCCAATCCATTCCATACTGCTCCATTCCACTCCACTCCAGTCCATTCCACTCCACTCCATTCCATTCCATTCCACTCCATTGCATTCCACTCCACAGGATTCCATTGCATTCCACTCCATTCCATTCTACTCCACTCCATTCCATTCCACTCCACTCCATTCCATTCCAGTTCACTCCATTCCATTCCATTCCACTCCATTCCACACCACTCCACTGCACACCATGTCCTTCCATTCCATTCCATTCCACTCCACTCCACTCCAATCAATTCCACTCCCTCAACTACACTCCATTACAGTCCACTCCAGTCCTTTCCATTCCATCCCATTACTTTCAATTACACTGCACTCCATTCCATTCCACCCCACTCCATTCCATTCCACTCAACTCCATTCCAATCCTCTCCATTCCACTCCACTCCAGTCCATTCCATTCCACTCCCCTCCATTCCATTCAACTCCACTCCTTTGCACTCCACTCTACTCCACTCCAATCCATTTCATTCCATTTCACTCCATTCCATTACGTTCCTTTCTATTGAAAGGATCTCCCTCTGTCACCCATCCTGGTGTGCTCCGGCACAATCTCAGCTCACATTTCATTTCATCATTCCATTCTATTCCTTTCCACTGCACTCCACTCCAATCCACTCAATTCCACTCCACTACACTCGAATCCATTCTATGCCATTCCATTCCAAACCCTTCCATTCCACTCCTTTCTTTCGACAGGATCTCCCTCTGTCACACAGGCTGAAGAGCAGTAGCACAATATCAGCACAGATTTCTTGATTCCATTCCTTTCCATTCCATTATGGTCCATTCCACTCCACTCCACTCCACTCCACTCCACTCCACTCTATTCCACTCCACTTCACTCCATTCCGTACCACTCCATTCCATGGCATTCCATTCCACTCTACTCCATTACGGTCCATTCCACTCCACTCCACTCCACTCCACTCCACTCTATTCCACTCCACTTCACTCCATTCCATACCGCTCCGTTCCATTGCATTCCATTCCACTCTACTCCATTCCATTCATTTCCACTTCACTCCATTCCATTCTACTCCACTCCTCTCCATTCCATTCCATTCCAGTCCATTCCACTCCATTCCATTCCACTCCACTCTATTTGATTCCACTCCATTCCATTCCACTCCACTCTATTTGATTCCACTCCATTTTACTCCATTTCATTCCAATCCACTCCACTCCACTCCACTCCATTCCACTCCTGTCCAATCCACTCCATCACAATTCACTCCTTTCCATTCTACTCCACTGTTTTCCAATCTACTCCACTCCATTCCATTCCACTGCACTCCATTCCATTCCTTTCCACTTCATTCCATTACATTCCACTCGACTCCATTCCATTACATTCCACTCCACTCCATTCCATTCCATTTCACTAAACTCCATTCTATTCCTTTCCAATCCATTCCACTCCATTCCATTCCATTCCACTCCCCTCCATTCCATTGCACTCCACTCCAATCCACTCCTCTCCACTCCTTTCCACTCCACTCCACTCCATTCAATACCACTCCTCTCCACTCAACACCACTCCACTCCATTCCATTCCACTCCACTCCATTCCGTTCCATTCCTTTCTTTCCACCAGATCTCACTCTGTCACAAAGGCCGTACTGCAGTGGCACAAATTCAGCCCACATTTCTTTTCACCATTCTGTTGCATTCATTCCATCCCATTCCATTCCATTCTATTTCACTCCACTCCACTCCACTCCACTGCATTCCATTCCACTCCATCCCAATCCATTCGACTCCATTCCACTCCACTCCATTCCATTCCATTCCACTCCACTCCATTCCGTTCCATTCCTTTCTTTCCACCAGATCTCACTCTGTCACAAAGGCCGTACTGCAGTGGCACAAACTCAGCCCACATTTCTTTTCACCATTCTGTTGCATTCATTCCATTCCATTCCATTCCATTCTATTTCACTCCACTCCACTCCACTCCACTGCATTCCATTCCACTCCATCCCAATCCATTCGACTCCATTCCACTCCACTCCACTCCATTCCATTCCATTCCATTCCATTCCATTTCATTGCATTGCATTCCATTCCTTTATTTTGACAGGTTGTCACTGTGAGACCTAGGCTGGAGTACAGTGGCCCAATTTCAGCTCACATTATATGTCAAATTTTCATTGCATTCTATCTGTTCCATTGCATTCCATTGCATTCCATTCCATTCTATTCCATTCCATTCCAATCCACTCTGTTCCTCTCCACTCCACTACACTCCATTACATCCGATTCTATTCCACTCCACTCCACCCCACTCCACTCCACTTCATTCGATTACATTCCATCCCATTGCATTCCTCTCCATTCCACTTCATTTCACTCTTCTCCACTCCACTCCACTCCACTCTATTCTATTCCATTCCTTTCCACTGCATTCCATTCCATTCATTTTTTTCGAGAGTATCTCACTCTGTCACCAAGTATGTAGCACAGTGGCATCATCTCATCTCACATTCCATTCTGTTACATAACGTCCCATTCCGTTCCTATCCGCTCTCCTCCGATCCACTCCATTCTCTTCCATTCCATTCCACTCAATTCCACTCCGCTCCTTTCCATTCCATTCCATTCCATTCCATTCCACTCCATTCCATTCCATTCCATTCCACTCCTTTCTTTCGACAGGATCACCCCCTCTCTCATACAGCCTGTAGCGCAGTGGCACAATCTCAGCACACAGTTCTCCGTTCTGTCCCTTTCCGTGGCTTTCTGTTCCATTCCGTTCCATTCCATTCCACTCCACTCCACTACATTCCATTACATCCGATTCCATTTTTCTGCATTACACTCCTCTCCACTCCACTGCACTCCACTCCACTCCTTTCCACTCCATCGTGTTCCATTCCACACCATTTCACTGCACTCTACTCCACCCCACTCCACTCCACTTCATTCCATTCCATCCCATCCCATTCCATTCCTCTCCATTCCACTCCACTCCACTTCATTCCATTCCATTCCACCCCATTCCATTCCTCTCCATTCCATTCCACTCCACTTCACTCTACTCCACTCCAGTCCACTGCATTCCATTCCACTCCCCTGCATTCCATTCCATTCCTTACTTTCGAGAGTATCTCACTCTGTCACCCAGCCTGGAGCGCAGTGGCACAATCTCAGCTCACATTTCTTTATTCCATTCCATTCCAATCCATTTCATTCCATTCCATTCCATTGCATTCCATTCCATTGCGTTCCGTGTCTTTCCATTGCATTCTATTGCATTCCATTCCATTCCATTGCACTCCTTTGCATTCCATTCCACTCCTCTCCATTACGTTCCACTCCACTTAATTCTGTTCCTAGTCAGCCCACTCCGTTCCACTCCACTCCATTCCATTCCAATCCACTCCAATCCATTCCACTCCACTCCATTCCACTCCACTCCACTCCATTCCACTCCTCTCCACTCCACTCCGTTTCACTCCACTCCAATCCACTCCAGTCTTTTCCTTTCTGTTCCATTCCATTCCACTCCACTCCACTCCATTACACCCCATTCCACTCTATTCCATACCATTCCACTCCACTCCAGTGCGTTCCATTCCACTCCACTGTTTTCCACTCCACTCCATTCCATTCAACTCCACTCTTTTCCACTCCACTCCATTCCATTCCATTCCACTCCATTCCATTCCACTACACTCCATTCCAAACCATTCCATTCCATTCCGTTCCACTCCGTTAGGTTCCACTCCACTCTGTTCCTTTCCACTGCACTCCACTCCCTTCCAAACCACTCCAAACCGTTCCACTACACTCCATTCTCTTCCGCTTCAAGCCATTCCACTCCAATCCACTCCATGCCACTGCACTCCATTCCATTCCACTCCGCTCCCCTCCTTTCCACTCCAATCCATTATATTTCACTCCAGTGTATTCCATTCCACTCCAGTGTATTCCATTCCACTCCACTCCGTTCCATTCCACTCCATTCCATTCCACTCCACTCCCTTCCATTTTTCTGCATTTCACTCCATTCCACTTCATTTCACTCCACTCCACTCCACTCCATTCCACTCCACTCCATTGCATTCCACTCTACTCCACTCCATTCCATTGCACTCCATTCCATTTGCATGCAGTCCATTACATTCCACTCCATTCTACCCCATTCCATTCCAATCCACTCCAGTGCATTCCACTCCACTCCATTCCAACCCATTCCATTCCACTCTATTCCGATCCACTCCACTCCACTCCATTCCACTCCATTCCATTCCACTCCATTCCATTCCTCTCAACTCCACTCCACTCCATTCCATTCCATTCCTCTCAACTCCACTCCACTCCATTCCATTCCACTCCACTACATTCCATTCCAGTACATTCCATTTCATTCCATTCCTTTCCACTCCTCTCCATTCCATTCCACTCCACTCCCTTCCATTCCATTCCATTCCACTCCTCTCCATTCCACTCCAGTCCACACCATTCCATTCCATTCCTCTCTACTTCATTCCACTCCACTCCACTCTATTACATTCCATTCCATTCCACTCCACCCGTTTCCACTCCAGTCCATTCCATTCAATGCCAGTCCATTCCACTCCACACCACTACATTCCATTCCACTCCGTTAGAACTCACTCCACTCCACTCCTTTCCATTCCATTCCACTCCACATCATTCCACTCCATTTCATTCCATTCCATTCCACTCCTGTCCATTTCATTCCATTCTATTCCATTCCACTCCACTTCATTCCACTCCCTTCCTTATCACTCCATTCTATTCCTTTCAACTCCACTCCACGCCATTCCACTCCACTCCATTCCACTCCATTCCATTCCACTCCAATCCACTCCACTCCACTCTACTCTGCTCCATGCCATTCCATTCCACTCCATTACATTCCACTCCGTTCCGTTCCACTCCTCTCCAATCCATTATTCTCCTTTCCATCCCATTCCACTCCATTCGTATCCATTCCACTCCACTCCATTCCATTCCGCTGCACTCCACTATACTCCATTTCATTCCATTCCATTCCAATCCATCACATTCCACTCCACTCCATTCCATTCTACTCCATTCCACTTCATTCCGTTTCATTCCTCTCAACTCCACTCCTTTCCACTTCACTCCATTCCACCCTATTGCTTTCCATTCCATTCCATTCCACTAAATTCCACTCCACTCCACTCCACTCCATTTCACTCCCCTCCTTTCCACTCCAATCCAATCCACTCCACTACACTCCATTCCTCTCACTTCGATTACACGCCACTCCACTCCACTCCATTCCATTCCAATCCACTCCAATCCATTCCACTCCGTTCCTTTCAATTCCATTCCACTCCTCTCCCTTCCATTGCATTCCATTCCATTCCACTACTATCCATTCCATTCCACTCCAATCCACTCCATGCCATTCCATTCCACTCCACTCCACCGAATTCCACTCCACTCCATTCCACTCCATTCCATTCCACTCCATTCCATTAGACTCCATCAAATCCACTCCACTCCACTCTACTCCAGTCCATGCCACTCCACTCCATTCAATTCCACTCCACTCCATTCCATTCCACTCCACTTAACTCCACTGATTCCATTCCATCCCATTGCACTGCATTCGATTCCACTCCACTCCACTCAACTCCGTACACTCCGTTGTATTCCACTCCATTCCATTCCACTCCACTTCACTCGACTCCACTCCATTCCATTCAATTACATTCCATTCAACTCCACTCCACTCCTTTCCACTCCACTCCACTCTCCTCCACTCCATTGCATTCCACTAAACTCCATTCCCCTTCACTCCATTCCTTTCCACTCCATTTTATGACACTCCCCTCACTCCATTGCATAACATTCCATTCCATTTCAATTCATTGCATTCCATTCCTTTCTTTCGACAGGATATCACTCTGTCACTCAAGTTGGAGTTCAGTTACACAATCTCAGCTCACATTACATGTAAACTTTTCATCGCATTGCATTCTATTCCATTGCATTCCATTCCATTCCATTCCATTCCATTCCATTCCATTCCATTCCATTCCACTCCGCTCCTCTACATTCCATTCCATTCCACTCCATTCCATTACACTCCTTTCTTTCAAAAGGATCTCCCCTCTGTCACACTGGTTGAAGTGCAGTGGCACAATCTCAGCACACATTTCTCCTTTCCGTTCAATTCTGTTCCATTCTGTTCTGTTCTACACCGTTCCCTTCCACTCCATTTCAGTCCACTACAGTACATTCCATTAGATCTGATTCTATTCCACTCCATTCCACTCCTCTCCACTCCACTGCGCTCCACCCCTCTACATTCCATTCCATCACATTCCATTCTTCTCCATTCCACTGCAGTCCACTTAACCGCACTATACTACACTTCATTCCACTCCATCTCGTTCCATTCCATTCCTCTCCATTCCACTCCACTCCACTCCACTGTACTCCAGTCCACTCCATTCCATTCCATTCCATTCCATTCCATTCCATTCCATTCCATTCCTTTCCATTGCACTGCATTCAATTCCATTCCTTTCCTACAAGAGTATCCCATTCTGTCACCAAGCCTGGAGCGCAGTGGCAAAATGTCAGTTCATATTTCATTATTCCATTCCATTTCATACCATTCCATTCCATTGCATTGCACTGTTTTCCATTCCATTCCATTCCATTCCATTCCATTCCAATCCACTCCACTCTTCTCCACTCCACTCCACTGCACTCCACTCCCATCCACTCCACTCCATTCCATTCCAATCCATTCCATTCCATTCCACTCCATTCCATTCCATTCCATACCACTCCATTCCACTCCATTCCCCTCCACTCCATTCCACCCCACTCCACTCCATTCCCCTCCACTCCATTCCACTCCACTCCACTCCACACAACTCCACTCCACTCCATTCCATTCCATTCCATTCCTGTCTATTTCACTCAACTCCATTCCAATCCACTCCATTCCATTCCACTGCAGTCCACTCTATTCCATTTCATTCCACTCCACTCCACTCCACTCCATTCCACTCCATTCTATTCTACTCCATTCCATTCCACTCCACTCCACTCCACTCCATTCCACTCCACTCCATTCCGTTCCACTCTACTCGACTCCAATACATTCCACTCCACTCCATTGCATTCCACTCCACTCCATTCCCTTCCACTCCATTCCACTCACATTAAATTCCATTTCACTTCACTCCACTCCACTCCATTGCACTACGTTCCAATCCACTGCACGTCATGCCACTCCATTCCATTCCACTCCTCTCCGGTCCAATACACTCCACTCCATTCCAATCCATTCCACTCAACTCCATTCCATTACTTTCCAAACCACTGCACTCCATTCCACTCCACTACCTTCAATTCCAATCCTGTCCATTCCAATCCACTCCACTCCATTCCATTCCATTCCACTGCACTCTTTTCCATTTCTTTACAATCCACTCCATTCTGTTCCACTCCACTTCATTCCATTGCACTCCACTGCACTCCATTCCATTCCAGTCCATTCCACTCCATTCCTTTCCTCTCCATTCCATTCCACTCCACTCCACTCCAATCAACTCCACTCCTTACCATTCCATTCCACTCTACTCAATTCCATAGCATTAAACTCCTCTTCATTCCATTGCACTACACTCCATCCCATTCCACAGCATTCCACTCCTCTCCATTCCATTCCACTCCACTCCAATCCATCCCACTCCACTCCAATCCATCCCACTGCACTCCATTCCATTTCGTTCCATTCCACTCTGCTCCACTGCATTCCACTCTGCTCCATTCCATTCCACTCAACTCCACTCCATTCCACTCCACTCCATTCCATTCCACTCCATTCCATTCCACTCCTCTCCACTCCACTCTATTACACTCCACTCCACTCCATTACACTCCACTCCATTCCATTCCACTTCACTCCACTCCACTCCATTCCACTTCACTCCACTCCATTCTATTCCACTCCATTCAGTTACACTCCATTCCACTCCATTGCACTCTATTCCACTGCATTCCATTCCAATCCACTCAATTCAAGTCCATTCCACTCCATTACATTCCACTCCATTACATTCCATTCCACTCCTTTCCACTCCACTCTGCTCTATTCCATTCCATTCCATTCCACTCCACTCTGTTCCATTCCACTCCATTCAATTCCACTCCATTCCACTCCATTGCACTCTTTTCCACTCAATTCCATTACAATCTACACCATTCTGCTCCACTCCGCTCCACTCTAAACCACTCCAATCAAATCCATTCCACTCTACTCCACTCCACTCGATTCCATTGCATTCCACTCCATTGCATTCCACTCCATTCCATTGCATTCCACTCCACACCCTTACATTCAATTCCACTCCATTCCATTCCATTCCATGCCATTCCATTATGTTCCATTCCACTCAATTGCACTCCACTCCACTCCAATCCATTCCATTCCATTTCACTCCTTTCCCTCGACAGGATCTCCGTCTGTCACATGGCTGTAGCGCAGTGGCAAAATCTCAGCACACATTTCTCCATTCCATTCTGCTCCGTTCTGTTCCACTCCATTCTGTTCCGTTCCAATCCATTCCTCTCCACTCTACTCCACTCCACTACATTCCATTACATCCAACTCCGTTCCACTCCATTCCATTCCCCTCAACACCACTGCACTTGACTGCACTCCATTCCACTCCACTCCACTCTATTCCATTCCACTCCATTCCATTCCATTCCATTCCACTCCTCTAGATTCCATTCCACTCCACTCCATTCCATTCCCTCCCATACCACACGTCTCCATTCCATTCCACTCCACTCCATTCCATTCTGCTCCACTCAATTCCATTCCACTCAACTCCACTCCATTCCACTCCACTCCTTTCCATTCCACTCCATCTCATTCCACTCCATTCAATTCCACTCCACTCCTCTCCTGTCCATTCCACTCCACTCCACTCCACCCCATTCCATTCAAATCCACTCCATTACATTGCACTCTAATCCATTCCATTCCATCCCTTTCCACTCCTCTCCATTCCATTCCAGTCCACTCCATTGCATTCCACTCCACTCCATTCCATTCTACTCACCTCCACTCCAGTCCACTCCACTACATTCCATTCCATGCCACTCCATTCCATTCCACTCAACTCCATTCCACTCCGCACCAATCCATTCCACTCCACGCCATTCTGCTCCACTCCATTCCATTGCACTCAACTCCACTCCATTCCACTCCACTCCATTCCATTCCACTCCATTCCATTGCATTCCACTCCATTCCCTTCCATTCCTTTCTCTCCAAAGAATCTCACTCTCTCACAAATGCTGGAGTGCAGTGACACAGTCTCAGCTCACCTCTCTTTTCACCATTCCATTGCTATCCATTCCATCCAATTCCATTCCATTCTATTTCACTCCACTTCACTCCAATCCATTCCATTCCACTCCATCCCACTCCATTCGACTCCATTCCACTCCACTTCAATCTACTCCACTCTACTAAACTCCACTCCTTTCAATTCCATTCCTATACATTCCACTCCATTCCATTCCACTCACCTCCATTCCATTCCACTCCATTTCATTCCTTTCCATTCCATTCCATTTCATTCCATTCCACTGCACTCCATTCCTTTCCACTGCATTCCACTCCATTCCATTTCATTCCTCTCCACTCCAATCCACTCCACTCCACTCCATTCAACTCCATTCTATTCCACTCCATTCCATTCCAATCCGTTCCACTCCACTCCACTCCATTCCACTCAACTCCACTCCATTCCACTCTACTCCACTCTGATACACTCTACTCCACTCCATTCCATTGCACTCCATTCCATTACATTCCACTCCATTAAATTCCATTCCACTCCACTCCACTGTGCTCCACTGCATTCGACACCATTCCAATCCACTCCACGCCAAGCCACTCCATTCTTTTCTAGTCCTCTCCATTCCAATGCACTCCACTCCATTCCATTCCGTTCCACTCCACTCCATTGCATTCCTTTCCAATCCACTCCATTGTATTCCACTCCTCTGCATTCCCTTCCACTCCTCTCCATTCCAATCCATTCCACTCCATTTCATTCCTTTCTTTCGACATGATATCACTGTGTCACCCAGGCTGGAGTGGAGTGGCACAATCTCAGCTCACATTACACGTCAACTTTCCATTGCATTGCTTGCTATTCCATTGCATTCCATTGAATTCCAATCCATTCCTTTTAATTCCATTGTATTCCACTTCATACCACTCCACACCACTCCACTCCACTACATTCCATTCCATCCGATTCCATTCCACTCCTTTCCACTCCTCTCCTCTCCAATACACTCCACTCCTATCCATTCCACTCTATCCCATTCCAATCCAATCTATTCCACTGCACACCATACCATCACACTCCACTCCACTTCCTTCCATTCCATTCCATCCCATTCCATTCCTCTCCATTCCACTCCACTACACTTCACTCCACTCCACTCCAGTCCACTCCATCCCAATACATGCCACTGCATTCCATTACATTCCTTTCTTTCTAGATTATCTCACTCTGTCACCCAGCCTGGAGTGCAGTAGCACAATCTCAGCTCACATTTCATTATTCCATTCCCATCCATTCCATTTCATTCCATTCCATTCTACTCCAATTCATTCCATTCCATTACATTCCATAATAGTCCACTCCACTCCACTCCAGTACTTTCCATTCCACTACACTCCACTCCACTGCACTCCATTCCACTCCACTCCATCCCATGCCATAGCATTCCACTCCTGTCCATTCCATTCCACTCAACTCAATTCCATTCCACTCCACTCCACACCACTTCACTCCAATCCATTCCATTCCACTCCACCCAATTGCACTCCACTCCATTCCATTCCACTCCAATCTACTCCACTCAACTCCACTCCATTCTATTCCACTCCACTCCATTCCACTCCACTCCACTCCATTACACTCCACTCCGTTCCATTCCACTTCAGTCCACTCCACTCCACTCCGTTCCATTCCACTCCATTCCATTACACTCTATTCCACTCATTTGCACTCTATTCCACTCCATTCCATTCTAATCCGCTCCATTCAATTCCATTCCACTCCATTCCATTCCACTCCAGTCCACTCCATTCCATTCCACTCCACTCAACTCCAATCCACTCCAATCCAATCCATTCCACTCCACTCCACTCCACTTGATTCCATTGCATTCCACTCCATTGCTTTCCACTCCATTCCATTACATTACACTCCACACACTTCCATTCCATTCCACTCCATTCTATTCCATTCCAGGCCATTTCCATCCATTCCATTCAACTCAATTCTACTCCACTCCACTCCAATCCATTCCATTCCATTTCACTCCTTTCTTTTGACAGGATCTCCATCTGTCATAAGGCTGTAGCATAGTGGCACAATCTCAGCACACATTTCTCCGTTCTGTTCCACTCCGTTCTGTTCCATTCCATTCCGTTCCATTCGAATCCATTCCACTCCACTCTACTCCAACTGACTACATCCATTTCATCCGATTCCGTTCCACTCCATTCCAAACCCGTCCACACCACTGCACTCCACTATACTCCATTTGACTCCACTCTATTCCATTCCACTACATTCCATTCCATTCCATTCCACTCCTCTAGATTCTATGCCACTCCCCTCCATTCCATTCCATCCCATTCCATGCCTCTCCATTCCATTCCACTCCACTCCATTCTATTCTACTCCACTCAATTCCATTCCACTCAACTCCACGCCATTCCACTCCACTCCATTCCATTTCACTCCATATCAATTCACTCAATTCCATTCCACTCCTCTCCCCTCCACTCCATTCCATTCAACTCCACTCTATTCCATTGCACTCCACTCCATTCCATTCCATCCCTTTCCACTCCTCTCCATTCCATTCCACTCCACTCCATTGCATTCCACTCCACTCCATTCGATTCTACTCAACTCAACTCCAGTCCACTCCACTCCATTCCATTCCACTCCAGTCAACTCCATTCCACTCCACAACAATCCATTCCACTCCACGCCATCCTGCTCCACTTCATTCCATTGCACTCAACTCCACTCCATTCCACTCCACTCCATTCCATTCCCCTCCATTCCATTGCATTCCACTCCATTCCATTCCATTCATTTCTTTCCAAAGGATCTCACTCTGTCACAAATGCTGGAGTCCAGTGATACAATCTCAGCTCACCTTTCTTTTCACCATTCCATTGCATTCCATTCCATCCTGTTCCGTTCCATTCTATTTCACTCCACTACACTTCACTCCATTCCATTTCACTCCATCCCATTCCATTCGACTCCATTCCACTCCACTTCAATCCACTCCACTCCACTCCATTCCATTCGACTCCATTCCACTCCATTCCATTCCAATCCACTCCATTCCATTCCACTGCAGTCCACTCCATTCCATTCCACTGCTTTCCACTCCATTCCATTTCATTCCTCTCCACTCCAATCCACTCCAATCCACTCCATTCCACTCCAATCTTTTCCACTCTGCTCATTCCATTCCACTCTATTCCACTCCAATACACCCCACTCCACTCCATTCCATTCCTCTCCACTCCATTACATTCCACTGCATTCCACTCCATTAAATTCCATTCCACTCCACTCCACTAAGCTCCACTCCATTCGACTCCATTCCAATTCACTCCATGCCACGCCACTCCATTGCATTCCACTCCTCTCCATTCCATTTCACTCTACTCCATTCCATTCCATTCCACTCCACTCCATTCCATTCCTTTCCAATCCACTCCATTCTATTCTACTCCACTCCACTCCCTTCCACTCCACTCCATTCCATTCCTTTCCAATCCACTCCACTCCCTTCCACTCCACTCCATTCCATTCCTTTCCAATCCACTCCATTCCATTCTACTCCACTCCATTCCCTTTTACTCCTCTCCATTCCAATCCACGCCATTCCATCTCATTCCTTTCTTTCGACAGGATATCACTGTGTCACCCAGGCTGGAGTGGAGTGGCACAATCTGAGCTCACATTTAAAGTCAACTTTCCATTGTATTGATGCTATTCCGTTGCATTCCATTGCATTCCATTCCATTCCATTGCATTCCATTCCATTTAATTCCATTCCCTTCCACTCCGTACCAATCCACACCACTCCACTACATTCCATTACTTCCGATTCCGTTCCACTCAATTCCACTCCTCTCCTCTCCAATGCACTCCACTCCTATCCATTCCACTTCAACCCATTCCAATCTGCTCCATTCCACTGCAAACCACACCACCACACTTCACTCCACTTCATTCCATTCCATTCCAACCCATTCGATTCCTCTCCATTCCACTCCACTCCACTTTACTCCACTCCACTCCAATCCACTCTATTTCATTCCATTCTATTCAATGCCACGGCATTCCATTTCATTCCTTTCTTTCTAGAGTATCTCTCTCGGTCACCTAGCCTGGAGCGCAGTGGCACAATCTCAGCTCACATTTCATTTTTCCACTCCTTTCCATTCCATTCCATTCCATTCCACTCCAATTCATTCCATTCCATTCCATTCCACTTCAGTCCACTCCAGTGCATACCACTCCACTCCACTCCACTCCACTGCATTCCAATCCACTCCACTCCACTCCATTCCATTCAACTCCACTCCACTCCATTCCACCCCATTCTATTCCACTCCACTCCACTCCATTCCACTCCATTCCCCTCCACTCCACTCAACTGCACTCCACTCCACTTCACTCCACTACACTGCACTCCACTCCATTCCACTCCACTCCACGCCACTCGATTCCACTCCATTCCATTCCATTCCACACCCCTCCATTCAATTCGACTCCATTCCATTCCATTCCACTGCATTCCATTCCATTCCACTCCATTTCATTCCATTCCACTCCATTTCATTCCATTCCACTCCATTTCATTCCATTACACTACACTCCATTCCACTCCACTCCACTCCATTCCATTCCACTCCATTCCACTCCACTCCACTCCACTCTACTCCATTCTATTCCACTCTACTCCACTCCATTCCATTCCTCTCCATTTCATTCCATTGTATTCCATTCCACTCCTCTTCATTCCATTGCACTCCATTCCATCCAATTCCATAGCATTCCACAACTATCCATTCCATTCCACTCCACTGCACTCCTTTCCACTCCACTCCACTCCTTTCCACTCCACTCCATTCCACTCTACTTCTCTCCACTCCATTCCATTCCACTCCACTGCACTCCACTCCACCCTACTCTACTCCACTCTACTCCACTCCACACCATTCCATTCCATTCCTTTCTTTCCACAGGATCTCACACTGTCACAAAGGCTGGAGTGCAGTGGCACAATCTCAGCTCACATTTCTTTTCATCATTCCATTGTATTCCATACTATCCCATTCCATTCCATTCTATTTCACACCACTCCACACCATTCCATTCCACTCCATCCCGTTTAATTCGAATCCATTCCACTCCACTCCACTCCACTCCATTCCAATTCATTTCATTCCATTTCACTCCATTGCATTCCAATCCTTTCTTTTGACAGGATATCACTGGGTCAGCCAGGCTGGAGTGCAGTGGCACAATCTCAGCTCACATTACAAGACAACTTTCCATTGCACTGCATTTTATTTAATTACATTCCATTGCTTTCCACTCCATTCTATTCCTTATCATTCCATTCAATCCATTCCATTCCATGCCGTTCCATTCCATTCCACTCGACTCCACTCCACTTCCCTCCATTCAACTCCACTCCTCTCCACTCCACTCCATTCCATTCCACTCCACTCCACTACATTCCATTCCAATCCATTCCATTCCCTTCCACTCCTCTTCATTACATTTCACTCCACTCCATCCCATTCCATAGCCTTGCACTCCTTTCCATTCCATTCCACTCAACTCAATTCCATTCCACTCCACTCCAGTCCATTCCACTCACTCCACTCCATTCCACTCTACTTCTCTCCACTCCACTCCACTCCACTGCACTCCACTCTACTCCACTCCACTCCATTCCATTCCATTCCATTCCACTCTATACCATTCCATTCCTTTCTTTCCACAGGATCTCACACTGTCACAAAGGCTGGAGTGCAGTGGCACAATCTCAGCTGACATTTCTTTTCATCATACTATTTCATTCCATTCCATCCCATTCCATTCCATTCTGTTTCACTCCACTCCACTCCACTCCACACAATTCCATTCCACTCCATCTCATTCCATTCGAGTCCATTCCACTCCACTCTACTCCACTCCACTCCACTCCATTCCACTCAATTCTGTTCCATTCCATTTCACTCCATTGCATGCCATTCCTTTTTTTCCAAAGGATATCACTGTGCCAGCCAGGCTGGAATGCAGTGGCACAATCGCAGCTCACTTTACAAGACAACTTTCCATTACATTGCATTCTATTCCATTACATTCCATTCCAATCAATTCCATTCCATTCCATTCCATTCCATTCCATTCCATTCCAATCCATTCCATTCCACTCCGTTCCACTCCACTCCAATCCACTCCACGCCACTCCACTCCACTCCTGTCCACTCCATTAAATTCCATTCCATTGCATTTCACTCCATTGCATTCCATTCCCTTCTTTCGACAGTATGTCACTGTGTCTCCCAGGCTGGAATGCAGTGGCACAATCTCAACTCTCATTACATGTCAACTTTCCATTGCATTGCATTCTATTCCATTGCATTCAATTTCATTAAATTCCATTCCATTCCTTTCCATTCCATTCCAGTCCATTGCATTCATTGCCATTCCATTCCATTCCGTTCCACTCCACTGAACTCCATTACATTCCATTACAACCGATTCCATTCCATTCCATTCCTCTCCTCTCCACTTCACTGGACTCCACTCCATTCCACTACATCACATTCCATTCTGCTCCATTCCACTGCAATCCACTCCACCCCAATCCACTCAACTTCATTTCATTTAATTCAATTCCATTCCCTTCCTCTCCATTCCACTCCACTCCACTTCACTCGGCTCCACTCCAATCCACTCCATTCCGTGGCATTCCATTCCATTCCACTGCATTCCATTCCATTCCTTTCTTTTGAAAGTATCTCACTATGTCTCCCAGCCTGGAGCGCAGTGGCATTATCTCAGCTCACATTCCATTATTCCATTCCGTTCCATTCCACTCCATTCCATTCAATTCCACTCCATTCCATTCCATTCCATTGCACTCCGTTCCACTCTCCTCCACCCCACTCAACTCTACTCCATTCCACTCCATTCCGTTCCATTCCATTCCAATATGTTCCATCCCACTATGTTCCATTCCTTTCCTTTCCATTCAATTCCATCCCATTCCACTCCATTCCACTCCCTTCCATTCCACTCCATTCCACTCCCTTCCATTCCACTCCATTCCACTCCCTTCCATTACACTCCATTCCACTCCAACCACTACACTCCTCTCCACTCCACTTCACTCCACCTCATTCCACTCTGTTCCATTCCATTACACTCCACTCTGTTTCACTACTCTCCACTCCATTCCAATCCACTCCACTCCACTCCAATCGACTACACTACACTACATTCCATGAAATTCCACTCCGCTCCACTCTACTCAAATCCATTCCATTCCATTCCACTCCGCTACATTCCATTCCACTCCATTCTATTTCACTCCTTTCCAATTCTTTCCACTCCACTCCATTCCAGTCCACTCCACTCCATTTCTCTCCACTCCACTCCATTCCAGTCCACTCCACTCCACTTCTCTCCACTCCACTCTACTCTGCTCCTTTTTACTCCACTGCATTCAATTCCACTCCATGCCATTCCATTCCCTTCTGTTCCACTCCCCTCCAGTCCATTGCACTCCATTCCATTCCATCGCTTTCCATTCCACTCCTCTGCATCCAATCCACTCCACTCCACTCCAATGCATTCCACTCTACTCCACTCCATCCCATTCCTCTCTACCCCATTTCGTTCCACTCCACTCCACTCCAATACATTTACCTCCACTCCATTCCATTCCACTCCATTCCATTCCACTCCATTCCATTCCATTCCATTCCACTACACTCCAATCCACTCCACTCCACTCCTTTCCATTTCACTCCGCTCCATTCCATTTCACTACACTCCATTCCGTACCATTCCACTCCATTCCATTTCATTCCAATCCATTCCATTTCACTGCACTCCCTTCCAATCCACTCCATTCCACTCCACTCCAGTCCACTCCACTCTAATTCATTCCATTCCATTCCATTCCAATCCATTCCATTCCATTCCTTGCTTTCCACAGGATCTCACTCAGACACAAAGGCTGGAATGCAGTGGCACAATCTCAGCGCACATTTCTTTTCACCTTTTCACTGCATTCCATTCCATCCCATTCCATTCCATTCTAATTAACTCCACTTCACTCCACTCCACTCCATTCCTTTCCACTCCATCCTGTTCCATTTGACTCCATTCTACTCCACTCCACTCCACTCGACTACACTCCAATCCACTCCACTCCACTCAACTCCACTACAATCCACTCTACTCCATTCCATTCCATTCCATTCCATTTCCCTCCATTGCATTACATTCCTTTCTTTCAACAGTGTATCTCTGTGTCAGCCAGGCTGGAGTGCAGTGGCCCAATCTCAGCTCACATTACATTATTACATTCCTTTCCATCTAATTCCATTCCATTACCTTCCATTCCATGCCGCGCCAATCCATTCCAGTCCACTCCACTGCACTCCACTACATTCCATTCCATTCCATTCCGTTCCATTCCATTCTATTCCATTCCATTCCACTCCGCTCCATTCCACGTCACACCATTAAATTTCATTCCATTCCATTCCATTCCAACCAATTGCATTCCATTACACTCCTCCTCTCCATTCCATTACACTTCATTCCACTCCACTCCATTCCTGTCCATTCCTCTCCACTCCAATACCCTCCATTCCATTGAACTCCATTCCACTCCACTCCATTCCTTTCCATTGCATTCCATTTCATTCCAGTCTATTCCATTCCCCTCGACTCCATTCTATTCCATTACACTCTACTCCCCTCGATTCCACTACACTCCAGTCCATTCCTCTCCACTCCCCTCGATTCCACTACACTCCAGTCCATTCCTCTCCACTCTACTCCATTCCACTACAATCCATTCCACTCCACTCCATTCAATTCAATTCCATTACATTCTACTCCATTCCACACCACTCAACTCCACTCCAATCCATTCCATTCGATGCCATTCCACTCCATTCCTTTCCACTCCATTCCATTCTAGTCCACTACCCTCCATTCCACTAAAATCCATTCAATTCAATTCCATTCCATTCCACTCCATTCCGCTCCACTCCATTCCATTCCACTCCACTCCATTCCATTCCATTCCACTCCACTCCATTCCATTAGATTCAATTCCACTCCATTCCTTTCCACTCGACTCCATTCTAGTCCACAACGCTCCACTCCACTCTACTCCATTCAATTCCATTTCAGTCCATTCCACTCCAAGCCACTCCACTCCATTGCATTCCATTCCACTACACTCCATTGTTTTCCATTCAATTCCACTGTAATCCACTCCTCTCCACTCTCTTCCACTCCATTCCATTCCACTCCATTCCACTCCACTCCATTCCATTCCATGCCACTCCACTCCTCTCCAGTAAACTCCATTCCAATCCACTCTTCCCCGTTCCGTTACATTCCATTTGACTCCATTCCACTCCAATCCATTCCACTCTATTCCACTCCATTCCACTCCATTACAGTAAACTCCACTCCACTCCACTACATTCCACTCGACTAAACTCCACTAAATTCCATTACATCCCATTCCACTCCTGGCCCTTCCATTCCACTCCATTCCAGTCCATGCCTCTCTGCTCCATTCCACTCTATTCCATTACACTCCATTCCATTCCACTCCTTTCCACTTGTCTCCATTATGTTCGACTCCACTCCACTCCACTCCATTCCAATCCACTCCATTCCATTCCACTCCATTCGCCTCCAATCCACTCGATTCCACTCCAGTCCAATCTTTTTCTTTCCATTCCACTCAAATCCATTCGTCTCCACTCCACTCTACTACCCTAAACTCCACTACATTCCATTCCATTCCATTCCATTCCAATTCATTCCATTCCACTCCACTCCTTTCAGGTCCACTTCACTCTATTCTGCTCCAGTCCATTTTAATCAATTCCTTTCTATTCCTTTCCATTCCACTCCTCTCCATTCCATTCCAATCCACTCCATTCCATTCCATTACACTTCACTTCACTCCTCTCCATTCCACTCCATTCCACTGCACTCCTCTCCACTCCACTCCATTGCACTCTATTCCATTCCATTCCATTGCATTCCACTCCACTCCACTCCACTCCATTCCATTCTACTCAACTCCACTCTACTCCATTCCGTTTAAATCAACTCCATTCTATTCCACTTCATTACACTGCAATTCACTCCATTCCACTCCACCCAACTCCATTTCATTCTACTCTACTCCATTACACTCCACTCCACTCCCTTCAACTTCACTCCACTCCACTCCATTCCGTTCCATTCCACTCCATTCCACTCCATTCAAATCCACTCCACTCCATTCCACTCCATTGCACTCCATTCCATTCCAATAAACCCCACTCCACTCCATTCCTTTCCATTCCACTCCATTCCACTCCTCTCCACTCTATTCCATTGCATTCCACTCCATTCCAGTCCTTTCCACTTAACTTTAACTCGGTTCCATTCTACTCCACTCCACTCCATTTCATTCCACTCTGTTCCATTCCAGTACATTCTACTCCATTCCACTCCATTCCACTCCACTCCATTTGATTAAATTCCATTCCACTCCACTTCAATCCTATCCATTCAAATCCATTCAATTCCATTCCACAGCAGTCCACTCCATTCCACTCAAATCCACTCCATTCCATTCCTATCCATTAAACTCTATTCCAATACACTCCACTCCATTCCAATCCACTACCCTCCATTCCATTCCTTTCCATTCCACCCCATTCCATTCCCTTCCGTTCCTGACCATTCCACTACATTACACTTCACTCCACTCCTTCTAATTCCACTCCATTCCACTCCATTCCACTCCACTCCTGTCCATGCCATTCCACTGCATTCCGTTCATTTCCATTCCACTCCATTCCATTCCACTCGACTCCATTCCATTCCGTTCCACTCCATTCCACCCTATTCCTTTCCATTCCATTCCACTCCAGTCCATACCAGTGCATTCCACTACTTTTCACTCTACTCCACTCCACTCCACTCTTCTCCGTTCCACTCCATTCTACTCCACTCCATTCCATTACATTCCACTCCACTCCACTCCTCTCCATGCCATTCCATTCCATTCCATTCAATTCCATTCCACTGCATTTAATTTCACTCCACTCCATTCCATTCCATTCCATTCAACTCGATTCCACTCCATTCCTTTCTATTCCATTCCACTCTACTCCGTACCGCTTCACTCACCTCCAATCCATTCCATTCCATTCCATTCCACTATACTCCACTGCATTCGATTACAATCCATTCCATTACAATCCATTCCATTCCTTTCTACTATATTCCACTCCATTCCATTCATTCCATTCCACGCCACTCCATACCAGTACATTCCCCTACGTTCCACTCCACTCCACTTCACTCCAATCCTCTCCATTTTACCCCATTCCACTCCATTCCATTCCACTCCACTCCATTCCATTCAATTCCATTCCACTCCCTTCCACTCCATTCCTTTCTATTGCATTCCACTCCACTCCATACCACTTCACTATATTCCAATCAATTCCATTCCATTCCACTAAACTCCACTGCATTCGATTCGATTCGATTCCATTCCATTCCAATCCATTCCCTTCCTTTCCACTCCATTCCAGTGCTTTCCAGTCCATTCCTTTCCACTCCACTCCACTCCATTCCTCTCCTATCCACTCCATTTCGCTCCATTACATTCTACTCCATTACAATCCACTCCCCTCCATTTCATTCCATTCCCCTCCACACCACTCCATTCCGTTTCACCCCACTGCACTCCACTCCATTCCTTTCCATTCAACTCCACTCCATTCCCCTCCATTCCACTCTTTTCCACTCCATTCCACTCTCCTCCATTCCATTTTATCCCACTACATTCCTCCCCAGCCATCTCCATTCCTTTCCACTCCACTCCATTCCAATCCATTCCATTCCACTCCACTCCACTCCATTCCACTTCACTCCACTCCATTCAGCTACACTCTACTCCACTCCATTCCATTCTATTCCATTCCACTCCATTCCCTTCCATTCCATTCCACTCCATTCTCTTTCATTCCACTACATTCCAGTCCATTGCACTCCATTCCATTCCACTAAATTCCACTCCATTCCCCTCCACTCCACTGCACTCCAATCTAATCCACTCTATTCCATTCGATTCCACTCAACTCCACTACCCTCCATTCCATTCCACTCCATTCCACTCCATTGCATTCCATTCCATTCCATTCCATTCCGTTCCATTCCATTCCTCTCCACTCCACTACAATCCATTCCATCTCATTTCATTCCATTCCATTCTATTCCTCTCCACTCCACACCACTTCATTCCAATCCTCTCCATCCCATTCTGTCCCATACCATTACTCCGCACACAACTCTACTACACTCCCTTCTACTCCACTCCTCACCATTACAATCCATCCCATTTCATGCCACTCCACTCCACTCCAATCCTTTCCATTTCATTCCTATCCATTTCATTCCATTCCATTCATCTCCATTCCACTCCTCTGCGGGCTATTCCAATCCTTTCCATGCCATTCCATTCCACTGCATTCCATTCCACTGCATTCCACTGCATTCCACTCCATTCCACTCCTTTCCATTCCACTCTATTCCACTCTATTCCATTCCACTCCATTCCACTCCATTCCATTCCATTCCACTCCATTCCCATTCACTCCATTAAATTCTATTCCAGTCCAGTCCACTCCACTCCACTCCTTTCCATTCCATTCCACTCTACTCCACTCCCCTCCATTCCAGTCCATTCCACTTCTCTCCATTTCATTACATTCCACTCCATTCCTCTCCAATCCTCTCCACTCCTTCCCACTCCAACTCGTTCCTTTCCATTCCATTCCACTCCACTCCACTCCACTACACTCTATTCCACTCCACGGCAGTCCATTCCTTTCCATTCCATTACACATCATTACTCTCCAATGAACTCCATTCCTTTCCATTCCATTCCACTCCATTCTCTTACATTCCACTCCATTACACTACATTCCACTCCAATGCATTCACCTCAATTCCAGTCAACTCCACTCCACTTCACTCAACTCCATTCCATTCCATTCTATTCCATTCCACTCCATTTCATCCACTGCACTCCATTCCATTCCATTCCATTTCACTTCACTCCACCCCACTCTTCTCCAATCCACTCCATTCCACTGCATTACACTCCACTCCACTCCACTCCACTCTGTTCCACACCATTTTATTCCACTCCATTCCACTCCATTCCATTCCATTCCACTCCATTTCATTCAATTCCACTCCACTACACTCCATTCCACTCCACTCTACTGCATTCCGTTCCACTCCTCTCTACTCCACTCCACTCCAGTAAACTCCATTCCAATCCACAATTCTCCATTCTACTCCATTCCTTTCGACTCCATTCCACTCCACTCCATTCCACTCCATTCCACACCATTCCAGTCCAATCCACTCCGCTGCACTCCATTCCATTCCATTCCACTGCATTCCACTCCACTCCATTCCAGTCCACTCCATTCCATTACGTTCCACTCCACTTCACTCCGTTACCCTCCACTCCATTTCACTTATCTCCAGTCCATTCCCTTTCATTGCATTCCACTTCAACCCACTCCATTCCAATCCATTCCACTCCATTACACTCCACTCAGCTCCATTCCCTTCCATTCCATTCCATTCCATTTCACTCCTATCCACTCCAATCCACTGCATACTATTAAACTCTACTCCATTCCATGCCATTCCACTCGATTCCATTCCACTCCAATCCACTCCTTTACTTTCCATTCAATTCCACCTCTTTCCACTCCATTCCGCTCCATTCCATTCCATTCCAGTCCAGTCCACTGCACTCCACTCCTTTACATTCCATCCCACTGCCCTCCACTCCACTCCATTCTATTCCATTCCACTCCACTCCTATCCATTCCAATCCATTCCACTCCACTAAACTCCGTTCCATTCCAATCCATTCTATTCTGTTCCATTCTATTCCACTGTTTTCCTCTCCAGTCCACTCCATTCCACTCCACTCCACTCCATCCCTTGCCTTGCGATTTCATTCCACTAAAAGCCATTGCATTCCATTCCACCCCATTCCAGTCCATTCCAGTGCACTCCACTCCACTCCATTCTACTCCATTCCAATCCACTCCATTCTATTCCACTCCACTCCACTCCGTTCCAGTCCTTTTCTTTCCATTCAACTCCATTCCATTCCACTCCATTCCACTAAACACACCTCCATTCTATTCCATTCCATTCCATTCCAATCCACGCCATTCCGTTCCATTCCACTCCATTCCATTCCAGTCCATTACAGTCTATTTCACTACGTTCCACTCCACTGCATTCCACTCCGCTCTCCTCCATTCCATTCCAATCCATTCCACCCCACTCCATTCCACTCCACTAAATTCCACTCCACGCCATTCTATTCCATTCTACTCCAGTCCAATCCCCTCCATTCCAGTCCATTCCACTCCTCTCCATACCACTGCATTCCACTCCATTCCTCTACAATTCACTCCACTCCATTCCATTCCACTCCACTCCATTCCATTGCATATCACTGAATAGCTTGTCATTCCATTCCTCTCCACTCCATTCCACTCTTCTCCATTCCACTCCATTCCATTCCGTTCCACTCCACTTCACTCCATTCCTCTCCATTCCATTCAACTTCACTCTATTCAAGTCCTCTCCATTCCATTCAATTCCATTTCACTCCACTCCACTCCGTTACACTCCACTTCATTCCTTTCCATTCCATTCCATTTCATTCCAAACCAGTGCATTCCGTTCCATTCCAAACCACTGCATTCCATTCCATTCAAATACATTCCAGTCCAATCCACTCTATTGCATTCCACCTACTCTGCTCCACTACACTCCATTCTATTCCATTCCGCTGCACTCCATTCCGTTCCATTCCACTCGACTCCAATCCATTCCATTCCATTCCACTCCACTCCTGTCTATGCCATTCCACTCCGTTCCATTCATTTCCATTCCACACCATACCATTCAACTCGACTCCATTCCATTCAATTCCATTCCACTCAATTCAACTCCATTCCATTCCATTTCATTCAATTCCATTCCAATCCATTCAACTCCACTCCATTCCATTTCATTCCACTACACTACACTCCTCTCCATGCCATTCAACTCCATTCCATTCCATTACATTTAATTCCACTCTACTCCATTCCATTCCGTTCCATTCCACTCGATTCCACTCCATTCCATTCCATTACATTCCACTCCACTCCATACCACTTCACTCCATCCAACACATTCCATTCCATTCCACTAAACTCCACTGCATTCGATTCGATTCCAATCCATTCCGTTCCTTTCCACTGTATTCCACTCCATTCCCTTCCATTCCATTACACTCCACTCCATACCAGTCCCTTCCACTACTTTCCACTCCACTCCACTCCACTCCATTCGTCTCCATTCCACTCCATTCCATTCCATTCCACTCCACTTCATTCCATTCCGTTCCACCACCTTCCCCTGCATTCCATTCTATTCCATTCAACTCCAATCCATACGACTTCACTCAACTCCAATCCATTCCATTCCATTCCACTAAACTCCACTGCATTCGATTCCATTCCATTTCATTCCATTCCATTCCATTCCCTTCCATACCACTCCATTCCAGTGCATTCCTATCCATTCCACTCCACTCCACTCCACTCCATTCCTCTCCTATCCACTCCATTTAGCTGCATTGCATTCTACTCCATTCCACTCCACTCCTCTCCATTCCATTCCGCTTCATTCCTCTCTACACCACTCCATTCCATTACACCCCACTGCACTCCACTCCATTCCTTTCCATTCCAATCCACGCCATTCCCCTCCATTCCAATCCATTCCACTGACCTCCATTTCATTCCATTCCAGTCCACTCCACTCTTTTCCTCTCCACTCCATTCCATTCCATTCCTTTCCACTCCACTCCATTCCACTCCACTCCACTCCATTCCACTACACCACACTACATTCCATTCCTTTCCATTCCATTCCACTCCATTCCCTTCCATTCCTTTCCACTCCATTCCCTTACATTCCACTTCATTCCAGTCCATTCCACTACATTCCATTCCACTAAATTCCACTCCATTCTGCTCCATTCCACTGCACTCAATTCCAGTCCACTCTATTCCATTCGATTCCATTCCACTCCACTACCCTCCATTCCATTCCACTCCATTCCATTCCATTCCATTCCATTCAACTCCACTGCACTCTATATCTCTCCTCTCCAATCCATTCCATCTCCTTCCATTCCATTCCAGTCTATTCCATTCCACTCCAATCCACTCCAATCCACTTCACTCCAATCCTCTCCATCCCATTCATTCCCATTCCATTACTCCACATACAACTCTACTACATTCCCTTCCAATCCACTCCTCACCGTTACATTTCATCCCATTCCGTTTCAATTCACTGCACTCCACTCCTTTCCATTCCATTCCAATCGATTCCATTCCATTGCATTCCATTCCATCCAACTCCATTCCACTCCTCTGCAGTCCATTCTATTCCATTCCATTTCATTCCGTTCCTTTCCACTCCATTCCATTCCACTCCTTTCCACTCCATTCCATTCCATTCCATTTCATTCCGTTCCTTTCCACTCCATTCCATTCCACTCCTTTCCACTCCATTCCATTCCATTCCATTACAATCCATTCCATTCAATTCTACACCAATCCACTCCATATCTCTCCACTATACTCCAATCCATTTGATCTCATTCCATTCCATTCCACTCTATTCCACTCCACTCCACTCCACTCGACTCCACTCCACTCCACTCCAATCTTCTCCATCCCATTCCGTCCCATGTCATTACTCTGCATACAAGTCTACCACATTCCTCTCCACTCCATTCCTCACCCTAACATTCCATCCCAATACATTCCACTCCACTCCACTCTTTTCCATTCCATTCCAATCCATTCCATTCCATTCCATTCAACTCCATTCCACTCAACTCCATTCCACTTCTCTCCATTCCATTCCATTCCT
Organism: Pongo abelii; assembly: GCF_028885655.2. NCBI lineage: Eukaryota > Metazoa > Chordata > Mammalia > Primates > Hominidae > Pongo > Pongo abelii. Next base: position 11,357,982 of record NC_072000.2, on the reverse strand, counting down.
ATCCATTCTACTCCACTCCATTCTGCTCCCTTCCATTTCACTCCATTCCACTCCACTCCCCTCGATTACACTACACTCCATTCCAATCCACTCCATTCTATTACACTCATTTCCACTCCACTCCACTGCACTACATTCCAATTCACACCACTCTATACCATTCTACTCGACTCCACTCCATTCCATTCCACTCCAGTCCATTCCACTCCACTCCTCTCCTTTCCTTTCCATTCCATTCCTCTCCTTTCCTTTCCATTCCATTCCTCTCCATTCCATTACACTCCACTAATTTCTAGACCACTGCACTCCATTCCACTCCACTCCACTGCACTCCACTACTATCAACTCCATTCCATTCCATTCCACTCAACTGCTTTCCATTCCACTCGTCTCCATCCCATTCCATTCTATTCCTCTGCACTCCACTCCACTCAATTCCACTACATTCCACTGCACTCCACTCCACTCCCTTCCACTCTATTCCATTCCACTCCATTCCACTCCACTCCACTCCGTTCCACTCTATTCCATTCCACTCCATTCCACTCCACTCCATTCCATTTCAATACCTTAAAATCCATTCCTCTCCACTCCACTCCTTTACATTCCACTTCACTAGACTCCTTTCCACTCCACTCCAATCCACTCCACTAAACTGATTTCCAATCAACTCTAATCCATTCCATTCCATTCCACTCCATACCCATCCACTCTATTCCACTCCATTTCACCCCATTCCAGTCCACTCCAGTTTACTCCACTCCATTCCATTCCATTCCACTCCACTCCTTTCCACTCCATTCCACTCCCATCGATTTCGTTACATTCCACTTCATTCCTCTCCAATCCACTCCACTCCTTTCCACTCCACCTCCTTCCCTTCCATTCCATTCCACTCTACTCCACTCCATTCCCCTCCACTGCACTCCATTCCACTCCACTGCATTCCATTCCTTTCTGTTCCATTCCACTCCATTTCTCTCCACTCCAATCCATTCCATTCCATTCCTCTCTATTCCACTGCATTCTCTTCCATTCACCTCCATTCCACTACAGTCCACTCCACTGCATTCCACTCAATTCCAGTCAACTCCACTCCAATTCACTCAACTCCACTCCATTCCATCCTATTCCACTCCACTCCGTTCCATCCACTGCACTCCATTCCATTCCATTCCACTTCACTCCACTCCACTTATTTCCACTCCACTCCATTACACTTCTCTCCACTACACTCCACTGCACTCCGTTCCACTCCATTTTATTCCACTCCTTTCCACACCACTCCATTCCTTTCCACTCCCTTTCATTCCATTCCAATCCACTCCATTCCACTCCACTCCACTCCATTCCACTCCACTCCACCCCATTCCTTGCCTTGCAATTTCATTCCACTAAACGCTAATGCATTCCATTCCACCCCATTCCAGTCCATTCCAGTCCAGTCCACTCCACTCCATTCCATTCCATTCAATTCCACTCCATTCTATTCCACTCCACTCCACTCCGTTCTAGTCCTTTTCTTTCCATTCAACTCCATTCCACTCCACTCCACTCCATTCCACTCCACTCACCTCCATTCTATTCCATTCCATTCCAATCCACTCCATCCCATTCCATTTCACTCCATTACAGTCCACTCCATTACAGTCCATTCCACTATGTTCCACTTCACTGCATTCCACTCCACTCCCCTCCATTCCATTCCAATCCATTCCACCCCACTCCATTCCATTCCACTAAATTCCACTCCACACCATTCTATTCCATTCTACTCCAGTCTAATCTCCTCCATTCCACTCCATTCCACTCTTCTCCATACCACTGTATTCCACTCCATTCCCCTCCAATCCACTCCACTCCACTCCATTTCCTTCCATTCCATTCCACTCCACTGCATTCCATTGAATTTCACTGCATAGCTTGTCACTCCATTCCTCTCGACTCCATTCCACTCTTTTCCATTCCACTCCACTCCATTCCGTTCCACTCCACTCCACTCCATTCCTCTCCACTCCATTCAACTCCACTCCATTCAAGTCCTCTCCATTCCATTCAATTCCATTTCACTCCACTCCACTACATTCCACTCCACTCCACTCCATTACACTCCACTTCATTCCTTTCCATTCCATTCCATTTCATTCCAAACCACTACATTCCATTCCATTCCAATACATTCCAGTCCAATCCACTCCATTCCACTCCACTCTACTCCACTCCACTCCACTCCATCCTATTCCATTCCGCTGCACTCCATTCCGATCCATTCCACTCCACTCCAATCCATTCTATTCCATTCCACTCCACTCCTGTCCATGCCATTCCACTCCATTCCATTGATTTCCATTCCACTCCATTCCATTCAACTCGACTCCATTCCGTTCAATTCCATTCCACTCAATTCAACTCCATTCCATTCCATTCCGTTCCATTCCAATTCATTCCACTCCACTCCATTCCGTTTCATTCCACACCACTTCACTCCTGTCCATGCCATTCCACTCCATTCCATTCCATTCCATTTGATTCCACTCCACTCCACTCCATTCCATTCCATTCCATTCCACTCTATTCCACTCCATTCCATTCCATTCCATTCCACTCCACTCCATACCACTTCACTCCATCCAATATATTCCATTCCATTCCACTCGATTCCACTCCATTCCATTCCATTCCATTCCACTCCACTCCGTACCACTTCACTCCATCCAATACATTCCATTCCATTCCATTAAACTCCACTGCATTTGATTCGTTTCCAATCCATTCCATTCCAAACGATTCCATTCCTTTCCACTGTATTCCACTCCATTCCCTTCCATTCCATTCCATTCCACTCCACTCCATACCAGTCCATTCCACTACTTTCCACTCCACTCCACTCCACTCCATTTTTCTCCATTCCACTACATTCCATTACACTCCAATCCACTTCATTCCATTCCGTTCCACCACCTTCCCCTCCATTCCATTCTTTTCCATTCAACTCCAATCCATACGACTTCACTCAACTCCAATCCATTCCATTACATTCCACTAAACTCCACTGCATTCGATTCCATTCCATTTCATTCCATTCCAATCCATTCCCTTCCATACCACTCCATTCCAGTGCATTCCTATCCATTCCACTCCACACCCCTCCATTCCTCTCCTATCCACTCCACTTCGCTCCGTTGCATTCTACTCCATTCCACTCCACTCCTCTCCATTCCATTCCACTTCATTCCCCTCTACACCACTCCATTCCATTACACCCCTCCATTCCATTACACCCCACTGCACTCCACTCCATTCCTTTCCATTCCACTCCACTTCATTCCCCTCCATTCCAATCCATTCCACTGACCTCCATTTCATTCCATTCCACTCCATTCCTCTCCAGTCCACTCACCTCTTTTCCACTCCACTCCATTCCATTCCATTCCATTCCATTCTACTCCATTACACTCTATATCTCTCCTCTCCTCTCCAATCCATTCCATCTCATTCCATTCCTTTCCAGTCTATTCCACTCCACCCCAATCCACTTCACTCCAATCCTCTCCATCCCATTCGTTCCCATTCCATTACTCCACACACAACTCTACTACATTCCCTTTCACTCCACTCCTCACCGTTACATTTCATCCCATTCCATTTCAATTCACTACACTCCACTCCTTTCCATTCCATTCCAATCGATTCCATTCCATTGCATTCCATTCCATTCAACTCCATTCCACTCCTCTGCAGTCCATTCCATTCCATTCCATTCCTTTGCACTCCATTCCTTTCCTTTCCACTCTGACCCATTCCACTCTTTTCCACTCCATTCCATTCCATACCATTCCCTTCCATTCCATTCCAATCCATTCTATTCAGTTCTACTCAAATCCACTCCATATCTCTCCACTACACTCCAATCCATTTGATCTCATTCCATTCCATTCCACTCAAATCCACTCCATATCTCTCCACTACACTCCAATCCATTTGATTTCATTCCATTCCATTCCACTCAAATCCACTCCATATCTCTCCACTACAGTCCAATCCATTTGATCTCATTCCATTCCATTCCACTGTATTTCACTCCACTCCACTCCACTCGACTCCACTCCACTCCACTCCAATCTTCTCCATCCCATTCCGTCCCTTGTCATTACTCTGCATACAAGTCTACCACATTCCTCTCCACTCCATTCCTCACCGTAACATTCCATCCCAATACATTCCACTACAATCTACTCCACTACTTTCCATTCCATTCCAATCCATTCCGCTCCATTCCATTCAACTCCATTCCATTCAACCCCATTACACTGCTCTCCATTCAATTCCATTCCTTTCCATTCCATTCAACTCCATTCCACTCCACTCCATTCCATTGCATTTCACTTCATAGCTTGTCACTCCATTCCTCTCCACTCCATTCTGCTCTTCTCCATTCCACTCCACTCCATTCCGCTCTTCTCCATTCCACTCCACTCCATTCCGTTCCACTCCACTCCACTCCATTCCTCTCTACTCCATTCAACTCCACTCCATTCAAGTCCTCTCCATTCCATTCATTTCCATTTCACTCCACTCCCCTACATTCCACTCCACTCCACTCCATTACACTCCACTTCATTCCTTTCCATTCCATTCCATTTCATTCCAAACCACTACATTCCATTCCATTCCGATACATTCCAGTCCAATTCACTCCGTTCCACTCCACTCTACTCTGCTCCACTACACTCCATTCTATTCCATTCTGCTGCACTCCATTCCTTTCCATTCCACTCCACTCCAATCCATTCCATTCCGTTCCTCTCCACTCCTGTCCATGCCATTCCACTCCATTCCATTCATTTCCATTCCACTCCATTCCATTCAACTCGACTCCATTCCATTCAATTCCATTCCACTCAATTCTACTCCATTCCATTCCATTCCATTTCTTTCCAATCCATTCCACTCCACTCCATTCCATTTCATTCCACTCCACTACACTCCTCTCCATGTCATTCCACTCCATTCCATTCCACTCCATTCCATTCCATTCCATTCCATTCCACTCGATTCCACTCCATTCCATTCCATTCCATTCCACTCCACTCCATACCACTTCACTCCATCCAATATATTCCATTCCATTCCACTCGATTCCACTCCATTCAATTCCACTCCATTCCACTCCACTCCATACCACTTCAGTCCATCCAATACATTCCATTCCATTCCACTAAACTCCACTGCATTCGATTAGATTCCAGTCCATTCCATTCCAATCCATTCCATTCCTTTCCACCGTATTCCACTCCATTACCTTCCATTCCATTCCACTCCACTCCATACCAGTCCATTCCACTACTTTCCACTCCACTCCACTCCACTGCATTCTTCTCCATTCCACTCCATTCCATTAATTTCCACTCCCCTTAATTCCATTCAATTCCACCACCTTCCCCTCCCTTCCATTCTATTCCATTCAACTCCAATCCATACGTCTTCACTCAACTCCAATCCATTCCATTCCATTGCACTAAACTCCACTGCGTTCGATTCCATTCCATTTCATTCCATTCCAATCCATTCCCTTCCATATCACTCCATTTCAGTGCATTCCTATCCATTCCACTCCACTCCACTCAATTCCTCTCCTATCCACTCCATTTCGATCCATTGCATTCTACTCCATTCCACTCCACTCCTCTCCATTCCATTCCACCTCATTCCCCTCTACACCACTCCATTCCATTATACCCCACTGCACTCCACTCCATTCCTTTCCATTCCACTCCACTCCATTCCCCTCCATTCCAATCCATTCCACTGACCTCCATTTCATTCCATTCCACTCCATTCCTCTCCAGTCCACTTCACTCTTTTCCACTCCACTCCATTCCATTCAATTCCATTCCCTTCCACTTCAGTCCACTCCACTCCAATCCATTCCACCCCACTCCTATCCACTCCACTTCATTCCATTCCACTCCACTCCTTTCCATTACATTCTTTTCCATTCCACTGTTATCCATTACCCTCCACTCCACTCCAGTAGACTCCAATCCATTCCATTCCATTCTGATGCATTCCATTCCATTCCACTACATTACAGTACACTACACTGCATTCCACCCAACTCCACTCCACGCCAGTACAATCCACTACATTCCATGCTATTCCCTTCCACCTCACTCCTTTCCATTCCATTCCACTGCATCCCATCCTATTCCATTTCTCTCCACTACACACAATTCCCATCGGTTCCTTTCCAATCCATTCCACTCCATCCCATTCCATTCCATTCCATTCCATTCCATTCCATCCCATTCAATTCCATTCCACTCTACTCCAGTGTATTCTACTCCACTCCACTCCATTCCATTCCATTCCATTCCATTTCACTCATTTAGCATCCACTCTGTTCCATTCCACTTCACTCCAGTCAATTCCATGCCATTCAATGCCATTCCACTACATTCCATTCCATTCCATTCCACTCCACTCCATTGCAGTCCATTCGACTCCTTTCCACTCCACTCCACTCCACTCCATTCGACTCCACTCCACTCCATTCCATTCCATTCCATTCTTCTCCATTCCATTCCACTGCATTCCATTACAGGCCACTCCATTCCATTCCACTCCATACCACTCCACTCCACTACATTCAATTCCATTCCACTCCACTCCATTCCAATTCACTCCACTACATTTCACTCCACTCCTCTCCATTCCATTCCATTCCACCCTACTCCATTCCATTCCACTCCCCCCTACTCCATTCCATTCCACTCCCCTAAATTCGACAACATTCCATTCCACTCCTCTATGTTCCATTCCACTCCCCGCCATTCCATTCCATTCCCCTGCACTCCACTCCATTCACTATACTCCACTCCATTCCACTCGATTCCAATCCAATCAATTCCATTCTACTCCATTTCATTCCACTCCACTACACTCCATTCATCTCCATTCCAATCGATTCCACTCCAATTCACTCAACTACACTCCATTTTACTTCTAACGATTCCATTCCATTCCATACCCCTAAACTCCACTCCACTCCTCTTCACTCCACTCTATTTCATGCCGTTCCATTCCACTCCAGTACATTCCATTGCATTCCCCTCCACTCCATTCAATTCCTCTCTATTCCATTCCATTCCATTCCACTCCAACCCATTCCATTCCATTCCATTCCACTCCATTCCTTTGCATTCCACTGTACTCCTCTCCAATCCACTCCACTCCAATACATTCCTTTCCACTCCATTCCATTCCATTCTTCTCTGATCCAATCCACTCCACTCCTGTCTACCAATTCCATTGGTAGACCAATTCCATTCCATTCATCTCCATTCCTATGCAATGCACTCCATTTAAATCCAATTCACCACATTCCATTCCCTTCCATTCCACTCCACTCCATTCCATTCCATTCCACTGCACTCCACTCCATTCACTATACTCCACTCCATTCTACTCGATTCCATTCCACTCCATTCCACTCCACTCCATTCCATTTCATTCCAATCCAATCAATTCCATTCACTTCACTTCACGCCCTTCCACTCCACTCCACAGTACTTCAGTCAACTCCATTCCTTTCCATTCCATTCCTATCCACTCCATTCCTTTCCAGCCCACTCCATTCCTTTCCATTCCATTCCACTGCACTACACTTCACTCCACTCCATTCCATTGCACTCCACTCCCTTGCAGTCCCTTCCACTCCATTCCTGTCCACTCCATTCACTCCACTACATTTCATTCCACTCCACTCCACTATTTCCTCTCCAGTCTATTCCACTCCATTCCAGTGCACTCCACTCCATTCCATTCCATTTCACTCCTCTCCACTCCATTCCAGTCCACTCCATTCCATAGCATTCCACTCCACTCCACTCCATTCCACTCCATTTTTTTCCATTCCACTCCATTCCACACCACTCCACTCCATTGCACTCCACTAAATTCCACTTCACTTTACTCCATTCCATTCCATTCAATTTCAATCCACTGAATTGCAATGCATTCGTCTGCATTCCACTCCACTCCTTTCCATTTCAATCCTCTGCACTCTACTCAATTAAATTCCAATCCATTCCACTCCACTCCACTCCTTTCCACTCCACTCCACTCCATTCCACTCCACTCCATTCCACTTCACTCCATACCATTCCAATCTACTCCATTACATTTGGTCAAATTCCACTCCTTTCCACTCCACTCCATTCCACTCCATTCCACTGCATTCCAGTCCACTCCACTCGACTCCACTCCATTTCTTTCCTTTCCCCTTCACTCCAGTCCATTCAATTCCAATCCAATCCACTACATTCCATTCCATTTCACTCCACTCCACTCCATTCAAATAGATTCCACTCCATGCCACTCCACTCCACTCCATTCCATTCCATTCCATTCCACTCATTTCAACTCCACTCCACTCCACTCTACTGCACACCACTCATTCCATTCCATTCCATTCCATTCCATTCCTTTCCATTCCAACCCTTTCCATTTCATTCCACTCCATTCCATTCCATTCAACTTCATTCCAGTCCCTTCCAGTCCAATGCACTTCAATCCATTCCATTCCACTACATTCCAATCCACTGCACTGCATTCCACTTCAAACTTCTTCATTCAACTCCATTCCCCTCTATTCCACTCCATTCCATTCCCCTCCATTCCACTTCAAACATCTCCATTCAACTCCATTCCCCTCCATTCCACTCCATTCCATTCCCCTCCATTCCACTTCGAACATCTCCATTCAACTCCATTCCCCTCCATTCCACTCCATTCCACTCCACTCCAGTCCATTCTATTACACTACCCTCAACTCCATAGCATTCTGTTCCTCTGCATTCCATTCTATTCCATTCCCCTCCATTACACTCAATTCCACACCACCCTATTCTTGTCCCCTCTACTCCATTCCATTCCATTCCATTCCATTCCATTCCATTCCATTCCAATCACTCCACTACAGTCTATTCCAGTCCACTACACTCCATTCCATTCCATTCCACTCCATTTCACTCCAATCCATTCCTTTCAATTCAAGTCCACTCCACTCCATGTCACTCCACTCCATTCCACTCCACTCCACTGCATTCCACTCCATTCCATTCATTCCATTTCACTCCTTTCGAGTCCACTCCACTCCATTCCACTCTTCTCCACTCGATTGCATGCCATTCGATGTCATTCCACTCCATTCCATTCCATTCCATTCCACTCTAGTCCACTCCACTCCATTCCACTTCACTCCACTCCAATCCATTCCACTCCACTCCAGTCCATTCTATTCCATTCCATTCCATTCTACTTCATTCCATTCCACTGCACACCTTTCCAGGCCACTCCATTCCATTCCACTCCACTGTACTACACTCAACTATATTCCATTACACTCCTCTCCATTCCATTCCATTACATTCCCCTGCACTGTACTCCATCCACTCCAGTCCACTCCATTCCACTCCAATCCATTCCAATCCACTCCATTCCATTTCATTTCATTCCACTCCACTCTACTTCATTGCATTCCATTTCGTTTCATTCCACTCCTTTCCATTCCACTCAATTATACTCCTTTCAACTCCATTCCCCTCCATTCTGGTCCACTCCCTTCCAATAGACTCCATTCCCCTCCATTCTGGTCCACTCCCTTCCAATAGACTCCATTCCCCTCCATTCTGGTCCACTCCCTTCCAATATACTCCATTCCATTTAATTATGCTGCACTCCTCTCCATTCCATTAAAATTCATTCAAATCCTCTCCTTTCCATTCCACTTCACTCGTTTCCACTCTATTCCATGCCAATCCACTCCATTCCATTCCATTCCATTCCATTCCACTCCACTCCACTCCATTCCACTCCACTCATGTACACTCCACTCCATTCCATTCCGCTGTACTCCATTTCATTCCATTCCATTCCACTCCATTCCACTCCATTCCATTCCAAACCCTTCCACTACATCCCAGTCCACTCCACTTCACTCCATTCCATTCCAAACCCTTCCACTACATCCCAGTATAATCCACTACACTCCACTCCATTCCATTGCTTTTTACTCCACTACATACCATTCCATTCCACTCCACTCCACTCCATTCCATTCCCTCCGATTCAATCTATTCCACTGCATTCCATTTAATACTATTCCATTCCATTTGACTCCATTCCACTCTACTCCACTCCATTCCACTCCACTCCATTCCATTCCATTCCACTCCATTCCACTCCACTCCACTCCTTTCCATTCCATTCCATTCCACTCCACTGCACTCCACTCCAAGCCATTCCATTCAACTCGATTCCATTCCTCTACATTCCATTACACTCCACTCCATTCCACTCCATCCCTTTCCGTGCAATTCCATTTCATTCCACTCTACTCCACTCCACTCCATTCCATTCCATTCCACTCCCCTGCACTCCACTCCACTCCATTCCCCTTTGCTCCATTCCACTCTAATCCATACCATTCCATTCCACTCCCATCACCTCGATTCCAACTCACTCCACTCAAATCCACTCCATTCCACTTCATTCCATTCCATTCCATTCCACTCCCTTCCGTTTCACTCCATTCCACCCCATTCCACTCCATTCCACTCCATTCCTCTCCATTCGGCTCCATTCCACTCCAATACACTCCATTCCATTCCATTCCGCTACACTCCATTGCTTTCCTTTCCAATCCATTCAAATCCTCTGCATTCTATTCCACTCCATTCCTTTCCACTCTATTCCATTCCTATCCATTCCAATGAACTCCATTCCATTCCAGTCCACTCAACTCCATTACTCTACACTACATTCCATTCATTCCACTCCACTCAATTTCATTCCATTGCATTCCACTGTACTCCACTCCATTTCTTTCCTATCCATTATTCTCCTCTCCTTTCCATTCCTCTCCTCTCCACTCTACTCCACTCTATTCCATTTAATACCTGTCCTTTCCTTTCGACTACCTTCCACTCCAGTCCACTCCATTCCACTCCACTGCATTCCGTTCTATTCCACTCCAGTCCACTCCACTCCACTACTTTCCATTCCATTCCATGACACTCCACTCCACTCCATTCCTTTCCACTCCATTCCATTCCTCTCTATTCCATTCCACTCCACGCTATTGCACTTCATCCCTTTCCATTCAATTTCATCTAATTCCACTCCACTTCACTTCAGTCCGTTCCATTCCATTCCACTCCCCTGCACTCCACTCCATTGAATTTCACTCTGCTCCTTACCACTCCACTCCATGCCTTGAAATTCCATTCCATTCCACTCCTCTCCATTCCACTCCACTCCATTTAATTTCACTCTGCTCCTTACCACTCCACTCCATGCCTTTAAATTCCATTCCATTCCACTCCTCTCCATTCCACTCCACTCCATTGCTCTCCCCTCCACTCCACTCCATTCCATTCTATTCTATTCAAATCTATTCCACTACACTCCACTCCATTTCAATCCACAGCAATACGTTCCATTCCATTCCATTTCACTCCACTCCACTCCACTCCATTATACTTCACTCCACTCTATTACATTCTTTTCCAGTTCATTCTGTTCCATTCCATCCCATGCCATTCCATTCCATCCCATGCCATTCCATTCCATTCCATGCCATTCCATTCCATTCCATTCCACTGCATTCCATTCCATTCCATTCCACTGCATTCTATTCCATTCCACTCTACTCCATTCCACTCAATTACACTACATTCCATTTCATTCCATTCAACTCTACACTACTCCACTCCACTCCTTTCCATTCCACTCCACTACTTCCCATTCCATTCCATTTCACTCCACTCCATTCCACTCCATTACACTCCACTCCACTACATTCCTTTACATTCCATTCCATTTCACTCCATTCCTTCCACTCCACTCCACTCCACGAAACTCCATTCCATTCCATTCCATTCCTCTCAACTCCATTCCTCTCCGTTCCATTCCAGTCGGTTCCATGCCACTCTGCTCCAATCCATTTCAATCCATTCCACTCCATTACACTTCACTCCACTCTATTCCATTCCAATTCATTACATTCCTCGCCATTCCACTCCACTCCATTCAATTCCATTCCAGTCCATTCCACTCCATTCCACTCCACTCCATTCAATTCCATTCCAGTCCATTCCACTCCATTCCACTACATTCCAGTGCACTCCACACCAATCCCCTCCATACCATTCCATTTCACTGCACTCCACTCCATTCGATTCCAATCCATTCCACTCCATTTCATTACATTACATTACATTACATTCCAGTCCATTCCATTGCATTCCATTACATTCCACTCCATTACATTCCAATCCACTCCAATCAAGTCCACTCTACTACATGCCACTCCACTACACTCCAATACATTCCAATCCACTCCACTCCATTCCATTCCACTGAAGTGCATTCCATTCCATTCCATTCCACTGCTCTCTACTCCATCCACTCCACTCCAGTTTATTCCACTCCATTCCGTTGCACTTCATTATACTCCACTCCACTCTATTTCATTTCACTCCACTCCACTTTATTCCACTCCACTCCATTCCACTCCACTCCACTCCATTCCATTCCATTCCACTCCCCTCCATTTCCTTCCATTGCAGTCTACTCCATTCCACTCCACTCCATTCCATTACACTCCACTCTAATCCATTCCAATCCATTACACACAATTCGACTCCACTCCACTCCCTTCCATTCTATTCCATTCCATTCCACTCCATTTCAATCCATTCCGCTCTACTCCATTTCACTCTACTCGATTCCACTCCACTCCATTCCACTCCATTCCATTCTATTCCACTCCATTCCACTCCATTCCAGTCCACTCTACTCCATTCGACTCCAATGAACCTCTTTCCATTTTACTCTACTCCATTCCTTGCCACTCCACTCCATTACATTCAACTTTATTCCACTCCACTCCACTTCACTCCAATCCATTCCATTTCATTCAAGTCTATTCCACTGCACTCTGCTCCATTGCATTCCGTTGCATTCCACTCCACTCCACTCCATTCCAATTTATTCTACTCCATTCCTCTCCACTCCACTCCATTACACTCCACTCCATTCCATGGCTTTCCATTCTACTCCATTCCACTCCACTGCACTCCATTCCACTCCACTCCCTCCTTACCATTATATACCATTCCAATCCACTCCATTACACTCTACTCCACTCCAATCCATTCCATTCAATTCCATTCCCCTCCATTCTGTCCACTTCACTCCATTCCAGTCCACTCTACTCTACTCAACTCCACTCCACTCCACTACATTCCATTCCAATCCACTCCGTTCCATTCCACACCACTCCATTCCATTCCACTCCACTACATTCTATTCCACTCTACTCCATTCCATACCACTCCATTCCAGTCCATTCCAATCCATTCCACCCCATTCAACTCCATTCCTCTCCATTCCAGAACTTTCCACCCCATTGTACTCCACTCTATTCCATTCCATTTTATTCCATTCCACTCCGTTCCACTCCACTCCATTCCAGTACGTTCCACTCCATTCCACTCCATTCCAGTCCACTCCGCTCTACTCGACTCCATAACATTCCGTTCACTGCACTCCACTAAAATCGATTCCAATCCATTACCCTCCACTCCATTCCATTCCACTGTACTTCACTCCACTTCAATCCATTCCACTACATTGCACTCCACTCTATTCCATTCCATTCCATTCCTTTCCACTCCATTCAATTGCACTCCTTTCCACTCCACTCCACTCCATTCCACTCCACTCCACTCGATTCCATTTCATTCCATTCCATTCCAATCCATTCCATTTCATATCACTCCATTCCATTCAATTCCAGTTCATTCCCATCCATTCCACTCCACAGCACTCCATTCCATTCCATTCCATTCCACTCCCTTTCAGTCCATTCCATTACGTTCCACTCCACTGCACTCCATTCCACTCCATTCTATTCCATTCCCATGCATTCCACTCCATTCCATTCCACTCCTTTCCACTTCAATCCACTCTATTCCATTACACTCCACTCCACTGCACTCCATTCAATTCCATGCCATTCCACTCTACTCCATTCCATTCCTCTCCACTCCACTCCACTCCTCTCCACTGCATTCCATTCCAATCCCTTCAATTCCTCTCCATTCGACTCCACTACACTACTTTCCAATACAATCAATTCCATTCCATTCCACTTCATTCCACTCCACAACACTCCCTTCCACTCCATTCCATTCCACTCCAATGCACTGCACTCCTCTCCATTTCACTCCACTATATTACACTTCAGTACATTCCAATCCATTCCTTTCCATTCCATTCCATTCCACACCCCTCCATTCAACTCCAATCCACTCCATTCCACTTCACTCCACTCCATTCCATTATATTCCACTCCACGCATTCCATTCCATTCCACTTTAATGCATTCCACTCCACACCATTCCACTCCAATCCATTCCATTCCCTTTCATTCCATTCCATTTAACACCATTGCACTCCACTCCACTACATTCAACTCCACTCCACTCCATTGCATTCCATGGCATTCCACTCTACTCCATTCCACTCCGCTCCACTACATTCCACTCCACTCAACTCGATTCGATTCGATTCCATTCCATTACCCTCCATTCCATTCCACCCAACTCCATTCCATTCCACTCCACTCCATTCCACTCCATTCCAGTCCTTTCCACTCCATTCCAGTAAAATCCGCTCCATTGAATTCCCCTCCACTCCATTCCATTCAATTCCATTCCACTGCAAACTACTGCAATCCACTCCACTGCACTCCATTCCTCTCCATTCCATTCTACTCCATTCCACTCCAGGCCTTTCCATTCCATTCCACTTGACTCCACTCCACTCCACTCCATTGCAGTCCACTCCACTAGATTCCATTACACTCTACTCCATTCTTTTCCATTCCATTCCAGTCCACTCCATTCCACTACATTCCATTCGATTCCATTCCATGTCATTCCTGTCCATTCCATGCAACTCCACTCCATTCCATTCCATTCCTCTGCACTCCACTCCATGCCATTCCAGTCCAATTCACTCCATTCTGTTCCATTCCACTCCACTCCACTCCACTCTATTCCATTTAATTCCACTCCATTCCATTCCACTCTATTCCAATGCACTCTGCCCCATTGCACTCTACTCCATTCCATTCCATTCCACTCAACCCTACTCCATTACACCTCACTCCATTCCACTCCATTCCACTCCAGTCCATTACATTCCATTCCACCTCACTCCACTCCATTCCATTCCACTGTACTCCATTCCATTCCATTCCTTTCCACTCCATTCCACTCTACTCCTTTCCACTCCATTCTACTCCCTTCCTCTCTGTTCTAATCCAGTCCATTCAATTCCATTCCATTCCATTCCATTCCACTCCATTCCACCTTATTGTATTCCACTACATTCCACCTCATTCCATTCCACTGCACTCCACTCCACTCCACTCCACTCCCCACCATTCCATTCCACTCTATTCCACTCTTCTCCATTCCATTCCACTCCATTACTTTCCTCTCCATTCCACTCCACTCCATTACTATCCATTCCACTGCAATACACTCCATTCTATTCCAATCCAATTCATTCCACTAAATTCCATTCCACTCCACTCCACTTCATTGCATTTAATTCCACTCCCTTCCAATCCATTCCACTCCACTGCACTCCACTCCATTTCATTCCACTCAACTGTACTTCTTTCCACTGCACACCATTCCACTACACTCCAGTAAATTCCATTCCATTCCACTCCACTATACTCCACTAAATTCCATCCCACTCTACTCCATTCCATTCCATTCCTTTCCACTCCATTCAACTGCACTCCATTCCACTCCATTTAACTCCATTCCTCTCCATTCCAGTCCACTCCACTCCACTCCATTCCACTCCATTCCATTCCAAATCATTCCACTCCACTCCATTCCATTCCAATGTACTCCACTCCATTCCATTCCATTGTACTCCACTCACATCCATTCCATTGCACTGCATTCCATTCCTATCTCTTCTATTCCACTCTGCTCCATTACATTCCATTCCATTTCACTCCGTTACACTCCAATCCATTCCATTCCATTTCACAACAATCCAGTCAACTCCACTTCACACCACTCTATTCCATTGCATTCCACTGCACTTCACTCCATTCCAATCCAATCCATTCCACTCCACTCCGTTCCAGTCGACTCCACTCCACTCCAATATCTTCCATTTATTTCCACTCCATTCCATTTCCCTCCATTTCACTGCACACCATTCCATTCCACTCCACTCGATTCCACTCCATTCCACTCCACTCCACTCCAGTCCATTCCATTCCACTCCACTACATTCCATTCCATTCCCCTCCACTCGACTCCACTCCATTCCAGTCCATTCCATTCCAACCCAGTCCACTCAATTCTATTCCTCTCTATTCCATTCCTCTCCATTCATTTCCAAACCAATCCACTCCTTTCCACTCCACTCTATGCCATTGCATTCCATTCTACTCCTTTCCACTACAGTGCACTCCATTCCACTCTATTCCACTCTTTTCCATTCAATTTCATTCCATTCCACAGCATTCCACTCAAATACACTCCATTCCATTACATTCCATTGCACTCCACACCATTCCATTCCATTCCATTCTACTGCTCTCCATTCTGTTCCATTCCACTTCACTCTACTCCATTCCATTCTACTCCATTCCACTCCACTCCGCTCTGTTCCTTTCTGCTCCACTCCACTCCATTCTAATCCATTCCACACCATTCCACTCGCCTCCCCTCCATTCCATTCCATTTTATTCCATTCCACTCCATTCCACTCCACTCCATTCCACTCGCCTCCCCTCCATTCCATTCCATTTTATTCCATTCCACTCCATTCCACTCCACTCCATTCCACTCTATTCAACTACATTCCACTCCACTCCATTCCACTCTATTCCTCTCCATTCCAGTCCACTCCACTCCACTCCACTCCATAACATTCCATTCAACTTCACTGCACTCCACTGGATTCCAATCCATTCCACTCCACTCCACTCTATTCCATTCCATTCCATTCCAATCCATTCCTATCCATTCCACTCCACTGGACTCCATTCCACTCCATTCTATTCCATTCATTTCCATTCCATTCTTTTCCAGTCCTTTCCACTCCACTCAACTCCATTCCACTCCATTCCACGCCATTCAATTCCATTCCAACCTATTCCATGTATTTTCACTCCATTCCATTCCATTCCTCTCCATTCCATACCATTCCACTCCATTCTACTCCATTGCCCTCCATTTCACTCCATTCAATTCTACTCCATTCCACTGCACCCCATTCCATTCCATTACACTCCCGTCCTCTCCCCTCCATTTCATTCCATGCCATTCCACTCTACTCAATTCCATTCCTCTCCACTCCACTCCATTCCATTCGACTCCATTCCATTCCTCTCCTTTAAATTCGACTCCACCCTATTCCCCTCCATTCCACTCCACTGTACTCCATTCCATTCCATTCCATAAAGCTGTGTTTTATTTCACTCCACTCCCTTCTAGTCCACTTAACTCTGTTTCACAACTATGCATTCCATTCCATGCCACTTCTTTGCAATCCACTCCACTACACTCCATTCAATTCCACTCCAATGCACTGCACTACTCTTCATTCAACTCCACTTCATTCCATTCCACTCCACTCCATTCCATTACACTCCAATGCACTCCACTACTCTCCATTGAACTCCAATCATTTCCACTCGACTACGTTCCATTTTATTCCAATCCACACCATTCTACTCCACTACAATTCATTCCCATCCACTCCATTCAACTCCACTCCACTCCACTCCATTCCTTTCCACTCCATTCCACTCCATTCCTTTCCACTCCATTCCATTCCACTCTACTCCTTTCCACTCCACTCCTTTCCACTCCACTCAATTTCATTCCATCCCATTCAACTCCATTCCTGTCCACTCCACTACATTCCTCTCTACTCCACTCAATTCCAATCCATTCCAATCCATTAGACTCCATTCCACTCCACTCCACTCCACTCCACTCCACTGGATTCCATTCCATTCCATTCCATTCCACTCCATTCCTTTCCTCTCCACTGGATTCCATTCCATTCCATTCCATTCCACTCCATTCCTTTCCTCTCCACTAAATTCAAGTCCACTCCATTCCATTCCACTCCACTCCACTCCACTGCACTCCATTCCATTCCATTCCATTCCACTGTACTCTACTGCAATGCACTCCACTCCATTCTACTCCATTCCACTCCATTCCACTTAAATCCATTCCTCTCCATTCCATTCCACTCCATTGCACTTAAATCCATTCCATTCCATTCCACTCCACTCCACTGCACTCTATTGCATTCCATTCCACTGCACTCCATTCGATTCCACTCTATTCCTTTCCATTCTATTCCACTAGATTCCATTCCATTCCACTCCACTCCACTGCATTCCGTTCCACCCACTCCACTCCATTCCACTCCATTCCATTCCATTCCACTCTGTTGCATTTCATTCAATTCCATTCCATTCCACTCCAAAGCATTCCATTCAATTCCACTGCATTTCAGCCCTTTCCATTCCAATCCTATACTCTCCACTCCATTTCATAAACTGCACACCACTCCACTCCACTCCATTCCATTTAATTCCACTCCATTCCATTCCACTCCATTCCACTCCACTCCACTCCACTCCACTCCACTTCACTAAACTCCATTCCATTGCACTCAGTTACACTCTATTCAACTCCACTCCATTACCCTCCACTCCACTCCAGTCCATTCCTTTACATTCCACTTCACTCAAATGCATTGCATTCCATTCCAATGCATTCCACTCCACTCCACTCCATTCATTCCATTATATTCCATTCCTCTCCATTGCACTCCACTCCACACCATTCCCCTCTACTCCACTCCATTCCTTGCCGTTCCATTCCATTCTAATTTATTCCATTTCATTCCTCTCCATTCCATTCCATTCCACTCCTTTTCTTTCCATTCCATTCCAATCCACTCCTTTCCCTTCCATTCCATTCCATTCCGTTCCATTCCATTCCATTCCATTCCATTCCATTCCATTCTTTTCAATTCCACTCCATTCCACTCCATTCCCCTCCACGCCACTCCATTCCACTCCATTCCACTCCATTCGACTCCATTCAATTCCACTCCATTACACTCCACTCCATTCCTTTCCATTACACTCCACTCCACTACACTCCATTCCATTCCACTCCATTCTCCTCTACTCCATTCCTTTCCCCTCCACTCTAGTCCACTCCATTCTATTACACTCCATTCTATTCCTCTACATTGCACAGCATTCCACTGCTTGGCACTCCATCCCATTCCATTCCATTCCATTTCATTCCACGCTTCTCCACTCCACTCCACTCCATTCCTTTCCAGTCCAATTAACTCCACTCCTCTCCATTCCACTCCACTCCATTCCATTCCAATCTATTCCATTCCACTCCACGGCGTCCCACACCACTCCACTAAATTCCACTCCACTCCACTCTATTCTATACCACTCCGTCCCATTACATCTCATTCCATTCCTCTCCACTCCATTCCAGTTCACTCCACTCCATTCCACTCCACTCCACTCCAATCCACTCCACTCCATTCCATTCCACTCCTCTCCATTCCAATCCACTGCACTCGACTCCCTTCCACTGCACTCCATTCCCTTGAATTCCATTCAACTGCATTATACTGCAATCCACTCCACTCCACTCCATGCTACACCTTTCCATTCCACTCCAGTCCACTCCACTCCACTCCATTCCAATCTATTTCACTACAATCCAATCCAATCTATTCCTCTCCTTTCCACTCCACTCCTTTCCATTCATCTCCATTCCTTTCCATTCCATTCCACTCTATTCCATTCCAATCCACTCCACTCCACTACGTTTTAGTCCGCTCCACTCCATTCCACCACAATCCACTCCACTCCATACCATTCCTTTGCTTTCCATTCCACTCGATTCTATTCCATTCAACTCCATTCCACTCCACTCCACTCTATTCCACTCCACTCCACTTCATTCAATTCCATTGCATTCAACTCCACTCCATTCCACGTCACTCCACTCCAAGCCACTCAAATCCTCTCCATTCCATTGCATTCCATTCCACTCCACTCCATTCCAGTACACTCCACTTCATTCCAATCCACTCCAGTCCACTCTATTTCATTCCATTCCACTCCACTCCATTGCATTCCACTCCAATCCAATCCATTCAATTCCATTTCTCTGCACTCCATTCCATCCACTCCACTCCACTCAATTCCTGTCCATTCCTTTCCACTCCATTCCACTCCACTCCCTTCCGTTCCATTCCACTCCACTCCACTTCATTCCAATCTACTCTGCTCCATTCCATTGCATTCCATTCCTCTCCATTCCACTCTATTTTATTCCAATCCTCTCCACTCCTCTCCTCTCCTCTCCTCTCCATTCAATTCCACCTCATTCCATTCCGCCCTTTCCACTCCACTCAACTCCATTCCAGTTCAATCAATTCCATTCCAATCCATTTCATTCCACTCCATTCCACTCCACTCCCTTCCAATCCTTTCCATTCCATTCCTTTCCTCTAAACTTCACTGCACTCCACTACACTACACTCTATTCCATGCCATTCCATTCCACTCCACTACATTCCATTCCATTTCCCTGCATAATATTAAATTCCATTACACTCCACTCCACCCAATTCCACTCTATTCCATTTCATTCCAATCCACTCCACCACAATCCATTCCATTCCATTCCATTCCATTCCATTCCATTCCATTCCATTCCATTCCATTCCACTCCAGTCCACTCTGTTTTACTCCATTCTTCTCCATTCCACTCCACTCTATTCCATTCGGGTATATTCATTTCCTTTCGATTCCATTCCATTCCATTCCATTCCTCTCTACTCCAGTCCACTCCACTCCTATCCACTCCATTCCATTGCATTCCATTTCTATCAACTCCATTCCTTTCCACTCCAATCCATTCAAATCCAATCCACCCCATTCCATTCCACTCCACTCCATTCCACTCCACTCCACTCCATTCAATTCCATTCCATTCCATTCTATTCCTTTACACTCCATTCTATTCCACTTCACACCATTCCAGTCCACTACAATCCATTCCATTCCACTCCATTCCACTCCACTCAACTCCATTCCATTCTTTTACATTCAACTACACTCCATTCCATTCCACTCCACTCCATTCCATTCCATTCCACTTCAATCCACTCTACTCTACTCTACTCCACTCCACTCCACTCCATTGCATTCAATTCCATTCTATTCCATCCATTCTTATCTATTACATTTCATTCCACTGCATTCCAGTCCATTCCAGTCCATTCTACCAAATTCCACTCCACGCCATTCCATTCAACTCCATTCCATTCCTTTCCATTCCAATCCACTCTACTATATTCCACTCCATCCTTTTCCTTCCATTCCTTTTCATTCCAGTGCACTCCACTCCACTGCACTCCATTCCATTCCACTCCAATGCACTCCACTCCATTCCTTTCCACTCCATTCTATTCCACTCCACTCCATTCCATTGCATTCCATTCAATTCCGTTCCACTCCACTGCATTCCACTCCACTCCATTCCGTTCCATTCAACTTCATTCCAATCCACTGCACTCTGTTCCTTTCCATTGCTTACCACTCCTCTGCATTCCAATAGAAAATATTCCATTCAATTCCACTGTTCTCCAATCCATCCCATTCCACTCCATTTCCCTCCACGCCACTTCATTCCATTCCATTCCATTCCACTGCATTCCACTCCATTCCAGTCCATTCCACTCCACTCCAATCCGTTCCATTCCATTCCATTTCAACCCATTCAACTCCTTGCCATCTCATTCCATTGAATTCCATTCCATTCCACTCCATTCCATTCCACTTCACTGCGTTCAAGTCCACTCCACTTCACTCCACTGCACTCCACTCCTCTCCATTACACTCCATTCCATTCCACTCCACTCCATTCCAATGCATTCCACTCCATTCCACTCCATTCGACTCTGATCCATTACATTCCCTTCCATTCCACTCCACTCCATTCCAAACCATTCCACTCCATCCCACTCCACTCCACTCAACTCCCTTCCATTACACTCCATTCCTGTTCACTCAAATCCACTCCATTCTACTCCGTTCCAGTCCATTCCAGTCCACTCCAATCCACCCACTCCTTTCCATTCCATTCCACTGCACTCCACTCCACTCCATTCCATTCCATTCCATTCATTTCTATTCCACTCCTTTCCGTTCCATTCCACTCCATTTCAGTCCATTCCACTCCACCACACTCCATTCCATTCCATTCCATACCACTCCACTCCACTCCACTCCCCTCCACTCCACTCCATTCCATTCCACTACATTCCATTCCTCTCCATTCCACTGCAACCTACTGTGTTCCACTCCACTCCATTCCATTCCATTCCATTTCATTCCACTCCACTCCCCTCCACTCCACTCTACCACATTCCATTGCTCTCCACTGCACTCTATGCCACTCATTCCACTGCACTGCATTACAACCCACTGTAGTCCATTCCGTTCCATTCCAACCCACTTCACTCCATTCCTGTCCACTCCACTCCATTCCATTCTTCTCCACTCCATTCCAGTTCATTCCATTCCATTCCATTCAACTCCATTCCAATCCATTCCACCCTACTCCATTCCACTTCACTCCTTTCCTCTCCACTCAACTTCTTTCCACTCCATTCCATTCCATTCCACTCCATTCCACTCCATTCCTCTCAATTCCATTCCTCTCCATCCTATTCCAGTCCATTCCATTCCATTCCACTCCACTGTTTTCCATTCCACTCTGAATCATTCCACGCCATTCCATTCCACTTCACTGCATTCCAGTCCACTCCATTCCTTTCTAATCCACTCCAATCCTCTCGACTGCTTTCAACTGCATTCCATTCCACTCCACTCCATTCCATTCCACTCAACTCCATTACATTCCATTCCATTTCACTCCACTCCACTCCAGTCCAATCCACTCCATTCCACTCCATTCCTTTCCACTCCATTCCACTCCACTCCATTCCATTCCTTTCTGCTCCACTCCATTCCATTCCACTCTACAGCATTACATGCCATTTCATTCCACTCCACCACTTTCCACTCCACTCTAATACTCTCAACTCCATTCTATTCCAATCAATTCCATCACACTCCTCTAAATTCCACCGCAGTCCTCTCCACTCCATTTCCTTCCACTTCACTCAAGTCCACTACACTCCACTCCATTCCACTCCAAGCCATTCTATTCCACTCCTTTCCATTCCACTCAACTCCACTCCATTACATTCCATCCATTCCATTCCATCCATTCCATTCCATTGCCTTCCTTTCCACTCCACTCCATTCCATTCCATTCCACTCCATTCCATTCCATTCAATTCCTCTCCATTCCATTCCTCTCCATTCCATTCCATTCCACTCCATTCCTCTCCACTCCACTCCATTCTACTCCACAGTACTCCTTTCCATGCCATTCCATTCCACTACATTCCATTCCAGTCCACTTCATTCTAGTCCAATCAAGTTCATTCGCCTATACTCCACTCCACTGCATTCCACCCCATAACACTCCATTTCATTCCACTCCATGTCATTCCTTACCATTCCACCCTACTCTACTCCATTCCACCACACTCAATTCTATTCCATTCCATTCCATTCCACTCCCCTCTTCTCCACTCCTCTCCTCTCAATTTCATTCCATTCCACTGGACTCCACTGAACTCCAGCCCCTTCCATTCCAGTCCATTAGTTTCCATCCCATTCCATTCCACTGCATTCCATTCTATTCCTTTCTTTCTATGTGTCTGTGTCTGTCTCTCAGCCTGGAGTGCAGTGGCACAATGTCAGCTTCCATTCCTTTTCATTTTACTCCACTCCAATCTAATCAACTCCACTCGACTGCATTCCACTCCTCCCCACTCCAATCCACTCCACAACACTTCATTACACTCCA
Source organism: Pongo abelii (assembly GCF_028885655.2). Taxonomy (NCBI): domain Eukaryota; kingdom Metazoa; phylum Chordata; class Mammalia; order Primates; family Hominidae; genus Pongo; species Pongo abelii. Next base: position 11,333,863 of record NC_072000.2, on the reverse strand, counting down.
TTCCACTCCAATCCACTCTACTCCATTCCACTCCACTACATTCCAGTCCATTCCACTCCACTCCACGGCATTCAATTCTATTTCAATCCATTCCAGTCCATTCCATTCCATTGCATGCCATTCTACTGCACTCCACTCTATTCCATTATGCTGCGTGCCACTCCACTCCACTCCACTCCACTCCACTACTCTCCACTTAACTCCACTCCAATCCAATCCGCTCCATTCCATTCCTTTCCATTCCAGTCCACTCCATTCCAATCCATTCCATTCCATTCCTTTCCATTCCATTCCATTCCAATCCATTCGTTTCCATTCCATTCCATATAATTCCATTTCATTCCATACCTTTCCATTCCACAACAATCCACTCCCCTCCACTCCGTACCACTCCACTTCATTCCTTTCCATTCGATTTCATTCCACTACACTACACTATACTGCACTGCACTCCACTCCATTACATTCCACCCCACTCGACTCCACTCTACTCCACTCCACTACATTCCAGTCCACTCCATTCCACTCCATTCCATTCCACTGCACTCGATTTCATTCCTCTCCTATACAATCCGTTCCATTCCATTCCATTCCATGCCATTCTATTCCATTACAGTCTACTCCATTCCACTCCAATCCATTCCACTCCACTCCATTCCATTCCATTCCATTACATTCCACTCCTATCCATTCCACTACACACCATTGAATTCCAATCCACGCCATTCCATTCCATTTCATTCCACTCCTATCCATTCCACTACACACCATTGAATTCCAATCCACGCCATTCCATTCCCTTCCATTCCATTCGACTCCATTCATCTGCACTCCACTCCATTTCACTCCACTGCACTCCATTCCATTCAATTCCATTCCAATCCACTCCATTCCACTCCACTATACTCCATTCCACTCCACTCCACTCCACTCCAGTGCCTTCAACTCCACTCCATTCCATTCCACTCCATTCTACTCCACTACATTCCATTCCACTCCACTTCATTCTATTACATTTCGTTCCACTCCATTCCATTCCATTCCAATCCATTCCAGTCTACTACACTGCATTTCAATCCACTCCACTCCACTCCACTGCACTCCTCTCCACTCAATTCCATGCCATTTCATTCCACTCCATACCATTCCATTCCATTCCAATGAATTCCATTATATTCCATTCCACTGCAATCCACTACACACCACTCAAGTCCATTCCACTCCATACCATTCAATTCCATTCCTCTCCTCTCCATTCCATTCCATTCCACTCTGCTCCATTCCATTTCATTTAACTCCATTGCACTCCACTCCACTTCATTCAATTTCATTCCATTCCACTTCATTCCATTCTATTTAATTCAATTCCATTCCATTCCTTTCTGATCCACTCCACTCCACTCCACTCCATTCCACTCCACTCCATATCATTCCATTCCATTCCTACCCACTCCACTCCAATCCACTCCACTCCACTCTACTCCACTCCTTACCTCTCTACTCCATTCCACTGCATTCCATTCCTCTCCACTGAACTCCAATTCATTCCATTCCACTCCACTCCATTCCACTGCACTGTGTTCCATTCCATTCCACTCCATTCCACCCCACACCATTCCTTTCCATTCCATTCATCTCCATTCCACTCTTATCCACTCCATTCCAGTCCACTCCACTCCATTCCATTCCATTTCAGTCCACTACATTTCTCTCCACTCCACTCCACTCTACTCCTTTCCATTACATTTCATTCCATTAAAGTCCATTCCATTCCACTTCACTCCATTCAATTCTCTCCACTCCATATCATTCTGTTTCATCCATTCCGCTCCAATCCATTCCACGTCACTCCACTCCACTCCATTCCACTCCACCCCACTCCATTCCATAGCATTCCATGAAATTCCACTCCATTCCATTCCACTCCAATCCATTCAAGTCCACTCCACTCCATTCCACTTCACTCCTTTCCAGTCCACTCCACTCCACTCCATTCCACACCATTGCATTCCACCCCACTGCATTCCATTCCATTCCATGCCACTCCACTCCACTCCACTCCACTCCACTCTCCTCAATTCTACATCATTCCATTCCATTCTTTCCACTCTACTCCATTCCATTCCATTTCACTCCACTACACACAACTCTTTCCAATTACACTCCATTCTATTCCACTCCACTCCACTAAACTCCATTCCTTTATACTCTAATTACATTCCTCTCTATTCCTTTCCACTAAACTCCATTCCACTCGACTCCATTCCATTCCATTCCACTCCACTCCTCACCATACCCCTCCACTCATTTCCATTCCATTCCATTCCATTCCACTCCACCACAGTCCACTCCACTCCACACCAGTCAATTCCACCCCATTTCCTTTCCATTCCATTCCACTCCACTCCACTCCATTGTATTCCAATCTACTACAATCCACTCCATTCCATTCCACTCCATTGCACTCTAATCCACTCAATTCCATTCCATTCCTCTCCACTCCACTCCATTCCATTCCTTTCCATGCCCTTCTACTCCATTCCATTCCATGCCAATCCATTCCAGTCCACTACACTGCATTTCACATCACTCCTTTCCACTCCACTCCACTCCATTCCATTCCATGCCATTGCATTCCACTCCACTGTGTTCCATTTTATTCCACTGCATTCCATTCCTTTCCATGCCACTCCAGTCCTCTCCACTCCACTAAATTCCACTCCATTCAATTCCTTTCCTTTCCACTCCACTCCATTCCATTCTATTCCAATCCACTCCACTGCACTACATTCCATTACACACCATTCTATTCTACTCCACTCCACTCCCCTCAATTCCGTTATACTCCATTACATTCCTCTCTATTCCTTTTCAATCCACTCCATTCCACTCCACTCCATTCCATTCCATTCCATTCCACTCCACTTCACTCCTGTCCACTCCACTTCACACCATACCACTCCACTCCTTTCCATTCCATTCCATTCCTTTCCACTCAATTCCATTCCATTCCACTCAATTGCACTCCACTCCACTCCATTCCATTCCACACTGCTCCACTCCACTCCACTCCACTCCATTCCACTCCACTCCATTCCACTCCATTCCTATGCTTTCTCTTCAGTTCTTATCCACTCCACTCCATTCCACTCCACTCCACTCTATTAAACTCCAGTCCACTCCACTCTATTCAATTCCATTCCATTTCACTCCTTTCAGTTCCATTCCACTCTACTATATTCCACTCCACTCCATTATACTACACTCCATTCCATTGCAATCAACTCCATTCGACCACTTCTTTCCATTCCATTCCATTCCACTCCACTCCTTTCCCTTCTACTTCACTCCATTCGACTCCACAATATTCCATTCTGTTGCATTCCTTTCTATTAAACTCCATTCCATTCTTCTCCACTCCATTCCAGTTCACTCAATGCCTTTCCAATCCACTCCATTTCGTTCCACTCCTCTCCATTCCATTCCATTCCATTCCATTCCACTGCACTCCATTCCAATCCACTCCAATCTACTCCATTCCACTTCATTCCATTCCACTCCATTCCTCTCCACTCCATTTCATTCTATTCCACCCAACTCCACTCCACTCCATTCCATCCACTCAATTCCACTACACTCCATTCCATTCCTCTCCATTTCTTTCCATTCCATTCCACTCCATTCCATTCAATTCCACACCACTCCATTCCATTCCACTCCTCTCTACTCCATTTCACTGCTCTTCAATCCAATCCACTCCACTCCACTCAACATCATTCTACTATACTCCATTCCAGTCCATTTCAATCCATTCCACTCCATTCCAATCTACTCAACTCCCCTCCACTCCATTTCATTGCATTCATCTGCACTCTGTTCCACTCCACTCTAATACATTCCATTCCATTCAGCTGCACTCTGTTCCACTCCACTCTAATACATTCCATTCCATTCCACTCCTTTAAACTCCATTCCATTCCATTCCACTCCATTCCTGTCCACTCCACTCCATTCCACTCCACTCCATTCCACTCCACTCCACTCCACCCTACTCCATCCAGCTCCACTGTACTCCATTCCATTCCTTGCCACTAAATTCCACTCCACTCCATTTAACTCAATTCCAATTTATTCCACTCCATTCCACTCCACTTCACTCCACTCCACTCCATTCCATTCCACTCCATTCCAGTCAATTGAGCTCCATTCCACTGCAATCCACTGCATTCCACTACGTTCCCCTCTATTCCATTCCTTTCCACTCCATTACACTCTATTCCATTCCATTACATTTCACTGCAGACCACTCCACTCCATTCCGTTCCACTCCATTCAACTCTACTCCATTCCATTCTACTCCACTCCAGTCCAATCCACTCCACTGCATTCCATTCCACTCCATTCCATTGCATTCTATTGCACTCCACTCTGTACCACTCCACTCCATTCCATTTCACTCCATTCAATTCCACTACATTCCACTCCACTCCACTCCATACCATTCCACCCCATTCCATTCCATTTCATTTCATTCCACTCCACTCTTCTCTACTACACTCCTCTGTACTGTAGTCGTTTCAACCCCACTCCACTCAACTCCAGTCCTGTCCACTGCTTTCCAATCCACTCCATTCCACTCCATTCAATTCCACTCCACTCCCCCCCTTCCACTCATCTTCAATCCATTTCATTCCATTCCATCCCATTCCAGTCCATTCCACTCTAATCCATTAACCTACAATCCATTCCATTCGAATACATTCCATTCCATTCCATTCCATTCCACTCATTTCCACTCCACTCCATTCAAATCCACTACACTCCTTTCCATTCCATTCTATTCCATTCCATTCCACTCCATTCCTCTGCACTCCACTCCATTCCAAAGCACTCCACTCCATTCCATTAAATTCGATTTCAATCCACTCCACTCCATTCCACTACATTCAACTCAACTTCATTCCATTCTAGTCCATTCCACTCCACAGCATTCTATTCCACTCCACTTCACTTTATTCCAATCCACTCCACTCCATTCCTTTAATTTCCATTCCATTCCCTTCCACTCCAATACATTTCATTCCAATCCATTCCAGTCCACTACACTCCATTCCACTCCACTCAACTCCACTCCAATACACTCCATTCCATGCCATTTGATTCCACTCCATACCGTTCCATTCCATTCCGCTGCATTCCATTCCATTCCATTACACTCCATTCCAATCCACTACAATCCAGTCAATTCTACTCCATTACCTTTCGATTTCATTCCACTCCACTCCACTCCACAGCATTCCAATCCATTCCACTACATTGCTCTCCAGTACACTCCATTCCATTCCATTTCATTCCATTCCAATCCATTCCATTCCATGTCATTCAATTCAATTCCATTCGAATTTGTTCCACTCCACTCCACTCCATTCCATTTAATGGAATGGAGTCGAGTGGAGTCGAATGGACTGGAAGGTATGGGAAAGGAATGCAATGGACTGGAATGAAATGGAATTGATAGGAATGGAATGGAATGGCTGGGAACAGAGTGGAATCGACTGGTATGGAGGGGAAAGGAGTGGAGGGGAATGGAATGGAATTAAATGGAATGGAGTGGAGTGGAGTGGAATGGATAGGAATGGAGTGGAGGGGAATGTAATGCAGTGGACGAAAATGGAGTGCAAATGGAATGGGTTGGAGTGGAGTGTTGCGGAATAGAATGTAATGGAGTGGAGTGGAAAGGAGTGAAATGGAGTGCAGTGGAATGAAGTCGAGTGGAGTGCAGTGGAATGGAATGGAATGGAATGGAATGGAAAGGAATGGAGTGGAATGGAATGGAGTGGAGTGGAATGGAATGGAACAAAGTGGAGTGGAATTGTGTGGAGAGGAATAGAGCAGAGAGGAATGGAATGGAGTGGAATGGAGTGGAATGGAATAGAATGGAGTGGAATGGAGTCGAATGGAGTGGAATGGATTGGAATGCAGTGGAGCGGAGTGGAATTGAATGCAAAGGAATGGAGCAGAGTGGAGTGGATGGAGTGCAGTGCACTGGAATGGCATGGACAGTAATGAAGTGGAGTGGAATGGAATGAAGTGGAATGGAGTGGAGTGGATGGAGTGGGGTACATTGGAATGGAATGGAATGGAGTGGAGTGGAATGTAGAGGAGTGGAGTGGAGTGGACTGCAATCGGGGGGAGTGGACTGGAATGGAATGGAGTGCAGTGAAATGGAGTGTAGTGGAGTGTAGCGCAATGGAGTGCTGTGGACTGGAATGGAGGGTAAAGGAATGGAATCGAGTGGAAAGGAATGGAAAGTAATGGAATGGAGTTGAGTTGAATGGAGTGGAGAGAAGTGGACTGGAGTGCAGTGCAATGGAATGCAAAGGAATGGAGTGGACTGATGGGACCTGGAATGGAGTGGAATTGAATAGAATGGAATGGAGTAGAAAGGAATGGAATGGAGGGGAGTGGAGTGGAGTTGGGTGAAGTGATGTGGAAAGATTGCAATGGAGTGGAGTGGAATGGACTGGAGTGGAGTGGAGTGGAGTGGAATGGAATGGAATGGAGCATAGTGGAATGCAGTGTAATGGCATGGAGTGGAATGGAGTGGAATGGAGTGGAGAGGAGTGGAATGCATTGCAGTGGAAAGGAATGGAATGGAATGGAGTTGAATGTAATGGAGTGGAGTGGAATGGAATGGAGTGTATTGGACTGCAATGGACTGGAATGGAATGGAATGCAGCGGAAAGAAATGGAATAAAATGGAATTGAGTGCAGTGGAGTGGATTGGAGTGGAGTGGAATGGAATGGATAGGAATGGAAAGAAATGGAATGGAATGGAGTGGAGTGGTTTGGATTGGAGTGGAGTGGAGTGGATTGGAATGGAATGGAGTGGATTGCAGAAGAGTGGAATGGACTGGAGTGGAGTGGAGTGGAATGGAATGGAATGGAATGGAATGGAATGGAATGGAATGGAGTCGTTTGGAATGGAGTGGTGTGATTAGAAAGGAGTGGAATGGAATGGAATTGAGTGGAATGCAATAGAGTGGATCGGAAGGGAATGCAACAGAATGGAATGGAATGAAGTGGAATTGAGTGCAGTGGAATGGAGTGGAGTGGAGTGGATTGGAATGGGTAGGAGAGGAATGGAAATGAATGAAATGGTGTGGAGTGGTGTGGAGAGGAATGGAGTGGTGTGGATGGGAGTGGAATGGAGTGGAGTGGAGTGCAGTGTAATGGAGTGGAATGGAGTGGAGTGGAGTGGAGTGAAATGGAGTGGAGTGAATTAGAAAGGAGTGGAATATAATGGAATTGAGTGGAATGGAATGGAGTGCAGTGGAGTGGATTGTACTGAAGTGAAATGGACTGGATTGGACTTTAATGGATTGCAATGGAATGGAATAAAATGGAGTGTAGTGGAATAGACTGGAGAGTAGGGGAGTACAATGGAATGGAGAAGAATGTAATGGAGAGAAGTGAAATGGAGTGGAGTGGAGGAAATTTAGTGGAGGGGCATGGAATGCATTGGATTAGAATGGAGTGGAGTAGAATAGAGTGGAGTGGCATGGAGTGGAATGGAGTGGAGTGGAGTGCAGTGGAGTACACTGGAGTGGAATGGAATGGAGTCGTGTGGTGTGGAGAGGAGTGGAGTAGAATGAAATGGATTGTAATGCAATGGATTGCAGTGGAATGGAGTGGAGTGGAATGGAGAGGAATATAACGGGTGGAATGGAATGGAGTGCCATGGAGTGGAGTGGAGAGGAATGGAATGGGGTAGAGTGGAATGGAGTGGAATGTAATGTAATGGGGAGTAATAGAATGGAATGGAGTAGACTGGAATGGAGCTGAATATAATGGAATGGAGTGTAATAGAATGGAATAGAGTAGAGTGGAATGAAGTGTAATGGAATGGAGGGGAATGGAGTTGAATGGAGTGGAGTGGAGTGGAATGGAGTTTAAAAGACTGGAATGGAGTCTAGTGGAATGGAATGGAGTGTAATAGAATGGAATGGACAGGAGTGTAGTGGAAAGGACTGGAATGACTGGAATGGAATGAAATGGAGTGGAATGAAATGGAATAGATTGGAATGGAATGGAATGGAATGGCATGGAATGGAGTGGAGTGGAGTGGAATGGAGTGGAGTGTATTCGAATGAAGTGCATTGGAATAGAATGGAATGGAATGAAGTGGAATGGAGTGGAATGTATTGGAATGGATTGCAGTGGAGTGGAGTGAAATGGAATGGATTTTAGAGGAATGGATTGGTATGGAACGGAGTGGAGTGTTGTGGAATGGAATAGAATGGAGTGTAGTGGAGTGGACAGGATTCGAATGCAGTGGAATGAAGTGGAATGGATTGGAGTGGAATGGAGGGGAATGGAATAAAATGGAATGGAGTAGAGGAGAATGGAATGTAGCGGATTGGTGTGAAGTGGAGTGCAGTGGAGCGGATTGGAATGGAGTGGAGTGGAATGGAATGCAATAGATTGGAGTGGAATGGATTGGAATGGAATGGAGTGGAGTGCAGTGGAATGGAATGGAATGGAGTGCAGTGAGGTGGACTCGATTGCAGTGGATTGGAGTGCAATGGAGTTGAATGGAGTGGAGTGGACTGGCGTGGAATGGAAAGGAATGGAATGGAATGGAGTGGAAAGAAGTGGAATGGATTGGAATGGAGTGGAGTCGAGTGGAATGGAATCTAGTAGAATGGAGCAGAGAGGAGTGGAATGGAGTGGAGTGGAGTGGAATGGAATGGAATGTAGTGAAGTGGAATGGAAAGAATGGAATGGAGTGTAATGGAGTGGAATGCAATCGAGTGTAGTGGAATGGAGTGGGGTGGAATGGAATGGAGTGCAGTAGAGTGGAGTGTAGTAGAGTGGAGTGGAGTGGAATGGAGTGGAGTGTAATGGATTGGAATGGAATGGAGTGGAGTGGAGTGCAGTGAAATGGAAAGGAATGGATTGGAGTAGAGTGGAGTGGACTGGAATGGAGATGAATGGAATGGAATTGAGTGGAATGAAGTGGAGTGGTATGGAGTGAAATGGAATGGAAAGGAATAGAATCGAGTAGAGTGAACTGGATTGGAGTGGAATGGAGTGGAGTGCAGTGCAGTGGACTGGAGTGGAATGGACTGGAGTGGAATTGAAAGGATTGGCATGGAATGGAGTGCAATGAATGGAGTGTAGTGGAGAGTAGTGGAATGAAATAGAATGGAGTGGATTGGATTGGATTGGAGTGGAGTGGAGTGGAATGAAATGGAATAGAGTGGATTGGATTGGAGTGGAGTGAACTGGAATGGAGTGGAATGGATTGCAATAGAGTGGAATAGAGTGGAGGGGAGTCGAGTAGAATGGAATGGAATGCAGTAGATTAGAATGGAATGCAGTGGAGTGGAGTGGAATTGAACGGAATTGAATGCAATGGAATGGAGTGGAATGGAATGGAGGGGAGTGAAATGGGGTGCAATAGAATGGAGTGGAGTGGAGTGGAGCAGAATGCAAATGAAAGCAGTGGAGTAGAAAGGAGGTGAATGGAATGGAGTGGAATGGAGTGGAGTGGAGTGGAGTTCAGTGGAATGGAATGGAATGGAGTGGAGTGGAATGGAGTGGAGAGGAATGGAGAAGAGTGGAATGGAACGGAATCTAGTGGAATGGGATGGAATGGAATGGAATGGAATTGAATGGAATGGAAGGGAATGGAATGGAATGCAAAGGAGTGTAATGGAATGGACTGGAATGGAGTGGAGTGGAGTGGATGGATTGGAGTGCCATGGAAAGGAATGGAATGTAATAGAGTTAAGTGGAATAGAATGTAGTGGAGTGTAATGTAATGTAATGGTGTGGTGTCGAGTGGAGTGGAATGGAGTGGAGTGCGTTGGAATGTAGTAGAGTGGAAAGGAATGGAGTGGAATGTAATGTAATGTAATGTAATGGAGTGGACTGGAATGGAGTGGAGTGCAGTGGAGTGGAATGGAGTGAAATGGACTGGCATGCGGTGGAGGGAAATGGAGTGGATTGGACTATAATGGAGTGGAGAGGAATGGAATACAGTTGAATGGAATGGAATGTAAAGAGTGGAGTGGAGTTGAGTGGAATGGAGTGGAGTGAAGTGGTATGGAGTGGAGTGAAGTGGTATGGAGTGGAGTGGAATGGAATGTAATAGAATGGAATGGAGTGGAGTGGAGTGGACAGAAATGGAGTGGAATGGAGTGGAATGGATTTCAAAGAGTGGAAGGAATTGAGTGGAATGGAATGGTATGGAGTAGAGAGGAATGGAGTGGAGTGGCATAGAATGGAACGTAATGGAGTAGACTGGAGTCGTGTGGGGTAGATTGGAGTTTAATGGACTGGAGTGGATAGGAATGGAGTTGAATGGAATGGAATGGAATAGATTGGAGTGCATTGGATTGGAGTGGATTGGAGTAGAGAAGAATGGAATGGAATGAAGTAGAATTGTGTGGCGTGGAGTGGAATGGAATGGAATGGAATGCAGTGGAATGGAATGGAATGGAAAGGAGTGGAATGTAATGGCTTTGCATAGAATTGAGAGTAGTATAGTCAAGTGGAGTGGAATGGAGTGTAGTGCACTGGAATGGAGTGGAATGGAATGGAATTCAGCGGAATGGAATGGAATGAAGAGGAAATGTGTGCAGTGGAGTGGAGTGGAGTGGAGTGGAATGGAATGGAATGAAAAGGAGTGGAGTGGTATGGAGAGGAGTGGAATGGAATTGATTGGAACGGAATGGAGTGGAGTGGAGTGGAATGGAGTGGAATGGAGTGGAATGGATTGGAGTGCAGTGGAGCGGAGTGAAATGGCATGGAATTGAAGGGAATGGAATGGAATGGAATGAAGTGGAATGGAGTGCAGTGGATTGGAAATTAGTGGAATATAATGGAATTGAGTGGAATGGAGTGGAGTAGAGTGGAGTGTAGAGGAATGGAATGGAATGGAATGGGGGGAATTTAATGGAATGGAGTGGATTACTGTGAAGTGAAATGGACTGGAATTGACTGGAATGGAATGGAATGGAATAAAATGGAGTGGAGTGGAATAGAATGGAGAGGAGGGTAGTGGAATGGAATGGAGAGGAATGGAACAGAGTGGAGTGGAATGGAGTGGAGTGGAGTGGAGTGGAGAGGAATGGAATGGAATTGAAGCATATGGAATGGAATGGAATGAAGTGTAATGGAGTGGAGTGGGTTAGAATTTAGTGGAATATAATGGAATTGAGTGGAATGGAGTGGAGTGAAGTGGAGTGGAGAGGAATGGAATGGAATGAAGTGTAGTGGAATGGAATGAAATGGAATTGGGGGGAATTTAATGGAATGGTGTGGATTGCTGTGAAGTGAAATGGACTGGAATGGACTGGAATGGAATGAAATGGAATAAAATGGAGTGGAGTGGAATAGAATGGAGAGGAGGGGAGTGGAATGGAATGGAGAGGAATGGAAGGGAGTGGAGTGGAATGGAGTGGAGTGGAATACAATGGCATGGAATGGAGTGGAATGCAATGAAATGGAGTGGAGTGGAATTGAGTGCACTGAAATGGAACGGAATGGAATGGAGTGGAGTGGAATGTATTGGAGTGGAATATAGTAGAGTGGAAAGAAATAGAATGAAGTTGAAAGGAATGGAATTAAATGGAGGGTTGTGGAGTGGAATGGAGTGGATTGGAGTGGAATGGAGTGGAGTAGAGGGGAGTGGAATCGAATGGAATGGAAAGGAATGGTATGCAACGGACTGGAGTGGAATGAAGTGGAGTGGATTGGATTGGAGTAGAGTGCATTGGAGTGGAATGGAAAGGAGTGGAGTGCAGTGGAGTGGAATGAAATGGATTGGACTGGAATGGAGTGGAATGGAGTGGAGTGGAGTAGAATGCAGAGGAATGGAATGGGATGGAATGGAAAGGAGTGGAAAGGAATGGAGTGGAGAGGAATGAAAAGGAGCAGAGTGGAATGGAGTGGAATTGAATGGGGTGGAATGGAGTGTAAGAGAATGGAATGGAGTGGAATGGAATGGAGTAGAATGGAGTGGAATGGAGTTCAATGGAGTGGAGTGGAGTGGAATGAAGGGTAACGGACTGGAATGGAGTGGAATGCAATGGAATGGACTGGAGTGGAGTGGAATGGACTGGAATGGAGTCGAAAGGAATGGAATGGAGTGGAATGAAATTTAATGGATTGGAATTTAATGGAATTGTATGGAATGGAGTGGAGTGGAGTGTAATGGACTGGAGTTGAGTGGAAAAGAGTGGAATGGAATGGAATTGAATGGATTGGAGTAGAGTGGAGTGGAATGGAGTGGAATGGATTGGAACGAAGTGGAATGGAGTGCAATGGAATGGACTTGAGTGGAATGATTTGGAATGGAATGGAGTGGACTGCAGTGGAATAGAATGGAATGGAGTGGATTGGAGAGGAGTAGACTGGAATGGAGTGGAATGGAGTGGAATGGAATGGAGTGGAATGGAGTGGAATGGACTGGAGTGGAATGGAATGGAATGGAATGGAATGGAGTGGAGTGGAGAGGAATGGAATGGAATGGAGTGGAGAGGAATGGAATGAAATGGATTGGAATGAAGTGGATTGGAGTGGAATGGAATGGAATAGAGTAGAATGGAGTGGAGTGGAATGGAATGGAGTCGAGCGTAGTGGACTGGACTGGAATGGAGAGGAATTTATTGGTATTGGCTAGAATTGAGTGGAGTGGAATGGAATGGAATGGAATGAAATGGAGTAGAGTGGACTGGAGTGTAGTGGCGTGGAGTGGATTGGAGTGGTATCAAATGGAGTAAGGTGGAGTGGAATGGAATGGAATGGAATGGAATAGAATGGAATGGAGTGTGATGTAAAGGAGTGGAGAGGAATGGAGTGCAATAGAATGGAGTGATATGGAGTGTTGTGGAATGGAACGGAATGGATTGGAGTGTAGTGGAGTGGAATGGAATGGTGTGGAATAGAGTGGAATGGAGTGAAGTGGAGTGCAGTGGAATAGAATGGAATGGAATGGAGTGGGGAGGGGAGGAGTGGAATGCAGTGGAGTTGAAAGGAGTGGAGTGAAATGGAATGGAGTGGATTCGAGTGGAATTGAACGGAATTGAGGGGAATGGAATGGAAAGAATGGAGTGAAATTGAGTGGTGAGGAGTGGAATGGTGTGCAATGGAATGTAGTGGACTGGAATGGAATGGAATGGATTGGAGTGGAAGGGAGTTGAATGGAATGGAGTGGAATGGATTGGAGTGTAGTGTAATGAAGTGGAGTCCAGTGGAATGGAATGGATTGAAATAGAGTGGAGTGTAATGGATTGGAATGGAGTGTAATGTAATGCAGTGGAGTGGAATGTAATGGAGTGGAGTGGAATGGAATGGAATGGAATGGAATGCAATGGATTGGAGTGGAATGGCATGGAATGGAATGGAGTGGAATTGATTGGGGTTGAGTGGAATGGAATGGAATTTAATGCAGTGGAATGGAAAGGAATGTAGTGGAGTGGAGTGGAATGGCATGGAACGGAGTGGGGTGGAGGGGAGTGTAGTGGAGTGGAATGGAGTGTGGGGGACTGGCATGGAGTGGAATGGAATGCAATGCAGCTGAATGGAATGGAACGTAATGGAGTGGAGTGGAATGGAATGGAATGAAATGGAGTGGAATGGAGTGAAATGGAATGGAATGGAATGGAATTGAGAGGAGTGGAGTGGAATATAGTGGAATGGATTGGACTGGATTGGAGTGGGGTGGAATGGAATGGAATGGAGCGGAGTGAAGTGGAATGGAGTGGACTGGAGTGGAATGGAAAGGAATGGAGTTCTGTGGAATGAAGTGGATTTCAGTGGATAGGAGAGGAATGGAATGGAATGGAGTGGACTGGAGTAGAGTGGAGTGGAACGGAAAAGAGTGGAATGGAATGGATTGGAATGGAATGGAGTGGAGTGGCGTGCAGAGGAATGGAATGGAGTGGAGTGGACTGGATTGAACAGGAATGGAGTGGAAGGGACTGGATAGGAGCAGAGTGGGGTGAAAAGGAGTGGAATGGAATGGAATGGAATGGAGAGGAGTGGAGTGGAATGTAGTGGAATGGATTGGAATGGAGTGGAGTGGAGTGGAATGGAATGGAATGGACTGGAGTGGAATTAAATGGAATGGAGTGGAGAGGAGTGGAGTGGAATGGAATGGAATGGAATGGAATGGAGTTGACTGGAATGGAGTGGAGTGGAGTAGAAATGAATGGAGTGGAATGGAATGGAGTGGAATAGGGCGGAGTGTAATGGAATGGAATGGAGTGGAGTGCAATGGAGTGGAAAGGATTGGGGTGGAATGGAGGGGAATGGAGTGCAGTGGAGTGGAATGGAGTGGAATGGAATTGACTGGAATGGAGTGGAATGGAGTGTGATGTAGCGGAATGGAATTAATTGGTATGGAGTAGAGTGGAATGGAATGGAGTTTATTGGACTGGAGTGGAGTTGAGTGTAATGGAGTGGAGTGGAGGGGAATGGAATGGAGTGGAGGGGGTTGGAATGTAATTGAATGGAATGGAATGGAGTGGAAATGAATGGAAAGTAATGGAGTGGAGTGAACTGGAATGGAGTGGAATGGAGTACAATGGAATGTAGTGGAGTGGAATGGAGTAAAATGAAATGGAATGGAATGGAGTGGAGTGGATTGGAATGCAGTAGAGTGCAGTGGAATGGTATGGATTGGAATGGAGTGGAGTGGAATGGAATGGAGTGGATTGGAATAGAATTGAGTGGAGTGGAGTGAAGTGGAGTGGAGGGCAATGCAGTGTAATGGACTGGAATGGAGTGGAGTGGAATGGAATGGAGTATAATGGAAAGGAATGGAGAGGATTGGAATGGAATGAACAGGAATGGAGTGGAATGGAGTGGAAAGTAGTTCAGTGTAGTGGAATGGAAATGAATGGAAAGGAGTGGATGGGAAAGGAAAGAAGTGGAGTTGAATGGAATGGAATGGAGTGGTGTGGAGTGGAATGGAGTGGAATGCATTGGAATTGAGTGGATTGGAATGGAACAGAATGGAATGGAGTGCAGTGGAGTGGTATGCAGTGGAGTGGAATGGAATGGACTTGAGTGGTATGGAATGGAGTTGTATGGAAAAGAATGGAGTGGAGTGGAATGGAGAGGAGTGGAGCTGAGTGGAATAGAATAGAATGGAGTGGACTGGAATGGAGAGGACGGGAGTGGAATGGAGAGGAATGGAATGGACTGTTATACAATGCAGTGAATTGGAGTGGATTGGAGTAGGGTGGAGCAGAGTGGAATGGTGTGGAATGGACTGGAGTGGATTAGAGAGGACTGGAATGGAACTGAATGGAGTGGAGTGGATTGGAATGGAGTGGAATGGACTGGATTGGACTGGAGTGGACAGGAGTGGAGTGGAAAGGAATGCAACGGGGTGGGAGGAATGGACTGGAAAGGAATAGAGTGGAATGGAGTTGAAAGGAGTTTAGTGCAGTGGAATGGAATGGAAAGGAATGGAATGGAGTAGACGGGAATGGGATGGAGTGGAGTGGAATGGAATGGAATGGAATGGAATGGAGTGGAGTGAAGTAGAGGGGAGTTCAGTGGAGTGGAATGGAGTGGAGCAGACTGGAAAGGAGTGGAGTGGAGTGGAAAGGACTCGAATGGAGTGGAATGGAATGGAATGGGGTGTAATGGAATGGAATGGAGTGTAGTGGATTTGAATGGCATGGAACGGATTGGAGTGAGGAGGAATGGAAGTGGAGTAGAGTGGAGTGCATGGACTGGGGTAGAGTGGAATACAATGGAAGTAAATGGAGTGGAGTGGAATGGAAAGGAGTGGAATTGAGAGGAGTGTAATGCAGTGGAGAGGAATGCAGTGGAATGGAATGCAATGGAGTGGAGAGGAATAGAATGGAGTGGAGTGGAATGGATTGGAGTTCAGTGGAGTGGAGTGGAGTGGAATGGAGTGGAGTGGACTGGAATGGAGTGGAGTGGAATGCAATGGTAAGAAATTGATAGGAATGTAATGGAATGCAGTGGAGTGGAATGGTGTGGAGTCGAATGGAATGGAATGGAATGAAGTGTAGTGGAGTAGAATGTAGTGGAGTGGCGTGGAATGGATTGTAATGGAATGGAATAGAATGGAGTGGAGTAGAATGGAGTGGAGTGTAATCCAGTAGAGTGGAGTGGAATGGAATGGAGTTCAGTGGAATGGAATGGAATGGAGTGGAGTGGAGTAGAATGGAGTGGACTGGATTGGAAAGGAGTAGAGTGCGGGGAATGAAATGGAATGGAATGGAATGGAATAGAATGGAGGGGAAATGGAGTGGAGTGGAGTGGAGGGCCTGGAGTAGAATGGAATGGAGTGTAGTGGAGTGGATTGGAGAGGAGTGGAATGAAACGGATTGGAATGTAAAGGATTTCAGTGGAATGGAGTGCAGTGGAGTGGAATGGAGAGGAACGGAACGGGGTGGAATGGAATGGAGAGGAGTGCAGTGGAATGGAGTGGAATGGAATGGAGTAGAGTGGAATGGAGAGGAATGGAATGGAGTGGAGTGGAGTGGATATTAATTGAATGGAATGGAATGGAGTGATATGGAGTGGAATTGAAAGGAGTGGAATTGAGTGGAATTGAGTGGAATGGAGTTGAATGGAGTTAAGTGGAGTGTAGTGGAATATAATGTTCTGGAATGGAGTGGAATGGAATGGAATGGAGTGGAGTGGAATGGACTTCAATGGAGTGAAATGGATTGGAATGGAGTGGAATGAAATAGAATGACATGGAAAGGAGTGGAATGCAGTGGAATGACATGGAATGGAGTGGACTGGATTGGAATACAGTGGAGTGTAATGGAATGAAATGCAGTGGAGTGGAATGGATTGGAACGGAATGAAATGGAGTGCAGTGGAATTTAATGGAATGGAGTGGAGTGGATTGGAGTGGACTGGAATGCAGTGGAATGGAGGAGAGTGGAATGGCGTGGAATGGAATGGAATGGAGTGGAGTAGAGTGGACTGGAATGGCGTGGAGTGGAGTGGAGTGAGGTGGAATGGAGTGGAGTGGAGTGGAATGAAACGGAGAGGAGTGTAGTGGAATGGAAGGGAGTGGAATGGAATGGAATATAATGGAGTGGAATGCAAAGGAGTAGAGTGGTATGGGTAGCAATTGAATAGAGAGGAATGCAGTGCAGTGGAATGGAATGGAATGGATTGCAGTTCAGTGGAGTGGAATGGAATGGAGTGTAATGGAGTGGAATGGAGTGGAATTGAGTGGAATGGAGTCGATTGGAATGGAATGGAATGGAGTGGGGCGGAATGGAGTGTAGTGGAGTGGTGTGGAAAAGAGTGAAGTGGAGTGTAATGGAATGGAGTGGAGTGGAGTGGAATGGAATGGAAATGATTTTAATGGAGTGGAATGGAATGGAGGGGAGTGGAATGGAGTGTTGGGAATGGAATGGACGGGAGTGGAGCGGAATGGAATGGAGTGAATTTCAACGGAGTTGAATGGAATGGAGTGGAATGGAGTGCAGTAGAGTGCATTGGAGTGGAGTTCAGTGGAATGGAATAGAATGGAATGGAGTGGAGTGGAATGGAATTTAATGGAGTGGAATGGAATGGAATGGAGTTCAGTGAAATGGAGTGGAGAGAATTTAGTAAATTGGAATGGAATGGAGTGAAATGGAATGGAATGGAATTGGGTGGCACGGAGTGGAATGGCGTGGAATGGATTGGAATAGAGTGCAGTGGAATGGAATGGAATGGATTTTATCGGAGTGGAGTGGATGAAGTGGAGTGCAGTGGAATGAAATGGAATGGAATGGAGTGGAGTGGAATGGAATTGACTGGAATGGTGCAGAGTGGATGCAGTGGAGTGCAGTGGAATGGAATTGACTGGAATGATGCAGAGTGGATGCAGTGGAATGCAGTGGAATGAGATGGAATGGAATGGAGCGAAGTGAAAAGGAATGGAGTGGAGTGGAATGGAATGTAGTGGAGTGGAGTATACTTGAACGGAGTGGGGTGGACTGTAATGGAATGGAATGAAATGGAGTGGAGTGGAGTGGATTGGAGTGGAGTGGACTGGAATAGAGTGGAGTGAAATGGAATGAAGTGGAGTGGATTGGAATGGAGTGGAGTGAAGTAGAATGGAGTGGAGGTGAATGGTAAGGAATGGAATGGAATGGAGTGGAGTGGGGCAAGGAAAGGTATTGAATGGAAAGGAATGGAACGGAATGGAATCGAATGCAGTGGAATGCAATGGAATAGATTGCAGTGCAATGGAAAGTTGACATATAATGTTAGCTGAGATTGTGCCACTGCCCTACAACCTGGGCGACACAGTGATATCCTCTCGAAAGAAAGGAGTGGTATGCAAGCGAGTGAAATGGAATGTATTGGAGTGGAATGAAGTGGAGTGGAGCAGCGTGAACTGGCAAGGAATGGAGTGGAATGAATTCGAATGCAATGTGATGTGTTGGAATGGAATGGAGTGGAGTGGAGGGTAATAGAATGTCATGGAATGGGGCAGAAGGGAATACAATGGCATGGTGGAAAGAAATGTGAGCTGATATTGAGCAACTGTTCTCCAGCCTTTCTGAGAGTGAGATACTTTGGGAAGATAGGAATGGAATGGAATGGAATGGAATGGAATAGAATGGAGAGGAGTGGAGTGGAGTGTAATAGAATGTCATGGAATGGTATGAAATGTAATGCAATGGAATGGTGAAAGGAAATGTGAGCTGTGATTGAGCCACAGTACTCCAGCATTTGTGACAGAGTGAGACCCTTTGGGTAGAAAGGAATGGAATGGAATGGAGTGAAATGGAATGGAGTGGAGTGTACTGGAGTCGACTGGAGTGGAGTGGAGTAGAGAAGATTAGAGTGGAGTGTAATGGAATGTATATGGATAGGAAGGGAATGGAATGCAAGGGATTGGAGTGGAATGGAGTGGAAAGGAACGGAATGGAGTGGAAGGAAGTGGAGTGGAGTTGAGTGGAGAGAAGTGGAATGGAGTGGAGTGCAGTGGAATGGAGTGGGGTGGAATGAAATGGAGTGGAGTGGAGTGGAATGGAGTGGAGTGGAATGGAATGGAATGGAGAGAAGTGGAATGAAATGGAATGGAGTACAGTGGAATGGAGTGGACTGGAGTGGAGTGGAATGGAATGGAATGGAGTGGAGTGGAAAGAATCGGAATGGAATGCATGGGAGTGGAGTGGATTGGAATGGAATGGAGTGGAATAGAGTGAAATGGAAAGGAGAGAAGTGGATTGGAGCACAGTGCATTGGAAAGGAGTGGAATGTAAAGGAGTGTAGTGTAATGGAGAAGAATGGAATAGAGCAGAGTGAAACGGAATGGAATAGAATGCAGTGGAATGGAGAGGAGTGGAGTGGAGTGGAGTAGAATGGAATGCAGTGGAGTGGAGTGGAATGGAATGGATTGGAGTCGAGGGGAATGGAGTGGAATGGAGTGGAGTAGAGAGGAGTGGATTGAAATAGAAAGTAATGGAATGGAATGGAATGGAAAGGAGAGAAGTGGAGCGGAGCAGAGTGCATTGGAAAGGAGTGGAATGTAAAGGAGTGGAGTGTAATGGAGAAGAATGGAATAGAGCAGAGTGAAACGGAATGGAATAGAATGTAGTGGAATGGAGAGGAGTGTAGTGGAGTGGAGTAGAATGGAATGCAGTGGAGTGGAGTGGAATGGAATGGATTGGAGTCGAGGGCAATGGAGTGGAATGGAGTGGAGTAGAGAGGAGTGGATTGAAATAGAAAGGAATGGAATGGAATGGAATGGAATGGAATGGATTGGAATGGAATGGAATAGAAGTTGAGATTGGGAAACTGCATTCCAGGCTGTGTGACAGTGTGAGATTCTCTTGAAAGAAAGGAATGGAATGGAATGCAGTGGAATGGAAGGAATGGAGCGGACTGGAGTGGAGTGGAGTGAAGTGGAGTGGAGTGGAGTGGAATGGAGAGAAATAGAATGGGACGTAAAGGAATGCAATGAAGTAGAGTGGAGTGGGGTGGAGTTGATTGCAGTGGAATGGAGTGGAATGGAATGGGATGGAGTGGAGTGGAGTGTCGTAGAGTGGAGAGGAGTGAAATGGAGGGTACTAGAATCAGATGTAATGTAGTCTAGTTGAGTGGAATGGAGCAGAACGGAAAGGAGTGGAGGGGAACGGAGTGGAGCAGAATGGAACGGAACGGAACGGAACAGCAGCTGAAATTGTGCCACCACACTACAGACTGGGTGACAGAGTGAGATACTGTCGAAAGAAAGGAATGGAATGGAAGGCAGTCTAATGGAATGGAATGGAATGCATTCTTATGGAATGGAATGGAATGGATTGGAGTGGAGTGGAGTTGAGCGAAGTGGAGTGGAGTGGAATGGAGGGGTATGGAACAGAATGGAATGGAATGTAGTGGAGTGGAGTGGAATGGACTGGAAAGGAATTGAGTGGAGTGGAATGGAATTTAATGGAATGGACTGGAATTGAGTGGAGTGGAGTGGAGTGGAATGTTATGGAGTTAAGTGGAATGGAGAGGAATGGAATGGAGTGAAGGGGAGTGGAATGTAATGGAATGTAGTGGAGTTGAATGGAGTGGATTGGAACGGAGTGGAATGGAATGGAATGGAGTGGAATGGAATGGACTTGAGTGGAGTGTAGTGGAGTGTAGTGGAGTGTAGTGGAGTGGTATTTAATTAAGTGGAGTGGACTGGAGTGGAGTGGAATGGAGTGGAGTGGAGTTCAATGGAGTGGAGCGGACGGGAATGGAGTGGAGAGGAATGGAGTTGTGTGGAATTGAATGGAGTGGAGTGGAGTGGAATGGAATGGAGTGGAATGGGATGCAGTAGAATGGAATGGAGTGGAATGGAAAGGAAACGAATGGAATGGAATGGAGTGGAATAGAATGGAATTCAATAGAGTGGAGTGGAGTAGAGTGGAGTGGAAAGCAGTGGACTGGAGTGGAATGGAGTGGAGTGGAGTGGAGTGGAACGGAGTGGCATGGAAAGCAATTGAGTGGAAACGAATGGAATAGAATGGAATGCAATGGAATAGAATGCAGTGCAATGAAAAGTTGACATATAATGTGAGCTGAGATTGTGCCACTGCACTACAGCCTAGGGGACAGAGTGATATCCTGTCTAAAGAAAGGAGTGCAATGCAAGGGAATGAAATGGAATGGATTGGAATGGACTGAAGTGGAATGGAGTGGAGTGGAGTGGAATAGAGTGAAATGGAAAGGAGAGGAGTGGAGCAGAGTGGAGTGGAATTGATTTAAGTGGAGGGGAATGGCGTGGAATGGAGTGTAGTAGAGAGGAGTGGATTGAAAAAGAAAGTAATAAAATGGAATGGAATGGAATGGAATGGAATGCAATGGAAGCTGAGATTGTGAAACTGCGCTCCTGGCTGTGTGACAGAGTGAGATTTGTTGAAAGAAAAGAATGGAATGGAATGCAGTGGAATGTAAGGAATGTAGTGGACTGGAGTGGATTGGAGTGGAGTGGAGTGGAGTGGAGTGGAATGTAGTGGAACGGAATGGGACTTAAAGGAATACAATGAAGTGGAGTGGAGTGGGGTGGTGTTGAGTGCAGTGGAATGGAGTGGAATGGAATTGGATGGAGTGGAATGGAGAGGAGTGGAGTGCAGTGGACTGGAGAGGAGTGGAATTGGGTGTACTGGAATCGGAAGAATTGGAATGTAGTGGAGTGGCATGGAACGGAGGGGAATGGAACAGAGTGGAGAGGAGTGGAGCGGAGCAGAACGGAACAGAGTGGAGAGGAGTGCAGCGGAGTAGAATGGAACGGAATGGAACGGAACGGAACACTTGCTGAGATTGTGCCACCGCAATACAGACTGGGTGACAGAGTGAGATACTGTCGAAAGAAAAGAATGGAATGGAATGCAGTCTAATGGGATGGAATGGAATGGATTGGAGTGGCGTGCAGTTGAGTGAAATGTAGTGGTGTGGAATGGAATGGAAAGGAATGGAATGGAATGGCATGGAATGGATTGGAATGGAATGGAATGGAGTGGAGTGGAGTGGAATGGACTGGAGAGGAGTGGAGTGGAGTAGAATGGAATGCAATGGAATGGAGTGGAATTGAGTGGAATGGAGTGGAATGGAATGAAGTTGAGTTGAATGGAATAGAGTGAAGGGGTGTGAAATGGAATGGAATGGAGTGGAGTTGACTGGAGTGGATTGGAATGGAGTGGAATGGAAAGGAATGGAGTGGAATGGAATGGAGTTGAGTGGAGTGTAGTGGGATGTAGTGGAGTGGAATTTAATTAAGTGGAGAAGACTGGATTTGAGTGGAATGGAGTGGAGTTCAAAGGAGTGGAGTGGAAGGGAATGGAGTGGAGTGGAATGGAATGGAGTTGTGTGGAATTGATTGGAGTGGAGTGGAGTGGAATGGAATGGAGTGGAATGGAATGGAGTGGAATGGAATGGAATGGAGTGGAATGGAATGGAATGGAATGGAATGGAGAAGAATGGAAAGGAATGGAATAGAATGGAATGGAATAGAGTGGAATTGAGTAGAGTGGAGTGGAGTAGAATGGAGTGGAATGGATTGGAGTGGAGTGGAGTGGAGTGGAGTGTAATGGAGTGACATGGAAAGCAATTGAATGGAATGGAATCTAATGGAATGGAATGCAAAGGAATGCAATGGAATAGAATGCAAGGCAATGAAAAGTTGACATATAATGTGAGCCGAGATTGTGCCATTGTACAACAGCCTGGGGGACACAGTGATATCCTTTCTAAAGAAAGGAGTGCAATGCAAGGGAATGAAAGAGAATGGATTGGAATGTCATAGAGTGGAGTGGAGCGGATTGAAGTGGAAAGGAGTAGAGTGAAATGGATTCGAATGGAATGCAATGCAGTGGAATGGAATGGAGTGGAATGGAGTGGAGCGGAGTGTAACAGAAAGGCATGGAATGGGATGGAATGGAATGCAATGGAATGGTGAAAAGGAATGTGGGCTGAGATTGAGCCACTGTACTCCAGCATTTGTGACAGAGTGAGACCCAATGGAAAGATAGGAATGGAATGGAATGGAGTGGAATGGAATGGACTGGAGTGGAATGGACTGGAGTGGAGTGGAATGGTATGGAACGGATTGGAAGGGAATGGAATGGAATGGAATGGAGTGGGTGGAGTGGAGTGGAATGGAGTGGAATGGAATGGAATGGAATGGATTATAATGGAGTGGAGTGGAGTTTAGTGGAGAGAAGTGGAATGGAGTGGAGTGGAGTGGAATGGAGTGGAGTGGAGGAGTGGATTGGAACGGAGTGGTGTGCAGTAGGTTGGGGTGAAAGACAATGGAGTGGAGTGTAATGCAGTAGAATGGAATGGAGTGGAGTGGAATGGAATGGAATGGATTGGATTGGAGGGGAATGGAGTGGAATGGAGTGGAGTGGAGTGGATTGAAATAGAAAGGAATTGAATGGAATTGAATGGAGTGGAAGGGCATATAGTGGAAAGGAGTGGACTGGAATGGAATGGAATTGAATGGAATGGAATGGATTTCAGTGGAGAAGAATGGAGTGGAGTGGAGTGGAATGGAGTGGCATGGAATGGAATGGAGTAGAGTGGAATGGAGTGGAATGGAATGGAGTGGAATGTTGTGGAATGGAGTGGAATGGACTGGATGGGAATGGAATGGAATGGAATGGAATGCAATGGATTGGAATATAATGTAATGAAACAGAGGGAAGTGGAGTAGATTGGAGAGGAGTTGAGTGGAATGGATTGGAGTGGAGTGGAATGGAATGGAATGGAGTGGAATGGAATGGAATGGAGTGGAATGGAATGGAATGGAATGGAGTCTAGTGCAATGGAGTGGAGTGGAGTGAAGTGGAATGGAATCGATTGCAGTGGAGAGGAGTGGAATGGAGTTTAGTGGAGTTGTATGGAATGGAATGGAATGGAATGGAGTGAAGGTGAATGGAGTAGAGTGGAATGGATTGGAGTGGAATGGAGTATAGTGGTTTGGAATGTAGTGGAGTGGAGTGGAATGGAATGCAATTGAATGGAATGTAGTGGAGTTGAATGGACTGGAGTGTATTGGAGTTGAATGGAGTGGAACTGAATGGAGTGGAGTAGAGTGGATTTGAGGGGAGTGGAATGGAATGGAGTGGAGTGGAATGGAGTGGACTGGAGTGGAATGGAGTGGAATGGAATGGAGCGGAATGGAATGGAGTGGCATGGAGTGGAATGGAGTGGAGTGGATTGGAGTATAGCAGAGTGGAATGGAATGGAAATTAATGGAAAGGAATAGAGTGGAATGTTGTGGATTGGACTGGATTAGAGTGCAGTGGAGTGGAGTGGAATGGAGTTGAGTGGAGTGGAATGGCGTAGAGTGGAGTTGAGTGGAATGAATTGGAATGGATTGGAAAGGAATGGAATGGAATGGAAGCTGATGTTGTGCCACTGCGCTCCAGGCTGTGTGACAGAGTGAGATTCTCTTGAATGTAACGAATGGAATGGAATGCAGTGGAATGGAATGTAATGGAGTGGACTGGAGTGGAGTGAAGTGGAGTGGAGTGGAAAGGGAAGGAATGAAATGGGAGGTAACGGAATAGAATGAAGTGGAGTGGAGTGGGGTGGAGAGGTGTGCAGTGGAATGGAGTGGAATGGTAAGGGATGGAGTGGAATGAGGTGGAGTGGAGTGCAGTGGAGTCGAAAGGAGTGGAATGGAGTGTACTGGAATCGGATGTAAGGGAATGTAGTGGAGCGGAGTGGAAAGGAAAGGAACGGAACGGAGTGGAGAGGAGTGGAGCAGAGCAGAACGGAAAGGAATAAAACGGAACAGCAGCGGAGATAGTGCCACCGCGCTCCAGACTGGGTGACAAACTGAGACTCTCTCGAAAGAAAGGAATGGAATGGAATGCAGTGGAATGCAATGGAATGGAACGGATTGGAGTGGAGGAAAGTTGAGTGAATGCAATGGAGTGGAATGGAGGGGAATGGAATGGAATGGAGTGCATTGGTGTGGAATTGAGTGAAGAAGGATGAAGTGCAGTCTAATGGAATGGAATGGAATGGAATGGAGTGGAATTGAGTGGAGTGTAGTCGAGTGGAATGGAATGGAGTTGAGTGGAATGGAATGGAGTTAAATGGAATGGAGTGGAATGGAATGGAATGATGAGGATTGGAATGGAATGGAATGGAGTGTAGTTGAATGGAGTGCAGTTGAATGGAGTGGAAAGGAGTGGAAATGAAAGGAGTTGAGTGGAGAGTAGTGGAGTGTAGTGGAGTGTAGTGGAGGGAAATTGAGTTAGTGGAGTGGATTGAAGTGGAGTGGAATGGAGTGGAATGTAGTTTAATGGAGTGGAGTGGAGGGGAATGGAGTGGAGTGGAATGGAGTGGTGTGAAATGGATTGGAGTTTAGTTTAGTGGAATGGAATGGAATGGAGTGGAATGGAATGGAATGGAGAGGGATTGAATGTGGTGGAATGCAATGGAGTGGAATGGAAAGGAATGGAATATTGAGCCATATTTTTTAAACACTTGAGACAGCATGAAAGGAAGCTTGCCTACATGGTAACAATGGTTATCTTTAGGTAGCAGAATTCAAGACTGCTTCTTTTTCTTTTTTTCCTACTTGTATATTCTCTATTTCCCTGTGTGATGATTTAAGACTGTTGTGATGAAAAGACTAGTATTCTAACTCCATGCATCATAAGCACACACCGTGCCCTGGCTGGCAGGACGGGGAGGAGGGAGCATGTCTGTTCACCTGGCCACCCCTAGGCAACTATGCAGAGAAAGACACAGGCACTTCCCCTCTGCAGCCAGAGTTAAGAAGGCTTGATGTGAAACGAATCATTCCAGGGGAGCTAAATCCCGACCTTATCGAATTCTGTATCCTGAGGCTGATTAATTTACACTGAAAAATAAAATAAGCATCATCTTTAAATAGGGATTAAATACTCAGGGGGGCCTTAGTTGAACAAACACATACATTTTATGGTATGGATTCAGGGGGCCCGGGGTGAGGCAAGGGGTATCTGTGGGGATGCTCTCTGAGCTAAGGTGAGAAAATCGCCAGTGCTTCTGGATTCCGGAGTGCATTCACCTTTAGCTTCTTGTCTGGATACCTGCAGAAAACCAAAGAGCCACCATGTAGCAGGATCTTCACACAGGAAATGGATTTGTGCCCTGTGTCCCTGAGGGAGAAGGTATTAGCGGAGGGAGTAGGTGAAGAGTTTGGAGGAAGCCCCTGATGTTCTTAGAAAACAGTAGGAAAATGATTCCCTTGTCTGGGCATTGTTCCCAAATAGGGGACAAGAGCGTGAACTAAAAACAGAGACTCCCAGCTCCCTCCATGGTCCCTGAGTTCAGAAGGGAACCCAGGGAGGTGGGGAAAGTAAAAAATTGAGTGGGCTATCAGACGTGTGCCTGGAGGGACCCAAGAACCTGAGTCAGGCATGATAGTGGGCAGCTGGTGGATTCTTCCAGGCCTGCAGCACAAAGACAGGCGGACATCCCAAGAACAAGCCACGTCTGCAGAGGCCTCTACCTCATCCCTGCCTCATGGGCACAATGACACAGAACAGAATTACATCATGTGGGAGACCATGGGCAGTGTGGATGTCATAATGGAGCTGGACCCAGAAGGTCCCAGACCCAGGTACAGCTATGTCTCTGCTATAGTCAATGTTTTTGTGCTCCTAAAATCCGTGTGTTGAAACCTAAAGCCTGATAGGTTAGGTTTGAATTAGGAGGCAAAGACTTTAGGAAGTGATTTCATCATGAAAGCAAAGACCCCATGAATGGGATAAGTGGCCTTGTAAAAGGGATCCAAGCGAGGTTGTTCTCTCCTTCCACCATGTCAAGACACAGCTAGGAGGTGCCCTCTATAAGGAACAGGCCCTCAACAGACACCCAATCTGCCACTACCTTGACCTTCCACTTGCCAGCATCCAGACCTATGAGACATAAATTTCTACTGCTTATAAGCCCCCTAGGCTAAGGTATTTTGTTACGGTAGCCCAAATGGAATGAGACAGCCTCTGACCATCTTGAGCAACTCACTTATCTGCTGAACTATCCACAGATTTAACTGTGATGAAATCCCTTCAACAGACGTATATTGAACACCTACTGCGTATAAGGACACACTGTGTTATTGAATAGGGTATAAAGCAAGTCACAGTTCCCCAGAGGTAGGCACTGCCATAGCTGAAGAGCAAACCCAAGTTGCTGTGGCCAATGGGGGAAGGGGTGGGTGTCAGAGAAGAAGAGAACATGCTAGAGTCCATGTCTGCAGCAATATTGGAACGTCTAATGGATGGTTCCCAAAGTGGTGACTTCTCGTCTTCTTACAAAAACTCATAGTTGTCCCTGTGTAAAGTCTTCCCGGAAGTGCAGGGCAGTTGAGAATGTGCAGATCAGAAAAGAGAAGAGGACAGAGAGAACACATTCTTGGCATCAGCAGCCACGGACTTCTTGCAGGAAGGAAAGCATTTCTCCTGGATCCCTGGGTAGCACATAAACGTACAGAAATACATTTGTTGGCTATTTGATTCATGGACTTTGAAGATTTGCAGACTGAGAGGCTGAGAATCTTCTCCAACCAGATGGTGTGGGGCGTGGAAGTAGAGAAAGGATCAAGGGAGAAGGAAAACAGAGCAATGAGAAGGGAGCTCTTAGCATGACCAACACAGAGACCTGGATCCCTGCTACCAACAATACAAGCTAATGTATAATGATTGCAGGTCTGCAAACAGCAGGCTTTCCATATCACATGTGGCAAGCTCTGACGACAAACCTGTGTGACAGGTATTGTTGTCGGAGGCAGAGAGTTGCTAAATAATCACACGCAACTGGTGGAATGCCGGAGAGTTTGGTTTTAATTGGTCATCTTCCTGTTTGCTTTCTATTTGTCCCATCTGTAGTTTGTTCTCCTTTTCCTCTTTCTCTGACTTCTTTTGAATTTGTTGAGTATTTTTATTTCATTTAATGTTCTTTGTTGGCCTTTTACATATAACTGTTTTTGCTTCGTTTGGTTTTGAGTTTTAATCATTGCTCTATGGTTTACGGTATGTCATATGGTTTGGATCTCTGTCCCTACCCAAATCTCATGTGGAAATGTAATCCCCAATATCAAACATGGGGCCTGGAGGGAGGTGATTGGATCATGGAGCCAGTTTCTCATGGTTTAACACCATCCCCACTTGGTACTATATAGCGAGTGGGTTCTCACATCTGGTTGTTTAATAGTGTGTGGGACCTCCCCCTCTCTCTCTTCCTCCTGCTCCAGTCACATAAGATGTGCCTGCTTCCCCTTTGCCTTCCGTCATGATTTTAAGCTCCCTGAGGTCTCCACAGAAGCCATGCAGATGACAGAATCATGCTTCCTGTACAGCTGTGAGCCAATTAAACCTCTTTTCTTCATAAACTACCCAGTCTCAGACTTTTTTTTTTTTGAGACGTAGTCTCACTCTGTCACCCAGACTGCAGTGCAGTGGTATGATCTCGGCTCACTGCAACCTCCGCCTCCCTGTTCAAGTGATTCTGCTGCCTCAGCCTCCCGAGTAGCTTAGCTGAGACTACAGGCATATGCCACCAAGCCCACCTAATTTTTTGTGTATTTTTAGTAGAGACAGGGTTTCACCATGTTGGCCAGGATTGTCTCAATCTCTTGAACTCGTAATCCACCCACATCAGCCTCTCAAAGTGCTGGGATTACAAGCATGAGCCACCATGCCCAGCCCCAGTCTCAGACATTTCTTTTTTTATTTATTCATTTTTTAATTATTATTATACTTTAAGTTTTTAGATACATGTGCACAACGTGCAGGTTTGTTACATATGTATACATGTGTCATGTTGGTGTCCTGCATCCATTAACTCCTCATTTAGCATTAGGTATATCTCCTAATGTCATCCCTCCCCCCTTCCCCCCACCCCACAACAGCCCCCACTGTGTGATATCTTCCTTCCTGTGTCTATGTGTTCTCATTGTTCAATTCCCACCTATGAGTGAGAACATGTGGTGTTTTGCTTTTTGTCCTTTTGATAGTTTGCTGAGAATGATGGTTTCCAGCTTCATCCATGTCCCCACAAAGGACATGAACTCATCATTTTTTATGGCTGCATAGTATTCCATGATGTATATGTGTCACATTTTCTTAATCCAGTCTATCATTGTTGGACATTTGGGTTGGTTCCAAGTCTTTGCTATTGTGAATAGTGCCACAATACGTGTGCATGTGTCTTTATAGCAGCATGATTTATAATCCTTTGGGTATATACTCAGTAATGGGATGGCTGGGCCAAATGGTATTTCTAGTTCTAGATCCCTGAAGAATCGCCACACTGACTTCCGTAATGGTTGAACTAGTTTACAGTCCCACTAACATTGTAAAAGTGTTCCTATTTCTCCACATCTTTTCCAGCATCTGTTGTTTCCTGACTTTTTAATGATCGCCATTCTAACTGGTGTGAGATGGTATCTCATTGTGGTTTTGATTTGCATTTCTCTGATGGCCAGTGATGATGAGCATTTTTTCATGTGTTTTTTGGCTGCGTAAATGTCTTCTTTTGAGAAGTGTCAGACATGTCTTTATAGCAGTGCAAGAACAGACTAATACAGTATATGTATTTATCTTAACATTGGCTGCCATCAACATTATACCACTTCACATAGAGGATAAGAACCTTAAAACTCTGCCCATTCATTTCCCTCCTTTTGGGTTTTGTGTTATGGTTTTCATGCATTTTACTTCTATATGTGCTGTAAACTCACATTAATTTGTTATCATTTTTGCCTTAAACAGTCAATTATCTTTTAGAAATGCTTTTTAATGTTGTATTTTTGCTCACACATTTGCCATCTCTGGTGCTCTATATTCTTTTGTGTAGATCTGGACTTCCATCTGTTTTCACTTTCCCTCTGCCTGAAACATTTCCTTTAATATTCCTTGTAGTGAGGACTTGCTAGTAATGCATTCTTCAAGCTTTTCAGTGTCTGAAAGTCTTTATTTCACTATCATCTGTGAAAGATATTTTTGCTGGGTGTAGAATTCTAGACTGATGATCGTTTTATCCTTAAGTATTTTATAGAAGTCACTCCACTATCCTCTGATTTGCATTGTTTCTTTTTTTTTTTTTTTGAGACAGGTTCTCGCTCTGTCACCCAGGCTGCAGTGCAGTGGCATGATTTCAGCTCACTGAAACCTTTACCTCCTGGGTTCAAGCAATCCTCCCGCCCCAGCGTCCCAAGTAGCTGAGACTACAGGCATGTGCCACTGCACCCAGCTAATCTTTGCATTTTATGTAGTGGCCAGGTTTTGCCATGTTGCCCAGGATTGTCTAGGACTCCAGGCCTCAAGTGATCATCCTGCCTTGGCCTCCCAAAGTGCTGGGATAACAGGCATGTGCCACCATGCCTGAACTCGCGTTGTTTCTAACCAGACGTTTCCAATCTTTTTTTTTTTTCTTTTTTCTTTTGAGACAGAGTCTCACTCTGTTGCCCAGGCCAGAGTGCAATGGCGCCATCTCAGCTCACTGCAACCTCCGCCTCCCAGGTTCAAGCGATTCTCCCTGCCTCAGCCTCCTGAGTAGTTGGGGTTGCAGATGCGTTCCACCATGCCCTGCTAATTTTTGTATTTTTAGTAGAGACGGGGTTTTGCCATGTTGCCCAGGCTGGTCTTGAGCTCCTGGGCTTAAGTGATCATCCTTTCTCAGCCTCACAAAGTGCTGCGATTACAGGTGTGAGCCACCATGCTCAGCCTATTTTCATCTTTGTTCCTCTCTGTATAATGTCCTTTTCCCTTTCGTAACCTTTCAGATTTTCTCTTTGTCACTGATTTTGGGCAATTTGATTATGATGTGCTTCAGTGTGTCATCCTCATGTCTCTTGTGCTACAGGTTAATTGGTTCTTAGATCTCTGGGTTTACAGGTTTTCTCAAATTTAAATTTTTTCAGCCAGTTTTTTCAAATATTTTTTCTTCTACTCCCCACCTTCTTCAGGAACTCCAATTACACATATATTAGTCCTGTTTTTGCTGATTTTCTGTTCAATTTTTTTCATTATTTTCTCCATGTTCCATTTTTGGTAGTTTCTACTGCTACATCTTCCAGTTAACTAATCCCTTTTTGAATAATATCTATTCTATTTTAAATGTCATTTAGGATATTTTTCATCTCAGACATTGTATTTTTCACCTCTAGAAGTTCAAGCTGGGTCTTCCATGTCTCTGCTTCCATGTTCTAGCTTCTCTTTATCTTCTTCTTGTGGAATGTTATCATTACAATAACTCTTTTAATATCGTTGCCTACTAATTCCATCTTATCTGCCATTTCTGTATCTATTGATCAAGATTTCTTCTCATTATTGAGACATTTCGTTTTTCTTCACATGCCTGGTAATTTTCAGCTGGATGGCAGACAACGTGAAATTTATCTTATTGTGTGTTGGATATTGTTGGGTTCCTATAAATATTATTGAGCTATGTTCTAGGATGCAGTTCAATTATCTGGAAAGATTTTGGTTCTTTGAGGGTTTTCTTTGAGGTCTTGCTAAGTAGGACCTTAGCAGCCTCGGCCTAGATCTAATCTTCCACACTACGGAGGCAATTCTTTTCTGAGTGTTCCATCCAATGGTCTGGGAAGTATAAGATTTGTCCACTGTTGCTGGTGGGAACACCAAATATGCCTGGTTCTGTGGGAGGCTCAAGCATTGTTCTTTCTGTTTCCTTCAGGTATTTTTCCCCCAGACTTGTAGTTTACACACATACAGGTGCTGATCAGTATTTAACTGAAGACTCTGGAGGTTTTTTGTTTTGTGACTTTGTCCTCTTCATGCCCTGAATACTCTGCCCTGCAGAGTTTATCTGAGCTTCTTTAGTCTCCCTGGACTCCCAGCTTATCTCCTCAACTCAGGACCATCACCAGGCTCAGTCTGGGTTCTCCCTCTTTGAGCTGTGGCCTAGAAACTGTTTGCCTTCTAGTCACCGCACCTGGGAAGTCTAGAGTCATGAGAAACCCTAGGCTATGTTGCAGAAAGCCCACTATCCCCACTTCACCACACTGTACTCTCTCCATCCAGTGCCAGCTACAGCCACGCTGCCTCACAGTGCAGAATGCTAGCCAGAGACCAAGCTTTCTGCAGTGGCTTGGCTGGTGCCCACAGATAAGGATGGCCAAGAAGTGCTCCCTGAAGCCAGCAGATATCACCAATCAGTTTTACATCTGCCAGGCACTGAGAATCTCTGGACACCAGAAGTGTCCTCTGTTGCCAGAGTGAACTCTTAAGTGAGGACTCCAGAAGGCCCTGAAATGTGGGCAGGTTCCTATCATTGCCTGTATGTGGCCACAAGAACACAGACACTTTCCATGGCTGGTGAGATGTCCAGCACAATGGGGGCTCTGGAAAGCCACTTTTCAAATTTAGGCCTTAGCTGAACTCTCCATTTACCTCAGACCAGGCAGTGCACATTATGGGGGACACCACTGGGTGCTGGGATGAGAATGGCACTTGGTATGTGAGCTAGGATTGAGAGCCCACTGCTCTCTTCCCAAGCCAGGCAGTGGCCAGTTATCATCTCTGGCTTCTGTCCTCTTACCAGCCTCCTCTGCCACAATTGCATTTTTGGCAGGCAGTGGATCAAGGAAGCACTGGCAGTTGAGGACTATGTGGTGAACCACTACTGGCCTAGCAATCCCAACCTGACAGCAGAACAGGAGTACAGCAGTGCTGAGGTGAACTTGACAGAGAACTTTGAGACCATGAGGGCAGCCAACGCTTCCAATGTATCAGAACCTGCCTCTCCCACACATTTATTATAGACCAACTCAACCATCTCCTGTCAACAAGAAATGGTCCTCACTCTAAACCATCATCCTTGGATTTAGATCATGGTGCTGTCCTGTCTTTAGTATGGAACTGAAAATCTTTAATTTCCAAAAAAATGTAAGGTTTTGGGCTACAGCCTTATTAAAACAAACAAATATGAGCATAGTAGTCTACAGATGAAATATCTGGGGCTCTAAACTAACTGCTACTTGAAAGTATAATCACTGTCTTTTTGTTTGTTTCTTTAGCCTGGTAGGACAATGTCAGAAATTTCTTTTGTTATAGGGAATATAAAACACAGTTTGAACAAAAGCAGCAATAAAACTACAAACTATTTTTTGGTGTATTTGCTTAAGTATAATATAGCTGATTGGGGATTTATCATGTAACGTTAGTTTGCTAAGTTTTCATTAAGTTTGTTAAACTTGAATTGTGAATAAATATATGTCTGATTCATATTGTAATTAAACTGCACATTGACGTAAACTGTACATTAAAAGTTGCTGCACATTGTCATCCAAAATAATACTTAGGTAAAACCAAAAATAATATAAAGTAATGTGAAGGAACCTACCCTAAAATAAAAATACAGTTAATATGGAATTGCAAAACTAGAATGGGAGAAATATTTACCCATAAAATTCTGTTTGGAACATTGATATAGCACTAGGAAAGAATTTTTCTAAATAACTACAATGTTCAACTGTGACTGTGCATCTGTGAAGACCAGACATTTTGAATCATTACCCTGTGGTGTGTGGCAGTACAATTTTACAGAAATGCACTACAATAATTAATAAAATTCTCTAATGGGAAGATTTTAATGAATAAGTATCTACACTATAAATATTTATAATATAGGTGCTATTATTTCAGAAAATAAAAAAGCTGTATTACAGCCTTTAAAAGCAAATAATAGCCTTACATTTCTAAATAAAGAAAAAATATAAATTTTATGAAATATGGTTGAGTAATTGATAAAATAAAAATTGGGGCATAAATAATATTATAGTTTGGATAGAGGTGGAAAAAAGTGGATGAAAATTTTAATGAGCCCTTTTTGCCTGCACTAAACTTAATCTTATCGGTGAACACTGTAATATTTATAGGGTACCTACTAGCTATCTAATTTACTTTTTACACAATGCATAAATCCTAGCCTATTGGTCTTAATATTTGAAACTAAAATAACACACAAACGTACAAGAGAACAAAATAAGGAAGAAATGTATGGAGACAGTGTCATTATCAAGGTGGTGGAAGAGGAGGTCCCTACTTTTGTATTCCCTTGCAGCAATAAAAACTAGTCAGCCATCCATCAACCAAAGTAACTTTATGAGAGATCCAGGCACAGTGGCTCATGACAGTAATCTCCATTCAGGAGCCTGAGGCGGGAGGACTGCTTCAGGCCAGGAGTTCAAGAACAGCCTGGGCAATATAGTGAGCTTTGGGATAAAGGGCATTATGAAACCTTGCTAAAACCCAAGATCGAAAAGGGTCATTTTGAGAAGGCAGGCCTTTTGGTTAATAAGGTGTCATATTATCCAAAGCAATCTGTAAGTTAACTCAAATCCCTATCAAAATCCCTGTCCCACTTTTTATAGTAATAGAAAATGCAAGCCTACAATGTAGGCTGAATGGCCAAGCCAATCATGAGGAATAAGAAAAAAGCTGGGAACATCATACTCGTGACTCACACAAGACAGTTCAAAAGTCACAGTTTGTAGATAACCTGGGGAAACCCTGCTAGGTACTCAGTGGGGGCCACACTCACCCACACATCTGCTGTTAGGCCCAGCATATAGCAGAACCTGCCCTAGTGCCTGCTGTACAAAACAAAGCCCTGAAGACAATCCAGCCTGCCCAAAAACATGACAGAACTCACAACCACACTTGCTCCTGGTAACAAGCCCACTAAAGGTAAAACCCATTTCAGATTCAGCAGCCACCTTGTAACGCAGCTACAAGCCTTTTTACTGAAAACCCAGTAAAGATCTCATCAGCCTTGAGACCCAACGGATGAAGATCTTTACCTACTAAAACCAGTTTATAAAAATGAAAAGAGGTGGCTGGGCACGGTGGCTCACACCTGTAATCCCAGCACTTTGAGAGACTGAGGTGGGTGGATCACGAGGTCAGGAGTTCAAGACCAGCCTGGCCAAGATGGTGAAACACTGTCTCTACTAAAAATACAAAAATTAGCCAGGCATGGTGTTTGGCGCCTGTAACCCCAGCTACTCGGGATGCTGAGGCAGAGAATTGCTTGAACCCAGGAGGCGGAGGTTGCAGTGAGCCAAGATCGTGCCACAGCACTCCAGCCTGGGTGACAGAGCGAGACTCCATCTCAAAAACAAAACAAAAACAACAACAAAAAATGAAAAGAGGTGTTTGCTCCTTCAAATGCACAAACACCAAAGCAAGTTTATACCATGCCCATTCTAACTGTGGTATTTTAACATAGAACTGGAAGTCCTACATAGAATAATTAAGTCCTAAATCAAATCATTAAGCTAGAAAAGCTAAAAGATCCAAATTGAAAGAAGAAATAACGTCACTGTTTGTAGATGACATAATGGTATATATGAAAGACATAAATAGTACATTTAAATAGTGCGTTTAATACATCTATATATAAATAGTGCATCTAATAAATGCACTCAGTAAAGAAGCAGAATATACAATTAAAATACAAATATGATTTTTGTTTCTATATGCCAGCAACAAAGCAGTAAAAAAAAAAAATCTCATTTACAAAAACAACAAAATAATAGATTTCTTCGCCATAAATTTACCCAATGTGGTGAAAGATCTTTACAATAACAAATAAAATATATTGATAAAAAAATTAAAGAAGATACAAATAAATGTAAATACATTACATGTTTATGGATTGGAAGAATATTGTCTAAGTGCCATATTATCCAAAGCTATCTGTAGATTAATTCAACTTCCTATCAAAATTCCTGTGCCACTTTTTACAGTAATAGAAAATAAAGTCTGCAATGTATATAAAACTATAAGGAATATTGAATGGCCAAAGCAATCATGAGGAATAAAACGAAATCTGGGGACATTATACTTTATTATTTAAAACTACATTTCAAGACTACTGTAAACATAATAGACTGGAAGGTTTATAGGAACCAACACAAAAACCAATGGAACAGAATGCAGAGCCCAGAATTAAATCTATGGATCTAAAGTTAATCTTTGACAAGGGCAATATGAATACGCAATACAAAAGGTGTAGCCTTTTCAATACTTAGTGCTGGGAAAACTCTGGGATACTCGCAGGCACAATAATAAAACTTGATTATATTTCTTACATCAGACACAAAAATTGACTTAATATAAAGACTTAAATTTAATACATAAATCCTTAAAAGAAAATCTTTCAAAAACCATATGAAAAGCCTCCATGATACTGGCCTTGGCAATGTTTTTTTTAAATATGATATCAAAAGTATAGCAGTAAAACCAGACATAAAGTTGTAGTGTATTAAACTATTGTGCACGGCAAAATATAAGAAAACTTTTAAGATGGGATAACATATTTGCAAACCATATATGATAAGAGGTTAGTATTCAAAATATAGCAGAAACTCATACAAATCAGAAGCTAAATAATAATAATTATAATACCCAGCTAAAAAATAGGCAAAAGACTCAACTATTTTTATTATTATTATACTTTAACTTTTAGGGTACATGTGCACAACGTGCAGGTTTGTTAGACATGTATACATGTGTCATGTTGCTTTGCTGCACCCATTAACTCGTCATTTAGCATTACGTATATCTCCTAATGCAATCCCTCCCCCCTCCCCCACCCCACAACAGTCCCCAGTGTGTGATGTTCCCCTTTTGGTGTCCATGTGTTCTCATTGTTCAATTCCCACCTATGAGTGAGAACATGCTGTGTTTGGTTTTTAGTCCTTGCGATAGTGTGCTGAGAATGATGGTTTCCAGCTTCATCCATGTCCCTACAAAGGACATGAACTCATCATTATTTATGGCTGCATAGTATTCCATGGTGTATATGTGCCACATTTTCTTAATCTAGTCTATTATTGTTGGTCATTTGTGTTGGTTCCAAGTCTTTCCTATTGTGAATAGTGCCGCAATAAACATACGTGTGCATGTGTCTCTATAGCAGCATGATTTATAATCCTTTGGGTATATACCCAGTAATGGGATGGCTGGGTCAAATGGTATTTCTAGTTCTAGTTCTAGTTCCCTGAGGGATCCCCACACCGACTTCCACTCGGTTTGAACTAGTTTACAGTCCCACCAACAGTGTAAAAGTGTTCCTATTTCTCCACATCCTCTCCAGCACCTGTTGTTTCCTGACTTTTTAATGATTGCCATTCTAACTGGTGTGAGATGGTATCTCATTGTGGTATTGATTTGCATTTCTCTGATGGCCAGTGATGGTGAGCATTTTTTTCTTGTTTTTTTTGCCTGCATAAATGTCTACTTTTGAGAAGTGTCTGTTCATATCCTTCGCCCACTTGTTGATGGGGTTGTTTGTTTATTTCTTGTAAATTTGTTTGAGTTCATTGTAGATTCTGGATATTAGCCCTTTGTCAGATGAGTAGACTGCAAAAATTTTCTCCCATTCTGTATGTTGCCTGTTCATTCTGATAGTGGTTTCTTTTGCTGTGCAGAAGATCTTTAGTTTAATTAGATCCCATTTGTCAATTTTGGCCTTTGTTGCCATTGTTTCACGTGTTTTAGACATGAAGTCCTTGCCCATGCCTATGTCCTGAATGGCATTGCCTAGGTTTCTTCTAGTGTTTTTATGGTTTTAGGTCTAACATGTGAGTCTTTGATCCATCTTGAATTAATTTTTGTATAAGGTGTAAGGAAGAAATCCATTTTCAGCTTTTTACATATGGCTAGCCAGTTTTCCCAGCACCGTTTATTAAATAGGGAATCCTTTCCCCATTTCTTGTTTTTGTCGGGTTGTTCAAAGATCAGATAGTTGTATATATGTGGTATTATTTCTGAGGGCCCTGTTCTGTTCCATTGGTTTATATCTCTGTTTTGGTATCAGTACCATGCTGTTTTGGTTACTGTAGCATTAAAGTGTAGTTTGAAGTAAGGTAGGGTGATGCCTCCAGCTTTCTTCTTTTGGCTTAGGATTGAATTGGCAATGCAGGCTGTTTTTTGGTTCCATATGAACTTTAAAGTACATTTTACCAATTGTGTGAAGAAAGTCATGGGTAGCTTGATGGGCATGACATTGAATCTATAAATTACCTTGGGCAGTATAGCCATTTTCACGATATTCATTCTTCCTACCCACGAGCATGGAATGTTCTTCCATTTGTTTGTATCTTCTTTTATTTCATTGAGCAGTGGTTTGTATTTCTCCTTGAAGAGGTCCTTCACGTCCCTTGTAAGTTGTATTCCCAGGTATTTTATTCTCTTTGAAGAAACTGTGAATGGGAGTTCACTCATGATTTGGCTCTCTGTTTGTCTGTTATTGGTGTATAAGAATGCTTGTGATTTTTGCACATCGATTTTGTATCCTGTGACTTTGCTGAAGTTGCTTATCAGTTTAAGGAGATTTTGGGCTGAGACAACGGGGTTTTTAGATAGACAATCATGCATCTGCAAACAGGGACAATTTGACTTCCTCTTTTCCTAACTGAATGACTTTTATTCCCTTCTCCTGCCTGATTGCCCTGGCCAGAACTTCCAACACTATGTTGAATAGGAGTGGTGAGATAGGGCATCCGTGTCTTGTGCCAGTTTTCAAAGGGAATGCTTCCAGTTTTTGTCCATTCAGTATGATAGTGGCTGTGGGTTTGTCATAGGTAGCTCTTATTATTTTGAAATACGTCTCATCAATACCTAATTTATTGACAGGTTTTAGCATGAAGTGATGTTGAATTTTGTCAAAGGCTTTTTCTCCATCTATTGAGATAATCTTGTGGTTTTTGGCTTTGATTCTGTTTATATGCTAGATTACGTTTTTTGATTTTCGTATGTTGAACCAGCCTTGTAACCCCAGGGATGAAGCCCACTTGATCATGGTGGATAAGCTTTTTGATGTGTTGCTGGATTCGGTTTGCCATTATTTTATTGAGGATTTTTGCATCAATGTTCATCAAGGATATTGGTCTAAAATACTCTTTTTTTGTTTTGTCTCTTCCAGGCTTTGGTATCAGGATGATGCTGGTCTCATAAAATGAGTTATGGAGGCTTCCCTCTTTTTCTGTTGATTGGAATAATTTCAGAAGGAATGGTACCAGCTCCTCCTTGTACCTCTGATAAAATTCGGCTGTGAATCCATCTGGTCCTGGACTTTTTTTGGTTGGTAAGCTATTAATTATTGCATCAATTTCAGAGCCTGTTATTGGTTTATTCAGAGATTCAACTTCTTCCTTATTTAGTCTTGGGAGAGTGTATGTGTCTAAGAATTTATCCATTTCTTCTAGATTTTCTAGTTTATTTACTTAGAGGTGTTTGTAGTATTCTCTGATGGTAGTTTGTATTTCTGTGGGATCAGTGGTGATAACCCGTTTGTCATTATTTCTTACGTCTATTTGATTCTTCTCTCTTTTCTTCTTTATTAGTCTTGCTAGTGGTCTAGCAATTTTGTTGATCTTTTCAAAAAACCATCTCCTGGATTCATTGATTTTTTGAAGGGTTTTTTGTGGCTCTATTTCCTTCAGTTCTGCTCTGATCTCGTTATTTCTTGTCTTCTACTAGCTTTTGAATGTGTTTGCTCTTGCTTCTCTAGTTCCTTTAATTGTGATGTCAGGGTGTCAATTTTAGATCTTTCCTGCTTTCTCTTGTGGGCATTTAGTGCTATAAATTTCCCTCTACACACTGCTTTGAATGTGTCCCAGAGATTCTGGTATGTTGTGTCTTTGTTCTCATTGGTTTCAAAGAACATCTTTGTTTATGCCTTCATTTCGTTATGTACCCAGTAGTCATTCAGGAGCAGATTGTTCAGTTTCCATGTAGTTGAGCAGTTTTGAGTGAGTTTCTTAATCCTTAGTTCTAGTTTGATTGCACTGTGGTCTGAGAGACAGTTTGTTATGATTTCTGTTCTTTTACATTTGCTGAGGAGTGCTTTACTTCCAACTATGTGGTCAATTTTGGAGTATGTGTGGTGTGGTGCTGAAAAGAATGTATATTCTGTTGACTTGGGGTGGAGAGTTCTGTAGATGCCTATTAGGTCTGCTTGGTACAGACGTGAGTTCAATTCCTGGATATCATTTTTAACTTTCTGTCTTGTTGATCTAATGTTGACAGTGGAGTGTTAAAGTCTCCCATTATTATTGTGTGGGAGTCTAAGTCTCTTTGTATGTCACTCAGGACTTGCTTTATGAGTCTAGGTGCTCCTGTATTGTGTGCACATATATTTAGGATAGTTAGTTCTTCTTGTTGAATTGATCCCTTTAGCATTATGTAATGGCCTTCTTTGTCTCTTTTGATCTTTGTTGGTTTACATTCTGTTTTATCTGAGCCTAGGATTGCAACCCCTTCCTTTTTTTGTTTTCCATTTGCTTGGTAGATCTTCCTTCATCCCTTTATTTTGAGCCTATATGTGTCTCTGCACGTGAGGTGGGTTTCCTGACTACAGCACATTGATGGGTCTTGACTCTTTATCCAATTTGCCAGTCTGTGCACTTTAACTCAAGCATTTAGCCCATTAACATTTAAAGTTAGTATTGTTATGTGTGAATTTGATCCTGTCATTATGATGTTAGCTGGTTATTTTGCTCATTAGTTGATGCGGCTTCTTCCTAGCCTCGATGGTCTTTACATTTTGACATGTTTTTGCAGTGGCTGGTACCGGTTGTTCCTTTCCATGATTAGTGCTTCCTTCAGGAGCTCTTTTAGGACAGGTCTGATGGTGACAAAATCTCTCAGCATTTGCTTGTCTGTAAAGGATTTTATTTCTCCTTCACTTATGAAGTTTAGTTTGGCTGGATATGAAATTCTAGGTTGAAAATTCTTTTCTTTAATAATGTTGAATATTGGCCCCCATGTCTTCTGGCTTGTACAGTTTCTCCTAAAAGATCAGCTGTTAGTCTTATGGGCTTCCCTTTGTGGGTAACCTGACCTTTCTCTCTGGCTGCCCTTAACAAATTTTTCTTCATTTCAACTTTGGTGAATCTGACAATTATGTGTCTTGGAGTTTCTCTTCTCGAGGAGTACCTTTGTGGCGTTCTCTGTATTTCCTGAATTTGAATGTTGGCCTGTCTTGCTAGATTGGGGAAGTTCTCCTGGTTAATATCCTGTGGATTTTTTTTCAACTTGGTTCCATTCTCCCCGTCACTTTCAGGTACCCCAATTAGACATAGATTTGGTCTTGTCACATTGTCCCATATTTCTTGTAGGTTTTGTTCATTTCTTTTTATTCTTTTTTCTCTAAACTTCTCTTCATGCTTCATTTCATTCAATTCATCTTCCATCGCTGATACCCTTTCTTCCAGTTGATTGCATCGGTTACTGAGGCTTGTGCACTCATCACGTAGTTCTCGTGTCATGGTATTCAGCTCCATCAGGTCCTTTAAGAACTTCTTTGCATTGGTTATTCTAGTTATCCATTTGTCTAATTATTTTTCAATGGTTTTAACACATTGCCATTGGTTTGAACTTCCTCCTTTAGCTCAGAGTAGTTTGATCTTCTGAATCCTTCCTCTCTCAGCTTGTCATAGTCATTCTCCATCCAGCTTTGTTCCGTTACTGCTGAGGAGATGTGTTCCTTTGGAGGAGGAGAGGTGCTATGACTTTTAGAGTTTCCAGTTTTTCTGCTCTGTTTTTTGCCCATTTTGTAGTTTTATCTATCTTTCGTCTTTGATGATGGTGACGTTCAAATTGGTTTTTGGTGTGGATGTCCTTTCTGTTTGTTAGTTTTCCTAACAGACAGGACCCTCAGCTGCAGGTCTGTTGGAGTTTACTGGAGGTCCACTCCAGACCCTGTTTGCCTGGGTATCAGCAGCGGTGTCTGCAGAAGAGCAGATATTGGTGAACCGTAAATGCTGCTGCCTGATGGTTCCTCTGGAAGTTTTGTCTCAGAGGAATATCCGGCCGTGTGGGGTGTCAGTCCACCCCTACTGGGAGTACCTCCCAGTTAGGCTACTCGGTGGTCAGGGACCCACTTGAGGAGGCAGTCTGCCCATTCTCAGACCTCAAGCTGTGTGCTGGGAGAACCACTACTCTCTTCAAAGCTGTGGGACAGGGACATTTATGTCTGCCGAGGTTATTGCTGTCTTTTGTTTGCCTGTGCCCTGCCCCCAGGGGTGGAGTCTACAGAGGCAGTCAGGCCTCCTTGAGCTGTGGTGGGCTCCACTGAATTCGAGCTTCCCAACCGCTTTGTCTACCTACTCAAGCCTGAGCAATGGCAGGCTCCCCTTCCCCCAGCCTCACTGCCACCTTGCAGTTTGATCTCAGACTGCTGTGCTAGCAATGAGTGGGGCTCCTTGGGTGTAGGAACCTCTGAGCCAGGTGTAGGATATAAACTCCCGGTGTGCTGTTTGTGAATCTGGCTGTAAAAGCGCAGTATTAGGGTGGGAGTGACCCGATTTTCCATGTGCCATCTGGCACCCCTTTCTTTGACTAGGAAAGGGAATTCCCTGACCCCTTGCACTTCCCAGGTGAGGCAATGCCTCACCTTGCTTCATCTCATGTGCAGCACACTGTACTCACTGTCCTGCGCCCACTGACTGGCACTCCCCAGTGAGATGAGCCTGGTTCCTTAGTTGGAAATGCAGAAATCAGCCATCTTCTGCGTCGCTCATGCTGGAAGACGTAGACTGGAGCTGTTCCTATTTGGCCATCTTTGCTCCACCGACCAAAACTAAATATTTTTTACAAACATATTGAAATAGCCAACAGGTGTGTAGAAAGATGCTAAACATTACCATTCATGAGAAAATTGGAAATAAAAAGTTACCATTTTACAGCAGTTGGAATGGCTAATATCAAAAAAAAGAAATATGACAAGTGTTAACAAGGATGTGACAAAATATTTCTGTACAGTCTTAATGAGTTGAAAACTGGAAGAGTCATTATGAAAATTAGTATGCAGGCTATTTTAAAAAATAGAACTATCATACAATCCCGAAATTCCACTTCTGTCTATAAACAAAATAAAATCAGCATCTCAGAAATAATTTGCACCCCTGTATTCAATGCAGCATTATTCACAACTGTCAAGGGTATTTTTTTTTAAAACGACTTATCTGTAGATGCTGAATGGATAAGAAAATTTTGTATAAATAGACAACCAAATATTATTCACCCATAAAACGAATGAAATTCTGCTATTTCAACAACATGAACGGAGCTGGGTACATTATGCTATGCAAAATAAGCCAGGCACAGAAAGACAAACACTCTATGTTCTCACTTAAATGGAGAACTTTAAAAGCCTGAACTCATAGAAGCAGACAGTACAATGGCAATGAGCAGAACTGGAGGTAGAAGAAATAATAAGGTGTTCAAAGAGTACAAACTTTCTGTTATAAGATAAATAAGTTTCGAGGGTCTAATATATAGCTTTAAGATGTAGTTAATAAGAGTGTGTTATATGCTTAAAATTTGCTACAACAGTAGGAGACCTCAAATGCTTTCACTACAAAAAACATAACCATGTGAGGTGACATAAATGTTCATCAACTTAATTGTATTAAACATTTTACAATATATATACCTATCAAATTTTTATAATGTACACAATACATAATTATGCAATTTTTATTGGTCAAAAAATTAATGTTACGTACACATGCATATATTCACATGTGTGTATATACACACATATATAACACATACATACTTATCAATTACATATGTTATGTATATACTTGTGTGTGTGTATATATATATACACACACACATATCAATGACAAAATCCTAGTAAGCTTCAAACTAAACAAGAGAAAATTATAAAATGATAACTATTTAAAAATCAGGAAGCAAATGGGTATTTAATACACGATCAGCAATATTCTAAGTTCCTCAATGGCAAAGTACATGTTTTAAATGTAGAAAGTAGATATATTAAACCATATTACAGTTTAGGAATTATGGCACAGAGTGTTTACAGTATTAGCCTCAATACATACCAAAAATTTTAAATTTTGAAGTAAAATAATATTTGGTTTTATTATATGGGACAGATGCTTAGGATTCTCATAAAATTATTGAATATTAATTTCTGTAGAATCACATTTTAAACCTTCACAGGATATGAAATTATAAAGCAGAAAACATACGACATCTGGATGTGGTGTCTCTGTGATTTCTAAACCAAATCCCAATATCTCCACTACCTTCACACATTTTAGACAAGACTCAAAATGGAAATTAGAAAATGTTTAACATAGAGTTCCTTAAAAATCACAGATGGCCCCATGTCTTCAAAAGCAATAAAAGAGCAAGCAGCCAGGTCCTCCAGTCCCTTGTAAGCCATGCAGAGGACTTTGATTTTCTTTGTAACATGGAAGAATGATCATTGAAGGGGAAGTCCAGTCCTAGAAAATTGAAGAGCATGGGGCAGAAGATGTCTGTCTCTAATGAAAGCAAGAGAAAGAAATCAGGGCTTCTCAGAAAAGATTTCCATTGGAGCATAGCTTCGCAAACCACACTTTAAGATCTGGCTTTCTCTTTGACCTTTGGACAT
Source organism: Pongo abelii (assembly GCF_028885655.2). Classification (NCBI taxonomy): domain Eukaryota; kingdom Metazoa; phylum Chordata; class Mammalia; order Primates; family Hominidae; genus Pongo; species Pongo abelii. The sequence goes on along the minus strand of NC_072000.2, from coordinate 11,289,430 downwards.
CTCATCTGTGTCATCTGCCTTATTCACTCCCACCTATTTGGATGTTTGGCTACTATCTCCTATCTCCTCACACTCTGGGGCTTTTTCTTTTACTCAATGTAGGTGATCAGGTTTAGCTTAGAGAACAGCCAAGGACTCTGTATTAGAAAAAGTAATATGACTTATGCTGTGATTTTCCAGTTACTACTTAGTACTGTGCTCAGTGGAAAGAAACAGAACATTATAAAAGAGTCTAAAAATGTAATACCAAATACTATTTCCTTACAGAAACCTTATGATATTTAAAAACTTTTCTAAATTTGTGGATCCTTAGCTCCACGACCCAGTGCTGCTGAATCAAAACTTGGTGGTTGTTGGCTGGGCATGGTGACTCACACCGCTGATCACAGAACTTTGAAAGGCCGAGACAGTCAAATCACTTAAGCCCAGGAGTTTGAGGCCAGCCTGGGCAACATGGCGAGACCTAGTCTATGGGTTGAGGGTGGGGAGGAGGGGAAAAGGTTGTGGTAATGGGAGGTGGTAATGCGATTATAAGATGTGGGCAACCATATTTTGTGCCTCTAAATTTGTGGAGTTACCACTAATCTAAAATTAAGGATACAGATCAGCTGAAGAAAGAAAAAGATTTATGTCGAGGTGAAACCTCATCGTGGGGGTCCGCAGCTGCAATACCGCCAGGCGGCAGCATCCCACCTCTTTCGCCTGGCTGCAGCCCCACCAGGATCCCGACTCCAGCTGGGGCACTGTGGGAGGTACTAGACCCGGAAGGCACAGGCGCGGGTTTACTGCCCTCTGGGGTGTCTTCCCGCTCCCCGGACCCCAGGCAATTCAATTCATTCATTAAGCGCCGCCGCAACCATCCAAGCTGGCGCAGCAGGTCCCACAGTCGCCAGCCAAGGCCTCTGCTCCAGAACCCGTGGGCTGCTTTCCTGGGGGGAATGACATTGTCTTCGCCAGCCACGAAGAAATCTGTCCCTGTGCACCCTGTTTCCCATTGCCCCGGACTTCGTGTAAACTCTAGCCCCGAGGACATGAGAGAGACCCAGGCCTGGCCCCGTGGACACGCTCAGTCCCACGGCTTCCACCAGACGGACGAGGGCACTCTAAAAATCTCTGGGCCCACCACACCAAGGAGACAGAAAGAAGCAAACAAAGGAAGAACCCTATGAAACGCACCCCCACAGCAACCAACCAATCCAAGAAAAAAAATAAAGTCTCAGAGCTCCATTGGTGTTCCAGTGTGGGCAACCCTGACCTCCTGTTCTAGCCTGGCCCAAGCACCCTCCACCTCACCCTGGCCTGCTTTAAGTTCCTTGTCTACCTGAGCAGACCCTCCTTCTCTAAGGCTCTGTCTCTCTCACTCTACAACTCCCTCACCCTCTCCCTTTCTCTACTTCCACCTCCACTTCTTGCTCTTCTGTCACCTTCTCTCTCTGTCCCCCTCCACCTTTCTCTCTCTCCCCCCATTTCTATCTCTCCATCCCAGTCTCCCTAGCTCTCTTTCAAGCTGTGCCTATGTCTTTGTCTGCATGTCCTTGTGTGTGTGTTCGTGTGTGGCCGTGTGCTTGTGTTCATGTGTCCGTGTGTCTTTGTGTGTCCATGTGTGTGTGTCCGTGTGTGTGTCTGTGTGCCTGTGCGCGTGCACCCGTGTGTATCTGTGTGTGTGTCGGGGTGGGTTTGCTCGTGGTGGTGATGTGGTGCGTCTGGGTGTCCGTCAGCTCCTCTTTCCCGGGATCAGGCTGCCAGGGCTCTAGTGCCAGTGCAGGGCAAAGCAGGGCCTTCCTGTCCCGTTGGCCATGGGAGGGTCCTTGTCGGGACAAGCGAAGATGGTGTGGGCATTGTGAGAAAAAGGGCCCACAGGGCTGGGCCGGCTGTTCGCCCCTGGGCAGCCCTGGTGGCGGCTCTGGGTGTGTGGGGCAAGAGAAGGCCTTGTAGGACGGGCGGCGAGGGATCCAAAACAATTTTTCCACAGCGAGGTGGAGGACAAGAGGAGATAAAGGACTGTGGGCCCCGGGCCCTGACGCCTCCGAGCACACCCTGTCATGAGTCAGCCCGGTGTGTTGGAAGCTTGGGAGCTCGCGAGCCGGTGGAAGGCCTGGAGTGTCAGTGAAAGAGAAGCCGACTGGTGGTCCTTTAGCCTGGGCAGGAGACTGAAGCATCACGGCCTGACAATGGATTCTTCTTTCCTGCAACATGGAGAGTCTCCAAAACGGCCTGTTTGGAAATGAAAGAAGAGCGAAGACAGGATGCTGCTTTTCCACGCTTCGCTGGAGGTTTCTGTGTCCCCACAGAGCTCCGGAAACACAGTCAACATGGTCACGCCTTCGGGGGCCAGAGACACATGAGCAGCAGGCCCCCTTGCAGAGGGCAAAGGAACGTGGAATCCGGAATCATGGTTCACTCGTCTTGAGTGTGACTTCTGTGTGGATGGAGTATCTGCCTCACACTCTGTTGCAGGCTCAGCATGGGGATATTTCATCTATGAACCATGTGGATAAAAAACGAACAACCATTCGAGTCTCAGCTCTGCTCTTTAGGGAGTTTGCTGATTCCTTAGGAGGCAGAATTCGTCTGAATCGCTCCTGGATGAAGTAACCCAGGCTGGAGATTCCGAGGGCCGGTGAGCCCACCACCGGCCGCAGCGGCCGTGGGCCGAGCACTCAGCCTGCACTGGGAACCTAACATTTTCCCGGAGTTCAAGGTCCTACTGGTCCTGGAGGCAGAATACTGCTTTTCTCTTTGCCTTCCTTGCTCTGTTTCTTGCTCCTTTTCTCCCTCTGTCCATCCTTCCCTCTGTTCTTCCTTCTCTCCCTCTCTTCCTCTCTCCCTCCCTCCCTCTGTTCTTCTCTCCTTCCCTCTCTCCCTCCATCCATACCACCCTTTCTCCCTCCATCCATACCTCCCTTTCTCCCTCCTTCCCTCCCTCCCTTCCTCTCTTTTTCTTTCCCTCCCTCCCTCCATCCCTTCCAAGGTCCCTCCTTTCAACTCTTCTTTCCTCCCTCTGTCCCTCCCTCTCACTTTGTCTCTGCTCCTTTCCCCATCTCTGCCTGGCTTCCCTCCAACCCAGAAAGGGCAGAACCACCGTTTGCGTGAGATCTCAGGGTCTACATTTAGTTGCCGGGACCTCCACTTGATGCCAAGGAGGATGGCTGGGCACAGATGGGCGAGGGAGGGTGGAGTGGGGAGGTAGTGGAATCGAGCTGTGGAAAGGAGAGCAGGCCTGGCTGCTTCCCAGGCTGGTGTTTCCCAGGGTGGAGGTCTCTGCCTACCCCACTGAAGAACACGGGGGCTGGGGGAGAGTGTGCGGCATGGGGCGGGGTGAAGGGATGAGAGCCCTGCCTGGCCTGGTCCCAAACCCTAGCCGGCTGCCCGTGGACTCAAGCATGCGCAGTAGACGGCCCATCTCTGAGTACCTGGGCTGGCTCTGAAATCCTTTGGATGCTCAGGAAAGAATGACAGCCCTCCTTCCTGTGGAGTCTCTCACCGGACCTGGACTCAGGGATCCTAGACAGGTCAGCTGGAAGGGAAGACACAGGTCTCCATACCGAGCCTGAGGTTCACCGCGAAAGAAGGGCCACCGCCCTACCCCCATCTGGTCCCAAACCCGTGTCCTAAAGCTCTTCCAGCTGAGCCCAGTGTTCTTCCTGGATGAGGAGTGGTTTCAGAAAAGCGGGCTCTTCCACGTCTTTCACCTCCTCCAGTGCCTTCATTGCTAGGAAGGGTTGTGCCTTTTGCTGAAATTCTGGGGTCAACAGGAGCTCATATGACAGGGTGGATGCAAGTGCAGATGAATGCTCCAGCTTGTGGAGTGGTTGGGAGGGTGTCTGGATGGCTTACATCTGCTTCTGACACGCAGAGGCCTCCATGGGCTCGAGCTGTGGAGGTAGATGTGCCTCATCTTCGCGTTCCCACGTGCCCTGGCGACCTGGGGATCCTGGCCCCAGCCCCAATACTGACTCACGTGGGACGTGTGTGGCACAAGCATACCTTGCCCCTGTGACTCAGCCTGAGCGGCTCAAGTGACTCAGCCTGAGCGGCTTTCCGCAGAAAGCCACCGTACTGCGGGTCCTGGTCCTCCTGCCTTCTGTTCGGGTGTGGAGGTCAACCAGGTGTCTGAGGGTGGGACAGCGCCACTTCTGAAGGAGCCAGGGCAGCAAACCCAAAATCCCTGTGTGCCGCGGCAGGTTGGGAGATTCCTTCTGCCTGCGAAGCCTGGCTGGGCTGCAGCAGAGGGGCGGCCCTTGCTTTCTGGCTCAGAAAACCCCCTGTTCCCCACGCCCTGGTGTGGGTGAAGGCGACCAAGGAGGGAGGGTGGCACCCGCAGTAGACCATGTTGCACAGGCCCCCTGCATGTGCAGGTTCTCTGCCACCCTGGCCTGGATGCCTGGACCTTCGATTCTGACATGAAACCTGAATCCTGGACTCCAAAATGCAGGTCTCTCTGGCCAGTTCGGGTACGGGCTCTGCTCAAAGCACGCTGGCAGACCATCTTTTTTGTTCAGATTACAAACGAGTCTCCTTTGCCGTCCTCGTCCTCAGGCTTCTGCTGGGAAGGGGCTGTCGGAAGGTGTTGGGAGAGCCATTGCAAGGGCACCTGGCTGTAATTTTATGGACAGACACGGGCAGGGAGAGGCCGGCGGCTCCCATGCACCTCATTTGGCCTCTGTGCTACACGCAGGTACAGTCAAGAGTCGGACCCCGCCAGTGGCCCTTATAAAGACCCACCAGCTTCACCCATTCATGAATACGCATGAGCACCCAAGGGCCCTGGGTAACCCGCCCTCCGAAGCCAGAAACCACAGACACACGGCCTTGTGTGGTAGGTGAAGTTGGGGCCAGATCGTCTGGGAAAGGGGGGCTTCTGGGGCTGGCTCTCTGAGTTCTCCAGAATTCTACAGAAACTGGAAGTTTCTCTCTGGGCTCACACACGATTTCAGGGAGAAACCACCCTGGAAAGGTAGAGTGTGAACTGAATCTCCATGACAGTCTTGAGTTTTTCAGACCCTCTCCGTGAAGGCGGCAATGCCTGTGGGTGTCGCCATTGCCATGATAGTCTCATGCAAGCAGGTGTGTGGATCTTATTCATTTTCTTTTTTTTTTTAATTTTCATTTTTTATTTCTACCTCTTAAAGTCAATGATAAAGTCACAAGTGTAAAATGAATGCATTTAAAAACATAAAAGATACATTTCAATGACAAGAAATATGCAACGATCATGAAAATCTACTGTACACTTTGCCAAGGTCAAAGAATGAAAGACAATATGGAAAAGCCAATCTTCAAATATATCCTTAACAAAAACTCTCTCCTACATAGTAAAAGCATCATCTAAACAGCAGCTCCAACCAAGAAAAAAAAAAAAAAAAAAAAAAGCAGGTTAGATGGGACAGATAACTTTCCCCAGGTTTTCCAGATAAAAACTTGTGGTCACCAGGAATTCAAGGTAACTTCAAAAGCCACATTTAATTCAAAATAAAATGAACATTTCTGACAGATGACAACAGTATGATACTGATTTTGTTCTTTCCTAGATACAAATGATAAGGGGCATTTCTTAGCAGTGTAGTAATCATCTAAGAATAACTGTACAAATAACTCAAATTCCACCATCCCAGCCACTGGTATAAAACAAATAACCTTCCATTGATACTGTCTTTCGTATAACTAAAATATCCTCACTTACTTGGAACAATTTCATGCTTACACATCATCATAAACACTTGTTTTTAGATGTTGTGGAATTATTGGAGCTGAGATTTTTCAAACAATATCTGAATCTTAGCAGAGAGATAATAATCCTTTCACTATACATTGATTGGGCTTCCTTAACCAAATCTGAGCAACTACTGTAATAATAATGCTGGTGGTAATCCATGATACTCTCAAATTTTTCCCTTTAAGAAATATATAATCCATGTAACTCTAACAAATATGTTACATTGCCCACTTTCTTAACAAGGAATTGCTGTTTTCAGGCCTTATTAGGAAAACAAACAAACAAACAATGGCATTTACTATCTGTTTTTTACCACTGATAAGCTACAATAAAGCTCAAATATTGACAGTTTAATTGTGTGATAGTAAGTAAAAAATGAAAACCATCATAGTTTTACCAAAAGAAACATAAAAAGTATGGGAAGAAGTCAAATGAGCATGGCATAAGTCCCAAAGATTACACTATGATTCTGAACATGATTTTCAAAACAAAGGTATCTACATACAATTTCTGTGAATATTTCTTGTACTAGAAAGATCCAAAGCAAACGTGGGCTCAGCCCTACCTTGTCAAAGATAAATATTCAGATAAACTAGAAATTCCATCTGCTAAAGTGCATCCACTGACCAGGTCTACCATGGTGCTGCTACTTACAGCCATCTAAGAAGGTGGCCTCACTCATGCTCATTCACTCGTTCTGTGGCATATCAAGAGTCACACATAACAATGGTTTTGTTTTTTTTTTTAAAAAAAGCAAATACTTTATAAAGTGAACTACAGAAAAAACAATTCTAAATATACTTTTAAAATTCTAGAGAGTTAAGATAACCTCATTTTTTAAAATACTGAAAATATAAAGGGTCCATATAAAGAGTTGTATTAAGCACATACTTCCTATTTTAATAATTCACTTGCTGTGCTCTTAAAATCTCTATGAGAGAAGCAGATATTTTAGTCATGGCTTTTGACAAGAGATTCAAAAGCAAAAGTAGCTGGGCAGTAAAATTTCATAAAATTTGTGGGACTTTTAAGAGCTAAATTATTCAATATTTTGTATTGTTATTGCACTCATATATTTCCTGAAATATATATATAGCAACCCAGCAACAGTGATTGCAACAAAAGTAAGGTAAATAGGTCTACAAAGCATTTGATTTCCTTATTAGTTAAATGAAGTTTTCATGGAGGAAATGCAAATTCAGATCACATTACATAAGCTTAACAATTATTTAAACTTTATATGAAATTAAACCTAACCCTCACCACTATAAATCTGTAAGGAATCACTGTCAGGAATCTACAGGACTTGGCACATATTTACATTCGACGCACACTTAGAAATTTCATAAGTGATGAGATGCAGGCAAAGAGGATTCCTCAAAGGACTCCACACAAAAGGAAAAGAAATAGAGTTAAACAGAATTCCCACTTACATATTTGTGAGTAATCAGCTTATTCCTCAGCCTCCAGACAGTGATGAGTATGAAAAAATGGAAGAAGATAACAAAGAAGAGGAAGAAAAAGATCACCGTGAAGCGATGAAGCCAGAGAAGCCACCTCAAAATTTAGTGAGAGAAAAAATCATGAAGCTGCCCCTCCCTGAATCTTTAAAAGCTTACTTGACATATTTTAGAGGCAAATAACTTAGATCAAGAAGAAAGAATGCCTACTGATAATTCCTTTAGTCTTGAAAATGTGGCATTTGTTAAGAATTAAAAGAATTATTTATTTCATCAGAACAAATTATAGTGGAAAAAATATCATTTATTACTCTCAGTAACATAAATGATGTATTGAGTGAATAAAAGAATCCCTTTTATAAAATCTATTTTCCTTTAAAACTTGGAAAATTGTTTTTTCACCTCAGAGTGATTTCAAAGTGGAATGTAACAGTTGTCAAAACTTGTGTACTATAAATCCTTTTGTTATTCCTTATGGATCTCGTTCATTTTTATGTAGAAAACGAGAGCGAAACTACAGAGAAAAGAAACGCCTGGTTTCACGACCTGCCTATGGATTCCTGTTTCCTGCAACATGGGGAGTCTCCACTATGGCCTGTTTCCAAACAGGAAACTGGAAAGGGGAACAAAGACATGATGCTGCTTTTCCACGCTTCTCTGGAGGTTTCTATGCCCCCACAGAGCTCGGGAAATAGTCAACATGGCCATGCTTTTGGGGGTCAGAGACTCATGAGCAACAGGTCCCCTTGCAGAAGGCAAAGGAACATGGAACCTGAAATCAGGCTTCAGTCGGCCTGAGTGTGACTTCTGTGTGGACGGGACTATCCGCCGCGTGCTCTGTTGCAAGCTCAATGTGGGGCTATCTCATCTGTGAAGCATGTGGATGAAAAAGAGACAGTCATCGGAATCTCGGCTCATAGCTCTCTGGGCAATTCGCTCATTCCTTGGGAGACGAAATTCGCCTGAATCACTCCCGGATGAAGTAACCCAGGCTGGCGATCTGGAGGGCCAATGAGAGTCCCGCAGGCCAACGCGGCTGGGGGCTGAGCACTTTGACTGCACTGGGCACCCAACATTTTCCCAGAATACGAGGTCCTTATGGTCCTGGAGGCAGAAGACTGCTTTTCTCTCTGCATTCCTCTCTCTATTTCTGCTCCCTCTCTCCCTCTTTCCCTCCGTCCCTCCCTCAGTTCCTCCCTTCCTCCCTCCCTCCTTCCATCTCTCCCTCCCTCTCTCCCTCCATCCCTTCCAAGTTCCCTGGGTCCATCCGTTCTTTCCTCCCTCCATCGCACCCTCCCTGTCTGTCTCCGTTCCTCTCCCCATCTCTGCCTGAGTTCCCTCCCACGTAGAAAGGGCAGCACCCTGGTTTATGCGGGGTCTCGGGTCTGCATTAAGCTCTCAGGTGCTCCAAGGTGATGCAGAGCAAGCTGGCAGGACAAGGGTAGGCGCGTGACGGTGGGACAGAGAGGCAGAGGTGGTGAGACGTGGAAAGAAGTGTAGGCCTGGTGCCTGCCCGGGCCAGTGTTTCCTGGGATGGAGGTCTCCTCCCACCCTACTGAAGAACGCGGTGGGGGGCAAGAAGGAAGTGATGAGAGCTCTGCCTAGACTAGTTGGAAAAACTAGGCTACTGCCTGTTAACCCATGCATGAGCAGTAGACAGTCCACCTCCCGGTACCTGAATGGGGCCTGGGATCCCCCGGATGCTCAGGAAAGAATGACAGCCCTCCTCTGAGTGGAGTCTCTCATGGGACCTGGAACTCAGGGATCCTAGGCAGGTCAGCTGGAAGGGAAGACATGCCTCTCCATACCGAGTCAGAGATTCACTGCAAAAGAAAGGCCGCCTCCCTGCCCCTACCCCGCTCCAACCCTGCGTCCTAAATCTCCTCCAGCAGAGCCCAGTGTTCTTCCTGACTGAGGAGTGGTTCCAGCGGAGTGAGCTCTTCCACGTCCTTCAGCTCCCCCAATGACGCTGGATCTAGGAAAGGTTGTGCCTTTTGCTGAAACTCTGGGGTTGACAGGAGCTCGTCTAACTGGCTGGGGGTGAGTGTAGATGAGCGCCCAGGCTCCTGGAGTGGTTGGGAGGCACCTGGATGGCTTGCATATGTGCTTGACGTGGAGGCCTCCGGGGTCGCGAGCTTTTGAAGTGGAGGTGCCCCATCTTCAGTTTCCCATGCCGCCCTGGCGACCTGTGGCTCCAGCCCCACTGCAGACTCCAGTGGGACATGGGTGGTGCAAACACACCTTGCCCCTGTGACTCAGCTTGAGGGGGCCCAAGCTGTCCCACTGAGCACACGCCCAGCAGGCCACCATGCCGTGGGTCCTGGTCCTCCTGGCATTTGTTGGGGTGCAGAGGCCACCGAGGAATCTGAGGGTGGGACCGTCCTACTTCCAGAGGAGCCAGGGCAGTGAACACAAAATCCCCGCGAGCCGGAGCAAGTTGAGAGATTCCTTCTGCCTGCGCAGCATGGCTGGGCTGGAGAGGGGGGATGGCCCTTGCTGCTTAGCTCACGAAAGCCCCCTGTGGGAGAGCCCCAGGCGTGCAGGGCATGTGGGGTGTGGGAAGCCCCATTCCCCACGCCCTGGTGTGGGTGAACTCGATTGAGGAGGGAGGAGGATGACACCCGCTGGGGGTGTTAATTAGTAATCACAGTGGCCTCAAAGAGCTCAAATTAAAGGAAGAATTGCATGTCTCTCAGTTTAAGTCCAGAGCTAGAAATGATTAAGCTTAGTGAAGATGTAAAATTTTCATTGCTAGAGAGACGTCAACATTTGGCTTCAAAACTCAAAGGATGGGCTGACTCTCTTTGGGGACCACTGCAGTTGGTGACTTTAAGTTACAGCCAATGCTCATTGACCACTCTGAAAATCTCAAGGCCCTTAAGAATTATGCAAAATCTATTCTTTCCGTGCTCTAGAAATGGAACATCACAGTCTGAGTGACAACACATCTATTAACAGCATGGTTTACTGAATATTTTAATCCCACTATTGGGACCTACTGCTCAGAAACAAAAACAAAAACAACCAAAAACAAAACAAAACAAAACAAAACAAAACAAAAAAACGATTCCTTTAAAGGGATTGCTGCTTGGCCAGGCACAGTGGCTCACACCTGTAATACCTGCACTTTGGGAGGCCGAGGTGGGTGGATCACCTGAAGTCAGGAGTTCAAGACTAGCCTGGCGAAAATGATGAAACCCTGTCTCTAATAAAAATACAAAAAAATTAGCCAGGCATGGTGGTGGTACCTGTAATTTCAGCTACCTGGGAGGCTGATGCAGAAGAATGGCTTGAACCCTGCAGGCAGAGGTTGCAGTAAGCCAAGACCATGCCACTGCCCTCCAGCCTGGGCAACAAGACGTCAACTACATAAAGGTAAAAAAAAAAAATAAGGAGAGAAAAGAAAAAAGGAAAAAAGATTGCTGCTTACTGACAATTCACCTAGCTACCCAGAATCTTAGATGGAGATATACTTGGAAATTGACGTTATTTTCATGGCTGCTAATACAATATCTATCCTTCAGCCTGTGGATCAAGGAGTGGTTTTGACTTTCAAGTGTTTTTGTTAAATAATAAATGCATTTTGTAAAAGTATAGCTGTCATAGATAGTAATTTCTTTGATGAATCTGGATAAACTGAATTGACAAACTTTTGGAAAGGTTTCACCATTAATCCCTTCATGATATTTGAACCTCTTCATGTGGTTGAATAGGAAATGCCATTAAGGACATTTGTGATTGATGGGAGGAGGTTGAAATATCAACATTAACAGGAGTTTGGAAGAAGTTGATTCCAGCCCTCATGGAAGACTTCAAGGGCTCAGGATATCAGTGGAGGAAGTCCCCACAGATGTGGTAGAAATCACAAGACAACCAGAATTAGAATTAGGGCCTTAAGATGAGGTTAAATTGCTGTAAACTCACGACGAAACTTGAACAAGTGGGGAGTTGCTTCTTATGGATGAGCAAAGAAAATATTTTCTTGAGATGGAATCTAATCCAGGTGGAGACGCTATGAACATTGTTGAAATAACAACAAAGGATTTAGAATATTCCATAAACCTAGTTGATAAAGCAGCAGAAGGGTTTGAGAGGTTTTATTCCAATTTTGAAGGAAGTTCTACTGTGGATAAAATACTATCAAACAGCATCACATGTTACAGGGAAATCTTTTGTGAAAGGAATAAATTTCATTGTTTTAAGAAATTGACACAGGCACCCAACCCCCACACTGATCAGTCAGCAGCCATCAACATAGAGACAAGACCCTCACTGTAGAGAAAGGAGAGATCAGACTATTACTGTGTCTATATAGAAAGGAAAGACATAAGAGACTCCATTTTGAGAAAGACTTGTAATTTAAACAATTGCCTTGCTGAGATGTTGTTAATTTGTAGCTTTGCCCCAGCCACTTTGCCCCAGCCACTGTGACCCAACCTGGAGCTCACAAAAACATGTGTTGTATGAAATCAAGGTTTAAGGGATCTAGGGCTGTGCAGAATGTGCCTTGTTAACAAAATGTTTACAAGCAGTATTCTTGGTAAAAGTCATCGCCATTCTCTAGTCTCAATAAACGAGGGGCACAATGCACTGCAGAAAGCCACAGGGACCTCTGCCCTTGAAAGCGGGGTATTATCCAAAGTTTCTTCCCATGTGATAGTCTGAAATATGGCCTCTTGGGACGAGAAAGACTTGACTGTCCCCCAGCCTGACACCCATAAAAGGTCTGTGCTGAGGTGGATTAATAAAAGAGGAAAGCCTCTTGCAATTGAGATAGAGGAAGGCCACTGTCTCCTGCCGGCCCCTGGGAACTAAATGTCTCAGTATAAAACCCGATTGTACATTTGTTCAATTCTGAGATAGGAGAAAAGCCGCCCTATGATGGGAGGTGAGACATGTTTGCACTAATGCTCTTTGTTATTCTTTACTCCACTGAGATGTTTGGGTGGAGAGAAACATAAATCTGGCTTACGTGGACGTCCAGTCATAGTACCTTCCCTTGAACTTAATTATGACATAGATTTTTTTGCTCACATGTTTTTTGCTAACCTTCTCATTATCACCCTGCTCTCCTACTACATTCCTTTTTGCTGAAATAATGAAAATAATAACCAATAAAAATCAGAGGCCGGTGCCTGTGCAAGTCCTTGGTATGCTGAGCACCGGTCCCCTGGGCCTACTGTTGTTTCTCTTCACTTTGTCTCTGTGTCTTACTTATTTTCTCAGGCTCTCGTCCAACCTGACTAGAAATACCTACAAGTGTAGAGGGGCAGGCCACCCCTTCACTCACCAGGAAAAAGATTATGACTTGGTAAGGCTCAGATATTCATTAGTATTTTTCAGCAATGAGGTATTTTAAGGTACGTACATAGTTTTTTAGACATAATGCGATCACTAATTAACTAATTAATAATTAATTATTAAATACTCATTAGACTACAACATAATTTAAGCATAACTTTTATAAGCACTGGGAAACAAAATGTTTATGCAACTAACTTGATTGTAACATTTGCCTTATTGTGGTTGTCTGGAACCAAACCCACACTCTCTGAGTATGCCTGTAGGTTTTTGGTTGTTCTTTGTTTTGAGATGAGGTTTCACTCTGTCACTCAGGCCAGAGTGCAGTGGCATGATCATAGCTCACTGCAGCCTCAAACTGCTGGGTCAAGTGATTGTTCTACCACAGCCTCCTGAGTAGCTGGGACTACAGGCATGCAGCACTATGCCTGGCTTTTTTTTTTTTTTTTTTTTTGAGACGGAGTCTCACCCTTTCACCCAGGCCAGAGTGCAGTGGCGCTATCTCGTCTCACTGCAAGCTCCACCTCCCGAGTTCATGCCATCCTCCTACCTCAGCCTCCTGGGTAGCTGGTACTACAGGCGCCCACACCAGGGCCGGCTAATTTTTTGTATTTTTAGTAGAAACGGGGTTTCACCATGTTAGCCAGGATGGTCCCTATCTCCTGACTCGTGATCCACCCGCCTCGGCCTCCTAAAATGCTGGGATGACAGGAGTGAGCCACCGTGCCTGGCCTGCCTTTTCTTTCTAGTGGCACAAGCCCCATCAAGTGTGGTGCGCCTGATCTCCAATGCTTTTGAACAGTGTAGAAAGTGTTGCTGTCTGTATTTAATTTTGTCCTACATGTACGGTCTCGATAGATCACAAGAAGATCAATAAGCCCTTCTCCTTTTTCTACTTCCCTTTCTAGCAACAGAGAAATTTGATTGGATTTTCCCTGCCTACAGACAGGAATGAGTCTGCTGTTTTCTTTTTTAAACCCGAGGGGACTGAGCCTGAGGGCCTCGAGCGTGGCCACCCTCCCCTAACCCCCTACTGGTGATTGTGGTGGTGGTGGTAGTGTTTTTGTGTTCCAGCTTCTGTTCTGCTGTTGTTGTTGTTGTTGCTGCCTCTGCTGGTGGTGCTGTCGTCCTTGTTTTGGTATTTTACAGACAGGGGCTGTACATGCTTGTTTGTTAGATTGGCATACTACTGCCTTCAGATGTAGAAGTGGACCTCCAGTGTATCCGATACCCATGTGGTGAACGTTGTCTCCGAGGGGCGATTTATTAATCCCTAGTCCCCCTCTTACACTCCTCCTCCCTTTTGAAGTGTCTGTTATTTCCATCTTGATGACCGTGTGCGTACCCACTGTTTACCTCCCACTTGTAAGTAGAAGGCAGTTCACTGGGTACATACTTGCTTCCAGCTCTATCCATGTTGTGGGAAAAGACGTGAAATCACTCTTTTTTGTGCCTGCACCATTGGAGAATTTTAACTTTCTTGGTGGTTGTTTTTCTCTCTTCTGTTCTTTTCTTTTCTTTTTTTTCTTTTCGTTTCTTTTTTTTCTTTTCTTTTCTTTTCTTTCCTCCTCCTCCTCCTTCTTTTTTTCATTTTTTTCCGCTGGGTTCTCCTACTCGTGTTGCTCAGTTGCTCAGGCTGTTCTCAAACTCCTGGCCTTGACACTTCTCCCGTCACATCCACCGTCTGGTTGTTGAAATGAGCGTCTCTCGTAAAATTGAAAAGATGAAAAAATAAAGAGAAAGACAAAAAGCATGGGGTGAACGTTTCTCTTGACACCTCCCAGGATGTACCTTGGACCTGATAGGAGGGAGGGAGATTGGCTGGGTAGGTTTTCGGTGCTAAATCCTCCCTAGGGCCTCCTTCCCTCTCCCCCTTGTCCCTGCTTCTCCCCCAGCCAAGGCTGTCACCGCCGCCGTGGGATTTTCCATGGGAGAGGTATGGGAGAGGACTGACACAGCTTCAAGATCTATATCCTGCCAGACGTCTCTGGCTCAGTGTCCCCACCAGCTGCCTGCCAACTTCCAGGGAGCTCTGGGGCTGATGCCCCCCCTTCATGTCCCGCCACCCTCCCCTGGCTGGCCTTTGCCCGGGGCCCCAAGGGAACCGTGTTGACTCTGCTTTCGAATCCTCCAGCGAAGACTTCCACCAGCTGCCCCAGGTGGGCCGGATGGGATGAGACTGGACCATCCTGGACCGTGATGTTCTTGGGGGTGGGTTGACGTACAGGGTGGACTGGCAGCCCCAGCATTATAAAGGGTCCAGAGGTATGGGAATGTCACATAGGATGCCCTCCTTCCCGTCAGCCTGCCTTCAGCTTCCACAGGCATGAAGACAACTTCCCATCAGAACCTCTTTTCTTCCCTTTCTCCACCACACAGATAAGACCCATGAGAGGGAGAAAGAGCTCAATAGATACTGCTGACCTTCATTTGTGGAATCCTCAGTCATCTACTGACAGAGAGGTGACTAGACAAGGACCCAAATCAAACACCATTTCCGGATCCTCATGGTGGGATTGGTCTCTCTCTCTCACACGCACACATACAATTTCCACATCTAGTTCACAAACCACACTGATTTACCCTTTTCACAGTATGCAGTCTGAGTAAAACCCACCCCATCCTCCACCCGGCAGCTGACGAAACCCCTTCTCTACAGCTTATTAAAAAGATTATCTGGGCCGGGCACAGTGGCTCACGCCTGTCATTCCAGCACTTTGGGAGGCCAAGGAGGGTGGATCACTTGAGGCCAGGAGTTCAAGACCAGGCTGGCCAACATGGTGAAACCCCATCTGTATGAAAAATAGAACAATTAGCCAGGCCTGGTGGTATAGGCTTGCAACCATAACTACTCAGGAGACTGAGGTGTGCCAGTTTCTTGAAACAGGGAGGCCGAGGTTGCAATGAGCTGAGATTGTGCCATGGCAATTATTGAGACAGAGCGAGACTCTGTCTCAATAATAATCATAATATTATTATAAGATGAGTTGTGCGTGCTGATACCCGCCTGTATTCACAGCTACTTGGGAGGCTGAGATAAGGAGAAGATCACTTGAGGCCCCACAGGTCGAGGCTTCAGTCAGCTATATCCTGGGCAGTCACCAGTCAAGGAGATATGCCCCTCCCCATTTTCTTTTCTTTTCTTTTCTTTTTTTCTTTTCTTCTTTTCTTTTCTTTCTTTTCTTTTCTTTTCTTTTTTCTTTTCTTTTCTTTTCTTCTCTTTTCTTCTTTTTTCTTCTCTCTTCTTCTCCCTCCCTTTGTTTGTTTGTTTCTTTCTTTCTGTCTCTTTCTTTCCTGCCTGACTGCCTTCCTGCCTTTCTTCTTTCCTACCTTCCTCCCTTTCTTCTTTCCTCCTGCCTCAGCTTCCCAAAGTGGTGGGATTAATGGCGTGAGGTACCATGCCTGCTTGGCCTAAAGAGACAAGCTTTGAAAGTAAGACACAGATAGCACCTTCCAGTGATCTGATTGATTGATTGACTGATTTAGAGACAGCGTCTCACTCTGTCACCCTGGCAGTGGTGCCATCTTAACTCACTCACTGCAGCTTGGATGCTCCTGGACTCAAGCGATCCTTCCACCTCAGCCTCCAGAGTAGAGTACCTGGAACCACAGGCATGCGCCACTGTGCTCAGATCATTTTTATTTATTTATTTATTTTCCTGAGACAGACTTTCTCTCTTGTTGCCCAGACTTGAGTGCAATGGCATGATCGTGGCCCACGGCAACCTCTCCCTCCTGGGTTCAAGCAATTCTCCTGCGTCAGCCTCCCGAGTAGTGGGGATTGTAGGCATGAGCCACCACGTCTGGCTGATTTAGTATTGTTAGTAGAGACGAGGCTTCTCCATGTTGGTCAGGCTGGTCTCGAACTCCCGACCTCAGGTGATCCACCCTCCCCGGCCTCCCAAAGTGCTGGGATGGCAGGCGTGAGCCACTGCGCCTGGCCTTCATTTTTAAATGTTTTTCCACAGAGAGGGTCCCTTCATTTTGTTGCAAACCTCCTGACCCGGCGTCACAAAGTGCTGGCCTGATGGGCGTGAGCCACTGCACCTGGACTCCAGGGAATGATTCATGACCACAACCGCTGTACTGATTCTTTTTTTCTTTTTCTTTCTTTCTTTCTTTCTTTCTTTCTTTCTTTCTTTCTTTCTTTCTTTCTTTCTTTCTTTCTTTCTTTCTTTCCTTCTTTCTTTCTTTTTCTTCTTTCTTTCTTTCTTTCTTTTTCTTTCTATCTTTCTTTCTTTCATTGATGAATTTTTTTATTATTGATTGAGTAATTGACTTTGAGACTAAGTCTTGCTCTGTTCGAGGCAAGGCGAGTCGAGGTGCATCACTTTGTAAGCATCAGCACCGTCTTCCAAAGCACCATTCAAATGCACAAAGCCCTGTTTCCTTCCTGGAGTTGGAGCTGTTGCCTTCCATTGCCTTGGGCTTCTCTCCATTCAGAAGCTTCTACAAGAACAACCCCACCCAGAGGCTGGCTGCGGCTGAGGATTAGGGAGTGTGGTTTGGCTGGAAACTCGGTCCCCTATTATTACAAGCTCAGCCAAGACATCCCCCGACCCTCATTGCTTGCTCACCCTTTGACATCCCCTGACTCCACCACCTTGGAGGCTGACCTCTTTAATTTCTGTCTTTCTTCCTTTCCTGCATTTGAGGAGGGGGTGCAGGAATGAGGAAGTGTGTGGCGAGGGGGTGCGGGGTGGGGACAGAGGGGAGCATCGTAAGGGTAGATTTAGTGTCATGCCTCTTTCACTGCCACCACCAAAGATGAAAGCAACAATCAGCTAAATACCGCGTGTTCTCATCCATAAGTGGGAACTTATAGATGAGAGTTCTGTGTGGGTGGAACGAGGGGGACGAGAGACACGGGAGCCTACTTGAGGGAGGAGGGGTGGAAAGAGGGACAGCTTCAGGATAAACCAAAACAGAACGAAACATGAAAACTGTCGAGTACTGCGCTGAGTGTCCGGGTGATGAAATCATCTGCACACTGAACCCCCCTGTCAGAAGTTTACCTATGTAACAATCTTGCACATGTATGCTTGAACAAGAAATGAAAGTTAGGGGAGAAAGAGAGAGAGAGGGAGAAAGAGAGAGAGGGAGAGAGGGAAAGAGAGAGAGAGAGTTGAAATTAAACACCACCTCCTTGACCTGAGTCAGGGGGTTTCCGGCCTTTTAGGGGAACATTCAGCGACAATGCAGTATTTGGGCCTGTTCTTTCTTTTTCTACTTTTCTTTTTTTTTTTTGGACTGGGTCTCTCTCGCTCTGTCATCCAGGCTGCGGTGCAGTGGTGCTCTCTCGGCTCACTGAAACCTCTGCTTCCCGGGTTCCAGTGATTCTTCTTCGGTGGCTGGGATTACAGGCACGCATCACCACAGCCGGCTAATTTTTCTATTTTTAGTAGAGACGGGGATTCTTCATGTTGGTCACGTTGGTATTGAACTCCTGACCTCAAGTGATCCGCCCTCCTGGGCCTCCCAAACTGCTGGGACGACAGGCCTGAGCCGCCGGGATTTCAGCCTTTAAAAGTGCGGGCCCTGCCAATTTTCGCTGCGGCCCTTACGCTCAGAATGACGTGTCCTCTCTGCCATAGTTTGACTCCTTCAGTCCCCTATGCCATTGCACTCTAGACTGGGCAGCAAGAGCGAAACTCCGTCCCCCCACCTTCCTGTGCAAAAAATAAATAAATAAATAAATAAATAAATAAATAAATAAATAAAATCTCTACACATAACCTATAAGTGTGTGTTCCCATGAGTGATTTCTAAGAAATGTCACTGTACACTGAATGCAGTGGCTCACGTCTGTCCTCCCAGCACTTTGGGAGGCTGAGGTGGGTGGGTCAGGAGATCAGGAGTTCAAGGCCAGCCTAGCCAACATGGTGAGACCCCGTCTCTACTGAAAATATGGAACTGAGTCAGGCGCTGTAGGGCAAGCAGCTGTAATCCCAGATCCTCGGGAGGTTGAGGCGGGAGAATAGCTTGAACTTGGCAAGCAGAGGTTACAGTGACCCGGGATGGCGCCACTGCACTACAGCCTGGGTGACAGAGTGAGACTCGGTCTCTAAATAAATAAATAGAAAGAAAGTAAGAAAGAGAGAAAGAAAGAAAAGAAAAGAAAAAAAGAAAAGAAAAGAAAAGAAAACCAGAAAAGAAAGAGAAAATGAAAGAAAAGGCACTGTATCGCTACTGGGCTAGGACCTTCTCTCTTTCTGCCTGTTTCTCTCTGACTCTCTCTCTCTGTCTCTGTCTTTCTCTATCTGTCTCTTTCTCTCTCTGTCTGTTTGTCTCTTTCTTTCTCTCTGTCTCTCTCTCTCTCTCTGCCTGTCTCACTGTGTCTATCTTCTGTCTACTCTCTTTCTCTGCCTGTCTGTCTCTCTCTGTCTGTTTCTCTCTGTCTCTCTCTGTCTCTGTTTCTCTCTGTCTCTCTGTCTGTCTCTGTTTTTCTCTGTCTGTCTCCTTCATTTTCTGAGTCTCTCTGTCTGTCTCTCTCACCCTCTGTCTGTCTCTCTCTCTGTGCTTATCTTCTATCTTACTCTCTCTACCCGTCTGTCTCTCTCTCTGTCTGTCCCTCTCCCTCCCTTTCTTTCTCTCTCTCTCACTCTCTCTCTGTCTCTCTCTCTTTCTGTCTGTTTCTTTCTGTCTCTCTCTCTCCATCTCTGTCTGCCTCTCTCTTTCTTTCTCTCTGCCTCTGTCTGTCTCTCTCTGCCTGTCTTTCTCACTGTATCTGTCTTCTGTCTTACTCTCTTTCTCTGCCTGTCTGTCTCTCTCTCTCTCTCTCCCTGCCTTTCTGTTTCTCTCTTTCTCTCTGTCTCTCTCTCTTTCTGTCTGTTTCTCTCTGTCTGTCTCTGTCTGTCTCTTCCTCTGTCTGTCTCTCTTTTCTTTTTTCCAGACGGAGTCTCACTGTGTCACCCAGGCTGGAGTGTAGTGGTGACATCTTGGCTCACTGCAAGCTCCACCTCCAAGGTTCACGCCATTCTCCTGCCTCAGCCTCCTGAGTAGCTGGGACTATAGGTGCCTGCCACCACGCCTGGCTAATTTTTTGTATTTTTAGTAGAGACGGGATTTCACAGTGTTAGCCAGTATGGTCTCGATCTCCTGACCTCCTGATCTGCCCAACTTAACCTCCCAAAGTGCTGGGATGGCAGGAGTGAGCCACCTCACCAGGCCTGTCTCTCTATTTCTTTCTCTCTCTCTCTTTCTCTCTCTCTCTGTGCCTATCTTTTGTCTTACTCCCTTTCTCTGCCTGTCTGTCTGTCTCTCTCTCTCTGTCTCTCTCCCTCCCTGTCTGTTTCCCTCTCTCTGTCTCTCTCTCTCTCTCTGTCTCTCTCTCCTTCTGTTTCTCTCTGTCCACCTCTGTCTGTCTCTTTCTCTGTCTGTTTCTCTCTTTCTTTCTCTCTGTCTCTGTCTCTTTCTCCCTCTGCCTGTCTCTCTCACTGTGTCTGTCTACTGTGTTACTCTCTTTCTCTGCCTGTCTGTCTTTTAGTCTCTCTCTCCACCTCTCTTTCTGTTTCTCTCTCTCTCTATCACTCTCTCTCTCTGTCTTTCTCTCTTTCTGTTTCTCTCTGTCTCTGTCTTTCTCTGTCTGTCTTTATCTCTCTCTCTCTCCCTCCCTATTTGTTTCTCTCTCTCTCTATCTCTCTCTCTCTCTGTTTCTCTCTCTCCATCTCTGTCTCTTTCTCTTTCTGTCTCTCTCTCTTCCTTTCTCTCTGTTCCTGTCTCTCTCTCTCTGCCTGTCTCTCTCACTGTGTCTGTCTTCTGTCTTACTCTCTTTCTCTGCCTGTCTGTCTCCCTCTCCCTCCCTTTCTCTCTCTCCATCTCTCTCTCTTTCTGTTTCTCTCCGTCTCTCTCAATCTGTCTCTTTGTGTCTGTCTGTTTCTCTCTCTTTCTCTGTCTCTCTCCCTCCCTATCTGTTTTTCTCTGTCTCTCTCTGTCCATCTCTGTCTTTCTATGCCTGTCTCTTTCTCTGTCAGTCTGTCAGACTCCCTGTGCTGGGGAGGGCCCTGAACCTTCCATGAAAGTGAGAAACACCTGCTTAGAGAGGCCGAGAGGAATCTAGACAGACGGGCCTTGCTAGGCTTTGCCACTCAGTGTATGATTTTGGTAGGTCGAGGCCAGGTCCCCACTTGGATGGAAGGGGTATTTTCAAACTTTTCTCTCTGTCACGTGTGGCCTCCCTACTTCTCGTATTTCCCTGATAAGCTCCTTGACTTAAAAATACACGGTTAATGCTGGGTGCAGTGGCTGACGTCTGTCATCCCAGCACTTTGGGAGGCTGAGGCGGGTGGATCACCTGAGATTGGGAGTTCGAGACCATCCTTGCCAACATGGCGAAACCCCGACTCTACTAAAAATACTAAACTGAGTCAGGCACAGTGGGGCAGGCGCCTGTAATGCCAGCTACTCGGGAGGCTGAGGCGGGAGAATCACTTGAACCTGGGAGGCGGAGGCTGCAGTGACCCGAGATCATGCCACTGCACTACAGCCCGGGCTGTAGAGTGAGTGAGACTCTGTAAATAAATAAATAAATAAATAAATAAATAAATAAATAAATGCATTCTTTTCCGTGCTGACTGACTCTTGCAGGCATTGGTTGTCTTCGGGCATCACCTAGCGGCAACTGTTATTGAAAGTCGTGGTGACACGGAGGGAGGTCTCGCCCACTTCACCGATCCTGGGGCAACGGGTTTCTCTCTCTCCCTTCTGGAGGCCCCTCCCTCTCTCCCTCGTTGCCTAGGGAACCTCAGTACTGGCGGGGGCCCTATTTTTCTTTGATCAGCTATTTAGTTTTCTTTGTGTGTTGGTTTCTTTCATGCACATAGACTCTTCTACTTGGGTTTTAGGACGGGTCAGTTTAATTTTCAAGTTGCCCCCCACCTCCCCCCACTACCCACGTCCCTTTACCTTCATTTAGTGAGTCAGTTAGGTGGGTTCCCCCCAAACCCCCCATCCCCCGCCTCCCAACAGCCTGCTTGGAAAACTTCCGGAGCCACTCCAATGTGCCTCCGTCTTCTCTCCCCTTCCCCCACCCCTTGCTGGCGATCTCATTCTTGCCAGGCTGACATTTGCATCGGTGGGCGTCAGTCCTCACTCAGTGGCCAGTGTTTTTGAAGATGGGGGTGGCACAGTCCCACTTCCCCAGTGGCAGCTTGGGCCGATGGCATAACCCTTGACCCACGTGAGCAAGCGCGAGGGTCTACAGTTTTGGAGTTTTCCCCTGCTTCTCTCCTCAAGCCTCCCTCCCTAGGAAAGCTTCCCCCTGGCTGGGTCTCAATCACCTTTTATCATGATGTTTTAGTTTCTCTGCCCTCTGGCCAGCATAGTTTCACAATGGGAAGGGTGTCACAGCTCTAGTCTGGGCCTTCTTAGTATTCGCCCAAAATAGAATAGCTTTCTGAAAACTAATACTTTGCTCACTTAAGATTTCTAGGGATGGTGCCTTGGCCCGTGTTTTTTGGCTTGTTTTGTTTTGTTCGTGCTTTTCCTTTTTCATATGTGTTTCTTTTCAGATGAAGTAGAAATCCCCAGTTTTCAGGAAGACGTATATTTTCCCCAGGACGTGTTAGCTGCTGTTTTCTCCTGTTGTTAACTAGCGCTTTTGTGAATCTCTCAACGTGTAGTGAGAGCCGGTTGATGTTTACTATACTTCAGAACATCTTATTTTCTAGAAATCCATAAGTGAACGCTGCTGCTGCTCTTGCTGCTGCTGCTGCTCTTGTTGCTGTTGTTGTTGTTTTCAAAGCACACCCCGGCCACCGTTTATGGGATCAAAAGCGTTATAAAATATGTGTAATTATTTCCTGAGCATGCCCTTCCTCCTCCTCTCTGTGACTCTCTGTCTGTCTCTGTCTCTCTCTCTGTCTTCTCTCTCTGTCTCTCTCTCTCTGCCTGTCTCTCTCACTGTGTCTGTCTTCTGTCTTACTCCTTTTCTCTGCCTGTCTGTCTGTCTCTCTCTCTCTCTCTGCCTCTCTGTCTCTGTCTCTCTCTCTCTCCCTGTCTGTTTCTCTCTGTCTGTGTCTCTCTTTCTGTCTGTTTCTCTCTGTCTCTCTCTCTCCATCTCTGTCTGTCTCTCTCTTTCTTTCTCTCTGTCTCTGTCTGTCTCTCTCTGCCTGTCTGTTTCACTGTGTCTGTCTTCTGTGTTACTCTCTTTCTCTGCCTGTCTGTCTGTCTCTCTCTCTTTCTCTCTCTGTCTCTCTCCTTTGTTTCTCTCTGTCTCTCTCTGTCCATCTCTGTCTTTCTCTGTCTGTCTGTCTCTTTGTCTGTCTGTATCTCTCTTTCTTTCTCTGTCTCACTGTCTGTGTCTCTCTCTCTGTCTTTCTCACTGTGTCTGTCTTCTGTCTTATTCTCTTTTTCTGTCTGTCTGTCTGCTGGTCTCTGTCTCTCTCTCCCTGCCTGTCTGTTTGTCTCTCTCTCTCCCTGTCTGTCTGTTTTTTCTCTCTCTCTCTTTGCCTGTCTGTTTCTCTGTCTCTGTCTCTCTGTCTCTCTCTCTGCCTGTCTCTCTCTCTCTGTGTCTGTCTTCTGTCTTACTGTCTTTCTCTGCCTGTCTGTCTGTCTCTCTCTCTCCTTGTATGTTTCTCTCTCTGTCCGTCTCTCTCTTTCTGTCTGTTTCTCTCTCTCTCCCTCTGTCTGTCTCTGTCTTTCTCTCTGTCTGTCTCTTTCTTTCTCTCTGTCTCTCCATCTGTCTCTGTCTCTCTGTGTGTGTGTGTCTGCCTTCTGTCTTACTCTCTTTCTCTGCCTGTCTGTCTCTCTCTCTCTCTCTGTCTGTCTCTCTCTTTCTGTCTCTGTCTCTCTTTCTGTTTCTCTCTGTCTCTGTCAATCTCCGTCTTTCTCTGTCTGTCTCTCTCTTTCTGTTTTTCTCTCTGGTGTATCTTTGTGTCTCTCTGTCTCTCTCTCTCCTCTCTCTCTCTCGCTTGCTCTCTGGCTCTCGCTGTCACCCACCCTCTCTTTCTTTGCAAAATAAGTTCAAGTACATCTAATCTAATCCATTACCATGGCCTGAATTCTTAACTTTAGACATCCCAGATTTGATTTCCCTGCAGAATGCTGTACAGAACTGGCGAGTTGATTTCTGGATTCGGATACCTCATAGATACTACATATTAATAAAGATCCAACCCTAAAATCTGGGGTTGTGTCTCCCTCGACTGTCTCGTAAAGTCATACCTCTGTTCACCTAGGATGCTGGGAGGGTTTTCTCAATGTGCATTTGCTCGTGTCCTACATGAACTGTGACCGAGCCCTGTCCCTTCTGTCTCAAATATGTATCTGCAAACATTTCTCTCCATTTCCACAACTACCCATGGCCCATTGTGGAACCACTGGCTCTTTGAAAAAAATCCCAGAAGTGGCCTTCGCTTTTTGGCTAGGAGGCTTAAACCTGCTGAGAACTTTCCTGCCCAGGATTCTGTGTGAAAAAAAGTGCTTCTGCTGGGAGCTGGGATCCTCAGCACCATGCTTGCTAGCCCTGGATGAGTCTCTGGAAGGACACACGGCACTCCACAAAGCTGACCTATCCCACCGAGGTCAAATGGATACCTCTGCATTGGCCCGAGGCCTCCAACTTACATCACTGTCCCCATCACCATCAGCATCCTTGTGAGCCTGCCCAAGGCCCCGACACCAGGGAGACTCTTGGGAGACTGACGTTCCTTGGCTAAAGTCCAAAGGGATGGTGACTTCCACCCACATGATCCCCACTGAACTGCAAAGATGTGGAGCGTAGGTCAGAGAGGGAACCAGGAGGGAAAACGTCCTGACAGGCGATGAGCTCCCAAGGCTCTAGCCACCCCACTCACGTCCCACGTCCCGGGCACCCGTGGGACACCGCTGCTTTATCCTCTCTTCTGTCCACAGCAGCCTCCACCCCACTCCACAACCCACGCACACATGCTGAAGGTTACAAAACCACACGGTGTGAATACAGCCTGATGGAGCAAGAGCTCATTTCACGAGGCGGGGTGGTGGGGTGGGGGTTGGGGGTTCTGTAGAGAGCCCGATTCTCCCTCGTGGGTGGCAATGGGATACAAATGAATATCGCCTCTTGGGCGGAGGGGCTTCCTTAGGCCTTCACGTTTTGGGGACTATCTCTCAAAACCTTCCTTGAGGCCACAAAATAGATTCCAGCCCACCCGTCGATATTTCCCCAGGTGCTGGATGTATCCTGTCAAGAGACCTGAGCCTGACACGTTGAGTGGAACACTTTTATTGGCTTTGTGTGTTTGTTTGTTTCTGAGATGGAGTCTTGCTCTGTACCCCCTGACTAGACTGCAGTGGCATGATTTCAGCTCACTGCAACCTCTGCCTCCTGGGTTCCAGCGATTCTCCTGCCTCAGCACCACCACACCTGGCTTATTTTTTATTTTTAGTAGACACGGGGTTTGACCCTGTTTCATTGGTTTTCACTGGAGATTCTAGATTCGAGTCACACCTCATTGTTTGCCACATAACGACTTCTTTTTTTTTCTTTTTTTCTTTTTTTTTTTAAAGCACAATATATCTCCTTTATTTGAGTGGCTTTATAAATCATTATAATTGTGTTATAGATGAAGAAAAGGTATTAAACATGATGCTAATGATAGTGAAAGTGAAAACAAAAGAAAGGCTATCTATTTTGTAGTTAGAGTAAAGTTGCTCAGTATTTAGAGTTACCTAAATACGTCAGCATTTAAACTCCTCCTAGTAAAAGCTTGCCAATCTGCATAATCCTTCTTTAAACACAATTTTTGATATGGTTAAGTTTTTTAAGAATCCGCCTCCTGCAACGTAGCTGAACAGAAAATACACATTTAAAAAAGAACAATACAAGGATCAACCAGACTTCAGAAAAAATAAACAACACAAGTCTCATGAAGAACTGAGTTCTTAAAATTTTATGGAGAACATAGCTATTGGAAGAGAAGGCAGTATTGGCAAGTTGATTGTTACATTTGTCAGCAAAAGGTAGCACTATTTATTTTTGGCAATCTTTCAGGCACTGCAACTACTACTGTAAAATGAGATACAATACATTAAACAACATATTCACAAATCAAAAAATATTTTAGTAATATAATGTTTCAGATTGAGAAGCAAATCAAGTGATAAAACTCCACTGCTATAATAATTAACCCCAAAGATAACCATATCTGACAAAAAAAACTACCACAGAGTTGTGACTTCAGAATTATACTTTCTCTTGATATTTATTTATTTACTTATTTTATTTTATTTTCTATTTTTTTCTTGAGATGGCGTCTCGCTCTGTCACCCTGGCTGGACTGCAATGGTGTAATCTTGGCTCACTGCAACCTCCACTTCCGGGGTTCAAGCGATTCTCCTGCCTCAGCCTCCTGAGTAGCTGGGACTACGGTCACCCGCCACCATGCCCAGCTAATTTTTATACTTTTAATAGAGACGGGGTTTCAGCATGTTGGCCAGGATGGTCTCAATCTCTTGACCTTGTGATCCGCCTGCCTTGGCCTCCCAAAGTGCTGGGATAACAGGCATGAGCCACCGTGCCTGGACTTCTCTTGATATTTAAATTTTTAAGTCAGTCCAGAAAAATACAATAAATGTCATCAGTAAGTATGGTGTTGAGGCAAATGTAGGACCAAAGTTTTTCATATGTTATTCAGTTGATAACAATATGACCTGGGTAGTAATTTCCTATCTGTCTACTTATACGCAAATATAAAAAAGTAAAACAGAGATACTGCTAAATAAAAGGGCACACTAAGTTCTTAATAATAACTCAATAAACTGGAACACTGTCAAAAAGCAGCAACTAGTGAATTTTTTCAGTGTTTTTTTCTATTATCCAATAAGTGAATTATGCTATTCCTTTCCAATTTCCCAAGCACTTTTTGTCCCAATCACCATTTCTGTGTTCAAAGAAAAAATAAGAAATCAAGTAACAAAACTAATCAAGCAAGCAAACAAACAAAACTCAACTACGGTATCTGCTAAATTTTGGTAGAAGACTGAAACTGTTGAGTATATGGATCTGGTATTCTATTATCATTAGTTAACTTAAGAGTTTGTTAAAGACATACATTTCATAAGAAAACATGTTAGTTTGAAGTTATTGACCAGTGTATACCATCCCTAAGTATTAGTAACCAAATTCATGACAATAAAGAGCTATCTAACAAGAAAAATTAGTGACTACCAGCACCATCAACAAGACTTTGTCTTTACACTTCATTACCACTTACCATGCATTATAATGTCTAGGATTGACTCTGATAGAATTTCAAAAACAAGCTAACGCTTTGTCCAACTCTTCAATTAAGACAAACTCCTGCCCTAATAGAGTATAGGCATAAGCATGATTTGGATCCACTTGGATAGCTCTCTGGAAGAATTTAATTGCAATATCGTGTTCCCATTGCAGACTGAAACACTTCCCTGCAGCACACCAGGCCTCTGGCGAATTTTTATGCATGTCTGTGGAGTCTTTTGACAGAACTGAAAGAGTAACATCTTTTTGAAGCTGCCAAAGTGTTGTAGAGTAGATTTCCATGCCTTTGACTCTATGCTTCTCAGTCCTTCTAACCTCTGAGAGTATTCTTTCAGCTTGCATGTACTCTGAAAGTTCAAAATAGACCCTTCCAATTTGGCGCAGAACCCAACCAGTATTGTAGTGGTGAGAAGGTAGATGGCTCAAAATATTCATAGCTTCTTTGCAATGGTATGAACACAAAGCTAAATAACCTTTCCCCCTTTCACGAAGAAGGCTCATCAAGCCTTCTGCTACTGCTTTTTGTAGATTAAAAGCCTGAATCTGAGGTGTGATTGTGGATATTTTCCCTTCTGAATGATGAAAGAGTCCAATTTTGTAATTTCCAGGCTATCGTTTATGTTAGGTTGAGTTATTCCTCCTTCATTAGTTTTACTTTTTGTTTTTCTGTTTGGGATTTTAGGTGGAAACTTAATTTTTAATGTCTTCCTATTCTCCTTGGTTGCGGAACTGTCACTAGTAAAGAGTCGTGAACTTCTTCAATGCAGTGCATTTGGGGGAGATATCATAGTGGGGCTCAATATCTGAGGTGTTGTATTTATTTATGGATCAGAACTTTCTGTTTGTGCAAGAATTGGAGTTACCTCTTGGCTATTTCCACTCTGTGAGAAGACAGACTTTGCTCCAGTTTGGCCGATTCTGGCAACAGACTTTTTTGAAGGGGCTCTGGTGGATGGCACATCAATTTCAGAAGGTGTATTAGTGTAGTTTTGTAAATAGGATCCATCTCCAGGACTTGGGGTTTCTAATGGCAAAATCCCAAAACTTGGGGCTAATGGACTAAGAGCTGCTGGTCCTCCTAATAAACTTCGACCAGTTTTTGGTTTATTTTGAACCTGCTTAGAATATATGGAAGTTCCTGTTCCCAGTGGGACAGTTTCAGGTGAAATTACAGCTGAATCAATAGAAGATACTGGGAAATCTGTATTCAAGGAATATTTTGAATTAGAAGATTCTAAATTCAATATGTTTAATTCAGTTGTGTCCTGGGGTGTTTCTGTAAGAACGATCTCAGGCTGTCTGTGACATAAACTATGATTAGGTACTTGTGTTGTGCAAGAGTTGGGCAGACAGTTGCTAAAGTTCTGTAAAGACGTGAATTTAATTGTTTGGTCAGGATCTGGCTTTTCAACTATTTCACATAACGATTCAAAGGGATACCAGAAGAAAAGATTTAAAACTAAGGCTATTTTGGTAGCATTCTGATCCTTTGGCAAGCCGATCTGTCTTTCAATATACATGTCCGAATAATGGAAGGGGAAATCAAGCTGAATCACCAAACTCAGTAACAATATCATCATGGCTTTTCTGCTTATGAAGCACTCCACCTGATAAGATTTGTTCCCCTTCTGCAAGCTTGCTGGGATCAACACAACACTTTGCAAGCAGGTATTTGCATTGCGGTGTAGTACAACTATGTCCTTTCAGGAGTCCATATGCTTTACAGGCCTTTCCTGGGTGGTAAGAACAGGTCGCCAGTAAAAACAAGGCTTCTTCTCAGTGTACTTCTGCATAAAGGCGTTCTGTGAGAAAAACCCCATCTCGGTATGCATAGAGGTTTAATGCTTGCCATATAGCAGCCTGGACGGGTTCCTGCAGCACCGTCGTCGTCGAGGCTCAGACCCACTTTCTGCAATGCCTCAGGCCCCCCCACCAACCCGCCCAACCTCCTTCCCCCCGTAGTGGCTCCGGCCCGGCCAGCCTCAGCTCATTTAAACTCACCAGTTTTGTAGGTTGCCTGTTCACTCTGATGGTAGTTTCTTTTGCTGTGCAGAAGCTCTTTAGTTTAATTAGGTCCCATTTGTCAATTTTGGCTTCTGTTGTCATCGCTTTTGGTGTTTTAGACATGAAGTCCTTGCCCATGACTATGTCCTGAATGGTAATGCCTTGGTTTTCTTCTAGGGTTTTTATGGTTTTAGGTCTAACATTTAAGTCTTTAATCCATCTTGAATTGATTTTTGTATAAGGTGTAAAGAAGGGATCCAGTTTCAGCTTTCTACATATGGGTAGCCAGTTTTCCAAGCACCATTTATTGAATAGGGAATCCTTTCCCCATTGCTTGTTTTCCTCAGGTTTGTCAAAGATCAGATAGTTGTAGATATGTGGCATTATTTCTGATGGCTCTGTTCTGTTCCATTGATCTATATATCTGTTTTGGTACCAGGACCAGGCTGCTTTGTTACTGTAGCCTTGAAGTATAGTTTAAAGTCAGGTAGTGTGATGCCTCCAGCTTTGTTCTTTTGGATAAGGATTGACTTGGCGATGCAGGCTCTTTTTTGGTTCCATATGAACTTTAAAGTAGTTTTTTCCAATTTTGTGAAGAAAGTCATTGGTAGCTTGATGGGGATGGCAAAGGGATCTAGAACTTGAAATACCATTTGACCCAGCCATCCCATTCCTGGGCATATACCCAAAGGACTATAAATCATGTTGCTATAAAGACACATGCACACGTATGTTTATTGCAGCATTATTCACAATAGCAAAGACTTGGAACCAACCCAAATGTCCAACAATGATAGACTGAATTAAGAAAATGTGGCACATATACACCCTGGAATACTATGCAGCCATAAAAAAGGATGAGTTCATGTCCTTTGCAGGGACATGGATGAAATTGGAAATCATCATTCTCAGTAAACTATCACAAGAACAAAAAACCAAACACCGCATATTCTCACTTATAGGTGGGAATTGAACAATGAGAACACATGGACACAGGAAGGGGAACCTCACACTCTGGGGACTGTTGTGTGGTGGGGGGAGGGGGGAGGGATAGCACTGGGAGATATACCTAATGCTAGATGATGAGTTAGTGGGTGCAGTGCAACAGCATGGCACATGTATACATATGTAACTAACCTGCACATTCTGCACATGTACCCTAAAACTTAAAGTATAATATTAATAAAAAAATAAAAATAAAAAATAAACTCACCAGTTACCAGGGGTTGGGGGAGGCCAAACCAGAATGACTTCTTTACCCTGCTGACTCTGGAAAGCCTGGCCCCTTGTGATCCATTGCAAAGTGAGAGTTACCTCATGTTTGGAAAACGGATCTGATCCCAAGTTCAGTGGAGGGATGTGGCATGTAGGACGAAGGACTCTCTTCCTTCTGATTCTGTCTGCACAGAGGGTCCTAGGGCTGGAGCTCTCTCTTTGCGGACTGCTGACTCCGTCTACCTTGGGTTCCATCAGCCCCACCCTGGGACACGGGCCTTGGCAAATTCTGGCCCTTCCTGGCCCTTAAGTGGCTGTCAGAAACCCCTTCTCGTGCTCGGATGCCCCAATGACTGTGGCTCGCACCTCTCTGGAAACATTGGAAATCTCTCCTCTATGCATGGTCACCTAAAAGCCCAGGAGCTCGGTACACACGGCCGCCTTCCTCCTCACTGCTTTCAGGAGAGAATGCTGAGTCTCCTACGGATTCTTGACTTGAGTTCTTCATGGGTGTGTGGTTAAGACGTAGTTAGACCAGACGTATTAACTCAGGCCGGGTGCTGGTGGCTCACGTCTGTAACCCCAACACTTTGGGAGGCCGAGGCGTAGGATCCCTTGAGGAATCACCTAACTCTGGAGAGTTTGAGGATGCAGTGAGTGAGCCATAATGGTGTCACTGCACTCCAGTTTGGGCGAAAGAATGAGTGAGGCCCTGCCACAGGCATGCAGGCAGGCAGGGAGACAGACAACATCTGTATTATGTTCCTCTCAGGGTAGGAAGTAAAAATAACAGAAAACAGCACTTAATTTTTTTTTTGGGGGGGGGCAGAGTTTCACTCTTGTTGCCCACGCTGGAGTGCAATGGCACCATCTCGGCTCACTGCAACCTCCACCTCCTGTGATCAAGCGATTTTCCTGCCTCAACCTCCTGAGTAGCTGGGATTACAGGCATGTGCCACTACACTTGGCTGATTTTGTATTGTTAGTAGAGATGACATTTCTCTATGTGGGTCAGGCAGGTCTCGAACTGGCCACCTCAGGTGATCTGCCCACCTCGGCCTCCCAAATTGCTGGGATGACAGGCTTGAGCAGTTGTGCCTGGCCAGTTACTTTTTTTTAAATTTTCAATTTTAATCTATTTATTATTATTATTTATTTTTGAGACGGAGTTTCACTCTGTTGCCCAGACTGGAGTGCAGTGGCGTAATGTCAGCTTACTGCAAGCTCTGCCTCCTAGGTTCACACCATTATCCTGTCTCAGCCTCCAAAGTAGCTGGGACTACAGGCGCCCGCCACCACGCCTGGCTAATTTTTTGTATTTTGAGTAGAGACGGGGTTCCTGTGGCTGCCAGGATGGTCTCGATTTCCTGATCCCTGTGATTCGCCTGCCTCGGCCTCCCAAAGTGCTGGGATTACAGGCATTAGCCACCGTGCCCAGCCTATTTATCTATTTATTAACTTTGAGTCCAGGTTATGATACGAGTCAGTTTTTGTATTTTTTTAGAGACGAGGTTTCACCATGTTGCCAAGGCTTGGATGGAGGGATCCACCTTCCCTCGCCTCCCAAAGTGCGGGGATGACAGGCATGAGCCTACCGTGCCCAGCTCCCCCACTTCCCCCCCAGCTTATCCCTCAGGTGCCCAAGGCCGAGCGGTGGTGTGTGGTTCCCACCCCCAGCACCCCTCCTCCAGTGGCCACCACTGTGTCTGCGAGTGGGTCCTGAGGGAGCTCGTTGGTGTGGGGGTTGAGGTGGTTGAGTGAGACGCACCCCTCCCACGCAGGGAAGGGTGCCGCTTGGTCTGGCGAGCGCAGGTCCCATGCTCCCCTCTGGCGGGTGCGTGCGGGCCATGTGAGCTATCGCGGTGGGCTCAGGCAGGTGATGCATGTGCCGGCAGACTGCCAATGGGCTACTGTTCGGTCTCCGACAGGTTGTGTGTAGGTTTACTTGGAGGTGCTTTGCCTGGGAGAAAGGAGGCAGGTGGACGGGGGGACCCTTGGGGGATTGCGTGCACGCGCAGCAGCCAGGCCCCTGCCCAGACCGCGAAGGCTTAAGGTTGCCGCACGCATATTTTTCTTGGTACCACAGGCCCCCTCCCTTCCCCAGGCGTCCCTGAGCGCCTCTGTGGGCCCGACGAGGGGCAACTGGCAGGTGGGGAGTGTGAACCATCCTCGGTGAGAAAGCCTTCTGTAGCGATCCAAGAGGTGTGCCTTTGGGTTACAGGATCCCCCGGCCTGCCACCTCTCTCTGCATTATGGTAGTGCTGCCATAGTGACTCACTTGCAGAGGACCCTCCTCCCCTTCCCCCTCGATGGGATGGGGGTGGAGAGCAAGGGTTTTGCCGGGCTCCGCGGTGGGGCCGAGGGTGCCTCGTTGCCTACTGTGTGGCACGCGTCTCCCCCTTCCAAGTTGGGGGAAGATCCTGCTGGGCCGGACCGGCATCGTAGAGGTTGGGAAGCTGCGCAAGAGGTGGCTGTGCCCGGTGTTCCATCCAGTGAGTGACTCGCTCTGCTGTGAGCTGGATCTCTGCCCACTCCCCTGTGGAGAAGCAACCGGTGCCGACGACCGCATTTGCGTGGCATGGGGTTGGGCTGCCTGGCCCTGGGAAACGTCCCAAGTGGGGGCCACGCCAGTCTCCCAGAGCTTGACTGGGATGGAGGTTGGAAGAGAAACGAGCAATGTGGCCCTGGCGTTGGGTTTGTGGTGAGGTCGTTTCGGGGTCCTGATGGTGGGATCCGGGGCTCGTGAGGTGGGTCTCAGTGGGTGCCGAGGGCCATCTGGCATCCTAGGTGGGGTGCCGTGGGACCTTCCTCGTGTCTGTGGCAGTGGAATCCCATGGTCGTGTTTTCCTGGTGGCCCGGCTGTGGCTGAGGTTTCTCCCCGAGCCACCCCTCTGTGAGCTCCTGGGTCCCCATGTCCTCATGGTCCCTGGCCTTGCCTGTCTGTGCCCCCACCCCACCCGTGGATCCTCTCTCCCTTAGTGGCTCACTGGCTTAGGTTGTGGCGGCCCCGTTTAGGACCAAACCCGGCTCCACCTTGTGGGGTGCCGCCGCTGGCCACTTGTTGGCCCGTTGTCCATGTCCCCAGGCGTGCGCTTT